>NC_062281.1:157839657-162839657 GCF_902655055.1 Lutra lutra
AAATAAATAGGCTAGGAAATGCATTTATTTTTATTTATTTATTTAAAAGATTTTATTTTATTTACAGAGAGAAGAGAGGGAGCGAGAGACACAAGCAGGGGGAGCAAGCAGGTAGAGGGAGAGGGAGAAGCAGACTCCTCGTGGAGCAGGAACCCCATGCGGGGCTTGATCCCAGGTACTGGGATCATGACCTGGGCTGAAGGCAGATGCTTACTGACTGAGCCATCCAGGTGCCCCAATAGGCTAGGAAATTTAATTAAAAAACTTGTGTGTGTGGGGGACTTAAGATGACAGAGCTATAGGGGGACCCTAAGCTTGCCTCAACCCTTGAACACAGCTAGATAAATAAAATTATTTTGAACACCCAGTAAATCAATCTGAATACTGAGAGAACAAAACTGTACAACTAGAGGTACCAAAGTGGCCACCTTGTGGCAGGTAGGAGCTGGGGAGAGTTGATTTGGGGGACAGGAGAAGAGAACTGTGGATGCTGCAAAGGGAAAGGAGCCCTGATCATGGAGAGAGGAGTGGGAGAGAAAGGGAGAGACAGAGAGAAAGAGTGAAAGTGTGCACAGGGGTTGCACAAGGAAAACTCTTCCCTGAAACCACTTACTGGGAAAGGAGAGAGGCTAACCACTGCAAGTTTTTATAAGCTGCAGAGTGCGAAGTCTGCAGCTTTGGAGGTCTGTGCAATTACCAGGGTTATGCCTGGTAGGCTTGGTGGTACTCCAGTGGGGAAAGAAGATGGCGACCCGGGAGAAGGCAGCATGGTCTTAGGATCTCCTGGGCTGCCAAGGAGAAACAGTTCCCCTCCTTGGAGTGCATTTGGGAGTAGTGGAATGGCCTCTCTAGGGACAAAAGACTCAGCAGGTGCCATTGAGCTGCCCCATTCACTAACATAGAAACAGAGACAAGTTGAGGGCAGCAAACTTTGGTACTGGTTTTGGTTGTGCTGTACTCCAAACTGCTGCACGGTTGGGTGACCAATTTCTGGGACAAACTGGCAAATGGCAAAAGCTTAGTGAGACACTTCCCCAGAAAACCAGCATGGGTTCATGCTATGGGATCTTTAAAATTGGGAGTTTTGGAATCTTGCCATGAGCCTTAGATAAAACACAGGACGATTGTGCACCTGGCAGGTGGACAGCTCAGGTGTAGGCAGGGTGAAGTCAGGGATCTGGCAGAAGCCAGTGACTCAAGGAGGGGGGGTGATTGCTTTCTACGAGGGCTTGCTGATGAGTGGTCGCTGCAGACTTCCCACTCCAGGGATGAGAGAGCTAGTCGATGCAATCTTCTCTGCCTGATGCCCCTGCACCCCATTAACACTGACTGACCTCAATGAGCAAACTTCTCCACCCAGTGGAGGCTGGAGGTGCTTACACCAAGCCCCATAGCTCCCCCCACCCCAAGCTGCAAGTGCATCTCCACTAGGGCAAGTCCACCTGAGATTCAGTGCATCAGGCCACATGCTGAGAAGACCAGCACAAACCCCTTGCATGCACCAAGTCTACTGATCATAGAGTGCTGCAAATCTTCAGCTCTAGGGGAAGTAGGATCTAGCTTCTTCCCGGCAACCCCTGATCCCAGATCTGGTTTTTAACAAGTAGACCAAAACATACACAGGATCCAGCTTTCTATTTTTGTTTTGTTTTGTTTTTTTTGTTTTTGGACCCCTTCTTAATATAGCCATTATTCTCAGGCACAGGAATACAACAGGCTTTCCTAATAAAAAACTGTGACCCAAAATAAATGACAAGGCAGAAGAATTCAGCCCAAAAGAAAGAACAAGAAGAAGTCATGGCTAGGGAATTAATCAATACAGATACAAGTATGATGTCTGAACCAGAATTTAAAACAGTAATCACAAGGACATTAGCTGGGATTGAGAAACAAATAGAAGGCAGTAGAGAACCCCTTACTGAAGAGATAAGAAACCTAAGGCCAGTCAGGCCAAATAAAAAATGATACAACCGAGATGCAAAAGTGAATAGATGCAGTGACAGCAAGGATGGACAAAGCAGAGGAATGAACCAGTGGTTATAGAAGATAAAATTTTGGAAAATAATGAGCTGAATAAAAAAAGGAAGAAAATATTAGAGTATGAATGTAGACTTAGGGAACTCAGTGATCTTTATAGTATAATCACATTCATATCATAGGTGTCCCAGAAGATGAAGAGAAAGGAAAAGAGAAGAAGGTTTATTTGAACAAATTAGAGCTGAAAACTTCTTAATCTGAGGAAGGAAATAGACATCAAAATCCAGGAAGTACAGAGAACTCCATTAAATCCAACCAAAGCTGACCATCACCAGGACATATCACAGTCAAATTCACAAAATACACAGACATGGAACTAATCCTGAAAACAGCAAGGGAAAAAACATCTTTAATGTTCAAGGGAAGACAGAGATCCAGTTCACAGAAAAACTGTCCATAGAAACTCCACAGGCCAAAAAGAATGGCATGATGTATTCAACATGGTGAATGGAAAAAATATGCAGACGTGAATACTTTATCTAGCAAGGTTGTCATTCAGAACAGAAGGAGAGATAAAGAGTTTCCTAAAGAAAACTAAAGGAGTTTGTGACTACTAAACCAGCCCTGCAGGAATTAGTAAAGGGGACTCTGAGTGGAGGAAAAAAAAGACCCAAAGCAATAAAGACTAGAAAGGAACAGAGAACATCAACCAGAAACACCAACTTTATAGGTAAACACAATGGCATTAAATCAGTATCTATCAATAATTACTCTAAATGTAAATGGCCTTAGTTGCTCCAGTCAAAAGACATAGCATATTGGAATGGATTTAAAAAAAAAACAAAAACCCAAAAAACAAGACCCATCCTATGCTACCTACAAGAGACTCATTTGAGACCTAAAGACATCTGCAGATTGAAAGTGAGGTGATAGAAAACCATCTATAACCTAATGGATGCCAAAAGAAAGCTGCAGTAGCCATACTTATATCAGACAAAGATGTAACATGAGATGAGGAGGGCTTTATATCATAATTAAGGGGTCTAATCATCAAAAAGATCTAACAGTTGTAAATATTTATGTCCCCAATTTGGGAGCACCCAAATATATCAATCAGTTAATAACAAACATAAAGAAATTCATTGATAATAACACAATAATAGTAGGGGACTTTAATACCCTACTTATAGCAGTGGACAGATCATCTAAACAGAAAATCAACAAGGAAATAATGGCTTTGAATGACACACTGGACCAGATGGATTTAACATATATACTCAGAAAATTTTATTCTAAAGCAATGGAATACACATTCTTTTTGAGTGTGGATGGAACATTCTCCAGAATGGATCACATACTGGGTCACAAATCAGCCCTTAACAAGTATAAAAAAGATTGAGATCATATCATGCATATTTTCAGACCACAGTGCTATGAAACTTGATGTCAACTACAAGAAAAAATTTGGAAAGACCACGAATACATGGGGATTTAGAATATCCTACCAAAGAATGAATGAGTTAACCAGGAAATTAAGAAATAAAAAAATATATGGGAACAAATGAAAATGAAAACATTATGGTCCAAATCTTTTGGGATGCAGCAGAGCTGGTTCTAAGAGGAAATATTTTGCAATACAGGCCTATCTCAAGAAGCAAGAAAAGTCTCAAATACACAACCTAACATACTGCCTAAAGGAGCTAGAAAAGGAACAGTAACTAATGCCTAAAGCCAGCAGAAGAAGGGAAATAATAAAGACTAGAGGAGAAATAAATGATATAGAAACAAACAAAAAGCACAGTAGAACAGATCAATGAAACCAAGAGTTTGTTCTTTGAAAGAATTAATAAAATTGATAAACCAGTGCCTAGCCAGACTTGTCTAAAAGCGTAAGGACCCAAATAAATAAAATCACAAATGAAAGAGGGAGAGATCATAACACCACAAAAATACAAGCAAGTATAAGAGAATATTGTGAAAAATTATATGCCAACAAACTGGGAAATCTGAAATACATAGCTTTATTTGAACCATGGTTGTCACATTATTACTTGCATTGAAGGTTTCTTGTGTGTATTTTCTTGCTTTGCTGATTTTGCACATTTTCCCTTAGAAGATTATAAGGAAATTTATTTCAGGCACAAAAGATCCTTGGGTATGTGGATTGTCTGACTGGATTTGTGAGCAGAAGTTCCCAAATTCCTCCACATTGACTTTTTTGGGTCTTGAGAATGTAACTTTATCATTTTTTATTATAATAAGTTTTTTAAAAGTTAAATTTGGCTTCTGTACCAGAAGTAGGAGTGTAAGAAACTTGAGGCTCTTACCTTCCTGTAATGCATACTCTATTAATCAAAACATATTAGCATTTAAGGTGAAAGACATCTGGTGGTCTTTTCTGTCTCTTACCAGTCTTCCACAGTTAATTCCTCTGTGGACAGTCTCTATGGGCATGTTTGAGAAAAACTAGGGCAGACTTAAGGGCTTGGATAAATGTGAGGAAACCAGTATAGTTCCTAGACTGTTTTAGGGCTGTTATATCATTCATTCATTCATTCATTCATTTATTTTAGATTTTATTTGTTTGTGAGAGATAGATTGAGAGCACAAGCATAGGGAAAGGCAGGGAGAGGGAGGCTCCCCACTGAGCAAGGGACCCAATGTAGGATTCGATCCCAGGACCCTGGGATCATGACCTACGCTGAAGGCAGTTGCTTAACCGACTGAGCCACCCAGGGTTCCCAGGGGTATTATATCTTTTCACAGATTGGTATATAAGCCAAAGGTAAAACCCTTGGTTCATTTGTCTCACCTACTCACACTGAAGCTTATGACCATTCTTTCAATAAATATGACCATTCTTTCAAATAAATAGAGACTTGTTTAGTGGAGCCTTGTTTTGGGATGAGAGAGAGGAATAAATGACAACTGCTCACAATTTACCTTCAATATTTTATTTACACAAGAGAAACATTAAAGGTAGCAATGAATTTCATGAAATTTTCTCTCATTTTAGTGGCTATGAACAAAATACATTCTTGCTATTAGGAAAAAGCTGGAATGCATCTCCCTTTGTTTCATCATGCATATTACATTTTGCTTAGACAGTAGTTGCATACTGACATGCAGGAGATGGATCAACCTATTAGAAACACTTTGTTGGGCTCATGAAATACATGAGCAAGGAATTAATTAGATTTGATTGGTTCTTAATTGTTTAAAAATTGAGAGGTTTCACAGAAAAGTATGAATTTCTGGCTTCTTTTGGAAATTCAGGAGACTTGGCAAAACGGGGCTTATATTGTTGCATGTTCAGTGTTGACTAGAGCTGAGTAGCTGGTGCCATCCTTAGAAGGGGGCAAAAGCTTTCTGGTATTACATACAGTCTGCACCCTTCACCATTTTCTCCTTAATTTCTTATTATCTGCCTATTTCACTCATTTGGTATTACCTGCATAGTTTATAAATATTGCAATCCCCCCCATTTTAAATAATCTTTGTGAATGTGTATGTATACATATATATATATGACACATATATATTCACGTGTGTGTGTGTGTGTGTGTGTGTGTGTGTGTGTGTGTGTGTGTATGCATTTTTTTCTTTCTGATAGGGTATGTTGGAAAATCCCCCCAGGGAGGTACATTTATGTTCTCCTCATTGAAGGCCCTCTTCTAGACTATCAGGGTTTTACTTGGTCACAGTACTTTATAGGATCAGCATATGTATCTACTACTTAGTTTCATTTTATTATTAAGTAATTTGTATTATGTGGCAAGTTCTGAACTCCATGTAAAATAGCTTTTGTATTATGGAAAATTTCAAATGTATACAGAAATAGAAAGTACAATATAATTAATATAAGAACACTCATCATCCAGCTTTAGCAATTATTAATTGTACTCCTCTTTCCTACTCAGTGTCCTTTTCCTAGTACTATTTTGAAGTAAATCACAGATATATAATTTAATCTATAAATATTTCAATATGCATCTCTAAAAGACATGTGCTCTTTTAAAAAACTTTTTTAAAAATTTGAATATAGTTGACACAAAATGTTAAATTAGTTTCAGGACGCATGCTTTCTATATATAAACTACATAACACATGTATATGTAATCACACCAATATGATTTGATATATATGTAAAATCATCCCAAATAATAATTCCTTACAATCAAATATCCAGTTGGTTTTGAATTGAATTATTTAATATATGGGTTTTCCTCCATCTTTCTCTCTCTGTCTCTCTTTTTTTTTTGTTTTTTTTTTTGTTTTTTTGAAGAAAGCAGATTATTTTCTTGGATTTTGCTGATTGCTTTCCTATACTGCAGTTCAGCATTCTTTTGTCTTCTATATTTCTTGTAAATAAGTGAGTATATGTAGAAATCTGATTATATTTGGGCTCCTTTTTTTTTAAAGACTATTTCAAAAGTGGTTTTTTTGTGTTCCTATTAGGAGGCATATAATATTTGAATGTTTGATTTTATGATGTTAGCAGCCACTAAGCAATTATGCATGATTCAGATTTAAATAATAATAATTCAAAACAGGAATAGAACTGCCAAAATGTTGTATAGCTGAACTCTAGGAATCTAGAGGAGGAAAAAATAACTTGGGATTAAACTGATCTGGGAAAATTTCATGGAAATAGTGATGCTTAAGATAGATCATGAAGCATGAGAATGATCATGGTAAAAGGATATGGCATATTTACCAGTTTAGGCTCAGTTATACAGTGATAATAAATGGCTCAAAAATTCCAGGCATTTCCAATAACAAAGGTTTCTTTTTTTTTTTAATTGAAGTGTAGTTGACATACAATGTTACATTAGTTTCAGGGGTACAGTGAGGGGTATAGTGATCAGACAACTCTGTACCTTATGCTATGCTCTCTACAAATGTTGCTGCCATCTGTCAATATGAAGTACTATTACAATACCATTAACTGTACCTACGCATTATCTTTTATCCCTGTGACTTTTAGCCGTTATTCATTCCGTAACTGAAAACCTGTACCTCTCACTCCCCTTCACCCATTTTGCCTCATTCCCCTGCATCCATCCATCTCTTCTCTACAGTTATTAGTTTGTTTTTGCTTTTGTTTTGTTTTTTAGATTCCATTTCACAGATTCCATTCATTTTTAGATTCCATTCATAAGTGAAATCATATGGTATGTGCCTTTCTCTGACTTATTTCACTTAACATAATACCCTCTATGTCCATCTGTGTTGCAAACTGCAAGATCTCATTCAACAAAGATTTATTTCTTGCTTCCAGTACTTGTCCACTGTGGGGGTCAGTTGTAGTTTTGTTGCACATGTTCATGTCAGGACCCAAGCATCTGTTATATTTGCCTTATTCATTGTTGTATTCTCAGCACTCAGTAAAGAACTGACAAGGAATCCTATAGCACTTAACTGTCTTAGAGAAGGGGATTTTTGGTCTCAGGAGTTGGCCTCCCAAAGAGAGTGCATTTTTGAATACGGATGGAATAGTAATGATCTGTAAGCAAACATGGGGCTGAGAATATTGGTCCTCCTCTCATCCTGGAGTTTCTAGAGCAAGAAAAAATGAGCAGTCTCTCCTTAAGAGGACTGCAAGAGTAATAGTGCCCTCTGGGGAGTCAGGTTTTAGAGTAAGGAGATGGTGGGGACATTTATTTAAGAGTATGGGAACATTGGAGTGAGTTTTAAGAGTTCCAGTCCTAGACATTATCTTAGTGTTACAAGATAGGGTGACATGGGGAGCTAGACTGAGTGGCAGAGTAATTTAGAAGTGTGTAGGCAAGGGAAGGATGAGACAGTGGAGGATTTTTATCAAATTTACTCTCAGAGGGAACCTATAAGGGAATTGTAAAGGATGAAGAAGGGGAATGGACAGAAGGAATTTGGATGGAGTGAACAATTCTGGGATTCCAAATTGGTGGAAAATAGATTAAATGCTATTGGGAGCTAGTATGCAGGTTAGCAGAGGCTTCTGGACAGACTGTCTTTTTTGTGGCCATTGCCCCAAGGTGGATAAAGGAAGTAGATGAGATCTAGAACTTAGAATTTAAATGAGAAGGACCCAGAACAGTTGTGACAATGGGGATGTTTCAAGTAAGGATCTGTAGTTCTTGATGACTAGATGTGATGAAGGAAGAGAAGTTGCTTTATCAATATTTATGCATGCTCACTACCTATTAAGCACCTTATATACATTATGTTTAAACCTTATAAAAATCTTACAAGGTAATTGAGATGAATTTCTATTTTTATGACATGGAAACTTAAGTTCAGAAATGGTATAATAGCTTAAGCTCACACAATTACTAAGAAATAAAAACAGGACTATCCCAGATACAGTTGACTCCAAATTCTTTGCTCTTCCATCTATATGCTCTCTTTCCAGAGAGGAGAGAAAAAGGGATCAAAAAAGGTTTGAGTTTTCAAACTCGGTGATTCATTGACAGAAATGGAAGGAAATGGGGAAAATGGTATTGTTGTGGGAGGGATAGATTTATTTCAGGCACAATGAATTTGAGGTAATATGTGGGCATGATGAGAATGCAGTTAGATATTTGATACCTGACTCTGAGAGAACCAGGAGTGGAGATAATGTCAATGAAAGTATACGTGGTTGAATGTAAGTATAGATATATGTTGTGTAAAGAGTAAGCTGGAGGTAAAAATGAATCATTTATTTAAAGGTTTTAAAAAATTGGAGTATATAAAATTTCTGATTATTACAAAGATTGCAAAATATTCATTTTTAGAATAGATTTAATGTCATATATGTACACATCTAAAGATTATTTTAATAGATATATTGAAAGCAATAACATATATACAATTATATACATATGTATTTTTTTAATATATACTAAGACAATATATACTAACAATATATACTAACTTCCTGCAAGGGAAATTCACATTATATTAGTCCTAATAACATTACATGAGGGATCTCTGAACTCAAAACATTAATAATTGATGATTTTAATATACTACATAATGTTGTCCTATAAATGAAAGATTATTATATGTAAATATTGTAGTCATATATATAATAGTTTAGATTAGGTAGTATACTAAATCTCCCCGGCTGCTCAGGAGTTTTCACTTGCATATTTTTAAACAAATTTTTATTGAGAGCTTGCTCTGTGCTAAACATTTTTCACATGTGCTATTTCATTTAGTTCTCAAATAACCCTGCTAGATTTGAGATTTTTATCGTGAAGAGGATATAACATTAATCTATGTCAGTGATGCTAATATTACCACTTTTATAGAACTTTAGAACATACACAGCAATTTCATATGCATATTCATGTTAGTACAAGAATCATTGCACTGAACATATGCTGAATTCTGCAACTTAATACATATAAACCTACTGTGAGGAAGGTATTATCATTATATTTACAATGAGGAATGTGATACATAGGTAGTTAAATAGCTTGGCCAGTCTACTGCCTAGTAAGTAACAGATCATAGATGATTTTAAGAACATTGCAGTTTAAGCCATTACAGTTAGTACCACTATCAGCCTCAGATTGACAACAGATTGTTACAGTAGCTAAAAGAAAATAAAATGTGAAAAGAAAATTTATCCTCATGTTGGTATTGCACTTCTTTCTAGTGGTGTTAGTGCCATATAGAAATCATACCAATATTTGGTGGTATTTATATTTAATATGGATTGTTTTACAGAACTGTTTTAAAAATACAGTTATGGGGTTGCCTGGGTAACTCAGTTAAGTGGCTGACTCGTGGTTTTGATTGGGGTCATTATCTCAGGATTGTGGAATTGAGCCCTGTGTCTGGCTCTGTGATCAGCGCAGAGTCTGCTTCAGATTCTTTCTCCCTCTTTCTCTCTCTTCAGCTCACCTGCACTCTCTCTCACTCAAATAAATAAATAAAATCTTAAAAAAATACAGTTATGTCTGTAGCTTCAAATCTGGAATTATGATGCCTCCAGTTTTTTTAAATTGTGTGGTTACTAATGGACAAGTATTATTTTATTTAAAAATTTTTAAAATTTGAATTCAATTTAGTTAATATGTGGTATATTATTAGTTTCATGGGTAGAGTTTAGTGATTCATTGGTTGCATATAACACCCAGTGCTTATTATATCAAGTGCTGTACTTAATATCCATCACCCAATTACCCCATAACCCCACCCACCTTCCCTCAAGCATCCCTCAGTTTGTTTCCTATAGTTAAGAGTCTTTTATGGTTTGTCTCCCTCTCTGTTTTTATCTTATTCCATTTTTCCTTCCTTTCCCCTCTGTTCATCTGTTTTGTTTCTTAAATTCCACATATGAATGAAATTATATGGTATTTTTCTTTCTCTGACCGACTTATTTTGTGCGATGCTTCCAGTTTTGTTTTCCTTTTTCAGGATTGCTTTTGTTATTTGGGATCTTTTGTGGCTCAAATTTTAGGATTGTTTGTTCTAGCTCTGTGAAAAATGCTGGTGGTATTTTGATAGAGATTGCATTTAATGTTTAGATTGCTTTAGGTAGTATAGACGTTTGAACAATGTTATCTTCCAATCCATTAGGATGGAATGTTTTCCCATTTCTATTAGTTTTTTTTTTTAAAGATTTTATTTATTTATTTGACAGAGAGAGATCACAAGTAGACAGAGAGGCAGGCAGAGAGAGAGGGAAGCAGGCTCCCTGCCGAGCAGAGAGCCCGATGCGGGACTCGATCCCAGGACCCTGAGATCATGACCTGAGCTGAAGGCAGCGGCTTAACCCACTGAGCCACCCAGGCGCCCCTCTATTAGTTTTTTTCTTAGATATCTGACAGTTTTTGGGTGCAATTGTGAATGGGATGGATTCCTTGATTTCTTTTTCTGCTGCTTCATTATTGGTATATAAAAATGTACAGATTTCTGAAAATTGATTTTATATCCTGCGACTTGGCTGAATTCATGTATTGGTTCTAGCAATTTTTTGGTGGAGTCTTTTGGGTTTTCTACATAGAGTGTCATGCCATCTGTAAATAGTGAACAGGTTGACTTCTTCCTTGCTGATCTGGATGCCTTTTATTTTCTTTTTGCTGTCCAGTTGCTGTGGCTAAGACTTCCAGTACTATATTAAATAGTAATAGTGAAAGCTGTAGTCATCAAGACAGTATAGTACTGGCATTAAAAACAGGCACATAGATCAATGGAACAAAACAGAGAACCCAGAAGTGGACCCTCAACTCTATGGTCAGCTAATCTTCAACAAAGTAAGAAAGAATATCCAGTGCGGGGGAAAACAGTCTCCAACAAATGGTGTTGGGAAAACTGGATACCAACATGCAGAAGAATGAAACTGGACCACTTTCTTATACCATACACAGAAATAAGTTCAAAATGGATGAAAGATCTAAATGTGAGACAGGAAACCATCAGAATCCTAGAAGAGAACACAGGCAAAAACCTCTTTGATCTTGGCTTAGCAACTTACTCCACATGTTACCTGAGGCAAGGGAATCAAAAACAAAAATGGTCCAAAATCCAAAATGTATAAAGAACATACCCACCTCAACACCCCAGAACCAAATAATCCAGCTAAGAAATGGGCAGAAGTTATGAATAGACACACTTTTTCAAAGAAGACATCCATATGGCTTATAGACACGTGAAAAGTGTCTGGGAAATACAAATCATCATGAGGGAAAAAAAATCAAACCAGGATGAGATACCACCTCACACCTGCCAGAATGACTAAAATTAACAACACAGGAGACAACATATGTTGCTGAGAAAGGGGAACCCTATGCACTGTTGGTGGGAACACAAACTGATGCTACTACTCTGGAGAACAGTTTGAAGGTTCTTCAAAAAGTTAAAAATAGAATTACCCTATGATCTGGCAATTGCACTACTAGTTATTTACTCAAGGGATAGAAACATACAGATTTGAAGGGGTACATATATCCATTTAACCAGCAATATCAACAGTAGTCAAGCTATGGAGAAAGCCCATTGACTGATGAATGGATAAAGAAGATGTGATATCTATATATCTATATCTATATCTATATTTATCTATATCTATATCTATCTATCTATATCTATATGAAATCTGGCCATTTACAAGGATGTGGTTGGAGCTAGAATATATTATTCTAAGTGAAATAAGGTAGAAAAAGACAAATACCGCATGGTCTCACTCATATGTGGAATTTAAGTAAGATAACAGATAAACTTATGGGAACAAAAAAAAGAAAAAAAAGGAGAGAGGGAAACAAGCCGTAAGTAGCTCTGAACGATAGAGAACAAACTGAAGGTTGATGGAGGGAGGACAGTGGATGTTGGTCTCAGTGGGTGATGGCTATTAAAGAGGACACTTGTGATGAGCACTGAGTGTTGTACATAAGTGATGAATCACTGAATTCTATTCCAGAAACCAATATTACATTGTATGTTAACTAACTAAAATTTAAATAAAAGTACAGTTTTTTTTAGAGGCAGGAGATTTAACAGATGATCTCTAGATACTAGCTAAAATTTAAATGAAAAAATACAGTTATATCTAGAGGTGGGAAATTAAACAGATGATCTCTAGCTTTCCTCCAACTCCTCACTTCTTAAGTATATCATGAAATTATTCTTATAAGAAAGAAAGAAATAGAAAATTATATAAGAAGGTATACCCACTAGAAAATAATTAAAAAGTGCCTTAGTTTTTCGGATGCTGTCTTGTATTTTATATTTCTCAGCTACTATAAAATCTATAGTTTCTGTGAGGAGATAATACTGTGACACAGAGGTATTACTTTGGAAGTTTCTGAAGCATTTCAGTATGATAGAACTGAGTGGAATGATATTTTATATTTGAACTTATTTTTAAAGAGCACAGAGGTAGACCTAAAACTTGTTGATTTTTTTTTTAATCACTCAAGAAACATTTCATGATTTAAAACAGGAGAATTTCTGATACTTCTTTATTTATTTATTTATTTTTTATCTATTAAAGGCTTCATTACATGGCCTCAGTAAATCTACCTACTTAACTCTGGTTTCTTTTCAAATGTTTATTTAAATTCTAGTTAGTTAACATATAGTGTAACATTGGTTTCAGGAGTAATTTCATGAGATCTGGAATAGCCAAATAATCCTGAAAAAGAAAAAGGCGGAGGCATCACAATTCTGGACTTCAAGGTATATTGCAAAGCTGTAATCAGGACAATATGGTACTGGCCCAGAAACACACTCATAGATCAATGAGGCAGAATGAAAAAACCTAGGAATGTACCCACAACTGTATGGTTAACTGATCTATGAAAAAGCAGGAAAGAATATCCAATGGAAGAAAGACTCTTCAACAAATGGTGTTGGGAAACTGATAATCCTTTAAATGTCTACATAGGGTGAGCTAATTGATGTCACATTTGGATGTGTTTGAGCAAGTACTGAAGTTGCAAGAAGACACGTGCTCTTTCTTTTATATGTTTTGAGGAAAAGAAACAAGGTCTTTAGCTGGAAGAAATAAAAGTACCAACTAAGACAATAACTACAAATAACTACAATAACTACAAATGGTATGACTACCATATAGGTCTAGGTTAATCTGTGAAAGCTACTATATTATTATTATTATTTTTTCTTCTTATTATTTTTTAAGATTTTATTTATTTATTTGACAGAGAAAGAGAGAGCACACTAGCAGGGAAAGCAGAAGGCTCCCACTGAGCAGGGAGCCGGATGCTCTTGACCTGAGCCGAAGGCAGATGCTTAACTGACTGAGACACCCAGGCACCCCATGTGAAGCTATTATTATGTAACTTGCCTTCTTCAACTTGGCTCATTACTATTCCTAACTGATTTTACTTCATCAGTGACAGCCCATGAGTCCTCTTCTCCCTGAGCAGGGAATCAAGCAGCCTGCTCTCCCAGAGATTAGCCTTCTTTACACTTAAAGTGTACATGTCTTATCTCCTTTCCCCTCACAGCTCTGTCTTGTCCTCTTTTCTTCAAGATTAATCCATTATTTTACATTGATGCACAATCCTCCTTTGTTCCTTTAAGTCTCCTTGGGATCTAAGGCAGTGTATTTACATAGTTGAGGATTTGAGTAGTAGCGCAGTCAGCTCTGTAATCTTGGGCATGCATGATAGCTTCTGAGTCTTATTTTCTCTTTTGAAAAATAAGAAAAGTATAGGTTTATTTCTAGGTTTAATTGTGCATATATATATATATATATAATTATCATTATTATCATTATAGCACTTGTGGCATTATCTAGGCACTCAAGACTTCCTCTAAATGGGTATTTCAGATGCTGTGGCTTGCTTGAGAAAGAAATGTTTTTGTGTACATATCACAAATATAGACTGGTATTAATATGTAGTCCTTTTGTATTTTCTACTTCTAGTACTTTTAAGAAACTAGGATAGGGGTTACAGAGGATTGGGATTGGAAAGATTTTTACAACTGTAGAACCAAAGTTTTTTTTCCAGATGTTTCTTGGGTGGTTCTGATAATGTGTGATCATCCTAGATGTATATGATTTAGAAATACTCATGTTAACAGTGAAATCAGAGGAAGCAGGGCCATTGTGAGTGGAAATCTGATTAGATCAGGAAAGCAAAGACTTGTATCATTCTTTCTTTTGCTTCATGCAGGCATGCAGGCAGTCCTTTTCTTTTAAAAATCTACTTCAGGGATATAATTTATATCATGATGTTTATAGTTAGCATTGCTATGTTGTATGTTTGAAAGTTGCTAAGAGAATATATCTTAAAATTCTCATCACAAAAAGAAAATTTGTAACTATGTGTGGTGATGGATATTAACTAAGCTTGTAATCATTTCACAGTATAGACATATATCAAATAATTGTTGTACAACCTAAAATGAGCAAAATGTTATATCAGTTATATCTCAATTGAAAAACCAAAACCAAAAAAATATATATATGCATATATATACATTTTTAAGATTTTATTTATTTGTCAGAGAGAGACACAGTGAGAGAGGGAACACAGCAGGAGGAGTGGGAGAGGGAGAATCAGGCTTCCCGAGGAGCAGGGACCCGATGCGGGGCTTGATCCCAGGACCCTGGGATCATGACTTGAGCTGAAGGTAGAAGCTTACGACTGAGCCACCCAGGCGCCCCAGTAAATATATTTTTATTTAGCCAGAAAAGCTCTATATCAGCTGGTGGAAAGGGTTGATTCTGGTGAGGAAATGTCTCTATTTGTAGCTTTGCAAAGCCCTGGAAAATATGGGAAAATAAAATGCTTGAGCAGGAAATTGACTAAATGACCTTTCAGTTCTCTTATTTCCTTCTTCCCTCCTGAGGAATACATTGAAATTATCTGTTGGTACTCTTACTATGCTTAGAAAAAGACTGGATAAATGGGCAGATAAAAAACTTGATTCAAAATGCATCCTTGATTCAAGAATGATTAGAGAACTTAGAGAATAAGTTCAAACTATTTTATTTTCTCTGGATTTTGTAGTTCTAAATTATTTAAAAGAAGCTTCTTATTGTCCAAAGATAGGTATATCTTCTTATTTTCTATTAATTATATTTACAAAATTGATGACATTGTTTTAAGCAAGGTGAGTAAACATATAGCAAAGGAGTATATTTCTTGCCCTTTGAGTCTTGGCATATATTTTCTTTCTTAAATAAATGATCAAAATTACTTCCCTGAAGTTAGTGATTGAAAGACCAGGTATATCCCAGATTATTATTAAAAAGAAAAAAAGGAGTCAAGTTATTTTGGTTATATTTATACACATATTCTCAGTTATTTTTGTGGTTAAGAGGATTTGTGTGGCTGTTAGACTTGAGTGTTCCAATTCTGCCTATTAACCTATAATTACTTTAGGAATTAATTGAGTTAATATTTGTGCTAGGAACATAACAAAACACAATGAAATATTTGTTAAACAAATTAAAAAAGTTACAGTGTGATGTGAGAAATCCTATGACTTTCAAGTTCACAGTACCTATGTAGTATTGAATGAAGTATGAGCTCAGTAGAAATTCCTGGATTTTTGTTACTTTACATGCTGTCTGTCCCTGTCAAATTTTAGATGAATAACACCAAACACAAATGCTCCCCATTATTTGTTGTTACGTTGCTATTTTACATAGCTTCTTATATTTTTAGAAGCACTGCAAAATGTATTTGATTTGTTTTCTGAATACTGATATGGGTCATTTGAATCTCTCCAAAGATATATCAACTTGGCCATTTAGTTGTTAAAAACTGCAGAATTGGTTTGCCTTTAGAAAGAAGTATTTTAGATAGATAGTTCAGCTCTGTTATCTTAGTGATAAGGTAAAAGTGATAACAATATACCAAAGTTCCTTGGCTAAATGCTATGACTGAGACTGGTTTTTCTGCTCTTCTTGACATTTGTGGATAAAATTAGAGTTACTTTAATGATTTGGCATAAACAAAGGATCTTATTTTTTAATTTTTTCAAAGCATTTTAAAGTACTGAATACATTTGGCAGTCATGCTGGTGTATGCCAATGAGTTTTATAGATCTGTTTTTTCCCCCCCCAGAGTGGTTGTATAGTACATAGATCATTTTCTTTAGCAGCAGGGAAGTGGTTTCCTAGAGGAATAAGTGACTAACCCATCAAATCTTCTGTAGACTTTTGGGGATAGATCATGTTAGATGGGCACTACCAGTATTAGACAAACGGTTTTTCACACAAGAATATGAGAAGAGAAAATAAAGATTATAATTTAGAATAGGAGGTAATGGGTTGTATAAGATATATTCAGAATACACAGATGAATATAGGTATATTTTGTTGCTCACTATGGGTATTGGTATCATATAACTAAGTTAACTCCCTAACTTTAGTAGAAATTTCTGGGACTTTGAGATTCAATAAGGAAGAATAATAACAAAGGGCGTGCCTAGGTGGCTCAGTAGGTTAAGCATCTGTCTTCAGCTTAGGTCATGATCCCAGGGTCCTGGGATTGAGCCCCATGTTGGGCTTCCTGCTCTGCAGGGGGCCTTCTCCCTGGCCCTCTTCCTGCTGCTCTCCCTGCTTGTGCTCTCTGTGTGAAATAAATAAATAAAATCTTAAAAAAAAAGAGTAGCAAAATATTTGTTTTGT
Organism: Lutra lutra; assembly: GCF_902655055.1. Lineage (NCBI taxonomy): Eukaryota > Metazoa > Chordata > Mammalia > Carnivora > Mustelidae > Lutra > Lutra lutra. The sequence continues at coordinate 157,856,717 of NC_062281.1, forward strand.
TTGTTTTGTTATGTTTTGTTTTCCAAGAGGGGAGGAGAGGCAGAGGGGCAGAGAGAGAATCTTAAGCAGGTTCCGTCCTCAGTGTTGGAGCCGGACATGGGGCTTACTCTCATAATCTCAGGGTTGTAACCGAGTTCTGACCAAAATCAAGAGCCAGACACTTAATTGACTAAACCACCATGTACCCTACAAATATTTGTTTTTAAAGAATGTATTTGAATAAAAATATATGACAAATTGGTGCAAAATATTTTCAAAACTGAACCTACCACAGAAGATGTGTACTAATTGAGTTATGTGAACCACATGTTGATATGGCCAGCATGTGGAGGGTAGCTGCCCTAAAATGTTGTCCATCTGAATAAGAATAAACTATCATTGTACAAAACTACTGAGGTTTTGGGGTTGTGTAATATATCCTGGCAAATGTTTTAAAACTTCTAGAAAGTAAATCTCTGGTCTTTTGCCAAGATGGGAGAAAGGGCAGATTCCATGTTGTTGAGCTAAGGGAGGTGTTCTAAAGAGTACATTTTGCTTATACAATCTTAGCCAGTCCTGCTTTTAGCTTTATTTGAGCTCCTATTTTGAGAGGGATTCTAGGCTTCTACAGTCAGAATCAGCCTGCTTCTGGACTTTGCCCTATTGCCACCATAGGTTTGCTCTTTGTTCTTTTTAGTTGCCATTTTCCTGTTAGCTTTTAAATTTTCAAAATTTTGTTGCCATCATTACCTTTTCTTCTGTCCCTTTGGATTTATATACTTTTTACTTTCTCTCATTCCTGTCATTTCAGTGATGTTTTCAGAAGGGAGGTGTGTTAAATATCAGTATTCAACACACCATGTTTAACAAGAGGACTTCCGAGCCCTGCGTCTGGCTCTCTGCTCAAGTGGGGAGCCTGCTTCCTCCTCTCTCTGTCTGCCTGCCTCTCTGCCTACTTGTGATCTCTATCTGTCAAATAAATAAAGAAAAATCTCTTAAAAAAAGAGGTCTTATTTTTGTTACTTAGTCAAGTTATTTCACGTCTGTGGTCTTTATCTATGATTGATAAATTATTTGTATGATCATCAGAGTCTCTTTAGCTTCTCATTCTTTAGTAGAGTATGGTAGAAAAGGTTTGCAATGTCTTATTCTTCAGGCAATACAGAACAAAACTGAAAAATTTTTATCATTTAATATTTTCAGCACCCAAAACATTTTATTGCATTATTACAAATAAATTTCCATCATTAATAACAAATACATGAGTTGTTTATGATATATTACAAATCCTTTGGAAGATAGAATGTGATTTTTACATTGTTCATTTATGCAGTAGTGTTTGCTTCTTACATGTGTTCTCTTATATTAAATAAGTGCTCAGTGATGGAGTGACATTATCTGATTTAGGAATTTTCTGGCTAGTCCTTTGATCATTTATATATGACTTTCAATTTCAGTAAAGATGGCATTGCAGTCTTGTTTATACATTGCTACTATTTATTTGCAGTGAAATTTATAGTCTCATCAAGTCTTTTAAAAACTGATTTCTGAGAATTATAATAATGCTCACTCAAAATTTGATATCTACTTACATTTAAAGGTAAAAGCACTGTCAATCTACCCAGAAGTACATTTTTTATGATTTTAGAAGTATTTGAACTTCATCTGTTCTTTTGCTTTGTAATAACCCTTGTGATTCAAGGACTAGGAGTGAGGGTACGGTATATACTGCAAGCCCAAATACACATAAATGATCTAATACATCATCTAAAAATACCTTTCTATATGAATTTTTATAAATATGAAAAATGAAAAAAATATGATCAAAGCAGGTATTCAAAGTATTAGTAAATTATAAGTTTACTAAGTTTTATGTAGCATTTAGATACTATTTAATCTTTTTTATGTTTGAAAACATTTAAGATACTATTTAATTTTGTACACATCCTATTACTATTTATTATTTTTCTTTTCTTTTCTTTTTAAAAAAATTATCATTGGGGTGCCTGAGTGGCTCGCTCAGTTAAGCATCTCAGGGTCTCTCTCTCCCTTTGCCCCTCTCCCCCTTGTGTTCTGTCTCTCCTCTCTCACTCTCTCTTTCCCTCTCTAAAAAAAAAACCATTATCATATTAAGGAATATTCAAGTATACCCAAAGTACTATTTTAACTGTAATGATGTAGTTCACTAAACATTTAATCAGTACCTTTATTTATTTATCAGAGTTTGTCTCTGGAGTCCTTGTCAAATCCAGTGAGCTTTGTGTTTAAAATAGCGTTGAGCAGGGGCGCCTGGGTGGCTCAGTGGGTTAAGCCGCTGCCTTCGGCTCAGGTCATGATCTCAGGGTCCTGGGATCGAGTCCCGCATCAGGCTCTCTGCTCAGCGGGGAGCCTGCTTCCCTCTCTCTCTGCCTGCCTCTCCGTCTACTTGTGATCTCTCTCTGTCAAATAAATAAATAAAATCTTTAAAAAAAAATAGCGTTGAGCAAATGAGTTTAAAAGATTTTATTTATGTATTGACAGAGACAGAGATCACAAGTAGGCAGCAGCAGGCAGAGAGAGAGGGGAAAGCAGGCTCCCTGCCGAGCAGAGAGCCCAATGTGGGGCTCTATCCCAGGACCCCAAGATCATGACCTGAGCAGAATGCAGAGTCCCAAACCACTAAGTCACCCAGGCGCCCCGAGCAAATGAGTTTAAATTATAAAAGCATACATTTAAGGAAGGCATTAAGAAAAAACTTCCTGGTAAAGATTATAAAATAGAAGATAGAAGGGATAGAATCCATTTCCTTGATTTATTTATAAATATGGCATTAGGTTGTTCATAGGCTGAATTGGGAAACTGTTCTAGAGGTTTACCTAACTACAATAGCATAATTTATCTGTCTGGCATAGCACTATAAAGTAAATGCTAATATTATCTTTATGAGGAAACTAAGGCACAGAGATGTTAAGTATATTGTCATCTAGCTTGTTCATTGGTGGAACTGTGATTTGAAATCAGTTGTACAAATTGTCATACAAATATGAATATGTATATATTATATAAAAACATAATAAATACAATATTTAAAAACGTAAATAGAGTAAAATCCCTCTATTGGCACAATCAGAATCAATAGTTGCTCAGTTAATTGGAAAAGTCAGTTAAAGCAGTAAATGATAAAAGTGTTATATACACACTTTGAAACATGTGGATATGTATTCACATAATACATAGACTACATTTTTTAAGTTTGCTTTCTTCAAAGCTGAGTGAGAATTAAGGACACAAGTAAGCAATCTATAAAGACTTCTCAATTTTGTTTTAAGTCTTTTATAGGGTGCCTGGGTGGCTCAGTTGGTTAAAGTCTGAATCTTTTTCTTTTCTTTTTTTTTTTTTTTTTTAATTTCCTGAGAGCATTTTGCTATTTTATATGAATCCATACATAGGAAGACAGCATCGTAAGTGACAATGAAAATAACAAAATGTGTTGGGGCGCCAAGGTGGCTCAGTGGGTTAAAGCCTCTGCCTTTGGCTCAGGTCATGATCCCAGGGTCCTGGGATCTCGCCCCACATCAGGCTGTCTGCTCAGCAGGGAGCCTGCTTCCCTTCCTCTCTCTCTGCCTGCCTTTCTGCCTACTTGTGATCTCTGTCAAATAAAAACAAAAACAACAAAATGTGTTGTGATGAGCAGTGGGTGCTATATGCAACTAATGAATCATTGAACACTACATCAAAAACTAATGATGTACTATACAGTGGCTTACTGAACATAATAAAACAATAAGCATAATTTAGCTGTGATATTTTTCAAGGTCATTATACAATAAGAGTGTTTCCCTTTTTTTCTTTGTTTTGGGTCTGCCCCCCATTCTTTTTTTTTTTTTTAGTTTAATTTTATTTTTTCAGTATTCCAAGATTCATTGTTTATGCACCACACCCAGTGCTCCATGCAATACTTGCCCTCCTTAATACCCACCATGAAGCTTATCTAACCCGCCGCCCCCCCTTCAAAACCCTGTTTGTTTCTCAGAGTCCACAATCTCTCATGGTTTGTCTCCCCCTCCAATTTCCCCAATTCACTTTTCCTTTCCTTCTCATAATGTCCTCCATGTTATTCCTTATGCTCCACAAGTAAGTGAAACCATATGATAATTGACTCTCTCTGCTTGGCTTATTTCATTCAGCATAATCTCCTGTAGTCCTGCCCATGTTGATACAGAAGTTGGATATTCATTCTTTCTGTTGATTGGAGGCATAATATTCCATTGTATGTATGGACCATGTCTTCTTTATCCATTTGTCTGTTGAAGGGCATCTTGGCTCTTTCCACAGTTTGGCGATTGTGGCCATTGGTGCTATGAACATTGGGGTACAGATGGCCCTTCTTTCACTACATCTGTATCTTTGGGGTAATTACCTAGTAGTGCAATTGCAGGGTCATGGGGTAGCTCTATTTTTAATTTCTTTTAAAATTAAATTAAATTAAATTTTTTTTTTAAGATTTTTATTTATTTATTTGACAGAGATCACAAGTAGGTAGAGCAGCAGGCAGAGAGAGAGGGTGAAGCAGGCTCCCTGCTGAGCAGAGAGCCCGATGCGGGGCTAGATCCCAGGACTCTGGGATCATGACCTGAGCCGAAGGCAGAGGCCTTAACCCACTGAGCCACTTTTTTCAGTGTTCCAAAATTCATTGTTTATGCACCACACCCAGTGATCCACGCAATACGTGCCCTCCTCTGTTTTAATTTCTTAAGGAATCTCCACACTGTTTTCCAAAGTGGCTGCACCAGTTTGCATTCCCCCCAACAGTGTGAGAGGGTTCCCCTTTCTCCACATCCTCTCCAACACTTGTTTACTATCTTGTTAATTTTGGCCATTCTGACTGGTGTAAGGTGGTATCTCAATGTGGTTTTGATTTGAATCTCCCTGAGGGCTAATGATGATGAACATTTTTTTCATGTGTCTGTTAGCCATTTGCATGTCTTCTTTGGAGAAGTGTCTGTTCATGTCTTCTGCCCATTTATTGACGTGATTATCTGTTTTGTGTGTGTTGAGTTTGAGGAGTTCCTTGTAGATCTTGGATAGCAGCCCTTTGTCTGTAGTGTCATTTGCAAATATCTTCTCCCATTCCGTGGGGTTGCCCCTGTTTTGTTGACTGTTTTCTTTGCTGTGCAGAAGCTTTTGACCTTGATGAGGTCCCAGAAGTTCATTTTTGCTTCTGTTTCCTTGCCTTTGGAGACATGTCTTGAAAGAAGTTGCTGTGACCGATGTCGAAGAGGTTACTGCCTGTGTTCTACTCTAGGATTTTGATAGATTCCTGCCTCATGTTGAGGTCTTATATCCATTTTGAGTTGTCTTTGTGTATGGTGTAAGAGGATGGTCAAGTTTCATTCTTCTATACATAGCTGTCCAATTTTCCCAGCACCATTTATCGAAGAGACTGTCTTTTTTCCACTGTGTATTTTTTATTGCTTTGTCGAAGATTATTTGACCATATTGTTGTGGGTCCATACCTGGGCTGTCTAGTCTGTTCCACCGGTCTATGTGTCTGTTTTTTGTGCCAGTACCATGCTGTCTTGGTGATCACAGCTTTGTAGTAAAGTTTGAAATCAGGCAACGTGATGCCCCTGGTTTTGTTTTTCTTTTTCAACATTTCTGAGCAATTTGGGGTCTTTTCTGGTTCCATACAAACTTTAGGATTGTTTGTTCCAGCACTTTGAAAAATGCCAGTGGAATTTTGATCGGGATGGCATTGAAGTATAGATTGCTCTGGGCAGTATAGACATTTTAACAATGTTTATTCTTCCGATCCATGAGCATGGAATGCTTTTCCATCTTTTTGTGTCTTCTTCAGTTTCTTTCGTGAGTGTTCTGTAGTTCCTCGAATACAGATCCTTTACCTCTTTGGTAAGGTTTATTCCCAGGTATCTTATGGTTCTTGGTGCTATAGTAAATGGAATCGATTCTCTAATTTCCCTTTCTGTATTTTCATTGTTAGCGTATAGGAAAAGCAACTGATTTCTGTGCATTGGTTTTGTATCCTGCCACATTACTGAATTGCAGTGTGAGTTCTAGTAGTTTGGGGGTGGAGTCTTTTGGGTTTTCCATATAGAGTATCATGTCATCTGTGAAGAGAGTGAGTTTGACTTCTTTGCCAATTTGAACACCTTTTATTTCTTTTTGTTTTCTGATTGCTGCTGCTAGGACTTCTAGTACTATGTTGAACAACAGTGGCGAGAGTGGGCATCCTTGTCATGTTCCTGATCTCAATGGGGAAGGCTGTCAGCTTTTCCCCATTGAGAATGATACTTGCTATGTGTTTTTCATAGAGGGATTTTATGAAGTTGAGGAATGAAGAACAGCACGGTCTTATATGGGTGTTAGAATATTTTTATTAATTGTTAAATTTCAGCAAGGGGATAGGTATTAATTTTAGTATTGATTTAAGAAAAAGTTTCATCCTTAGCTGAATTTGATTTTTCTGATTATAAGATGTTATTGTAAGTGTGAAAGCTTGCAATAATTCATTGATGTGTTACTCACCATATGGGAATATGATAATTTTTATATATTTTGTATTTATTTAATGAGACTCATAAATTTCTTTTTTTGCAAGATGATTTTATTTGTCATTTATTTTTGAGAACTATTGATTGTGATTATTTGAGTCTCTAAACAGGTTTTCAGAATAATGTACTTGCATGTCAACTGAAGGAAAACAAAACAATCAAACATAAAAAGGCTTCTAGAATTTTATATAGGATTAAAACTTTTTTTTTTTTTAAAGATTTTTTATTTATTTATTTGACAGAGAGAGATCACAAGTAGGCAGAGAGGCAGGCAGAGAGAGAGAGAGGAGGAAGCAGGCTCCCCGCAGAGCAGAGAGCCCGATGCGGGGCTTGATCCCAGGACCCTGGGATCATGACCTGAGCCGAAGGCAGAGGCTTTAACCCACTGAGCCACCCAGGCGCCCCTAACACTTTTTTTTTTTAAAAAAGATTTTATTTACTCCTTGACAGAGAGAGAGAGAGAGAGAGAAAGAAAGAGTAAGAGCATAAGTAGGCAGAGTGGCAGGCAGAGGAGGAGGGAGAACCAGGCTCCCCACTGAGCAGAGAGCCTGATGCAGGGCTCAATCCCAGGACCTAGGATCATGACCTGAGCCAAAGACAGATGCTTAGCCAACTGAGCCACCCAGGTGCCCCTAGGATTAAAAGCTTTTATATAGAATTGGAAATTCATATGTAATGACTTTCAGCAATGTTACAGAGCAAAATCTCTGAGTTTTGGTGGAAGAAATGGGAAAAATTTTTTGCTGCATTTTTTCAGGAATTTTAGGCGTCACTAATTGTAATATATTAATCTCTGTGTCATGGCTTTGTGAAAGAAATCACTATGTTGTGGACTGTGTTATTCATTTTTAGGATTATTCATTTAAGAATATTGAGAGGTGCCTGGATGGCTCACTCAATTAAGAATCTGACTCTTGATTTTGCTTAGATCATGATCTTGGCTTGTGAAATTGACCTGCATCGGGCTGTGCACTGGGTGTGCAGCCTGCTTAAGATTCTCTCTCCTTTTCCCACTGCCGCCCTGCTTCCCCACACCCAGTTACGCACAGTCTCTCCCCCCCCCAAAAAACCTTTAAAAATATGTATTGAATACTTATTATGTACCATGCATTGTGTCCAACTTTGGAAATTCAGAGATGTATTAGTCAAAATCCCTGCCCCAAGGATCTTCCATCATGGTGGAGGAAGAATAGAGTTAGAAAATTACCATCCAGTCAATAAAAAGAATGGTACACAGAATTCTGAGGCTAGAGAATGGTTCTCTGACAGCCTGGGAGTGGTGGTAAGAGTAGTTCAGTAAAGCTACTTCTTGGAAGGGCACATGAATTGAGTACTGAATAATAAGAAATTAGCCCGGTGAAGGTTGTAAGCAGAGGAACTGGGAATAGAGAGGAGGAATGGAGGGCAGAGAGAGCAACATACACCTAGGAAAGTTGTGTGGTGAGAAAATGAAGCTTATTCTGAACATTGCTAGTATTTTCATCTATTAACAGAACTAAAGACTGTATTTCTTCTTTTTTTTTTTTTTCCTTCTATTGGTTCTTAAATATTTCTGGGGTGATAGATCTCTTTGGGTATGTTATGAAAAGACAATGAATTCTTTCTCATGAAAATGCATGCTGTGTGCAATCACATGAAAATTTGAAAATAATTTTATGAGGTAATGTCCATCCTAGAAATCCAGGTTAAGAAATCTTCTGTTTGTTAATAATAGAGGATTTCATTTCAGTTAGTAATAGAGGTTACATTTAAAAATCTGAAATCTTTAAAGTAGGAATAATTTGGTTGACCCAATAACATCTGTGCTAGAGTAGGTCCAAAGCAAATGCTGGTTCCTAAATTATTTGGTCATCAGTTTATCTTATACTTTCAGCTTCTTAGTAGTTTACTTTCTCATTTACATCACAATAGACCTAAAATAAGACTCCAGGTTTGTATAGATGTATTTAAGAGAGATTAAGTGATTCAGGCTTTTATGTGGCTAGAAACCAGGTATTTCTGATTCTGAAGCCCAGATTCTTTCCATTTTTGCTCTCCTAAATAGAAAAGACATGTATAAGATTAGAACATATGGTAAGGGAAGTGTGAATTTTATCTTTATATTGAATGTTAGAAGTTAAGTGACTTAACCAGGGTCCCACGACTAGGGAAGAGAGGAACCAGAAGTGTAACCTAAATTTCCTGATTCCCATTCAGTGATTAATATACTGCCCTAAGATGGAGAGAGATAAATAACCAGGTGTTATAGGAATGGCCTTTAAAAGCAACCTTAGTAGGGATTTTGGGTGGCTCAGTTGGTTGAACATCTGACTCTTCGTATTGACTCACGTCATGATTGTGCAATTGTGGAATTGAGCCCTGCACTGGGCTCTGTACTCAGTGTGGGGTCTACCTTAGATTCTTTCTCCCTCTCCCTCTGCCCCTCCCTGCTTATGCTCTCTCTCTCTCTCAAATAAATAAATAAATAAAATCTTAAAAAAAAAAAGCAAAGTTAGTTCAGTAAGCCATTGTTTTGTCATTTGCAAAGGACAAACGGCACTTTACATATATCTTATTTAATTTTCACAGAATTACTGCAAGGGGTATAATTATCTCAGTTTTACATATGAGAAAATTGGGGTTCAGAAATATTAAGTGGTGAAGCTAAGACTGCACAACCCTTAAGTAATAGAACTTGAACTATAACCCAGGTCTGTCTGGCTCTGTGTCCATACTGGTGAGACTAGTCCACTCTGCCTCCTGGGTTTATTTAACCTGAATATAAAATGAATGCCTTTACTAATGGGAGGGGATGGCACATAGTAGACCTTAAAATAACTCAAAATTTTCTTTTGTTATTGAGTTATTGAAGAATAGATAATATATATGTTAATTTTCAGACAAACATATGAAACAAAAAATTCACATTATTTCTGATTACTGTAATTCAGTAATGAGAAGTATGGGGTCAATGATTTTCTCATCTTAGGCATCTCTATGCACTTCTTGAGTAAATTCGTGCTGAATAGTAGGGACTAAAATAGCAATTAGCATATGCTTGCTATGGTAGGCATTCAGTAAATATTTGTGTACTAAATGAGTGGAAACATTTTTAATCCGTAAATTTTAGGTTTAAATGTTTGAACTTAGGCTATTGGAAGCTGAGAATGTTAACACAAATGAAGGGGGAAAGTGGAGAAACTTTTGGCATTTCACAAACAAAGTGTCCTAGTGAATAGGACTTAAACACATTTAATATATTGGGAATGGAGCAAGCTCATTTAAAACCTCATTTGGGAGACTTCTGGAGAAGATGGCAGAGTAGGAGGACCCTAAGCTCACTTCATCCCATGCATACAACTAGATAACAGCATATGAATGTAAATAACCTAGGAAAGGACCCGAAGGCTGGCAGAGAAGATTCCCCAGAGTTACAGTGTTGAGAAGAGTCCAAATGAAAGAAGGTTGGAAGGGTAGAGATGGATTTGGAGCTAAATGGACTATAGGAGGAAAGAAGGGAAGGATGCTGCAGATGCATGGAGGGGAAAGAAACAGAACCTCAGAGCATAGCCCAGGGATGGAGAACCTGCATGGGGAAGATGAATCCCCATAACATTTGGCTTCGAAAAACAGAGGGGCCAATTTCATGAATTTTTATGACTGTGGGGTCATCACCTGGAACTTTTAAAAGCACGTGGTCTCAGCTTTGGGAGAGCCAGGAGCGCTGAGGAAACTTAGTCCCACTCTTAAAGAGATAGCAGAACATATGGCCCTTTAGAGATACATACAACATAGAAGCAGCAATTTGAAAAATAATGCATGGGGTATATGAGAGAGAGAGTCATTAAATAATCTCAGAGCATGAGCTGAGGGGCAGGAATCACTAGGAGACTTCTACAGGAACAAAGGAACTGTTGGATGCCATTTCCCTCCCTGTTTTCTGGACTAGACATGGACCCTAGAGAACCAATATGGCACCATCATTTGCTGTCTGGCTTGCTAATGGCATGCCCTGCCCCTGAATTCTGCAGAATGTCCCCTCAAGCAAGGCCTTGGTTCCAGATCTCCTCCCATAGAAGACCCACACAAACCTCACAAACACCATGTGCATCACCACCTCCAACCTTGCCTACCTGGGTCCCCAGTGGCTGCAGGTCCCCTCCTACAGCAGACTGGTAGTACAGACCATGCTGGCAGTAGTGTGCCAGCACTACTGTATTCTCCTGTAGACCTGCTCCCTTCAACATGCCCTTGGCTAGAGCCCATCTAGAGTGGTGCCACAAGCCTGGCAATGTGTAAGAGCCCTGAAATGGGCTGGCACCAATGCAAAGTGACTCTTGCCCTGGGGAGAGGGGAAGATAACCACAGACACCAGTCTGACTGTGGCCCCTGCAGTGGGTTGGGAGAAAGACATTTGGTCTGAGTATAGGCCATACCTGCTAGTGAAAGCTTCTCAGGGAACAACACAGGGAAAGTGACCTATAGTTCAGTGCTACTGCATCTTGAAAATGCCTGGTTTGATTTGATTCAAGCCAAAGGTGGCCTCACTAACAGCACAGGGACCCACTAAAAACACAGGGATCAAACCCTGTTCACAAAAGGCAAAGAGAGTCATTGCAGATGACTGGATCAAAGGCAAACATAGCTCAGCTGCAATAGGAGGGTGCATGCAGTAGACATAGGAGACCACAGTGAGCACCAACTTTTGATAAACGGGATATTGCATTGCAGAGCATCACAGGACCTCTTCATAACGCCCCTACTTTCAAGCAGGAGACATAGCTGACTTTCCTAACACATAGAAACGGACACAGGGAGTTAGACAAAATGAAGAGACAGAGCAATATTTCCCAAATGAAAGAACAGGTCAAAATCACAGGAAGAGACCTAAACCAAATGGAGATAAGTAATGTGCTTGATAGAGAATTTAAATTAGCAGTCATAAAGGTACTTACTGGATTTGAGAAAAGAGAAGAGGAGTTCAATGAGACCCTTAACACAGAGATAGAAAGCATAAAAAAGAACCAATAAGAGATGAAGAACTCAATAACTGAAATTAAAAATGACGGTGGAATAAATAATAGACTAGAGGAAGCAAAAGAATGGATCAGTGACTTGGAGGAGAGTACTAGAAAGCAATCAAGCTCAACAGGAGAGAGAGAAAAATAAGAAAAGTAAAAATAGACTCAGAACTGAGCGATGCCATCAAGCATAATAACACTTGCATTATAGGGATTCCCCAAAGAGAAGAGAGTAAAGGGGCAGAAAATTTATTTGAAGATATAATAGTTGAAACTTCCCAAATCTGGGGAAAGAAACAGAAATTCAGATCCAGGGGGTACAGAGAGCCACCAATAAAAGTAGACCAAGGAGATCCACACCAAGGCACATAGTAATTAAAATGGCAAAAAGTAGTGATAAAGAGAGAATTTTAAAAGCAGCAAGACAAAACTTACATACAAGGAAAACATAAGGCTATCGGCTTTTTTTTTTAAATCAGAGACTTTTACAGGCCAGAAACTTTGGCATGATATATTGAAAGTGCTGAAAGAAAAAATCTGCAGCCAAGAATGCTCTATCCAGAAAAGCTATCATTCAGAATAGGAGAGATAAAGAGTTTCCTCAGGGTGCCGGGGTGGCTGAGTCAGTTAAGCTGCTGCCTTTGGCTCAGGTCATGATCCCAGAGTCCTTAGATCGAGTCCTGCATCGGGCTGCTTGCTCACCGGGGAGCCTGCTTCTCTCTCTGCCTCTGCCTGCCACTCTGCTTGCCTGTGCTCTCTCTCTCTCTCTGACAAATAAATAAATATATAAAATCTTAAAAAGAAAGGTTTCCCAGACACAAGTTAAAGGAGTTCATCACCACTGAACCAGCTCTACAAGAAATGTTAAAGGGGTCTCTGAGTGGAAAGGAAAGAAAGACCGGGGAAAGGAATAGAAAGTAGAATAAGAAAAGTAGGAAGCACAAAAGCAGTAAAATTAAGTATATCTATGAAAATCAGTCAAGGGATTCAGAATAAGAAAGGTTATAAAGTATATGACAGCATATACTGAAAATGTGAGGGGGAAAGTAGTAGTGTCCAAATATAAGTGATTATCAACATAATATTAGACTGCTATTTGCAGAAGATGTTATATGCAAATGTAATGGTAACCACAAATAAAAAACCAGTAATAGACATACAAAACATAAAGAGAAAGGAATCAAAGTGTGTCATTAAAGAAAGCCACTACACTGTGAGATGAGAGAGCAAGAGAACAAAGAAACACAAAACAAATAACAAAATGGCAATAAGTACATACCTATCAATAATTATTTGGAATGTAAATGGACTAAGTGCTCCAATCAAAAGACATAGGGTGACGAAATGGAGAAAAAAGCTGGACCCATCATATGTTGCCTACAAGACTCACTTCAGACCTAAAGTCACATGTTGATTGAAAGTGAAGAAATGGAAAAGCATTTATCATGCAAATGGAAGTGAAAAGAAAGCTGAAGTAGCAATACTTATATCAGAAAAAAATATACTTTAAAGCCAAGATTGTAACAAGAAACAGAGAAGGATACTATATATATAATCATAAAGGGAACAATCTAACAAGAAGCTAGAAGAATTACAAGTATATACATACCCAATATGGGAGCACACAAATATATAAGGTGGGTAATAACAAATATAAAGAAGTAATTGGTAATAATACATTAATAGTAGGGGACTTTAATACACTATTTACACCAGTGGATAGATCATCCAAACAGAAAATCAAAAAGGAAACCATAGCTTTGAATGACACATTGGACCAGATGGATCTAACAGGTATATTCAGAACATTCCATTCCAAACCAGGAAAATAAACATTCTTTTCAAGTGCACATGGAACAATTTCCAGAATAGATCACATATTAGGCTACACAACAAGGCTCAACAAATTCAAAAAGATTAAGCCATACCATGCATCTTTTTGATCTTGACACTATGAATCTAGAAATCAATCACAAGGAAAAACATCTGGAAAGAAAACAGATACTTGGAGGTTAAATAACATGCTACTAAACAATAAATGGCAACCAAGAAATAAAAAAATCAAAAAAATACATGGAAACAAATGAGAATGAAAACACAATGGTCCAAAATCTTAGGGATGCTGCAAAGGGGAAGTTCATAGCAATACAAGCCTACCTCAAGAAGCAAGAAAAGTCTCAAATAAACAGCCTAACCTTACACCTAAAGGTCTAGAAGAAGAAGATCAAACAAAACCCAAACCTAGCAGAAGGAGGGAAATAATAAAAATTAGAACAAAACAAATGATATAGAAACTAAAAAACAATAGAACAGATCAATGATACTAGGAACTGGTTCTTTGAAAAGATTAACAAAATTGTCAAGCCTTTAGCTGGATTCATCAAAGAAAAAAAAAGGAGGACTCCAACAAAATAGGAAGTGAAAGAGGAGAAATAACAACTGATGTCACAGAAATACAAAGGATTATAAGAGAATATTACGGAAAATTATATGCCACCAAGTTGGGCAGCCTAGAAGAAATGGGTAAAATCCTAGAAACATATAACCTCCCAAAACTGAAGGAGAAAGATATAGAACATTTGAACAGCCTGATTACCAGCTGTGAAATGGAATCAGTAAATAAAACTCTCCCAACAAACAGAAGTCCAGGACTAGAGGTCATCACAGGCAAATTCTACCAAACATTTAAAGAAGAATTAATATCCATTCTTCTCAAGCTATTCCAAAAACTAAGAGGAAAAGCTTCCAAATTCATTTTGTGGGGTCAGCAATACCTTGATCCCAAAACCAGATAAAGACACTACAAAGAAGGAACAACAGGCCAATATGTCTTATGAACATAGATGCAAAAATCGTGAATAAAATATTAGCAAACTGAATCCAACTATATATTAAAACTCATTCACCACAATCAAGTTGCATTTATTCCTGGGATGCCAGGGTGATTCATTATTCACAAATCAGTCAGTGTGATACATCACATCAACAAGGGAAAGAATCAAACCATATGATTATTTGAATAGATGTAGAAAAAACATTTGACAAAGTACAACATCCATTTATGATGAAAACCCTCAAGAAGTGGGTTTAGAGGGAATATACCTCAACATAATAAAAGCCTAATATGAAAAATTCAGTTAACATCATACTCCGTGGGGAAAACCAGAATTTTTTCCTTTAAGGTCAGGAACAAGACAAGGATGTCCAGTCTCACCAATTTTATTCAACATAGTGCTGGAATTTCTACCTGTAGCAGTCACACAACCCAAAGGAATAAAAGTCATCCAAATTGGTAAGAAAGAAGTAAAACTTTCCCTGTTTACAGATGACATGATATTATATATAGAAAACCTTAAAGTCTCCACCAAAAAACGTCAAGAACTGATAAATGGATTCAGTAAGGTCACAGGATACAAAATCAATGTACAGAAATGTGTTGCATTACTACACACTAATAATCAAGTAGCAGAAAGAGAAATGAAGAAAGTCCCATTTATAATTGTACTAAAAATAAAATACCTAGGAATTAACCTAACCAAAGAAGGGAAAGACCTGTTCTCTAAAAAATATAGAATACTGATGAAAGAAGTTGAAGATGACACAAATGGAAAGATATTCCATGCTCATGGATTAAGAACAAGTATTGTTAAAATGTCTATACCACCCACAGTGGTCTATCGATTTAATGCAATCTCTATGAAAAGAGCAACAGCATTTTTCACAGAACTAGAACCATCAATCCTAAAATTTTGTATGGAACCACATAAGACCCTGAATAGCCAAAGCAGTTTTGAAAAATGAAAACGAAATTGGATGTAGCACAATCTCAGATATCAAGATATAGTACAAAGCTGTAGTCATCAAAACAGTATGGTACTGGCACAAAAATAGACACATAGATTAATGGAACACAATAGAGAGCCCAGGTATAAACCCATGATTACATAGTCAATTAATTTTTGACAGAAGAGCCAGAATATGCATTTAAGAAATGGTTGTGGGAAAACTTGACAACAACATGCAAAAGAATGAAACTGGACCACTTCCTTTCACCATACACAAAAAAATAAACTGAAAATGGATTAAAGTCCTAAATGTGAGATGTGAAATCATAGAAATCCTGAAAAGAGCATAGGAAGTACTTTCTCTGATATTGGCTGTAGCAACATCTTTCTAGATAGGTCTCTTCAGGCAAGGGAAACAAAATCCAAAACAAACTATTGCGACTGCATCAAATAAAAAGCTTCTGTACAGCAAAGTAAACAATCAGCAAAACTAAATGAATGGGAGAAAGATATTTGCATTGTTGTTTGCATGTCATTTATATCCAATAAAAAGTTAGTATCTAAAGATAAAAAGAACTGGTACAACTCAACACCCCAAAACTAAAACATCCAATTAAACTTGGCAGATGACATGGACAGAAATTTTTCCAAAGAAGACATAAGATGGCCAATGGACACATGAAAAGATGCTCAATATCACCCATTATCAGGTCAATACAAATGAAAATATCATGTCACACCTATTAGAATGGCTAAAATAAAAAACAGAAGAAACAACAAGTGATGGTGAGGATGTGGAGAAGAAGGAACCCTTGTGTACTGTTGGTGGGAATGCAAACTGGTGCAGCCACCGTGGAAAACAGCATGGAGTTTTCTCAAAAAGTTAAAAATAGAACTACCATATGATCCAGTAATTCCACTACCAGGTATTTTCCCAAAGAATACACTAATTTAAAAGATATATCTAATTTATTTACTAATAAATTATTTGTAATAGCCAAGATATGGAAGCAACCCAAGTGCCCATCAATAGATGAGCACATAAAGAAAATGTGGTATATATACACAAGGGAACATTACTCTGCTATTAAAAGTGAAATCTTGCCATTTGCAACAACATGGATGGATCTAGAGGGTATACTGCTAAGTGAAATAAGTCAGTCTATGAAAGACAAATATATGATTTCACCCATAGATAGAATTTTTGAAACAGACAATTGAGCAAGGAAAAAAAGACAAACCCCAAAATAGGCTCTTAATTATAGAGAACAAACTGATCGTTAGGTGGGTGGGCTGATGGGTGAAATAGGTGAAGGGGATTAAGATTATACTTACTGTGATGAGCACTGAGTAATGTATAAAATAGTTTTTAAAGATTTTATTTATTTGAGAGAGAGAGAAAGAGAGTATGAGCAGGGGGGAGTGGAAGGGGCAGAGGGAGAAGCAGAATCCCACATACTGGAGAGCCTGACTCAGGGCTCAATCCCAGGATCCTGGGATCATGACCTGAGCCAAAGGCAGACGCTTAGCTGACTTAGACACCCAGGTGCCCCATAGAATTGTTGAATCACTTTATTGTGTATCTGAAACTAAAATAACACTGTATGTTAACTATACTGCAATAAAAAACAAAAAAATAAACAAACCCTAAAACTTCATTTGGAGGTGTTTGTCTCTTCATGCAGCATGACATAGTAAATAGAGTATAGGTTTTGGAATTAGCCGATAAAATTTAAAATTCTAACTACTCCTTAGTGTGTTACAGTGCTTCTTTGAGCCTCAGTGTTATTTATCTTTAAAATAGTGATACTAATCCTTTACTCAGTATTGTTGTGAGGGGTATATAATAATATCTCTGATAGAGTAGAAATCCTCTTAACCCACTCACTGGATTAATTGATGCTTTCCATTTTCATGAGATATGGAGCTTCATGTATGTTTAAAGAGCCTTTCTGATCTATTGGAAGAGTACAATGTATTGATGGGATATGAGTTCTCGTGTCATAAATATATTATGAAACTTTAAATAATTTTAATTAAAATTAGAAATATCTTCCAAAGGAATAATACTCTAATTTTTCATCTTACTAATATCATTACCTCAGGAATAGCAATGCTTATGAGACATGCTAGTAACATTTCTGGAACCTGATAAAAATTATAATTATTTTGAATTTTCTTATAAAAGACTTGAAAGGGCTCATCTGAGTTTAGGTTTATTAATATTGTGGGGCCTTGTACTTAAAGATCAACATCACTCGTATTATGGAACTGGATGAAAAATGAAATGATTTAATAAAGGGGTTAGATTTTATTTATTATTTTCCCTGAGGAGCCTGGATCTTTTATTTCAATTTAATATAAATTGTTTGTAGTCAAGGATTCAACTTCCCGAGAACAACCTTTCCTTATATTCTGAGGAGGAAATCATGATCTTTTTATTAACTCCTAGAAGCTGACTTACTTATATCCTAAGAAAGGAATTTTCCTTCCTTTGTATCAATATTTGCCAGAGTTGGGACTAGTTTTAAGTTGTATTGTGCTGATTATATAATTTCTTTACTGTGAGATTTTCATATTGTGAGTAGATTTGCGTTTTTTTAATTGATTGGATTACTTCAATTAAGGTTATCAGTAGATAATTGAGATATTTTATATATTTTTAATTGAAATCTGGTTGAAAGTGGTATGTTCTGAGACAGTGAGTGTTGTGCCTAATTAGTGAACCAGATTATTCCAGGGATCAAATTGTTTTTGGTGGGAGAGGGGGGCAATTTTGCTTTGTCATTTATACATCCTTACTTTTAAAATGGTTTGAATTTGGCAAAGAGTTGTTCTTAGCAAAGTTTACATTGGAGTGCATGTCATCCTGCCAAAATGAAGTAAGTAAATTTTTTTCAGCTATCTAATTTTAATAGTTTCTTGTTTAGGTTATCAAAAGTTGCCAACCATTCTTAAAAACACATTACACACTTAAAACTAAGAATGGGTTTTCTTGTTATTAGAGTAATGAAAGAATCGTTATCCTCTTCCTGTCTGCTCAGAGCAACACATACTTCGAAAGTTTAGAACTTTTAGTCAAATTGTTTTTCAAAAATGGCTAAGTACTATCAAGGGAATAGATGAGTTCCTTTTGTTTCTGTGCTAGCGAGCTAAATGTTCTCATATTGCTGATTATGCTTTTTTCAAGCTTTTATCTTTTTTATATACTAATCCATTCTTTTTTAAAGAAACGAAAACAGTAAAATCTGTAAACTTTTCATCTTTAGCTTTTCTGATTTTCATGCTACAGTCTTTGTCTGGTTGATTTCTTCTGTATTTTTATTGTTCTTGCTTTTTTCTGTTAATTGGTTTTTGGTAATGAGCTGTCTGGCAGGGCAATAGAAGTCTGTTTTTTAGGTATTTCAGGTCTAAAATGAATGTGCTGCGTACTATTCCCAACTGCTTTGACTGTTATGAATATTTAGTGCTAAAGAAAAGAAATAGGCTAGGAAATGCATTTATTTTTATTTATTTATTTTAAAAGATTTTATTTATTTATTTTACAGAGAGAAGAGAGGGAGCGAGAGAACACAAGCAGGGGGAGCAAGCAGGTAGAGGGAGAGGGAGAAGCAGACTCCTCGTGGAGCAGGAACCCCATGCGGGGCTTGATCCCAGGTACTGGGATCATGACCTGGGCTGAAGGCAGATGCTTAACTGACTGAGCCATCCAGGTGCCCCAATAGGCTAGGAAATTTAATTAAAAAAATACTTGTGTGTGTGGGAGGACTTAAGATGACAGAGCTATAGGGGGACCCTAAGCTTGCCTCAACCCTTGAACACAGCTAGATAAATATAAAATTATTTTGAACACCCAGTAAATCAATCTGAATACTGAGAGAACAAAACTGTACAACTAGAGGTACCAAAGTGGCCACCTTGTGGCAGGTAGGAGCTGGGGAGAGTTGATTTGGGGGACAGGAGAAGAGAACTGTGGATGCTGCAAAGGGAAAGGAGCCCTGATCATGGAGAGAGGAGTGGGAGAGAAAGGGAGAGACAGAGAGAAAGAGTGAAAGTGTGCACAGGGGTTGCACAAGGAAAACTCTTCCCTGAAACCACTTACTGGGAAAAGGAGAGAGGCTAACCACTGCAAGTTTTTATAAGCTGCAGAGTGCGAAGTCTGCAGCTTTGGAGGTCTGTGCAATTACCAGGGTTATGCCTGGTAGGCTTGGTGGTACTCCAGTGGGGAAAGAAGATGGCGACCCGGGAGAAGGCAGCATGGTCTTAGGATCTCCTGGGCTGCCAAGGAGAAACAGTTCCCCTCCTTGGAGTGCATTTGGGAGTAGTGGAATGGCCTCTCTAGGGACAAAAGACTCAGCAGGTGCCATTGAGCTGCCCCATTCACTAACATAGAAACAGAGAGACAAGTTGAGGGCAGCAAACTTTGGTACTGGTTTTGGTTGTGCTGTACTCCAAACTGCTGCACGGTTGGGTGACCAATTTCTGGGACAAACTGGCAAATGGCAAAAGCTTAGTGAGACACTTCCCCAGAAAACCAGCATGGGTTCATGCTATGGGATCTTTAAAATTGGGAGTTTTGGAATCTTGCCATGAGCCTTAGATAAAACACAGGACGATTGTGCCACCTGGCAGGTGGACAGCTCAGGTGTAGGCAGGGTGAAGTCAGGGATCTGGCAGAAGCCAGTGACTCAAGGAGGGGGGGTGATTGCTTTTCTACGAGGGCTTGCTGATGAGTGGTCGCTGCAGACTTCCCACTCCAGGGATGAGAGAGCTAGTCGATGCAATCTTCTCTGCCTGATGCCCCTGCACCCCCATTAACACTGACTGACCTCAATGAGCAAACTTCTCCACCCAGTGGAGGCTGGAGGTGCTTACACCAAGCCCCATAGCTCCCCCTACCCCAAGCTGCAAGTGCATCTCCACTAGGGCAAGTCCACCTGAGATTCAGTGCATCAGGCCACATGCTGAGAAGACCAGCACAAACCCCTTGCATGCACCAAGTCTACTGATCATAGAGTGCTGCAAATCTTCAGCTCTAGGGGAAGTAGGATCTAGCTTCTTCCCGGCAACCCCTGATCCCAGATCTGGTTTTTAACAAGTAGACCAAAACATACACAGGATCCAGCTTTCTATTTTTGTTTTGTTTTGTTTTATTTTGTTTTTGGACCCCTTCTTAATATAGCCATTATTCTCAGGCACAGGAATACAACAGGCTTTCCTAATAAAAAAACTGTGACCCAAAATAAATGACAAGGCAGAAGAATTCAGCCCAAAAGAAAGAACAAGAAGAAGTCATGGCTAGGGAATTAATCAATACAGATACAAGTATGATGTCTGAACCAGAATTTAAAACAGTAATCACAAGGACATTAGCTGGGATTGAGAAACAAATAGAAGGCAGTAGAGAACCCCTTACTGAAGAGATAAGAACCTAAAGGCCAGTCAGGCCAATAAAAAAATGATACAACCGAGATGCAAAAGTGAATAGATGCAGTGACAGCAAGGATGGACAAAGCAGAGGAATGAACCAGTGGTATAGAAGATAAAATTTTGGAAAATAATGAGCTGAATAAAAAAAGGAAAGAAAATATTAGAGTATGAATGTAGACTTAGGGAACTCAGTGATCTTTATAGTATAATAACATTCATATCATAGGTGTCCCAGAAGATGAAGAGAAAGGAAAAAGAGAAGAAGGTTTATTTGAACAAATTAGAGCTGAAACTTCTTAATCTGAGGAAGGAAATAGACATCAAAATCCAGGAAGTACAGAGAACTCCATTAAATCCAACCAAAGCTGACCATCACCAGGACATATCACAGTCAAATTCACAAAATACACAGACATGGAACTAATCCTGAAAACAGCAAGGGAAAAAACATCTTTAATGTTCAAGGGAAGACAGAGATCCAGTTCACAGAAAAACTGTCCATAGAAACTCCACAGGCCAAAAAAGAATGGCATGATGTATTCAACATGGTGAATTGAAAAAATATGCAGACGTGAATACTTTATCTAGCAAGGTTGTCATTCAGAACAGAAGGAGAGATAAAGAGTTTCCTAAAGAAAAACTAAAGGAGTTTGTGACTACTAAACCAGCCCTGCAGGAATTAGTAAAGGGGACTCTGAGTGGAGGAAAAAAAAGACCCAAAGCAATAAAGACTAGAAAGGAACAGAGAACATCACCAGAAACACCAACTTTATAGGTAACACAATGGCATTAAATCAGTATCTATCAATAATTACTCTAAATGTAAATGGCCTTAGTGCTCCAGTCAAAAGACATAGCATATTGGAATGGATTAAAAAAAAACAAAAACCCCAAAAACAAGACCCATCTCTATGCTACCTACAAGAGACTCATTTGAGACCTAAAGACATCTGCAGATTGAAAGTGAGGTGATAGAAAACCATCTATAACCTAATGGATGCCAAAGAAAGCTGCAGTAGCCATACTTATATCAGACAAAGATGGTAACATGAGATGAGGAGGGCTTTATATCATAATTAAGGGGTCTAATCATCAAAAAGATCTAACAGTTGTAAATATTTATGTCCCCAATTTGGGAGCACCCAAATATATCAATCAGTTAATAACAAACATAAAGAAATTCATTGATAATAACACAATAATAGTAGGGGACTTTAATACCCTACTTATAGCAGTGGACAGATCATCTAAACAGAAAATCAACAAGGAAATAATGGCTTTGAATGACACACTGGACCAGATGGATTTAACATATATACTCAGAAAATTTTATTCTAAAGCAATGGAATACACATTCTTTTTGAGTGTGGATGGAACATTCTCCAGAATGGATCACATACTGGGTCACAAATCAGCCCTTAACAAGTATAAAAAGATTGAGATCATATCATGCATATTTTCAGACCACAGTGCTATGAAACTTGATGTCAACTACAAGAAAAAATTTGGAAAGACCACGAATACATGGGGATTTAGAATATCCTACCAAAGAATGAATGAGTTAACCAGGAAATTAAGAAATAAAAAAATATATGGGAACAAATGAAAATGAAAACATTATGGTCCAAATCTTTTGGGATGCAGCAGAGCTGGTTCTAAGAGGAAATATTTTGCAATACAGGCCTATCTCAAGAAGCAAGAAAAGTCTCAAATACACAACCTAACATACTGCCTAAAGGAGCTAGAAAAGGAACAGTAACTAATGCCTAAAGCCAGCAGAAGAAGGGAAATAATAAAGACTAGAGGAGAAATAATGATATAGAAACAAACAAAAAGCACAGTAGAACAGATCAATGAAACCAAGAGTTTGTTCTTTGAAAGAATTAATAAAATTGATAAACCAGTGCCTAGCCAGACTTGTCTAAAAGCGTAAGGACCCAAATAAATAAAATCACAAATGAAAGAGGAGAGATCATAACACCACAAAAATACAAGCAAGTATAAGAGAATATTGTGAAAAATTATATGCCAACAAACTGGGAAATCTGAAATACATAGCTTTATTTGAACCATGGTTGTCACATTATTACTTGCATTGAAGGTTTCTTGTGTGTATTTTCTTGCTTTGCTGATTTTGCACATTTTCCCTTAGAAGATTATAAGGAAATTTATTTCAGGCACAAAAGATCCTTGGGTATGTGGATTGTCTGACTGGATTTGTGAGCAGAAGTTCCCAAATTCCTCCACATTGACTTTTTTGGGTCTTGAGAATGTAACTTTATCATTTTTTATTATAATAAGTTTTTTAAAAGTTAATTTGGCTTCTGTACCAGAAGTAGGAGTGTAAGAAACTTGAGGCTCTTACCTTCCTGTAATGCATACTCTATTAATCAAAACATATTAGCATTTAAGGTGAAAGACATCTGGTGGTCTTTTCTGTCTCTTACCAGTCTTCCACAGTTAATTCCTCTGTGGACAGTCTCTATGGGCATGTTTGAGAAAACTAGGGCAGACTTAAGGGCTTGGATAAATGTGAGGAAACCAGTATAGTTCCTAGACTGTTTTAGGGCTGTTATATCATTCATTCATTCATTCATTCATTTATTTTAGATTTTATTTGTTTGTGAGAGATAGATTGAGAGCACAAGCATAGGGAAAGGCAGGGAGAGGGAGGCTCCCCACTGAGCAAGGGACCCAATGTAGGATTCGATCCCAGGACCCTGGGATCATGACCTACGCTGAAGGCAGTTGCTTAACCGACTGAGCCACCCAGGGTTCCCAGGGGTATTATATCTTTTCACAGATTGGTATATAAGCCAAAGGTAAAACCCTTGGTTCATTTGTCTCACCTACTCACACTGAAGCTTATGACCATTCTTTCAAATAAATATGACCATTCTTTCAAATAAATAGAGACTTGTTTAGTGGAGCCTTGTTTTGGGATGAGAGAGAGGAATAAATGACAACTGCTCACAATTTACCTTCAATATTTTATTTACACAAGAGAAACATTAAAGGTAGCAATGAATTTCATGAAATTTCTCTCATTTTAGTGGCTATGAACAAAATACATTCTTGCTATTAGGAAAAAGCTGGAATGCATCTCCCTTTGTTTCATCATGCCATATTACATTTTGCTTAGACAGTAGTTGCATACTGACATGCAGGAGATGGATCAACCTATTAGAAACACTTTGTTGGGCTCATGAAATACATGAGCAAGGAATTAATTAGATTTGATTGGTTCTTAATTGTTTAAAAATTGAGAGGTTTCACAGAAAAGTATGAATTTCTGGCTTCTTTTGGAAATTCAGGAGACTTGGCAAAACGGGGCTTATATTGTTGCATGTTCAGTGTTGACTAGAGCTGAGTAGCTGGTGCCATCCTTAGAAGGGGGCAAAAGCTTTCTGGTATTACATACAGTCTGCACCCTTCACCATTTTCTCCTTAATTTCTTATTATCTGCCTATTTCACTCATTTGGTATTACCTGCATAGTTTATAAATATTGCAATCCCCCCCATTTTAAATAATCTTTGTGAATGTGTATGTATACATATATATATATGACACATATATATTCACGTGTGTGTGTGTGTGTGTGTGTGTGTGTGTGTGTGTGTATGCATTTTTTTCTTTCTGATAGGGTATGTTGGAAAATCCCCCCAGGGAGGTACATTTATGTTCTTCCTCATTGAAGGCCCTCTTCTAGACTATCAGGGTTTTACTTGGTCACAGTACTTTATAGGATCAGCATATGTATCTACTACTTAGTTTCATTTTATTATTAAGTAATTTGTATTATGTGGCAAGTTCTGAACTCCATGTAAAATAGCTTTTGTATTATGGAAAATTTCAAATGTATACAGAAATAGAAAGTACAATATAATTAATATAAGAACACTCATCATCCAGCTTTAGCAATTATTAATTGTACTCCTCTTTCCTACTCAGTGTCCTTTTCCTAGTACTATTTTGAAGTAAATCACAGATATATAATTTAATCTATAAATATTTCAATATGCATCTCTAAAAGACATGTGCTCTTTTAAAAAACTTTTTTAAAAATTTGAATATAGTTGACACAAATGTTAAATTAGTTTCAGGACGCATGCTTTCTATATATAAACTACATAACACATGTATATGTAATCACACCAATATGATTTGATATATATGTAAAATCATCCCAATAATAATTCCTTACAATCAAATATCCAGTTGGTTTTGAATTGAATTATTTAATATATGGGTTTTCCTCCATCTTTCTCTCTCTGTCTCTCTTTTTTTTTTTTTTTTTTGTTTTTTTGAAGAAAGCAGATTATTTTCTTGGATTTTGCTGATTGCTTTCCTATACTGCAGTTCAGCATTCTTTTGTCTTCTATATTTCTTGTAAATAAGTGAGTATATGTAGAAATCTGATTATATTTGGGCTCCTTTTTTTTTTAAAGACTATTTCAAAAGTGGTTTTTTTGTGTTCCTATTAGGAGGCATATAATATTTGAATGTTTGATTTTATGATGTTAGCAGCCACTAAGCAATTATGCATGATTCAGATTTAAATAATAATAATTCAAAACAGGAATAGAACTGCCAAAAATGTTGTATAGCTGAACTCTAGGAATCTAGAGGAGGAAAAAATAACTTGGGATTAAACTGATCTGGGAAAATTTCATGGAAATAGTGATGCTTAAGATAGATCATGAAGCATGAGAATGATCATGGTAAAAGGATATGGCATATTTACCAGTTTAGGCTCAGTTATACAGTGATAATAAATGGCTCAAAAATTCCAGGCATTTCCAATAACAAAGGTTTCTTTTTTTTTTTAATTGAAGTGTAGTTGACATACAATGTTACATTAGTTTCAGGGGTACAGTGAGGGGTATAGTGATCAGACAACTCTGTACCTTATGCTATGCTCTCTACAAATGTTGCTGCCATCTGTCAATATGAAGTACTATTACAATACCATTAACTGTACCTACGCATTATCTTTATCCCTGTGACTTTTAGCCGTTATTCATTCCGTAACTGAAAACCTGTACCTCTCACTCCCCTTCACCCATTTTGCCTCATTCCCCTGCATCCATCCATCTCTTCTCTACAGTTATTAGTTTGTTTTTGCTTTTGTTTTGTTTTTTAGATTCCATTTCACAGATTCCATTCATTTTTAGATTCCATTCATAAGTGAAATCATATGGTATGTGCCTTTCTCTGACTTATTTCACTTAACATAATACCCTCTATGTCCATCTGTGTTGCAAACTGCAAGATCTCATTCAACAAAGATTTATTTCTTGCTTCCAGTACTTGTCCACTGTGGGGGTCAGTTGTAGTTTTGTTGCACATGTTCATGTCAGGACCCAAGCATCTGTTATATTTGCCTTATTCATTGTTGTATTCTCAGCACTCAGTAAAGAACTGACAAGGAATCCTATAGCACTTAACTGTCTTAGAGAAGGGGATTTTTGGTCTCAGGAGTTGGCCTCCCAAAGAGAGTGCATTTTGAATACGGATGGAATAGTAATGATCTGTAAGCAAACATGGGGCTGAGAATATTGGTCCTCCTCTCATCCTGGAGTTTCTAGAGCAAGAAAAAATGAGCAGTCTCTCCTTAAGAGGACTGCAAGAGTAATAGTGCCATCTGGGGAGTCAGGTTTTAGAGTAAGGAGATGGTGGGGACATTTATTTAAGAGTATGGGAACATTGGAGTGAGTTTTAAGAGTTCCAGTCCTAGACATTATCTTAGTGTTACAAGATAGGGTGACATGGGGAGCTAGACTGAGTGGCAGAGTAATTTAGAAGTGTGTAGGCAAGGGAAGGATGAGACAGTGGAGGATTTTTATCAAATTTACTCTCAGAGGGAACCTATAAGGGAATTGTAAAGGATGAAGAAGGGGAATGGACAGAAGGAATTTGGATGGAGTGAACAATTCTGGGATTCCAAATTGGTGGAAAATAGATTAAATGCTATTGGGAGCTAGTATGCAGGTTAGCAGAGGCTTCTGGACAGACTGTCTTTTTGTGGCCATTGCCCCAAGGTGGATAAAGGAAGTAGATGAGATCTAGAACTTAGAATTTAAATGAGAAGGACCCAGAACAGTTGTGACAATGGGGATGTTTCAAAGTAAGGATCTGTAGTTCTTGATGACTAGATGTGATGAAGGAAGAGAAGTTGCTTTATCAATATTTATGCATGCTCACTACCTATTAAGCACCTTATATACATTATGTTTAAACCTTATAAAAATCTTACAAGGTAATTGAGATGAATTTCTATTTTTATGACATGGAAACTTAAGTTCAGAAATGGTATAATAGCTTAAGCTCACACAATTACTAAGAAATAAAAACAGGACTATCCCAGATACAGTTGACTCCAAAATTCTTTGCTCTTCCATCTATATGCTCTCTTTCCAGAGAGGAGAGAAAAAGGGATCAAAAAAGGTTTGAGTTTTCAAACTCGGTGATTCATTGACAGAAATGGAAGGAAATGGGGGAAAATGGTATTGTTGTGGGAGGGATAGATTTATTTCAGGCACAATGAATTTGAGGTAATATGTGGGCATGATGAGAATGCAGTTAGATATTTGATACCTGACTCTGAGAGAACCAGGAGTGGAGATAATGTCAATGAAAGTATACGTGGTTGAATGTAAGTATAGATATATGTTGTGTAAAGAGTAAGCTGGAGGTAAAAATGAATCATTTATTTAAAGGTTTAAAAAATTGGAGTATATAAAATTTCTGATTATTACAAAGATTGCAAAATATTCATTTTTAGAATAGATTTAATGTCATATATGTACACATCTAAAGATTATTTTAATAGATATATTGAAAGCAATAACATATATACAATTATATACATATGTATTTTTTTAATATATACTAAGACAATATATACTAACAATATATACTAACTAACTTCCTGCAAGGGAAATTCACATTATATTAGTCCTAATAACATTACATGAGGGATCTCTGAACTCAAAACATTAATAATTGATGATTTTAATATACTACATAATGTTGTCCTATAAATGAAAGATTATTATATGTAAATATTGTAGTCATATATAATAGTTTAGATTAGGTAGTATACTAAATCTCCCCGGCTGCTCAGGAGTTTTCACTTGCATATTTTTAAACAAATTTTTATTGAGAGCTTGCTCTGTGCTAAACATTTTTCACATGTGCTATTTCATTTAGTTCTCAAATAACCCTGCTAGATTTGAGATTTTTATCGTGAAGAGGATATAACATTAATCTATGTCAGTGATGCTAATATTACCACTTTTATAGAACTTTAGAACATACACAGCAATTTCATATGCATATTCATGTTAGTACAAGAATCATTGCACTGAACATATGCTGAATTCTGCAACTTAATACATATAAACCTACTGTGAGGAAGGTATTATCATTATATTTACAATGAGGAATGTGATACATAGGTAGTTAAATAGCTTGGCCAGTCTACTGCCTAGTAAGTAACAGATCATAGATGATTTTAAGAACATTGCAGTTTAAGCCATTACAGTTAGTACCACTATCAGCCTCAGATTGACAACAGATTGTTACAGTAGCTAAAAGAAAATAAAATGTGAAAAGAAAATTTATCCTCATGTTGGTATTGCACTTCTTTCTAGTGGTGTTAGTGCCATATAGAAATCATACCAATATTTGGTGGTATTTATATTTAATATGGATTGTTTTACAGAACTGTTTTAAAAATACAGTTATGGGGTTGCCTGGGTAACTCAGTTAAGTGGCTGACTCGTGGTTTTGATTGGGGTCATTATCTCAGGATTGTGGAATTGAGCCCTGTGTCTGGCTCTGTGATCAGCGCAGAGTCTGCTTCAGATTCTTTCTCCCTCTTTCTCTCTCTTCAGCTCACCTGCACTCTCTCTCACTCAAATAAATAAATAAAATCTTAAAAAAAATACAGTTATGTCTGTAGCTTCAAATCTGGAATTATGATGCCTCCAGTTTTTTTAAATTGTGTGGTTACTAATGGACAAGTATTATTTTATTTAAAAATTTTTAAAATTTGAATTCAATTTAGTTAATATGTGGTATATTATTAGTTTCATGGGTAGAGTTTAGTGATTCATTGGTTGCATATAACACCCAGTGCTTATTATATCAAGTGCTGTACTTAATATCCATCACCCAATTACCCCATAACCCCACCCACCTTCCCTCAAGCATCCCTCAGTTTGTTTCCTATAGTTAAGAGTCTTTTATGGTTTGTCTCCCTCTCTGTTTTTATCTTATTCCATTTTTCCTTCCTTTCCCCTCTGTTCATCTGTTTTGTTTCTTAAATTCCACATATGAATGAAATTATATGGTATTTTTCTTTCTCTGACCGACTTATTTTGTGCGATGCTTCCAGTTTTGTTTTCCTTTTTCAGGATTGCTTTTGTTATTTGGGATCTTTTGTGGCTCAAATTTTAGGATTGTTTGTTCTAGCTCTGTGAAAAATGCTGGTGGTATTTTGATAGAGATTGCATTTAATGTTTAGATTGCTTTAGGTAGTATAGACGTTTGAACAATGTTATCTTCCAATCCATTAGGATGGAATGTTTTCCCATTTCTATTAGTTTTTTTTTTTAAAGATTTTATTTATTTATTTGACAGAGAGAGATCACAAGTAGACAGAGAGGCAGGCAGAGAGAGAGGGAAGCAGGCTCCCTGCCGAGCAGAGAGCCCGATGCGGGACTCGATCCCAGGACCCTGAGATCATGACCTGAGCTGAAGGCAGCGGCTTAACCCACTGAGCCACCCAGGCGCCCCTCTATTAGTTTTTTCTTAGATATCTGACAGTTTTTGGGTGCAATTGTGAATGGGATGGATTCCTTGATTTCTTTTTCTGCTGCTTCATTATTGGTATATAAAAATGTACAGATTTCTGAAAATTGATTTTATATCCTGCGACTTGGCTGAATTCATGTATTGGTTCTAGCAATTTTTTGGTGGAGTCTTTTGGGTTTTCTACATAGAGTGTCATGCCATCTGTAAATAGTGAACAGGTTGACTTCTTCCTTGCTGATCTGGATGCCTTTTATTTTCTTTTTGCTGTCCAGTTGCTGTGGCTAAGACTTCCAGTACTATATTAAATAGTAATAGTGAAAGCTGTAGTCATCAAGACAGTATAGTACTGGCATTAAAAACAGGCACATAGATCAATGGAACAAAACAGAGAACCCAGAAGTGGACCCTCAACTCTATGGTCAGCTAATCTTCAACAAAGTAAGAAAGAATATCCAGTGCGGGGGAAAACAGTCTCCAACAAATGGTGTTGGGAAAACTGGATACCAACATGCAGAAGAATGAAACTGGACCACTTTCTTATACCATACACAGAAATAAGTTCAAAATGGATGAAAGATCTAAATGTGAGACAGGAAACCATCAGAATCCTAGAAGAGAACACAGGCAAAAACCTCTTTGATCTTGGCTTAGCAACTTACTCCACATGTTACCTGAGGCAAGGGAATCAAAAACAAAAATGGTCCAAAATCCAAAATGTATAAAGAACATACCCACCTCAACACCCTAGAACCAAATAATCCAGCTAAGAAATGGGCAGAAGTTATGAATAGACACACTTTTTCAAAGAAGACATCCATATGGCTTATAGACACGTGAAAAGTGTCTGGGAAATACAAATCATCATGAGGGAAAAAAAAATCAAAACCAGGATGAGATACCACCTCACACCTGCCAGAATGACTAAATTAACAACACAGGAGACAACATATGTTGCTGAGAAAGGGGAACCCTATGCACTGTTGGTGGGAACACAAACTGATGCTACTACTCTGGAGAACAGTTTGAAGGTTCTTCAAAAAGTTAAAAATAGAATTACCCTATGATCTGGCAATTGCACTACTAGTTATTTACTCAAGGGATAGAAACATACAGATTTGAAGGGGTACATATATCCATTTAACCAGCAATATCAACAGTAGTCAAGCTATGGAGAGAGCCCATTGACTGATGAATGGATAAAGAAGATGTGATATCTATATATCTATATCTATATCTATATTTATCTATATCTATATCTATCTATCTATATCTATATGAAATCTGGCCATTTACAAGGATGTGGTTGGAGCTAGAATATATTATTCTAAGTGAAATAAGGTAGAAAAAGACAAATACCGCATGGTCTCACTCATATGTGGAATTTAAGTAAGATAACAGATAAACTTATGGGAACAAAAAAAAGAAAAAAAGGAGAGAGGGAAACAAGCCGTAAGTAGCTCTGAACGATAGAGAACAAACTGAAGGTTGATGGAGGGAGGACAGTGGATGTTGGTCTCAGTGGGTGATGGCTATTAAAGAGGACACTTGTGATGAGCACTGAGTGTTGTACATAAGTGATGAATCACTGAATTCTATTCCAGAAACCAATATTACATTGTATGTTAACTAACTAAAATTTAAATAAAAAGTACAGTTTTTTTTAGAGGCAGGAGATTTAACAGATGATCTCTAGATACTAGCTAAAATTTAAATGAAAAAATACAGTTATATCTAGAGGTGGGAAATTAAACAGATGATCTCTAGCTTTCCTCCAACTCCTCACTTCTTAAGTATATCATGAAATTATTCTTATAAGAAAGAAAGAAATAGAAAATTATATAAGAAGGTATACCCACTAGAAAATAATTAAAAAGTGCCTTAGTTTTTCGGATGCTGTCTTGTATTTTTATATTTCTCAGCTACTATAAAATCTATAGTTTCTGTGAGGAGATAATACTGTGACACAGAGGTATTACTTTGGAAGTTTCTGAAGCATTTCAGTATGATAGAACTGAGTGGAATGATATTTTATATTTGAACTTATTTTTAAAGAGCACAGAGGTAGACCTAAAACTTGTTGATTTTTTTTTTAATCACTCAAGAAACATTTCATGATTTAAAACAGGAGAATTTCTGATACTTCTTTATTTATTTTTTATCTATTAAAGGCTTCATTACATGGCCTCAGTAAATCTACCTACTTAACTCTGGTTTCTTTTCAAATGTTTATTTAAATTCTAGTTAGTTAACATATAGTGTAACATTGGTTTCAGGAGTAATTTCATGAGATCTGGAATAGCCAAATAATCCTGAAAAAGAAAAAGGCGGAGGCATCACAATTCTGGACTTCAAGGTATATTGCAAAGCTGTAATCAGGACAATATGGTACTGGCCCAGAAACACACTCATAGATCAATGAGGCAGAATGAAAAAACCTAGGAATGTACCCACAACTGTATGGTTAACTGATCTATGAAAAAGCAGGAAAGAATATCCAATGGAAGAAAGACTCTTCAACAAATGGTGTTGGGAAACTGATAATCCTTTAAATGTCTACATAGGGTGAGCTAATTGATGTCACATTTGGATGTGTTTGAGCAAGTACTGAAGTTGCAAGAAGACACGTGCTCTTTCTTTTATATGTTTTGAGGAAAAGAAACAAGGTCTTTAGCTGGAAGAAATAAAAGTACCAACTAAGACAATAACTACAAATAACTACAATAACTACAAATGGTATGACTACCATTATAGGTCTAAGTTAATCTGTGAAAGCTACTATTATTATTATTATTATTTTTTCTTCTTATTATTTTTTAAGATTTTATTTATTTATTTGACAGAGAAAGAGAGAGCACACTAGCAGGGAAAGCAGAAGGCTCCCCACTGAGCAGGGAGCCGGATGCTCTTGACCTGAGCCGAAGGCAGATGCTTAACTGACTGAGACACCCAGGCACCCCATGTGAAAGCTATTTATGTATGTAACTTGCCTTTCTTCGACTTGGCTCATTACTATTCCTAACTGATTTTACTTCATCAGTGACAGCCCATGAGTCTCTTCTCCCTGAGCAGGGAATCAAGCAGCTGCTCTCCCAGAGATTAGCCTTCTTTACACTTAAAGTGTACATGTCTTATCTCCTTTCCCCTCACAGCTCTGTCTTGTCCTCTTTTCTTCAAGATTAATCCATTATTTTACATTGATGCACAATCATCCTTTGTTCCTTTAAGTCTCCTTGGGATCTAAGGCAGTGTATTTACATAGTTGAGGATTTGAGTAGTAGCGCAGTCAAGCTCTGTAATCTTGGGCATGCATGATAGCTTCTGAGTCTTATTTTCTCTTTTGAAAAATAAGAAAAGTATAGGTTTATTTCTAGGTTTAATTGTGCATATATATATATATATATATATATAATTATCATTATATTATCATTATAGCACTTGTGGCATTATCTAGGCACTCAAGAACTTCCTCTAAATGGGTATTTCAGATGCTGTGGCTTGCTTGAGAAAGAAATGTTTTTGTGTACATATCACAAATATAGACTGGTATTAATATGTAGTCCTTTTGTATTTTCTACTTCTAGTACTTTTAAGAAACTAGGATAGGGGTTACAGAGGATTGGGATTGGAAAGATTTTTACAACTGTAGAACCAAAGTTTTTTTTCCAGATGTTTCTTGGGTGGTTCTGATAATGTGTGATCATCCTAGATGTATATGATTTAGAAATACTCATGTTAACAGTGAAATCAGAGGAAGCAGGGCCATTGTGAGTGGAAATCTGATTAGATCAGGAAAGCAAAGACTTGGATCATTCTTTCTTTTGCTTCATGCAGGCATGCAGGCAGTCCTTTTCTTTTTAAAAATCTACTTCAGGGATATAATTTATATCATGATGTTTATAGTTAGCATTGCTATGTTGTATGTTTGAAAGTTGCTAAGAGAATATATCTTAAAATTCTCATCACAAAAAGAAAATTTGTAACTATGTGTGGTGATGGATATTAACTAAGCTTGTAATCATTTCACAGTATAGACATATATCAAATAATTGTTGTACACCTAAAATGAGCAAAATGTTATATCAGTTATATCTCAATTGAAAAACCAAAACCAAAAAAATATATATATGCATATATATACATTTTTAAGATTTTATTTATTTGTCAGAGAGAGACACAGTGAGAGAGGGAACACAGCAGGAGGAGTGGGAGAGGGAGAATCAGGCTTCCCGAGGAGCAGGGACCCCGATGCGGGGCTTGATCCCAGGACCCTGGGATCATGACTTGAGCTGAAGGTAGAAGCTTAACGACTGAGCCACCCAGGTGCACCAGTAAATATATTTTTATTTAGCCAGAAAAGCTCTATATCATCTGGTGGAAAGGGTTGATTCTGGTGAGGAAATGTCTCTATTTGTAGCTTTGCAAAGCCCTGGAAAATATAGGGAAAATAAAATGCTTGAGCAGGAAATTGACTAAATGACCTTTCAGTTCTCTTATTTCCTTCTTCCCTCCTGAGGAATACATTGAAATTATCTGTTGGTACTCTTACTATGCTTAGAAAAAGACTGGATAAATGGGCAGATAAAAACTTGATTCAAAATGCATCCTTGATTCAAGAATGATTAGAGAACTTAGAGAATAAGTTCAAACTATTTTTATTTTCTCTGGATTTTGTAGTTCTAAATTATTTAAAAGAAGCTTCTTATTGTCCAAAGATAGGTATATCTTCTTATTTTCTATTAATATATTTACAAAATTGATGACATTGTTTTAAGCAAGGTGAGTAAACATATAGCAAAGGAGTATATTTCTTGCCTTTGAGTCTTGGCATATATTTTCTTTCTTAAATAAATGATCAAAATTACTTCCCTGAAGTTAGTGATTGAAAGACCAGGTATATCCCAGATTTATTATTAAAAAGAAAAAAGGAGTCAAGTTATTTTGGTTATATTTATACACATATTCTCAGTTATTTTTGTGGTTAAGAGGATTTGTGTGGCTGTTAGACTTGAGTGTTCCAATTCTGCCTATTAACCTATAATTACTTTAGGAATTAATTGAGTTAATATTTGTGCTAGGAACATAACAAAACACAATGAAATATTTGTTAAACAAATTAAAAAAGTTACAGTGTGATGTGAGAAATCCTATGACTTTCAAGTTCACAGTACCTATGTAGAATTGAATGAAGTATGAGCTCAGTAGAAATTCCTGGATTTTTGTTACTTTACATGCTGTCTGTCCCTGTCAAATTTTAGATGAATAACACCAAACACAAAATGCTCCCCATTATTTGTTGTT
This sequence comes from Lutra lutra, assembly GCF_902655055.1. NCBI lineage: Eukaryota > Metazoa > Chordata > Mammalia > Carnivora > Mustelidae > Lutra > Lutra lutra. The sequence goes on from NC_062281.1 coordinate 157,891,582, forward strand.
ACGTTGCTATTTTACATAGCTTCTTATATTTTTAGAAGCACTGCAAAATGTATTTGATTTGTTTTCTGAATACTGATAATGGGTCATTTGAATCTCTCCAAAGATATATCAACTTGGCCATTTAGTTGTTAAAAACTGCAGAATTGGTTTGCCTTTAGAAAGAAGTATTTTAGATAGATAGTTCAGCTCTGTTATCTTAGTGATAAGGTAAAAGTGATAACAATATACCAAAGTTCCTTGGCTAAAATGCTATGACTGAGACTGGTTTTCTGCTCTTCTTGACATTTGTGGATAAAATTAGAGTTACTTTAATGATTTGGCATAAACAAAGGATCTTATTTTTTAATTTTTTTCAAAGCATTTTAAAGTACTGAATACATTTGGCAGTCATGCTGGTGTATGCCAATGAGTTTTATAGATCTGTTTTTTCCCCCCAGAGTGGTTGTATAGTACATAGATCATTTCCTTTAGCAGCAGGGAAGTGGTTTCCTAGAGGAATAAGTGACTAACCCATCAAATCTTCTGTAGACTTTTGGGGATAGATCATGTTAGATGGGCACTACCAGTATTAGACAAACGGTTTTTCACACAAGAATATGAGAAGAGAAAATAAAGATTATAATTTAGAATAGGAGGTAATGGGTTGTATAAGATATATTCAGAATACACAGATGAATATAGGTATATTTTGTTGCTCACTATGGGTATTGGTATCATATAACTAAGTTAACTCCCTAACTTTAGTAAGAAATTTCTGGGACTTTGAGATTCAATAAGGAAGAATAATAACAAAGGGCGTGCCTAGGTGGCTCAGTAGGTTAAGCATCTGTCTTCAGCTTAGGTCATGATCCCAGGGTCCTGGGATTGAGCCCCATGTTGGGCTTCCTGCTCTGTAGGGGGCCTTCTCCCTGGCCCTCTTCCTGCTGCTCTCCCTGCTTGTGCTCTCTGTGTGAAATAAATAAATAAAATCTTAAAAAAAAAGAGTAGCAAAATATTTGTTTTGTTTTGTTTTGTTATGTTTTGTTTTCCAAGAGGGGAGGAGAGGCAGAGGGGCAGAGAGAGAATCTTAAGCAGGTTCCGTCCTCAGTGTGGAGCCGGACATGGGGCTTACTCTCATAATCTCAGGGTTGTAACCGAGTTCTGACCAAAATCAAGAGCCAGACACTTAATTGACTAAACCACCCATGTACCCCACAAAATATTTGTTTTTTAAAGAATGTATTTTGAATAAAAATATATGACAAATTGGTGCAAAATATTTTCAAAACTGAACCTACCACAGAAGATGTGTACTAATTGAGTTATGTGAACCACATGTTGATATGGCCAGCATGTGGAGGGTAGCTGCCCTAAAATGTTGTCCATCTGAATAAGAATAAACTATCATTGTACAAAACTACTGAGGTTTTGGGGTTGTGTAATATATCCTGGCAAATGTTTTAAAACTTCTAGAAAGTAAATCTCTGGTCTTTTGCCAAGATGGGAGAAAGGGCAGATTCCATGTTGTGTGAGCTAAGGGAGGTGTTCTAAAGAGTACATTTTGCTTATACAATCTTAGCCAGTCCTGCTTTTAGCTTTATTTGAGCTCCTATTTTGAGAGGGATTCTAGGCTTCTACAGTCAGAATCAGCCTGCTTCTGGACTTTGCCCTATTGCCACCATAGGTTTGCTCTTTGTTCTTTTTAGTTGCCATTTTCCTGTTAGCTTTTAAATTTCAAAATTTTGTTGCCATCATTACCTTTTCTTCTGTCCCTTTGGATTTATATACTTTTTACTTTCTCTCATTCCTGTCATTTCAGTGATGTTTTCAGAAGGGAGGTGTGTTAAATATCAGTATTCAACACACCATGTTTAACAAGAGGACTTCCGAGCCCTGCATCTGGCTCTCTGCTCAAGTGGGGAGCCTGCTTCCTCCTCTCTCTGTCTGCCTGCCTCTCTGCCTACTTGTGATCTCTATCTGTCAAATAAATAAAGAAAAATCTCTTAAAAAAGAGGTCTTATTTTTGTTACTTAGTCAAGTTATTTCACGTCTGTGGTCTTTATCTATGATTGATAAATTATTTGTATGATCATCAGAGTCTCTTTAGCTTCTCATTCTTTAGTAGAGTATGGTAGAAAGTTTGCAATGTTCTTATTCTTCAGGCAATACAGAACAAAACTGAAAAATTTTTATCATTTAATATTTTCAGCACCCAGAACATTTTATGCATTATTACAAATAAATTTCCATCATTAATAACAAATACATGAGTTGTTTATGATATATTACAAATCCTTTGGAAGTATAGAATGTGATTTTTACATTGTTCATTTATGCAGTAGTGTTTGCTTCTTACATGTGTTCTCTTATATTAAATAAGTGCTCAGTGATGGAGTGACATTATCTGATTTAGGAATTTTCTGGCTAGTCCTTTGATCATTTATATATGACTTTCAAATTTCAGTAAAGATGGCATTGCAGTCTTGTTTATACATTGCTACTATTTATTTGCAGTGAAATTTATAGTCTCATCAAGTCTTTTAAAAACTGATTTTCTGAGAATTATAATAATGCTCACTCAAAATTTGATATCTACTTACATTTAAAGGTAAAAGCACTGTCAATCTACCCAGAAGTACATTTTTTATGATTTTAGAAGTATTTGAACTTCATCTGTTCTTTTGCTTTGTAATAACCCTTGTGATTCAAGGACTAGGAGTGAGGGTACGGTATATACTGCAAGCCCAAATACACATAAATGATCTAATACATCATCTAAAAATCCTTTCTATATGAATTTTTATAAATATGAAAAAATGAAAAAAATATGATCAAAGCAGGTATTCAAGTATTAGTAAATTATAAGTTTACTAAGTTTTATGTAGCATTTAGATACTATTTAATCTTTTTATGTTTGAAAACATTTTAAGATACTATTTAATTTTGTACACATCCTATTACTATTTATTATTTTTCTTTTCTTTTCTTTTTAAAAAAATTATCATTGGGGTGCCTGAGTGGCTCGCTCAGTTAAGCATCTCAGGGTCTCTCTCTCCCTTTGCCCCTCTCCCCCTTGTGTTCTGTCTCTCCTCTCTCACTCTCTCTTTCCCTCTCTAAAAAAAAACCAATTATCATATTAAGGAATATTCAAGTATACCCAAAGTACTATTTTAACTGTAATGATGTAGTTCACTAAACATTTAATCAGTACCTTTGACATCAAGAGTTTGTCTCTGGAGTCCTTGTCAAATCCAGTGAGCTTTGTGTTTAAAATAGCGTTGAGCAGGGGCGCCTGGGTGGCTCAGTGGGTTAAGCCGCTGCCTTCGGCTCAGGTCATGATCTCAGGGTCCTGGGATCGAGTCCCGCATCGGGCTCTCTGCTCAGCGGGGAGCCTGCTTCCCTCTCTCTCTGCCTGCCTCTCCGTCTACTTGTGATCTCTCTCTGTCAAATAAATAAATAAAATCTTTAAAAAAAAATAGCGTTGAGCAAATGAGTTTAAAGATTTTATTTATGTATTTGACAGAGACAGAGATCACAAGTAGGCAGCAGCAGGCAGAGAGAGAGGGGAAAGCAGGCTCCCTGCGGAGCAGAGAGCCCAATGTGGGGCTCTATCCCAGGACCCCAAGATCATGACCTGAGCAGAATGCAGAGTCCCAAACCACTAAGCCACCCAGGCGCCCCGAGCAAATGAGTTTAAATTATAAAAGCATACATTTAAGGAAGGCATTAAGAAAAAACTTCCTGGTAAAGAGTATAAAATAGAAGATAGAAGGGATAGAATCCATTTCCTTGATTTATTTATAAATATGGCATTAGGTTGTTCATAGGCTGAATTGGGAAACTGTTCTAGAGGTTTACCTAACTACAATAGCATAATTTATCTGTCTGGCATAGCACTATAAAGTAAATGCTAATATTATCTTTATGAGGAAACTAAGGCACAGAGATGTTAAGTATATTGTCATCTAGCTTGTCATTGGTGGAACTGTGATTTGAAATCAGTTGTACAAATTGTCATACAAATATGAATATGTATATATTATATAAAAACATAATAAATACAATATTTAAAAACGTAAATAGAGTAAAATCCCTCTATTGGCACAATCAGAATCAATAGTTGCTCAGTTAATTGGAAAAGTCAGTTAAAGCAGTAAATGATAAAAGTGTTATATACACACTTTGAAACATGTGGATATGTATTCACATAATACATAGACTACATTTTTTAAGTTTGCTTTCTTCAAAGCTGAGTGAGAATTAAGGACACAAGTAAGCAATCTATAAAGACTTCTCAATTTTGTTTTAAGTCTTTTATAGGGTGCCTGGGTGGCTCAGTTGGTTAAAGTCTGAATCTTTTTTCTTTTCTTTTTTTTTTTTTTTTAATTTCCTGAGAGCATTTTGCTATTTTATATGAATCCATACATAGGAAGACAGCATCGTAAGTGACAATGAAAATAACAAAATGTGTTGGGGCGCCAAGGTGGCTCAGTGGGTTAAAGCCTCTGCCTTTGGCTCAGGTCATGATCCCAGGGTCCTGGGATCTCGCCCCACATCAGGCTGTCTGCTCAGCAGGGAGCCTGCTTCCCTTCCTCTCTCTCTGCCTGCCTTTCTGCCTACTTGTGATCTCTGTCAAATAAAAACAAAAACAACAAAATGTGTTGTGATGAGCAGTGGGTGCTATATGCAACTAATGAATCATTGAACACTACATCAAAAACTAATGATGTACTATACAGTGGCTTACTGAACATAATAAAACAATAAGCATAATTTTAGCTGTGATATTTTTCAAGGTCATTATACAATAAGAGTGTTTCCCTTTTTTTTCTTTGTTTTGGGTCTGCCCCCCATTCTTTTTTTTTTTTTTTTTTAGTTTAATTTTATTTTTTCAGTATTCCAAGATTCATTGTTTATGCACCACACCCAGTGCTCCATGCAATACTTGCCCTCCTTAATACCCACCATGAAGCTTATCTAACCCGCCGCCCCCCCTTCAAAACCCTGTTTGTTTCTCAGAGTCCACAATCTCTCATGGTTTGTCTCCCCCTCCAATTTCCCCCAATTCACTTTTCCTTTCCTTCTCATAATGTCCTCCATGTTATTCCTTATGCTCCACAAGTAAGTGAAACCATATGATAATTGACTCTCTCTGCTTGGCTTATTTCATTCAGCATAATCTCCTGTAGTCCTGCCCATGTTGATACAGAAGTTGGATATTCATTCTTTCTGTTGATTGGAGGCATAATATTCCATTGTATGTATGGACCATGTCTTCTTTATCCATTTGTCTGTTGAAGGGCATCTTGGCTCTTTCCACAGTTTGGCGATTGTGGCCATTGGTGCTATGAACATTGGGGTACAGATGGCCCTTCTTTTCACTACATCTGTATCTTTGGGGTAATTACCTAGTAGTGCAATTGCAGGGTCATGGGGTAGCTCTATTTTTAATTTCTTTTTAAAATTAAATTAAATTAAATTTTTTTTTAAGATTTTTATTTATTTATTTGACAGAGATCACAAGTAGGTAGAGCAGCAGGCAGAGAGAGAGGGTGAAGCAGGCTCCCTGCTGAGCAGAGAGCCCGATGCGGGGCTAGATCCCAGGACTCTGGGATCATGACCTGAGCCGAAGGCAGAGGCCTTAACCCACTGAGCCACTTTTTTCAGTGTTCCAAAATTCATTGTTTATGCACCACACCCAGTGATCCACGCAATACGTGCCCTCCTCTGTTTTTAATTTCTTAAGGATCTCCACACTGTTTTCCAAAGTGGCTGCACCAGTTTGCATTCCCACCAACAGTGTGAGAGGGTTCCCCTTTCTCCACATCCTCTCCAACACTTGTTTACTATCTTGTTAATTTTGGCCATTCTGACTGGTGTAAGGTGGTATCTCAATGTGGTTTTGATTTGAATCTCCCTGAGGGCTAATGATGATGAACATTTTTTTCATGTGTCTGTTAGCCATTTGCATGTCTTCTTTGGAGAAGTGTCTGTTCATGTCTTCTGCCCATTTATTGACGTGATTATCTGTTTTGTGTGTGTTGAGTTTGAGGAGTTCCTTGTAGATCTTGGATAGCAGCCCTTTGTCTGTAGTGTCATTTGCAAATATCTTCTCCCATTCCGTGGGTTGCCCCTGTTTTGTTGACTGTTTTCTTTGCTGTGCAGAAGCTTTTGACCTTGATGAGGTCCCAGAAGTTCATTTTTGCTTCTGTTTCCTTTGCCTTTGGAGACATGTCTTGAAAGAAGTTGCTGTGACCGATGTCGAAGAGGTTACTGCCTGTGTTCTACTCTAGGATTTTGATAGATTCCTGCCTCATGTTGAGGTCTTATATCCATTTTGAGTTTGTCTTTGTGTATGGTGTAAGAGGATGGTCAAGTTTCATTCTTCTATACATAGCTGTCCAATTTTCCCAGCACCATTTATCGAAGAGACTGTCTTTTTTCCACTGTGTATTTTTTATTGCTTTGTCGAAGATTATTTGACCATATTGTTGTGGGTCCATACCTGGGCTGTCTAGTCTGTTCCACCGGTCTATGTGTCTGTTTTTGTGCCAGTACCATGCTGTCTTGGTGATCACAGCTTTGTAGTAAAGTTTGAAATCAGGCAACGTGATGCCCCTGGTTTTGTTTTTCTTTTTCAACATTTTCTGAGCAATTTGGGGTCTTTTCTGGTTCCATACAAACTTTAGGATTGTTTGTTCCAGCACTTTGAAAAATGCCAGTGGAATTTTGATCGGGATGGCATTGAAAGTATAGATTGCTCTGGGCAGTATAGACATTTTAACAATGTTTATTCTTCCGATCCATGAGCATGGAATGCTTTTCCATCTTTTTGTGTCTTCTTCAGTTTCTTTCGTGAGTGTTCTGTAGTTCCTCGAATACAGATCCTTTACCTCTTTGGTAAGGTTTATTCCCAGGTATCTTATGGTTCTTGGTGCTATAGTAAATGGAATCGATTCTCTAATTTCCCTTTCTGTATTTTCATTGTTAGCGTATAGGAAAGCAACTGATTTCTGTGCATTGGTTTTGTATCCTGCCACATTACTGAATTGCAGTGTGAGTTCTAGTAGTTTGGGGGTGGAGTCTTTTGGGTTTTCCATATAGAGTATCATGTCATCTGTGAAGAGAGTGAGTTTGACTTCTTTGCCAATTTGAACACCTTTTATTTCTTTTTGTTTTCTGATTGCTGCTGCTAGGACTTCTAGTACTATGTTGAACAACAGTGGCGAGAGTGGGCATCCTTGTCATGTTCCTGATCTCAAAGGGAAGGCTGTCAGCTTTTCCCCATTGAGAATGATACTTGCTATGTGTTTTTCATAGAGGGATTTTATGAAGTTGAGGGATGTTGCCTCTATCCCTATACTCTGAAGAGTTTTGATCAGGAACAGATGCTGTGTTTTGTTGAATTCCTTTCCTGTATCAATTGAGAGGACCTTGTGGTTTTTCTCTCTTCTCTTATTGATTTGCTATATCACATTGATTGATTTGCGAATGTTGAACTGCCCTTGCAACCCAGGGATAAATCTTACCTGGTCATGGTGATAATCCTTTTAATGTACTGTTGGATCATATTAGCCAGGATCTTGTGGCGAATCATGACATCCATTTTCATCACAGATATTGGTCTGAAATTCTCCTTTTTGGTAGGGTCTTTGCCCAGTTTGGGGATCAGGGTAATGCTGGCTTCGTAGAAAGAGTCTGGAAGTTTTCCTTCTGTTTCTATTTTTTGAAACAACTTCAGGAGAATAGGTATTATTTCTTCTTTGAATATTTGGTAGAATTCCCCAGGGAATCTGTCAGGTCCTGGGCCCTTGTTTTTTGGGTGGTTTTTGATCACTGCTTCAATCTCGTTATTAGATATTAGTCTGTTCATGTTCTCAGTTTCTTCCTGTTTCAGTCTTGGAAGTTTATAGTTTCCAGGAATGCATCCATTTCTTCTAGGTTGCTTAACTTATTGGCATATTAACTGTGGATAATAATTTCTGATGATTATTTCTATTTCCTTGGTGTTAGTCGTGATCTCTCCCCTTTCATTCATAATTTTGTTAATTTGGGTCCTCTCTCTTTTCTTTTGCATTAGTTTGGCCAGTGGTTTATCGATCTTACTGATTTTTTCAAAGGGCCAGCTTCTAGTTTCATTGATGTGTTCTACTGTATTTCGAGTTTCTAACTTATTGATTTCTGCTCTAATCTTGATAATTTCTCTTCTTGTGCATGGGGTTGGCTCAATTTGTTGTTGATTTTCCAGTTCTTCTGTATCTCTAGTTTCTAACTCATTGATCTCTGCTCTAATCTTGATACTTCCCCTTCTTGTGCATGGGGTTGGCTTAATTTGTTGTTGATTTTCCAGTTCTTTAAGGTGTAAAGAGAGCTGGTGTATTCAGGATTTTTCAGTTTTTTTCTGAGTAAGGCTTGGATGGATATGTTTTTCTCTCTTAGTACTGCCTTTGACGTATCCCATAGGTTTTGGATCTATGTGTCTTCATTCTCATTGGTTTCCATGAATTGTTTAAGTTGTTGTTTGGTTTCCTGGTTGATCCAAACATTCCTGAGCAGGTTGTTCTTTAGCTTCCAACTGTTTGGATTTCTAACAAACTTTTTCTTGTGGTTGAGTTCCAGTTTCAAGCACTGTGGTCTGGGAATGTGCAGGGAATAATCTCAGTCTTTTGGTATTGGTCAAGCCCTGATTTGTCACCCAGTATGTGGTCTGTTTTGGAGAAAGGTTCATGTGCGCTTGAGAAGAATGAGTATTCTATTGTTTTAGGGTGGAATGTTCTGTATGTATCTATAGGTCCACCTAATCCAAAGTGTCATTCAAAGCTCTTACTTCTTTACTCATTTTCTGCTTGGATGATCTATCTATTACTGAGAGTGGCATGTTAAGATCCCCTACAGTTAATGTATTCATATCAGTATGACTCTTTATTTTGATTAACAGTTGGCTTATATAGTTGGCTGCTCCCGTATTGGGGGGCATAAATATTTACAGTTATTAGATCATCGAGGTGGATAGACCCTTTAGAATGTTTTAGTGTCCTTCTGTATCTCTGACTACATACAGTCTTTAGCTTTAAATCTGATTTATTTTATATGAGAATCGCTACCCCAGCTTTCTTTTGAGGCCCATTGACATGAAAGATGCTTCTCCATCCCTTCACTTTCAGTCTAGATGTATCTTTAGGTTCCAAATTGTGTCTTGTAGACAACATATGGAACGGTCCTGTCATTTTTTCCAATCTGCAACCCTGTACCATTTTATGGGAGCATTTATGGCATTTACTTTGAGTGATTATTGAAAGATAAGTTTTTATTGACATCATGTTGCCTGTGAAGTGTTTGTTTCTATAGATTGTCTCTGTAAATTTGTGTTCTGTGTCACTCTTGGGTTTTTTCTTTTATAGGACCCCCCGCCCCCTTAATATTTCTTGTAGTGCTGGCTTGGTGGTCACATATTCTTTTAAACCTTGCTGGTTTTGGAAGCTCTTCATCTCTCCATCCATATTGCTGAATAAAGTATTCTTGGTTGCATGATCTTCTCATTTAGTGCCCTGAATATGTCTTACCAGCCCTTTCTGGCTTGCCAGGTTTCTGTGGACAGATCTGATGTTATTCTGAGGGACCTTCTTCTGTTCATAAAGAATCTCTTCCCCCTTGCTGCCCTTAGGACCTCTTGTCTAAAACTATGATTTGTGAATTTCACAATCAAGTGTCTGGAGGTCTTTCTAGGTTCGTTGATCTTTGGGGGTATCCTTTGTGACTCCAGGACATACACACTTGTTCCATTCCCCAGATTAGGGAAATTTTCATCCAGAATTTCTTCAGTTATATCTTCTAGTCGTCTCTCTTTCTCCACCCCATCAGGGATCCCAAGAATTCTGAGGTTAGAATGTTTCTTGACACCATTTATTTCCCTAATTCTGTTTTCATGTCTTCTATGCTGTTTGTTCCACGTCTCCTCCTGATCCTTCTTCTCTATCAGTTTGTGCTCTAGATCACTAATTCTATCTTCTGCCTTGGTTACCATAGCTGTTAGATTATTTAGATTAGATTGGATCTCATTGATAGCATTTTTAACTTCTGCCAGATTGGCTCTCACTTCTGCCCTTAGAGATTCTATGTTGGCACTAATGGTTTTCTCCAGCCTAGTCATTGCCTGGATAATTGTTACCCTGAATTCCCTTTCTGACATACTATTTGTGTCCATATCCAACAGTTCTGTGGGGAGGGAACAGTCTCTGAATTTTTCCTCTCTTGGTTGTTCCTCCTCCTAGTCATTTTGGTGAGATGTGGTTGAGTGGATGTATAGCGGAATATATTAACCACGATCCAGGCAAGGTACATCCTATCCACTGATGTCTTCTGCCCTCGGAGAGATCCAGAAGTATATAATCTTACATGTCAGACTGATTTCATGGGTGTTCAGAGTGTTCTGGTAGATATTTAGCTCACTTACGGGACCGGTTGAAACAGGGTCTACAACTTCTTCATCATCTTGTGCCCTAAGAGTCTGACTCTTGATCTTAGCCCAGGTCTTGATCTCAGGGTCATGAGTTCAAGCCCTTTATTGGGATCCATGCTGGGTGTGAGCCCACTTAAAAAACAAAAAAATAAAAGTCTTTTTGCATTTTTTACTCTCTTTTTTAAAGTTTTTATTCAAATTAAAGTTAGTTGTCATATAGTATTTTGTTAGTTTCAGGTGTACAATATAGTGATTCAACAATTCTGTACAACACACAGTGCTCATCAACGTTGTGCTTCTTAATCCCCATCACCTATTTAATCCATCTGCCCCCATCTCCTCTCTGGTAACCATTAGTTTGTTCTATGTGGTTAACTTGGTTTCCCTCTCTCTCCTCCCCAGCTCTTTGCACATTTGTTTTGTTTCCTAAATTCCACATATGAGTGAAATCATATGGTAGTTGTCTTTCTGTGTCTGACTTATTTTACTTAGCAAAATATTCTCTAGCTCCATCCACATTGATTCAAATGGCAAGATTTCTGTTCTTTTTGATGGATGAGTAATAGTCCATTGCATATGTATCCTACGTCTTCTTTATCCATTCATTAGTCATTGGACATTTGAGCTCCTTCCATAATTTTGCCTATTGTTGACAATGCTGTCATAAACATTGGGGTGCACGTATCTCTTCGAATCTGTTATGTTTCTATCCTTTGGGTAAATACTTACTAGTACAATTGCTGAATCATAGGGTAGTTCTATTTTTAACTCTTTGAGGAAACTTCAGACTGTTTCCTGAGTAGCTGCAACAGTTTGCATTCCCAACCAAGAGTGCAAGAGCATTCCCCTTTCTCAATATCCTAATCAACATATGTTGTTTATTGTGTTGTTGATTTTAGCCATTCTGACAGTTGTGGGGAGGTATCTCATTTTGGTTTTGGTTTTATTTCCCTGATGGTGAGTGATGTTGAGCATCTTTTCGTGTGTCTGTAAGCCATCTGGATGTCTTCTTTGGAAAAACCTTTTTTTTTTAACCTTAAGATTTTATTTATTTATTTTAGAGAAAGAGAGAGGGCACGAGTCGGGGTGGGGCATAAGGAGAGAGAGAGAATCCCAAGCAGACTCCACGCTGAGTATGGAGCCATGCAGAGGTTGATCTCATGACCCTGAGATCATGAACTGAGCTGAAATCAAGAATGGGACGCTTAACTTACTGAGCAACCCAGGCACCCCTCTTCTGTCCACTTGTTAACTGGATCATTTGTGTTTTTGGTGTTGAATTGGGTAAGTTCTTTGTAGATTTTGGATACTGACCCTTTATCAGATATGCCATTGGCAAATATATTCTCCACTTTAGAAGGTTACCTTTTAATTTTGTTGATTGTTTCCTTGCTGTGCAGAAGTTTTTTACCTTGATGAAGTCCCAATAGCTCATTTTTGCATTTGCTTCCCTTGCCTCTGGTGATGTGTTTACACTTGATCTTAGCCAAAAGCCCGAGAAGTGATCTGGCAATGTGTCTAGTAAGAAATTGCTACCACTGAGGTGGGTTGCATCTTAGGTTGGCTTGCCCTAGTGGAGATGTTCCTGCAAGGTCCGGGGCGGGGCAGGGCTTGGTGTATGTGCCTCCAGTCTGCCCTACGTAGTGGTGTTTTGCTCCCCGAGGTCAGTCATTGTTGTTGGGGGGGTGGACAGAAAAGATGGCATTGACTAGCTCTCTCATCCTTGGAATGGGAAGTTAGCAGCTGCCACTCTTCAGCAAGTCCTCATAGAAGCACAAAAACAATCACCCCTCTTGTGTCCCAGGCCTCTGCCGGATCCCTGTCTTTTCCCTGTCCACATCTGAGATGTTTGCTTACCAGGCAGCATGGTACTCCTCTGTTTTATCTCAGGCATGCAGCTGGGTTTCAAAACTTCAAATAAACAGATCTGTGCAATGTGCACCCATGCTGGTCCTCTGGTGGGGTAGGAGTGGGCAGCGGTTTGCTGTGCTTTTGCAGTTTGACAGTTGGTCTTGGAAATTGGTTGCATGATTGCACCCATGATTCAGAGCTTGTGGTAAATCACAGCGAAAACCTGGCACCAAGATTTGTTGTCTTCAACTGGTCTGTTTCTATGCTAGTGAATGGGGCATCTCAATGGCACCTGCCAGGTCTTTTGTCCCTGGAGAGGCTGTGCTACCACTCCCAATGCACTCCAAGGAGGAAAATTGTGTCTCCTTGGGTGACCCAGAGGATTTTCAGACCATGCTGCCTGCTCCAGGGTCTCCACCCTTCTTATCTACCGGATTACTGTCAAGCCCACCAGGTGTGACCCTGGCAATGCCGTGGACCTGCAAAGCTGTAGTGTTTGCATTCGCCAGTCATAAAATTTGTAGTGATCATCTCCTCTCTTTTTCCCAGCCAATAGTTTTGGGGAAGAGTTTTTCTTGTGCAGTTGCATATGCATTCTTTCACTCCTTTTTTCTGTCTCTGGCTCCTCTGTCATCAGGGCTCTCTCCCCTTTGCAGCACTTGCAGTTCTCTTCTTCCCCAAATCAGTTTTCTGGAGCTCCTGCCAGAATTCTGTGGCATTTTGCCTCCTCTACTTGTGCAGTTTTACTCTCTCAGTGCTCAGATTGATGTTTTTGGTGTTCAAAATGATTTTATATTTATCTAGTTGTGTTCAAGGCATGAGTTCTTGATCTAGGGTCCCTCTAGTCTTTGGTTGTCTTAACTCTCTCTTTTCATATTTTCACACTGTTAATCGTGTTTTATGACTGAATAGTTTATAGTCTAGATATACTATCATTGATTTAAATTTTTCCTATTTATGGGCATTTAGTTTTTCTAGTTTTGCCTAACGTAAACAACACTGCAGTGAAATTCTACTTATGTATCTTCAACTAGGAAGTAGTGGAATAATGCTTTTGAAATTCTGAAAGAACCTGTTTCCAACCCAGAATTCTATGTCCAGCTAAATTTTCAGTAAATGTAAGGTTAGATTAAGGTTATGTTTGGACTTGTAGGAAGTCAGAATTTATATCTCTTATGTTTTCCTGTCTTGTAAGTTGCTTAAGTATATATGTATATATATATATCAGCAAAATTAAGGAGAATGTGATGAAAGAGAGAAGTCCATCCAATCCCAGAACATAGTGAATGAAAATCAGAAATTGATGGCTAAGCAGCAAGCTTAGAGAATGAATCAGTCCAGATTAGAGAGGAAAGAGAAGACTCTTGGAAGAATAAGGGTTCGTATGTTATAGGTTGCTGAAGATACTTACTCATTTGTCAGTAAGAAAAAACAGAAAGCCTATTTAAAAAAAAAAACAGTAGGAGGAAATAAAACACATCACAAATAATTTTTAAAAGTGAAGTAAAATAAAATATGATACAATTTAAAACAATTGATGGAGTGTGAAAAAAGAGAACACATTTTATCATAATGTCAAGAATATTCTCCTTCAAATGGTCTATGGCTTATGGCATTGGGCCCATAAAAAAGGAAATGCTATCCTAATATAGCCTTTGGTCCTGTAGTAAACTGCTTTGCTGTTTCAAATGGTATTGATGGATTAATAGCTAACTTTTAGGAAAAGCATACAAAGTATAATTATGTTTACAGAAAATAAAAGTTAAAGAATGTAAAACTCTGACAGTTTGAAAATATAGCTGATGCAAGACAGGAGATAGTGATGTAGATGACAGAATGAGGGAAGAGTAGGGATAATATCTCCATCTGACAGTGAAGAGAGTTGAGAAGAAAACTAGTGTTAGGAAAGCAAGGCATATGAAATGTGAGTTTATTATACAAGTTTATAAAGATAACCTATAATTACAAAAAATATTGGCAAAGAGAGGTGAACTATTATGTGTTAGGTGAACTAAAGTCTAGTCTTTTACAGAAGGATATTACAATATAGCTCCTAAATCGATAAGATATTGAAGTGTATACATGTTATTTAGAGATATGGAGTATCTAGTGTAGAAGATTTGTCCAAAGTTGTTAAAAAAGGACTGGGACCAAGGATAAAGAAAAATGGAGCTATATATCATATTTTTAAACTACATGTATAGTTAAAAGAAAAAAGTAGTATAGGAATCATCTGTTGTTTGAAAGACTATTTGAAGTCACTGTAAAGCTCTGGGATACTGATGCCATTTTGTAGCATAAGCTTAAGTGAATCTAAGAGTGCATTATTTTGAGTTTTTTTTTTGAATAGCTATTTTACATGAGAAAGTGTTACTGGTATCTAATCAGAAAATGGCTGAGGGTTTCCAAAATTGAGGATGCTTTTGCTTGGATTACAAGATGAGAAAAATGAGCCTCCTGGTGATTGTCCTTGTTACAGGTACTTTCCCTCCACTGAACTATTATGGTACTTTGTCTGCATCTCCACTAGGAAAGTTAATATCTGTCTAATATAGATATCATATAGATAACATTTTAACTCCCTAGTTACATCCTAAACTAGACTATAACATATGAGCAAGGTTGTATTATGTTTATATATTGTCATGTCGTCAAAGAATACCATATCTTTCATGTAATAACAGGTTTCTTTTTAGTTATTTAACAAATATTTGGGCAGCTCTTATGTTCTGGTTGCATATTATACTCAGGTGATCAGGGAAAGTCTGTTTGAGAAAAGAACGAATAAGCAAAAATTCTCCAATTTAAACTGAAAAGATTAATTAAATAATGAGCAATTCTCATTGTTAGTTGTCTCTATTTTGGGGAACTCTTCCAGAGTGAAGCCTGTCTCCTCTAATGTGTCTGACAGAAGGAGTTGGTGAGACAACCAGGGTACTCAGATGAAGTCATGCAGGTTAACTCCGCAGCCAGATTCTAGTCAGTTCTATTAAACAGCCACAATTGGCATCCCTTACCTTGCCTTTCAATGCATCCATTGGGAAGACTGTACAGATGTGTTAAAAAAAAAAAAAAAGAAAAGTTGAAAAGGTTACTATGGCTTTGCTTTATTGTTATAGCACTTGCAGCAAGAACAGTAGTAACAGTAATTACCTTAGTAGTAATAGTAATAATAATATAAGCTGTCAGGCAGTAAACAACTATGTGCAGAAACTGCAGAAACTGTGCTAGATATTGTACACAAGATATTATTAATCTTTGTATCAATCCTACAAAACCGGTATTATCTTTGTTTTACAGGTTTAGAGAGGTTAAGACTTTCACAAAATATCATAGCTGGTAAATGTTAGAGCTGGGATTTGAAGCTTGGTTTGTTTGATTTCAAAGTCCATGATATTTCCAGTATGGCAAGTGGTAAGACAAGAGTTTATAGCCCTTGGGAGTCTGGATTTTGGCTTTGCAGTTTAAGAGAAAGTACTAGATAGGTAGACCCTTTATTGCATATTCTGTCACATCATCTGCTATGGAATACGTGCTGATCATTTTTTTTATATTGATCTTATAGACAAGGCTTTTGAGAATCTTTTATACCCTGAATTTATACCATTTATGCAAAATGATGAATTTCAGAAATGTTTTGCTGCATGCAAATGAGCACTTTTCCAAGTAGCAGTGGAATGGTACAGAGTTTGTATGAGTTTTTATTATAAAACAGAATTTCATTATTTCCAACACTATTGTATTTAAGGGTAGAGTTGCAATTAAGTTTGGAACTGCTATTGGTTTTGCACACATAAAAGATATTCTTAATATTTTATCTTATTTTCTGTAATCATTATAAAATCAAATATGTAAATATGCTTTAGAATAGTAATTGCATTTCAAATTTGAATTTGTTTTATGTGGTTATTTAATCTGAGTTTCATTAAAAGAGAATAGTTTCTATAGCAACTACCACATCATTTGATATCTTTGGAATCTCTGAGATATGAAACAACTTATTAAAAAACAAATGTACCCAGTTTACCATGTAGACTTCTGTACAGGTTTAAATGTTTAAGGAAAGGATTTCTTGTATATATATACTTTTTTTCCTTAGTTTTTACCAAGTTTATTCTTTTTTCTTTTACTTTGGTATTTTTTCACTTTAAAAATTTAAACCATATGTATTTAAAAATATGTCAAAAGAATTCAATGAGGAGGTGGATATTGGAGAGGATAGTAGGAGTAAGTGTGAACTCCTTTCTGAATGAACTCCATCAGAACACATGTTACTTCCTTCTAGGAGGAAACCTGTTAGTTTATCTCTTTGGATATATCCTATTAGGGTCATAAAAACCATTTCTAGAAAAAGATGATATGGCATTATGAGAACCAAAATTAAGAGAAAATAGAATGCCAGATCATCAGTACCAGATTCCTGTTCCAAGTTTTTTTTTTAGTACCTTGAATTAAAAAAAAGTTCAGTGCTAAGTAATGTGCACTGTCCTTGTCACTTATCAGCTGAAGAAAGGCTATTTCCACACTTGAAAATAAAAAGTGCTTTCTGAAATCTGTTCTTTTAAGTTCTCTTAAATTTGGCCTCATTTTTATTATTGGATTTGTCCAAGTTATACCGTTACATCATTGCTAAATATGTTCTTTAAAGTTTATATTCTGGGGTTCAAGGTCAAGCCTCTGCCTTCAACTCAGGTCATGATCTCTGGATCCTGGGATCCAGCCCCACCTCATCTGGCTTCCTGCTCAGCAATCTCTTCCTCTGCCCCTCTCCACTGTTTGTTTTCTCTCTCTTTCTCTCAAATAAATAAATAAAGTTAAAAAAAAACTTAAAAAATAAAGTTCATATTTGTACTTAGTTATTATGATCTTTTAAAAAATCACTTGGTTTCACTATATATGTAGTGAAATATATAAATATATATAAAATATATAAATTTATATATAAAATTTATATTTATAAATATAAAATAAAAATATGTAAAATATATAAAAAAAGTGAAATATATAAACTATATTTATATATTAATATTTTCTCATAAATCAGTATCTTTTTCTACAATTCTTTTTCTCCTCATTGGCCGTCTTCTAACATGTCTACATGTTTCTGGTACTATGGAGTTCTAAATTAAAAGCAGTGAAAGTTTTTTACATATCATAGTTCTCCTCTTAAATATTCTTTTAAAAGTCCAGGAAAATGTCCCAAATATGTTTTAAAGAGTTTGTCTAAAATGCCTTAATAAGACATTTTCTTGCAAGTAATATAAAGAGTTAAAAAGTTTTGATGCTGTAACAATACTTACAAGAAAATTGTCTTTCTTCTAAGCATAGTTTTTTCCACTCACTTTTTTCAGTCTTCCTATAAATAATCATTATTTCTGTACTATGAAGAATTTTTTATATCTCTTGCTCCTCCCAATTCCTTCATTGGGAAGGACATTATACTGAAAATTTCATGTGATCTGAGACTTGTGGGGAATATTGGGGTGTAGGAGGACTATAAAGTCCCCTCATCTCATAGACACTACTAGAGAACACTCGTATCGGTGTAAGTAACCCAGAAGATGACCGGAAGATTGGCAGAACAAACCCCGCAGCTAAATACAGAGAAGAAGCCACATTGAAAAGGGTAGGAAGGGGGAGACAGAGAAACAATGGGGAGCTAAACACCATGGGTATGGGCACTGGAGGGAGGGAGCTATGGTCTTGGAAAAGAGTGAGAAATAAGACCGTCATACCAGGGAGTCTGTTTGGGGAAGCTGAATCCCTATAGCATTTGGCTTTAAAAATCAGAGGGAGTGGCAAATGGCAAGATTTCATTTCTTTTGATGGCTGCATAGTATTCCATGCTTAGCGAAATAAGTCAATCGGAGAAAGACAACTATCATATGATCTCCCTGATATGAAGGAGAGGAGATGCAACATGGGGGGTTGAGGGGGTAGGAGAAGAGTAAATGAAACAAGATGGGATTGGGAGGGAGACAAACCATAAGTGACTCTTAATCTCACAAAACAAACTGAGGGTTGATGGGGGGAGGGGGTTGGGAGAGTGGGGTGGGGTTATGGATATTGGGGAGGGTATGTGCTATGGTGAGTGCTGTGAAGTGTGTAAACCTGGCGATTCGCAGACCTGTACCCCTGGGGATAAAAATATATGTTTATAAAGCTGTAAAAAAAAAAAAAAAAAAAAAAAGAAAGGATGAATACCCAAGTTTTGTAGCAACATGGACGGGACTGGAAGAGATTATGCTGAGTGAAATAAGTCAAGCAGAGAGAGTCAATTATCATATGGTTTCACTTATTTGTGGAGCATAACAACTAGCATGGAGGACAAGGGGAGATGGAGAGGAGAAGGGAGTTGAGGGAAATTGGAAGGGGAGGTGAACCATGAGAGACTATGGACTCTGAAAAACGATCTGAGAATTTTGAAGGGGTGGGGGGTGGGAGGTTGGGGGCACCAGGTGGTGGGTATTGTAGAGGGCACGGATTGCATGGAGCACTGGGTGTGGTGCAAAAATAATGAATACTGTTATGCTGAAAAAATAAAAAAAAAATTAAAAAAAAATCAGAGGGAGTGGATTTCATAATTTCTTAGAATCAGCAGGATTTAAAGCCAGGAAATTTAACAATCAGCCCTTTCTGCTCTGGGGGAGCTTAAAGGGTAGTAGGAAGCTGAGACCCAGCCCTTAAAAGAGACTGCACGACAAACAGTATAGAAGCAGCAGTTTGAAAAACCTGGGGCATATGGGAGCAATAGTTATTTACTAGTCTCAGAGTTTACTGAGGTACTTCTCCATCTCCAGGAACAAAGGAGCCTTTTCCCTTTCTTCCCCTCCAGTGTAAACACTTGACCTGCTGGAACCAGCACAGATGCCCACATTCACTACCTAATTTACTTACACCATGCCCTTCCCCCTCCAGCAAGGACTGCTTGACTTTCCTGGTGCAGGTCCCCTCCCCCAGACCACCAGTGCAAACCTTGCCAACACTGAGTTTCCTGACTGCATGCTTTGCATGTTCTAGGTCCTGAGGACACCACAGAAATACAAAGGATTATAAAAGAATATTATGAAAATTATATGCCAACAATTTGGACAACCTAGAAGAAATGGATAAATTTCTCTAAATATAACCTCCCAAAACTAAAATAGGGAGAAATAGAAAATTTGAACAGACTGATGAAATGGAATCAATGAATGGAATCAGTAATGAAAAAAACTCCCAACAAACAAAAGTCCCAGACCAGATGGCATCAGAGGTGAATTCTACAAAACACTGAAAAAAAGTTATCTTATTCTTCTGAAACTATTCCAAAAGATAGAAGAGGAAGGGAAACTTCTAAATTCATTTATAAGGCCAGCATTAATTACCCTGATTCCAAAGCCAAATAAAGACAAGACAAAAAGAGAACTATAGGACAGTATCTCTCGTGAACATAGAAGCAAAAATCCTGAACAGAACCACAAACTGAATCTAATAATATATTAAAAAAAATCATTCACTATGATCAAGTGGGATTATTACCAGGATGTAATGGTGGGTCAGTATTCACAAATCAGTCAATAGAATATAGCACTTCAATAAGAGGAAGGATAAAAACCATCCTTTCAGTAGATTCAGAAAAAGCATTTGACAAAGTACAATATTTATTTATGATAAAAACCCTCAACAAAAAACCCTTTAGAAGGAGCATACCTGAATATAATAAAGCCCTTATATGAAAAATTGCAGTTAACATCATACTTAGAGGGGAATAAATGAGAGCTTTCCCCATAAGATTAGGAATAAGACAAGAATGTCCACTCTCAACACTTTTATTCAACATAATACTGGAAGCTCCTTTGACAGCAGTTGAATAAGAGAAAGGGATAAATAAATGTCATCCAGATTTGTAAGGAAGAAGTAAAACTTTCACTACTTCCAGATGACATGATGCTATATATAGAAAACCCTAAAGACTCCACCAAAAAAAATATGAGAATTGATAAAAGGATTCATTGGGGTCACAGGATACGAAGTCAACGTATAGAAATAACTTGCATTTCTATATCCCGATAATGAAGCAGCAGAAAGAGACATTAAGAAAACAATCCCATTTACAGTTGCACCAAAAATAATAAAATCCCTAGGAATAAATGTAGCTAAAGAGATGAAAGACGTGTACTCTGAAAGCTATATAGATGAAAGAAACTGGAGATGACACAAACAAATGGAAAGACATTCCATGCTCATGGATAGGGAGAACAAATGTTAAAATATTTATATTACACAAAGCAATCTACACATTTAATGCAATCCCTATCAAAATACCAACAGCATTTTTCATAGAACTAGGACAAACAGTCTAAAATTTGTATGGATCCACAAATGATCTCGAATAGCCCATACAGTCTTGAAAAAGATAACAAAACTGACGGTATCACAATTCCAGACTTAGAGTTACACTATAAAGCTGTAGTAATCAAAAAACAATATGGTACTGGCACAAAAACAGATACATGGACCAATGGAACAGAATAGGAAGCCCAGGAATAAACCCACAATTACATGGCCAATTAATTTTTGACAAAAGAAGAAAATGTGTAATGGGATGAGAATGATTTCTTCAACATATGGTGTTGGGAAAAGTGGACACCTACATGCAAAAGAATGAAACTGGACCATTTTCTTATATTATCCACAAAAATGAACTCAAAATGGATTTAGGACTTAAATATGATACCTGAATCCGTAAAAATACTAGAAGAAAGCAACGTCAGAATTTCTTTGACATTGGTTATAATGACATCTTGCTAGATATGTCTCCTTAGGCAAGGGAAGCAAAAGCAAAAAATAAACTATTGGAATTGCATCATAATAAAAAGTTTCTATATAGCAAAAGAAACAGCCAACAAAGCTAAAAGATAACCTACTGACTGGGGGAAGATAATTGTAAATGACGTATCCAATAATGGGCTAGTTTCCAAAATACATAAAGAATTCATACAATTGGGGTGCCTGGGTATCAGATGGTTAAACATCTGCCTTCAGCAGGGGTCCTGGGATTAAGTCCCGCATCAGGCCCCCTTCTCCTTAGAGAGCCCGCTTCTCCCCCTGCCTCTGTCTTTTCTCTCTTTCTGTCTCTCATGAATAAATGAATAAAAATCTTAAAAAAAGAATTTATACAACTTAACACCAAAAAACCAAATATTTCAATTCAAAAATGGCCAGAAGAATGAACATTTCTTCAAGGAAGAAGTACAGATGGCTTTCAGACACATGAAAAGATGCTCAACAACACTCATCATCAGGGAAATGGAAATCAAAACCACAATGAGCTATCACTTCATACCTTCAGTGTCTAGAATGAAAAACACAAGAAATAGCAAATGTTGGTAGTGATGTGGAGAAATAGGAACCCTCATGTACTGTTGGTGATAATGCAAACTGAGGACGACAGTTTCCTCAAAAAATTAAAAGTAGAACTACCCTGTGATCCAGTATCACACTACTGGTGTTTACCCAAAGAATATGAAAACGCTAATTCAGAGGGATATATTCACCTATATGTTTATAGCAGTGTTATTTACAATAGTTAAATTATGGAAGTAACCTATGTGTCCACTGTAGATGATTCAATCATTAGGATACAGAATATATATAAATATAAATATAAATTCAAATAAATAATTGAATATTATTCAGCCATTAAAAATAATGAAATCTTGCCATTTGCAACAATATGGATAGATCTAGAGAGTGTAATGTTAAGTAAGCCAGTCAGAGAAAGGCAAATATTATATGATTTCACCCATATTTTAGTGGAATTTAAGAAAGAAAACAAAGAAAGAAAGGAGGAATAAAAAAAAAAGAGAGACAAACCAAAAAGTAGACTTAAAAAAATTATTTATATATTTGTCAGAGAGAGAGAGAGAGAGAGAGAGAGAGATAGGAAAGCAAGGGGAGCAGCAGGCAGAGGGAGAAGCAGCCGGATGTAGGACTTGATCCCAGAACTCTGAGATCATGATGTGAATTGAAGGCAGACACTTAACTGACTGAGCACCCAGGCATCCCCCCAAAACAGGCTCTTAACTATAGAGGATGAACTGAGCGTATGGTTGGGTGAAACAGGTGAAGGAGATTAGGAGTACACTTATCTGGATAACCGCTGAGTAAATATGGAATTGTTGAGTCACTACTGTATACCTGAAATGAATATAACTTTGTATGTTAATTACACTGGAGTTAAAAAAGAAACAATATTAACATTGCTACAGGGAGGCTGTATTGTTCCAGGTTTGCCTGTTAGAAGGAAATATTTTCCACTAAGTTAGTAATGCCATCATATATATTTTTAAACATTTTAATAAAAATTAACAGTCTTTTAAGATAGGTATTGTCACTTTTGTTTGTAGAAACTAAAGCACATAAGTAAAGTAACTTCCCTATGGCTACTTAGCTGATGTTAATACATTTGTTTTTCTATTGCATTATTTTGCGTCTAAGTAGTTTTTTGTTTGTTTGTTTGTTTTTGCTTCATTATGCTCTTAGAGAAATAAATCTAAACTCCTAAGGTGAGAAGGCCTTGATTCCTTTTTTTTTTAACTGTATAAAACTACTGCTACATTAATGGGAAAACTTTTAAGCTAATCTTCCTGTATTATTTCCTTGTTATACCATCCTTGCATAAGATAATGCAAACTTGGACAAAAATTAAATGTTACTACTCTAGTCTTTAGTATTTCTTAACTACCAGCTAGGTCAAATGTAGATTCCTTATCCTGTTATTCTAGCATGGTAAGTCTTCCTGGATGATCTCTTCTATTTTTGTGATTTTCACCAGCACATATGTATTTTCCTGACTTCACATTTCTGTCTCAAGCCCAAACTTCTCTCCTGAGTACCAGATTCATAATTTTAACTCTAAAGGGCAGTTAGGTGTTTTAGATGTGTCAAGCTCAGCATGTTCAAAGCTGAGCCCATAAATTTGTCCTTGTAAACATCTTCCCATTGTATTTTCTTCTGAAGTTATTTTTTTTCAAACTGGTAATTTTTTTTTTAAATTTCTTTTCAGTGTAACAGAATTCATTGTTTTTGCACCACACCCAGTGCTCCATGCAATACATGCCCTCCATAATACTCACCACCTGGCTCCCCCGACTTCCCACGCCCCGCCCCTTCAAAACCCTCAGATTGTTTTTCAGAGTCCATAGTCTCTCATGGTTCATCTCCCCTTCCAATTTCCCTCAGCTCCCTTCTCCTCTCCATCTCCCCATGTCCTCCATGTTACTTGTTATGCTATATACTCAGCAAAATCTCTTCCAGTCCCGTCCATGTTGCTACAAAAGTTGGGTATTCATCCTTTCTGATGGAGGCGTAATACTCCATAGTGTATATGGACCACATCTTCCTTATCCATTCGTCTGTGGAAGGGCATCTTGGTTCTTTCCATAGTTTGGTGACCGTGGCCATTGCTGCTATAAACATTGGGGTACAGATGGCCCTTCTTTTCACTACATCTGTATCTTTGGGGTAAATACCCAGTAGTGCAATTGCAGGGTTATAGGGAAGCTCTATTTTTAATTTCTGAAGTTATTTTTATTCAGTCACCCAAGTTAGATTCTTAGAAACTTCTTATTCCTTCCCTTCTTCAGATGATTACATCTCAAGTTTTATTGTGTCTAATTTCTTGAATAACCTTTTGTTTACATTATTGATTTTTATTTTACTGGTTGATTCATTTATTTGTTCATTATTCACTCCATAAATGTTGAGCTTTAAAAGAGACTCAATACCTTTTGAACCTAGTTTCTCTTCTCTATTGTTACAGTCACTGAGTCTATTTAGACCCTTATACATTCCTGGACTATTTACTGTAATGGTTTCCCTGACTGTGGTCCCATGTTCAGTATATCCTTCGTACTATAGTTGGAGTGATTTTTCTAGTGAATGAATTCAGTTTTGGTACTTTTGTACCTAAACCCCTTCATTAGCTCTCTGAAATTTTTAGGTTAGATATACTCTCATGTCATAGAAGGCATTTCCAGGGTATGGTTCTTTTTTTACACCTCTCGAGTCCCATTCGCTTTCATAGGACATGCACATGCTGTGCTCCAGTCACACTGAAAGGCTTTCTGATCTTGTCACTTACCATGGAGTCTTATAGTTTTAGCCTTTGAGCTTATGGCTCCTTTTGCTAAGGACTTAGATCCCTTTTCTCTTGATCATTTGTTCTCTTATTCTGTAGAACTCACTCTTAAGAGATACCTTCTCTTCGAATTTTCCAGTACTCCTAATACCCTTTCTTGGATGTGTCCGTTCCTCTGTCACAGCTCTTACCACACTGTATGCAGTTTTCCATTTGTTCCTGTTTCTCTTACTATGTTGAGAAGCTTCTGTTGAAGATACAGACTTCGAACTATTTGTGTATTGCTAATGCCTACTACAGTGCTGGCATATAGGAGCAGTTAATAAATATTGGATTTATAAAATAGTGGATGCATATCCATCATTTATTTTAAGGTATAGCACAACTTTAATTCTAAAACTTTTAAGTATCATACATTTGAAATATACCAAAGATACATGGACAATAATTCATTTGAAACACATATACCTGCCACTGGTACTTAACATATGTTGTTTGCCATATTTACTTAGTATGATGCTTATCTTATATAGGAAACCTCTCCTAACTAGTTCTGCATTACTTTTCTCATCAATATTTCTATACTTCTAGGAAAAAACCCATTATTTTATTTTTTTTTAAAGATTATTTAAGAGACATAGAGTGGGTGAACTGGGGAAAGGGACACAGGGAGAGAGAGGGAGAGAGAGGTAGAGAGAGGGAGAGAGAGGGAGAGAGAGGGAGAGAAGTAGACTATTCCCTGAGCTCAGAGCCTGATGCAGGGCTCGATCTCATGACATGGAGATCACAACGGAGCCAAAATCAAGAGTTGGATACCCAACCGACTGAGCCACCCAGATGCCCCGGGGAGGGGGGGATTACTTTTAAATGAATC
Organism: Lutra lutra; assembly: GCF_902655055.1. Classification (NCBI taxonomy): domain Eukaryota; kingdom Metazoa; phylum Chordata; class Mammalia; order Carnivora; family Mustelidae; genus Lutra; species Lutra lutra. The sequence goes on from NC_062281.1 coordinate 157,916,869, forward strand.
TTTGCACATACTAAGTTCTCATTAATTGTTTGTTCAACGAATAATGTATTTTGGCTAAATGATACTCTTCTACAATTCTTTAATGTCTTATTTTCCTAACCTTTATAAACCCTTCATCAAGAACTCAAAACCCACTCCTGTAATTTTACTCCAATGATAAGCATAGTCCTAGATACCCAGTAGACTTAAAATTATTAATAAATTAAATGAATGCAATTAATTGCTGCATCTTTCTTCTTAATGAAAACACATAAAATTTTACTGTTCTTACATTAACCAAGAAACTTCTCAGCCTTTTTCTTATTGCAGTTTAATGAATGTGTTCAAATGCTGTTACTAGTATAAACAGTTCACATTACTGAGTACTGTTACAGTGTTGTAAAGATAAATCATGATATTCAGAATTAAATATAAATGCATTTTGGGGGAGTGCCTATGTGGCTCAGTCATTTAAACGTCCATCTTGGGCTTAGGTCATGATCTCAGGGTCCTGGAATCGAGCCCCACATAGGGCTCCATGCTCACTTGGGAGCCTGCTTCTCCCTGTCTGTCTACCAATTCCACTGCTTGTGCTCTCTTGCTCCCTTTTGCTCTCTCTCTCTTTTCAATAAGTAAATAAAATCTTAAAAAATAAATGCATTTTGGCTGTCTATAAGTTCGGGTTATGTTTTCAATGTATATGGCAGAACATTTAAAAAAATGCTTAAAAAATATAAATTTACTTCTCTCTCACGTAAAAGAAGTCCAAATTAGTTAGCTGAGAACCAGTTTGATACTGTCACTTTTTCATCAGAGATTCTGGCTTCCTTTATAAGAGCTTTCTAGGAATTCTGCCCCAAGTTTCTGTTTATATCTCTTTGGCCAGAACTTAATTACCTGGAGAAATTTATCTGTAAGGGAGGCTTGGAAATATATTTCAGTTTGCATGCTAACCAAGGTTATGATAATTAGGGAAGAAGGTAAAAATACCTATTGGGAGGCAATTAGTATTCTCTGCAAAATACTGCAATGAGTAAATGAGTTAGTAATCTTTCGAAAAATCATAGGGCACTCTGATGAGAGTCACAGAACTGACTTTTACTCTGTATAAGTATCTAATAAATATTTATCTGATAAATATTTGAAAACGTGTCAGTGCCCAGTGTCATTCTTCTTTGTGTATGCATTGAGCTGCTCACAACCTGGAGAAGTAGTGGTGTGTGTGTGTGTGTCCACATAAGACTAAATCATTTCAGTTTCGTATGCAGGTGTTCCAAAAATACTCTTGTTTGAACCATAATAGACTTTCAAGTAATTCATGGAAGATCTTGGAGATAAAATATGTTCCATATTCTTGAAAGATTCTTGAAACTCTATGCCCAGCAATCCTTAAAAGAATAAATATAAGTAGTTTGTAGTATGGTAAAATGCTTTGCCTTATTTGTAATCAAAGAAACATAATTTTAAACCAAAACCAGGTTATACTTTTTACCCTATAGAGTTAGGAAAAATGAAATAGAAGTCAGTACTTAGGTTAGTTAAGATAGTTTCATGTATTTCTTATTATAATATAAATTAATTGTATAGTCTCTTTTAGAGAGCAATTTGGCAATTCTATCAAGAATTTTAAAATTGTTTATACCCATTGGCTCAGTAATTACACTTCTGAGAATTTACTTGAAAGGAGATAATCCAGAATAAGTAAAAGCTGGAAGTAGAAGGAGGCAGGAGGGAATATTATGAAATTATGTTAATAGCTAATACTTACTGAGTGGGTACTCTGTGCTAGTATTGTTCTAAATCCTTTACCTTATCCTTACAGGATCCTTATGAGATAGGTAGTATATCATCCTCCTCATTCTCATTTAAAATGAAGGAAACTGAGGAGCTGAAAGCATAAAAAAATTTCTTGCTATTACAGTTGTAAGTGGAGATATTGGGGTTTGAACCCTGAAATTTTGCACTAGTATGTGCATTTTTAATTATCATGTTTTGCTGTCTCCGTGCATTGTTTTATTGAGTTTCTGCTGCATCATTTATAGCAGGGAGTGAGAATAGCAGGATAGTTAAGAAAACTAGAACTTGCCTGAGTTTTATGCATTTGTTAAAGTTTTCATTTTTAAAGACCTTGGGTTAATGTGAAATAAGCTCGTATAACTTTGTTTATGTAGAATAATAAAAATTATGTAAAAATACAACTCTTTGCCTAGAATTTAAAACAATGGGAAAGGAATATATCGAAAGTACTAATAATATATGTAATGGACTAATAGGTCTGTGGTTCAGTTTACTTCCTCTGCTTTCCAGATTGCCTTTAGTGGGCATATGTGGCTTCTATATTGAAAACAATTTTTTTAAAAGATTTTTAGATTTATTTATTCATGAGAGACAGAGAGAGAGAAGCAGAGGCAGAGGGAGAAGCAGGTTCCCTAAAGAGTAGGGAGCCTGATGTGGGACTCGATCCCAGAACCCTGGGATCATGACCCCCATGGAAGGCAGATGCTTAGCCATCTGATCCACCCATGTGCCCTATATTGAAAAAAATTTTTAAGAAGACTACATCCTGGACTAATTGCTTTTTGGGTGTTGAGTTTTAGAAGTTCTTCATATATTTTGGATACTAACCCTTTATCAGATATGTCATTTGCAAATACCTTCTCCCATTTAGAAGGTTGTCTTTTAGTGTTTTTTCCTTTTTAAAAAATTTATTTATTTATTTGAGTGAGAGATAGAGAGAGAGGGAGGGGTGGCAGAGGGAGAGGCAGAGAATCCCAAACCGTCTTCCTGCCAACCCCAGAGCTAGATGCAGGGACTTGATCCCATGACCCCAAATCACGACCTGAGCCAAAATCAGGAGTTGGGGAGGCTCAGCTGACTAAGCCACCCTGTTTCCAGTGCCCCAGCTGCCTTATAGTTTTGTTGATAGTTTCCTTTGCTCTGCAGAAGCTTTTTATCTTGATGAAGTCCCAGTTGTTTATTTTTGCTTTTGTTTCCCTTGTCTCAGGAGACATATCTAATAAGAAGTAAATTTAAGAAAGAAAACAAATGAACATAAGGGAAAAGAGAAAAAAGAGGGGCAAACCAGAAAATAGACTCTTAGCTATAGAGAACAACTGAGGGTTACTGGAGGGGAGGGGTATGGGAGGGTTTGGTTAAGTATTAAGTAGGGCACTTGTTGTGAAGAGCAACTGGTATTGTATGTAAGTGATGAATCACTAAATTCTACACCTGAAACTTATATTACACTCTATGTTAACTAACTGAATTTAAATAAAAACTTGAAAAATGAAAAAAAAATCATATTCAGGAATAGAGGGAACCTATTAAGTTGTTACTTTTTCAGCCTTGTAGAATTGATCACTCGGTAAGTAAGCTATCGGAGAAGCAAACCCAGATTCTTTGTTATACTGATCCTTTTTGTCATCTCATGACTGCTTTGCAATTTGCCAGTGTATTTTTATTGGAAAGACTGGACATTGACATTATAGTTACCTTAGGATATGTATAACTCTTGATATTTATATTAATATTTGTATAATAGGTAACTTGGTAACCCAGTGGCTTATTGGACCCTAGAAAAGGAGACTCTAAGTGGAGATCAAAGTCATTATTTTGACTATATTTTGATTTTTATTTTCCTGAGAGGATTTTTCAGAACTTACCATTCAATTACATATACATAGGAGAAAGAGACTCTCATAATGAAGCTATATGAAATGGATCCCGGGGCTGGCTTGCCCTATTGTCTATTGTGGTAAAATGGATGTGATCTTTCTACTTATGAATCTTCTTGGCTTCCTGGCTTCCCTGTAGCTGAAAATCAAGGCCTGGATGGCCTTCTTTGATGAGAAGACAAGAAGGAGGATAAGTAAGATGAAGCATCTCTGTCCTGGGTCACACTGAATTTAATTCAAATTCTCAGTAAGCAGAATAGAATGGTTTGTGCCACATACACATATGTTACATACATGGAGTTGCTTACCTAGAGAGCATGAGATTGAAAATAATTGACAGGAGGCAGCTATTCTTTACATGGAGTTGGATTTTCATATCTTGGTCTGAAAATAATGTAGAAATTGCAGTAATGAGAGTATAGATTGGTAAAATAACTTGCCCAGTGATGTGCACACAGTAAGTACTCAGCTGCGTTTTGAATTTGGGTTGTCTGGGTCCAAAACTTTTGCTCTAATACCTTATCAATAATTATATAATTATTTTTTTCTTATAATAAAATGTTTTATACATATGCTGTTTTTAGGCTTTTCATTTAAATTATAAATAAAAACAAAGAAAAATGTCCCACATTAATTTGTGGGAAAGAACAATTGGATCAAAATCATCTTCACCAATAGTCAACCATAACCATTTTGAATGTTAGAATTTTTTCCAGAACATTTTTTTTCCTGAATTTGAACATCAATTTTGAAATCTGATTCTATATTGAAGAAATGGAAAGTATATTATTAATTTATCATAAGATAATATATTCTTTTAAAATATAATAGGTAACTTATTATCTATACTTCGGATAGTATTGAAATGGAAAATTTCCATACAAATTTTTAAATAAATGACTGTTATAATTTTAATTTAATAAAGCATAGAGGGAAAACATTGTTGAACTCCCAAGTTCATTACAGTCCTCACATCAATGTTTATAATATTTAGCCACCTAGAAAATTGGTCTTAGAGATAAAAATCTTAACAAAACTCACTATTGTTACCACTATTATTACTTCTTCTACTGCTCTTCTTGCTTATAGCTAAATTTCTTGAACGTTTATAATGTCTTTGGTATTGTGTTAAACCTTCTATATACATTATATTATTTAATACTCATAGCAACTCTATGGAGTTGGTATTATTATTTCCATTTCATAGACAAGTATCTGAAGTGCAGTAAGATTAGGTTAACTTACCCAAGAACACACAGTAAATGGCAGATGAAGGACATAAATTCAGGTCAGGTCTGTCTTAATTCAAAACCTATGTTCCCAATCTAAGTATTACATTATGCATAAATGGTGTCTCATTTGTAGTGTAGATTCCCAATGATAGGATCACAGACTGGAAAGGAAGAATCCTAAATCCTGGCAGGATCCTACTTGAACCAAGAACAGGTTAAGTTTTAATGGATAAAACGATGTAAATGTTCTTTAGACCCTGAAAATGAGTCTTCATTCTTTAATTCAAAATTTCTTTTGTAATTAATTTTGCATGAGAAACAAAGGTTGTACTTATACTTAACTATACTGAGCTTTCTATTCCATTGTTAATCATTCCATTGGATTCTTAAAAAAGTTTTTTTTTTTTGTGTGTGTGGAAATTAGGGAGTTTTGGTCTAAAAAAACAACAACAACAATGTACTATTTACCTAGATGGCCAAGAAAGTCTACATGGTAATTTCTACCATTTCCTGGAATACATGGTCAAATTGCCAGGCTTAGTTATGTACCAAATATGCACTGGTAGTCAGAGCATTCCTTCCCTAACATTTGTAGTTGATGGAAAAATAAAGTACAACATCCAGAATGCTGAATCAGTTATTTTCAGATGTTGCAGTACATGCTCAACACAAAGAGAAGACTTTAGCTTTGAATTTGGTGTTGAGGTGGGCCTATGTGAAGTATTTTATTCCATGGAAACCAGAGCTGAATAAAGATGGTAAGTTGTTTTGTTGGGAGGTAGGTAATTTAGGAATATCAGGACAGTTCAAATAGTTGTAAAATACCACCTTAATGTTGAGACCCAGAAAAAGAATTGGTTTTTACTTCTCTGATGTTCCCTGTTCAATCACTATCTGGAGTAGGAGCATGAGCAGATATAATGATAGCTAGTGGATGTCCCTGTGTCATTTAGTTTTATTAGATGACTGTAGTTTTAATAAGATGTAGGGGAGAAGCTGTATTGGAAACTGGATCCTCCTTTGTCTTCTGTATTTTATATTAAAAAAATAAGCAGTGCAATTTTCCAATAAAATATTTTTTGGTACTTGTTACAGTGTGGTCTACACATATCTGTGAGAAAGCCCAGCACTCATTAAGCTTAGGAGGTATGCATATGTTCAGTTTTATGGTCTTAATTCAGAGAAGCTAGTAGTGGGAAGATGAAACCAGAAGATAAGCAGTCACTTTGGTGGGTGAGCAGGAGAAGGGGGGAAATCATGATTTGATTCAGTGAGTACTGACTAGGTATTTAGGGAGTCTGAGTTCTAATCTTGTTTCAAACAGTAACCACTTTTGTGACATTGGTTTGGTCAATTCCTCTCTCTGAAAATTATCTTCTTTTGTCAGAATAGGGAGTGGGATTGGAACATCTCTTAGAATCTCCTTTAACTCTAAAATTCTGATTTTGAGATGGTTCACAAATATTCATGTAATAGATATAAATTATTAGATTTTAGAAAAATCCTTATTTCTAAAAATCCACTAGACTATGAATTCCATGAGGTAAGAACTATTTGATTTTACTTGGTGTCCAGCATACTACCTGGAACATAGTAAGATATCAATATATAATTACTGAAGTAATAAATGATTATTTTATTACATTAGACTTCATGTAGTGGAGGTTAGGTAAAATAAAAGATTCCCTAAGACAACTTCACATTGATGACCTGGGCTCTTTAAGGTAATTGAACATGAAGCAGTTCATGAAATCATGCCCCTAGAACCCATTTTTCAAATGTGTCACACATTTACAAAAAGTAGTTTATTCATCCTGTTGAGAGTTGCAGTTTCTAGAATTGGCATCTTTTTTATACTACTCTAGTAAAGGAGAAAATTATGACAAGATATTATACAATTAGTCTCCTGGGAAGTTAGAGCCAAGTGAGTATGAAATCCTTTTTATTAAGTTTAAATTCAAGTTAGTTAACATGTAGTGTAGTATTGGTTCTAGGAGAAATTTAGTGAATCAACATTTACATATCACACCCAGTGCTCATCCCAACAAGTGCCATCCTTAATGCCCATTTTGCATTTAGTGCATTCTTCCACTCTCCTCCCCTCCAGCAACCCTCAGTTCTCTGTAGTTGAGTCTCTTATGGTTTGCTTCCCTCTGTTTGTATCTTATTTTATTTTTCCTTCCCTTCCCCTATGTTCATCTGTTTTGTTTCTTAAATTCCACATACGAGTGATATGGTATTTGTGGAATTTGGTATTTCTGACATGGTATGGTATTTGTGGTATGGTATTTGTCTTTCTCTGACTTTTTTTGCTTAGTTCCATCCACATTGTTGCAAATGGCAAGATTTCATTTTTTTCGATAGCTGAGTAATATTCCATTGTACATATATATCACATCTTCTTTATCCATTCATCAGTCACTTGACATTTAGGCTCTTTACATAATTTGGCTGTAGTTGATAATGCTGCTATAAACATTGGGGTTCACGTGCACGTGTGTGTGTGCATGTGTGTCTGTGTGTGAGTAAGTGACAGATGGTCACTCCGACAGCTTGGCTCCCTTCAGGTCACCCACAGCCAGCTTCCGTAAAGTTTTTCCAATCTTTTTGCCACTAAGTTCTACTCCAAAGGGACCTGCTTTCCTGGCCTGGCTTCCCACCTCCCAAGTCCTTTGCTTCTACCTGACCAGCGGAGAGGTTTGCATTGAGTCTAATACATCCTAGGGGCTTGGCAGATTTCCAAGTTTCTCCTCTACACTGGAGTCTAAGAGCCGAGACAGGAATGGTGAGGGAACACACTTTGTTTTGGATATGAGCTTCCTCTCAATAACCAGGTCATCAAGGACCTGTTCTTTTCAAAATCTTGGTCTGGGGGGAGGTGAACCACCTCCTGGGGCCCCATCCTGTCAAGAAAATGGGTACCCCCTTTGTGCAAACCATATGCCCTTGCTCCTTCTCTCCTCCCTCGTCCCTCCCCACCTTCAGGGATATTGTGAGTCAGGGAATCCAGGGAAGAACTCCAGGTGTCAGGACCCTATCTAGATAATATTTTTAGATTCCTCTGCTTCCAGCCTGCTTTGGGGCCGGAAAAAAAAATTGCAAGGACTTTTTTTGTATCCTTTTGTATTTTTTGTATCCTTTGGATAAATACCTAGTGGTGCAATTGCTGGATCGTATGGTAGGTCTATTTTTAACTTTTTGAGGAAACTCAATACTGTTTTCCAGCATGGCTGTACCAGTTTGCATTCCCACTAACAGTGCAAAAGGGTTCCCCTTTCTCTGCATCCTTGCCAACATCTGTTGTTTTCTGAGTTGTTAATTTTAGCCATTCTAGCTGTTGTGAGGTGGTATCTCATTGTAGTTTTGATTTGTTTATCCCTGATGGTGAGTGATATTGAGCATCTTTTCATGTGTCTGTTAGCCATTTTTATGTCTTATTAGGAGAAATGTCTGTTCAAGTCTTCGGCCCATTTCTTAAATGAATTATTTATTTTTGGGGTATTGATTTTGATAAGTATAGATTCTGGGTACTAACTCTTTATCTCATACGTCATTTGCAAATATCTTCTCCAGTTCTATAGGTTGCCATTTAGTTTTGTTGATTCCTTCCTTTGCCGTGTGAAGCTTTTTATCTTGATGAGGTCCCAGTAGTTCATTTTTGCTTTTGTTTCCTTTGCCTCTGCTGATGTGTCTAGTAAGAAATTGCTGCAGTCGAGGTCAAAGAGGTTGTTGCCTGTCTTCTCTAGGATTTTGATGGTTTCCTGTCTCACATTTGGTCTTTCATACATTTTTGAATTTATTTTTGTGTATGGTGTAAGGAAGTGGGCCAGTTTCATCCTTCCCCATTTTGCTGTCCAGTTTCCCAGACACCATTTGTTGAAGAGACTGTCTTTTTTCATTGGATATTCTTTCCTGCTTTATTGAAGATTAGTTGACCATAAAGTTGTGGGTTCGTTTTTGAGTCCTCTCTTGTGTTCCACTGATCTGTGTGTCTGTTTTTGTGCCTGTACCATACTATATTAATCACTACAGCTTTGTAATACAGCTTGAAGTCTGAAATTTTGATGCCTCTAGCTTTGCTTTTCTTTTTCAGCATTACCTTGACCATTTGGGAGGGGTCTCTTCTGGTTCCATATAATTTTTAGGATTGTTTTATCTAGTTCTGTGAAAAATGCTGGTGGTATTTTGATCAGGATTGCATTGAATGTGTAGATTGCTTTGGGTAGTATAGACATTTTAACAATGTTTGTTCTTCCAATCTATGAGCATGGGATGTTTTTCCATTTCTTTGTGTCCTTTTCAGTTTCTTTCCTAAGTGTTCTATGTTTTCTAGAGTTAGATCTTTTACCTCTTTGGTTAGGTTTATTCCCAGTATTTTATGATTTTTGGTGAAATTGTAAATGGGATCAGTTCCTTGATTTCTCTTTCCATTGCTTCATTATTGGTAAATAGGAAGCCAACAGATTTCTGTACGTTGATATTATATCCTGCAACTTTCTTGAATTCATGTATCACTTCTAGTAATTCTTTTGGTGGAGTCTTGCAGGTTTTCTATATAGAGTATCATGTCATGTGAACAGCATGAAAGTTTTACCTATTCCTTGCTGATTTGGAAGCCTTATATTTCTTTTTGTAGTCTGGTTGCTGAGGATAGGACATTCAGTACTATGTTGAACAACAATAGTAAGAGTGGATATCCCTATCATGTTCCTGACCTTAGGGGAAAAGGTCTTAGTTTTTCTCCAATGAGGATGATATTAGCTTTGTGTGTTTCATATATGGTCTTTATGATGTTGAGGTATGTTCTTTCTATCCCTATTTTCTAGAGGGTTTTTATCAAGAAAGTATGTTATACTTTGTCAAATGCTTTTTCTGCATCTGGTGAGAGGATCATACAATTCTTATCCTTTCTTTTATTAATGTGGTTTATCATGTTGATTGATTTGCAAGTTTATTCCTGAAGCCCAGGAATAAATTCCACTTGATCATTGTGAATAAGACTTTTAATGTACATTTGGATTCGATTAGCTAATGTCTTGTTGAGAATTTCTGCAACCATGTTCATCTGGGATATTGGTCTAATTCTCCTTTTTAGTGGGGTCTTTGTCTGGTTTTGGAATCCAGGTAATGGTGGCTTCATAAAATGGGTTTGGAAGTTTTCCTTCCATTTGTAATTTTTGGAAACACTTCAGAAGATAGGTGTTAATTCTTCTCTAAATGTTTGGGAGAATTCCTGTGGGAAGCCATCTAGCCCTGGACTCTTGTTTGTTGGGAGATTTTTGATTACTGATTCAATTTCTTTGCTGGTTGTGGGTCTGTTCAAATTTTCTATTTCTTCCTATTTCGGCTTTCTGCCAAGCAGGGAGCCCATTGTGGGGCTTGATCCCAGGACCCTGGGGTCATGACCTTAGCCAAAGGCAGTCACTTAATGACTGAGCCACCCAGGCACCCCAAAACTTTTTCTTGTGATTGACTTCAAGTTTCATAGCATTGTGGATTGAAAATATGTATGGTATGATCTCAGTCTTTTTGTACTGATTGAGTCCTGATTTGTGACCCAGTATGTAATCTATTATGAAGAATGTTTCATGTGCACTCAAAAAGAATGTATTTTCCACTGCTTTAAGGTGAAATGCTCTGAATAGATTAGTGAAGTCCATCTGGTCCATTGTGTAATTCAAACCTATTTTTTCCTTGTTGATCTTCTGCTTAGATGATCTGTCCATTGCCCTGAGTGGGGTGTTAAAATCCCCCTACTATTATTACATTATTATCAATTAATTTATGTTTGTTATTAATTGATTTATATATTTGGCTGCTCCTGAGTTGGGGGCATAAATACTTAAATTGTTAGATATTCTTGTTGGATAGACCCATTTATTATGATACAATGATCTTCTTCATCTCTTATTATGGTTTTGGTTTAAAATCTAGTGTGTTTGATATAAATATGGCTACTCTGGCTTTCTTTTGTATGCTCATGGCCATTACCATGATAAATCTCTACCCCCTCATTTTCAATCTAGAGGTGACTTTTGGTATAAGTTGAGTTTCTTGTAAGCAGCATATTGATGGGCCCTGTTCTTTTAACCCATTCTATGTTAAAACCTGTGTTGCTTGATTACACCATTTAATCCATTTATATTCAGAGTAATTTTTTTTATTAACATATAATGTCTTACACAATTCACAGCACTCACCATAGCACATACCCTCCACAGTGTCCATTACCCAGCCACCCCATCTTTCCGACCCCCATTCCCTCCAGAACCCTCAGTTTGTTTCCTGACATTAAGAGTCTCTTATGGTTTGTCTCCCTCTCTGGTTTCATCTTGTTTCATTTTCCCCTCCCTTCCCTTATGATCCTCTGTCTTGTTTCTCAAATTCCTCATATCAGTGAGATTATATGATAATTGTCTTTCTCTGATTGACTTATTTCACTTAGCATAATATCCTCTAGTTCCATACACGATGTGGCAGACGTTAAGGTTTATGGTGTTTTTGATGGTTGAATAATATTCATACACATACACACACACACACACACACACACATCCCTTTAATCATTCATCTGTCAATGGCCATCTTGGCTCTTTCCAAAGGTTGGCCGTTGTGGACATTGGTGCTAGAAACAGTGGGGGTGCATGTGCCCTTTTGGATCACTACATTTGTATCCTTATGGTAAATACCCAGTAGTGCAGTTGCTGGGTCGTAAGGTAGTTCTATTTTCAACTTTTTGAGGAATCTCCATACTCTTTTCCAGAGTAGCGGCACCAGCTTGCAGTGTACAGCAGTGTAGGTGGGTTCCCCTTTCTCCACATTCTCACCAACATTTGTCATTTCCTAATTGTTAATTTTAGCCATTCTAACTGGTGTGAGATGGTATCTCATTGTGGTTTTGATTTGTGTTTCCCTGATGGCAAGTGATGTTGAGCACATTTTCATGTGTCTGTTGGCCATCTGGATGTCTTCTTTGCCGAAATGTCTGTTCCGGTCCTCTGCCCATTTCTTGATTGGATTATTTGTTCTTTGGGTGTTGAGTTTGATAAGTTCTTTGTAGGTTTTGGATATACTAGCCCTTTATCTGATATGTCATTTGCAAGTATCTTCTCCCATTCTGTCAGTTGTCTTTTGGTTTTGTTGACTGTTTCCTTTGCTGTGCAAAAGCTTCTGATCTTGACAGAGTTCCAATAGTTCGTTTTTGCCCTTGCTTCCCTTGCCTTTGGTGATGTTTCTAGGCAGAAGTTGCCACGACTGTGGTCAAAGAGGTTGCGGCCTGTGTTCTCCTCAAGGATCTTGATGGATTCCTGTCTCACGTCCAGATCTTTCATCCATTTTGAGTCTATTTTTGTGTATGTGGTGAAAGGAAATGGTCCAGTTTCATTCTTCTGCCTGTGGCTGTCCAATTTTTCCAACATCATTTGTTGAAGAGACTGTCTTTTTTCCATTGGACAATTTTCCTGCTTTGTTGAAGATTAGTTGACCATAGAGTTGAGGGTCTACTTCTGAGCTCTCTATTCTGTTCCATTGATCCATGTGTCTGTTTTTGTGCCAGTACCATACTGTCTTGAGGATTACAGCTTTGTAATAGAGTTTGAAGTCTGGAATTGTGATGCTACCAGCTTTGGTTTTTTTTTTTCAACATTCCTGTGGATATTCGGGGTCCTTTCTGCTTCCATATAAATTTTCAAAATTATTTGCTCCATTTCTCTGAAAAAAGTTGATGGTGTTTTCATAGGGATTGCATTAAATGTGTACATTTCTTTAGATAGCATAGACATTTTCACAATATTTCTTCTTCCAATCCATAAGCATGGAACGTTTTTCTGTTTCTTTGTGTCTGTCAATTTCTTTCATGAGTACTTTATAGTTTTCTGAGTACAGGTTCTTTGCGTCTTTGGTTAGATTTATTCCTAGGCATCTTATGGTTTTGGGTGCAATTGTAAATGGGATTGACTTCTTAATTTCTCTTTCTTATTGTTGGTGTATAGAAATGCAACTGATTTCCGTGCATTGATTTTATATCCTGACACTTCACTGAAATTGTGTATGAGTTCTCGCAGTTTTGGAGTTGAGTCTTTTGGGTTTTCCACATAAAGTATAATATCTGCAGAGAGTGAGTTTGACTTATTTGCTGATTTGGATTCTTTTATTTCTTTTTGTTGTCTGTTTGCTGAGGCTAGGGCTTCTAGTGCTATATTGAATAGCAGTTGTGTTATTGGACATCCCTGCCATGTTTTTGGAAGGCAGCTATGCTCACCACTATACCACCAACGCCCTGCCATGTTTTTGACCTTAGGGGAAAAATCTCTCAGTTTTCCCCGTTCAGGATGATATTTGCTGTGGGTTTTTCATAGAAGGCTTTGATGATATTGAGGTATGTACCCTTTATTACTACACTTTGAAGACTTTTGATCAAGAAAGGATGCTGTACCTTGTCAAATGCTTTTTCAGCATCTATATGGTTCTTGTTCTTTCTTTTATTAATGTGTTGTATCACATTGATTGATTTGCAGATGTTGAACCAACCTTGCAGCCCTGGAATAAATCCCACTTGGTCGTAGTGAATAATCTTTTTAATATACTGCTGGCTAGTATTACTATTGGCTAGTAATTTGGTGAGAATTTCTGCATCCATGTTCATAAGGGATATTGATCTGTAATTCTCCTTTTTGATGGGGTTTTCGTTTGGTTTTTGGGACCAACGTAATGCTGGCCTCATAAAATGAGTTTAGAAGTTTTTCCTCTATTTCTATTTTTTGGAACAGTTTCAGGAGAGCAGGTATTAGTTCTTACTTAAATATTTGGTAGAATTCCCCTAGGAAGCTGTCTGGCCCTGAACTCTTGTTTGTTGGGAGATTTTTGATGGCTGCTTTAATCTCCTTACTTGTTATGGGTCTGTTCAGGTTTTCTGTTCCTTCCTGGTTCAGCTTGATGGTCTATATATCTCTAGGAATGCATCCATTTCTTCCAGATTGTTTTATTTGCTGGTGTATAGTTGCTCATATGTTCTTATAATTGTTTGTATATCTTTGATGTTGGTTGTGATCTCTTCTCTTTCATTCATGATTTTATTAATTTTCTTTTTGGTAAGTCTGGCCCAGGGTTTATCAATCTTATTAATTATTTCAAAGAACCAGCTCCTAGTTTCCTTGATCTGTTCTACTATTCTTCTGTTCATTGATTTCTGCTCTGATGTTTATTATTTCTTTTCTCCTGCTGGGTTTAGGTTTATTTGCTATTCTTTCTCCTGCTCCTTTAGGTGTAGGGTTAGGTTGTGTATTTGAGACCATTCTTGTTTTTTTGAGAAAGGCTTCTATTGCTTTATACTTTCCTCTTAGATTTACCTTTGCTGCACCCCAAAGATTTTAAACAGTTGTGTTTTCATTTTCATTTGTTTCCTTCAGCTTTTTTTTTTTTTTTTACTTCTTTAATTTCCTGGTTGAACCATTCATTCTTTAATAGCATGCTCTTTAGCCTCCATGTATTTTAGTTCTTTCCAGCTTTCCTCTTGTGATTGAGTTCCAGTTTCAAAGCATTGTCATCTGAAAATATGCAGGAATGATCCTAATATTTTGGTACCAGTTGAGACCTTGTTTGTGACCCATAATTTATTCTGGAGAATGTACCAAGTGCACTAGAGAAGAATGTGTATTCTGTTGCTTTGGGATGGAATGTTCTGAATATATCTGTGATGTCCATCTGGTCCAGGGTTTTCTTTAAAGCCTTTATTTTCTTTTTGATCTTTTGCTTTGATAATCTGTCCTTTTCAGTGAGGGGGATTTTAAAGTCCACTACTATTACTGTATTATTGTTGATGTGTTTCTTTGATTTGTTATTAATTGGTTTATTTAATTGGCTGCTCCCATGTTAGGGGCATAGATATTTAAAATTGTTAGATCTTGTTGGGCAGACCCTTTAAGTATGATATAGTGTCCATCCTCATCTCTTATTATAGTCTTTGGTTTAAAATCTAACTTATCTGATATAAGGATCACCATCTCAGCTTTTTTTTTTTTTTTTTAATGTCCATTAGTATGATAAATTCTTTTCTATCCCCTCAGTTTAAATCCGGAGGTGTCTTTGGGTCTAAAATGTTTCTCTTGCAGACAGCATATTGATGGGTCTTGTTTTTTTAATCCATCTGATACCCTCTGTTTTTTGATTGGGACATTTAGCTCATTTACATTCAGGGTAATTGTTGAAAGTATGAATTTACTGCCATTGTATTGCTTGTAAGGTAACTGTTTTTGTATATTGTCTCTGTTCCTTTCTGGTCTATGTTTCTTTTAGGCTCTCTCTTTGCATAGAGGACCCCTTTCAGTATTTCCTATAGGTCTGGTTTGGTGTTTGCCAATTCTTTTACTTTTTGTTTGTCCTGGAAGCTTTTTATTTCTTCAACTATTTTCAGTGACAGCATTGCTGAATATAATATTCTTGGATTTTTTTTTTTTTTTTTTTCATTTAGTGCTCTGAATATATCATGCCAGTTTTTTTTCTAGCTTGCCAGGTCTCTGTGGAAAGGTCTGCTGCCAGTCTATTATTTCTACCATTGTGTGTTACAGACCTCTTGTCCCTAGCTGCTTTCAGAATTTTCTCTTTGTGTCTGAGACTTGTAAGTTTTACTATTGAGGGAGTGTCTACCTATTTTTATTGATTTTGAGGGGGGTTTTCTGTCTGTCCTAGATTTTGATGCCTGTTTCCTTCCTCAAATTAGGGTTGTTCTCCACTGTAATTTGTTCCATTATACTTCCTGCCTGCCCCCCACCCTTTTTCTGGGATCCCAATCATTCTAATATTTTTGTATTATGGTATCACTTACTCTCGAATTTTTTCCTCGTGATCCAGTAGTTGTTTATCTTTCTTTTTCTCTGCTTAAGTATTCTCCATCATTTGGTCTTTCATATCACTAATTCTTTTTTTCTCTCATTTATCATACCAGTAAGAATCTCCATTTTTGAGTGCACCTCATTAAGTTTTTATATTTCAACTTATTTAGATTTTAGTTCTTTTATTTCTCCAGGAATGGATTCTCTAGAATCTTTTATCCTTTTTTCAAGCCCAGCTAGTATCTTCATAATCACCATTCTGAACTCTAGTTCCAACATCTTACTAATATTGGTATTGATTAGGTCATAGAAGTCAATACTCTCTCTTGTTCTTTTTATTGTGGTGAGCTTTTCTGCTTTGTCATTTTGTCCAGACAAGAATAGATGAATGAGAAAACAATGTGCTAAAAGGATAACAACTCCAGAAAAATATACACTAAACAAATCAGAAGAGACCCAAAACCAGGGCAAAAAGAAAGGAGAAAAATATTTGATCAGGCTGGTGAATAGAACAGAGCCACACACTTGATTTTTATTGTATTTTGGTCTGTTAGAAGAAACTGCCTCCCAAAAGAAAGAAAAACTTATATATACAGAAAAATAGGGGTAAATACGATGAAGAGATGGAATATGAGTGTAAAGATGAAAATTAAAAAGGATTTTAAAAAATTGATGAGAAGTTGGTTGAAAAAAAGAAAGAAAAAAATTTTAAAAAAGGGAGAGTATATGATCTGGCAGGAGACTAAAACAAATAAATACACTATATTTAGGGTATATTTTGATGTCTTAGAAGAAAGTGTATCCTAAAATTTTAAAGAAAGGAAAACTTATATATGTCAAAAATAAGGTTAAACACAGTGAAGGGATAGAATAGCATTACAATAAGGAAAATTAAGAAGGAGTTTTAAGGGCGCCTGGGTGGCTCAGTGGATTAAGCTGCTGCCTTCGGTTCAGGTCATGATCTCAGGGTCCTGGGATCGAGTCCCACATCGGGCTCTCTGCTCAGCAGGGAGCCTGCTTCCCTCTCTCTCTCTCTCTCTGCCTGCCTCTCCGTCTACTTGTGATCTCTCTCTGTCAAATAAATAAAAATAAAATCTTTAAAAAAAAAAAAGAAGGAGTTTTAAGAAAGTGTTGATAAGATAAAATGTTATTTAAATAGGAAAGATAAGAATTTCAAAAAATCAGGAAAAGTAAAGAATAAAGAAAATTTGAAAAATTTAACTTTGAAAGACTAATATTGGAAAATAGTTGTGAATTCTATGTGCTGTATTCTCCTAGCACTGGAGTTTTGTAGTTCTCATTGATCGGTAAACTTGGTCTTGGCTTGATGTTCTTGCTCATCTTCTGGAGGAGGGGCTGTTGCAGTGATTATCATATGTCTTTGCCTGAGTCAGAATTGCACCACCCTTGCCGGGGCCGGGCTAATTAATCTGCTCGAGGTTGCTCTAGGTAGCTTTTGTTCCCTGAAGACTTTCCGTAAAGCTCTGGAGGATGAGAATGAAAATGGCAGCCTTCCAATCTCTGGCTCAGAGGAGCTGAGAACTTGAGTCCCCCTTCTGCAGTGAAACCTCAGAGAAAAGCAGTCAATCACTCAAGTCTCCCTGGTCTCCAGCTGCCCTCCATGCTCACCTGGCCTGTGACCAAGCATTTCTATCTCTGGCACAGGGTCCTTTTGAACTTCCAAACCCAACAGATTCCTGCAGTGTCCTGTGACACCTCTTTTCCTGGTGGAGGAAGTGGGGGGGTTTCCCTAGATTTTCCACTTGTCGGGTCTGTACTTGAATAGTCGTTTCCAGACTGTGCCAGGGATCATGGTTTATGGCAACCCTGCGCTGAGAGTCCTCTCATTGGCTCCATCTTTGCAGCCAGCTTACCTTCTCTAATACCTGAGAGCTCTTGCACACTCAGTCACCCCCAGTCTTTCTGTGACCTCATGGGTCCTGAGACTACCCTGTCCCAGCGAGGGTTCCACCCTGTGCTTAGCCAGTGGAGTGACATCCCTCCATGGAGCAGACTTCTAAGAGTTCTGATTTTGTGCTCTGCTGTCATGTCACTTGCCTGTGGCTGGAGGATTGAGGCTCCCTCCCCCAACGGTCTATATTCCCATATATTGCCTCTGATTCACTTCTCTGCACATCCTACTTTCTAGAAAATGGCCGCTTTTCTGTTCATAGAATCACTGCTATTCTTTTCTTTGATCTCCTGTTGAGTCTGTAGGTGTTCAGAAGTGTTTGATAAATATGTAGCTGAATTCCTGGGACCAGGTGAAATTTTGGTGTTCTACTCCCCTGCCATCTTTCTCCTCCTCCCCCACAGTAATTATTGATAGATATTAATTCAGTACTATTGTATTACCTATAATGTCATTGTTATTGTAGATTGTCTCTGTTCCTTCCTAGTCTTTATTGCTTTTGGTCTCTTTCCCACTCAATGGGTTCCCTTTAATATATCTCACAGAACTGGTTTAGTGTTCATGAGTTCCTTTAGCTTTTCTTGTCTTGGAAACTCTTTTATCTCTCCTATTCTGTGTGATAGCTTTGATTCTTTGCTGCATATTTCCCCCTTTCATCATGTTGAATTTATCATGCCATTATCTTTCTGCCAACTTTCTGTGGACAGGTTTGCTGCTCACCTTATGTGTCTACCCTTGTAGGTTAAGGATCTTTTGCCCCAGATGCTTTAGAATTCTCACTTTATCTTTGTATCTTGCAAGTTTCACTCTGATATGTCTTGGTGTTGACTTTTAAAATTTTTAAAATTTTTTTGGTTTTGAAGGGAATTCTCTGTGTGTCTTGGGACTGAAATGCCCATTTCCTTCCCTAACTTAGGGATGTTTTCAGCTCTCATTTGTCCAAATAAACTTTCTCCACCTTTTTTACCCTTTTCTTTTGTGACTCCTGTGATATGCATATTATTTCACTGTATGGAATCTTTGAATTCCCTAAATCTGCCCTCATATCTAATAATTTTCTTTCCCTCTTCTTTTCAGCATCATTGTTTTCCATAATTGTATCTCCTATATTACCTACTCCATCCTCTGCTTCAGTCCTCTTTGTGATTATATCCCATCAGTTTTGCATTTCAGTTTTAACATTTTTTCTTTTGGCCTGACTAGTTTTTGGTCTTTTATCTCTGCAGCAAGGGTTTCTCTCATGTCTTTTATGCTTCTTTCAAGCCCAAGTTAGTATTTTTGTGACTGTTGTTCTAAATTCTTATTCAGATGTGTTGCTTACTTCTGTTTTGAGCAAATCTCTGGCTTTGATTTCTTCTTGTTCTCTCTTTTGGGGAGAATTCCTCCGTCTTGTCATTATATCTAGGTTTCTGTCTTTTGCATATTATAAAAGCGTGTTACAGTTTCTGTTCCTGAGACTAATAATTTACTAAGAAGAATCCCATCCTGTCCACAGCCTGGCACTTGGGGAAGTGTATCTGATGTATTCTCTGTGCACTCTGGTGTTGCGTTTGGCTGCTCTTTCCCACAGTCCTCTACAGAGTTCCCTTTTGCTTGTAGTTGGGCGTGTTTGGACCTTTAAATAGCTTTGCTTTGATTTGTTTGTTAAGCCTGATATAAGATAAAAATATAGAATAAAAAAATATGGAGAAGAAAACCTGGTCCAGAAAAAGACAAAAAGAAAAGGAAGAAAAAAGCAAAGAAACAGTTGATGAAAAAACTATAATCCTAATTCCAAAGAAGAAAAAAGAAGGACAAGAGAAAGAAAAAAGAATGATGCAAAAAAAGAAAAGGAAACCAACCAAACAACCATCAAAGAACTATAAGCTTGATTCCAGTGGGGGAAAAAAAGATAGAAAGAAAGCCTGGTCCTATTTATACTAGAACTGAAACTAATGGTTTAGAGTACTCTGTGATTGGTAGAGTTTGTACATGTAGGGGCCTCTGTTGGTATTCTGAGGTAGAGGTCTGCTATACTGGCTCACAGTTAGACCTGCCCTAAGAAATATGTCCTTACCTGGTGTAGCAGTGTGGGGTTTGGAGTAAGTGTCTCTAGCCTCCCCTGGAGGTGCTGTTTTTCTCTCTGATATCTGACTGTGCCTGTGGGGGTTAGGTGGTAGGTGGTGACTCTCTATAGCTGCTCCTGTTCAGGAGACCCTCACAGAAAAGTGAATAGTCTCCCTTCCTGTGTCCCAGGCTTTTGTCAGATCCCTGCCCTTTACCTGTCTGTGCCTGGCTCTTTGCATGCCTGGCACCACAGTTCTTCTGTGTTTTATCTCTCTTAAGAGATCCTGCAAGTTGTAGACCCCTTCCCTCACCTGGAGGAGAACCTGGCAACACCGCCTCTGATGTTCTGTCCCCAAAAAGCCATTCCATGTCTGCATTGGTGCTTGGAGTCTATGATGAAGCACAGCGAATAGCTGCAACCAGGTTATTGGACCTCTGTTTTTGCCTCTGTCCCTTACTGTTGAATGGCTGCTCAGTGGTGTCCAGCAGGCCTTTTGTCCTTGGAGAGGCAGAACACTCTCTTCCAAATGTACTCCAGGAAGGCGAGTGTTCTCCTCCGGTGGGACTGTTCACAGTGGTGTGTCTTGTGTGAATCCTATGTGCTGTTCTTTCTCTTGCTCTGTCCCTTCCTTCCTTATGTCTCTGCATAAGAAGGGCTCCCTCCCTTTTGCTGCACTATGGTCCCCCTCCCTGCCATTCACATCTTTGAACTTTTCATCTGCTATGATCTCTCCCTCCAATTGTGCTGATTGTTTTCTTTTTTTTTTTTTTTTTTAAAGATTATTTATTTATTTATTTGACAGAGAGAGATCACAAGTAGACGGAGAGGAAGGCAGAGAGAGAGAGAGAAAGGGAAGCAGGCTTCCTGCTGAGCAGAGAGCCCGATGTGGGACTCGATCCCAGGACCCTGAGATCATGACCTGAGCCGAAGGCAGCGGCTTAACCCACTGAGCCACCCAGGAGCCCCATGCTGATTGTTTTCTTAATCCTCAGGTCGATTTCCTAGTTTTTCAAAATGATTTGATGTTGACCTAGCTATGTTTGAAGGAGGAGGCAAGCTTAGGGTCCCCTTACTAGTTTGCCATCTTAACTACTTCATGAGATTATTTTTATTAGTCATCCTAATGAAGGGAATCATGATCGTGGAATTCACACACTCCATGTTACACAGTATGATACCATCTTGGGGAATTGTTTGGGGGACAGCAACTGGTATTTTCTACATTATATATAATCTCTAGAATATTAAGATGCTTAATGAATGTTGAAATTACTAGTTGTCTGAAGCAACATATTTGCTTCTTTTTTACATGCCTTTAATCTAGTCTATATTAAGGTC
This sequence comes from Lutra lutra, assembly GCF_902655055.1. Taxonomy (NCBI): domain Eukaryota; kingdom Metazoa; phylum Chordata; class Mammalia; order Carnivora; family Mustelidae; genus Lutra; species Lutra lutra. Next base: position 157,937,880 of record NC_062281.1, read on the forward strand.
ATGGAGGAAGATGAAGTTTAGAAGCTTTTGCATAAAATATAATTAGTACTTGATCTGTAAAAGAATTTCAGAGAATGAGAGCAAATTATTTCCATCTCTTCCAGGTAGGTTGATTTTTAAGATTTTAAAGGAGCTGTACACAGATCTATACATAATTTCTTCCATTTATTTGTGGAATGAATTTTACTTTTTTAATGTCCAGAAGTTGTTCTTTGCCTATCTTTAGGTTATTCTGCTCCTGGTCCTCCTGAGAATGCATAGGTTTTAGTTAAGGACTAAACTGTTACTTGTTTATCATCCCAATAATGACAGTTCTTCTGGAATCTAATTGAAATAGAGATTGGTATACTTTTCAAGAAAATTATTTTTTCTTAACTATTAGAAATAACCCTAAGGAGCAAGTTTAAAAATAAGTGTACATAGGAGGATAAATAGTTATAAAAGCTACTTGCTTTAAATTTTGATCCCATCTTATGATAGGCATCTTTCCAAAATGCATGTTTTCCTGTGGCTTGTAAACTCTTTAATGACACACGTCAATTTTAGTGTAACCTATGTTCCTGAGCATGACATGGAAGGTTCTCCATTATTTCAAGAGCACTTTTCAAGTTCAGCACCTGCCTTTCCATCTTAAACTTTATACTGTGGTAAATACTGGGACTACTTTAAGTTCTCTACTCATACTGTGGCGTTTTAGATTTCTATACTGCAATAGAGTAGCTAAGAGGAAGCATCTTAAGTACAAACCTAGCTAATAAGTTAGCTACCTGACCTGAAATTTACTTTCCTTTTCTGAACTTCATATTTGTCACCTATAAAATGGGGATAGTACCAACTTTTCAAGGTTATTATGATGGTCATAACATGTGGGTTTTATAAGTCATTCATAATGTGGTAGCTGTTCTTCACTTCCCTTCTACCTACCACCCTTGAATTCACCTTTATCTAATTTCCAACCTCATTTTCTACTATTCCTCCCCTCATAGGTCCCACATTATAATCATACCCAACAATTTGCAATTTTTAAAGTATATCATGGTTTACTATTTGCATGCTACTGTATGTATTTTCCCCTTTTCCCACATTGCTTTCTTCAACTTGTTTGCCTGGTGAACTTTCCAGCTGAAATTTAAGTGTTCTGTGTAGCTCTTCCTGACAGTAATTTTAAGGTGAAATTAGACACTTCTTTATCCTTGACCTTCTAGTGATCTGCATAGATCTTTATCAGTTAAGATACTGCATTGTTATTTTTTGTTTACACTCTTGTCTTCCTCATTATAAGGGTAAGGACTGTCTTAGTTATATTTTCTCCAGTATGTAGTATAAAGGTGGGCACCTAGCAGTTCTCAGTATGTGTTTGTTGAATAAATTAGGGGATGAATAAAATAACGTATTTGTCATTTTTGAGATGAGAGATGCCATTTTATTCATTAAGTGATTCTAATAGTGGAATTTTAAAAATGTTTTTATTTAAATTCCAGTAGTTAACATACGGTATAATATTAGTTATAAGGGTACAATTTGGTGATTCAGCGCTTCCATATAACACCCAGTGCTCATCACAATAAGTGCAGTTTTTAATTCCATCATCTATTTATCCATCCCCCCCACCTACCTCCCTTGTAACCATCAGTTCGTTCTCTATAGTTAAGAGTTTGTTTCTTGGTTTGCCTTGGTCTCTTTTTTCCATCTATGATCATTTTTAAAAATTTCTTAAATTCTACATGTGAGTAAAATCATATGCTATTTGTCTTTCTCTGACTTAATTTCGTTTAGCAGTCCACGTCATTGGAAATGGCAAAAATCTATTCTTTTTTATGGATGAGTAATATTTCGTTGTATATAATACCAGATCTTCCTTGTCCATTCATCAGTCAATCCACATTTGGGCTGTGACATTTTTTGATTGTTTACTGGACTAGTGATTTATTATAACTTTTTCTTGTACTCAAGCATTGAATTTACTCACTCTATATTACATGGAAATGATATTATGAAATTCACGCTAAAATATTTTCTGCTTATGTAGAGAAATAAAATCTGTGGACTAAGGTGTACATTTAGATTTGGTTGGTATCTTTTAATCTTCTTGATATTCCAGTAGAAGAAGATTCCTGTGTATCATTGTGAGCTTTCAACACTTTCAAATGATAAAAGTAGGATCAGTGAAGGGGCATTTTTTACTTTTAAATTTTTTTATTGCAGTGGAATAAATACAACAGAAGTCATTATATTTATCATGTTTAAGTATATGGTCCAGTGGTTTTAAATACATTCACATTGTTATGCAGCCATCACCACCTTCTATCCCTTAACTCCTTTACTCTTGTAAGTGTGAAATTCTATCTGTTAAACAATAACTCCCTATTTTCCCTTCCCCCAGGTCCTGGCAACCACCACTATACTTTCTGTCTATATGGTTTTGACTACTCTAAGTAACTCATATAAATAGAGTCATACAGTGTTTGTCTTTCTATAACTCTTATTTCACTTAGCATAATGCTATAGAACAAAGGTATTTAGTTAGTTGAGTTGGATGTCTTCTTCTTAAAAATAAGTTAAATATTTAAAAAAATGTGTACCTAATAGTACAGAAAACAGTATAAACACAGTAGTGTACAAGAAACTGAGATTGACAACATATTAATGAATCTGTGAACAAATAAAAAGGCAAAAAGACAATAGAAAAGATGAATGGCAATAAGAGCCAGGTCTTTGGCAAGGAAAAAAAAAAGGACATGTCCCCCTCCCCCAAAGACATCCAAATTGGAAAAGAAGTAAAACATTCACTATTTGCAGATATGATATATTACACTCCACCAAAAAAGTGTTATAACTAGTTAATAAATTTAGTAGTGTTGCAGGATACAAAATCAATACACAATAATCGGTTGCATTTCTATGCACTAATAATGAAATATCAGAAAGAAAAATTAAGAAAATAATTCTACTTTTAATTACATCAAAAAGAATAAAATACTTAAGAATAAATTTAAACAAGGAGATGGAAGATCTGAACACTGTAACCACAAGTTATTGAAGCAATACATTGAAGAAGACTTAAATAAATGGAAGATATTCCATGTTCATGGATTGGAAAGATTAATTTTGTTTAAATTACATATATTACCCAAAGAAATCTACAGGTTCAGTGTAATTCCTATCAAAATCCCAGTGACTTTTTTTTTTTTTTTAAGATTTTATTTATTTGACAGCCAGAGATCACAAGTAGGCAGAGAGGCAGGCAGAGAGAGAGAGAGGAGGAAGCAGGTTCCCAAGGAGCAGAGAGCCCGATGCGGGACTTGAGACCCTGAGATCATGACCTTAGCCGAAGGCAGAGGCTCAACCCACTGAGCCACCCAGGTGCCCTCCAGTGACATTTTTTACAGTAATAGAACAATTCTAAAATCTATGTGGAAGCACAAAAACCCTGAATAGCCAAAGCAGTCTTAAAATAGAACAAAGGTTGAGATGTCATTTGAAATCCCTGATTTCAAAATGTGTCACAAATAGCAGTAATCAATACAATATAGTATTGGCATAAAAAGGACACATAGATCAATGGGATATAATAGATGGCTCAGAAATGAACCCATGCATGTATGGTCAATTAATTTGTGACAAAGTAGTCAAGAATATATCATGGGAGAAGGATAGTCTCTTGAATATATGGTGTTGGGAAAACTGGACAGTCAACATGCAAAAAGAATGATACTGGATCACTATCTTATACATTACTCAAAATGAATTACATACATTAACTCAAAATGAATTAAATACTTGAATGTAAGATGAGAACCTATGAAACTGCTGGAAGAAAATATAGGTGGTAAGTTCCTTGACATCTCTCTTGGTAATGACAGCAAAAACAAAGGCAACAAAAGGAAAAATAAACAAATGGCACAATATCATAAGGCACAGCAAAGGAAATCATCAACCAAATAAAAGGCCATCTATGGAATGGGAAAAATATTTCAAAACATGTATCTAATAAGGAATTAATTTCCAAAACATAGCAATATCTCATATATAGAAATTAGTAGTAAAAATATATATATAGGCAGAGGGGATGCTTAGGTGGCTCAGTCAGTTGAGCATCTGCCTTGGACTCAGGTCTTGATTCCAGGGTCCTGGGCTTGAGTCCCACATCAGACTCCTTGCTCAGTGGGGAGCCTGCTTCTCCTCTGCCTGCTGCTCTCCTTGTTTGAGCTCTCTCTCTCTGACAAGTAAATAAAATCTTAAAAAAAGTATGAGCAGAGTATCTGAATAGACATTTTTTTTTCAAGACATACAAAGGGCCAACCTGTACATGAAAAGGTGCTCAACTCACTAATTATCAGGGAAATGCAAATCAAAACTACAATGAGATATATTTTCTCACCTGCTGTCATAAAAAAAGACAAGAAATAAAAAATGTTGGGGAGGATGTGGTGAGAAGAGAACCCTTCTTCACTATTGGTGGGATTATAAATTGGTGCAGCCATATGGAAAACTGTATGGAGATTCCTCAAAAAGTTAAAAATAGTACTAGCATATGATCCAGCATTTCCACTTCTGGGTATTTATTCAAGTGAATGAAAACACTGAATTGACAAGATGCACACATCCCCATGTTCGTTGAGAAATTATTTAAAATAGCCCAGTCATGGGGGATGCCTGGGTTGCTCAGTTGGTTAAGTGTCTGACTCTTGGTTTTGGCTTGGGTCATGATCTCAGGATTGTTAGATTGAGCCCCATGCAGGGCTCTACTTTAAAAAAATTTTTTTTAAGGTTTTATATATTTATTTGACAGAGAGAAAGAGTGCACAAGTAGTCAGAGTAGCAGGGAGAGAAGCAGGCTCTCCGCTGGGCAGGGAGCCTGATGTGGGACTCAATCCCAGTACCTTGGGTTCATGACCTGAGCCAAAGGCAGCTGTTTAACTGACAGCCACCCAGGCGCCCCCATGCAGGGCTCTATGCTCAGCATGGAGTCTGCTTGGGATTCTCCCCCTCTCTCTTTGCTCCTCTTCCCTTAAATAAAATAAAATAAAATTTATGAAATCTTTAAAAAATAAAATAAAATAAAATAGCCCAGCCATGGAGGGGTGCTTGGGCAGCAGTCAGTTAAGCATCTGATTCTTGGTTTTGGCTTCTGTTGTGATCTCAGGGTCATTAGATTCAACCCTGTGTTGGGCTCCATGCTTAGCATGGAGTCTGCTTGAGATTCTCTCTCATTCTCTCTCTGCAGCCCCTGCTTGTGCTCTCTGTCTAAAATTAATAAATCTTTTTTTTTTTTAAGAGAGAGAGAGAGAGATCACAAGCAGGCAGAGAGGCAGGCAGAGAGAGGAGGAAGCAGGCTTCCTGCTGAGCAGATAGCCAGATGCAGGGCTCCATCCCAGGACCCTGAGATCATGACCTGAGCCGAAGGCAGAGGCTTTAACCCACTGAGCCACCCAGGCGCCCCTAAAATTAATAAGTCTTAAAAAAAAAAATAGCCCAGCCAAGGAAACAACCTAAGAGTTTATTGAGAAATGAATGGATGAAGAAAATACAGTGTATCTATATATGTAATATGTATATCTGTAATTATATAAATTATATAATTTCTAATATATCTATAGTGTGTGTGTGTGTGTATGTGTATACACACACACAGTAGTTAATTATTCAGCCATAATAAAGAATGTAATCTTGTCACTTGTGATAATATGAATGGACCTAATTTAGGCTATTATCCTAAATGAAATAAGTTAGAGAAAGACTAATACTTCAGGATCTCAGTTATATGTGGAATTTTGAAAAACAAACAAGCAAACAAATAAAAACCACGGTCATGGATATAGAAAAGAGATCAGTGGTTGCCTGAGTTGGGCAAGCTTTGGGGGGTGAAATGGATTATGGGAGTCAAAAGGTATAAATTTTGAGTTATGAAATAGTCTTAGGATTGTAAGGTACAGTATGGTAACTATAGTTGATAATGCTGTATTGCATATTTGAAAGTATGTAGGAGTGTGGTTCTTAAAAGTTCTTAATCACAAGATAAACATTTTATAACTGTTGGTGATGGTTGTTAACTGGACTTTTGTGGGAATCATTTTGCAATCTATACAAATATTGAATCATTGCATTGTATACTTGTATAATATAATGTTATGTCAGTTATGCCTCCATATAAAAAATATTGAGTCTTTTTTTGTGGCATAACATACGGTCTTCTTGGAGAATATCCCATGTGTATTTGAAAAGAATATGTATGTTGTTTAAGTACAGTGTTTTATGTATGTGTATTAGATCTAATTGGTCTATTTTGTGTATGTCTGGTAGGTCTAGTTGTTGTTAAGTCCTTCATTTCCTTATCTTTTGTTTACTTATTGTATCCATTTTTTAAAAAAAATATTTTATTTATTTATTTGACAGAGATTACAAGTAGGCAGAGAGGCAGTCAGAGAGAGGAGGAAGCGGGCTCCCTAGTGAGCAGAGAGCCCAATGTGGGTCTCGATCCCAGGACCCTGGGATCATGACCTGAGCTGAAGGCAGAGGCTTTAACCCACTGAGCCACCCAGGCGCCCTACTTAATGTATCCTTTATTGTGATTGAGGTATTGAAGTCTCTGACTGTTATTGTAGAACTATCTGTTTCTGTCTTTAGTTCTGTCCGTTATTGCTTCATATATTTTGATGGTCTGTCATTAGCTATTTAAATATTTATAATTGTTGGGACTCCTGGGTGGCTCAGTTGGTTAAGTGTCTGCCTTCGTCTCAGATCATGATCTCAGGGTCCTGGGATCGAGTCCTGTATCAGGCTCCTTGTTCAGCAGGGAGCCTGCTTCTCCCTCTGCCTGCCACTCTCCCTGCTTGTGCACTCTCTCTCTCTCTCTGACAAATAAGTAAATAAAATCTTTAAAAAATTAAATGTTTATAATTGCTATGCTGTCTTGTACTGAACCTTTTATTAATATTTAATGTTCTTCTTTGCCCCTGTAACATTTTGTGATTTAGTCTATTTTTTTCCATTATAAAGTCTATTTTGCCCATTATTATTTTATTAAAATAAGTATAGCCATTCTTACTTTATTGTGGTTACTATTTGCATGGACTACCTTTTTCCATTATTTTACTTTCCACCTGTTTGTGTCTCTGGATCACAAATGAGTTTTTGATAGGGTGCATATAGTTGGATCATGTTTTTTTTTTTTAAGATTTTATTTATTTGACATTGATCATGTATTTTTATACATTCTACTAAACTCTGTCTTTTGAGTGTTCGATCCATTTACATGTAAAGTAATTACTAATCCATCGAATGGATGCTATTTTGGAATTAAGTTATACTATACCACAAATTTTCCTTGAATTTCCATAAATACTACCTTATTTGACTCTGCTAGTTTGTGTTCCTGGTTTCCATTCATCTCCTATGAACTCCTACCCAGTTAACTCCTTTATTCACTTTTGGCATCTTCTCTCCTGACACCCAATAAACTAGTTTGTCCTCATTTTGATTCTATCGTTGCTGTTGTTGTTGTTTATCATGAACTGTTCTTGGTGTTTGACTATTTGAATCTGTTAAGTGTGGGTGCCTGGGTGGCTCAGTTGTTTAAGCCTCTGACTCTTGGTTTCATCTCACGTCATGATCTCAGGGTTGTGAGATCAAGCCCTGCATTGGGTTCCACTCTCAGTGTGGAGTCTGCTGAAATTTCTCTTTCCCTCACCCTTCCCTCTGCCCCCCTTCCCCCACTAGTGTGCATGCTCTCTCTCTCTGTAAAATAAATAAGTAAAATCTTAAAAAAAAAAAAAGAATTTGTTTAGTGACTTTTGCCTTTTTCCTTTATCAGTTGTCTTTCCTCTGGCCTGGAGTTTGATTTTTTTCCTCCTGTTTTTCAGAACTCCTGCATGATTTGCAACTTCCTTTGACATATTCTTACCTTTGTATTTCCACTGTGTCCATTCTAGTTCAAACCCCTACAAATCACACTTGGATTATTGTAAAACCTTTCTAATGACTTTTCCATTTTTACTTGTTGTCTCTAGTTGATCCTATACATTAATGCAGAATTAGGGTTCCTAAAATTTTAGCTTCAATCAGGTCATTTCCAGTCCTTATAACTGAGACTTCATAGATCAAAATCTTTAACCAAATAACCAAGCCTGTCCACGATCTAGGATTAATTTACCATTTCTCCTACTGGAGGAACTTTTTGCTTTTGACAGAATGGTAAGCTCTCCTTTCCAAAGATGTCCTGCTCATACTAGTGGTTTTCAAACTTTTTGTTAATTTTTTAAAGTATAGAAACATTGGCTCAAGGGTTATTTGTCTCCCTTATTCCCTGTGACACTTCACGGGATTCCAAACTCTAGAGCTCATGAAGTTCAATTTGAAGATTTATTTCATTTTAAGTGTCTTTAACAGACATTGCTATTTGCATCTTACAAATAAGGATGAAGTTCAGTAAAGACAGTTTATCAGTAAGTTGTAATATGGAAGACAAGGTCTTCTGATGCCAAACAGTTTGCTTTCTAGAACACTGTTTCTTTTTTACATTATGAGTTTCTTAAGGATGAGAAGGTATACTTTTTTTTGTACGTATAAAGTATGTGGCATAACACATAATAAATGGTTATTTGTTAAATAGTTAAGTTTATTTGTTTAAAGATTTATTTGTAGAGAGAGAGAGAGTGAGCAGGAGTTGGGGAAGAGAGAGAGGGAGAGAAAAAGATAATCCTAAGCAGACTCCTCACTGAGCATGGAGCAAAATGCAGGACACGATCTGATAATCCTGGTGCTTGATCCCATGACCGTGAAATCATCATCTGTGCTGAAACCAAGAGTCTGATGTCTAACCAGCTGAGCCACCCAGGCACCCCTAAGTAGTTAAGTTTTTTTATGCTTCTTTTTATTCTTTGTATTTGCTGACTTATTCAGTATCATTGATAATATTGATCTAAAATAGATATCTACAGCATAGGTAGAAAAATACATATTACTTTGGACCCAAGAAATTGAAAGCTGTGTTCTTTAGCATGTTCTTCTTATTGTCTTACTTAACTTTCCTCTGATTTTGATATGTTCTATCTGTTAGAATATAAACTCGAAGGAAGAGTCTATGGCATGGCACATTTTATCTCTCTGTTCCATCACAGCATTCATATAGAATGAATGTGTTTGCTTCTGTCACATGTTTCTAATTAATGACAGTGCCTTGAAGAAGAGGAAAAAAAGGAAATCACAGTCAATAATGACATTTTTATTTAAAATGATAAGAGAGGAATGCCTGGGTGGCTCAGTGGGTTAGGCCTCTGCCTTTCGCTCAGGTCATGATCTCGGGGTCCTGGAATGAGCCCCGCATTGGGCCCCTCGCTCAGGAGAGAGCCTGTTTCCCCCTCTCTCTCTGCCTGCTGTTCTATCCTTACTTGTGATCTCTCTCTGTCAAATAAATAAATAAAATCTTAAAAAAATAAAATGATAAGAGAATACATGACAAATTATGCAGCAAATTACATACAATTATACATTTATTGAAGCCATTTGCTTGGAACCCTGGATGTGGTTCTTAATGAAAATCAAAACCAGTCAGTATTTGTATCATGGGAATAAATATTGCCTGGTACATTATGGAATATTTTTTCTATTAGGCCAGAAGGTAAGCAAATCTTCCTTAGCTATGCACAAAGTGATTGAATTTTGTTGTTTTCAGGGTAAACCTAGGTGGGAGCATTTTGTGGAGAATAGGAGAGCAACTTTCGGCTACTAGCATCATAGTGTTGTCTCATTTTCTTTTCTTTTTTTTTTTTTTTAAGATTTTATTTATTTATTTGACAGACAAAGATCACAAGTAGGCAGAGAGGCAGGCAGAGAGAGAGAGGGGAAGCAGGCTCCCTGCGGAGCAGAGAGCCTGATGCAGGGCTCGATCCTAGCACCCTGAGATCATGACCTGAGCTGAAGGCAGAGGCTTAACCCACTGAGTCACCCAGGTGCCCCTCTTGTCTCATTTTTCGTTACCATTTCCATTATTCATAGTTGACTTTGGTTTCATTCTAGATTATACCATGAGCTTTGTTAGGTAATCGGAGTCTGCCCTATTTTTATCTAATCAAGTTAAAGTTTAAGGTTACATGTGGGGGGGAATGGTGCAAACTCAAGGCGGGAGCATTGTGGAAATGGGTCTGAAACTATAAACCAACTAGATCTCATTAGAGTGGCTAACAGATGGAGAGCTTATTATTTCTACATTACTTTGTTATGTAGGCATATTTGTATAGATTTAGGAAGAGGAGGCCACAGCCTCTGAGAATTAAAAAGTGTTGAATATTGACTCTGGTATAGCAGTTGAACTATCGACTGAAATTCTGTGGCCCTTAAGTTTTTTTATTACAATACAGGTGGGATTTTTCCAAAGAAACTTAGTTTACTTTTGTCAGTGAGTTTTAGTTTGCACTCAAGGAAACATTTATGATAGATGTGGAAGCCTGCATGGCCTTGAAGATTTCTCTTCCTTGGAACTGGATAAAATCCTCAAGACTGTATTGGTTTCAGTGTATGAATATTTTTAATACGATTCAGTCATTTAGAAGTTGACTCATTAAAATTGTGTTTAAGAGTGTTACAACTGGGGCGCCTGGGTGGCTCAGTGGGTTAAGCCTCTGCCTTCAGCTCAGGTCATGATCCCAGTGTTCTGGGATTGAGCCCCACATCTGGCTCTCTGCTCAGCAGGGAGCCTGCTTCCTCCACTCTCTCTGCCTGCCTCTCTGCCTACTTGTGATCTCTGTCAAATAAACAAATAAAATCTTTTTTTTTTTTTTTTTTTTTTTTTTAAAGATTGTTACAACTGCCTTGGGTCTGGTATACTTATATAGGTAATAAAACCTTGAAGAGATAAACATGTTTCAAGTTAAATGAATCTAATAAATATAACACAGGGCTCTTTCTTTTGAAAGAAGGTAGAATTTATTTCTTATCCATCTGAAAGAAACCTAGAGGTAGAATCCAGATTCCGGGGTATGTATAGGAGGTAGCTCCACAGTGATAAAAGCCTAAGACTTCCATATTTCTTTTTCACCATTACTAATGTATGATTTTTATTCTCTCTTGAGAATAAAATGTTTCAGAGTTCAAGATTGCTAGAGATCTAGCCATCCTCTGCCGGATAAAAGAAAGGAGAAAAGAAGAGAAAAGAATAGTTTATCTTCTAGCCAAATCAACTTCTCTTAAGAGCCTCCAGAAAGTCTTATATTTATGTAGAAACTGGCCAGAACTTAGTCATATGTCCATACTCAGCATATATTATATTGCCATTCTCAGCAGAGAAATGAAGATTAAAAAAAAAAACACTATGTACATTTCTACTCACATAAAAGTGGGGATTCTGTTGCTAAGAATAAAGATGGGAAAGAATATGGAGCAGATAAGTAGCAAGTTTAGCACTCAGATGGTTTAACTGTAGTGTTTCAACAATTCTGTTCTCTGGAATTAGACATTAATAATATGCCAATCTTTTGTTCTTTGTAATTCTTAATTACATTTCTTAATTCTTAATTACAATTCTTAATACATTTCTTAATAATAAAATTACTTTTTAAATTATTTAAAGTGGATATTTGTAATTTAATTTGTAATAAAATAATATCTAAGTGCCAAATATATTTGGTTTTCTTTTTCATTTTTTTATATGAAGAAACTGAGGTACCATTTTTTTTTTTTAAAGATTTTATTTGTTTATTTGACAGAGAGAGATCACAAGTAGACAGAGAGGCAGGCAGAGAGAGAGAGAGAGAGAGAAGCAGGCTCCCCGCTGAGCAGAGAGCCTGATGCGGGACTCGATCCCAGGACCCTGAGATCATGACCTGAGCTGAAGGCAGCGGCTTAACCCACTGAGCCACCCAGGCTCCCCTGAGGTACCATTTAATTGGGGAAGGATGGTGACTTTCTCAAGGTCACTTGACTAGAGAGTGAAAGTGCCAGGGATCTCTTGAGTTGTATAATTTTCCATTAGTGTGATAATTTTGAAAATGTTAGAATATGAAAAGATTAATGGAGTAGAAACAGATTTTAAAAGTGCATTTAGAGTTTTCATTTCTTTTGAGGGTATTTTGTAGGTCCATAAGGCCTAGATAGTAGATAAAGATTTGAAGCATAATTTTTCTAATATTGTTCCAGTCTCTTGACTTGTTTCTCTTTTCATTTCTATTTATTTTTTTCTGTAGCAACAATATCAAATTTTTATTTTGTGTCTAGTACAGCTTGGATTTTATTTATTTATTTATTTTAAGAATTTTAATTAAATTCTAGTTAGTTAACACACATTAAAGTGCAACATTGGTTTCAGGAGTAAAATTCAGTGATTCATCACTTATATATAACACCTAGTGCTTACGATAACAAGTGCCCTCCGTAATACCCTTCATTCATTTAGCCCATCACCCCCACCTCCCTCCAACACCCCTCAGTTTGTTCTCTACCATTAAGAGTCTCTTACGGTTTGTTTCTTTCTTCCCCCACCCCCTTCATATGTTCATTTGTGTTGTTTCTTGAATTCATTAGTTATCTGGGTGTGCGTTTTTTCATGTGTTCTGACTCAGAAGCAAACTGACTAGCCATATTCTGTATTACCCTAATATTGAGGTTAGTTTCCACAGATAGCTCTGAGAAGGATGCATTCTTTTCATTTATTAAGATGATTATTTATTGACTTATGTGGAGATTACCAAATCCTGAAAAATGTAGCAAAAGCAGCAATGGGAGAAAAGTTTCAAGTTTTTTTTCCTTTTTTTTTTTTTTTTTGCTATAGCTTTTGGCCTTCCAGAATATTCTCTTCCTATTGGTGCTTCTTAGTATACATGTATACATAGAACCCTGCCTGGATCTGCAGTCCTTTCTCATCCACCAGGGAAATCTCTACCATCATTTGAATGTATTTATTGGTCGGAATGTCTTCTGAAGATCTTTCTGAATTTAGACTGAGAATGTTGGATTCTGTCTACTCTGTTTTCTCTTATATTTGAGGAGTAAGTGCACAGAAGTTAAAAAAAAAAAAGAAGTGCTTTGGAGCGAGGGAGATTAAATATGTATATTGGCTATTCTCCTTTTTTCTGTGTAATTTTTTTCAGTTTTAAAATGAGGATGAGAATTTTTTTTAAAAAAAGATTTTATTTATTTATTTGACAGAGAGAGGGAGACCACAAGTAGGCAGAAAGGCAGGCAGAGAGAGAGAAGGGGAAGCAGGCTGCCTGGCGAGCAGAGAGCCTGACGTGGGTCTCGATCCCAGGACCCTGAGATCATGACCTGTGCCGAAGGTAGAGGCTTAACCCACTGAGCCACCCGGGCACCCCGAGGATGAGAATTTTATGTCTGAGAGATAATGTAAATATATATACCTAATGACATATGTAAAAAACATGATGTATAGTCAAGCCTTTTAAATTCAGCTGAGTGAATAAGTGGTTGAAATTTCAAACTTTTTTCTATTCATCAGAAATGATTGCTTCTGCTCAACTCTAGAAATGTGTAGAACCTATAGCATAATTTTGGGAAAATTGCCTTTTTTGCAATATTGAGTCTTCCAATCCTTGAAAATGGTATGTATTCTCATTTATTTAATTCTGATATAATTTTTCTCAGTAATATTTTGTTTGCACTTTGTGTGTACAGATCCTGAACATCTTTTGTCAAATTTATTCCTAAATATTTTGTATTTTCATGCTTTCATAAATGGTATTTAAAATTTTTAATTTCTTTTTAATTGGTAATATATAGTAATAATCTTGATTTTTGTTCATTGATATATATTGCAGCCTTGCTACATTCATGATTTCCGGTGGTGGTCTTGTAAATTCGATAATATTTTCTACATTGACCATCATGTGATCTATAAATGAGGACACTTTTGATTCTTCTTTTTCAATCAGAGTGCTTCAAAAATTTTTTCTTGCCTCTTTTCCCTTGTTCATATCTTTACTACAGTATTGAATAGAATTGGTGAGTGCAGACATCCTTGTTTTGATCTCAGTAGAAAGACCTCCATTAAATATGATATTAGCTTTGGTTTTTGGTAAATTTCCTGTGTCGTGCTGAGGCTTATATTCCTCATTTGCTGAGAATTTTATCAATAATGCATCTGATATTTTTCTAGTTCTTATTCTGCGTATATTGAGATGATAATGGTTTTTCTTTTTTAGTTTGTTAATATGATTGGTTCATTTTTGAATGTTGCATTCAATATTTTTGCATTCAGATAAATTTGAATATTGCAACCAATGTTGCATTTCTTGGTATAAACTCCATTTGGCCATTATGCATTATTCTTTTTCTATATTGTTGGATTAGATTTGTTTAAATTTTTTTTAGATCAGATTTGTTTAGAAGTTTTGCATTTATGTTCATGAGGGATATTGGTCTGTGGTATTTTTTTTCTTACAATGTATTCATCTGATTTTAGTATGAAAGTAATACTGGCTTTTGATTTCCTGGAATAATTTTTGCAGAGTTGGTATCATTTTCCCCTTACATTTGGTAGAATTTAATAGCTATATACAAGTGGAGTTTTCTTTATGGGTAGGATTTTATCTTCAAATTCAATTTCTTTAATACATACAAGACTATTCAGGGTATTTCACTTTTCTTGCATGAGCTTTGATAGCTTATGTCTTTCAAATAGTTCATTTACCTAACTTAACAAATTTATTGGCATAAAGTTGTTTATAATATTCCTTTATTAACCTGTACTGTCTTTAGAATCTATAGTGATTTTAGTTCCCATTCCTGAGATTGGTAAGTTCTTTTTTATATTACTGACCACTGTGTCTAGAAGTTACATATTTAATTGACTTTCTCAAAGAACTAGAATTTGTTATTATTTCATTTTTCCATGTTGTTTGCTTATTACCTGTAACTCTCTTCTGTGTTATTTTTGTTATGTCTTTCTTACAGTATACATCTGTAACTTATTACAGTCTACCTTCAAGTGATTAAACCACTTTACATATAGTAAAGAACTTGACATCATGATTCCATTTTACCTTTACTGACTTTGTGCAATTGTTATGAAATATTTTTATGTATCATAAACCCCACAATATATTGCTATTTTTAAATAGGTTTAAATAATATGAAAAAAAGTTTTTGTATTTACTCATGTTAGTATCTTTTTCCGTGTTTTTAATTTCTTGTGTAGATCCCAATTTCCATGTGATATAATTTTCTTTCTGCTTAAATCTTAAACATTTCTGGTAGTGATGGTCTCTTGGTGACTAATTCTTTCAGCTTTTGCATGTCTTAAAATTAGTTATTTTTACTTTTATTTTTAACCTTACTTTTATTTTTACTTTTATTTTTACTTTTAGTTTTAACAGCTTAGTGAAGTATAATATATATTCTATAAAATTCATTCATTTAGTTTTTCAGATATTTTCTCTGGGTGAAGATTCTAATCATTATTTTTTCTTTCAGTACTTTAAAGAATTGTTTCAATCTCTTCTGGATTGCATTGTTTCTGACAATAAATATGTTATCTTTATATTTGTTTCTATGTGAGTAATGTTTCCTTTTTTTCTGACTACTTTAGGATTTTTTTCCCTTTACCACTGATTTTAAGCAACTTGACTATATGTGTCTTACTGTAATTTTCTTCAGATTTCATGAGCGTGGCATTTGTTGATCTCTTTACATATGTGGGCTTATAGTTTTTATCAAATTCGGAAATTTTTTTTTAATTTTTTAATTTTTTATTTCTTTTCAGCGTAATAGTATTCATTGTTTTTGCAAGGCACCCAGTGCTCCATGCAATCTGTGCCCTCTCTAATACCCACCACCTGGTTCCCCCAACCTCCCACCCCCCGCCCCTTCAAAACCCTGATTGTTTTTCAGAGTCCATAGTCTCTCATGGTTCACCTCCCCTTCCAATTTCCCTCAACTCCCTTCTCCTCTCCATTTCCCCTTGTCCTCCATGCTATTTGTTATGCTCCACATATAAGTGAAACCATATGATAATTGACTCTCTCTGCTTGACTTATTTCACTCAGCATAATCTCTTGAAGTTTTTTGATCATTATTTCTTCCAGTATTTTTTTTTTTTTCTGTCTTTCCTTTCTTCCCAGTGTCTTTGTTCTTATTGGGGATTCTAATAACATGTATTAAATTTGCTTGAAGTCATCCCACAGTTTACTGATAATGTTATCTTTTTCAGTCCTTGTTTTTCATTTTGGATAATTTCTATTGCAGTGCCTCAAATTCAGCAATCTTTTCTTGTACGTTGTCTAATCTGAATTTGCTTTTAATTACATGCAGTATAATTTTTATCATGAATTGTAACTTTTGTCTTTAGAACTGCAATTTTGAACTTTGGATCTTTTCTCCACATCTTTACTTAACACATGATATTTTCCTTTAATTTTAAATTACTTTAATGTTCTTGTCTGCTAAATATATTATCCATTGTAAATGTGGGTCATTTTTCAATTGATTGGTTTTTCTCTTCATAATGAACATCATTTTTCTGCTTTTCTACATGCCAGATAATTTTTGGTATTGAGAATTTTAATGTATTGGGTTTTAGATATCTTTTATTCTATATAGAAATTCCCCTCAATAATATTATTGAAGTATAACTGACATATAACATTCAGTTAGTTTTAGGGGGACAACATGATAATTTGATATATATATATATATTTATTGTATAATATGATTCCTACAATAAGTTAGTAAACATCATCACCTCATATATTTAAATTTTTTTTCCTGTGATAAGAATTTTTAAGATCTACTCTCATCCAATTTCAAATATATGATACAGTATTAATAACTTTGGTCACCATGCTGTATATCACACCTACAGAATTTATTTTAAAACTGTTAGTTTGACCAATTTTGGTCCCCTTCACCCATTTTGCCCATCTCACACCCTTGGCCTCTGGAAACCACAAGTCTGTTCTCTGTATCTAGTAGTTTGATGTTTTTATTTTTTTATTTTTTATTTATTTTTTTTTTTTAAGATTTTATTTATTTATTTGACAGAGAGAGATCACAAGTAGACGGAGAGGAAGGCAGAGAGAGAGAGAGAGAGGGAAGCAGGCTTCTTGCTGAGCAGAGAGCCCGATGTGGGACTCGATCCCAGGACCCTGAGATCATGACCTGAGCCGAAGGCAGCGGCTTAACCCACTGAGCCACCCAGGCGCCCCATAGTTTGATGTTTTTAGATTTCTCATATAAGTGAGAATACACAGTATTTGTCTTTCTGTGTCTGACTGATTTCCCTTGGCATAATGACCTCAAGGTCCATCCATGTTAAAAATGGTAGGATTTCTTTTTTTTATTATGGCTGAACAATATTCCATTGTGTATATAGATATACTACATTTTCTTTATCCATTCAACTGTTGATGGACATTTAGATTGTTTCCATATCTTTGTTACTATAAATTAATCTGCAGTTAACATGGGCATCCAGATATCTTTTTGAGACAATGATTTCATTTCTTTCAACACATATACCCAGAAATGGAATTGCTAAATCATGTTATTTCAATTTTTAATTTTTGAGGAATCTCCGTACTGTTTTATAAAGTGGTTGCCACAACTTACTGTCACATGCAAAAGAGTTAAACTGAATCCCTATCTCTTATAATGGTTTGCACCATCAGTACCCTACGGTACCTGTTTCTCCACATCCTTGCCAACATTTGTTATCTCTTTTCCTTTTGTTAATAGCTATTCTAGGGGCGCCTGGGTGGCTCATCGGGTTAAGCCTCTGCCTTCGGCTCAGGTCATGATCCTAGGGTGCTGGGATCAAGCCCCGCATCAGGCTCTCTGCTTGGTAGGGAGCCTGCCCCCCTCCCCTCCGCCTGCCTCTTTGCCTACTTGTGATCTCTGTCAAATAAAATAAATAAAATCTTTAAAAAATAGCTGTTCTAACAGGTGTGAGGTGATATTTCATTGGATTTTAATTTGCATTTCCTTGATGCCTGGTAATATTGAGCACCTTTTCATGAATCTGTAGGGCATTTGTATGTCTTTGAAAAAATATCTATTCAGATTCTCTGGCCATTTTGTAGTCAGATTGTTTGTTTATTTTTCTATTGAGTTGCATGAGTTCTTTATATATTTTCTATACCGACTCTTTATCAGATATACAATTTGTAAATATTTTCACTTTCATTGAATGGATTGCCTTTCATTTTGTTCATGGCTTTTGCTATGCAGAAGTTTTATAATTTGATGTAGTCTTATTTTTTAATTTTTGCTTTTGTTGCCCTTGCTTTTATTTGTTTATATTTGTATTTTTTTGTTGTTTAAAGTTTTTATTTAAATTCTAGTTAATATATAGTGTAATATTTGTTTCAGAAGTAGCATTTAGTGATTCATCACACATATAATACCTGGGGCTCATCACATATATCCTCCTTAACATCCATCACCCATTTAGCCCATCCCCTGTCCACCTGTTCTCCAGCAATCCTGTTTTTTTCTCATGAAGAGTCTCTTATGGTTTGCCTCTCCTTTTTTCTTCCTTCCCTCATGTTCATCTGTTTTGGTTCTTAAATTCCACATATGAGTGAAATCATATAGTATTTGTTTTTCTCTGACTTATTTTCTTTAGCATAATACACTTTGGCCCCATCCATGTCATTGTAAATGGAAAGAAAGGTACTTTATTTTTTTTGGTGTAAATGAGTTTGGTTTCTTCATTTCTCTTTCTGCTACTTCATTATTAGGATTTAGAAATGCAATGGATAAACAAGTTTGGTGTATATACAGAATGGAATATTACTCTGCCATAAAAATGATATCTTGCCATTTGCAACAATGTGGCTGGAATTAGAGAACTGTATGCTAAATAAAGTCAGTCAGAGAAAACAAATACCATATCATTTCACTCATATGTAGAATTGAAGAAGTGTAACAGATGAATGCAGGAAAAACAAGAGAGAAATAAACCATAAGAAAGACTCTTAACTATAGGGTTAATAATAAACTGAGGGTTGATGGAGGGGATGTTGATGGGGGGATGGGTTAAATTTGTGGTGGGTAATAAGGGGAGGGCACTTGTGATGAGCACTGGTTTTGAATATAAGTGATGAATCACTAAGTTGTGCATTTGTTACTGATATTATACGATATTTTAACTTACTGGAATTTAAATAAAAATTTAAAAAAGAAAAAAACAATGCAAAGGATGTCTGTGTATTGATTTTGTATCCTGCAACTTTACTGAATTCATTTATCAGTTCTAGTTGTTTCCTGGTGGAGACGATAGCATTTTTGATATATTATATCATGTCATCTGCAAATAGTGAAAGTTTTACTTCTTCCCTACCAATTGTGATGCTTTTTATTCCTTTTTCTTGTCTGATTGCTGTGGCTAGGATTTTCAATACTATGTTGAGTAAAAGTAGTGAGAGTGGATATCCTTGTGTTTTTTTCCTGGTCTTAGGTGAAAGTTTTTCCCCTGTTGACTATAATATTAGCTGTGGATTTTTTTTTTTTTAATATATATGGCCTGTATTATGTTCTTGTGTGTTCCTGTAAACCTACTAAACTTACTTTGTTGATAGTTTTTATCATGGTTGGATGTTGTACTTTGTCAAATGCTTTTTCTGCATCTAGTGAAATGAACATGTGATTTTTATCCTTTCTCTTATTGATGTGATGTATCATGATTGATTTGTGGATATTGAACCACCCTTCAGGCATCCCAGGAAAAAAATGCCACTTGATCATGGTGAATGAGTTTTTAATGTATTGCTGGATTTGGCTTGCTGATATTTTGTTGAAGAGTTGTATGCATGTTCATCAGAGTCATTGACCTTTATAGTTCTCGTTTATTTGTGTTGTCTTTATCTAGTTTTGGTATCAGGCTAATGTTTGCCTCAGAATCAATTTTGAAATTTTCCCTTGTCTTCTATTTCTGGGTATAGTTTGAAAAGAATAGGTATTAATTCTTCTTTAATTATTGGGTAGAATTCACTTGTGGAGCCATCTGGTCCTGAACTTTTGTTTGTTTGGAAGTTTTTGTTTTGTTTTGTTTGGTTTGGTTACTGATCCCATTTCCTTGCTGCTAATCAATTTGTTCAAATTTTCTCTTTCTTCCTGGTTTAATTTTAAGAGTTTTCTTGTTTCTAGGAATTTATCCATTTCTTTTAGATTGTGAAATTTGTTGTTGTTTTCATAAGATTCTCTTATAATCCTTTGTATTTGTTGTTTGTCCTCTTTCATTTCCTAGTATGTTCGAGTCTTCTCTCTTTTTTTCTTTGATGAGTTTGCCTAAGGTTTTATCAGTTTTGTTGATCTTCTCAAAGAACCAGTTTCTGGTTTCATTGGTCTTAATTTTTTCTTTTCACTTCTGTATCATTTATTTCTGCTCTAATCTTAATGTCCTTCCTTTCCCTGGTTTTGGGTTTTTCTTGGTGTCTTTTTGTAGCTCCTTTATATGTAAGCTTGGTTGTTTACTTTTTTTTTTTTTTTTTTTTTTTTTTTTTTACTTCTTGAAGTAGGCTTTTGTTTCTATAAGCTTCCGTATAAGCTTTTGCTGCATCCCAAAGATTTTGGACCTCTGTGTTTTCATTTTCATTTGTCTTCACATAGTTTTTGATTTACTTGTTCATTTCTTGATTGATCCAGTTTTTGTTTAATAGCGTGTTATTTATTTTCTATGTATTTGTGTTCTTTCCATATTTTTTGTTGTAGTTGAGTTCTAGGTTCATAGCCTTATGGTTATAAAAGATGCATTATATGACTTCGATCTTTTTGAACTCTTTGAGACTGGTTTTTGTGGCATGGTATGTGATCTATCCTGGAAAATATTGCTTGTGCACTTGAAAGGATGTTTATACTGCTGTTTTAGGATGAAGTGTTTTGTATATATTTGTTAGATCTGTCTGGTGCAATGTGTCATCCAAAGTCACTGTTTCCCGGTTGATTTTCTATTTGAGTGATCTATCCATTGATCTATATGGGGTTTTACTATCCCATACTATTATTGTGTTATTCTCTATTACTTCCTTTATGGTTATTATTATCTGCCTTATGTATTTGACTGCTCCCATGTTGGGTGCATAGATGTGTATAGTTGTTCTGTCTTGGTTGATTATTTATGATCATGATTATACGGTATCCTCTTTGTCTCTTGTTATGGTCTTTTTTTTTTTTTTTAGATTTTATTTATTTATTGGACAGACAGAGATTACAAGTAGGCAGAGAGGCAGGCAGAGAGAGAGGGGGAAGCAGGCTCCCTGCTGAACAGAGAGCCTGATGCGGGGCTCCATCCCAGGACTCTGAGACCATGACCCAAGCTGAAGGCAGAGGCTTAACCCAATGAGCCACCCAGGCACCCCTGGTCTTTGTTTTAAAGTCTGTTTTGTCTAAGTATTATTGTCTTGGTTTTCTTTACATATCCGTTTGCATGATAAATGTTTTTCCGTTTCTTCACTGTCAATTTGTATGTGTCTTTATGGCTGAAATGAGTCTCTTAGAGTCAGCATATAGATGGGCTCTTGTTTTTTTAATCTAGTTGTTCACCCTGTCTTTTAATTGGTGCATTTAGTCTATTTACTATCAAATTAAATTATTGATTGGTATATTCTCGTTCCTTTTCATTATTTGTTTTATGGTTTTTTTAAAAAAATTCTTTGTTTCTTTCTTCTCTTATTCTCTTCTCTTACATTTTACTGGCTTTCTTTAGTGATATACTTGGATTCCACTCTCAATTTTTTTGCATCACCAGTTTTAGATTTGTGGCTACCATTAGCTTTATATGTAACATGTCCATTTAGCAATCTCTGTTATGTTTTTAGTCACTTAATTTTGAACCCATTTTTTAATCCTCTTCCCCTCATTTTTTAGGTAAATGGTATCATACTTTACATTCTTTTGTGAATCCTTTGACTGTTTTATAGGTATACCTAATATTACTGCTTTTTGCTTTTTACTTTCCTTACTCCTACTATTATACTTCCCTTTCCACTCAAAGAGTCCGCTTTAACATTTACTATAATTTTGGTTTGTGGTGATGAAGTCTCAACTTTTTTTTTTTTTTTTTTTTTTGGTGTGTGTGTGTGGGAAACTAACTCTCCTTCTATTTGGAATGATACCCTTGCTGGATACAGTAAGTTAACAGCAAGTTCCAGATTATTTTATTTCATCACTTTGAATATATGTCATTCCTTTTTGGCACATGAAATTCCTTCTGAAAAATCCCCTGATAGCCTTATGGGGTTTCCCTGGTATGTATCTGTTTTCTTTTCTCTTGATACCTTCAAGATTCTCTCTTTATTATTACTTTTTCCACTTTAATGGCTATGTTTCTTTGTGTGGACCTCCTTGGGTTGATTTGTTGGTGATCCTCTGTTCCTCCTAGGTCTGGATTTCTGTTTCCTTCCCCAGATTTGGGAAGTTTTCAGATACTGTCTCTTCAAATAAATATTCTCCCTTTCTCTCTCTTTTCCTTGTGGGATCCATATAAGCAAATGTTATTTTTTTGGTGGTGCTGCTGAGTTCCCTTTTTGTATTTCTATTTATTTATTTATTTATTTATTTATTTATTTATTTATCTATCTATCTATCTATCTCCCTCCTGTTGAGCTTGACTGCTTTCCATTAACCTATCCCCCAGGTCACTGATCTGTTCTGCTTCTATCTCTTTTTTGAGTGTTTCACTGAAGTCCTGTAGTCTTTTCTCAAGACCAGTGGGCATATTTATGACCATTTGCCTAAATTCTCTATTAGGCGTATTAATTATCTTTGTTTTGTTTAGGTGTCTTGCTTTGATTTTGTCCTATTTTATCATTTGGAACATATTCCTATGCATCCTCATTTTGTCTGTCTCACTCTGTGTCTGTTTCTCTGTGTTTGAAAAGTCAGCCATGCCTCCTGCTCTTGAAAGTAGTGGCTTAATAAAGATGGAGTCCTGTAGTGTTCAGTAGTACAACGTGCTCTGTTCTTCTTTTTTACAAAAGGGGAGTGTCCTGTGTCTTTTTCGAGTGCCCTATTGTGGCTGCGCCAAGTTTGCCTTTGGTTCAGTTGCTTGAAGTGGCTCTCTTTGCCGGGTGTGGATAGTGTTTGGTGTCTGTGTGGTTAGTGGGCCAGTCTGGAGCTGCCTTGGGCTTGAGTTGAGTCAGACCAGTTATTTGCCATAGATGGAGTAGCAATGTACTGGTGAATGCTTTCCCTGTGTTGTCCCCTGAGAAGCTCTCATTAGTGCATGGGGCTTGTAGTCAGACCAGCCCCTGCTGGTGTTGCGGTAGACTGATATATGTGTTAATCTTCCTCTGTCCCCAGGCAGGAGTCACTTTTTTTTTTCCCCCACTTCATTTTATTTTATTTTATTTATTTTCAGTGTTCCAAAATTCATTGTTTATGCACCACACCCAATGCAGGAGTCACTTTGGAGTGCTGCTGGTTCCTTTTGGGGCTGTTTGCACACTTCTGGGGTTGTAGCACTGATTTGGATGCACTTTGCAAAGGCTTTTGCAGGGTGCATGTCTGTAGGCGAATGTAGGAGATGGGTACATTGTACCAGGAAGTTCTTAGCTGGTCTGCTGCAGGAGTGTCTCCAGCTGTCTGGGAGAACTCTTGCCAAGGTCTTCTCTGTTGCAGGGAGTGTATTTATAGAAGTGTTTGGGAGCAGGGCATGCTGTTAGCAAGCTAGGTGTAGAGTGTTGGTACTACACTCATTTTCATGACGGTTCATGTATCTGGGGTGAGGCCCAAGGGAGACACATGGCTCCTGCAAATTTTTTTATTCTTGAAAAATTCTCCCAAAGATCCCTGTCCCTCAGCACAAGCTCTGAGATTTATAAGTAAATTTTTTTTGGTGTGTGTATATCCCAGGCATTTTTCAAACTGCTTCTTCTATGCTGTATCTCAGGGCTATTTTGCTCTGTCTTTAATAGTGGGGACTACCTTTTGGACTCTCCCAGATCTTAGCCAGATGATTTTTAAAGTTCCATGTGTTAAAACCCACTGATTGTTAGGCTTCTCTGGTTTTCTAAGCCAAATGTTATGGTAATTCATCTTTTCCTACCTAGGTTACCTGATGTGGGGAACTTCTCTTCCTTTTCTGTGCCTGCTGAGTACTGTGTGTCAGTTTGGCTCCCAGCCGTATCTCATCCCTTCCTACCTTCTTAGATGTGGCCTCTTTTCTACAATTAGCTGTGGAGAATCTATTCTGCCTACATTCTAGTTGTTTTCTGGTTTAATTACACTGACGTGCATTTTATCTAATTATGTTTGTGGGGTGAGGTGAGTTTAGGATCCTCCTACTCTGCCATCTTTCCCGGAATCCTATTCCCAGGTATTTTATTCTTCTTGATGCAATTGTGAGTTGGATTGTCTTCTTAATTTGTCTTTGTAGTTGTTCATTATAGTGTATAGAAACATAATAGATTTTGTATATTTATTTTGTATCTTGCAACTTATTTGAATTGTTTTGTTAGTTTTGACTTATTTTTTTGTGGTGCCTTTAGTTTTTTCTTTAAATAATATAATGTCATCTGCAAATAGTTTTTCTTCTATTCTATATTGGATGCCTTTTATTTCTTTTCCTTGCTTAGGTGCTGTGCCTAGGACTTTCAGTACAATGTTGAATGTAAGTGGCAAGAGTGGGCATTCTTGCTTTCTTCTTGGTATTAGAGATAATCTTTCAGATTTTCATTATTTAGTAAGATGCTAGCTGTGGGCTTGCCATATTGGACCATTGTTGTGCTAGAGTACATTCCCTTTACACTGTGGTTTTTGAGAGTTTTTATCATGAATGGTCATTGAATTTTGTCAAATGCTTTTTCATTGATTTTTCTGTAGATATTCTTGAGGTTTATTCTGGGACACAGCTAAATAACTTAGACATAGTGTTTTGTCTTAAGATCTTGCTTTTAAGGTTTTTTTAGTTGGGATCAGATTAGTGTTTAGTCTATTGAGGTAAAGTATTTTTAAGTATCTGATGTCCTATAAACTATGAGGTTTTTCATTCTGCTTGAGGTGAACTGGCACTATTCTGTGCCCTATGTGATTTCTGATGATTCTTCTCTCTAATCCTTTCAGGTATTTCTTTACCCAGCCTTAAGAAATTTTCTTTTATATAGATGCTAGCAGTACTGTGCTGAAGACTTTCAGGGGATACTTTGCAAATGTTAAGTTTTTGCTATGCAACTTTCTCTTCTTTGGTACTGCACTGTGTAAACTCTAACTGCTTTGGCCTTTGTGGATTCCCATCTTAGTCTCTTAATGTCAGAATGACTTCCATGTTCTACCTGGATTCTCTCTCTTTGACCTGAAGCCTGGACTCTTTCTCCTTGTAATAATATGGAGTAATTATAGGGTATACCTTGTTTCCCATCTCACTGGGAGTCTGATCTTACTTTTTCTGATGTCCATTGTCTTGAGAGCCATTCTTTTTCTTTTTCTCTTTCTTTCTTCATTCACTCAATTTATTTTTAGTTGTTTCAGTTAAGAGTTTAATCTGAACACTTACTTCATCTTAGAAACAGAAGTACAGCACTACCATCTTGAAGGCAGTATTCTCAGTTTTTATATTTCTTTTATTACACTTGAAATAATAATAGCAAATACCTCATTGCAGGGAGAGCCATGAAAATTAAATGAGACATTATATGTTAAGCTACTAGAATGTTACCTGGCATATATCAAACACTATAAAATTTAGATATTACTTATACATGTATATTGTGACCAGTATGTCTGCCATATACTAAGTGCTAAGTAAATATTTATGAATGAATCAGTCATTTTTTATTGTCTTTGGGAGAGTTAACACCTATTCATTTATGTGCTAGTAGTTTATTCCTTTTAACTTGATGTAAGTTTTTCCTTAGTAAATAAATTATCCTGTTTATTTACTCTGAGTTGATATTTGAAGTTTTTATTTATGACTATGAATGTTTATTTCTCTAATTACATTGCATTTAGTGAATTTATGGCATGCAAGTCCATTTTTACTTAAACTAGCTGGTCCTAGATAGTCAGCTATCAGTTATTTAATCAGTAGGCTTTTAGTATAGCATAATGGTCTGTAACATATGTCATGAGATTCAGGTTATTGAGTTTCAAATTCTAAGTTCTCTACTTACTATGGTATTAGAACAAATTATTTACTCTCTCTGTTCTCCATGTTCTGATAAAGTTGAGATAATCACATTATTCACCTCATGGGGCTGTTGTGAAGATCAGATGTGTTGGCATATATTAGGCTTGAATAATGGTTGGCAGTGGTTAAGTGCTATAAAATACTTAGATTCCGTTATTAGTACATTTCATTCATTTCTCTTTATAGGAGTCTTCCTAGACTACCTTGATTTTTCTTACAATATTCATTACTATTTGATTTTTGTGAGTTTGAATACTTCTTTCCTGGATTATATTTATCTGTATATATTAACTGTTTGTCTCCTACCACCAGATGTAAATTCCTTGAGAGTAGGTGTCTTACTAATTTTGTTTTCATTCTAAACCCTAGCATGTAGAATACTGCCTTGCATAAATAGTCGTTGAATGATTGAAAAGTACTAGTATATAGCAGGCATCTTACTAGTAACTTTAATTGGATTTTTCATTTAGTCCTTATTATTTCACATAGAAAGTAAAATATTTTATTAAATAAGATATTTATTTTTAAGATCTTACTCATTCTAGCAACATAACATCCTTTCAAAAGATCTAAAACCCAGTTATATTTAGGGAGTTTACTTGCATACTATTTTTAGTTTCTTTATAGATTTATTGAATTAATCTCAAGTGGCAAAATTTGTATGAGTTAACCATCTTATTAATTTCTTATTTGGCTTAAAGTTTATATTATCAACCTGTTGTAGATGGATTGATTCCCATCCACACTTTTGTATCACCCTAGTTCTCTTCAATGCCCTCTACAAATTGAACTAATTTATTCATTTCAGTAGAATCTCTTTGAAGTTGGTATTATTATTCTCATTTCATGGAATTAAAACCTATGTCTTAAATGATTTGGCATAATGTCATATAATAGTAAATGACAGCACTAGAAAAATTTGAAATTTGGTTTCAAATTTGTTGATTCTAAGACCAGAGTATTTTCCATTGAACCATTTAAGTGTTTATTTTTTGAGATACTTATGCGTACCTGGAACCTAGAAGGGAACTGATGTGGTGTAAAAGTGGGGATGGGCATTTGATCCATTCTCAACAGTTTCACAGTATATGTTTAAGCATTATTTGTATTTCATGTAAATATCTGTATCCATAGAACTATGTTGGGATAATGACTAATATATGATTTTGAACTTGCTGATTTTCATTGTCCCTTTCTTAAGGCCTAAAAGGGGATCTGAGAGCTGTGCATTTCTTTCAAGATTTCTACTCCCCTGTCCTTTCAGTAGTCATAGAAAGGACTTATTCGTTAGTTTTCCAGTTACTTCAGTCTCAAAAGACCTTTGAATGACTCCAGGTCATTCTTCTCTGTGTTTATGTATGTGTGTGTTATAGAATCACACCTTTTCCCCCCCTGGTTTATTGATATATAGTTGACATATAGCATTGTATAAATTTATGTTATACAACATGATGATTTGATACACATATATATTGCAAAATAATTGCTATAATAGTGAACATCCTTCATCCAGGTCATCCATTATAACCCAGACTCTCTTTTCTTTATGGCTACATACAATACCTCCCCAATGCCACCCTGCCATTCCATCACTTCTCTCTAACTTTCCATACTTCTCTGCTGTGTCCTCTGGGAGTTAAGAACCCTTATCAGCAAAATGTATAACCTCAGTGTCCTCTCTGCATTCTTTCTACCAGTGTACTACAATTGAACCTAGATCTTTTTTGAGAACAATTTCCCCTGCCCTAAAAATGTTGGATTTCTTTTTCTTGTCTTTTCATTTATCTCATTGCCACTTCTGGATAATTTTCTAAACTCCTCCCCATTGTCATCTCTTGATCACACACACTTTTCTACCTTTTTCCTTATTTCTCTGTTTTTCTTTACAGCAAAAACTCCTCAAAAGAATTATCTGTTCATGATATTTCTACTTGTCTTCTTATTTCTCTGCAGTAGTCAAGCTTTTACCCCTACTACTTTATTGATACTGTACTCAGGTTCATCAGTGACTTCCATTTTACCAGTGCAATGGCCAGCTTTTCTCACTCTTCATCTCACTTGAACTTGGCAGCATTTAACACAATTGATTATGTCTTCTACTTTGGAAACATTTCATCACTTGACTTCTGGGTTGTAATTTCCTTTTGACTCATCTAAGTTATTGGTTATTCTTTTTTGGTTTCTTTTTTCTGGGTGCCTCATTTTTAAGCTCTTTAAAAAGACATGTGAAGTATCCTGGGATTTAATCCTTGGAAATCTTTCATATCTACTGTTTCTGTAAATCATCTCATTCAGTTTAGTTGCTTTAAGCATCATCTAAATGTTAATGACTCCCACATTTATACTTTAATCCTCAACTTCTCTCCTGAATTCCACACTTGAATGTATACTGACCTACTCAGTTTCTCCATTTGAATATCCAATAGGCATACCAAACTTATATATCCAGGAATAAGCTCTTGATATTCTACCCTTTCAAACTTGTTTCTCAGTAAATAAAAGCTCTTCATGCTACTCAGGCCAGAAACCTAGAAGTCTTTCCTAACTCTCTCTCACAACCCATGTCAGATCCGTTAGCAAATGTAAATCTTGATGGTTAGTTGTTCTTTTTACTACTACTTGCATAGTCTTTCAGTAATTTTACAGACAGTATCTAGAGTGGTCTTTTAAAAATATGTCAGTTCAAAACCTGATGGCTTTCCATCTGACTTAAACTAAACCTGAAATTCTTATACTGATCTTTCAAGCAAAAAGCAGTAATATTAGGTATACTCTACCTCTTCCACCGTTAGCTACGTATTCCTGTTGTTCACTCTGTTCAAGCCATACTGATCTGTCTTTATTTAACATGTTGAAGACACTCACACCTCAGGACCTTTTCCTTTGCTATCCTTTCTTCTTGGAACACATTTTCTTCAGTTATCTGTATGGCTCACATTCCCTTACTTCCTTTGGTTTTTGGTCAAAACTCCTTTCATTGAAGGCTTTCACTACCCCATTAAAATAGCAATGCATGTGTATATGTTTTATATGTATTACTAACAAGTATTTATTTGAGACTTACTATGTGTCAGGTACTTTTAAATTACAAATATTGACTTGTTTATTCTTCATAAGACCATAAGAAGTAGGTGCTATTATTATCACTATTTTACAGATGGGCAAATTGAAGCACAGCATTGTTAAGTATCTTGTCCAAGGTCAAATAACTGGTAGTGACATACCTGGGATTTGAACACAGGCCATCTTCTTCTATTGTGCTTCTAATAAGTATGCCTTCT
Organism: Lutra lutra; assembly: GCF_902655055.1. Lineage (NCBI taxonomy): Eukaryota > Metazoa > Chordata > Mammalia > Carnivora > Mustelidae > Lutra > Lutra lutra. Next base: position 157,967,229 of record NC_062281.1, read on the forward strand.
GACTCTTGGTTAGGATAACATATACACATGTATTTCTATGTATACATATATACATATGTATATATATATATATACATATGTATATATACATTACATATACAGTGATTGCCATCGATGAAATTCAGTGATTAATGATAAGATAAAAAGTATAAACTTTTAAAATTCATTCATGTAATATTGACTATTAATTGACATTGCATAATAGATATTATTGTCCCATTTAAGACACTTTCTTAACAAAGTTTTATTATTATTTATTATTTTTTTTAAAGATTTTATTTATTTATTTGTCAGAGAGAGAGCACAAGCACGCAGAGTGGCAGGCAGAGGCAGAGAGAGAAACAGGCTCCTTGCTGAACAAGGAGTCCGATTCGGGACTCAATCCCAGGACATTGGATCATGACCTGAGCCGAAGGCAGCGGCTTAACTGACTGAGCCACCCAGGCATCCCAAAGTTTTATTATTTTTTAACCTCACTATTTACTAGTTAAATTACATTTGACAAATTACCTAATTCTCTAATTCTCAGTATTAGCAGTTTGTAAATGAGGATAATGATTCCTATCTGAGGGCATTTTGTGGGTTTTAAAGGAAATAATATATATGAAAGCACAGTATCTGGCACTAGCTGTTGGTTCATGTTAATTGAGTAATGAAGTATAAATGAACAACTAGGGAAATACCTGTAGTAATTTTCCTACAAATAAGGTTATATTCTTTTTGGAATAAAGATTGGTAGAATTAGTGTTTCTTCATGATTAAAAATGTAAGTCATACATGGTTGCTGGGAAGTTGAGGGGTGGGCTTTAGGGATTAGATTAAAAAGAACTTGAGGGCTGAAGTTACTGCTTTTGTTCTTTATAACACCTGTTGTGCAGTCTTATACCAATTAGGCACTCAATTAAGTCAAATGAAGCCTCTTACATGTTTGGTCAAGCACTTGTTTGGAATTCAACAAAGAAACTTTTATTATTATTATTATTATTATTATTTTAGTGGTTTTTTGCTACTGCTCAGAAAAACTTCAGTATGAACAGAAAGGTCTTTGTCAAAATATTTTTTTATTTTGGTTCGCAAGAAAAGGGACTAGAAACTTTATAGTTGTTGGCTTAAGTAGAAAAGTGTATAATATCCTGATCCTTTAATTAATTAATTAATCTTAAAAAAATTTTATTTATTTATTTTGACAGAGAGAGATCACAAGTAGGCAGAGAAGCAGGCAGAGAGAGAAGGGAAAGCAGGCTCCCTGCTGAGCAGAGAGCCCGATGTGGGGCCCGATTCCAGGACCTTGAGACCATGACCTAGGCTGAAGGCAGAGGCTTTATTTAACCCACCGAGCCACCCAGGTGCCCCCTGATCCTTATATATAAAGATGACATTTTTGCTCATCTTGTAAGAAAATATGGATATGAAGAAGTTCTAAGACAATTTCATATGTATTGATAGTTTTGCCATTGCCTATGTCCCAAGCTTTTATGTGCTGCTGAAGGAAGTTGGAGGCTAATCTTTTATCAGTTTGAAGGGCAGAAAGGGCAGAAGGTAGTGTTTCCTCTCTTTACCCATGTCTACTGACATATATAGTTCACACACGTACACACATACATACAGCCTAATGTTAGAAATGGGCTAGCTATACTTTTTACTTAATCTTTACCATATCTTGATAACAAAAATGTTTAGCATTTGGGAGATACTTTATATAACTATGGGATTTTTGCATGTATTGGTTGTTAGCTTATAAAGGGTTGTTATAACATTGGCTAGGATTAATAGGTAAGAGAAGTGGATTTAGTGATGAGTGGCTAAATCAATATCTCTGACATTGAATTAGCTGCTTAACTTTGGGTAAAATTATAATCATGAAAATATAAATTAGTCATTATGATGATGGACCTTATTTTTTTAATGTAAATTGAGGGAAGAGAAAAAAAACATTGTCTTTAAGAGTCCTCCTGGTATAGTGACTTTTAGCTTTACTTATTTGTGTTTATATGTCTGTTTACTTATGCATGTATAAATGATTGCATATATACATATGCAAAGAAGTTTGTAAGTACAATAACTGCAGTAAGTATTCCTTCCTAAAAGTTGTGAAGAAAACTTTTTCCACACAACAGTCCTGTTGCCTGGATATAGATCAGGTTATACACACACACACACACACACACATACACACACATTCCTGTTTCCCCTTACTTTAAAATAAGTAAGAACTGTTGAGATTCAAAATAACAATAACAATCGCTTCATACTATGCTTAATATTTTATGTACAATATCTTATTTAATTCTCACAAAATTCTGTTAGGTAGGATTCTAAAAGCAAACTCAAAGTCATATCATATTAAGAGAAGAGAGTTGGAATTAGGCCACAGGTCTATTTTATAGCTATATTCTCTTAACTGTGTGAAGGCTCAATAAATAAGTGATGTTTATTTTTATTTTATTATGTCCAGTTTTGCATCTGTAACTAATTTCTTTTTGAGAGCATGCTCAATTAGTAGCCATATTAATAATTCTCGTAATCATAGTGTAATGTGTTCTCTAACCCAAATAGTATCTACCTGTGGGTCAGTTTTAGGATTTGTTGGCATTAGGGATGCTTCCCTTATTTGGGTCAGATTTTACTTCATTTCTTTTAATCACAATGTCTAACCAAGAGCTACAGATAAAAAGGGATTCATACATCCTTTTATTTCTAATAAAATTCATTGCCTCCAAATATTTAGATACTATCTGTTCTGTTTATAGCTTTCTGATGCTGCTGACTGTCTTTCATAGTCTAAACCACCCAGGATTAGGGCATAGTTTGACTTGCTGTGTGTTGGGTGTCAACATAGAAGGGTTTTGTTTGCAGCTCAGGCCAGGCCACCGTGGGGATAATCATATGACTGTTTGAGGGCAAGGGCTTTTTATCTTCCTCTCAGGGCACAGGTTATAGACTGGTGATGAAATCTACTTAGAATCTCCCTATGGTTTAGTCAAGCCATGTTAAGGTCCCAAAGGACCTCTTCCACACTAAACTCCATTAGATGTTAAACAAATGACAAACTTGTTTCTTTTTTTTTTTTTTTTTAGATTTTATTTATTTATTTGACAGACAGAGATCACAAGTAGGCAGAGAGGCAGGCAGAGAGAGAGGAGGAAGCAGGCTCCCGATGCGGGGCTCGATCCCAGGACTCTGAGATCATGACCTGAACTGAAGGCAGAGGCTTAACCCACTGAGCCACCCAGGCGCCCCGACAAACTTGTTTCTAAGAGATTAGAGAAATAATCGAGAAGCAAACAGGATTCCTAAACAAAGTAATTTCAACCTGAAATTTTACTATAGTTCTTATTTCCTTCACTAAAATCAGTTATTTTAATGAGGAATAATGATTATAATATTAGTATACTGTATATATTTTTTTCCCAATCATCACTGCTGTATTTTGGTCAAATTGAGCATGTATTTACATTTTTTAAAAAAGAAACATTTTAAAAGAAACATTTAAATATGTTTACATTTAAAAGATAAATAGATGTAACTCAGGTGTTTAAAATATAATAGCCTTGTGCTCGCTTCGGCAGCACATATACTAAAATATAATAGCCTTGTTCATTGCAGAGCATAAGGGCAATAAAATATTAAGTTACAAAGCATACTACAAAACAAATACATGTAGTTGGGTTGACCATTTCTTATGCTGTCACATTTAGCTTTTGCATTTACAAGTTCAAGGATTTTTATCCAGAAAGCTACATTTATTTATTTGTTAAATGCAACTATTAAATTACTATACCATATTCTAATGAGAAGGAAATATTGTTGCATGGCCATTACCAGCTACACTTTTGGGTAGTCACCTGGAGATATCCCATAACAATAACAGGGTCTAATATATATTAGAAAGCAATTTAATCATTCATTTAATAGATACTAAGTATCTATTTTAAATTATGCTTGTCACTCTGGTTACAAAGTTAATGAAGGTATGTTCCCAAATTATTAATTATTATCAGGGGAGATAGACATATATATCTGTGATTTCATATATATATATATATATATGTGTGTGTGTGTGTGTGTGTGTGTGTGTGTGTGTGCATATATATATATACATATATATATATGGTAATTATGATTATAAAAGCATGCATAAGATGCTGTGGAAGTATAGAAAAGGAATATGTATATAATTATTAGATGAGATAGATGAGATAGGGAAGTTGACTGAAACAAGTTAATCCTTAAATTCCAAAGGATACATAGAAATTTATTTTCAGGCAAAGGGAAGCCTGTAATTCTCATTGGTTTAAGCATATTTATAAACTTTGCCTCTGTTGTACCACTTGTTTATTTACTAAAATTTTGAATTATAAGCATAAATGATAGGCACAACTGTATTACTTTAAGAAAAATTATTATATTGTGAAGTTGTTATAGGATGATGCTTTCCTTGAAAATAATTTTTTTGTCTATTAGAATAGATTCAGTTAAAATCTTTTTCAGAATCAAAGCATATTTGGTTGCTAAACCTGTGTTTTGTTTAGCAGAGAAAAATCTCTCATAGGCACTGTTGTCTCTGGAAATCTAATTCTCCAAAGGCTAATCTTAGAGCTGCTAATTTCATCATCTCTTTAGTGTCTCTGTTGCTAACTTGAAATATTGCAGCCATGCTTGTCTTCTGCCTAATGGGGCATGAGAATAGCCTTTGGCAGTTTACTTGGTAGAAACTCAAGCTTTTTCACAGCTGGAAGTAGACTGATTATTTACCTTCTACATAAGAGATTAGCTCTATCTATGAAAATGCAACTTTCTTGAAAATCTTTGCAACTTTGTGATTTTAGTATGCTGGCGCATGATGTGCCCATTTATTTTGATAACTGCTGCAGTTACAATGGAAGGCAGCCTGGATTGTGAACAAATGGGATTAGAAGTTTCCAACTAACTCCTGAAAGAGTTCATTTCATACAAAAGAGTGTAACTGGCTTCCATTTTGATGAAAAATTTAAGATGAAAGGATTGTGGGCATAGAGCAGAGATTATTTTTCTCAATTGGTATGTTATTTTTGTACTGAGGTTGAGTTTTAAGGATTTGTGAAGTATCCATGTCAAATGCCTCTATACATGACTCTGCCCCAATGTTAGAAATTCACATTGACTGGGAGAGATCTAAGATGTGTTTTGAGTTTAGATATGTCCCATAACTTACCTGTGGCCTCAGTTTCATCACCTATAATACTGTAGAGTATGTTGGGTGGCTAAATAAGCTCTCAGACATTTTTAGCCCTAACATTCTATGATTGTGTTTTTAGGGACAAGCTTATTGAATAAGTTCAATTTATATTTTCCTAAGGCTCAGAAAAAGAACTCCATATGAATGAATTTATTAAGATTTACCCCTGTAGAGATCCAGACATGTATAATTCTGATCTCAGGCTGATTTCATGGGTGATCGGAGTTCTTTGGTAGGTAATAAGCTCACTTTAGGGTACAGGTTGAAAAGGCCCCTCCTCCTACTTCCCCGCCATCTTGTCCCCCTGAATTTAATAAGATTTAGTGGAAAGAACAGGAGCCTTCGAAATCAGACCTGAGTTAAATTTAATAGCTCTGTGATGTTTGCCTAGTTATTTAAGTCTCAAATTTCCCATTTGTAAAGTGGGGATAATAGGATTGTTGTGAAGATTAAATGAAATAAAGTATAAAAGCCTTTACACAGTGGCTAGCAAAAATAACCACTAAAAAATGTGTTGGTTTTTTCCCTTCTCTTTCAGTTCTAAGTATTTAGGAACTTGAAGGAGGAAAGCACTGTCCGTATGTGGTCCTGAGCTTTTCTGTGTTCAAGCCCTCTTTGCTCTACTTGTTCCCAAATAGTCTTTTACTTCACATTTTAGCCCTAGTGTGCTGTATATATGATATTCTGTGATTCTTGTTGTTGAAGAGATTGCTGAATATTGCCTACAGTGTGTTAATTACTCAGAATCTTCTTGACCCTTGCCAATTTGAGTGTGGATTATACCTTGGTCATATATGCTTATATTCTTTGTCATAATCCAGAGTAAACTTGAGAGACTTTACAGAAGAGAAAAAGGGTCTGAAGTACCCAATATTTAAGGCCCAGATGGCAGTGGAGGAGGAACAGAAGGAGAAGTCAGTAAGAAAGTACTAAAAAGGTTGAGTCAAGAGGCTGATGGGAAAATGTGTCCAAGGAAAGAGACTATTTGCAGGGAGGAGATCAAATAAGATCTCTCACATTACAACTATAAAATCTTTGTGGATAGGAGCAATGTCTATTTACCATTGCATCTTTAGCATTTATCAGAGCACCTGGTACTTACTGGGAATTTCTTGCATTTCTTCTCAATACTTTCTGACCTCTAGAAAGGACAGTATAATTCTTTGAAAGGTCAGTAGTGAAAATGATTGTTTCCTTACATTCTGGAATGTACTTGGTGGTTGAGACTGCTAATCAGACACCATATGGAATTAAAACTTTTTTTTTTTTTTTAAAGATTTATTTATTTATTTATTTGACAGAGAGAAATCACAAGTAGGCAGAGAAGCAGGCAGAGAGAGAGGAGGAAGCAGGCTCCCCGCCGAGCAGAAAGCCCGATGTGGGGCTCGATCCCAGGACCTGGGATCATGACCTGAGCCGAAGGCAGCGGTTTAACCCACTGAGCCACCCAGGCACCCCGGAATTAAAACTTTTCATGGCATTCTGATCAGACACTACCATATCTCTCTGTCTCTGTTTCTTACTATTACTGTGTGTGCCACCTCCTTACTTTAGCTTTTTTATAACTCTCTGATTTATATAATTCCATTTAGTCCTCAATAAACTATATATATAGGTAAACACAATTATAATTATTGCAAGACTGAGTATTTCTTGAACACCAAATATGTACAGTTTTTTTTTTGTCAGTATCTGTTCTAGGTATTTCATCTATTATTTATTAATTCTTACAAAAGTCTATGCAGTAGGGAGTTTAATCCCTATTATATATTTGGCAGAAGCTGGAGCTAAAAGAGCTTAAGTGACTTTCTAAAGGTCACAGTTATAAAGTGGTCAAAGTAGAAAGTTGTGTTTCTGTACTGCTGTGTTACAGTACCTCACATAAATGGTAGCTAGAAAAGCAGAAATTCTTTTTTTTTTTTAAAGATTGTATGTATTTATTTGAGAGAGAGTGAGTAAGTGAGCGAGAGAGAGGGAGAGAGCACAAGCTGGGCCTGAGCACAGAGGGAGAAGCAGACTCCCTGCTGAGCAGGGAGCCCAGTGTGGAGCTGGATCCTGGAACTCCAGGATCATGACCTGAACCCAGGGTAGACACTTGCTTAACTGACTGAGACATGCAGGTGCCCCAGCAGCATTTTATAAAAGTATTCATAATCTAAGGTTTCTTTAGGTTTGTACGATAGCCAAAGACTCTGCAGAAGGTTACCTAGCCATTTGCATGTGTGTTTAAAGAGCAGTTGTAAGCCTCTAATAGTGTATCTCAGAGCAGTGTCTCTGGGAAATAGAATGATATTCTTAGCCTGTTGAATTGGAGGAGTTTCCCAGACGACAAGCACATTCTTTCAGGTCCTCTGTTTCATCCTCTGAATCTGCTCTGCTCTGTTCTCTGGGAATCAAACTGTGGCTTTAGGCATCAGTGTGATATATCCTGCATGTCAGATATAGGAACAGTGTTGGGAATATGAAGAACTTGCCATCTTATTCCTTGAATTTCTGCAACCTCTTGACATTAGCAGTTGCTGGCTTTTGTGTTTAGAACCAATTCACATTCCTTTGAATCACTCTATTTGATCTTGGCATTTTTTTTTGTTTTTTTTTTATGTGACCCAGTCCCCATCACCAGTTATTGAGCAAACATTTATTATACACATTATATGTACCAAGCCAATTAAATAAAACCAGGATGCAAGCAAGTGCTGTTTTACTCAAATCTATTTTTTATTAGCCATTGTGATTTTATAGGCAGGAGTTATAAAGTGGTCATTTAAACCAATGTCCTTTATTTTACAAATGTAAGTCCATTCAGGTGGAATGACTTTCTTTAAGATGGTAAAATAAGTGGCATAGAGGGATAAATTACCTAAGTTTTATTTCTGGATCAGGGCTTTTCCTGTATACCCTGCTGACTCTCAGCTGTATTAAAAACATAACAATGGAAAGGAAGATATAGTGTCATAGATTTTTATAACTGCTTCCTCATTGTTGTAGAATTGTTGACTCTTTTATGTCTTTGACCTGGGTGGACTTTTTCTCAGGTAGCTTCTTTGAAGACTCTGGAATGGGAACACTTCTAGAACATTCCATCAAATATTTCCTGGGTGGATTCCTACTTGTGGTATTTTTGAGACTCTGAGGAATTAGACAAAACTATGAAGTATTTAGGAAAAAAGAAGGGGACAGAGACTTTTGGGAATAGTGATTCAAAGAGGAGTTGTCAGTAGCAGACTAGTGTGCACAATGGAGTAAGCTGGAGATAAAAGGTAGAGAAGGAAAAGGGTAAATTATTGAAAATGAAGGTAAGAGGCAAATTTTAAGCCAAAAAAAATGAGGTGCAGGTGATACCTAGTCTTCTCATCCATAAATTAATAATAATAATAATACTTATTATGTTTGCCTTATAGGACTTTTCTAAGGACCTCAGGGAGAAAGAATCTTGAAACCTTTATAGCAAAGTGTAGTATTTAGGAGATGATGCTTGATGAAGATGCTAGTCATTAAGTATGTCTTAGAAAGGAAAGAGATGGCAAGGAGATAGAGTAGCATAGAAAGTATAGTGATGTGTAAAAAGCATTGGTATCTGAGAGGACATAAGACGTAATTAAAAGAAAAATATTGAATACATTTAGGCAAGAAATAAAAAGAAACACTAGAAGGAATTAATACTTTGAGTATGTTAATGTGGCATACTGGTTAGTAGTGGAGTGATTGGAATTAAGGAGGGACCTTATGTCAGCCATTTGAGAGTTCTTTGTACATTTTTTTTTTCAACTTTAGCAAGGCAGAGAAAGGCAGATAGGTTCTATAGAGGGTGTGTACAGACAAATTGACAGATTGTATAGATTTGTCATATATCGTGAGTAGAAAAAGCATTTGTTCTTGCCAAACTCAAAGTAGGTGCTTACTTAGTTGCTGGATTGAGAAGAGACAATTTGCTGATGTTTTTGGGTGAACTTTGCAAATGGAGGTTGTTTGGCATTTGCTGTTGTCTTGTTAGCTGATTTTGGTGTATGTTTATGGAAACATCTGACCCTGTAAATTGAAAATGAAATGTTTTGGAATGGATGATGTAGCTCCTGAGGCAGGGGATTAAACTTTAAGATTTGTTTTTCTCTAAATCTCAAGTTAGGAGGCTTTTTAAAAACAAAAACAACGTGAGCAGTGGAATGGGAATAAATGGGCCATTACTAGAGTGGAGGAAGGTATGTACTTTTGGTTCCTCTTTATAGTCCGTACTCTAGTCTTATCCATTCTCTTGTGGTTTCTGCTGTATCTTCCTGCTGATCTTTGGGCTGGAAATCCATCAGCTCATGCCATTTTCTCCTCTTTACCTTTCAGGGTTTATATCAGGTTTTACTTCCAAGCAGCCTGCCTTGACTTAATACTAGGTTAGGTTATATCTCCACCTTGGTATTATGGACATTTTGGGCTGGATTATTTTTGTTGTGGGGGTCTCTTCTTTGCATTAAGGGCTTGTTAGCAGCATCCCTGGCCTCAACTTTCTAGATGCTGTTAGCATCTCCCATAGTTACAACAGCAAAAAATCTCACTAGGCTTTGTCAAATGTCCCTTGGGGTACAAAATTGCCCAGGATTTAGAACCACTGATATAGGCTAAAAAAAATAAGAACTTCCCTTATACATCTTCATTTCATTTCAGTGATATTTTGGGAAGATGGAAGTTAACTTATTTGCTTATTTTTTCTGTTTTGGATCAAAAGCCTATAGTTAAACTCAGTAGGGTAGTGCTCTCAATTTCTGTTATTTCTTTCTGTTCCTTGAACATTACAAGTTTGCTTCTGCTTCAGGGTTTTACACTTGTTCTTTCTTCTACTTATGATGTTCTTCCCTTAGATATTTATAGGAATCACTGTGTGGCTTTGCTCAGGTTCCAGATAAAATGCCACTTCTTTTAGGAAGGTTTTTTCTGAGCACTTTTGTCTAAAACAGTACTGCCTTCTCTCTCAATCCCATATATCTAATTTATTTTTCTTCATAGCACTTATCACTGCCTGTCATGGATATGTTTAAAAGATGACAATAGGTAAATCCTAAATTTTATTGACTTATTACAATAGAAGTTATTTCTTATTCTGATCATAGTTTTATGCTGGTTGAAGGGTCATGGAGTCATTCAGGGACCTAAGCTCTTTCCTTAAAATTACTCCTCGATCTGCTAGTTTTGTCTTTCTCTGCTTTTGACTGGTGAATGGGAAAAGAGAGTGTGTAGGATTGTGTGGAAAGTAGGTCTAGAAGTGACATGATCTCTTTTTTCTACAATTACATTGGCTAGAATTCGGTCACATGGTTCTACACATGTCTGCAACAGAGATTGGGAAATGACAAGTTATGTACCCAGGAAGAAAGAATGAAGTTGTGTTTTCTGGAACCATCACATTATCTCTGCTACAATATTGTTTTTTTTTTTTTTTTTTTTTTTTTTTAAAGATTTTGTGTATTTATTTGTCAGAGAGAGAGAGAGAGCAAGCACAGGCAGACAGAGTGGCAGGCAGAGGCAGAGGGAGAAGCAGGCTCCCTGCCGAGCAAGGAGCCCGATGCGGGACTCGATCCCAGGACGCCGGGATCATGACCTGAGCCGAAGGCAGCTGCTTAACCAACTGAGCCACCCAGGCGTCCCATCTCTGCCACAATATTGTATATTGAATGTCTCCCCAACCAGAATATAAGTTCCATAGAAGCAGGGATGTTTGACTATTTTCTTTCCCATGGTATCAGTGCTAATAACAATATCTGGTGTGTAACTGGTACTCATAATATTCCTGGAAGAATCACTGAATGAATGTTCTCTGTTTTGTCTGTTAATGTCCTGGCATTTAGAATTGTTTTTGGTATGCAAGAGATACTCAGCTGCTTAATGAATAAGTAGATGCATGAAATCAGAGCTGGATTTGATTAATGGCTTTTCCATTATCTGTTATATTGAGAAAGTTACTTGACCACACTGTGCCTTGTTTTTTTCATCTGAAAAATGAGAGGAATAAGAACTATTCCATTCATACTGCATGATTAGTGTATCTCATGGGGTTATTGTGTAATATAAAGTAATATATAAAATGCTTAGCCCAGTGTCTTACTCCTCATAGTTCTTAATAAATAGTAGCTGTTTTTACTGGTTTTAACCAAATTCTAATTTGAATTCTGATTGATTCATTTTATCTTCAGTGGTTCAGTACACATAATTTTTGTATTTTCTTAAATTATTGAAATGATATAAGTATAATTTGAAACAGTTTCTACCACATGTATTCTGTCATTTAATCATTTATTCATAAATTAATTCAGCTGTTTATAACTCATCCATTCTATTTAAGACCCTTTGTTAGGTGACATAAGGAGACAAGGAAAACTTCTTTTCTTTCTTTTTTTTTTTTTTAAAGATTTTATTTATTTATTTGACAGACAGAGATCACAAGTAGACAGAGAGGCAGGCAGGGCGCGGGGGGGGGGAAGCAGGCTCCCTGCTGAGCAGAAGCCCCATTCGGGACTCGATCCCAGGAGCCTGGGATCATGACCTGAGCCGAAGGCAGAGGCTTTAACCCACTGAGCCACCCAGGCACCCCAGAAAACTTATTTTCTAATGCAATGTTTAAATTTAGAGGATTTTTATACAACCTGATTAGTTGTATATTTAGTTAACATATTCACAGATAATTATGGGAGGGATTTTATTATTATTATTTTTTATTTTAAAGAAATATGATTAGTTTCAAAATAATAAGAGACCTTCAGAGTCTCATTCATGGGAATTTTGCATAAGTTATATAGTACAACTACCCTTCCCATCATTACTTGAATCCTCTTTAGAATATTATCCCATCTTGAGATCTAAAACATTGTTTATAAGATACTTTTTATCAGTAGCAGTATAGAAATTATCTGAGATATTTAGTCATTGCACTATAAGTTTATTCTTCCACATATATTGGAAAGTAGAAAATATGTCATCATTTCAGTGAATTGAAAAAAGAACAAAAGTCTTATCTGATTAATCAACTGATGAAAAATTTAAAACCAAAAGTCATTCATCCTTCAAGGAGTAATTTACATCCCATCAACTATAAGACTTTCCAATAAATTCAGCCTCTCACCAATCTCTTTCTCCTTTTATCTTGTATAGTTTACTATACAGTTGTATATACTTGTGTACAACTGTATAGTTGTATATACAAGTTATATGTATATATACACAAGTATATAAACTACTCATATAGTTTATCTTACAGTTTATTACTTAATTATTCTTTAATTATTTCACATACATTAATTGAATCCTGTCAACATTAGGATAAGCTTGAAAGCAGAAACCATATCTTTCACTTTATTTTTGTTGTTGCTGTTACTTCTGTTGGCTGGGCATGTAGTAGATGCTTAGTAAGTTTTTGGTAATAGACTTTAAAGGATATTTAGAAGCCAACTTCCTGCTCAAGGAAGATCTCTTTTTGTAGAAAACCTGAAGAATGATCATCTAGTCTTTGCTTTAAACGTCTCTCATGCTCAACATTACTAATCCTCAGGGAAATTCAGATTAAAACCACATCGTAATATCACCCAACACCTGTCAGAATGGCTAAAATTAAAAAATACAAGAAACAACAAGTGTTGGCAAGAATGTGGTAAAAAAGGAACCCTCATACACTTTTGGTGGAAATGCAAACTGGTGCAGCCACTTTGGAAAACAGTTTAGAAGTTCCTCAAAAAGTTAAAAATAGAAATACCATGTATTCCAGTAATTCCACTGATGGATATTTACCCAAAGAATACAAAACACTAATTCAGAAAGATATATGCTCCCCTGTGTTTATTGTAGCATTATTTACAATAGCCAAAATATAGAAGTTGCCCTGTGTCCCTCAATGATTGAATAGATTAAGATGTGACATACATATGCAATGGAATATTACTCAGCCCTAAAAATGAATGAAATCTTAAAATTTGCAACAACATGGATGGACCTAGAGAGTATAATGCTAAGCAAAATAAGTCAGGTATAGAAAGACAAATACCACATGATTTCACTCTTATGTGGAATATCAGAAACAAAACAAAGAAAAAAAAAAAAGAGAGACAAACCAAAGAACAGACTCTTAAGTATAGAGAACAAACTGATGGTTACTGGAAGGAGGTAGGGAGGGGATGGGTAAAATAGGTGAAGGGGATTAAGGGTATACTTATCATGATGAGCACTGAGTAATATATAGAATTGTTGAATCACTGTATTGTACACCAGAAACTAATATAACATTGTATGTTAACTTTACTGTCATTAAAATAAAAATAAATAAATCTAAAAAAAGAGAATGGGATATAAGAGGGGAATAAGAATGTTTAATTATTCAGCAAGCCTTGTGGATATCTCTCTTTTTCTTCCTACTCTCTGTGTTCGTTGCTTTTACCTTCATCATCTCTCACCTAGACTACTGCTTCAGCCTCCTGAGCAGACTTTGTATACAGGCTCATCCCTTTCCAAACCATTGTCTGTACTTCGCCCAGAGGGGTCTTTCTCTTGTATATACCACATCTTGTAATTTCACTCTTAAGATCTGTTAATAATTTCAGTTGTTTACATTTCTTGATAAACATATAGGGTTTTCCATAGTCTGACTTCTTTGTAACTCTCCAGGCTATTCTCTTAAATCTCCGGACTTTTTATTTTAGAGCAACTCATCTTCCAGAATTTCAGCTTCATACCTTAGTTGCCTGGTAGACACTCACACAATACTTGGTTTAAGTATTACTTGTAACCTATTCTCTACCTATTCCCTAGGCAAATGTTATGGATTCTTCCTCTACCCTTCCCAAACACCAAGGGGTTTACTTTCTTTAAGTCTCCTTTATACAATATACATAAATCTAACAAAGAATGTAAAACATTTTATTATACCTTTTTACTTGTATACTTCCTCTGCCTATACTCCTTGAAGAATGTCCCATGTGTTACTCATCTCTGGATTACCAGCACCTAGCACAGTGCCTGATACAGAGTAGATACCCCATGAATGCTAAGATTAATAAGAACCACCAGAAATCTTTGACAGGCCACAGTTTGGAGAACACTGTGCTTGAAATATTTGAATATTGAATCTGGTAGAAATAGATTAGGAAAACCAGCCAGATGTTGTTTTTAAGGGTTTTGTTTTTAGCATGTAAATTAAAATTTCATTTAGAAGTACAATTCTAATTTGGGAACCAGAATGCAGTTGTAGAGCTTGACAAGATTACATATGTAAATTCTCCAAAGGCTGATCTATCATCATGCTTTCCTGAAATAGTGCAGTCTGTATGGAAGGAGAATGATCTCTTGAGTCTGCATGCCAGATTCCTTGCTGCTCTATCCCTCCTGCCTATCTCATTCAGCTCTGGGCTCTCAGCCCCAAGAGTAGATTGTACTCTGTCCTGCTTCAGATTTTTCAGCAGCAAAATCTTGCTGCTTTTAGGATAAAATCTAACCATCTTTGCATGCCTTAGAAGGCCTTCCACGGTCTTACTCTTGTCTCCTTTGCAGACTTCTACCATCATTCCTCCATACATGTTCTTTCTGGAACTTCTTTTCACAGTTCTTTACCTGCCTAAAGTTACACATATTTAAAAGAAGCCCTCTGAGAGGAGAGTTTAGATATTGCTTCTCTATGCTTTGTGGAGTGCCTTGAACTTACCTCACATTTATAATATTTATCACTTTATGCTGTAAAGTAGTGATTTATTGGTTTGGTTTTCCCACTAATATCCTTGCTGGACAGGAGGTTATATAATTTATATTTGTATTATGAGAACATAGTACAGTGGGTGCATAGTGGTCATATATAGTGTATTCTTAAATGAATTGATAACTCCATATCCACAGCCCAGGAGTCAATTAAAAAAATTGCTCCCATTTGGTATGGCATATAAAAATATACTTTTGTTTTTTAATAATGTCTAATATGTTGTGATATATAAATATAAGATACACATTTTTTATATTTTGAGGGATAATTGACCTACAATATTATGTTAGTTTCAGGTATATTACAGTAATTTGATGCTTGTGTATTTGAAATGTTCACCACAGTAAGTCTAGTTATGATCTGTCACCTTATAAATAATATATTATTGACCGTGTTCTCCATGTTGTACAGTTTATCTCCATGTTTGATTTATTTTATAATTGGAAATTCATACTTCTTAATTTTCACCGTTTCACCCCTCAATACCCCTCCCCTCTGGCAACCACCAATCTGTTCTTTGTATCAGATTGAGTTTAGGTTTTGCTTTGATTTGGTTTTTAGATTCCATATATAAATGAAATCATGTGGTGTTGGTCTTTCTCTCTCTGACTTATTTCACTTAGCTTAATACCCTCAAGGTCTGTCCATGTTGTTGCAAGGAAGAATTTCATTCATTTTTATGGCTGAGTGGTATTCCATTGTGTGTACATGTATTGTGCATGTGTATGTGTGGATATACCACGTATTCTTTATCCACTTATCCTTTGATGGACACCTGTATTGTTTTCATATCTTATCTATTATAAATAATGCTACAGTGAACATAGAGGTGCATATATCATTTTGAATTTGTGTTTTTATTTTCTCTATGGAGATACCCAGAGGGGGAATTGCTGGATCGTATGGAAGCTTAGTTTGAAGTTTTTGAGGGACATCCATACTGCTTTCCATAGTGGTCACACCAGTTTGCATTCCCACCAACTATCCATAATATTTCCCTTTTATCTACATGCTATCAAGATTTGTTACTTCTTGTGTTTTTGATAATAGCCATTCTGACAGGTGTAGGGAGATAGCTCATTGTGGTTTTGATTTGCCTTCTCCTGATGATTAGTGATGCTCAGTATCTTTCCATGTGACTGTAGACTATCTATATCTCTTCTTTGGAAAAATGTCTACTCAGATCCTCTCCCATTTTTAAATGAGTTGTTTGTTTTCTTATCGAGTTATATGAGAACTTTGTATATTTTGGGGATTAGTCCCTTATGGGATATATCATTTGCAGATATCTTCTCCCATTCAGGAGGCTGCCTTTTTATTTTGTTGGAAGTTTCCTTCACTCTGAAAAAGCTTTTTAGTTTGATATAATTTTGTTTATCCATTTGTTTATTTTTGCTTTTGTTTCCCTTGCTTTTGTACTCAGATAAAAAAAAAAGCATTACCAAGACTGATGTCAAGGATCTTATTGTCTATGTTTCTTTTCTAAGAGTTTTGTGGTTTCAGGGGCTTACATTCAAGTCTTTAATACATTTAGATTTTTGTATGTAGTATAAGATAGTGAAATAGTTTCATTCTTAACATGTAGCAGTCTAGTTTTTCCATCACCATTTATTGAAATAACTGCCTTTTCCCCATTGTAAATACATGGATCCTTTGTTGTAAATTAATTGACTATACAGGTATGGTTTATTTCTCAGTTCTGTTCTGTTCTATTGATCTATACAGCTGTTTTTATGGAATTATCACAGTAGTTTGATTACCATAGTAATATTGTATTTATGTTAGTATAGTTTGGAATCAGGGAGTGTGATATCTCTGGGTTTGTTCTTTCTAAAGATTATTTTGGACCTGTGCGGTCTTTTGTGTTTCCAAACAAATTTTAGAAGCATTTGTCCAACTATGGACTCTGAAAAACAATCTGAGGGTTTTGAAGGGGCGAGGGGTGGGTGGTTGGGGGAGCCAGGTGGTGGGTATTAAGGAGGGCACGTATTGCATGGAGCACTGGGTGTGGTGCAAAAACAATGAATTCTGTTATGCTGAAAAGAAATTAAAAAAAAAAGAAGCATTTGTCCAAGGTTAATGAGGTTGCTCTTTGTTTTTTCCTCTAGGATTTTGATAATTTCCTGTCTTACATTTAATTCTTTCACCTATTTTGAATTTATAGCTGTGTATCATGTAAGGAAGTGGTCCAGTTTCATTCTTCTGCATGTTGCTCTCCAGTTTTCACAACACAATTTGTTTAAGAGACTATCTTTTTTTCCATTGAATATTCTTTCCTGCTTGTTAAAGATTAGTTGACTATATAGTTGTGGGTTCATTTCTGGGTTGTGTTCCATTGATCTCTGTGTCTGTTTTTGTTTACAGTATCATCCTATCTTGATGATTACAGCTTTGTAAAACAGCTTGAAGTGTAGGATTGTGATGCCTCCCTCTTTGATTTTCTTTTTCAATATTAAGGCTAAAATTAACAGCACAAGAAACAACAGGTGTTGGTGAGGATGCGAAGAAAGGGGAACCGTTTTGTACTGTTGGTGGGAATGCAAACTGGCACAGCCACTCTGGAAAACAGTATGGAGGTTCCTCAAAAAGTTAAAAATAGAACTCTCCTATGACCCAGCCATTACATTACTAGGTATTTATACAAAGGATACAAAACCACTGATTTGAAGAGGCACATGTACCCCAATGTTTATAGTAGCATGATCAACAATCCCCAAATTATGGAAAGAGCCCAACATCCATTGACTGATGAATGGATAAAGAAGAGGTGGCATATATTTGCAATGGAATATTACTCAGCCATCAAACAGAATGAAATCTTGCCATTTGCAACAACATGGATAGAACTAGAGTACATTATGCTAAGCGAAATAAATCAGAGAAGGACAAATACCTTATGATTTTACTCATATGTGGAATTTAAGAAACAAAAGAAATGAACATAAGGGAAGGAAAAATAAAATAAGATAAAAAAAGAGAAGGAGGCAAACCATAAATAACCATATGAATAACCATTCTATAGTTAAGGGAACAAACAGTGTTGTTGGAGGGTGTGTTGATTGGGAGATGGGCTAAATGGGTGATGGGGATTAGAGATGGCACTTGTTGGGATGAGCACTAGGTATGATATGTAGGTGATGAATCAATAAATTTTACTCCTGAAACTAATACTACTACTATATGATAACTAACTTGAATTTAAATAAAAGAAAAAGGAAGAAAAAAGTGTTTGTTCTAATTCTGTTAAAAATGTCATTGAAATTTTATAGGGATTCATTACATAGGTCCTGTAGATAGCTTTAGGTAGTATGGACTTTTTAACAATATTCACCAAATTAATGAGAATAAAATACCTTTCCATTTATTTATATCTTCTTCAGTTTCTTTCATCAATTTCTTAGACCTTCTAGTGTTTGTATCATCTTAAATTTTTTTTCATTAGTGTTTTATAGTTTTCGGAGTACAGGTCTTATACCTCCTTGGTAAGTTTATTCCCAGGTATTTTATTCTTTTTGGTAAAATTGTGAATGGGATTGTTTTTTGATTTCTTTTTCTTTTTCTGCTCCTTCATTATTAGTGCACAGAAATGCAACAAATTTTTGTATACTAATTTGTATGTGCTACAACTTTACTGAATTTATTTATCAGTTCTCACAGTGTTTTGGTGGTCTTTAGGATTTTCTGTGTATAGTATCTTGTGATCTGCAAGTAGTGAGATTTACTTCTGTACCTACTTGGATGCCTTTTAGTTATTTATTCTTCTTGCCTAATTTATGTGGTTAGAACTTCTAGTACTGCTATGAATACAAGTAAATAGAGTGGGCTTTCCTGTCTTGTTCATGATCTTAGAGGAAAAGCTTTCAGCTTTTTACCATTGTGTTTGATATTAGCTGTAGGTTTCTCATATATGGCTTTCTTATTTTGAAGTCTGTTTCCTTTATGCCCACTTTATTGAATTTTTATCATAAATGGATGTTGAATTTTGTCACATACCTTTTTCTGAGTCTTTTGACGTGATCAGATGGCTTTTATCTTTCATTGTTTAAATATGGTATATCATATTGATTGATTTGTGGATGTTGAACTGTCCTTGCACCCCTTGCAGAAATCTTACTTAATTGTAGTGGTATGATCCTTTGAAGTATTGTTAAATTTGCTTTGTTAATATTTTGTTAAGGATTTTTGCGTCTGTATTCATCAGGGACATTGACCTGTGATATTTATTTATTTATTTACTCACTTTCTTACTTATTATGGGGTCCTTGTCTGGTTTTTGTGTCACTGTAATGCTAGCGTCATGAAAGGAGTTTGGAAGCATTTCTACCTTTTGAATTTTTTGGAAGAGTTTGGGAAGAATAGATATTAAATATTTGAATGTTTGAGAACATTTGCCAAGAAGCTCTCTGGTCTTGGATGTTTGTTTGTTGGGAGGTTTTTTGATTACTGATTCCTCTAGCTATTGGTCTGTTTAGATTTTCTATTTACTTGTCATTTAGTCTTGGAAGCCTATAAATTTCTAGCAATTTCTTCATTTCCTCCAGGTTGTTGAGTTTGTTGGTATGTAGTTTTTTTTATAGCAGTCTCTTATTATATCCTTTGTATTTCTGTAGTTTCAGTTGTAACTTCCCTTTCATTTGTGATTTTATTTGAACCCTCTTTTTCTGTTAGTGATGTGGCTAAAGGTTTGTTAACTTTGTTTATCTTTTCAAGGAATCAACTATTAGTTTCTACTGTCTTTTTAGTCTCTATTTCATTTATTTCTACTCTGATCTTTATTGATTTAACAATGGTCTTTGTTCTTTTTCTTTTTCCTTTAGGTGTAAAGTTAAATTGTTTGAGATTTCTTTTGTTTCATGGGGTAGACTGTATTGCTATGAATTTCCCTTTAGAACTGGTTTTACCGTATCCAATAGCTTTTGGTATGTCGTATTTCCCTTGTTTGTTTGTTTCTAGGTATTTTTTGAGCTTTGATTTTTTTTTTCCTGTGACTTAGTTGTTCAGTAACACTTAATCTCCACATATTTGTAATTGTTCCAGTTTTTTTTCTTGCAGTTAATTTCTAGCTTAATACCATTGTGGTGGGAAAAGATGCCTGATATGATTTCAATCAAATTTATTGAGATTTGCTTTGTGGACTAACATGTGATCTATTCTGGAAAATGATCCATGTGAACTTAAGAAAAATGTGTAATTTGCTTTTGAATGGAATGTCCTATATATATTTACTACATCTTTCTGGCTCATATGTCATTTAAGGACCATGTTTCCGTACTGATTTTCTATCTGGATGATCTACCCATTGATCTAAGTGGGGTGTTAAAATCCCCTACTATTTCTGTATCACTATCAATTTCTTACTTTAGGTTTGTTAATATTTGCTTTATATGTTTTGATGTTTATATGTTGTGGGCATATGTATTTATAAATGGTAAATCTTCTTTTTGGATTGGCCCTTTATCATAATGTAGTGCTTCTCTTTGGCTTTTCTTTTTTGACAGTCTTTGGCTTTTTTTTAAAGTCTGTTTTGTCTGATATGACTGTAGCTAACCCAGCTTTCTTTTGCTTTCCATTTACAGGGGATATCTTTTTATATCCTTCACTTTAAATCTGTGTGTGTTTTGATTACTGAAGTCAGTCTCTTTTAGACAATATATAGATATGTCTTTTTTTAAATCCATTGAACTACTTTTATGTCTTTTGACTGGAGAATTTAGACTATTTACATTTGGAGTCATTGCAGATATGTACTTATTGCCATTTTGTTAATTGTCTTCTGGCTATTTTTGTTGGTCCTCTCTGTTCTTTCCTTCTCTTTTTCTCTTCCTTTGTGTTTTGATGACTTTCTTTAGTGTTATGTTTAGATTTCATTCTCATTTTTTTTTTTAGCACATTAACTGTAAGGTTTTCTTGTGTAACCACAAGAAGATTCACTTCTTCTTGTGAGATTCACTTATATCATCCGATGTATGTAACAGTGTATTTTAAACTGATAGCCAACTTAAATTTGAACACATTTCAAACTGTACGGTATTTCTCCCCCCACACCTTTTTTATATGTGATGCCACAGTTTACATCTTTTAATTTAATGTATCCATTACCTTGTTTTAGTTAATTTTAGTTTATTTAGTTTAGTTAATTTTACTACTTTTGTCTTTTAACATTCTTAGTAGCTTTATAAGAAATTAGTCATCTGCTTTTACTATATATTTATCTCTTTTAGTGAGATTTTTACTTTTGTGTGTTTACTTGTTATTAAGATTTTACTTTTGTGTGTTTACTTGTTATTCTTGTCAGCTTAAATAAGTCTCTTTACTATTTCTTATAAGGCCAATTTAGGAGTGATGAACTCCTTTAGATATTGCCTGTGTGGAAACTCCTTCTTCAAATCTGAACAATTACCTTGGTGGCTAGCATATCTTTGGTTGGAAGTTTTTCCTTTCAGCACTTTGAACATATCTTACCATTATCTTCTGGGTTGTAAAGTTTCTGCTGAGCAATTTGCTAGTTTATGATTTGTATTGATGTTCGCTAATGATGTTGAACATTTTTCATGTATCTGTTAGCCATTTATATTTCTTCTTTGAGGAAGTGTCTGTTCATGTCTAATGCCCATTTATTGACTTGATTATTTGTTTTTTGGGTGGCTATCAGCCATCACAGCTTCTTTCAAAACACGTCTCCAAAGGCAAGGGAAACAAAAGCAAAAATGAACTTTTGGGACTTCATCAAGATAAAAAGCTTCTACACAGCAAAGGGAACAGCCAACCAAACAAAGAGACAACCCATGAAATGGGAGAAGATATTTGCAAGTGACACTACAGATAAAGAGCTGGTATCCAAGATCTATAAAGAACTTCTCAAAAAAAAAAAAAAAAAAAAAAAGAACTTCTCAAACTCAACACCTAAAAAATAATCAAGTCAAAAAATGAATTTTCTATTTTGACAGTAAAAGACCATTTTAAAAATTAAATACATTTTAATTTTCCATGTAGTCTTAGCTAGATGATCAGCTTTTTGAGAGTATTAATATTAATTGTTACTATATTCTTATTGAATAATAGATTTATAACTTATTTTTATTACATATTTTCCTTAGTTTTGGGCACAAAATAAATCTTGTTGTCTTATTGTATTATAGATATATGTGCTTGGAAAGAATTAGGATATGTATATTTAGGAAATTATTAATTTTTTATGTTTTTGCAGTGTATCTTACATATTTGTAATGAGAACAAATGTGATAAGATTTTATAAAATCCTTGGAAGAAGCTAGGTAATAGGTACAATGGTAGTTTAAGTCCTCAAACAAATAGATTCTCTTTCCTAAAACACCCTCAAGTAGGAATTTTATTTTATTTTTTTTAAGTTTTACTTATATTTTATATTATGTTTATACACCCAAATATACCAAATTTAAAACATTTTTAATATTTTAAAGATTAAATCATTACAAAAGAATGAAATATTATCTTTTGATATTTTCCCATTTACAAATGAATTTGTCAAACTTTTGACTTCACACATTTCTCTCAAACTCTTCTACCCCTGCCTGAAACAGCATATGCACATATACTCCTATCATTGGTGCTAGACATAACAATTTTATTTTTATTTTTTTAATTTTAAAAATTTTTTTATAAACATATCATGTGTTATTAGCCCCAGGGGTATAGGTCTGTGAGTCACCAGGTTTATACACTTCATAGCACTCACCATAGCACATACCCTCCCCAATGTCCATAACCCCACCACCCTCTCCCTATCCTCCTCCCCCTGGCCACCCTCAGTTCGTTTTGTGCCATTAAGAGTCTTTTATGGTTTCTCTCCTGCCTGAGCCCATATTGTTTCATTTATTCTTTTCCTACCCCCCAAACGCCATGTTGCATCTCTACTTCCTCATATCAGGGAGATCATATGATAGTTGTCTTTCTCTGATTGACTTATTTCGCTAAGCATAATACCCTCTAGTTCCATCCACGTCGTTGCAAATGGCAAGATTTCAGTTCTTTTGATGGCTGCATAGTATTCCACTGTATGTATGTATGTATGTATATATATATATATATATATATATATATATATATATATATACCCCACATCTTCTTTATCCATTCCTCTGTTGATGGACATCTAGGTTCTTTCCATAGTTTGGCTATTGTGGACATTGCTGCTATAAACATTCGGGTGCACGTGCCCCTTTGGATCACTATGTTTGTATCTTTAGGGTAAATACCCAGTAGTGTGATTGCTGGGTCGTAAGGTAGCTCTATTTTCAACTTTTTGAGGAACCTCCATGCTGTTTTCCAGAGTGGTTGCACCAGCTTGCATTCCCACCAACAGTGTAGGAGGGTTCCCCTTTCTCTACATCCTCGCCAGCATCTGTCATTTCCTGACTTGTTAATTTTAGCCATTCTGACTAGTGTGAGGTGGTATCTCATTGTGGTTTTGATTTGTATTTCCCTGATGCCGAGTGATGTGGAGCACTTTTTCATGTGTCTGTTGGCCATCTGGATGTCTTCTTTGCAGAAATGTCTGTTCATGTCCTCTGCCCATTTCTTGAATAGATTATTTGTTCTTTGGGGCTGAGTTTGCTAAGTTCTTTATAGATTTTGGACACTAGCCCTTTATCTGATATGTCATTTGCAAATATCTTCTCCCATTCTGTCAGTTGTCTTTCTGGTTTTGTTAACTGTTTCCTTTGCTGTGCAAAAAAAGCTTTTGATCTTAATGAAATCCTAATAGTTCATTTTTGCCCTTGCTTCACTTGCCTTTAGCGATGTTCCTAGGAAGAAGTTGCTGCGGCTGAGGTCAAAGAGGTTGCTGCCTGTGTTCTCCTCAAGGATTTTGATGGATTCCTTTCTCACATTGAGGTCCTTCATCCATTTTTTTTTTTTTTTTTTTTTTTTTAATTTTTTTTATTTTTTTTCAGCATAACAGTATTCATTATTTTTGCTCCACACCCAGTGCTCCATGCAATCCGTGCCCTCTACAATACCCACCACCTGGTGCCCCCAACCTCCCACCCCCCACCCCTTCAAAATTCTCAGATCGTTTTTCAGAGTCCATAGTCTCTCATGGTTCACCTCCCCTTCCAATTTCCCTCAACTCCCTTCTCCTCTCCATCTCCCCTTGTCCTCCATGCTATTTGTTATGCTCCACAAATAAGTGAAACCATATGATAATTGACTCTCTCTGCTTGACTTATTTCACTCAGCATAATCTCTTCCAGTCCCGTCCATGTTGCTACAAAACTTGGGGATTCATCCTTTCTTTCTTTCCTTTTTTTTTTTTTTTTTTTTTTTTTTTTTTTTTACAGCTTTATAAACATATATTTTTATCCCCAGGGGTACAGGTCTGCGAATCGCCAGGTTTACACACTTCACAACACTCACCATAGCACATACCCTCCCCGATATCCATAACCCCACCCCTTCTCTCAACCCCCTCCCCCCATCAACCCTCAGTTTGTTTTGTGAGATTAAGAGTCACTTATGGTTTGTCTCCCTCCCAATCCCATCTTGTTTCATTTACTCTTCTCCTACCCCCTCGACCCCCCATGTTGCATCTCCTCTCCCTCATATCAGGGAGATCATATGATAGTTGTCTTTCTCCGATTGACTTATTTCGCTAAGCATGATACCCTCTAGTTCCATCCACGTCGTCGCAAATGGCAAGATTTCATTTCTTTTGATGGCTGCATAGTATTCCATTGTGTATATATACCACATCTTCTTTATCCATTCGTCTGTAGATGGACATCTAGGTTCTTTCCATAGTTTGGCTATTGTAGACATTGCTGCTATAAACATTCGGGTGCACGTGCCCCTTCGGATCACTATGTTTGTATCTTTAGGGTAAATACCCAGCAGTGCAATTGCTGGGTCATAGGGTAGTTCTATTTTCAACATTTTGAGGAACCTCCATGCTGTTTTCCAGAGTGGTTGCACCAGCTTGCATTCCCACCAACAGTGTAGGAGGGTTCCCCTTTCTCCGCATCCTCGCCAGCATCTGTCATTTCCTGACTTGTTAATTTTAGCCATTCTGACTGGTGTGAGGTGATATCTCATGGTGGTTTTGATTTGTATTTCCCTGATGCCGAGTGATATGGAGCACTTTTTCATGTGTCTGTTGGCCATCTGGATGTCTTCTTTGCAGAAATGTCTGTTCATGTCCTCTGCCCATTTCTTGATTGGATTCTTTGTTCTTTGGGTGTTGAGTTTGCTAAGTTCTTTATAGATTTTGGACACTAGCCCTTTATCTGATATGTCATTTGCAAATATCTTCTCCCATTCTGTCAGTTGTCTTTTGGTTTTGTTCACTGTTTCCTTTGCTGTGCAAAAGCTTTTGATCTTGATAAAATCCCAAACGTTCATTTTTGCCCTTGCTTCCCTTGCCTTTGGTGATGTTCCTAGGAAGATGTTGCTGCGGCTGACGTCGAAGAGGTTGCTGCCTGTGTTTTCCTCGAGGATTTTGATGGATTCCTTTCTCACATTGAGATCCTTCATCCATTTTGAGTCTATTTTCGTGTGTGGTGTAAGGAAATGATCCAATTTCATTTTTCTGCATGTGGCTGTCCAATTTTCCCAACACCATTTATTGAAGAGGCTGTCTTTGTTCCATTGGACATTCTTTCCTGCTTTGTCGAAGATGAGTTGACCATAGAGTTGAGGGTCCATTTCTGGGCTCTCTATTCTGTTCCATTGATCTATGTGTCTGTTTTTGTGCCAGTACCATGCTGTCTTGATGATGACAGCTTTGTAATAGAGCTTGAAGTCCGGAATTGTGATGCCACCAACTTTGGCTTTCTTTTTCAATATTCCTTTGGCTATTCGAGGTCTTTTCTGGTTCCATATAAATTTGAGGATTATTTGTTCCATTTCTTTGAAAAAAATGGATGGTACTTTGATAGGAATTGCATTAAATGTGTAGATTGCTTTAGGTAGCATAGACATTTTCACAATATTTATTCTTCCAATCCAGGAGCATGGAACATTTTTCCATTTCTTTGTGTCTTCCTCAATTTCTTTCATGAGTACTTTATAGTTTTCTGAGTATAGATTCTTAGTCTCTTTGGTTAGGTTTATTCCTAGGTATCTTATAGTTTTGGGTGCAATTGTAAATGGGATGGACTCCTTAATTTCTCTTTCTTCTGTCTTGTTGTTGGTGTAGAGAAATGCAACTGATTTCTGTGCATTGATTTTATATCCTGACACTTTACTGAATTCCTGTACAAGTTCTAGCAGTTTTGGAGTGGAGTCTTTTGGGTTTTCCACATAGAGTATCATATCATCTGCGAAGAGTGATAGTTTGACTTCTTCTTTGCCGATTTGGATGCCTTTAATTTCCTTTTGTTGTCTGATTGCTGAGGCTAGGACTTCTAGTACTATGTTGAATAGCAGTGGTGATAACGGACATCCCTGCCGTGTTCCTGACCTTAGCGGAAAAGCTTTCAGTTTTTCTCCATTGAGAATGATATTTGCGGTGGGTTTTTCATAGATGGCTTTGATAATATTGAGGTATGTGCCGTCTATCCCTACATTTTGAAGAGTTTTGATCAGGAAGGGATGCTGTACTTTGTCAAATGCTTTTTCAGCATCTATGGAGAGTATCATATGGTTCTTGTTCTTTCTTTTATTAATGTGTTGTATCACATTGATTGATTTGCGGATGTTGAACCAGCCTTGCAGCCCTGGAATAAATCCCACTTGGTCGTGGTGAATAATCCTTTTAACGTACTGTTGAATCCTATTGGCTAGTATTTTGGTGAGAATTTTTGCATCTGTGTTCATCAAGGATATTGGTCTGTAATTCTCTTTTTTGTTGGGATCCTTGTCTGGTTTTGGGATCAAGGTGATGCTGGCCTCATAAAATGAGTTTGGAAGTTTTCCTTCTATTGCTATTTTTTGGAACAGTTTCAGGAGAATAGGAATTAGTTCTTCTTTAAATGTTTGGTAGAATTCCCCCGGGAAGCCGTCTGGCCCTGGGCTTTTGTTTGTTTGGAGATTTTTGATGACTGTTTCAATCTCCTTACTGGTTATGGGTCTGTTCAGGCTTTCTATTTCTTCCTGGTTCAGTTGTGGTAGTTTATATGTCTCTAGGAATGCATCCATTTCTTCCAGATTGTCAAATTTGTTGGCGTAGAGTTGCTCATAGTATGTTCTTATAGTTGTCTGTATTTCTTTGGTGTTCGTTGTGATCTCTCCTCTTTCATTCATGATTTTATTTATTTGGGTCCTTTCTCTTTTCTTTTTGATAAGTCTGGCCAGGGGTTTATCAATCTTATTAATTCTTTCAAAGAACCAGCTCCTAGTTTCGTTGATTTGTTCTATTGTTTTTTTGGTTTCTATTTCATTGATTTCTGCTCTGATCTTTATGATTTCTCTTCTCCTGCTGGGTTTTGGGTTTCTTTCTTGTTCTTTCTCCAGCTCCTTTAGGTGTAGGGTTAGGTTGTGTACCTGAGACCTTTCTTGTTTCTTGAGAAAGGCTTGTACCGCTATATATTTTCCTCTCAGGACTGCCTTTGTTGTGTCCCACAGATTCTGAACTGTTGTGTTTTCATTATCATTTGTTTCCATAATTTTTTTCAATTCTTCTTTGATTTCCTGGTTGACCCATTCATTCTTTAGAAGGATGCTGTTTAGTCTCCATGTATTTGGGTTCTTTCCAAATTTCCTCTTGTTATTGAGTTCTAGCTTTAGAGCATTGTGGTCTGAAAATATGCAGGGAATGATCCCAATCTTTTGATACCGGTTGAGACTTGATTTAGGACCAAGAATGTGATCTATTCTGGAGAATGTTCCATGTGCACTAGAGAAGAATGTGTATTCTGTTGCTTTGGGATGAAATGTTCTGAATATATCTGTGATGTCCATCTGGTCCAGTGTGTCATTTAAGGCCTTGATTTCCTTGTTGATCTTTTGCTTGGATGATCTGTCCATTTCAGTGAGGGGAGTGTTAAAATCCCCTACTATGATTGTATTCTTGTCGATGTGTTTCTTTGATTTTGTTATTAATTGGTTTATATAGTTGGCTGCTCCCACGTTAGGGGCATAGATATTTAAAATTGTTAGATCTTCTTGTTGGACAGTTCCTTTGAGTATGATATAGTGTCCTTCCTTATCTCTTATTATAGTCTTTGGCTTAAAATCTAATTGATCTGATATAAGGATTGCCACTCCTGCTTTCTTCTGATGTCCATTAGCATGGTAAATTCTTTTCCACCCCCTCACTTTAAACCTGGAGGTGTCTTCGGGTGTAAGATGAGTTTCTTGTAGGCAACATATAGATGGGTTTTGTTTTTTTATCCATTCTGATACCCTGTGTCTTTTGATTGGGGCGTTTAGCCCATTAACATTCAGGGTAAGTATTGACAGATATGAATTTAGTGCCATTGTATTGCCTGTAAGGTAACTGTTATTGTATATTGTCTCTGTTTCTTTCTGATCTACTACTTTGAGGGTCTCTCTTTGCTTAGAGGACCCCTTTCAATATTTCCTGTAGAGCTGGTTTGGTATTTGCAAATTCTTTCAGTTTTTGTTTGTCCTGGAAGCTTTTAATCTCTCCTTCTATTTTCAATGATAGCCTAGCTGGATATAGTATTCTTGGCTGCATGTTTTTCTCATTTAGTACTCTGAATATATCATGCCAGCTCTTTCTGGCCTGCCAGGTCTCTGTGGATAAGTCTGCTGCCAATCTAATATTTTTACCATTGTACGTTACAGACTTCTTTTCCCGGGCTGCTTTCAGGATCTTCTCTTTGTCACTAAGACTTGTCAATTTCACTATTAGGTGACGGGGTGTAGACCTATTCTTATTGATTTTGAGGGGGGTTCTCTGAACCTCCTGGATTTTGATGCTTGTTCCCTTTGCCATATTGGGGAAATTCTCTCCAATAATTCTCTCCAATATACCTTCTGCTCCCCTCTCTGTTTCCTCTTCTTCTGGAATCCCAATTATTCTAATGTTGTTTCGTCTTATGGTGTCACTTATCTCTCGAATTCTCCCCTCGTGGTCCAGTAGCTGTTTGTCCCTCTTTTGCTCAGCTTCTTTATTCTCTGTCATTTGGTCTTCTATGTCGCTAATTCTTTCTTCTGCCTCATTTATCCTAGCAGTGAGAGCCTCCATTTTTGATTGCACCTCATTAATAGCTTTTTTGATTTCAACTTGGTTAGATTTTAGTTCTTTTATTTCTCCAGAAAGGGCTTTTATATCTCCCGAGAGGGTTGCTTTAATATCTTCCATGCCTTTTTCAAGCCCGGCTAGAACCTTGAGAATCATCATTCTGAACTCTATATCTGACATATTACCAATGTCTGTATTGATTAGGTCCCTAGCCTTTGGTACTGCCTCTTGTTCTTTTTTTTGTTGTGAATTTTTCCGCCTTGTCATTTTGTCCAGATAAGAGTTTATGAAGGAGCAAGTAAAATACTAAAAGGGTGGCAACAACCCCAGGAAAATATGCTTTAGCCAAATCAGAAGAGATCCTGAATTGTGAGGGGGGAGAAAGGGGATAAAAAGGGGCTCAGAAAGAAAGAAAAAAAAAGAAAAAAAAACTATTAAAAAAAAAGAAAGCCGATAAAGAAATAAATATAAAAAGAGGAAAAAAAATATATATATATTAGATAAACTATTTAAAAAACGTTAAAAAAAAGAAAATGGTAAAAGTTAAAAAAAAATTTAGCAGAAGAAGAGAAAAAGAAAAAAAAATTGAAAAAGAAAAAGAAAAAAAAAATTAAATTAACTGCAAGGCTAAAAAATCATGGGGAGAAAGCCATGAGTTCCGTGCTTTGCTTTCTTCTCCTCTGGAATTCCGCCACTCTCCTTGGTAGGTGAACTTGGTCCTGGCTGGGTTTCCCGTAGATCTTCTGGGGGAGGGGCCCGTTGTAGTGATTCTCAAGCGTCTTTGCCCCAGGCGGAGTTGCACCGCCCTTATCCGGGCCGCGCTGAGTAATCCGCTCGGGTTTGCTGGGTTTGCTTTCGGGAGCTTTTGTTCCCTGAGCGCTTTCCGTAGAGTCCGGAGGACGGGAATGAAGATGGCGGCCTCCTGGTCTCCGGCCCGGAGGAGCCGAGAGCCCGGGGCCCCACTCCTCAGTGCGCCCTCAGAGAACAGTGCCAAATGATTCTCGTCACCCTGGCCTCCGGCCGCGCTCCGAGCTGACCGAGCCTGCGACCGGTTCAAGGTTCAACCCTGAGCTGAGAGTCACTCCTCGGCTCTGTCTCTGCAGCCGGCTTCCCCGTTCTAATACCGGTAAGCTCTGCGACACTGAGACACCCCCGATCCTTCTGCGACCCTGCGGGACCTGAGGCCGCGCTTACCCCGCCTGGGCTTCACCCCAGTTAAGCCTCTGGAGCGATGTCCCTCAGCAGAACAGACTTTTAAAAGTCCTGATTTTGCTCCGTTGCTCCGCCGCTCGCCGGGAGCCGGCCCCTCCCCCCGCGGTCTATCTTCCCGTCGCTTTGGATTCACTTCTCCGCCAGTCCTACCTTGCAGAAAGTGGTTGATTTTCTGTTTCTGGAATTGCTGTTCTTCTTCTCTTCAATCTCCCGTTGGATTTGTAGGTATTTGCAATCTTTAGATAAGCTATTTAGCTGATCTCCCGCTACCCGAAGTAGTCTCAGCCTGCTACTTCTCCGCCATCTTGACTCCTCCCCCCCCTTCATCCATTTTTGAGTCTATTTTCATGTGTGGTGTAAGGAAATGGTCCAATTTCATTTTTCTGCATGTGGCTGTCCAATTTTCCCAACACCATTTATTGAAGAGGCTGTCTTTTTTCCATTGGACATTCTTTCCTGCTTTGTCGAAGATTAGTTGACCATAGAGTTGAGGGTCTATTTCTGGGCTCTCTATTCTGTTCCATTGATCTATGTGTCTGTTTTTGTGCCAGAACCATGCTGTCTTGATGATGACAGCTTTGTAATAGAGCTTGAAGTCCGGGATTGTGATGCCACCCACTTTGGCTTTCTTTTTCAATATTCCTTTGGCTATTCGAGGTCTTTTCTGCTTCCATATAAATTTTAGGATTATTTTTTCCATTTCTTTGAAAAAAAATGACTGGTATTTTGATAGGAATTGCATTAAATGTGTAGATTGCTTTGGGTAGCATAGACATTTTCACAATATTTAATCTTCCAATCCAGGAGCATGGAACATTTTTCCATTTCTTTGTGTCTTTCTCAATATCTTTCATGAGTACTTTATAGTTTTATGAGCACAGGTTCTTTGCCTCTTTGGTTAGATTTATTCCTAGGTATCTTATAGATTTGGGTGCAATTGTGAATGGGATTGACTCCTTAATTTCTCTTTCTTCTGTCTTGTCGTTGGTGTAGAGAAATGCAACTGATTTCTGTGCATTGATTTTATATCCTGACACTTTACTGAATTCCTGTACAAGTTCTAGCAGTTTTGGAGTCTTTTGGATTTTCCACATATAGTATCATATCATCTGCGAAGAGTGATAGTTTGACTTCTCCTTTGCCGATTTGGATGCCTTTAATTTCCTTTTTTTGTCTGATTGCTGAGGCTAGGACTTCTAGTACTATGTTGAATAGCAGAGATGATAATGGACATCCGTGCTGTGTTCCTGACCTTAGCGGAAAAGCTTTCAGTTTTTCTCCATTGAGAATGATATTTGCGGTGGGTTTTTCATAGATGGCTTTGATAATATTGATGTATGTGCCCTCTATCCCTACACTTTGAAGAGTTTTGAACAGGAAGGGATGCTGCACTTTGTCAAATGCTTTTTCAGCATCTATTGAGAGTATCATATGGTTCTTGTTGTTTCTTTTATTAATGTATTGTATCACATTGATTGATTTGTGGATGTTGAACCAACCTTGCAGCCCTGGAATAAATCCCAGTTGGTCGTGGTGAATAATCCTTTTAATGTACTGTTGGATCCTATTGGCTAGTATTGTGGTGAGAATTTTCGCATCTGTGTACATCAAGGATATTGGTCTGTAATTCTCTTTTTTGATGGGATCCTTGTCTGGTTTTGGGATCAAGGTGATGCTGGCCTCATAAAATGAGTTTGGAAGTTTTCCTTCCATTTCCATTTTTTGGAACAGTTTCAGGAGAATAGGAATTAGTTCTTCTTTAAATGTTTGGTAGAATTCCCCCGGGAAGCCGTCTGGCCCTGGGCTTTTGTTTGTTTGGAGATTTTTGATGACTGTTTCAATCTCCTTACTGGTTATGGGTCTGTTCAGGTTTTCTCTTTCTTCCTGGTTCAGTTGTGGTAGTTTATATGTCTGTAGGAATGCATCCATTTCTTCCACATTGTCAGATTTGTTGCTGTAGATTTGCTCATAGTATGTTCTTATAATTGTTTGTATTTCTTTGGTGTTGGTTGTGATCTCTCCTCTTTCCTTCATGATGTTATTTATTTGGGTCATTTTTCTTTTTGGTAAGTCTGGCCAGGGGTTTATCAATCCTTATTAATTCTTTCAAAGAACCAGCTCCTAGTTTCATTGATTTGTTCTATTGTTTTTTTGGTTTCTATTTCATTGATTTCTGCTCTGATCTTTAAAAAATTTCTCTTCTTCTGCTGGGTTTAGGCTTTCTTTGCTGTTCTTCCTCCAGCTCCTTTAGGTGTAGGGTTAGGTTGTGTACCTGAGACCTTTCTTGTTTCTTGAGGAAGGCTTGTACCGCTATATATTTTCCTCTCAGGACTGCCTTTGCTATGTCCCACAGATTTTGAACCGTTGTGTTTTCATTATCATTTGTTTCCATGATGTTTTTCAATTCTTCTTTAATTTCCTGGTTGACCCATTCATTCTTTAGAAGGATGCTGTTTAGTCTCCATGTATTTGGGTTCTTTCCAAATTTCCTCTTGTGATTGAGTTCTAGCTTCAGAGCATTGTGGTCTGAACATATGCAGGGAATGATCCCAATCTTTTGATACCTGTTGAGACCTGATTTAGGACCGAGGATGTGATCTATTCTGGAGAATGTTCCATGTGCACTAGAGAAGAATGTGTATTCTGTTGCTTTGGGATGGAATGTTCTGAATGTATATGTGATGTCCATCTGGTCCAGTGTGTCATTTAAGGCCTTTATTTCCTTGTTGATCTTTTGCTTGGATGATCTGTCCATTTCAGTGAGGGGAGTGTTAAAGTCCCCTACTATTATTGTATGATTGTCAATGTGTTTCTTTGATTTTGTTATTAATTGGTTTATATAGTTGTCTGCTCCCACGTTGGGGACATAGATATTTAAAATTGTTAGATCTTCTTGTTGGACAGATCCTTTGAGTATGATATAGTGTCCTTCCTCATCTCTTATTATAGTCTTTGGCTTAAAATCTAATTGATCTGATATAAGGATTGCCAGCCCAGCTTTCTTTTGATGTCCATTAGCATGGTAAATGGTTTTCCACCCCCTCAATTTAAATCTGGAGGTGTCTTTGGGTCTAAAATGAGTTTCTTGTAGGCAGCATATTGATGGGTTTTGTTTTTTTTATCCATTCTGATACCCTATGTCTTTTGATTGGGGCATGTAGCCCATTAACATTCAGGGTAATGTTTGAGAGATATGAATTTAGTGCCATTGTATTGCCTGTAAGGTGACTGTTACTGTATATTGTGTCTGTTCCTTTCTGATCTACTACTTTTAGGGTCTCTCTTTGCTTAGAGGACCCCTTTCACTATCTCCTGTAGAGCTGGTTTGGTGTTTGCAAATTCTTTCAGTTTTTGTTTGTCCTGGAAGCTTTTAATCTCTCCTTCTATTTTCAATGGTAGCCTAGCTGGATATAGTATTCTTGGCTGCATGTTTTTCTCGTTTAGGGCTCTGAATATATTATGCCAGTTCTTTCTGGCCTGCCAGGTCTCTGTGGATAAGTCTGCTGCCAATCTAATAATTTACCATTGTATGTTACAGACTTCTTTTCCTGGGCTGCTTTCAGGATTTTCTCTTTGTCGCTAAGACTTGTAAATTTTGCTATTAGGTGACGCGATGTGGACCTATTCTTATTGATTTTGAGGCGGGTTCTCTGTGCCTCCTGGATTTCGATGCTTGTTCCCTTTTCCATATTATGGAAATTCTCTACAATAATTCTCTTCAATATACCTTCTACTCCCCTTTCCCTTTCTTCTTCTGGAATCCCAATTATTCTAATGTTGTTTCGTCTTATGGTATCACTTATCTCTCGAATTCTCCCCTTATGGTCCAGTAGTTGTTTTTCTCTCTTTTGCTTTGCTTCTTTATTCTCTGTCATTTGGTCTTCTATATCACTAATTCTTTCTTCTGCCTCATTTATCCTAGCAGCAAGAGCCTCCATTTTTGATATCACCTCATTAATAGCTTTTTTGATTTCAACTTGGTTATATTTTAGTTCTTTTATTTCTCCAGAAAGGGCTTTTATCTCTCTGGAGAGGGTTTCTCTAATATCTTCCATGCCTTTTTTGAGTCTGGCTAGAACCTTGAGAATGGTCATTCTGAACTGTAGATCTGACATATTACCAATATCCGTATTGATAGGTCCCCAGCCTTCAGTACTGCCTCTTGCTCTTTTTTTTGTGGTGAGTTTTTCCCGCCTTGTCATTTTGTCCAGATAATAATATATGAATGAGGAAATAAAATACTAGAAGGGTGGCAAAGACCTCAGGAAAATGTGCTTTATCCAAATCAGAAGAGACCCCAAATTGTGGCAGGGAGAAAGGGGATAAATAGAAGTTTAGAAAAAAAAAATTAAAAAAGTAAATATAAAAAATATAAAAAAGAAAAAAAAATATATATTAGACTGGTGACTAGAACAGGGTCACCCACTTAATTTTGGGAGTATTTTGGTCTCTTAGAAGAAAGTACCTCCCAAAATTTTAATTTATGAAAAACATATATAAGGGTAAACACAATGAAGGGTAAACACAAAAACTGTATAAGGATAAACACAATGAATATGCCTATAAAGATGAAAAAGAAAAGATTTTTTTTTCAAATTTATAAAAAAGGAGTTGATAAAGTAAGTTGGTTGGGAGAATAAAGAAAAAGAAAGGAGAGAATTTTCTTGGGCTGGAGACTAGAACAAGCCCGGAGCTAGATTTAGGGCATATTTTGATCTATTAGACGAAGTTGTACCCCAAATTTTTTGGAGGAAAAAACCCTATGTGTATACAAAAAATAATGTTAGATACAATGAAGGATAAAATATGATTATAATAATGAAGGTTCAAAAAAGATCATTATTTTTTATTAATGAAATGTATTAACATACATTAGTTAAAAAAGGTTAAAAGAGGAAAGGATAAAAGTTAAAATATTAGCAGAAGAAAAAAAATAAATTAAAAAAAATTAATTAACTGCAAGACTAAAGAATCATGGGGAGAATGCCATGAATTCCATGCTTTGCTTTCTCCTTTTCTGGAATTCCATTGTTCTCCTTGGTAAGTGAACTTGGTCTTGGCTGGATTTCTTGTTGATCTTCTGGGGGAGGTGCCTATTGTAGTGATTCTCAAGTGTCGTTGTGGGAGTTGGAATTGCACCGCCCTTACCAGGGGCCAGGCTAAGTAATCTGCTTGTGTTCGCTTTTGGGAGCTTTTGTTCCCTGAACGCTTTCCGCTTTCCGTAGAGTTCCAGAGGACAGGAATGAAAATGGCAGCCTCCCAATCTCCAGTTTTGAGGAGCCGAGAGCTTAGGCCCCTCTCCTCAGTGTGCCCTCAGAGAGAAGTGCTCAATCACTCCTATCTCCCTGGCCTCTGGCCGCGCTTAGAGAAAAGCACTAAATTACTCCCATCTCCCTGGCCTCCGGCTGCACTCTGACTCACTCGGCCTGTGACTAAGTGTCTTTGGCTCTCGCACACAGCTCTGCTGGGAGTCTCCAAACCCCACAGATCCCTGATCTCTTCCAGGGGTGTCTCCCCGGATCTTGTGGGGACCCCACTCACAGAGCAGTGGCCTGTGCCACGGAATACAGTTCAAGGTAACCCCAAGTTGAGAGCTCACTCCTCAGCTCTGTCTCTGTAGCCAGCTTGTCTACTCTAATACCTGCAAGCTCTGCGACACTCAGGTACCCCTAATCCTTCTGTGATCCCGCGGGACCAGGGGCCACGCTGACCCTGTGTGTGCTTCACCCTGGTTTAGCCTCTGGAGTGATGTCCCTCAGTGGAGCAGACTTTTAAAAGTCCTGATTTTGTGCTCCATTGTTCCACTGCTTGCTGGGAGCCAGTCCCTCCCCACGACGGGTATATCTTCCTGTCCCTTTGAATTCACTTTTCTGCCGGTCCTACCTTTCAGAAAGTGGTCGATTTTCTGTTTCTAGAATTGTTGCTCTTCTTCTCTTCAATCTCCTGTTGGATTTGTAGGTGTTCGGAATGGTTTGATAAGCTATCTAGCTGATCTCCTGCTATCTGATGTCGTCTCAGCCTGCTACTTCTCCACCTTCTTGACTTCTCCCCCCTTAAGTAGGAATTTTAGATTTACTTCCTTGGCTCAGAATTTCTGGTTTTAGTCTCATCTTTCATGTAATTTTTTTCCCAAAATTATGAAGTCTTGGAAATATGACTTTAAAATGGAACTTCTGACAGATCCCTTTAACTGCGTGTCACTTATACACAGGTGTGATTTGTTACTTCTTTGAAGGTGTTTTAGTCTGAGAGGTGGAATACATGTTTTAGATAAAGGTCAGTTTTTAATTAATAAGTTGTTTTTCTCATTTTTAACTGATGTTAATTAATTGTAACTTCAGTATACAGCATTGTCACCATCGTCCTTGGTTCAGCTTTCTATGATTTAACTATTTGTGGTCAACTGTGGTCTAAAAAATGTATGATGGAAAACCAGACATACACAATTCATAAGCTTTAAATTGTGCGCCATTCTGAGTTGCATGATGCAATCTCTTGCCAAAACTGCCTGGGATGTGAGTCATCCCTGTAGTGTATTTACATTGTATAGGTTGCCTGTTAGTCATTTAGTAGCAGTGTCAGTTATAAGATTCACTACATCATAGTGCTTGTATTGACCTGAGCCTTTATGTTACTTAATAATGGCCTCAAATTGCAAGAGTAATTATGCTGGCAATTTGCATATGCCAGAGAAAAGCTATAAAGAGCTTCCTTTAAGTGAGAAGGTGAAAGTTCTTGACTTAAATGCTGAGGTTGTCAAGAGCCATGGTAACTTTTATTGCAGTATATTGTTATAATTGTATTTTATTATTAATCTCTTACTGTACCTCTTATAAATATAGCTTTATCATAGTTATTTATGTATGTATAGGAAAAAACATGGTATATTCAGGCATCCCCTGGGGATTTTGGAATTTATTTTCCTTAGATAAGGAGGTCTACTATATTTTCCATGTAAAAATGGAACAAATTTAGCCTTCGCCATATCTATCATCTACATGCCCCACTTAAATTTCAAAAATTCTATGCCACCCTAAAGTCTATTTCTAGATGTCTCAGTAACCTATTTATCAGAGTAAAATAAGATACAATTATTGTATTATTTCTTCAGGTACATGCTAGATAGATATATATCTTTCTTTGTTTTTCCCTCCACAAAATATGTTCATAATTTTTATTGCTAAATATTTGTTATCCGTAGAGTATTTTACAAAGGCATGTAAATAATAACAACAATAAGTTGAGATCATTCTTTCCTTGAACCTCATTTTTAAAATTTCTCTTTTCTCTCTTTCTAACATCTTTAAAGAGGAAAATTCATTTTGTTACTCTGGCTCTATGTTTGGAGGCAAATATTTTACATACTATAATGAGGATGTTTTATGGTATGTCATTTAATTGGATGCTACAGTATTCAGTGTTTACTTTAAAGACTCTCCCTAAGACATTCTTTATGGATTTCAATTTAAATTATTCCCATCCTTTCTGAATCCTCCCTTATATTTTATAGGTTTAAATCTTTTATTCTTTTTGTTAAATATTCTTTTTTCAAATACACGTATCTTAATAATAATAATGATGATGATGATGATGATAATGATGATAATAATAACCAACTGCTTACAGAGTAAGTTCTGTATTCTAGGAGATTTATGTCTATTTTCTGTAACTTCAGAACAGCATTAGCAAATGCTGTGCAGACTCAGAGGTTAGGTTAAATTACTTAACAAAGGTTACCCTGCGCATGTATCTGGGTTAGGTAGATTTTTTTTTTTTTTTTATAATGAGAATTTCTTTCTTTCTTTTTTTTTAAAGATTTTATTTATTTATTTGACAGAGAGAAATCACAAGTAGGCAGAGAAGCAGGCAGAGAGAGAGGAGGAAGCAGGCTCCCTGCTGAGCAGAAAGCCCGATGCGGGGCTCGAACCCAGGACCTGGGATCATGACCTGAGCCGAAGGCAGCGGCTTAACCCACTGAGCCACCCAGGCGCCCCTGGGTTAGGTAGATTTGAACTCAAGTCTATGTTACTTTAAAATCCAAATTCTTACTGCTAATTCATGCTGTCTTAAATAAATGTGGGAGTATTATAAAATAAGAATGAAGAGTCTGGATTCAAAAGTATGGGAAAAAACAGCTATTTGGATAAACATTAAAATGAACAGAAGTCAAGAAATTAAAACCTATTATTTATAACAACTTTTCCAATTATTCCATGCCACCTTGGGTTATTTTGTGGTATTGTAAATACTGTAAATGATTTTTAATCATTTTAT
This sequence comes from Lutra lutra, assembly GCF_902655055.1. Taxonomy (NCBI): domain Eukaryota; kingdom Metazoa; phylum Chordata; class Mammalia; order Carnivora; family Mustelidae; genus Lutra; species Lutra lutra. Next base: position 158,005,776 of record NC_062281.1, read on the forward strand.
ATGCATGTGTAATATAATTGAAATATGATTTTTCTGAGAACAAATAACTGTATCTCCTACCTTCTATATTCAAATGATAAACCAATAAATTCATTATGAATTCAAATTCATTAACATGTACTCTAGTTCACCCTATTCCCTTTTACATCTTTGTGTTGGTATACTACATGTTTTATGATCTTTTACTATTTGGTATCTTTTTTTTTTTTTTAAATTTTTTTTAAAAGATTTTATTTATTTATTTGACAGAGAGAGTGAGATCACAAGTAGGCAGAGAGGCAGGCAGAGAGAGGGGGAAGCAGGCTCCCTGCTGAGCAGAGAGCCGATGTAGGGTTGGATCCCAGGATCCTAGGATCATGACCTGAGCCCAAGGCAGAGGCTTGGGCTTAACTCATTGAGCCACCCAAGTGCCCCTATTTGGTCTCATTTTTATCACAACTGTTTATTTTAACTCTTTTAGAGAACCAGCTCCTAGTTTCATTGATTTGTTCTATTGTACTTTTTGTTTGTGTTTCATTGATTTCTGGTCTAATCTTTATTAATTCTCTTCTCCTGTTAGGTTTAGGCTTCATTTGGTGCTCTTTCTCCAGCTCCTTTAAGTGTAAGGTCAGGTTGTGTATTTGAGACCTGTCTTGTTTCTTGAGAAAGGCTTGTGTTGCTGTATACTTTCCTCTCAGGACTGCTTTTGGTGCATCCCAATGGTTTTGAACAGTTGTGTTTTCATTTTCATTTGTTTCCATGAATTTAAAAAAAAAATTGTTCTTTAATTTCCTGGTTGACCCATTCATTCTTTAGCAGGATACTCTTTAACCTCCATGTATTTGAGTTCTTTCCAAATTTCCTCTTGGGATTGAGTTCAGGTTTCAAAGCATTATGGTCTGAAAAATAACTATTTATTTTAACAAACTGTAAATGTAAATGTGCTATTTATTTTTATTTTAATCTTTTAGTTTCCCTCCATATTTTATAAATTAATCAATTAAGCAGTGATCATGTCAAAGGAAGTAAACTATCTGATTAAGAAAATGCTGCTAATATAATACAGAGCTGCTAGTGTCCAGTGACTTCACATCTTAAAGAACAGACGTATGATAAAATGCTCAACATCACTCAGCATCAGGAAAATACAAATCAAAACCACAATGAGGGGGCACCTGGGTGGCTCAGTGGGTTAAGCCTCTCCCTTCAACTTAGGTCATGATCTCAGGGTCCTGGGATCAAGCCTTGCATTGGGTTCTCTGCTCGGTGGGGAGCCTGCTTCCCCCTCTCTCTCTGCCTGCCTCTCTGTGTCAAATAAATAAAATCCTAAAAAAAAAAAAAAAAAAAAAAAAAAAAGAAGAACACAATGAGATATCACCTCTTACTGTCAGAATGGATAAAATTAACAAGTCAGCAAATGACAGATGTTGGTGAAAATATGGAGAAAGGGGAACCCTCTTACACTGTTGGTGGGAATGCAAGCTGGTACATCCACTCTGTAAAACAGTATATGGGTTCCTCAAAAAGTTGAAAATAGAGCTACCCTACAACCCAGCAATTGGACTACTGGGTATTTACCCCAAAGAATCACAACTTTGGGGGGGCACCTGCACCCCAATGCTTATAGCAGCTATGTCCACAATAACAAAACTATAGAAAAAGCCCAGGTGTCCATTGACGGATGGATAAAGAAGATGTGATATATACATATATACAATGGAATACTACTCAGCCAACAAAAAAATGAAATTTTGCCATTTGCAACAATATGTATGGAACTAGAGCGTATTATGCTTAGTGAAGTCATTCAGAATCATTCAGAGAAAGACATTTATCATATGATCTCACTGAGATATGGAATTTAAAAAACAAAACAGGATTATAGAGGAAGGAAGGGAAAAATAAAACAAGACAAAATCATAGAGGGAGACAAACCATAAGAGATTCTTAATTATTGAAATCAAACTGAGAATTGCTGGAGGGGACCTGAGTTGGGGCATGGGGTAACTGGGTGATAAACATTAAGGAAGGCATATTATGTAATGAGCACTGGGTATTATGTAATACTGATAAATCACTGAACTCTACCTCTGAAACTAATATATTTTATGTTAATTAATTGAATTTATTTATTTATTTTAAAGATTTCATTTATTTATTTGAGACAGAGAGAGAATGAGAAAGAGCAAGCATGAGGGGGGAAGGTCAGAGGGAGAAGTCAACTCCCTGCTGAGCAGGAACCCTGATGCGGGACTCGATCCTGGGACTCCAGGATCATGACCTCAGCTGAAGGCAGTTGCTGAACCAACTGAGCCACCCAGGTGCCGTAATTAATTGAATTTAAATAAAAAAATTTGCAAAAGGTAAATAAAATGTTAAACATTTATGCCCTCATTTAAGATCAACATGTTATTGTCGGGATATGTTAATAAGGATAAAAAACCCAAAAGAACCTCATGGTTCATTAGTAAGTCTCTATATCAATGTATGTGACTATATCTCATTTCAAATATTAGCAATGATGTCCATGGTAAAATCTAAATAGTGTTTTAGGTAGGTGGGGTTATTAGTTTGACACTTTCCGCTGCTTCTTGAATCATGTATTTTTTTTTTATGAAATGCTTGAACCTATCTTTGTTGTTGTTTTTTTTTTTCAAGTTTTTATTTAAATTCCAGTTAACATACAGTGTAATACTCTTTTCAGGACTAGAATTTAGTGATTCATCACTTACATACATTACCAAGTGCTCATCACAACATGTGCCCTGCTTTATACTCATCACCCATTTAACGTATCCCATCACCCACATCCCCTCCATCAATCCTCAGTTTGTTCTCTGTAGCTAAGAGTCTGTTTTATGGTTTACCTATCTCTCCCTTTTTTGCTCTTTGTTTTTTTTGATGAATTTAAAATATATCACATATTCCTTGTGCTCTTAACAGACATACAAAAACTAATATTCAACATTGAAATAAAATTTAGCTCCTAAATTTGTATTTTATAAATATCTTAAATTCATATTTTATATTTTATAAATATTTGAATATTTCAAAAATTTCCAAATATTTTATAAATACTCAATGAATATTTATAGATTACTGACATTATGCCAAGAATTGTGTCATACCTGAGATGGAGAGGGAGGGAAAGTAGTGATAATAAGATAAGGCATTAGATTCTTCTGATGAGAAACCACAATTACTAGGGGTAAAATGACACACATAATTAATAATAAAAAGGTAATAATGCTATAATAAAGGTATAAACAAGATGCTGTGGGAATAGAGAGGAACAATCACTTTGGGAAGGTTCTGGTAAGACTTCCCAGAGGAGATGACATTGTATGTTGGTCTATAGGGTGAGTAGGATTTACCCACAATTTGAAACAGGGATATGCATATATCTAGGCATTGGGAAAACACAATAGACTTGTAATGTTTGAATTTGTGTGTAGAATTCCTATAAACACAACTGCTACTAATATTAATTGATATAGGAATATTAATGAATCAAATATAGTATGTGGTAATGCTTTTGGTGGCATGATTTTCTAAAATGGTAATACTGGGTAAAATTCTGAGCAAATAAAATATAATCCTTTCTTGGTTTCTAAGTTATGTTCTTAGAAAAATGTATATTTATTAAAGCTACACAAAATGTGTTTAATGGAGGTAGGTTCTAAGCTCACAGAATTAAAAATAGGATTTTTACATATATTAGTATCTGTATAGGACATTTGAAAGTTTTCCTGGACTCTCCTCTACTTTGCACTACATCTAGCATTTCTGGTCTCCACCCTACAAATGACATCACTATTCTTTCACCATTATGAAAACAAAGAAACACCTCAACAAATATCCAGAATTCCCTGTAAGAATACTGCTCCGCAATGATAACCGTCTCAAGAGAATAATTATAATAATAGAACTAACAAAAATTCTTAGAGAAGTGGAGAATAATGTATATAAACCATTCCTTTATCTTTCCAAGCAGAGTGTCAGTATATACCATTTAACATTGATAAATAGACTATAATGTGCTGGATTTTGTCTGTTTGCTTCATCTGGTCTTTGTTCCCTTTCTCTTTTGTTTTCTGCCTTCTTTTAGATTGATTGGCTGTTTGTTTTGATTTCATTTTATCTTTACTTTTGGCTAATTCGTGACCTTTGTTATAGTGTTTGACTTTTCAGTATACATCTTTAATTTATTATAATTCACCTACTTTCAAACAATATTATACAGTTTTATATTTCATTTAAGAAACTTAAAACAACATACTTCTGATTCCTTCCTCCCATCTTTCGTGTTACTCTTGCTATTTATTTGACTTCTACCTGTGGTATAATCTCGTAATACATTGCTACTATTTTTTCTTTAGATAGTCATTTATTATCTGGGTGTATTAAAGATGAGAATATTTGTATTTACCGTCATTTATAATATTTCTAAAGTCTAATTTCTTTGTGTGGATCTTAGCTTATATCTATTATCTTATATCTATTATCATTTCTTTATCATTTCTATATCTATTATCATTTTCTTTAGGCCAGAAGAACTTTCTTTAACCTATCTTATAATACCAGACTGCTGATAATGAATTCTCTCATCTCTTGTTTTCCTCAAAATACCTGCATTAATTTTTTAAAGCTATTTTTCTTTCAATAATTTAAAGATGTCATCCTCTTGACTTCTGGTTTGCACAGTTTCTTAATGAGTAGTGCACGGTAATTCTGTAATTTTTATCTTTGATTTATCTGTGATTTTGCCTCTGCTTGGATTTTCATATATGATACATAAAGTTTTAAAAATAAATATTTTGGTTGGTGCTTCTTAAGTCTGTAGCTGGATATTTTTCATTAATTGCGGAAAATCTTAGGTGTTATCTATTCAAATAGTTTTTCTGCTCCACTCACTCTCATCTTCTTCTGGAATTTTAGTTATATATATGTTAGATCATTTGATATTGTTCTGCAGCTTTTGGATGCCATGTTTTTTCTTTTTCTTTTCTTTTTTTAATCTTTGTGTTTATGTTTAGCTTATTTCTATTGATCTAGAGTTCACTAATTCTTTCCTCATCTGTGTCAAGTTTACTGATGAGTACAGTGAAGAAATTTTTTATATCTGTTACTGTATTTTTTTAGTTTAAGCATGTATTTTTGGCTCATTATTGTAGTTTGCATCTCTCTGCTGAAATTCCCCATTTTTCATGCATTTTGTCCTTTTCCACCAGAGGCTGTAGCATATTAGTCTTAGTTACTTTATTTAATTAAAAAAGTATTTATTAACTTATTTTAGGGATTGGTGGGGAAGAGTAAGAGAGATAGAGAACCCTAAGTAGGCTCCATACCCAGCTTGGGGCCCCATGTGGGCTCTTCCTCCCCGCTCTCTGCCTGCCTCTCTGCCTACTTGTGATCTCTGTCTGTCAAATAAATAAATAAAATCCTAAAAAAGAAAAAGAAATACCATTTGTCACTGCAAATGGATATACCTCTTCTCCTGGCTGTTTGTGTGAGGGCTTATGTAAATTTAGTCATGAGTTAAGCTGGGTTAAATTTCATTGTTTTTATGGTTATTTTGAGCTTATCACTGGCTTCAAATTCTTCTTGAGTTACTTTAATATTTTATTTCTTTGTTTTTAAAATTAAAAATTAAAAAAATTAAATTCCAGTATAATTAATGTGTAGTATTATATTAGTTTCAGGTATACAATATAGTGATTCAACAATTCTATACATTACTCAGTGCTCATCATCAGAGTAAGTGTACTCTTAATCCCCTTCACCTGTTTCACCTATCCCCTCACCTTCCTCCCCTCTGGTAATCATCCTTTTGTTCTCTGTATTTAAGAGTCTGTTCTTTTGCCTCTTTTTTCCTTTATTCATTTGTTCTGTTTCTGAAATTCCACATATAAGTGAAATTATAGGGTATTTGTCTTTCTCTGACTTACTTTGCTTAGCATTATATATTCTAGATCCATCTATGTTGTTGGAAATGGTAAGATTTAATTCTTTTTTATGGCTGAGTAAGATTCTATTATATCTATATATCAAATGTTTTTTATCCATTCATCTGTTGATGGAGTCTTGGGTTGCTTCTGTAATTTGGCTATTGTAAATTATGCGGCAATAAACATAGGAGTGTACATATCTTTTTGAATTAGTGTTTTGTATTCTTTGGGGAAGTACCCAGTAGAGTAATTACCAGATCATATGGTAGTTCTATTTTTAATTTTTGAGGAACTTCCATACTGTTTTCCATAGTGGCCATACCAGTTTGTATTCTTACCAACAGTGCATGATGGTTCCCTTTTCTCCACATTCTTGTGAACACTTGTTTCTTGTGTTTTTGAATTAACCATTCTGACAGGTGTTAGATGATATTTCATTGCAGTTTTGATTTGCATTTTCCTGATGATGAGTGATGTTGGGCTATCTTTTCACATGTCTGGTGGTCATCTTATGTCTTCTTTGGAGAAATGTCTGTCCATGTCTTGTGCCCATTTTTAAATTGGATTGTTTTTTGGGTGGTGTTCTATAAGTTCTTTATATATATTGGATATCAACCCTTTATCATATATGTTATTTGCCAATATCTTTACCCATTCAGTATGCTATTAGTTTTGTTGGTGTTTTCCTTTGCTGTATAGAAGCTTTTTATTTTAATATAGTCCCAAAGGTTTGTTTTGGCTTTTTTTTTTTTTTAAGATTTTATTTATTTATTTGACAGAGAGAGAGAGAGATCACAAGTAGGCAGAGAGGCAGGCAGAGGGGGTGGGTAAGCACTCTCCCTGCTGACCAGAGAGCCTGATACGGGGCTCGATCCCAGGACCTTGAGATCATGATCTGAGCTGAAGGCCTAGGTTTAACCCACTGAGCCACCCAGGTGCCCTGTTTTGGCTTTTATTTCTCTTGCCTGAGGAGACATATCTAGAAAAATGTTGTTGTGGCTAATGTCAGAGAAATTGCTTCCTGTGCTCTCCTCTAGGATTTTTTATGGTTTCAAATCTCACATTTAGGTCCTAAGTCCATTTTGAGTTTATTTTTGAGTATGGTGTAAGAAAGTGGTCCAATTTCATTCTTTTATATATAGCTGCCCAGTTTTCTTAACACCCTTTTTTGAAGAGACTTCGTTTTCCCATTGCATATTCTTGCCTCCTTTGTCAAAGATTAACTGACCAAATAATCATGGATTTATATCTGGGCTCTTTATTCTGTTCTCTTGATCTATGTATCTGTTTTTGTGCTGGTACTGTTTTTATTACTACAGCTTTTGCAGTATATCTTGAATCTGGGATTGTGATACTTCTAGTTTTGTTTTCCTTTTTCAAGAATGCTTTGGTTGTCAGGGTGTTTGGTGGTTTCATGCAAATTTTAGAATTATTTGTTCTATTTCTGTGAAAAATGTTGTTAGTGTTTTGGTAGGGATTGCATTAAATCGGTAGATTGCTTTCGGTAGTATAGGCATTTTAACAATACTTGTTTTTCCAATCTGTGAGCATGGACTATCTTTCCATTTATATGTATCATCTTTAATTTTTTCATCAGTGTTTTATAGTTTTCACAGTACAGGTCTTATACCTCCTTGGTTAGTTTTATTACTAGGTATCTTACTACTTTTGGTATAATTGTAAAATGAGGTTGTTTTCTTAATTTCTTTTTCTGCTACTTCATCAGTTTTATATAAAAATGCAACAGGTTTCTGTATATTGATTTTGTATCCTGTGACCTCACTGAATTCATTCATCAGTTCTAGTAATTTTTGGTGGAGTCTTTAGGGTTACCTTATTCTTAAGGGAAAGGTCTAGAGTGATTGAGAGTTTTCCCTCATTGATCTGCTCCACCCTAAACTTTTGTCCTTTGCTGGGTACTCCTTCCACAGACAGAGTTTATTTCCATGCCTTTGTCTTATCCCTAGCAGTAGATGACAGTTGTATTTTAGTGCTTGCTATCTTAGTATTGAGGGAACAAGAGTATTTCTGTTGTCTTGGTCTAGCTGAAGACCAGAACCTAACTTTAGGCAGGTCCTATATGCTGTGGTCTTGGGGTGGAGTTTTTCAATGATCCCATCTGTCTTCCCTCTTTCCTCTCTGCCTTGAATCATTGTTGGGTCTTGTGTGAGACAGTTTTTTCTTCCCCTCCTCCATATATAGAGGATATATATATATATATTTTTTTTTTTCTGTTCTTCCTCCTGTTTGGAGTCTTATTTGTGTAGTGGGGTTTTAAGGTTTGCTACTTGTCCCCCAGTGGCTTAAGGTCTTTTTCTTCTCCATAGAGGAAAATGATATTGATAGGGCTTCATGCCTTTTCTGTAACAAAAGGCCATCCCCTTCTCCATTCTTGCATTACAATGAAAGGCATTTTCTAGTTTTCTTCCCTGCTCCTAATCTTTCTCCTAAACACCTGATGGAGGCATATATAGAAGAGTCTGGCAGTGGGTGTGAATTCCCTTTATGTCTATGATGCTCAGAGGGTCTATACTCTATTTCCTGTACTTGGCTTTTGACAGTTAAAAAAAAATTTAGCTTCATTCTTTTTACCATTTGTATGGCACCCGGCCTTTCTTCCTCTTGTGCTCTGCCATAAAGTGCTTTTGGTGGGGCCTGACTTTCCTTGGATATCAGATTATTGTTGCCCTGCAACCTCCATTTTCCAATAGATTTTTATAAGTTATGATTTTGTTCCTTTTGGGGATTATCTTACTAAGGTGGAAGCTATGATTTTTTTCAACTTTCTACATCCACCTAGAAGTGAAACTTCTAAAATTAAAAAAAAAAATTTAAAGTTCCTATTAAAAAGTGTAATTTATTTTTTAAAATTTAAATTCAATTAGCCAACATACAGTTTCAGATATAGTGTTCAGTAATTTCTCAGATATAGTGTTTAGTAATTTATCAGTTTCCTATAATACCCACTTCTCCCACATCATGTGACTTCCTTAATGCCCATCACCCAAATACCCCAAATACCCCCAACCCATCTCCCCTTCAGCATCCCTCAGTTTGTTTCCTATAGTTAAGAGTCTCTTACGGTTTTTCTCCCTCTGATGACTTCCCATTCAGTTTCCCTCCCTTCCCCTATGATTCTTTGCACTCTTTCTTGTATTCCACATATGAGTGAAGCTGTATGATAATTGTCTTTCTCTGATTGGCTTATTTCACTCAGCATATTACCATCCAATTCCATCCACATCAATGTAAATGGTAAGTATTCATCCTTTCTAATGGCTGTGTAATATTCCTTTGTGTGTGTGTGTGTGTGTGTGTGAGAGAGAGTGTAGAGATATAGATATATATATATAAAACACCTTCTTTATCCATTCATTTTTCGATGGACATCTTGGCTCTTTCTACAGTTTGACTATTGTGGACATTACTGCTATGAACATTGGAGTGCAGGTTCCTCTTCAGATCACTACATTTATATCTTTGGGGTAAACACCTAGTAGTGCAACTGCTGGTTCATAGATTAGCTCTATTTGCAACTTTCTGAGGAACCTCCATACTGTTTTCCAGAGTAGCTGTACCAGCGTGCATTCCCACCAACAGTATAACTTATTTGTTAATTCAGTAGTTCTCAAATTATTTCTGGTTGTGGAACATTAGGAAGTTATAATGCTAGTTATAGAATTATTGTTTTATTTGAATTAAAATAATTAAACAGTTCTTTTTAAAAAAGATTTATTTGAGAGAGCAAGCAGGCACGTGCAAGAGAGAGAGAGAGAGAGAGCGAGAGCGCACACAAGGTTGGGGGGAGGTGAAGGATGAGGGACAAGCAGACTCCCCACTGAACAGGGACCTTGATCCCTGGGATCATGAACTGAGCTGAAGGCAGATGTTTAACTGAGCCACCCAGGCTCCCCTAACTGAACATTTATGAGAGTTTAAGTATATTAACTACTTATTAAATACTTGGTGCAATTTAATGGACATCTTTTGGATTTTAGTGGTCATGCTAGGTATTTTCATTTACCATTCCTTAATAGTGAATGGGAAAAACTGAGGCTTAATAATTAATAATAAAAATCTCATTGGATTTATATTCCTAAATGTATTTTGATTTCTGTTAAACATGAGCCTTTTTTTTTTTTTTTTTTTTTTGTTAATAGGCAGTGATGTGGGAAATGACGATTCCATTGGAGGGAATGTGAGCAAATATATGGTGCTTCCGTCTGGATACTGTGGACAGCCCAAAAAAGGACATCTTATCTTTGATGCTTGCTTTGAAAGTGGTGAGTATATTAAAGACAATTGCTTTTGAATTTGTCTTAGATTGTTTCAGAATCTAATTCATCTGTTCATTTGGTGTGATTCAACCCATTTAATATTTCATCATAATGGAATAAGTTGTCAGGGGAAAAATCACTTTTTAAAGAATTAACTTGGAAATATTTGAAAATGAAATGCTATGTTTTTATTGCTATAAGTGATTATTTAATGGTATAATGGTAATACTAATGACCATTTATACTTTATAAAATGACTTTTCAGATATGATTTCTTTTGGGATAAAACAGATATAATTTGACTTTTTGATAAATCATTAATTATTGAATGTTTATCATGTACCTGTATCTATGTGACATGCTCACAGAACTTAGTCCTTGTCAGAGAGGAGGTCTTCTATGAAGAAATTATTAGGGAGCAGATTCAGTTGAACACAAAACAAACAGCAAAAGTAATATTGCATCACAATCATCAAGTGCTGTGGGTATTCTGAATGGGAAGATTGAAACTTGATTACAAATTCCCATCTAGTAGGGATTGGATCTTGTTAACTTTTTTCTGCCCTGAACCTTATACTCTGAATGGCTCATAGTACATATTCAGAATATGTTGAAAATTTTAATGAAGGAGGTAAATATAATTTTGTTTTATAAATAATTGTTAATGATTTTTGGTTTTCATAATGTGTGTGTGCATGCATGTGTGTGTGTCATTGGTTGGAGGGACATGGAGTGTCAATTATGTGACACTTCTCTGAACCCTAAGAACATTGGTTGTTTATCAACAATTGAAAGCTTGTTTATGTAAGATTTTGCTCCTGGTTTATAGGACTACCATAACAAAGTACCACCAACTGTGTGGCTTTAACAACAGAAATTCATTACCTCATAGTTCTGGAAATCTGAGATCAAAGTGTCAGTAGGTTTGGATCTTTCTAAGGGTTGTGAATAATATAATCCATGTCTTTCGTCTAGCTTCTGGTGATTTGCTAGCAGTTTTTGGTATTCTTTGGTTTATAGAATCGTCGCCCTGATCCCTTCCTTCATCTTCACTTGGCATTCTCCCTGAATGCATGGCTTTCTCTAAATATTTCCTCTTTATGAGGCTGCCAGTCTTATTGGATCAGGGGCCACTCTAATGACCACATTTTAACTTGATTATCTTTGTAGAGATGCTGTTTCCGAGTAGAGTCACATCCTGAGGTATTGGGTGTTACGACTTTAATATGCATTTTGGGGGCACATAATTCAAGCCATAATTAGTAGTATAGATAGCATTGTTCTTCCATTCAGATCCGAACACTGTCCACATAATAAAGAACAATTTCTTGTACTTTTCTTGAATTTTGCATTTTTGCCTTTTCTGGGATGTATTTGGGTGTCTAGAAAATATGTTTTTTTTTTTTAATTTAATTTTATTTTTTATAAACATATAATATATTTTTATCCCCAGGGATATAGGTCTGTGAATCGCCAGGTTTACACATTTCACAGCACTCACCATAGCACATACCCTCCCCAATGTGCATAACCCCACCCCCCCTCACCCAACCCCGCTCTCCCCATCAACCCTCAGTTTGTTTTGTGAGATTAAGAGTCACTTATGGTTTGTCTCCCTCCCAATCCCATCTTGTTTCATTTACTCTTCTCCTACCCCCTTAACCCCCCATGTTGCATCTCCTCTCCCTCATATCAGGGAGATCATATGATAGTTGTCTTTCTCTGATTGACTTATTTCGCTAAGGATGATACCGTCGTCGCAAATGGCAAGATTTCAGTTCTTTTGATGGCTGCATAGTATTCAATTGTGTATATATACCACATCTTCTTTATCCATTCGTCTGTTGATGGACATCTAGGTTCTTTCCATAGTTTGGCTATTGTGGACATTGCTGCTATAAACATTCGGGCGCACGTGCCCCTTTGGATCACTACGTTTGTATCTTTCCGGTAAATACCCAGTAGTGCAATTGCTGCGTCATAGGGTAGTTCTATTTTCAACATTTTGAGGAGCCTCCATGCTGTTTTCCAGAGTGGTTGCACCAGCTTGCATTCCCACCAACAGTGTAGGAGGGTTCCCCTTTCTCCACATCCTCGCCAGCATCTGTCATTTCATGACTTGTTAATTTTAGCCATTCTGACTGGTGTGAGGTGATATCTCATGGTGGTTTTGATTTGTATTTCCCTGATGCCGAGTGATGTGGAGCACTTTTTCATGTGTCTGTTGGCCATCTGGATGTCTTCTTTGCAGAAATGTCTGTTCATGTCCTCTGCCCATTTCTTGATTGGATTATTTGTTCTTTGGGTGTTGAGTTTGCTAAGTTCCTTATAGATTTTGGACACTAGCCCTTTATCTGATATGTCATTTGCAAATATCTTCTCCCATTCTGTCAGTTGTCTTTTGGTTTTGTTCACTGTTTCCTTTGCTATGCAAAAGCTTTTGATCTTAATGAAATCCCAATAGTTCATTTTTGCCCTTGCTTCCCTTGCCTTTGGCGATGTTCCTAGGAAGATGTTGCTGCAGCTGAGGTCGAAGAGGTTGCTGCCTGTCTTCTCCTCAAGGATTTTGATGGATTCCTTTCTCACATTGAGGTTCTTCATCGATTTTGAGTCTATTTTCGTGTGTGGTGTAAGGAAATGATCCAATTTCATTTTTCTGCATGTGGCTGTCCAATTTTCCCAACACCATTTATTGAAGAGGCTGTCTTTTTTTCCATTGGACATTCTTTCCTGCTTTGTCGAAGATTAGTTGACCATAGAGTTGAGGGTCTATTTCTGGGCTCTCTATTCTGTTCCATTGATCTATGTGTCTGTTTTTGTGCCAGAACCATGCTGTCTTGATGATGACAGCTTTGTAATAGAGCTTGAAGTCCGGGATTGTGATGCCACCCACTTTGGCTTTCTTTTTCAATATTCCTTTGGCTATTCGAGGTCTTTTCTGCTTCCATATAAATTTTAGGATTATTTTTTCCATTTCTTTGAAAAAAAATGACTGGTATTTTGATAGGAATTGCATTAAATGTGTAGATTGCTTTGGGTAGCATAGACATTTTCACAATATTTAATCTTCCAATCCAGGAGCATGGAACATTTTTCCATTTCTTTGTGTCTTTCTCAATATCTTTCATGAGTACTTTATAGTTTTATGAGCACAGGTTCTTTGCCTCTTTGGTTAGATTTATTCCTAGGTATCTTATAGATTTGGGTGCAATTGTGAATGGGATTGACTCCTTAATTTCTCTTTCTTCTGTCTTGTCGTTGGTGTAGAGAAATGCAACTGATTTCTGTGCATTGATTTTATATCCTGACACTTTACTGAATTCCTGTACAAGTTCTAGCAGTTTTGGAGTCTTTTGGATTTTCCACATATAGTATCATATCATCTGCGAAGAGTGATAGTTTGACTTCTCCTTTGCCGATTTGGATGCCTTTAATTTCCTTTTTTTGTCTGATTGCTGAGGCTAGGACTTCTAGTACTATGTTGAATAGCAGAGATGATAATGGACATCCGTGCTGTGTTCCTGACCTTAGCGGAAAAGCTTTCAGTTTTTCTCCATTGAGAATGATATTTGCGGTGGGTTTTTCATAGATGGCTTTGATAATATTGATGTATGTGCCCTCTATCCCTACACTTTGAAGAGTTTTGAACAGGAAGGGATGCTGCACTTTGTCAAATGCTTTTTCAGCATCTATTGAGAGTATCATATGGTTCTTGTTGTTTCTTTTATTAATGTATTGTATCACATTGATTGATTTGTGGATGTTGAACCAACCTTGCAGCCCTGGAATAAATCCCAGTTGGTCGTGGTGAATAATCCTTTTAATGTACTGTTGGATCCTATTGGCTAGTATTGTGGTGAGAATTTTCGCATCTGTGTACATCAAGGATATTGGTCTGTAATTCTCTTTTTTGATGGGATCCTTGTCTGGTTTTGGGATCAAGGTGATGCTGGCCTCATAAAATGAGTTTGGAAGTTTTCCTTCCATTTCCATTTTTTGGAACAGTTTCAGGAGAATAGGAATTAGTTCTTCTTTAAATGTTTGGTAGAATTCCCCCGGGAAGCCGTCTGGCCCTGGGCTTTTGTTTGTTTGGAGATTTTTGATGACTGTTTCAATCTCCTTACTGGTTATGGGTCTGTTCAGGTTTTCTCTTTCTTCCTGGTTCAGTTGTGGTAGTTTATATGTCTGTAGGAATGCATCCATTTCTTCCACATTGTCAGATTTGTTGCTGTAGATTTGCTCATAGTATGTTCTTATAATTGTTTGTATTTCTTTGGTGTTGGTTGTGATCTCTCCTCTTTCCTTCATGATGTTATTTATTTGGGTCATTTTTCTTTTTGGTAAGTCTGGCCAGGGGTTTATCAATCCTTATTAATTCTTTCAAAGAACCAGCTCCTAGTTTCATTGATTTGTTCTATTGTTTTTTTGGTTTCTATTTCATTGATTTCTGCTCTGATCTTTAAAAAATTTCTCTTCTTCTGCTGGGTTTAGGCTTTCTTTGCTGTTCTTCCTCCAGCTCCTTTAGGTGTAGGGTTAGGTTGTGTACCTGAGACCTTTCTTGTTTCTTGAGGAAGGCTTGTACCGCTATATATTTTCCTCTCAGGACTGCCTTTGCTATGTCCCACAGATTTTGAACCGTTGTGTTTTCATTATCATTTGTTTCCATGATGTTTTTCAATTCTTCTTTAATTTCCTGGTTGACCCATTCATTCTTTAGAAGGATGCTGTTTAGTCTCCATGTATTTGGGTTCTTTCCAAATTTCCTCTTGTGATTGAGTTCTAGCTTCAGAGCATTGTGGTCTGAACATATGCAGGGAATGATCCCAATCTTTTGATACCTGTTGAGACCTGATTTAGGACCGAGGATGTGATCTATTCTGGAGAATGTTCCATGTGCACTAGAGAAGAATGTGTATTCTGTTGCTTTGGGATGGAATGTTCTGAATGTATATGTGATGTCCATCTGGTCCAGTGTGTCATTTAAGGCCTTTATTTCCTTGTTGATCTTTTGCTTGGATGATCTGTCCATTTCAGTGAGGGGAGTGTTAAAGTCCCCTACTATTATTGTATGATTGTCAATGTGTTTCTTTGATTTTGTTATTAATTGGTTTATATAGTTGTCTGCTCCCACGTTGGGGACATAGATATTTAAAATTGTTAGATCTTCTTGTTGGACAGATCCTTTGAGTATGATATAGTGTCCTTCCTCATCTCTTATTATAGTCTTTGGCTTAAAATCTAATTGATCTGATATAAGGATTGCCAGCCCAGCTTTCTTTTGATGTCCATTAGCATGGTAAATGGTTTTCCACCCCCTCAATTTAAATCTGGAGGTGTCTTTGGGTCTAAAATGAGTTTCTTGTAGGCAGCATATTGATGGGTTTTGTTTTTTTTATCCATTCTGATACCCTGTGTCTTTTGATTGGGGCATTTAGCCCATTAACATTCAGGGTAATGTTTGAGAGATATGAATTTAGTGCCATTGTATTGCCTGTAAGGTGACTGTTACTGTATATTGTGTCTGTTCCTTTCTGATCTACTACTTTTAGGGTCTCTCTTTGCTTAGAGGACCCCTTTCACTATCTCCTGTAGAGCTGGTTTGGTGTTTGCAAATTCTTTCAGTTTTTGTTTGTCCTGGAAGCTCTCCTTCTATTTTCAATGGTAGCCTAGCTGGATATAGTATTCTTGGCTGCATGTTTTTCTCGTTTAGGGCTCTCAATATATCATGCTAGCTCTTTCTGGCCTGTCAGGTCTCTGTGGATAAGTCTGCTGCCAATCTAATATTTTAGTATGTTAACATTGTATGTTACAGACTTCTTTTCCTGGGCTGCTTTCAGGATTTTCTCTTTGTCACTAAGACTTGCAAATTTTAATATTAGGTGACGGGGTGTGGACCTATTCTTGTTGATTTTGAGGGGGGTTCTCTGAACTTCCTGGATTTTGATGCTTGTTCCCTTTGCCATATTGGGGAAATTCTCTCCAATAATTCTCTCCAATATACCTTCTGCTCCCCTCTCTCTTTCTTCTTCTTCTTGAATCCCAATTATTCTAATGTTGTTTCGTCTTATGGTGTCACTTATCTCTCGAATTCTCCCCTCGTGGTCCAGTAGCTGTTTGTCCCTCTTTTGCTCAGCTTCTTTATTCTCTGTCATTTGGTCTTCTATATCGCTAATTCTTTCTTCTGCCTCATTTATCCTAGCAGTGAGAGCCTCCATTTTTGATTGCACCTCATTAATATCTTTTTTGATTTCAACTTGGTTAGATTTTAGTTCTTTTATTTCTCCAGAAAGGGCTTTTATATCTCCTGAGAGGGTTTCTCTATTATCTTCCATGCCTTTTTCAAGCCCGGCTAGATCCTTGAGAATCGTCATTCTGAACTCTGGATCTGACATATTACCAATGTCTGTATTGATTATGTGCCTAGCCTTTGGTACTGCCTCTTGTTCTTTTTTTTGTGGTGAATTTTTCCGCCTTGTCATTTTGTCCAGATAAGAGTATATGAAGGAGCAAGTAAAATACTAAAAGGCTGGCAAAGGCCCCAGGAAAATATGCTTTAACCAAATCAGAAGAGATCTCAAATCATGAGGGGTGAGAAAGGGGATAAAAAAAGGTTCAGAAAGAAAGAAAGAAAAAAAAATGAAACAATTAAAAGAAGAAAATGAATAAAGAAAAAATATAAAAAGGAAAAAATATATATATATTAGATAAACTAGTTAAAAAACGTTAAAAAAGAAAACGGTAAAAGTTAAAAAAATTTTGGTAGAAGAAGAGAAAAAAAATTCAAAAAGAAAAGAAAATTAAATTAACTGCAAGGCTAAAGAATCATGGGGAGAAAGCCATGAGTTCCGTACTTTGCTTTCACCTCCTCTGGAATTCCGCTGCTCTCCTTGGTATTGAAACTGCACTCCTTGGTAGGTGAACTTGGTCCTGGCTGGATTTCTTGTTGATCTTCTGGGGGATGGGCCTGTTGTAGTGATTCTCAAGTGTCTTTGCCCCAGGCGAAGTTGCACCCCCCCCTTACCAGGGGCCGGGCTGAGTAATCAGCTCAGGTTTGCTTTCAGGAGCTTTTTTTCCCTGACTGCTTTCTGTAGAGTTCTGGAGGTCAGGAATGGAAATGGCAGCCTCCCAGTCTCTGGCCTGGAGGAGTCGAGAGCTCGGGGCCCCACTCCTCAGTGCGTTCTCAGAGACTAGCGCCCAATTACCCGCGTCTCCCTGGCCTCTGGCTACGCTCCGAGCTCACCCAGCCTGTGCGACCAGTTCATGGTAACCCCGAGCTCAGAGCTCACTCCTCGGCTCTGTCTCTGTAGCCAGCTTCCCTGTTCTGATACCTGTAAGCCCTGCGACACTCAGACACCCCTGATCCTTCTGTGACCCTGCAGGACCTGAGGCCACGCTGACCCCACGTGGGCTTCACCCCGGTTTAGCCTCTTGAGCAGTGTCCCTCAGCGGAACAGACTTTTATTTTTTTATTTTTTTATTTTTTTTAAAGATTTTATTTATTTGTCAGAGAGAGAGAGGAGAGCGAGCGAGCACAGGCAGACAGAATGGCAGGCAGAGGCAGAGGGAGAAGCAGGCTCCCCGCCAAGCAAGGAGCCCGATGTGGGACTCGATCCCAGGACGCTGGGATCATGACCTGAGCCGAAGGCAGCTGCTCAACCAACTGAGCCACCCAGGCGTCCCCGGAACAGACTTTTAAAAGTCCTGATTTAGTGCCTCATTGCTCCACCGCTTGCTGGGTGCCTGCCCCTCCCCCTGCGGTTTGTCATCCGGTCACTTCAGATTCACTTCTCCGCCAGTCCTACCTTCCAGAAAGTGGTTGGTTTTCTGTTTCTAGAATTGCTGTTCTTCTTCTCTTCAATATCCCATTGGATTTGTAGGTGTTTGCAATCTTTAGATAAGCTATTTAGCTGATCTCCTGCTACCTCATGTAGTCTCCGTCTGCTACTTCTCCGCCATCTTGACTCCTGATCCCTTGTTTGGTTTTTTAAATGTACCCATGTGGGTGCCTAGGTAGCTGAGTTGGTTAATCGTCTGCCTTTCAGCTCAGGTCATGATCCTGGGGTCCTCGGTTTGAGTCCCACATAGGGCTTCCTGCTCAACAGAGAGTCTGCTTTTCCCTCTCCCTCTGCACTCCACACTGCACCCTTGCCCCAGTGCTTGCTCATGCATGTGCTTTCTTTCTCAAATAAATAAATAAAATCTTGAAGAAAAAAAAAAGAAAATGTACCCATGTGGTTTCACTTTACTCTCTGAGTTTGCATTTTATTTTGGGAAATTATTGCTTTTTTAAAAATTCTTTTTCTTTCAGAGAAGACTGAGATTTTTGAATAAGTAAAAATTCCCCTTTCTGCTTTTCTTGCCTGCTATTGAAAATAAGAGGCAGGAAGCATTGTAGTCAGAGAGATAGTTCTGTAGAATAGGAGGCATTAAACCTTAGCTTTGCCATTCACTAATGCTGTACTTTGAGCAGGGCCTCAGTACATCTTTAAAACAGGCATGACAATATTTTTCTTACAGCATTGTTGTATGAATTGGTATTGCCAAAAGCCTCACCGATAAGTGGCTAATACTGAAATATGAAGGAAGATCAGAAAGGGAAATGATTCACTTTTATGTATATAGATGGTGTGGGATGGTATGTGGTGAGGGTGGGAGACTATTGGGGAAGACATTTTAGAGGAGTTAATACAGGAATTGCACTTTCATACACTACCTGGAATGTTCTTTCAGAAAGCATGGTTTTTTCCCCATTTCAGTTTTTTACTCAGATGTCTTTGTGACCCTGTGTGAAATTCAACTCTTATTCCCTGACATTTCCTAATGCCCTCTCTGCCTTTTTTTTTTTTTTTGCTTCTTAGCACTTACCACTATTTAATATTAATATAATATTAATTTTACTTATTTATTTATTTTTTATTGTCTGTCTCCTCCATTAGAATATAAACTCTATGAAGGTAGGATTTTTCTTTCATTCCTTGCTGCCTAAAACAATGCCTGGCACATGATAGGTGCTAATAAATATTTATTGAAAGAATTAGTGTGAGAATGAGTAGAAATTACTGGATGAAATTAGTTATACATGGATTTATTATATTTTCATGACTATTGACCTCAAATTATAAAATGCAAAGTTGAGGAATTTAGCATGACTGTAATGATTTATAGAAGACAATCACTTATCCAGAATCTTTTTTTGAGACTATTACTGAGAACTTGGGTTCAGATGGTGGGAAACTTTTGAATAGCCAATATAATTGTAAAATACAAGCATTAAAGTTCATGTACCTTACTTCTCAGAGGACATACTTAGCATTTATTTCTTATTATTTAGACAGTTTTAGCTATCTTTGATAATAATGGGTTTTTAGCTCAGGAAATTTGTAGGTAAGGTGGAACCTCAGGAGATAGGAATGCTCTTCTGTGAGAAATCAATGTTGACAAACTAACAGAAGGGTCGCGGCAGAAAATATAAAAGTAAATAATAAAATTTAAGCATATAACCTTTAATAGATCTATTCTTTATCATTGTGGTAATATTAAATGATGTACAAGATGGTTTTAGAACAAGTTCCAGGGGCGCCTGGGTGGCTCAGTGGGTTAAACCTCTGCCTTCAGCTGAGTTCATGACCGCAAGGTCCTGGGGTCGAGCCCTGCATTAGGCTCTCTGCTCGATGGGGAGGGTGCTTCCTCCTCTCTCTCTGCCTGCCTCTCTGCCTACTTGTGATCTCTGTCTGTCAAATAAATAAATAAAATCTTTTAAAAAAATAGAATAAATTCCAGTAAAAATAGAAACCTCTCTATATACCTATTACATTTTTATCCTTTCAGCCTGGTTTGTATTCTCACTGTTCCAGCAAGATAGTTCTCTGAAAGGTTGCCAGAGACATTAGTCATGTAATTTGGTGGTCTTGTTTTAACTCTTGATTCCTCTGTAGCATATGACATTTCTAATGATCACATGTATTTTTTGACACTCTTTTTCCCTGGCAGCATTGACTCTGTTGTCCTTATTCACCTCCCTCCCTGACTGACCAGTCTTATTTTCATCCACATGTGACCCTTAAGGCATTCTCCAAGGTTTAGATCTCCTTTTTTAAAGTAATTTTTATAAATCTCGAGTATTATATCTAATAATTCATCATCAGTCCATCCCCTGAGAATTATTATTATGCTCATTAAATATTCTGAATCCATTAATTTCTTTGTATATGCCTTCCTCATTCAAACCATCAACATCTGTCAGAACTACCATTCCTCTTATTTCTTTCCTACATGCCCTCCACTCCCATTATCCATTCTTAGCATCTAGAGTGATTCTTTTAAAACTCAAATCCAAGCATATTCCTGTCCTATTTAAATTATTCCATTGTCTTTCCATCAGAATTAGAATAAAATCTAGACTGCTCATGCTAGCTGCCAAGTGGTACATGATCTGGACCTTGACTACTTTTCTGTCCATCTTATGCTGTTTTCATTTTACATTCTTCCTTATAATGTTTAGCCACAGTGACTTTCTGCCTGTTCATGGAGCAGGCCAGGTTTGTTTCTGCTTTAGGCTGTTTGGTCCAGACATTTCTTCCTCCTGAAATACTGATCCTCCAACCCCTCCACCAACATATTTGATCTGGCATTCAGATCTCAGCTTACATATTGCTTCCTTGGAGAGGCCTTCTCTGAATAGCCAATTTACAGTAGCTACCCTGTCACTTTGTCATATCATCCTGCTTTTTTTTTCTTTTTTTTTAAACCTCTTAATTTAATTTTATTTTTTTTCAGTGTTCCAAAATTCATTGTTTATGCACCACATCCAGTGCTCCATGTAATATGTGCCCTCTTTAATACTCACCCCCAGGCTCACCTATCCTCCTCATCCCCCCTTCCTTCCAAGACCCTCGGTTTGTTTCTCAGAGTCCGCTGTCTCTCATGCTTTGTCTCCCTCTCAGATTTCCCCCAATTCACTTTACCTTTCCTTCTCCTAATGTCCTCCATGTTATTCCTTATGGTTCCCCAAGTAAGTGAAACCATATGATAATTGACTTTCTCTGCTTGACTTATTTCACTCAGCATAATCTCCTCCAGTCCCATCTATGTTGATACACACGTTGGGTATTCATACTTTCATCCTGCTTTTATTGTCTGCTTGTTCATTTACTTGTTTATTTATCTGCCTCCCCTACAATAAGAATAATTACTTTGTCTATTTGCTCTATCATCAGAGCCTGATGAATAGTAGGCATTCAATAACTGTTTGTCAAAAGTATGGATGAATTATGTGGCAGATCCTGTGGGTACAGAGATAATAGTAGTAATTAGTCCTACAGTGATTATTAGCCTTTCCTAGGTCATAGGCATTTTTGAGAATCTAATGAAAACTATGTATTC
Organism: Lutra lutra; assembly: GCF_902655055.1. Taxonomy (NCBI): domain Eukaryota; kingdom Metazoa; phylum Chordata; class Mammalia; order Carnivora; family Mustelidae; genus Lutra; species Lutra lutra. The sequence continues at coordinate 158,027,362 of NC_062281.1, forward strand.
TCTTCCAATAAAATACACTTATATACATTTAGTAAAAATTTGCCTAAAAATTAAAGTGCTTAATTTCTTGAGTACTTACTTTTTGTTAGCCATTTTACAAGTTTCCCTGCAGTCTTAGAAGCTGTGGTATATACTTTTATTAAGTCATAATCTTTATATGATTATGAGCACATAAATATTATACAATGTACAAAGGTACAATGCTTCTCAAAACTATGTGTGCTCAAGAATTTTTTTTTTTAAATTTCCAATATCATGGCTTTATATACGGTCCTGCTTTGTATGACTCATATGAAGCTCATGCCACATGCAATTCACTTAATGAATTTGTCAACATCCAAGCTGGTTTATACTCTGTAAACTAGGTAGGACACCAGTTATGAATTTGGATGTCAAATGACTATAAAAATATCATACTGTACTTGTTTCATGTGTAATCTATATTAAGCAATTTGCAGACCAGCAAACTAAATATTGAAGAGCATTGCCTTGGAAAATATCATCAGTCTTGAACTCTTTTCAAAGCACCAATCCCATTTTTTAATCTACATGATTATGTCTGTAGCAAGTTGTCTTATTGATTTTTTAAAGTGGTTATTCCCCAAACCAAACTTACCATGTTCTAAGTTAAAAACAGAAGAGCTCCTTTGACTTTTTTTAGCCATCCCAATCAATCACTCATTAAACCCTATTATTTTACTTCAGATTTTCTTTTTTTTCCCCACTATCACTTTGCTAAGGAGCCTTTTTAGACATTTATTTTTCTAATCCCCACACCTCTACAAAATTTTAATTCTACAGGTACAGTATATATCTGCTTATGTACTGTGGGCTTTCAAAGGGCCACAGGTCATTTAATACCTAAAATTTCCTTGGTTCCCTAGGTACCACTCTTGTTGTGAATGCATGCCCTACCTGTATGTTCCTCCTTCTCCTGTATACATTTTTATTTTTATCCTGTTACCCAGTATTAAATTGTTAGTTTTCACTTTATATGATATTCTCCTTGGGAGTATTTTTTCACACTTTTATTGAAAACAGATCCTCCTCAAGGCCTGCGTTTGAAGTTACCTTTCTCATGCAGTTTTTTATAATGCTCCAGCCTTGTATGATGCTTCCTTCTTCTAATTTCCAGTTACAACTTTCTGATATTTCTTTTATGGAACATAGATTTTTATGTTGTCGGCAAACATCAGCTCTTTGAGGGCAGGAACAGTGATTTCATTCCTTGCTTACAATGGCTAGCTTTTAATAGGCACTTAAAACATCCATGAGTGAATGAATAAATGGCAGTTCCTTAAAAATAAAGGGTAGGTATAAAATGTTGGGTAAGTTTCTAGTCAACTAAAAATCTTCATTTTCATTTGGATGAATGAGACATTTTTCTATAGCCTTCTGTTCTCCTACCTCTGTCCTTGTCTCTACAGGGGTAGAGTTAGTATAGATGAGGTAATTGGAAACCTAGTATGGTTCTTTACTTTATCATTAACTCACATTTATATAGGATATCCTAAAGGAGCCAAGGATAGATGTATTAACCTGATACAGTGCCTTGTCTTGGTCTTCATTTGTCACTCTATTCATAATTTACACATCAGTCACAGAACATTTGTATTTTAAGTGTCCCTTAAATATAGCAGAACATTCTTGTTTAAAACAAATGTGTTGGAAGAAATATCTCATAGAACAGATTTTATTGCAACATTTAGAGGCAAATGCTCATATCCATACTGGTTAATTTCTTCTCAATATGTTTTGGGTGTTTTTAAAAAATTTTCCTGTATGTTAAACTTAAATTACAAAAGGTTGTTATATCTTTTATCTATTTTCACAATTATTTCTGAAGAGTGTGCCAACAAAGGAAGGAAATAGCTTTTTTACCTCTAAATTTATAGAAAAAGATGTTGAAATAGTTTAAAAATGTACATAAATGTAGGCTTCATTTTTAATATTTTATTTATTTTATTTATTTATTTATTTTTTTAAAGATTTTATTTATTTATTTGACAGAGAGAAATCACAAGTAGGCAGAGAGGCAGGCAGAGAGAGAGGAGGAAGCAGGCTCCCCGCTGAGCAGAAAGCCCGATGTGGGGCTTGAACCCAGGACCTGGGATCATGACCTGAGCCGAAGGCAGCGGCTTAACCCACTGAGCCACCCAGGCGCCCCCATTTTTAATATTTTAATGCTTAAGGATATTTTATGAGAAATCATATAGCTAGTGGAGTCTTAGGTTTGGAAACAGACAGATCTGGTTGTGAGTTCTGGTTTTAGTATTTACTACCTGGGTTTGAGTTACTTAGTGTTACACTAAGTGTTCTCCAGAGAAACAGAAAGTATGTATGTATGTATGTGTATGTATGTATATAGATCTATCTTTATGTAATAAAGAGATTTATTTTAAGGAATTTGGCTTACAGAATTATGGAGGCTGGCAAGTTCAAAATCTGCAGGGTAGAGTGGGAGGCTGGAGACCCAGGGGAGAACCTGTACTGCAGTTTAAGTTTGAATGTTGTCAGGTGGAAAAATCTAGAGAACTGATGCTGCAATTCAAGTTGGAAGACTGTCTTGGTAGAAATTCCTCTTGCTTGGGATAGGTCAGTGTTTTGTTGTATTCAGGCTTTCACCTGATTGGATGAAGCCCGCTCACATTATGAAGGGCAATCTGCTACACACAAAATCTATTTCCACTGATTTAAGTGTTAATTTCATCATAAAACACTCTCATGGAAGTATCCAGAATAACGTTTGATCACATGTCTAAGCACCATGGCCCAGCAACATTGATATATAAAATTAACCACCATACTTAGCCTTTCTAAATTGTTTTTTCATTTTAAAATATGTAGAATCTCGTAGAGTGGTTGTGAAGATCACCTAAGGTAATGTATCGAATGCCTTACATGTGGTAGACACTCCATAAATGTCAACAATATTAACTCTCTTCTCTTCCTCCTTTTCCTTCTCCTTATATCTCTCTTCCTCCTTCTTTCCCTACCTTCATTAAAGAGAAATAAGACCCATGATTTTATAGCATGTGATACAGAATATTCATGTAAGCTTAAAAAATAAGGGCCTCAGAGGACCTACTAATTATAGTGATTATAAATCATTTTGAAAAACAATATTTTGAAGAAGAAAAAAAAATGACTGTTCTTCATCAATGAAGAACATAGAGTCATTTATAATCATTCACTCATTTATTCAGTGTTTTGAAGACAATGTATTGAGTGCCCACTATATTCTATCTGGGAAGCTATAAGAGGTTGGGTGGTATATCAGAGTGGTCACTTAGTAGAAGAGCAAGTAAGAGAGGCGCAAAATCTCTGGAGTAGCATGGAATCAAAATCAATAGGAGGGGACCAAAAAAAAAAAAAAGCATTAGCTTATTAAGAATAGATAATACAATAACAAAAAAAAATAGATAAGAATCTTCAAGGGATGTTCATTGTCTATGAAATGAAGCCTAAGCCTTTTAACATAGAATTTAAAGCTTTCCATGACTTGATGAAGTGCAGGGAAGATGGCAGAGAAGGAGGATCCTGAGATCTCCTGCTCAATGTATACACTGCGGCAACAATTACATGTGCTGCAGCTAATGCTGAAAATGATCCGAGACTGACAGAGCAGATCTTCCACAGGTAAGTGTATAGAGAAGGCCATACTGAAAAGGATAGGAGGGATAGAGATGTTGGGAACGAAGTCCCTGGTGCAACTAACTGCAAACAGGAGGGACATCACAAGCATGTAGGAACAAGGGGATCACTGGGCGTACCTGGCCCTGGGGACCTGCACTGGAAAGATGAGTTCCTTTAAGGTCTAGCTTTGAAAATCAGTGGGGCTTAATTCCAGGAGCTTAAAAGTCAGTTGGGCTTAACTCTAGAAGAGCTAGAGGAAGGGCTTTGGGAAACCAAGACTCTATGAGCCAGAATGCTAAATGACTTGAACTGAGACACAGCACAGAAGCAGCAGTTTGAATGCTTGGGGTATATGTGAAGGAGATTTATTGACTAATTTTAGGACATACGATGGAGGGGTAAGGGTTTGTAGGAGATTTTGGGGGGAACAAAAGTGCTGGTGAGCATTATTTTTCTTGCACTATGTCAGCTTGGATAACCTTACACTTGTGGGAGCCAGTTCTAACATGCTCCATATACCTTGATAGCACCATGTGCTTCACACCAGTGTTCTCCTTTATATCTGCCTTACCCAGCTGTCTAGTCTTGCCTTTGTAGGTGCCCTCCAAGGTGACTCCTGGCCTGTCACACTTGGTAGGCAACTTGGCTGGAATTGGTGCCCTCCAAAGTGACTCTTCTTTTGGAGAGTGGGGAAAATAACCCTACAAAAGAGCATGCCCATAGTTCTGGCAGCTGGGCCTCTTAGCTGGCTCTGCAGGGAGCAAGCCCTTCTCTTCTTTGTGCCTACAGTTGTCACAGTAGCTAATTGCAAAGTCAGTCTGATTGCTGGCTCCACTCACCAGAGAACCCACAGTAATTGTGGCTTAGCTGAAACAGGAGAGAACACGTAGTGCATAGGGGATGCCCCTGTGGAGCCTGGTTCTGGTGACCAGGGGTCATTGTGCTATAGGATACCACAGGACATCTTTTATATAGGTGATTTCTTTCAAAACCAGGAGATGTATCTGACCTACCTAATGCATAGAAATAACCATGGAGAATTAGACAAAATGAGGAGACAAAAGAATATGTCCCAGATGAAAGAATAAGGCAGAAGCACAGAAAAAAGAGCTAATCAAAGTACAGATAAACAAAATGCCTGATAAAAAGTTCAAAGTAGGGGCGCGTGGGTGGCTCAGTGGGTTGGGCCTCTGCCTTCAGCTCCGGTCATGGTCTCGGTCATGGGATTAGGCCCCACATCCCTGTGTCATTGGGCTCTCTGCTTGGCAGGGGGCCTGCTTCCCCCACTCTCTCTGCCTGCCTCTCTGCCTACTTGTGATCTCTCTCCCTCTGTCAAATAAATAAAAAACTTTTAAAAAGAAAGTTCAAAGTAATATTCAAAAAGCTACTTACCAGTCTTAAGAGAAGAGTGGATAAACTCAGAACTTCAACTAAAGGATAAAAAAAAAATACACTCAAAGCACAAGAATACAATTACTGAAATGAAAAATACACTAGAGAATATCAACAGCATATAGAAGGATGCAGAAGAACAGATTAGTGATCAGGAAGATAGGGTAATGGAAAACATCCAAACTCAACATCAAAAAGAAAAAATAATACAAAATAAGAATAAGTTAAAGACCTCTGCAACATTATCAAGCATAATAAAATTCACATTATAGGGATCCCAGAAGGAGAAGAGAGAGAGGAGGATACAGAAAACTTATTTGAAGGAATAATAGTAATATAGTAATAGTTGGGTACTTTTGAAACAAATTTTTATTTATTAACTTTATTTGAGTGTAGTTGACAAACAGTGTTACATTTATTTCAAGTGTAGGACATGATTCCACACATTTATACATTATCGTATGCTCATCATAAGTGAAGCTACTATCTGTCACAATCACTTCTCTGCTTTTTGGCTAAGATCAAGTGTAGTATCTGTTCTTATCAGTTTAATAGTAGGGGACTGTAACACCCCATTTACTTCAATGGATAGATTATCCAGAGAGAAAATGTGTAAGGAACAGTGGCTTTGAATGATACATTAGGCTAGATAGACTTAACAGATATATACAGAACATTCCATCTAAAAAAACAGCAGAATATATATTCTTTTTGAGGACCCATGAAACATTCTCCAGGATAGATCACATTAGGGCACAAAACGAGTCTCAATAAATTTAAGAAGATTGAAATTATATCAAGCATCTTTTCTGACGACAGTTGTGCAAAACTAGAAAATAGTTACAAGAAACAAAGTAGAATAAAACACAAACACATGGAAGATAAATAACATGCTACTAAAGAACCAATGGATCAACTAAGAAATCAAAGAAAATTAAAAAAAGAATACATAGAGACAAATGAATATGGAAACACAGCAGTCTCAAATCTTTGGGGTGCAGCAGAAACAGTTTGTAGTGATATAGACCTATCTTAGATAAATCTCAAACAATATAACCATATGCCTAAAGGAACTAGAAAAAGAAGAACAAAGCTCCAATTCAGTAGAAAGAAGTAAGTAATGAAGATTAGAGTGGAAATAAATAGAAACTAAAACAATAAAATAAAATAAAAGATCAATGAAACCAAGAGCTGATTCTTTGAAAGGATAAACTAAAATCATAAATCTTTAGCCAGAATCATTAAAAAAAGAGGACTCAAAATAGAATGAAGGAAGAGATATAACAACTTATCCATAGAAACTGGAATTTAAGGAATTATGAGAATGTTATAAAAAATTATATGCCAAAAAGTTGGACAGATAAATTCCTAGAAATATACAGTCTTTAAAACTGAATCTGGAAGAAATAGAAAATTTAAACAGACTTATCACTCATAATGAAATTGAATTGGTAATCAAAAAACTCCCAATGAACAAATTTTCAGTACTATTTGGCTTAACAGGTGAATTCTACGAAAGATTTAAGAGTTAATACCTATTCTGCTGAAACTATTCCATAAAATAGAACAGGAAGGGAAACTTCTAAATTCATTCTATAAGGCAAGCATTACCCTGATATTAAACCAGACAGAGAGATTACAGAAGTAAAAAACTATTGGTCAGCATTTCTGATGAACATAAATGCAAAAATCCTGAGAAAAATGTTAGAAAACCAAATAAATAGTATATTAAAAAGATCATTCACCACAATTAAGTCGGATTTATTCGAAGACTGCAAAGATGGTTCAATAGGCTTAAATCAATCAATGTGATACACCACATTAACAAAGAGGAAGGATAAAAAGTGTGTTCATCTTAGTAGATGCAGAAAAACCATTTGACAAAGTGCAATATCCATTTATGATAAAAACTCTTGCCAAAGTGGGCTTGGAGGGAATATAACGCAACAAAGTCCACATATGAAAAATTCATAGCTAACATAATACTCAGCAATGAAAACCTGAAAGCTTTTCTTTTAAGATAGGGAACACGACAAGGATGTTCACTTTTACCACTTTGATTCAACATACTACAGGACATCCTACCCACAGCAGTCAGTCAAGAAACAGAAATCAAAAGGCATACAAATTGGTAAGGAAGAAGAAAAACTTTCATTATTTGCAGGTGACATGATACTATATATATATATATATATATATATATATATATATATATATATAATTAAAAATAAAATTAAAATTAGATTTTAATTAAAATTAATTAAATTAATTAAAATTAAAATTAGAAATTAAAAATAGAGCTTCCCTATGACCCTGCAATTGCACTACTGGGTATTTACCCCAAGATACAGATGTAGTGAAAAGAAGGGCCATCTGTACCCCAATGTCTATTTTTAATTTCTTGAGGAATCTCCACACTGTTCTCCAACTGTTCTGCAAATTGGCTGCACCAACTTGCATTCCCACCAACAGTGTAAGAGGGTTCCCCTTTCTCCACATCCTCTCCAACATACGTTGTTTCCTGTATTGCTAATTTTGGCCATTCTAACTGGCGTAAGGTGGTATCTCAATATGGTTTTAATTTGAATCTCCCTGATGGCTAGTGATGATGAACATTTTTCATGTGTCTGTTAGCCATTTGTATGTCTTCATTGGAGAAGTGTCTGTTCATATCTTCTGCCCATTTTTTGACATGATTGTCTGTTTTGTGTGTGTTGAGTTTGAGAAGTTCTTTATAGATCCTGGATATCAACCTTTTGTCTGTACTGTCATTTGCAAATATCTTCTCCCATTCCGTGGGTTGCCTCTTTGTTTTATTGACTGTTTCCTTTGCTGTGCAGAAGCTTTTGATCTTGATGAAGTCCTAAAAGTTCATTTACGCTTTTGTTTCCTTTGCCTTTGGAGACATATCTTGAAAGAAGTTGATGTGGCTGATGTCGAAGTGGTTACTGCCTATGTTCTCCTCTAGGATTCTGATAGATTCCTGTCTCACGTTGAGGTCTTTTATCCATTTCGAGTTTATTTTTGTGTATGGTGTAAGAGAATGGTCGAGTTTCATTCTTCTACACATAGCTGTCCAATTTTCCCAGCACCCTTTATTGAAGAGACTGTCTTTTTTCCACTGTATATTTTTTCCGGCTTTGTTGAAGATTATTTGACCATAGAGTTGAGGGTCCATATCTGGGCTGTCTAGTCTGTTCCACTCGTCTATGTGTCTGTTTTTATGCCAGTACCATGCTGTCTTAGTGATCACAGCTTTGTAGTAAAGCTTGAAATCAGGCAATGTGATGCCGCCAGTTTATTTTTCCTTTTTCAACATTTCTTAGCAATTTGGGGTCTCTTTTGATTCCATACAAATTTTAGGATTATTTGCTCCAGCTCTTTGAAAAATACCGGTGGAATTTTGATCAGAATGGCATTAAAAGTATAGATTGCCCTAGGCAGCGTTAACATTTTAACAATGTTTATTCTTCTGATCCAAGAGCATGGAATGGTCTTCCATCTTTTTGTGTCTTCTTCAATTTCTTTCATGAGTGTTCTGTAGTTCCTCAAGTACAGATCCTTTACCTCTTGGTTAGGTTTATTCCCAGGTATCTTATGGTTCTTGGTGCTATAGTAAATGGAATTGATTCTCTAATTTCCCTTTCTGTGTTCTCATTGTTAGTGTATAAGAAAGCAACTGATTTCTGTACATTGACTTTGTATCCTGCCACATTACTGAATTGCTGTATGAGTTTTAGTAGTTTGGGGGTGGAGTCTTTTGGGTTTTTCATATAAAGTATCATGTCATCTGTGAAGAAAGAGAGTTTGACTTCTTCATTGTCAATTTGGATACCTTTTATTTCTCCAAAAGAAGTACTTCTAATGGTCACTATGAGAGGTTGATGGGGATATAGTTAAATATTGAATGCTTAAAACAATGCCTGACAATGATAGACACTCAATGCATGTACCTAAATGAATGATATATAAATAAGTAAATAAGTAAAGAGGCTTCTTGATACCTGTCCTTTCACAGAGGATACTGGTTAACAGGGACCCATTTGTAAAAGCTCACCATGCGTTTCTCCTGGTGGACCTTAGGGTCTGATGGAAAATAATAACCACAACAGCAAGACAAGGAAAGGAACTAATAATTCCCAATATTTATATAGCATTTTGTAGTGTACAAAGTATTTTCACAAATATTATGGTCTCTCATAAATCCTGGACAAGAAGGAGGGCAAACATTTTATGCTTGTCTTTTGGAAGGGAAAATTGAGGTTCAGAGAAGTTAAAGTGATGTGCTTAGCTGCTCAGAACTAGTAAGTGGCAGAATCTGGAGTTCACCTCAGGCCTAGCTGAACTCTAAGCCTGTGCTCATATACCTTAGTTCCTGGTTATTCAACATTGATCTATTTATTTGCTGGTTTATTCATGACAGCCTGACTATCTCCAAGTTGGTATACAAGCAAATAATCAGTGTGATGTTCTATGTTAGCTCATAGGACAGCAAGTTGAGACCCTTTAAATGGAATAGATGGGAGTGTAACTGCTACCACTTTGGGGAGCTTTAATTCACTCTTTCTTTGGGTTTTGAATATCTGATCTGGGAAGGCTAATTGCATGTATTCATGCCATGTATTGTTCCTCACTGATGGACATAGGTAATTGGAATATCTAGCAATTGGTGGAGAAACGGTGACTTTTGTGGATTTGGAGAACTTAGTCCTTTAGGAATGGTCAGGAAAATGTCACAGGTTTGAAATTGATAATTAAGTATATGTTTTCTTTTTTTTCTTCCTTTCAAATATTTATTTATTTATTTATTTAACTTTTTTTTTATTAGGCCCATCATTGAGTTCAGGAGTAAAAACTTCTGCTTCTTGGTCACATTCCATCCCTGGTTTAATTTTATTCAGTTTAGCACATGCTTTATTTCCTATGGTTCTGGAAATTACTGTGTGAAATTATTATTACTTTCTATATACATTTGAACCTAGAGAAATCAGTATAAAATAATAGTGATGATAACTCACTATCAGAACCACTCTGTGGTTATAGCAAGGAAAACATCGCATGTTAGATTTAGAGATTCATTATTCCTCATTGCCAAACTTTGCTGAACTGATGCTATTTTCACTTTCTCAAAATGCTAATTTCTCCCTCCCAAAGCTCATCACCAAGTTTTTAATTAAATTCAAGTTAGCTAACATATAGTGTACTGTTGGTTTCAGTAGAATTTAGTGATTCATCACTCACATGTAATACCCAGTACTCAACAAGTGCCCTCCTTAATACCTACCACCCATTTAACCCATCCCCCCAACCTCCCTTCCAGTAACCTGCAGTTTTTCCCACCCAACCCCAAAAAGGTATTTGTTTTCAGAAGGATTTTGGACTGTTTGTGTGTTGTAGGTGTGGATCCTAGTTTCTATGCTCAGCAAGAAATGTCAAATTCCTTTCTGTTTCCAATGGAAGTTCCCTTTTCTACCAGCATAATCATGGCTAATGTGAGAAAGAAAAATGTTAGAGGCTACTTTGCCTTTTTATCATCACATGAACCTCCCCTGATGCAAGAGATCTGAAAGGGTCTGGAGAATAATGCATATTGGGGTGTGTGTGTATGTGTGTGTGTGTATGTAGTAGGGGGTTATAACTAGTGTAGGGGGAAATAGAATGTGGGGTATCCTATACAAAACACCAAAACAGATCAACATGTCAATAAATTATTTTGCAAGACAGTTTACTGTCAGTGTGATTTTTTTTTTTTCCATTTACAGATTGGTATTGCCTGGGAATCAGAAGACCTGGCACTTACTATGTGTGTGGCCTTGGGCAATTCACTTAACTTCTCTGAGTGTGTGATCTAATCACTAAAATGGAGTAACGAAGCCTGTCCTGCCTAGTCGACAATACTGCTATTACACGCAAATGATAGAAGATAGGGAAATAATCTGTAAGTTGTTATTGTACTATAAAATATAAGGACTTTTGGTTTTGTGAATTTGTGGCAAGAGAGAAATTTGTGACTTTGGCCATGTCTATATTCAGGAAGGCAAAAAAGTGAATTCTCCCTTGTGTCCTGAAAGTGAACACATAATGATGGGTTAGGGAAATATTGAGAATCTATTACATGAGATGTACTATGTAAGAAACATTGTATACCTTATCTCTAACTCTAAGAATGTTATGAAAAAGGCACTATTTCAGGTGAGGAAGCTGAGGGCCAAATTTAAGTAAATTAGTAAATTATAGAGCCAGGATTTGATCTTCATCTAACCCAAAGGCCTGGGTTCTTTCCTTTGGATCACGTACTTCCTTTTTTCTGTAGTTTTGTTAGCCACAAATGATTTATAATGGAAGATTTACGTTTAGGATTAATAATTATCAATTGGTCAAAAATATGGACTAATTGTGGACTAATATTTACTGGGCATTAGGAGCTCCAACGTCACATCTGGGTCTTGTTTTTCTCATTCTCTGTTATGAAGGGATCTGAGGCCTGTATTTTGGGGGTTGGTAGATGATCTTTAAGGTATTGTCAAAGTTAATTTTATGTTTCAACTTGACTGAGTCATGGAATGCCCAGACATTTGGTAAAACATTATTCTGGGTGTGTCTGTGAAGGTATTTCTAGATAAGATTAACATTTAAATTGGTAGACGGAGTAAAGCAGGTTGCCCTCCCTAATGTGCGATGGCCTTATCTAATCAGTAGAAAACCTGAATATAACAAAAAGACTGAACTTCCCCTTGGTAAGAAGAAACTCTCCTTGACTGAGTATCTTGAGCTGGGACATCAGCTTTTTTCTGTGTTCCACTGAACTGAAAAATCATCTCTTCCTCAGTTTTGAGACTGCTGGCATTTGCCTGGAACTATACCATGGGCTCTGTGGAACTCTAGTTTGCTAACTGCAGATCTTGGGACTTGTTACTCTTCATGGTATTATGAGCCAGTTCCTTACAATAAATCTCTTTCTACACACACACACACACACACACACACCCCTTATTGGTTCTATTTTTATGGAGAACCCTAACACAAACAACTCTGAGACTGATTATGAAATTCAACAATAACAAGGAAGAGTTAATGTTTACAGGAGAGGTTCAGACTCAAATTTCTTTTCAGTGACTATTGAGGATCCTTAATGTAATCTTTACATTGATATTTACATGTTGTCTTGTCATATGGGTATTAAGTGGTTGTTACCACTAGGATGACAATTGACCAAATGTTTGATTTAAAAATTTTTTTCTTTTTCCTGAAAATACTGGCTGCCAGTATGGATCAATGTCATCACTTTTCAGGCAACATTTGGCTTATCTTACCTAAAACAAGTCACAAAAAATTAAGTACAGAAAGATTGATTCTTTTCCAAATTTTATATTTTCTTCTGACAACTATTCTGCAACCCCAGGCATAGATTAATGAATGGAGTATGCACAAAGTGATATCAGCTCACATATATGACATTACTCAGATGTCTCCAACTCCGGAAAAAGCATGTGAATGATTTATGGAATTGATATTAATCTCTTTCCAGTAAATGCATTACTTCATATGCATGGGAAATTGATGTTACTACTCTAATGCCAAATTAATTTCTTTCTTGCTAGATCAGCGTTGTAAATGGAATTAGATGTTAACCTTTTATACCTCTAAACAGGGTAAAATATGGAAGCAATTTTATAAGTAAAATTTGGTTGCTCATTGCTGAAGGGAAGGGTATGCTTTCTTCTAACTGAGATTTGTGGATCCTGGGATATTGGATCATATATAAAGTATAACTTAATATCATTTAGGAATAGAATGATTATAATTGAATCTGAATACTTAACACAGGACTATAAATAACAGTATAGCAAATGAAAATTACATGTTATTAAAGATGCCCCAAATTCTGAAGAATGAGACTGTTTTTCAAGGGAAATTTTATCCAAGAATTATCAGTCACTAATAAATATTTTTAATCCATAATCAGGGATAAATGCAACTGGAAAATTCTCAGGCTAGCCTCTTCTTCCTTCCATATATGCCGGGCCAATGTGCTCTTGAGTTTGTTTTCCCTGTGTTCCCAGTTTGTTGTGACTTTCACTTGCCATAGTGTTGATTTTGGCCTGCTTGATATTATCTAATAAACTCAGTATTATATTTTAATTCTAAATTATTAGAAGGAAATGTAACTGGTTCAGCTTGGGCCTGGTCAGTTGTGGTTAAAGAGGGTGATAGTCTTGGTATATGGTTTCTTTTTAAGGGCTATAGGTAGTACAGATTCTCTAAGAAGGGACTGTGGGAGGAGGGGAAGTGATAGACGTCTCTTACATACTTAGGATTGAAGGACTACAGTGGTTTTTCCAGCTTGATGGTTCTCTGATTTTGTGGACCAGCTGCCATGCATACCTTTACTCTTGCTGGCTCCCAGAAGTTAGATATACTACTGATGGGCCTTGCCTTTCATCCCAATATTCCTTATCTCTTAGCCAGTCTTGATTGGAGCATAATGTCTGTGTGTAGTATCAGAGTTGCTGCCTTGTTATCTGATATGCAAGAGACAAAACCTGGTCTAATCTAGAAGTTGTAGTTTTAGTTGAAGTTGTAGTATTTCTTGCATTATTTCCATTGGAATAGTCTGCAGAAGTGGGTTCTTTCTTGATACTAGTTTTTTATGCCATAATTTTACCTAGCTTAGAATCTTAGAATTATTATTTCTTTTAGCCTGGAGTATTGCCTTGAACCCTTGCCCTCTTGGTGGGAATCTGGGCAGGGTGGCCTAATTTTCACCATGTGTCTATCCAAATTTACTTTTTGTTTTCCCAATTACTGAGATCCAGACGTGAATAAATAGATTTCAGATTTCCCTGGGCCACTAAATGGCAAGTATGCCTAGTCTCCGTTACTGCCTGCAGATAGACCTTTTGGATCCTTTTATACCTGAAATCATGGTTGAGTTTTTTTATGGTTTTTGAATACTGTCCATCAGAATCCTTGGATTTCCTCTCTGGGGTCTGTCTACTGACCCAGCTCTGAATCCTGAAAGAATACTTTAATTGTAACAGTATGACTCTAGTTGCATCTGTAAAGTGGTACGGGTGAGAGGGGTGGTAGTAATAGAAATTTGGTGTTTTTCTTACCTTTGTTTCACTATTTTTTACCATTAGTTTCTGCAGAGAATTTTGATCTAGGATTTCTGCTTTTCATTCCCTATGACTTTTGGTAGCACAGCACCAAGATATACCTTCAATGGTTTTATTTCTGTTGGTCCTGCATTATATATGTATAGCACTTGCCAGGAGGTAGAGGAAGGTGTGGGATGGGAAGAAGAGGAAAAGATACATCTGACATAGTCCTTGCTCTCAGGAAAACTTAAATCCCCATGAAGGATGTAGTGCATATCTATCAATAATACGAGGGAGTAAATCAAGCAAGGGAGAGAAGGAGTGGATCCTTACTCATTAATTACTCAAATATTTATTGATGTCCACCTCTTCAGTTCTGTTTTAGGCACTGGGGACTCAGAGGTAGATAAGATTGGATTCATGTTGTCAAGGAGCTCACAGTCTGATAGGGATTCAGGTATCTGCACTAAAAAGCTGTAGGGGCTGATAGTATTCAAGTCACCATCATCTCTTATCTGACTATTTTTTAAATACACTATGCATGCTTTTACCTCAGGACCTTTCCACTTCTATTGCCTGGAATGCTCTTCCCCCAAGATACTTACATGGTACATCTTTCACTTCATTCAGGTCTCTGATAAAAAATGTTATAATATCAGGGAGGTTTTGCTAGCTATACAACTAGTACTTTCTTTTCTTGTCTCCCATTCCTCTTACCCTATTTTATTTTTGTTCTTAGCATTTATATCACCAGGTTTGTTATATACTTACTTTTAAATTTGATTATTATGTCTCCCCCTCTAGAATGTAGTTCCATGAAAACAGGATTGTGTCTGTATTTTTGAGTGCTTCATATTCTTAGCATGTAGTATGCTGTCTCATACATAATGGGTGCTCAAAAATACTTGTTCATCAAGTAAGAGAATGAATAAATGAATGAATCAAGTACAAGTGAGTAGAATCTATATAGGGTGTGTTAGAGGTACCAAGGAGGGAGTGGTTATTTTTACCTATAGGCAAGGGGTGGTGTCAGGAAGTGTGGTCTAAGAATGGAAGGGAGTAAGGGTAGACAGTTTTGTCATGTGATGCTGGCACATGCCTTTGCAGAGGTATAGTTGATGAAATTGTACTCCAGAGTTTATAACAGGAGAGTATGTCTTAATCAAAAGGTGCTTTTAAATCTCATCCTAGTGATGTGACATTGTATACTAGTAAAATTTTTCAGTTTTATTTTTTTTCTGTATATTCATACATGTTTTAATGCCTTCTGCTTACTAGTGAGTAGTCATGAGCTTTTTCACTGGGTTATGGGTTTCTTGAGGTAGGCAGAGGCCAGGGTTTATTTGTGTATCATCAGAGCCTGACACAGTGGTTGGTAATTACTTTGCCCGTAGTAGTTTTTGTTTTTGTTTTTTTAAGATTTATTTATTTGAGAGAGAGAAGGAGGGAGAGAGTGTGGGTGAGTGCAAGAGCACTAGCAGGGGGAAGGGCAGAGGAAGAGGAAGAGAGAATCTCAAGCAGACTCCCTGCTTAGAGTGGAGCCTGAGGCAGGGCTTGATCCCAGGATTCTGAGATCATAATCCGACCTGAAATCAAAAGTTAGACACAACTGACTAAGCCACTCAGGTGCCCTGCTTTTTTTTGTTTGTTTGTTTGTTTAATAGAAGTTAATTATAGTTCCCTCGGAGTTGGAACATTCTAGAATTCTGTGATTCTTGTTTAAGGTTCTTACAGATGATATACTTTTTTGGTCCATTAAATCTTATAGTTCTAGCTTCTTTCCCGTATCTTTCATCTGTGAAATTCATATACCTACTTTTTTCATTGCACTATAATGATTTATTTACATGTAGATTTTCAGCTGTTGGAGGACAAAGACTTCTCTTAGACTCTCTTTCTTATAGTGTATCTTGGTATAGTATCTAGCACATAGTAGCTCTCCAGTAAATGTGAAATGAATGAATAGAAAATTAATTAGTCTAAGGGTAGAAAATTAATATGTATCAGGGAAACCCAGGAGAAAGAGAAAAGATGGTTTGTGTAACAACATAAGTGATAAATTTTAAAAACACTTTAGTGTTGCATGCTCAGATACTTCAATAGTTTTCCTCATGTCAACATTCCTGGGATAACCATTTAGCCCAGTGCCTCTTTCCTTACTGTCAATGTTCTAGGTTATTTGGAGCCATTTGTGAATGATCTTGCACTGTTTTCTTCCTAGCGTTGCACCTGCATGTCATTGTTCCTTAGGTGGGAAAAATGTTGATGAATGCATCTATTTCAATGCATGTACAGATATTTAGTGTATCATTATCAACATGTCATACCTGTCTGTCTCCAAATGTACATGTTCTTGCATATAACCTTATGGCTCTTGTTTTTAACAACCTTAGAATGTAGGTGCTAGTAGCTAGCAGTCATGCTTAGAGGGACTCCTATGGATATTTCTCCCTTCTGTTCCACCTTGGATGCACTACTGTGCCCAAATAATCAGAATATAGCAAATGTTAGTTATGAGTGTTTTAGCAGTATGACAGAAGAGGGAATGATTGTAATTGAAGCAGCACAATGGGTCTATTCCTTCAATGTCTATGTCTATAGGAGCCAATTTTTCTTAAGAGTTTCATTTTCTTCTTTGAACCTTCCTTCATTGACTCAACATATATTTATTAACTATTAATTATGTACAGTGATGGCTTCTGCACAAGATTTAAATACTTAGCAGCAACCACAACAAAAAGTCAACAAATATTTTTTGAACATGTACTTTTGTGCCCAGCACTATGGTATATTTCATGGTGAAGGCAGTGTGGTAGAAGGGAAAGAACATATATTTTGGAATCAGACAGCTCTGGATTCTAATTTACCTTTGCTTTTAGCTAACTCTTGTGTTTTGACATAACACATATGTCATAGTGTCCTGCCTTTTCTTTCCCTACTATGATTGTCTTAGTTCAGGCTGCCAGGACTATTATAGTAACTCTAAATTTACCTTTTTTAATCAGTCCTCTATCCTTTCAGTTTGTATTTAATATTGTCATAAAATATTGTATTTATTTTTATGCAAGTCATTTTCCTGCGTCAGAGCTTGAATCACATTACTCCCTACTTAAAAACTTCCAGTAACTTCCCAGTGCCTTTACAATGAAATAAAATTTCTTCAACATGGTATTTAAGACTTAGTATGAACTCAACCTCTCTTTTTGTCTTCCTTTGCTTCATTCCACTATTTACCCAGTGCTCTGGTCATCCCGAAGTAGTCCTTGTATATTAAATATGCTTTTTACTGTGTTTTTCTTCATTATACTCTTCTTTTAGAAAGCCCTCTTACTCTACATCTTCCTCAGTACCCCTCTCATCACCAAATTTTCACCTTTTGATAGAATAGTTTATTATTTGAAACCTATGTCAAATGTTATCCACAAAACCTTTCTTGAAATTTATAATCAGATATGTGATGTGTCTACTACACCAATTACTTGAACTTTTCTGATATCATATCATATTCTGCATTGTAGTTTAACTGCTTTTTTCTAGAATGTAATAAGATCTTTAATGGCATAAATTATTATTTTTTTATTTTTTATTTTTTGGCATAAATTATTTTTAACTTCTCTTTTAATTTCCCTGATGGACTTGAAATAGAATCTTATACAGAGTATTGAATTATAAAATGGAAGGACCTCTGGAGTCAGTCAGACTTGAGTTCAAATTATGTATCTGCTACTTACTGATTGCACACATAGTTTTGCGCAAGTTATTTTACCTGAGCCTCGATTTCCTTATCTGGAAGGAAAATTTACACCTTATAGGCAGGAAACTGCTAAAGATTAAATGATACAATATATGTAAAGAATTTGGAACAAAATAGATTCTATATTGAATGATAGTTATTGTTGGTTTTGAAAAAAATTATGGGAATTGAGGTAGCCACTTGGAAATAATAATTAACATGGATGGGAAGGTATAATTGGAGATCTAATCTACTTGATAGACCTGAATTTGAGAAATCAGTGGGTTTTTATAGCACATTTTCTATTATTCTTAAATTAAGGCAGAGGGATTTCACTATACCTTTCTAACATCAGTCACTTGAGATAGATAAGGCTGATTGTTCATTGCCTTCTGTCAAGTTTGTGACCATTTCTTTTCATATTTTTTTCTGTGTCACATACAAGGAATTCAAGATGATATTAATTTTACATTTATTATATGACTTCATTTGGGTTTGACAATCTGTCTGATTAGAGTAGTTAGGTATTATGGAATATTTGGGGAAAAGGGAAAAGCTCTTTCTGTGCTTTGGTTTATGGACCTGAAATTTCAGAATTCTGATACAGTAGTTTTACCAAATCTGCATAGAGGCTGCATTTGCACAGTACTGGTATTCTCTAAAACATCATTTTTGGTGTTCTAAGAGTGTCACTGGATATTACTAGGAAAGAATTCTTAGTATCCTTCCTGTGCAGCTGAAAACCTATTGCAAGAAAAAAATGTAGTGTTCAATAGTATTGTTCCGTTGCCAGCACATAACTGTTCATATTTACACTGATTGATTGTGTCCAAGTGCTTAATTTCCTACTAGGTTCAGATTTTTCCATTTTAATTTTGATTTAGTATTTTTTATTTTTGAAAGGAAACAGAGAAAGAGCCATACATTATCACTGCATTTTTTTTTTTTCAGAAGCTATTGAGAACCTCAGAATCAATAATGAAATATTGTGGAGGTAAAATACCAAAATATACAAGGAAATTTCATAACCTACCAATCTTCTATAGACTGCTAATTTGAATCATCTCCATGTGCAAATTATCTGTATACCATGATGTCACAAACATAAATTAGCTCCTACCATGTCAGGACATTTTCTGATATCTTCAGCATATTTTTCTACTAATATGTATAATTATTTAGGAATAGTAAGTTGTCCTGTGCAAGTGAGTGATATTCTTAAACTAATAATTCATTGCTCAAATTTTGAGTCCCACTAGGCAGAGAGAAATATGGAAGGAATGTCACATATATATGTCTACACTATTTTTTATTTTTAATACTAAGAGAAGGAGTTGGTGGGTTGTAATGATATTGACCTTATATAATTATAACTAAACTCAGCTCTCTGCAAAATTATGAAGGAGATTGTCTGAGAGGTACCACAAATTCAGTGTGCCCCATGTGTAGTGATCTCTAACCTGGTATTCCTCCTGTCTTCCCTATCTGAGTTTACAGGCACCCCCATCTACTCTTACTCAAATAAGTAATCGCCTTGAGGCCGGGACCATTCCAAATTGTCTTTGTGTCCCTGTGGCCTAGCACAGTGGCTGATAGGTAATATATAATCAATAAATAGAAAAAATAGAAGCAATTGGAAGAGTATTTCTGTAAGCTCCACTACTATATTCACCCACTGACCTGACTCTCTGCCCTTACATACTTTTTTCTTGCCTTCTCATACTAGAAGAATGGTTTCTTGTCTTATCTGAGGTTAACCTTTCCACTTGCACATTATCTCCCATTTCCTCTCACTTACTCAAGGATATGACTTCAGCAATTCTTCCTTTTATCTTCATTATTGTTATCTTTTTCTGTACTGAATCATTGCCATCAGCATGGCAATATGCTTAGATCTTCCCTATTTTTAAAAAAACTGCATTTTGCAGACATAGGGTGAGAGAATGGATAAAAAAACTATATACTGCCCCATCTATATACTGCCTACAGGAGATTCATTTTAGACCTAAATATACATGCAGATTGAAAGTGAGGGGATTGAGAAACATTTATCATGCAAATGCATATCTGAAGAAAGCTAGAGTAGCAATACTTATATTGGATAAACAGACTGTAAAACAAAGACTAACAAGAAACAAAGAAGGACACTATATAATAATGAAGAGGACAATCCAAAGAAGAAGATATAACAGTTGTCAGTATTTATGCACCTAACATTGGAGCACCCAGATACATAAAATAGGTAATAAACATCAAAGAACTAATTGACATAATACAATTATAATAGGGTATTTTAACACCTCACTTACATTGTCAGATCATCTAAACAGAAAATAAGGAAACAATGGCTTTGAATGATACAGTTGATCAGATGGATTTAATGTATATATTCAAAACATTCCATCCTAAAATAGCAGAAGGCATGTTCTTTTTAAGGGCACATGGGACATTCTCCAGAACAGATCACATACTAGGTCAAAGAACAAGCCTACTGTCTTGTTAATTTTGGCCATTCTAACTGGTGTAAGGTGGTATCTCAATGTGGTTTTTTTTGTTTTTTTTTTTTCAATGTGGTTTTGATCTGAATCTCCCTCATGGCTAATGATGATGAACATTTTTTTCATGCGTCTGTTAGCCATTTGTATGTCTTCTTTGGAGAAGTGTCTGTTCATGTCTTCTGCCCATTTTTCAATGTGATTATCTGTTTTGTGTGTGTTGAGTTTGAGGAGTTCTTTATAGATCTTGGACAGTAGGCTTTTGTCTATAATGTCATTTGTGAATATCTTCTCCCATTCTGTGGGTTACCTCTTTGTTTTGTTGACTGTTTCCTTTGCTGTGCAGAAGCTTTTGATGTTGATGAAGTCCCAAAAGTTCATTTTCCCTTTTGTTTCCTTTGCCTTTGGAGACATATCTTGAAAGAAGTTGCTGTTGAAGAGATTACTGCCTATGTTCTCCTCTTGGATTTTGATAGTTTCCTGCCTCACATTGAGGTCTTTTATCCATTTCGAGTTTGTCTTTGTGTATGGTGTAAGAGAATGGTCAAGTTTCATTCTTCTACACATAGCTGTCCAGTTTTCCCAGCACCTTTTATTGAAGAGGCTATCTTTTTTCCACTGTATATTTTTTCCTGCTTTGTTGCAGATTATTTGACCGTAGAGTTGCAGGTCCATACCTGGGCTGTCTAGTCTGTTCCACCGGTCTATGTGTCTGTTTTTGTGCCAGTAACATGATGTCTTGGTGATCACAGCTTTCTAGTAAAGCTTGAAATTAGGCAACGTGATGCCTCCAGTTTTGTTTTTCTTTTTCAACATTTCCTTAGCAATTTGGGATCATTTCTGGTTCCATACAAATTTTAGAATTAATTGTTCCAGCTCTTTGAAAAATGCTGGTGGAATTTTGATCAAGATGGCATTGAAAGTATAGATGCCTCTAGGCAGTATAAACATTTTAACAATGTTTATTTTTCCATTCCATGAGCATGGAATGCTCTTCCAACAAGTGTTGGAGAGGATGTGGAGAAAGGGGAACCCTCTTGCACTGTTAATGGGAATGCAAGTTGGTGCAGCCACTTTGGAAAACTGTGGAGATTCCTTAAGAAATTAAAAATAGACTTACCCTATGACCCTGCAATTGTACTACTGGGTATTTACCCCAAAGATACAGATGTAGTGAAAAGAAGAGGCATGTGGGCCCCAATGTTCATAGCAGCAATGGCCACAGTCTCCAAACTGTGGAAGGAACCAAGGTGCCCTTCAATGGCTGAATGGATAAAGAAGATATGGTTCATATATACAATGGAGTATTATGCCTCTATCAGAAAGGATGAATACACAACCTTTCGATCAACATGGATGGGACTGGAAGAGATTATGCTGAGTGAAATAAGTCAAGAAGAGAGAGTCAATTATCATATGGTTTCACTTACTTGTGGAGCATAAGGAATAACATGGAAGACATTGGGAGAAGGAGAGGAGAAGTGAGTTGGGGGAAATTGGAGGGGAAGATGAACCATGAGAGACTGTGGACTCTGAGAAACAAACTGAGGGTTTTGGGGGGTGGGTTGGGAGGTGGGGTGAGCCTGGTGGTGGGTTTTATGGAGGGCACATATTGCATGGAGCACTGGATGTGGTGCAGAAACAATGGATTTTGGAACACTGAAAAAAAAATTAATTAAGAAAAAAAAAGAAGAAGCCTAAACAAATTCAGGTAGATTGAAGTGATACCATGTCCCTTTTCTGATCTCAATACTGTGAAACAACTAGAAGTCAATCATAAGAAAAAAGTCTAGAAAGACCACCACTATATGGAGGTTAAATAACATGGTCCTAAACAATGAATGGGTCAACTAAATAATAAAAGAAGAAATAAAACGTGCATGGAATTAAATGAAAATGAAAATAAAATGGTCCAAAACCTTTGAGAGGCAGTGAAAGTGGTTCTAAAGGAGAAGTTTATAGCAATACAGGCCTTCCTCAAGAAGCAAGAAAAATCTGAGATAAACAACTTAATCTTCTACCTAAAGGAGTGAGGAAAACAACAAACAAAACATAAAACAGCAAGGGTTTATGGAAATGATAAATATTAGAGCAGAAATAAATGATATAGAAACTGAAGAAACAATAGAATAGATCAATGAAACCAGGAGCTGGTTCTTTGAAAAAAAAAAAAATCAACAAAATTTATCAACCTCTAGCCAGAATTATCAAGGAAAAAAGAGAAAGGACTCAAATAAATAAAAGCACAAATGAGAGAGGGGAAATAACAATGAACACCACAGAAATACAGATTAATTATAAGAGATATTATAAACAGTATGCCAACAAATTGGACAACCTAGGAGAAATGGATAAATTCCTATAAATATATAACCTACCAAAAGTGAATCAGGAGGAAATAGAACATTTGAACAGATAGATTACCAGCAGTGAAATTAAGTCAGTAATCAAAAAACTTCCAACAAACAAAAGTCCAGGACCAGATGGCTTCACAGGTGCATTCTACCAAACATTTAAAGAAACATTAATACCTATTCTTCTCAAACTATTCCAAAAAATAGAAAAGTAAAGAAAACTTCCAAATTCATTCTGTGATTTCAACATTTCCCTGATACTAAAACCAGATAAAGAAACCACGAAAGAGGAGAACTATAGGCCAATATTTCTGATGAACATACATACAAAAATTCTCAACAAAATACTAGCAAACCATATCCAATAATACATTAAACATGTCATTCACCACAGTCAAGTGGTTCAGTACTTGTAAATCAAGCAATGTGATACATCACATTAATAACAGAAAGGATAAGAACCATATGATCATTTCAGTAGGTGCAGATAAAGCATTTGACAATGTACAACATCCATTCATGATAAAAATCCTCAATAAAGTAGGTTTCAGAGGGAATATACCTCAATATAATAAGGTGGTGTATGAAAAACCAACAGCTAGTATCATCCTCAGTGGGGAAAAACTGAGAGCTTTTCCCCTGAGGACAGGAATAAGGCAAGGATGTTCACTGTCACCACCTTTATTCAACATAGTATTAGAAGTCTTACTCATGTAATCAAACAACAAATAGAATAACAGGCATTCAGATTGGTAAGGAAGGAGTAAAACTTTCACTATTTGCAGATGACATGTACTCTATATAGAAAACCCAAAAAGACTCCATCAAAAAAGTGCTAGAACTGATATACGAATTCAGTGAAGTCCCAGGATACAAAACCAGTGTACAGAAATCTGTTGCATTTCTTTCATCAATAATGAAGTAGCAGAAAGAGAAATTAAGAAAACACCCCATTGGGCGCCTGGGTGGTTCAGTGGGTTAAGCCGCTGCCTTCGGCTCAGGTCATGATCTCAGGGTCCTGGGGTCAAGTCCCGCGTCGGGCTCTCTGCTCAGCAGGGAGCCTGCTTCCCTCTCTCTCTCTCTCTCTGCCTGCCTCTCCGTCTACTTGTGATCTCTCTCTGTCAAATAAATAAATAAAATCTTTAAAAAAGAAAAGAAAAGAAAAGAAAACACCCCATTTAGGGGTGACTGGGTGGCTCAGTTAAGCATTGGACTCTTGATTTCGGCTCAGGTCATGATCTCAGGGTTGTGAGATTGAGCCCCACATTAGGCTCTGTGCTTTGGGTGGACCCTACTTTTCTCTCTCTCCTGCCCCTATTCTCTAACAAAAACAAAACAAAAACCCCAAGACAAAGACCCCCCAAAGCCCCCCCAAAACAATCATATTTACTAATGCACCAAAAATTATAAGATATCTAGGAATAAGCCTAACCAAATAAGTGAGAGACTATATTGTGAAAACTATAAAACACTGTTGAAAGAAGTTGAAGATGACACAAAGAAGTGCTCATGGATTGGAAGAACAAATATTGTGACAATGTCTATATTACCCAAAGCAATCTATACATTTAATGCAATCCCTATCAAAATAATAATAGCATTTTTCATTGAACTAGAATAAACAATTCTAGAATTTATGTGGAACCACAAAAGATCAGGAATAACCAAGGCAATCTTGGAAAACAAGCTGGAGGCATCACAATTCCAGACTTCAGGTTATATTACACAGCTGTAGTGATCAGAACAGCATGGTACTGGCACTGACATAGACACAAAGATCAATGAAACAGAATAGAAAACCCAGAAATGAACCCACAGTTATATAGTCAATTAATCTTCGACAAAGCAGGAAATGTTCAATGGGAAAGAGATAGCCTCTTCAACAGATAGTGTTGGGAAAACTTGACAGCAACGTGCAAAGAATGAAACTGGATTACTTTCTTACACAGTGCACAAAAATAAATTCCAAGTGGCTTAAAGACCTAAATGTGAGACCTGAAGCACAAAAATCCTGGAAGAATGCACAGGCAGTAACTTAATGACATCAGCCATAGCAAGTTTTTTTTGGATAGGTAGGAAGTAAACAAAACTGACATTTGTATGCAATCAGAGAAGATATTTGCAAATTGCATATCTGATAAAGGGTTAGTATCCAAAAGGGTTACAACTCAACACCAAAAAAACAACCTGATTAAAAAATGAGAAGACATGAAAAGACATTTCTCCAAAAAAGACATACAGATGGCAACACACATGTAAAGATGTTCAGTATCAGTCATCATCAGGGAAGTGCAAATAAAAACCACAATGAAATAGCACCTCATAACGTTTGGAATGGCTAAAATCAGTGATACAAGGAACAACAAGTTTTGGTGAGGATATGGAGAAATAGGGATCCTCACGCACTGTTGGTGGGAGTGTAGAGTGGTGCAGCCACTGTTGTAAAAAGTATAGAAACTCCTCAAAAAGTTAAAAATAGAACTACTCTAGGACCCAGTAATCGAAGTACTGGTTATTTACACAAAGAACACAAAATCACATAATTCAAAGGGATATACACACCCCTATGTTTATAGCAACATTATCTACAATAGCCAGATTATGGAAGCAGCCCAAGTGTCCATTGTCTGATGAATGGATAAAGAAGATGTGGTATATAGAATATTATTTAGCCAAAGGAAAGAAGGAAATGTTAACATTTGCACAACGTGGATTGAACTAGAGTATAATGCTAAACTAAGTAAGGTCAGAAAAAGACAAGTCCCGTATGATTTCATTCATGTTGAAATTTAAGAAACAAAACAAATGATCATAGGGAAAGAGAGAGAGAGAATGAATATCCAAGAAACAGACTCTTAAAGAGAGAATAAACTGATAGTTACCAGAGGGGAGTTAGGTGGAGGGATGGGTTAAATAGGTAATAGGGATTAAGGAGTGCATTTGTCATGATGACCACCAGGTGTTGTATGGAATTGCTGAATCACTAAATAGTATACCTGAAAGTAATATTACACTTTATGTTAATTAACTGGAATTTAAATAAAAACTTAAAAAAAAAAACACCCTGCACTTTGTTCCACAACCCTATCAATGACTAATTCTTTTCTCTGTTCCCTTTTACAAAAACAAAAAAACAAAAAAACAAACAAACAAAAAAACCTGAAAGAGTTGTTTGCCTCTAATCCTAGCTCATTCAGGCAGGCTTTCATGAATCATGCCTCTCCCTCCAAATTTCCCTTCTTAAAGTCATTGATGACTTCCAAATTGCTTAATGTCAGATCTCATTTTATATTCTTATGGTTCTGTTGGTAGGATTTGACCCATTTGTATTATTCCCATTCTTTCCTCTTAGACATTTCTTTTTCTAGCTTCAAAGATACATACCAACTCCCTAGTCCATGCCTCCCCCGCCCCCCACCCCAATCGCTGTGGTCCCTTCTGTACATTGATTGGTTACACCTCATTTCTTTACCTTCTAAACACTAGAATGTTTTAGAGAAAGGTTCTGAACCTTTTCTATCTACAGTTATTCCCTTTGCTTATCTCATCAGATAACTTGGCTTTAAATATTATCTACATGCTGATTTATATCTCTAGTAAAAATTTCTTTTACTCTAGATTCATATTCATCATGAGTGAGTCCAGATGAACCATTGGCCAACCCATAAAATTGCAGGAAATAATAGATGCTATTGTTTTAAACCACAGGGCTTTGTTGTAGTTTGATACGCTGCTATGTATGCATTAATTTAAGGCTTGACTTCATCATCCTAAAAGCAAATGTAAAGTGTGAAAACTGTGATTTTCAAATTGCTTAATTTATTTGCAGAATGTATTGATAGATTCCAATCTTTACAGGAATACAAATGCTTGTTGATTCATGAAAATGCAAATTATTTATCCTTTTCCCCTAAAAGAATTCATTATCCATGATGCATAATAATAGGAAATCAAAATAACAATTATGTTGTCTCCATGCATCCAGACAAAAGAGTTACTCTAGTAGTCCAACACTGCAATTAATGAATAAGGTGGAATCCAATTTTATGAATCACTCAGTAAGTTCAGTCTTTGGTAATTTAATGAAACTATTAGTGGTTTTTAAAATAATGAATATAGTGAATTAAATATATATTTTTTCTTGGCATGAATCTGGACCATTATGGTGTGAATTACTTGCATATAGGTAAAATTATACTTCATTATAAACATTAAATATACTTAAGTAAATAATTTTAATTTACTTATTGTTCTTCCTTTTCAATCTTATTCATTGTGTACTATAGAGAATGACATACTAACACATTGACAGTTTTTCATGAGAGAACAGAGAATGCTTTTAAAATTATTCTTTAATATAAAAGACTGCTATGGTTTCAGATTTGGAGTATGTTTTGTGAGAAGTAAATTGCCAAATTCTAACTGTTAATTAGAAAAACTCTTAACTATGTAAGGCTTATCAACACAGTATTTTTAGAGATTAGCAATATGCAGTAGTTGAAGAACAGTCTAAAGGTGCAATCATCTAATGTGAATTTAAGCCATACATCTTAGAATAGGCAGTCAACATTTTTACATTCTTTAACCTCTTTTAAGTAGCAGTATCTATGGTTCCTCAAAAGCAACATTAAAGCAAATATAATATTGGAAATATTATCACATCTATCAAATCTTTTAGTTGACAGGAGATTAGAAAAACTGGGTTAATTGACAAACCATAAGAGACTCAATCTCACGAAATAAACTGAGGGCTGCTGGGGGTTTAGGGTTAGGGATAGGGTGGCTGGGTTATGGACATTGGGGAGGGTATGTGCTATGGTGAGTGCTGTGAAATGTGTAAGCCTCATGATTCACAGACCTGTACTCCTGGGGCAAA
This sequence comes from Lutra lutra, assembly GCF_902655055.1. NCBI lineage: Eukaryota > Metazoa > Chordata > Mammalia > Carnivora > Mustelidae > Lutra > Lutra lutra. Next base: position 158,054,949 of record NC_062281.1, read on the forward strand.
TAATATATGTTAATAAAAAATAAACTAAAAAAAAGATAGTACAATTCTTGAAACCTGGCCATAATAATTAAAACAATTACTCATATTTGTATGTTTTAAAGGCATTTCAGGTTCTTTATCTTATTTTATTATGTCAGTGACATTTTGTAGCAAATGTTAAGATTATCATCATCATCATTTTTACACCAATTTTAGAAGTGAGGAAACTGCAGTTCACAGAAGTAGAATAAATTTCCCAAGATCATATAGGTGGCAAGCAGTAGACTTAGGAGTAGGATTTCAAATTCTTACAAAGCTTTGTTTAATTAATATGGATAAACACTTAATGTACTTATTAAGTGTCTTATAAATTAAAATACCAAAAATTGGGGTGCCTGCGTGACTCAGTGGGTTAAAGCCTCTGCCTTCAGCTCGGGTCATGATCCCAGGTCCTGGGATCGAGCCCCACATTGGGCTCTCTGCTCAGTGGGAAGCCTGCTTCCCCCTCTCTCTCTCTGCCTGCCTTTCTGCCTACTTGTGATTTCTGTCTGTCAAATAAATAAATAAATAAAAATACCAAAAATATCTTTGAAGAGGAATGGAGAATGTTATTTATACTTTAATATTCCAGGTGATGAGTTAGAAATCCTTACTGAAACAGGAGAGGCAAAGTAGAAAGTTTGAAATCTATTATCTGATTCCAAAGCTCATGTTTTTTTTTTTTTTAATTATTCATTTCTTTTCAGTGTAACAGAATTCATTGTTATGCACCACACCCAGTGCTCCATGTAATACTTGCCCTCTGTAATACCCACCACCTGGCTCCCCCAACCTTCCACGCCCCGCCCCTTTAAAACCCTCAGATTGTTTTTCGGAGTCCATAGTCTCTCATGGTTCACCTCCCCTTCCAATTTCCCTCAACTCCCTTCTCTTCTCCATCTCCTCATGTCCTCCATGTTACTTGTTATGCTCCACAAATAAGTGAAACCATATGATAATTGACTCTCTCTGCTTGACTTATTTCACTCAGCATAATCTCTTCTAGTCCCGTCCATGTTGCTACAAAAGTTGAGTATTCATCCTTTCTGATGGAGGCATAATGCTCCATAGTGTATATGGACCACATATTCCTTATCCATTCGTCCGTTGAAGGGCATCTTGGTTCCTTCCACAGTTTGGCGACCCTGGCCATTGCTGCTATAAACTTTGGGGTACAGATGGCCCTTCTTTTCACCACATCTGGATCTTTGGGGTAAATACCCAGTAGTGCAATGGCAGGGTCATAGGGAAGCTCTATTTTTAATTTCTTAAGGAATCTCCACACTGTTTTCCAAAGTGGCTGCACCAACTTGCATTCCCACCAACAGTGTAAGAGGGTTCCCCTTTCTCCACACCCTCTCTAACACATGTTGTTTCCTGTCTTGCTAATTTTGGACATTTTAACTGGTGTAAGGTGGTATCTCAATGTGGTTTTAATTTGAATCTCCCTGATGGCTAGTGACGATGAACATTTTTTCATGTGTCTGATAGCTATTTGTATGTCTTCACTGAAGAAGTGTGTGTTCATGTCTTCTGCCCATTTTTTGACATGATTATCTGTTTTGTTGTGTTGAGTTATACTACAAAAAATTGCCTCTCAGCATTTTACATGTATCTCATTCCGTGTTTCCTTCTTTTGTTACTTGTTTATACTCATGTCTTCCTTGTTAGATTATAGTTTTCTTAAAGATAGAAATCATATCGCTTACATCCTCCTCATCCTCTATTCCCTCATACTTAACAGTATCTTGCATAAGGTTCAGTAATATTTGCTGCAAAGAAGTGAAACTTTTTATGGTATCCTATGAGAAGAGACTAAGGCATGTTCTATGTAAATCTAAAGTATCCCCACACACTTATTTGAAAATATTTATTATATATGTAGTGTGTACCCACCATTATTTTAGTATAAGTTTGTATTTAGAGGTAGTCAAATAGAAAAACTTTGGTTAAAAACTTGTTGTTTATCCTCTTGGAGCCACTGTTTTATTCAGCTTTATGAGATTAATCTGAAACATACCTCTTCAAATTAAGTAGTATGTATAAAGGAGTTTACTTAGGTTTTGTGTGTTGTATTCTTGCTAAACATTAGTTTCTTTGCTAATCTCCTTCTTACCCATCACTTAAAGTCCCCTAGTAAAAAGGTAATAGAAATTACTTAAGTCTGAATGATTTTGTTTCCCACTGTATTTATTATGGTTTTACTATTATTTTCAGATATGAATTTCCAGAGTTTGAGATGTAAAAAATTGGTGAGTTAGGAGTAGTCCCTAGAATGACTTTTGTGTGGACCTGGCCTTGGTGTTAAAATTGTCTTTCCAAACATGGGTATTCATGGAGTATTGGACTATAGGCATTAATTAAGTGCATCAGGTAGGTATTGTTGATTTCAGGCACACGATTTCTTTGGGAGGGTTTCAGCTACTGTTCTACAATTCTGAGACTTATGTATTTCAGAAAGTTTCCCAAAGCTGAGTCTGTGGATTTCTCTATGTGATTTACAACCATAGTTTCTATAGGTTCTGATCACTTTTTATTTTCCCATCATGACGCAGGGTAATTATTAGAGTGACAAAGGAAGTCATATATTTTAAAGCTTCTATGTGGCCAAAGGGTGCTTTTAATGAAAATTAGCTTTAGTTAGACATTTAGTTTAGACATTTAGCTAATTAAAAATTAGCTTTAGTTAGACAGCAATGCACATGCTGCACCACTGATATAGTAATTCATTTTATACGCTTTCTGAGAATCTAAATTCATTGTTTCATAGAACCATTTTTTTTTAACCGTAGGCTAATGGAGAGTTGATGATATACTAGAGATTTCTCTATTTTCAGAATTATGTTTTTAACATTCTTATTTTCTTAGCTACTAAAGATGCTATGATTTTGAAGGATTAATATGAATTATCATTTTATCTGCAACCAAACATTTAAATATCTGTTGACATTTTCTGTGTGAGATTAACATTTAATTTAGAAAAAAGCTAGAAATCTTTGAAATAAAGTAAAATGGTTCGTGAGTTTATAGAATGAAATGACAAATGTTTAGTGCAAAGACCTTTGAATATAATATTGTAATTGACATATAAAATGTTCTTTGGTTGCATTCAAAATGTCAATATTGAATTATCAGTCTAAACCACATCAAGGAAGTAATCAGAAGTTAAATAAAAAGAACTTAAACATTAAATATATCAGTCAGCAGATGAATAGATGCCTCATATGGAAGCATTTGGCCTGCAATTGTATTATTCAACAATCAAACTAGGTCATGAAATTATGAAAATGAAATATTATGTTTTATTTGTAAAAATAAACTCACAAGCTTGAGATTTTAAATTATATTAAGGACATGTAACTAGAGAAATTTAAATGCATGTATTAATGGAGTAAATTAAGTATTTTGGCAGTGAATAATTTTATATTACTATAAAAAGTATCAAGGTAACTATTTACTAGTACTAACACTGCTTATTTTGTTGAGTACTTATTTTGTTGAGCTAACCATTATTTTTGGCATTTATATTGCTTAAGTCATTAAGGAGACCTTTGATGCTGTTTTTGTTTTCTTTCTTAAGCAGTAAAATAACATTTTCTCCTCATTCCATAAAGTAAGTACAACTGAACCTTCATTGTCTATTTTCTAATTACTTAATTTGATTATGTATTAGATTCAATTATTCTTTCATTGGCCACATGGCATTTTTGCCATTTTATTTATCAAAAGCACCTCCAAGAGTTAAAAGGAACAGGACATTTTCTTTTCCTTTTGGTTTTTCCCCAAATTTTTATTTAAATTCTAGTTAACATATAGTATAATATTGGTTTTAGGATTAGAATTTAGGAATTCGTTGCTTAATATAACACCCAGTGCTCATCTTGATAAGTGCCCTCCTTAACACCCTTATCACCCATTTAGCTCTTTCCCCACTCCAGTCCCCTCCAAAAACCCTCAGTTTGTTCTCTATCCTTAAGAGTCTCTTATAGTTTGCTTTCCCTTCTCTTCTTTTTTATTCAGGACAAGACATTTAAAAAAAGACTTAAATATTTATTGTTTTACCACTTGATAATGACTCACAAGATAACTAATGCAATCTTTAAATTATACTAGGTACAGTTAAAATCCTTGCTGCTAAAACTATTACTATTTTGAGGTTCAGAATAAATTTAAATATCAGAAGATGAGAACTAAATGATATTTAAGATATTACAGTTCTTTGATCAATTTGTGCAAATTTAATGGTAAGGTTATATAATGGTAATTGAGGAACTTTCTCAAAACTCAGAATATAATAATAGCATAGTGTAAGACCAAGCCAAATATTTTAAATTTTGAAAGTTACTGTGAAATACTGAGATGGTAATATGTACTCATTATTTGCAAGGTGTAGAAGATAAAGTGAAGCAAATAAGATAATCTGTAATTTAAAAACTATAATTTTACCACTTAGAAATAAATTGTTAACCTGTTATTTCTTTTGATTTTTTGAAAAACTCAGAAACACAACTGTTTACAATGTCGTTGAGATTATTTATAAAGAGTGAGAAAATTTTTTGTGCTTTTCACTTCCATTATACCATGATCACTTTTTAATTCATTTAAATATTCAAAAAGATAATTTAAATAACCCATGTGACAGAATGTTATGCAGTGATTGGAATTATTTTGTGGTTTTCCTATTGTTGAACATTATTAACTAAAGTTGCTATTATGAATAATGCACTTTACATCCATGTACATAAATTTTTTTCTTCGTTTCTCCTCATTTCCTGAGGAGACTGTACTTGGAAGTGAATTATAATTTCAAAGGATCTGAATCTTTTTTTAAAGCCTTTAAAGTCTACTGTTAATTGCTTTTTAGAAAGATCATACCAATTTAAGCTTCTACAAAACAAAGTATGGGAAAGTCACTCTATACTTACCAGTATCGTGAATAATCACTGTAGGAACCTTATTCTCATTGGCAAAAAAAAAGGCATTTTATTGTTCTAATTCTGATTCCTTTGATCATTGGTAAGGTTATACTCATTTCATATATTTGTGAACATTCAATTTTCTGCTTTTCTGCTTTTATGAATTGTCCCTTTAATTTTTCTTTTGGAATTTTTTTTATTATGTTCAGTTAGCCACTGTATAGTAAATCATTAGTTTTTGATGTAATGTTCAATGATTCATTAGTTACATATAACAGCCAGTGCTCATCACAACACATGCCCTCCTTAATATCCATCCTTAATACCCATCACCCTGTTAGCCCCTTCCTCTACCCCCCTTTCCTCTGAAACCCTCAGTTTTTTCTAAGGGTCTACAGTCTCTCATTGTTCATCTCATTCTCTAATTTCTCCCCCTTCAGATTTCCTTCTCTTCCCTTATGGTCATCTGTGCTATTGTTTATGTTCTACAAATAAATGAAACCATACGGTAATTGTCTTTCTCTGCTTGATTTACTTCACTTAGCAGAATCCCCTCAGTTCCATCCATGTTGAAGCAAGTAGTGGATATTCATCCATTCTGATGGCTGAATAATATTCCATTGTGTATATGGACCACATCATTTTTAAAAAAAAATTTTATTTTCTTGTTACAGTGTTCCAAGATTTGTTGTTTATGCACCACACCCAGTGCTCCATATAATACATGCCCTCCTTAGTACTCAACCACCAGGCTCACCTAACCTCCCACCCCAGTCCCTCCAAAACCCTTAGTTTGTTTCTCAGAGTCCACAGTCTCTCATGGTTCATCTCCCCCTCCGATTTCCCCCAACTCTATTCTCCTCTCCTTCTCCCAGTGTCCTCCATGTTATTCCTTATGCTCCACAAGTAAGTGAAACCATATAATAATTGACTCTCTCTTCTTGACTTATTTCCCTCAGCATTCTCTCCTCCAGTCCTGTCCATGTTGATAAAAAAGTTGGGTATTCATCCTTTCTGTTGGAGGCATAACAGTCCATTGTATACATGGACCATACCTTCTTTATCCATTCATCTGTTGAAGGGCATCTTGGCTCTTTCCACAGTTTGGTGGTGGACCACATCATCTTTATCCATTCATCTGTTGAAGGGCATCTGGTCTCCTTCCACAGTTTGGCTCTTGTGGACATTGAGGCTATGAACATTGGGGTGCATGTGGCCCTTCTTTTCACACATCTGTATTTTGGGGTAAATACTTAGTAGTGCAATTGTTGGGTTGTAGGGTAGCTCTATTTTTAACACCTTGAGGAACCTCCATACTGTTTTCCAGAGTGGCTGTACTAACTTGCATTCCCACCAACAGTGTAAGAGGATGCCCCTTTCTCCATAACCTCACCAAATTTGTTGTTTAAGAATACAAAGCCTTAGTTGGGGCACCTGGATTGCACAGTTGATTATAAACATCCAACTTTTGGTTTTGGCTGGGGTCATGATCTCAGGGCTGTGACCGCAGGATCGTGATTTCAGGGTTGTAAGTTAAAGTCCCTCATTGGGTTCCGTGCTCAGAGTGGAGTCTGCTTGAGATTCCCTCTCCTCCCTGCCCCTCCCACTGTGCTCTCTCTCAAATAAATAAATAAATCTTAAAAAAAAAAGAATATTAAGCCTTATTTATCTTTGTGGCCAGTGTTTTTCTTAGCTTGATATATTTGAATTTTATGATGATGTTTTTTACATGAGAGAGCTAACATTTTTATGAGGTCAGATATGATTGATTTTTTTTTCTACCATTGCTTTTTATGGTTAATGCTTCCAAATTTGAGAAAATATTTAAGTTTGCTTCTAGCCTTTTTTTTAAAAGATTTTTATTTATTTACCTGACAGAGATCACAGGTAGGCAGAGAGGCAGGCAGAGAGAGAGAGAGGAAGAAGCAGGCTCCCTGCAGAGCAGAGAGCCCGATGTGGGGCTCGATCCCAGGACACTGGGATCATGACCCGAGCCGAAGGCAGAGGCCTTAACCCGCCGAGCCACCCAGGCACCCCTGCTTCTAGCCTTTTTATAGTTTTGTTCACTTGTTTAATTTTTTAATCCTTACCAAAATTATATAAGTATAGTAAACTGAGGTTCTAACTTAAAATTTTCTGAATAGCTATTTTCATCACTTACTTATTGAATAATCCATTTCTTTACTACTGGTTTTTGTGATGCTCCCTTTATTATATTCTACCTACACACACATACTTATATATCATACCATGTGGTTTACAAATTTTGACCTTAGACTTCTTAATCTGTATAACTTAAGGCTGTTAGTAAAATAAATGCATCTTCCTGGGCCCCAAATCTGGAATACTGAATTAGAAACTCTGTAGATATACTCTAGGAACATATTTTCTCTCCTCCTGGAAGTTTTATACCCCTCTCATTTATTTAGCTTTCTTGATAAATTTCTGAGTTAATTTATTTTAAAAATGCCAATGACATTCTGGTGAGAATTACATTAAACTATACATTTATTTGTGAATTAATAGCAATTTTGTAATGGTCTTCTCGTCTGGATACATGTTATATCTTGCCATTTGTTAATGTCTTCTTTTTTTCCTTTTTAGGAAAACTTAAAAGATTTAAATTTAACTGAAAATTCTCATGTACCTTGAGATGATGCATCTATATCTTAAAAAAATCTCAGCTTAATGCCTATATTTGGGATAGTTTATATGACTATATCTAATATTTAATATTCTATTGAAGTCTTACTTTAATTGTTCTTTGTCCCAGTGTTTTTCTTCTTTTTCTCAATTTATCATATTTTATTTATTTTTTTAAATTTTTTCTAAGATTTTATTAATTTATTTGACAGAGAGAGAGATCACAAGCAGGCAGACAGGCAAGCAGAGAGAGAGAGAGAGAGGGAAGCAGGCTTGCCACTGAGCAAAGAGCCCAATGTGGGGCTTGATCCCAGGACCCTGAGATCATGATCTGAGCTGAAGGCAGAGGCTTAACCTACTGAACCACCCAGGTGCCCCATCAGTTTATCATATTTTAGCTTTTTAAAACAATTTTTCTGTTTTTTTTTATGAGCATCTGAAAGGCAGAGAGTTTTGCCTTATTATTTTATGAATTAATTTCCTTTAACTTTCAATATCTAACAATATCTACCACAATAAGTGTCCAGTATATATTTGGTGAATTACATTGAATTCCCAGTACTTATCTAGACCTTAAAATGGAGTAGCCATGAGTGAATTAATATTTATGCTCCTGGGATAATAGATGACATCCTCCATTGATGTTCTCATATATTTCTTTCATTCAGCATTAGTTTCACCAGATATTTAGTGAATTTCTGTTATGAGTCATGCATTATGTTAGGAGCATGAGGAAACAAACATAAGATCACTTATATAATCAAGATTTTTACTAGGCATTGAAGAGAGACATATCTGTATGTGAATAATTAAAATTGAAAGTGTTAAAACAGAGGTGAGTGAAAATACTTTGAGTGTATTCCTTAGTATTGGTAGTAGTTACTTTGTAGTACTGTATAGTAGAAACTTTACTATTTCTTTGGTCAGGATTAGAATCCTTAGCTCTTTGAATACCAACTACTGTGTAACCTTGAGCAAGTTACTAGCTCTTTGAAAATCATTTTCTTACCTAAAATGGAGAAAATCACATTTACGTTAAAGATGTGATGTGATTTTTAAATGAATTGCCTGTGTAAATTGAAATTAATATTGTATAAAATAAATTCCCTCTTCTTGTTTGTTGGAAGACCTTGAAATGTGGGTAATTCAGGTTAAATCAGTTTCCTTTTTCATGCTATGGCAGAAACTTATAAATAAGAATATTCTGTATATAAAATTTTTTTAATGAATTGGGAAAACATTGAAAATATTTGTACTTTAGTAGTAATGATCTTTCTATTCCAACTTTCAGAGTCTGTGTTCTAAAGAATCAGAGTGTTTCAAACACTGTCCCACTATTTCCACTGTCTTGCTTCCCAGTTTTTTTTCAACTCATTCCAATCTGTTTTCCATTCTCACTGCTCCACTGAAACTGTTCTTGTCAAAATCATCAGTGACCACTTTATGGATAAGTTTATGGCTAAGTTAATTTCATAAAAATTGATCTCAGTGGCTTGCAAAATCATTGACTCTCATCTCCTTCTTGAATCAGTCTTCTTCCTTGGATTATGCAATAACTCATTCTCCTGGTTTGTCTTCAGTCATACAGACTGCTCCTTCTCAGTCTTTTTTGTATTGGATCATCTTCCTCTATTTAAATCCTAAGAGTTAAAGTTTCTCAGATTATAGTTCTGGGCCTTTTCTTCTTTCTGTCTCTTTTGTCAAACTATTTATAATTCCTAGATTTAAATTTCCTATCTAGAACTCCTTTCTTAACTAAATACATGTTCAGTGATCTGGTTGACAACTTCACCTGGACTCTCATGGACATCTCAAAAATAATGAGATTCAAAATGGTAGATTTTCTCCTTGAACCCATTCTCCAACTTCATTTTTCTTCTCACACAATTTCTTAGGTCAGAAATATGGGAGTCAACTAGTCTTCCCATTTACTCACACGTGATGTTTAATGCATCTGCAAGTTCCATTGATTTTACTTTCAAAGTATTTCAGAATTTTGTATTCTTTTCTTCAGTTCTGTTAGTATCATCCTGATTTAGGCAGTATCTTCTCTCTTGGACTTCTTCAACATATGTTTTTTTTAAAGATTTTTATTTATTTGAGAGAGAGAGAGAGCCTGCACAAGCAGGGGGAGGGGCTGAGGGAGAGGAAGAAGGATAGGGATAAACAGACTCCCCACTAAGCTTGGAGCCTTGGAGCTTATTCCAGGACCCTGAGATGGTGACCTGAGCCAAAATCAGAAGCATAAGTGACTGAGCCACCTGGGTGCCCCTTCAGCATATTTTGTTTGAGACAGGAAGTGAGTATATTGGACTAAGAGTTGTGGAGGAGCATGGTCAGAGATTCTGGAAAACCATTTAGTGTTAAATGATGGAGTGCCTTGTATGTCATGGTAATCTGTTTAGACTTAATCCTGTAGTTGATGTGTATTATCTGAAGAAATTGAAGTCAGGAATTTTGAGTACCAGCTATGTGTCAGATTGTTTCCAGGCTCTGAGAAGGTAGCTGTCATCCAAATTGACAATGTTCTTGCTCTCATAGACCTGACATTTTTGTGGGGGAAATAGCCTATGAACATATGTGTATGTGTATAAAAATAAATAAATTATATTATAAATGTTTTAGTTCATACATATATATTTAAATTATGTATCTTACATATATGATACATAGTTTAAATATGCTTATTTAAATTTCATTTAAATTCAATTAAATTGAAATTCATTAAATTGAAATTAAATTTCAATATGCTTATTTAAATTTCATTTAAATTAAATAAATAGATAAATTTCAATTACATAAGTAAAGTCTTTTTTTTTTTTTAAAGATTTATTTATTTATTTATTTGACAGAGAGATCACAAGCAGGCAGAGAGGCAGGCAGAGAGAGAGGAGGAAGCAGGCTCCCTGCTGAGCAGAGAGCCCGATGCGGGGCTAGATCCCAGGACTCTGAGATCATGACCTGAGCCGAAGGCAGCGGCCTAACCCACTGAGCCACCCAGGCGCCCAAAGTCTTTTTTTTTTTTTAAGATTTTTTAATTTATTTGACACAGAGAGAGAGAGATCACAAGTAGGTAGAGAGGCAGGCAGAGAGTGGAGGGAAGCAGGCTCCCGGCTGAGCAGAGAGCCTGATGTGGGGCTTGATCCCAGGACCCTGGGATCATGACCTGAGCCTAAGGCAGAGGCATAACCCACTGAGTCACCCAGACACCCCTAAATAAATTCTTATTTAAATTTCAGGTGATAATGAGTGCTCTGAATAAAAATAAAAGGATAGAGAGTAATGGATTTTCATTATTTATTTGGATGATATTCATTTATGCAACAAATAATGATTGAGTGTCTTACCTTGTTCAAGGCTTTTTTATATAACTAATATTTTCTGCTTAGTATAGCCATATGAAATGAGTATTATATTTTTAAAATATTTTATTTATTATTTGAGAGCAAGTGAGAGAGAGCATGAGCAGTGGCAGGGGAGAGTGAGAGGCAGGCTCCCCACTGTGCAGGGAGCCCGATATGGGGCTCAATCCCAGGACCTTGAAATCATGACCCGAGCTGAAGGCAGATGCTTAACTGACTGAGCCACCCAGATGCCCCTGAAAGGAGTATGATTATTAATATTAAAGAAATGAGAAATTTTTTTTATTATGTTAGTCACCATAGAGTACATCATTAGTTTTTGATGTAGTATTCCATGATTCATTGTTTGCATATAACACCTAGTGTTCCATGTAATACGTGCCCTCCTTAATACCCATCACCAGGCTCACCCATCCTCCCCACACCCCTTCCCTCTAAAACCTTCAGTTTATTTCCTGGAATCCATAGTCTCTCATGGTTCATCTATCCCTCTGAATCCCCCCACCGCCATTTTTCCCTTGCTTCTCCTGATGTTCTCCATACTATTCCTTATGTTCCAAAAAGAAGTGAAACCATATGATTGATTTTCTCTGCTTGACTTATTTTACTTTGCATAATCTCATCCAGTTCCAGCCATGTTGATGCAAAAGTTGACTATTCATCCTTTCTGATGGTTGAGTAATATTCCATTGTGGATAAAGAAGACCACATCTTCTTTATCCATGCATCTTTTGAAGGGCATCTCTGTTCCTTCCAGAGTTTCACTATTGTGGACACTGCTGCTATGAACTTTGGGGTGCATATTGCCCTTCTTTTCACTGCCTCTGTATCTTTTGGGTAAATACCCAGGAGTACAATTGCAGGGTTATAGGGTAGCACTATTCTTAACTTTTTGAGGAACCTCCACACTGTTTTCTAAAGTGGCTATACCACCTTGCATTCCCACCAATAGTGTAAGAGGGTTCCCCTTTCTCTACAACCTCTCCAGCATATGTTGTTTCTTGCCTTGTCAATTTTTGCCATTCTAAGTGGTGTAAGGTGGTTTTACAATGTGATTTTGATTGACTTTTCCTGATGGCTAATGATGATGGACATTTTTTCATGTGTCTGTTAGCCATTTGTATGTCTTCTTTGGAGAAGTGTCTGTTCATGTCTTCTGTGCATTTTTTGAGTTGATTATTTGTTTTTTGGGTGTTGAGTTTGATAAGTTCTTTTTAGATCTTTGATATCAGCCCTTTATCTATAATGTCATTTGCAAATATTTTCTCCCATTCTGTGGGTTGCCTTTTTGCTTTGTTGACTGTTTCATTTGTTGTGCAGAAGCTTTTTATCTTGATAAAGTCCCAAAAGTTCATTTTTGCTTTCTTCGACATCATCCACAGCAACTTATTTCAAATGAGAAATTTGAGTCTGATAAGATTAATTTGTTGATATTGAGAAGACTGAAAACTAATTGACTTAGAGTTTAAATCTGTTTTATGCTTTTACTTTTTGAATTTATATCATATTCCTCTTTCATTTTTAACAGAAAGATTGGCATTGAGGCAGTTTGGAGATTTGGTATTAATGGTTAGGTAAGGCTTGTATCTTGGAGACCAGTGAGAGCATTTTAATAGTTCAGATAAAATATGATAACAGCCTGGGGTAAGAAAGGATGAAATCGATTCATTTACCAAACAAATGCAGAAAGGCCAAATATGTTGCTTGCCAATGGAGCTGTGTCAAGCATCTAGCTTTCTTTTCCTATCAATGATTTTCTATTCATTTCCATAAGTGATTTATAAAATTAGGGGACCAAACTCTTCTGTTTCTTTTCATCACCACAAACTACTGTTTGGCTACCCTTCAGAGTTTAAATGCTTCTTCTCTTATATACAATCTGTTTTTGCTCATGGTTTAAGCAAGTACATTTTTATTTCTCCAGTTACCAGCAGTTATAGACTTTCAGTTTTGGGTAGTTGCTGATTTTTACTAAATTTTATTCTCTATCAGGAAACTATGTTAAATAGGTATTTTGTAGTATAAATATAAATGAGCAGATTTTGTTCTTGTTGTTGTTGTTGTTTTACATCTGCTAATGCTATTTCTGTTATATAACCTTGACTGCACTAAAGCCAGTGGGAATCCTCTCAGACAATGTACTTACTTTTTTAAGATGTGATACCAGCATGTTATAAAAAGGAAGAAAAATGATGAAATTACTTAGGAGAATATATCCATAATGTTACTGGGCATGAACATTTTATCAGTATTGCTTGTGGTTGTTCCACAAAAAGAAAATTTACTGGGAGCCTCTTGTGTTGTGGGTAGTTACATATATCTTTTATTTAACATATATTTATTGAGTACATTTTATGTTTCATGCACAGTGCTTGGCATGGTGTATATCTGAATGAACAGAAAACATTTGTTTACTATTCTTTGTGAGTTCAAGTCTGGTGGGATAAAGTCACTAAGAAGTTAACAAATATGTGATGTTGAACGCATTCACTGTACTTTTTATTTACAGCATTGTAGGTTTTAATTTGACAATTTCTCTTTAGTTTTTTTAATAGATCTCAATTTCCAATTTAATTTTCTCTATGTTCACTCTGAAGACCATAACTTTCTTTAATTCATTGAAATATTTTCCTTTAGCTATTTGAATATATTTATAAAATAAATAAAAGAAAATACTTGGTTTACTAAAGCCAAAATCTGGGCCTTCTCAGTGTTGGTCTGTATTGACTACATTTTTTATTATAGAAGCTCTTGTTTCTCTTTTCATCTTCTTAAGAGATGACTTTTTGATTGAGTTACCAGTTCTACTGGTTTTTATCACCTTGAACTTAGATTAACTTAGTTAAACTTACAAGTTTATGTAAGTTCAAGGTGATAAACCATTCCTCTAAGTTAGAACTTGTGTAAGGAAGAGTTAATTAAGCAGGCATGAATTTCTTAAACCTTTCACATTAACAAAGCATCTGTTTTATGACTGACCTTTGGCTGGTTCCTAGAATGCTGTTGGAATGTTCTGATAAGAATTTTTTACATGCTTGTTGCTAGTACAGAACGCTGTGCAAGCTTACCTGGATAGCGTAGGTAAAATTTTTTGTTTATGGTGAATGTATGCTTTCCTTTTGGTCTGGAGGTTCAGTGACTGACTACCATAAAAAAGTCTGGATTCCTAGGCTCAAGCAAGTGTCCCTGGTAGATAACAATTCTTATATGTTGTTATAATAATTTGTGGAAGAATTAAGTGTGTTTAATGTAATGCCATTGGGAGAGTAACTGTTGGAAGCTTGTGCTTGATTTCCTGAATACTTCATCCCATGTACGGTTTCTCTTTGTTCATTTTGATTTGTGCCTCTTCTATTCTTTTCAGGGTCTAACTTATTCTAAGTCTTTGGAGTCCTTCTAAACTAACCAAACCTGTGGGTAATTTGGGGAACTCCTGACAGAGGACTCAAACTTCAAACTCTGTTCTTCCTTAGGTTTTTCTCTGGGCTTAGTTTAGTCTTTATTAAGGTGAGTGTAGGTTAGGTTATACTTTATGATGTGTACTTCTTTCTCTTTTTTCACTGGATTCCACAAGTGTTAATTTAGTGTTCAAAAAGGTCTCTATACTCAGGCTGGACTGGATCTCTTTAACCTCTCTATTCCGTTATCACAGAACTTTAAGTAGCATTTTATAGAACTTGTATAAAACTGTATAGAACTTGTATAGAACTGTATAGTATAGAACTGAAGAAACTTGTATAGAACTGAAGAAACTGTAGAAACAAGACTACATTTAGGAAGGCTTCAGGCAAGGGGCACCTGGGTGGCTCAGTGGGTTAATCCTCTGCCTTCAGCTCAGGTCATGATCTCAGGGTCCTGGGATCGAGCCCCACATCGGGCTCTCTGCTCGGCAGGGGGCCTTGCTTCTCCCTTCTCTCTGCCTGCTTCTCTGTCTACTTGTGATCTCTCTCTCTCTGTCAAGTAAATAAATAAAATTAAAAAAAAAAAGAAGGCTTCAGGCAAAAACATAAAGGGAAGTGAAAAAAAATCTTATTGGAAATGGGAGGAAAAAGAATTCTTGTTATGTAGTGATGGAACACTTACTAACACTGTCACTGCAGTTTTGTGGAATGTAGAAAATGCACTAAGTAACCTGAGTTGATGTAGCTAAGGAAATTCCTATGCAGAATGTTGAGTGGCTGCCTGGTTTCTTCTTACTCCTTAATGTGGGAAGAGAGAGAGAAACTAAGGAAGCACTATTAAACATGAAAGAACCAGGACTTGATGGTTTAAATTCTAAGTCTTTTCAGATGACAAATGATTCTAAAATTAATCTTTCCAGGTAAAGACACATACCAGGATTCTTTCAGAAAAGCTTTGTTGAGATGAAGCTGAGGATGTGACTGTAAAATCCTTTGTTGAGATCTAAGAAAGATCAAAGATTAAAGTACTAAGTTAGACAAAATGCCCTCTAAATTCTAAAGAATTTAAGGGTATGCCTCACCAATCCTCTCAATAAAAAAATAGGGCTTTTATAAGGGATCAAAGATATTGTCACTCAGCAGAAACCCAAGGTAGGAAAGGTTTTTTCCTAGAGATGCACAGAAGCTGTGATGTGAGGTAATAAATATTTGTTATTTTAAGCTGCTAAGCTTTGAATTAATTTATTGTGCCGCAGTAGATAGGTAATACTGATAGGATACAATATTAAGTGAAATAAGGCTGTGATACTCTCTATATAGTTTGATTTCAACCACATGAAAAAAATGAATATTTATAGAAAAAGACATGAAAAGTATACCCTCAGATTTTAGCAAAGATTTTCTCTGCATAGTAGAATTAGGTATCTATTTATTTTTATCATGAATGCATTCCTCTGTTGTTATACTTGTAATCAGAAAACGTTTACCTATGTTTTTAGGATTTTTTTCCTTAAATATCAGTGGAATAGATAAAAAGGTTTATGTAATATTTTGACTTCACATTTGACAATCTCCCTGAGACTGACTAATAAACTGTAATATGAAAGGATGGTCTTTCATAATTCCTGATACCTTTACCTATAAGTTATGTGTGTCTAGTTTTAGGAAATACATTTTTTCTTGGTATTTCTCTGTACTCTGGAATTATGCTTATTTGATATTCAGTGATTCTGAGAGGTATGCTTTGACACTTTTTGTGACACTTATTTCTAGCTTGTTGTTTCAGCATTATTTCTAATGGGAAACTACAGATGGGGCTGAATTTGTGAGCAGGTAGTGTATGGGATTTTTATTATTTTTTAAATTTCAAGTTTATTTAAATTTCATTAAGTTAACATATAGTGTCATATTGGATTAGAAAAAAAAAAAACCTTGCCAATAGCTTTCAAGGGTTGTTAGCTGAAATTCAATTTGTGCCTCAGAATTTGTAATAGGATTAGGATTCCCATAAGAATCCATTGGTATCATTGCCATACTGAAACAAGATATTAATACCATAGCTGTGCAGTTAATAGAACTCAATATAGTTGTGAATGTAACAGCAGTAACATTATAAGTGCTTTACTCTATTGAATTCCTCCTGTGAATCCAGTGCAATGCTTGATGCTTTACATATATTCTTTGAAAACTTATGAATTACTATAAATTGTGTTTGTTTTTATTTTATGGATCAATAAACTGAGGTGATAATGCTAGTACTTGGCAGAGCTGGAATTTAAACCGAGATCTAACTATAAAGCTACGGCACTTCAGTGTTACAGGACTTAGGTTTATTCATTGGTTTTGTTTTTTACATTCCACAAAGAAGTGAAATCATATGGTGTTTGTCTTTCTCTGTTTGACTTATTTCACTCACTGTAATAACCTCTTGGATCCATTCATATTGTTGCAGTTAGCAAGATCTTGTTCTTTTTTATGTCTGAGTAATATTCCATTACATTTATATATGTCACAATTTCATTATTCATCCATCTATCAGTGGATGCAGGTGCTTCCATAGCTTGGCTATTGTAAATAATGCTGCAATAAATATGGAGTGTGTATATATTTCTGAATTAGTGTTTTCATTTAGTTTGGTAAATACCTACTAGTGAAATTCTTGGATCATGTGGTATTTCTGTTTTCAAGATTTTGAATAATCTCCATATGTTTTCCACTGTGGATTCACCAATTTACATTCCCACCAAAGTGCATAAAGGTTCCCTTTTTTCTACATCCTTGCCAACACCTATTATTTCTTGTCTTTTTGATACTAGTTATTCTGACTGGTATAAGGTAGAATCTCATTGTGGTTTGATTTGTACTTTCCTGATATAACTCTGTGGAGCATCTTTTTTTTTTTCAAGTTTTATGAGTGTTTTTAATGAGTTTTGGTTTATAGATGAGTAAATATTTGGTTATATCCTATTTTTTTTTTATTTTCAGCATAACAGTATTCATTGTTTTTTGTACCACACCCAGTGCTCCATGCAGTCCATGCCCTCTCTAATATCCACCACCTGGTTCCCCCAACCTCCCACCCCCGCTACCTCTTCAAACCCTTCAGATTGTTTTTCAGAGTCCATAGTCTCTCGTGGTTCACCTCCCCTTCCAATTTCCCCCAAATGCCTTCTCCTAACTCCCCCTGTCCTCCATGCTATTTGTTATGCTCCACAAATAAGTGAAACCATATGATAATTGACTCTCTCTGCTTGACTTATTTCACTCAGCATAATCTCTTCTAGTCCCGTCCATGTTGCTACAAAAGTTGAGTATTCATCCTTTCTGATGGAGGCATAATGCTCCATAGTGTATATGGACCACATCTTCCTTATCCATTCGTCCGTTGAAGGGCATCTTGGTTCCTTCCACAGTTTGGCGACCCTGGCCATTGCTGCTATAAACTTTGGGGTACAGATGGCCCTTCTTTTCACCACATCTGGATCTTTGGGGTAAATACCCAGTAGTGCAATGGCAGGGTCATAGGGAAGTTCTATTTTTAATTTCTTAAGGAATCTCCACACTGTTTTCCAAAGTGGCTGCACCAACTTGCATTCCCACCAACAGTGTAAGAGGGTTCCCCTTTCTATGTGGAGCATCTTTTCATTTGTCTGTTGGCCACCTATTTGTCTTCTTTGAACAAATATTTGTTTAGACCTTCTGTCCACTTTTTAAAAAATTTTTTACTTACATTATCTGACCATTTCTAATTGGATTATTTGTGGTTTTTTGGTGTTGAGTAGTAGAAGTTCTTTATACATTTTGGATATTGCCCTTATCAGATATATCATTTTCAAATATCTTCTCCAATTCAATAGATTGCCTTTTGTTTTTTCCATACTCAATAATATATTTTAGATGTATACCTGTTTTTTTTTTTTTTGATAAGCCTTATTTTTAATGGCTGCATTGTATTATACTCTGTGTGTCTCCTAAATTAACTTGTTTCTTACTCAAGGACCTTTATGCTATTTCTTACTCATGATAATTATACATTTTTTTGTGTGTATTTAGCTCTGCATACTTTTCTCCTTAGAATACATTCCTAGATGCAAGGTTGCTGAGTCAAAGGATATTTATTTATTTATTTATTTATGGTTATATATTGCCAGTGACTCACTTGAATCATGGTACTGGTTTATACTCTTACCAGCAGTTCATGAGAGTGTCTGTTTCTTCCCACCTTTCCCCACATTAGGCTCTGAACATCACCTCACTTGTAATCAGAGGAACAGGCAGCTCGT
The DNA here is from genome assembly GCF_902655055.1 of Lutra lutra. Classification (NCBI taxonomy): domain Eukaryota; kingdom Metazoa; phylum Chordata; class Mammalia; order Carnivora; family Mustelidae; genus Lutra; species Lutra lutra. The sequence continues at coordinate 158,073,572 of NC_062281.1, forward strand.
ATAAGCTCTGGTTACAGAATTCCTATAGGCATGCCAGAAAATTAAAACAAAGTAGAATAAGATATTCTTCCCAATAAGAAAGAATCAGAGAATGTTAGAACTGAGTTATTTAGTTGCATAATCTTTATTTTTAAATAAAGATTTAAACAGGAAACAACATGTGTTGGAGGGGATGTGGAGAAAGGGGAACCCTCTTACACTGTTGGTGGGAATGCAAGTTGGTGCAGCCTCTTTGGAGAACAGTGTGGAGATTCCTCAAGAAATTAAAAACAGAACTTCCCTATGACCCTGCAATTGCACTACTGGGTATTTACCCCAAAGATCCAGATGTGGTGAAAAGAAGGGCCATCTGTACCCCACTGTTTATAGCAGCAATGACCACAGTTGCCAAACTGTGGAAGGAACCAAGATGCCCTTCAACGGACGAATGGATAAGGAAGATGTGGTCCATATAAACATTTTGGATCCACAAAAGAGAGTAGAATTGACCAAGGTCACAGAGCTAGTTAGTGCCAGAATCAGGACTTGAATACAGTTCCTTTGCCTATTAGATTAGGGGTCATTTCACTTAGTTTTTTTCAGATTCTATGACTTCTTAAACCTCTTGCTTTCATGACATAGCTTTGAATACATATATTCCCTTATGTTCATGATTTAACTTCTATAATAGATTACTTAAGAGTTTTGCAAGAAAGTAGTATTATGGATTGTTAATATTGTTAAAAAATAAGGAAAAAGTACTACAGCTTTCTACTTCTAAAAATCAGCTTTCTACTTAAAATAGTTTTAGATGTGTTTACATTGATTAACTTTTTGAATCAAAGTAAAAGCCAGAAATACAAGTTTAGCTGTTTTAAATTGTGTAATTCAGTGGCACTTATTACATTTATAGTGCTGTGAAACTATCACCTTTATCTGGTTCCAAAATATTTCTGTCTCCCTTAACGAAAGTCTCATACTCATTAAGTAATTACTTTTCAATTTTTGCAAACCCTACTCCTCCCTACCTGCATTCCCGCCCACCCTGCCCCCGCATCCCCACTCCCTGCCACAGCCTCTGGCAAATGCGATATACTTTCTGTCACTATAGATTTACCTACTCTGGGTATTTCACATAAACGAAGTAGTATATGCGAACTTTGGGGTTTGGCTTCTTTTACCCAGTATGATTATTTCAATATTTATCCATGTTTTAGCATATATCAGTATCTCAGTCATTTTTAGGGCTTAAATAATATTCCATCATATGGATATACCACAATTTTTAATTCATTAATCTGTTGATGGACATTTCAATTGTTTCTATCCTAAAATAGTTTTAATTTAGAGAGAAGTTGCAAAGATAGTGTACAGATGTTCTGTATACCTATTCCCAGTTTCTTCTATAGTTAATATCTTATATTAGTATACTATGTTTTTTATAATTAATCAACCAATATTGATACATTATTATTAACTGAAGCCCATACATAATTCATATTAGTTTTTACTAATGTTCTTTTTTCTGTCTCAATTTGTTAGCCATTCTTAAGTTTTGATGGCATTGACAATTTTGAGGGGAGTAGCCAGGCATTTTTTAGAATGTCCCTCAATTTGGGGCGCCTGGGTGGCTCAGTCGTTAAGCATCTGCCTTCAGCTCAGGTCATGATCCTAGAGTTCTGGGATCGAGCCCTGCATCAGGCTCTCTGCTCAGCGGGAAGCCTGCTTCTCTTCCTCTCTCTCTCTGCCTGCCTCTCTGCCTACTTGTGATCTCTGTCTGTCAAATAAATAAATAAAATCTTAAAAAAATAAAAAGAATGTCCCTCAATTTGAATTTGTCTGATGTTTTTCTTGTGATTAGATGGGGGTTATTGGTTTTGGGGAAGAAGACCACAGAGAGGTAAAGAGCCATTCACATCACATATGAAGAGTTCATATGATTAACTATGATGTTAACTTTGATCATTTGTCTAAACTAGTATTTATCCAGATTCTTCTTTATGAAGTAACTCAAATACCCCTTTCCATACATTACCCCTTCTGTACTCTTTGGAAGATTACTATGTGCAGCCCACACATAAAGAATGAAGAGCTAATGCTCCACCTGCTTTATGTACAAATTATTTGGAATTCTCCATAGGAGATTTGTCTCTTCTCCTCTATTTATTTATTCATTTATCTCTATGTGAACTTAAATTTAGTTTATATTTTGAGTTATAATCTGATAGTACTTTATTTGGTTACTCAGATTGTTCCAGCTTTGGTGATTAGCAGCTCTTTTAGTTGGCTCCTGTGTCTCTTTGACTTAACCCTCATCATTTTTTTGAGCACTTCCTTATTTTCCAGTACTAGGAGATGCTCCAGGCCCATCTTGTATATTCATTATTCCAACCCTTGAATCAGCACTTATTCCAAGAAGTTCTGGTTCCTTTCATTGGACAGTGATATTAGAAACCAAGATGTGCATGCTGGGTATGCTTGTTGCTTCTGGGATGACATTGCTTCTAGGTCCTATCAGTGGACAGAGCTTGGAAGTAAATGTATGTATACTAACAATGTATACCTATAACTAATTATGTATTTATCCATCTATATTACAATAATATAGAATGCTGATGTCTTCAATTCTAGTTTAGTATAACATGGTTTATTTTAGTCTTCCCTCCTTGCTTATGTTCTCCTCCAAAAGAGAGAAACCTGGCTCCTATCATCTGCCACCTGTTTACTTGCTTGTTCAGTATAGGATACTTGTACAGATGTTTCAGAGTTTTGAACCTGTATCCCCATGGGAAACAACTTTACCAAGAAGAGTATGCCTATTTACATTTTCTTTTTTCTTTAGTCTTACAGCCTGTTCTTATTTCCAGCTTTGCTTAGGTCAGCACCATCGTCATCAACAATGTTATGTCATCCATTCATGATACAGTTATATTATTTTGTCATTCTGTATTCCATCCTGGATTCCCTGCCTTCTAATTGAGTTTTTAAAAATTTGTGTACATTCAGGTTCACATTGTGCCGTGAAATTCTGTGGGTTTAGTTTTATTAATGAACTTAATTTTTTAGTGTAGTTTTAGGTTCATAAAAAAGTTTAGCAGAAGGTTTCTGATAGAAATCTTCTTTTTTTTTTTTTTTAAAGATTTTATTTATTTATTTGACAGAGAGAGATCACAAGTAGACAGAGAAGCAGGCAGAGAAAGCGAGAGAGAGGGAAGCAGGCTCTCCGCTGAGCAGAGAGCCCGATGCGGGACTCGATCCCAGGACCCTGAGATCATGACCCGAGCCGAAGGCAGCGGCTTAACCCACTGCCACCCAGGCGCCCTGATAGAAATCTTCTGATAGAGATTTCTGATATACTTTCTGTCTACACAGCTTCTCCCTCTATCTTAGTTCATCCTGGCACCATTACAAAAATACCATAGTCTGGATGTCTTATAAACAACAGATATTTATTTTCTACAATTGTGGAGACTAGGAATTCCAAGGTCAAAGCACCAGTAGATTTGGTGTTTGATGAGAACAGCTTCCTGGTTCATAAATGGCTGTCTTTTTGCTGTAGCCTCACAAGGCAGAAGGGATGGGGGAGCTCAGTAGGGCCTCCTTTAAAAAAAAACAAACACTTATTTTATTCATGAGGGCAGAGCCAGTTACTTCTCAAAAACTCTGTCTTCAAATACTGCCACATTGGGGATTAGGTTTCAACATAGGAATTTTGGGGGGACACATTCATTCTATAGGACTCACTAACAGAATTCCACACCAGAAAGTACATTTGTTACAATCAAACCTATGTTGACACATAATTATACCAAATATCCCTAGTTTTTGTTACTGTTCACTCTTGGTATTTTATGTTTTATGGGTTTGGACAAATATGTAGTGACATGTGTCTTCCATTACAATATCACACAAAGTAGTTTCATTGCCCTAAAAATCCTGTTTTCTGACTTTTCATCCTTCCCTCCCAACCCCTGAGAACCTTTGATCTTTTTATTATCTTCATAGTTTTGTCTTTTCCAGAATGTTCTATTGTTGGAGTTATATAGCAGGTAGATTTCACAGGTTGGGCTTTTCAGTTAGTAGTTTGCATTTAAAGTTCCTCTATATCTTTTCATGACTTAAGAGCTCATCTAATTTTAGTACTGTATAATAGTCCATTGTCTGGGTGTACTATAGTTTATTAATTCACTCACCTAGATGTCTTGTTGCTTTCACGTTCTGGCAATTATGAATAAAGCTGCTATATAAATGTCCATGTGCATAATTTTGTGTGGACATTAAGTTTTCAACTCCTTTGGGTAGATACAAAGGAGTGTAATTGCTGGATCATGTGGTAAGAGTGGGTTTAGTTTTGTAAGAAACTGCCAAATTGTCTTTCAAAGTGGCTGTAGTATTTTGCATATCCACTAGCAGTGAATGGGAGTTCCTGTTGCTCCATGTCCTCATCAGTGTTTGGTGGTATGGTATTTTGGATTTTGGTTATTCTAGTAGGTGTGTAGTGGTATCTTGTTTTAAGTTGCAATGCCCTATATACGAGATTTTTAGTATCTTTTCCACAAGTTTATTTGGCACCTGTAAATCTTCTTTGGTGAGGTGTTTTTTCAGGTCTTTGGCCTAAATTTTAATAAGGTAGCCCATTTTATTACTGTTGAATTTCAAGAGTTATTTGTGTATTTTAGGTAACAGTCCTTTATCAGATATGTCTTTTGCAGAGCAGAAGTTGTTGTTGTTGTTGTTGTTGTTGTTTTGGGGGGGTTGTTTTTGTTTTCTTTTTCCTGGAAGTTTTTATTTTAATGAATTCTAGCTTATTAGCTCTTTCTTTCATGGTTTGTGCTTTTGGCATTGTATCTTAAAAGTCATCACCATTCCCAATGTCACTGAGATTTTCTCCTAGTGTATCTTCTAGGAATTTTTTAGTTTTGTGTTTTATATTTATGTCTATGACCCATTTTGTGTTAGTTCTGGTGAAGAATATAATGTCTGTCTAGATTAATTGTTTTGCAAATGGATGTCCAGTTTTTCCAAGGCCCATTTGTTAAAAAGACTGCTGGAAAACAGTTTTTCCTTTGCCTCCTTTGTCAAAGATTAGTTTCCTATATTTATGTAGGTTTATTTCCAGATCTTTAATCTTTTCCATTGATCTGTTTGTCTATTCTTGTCAATACCACAATGTCTTGATTACTGTAGCTTTATAGAAGTTTTGAAGTCAAGTAATCTGAATCTTCCAACTTTGTTCTTTTCCTTCAATATTATGTTGGCTATTCTGTGACTTCTGCTTCTCCATATAAACTTTAGAAAAAGTTTATTGACATGCAGAAAGTTACTTTATTAATTTGGAAGGAACTGTTATTTTAACAGTATTGTCTTATCCATGAATACATAATATCTCTCCAATTATTTATTTCTTTGATTTCTTTTGTTAAAAAGTTGCATACATTAAGGTTCATTCTTTGGCTATAATGTTCCATGTGGTTTGACAACCTTTTACTTTTAAAAATTGATTTTTTCCAATATAAAATTTTGATTCCTAGGGTTAAGTCCCTAGAATAATTTATTTCTGCTTCTCAACCCTAGTTATCCTAGCATCACATACAAAACATTTGGTTACTAGTTTTAGAAGGAACTTTTAGCTTAATGAGGTGGTTATGACACATAGCTTGTAATAAATATACTTGAACCCCAAGATTTGTATCAAAAGAGGCAACTTTTCCAACTACCCAGAAGTGACATTTACTAAAAGAAGCTATGATGGATTTTAGGGCAGAAATCTAAAGTCTCCTGCTAAAAGTTATAAAGGGAGCTTCAAAGTAGGATACTAAAGAACATTGTAATGACCTAATGATGCATAGCTTCCCACCATGATGTGACCTTGGCTAGGCTACTTTCTCCTTCAGGGCCTTAGTTCATTTGTAACAAGTTTATCTAACATTTTTATTATTCTAATTCTTACATATTATGTGCTTCCCCCCACCTACCTATCAGGGAGAAATGACAACTTAGGTATGTACACAACCAGGTAAAAGTAATGACTGTCCTTTTGACTTATTGTATAGCATTTTGGGCGGAGTACACAAAGCCCTACCACTTAATTCCAAGCTATGTGACTCAGAGTAAACTAAAAAATTGTTTCACTTTTCTCATTTGTGAAAGGTGGGTGATAATAGAATCAACATTTGTTCTGTTGTAAAGATTGAATGTGTGTGTATTTATTTAATATATATATATATATGTATATATATATATTGCATAGTAAGTGCTATATAATAGTGAGCTATCCTAATCTTACTATTATTTGAAGTATATCAGACCAAATGATGTGTGAAATAAAGAAGCACAGCTGCAAGCAGTGCTGGTTCTTCCAAGATGAGGCTTTAGTGGCACCCTGACTGTTAGTCTCCATGTGGTTTTGGTGGAGCAGAACTGGTCTCTTCCACACACAGGAAATCACAGCCATGTTAGCTGTGAAGTCTTTGAACCCAGAGGCACCACCTAATCCAAATAGTTTGTGACACTTAGAGAAACAAGAGTAGATCATCAGGTTTAAATTTAAGATTGTAAGGCTGTGCTATTACCTCCAGGGTATAGGCTGATCTGGGAGAAGTGATAGGATTGTTATGAGAAGATTTCTGGTACATTTTTTTGGCCTTTTAAATCTCTGGTTTAGAAGTACTTAGAAGAACAGGAGGCATGACCTGGATAGGCTGGGAGCAACAAAGAATGAGGCAGGAGGTAAGGAAAGGTTAAATGGGATTTCTCTTGTGTATGCCCTTATAGTGATAATTTGTGATGACGGGGTTGCAGATACCTGAATTTTATGCCTATAGGTTACTGATTGACAGGGATAGTCATGTTCCTTCAGTAGTTCTAGTTCACCTTTATCATGTATTAAGCATTGGCAGAGTGCTTATAATGTGCCAGCATGTGCTAGGTTCTGACGTTATGAAGAAGAATCAGACATGATTCTTAAGAGGGCTTACAGACATGTAAATGGAGGATTGAAATACATGGTAGAGGTAGGGACAGACTTCTAAGAGCAGCAGCACTGAAACTAATTGGCTTGGGGGTGGGTTGCTAAGATTGAGAAAGGTTATCTAAAAGAGCTGACATTTCAGCTGAATTATTTATGGAGAAGTATAAAATTTCCAACGAGCTCAAATAGCTGAGGAATTCTAGGCAGATAGAATACCATTGCAGAGATATGGGGCCAGAAGAAATTCTACAACAAGGATTTTTACCTACGAAGCGAGATGGTAGAATAGGGTAGAGGATTTATTTCAGGATATCATATTTAAAATTAATCTTACTTTGATTTATTTTTCTTGCCAAGAATCTTAAAAACATACTTAATATGTTTTATACTTAATGTATTGTGGCTTTTTATAATAATGTTTATAAATCTATTTTATCTCTAATCATAAGTCTTATTGGAACTTAAAATTTTGCTATATTTGCTTCACATTATTTGGGGGGGGGGTTCCCCATTTATCATTAGTAATTCTACATCTCTTTCTTCCTTCCCCAGAAGTAATAGTTACTCAGAATTTTGTCTTTAATGTATTCATGTCTTCTTTAAACTATTCTTACACATTTGTAGTTATAAACAATTTAATATATTTTTTAAAAATTTTATTTTATTTTTTCAGTGTTCCAAGATTCATTGTTTATGCACCACACCCAGTACTCCATGTAATATGTGCCCTGATTAATACCCACCACAGGCTCACCCAGCCCCCCCACCCCCTACCCCTCCAAAACCCTCAGTTTGTTTCTCAGAGTACACAGTCTTATGGTTCATCTTCCCCTCCGATTTCCCCCAACTCACTTCTCCTCTCCATCTCCCAATGTCCTCCATGTTATTCCTTATGCTCCACAAGTAAGTGAAACCATATTGTAATTGACTTTCTCTGCTTGACTTATTTCAGTCAGCATAATCTCCTCTAGTCCTGTCCATGTTGATACAAAAGTTGGGTATTTATCCTTTCTGATGGAGGCATAATAGTCCATTGTATATATGGACCATATCTTCTTTATGCATCTTGGCTCTTTCCACAGTTTGATGATTGTTTTTATGGCCATTACTTTTGTTTATGGTTTCCTTTTTTGAGCAAAAATTTAGAATGCTAATATAGCTATATTTATCTAGATTTTTTTAGAGTTTATGCTTTTCATATCTTATGCCATAAATCCTTTCCTATGCCAAGATCACCAAAGTATTCTCTTATATTAATTTCAAAATACTTTAAGATTTTATTGTATATTTTGTGCTTTAATTCATATAGAATTGATTTTTACATGTGGTATGAGGTAAGGATCTAATTTTCCCCAATATGGATAGTTAATTTTTCCAACATCATTCAGTGAGTAGTTCATCATTGCCCCCAAGGTTTGTAATGTCATCTCTGTTACATGAAGTTTCATATATGTCTGTCCATTTCCCATCTATTTTATTGCATTTTATTTACGTGGTTATTTCTGTGCAATAATGCCCTAGTGTATGAGTTCTATATTCCTAAAGCAATTCATAGTAGTTATTTTGTTGAGTCCTACCTTATTCTTTAAAAAATGTTTTGGCTAATGTTATCCTGTTGTTCATCTGTATTTAACATTAATTTTAGGGTAAACTTTTTAACTTCTGGGGGGAAAAAACCCTTTGCTGGAATTCTGATTATAATAGTATTGACATTATAGATTATTTTGGATATTTAGTTTTTGTTTTTGTAAATATAGTGTATTTTATATGTGTCTCCATTTGTACACAGTTTTAAAAAAAATTTCCTCTTAATAATTTTATTCTAGAGGTTTGGGAATCTTTTGAGACATATACATATATGTATGTATATATACATATACATATATATATATGCATATATGATTTATTTATTTTTTAGAGCAAGAGATAGAGGGATAATGAGCAGGTTTAGATTTCAGTTTGCTTACATAGACCACTAAGGCTTTAGAGCCACTGCAGTCTACACACCTCCTTCTTTAATTAATTTAATAGAACAAAGCTCTTGGTCTACTTCTCATTCTGCAGTCCGGTAGGCTTATGGCTTCTACCTACATTCATTTTGAGTTCTTTCATTTCTGGTCCATACAGATATTCTTACTTTTTTAAACTGAGATATATTTTTGTGGTTGTATCTATAATTGCTATATATTTAGAGGAGAGAGTGTATAAAATAGGAAAATACTGAACTATCTTGATCAGAAGCCAAAATATCTTTTTTTAAGCAGTATAATATTCAGTATATTGATACTCTAAAAAATTAATTTATTTGAAATTCAAATAATTTTAAAGATGTGGAACAAGTGGAAAAGATTGAGAAACACTAGTATAAAGTTTTTGGAATAAAGTAAACTTTTGGTAAGGCTAAATGGAGTCTGGGGATATTAGGTGCATTGTGGAAGATGTGGCTAGAAATAAAGATAATGACAGCATTGAGTATTTTGCTGAGTGAGTCATTTGACATGGAATTTAAGAGGAGAATGATATGGTTAGGTTTGCCTTTTAGAAAGATCACTCTGGCAGCAGTACAGATGAAGGGTTGGGTTAGTGGTAGAGAAAGCAAGTAAGAGATAAAACAATTAGGTGAGAAATGAAGTCTTTACTAAGAGCAGTGCAAAATGGATGGAAAGTGATGTGGCTTTTCTTTTCTTCTGATTAGTATGATAAAATTATCATTTGACAAAATCAAGCTGCTTTTTGAGAGTCTTTGTTAAAGTTCGCAGTGTGATGGATTCCAGGAGGATTTTCCTACATTGAGTGAGAGATGGAGCTAATTCTGTACTCAAGAAGAGCTATGCTTGGGGAAATAAAGATTATTTAAGAAAGAGTAAAAAGGGAGATTAGAAATTTTTTTTATAATAATTGATTTGTGTTAGTTTGGCATTTTCTAGGATGAGTGCCAGTATTTAAATAAGGTTTGGGCATAAAAAGAACCCTGGGCCTGTGTGAGTGGCAGCTGAAGTGAGACTGGGTTAAAAATCAGAGAACTAGAATTGACTCCACCCTGATTTAATACAGCAAAAGTCTGAACTAAGTCACTTTCCATTTGGGCATCATCCAATTTTTCTTTTATGTAGAATAAACTCTAAGATTTCTTCTAATACTCATCAGATCACAAGTTTCTATTAAGGGTGTAGTGGAAGGGAAATAATTATAAAAATGAAAATGTTGGCTTGCTCCTCTGTTATCCTGGCCTATTGATAGAGGTATTGTGATTGTTAGAGGAGATAATGATCATAATGGTTGGTGTGCTAATTTTGTGTGTCAGCTGTGGTTGGGCCACAGTGTCCAAATATTTGATTAAATATATTCTAGATGCTGCTGTAAAGGTACCTTGTAAATGAGATTAACATTTAAATCTATAGACTTTGAGTAAAGTGAGTAAAGCAGATTATACTCTATAATATGGGTAGACTTTATCCAATCAGTTGAAGGTTTTAAGAACAAAAAAAGACTGACTCCCCTAAAGTGGAAGGAATCCTGTCTGGAGTCCTGCTTTGAACTCAAGTTGTAATATTACCTCTTAACTGGGTTTCCAGCCTGATGAGCCACCTTGTGGAGTTTGGATTTGCCAACCTCCACAATCCTGTGAACCAATTCATTAAAATCTCTCTTTCTCTCTGTCTCATATATACATACACATACACATACACATACACATAGACCCTATTGATTGTTTCCCTGGAGAACCCAGACTGCTATTAGTTGGATTTTATACCTCTTAAAATAAAAAATAAATGTTTTATGTCAAATTGGATAGTTTTTAAAAATTATTTGCATCATCTGATTATTAAACATTTTCCTATATTCTAGGAACTATGGGAGATTTATCAATGAATAAAGTAGTATCTATGTGTGAGCTTATAATTTAGTTGGGAAGACAAGGATTAATATCATGAGCAATTAATTAAAGTATAGCTAAATAATCTAAGAACAAAATATGAAAAATATGATAAGTCTCTGGTTAGTTGACAAATATTAGTTAAACATATATATATGAACTGTTTTATATATATATATATATATATATATATATATATGGACTAAATACATATATATGTGTGTGTGTATATATATATATATGTATGTATGTATGGACTATTAAGTACAGTTGAACACTATAGGTGGGGAAAGCTTACTAAAGGAAAAAAGCCAATATTAATTAATTGTAACATTTAATTCTAGAAGATTCTGATTCTTGGCTCTTGTGGGTTCAGGCATTTTTATCTGTGTTTTAGTCAGAAATTCTCAGAGGTAATAATTGTCCCATAGTTATGCAACTTCAAGAAGTAGAGTCTGAAAAATGTACTCCTATTCCCATTACCCTATGTTGCTGAAAAAATTTCATGGGGGTGGGGCTCTAGTAGGATCTTGAAATTTAGGTTGTCTCTTTGCTGAGCTGAGTCAGTTTTGGTATCCTTTTTTAAAGAAGACTTTGTGTAAAAGGGATGAAGTAAAAGGCCTTGACAAGAAGGTGGGAAGATAGCACATTAATTTATTCTTGAATTGTCAAATCCTTGAATAAATCTATCAAGAGTATGCTATAAAGTGGTTTTGACTATAAAGTGGGAAAGTCACTGGGTTTGGCCTCCAGCTCTGTCCATAGCTGACCTGTTTTCAACATTTTAAGTGTATAATGAAGCAAGTATTTTCTTACTCTAGAAATATTTCTCTGGTATTTATCATATTGGGGATTTTGCTTTTTTCAATTTGTGGGAGTCTGCTGAACATCATCTTATGAGTTATAGATAATGTTTGTCTTACATATGCCTTGTTTTATCAACCATATGTTAAACACAAATTTTATGATCTCAGTTAAAGGTGATTATTTATTTGAGCTGGAAAATGACTTAGAAATACATCAGTTTCTCAGAACTGGCTTGGTTTAGGATCAAGACCCATATTTGATAAGGAATGATTTTCCTTTCCCTATAAGATATATAATGACTACATCAGCCCATTGATTCATCCAGACAGGTTGCAATTCATTTACTTAGTTTTTCAAAATATTCATAGTTAATCTTAGTATATCACCAAAAATCTAATCTCTCTACCTTCCTCCCTGAGCAGTGTCACGATGCTGGTGGGGGCTGAAATAAAGGTAAAAATTTTTTTAAAAAAGGAGCCCAAATATTGGGATATAAAAAACTATTAATGAAAGCCTTCTTGATAAATCAGGGATTAGGACATTTAGTTGGTCAGACCCACAATTAGGATAGTACTTGGTATGAGACATTGAGAAACTAGAACATTTATCCAGAGTGTGATCAGGGTACTGAGTCAGTGGGAGAGCAAGACATTTGAGAGTAGCTGAAGGAGCTGGAGGTGTTGAGTTTTGAGTTTTGAGGAGAGATAATTTCACTTGAATATGATGATTGTCATTAAATATTTATTATGTATCATATAGAACAGCAGTGAATTTTTTTCTGCATGAATTCAGAAAGCCTAACTCAAATTAGTGCATAGAAGCAAAATTCATTTTAATGTAAGTAATAATATAAATGAAAGTTAGTTAATAAAAATAGCTTTCCAGGAATGCATTTGTCTATAAGTGTCAATGGCATGCAAACAGAGATACTGAGGATACATTGGTCAATAATCAGTGTGTGCTTGATAGAATTAAATTAATTGGACAAACAAGTCAAGAATTTACAGTGTGAAACTGGATGACTATGTCTAACTTGCTATAGCAAATATTACTTAACTGGTTGGGAAGGTGATGTTAAAGCTCTTTTTTCCTGAAATCCTGTCAATATGATGACTTTTTTTTGGCTTACTCTCTATCCTTTCTTGAGACTCTCATTTTCTCCTTTTTAATTTTGTGATGTCTCATGTCTCTTTATAGTCCTCTATAATCTATATAATTGTCTTAAAAATCACAACATTCCATTATTTTTTTCTGAAGCAAATATATTTGATAAAATTTTAGTGGCAATGTGATATAGCAGAAAAAACATGGTCTTTGTGATTAGACAAATCTGGGTTAAATTGTCAACTCCACCATGTAGAAGTTATGTGATCTTGAGAAATTGCTTCATATTTTGGTAGTTTCAGTTTTTTTTATCCGAAAAATTTATTTACTCAAAATGTATTTGTTAAACATATACCGTACATCAGCTAGTATGTTAGTTCTTGGGATATACCCATGGGGGAAAAAATTGGTCTTGCTTTCATAAAACTTATGTTCTCTTATAGGAGAGAGGTAATAAATAATGGACAAAAAATAAGTTATATAGCACAGTAGAGGGTTTATAAAGCTATGGAAAAAAAGAAAAGTAGGTCAAATAATAAGAATTGAGGGTAATTGGATGGGGTTGGAGGCAGACTGAATATTAAATAGGAGTCCTTACTTTAAGGTAAGATATGCACAAAGTCTTAAAGTACATGGAGTTAGTGCTAAACAATTTGAGAGAAGCAAAAGTAGACATTAAATGAAAGTCTCAGAGGTGGAACTGTGCCTAGATAGTTCGAGGATCAGTAGGCAGACCAGTGTGGCTCGAACAGAGAAAGTAAGGGAGAGTTTATACTAGGAAATGAGTTCAGAGAGGTAGAGGTGGAGGTGGGGTGGCAGATCATATAGTCTTTGGGTAGGTCGTATATAGTCAATATAAGGATATTGACTTTTACTTTGAAGGAAATGGAGAACTAATTGAGGTTTTGAGTGAAGGAGTAATTAGAGTGATCTTACAGTTTGGAGCATTCAACGGAGAAGGGACTAAAAAGAGATGTAGGTGTAGAAAGAGGGAGATTCGTTAGGAGGCCATTGCAGTAGTCCCTATTAGAAATAATGTTGGCTTAAAATAGGTTGGTGGCAATGAAATTGGTGTGAAATGTGGTTTGGGTATATTTGCATGGAAATAGAACCTACTTTTCAAGGATGTTTTGAGAATTAGAGACAGAATGTATGTTAAAAACACAGTGCCTGGCACAGTGCATGGCACATAATTATCAGTATATTATCTATAGTTATTAACAAGATATGGAATACCATACAGAATCTGATATAGTCCTTCAGCATAATTGACTTCATCTTTTTTTTTTTTTGAGTGGGTATAACTAACATAAAATATTATATTAGTTTCAGGTGTACAATATAGTGATTTGACATTTGTGTCCTTTGAGAAATGATCACGCTGTATCTAGTTACCATCTTTCATCATACAGACTAATACAGTATTATCGACTTATTGCCCATGTTGTAAATTACATTACTATGGCTTATGTATCTTATAACTGGAAGTTTGTATTCTTGATTCTCTTCACCAATTTCATCCTCCCCCCACAGCAAACAATCTGTTTACTCTATTACTGAGTCTGAGTTTTGTTTTTTTTTATAGATTCCATGTATAAGTGAAATCATGAGGTATTTACATTTCTTCATCTGATGTATTTCACTTAGCATAATATCATCAAAGTCCATCCAGGTTGCTGTAGGTAGCAAGCTTTCATTCTTTTTTGTGGCTGAATAGTATTCCATTGTGTGTATGTGTATATATAGTGTGTATTTTTTATTGAGGGATGAATGGATAAAAATATGTCATTCATACATCAGTGGACACTTAAGTTGTTTCCATATCTTGGCTATTTTATTTTATTATTATTATTAATTTAAATTCAATTTAATTAACATTAGTGTATGATTAGTTTTAAGGGTAGAATTTAGTGATTCATCAGTTACATTATAATACCCAGTGCTCATTATATCAGGTGGCCTCCTTAATGCCCATCACCCAGTTACCTCATTCCCCCATCCACCACCCCTCCAGCAACCTTAGTTTGTTCCCTATAGTTAAGAGTCTCTTATGTTTGGCCTCCCTCTGTTCTTATCTTATTTTATTTTTCCATCCCTTCTTCTTTGTTCATCTGTTTTGTTTCTTAAATTCCACGTTGAGTGAAATCATATGGTACTTGACTCTCTAATGGACTTATTTCAGTTAGCATAATACCCTCTAATTCCATCCATATCATTGCAAATCACAATATTTCATCCTTTTTGATGGCTCTTGTGGACATTGCTGCTATAAACAGTGAGGTGCATGTGCTCCTTCAAATCACTATGTTTGTACCTTTTGGATAAATACCTACTAGTGCAATTGCTGGGTCATAGAAGGTTCTATTTTCAACTTTTTGAGGAACCGTCATACTGTTTTCCAGAGTGGCTGTACCAGTTTGCATTCCCAACAACACTAAGAGGTTTCCCCTTTCTCCACATGCCCACTGACATCTGTTCTTTCCTGAGTTGTTAATTTTAGCCATTCTGACCAGTGTGAGGTGGTATCTCACTGCAGTTTTGATTTCTATTTCCCTTATGATGAGTGATGTTTAGCATCTTTTCATGTGTGTGTTAGTCATTTGTATGTCTTCTTTGGAGATATGTCTGTTCATGTCTTCTGCCCATTTCTTGACTGGATTTTTTGTTTCTGAGGTATTGAGATTGATAAGTTCTTTATAGACTTTGGATACTAGCCATTGATCTGTCATTTGCAAATATCTTCTCCCATGCCATAGATTACCTTTTAGTTTTGTTGACTCTTTCCTTTGTTGTGCAGAAGCCTTTTATCTTGATGAAGTCCCAATAGTTTATTTATTTTTTTATTTATCCATTTTCAGTTTCTTTGTGTATTATGTAAGAGAATGGTCAAGTTTCATTTTTCTATACATAGCTGTCCAATTTTCCCAGCACCATTTATTGAAGAGACTGTCTTTTTTCCACTGGATATTTTTACCTACCTTGTCTAAGAGTATTTGACCATAGAGTTGCAGGTCCATATCTGGCTCTCTACTCTGTCCCGCTGGTCTGTGTGTCTGTTTTTGTGCCAGTACCATGCTGTCTTGGTGATCATAGCTTTGTAGTAAAGCTTGAAATCAGGCAATGTGATACCTCCAGTTTTGTTTTCCTTTCAACATTTCCTTAGCAATTCGGGGTCCTTTTGTTGTTCCATACAAACTTAAGGATTGTTTGTTCCAGCGCTTTGAAAAATGACAGTGGAATTTTGCTTGGGATGGCATTGAAAGTGTAGGTTGCTCTAGGCAGGATAGACATTTTAACAATGTTTATTCTTCCAATCCATGAGCATGGAATGCTTTTCCATCTTTTTGTGTCTTCTTCAATTCCTTAAATAAGTGTTCTGTAGTTCCTTGAGTACAGATCCTTTACCTCTTTGGTTAGGTTAATTCCCTGGTATCTTACAGTTCTTGGTGCTATAGTAAAGGAATCAATTCTCTAATTTCCCTTTCTATATTTTCATTGTTAGTGCATAGGAAAGCAACTGATTTCTGTGCATTGACTTTGTATCCTGCCACATTACTGAATTGCAGTATGAGTTCTAGTAGTTTGGGGGTGGAGTCTTTTAGGTTTTCCATATAAAGTATCATGTCATCTGTGAGGAGAGTTTGACTTCTTTGCCAATTTGAACACCTTTTTTTTATTTATTTATTTTTTCTGACTGCTGTTGCTAGGACTTCCTAATACTATGTTGAACAGTGATGAAAGTGGGAGTTCTTCTCGTGTTCCTGATCTCAATGGGAAGGTTATCAGCTTTTCCCCATTGAGAATGATATTCACTGTGTGTTTTTCATAGAGGGATTTTATGAAGTTGAGGAATGTTCCCTCTATCCGTATATGTTGAAGAGTTTTAATCAGGAACAGATGCTGAGTTTTGTCGAATGCTTTTTCTGCACCAATTGAGAGGACCATGAAGTTCTCTCTTCTCTTATCGATTTGTTCTATCACAGTGATTGATTTGTGAATGTTGAACTGCCCTTGCAACCCAGGGATAAATCCTACCTGGTCATGGCTGATAATCCTTTTAATGTTCTTTGGCTCCTATTAGCTAGGATGTTGTTGCGAATCATGACATCCATTTTCATCATAGATATTGGTCTGAAATTCTCGTTTTTGGTGGGGTCTTTGCCTGGTTTGGTGATCAGGGTAATGCTGGCTTTGACGTTTTCCTTCTGTTTCTATTTTTTGAAACAGCTTCGGGAGAATAGGTATTATTTCTTCTTTGAATGTTTGGTAGAATTCCCCAGGGAATCTGTCAGGTCCTGGGCCCTTGTTTTTTGGGTGGCTTTTGATCACTGCTTCAATCTCGTTACTAGATATTGGTCTGTTCAGGTTCTCAGTTTCTTTCTGTTTCAGTCTTGGAAGTTTATAGGTTTCCAGGAATGCATCCATTTCTTCTAGGTTGCTTAACTTATTGGCATATTAACTGTGGATAATAATTTCTGATGATTGTTTCTATTTCCTTGGTGTTAGTCGTGATCTCTCCCCTTTCATTCATAATTTTATTAATTTGGTCAGTGGTTTATCGATCTTATTGATTCTTTTAAAGAACCAGTTGCTAGTTTTATTGATGTGTTCTACTGTATCTCTAGTTTCTAACTCATTGATCTCTGCTCTGATCTTGATAATTTCCCTTCTTGTGCATTGGGTTGGCTTAATTTGTTGTTGATTTTCAAGTTCTTTAAGGTTTATACAGAGCTGGTATATTTGGGATTTTAATTTTTTCTTTTCTTTTTCGTTTTTTTTTTTTTTTTTTTTTTTTTGAGTGAGACTGTAATGGCTACGTATTTCCCCCTTAGGAACGCCTTTGCCATATCCCATAGGTTTTGGACCAATGTGTCTTCATTCTCATTGGTTTCCATGAATTGTTTAAGTTCTTCTTTGATTTCGTGGTTGATCCATACATTTTTGAGTAGGTTGGTCTTTAGCTTCCAAGTGTTTGAATTCCTTCCAAACTTTTTCTTGTTGTTGAGTTCCAGTTTCAAATCTTTGTAGTCTGAGAATATGCAGGGAATAATCTCAGTCTTTTGGTATTGGTCGAGCCCTGATTTGTCACCCAGTATGTGGTCTGTTTTGGAGAAAAATTCATGTGCACTTGAGAAAAATGAGTATTCTGTTGTTTTAGGGTGAAATGTTCTGTATATATCTATGAGGTCCATATGGTCCAAAGTGTCATTCAAAGCTCTTATTTCTTTACTGATTTTCTGCTTGGATGATCCATCTATTATTGAGAGTGGCATGTTAAGATCCCCTACAATTAATGTATTCATATCAGTATGACTCTTTATTTTGATTAACAGTTGGCTTATGTAGTTAGTTGCTCCCATATTGGCGGCATTATTATTTACAATTGTTACATCCTCTTTGTGGATAGACCTTTACAAATGATGTTGGGAGATTTTTGTTTATTGACTCAATTTCTTTGGTAGTTGTGGGTCTGTTCAGATTTTTTATTTCTTCTTGTTTCAGTTTTGGTAGTTTATATGTTTCTAGGAATTTATTAATTTTTTTTCAGATTGCCCAATTTGTTGGCTTATAATTGTTGATAATATTCTCTCTAATTGTATTTCTTAAGTGTTGATTGTGATCTTTCTTCTTCTTTTCATGATTTTGTTTATTTGGGTTCTTTCTCTTTTCTTTTCATTAATTCCGGTTAAGGCTTTATATATCTTAATTCTCTCATCGAAACAGCTCCTAGTTTTGTTGATCTGTTCTACTGGTTTTTGTTTGTTTGTTTCTGTATCCTTAATTTCTTCTGTAATATTTATTATTCCTCTTCTCCTGCTGGATTTAGACTTTATTTGCTGTTTTTTCCCCCTAGCTCCTTTATGTCAAAAGTTAGGTTGTGTATTTGAGACACAACCTAGTTGAGAAAAGCCTATATTGCTATTTTTTTCCCTCTTAGAATCATCTTTGCTGCATCCCAGAGGTTTTGAAATATTGTTTTCCTTTTTATTTGCTTCCTTGTATTTTCTTAATTTTTTTTGACCCACTCATTCTTTAGTAGGATGTTCTTTAACGTTCATGTATTTGTGGTTCTTCCAAAATTTGTCTTGTAGTTGACATCCTGTTTTGTAGCACTGTGGTCAGAAAATAGGCCTGGTATGATCTCAGTCTTTCTGTATAGTTGAATTCTGACTTGTGAACCAGTATGTGATCTATTCTGGAGAATGTCCCATGTGCACTTGAAAAGAATGTGTATTCTGCTTCTTTAGGATGAAATGCTCTGAATGTGTCTGTAAGTCCATTTGGTTCATTGTATCATTCAAAGCCATTGTTTTCTTGTTGATCTTCTCCTTAGATGTTCTGTCCATTGTTATGAGTGGGGTGTTAAATGTCCTCTACTATTATTATCAATAATTTTTTAAAAATTTGTTATTATTTTATTTATACTTTTAGCTGCTCCTGGAGTGGGTGACATGCTCTAGTGCAAATGCACTGCCCATTCACAGGGAGTTCAGGCTTCATGTAAGTAGCTCCAGACTACACTAACTGGTGTTGTTTTCTTTCCTGTAGGCTTTCAGGGTTGATCGGCTGGATAAATATGGCAGTGCCCCACTTTATTAAATCAACATTTTAATAATGCATCTAGCTCATGAGCTGAAAATTTGTACTCCCCGCTCTTCAGTGAGCCCTCAGCAGAAGAGCAATCAATCACTCTTGTCTCCCCAGTTTGCGTCAGAACACTGTGTTTACCCTGCCTGTATCTGAGCATTTTTATCTCAGGCATGTGACTGAATTACAGAACTCGAAATTTTATGGACTCCCATGGCATGGGCCTATGCTGTTTCTCCCAGGGATGATCTCACCATGCTTTTGCCTTTTGGTGGATCTGTCCCAGGATAGCAGTCTAATGGTCCCACAGTAGTTCACAGTTTATGGCAACACAGAGCAGAAAGCTGGCACCTAGACTTGCTGTTCTCAGCTGGCTCCTATGCTCCTATGCCTAGGAACAGTGCAGCATTTAGGCACTACCCATTCTTCTTGCAAACCATGGAATCCACACATCGGTGTCACATCTTGCTTCACCATCTGAACATCTTTAAGGCAGGTATATACCCCACTACAGCAGATTTCTAAGAGTTCCAGTTTTCCACTTTGTTGCTTATAATACTTTGTGGTAGCCTCATTAAGTAAGCTCATTGCCTGCTACTGTATGCACAGCTATATCACCCTGGATTAAAATCTCTGCACCTCCTACTTTCTAAAAGGTGGTAGGTTTTCTACTTTTAGACTTGCAGTATTTGTTTTCTCAGACTGCACGTTGATTTCTCGGGTGTTGAGAATGATTTGATAATTTTCTAGTTGTATTCAAGGGACAAGACAAACTTAGGGTCCCACTACTCCTCCTCTGCTATCTTCGTTCCTTCACATATCTTGGCTATTTTAAATAATGCTGCAGTGAACATAGGGGTACATGTATCTTTTCAATTTAGTGATTTCAATTTCTTTTGATAGATAACCAGTAGTGGAATTCCTGGATCATATGATAATTGTATTTTTAACTGCCATACTGTTTTCAATAGTGGCTGCACAAATTGACATTACCACCAATAGTGCATGAGGGCTCCCTTTCTTTAACATCCTAAGCAACATTTGTTATTTCTTACCCTTTTAATGATAGCCTGGTATCCATTTTGATGGGTGTGAGGTGATATATATTGTGATTTTGATTTGTTTTTCTGTGATGATTACCGGTGATAAGCATCTTCTCATGTGCCTCTTGACCATTTGTTTATTTTATTTGGGAATTTTGTCTATTTAGTTCCCTGACCAATTTTTAATCAGATATTTTTTGTAATTGGGTTGATAGACTTTTTATATATTTTGCATATTATCCCCTTAGCAGATACATGATTTGCAAATACCTTCATTCATTCAGCAGGCTTTTTCATTTTTTTGATGGTTTCCTTAGTGATGCAGAAACTGCAGTTTGATGTACTCCCACTTGCTCATTTTCCTTTTGTTTTCCTTGTCTTTGGAGTCAGATACAAAAAAAAAAATCACTAAGATTAGTGTCAAGGAATTTATTACTGATGTTTTCTTCTAGGAGTTTCATGGCTTCAGTCTTAAAGTACTTATGTTTTTATTATTTTCCATATGGTGTACAGTTTCCCCAGCACTATTTATTGAAGAGACTGTCCTTGCATTGTATAAACCTGCCTCCTTAGTCATAAACTAATAGAACATATATGTATGGGTTTATTTCTGTTCCATTGATTTGTCTGTTGTTATGGAAATATGATAGTGTTTTGATTACTGGAGCTTTGTAGTATAGTTTGATATCAGGGAGCCTGACACCTCTAGGTTTGTTCTTGTTAAAATTGTTTGGCTAGGGATGCCTGGGTTGCTTAAGTCTCTGCCTTTGGCTTGGGTCATGGTCTCACGGTTCTGGGATCAAGCCCTGCATTTGGCTCTCTGCTTGGTAGGGAGCCTGCTTCCCTCCATCTCTCTGCCTACCTCTCTGCCTATTTGTGATCTCTCTCTCTCTGTCAAATAAATCAATAAAATCTTAGACAAAAAATTGTTTGGCTACTCAGAGGTCTTTTGTATTTCCATATAAATTTCAGAAATATTTATTCTCCCTTTGTAGAATATGTCATTGGAATTTTGATAGGGATTGCATTGGATCTCTAGATGCTTTGGGTATTATCAACATTTTAATAATACATCTAGTCCATGAATGTGGACTAGCTTACCATTTATTTGTGTCTTCTTCAATTTCTTTCAATAATATCTTAAAATTTTTAGAGTGGTCTTTTACTTCCTCAGCTAAATTTATTCCCAGGTATGTTATTCTTTTTGATGAAGTCATAAATGGGATTTAAAAACATTTTTTTATTGCTGATACTTCATTATGACTGTATAAAGACAATATAATTTTAGGTAGAGGGAGCCAAGATGGTGGCATAGTAGGAAGACCCTAGGCTTTCTGTATCCCTCAAGCACGGCTTGATAACTATCAAATCATTCTAAGTACACAAGAGATTGACCTGAGGACTTATACAACAAACTGCAGAAGGAGAGGGAGAGAAGAAGCCATATTGAGGAGGGTAGAAAGTGTGGAGAAGTGGTTTTGGGGAGAAATGGATCATGGGTGCTGTGGTGGGGTAGAGAGCCCTGGTGTTGGAGAAAGATGAGAGAGAGAGTGGAATACATACGGATATGACAAGGAGAATATATCCCCAGAGACATTGGTTAGGAAAGAGATGGGTTGATTTTCACAGGAGTTTTTGCAACCAGTAGGGCTCAAAGACTGTAGTTTTAGAGATCCATGGGCTTGCCTGGGATAGAGATCTGAGGGTACTGCCTTACTCCTGGAGAGAAGGCAGGCAAGCAAGCC
Organism: Lutra lutra; assembly: GCF_902655055.1. NCBI lineage: Eukaryota > Metazoa > Chordata > Mammalia > Carnivora > Mustelidae > Lutra > Lutra lutra. The sequence goes on from NC_062281.1 coordinate 158,095,685, forward strand.
CAGGGCATATGGCACAATCTGAGGATCACCTAAGGATCATGTGGAGAGACTTCACTCTTCTTGGAGTGCATCTTTGAAAGGTGGCATTGCTTCTCCAGGGACAAAAGAGCTGGTGGGTGCCATTTCACTTTCCTACCCTTCAGTATAGATGCTGAGATGCCTGTTGAGGGCAGCTAACATGGACACTGGCTTTCTTTGCTCCAAATCCAACTACCCCTGTACCCTGGCATGACTGCTTTTCTAGGTTAAAACAGTGTAAGTTCCAGGGCAGGGAGACCCTCTCCTGGAAGACAAGCACAGATCCTGGCCATACTAGGCCAGTAAGGGATAGAATTTTAAAAGTCAGCAGGCTTGGCTGGGATAGAGCCCAAGGTGTACTGTGTTGCTCTAAGCAGGCAAGCAACTTGGAGACAGACTTTGAAAACTGTGATCTGAAAAAATTGCCTAGAATAAATGAGGGGAAATTATTCACTCTTCTGGGAGGGCTTCCCTGAGAACAGCAAGCTGGGACTCCCCGTTCCAGGGACCAAGGAGCTGGCTGGTGCCATTTCCCTCCCTCACTCCTTAACATAAACCAACCTCAGTAAATAGTACAGTGTTAACACTGTCTGCCTAACCTGATTACAACAAGTTCCAGTCCCATGTGCTGTGCTGGTACTGCTTTTCCTGGGCAAGTGTGCTTAATGACCAGCACAGCAGGCCCTGTTCCCAGAAGACCAGTACACTTCCTCCCCACCCCCAGCCACACACACCCCATATCTACTGACCATAGAACTCTGCAAAGCTTTAGGGCTAGTGGAAATAGCATCAGGTCTCACGTAACAGGCAGACCAGAGCACAACTAGTTAAAACTCGCCACTTTCTAGCCAAGGTCCAAACACTGCCCACCGTAGCCAAAGAGAATCTCTGCAGATGAATGTCTTGGGGATACAGCAGCCAAAACACAGCAGCAGAGTGCATGAAGCATACACCAGAGACACTTCCTGAACTGCCAGGCGCTAGACATTATATGACCTGCTCATCAGACAATTACTCTCAAGAGCAGGAAACATAATAGGATTGTCTAACACAGAGAAGAAGATAGAAACCTAGACAACATGCCAAGGAATTCAACCCAAAAGAAAGGACAAGAAAAGGTCATGGCCAGAGATCTAATTGAAACAGATATAAGTTATATACCTGATGTAGAATTTAAAGCAATAATCTTAAGGTTACTCGCTGGGCTTGAGAAAAGCATGGAAGACTTCAGGGAAACCATTACTGCAGAATTAAAACAGCTAAAAACAATCAGGAGAAATGAAAAATGCAGTAACTGAGATTTGAAATAGGCTGGATGAATTGACCACAAGGATGGAAAACAGAGGAACCAATAAGTGATAGAAGATAGATTTGTGGAAAATAATGAAGCTGAACAAAGGAGAGAAGGAAGAATGATAGATCGTGGGAGTACACTTAGGGAACTCAGTAATTCCGTCAAACATAATACTCCTATCTTAGGAGTCTCAGTAGGAGAGAGAGGCTGGAAGTGGGGAGAAGGGGTTGTCTGAGGAAATAATAGCTGAAACTTCCCTAATCTGGGAAAGAAAATAGACATCCAAACCCAGGAGGCACAGAGAACTCTCATCAAAATCAGCAAAAACAGGCCAACACTAAGACATACTGTAGTTATTTTGCAAAATATAGCTTTAAAGAAAAAAATCCCAAAAGCAGTAAGACAAAAGAAGTCCCTAACTTACAAGGGAAGATAGATGATATTAGCAGCAGATTTCTCCACAGAAACTTGGCAAGCCAGAAGAGAGTGGCATGATATTTTCAATGTGCTGAATGGGAAGAATCTGCAGCCAAGAGTACTCTATCCAGCAAGGCTATCATTCAGAATAGAGGAGAGATAAAGGGTGCCTGGGTGGCTCAGTCAGTTAAGTGTTTGCTCAGGTTGTGATACCGGGGTCCTGGAATCAAGCATCACACGGGCTCCCTGCTCAGTGGGGAGTCTGCTTCTCCCTCTGACCTCTCCCCTCTCATTCTCTCTCTCGGTCTCTCATTGTCTCTCTCTTAAATAAATAGATAAAAAAATCTTTAAAAAAAGAATATAGAAAGACTATAGTTACTATAGTTACAAAGCAAAGAATTCCAAATCATATCTGAAAAAGGTCAAGTACCAGAATAACATAAAGAGCTCTTCAACACAACAATAAAAAGAAAAACAATCCAATTTCATAACATGGTAAATGAATTTCTTTTTTTTTTATAATTTTTTAAATTTTTTAATAAACATATAATGTTTTATTAGCCCTAGGGGTATAGGTCTGTGAATCGCCAGGGGTAAACGAATTTCAGTAGGCCTTTCTCTCAAGCAGATAAAGAAATAGCCAGTAAGCCCATGAAGACATATTTTGCATCATTAAACACTGGATAAATGCAAATCAAAATCACATAAAGTATGACACATAAGGATGGATATAAAGATAAGTATTGTGGAGGATGTGGAGAAACTGGTATCTTCCTTCATACATTGATGCTGGGAAGTTAAAGTTTTACATTTACATTTAGAAAAGAGTCCAGCAGTTCCTCAAAAGGTTTTAGAGTCACAATGTAACTCAGAAATTCCACTCCTATGTGTATTATGTTTAATATATTAAATTTGCGTGAATTTAAAACACATTCATTTAAAAACTTCTATGTGAATATTTATAGCACTATTATTCAAAATAGCCAAATAATGGTTACAACACAAAGGTCCATCAAGAAATAAATCAATAAACAAAATATGGTAAATTTACCCAATAGAATATTTTTTGGTAATAAAAAGGAGAAAAGTATTGATACTACAGCATAGGTAAATCTTAAAAATCTGTTCTAAATGAAAGATGCCAGACACAAAGGCCATATATTATATGAAAATGCATTTATATGAAATATTCTTCATGGATTAATCTACAAGGCCAAGAAGTAGATTAGCATTTCCCAAGTTTGGGAGAGAAAAATGACTGGTAATGGTTATGAAATTTCATTTTGGCATGATACTGTGTTCTGGAATTAGTGATGATGGTTGCACAATCTTGTGAATATATTTAACCACTGAATTGTCCATTTTAAAATGTGAATGGAAGGTCAATCATATGTCATTTAAAAATTAAGTGAAAAAAGGTCATTCAAAAAGATAAAATCAAAGACTTTCACAAAACTGTGGAATAGAAACATCTTGAGCTCATTTCTTTCCATAGACACACAAAATCTATAAGCTACATGGCAGATCAGTTCCTTCTGAAAAAGAGTTGAAAGATAGATGATCTGCTTCACCACAAGAAAGGATAAGAAGAACACATCAAGATAGGTAGAAGAAGCAGAGGAACCTGTTTCACCAAAACCACACACCTGGCACAGTGAGAAACAATGGGGGAGATTTCAGCAGTCCAGTTCTTTTCCAAGAAGAATGAGGGATTGGTACCCCTCACCAGGTACCATTTTCCATGGGATCTGCACTGGAGGGATCAGCCCCCAAACATCAGGCCTAGAAAACGGATGAGGCTGAAATCCAAGCAACCAAAGGTGTTGTAGGAAACAGAGTCCCCTTAGAAAGTGCTTACAAGCTGACTCAATGACCCTGAGGGCAAGTGAAAAAACAGCACTTTGTAATGTTCCTAGAAATGTGAAAGACATGCACATGCCAGTCTAAAAGCATCTGCTTTAGGGGCAGGGAACTATCCCAGCAAATACACGTATTGGGAGATGCCATTTTTGCACTTCCCTCCTACCCAGCTGGCACAGGTAGGCAAGCTAAAACATGGCACGCTCCCACTTACTTGCTAAGACAATATTCTGCAGCATTGGTGGAGAGTATGGGGAGGTGGAGAGTATGGGGAAATGCTGCAGCACTCGCCTACTATCTGGCTGCAGTAGGTGAGCACAAATAGTTGTAGCCCTTTCATACTCCCACCCTAAATCCAACACATGTACATAGATAAGGCACTTGCACACTGCATTCCTGAAGCCCATGGGTACACACTGTCAAAACATAGGATGACATATGTGATTCTCACAGTAATGATATACCAAAAACTTACAATAAATACAGAAAAGACAATGAGAAGGGAAACTAAATATCACTCTAAAGAAAGTCATCAAAACACAAGAGGAGAGAAAAAAGGAAGAAGAAAGTAGAAGAAAGGACCTACGAAATATCTAGAAAATGAACAAAATGGCAGTAAGTACATACCTATCAATAATTATTTCTAATGTAAAGGGACTAAATTTTTCAAACAAAAGACATAGAGTGGCTAAATAGATTAAAAACAGAAAACAAACCAAAACAAAAAAACTGTCATCTATAAACTGCCAAGAAAACATTCACTTAAGTTTAAGGACACACTTAGACTAGAAAGTAAAGTAATGGAAAAAGATATTACATAGAAATGGAAACAAAAATAAAGTTGGATTAACTATACTCATATCAGATTTAAAAAAAAACTTTAAATCAAAGAATTTATTAAAAGGGGGGCTCTACATAATGATACAGGGATCAATCAAGCAAGAAGATACATCTATAAATATATATTCACCAAACATAGGAACACCAAAATATATAAAGCATATATTAATAGTCCTAAGATGAGAAATTAACAGCAATACAATAACAGGAGGAGATTCTAAAACCCCAATTACATCAAAGTATAGATCATCCAGATAGAAAATCAGTAAGAAAACATCATCCATAAACAATACATCAAACTAGATGGATTTAACAGATATATACAGAACATTTATCCAAAAGCACAGAATACACATTCCTCAAAAGTACATGGGAAATATTTTCAACACAGCTCATAAGTTAGGTCTTGAAAGAAATCTCATTTCAAAAAGATTGAAATCACATCAAGTATCTTTTCTGACCACAGTGGTATGGAACTAAAATTACAAGATGAAGACTGAGTTGGGGGCACTACAAATGGAGTTAAAACAGCATGTTACTGAACAACTATTAGATACTTAAAAAACAAAACAAAACAAAACAAAAAGCACACAGAGACAAGTGAATATAGAAATAAGACATACCAAAATTTATGGGATGCAATAAAATCAATTCTTAGAGGCAGGTTCATAGCAATAGAGTCCTATCACAACAAGAGAAATTGCAAACAAACAGTTTAAGTTTGTATCTAAGTTAACGAGGAAAAGAATAAAATAAATCTAATCTTAGTAGAAGGAATGAAATAATGAAAAGCAGAGTGTAAATGAAATAAATATGACAAAGACAATAGGAAAGATAAATAAAACTAAGAGCTGATTGGTCGGAAAGATAATCAAAAAGGAAAAACGCTTAGCTAGACTCACCCAGAAAAAAAAAAAAAGAGGGGTCCAATAGATAAAGTCATAAATGAGAGAAGGTACAGGTGATACCCACAGAAATACAAAGGGTCATAAGAGACTACTATGAACAACTATACACCAAGAATTGGACAATCTAGAAGAGTAGATACTCTTAAAAACTTATAATCTTCTAAGACTAAATCATAAAGAAATAGAAATCTGAATAGATCAGTCACTAGTAAGGAGTTTGGATCAGTAATAAAAAACTCCTAACAAAGAAAACTACAGGACCAACTTCACTGACAAATTCTATCAGTGAAAGAACACTTAATATTCATCTTTCTCCAACTCTTCCAAAAAACTGAAATGGAAGAAATGCTTCCAAACTTTTTTGCTAGGCCAGCATTACCCTGATATGAAAATCAAACAAGAACCACAAAAACAAGAAAATTACAAGCCAATATCATTGGAGAATATAGATGCAAAACACTTCAACAAAATGTTAGCAAAGAAAATTAAGCAATACATTGAAAGAATCATAAACAATGACCATGCAGAATTTACTACTGGGATGCAATGATGGACAATATGATACATCAACAAAATACAAGATAAAAACCATGTGTCCATCTCAGAGGTTGCAGAACATGCATTTTACAAAATTAACATCGCTTTATGATTAAAAACTCTCCCAAAAGTGATTATTGAGGGAAAATACCTCATAAAGGAAACATATGACAATCCCATACCTAATATATTACTGAAAGGATCTTCCTCTAAGATATAAAACAAGACGAGGATGGACATTCTCCCCACTTTATTTCAACGTAGTATTGTAAGTCCTAGGCAAGAAAAGGAAATAAAAGTTATTGTAATTGGAAAGGAATAAATAAAACTCTCACTATTTTCAGATGAGACAACAATATACAGTTAGTTTCCACCAAAAGACTGTTGGAACTAAAAAACAAATAAATCATAGAATATGAAATTACTAAACAAATTATCTTTTTCAATTTTTATTTCAACTCCACTTAGTTAACGTACAGTGTAATATTAGTTTCGGTTGTAGAATTTAGTGATTCACCACTTACATACAACAGATTCTCTTCACAAATGCCCTCCTTAAAATCCTCACCTGTTTAACTCATCACCCAGTCCACCTCCCCTCCAGTAACCTTCAGTTTCTACTCTATAGTTATGTCTTTTACAGTTTGCTTCTTCCCCCCAACATGTTCATTTGATTTCTTTCTTAAATACAATGTATGAGTAAAATTATTTGGTATTTGTCTTCCTCTAACTTACTTCACTTAGCATAATACTCTCTAGCTCCATCCACTCTTGCAAATGGCAAAATTCCATTCTCTTTTATGGTTTAGGAATATTCTTTTGTATGTAAATGCCACATCATCATGGTCCATTCATCAGATGATGTACATTTATGTTCTTCCCATTATTTGTCTTTTATTGAGAAATCTGCTATAAACATCAGGGTGCATATATCCCTTCAAATTAGTATTTTTGTATCCTTTCTCTCAATACCTAGTGCAATTGTAGGATTGCAGGTACCTTTTGGAAAACCTCCATACTGATTTCCATGGTGGCTACACTAGTTTGCATGCCCACCAACAGTGTAACGTGGCTTTTGTTTCCCTTGCCTCAGAGACCTATCTAGAAAGAACTTGCTACAGCTGATGTAAAAGAGGTTACTGCCTATGTTCTCCTCTAGGATCTTGATGGTTTCCTGTCTCACATTTAGCTCTTTCATCCATTTAAAATTAACTTTTGTGTATGGTATAAAAGAGTCTAGTTGCTTTCTTTTGCATGTTGCTTATCCAGTTTTTCCAACATCATTTGTTGAAGAGATTATCTTTTTCCCATTGGATATTCTTTCCTACTATGTCAAATATTGATTGACCATCTAGTTGTGGGTTCATTTCTGGATTTTCTGTTCTATTCCACTGATTCTATGTGTCTGTTTTGTGCCAGTACCATACTGTCTTGATCACTACAGCTTTGTAATATAACATGAATTCTGAATTGTGATGAGTCAGTAAAAGAACCCATGCCAGGGAATCCAAAAGGAATGTATTACAGGAAACTGTTGCTCTGGGTAGCACATACATTTTAACAACATTTCTTCTTCCAATCTATGAGCATGGAATGTTGTTCCATTTCTTTGTATCATCTTCAGTTTCTTACATCAGTGTTTTATAGTTTTCAGAGTACAGATCTTCCACATTTTAGCTTAGGTTTATTCCTAGATATCTTATGGTTTTTTGGTACAGTTGTAAATGGGATCAATTGCTTGACTTCTCTTTCTGTTACTTCATTATTAATGTTTAGAAATGCAGTAGCTTTCTGTATATTGATTTGGTATCCTGCAATTTGCTGAAATTTTTTTTATCAGTTCTGTTAGTTTTTTAGTAGAGTCTTTGGGGGTTTTCTAGATAGCGTTATAACATCATCAGAGAATAGAGAAGTTTGATTTTTTTCCCTTGCCAATTTGGGTGTTTTTTATTTCTTTTTGTAGTCTGATTGCTGAGGATAGAACTTCCAGTGCTGTGTTAAATAAAAATGGTGCAAGTGGACATTTTTGTCTTGTGCTAGAGGGCAGAGGAAGAACTCTCAGTTTTTCCCCATTGAGGATGATATTAGGTGTGGGTTCTATGTATATGTCCTTTATGATGCTGAGGTATATTCCCTCTATCCCTACATTTTTGAGGGTTTTAGCGTGAATGGATGTTGTGCTTTCCAAATGCTTTTTTTTTTTTTGCATCTATTGAGAGTATCATATGGTTCTTATCTATTCATTTATTAATATGGTGTATCTAGGAATTTACCCAGTTCTTTCAGATTGTCTGATTTGTTGGCATATAATTTTTTATGTCATCATCTTATAATTGTTTGTATTTCAGTGGTATTGTTTGATATCTCCATTCTCATTTGTGATTTTACTTATTCTGTCCCTTTTTGATAAATTTAGCTGGGGTTTATCAATTTTATTAGTTTTTTTTATCGATCTTTTTATTTTTAGTTTCTATATATAATTTATTTCTGCTCTAATCTTCATTTTTCCCTTCTTCTGCTGGTTTCAGGCTTCATATGTTGTTCTTTTTCTAGCTTCTTTAGATGTTTGGTTAAGTTGAGATTTTTCTTGCTTTTTGACCCAGTATGTGACCCAGAATTTCCCATGTGCACTAGATAAGAATGTGTATTTTGCTGGTGTAGGATGAAATTCTTTGAATATATCTGTAAGTCCATCTTGTCCAATGTGTCTTTCAAAGCCATTGTTTCCTTGTTGATCTTTTGCTTAGATGACTTGTGTATTTCCTCTCCTATTATTGCATTATTATCAATGTTTCTTTAAGTTTATTAATTAATTGATATATTTAGCTGCTACCGAGTTAGGGGTATGTGTGTATATGTGTGTGTGTGTATACACTTACATCAAATGTATATGTTAAGTATATATATATATATTTACAATTGTTAGATCTTGTTCAATAGACCTCTTATTACAGTCTTTGGTTTAAAATCTAGTTTGTCTGATATACGTATAGCTAATCCAGCTTTCTTTTGATGTCCATTAGCCTGGTAAATGGTTCCCCACCCTCTCGCTTTTAATCTGGAGGTGTCCTTGGGTCTAAAATGATTCTTTTTAAAGCAGCACATCAGTGGGTCTTGTTTTGTTCTTTTTGCCCCCATTCTGATACTCTTTATCTTTTAATTGGATCATTTAGTCCATTTACACTCAGAGTAATTATTGAAAGTTATGAATTTAGTGACATTGCATTACCTGTAAATTAGCTGTTCTTGTAGATTCTCTCTGTTCCTTTCTAGTGTTTGTTACATTTATTCTCTCTTTCCTGTTCAAAGGGTCCTCTTTAATATTTCTTACAGAGGTGGATTACTGTTTATCAACTCTTTTAGTTTTTGTCTGTCTTGGAAATTCTTTATCTCTCCTTCTATTTTGAATGACAGACTTGGTGTATAAAGTATTCCTGGCTATATATTTTTCCCATTTAGCATACTGAATATTTCCCCTACTCTATTTTTGCCTGCTAGGTCTGCCGGTGGACAGGTCTGCTGCTAACCTTAAATGCCTACCCTTGTAAATTAAGGAACTTTTGTCGCTAGTTGCTTTCTGAATTCTTTCCTTATCTTTATATTTTGCAAGTTTCACTATGATGTGTTGTTATGTTGCCCTTTCTTTGTTGATTTTGACTTGGATATGCCTGCTTACTTTCCCAGATCAGGGCAGTTCTCAGCTATAACTTGTTCAAATAAATTTTCTGCACCTTTTTAATGTTCTTCTTCTTTTGGGACTCCTATGATATGAATATTTCGCTTCACAGAATCTCAGAGTTCCCTAAGTCTACCCTTGTGATCTAATAGTTTTCTCTCCTTTTTTTTTTAGCTTCATTATTTTCCATAATATTTTCTTCTATATGACCTATACAATCCTCTACTTTGTCAATCCTCATTGTGATTTTATCCAATCAGTTTTGCATCTCAGTTATAGCATTTTTTACTTTGACCTGACTAGTTTTTAGGTCTTTTATCTCTGCAGTAAGAGTTTCTCTGGTGTCTTCTATGCTTCTCTCAAGTCCAGCTAGTATACACATGACTGTTGTTTTAAATTCTTCTTCAGATATATTGCATATATCTGTTTTGAGCAAGTCCCTGGCTGTGATTTTTTCTTGAACTTTATTTTCGGGAGTGTTCCTCTTTTTTGTTATTTTGGCTACGTTTCTGTCATGTTATGAAAACTTGTTATGTTTCCTGAATCTGAGTGTAATGCTCTATTAATAAGGGATCATAGGGGCGCCTGGGTGGCTCAGTGGGTTAAGCCACTGCCTTCGGCTCAGGTCGTGATCTCAGGGTCCTGGGATCGAGTCCCGCATCGGGCTCTCTGCTCAGCGGAGAGCCTGCTTCCTCCTCTCTCTCTCTCTCTGCCTGCCTCTCTGCCTACTTGTGATCTTTCTCTGTCAAATAAATAAATTAAAAAAAAAAAAAAGGGATCATACATTGTCCAGGCCTGGCACATCAGGAAGTGTTTCTGGTGTATGCTGTGTGCACTCTGCTGTTGTGTTTTTTGCTCTTTCCCACTGTTCAGTTCTCTTCAGATTTCCTCCTTGCTTGCAGTTGGGAATGTTTGGACCTTTAACTAGGTGTGTTTTGATTTGTTTTTTTTTAAATAAACCTGGACAATAAAAAAAAAAGAAAAGAAAAAGCCCGATTGAAATGAAAGCAAACAAACAAACAAACAAACAGAAGAGGAACAAAAACACCCAAACAGAGAATCAAGAAACTAGAAGCCTGTTCCAAAGAAAAAGAAAGAAAAAATGAAAAAAGAAAAAGAAAAATAGAAACCTGACCCAAGAACAAAAAAATGAGAAAATAAAATAAAAAAAAAAAAATACTAACAAAGAACTATATGCCTATTTCCAAAGGAGGGGGGAAAAAGAAGAAGAAAAAAAATATATAGCCTGCCCTTATTTCCACCAGAATTATAGGTGATGATTTGAAGCTCTGTATGAGCAGCAGACTTGGTGTATATTGGGTGCTTCCTATGCTGGTCTTCTGTAGGAGAGTCCTACTTTGTGGGCTCAGAGTCAGTCTTGTCCCAATAAATATGCACTTCCCAGGGCACAGGGGCGTTGAGGTTTGGTGTAAGCAGCTCCTATTTCCACTGGGGCCACTGCATTGTTCTCTGAAGTAAGACTGCTTTACTGGTGAGGGAAAAATGGCACCACCCAGCTCTCTTGGCCCTGGGCAGGGGATGTCACACCACTCCCAGTGTTCCGGAAGCCCTCACAGAAAGGCTAAATCTGTCAGTGCTCCTGCTGCCAAAACTCTCTTGGTTTTATCTTTGGCCTGCGGCTGGGATTCCAAACTCCTAATCCTAAAGGACTGGGCTCTGCATGGACCCACTCCCTTCTCTGGGGTATTGCCTCCTCACTGAGCTGTTTCTTGTTTCCTTTGTCCCAGAAAAACAGCCCCAATTCTATGAGGTTCTCAGAATCCATGGTGTAGTACCTCGAAAAGCAAAGACCAGGTTATCCACCCTCTGCATGTTCCTCTGACCCCTGCAGATGAAAGGCCGTTTGCTCATACCTGCAGGGTCTTTTATCCTTCAGGAGGTAATAAATATACCCTCTTCCAAATGTACTCCAGGAAGGGGAATGTCTTTCTCCAATGTGACCCAGGAGATCCCTATACTCCTTTGTGCACACTCCAGGCAGTGCCCTCCTTCTCCCTAGAAGCCTGCCACACAGTTCTGCTGTGCATTTCCAAAACCTCAGAGTTTGAGTTATACAGGCTGCTTGCAAAAAACCTGTGACACTCAGTTCCTCTGGCTCCTCAGTCCATGGTCTAGAGTTTTCCTTCCCTGTTGGGACCTAGTACCACTCTCTCAACCCCTCCCTCCTTCTCTCCCTTTTCTCTCCCCATGGGAAGCCTTCCTTCCCTTCCACAGCCTGGCAGTTTTTCTCTCTCCCAGTTCACTTCCACCCAACTCTAGTCTGCCACATTGTCTCTCTCTAGCTATGGAGATCTTTCTTCCAATCCTCAGATCAATTTCCCGAGTTATCCAAGTGATCTGAACTCAGTGTAGCTATTTTGGAGGGATGAGGAAAGCCCAGCATCCCCCTACTGCTCTGCCTTCTAAATTTCTCCTCCTAGTTCTGTGTTCTTTTGATGTTTTTGTCTGACTTTGGTATCTGGGTGTTAATGGCTTCATAAAATTTGTTTGGAAGTGTTTCCTCCTTTTTGTGTTTGGGAGACTTTGTTAAGAATTGTTATTGTTCTTAAATGTTTTTTTGGTAGAATTTACCATATGAACAATCTGGTCCTGGGCTTTTCTTTGTGGAAGCTTTTTGATTACTCTATTTCTGATTCCTTTTGAATTACTTGCAGTTGCTTGTGTCTTTCTAGGAATTTGTCCATTTCATTTAGGTTATCTGATTTATTGGCATTCAGTTATTTGTAGTATTCTCTTATAATTCTTATGAATCTGTAAGGTCATTAGCAATGTTCAGTCTTTTTTTATCTTTTTGAAAATTATAGTCAACATACTGTATTATATTAGTTTCTGATTCATTTCTGATGTTGATAATTTGAGTCATCTATTTCCTCGATCAGTCTAGCTAATGACTTGTTCCTTTTGTTGATATTTTTAATAAACTACTGTTTTTATTGATTTTTCACTACTGTTTTTTCTATTCTCTACTTCAGCTCTATTTTTTTTTTTAATATACTTTCTTCTGCTTGATTTGGGTTAGTTTGCTCTTTTCCTAGTTCAGGTGGTGGATTATGTTTCTCATGTAAAATCTTTATTATTTTTTAATATAGTTATTTGCACCTGTGTATTTCCCTGTAAACACTGTTTTCACTGAACCCTGTAAGTTTTGTAAAAATGTTTTCATTTTATCTTAATTCATTGTACATTCTGATTTCCCCTGTGATTCCTTCTTTGAGCCTGCTTATTTAGAGGTTTGTTGTTTCTTTTTCACGTATCTGAATTTCCCAAATTTCTCTCTTTCAAGTATCTGTAATTACATTGCATTGTGTTCAGACAACAGATTTTGTATTTCAAACTTTAAAACTTACTGAGACTTTTTTTATGTTTGTTTGCCTGATCTATAGTCCATCCTGGAGAATGTTCCATGTGTTCTTGGATTGATTGTATATTTTACTGTTTTGGGGAGCAGTGTTCTATAATTCTGTTAGGTCTAATTGATTTTTAGTTTTCTTTAAGTATAATATTTCCTTTCTGATCTTCTTTTTATTCTGGTCCATTATTGTAAGGATATTGAAATGTCTATGTTTGTTCAATTGTTTATTTTTCTCTTCAATTCTGATGGTTTCACTTTATATATTTGGGGCTCTCTTGATAGGTACATTTATATTTATAGCTGTTACAGCTTCCTGATGGAGTGATTGTTTTCCTGTTTTAAGCTGTCCTTTTTTCCCCCTCTCATATCAATTTTTGTCTTAAAGTTTGTTTTAAATTTTTTTGGTATAAACATTATAGTCTTTTTTGTTAGTGTTTGTGTGATCTTTTTCCCTTTTTTTACTTCCAAAATATTTGTTTTTGAGTCCAAAATGTGCCTCCTATTGATAGCATATAGTTAGATTATGTTTTTACTCCCATTTTGCCTTCTATCCCTTTTAAGTATTTAATGCACTTAAATTTAATTTAATGACTGACCAAGTAGAATTTATATCTGTAATTTTAAGTTTATTTTCTCTGCGTCTTAAGTTTTCCCCCATTCCTCCTTTATTGTTGTATTTCTTGATATTTTCAAATGTAATCATTAAAATTCCTTTTCTTATTTTCTCTTTTTTCCTTTCTTTTCATTCCTTTCCTTTTCTCTTTTCTTTTCTGTTCTGTTCTGTCTTTTCCTTTTCCTTTTCTTTTTCCTTTTCCATTATTCTTTGAGTTAGTTTCTTAATCAATGTCCTAGAGGTGAAAGTTAACATAAGTAGACATTTTATTAATATAAATTTAAATTTTAGTAGTATACAAAACTGTGTTCATATATTGCTTTGTTCCTTCTGCCTTATTTGTGGTATGTAAATTATATCTTTATACAGTATAATGTTCATGGACACATATTTATAAATATAGCTTTTTGCAGTTATTTTAAAAATCAGATCAGAGAAGAGTTATGAACAAAAATACATTTATTCTTTTTTTAATGCTTATCTGTGACACAGTTTTTGCTGGTATGGTATATTTCTTCCTATGGATTTATATTACTGTCTAGAGTCCTTTCATTTCCACCTACATGGCTTGCTCCCTTTAGTAGTCTTGTAGGGTAGTTGTGCTAATGAGAAATGCTGTTACAATTTGTTTTTTATTTTGGGGGGGGTTTGGTAAGTGTCTTACTATCTTCATTTGTAGGAAAGTTTTGCTAGATATACAATTCTGGTTGAAAGTCTTCCTTTCAGTACTCTGAATGTGTCATCCTACTGCTTTCTGGTTTCTGTGATTTTTTTTTTAAAGATTTTTTTAATTTATTTGACAGACAGAGATCACAAGTAGGCAGAGAGGCAGGCAGAGAGAGAGAGGAAGGGAAGCAGGCTCCCTGCTGAGCAGAGAGCCCGACGCGGGGCTCGATCCCAGGGGCTCGATCCCAGGACCCCGGGATCATGACCTGAGCCGAAGGCAGCAGCTTTAACCCACTGAGCCACCCAGGCGCCCCTGGTTTCTGTGATTTTTGATGAGAAACCAGTTGTTGATCTTATTGAGGATTCTTTACAAGTGGTGTCACTTTTCTTCTTTACAGATCTCTCTTTGTCTTTCAACATTTTGATCATAAGGTATTTAAGTGTGGATCTGAGTTTATCATTTTGGACTTATTTGAGTTTCTTTGGTGTTTAATGTTTTACATAAATTTTGAAAGCTTTTAGATATTAATTCTTCAAATATTCTTTCTCTTCTTTTCTCCATCTCCTTGCATTCTGAGACTTCCATTTTGTGTATGTTTGTTGTGACTGATCATGTTGTAAAGGTCTCTGAGTCTCTAAATTTTTCTTTTTTTTCTCCATTTCTCAAAATGAACAATTCACTTGACCTTTCCTGAAGTTTCATGCTCCTTTCATCTGCCTGCCTTGCTGCTGATACTCACTAGTGATTTTTTAAATTTCCATTATTATACTTTTTAACCAAAGAATTACTATATGGTTCTTTAAAAAATAATTTATATCTCTCATACTTCTGTCTATATGTTCATATTATTGTCTTTTGAAGAGTAGACATTTTATATTTGATGCAGTGCAATTATCACTATTTTTTAAATGGATTACTTTTGTTACCATGGCTAAGAACTTTTAGCATAACCTAAGATTATAAAGATTTTCTCTCACATTTCCTTCTTAAAAATTTGAACTCTTATATTAGGTTGGTAATATATTTTAGTTTATTTTTATATATCTTGTGAGTTAAGTGTATTTCTGTTGATGCTATAAGAATCACAAACTTAGTGGCTTAAAACAACACAAACATTTCTTGAGGGAAGTGTCTGAAATGGGTCTTAGGATAAAATAAAAGTTTCGGTAGAGCTGCATTCCTTTTGGAGGCTCTAGGTTGAATATATATATATATTTTTTCCTTTTCCATCATCTTCAGGTTGCCTGCATTCTTTAACTCATTAACCATTCTTCCCAGTGCCACTGATATAGAATCTTAAAAATTTTCTCTCTTCTCCCTTTCTCTGTCTCTGTGTCCATCTCCATTCCCTCTTGTTTTGTATTTTAAAGACATCTTGTGATGGCCTTGGTCCCATGTAGATTATCTAGGATAATCTTTTCATATCAATAGGTTACTAAATTACACATACAGTCCTCTTTGTTATGTGCCTGACATATTGACAGGTTTCGGGGGTTAGGACATGGACAGTCCTAATAATGAGGGGCCATTATTCTGCATGGTAGTGGCATAATATTTTTTTTTTCCATTTTGTACCATTTCCTGAAAAGGCTATCCTCTTCCCATTGAATTGAGTTGACATATTTGTGGAGACTCAATTTATCCTAAATATAAGAATTTGTTTCTCATAACTCAAATGTGTTCTGTTGATTCATGTGTTTATTCTTATGCCAACTCTTAACATGTTTTGGTTACTATAGTTTGAGAGTATGTTCTGAAACTAAATTGTGTAATTCCTCCAATTTTATTATTCTTTTCAAAATCGTCTTTGCTTTTCTAGGTCATTTTATTTCTATACAGATTTTATTATCAGCTTTTCAGTGTCTATAAAATCCCTCCTGGGATTTTGGTAGGGATTGTAATAAATTTGCAGATTAATTTGGGACAAAATTGGCATCTTCACAATAATAGACCTCCAGTCTCATTTATTTAAATATTCTCTAATTTCTCTAAGATATGTTTTATATTTTTCAGTGTACAAATCTTGTACTTTTTTGTTAAATTTACTGCTGAATATTTCATTCTTTTGATACTGTTTTGAATTAAAATTTTCATTCATTTAAATTTCCAATGGTTTGTTGGTAGTGTATAGAGATGCAGTAGAATATTACAGTTGATTTTAGAACTCATGACCTGGCTAAATTCAGTTATTAGTATTAGCACTTGATGGATTCTTTGGGGTCTTCTCAATATAGGATCATATCATTTGAGAGCTAGAAAATTTTTACTTTTTCTTTTCCAGTATACATGCCTTTCTTTTTTTTCTTTCTTTCTTTTCTTTCTTCCTTCTTCTTCCTCTTTCTCTACTTTCTCCTTCTTCCTCTCCCACAACCTTTTTTCCCCCCTCTATATCTCTGTTTCATTGCACTGGTTGGAATCTCCATTAAAATATTTAATATTAATAGCAATATTAATAGTTGTTTGTCTTTATTATGTATAATGTTAAAAGTAATTCTATATAGATTCCCTAATCAGGTTGAAGAAGTTACCTTCTATGTATAAAATGTTGAGAGATTTTTTATTATGAATGAGTATTGAACTTGTCAGTTTTGCATTTCTGGCATGAATCGTACTTAGTAACAGTGTATAATCCTTGTATATTTTGGTGAAATTTAGTTTGCTAATTTTTTGTTAAATATTCTTGAGTCTATGATCATGAGGGATAGCAATGTGTTGTTTTCTTTGATTGTGGTTTTGGTATCAGAGTAATATTGACCCCAGAGGATGATCTCAGAAGTCTTTCACCCTCATCTGTTACCTGCAAGATTTTGTGAAGTGTTGACATTCATTCATCATTTATTTGTTAAGATTCATTATTGTATACCTGAAACTAATATTACACTGTATGTTCATTATACTGGAATTTAAAAAACATTTAAATATTCAAGAAAATTAAAAAAAAAAGATTCATTAGTGAAGGTACCTGATTCTGAACTTTTTTGTGTGTGCAAGGAGTGAGAATTTCTAATTCAGCTTACTTATTTGTTGTATTTGTACTCAGGTTTTCTCTTTTTTCTTGAGACTGTTTTGGTAATTTTTTTCTCTGTAGGAATATGTCTATTTTATTTTAAGTTGTCGAATTGTTGGCATATAGTTATTTTTACTGTTGCCTTATAATCATTTTAATTTCCTTAATGTCACGATGTCTCTACAATGTGGTCTGCATTGTGTCATCTTTCATTCCTGACTTTGGCAATTTTTTTTTCATATTTGGTGTAACTTGGTATATAACAAAACTTTTATTTATTTATTTATTTATTTATTTATTTATTTATTTATTTTCAGTGTAGCTGTATTCATTGTTTTTGCACCACACCCAGTGCTCCATGCAATCTGTGCCCTCTCCAGTACCCACCACCTGGTTCCCCCAACCTCCCACCCCCCACCCCTTCAAACCCCTCTGATTGTTTTTCAGAGTTCATAGTCTCTCATGGTTCACCTCCCCTTCCAATTTCCCTCAACTCCCTTCTCCTAACTCCCCTTGTCCTCCATGCTATTTATAACAAAACTATTTTTTTTCTGTAAATGATCAGATACTAATTAATTTTGGTTTTGTGTGCCAGATGGCCTCTTTCACAATGATTCAGTTCTATCATTCTAACATAAAAGCCGCTAGTGACAATATATAAGAGAATAGGTGTACTTTATTCCAATAACATTTTATTTACAAAAACTGGCTGTGGTCCACATATGGTCAATAGGTTTTTAATTTACTGACTACTGATCTATTTGTTGGTTTTTCTTTTTTTTTTTTTTGATATTTTTAAAAGGTCAGGTTTTAGTTTCATTGACTTTATATATTGGTTTTTTATTTTTTAAAAATTTCATTTATCTGTGCTCCAATTTTTATTATTTCTTTTCTTCTGCATAACATGTTTTTAGTCTGCTCTTTGTTTTCTAGTTTCTTTTTTTTTTTTTTTAAGATTTTTTATTTATTTATTTGTCAGAGAGAGAGAGGGAGAGAGAGCAAGCACAGGCAGACAGAATGTCAGGCAGAGGCAGAGGGAGAAGCAGGCTCCCCGCCGAGCAAGGAGCCCGATGCGGGACTCGATCCCAGGACGCTGGGATCATGACCTGAGCCGAAGGCAGCTGCTTAACCAACTGAGCCACTCAGGCGTCCCTTTGTTTTCTAGTTTCTTAAAGTGGAATCTTAGATTATTGATTTTTACCTTTTTTCTTACATGATAGTCATTTATAAGTATAATCATCCCTTTAAATTTTTGTATGTTTTCTTCTTCATTTTCCTTAAGTTCCAAATACTTTCTATTTTCTTTTGTGATTTCTTTTCTGATCAATTATTTAAAATATGTTTAATTTATAAATGAGTGTTTCTCAGATTTCATTTTGCTGATTTTATTTGTCTTATTAGAGAATTGTCTTTATGATTTTAAGCTTCCAATTTTGTTCAAAAAATTTATGGTCTAGAATATGATCTATCTTGGAGAATGTACCATGTGTTCTTACAAATCATTTGTATATGGTGCAGTCATTAGTTGATGTATTTCTGTACATGTTAAGTTTGTTCAAGTCAGTTGTTAGTGTTGTTCAAATCTCTTCTGTCCTCCTAATTTTCTATATAACATTTCCACCAGTTATTGAGAGTAGAGATGTAAAAGCATTTGCTGTAAATTTTGATATTGTTTATTTTTTATAAAATTGTGTTCAGTTCTTCTATATGCATTTTGAAATTAGATGCAAGTACCTCTTACTGAGGTACATTTTGAATGTGTACTGTCTTTAATGGTATTTTTTTTAATTAGAGTTATTTTTTTTCTCATATGTATATAGCATTTTAGCTATCTTACATTTATGATTCATCTTTGAATCTTTGTCCCGTTTTTTTTTTTACTATCAGCCTGTTGTATCTTAGAATCTAATGTGTGCTCCTTGTAGACAGTATGGAGTTAGATCTTACTTTTTTAATCCAGTTTGAAATTCTCTGCCTTTTGGGATGTTTTGGCCATCTACATTTAATACAATTATTTTTATATTTGCTTTATATTTGTTATATTTCCCTGTTTTTTTACATGTCTCCTCTCTTTTTTGGGCTTCTGTCCCTCCTTCACTGTTTTCTTTTAAGTACATAGTTTTGTACTATTTAAGTTTATCTGTTCCCATTTTTTCCTGTGTCTTTTGAGTTATATTTCTTAATGGTTTCTCTAGGAATTACAATATGTATCTTTTTTTAAAAGATTCTATTTTATTTATTTGACAGACAGAGATCACGAGTAGGCAGAGAAGGAGGCAGAGAGAGAGGAGGAAGCAGGCTTCCTGCTGAGCAGTGAGCCCTATGCCAGGCTTGATCCCAGGACCCTGGGATCATGACCTGAACTGAAGGCAGAGGCTTTAACCCACTGAGCCACCCAGGCGCCCCTTCAATATGTATTTTAAATAATCACAATCTAGTGAAGGAGTCTGTGAACTTATTTCTTAAAATTTGTAATAGAAAATTTTCCTAATACAGGTTATTCTCTTCCTCCTTTTTATGCTATTATTGTCATATTTTATGCTATTATTATCATATATATTCCATCTACATATGTTGAGAACCTAAAAATACAGCCTTATAATTAAATGATTATTTATAAATAAATAATTTAATCAATTTGAATTTAATAAATTTAAATTAAATTAATTTAAATTAATTGATTTACTATTTATTTCTAAATAAATAATTAAAAAATAACCCATATGCTTACCATTTCTGGTGTTCTTCATTTCTTACTGTGGATTTAATTTATTTTCTGGTATCATATTCTTTCAGTTTGAAGGACATCCTTTAATATTTCTTGCAAGGCATGTCTGTTAGCAATTAATTCTTGGTCCTTGTCTATCTGGAATATTTTTATTTTTCCTTCATTCTGAAGGCTAGTTATGCTAGATATGAAATTGTAGGTTGAGAATTGTTTTTAGCACTCTGAATTTGTCATTCCATTGCCTTGTGGCTTCCCTGGTGGGAAGTTAGCCATTAAATTTATTCAGGTTATCTTGTATTGTTTATACTTGCTTTTCAAGTAGTACTTCTCTCCAAACTTGGGAATAGTCAGAATTTCTAGTTTCATCTTATTATTTTCAAGGTATGAGTTTTGAAGTTTTATATCTACTTCCTTTCACCTTTATGAAAGGCTGTGTACACTTAGAAAGCTTTCTTCGATAATACATATTTTTAATAATTACCAAAAGGCCTCTGGAAATGATTGGTTTATATTGGAGCTTATATATTTTTTCATAAGACCTTGTTGTCTAATCAATGTACTTCACAACTCATTTCTTACTATTCTTGAGATTTCAGATATTTAACCAAGACTTGACTTTCACTCTTAACCATGTATAATTTTTATTAATTGATTCAGCAAATATTAATTGGTCACTTGGTGTGTGCTAGAGATATGTCACAAAGTTTTTTCAACTAGCAAAGTAACCAAGTAAATGAGCCTTATGCATAGTATCTTATAATGTATAGAACTGTTTCACTGTATTAGTCAGATTATGGAAGAGCACAAATGTTCTGCTTAAATTGGGTTAGTTTTGATAATTTAATAAAGGGACTATGTACAAAGATATGGATAGAGTTTAGGGAAATCACGATGTCAGTTTAGGTTCTTAGGCTGCTAAAAGCAGAGAGCTATTACCACTTATAGACCTAAATGGAAAGGGAGAGGCAGTGGTAACCAGGAGCCATCAACAAGGCTAATGTAGAGGGACACCTGACAGGAGATAATGGTCTTCCTGGGAACAACACATCCAGCAAGTTGTAACTAAGTAGTGAAGGAGTCAAAGGAATAAGTAATCTAATTCACTATTTCGTTGCCCTTGATCTTGGGCTGGTGACTTCCATTAACCGATCTCAACCAGAGATTAGAGAAGAAGAAGCATTCCATAGAGGTCAACCTTCTGGATCACAAATCATGGAGAAGAAGTCAAAGAGTGGTTCTGGAAGAACAAATAGAAGATACTCAGTTCACTGACCTCATTCATTTTAAATCCCATTAATTCTTTGTACAAAAGTATCTAACATATATGTCCTTTATTTCCATTTTCATTATCACTATCTTAGGGTCTTTATTATCTCATGATTCATGATAGAAATAATCTCTTCCTTCATATTCCCCACTGGTGGTTAAGCTGGAGTTTAGACTTGAGTCTTCTGATTTCAAATTCTTTTCCTCTTCCTCACCTCCACACATCCTTACATTTTTCAGAAATAAAAGAAGATTCTTTCATTAACCTGAAATTGGAAAAAAAAAAAAACAACAAAAAACTTTTCCTGATTAACAGCTCTTGTAATTCACACATAATTCTTTATCTTCTCATGTGGATTTTTGTTGTTGTTGTTTGACTATTTGTCAAAAATTTTCAGTGAAAATATAAAATCCTATTTCTTAGTTACCCTGGATTTGAAGCCCAAATGGTAAAATAATTTTTCTAGGCCAGGCTGTTCTTTAGTTGTTTTTGTTTAAAGAATTTGTATAGATTGAAATGCAGCTGCAAGTGTATTAGTGATTTTCTGTTGCTTACTCGTCAAGATTTTTATTGTTTGCTTGAAGAATAGTATTTCAAAACCTGGCAGCATATTGACAAAAACAGAGGAGCACTTTGTGTAATTCTTTTTGAAAAACTACTTCTTTAAAAGACAAAGATTGCTATCGCTACTTCTATTCATATGTATTTCCAACAATAGATTTATTGACAGCTCTTAGTTAAGGTTTAATTCTTTACCTTCCCCCATTTAGCATGGTGTATACACTTTTCTACATGAAGACAGGCAGATTAGGCTCCGGTAAATAAACATACAATATAGAAGTGGCCTAGGCATATGGGGAGTATTTGACCTTTTGTTACTAATCTGTGACAGGTGCAGAGTTTTTCTGGCTATTTATTTTTTGTTTTTATTTTTAATGGGCTTAGTTTGAAAGTGCAAGCCTGCCCCTTGAAACTGACATTTTATGGAGTGGTCTCGGGTTTAAGCCCCTGAGCTGGGAATGGACAGGTGAGCTAGATAATCACTGAATTTTCCATACTGTGTTTACAACTCAGTCTTTAGGAGCATCACCAAAGATGGCTCTTTCATTGTTAGGCCTCCATTCTGAATCTCTTTGCATTTTTCCTCTTCCTTTGTATCCCTACTCCTTCTTCTTCCTCACCAGAAAAAAGTTTACTGGGGTTTCTGATCTGGGAGTGGCACATAGTCACAAATTTGTTTCTTGTATATTTTCTGGCAAGCTCATTACAAAGCAATCATGGCCTACACTCAAGTGCACTTCCTTTGGGACCAATAGTTGTAAATAAGGAGGTGCTGCAAACTGGCTGATAAGTTGTTTTGAAGATAGTGGTGCTTTTTAGCAGAATGTTGACCTTTTATTATATTGCCTCAGGCCTGTCTAAGACCCTCAAGGTCTGTTTCTCATCTTAAAAGTCCTCCATAGGAAAATGCAGTGTGTGGCTTAAGAAGATCTTCAAATTGCTCAACAACTCTCTTTTTGTTCCTTTTTAAAAAATGATAATTATAGTTATGCTGGGTAATCTCCCTATCCTTTGCAAAATGGATTTTTCTTCTTCCAGTAATGAAATAATTTTTTATCGACTTTGGTTGCAACATGTTGAATATTTTATGAAGACTAAATGTATAGGGCAGCAGAGGTAAAAGTACTTTAATATATATGGAGAGAAACAACATTTTATGCAACTTGGAAATTACTTTGGGGCCAATAAAACTCTCAAGGTTTATTATTTATTCTTGCATCAAGGTAATTGTCAGTTTTGATTTGAGTGGTAATGCAAAACTCCTACAATACTTTTTTTTTTCCTTCCCTGTTGCTATAAATATCTTCAACTACAAATGGAGAGTTTCAGGAAACTTCATTTCACTTTGGGGAATGTGGTTATAGACATTAAGAAGCCAAAGTGTTTAAGTGCACTTAGTGGAACCTCTGTAGTGTCAAATACTTGGAGGTTTTATAACATACCTGCAAATTGTTTCAGAAAATTTGGACTATTATTTTCCAAGATGGGTTCAACCAAATTTTCTGTTAGTGAGCAGTTAGTGAGCTGTTTCTGTTTCTGTTTCTGTTAGCTTCTTTCTGGTGTTTATTCTGAGAAAGTAGAAAGCTTTGTGGATTTATAAATATTGGGACCGGGGCATCTGGGTGGCTCTGTTGGTTAAGTATCTGACTCTTGATTTCTGCTCAGGTCATGATCTCAGGGTTGTCAGATTGAGCCTCGCAACAGGCTCCATGCTCAGTGGGGAGTCAGCTTGAGATTCTCTCTCTCCCTCTCCCTCTGCTCCTCCCCATTGTGCATGTGTTATCACTCTCAAAATAAATATGTAAACAAATCTTAAACATTTCAGGACAGAACCGCAGTCAGGACAGTTGTTTTTGTGTTTAGTAGATACATGGTGTTTTGTATTCACCTAAGATGCAGACTTTCCCCCTCTTTCATAAAAATAATACAAACCATATGCATTTTAATAGATATTTTTGAAATCTCCATCATGTCAAATTTCTACCAAAATACTTTTAGAGACTCTTCGGACATTATTTTCAACTAGTTTTTACTATATCAAAAGGGATATTCCCTGGATTTAATGCTTTTATCTCAGAAGTGAAATTTCAGTATTCTTCTAAAGCATGAACTGTGATCTTTTGCAAAGAAAAAATCAGTGATTATTGAGTATTATATTTTGATGGAACCATGATACCTCAAACTTAACATTTCTAAAAAAATTTCCTTTCATATCTTTTTCTTTTCTTATGCCTATTTCAGTTAATGCATCACTAATCTTCTGAGTCACTAAGCTGGAACTCTCAGTCACCCTGAGAGTTAGTCCCTTACTAGAATTAGTCCCTTACTCCCTTTGTGACTGATACAAGTTGATGTGGCTGGCTGGATGTTATTTATATGTTCATACCCTTCCCTACTAATAACAGATTACATTCCTTTGACTTAGGAGATCAGCAGATAACTATGGTATCCTGGCCCTAGACTGGTTTATGAGGTGGGCAGATGGCCCATGTGTGGACCAATTAGAACCAAAAAGAGTTTAAAGAGCTTTTCATTTTAGTTTTTAAAAAAATTACTGTAAATACAGAGAGAAGCACTTTCTTGCCTTTAGGGTCATGTAGCTGGAAGAACATGATTTGGGGCTTCTTGTGGCCAGGCTTGTTCATATAGTGTAAGCTTGATTATGATAGAAGAGAATTAAGTGAACAAATATTAATGGGAGTGGGAGAAAAAATGCAAACAGCATTTAATTGCCTGTGCCCAACTTTGTGCTCCTTAAAGTTATGCTGGTTTCTGATGTTTTTCTTTTGTTTCTAAAAGCTTCTAGTTTTTCCTTAAGGTAACTGGAGTTGAGTTTTGGTTACTTTCAGCTCAGAAAGACCTTTCTTTGTATTTATTCAATCAGAAAGATAAGTGAGTTATACTTTATAAATCTGTTGACACCCTCTTCTTTTTATTCACACTACTACTGCTTTGTTTTTGGTCTCTATCATCTCATACTTGGAATCTGCTTGCCAGTCTGTCTCGCCCCACCCTGTCAGTTATTCTACTGTACTGAAACTAAGCTATAATTGGCATTTTAATACACCACTTTCCTGTTTAATTTTTTTTAACGTCACCTTTATCCAAATTTTTAGCCTGGTTTGAAAGGTCCATTCAAATCTGACCATCTCATCTCCCATCTTCTATTTTCTATATATTCTGTACTCTAGCCACACCAAAATATTGTCACTTTTTAATTATACCAATCTCTTACACATATTTGTGATTTTGGACACATTTTCTCCTCTGCCTAGAATCTTACTTTCTCCCAAATTTTAGCCATGTCAATCTGATAAATTTCTGTTAACCTTTAAATCTCAAATGTTCTACACAGAGAATTAATTATTCTCCCAGTGGTGTCATTTTACTTGCTTCATTATATTTATATTAATTTCCTTATATGTCTCTCTCACAGTCCCCACAAACATCTAGTTTATCAGCTATGAGTCTCTGTATTAGTCATCATTATATTCCCAGCATTTGGAAGGATACTTAGTTTCATTTCTCACATATAGATCACCTATCTGGAGAATATAGATTGTTCAGCAAATTGTTCAACAAATATTTATTTTACCTTCCTAGTGTAGGAGGGTTATAGTTCTCTGCTCCTTTGATTTTGGGCTTGGTCACTTGATGTTCTTTCATACATGGAATTTCAATGGCCATGACTCTGACAGAGGCTTTAAATGTGCTTTGTGTAATTTGGCTTGGCCTTAGCATGTTGCTGATTTGCCATGAGAATAGATGGATGACAGACACATGGAACGTACCTTGATTCAAACAGCTTAGATGTAAGCACAGCCTTCCTGCAACCTGAAGTAGAACTGCCCTAGCCCACTAAAGATCAGAGAAACTCAGCCTGCATATCTGTGAGGTTAAGAATAAATGCTTACTGGGGGAGAGGGAAGATGGTGGAAGCGTAGGGGACTCTCATTTCATCTGGTCTCTTGAATTCAGCTAAATAGCTACCAAATCATTCTGAACACCTGTGAACTCAACCTTAGATATAAGAAAAGAATGGCTGCAATTCTTAAAAAAAAAAAAAAAAAAAGATTTTATTTATTTAGTTGTCAGACAGAGTGAAAGCGTAAGCAGGGGGAGAGGCAGGCAGAGGCAGAGGGAGAAGCAAACTCCCAGCTGAGCAAGGAACCTGATACAGCACATGTTCCTAGGACCCTAGGATCATGACCTGAGTCAAAGGCAGATGGTTAACTGACTGAGCCACCCAGCCATCCCAGAATTCCTGCAATTCTTCAATAGAAAAGCAACCACTTTTTGCAAGG
Source organism: Lutra lutra (assembly GCF_902655055.1). NCBI lineage: Eukaryota > Metazoa > Chordata > Mammalia > Carnivora > Mustelidae > Lutra > Lutra lutra. The sequence goes on from NC_062281.1 coordinate 158,121,755, forward strand.
CAGGAGGTACAGAGCATGAACCTAGGGGATATATTGGAAGATAAACCATGGGAAATGGGAGCCTCCTTAACCAGCTACTGGAAAGTGATTTAGCAGCAGATTGCAAAATCAAAAAGTTTCAGAAATCTGCTCCAGTGAGGGATGTCCCTTCCTGAAAGCTGCTCAGGTGGTGAAATGGGACAGAATCCTAGGTAGGACTCTGTGGTCTCAGGACCCCCAGGGCCATAGAAAGAACAGGGGTTCCTGAATGTGGCAGAGTTCCTAAACATTGGAGCAGGGAAGCTGGCTGCAGTCAGCAAGCCCAGGAGTGGGCTTTCAGCTCCAGGTTGCCATAAACCATGCACAATCTGGCAACTGCTCTAAGACCAGAGTCCAGCAAGCAGGAGAAGTGGGGGGAGACCCTCCTCCTTCCCCCAGGATGAGTGGTACATGTGTGTACTGCAGGAGTCTACAAGGTTTAGAGACTCCAGACAGAGTTGCATGCCTCATATAAAAACACTTGATCACAGGCTGGGTGAACACCGTGTAGTCAGAGACAAAAGTGATTGCTTTTTACTGAGTGCACACTGATGAGTGGGAGCTGTGATCTTGTAGCTCCAGGACTGGAGGTTGTACCCCCATTTTTATTTTCATCCTCTAAAGTGGCGTGGAAAGCCTTCCAGGAACAAGAGACACACAGAGCAACCTGGAGCCACTTACACTGAGCCTGGCCTTTTTGGCAAGAGCGGTACAACTCTGTCTAGTCAAAGACACCTGAAATCAGTGCAACAAGCCCCTCCCCAAGAAGACCAGTAGGTATATTTGGCTAATCCCAAGTTACGGATCCCACAGAACTGAAAAAACTCCAGTACGAGGGGAAAATAGTATATAGAATTTGAGTTTTTTTCTCATGTTTCTTCAATCTTTCAGTTTTAAACTTCCTTTTTCTTTTCTCTTTTATTCATTTTCAACTAGTTTCTTATTTTTATCAACTTCTTTTTAAAAAGACATTTTAAATTTTCATTTTACATTTACATTTTTATACACTTTCTTCATTTTTGGCTTCCTTTCATTGTGTTCAATTTTATTTTTGTATATGTTTGTTTCTTTACTATTTTGGGATCTTGTGTCTTCTAACAAACAGACCAAAATTTACCTGTTCTGTCTACCTGTTTGCTTATATTCTTTTTTTTTTTTTTTTTTGGTTTCTGATCTCTTCTGATTTGTCTAGTGTCTATTTGTTTGGGTTGTGTTGGGGTTATTGATATTTTTGTATTTTGTTTTCTTGTTCAACTGTTCTTTGGACAAAATGACAAGATGGAAGAATCCCCAGAAAAAAGAAAAATTGGCAGTATTAACTGACAGAGACTTAATAAATATGGGTATTAATAAAATGTCAGAGATAGAATTCAGAATAAGGATTTTAAAGATACTAGCTGGGCTTGAAAAAAGCAAAGATGAAAATAGAGAATCCCTTTCTGGAGAAATTTAAAAAAAAAACAACAAATCTAATCAGGTCAAAATCAAGAAGGCTACTAATGAGATGCAATAAAAAATGGAGGCTCTTACTACTAGGATAAATGGGGCAGAGGAGAGATTCAGTGCTACAGAAGATAAAATTATGGAGAATAAAGAAACTGAGGAAAAGAGAGATAAGCAACTCCTGGATCATGAGGGGAAGATTTGAGAGATAAGTGATACCATAATGCAAAACAATATTAGAATAATTGGGGTTCCAGTGGAAGAGGAAAGAGCATGTGAGAGAGGGGCAATAGGTGTATTTGAACAAATTATAGCTGAGAACGTCTCTAATCTGGGGAAGAAGACAGGCATTCAAGTCTAGGAGGCACATTGAACCCTTCTCAAAATAAATTAAAATAGTTCAACACCCTGACATAAAAGAGTGAAGCTTGCAAATTTCAGAGACAGAGAAAATCCTGAAAGCAGCTGGGGAACTAGAGGTCCTTAACCTATAGAAGTAGAAACATAAGGCTGGCAACAGACGTAGCCACAGAAACCTGGCTGGCTAGAAAGGAGTGGCATGATATATTCAGGGTGCCAAATGAGAAAAATATGCAGCCAAGAATACTTTATCCAGCAAGGCTTTGCTCAGAATTAGGACATAAAGAGCTTTCAGGACAAACAGAAACTAAGAGAATTTGTGATCATTAAACCAACTCTGAAAGAAAATTAAAGGGCATCCTTTAAGTGAAGAGAGAGCCCAAAAGTAACGTAGACTGGAAAGGAACAGAGACAATATACAGAAACAGTGACTTTACAGATAATGTAATGGCACTAAATTCATCTTTCAGTATTTACTCTGAATGTCAGTGGGTGAAATGCTCAAATCTAAAGACACAGGGTATCAAGTTGGATAAAAAAAGCAAGACCCACCAATATACTATCTAGAAGAGACTCACTTATGAAAGAAATTGAGGAAGACAGAATGAAATGGAAAAAACATTCCATGCTGATGGACTGGAAGAACAAATATTAAAATGTATAGACATTTAGACATGCTCTCCAGAGCAATATATGCGTTCAGTACAATCCCTATCAAAATAGCATTGACATTTTTCACAGAGCTGGAAATAATAATCCTATAGCCTGTATGAAACCAGAAAAGACCCTGAATAGCCAAAGGAATGTTGAAAAAGAAAACCATAAAGCATTTTAAATCTTTAATTTAATCTTTTAATCTTTTAATCTTTAATCTTTAATTTAAAAATAGAATGACTGAAAATTTCACCCAATCTTCAGATCCCTATTTTACGGTCAGTGTATGGTGAGATATAAAGCATTAATTATTCATCATGTATTCAATGTTTAATTGCTGTTTAATAGCTCCTAATATATTACAAGGAAAACGTGTTTGTTTGGAGAATCAATCCCTGTATATCAAGATGAAAATATGTTCTTCAATCTTAGGAGTCAGAGTATAAAACTCTTCATTTCTTGAGCCACAGAAGCTTATGGTTGTAAGCAAGCACTGTTTTAAGTTTCATATGACCTTGTAGCTTATATAATTTCAGAGTCTTCTTTAAGAAAAATTTTCCAAAGCTATGAATGTAAGGGGTGCCTGTGTGGCTCAGTTGGTTGAGTGTCTGACTCTTGAATTTCGACTAGGATCATGATCTCAGAGTCATGAGATCAGACCTGAGTGTGGGCTATGCCCTTAGTGTGGAGTCTGTTTGGGATCCACTCTCTCCCTCTGCCCTTCCCCTTGCTCACCCTCTCTCCCTCTCTCTGTATCTCTCTAAATAAATAAATAAACAAATAAGATTTTTGAAAAATATATAAAAATTTATGAATGTAAAATTATATTACAATAAACTACTGGCATCTGGGAATTCAGGCCATCTTATGCTGAAAGCTCTTTAGGCTGTTTACAAGAAATGCTTCAAAGAAGTACAGCCTTGCTTTCTTTTCCTATCATAAATGCCTGTAATTCCTGAATGTTAAAGCTTAAGTTTCATTTGCTTCTCAGTAAATTCATCTATACTCGGAAGGAAACTTTGGTTAAGTCATCATTCAACTCATACTTCAAGTTTTGTACTGATGATAAATTCACATTTAAGCTGGCTTTACTGTTCTTTAATGAAAAAAATTTATTATTACAATTTTTCATAAATTTTACTGGTTTGCCTTTTATGCCCATGAAAGTTTTTTTTTCATTCTTTTTTTTAAAAATTATTATTACAGAGGGCACGTATTGCATGGAGCACTGGGTGTGGTGCATAAAAAATGAATTTTGGAACACTGAAAAGAAAGAAAATAAAATGGAAAAAAATATTTTTAGTAACATATTATTTGCCCCAGGGGTACAGGTCTGTGAATCATCAGGCTTACACATTTCACAGCACTCACCATTGCCCATACCCTTCCCAGTGTCCATAACCCGACCACCCTATCCCTACCCACCCCCCAACCCCCACCCACCAGCAACTCTCAGTTTGTTTTGAGAAATTAAGAGTCTCTTATGGTTTGTCTCTCTCCTGATCCCATCTTGTTTCATTTTTTCCTTCCCTACCCCCCACACCCTCCCATCTCTCAAATTCCTCATATCAGAGAGATCATACAATTGTCTTTCTCTGATTGACTTCTTTCTCTCAGCATAATACCCTCTAGTTCCACGTGATTGCAAATGACAATATTTCATTTCTGTTGATGGCTGTACAATCTTCCATTGTACATATATATACCACGTCTTCTTTATCCATTCATTTGTTGATGGACATCTTGGTTCTTTCTATAGTTTGGCTCTTGTGGACATTGCTGCTCTAAACATTCAGGTGCACATACCCCTTTGGATCACTACATTTGTATCTTTAGGGTAAGTACCTAGTAGTGTGATTGCTGGGTTGTAGGGTAGCTCTATTTTCAACTTTTTGAGGAACCTCTATGTTGTTTTCCAGAGTGGCTGCACCAGCTTGCATTCCCACCAACAGTGTAGGAGGGTTCCCCTTTGTCCGCATCCTCGCCAGCATCTGTCATTTCCTGACTGGTTCATTTTAGCCGTTCTAACTGCTTTGAGGTGGTATCTCATTGTGGGTTCTTTATCTAGGTTTTGGATACTAGTCCTTTATCTGAATGTCATTTGCGAATATCTCTCCCATTCTGTCAGTTGTCTTTTGGTTTTGTTGACTGTTTCCTTTGCTGTGCAAAAGCTTTTGAACTTGATGAAGTCCCATTAGTTCATTTTTGCCCTTGCTTTCCTTGCCTTTGGCGTTGTCTCAAGGAAGAAGTTGCTGCAGCTGAGGTCAGAGAGTTTGTTGCCTGTGTTCTCCTCAAGGATTTTGATAGATTCCTGTCTCACATTGAGGTCTTTCATCCTTCCCATGAAAGTTAATGAAACATTTAAATAAAATTGTCAAGTGGGGAAGAAGGCTTTCTCCCTTAACAAACACCCGTGAATTCTGTGTAATATATCTTTCTTTTCATTGCTTCATGAGTCCCCATCAATTCTTGCTTGACCTATTGCAATATATTCAAGTTTATTATCACTGTTTCTGTCTCAAGCTTTATCCAAGACCCTCATTTTCTCTTTATACTACCCTAGATTTCACAAAATCAAAAATTTTTACTTCTTTTGCTTAAAATCCTCCGAAGACCTCCATTAACTTACACTAAACTTACCTCTTCAACCTTATGTCCTAGCACTCCTTACATTATTAGACCTTGGTCATATTGACAATTCCCTGACCTTACCTTCCTATCTCATTGCTCTGTGCTCTTCCACATAACGTTCCTTCTGCCTTCTCCCATTTGACATCTTGAAGGCTCCTAGTCCTCCTTCAGTAACTCAAGTGTCACTTCTTTTGACCATTTGCCAGCCTTGCAACCTCAAGTAGGGTTAGGTGTTTCACTTCCATGTCCCTATAATAGTTTTTGCATATTTAGACTATGATTCTTAATCTGTTTTATAGTAACTACTTTTTGTTAGTTGCCATCATTTTATTGGTAGCCTCTTTTATTCCAGCTCACTACTTCCATTCACCAGGAAATGTTCTTACCCTTCTGCCTGTATCATCTCATTTAATTCTTACAATATCTTTATCGGTTTACAGTTGGAACATTCGAGATACAGTCTTTAGTCTTAAGGACAACATCTATTAAGGAATAGAGCTGTGAATCCAGGTAGTCTCATTCCAGAGTCTGTGCTTCTAATTACTGTTCTATGCCAACAAACTGGAATTTCTAGTGAATAGCAGAATCCCTGCTACATAGTAAGTGCTTAATAAATACTTGGTGATTGAAAGAAAGGGACACAAGATTTCTTTAGCTTTTTTTTTTTTTTTTTTTTTTTTTGTAGCCAAAATGTATTACCGTATTGTTGTATCTGTATATACTTATTGCTGGGGTCAGCATATCTGTTGGTTTTGTCCTTACAGTGGTTGTGTTTTTCAGGATATTCATCCAATCACTATGAATTTTTCATATTTTCAAGTTTTTTATTACTTATAGCTTTTGTTGGAAAAAGAGCTAATTATGATTCTACATTGTTATTTAGACTCTGCAGTATAACAGTAATATGACTACAGTGATTTCTGTCGATATGTCTTCTTAGTCTTTTGAACAGGCAAACACATAGGTTTAAAAGCCTCTTTATTAAACTGGTGGGCCAAGCCACAGCAACTTCTTGCAAGACATGTCTGTAAGGGCAAGGAAAACAAAAGCAAAAATGAACTATTGGGACTTCATCAAAACAAAGAGCTTCTGCATGGCAATGGAAACAGCAATACTAAAATTCAACCTACAGAATGGAGTAAGATATTTGCAAATGACATAACAGAGAAAAGGCTGGTCTCCAAGATCTATGAGGAACTTATCAAACTCAGTGCCCAAAAAACAAATAATCCAGTCATGAAGTGGGAGGAAGACATGAACAGAAACTTTTCTAAAGACATACAAATGGGCAACAGGCACATGAAAAAAAAAATGCTCCACAGCACTTGGCATCAGGGAAAAAAATTTCAAAACCACAATGAGATACCACCTTACACCAGTTGGAATGGCTAAAATGAACAAGACAGGGAGCAAATATTGGCAAGGATGTGGAGAAAGGGGAACTCTCTTACACTGTTGCTGGGAATGCAAGCTTGTATAGCCACTCTGGAAAATAGTATGATGGTTCCTTTAAAAGTCGAAAATATAGCTACCCTATGACCCAGCAATTGCACTACTGGATATTTACCCCAAAGATACAGATGTAGTGATCCAAACAGCCACCTCACCCCAATGTTCATAGCAGCGATGTCCACAGTAGCCAAACTGTGGAAGGAGCTGACATGTCCTTCAACAGAGGAATGGATTAATAAGATTTAGTTCATATATACAATGGGATATTACTCATCAGAAAGAGTGAATACCTACCATTTACATTGACATGGATGGAACTAGAGGGTATTACGCTAAGTGAAAAAAGTCAGTCAGAGAAAGACAATTATCATATGGTTTCACTCATATGGGGAATATAAGAATTAGTGCAGAGGATGGTAGTAGAAGGGAGGGAAAACTGAATGGGAAGAAATCAGAGAGGGAGACAAACCATGAGAGACTCTTTACTCTAGGAAACAAACTGATGATTGTGGAAGGGAAGTTGGGTGGGGTGATGGGGTAACTCAGTGATGGACATTAAGGAGGGCACATGATGTGATGAGCACTGGGTGTTATACATGACTAATGGATACTGCATCAAAAACCAATGAAGTATTATATGTTGGCTAATTGAACTTAAATAAAAGAAAATTAAGAAATAAAGGAAAAAATATACTGGTGGTCCAAGATCACAAACATGTTCCCAAGAAGAAGTGGATTTACCCAGGAGAGGGAGATTAACTCCTTGAGGCAAGCAGGCACCATTTGGAAAATTGCCCTATCCAGATCTCTGAATGATATACAGAAATATATTTCTCTCACATGAATGATCACTTCGTTTTCTGAGAGGATCTTCCCTCCCCATCCAACTAGTTAAATCAGTGTGGTTACTTTTCTGTAGCAGGTGAAATTTTAGAAATTAATAGACTAGACAGGATGGGAAAGTCATATGACCTTTGCTAATTTTCCAGTGTAATGAAATTATTTTTCCTCTACTTTCAAGGGCTCCTCTTCTTTCTTTCTAGTGGTACTAGAATGATTTGGGGTTCATTCTTTCAGAGAATCACATAACTGAACGAGGCTGCAGAGGGTTAGTTTTAAGGATCCTGAATCTCAAGTAGCCAGATCCAGTGGGCATTTTATTTTATTTTTTAATTAAAAAAAATGTTTTTTGAGAGTGGGAGTGCACATGAGTTGGGGAGAGCAGAGGGAAAGAAAGAGAGAGAGAATTTCAAGCAGGCTACTTGCTCAGTGCAATGTGACATGTGAGTCTCAATCTCAGGAACCTGAAATCATGACCTGAGTCCACATCCAGAGTCAGACTATGAGGGGCGCCTGGGTGGCTCAGTGATTAAGTGGCTGCTTTCGGCTCAAGTTAATGTCCCAAGGTCCTGGGATCAAGCCTCGCATCAGGCACCCTGCTCAGTGGAGAGCCACTCTCCCTCTACCTGCCAGTCTGCCTACGTGTGTTCTCTCTCTCTCTATCTCTCTGTCAAATAAATCAAATCTTAAAAGAAAAAAAAAAAAGAAAGAGAGAGAGAGGTTTAACTGACTGCTCTATCTAGGCATCCTACAGTGGGCATTTTAATTCAGAATATACTTCCACATTGATTCTTGTCTTCTTCCTTGATCATTCAGATAGTTTTCAGTTTAAAATGCCTTTTATAAAATAAAAGTTCTGAAGGAAAAAACTGAGAAAACAGAGTCCTTTAGATAGCTGAGAAATACAGTTTTCCATATAGTTTTTTTTTTCTTTTTTGAAAAATGAAAGCTTACATGTTTCTCTGTAAGGAGAAATTTTGTGGGGTAAGGGATTGGAGAACTCCCTTATATTCCTGGAAATAAGAAAATATAGCCAAAATAAATAAGAAAAATAAGTACCTCATTATTCTGGAAGATAAAGTAAAATGTATATCAAAGTTTTACATAAAGAAAATAAACCAACATCTTAAGGCCAAGTATAAATGTTATTTAAGTTGACTGACTTCTCAAGATAACCCTTTCAGTGGGTTATCCATGTGAAATTGTGGGAAAAGAGAACTTTAGAAAGAAGGAATAGCCACTGACAATGCCTTAAAACTGAATGTGCCTGACAAATAAGAGGAATAGAAAGAAGGTCAAGTGATATTAGAACAATAGGAGAGAAGACCAGACAGTTGAAAGGGAGGTAGATGACACAGAATATTTAATTAATTTATTTATTTGTTATTTTAGAGAGAGAGAGAGAGAGGGAGAAAATGTGAGCAAAAGGGGGGCAGAGGGTGAGGATTCTCAAGCAGAGTCCTAGCCGTGATTGGAGCCTGATGGCGGATAGGGAAGTCTCGATCCCAGGACCCTGAGATAATGACTAGAGCTGAAATCAAGAGTCAGATGCTTAATTGACTGAGCCACTCAGGCCCTCCTCATGTAGAATCTTTTAGAAACTTCACTCTGAAATAAATGCTAAACCTCTTCAGCATTTTGAACATGATCTCTTTGATGCTTTGGGAAGATTACTTTGGCTGTTGTGTTGAAAATAGATGGTTGGGGAGCAGACAAAGAGACCAGTTACAAACAATTCAGTTGGGAGAATATAGTGGCTTGGATCAAAGTGATACCTGTGTGAGTAAAGCAAAGTGTTTGGATTATAGATATACTTGAAAGGATTCTTTGATGGACATTTTTAGTTATTAAGTATGATATTAAGACTTAAAGGTGACTCCAATACTTTTGGGCTTAAGCATTGGCTATGTAATTTATGTACATAATCTCATTTGATAACATTACTACCAAGAATATATTCTATCTTTTACAGACAAGAAAACTGAGGTCAAGAGCAGTTAAATTTGCCCTAAGTTCAGAAATAGTAAGCACTGGTGCTAGGATTCTAATGTATTTCTGTCTAAGCCTAAGGCTTTTGATCTTTTCAGTACATAAGAGCATATAAGATGGTCTTCCTAAAATTTTTAACTGTCATCTTATGCTGTGGTTTTATGTTTTAAATTCCCACATGTCCTCTTAATGAGTGACCTCTTCCCAAAATGAAACCTTAATATAAAAAGTAGTTCAATTCTGGGTGGTTTTTGTTTTATTTATTTGAGACTCATTTGTTGGGTGCATTTATACTGGGACTTGTTTTGTCTTCTTGTTGGATTGCTCTTTTGTCATTATAAAATATCCTCCTTTGTCTCTAACAACTTTTGTCTTAACGTTTATTTTTCTGATATTAGTATAGGTATTCCAGTTTTCTTTTGTTGTGTTTGGTATGTTTATTTTTCTTCTTTCTCTCACCCTAGTTGTGAGTTTGTATCTAAAGTGTGTCTCTGGGGTGCCCCAATGGTTCAGATGGTTAAGTGTCTGCCTTCACTCAGGTCTTGGTCTCTGGGTTCTGGGATCAAGCCCTGTATCAGGCTCCTGGCTCACCAGGGAATCTGTTTTTCCCTCTTCTTCTCTCCCTGGCTCATGCTGTCTCTCTCTCTCTCTCTCTGTCTTAAAAGAATAAATAAAAAAAATTCTTAAAAAAATAAAGTGCATCTCTTGCAGACATCATGTGGTTGGTTCATTTAAAAAAAAAAATCTATTCTCACATTTTTGGCCTAGTGTTTAAGCTTTATACATTTATTGTAATTATTGAGAAGCTAAGATTATTTTGCTGCCACTTTGAATATGTTTTATACTTTTCCCATTTCTTCCTCCATTACTGCCTTCTTTGTGTTTAATAGATATTATCTAGTGTACCATTTTATTCCTTTCTTACTGATTTTACTTTTTTAAGAAAATTTTACTATACCTTAAACTTTCTTTCCTTAATTGCCGTGAGGATTAAAATGAACTTAATTTAATTAGTAACAGCATGGTTCTAATTAATAGTAAGTTAATTTCAATAATATATAGTATACATATATTTATTGTTATACAAGTTACATCTGGATAGATTATATATACTCTGTACAGATTTATGATGATTATGTGGTTTCCTTTTATATCAGTAGGAGAAAAACATCTAGAGTTGTAAAATGTTTATCCTGTCTTTTATTTTGTAGTTATTTTTACTGATGCTCTTTTATTTCTTCATGTGGATTTCAGTTATGCTGTAGTGTTCTTTTATTTAACTATAAGGATATCCACTAGTATTTCTTATAGAGCAGTTTTTAAATCTGATAATAATGTCTTAACTTTGTCATTATAAAGAGTATTTTTTGCTGGCTATCATATTCTTGTTTGACAATGTTTTCTTTTAGCACTCTGTGTTATTCCACTGCCTTCTGGCCTCCATTATTCATGATGATAAATCAACTGTTAATTTTATTGTGGCCTCCTTGTAAGTGATGATTTGCTTCTGTGTTGCTGAGTTAAAGATTCTTTTTCTCTTTGGCTTTTGACAGTTTATGATATGTCTAAGTGTGGATCACTCTTTCACAGGTGGAAAAAGGAAGTATTAAATCTGTTAAAAAAATTATGAAATTTTAGGCTACTTGTGTCTTGTTGTCTCTGGCTTATTATTCCCATCTAAAAATATCTGCTTTTTATTGAGATACTTAATCTATTCATATATCTGTTCTATTTAATGTAATTATTGATATGTTGGGCTTAAATGAACTATCATGTTATTTTGTTATTGCCCCTTTTGTTTCTATTACTTTGTAACTGTTTTTACTGAATTCATAATTAACGTTTTTACCACCTTTTTTACCACCTTTTTTTTTGGATTCTTAGTAAAACTACTTTATAGTTTTATATATTTTATATATTTTAATGGTTGCTCTAAAACAATATTCACTCATAATTTATTAAACTTTCAAATTTATTAAACTTTTAAAATATTTTGTTTAAAAATTAATTTTTAAATTTTAGGTATTTGTTACAACTGATTAACTTACATTGACACATCATAATCACCCAAAGTCCATAGTTTACATTACAGTTCACTCTCGGTATTGTATATTTTGTTGTTTTGGATAAATATATAACTATACATTTCCATCATTATAGTCATACAGAATATTTTCACTGTCCTATATATTCTCTGTTCCCTGTTTATTAATGTCTCTTCTTTACAATCTCTGAATCCATAACTTTGCCTTTTCCAGGATGTCATATGGTTGAAATCATACCATATATGGCCTTTTCAGATGAGTAACTTTTGCTTATTAGTATTTAATTTTTTTCATGTCTTTTACATGTCTTAATAATGTATCAAACCCTTTTTAGGGTCCTTATTTTACCACTTCAAATTTAATACTTCACACTTGGTACCTTAAACTTGTAATCACTACTTCCTTTTTTTCTCAAAGTTCTTCCTACTTCCTACTTTCTGTCTCACAAATTTGTAGTTACTTCACATCAGTCTAATTCTATTTATCATTTCAATTATTGTTGCTATTTTGCCGTATATTTTGCTTCCCTGTGCTTTGTAAACTGGCTTTACCATTTTTAAAAGTTTCAACAATTACCTTGTAAGAAAATTATGAGACAAATAAAAGCAGTCTTTTAAATTTATACACTTATTTGGAATTTTTAAAAACAATTTTATTTATTTATTTGACAGAGAGTAGACAGGGAGAGCAGAAATGGAAGCAAAGGGAATAGGAGAGGGAGAAGCAGACTTCCCACCAAGTGGGGAGCCTGATGCAGGACTGGATCCCAGGACCCTGGGCAGACACTTAACCACTGGGCCACCCAGGTGCCCACTTATTTGGTATTTTTAATGGTGCTTTATTCTTACTGGTATTAGTTCTATCTAATATAATTCCCTCTCATATAGTACAGGTCTGTTGATAATGAATTCCTTCATTTTTTGTTAATCTGAGAATGTTTTATTTTACTCTCATTTTTAAATATGTTTTCAGTGGATATTGAATTCTGGGTTGAGATTTTTTTTCTTTCATCATTTAGAGATGTTATTGCTTAGAAGGTATATGGTTATTCTTAGAAGTCAGTGGTTATTCTTGGTGTTCACATTTCTGTTTTATGACTTTTCTTCTGGTTGCTTTTAAGATTTTCTGTTTCTTTTTGGTTTTTGTCAATTTGACTATTATGTACTTAGATTGAGTTTTCTTTCTATTTATTCTGAATAAGGTTTCTTGAGATTCTAAGATATCTAAGTTATTTCTCAACTTATGTTTGAGAAATTTTTGGCATTATTAAAAACAATTTTTTCTTCTATCTGCTCATTCTCTTTTCAGACTCATTTACATGTGTTGTAGACCACTTATTATTTCATAAGGTTCTAGGCCTCAGTTAATTTTTCTTCTATTTTCTTTCAGTTCTTCAGATCACATGATATTTTAATTGGTTTATCTTCAAGTTCATTGACTCTTCATCATCTCTAATCTAACGTTAAGTCCACCCACTTAATTTTTTATTTCAAGTATTGTGCTTTTTACTTAAAGAATTTTTGAGTGGTTTTTATAGGCATTTCTATTTCTTTAGAAATTCCATATTTCTTAAATATGAAGATTATGTTTTTAAAAATTCTATTCACATATTTTTGTTCTTTGATAATATTTATAACAATTGATTTAAAGGGGTTATCTTCTGCTAAATAGTACGACTGATGTCAGTGTGGATTTATATCATTTCCCTTTACCCTTTTGATTATGGGTGATATTTATCTTTGAGTATCTCATAACTTTTGACTGTACAATGGACAGAATGGAAGATAGATGCTAGAGAGTGGATTCTGTTATCTTTTTGAGTGTATTAGTGTGTATTTTAGAAGGCAGTTCATATTATTGTTTAGAGTCTATTAATGTTTATTATAGAAGGCAGTTCCTTTCCTTATCAATTCAAGACTGATTTCTTTAAACTTCTATATGCATTGCTTTAAGTTTTATTGATGTAGATCTGATGGAAAACTTAGGTACTTCCAAACTATTCTAACTTGGCCACAAACTTTGTCTCCTGTGGAGATTTTATTAGGGCTTGGGTTCCAGTTTTATTAGGGAAAATACAGAATAGTTCATCCTCACTACATGGTTTTCTACTTGTATCTCAACTGGATCTTATGCCTGTATTCCACACACTACCAGCATAGTTTCATATCTAGTATATCTGTTTTATTTTCAACATTGTAGTATGTTCAATTTGATAAAACTAATGAAGTTTCACTTTGTGCATGTGCCTGCCAAGCTTTGAGCCATAGACTTACAGGAAATGATCTCAGAGTTTTCTGGCATACCCATTCAACAGCACTACCACCACCATCTATAGTTTCCTCCTGTCTGATGACCTACTCCACAGATTTTACCTCCTTCAACATATTATTGTGGGAGTTCATCTTGTGAATGTCTCTTTTCTCAGGGATTGCTGTATAATGTTGCTTATTTTCTTATGTCTGGAAAGAGTTGTTTCATATATTTTACCTACTTTATAATTCTTTACAATGGGGCTAATCTCTTAATGGTTACTCCAACATGGCTGAACCAAAAGTAGAGATTTTTTTTTGTCAAATACTTTTTCTGCTTTTATTAGATTCAACATATTTTTTCTCATTTTGTCAAAATGCGTATTTAGGTTGCTGATTTTTTTAGTTGCTTTTGTTCTTATAAGAAATTCTGTATTTTGAGGAGGGGGCAAGATGGTAGAGCAGTAGGGAACCCTATTATAACCAGTCCTCTGAATTGAGATGGTTATCTCCCTGAGCATTCTGAACACCCAAGAAATCAGCCTTAGATGTCAGATTATATACTACTAGATCTCTTCCGGGGCAGAGGATCATCAGTCAAGAGGTATAAAAGACAAACAGGTATTGTGCAGAAATATACTGTAGAATAAACAGAAGGGGGAGGGAACCACCAGAATGAGCCATTGGAAATTAATATCCCAATGTCAAAGTGCCCTGTGCTTGGGGACAAGCAATAGCTTGGAGACCAGTGGCTGCAAGACAGGAAGGGACTCAAAACAGCACTCAAACAGAACAAAGGGGCTTAAGGGACAATTGCTGGGACCCAGCGGCCACAGGCGTGGACCAAAGTCCATAGTCCCAGGACCGGCAAATACTGGGCTAGGCTTTCCCAGACCAGTATCACTCACGTTTTTGGTGGCACGGGGGTAGAGAGACAAGTGGGGGCCTCGGTCAACCACTGAGAGGGTCACTGGAGGTGTGCACCACCTGTGAGAGGCTGTGAAATTCAACAGGCCTTGCAGAAAGGGAGATTCTGTGTTCTGGAGGATTCAGAGAAGTCTGTGCCTTCTCTCTGAGGCAGAGGTCTGGGTGCAAACAGTTTATTTTGGTCTGCTCCTCTGAAAAGGCATGAAAAGCCACCAGAGAACAAAAGCCTCCAGAGAACAAAAGCCCAAAAAACCGGTTTTGACTGAGCCCAGCCCCTTGATAGGGGGCAGAACAAATCTACCCAAGCAGCATAGACTGAAAAACAACATGACAGGCCCCTCCCCAGAAGACAAGCTGAAAGAACAAGAGGACATCAACCACAAGGTCCCCATAAAACTGTAAAACCCCAGCACCAGGGGAAAACAGTATATTAAGTTCCTGATATTGCCTCACAGCCTGTATATTTCTTAGATGCAATTTCTCTCTCTCTCTCTCTCTTTTTTAATTCTTTCTCATAATTCTTATTCTTTTCTTTTTTTTAATCTACTTGTCATTTCAACTAGATGTTTAATGTAATGTATTCCATAGTAGCTATTTTTTAAAGATTTTTAAAATTATTTATTTATTTGACAGACAGAGATCACAAGTAGGAAGAGAGGCAGGCAGAGAGAGAGAAAGAGGAGGAGGAAGCAGGCTCCCTGCTGAGCAGAGAGCCCAATGCGGGGCTTGATCCCAGGACCCTGGGATCATGACCTGAGCCAAAGGCAGAGGCTTTAACCCACTGAGCCACCCAGGCACCCCTTCATAGTAACTTTTTAACTTTTTTTTCTTACCTATACTTTCTTTTTCTTTTCTTTAAAAAAAAAATAGATAGATAGATATAGATATAAGCTTCAGTGTAGTTCTTTCTTCCCTATTCAATACCACTTTTCTATATATACTAGTTTTAATTTCCCTGTGTCTCTGGAAAGTTGAGTTCTCTAACAAAGATAACAAGATTTACCTGGGAAGACCTGAAATATCCTTTTTCACCCAAAGAGGGATTATTACCACCTTCCTGTCACTTCACTTTATTTGTTTGTTTATTCATTTATTTATTTATTTTCTTTTGTGGGTCTTCTTGTTTGTTTGCTTACTTTTGTTTTCGTGTTACTCATAGGGCTCATTTTGTCTGTTTTTTTTTTTTTTTTTTTTTTTTTTTTTTCTTTTCCCTTCTTTCTTTTTGACCTTGACTTCTGATTACTCTGAAATTTCCTGGGTTCACCTTGCCTGGAAAAAGGCTGACATTTTCTGCTGAAATCCCCTCAACCACAGACAATGGAATGACAAAGAGGAATTCCCAACCAACCAAACAAACAAACCCAGAGACAATGGCCTCTCTAACAGATCTAATGGATATGGATCCAAGCAGTATGTCAGAAATAGACTTCATGGTAGGAGTTATGAAGACAATATCAGGCTGGAGAAAACTATTAATGGCAACATAGTTTTGTTAAGGGCAGTAGTGAGAACAGATGTGTTAGAACGTAAAAATGCTATCAATGAGATACAGTCTAATCTGGATGCTCTAACAGAGTGAATGAGGCATAAGAACGAATTAGTGATCTTGACCACAGAATGATAGAAAAGAAGGAGCAGGAGGAGCCTGAAACAAATAGCTTAAAAATAGAATTAGAGAAAAAAAATGATGCCATGAAATGTTCCCATGTCAGAATTCCTGGCATCCCTGAGGCGGTGGGGAGAGAGAGAGAGAGAGAGGACTAGAAGATAGATTTGACCAAATCGTAGCCAAGAACTTCCCTAATCTGGGGAATGAAACAAGTAGTCCTGTCCTAGAGGCAGAGAGGACACCCCCCCCCCCAGATCAATGAGGGCAGATCAACCCCCAGACACGCAATAGTAAAACTTGGAAATCTTAGAACCAAGGAAAACATTTTAAGGGAAGGTAGAGAGAAGAGATGCCTTAAGTACAGAGGGAGAAACATTCAAATAAGGTCAGACCTATCCACAGAGACATGGAAAGAGAGAAAGGGTTGGCAATATATATTCAGGATACTAAATGAGAAGAATATGCAGCCAAGAATTTGGCAATGCTACTGTCCGGAATGGACGGAGAGAGAAGGAGCTTCCAGAACTGGCAGACACTGGAAGAATATTTAACCACTAAGCCAGCCTTGCAAGAAATATTAAGGGGGGTTCTGTAAAAGAAGAAAGACCCCAGTGGTGATATAGAACAGAGATACACAGAGACAATCCATAGAAACAAGAACTTCACAGGCAACATGATGACAACAAAATCTTATCTGTCAATAATCACTCAGTGTGAACAGCCTAAATGCTCCCATAAAATGGAATAGGGTTGAAAATTGGATAAAAAGACAGGATCCATCCATATGCTGTCTATGAGCATATTGAGAGACTCATATTGATCTTAAAGGTACATCCAGCCTGAAAGTGAAGGGATGGAGAACAATTTTCCATGCTAATGGACCTCAAAAGAAAGCAGGGGTAGCAATCCTCATATCAGACAAATTAGATTTTAAGCTAAAGACTGTAGTTCAAGATACAGAAGGACACTATATCATTCTTAAAGGGTCTATCCAACAAGAGGATCTAACAATTATAAATATCTATATCCCCAACTTGGGAGCAGCCAACTATATAAGCCAACTGTTAACCAAAATAAAGAGACATATTGATAATAATACACTTCTTACACTGTTGGTGGAAATGCAAATTGGTTCAGCCAGTTTGGAAAACAGTGTGGACTTTCTTCAAAAAATTAAAAATAGAGGCACCCTATGACCCAGCAATTGCACTACTGGGTTTTGGATACAGACATAGTGAAAGAAGGACCTTAGGAACTCCAATATTCATAGCAACAATGTGCACAATAGCCAAAATGGAAAGTGGAAAGTGCCATTATGCCCTTCAACAGATGAATGGATAAATAAGATGTGGTCCATATACCCAGTGGAATATTACTCAACTGTCAGAAAGGATGAATACTCATCTTTTGCATCAATATGGATGGAACTGGAGGAGATTATGCTATGTGTAATAAGTTAAACAGTGAAAGACAGTTATGTGGTTTCACTTATTCGTGGAACATAATGAATAGCATGGAAGACATTAGGAGAAGCAAGGGAAAAATGAAGTGGGGAAATCGGAGTGGGATCTGAACCATGAGAGACTATGGATTCCAAGAAGCAAAGTTAGGGTTTTAGAGGGGAGGGTGGAGGGTGATGGGTGAGCCTGTTAATGGGTATTAAGGAGCTCATGGTTTGCATGGAGCACTGGGTGTTACATGCAAACAATGTATCATGCAACACTACATCAAAAACTAATGATGTACTGTATGGTGAGGAACAAACACAATAAAAAAAAACATACAAAATAAACCAAAATAGAACACCTTAAAAAAAAAAAAGAACTTTTTAATTTTATGTATTTTCCCAATGTATTGCCACATATAGTTCATTATATATTTGTTGCTTTTTCCTTTTGCTTGTTTGATATATGTAAGTTTTGCAGTAGTATTCTCTTTTACTATTACTATTGAAACTCAGAAATGCTTAGTGCTTCATTAAGTTCATAGTTTAAAGCACCAGGGTGAGACCTTGAAATAAAATATACCATAGCCACAGTCAATATTCAGTATTTATTCATCTATTCAATCAGGTTTTCATTCAAAAAGTACCATGCTGTGTGTTGTAAAATAGAACAGATATTACTATTTACTATATTTCATTCTCTATTCTTTTTAAATTATTATATTAATAATATAATTATTTTTAAAGTTTCTTATGATTAGATAATTGATTTCAGACATATATAAATTAATGAAAATCATCTATATTTGTATATATATATGTATTTCTGTTTTTAATAGATTTAGCTACATCCCATAAATATTGTCATATATTTATTATATAAAATTTAGTTCTAAATGCTATTAATATGGTATCAGTACATATGCAGTGTAGTATAAATTCCTTTGAAATTTTTTTTTCTTTTGAAATTTGTTGAGACTTTCTTTATGGACCAGCTTATGATCAAATCTGGTGAATGTATCATGTGCGTTTGAAAAGAATACACACACACACACACACACACACACACACACACAGTTCTATAAATATCAAGTGTTTCATAATTAGAAGCAAGTAACCTTTTAATCACATTTTCAATACTCTCAATTCTTTTTTACTGTTTTCTTAATTTTCTCAGTTGTGGTTTTGGTCTGTTGAAGTTTCTCAGTGTAATTCTGCATTTGTCTCTATCTTCTATTTTGTTATATTTTACCTACATATTTTGGAGCTGTGTTAATAAATGTCCATAGCTCTAAGATTTTTTATATCTTTGTGATGGAATTATCCTTTTTTTCATCATGAAATACTGCCTTTCATTTCTAATAATATTTCTTGATTTATAGCCTACTTTGTCTGATACAAATATAGCTATGTTAACTTTTTTCAGAGCGCTTTCCTGATTTAGCTTTTTCATTTCTTTATTATTCAGTCTTTCCATTGTCTTAAATGTAAAGTTGTATTTATAAACAATATATAGTTAATTTTTTTATCCAGAATAAAAATTTTTTTTCTGTGCTATTTAGTCAATTTGTATTTAGCACACTTACAGACATACTTATGTTTAAAATCTACATTTTATTTTTTGTTTTGTATTTGTCCTTTATTTTGAACTTCTATTTGTTTTCTTTTCTTGCTTTACATATGAGTGGAAAGGAACCAAATTATATAGAGGCACTGTTAGTTTATTTACAAATAACCATTTTCAAAAGGTCAAAAATTGGCATTTTGTTGAAATATTAGAGGTAACATGAAGAAAGGATTGTTTATGTATACACACAAAGAAGATATTTCTCACAGTAATGGTGAAGGTGGTCAACAGGATAGTTATAGAAGATCAAGGTCCAGATGCTTGTTATTATTTAAGAGAATAAACTTAGCAAAAACAAAGACTATATCTGATTTATTATCCGTTTTATTTTACAACACATAACATGGTATTTTTTTGAGGAGTAACTGATTGAATAGATGGATGAATGTATTGACTGTGGCTATGATATATTCCAAAGACAGCACAATGGAGTCAGAAATCTTTATTTCAAGGTTTTTCCTGGTGCTTTAAATTATGAACTCAACAAAGCACTAAATATTTCTGACTTTCAACTACTCATCCATGGGGTCATGGTGAGGCTTTAATAAAATAAAGCATTTCAGTTAATTATGAAACTAAAGGTTTTGACACAAATGGTGCCTTATTATTAGATAGCATCTATGGCAGCAATTTTAAGATATATCATTATTTATCAAAACCCATTTATAGTGTTCCAGGATTAAAAACAAAAGTTTTCGTGGGGCGCCTGGGTGGCTCAGTGGGTTAAGCCGCTGCCTTCGGCTCAGGTCATGATCTCAGGGTCCTGGGATCGAGTCCCACATCGGGCTCTCTGCTCAGCAAGAAGCCTGCTTCCCTCTCTCTCTCTCTCTGCCTTCCTCTCCGTCTACTTGTGATCTCTCTCTGTCAAATAAATAAATAAATAAATAAATCTTTAAAAAAAAATTTCATTTCTTTTGATGGCTGCATAGTATTCCATTGTGTATATATACCACATCTTCTTTATCCATTCGTCTGTTGATGGACATCTAGGTTCATTTCATAGTTTGGCTATTGTAGACATTGCTGCTATAAACATTCGGGTGCATGTGCCCCTTCGGATCACTATGTTTGTATCTTTAGGGTAAATACCCAGCAGTGCAATTGCAGGGTCATAGGGTAGTTCTATTTTCAACATTTTGAGGAACCTCCATGCTGTTTTCCAGAGTGGTTGCACCAACTTGCATTCCCACCAACAGTGTAGGAGGGTTCCCCTTTCTCCACATCCTCGCCAGCATCTGTCATTTCCTGACTTGTTAATTTTAGCCATTCTGACTGGTGTGAGGTGATATCTCATGGTGGTTTTGATTTGTATTTCCCTGATGCCGAGTGATATGGAGCACTTTTTCATGTGTCTGTTGGCCATCTGGATGTCTTCTTTGCAGAAATGTCTGTTCATGTCCTCTGCCCATTTCTTGATTGGATTATTTGTTCTTTGGGTGTTGAGTTTGCTAAGTTCTTTATAGATTTTGGACACTAGCCCTTTATCTGATATGTCATTTGCAAATATCTTCTCCCATTCTGTCAGTTGTCTTTTGGTTTTTTTAACTGTTTCCTTTGCTGTGCAAAAGCTTTTGATCTTGATAAAATCCCAAAAGTTCATTTTTGCCCTTGCTTCCCTTGCCTTTGGGGATGTTCCTAGGAAGATGTTGCTGCGGCTGAGGTCGAAGAGGTTGCTGCCTGTGTTCTCCTCGAGGATTTTGATGGATTCCTTTCTCACATTGAGATCCTTCATCCATTTTGAGTCTATTTTCGTGTGTGGTGTAAGGAAATGGTCCAATTTCATTTTTCTGCATGTGGCTGTCCAATTTTCCCAACACCATTTATTGAAGAGGCTGTCTTTGAAATGAAATCTTGCCATTTGCGACGACGTGGATGGAACTAGAGGGTATCATGCTTAGCGAAATAAGTCAATCGGAGAAAGACAACTATCATATGATCTCCCTGATATGAGGGAGAGGAGATGCAACATGGGGGGTCGAGGGGGTAGGAGAAGAGTAAATGAAACAAGATGGGATTGGGAGGGAGACAAACCATAAGTGACTCTTAATCTCACAAACAAACTGAGGGTTGATGGGGGGAGGGGGTTGGGAGAGGGGGTGGGGTTATGGATATGGGGGAGGGTATGTGCTATGCTGAGTGTTGTGAAGTGTGTAAACCTGGCGATTCGCAAACCTGTACCCCTGGGGATAAAAATATATGTTTATAAAGCTGTAAAAAAAAAAAAAAAAAAAGAAAGAAAGGATGAATCCCCAAGTTTTGTAGCAACATGGACGGGACTGGAAGAGATTATGCGGAGTGAAATAAGTCAAGCAGAGAGAGTCAATTATCATATGGTTTCACTTATTTGTGGAGCATAACAAATAGCATGGAGGACAAGGGGAAATGGAGAGGAGAAGGGAGTTGAGGGAAATTGGAAGGGGAGGTGAACCATGAGAGACTATGGACTCTGAAAAACGATCTGAGAATTTTGAAGGGGTGGGGGGTGGGAGGTTGGGGGCACCAGGTGGTGGGTATTGTAGAGGGCACGGATTGCATGGAGCACTGGGTGTGGTGCAAAAATAATGAATACTGTTATGCTGAAAAAAATAAAAAAATTAAAAAATAAATAAATAAATAAAAAGCCAAAAAAAAAAAAAAAGTTTTCCTTTAAATGTTCAAATGCACATTAGTTTTTAATTATTTAACCAGAAATATTTAGATGGCAAAACATAGTGTTTTTTTTCATCTCTTGTTTCTTTTATTTTTATTTTATTTTAATTTTTAAGATTTTATTTATTAATTTGACAGACAGAGATCACAAGTAGGTAGAGAGGCAGGCAGAGAGAGAGGAGGAAGCAGGCTCTCTGCAGAGCAGAGAGCCCGATACGGGGCTCATCCCAGGACCCTGGGATTGTGACCTGAGCAGAAGGCAGAGGCTTTAACCCACTGAGCCACCCAGGTGCCCCAAAGATTTTTTAAATTTATTTGACAGACAGAGATCACAAGTAGGCAGAGAGGCAGAAGTAGGCTCCCTGCTGATCAAAGAGCCTAATGCAGGGATTGATCCCTGGACTCTGGGATCATGACCTGAGCCAAAGGCAGAGGCTTTAACCCATTGAGCCACCTAGGCACCTCTCTTTCTTGTTTCTTTTAACCATTAGAACTGTTAGTATACTTTCAATTTATATTATCTCTGTATTTTTTCAAGCATCTATGTTATGTAGAAAAGCTGTTAGTATAGTGATTTAGAGTCATATTGTTGGAATTCAAATCCCAACTCTGACTCTTACTTGCTTACATGTTATATGACTCTAGATAAGTTATTTTATATCTTTGTCCTTTGATGTTTTCATATGTAAAATGGGGATAGTATTGGTTTCTACCTCACATGGATTGTTGTTAGAATTGGATAGGTTAGTACTCCCATCATTTTGGACAGTATGTGGAGTGTAGAAGTGCTCAGAAAATGTTTTCAATTGAAAATTAATATTCATAGTAGTTACCAAGAGATAAGTATTCATATTTCTTTTTTTAATATTCATATTTCTGTTAATATAATCCTCACTTTGTAGTTGAAAAAACAGAGCCTGGATGAAATTAACTGAATTTTCCAGTGATATTCAGGAAGTGGATAGAGATAGAACTTGAGCCTAGATCTCTGATTGCAAGTTCAATGCCACTGTGCAATGAGTATTCTGCCCTGTAGGACATAAGGCTTTTTAAATATTTTTGCATGATAATTGAAAGAACTAAATTAATTGAGGATTCTTCTTGGGAATTCTGAAGACAATTGAAACTAGAAAAATTGAAGTTTTTGGTTTTAATTAGTTCATGTTTGTACTTTCCTATCAATGCATTTTTTTTTCAATATGTATTCTTGATGTGGAGGTAATTGATTGTTTTGGCTCTGGAAGGAGTAGTAAGTCTGGCTTCTCAGGCCAAATTTTAATGAAAGCAGATAAAATTACCCTAGGGTTAATTGATAAGGTTTTTGGGGGAAGATTGTCTTATTATTTTGGATTACTGCCTGATGAATCTTAGATTCAGGCAAAGAATGGTACAGCTGAAAGGAACTTTTAAGATTAGGTAACTGAATATTCTCATTTAGTAGATGAAGCCCTTAGAGCGTAAGTAACTTACGTATTGTTGCACAGTGATTCAGCTGTGCTAGAATTTAGGTCTACTGATTTCCAGGCTCATATTCTATCTTTGACAACACAACAGGTGCTCAGTAAAATAAGTAACATGCCAGAAGAACCAGTAAAAGAATTAATTGAAAACTTTGTTATATTTAAGGTTAAAGTTTAATTCTGAGTATTCATTTGGATAAAGACACATTAGAGCTTATTTTAAAGCAGGATATTGCTGTGCTCTTCAGGTGCAATAGAATAGTGATTTCTCAGTCAATTTCTGTGTTGCTGTCTATAGTCATCTTTACTCTTCTTCAGATGTTGATTATCTGGCTTGAGAATTCACCATACTCTTTGCTTCTATTTTTTATCCTACCCCATTGTGACAGTTATGTGAAAGCATAGCCCTATAACTGATTTCACTGCTCATTAGCGTAGAAGTCAGAGAGGAGATATGAGGAATGGAAGTCACAGGTACCTAAGTTTATACATATTTTTTTATTTTTTAGAATTAAAATATAATTAACATACAGTGTTATATTAGTTTCAGGTGTACAATGTAATGATTCAGCAATTCTATACATTACTTAGTGCTCATCAAGTTAAATGTACTCTTGATCACCTTTACTTATTCACCCCTTTCTCACCAACCTCCCCTCTGGCAAACTATATTTTTGATATAAGTGATCTGTTGGTGGAGAAAATGGAAATCAATTTCATGGCTGTTAGTGAATTTGTCATTATTCTTATGGAGCAACTAGTTCTAATTTTTGTTTAAAACCTTATTCTACATATCCTTTAACATGTTCTGATAGAAGTTTGGCGATTACCAAAAGTAGCTTGTACTGTGCATAGTACAATGCATACTATTGTTGTGAGAATTAAATTAGAGATAGAAGTAGTTTGTATAAAGCTTAACACAAAATACATGAAATATTATTGTCCTTTTCTCTAACTAGGAAGCTGAAGTTTGGTTGTGATACTTCCTTGGTTTATTGGGGCTTGCCACATGCTCCATGGACATCCCAGTGTAATAATCTGTCACTCGTAGCACAAATAGATCTGACTAATAAGTACTCGAAGAGCTGTTTGTACCACAGCATGGACTAGCTGGAAGGCTTCTCTTGTCCTGGGCTGTATTCAGAGTTGGCAGCCTTATAGATTGTGAATGCTGAACCTACAAGTACTGAATAATGATAAACGTTGCTGTCAGAGCTCATATTTAAATGTATGTGCCACTGAGCTGCCTGAACTTAAACACAGTTTAAAACACAGTTCTTTTGATTTTTATCACCAGGTAACCTCGGACGGGTGGACCAGGTCTCTGAATTTGAGTATGACTTATTCATTAGGCCGGATACCTGTAATCCACGCTTCCGAGTCTGGTTCAACTTTACTGTTGAAAACGTGAAAGAATCACAGGTGAGAGAAGTGTTGGGTATCTTCAGTGTGGTTTTGGTAAGAGTATTATGCTTTTTTTTTACGTTAAAAATCTCAATATAATGACTAGACTAGGAGTATATTCTTGTGTATCTCTAGCAATGATATAGTTTTAACAGATATAAACAAATATGTATAATATGCTGTCTTTTGTTATCTGGTGGTTATTAGGTAATACAAATAGATTATCTGAGAACGAAAAGTGTTCTTTACTGATTAAAGAATTAGAATAATATGCTGGTTTCCTCGAGGAACCCTTTGGAAGTGACTTGCTCTTATGTTTCTTATAGAGTGTGTTCTTTGTATTTTTTTTTAAATTTTATTTTTTATAAACATATAATATATTTTTATCCCCAGGGGTACAGGTCATTTTTTTTTAAATAAATATCTATAAGGTACATTTCTCACAGGCCTCAGTTTCAGAAAAAACTTTTCTTCTTTTGTAGAAGAAGGTGTTTATTTATATCTTAAAAATAATGATTCTTGTAACTTGCCTTATCCCCCCCCCTCCTTTTTTTTTAATCTGTTGGGAAACTCAGATCCAGTTTTATAGTACTTGCTAAGGATACTTAAAAACTTTTTGGTTTATATTTCTGTGTACTAATTTTTCTTTCATTCTGATCATATTAATCTGTCTTTAACCACAATTTCTTCATCTATATTTTCTAACAGTGTTTGTTTTTTATGATCCTGTTCAAATATTTTGAGTGAGAGTATTGATGAAAATAGAAGTAAATGCATATGCCTTAATAAATACCTAATCCTAAGAAGTCATTTATCATTCTGTTATATTAAGATATCTAGTCATGGAAGACTGCACAGACTTTGTACATACAGTGATACGATTTTTTTAAGTAGATGAAAGCATAATCCTATGACTGAATAGCTAGCTATCTGCCTTCTTCCTTCAGGGTCATCTTTTTCTAGTATACTTGGGAGAAAGGGAGGGTTGGTTTAATTTTCCCTCCCAAGTCAGCCCATCCTGTTTGCTCTTTCAGTTGGCTGCTTGCTTCTCTCTATTTTCCTCAACTGCAGTTAGATTCATGTGTCTGGCAATGGTCATTGTCTGGAATTTAGAGACTGTTACTTGCATGCTGCTTTCAGCAGGAGAGGGGTGCAAGGAACAGTCACTCCAATTTACTGTTGATTCTCTTAATTCTCTACAACACCACTGGCACATGATTCTTTGTAATGAAATGGGTGTATATAATGTTTAATGAAGTAAAGCCTAATTGGAAGGAATTATATAGATGGGAGAACTCTATATTGTTGGCTAAACATGATTTAGGATGAGTGGGAAAAATGTTAAATCCATCACAGAAAACTGCTCAAGGACATACTTTGGTTCCTAGCTTTTCTTCTTAGTTTTACTTACTCTCCCATGAGAGAATTCCTTTTTCAGCTTTTCATAGTAAGAATGACAATATTCTCCCCTTCACCCACCATAGGAAAACCTACACTTTACCTGACCAGAGGTTCACCTGACAGTAGGATTACCCTCTTGTTCCAACAAGACAATTAGTAATTATCAAAATGCATTTCCAAGTCTATATTACTGAGTCTTAAGAGTACAACTTATAGCAGGAGAATTTAGGCACATCTACAACAATCAGTCTTGGCTCTTCAACTTTGGGTCCCCTGTCAAGTCTCTCTCTGCTTCCATGAGAAAGACATACAACCTCTTGTTCTTCTATTGGTGTCTCACGTCAGTAACTTATGGTTGTAACGTACACCACTGAAAAACAAACAATAATTCTGAAGCAATATAGTCAATTCATATGAAGGAAGGGAAACATTTTCTTAAAAGCACTATAACCTGCCAGAATTTCTAATTTCCCAAAGGGGTTTACTGATTTCCTCTTTTTGCACACAACACATGCACATCCTTCAGCTTGCATATTACAACCAGGAATTGACTAAATCCTAAGAAATGAGACCTATTACTTTTCAAACAATAGAATCCTCTATCCTAATTATATCTTTGCTAAATAGAGACTTTTAGCTCTAAAATTATTATGGTTCTTTAACTTTGGGCCGCATTAAATTCTTAGCCCAGTTTTTCCTTGCACTTTAATCTCTGTACAAATAATATTCTTACATAGCTACTCTGGTCAGGAGGAGGGGTGGGGAATGGTTTAACTAGAGAGGGAAAATGTTTTTCTTTATTTTCTCTTTTAGGGGAAGGGGCAGGGACAGAGATAGAGGGAGAGAAGGAATCTTAAGCATGCTTCATGCCCAGCATGGAACCCAACACAGGGCTTGATCTCACAACCCCTAGATCATGACCAGAGCTGAAGTCAAGAGCCCATCACTTAACCGACTGAGCCATCCAGGTTCCCAGGAAAATGTATTTCTTGTTATACTATCTGAGATAGTTTTTTGGACAGGTTGCTCATAAATTTCATTTCTTGTTCTTTGCTCCTCTAGTTGCTTACAGGTATGTTCTTTTTGTTGTTTAAAATGTCTCTCCAGAGTGTTACAATTTTTATACTATATGGTAAAGTCATACACTCTCTTTTCCTGTCTTGCCTATCAGTTAAGCAAGTAACATGAATGTGTTTCAAGGGATTATTATAATAAAAGAGTTGGTGGTGTTTTTATGAACGCTTATTTTTAGAGGTAGAGGAACCAATATTTACTTGATTCTCTGGGCTTCTATCTTCATATCCAGTGCTATTCTACTCTTGTGTCAATTGAAATCATGAACATGTTTATCTGGTTTCCTGGAGTGTGATGCTTTATCAACCTCTTTCTTTGGGCCATGGCTTGTTGTACTCACATAATTTAGTTATGGAAGTCTGTCTCAAGATGGCATAAATATGATCTGCTAGAAAGATACGATATATATCTTTCACTCACAGGATATTTGTTTTCATGGTTGTCTACGTGAGAGAGAATGGTTTTACGATTAAGTTGGACCTGTGAGGTCTGTTTTTATAATGTCTCTTCCTATCATCTTTTCCATCTCTCTAATTTCCGTTAAAATGAGACCTTCATGAATGTGATCTAGTCAGGAGCTTTATTTAGGGCTTAGTACTAGCAAGCAAAATAAATATTAGTCTGAGTTCATTAAATGAATGTTACAAATTAGAGCATCAAATATACCATACAGACAGGTCTACCTTTTTGGTTATTTCCCTTGACATTTGTAAGAAGTTATAAAACCTTGGAATATGTGGTTCTGTATCCTAGGACTGATTTCTAAACCCCCAAAAGTGGTTGATAAATAGTGTGTTTGCAAGAGTCTATGTAAACTAACATAAATATATTTTTATTAAAAAGTAATTTTCTCTTTGAAAAACTTGTATTAAATATTCTTATATGTAAATTTATTATTGATGCAACAAAATATTTATGTGATGTGAAAACAAATCTATTTAAATACTCATGACAAAATTTCAACCAATAAGAGTGGGAAAATGATATGTCTTGACTTTTAAACTCTGTTTTCTTTCCCTCATACAGTTTTTTTTTTTTTAAAGATTTTACTTATTTGACAGAGAGAGAGAAATCACAAGTAGGCAGAGAGGCAGGCAGAGAGAGAGGGGGAGGAAGCAGGCTCCCTGTGGGGCAGAGAGCCCGACTTGGGGCTTGATCCCAGGACCCTGAGATCATGACCTGAGCCGAAGGCAGAGGCTTTAACCCACTGAGCCACCCAGGCGCCCCCCTCATACAGTTTTTATCTCTTTGAATTAATTTTTGCTTTTTTTGATTCACTGATGCTCAATGTAATAAATTTGGAAAATATAGACAATTATTATAAGCAGAGAAAAAGCATATACACATAATCAAACTATCTAGAAACACATTAACTTTTTGGCATATTTACTTCTAGACTTTTTATTTCCTACTTTATTTTGTGGAGCATAATTAAATTTTTTAGCATATGCAAATTTTTATGTTTTGTTTTAAAATAAACTAAGTAGTATCACAAGCAATTTTCTATCACTAAAAACTTCATAAACATGACTGTACAATAGTTTTTTACTATTGGACCATTTCCTTACTCTTGGGCATAAAGATTATTTTCCATTATCTGTTGTTATAAATAACATTGTAGGGAATATCCTTGTATATGAATTGTTACTCATATTTCATTTTGCTTACTTAGGATAAATTCCTAGGAGGGCAATTGATAGACAAATGGTGTGAATATTTTTGAATTCCTGATACATATATATTACTAGTACAAAATTTATACTGTTTTACTGTCCTATCAGCAATGAGATGCTTTTCCTTGCATTTCTTGCTTTGGATTGTTTCTTAAGTTCAGTATTTCATATATTAAGAATAATTTTTTTCATCACTTACTTTGAACTTTTACACAAATAAATGTGATATAATGCAGTGTTTCAGGACTCTTGTCATAAAGGAATTAATTACATTCCAGCAACAACATGAGATAACAAAAATGATCCATTTATTGCTTTGGCTCTTTTTCTCAATTCAGCAATCCTCTTTAGTTTGGGTGTGCCAACCAACTGTCCTCTGAGGTCTGTAATGGAAAATTTTAAAAAAGAAGTGTTTTTTTTTTTTTTTAACAATGAAGTATTTCTTACATTACTATAAGCAGTAATGTGGCTTAAACACAAACACACTTTTCTATATGACATGTCTAATTTGGACTTCAAAATTCTAACAGTTTCCTGCTTCTTTAGTCTCCATCCTGGAGATTTTAGGTACAGTGAAACTTCATCCTGGCCAAAATCAACAGGGCACAGAGGCAGCTTATCATAGTAGAAAGAATACAGACAATGGATTCAAATACATTTGGGTTTAAATCCTGATTCTGATACTTGTGAGTTGTTTTACCCTTGATCTGTTAAATTAATCTCTTGGTGACTCAGTTTTCCATCATCATCATCAAACAAATTGTAATGGTTATGAATATAGATTCTATGTAAGGTAGGGCTGAATTGTAAGCCTACCTTTGACTTATTTCACTTACCTTTATACCCTCTAGATCCATCCATGTCGTTGCCAATAAGATTTTGTTCTTTTTTTATGGCTGAATAATATTCCTCTGTGTGTGTGTGTGTGTGTGTGTGTGTGTGTGTCTGCATGTATCACATCTTTATCCATTCATCTGTCGACAGACACTCGGGTTGCTTCTGTATCTTTACTGTTGTAAATAATGCTGCAATATGTTTAGGGGTGCAAATATATTTTCAAATTGGTCAATGAAAGAAAAATACCATATGATTTCACCCATATTTGAAATTTAAGAAGAAGAAACAAATGAATAAAGAAAAAAAATTTTCATGTATCACAGAAACATCATCAACAAAGAAACTAAGATACCTAAGACATGAAAAAAGGCCCAAACAATTAGTGAGCATATACTTTTTTGTTGTATTTTTAATAGAAAGGGAGGGGGACAGGCAGAAAGAGAGGGCAAGAGAGAATCTTAAATAGACACCATGCCCAACACAGAGCTTGATGCAGGGCTTGATCTCACAACCCTGAGATCATGGTGTGAGCCAAAATCAAGAGTCAGATGCTTAACTGAGCCACCCAGGCACCCCATGTAGGATATACTTTTATTCAACAAATATTTAATGACTACCTCTTTGTTCTAAACATAGTTGTAACACTTGGAATATAGTAATCAAGTGAGAAAAAAGATAGGAGCACTTATGGGCTTTCCATTCTAGGTGTATCACTGGGTCAAAGAGAAGGACAAAAAATAGACATAACAAATGAGATATATAGAGAAGACCAAAATGAATTGTCATTAAAGTAGGCTTCCTTGAGAAGGTGACATTTGAGCAAAGACAAAGGACGTAAAGAAATAAGCTTTACAAATATCTGGTAGAAGGGCATCCTTACAAGTTGGAATAGCTATTGCTCTAAGCCAATGTCCTGTTGGAATCATATCTGGTTCATTTGAGGTACAGAAAAGAAACCAGTGTAATTAGAGCTGTGTGAACAAGGCAGAAATTAGTAGAAAATGTGGTCAAAGGAGTATGTATATGGTAGGGTAGCAGTGGGTTGGTTGAAGTGATGATTTTGTGGGATCTCGTGGATCATAGTATAGACATTATCTTTTACTCTGAAGTACAAAAACTATTAGAGGAGTTTAACAGTAGTTACATGATATAACTCATATCATAAAATTATTGACGTTTCCTGGCTAAAAGTAGACATTAAAGACAATATGACTGAAGGGTAGAAACAGGGATCCAGTTTGGAGAATTTTGCTCTAATTTTAGTGGGAGAGATAGTGGTTTAGATTATTATGGTCGCAATTTAAATGGTGAAAGATATTTGAAGATACAGCCAGAGGATTTCCTTCTGGATTTGATATGGATATGTATTAGAGAGAGGAATCAGGGATGACTTTAGGGCTTTGGCATGAGTATCTGACCTGCAGAGATACAGAAGACAGACAGAGGAGCAGATTTTGAGAAAGATGAGGAGTTCAGTTTTAGGCAGGTTAAATATGAAATACATATCGTATATTCAAATACACTAATAAGTAGGCAGTTGGGATACACGAGTCTGAAGTCTTAAAGAGAAGTCAGGATTGAAGCTATATATTTGGGAATTGTTGTCATATAGAGAGTATTTAGTCATAAAACAGGGATGATACTACTATAGGAGTAAGCATAAATAGAAAAGAGGAGAGGAAAAAATAGTGAGTTTATAGGGACCTCTGACTGAGAAGCTAGTAAGGGAAACTGAAAAAGAGCAGGTTGTTGGTAGGAGGAAATCCAAGTGTATATTATCTTGGAATGTAACTGAAGAACAACCATGAAGGAGAAGTGAGTAATGCACTGTGAAATATGCTGCTGATAGTTTAAATAAGATGGGGACACAGGATTGATTGTTGGATTTGGGATTATGGAAGTTATTGATAACCTTAACAAATAACAGTTTTAACTGAGTGCTAGAGTAGGCTTTAGAGAATGAGAGAATAATATCCTCAGTGTTCATCAATGTTGTTGCATATTGCAAAATTTCCTTCTTTACAAAGGCTGTGTAGTATTCCATTGTATGTATATACCACATTTTCTTTATCCATTCATCTGTTGATGGACATTTAGGTTGCTAATTACTGCATGATTCAGCTTACATGAGATATTGAAAATAGTCTAATTCATAGAGCCAAAGAGTGGAATGGTGTTTGCCAGGGGCTGTTGGGAGAGGAAATGGGATTTACTAATTGATAGGCTTTGAGTTTCAGATTAGCAAGATGAGTAAGTTGTATTTATCTGCTGCACAATATGTAGTCAGTGGTAATGTATCTTGCTCTTAATATTTTGTTAAGGGTAGATCTCATATTAAATGTTCTTGTCACAATAATAAAAAGAGGGAATGGAGGAGAGACATTGGAGACATCTAATGTAGGCAACTTTTTTTTGAAGAAGTTCCTTGCAAAGGGGAGAAATGAAATGGAATGGTAGCTAACAGAGGTAGTAGGTCTGAGAAAAAATTTTTTTGCTTAGGTGGAAGAAATAGCTTAATCAAATCCTGATTAACATGATCTAATATAGAGCAAACAACTGACAGTGCAAAGAGGAAAAGGGATAATTTCTGGAGTGATATTCCTGCATATTGAAAAGGGACAGTTCATAAATTGAAGGATTGCCTTTAGGTAGGAACACAGATGTTTTTCACATAGTAAGTAACATGTTGAAGAGATGAATGAGTAAGAGCTGATACTAGTAAGCGGATAAAGGTAGTAGAAATAATCTTTGGAGTTTTTTTTCTGTCCTTCAGTCCTTTCAGTGAAATAGGAAGCAAGATCATCAGCAAAGATTGATGATGGGGGAAGGAGTTTTGGAAACTTGAAGTGATACAAGGTATAATGTACTCATCAAAGAGAGTGGAAGAGCAAATGACCTAGAGTATAATAATAACATTTGTTGACAATAGTAAAGGTAACACTGAGATATACAGACATGAATTTAAAGGCATAAAATTCAATGTGTTTTTCACCTAGTCCTTTTAGCTATTAGCCTGCATGTGCAGAATAGGGAGAAAGTTTGATTTAACCATAGTTGTGTTTTTACTTTTCCTGAGGAAACAGTATTTATTTTATTATTATATTTTTACTTTTAAATCAACTTGTTGAGATATTATTTTTCATACAAATTAAAATGTATCACAGTCAAAATATAAAACATTTCCATTACTACAAAGAGTACCCTCATACCACCTCAGAGTTAATCCCTTCCCCCCCGTATTGTTGTATCCTTTTACTTTATCACTAGCAATAAATGAGAATTTTCACTTGTTTTCTTTTGGTATCTTATGTTTCTCTCATCATGTTTATGTTATATATTAAATCCTTGAATATGTTTATAATATACTTGAATATATTTATAACTGTATAAAGACTGTGAGAATTCTATTATCTTTGTCATTTCTGGGTAGATTTGTATCAATTGATTTTTCTCCTGATTATAGGTCACACTTCTACTTTTTTGCATATCTAGACATTTTTTATTAAAGCTGACATTGTTATTATGACATTGTTGATTGTTTAGATTTTTTTTCTTTTTTTAAAGAAAAATTATTCAGAATTTTTTGTTTTTGTTTTTGTTTTTTTTGGCAGACAGTTATTTGTAAAGCAGCTTGACTTTTTTGAGGCTTCTTTTAAAACTTTGTTAGTGGGGCGCCTGGGTGGCTCAGTGAGTTAAAGCCTCTGCTTTCGGCTCGGGTCATGATCCCAGGGTGCTGGAATCAAGCCCCGCATTGGGCTCTCTACTTGGCAGGGAGCCTGCTTCCCTTCCTCTCTCTCTGCCTGCCTCTCTGCCTACTTGTGATCTCTGTCAAATAAATAAATAAAATAAAATAAAATAAAATAAAATAAAATAAAATAAAATAAAATAAAACTTTGTTAGTGCAGGCCTTGTTCAGTGATGGTACTTCAGTTCTAGTAGGGTGAGACACAGCCTTTTAAGAGTGTCTACTGAATGCTGCAGATATCCAACGGGGTCTCTCTATTCTGGTGACAACTGCAATGTTTCCAGTCCCTGTGTCTTGAAAGTCAGAGTAGTAACAGGAGTTATCTCATTTGTTTCTTTTCTCTTAGGGATCCTAGCTTTATGATACCTAGTGTCCAATGTGTGAAAACACCTGTATATATATCTTATGCAGTTTTTTAGTTGTTCATGGAAGAGGGCAGATATGGAGCAGTTACTCCCATTGTGATTATGAAGGCTTGCTTCTCAGTGTTGCTAAGGCAGTCTAGATTAGCTTCTAGTTTAGGGTTGGTTTAACCCTGCCACTAAGATATGATCTTTCTGGAGCCTTTGCTGATGTATTCATTGAGCCCTCCACTTTGGTTTGTTTGGATTTGAATGTCTCCCGGCTCTGTGTGAGTTTTTAGATTTCTTCCACCACTTTCTTGTAGTGGTTCTTTGCCTATTTTCCTGGAGTCTTATGTTATGCATATACAGCTTTGCATTCAGTGAGAGAATCAAGTTGGACCCAGTACAGTTTTCTGGAGTTTTTTCTGTGCATGGTCTTCTCCACTGCTCTGGTCTATAATTCTAACCACATTATCTCCAAGCCCACTTCTGGAACTCCAGCTTCTGTTTCTTCAGCTCAGTGAGTTATCATTCATTTTATATGAGCTCCTTTGCCTTGCATCATAGTTCTGAAGGTGCCTCCAGACAGAAAACTTTAGTGATCCCAGGGCTTACCTGATTTGTTTCCCTGTCTCAGAGATCAGTCATGAGTTGCCAGCTCTCTAATGCTGAAGAAAAGCTGTTTTATGTATTTTGTCCAGTGTTCTGCTTGTTTATACTGGGCAGATAATTTCAGTAGCAGATAGTCTGTTATGGTTGTAAACAGAATGTGCTTGTGTTTTCACCAGTAGAGACCACAAACTAAGAGAAGAATGAGAGCCCAGGGTACATTCAAGAAAGCCTGGAGAAGGAATATACATTAAGGGGATAAGGAGTAATAGTAAGGTGAAAGGTGGTGAAAACATGATAGATCAGTACTTTGAAGGTAGGATAACCATATTATCCAAATCCAGTAAATTTTGAGAGTAAAAGATGATCTAATAATTACAACTAGATAGCAGTCATAAACCAGAACTTTTCTAAGCAAACAGAGACTTTACTCATCTTTGTGGACATTCTAATGAAGTGAAAGTAGTTTGGTAAGTAGTGTACTATAGTAAGCTTCAAAGAGAATTGGTGGTCATTAGAGAGTAAAATGAATGAATGAAATTGAAAGAAATGCACTTATTGCAATTATTGGTAATATCAAGGTATAAAGTAAGTCTGTATGTGTAGCTATATACAA
This sequence comes from Lutra lutra, assembly GCF_902655055.1. Classification (NCBI taxonomy): domain Eukaryota; kingdom Metazoa; phylum Chordata; class Mammalia; order Carnivora; family Mustelidae; genus Lutra; species Lutra lutra. The sequence continues at coordinate 158,156,855 of NC_062281.1, forward strand.
TATAATGGAAGGTGAGATATAGGAGAGATACAGGGATGATATAGTAGCCAGAATGTTGGGAAAGATTATCTCTGTGTATACTGGAGAAATGACAGTGAGGCCTGAACAGCAGTCATTAAGAAATAAGGAGGAATGACAGAGAAGTAGGGAGATGCTAGCAATAATGAGATAGAGTAGAAAAATAATCAGATGAGTTGAAATTCAAAGATGTGTTTGTGGACATAAAAGCTCAATATAAGATGTCAGTTCTCCCCAAATCAACCTATTATTTTAACACAGTTCCAATTAGAATCTCCCTAATTTTTTTTTTATTTTCAGCATAACAGTATTCATTGTTTTTGTACCACACCCAGTGCTCCATGCAATCCGTGCCCTCTCCAATACCCACCACCTGGTTCCCCCAACCTCCCACCCCCCCACCTCTTCAAACCCTTCAGATTGTTTTTCAGAGTCCATAGTCTCTCATGGTTCACCTCCTCTTCCAATTTCCCTCAACTCCCTTCTCCTCTCTAACTCCCCTTGTCCTCCATGCTATTTGTTATGCTCCACAAAAAAGTGAAACCATATGATAATTGACTCTCTCTGCTTGACTTATTTCACTCAGCATAATCTCTTCCAGTCCCGTCCCTGTTGCTACAAAAGTTGGGTATTCATCCTTTCTGATGGAGGCATAATACTCCATAGTGTATACGGACCACGTCTTCCTTATCCATTCGTCCGTTGAAAGGCATCTTGGTTCTTTCCACAGTTTGGCGACCGTGGCCATTGCTGCTATAAACATTGGGGTACAGATGGCCCTTCTTTTCACTACATCTGTATCTTTGGGGTAAATACCTAGTAGTGCAATGGCAGGGTCATAGGGTAGCTCTATTTTTAATTTCTTGAGGAATCTCCACCCTGTTCTCCAAAGTGGCTGCACCAACTTGCATTCTCACCAACAGTGTAAGAGGGTTCCCCTTTCTCCACATCCCCTCCAACACATGTTGTTTCCTGTCTTGCTAATTTTGGCCATTCTAACTGGTGTAAGTTGATATTCCTCTCTTGATTCTCCTTGTATCTTCCGTTTTGTTTCTTCTGATTCTTCAGAAGTCCTTCATGGGCTTCTCCTATCCTACAAACTCCTTAAACATTGATACTCACCATGATTCTATCTCACATCATTATGTCTTATATTTATATCTCTTTTCCATAGTCCCATTTGTATCTTTAACTGAAAATCTCTCTTGAGATTAAAACATCTGGATTCAACTGCTTTTTACATCACCACTGAATGTCCCATGGTGTCTCAAACTCATCATTTACAAAAGTGAGCTCTTATTTAAATCTGCCTCTTCTATCTACTATATATTCTAGTGAATGTTACTATTCTCCATGCAGTCATTCAAACTGGAAATGTGGGAGTTATCTTAGACCTCTTCCTTGTGGATCCATTTTTAAAAATAGTAATAATGATAATTATCATGATTTTAATGTAACCACAGTTTAGTGATCACTTATGCTGTGCCAATACTATGATTAATGCGTTATTTTCAGTCTTCACACTAACTTTCGGAGGTTGGTACTATTATCATCTTCATTTTATAAATGAGAAAATCAAATTTGCTTCTTGTTTTAACACTTCTTAAACCACTTCCTGAATTTCTATGTGTCTTTCTATCTCTGCTACTGCATTCAAGTTCAGTCTACTATGTTAAGTTGCCTGACAATGGTGGTCATCTTTCAACATGTAGCTTTGTCCAGAGTCCTGCACTATTTAAGTCTGTCTTTCACATTGACCTGTTTATTTATTTTCTATAAATTGCAAATCTGACTTTGTTAATTAATTGCTGAAGCCCTTAAATGTTCCCTATTCCCTTAAAGTCCAGGTTTCTTAGCCTGGCATATGGTGCTCTTCATGGTCTGGCTTCTATCTAGTTTTCTTTGCCATAAATACTTATTGGCCTTCTTGTAGTTTCCTGCAGATACCATGTTGTTTCTTACCTCCCTGCATTTTGCTTGTTCCTGTAATGCCCTTCCAATACTTCTTGATTTGGATTAAGTTCATGCTTTGGAGTTATACTGCCAGGGTTCATATTCTACTCAACTATTTATTGTGTGACCTTGGACAAGAATTTTATGCTCACTATGTCTTAGTTGCCTACCTACACGACACAGTATAACCAAGGTATTAAAGTTTTGCTTGACACTTAGAAAGCCCTCCATAAATGTTATTTTTCTTGCATTAATATTTAACATATTTATTGTGTACCTATGATATGCTAGACACTGTTTGGGGTAGTCAGGAATCAGCATTGAATAAAAGTCAGGGTTCTTCTTTTCTGGGGAAGCTTATGTTTTATTATGAGAAAGAAAGTCAGTAAATAGGAGAAAGTAAATAAGTTATTTATAGAAAATGGCACATGTTACCACAGTTTGTTTATCCAGTTAAGGGATTTTGCAGATGTTTCCAGTTTTGGGAAATTATAAGTTAAACTGCTATAAAAATTCTTGTACTTTTTTATGTTTGTGAATATAAGTTTTCATTTCACTTGGGTAAATACTTGGGAGCAGGATTGCTTGGTCATATGGTAAGTATATGTTTAACTTTGTAAGTAACAGCCAAACTGTTTCTCAAAGTGGCTATATCAGTTTACATTTCCATCAGCAATGTATGAGAGTTCTAGTTACTGCATATCCTTGCCAGCACCTGGTATCATCAGTTTTTAACCATTTTTTTAATCTTGTCGATTCTAATAGATGTGCATTTGTATCTTCTGATTTTAATTTGAATTTTCCTAATGACTAAAAACTTTGGACATCTTCTTGTACTTATTTGCTATCTCTATTTATTCTTTGATGAAGTACCTATCCAAAATTTGTTAGTGTTTTAAATTGGGTTGTTTGTTTTATTACTAAGATTTGAGAGTTTCTTGTATATTCTAAGTGTAAATCATTATCACCTGTTTTGCAAGTATTTCCTCTCTGACTGGGATTGATCTTTTTATTCCTTTAAAAGTATCTTTTATAGAACAAATTGGTAGTTTTTGTAAAGTCCAATTATTTCTCTGTTATGGATCATGCTTTTGATGTAAATTCTTAGAAATCTTTGTCTAACTGAAAACCACAAAATTTTCTATGTTTTCTTCTGAAACTTTTGTGGTCTTAGGTTTGAAATTTAAGTCTATGATTGATTTTAAATTAATATTTACATATGGTGTGAACTATGGATTGAGTTTTTCTTAGAAAGTTGTTGTTTTATGTATCTTTTGCGTATGGATATCTATTTCAGTACCATCTGTTAAAAAACAAACAAACAAAAAAAAAACAAAACCCTGCCGTTTCTGTATAAAGTTATTTGCATCTTGTTTTAAATCAGTTGACCTTATATGTGTGGGTCTATTTCTGGATTCTATTTTGTTCCATTGAATTATATTACCATCATTTCTCCAGTTCCACACTATCTTGATATCTGTAGCTTAATATCAAGTCTTAAATTCAGGTGGTGTAAGACTTTCAACTTGTTATCTTTTTCCAATTCTTTTGGTTATTCTAGCACTTTTGCCTTCTCACATAAATTTTAGAATAAGTTTTTTGATTTCTACAAAACAAAGTCCTGCTATCCTGCTGGGATTGTGATTGGAATTGTATTGAATCTTTAGACATGTAGGAGAAATTGGCATATTGACATCTTAACAATATTGTTTCTTCCAATCCATGAGGTATAAAAATATATATCTTTCCACTTATTTTATGTCTTATTTTCTTTCATCAATTTTTTTTATTTCTAAGTTTTTTTTTTCAACAAAGAGATGTCACTTATGTTTTGTTAGATTCATGCCTGAATATTTATTTTCTTTTTGGTACTATTGTAAATAAAATTATTTAAAAGTTTTTAATCACTAATTGTTCTTTGTTAGTGTATATTAATATGACAATGACCTTATATTCTGGATCCTTGCTAAACTGACTAATTTCTTCTAGTGGCTTATTTGTTGAGATAATCTGCATAAGTAACTACGTCATCTAGGAGTAGAGAATGTTTATATTTGCATGACTTGTTTTTGTTTTTTTTTAATTCAGAAACTTTTTCTTGTTGCTTCCACAAGCTATGGCCACTATTATAGTGATGAATAGGAGTAGTGAGAGTGACCTGATAGTCTTATTCCACATTTTAGGGGAATGCTTCCAGCCTTTTATCATTAAGTATGAACTTACTTAAGATGTTATGTAGTTTATTATTTTTTTGTAGATTAAATTTGTAGATATTAAATTGAAGGCATTCCATTTCACTCTGAATTTGCTGATAGGTTTTAGCAAGAATGGAGGTTGAATTTTGTCAAATGCCCTTGCAGCTTTTAAAGCAAATCATAGTCACAAAACTTCACAGTTGAAAGTAGTATTACCTTAATGACCATTTCCTCATATCTGAAGCTGGCATATTTGCTGTCACCTGAAAATTATATTCTTAGAGTAATATGATGATTCTCTATAACTAAAATATATATAGCTGCAGAAGGGACTTTACTAGATTTTCATTTATTTATTTCATAATATATACAGTAAACCTGTGAAGTAAGTATCATTAAATTAGGCAACAAAACTGAGACAAATAGAAAGTTACTAAGTAGCTGAAAGTCAGCAGTCTAGCCACCTATGACAACTTTATATTCTCCTAATATATTGTGTTCTTTTTGTCTTTCATCCTTTGTATCCATGTTTCTAGGATATCTTTACACTCTTCATCTTTCAAACTTTATATCTTTTCTTATATATAAAAACCCTGAGGTTTAGAATGATGAAATGAGTCACTCAACGTTTTACATTTAGTTATATGGCAGAGCTAAGCTTACAGCTCAGATATCTTGACTTCCATACTAGTTCCTTTGCCCCTTTACTAAGGTCTGCTCTGGTGTTCATTTTAAATATAGTTTCATTTTCTTTTCTTATTTTTGTCTCCCATAATGCAAATGTCTTGGGGACTTTGCCAATGCTTCTCTGGTAATGTTGTACATATAGATTTGTGGCAAACAACTTTCACTTTCAAAAATAAGTATATCAAACCTAATTTTATACCAAGATTACTCTTGTCTCATTGATTCTATTGCTCTACTGAATTATAAGTAGAGTGTAGAATAATTGCTTTTGGATTGATTATAATAAATTTTTCTAAATTGTTTTAGATTTGTAGTTTCTAAAGTGATATTGATATAATACAGGAATTTTCTCTTAAACATTTGGAAATAATATATTGTTAATGTGTGTCATTAAGTGAAAACACTAGTGTATAAATGGACTGGATAAATGGCAACCAAATATGGAAGCATTTTCTTTTCCTTTTTGTTCTCTTTTCATTTTCTCCAAAGATAAAAAGTTAATCTGTAAAATATAGTATTTGATGATTCAACAATATTTACTGTGTCATATTTAAAAAAAAAAACATGTCTGAAAAATAACTATGTTTGGTTCAGGGTATTTCACTTCTGTATGTAATTGTTATTCACTGATTTCTCTTTTTTAAATTCCTTTAGTCAGTTGACTGAATATACTTTATTACCCAATTCCACTTCAAAAGAATGGAAGAAAGTTGGGAGCAAAGAAGCTGAGCTACTTTCTTTTACTGAATTCATCTGAGTATGTAATGAATGCTTAGATTGGGAGTGTGAAACAAGTAAGGGAGAGTGGAATTAAACATGCCTGAATTTAAATTCTAGCTTAATAACTACTCAGTAGTGTTGCGCTCAGCTAGTTACTTAACCTCTGAATCTCATTTTGCATACCAAATAATATTATTTCAAGGCATTGTTGTTTATATTAAATGAAATGAGTACATTTGTTAATTTTGTTTAAAATTAAGTAATGAGCATGTGGTAAAGTCCCTGACACATGGTTTACTTCAGAAAACATTTGTTAAACTTTTTCAAGAAGTATTAAGAACCTGTTGTTATATGCCAGGCACTATGCTAGGCACTGAAGATATAGTGGCAAAAAAAGTCCTATAAGTCATTGATTTTATATTTTACTGAGAGAAGCATAAACAGATAAGTAAATGAACCTACAAAATATTATGTTAGTTTAGTGATATGTTTTATGAGGATAGTGAGCCTTATTACTCCTCTAAATTATTATTTTAGATTCTAAGGTAGTAACACTCACTGTCTAAATCTTGCATGTACAATTAAGGCTCAGATGATTCTCCAAGCATCATAGAACACTGTTGCAGTGTTGTTAACTGATAAACAAATAACTGAGTCATTGATGAAAAATGGGAGTATGACTAGGGAGAGTAGTTATTTATTCAACACATGTTCATGACCCACTGTGAATCAAGGCATTTGCATAAAGAAGTCCCTTTTTGCACTAACGGGACATGTGCTCTAGTAATGAGGATGAATCAAATATACAAAAATGTAAATCAATGAATAAAATAATGTTTAGTACTAGAAATGGAGGTAAAATACTATGAAAGCTTACCATTTTTAGTTGGGCCAGGGCTCAGGGAATGTTTAAAGCAGGGTTATAGAGAGAAGATGTTACTAGATCTAGTCCTCAGAGCTAGTCTTGAATAGGGATATTCATCTTAGTTGAATAAATATCATAAGCCTGATATGATAGCCAGAAGCTTCAATTTAATAGGAAATAAGTGGTAAAAACAATCAAATTGTATCATGGTGTCAATTTATGTAAAGCAAAACATATCTTTCCATTTTCATTAAGATTGCAAAGTTGGCCATAGAGTAGGGAAGTCATATTTTACCATTTATTGTACTTTAACATCAACATTCTGTGACATGATATGAAATGGTTACTTGTTTATAAGGAAAACTCTCATATGAGTTTTACTATGAGGAATTTTGTGTTGGATTTTTTTTTCTTTTAGTCTTTTTGTGTGGTTTTTAACTGCTAAACAATTAAAGAAGATCCATATTTAGACTGGAAACTTATTGTGACATAAACTTATAAATATTGCTGGTGCAATATAAATAAAACACAGATGTAGAAAGTGAAAAAGATCTTTATGCAAATGAAACTCTGGGTACTAGAAACAGAGGATCTTAGACTAGATGAGTCTTAAAACTATGGGTTGTTTGGCTGATATACTGCCAAAGGAATGAGAGATTGATATTTAAATTTTATGCAAAGTTTCATGGGTAGTCTAAGCCTTGCTTTGGCAGAACAAAAGCAATAAAATCACAAGGAAAAGGCACTGAAACTTGTAGGCTTTGATTTGCTAAGTGTATGGAGAAAGCTTTGAAGTCTAACCAGATGAACTGTGAGAAACTCCCATAATGTTCCCATATGAATCTGGAATGGTCCAAACTGCTTGGAACCTGCCTATGTTTGTGTTCACCTTTGTTTTTATTTGTTTTAATTATTTTTTATTTTTTTATTATTTCAGTGTTCCAGGATTCATTGTTCATGCACCACACCCAGTGCTCCATGCAATACATGACCTCCTTACACCTTTGGATTTTAACTAGCTTACTTCCAGCATGCTGTAGAGTGACAAACTAAATAATGATGACTTTTTGATCTTGAATTCCAGTTTCACCTGATCAATCTTTCTAGCTGTCTGCTAGATGCCTCCATGTCAATACTGAGCAACAACTTGCCCCAGAGTCTGTATCTTCCTTTTAGTCTTTTAGTTTATTGCATCACTGTTTATTTGATTACACAAACTAGAATTTTGGGGCTTTGTCCTTGATGATTCATTTATTATTCATGCTATACCCTCAATTTGGAAAGCTTTTCTCTAATTCTCAATTTGCCTGGCTAACCAGTCCTTTAAGAGACAGGTAAAAATTCTCTTCTCTGAGTAGCTTCTCCTTACTTCTATATTATGCTCCTACAGCTTTTGTGCTTTTGCTAACCTGTTACAAGTTACAGCTATCACAAGCTGTAACTGATGGTTTATATGCCTCTTCTCCCACTCCCCCAGGATTTTTAGCTAATTCATATTAGGAACAGAAACTTGATGATTCCTTATTTATATTTCTGCAAAATGGAGCTTGTTGTGAGGAATTAATGAGCTTATACTGGGATAAAAAGTATCAATAATACTTAGCTATTATTATTATTACCATTATTAATATAAAAATACTATTATCTTGATTTTCCCAATATTTGATAAGATACCTGCCTTTAAAAAATGAATAGGTTGGGGCGCCTGGGTGGCTCAGTAGGTTAAAGCTTCTGCCTTCAGCTAAGGTCATGATCCCGTGGTCTGTGATCGAGCCCCACATCGGGCTCTCTGCTCAGCAGGGAGCCTGCTTCCTCCTCTCTCTCTCTCTCTGCCTACTTGTGATCTCTCTCTGTCAAATAAATAAATAAAAATCTTTAAAAAAATGAATATGTTAATAAAATGAATGTATTTTGCAACTATCTTTGCATTGACACCATGGTACTATGTCATTTTTGCCATCAAGACTCCACACTTTTTGGGGTATCCACACTTTCCTTTTAGGTTGATCTGCTTGTCATGTATATGCTCTATTTGCCAGAATCTGTACCTGAACTCACAGGCCTGGTACATGTTTTTTTCTTTTCAACTTAAAATTTATGTAGGGACCTTGGACCCAGTGAACAATGATTGCATACAGATAAGATGATGAAATTCAACATTGCGATAACACAGCTGTTACAATTATCTGACAAGGATTTTAAAACAGCCATTATAAAAATACTTTAACAACCTTTTACAGCATACCTAAATGGGAAAATGATAAGTTTCAGTAAAGAAATAAAAACTGGAAAGAGGAACTAATGAGAATTTTAGAACTGGAAAGTATAATAAACTAAATTTAAAAAAACTCCAAGGACTCAACAGAAGAGAGAAGAGAAGAACAAACAGTGAACTTGAATATAGAACATAAAAATTACCCATTTTGAACAAAGCAGGAAAAGTAAAAATTGAACAGAGCATTAGGAACATGTGGAAATATAACAGAAGATCTAATATTTGTGTCATTGGAACGCCAGAAGAAAAGATGAAAAAGATTGAGGCTAAAAAGTATTCAGACATATAATAGGTGAAAAATCCTCAAATTTGGCAGAGACAAACCTATAGATTGAGTGAACAACAAAATGGATAAAACCAAATAAAAATATGGCAAAACACATAATAGTCAAACTATAAGGAAGAAAAAAGTACATTATCTGTAATGAAAAAACAATCTGAATGACAGAAGATTAATCATCAGAAACCATGGGATCAGAAGGAAGGGCTTAAGCATTCAAGTTCTGTTAGAAAAGAACGGAACTGCCAACTCAGAATTCTGTATCCAGTGAAAATGTCCTTCAGGAATAAAGAGATAAAGCATTTCAAATAAAGTAAAACTAATATAAATATTTGCGAAATGGAAATATTGGCTAAAGAGGTTTTCAAAATGAAAAGAATATGATAAAAGAATGAACCTTGCAATTAGGAAGGGAGAAAGAAAACAACACAAAGAGCAAAAATATAGTTGCATACAATAGATTTTTCTACTCATGAATATTTTTAATTATGTTTGAAAGTTGAAATATAAATTAGAACATTTTCTAATGTGGGTCTCAAAGCATGTAGTGGAAATACTTCTGATAATTGTTATATAAATGGTAGAGAGCAAAAGTATGCAAGGGGTTGTAAAGTGTTTGTTTTGTTTTGTTTTTTAAAGATTTTATTTATTTGACAGAGAGAGAACACAAGTAGGCAGAGAGGCAAGCAGAGAGAGAGAGGAGAAAGCAGGCTCCCTGCTGAGCAGAGAGCCCAATGCGGGACTCGATCCCAGAACCCTGAGATCATGACCTGAGCCGAAGGCAGAGGCTTAATCCACTGAGCCACCCAGGCGCCCCAAGGGGTTGTAAAGTTTTTAAACATTTTACTCAAATTGGTAAATGTTGATATCAATAGATTATGATAAGTGAAATATATATATTAACTTATATACATATATGTCATATATATATATATATATATAGCAATACCTAGAACAACCAATAATAGTTAATCAAAGAGATACATTCAGACACACTGTAGATAATTCAAATGGCATTCTTGAAAAAAGATAAAAGTCTAAATCATCAATAAGAGTACATGAAAAAAGAAACAAAAAAATGAAATACTGAGATAACTAAGAGAAAACAAAATAAAATGGTAGGATTGTGCCATACCATTTCAGTGATTACATTAATTGTAAATGGTCTGAATATGCTAACTGAAAGGTAGAAATTGACAGTGCTAAAAAAATTGTATACTGTTTACAAAACTGTTTACTATCACTTCAAATATAATGTTGTAGATTGGTGGAAAACAAAACAATGGAAATACAAACCGTAGAGACACCAATCTGAAGAAGGAATGGATATATTAATGTCAAAGAAACTAGACTTCAGAGCAAAGAAAATTATCAGAGAGGGACTTTACGTAATGACAAGTGTCAGTTCACCAAGGAGACAATAAAGGTGTATGCACCAAACAACAAAGCTACAAATGCTATGAAGCAAAAACTGATATACAAAAAAAAGGAATACAACTTATCAAAATTTGTTGAATGCAGTTTAAGCAGTGCTGAGAGGAAAATTTATAGTATTAAAAAAGTTATTGTTAGAAAAGAATAAAGTCGGGGCACCTGGATGGCTCAGAGGGTTAAAGCCTCTGCCTTCGGCTCAGGTCATGATCCTGGGGTCCTGGGATCGAGCCCCACATCGGGCTATTTCCTTGGTGGGGAGCCTGCTTCCTCCTCTCTCTCTCTGCCTGCCTCTCTGCCTACTTGTGATCTCTCTCTGTCCAATAAACAAATAAAATCTAAAAAAAAAAAAGAAAAGAATAAAGTCTAAAATCAGTAATATAAACTACTATCCTGAACAATCTAGTAAAGAAGAGCAAAATGAACCTAAAGCAAGCAGAAAGTAAGAAATAATAAAGAGAACAAAGCCATATAAATTGAAAAGAAAATACCAGTAAAGAGAATTGATATAACAACAAAAGCTGGTTCTTCAGAAAGGAACAAGGAAAGGATTAAAAAAAAAAACTAAAAAAAACAAAACAAAACAAACTAGAGGAGGAAAAAGATGGCAGAGGATTAGGAGACCCTATTTTAACTGGACCCCTGAATTAAGCTAGATATTTTCCACACCATTCTGAACACCCTCTAAATCAGCCTGAGATTTAAGATGATATATCTGAATCTCTACAAACAGAATATCTCTTGCAGTTGATCTCGAGGTATGGAGCAGAGAGCTGGAATTCCCTGGGCAGATATTAGAAGATAAATGGAAGAGGCGGGGGTGGGGGGTGGGGGGTAGTTGCCATAAGTGCCTGAGCCGGGAAGGTGAAATTGCACAGGAGCACAAAAGCCTCCAATTCTGGGGACTGGACACAGAGTCGCAGAACAGCAGTGGCAGGTGAAAGGACTTTAGGGCAGCTTCCCAGACTGAAAACTGTAGCTATGGGTGTGTGTGTGCAAACTAGGGGTGGCTGGCGGTTTTAGAAGCACAAAGGGCAAAGATGTGCTTGGGCCCGGAAGTAAGGGCTGGGAGTGCTGCTCTTGGGTGCACAACCCAGGACACTGTGGTTTTTAGCAGCACAGACAGAAACAGAGATAGTGTGGCCTGGAGATCTGAGTGAATATCAGACTGTGATCTCTCTGTTCTGAGACAGAGGTTTGGATACAGTCACTTCTGCTATGACTCTTGGAAAACACACAGAGAGCCACCAGGGAATGCTGCCAAAGAACAAAAGCATCCCAAACCAGATTTCACTGAGCCACCGCCCCCCCCCCCAGGGGTGCAGGGCAACTCTGCCCAAGTATGGTTACCTGAGTAGCAGCACGGCAGGGCCTTCCCCCAGAAGACAGGCTGGAAGAACAAGAGGCCGACAACCCTAAAGTCCCTATAAAACAGGTGCATCTTGCTTGGGTTGTGGTAAATAATTTGGACTGTACATTCCCTCAACCACTCCTCAACAGAATGATCAAAAGAGGAACCCCCAATAAAGGAAAGATTAAAAGATTGTGGCCTCTGTCACAGAACTAATGGATATGGGTATAACCAAGATGTCAGAAATTGACTTTAGAGTAACAATTATCAAGGAACAATAATCAATTATTAACGATGATATAGCATCTCTAAGGGCAGAAATCCGATCTAATACGGCCAAACTTAAAAATGCAGTGAATGAAATGCAGTGTAAGCTGGACATGCTGACTGCTAGGTTACACAGGGTAGAAGAACGAATTAGTGAGACAGGATAAGATGATAGAAAAGAAGGAAATTGAGGCAGCATAGGATAAATTAAAACCCAAGGAATCAAACTGAAATTATTAGTGAAAACACGAAATGTTCCAATATCAGAATTATTGGGATCTCTGAGGGGTTGGAGAGAGAGAGGTCTAGAAGATAGATTTGAGCATATTGTAGCTGAAAACCTTCCTAATCTGGGGAAGGAAACAAGCGTTCATGTCCTAGAGGCAGAGAGGACACCTCCCAAGATCAATAAGAACAGACTGATGCCGTGACATATAATAATACCATTTACAAATCTTAGATCCAAGGAAACAATCTAGAAAGTGATGACAAGGAAGAGATTTCATACAAACAGAGGGAGGAACATAATAATCTCAGACCCATCCACAGAGACCTGGCAAGCCAGAAGGGGCAGGCAAGACCTGTTCAAGGTACTAAATGAGAAGAACATACAGTTAAAGATACTTTATTCAGCAAAGCTGTCATTTAGAATGAATGGAGAGACAAGGAGCTTCCAAGACTGGCAGAAATTGAAGGAATATGTGACCACCAAGCTGGTCCTGCTAGAAATGTGAAGGGAGGTTCTATAAAAGGAGAAAGAACCCAATAGAACAGAAATTTACAGAGATAATCTATAGAAACAAGGATATCACAGGCAATGTGATGACAACAAAATCTTATTCAATACTCACTCTCAACCTGAACAGCTTAATGCTCACATGAAATGGCATACGGTTGCATATTGGATAAAAAGACATGATGGCTTCATGTGCTGTCTACAAGAGACACATACTGAACCTAAAGATTCATCCAGACTGAAAGTGAAGGGATGGAGACCAATTTTTCATGCTACTGGACCTCAGAAGAAAGCTGGGGTAGCAATCGTCATATCAGACAAATTAGATTTTAAGCTAAAGACTGTAGTTCAAGATACAAAAGGACACTATATCATTCTTAAAGGGTCTATCCAACAAGAGGATCTAACAATTGTAAATATCTATATCCCCAACTTGGGAGCAGCCAACTATATAAGCCAACTGTTAACCAAAATAAAAAGAATTATTGATAATAATACACTAATAGTAGGAGAACTCAACACTCCACTCTCAGCAACAGACAGATCATCTAAGCAGAAAATCAACAAAGAAATAAGAACTTTGAATGACACACTGGACCAGATGGACCTCACAGATGTCTTACAGAACATTCCACCGTAAAACAACAGAATACTCATTTTTCTTGAACGCACATGGAATAATCTTCAGAATAGACCACTTGCTGGGTCACAAATCAGGTCTCATTCCATACCAAAAGACTGAGATTATTCCTGCATATTCTCAGACCACAATGCTGTGAAACTGGAACTCAATCACAAGAAAAATTTAGAAGAAATTCAGAAACTTGGAAGCTAAAGACCATCCTGCTCAAGAATGCCTGGGTCACTCAGGAAATCAAAGAAGAACTTAAACAATCCATGGAAACCAATGAGAACAAAGACCCATCGATCCCAAACCTATGGGATACAGCAAAAGTGGTCCTAAGGGGGAAATACATAGCCATAGCCATCCCAGTCTCACTCAAAAAAAAAAAAAAAAAAAGAGAGAGAGAAAGAAAAAAGAAAAATCCTGAATACACAAGCTATCTTTACACCTCAAAGACCTGGGGAATCAACAAGAAGTTAAACCTAATCCATGCATGAAAAGGGAAATAATTAAGATTAGAACAGAGATTGGTGAATTAAAAACCAGCAATATAGTAGAACACATTAATGAAACTAGCAGCTGGTTCTTTGAACGAATTAATAAGATGGATAAAACACTGGCCAGACTTATCCAGAGGAAAATAGAAAGGACCCAAATTAAAATTATGAATGAAAGGAGAGAGATCACGACTAACACCAAGGAAATAAAAGCAATTATCAGAAGTTATTGTCAACAGCTATATGACAATAAATTAAGCAGTCTGGAATAAATGGATGCATTCCTGGAAACCTATAAACTACCACGACTGAAACAGGAAGAAATTGACAACCTCAGTAGACCAATAACCAGTTACGAGATTGAAGCAGTGATCACAAACCTCCCAAGAAACAACAGTCCAGGGCCTGACAGATTCCCTGGGGAATTCTACCAAACCTTCAAAGAAGAAATAATACCTATTCTCATGAAGCTGTTTCAAAAAACAGAAGGAAAACTTCCAGACTCTTTATATGAGGCCAGCATTACCTTGATCCCCAAATCAGGCAAAGACCACACCAAAAAGGAGAATTTCAGACCAATATCCCTGATGAATATGGATGCCAAAATTCCCAACAAGATCCTAGCTAACCGGATCCAACAGTACATTATAAAAGGATTATCCACCACAACCAGGTGGAATTTATCCCTGGGATGCACAGGTGGTTCAACATTGGCAAATCGATCAATGTGATAGAACACATAAATAAGAGACAAGAACCACATGGTCCTCTCAATTGATGCAGAAAAAGCATTTGACCAAATACAGCATCCTTCCCTGATTAAAACTCTTTAGAGTATAGGGATAGAGGGAACATTCCTCAATTTCATAAAAAACCATCTGTGAGAAGCCCATGGCGAGTATCATTCCCAATGGGGAAAAGCTGAGAGCCTTCCCACTGAGATCAGGAACACAACAAGGATGCCCACTCTCAGCCACTGTTATTCAACATCATACTGGAATTCCTATCACCAGCAATCAGACAACAAAAAGAAGTGAAAGGTATTGAGATTAGCAAAGAAGTCCTCAAACTCTCTCTCTTCACAGATGACATGACACTCTTTGTGGAAGAATCCAAAATCTCCACCCTCAAATTGCTAGAACTCATACAGCAATTCAGTAATGTGGCGGGAGGAAAAATCAATGCACAGAAATCTGTTGCTTTTGTATACACTAACAATGAAACTGTAGGAAGAGAAATTAGGGAACTGATTCTATTTACCATAGCACCAACCATAAGATACCTTGGGATAAACTTAACCAATGAGGTGAAGGATCTATACTTTAAAAACTAGAGAACACTTATGAAGGAAATTGAAGAAGACACAAAAGATAGAAAAACATTCCATGCTCATGGATTGGAAGAATAAACATTGCTAAAATGTCTGTGCTGCGTGCACCTAAATGTTTATAGCAGCAATGTCCACAATAGCCAAACTATGGAAAGAACCTCGATGTCCATCAACAGATGAGTGGATAAAGAAGATGTGGCATATATGTACAATGGAATACTATGCAGCCATCACAAAACCCTGAAATCTTGCCATTTGCAAAGATGTGGATGGAACTACAGGGCATTATGCTAAGAGAAATAAGCCATTCAGAGAAAGACAATTATCATATGATCTCACTGAAATGAGGAACTTGAGAAACAAAAGAGAGGATCATAGGGGAAGGGACCAAAGAAAGAAACAATATGAAACCAGAGAGGGAGACAAACCATAAGAGACTCTTAGTCTTGGTAAACAAACTGAGAGTTGCTAGAGGAGAAGGGGGTGGCAGGGATGGGGTGGCTGGGTGATGGACATTGGGGAGGGTATGCTTTACGATCAGTGCTGTGAATTGTGTAAGACTGATGAATCACAGACCTGTGCCCCTTAAGCAAATAATACATTATATGTTGATGAAAAAATAAATTTCACAAGAAACCTATGCTTCCCAGAGCAATCTATACTTTCAATGCGATCCCAGTCAAAATAACAATGGCGTTTTTCAATGTGCTGGAACAAACAATCCTAAAATTTCTTCGGAATCAGAAAAGACCCTGAATCGCCAAGGAAATGTTGAAAAAGAAAAACAAAGCTGGGGCATCGTGTTGCCTAATTTCAAGCTTTATTACAAAGCTGTGATCACCAGGACAGCATGGTACTGGCACAAAAACAGACACATAGAACAATGGAACAGAACAGAGAGCCCAGATATGGACCCCCAACTCTATGGTCAACTAATCTTCGACAAAGCAGGAAAAAAAGATCCAGTGGAAAAAAAGACAGTCTCTTCAATAAATGGTACTTGGAAAATTGGACAGCTATATACAGAAGAATGAAACTTGACTGTTCTCTTACACCGTACACAAAGATAAACTCTAAATGGATGAAAGACCTCCCTGTGAGACAAGAATCCATCAAAATCCTAGAGGAGAACATAGGCAGTAACCTCTTTGACATCGTCAACAGGAATTTCTTCAAGCCACGTCTCAGAAGGCAAGGGAAACAACGGTGAAAATGAACTTTTAAGATAAAAAGCTACACAGCAAAGGAAATAGTCAACAAAACAAAGAGGCAACCCACAGAATGGAGAAGATATTTGCAAATGACACTATAGGAAAAGGGCTGGTATTCAAGATCTATAAAGAACTTCTCAATCTCAACACTCAAAGAACTATCAAGTCAAAAAATGGGCAGAAGGGGCGCCTGGGTGGCTCAGTGGGTTAAGCCGCTGCCTTCGGCTCAGGTCATGATCTCAGAGTCCTGGGATCGAGCCCCACATCAGGCTCTCTGCTCAGCAGGGAGCCTGCTTCCTCCTCTCTCTCTCTGCCTGCCTCTCTGCCTGCTTGTGCTCTCTCTGTCACATAAATAAATAAATTCTTAAAAAAAAAATGGGCAGAAGACGTGAAAGGACACTTCTTCAAAGAAGACATACAAATGGCTAACAGATACATGAAAACATGTTCAGCATCATTAACCATCAGGGAAATTCACATCACACTCTGGGACATTTTTTTTTCTTTTTTTTTTTCTTTTTATTATTTTTATTTATTTGACAGAGAGAGATCACAAGCAGGCAGAGAAGCAGGCAGAGAGAGAGAGGGGAAAGCAGGCTCCCTGCTGAGCAGAGAGCCTGATGCGGGGCTCAATCCCAGGACCCTGAGATCATGACCCAAGCCAAAGGCAGCAGCTTAACCCACTGAGCCACCCAGGCACCCCGGGAAATTCACATCAAAACCACACTGAGATACTACCCATACCAGTTAGAATGGCAAAACTTGACAAGACAGGAAATAACAAAAGTTGGAGAGGTTCTGGTGAAAGGGGAACCCTCTTACACTGTTGGTGGAAATGCAAGTTGGTACAGCAACATTGTAAAACAGTATGGAGGTTTCTCAAAAAGTTAAAAATAGAGGTACCCTATGACCCAGCAAGTGCACTACTGGGTATGTACTTCAAAGATACAGATGTAGTGAAAAGAAGGGCCACCTGCACCCCAATGTTCAGAGCAGCAATGTCCACAATAGCCAAACTGTGGAAGGAGCCCAGATGCTCTTCAACAGATGAATGGATAAAGAACATTTCATCCATATATATAGTGGAATATTATTGAGCCATTAGAAAAGGGTGAATACCCGCCATGTATATCGACATGGATGGAACTGTAGGAAATTATGTAGGAGATTATAGAATAGAAAACCCAGAAATGAACCCACCACTAGATGATCAATCAATCTGACAAAGCAGGAAGGAATATCCAATGGAAAAAGAAAGACTGTCTCTTAAAGAAGTGTTGTTGGGGAAAAATGGACAGCAACATGCAAAAGAATGAAACTGGACAACTTCCTTATACCAGACACTAAAATAAATTCAAAACAGATGAAAGATGCAAGTGCGAGATAGGAGAGTATCAGAATCCTGAAGGAGAACACAGGAAATAATCTTGACATTGGCCATCTCAACTTCTTACTAGATATGTCTTCTGAGGCATGGGAAATAAAAGCAAAAATATATTATTGGGATTTCATCAAAATAAAAACTTTTGCACAGCAAAGGAAACAATCAACAAAACTAAAGGCAACCTATAGAATGTGGAAGATCTATGTAAATGACATATCTGTTAAAGTATTAGTATTCAAAATCTTTACAGACTGGTAAATCTCAACTCCCCAAAACAATCAGTCCACATCATAAATGAGAAGATAATAACAGAACTTTTTCCAAATAAGACATATAGATGGCTAACAGACACATGAAAAGATGCTCAATATCACTTATCATCAGGGAAATACAAAGCAAAACTACAATGAAATATCACCTCACACCTGTCAGAATGGCTAAAATTAACAACATGGAAACAACAGGTGTTGGTGAGGGTTTCTTATACTGGTGGAAATGTAAACCAAGTAGCCTCTCTGGAAAACAGTATGGAGGTTCCTCAGAAAGTTACCTAAGATCCAGATTTTGCACTTCTAGGTGTTTACCCAAAGAATACAAAAATACTGATTTGAAGGGATACATGCCCCCCAGTATTTATGGCAGCATTATCAACAATAGCCAAATTATGGAAAAAGCCCAAATCTCCATTGACTGATAAATGGATAAAGACAATGTTGTGTGTATGTGTGTGTGTGTGTGTGTGCACACGCACGTGCATTTATAAGTGTGTGCATGTACACACAGCAACAGAATATTACTCAGCCATAAAAAGAATGAAATCTTGCCATTTGAAATGTTGTGAATGAAGCTAGAGACTATTATGCTATGTGAAATAAATCAGTAAGAGAAAGACAAATACCATATGATTTCACTCATTTGTGGAATTTAAGAAATAAAACAAATGAACATGGGGGAGAAAATGGAGGGAAAGCAGAAAACAGACTCTTAACTACAAAGAAAAAATTGCTTATTGGGGTGGAGGTAGGCAGGGGGATTGTTTAAACAGGCGAAGGGTATTAAGGAGGGCACTTGTAAAGAGCAACTGGTGTTTTATATAAATGATGAATCACTAAATTCTACACCTGAAACTAGTATTACACTGTAATATTAACTAACTATAATTTAAATAAAAACACGAGAAATAATAAAGTAAAATATTAACAAAATAAAAGGTCTAGCATGAACCTATTATGACCCCTTCTCTCACAAAATGAATCAAAACCAAATTCAGATTTTCAATTCAACTTTCCCAGCTCCCCAGCCCATGCCTGTCATTTTTTCTCTAAACAAAACTGGGCCCTGTGGAGTATAAAGATATAGATATATAGATATCTATATCTATATACATATCTATATCTATGTATGTATTTTTTTTAACCATCCTCAGTTTGGCATTTCTTCAGACTGATCAGACAGAAGGAAAAAATAATTACCTGGTAACAGCCTATCTACCTACATCTGCAAACTACTATTTTCCAAAAAAAGAACTAAATCACCATTAAATAGTACAATTAAAGCCTTTGAAAGATAGTGAGGTGTCACTGTGAGATTTGATTAATCAAAACTTGATACAATGAAAATATGTCAAGCAATAACAAAACAAGATGTCAAGTCACAACAAAAATGCAGCACATGCAGTTAATATCATGATCTTCCTTACTCCATACTGACTTTGTTTATGACATTTATAATGAGCTTTTGACATTTGAGTGATAGCTACACCAAGATAAGAAATTAGAACACCTGGGTATTAACCTGCCTTAAGCAAGAGGCACTGCTGAAACTAGAATTAAAAATTATTGACAACTAAAATGCTTTTAAGTCTCAGAGATTTGAAGTTTCATTTCTGAGGTGTGGAAAATAGAAGTCCCTATGGATCATCTAATCCACTGATTTTCATTCTGTTTTCTGTCAAAGGGACAGGACATTCTCAGGAACGCCATTCCTAGAAGGAGCCCAGCTGAGAAAACTACTCATGAAAGGAAATTACATTGTTGGTATCTTTCAGTAGCCACTAGGAAGAATCATTTAAAAAGGAAATTTTAAATTTAAGTTATCAGGAAATAGTACTAAGCCCATCCCAATGGAGTCCACATCTTAACCCAAACAAAACGCCCTGATAGCCCATCTTAGTTGCTTTACCCAAGAAATGGACCAGCCTGTAGATTATTATAGCGAGACTTTTAACATTACAACTGTACCTATTACAACTGTACCTATTTGATATAGTATATATCAAACACTACACATGAAAGAAATAAGATTTGAAAATCATCCTCCAGGGAGTGTATACCTTCCAGTTCAGAATTACTCATTTCAATGAACCACTTAATTTCACAGATTAAGAAACTGATATTTATACAAAGTCCTATTTCATATTAGCGGCAGATGTAACTAAGGACCCAAGTTTCCTGAATGCAAGTTAACTCTGAGAACTGCCACTAATGATAAACCCTACACAGCTCTACTATTGGCTGGTTTACAAAAAAGCATTTCTATGTTGGTTATCTCATTTGATGCACATAATCCTGAAGGGTATTCATACTAAGGATGATTATTAGTATTTTGTAGATGAGAAAGCAAAGATCCAGAAAGGTAAAATGACATACCCTAGGTCACATGGACACTTTGGGATTGGTAGATCTGAACTGCAGTATTTTTGTCCTATTGTTGTTCATTCATTGTTGTTATCAAACCATTCCAGTAATTAATCTGGACTTAATAATTTTCTATCAAGTTGTACTATTTTAATTCTCAAGACACCAAGTGGTCTCAATCTAGGTTCCATTCTATATTCATCACCTTTTAGAGGATGATCAGGTATTACAGCTTAAGGTAACTTCATGAAAACATACACAGTCTGAAATTTGTCCAGATCTTCAATTTAGTCTATAACATAGTCTAAATACATCCCAGGTATTGATCTAATGTACCACCATCTGGCACTGAAAAAACCTCCATCTAGGGAAGGTCACTTAGAGACCTGTTTATTCATAACCAATAATAATCTCAAGTCTCAAAATCGTCAAAATTTTATCCCTTCTTTACTGACATTGCCATGTAATATACACAACTCTCTTCTAAAAATGGGAACACACATAATGGCTTTGTATTGCTGGTTGGTTTTTGTTCAGTTATTATTTTAACTGACCACCATTAAGACTCCCCCGAAATTTTTAAAATATTTATTAATAAAATAATTATGCTTAATATTAAGCACATATGATATGTTAAACACAGAGATGAGCATTTGTATACACTATTACATTTATGATATCCTCACAACAATCCTATATATTTAGGCATTATTAGTCACATTTTTGGATATGGAATCTAAGTAATGTAGATATTATAATAAAGCTGAAATTTTATTTCAGATCTAGCTAACTATACTACCTGTGCTCTTTCCACTATGTAACTCTGCCTCCTAATAATGATAACTACAAAATATGCCTATGCCCAGAGATTAATAAAATCATTAAGAATGCATGGTATATTGATAACCATAGTTGTTCTTGCAGCTGTGTCTTTTAGTATTCCATCTGCCTAGAATATCCTTTCTTTCTTTGTTTAGAGAACACCTACTATTTATCCTTTCAGACCAAGCTCAACTATAAGACTTCAGAAGCAATTTCTTGTTACCTCTCAAAAGAGGCCACTGACCCCTTTTCTATGCTCAAAATATAATCACATTGCAACTGATCTGAATTCCTTAAGGAGAGAGGCCACATCTTTTTAATGTCTATACTATGCAGGGTAAACTACCAGGACTTCAGTAAAATCTGTGGAGCACTTAAATTAAAAAGTGGTGTTTTGGGGCACCTGGTGGCTCAGTGGGTTAAGGCCTCTGTCTTCGGCTCAGGTCATGGTCCCAGAGTCCTGAGATCGAGCCCCACATTAGCCTCTCTGCTCAGTGGGGAGCCTGCTTCCTCCTCTCACTCTCTGCCTGCCTCTCTGCCTACCTGTGATCTCTGTCTGTTAAATAAATAAATAAAATCTTTTTTAAAAAGTGGTGTTTTATATAATATAGAAAAGGGAAGGATATCCATAACTTTTCTCTGTCATATCAAACCCAGGGTCTTCAGATGATCCATTTTCATGCATTCACTTATTCAAAAAATATGTACTATCTACCATGTGACATACACTTTTCTAGACACCAGTGTTCAGTGATGAATAAAGCAGAAAAAAGTTCCAACTTTCATGAGCTTGCATTCTAAAAGGAAGAGACAGAAAATAAAACAAACACGCAAAATATAAAGTATTTTGTATCATATAAATGTGAAGAAATAGGACAGAAGATGAGGATACTTAGAAGAACTGGAGTTTTAAATAATATGGTTAGTTAGGTCTCACTAAGAAAATAACATTTGAGAAAATACCTAAAGGAGATGAGAAAATACCATCAGGATATACGGAGAAAATCTTTCCAGTAAGAGGAAACAAATAGAAAGATTCTGAGGTAGAATCCTACTTAGGGGATATATTGTTGTGAGGATGTTCCAGGAACATCAGAGAAGCCAATGTGCCTGCACTAGAGTGAACTGCTAGGAGAGAAACAGGATATGAGGTCAGAAAGTTAACAGAGCTCTGTCTGTAGGGATTTGTAGGCAGCTGTAAGGACTTAAATTTTACTCAGCACGAGACAGAAAACCACTGGAGGGTTCTGAAGAAAGAAGTGACACAGTATATTGAGAAGAGCTGAAAAAAGTGCTACAGCAGAAATGGGAAGACCAGTTAGGAGGCTACTTCGATAACTTAGCCAAGAGAGAATTCTCCAGTGACTTGGACCAGGATAACAGCAGTAGAAGTGACAAGAAGTAATTAGATGTGAATATATTTTGACAATTCAACAGATAAAATTTATTGCTGGATTTAGGTATGGTGTATAAGATAGAGAAAGGAATCCAGGATGCGTAGATGACTCCAGGATTAGGGCATGAACAATTCAAAGAACCAAGTTAACAACTGAGATTGGAGTATCATGAACTCAATTTTAATCACTTTAAGTTTTAAATACAGTAATCTAAATGGAAATATCAGGTTAGGTAAACAAGTCTGGAGCTCAGAGACAAAGCTGGAGTAGAAGATACAAATTTGAGAGACTTTTAGAGTGAAGACAGTGATGTATTTAAAGTCCTATATTTTAATGAAATCACCTGATCAGTCCTCCACTACAAAAAAGTGAGAACCTGCACTATGTAGAAAACCTCACAGATTCCAACTGGTGAGGACCTTAGGAGATGGCAGTAGATTCCCACAAGAATCCATTTTAAATTATTTTTTGGAGGGCACTCAGATTGAGATTTATAGTTCATTCATTTTAATAAGGCCTAATTTTACTAATAAAGAAATAGATTGTCTACTAGGATTTTAAAACTTTAAGCAAATTTAGAGGTTCTATTGTATAATTCTTTCACTTTCACATATCCCAATGAGGCAAACTGACTTACCCAAGATCCAAAGTGAGCTAATGACTGAACTGGGGCTAGAACCTAGTATGAGACTTCTACTTCCCAGTCCACTCCACACCCTAAACATTCTTGTGTGCCTGTTTCCATTATTTGTTCTGAGTAGTATTAAAAAGGCACCATTGATTTCCTGAGTTTAAGATGATGTAGAACATGTACTCCTTTCAAATTTTCACCTCCTTGTTGAGGAATCCTGCCTCAATCATTGAAGACTACAACTATCAATTGTAGGAATTGAATTTATTACTCTACTTAACAAAATGAATTTAGTTAGGATAAAGAATGAATGATCTTAAAGTAATCGTTCTATAATCTCCTTTGATAAAAGGGCTGGGGTTAAATAAAAGGTATAAATTAAAACTTGAGTTGAAATGATACCTACCAATGTGTCCATAGATATTGAAGCATCCTAAAATCTCTGGATTGTTTGTTTGCTGTTATTTGTTTTACTTCTAATTTTGACATAGTTATAGATTCTCAGAAAGTTGCAAAGATAATAGTCTGTAAACTCTTCACTCAGTTTCCCCCAACATCTGTATCTTACATAAGTATAATAATATCAAAATCACAAGATTGACATCGGTACTGTGTGTGTATAATCCTATGTCTTTTTGTGACATTCATATATTAATGTAACGACCATGGCAAACAGGATACAGAAAAATTCCATCATCACAAGTATTTCTTTCATGCTACCCTAACCCCCGGCAATCATTAAGCTGTTTTATATCTCAATAGCTTTGTCTTTCAGAAATATAAGTGGAACCATACAGTGCATAAATTTTTGAGATTGTGGGGCTTTTTTCCATCCTCTGTAATACCCTGAGATCCATCCAAGTTGTGGCATATATCAGTAGTATACATTCCTTTTAACTGCAGAGTAGTATTTTATATTATAGGTGTAACACAGTTCATTTTCCCATTAACCTATTAAGAGAGATTTTGGTTGTTTCCAGTTTGAACTATTATAAATAAAACTATTAGAAATAAAGTGCTATAAACATTCATGTAGTTATTTTTTTTAAAGATTTTATTTATTTATTTGACAGAGAGAGATCACAAGTAGATGGAGAGGCAGGCAGAGAGAGAGAGAGAGGGAAGCAGGTACCCTGCTGAGCAGGGAGCCCGATGCGGGACTCGATCCCAGGACCCTGAGATCATGACCTGAGCCGAAGGCAGCGGCTTAATCCACTGAGCCACCCAGGTGCCCCTCATGTAGTTATTTTTGAGTGAACATAAAATTTTCATTTGCTGACAGAAATTCCAGGAAAGCAACTGCTGCGTCATATGATATTTGCATTTTCAGTTTCTTAAGAAATTGCCAACCTGTTTTCCAAAATGACTATCCAGTTTTTCCATATCCTACTGTGTTTTACTCTAGCTGTTCTACTAGATATGTGGGGACAATTCATTGTGGTCTGCATTTGCATTTCCCTGTTGGCTAGTAATGTTGAACATTTTTGTGTGCTTATTTTCATATGTATATTTTCATATGTATATTCTCTTGTGAAATGTGTCTTCAGATTTTTTTTGCCTCTTTTCTAAATGAATTGTTTGTTTTTACTATTCAATTTTAAAAGGTATTTATACATTGTAGATATGGCCTTTGATACTTAACATTAAATGTCAACTTGGCCGGGTCATGGTACCCAGATATTTGGTCAAAATTGTTCCAGATACTTCTATGAAAGTATTTTTTTGGATCACATTAATACTCAAATAGGTAAATTTTGAATAATGTAGCCTCTATAATGTGGGGAGCCACGTCCAGTCAGTTGAAGGCCTTAATGAAACAGAATAGCCTCCCCTGAGAAACAAATTCTGCCAGCAAACTGCTTTTGGACTTAAACAGTAATTCTTCCCTGGGTCTCCAACCTGATGGCCCATTTTTCAGCAAGCTTCTACAATCATGTGAGCCAATTCCTTAAAATAAATACCTTTCTCTCTCTCTGTATATATATACACACACTTATATACTATTCTCTCCCTCACCCTTTCTCTCTCTCTCTCTCTCTAGATACATACCACATACACACACTCTATTCATTCTGTTACTGTGGAGAACCCAGACTAAAATGGGGCCCTTCTGTCAGATACATGTTTTGCAAATATTTTTTACAACCTGTAAATTTCCCTTTTGTCATCTTACAAAGATCACTGGCATAGTAAAAGTTATCAATTTTCTCAAAGTCCAATTTTAATTTTCTTTTATAGGTTGTTCTTTTGATGTCATATCTCCTAACTCTTCATCAAGCCCTAAATCTCTAAAATCTTCTCCTATGATGTTTTCTAAATTTTTACACATTTACATCTTACAAATAAAACTAGATCCATAATTTTGTATAAGATATGAGGATTATGTCAAGGTTCTTTTTTGTCTATAAATATTCAAATGCTCTAGAACTATCTGTTGAAAAGGCCTAATATCAAAGTATATATTAGGGTTCTCCAGAGAATAAGAACAAAACAGGATATATGAAAATTTATATATGTATTTCAATATATACTATACAACATGTAGAATTTTAATATATATTTCAATATTCCAATGTATTTGTATTTATAGAGGGGAACACAGACAAACAAAAAAACACAGAGACAAATTTTAAGAAATTGACTCACATGATTAAAAATGTCTGGCAAGTCTGAAATTTGCAAGGCAGGCTGTCAGGCTAGCAATTTTGGCAAGAGTTAATATAATATTGCAGTCTTCAATCCAAATGCAGTCTGGAGACCCTTAGGAAAGTCTCTGTTAAGAAATCTGCTGATTGGGCCCTGAGTGACTCAGTGGGTTAAGCCTCTGCCTTCAGCTCGGGTCATGATCCCAGGGTCCTGGGATCAAGCCCCGTATCGGGCTCTCTGCTCAGCAGGGAGCCTGCTTGCCCCTCTCTCTCTGCCTGCCTCTCTGTCTACTTGTGATCTCTGTTTGTCAAATAAGTGTAAGGGCCTACTTAACCAGAGCAACTCCATCTTGGTTAAACAGCCTTTTTGTTGTATGTGCAGTAAACTTAAATTGACCCCCCCCCCCCACCCCCCCAGAGGAACTTACTTAGAAGCAAGTCTAGGAAACCAGTAAAATATGGTCGGCCAATTCCATGTAACAGAGCCCAGAATACAAGGACGAGTCAGGCTAGGTCAGCCAGTTCCTGCTAACAGAGCCCAGAATACAAGGATGAGTCAGGCCAGGTGGAGACATCCAATCAGTAAAAAGCACACATACTCTCTCCCTAGCCACCAAAGAATGTAAGCCCTGCCTTTTGGGCATCAAACTTGGGTGCCAGTTCTGACCAGAGTGATCAGCTAGTTCAAACAGCTATTATAGGGTAAATTGTAATTCATTTGGCCAACTGCGTGTGGCCCAACATGACTATGCAACTTTCTGTGTATGTTACAATCTCATTGGCCATCTGTGTGTGGTCAGGCTTAACCACATTGCCTTTGCTCTATAAAAGTTAGTCTGTGAGGCTGGGAGGGGTCGCTCTCTTTAGAGGCGGCCCAGACGGGTCATTTGATTCTTGAGCCTATAAGATTGGGAGTGGTCGCTCTCTTTGGAGGCGGCCCTGGCCACCTGGCCAGTCAGCCTGACTAATAATGCTTGGCATAGAATAAAGCTTTGCATAACTTTCACTTTGTCTCAGTCTCGTTCCTTTGATAACAGACCCCAACAATAAGTAAATAAAATCTTAAAAAAAAAAATCTGCTGATAACCTTTATGTGGTTTCCCTTGTACATAACAAGTTGCTTTTCTCTTGTGCTTTTAAGATTCTCTTTTTTTTTAATTGTTATGATCAATGAGCCAACACATAGTACACCATTAGTTTTTGACGTAGTATTCAGTGGTTCATCAGTTGCATGCAACCTCCAGTTTAACACTTTAATGATAATGTGTCTTGGATCTCTTTGGGTTCATTTTATTTTGAGTTCTCTGGGCTTTCTGAACCTGGATGTATAGTTCTATCCCCAGGTAATGAAAGTGTTCACTATTTTGTCAAATAAGTTTTGGGCCCTTTATTTCCCTTTTCTCCAGAGACCAATATAATGTGAATGTGATTCTACCTGATATTGTCCTAAACATCTCTTAACTTGTCTTCAGTTTTTAAATTATTTTTCTCTTTTTCCTTTGTTGAGTATGTTCTGATGCTTTGTCTTCCAGCTCATTGATAGAATCTTTTGTCTACTATTGAATCCCTCTAATGTGGTTTTCAGTTCACTTATTGTATTCCTCAGCTCTGTGACTTCGGTTTGGTATTTTCTTACATTTTCTATCTCTCTGTTGAGGTTCTCACTGTGTTCTTCCAACAGTACTCCCAAATTCAGTGAGCATCTTTATGACCATTACTTTGAATTCCTTTTCAGGTTGATTAGTAATCACCATAATATTAAAATCTTTTTCTGAGTTTTCTTTCTTGTTCTTTCATTTGGAACATATTTTTCTGTTCATTCATTTTGCTTGACTTGCTGTTTTTGTTTCTATGTACAAAAACAGTTACCTCTTTCATTTTTGAAGGAGTGGACTTGCCTAGGGAAATGAAACTTCTTATTTACCCATACCCTTCATGTCTCTTAAGACTTTTTGATTGTCTAAACAACCTCATTTATTCTGCTATGTCCCCATTGTTTAGGGTGTGCCTATCAGTGTTCAAAGGGGAGGAATCTTATTTTGCACCCAGTTTCATGCTGACTGGAAGACAGATTCTAGGCAATATCTGTTAAAGTATGCAAATACAGCACCTTCTAGCTGCAATCATAAAACCCTCCTGGCATCCAGATCAAGAGATCTGGAAGTATCCCCTGGGCAATACTTGCAAAAATTAGGGTTCTAGACAATTACATAAGTTCTTTTCTGAGAGGTCTTGTCAAGCTGTAACAAGACCAAGGAGCTGAGCAAGGATGGCGTCTCCCTTTTTACATTCTTTGGGAGCACCTCTTTAGCTTCTAAATGTGTGGAATACCTGAAACTTGTCCCTCCACTTGAATCATCAAGCTAAGTAAATAGGCCGTTTTCACAGGAAGATTGGTGGTGTTTTTCACACTGCTGTCTGTGCAATGCCGTGGGGGATGGCATACTGCCAAGAACTGTCTTTCCAATTGGTACATTCTCATGGAGCTCAGGAATGCCAGCTCCCTTGGCCACCAGGCTCACAAGATCAAAGGGTATTCCCTGGGTTGATTTTGCATGCTCATTGGCATTAGCTAGGCAGCTCAAGAGTGCAGGGATGCAGGCATGCTCAGAAAGGCAGTACGAATGTCTAAACTATGTGCAACTGCAGGCTTCATGAATCAAACAGGAGAGTACCTTGTCTGTGCACTCATAACAGTTTTAGGTTGGGAGCTAGAAAATGACAACCATTCACACTCACCAGCCCCAGTAAAGGAGCAGTAAAAGAGTGGGAAAGAATTATAACTGCCCTCACTCACCAACTAAACCTAGGGATGAAAATGCCATGTCCATTTGTGTTCACTTGCCACAGCCAGCCTGCAGGTGAGTAAGACATCCACTTCTGCTGTCTGGCTTCAGCAAGTCAAGGGATCACTGCCACGGACCACTTACCCCTGCTTGTCTTAGCCTGTTAGTAGGAGGGTTCCACATCCATCCTCACCAAAGAATGGATAGCAAGGTAGGTAGAGGATGCAAAAATGGTGTCTGCCATAGGTTCCATCTCTGGGGAGAGTTTCAACTGTCCCCTGCCCATCCAGTATGCTTTTAGATTAGCAGATGAATCTCTCTCACATATAGTCTAACCACTGTTTAACTGCTATTTCTGTACTGGATGTCAGGAAAAGTAAGATCACACATGAGCCCTTTAAAAGAGGAATCTCAGGGGTTTTGTTTTGTTTTGTTTTGGGGGTATTTATTTATTTATTTGAGAGAGAGAGAGAGAGAGAAAGAGCAAGAGCAGGGAGAGGGGAAGAGGGGGAGAGGCAGAGGGGAAAGAGAAAAGGAGAAAATCTAAAGCAGACTCTGTACAAGTGTGGAGCCCTGACGTGGGACTCAATCTCACAACACTGAGATCATAACCTGAGCCTTGAAACCAGAAGTCAGACACTCAACCAACTGAACCATCCAGGCATCCTGGAAATCTCAGTTTTATAACACTTTGATGTCTTGAATGTCAGTCTCATTGATATCCAGAGACACAAGATCTGGAGGTTTTTCTCTCTGTTGCACATCCCAGGAGATGGAATATTTGATCTGGGGCATCAACCCCTTGGTCCTCTAGGAGAAGTGCCAAACTAGTGAGATTTCCTCCCCATTATGTGTTCCATGCTGGGGAAAGGGTTTTTGGGAAGAGTATGTCTCTGCCCCATGTATCCATCTGGAGGTAGTCAATCCTTTCTCAAAGTCTCTCTAATTCTTGATTTTTGAATACTGAACTAGCCTTGCATAGTGAAATAAACCATTTGGTCAAAGTATATAATTCTTTCCACATATTACTGAATTATCATTGCTGATACGTAATAATTTTTGTATCAATATCATAGATGGGCATCAGTCCACAATTTTGCTTTGCATTGCTTTTTCCTCTCTTTTATTCATTTTTAATCTCAGATTAACACTGACCTTAGGAAATTACTTGGAAAGTGTTTTTCCTCTTATATTTTCAGGAAGTGATAGTGGAGAATTGTTAATTCTTTAAACACTTGGAAAAATTCTTCAGTGAAATCTTTAGGGCCTGGAGGATTCCCTTAAGGGATTTTTTTTCCCAATTAAAGTTTAATTTTAGTGGGGGGCAGAGTCAAGATGGCAGAGAAGTAGCAGGCTGAGACTACTTCAGGTAGCTGGAGATCAGCTAGATAGCTTATCTAAAGATTGCAAACACCTACAAATCCAACAGGAGATCAAAGAGAAGAAGAACAGCAATTCTAGAAACAGAAAATCAACCACTTTCTGAAAGGTGGGACTGGCAGAGAAGTGAATCCAAAGCGACGGGAAGATACACCGCGGGGGGAGGGCCCGGCTCCTGGCAAGCGGCGGAGCAACGGAGCACAAAATCAGGATTTTAAAAGTCTGTTCTGCTGAGTGACATTGCTCCAGAGGCTTAATGGGGTGAAGCCCACGTGGGGTCAGTGTGGCCTCAGGTCCCGCAGGGTCACAGAAGGATCGGGGGTGTCTGAGTGTCGCAGAGCTTACAGGTATTAGAACGGGGAAGCCAACTACAGAGACAGAGCAGAGGAGTGAGCTCTAAACTCGGGGTTACCTTGAACTGGTCGCAGGCTCGGTCAGCTCGGAGCGCAGCCAGAGGCCAGGGTGACAGGAGTAATTGGGCACTGTTCTCTGAGGGCGCACTGAGGAGTGGGGCCCCGGGCTATTGGCTCCTCAGGCCAGAGACAGGGAGGCCGCCATTTTCATTCTGTCCTCCGGAACTCTACGGAAAGCCCTCAGGGAACAAAAGCTCCTGAAAGCAAACCCGAGCTGATTACTCAGCCCGGCCCCTGGTAAGGGCGGTGCAACTCCGCCTGGGGAAGACACTTGAGAATAACTACAACAGGCCCCTCCCCCAGAAGATCAACAAGAAACCCAGCCAGGACCAAGTTCACCTACCAAGGAGTGCAGTTTCAATACCAAGGAGAGCAGCGGAATTCCAGACGAGGAGAAAGCACAGCACGGAACTCATGGCTTTTTCCCCATGATTCTTTAGCCTTGCAATTAATTTAATTTTCTTTTCTTTTTGAATTTTTTTTCTCTTCTTCTCCCAAAATTTTTTTTAACTTTTACCCTTTTCTTTTTTAACGTTTCTAACTAGTTTATCTAATATATATATATATATATATATATATATGTTTTTCTTTTTATATTTTTTTCTTTATTCGTTTTCTTCTTTTGTTTCATTTTTTTTTCTTTCTTTCTTTCTGAACCTCTTTTTATCCCCTTTCTCACTCCTCACGATTTGGGATCTCTTCTGATTTGGTTAAAGCATATTTTCCAGGGGTTGTTGCCACCCTTTTAGTATTTTACTTGCTCCCTCATATACTCTTATCTGGACAAAATGACAAGGCGGGAAAATTCACCACAAAAAAAAGAACAAGAGGCAGTACCAAAGGCTAGGGACCTAATCAATACAGACGTTGGTAATATGTCAGATCTAGAGTTCAGAATGACGATTCTCAAGGTTCTAGCCGGGCTCAAAAAAGGCATGGAAGATATTAGAGAAACCCTCTCAGGAGATATAAAAGCCCTTTCTGGAGAAATAAAAGAACTAAAATCTAACCAAGATGAAATAAAAAAAGCTATTAATGAGGTACAATCAAAAATGGAGGCTCTCACTGCTAGGATAAATGAGGCAGAAGAAAGAATTAGCGATATAGAAGACCAAATGACAGAGAATAAAGAAGCTGAGCAAAAGAGGGACAAACAGCTACTGGACCACGAGGGGAGAATTCGAGAGATAAGTGACACCATAAGACGAAACAACATTAGAATAATTGGGATTCCAGAAGAAGAAGAAAGAGAGAGGGGAGCAGAAGGTATATTGGAGAGAATTATTGGAGAGAATTTCCCCAATATGGCAAAGGGAACAAGCATCAAAATCCAGGAAGTTCAGAGAACCCCCCTCAAAATCAACAAGAATAGGTCCACACCCCGTCACCTAATATTAAAATTTGCAAGTCTTAGTGACAAAGAGAAAATCCTGAAAGCAGCCCGGGAAAAGAAGTCTGTAACGTACAATGGTAAAAATATTAGATTGGCAGCAGACTTATCCACAGAGACCTGGCAGGCCAGAAAGAGCTAGCATGATATATTGAGAGCACTAAACGAGAAAAACATGCAGCCAAGAATACTCTATCCAGTTAGGCTATCATTGAAAATAGAAGGAGAGATTAAAAGCTTCCAGGACAAACAAAAACTGAAAGAATTTGCAAACACCAAACCAGCTCTACAGGAGATAGTGAAAGGGGTCCTCTAAGCAAAGAGAGACCCTAAAAGTAGTAGATCAGAAAGGAACAGACACAATATACAGTAACAGTCACCTTACAGGCAATACAATGGCACTAAATTCATATCTCTGAATCATTATCCTGAATGTTAATGGGCTAAATGCCCCAATCAAAAGACACAGGGTATCAGAATGGATAAAAAAAAAAAAAACACCCATCTATATATTGCCTACAAGAAACTCATTTCAAACCCAAAGACACCTCCAGATTTATGGTGAAATGATGGAAAAGAATTTACCATGCTAATGGACATCAGAAGAAAGCATGGGTGGCAATCCTTATATCAGATCAATTAGATTTTAAGCCAAAGACTATAATAAGAGATGAGGAAGGACACTATCATACTCAAAGAATCTGTCCAACAAGATCTAACAATTTTAAATATCTATGCCCCTAACGTGGGAGCAGCCAACTATATAAACCAATTAATAACAAATTCAAAGAAACACATTGACAATAATACAATAATAGTAGGGGACTTTAACACTACTCTCACTGAATTGGACAGATCATCCAAGAAAAAGATCAACAAGGAAATAAAGGCCTTAAATGACACACTGGACCAGATGCACATCACAGATGTATTCAGAACATTTCATCCCAAAGCAACAGAATACACATTCTTCTCTAGTGCACATGGAACATTCTCCAGAATAGATCACATCCTCGGACCTAAATTAGGTCTCAACCAGTATCAAAAGATTGGGATCATTCCCTGCATATGTTCAGACCACAACGCTCTGAAGCTAGAACTCAATCACAAGAGGAAATTTGGAAAGAATCCAAATACATGGAGACTAAACAGCATCCTTCTAAAGAATGAATGGGTCAACCAGGAAATTAAAGAAGAATTGAAAAAATTCATGGAAACAAATGATAATGAAAACACAACGGTTCAAACTCTGTGGGACACAGCAAAGGCAGTCCTGAGAGAAAAATATATAGCGGTACAAGCCTTTCTCAAGAAACAAGAAAGGTCTCAGGTACACAACCTAACCCTACACCTAAAGGAGCTGGAGAAAGAACAAGAAAGAAACCCTAAACCCAGCAGGAGAAGAGAAATCATAAAGATCAGAGCAGAAATCAATGAAATAGAAACCAAAACAACAATAGAACAAATCAATCAAACTAGGAGATGTTTCTTTGAAAGAATTAATAAGATTGATAAACCCCTGGCCAGACTTATCAAAAAGAAAAGAGAGGACCCAAATAAATAACATCATGAATGAAAGAGGAGAGATCACAACTAACACCAAAGAAATACAGACAATTATAAGAACATACTATGAGCAGCTCTACGGCAACAAATTTGACAATCTGGAAGAAATGGATGCATTCCTAGAGACATATAAACTACCACAACTGAACCAGGAAGAAATAGAAAGCCTGAACAGACCCATAACCAGTAAGGAGATTGAAACAGTCATCAAAAATCTCCAAACAAACAAAAGCCCAGGGCCAGACGGCTTCCCGGGGGAATTCTACCAAACATTTAAAGAAGAACTAATCCCTATTCTCCTGAAACTGTTCCAAAAAGTAGAAATGGAAGGAAAACTTCCAAACTCATCTTATGAGGCCAGCATCACCTTGATCCCAAAACCAGACAAGGATCCCATCAAAAAAGAGAACTACAGACCAATATCCTTGATAAACACAGATGCAAAAACTCTCACCAAAATACTAGCCAATAGAATTCAACAGTACATTAAAGGATTATTCACCACGACCAACTGGGATTTATTCCAGGGCTGCAAGGTTGGTTCAACATCCACAAATCAATCAATGTGATACAACACATTAAGAAAAGACAGAACGAGAACCATATGATACTCTTCATAGATGCTGAAAAAGCCCTTGACAAAGTACAGCATCCGTTCCTGTTCAAAACTCTTCAAAGTGTAGGGATAGAGGGCACACACCTCAATATTATCAAAGCCATCTATGAAAACCCACCGCAAATATCATTCTCAATGGAGAAAAACTGAAAGCTTTTCCGCTAAGGTCAGGAACACGGCAGGGATGTCCGTTATCACCACTGCTATTCAACATAGTACTAGAAGTCCTCGCCTCAGCAATCAGACAACAAAAGGAAATTAAAGGCATCCAAATCGGCAAAGGAGAAGCCAAACTATCACTCTTTGCAGATGATATGATGCTATATGTGGAAAATCCAAAAGACTCCACTCCAAAACTGCTAGAACTTGTATAGGAATTCAGTAAATTTTCAGGATATAAAATCAATGCACAGAAATCAGTTGCATTTCTCTACACCAACAACAAGACAGAAGAAAGGAAATTAAGGAGTCAATCCCATTCACAATTGCACCCAAATCTATAAGATACCTAGGAATAAACCAACCAAAGAGGCTAAGAGTCTATGCCCAGAAAACTATAAAGTACTCATGAAAGAAACTGAGGAAGACACAAAGAAATGGAAAAATGTTCCATGCTCCTGGATTGGAAGATCAAATATTGTGAAAATGTCTATGCTACCCAAAGCAATCTACACATTTAATGCAATTCCTATCAAAATACCAGCCATTTTTTTCAAAGAAATGGAAAAAATAATCCTAAAATTTATATGGAAGCAGAAAAGATCTCGAATAGCCAAAGGAATATTGAAAAAGAAAGCCAAAGTGGGTGGCATCACAATCCCGGACTTCAAGCTCTATTACAAAGCTGTCATCATCAAGACAGCATGGTACTGGCACAAAAACAGACACATAGATCAATGGAACAGAATAGAGAGCCCAGAAATAGACCCTCAACTCTATGGTCAACTAATCTTCGAGAAAGCAGGAAAGAATGTCCAATGGAAAAAGACAGCCTCTTCAATAAATGGTGTTGGGAAAATTGGACAGCCACATGCAGAAAAATGAAATTGGATCATTTCCTTACACCACACACGAAAATAGACTCAAAATCGATGAAGAACCTCAATGTGAGAAAGGAATCCATCAAAATCCTTGAGGAGAAGACAGGCAGCAACCTCTTCGACCTCAGCTGCAGCAACATCTTCCTAGGAACATCGCCAAAGGCAAGGGAAGCAAGGGCAAAAATGAACTATTGGGATTTCATTAAGATCAAAAGCTTTTGCATAGCAAAGGAAACAGTGAACAAAACCAAAAGACAACTGACAGAATGGGAGAAGATATTTGCAAACGACATATCAGATAAAGGGCTAGTGTCCAAAATCTATAAGGAACTTAGCAAACTCAACACCCAAAGAACAAATAATCCATTCAAGAAATGGGCAGAGGACATGAACAGACATTTCTGCAAAGAAGACATCCAGATGGCCAACAGACACATGAAAAGTGCTCCACATCCCTCGGCGTCAGGGAAATACAAATCAAAACCACCATGAGATATTACCTCACACCAGTCAGAATGGCTAAAATTAACAAGTCATGAAATGACAGATGCTGGCGAGGATGTGGAGAAAGGGGAACCCTCCTACACTGTTGGTGGGAATGCAAGCTGGTGCAACCACTCTGGAAAACAGCATGGAGGTTCCTCAAAATGTTGAAAATAGAACTACCCTATGACCCAGCAATTGCACTACTGGGTATTTACCCGAAAGATACAAACGTAGTGATCGTGCATGGGGCACGTGCACCCGAATGTTTATAGCAGCAATATCCACAATAGCCAAACTATGGAAAGAACCTAGATGTCCATCAACAGACGAATGGATAAAGAAGATGTGGTATATATACACAATGGAATACTATGCAGCCATCAAAAGAACTGAAATCTTGCCATTTGCGACGATGTGGATGGAACTAGAGGGTATCATGCTTAGCGAAATAAGTCAATCGGAGAAAGACAACTATCATATGATCTCCCTGATATGAGGGAGAGGAGATGCAACATGGGGGATTTTAGGGGGTAGGAGAAGAGTAAATGAAACAAGATGGGATTGGGAGGGAGACAAACAATAAGTGACTCTTAATCTCACAAAACAAACTGAGGGTTGATGGGGAGAGGTGGGTTGGGTGAGGGGGGGTGGGGTTATGGACATTGGGAAGGGTATGTGCTATGGTGAGTGCTGTGAAATATGTAAACCTGGCGATTCACAGACCTATAACCCTGGGGATAAAAATATATGTTTAAAAAAAATAAAATTTAAAAAATGGAAAAAAAAGTTTAATTGTTGTAATAGTTATAAAACTATTTAAATTATGAATTTCATGTTTACCAGGTATGGAGTTTTGTAGATTTCAGGGAATTGTTCCATTCCATCTAACTTCCCAAATATATGTATGCTGACGTCTTCTCTGTACTGCTCTACCATCTTCTTAGTGTCATCAAGGTCTTGGTGATATCCTGTATTTTATTCTTGATATTAATAATTTGTGTCTCCCATCTATTTCTTTGTCATTCTTACTGAATGGCTTTTTAAATTTTTCTTCTATATACCTTTCTATTACATTATGTTAGTCACCATACAGTATATCATTGGCTTTTGATGTAGTGTTCCATGATACACTGTTAGGGTATATCACCAACCCTTTCTCTCTTGCCAGGTCTCTGTGGACAGGTGTGACCTTTTTTGGATGTTCCTCCCTCTGTACTTAAGGCATCTCTTCCCCTTACCTTCTCTTAAAATATTTTCCTTGGTTCTAAGATTTCCGAGTTTTCCTATTGTGTGCCTGGGCATTGGTCTGCCCTCATTGATCTTGGGGGTTGTCCTCTCTTCCTCTAGGACAGGACTACTTGTTTCATTCCCCAGATTAGGGAAGTTCTCGTTCTCGGCTATGATTTGGTCAAATATATTTTCTAGTCCTCTCTCTCTCTTTTTCTTTCTCTCTCTCTCTCCACCGCCTCAGGGATCCCAGG
The DNA here is from genome assembly GCF_902655055.1 of Lutra lutra. Lineage (NCBI taxonomy): Eukaryota > Metazoa > Chordata > Mammalia > Carnivora > Mustelidae > Lutra > Lutra lutra. Next base: position 158,193,969 of record NC_062281.1, read on the forward strand.
AATTCTGACATGGGAACATTTCAATGCGTCATTTTTTCCCTCTAATTCTGTTTTTAAGCTATTTGTTCCAGGCTTCCTCCTCCTTCTTTTCTGTCATTCTGTGGTCAAGATCACTAATTCGTTCTTCTACCTCATTTACCCTAGCTGTTAGGGTATCTAGATTAGATTGTATCTCATTGATAGTATTTTTAAGTTGTGCCATATCTGCTCTCATTTCTGCCCTTCATGTATCTTTGTTGCCATTAATAGTGTTCTCTAGCTTAAACCATTGTCTTCAGCACTGCTATGCTGAAGTTTATTTCTGGCATCTTGTTTGGATGCATATCCATTAGATCTGCTGGGGAGGCTATTGTCTCTGCGTTATTTGTTTGTTTGTTTTCGGGAGTTCCTTTTCCTAACTATTCTTTTGAGTTGTGCTTGAGGACATGTACAGTCAAAAATATTAACCACAGTCCAGGCAAGGTGCACTGTGGGAAGGTTTGGAGCAATTGGAAGTCACCACCAAAAAGGAAAAAAAAAAAAAAAAGAATCCAAAATGAGACCCAAGAATAAGATTTATAAAGTATAAAAACAAAAACAATAAGACCAACAACAACAACAACAACAACAACAAGAAAGGAATCCAAAATCAAACGTTGGGGGTTATGGGAATGTTGCTATAATCCTTCGATGTGGACAAGTAAGGAAATTTTAGTTCTTCTTCGGTTTATTTTGTTCTCTTTATTAGAGAACTCTACTTCCCAGAGATTCAAGGAAATTAAAACTGGTAAATATATAAAAGTTGTACTGAATTGGGAAAAAGGACTACATTGAAGGCTATAGCTCTATACATAAAAAAATAAATGAAAAAGCTTATGAAAAATTCAAGTTAAGAAGTTACTGTGAAATTTGTTGTATTAAAAAATCTAGTTGAATTTGTAATTAAGTAAGGAGAACAAGAAAAATGAGAAATAACTAAAGAAATAATACATCAAGAATAAAAGGGAAAAGTTGTATCTAAGAAATATACAGGCTGTGAGGCAATACCAGGAGCTTAATACACTGTTTTCCCCTGATGTTGGTGTTTTACAGTTTTATGGGAACCCTGTGGTTGTTTTCATCTTGTTCTTATAGCTGTTCTGGGGGAGCTGCTTGCCACATTCTTTTTCCATCTATACTGATTGATGGAGTTATCCTGCCCCTGTTAAGGAGCTTTACTGCATGGAAACCCGTTTTTGGGGGATTTTGGTTTCTGGAGGCTTTTGTTTTCTGGAGGCTTCTTGCACCTTTTCAGAGGGTCAGAGCAGAGTAAACTGTCCTCACCCCAGCCTAAACCTCAGAGAGAAACCACAGCCTGCTCCTCCCTGAATGTGTCCTCTGGTACACACAGACTCCTTCTCTCTAAGCATTGCTGAAAAACGCATCCTCCCAGAGCCAGTGCATGCACCCAGTGACCCTGTCTGTGGCCCACCAAGGCCCCTGCTTCTCTCTGTACCAAAACTGCACCCAAACTGTAAGCGATCCCCATCCAGTGCAGCCCAGGCCCTGGTGGGCGCTGTTCCCGGGATAGTGGGCTCCAGTTTTAACTGGGTCTTTTCCAGTGTGGGTGGTGGTGATGGTGGTGCTAGCCAACCGCTCCAGGGAATGCTTACTTGCGTTCACACTGGGTCCTCTTAGGAGTGGGCAGGTCATGGCTGCAGCCAGTACCTGGACTGTGGACTTAGGTCTGTGCCTGTGGTTTACCAGGTCCCAATGTTTGCTCCTTAAGCCCCTTTGTGTTTGAGTGTTGTTATCAGTCCATTCCTGTCTTGTAACCACTGGTCTCCAAGCTATCACTGGTCCCCATGCTAACACTGGTCCCCAAGTGCATGGCACTGGGTTATTACTTTCCAGTGGCTACTTTCTGGTGGCTGACTCCCCCTTCCATTTATCCTCCAATATGTGTTTGCACAATCCAACTCCGTGTTTTGTACTTCTCCACTGATGATCCTCTACCCCGTAGAGTTCCAGATGTGTATAATCTTTTTAAAAAATTTAACATCTAATGCATTATTTGTTTCAAGGGTAAGGTCTGTGAATCATCAGTCTTACACAATTCACAGCACTCACCATAGCACATACCCTGCCCATTGTCCATCACCCACCCACCCTATCCCACCTCCTCTCCTCCAGCAGCCCTCCGTTTGTTTCCTGAGATTAAGAGTCTCTTATGGTTTATCTGCCTATCCGGTTCCATTTTCCTCTCCTTTCCCTCCATGACTCCCTGGCCTGCCCCTCAAATTCCTCATATCAGAGAGGTCATATAATAATTATCTTTCTGTTTTTGACTTATTTCACTAATCTTACATCTCATGCTGATTTCATGGGACCAGTTGAAAAGGTATCCCCCACTCCTCCACCATTGTTTTGCTTCCCCAATCACATGGTTCTTATCCTTTCTTTTATTAATATGGTATATCACATTAATTGATTTGTGAATATTAAATCATCCCTGCAACCGATGAATAAATCTCACTTGATTGTGATGAATGATTCTTATAATGTACTGTTAGATTCAATTTGCTAGTATTTTGTTGAGAATTTTTGCTTCTGTGTTCATCAGGTATATTGGCCTGTAGTTCTCTCTCTCTCTCTCTCTTTTTTTTTTTTTTAAGCAGAGTCTTTTTCTTATTTTGGAATCAGGTTAGTGCTTGTCTCATAGAATGAGTTTGAAGGTTTCCCTTCCATTTCTATATTTTCGATTGTTTGAGAACAACAGGTATTAACTCTTCTTTAAATATCTGGTAGAATTCCCCTGGGAAGAATTCTCCTGGACTTTTGTCAAGAGATTTTTGATTACTGATTCAATGTCTTTGCTGTTTGTGGGTCTGTTCAAGTTTTCTGTTTTCAATTTTTGGGGTTTATATTTTTCTAGGAATTTAAACATTTCTTTAAAATTGATTTGATGACAAATTTTTTAACATGTTGTCTTATGATTGTATTTCTGTTATGTTGCTTGTGATCTCTTTATTCTCATTTGTCATTTTATGTATTTATTTCCTTTCTCTTTCATTTTAGATAAGTCTGACTAGGGGTTTATCAATTTTACTATTTTTTTCAAAGAAGTAGCTCCTAGTTTCATTGATCCATTCTTCTGTTTTTTAATTTCAATACCATTTATATCTGCTCGAATATTTATTATTTCCCTTCTTCTTCTGGTTTTAGGCTTCATTTGTTGTTCTTTTCTTAGCTCCTTTAGAAGTAAGGTTAGGGTGTTTTTTTAAAGATATTTCTTCCTTCTTGTGTTCTGCCTGTATTGCTATATACTTCCCTCTTAAGACTACTTTTTCTGCATCCCAAAGGTTTTGAATAATCCTATTCTCATTTTTATTTGTTTCCACATACTTTTTTAATTTTTTCTTTAATTTCCTGATGGACCCATTCATTCTTTAGTACCATGTTATTTAAGCTGTATATATTTGTGGTCTTTCCAAATTTTTTCTTATGGTTGATGTCACGTTTTGTAGCATTGTGGTCAGAAAATAGGTATGGTGTGATTTTGATATTTTTGTACTTGTTGAGGTCTGATTTCTGATCAAGTATATAATCTGTTCTGGAGAATGACCCATGTGCATTTGTAAAGAATATATATTTTGCTGCTTTAGATGAAATGTTCTGAATATAGAAGTCCATCTGGTCCAGTGTGTCAGTCAAAGCCAGTTTCCTTGTTGATTTTCCGCTTAGATGATCTGTCCATTGATTTAAGTGGGGTTAAAGACCCTTTTATTATTATATTATTACCAGTGAGTTCCTTTATGTTTGTTATTGTTTTATATATTTGTGTGCTCCCATGTTGGGGACATAAATACTTATAATTGTGATATCTTCCTGTTGGATAATCCTCTTTATTATGACATAGTGCCCTTCTTCATCTCTTGTTACAGTCTTTGGTATAAAGTTTAGTTTATTGGTACCTCATTCAGTTAAGCATCTGACTTGATTTCGACTCAGGTCATGATCTCAGGGTTGTGGGATTGAGCCCCATCTTGGGTTCTGCACTCAGTGTGGGGTATGCTTGTTGTTCTCCCTCTCCTCCACCCACTCACACATGTTTCTGCTCTCTCTTTGGAAGAGACAAACACTTTAAAACAAACAAACAAATAAATAAATAAATAAAATCTAGTTTGGTCTGAAATAAGCATTGCTATTCTAGCTTTCTTTTGATGTTTATTTGCATGATAGATGTTTCTCCATTCCCTCAGTTTGAATCTGAAAGAATCATAAAGGTGTTTTTAGTTCTAACATAAGTCTCCTTTTGGCTGCATATAGATGAATCTTTTTTTTTTTAATTTTTATCCATTCTGACACTCTATGTCTTTTGATTGGACCATTTATTCCATTTACATTCGGAGTAATTATTGACAGATATGTATTTAGTGCCATTTTATTACCTTTTTGTCATAGTTTCTGGAGATATTCTCTGTTCTTTCTATTCTTTGTCACTTTTGGTCTTTCTCTCCCCTTCAAAAATCCCCTTTTGATACTTACTGCAGCATTTGTATAGTGATCATGACCTGTAATACCTATTGCAGCATTGGCGTAGTGATCATGAACAGGGAGCCTGGTGTGGTACTTGAACCCAGGACCCCAGGATCAGGACCTGAGCAAACACATAACTGACTGAGCCACCCAGGCACCCTTTATCTCTCCTCTATTCTGAATGATAGCCTTGCTGGATAGAGTACTCTTGGCTGCAGATTTTTCTCATTCAGCACATTGAATATATCATGCCACTCTCTTCTGGCTTGCCAAGTTTCTGTGGAGAAATCTACAGCTAACCTCATCTGTCTTCCCTTGTAAGTTAGGGACTAATTTTGTCTTACTGCTTTTAGGGATTTTTTTTTTCTTTAGAACTGTATTTTGCAAAATAACTACAGTATGTCTTGGTGTTGGCCTGTTTTTGTTGATTTTGATGAGAGTTCTCTGTGCCTCCTGGGTTTGGATGTCTATTTTCTTTCCCAGATTAGGGAAGTTTCAACTATTATTTCCTCAAACAACCCCTTCTCCCCACTTTCCACTACTGAGTCTCCTATGATAGGAGTATTATTGTGTTTGATGGAATTACTGAGTTCCCTAAGTGTACTCTCATGATCCATCATTCTTCCTTCTCTCCTTTGTTCAGCTTCATTATTTTCCACAAATCTATCTTCTATCACTTACTGGTTCCTCTGTTCTTCCATCCTTGTGGTCAATTCATCCAGCCATTTCAAATCTCAGTTATTGCATTTTTCATTTCTCCTGATTGTTTTTTAGCTGTTTTATCTCTGCAGTAATGGTCTCCTTGAAGTCTTCCATGCTTTTCTCAAGCCCAGCGAGTATCCTTATGATTATTGCTTTAAATTCTACATCAGGCATATTACTTATATCTGTTTCAATTAGATCTCTGGCCGTGACCTTTTCTTGTCCTTTCTTTTGGGCTAAATTCCTTGGCATGTTGTCTAGGTTTCTATCTTCTTCTCTGTGTTAGACAACCCTGTTATGTTTCCTGCTCTTGAGAGTAATTGTTTGATGAGCAGTTCATATAATGTCCAGTGCCTGGCAGTTCAGGAATTGTCTCTGGTGTATGCTTCATGCACTCTGCTGCTGTGTTTTGGCTGCTGTATCCCCAAGACAGTCATCTGCAGAGATCTCCTTGGCTGCAGTGGGTAGTGTTTGGACCTTTGCCAGAGTGTGGTTTTAACTAGGTGTGCTCTGGTCTGCCTGTTACATGAGACCTGATGTTATTTCCACTAGTACTAAGCTTTACAGAATTCTATGATTAGTAGATATGATTTGTGGGGGGAGGCTTGTTGGTTTTCTGGGGGAAGGGACCTGCTGTGCTGGTCATTAAGCACACTTGCCCAAGAAAAGCAGTACCAGCAGAGCACACACTGACAGGGCTTGGTATATGTAGTTGAGCAGTCAGTGTTTGAAGTGTGCTATTTATTGACACAGGTTGATGCTGAGTAGTGGTGAGGGGCGTTGGGGTAGGAAGGGAATCTCACCATCCAGCTCCTGTGTCCCTGAAGAGGGGTCACCATGCTTGTTGCTCTCAGGAAAACACTTCTAGAAGAGTGAATAATCTATCGCAGTGTTTCCTAGGGATTTTTCACATCTCCCACTTTCATGGTGTCCGTCTGAGGTTATTTGTCTGCCAAAGCAGCGAGGTGCACTTTGGGGTCTAGACCAGCCAAGTCCACTGACTTTTAAAATTCCAAAATTTATGGACATGCTGTGTCAGGTGGCTGTGCTGATCTTCAGGGTGGGGGGGTGGCCCTCACTGCACTGGGAGTAATGGAGACTGAGAAGACTGAGAAGGGCAATAGAGCCAGAGTGCTAAGGCATAGGATTTGGGCAAGTAGGCTGCATGCTGGGCCTTTTAAAACAGAGGTTTTTAATACTAGATTTTCAACAAATGCAGATACTTGTTTATTGTCAGTTTTCCCACCCAAGAGTAAGAGTTAGCTGAGATATAATGTCTTAATAGTTTCTAAGGGTGATGTTATTCTAAGATTTTTTTGTTTTTGTTTTCATTTATTTAAATTGCAGTTAATTAGTGTCCACTTGTAATACTTAATTTCAGGGGTACAATTCAGTGATTCAGCGCTTATGTAGCACACCCAGTGCTCATCACAACAAGTGAACTCCTCAGTACCCTCTCACCTATTTAACCCATCCCCACCAACCTTCCCTCTGTAGCCATCAGTTTGCTCTCTGTATTAAGAGTATGTTTCTTGGTTTGGCTCTCTCTTTTTAACCCCTGAAAATTCTAAATAGAGCTTGCTTGCTTGCTTGCTTTCTTTCTTTCTTTCTTTCTTCTAAATAGAAATGGAAATGGAAAATTTCTAAATGGAAAAGTTCCTCCCATTTTATGAATCCTTATAAATCACTAATGGGCTTGCTTCATATTCCACCTGTGAAAGCTTTATGAGCAGTAATGGAAACAGTCTTAGACCACAAACAGTTATATTTCTGCTACAAAGGATTGTCCCTCTTCCTGAAATTATTTTCTGTTCCTTCTCATCAGGTATTCATTCCAGTGATCATTAATTAGTCTTCATTCAAGTTCCAGCTCAAGATACCATCTTTTGGCCTCTGTTCAGGAAGAATTAGGCATTTCTTCTCTTCTATAGCATTGTACAAGGTCTTTACACAATGGGTCATGATTATTTGTTATACCTATATTTCTCACTGCAGTGTGGGTTCTGTTTTACAGGCAGAAGCTATTTTATTTATTATAGTGTCAGCGACAGTCAGCAGAATACCTGGGTAAACTAGGTGCTCTGTAAATATTCACTGAGTATTTGTTGAAGTATATTGACTTCTGAAAAGAAATTCCTTTAAATTTTTTTTAATTCCTTTAAATTTGATAGGGAGATAGAACTGTTACAGTTAGGGTAATATTTAAGGCATGACTTATTAGAAGTTGTTGGAGCTATATTATGGAAAATGATACTTCAGAACCTAGAGCCTAAATCATAGACTATCAAATTCTACAGAAATGAGTGATGAAGTTAACTGCATGAACTGGGGTAGATGGTGAACTTTTCATCTTTTGTAAAGTCAGTAGCAATGTTTCAGCTTTCATACTTATTTTAGAAATGTATATCTTTATTTTTCCTTCTTGGTTAGCTTCTAGCTGAAGATCTACCAAATTCTTGATCTTATCAAACAGTCATTGTTTGGTTTCATCAATTCTATAGTTTTTTAGTTTTCTTCATTTATTGATTTCCAGTGTGATCTTTTTTATTTTTTATCTCCTGCTTACTTTGTTTTTGATTTACTATTTTTCGCTAGCTTCTTGAAGTAGATTAGATTATTGATTTTAGATTTCTTCTTTTGTGATAAATATTTTTTTACAATTTTGTTGTGGTATAGTTGACAAAGTTATAAGACATTTAATGTATACAACAGAGTGATTTGATGTACATATATTGTAAAAGACTTCCTCCCATTGAATTAAGTTAATGTAGCATTTTAAGGTATAAATTTCACTTTAAGGACTGCTTTAGCTGCATGATATATTTTTATTATTTAGCCTAGCTTCCTATAAGTCACCTCTGTGTTTTCATTGATTAGCTGTCAGCCAATGAGTTGGGCATTAATTGTTCTCAAATATCTCCAAGCCCTTAAGTCTTCCACCATTTTGCCAATGGATTAGTGTTAGGGCTAGGGAACTATAGGTAGTTCTCAAGTTTGTCTTATGTTTCACTTTTTTTTTTTAAGATTTTATTTATTTATTTGACAGAGAGAGAGACAGCAAGAGGGAATATAAGCAGGGGAAGTGGGAGAAGGAGAAGCAGGCTTCCCACTGAGCAGGCAGCCTGATGCAGGGCTTTGAGCCAAGGGCACATGGTTGGCACCCCTTGGCTTTCACTTCTTGCTTGAATCTCTCAGGTCTCCCAATCCATGCTCATAGTTTCCAAGAAAGCCATAGAAGGATATGTAGCAAGTTTATTTCAATCTTCCAATGGATTTTTCATTTCTAGAATCTCCTTAAATTTCTAACTTTTCCATGATAGCCACAGTTGGAACTGCAACCTCAGATCAGCTAGGGTTTTTTCCCTTTAGTTTTCTAACAAGTTCACCACATTAATCTGACAAAGCTGTAGCCTTTTGCCACTGTGTCCTGGTTTCTGCTTTCATCCCCACATTTGTAACACAATTGTAGTTTCACCTGTGGGACTGGGAAGTGGAATAGCATTTCCAAGCAAGAGAGCTGCTAAGTTGTTATTCTTACCCAAAGCTTTAAAAGTTTTTCTTGCATAAGTCCTTCTCATTTTGTTGGCTGCCTTTGCTAAACTTCCAGAGACCTGATATTATTTTGGACATCTTTGTTTAGTTTTATACTTTTTTTTTTAAGAGATGATTAATTTACCGCATCACAGTGCCATATCCAGAAATCTTTTCTATACCATTTAAATGCAAATAGTTGCAATAGATAAAAGCAGCACTGGTACCTATATATTCCTATATTGTATGGTGCTCTCTAGCTCCTTCCTTAACTTGCACTCTTCCTTCTCCCTTTTTTCCAGGGAGGTAGAGTGGTATATTAAAAAGAGAAAAAGCGTTGGAGTTTGACAGCCTTGGGATAGATCTTAACAATAGTTGTGTATGGGCCATTTAATTTCTCTTGAGTCTCAGTTTACAAATCTGTAAAGTGGATGTAATAAGACTTAAGTCATGGAGAAGATGAAATGAAAATATATTCAGAGTAGTTAATACAGTGTCTCACATGTGGTAGATAACCAGTCAATGACTGTTTTTTCTACTCTCACCTCCCTTTGTCTCTTCTTGCATTTCTCGAAGCACATGGCTTCAGCAAGAGGCCATTTGTGGTTCAGAGAACAATGTTATTAAGAACAGTTAAATGATCAAAGAAGCTGATTTCTTTCCAATGATGTTAATATAGAAATACAATACTGTCTTCTACATTTTGGGGTTGTGGACCAATGGTCATGTGGATTAGCCCAGATTCTGGCATTTGAACTTCTTTTCACCGTGAGAGGTGAAAATGTCTTTTAACACACATGCGATCATGCCACTTAACCAGCTTCAAATCAGGTCTCAGGATAAAGTCGAAGCTCCTCAAAATAATATGCAGGTTTCTTCATGAGTTGGCCTCTCTGTGCCTTTATACCCTTAGTTTTCCCTCCTCCCAGTAGGTTTTAGCCATCTTGTAAGACCTTTATTTCTCTATACCTGGTATTTCATCTTTCATTATTTTTGCTCATATAGCTCCCTCTGTATGTATTCAAGGACTCTATCTTATTTATTGATCATTTTGTATTCATTGTCCGGTTAGGTGCCCATTATCTCAGCACACTATGTTGTAAAGATTATTGTAAATCTGTCTTTCCCAGTAGGTTTAGAGATACTCTAGAGCAGAGACAGTATTTTATTTAATATTTGTATCTCCATTGCCTTGATCATAATTTTCCAATGCAAATGAGGAAACTTAACCTACCACCACTCTGGTTAAAACCACAATGATATATCACCTTACACCAGTTAGAATGGCCAAAATTAGCAAGACAGGAAACAACATGTGTTGGAGGGGATGTGGAGAAAGGGGAACCCTCTTCCACTGTTGGTGGGAATGCAAGTTGGTGCAGCCACTTTGGAGAACACTGTGGAGATTCCTCAAGAAATTAAAAATAGAGCTTCCCTATGACCCTGCCATTGCACTACTGGGTATTTACCCCAAAGATACAGATGTAGTGAAAAGAAGGGCCATCTGTACCCCAATGTTTATAGCAGCAATGGCCACGGTCGCCAAACTGTGGAAAGAACCAAGATGCCCTTCAACGGACGAATGAATAAGGAAGACGTGGTCCGTATACACTATGGAGTATTATGCCTCCATCAGAAAGGATGAATACCCAACTTTTGTAGCAACATGGACGGGACTGGAGGAGACTATGCTGAGTGAAATAAGTCAAGCAGAGAGAGTCAATTATCATATGGTTTCACTTATTTGTGGAGCATAACAAATAACATGGAGGACAAGGGGAGTTAGAGAGGAGAAGGTAGTTGAGGGAAATTGGAAGGGGAGGTGAACCATGAGAGACTATGGACTCTGAAAAACAATCTAAGGGGTTTGAAGCGGGCGGGGGGGAGGTTGGGGGATCCAGGTGGTGGGTATTGGAGAGGGCACGGATTGCATGGAGGACTGGGTGTGGTGCAAAAACAATGAATACTGTTATGCTGAAAAAAAAAAAAACCAAAAAATAAATAAATACACACACACAAAAAAAGACATTGGGTGACATAATTGCACCAACTATCCCAACATAGCCCTGACATTTAATAAAATCGTAATACAATTAAAAATTCAAAAAGCCTAGGGGTGCCTGGGTGGCTTAGATCCTGAACTCAGGGTTTGAGACTGAGCCCTGTATTGGGCTCCACATGTGCAGCCTACTTAAGATTCTTTCCCTCTTCCTCTGTCCCTAACCCCCCTCTAAAAATTTTTTTTTTCTTAAGCCCAAACCCATTTTTCCTTAACCTGAAATGCAAGAAACTCTAAAACACCCAGCTATGACTAACAAAGTAAACTCTGCCTTTCTCCTTTCCTATCTATCTATTTATTTATTTATTTACAGCATAACAGTATTCATTGTTTTTGCACCACCCTTAAATATAAGGGACACATAAGTAGTTACTAATAGACACACCACTACAAAATGCTTCCTGTTAGCAGGTAAAGGAGACAGAAATGTATGTGAACCTATCAGTATCAGAATTGTGTGTCAAAAAGCTAGACCAGATTGAGGCACCTGGGTGGCTCAGTTGTTAAGCATTTGCCTTCAACTCAGGTCATCATCCCAGGGTCCTGGGATCAAGACCTGTGTCAGGCTCCCTGCTTGGCTGGAAACCTGCTTCTCCCTCTCCCACTCTCCTGCTTGTGTTCGCTCTTTTGCTATGTCTCTCTCTGTTAAATAAATAAAATCTTTTAAAAAAAAAAGCTAGAGAAGAGTTCAATTTATTTCTGCCATAACAAGCAAACCAGAGATTGACTGGACAATTATTTCTAGTATTGCTTGTTTTCTGACATGCACATTCCAGTATAAAATGAACTTTTTTGGACATCTTCTATTAAATAATAGCTTGTATGAATTAAAATTATCTCATAGAATAAAATTAATTTTTTTTTTCTGGGATGAGTATTTTATAGTTCTCTCTGGTAAAGAAAGATACAAAGTTACATAATTTTTTTAAAAAATGTTTTATTTATTTGAGAGAGAGAGAGAGAGAGCATGAGCCAACTAACTAGGAGGGATCCTGAGTTGGGATCCCAACATAGGACTTGATCACAGGACCCTGGGCTCATGACCTGAGTCGAAAGCAGATGCTTAACTGGCTGAGCCACCTAGGTGCCCCTAAAGCTATATGATTTTTGACAAAATAATATTGGTGTAAAAGTTTAAGGATATCAAGTCTAGTTGTATTTCTTTTGTACATAATTGTGTGACCTTGAACAAGTTTTAACTACTTGGGATTTCAATTTACTTAGTGGTATAAAGTCATGAGGATGAGAACCCCTACCATTTATTGAATAATGAACCCTAAAATGGGCTTTGATCTATAATGTGCCTAATAAAATTTATGTCATTACATCTGCAGTAATTACTAATATTACTCCCATTTAACAGATAAGGAAACTCATGTTTAGAATGGTTAAGTAACTTGCTCAAGGCTACATAGTTTAAGGACAGAGCAGGACAAAAACCCATGTCTTCATCTTCTACAACTTTGTTCTTTTTTTCTTTATTCCTTTCATCAAATGTCACAGATACATTCTTTTTTTTTTTTAAGGTTTATTTATTTATTTTAGAGAGAGAAGAGAAAGAATGAGAGAAAGAGTGAATGGGGGTGGGGTGAGGGAGAGATACTCAAGCAGACTCTCTGTTGAGTGCAAAGCTTGAGGCAGGGCTGGATCTCCTAACTCTGAAATCATGACCTGAGGCAAAACCAAGAGTGTGATGCACAACTGATTGAGTCAGCTAGGTGCCCCAAATCTCACAGATATTTTTGATCTTGAAGAGTTACAGTAACAAAGTATTGGATTTCAAAGAACTCTTATGCATACAAACTTAAGGCATCGTGACTTAAGGCCTTGTGACTTTGTAGTTAGATTTGGTATCACTAAAATTGGAATAGAGTATGTTTCTATTAATGTTGGAAAATGCTATAAAACTTTTTGAAGGGTTGTGAGGATTTAAAAGTTTAAGGATTTAAAAGTTCCTGAATGGAATTTTTTTTTGCTACCAGGCCTACAAAAATATATTCTCTATTGTTATTTTCTTGTAATTGTGCTTATCTTTTTTCTCCCTGTATTTTCATAATTTTTAGGGGTAAATCTTCATATTCTAAGGAGAAAAGAATGCTTCCTTAGCCATACTTGATTATACATTTGTAAAGTACATCCATATGCAGCATATTACTTATTTTTCAACTGTGTTCTTGTTCTAGTAGTTCTGAAATAAGTGTCTTTATTTTCATCTTACAAATGAGGCAACTGCAGCTTAGAGGATCTTCCCTAAGTTCAGAATTCATATTAGTGGGTACTCTTACAGGTTCTTGAGTTCAAATTTTGACTCATTTGTTTGCTCTTGGACCAGTAAATAATTGATCTAATAACTAGGACAATTAACTGCTATATCTCTTGGTAACTCCAATTCCATATCAATAAAATGAAGCTATTAATATTATCTATTTCATAGGGTTTTTGTGAGTATTAGATTAGGTAATAATATATGTGAAATAGTGACAAATACATAGAAAACGTTCAATAAATGTTAGCTGTTACCATTTTTGGTACAATAGTTTAGTGTTTTTATAGTCATGTAATTATATAGGCTATCTTTACAAGTTGTTTAAAGCAAACTTTCAGTTTATTAATTAAATAAACATCTATTAAATGCCTCTGTGTGCTGGGTATTATCTAGGCATGAGTATACAGGGGTATACACAATAGAGTTCCTGTTCTTAAGGAGTTAATTCTTTTTAAGAAAAAAAATTATGACAGGATTTTGTTGACTTCTGTGACATCTGGCTTTAAAAGGGTCTACTTGATGGGTACATTGATTTAATTTGTTTTTAAATTGACCTTGGGTTTTTATTGTCATTGTTAAAATTATTTTACTTAAAGAATTGTACATTTATGGAGAGTGTATCTTGTAGAAATCTGTTATCAAAACTGAGAGATGCAATTGAAATTTATGTATTTGGTAGATAAATTGAGATATTTTTATATGGAAACATAGGTTTCCTTTGTCTTTTCTAAGAAAGATGCAGAAAGGAGAATCTTTGCAATTGCAATTCTTATATTATTAATTAAAATAATATCTGTATATTTATTAAGTGCTTACTATGTACATTATAGATTCCTTATAGATACCTTTAGATAATGTAAATTTTCACAAACACGGAGTGAAGTAGTATTATTTCTATATAGTAGATGAAGGAACTGAGGCTCAAGAGGTGAAATAACTTGCCTAGCATCATAAAAGTTGTAGAATTGGGCTTTAAACCCAGTGATGTCTGTCTCTAGATCCTATGGTGGAACTGGAAAAAAAAAATTGGACAATTCGAATTTCACCTTTGAGTCTTGCTTCACTGTATTCAATAAATTCTATTAGGTAACACTGTATTGTACACCTGAAACTAATATAACATTGTAACTTAACTAACTCTGACTAACTCTTTTGTTGTTGTTAATTTGTTTTGTTTTGTTTTAGATTCCACATGTAACTGAAATCATGTGGTCTTTGTCTTTATCTGTCTGACTTACTTCACTTAGCCTAATTCCCTGTAGGTCATCTCCAATTGATTGGTTATATTTAAGGAATATTACCTTTTACTCTTTTTTTCTTTTTACTATTCCTAGTGAATAATTCAATAACATTACTTATGCTTTTTGTTTTCTTATATTCTTTTTGGCATCAAATTCTTTTTTATTTTTTCATTTATACTATTGTATTTCATTCTCTTAACATTTCTTACCAGGTTATTCTATCTTGGTGGCTTTTGCTCCTGTTTTATAGAAGCCCCATGTATTAACATGTATTAATTGAGGTACCAGTAACTACTATTACAAGCCCATTTGTAATTTCATAGACTAAACACAATAGAGTTCTGTTTCTTACTCATGTAATAATCCAATGCAGATTCCTGGTTGCTGGGTGGGTATTCTTCATATGTTGATCTAGGGACCCAGGTGCTTTCAATATTGTAGCTTTGTTATTTCATAGAGGGTCTCAACACCCTCTGCATTTAAGTAGTGGATGGGAAATATAAAGTGGATAAATTGGACCCACTTTTGAAAAGTTCTAACCTAGGAGTAACACACATCATATCTACTTACATTTCAAGTTGGCAGGAACTAGTTGCACAGCAACACTTTGCAAAAGGTCCTGGGAAATGCAGCCCTAGCAGAGCAGCAACAATTCTATGCTATGGAAGGGAAACATGAAATTTTTATGGGCAGCTAGATATCTCTTCTCCACCATGTCTTCTTACTGTGTATTGATTGTGCCAAACATTTTCTAAATTTTTCTGCATGCTTAAGTAAATAAATTTCAGAGTTATAATCTTTCAATGAGTTTTCCAGATGATGTTCTCTTTTCCTTTTTTTTTTTTGTTTTTGTTTTTGCCACTTTCTTTTATAAGTTAACAGTTTTTATTTTATTTGGTACAAAGTGATATTTATCCAAACCCAATCAAGAAGCATCATTTGTAGTATGCCTTTGATCCTGCTCACTGTCCATTTATATGTAGAAGCCTCTACACAGATTTACAATTGGGAAGGGTGTGTGTACAGTTCTTAGTTTGGTTTCATTGTAATCTAATGAATTTTTCTGGATAAAGGTGAGAACTTTAACTGTCAGATTCTCTCATTCTCCAAATTGAGGAGAATACATAGAACTTTTCCTACCTTCATTCATTCCTATGGAGTTTTTACAATATAAGATACAGTGTATCATTGTAGTTTCTAGGATTGAATATATCTGAATCTATATAGAATTTGAGGCATTATGCATTAGATCTTTTCCTAGGTTTGGATTATCAGAAACTGCACATTTTTTTTCTGTTCCTAGTTTACTGGCAGTTTTTATCAGGAACAGATGTTGGCTTAGGGAAAATGTTTTTTTTTTTTTTCTGTATATATTTAGGTAGTACTATATTTTCTCTTTCTTTCTTTTTTTTTTTTTTTTTTTGGTTTGTTTGTTTTAGTTAAAATGGTGAATTCCATTAATTATTTTTCTACGCTAACCTTGCATTCCCCACTTGGTCATTGTTTAATATATTTTTTATCTACCATTGTATTTGATGTGCTAAACATTCATAAGAAGGTTTGTATGTATATTCCTCAGGGATGTTGGTATGTTTTATTTTTCCCAGAAATATTTTTCTAGGTTTGGTATTAGGGTAACATTTACTGATAGAATTTGTTAGGTAATCCATTTTTATGTAGATTTTATATAATTTATCCCTTAAATATTTGGAAGAATTCATCAATGAAGCCATATTGGTATGCAGTGTTTTTAGTGGGAAGGTTTTTAACTAAAAATTCAGTTTCTTTTTATAGATATAGGACTATTCAGATGATTTCTTTCTTAGGGAGCTTTGGTAGTGTTCTTAAAGTAATTTGTACATTTCTTCCAAGTTGTCATAATTGTTTCTGTAAAGTTTATATTTTTAATTTTAGACTGTAGTGTTTTCATCTCTGATACCTGATATTGTTAATTTGTATCTCTGCTTTTTATCCTTTGTTCTGGATACATCTTTTCAAAGAATCAGGTTTGCATTTCATTGATTTTTCTCTGTTGCTTCCTCTGTTTTATTTTATTTACTCATTTCTTTTTTTAAAAATTATTCTTTTACTAAGTAGACTCCATAACCAATGTCGGGTATGAGCTCACAACTCTGAGATCAAGAGTTGCATGCTCTACTGATTAAGCTGCCAGAAGCCCCTGATTTATTCATTTCTTGCCTTTCTTTCCTTTTTTCTGTTTACACTGAGTTTAATTTTCTCTTTTTTTTTCCCTAGTTCTTATGATGTAAGTTGAAATTATTGACTTGAGACCATATTTTGTTTTCAATATGGGCATTTAGTGCTCTAAAAATTTCAAGCTATTTCTGTTAACATTTATAAAGTTTTAGTAGATGTTTTAGGTCTGGTTATCACTCATCTTAAGCTTATATGTGATCAGGAAAATAATTATTGATGTACAGTACAGCATTTGTCATATAATATTTTTTAAAAGTGATAGCAAAAATGTCCGTTTTTATGTTTGCAAGATTTTTAATGTATTGTTTTTTCTTTTGCTTTTGCATACAGTTATATTGAAATGTAAAATCCAGCTTTAAAACACTAATAAAAACAAATGTGAAAATATTAAAAAAAGTTTAGTCCTATAATGTCTTTTGATATTTGATAAATACAAAATACATTCTAATTTCACTTGTGAATTGTGTTCTTTAAAAGTGTCTTATTTAGATTCCAAATATTTGGGCATTTTCCACATATTTTTTGTCAGAGATTTTGAATTCAGTGTTGTTATTTGTTAATATGTTAATTGCTATAATTGTTATGATCGATGAACATGCTTTTGATTTCAGTTCTTTGAAGTTTGTTGAGACTTGTTTTATGGTCCAGTATATGGCTTACTGTGGTAAAAATTCTGTGTGCTTTTTAAAAGAATGTGGATTCTGCAATTGTTGAGGAAAGTGTTCTGTGAATGTCAGTTAGATCAAGTTGATTGGTAACATTGGTCAAGTCATCTGTATCCTTACTAATTTTCTATCTAGTTGTTCCAAAAATAATTTAGAGGTGTGTGTGTTGAAATTTATGATTATTAATAATTGTTGATTTGTCTAGTTCTTATAGAAGCTCTTATCAGTTTCACTTAAGGTACCACTTTTTATTTTCTTTTAATTCCAGTGTAGACAACTTGCAGTGTTTTATTAGTTTCAGGTGTACAATATGGTGATTCAACAATTCTGTATATCACCCAGTGCTCATGATGATAGGTATACTCTTAATCCCCTTCATCTATTTCACCCAACCCCACACACATCTCACCTCTGGTAACCATCTGTTTGTTCTCAATAATTAAGAGTTCATTTCTTGATTTCTCTCTTTCTTTTCCTTTGCTTGTTTTATTACTGAATTCCATGTATGAGTGAAATGTATTTGTCTTTCTCTAGTTAGCATATTTCACTTACCTTTTACTCTCTAGCTCTATCCATGTTGCTGCAAATAGCAAGATTTTTCTTTTTTATGGCTGAATAATATTCCATTATATATATTATCCCATTATATATGTAATATTCCATTATACATATCATATGTGTTCTATATAATCATAATATATATAATATATAATATGTAATAATATAGCAATAATATGTAATTATATAATATATGTAAATATATTTTATATGGAAATATATAATATATATTATATATGGAAATATATAATGAAGTATATATATTATATATGATACATATATATGATAGATATGTCATGTCTTCCTTAACCATTCATCTATCAGTGGATACTTAGGCTGCTTCCATAATTTGGGTATTATAAATACTGCAATATACGTATTTGAATTAATGTTTTCATGTTTTTCAGGTCAATTTGTAGTAGTGTGGCTCCTAGATCATGTGGTAATTCTATTTTTCATTTCTTGAGGAACCTCCATGCTGTCTTCCAAATTGGCCACATCAGTTTGTATTCCTACCAATACAAAAGGGTTCCTTTTGTCCACATCCTTGTTAACACTTGCTGTTTCTTGAGGTTTTGATTTTAGTTACTGTGACAGGTGTGAGGTGATATCACATGGTGGTTTTGATTTGTGGTTCCCAGATGATGAGTTATGTTGAGCATCTTTTCTTTTGTCTGTTGGCAATCTTTATGTCTTCTTTCAAGAAATGTCTGTTCATGTCTTTTGCCCATTTTAACTGGATTATTTTTCTTGTTGTTGAATTGTATAAGTTCTTTATATATTTTGGATGCTAATCCTTTATCAGATATGTCATTTGCAAATATCTTCTCCCATTCACTAGGTTGGCTTTTAATTTTGTTGGTTGGTTGTTTGCTGTGCAAAAGCTTTTTATCTGTTATACTTCCAGTAGTTTAGTTTTGCTTTTATTTTCCTTGGCTCTGGAGATATATGTTGGAAGTGATTATGACTAACATCAGAGAAATTACTGCCTATGCTCTCTACCTTTTTATGGTCTCAAGGTCTCACATTTAAAGTCCTTCATCTATTTTGAGGTTTTTTTTTGTGTATGGTGTAAGAAAGTGGTTCAGTTCCATAATTTTGTGTGTAGGGGTCTGGTTTTCTCAACACCATTTGTTGAACTGACTGTCTTTTTCACATTGGATATTCTTTCCTGCTTTGTTGAAGATGAGCTGACCATATAATCATGGGTTTATTTCTGGATTTCGTGTTCTGTTCTCTTAATATTTGTATCTATTTTTGTGTCAGCACCATACTGTTTTGATTACTATAATTTTGTAATATCACTTGAAATCTGGATTTGGATGCCTCCAGCTTTGTTCATCTTTTTTGAGATTGGTTTGGCTATTTGGGTCTTTTGTGGTTCCACACAAATTTTAGGATTGTTTGTTCTAATTCTGTGAAAAATGCCATTGGTATTTTGATAGGGATGGCATTAAATCTGTAGATTGCTTTGGGTAGTATAGACATTTTAACCATGTTTGTTCAATTTCTTCCATCAGTGTTTTATAGTTTTCAGAATACATGTTTTTAACTTCATTTTCATTTGTCTCCATGTAATTTTTGTTTTTTTTCTTTGACTTCTAGTTGACCCAACTAGTTGTTGTTTAGTAGTTGTTTAGTTTAAACAACTAAACTATTAGTTGTTTAGTAGCATGTTATTTAACATCCCTATATTTGTGCTGTTTCTAGATTTTTTTTTCCTTTTTGATTTCTAGTTTCATAGTGTTGTGGGCAGAAAAGCTGCCTGGTATGACTTTAGTCTTTTTGAATTAGTTGAGACTTTTTTTTTTTTTTTGTCTAATATGTGATCTGTTTTGGAGAATATTCTATGTGCACTTGAAAAGAATGTGTATTCTGCTGTTATAGGATGGCATTTTCTAACTATATCTACTAAGTCTGTCTGGTCCAGTATGTCATTCAAAGCCACTGTTTATTTGTTGATTTTCTGTTTAGATGATCTGTTCTTTAAATGTACATGGGCTGTTCAAGTCCTCTACTATTATTTGTTACTATCAATTAGTTTCCTTATGTTTGTTATTAACTATTTTATGTATCTGGGTGCTCCCATGTTGGCTACATAAATATTTACAATTATTGTATCTACTTGTTTGATTGTTCCTTTTGCGATTATATAGTGTTATTTGTGTCTTTGTTTTAAAGTTTATTTTGTCTGTTGTAAGTAATTGCTATGCTGGCTGTCTCTTCACATCAATTTTCATGACAAATGTTTGTCTATCTCCTCACATTCAATATACATGTATCTTTGGGTCTGAAATGTGTCTTTGTAAGCAACATGTAGATGGATCTTAGTTCTTTGCTTGTGTGTGTGTGTGTTTCAATTCCATTATCCTATTTCTTTTGATTGGAGCATTTAGTCAATTTGCATTCAAAGTAATTATTTACAGTTCTGTATTGCCATTTTATTATTTGTTTTGCACTTGTTTTTCTGGATTTTCTCTGTTGCTTTCTTTCCTTGCTCTAGTCTCTCATTGTAAGTTGGCTTTCTTTAGGGATGTAATTGGATTGCTTTTATTTATTTTTTGCATATCTGTACTGTTTTGATTTGTGGTTACCATTGTGTTTGTATATAACATCTTCTGCATAAGAGTATATTAAGTTGATGTTTGCTTAAGTTTGAACCCATTCTTTACCCCTCTCTCCTCACACCAACCAAGTTTTAGGTAAATAGTGTCATACTTTACATCGTTTTACTTATGAGTCCCTTTACTGATTTTTTTTTAATTTTTATTTATTTATTTGACAGAGATCACAAGTAGGCAGAGAGGCAGACAGAGGAGAGGGGAAGGGAAGCAGGCTCCCCGCTGAGCAGAGAGCCTGATGTGGGGCTCAATCCCAGGACCCTGAGATCATGACCTGAGCCGAAGGCAGAGGCTTAACCCACTGAGCCACCCAGGCGCACCCCCCCTTTACCAATTTTTTGCAGTTATATTTATTTTTACTGCTTTTGTACTTCCTACTTTCCTTAATTTTACTTATGGTGTTTCCTTTCTACTCTAAGGGTCCCCTTTAACATTTCTTATAAGGCTGTTTTTGTTTAACTTAGGGCTGTTTCCTTTAACTTTCGCTTGTCTGAGAAACTCCTCATCTCTCCTCCTATTATGAGTGATAGCTCTCTTAGATAGTATATTCTTGTCTTCAGATTTTTTTCTTTCACTACTTTGAATAGATCATGCCACTTTTGGTCTGCCAAGTTTCTGCTAAAAAATCAGCTTATTACTTTTTGTGGTATCCCTCATATGTAACTATTTTCTTTTCTCTGGTTCCTTTGAAAATTAATTCTTTATCACACTTTTTGCCATTTAAGTTACTGTTTGTCTTGGTGTGGCCTTCTTTGAGTTGATTTGTTGGGGGGTGTTTGTGCCTGCTAGATCTGGATTTCTGTTTCCTTCCCTGAATTAGGGAAGTTTTCAGCAATTTTTCAAATAAATTTTCTGCCCCATTTTTCCTCTTGTCTTGTAGTGTGATCCCTATAATGTGAATAATTTTATGCTTGGTAGCGCTGCTGAGTTTATTTTAATTTTGCATAGTTTTTTTCCCCTATGATCTACTTAGCTTGATTGCTTTTCATCTCTCTGTCTTCCATGTCACTAATTCATTCTTCTGCTTCCTCTCACCTGGTATTCCATCTAGTGTATTTTTAATTTCATTTATTATGTTTTTTCATCTGTGATTGGTTCTTTTTCATCTCCTTGTTAATGGTCTTACTGGTGTCCTTCATACTTTTTTCTCAAGTCCACTGAGTATAATTATGATCATTACTTTAAATTCTCTATCAGGCATTTTACTTATCTCCATTTTGCTTATGTCTCTTGCTGTGGTTTTGTCTTGTCTTTCATATGGGACATAATTCTCTATCTCCTCATTTTGTCTAACTCTCTGTCTGTTTCTGTTTTTTAGGAGAGTCAGTGATGTCCCCTGCTTTTGAAAGTTGTGGCTTTGTGAAAATTGAGGTTCTGCAGTGGAATGTCCCCTGTTCACTGGAACCTGGTGCTTCAGGGGTGTCTCCTATGTTTGTTGTGCTCCCTACTGTTGGTCACTTTTTTCTTCAATTCAGTCTTTTCCAGTGGCTCTCTTTGCTTTTTTTTTTTTTTTTTTTTGGTATTAGTGTTCCAGTCTTTGGCAGCCTTGGTGTTGAGTTTAGTTAGACCAGGTGTTTTCCAGAGTTGTACGAGCACCAAACTTCAGGAGGTTTTCCCTTTGTTGTCTCCTGAGAATCTTTCAGTGGTAGGTGGGGCCTGCAATCAGACCAACTGTGTGCCCTCAACCCACAGCTGGGGCTGTAGTCTGACTGATGCCAGTGTTTAACTTTCCGTTTCCCCGAGATAAGAGTCACTTTGGAATGGTTTTAGTCTCTCTTGGGGATGCTTGCACCCTGCCAGCCTTGTGGCCTCAGTTTTAATGAGCTTTAGCCAATAGCATATTGGCAGGGGGTGGATTCACAATGTTATCAGGGCAGGGTGCAGTGTGCCCACAAACTTTGTATTGTGGAAAGAGGGAACATGCTGCCAATGTTGCCAGGACCAGTCCTACTGGCGTGGGCACATAGTTTTAAGAAGGTACACACTGGTCTGATGGGAAAAGAAACATAATACTGCTTATCCCAGGTCCTGGGGACTCTGGGCCAGATTTGCAAGGCATACATGAGCAAGATGCACAGTTTTAAGGGGGTGCTTACAGGTCCTCCATAGGAGGGGATCTGTTGCTACCCCCTAGCTGCTGCTGGGACTGAGGCCCCTCATTACATACATCAGAAGACATAGTATTGGCAAAGTCTGTACTGGTTTTCTATGGGGTGCTTCAGAGTTCCTGGACTGAGGCAAGGATGACTGGAAAGGATGGATATGTGGAACCCCAGGAGCTGGGTTTTAGTACAATTGAGTTGGGTAGTGAATGTCTGCTCCACTGGTTCCTGCAGGTGGCATGTGTTTATGCTTGGGATAGGGGAGGAAAATAGTGCCTGGAAGCTCCTTTATTCCTGGAGAAGTCTCCCAGGGATCTCTGTCCCACCAAGACACACCGGAATTTAATAAATAACTCTCCTTCTTGTATGTCCCAGGAATTTTTCAAACTGCTGCTTCTCTGCTCTGTCTTGGAGGGCTGTGTGTCCTACTTTCTCTTTTAGTATGAGAACTCAGTTTCCTTTAGCCTGCTAGGATCTTCCAGTACCAAGTCCACTGATTTTTGAATTTCAAGACTTTGAATGCTTCTTGTTTTAAGAACTCATGAAATTCAGCCCTTCGAGTTTTCAAAGCCAAAAATTATGTTTTGTCTTCCTGCACAGACTCCCTCATGTGATAGTCTGTTTCACTCTCTTCTCTGTGTTCATGGGTCACTCCCTCTCAAGGTCTTGTAAGTCTTTTTGGATCCCCACTGAGTCTCTGCCCTTCCTACCCTCTTGGATATGGCCTCTTCTCTACATTTAGTGTGTAGTCTGTTCTTCCAGGCTTCAGGTCATTTTCTAGGCTATTTACAGATGTGAATGTTATCTAGTTGTGTCCATGGGATGAGGTGAGGCTAGGGGCCTCCTACTCCACCATCTTCCTTGTCTCCCCTACTTATCTTATGATTGTCATATCATCTTGATCAACTGACCCCTTCATCAGTATGAAATAACCTTCTATACCTCTTTTTACTTTTTAAAAATAATCTACTTTGATATTCTTATATCTACCTCTGCTTTTCTGGGTTAGTATTAGAGTGTTATATCTTTTCCCATATTTTATTTAGCCTCCCTATGCTGTTATTTTTATAGTGAGATTCTATCAGACAGCATCTTAATCTGCTTTTTAATCCACTTTGACAGTCTTTGCCTTTTAATTGGAGTTTTTTAAGATATTTGAATTCAATGTAATTATTGATGTACTTGAGTTAAAATTTACCCTTTTGTTATTTGATTTTTAATTATGTTTTCTCCTTCTACTCTGTGCTCAGTTTTAGTTGTTTTATGTTAACTTTGGTAAATTGAATGTTTTTTATTATTCCATTTTTGTCTCCTTTGTTGAATTATTATAATTCTTCATGGTGCTTTTTTAGTGATTGCTTTAGACTTTACAGTGTACATCTTCCATTTATCAGTCTGCCTTCTTGTGGTGTTATTGTATCATTTAGTGTGTCTTATAAGAGCTTATAATAGTATGCTTCCATTTCTCTGCCTCATGCTAGCTTTTGTAATATTGTTGATATACATTTTATTTCAATATGTTGTAACCTCTACAATTAGTTTTAATGAATTTTGCTTTAGTCATAATCTTTTAAACCTAATAGGAACAAAATGCTTGTTGTATTTATGTGTATATTTACCATTTTCAGTACTCTTCATCCTTCTGATTACATCTGGATTTGTGTCTATGTTAATTTTCTTTCTTCCTGAAGAATTTCATTTACATTTTTTATAATTCAAGTCTTTTGGTGCATGCATATGCCTGGTAAAGTCTTTTCAAAAGATATTTAGAGAGATTATTTCACTGGGTATAGATTTCTGTGCTAAATTTTTTTTTTAAGTGTTTTGAAGATGTTGTTCCATTAGCTTTTGGCCTGCATTGTTTTCAACAAGTAGTTTGCTCTCCTTCATATATTTGTTAGCATGTTTATGATGTGTTTCTTTCTCCCTACCACCTTTACTTTTAAGGTTTTTTTTTTAAGATTTTATTTTTATTTATTTAACAGAGAGAGAGATCACAAGTAGTCAGAGAGGCAGACAGAGAGACAGGGAGAAGCAGGCTCCCTGCTGAGCAGAGAGCCCGATGCGGGGCTCGATCCCAGGACCCTGAAATCATGACCTGAACCAAAGGCAGAGGCGCAACCCACTGAGCCACCCAGGTGCCCCAGGTTTTTTTTTCTTTTTTTCTTTATCAGTGTTTTTCAACAATATTATGATACATTTTGATGTATTTCATGTTCCTTGTCTTTGGAGTTTGTTGAACTTTTTAGATTTGTGGTTTTATTGTTTTACTTAATTTGTATAATTTTCAACCATTATTACTTTAAATATTTTTTCTGTCCCCCTCCACTTCTTTCATGGATTGTATTTTTCTGAGTATTAGGCCATTTGACATTTTTCCAATCATTCACTGATGCTCTATTCCTTGGTTTTTTGTTTTTGTTTTTGGGTTTTTTTTGGTCTTTTTCCCCCCTCCCTTTATAATTTGCATGATTTCCCTTGCTAACTCTTTAAGATAACTAGTATTTCCAACTGCATTGTGTAATCTGCCTTAATCCTGTTTAGTGCATCTTTTTTTTGGTCTGAGATACTGTAGTTTTCATTTCTAGCAATCTCATTTAGATTTTTTTAAAAGTCTTTTATATCAGTTCTAGCATGCACATTTCTTCCCTAGCTTCTTGAACATATGGAATACACTTAACTTTTAATATCCTTATTCATTAGTTATATAATCTGCATAATTTCTAAGTCAGTTTTGATCAATGATTTTTCTCCTTATTGTGTGCCATATTTTCCTTCTTTGTGTGCCTGTTAATTTTTTATCAAATGCCAGACATCATGAATTTTATTTTTTGGGTACTGGATATTTTTCCATTTATATAAATATTTTTGAATTTTGTTTCAGGATAAAGTTAAATTACTTGCAAATAAACAGTTGATCCTTTCAGATCTCATCAACTTTATTAAGTGTTATCCAAAGTATTTTTTTTATGGGCTCTGTTCTTCTTATTGAATAGATCTTGCCATGTTTGGTCTGCTAAGTTTCTGGTTACTATATTTGATATTCATGATTTAAGAGGATTTTCTGGGTTATTTACAGATGTGAGTGTTATCTAGTTGTGTCCATGGGATAGGTGAGCCTAGGGTCCTCCTACTCCACTGATTACTATATTTGATACTCATGAATAAGAGAATTTCTGCTAAGGCATGTGAGGCCTGAAATGGTTACTATATTCAATACTCGTGAATTAGGAGAAATTCCTCTGGTTACTCTATTCGTTACTCACGGGTCAAGAGAATTTCTCCTGTGGCTTGTGAGGCCCGAAATGGTTTCTGGCCTGTGAGAATACCATGTTTTGATTCTTCTAGTTCTTTTGATGGTCCTGTCTGTGGGTAGTTTCCATTCATGCATGTACTGATCACTATTCAGATGATAACTGAAAATCATCTGCAGATATTCAAAGCTCTCCTCTGTGCACTCTCACCTATTACTCTGCCTGTGAACCTTAGCTGTCTTGGCTTTCCTGAGCTTCCAGCTTCTTTTGAACTTATGGAAAGTACTGGGATGTTCTTAAGTTTTCCCCCTTCTTTGTGCTATAGCATGGAAACTCCAGTCAGTAGGGTGGGACAATCATAGGGTCCATTTCATTTTTTTGTTTCTTAGGAACACTTTCATTGGTTGCCTGACTTCCAATGTCTTTAAAACTATTGTTTCACATATTTTACTTTTTTTTTCCATTTGTTTAAGCAAGAAGGGAAAGTCCAGTCCCTGTTCTTTTGTCTTTACTGAAAGATGTCTTCCCCACTCTTAAATTTTAAAACATTTTTTCTTTATGAAGAATTCATACATTACTGCTAATATGTTTAATATACTGCCAAAAATCATATGGCAAGGTAAATCTTACTCCAATTGCTCCTTATATTTTTCTTTTCAGACATTTCTTGGAATTTATATGTGAGCACATAATATATAACATGAGGCACTAAAAATTCCTAAAGTTTAGAAATAAGCAGTATAGAGTTCAGCATGTTATCACAATAGTAATGTGACCTCAGAAGAGTTAGCTTCTTAAAAACTGCAGTGATAATATTTATTGTCCAGGATATTTGTTAGCACTAAATTAAATAATGAATGTAAA
Source organism: Lutra lutra (assembly GCF_902655055.1). NCBI lineage: Eukaryota > Metazoa > Chordata > Mammalia > Carnivora > Mustelidae > Lutra > Lutra lutra. Next base: position 158,220,546 of record NC_062281.1, read on the forward strand.
GAGAACATTCCAGGTGATAAAAATGATAGCAATTAGTAGGTAGATTATAACAGTAATGCTATCAAAAACAACAGCAATAGTATCATTGGAAACTTAAATGTTATGTGCTTATTAGACAGTGGCTAGATAAGAGGCAATAAATTGCAAAATAGCATAAAAGAGACTCTTAATATTTTTCAGCTAATGGAGACCAAAAAGTGTAATTTAACTGCCACTCATCTACCCATGTAATTACTGTTACATAATTAATGTCTCTAAGATAAAATAAGCAGGAAAAGATCATCCGTGCTGGTTTTATTTATCATTTAAATGCAATTGTGGTAGAAATGTATTAAAAATATATAGAAGCATCTATATGAAAGAAGAAATACAGTAATGGACAGTTGGGTTCCATCACAGTTGGAAACATCATAGCAAGGAAATGCTTTGGGCTCATGAGATAAGGTTTTATTTTCTAATTTTGGCACCTTCAGATTTCCAGATCATTTCATTTTGAGATAAGAAAGTTTGAGAATGCCTGTACGATCCTGAACTACTTAGCAATACAGATTCATGGGGATCTAAGGCTATTACACTGTTCTATACAAAATAACATTCTAAAAATGAAAAATAAAAGTTGAGAATATTAACTCTTGACTCATCAATTGTTTTCACTTAAATGTATCTCAGTTTTTTAGGCTAGTTTGGTTCTCCTTTACTATACAGCGATCTCTGAAATTGTTTGCTTTTATTGGCAGTTATAAATGGTAATTATTTGAATGATAGAAATAGCAATCACCAAAAACAAACAAACAAAAAAACAGTAAAATTAATGTCTTTTATTGAGCAGCATCTCCAGTATTATTCTAGGGGCTTTTGGTTTTTTTGTTTGTTTTTTTAAAGATTTTATTTATTTATTTGACAGAGAGAGAGAGATCACAAGTAGGCAGAAAGGCAGGCAGAGAGAGGGGGCTCCTTCCTGAGCCCCTGAGCTTCCTCTTCCTTCCTGAGCAGAGAACCTGATGTGGGGCTCAATCCCAGGACTCTGAGATTATGACCTGAGCTGAAGTCAGAAGCTTAACCCACTGAGCCACCTAGGCACCCCATCTAGAGGCTTGTTAACATACTATATAATTTAATTCTCACATAAAATGTAAAATACTTGTTATTTGTTAAATGAAGTAATGAGTTCAGAGAGTTTGTCACTTGTAGTTTACCCATTAAGTGTTAGAATGGGATCTGAAACCAAGACTGGATAATATAACTACAAAGTATTTGTTTTTTCATCATGTTATACTGATTGTTGTTTTTTTTAAATTTTTAAAATATTTTATTTATTTATTTATTTATTTAAGAGAGAGTGAGTGGGAGGGATAGAGAGGGAATATGAACCAGATTCCGTGCTGAGTGCAGAGCCTGATGTGTGGCTTTATCCCATGACTGCGAGATCATGACCTGAACCAAAACCAGGAGTCAGTAGTTAATTGACTGAGCCACCCATGTGCCTCTATATTAGTTCTTAATATTAACCATAACTAAAGATAATTTTTAAAACGTGTGTGATTTTGAAGCAATCATTTAATGTGATGCAAGACAAATAGTGTGCTTTTTAGATCATCTACATGTGTACTTCTTCCACAAAAATATAGGATGGAGAAGTAGTTGGGAATAGACATGAAATTTATTAGTATACTATTTTTATGACACCTCTTTTGCTGCTGAAAGATTTATTTACTGTTACATGACTTGAACAAGACCACACAACCTCTATACCTCAAATAAAACCCATTTTTTTTACTTGGTATAAATAAATATTTTTAAATACAGGCAGGTTGTAATTTTGTGGAATGAACATTGGACTTAAAGTCATTAGACATAGTAGACTCAATGCTTGGTTCTGGCATTTATCTAGTTTTGTGACCCTGGATACGTTATTTATCCTTCATGCCTCATTTTTATTATCTATGAAATAATGGTTATGATAAGATAATATCTACATCAAAGGGTTGATGTAAAGATTACATGAGGCAGTGTATGCAAAAGAGCTTGACATACTCTAAAGCACCATGCAAATGCAAAGCATTACTGCTGTTATTATGTATTGCAGTATGCACCGAATTGGGCACCTGGGTGGCTCAGCTGGCTAACCATCTGCCTTCAGTGTAGGTCATGATCCTGGGGTCTTGGGACTGAGCCCTGCATCAGGCTCCCTTTTCAGTGGGGAGCCTGCTTCTCCCTCTCCCTCTTCCCCTCCTCCTGCTTGTGTTTTCTCTCTCTCAAATAGAATCTTTTAAAAAAATGAATTATCCAAAAGGATTATACACTAGATTATACATCTTCCCCTCAGTAAAAGGGAAGGGAGTATGGAAAATTCTCTAGAAAAATGAGGTCATATCTAAGGACCGAATATAGAAGTTTTAATCTTCATTTCCAGTATAAAGACACATGCCTTCTATGCCTTCCTTGCAGCTCATCTTTGGGGAATAGGGAAAAGGATATCCTGGAGTCAATTCATGGTGGGAGACTGTAGAGCAGAAGAGGTTACTGTACTATTTTTTGCTGGAGCAGGCTGCTTTTCCATCTGAGGAATGTCAGTTGTTTTAAGGTTCTGCTACATAAAGAAAGGGCACTTTAGTAAGCAGGATAGGTACAGCCAGCAAAAACTGCATACTAAACTCCTAAGCAGGTGAGCAACTCCAGGAGGCAGAAAGATCAGAAAACTTACATCCTCTATGCTGTGGTATGAAAGCTCCTGATTATCTTAAAGAGATTTTTCAGCTGTTTCAACTTCCCTGAGTTTCTTTTACAGAGAGAACTTGCAGTTAATGCTGTCTTCTCAGAACATATTTATTGCAGTTATATTTATTTCATTGTTTTTTTAAATCCTTATCACCTTGGCAACAGTGTTCTATTACAAGAATAACACCTGAATCTTACCAAACGCTACCTTGAAGTGAGTTGTCTAATGAGTAAAGCTTCAGTTTTGCTGTTTTGCTAAAAATGTAGCTTGATGCAAGTTTAAACAAGTGACAAAATATTCATGTGTGCTTCCATAAAACAGTGGGAGGATTAGGCTCCACCAGGTGGTTCTTTTGGTGGCAATAGTACCGTTGATGTTGCTGGAGATATACTTGCTGGTCTTCTTTTTTCTTCCTTGTACCACTTTCTTTCATGTATTTCATTCTGTAGTCATGCAAAATGGATATGTTTTCATGGGGTATTTCATGCATATATGTGTTTTGTTATCTTTGGTTATACTGAACATGCTGTTTGAAGTGCTTTTCCCCACCATTTTCAAGTTGCTTTTTTCTGCTTATTCTTCAAAAATCAAGTCAAATCCTTGTGGTAAAAACTTTTTCTTTTTAATTTCCCCAGAAAAATTGCTTAGACTTTGCAGCAGTGCCTGGCCAATTCCTCTGTTTTAGGATCTACCATGTTGTGTACCTCTGCTGCTCCTCACTGACTCCCAGCCATTCTGCTACTCTGTGAAGGCGGGAGTTCTCTTATTCATGATTATATCTATAGTGTCTATCCCAATGCCTGGGTTTTGGTAGGTTCCCAATAATGTCTGTTAAATAAATGAATAAATAGAATTTTTTGGAGCAAGCATCATGCTTCCCGTGTTTGGATCCCTGCTCTGCCACTTATTAGCTGAATGGCCTTGGACAGATCTCAAACTGTGTTCGTCAGTTATAAAATAAAATAATAAGATACCTCCCCAATCGAATTGTTGTGAGAATTTAATATATGTCAAATGTGCATATTAGTGCCACACACATAATAAGTGATCACTATAATTATTATTTTCGATATGCTATTCTTCTCATTTTACAAACTCATATCTTTTTCGCATTCCAATAATAGGGTTTTCTCAGAAGGCATTAGCATGGCTGCATGTGTATAACTCAATTTATGCTATTTATGTATTTTTTTTGGTTATTGTTTGGTTTTGTTTCTAGTTTTTTTTATTCCAGTGGCTTGAAACATGGCAGATCTATTTACAGGGATGAAGTTCTATTCTCAGTGTCAGCTGAAGAGACACACTGCTACATAGAGCAGACTTCTCTGATGCACCATGTATGAATGGTTTAGTTTTGGATCCATACTGTGATAACTAGGGTACTTTGTGTTAACCAAAACCCTGAACAATAGGACCTTGGACTCTAGGTCTTTGCTGGAGTTGACCTTTGACTCTACTTTGGACTTGACCTTGGACTTCAGGTCTTGGCTAAGAGGCTGGATCTCAGGTATCATCTACTTTATTTAGTCCTTAACTGCTTGCCCTGTTGGCCCCTGCATAGGGCCTCATACATTGTTGTATCTTCTTGGTATTTGTTGAATGGATTAGGAAATGAATGAGGATTAGATGAAATAAATATTATTTTTATTTTAGAAACAATATAAAATTATCTGTGATCATTAAAGAAAAATTATGACATGGAAAGTGAACTTCATATTCCCGTATCTTAAAGAGAAGCACTATCAGTACTTTAGAACATATTGTTCTAAACTTTTGCCTATATATTTTCAGAGATATACTATTTTGATTTTTTTTTTTTAACAAAGTTGGGATGAGTGCAGTGTCAGAACCACTCAGTTTAAAAACTAACCAAGGAAAAAGGGGTAGACTACAAGAAAATGGGCTGTTAGGACATTGGAATTATATTGTTTAGGTTCTCCTCAGACTTTACTCTTGTTTTCTGAAATTTTGGTTCAATAACCAATTTCAGTTAAAGGCAACAGTGTGTGAAAGTGCCTATCTTGTCTTATCTCTATCAGTATAAGCTCATTATTAGAAGAATGCTAATTAGGATACTTGAAAATTTCATTTCATTGTTTTACTTTGAATACCTTTGAATATTGAAGAGTTTGAACTATTGTTTTTTATCGGCCATTATTATTTTCTTTTTAAAATATATCTTTTTTCCACCTGTCAGTTTATCCTCATTATATATTACTAGTGTTGACCCTTTTGTTTGGATTCTGTGGCAAACTAAAATTGTATTTGTGTGTAGAGGTTCCTCAAGCTGATATTTTTGTTGATTTTTTAAATTTATTTGCTTGCTTTTAGGCTTAGCACATCTTTTCCATCTATGTAACACAGAACTATTCATGATGATCTTCTACTTTAAATTTTTTAATTTAAGTATAATATGCTTCAATATACCCAAAAGTGGATATATCAAAAGTGTATAGCTTACTTATTTAACATACCTGTTTAACCAACATCACCTAGATTAAAAAATAAAACATTACTAGCACCTCAGAAACTCTTAACTCCCACTCGTGTCAATCACTTACTCCCTGGTAACCCATATCCTTATTTATAACAGCATAGATTTTAATTGCCTGTTTTTCTATTTCATTATTTCATGTAAATGGAATCATACAGTGTGTATTCTTTTGTGCCTTGCTTTATTTAGAGTTATATTTTAAGATTCATCCATATTATTTCATATAGTAGACATTGTTTCATTTTCATTGCTATGTATCATTTTCGTGCTTGTGAATATATCAAACTGTTTATCCACTCTGTTGCTATTAACATGTCTTTGGTAAACATATGTAAGGATATCTGTTGAGTAGATACCTAGGAATTGCCAGGTCATAGAGTATACAATTGTTGATCTTTAAATAGGCGAATTATTTTCCTAAGTAGTTGTACCAATTTATCCTTCCTCCAGCAGTATGTGAGAGTTGTTCTTGCCAATCCTTTGTTTAGTTATTTTCATTTTAGAACTTCATGTGGGTTTGTAGAAATTTTCACCGTGATTTTACTTCCTTAATGAAAATGATTGTTTAAGAGTTTGAGCACTATTTATGGAGTATATTTGTAGTTTTGGTATCCTTTTCTTTGAAATACCTGTTTACATCATTGCCTATTTTTTATTGGGTAGTCTGCCATTTTCTTAATGATTTGGGGAATTCTTGATATATTCTGGATACTAGTCTTTTGGTGACTATATGAATGACAATATCTTATTTCCAACTCTAGGTTGCGTTTTCTATCTTAAAATGGTGTCTTTTGATGAATGTACATTATTTTTATTGTTAATTTTTTAATTTTTTATTACTTTTCAACGTAACAGAATTCATTGTTTTTGCACCACACCCAGTCCTCCATGCAATCTGTGTCCTCCATAATAACCACCATCTGGCTCCCCCAACCTCTCACACCCTGCCCTTCAAAACCCTCAGGTTGTTTTTCAGAGTTCATAGTCTCTCATGGTTCACGTCCCCCTCCAATTTCCTTCAACTCCCTTCTCCTCTCCATCTCCCCATGTCCTCCGTGTTATTTGTTATGCTCCACAAATAAGTGAAACCATATGATAATTGACTCTCTCTGCATGACTTATTTCACTCAGCATAGTCTCCTCCAGTCCCGTCCATGTTGCTACAAAAGTTGGGTATTCATCCTTTCTGATGGAGGCATAATACTCCATAGTGTATATGGACCACATCTTCCTTATCCATTCATCCATTGAAGGGCATCTTGGTTCTTTCCACAGTTTGGAGACCGTGGCCATTGCTGCTATAAATATTGGGGAACAGATGGCCCTTCTTTACACCACATCTGTATCTTTGGGGTAAATACCCAGTAGTGCAATGGCAGGGTCATAGGGAAGCTCTATTTTTAATTTCTTGAGGAATCTGCACACTGTTCTCCAAAGTGGCTGCACCAACTTGCATTCCCACCAACAGTTTAAGAGGGTTCCCCTTTCTCCACATCCCCTCCAACACATGTTGTTTCCTGTCTTGCTAATTTTGGCCATTCTAACTGGTGTAAGGTGGTATCTCAATGTGGTTTTGATTTGAATCTCCCTGATGGCTAGTGATGATGAACATTTTTTCATGTGTCTGATAGCCATTTGTATGTCTTCATTGGAGAAGTGTCTGTTCATGTCTTCTGCCCATTTATTGATATGATTATCTGTTTTGTGTGTGTTGAGTTTGAGAAGTTCTTTATAGATCCTGGATATCAACCTTTTGTCTGTACTGTCATTTGCAAATATCTTCTCCCATTCTGTGGGTTGCCTCTTTGTTTTGTTGACTGTTTCCTTTGATGTACAGAAGCTTTTGATCTTGATGAAGTCCCAAAAGTTCATCTTTGCTTTTGTTTCCTTTGCCTTTGGAGACATATCTTGAAAGAAGTTGCTGTGACTGATATCGAAGAGGTTACTGCCTATGTTCTCCTTTAGGATTCTGATGGATTCCTGTCTCACGTTGAGGTCTTTTATCCATTTTGAGTTTATCTTTGTGTACGGTGTAAGAGAATGGTCAAGTTTCATTCTTCTATACATAGCTGTCCAATTTTCTCAGAACCATTTATTGAAGACACTGTCTTTTTTCCACTGTATATTTTTTCCTGCTTTGTCTTAGATTATTTGACCATAGAGTTGAGGGTCCATATCTGGGCTCTCAACTCTGTTCCATTGGTCTATGCGTCTGTTTTTATGCCAGTACCATGCTGTCTTGGTGATTACAGCTTTGTAGTAAAGCTTGAAATCAGGTAACGTGATGCCGCCAGTTTTATTTTTGTTTTTCAACATTTCCTTAGCGATTTGGGGTCTCTTCTGTTTCCATACAAATTTTAGGATTATTTGCTCCAGCTCTTTGAAAAATACCGGTGGAATTTTGATCAGAATGGCATTAAAAGTATAGATTGCCCTAGGCAGTATAGACAGTTTAACAATGTTTATTCTTCCAATCCAAGAGCATGGAATGGTCTTCCATCTTTTTGTGTCTTCTTCGATTTCTTTCATGAGTGTTCTGTAGTTCCACAAGTACAGATCCTTTACCTCTTTGGTTAGGTTTATTCCCAGGTATCTTATGACTCTTGGTGCTATAGTAAATGGAATCGATACTCTAATTTCCCTTTCTGTATTTTCATTGTTAGTGTATAAGAAATCCACTGATTTCTGTACATTGACTTTGTATCATGCCACGTTGCTAAATTGCTATATGAGTTCTAGTAGTTTGGCGGTGGAATCTTTTGGGTTTTCCATATAAAGAATCATGTCATCTGTGAAGAGAGAGAGTTTGACTTCTTCATTGCCAATTTGGATACCTTTTATTTCTCTTTGTTGCCTGATTGCTGTTGCTAGGAACTTCTAATACTATGTTGAACAAGAGTGGTGAGAGTGGGCATCCTTGTCGTGTTCCTGATCTCAACGGGAAGGCTTTGAGCTTTTTCCCTTTGAGGATGATGTTTGCTGTGGGTCTTTCATAGATAGATTTTATGACGTTAGGGAATGTTCCCTCTGTCCCTATACTTTGAAGCATTTTAATCAGGAACGGATGCTGGATTTTGTCAAATGCTTTTTCTGCATCCATTGAGAGGACCATGTGGTTCTTCTCTCTTCTCTTATTGATTTGTTCTATCACATTGATTGATTTGCGAATGTTGAACCATCCTTGTAATGCAGGGATGAATCGCACCTGGTCATGGTGGAAAATCTTTTTAATGTGCTGTTGAATCCTGATTGCTAGGATCTTGTTGAGAATCTTAGCATCCATATTCATCAGTGATATTGGTCTGAAATTCTCCTTTCTGGTAGGGTCTTTGCCTGGTTTGGGGATCAGGGTAATGCTGGCTTCATAGAAAGAATCTGGAAGTTTTCCTTCTGCTTCAATTTTTTGAAACAGCTTCAGGAGAATAGGTGTTATTTCTTCTTTGAAAGTTTGGTAGAATTCCCCAGGGAATCCGTCAGGTCCTGGGCTCTTGTTTTTTGGGAGGTTTTTGATCACTGCTTCAATCTCGTTATTAGATATCGGTCTATTCAGGTTGTCAATTTCTCCCTGGTTCAATTTTGGGAGTTTATAGTTTTTAGGAATGCATCCATTTCATCTAGATTGCTTGGCTTATTGGCATATAACTGTTGATAATAACTTCTGATGATTGTTTCTACTTCCTTGGTGTTAGTTGTGATCTCTCCCTTTTCATTCATTATTTTATGAATTTGGGCTTTCTCTCTTTTCTTTTGGATTAGTGTGGCCAATGGTTTATCGATCTTATTGATTCTTTCAATAACCACCTTCTAGTTTCATTGATATGTTCAACTGTATCTCTAGTTTCTACCTCATTGATCTCTGCTCTAATCTTGATTATTTCCCTTCTTGTATGTGGAGTTGGTTTATTTTGTTGTTGATTCTCCAGTTCTTTAAGGTTAGAGACAGCTGGTGTGTTCTGGCTTTTTCAATTTTTTTGAGGGAGTCTTGGATGGCTATGTATTTCCCCCTTAGGACCGCCTTTGCAGTATCCCATAGGTTTTGGACTGAAGCCTCTTCATTCTCATTGGTTTCCATGAATTGTTTCAGTTCTTCTTTGATCTCCTGGTTGATCCAAGCATTCTTAAGCAAGATAGTCTTTAACTTCCAGGTGTTTGAGTTCCTTCCAAACTTTTCCTTGTGATTGAGCTCCAGTTTCAAAGCATTGTGATCTGAGAATATGCAGGGAATAATCTCAGTCTTTTGGTATCAGTTGAGTCCTGATTTGTGACCCAGTATGTGGTCTATTCTGGAGAAGGTTCCATATGCTCTTTAGAAGAAAGAGTATTCTGTTGTTTTAGGGTGGAATGTTCTGTATATATATATTTGAGGTCCATCTGGTCCAATGTGTCATTCAATGCTCTTGTTTCTTTATTGATTTTCTGCTTGGATGATCTGTCTGTTACTGAGAGAGGCATGTTAATATCTCCTACTATTAATGTATTCATATCAATATGACTCTTTATCTTGATTAATAGTTTTCTTATGTAATTGGCTGCTCCCATATTGGGGGCATAGATATTTACAATTGTTAGATCATCTTGGTGGATAGTCCCTTTAAGAATGATGTACTGTCAGGGCACCTGGGTGGCTCAGTGGTTAAAGTCTCTGCCTTCAGCTCGGGTCATGATCTCAGGGTCCTGGGATCGAGTCCCGCATCGAGCTCTCTGCTCAGCAGGGAGCCTGCCTCCTCCTCCTCTCTCTCTCTGCCTGCCTCTCTGCCTACTCATGATCTGTCAAATAAATTAAAAAAAATCTTTAAAAAAAAAAAGAATGATGTACTGTCCTTCTGTATCTCTGACTACAGTCTTTAGTTTAAAATCTATTGTCTGATATGAGAATCGCTACCCCGGCCTTCTTTTGAGGCCCATTGGCATGAAAGATGCTTCTCCATCCCTTCACTTTCAGTCTGGGTGTATCCTTAGGTTTGAAATGGGTCTCTTATAGACAACAAATGGATGGGTTCTGTTGTTTTATACAATCTGCAACCCTGTGTCATTTTATGGACGCATTTATGCCATTCACATTGAGAGTGATTATTGATAGATACGTTTTATTGACATCGTGTTACCTTTGAAGTCTTTCTTTCTGTAGTTTGTCTCTATATTTCTGTTCAATGCTATTCTTAGGATTTTTCCTCTTTTATAGGACCCCCTTAATATTTCCTGCAGTGTCAGGTTGGTGGTCGTGTACTCTTTTAAGCCTTGCCGGTCTCGGAAACTCTTTATCTCTCCATCCATTTTGAATGTTAGTCTTGCTGGGTAAAGTATTCTTGGCTGCATGTTCTTCTCATTTAGTGCCCTGAATATATCTTGCCAGCCCTTTCTGGCTAGCCAGGTTTCTGTGGACAGGTCTGACGTTATTTTGATGGGCTTTCCTCTGTACATAAGGAGCTTCTTTGTCCTAGCTGCCTTCAAGAGGCCCTACCTACAATTATAATTCCTCATTCTTACTATCAGGTGTCTCGAGGACTTTCGAGAATCTATAATCTTGGGGGGAGACCGTTCTGCCTCTAGTACATGAACACTAGTTCTGGAAGACTTGTTCCACTATATCTTCTAGACTTCTTTCTTTCTCCTCCCCTTCAGAGATTCCAATTATTCTGAACTTGGAACATTTCATGGCATCATTTATTTCCCTAATTCTGTTTTCGTGGCTTCTAAGCTGTTTGTTCCAGGCTTCCTCCTGATCCTTTCTATCTGTTTGTCCTCCAGATCACTAATTCAATCTTCTGTCTGAGTTACCCTATTTTTTCGGGAATTTAGATTAGATTGGAACTCATTGAGAGCATTGTGAACATCATCCCTGGTGGCTTTCAGTTCTGCCCTAATCAATCTGTTTTGTCATACATGGCTTTCTCCAACCTAGCTATTGCCTGGATAATTGTTAGCCTGAATTCCCTATCTGACATATTGTCTATGCCAGTAGCCATTAGCTCTGTTGCAGAAGGTCCATCCTCTAAATTTTTCTTCTGTTGGGCATTCCTCCTCCTAGTCATTTTGGTGAGAGATGCCTGAATGGATGTAGCTGGATGTATTGACTGTGGTGCAATCAAGGTGCACCCTGGATCGCTTCTGAGCAAATAAGAGTCCCCACCCAAATGAAAGAAAAAAAGAAAGAGAGAGAAAAGAAAAAAAAAGAGAGAGAGAGAGTGACAGGAATAAAAAAATGAAAGATAAAAGAGAAAGCTCAGCCCAAATGGGCCCCAAGGTAAGATTTATGAAGTATACAAACAAAAACAGACAAACAAAAAGACTGATAAAAGTATATGACAAGAGAAAAAATATATATATACGCAAAATAAACAAATAAAGGAAGAACCTCGTCAAAAAGAACCCCAAGTATAAGATTTATATACTACCAGGACAAACACAAATACACAGGAACACTGGCAGAAGAAAAAGATGGGAGAGTGCTTATAAATTCTCAGTGTGGGCGAGGAAGGTTATTTTGATTCTTCCTGGATATATCTTGATATCTTTGTTAAAGGACTCAACTTTCCTAAGATAATGGGGGATTAAAAATTGGTTTACCTATAGGGGTAGCATTGATTGGGGAAAGGGAATTTCCTTGAAGTTTAACTCTATATGAATATAAAAAAATAAAAATAAAAAAAAGAATGAACTAAACTAAAATAAAATTTTAAAAAATTAAAAAAATAGAAAAGCAAAAGAAAAACACGGGTATATGTATCAAAAAGTTCAGGTTAAAAGGTTATTATGGAATTTGATGTACTGGACATCTCACTGTGATGGTAAATAGGCTAAAAAATTATCTATATAAAAAATTTAAAAAATAAAATAAACCAGAATAGTGGGAACGAATTAAAAATAAAAGTTGTATCTATGAAGTAGTGGTGGTTGTTCTCTTGTCTTTTTTTTTTTTTTTTTTTTTTTTGGTTGGCTTTCTGGGGGAGGGGCCTGCCACGTGGGTTTTCAGGCAGTATTTCCTGTGTTAAGTCCTCCTGCCCCCCTCAAGGGGGTGGGCTCTGAGGAAACCAGTTTTTCAGGCTTTTGTTTTCTGGAGGTTTTTATGTTTGCTTGTTTGTTTGTTTTCTCTCCCCTTGGAGGCTCTTGATGGTTTATGGAGGTTTAGAGGAAAGCAAACTGCACCCAGACCTCCCTCTCAGAGAGAAGCCTCAGTCTGTTCCCCTCTGGGTGGTGCAAAGCACATAGGTTCCCCCTTGGCTGCTGTTAGAGCAAGTTCCCAGTCGCGGTCCCTGGGGACACAGGAACTCCTGCTTGTACCCAAAACCACAATAGCGGTGGCTGTCTAGGCAGCTCCAGACCACCAGAGAGGTTCCAAGCAGTGATCGCTCACTGAGATTTTCCCGCTGGGCAGGCTGGGAGTATTCAGCCTTTCTGGGACTGTGAGCTCCCGGCTGGCTCCTGCGCGCACCTCTCTCAGTGAAGAGTGCGGGGCGTGACCCAGGTTCTGATAGCACGGCATGGCGCATGCTTGGGGACTGTAGAAAGGCTGTGTTTCTGCTGGCTGGCAAGGCTCCCAGCCCCTCACGGGAACCGCACCCCACGCGCCCTCAGGCGCGGTTGCTTGCGGCTCAGGGACGCATACCTGGTTTCTTCACCGCACTCTCTCTGGCCAGCGCCAGGGGTGGCTGTCCTGGGTCTGGGGACTTAAGCCCCTGTCCCTAACCACCCGGATTCCCACAATTGCCCCCCGGGATCCTTTGCTCTTTTTGAGTGCTATCAACCAGACTCCAAGTTAATGCTGGCCCCCAGTCTTAGGGCACTCTCGTATTGGGGTATTATTTTCCAGTAGGTCGCTTCTGGTGGCTCCCTCCCCCTTTTGTTTACCTTTCGATACCTGTTCAACATTCCCACTCTGCTTTACCTGCCCACTGGTGTCTTCTGCTCCTGTAGAGATCCAGAAGTATATAATTCTAATCTCAGGCTGATTTCATGGGTGATCAGAGTTCCTTGGTAGGTAATCTGCTCACTTTAGTGTACAGGTTGAAATGGCACCTCCTCCTAGTTCCGTCTTGTCCTCCCCACCTGCAATAGGATGAATGTACATTCTTAATGTTAATATAGCACAGTTAGTCAATTAATTTTCTTCTAAGGTTTGGTTTTTTTGTGTCCTGTTTAAGAAATGTACACTTACTACAAAGTCATGCAAATGTTGCCTGTGCTTTTCCATGCAAACTCTCTAATTTTTACTTTGATATTTACATCTAACTGTACCTAGAATTCAATTTTATATATGGTATAAAGTATGAATTAAGAGAGACATGTGCAGCCTCCAAACTCAGCAAATGTTCTGTTTTGTAAAATAAGCTATGTGTTTGAGGCCCTTTAAGTTTCCTTTTCTTTTAAGCCCTCAATGATTTTTCATTGTTTTAATAGTTTTCTTTCAGGGTTCTTCTCCTTGGGTGAACCCTTATCCTTCGTCTCTACTCAGATTCAGAAGATACTCTCAAGAGGGTAAAAGAAAAGATTGATAGTCATTAGTTCACCTCAGATAGTTTGTCCCCTCTTTGGAACTTGAGGTCATCAAATTGTTTTTATAGTTTATCCACTTTATGCTCATCTTTGAAGTGGAAGAATTAGACTCTTTCAACCAAATATATATTTTTACCAGGAAATAGAAGTTTATTTTATATGATTTTGTAATTTTATTAAATACATAAAAATATTGCATGATATGTTTGTATATATTAGTATATATTACAATAAATACACAATATATAACCACATATAATGTAACTATATTAAGCAATATATATTTATGTAATCTTAATCCATTATAATTTATATGTTAAAATAAACATACACATATTTAAATAAATATATATATTTTAATGTTTCAGGTTATTATTTAATTTAGTTATTTAATATATAGTGTCATATTAGTTTCAGGGGTAGAATTCAGTGATTCATCACTTACATACAACACCCAGTGCTCATCACAACAACCACCCTCCTCAATACCCATCCCCCTCTTAGTCATCCCTCTGTCTACCTCCCTTCCAGCAATCCTCAGTTTGTTTTCTACAGTTAAGAGTGTCTTTTATGGTTTGCCTCCCTCTTCCCCCACCATGTTCATCTGTTCTGTTTCTTAAATTCCACATATGAATGAAATCATACGGTGTTTGTCTTTCTCTGACTTACGTCACTTAGTATAATATACTCTAGCTCCATCCATATCATTGCAATGCCAAGATTTCATTCTTTTTATGACTGAGTATATTTCATTGTGTGTGTGTACATCAATCACATCTTTATCCGTTCATCAGTCAATGATCATTTGGACTCTTTCCATAATTTCACTATTGTTGATAATCCTACTGTAAACATTGGAGTGCCTGTATCCCTTTGAATAAGTATTTTGTAAACTTTGGGTAAGTACCTAGTTGTGCAATTGCAGGGTCATAGGGTGGTTCTATTCTTAACTTTTTGAGGAACCTCCCTACTGTTTTCCTAAATGGCTGCACCAGTTTGTATTCCTGCCAACAAAGAGGGTTCCACTTTTCTCTGCATCCTCACCAACATCTGTTTTATCCTGTGTTGTTAATTTTACCATTCTGACAGCTAACAACAACATGCAGAAGAATGAAACTGGATCAGTTTCTTACACCATACACAAAAATAAATTTAAAAATAGATGAAAGGCCCTTAACTCTTAGGTCAAATAATCTTCAACAAAGCAGGAAAAAATATACAGTGGAAAAAAGACAGTCACTTCATAAATGGTGCTAGGAAAATTAGACCGCTATGTGTAAAAGAATGAAACTTAACCATACTCTTACACCATACACAAAGATAAATTCAAAATGGATAAAAGACCTCATCATGAAGCAGGAATCCATCAGAATCCTAGAGGAGAACATAGGCAGTAACCTCTTCGACATCTGCCACATCAACTTCTTTCAAGATATGTCTCCAAAGGCAAAGGAAACAAAAGCGAAGATGAACTTTTGGGACTTCATCAAGATCAAAAGCGTCTGCTCAGCAAAGGAAACAGTCAGCAAAACAAACAGGCAACCCGCAGAATGGCAAAAGATATTCACAAATGACACTACAAAGGGCTGCTATCCAGGATCTATAAAGAACTCCTCAAACTCAACACACACAAAACAGATAATAATGTCAACAAATGGGCAGAAGACATGAACAGACACTTCTCCAAAGAAGACATGCAAGTGGCTAACAGATGCATGAAAAAATGTTCATCATCACTAGCCATCAGGGAGATTCAAATTAAAACCACATGGAGATACCACCTTACACCAGTTAGAATGGCCAAAATTAGCATGACAGTAAACAACAAGTGTTGGAGAGGATGTGGAGAAAGGGGAACCCACTTACACTGTTGGTGGGAATGCAAGCTGATGCAACCACTTTGGAAAACAGTGTGGAGATTCCTTAAGAAATTAAAAATTGAGCTACCCTATCCCTGAAATTGCACTACTGGGTATTTACCCCAAAGATACAGATGTAGTGAAAAGAAGGGCCATCTGTACCCCAATGTTCATAGCAGAAATGGCCACAATTGCCAAACTGTGGAAAGAGCCAAGCAACAGACAAATGGGTAAAGAAGATATGATCATCAGAAAGGGTGAATAGCCAACTTTTATATCAACATGGATGGGACTGGAGGAGATTATGCTGAGTGAAATAAGTCAAGCTGAGAGAGTCAATTATCATATGGTTTCACTCACTTGTGGAGCATAACGAATAACATGGAGGACACGATGAGAAGCAAAGGAAAAGTGAATTGGAGGAAATCAGAGGGGGAGATGAACCATGAGAGACTGTGGACTCTGAGAAACAAACTGAGGGTTTTGGGGGGTGGGGGGTGGGGAGTTAGGTAAGCCTGGTGGTGGGTATTAAGGAGGGCATGTATTGCATGGAGTACTGGGTGTGGTGCATAAAAATGAATCTTGGAACACTGAAAAAAATAAAGTTAAAAAACACAACAAACACGATTTCAGGACTGGATAGCTTCCCAGGAGAAGTTGACTAGATATTTAAAGAAGCATTAATACCTATCATTCTCAAACTGCTCCAAATAATAGAAATGGGAAGAAAACTTCCAAAATCCTTGTAAAATGTCAGCATTACCTTGATTCCAAAAACATACAAAGACCCCATTAAAAAGGAGAATTACAGAGCAATATCCCTGATGTACATGGATGCAAAAATTCTCAACGAGATATAAGCAAATTGAATCCCAACAGTACGTTAAATGAATTATTCACCAAAATCAAGTGGGATTTTTTCCTGGGCTGCAGGGGTATTTCCGTGTTTGCAAATCAGTCAACATGATACATGATACTAATAAAAGAAAAGATAAGAACCATATGATCTTCTCAATAAATGCAGAAAAATAATTTGACAAAATACAGTATTCTTTCTTGATAAAAAACCTTCCACAATATAGGGGTGGAGCAAATAAACCTCAGTATCATAAAAGCAATACCCACAGCTGATGTCATCCTCAACAGGGAAAAACTGGGAGTTTTTCCCCTACAGTCAGGAACATGACAGGAATGTCCACCCAGAGAAACAAACTGAGTATTTTGGAGGGGAGGGGGTTGGGAGGTTGGGTGGTGGCTTATGGAGGGCACATACTGCATGGAGCACTGGGTGTGGTACATAAACAATGAATTCTGCAACACTGAAAAGAAATAAAATTTTAAAAAATAGATGAAAGACCTAAATGTGAGATAGGAAATCATGAAAATCTTAGAGGAGAACATAGGCAGCAAACTTTTTGACACTGGCTGTAGCAACCTCTTACCAGACCTGTCTCCAAAGACCAGGGTAACAAAAGCAACAATGAAGTACGGAGACTTTATCAAGATAAAACGCTTCTGCTTGGTGAAGGACACAATCAACAAAACTAAATGCAACCTATAGAATGGGCAAAGATATTTGCAAATGACATATCTGATAAGGATTAGTATCCAAAAACTATAAAGAATTTATCAAATTCAACACCCAAGAAACAAATAATCCAATTAAAAAATGGCAGAGAACATAAATTGACATTTTTCCAAAGAACCACATACAGATGGCCAACAGACACATGAAAAGATGCTCAACATCATTCATCATCAGGGAAATACAAATCAAAATTACAATGAAATATATAATTTAATATTTTTGTTTACATTTAAAATATTAGCATGAAGAAATAACTATTTGTAAAAGGAAACATTATACTTCATTTCTTAAATTGCTATCATTTCTCTATATGTCTCTTATGATTTCTTTATCATATCTTTCTAGAAAGTTTTGTTATTATTTTAATATTCATATTTTATCAATTTTTTATTGAGCTTCTGTTATATTCCAAAATCTGTGCTGAATTATTAATAGATGCATATATGCTTTGTTGGCTTTTGTAAAGCAAGTTTCAAAGTATATCTGATGCTGATGGTCCAGGAACTAAATTTTGAGTCTAGATTAGTGAATGCTGTTGGCTGATGTGTTTTCCCTCTGAATTATTGTAGATCTGTTTTTTGTGTGTTATTTCTGGAATTTTGCCATCCCTCCCCCATTTTGGTAAGAAATTTTATCTTCCTGAGTTTCTTCTAGACTGATCAAATATGAGTATCCCAACAAGGGCATTGATGATTATGTCTTCATGTATAATGGAGGTAATGTCAAGTGTATTTCTTACTATCACAGAGTCAGTTCTATACTTATGCAGACTGGTTACAGAAGGAACCCTTATGTCTTGCCTGACTAAATGGTTTTACTAGCAAGATAAGGGGGATGGGAGTATCTTTTTTGTATAGGGAGAGCTAAAGATGATCTGACTACGTGATTCTGGGGGCTGCTTTCACCAAGCCAAGTAAAAAGGCAAAAGGCAGGAGGCCAGATGAGCTGCTAAGACAGAATCTTACCATCTGGGCCAGAGAGAATCTACTGGTGCATAAATATCCCTCTGGGTAATGTTGGGTTTGTAAGCTGCTCTCCATCCCTTTTCACTTATAAAATCTTGGTAGGTTTTCAAAACCTCAGATGTGCATGTGAGATCTTTCTTTTTCTCAGAGGTGGTGATGAGGAAGATTTTCCTAGCCCTTATAATAATTGAACCAACATAGCAAAGCAATCAAGGAAAATGAAGAAGATTATGTCACCATCATCCCAGGCTCCCTCTGTAATATTAAATTTTAATATTTTATTTTGATAAAACCCAGCATACTTTTTTTTTTATCCCAAATTCAAATTGGTCTCTTATTCTCTTCTTAGATTAATTTCTTCCACTGTACTGTGAGTTCTTTGATGGTATGAATCATGTCAGAATATCTCAGAGTACACAGATAAGAGATCCATGGAAATACACCACTCTTGTCTCCCTCTTTGGGGACCATAGTTAACTGACAGCCAGAATTTTGCCCTTCTGGATCCATCAGCACATTAACTCTGACACCATATAACTTGTTGACTACTCCTGGCCAGTGACTAAGCATGGTAGGGTATTAATGCTTGCAACATTCTTGTGTGATAAAGGGCTCTTCTAATCACCAACTTGGACAGAGGACTCTCTATTGACTTGGAATAGACTGTCTTAGAACCATTTTGTAGTCTGAGAGTCTTCCTACCCAGTTATCCTTCATTCCCCCATCTTTTCACATGTATTTGCTGTGTCTTGTGTTGTGAGTGCTCTCCCTGTGTCCTTTCCCTTATTCTTTCACATTTATTTACCTCAAGAAACCTGTTGCCTGTCTAACCTTATGGCTACCTGCTTCTCAGAATAGTGGAATTAATACAGGTGGTACTATGAATAGGGTGGTCTGTGTAGATAAGCAATAAGATAGTGTTGTAGAAATGGCTCACTCCCTGTCTTGCAGACAAAGAAGACGGTATCCTGAGTGTTATATGGAGCACAAGATGCCTACCCAGTTGAAGATTTAAACAATGATGATCTCCGAAAATATGCCAGTGTAGGGAATTTTCCTGTAACTCCAATAAATTATGTATTTTAAAGATCTGGAGAAAACAATGTCCACAAGTACTGTGGAGTTGGCTGGTTACTGCTAAACTACATTGATGCCCTTCAGAAGGATAATGAGAAATAATAACAAATAGTTAAGGGCAAAGTGTGAGAGCCAGAGGGTTCCTTTGGTGGATATCTTGCAGTAGAAGAGTGGATTCAGTAGAGAAACAGACTCAGAACTTGTTAGAGTGGCACAGGTTCAGAAATGTTTAAAGCCAAAGTCCCTCTATAATACTAAGGTCACAAGCTTTGTTTTTATTTTTCTTTCTTTCTTTTTTTTTTTTTCATATGTAGTATACTTTTTTAAAAATTTTTTATTTTTTCAGCATAACAGTATTCATTATTTTTGCACCACACACAGTGCTCCGTGCAATCCGTGCCCTCTCCAATACCCACCACCTGGTTCCCCCAACCTCCCACCCCCTGCCCCTTCAAAACCCTCAGATTGTTTTTCAGAGTCCATAGTCTCTCATGGTTCACCTCCCCTTCCAATTTCCCTCAACTACCTTCTCCTCTCCATCTCCCCTGTTCCTCCATGCTATTTGTTATGCTCCACAAATAAGTGAAACCATATGATAATTGACTCTCTCTGCTTGACTTATTTCACTCAGCATAATCTCTTCCAGTCCCATCCATGGTGCTACAAAAGTTGGGTATTCATCCTTTCTGATGGAGGCATAATACTCCATAGTGTATGTGGACCACGTCTTCCTTATCCATTCGTCCGTTGAAGGGCATCTTGGTTCTTTCCACAGTTTGGTGACCGTGGCCATTGCTGCTATAAACATTGGGGTACAGATGGCCCTTCTTTACACTACATCTGTATCTTTGGGGTAAATACCCAGTAGTGCAATGGCAGGGTCATAGGGGAGCTCTATTTTTAATTTCTTTTTTTTTTAAGATTTTATTTATTTATTTGACTGAGAGAGAGATCACAAGTAGGCAGAGAGGCAGGCAGAGAGAGAGAGGAGGAAGCAGACTCCCTGCTGAGCAGAGAGCCCAATGTGGGGCTCGATCCCAGGACCCTGAGATCATGACCTGAGCCGAAGGCAGCGGCTTAATCCACTGAGCCACCCAGGCGCCCCATCTATTTTTAATTTCTTGAGGAATCTGCACACTGTTCTCCAAAGTGGCTGCACCAACTTGCATTCCCACCAACAGTTTAAGAGGGTTCCCCTTTCTCCACATCCCCTCCAACACATGTTGTTTCCTGTCTTGCTAATTTTGGCCATTCTAACTGGTGTAAGGTGGTATCTCAATGTGGTTTTGATTTGAATCTCCCTGATGACTAGTGATGATGAACATTTTTTCATGTGTCTGATAGCCATTTGTATGTCTTCATTGGAGAAGTGTCTGTTCATGTCTTCTGCCCATTTATTGATATGATTATCTGTTTTGTGTGTGTTGAGTTTGAGAAGTTCTTTATAGATCCTGGATATCAACCTTTTGTCTGTACTGTCATTTGCAAATATCTTCTCCCATTCTGTGGGTTGCCTCTTTGTTTTGTTGACTGTTTCCTTTGATGTACAGAAGCTTTTGATCTTGATGAAGTCCCAAAAGTTCATCTTTGCTTTTGTTTCCTTTGCCTTTGGAGACATATCTTGAAAGAAGTTGCTGTGACTGATATCGAAGAGGTTACTGCCTATGTTCTCCTTTAGGATTCTGATGGATTCCTGTCTCACGTTGAGGTCTTTTATCCATTTTGAGTTTATCTTTGTGTACGGTGTAAGAGAATGGTCAAGTTTCATTCTTCTATACATAGCTGTCCAATTTTCTCAGAACCATTTATTGAAGACACTGTCTTTTTTCCACTGTATATTTTTTCCTGCTTTGTCTTAGATTATTTGACCATAGAGTTGAGGGTCCATATCTGGGCTCTCAACTCTGTTCCATTGGTCTATGCGTCTGTTTTTATGCCAGTACCATGCTGTCTTGGTGATTACAGCTTTGTAGTAAAGCTTGAAATCAGGTAACGTGATGCCGCCAGTTTTATTTTTGTTTTTCAACATTTCCTTAGCGATTTGGGGTCTCTTCTGTTTCCATACAAATTTTAGGATTATTTGCTCCAGCTCTTTGAAAAATACCGGTGGAATTTTGATCAGAATGGCATTAAAAGTATAGATTGCCCTAGGCAGTATAGACAGTTTAACAATGTTTATTCTTCCAATCCAAGAGCATGGAATGGTCTTCCATCTTTTTGTGTCTTCTTCGATTTCTTTCATGAGTGTTCTGTAGTTCCACAAGTACAGATCCTTTACCTCTTTGGTTAGGTTTATTCCCAGGTATCTTATGACTCTTGGTGCTATAGTAAATGGAATCGATACTCTAATTTCCCTTTCTGTATTTTCATTGTTAGTGTATAAGAAATCCACTGATTTCTGTACATTGACTTTGTATCATGCCACGTTGCTAAATTGCTATATGAGTTCTAGTAGTTTGGCGGTGGAATCTTTTGGGTTTTCCATATAAAGAATCATGTCATCTGTGAAGAGAGAGAGTTTGACTTCTTCATTGCCAATTTGGATACCTTTTATTTCTCTTTGTTGCCTGATTGCTGTTGCTAGGAACTTCTAATACTATGTTGAACAAGAGTGGTGAGAGTGGGCATCCTTGTCGTGTTCCTGATCTCAACGGGAAGGCTTTGAGCTTTTTCCCTTTGAGGATGATGTTTGCTGTGGGTCTTTCATAGATAGATTTTATGACGTTAGGGAATGTTCCCTCTGTCCCTATACTTTGAAGCATTTTAATCAGGAACGGATGCTGGATTTTGTCAAATGCTTTTTCTGCATCCATTGAGAGGACCATGTGGTTCTTCTCTCTTCTCTTATTGATTTGTTCTATCACATTGATTGATTTGCGAATGTTGAACCATCCTTGTAATGCAGGGATGAATCGCACCTGGTCATGGTGGAAAATCTTTTTAATGTGCTGTTGAATCCTGATTGCTAGGATCTTGTTGAGAATCTTAGCATCCATATTCATCAGTGATATTGGTCTGAAATTCTCCTTTCTGGTAGGGTCTTTGCCTGGTTTGGGGATCAGGGTAATGCTGGCTTCATAGAAAGAATCTGGAAGTTTTCCTTCTGCTTCAATTTTTTGAAACAGCTTCAGGAGAATAGGTGTTATTTCTTCTTTGAAAGTTTGGTAGAATTCCTCAGGGAATCCGTCAGGTCCTGGGCTCTTGTTTTTTGGGAGGTTTTTGATCACTGCTTCAATCTCGTTATTAGATATCGGTCTATTCAGGTTGTCAATTTCTCCCTGGTTCAATTTTGGGAGTTTATAGTTTTTAGGAATGCATCCATTTCATCTAGATTGCTTGGCTTATTGGCATATAACTGTTGATAATAACTTCTGATGATTGTTTCTACTTCCTTGGTGTTAGTTGTGATCTCTCCCTTTTCATTCATTATTTTATGAATTTGGGCTTTCTCTCTTTTCTTTTGGATTAGTGTGGCCAATGGTTTATCGATCTTATTGATTCTTTCAATAACCAGCTTCTAGTTTCATTGATACGTTCTACTGTTATTTATTTATTTTTAAAAGTTTTTATTTATTTATTTGACAGAGACAGATCACAAGTGGGCAGAGAGGCAGGCAGACAGAGAGAGGAGGAAGCAGGCTCCCCGCTGAGCAGAGAGCCTGATGTGGGGCTCCATCCTAGGACTCTGAGATCATGACCTGAGCTGAAGGCAGAGGCTTAACCTACTGAACCACCCAGGTGCCCCACAAGCTTGGTTTTTAAACCTGAGATCCTGACATATGTGATCGGAATATCTGGAATTACGTCCTTAAGGACTTGCATTCTGGACATATGTCCTTGAGGACTTGTATTCTTCAGATCCCTCTAAACCCTCCAAGCTTTGGGAGTAAGAGCTAGGACATCCTTGGTGCTGGAAGATACTGAAGAGGCTGCTCCCCTGCAAGGGAACAGGTGTCCCCTGGAGAAGTTGCCCCATCTCTTGTTCTGGTTGCCAGGCTATGACTAGGTTTAACTCCCAGCATGCTAATATTTGATAGGCCTGATAAAGAAAGAAATTATAAACCAAAGCAGCTATAACAATTAATTAGCATTTCTTCCAGAAGTCAGGAGGTTGGATTTTGAGGGTGATTGATTAAAGAGTTTGGAAAGTAAAAATAGATATGCAAGAATTAATTTACCTGGGTGTACTTTCTCATGGCATGGGATTTAATACCTAGGCAATCATCTCATAGGAATGGGACAAATACCATGAGGTAACTTTCAGAAGCCTAGAGAAAGTGGTGGCTCACAGTGAATTAAATGCCCGAGTGCCTTGAGATGTAATAAAGGAAGAATAATAGGGCTGACTAAAAAGTTAGTAATGGCTCTCTTCTGCAGGCTATGGATGATGGTAAGAGAAGCTGTCATAGAGCTGGACTTACTAGTATCTTTTGTGATAATGGGAATTTGAAGTAATAGAGGCCAGCTGGTGATGGTTATCCATCAGGAGGCAGAAGGCCATAATTATCTTAATTATAGGCAAGGTTTAAATGACAGACAAGAGGGCTTGCCTTTCAGGGAGTTGAGGAGATGACTAATAACTATGGTGTTTCTAGTGGCAGACTGGATGGACAGCCCATAAAGGTACTGTTTAATATCCACAGCTAGAAAAAGGGAAGAATGGAGGATCCATTTCCCAAAAGTCACTATCCCCTACTTAGTTTTTTGATCCAAAGCAATTTTCATATCTAGAATACATTGACTGAAGAAGTGGCCATGTTTCTTTGAGAGAGGAGCCTACAATACTGTGGTATACACATTCTGTAATTATTCCACTAGTCCTTCTCTAAAGGACCATTTATCGTGCCATGACCATTTATTTGGGTAACTATACTTCAAGGAAAGGGGAACAACTAGGAATTTCTTTTTTTTTTTAAGATTTTATTTATTTATTTGACAGAGAGATCACAAGCAGGC
Source organism: Lutra lutra (assembly GCF_902655055.1). Classification (NCBI taxonomy): domain Eukaryota; kingdom Metazoa; phylum Chordata; class Mammalia; order Carnivora; family Mustelidae; genus Lutra; species Lutra lutra. The sequence goes on from NC_062281.1 coordinate 158,244,697, forward strand.
AGAGAGGCAGGCAGAGAGAGAGGAGGAAGCAGGCTCCCTGCTGAGCAGAGAGCCCGATGCAGGGCTCGATCCCAGGACTCTGAGATCATGACCTGAGCCGAAGGCAGTGGCTTAACCCACTGAGCCACCCAGGCGCCCCAGGAATTTCAAGGATATTGGTCACAGGATCTGAGTTTAGATTGATATGCAGAAACTCAAAATACCATCATGGTGCTTTTGTTAGGGTATTGCGGGGGGTCAGTAATAAATGAAGTTATTATTAAGGTCTAGCTCACAGTGACTCCACTGTCTTTCTAGAACAACCAAATAGTCATTTCCCCAATCCTCAAGTTTGTAATTGGCATTGATGTATTGGCAGTTGGAGTAATCTTCATATTAATATCCTTGGCTTATTGGAATAAGAACTATCATAGTGGGGAGGACCAAGTGTAAATCTCTTCAACTGACCATTCCCTCAGCCAAGATTGTAAATAAGAAATAAAATCACATCCTGAGGGTGGCTAGAAGGAATGGCAGGGATAGTACCACTATTAAAGTTCTAAAACAACTATCAGCAAATTTTTTCTACATATGGCCAAGTAATAAGTATTTTATACCTCTTGGGCCATACTGTCTCTGTCAGAGTTATTCAGCTCTGCCATTTTATTATGAAATTACTCATAGGCAATATGTAAATGAATGTGGCTATAGTCCAGTAAAGCTTTATTTATAAAATCAGGCAGCCGGCTGGATTTGACTTGTGGGTTGTAGTTTGATGACACTGTTCTAAAGGATGCAGGGTGGTGGTCTCTGTCATATTTCCATTTTAGTCACCAAATTTGGCCCTTGAAAGAAAGATGGATTTCTTAAAATAAATATAGACTGCTACAGGCTCAATAAACTAGTTGCCCCAATTATAATTGCCAAATTTAATGTGATATCATTGCTAGAGAAAATTAATGGATGTCATACATAGTATGATATGGCAAATAATAGTTTTCTGTTTCAATTAGAGAAGAGGATAAGAAGTAGTTTGCTTTTACATGGAATGGAAAACAATATTCATATTCATTTTCATTTTTGCCCCAAGGCTATGTTAACTCTCTTGTCCTCTGTCATAATATAGTCTGAAGAGATCTAGACAGCCTGGAACAGAACATAACACTAACCCATTACATCAGTGATATCATGCTGGTAGGACAGTATGGATGCTTTGCTAGGACACGGGTACACCAGACAGTATGAGATTAACCTTATGAAAATTCAGAGTCCTTCCTCTTCAGTGTAGTTTTTAGAAGTCCAGTTGTCAGAGGGATGCCTGAGTATCCCCTCTAATATAAAAGACAAAGCTACATCTTTCACTCTCTATCACATGGAAGAAAGCATATCACCTGGTGGCCTCTTGGGTTCTGGAGGCAACATATTCCATACCTAGAATAATTGCTCCAGTGCTCATACTGCTTTACACGTAGGTTGTCAGATATTAGAGTGACCTATAGCAGGTCAGCCTGTGGTGTAGGCACTGCTGCCTCTTGAGTCATATAATTTCGCAGACTCTTTGGTGTTGGAGGTGTCATTGTTGGAAAGAGATATAATATGAGATGTAATATAGTGAACCTTAGTGGAACAATCATTTCCTAGGACACAGGGATTCTAGATTAAGGCCATACCATCCACAGTAGAGAATGATGTGCCTTTTGAGGAATAGCTCCTGGCATGTTACTGGCCTCGGATAGAGATGGTAACCTTTACAATGAGGCACCAAGTGACCAACCATTTGGAACCATCAATTATAAGCTGGCTTCTGTTGAATGCACCAAGTCATAAAGTTGGACAGTCCTATCAGAAAGTGGAAATGTTTCATCTGGGATTGATTTTGAGTAGGACCAGAGGTCACAAGTAAACTGCATAAGCAAGTAGCTCAGACTTCTATTTCACCCTCCTCAGTTGCACCAGCTCTCCTTCTCTACTGTCACCTATGGTCTTATGGACTGATCCTGTAAGACCAGCTGAAAGAGGAAGAGGAGGCCTGGGCTGTGTTTATGGATATGTTACTTAAGTATGTGAATGAAAGCCAGAAATGTATGGTACCTGCATTATGACCATATACAAGGTGGCCATTAAAGGTGGAGAGGGAAAATTATCCCAAATGGGTGGGACTTCAGTGTACCTGGCTATTCACTTTGTATAGAAGGAGAGGTTTCTTGAGGTGAGAATATATATAGTTACTGGGAAGTATGTAATTTATTGCCAATTTATCAGGAAAGTGAAAGGAGAAAGAATGAAATATTGGAGACAAGGATGTGTAGTGTAGGGGAATGTGGTTGAAACAATCACAGTGGGCACACTTAGAATGTTCTATAATGCTACAGTGATATATACTTTTTGAGGATACCTTCATTTGCAAGCATTCCAGATATCAGCAGGGTTCAGGCATGGCCATGAGTAAGACCAGCAAATAAAGGTTTTTGCCTACTAGTCATTATCCCAATGCCTGCTGTTTCCAATGCTGGCCAGTTCTGATTGTGGCCCCTGAGCAATAGCAGATGCCACTGAGTAATTTCAGGCTTCCTCAGATGATACAGAGTTGTGGTACTTCTGAGTGTTAAGTTTGTTTTAATAAGTCTATTTTTAAAAATAAAATGCTTTTGATTCCATGTTAGCACTCACTAGGAAGCATCCATCATGGAAGAGGTACTAATTACTAGTAGACAAAAATGACTTGGCCAGTTAGACATCAGCCAGCCTTTGTTATCAGATACCCTGGAACTATCATTAGAGTCACATGAATGTAGAGGCCACAGGGGGCTACATAGCATGGACTCTTACTTACCAAAGCTGGCCTACCATTTGCTGCCTCTTAATGTCAAACCTATGAGAAACAGATCAATGCTGAAGTCCCTATTATGGCACTATTCCTTAAGGAGACCATCTGGCCTTTTTTGGAAAATTTGACCACATTGGTCCCCTTCCAGCCAGGAAGAGCCAGCAGTTAATGGTCTAGACACCAAGTCTATATATGAGTTTCCCTTTCTTGTATACAATACCAGTATGCAGCACCTTATATAATGTTTGATTCATAGGCATGGAATCCCACAAAACACAATATTCAAAGAAGGTACCCATGTCACAGAAAAGAAAGTGTGGGAGGGGGTCCTTCTTCTTTGGATCCACTGATTGTATCATATAGTGTTCTATCCATAAGTATCTGGTGTCAGGAACACTGGACTAGCCTTTTGAAGACAGAGTTGAAAAACCAGTTTGGAGGAAACACTATGAAAGGATGTGGTACTTTTTTTTCAGTAAATATGCATTAAATAAGAGACTTGTAATATACACCTCTTATGACACTGTGTTCCTAATGGAAAGAATATGTGGGTCCAGGAACCAAAGGGTAGGAGCAGGAGTGGTACCACACCCCGCTGACCTACTACCTACTGGGTAGGTAGGTCACCCTGTGACCTACTAGTAAATTTATGTTTCTGTCTTATATCTCTGGATTCTGAAGATTGGCAGTCCTAGTCCATAAAGGGAGTATACTCTTATCAAGGGACACAGTAAATGTCCCATTGAACTAAAGCTGAAACTGCCACTGGGAAATTTTGCATCTCTGGTGTATAAGAGTAAGCAGGATACAAAAGGAATAATCATCTTGGCAAGAGTAATTGATCCTGATCCATCAGATGAACTAGGGTGGCTTTTACACAGTGAGGGTAAGAAGGAAAATGTTCGGAAAGCAAGTGATCATCTTAAACACCTCTTGATATTCCTTTAGACCATTTTAACTTTAAATGGACATATGTAGAAATTCCTGCAACAGAAGGCTATGATTATTAGGGACTCAGAAGTCTCAGGAATGAAGGTTTAAGGCATACCAGTAGGTAAGATTGTGCAATTTCCTGAAGTGATGGTTGTGGCATTTAGAATGAGGAGAATTTAAAATGGCTACTGGAGGAGGGAGAGGATGAATATTGGTTAGGGCCTGAACTGCAGTGTTGGAAAAGGTAGTTCATCTCACTAACCTCCTTTCTGAGAGGCCCACAGGGATCATGTAGGAGCTGCTCCCTGAATCTGTGAAGAAATAGATCTGTGAAGTCCAGCACTGTTCTGTTGTATCTGTGGAAAGGTGTTTCTCATATCTTCTACCACAGAGTATGCTACTACCATCCAGTGACTGAGAACAGTGCAGGGATTCTAGTCCTTGTCCATCTCTTAGAACTATGCTGCAGCCCAAGACCCTTCTACACAATCCTCTGTTTTCTCTCTCCTTTCACAGATGTCAGACCTGCATTGCAGTCCAAAGGCTCTCTGAACCTACTTATTATTTTTCCTGTTTATTCTTTGTAGACATTTCCCACCAATATATCCTTTGCATGTCTAATCTCATCTTGGTGTTTACTTCTCAAACTAACACAACTGAAGAGGTCCTCAGTAAAGGCTCATGTTCAAACAATACTGATATAGAACACATATAGAAACAATTTCTCTATTCTGAGTTTGTGATAAAGATAATATCTTCCAAAATATTTAGGATTCTTTTTCTATTAAGCATATGGTAGATCCTCATATTATGGTTGCTTTTTCAAACTGGTTATTTTATTTATTTTTATTTTTTTCTAAAGATGTTATTTATTTATTTGACAGATCACAAGTAGGCAGAGAGGCAGGCAGAGAGAGAGGGGGAAGCAGGCTCCCTACTGAGCAGAGAGCCTGATGCGGGGCTTGATCCCAGGACCCTGAGATCGTGACCTGAGCCGAAGGCAGAGGCTTTAACCAACTGAGCCACCCAGGCACCCTGCAAACTGGTTATTTTAGAAAGAGCACAACTTTATTCTGACACAGACATATGTTAAGACTGTATTTAATATTTATTTTCCTATGAGCTAGTAGTGTAACCTTGGGCCTAACATGGCATCCACATTGGCTTCAGCTGAAAAATGCAAATTATGTGCATTATATAGGATTACAGTGAGATTATGCACATATTGTGCCTTGTTGATGTCTGTAACATAGAGCATGTTTAATAAAGGACAGTCCTATCCAGTAGTTAAAGTACATCATTATCAGCCAGTTGATGTTTTCTTTTGTTCCTCTGGATGAACATTTAGAGAAGAGGAGAATGTTTGAATTCCCTGAATTTCCAAGTTCCTATTCTCTCCTGACATTCTTGTCCTTTCTGTTCATTCTGTGGTGCTGTTTCATATAAATACCTCTACATGGTCCTTGGATTCCCCTGAAATGGTAATGGAATTGTATATTGCCCCAGCTAAGCAGGACTCCAAATAGAAGGGCATTATGGGGCCATTATCAATAACTCCTTCTATGATTCTGCTGGTCTTACAGTAGTCTTCAAGAAGTGAAATAGAATACATAGATTCTCTTTCTTTTGAAAGCTGAACTCTCCAAAGCCATGCTCATAATGAACTATTAGCTTCCTAAGTCTTTGGATAAGATGATTTGTGTTCCTTTGGGTTCTAGCAATAGAGATCTAATGTCTGAACATGTTCAGAAAATTTCAGCAAGCTCCTGTGGGAGCCTCTTGAGGCCTCCAGCTCATGCTTCTTCAATAAGCCAACAAAGAGATGAACATATGCCAAAAATATCTTTGCTTTCAGAACTAGAAAAGTTAAACTATGCCTTCAGTCTACATAGTCAAAGAAAAAGGGACAGAGACATGGAGACGCCTTTTGGAGAATTCCTTTCTTATCTGAAATTCTGGATTCAATAGATAATAGAGCTGTGGTGACAAAGAGAAAAAAAAATCCTAAGATTTAATAATTGGTTTCTCTATGCTAATCGCTGTTCAGGGTGTTTTATATGCCTTACATGTGTAATTTAACTTCCACATATGCTCTAATGGATGACATTATCCCATTTTATCGATGAAGAAACACAAGTTACACAGTTAGTACATCCAGAACCAGAGTTAGTACCCAGATGTTTGTGACTCCTTACTTCATAGAAGTTTATAATTCATTTAAGCTGACATGGACATTAGGGAGAACTAGAAAACAGAAAATATTTTAAAATAAAATGTTAAATGATGCAGTTTAGATGGTGAAAGCCATAGTAGTTTAGGGAAAGGAGATAATTTGTTGATGAAGTAAAAAGAGACTGAATGTGGTATCAGTTGTTACTGATACTAACTTTGATTGACTAACCTTACAGGAAAAATGTACCTAAAAAAAAGAAAAAGAAATTGGCCATCCCTTCTGTGTGAGCACAAGTATTATGGGTTTCCTTGTGTAGGGCATAAACTAACAAGGAAAAATCTCATTTCTGCTATGGCATAATTGAAGGCAAGTACATTAGTTAATATTAGCTTTACCTACACAAAACAAAGAAACCCCAAACAATACTTGTTTGACAATGTAAGGGTTTCTTTTTCTTTCACATAAAAAAAAGTCGGGAGGTATGCAATTCAGGCCTTCATGAAGTCATGAGAGATCTAGGCTTCTTCTGTTTTTCTGTTCTACCATGTGTAGCTCTTGGCTTCTATCTTTAAGAATTAATTCTTCATTTAAAGATGGCTACAACAGGTCTAGCCATTGTCTTCCAATTTTAGAAAGCATGATAGAAGAGAGCACACCTTCCAACTAAGTCAGTTGTATTTAAAGACTTTTAACCTAAAAATTCGACTCAGTAACTTCCTCCTACATTTGACTGTTTACCACTATTGGGGAAATTGAGTTGCTTCATATTTTAGCTGAGTATAATGCTAAACAATATGAGGGCTCTGTTATTAAGGAAGAAGAGATATTGGGTAGGCAACTAGTAATCTCTGTTGCAGCAAGGGACCCATTAGTTTTCCTGTGAGATCCCTGTCAGCCCTAACTTTTATTTTGGATTAAGAAATAATATGAGCCAAAATTTAAAGCATTGATTATGTGCCAGGCATTGAGCTAAATTCTTTAAAAACCTTTAATTTAATACAATAACTTTATAAAGGGGAATTACTTTCCTTTGTATAAAGAATATTTGGCATATAATTATTGAGTGTTAAAAATGGTAGTGATGATAATGATGCCGCTGATGATGATGATGAAAGTAATCATTAAAAATGGCTCAGACAGAGAGCTTGGGAAGATGATGGAGTAGGAGGACTCTGCATTTATGATTAGATATCATCTATATCTAATTCAGTAAGCTGGAGAGTGATCTGGACTGGCAGGACAAACTCTGCTACTAAATATAGAAAAGAATCTACGTCTGAAAATTTAGGAGGGTCAGAAAGGAGGAAGGAAGCGGTCTATAGGATGGAGAGAGTTGTATGTGGCGAAAAGGCAGAGAAATGGTCTGTTACACCAGGGAGCTCATATGGGGAAGACTAATCCTCATAATATTTGGCTCTAAAAACTAGAAAGGCTGAATTCTGAGAGTTTTTAAAACTAGTTGGACTTGGAGCCTGGAGTTTTTAAAAGTCAGCTGACTCAGCAGTGGACAAGTCTGGAGGGTGAGAGATAGCTGGATTGCTACCCTCAAAGGGGCAGCAGCCAGCACAAAGAGGCAAATAAAAAAGGCAGTTTACACAATGCAGGGGGCAAACAGGAGAAAGATCTGTTCATACTGATTTCGGAGCATGTTGGGGGCCTTCTCCAGAAACGAGGAGCTGGCAGGCACCATTTTCCTCCTTCGCCCCCCAGCATAAGCACAGAGCCATCTGTGGGAGGCATTGCTACACAATTCTTGCTAACAAAACTGCTAGCAGTATACCTTTCCCATGAATTCTCCTGAGGACTCCCCACTCCAAGCCTGCTACCTCTGCCTTGGGTTTAGGAGAGATTTTGTTAGTACCTGTGACCCACCTAGCCTCCATGTGCACAACTACCATCACCCTGACAGGTCCCCCAGCCACCATTGTGTGCTGGATCTAGCCATGCCTTGTCATAGCCATGCTTCGTGCTCAGCCTTACAATGCCAGCAGTCCTTTGGGGGATCCAGCATAGGACTGTGACCCATTGCAAATTTTGTAATATCACTGCCCTGTTTTCAGGTTCCCTAAAGGGCACTCCCCCTAAGAGCTGGTCTGCCTTTATCCCACTACACCACAGAGAGCAAGTACAGCACACAACAGGAAGAAATTCAGTGCAGATGACTGCACTGAAAGGAAAAGTGGCTCAGACACAACAGCAGGGCATAAGCAACACATATAGACAGTCCTGTAAAGTGACAGGTTCTGGTGAATAGGAGACACTGCACTGTGGAGCATTCTAGGACCTCCTCTTCATAAAGTCACTTCTTTGAATAGCAGAAGATACAGTGGACTTTCTTAACACAGAGAGGCAGACAAAATGAGGAGACAGAGAAATTTATCCCAAATGAAAGAATAGGACAAGACCACAGCCAGAGATCTAATTGAAACAGACATAAGTAACATGCTTGATAGAGAATTTACAGCAACAATCACAAGGGTTGTCACAGGATTTGAGAAAATCATGGAGGACGTGAATGCAACCCTTAACACAGAGATAAGGAATAACATGAGAGAGATAATGGGCTTAATACAAAATAAGAACACACTTGATGGAATGAACAACAGGATGGAAGAAGCGTAGGAACTAATTAGTGACAGAATAATGGAATAATTATGGAATAATGGAATAATTAAGACAGAATAATGGAAAATAATCAATCTGAACAAAAGAAAGGAAAAAGAATTATGCATAGGAGTCTCAGAAGAAGAGTAAGAAAAGGGGGCAAAAATTTATTTGAAGAAATATTGTGTGAAAACTTCCCTAATCTTGGGAAAGAAACAGATACCCAGATCTAGGAGGTGCAGAGAACTCCTATCAAAATAAACAAAAGCAGACTCACACTCAGACATACTGAAATTAAGCCGGCAAAATGTAGTGATAAAGAAAAAATTCTAAAAGCAACAAGACATAAGAGTCAGTAACTTACAAGGGAAATCCCATAAGGCTTGCAGAGGATTTTCAACAGAAACTTTGTAAGCCAGAAGAGAATGGCATGATATATTATTCAAAGTGCTAAATGGAAATGTACCCAAGAATTCTCTATCCAAAATGTCTATCATTCAGAATAGGAGAGATAAAGAGTTTCCCAGACAAATGAAAACTAAAGGAGTTCCTGACCACTGAACCTGCCTTGCAAGAAATATTAAAGGGGTTTCTGAGTAGAAAGTAGAGACCACACTTGTGGTCACTTCCTACACTTTTGTGTAGGAAACACAAAAGCAATAAAAATGAATATATCTGTAAAAAATTAATCAAGGAGTTCACAAAAAAGATATGAAATATAATAATATATACATAAGACATGGGGAGGAGAGGAGAAAAGTAGGGTTCAATCTTATATGACCATCAACTTAATAGAGACTGCTAAATGGAGAGGAGGTTTTATACAAACCTAGTGGTAACCATATATCAAAAATCACTAATAAATATGCAAAAAATAAGAGGAAAGAAATCCAAATATATCACTGAAGAAAATCTCAAAACTTCTTAAAGAGAGGAAAACAAGAGATGATCAGAGAAAATCTTCAGAAACAACCACAAAACAAATAATAAAATGGCAATAAGTATATATCTATCAATAATTACTTTGAATGTAAATGGACTAAATGCTCCAATCAAAAGACATGGGGTGACAGAATCAATAGAAAAAACAAAGAAACAAGACCCATCTATATGCTGCCCACGGGAGACTCATTTTAGACCTAGACACACTTTCATATTAAAAGTGATGAGTTGGAAAAACATCTATCATACAAGTGGATATCAAAAGAAACCTTGAGTAGCTATACTTTCATTGGACAAAATAGATTTTTAAAACAAAGACTGCAACAAGAGATGAGTACTGTATGATAATAAAGGAAAAATCCAATAAGAAGGTATAACAATTGTAAATATTTATGCAACCAACATAGAAACACCCCAGTACATAGAACAGTTAATAACATACATCAAGGAACTAATTAATAGTAATACAATAGCAGTAGGTGACTTTTACACCCTACTTGGATCAAGGGACAGATTATCTAAACAGAAAATCCACAAGCTCTGACAAGCTCTGACAACAAGCTTTGACTGACACATTGGTTCTGATGGACTTAACACATATATTCACAGCACTTCATACTAAAACAGTAGAATACACATTCTTTTCAAGTGCACATGGAATATTCTCCAGAATAGTTCACATATTAGGCAACAAAACAAGCCTAAACAAATTCAAGAAGATTGAAATCATACCAAGCACTGTTTTTGCCCACAATGGTATGAAACTAGAAGTCAACCACAAGAAAAAATTTGGAAATACCATAAATACAGGAAGGTTAAATAATATGCTATTAAACAGTGAATGTCAACCAGAAAATAAAAGAAGAAATAAAAAATTACATGGAAACAAATGAAAATGAAAACACAACAGTCTAAAACCTTTGGCATGTTGCAAAAGTGGTTCTAAGAAGGAAGTTTATGGCACAACAGGCCTACGTTAGGAAGAAGAAATATCTCAACCTAACTTTATACCAAAAGGAGCTAGAAAAACATCAATGAACAAAACCCAAAACCAGCAGAAGGAAGGAAATAATTAGAAGATAAATAAATGATATCAAACTAAAAAAAAAAATCAATGAAACCAGGAGATAGTTCTTTAAAAAATAAAAAGAAAATTGGTGTCTCTAGCCAGAATTATTAAGAAAAAAAGAGAAAGGATTAAAATAAATGAAATCGCAAATGAGAGGACAAATAACAACCAATACCACAGAAATACAAACAATTATAAGAGACTATTAGAAAAACTATATATCAACAAAATTGGGCAATCCAGAAGAAATGGGTAAATTCCTAGAAACATATAGCCTACCAAAACTGGAACAGAAGGAAGTAGAAAACTTGAACAGACTGGTAACCAGCAAAGAAATTGAATCAGTAATCAAAAATCTCCCCAAAAAACAGAAGTACAGGAGCAGATGGCTTCCCAGGGGAATTCTATCAAACATTTAAAGAAGAGTTAATATCTATTCTTCTCAAACTATTCCAAAATATAGGAAAGGAAGGAAAACTTCCAAATCCATCCTATGAAGCCAGCATTATCCTATTACCAAAACCAGAAAAAGACACCACTGAAAAAGAGAACTATAGGCCAATATCTCTGGTGAGCATAGATACAATATTCTTTAATAAAATACTAGCAAACCAAATACAGGAATACATTGAAAAAGTTATTCATCAAGATCAGGTGGGATTTATTCCTGGGTTGCAAGAGTGGTTCAATATTTGCAAATAATTTGATACATCAAATCAATAAAAGAAAGGATAACAACTATATGATCATTTCAATACAGGCAGAAAAATCATTTGACAAAGTAAAACATCCACTCATGATAAATACTCTCTACAAAGTAAGTTTCAAGGGAACATACCTCAGTGTAATAAAGTCCATATATGAAAAACTGATAGCTAATATCCTCAATGGGGAGAATTTGAGAGCTTTTTCCCCCAAGGACAGCAACAAGGCAAGGATGTCCACTCTCACCTCTTTTATTCAACATAGTATTAGAAGTTCTAGTCATGACAATCAGACAACAAAAAGAAAGAAAAGGCATCCAAATCGGTAAGGAAGAAGTAAAACTTTCACTACTTGCAGATGACTTGATACTATCTATAGTAAACCCAAAGACTCCACCAAAAAACTTCTAGAACTGATACATAAATTCATACATAAATAGTAAAGTCTCAGGATACAAAATCAATGTACAGAAATCTGTTGCATTTCTATATACCAATAATGAAGCAGCAGGAAGAGAAATTAAGAAAACAATCCCAATTACAAATGCACCAAAAATAGTAAGATACCTAGGAATAAATCTAACCAAAGAATTGAAAGACCTATCTATACTCTGAAAGCTGTAAAACATTGATGAAAGAAATTGAAAATGACACAAATGGAAAGACATTCCATGCTTATGGATTACTATTAAAATATCTATACTACTCAAAGCAATCCACATATTTCATAAAATCTCTATCAAAATAACACCAGCATTTTTTACAGAGGTAGAAAAAACAATCCTAAAATGTGTGTGGGACAACGAAAGACCCCCAATAGTCAAGACAATCTTGATAAGAAAACCAAAGCTACAGTCAGTTAAGCATCTGCCTTTGGCTTAAGTCATGATCCCAGGGTCTTGGGTCAGGCTTCCTGCTCAGTGGGGAGTTTGCCTCTCCCTCTCTGCTTTCCCTCTCCCCCTCCCCCTGCTCATTCTTTCTCTCTCTCTCACATAAATGAATAAATAAATAAATAGTCTGGACTTCAAGTTATAAAGATGTAGTAATCAATGCATCACCGTCCTGGCGGGGGGGGGGGTGCGGGAAATAGACACATAGATCAATGGAACACAATAGAAAACCCAGAAATGAACCCACAACCATATGTTCAATTAATCCTGACAAAGCAGGAAAGAATATCAAATGGGAAAGGAAAGTCTGTTCAATAAATGGTGTTAGGAAAACTGGATGGCTCCATGCAAAAGAAATAAACAGACCACTTTCATGCAGCATACACAAAATTAAATTCAAAATACATTAAAGAGCTAAATATAAGACCTCAAATCATTAAAATCCTAGAAGTGAACACTGGCAGTAATCTCTTTGACATTATTCATAGCAACTTTTTTTCTAGATATGTCTCCTGAGGCAAGGGAAACAAAAGCAAAAATGAACTATTGGGATTACATCAAAATAAAAAAACTTTTATATGGTGAAGGAAACAGTCAACAAAACTAGCCGGCAACATATGGATTGGAAGAAAATATTTGCAAATGACATATCTGATAAATGATATCTGTATCCAAAATAATAAAGAAAGTGTAAAACTCAACACCCAAGAAACAAATAATCCAACTAAATATGGACAGAAGAGATGAACAGACATTTCTCCAAAGGAGATATCCAGATGGCCAGCAGACACCTGAAAAGATGTTTGTCATCACTTACCATCAGGGAAATGCAAATCAAGTCTACAATGAGATATCACCCAACACCTGTCAGAATGGCTAAAACCAACAACATTAAGAAACCATAGGTGGGTATATGGAGAAAAAGGAACCCTTGTGCACTGTTGGCAGCAAAGCAAACTGATACAGCTGCTCTGGGAAACAGTATAGCAGTTCCTCAAAAAGTTAAAAATAGAACTACCTTACAGTGCTATCTAGCAGTCACACTACTGGGTACTTACCCAAAGAATTTGAAAAACACTAATTCAAGGGGATACATGCACCACTGTGTTTATTGCAGCATTATTTACAATAGCCAAGATATGGAAGCAGCCCAGGTGTTCATGGATAGATGAATGGATAAACATGTGGTGTATATATGCTTGGACACATAAAAGAATGAATTCTTGTCAGTGACCTGGGTGAAGCTAGAGAGTACTGTGCTATGTGAAATAAATCAGAGGAAGACAAATACATGATTTCATTCATGTGGAAATTAAGAAATAAAACAAATTGGCAACATAGGGGGGGAAAAGAGAGTGAGAGAGAGACAGGCAAACCAAGAAATAGACTCTTAACTATACAGAACAAAGTGATGGTTGCCAGAGAGGATGTGGATGGGGGAAGCGATGAAGTAGGTGATAGGGATTAAGGAGGACATGTGTAATGAGCACCATGGGCTGCAAGGAAGTGTTGAATCACTATATTGTCCAATGAAAATGAAATTGAACATTACATCAAAAACTAATGATGTACTATATGTTGGCTAATTGAACATAATAAAAATAAAATGGTTAAATACTAAAATAATAAATAATTAAATGGCTCATATTTATTGAATGCTCATGATGTGCCTGTTACTGTGCTAAGTAAGGCTTTTGATTCTAGACACACACACACACACACACACACACACTAATACTCCTGAAAAACCATAGGAGGTGCAAGTTTTATTTTCATTCTACAGAGGAAGAAAATGAGCATTAGACCACATAAGTAACTTTCCCCAAAGTCCACAGCTAGTCAGTGGCAGAGCCAAGACTACCATTTAAGCCTTAAATGCAAAGCCATTGCTTTTAACTACTGTGCTTTATTTAAGGGGCTGTACAAGCCCAGGGAGTACAGAATTAAAAAATTAATAGTTCTTTTTTGTGGAGCTCATAGTTCAGTCAGTTGACAGTTATATATATCATATAAACAATTATACTGTCATTTCACAAACACAATATTTGAGATTTTTCAAGTTGTAATGAGACCACAGAATTTACTTTTAGTGTTCAAGAAAGGTGGATCTATGCCTTTAGTCCTTGGACTAAATTTAGTAGCTGAACCACTGAGGTGAAAGGATCTTGTAAATGTTCGACATTAGTAGTAATGACATTCAAAATGTAATCGGCTTGCTACTTTGTCAGTAAGCAAACAGGTAAATTAGTAGCTCAGAGGTGTCAAATGCTAAGGAGGAAGTTTCTGAGACACTGAGGATATAGATATTATTTAGAGACTTACTTTGACTCTACTTTCCGAAGCTGAGTTTTGTTATATAATCAAGGGGTCTAGATGTTCTAAAAGTTTCCTTGTAATGGAAGTGTTTACATTTTTAATGCAAGTTCTTCCAAAATGGTTATGTATACCATGAGTGTAGAAAGGGAAGAGAGACATAGCAGAGGATCAAGAATTTGGACAGTGGTGGGATTGAGCCTTTGCGGAGTTATCACCAGCAGCTGCACAATTCCTTGGGAAACCAAAGGCCCAAGGAAGAGCTAAGAAAGATATGTTGCATCGGCTGCTCTTGCCCTATGTGGTTTCTGTACTTAGGCTACTTGTCTGTATCATTTACTAATTAAATTAGTAACATAATCCAATTTTAGAGAAAGTATGTGATCTTTTCTTGTAACCTATCTGCAGTCTACCTGAGATGCTGTAGAGGAGCTTCTTGGGGAGGAGTTCTTTATAGATTTTGGATACTAACCCTTTATCAGATGTCATTTGCAAATATCTTTTCCCATTCTGAAGGTTGCTTTTTAGTTTTGTTGATTGTTCCCTTTGCAGAAGGTTTTTATCTTGAAGTCCCAGTAGTTCATTTTTGCTTTTGTTTCCCTTGCCTTAGGAGACATATCTAGTAAGAAGTTGCTATGGCCAATGTCAAAGAGGTTACTGTCTATGTTCTCTAGAATTTTGATACTTTCCTCATTTGACCTTTACAATAACCCTTCAGAGTAGGTATTATTACTACATTTTTCACAAACTAGGAAACTGAGGCACAATTAGTATCTTGTATAAGTACTTATAGTAACTGCATAGGCAAGGTCCTTCTGATTCCAAGTCTGTTATCTTTTGATTATGCTTAGTTATGTTTGGCTACATTGTAGGGTGCTAGGTTAAGAATATTTAAGGCCAACAGAAAAGGGTACTAGAAAGAGATGACTAGAATAATGATCACCTGATTGAAACTTGGTATTGCTTCAGCCAGCCCAATAATAAGTGAAATCAACTGTTCACATCATGGAGGCTCAGTGAAATTTGGTTCTAGCAATACTTCCTCTGGATTCATTAGTAGCATTTATTGGGTCTTTTTTTGTTGAGGACACAAATAATTGGCAGAATGTAAGAGGTGGATAAAGAAAATAAGGAAACTGAAGGTATCAATATTCTATCTTTACTAGCTTCCAAATCTCTATTCTCTTGGCAATATTGTACTAATAGAGGTGGGAGAAGAAATTCTGAGAAGTCAAACAGAATCTGTGCAATCCACACATAGGTTGCCTTTTTCATACCAGAGAGTGGTTAAGGTGCTATGGCTTTTGGGAAATACAGATGTGGTGCCTTCTAGAACTTGGGGTAAACTGTTTAGATATCAGGAGTGAAACTATCTCTTTCAGGAGTGATGGGGGGGTTAGGTCTAGGCAATATTCATGTGAAATGTTATTGCTAAGATGTTATTTTGGTGGTAGAGAGCCAATTATAGCCCGAGAATTATTGAATTATCTAAATTATTAACTATATTCCAGATATCATTATAATTACCAAAAAGATTTGGCTTAATGTTATAACTCTGATACATAAAATACTTAACCTAAAAGAAAAATTACTTCATTTTGGAGAAGGAACTAATATTTGACGAGTGCTTATTATTCACCATGCACTTGATTAGGTGATTTATATTCCTGACTTTGTTTAATCCTTGCACTGTATGGTAGGTAGTTATAATTTTCCTCATATATGAGTGTAGAAATGGAGCCTAAGAGGACATGTGTTTTTCCTAAGATCACTTAGTAATAGAATCTGAACCTAGGTTTGTCATACTCTACTACCTATAATGTATATCTTTTGACATCTCTGTTACTTTCTCATTTTCCATTTTTTTCAGTGTACCTATAGCTAAATTATAAACAATTAAAGGCCCAGAGTAAATCTCAGTAATTAATGAAATTATTTCCTGAGTGTCCACAGTGTGATAGTACTATGATAAGGGTACCATTAGACTGGGCCTTTCTGAAGTCAAGATATGATTCATACATGTAGATATGGCAGTATGATGACAGGAAATTATGGGCAATTTTCCTGGTTAAAAGAACATAAATTTTAGTTACACAACCCTGAATTTTGCCTCATGGAGTTTACTTTCTAGTTGGAAGAAAAGAGAGTGTAGTAGTAAATAAAACATGACAGATGATACAAAAAAAAAGCTGCTATGGAGGAAATAAAAATCATAGATGAGGATTAGGAAGTGCATTGATGGAGGTTACAATTTTTAAGTAGAGTAATGATGGAAGATATCACTGTGAAGGTAGAATTTGAGCAAAAGTCTGAAGGAGGTGAACCAGTCAGATACTTAGAGAAGAGCTTATGAATCAGAGGATACAAGTGCAAAAGTCTTCAGTGAGAACATGGCTGACATATTTTTGGAAAGCAAGTACTTCTTTATGGCTGAAACAATGAGTGAAGGGATGATTAAAGGGAAGTGATGTCATAGAAGTGATGTGGTCAAGATTATGGGTCAGTTTAAGGGCTTATACTGGTGTATGGCAGAAAGATTAGAGGGTCATGAAAATGGGAGTATTACAATTTGACTTGCATGATTTGTCCTTAATGGAGAGAATGAACTTTAGGGAAAGAAATACAGAAGCAGACAAACCAGTTAAGAGGCAATTGAAATCATCCCATCAAAAAATTATGGTTTGGCCTGGGGTACTAGCAGTAGATGTGATGAGCACAATCATATTCTGGGAATATTTTCAACTATAACTAATAGGTTTGCTTATAGATTAGCTTTGGGATGTGAGAGAATGAGAGGAGTTGAGGATGATTTCAAAATTTTGATCTGAATATATGTTAGAATGAAATTGCTATTAATAAGATGAGAAAGACTCTGAAAAGAACAAGTGGGAGAGGAAAGATCAGGAGACTGATTTCAGATATGTTTATTAGCAATCTGAAGAGAGATGTTGAATAAGCAGTTGGCTGAATGTGTCTGGGGTTCAAGGACAAGTCTGAACTCTGTTATAAAATTTGAGAGCCTTCAGTGTAAACAGATGGTATTTAAAGCCATGTGACTGATTGAGGTGATTATCAAGGGAATTAGTGTATTTTGAAAAAGGAAAAGTTTCCAGGATTGGATCCTGGGGAGAAGATATTTAGAGATCAAGGAAATTAAGAAAATCCTCTAAAGGTGCTTGAGAAGGAGCAGCAGGTCAAGCCAGAGGAAAACAAAAACAGTGTTGTATGCACCACTGTCAAGTCAAATAAGTTGAAGAATAAGAATAGATTTATAAGATTTAACAATGTGGAAGATATCAAGAATCTTGACAGAAGTAGTAGATTGGGTCAAGATAACTGGTTTGATGATTAAATGATATCATGAATATGAAGTATATAGCTCAGTGCCAGGCACATAGTACTGCCTTATATATATTCCTCTTTTCCATCCCTTTTCCTCGTCTAGAAAGAGCAGAATCAAAGGCAGTGAAATAAGATATTAAGAGGAATGTAAAGAAGTATTAAAAGTCTAACTTTGGGGGAGATAATAAGCTATTTAAATCATGGGGAGTAGGCTGAAGCCTGTTCATTTAGTGTCCAGCCAAGGAGTGGGGGTTTTTTCTTTTCTAACCACAAAGAAGATACATTGCAATCAGGAAAATGTGATAAAAATTGTTGGTATTTCCTTGTATCTTCCTTAGTGCTTTGCACTTAGGCAGGTTTAAAAAGGATTTATTGATTTAAATGATTTTGGTCTAAAATAATTTTAAATAATTTACAAAAGTATCCTAGGACTGTCCCAAGAGAAACCAAATGATCTAAGTGCCCTTTCCTTTTGAATTGCACTGATACTCTGTGTTTCATTCTGCTATGCTTGACTGTTTTATCCATTTCTTTCTCAGTGTATTTGCTTGGGTGCTTTATAAAATTCAACATAAATTTCTGTACTAGAATATTATTGGCATATTTCTGTAACATCAGGTCATTAACTACAAACTGTCAGGGCATATCTGGCAGCTGTCTCATCTTTCATGTCTTTATATAATCTTCAAAATCGATACTGTACTATCCAATAATTCAGAGCATTTTATGGGGTTTTAAATTGAGACCATCTCCAACCTTTTGAATATTCGGATCTAGGATTTAAGAGGTTTTCCCCAGAGCTCTTTATGCCTAACTATTTTGTCCCTTGCATATTTGTTTGTCTTGAAATACAGTTTCTCTTCTAGCTGGGTTTTCTGTCACAGCATATAGACAAGTCCTATAGTCTTATCATCAGCTGTCAAGAGATTTATATTGTGTCCTTTGCCTTCTGCTTTGAAAAATAGAAATAAAGGTAAACTTATTTGTAGGTTTATTATGAGAATAATATTTTTAAAGAAAGCAGCATAATATAGTGAAAAGAGCAATGAATTAGGAGGCATGACCCCCAGACTCTAAACCCAGCTGTGCCACTGTGTTAGTAATTTGTTGGGAGAACCAAGGCACTCACTCTTCTAAGTCTCACTTTTCTTTATAACATAAGGGGAGTAGGATTCAGTAATATAATTCCTTCATTTATTCAACAATATTCTGAGTGCCTCTTCTGTACCAGCCCTATCACGACTATTAATATGAATAAGGTCTACTTTCTTTCCTAAGACACTTGTATACTAAAGATGAAGAGAGAAGAAAAATAATGCAAATCAGTTTATATAAAAGAGGTATTCAAAATGGAGAATATAATTTAGCAGCATAAATAAGGGGCAACTGATCAACTGGGGTGATTGGAAAATATTTCCAAAAGGAAATAACTAAGCCTAAATTGAACCTTTAAATTTATTTTTACTGGAACTCTTCTATGTTGTTGGTGGGGGTGTAAATTCATACATACACTTGTAGAAAGATACTATGAAAGTATGATTAGAGGTAATATACATAAACCTTTTGCTCTAGTAGATAATACTGGTTTTTCAGTCCCAGATATGTGTGCAAACATTCTCCAGAAGACATACAAAAATATTTTTAGTGGACTATTTGTAATAATCAAAAGAGTATTATTCAAATGGCTACAAATAGTAGAATTGATCAATTGGGTTACAATCCTGCCTGTATCTTGGAATACCATATAGCATTGAGAATGAGTGAACTGTAACTGCAGGCAACAACATGCAAGAATCTCACAAAAATAATATGGAGAGTAAGGGGCCAAACACAAAAGAGTATATGCCACATGATTTCATTCAAAAAGTTGAAAATGGACAAAAATAACATTATTAAAAGTTAGTATAGTGGGTTCTGTTGGTGAGTGAATTGTGCCTGGAAAGTTCCTTCTCTAGTGCTGGTTTTTCTCTATTTCTTGATCTGAGGGTGGTATATACAGGTGTGCTGGTTTCTAAAAAAAAAAATTATCAAGCTGTATATTTGTAATTTGTGCACTTTTATGTATGTATGATAATTCTATAAAGATCTTACATACCAAAATGAATGGAAGATCATAGCAA
Organism: Lutra lutra; assembly: GCF_902655055.1. NCBI lineage: Eukaryota > Metazoa > Chordata > Mammalia > Carnivora > Mustelidae > Lutra > Lutra lutra. Next base: position 158,264,593 of record NC_062281.1, read on the forward strand.
GGAAGGGTGTTTTAAATTGAAAAAAGAGCATGAACAAAGGGAAGAAGCCTTAAAAGAACATGGTAAAGATTTTTGTTTCTCACATGCTGTGATTCTAATATTCATTTTCATTTATTCAGTAAAAACTGTTGATGCTCACTATGTGATATGATTTCTTAAAGTAGTAAACTTTGGGGAATGATAATGGAAATTTACTTCAGTTCTTTTCCTACACAATTAAGTATTTCATTTATGGGAACAAGACAAAAATGACAACAACTTTTGCTTGAGATTCCTGCAGGCAACTATATTTTTAATTCTTTGTCTTACTATTACCTAGCACAGAGCCTTTCAAACAAGCATACTCTAAATGTTGAATAGATTATACCACCATCTACAATACACACATGCACACAGAATACATGCACTTATTTTCATGATTTCCAAAGGGTTCACAGAATTGATATGAGTTTGCCAAAGCACAAAATCTTATTTTGCACAGCACTTTAATTTATAATGTTTCTCAGAAACATAACATAACAATTTTTTTACATCTTTTTCCAGTAGATTAAGAAAAGATTTATAAATATTGGAAATTAATTGGTAAAATTATCATTACATTCAACAATTTGAGATGCAATCTAGTATATTGTATTTTTTAAGTGTTTTTTTTGGAAATTGAGACAAAGAAGGTCAAATTGTAGTTTGGAAGTGACTCATACTTTTCTTTTCACATTCCATATCTAATCCTTACTCAGATCATTGATCTCAGTATGAATACTTCTAATCTGTAGTCATAGGTGTGGTAATAGCAGAGTCTGCCTTTAAAAGTATGGTTGATACCTAAAAATACATTGGGCCATTTCTCTCATGTTTTGGATATTTTCCATTTGCTCCTTTATATCTGAGCTTCCTTTTTTCTACCCTGCTTACAGTCCCAGGAGACTAACCTCATGGACTAAATTAACAGGCTCCTTTATACTCTGACTGGCAGTTTGCGTGACAATGAGAGCACTGTCAAGGCATCACAAGGTGGGGAAAGAGAGAGATTGGAATATTTATTGCTCCTTATTAAAGCCCCTTAACATTTCCAGGTTTCGGTAACAACTCTCTCCCAATGATCCTTCATGCCTAAAGAGGCTTAGATAAGCTTCAACCTCCATGGGTGTAAGGTACAAGTTTTTTGTTTTGCACAACTGGGATATTTCATTATCCCTGGTTGGCTTTTCTTACTCTGCTGGCACTCGTTAGTTATTCCTTTATTAAATTCTCATTTATCTTGTTAGAATTTGCCATCTGTTTCTAGCCAGACTTTGAATGATATGCTAGATTAGGTTTTGGTGTGGTTTCGGTTTATTTTCCATGCTGTGCTGTACCAGCTCTTCTCTTTGTTCAGGATCCAGCTGTAAACTTACTGCCTCTAAAATATGAATTTTGGAGCCCAAGAAATCTGTGCTTGAATTAAAACTCCAACACTTATTAGCTGTGTGACTTTGTGTAAATTTCTGCATATTTTTGAACTAGTTTCCTTCTTTATAAAATTAGGGGAAATACCCCCATTTAAAGTTGTGAGCTCTTAAATAAAATTGTTTTCAAAAGCTCCTGGCACTAAATTTCGGTCTCAGTAAATGTTAGTTATTTTTCTTCTCCCTCTCTCTCTCTGATCAACTTATCATATTTTACTTTTTATTTTCTATTATGCATTTGTTTGTATGTTACTTTGAATCGTTTTCTAGTTGTTTATGAACTATACAGAGAGTTGCCTTGCCTTTCTGAGTTTACTCTGAATTTCAAAGCGCAACGGGTCATAGGAAAGTCTAAAAATAACTAAAAATTGTGTGTGTTTAGAATTTTAAAAAATTTACTCATGCTATTATGGTTAGTCCTCATAACTCTGAAAAGGAAGAATATATTTTTCTCTCATTTCACAGATGATGGAACTACGCACAGAGAAATTAATTATCTAATTTCTCTAATAATGAACTAAATGGTGTTGAAACATAACTCGAACTCAGGTTCTCAGGTTTTAATCCCCTTCTTTTCTGTTATACCATAATGGACTTATTTGCTTCTTGAATACATTATCCTTTGATTCACTTCCTTTGAATTCATATTATTTTAGGTGATTGATAAGTTATATCTATCGTTTTTACTTCTCCTACTTCTTTTTTGATGAGTTGTCTACTATCTTTATTTTTACCTAATCTATTTTCATTATGTTTTATGATTTTTATCCCTTCTCATTGACTGTTTTTCTCCAGAGATCATAATCATAAAAACTTGAATTAAACAGTCATAACTGGGAATAAAACAGTTATAACTGGGAAACACAGAAAGGAGGCCAACTAATTTATACTTCATTTCTTCCAGGATTGTTCTCTGGATTTGGTCTTGATTTCTGATGTGGGAAGTTGTTTTTGTTCCTTTTTCAGTCCTGCGCATAGCTAGTGTCTTTGAATGTGTATCCCTGTGGTTATATATTGACCCTTCCTAATGATAGGTAATATAAGAACACTTCGTGAGAGGCAATGTAGTAAAGTAGAAATGGCAGCATTAGACTAGACTAGCCTGGGTTTAAATCCTGCATCTGCCATTTACTAGCTGTGTGACTTTGGGTAAGTTATTGTTAAACTTGCCTTTTAAAATTCAGATTCCTCATTTTTAAAACAGTAAGGGCGGTAGAGGTGAGGTGTGTGTGGTAAAAATTTTGTACCTTTCTTGTGATAATTAGATCACAATTAGATGAGATAGTATATGTAATGTATTACATTGTAGATTTATAATAAATAGTGTTTTTTATTATCATTATTACCATTTACTATTACTAATAGACACACAAAAGAACCTCTGTTTTTTTTTTTTTAAGTTCTTGTTCAGGCCACTAGGTGCATTTAGTAATAAATAGGATAATTACTGGATTTGGAGTTTGGCCAGGCCATTGCCAAACAGACTTCAAAAGACATAGCATCTTAGAGGAGCCCAGTGTGAAAAATCTCCTTTGTTCTTTTTGCTTGCCTCCCTTTATGATCCATAATGCCTTCTGCTTTGGTGATGGCATTGACTGGGTATTTTAAGGCAATTTGTAGGATTAAGCCTCTCAGTGTACCACAGCAGGTTGAAGCCTGGATGGGTCTGGTAACAATACAATCCTTCTCTCATGGAGATTAAGATTTCCTAACAATCTCTAGGCTCTGTTGGCCTCCTTTTTCCTTTACCAAGAGCACTAAAATGCTTGTAAAAAGGCTTGCCATAGAAGAGAAATTTCTGGTACCAGTGACTTTCTAATTCACTTCTTTTATGGAGGTAAAACAAAAAAAAAAATCAAGAAAATATGTAGTGAGAGAAGATTTAAAAAAAAACATTTAAGGAATATTAGTAGTACATTAGATTTGGTAATGCCAGATCTTTACTTATGTTGATTCTTCCTCTTTTCTTTCTCTAGCAAACTCCTAACTCTTTTAAGAATCAGCACCAATATTTCTGTTGAAGCTTTCTCATTAGACTGTGAGCCCCTTGAGAGGCAGGGCTATTTTTCTCATCTTTGTATGTGCCTCCTGCCTAACACTGAACCTGGCATATAGAAGGCATTTGACAAATGCATAAGGCCAACCAAGATATTTTCACAGTATCTGAGGATTAAGAGGTCTCACTTCTCCCACGTAATTCAACCGCAATGGCTATTACTTCCCTAAAAGACTGTTCTGGGGGTTGCTGGTTAAATTTATCTCTTATTCAAGACACTAACTAGTAGAAAGCAATAAAAGATCATGCTATAAGAGAAATATCAGGTGGCCTGGAGAAGTCAAACTAAATGAGATCTGAATGTAAACCTACATAACACAGTTCCTGGCAGTTTTATAAACAGAGATGTGTGAGACCCAGCTGATCTTGGCTTCAAGGAGATTCTAGTCTTGCTTAGACTAAAGACAGACACACTGAAAAGTAGAGTCTATTTAAGGCAGAGTATAGTTAGGAGCTAAAAGATATGTGGTAGATTTATAGGAGAGGGAGTAATTACCATAGTCAGAAAGGCCAGCAAATGCTGCCTAGAAGAGGTAAGGCTTCAACAATGTTTTGAAAGAGACCAAGGGCAGAGAACCCCAGCTAAATTTCAGGTAGAACTTCAGGCAAAGGAGTGTTGGCTCATTTTGTAGGATTCATTTTGGGGACTATGTGGTGACATAACTATTTGGAACAAATAAGATACTTTTTTACTGTTTTAAAAATGGTAGAAAATAGGAAATAAAAATGTAATGGAATACTAGCAATGAATAGGTGGAATTTTAAATTAAAAATATAGTACTATTTACATTAGCACTTTAAAAAACTAAATCTTACATGTAAATTTCATAAGCAGTGTTAAAGTCTACATAAGGAAAATTATAAAACTCTGATGAAAGAAGTAAAAAATAATTAAATGAATGGAGAGATAGTCCTTTTCATGAACAGGAAGACTGAGTATTGTCAGTATACCAGTTCTTCCCAACTTGATCTATAGATTCCATGCAATTCCAGTCAAAATCCCAGTTAGTTATTTTCTGGATGTCAACAAATTGATTCAAAACTTTATATGGAGACAGGGTGGAAAAAAATAGTCAACACAATATTGAAGGAGAAGATCAAAGTTGGAGAACTGACACTACCTGACTTTAAGACTTATCATAAAGCTATAATAATCAAGATAGTGGGGTTGGCAAAAGAGTAAACAAATAGATCAATGGAACATAATGGAGAGCCCAGAAATAGACCCATATAAATGTAGTCAATGAATTTTGACAAAGGTACAAACACAATACAATAGAGAAAAGATAGTCCCTTCAACAAATGATTCTAGAAAAACAACATTCACCTACAAAAAGTGAATTTAGGCACAAAATTTACATCTTTAACAAAAATTGGAACACAGACGTAAATACAAAATCAGAAACTATAAAACTTCTAGAAGATAATATAGGAAAAATCTAGGTGACCTTGAGTTGGTGATTACTTTTAGATATAACACCAAAAGCATAAACCATGACAGGAAGAATTGATAAACTAGATGGAGTTCAGTAAAACTAAATATTTCTGCTCTGTGAAAGACACTGTCCAAGAGAATGAAAAGACAAGCCAGAGACTGGGGGAAAATATCTGCAAAAGATATATCTGAAAAGGGCTATTATCCAAAATATATGAAGAACCCTTAGAATTCAGCATTATGAAAATAAACAATCCAACTAAAAAAATGGGCAAGAACCTGAACAGACATCTCACCAAAGAAGACATAGAGATGATAAATAAATATAAAGATGCTCACATCATATATCATCAGGGAAATTAAAACAAGGATTATACTATACATCTATTAAACAAAATCCAGGACACTGACAACACCTAATGCTGGTGAGGATGTGGAACAGGAGGATCTTTCATTGCTGATGGGAATACAAATTGGTACATTCACTTTGGAAGACAGTCCTATAAAACTAAACATACTTTTAACCATAGAATCCAGCAATCAGAGAAAAAAAAAGAACCCAGCAATCATACTCTTTGATATTTATTCAAATGAGTTGAAAACTTACTTCCACACACACACAAAAAAAACACACAAACATTTTTCTTGCAGCTTTATTTATTTATTTATTTATTTTGGCAGAGAGTCAGGCAGAGAGAGAGGGGGAAGCAGGCTCCCTGCCGAGCAGAGAGTCTGATGCGGGGCTCAATCTCAGGACCCTGAGATTACAACCTGAGCTGAAGGCAGAGGCTTAACCCACTGAGCCACCCAGGCGCCCCTATTGCAGCTTTATTTTTAATTGCCAAAACTTAGAAGCACCCAAGATGTGTTTCAGTAGATAAATGGATAAGTAAATGGTGATAAGTCTGAAAGACAAAATGTGTTTCAGTGCTAACAAGAAATAAGCAACCAGCCCATGAAAAGACATGGAGGAACCTCAAATGCATTTTAGTAGGTGAGAGAAGCCAATCTTAAAAGGTTACATACTATACAATTCCAGCTATATGACATTCTAGAAGAGCCAAAAGGAGACAGTAAAAAGATCAGTGGTTGCCATTGGTGGGTGAAGTAGAGACAAGAATGGATAGACAGAGCATAGTGGACTTTTGTAGGCAAATACTCTATATAGTATAATGGTGGAAACATGCCATTATGCATTTGTTCAAATCCATAGAATATGCAACACCCAAGAGTGAACCTTAATGTAAACTGTATACTGAGTGATAATGATGCCTTAAGGTAGGTCCATTAATTGTTACAAATGTACCACTCTGGTAGGAGATATTGATAATGTGGGAGGTTATGGGTTTGTGGGGACAGGGTTATATGGGAAACCTCTATACCTTCTCTCAGTTTTGCTGTGAACCTAAAACTGCTCTTTAAAAATGTCTATTTAAATAGTAGTAAAGTATTTTGAAATAGAAAATAAAGGAAAACTGCCTGAGTTATCCTAAAGAGCAGCCATTGAGAGATAAGTCTGTAGTTTAACAAAATAAAACTGGTTCCTGTGCTTCAGATTGTTTGGGGAAAGGTGGGACAGCTAGATAGCAGAACATTGCAATCCTTCAGCCTTTCTCAAGGACATGGGAGTGTTGGCATATTAGGGAAAATTCATAATAATCTTAAAGACCCTCTATTTATGAATACCATAGAGCATAATTTGAATGGAATTTTAAAGTATTGGTAGGATATCAGGCTGAGGAATTTTGTGTTTAACATATAAACAGATGGTAAGAAATGAAAATGAGAGTAGAAGAGTATAAAATGGATTGGAAGGGCCAGAGGCAATAGCTGTAGCCTGGGCCTACACAAAGCCTTGTCTGCTGCTATGATATTCTGAATGTGGACTGACTGGTTATGATTAAATTTCCTTAAATGAAGGAGATTAAGGCCCTGTGGGTCGAGCAAACTTGTTTTCAGAATTTCTGTGTGTCTTTGGGTTAAAAGTACCTGGGCTACAATCCTGATCCATGTTCTTACTTTCTGTGTGATCTAGAATATATCACTTCACCTGTCTGGACTTCATTTCCTGATGGGTAAAATGAGAATAATAACAATAACAATAATACTTAATTTGCAGGGCTGTTATGAGGATTAAAGACATTTGTAAAGAATCTAACACTCAAAGGTTTGTTCCCTTTAGAACTGCAGGGAGAGAAGTCTGAGCTAGGAGAGGTCCAGTCAAGAGGAATCTTTAAGACTGAGGCCATATCCCTGTGACTACTACCATCCAAGTGCTGTAAAGAGGCTAAGAACTATCCGTAAATAGGACCCTATAAATATAGATCAAAACATCCTCATTGACTGTCAAAAATAAGATCACAGCAGCATTAAGGCACCCAGATGAAACACACCAGCACTTATCCACAGTGAAATCTATAAAGTGCTTTTGATTGCTCAGGGGATCTTTAGATATAGCATCATTTTCTCTATCTTATGGATGACTTGGCCACCTCCGCTATGAATTTTTCATGATTCCCCTGACCCAGCAGCTCTTGCCTGTGGAGAGAGTAATATGCTATTGATTTCAGAGTTAGGTTTCTGCCTTTTTCACCACAACAGGATTTTTGTAGCCTAGAAACCTCAATCCCCTATTAGTCATTAGAGACTCGGGCAACTTTTCTTAGATCTGGAATTCAGAAGGCGAACCATTTAGCTGCTGGTGTCAAAAATAGACTTTATAGTGGAATTTTAACTGATCTTAGTAACAAGAGTAGCTGTTATTAAAAACTTCCTAATTAAACAAGTAGAGGTAGGACTATAGAGAGTGCCAAGAAATCACAATATTCTTTGTTTTTCTTACAATTAGAATGTTTTTGTAGGCATAGCTTTTGGAATGAACATATTAAAAATATACTAGAAAGTAAAAGAATAAAAAAAATAGAAGAAATATAACAGGGAAGTCCAGTTGAATTTTTAGTATTTTTTTTCTTCTGCATAATTTTTGGAATAGATGTCTAGGTGATGCTTATTTTCAGTGGCCCTTGGTCATGTAAGAGAAGTGGAAAGAGACCATGCTGTTGGTAGTTTTTATTTAAACTGCTTTTAAGAAATCAGAAAATCCATATCTTACATCCTGTGAAAACTCATTCTTGGCATTACCATGGTAACAAGACTTTTAAAAGGGAGTTAACTGAAATTTAGCTGCATATATTATTTCTTTGTGATTCATACTTCATAAAACTGCAAATGTCACACTAATACATGTTTTACCTTAATGTTTTATACCACCGTTTAGTCTTAATTGATCTAATGTTTTCCTTAATTAAATTTTATGCTTCTTTGAATGGTTTTTCTCCACCCCTCCTTCTCCCCCAATCCCCTCTTCTGTGGACCCATCAAACTATACATTTCGACAGGGTGACATGCAATTTGGGAAACTGTCACACAGGAGATCAATCATCCCAACCTAAGAACTCAACAAAAGATTTTTGGAAAACTGCTTGTCCTGCCTAGAAATTCGGCCTATCCTTTTACTTGGATAGAATTTTGGCATCTTCTTTTGTGCTCTCGCCCATCCTCTTACCATTTGAATCTCCAGATTCAAGTCTGGAGAAGCAGGATACATAGGTGAGGAGAATATAGCCAGTACATCCTGGATGAAATGCAGTCTTCGCATTTCCTTACTCTGTGACCTTGCGTAACTCATTCAACTGATCTATTTAATTCATAGTTTTTTAATAGGTAAGATAAGGTTAAAACAATACCTTTGTCATAGAACTTTCGTGAGGATATTAAATGTGATAATGTAAAGTACTGGCATAGTGTTTGGCACAAGATCTATGCTCAGCAAATAATAGAGTTATCTTTTATTTATAATAATAGTAATTATGAGGAAGTAGAGAAAATAGTATTCACCTGAATTACTTTAATTGAAAGCTTTGTATTTGTTTGGAAGATTTTATTTGGTAAACTTAGGATGAATAGTTAAACTCCACGTGTAATGTATTATTTCTGAGAAGAGATACAAGTTGGGCTTTTTGGTTTCAGAGAGTGAAAGAGAATAAAAGTAAATAGAGAGGGGAATGAAAGGGTGAGAGTAGGTTGAGCTAGTGAGATGGAGAAAGGTTTTGCACCACCTGAACAGCACATTTTCTGGTAACTCCCAGGTATTTTGTGGTGTTAAACAAATCTATGCAATGGCTTGTGGAAGTAAGGTTTGTGTATAAGAGAGTAGAATGAGAGAAGAGATGAATTTCACACCCTGATTGACATGGGCTAGAAAAAAACAGCAAGTAGTGACACTGCCCTTGAAATGAGAGAGTATCTTAAAGATCCAAGGCTCTAAGAATTCAGAGGAGACATATGTGTATTTATATAGTCTGAAACTGGGTGGAGAATGTGGGGGGAATTTTGTCCATTTTGCATAGATCTCTTAAGAGATAGAAATGCCCCAGCTAGCATCTGGGTTTTATAATAGTAATGTCAACCACTTCTTCCCCCAGCTCTACTTAAGTCTAATTGACAAGAAGAATTTAAAGTGTAAGCAGTATATTTAAAGAGTGACGAATATATTTATAGTGTACCATGTGATGATTTTATATATATTTATACATTTTGAAATAAGTACCATAATCAAGTTAATTAACACATCCATTATCCCAGGGTTAACTTTTTTGGGGGGGGGGGGCGGTTGAGTGGAAATGCTTAAGATATACTCCCAGCAAATTTCAGCATAAAATATAGTATTATTAACTGTGGTCACTATACTATACTAGATTTTCAGAACATAATCATCTTATAACTGAAAGTTTGTATCCAACCAGCATCTTCCCATTTCCCCCACTCCCCATGCTCTGGCAACCACCATTCCATTCTGTTTATTTGAGTTCCCATAGGCCTTAAAGGACTCTCCAGTGAAGCACTCCTTTCTAGAAAGAGTGTTTTCCTTTTCCAGGTTCAGATATTATTTCTTTGGGTTTTTGTTTGTTTTGTTTGTTTTTGTTTTTTTAATAGAACATCTTCATCCACAGGGATCAGAGCAGACTCTTCATTTCTGGCAGATATATCCTTAGTGGCCAGTCCAACCATAGTGTCTCTTACCTCTACACCATCTCTCCTTCCCCACTCCTTCCCATGCAGATTCCTGTTTTCTTTACCTTTAGTTCAGGAAGTAGCTGCTATGAGCAAAGATTTAGAAGTCAAATACCGAATGCCCAAATATAATCTTGAGAAAGTCATCTTCCTAATATTCTTGATTCTCTATTTTCCTCGTTTATAAAATGGATAATGATTCTACCCTTTAAGGGTCATTCTAAGAATTAAAATGAGTTAATGTATTCAAAGCACATTGTACAAGATCTAACTTTTGTTATGTACTCAATAAAAGTTAGTTACTTTCTTACTCCTTCATCTGGACTTTAATAATTGCCTCCCAAGCTTCTTAAAGACAGATGCCATCGTCTTGTCCTTGCCTTCCTTGTAGAACCTGGCACCATGTGCATGCCCAGCATGTGGCATCAATTTGTCTTTCCCTATATGTCCTCCAGTCATACTGAACTTATTCCAGCTTCTTGAATGTACCATGTTCTCTCCTTCCTCTGGGTCCTTCAAAATGTAATTCATTCTGCTGAGCATGTTTTTTCCTCTTCTTTCCTGGAAGATTTTGAGGAAACTTATCAAATGTTAGCTTGAGATGAGTGTGCTTCAGAGAAGAATTCCTTGACCCTCCAAACTAAGTTAAGGATCTCCTTTTTAGGTTTTCTTCACCTCCTGTACTTTTCTTTTCAGCATTTTGCTCTCTTGCAATAATTTCATCAATTGAAATTGTTCATATAATGTCTATATTTATTACAAGGTTGTAAACTATTTGAGGCAGAGATTGTGTCTATTTTGGTCAGTGTTTCTTAAATGCCTAGCATAGTAACAGGGATGAAGGCTGTATAAATGATTCGTAGTTGATTGATTTTTAACACTATTCAGGTGCCACCTGAATAGGGCAGTATGCAAGTCATGGTTCCAGGGACATTAGGTGTCCAGTATAGTAATTTGTACTTAATAAATAAATAATGATTTAAGTCTGGGTTATCAGAAAAGCAGGATTGCAATCAGTTTAATAGTATATAATAAAAAACACACTTGCTTTTCATTTTTAAAAGCTGTCCTTGTTTCATTAAGGAATTATTTCCCAAATTGCTAGATAGCTATTAATGATTATGAGAAGCACTTTATTATACTCTTTTCCCCCCTAGGAGAGTCACAATGAATATGGGCATTTTTAAGATTATGAGAAGTCTGCTAATAATGAAAGTGGGCCAACATTGCTTCATCCAGTATTTTCAAAATGTATCCTATGACTGTTGTCCTTTTTGCCTGAGCACCTATTAACATTTAGTGTAATATAAACCATGTAGGAAACACTATTTAAGTAGTAGCGCTATTTTCTTCTACTTTCATTTTAGATAACCCAGCTAGGTTATTTAAATTTTCAAAATTTTTAACTAAATAGAAAATAGACACCTTCCCACTAACATAACTCTATAACTCTAGAATGATTAAAGTTTTCATCTTGAAGATCCTTTGCGGTCGTAAAGTTGATGTATAATATTATATATGAAGAAGGAGAAAAACGTTTCCTGCAGGAATATACTGCGCTGGGGAAAGTCACAAACTCCTTAAGACAGATGGCTTGGGGACAATCCTGGCTTCACCCTTGTTACCTGTGAGATTTTAGTCAAAATTTCTATCCTTTTTGTGCTTGGCAGCTGCCTCACTTTGTATATTGAGGTTACAAGCTAGAGTGGTAGTTTGCAAATAGAAAGGAGGTATAGAGATGAGAGATCCTGGGAGGGCCTTAGTGTCTGTCTGGGAAATGAGAATCCAGTTTTAAGTCCCCCAGGGTGAGCTGCTCTGGGAAAAATAGTTGGATTCGTAGAAGGAAAACATCGCTATGTAATCTTGTCAGGACAGTGACATATTTACAGAGTTAGTGAAATAAAAAATATTTTGTTGCTGACAAAAGCTGTGTTTGTATCTTTGGTTTTATTTTCAAAGCATACATTCTAAAACTTATTTTCTCTTGCTCACTCATGCTATGAAGTAATTGCAATTCAAACTTGGTTATACAATAAAAGAAGTCACCTATAATGTCCAAAAAGAACACTATCAAAAAAAAAAAAAAAGGAAAAGGTCCCAAATCTTTGTTCTGAATATGTCATTCTCTTCTGCAAATTTCAGTGACTCTCTTTAGCCTGCAGCAATGTTTATAAAATGGTGTTCTTTGGAGCACAGGGTGATTTTGAGGTGTTCCTTGACAAGAGTGTTTTGTAGACAAATAAGCTCAGAAAATGCAGCTTTAAACGAAGCTTAAAGCTACTGTACTATAACATTTAAAAAATAATTATATCATTTAATTTTAAAACCATGCATGTTGAACAAAATTCTGAAGGTATGAAATGGTATATGAAGAAAAGTTTCCTCTCTCTTGTTCTCCAGCTATCCCATCCTCCCTGGAGGCAAACAATGATAGGGGTTTCTTATATATCCTTTTAGAAATATTTGTATATAAGTAGATGAATTATACATTTGCTTTTTAAGTTTAATATTTAATGCAATACTGTACATCTTATTGACATCCTTGCTCTTTTTTTCTTCACCTAGCAAAGTCATATGGTAGAGAACATTAGTAGTCAGCATTTGTAGATCACTTGCTATGAGCCAGCACTCTCTGAAGGACTTTAAATGTAAATATCCATTGAATTATTATAGCTATGTGAGATATAAATTATTTTAATCCCCATTTTACAGATGAGGAAGCAGGAACAGAGAGGTTATATGACCCTCGTAAATTGTAGAGCTGGGTTCAAAAGTGACAGTTTGGATCTAGAGCCTTTGCTTTCAACCACTATACATCTCTACAGTGATGTCTAAGTACATTAGTTTGGATTTATTTTTAAATAATATTTGCTTAGTTGTTCATTATAGGAATGTATTAGAATTTATTTAACCATTTCTTTATGTATGGACATTTGTATTATCTACTTTACATTATAAAGAATACTGCAATGACCATTCCTGAACAAAAGTGATTTTATTCATGAGCAAGGATATCTGTAGGATAAATTTCTAAAAGTAGAATTACTGGGTTAAAGTATAGGTAGATTTTTAATTATTGTAAGTGTTGTCAAATTGCCCTCCATAAGGATTATATTAGTTTGAATCTGGAGAAATTGCTTTTTTGTAATTAAAAAATGGTAACTATCAGCATTTATTGCTCATAAGCATTTATACTTCCAGCAAGTATCACACAAAGAAGGGGGCCATTGGAACAGTTTTCCTTGGTTTAGGCAATAAAGGAGTGCATTTTGTAAAGATAATTCTAAGCAGTAATAAAACAGACTAAAAGCCAGTCAGCTTTTTATTTTTATAGTAAACTGATATATATATTTTTCTTTTAGTGGGGAGAGAAACAAGTGAGCAGGGGCAGAGGGAGAGAGAGAGAATCTTCCATATGCTCCACGCCCAGCACACAGACCCCAGTGTGGAGCTTGATCGCTTGGCCCTGAGATCATGACATGAGCTGAAATTAAGAGTCGAATGCTTAACTGACTTGAGTGACCCAGATGCTACTTAACTGGCAATTCTAAACAAAGTTAGTGACAAAATATTCCTTGCTATCCAGAGAGACTACTTCTATCACACTGCTTAACTTAGTATAACCACGTGTCCACCAGCTATATATGGGTGTGAATTTTAGAACTACTATAACTAAATTATAGTTGATTATTCCTGTTTCAGTGTTTAAAAAATTTTTATTGGCCTACACTTCACATACCATAAAATTTACTTATTTAATATAAACAATTGGAGGGAGGGGGAAAAATTGTTTAATGGATAAGAGTTTATTCCATCATTTCAGCCAGTCATATCATGTGTGTACTGGAGGACCATGGTCCCTAAGAATAAAGTTCAATGATTTGACATTTATTTTCTTCTTCCCTTGCCCCCAGCATCTGATCATGAACCTAGGAATAAGTTGGCAACTCGTGTTTTTTGTGGCATCTAAAGAGATGATTATATCAATGATCAAACATATAAATAAATATGCACGTCTAGAACATTAAAATAAAATAAACAATTCAATGGTGTAGTGATTTTTAAAAATAAATTGACAGGGGCTCCTGGGTGGCTCAGTGGGTTAAAGCCTCTGCCTTCAGCTCAGGTCATTATCCCAGGGTCTTGGGATCGAGCCCCGCATCCGGCTCTCTGCTCGGTGGGCAGCCTGCTTCCTTCTCTCTCTCTGCCTGCTTCTCTGCCTACTTGTGATCTCTGTCTGTCAAATAAATAAGTAAAATCTTTTAAAAAAAATCGACAGGCAGTCATCACCACAATTCACATTTAGAATATTTCTGCCAAACGAAAAAGTTTCTTTGTGCCCATTTGCAGCTAATAACCACTCCGATGTCCATTCCTAAAGAACTACAGATTTGCTTTGGGTCTCTATAAATGTCTTTTGGGGGGTATTTTATATAAATGGAATTATATAATAGGTAGTCTCTTGCACCTCTGTTTTTTCACTTAGTGTAATGTTTTCAAGGTTCATTTGTCCTATCATGTATCCATAGATAATTCCCTTTTGTTTCTGAATAGTATTGCATTGAAGGATATCTGATATTTTCTTCATTTATTTACCAGGTAGTGGACATTTGGATTGTTACAAGGTTTTTGGCTATTATGAATAATACTGCTATAAACATTCTGAGAAATCTGTCTTCAGGCCAAAATCTTATGTCTGATCTTTCAGGCTTGACCCTAAGCAGGTGGAAGGCTGTACTTGGCAGGCATCAGGGGGGAATCTGTCCTTCCCTCAAAAGACTCTGTGCACAGCTAGGGCATTGTCATATTCTGGAGAGAGTTGTTGTCAATGACTCCACTCCCCCCACCCCAAAGCTGTGTTAATAGGCATAACTGACTTCCTAGTCAAGGAACCTGCATTGAAAGTCCTTCTTATCATATATGGAATTTAAGAAACAAAACAGGTGAAAACAGCAGAAGGAAAGAAAAAGAAGGGAGTCCTTTAAAAAAAACAAAAACAAAACTCTAGTTAGTTAACATATAGTGTAGTATTGGTTTCAGAAGTAGAATTTAGTGATTCATCACTTACATATAATACTCAGTGCTCATCCCAGCAAGTGCCCTCCTTAATGTCCATCATGCATTTAGCCCAACCCTACTGACCTCCCCTACAGCAACCCTCAGTTTGTTAGGTTCTTCTCTGTATTTAAGAGTCCCTAATGTTTTGCCTCCCACTGTGTTTTATCTTATTTTATTTTCCTTCTCTTCCCCTATGCTGATCAGTTCTGTTTCTTAAATTCCACATATGAGTGGAATCATGTGATATTTGTCTTTCTCTGACTGACTGATTTCTCTTAGCATAAAACAGTCTAGTTTCATCTGCTATGTTGCAAATGGCAAGATTTCATTTTTTTTATTATGTTATGTTGGTCACCGTACAGTACATCATTAATTTTGATGTAGTGTTCCGTGATTCATTATTTGCATGTAACACCCAGTGCTCCATGCAATATATGCCCTCCTTAATACCCATCACTGGGATTACCCCTCCCCTCGCCCCCCGCTCAGTTTGCTTCCTGAAGTCCATAGTCTCTCATGTTTCATTTTCCCCTCTAATCCCCCCCATTTTCCCCTTCCTTCTTCTAATGTCCTCCATGCTATTCCTTATGTTTCATATATAAATGAAACCATATTTTAATTGACTTTCTCTACTTGACTTGTTTCACTTAGCATAATCCCCTCCAGTTCCCTGCATGTTGACACAAAAGTTGGGTATTCATCCTTTCTGATGGCTGAGTAATACTCCATTGTATATAAGGACCACATCTTCTTTATCCATTCATCTGATGAAGGGCATCTCAGCTCTTTCTGCAATTTGGCTATTGTGGACACTGATGCTATGAACTTTGAGGTGCATATGGTCCTTCATTTCACTACATCTTTACCTTTGGGGTAAATGTGCAATTGCTGGGGTCATGGGGTAGCTCTGCTTTTAACTTTTTGAGGAAACTCCACACTGTTTTTCAAAGTGGCTGTACCACCTTGCATTCCCACCAACAATATAAGAGGGTTCCCTTTTCTCCAGAACCTCTCCAACATTTGTTATTTCTTGCGTGATCAATTCTTGCCATTCTAACTGGTGTAAATGGTATCTCAATGTGGTTTTGATTTGAATTTCCCTGATGGCTGATGAAGATTTCATTCTTTTTGATCACCAAGTAATATTCCTTTTTATCTACCTATCCATCTATCTATCATCTATCTATCTATCAATCATCTAGCTCTATCATCTATATCATCATCTATCTACAATCTATATCTCTCACATCTTCTTTATCCATTCATCAGTCAGAGGACATTTGGTCTCTTTCCATAATTTCCACATTGTAGCTAGTGCTGCTATAAATACTGGGGTGCATGTTACCCTTCAAATCGGCATTTTTGCATCCTTTGGATAAATACCTAGCAGTGCAATTGCTAAGTAGTTCTATTTTAACTTTTTAGGGTAGTTCTATTTTAACTTTTTGAGGAACCTCTATATTGTTTTCCAGAGCAGCTGCACCAGTTTGCATTCCCACCAACAGTGCAGAAAGTTTCCAAAAAAGGAGTCCTTCTTATCAGAAGCTGTGGCTGAGGCACTGTCCAGGGAGCCTTGCTGAGATCTCCTTATGAGGGTTCTTGAATAAGGCTTTTCTTCACTGACTCAATACTTTTCTACTCCTACCCCTCCTCTTTTCCCTTCCCTAGACTCACTTGTCCATAAAAAGGCAGGAGATTTTTGTGGGAAGCTCATGGCAGTGAGATGATTTCTCCCTTCCGTGCTGCATATTTTCACCTAATGCATTTCGCTAAGGAAAAAATGAAAAGTAGAGAATCAGTGCCTATCCATTTGGCCACTTTTTTTTTTTTAACACATAAGAAAATTTTATTCATATTTATTTTTCTTACATATATTTATTGGCATTACAACTCCCACAGATATGAAAAACTAGGATGTAAACTATTACATATTCATAATCAATAACACTGGAGTATGTTGCTAGTAGGTGTATTAGTTTCCTAGGCCTCTAAGGGCTCTTGCTTGCCTCATTGCAGTAAGTAAAGGCTTGACTGTTATTTTCAGTTTGGATCATCGTCCTAATTTACCCCTCCACAGTTGATAGTTCATTACATTCCTGTGTGCATTTTTGTGAAGATATATTTTTATTTCTCTTAGGTATATATCTAGAAGTGAAATTCCTGTGTCTTATGGTAAATTTGTATTTTGCTCCTTACATCACTACCAAACTGATTTCCAAAGTGATGTTACCAGTTTTCATTGCCACCAATAATGTATGAAGGTTTTACCTTCTCTATAACTTCACCAACACTTATTGTATTTTTTAATATTAGCTATTTTAGTGATTACTGAGTCTTATAGAAAATTTATCCTTTTATTTTTTTTAAATTATTTTTATTAACATATAATGTATTACTTGCCCAAGGGTACAGGTCTGTGAATCATCAGGCTTAAACATTTTGCAGCACTCACCATAGCCCATGCCCTCCCCAATGTCCATAACCCAACCACCCTATCCCTACCTCCCCACTCCCAGCAACCCTCAGTTTGTTTTGTGAGATTAAGTCTCTTATGGTTTGTCTCCCTCGCAATCCACCTTGTTTCATTTTTCCTTCCCTACTCCCACAACCCTCCACCCTGTCTCTCAAATTCCTCATATCATAGAGATCATATGTTAATTGTCATTCTCTGATTGACTTATTTCCATCAGCATAATACCCTCTAGTTCGATCCACATCATTGCAAATGGCAAGATTTCATTTATTTGATGGCTGCATAGTATTCCATTGTATATATATACCACATCTTCTTTATCCATTTATCTGTTGATGGACATCTAGGTTCATTTCATAGTTTGGCTATTGTGGACACTGCTGCTATAAACATTCAGGTGCATGTGCCCCTTCAGATCACTACATTTGTATCTTTATGGTAAATACCCAGTAGTGAAATTGCTGGGTCATGGGGTAGCTCTATTTTAAGCTTTTTGAGGAACCTCCTGCTGTTTTCCAGAGTGGCTGCACCAGCTTGCATTCCCACCAACAGTGTAGGAGGGTTCCCCTTTCTCCACATCTGTCATTTCCTGACTTGTTAATGTTAGCCATTCTAACTGGTGTGAGGTGGTATCTCATTGTGGGTTGTGGTTTTGATTTGTATTTCAAATACAAAGGGATGTGGGCGAGTGATGTGGAGCACTTTTTCATGTGTCTGTGTAGTGTCTGTTGGCCATTTGGATATCTTCTTTGCAGAAATGTCTGTTCATGTTTTCTTCCCATTTCTTGATTGGATTATTTGTTCTTTGGGTATTGAGTTTGATAAGTTCTTTTTTTTTTAAGATTTCATTTATTTTATTTGACAGATAGAGATCACAAGTAGGCAGAGAGGCAGGCAGAGAGAGAGGGATGAGGAAGCAGGCTCCCTGCCGAGCAGAGAGCCCGATGCGGGGCTCGATCCCAGGACCCTGGGATCATGACCTGAGCCAAAGGCAGAGGCTTTAACCCACTGAGCCACCCAGGAGCCCCGGTAAGTTCTTTATAGAATTTGGATACTAGGCCCTTATATGATATGTCATTTGCGAATATCTTCTCCCATTCAGTTGTCTTTTGGTTTTGTTGACTGTTTCCTTTGATGTGCAAAAGCTTCTGATCTTGATGAAGTCCCAATAGTTCATTTTTGCCCTTGCTTCCCTTGCCTTTGGTGATGTTCCTAGGAAGAAGTTGCTATGGCTAAGGTCAAAGAGATTGCTGCCTGTGTTCTCCTCAAAGATTCTGATGGATTCCTGTCTCACACCGAGGTCTTTCACCCATTTTGAGTCTGTTTTTGTGTGTGGTGTAAGGAAATGGTCCAGTTTCATTCTTCTACATATGGCTGTCCAATATTCCCAATACAATTTGTTGAAGAGACTGTCTTTTTTCCATTGGACATTCTTTCCTTCTTTGTGAAAGATTAGTTGACCATAGAGTTGAGGGTCCATTTCTGGGCTCTCTATTCTGTTCCATTGATCTATGGTCTGTTTTTGTGCCAATACCATACTGTTTTGATGATTATAGCTTTGTATTAGAGCTTAGAGTCTAGAATTGTGATGCCACCAACTTTGGTTTTCTTTTTCAACATTCCTGTGACTATGCAGGGTCTTTTCTGGTTCCATATAAATTTAAGGATTATTTGTTCCATTTCTTTAAAAAAAAATGATGGTATTTTGATAGGGATTGCATTAAATGTGTAGATTGCTTTAGGTAGCATAGACATTTTCACAGTATTTGTTCTTCCAGTCCATAAGCATGGAACATTTTTCCATTTCTCTGTGTCTTCCTCAATTTCTTTCATGAGTATGTTTTAGTTTTCTGAGCACAGGTTCTTTGCCTCTTTGGTTATTTTTATTCCTAGGTATCTTACGGTTTTGAGTGCAATTGTAAATGGGATTGACTCCTTAATTTCTCTTTCTTCTGTCTTGCTGTTGGTATATAGAAATGCAACTGATATTTGAGCATTGATTTTATATCCTGACACTTTACTAAATTTCTGTATGAGTTTTAGCAGTTTTGGAGTGGAGTCTTATGGATTTTCCACAGAAAGTATATTATCATCTGCAAACAGTGAGAGTTTGACTTCTTCCTTGCTGATTCAGATGCCTTTCATTTCTTTTTGTTGTCTGACGAGGCTAGGACTTCTAGTACTATGTTGAATAGCAGTGGTGATAGTGGACATCCTTCCCATGTTCCTGTCCTTTTGGGAAAAGCTCTCAGTTTTTCTGCAATGAGAATGATATTCACTGTGCATTTTTCATAGATGGGTTTAATGATATTGAGATATGTACCCTCTATCCCTACACTTTGATCAAGAAACGGTGCTGTACTTTGTCAAATGCTTTTTCTGCATCTATTCAGAGTATCATATGGTTTTTGCTCTTTCTCTTATTAATATATTGCATCACATTGGTTGATTTGCAGGTGTTGTGCCAACCTTACAGCCCAGGAATAAATCCCACCTGGTTGTGGTGAATAATTCTTTTAATGTACTGTTGGATCCTATTGGCTAGTATTTCGGTGAGAATTTTTATATTTGTGTTCATCAAGGGTATTGGTGCGTAATTCTCCTTTTTGATGGGGTCTTTGTCTGGTTTTGGGATGAAAGTAATGCTGGCCTCATAAAATGAGTTTGGAAGTTTTCCTTTCATTTCTATTTTTTGGAACAGTTTCAGGAGAATAGGTATGAATTCTTCTTTAAATATTTGGTAGAAGTCCCCTGGGAAGCCATCTCGCCCTGGACTCTTGTTTGTTTGGAGATTTTTGATGACTGCTTCAATCTCCTTACTGGTTATGGGTCTGTCAGGTTTTCTATTTCTTCCTGGTTCAGTTTTGGTAATTTATCCATCTCTAGGAATGCATCCATTTCTTCCAGATTGTCAAATTTGCTAGCATATAGTTGTTCATAATATGTGTTTATAATTGTTTGTATTTCTTTAGTGTTGGTTGTGATATCTCATTTTTCATTCATGATTTTATTACTTTGGGTCCTTTCTCTTTTCTTTTTGATAAGTCTGGCCAGGGGTTTATCAATCTTATTAATTCTTTCAAAGAACCAGCTCCTAGTTTCATTGATTTGTTCTACTGCTGTTTTGGTTTCTATTTCATTGATTTCTGCTCTGATCTTTTTGCTTTTTCTTCTCCTGCTGAGTTTAAGCTTTCTTTCTTTCTTTCTCCAGCTCCTTTAGGTGTAGCATTAGGTTGTGTACTTGAGACCTTTCTTGTTTCTTGAGAAAGGCTTACACTGCTATATACTTTCTTCTCAGGACTGCCTTTGCTGTGTTCCAAAGATTTTGAATAATTGTGTTTTCATTTTCATTTGTTTCCATGAATTGTTTCAACTCTTCTTTAAGTTCATTCATTCTTTAGTAGGATGCTGTTTAGCCTCCATGTATTTGAGTTCTTTCGAACTTTCCTCTTGTGATTGAGTTCTAGCTTCAGACCATTGTGGTCTGAAAATAAGCAGGGAATGGTCCCAATCTTCTGGTACTGGTTGAGAACAGATTTGTGACGCAGGATGTGATCTATTCAGGCAAATGTTCCATGTGCACAAGAGAAGAATGTGTATTTTGTTGCTTTGGGATGGAATGTTCTGAAAATATATGTGATATCTATCTGGTCCAGTGTGTCATTTAAGGCCTTTATATCCTTGTTAATCTTTTGCTTAGATGATCTGTCCATTTCAGTGAGAGGGGTGTTAAAGTCCCCTACTAGTATTGTATCATTGTTGATGTGTTTCTTTGATTTTGTTATTAATTGGTTTATATAATTGGCTGCCCCTCTGTTAGGGGCATAGATATTTAAAATGGTTAGATCTTCTTGTTCGACAGACTCTTTAAGTATGATATAGTGTCTTTCCTCATCTCTTATAGTCTTTGACTTAAAATCTATTTTGTCTGATATTAGGATTGCCACCCCAGCTTTCTTTTGATGTACATTAGCATGGTAAATTGTTTTCCACCCCCTCACTTTAAATCTGGGGGTGTCTTTTGGTGTAAAATGAGTCTCTTTCAGACAGCATATCAGTGGGTCTTGTTTTTGTTTGTTTGTTTTAATCCATTCTGATACTCTGTGTTTTTTGATTGGGACACTTAGCCCATTTACATTCATGGTAATTATTGGAAATATGAATTTAGTGTCATTTTATTGCCTGTAAGGTGATTGTTACTGTATATTGTCTCTGTTCCTTTGTGGTCTATTTTACATTTAGGCTCTCTCTTTGCTTAGAGGACCCCTTTCAATATTTCCAGTAGAGCTGGTTTTGTGTATGCAAATTCTTTTAATTTTTGTTTTTCCTGGAAGCTTTGTATCTCTCCTTCTATTTTCAATGACAGCCTAGCTGGATATAGTATTCTTGGTTCCATATTTTTCTTTTTTAGTGCTCTGAATATATCATGCCAGTCCTTTCTGGCCTGCCAGGTTTTTGTGGATAGGTCTGCTGTCAATCTAATATTTCTACCATTGTATGTTACAGACCTCTTGTCCCAAGCTGCTTTCAGAATTTTCTTTGTCACTAAGACTTGTAATTTTTCCTATTAGATGATGGAGTGTGGACCTATTCTTATTGATTTTGAGGGGGGTTCTCTGCACCTCCTGGATTTTGATGCTTGTTCCCTTTACCATGTTAGGGAAATTCTGTATTATAATTTGCTCCAATATACCTTCTGCCCCTCTCCCTCTTTCTTCTTCTGGGATCCCAATTTTTCTAATATTGGTTCATCTTATGGTATCACTTACCTCTTGACTTCTCCCCTTGTGGTCTAGTAGTTGTTTGTCTCTCTTTTGCTCAGCTTATTTATTCTCTGTCATGTGGTCTTCTATATCACTGATTCTCTATTCTGCCTTATTTATCCCAGCAGTAAGAACCTCTGTTTTTGATTGCACCTCATTAATAGCTTTTTTGATTTCAGCTTGGTTAGATTTTAGTTCTTTTATTTCCCTAGAAGGAGATTTATTTCTCCAGAAAGGGATTCTCTAATATCCTCCATGCCTTTTTTGAGCCCAGCTAGCACCTTGATAATCGTCATTCTGATCTCTAGTTCTGACATATTACCAATATCCTAAATTTATCCTTTTAAAGTAGCTTTTTAATCAAATCGATTTCTTATTGTGATTTTAATTTGCATTTCCTTAATTATTAGCACTTTTGAGCACCTTTTTAGCCATTTGAGCACCTTTACTAGCTATTTGAATATCTTCTTTGCTCAAATATCATTTTTAATCTTATGCCACTTTTGAATAGATTTGACTACTTATTGAGTTGAAATAATTCTTCCTATATTCTGGGTACAAATCCATTATCAGGTATGTAATTTTCAGTTATTTTCTATGTTATATTGAGTTCATCTCTTCATTTCCATAGTATTAAGTTTGAAGTACAAAATTTTTGAATTTTATAGATTGCTTTTTGTTGTCACATCTGAGGATTCTTTCCTAGCCCAAGGTTATGTGTCCTCTAAGAGTTTTAAGTCTTAGATATAAGTGTTTGATCTAGTTTGTGGTAACTTTTGTGTGTGATATTAGATAAAGATCTAAATTTCTTTTTCTGAATGTAGGTATCCCTCTGGTCCAGCACCATTTGTCAAAAGACTGTATTTTCCCCCATTGAAGTTTCTTGACACATTTTGCTAAAAATCAGCTGACTTTACATGTGTGGTTTTATTTCTGAACTCTCAATATTGTTTATACATCTATATTCCCATCCTACTCCTAATACACCTGTCTTGATTAATGTAGCTTTAAGTTTTAAACTTAGGTAGTATCAATTCCTAGTTTTTTTTTTTTTTAATTGTTCTAGCTGTTCTAATTTCTTTGCATTTTCATATAAATATTTGGATCAGCTTATTATTTTTAGCAAAAAGCCTTCAATGTTTTTGATAGTTATTATGTCATATCTGTAGATCAGTTTGGGGAAAATTGCCACCTTAATAATATTGAGCCTTTTAATCTGCAGACATCGAATATCTCCCCTCTTATTTAGAATGTATTTAATTCTCTCAGCAATATTTGTTAAGTTTCAGTGTATAATTCCTGCATTTCTTTCATTAAATTTATTTTTATTGTATTATTATTGAATAATATATGTGATATATAATAATATGTGCAATTAACCAATCCATTTATTTTCCTTTATGTTACTGGCTAGAATATAGTAGAAATGGCAGAGAAGGACATCATTTCCTTGATCCTGACCCTCGGGAGAAAGATTGTTCTCTTTTACCATTAGTTGTGATGTGAGGTAGGAGGTTTTTTTTTTTTTTCTGGTTTTATTGAGAAATAATTGACATACGTCACTGTATAAGTTTAGGGTATATGACTACAGTTTACACTGATATAAGGAATATAAGAAAGTTGTTAAGAAATATGGTTTCATTGTTGTTTTTGTTTGTGTTTTTATCTTTAGAGAGAGGGGTGGATGGGGGACAGGAGGAAAAGAGAGAATATCCCATGCAGGCTCCACAATGAGAATGGAACCTAGCAAGGGGCTCAATCTCATGACTGTGGGATCATGATTTGAGCCAAAATCAAGAGTCATAGGATTTATTGACTGAGCCTCCTAGAAGCCCCAAGAAATAGGTCATTATAGGTGCCCTTTATCAGGTGGAAAAAGTTTCCTTCTGTTCTTGATCTTGAGTATTTTTGTGATTATTTGGTGTTGGATTTGTTAAATGCATTTTTAGAAGTATCTATTTAGATAAACATGTGATTTTTTTGTCTCTTATTCTGTTAATATGTAGTATTACTATAATTTATTTTTAATTGGTGAGCCAACCTTGAATTCCTGGGATAAATCCCATTTAATTATGGTGTATAATTTTTTAGAGTTAAATTGGTATAACATTATGTTTCAGGTATCCAAATGTATGATTTGACATCTGTCTACACTACAAAGTGATCACCACTAAAAGACTGATTGCCATCTATCACCATGAATTGACCCCTTCACCCTTTTCACCCACCCTTCAAATACCTTTCTTTCTGATAACCATAAATCTGTTTTCTGTATCTATGAGGTTTTTTGGTATGTTTTACTTGTTCATTTGTTTTATTTAGATTCCATGTATGAATGACATCATATGGTATTTGTCTATCTCCATCTGACTTACTTTACATTTCCATTGGATATTCTTTTTTGCTTTGTCAAAAATTAATTGACAATAAAATTAAGGTTCCACTTCTGGGTTTCTGTTGTGTTCTGTGGATCTATGTGTC
Organism: Lutra lutra; assembly: GCF_902655055.1. Lineage (NCBI taxonomy): Eukaryota > Metazoa > Chordata > Mammalia > Carnivora > Mustelidae > Lutra > Lutra lutra. The sequence goes on from NC_062281.1 coordinate 158,289,377, forward strand.
TGTTTTTGAGCCAGTACTGAACTGTCTTGATGGTTATAGCTTTATAATAGAGCTTGATTTCTGACATTGTGACACCACCAGGTTTGGTTTTCTTTTTCTTTTTCTTTCTTTTTTTTTTTTTCAAAGGTTGTATTTATTTGAGAGAGAGAGAAATAGAGAGAGAGGGAGTACAAGCAAGGTGAGGGGCAGAGAGAGAAGCAGACTCCCTAGTGAGGGGGGTATCCCAAACCCCTAGTGGGGCTTGATCCTGGGACTCTGTGTTCATGACCTGAACCAAAGGCAGACACCCAGCCAACTGAGTCACCCAGGTACCCCTGTTTTTCTTTTTCAACATTACTCTGGCTATTCTTTTCTGGTTCCATACAAATTTTAATATTAATTGTTTCAGCTCTGTGGAAAATGTTGATGGTATTTTGATAGGGATTGCATTGAATATGTAGATCTCTCTGGGCTTCATAGATATTTTAACAGTAGTAATTCTTCCAATTCATGAGCATGGGTTGTTTTTTCATTTCTGTGTCTTCCTCAATATATCTCATAATTGTTCTGTAGTTTTTAGAGTACAGATCCTTTACCTCTTTGGTTAGGTTAATTCCTAGATATCTTATGGTTTTTGGTACAATTGAAAATGGGATCGATTCTTTAATTTCTCTTTCTTCTGTCTCATTGTTAGTGTATAGAAATGCAACTGATTTCTCTGTCTTGATTTTATATCCTGCCACATTGCTGAATTCCTCTTTGATTTCTAGCAATTTTGTGGTCAAGTCTTTTGGGTTTTCCACAAAAAGTATCATACCCCACTCACAGCAATGGACATATCATCTAAGAAGAAGATCAACAGGGGAAAAAAGGATTTTGAATGACACACTTGGCCAGATGGATTTCACAGATATATACAGAGTATTCCATCCTAAAGCAACAGAATATACATTCTTTTTTAGTGAACAAGGAACATCCTCTAGAATTACATACACAGTCACAAATCAGGTCTGAACAAGTACCAAAAGACTGGGATTATTCCCTGCATATTTTCAGACTACAATGCTTTGAAAATGGAACTCAATCACAAGAGGAAATTTGGAAGGAACTCAAACACTTGGAGGTTAAAGAGCACCCTACTAAAGAATGGATGAGTCAACCTGGAAATTAAATAAGAATTTAAAATGTTTGTTGAAACAAATGAACATAAAAAAAAAAAACTGTTCAAAAACTTTGGGATATAGCAAAGTTAATTCCAAGAAGGAAATACATAGCAATACCAGCATTTCTCAGAAAATCAGAAAAGTGTGTAATACACAAGCTAACTTTATACCTAAGGGTGCTGGAGAAAGAACAACAAATAAATCCTAAACTAAGAAGAAGAGAAATAATAAAGGTTAGAGCAGAAATCAATGTAATAGAAACCAAAGAAGAGTAGAACAGATCAATGAAACTAGAATCTGGTTCCTTGAAAGAATAAGTTTGATAAGCCCCTAGCCAGACTTATCAAAAAGAAAATAGAAAAGACCCAGATTAATAAAATTGTGAATGAAAGAGGAGAGATTATGACCAACACCAAGGAAATACAAACAACTTTAAGAACATAATATGAACAACTATATGCCAACAAATAAGGGATCTTGAAGAAATGCATGCATTCCTGGACACTTATAAACTCCAAAAACTGAAACAGAAAGAAATAGAAAACCTGAACAGACCCATAACCAGGAACAAAATTGAAGGAGTAATCAAAATCTCCCTACAAACAAGAATCCAGTGCCATATAGTTTCCAGGGGAATTCTACCAAACATTTATTTATTTAATTTTAAAGATTTTATTTATTTATCAAAGAGAGAGAGAGAGAGAGCACAAGCAAGGGGAGTGGCAGGCAGAGGGAGAAGCAGGCTTCCTGCTAAACAAAGAGCCTGATGCAGGACTTGATCCCAGTACCCTGGGATCATGACCTGAGTTGAAGGCAGATGCTCAACTGACTGAGTCACCCAGCTGCCCTTCTACCAAACATTTAAAGAAGAACAAGCTGTTTCAAAAAAGTAGAAATGGAAGGAAAACTTTCAAACTCATTTTATGAGGCCAGCATTACCTTGATCCCAAAACCAGACAAAGACTCAACCAAAAAGGAGAATTACAGGCCAATATCCCCAATGAACATGGATGCCATAATATTCACCAAGATAGTAGCCAGTAGGATCCAACAGTACAATAAAAGGATTATTCACCAAGATCACGTGGGATTTATTCCTGGGCTGCAGGGTGGTTCAACATTCACAAATCAGTCAACGTGATATGTCACATTAATAAATGAAAGGACAAGAACAATACAGTCTTCTCAATTGGTACAGAAAAAGAATTTCACAAAACACAGTCCTTTATGATTTGATTAAAACTCTCCATAGTGTAGTGAGAGGAAACATACCTCGATATCATAAAAGTCATCTATAAAAGCTCATGTGAGTATCATTCTCAGTGGGGTAAACTGAGAGTTTTTTCCGTAAGGTCAGGAACACAACAGGGATGCCCACTCTCACCATTGTTGTTCAACATAGTACTAGAATCCTAGCCTCAGTAATCAGACAACAAAAAGAAATGAAAGGCATTCAGATTGGCAAAGGAAAAGTCAAATTCACTCTTCACATATTAATCTTTTTATTTTCTGATTTTGATTATATTTTCTTAATGTAAAAAATGCAAATTTTAGAGAAATAAAAACAGAATCAATCTCCCTTAGTTTCTCCAACAGAGATAATTCCTGTGGACTTTTTAGTGTCTGTCTTTTTCTTCTGTTCCTTCCTCCTTTCTATTCAATGGGCAGTTGATTAAAGAAGTACTTCTCTTGTGTTGGAAAGTAGGCTCCTTTTCTTTTTTCTTTTTCTGTGTATATCCTTTTACATTGATGTTTTGAATTCTGCATATGATTTTTTCTAGCTTTTTCATTAGAGATTGTATTCTGATTTTTCCTGTGTTGTTAAATATTTTTTGTGATCATTGTTTTGATAAGTATATTTACTTTGTGAATATGCCATTATTTATTTTTCTTGATGTTGAGCTTTCTATGCTTATTTCAATTTTGCTACCATAAATACTATTGTAATGAAAATCTTGATCAATGAAGCTTGTCCTTATTTTGTCTTACCTCCTTGATGATAACCTCTTAGAATTGGAATTTATGGGTCAATTTTTAAATTGCTTTTAATACATTTCTATATGCATTTAAAAATGTAATTTTCTCAATTTCAGTGTATGTGATATTCATAAGGACTACTTTAAATATTATAAGGAGTATATTTTTGTATTTCTGTCAGGGTCATGAGATGTATGAAAGAACATTCATCAACCCCTTACTATAGGGGTACTCTGCCAAGTAAGAGTCAAAATAAGCATCTTATGGGATCCATTTTTTCAGAAGATACACAAAAATAAGAAATAATAGACTGTTTCTTATTTAAGTAAAATAAATGTTCATTGCTATAATGTTCAAATAAATGTTCAATGCTATAAATAATTGTTCATTCTCTTGATTCTGTCAGCAAGTTTCAATTAATCTTAAATGGGAATCAGAATCTCACACTTAAGACTGATATTGCCCGATTTGTCTCAGTAATAAACTGGCATTGTCATCATCATTCAAAAAGTGTAAATATAGGTATTTTTTCCATTTTCATTCATTTATAAACTTGATTATATGAAATATAATTTCCATTTTTAAAATATTTACTGAGGTATAATTGACATAATATTTTTAGTATCATGTGTACGAATTAGTAGTTTAACATCTGTGTACATTGCAAAATGATCACTACAAGTCTGGTTAACATTTGTCACTTTACAAAGTGATACTTTACAAAATTTTCTTCCTAAATGTTTTTTTTTTTTTCAATTTTTTTCCCCTGTTCTTTATGTCTCTTTTTAAGCATCTATATTTGGCTGGTAATTTGCACCTTGAACTTAACATGAACTTCTGATTTTCCTCCATGTCATCTCTTCACTAAGCTTTCTTCATATCAGTAAATGGCACAGCTTGGGATCACCTGTGCTTTGTCCCTCGCCCTCATTCCATACTTTTAATACATCAGGAAGTTTGATTATAATTTATATAATGTATAATAATGTATTCTGTATATAATATTTAAATAATGTATTCTGAATCTGACCATTTTCATCTTCTGCATTGCTTCAGTCATGGTTTTTGCCACATTTATCCCCAACCTCATGTCAGCTTTCTAACTGTTCTCCCTGATTCTACTCTTACCCCTTTACAAACCATTCTTATATAACATTTAAAATGACCTTAAAAAAAAAAAAAAAAGAAAAAAAACATATAAAGAGAGTTGTATTCCCAGCCTACCAAGCTTCATTCCCAGTACAGCCAGAGTGAATTTCATACTCCTTGCCAGGGGCTATCAAGCTCTATCTATGTGGCCCTCATTTCCTTCATTAGACTCTTCATATACTCTGCTTTCACCACACTGGCCTTCTCTTTGTCTCTCAACATGCCACAGTTATTTCAATCTTAGAGTCTTGGCACTTGCTTATCTACTCTTTAGCTACTTGCTCTACTTCTTTTTTTTAAATTTTATTTATTTATTTGACATGGAGAAAGTGAGACCACAAGTAGGCAGGGAGGCAGGCAGAGAGGGGGGGCAGGGAAGCAGGCTCCCTGCTAAGCAGAGAGTCCAACACGGGGCTCAATTCCAGGACCCTGAGATCATGACCCGAGCTGAAGGCAGAGGCTTAACCCACTGAGCCACCCAGGCACCCCACTCTGTCTACTTCTGTAGCCATATTTCTTATCATTTTAAACATTACTATTTCATCATTCACCTACTGCTATTTTCCAGAACATTTATACTATTCACAATTTTATGCCTTGCTCCAATTATTCATACTTCCTGAAATGCTCTGTTGCACTCCCATTCTTTTTTGGATAATTATTATTCATCATTCAAGAGTCAGAAAAAAATAGAATCACTTAAGGAAAGGAAATTAAAGAAAGATAATGGAAAGATAAAAGAAGAATGATGACAATAACTACTGAGGCTTTACCTCCTTTAGGAAGACTTTTCCAAATCTTTCAGCCTGGGTTTCCCACTTGGTTTTCTGCCTCTTTATGACTGTATTTATCATATTGTGTTGTGGTTATTTTCACCTATGTCTGTCTTTTCTGCTAGTCTGTGAGATCCTTGCTGCTGGGGACTAGACTTTCATCTCTACAGCCCTAAGGTAAAGCACAGGACCTAGGGAAATACTGGTTTGAACTATTGCTAGTGACTCCATGTAGGGACAAATTGATTACTGAGCAAGTTTTGTTCTGAATAAAATTACCATTAACTCTACACAGTGGGATTTCAAAGAGCAGTGTCAACCCCATGAACATGGGAAAAGTTTACAGGTGCCAAATGTTAGCAGGTTTAATTTAAAAGTTGTAAGGTATGTATCAGTTTCATTTGTGGTATTTGTAGTAGTTTTTCCTTTTCTGTATATAGTCAACATTTAGCTTTCCATTCAAAAGGCATAGGAAGAAAATTAAATTTTTTTTAAATTTTTTAAAATTTATTTTCAGTGTAACAGTATTCATTTTTTTCCCCAACACCCAGTGCTCCATGCAATCCGTGCCCTCTCCAATACCCACCACCTGGTCCCCCCAACCTCCCACCCCCCGCCCCTTCAAAACCCTCAGTTTGTTTTTCAGAGTCCATAGTCTCTCATGGTTCACCTCCCCTTCCAATTTCCCTCACTCCCTTCTCCTCTCACACTCCCCTTGTCCTCCATGCTATTTATTATGCTCCACAAGTAAGTGAAACCATATGATAATTGACTCTCTCTGCTTGACTTATTTCACTCAGCAAATCTCTTCCAGTCCCATCCATGCATTGACTTTTTAAAAATTATGTATCTATTTATTTTTATTTTCAGTTAGCCAGCATATAGTACATCATAACTTTTTCTTGTAGTGTTCAGTAGTTCACTAGTTGCTTATTTACTTTAAATTCATTTTCATTAAATGAGAGATAAATTTCTAATTCCCTCATACTTTTATTTATTTATTTATCCCCCCCCCTTTTTAATATCCCATTTACCCGACAGACAGAGATCACAAGCAGGCAGAGAGGCAGGCAGAGAGAGAGAGAGAGAGAGAGGAGGAAGCAGGCTCCCCACCGAGCAGAGAGCCCGACGGGTGGCTCGATCCCAGGACCCCGGGATCATGACCCGAGCCGAAGGCAGAGGCCTCAACCCACTGAGCCACCCAGGCGCCCCTCATACTTTTATTTTTAAATATACTTTTTCTGTAACCCAATTTCTTTTGATTGGTGTATAATATCTGTTCTTTTCTTAACTTTAGCTTATACATTTAACAAATATTTATTGAACTCCTACTATGTACTAGGCTTTATGTTAAATTTTGGGATCTAGAGATGAACAGATGATCATCTTAATTAACAAATGATGATTATCCTGGCTAAAATTTAAGAAGTAGTGGTCTAGGTGGAAGAATCAACATACCCGCAATAACCATAACAGAATACTAAGTGCTGAAGTAGTTGCATGAACAGATTCTAGGAGACACAGGGTTAGATGTCATCACTCTTGCCTGGAGAGATCAGGGTAGTATCACAGAGGAGTTGACGTTCATGTTGGGCCTTGAAGAATAAACAGAATTTTTCCTGATGGAAGAGTAAGAAAAGGATGACTTAAACAGGGGGAATAATATGCAAAGGCATGGAAGAAGATAAGATATATTTAAAGATTTGTTAACTGTAACATAATACATAGATAGAGTTTATGGGAAAAGGAAGGAAATGGAGATTAATCCAGGAAGGTCAATTTACACCAACTTGAGAAGGGCCATTAGTTGCGTACACGTTGTTTGGGCATAAGTTGAAAGCATGTTTTTCTTTCTTGCAGTATTTCAGGTTAATCTGTTTTTCTTGATATTTAGCTTGCTTCTGTTTTGTATTAGTTTTTCTTCCCTGTAGGCTCATAGCTCATGACACAGTTCAAACAAAGTTCAAAATTTGCACTCAAATTTTATAAAACTATACTTCCCAGAATTTCCCCCCAGTATGAGTCCTCCATTCCAAATGGCTGGTTTACTTGCTGTCTCCTCCCAATGTGCCTGTGTGCCTGCTGCCTTGCACACCTGGAATGTTTTTTATCCTTTGTGTTCATCTTCCATTTCTCAAACCCTACTGCATCTTTTCCAGCCCAGGTCAGGTGGCTCCCCTTCTTACAAGCCTTCCTTGGCCACTCACAGCCTTTGTTCATTTTTATTTTGTTGAGTTCTATTGGAGGCTAACTTAAAGAAAGGAAAGGCCAGAAAAATAAAAACTGTGAGCATTCTACATAAATATGGGGCTCCCAGAACTAGATCAAAGGCGCTTTGTTGTATAGGTCCTTCCTTGTGAAATCCAGGAGGAAGAATTCAAGAAGCAAAGCAGAGAGTCAAGGCTAAGGGAGTCAAAGGTGCATATTGGTAGATTGGAGGGTAAAGCCCCCCAATCTTCTTTATCAGTTTTATAGGTGAAAAGCAATATTTTAATGCTTTTAAAAAATTTTACATTTATTTAATTACTGGTGAACTTGAATATTTTTGTATATAAGTTTACATTTTCTTGGTGAATTCTCTGAATATGATTTTCTGTCATTTTGCTATTGATGGTAATTACCAGTTTGACTAGATATTTCCCTTTCTGAAGAAAACTTGTTTTATAGTCATTGTGTGCAGTGCTTGATAAAAGCAAATGTTACTTATTTTTTATTAAGTTCTTAATTTTCATTCCAGTATAGTTAACCTCCAGTGTTATATTAGCTTCAGATATACAGTATAATGATTCAACAATTTTATGTCACTCAGTGCTCATCATGTTAAGTGTACTCTTATATTTACTAGAGTACAAAAGATAAAAAATTCAATTTCATGACCCTAAAACACAAAATACAAGACATACACACATAAAACATTCAGCTCTCTGCTGCTATGACATATTTACTATTTCAAGAAACACAGAATTCCTACTAACATCCAGTATACGCACCAATGGGACTTGAACAATGTCTTGTTGAGACATGTCCACAACCAACTGTCCTATTATTTTGCTTAAGAACTAGTTAATTTTCCTTGTTATTTGCTGTTTGTATTCTATTTACAAACTGTGCTATAGCTTAAGGAACTCAAACATTAGAAATATATTTAAGAATAGACCAATGAGGGGCACCTGGGTGGCTCCATGGGTTAAGCTTCTGCCTTCAGCTGGGGTCATGATCTCAGGGTCTTGGGGTCGAGCCCTGCGTTGGGCTCTTGGTTCAGGCGGGAGCCTGCTTGCCCCTCTCTCTCTCTGCCTGCCTCTCTCTCTACTTGTGATCTCTCTCTCTGTCAAATAAATAAATAAAATATTTTTTAAAAAGAATAGACCAACGACATAATGAAAATTAAGTAACTATTTTACAGGTTATAAATAATAAAAAATTGCTTATATTTACAAAAAAGAATTTATTTATTTATGTAAATTTTATATTATTTTTTCAGTGTTCTAAGATTCATTGTTTATGCACCACACCCAGTGCTCCATGCAATATGTGCCCTCCTTAATAGCCACCACCAGGCTCGCCCATCCCCCTCCCCCCTACACTCCAAACCTCAGTTTCCTTCTCAGAGTCCACAGTCTCTCATGCTTTGTCTCTGATTTACCCCAATTCACTTTTCATTGCCTTCTCCTAATGTCCTCCATGTTATTCCTTATGCTCCACAAGTAAGTGAGACCATATGATAATTGACTTTCTCTGCTTGACTTATTTTATTCAACATAATCTCCTCCAGTCCCATCCATGTTGATACAAAAGTAAGGTATTCATCCTTTCTGATGGCTGCATAATATTCCATTGTATATATGTACCATATGTTCTTTTTCCATTTATCTGTTGCAGGGCATCTTGGCTCTTTCCACAGTTTGGCAATTATACACATTGCTGCTATGAACATTGGAGTACATATGGACCTTCTTTTCACTACATCTGTATCTTTGGGATAACTACCAAGTAGTGCAATTGAAGGGTCATGGTAGCTCTATTTTTAGTTTTTTGAGGAATCTCCACACTGTTTTGCAAAGTGGCTGCACCAATTTTCATTCCCACAACAGTGTAAGAGGGTTCCCCTTTCTCCAGATCCTCTCCAACTCTTGTTGTTTTCTGTCTGTTAATCTTTATTATTCTAACTGGTATAAGGTGGTCTCTCAATGAAGCCAGCATTACCTTGATCCCCAAACCAGGCAAAGACCCCATCAAAAAGAACAATTTCAGACCAATTTCCCTGATGAATATCGATGCCAAGATTCTCAACAATATCCTAGCTAATAGGATCCAGCAGTACATTAAAAAGATTATCCACTATGACCAGGTGGGATTTATCCCTGGGATGGAAGGGTGGTTCAACATTTGCAAATTAATAAATGTGATAGAACAAATCAATAAGAGAAGAGGGTAGAACTACATGATCTTCTCAATTGATGCAGAAAAAGTATTTGACAAAATATAGTATCCGTTCCTCATTAAAACTCTTGAAAGTATAGGGATGGAGGAAACATTCTTCAGTTTCATAAAATCTATCTATGAAAAACTCACACTGAGTATCATTCTCAATGCGGAAAAACTGAGAGCCTTCCCACTGAGATCAGGAACATGACAAGGATGCCCACTCTCGCCGCTGTTGTTCAACATAGTAGTGGAAGTCCTAGCAACAGCAATCAAACAACAAAAAGAAATAAAGAGTATTCAAATCAGCAAAGAAGTCAAAGTCTCTCTCTTGCATATGGCATGATACTTTATATGGAAAACCCTAAAGTCTCCACCCCCAATTACTTCAACTCATACAGCAATTCAGTAATGTGGCAGGATACAAAATCAATACACACAAATCGGTTGTTTTCTTATACACTAACAATGAAACTGTAGAAAGAGAAATTAGAGAATTGATTCCATATACAATAGCACCCGAAACTGTAGGATACCTTTGAATAAACCTAACCAAAAAGGTAAAAGATCTATGCTCTAGGAACTACAAAACATTCATGAAGAAAATTGAAGAAGACACAAAAAGATGGAAAAGCATTCCATGCTCATGGATGGGAAGAACAAACATTGTTAAAATGTCTGAACTGCCTAGAGCAATCTATACTTTCAATGCCATCACAATCAAAATTCCACCAGGATTTTTCAAAGTGATGGAACAAACAATCCTAAAATTTGTATGCAACCAGAAAAGAACCCAACTTGTTAAGAAAATGTTGAAAAAGAAAAAAAAAACTGGGGGCATCATATTGCCTGATTTCAAACTTTACTACAAAGCTGTGATCACCAAGAGAGATGATACTGGCACAAAAACAGAAACATAGACCTATGGAACAGAGTAGAGTCCAGATGTGAACCCTCAACTCTGTGGTCAACTAATCTTTGACAAAGCAGGAAAAAATTATCCAGTGGAAAACAGACCATCTCTTTAATAAGTGGTGCTGGGGAAATAGGACAGCTATGTATAGAAGAATGAAACTTGACCATTCTCTCACAACATATACAAAGATAAACTAAAAATGGATGAAAGACCTCAACATGAGGCAGGAATCTATCAAAATCCTAGAGGAGAACATAGGCAGTAACCTCTTCGACATTGGCCTCAGCAACTTCTTTCAAGAGATGTCTCCAAAGGCAAAGGAAACAAAAATGAAAATGAACTTTTGGGACTTCATCAAGATTAAAAGCTTCTGCACAGCAAAGAAATCAGCCAACAAAACAAAGGGGCAACCCACAGAATGGGAGAAGAAATTTGCAAATGACACCACAGACAAAGGGCTGCTATCCAAGATCTATAAAGAACTCCTCAAACTCAACATCCAAAAAATAGGTAATCATCTCAAAAAATGGGCAGAAGACATGAACAGGCACTTCCCCAAAGAAGACAACTGAATGCCTAACAGAAATAGGAAGAAATGTTCATCATCATTAGCCACCAAGGAAATTCAAATCACAAAAAGACTTTAAAAGTTGGCCACTGAGGGGCGCCTGGGTGGCTCAGTGGGTTAAAGCCTCTGCCTTCGGCTCAGGTAATGATCCCAGGGTCCTGGGATCGAGCCCCGCATCGGGCTCTCTGCTCAGCAGGGAGCCTGCTTCCTCCTCTCTCTCTGCCTGCTTCTCTGTGATCTCTGTCTGTCAAATAAATAAATAAAATCTTAAAAAAAATTTAAAAAAAAAGAAAAAGTTGGCCACTGAAATGTGTTCTTCTGAAACATTATTATATTGAAATGGATGAGAAGTTGATAGGAAAATCAGTAAATAAAATAATACCAAAAATGTGAATGGCAGACAGAAAACTAGCACACAAATGTCATATAATCACTTCTAATTTATTTTGTAAATCTTTTGCTAGTTTGCTTGCTTTTTACTCTTAAACATATTCCCTTTTTTTGTTGTTGTTGACATTTAAAATACTTTGTAATGACATTGGTCAATCTTTTCTTTTAAGTTCTTATAAGTTTGCTGTTATAGTTAGGTTTTTTTCCCACGTAATTATGAGCGGCCTCCTGATTTTATCCTAGTTCTCTTGTGGTTTCATTTTTTTAGACATTATATTCTTTAATATATCTGGAATTTATAATAATACACATAGAATCAAGTAGAGGCTTAACTTATATTTTTTCCTAGCTGTTTCACCAGATGTGTTAGCCATTATTAACTAATCTGTCCTTTTCTCAAATGGTTTCAAATGCTATCGGTTCATTTATAGATTTTTTATTCTATTTCACTGAACTGTTTATTTGATACTGTTTCTTGCACTATCATTTTATAAAAAGTGTCAATAATGAGAAAGGTAAAGTATCAAATGGTATATTCTTAAAGTGATTTATTCCAAATTGCTTTATTTCATATGTTTATAGTCACTCCAAATCAATGCTTGGGAATAAAAACAATGACTATTCAATCAAGATATGGCATTCAAGAAATTGCTAGATCTAATACAGGAGTCTTAAATATCATAGGGTATAAAATCATCACACAGAATTTAGTTGCATTTCTATATACTAACAATGAAGCAGCAGAAAGAGAAATCAAAGATTCATTTCCATTTCTAATTGCAGCAAAACCCATAAAATACCTAGGAATTAACCTAACTAAAGAGGTGAAACATCTGAATTTTGAAAACTATAGAACACTTATGAAAGAAATTGAGGAGGACACAAAGTAATGGAGAAACATTCTAGTGCTCATGGATTAGAAGAACAAATATTGTTGAAACATCTATGCTGCCCAAAGCAATCTACACATTCAATGCAGTACCTGTCAAAATACCATCAGCATTTTTTTATAGAGCTGGAAGAAACCTAAAATTTCTGTGGATCCAGAAAAGGCTCTGTATAGTCAATGTAATGTTGAAGAAGAAAACCAAAGTTGGTGACATCACAATGCTGGACTTCAATCTATATTACAAAGCTGTAATCATCAAGAGAGTATGGTATTGGCACAAAGATCAATGGAATAGAATAGAGAACTCAGGGAATATGGGAGGAGAAAGATGGTGGAGGAGTAGGAGACCTAAATTTCTTCTGGTCCCAGGAATTCAGCTAGATAGTAATCAAACCATGCTGAACACCTACAAACTACACAGGAGACTGAAAAGAAGAATAGCACCGCTATTCTATGAACAGAAAAGCAACTACTTTCTGGAAGGTAGGACAAGTGGAGAAGTGAATCTGAGGCAATATATGGGAAGATAGACCACAGCGGGAGGGAGCCTCCATCAGCCAGCTACTGGCAACTGATAGAGTAATGGAGTACAAAATCAGAACTTTTAGAAGTCAGCTCTGTGGAGGGATGTTGTTCCAGTGACTAAGCAGGGGGTGGAATCCTTGCTGGGACAGTGTGGTTTCAGGAACCCTGGGGTCACAGAATGACTAGCGGTGCCTGAGTATGGCAGAGCCCCCAGGTATTGGAGCAGGGAAGTTGGCTGCAAAGATGGGGCCGAGGAATGGGCTCTCATCTCCGGGTTGCCATAAACTGTGATCCATGACACAGATGGGCCAGTACTTGTAAAGCAGGGACCCAAAGAGTGGATGATCCAGGGAGACGCCCCCTTCCTCCCTGGGGAGGAGCAGGATTCTGCTGGGTTTGGAAACTCCAAACGGGGCCATTGCCAGAGATAGAATGCTTGGTCACAGGCCAGGTGAGCACAGAGTGAGGATGGAGACCAGGGAGACAGGAGTGATTGACTGTTTTTTTTCTTAGGGCTCTCTGAGGAGGGGTATCCTGAGCTCTCTGCTCCACTGGGGCTGGATATCGGGTAGCTGCCATTTTCATTCTCCTCCTCCAACACTGTATGGAAAGCTTTCCAGGAACAAAAGCTACCGAGAACAAACCCGAGCAGATTACTTGGCCTGGCCCCTGGCAAGGGCGGTGCAATTCAGCCTCAGGCAAAGACATGTGAGAATCACCCATCCCTGAGAAGTGCAAAACTCCAGCACTAGGGGAATACAGCACATAGCATTCATGGCTTTTCCCCCATGATTCTTTTTTTTAATTTTATTTTAATTTTCAGTGTTCCAAGATTCATTATTTATGTACCACACCCAATGCTCCACGCAATACATATCCTCTTTAATATCCACCACCAGGCTCACCCATCCCCCAACACCCTTCCCCTCTAAAACCCTGTTTGTTCCTCAGAGTCCACATTATCTCATCTCTCCCTCCAATTTCCCCCACTTCACTTTTCCTTTCCTTCTCCTAATGTGTCCTCCATGTTATTCCATATATTCCACAAGTAAGTGCAACTGTATGATAATTGACTTTCTCTGCTTGACTTATTTCACTCAGCATAATCTCCTCCAGTCCCATCTAAGCTGATTAGTCTTTCCAAGTTAAATTTTTAAAATTTTCTTTATTTTTCCTTTTTCTAATTTTTACTGTTTCCTTTTTCTAATTTTAACCAATATCTTATCAATATCTTTTTTAAGTTGTTTTTTAATTTTCATTTTTATAGTCATATTCTCTCCCTTCAATGTATCTAACCTTATTTTTGTGTGTGTGTGTATATATATTTTTTTCTTAAAACTTTGGGGTACAGTTTCTTCTAACAGATCAAAATACTCCCTTATCTAATATATGGCTTTGTCCTAGTCTTCCATCTGACCACATTCTCTCTCTTTCTCTCATTCTCTCTTTTTAAAAATATTTATTTTTTCTTGATTTCAACATCTTACCAATTGCTTTTTAAAAATGATTTCTAATTGTCATCTATACAGTCATTTTTCCATCCCCTCATCGTATATAGCTTTTCCTCCTTTAAAAATTTAGGAGGCAGTTTCTTCTAACCTATCAATACATACCCAGAATCAAGTGTGTGGCTCTGTTTTATTCACCAGCCTGATCATATTTATTTTTCCTTTCTTTCCCTCCTAGTTTCAGTCTCTCCTGATTTGTTTAGTGTATATTTTTCCGGGGTCATTGTTACCCTTTTAGCATTTTTGTTCTCTCATTCATCTATTCTCCAGAAAAAAAAGACAAAGTGGAAAAACTCACCTTAGAAAAATGAACAAGAGGTAGTACTGATGGCTAGGGACCTAAGCAATACGGACATTATAAGGTGTCAGAACTAGAGTTCAGAATGACGATTATAAAGATACTAGCTGGGCCTTGAAAAAAGCATAGAAGATACTAGAGAATCCCCTTCTGAAGAAATAAAATCCCTTTCTGGAGAAATAAAGGAACTAACATCTAGCCAAGTTGAAATCAAAAAAGGTATTAATGAGGTACAATAAAAAATGGAGCTCTTGCTGCTAGGATAAATGAGGCAGAAGAGAGAATCAGTGACATAGAAGACCAAATGATGGAGAATAAAGAAGTTGAAAAAAAGAGAGAAAAACAACTACTGGATCATGAGAGAAGAATTAAAGAGATAAGTGATACCATAAAATGAAACAATATTAGAATAATCGGGATCCCAGAAGAAGAAGAAAGAGAGAGAGAAGCAGAAGATATATTGGAGCAAATTTGAGCAGAGAATGTCCCTAATTTGGGGTTGGAAACAGGCATCCAAATCCAGGAGGCACAGAGAACCTCTCTCAATAAAAATAGGTCCAGAACCCATTCTGTAATAGAAAGACTTAGAAGTCTCAGAGACAAAGAGAAAACTCTGAAAGCAGCTCGTGAACAGAGGTAGGTAGCCTACAATGGTAGAAATATTAGACTGGCAGCAAAACTATCCACAGAGACCTGGCAGGCCAGAAAGGACTACAATGATACATTCAGAGCACTAAATGAGAAAAATATGCAGCCAGAATACTACATCTAACCAAGAATACGATATCCAGTTTTCCTTGAAAACAGAAGAAGAAATAAAAAGCTTCCAGGACAAACAAGAACTGAAAGAATTTACAAACACAAACCAGCTCTACAGGAAATATCGAAAGGGGTCCTCTAAGCAGAGAGAGAACCTAAAAGTAACATAGACCAGAAAGGAATAGAGACAATATAGTGTAACAGTCACCTTATAGGTAATTCAATGACACAAAATTCATACTCTCAGTAGTTACCCAAAATGTAAATAGGCTAAATGCCCTAATCAAAAGCACAGGATATCAGAATGGAAAAAAAAAATCAATATGCTGTCTGCAAGAGACTCAGTTTAGCCCCTAAGACACCTCCTGATATAAAGTAAGGAGGTGGAAAATAATTTACCATGCTAATGGACATCAAAATAAAACTGGGTGGCAATCTGTATATCATATAGATTAGATTTTAAACCAGAGATTATAATAAGATGAGGAAGGGCACTATAACTTACTGAAAGGGTTTGTCCAACAAGAAGATCTAACAATTTTAAATATCTATTCTCCTAACAAGGGAGTAACCAAATATATAAATCAATTAATAACAAAATCAAGGAAACACATCAACAATGATACAATAATAGTAGGGGACTTTAACACCCTCCTGACTGAAATGGACAGATCATTGAAGCAAAAGATCAACATGGAAATAAAGGCTTTAAAGGACACACTGGACCAGATGGACATCACAGATATATTCAGAACATTTCATCCCAAAGCAACAGAATACACATTCTTCTCTAGTGCACATGGAACATTCTCCAGAACAGATCATATCCTGGGTCACAAATCAGGTCTCAACCAGTACCAAATGATTGGGATCATTCCCTGCATGTTTTCAGACCACAATGCTTTGAAACTAGAACTCAACCACAAGAGGAAAGTTGGAAAGAATTCAAATATATGGAGGCTAAAGAGCATCTTACTAAGGAATGAATGGGTCAACCAGGAAATTAAAGAAGAATTAAAAAAAAATTCATGGCGACAAATGAAAATGAAAACACAACTGTTCAAAATTTTGGGATGTAGCAAAGGTGGTACTAAGAGGAAAGTATATAGCAATACAAACCTTTTTCAAGAAATAATTAAGATTTCAAATTCACATCCTAATGCTACACCTAAAGGAGTTTGAGAAAGAACAGAAAATAAAGCCTAAACCCAGCAGGAGAAGAAAAATGATAAAGATCAGAGCAGAAATCAATGAAATAGAAACCAAAAGATGAGTAGAACAAATCAACAAAACCAGGAGCTGGTTCTTTGAAAGAGTTAATAAGATTGATAAACCCATGGCCAGATTTATCAAAAAGATAAAAGAAAGGTCCCAGAGTAATAAAATCAGGAATGAAAAATGAGAGATCACAACCAACACCAAGGAAATACAAACAATTATAAGCACATATTATGAGCAACTATTTGCCAGCAAATTTGACAATCTGGAAGAAATGGATGCATTCCTAGAGATGGATAAATTACCAAAACTGAACCATGAAGAAATAGAAAACCTGAACAGACCCATAACCAGTAAGGAGATTGAAGCAGCCATCAGAAATCTCCATTGTTGGTGGGAATTCAGGGTGGTGCAGCCACTCTAGAAAACAATATGAGGTTCCTCAAAAAGTTGAAAATAGAGCTACCTTATGATCCAAGAATTGCTCTACTGGGTATTTACCCTAAAGATACAAATGTAGTGATTCAAAGGGCAAGCGCACTTGAATGTATACATCAGCAATATTTACAATAGCCAAAATATTGAAGAGCCTGTCTGTCCATCAACAGATGAGTGGACAAAGATGATATGGTGTTTTATATATATATATATATATATATATATATATATATATACACACACACACACACACACACACACATATACACACACATACATACATACATACACACACATATATATGTGTATATATATATATATACACATGTATACATACACACACATATATACACATATACATATATATACATATAGAGAGAGCAATATTATATAGCCATCAAGGAAAATATGAAATCTTCCCATTTGGAACAATGTGGATGGAACTAGAGGGTATTATGCTAAGCAAAATAAACCAATCAGAGAAAGTTAATTATTGTATGATCTCACTGATGTGAGGAATTTGAGAAACAAGGCAGAGGATCATAGGGGTAGGGAGTGAATAATGAAACAATATGAAACCAGAGAGGGAGACAAACCATAAGAAACTCTTAATCTCAGGAAACAACCAGAGGGTTACTCAAGGGCAGAGGGGTGGGAGAGATGGGGTGGCTGGGTGATGGACATTTTGGAGGGTATGTGCTATGGTGAGTGCTGTGAACTGTGTAACACTGATGAATCACAGACCTGTACCCCTGAAAATAATAATACTTGATATATTAATTTAAAAAAAGCATAAACTCAGAAATGGACCACCATTTCTGTGGTTCAACTAATCTTTGATGAAGCAGGGAGGAATATCCAATGGAAAAAATACAGTCTCTTTAGGGAAAACTGGAAAGCCATATGCAGAAGAATGAAATTGGACCATTTTATTACACCATACACAAAAATAAACTCAAATAGATGAAATACCTAAATGTGAGATAAGAAACCATACAAATCCTAGAGGAGAACCCAGGCAGCAACCTCTCTGACCTTGCATGTAGCAGCTTCTTGCTAGATACATCTCCAGTGGCAAGGGAAAGAAAAGCAAGAATTAACTATTGAGGTAAAAACTTTTGCACAGCAAAGGAAACAACCAACAAAACTGAAAGGCAGTCTATGGAATGGGAGAAGATATTTGCAAATGCCATATCAGATAAAGAGTTAGTATCCAAAATCTATGGTGAATTTATTAAACTCAGCACCTAAAGAACATATAATCCAATCAAGAAATGTGGACTCTGAGAAACAAACTGAGGGTTTTAGAGGGGAGAGGGGTTGCAGGATGAGTGAACCTGGTGGTAGGTATTAAGGAGGGGCTGTATTCATGGAGCACTGGGTGTTGTACATAAACAATGAATCTTGGAACACTGCATCAAAAACTAGTGATGTATTTCATGGTGACTAAAATATCACAATTAAAAAAAAAAAGAAATGTGCAGAAGGCATGAACAGACTTTTCTCCAAAGAAGACATACAACTGACCAACAGACACTTGAAAAAATGCTCCTCATCACTTGGTTTCAGAGAAATAGAAGTCAAAACCACAATGACATACCAACTCAAACCAATTACAATGGCTAAATTTAACAAGACAGCAAAAAGCAGATGTTGGTAAGTATGCAGAGAAGGGGAAACCTTCTTACACTGTTGGTAGGAATGCAAGTTGTTACAGCCACTCTGGAAAACAGTATGGAGATTCTTCAAAAAGTTAAAAAATAGAGCTACCCAGAGGGCACATGAACCCCAGTGTTTATAGCAGCAATGTCTATAATAGCCAAACTATGGAAAGAGCCTAGATGTCCATGGACAGATTGACAGATGAATGTATAAAAAATGAATGATAAAAAAGCTGTGGTGTGTACACACACACACACACAATGGAATATTACTCAGCCATTCCTCAAAAGAAGATTTTTTAAAAAGAATGAAATCTTGCCATTTGCAACAACATGAATGGAACTAGAGGTTATGCTAGGCAAAATCAGTCAGAGAAAGACAAATATCATATGATTCCACTCATATGTGAAATTTAAGAAGCAAACAGATGAATATAGGGGAAGGGAAGGAAAAATAAAATAAGATAAAAATAGGGAGGCAAACCATAAGAGACTTTTAACTGTAGAAAACAAACTGAGGGTTACTGGAGGTGAAGAGGGTGGGGCATGGAGTAATGGGGCGATGGGCATTATATCAATGCTCATTGATTTAATGAGCATTGGGTGTTATGTGCAACTGATGAATCACTAAAGTCTACCCCTGAAACTAATAATACTATTTTATATATATAATTTTTTTTAAAGATTTTTATTCATTTCATTTGACAGACAGAGATCACAAGTAGGCAGAGAGGCAGGCAGAGAGAGAGAGGAGGAAGCAGGCTCCCTGCTGAGCAGAGAGCCCGATGCGGGGCTCGATCCCAGGACCCTGGGATCATGACCTGAGCCGAAAGCAGAGGCTTTAACCCACTGAGCCACCCAGGCGCCCCTATATATATAATTTTTACCTGAGATCCTAGGCCAGGGCATTTTTCAGGTATAACTGTTTTCTATTATCCTGTTTGAAATACTGACTTATAATCCACCTCCTGACCAATTAGGAATTATGTCTGTATCATAATTCATTTTACAACTTAAAGAATAATTTGGCCTATTTCTAAGTTCAGTAATATTTTGTACACTTACTCTTACCATTGTTTCCATGTGTAAAGATTTTTCTTAGTCTCCATTTAAATAACATTTAAACATCAACCTTACTGTCAGCTTCATGATGTGATCTGCTGGTTCTGTTTCCTGGAAGACTGAAATAAGACCTTTGTACAGAATAGGTGATATCTTGCCAAATTACTTGGAGATTTTCACAGTGGGAGTTGAGCTTCATAAACCCTTGCAAGATCCTCCTCTGCCTGGAAAAGTCTTCCTCTTCAAACAGGGCCTCTCATACCTGTTTGACCTGGGAGTAGTTCTCCTCTGTTAGGGGAGGTTGTCCTTTAAATTAACTTACGCTACCATGCATACCCTTGACCTCCTCTGTCTAGGGACATCATCCTTTTGGGTCATGTGCTACTTGGAAAAACTTGACTGACTTATTTTCTCTCAGGAGGAAATCTCTTGTCCTCCTTAACCACATATTGCTTAAAATTTCTCTCTTGTCTTCCTTAATCACATACTTGGGTTTGGGAGGGGCACATGCATAGCAGGTAGAAGGAAAGGCCACTGTCTCAATTTTCTGTATCAGCTGATTGATGCCATTATAGCCTTGGTGGAGTGCATTGCTAAGATTGAAAATATTGTACCCTTTTATCTCTGGAAGAGTAGTTGCTGTAAATCTGTTTTATCTTATTCATGTCTTCTGTTTTTTTGCAAATTACTTTTCAGACTAATCAATTTACAGAAATATATCAAGTTCTTTATTAAGGACATCATTATCTTAACCATACTGTGGCAGTTTGACGTCAATTTTGTGCCCATAAATAATTTATCTGCTGTGGGTTCTTTTTTTTTTTTTTTCTCAAAATAATAATGGTGTCTACATCACAGGACGCTTCTAAGGACTTAATGAGTTAGTGAGTACAAAGCAATAGAAAAATGATTTAGTCAGTGTTCAAGGAATGTTTATTACAGCTGTGCTTAGTATCTTAGAAAGTTGATAGAAAATTATAGAAATTATAGATATATAACATTATAGAAATATGATCCTCTTTAGATAATACAGATCCTATCCTTCGGTGAAATCCCTAAATCTATAGATTTTATGCTTTCCTAACTCTGTGCCTAGCACACAGTGTGACTTCTTACTATACAGGGCTCTTGTTCAGGTTTGGTAGTTGTTAAAAACCATGCCAAAATTAGGATTTAGGAATAAGTTCAAATCAGAGGTCACTGTAAAACAGTCAGGAACCCAGCAAACATGCATCTAAGGAATGCATGGTTGCTGAAGCAGGAAAGAGTAGGCCTACAAATCATTTAAGATCCTAGAGAAATCTAATGCTATACCAGCCAGGCATATAGAAAGTTGATAAGATGTTTATGATAATGATAATCCTTAGGAATTGAAGTGATTAGAAAAAAGCTAGCAGGAGAATAAATTGGAGATCCCAGCACTAAGAAAAACTTGGCTTTATAACCCAGAATCTTAAAGTTTCTACATAGGAAGGGACCTTAACAGACATCAAATCTAGACTTTAAGGTAGTATTCGAAGGTCCTTCTATTCTGGCCTTCTGAGAAAGGGACATGGAAATGAGAACAAGAATAAATACAATGACACTGAAGACCACTGGGAAAGGATCATCATGTGAGTGGGATAAAAAGTTTAGTCACCAAGATTAAGCATTCATTTTTGTAGTTTGCTTTTTAAATTGGTGATGGCATGGAGCATAGTAGTTTAAAGGTGCATGAAGTGTTCAAAGGGACGGAGTCAGAGGAGTAGTGGGAACCCAGGACCCAGACTGAAGAAGAGTAGGAATTTGGATCACCTGGCTGGATGTGTGTATGATAAGGAGGAGGTAGTACTGAGAATAGGGAGACTCAGAAGCCACTGACTTGGGAGAAAGCCAGGTTATGGTTCCCTAGTACTTTTTTGGACTTATACACAGACTAACTGTGGAGATAAGAGTTGGGACACTAGCAGAACTGTGGTGGGATACCAGAAACTGTGGTACATGAAGAGAATATAATAAGTACGTTCTCTAGTAATTATGAGAACTGTATCAAGAGGGCAGGAAAGCTGCAGTGGATTTTTCTGGAACTCATAATAATATGAAGAGAAACACAAGTCCAGTAACTATCCTACTCAATGGCTAGAGACTACCTCCATGCAGCATGGAAAGGGAATAGTGAAAGGAGCACAGGATTCAAGATTCCAGCACAGGCTGGAATATTAGAATATATGCATAGGCATTTTAGGATATTTTAAAATCATGCCTGTATCTCCTCTGATGCCTGTATTCTAAACATCCTTTTGTAGGATGAGATAGTCATCATCAACAGCAGTGTGCTATCATAGGAAAACCACAGGCATTTAACTTACACATACCTGGATTAAAGATCTGCTTCAATCTCTTGACAGATGTGTGGCTTTGATAAATTTTGTTTGTCAGAACCTCAGTTTCCTTATTTGTAAAGTTAGCATAACAATTACTACCTCACAAAGTTGTTGTGAGAATTAGAATGTAATGTTAATATGATACATATGAAACAGTGAGAACAACGCCTTGTACCAAGAAGGCATGTAGGCAATTATTTTTTCTTTTCTTTTTTTTTTAAGATTTTGGGACACCAGGGTGTCTCAGTCGTTGTCTGCCTTTGGCTCAGGCCATGGTCCCAGGATCCTGGCATCAAGTCCCATATCGGCCTCTCTGCTCAGTGGGGAGCCTGCTTCTCCTTCTCCCACTCCCCCTGCTTTTGTTCCCTCTCTCTCTGTCTCTGTTAAATAAATCAAATCTTTTTCAAAAAATTATTTCCTTATTTTTGAGAAAGAGAGAGAGGGTAAGAGAAGGGGCAGAGGGAGAGAATATCCGAGCAGAGTGGATAGCCCAGTGTGAGGCTCCATCCTAGGACCCATGAGATCAGGACCTGAGTGGAAACCAAGAGTCAGACGTTTAACCAACTGAGCTACCCAGATAGCCCAGGAATTATTATTTCTTTAATTTACCTAAAGAAATAATAATTATTCTTTAATTTACTTAAAGAAATAATAATTATTATTTAAAGAAAGTTACACTCATTTTAGTTTTGTGACTGTCCCACAAAAGTCCTTAGGTTATTCTTACACTTTTTATCTCTAGGCTTTGGAAGTTAAAAGGGTTGCTTGTAGTAGGGTTGGTTCCTTTTGTCACCCTTTCAGTAGAGTCTAGGGAATGGAGACATAGAATGTCCAAATAAGTAGAGGCCCTAAAGATCACTTAGTCAAAACTTTTTGCTTTGCAGATGAAAAAACTTAAACCCAGAAACAGCAAGTGACGAGTCACAAAACAAGGCAGCCAGACTTAAACACAGCCCAGGGCACTGATCTCAGCTGCCCAGGGCCTCTAAGCAGTAACACTTGTAGAGATTTAGATGCTGAGACCCTTTGTTTCTTATTCCAGTGGAGTTACTCTCCAGAGTCATAAAATTGCTCTCCCTTGATAACACAATTGAAAAACAAAAATCTTAGTCCAAATGTAGTAAAGACGACTATGGGAATAGAGGAGAGAATGCATATGAGGTGAGAAATTTGAAGTCATTGATTTCTCTGTGATGGATATTCAGCTAGATATTTACACGTAATATTTCATATATATTTTTAAAGATTTTTACTTATTTATTTGACAGACAGAGATCACAAGTAGGCAGAGAGGCTGGCAGAGAGAGAGAGGGGGAAGCAGGCTCCCCGCTGAGCAGAAGGCCTGATGCGGGGCTCTTTATATTATTACATATATTAATACATATATTATTTCATTTAATTGTCAAAATTCAGCTATTTTTATTCCTCTATATTATAAATGAGACAGCTATTGCACCAATATGTTGAGTAATTTGTCTAATCACTAGTATGAGGTAAATCCAGGATGAGTCTGGGCAGTCTGACATGGGAGTTCATGTTTTTAATCATTTTATTATATATTATTATATATTATATATATTTAATCATTTATTATATATTATATATATGTTTATATATAATATAAATATTATATGTTTACTATAGATAGTAAATCTATAGAGTGATCAGCTTGTCCAGGTTTGTCTGGGACTGTCTCAGATTTAGCATTGAAAAGTCATTAGTCCCAGGAAGCCTCTCGAACCAAATGTCCCTTTATGCTATCCCATGTAAAACCATGTATTATCAAATATGACAGTACATGTCAATGTTTTTCCAATGCTAATACACTGTGTGACTCTAGGAGACTATTTCAGAATGGCGGCAGTAGTATACTGAAATTAACATTTAACTGGAAGTCAGAAGATTGAGACTCTAAGGATTCTCTTGTGCTTATTAGCTTTTAGCTAGGTATTTCACCCTCCTAAATCTGAGTATTATATCTATAAAAGGAATATTTTTTAAAAAAAGCTATCTTAGAGATATTTCTCTAGTTTTAAATGAAAGCATCATGAAACTCTTTTTAACAGCAGCACCTGAAGCATATGTAAGGGAGAGTGATGATGATGATGACGATAATGACGACGATGACGACGATGATGATGATTTAGGCTTGGTAAAATAAAATTCCTACTTAGAAATGTTCAGTAGTTTTTGCTGTATATAGAATCAAGCAAGCATATTGAAATATTTATTGTTCTTTCAATAAATATTTGTTGAGCCCATCAATATTTATTGTTCTTTCTGTAAATATTTGTTGAGCCTAGCTGTGCCAAATATCATAACACAAAGGGCCTTTGTGACCTGGCCCTGTCTTCCATTCCAATCCCGTCTCCTGCATCGTTCTCACCCTATGTTTCATCCATCTTAGTGGATTTACATTTCCCAAAGCATGCTATGCTCTTTTTCTGCTCTATGCCTTTAGTTGTTCCATAAATACCAGTGTTCTTCAAGGCTTGTTCTCTCATCTCCACCTCTGCTGATGTTATACACTCTCCTTTTATGTCCTCATATACACTCAGATTCAGCAAGATCCCAGATCTTTTATCTCTAGCCCTTAACTGTCTGCTGGGAATTATGTCCCTATTTATAACTGCCTACTACGCATGTATACTTGGGCATTTCACATATACTTCAAACTCAACTGGTCTAAAACTGAACTCATTATTTCCTTACATTTGTTCTTTTTCTTTTGTACCATATCTCCTTCAGGGTGCCATCTTCCCAGCTGTTATCCAGTATGGAAACATGGGTCTTCAGATTCTTCCTTATTTCATCCCAATATCTAAATATTTATGAAGTCCACCAGATTATATTCTTCATTAGCTCCCAAAGACATTTCCTATCCCCTAATCCCATTACTACACTTTCAGGCTTTCACCTTTTCTTAACTGGCCGACTTAGGTTTCTTC
This sequence comes from Lutra lutra, assembly GCF_902655055.1. Lineage (NCBI taxonomy): Eukaryota > Metazoa > Chordata > Mammalia > Carnivora > Mustelidae > Lutra > Lutra lutra. Next base: position 158,314,383 of record NC_062281.1, read on the forward strand.
CCAGGTTTCCCATGTTTATGGTTTTCTCTTCTCTTTACTGCTTCCCACTCCAATTTTGCAGTCCATATTGACACAAGCATTCTAAAATAACTTGATTTTTAAACTTTCAATCCATAATTCTTTAGTGACTCTGGAGCATTCAAAATAAAGGTAAAATTTTGTAGCATCATATGCAAGGCACTTTGTGACCTATAAGTTGTCTACTTCTCTAAGTTCATCTCCTGCCACTTACTTCCTTCTTTTTAGGTCTACATATACAAAGCTCCAACCATAGAGAACTACTTGTTGTTCCCTATCTACCAACTATAATATATCTAACTTCCTTATTTTGTACATTCTTTTTCCACTACTTGAAATATCATTTCTCCCTTACATTTTTCTTTGCCTAGCAATCTCATACTCATATTATAAATGTCATCACTCTAGGAATCTTTTCCTGACCAGCTAAATTTTTGGATGCCACCTAAACCTTTTATTCTCCCATGCTGTAAATTTCACTACTTTTCTAACCCACTCATTCCATATTATAATTGCTTACTTACCTGTTTATCTCTCCTATAAGGCAATGAGCAATATGAGGGAAGGGATTATATCTTAGTCATCTAATTCTATCATTTAGCACAGTACCTGATGCATAGTAAGTGTTTTTAAAAGAGTATGTGAGTGGGGGCGCCTGGGTGGCTCAGTGGGTTAAGCCGCTGCCTTCGGCTCAGGTCATGATCTCAGGGTCCTGGGATCGAGCCCCGCGTCGGGCTCTCTGCTCAGCGGGGAGCCTGCTTCCTCCTCTCTCTCTGCCTGCCTCTCTGTCTGCTTGTGATCTCTCTCTCTGTCAAATGAATAAATAAAATCTTAAAAAAAAAAAAAGTATGTGAGTGAATGAATGAGCCAGATTAAGTTATGCTAGTACTTTAGAAGTTGGCCATTGGTGTAGAGGAGGCAGTATGGAACAGCTAAAGACACTAGACTAAACCATATAGATGTGTTCTACATTAATTACAATTCTTTGCTTGCAAGTGACAGGACCAAACTAGCTTGAGTTCTAGTTTTTTTTTTTTTTTTAAGAAGTTTATTAAAAGATACAAAAGTGTTTCATATACCCCTAGGGTAACCATGTCTCATGAAGGATCTTGAAACTCTGTGTTCCTTAACTCGGGTGTCATTCTTCTCTGTTTTAAAGACAGGCTTTCTCTGCTTCTTCCCTGTGATAGAATGTGATCACCCTACAAAACCCCATAATTCTCTCTGTTTTATAATCTTTCTGCATCATATTGGTCATCAAGCCCCAAAAATCATTCTTCCTCGGCATCTCTAAAATAAATCATTTTGTATGGGGCTACATACCCAGAGACTAGCTGTCTCTCATGATTTTGATTTTCTACTGAAGAAAATATGGCTCGTTTAATTCAATCAATCAGCCGTGACTTGGGACGAAGATTCACAGTGCAAACTTGCTGCTACAGGCACACTCCTTTTCATCAGGTGGCCAGAAGTCTAATTCTTGATAATGAAGAGCTGGAGGTACATCTCAAGTATTTCCTCTGTGCTGAGTAAGTCAGGTGTAAAAGTATTTATAGGTTGAAGAAAAGCTATTTGCATATTTCATGGTTAGCAATCTCTTCATTCTGGCTCATGTTATATATTTTATTTGTATCATTCTAGATAGTAAGTGAGGCAGAGGGAACAGTGGCAAATGCCTTGAGGTAATGAGCTGACAAGAGTTATGAGAGTATAACCAATTTAATCAAATGGGATGGGGTTTAAAGCAGGACTTCACTCTCATAGGAATTCTTAGCTTAGGTAGAGGCAAGCTGGGCTCTGTGCCTCCTTCTCATGCTCCCCCTTATTTTGATGCCCAAACAGCAGGCTGTTGCAGGCCTGTTTATCATTTCTGCTGCATGGAAGAGAGAGAAGATATTAATTATAAGAAGAAAAGATACTCTAACACTCCCAGTTCTTCTACTTTAAGCTATTCTTTCTATCATCAGGACAGTCCTTACTCTGAGGTCCTATTTTGATCTGAGTCAGAGAACCTCTTTTCCTCAGAGATATGGTAAGTGAGGTGGCAGTCATCTTTCTCAGATATGTGTGTGTGTGTGTGTGTGTTTAGTGATTGATGGCAGGCCCTAGATGGGTTCTCTATTAAAAAGGAGATAATAACTTAATCTTTAAAGAGATTATAATCTTGTAGGAGAGTACATTTACTTATAATGTAAAGTGTCAAATGCTATAATAGGGCACGTAGAAAATAACAGGAGATTGCCAAGATTGGAATAACTAATACTGTCTGGAGAGATTAGAGCATGCTTCAGAAAGGCAGTTGTGTTTGAGCTGGTTGAGAGGAATTTGACAAGTTTCCAAAGAGGGAAATTGCTCCTTTCTGACATGAAGCATAAAAGTGGGAAAGAGGATGTCAGCTCCTGGAAATAGTGAGTTAGTCATGAGGTTGTGAAACCCATTGGTTAAGAACATAAACTCTGGAGTCAAGCTGCAAGGATTTGATACCAGCTTAACTACTTACTAGTTCTGTTCAGTTACTAACGTTTGGTTCTTCAATTTCCTCATCAAAATGGAGATGCTTATGAGGGAATCAATATCACAGGGTAGTTTTGAGGAAAAAATAAGATAGAACATGTAAAGCTTTAGAATAGTATCTGGCACATATCAACCAACCATTTTATTATGACTATGTGGCTGGTAATTGTGAGAGCTGAGACGAAGAGGCAAGCTCAGATCATCAAGAGTTCTGTTCAAACCATGAAATTGGACTTTAATCTGAAGATATTGCAAAGCCTTTTTTCAATAGGCAAGTGAAACATTCAGCTTAAAAAAAAACTTTTTTTTTATTTTCAGCATAACAGTATTCATTGTTTTTGCACCACACCCAGTGCTCCATGCAATCCGTGCCCTCTCTAATACCCACCACCTAGTTCCCCCAACCTCCCACCCCCCCGCCGCTTCAAACCCCTCAGATTGTTTTTCAGAGTCTTTTTAAAGGAAAATTATTCTAATTAATAATTTCTATACTTAGCAAGAGACCACTTAATAAATAAGAATAACAACTCCAGAACCTAAGGCCTGAAAATGCTTTTTCCCCCCTTAATCAATGGAACCAACATTTTTGGATCACTGTCTTTCTTGCCTTAAACTCTATGACTTGAATTGAAACCACTTATTTTTGGATACTGTTCAGGTTTGTTGACAGGAAATATTTTTTCTGATAGTTAGACACAGGTCTTAGATTATCCAGTTCTGTCAGACAAGGCACTAGCCTTTTTTGATATCTCTTAGAAGAATGAATATAGCTTGGGAAGGACACCATAAAACTAAGGGGGGACATTCTTTCATCAGCTTTTTTGGAACATCATTCTTAATTTCCACTTCTTGAACATTGTATAATGACCTGCACATAGCTGGCACTCAAGCAATATTTTATTCACTATAAATCTCTGGGAGATCCAATATTAGTGATATCCTACAATATAATCACTGTTTTGAGAGTAATAGCTACCAGGAATCAAGTGATCAAATACCAGATAGTGTGCTAGTTTCTTTTAATGGGTCAAATCAAAGTTTTGTCTGTTTAAAAATCCTTTACTTCCTGCCATACTTAGAATAGAACAGCTTATAAATCCTGCAGGATCTGGGCCCCACTCATCTCTTTAAAATCAGGTATCCTTTTCTACCTACCATATTCTAGGCATGATGCTTTTCTTTCAGTTCATCAAACTTACCAAGTTCATTACTGCCTGAAGGTTTCTGCACTGGCCAGTTCCTTTGCTTGGTAAGGTGCTCCGCTTTCTCTGCTCCTTCTTAATTACTGGATCTTAGTAAAGGTCATGTTTTCTGAAAATCTTCCTGATCACTCTAAAGCAGCTATGTATATAATCTAACCTAACCTATAACTATTATATCATTCTATTTTAACTCTCTATACAATACTTTTTATCAGATTTAAAAAATCTATGTATTTATTATTTATATCTTCCAATAGAATATAAATTCCAAGGAAGCAGGATCATGGCTCTCTTATTCACCACCATATTCTTAGCACACAATATTGTCCCTGGCACATAGTTGGTACTCAGTAAATGAATAAATCTATTCCTATACTCAGTAAATGAATAAATCTATTCCTATAACCAGAATGAATAAATCTATTCCTAACCATAACCTTGCAAAGTAGATAACTATTATCTTCATGTATATCTCTCAAAGGAATTGAATTGAATTTCCATTGGCTAGTTGACATTTTTATAGCTATTTAATTCCTATTTACTATGTTTGGTTTTGCAAGTTTGTTTTATTTTTGAGCTGATTTTTTTTCAGGTCTCAACACGTTTTCATAGTCTCTCGAAAACCCCTAGGCTCTGTGCACAGTGAGTTTAGTATCCAGGGGATAAAAGAACCCTGACAAGAGTGGGGAGTCAAGTATTACCAGGCAGGAGTAATGAGTAGGTTGTCCTGGTCTCCTGGAGATGACTAGAATAAAGAGTGAGACATTAATAGATATATCAGGTCCATCTCTGTCCAACACTGATCTAGCATTACCAAGTGATTAGTAGATTATGTTTCGTTCAAGTTCTTAGAAGCTGAAAAAGACCTTACACTCCAGGTGTATTTTTAAAATGCCATTGATACTCCCACCTCTACTCTCTCCTATTTACCATCCTACCCCAACAACCACAGGGACTAGACTAAAAAGCAAACAAAACAGGGACACCTGGGTGGCTCAGTTCGTTAGGTGTCTGCCTTCAGCTCAGGTCATGATCTCAGGGTCCTGGTGTTGAGCCACACATCGGGCTCTCTGCTCAGCGGGGAGTCTGCTTCTTCCTCTGTGCCCTTCCCCCTCCCAATAAATAAATAAATATTAAAAAACAAACAAAGCAAAAACAATCTAACTTCTGGAACTGTCTGGTCTTCAACAATTTAGATCTAACTTTTTACTCCCTCCATTTTTAGACTTTTAGTCTTTACCAAGCTCAGTTTCAAAAATTCATCAGATTTGCATAGTCTCATTTGGATCAGTGAATTTTTTTTTGGACTCTTTAATGTGATTTGGATCTGGAAAAACATTTTGAGGAAACCAGACTTGCTGCTTACCACATTGTTTGTTTAATGCGTTCACAGTGATCTAGGAGAGTGTTTACCTCAGTTTTCAAAAGTGGATCCTGAAGTACAAAAACGATAATTGATTGCACAGAGCTTCAGAGCCATTGGTGGTGAAAAAATGTTTTACCTATAAACTCAGGTATCAAGAAAAATTACTCCTTTGAACATCATTTAATAAGTAGAGTTAAATATATATATGTATATGTGTTTGTGTGTATATATATATATACACACACACACTAAAAGTGATGCTGATATAAATTAAGAACTTAAAACTGCTCTATATATTAAAACAAAACACTTTCAGATGTGCTGTATCACTTAACTCTCAGTGCATTTATCATGTAGCTATGCTTATTTTTCGTATTTTAGGGATCAGAAAACTGAGTATCATTTAAGGGACTCACTCAGGTCATAGGCATCATATAGTAGAGCCAGGAGTCAGGTTTGGTATTCTGGGAAACAATTATGATTTCTGAGAAACAATATGCTATGGCATATCACTGCCATTCTCTGGTTTTAAAATGGTGGAAAGTTATTAATGTAATATCAATTAATATGAAAATTGAAGTAATTTGGCATGTTCAGTGCAAACTTATTCCTAGTAGAGCAAATAGTGGTATGCAATCTCTCTTTGCAAGAGAGATTGTTTATAGCCCTTCTGAGATCTGACTGCTTTTGAATAGTTCAGAAGCATCTACTAGTACAAATCAATACAAATACTTTATATCTATGCCTTTAAGTGAGCCTCCAAATGATCTTTACTAAATGGTACTTGAGTGACCCACGTTTAGTTACTGCAAGTATTAGAAAGTAATACAATTACATTTATTTAAAAATATATTATGATTAATGCTTTTAATTAAATCAAAGACTCCCTTTAATCATGAGGATGACAAATAAAATTCATTATATTTTCATATACCTTCATAGTTTTCAAGGTGCTTTTTCATTCATGATATCATATGATTTTGAATAATGCCATGAAATAAATAAGGGAAATACTATTATCACTTCACAGATGAGAAAACCAAGGACTAGCAAGGTAAAAACAAAAACAAAAACAAACCAAAAAAACAAAACTAGTTGAAAGTCACACAGCAAGGTGTGCAAAAATCAACTTGTTCACTGATATTGAGTGACATAACTTAGCAATCTTTTCAAAGTCTTTGGAATTTTTTTTTGTTTGTTTTGCTTTGTTTTGTTTTCTGTGTGTGTGTGTGTTTGTTTGTTTGTGAGATTGCAAACTCATGAAAGCAGGGAACACATATTCTGGATTGTAACCTCAGTGCCTAATATAGTTTGTGGTACACAGCAGTTGTTCATTAGATATTGTTTGAGTGAATGAACAGCTTGGGGTCATAGAGTCAGAGGTCATGAGGAAGTCTGCTTGAAAAGTGTTGGATCTCAGAATTTTCTACAGTTAGGAAGGCTTTGGATTGTCAGATGTATTGGCCTCCAGATTGAATGCATATAAACTGACTCTGATACACAGCTTCCCTGAACATCCTTTTATCATAGCACTTATCACTTTGTGTGCTAATTATCTGCTTATTTGTCTGGCTTCCCTTGCAAAATGTGAATCTGTTGAGAGCAGATGTTCCATTATACTCTAGTCTATAGCATTGAGCTTAGCATATGATAGACACCAAGTGTCTGTAGAAGGAATGAATGAATGGATAAACAAATAATATGACTCAGTGTGAGAGAAATAGGCAAATTGCTGAGAAAGGAACAGAGTTTGTAATAAGGAACTATTAAAATAATTAAGTCTGATTCAACATTAGTTTGGTAAGAAATGTAGCAGCAGTTTTCTATGGTATATTTGCCTTTTAAAATAGTCTGTATATAGGAGTGGCTCAGTCAGTTAAAGATCTGCCTTGGGCTCAGGTCATGATCCCAGGGTCCTGGAATCTAGTCCTGCATTGGGGGTCCTTGCTCAGCAGGGAACCTGCTTCTCCCTCTGCCTACCACCACCCATGCTTGTGTGCTCGTGCTCTCTCTCTCTCTCTTTGACAAATACATAAATAAAATCTTTAAAATAAATGCTTCCAAAATCATTAAAATGTTATATTGAATACTTGTAATAAATTTAAGTCTTCCTTTTTTTGGTAAAGGAATACTTTGTGCTTAAAGAAAAACTAAGTGTAGGCTCTCTATTAAATGTTAAGCTCTACTTGCCTCAGTTTCATTATCTGCAAAATAGGAGTGGTAGTATTTCTTTTATTAAATGAGACAGTACTTATTAAAGCTCCTAGCATGGTGCCTGGCTTATAGTGGTAGGAGCTGTATAAATGTTTACTGAATGAATGCATTAGAATGAATGATCTTCATTCTCCTTTGCCCTTATGCTTTTTTGATCCATTCTCCTGTCACTGAACTTTTGATCATTTCAGCAAAAACTTGCATGAGGGAGAAAAAATAAGGCATTTTGGTGTCATCTGAAATACTGTTTTTTATATTGTTTTTAAACAGCTTTTAAATATTGTTTTAGGACAATGATATTATTATGAGGAGTAGTGCCCATTTTCATGCTGGTGATAGGTGTTTTTGTTTTTGTGGGTTTTTTTTTTTTTTTGCCTTAATTTTCAAAGAGTTTTAAAATTCATATTATTTTCCCCTTTTGGAGGATGTTTTCCTTTGAGAACAGAATTTGGGTCTTGGTACGGGATATGTTAGTTCAATAGTCTTATTGTCCTCAATTTAGTCTTTGTTTCGTCACAGTCAAATTGCCCTTCATGCAGAGCTGAGCTTGTAATACACACTTGAGGTGATGTGTAAATGCTTTCACTGGCTCAGCTCCCTTCCCCACCTAGCATGCCTAGGTCACCTTCACAACATCAAGATTAGGTGTACATGTACCATCATAAATAATGCCTTATGCAGGAGTAATGTAAATGGAATCTGTTGAAATATGGCCTATTGTATTAAAATTTATGTTTCGATTATCATTTTTATTATATGAAACAAGCTTGAGCTTTATAAAGTCATTTAGAAAAGACATCTGCATCACTGTTAGGAATGTCTATCTACTTGGCATCCATCCCTAGTGAAGTGAAAGTTACATGAACATTTCTAAGGGTATTTTTTTTTCCTCTCTAACTTGAAAATTCAAATTGGATTACTTAGCAAATTATTCTTTGAAATACCTCTAATAGTGTTATATGAAAGCCCTAGACACAGAGCTCCCTATGTCAGAAGAGAATAAAATGCAAATCTAGTCACATGTGTTTTCCTGTTTTATCTCCTTCAATGACTTCCTGTTTCCTACCTTATGTAAAGAAACAAGCTCCTTAGTTTGACAGGACCTTTAGTGTCTGTCCTTGATTACTTCCTTCCTCTCTCACTTTACCTTCTAGGTTCTAACCTCAATGTTTATCCAACAGTGATGCTTGTGGTTTTCTCTAACATGAAATGGTATTTCTTTTCTCTACTCCCCCCTCCCCCAAATTGTTTCCTTTCTGTGGGAGATATCACTCCCTGTCTTTACCTAAATGCATTCCTTTAACACTTACTCATTTTAGGGCTCAGTTTAATTGTTACTTTTTTTGGAGAATTTCCCTTGATCTTCAAGACTGGTTTAGAAGTTCCTCTTCTGTGTTCTCATAACATCTTGGACTTTCCTTTATGATAACATATATGACTTGGTAGTATAATTCCATATTTATTTGCATATCTTCCCCATTACACTGTGATATCCTTGCTCATTCCATTATCCCAGCATCAGGGCTATAGCTAGCTACCAACGAACTTTTGTGTTAGTTAGAAAAACATACCATTTCTTTTGGGCCAGTGTTAGCCATAATAGGGGGTCCTTGTGTAATGCACACCCTGAATGTAGCAACTCTGCCCAGGTCCACCATAATATCTGGTGTGCAATAAATTCTCAGGATATGTTTGTTAAATGATGAATGTATCAGTCAAACACAATAGCAGGAAAAGTTGAAATGCAACTGAAACTGGCAACAACACCTATAAATTAAGAAGAAAATGTAGATCACTCATCATAAGGCTGTTGAATTGAAATATCCTTAACAAAGGGAATATTTCTGGGACAAGTCTTTATATAAACATAGGAAAAGTTGTAAAAGTGGAAGGTATTCACAATTAATCAGTAAATGTACAGGCTCTGAATTTACCTTAATTTCCGTTAGCCTGTTTTACTGAAGATGTATCAGAGTCTGTGTGAGTTACTTATTTTTCTTCAAAGCTATAGACAATGTATCTCAAGAACAGTGTAATAGCTTTTTATCCAAACCATTTGTTCAACTTGAATAGAAGAAGGTTGAATCGTCAGATTGGGTTGAAAGAGTTCTGCCCTAATAGTTTTGTACCAAGTGCAACAGCAACAATAACAACCACCACAACCATAGCTGCTAATGTTTAGTGAATGCGTACTATAAGCCAAGAAGTATTTATTCCAGGCTTTGTATGTATTAATGAATTTAATCCTCCTTACAACTCTAAGGTAGGTAAATATCATTACCCTTTTTTACAGATGAAGAAGCTAAGGGGCAGAAAATTTAGGATACAGCTAGTAAGTGATAGAATCAGGATTCACTACTAAGTGGTTTATCCAGGAATTCTAAGCTTTTAAACATCTTGCTTTACTGTATTTTCTTAGGGAATATAATCTTCATGTGTGTCATTGTTCATCTCCTCTTAAACCTCCAATGGCTCCCTCTATCTTTTTAAATTCAAAATACAAACTTCACATTGGCATTTAGAGGGCTCCCTGTTGTCAACCCAGTCCTTATTTTTAGTTACATTTCTCATTATTTGGAGAGACATGGGTTTTTAGAGTCATAGATGCATGTTTTTATAGTTCAATCCTGTTGTTAGATGACTGTGAAAACTTTGGATAAGATAATTTATTTTTTCAAGTATCTAAAATTGAGGATAATAAAACTTTCCTGAACAGGTAAATGAAAATAAAGTTTGTAAATGCCTAGTATGTGGTCTGATATATAGGAGCACTCATTATTATTTTAAAAATACTTAGTTATCCTCCAGGTAAAACTAATCTGCCCCACACTTTTCTTGCTCTTTTGCATATGCTTATTTTTCTTCTCCACTTTGAATGCTTTACCTCACATCTCCGGCTGTCAAAATCTAACCCATTCTTCAAGGTCTCTTTTAAGAGTAGCTTCTATTGGTAGTCTAATTATGATAGCTTCCTCCCTGCCATCTCATCCTAAAGTGCATTCTTTCACTTGAACCCTAGCACAGTTTTGTATTAATATATATTACATTTGGTCTTATGTTTAGGGTATTTGTGTATCTAGTCCATACTCCCTACTGGATTATAGGTACTTTGAACAGGAGTCATGTCCTTCTTCTCTCTGTCATCCTCATATCTTAGGAGAAGCATTGGGTTTGGACACATGGTACCTACTGGTGAGAGTGAATCATATCATCAGAAGTTTGAAGTTGCCTGTGATCAGTACTATAATCTACAAACTGAGGACAGTGGAAGGACACTATTTTTATGCCATCCCTGCTGCTTTATATACTTCATTTCTTTTAATATCCTTAATAATCATATGATATAGTCATTATTATTCTCGTTTTACAGACGAAGAAACTTAGATCTAAAAGGGTAAGTGACCTGCTTAAAGTTACATAGTTAGAAGGTTGCAGGGATTTGAACTCACATCTGTATGACTTTCTGCTTCACTGGTGTTATTTCTGTTTATTAATAAAAAGAGACACCATCTGATTCACTATCCTTGGTGGTATCATTATCATGGTATTGTTGAAATTCAGAACCATAAAATATTACCTGGCCAATTTCTTCATTTTACAGATGAAGAAACTCAGACTCAGGAAGAACAAGAGGCTTACTCAAGGTCACTCATCTAATAAAAGCCAAACTATGTCTAGGTTCTAAGCCAAATCTAAATGTAGTAATTTTCTAAGAGACCTAGATACCTCTCCCATTGTGAGCCAATGAAATGTATTTGTCATCTGAACTTCTGACTCTCTCCTGGGCTCTCACCTTCAAATTAGAGCCTACCTTATTTTGGTTAATGAGATATCAAGATTAATTTTTCTACTGTGAGCCATATTAGAGGTTATAGATGCTGAGCTCAAGCTATGTTTAGTTTCTAATGGTAAATGCTGGAGCAGAAGTACATGTAGTTTTCTTTCAGAAATTACATAACAATAATGTTGCCACTTCTCAGTTATCTGAAACTTTTAACCTTTCAGAAAACATCCTTTCATATTTTCTGTATCATTGAAGAAGAGATTAGAGGATTGTATTAGATGATTCCCAAGGTGTCTTAATTCTCAGTTCTGATTTTGTGATTCTGAGGCTCACAACTTTTACATTTTATATTTATTTGTGTGTGTGTGTGTTTAATTAATGTTTACACTATAAATTCCATGACAATAGAGGCTATATATATTTTTGCTCACTACTGTATTTCCAGAACATTCACATAATAGGTACTTAGGAAATATTCGTTGATTGAATGAAGAATTATGTGAGATTGCAAGGCAATTATCATCTCTATTTGACAGATTACTGAATAAAAGCCAAGAAAAAAATGACTTGCTTAAAAACAACTGTTATTTAGTGGCAGAGCCATTCTGAAACTCTTAACTTCTGGCTCTTAACTTCTAGGTTGTTGGCATGAGCAAATAAAATAATAAAATTCTGAACCCTTGTAGTCTGTCTCATGTCTATTCTTTTTTTTTCTTTTTTATAAATATATAATATATTTTTATCCCCAGAGGCACAGGTCTGTGAATCGCCAGGTTTACACACTTCACAGCACTCACCATAGCACATACCCACCCTAGTGTCTCATGTCTATTCTTAAAGTCGTTACTAGTTATGAGAATTAAATAAGTTCTTAAATACTTAACTGATAATAAAAGATTCCTTTTAAAAAATAATTAAATACAATAACAAGAACTTAAAAACATTTATCAATAATTATTTTTTTTTTTCCTCCAAGAAATACCTGAGTTTTCTCAGGTGAATTTCCTCAGCTTCCAACTCTGGGTTTAGAGAAACTTTTATTTTACTCCTGGTGACTGGGGCAGAAGTAATAGAAAAGGCAGCAGCCTTATACCCTAAATAGAATAAAGAAAATATTGAAAATACTAAACCTTAGTAAAGTTATAGAATAGGATATACATACCCTCTTAACAGTGAATTCGCAGAGCAACTTGGGAAAACTAGCCATACCTGTTAAACCTGACCAGGTAGGAACACTACAACCCAGAAATTCCACTCCTGGTCATATACCAATAGAAATATGTACATATATTCACAAAAAGACCTAGGAGAATAGTCATTGTACTACTCTCTAAATTAATTACCTATAATTACCTAAAGCTAGAGATTACTTAAAATGTTAAAAGTAAAATGAATACAGTATGTTCATGCAATGGTATACCACACAGCAATGAGAATTAAAGCTTTAATTATATCCAGCAATATAGATGAATCTAAGAAATACATGTTGATTGAAAGAAGCCAGATAGGAAAGAGTATATATTTTATGATTCCATTATTATAAAGTTCCCAAACAGGCAAAGCTAATCTCTGTTGTTAAAGGTCAGGGTAGTAATTATACTTGGGGAAGTTATTTAGAAGAAGGCATGAGGGTGGGAAGAGTGGTTCTGGAATATTAGTAATATTCTATATTTTTAATATTTACTTGAAAGAGAGAGAGGGAGAGAGTGCACACAGGAGCAGGAGGGGCAGGAGAGGGAGAGAGAATCTCAAACAGACTCCATGCTGAGCACAGAACCCTACACATGGCTTGATTTCATGACCCTGAAATCACAACCTGAGTCAAAAGCAAGAGTCTGACTGTGCCAGCCAGGTGCCCCGAGTAATTTTCTATTTCTTGATCCATGTGCTGGTTTTGTGAATGGGCTCATTTTGTGAAAACATAATGGCCTGCATATTTATTATAAATGAACTTTTTAGTATATTTTTTATTAAATAGTTAAAACAACAACAACAGCAACAGCATAACAGCTCCCAAGAAAGTAGATTAAAGCTTGGTAGTTTAAGTGGTACAGAAAAGCAGAATAATGTGGGTACACAGCCAAAATGGTGTTGATGTGATCTAGGTAAGTGAGGGCTCACATCTGTGTTGGGACTCAAGCCCCTCCATCTGGTGAGGCCACTGTCTCAATATAAGGTTTCCATGTGTCCTATGGCAGAGGGGGCACATTGGCTCTTAACTTCCTTAGCTTGGATGTGACACATGTAAATTTTCCTCAAAATCCATTGGCCTAAATTAGTTCCAGGACCCATACCAAACTGTAAGGGGGGCTGGGAAATATATGGGAACACCTGGATATTTGAGGAGTATTAATTGACTCTTCCAGAAGCTGGATTCTGTGATGTGGCCTTTATCTCAGGTTATATGAGAGATTTGTTTATGCATGCTTTGTATCTATATTAAGTCATGGGATGATTTCCTTGGTGCTTGAGTAATGGTGCTGAAAAAGTAGAACAAGTATGTGCAGAAAGGGAACTGACTGTTTACCAGACACTGTATAGACTGTTTCAGTTGTCTTTTGCTATGTAACAAATCACTCCAAAATTTAGCCAATTAAAACAACAGTAACTTATTTCTTATGACTTTGTGGATTGACTAGGTACAGCTAGCTGGTTTGTTCTTCTGGTCTCCTGTGGGCTCTCATGTGGCTGTGGTCAGGTCTCAGATTCAGTTGGGTAAGGAACCTCCAAGATGGTTCACTTGCCTGGTAACTGGTCCTGGGTGAGGGCTGGGAAATAGGCTCATTTGAGACGCTAATATAACTGGGCCTCTCTCTCTCTCTGTAATCTTAGGACTTCTCTCTCTTAAAGTGGCTTTCCCACATGACACCTCTAGCAGAGTGACTGGACTTTCTACATGGTGGCTTAAGACACCCAAGTGTGTAAAAGTGGAGGCTGCCAGGCTTTCTTAAGAATTAGGCCTAGACGGGTGCCTGGGTGGCACAGTCGTTTAAACAGCTCAGGTCATGACTTCGGGGTCATGAGATCCTCTGCTCCCTCCTACTCTCTCTCTCTCTCTATCTCTAAAAAGTAAATAAATAAATCTTAAAAAAAAAAAAATAGGCCTAGAGCTCGCACAGGGTCACTTCTGCTACATTCTGTTAATTAAAAGCCCATCACAGAACCAGCCTAGATTCAAAAAAACTATATAATGGCACGAATATGGACAGGTGTGGTTCACTGGGGACCATTAGTGTAATAGTTCAGAAGTTGGCAAATTGTGGCCCCCAGGTCAAATCCAGCTTATCTGTTTTGTATGGCACTTGAGTAAAAATGATTTTTACAGATGCACATTCAAAATTGATTTGATAACAGGCAACACTTGCTCTGAGCCCTTATTTAGTGAATTGTTATTCCTCCCTGAAAATTCCATTCTATTCATTACCAAACTTGTATTTAAAAAAAAGAAACTCAGTTTATTATTATATTTTACATTTTGCCAATAAACATTTTGTGGAAATTTATTTTCTCTGTTGTTACATAAGTACCTATATAATATAATTTTTACTTCAGCTATCTGGCCCTTTACAAGAAAAGTTTGCCAATCTCTGTAGTAGATATCACACATAAATTAACTTATTTTTTCCTCATTATATCCCTAGCAAAGGTACATTACTATCCTCATTTCAAGGTAAGGAAACAGAGAATCAAAAAGACCCAGTGTCAGATGATTCTGACATAGCAGAGGTGGGAATCTCTTAGGATTGGGTTTTATTTGATGATGATGCCTATGTTTTTGTGCTCCACTGTTGCCTTTTAAGGGATCTCAGTGGAACAGACCTATTAATTTCCTGAGTCTGGGCTTAGTGGCAATTGTTGTCCTGTGTATAAGTGCCTATGGGAGACTCAAATCCTGTTTTACCCATAATAGTTCTTCCCTGCAGTAAAATGTAATGTCTTCTTTTCTCCTCCATACTCATACCCTATAATTTAGACCATTTTACAGATGAAGAAATTGAGGCTAGAAAGTTTCAGTGATTTCCTAAGGTCTCATATTTTCCCCCCATAGGAAATACCAGGAAGAGTGCTCTTCTAAGATTTGCTTCTGTTCCATGGGAACATTTCGTGATACTCCCCCCCAAAATGAACATTTTTTAAATAATTTTTTTTAAAGATTCTATTTATTTATTTGTCAGAGAGAGAGGGAGAGAGAGCAAGCACAGGCAGACAGAATGGCAGGCAGAGGCAGAGGGAGAAGTAGGCTCCCTGCTGAGCAAGGAGCCCGATGTGGAACTCGATCCCAGGACACTGGGATCATGACCTGAGCCGAAGGCTGCTGCTTAACCAACTGAGCCACCCAGGTGTCCCCAAAATGAACATTTTTGATCCTTAATTTCTTTATTTGTAAAATAGAACTAATAATTTCTACCCTGTTTTGTCATTGTGGGGATCAAAGGAAAAATTTATGTGAAAAGCATTTGGAAATCATTAAACCTTCTACTATTGTACATTCTTGTTATCTTTATCACCCTTCTTACTGTTATTTCTGGAAATCTTTTTACTTCATCACTGATCAAAATAATTGCATCGGGATCTCTAAACCTGGATTTTTTCTTCTGAAATCAAAGATCCTACATATGGATGAGAGAGATCGGTCCTAACATTTCATGCCTTAAGGTCTTCAGTGTTGAGAGATCAGCATAGGATTTCTTGGTGCTATATAAAATCTTATGTGACTACAGGTATTGAGCGCACTAATGCAATCCTGTAATTAGGTGTTATTGTGCTAAGGGGTCTATTACCCTCCACCCATTTGCAGATGTAAGTTGACTTCTGAGAATGTGCACATTGAGGAGAGAACAAGCCTCTAATTAAGTAAATAAATTTAACTCCTTGAAAATTATATTTTAATAAGATAATTCATACCTCAAAATGACAATTAAAGTATATTGAAGTTGTACTAAAAATCTCAAAGCAAGAATATTCACCATGTTAATGATGAAGCCAGGAATAGACTCAGAGACTAAAGCCATAGCTCAAATAACTGTATTGTGTCTCTTAGCACCAGGAGTTTAAACTTTGATTTCAGTGTGAACTTCTGTGGATTTTATTTTGTTACGATTTGGGTGAGGGTTACAAGGAAGTGAACTCCCTTAATTAAAATACACCTTAGCCTGTCCTATAAGAATTGAGATTAGGACTGAGTGAACTCTGGAGGGCAGGGCAGGGAGCAGGCTTAGACTGGTGGCCCTTTTCCTCAAGTCTCATCTTCACCTTTCCAACCTCTTCCTCTGATCCTTTCTGTCATCAGAATAATGTGGTTACTTCCCAATTTGACCCACAGTATGTATACAAACCCCTCTGCATGGGTCTTGAAAAAAGTAGGGGGGGTGCTGCAATAGCCTAGCATTTTGAAATAAAATTTATTTACTTAATACAGGAGCAATTTATTTAAGTAAAATAAAATGGGATCGATTTAAATAATATTTTTGTCAAAATGATTCAGAGATAAGCCAAAAATCATGAAACTAAAACCCATTGACTAAGATATGGGAAACACACTGGTTTTTCCACAGGATCTTGTAAGATGGGGGTCCTTACATATGTTTGAGTTTTCTCTCACATCATTCTCCTCTTGGCTCCAATAACCTTGGGCCTCTTACTTTTTCAGATTTCCATGCTGCCTTTGGACTTAAGGATTTTGTGCATGCTGCTTTCTCTACCTGAAAAGAATTCTTACCACCCCTACAGACATACCTTTTGTCTATTATGTCCACTCAACTTTCTTATCTAAGGGAAATAGCATTTTCTGAAATAAACCTGGTACTAGTTCTAAATTATCCCACTGTTAAATGCATTCAAATTATTCTGCATTCTTTCTTTCTTTTTTTTAAAATATTTTTATTTATTTATTTGACAGACAGAGATCACAAGTAGGCAGAGAGGCAAGCAGAGAGAGAGAGAGAGGAGGAAGCAGGCTCCCTGCTTGAGCAGAGAGCCTGATGTGGGGCTCGATCCCAGGACTCTGAAGATCATTACCTGAGCTGAAGGCAGAGACTTTAACCCACTGAGCCACCCAGGCGCCCCTCTGCATTTTCGTAATACATGTTGTCATTTATATTTGTGTGATTATAGGATTATCTCTCTTCCTACTAAATTTTGCTCTACAAGGTCAAGGGCCATGTTTTTGTCCCCCATAGTATACCCTAGTGCTTAACACTCCATAGTACACACTAGGAGGTCAGTAAATGTGTTAAATGAATCAATAGAAAGAAAACGATTACCAAAAAATGCTTAGACTACATGAAGGAAATTTATGGTCCCAAGAGAAATATACCATCCTTGCTAGTATTATCTTCACTTTTTTTTTCCTTTAAAAAAAGAAAAAAAATACCTATTTGAGAGGGAGAGTGAGCACATGCACATGCACACAAGCAATGGGAGGAGAAGAGGGGGAAGGAGAAGGACAAGCAGACTCTGCTGAGCATGGAGACCAACTCATGGCTGGATCCCAGGACCCTGAGATCATGACCTGAGCCTAAACCTAAAGTCAGAGGCTCAACTGACTGAGCCACCACGTACCCCTTCACTTAAGGAAAAAAATCATTATCAATATTTTTTTTCAGAGTGATGTTTACTCATATCTGCTTGAATAAAATAACCTTCATATCTTGACAAAGTCACTGAGCAGGAGCAGTCTGTTTATTTGTGGTAGAAACTAAGAGAGAAACAGACTATTACTGTGTTTTTGGGTTCATTACTTGGAGTAACATGTTCTCCCCAACATGCTAGATGGTTCCCTAAATATCATAGCTAGACAGAGACAAGTATTCTATTCCATATTTCTAGGTCAGTATTCTGACTAGTGTAGATCAAGCTAGCTACTCTCGAGGTTCAGAAAGTAAAAACTGGTTATATAGCCCTAATGGTCTCCGTGACTCAACTGCCTTTCTGACCCAGAGTCACGACAGCTCCATGTGCTCAGTTATGATCATTTCCTCCTTGCCCTCCTCTTTGTCTCATTCTAGGTCATAAAAATGTCTTTTTCTTTTATGGTAACTTGTTTCTGATTTGTTCTTTTTACCTTTAATTGGTTTTGAGATGGCCTTCCTCTGGTATTCCAAAGCTGAGATTACCATCTCTGCCTCACTCCTTGAAGTGTATCCCTCATTGATTTCTCCTCAATGTAACTAAAATTTTCCAAGCAAATCTCATTAAAGAAGATTAGGATAATTGGAGGGATGTTTATTTTACTGAGGATCTGGGGTTTGTATAGGATGCATGGGAAGAGAAAATGATGAAAAACATTTTGCAAATAATGTTTGATCAGGATATCACCTTTTAAATTTATTATTATTATTATTATTATTATTATTATTATTATTACTTTTAGAGAAAGCACCTTGATCACACCTGTTAATGCCAGTGACTAATGGAGACTTTTAGGAACTTTGTCCTTTTCTTATCCTTGTAGTTCCTTATCTACCTCTAGGATCTACCTTGTCAATTGATCTTTCTCATTTTCCCCTTCCTTAGTGACACCCAGATCTTCCCCTGTAAGAAATGTGAGGTAAGCTTGGATTCTACAGGCATAAGAAACTGGTTTCTGGTCATGCCATTCACACTTAGAAGTTATATGTTCATCTCTCTTAGTGTGGTTATTTCTATAAAATGATAATAATTACTAAATAAAATTTTTGTGAGCATTAAATATATGTATAGTGCTTAGGATAAAGTGTGGTACATAATAAATGTGCCATAAATATGAATCTGCTCTTCTAAGTTTCTGTGTTCCTGAAGTTCTGCTCTGAACTTCCACAGTTCATTCATAGCTAATTGGTGGGACTCAGCTGATGAATCCCATGAGGGCTGTAGGTCTGATATAATAGCTCTACCTACCTTGGGAAGCTTCTAGAATTTAAGTCATTTATTAAGTTAAGTTATTCATACAGTGATGGAGACTTGAAGTCTGACAATCTTGTCAATATAGTGACTAAACCTGCATGTGGTAAAATGAACACAGATGCAATGGCAAGAGAGCCTTTTAGTGAAATTCAGAGCTGTTTTGACTAGAAAGCAGTATTGCATATTGGAAAGAGCATGAGCTTTGGCATCAGACAGATCTGGATTTTAATCCTGGCTCTGAGCACCTAGAAGGTGCTCAATAAATGGCAGCTGCTGTTGTTGTAGCTTTCACAAGAGATTCGATTAACTTGACTAAGCCAGCCTTTTCTGGGAAGGTTTCACCAGTGTTTCATTAAACATTGGCTTCTGTCTAGCCCTTTACATATATTTTCCATCTCCTGATTTTGAATCATGATAATTCCTTCTGGAAAAAGTAAATGACTGAAACTTGATATGTGTCCAGAACTAAGGTCAAATATGGCATTTCAAAGCCAGTATAGCTTTTCTAGTTTCTTATGGTTTTTATGCTTTTTTTTTTTTTTTGAAAATAAGGAGAGGGAGAAAATGGCCAATTCAGAACTATTTCTCTTTGCTTGCACTTACTCTTCACACTATTTGGTAATTTAGTGTGGGTAAGCTGGAAGGGAGACCTAGACATTTTTCAGAGTTTTGGTTACAACTAGAATGGCTTTATCTTTGCGAAGGTCCTAAAAAATATCTGAAGCAGGAGGCATTTTTAAAACAATTAAAACCCATGTTACTATGTGCCTCTTTGAGAGTGTGTATAGAATAAGAACTAAGCACTGATTCAGTAACTGGGACTGCATTAGGCCCAGGGTTGGGTGCCTTAAGTGAGTTGTACATTCTAACAGTCATTCATTTGCCTGTCACTGAGCTTCTTGTGTGGAGTGCTGGAAATACAGACATGGCATCTCTATTCAAGAAGCTCATAGTCTTGCTCATCAAACTCTACCTACCTCTGAGGTAGATATTTTCTTTTCTTTTTTTATAGCTAAGGGAAGCAGGACTCAGAGAGGTAAAACTCATCCAAAATTACACACTACTATAGGTAGTAGGTAGTTAAGCTTCAGTTCCTTTTCTCTTTTCTCTAATCAGGTATTTGTTCTTACTATGTTTTCTTTTTAGAACTGAACTTGGAAGATATGTAAACAGTTATAGTACTCCTCCCTAGTATCCCTTCTTTCTTCTTAGAAATGCTCCTTTTCCCAGTCTAGCCATGTGGTTTGTAAAGTAGCTGCCTAAAGCAGGATTGTTGATTCAAGCAGAATCAGAGTTATTCCCCAAGGTTTTTCAGATAGGAACTAAGGATAAGGTGAAATCTCCAAGATAAATAATTTTGAAATTGTTGGCCTTGATGTTCTCTGACATGTGAAGTAGGTCCCTCTTCAAGTTAAAAATAAAAACAAACTCAACTCATTTAAAGGGGCTCCTAGAGCTTTGAAAAAAAAAAACAGACAAAATGATACCAGAAGGAAAATTTATAGTTCCATTCCCCTTATAGATGTCGATACAAAAACCCAAAATAAATATCTGCAAACCAAATTTGTCAAAGTACAGAAAAATACAGCAGTGTATAGGCTAAATAATTAAAAAGGAATAGGATGTTTGTATATCCTACATTGAATTTTTTATAAAATTCAAGAGTATTTTAATTACTGTTAATTTACTGCATTAACAGATTAAAGTAGCAAGGGGTGCCTGGGTGGCTCAGTGGCTTAAAGCCTCTGCCTTCAGCTTGGATCATGATCCCAGGGTCCTGGGATTGAGCCCCACATAGGGGCTCTCTGCTCAGCAGGAAGCCTGCTTTCCCTCCTCTCTCTCTGCTTGCTTCTCTGCCTACTTGTGATCTCTGTCTGTCAAATAAACAAATAAAATCTTTAAAAAATATAATCTTCAACAAAATAGGAAAAAAATATACAGTGGAAAAAAGACAGTCTCTTCAATAAATGGTGCTGGGAAAACTGGACAGCTATATGTAGAAGAATGAAACTCGACCATTCTCTTACACTGTACACAAAGATAAATTCAAAATGGATAAAAGACCTCAATGTGAGACAGGAATCCATCAGAATCTTAGAGGAGAACATAGGCAGTAACCTCTTTGATATCAGCCACAACAACTTCTTTCAAGATACGTCTCCAAAGGCAAAGGAAACAAAAGCGAAAATGAACTTTTGGGACTTCATCAAGATCAAAAGCTTCTGTACATCAAAGGAAACAGTCAACAAAACAAAGAGGCAACCCACAGAATGGGAGAAGATATTTGCAAATGACAGTACAGACAAAAGGTTGATATCCAGGATCTATAAAGAACTCCTCAAACCCAACACACACAAAACAGATAATCATATCAAAAAACGGGCAGAAGATATGAACAGACACTTCTCCAATGAAGACATACAAATGGCTATCAGACACATGAAAAAATGTTCATCATCACTAGCCATCAGGGAGATTCAAATTAAAACCACATTGAGATACCACCTTACACCACTTAGAATGGCCAAAATTAGCAAGACAGGAAACAACATGTGTTGGAGGGGATGTGGAGAAAGGGGAACCCTCTTCCACTGTTGGTGGGAATGCAAGTTGGTGCAGCCACTTTGGAGAACAGTGTGGAGATTCCTCAAGAAATTAAAAATAGAGCTTCCCTATGACCCTGCCATTGCACTACTGGGTATTTACCCCAAAGATACAGATGTAGTGAAAAGAAGGGCCATCTGTACCCCAATGTTTATAGCAGCAATGGCCATGGTTGCCAAACTGTGGAAAGAACCAAGATGCCCTTCAATGGACAAAAGGATAAGGCAGATGTGGTCCATATACACTATGGAGTATTATGCCTCCATCAGAAAGGATGAATACCCAACTTTTGTAGCAACATGGACAGGATTGGAAGAGATTATGCTGAGTGAAATAAGTCAAGCAGAGAGAGCCAATTATCATATGGTTTCACTTATTTGTGGAGCATAACAAATAACACGGAGGACATGGGGAGATGGAGAGGAGAAGGGAGTTGAGGGAAATTGGAAGGGGAGGTGAACCATGAGAGACTATGGACTCTGAAAGACAACTTGAGGGTTTTGAAGGGGCGGGGTGTGGGAGGTTGGGGTAATCAAGTGGTGGGTATTAGAGAGGGCACGTATTGCATGAAGCACTGGGTGTGGTGCAAAAACAATGAATACTGTTATGCTGAAAAGAAATTAAAAAAAATCAGGGGCTCCTGGGTGGCTCAGTGGGTTAAGCCTCTGCCTTTGGCTCAGGTCATGATCCCAGGGTCCTGGGATCGAGCCCCACATCGGGCTCTCGAGAGCCTGCTTCCCTTCCTCTCTCTCTGCCTGCCTCTCTGCCTACTTATGATCTCTGTCAAATAAATAAATAAAATCTTTAAAAAAAAAGAAATTAAAAAAAATCAAAAACAAAAAACAGATTAAAGTAGCAAAACCTGTAAGACCATCTCAAAAGAGGAAGAAAGTGTGATGAAATTTAATAACTATTTATGATTAAATATAGGAAAGTAGGAATTGAATGCAGTTCTTTTAAACTAGATATAATTATAATTATCTATTAAGTCCCAAAATTATTGTTGAAGACTTAAACATTTTTCTTAAAATAAAAAGAACAAGAAAAAGATGCCTTCTGCCTATATGTCTATTCAACATTATATCTGAGGCTCTAACCAGTATATATAATATAAGAAGTAGCAGTGAGAAATAGAATTATTTCTGAAAAACAAGATTACTTGTAATTTATACATGGTATGATTGTCTATGTAAAAAATCCAAGAGAAAAAAAATAGAAAATCTGCAGATTGTTAGAAGTAATAGGCTTGTTAGAATTCTGCTGAATTCTTGGCCAGTATACAAAAATTGTGCATTTTTAAAAGTACAAGAATGTATAGATGAAGGATATATAGCAACTGCAAAATGATAGTTATTTCAGGGATAAAAAGGCGAATGGTTTTCTGGGGAGAAATGGTTCTAAGAAAAACTTTAATATTTTTATTTTTTTTAAAAGATCTGAAGTTGGCAAAATATTAACATGAGTTATACCTGGACATTTCAGTATACATAAACATTTCATATAAAAAATTTAAAAATTCAAATAAATGTAAGCTAATATTGCAGGTCTTCAAAAAATAACAATTTTTGGTTTTGAGGTTTAGAGTTATTTAATTTAGATTTTTAAGTCATAAACAATTTTTGTGGTATTAGAAACTTCTAGTTAGTCCTAATGTCTTTGCTTTTATGTAATTGTTTAGATCTATCCTTTGATTACACAGTCAAGACTGTGGGTTTGGTAGTCAAAAGTACTAGAATAAACATCCTGCCTTTATCAATTACTAACTGCCTGACCCTACTGGGACCGTTTTCTTTTATTCATTCATTCATTCATTCGTTTGTTCATTCATTCATTTATTCTCACCATAGCACATACCCTCCCCAAAGTCCATCATTCAATTACCCGATCCCTCCCACCCTCCCCCTCCCAGCAACCCTCAGTTTGTTTCCTAAGATTAAGAATCTCTTATGGTTTGTCTCCCTCTCTGGTTTCTTTCTTCTTCTTTTTTTTTTTTTTAAGTTTTCATTTTTATTTATCTGACAGAGATCACAAGTAGGCAGAAGGCAGGCAGAGAGAGAGGGGGAAGCAGGCTCCCTGCTGAGCAGATAGCCCAATGCAGGGCTCAATCCCAGGACCCTGCTATCATGACCTGAGCCAAAGGCAGAGGCTTAACCTACTGAGCCACCCAGGTGCCCGTCCCTCTCTGGTTTCATCTTGTTTCATTTTTCCCTAACTTCCCCTATGATCTTCTGTCTTATTTCTCAAATTCCCCATATCAATGAGATCATATAATCATTAACTTTCTCTGATTGACTTATTTTGCTTAGCATAATACCCTCTAGATCCATCCACATCATTTGAAATATCAAGATTTCATGTTTTCTTTGATGGCTGCATGATATTCCATTATATATATATATATATATATATATATATATATATATATATATTATATTTATATATATATAAAATCTCCCACAATCTTTGTCCATTCATCTGTTGATGGACATCTAGGTTCTTTCCATAGTTTGACTGTTGCACTGTTGCAGATATTGCTGCTATAAACATTTGGGTGCATGTGAATGTGCCCTTGGATCACTACATTTATATCACTGGGGTAAATAGCCAGTAGTGCAATTGCTGGGTTATAAGGTAGCTCTGTTTTCAACTTTTGAGGAACTTCCTACAGTTTTCTGGAGTGGCTGCACCAACTTGCATTACCACCAACAGTGTAGGAGGGCTCCCCTTTTTCCGCCTCCTTGCCAACACCTGTGGTTTCCTGCACTGGTTAATTTTAACCTATCTGACTGGTGTAAGGTGGTATCTCACTGTGGTTTTGATTTGTATTTCCCTGATGCCAAGTGATGTTGAGCACTTTTTCATGTGTCTGCTGGCCTTCTGGATGTCTTCTTTGCAGAAATGTCTATTCATGTCTTCTGTCCATTTCTCGATTGGATTATTTTTTCTTTGGGTGTTGTGTTTAGCAAGTTATTTATAGATTTTTGATACTAACCCTTTATCTGATATGTCATTTGCAAATATCTTTTTGCATTTTGTCAGCTGTCTTTTGGTTTTGTTGATTGTTTGCTTTGCTGTGTAAAAGCTTTTGATCTTGATGAAGTCCCAGTAGTTCATATTTGCCCTTGCTACCCTTGCCTTTTGTGGTGTTTCTAGGAAGAAGTTGCTGTGACTGAGGTTGAAGAGGTTGCTGCCTGTGTTCTCCTTGAGGATTCTAATGGATTCCTGTCTCGCATTGGAGTCTTTCATCCATTTTGAGTATATTTTTGTGTTTGTTGTAAGGAAATGGTCCGGTTTCATTCTTCTGCATGTGGCTGTCAAATGTTCCCAATACCATTTGTTGAAGAGACTGTCTTTTATCCACTGGACATTCTTTCCTGCTTTGTCAAAGATTAGTTGACTGTAGAATTGAGGGTCCATTCCTGGGCTGTCTATTTTTGTGCCAGTACTATACTGTCTTGATGATTACAGCTTTGTAATAGAGCTTGAAATTTGGAAGTGTGATGCTACCACCTTTGGTTTTCTTTTTCAACATTCCTCTGAGTCTTCAGGATCTTTACTAGTTCCATATAAATTTTAGGATTATTTGTCCCATTTCCTTGAAAAAAGTTGGTATTTTGATAGGGATTGCATTAAACATGTAGATTTCTCTAGTTAGCATAGACATTTTCACAATATTTGTTCTTCCAATCCATGAGCATGGAATGTTTTTCCATTTCTTTAAATCTTCCTCAATTTCTTTCATGAGTACTCTATAGTTTTCTGAGTACAGATTCTTTGCCTCTTTGGTTAGGTTTATTCCTAGGTGTCTTATGGTTTTGGGTGCAATTATAAATGGGATTGACTCCTTAATTTCTCTTTCTTCTATCTTGCTGTTGGTGTATAAAAATGCAACTCATTTCTGTGCATTGATTTTATATTCTGACACTTCACTGAATTCCTATATGAGTTCTAGCAGTTTTGGAATTGAGTCTTTTGGGTTTTCTACACAAAGTATCATATCATCTGCAAAGAGTGACAGTTTGACTTCTTTACTGATTTGGATGCTTTTACTTCTTTTTGTCGTCTGATTGCTGAGACTATGACTTCTAGTACTATGTTGAATAGCAGTAGTGATAGTGGACAGCCCTGCCATGTTCCTGACCTTAGGGGGAAATCTCTCAATTTTTCTCCCTTGAGAATATTTGTAGTGGGTTTTTCATAGATGGTTTTGATGATATTGAGGTATGTGCCCTCTATCCCTACACTTTGTAGAGTTTTGATCAAGAAAGTTTGCTGTGCTTTGTCAAATGCTTTTTGAGCAACTATTGAGAGTGTCATATGGTTCTTGTTCTTTCTTTTATTAATGTATTGTATTGCATTGATTTGCAGATGTTGAAGCAACCTTGCAGCCCAGGAATAAATCCCCTTGGTCATGGTGAATTATTCTTGGATTATATGTAATCCAACAGGATTATAGATCCTGTTGGATCCTATTGGCTACTATTTTGGTGAGAACTTTTGCATCCACGTTCATCAGGGATATTGATCCATAATTCTCCATTTTGATAGGGTCCTTGGTTTTAGGATCAAGGTAATGTTGTCCTCATAAAATGAGTTTGGAAGTTTTCCTTTTATTTCTATTTTTTGGAACAGTTTCAGGAGTATAGGTATGAATTCTTCTTTAAATGATTGGTAGAATTCCCCTGGGAAGCTGTCTGGCCCTGTGCTCTTGTTTGTTGGGAGATTTTTATTTTTTAAGATTGTAATTTTTTATTTGACAGAGAGAGAGAGTGCACAAGTAGGCAGAGTGGCAGGCAGAGAGAGAGGGAGAAGGTCTCTCCACTGAGCAGTGAGCCCCCCAGTGTGGGGCTCAATCTCAGAACACTGGGATTATATCCTGAGCCAAAGGCAGCCACTTAAACAACTGTGCCACCCAGGCGCCCCTGTTGGAAGATTTTATGATGACTGCTTCAATCTCCTTACTGTTTATGGGTATGTTCAGGTTTTCTATCTCTTTAGTTTTGGTAGTTTATGCATATCTAGGAGTGCATCCATTTCTTCCAGATTGTCAAATTTGCTGGCATACAGCTGCTCGTAGTATGTTCCTATAATTGTTTGTATTGCTTTGGTGTTGGTTGCAATCTCTCATTTTTCATTCATGATTTTATCAATTTGGGTCCTTCTCTTTTCTTTTTGATAAGTCTGGCCAGGGGGTTATCAATCTCATTAATTCTTTCAAAGAATCAGCTCCTAGTTTTGTTGATCTGTTTTACTGTTCTTCTGGTTTCTATTCCATTGATTTCTGCTCTGATCTTTATGATTTCTCTTCTCCTGTTGGGTTTAGGCTTTATTTGCTGTTCTTTCTCCAGATCCTTTAGGTGTAGCATTAGGTTGTGTACGTGAGAGTTTTCTTGTTTCTTGAGAAAGGCTTGTATTGCTGTATACTTTCTCTTAGGACCACCTTTGATGCATCCCGAAAATTTCGAACAGTTGTATTTTCATTTTGTTTGTTTCCATGAATTTTTAAAATTCTTTTTTTTTTAATTTTATTTTTTATTTCTTTTCAGTGTTCCAGGATTCATTGTTTATGCACCACACTCACTGCTCCATGCAATACGTGTCCTCAGTAACACCCAGAAACAGGCTTCTGGTTGACCCATTCATTCTTTAATAGGATGCTCTTTAGCCTCCATGTATTTGAGTTCTTACCAACTTTCCTCTTGTGATTGAGTTCTAGCTTAGCATTGTGGTCTGAAAATATGCAGGGAATGGTCCCAGTCTTTTGGTACCAGTTGAGACCTGATTTCTGAGGCAGGATGTGATCTGTTCTGGAGAATGTTCCATGTGCACTAGAGAAGAATGTGTATTTTGTTGCTTTGGGACAGAATGTTCTGAATATATCTGTGATGTCCATCTGTTCCAGTGTGTCCTTTAAAGCCTTTATTTCCTTGTTGATCTTTTGCTTCAATGATCTGTCCATTTCAGTGAGAGGAGTGTTAAAGTCTCCTACTATTATTGTATTATTGTTGATGTTTTTCTTTGATTTTGTTATAATTGGTTTATATAGTTGGCTGCTCCCATGTTAGGGGCATAGACATTTAAAATTGTTAGATCTTCTGTTGGATGGACCCTTTGAGTATGATATAGTGTCTTTCCTCATCTCTTATTATAGTCTTTGGCTTAAAAATCTAATTTACCTGATATAAGGATTGCCACCTCAGCTTTCTTTTGATATCCATTAACATGGTAAATTGTTTCCCACCCCCTCACTTTAAATCTGGAGGTATCTTTTGGTGTAAAATGAGTCTGTTGCAGACAGCATATATCAATTTTGTTTTGTTTTGTTTTGTTTTGTTTTTTAGTTCCATTCTGATACCCTGTGTTTTTTGATTGGGGCATTTAACCCATTTACATTCAGGGTAATTATTGAATGTATGAATTTAGTGCCATTGTATTGCCTGTAAGGTGACTGTTATGTATATTGTCTGTTCCTTTCTGATCTATGTTACTTTTAGGTTCTCTCTTTGCTTAGAGGACCCCTTTCAATATTTCCTGTAGAGCTGGTTTGTGTTTGCAAAGTTTTTCAGTTTTTGTTTGTTCTGGAAGCTTTTTATTTCTTCTTCTGTTTTCAAGGACAGCTGGATATAGTATTCTTGGCTAGATGTAGTATTCTTGGCTGCATATTTTTCTCATTGTGCTCTGAATATATTATGGTAGTCCTTTCTGGCCTGCCAGGTCTCTGTGGATAAGTTTTGTTGCCATTCTAATATTTCTACCATCGTAGGTTACCTACCTCTTGTCCCAAGCTGCTTTCAGGGTTTTCTCTTCGTCTCTGAGACTTGTAAGTTTTACTATTAGAGAATGGGTTCTGGACCTATTTTTATTGATTTTGAGGGGGGTTCTCTGTGTCTCCTTGCTTTTGATGTCTGTTTCCATCCCCAAATTAGAGAAATTATTCAAATTTGCTCCTATGTACCTTCTGCCCCTCTCTTTCTTATTCTACTGGGATCCCAATTCTATTCTTTCGTTTTATGGTATCACTTATCTCTTGAATTCTTCCCTCATGATCCAGCAGTTGTTTTTCTCTCTTTTTCTCAACTTCTTTATTCTCCATCATTTGGTCTTCTATGTCACTGATTCTCTCTTCTGCCTCATTTATCCTAGCAACAAGAGCCTCCATTTTGTATTGCACCTCATTAATAGCTTTTTTGATTTCAACTTGGCTAGATGTTAGTTTCTTTATTTCTCTAGAAAGCGATTTTTTTTCTCTAGTATCTTCTATGCCTTTTTCAAGACCCAGCTAGTATCTTTATAATCGTCATTCTAAAGTCTAGTTCTGACATCTTATAA
The DNA here is from genome assembly GCF_902655055.1 of Lutra lutra. Taxonomy (NCBI): domain Eukaryota; kingdom Metazoa; phylum Chordata; class Mammalia; order Carnivora; family Mustelidae; genus Lutra; species Lutra lutra. The sequence continues at coordinate 158,343,298 of NC_062281.1, forward strand.
TGTCCAAATTGCGTAGGTCCCTAGCCATCGGTACTACCTCTTGATCATTTTTTTTTTTTTTGAGATGAGTTTTTCCACTTTGTCTTTTTTTCTGGAGAATAGGTGAATGAGAGAACAAAAATGCTAAAAGGGTAACAAAAACCCCAGAAGAATATAGACTAAACAATTCAGAAGAGACCTGAAACTAGGGAGGAAAGAAAGGAAAAATAAATATGATCAGGCTGTTGTATAGAACAGAGCCACAGACTTGATTTTGGGTGTATCTTGGTCTGTTAGAAGAAACTGTTTCCCATAATTTTAAAGAATACATATATAAAATATATATGTATTTATATATATTTATATTTATATATATAAAAGAATAATTTTTATAATTTATATTTTTTATGATTTATATATTTTTATAATTTATAATTTTAAAGAAAATATATATAAAAGAATATATATTTACATATAAAAGAATATATATGCATATATACATATATAATGGGTAAACAGGATGATGGGTTGGAATATGACTGTGTAGATGAAAATTAAAAAAAACATTTTACAAAATGATAAGATAAAAAGCTCGTTGGAAAAAAAATAGAATGTGATCAGGGTGGAGATTAGAACAAAGCCATAAATTAGATTTAGGATATATTTTGGTCTGTTGGAAGAAACCTGTACCCCAAAATTTTAAAGAATGAAGAACTTAGATGTATAGAAAAAATAAGGTTAAATACAATGAAGGGATACAATATGAGTATAAAAATGAAAATTAAAAAAAAGATTTTTAAAATGGCATTGATAAGATAAAATAGGTTAAAATAGGAAAAAGGAAACACTCAAAAATAGAAAAAGAAAAAAATAATGAAAATCAGAAAGATTTAACTTTGAACTACTCAGGAATCATCAGACAAAAGCCATGAATTCTATGTGCTATATTCCCCTAGCACTGGTGCTTTGCAGTTTTCATTGATTGGTAAAGTTGTTCTTGGCTGGATGTTCTTGCTGATCTTCTCAGGGAGGGTCCTGTTGCAGTGATTCTCAAATGTCTTTGGCTGAGGCAGAATTGCACAGTCCTTGCCAGGGCCCACGGTAGTAATCTTCTCTGGCTTGCTCTTGGTAGCTTTTGTCCCCTGAAAGCTTTCTGTATAGCTTTGGAGGAGAATGAAAATGGTGGCCTCCCAATCTCCAGCTCTGAGAGTAGCAGCCGAGAGCTCATGGCATCACTCCTCAGTGTACCCTCAGAGAAAAGCAGTCAGTCACTCCTGTCTCCCTGGGCTCTGGCCGTGCTCTGTGCTTACCCAGCCTGTGACCAAGCATTTCTATCTCTGGTGCATTGCCTCATTTGGAGTCTCCAAACCCAGCAGATTCTTCTACCACACTTCTGCACTGCTCTTCCTGGAGGATGAAGGAGGGGGTCTCCCTGGATCTGCCACTTGTGGGGTCCCTGCTGGAAGAGCAGTGGCCTGACTGTGCCTCAGATCACAGTTTAAGGTAACTTCGAGCTGAGAGCCCAGTTCTCAGCTCCATCTCTGGAGCCAGCTTCCCCACTCTGGAGGCTCTGCCACACTCAGGCACCCCTAGTCTCTCTGTGACCCCACGAGTTGTGAGACCACACTGCCTCAGCCAGGGCTCCACACCCTTCTTAACCTCTGGAGTGACATCCCTCAGTGTAGCCAACTTCTGAAAGTTCCAATTTTGTGCCCTCCTACTCTACTGCTTGCTGGGAGCTGGCCCCTCCCCCCACGGTCTATCTTTCCATATATTGCCTCGGATTCACTTCTCTGCATGTCCTACCTTCCAGAAAGTGGTCTCTTCTCTGTTCATAGAATTGCTTTTATACTTCTTTTTGATCTTCTGTTGAGTTTGTAGGTGTTCAGAAAGGTTTGAAAACTATCTAGCTGAATTCCTAGGACCAGACAAAATTTAGGTCTTATTCCTCTGCCATCTTGCTTCTGGGACAGTTTTCTAAAAACAGGTTTTTCATTTGTAAAACTAAAGTGATTGTGGCACCTACCTCATTTAGTTGTGCTGAGGATAAAATAAGATAATGCATGTATAACATTTGGTGTAATATTAGGTGCATTGTAAGTACACTATAAATGTTAGCTTGTTGCTTAAACTTTTTGAAGTTCTGAAGGGTACTGTAAGAATTGAGCAAATAATCTGAGTAAAACTAATAGTATAATGCCTGACATTAGTGCTTTTTAAATCTTAATTCCACCTTCCCTTCTCTACCTCCCCTACTGCTTGCTTTTGAACACTTAATTAATTTTCTAAAATTTCCCAGGTACTGTGTTGAATTGAATATCTTTGATCACATTTGACTTACAATTTTTCTAACCTTTATACTTATATGTGGGCAAAGACAATGTTTCTTCACTGTTTTATCACAGCTTGAATTATAACACCTATTGCTCACAAAAAAATTATCCGTATAAATTTTTTCCCTATTTCTTCACTTAGGACAAATACTTGGAGCTAGATTTGTTTGCTAAGGGTGCCTGATTGTATATGGAACAAATGTACTTTTCTTCCTCCAGATTTCCACATGTTCACAACACATGAAGAAATGTTTATTTATCCGGGCTTTTTTTCAGAGACGGAGGCTGGCCATGAGATTTGTCTTCATCTAAAATTGAAGGTGATACTAAAATCAAAGGAGAGTGCATAACCATGAATGATATAGGTACCTGGGGCAACAAGCCAGATGGAAAGGCCTAAATAGGTCCCCAATCTGAGGACAGGAAACACTGAAAACTGAATGAGGAGAGCCAAGTATCATTGGATCTTATAAGGAAAATGTAGTGGCTGGTTAAGGGAATTTGATCATTTGGGATTCATAAAGTGGTATGGGCTTTCTCCCTATGGCTGACTTTTCCAAATTCTTTGTATCATGACATAAGAGGCTCAAATGTATTTAAACCAGGTGATGATGAGATTAATGATCTCATTAATCTGTTGAATATTATTATTTTAAAAGAGCAAGCCATCTTGTGGTGCCTTTCTTAGATTACTTCTGAAAAATAAGTGAAGATTTTCTTTTTATTTCTTTCTGTAAAGGTAGTCAAGAGTGAATTGGGCACATACTTGAGAAAGAGCGTGTGAACTCTCCAATTTGCTATCTGATTTCAGTGTGAATAATCAGGACTCTGGAGTCAAATTGAAGCAGTGTGAGAAGAGATGATACTTCATATACTCCTTCCAAAGCAGTCATCAGACTACAGCAGCTATAATAGCAGGGCCTCCAATTGCTAATCAAGTGAAAGGAATAAATGAAAGGAATATTTTCATGAAAATTTTCCCTTAGATTTGAATAAAGGGAATGTGTTTTGATGTACCAAATTTTATGGTGTGATAAAAACAGAGCCAAGAGTTAGTGTGTTCTGTTTTTGTAACAGGCATGATTGACAAATCCTTTGAGAAAATTGATAAGCTAATGTTAATGTAATCCATACTAACCTACAAGAGGTATCATATGTAGTCACTAATTTATTTTTAAATGAGTGCATATATGTTTTCCTTGAAAGGAATTAAGGAGTTTCTGACAATCTCAGTATTCCCACAGAGAGGTGGAATGATTTGTAAAGAAAGAGAGTAAATTTTCTATAAAAATTTCCTATGCTGGGGCGCCTGGGTGGCTCCGTGGGTTAAGCCGCTGCCTTTGGCTCAGGTCATGATCCCGGGTCCTGGGTTCGAGCCCCACATCGGGCTTTCTGCTCAGCGGGGAGCCTGCTTCCTCCTCTCTCTGCCTGCCTCTCTGCTTACTTGTGATTTCTCTCTGTCAAATAAATAAATAAAATCTTTAAAAAAAAAAAAATTTCCTATGCTTAAAAATAAAATAAATCTCCCTCATCCCACTATAGTTCATCTGGTATTAATGAATCATTCCTAATAAATTTGGGTAACTATAGTTTTGTGCCCTTGCTCATATTTTATTATTGACTTATTTATTTAAAAAGAAAAAAAACTGGAGGTATTATAGTATAATATGAAAAGCAAAGGGTTTTGGAGTTCAAGTCCTCCACTTCTTAGCTATGTGACCTTAGAAAATTTTATTTTATTTTACTTTATTTTTTTTAAGATTTTATTTATTTATTTGACAGAGAGAGATCACAAGTAGACAGAGAGGCAGGCAGAGAGAGAGAGAGGGAAGCAGGCTCCCCGCCGAGCAGAGAGCCCGATGTGGGACTCGATCCCAGGACCCTGAGATCATGACCTGAGCCGAAGGCAGCGGCTTAACCCACTGAGCCACCCAGGCACCCCACCTTAGAAAACTTTAAATTAAACTCTCTGAGTTTTAGTTTTATCATCTCTTAAATTGAGGTTAAAAAAAAATTACTATTGCAAAGCTATGTTTTCTTAAATTTTGTGACCTAGGCACCTCAGTCTTTTTTAAATTTGTTTTATTTAAATTTAGTTTTGTTAACATGTAGTATATTATTAGTTTTAGGTGTAGAAGTTAAAGATTCATCGGTTATGTATAACATCCAGTACTCATTACATCAAGTGCCCTCCTTAATGCCCATCACCCAATTACCCCATCGCCCTTCACCCAACTGCCCTCCAGCAACCCTCAGTTTGTACCCTATAGTTAAGAGTCACTTATGGTTTGACTTCCTCTCTGTTTTTATCTTATTTTATTTTTCCTTCCCTCCCCTATGTTCATCTGTTTTGCTTCTTAAATTCCACATATGAGTGAAATCATATGGTACTTTTCTCTGACTGATTTATTTTTGCTTACCATAATAACCTCTAGTCCCTTCCATGTCATTGCAAGGTTTCTTTTTTTGATGGCTAAGTAACATTTCATTATGTGTGTGTGTGTGTGTGTGTGTGTGTGTGTGTATCATCTTTTTAAAAAAGATTTTATTAATTTATTTGAGAGAGAATGAGAGAAAGAGAGAGAGTGTGAGAGGGGAGAGGCTCAGAGGGAGAAGCAGACTCCCCACTGAGCAGTGAGCCTGATGCAGGACTCAATCCTGGGACTCCAGGATCATGACATGAGCTGAAGGCAGTTGCTTAACCAACTGAGACGCCCAGGTACCCACACCACATCTTCTTTATCCATTCATCTGTTGAAGGGCACCTGGGCTCTTTCCATAGTTTGGCTATTGTGGACATTGCTGCTATTAACATTGGTGTGCTTGTAGGCATCTCACTCTTAAAGAGACACTTACTTTCAGGGTTGTGTATATAGAGAGTTGGTATATGAGAGCAAGTGTCTCATTAAATTTTGCGCCCTTGGCATCTCATTTTCCTCACCTTGGGCCTACCCTACTGCCCTGTAATGGTAGGGATGTTAAATATGTGATGGAGGAAGGGAGAAGTGGGGAGAAAATAGATGCTAAGTGAGGATAAAGGGGTATGTAGAAGCCATATCACAGAAGGCCTCGTCAGCTATGTTAAGAAGTTCAAACTTTATTCTGAGGGCAAATAATTAAAAAGAAAGATTTCTTGAGAACTCTTTTAAAAGTTTCCACAGAAGAGAAATTTGCTTAGAATTTAATTTGATAAAGATCATTTTGTTGTTGGTGAGGAAGAAATGGAAGATCAAGATTCAGTGTGAACCAGTTAAGAGGTAAATGCAATCCCTCAGGTGAGAGATGATGATAGCCAAGATTGGCATAAAGACAGTGGGATGGGGGAAAACGGAAATGTTTGAGAGTTATTTATAAGATAGAATCATTAGAATTTGGTTATGAATTAGATGTAGACAGTAGTTAAAAATCATGGAAAATGTCAACCAAGTGCTGAACTTGTACAACTGTGTACATTATGGTTTCATGTCCTGGGAATAGGGAATAGTAGGGGGAAGAAATGAAAAAGAAGATTTTGATTTCAATTTGGACATGTAGGATTTTAAGTACCTGCAAAATACTAAGTAGAACTGTTTAGTAAATAGTTGATTATAGGGGCGCCTGGGTGGCTCAGAGGGTTAAGCCTCTGCCTTCGGCTCAGGTCATGATCTCAGGGTCTTGGGATCGAACCCCACATCGGGCTCTCTGCTCAGCAGGGAGCCTGCTTCCTCCTCTCTCTCTGCCTGTCTCTCTGCCTACTTGTGATCTCTGTCTGTCAAATAAATAAATAAAATCTTTAAAAAAATAGTTGATTATATTAGATAAGAATTTAAGAGCATGGTCTACGCTAGAGATACAAAAGTAGGAACCAATCAGCCATGAATGATACTGCTTGGTAAGGACATGCTGTTGAAAAGAGACCAAAAAAGACCATCAGAGAATGCCAACATTTAAAGATTAAGTATAGGATAAAAAGCTGGAAAAGTCTGAGAAAGTCTGTCCAGGAAAATAGGAAATCTCCACAGCCTCAAATAAGAAAACTTGGTCCTGACCTGCACAAAGCTTACAACTTTACCTCTTCCTGGAATGCATTATTCTGGGATCCGTTCCCCATTACTTAGTTCATGGCTCTCTTTGTGAAATATGAAGCCTCACCTGCCTGAAATTCCTTTTCCTAACCTGCATCAATTCCTTGCCCTTTGCCTCAGTGCCTTTCTTCGTCTTTGCCCAAACCTTGTATATCTGATGTTTGATCTTCTTCTGGTTCTTTGTCCTTGATTCTTTGTTACAATTTTGATTATACTTCTCCACCCCATCATATTCTTCTACCAGGTTTGCCTTGACTCAGATCAGATAACGGTTTCAACAATTACAAGGCTCAGTATGGGTAGCATTTTGTTATTATCACTGGGAAGCCATGCATAGCTAAGCATTAGCTTACTGCTTTCATAGTCCCTTTGGCTAGTTGATTACAAACCTGTCTAAATCAGTCCATCCCACTGAGCTCACTTGCTGGAAATAATTCCTTTTAGGCAAAATAGAATAACAAATGCTTAACTTATATATGCAAGTTGTATTAAGTTCTATCCGAATTATAAAGTAGAGAGTATTAAATATTGCAGACCACCAACAATTCAAATGTAAAGAGAAGATAGTATTTGTGTGTGTGTGTGTGTGTGTGTGTGTGTGTGTGTAATAAGTCATTATTTAATGAGCTTAAAAGACCTCCAGGAGGGCATCACAAATTCATACAATTTCTTTTTTTTTTGACTTGTATCTGGGTTGATGCAAATTACTGTAAAAAAAGATAAACTTCTTGATCTGGACTTTTTCTCTGGGACCCTCCTCTCTAGGAAGGTCAAGCTCTAAGAAAATCTGATAAGGATGTTTGGATAAGACGCTACTGATTTAACAAAACTACAATGATACCACCTCACATCTGTTAGAGTTGCAAAAATTAACAACATAGGAAACAACAGATGTTTGCATGGATGTGGAGAAAGGGGAACCTTCTTACACTGTTGGTGGGAATGCAAACTGGTGCAGCCACTCTGGAAAATAGTATGGAAGTTCCTCAAAAAATTAAAAACAGAATGACCCTATGACCCAGCCACTGCACTCCTAGGTATTTACCCAAAAGATGTGAAAATACTGATTCGAAGGGACACATGTACCCTGATGTTTATAGCAGCATTATCAACAATAGCCAAATTATGGAAGCAGCCCAAGTGTCCAATGACTGATGAATGGATCAAGAAGTTGTGGTATATATATGGAATATTACTCAGCCATGAAAAGAAGGAAATCTTGCCTTTTGCAATGATGTGGATGGGGCTAGAGAGCATAATGCTAAGCAAAATAAGTTGGCCAGAGAGAGACAAGTACCATATGATTTCACTTATATATGGAATTTAAGAAACAAAATAGTTGAACATAGGGGAAAGAAAAAGAGAGAGAGAGAGGCAAATCATGATATAGACTCTTTAATTATAGAGAACAAACTGAGGGTTGCTGGAGAGGAGGTGAGGGAATTGGATTGAGTAACTGCTGGGGATTAAGGAGGGCACTTGCAGTGATGAGCACCAGTTCTTGTATGTAAGTGATTAATCATTAAATTCTACTACTGAAACCAATACTACATTATATGTTAACTAATTGGAATTTAAATAAAAGCTCGAAACAAATCAAATCAATTAAAAAATTAAAAAAAATACTTAGCTGAGGCCCAAAGTCACTTATCTTGAATGGTTTTTTCTTTCTGTCGAAGTATAACTTGAAGATATATTTTTTGAAAATGTTATTATATCAATATATTAAAGGAATAGTGGCATGTCAGAGGAGGAGGAAGAAGAAGGAGAAAAAGAGAGAAGAAGAAGAAGAAGAAGGGGGGAAGAGGAGGAGGAGGAGTAGGAGGAGAAGAAGGAGGAGGAGGAGGAGGAGGAGGAGGAGGAGGAAAAGAATCTGCTGATATAAGGAGTAACCCAGTCTGTCTTCAATACACAGTTGATTCTTCTTTTTGAAGAGATACAACTGAGAACAGCATAGTAACCTGAGCACTAGGACAGCTTGATTCCAGTTTCTGTTTTGGCTATAGTTCACTCTTTGAACTTGAGAAATTTGCTACCTCTCCTAGGGCTTTTGTTTTCTTGTTTATCAAATGAAGGAGTTAAAAGAATGGACTAAGTTATTCTAAGATCCTAAATGAGAATCTAGCATTTTTGGTAAAAAAAAAAAATCTGCCTCAGAGATCTTGATCATAAGAAAGAGATAAGTTTTGGGAAAGCCAGATATTTTTCTGAGCAGATTTTTCCTAGTGGTAGGAATTCATGTTTTATAGAATCTATCCATTTCAATGTTGGGCTGATCTGATGACTGTTAAGTTCTTCCTTACATTAAACTGAAACCTCTATAGTTTCTGCCCACTGCTTCCTCATTTTGTCAGATGCACATACCTAATTTAAATCCCATCTTCATTACTTATTAGATTTGTGAGTGAAGGAATATCACTTCATTTTTTTGAGCTTCTGTTTCCTCATCTGATAATTGGATATTTTAGTTCCAATCTCCCATGATCCTATGATTAAAATGAGATAACGCATATTGGTTTCTTATCTCAGGCTCTGTATGAGAAAGATTTTGTAGAGGACTTGGTACTTGGCAAGAACTATGTAGGATGGATAGGAATTCTCTGTAGAGGAGAGTGGGGCAGGGAGGAGACTGGTTGGACCTTTGGGACAGAGGAAATATAACATAAACAAAAACATACAGCCATGAAAACAACGTGCAAAAAATTTCTAATGGTCAGGTTTGGCTCTATCTTTGAATGCCTACTGCCAAGGGGAGAGAGTGATAGATGATCCCAGACAAGTAAGCTGCAGGTAGATTGTAAAAGGACATGTACACCACATCATATTCTAAAATTACAATACTTCTAGAGGCTACTGAATTTAGAGGAAATGATAAAGAGTGGATAGTTGAACCAGGATTTAAATTTAAGTCTTCTGAGACATGTCTCATGACACAATAACTTTTTGGACACAGTTTGGATTAAAAAATAATCATTTTTAAATTTTTATAGAATTCTAGTAAACAACTTGCTTCCTTCTGGCACTCTGGAATGAAATCCAAGAAGGACTCTGACCCAGTTCCTGAGGCTTTCCACTTGGCTTCCAGTAGGAGAAAGTGTTGTTCTGTCAGTGAAGCCAGTGTATTTCTTTGCTTTCTCTGAATCTATGTTTATAATAAAAGAAAATTTGGGAGAAAGAAAAGAATGCTCTACCTATTTTTTAAATATACATGGCCGTGAAGTATAGTAGAAAGGGTTCTGACTATTTGACAACTTGGATTCAAATCCTAACTCTGCCATTTACTAGCTGTACATATTATGGATGTCTTACTTTCTCCTGAGCATCAGTATGTTCATTAGTAAAATGGGAATTATGGTCCTTGCCATGCTTTTTTTTTTTTTTAAATCATAACAAGGGAATTAGATGATTGTTAAAACCCTTTAGAAATCATAAAGTGATGTTTTATTCCTACTACTGTTAGGAAATCACCAACATGAGAGTATACTAGTACTAATCAGGATTGCTTTACAATATGTTGATTGGACTCAGGGTAAAATTATTAAGATCAGTAGTTTATCTTCAGTTGTTTGGACCTTTTCACCCTGTCAATTTTTCTTTTGTTTCCCATCCTCTCACTTCTTTAGTTTGAAAAGACTGGTGCCCTATAGCTCTCTCTTCCCTTTCTTTCCTAGATGTGCCCAGGATAGGCTCTATTAGTATATCTTTGAGGCCAAGGTGTGAGGATCAGTAACAAGATCTGTCTTTCATACAGTTTCCTATCGGGACCTCATATTTAATTATAAAAGGGAAAAATATTATTTATCCATTAAAATGATTTATTCAATGCATAACTTGTACTTTATCCATGGTGAAATAATTTGAGAGATTTAGTTTAAACTGAGAATTCAGTTTAGGGGAATTCAAGGATTCTTATTTCATTTATCGATATGTTTGTCATTTATTCTATCTCTCCTGTATGTATGTATGTATGTATGTATGTATTTTAAAGATTTTATTTATTTGACAGAGATAAAGATTACAAGTAGGCAGAGAGGCAGGCGGCGGGTGGGTGGGAAGCAGGCTCCCTGCTGAGCAGAGAGCCTGATGTGGGGCTCGATCCCAGGATCCTGAGGATCCTGAGACCATGACCCGAGCTGAAGGCAGAGGCCCAACCCACTGAGCCACCCAGGCGCCCCTTGTATTTAAAAAATATTTTGGGGGGCACCTGGGTGGCTCAGTGGATTAAAGCCTCTGCCTTTGGCTCAGGTCATGATCCTGGGGTCCTGGGATCGAGCCCCGAATCAGGCTCTCTGCTCAGCGGGGAGCCTGCTTTCCTTCCTCTCTCTGACTGCCTCTCTGCCTACTTGTGAACTCTGTCTGTCAAATAAATAAATAAAATCTTTAAAAAAATATTTTTAACACCTACTATGTGCTAGACACTGTGTTAGGCAACATGTAAGCCAATAAGGACCTAATGGTACCGCTTAGATTGTCGTGCATTAGGTTCATACTGTTTTAAATGTCCTTAGTTTATTCTTAAACATAACTCCTAGAATGAAACAATTTGGTGTGGGGACAAGAACAAAAGCATAGATATAAGATAGTCTTAGTTCTCTTACGTCAGCTGTTTTTTAATTCCTCCTATGTGACATTGGCAAGCTGCTTAACTTTCCTGACTTCTCTTGACTATAAAATGGGAGACACATTATGGCACAATACATATTAAAACACATGGCTCAGTTCCGGGTACATAGTAGGGGCTCCATGAAAGGTAGTTATGCTCTCTTCTTTCTTCCATCTTTTTGCCTCTTCCACTTGAGTATATCCCTGCTGGTACTGAAAAAAAAAAAAAAAAAAAAAAAAAGAAGTCACTGACTAGCGAGGTTGAAATATATCAGCCCCAGGAGTAGTTTTGCAGATGGTCTGAAACAAAACATTTGCAAAGGGTATTTGTTGTTCATGATAATTTCTCACACTCTTCTCAGTTTACAAAGCACATTTATACATATCATCTCATATAATCCTCTTAACAACCATGTAAATTGAGATTAATTATCTGATCTTCTGGGTGAGGAAACTGAGGCTTGCAAAGATTTAGTGACTTTCCAGTCATATAATTGGAATCGGCTCTTGGTCTTTTAATAAGAAATCTTTTATTTATCTTGCTGTTTCACACTAAATTTGCATCTTAAAAATTTCCAGTTTGCACCCAGCTTTCCCATTTTCCTGGCTACAGGCCTGTCTTTAAGACTAGGGCACTGATACAACTTTTTTTCTTATTTTTCCTTCACAGTGTATGAAACTGATGCAATCCAAAATGTAGATTGAGAATCCCAGGGATTAGTCTGGCTGTCTAGAGAACAAAACTTAATTCAGACTCTCATCAATTCTTACTTAGACTATTGTAATAGGACTCCTTCTTCCCTGTGACTCCTTAATGTGACCTTTCATACCCGTAAGGACATTTTTTATACTGTAAAACTGAACTCTGCTCAAACCCTTTCTGTGCTTAAGACAAAACAGTGTTTTCGCATTTGCATAACTGAGATCTGAGCAACTTGGGCTGCATCAAGGCTCCTTAGCTTCCATCGTGTCCTGATAAGCATCCTACCTTTCAGTAATACCTGTCTTGCCTTAAGAGCCCTTGTAGATGTTTTTTCTTCGGAAATTCTTTCCTTTTCATCTCCTTTGGTGAACTCTCCCCGCTCCCCCGCACCACCGCCCTCAAAATCTGAGTTGGATTTGAAGACCCTCTATCAAATCACCACAGGATTCTTCCCTATGCAGTGTCATAACTCTTCTTAGACTGTATGGTAATTGCCTATTTTTTTTTTCATCTGTATGCCTTGAGTGCAGGGCCCTTTCCTTTATTCCTCTGTATTCCTATTGCTACCTCTAGTTCTTGACCGTTTTTCATCACTAAATATAATCATAATCTGTAGATTTTTTAGGTGTTTGTTATCAAGTGGAGTTAGTCTCATCTATTCCTATCTTTCTGAGAATTTTTATGAATGTGATGTTGAATTTTGTCAAATAATTTTTCTGCATCAACATATATGATCATTAGATTTTTTTTCTTTAGTTTGTCAATATGGTGAATTACATTGGCTTTTTTTTAAATTTATTTTTTAAATTTTATTTATTTGATAGACAGAGATCGCAAGTAGGCAGAGAGGCAGGCAAAGAGAGAGAGGGGGAAGCAGGGTCGCTGCCAAGCAGAGAGTCCAATGTGGGGCTCGATCCCAGGCCTCTGAGATCATGACCTGAGGAAGACAGAGGCTTTAACCCACTGAGCTACCCAGGCACCCCTTGTTTTTGTTTTTAAAGTGAAAGCAGAGTTTATTGAATATATATATATATATATATATATATATATATATATATATAGAGAGAGAGAGAGAGAGAGAGAGAGAGAGAGAGAGATGGACAGAGCATCTGGGAGACTCAGAACTCAGAAAAGAAAAGAGTATGAGTCTTGTCTTTGCTTGGGATCTGAGGTTTTTATTGCCAGTTGTGGTCTGGTGTAGGTGTCCTCTTAGGCATCCAGGAATGGTCAGAAAAAAGACAGGGTACAGGTGTTCCCTCATAAGTCATTCATTCCCTGAAGCCAGGGATCTTGGCATCAAGGTGTTTGGAGTCAGTCTTCTTGGGAAACATTTGTGTGACAGCCCCACCCAGTCATTCCTTTTATGTTACCTGTTATGCTAGAAGGCTCCAAAGATATCACTATCTCGTTGTCACTTATGAGTATGACAAATGCTATTTTCATTATAAAGGCTGTGTAGATTGGGGTGGGGAGTGCAGGTCCTGGCAAGAATAGAAACTGGAAAAGGAGCAAAGTAAGAAAAAAAAAAAGGTTTTTTATTCTTGGTATCCCCTCAGGTTCCCTGTCTCATTCTCCCCTATGGAATTTCTGGCTTTTGAATACTGAATCATCCCTGACTAATTTCCACTTGGTTATGGTATACAAGTCTTTTTATATATTGCTGAATTTTTTTGTTACTATTTTGAGGGGTTTTGCATCTATATTTATGGGTTTTAGTTTTTTTTTTTTTTGTATTATGTTTGTTTTATTTTGATATCAGGTTAAAATAGTAGGTTTATAAAATGAATTGTGAAGTATTTCCTCCTTTTCTATTTTCTGGAAGACATTATGTAGAATTGATGTTAATTCTTCTTTAAAGATTTGATAGAATAGTACCTGGGTGACTCATTCTGTTAAGCAGCCATCTCTTGGTTTCTGCTCGGGTCATGATCTCAGGGTCCTGATGGTGAAGTTTTGGAGTACAGGTGAGGTCTGGTGAGAGGTTTGGTGGGGTCAGGTCCAGAACCAACAACCAAGAAGAATTCTTGAGACATCTTTGGTACAAAATAGTGGTTTTATTAAAGCACGGGGACAGGACCCCCAATGGGCAGAAGGATCTGCCTATTATAGGGGTTTTTCAAATTATCTATTTCATGTGTGTAAGTTGTAGTAGTTGATATTTTTCAAGGATTGGATCTATTTCATTTAAGGTGTCAAATTTTATGTTTATAGAGTTCTTTACAATATTCCCTATTTTCCTTTTGATATTTATATGGTCTGTAGTGGCATGCTCCTGTTTTCATTCCTGATATTAGTAATTTGTATCTTATATTTCTTTGTCAATCATGGCAGAGGTTTATCAATTTTACTGATCTTTTCAAAGGACCAGCTTTTTGTTTCATTGATATTTCTTTTTTTAAAAAAAATATTTTTTTAAAGATTTTATTTATTTATTTGACAGACAGAGATCACAAGTAGACAGAGAGGCAGGCAGAGAGAGAGAGGGAAGCAGGCTCCCTGCTGAGCAGAGAGCCCGATGCGGGACTCGATCCCAGGACCCTGAGATCATGACCTGAGCCAAAGGCAGCAGCTTAACCCACTGAGCCACCCAGGCGCCCCTAAAAAAAATATTTTATTTATTTATTTGACAGACAGAGATCACAAGTAGGCAGAGAGGCAGGTAGAGAGAGAGGGGAAACAGGCTCCATGCTGAGCAGAGTGCCTGATGTGGGGCTCAATCCCAGGACCCTGGGATCATGACCCAAGCCAAAGGCAGAGGCTTTAACCCCCTGAGCCACCCAGGCACCCCATGTTTCACTGATTATTTCTTGATTATTTTTTCTTTCAATGTCATTTACTTCTGCTATTATTTCCTTAACTGTGCTTACTTTGCTGTTTTATTTTATATTAACTCTGCTTACTTTGATTTAAAAATTTGCTTTTTTTTCTAGTTTCATGAGGCCAGAACTTAGATTATTGACTTGAGACTTTTCCTTTTTAACAATATGTATATTTAGTGCTATAAAATTCCCTCTCAACATTGCTTCAGCTATGTCTCACAAATTTTGATAAGGTCTATTTTAATTTTCATTTAGCTAAATGTATTTTTAAAAATTTCACTTGAAAATTCCTCTTTGTCCCATAGATTATTTATAAGTTTGTTGTTTAGTTTTAAGTGTTTGAAGATTTTCTTGTTATTTTCCTATTAATGATTTCTAGTGTATTCCCATTGTGGTAAAGGAACGTTATCTATGATATCAATTCTTTTAAATTCAGTAAGTTTGGTTTTATAGGCCAGTAGATGATCTATCTTCATATATGTCTGTAGCTGCTTGGAAAGAATATTTATTCTACTGTTATTGGGTAGAGTATTTTATAAATGCCATTTTAGATCCTGCTGGTTTCTGGCATTATTGAGTTCTTCTGTATCTATCCTGACTTTATAGTTGTTGTGCTATTGAAATATCTAACTTCAGTTGTGAATATACCAATTCTCTTTTCAGTTATATTCTTTCTTGTTCTATTATTTCTTACAGCTTTGCTTCACATATTTTGCAGCTGTGATATTTGGTGCATGAACATGTAAGATTGCTATAATTCTTGGTAGATTGACCCTTTAACATTACACGATAATGATAATGTTCTCTGTCTCGGGTCATTTCCTTGGCTCTGAAGTCTATTTTATCTGATATTAATACAGTCACTCCTGATTTCTTTAATGTTTTCATGAAATACTTTTTTTTCCATCTTTTCTCTTTTAATCTGCCCATATTATATTCAGAGTAAGTTTCTTAAAGACACTGTGTGGTTGGGTCATGTTTTCTAATTCATTCTACCAATCTCTGTATTTTATTTGGTGTGTTTAGACCTTTTATATTAGTGGAATTATTGTCACATTAAAACTTAAATCCACCATTTTATTTCTTCTCTGTTTTTCTTATTTATATGCTTTTATTTATTCTTCCCACCTGGACATTTTATAGAATTCCATTTTGATTTATCTATACTCTTCTTGAGTATATTTTTTATGTAGATTTTTTAGTCATTGATAATTGCATATGCATAACTTATCACAGTCTACTGGTATCATTATTTTACCAAATTTGAATTAAGAATAGAATCCTTTTTTCCTTTTACACACTTTTCTACCCTCATCCATTATAATTGTCATAAATATTTCCTCTACTTTGATTTAGAGTCAAAGTCGAGCAGTGTTATAATTTCTGCCTCAGTCATTAAACATACTTTAAAAGACTGAAGTGGAGAAGGGAAGTCTATATTTACTTATATTTTTGCTTATTTCTTTTCCTCTTTCCTGATGTTCTAAGATCCCTTCTCTAATGTTTCCTTTCTATTCAGAGCACTTCCTTTAGCCATTTATTTCAGGTAAGCCTGCTGTCAACAAATTTTCTTAGTTTTTCCTTCACTTGAGAATGTCGGTTTTCCCTGAAACATTTTTTTGTGAGGTATAGGATTCTGGGTTGACAGTTGTTTCCATTCTCATATAAAAATGTGCCATTTCCTTCTAGTTTTTCATAAGAATTCTGCTGATTCATATTATTTTCTCAGGTATATAATATATTGTTTGTATGTCACTGTTTTCAAGATTAGTTTCAGAAGTTTTATTATGAAATACCTTTTTGTTAATTTCTTTGAGTTTATCATATTTGGAGTTTGTTCAGTTTTTTGAAACTATAAGTTTATGTTGCCAAATTTGGGTTCCCAAATTTGGGCAGTTTTCAGCAATTATTTCCTTCAGTATTCTTTCACCTCTGCTGTATTTCTTATCTCCTTCTGGGCTCTGATTACACAAATATTAGATATTTTGTTATAGTCCCATAGGTCCCTGAAGCAGTGTTCACTTTTTTGTTCCTAGTCTGTTTTCATTCCATTGTTTAGACTGAATAATGTCTAATGTTGTATCTTCCAATTCACTGACCTTTTTCTCTGTCTTCTCTTTTCTTTTGTTTCATCCATCCAGTGAGTTTTTAGTTTTAGTTATTATGTTTTAAAATTTTTGAATTTCATTTGATTCTTTCTATCCTCTTTTTTTAATTTAAATTCAATTAGCCAACCTATAGCACATCATTAGTTTCAGATGTAGAGTTCAGTAATTCATCAGTTGCAAAAACACCTAGTGCTCCTCACATCATGGGCCTTCCTTATCAGCCAGTTACCCAATCCACCCACCCACCTTCCCTCCAGCAACCATCAGTTATTTTCCTACAGTTAAGAGTCTCTCATGGTTTATCTCCCTCTCTGATTTCTTTCCACTCCATTTTTCCCTTTTATCTTCTATGATTCTCTGCACTATTTCTTATATTCCACATATGAGTGAAACCATATGATAATTGTCTTTCTCTGATTGACTTATTTCACTCAGCAAAATACCCTCCAGTTCCATCCATGTCAGGGTAAATGGTAAGATTTCATCCTTTCTGGTGGCTGAATAATATCCATTGTGTGTGTGTGTGTGTGTGTTTATATCTCTCTCTATATATATATCTATATCTATAGATATATATAATCTTTATCCACTCATCCATCAGTGGGCATCCTGGCTGTTTCCATAGTTTGGCTATTGTGGACATTGTTGCTATAAACATTGGGGTGCAGGTAACCCCTTCAGATCACTGCATTTATGTCTTTGGGGCAAATACCTAGTAGTGCAATTGCTGGTCATAGGGTGGCTCTATTTTTAGCTTCTTGACCTCCATACTGTTTTCCAGAGTGGCTGCACCAGCTTGCATTCCCTCCAAGAGTGTAAGAGAGTCCCCCTTTCTCTACATCCTCACCAACATTTGTCATTTCCAGACTTGTTAATTTTAGCCATTATGAACAGTGTGAGGTGGTATCTCATTGTGGTTTTGATTTGTATTTCCTTGATGTCAAGTGATATTGAGCATTTTTTCATGTGTCTGTTGGCCATTTTTTAAGGATTTTATTTATTTATTGGACAGAGAGAGACATAAGCAGGGGGACTGGGAGAGGGAGAAGCAGGCTCCCCACTGAGCAGGTCCCTGGGATCATGACCTGAGCCGAAAGCAGATGTTTAACAACCGAGCCACCCAGGCTCCCCTGTTTTCTCTTTAATAGGATCATTTCTATGGTTTCCTCATTAAACATCACACAGCCTTTTGAAGTAAGACACTTCTAACAGGTTAGGAATGTTGACCCTCACCAATTTTAGCAAATGCTGTTTTAGCATGTAGGGAGATTATTCTTGATATATTGTTGAAATAATCTTGGAATAACTTTTCTGGGCTGGCTTATTATGTAAAGGTTTGTTTACAATATGCATCTATAAAGTCTTTATGCCCTTAATTTAGCAGTTGTACTTCTATGCATGTAAAACTAAAATGGGAACCTTACTCTACCCCAACCCTTTAAAAAGGTAAATCTTTGGAGCACCTGATTGGATCATTCTATTGAGGGTCTGACTGTTCACTCAGGTCATGATTCCAGGGTGGTGAGATGGAGCCCAGCATCAGGATCCACAGGGGCCTGGAGCCTGCTTAAGATTCTCTCCCTCCCTTTTCCCATCACATCCTCCCCATCTTGTAGGCCTGTTTGGAGGATTAAGATATGTAGAATGAGTTTACAATTCTGCCACATCATCAACATGCAGTAAATGTTGTCAGTGTTACAAAGCACCACATGTCCTACAGTTTATTTACAGGAATTATCCTATCCTGGTGTCACATAGGGCTCTCAGACATCTGAGGTCTGGATGGAGGCAGATTTCTCATTCAGGTAAAGGTATCTGAGAATGTCATACCAACTGTTCACCAACCACTAATTTCCTCTCTTCAGGATGGCCAATTAGGCCCTACTTTCAAGTCATCCAGGGGCTGCCTCTGTCCAAAGCCCATGGCTGTCCCCTCTGCATGTGTCTGGGGATGTTGGCCACTTGTATGTCTTCTTTGGAGAAATGTCTGTTTATGTCTTCTGCCCATTGCTTGACTGGATTATTTGGTTTTTGGATATTGAGTTTGAAAAGTTCTTTATAGATCTCAGATACCAGCCCTTTATCAGATACGTTGTTTGGAACTACCTTTTTCCATTCCACAGGTTGCCTTTTAGTTTTGTTGACTGTTTTCTTTGCTATACAGAAGCTTTTTATCATGGTGAAGACCAATAGTTCATTTTTGCTTTTGTTTCCTTTCCCTTTGGAGACGTGTCTAGCAAGATGTTGATGTGGCTGAGGTTGCTGTGTGTGTTTTCCTCAAGGATTTTGATGAATTCTTGTCTCATATTTAGGTCTTTCATCCATTTTGAGTTTATCTTTGTGTATGGTGTAAGGAAATGGTCCAGTTTCATTCTTCTACATGTGGCTGTCCAATTTTCCCAATACCATTTGTTGAAGAGACTGTCTTTTTTCCATTGTATATTCTTTGCCGCTTTGTCAAAGAATAGTTGATGATAGAGTCAAGGTTCTATTCTATGTTTTTGTGCCTGTACCATACTGTCTTGATGACTGCCACTTTATAATATAACTTGAAGTCCAGCATTGTGGTTCCACCAAATTTGGTTTTCTTTTTCAACATTTCTCTGGCTATTTGTGGTCTTTTTTGGTTCAATACAAATTTTAGGATGGTTTGTTCCAGCTCTGTGAAAAATGTGGATAGTAATTTAACAGGGATTGCATTGAATGTATAGATTGAATGTATAGATTGCTCCCATACCAGGGAATCCAATAAAAGGAATGTATTACAGGAGACATATTGCTCTGGGTAGCATAGACATCTTAACAGTGTTCATTTTTCCAAGCCATGAGCAAAGAATGTTTTTCTATTTCTTTGTGTCTTCCTCAGTTTCTGAGAGCTTTTCTCCTAAAGTCAGGAACACAACAAGGATTTCCTCTCTCACCACTGTTGTTCAACATAGTAATAGAAGTCCTAGCCTCAGCAATCAGACTACAAAAAGAAATAAAAGGCATTCAGATTGGCAAAGAAGTTAAACTCTCCTCTTCTTGGGTGACATGATGCTTTATGTGGAAAACCCAAAGACTCTACCCCAAAATGGCTACAATCATACAGGAATTCAGCAATGTGGCAGGAAATAAAATCTATGCATACAAATTAGTTGCATTTCTGTACACTAACAAGGACACAGAAGAAAAAGAAATTAAGGAATTGTTCCCATTTAAAATTATACCAAAAACCATAAGATACTTAGGAATAAACCTAACCAAATAGGTAAAGGATCTGTACTTTAAAAACTGCAGAATACTTAATGATTCTTTGTATCTCCTATTTCTTTTCTGAAACTCAATTTTTTTTTGCCAGAATTCCATTTTTTTAATTTGTTTCAATCATGTTCATAATTGCTTGATGAAGCATTTTCATGATAGCTGCTTTAAAATATTTCTCAGATAAATCTCTTATTTTCATGTTGGGATCTATTGATTGATTGTCTTTTTTTAACTTCATTTGAAATATTTCTGACTCTTTTTTTTTAAGATTTTATTTATTTATTTGACAGAGATGCAGGCAGAGAGAGGAGGAAGCAGGCTCCCTGATGAGCAGAGAGCCTGATGCAGGGCTTGATCCCAGGACCCCAGGATCATGACCTGAGCTGAAGGCAGAGGCTTTAACCCACTGAGCCACCCAGGCGCCCCTATTTCTGACTCTTTGTATGATCAATAATTTTTGTTGAAACTTTGAAAATTTGGGTTTCGTGTTATGAGACTCTGGATCATATTTTAAAAGTCTGTTCTGTCTGGTTTCCCAGACGGTGTTCTGGAAGGAGAAGGGGGATGTTGCTACCTTCTTACTGCCCAGTGCAAGCAGAAATCCATGTTTACCACTTGGCCTCTGTTGTCAGCTGTAGCAGAAACAAGAGGTCCTTGTTATTTTTGAGTGGGGATCTGACTGTGGTGAAAGTCTATGATTCTCTACAAAACTACACTGACACTGCACCAGCTAAGAATAGGAGGTACTTTTCATTGTGCCAGAGGGACTAAAAGTCAAGGTATTCCATATTGTTGCTGCTGAAACCACAGTGGCGGGGGAGTGCTAATTATTACCTAGCAGAGGTAGGTAATAATTAGTTTCAGTTCCCTGTTCTACCTTCTCTGATGCCACCCTGGCATTAGGGTTGGGCCACCTTGTTACAGACTAGAGAAGGGGGAAGTCTAGGCTCCTTACTCAAGCTTTGTTGACTCATGTGTGGTAGGGATACCTTTTTATTTATTTATTTATTTTTATGTAGTGTTTGGCTATAGTAGAAGATTTATTTACTAAGTTTTTTGTGTTTTTAGCCTGCCTCTTTCCTTTGTCCAGAGAGAAGAGATTTTTTTTTAAGTTTCAGAAGTAGAATTTAGTGATTCATCAGTTGCATAAAACACCCAGTGCTCATTACTTCAAGTGCCCTCCTTAATGCCCATCACCCAATTACCCCAACCCCTCACCCATCCACCCCCTCCAGCAGCCATCAGTTTGTTTCCTAGAGTTAAGAGTCTCTTATGGTTTGCCTCTCTCATTTTTCATCTTATTTTATCTTAATCTTAATCTTATTTTATTTTTCCTTCCCTTCCTCTTTGTTCACTTGTTTTCTTTCTGAAATTCCACAGATGAGTGAAAGTATTTGTCTTTTTCTGACTGACTTATTTCACTTTTAGAGAGAAGGGATTTTGGGTTCTGGATTTTGTCTGCACCTGTTGACATTTTAGGTTTTTTTTTTTTTTTTTTCTCCCATTTTGGTATATATGAGGCAAAAAGAAACCCCATAGGGCTTACTACCATGTCATTCTTTGATTCCTCAGGTTCCTAGTCGGTTTTCTGCTTCTCTCCTCACCTGAGAATCTTCTTATGTTTATTCTATGTATAGTTGTACTTAGCAAGAGAATTAGGGAAACATATACTCCATCTTTGTGGGAGTAGAAGTTCAGATTTATAAAAATGCTCCTGAATGTTTGAAGAGGAGCAAGACAAAAGGTAAATTAACTTTGAAAGAATGCTGGAGTTGTTATGGTTCTTATGGGAACAGATATCACTTAAGCATTAGGTAACTATTTTATTAAAAATTTAGAGATAGCTCTAAGCTTCCTATATACCAAGGTGGAAGTAACATATTGACTTATATTTGTTCACTTTCTTTGAGAAAAAAAAATGCAGATCTGTTGAATAGGAAAGACATTTTTCCTAGTCCTACATTATCAGAGGGATTATTATGTGTATTCTTTAAATAAGAGACTTTGTTTAAATTCATGGTTGGATATTTTTATGATAGGATTTTACAAAATATTGGAATATTTCTCATAGGTGAACATTTCTTTTACTGTCCATAGAAACTGAAGGCATAACCTACTTAGTTATGATACTTCTAATGGTAATTCAGGTAAAAAAATAAAAATATATTTATTTTTTGCATTTATTGTCTAGAGGTCAGAAATCTTGAGGAATGGATAGTAAATTAGTTCTTCTGTTGTCTTTTTCAAGTACTGGATATCTTATTGAATATTTGGCATGAGTGTTTGGCAAGGGCTGAATTGCCAGGAATTCTCCAGTTAGTCTCTGATAACTGCATGTATTATTTCTAGGGTACCTATATTGCACATTTAATATAGGTATTATTTAATCTCTTGAAGAGAATTTTCAGGTTACATAAGTGTTCCTTTCCAGGTGAAAAATAATATAAAATACCTACTGTGCACCAGAGATTATACTAGAAATTCTGTATATTTACTACTAATGTTTAAGAAACTGGAGTAATTGTTATTATTCCCATTTTATAGATAAAGAGACGCAGACTAGGAGGGATCAAATCCTTTGCCCAAGGATAGACAATGGAAATGTCAGAATTGGTATTCCATATCTAATCCTATCTCCCACTTATCTTACGTATGGACCTTATGATTCAGCCAGTCTGTATTATTGAAAGAGAAAATGGGTGTGAAATACTTGGTAAGATGGAAATGAACAGAGGTGAAAACACATAAACTCAAATCAGTGAGTTCAGTTTCTCAAAGCACTTTAAATGAAAATTATGACAAAGGAGTTTGAAAGAACTGGTTTAATGGTAACTTAATCTTCCTGTGAATTTCATTTTTACAACCTTTATTTGGTTTAGCAAGAAGCCTTAATTATTTGTAGTGCTTAGGAGTGTTTTATGAAATGTCAGAAAGAGTTTGGTCATTTTTGGTATATGTGTATGTTGTCCATGTGTGTATGTATGTATGTATTCTGTAGTAAAATTAATAAAAACAATTTCATAATAGACTAGAGAAAATACAAAGCCCCAAAGCTTTAAGCTCAAAGATTATCTAGGTTGGACTAATCTCTTGTTTGATTAGTAGGAAACTAATACCATAGGAGATAAAGTGACTTGACTCAGGTCTCATAGTAACTAGCAGTAAAAATGGAACTAGAAAGCCCAATTTATCTGAATTAAAATCAAGTAGTCCCTATTAAAACAATCTAAAGACTTTCAGAATAATTCTGTTTTTCTTTTTTTTAATTTTTAAAATTTATTTTCTGCATAACAGTATTCATTGTTTTTGCACCACACCCAGTGCTCCAGGCAATCCGTGCCCTCTTCGATACCCACCACCTGGTTCCCCCAACCTCCCACCCCCTGCCCCTTCAAAACCCTCAGATTCTTTTTCAGAGTCCATAGTCTCTCATGGTTCACCTCCCCTTCCAATTTCCCTCAACTCCCTTCTCCTCTTCATCTCCCCTTGTCCTCCATGCTATTTGTTATGCTCCACAAATAAGTGAAACCATATGATAATTGGCTCTCTCTGCTTGACTTATTTCACTCAGCATAATCTCTTCCAATCCTGTCCATGTTGCTACAAAAGTTGGGTATTCATCCTTTCTGATGGAGGCATAATACTCCATAGTGTATATGGACCACATCTGCCTTATCCTTTTGTCTGTTGAAGGGCATCTTGGTTCTTTCCACAGTTTGGCGACCGTGGCCATTGCGCTATAAACATTGGGGTACAGATGGCCCTTCTTTTCACTACATCTGTATCTTTGGGGTAAATACCCAGTAGTGCAATTGCAGGGTCATAGGGAAGCTCTATTTTTAATTTCTTGAGGAATCTCCACACTGTTCTCCAAAGTGGCTGCACCAACTTGCATTCCCACCAACAGTGGAAGAGGGTTCCCCTTTCTCCACATCCCCTCCAACACATGTTGTTTCCTGTCTTGCTAATTTTGGCCATTCTAAGTGGTGTAAGGTGGTATCTCAATGTGGTTTTAATTTGAATCTCCCTGATGCCTAGTGATGATGAATATTTTTTCATGTGTCTGATAGCCATTTGTATGTCTTCATTGGAGAAAGTGTTTGTCTGTTCATATCTTCTGCCCATTTTTTTTATATGATTGTCTGTTTTGTGTGTGTTGGGTTTGAGGAGTTCTTTATAGATCCTGGATATCAACCTTTTGTCTGTACTGTCATTTGCAAATATCTTCTCCCATTCCGTGGGTTGCCTCTTTGTTTTGTTGACTGTTTCCTTTGCTATGCAGAAGCTTTTGATCTTGATGAAGTCCCAAAAGTTCATTTTCACTTTTGTTTCCTTTGCCTTTGGAGACATATCTTGAAAGAAGTTGCTGTGGCTGATATCGAAGAGGTTACTGCCTATATTCTCCTCTAGGATTCTGATGGATTTCTGTCTCATGTTGAGGTCTTTTATCCATTTTGAGTTTATCTTTGTGTACGGTATAAGAGAATGGTCGAGTTTCATTCTTCTACATATAGCTGACCAGTTTTCCCAGCACCATTTATTGGAGACTGTCTTTTTTCCACTGTATATTTTTTCCTATTTTGTCGAAGATTATTTGACCATAGAGTTGTGGGTCCATATCTGGGCTGTCTAGTCTGTTCCACTGGTCTATGTGTCTGTTTTTATGCCAGTACCATGCTTTCTTGGTGATCACAGCTTTGTAGTAAAGCTTGAAATCAGGTAACGTGATGCCCCCAGTTTTATTTTTTGTTTTTCAACATTTCCTTAGCTATTCAGGATCTCTTCTGATTCCATACAAATTTTTGGATTATTTGCTCCAGCTCTTTGAAAAATACTGGTGGAATTTTTATCGGAATGGCATTAAAAGTATAGATTGCTCTAGGCAGTATAGACATTTTAACAATGTTTATTCTTCCGATCCAAAAGCATGTAATGGTCTTCCATCTTTTTGTGTCTTCTTTAATTTCTTTCATGAGTGTTCTATAGTTCCTCGAGTACAGATCCGTTACATCTTTGGTTAGGTTTATTCCCAGGTATCTTATGACTCTTGGTGCTATAGTAAATGGAATCAGTTCTCTAATTTTCCTTTCTGTATTTTCATTGTTAGTGTATAAGAATGCCACTGATTTCTGTACATTGACCTTGAATCCTGCCACGTTGCTGAATTGTTGTATGAGTTCTAGTAGTTTGGGGGTAGAGTCTTTTGGGTTTTCCATATAAAGAATCATGTCATCTGTGAAGAGAGAGATTTTGACTTCTTCATTGCCAATTTGGATACCTTTTATTTCTCTCTGTTGCCTGATTGCTGTTGCTAGGACTTCTAATACTATGTTGAACAAGAGTGGTGAGAGTGGGCATCCTTGTCATGTTCCTGATCTCAACGGGAAGGCCACAAGCTTTTTTCCATTGAGGATAATATTTGCTGTGGGTCTTTCATAGATAGATTTTATGAAGTTCAGGAATGTTCCCTCTATCCCTATACTTTGAAGCGTTTTAATCAGGAACAGATGCTGGATTTTGTCAAATGCTTCTTCTGCATCCATTGAGAGGACCATGTGGTTCTTCTCTCTTCTCTTATTAATTTGTTCTATCACATTGATTGATTTGTGAATGTTGAACCATCCTTGTAGCCCAGGAATGAATCCCAACTGGTCATGGTGGATAATCATTTTAATGTGCTGTTGGATCCTGTTTGCTAGTATCTTGTTGAGAATCTTAGCATCCATATTCATCAGTGATATTGGTCTGAAATTCTCCTTTTTGGTAGGGTCTTTGCCTGGTTTGGGGATCAACGTAATGCTGGCTTCATAGAAAGAGTCTGGAAGTTTTCCTTCTGCTTCAATTTTTTGAAACAGCTTCAGGAGAATAGGTGTTATTTCTTCTTTGAAAGTTTGGTAGAATTCCCCAGGGAATCCATCAGGTCCTGGGCTCTTGTGTTTTGGGAGGTTTTTGATCACTGCTTCAATCTCGTTACTAGATATCGGTCTATTCAGGTTGTCAATTTCTTCCTGGTTCAATTTTGGGAGTTTATAGTTTTCCAGGAATGCATCCATCATCTAGGTTGCTTAGCTTATTGGCATATAACTGTTGATAATAACTTCTTCTTTTTTTTTTTTTTAAGATTTTTTTTTTATTTATTTGACAGAGAGAGATCACAAGTAGAGAGGCAGGCAGAGAGAGAGAGAGAGAGAGAGAGAGAGAGAGATTGGAGGAAGCAGGCTTCCTGCCAAGCAGAGAACCCGATGCGGCACTCGATCCCAGGACCCTGAGATCATGACCTGAGCCGAAGGTAGAGGCTTAACCCACTGAGCCACCCAGGCGCCCCGATAATAACTTCTGATGATTGTTTCTACTTCCTTGGTGCTAGTTGTAATCTCTCCCTTTTCATTCATAATTTTATTAATTTGGGCTTTCTCTCTTTTCTTTTGGATTAGTGTGGCCAATGGTTTATCGATCTTATTGATTCCTTCAATAAACCAGCTTCTAGTTTCATTGATATGTTCTACTGTATCTCTGGTTTCTACCTCATTGATCTCAGCTCTAATCTTGATTACTTCCCTTCTTATGTGTGGAGTTGGTTTGGTTTGTTGTTGATTCTCCAGTTCTTTAAGGTGTAGAGAGAGTTGGTGTGTTCTGGATTTTTCAATTTTTTTTTTTTTTTTGAGGGAGGTTTGGATGCCTATGTATTTCCCCCTTATGAGCACCTTTGCTGTATCCCATAGGTTTTGGACCGAAGTGTCTTCATTCTCATTGGTTTCCATGAATTGTTTCAGTTCTTCTTTGATCTCCTGGTTGATCCGAGCATTCTTAAGCAAGGTGGTCTTTAGCTTCCAGGTGTTTGAGTGCCTTCTGAACTTTTCCTTGTGATTGAGCTCCAGTTTCATAGCATTGTGATCTGAGAATGTGCAGGGAATAATCTCAGTCTTTTGGTATTGGTTGAGTCCTGATTTATGACCCAGTCTATTCTTTTTTTTTTTTAATTTTTTTATTTTTTCAGCATAACAGTATTCATTATTTTTGCACCACACCCAGTGCTCCATGCAATCCGTGCCCTCTACAATACCCACCACCTGATGCCCCCAACCTCCCATCCCCCACTCCTTCAAAATTCTCAGATCGTTTTTCAGAGTCCATAGTCTCTCATGGTTCACCTCCCCTTCCAATTTCCCTCAACTCCCTTCTCCTCTCCATCTCCCCTTGTCCTCCATGCTATTTGTTATGCTCCACAAATAAGTGAAACCATATGATAATTGACTCTCTCTGCTTGACTTATTTCACTCAGCATAATCTCTTCCAGTCCCGTCCATGTTGCTACAAAACATGGGTATTCATCCTTTCTTTTTTCTTTTCTTTTTTTTTTTTTACAGCTTTATAACATATATTTTTGTCCCCAGGGGTACAGGTCTGCGAATCGCCAGGTTTACACACTTCACAGCACTCACCATAGCACATACCCTCCCCAATATCCATAACCCCACCCCCCTCTCCCAACCCCCTCCCCCCATCAACCCTCAGTTTGTTTTGTGAGATTAAGAGTCACTTATGGTTTGTCTCCCTCCCAATCCCATCTTGTTTCATTTACTCTTCTCCTACCCCCTCAACCCCCCATGTTGCATCTCCTCTCCCTCATATCAGGGAGATCATATGATAGTTGTCTTTCTCCGATTGACTTATTTCGCTAAGCATGATACCCTCTAGTTCCATCCACGTCGTCGCAAATGGCAAGATGTCATTTCTTTTGATGGCTGCATAGTATTCCATTGTGTATATATACCACATCTTCTTTATCCATTCGTCTGTAGATGGACATCTAGGTTCTTTCCATAGTTTGGCTATTGTAGACATTGCTGCTATAAACATTCGGGTGCACGTGCCCCTTCGGATCACTACGTTTGTATCTTTAGGGTAAATACCCAGCAGTGCAATTGCTGGGTCATAGGGTAGTTCTATTTTCAACATTTTGAGGAACCTCCATGCTGTTTTCCAGAGTGGTTGCACCAGCTTGCATTCCCACCAACAGTGTAGGAGGGTTCCCCTTTCTCCGCATCCTCGCCAGCATCTGTCATTTCCTGACTTGTTCATTTTAGCCATTCTGACTGGTGTGAGGTGATATCTCATGGTGGTTTTGATTTGTATTTCCCTGATGCCGAGTGATATGGAGCACTTTTTCATGTGTCTGTTGGCCATCTGGATGTCTTCTTTGCAGAAATGTCTGTTCATGTCCTCTGCCCATTTCTTGATTGGATTCTTTGTTCTTTGGGTGTTGAGTTTGCTAAGTTCTTTATAGATTTTGGACACTAGCCCTTTATCTGATATGTCATTTGCAAATATCTTCTCCCATTCTGTCAGTTGTCTTTTGGTTTTGTTCACTGTTTCCTTTGCTGTGCAAAAGCTTTTGATCTTGATAAAATCCCAATAGTTCATTTTTGCCCTTGCTTCCCTTGCCTTTGGTGATGTTCCTAGGAAGATGTTGCTGCAGCTGAGGTCGAAGAGGTTGCTGCCTGTGTTCTCCTCAGGGATTTGGATGGATTCCTTTCTCACATTGAGATCCTTCATCCATTTTGAGTCTATTTTTGTGTGTGGTGTAAGGAAATGATCCAATTTCATTTTTCTGCATGTGGCTGTCCAGTTTTCCCAACACCATTTATTGAAGAGGCTGTCTTTTTTCCATTGGACATTCTTTCCTGCTTTGTCGAAGATGAGTTGACCATAGAGTTGAGGGTCCATTTCTGGGCTCTCTATTCTGTTCCATTGATCTATGTGTCTGTTTTTGTGCCAGTACCATGCTGTCTTGATGATGACAGGTTTGTAATAGAGCTTGAAGTCCGGAATTGTGATGCCACCAACTTTGGCTTTCTTTTTCAATATTCCTTTGGCTATTCGAGGTCTTTTCTGGTTCCATATAAATTTTAGGATTATTTGTTCCATTTCTTTGAAAAAAATGGATGGTACTTTGATAGGAATTGCATTAAATGTGTAGATTGCTTTAGGTAGCATAGACATTTTCACAATATTTATTCTTCCAATCCAGGAGCATGGAACATTTTTCCATTTCTTTGTGTCTTCCTCAATTTCTTTCATGAGTACTTTATAGTTTTCTGAGTATAGATTCTTAGTCTCTTTGGTTAGGTTTATTCCTAGGTATCTTATAGTTTTGGGTGCAATTGTAAATGGAATGGACTCCTTAATTTCTCTTTCTTCTGTCTTGTTGTTGGTGTAGAGAAATGCAACTGATTTCTGTGCATTGATTTTATATCCTGACACTTGACTGGATTCCTGTACAAGTTCTAGCAGTTTTGGAGTGGAGTCTTTTGGGTTTTCCACATATAGTATCATATCATCTGCGAAGAGGGATAGTTTGACTTCTTCTTTGCCGATTTGGATGCCTTTAATTTCCTTTTGTTGTCTGATTGCTGAGGCTAGGACTTCTAGTACTATGTTGAATAGCAGTGGTGATAACGGACATCCCTGCCGTGTTCCTGACCTTAGCGGAAAAGCTTTCAGTTTTTCTCTATTGAGAATGATATTTGTGGTGGGTTTTTCATAGATGACTTTGATAATATCGAGGTATGTGAACTCTATCCCTACACTTTGAAGAGTTTTGATCAGGAAGGGATGCTGTACTTTGTCAAATGCTTTTTCAGCATCTATGGAGAGTATCATATGGTTCTTGTTCTTTCTTTTATTAATGTGTTGTATCACATTGATTGATTTGTGGATGTTGAACCAACCTTGCAGCCCTGGAATAAATCCCACTTGGTCGTGGTGAATAATCCTTTTAATGTACTGTTGAATCCTATTGGCTAGAATTTTGGCGAGAATTTTTGCATCTGTGTTCATCAAGGATATTGGTCTGTAGTTCTCTTTTTTGTTGGGATCCTTGTCTGGTTTTGGGATCAAGGTGATGCTGGCCTCATAAAATGAGTTTGGAAGTTTTCCTTCCATTTCTATTTTTTGGAACAGTTTCAGGAGAATAGGAATTAGTTCTTCTTTAAATGTTTGGTAGAATTCCCCCGGGAAGCCGTCTGGCCCTGGGCTTTTGTTTGTTTGGAGATTTTTGATGACTTTTTCAATCTCCTTACTGGTTATGGGTCTGTTGAGGCTTTCTATTTCTTTCTGGTTCAGTTGTGGTAGTTTATATGTCTCTAGGAATGCATCCATTTCTTCCAGATTGTCAAATTTGTTGGCGTAGAGTTGCTCGTAGTATGTTCTTATAATTGTCTGTATTTCTTTGGTGTTCGTTGTGATCTCTCCTCTTTCATTCATGATTTTATTTATTTGGGTTCTTTCTCTTTTCTTTTTGATAAGTCTGGCCAGGGGTTTATCAATCTTATTAATTCTTTCAAAGAACCAGCTCCTAGTTTCGTTGATTTGTTCTATTGTTTTTTTGGTTTCTATTTCATTGATTTCTGCTCTAATCTTTATGATTTCTCTTCTCCTGCTGGGTTTAGGGTTTCTGTCTTGTTCTTTCTCCAGCTCCTTTAGGTGTAGGGTTAGGTTGTGTACCTGAGACCTTTCTTGTTTCTTGAGAAAGGCTTGTACCACTATATATTTTCCTCTCAGGACTGCCTTTGTTGTGTCCCACAGATTCTGAACCATTGTGTTTTCATTATCATTTGTTTCCATAATTTTTTTCAATTCTTCTTTAATTTCCTGGTTGACCCATTCATTCTTTAGAAGGATGCTGTTTAGTCTCCATGTATTTGGGTTCTTTCCAAATTTCCTCTTGTGATTGAGTTCTAGCTTTAGAGCATTGTGGTCTGAAAATATGCAGGGAATGATCCCAATCTTTTGATACTGGTTGAGACCTAATTTTGGACCAAGAATGTGATCTATTCTGGAGAATGTTCCATGTGCACTAGAGAAGAATGTGTATTCTGTTGCTTTGGGATGAAATGTTCTGAATATATCTGTGATGTCCATCTGGTCCAGTGTGTCATTTAAGGCCTTGATTTCCTTGTTGATCTTTTGCTTGGATGATCTGTCCATTTCAGTGAGGGGAGTGTTAAAATCCCCTACTATTATTGTATTCTTGTCGATGTGTTTCTTTGATTTTGTTATTAATTGGTTTATATAGTTGGCTGCTCCCACGTTAGGGGCATAGATATTTAAAATTGTTAGATCTTCTTGTTGGACAGTTCCTTTGAGTATGATATAGTGTCCTTCCTCATCTCTTATTATAGTCTTTGGCTTAAAATCTAATTGATCTGATATAAGGATTGCCACTCCTGCTTTCTTCTGATGTCCATTAGCATGGTAAATTCTTTTCCACCCCCTCACTTTAAACCTGGAGGTGTCTTCGGGTGTAAGATGAGTTTCTTTTAGGCAACATATAGATGGGTTTTGTTTTTTTATCCATTCTGATACCCTGTGTCTTTTGATAGGGGCATTTAGCCCATTAACATTCAGGGTAAGTATTGAGAGATATGAATTTAGTGCCATTGTATTGCCTGTAAGGTGACTGTTATTGTATTTTGTCTCTGTTTCTTTCTGATCTACTACTTTTAGGGTCTCTCTTTGCTTAGAGGACCCCTTTCAATATTTCTTGTAGAGCTGGTTTGGTATTTGCAAATTCTTTCAGTTTTTGTTTGTCCTGGAAGCTTTTAATCTCTCCTTCTATTTTCAATGATAGCCTAGCTGGATATAGTATTCTTGGCTGCATGTTTTTCTCATTTAGTACTCTGAATATATCATGCCAGCTCTTTCTGGCCTGCCAGGTCTCTGTGGATAAGTCTGCTGCCAATCTAATATTTTTACCATTGTACGTTACAGACTTCTTTTCCCGGGCTGCTTTCAGGATCTTTTCTTTGTCACTAAGACTTGTCAATTTTACTATTAGGTGACGGGGTGTGGACCTATTCTTATTGATTTTGAGGGGGTTCTCTGAACCTCTTGAATTTTGATGCTTGTTCCCTTTGCCATATTGGGGAAATTCTCTCCAATAATTCTCTCCAATATACCTTCTGCTCCCCTCTCTGTTTCCTCTTCTTCTAGAATCCCAATTATTCTAATGTTGTTTCGTCTTATGGTGTCACTTATCTCTCGAATTCTCCCCTCGTGGTCCAGTAACTGTTTGTCCCTCTTTTGCTCAGCTTCTTTATTCTCTGTCATTTGGTCTTCTATATCGCTAATTCTTTCTTCTGCCTCATTTATCCTAGCAGTGAGAGCCTCCATTTTTGATTGCACCTCATTAATAGCCTTTTTGATTTCAACTTGGTTAGATTTTAGTTCTTTTATTTCTCCAGAAAGGGCTTTTATATCTCCCGAGAGGGTTTCTCTAATATCTTCCATGCCTTTTTCGAGCCCGGCTAGAACCTTGAGAATCGTCATTCTGAACTCTAGATCTGACATATTACCAATGTCTGTATTGATTAGGTCCCTAGCCTTTGGTACTGCCTCTTGTTCTTTTTTTTGTTGTGAATTTTTCCGCCTTGTCATTTTCTCCAGAGAAGAGTTTATGAAGGAGCAAGTAAAATACTAAAAGGGTGGCAACAACCCCAGGAAAATATGCTTTAGCCAAATCAGAAGAGATCTCAAATTGTGAGGCGGGAGAAAGGGGATAAAAAGGGGTTCAAAAAGAAAAAAAAAAGAAACTATTTAAAAAAAGAAAGCCGATAAAGAAAAAATATAAAAAGAGGAAAAAAATATACATATATATTAGATAAACTATTTAAAAAACGTTAAAAAAGAAAATGGTAAAAGTTAAAAAAATTTAGCAGAAGAAGAGAAAAAGAAAAAAATTGAAAAAGAAAAAAAAAATTAAATTAACTGCAAGGCTAAAAAATCATGGGGAGAAAGCCATGAGTTCCGTGCTTTGCTTTCTTCTCCTTGGAATTCCGCCACTCTCCTTGGTATTGAAACTGCACTCCTTGGTAAGTGAACTTGGTCCGGGCTGGGTTTCCCGTTGATCTTCTGGGGGAGGGGCCTGTTGTAGTGATTCTCAAGCGTCTTTGCCCCAGGCGGAGTTGCACCGCCCTTACCTGGGGCCGGGCTGAGTAATCCGCTCGGGTTTGCTTTCGGGAGCTTTTGTTCCCTGAGCGCTTTCCGTAGAGTTCCGGAGGACGGGAATGAAGATGGCTCCGGCCCAGAGGAGCCGAGAGCCCGGGGCCCCACTCCTCAGTGCGCCCTCAGAGAACAGCGCCCAATGACTCCCATCACCCTGGCCTCCAGCCGCGCTCCGAGCTGACCGAGCCTGCGACCGGTTCAAGGCAACCCCGAGCTGAGAGTCTCTCCTCGGCTCTGTCTCTGTAGCCGGCTTCCCTGTTCTAATATCGGTAAGCTCTGCAACACT
This sequence comes from Lutra lutra, assembly GCF_902655055.1. Taxonomy (NCBI): domain Eukaryota; kingdom Metazoa; phylum Chordata; class Mammalia; order Carnivora; family Mustelidae; genus Lutra; species Lutra lutra. The sequence goes on from NC_062281.1 coordinate 158,376,443, forward strand.
CAGACACCCCCGATCCTTCTCCAACCCTGCGGGACCTGAGGCCGCGTTGACCCCGCCCGGGCTTCACCCCAGTTAAGCCTCTGGAGCGATGTCCCTCAGCGGAACAGGCTTTTAAAAGTCCCGATTTTGTGCTCCGTTGCTCCGCCGCTTGCCGGGAGCCGGCCCCTCCCCCCGCGGTCTATCTTCCCGTCGCTTTGGATTCACTTCTCCGCCAGTCCTACCTTTCAGAAAGTGGTTGATTTTCTGTTTCTAGAATTGCTGTTCTTCTTCTCTTCAATCTCCCATTGGATTTGTAGGTGTTTGCAATCTTTAGATAAGCTATTTAGCTGATCTCCCGCTACCCAAAGTAGTCTCAGCCTGCTACTTCTCCACCATCTTGACTCCTCCTCTCGACCCAGTCTATTCTTGAGAAGGTTCCATGTGCACTTGAGAAGAATGAGTATTCTGTTGTTTTAGGGTGGAATGTTCTGTAAATATCTTTGAGGTTCATCTGGTCCAATGTGTCATTCAATGCTCTTGTTTCTTTATTGATTTTCTGCTTCGATGATCTGTCTATTTCTGAGAGAGGCATGTTAAGATCTCCTACTATTAATGTATTCATATCAATATGACTCTTTATCTTGATTAACAGTTTTCTTATGTAATTGGCTGCTCCCATATTGAGGGCATAGATATTTACAATTATTAGATCATCTTGGTGGATAGTCCCTTTAAGAATGATGTAGTGTCCTTCTGTATCTCTGACTACAGTCTTTAGTTTAAAATCTAATTTGTCTCATATGAGAATCGCTACCCCAGCCTTCTTTTGAGGCCCATTGGCATGAGAGATCCTTCTCCATTCTTTCATTTTCAATCTGGGTGTATCTTTAGGTTTAAAATGGGTCTCTTGTAGACAACATATGGATGGTTCCTGTCGTTTTATCCAATCTGCAACCCTGTGCTGTTTTATGGGTGCATTTAGGCCATTCACATTGAGAGTGATTATTGATAGATACGTTTTTATTGCCATCGTATTACCTTTGAAGTCTTTCTTTATGTAGATTGTCTCTATATTTCTGTTCAATGCTATTCTTAGGATTTTTCCTCTTTTATAGAACCCCCCTCGATATTTCCTGCAGTGTCGGCTTGGTGGTCATGTACTCTTTTAAGCCTTGCCGGTCTTGGAAACTCTTTATCTCTCCATCCATTTTGAATGTCAGTCTTGCTGGATAAAGTATTCTTGGCTGCATGTTCTTCTCATTTAGTGCCCTGAATATATCTTGCCAACCCTTTCTGGCGTGCCACGTCTCTGTGGACAGGTCTGAGGTTATTCTGATGGGCTTTCCTCTGTAAGTAAGGAGCCTCTTTGTCCTAGCGGCCTTCAAGAGATTATATCTACAATTATGATTCCTCAATTTGACTATCAGGTGCCTTGATGTTTTTCTGGAATCTATAATCTTGGGTGGAGACCGTTCGGCCTCTAGTACATGAACGCTGGCTCCATTCGCGAGATTGGGAAAATTTTCATGAAGAACTTGTTCCACTATATCTTCTAGACTTCTTTCTTTCTCCTCCCCTTCAGGAATTCAATAATTCTGACATTGGAACTTTTCATGGCATCATTTCCCTGATTCTGTTTTTGTGGCTTCTAATCTGTTTGTTCCAGGCTTCCTCCTGATCCTTTCTCTCTATCTGTTTGTCCTCCAGATCACTAATTCTATCTTCTGTCTCAGTTACCCTAGCTTTGAGAGAATTTAGATTAGATTGGAACTCATTGAGAGCATTGTGAACCTCATCCCTGGTCGCTTTCAGTTCAGCCCTAATCAATTCCGTTTGGTCATCCATGGCTTTCTCCAACCTAGCTATTGCCTGGATAATTGTTAGCCTGAATTCTCTTTCTGACATATTGTCTATGTTGATAGCCGTTAGCTCTATTGCAGAAAGCCCATCCTCTGTATTTTTCTTCTTTTGTGCATTCCTCCTCCTAGTCATTTTGGTGAGAGATGGCTGAACGGATGTAGCTGGATGTATCGACCGTGGTGCAGTCAAGGTGCACCCTGGAGCGCTTCTGAGAAATCAGGATTCCCCACCCAAATGAGAGAAAAAAGAAAAGAAAAAGAAAAAAGGAGAGAGAGAGAGACAGGAAAGAAAGGGAAGATAAAAGAGAAGGTTCAGCCCAAATGGGCCCCAAGGTAAGATTTATGAAGTATATAAACAAAAACAGACAAACAAAAAGACTGATAAAAGTATATGACAGAAGAAAAAAAATTATATATGCAAATAAAGGAAGAACCTCGTCAAAAAGAACCCAAAGTGTAAGATTTATATATTATCAGGACAAACACAAAAACACAAAAACACTGGTGGAAGAAAAAGATGGGAGAGTGGTTATAAATTCTCAGTGTGGGCGAGGAAGGTTTTTTTGATTCTTCCTGGATGTATCTTGATATCTTTGTTAAAGGACTCAACTTTCCTAAGATAAAGGGGGATTAAAAATTGGTTTACCTATAGGGGTAGCATTGATTGGGGAAAGGGGATTATCTTGAATTTTAACTCTATATGAATATTAGAAAATAAAAGTAAAAAAGGAATAAACTAGACTAAACTAAACTAAAATTAAAAAAAAGAAATTTAAAAAATAGAAATGCAAAAGAAAAACACAGGTGTATGTATCAAAAAGTTCAGGTTAGAAGGTTATTATGGAATTTGATGTACTGGATGTCTCACTGTGATGGTAAATAGGTTAAAAAAATTATCTATATTAAAAAAATGAGCCAGAATAGTGGGAACGAATTAAAAATAAAAGTTGTATCTATGAAGTAGTGGTGGTTGTTCACTTGTCTTTTTTTTTTTTTTTTTTTTCCTTTTCTGGTTGGTTTCTGGGGGAGGGGCCTGCCACATTGGTTTTCAGTCAATGATGTTCTCTGAGTTAACTCCTCCCACCCCCCTCAAGGGGGTGGGCTCTGAGGAAACTGGTTTTTTCAGGCTTTTGTTCTCTGGAGGTTTTTATGTTTGTTCACATTTTTTCCTCTCTCTCTCCTTGACCGCTTTTGATGGTTTTTGTAGGTTTAGAGGAAAGCAAACTGCACCCTGACCTCCCTCTTAGAGAGAAGCCTCAGTCTGGCTGCAGAGCCCAAATAAATTCCCCCTTGGCTGCTGGTAGAGCAGGTTCCGAGTTGTGGTCCCTGGGGACGCAGGATTTTTTGCTTGTACCCAAAACCACAGCAGCAGCGGCTGTCTGGGCAGCTCCAGACTGCCAGAGAGGTTCCAAGCAGTGATCGCACACTGAGATTTTCCCGCTGGCCCGGGCTGGGAGTGCCTGGTCTTTCCGGGTCTGAGAGCACTGGGCTGGCACCTGTGCGCACCTCTCTCAGGAGAGGGCGCGGGGCGCAACTCAGACTCCGATAGCACTGCACGGCGTGGCACTCGCATGGGGACTGCAAAAAGGCTGTGCTTCTGCCAGCTGGTGAGGCTCCCAGCCCCTCACGGGAGCCAGACCCCACACGCTCTCAGGCGTGCTTGTGGCTCAGGGACCAAGACCTGGTTTCTCCACCGCACTCTCTCTGGCTCTGCACCAGGGGTGGCTGTCCTGGGTCTGGGGACTTAAGCCCCTGTCCCTAGCTGCCCCGATTCCCACAATCCCCCCTCCCCCCCGCAATCCTTTGCTCTTTTTGAGTGCTTTCTACCAGACTCCAAGTTAATGCTGGTCCCCAGACACAGGGCACTCTCGTATTGGGATATTACTTTCCAATGGGTCGCCTCTGGTGGCTCCCTCCCCCTTTTGTTTATCTTCAACATCAGTCTGACATTCCCACTCCGCTTTACCTGCCCACTGGCATCTTCTGCTCCTGTAGAGATCCAGATGTGTATAATTCTGATCTCAGGCTGATTTCGTGGGTGATCGGAGTTCTTTGGAAGGTAATCAGCTCACTTTAGGGTACAGGTTGAAAGGGCGCCTCCTCCTACTTCCCCACCATCTTGTCTCCCCCTAATTCTGTTTTTCTAAAGGTAAGATTATTCCTAGCTTTAAATATGTCATTTTAATTTTATAATCCCTTATTCTTATTAGCATACTATTTCTAGTGTTATAATTCAGTTACTTTGCTTAAATTATCAGGGCCTTGGAAAACACAATTGGAAAGCACCAATTATCTCACCTAGAAGGACCTCATATTGTATAAACTCCATTCAACTGTGAGCTCTTGTGGGAATGGATCATATCTCAATTATTTTTTAATTTTCAGCAGTCAACCTGGGGCCCAGTTGAAATTTGGTTGAATGAATGGATGAATGAAGTACAAATGAGTCATAACACTATTCAATATTAGAATTTAAAAAGGCCTTAAAATTATATAGTCCATATCTTAACTTTAAATGTGAGGAAACTCAGAACAAAAGACAGTATATCGCTTAATATCATAGAAACTAAAAATACAATATAGTTCTTTTTTTTAAACAATGCATTTATAATACTTTCCATTGCCAAAAAAAAAAAAAAGACCCACAAAAAACCCACAAACAAACCTTACCCTTTTCAGGTCGTATTAAAATTTTGTAATAGTCTTGTACTGCACAACTCCAGGGAGCATTGTTTATCTTATAGTTGATGTGAATGGTAACCTCACAGTTGTTTAGCCATAGAGAGTCACTCAATACATGAAACTGGTATTATTACTTCTACTTTACAGGTAAAGAAATAGGCCTACAGTGGAAGTATCTTATCCAAGATTATACAAATTATGTGTAGCAGCACTGGACCCCTCTTTTCTTATAATTTAGTATATTTTTTCTTATAATGCTCAAATCTGAAACATGTCATTTAATCCTTCATGTCTATCTCCATAACACATTCTCAACAACATTTAAAGCAGTCACCCAACCATGCAAACTGTTCATAGCTCTGTTACTGAATCTGCCTATCCTAGTTTTCAACCCTCTCACCAGTTTTCCATTTCTAGCTTTGCCTTTTCTCCAAGGCTCACATTAAAATTTTAACTACAATCTTGACTTGCCTTCAGTGTAGTTTTTCCTTTTACCTTTGGCTGCCTTCACAATTCAACCCCATTCTCTGTCACCTCTTAGCTTTTTTTCCACCCTAGCAGATGCCTTTAACTGTCATGATTGGCTATTGGCCATGATACCATTTTTCTTTCTAATGTAAAACTTAACAGGATTTCTCCTATATATTCTCTGACTTTTTCTGACTTTCCTTTTCAAGTCCTCCCTGAGAGTCATCTTGCCACCTAGCACAACTTTGTTCTCTGCATGCGGTCTCTGGGTGATTCATCTCTGCCCATCACAGAGGCGTGAATGCCAACACCTACACATGCAGGTGAATCTGCTCCGGTGATATATTTTAATTACAGATTTAGTCAGAAGTAATTAAGCCACTCTGTAACTGGGATGGGCACTGAGTTTTAAAAATTCATGTAGTTTCAGACATCCCATGTGTGGTTTGTGCCACCCTGGTTTGCAGAGTAAGAAGGAGCCCCTAGTGTACTTAGATTAATTAATAGAAAGAGAATAAACTTAATGGAGCCAGAGAAGTGCAAAAAATGGTGCTTTCCCCCCTATATCTCATGCAGATGGAATGGCCATCCTGGGATTGCAGCAAAGGATGGCAATTGCATTTTAATTACAGGGCTGATGGTTTTGGTACTTCACCAGATGGAAGGGTCTTTTTAGAGAAAGAGACCCACTCACTGCCTCTGTCGATTTTCCCTCTGATGGTGGTTAACAAAACCCGAAAGGAGACAAAAGTGATGAGGTTGCATTCTGATCCTATGGATTTTATTCTGTTGCTTGACTCATCAGTTCAGTCAGATCTTGAGTCCTGTGGAAAAAGATGCAGCTCCTGCAGGCACTTTAACAAATGAAGGAGAAAGGATGAGATTGGAGAAAAGGAAAAATTCTTTTTCCCCTTCCTCTTCCTTTATCATTATTGTGGTTACTTTTCCCCCACAAAACACTTTATTTCCATTATACCTCTTAATACTTATGACAGTTTAGTAACAGAGGTATTATTATCCCCATTTTAATGAATGGAAAAATTGAGATAAGGACTCGTAAGCTTTTATACATTTAGTAGTGTTGATCAGTGAATTACTAGGATTAAAGCAAGATTAAAGTAAAAGTGTTATCTTTTTCTCTGACTACCCAAAAATATAGTTATGGACCCAGAAGCCCTCCAACACTTCCATCTCATTTAATGGAAAAGGAAACTGGGGCTCAAATGGTATAATGGAGTGTGGCGTGGGATAGTTTAAAGAGCATGGGCTTTGGAAAGTCCTGGTGAAGTTTTACTTCTGTATTTATGTATTTGGAATTTGGGGGTAAGTCTACTCTCTGAGCTTCACTTTCTGTATTTGTAAAGTACAAGATTAGGCTGAATAAAACAAACCTCTCCAGCCTTGAATTATATGGTACCCAGAGCTTGGATTTACTTATGCCTTGGTTAGGAGTCTTTTTCTGTACCTCTTGTGGTGGTAGTGGCTCATTTTGGGGGAATCCAAATTTTTAAAAATGATTCTCAAGAAACTAGACTGGGAAAGATAAGCCCTGAAATTAAACTTAATGGAAGCCAAATCCTTAAGGAATTTTTAGAATGTTATCACACAGGAAAACAGCCAAAACATTGGGAAGCCACTGTTTACCCAGAAATTGCAATAATTCAGACATGTGAATTGGGGATTGCTATGAAAATTTCCTTCTCAGGCACAAAATACTAGTCCACCAACTGCTTTGCCAAGCCCAGGAACAGTTCTGAAGCAGAGAGATGAATCACTGGGAATCCATTTTGTCTCTTTTACCTTCTTTTCAATCATTTGATTCAGTGATGCTTGTCCCTCAGAATCTCCTTTGACTTTTTCTCCTTCAAAGAAGAATCATTTGTTATCTTCTCACTATAATTAGATGGTTTGAGGGGGATAAACATCAGACCTTCATAGCTGCCAGACCTTGATTTATAGGAAAATTATTTGTTCTAATTATACAGAATGATTCATAGCTTATGCAAATGTGTGATTTATTACCAGACCCACCTCTTTTATAGGTAGGCTCCATTCTCTTTAGTGATTAGTTCAGGGCTTCGTAGGAATGTCAATACCATCTAGATCAGACTGCTGGATTACTTTCATCATTCTCTTGACAGTCTAGAATAATAGTGGCATGCATTCAGTCATTGACAAAAAAGTCATCACGCAATCTCTGTGGACAAAACACCAGGATACTGAAATATGGTAACATGTGCTTATATAGAGGACATGGGGGAAGGGCATATTCTTTTTTTTTCTTTTTTTTTCTTTTTTGGAGAGGGAGGGTGGGCATATTCTATAACACCGTAACTTCCTTTATCTCATGTAAGCTTCATGATAGCCTTCTAAGGTAGGTAAAGCAACTCTCATTCTGAAACTATTACAAATGAAGAGACAGCTCAAAGAGGGAAAGTGACCTACCCAAAGTCAGTTGGTATTAAAATTATAGGAATCCACTGGGAATAATCCTTAATTCTGAGTGATCAGAGTCAGCCGGCATGCATTCACACATGCTTGTATGTGTGTGTGTGTGTGTGTGTGTGTGTTTATAGGGGTGGGGTTGGGCATGCTGTCAGTTCTGGGCATTATTATTTTCCTATGTGAGAAGATAAAAAAAGACATATTTTCTTAAAATGGCTCCACAGCTTATCAGCTTGATCCTCCACTTTATTAATTTAATTTCAGGCATGGAAAGCTGGTATTAAAATGTCAGTGCTCTTTGGGAGGGAGGCACGTCTTAGTCTGTTACTTCTTATTCTTTCATTCATTTGTTCATTCAGCAAACCTTATTAGAAACCTTTCCAAAGCCTGGTCTTGGGGTAGAGGGTGGCAGTTGTGATTGTGATAAAAAAATAAAAGTAAAAGTTAGACATGGTCTCTCTCATCATGGAACCCACTTTCTGTCAATATTCCCATTTTACTAACATGCTTAACATTCTATGTTCAAGCTACTAAGAATTTTAAGTAGGGAAATGATGTTTTTTCAATTCCTGCATTAGGGATCAGCTCCAGATCCTTCTCTTCTCTTCCTCTGCTGGTATATGCCTGTTATCTTATTAGATATTGAGGGTTTTTTTTTTTTATATAGTTCTTTACCTCAGACTTTGTTTTTTGTTTTTTTTTAACTTAATTTAATTTTTTCAATGTTCTAAGATTCATTGTTTATGCATCACACCCAGTGCTCCATGCAATATGTGCCCTCCTTAATACCCACCATGAGGCTCACCCAACCTCCAAACCTCCCCTCCAAAACCCTTGGTTTGTTTCTCAGAGTCCGCAGTCTCTCATGGTTCATCTCCCCATCTGATTTCCCCCAACTCACTTCTTCTCTCCTTCTCCCAATGTCCTCTGTGTTATTCCTTATGCTCCACAAACAGACAAATGGATAAAGAAGATATGGTCCATATGTACAATGGAATATTATGCCTCCATCAGAAAGGATGAATACCCAACTTTTGTATCAACATGGATGGGACTGGAGGAGATTATGCTGAGTGAAATAAGACATTGATATCTTTGATATTCTTTGATATCAGAGACATGAATTACATTTCTGTATCTTCAGTGCCTGATACATAGTAAGTTCTCAACAGATATCTGATCTGGGAACAAAAGATCATTCATTGTTAAAGTTGCATTTGGTTCTTTCTCTTAAAGTTTCCTCCATTCCAGTCCTTACTTAGTTCCTTTTTGTTCAAAGAAGTTATACTCATTTTTAGGAGTTCTTCTTCAATCCTCACATATCAAAATGTGTTTCTCTATTATATGTAATCTTCCACAGGTCCCTATTTGCACCCTGTGACTTCCTTAGAGCTAATAAATGAGTAGATTAATGTGAAAATGGTGTAACTCTGGACAAGTCACTTAGTTTCCCTGAGACTTAATTTCTTTCTTTGGGAAGTAGTAAAAATCTCTACTTTGGGGTTGTAATTATAACCAAAGAAGAGTATATATTGCCAACCACTTTTTCAAAATTCAGCTTAGATATAAGCTTCTACAGGAAGTTTTCTCTGACTTTTACCTTCCAGGCTATCTTAGTTGTCCTCTTAGTTTTTTAGAGTTCCATGGTTTCCCTCTGTTTTATACTGGTGCAGCATGATATTTTCTGATTTAACTTGTCTTTCTCTTCTATTACACAGTGAATTTTTGGACAGTCTCTTATTAATCTTTGTATTCATGCATATTCATCCTCATTATGTTTACTAAGCATCTATTATATGTCAGCAACTCGGCCAGATGTTGTGAGTTTAGCGGTAAGACCCACACAGCCTCTGCCCTCAAGAAGTTGTAGTATTTAGCTTAGGTTCAGCTCAGAACAGGACTTACTGTTGGATGAATGAGTGAAAAATGAACATTAACACATAGGTATGAAACTACCTGTTTACTGTAGAGTGCTATAAGAATGTTAACTATTTATACTCTAAATAGGCTTAATTGAAATGAGGATCTGATACAATGTCCAATATAATCTTCCCAACATTTTCCGTGCCTGTTGTCTTTAAACTGATATGTGGCTCTCTGCTTGCCTGTGATTTGCTAATTGTCTAAGTATTAGGTTAAATAGACTCCCTTTCCTAGCTTAACTATTCCCCATCCCCTCTTCTGGTGTTTTCTTTCTTTACTAGTGATTTTTGACCTGGGGATGAGAGAAAGCCTCAAAAGAAACAATGAGAAGGCAATCTTTTTTTTTTTTTTAAACTTTAAAATAAAGCCAGTTTTTTTCAAAGATCACTATAAGAGAGAAAACTTCATGGGCACCCAGCTTTTGGGTCCCAAATTTTTGTTTGAAAGAAAGTGAACAGTGCTTTACATTTTTCAATTAATGGTTTAAAAAAAAAAGTAAGTTGATCATATAATTTATCTTCCAAAGCTTACATTTTTGAGTGAAGTTATACTATTGAAAATTATGCCAGGATAATATGCATAAACTAGAACTATCTCCATGGCAAACCATGATATGTTCTCTTATTAATAGGGAGATAGCATAGTGTAAAACATGGGTCAAGGATTTGACCCGATGGGCCAATGTGGGGTCAATCCTGACTCTGAAATTTGCTATTATTATAACCATGGACAATTTACTTGAAGTCTCTTTACTTGAAGTCATCCATTTCTTCATCTGTAAAATGAAGCTACTAAGCCTGCCCCATGTGTATATGGCATTAATTGAAATAACACATAAAGCTGCCTAACAAAACCTGACACATAGTAGATGCTCAAAGAATATTACTTTCATTTCTTTTTAATTCCCCTAATAGCAGCTCTGCCATTAATTCAATGTGTGACCTTGAATAACTTTCCCAATTTTCTTATCAGCCAAATGGCAGAATTGAAATAGATGATTGCTCTATACTCCACTATTTTTTTTTCTGGATTTCTTAGAATAGCCCCATTTAAAACAAACTTGTTACCATAAACCTCCATATTGTCCTGGGAATCTTGCTATCTATATAATATATCACAGATATCCTTAACATGAAAAAGAGCCCCCAAATTGTCCAGCACACCATCAATCACATCTTTTAATTCAGAAATTATAATTTTCACATTATGAGGTCCTTCCCAGCTCTCAGTCATTTTGTGCTCCTCTCTCAGAATCAATATAGCCAAAGCTGATTAACTCTTGCATTTCTAACCCTGTAACATCACAGAAATTGGGATATTCAGAAGAGACATGAAATAGTCATTAATGCTTTCAATCCAAGCTTTAAGCCATTTATTGAATGAAGAACAGCTGTGGTGGCTGATCCATTCTCCTCTGATGATTCTCTTCACCATATTAAATAAACCAGATTCTTTAAACTGACCCTTTCTAAGGATATGCTGGCAATTATTTAGTCACTGATGTTTCCTCTTGTTAGAATCTGATCAACTGGCTTCCATTTCATTTGAGATTCCGTAATCTGATTACCCACTCTCTTACCATCTTATCACCAAATCTTATTGATTCTACCTACTAAACATATGTTGAAACTGTCCCCTTTCCTTATTCTCTCCTTTTTATAGTTGTGTTCTGTTCAAATCAACAGTGTTAACACTTACTACATGCTATGTGCTAGGCACTCATTACATATTGTGTTAACATTATATTACATGCTATGTGTTAGGCAGTGAAGGTACAAAGATGAAAAAGTCTTTTAGAGCATTCATCTAATCCAACTGTCTGATTATATAGACAGGGATGCTGAGATTCAGAAAGGGAAAGTGACTAGTATAAGATCACACAGCTAGTAAGCTGCAGAGCTAGGGCTAGGACCTGGATTTTTTCACTTTCTCCTCTAAGAATCATTTCCCCTCTACCACTGCAAACTTAAAAATAACCACTCCCTTCACTGTATCACCATTATCATATTTAACATTTTGCGTAGTACTTTGGAGTTTACAGGCCCATACCAGGCATCTAATTTGGTCTTTATAATGTTCTTGCAAGAGTTTATTATTAATCATAGTAACCCTGAATCTAAGAGAGTTTGTTTAACTTGTCTTGGTATAAGTTCTGAAACTTATACTCCAAATTCATTATTTTTCCCCATACTGCACTTCCTTCATTGATGTAAGCAAGTGTTAGACTATGATTGACATGTGCTGAAGCATAGAGATGTTTTAGACATAAATCCTGCTTTTGGAGAGTACAATATAGACAGATTATAGACTGAAAGTAACAATGAATCTTGGAACACTACATCAAAAGCTAATGATGTTCTGTATGGTGACTAATATAACACAATTAAAAAATGGCTAAAAAGAAAAGAAAAGAAAATAATAGTCATGCTGGCTATTGTGTAAGGGCTTCCTGGGACTGTTGTATCCTCTAACTGTTCTTGTTTATGACTCCCTAATATTTAAAACTGCAACAATAAAAGCTGTAAGTCAGTTATTTGTGATAAATGAACAAATTAGATTCCTGTCAAAATTAAGTCATTTTGGAAAAATTAGAAGGTAAAATTATCCAGAGTCAGTGTCAGATTATAGCATATATGTAGCACAGAATTACAGTCAGTGAAGTCATTGTGGTCTAGATAGGGAAATGACTTATTCAAGTATTTACAACAGGAAACTGGCAGGAAAAATGTTAAAAATAAATTCTAGAAATCATTTTAAATGTAAAAACTAACCTGGTGAGGGTCCGAGAGTATTCCTCTCTAAGATAAGGGGGGTGGGGAATCCTTCACCTGAGTTTCACTAGGTATGCATCACTTCCTGGTGTTCAGTGAGTTGAGATACAAATTAAAGACTAGGAAGATGAAGGTGTGAACAGAAAAGATGGATTGCTCACTTAAAAGAAAAGTAGAACTTCATTATTTATATCACTATACTTTGAGTGATGTGTACTGAAAGAATGATTTGAGAATCAGCCACTACACTCTGGTTGTCAAGTGGAGATGTAGTGTGAACAAGTCAAAGTTCCTGCCTTCATTATCTAAGGATAATATTTTAAAGAACAGAAAACAAGATGAGGGATAGAAAATAAATGGTTAACTGTTTTGGATGAGATGATCTATAAAGGCTTTCCTGAGGAGATAATATACAAGCAGAGTCCTGACTGATGGAAAGGAGAGACTACTAGAAAGCTCTGAGGAAAGAGTGAATACAGAGAGTATAGCCAGTACAGAGACTTTGGGAGATACAAGTTTGTCATGTTCAAAAACAGTGAGACCAGTGTCTCACTGGTTACAGTGAGGGCCTTCTAGGTTATAGTAAGGAATGTAGATTTTTCTCTAAGCACAATTGGAAGCTACACATTATCTGATTTATAATGCACTGCAACTGGGTCATGAATAGAATAGGAAGAGCCATTTGGAGACGTCTTAGCATTCTATGAGAGAAAAGATAGTGACTAGAGGAGAAGTAGTGGAGATGGTAGTTGATGGAGATGGAGATAGAGATGGAGAAGTTGATCAACTTGAATCCAAGTTTGGAATTGTGTTTAAGGGAGTCTAGTTGAGGTGCTAGAATTAAAATTGTAATTATTATGATCAAAGTTATTGTTTAATATTTATAGTGTATGTATTTTACAAAGTACTTTTTGAAATGGTGTCTCATTTTAAACTGTCAGGCAGATATTTTTACCCTAGTTTTATAGAAGAGCTAATCGAAGTTTAGATACATTTACATGATTTTTCTAAAGGCCAGGCAAATAATAAATGGTAGAGTCTGAAAGACACACTCAGTTTGCCCATCTCTGAATTTTATGTTCTTCTCTCTTTATGATATAAGGTAGGTACATGCATACATATATACATAAATACATGCATAATGAGAGAAAGGGTAGTGGTTCAGCATAGAAACTTTGGTATTAGGTTGCCTATGTTTGTTGCCAGTTTTTTTAAAATTTATTTTCAGCATAACAGTATTCATTGTTTTTGTACCACACCCAGTGCTCCATGCAATCCGTGCCCTCTCTAATACCCACCACCTGGTTCCCCCAACCACCCACCCCCCCACCACTTCAAACCCTTCAGATTGTTTTCCAGAGTCCATAGTCTCTCATTGTTGCCAGGTTTTTTAAGTAGGTGATATAGAAAAAGTTACTGAAACTCTTATTACAGATGGAGTAATTGAAGAAGGGGCCCAAGATGGCAGCATAGAAGGATACTAAACTTACCTTCCCCCACAGATATACTAAATCTACAGCTACATATGGATCATTTCTCTCAGAAAAATCTGAAAACTAGAGATTTCTGGAGGAGATGGCAGAGTAGGAGGATCTGAAGTCCATCTCATCCCATGGATACAACTAGATAACACCCACATCAATATAAGTAACCCAGAAAATGACCTGAAGACTGGCAGAACAGACTCCACAGCTAAATGTAGAGAAGAGGCCACATCAAGTGGGTAGGAAGAGTGGAGATGCAGTCCAGAGCTAAATGGGCCAAAAGGACTGTCCATGGGAGGAAAGGTCACCACTGGCTCAGAGAGGGGAAAGAAATAGACCCTCACCCTAGGCACTCCAGGAACAGGGAAGAAGACTACCCATAACATTTGGCTTTGAAAACAAGAGAGGCAGATTTTTGCAAGTTCTTACAATCAGTTGGGCTTAATACCTGAAATTTTAAAAATCAGTGAGCTTGGCTCTGCAGGAGTAAGGAAGGCAAGAGGGAACAGTCCTTGCCCTTAAGAAGATAACACAACAAACAGCTCCATGGAGCTATAGCACAGAAGGAGCAGTTTGCAAAACACCTGGAGTATTTGGAAAGATTTATTTACTAATCTCAGGGGCCATGCTGGAGGAACAAGGATCATTGGAAAACTTCCCCAGGAAGAATGGAGCTAGCAGGCACCATTTTCCTTCCCTGCTCCCCAGCATAGACACACAGACACCTACCTATTTGTACGATTACTGCACCAAAACTCCCTAAATAAATTACTAATGGTGTGCCCCACCCATGTGTTCTCCTACAGACATGCCCCCTTAGCCAGACCTCTGCTGCAGACCTGTGCAAACCTTGCAATCACCTTGCACCAGATCCCTATGTTCTTCCACTGAACTGTCCCCTCAAAATTGCCCTTGATTGGAGCCTTTACAAAGTGGTGCCACAAGTCTGGTAGTGTGCAAGCAGGCCCAGTAGGGGCCAGCACCACTTCAAAATGGCTCCTGCTCTGTGAAGAGGGGAAGATAACCATGCCTACCAGTCTGACTGTAGACCCAGCAGTGGGCTTGGGGGAGACACCTGATCTGACTTCAGACCATGCTCACCAATTAGAGCTTCTCAGGGAAAGCACAGGGAAAATGCTCTGCAGTTCAATCTTACTGGTCTCTGGCAAATGGTGGGTATAACTCAACACAAACCCAGGGAGGCCTCAGACTGGCCCACTAATAACATAGAGACCAAACTCTGCCCACAATGGGTAAAGAGAGCTATTGTAGATGACTACACTGAAGGCAAATGTGGATCAGGCACAGTAATAGGGCACATGCACCACATGTAGGAGACACTCTTGAAGCACCAGGTTCTGGTAAAAGGGAAACATTGCACAGCAGGGCACTATAAGACCTCTTCTTCATAAGGCTACTACTTTCAAAAGCAGGAGATATAACTCACTTTCCCAGTACATAGAAACAGACACAGAGAATTGGACAAAATAAGGAGACAGAAGAATATGTCCCATATGAAAGAACAGGACAAAATCACAAGAGAACTAAATAAAACAGAGATAAGTAATATGCCTGATAAAGAATTTAATGCAACAGTCATAAAGATACTCTTTGGGCTTGAGACAAGAGTGGAGGACCTCAGTGAGAACCTTAATAAAGAGAAAACATAAAAAAACAGATCCAGAGCTGAAGAACTTAATAACTGAAATTAAAAATACATGAGATTGAATAAATAATAACTAGTGCAATCAGAAGAACAGATCAGCAACCCAGAGGACAAAGTAATGGAAAGCAATCAAGCTGAACAGAGAAAAAATAATAATAGAAAAATGAAAAATAGACATAGGTAACTAGGTGACATCATCAAGAACATTCCCATTATAGGGACTCCGAAGGAGAAGAGAGAGAAAAGGGGACAGAAGCTTTATTTGAAAAAAAAAAAATAGCTAAAAACTTTCCAAATCTGGGGACAGTAACTAAAATCCAAATCCAGAAGACAAAGAGAACCACCCCCCAATGTAACCAACCCAAGGAAGTTCATGCAAAGACATATAGTAGATAAGATGGTAAAAAGAGAGAATTTTAAAAACATCAAGAATAAAGAAAACTGATATATAATGGGAAACCCCATAAGATGATTATTAGTTGATTTTTTTTTCAGCAGAATTTTTGCAGACCAGAAGACAGTGGCATGATATATTCAAGGTGCTAAAAGAAATAATAATTTTAAAAAAAGCCAAGAATACTCTATCCAGCAAGGCTATCTTTCAGAACAGAAGGAGAGATAAAGAGTTTCCCAGACAGATATCACCACTAAATCAGCCCTACTTCTTACATGGGAGTAAGAAAAGTAGGAAGCAGTAATGACAATGAGGATGGATGAATTAGTGACGTAGAAGATGAAATTATGGAATATAATAAAGCTAAGAGAGAGTTCCAGGTGTTCCAGAAGAAGAAAAGCTAGAAAAAGAGGCAGAAGGTTTATTTGAGCAAATTATACATGAAAACTTTTCCTGATCTAGGGAAGGAAACAGTCATCAAATCCAAGAAGCACCAGGAGCTCTCATTAAATTCAAAAGCCAGCCATTATCAAGACATATCATAGTTAAATTCACAAAATACACAGACAGAAAGAATCCTGAAAGCAACAAGGGAAACAAAACCAAACCAAAAATGTCCTTAACCTACAAGGGAAGACAGATCAGGTTTGCAGCAGATCTGTCTGCAGAAACTTGGCAGACCAGAAGAAAATGACATGATATATTCAAAGTGCTGAATGGGAGAAAAATGCAGCCAAGAATACTTTATCCCCAGGGTTGTCATTCAGAAAAGGAGAGAGAGTTTCTCAGACAAACAAAAACTAAAGGAGTTCATGACAACTAAACCAGCCCTGCAAGAAATGCTATAAAAGACTGTTTGAGTTGGGTGGGGGTGGGGGGGTGATACCAAAAGCAACAAAGACTAGAAAGGGAAACACCAACTTTACAGGTAACACAATAGTACTAAATTCATATCTATCAATAATTGCTCTGAATGTAAATAGACTAAATGCTCCAATCAAAAGACATAGGGTGTCAGAATGGATTAAAAAAAAAATGTCCCATCTGTATGCTGCCTATAAGAGTCTCATTTTAGACCTGAAGACATCTGCAGATTGAAATTGAGGTGATGGAGAATCATCTATCATGCTAATGGATGCAAAAAAAAAAAAAAGGCACAGTAGCATACTTATACTAGACGAAGATAGTAACAAGAGATGAAGAGGGCATTATATCATAAGGGGTATGTCCATAAAGATGATCTAACACTTGTTAATAATATTTATTCCCCCAACTTGGGACACCAAATACATCAATTAATAACAAATATAAAGAAACTTATTGATAATAATACAGTAATAGTAGGGGACTTTAACAACCCACATACAGTAATGGACAGATCGCTTAAGCAGAATATCAATAAGAAAACAGTGACTTTGAATGGCATAATGAACCAGATGGACTTCACAGATATATTCAGAATATTTCATCCTAAACCAGTGGAATATACGTTCTTTATGGGTGCACATGGTGCATTTTACTGAATAGATCACATGCTAGGTCCAAATCAGCCCTCAACAAGTACCAAAAAATTAAAATCATACCATGGATATTTTCAGACCACAACACTATAAAACTTGAAGTCAGACACACACACACACACACACACACACACACACACACACACACACACATATTTGGAAAGTCCACAAATACATGGAGGTTAAAGAACATCCTACTAAAGAATGAATGGATTAACTGGAAAGTTAAAGAAGAAATAAAATACATAGAAACAAATGAAAATGAAAACATGACAGTCCAAAACTTTTGGCATGCAGCAAAGGTGGAAGTATATTGCAATACAAGACTACCTCAAGAAGCAAGAAAAGTCTTAAATACATGACTTAACTTTACACCTTAAGAAACTAGGAAGAGAACAGTCTCAAATCAGCAGAATAAGGGTAATAATAAATATTAGAGCAGAAATATATTATGTAGAAGCAACAAAAACTGTAGATCAGTGAAACTAAGAGCTGGTTCATGAAAGAATTAATAAAATTGATAACCCCCTAGGCAGACTTATCAATAAGAAAAGAGAATGGACCCAAATAAATAAATTCCTCAATGAAAGAGAAGAGACCACTAACAACATCACAGACATACAAGAATTATAAGAGAGTATTATGAAAAATTATATGCCAACAATCCTGGTCAATGTAGAAAAAAAAATGGCCAAATTCATAGAATCATAGAAACTACCAGAACTGAAACAGGAAGAAATAGAAAATTTGAACAGACCCATATCCAGCATGGAAATTGAATCAGTAGTCAAAATCTCCTAACAAATAAAAGTCCAGGGCCAGATGGCTTCCCAGGGAATAATTCCCAGGAAATTCTACCAGACACTTAAGAATTAATATGTATTCTTCTTAAACTGTTCTAAGAAATAGAAATGGAAGAAAAACTTCCAAACTCCTCTATGAGGCTAACATTACTTTGACTCCAAAACTAGACAAAGACCCAACAAAAAGGGAGATTTATGGGTCAAAAATCCCTGATGAACATAGATGCAAAAATTCTCAGTATGATACTGCCAGTGGAATCAAACAGTACTCTGAGCAAATTATTCATCATGATCAAGTAGGATTTATTCCTGGGCTGCGAGGGTGGTTCAATGCTTACTAGTCAATCAGTGTGATACACCACATTTATAAAAGGAAGAATATGAACAATATGATTGTTTCAATAGATGCAGAAAAAGCATTTGACAAAATACAGCATCCATTTTTAAAAAAATATTTTATTTATTTATTTGACAGAGATTACAAGTAGGCAGAGAGAGAGAGGAGGAAGCAGGCTCCCTGCTGAGCAGAGAGCCCGATATGGGGCTTGATCCCAGGACCCTGGGATCATGACCCGAGCCGAAGGCAGAGGCTTTAACCCACTGAGCCACCGAGGCCCCCCTACAGTATCCATTCTTGACAAAAACTTTCAGCGAAGTAGGTACAGAAAGAACATACTCAATATCATAAGAGCCATATATGAAAGACCCACAACTAACATCATCCTCAATGGGCAAAAACTGAGAGCTGTTTTTCTAAGGTCAGGAATAAGATAGGGATGTTCACTCTTACCATTACTATTTAATATAGTGCTGGAAGAGTAATCAGACAACAAAAAGAAATAAACAGCCTTCAGATGGGTAAGAAAGAAGTCAAACTGTTACTCTTAGCAGATGTCAATATACCTTATGTAGAATACCCAAAAGACTCCATGAAAAAATTATTAGAACTAACATGTGAATTCAGCAAATTCATAGGATATAAAATCAACATACAGAAATCTGTTGCATTTCTGTACACCAATAATGAAGCATCAGAAAAAGAAATTAAGGAATTGATCCCATTTATAATTGCACCAAATACAATAAGATACCTAAGAATAAACCTAAGAGGTAGAAGATCTGTACTCTGAAAATTGTGGAACACTTATGAAAGAAATTGGTGAAGACACAAAGAAATAGGAAAACCTTCCATTTTCATGGATTTGAACAGAAACATTATTGAAGTGTCTATACTACCCAAAGCAATCTACATATTTAATGTAATTCCTATGAATATACCAACAGTATTTTTCACAGTGCTAAAACAAATAATCCTAAAGTTTGTATAGAACCACAAAAGACCCCAAAAAGCCAAAGAAATCCTGAAAAGGAAAACAAAACTGGGGACATCACCTCAAGGTATATTACAAAGCTGTAGTTATCATGACAGTACTGTACTGGCACCAAAACAGGCACATAGGTCAATGGAACAGAGTAGAAAACCCAGAAATGGACCCACTCCTATATGGTCTACTAATCTTCAACTAAGCAGGAAAAAATAACTGATGGAAAAACCAGTCTCTTCAGCAAATTGTTTTGAGAAAACTGGATAGCAACATGCAGAAGAATGAGTCTGGATCACTTTCTTACACCATACACAAAGATAAAGGCAAAATGGATGAAAGACCTAATTGTGAGGCAGGAATCCATCAAAATCCTAGATGAGAACACAGGCAGCAACCTCTTTGACCTCTGTTGGAGCAATTTCTTACTAGACAGTTTGCCAGGGGCATGGGAAATAAAAGCAAAAATGAATTATTGACCTCTGTCAAGATAAAAGGCTTCTTGGACAGTGAAGGCAACAATTAACAAAACTAAAAGTCAGCCTGTGAAATGAGAGAAGATATTTGCAAATAACATATTTGATAAAGGGTTAGTATCCAAAATCTATAAAGATGTTATTAAAACTTGACACCCAGAAAAAAAATAATCCAGTTAATAAATGGTCAGAAGACATGAATAGACATTTTCCAAAGAAGACATCTAGATGGCTACCAGACACATGAAAAGATGCTCCACATCACTCATTATCAGGGAAGTATAAATTGAAACCACAATGAGCTACCACTTCACACCTGTGAGAATGGATAGAATTAACAACACAGTAAACAACAGTTGTTGGCAAGGATTTGGAGGAAAGGGAGTCCTCTTACACTGTTGGTGGGAATGCAAACTGGTTCAGTCAATCTGGAAAACAACATGGAGGTTCCTCAAAAAGTTAAAAATAGAAATACCCCAGGATCCATAATTTGCACTATTAAGTATTTACCCAAAGGATACAATAATACCGATTTGAAGGGATATGTGCACCCTGATGTTTATAGCAGGGTTATCAGCAATAATCAAACCATAGGAAGAGTCCATGTGTCTGTCGACTGATGAATGAAGATATGATTTATATTTACAATGCAATATTACTCAACTAACAAAAAAAAAAAAAAAACAAAACACGACATCTTACCATTTGCAATGACATGGATGTATCTAGAGTGTATTATTCTAAGCAAAATCAGTCAGTCAGAGAATGAGAAATACTATATGATTTCACGCATATGTGAAATTTAAGAAAAAAACCAGATGAACATAGGGGAAGGGAATAAAATGAAAGAGTGAGGGAAGCAAACCATGAGAGACTCTTATTGACAGGGGGCAAACAGGGTTGATGGAGGGAGGTGGGTGTGGGATAGGCTAAGTGGGTGATGGATATTAAGGAGAGTAATTGTAATGATTAGAATTATGAGTTACATGTAAGTGATGAATCACTAAATTTTATGTCTGAAATCAATATTGTTACACTAATATGTTAAATAAGTAGAATTTTAATAAAAATTTGGAAAACAAAAGAAATTAACAAAGGAAAAAAGAAAACAAAACACAGACTCTTACATACAGACAACTAACTGATGGTTACCAGAAGGAATTGGGTAGAGGAATGGGTCAAACAGATGAAGAGGATTAGGAGTATACTTTTTATGAGTAATGCATAGAATGGATTAATCACTATATTTCTCCCTTGAAACTAATATAACATAGTATGTTAATGATCCTGGAATGAAAATTTTAAGAAATATGAAAAATTAAATGATGTGATTCTTTACAAAAAAATAATAAAATGAGCACATGGACCCAGGGAGGAGAGGCAGAGACATGGTCTCATCAAAACCCTCACCCCGGGGCGCCTGGGTGGCTCAGTGGGTTAAAGCCTCTGCCTTCGGCTCAGGTCATGATCCCGGGGTCCTGGGATCGAGCCCCATCAGGCTCTCTGCTCAGCGGAGAGCCTGCTTCCTCCTCTCTCTCTCTCTCTCTCTCTCTCTGCCTGCCTGTCTGCCTACTTGTGATCTCTGTCAAATAAATAAATAAAATCTTAAAAAAAAAAACCCTCACCCCCATTGCAGCAATACACAATAGGGAAATCTCACCATTCTGGCTCTTCTCCCAGAAGAGTGAGGGTTGGTGCTCCAGGTAAAGCATCCCAACCCTCAGGATCTACACTAGAGACTCAATTCCCCAAAAACATCTGGCTTAGAAATCTAAAGGGGCTGACATTCATGAGACCCAAAGTGCTATAGGAAAATGAGTTTCTCTCTTGAAAGGGCTCACATGTGTCTTACTTACATCAGGATCCAGGATAAAAGCAACAATTTCGAAGTTCCTGGACTGTATATAAGGAATATATATTGGCTGGTGTAGTGGCATCTGCTGGAGTGGTGGGTGAGAGTTGGGGTACTCTCTAGAAATGGAGATACTAATGAACATGATTTGTGGACTCTCCTTCTACTCTGCTAGCCTAAATAAGTATACTTTGGCATGGTACCTTTAATCTGTCTAGTTGGGACAGGCAAGGGCAACTGCTTGCTACACTGTCCTACTACCTTACTGATGCTGGAGAGTATGCGAGGTTGCAAGGTGTGTAAGCTGGGGTTAGCAAGTAAAAGCCATCATGGCATTCTGCTCCCAGCCTGAAGCCAGTGCATGGGCATAGACAAGGCAATTTGCTGCTGCTTTCCTGAAGCCTGTTGGTACACAGTCAATATATTTTCCCTCTGCCCTTTTGAAGTCAGTTAGTATGTATGGTCTTCTACACTCTCAAGCTATTTAGCTAAAACCAGTAGGCACACATAAACAATTCAGGGCACACAATATCCATATAGGGGATGCCCCTTGATTGCCTGGTCCAGTTGGTCAAGGTGATTCATGTTCCTGAGCTCCATGCAACAATTGGAAATACAGTTCGTGGTATCACTCCCCCAGTGCACTGCACAGACAATATATGAAGTACAACTCCAGTTTTCCTGTGTAAAAGGGTTATTTACCTAATCTGGAGATTCAGCTTGATGGACAGACCCCAGGTGTCTCATACATTTATAGGCTGAGGTGATACTACCAATGTAAGTAGGGAGACACTACCCTTATACACTCCCTTTGCCTCACTACAATTCAACAAGATCTCCTAGACAGGAACTTATATCTTTGTATGGAGCCCTGATTTTTTGCAACTATTGCCCAGGAAATAGCTCGAGATCTTCAAATGTGGAGGCCAGCAGAATTTACATTGGACTCAAAAGGACTGTATAATTCCATACTTTACAAGCCCTTGCCTAATGGTCTGGCTTCCAATCATCCTGAAACAAGGTGCTAAGTGAAATTCCTTCCCTTGGCATATGTATAGGTCTGGATGTATACATAAGGAGAACATATCAATGAATACATAAGCTCCAATAAAACAATGGATACATAAGAAAAATAAATCAGGGTGTTTAGAAAATTACCAAGGTTTGAGACACAACCAAGAACAAGGACAAGGGTGAATATGAAAGTTTTATCACCTACATAGGGCATACCTTCACAAGTGAAAGATTTAGCTGTTTTTCCTAATACACAGAAACAAATGCACAGAGCCAAGGTAAGTGAAGAAACAGTGAAATATGTTTAAATGTGAGACAAGACAAAATCTCAGAAAAAGTTCTTTCTGATAGAAGCGTAATCTTCCTGATAAAAACTGTATAATTATGGCTATAGAGATTCAGATTGAACTCAAGAAAAGAATTGAGAAATGCATTGAGAACTTTAACAAGAAGATATAAAATGTAAGAAAGTATCAAATCACAGAGTTGAAGAATACAATAATTGAACTGAAGTATACACTAGTGAGGTTCAGTGGCAGACTGGATGAAAGAGAAAAAATCAGCAAGGTAGAAGAGAAAGCACTGGAACCCACCTAAACAGAACAGCCAGAGGAAGGAGAAAGGGAAGTCTTATAAGACTCATAGAACAACTTCAAATAGTATAAAATTTGCTGTATAGGGGTTTCAGAAGTAGAAGCAAAAAGGTCAGAAAACTTACTTGAAGAAATAATGGTTGAAAACTTCTAACTTTAGGAAAGGAACAGACATCCAGGTTCAGGAAGCCTAGAGAGTTCAAAATAAAATGAATCCAAAGAGAGCCACACCAGAATACATTATAATTAAAATGTCAACAGTTAGAAAATCTTAAAAGCAGCAAGAGAATATTAACTTATTATGTACAAGAAACCCCATAAGACTTTTAGCAGATTTTTTCAACAGAAGGGAGTATATAGACATATTTTTGCAAACCAGAAGGGATTGTGCAGACATATTCAAAATGCTGAAGGGAAAAAAATTCCAATAAAGAATATCTATGCTCCAAAGTTATCTTTCAGATTTGGAGAAAAAATTTTCCATAAGCAAAAGCAAAAGGGTTTGATTACTACTAAAATCACCTTATGATAATAAATATGAGAAATGTTAAAGAAATTTTATTAAGCTGAAAGATAGTGGCACTAATGAACAAGAAAATACAGAAAGGAAAAATCTCAGTGGAGAAGTTAATATAGTAAAGGGAGTGACAGAATCACTTATAAAGCTAGTATAAGTTTTTTTGTTAAAAAACAAAAGTAGCAAAATTAACTAAAACTCCAATAACTCGTTAAGATATACATAAAATAGGAGCACCTGGGTAGCTCAGTCAGTTAAACATCTAAGTTCAGCTCAGGTCATGATCCCGGGGTCCTGGGATCGTGCCTGCATTGGACTCTCTGCTTGGTCAGGAGCCTTCTTCTCCCTATCCCTCTGCCTGCCACTCTACCTGCTTGTACTCTCCCTTTTTCTCTCTCTCCCTCTCTCTCTCTGTCAAATAAATAAACAAGTTAAAAATATACATTAAAAAAGGCAAGGAAAATGTGACATCAAAAAGAAAGCATTGTAGTGGGGGAAAGTACAGGGAGAAGAGTCCATGTTGTCTAATAGGTCGTCATTTAAAGCCAATGTTTCTTTATTGATTTTCTGTCTGGATGATCTATTATTGATATAAGTGTGCTGCTAAAATCCCCTACTATAATTGCATTTCTCTTAAATCCTCACTTTAGGTCTCTTGTTATTTGCTTTATATATGTTGGTGCTCCTATATTGAGTGCATATATATTCTAAATGTATCTTCCGTGCTCATTGGGAAGTCTGCTTTCCCTTTCTCTCCCTCTGGCCCCCTCTTTAATGAAGAAAACTGGGAAAGCTGTAAACACATGGAAATTAAAGAACATGTTACTAAACAACTACTGAGTCATAGAGTAAATCAAGGAGAAATAAAATATTACCCAGAAATAAATGAAAACAGACGTGCAACATAGGAAAATCTGTGGGATACAGAAAAAACAGTTCTAATAGGGAAGTTCATTGCAATACAGGCCTACTTCAAGAAGAAAATAGACCAAAAAAAAAAAAATCTCAATATAACTTAACATCTAATAGAACCAGAAAGAAAATGAAGCTCAAAGTTAGCAGAAGGAAGGAAATAATAAAGATGAGAGTGGAAATCAATGAAATAGAGGCCAAAAAGATAGTGGAAAAGATTGGTGTAACTGAGAATGGGTTCTTTCAAAAGATAAGGAAAATTGACAAAACTTTAGCTATAGTAACCAAGAAAAAAAGAAAGAGGGTTCCAATAAAATTGGAAATGAAAGAGAAGTTACAATTGATACCACAGACATGTAAAAGAGTACAATGAACAATCATATGCCAACAAACAGGATAATCTAGAAGAAACAGGTAAATTCATAGAAACATAAAATCTTCTGAGACTGAATCAGGAAGAAAAGAAAATCTGAGTTGAGTGATTACTTATGGAGATTGAGTTAATAATAAAAACTTTCCAACAAACAAACATTCAAACAGCTTTACTGGCAAATTCTACCAACATTTTAAAGATGATTTCATTTGAAAGAGTTATTTGTGAGATTGTAAAAAAAAAAGAGAGAAAGAGAGAAAAAGACTTTTGTGCACTGTTGTGGGAATGATGGTGCAGTCACTATAGAAAACAGTATCTAGGTTCCTCAAAAAATGAAAAATAGGAAGGGGAGGTGAACCATGAGAGACTATGGACTCTAAAAAACAACCTGAGGGTCTTGAAGGGGCAGGGGGTGGGAGGTTGGGGGAACAAGGTGGTGGGTATTAGGGAGGGCACATATTGCATGGAGCACTGGGTGTGGTGCAAAACCAATGAATAATGTTACGCTGAAAAGAAATTTTAAAAAAATGAAAAATAGAACTACCACATGATCCAACAGTTCCAATCCTGGTTAACTATACAAAGGAAATGAAAACACTAATTCAAAAAGATAAATGCACCTCTATGTTCACTGCAGCATTATTTACAATAGCCTTGATATGGAAACAACACCCATGGCCATGGATGGATGTATGGATAAAGATTTATACATACAGCTATAACAAGAATGAAGTCTTGTCATGCCACAAAATGGATGGAAATTGAAGGTATTATGCTAAATGAAATGAGGTAAACAGAGAAAGGCAAATACCACATGATTTCACCTAGGAATCTAAAATACAAAACAAAGAAAAACAATCCATGAATACAATGTAGCTCTCAGTTTAGTTAATTTGTATTAATAATGTTTGGTAGTTTTCAGTGTATAGGTTTTACAAATATTTTTAGATTTGTCCCTTAAGTATTTTAAACTTTTATTGATTTGTAATATTTTTTAAAAATTTACCTTCCAATTATTCATTGCCAATTTATACAAATACAGTTGATTATTATACATCTTAAAAAAAAGAAAAAGTCAAAAAACCCAGACTCACAGACACAAAAAACAGTTTGATGATAGCTACTAGGAAGGTTGATGGGAGGAGGTTAAGTAAGTAAAGGGGATCAAGAATTATAAACTTTTAATTGTAAAATTAATAAGTCATGGGGTTGTAATGTACAGTAATAATTATATTAAGTTTTTATGTTGTTGAATGATAACAGTTTATTGAGCTGATCATTTCTCAATGCATACAAAGGTGAAATCACTGTATATCTGAAACTAATATAATATTGTATGTGAATTATATTTCAATCAAAAATAGAATTTGAAATTTTTAAAAAGGAATAATAATATTACCTATTGTAGAGCCTTGATTATGCCAGAAAATACCTTAGTTCATATCCTGAAACAGGGAAAACACTCAATAAATATTGACCAATGTGATTATATATGTTTTGTGTTGCATGATAGTAAATTCTTGCTCCTTTATGTATGTCATACTGGTAGTCAAGTTACTCTGACTTTGATAACATCGGGTACAGAGAACAGTTACATATTTCCACTGTATAGTTGCTTCAAGCCTCCCTAATGGCTGGGACCATGTTCTACTTACTCCTATAACATTCACTCCCCTTTCCAACATCCAGCAAATACTGCACACATTACTTCTTTAGTTTAATGAATTAAATTCATTTGAAGAAACAATGCAAGAAATTAGTTAAATAGTAATTGAGGAACACAAGAAACCTTCCCAATCCCAACCCAAATCATCTCTTAGTAATAAAATTCCACTCTAGGATAACTGTACCAAAATTGGAAAGGAGTATATTCATGAAGCCCTTTCCATCAATTGGATAGACCGTTTTCTGTAATGCCCAGCCTCTGTCTGGTTATCTCCAATTATAGGGAGATCCTGACTTCACAAGACAGGCTGTTCCACTTTTGGGTCTTTTAATGGTAAGGAGGTTGATTCCCAATATTGACTTGCAGTCAACCTCCCTTCTCCTCCAGATATATAGTAAACCTGGGAAACTGAATAGTAACGTGCAGTGGAGCAGCTTCTTCAGGAGAAGTTTGTTTTGTCTCTGTTTGCCATCTCAGTACTCTATTCCCCTTTCCCCCTTCAACATATGGAATATCATTGTCTGGCCGGGTGGAATATTTTCTGCTGTCTGTCACTAGTTTCTGTAGTCTTTCCTAAAAATTCCATCTCCTGAATTTCTCATTTCCAGGAGATGGAAGAAATTTTCCCTCTAAGATTCAGTTTATTCTCAAATGATTCTTCCATGCTCCTGCTTTGAATAGGAGTACTGGAATAAAGTAGACCCAAGTAATCCTTATGATCAGCAATGAGTTTTGGAAGACCCACGGACTGGTCATTTTTAATTTAGAAAGCTCTGAAAGGAACTAAAGGGTGTGGCAGGAAACTTGGGTTCTCATCTAGCTCTGTCTTCAATTTTTTATATAACCTTGGGAAAAATCTTCCTTACAGGCCTTTCTCTGTGAAATGCACAGGATTGGATTTAATATTCATTACCTCTTCTCTGATTCTATGCACAAAGTTTGAAGAATTTTTGAAATTTTCATGCAGCCTCATTAATTAGATGTTCTTTATCTGATTGGGCACATTTGAAGAGGTTATAACTTTTTATTGTTTCATTTATGGTCAAACTCTGACATAAAAGAAAGAAATTTTAGTGGCAACATATCATTAACTTTATTGCTCTGAAGTATGATAAAGATTCTATTTTATTTATTTTATTGTTTTCCTTGCTGTTAGCTAAAGTTGACTGGAGAGGATAAGGTAGGGTCAGGTGAAAAGGGCTAAGGCTCTTATTTGGGATGATTTCTGGGAAGATGTCTTCTAGATGCCATATAATATCAAAACTTGGTATTTGGACAGCTATATTAATTCTGCAGGATATCTCCTGCCTGTGAAAGTATCATCAAAGTGTAAGGGGTATAATATTTACCAATTTCTTATTGGAATTTAACAGGTTTATTTTCTCATTGTTAATGGCTTAGGAAGGATATAACATTATTTAAAAATTGTGTCTTCTTTCCCCTTTTTAAAAAATATTATTTTCAGTGTTCCAGAATTCATTGTTTAGGCACCACACCCAGTGCTCCATGCAACCCGTGCCCTCAATAATACCCACCACCAGGCTCAGCCAACCCCCCGCTTCCCTCCCCTCCAAACACTCAGTTTGTTTCTCAGAGTCCACAGTCTCTCATGGTTCGTCTCCCCCTCCAGTTTCCCCCAACTCCCTTGTCTCCATCTCCCCATGTCCTCCCTGTTATTCTTTATGCTCCACAAGTAAGCAAAACCATATGATAATTGGCTCTTTCTGCTTGACTTATTTCACTCAGCATAATCTCTTTCAGTCCCATCCATGTTGATACAAAAGTTGGGTATTCATCCTTTCTGATGGAGGCATAATACTCCATAGTATAAATGGACCATATCTTCTTTATCCATTTGTCCCTTGAAGGGCATCTTGGTTCTTCCCACAGTTTGGCGACCGTGGCGATTGCTGCTATGAACATTGGGGTACAGATGGCCCTTCTTTTCACTACATCAGTATCTTTTGGGGTAAATACCCAGTAGTGCAATTGCAGGGCCATAGGGAAGCTCTATTTTTAATTTCTTAAGGAATCTCCACACTGTTTTCCAAAGTGGCGGCACCAACTTGCATTCCCACCAACAATGTAAGAGGGTTCCTCTATCTCCACATCCTCTCCAACACTTGTTGTTTACTATCTTGTTAATTTTGGCTATTCTAACTGATGTAAGGTGGTATCTCCGTGTGGTTTTGATTTGAATCTCTCTGAGGGCTAATGATGATGAACATTTTTTCATGTGTCTGTTAGCCATTTGTATGTCTTCTTTGGGGAAGTGTCCTTTCATGTCTTCTACCCATTTTTTGACGTGATTATCTGTTTTGTGTGTGTTGAGTTTGAGGAGTTCTTTATAGATCCTGGATAGCAGCCCTTTGTAGTGTCATTTGTGAATATCTTTTCCCATTCTGTGGGTTGCCTCTTTGCTTTGTTGACTGTTTCCTTTGCTGAACAGACGCTTTTGATCTTGATGAAGTCCCAAAAGTTCATTTTCGCTTTTGTTTCCTTTGCCTTTGGAGACATATCTTGAAAGAAGTTGCTGTGGCCAATGTCAAAGAGGTTATAGCCTATGTTCTCCTCTAGGATTCTGATGGATTCTTGCCTCATGTTGAGGTCTTTTATCCATTTTGAGTTTATCTTTGTGTATGATGTAAGAGAATGGTCAAGTTTCATTCTTCTATACATAGCTGTCCAATTTTCCCAGCACCATTTATTGAAGACACTATCTTTTTTTCACTGTATATTTTTTCCTGCTTTGTCGGAGATTATTTGACCATATAACTGAGGGTCCATATCTGGGCTCTCTACTCTGTTCCACTGGTCTATGTATCTGTTTCTGTGCCAGTGCCATGCTATCTTGGTGATCACAGCTTTGTAGTAAAGTTTAAAATCAAGCAATGTGATGCCCCAGTTTTGTTTTTCTTTTTCAACATTTCCTTAGCAATTCAGGGTCTCTTCTGGTTCTATACAAATTTTAAGATTGTTTGTTCCAGCTCTTTGAAAAATGCTGGTGGAGTTTTGATTGGAATGGTATTGAAAGTATAGTGAAAGTATACTGCTCTAGGCAGTATAGACATTTTAACAATGTTTATTCTTTTGATCCATGAGCGTGGAATGGTCTTCCATCTTTTTGTGTCTTCTTCAATTTCTTTCATGAGTGTTCTGTAGTTCCTCAAGTACAGATCCTTTACCTATTTGTTAGGTTTATTCCCAGGTATCTTATGATTCTTGATGCTATAGTAAATGGAATCAATTCTTTTTTCCCTTTCTGTGTTTTCATTGTTAGTGTATAGGAAAGCAACTGATTTCTCTACATTGATTTTGTATCCTGCCACATCACTGAACTGCTGTATGAGTTCTAGTATTTTGGGGGTGGAGTCTTTGGGTTTTCCATATAAAGTATCATGTCATCTGCAAAGAGAGAGAGTTTGACTTCTTCATTGCCAATTTAAATACCTTTTATTTCTTTTTGTTATCTAATTGCTGTTGCTAGGACTTCTAGTACTATGTTGAACAAGAGTGGATGCATTCCTAGAAACCTATAAACTTCCAAAACTGAATCAGGAAGAAATGGACAACCTGAATAGACTAATATCTAGTACTGAGATTGAAGCAGTGATCAAAAACCTCCCAAAAAGGAAGAGCCCAGGACCTGACAGATTCCCTGTGGAATTCTACCAATCATTCAGAGAAGAAATAATACCTATTCTCCTGAGGCTCTTTCAAAAAATAGAAGCAGAAGGAAAACTTCCAAACTCTTTTTATGAAGCCAGCATTACCCTGATCCCCAAACCAGGGAAAGACCCCACCAAAAAGGAGAATTTCAGACCAATATCCCTGATGAGTATGGATTCTAAGATTCTCAACAAGAAAGATCTTAGCTAACAGGATCCAACTGTACATTAAAAAGATTATCCACCGGGGCACCTGGGTGGCTCAGTGGGTTAAGCTGCTGCCTTCGGCTCAGGTCATGATCTCAGAGTCCTGGGATCGAGCCCCACATCGGGCTCTCTGCTCAGCGGGGAGCCTGCTTCCTCCTCTCTCTCTGCCTGCCTCTCTGCCTGCTTGTGATCTCTCTGTCAAATAAATAAATAAAATCTTTAAAAAAAAAAAAGATTATCCACCATGACCAAGTGGGATTTATCCATGGGATGCAGGGGTGGTTCAACATTTGCAAATCAATAAATGTGATAGAACAAATCAACAAGAGAAGAGAGAAGAACCACATGGTCCTCTCAATTGATGCAGAAAAAGCATTTGACAAGATACAGCATCCATTCCTGATTAAAATGATTCAAAGTATAGGAGTAGAGGGAACATTCCTCAACTTAATAAAAGCTATCTATGAAAAATCCACAGTGAATATCATTCTCATTGGGGAAAAGCTGACAGTCTTCCCTTTGAGATCAGGAAAACGACAAGGATGCCCACTCTTGCCACTCTTGTTCAACATAAAAATCATGTCTTAGAGAATGCATCAGTGAATGGGGTGGTGACATTGTGTGGATAGTAGCTCTTAAGAAAATCTGTTTGGTGGCCTTGTCTCCTTTATTCCATCCATGTAGCATCATTCATTTGTCTTTTATTTATAAACATTTATTAAGCACTGCTACTTGCCATGTTCATTGCTAGATGCTATGGATACAAAGATGAAAATGGAAGATCTAATTCATTTTAAACTGGAATTTTCTGGCATGTGTCCTTCACATGAGCATCTACTCTATGCCTGACTGTATTAGTGGTAGTGAGAGATGTTAGAAATCAGTGCCATTGAGAATCTTGGGAGGGCTTCTTTCTGTCTTCAGCACATACACAGCATGGTACCTGGCACAGAGAAATCACTCAGTAAACATTTGGGGGAAGTAAAGGAATGTGTGAGTGGTTATTCCTTTAGGGAATCCTTGTCCTCTTTTTTTTCTAGGAACTAGACTTTAATATGCAACCAGAGAACTCACAATCAGTGAGAACATATTTTATGTGAGAAATGCTAAAATAGACTCACATGTATGAAGAGAGCAATTAATTCTGTCTTTGAAAACATTAGGGAAGGACATTTCAGGTAGGTCAAACAACATGAGAAGATACAGAAGATGGTAAGAACACATGCTATGTGCTCACGGATTACTGAGTCATTATGTAACATTACCCTTAAGTAATAGTGTGGTGATGGTAGAAGGAGTTACAGATGGGAGTATAACAGGAGATATCTCAGAAATACATATTATACAGTGTTTCAAATAACATATTAAGGAGCTTGACCTTGACTCAGTAAGTGAGAGGAATATATTAAAGATTTTTGAGCATGGGACTCTCATATCCTTATTTATGTTTTACAGCTCACTCTAGTATCAGAGTGAAAGATGGATTGGATTAGCGCAAGACTGGAGGCAGGGAAATCAATTCATCCAGATGAAAGACTAGAACAATATCAGGTGGGAAGGAGGAAATGGACTCTACCTTGAGTTTCAGCATAAGCAAATGGAAGATTTGGGCTGATGAGAAATTGAACATGTTTTCAGACTGATGTGAAAGAAATAATGGAAAGCACATGATTGAACATTTATGAATAAAATTATATAATACATGCATGATGTCCTCATAGAGGCTGGAAATATTGGAATCCAGAATGTAAGATGAAGTGTTAGTTTTGGACAAAAGGAGAAATAGAAGAGAAGGATGTTAGAAGTTTGTCCCTTATTTTATGTCTACAGAGCTCATTATCATTCGCACTAGTTTGTTTAGCTACACCTGCCTTTCCTACCAACTATTACTTGAGTTGGTTCAAAAGACAACAGTATCTGGGCTCACTAATGGGTTATATCATTTTTTCATCTGTTCAGCAATAGTCTTTGAACACTTGCTCTGTGCCAATCCCCATACTGGTCACTGAAAGTGTAGCAGTGTATCACACACAGTTTCTGTCCCTGAGAAGCTACTGTCTATAAGGGAAGACAATTGTGTAAACAAGTTCATAAACTAAAGTGTTAAAGGTGCTTTAACAAAAGTTGTAATTAAAAGAAGTAAATATTTCTTCCAGGGTTGCATGGACAAGAAAGCCCTCATAAAAAGTAGATGTGCTTGAGGTGAGGTGCAAAAGTGTGGCTACCTTGATTTTTACTATTTTAGGATGGTGTGGTTGGCACAATCCCAAGAGTCTCTGTATCCTGTGATATATACACCCTAGACAATTCCCTCTCCTGGAGAATGGGTGAAATCTGTGAATATGATGAGAAATCGCTCTCTCTGATTATGTTAAGTTTTGTGGCAAAATGGATTTTGTAAATAATACTATGGTTCCACATCAGTTGATTTTAAAATAGGAAGATTGGATGGGCCTGATTTAATTACATAAGACTTTCAAATTTGGGTTTGGAGGTCAGAGATAGAGAAAGTCAGAGATTCAAAGCACCATTGGAAGGATTAGACATGCTGTTATCTGCTTGAAGATGGAAGGAGCCATGAAAGGGAAAAAAAAATCAGTGAACTCTTGGCGAACAGCCTACACCTGACAGCCAGCAAGGAAATAAGTACTTCAGTTCTACAGCCACAAGGAACTGAATTCTGCCAGAATCAAAAATGAGGTTGGAAATAGATTTTCCTCCAAAACCTCTGGCCTAGCTTGATTTCAGTCCTGTGATACTCAGAGCAGAGATTCTAATAAATTGTGGCCAGTAATCTGAATTTCAAAATTATTCTGTAGTGTCCTTTAGTCTCTGAAGTAAAATACAGATTTGGGTTTCTGAGGAAGGTATGAAAAAACCTAAGATGAACCATTTGACTCAGAGATGATACTAGAGTAATGAATAATGAAGCAGACAATGATAATAAGAATTTGAAGGGCATTAATATCAAACAGAGAGGTACTAGCCCTCTTGGAATGCATAGGTGAAGCCATTTAAATCCAGAAATTTAAAAACTATAGATTGATTTTTGCAAAGAAAACCAGCACATAATCTGTTGCACTTGTGTCTGCAGATTTGTGGCAGCAACTTCTCCTAATGTTAAAGGTAATCTTCCAGAAAAGTTTTCTGGGGATTTCACACCAATATCAATCAATCTCCTGTCCACCAGAAAACACAGTTCCTTCCCATAATGTTGCATCTGCATAATGTGTATTATATAAATGTTTATGTATGTGTGTATATATGTGTGTGTGTGTGTATAGTCTAGTGTATATATAAGAATATATAGTAAGTATATAATTATAACTTAAACTATATGCTAATTACATTAATATAATAACTCAAAAGTATAAATTTAGGTTTTAAATTGTATTTTTTTTTCATTTCAACATTCTTCCTTGTAAATGTTGATTGATCTTATATATCTTCACACTAAATCACACAGATCTCAAGTAGTATTCCTGTCTCTTAACTATTAACCATATATTTAAAATTACCTTACATTTATCTATTTTAAAACCCCATGTCTTAATTATTGTCCATCTTATAGGACCTAATTGAATTTTTTTATTTTATTTGTTTTTTTATTGAAGTGTAATTAACATACAGTGTTATTTAGTTTTATGTGTGCAATACAATGATTCATCAATTCCATACATTACTAAGTACTCACCATGAGAAGTGTACTCTTTCTTTTCTTTTCTTTTTTTTAAATTTAAATATAGTTAGCCAACATATACCACATCATTGGTTTCAGATGTAGAGTTCAGTAATTATCAGGTACATAGAACAACCAGTGCTCATCACATCATGTGCCCTCCTTAATGCTCATCGCCCAGTTACCCCATCTACCCACCCACCATCCCTCCAGCAACCCTCAGTTTCTTTCCCATAGTTAAGAGACTTTCATGGTCTGTCTCCCTCTCTGATTTCTTCCCATTCCATTCCCCGCCCTTCCCCTATGATCCTCTGTGCTGTTCTTTATATTCCACATATGAGTGAAGCAATATTATAATTGTTTTTCTCTGATTGACTTATTTCACTCAGCATAATATCCTCCAGTTCCATCCACGTCAGTGTAAATGGTAAGATTTTATCCTTTCTGATGGCTGAATAATATTCCATTGTATATATATACCACATCTTTATCCATGCATCCATCAATGGGCATCTTGGCTATTTCCATAGTTTGGCTATTGCGGACATTGTTGCTATAAACATTGGGGTGCAGGTGCCCCTTTGAATCACTGGATTTGTGTCTTTGGGGTAAATACCTAGTAGTGCAATTGCTGGTCATAGGGTGGCTCTATTTCTAGCTTCTTGACCTCCATACTGTTTTCCAGAGTGGCTGTACCAGCTTGCATTCACACCAAAAATGTAAGAGGGTTCCCCTTTCTCCACATCCTCACCAACATTTGTTGCTTCCTGACTTGTTAATTTTAGCCCTTCTAACCAGTGTGAAGTGGTATCTCACTGTGGTTTTGATTTGTATTTCCTTGATGCCAAGTGACATTGAGCATTTTTTTTCATGTGTCTGTTGGCCATTGGTATGTCTTTGGAGAAACGTCTGTTCATGTTTTCTGCCCATTGCTTAACTAGATTATTTGGTTTTTGGTTATTGAGTTTGAGAAGTTCTTTATAGGTCTCAGATACCAGCCCTTTAACAGATATGTCATTTGGAAATACCTTCTCCCATTCCACAGGTTGCCTTTTAGTTTTGTTGACTGTTTTCTTTGCTATGAAGAAGCTTTTTATCTTGGTGAAGGCCTAGTAGTTCATTTTTGCTTTTGTTTTTCTTGCCTTTGGAGACATGTCTAGCAAGAAGTTGATGCAGCCAAGGTGGAAGAGGTTGCTGCCTGTGTTCTCCTCAAAGATTTTGCTGGATTCTTGTCTCATATTTAGGTCTTTCATCCATTTTGAGTTTATCTTTGTGTATGGTGTAAGAAAATGGTCCAGTTTCATTCTTCTACATGTGGCTGTCCAATTTTCCCAATACCATTTGTTGAAGAGACTTTTTTCCATTGTATATTCTTTGCTGCTTTGTCAAAGAATAGTTGGCCATAGAGTCTAGGTTCCATTTCTGGGTTCTCTATTCTGTTTCATTGGTCTCTGTGTCTGTTTTTGTGCCTATACCATACTGTTTTGATGACTGCTGCTTTGCAATATAGCTCAAAGTCCGGCATTGTGATGCCATCAGCTTTGGTTTTATTTTTCAAAATCCATCTGTCTATTTGGGGTCTTTTCTGTTTCCATACAAATTTCAGGATTGTTTGTTCGAGCACTGTGAGATAAGTGTATGGTAATTTGATAAGGATTGCACTGAATGTATAGATTGCCCTAGGTCATAGCATAGACATCTTAACAATATTTGTTCTTCCAAGCCATGAGCATGGAATGTTTTCCCATTTCTTGTGTCTTCTTCAGTTTCTGAGAGCTTTCTTCCAAAGGGCAGGAATATGATAGGAACCTCTGTACTATTTTTCAGAGTTTAAGAGGGTTCCCCTTTCTCCACATCCTCGCCAACATTTGTTGTTTTCTGACTTATTAATTTTAGCCATTCTGACTGGTGTGAGGTTATATCGCATTGTGGTTTGGATTTGTATTTCCCTGATACCAAGTGATGTTGAGCATTTGTCCCCTTAACTATTTCACCCATTCCCCACCTATCTCCCCTCTGGCAACCACCAGCTTGTTCTTCTTTTTTTTAAGATTACATTAATTTTATTACATATGATGACTAAGACTTATTTTCAAATGTGCAGAGCATTGCAAAGATAAAGCAAAAATAATGAAAGGTTAAAAAGAATGTGAGATCAAGACTCAATTTTAATAGTGATTTTAGTCTGTCTCTTTTTTGTTTTGCTTTGTTTCTCAAATTCCACATATAAGTGAAATCATATGGTACTTTTAAAATTTTTCAAACAAAATGTTGAAGTATTTTATTTATTTATTTATTTATTTATTTATTTATTTGAGACAGAGAGATACAGAGAGAGAGAGAAAGCATGAGCAGGGGAGAGACAGAGGGAGGGGAAGAAACAGACCCCCTGCTGAGCCAGGAACCCAATGTGGGGTAGATCCTAGGACCCTGGGATCATGATCTGAGCCAAAGAAAGATGCTTAACAATCTGAGCCACCCAGGAGCCCAACATATGGTATTTTTTTTCTCTCTCACAGGGTTATTTTACTTAGCATTATGCCCTTAAGGTCCATCCATGTTATTGCAAATGGAAGGAACTCAAATTACTCATGCAACTGAACACCAAAAAAAAGGAAATAATCCTGTTGAAAATAGACAGAGGACCTGAATAGACATTTTTTCAAAGAAGACATAGAAATGGTCAGCAGACACCTGAAAAGGTGCTCATCAGGGAAATGTAGATCAAAACCACAATGAGATATTACCTTATATACCTTTCTGAATAGC
This sequence comes from Lutra lutra, assembly GCF_902655055.1. Classification (NCBI taxonomy): domain Eukaryota; kingdom Metazoa; phylum Chordata; class Mammalia; order Carnivora; family Mustelidae; genus Lutra; species Lutra lutra. The sequence continues at coordinate 158,413,485 of NC_062281.1, forward strand.
TAAAATAAAAAAGATAAGAAATAAGTAAGTATTGATGAGGATGTGGCAAAAAAGGATCCCAGCTGAATTTTAAATAATGTGTACTTTAATTTTCCTACCTCAGTCTTAAATATATTCTATATCAAATCTCCATTTCAGTTTAAATAACCTTTACCATAAATACCACTTGTAGAAGATAGCTCCTGGTTTAGTTTGCTAATATTTTTCACTCCCTTCTAAGTTAATGATATTTTTTACCTTTGTGGAATAGTTCTTCCCTCATGCCTTGTGGTTTCAATGGGATTTTCAATTGTGATTTTCCACCCCTTCAATCACAGAGACTGCCATTTGACCTTAGCTTCACCTATCATGGTCCTTCATCCCCTTAGCCACAGTGGGAAGTTCAGGGGTAGACAAATGACAGATGTTGGAGGGGCCAGTAAGAGTCCTGTTGAGACTTTTCATTCTGTAATTGGTAAGGGGAGGCCTGTCTTTCCCTTTGAAGTATAAGCCATAATGGGTGGAACTCTGAAGCTGCTGTCAGTTGCATCTTCTTCCTCATAAAGGAGACTGAGAGAATGAGTTCTATATAGAGATAGAATCTGAAATGAAAGAAGGAGAATTTTGAGGGCGTCATTTGAGGCCCTGATCCAGTTCTTCAATTTATTCTTTCTAATTATATGAGCCAATAAATATTCTTATTTAAAGAGTTGGTAGTTGGCTTTCTGTCATATGCAAATGAGAGAGTTCTGAATAATACTCATGTATTAATCTTAAAGATATTTTCTAAACTTAGATTTTTTATCTGAGGTTTACTTCTGGACCTGACCTGAGGACTATGCTAATATTGAAGATTATTTTAAACTACAATAGTGATTTGTAATACAGCATATTTAAAGGAACTCTTAGTTGTATCCGTTGGAAACAGTGGGGATCAGGACAGAACATTGTTTCTGAGTTTTGGACTCCAGGTGTAGTCACATTTGGGACATATCGGTGCAAAAATATGTGATATTGCACCCATTGTGGTGAATATAAGACCACACATATTCCAGGACCAGCTCTATCCCCAGTTTTCTGTGCTATTTTGGACAAGTGCTTTCCCTCCTGTGGTTTCAGTTTCTCTTTCTAGAAAATGAAGTGATTGGTCTTCACTTTCTCTTTCAGCCCTAATAGTCTGAATTTTTTGCAGCCTAGAATGGTTCCTGTGCAGAAAGGTGGAGAGGTCAACAATATTACCTGATGACTAGGCATTGACACAGTCTGAGGTGATTAAAATTTAAGTTAAAAAGATTTGTTGCTGTTGTTGTTGTTAAAAAGGATTTTTGAAGTATATTGTCTTAAAAGACTTTTTTACATTTACATTTTCAAGGTTTTGTAAAATAAGTTGTACCATTAACCACATTCCTGTATACAGAGGCTTCCTCAGAAGAAAAGTGACTTTGAAAACTTCAATATATTCTCAAATAAGTTGTTCATAAATTTTGTATATATATATCTCAGGTATGAGTGAGAGAGAGGAAAAGGGAGAGAGGCACATTGAGATTGACATTTCATTTTGCTTCAGCTAGAATTTGTACATAAGCATCCAACAATCACCTATTTGTACATGCCTCCATGTTTTTCTCATGATGTTCCCTCTGCTTGGAATAGTCTTCCCACTTTCAACCCCCATCAACTCTCTGTCCATTATTGCATTTTTCATATTGCATTGTAGTTTTTACATATATGCCTGTTTTTCCCACTAAGTCATGAACTTTTTGAGTTGGGTTGTGTCTGATCCATCTCAAGGCCTACTTTAGAGCCTGGGAAAGAGTATCTGTTCACTAAATATGAGTTAACTACTTTTAAGTACAAGCAAGATACTATCAGGTTTCTTGTAGTTGGGTCTTGGTCGTATGTAGCTCCACCAAGAAAGATCATGGTATGTTAGTTAATGGTTTGCTTGTTTTTTAAAGATTTTATTTATTTATTTGAGAGAGAAATACAGAAAAAGTGGGAGAGAGTACAAGCAAAGAGGAGAGGGAGAAGCATGTTCACACCTGAGCAGGGAGCCTGATGTGGGGTTCAGTTCCAGGACTTTGAGATCACAACCTGAGCCAAGGGCAGATGCTGAGCCACCCAGGTGCCCCAATAGTTAATTGTTCTTTGATTACAAGAGGAAGTCCGTGCTCTTTACCTTAACATTACAGGTTCTTTACAATGTAAATTTCAACATTTATTTTGTCTCATTTTGTACCAGCCTTCATATATGTTTTCTCCTCATAGAAAATTTTTGCATTAATTTAACAAATATCTATGGAGTGTATACTCTGTTTTTCATCCTATGCTGAGCATTAAGAATACAATTGTAAACCCTGGAAATACCTGCATGTTTCTGTTTTCAAACACTTGCAGATTTACCAGTTCAAAGGATGATCTTCCTCATACTTTCCAGTTCTCTAAATCCATCCCTATTTTGGGAGGTCTAGAAAAAAGCCTATTATGAATCCTTAGGGAAATCTGGCTCCTCAAAGTTCATATATTTAACTGCTTTGGTTTCTCTTTGAGCAGTTTGCCCAAATTCCTCATCTCTCTAGCAATAAAATTGTATTCATACTTAATTTTCAACCCACACTTCCTTGCCACAGTTTCATTCCCCAAATGACTAAAGACTCCCAAAAAGGATAAATAGATACTTGTCATCATTAATATAATATGTTTCTTTCTTCTGCTGTCCTTCATCCCTCTTTTCTGAAAATTCCCTCCTACACCCAGGTTGGGAAAGAATTAAAAGTGGTTGTCACTCAAGCATCCCTATGAGGTGAGTGCTCAGAGAGATTGCTATAGCTACTGGAATCATACCTGCTTTCTGTTACAGCTCAGCTCAACTTCTCTTCCCTGACCCCTGAAGCTCAAAAAACAAACAAAAAAGGTGAATTGTTTGTTGTACTAATTATCACCCAAATTCTATAATTTTTTTGCTTTTCAAAAATCCCTCATATCCATTCTGTCTCCATCTCCACTAATGCCATCTTACTTCAGACTATTACCATCTCCTAGTTGGATTATTCAGGAGCCTCTTATTAACTGGTCTTTGACAATCCTCCACATAAGGATAATGGGACTTTTGTGCAATCCCAAAACAAAAAGAAAAAAGAATAGTAGAAGACACAGAGGAGAAGAAGAAGAAGAAGAAGGGAAAAAGGAGCAGGAGGAGGGGAAGGGGGAGGGGAAGGAGAAGAAGGGGAGGGAGAGGAGGAGTAGGAGAAGTGGGAGGAGGAGGAGAAGACACAGAGACCAATGGAACAAAGCTAAATTTTCAAAACTCAGATTTCTGGCTAGATTTTCATTCCTGAGAGACTTGTAGATAAAGGGGTTGAGAATGATTCTCATTTATTTAACAATAGTCACTAAACACCTGAGTACTACTTCCTGCCTTTCATGCTACCTCTAGCCACACTTGCCTGTGGTCATTACCAGACCCGGGATACCTTCACAAACTCTATTTTGTACTTGCTCTTCCTTCCTTTCCCATTCATCTCCTGGCAAAATCCTGCTGATCTATCAAGCATGAACTCATTTTGTGCTTCTCTAAGAGGATTTCTGCTATACTTATTAACTTGAATTGGGTGTACCTCCTCTTAATATTACTTTGTATTAAAATTGTTTGTCTTTCTCTACTATTAGTGAGCATCTCAAGGACTCAGATACTGTTCATCTCCATCTCTCTGTCAGGGGCCTGGTGACTGCTGTTTAATGAAAGAGGATCCTTCTTGTTCCTTCACTGGGATGAGACTGTGGATAGAAATCTGAGATTTAAAAACTTAACTTTGTTCCATTGATCTCTCTATCTTGTATTGTTCTAGTGTTCTTTCTGCTTAGTTTACATTTTGGGGTTAGTTAGGGATTAGTACCTTGCAACCTGTATATCCTCAGGGAACAGGCACATAGATTATCAGTTTCCTGCCAAGGAGTTGTGAGTTCCTGCTGAGCCTCTCCTTTGCTCTTTTTTAAATTTTCTTCATATCAAAATAATGCACTTGGGTGGCTCGGTCAGTTAAGCATCTGCCTTCCACTCAGGTCATGATCCCAGGGCTCAGGCTCCCTGCTCATCAGGGAGTCTGCTTCTCCCACTGCCCCTCCCCCACTCATGCTATCTCTCTCACACTCTCGCTCTCTCTATCAAATAAATAAAAAATAAAATGAAATCTAAAAAAATAATGCACAAAACACCAAAAAGATACAATAATCTCTACCCTTTTTATGAGGGAAATAAGTATAACCTTAATGATTATTCATAATTAGGAAGTAGTTTATCTAAGAGGCAACCATATAGAGGAGACCAAACTTGGTAAGTCCAACACAGATGATGCTTGTAAATAGGCTAAAGGCATTGGAGTCTTAGGGATAGAACGTTACCCAACTGTGGTTTTAGATCCTGATTCTGTGTGGCAATGAGCATAGATCACCTAACAAAGTCAACTTCCTCACATGTAAAGTATGGTTGATAGCATAGTTCTCATTCAGTAGTTCTGAGGGTAAAAGAAATGATATAAAACAAGTCACTTAGCCTTTCTGGTTCTGCCCTTATGGCTTATAACCTTGGAAAAATAGCACCTGGCCTATCATGGCTATTAAGTAAAACCTAGTGTGTGAACACTTTTAGAAATGGGTAAGGGAAAAACATTAAATATGAGATATGTTGTTTTATCACTCAGTAGGCAAGAACTTGCAAACAAAACCTTGTCAGCCATTTCAGACTGAAAACATAGATCTACAAATGCCACTTGCAGTAATAGTTTGATGTGATCTTCTTTATCTAATAATTTCTGTAAGATTTCCTAATTTAGGTAAACTATATTTTGGCTTATATTTCAAATAATCTTAAAACCTCCTTTTGCCCAAGGTTTAAACTCAGATTTTCATTTTCTTGGGCTCCCACTGCAAAATTAAGTGCTTATCATGTCTTGTAATTTCATTCCTGGGTAATAGACTAAAGCACATACCACTAGCACTTGTCCAAAGTGAACATAAAGGGATGAAAATGTAATTTTTTTCCACATAGTCCCCATAAGCTAGAGAATACAGATAATTTTTTTCTTTTGAGAGATAATTGGGAGATGGGAGTCACTTTAAAGTGGGGGAAAACATGATTTTTTACTTAGTAAGAGTTTGTGTATTGGAAGGCTTCACTTCCTGTAGATGATATCAGAAAGCCAACCCATTTACTCCAAAGTACTGAGAAGCGGAAGACTGATAGCCTGTCCCAGAGGATAGAATGGAAAAAAAAAAAAAGCAGTGTAGATAGTCCTTTAATTCAGGCTCCATCCAGCCCCCATACTCTCATGAATATTTATCCTGCTTATATTCTGATACCCCAGTTTCTGAGCTCCCAAAGCCCAGAAACTTTCTAACTGTGGACTTCTATCTTGTACTGCCTCACCTAATGGCATTTAGGACTGAATTATTCAGGAAGAGAAGAGATGAAGAGTAGGGGTAAGAGGTTTACCATACTTTTGTTATTTTTTTCCCCCTACATTAGGTTGGATTGATAATTTCTTTTTCTGTTCTCATTGTGGAGCAGAAATTTCTACGTTTAATTATTCAATTGTAACTTCAAATTTGTAACATTCATTCTTAACCATGTGTTTCTCTTAACAAGATTGAAAATTATCTAATGCCTTTTTCCTCTTCTTTTAAAAAAGCAGGAATCTTAGCTTGCCTTAATAAACTATCCTCTGAACTACTCCCCCTTCCTTTCCTAAGAATTTTAGTTAAACATTTTTTGAAAAAATACAAGATGAGGTTTTATTTTTACTGCTAAAAGACAGATATGCCACCATGTTTGACCCTTTTTTTTCTCTCTCACCTTTGTTCTTACAATCCCAGTACTTCTAATGCTGGCAGGTCAGATCCAGGGTCACAGAGGTGTTCCTAAAGGACCAACCAAGAGGGAGTGTGGCTTTGCATAGGATGGAAATCTGATAGAAGCCAGCAGGAAGTGAGAGCAAAGCTTATGGAAGATATAAAGAGAGTAGATACAGATAGTTCATTTTTACTATAAGAGGCATCACTACATAGGGAGAATGAAATGATCCCTGGAATAAGATGCTCCAATCCCCGAACCATATTTTTGGAAGAAGCTTCCTTCTTACAGAGACTCTGGGGAAGATTGCTAAATTGAGGCAGCAAAGGTCTTTGAAGGTTTGATGGAAATAGGGGGATGAGTAGAGGCAAAAACAAGAAAAACTGTCCTTTCATAGCTTTTGTCTCTTTTCTATTTTGCAAAAGTATGGATCTGAATTCCACCTTTATTGAATGTTATTCTTTTTTTTGGGGAAGTCACCCAAATAGGCATTTTGGTTGAGTAAAAGTAAAGATGCACTTTAGACCTATAAATGTTTTAGAGATCATGGCTGGGTTGAGAGAAATTGCTCTGTATGTAAATAATTTTAAGGGGAACTTTATAGAAAATAGGGGACAAAGATTTGCTTCCAGCCCCGATAACAAAATTAAGACACAAAGTTGACAAATGGCCATTTTATCCATCTCAAAAAGGATTCCCATCTCACTCTAGGACTATAGAAATGAAAGTGTACAGCATGGTCCTGAGCATAGAGTAGGCATTAATCAATGAAAATGGATTTCTTCTTACTGATTTGTATAACTATCCCAACTCTACTGTTAGATTTTGAATTTTAAAAGATAGTGTCGGTTTCTTGCGATTTTTGCACTTACCACAGATGCAGATTCAAGCAAATTTATTGAATACCTTTTATGTGCCAGTCACCATGTCAACAATTTCCCTATATATTATTTCACCCAATTCTCATGACAAATAGGTGAAATATATTTTGTCACTCTGTATTTTAATGAGCAAACTTAGGCTTATATATACCAAGTAACTGGTTCCCAATAAAACAGTGATAAAGCCAGTATTCAAATACAGCTCACTCAGTCCTTAGAATGATATTCTTCCCAGTGACATAATAGTAATACCCATATTATCTAACCAAGAGCCGTGGTCATTTTATGCTTTCATAGTGTTTGTGAAAAAGTAGAAATTGATCTTTTGCTTAAAATGATAATTACTTGTTAACATGCTATGCCATTTTGTTTGAGCTTTAAAATTTTATGTAAAGTGATATGGTGAGATTTTTATGATATAAAAACTAAAACCAGGTAAAATGTATGTATAATATGTTTCTATTTTTGTTTTAAAAATACTGTTAAAAATACAAAAGGGGGGCTCCTGGGTGTCTCAGTCAGTTAAGCATCTGACTCTTGATTTCAGCTCAGGTCATTATCTCAGGGTCATGAGACTGAGTCCCACATTAGGCTCTATGCTCAGTTCGAAGTCTCCTTGGATTCTCTCTCTTCCTTTCCTTTTGTCCCTCCCCCTGCCCTTTCTCTCTTTCTCAAATAAATAAATATTTACAAGTACATAAAAAGGAAAGGAATATATAGGAAAAATATGGAGGAATAAGCACTTAAGTTTTATTTTTAGTTTTTTTATTTTTTCAGCATAACAGTATTCATTAGTTTTGCACCAAACCCAGTGCTCCATGCAATCTGTGCCCTCTACAATACCCACCACCTGGTGCCCCCAACCTCCCACCCAGCACTTAAGTTTTAATAATTTTTGGTGCGAAGTAGAATTACCAGTGATATTTATATTCTTTTTTTTTAAAGATTTTATTTATTTATTTGACAGAGAGAGATCACAAGTAGACAGAGAGGCAGGCAGAGAGAGAGAGGAGGAAGCAGGCTCCCTGCTGAGCAGAGAGCCCGATGCAGGACTCGATCCCAGGACCCTGAGATCATGACCTGAGCCAAAGGCAGCGGCTTAACCCACTGAGCCACCCAGGCGCCCGATATTTATATTCTTTCTGATATATATTTCCTCTTTTTTTCCAAGCTTCTTTTCTGTACTGTTACTAGTATAACAGATTTACAGTTTAAAAACAATTAATGTAAAAATGAGAACCACTTATCCGTGGGATGCTCAAGATGACATAAATTCTATGAATTGGTGGATCAGATCAGAATTGGTGAATCAGATCATATCAGATCAGATCTAGAATTGGTGGAGTAGAATATTGCAAAATGTACAATGAGGTTATAGAAAATATTGCTTTTGTATGTCAGTGTTCTTTCCAATCACTTGACAAACTGGGACATTTCTAAAGAAAATATTGACATGATACCTAACATACATGACCTAATATGTTTTAAAGTCAGCACACCAGCATTTGTTTTTCTGCTGATACATTTGAAAGCATGTCAGAATCTAATTTTGATTAGATAAAGAGTGTGACACATCTAGATTATAAATGCAAATCCCAGTAGGTATTTGATTTCATCTAATCAAAGATGTTATTTTTAATTGCTGTGGAACAAGATGATCTTGTGCAAATGAGGCATTGAGTTAATAACAGTACTTAGTATTTACGTAGAGATTTTCTATGAGCTCAACATATTCTTGAATTAAAAGAAGTTCTATGTTGGTGCAGTTACTTTGGAAAACTCTGGCAGGGTCTTTTAAAGCTGAACATATGTATACCTTGTGACCCAGAAATTATACTGCTAGTTTATCCTCAACAAAAATGTGTATGTGTGTTCACCAGAAGATATGTTCATAGCACTATTATAGTCCCAAGTCCCAAGGAAAGTATCCAAATATCCACTGACAGTAGAATGGATATGGAATAGATAGATGCATTATGTTATAATCACACAATGGAACATTATGCAGCAATGAGAATGAATTATCTATACCTCCATGCAGCTATATGGATGAATCTCACAGACATTATGTTAAGTTACAAAAGCCAACATAAAAGAGTACAAACTATATGACTGTATTTGTATGTTGTTTAAAAGCATACAAAACTAATCTAAGCATTAGAAGTCAGGGCAGTGTTTACTTTGATATGGGTAGCAATGGGTAGGGAGCATGAGTGGGGATATATAAGGTGCTAGTAATATTGTGTTTTTGAATCTGAATGCTAGTTTCACAAATGTGCTCAGATTGAGTTATAAATTTATGATATATGTACTTTTCTTTATTCATATTAATTAATGCACCTTAAAAATAGATGTTTACTTGTATAGCTTTATATATCTCCTAACTCTCCTCTTCTAGGTTTTGAAGTATTGTCAGTTGGAACCTAAAGTAACTGTCATGAATTTAATTCATTATTCAAAATTCTATATTGTGTATCTCATTTTGGTGCATCATAGGGCCTGCTGATACCAAACAAAACAAAACAAAGCACAAAACTAAAAATAAGGGGAGAAATTTCAGTCCCTCTACTCAAGGAGTTAATGAGTTGGTGAGAACAGATAAGTAATCAATTATGCATAATATCACATAGAAATAAGTACAATAAGCAAAATAAAGGAATTTTGCTAAAATCAAACAGGAACACCCAAACTAGGCTGTGTGGGCTTCATAACCAGAGAAGGCTGCCTGGGACAAGAGATACATGAATTTTACCTAAAAGGTGAGCAGTTAAACAGACAGAAACTAATAGGAAACATATTCCAAATGGGAGAGCTCCATTTGGGAAGTGTCTGAGGTAAACAAGAGTATGGTCTCTTCAAGGAACTGCAGGATACTTTGTATGTCAGTAATATAGGTTGTGAGGAAGATGAGGAATTGCAGAGCATGAGGCTGTAGAATTGTGAAAGCGTTTTGAAGACTAAACTGAAGAGTTTGGACTTTTCTTGAAGCCTAAGGGGATATAGTAAGGATATACAGCAGAAGGAGAGATATAAAGAGGAATGACATGATAAGATTTTAAGTTAAAAAAATAAATCTGGCATTGGTAGGATAAATAATAAGTTGTAAGGAGTTAGGACTAATGGCAGGGAGGTCAATGAAGAATTAACTGAAGAAATAATGAGAACCTGAGCTAAATTAGTCACTTACCCCAAAACTCCACTTATACATGTATTTGAACATGCAGCTGATTTTAAGATTTGGGGAAATAGGCTTACAGTGTACCATAGATAATTTCACGTACATAGATAATTTCAAATTCAATATTAGACCTTCCTATTCTCAGAATTCTTTAGTTGATAGCATTAACACTACTCTACAGCATCGTCTTGCCTTTTCCTGGGTGCCCAGAACCTAAGCCAGAACTACTCCTGTTCTTAAGATCATTGCCAGAGACATCCTTGATTCTGACAGAACCCTGTCCATTGAGGAAGATTTTTTTTTAAAGATTTTTATTTATTTGACAAGGAGAGAGAGACAAAGTGAGAGAGGGAACACAAACAAGGGGAGTGGGAGAGGGAGAAGCAGGCTTCCTGCTGTGCAGGGAGCCCAATGTGGGGCTCGATCCAGGACCCTGGGATTATGACCTGACCCAAAGACAGATGCTTAATGACTGAGCCACCCAGGTGCCCCTTGAGGTAGATTTTTATACTGGATAAATATCTTCAGAGCTGCCAGGTCAACTGGTCTTTGTGATGCCCTAGATGTCAGAGAGAGAAAAACCAGCTCTGTAGGAAAGGTATCTCCAGGACTGCTGAGCACAACAATAAAACATTGAGTGTTGTGGGATAGGAGGGAAAAAGAATGGCACCAAGAATAAATCCAGATTCATGAAGATGTACACTAGGAGTCTTTTACCATTTATAAGACTAGATATACTGGAAATGGAGTTTCATTATACTGCCATATTGCTGACCTGGATAGTAATGCAGATGCTATCTTACTAATATTTAGTGTGAATCATGGTAACTCCCACAATGGCAAAAAATGGCAATTCAGGAATTCATGGTTATCCTTATTGATGCTCTAAACATCAAGAAAGCCATGAGTGTTGGAGCTGAGGCCTACTATATTCTGAAGAATGTCATTAAGGATAAGTGAGGGAAAGAAGCTACCAATGTTACGGTATGAAACAGTTTTCTCCTAACATCTTAGATTAAAGGTCAGCTAATTATGGCCTGTGGGATAAATCCAGCCTACCTCCTGACAATGTGGTTGGAACTAGAGGGTGTTATGCTAAGCGAAAAAAGTCAATCAGAGAAAGACAATTATCATATGATCTCACTGATATGAGGAATTTGAGAAATGAGGGAAGGGGGGGGAAATGAAGTAAGATGAAACCAGAGAGGGAGACAAACCATAAGAGACTCTAATTTCAGGAAACAAACAGGATTGTTGAAGGGGAAGGGGGTTAGAGGGATTGGGTAGCGGCGTGATGGACATTGGGGAGGGTATGTGCTATGGTGAGTGCTGTGAATTGTGTAAGACTGATGAATCACATATCTGTACCCCTGAAACAAATAATACATTATTTGTTAATAAAAAAATTGTCTATGGATGATTTTGTGCTACAATGGCAGAGTTGAATAGTTGTGACAGGGACTATATAACTTAAAAGTTGAAAATACTTATCATCTTGTCCTGTACAGGAAATGTTTGTCTACCTTTGCTTAAAGTCTAAAGAAATCCTGGAATTGCTAATGAGTAGTATTAGAAAAGCTGGATGTAAGACATGAGGTTTTTAGTAGGAATGGACTCTTGAGTGTTTCCAGTCTGGGACACGTGCTCTGGGATGTAACTCTCCAGCTAACCCCAGCACATACATCCCGGTACCTCATAAAGGTACCTCATAAAGAACTGCTTAGTGATACAAAAATCTCTTTGACCAGAATGACTGGGAAATTTAGGAAAAAATCACTGTTACTACAGATATCCAGGTGGCAGGAGATGATTTCATAGTGGCCAGCCCAAAGCAAACTGTGATGCTGTGGATGAGGAATAATGTGTTTCCTGCTCAAAGTCAACCAGTTTGGCTCTGAATCTCTTCAGCCAGGCTAATCCAATGATGGGGGCACCGTAGGTTTCCATTATTAAGAGGGAACTAAAAATGCTTTTACTGCTCACCTGGTGGTAAAGCTTTGTCCTATACATATAAAGATTGTTGCATCTTAACAATCTGAATCTGCTTCTTATAATTGAGAAGGTTCTGGACAGAAGATTCGGAAACTCCATAGCCATTTAAGCTTAAAGTAAGAGCCTCTCAGTCAGTTTAGGTTTATTCAGCAGGTTAGACCTCTGTTGCTATTCTAATCTGATAGCCCAAAACATCAGGCCAGTATTGTATAAGGACCTTTGGTCATTTTTCTTCTTCCCTCAGTTATCTGTGGTATTCTCTTGCTTTATTAGAAATGCTGTATCAGAAGCCAACCTTAGCTATCTGGAATCTTTTTAGAATATCTAGCTTTTCAATCATGTGACTAGTTCAAAATTTTATATTTTTTCTTCCCCTTACCCGGCTATGAGTCTGTGAATTCATGTACTCACAGTGGTGGTACCTTGAGGTTCACAGGCAAGATACCCATAGTTTTTATGTGGTAAGAAAAAAAGTCAGTAGGTAGAAATAGTCCATTAGTGAGCTACTCTGCTACCAGTGACTTTTTTCACTTTCCATGTTGTACCTCATGGTATTCCAGGTTTTCTCCCTTTGCTGGTTTTTCACCCTCTTCTGGTCCTGTCCTCCCAGATTATATCTCCTTCTCAATTTCCAAATTCTCTCTCTTTTTGCAGTATGTTTAACTCTTTTCCGGTTCTAGCCCACATCCCCTTTAAGGTCCAGGTTTGAGGTGCTCTGCAGAACCAAACATCTACTTAGTGAGGTTCATCCCTCTGTGTAGAATTTGGAGTTGTAAATAGCAATCTCTCGTATATGTCAAGTACCAAATACAGTCAGTGTTCAATGCTTTTTTCCCCCCTCTCTTTCCTTCTACTTGTTTTATTGTTGTTATATTCTTTTTCTTCTTAGGTCAAACAAAAATGCCTCATTACATCTGTTGATGTTTGTGTTCTCTTATTTTGGATTTAAGCTCATAAAAGGAAATACATGAATCCTTCTAGCCTTTACAATACAGCGTATATAGAAAAGTCCTGTAATGACTGTTTTTTAGATTTGGAGTATGATGCTAGAGAAAACTTAGGGTCATTTCATTCACTTTTACAATATTGCCTCCTCCTCCAGTTGTAGTGGCCTGCTATAGCTTGGTATTTTCTTAGAGTATAAAGTGGAAACTGGGAAACAGGTCATATAGTGGTTAAGGCCCAAGATTTGAAGATATTACTTACTATAGATTTTGGTCAGGTTGCTTAATCCCCATGAACCTCAGTTTCCTCATCCATAAAATTAAGTACAAGTGCTTACTTCATAGACTTATTATGATGAACAAGAGAAAATGAAAATAAATTATGTTGTATTGGAACATGCACAGAATATGCACTCTAAAAAATGGAGGCTATTGTTTTTACTATTAATATTACTGCCACACAATAATGATTTTTGGCTTGTATAGTTATCAGAAAAATTGAAATTAAATGGAGCACACAATAAATGCAGGAGGCAAATTGAGAAAGGGCTGGAAAAAGTCCCAAGTACATTTGGAGTGGTGTTCAATGACTCATTTTTTTTTTCACTTTTTACTCTGCAAAATACAAAAATAAACAGAAGTAGTGCAATGAATTTTATGTACTCATAATTCAGCTTCAGCTTTATCAATGATCAACTCAACCCACCATTTTTCATTTTTATTGCTACTCACTTCCTCCTAACCCCTCTTTCACTGTATTATTTTAAAGCAAATCCCATATTATATGATTTATTCCATAAATACTTCACTATATACTTCTGAAAGATAAGGACTTTAAAAATAACTGTATGTACTAAGTAAATCTTAGTTGACTTGAAGCTGGCAGTCCTGCGTGATCCATTCAACCTCCCTAGTGATGTATACACACAAACTGAGTCATGAGACCACACCCATCAAGAATGGTAGCAAGGCTGTTTGATTGGGTGAAATAGAAGAAAGATAAAGGTTACATGTTGATTTCATGAATACCCCAAATCATGTCCATTAACATGTGTGGCACAGGCAAGGTGTGGTTGTTTTCAGGGGGTGTAGGAACAGGAACATGCCTTTGCTCAGAAAAATCTGGGCTCCAAATCCTAATTCTACCACCCATGGCTTCAGCAAATTACTTACTCCTAATACTTCTGTATGCAATAGTTAAGTTTATCAAGTGTTTCTTTCATGACTGTTAGCTCATGTGTTCCTTATCATGTTGGGGGATGACTCTGAGTCTCAGTAAGGTTTAAGAACTTGCCAAGACTGTCTTTTTCCCACTGTATATTTTTTCCCATTTTGTCGAAGATTATTTGCCCATAGAGTTGAGGGTCCATATCTGGGCTCTCTACTTTGTTCCACTGGTCTATGTGTCTGTTTTTATGCCAGTACCATGCTGTCTTGGTGATCACAGCTTTGACGGGACTGGAAGAGATTATGCTGAGTGAAATAAGTCAAGCAGAGAGAGTCAATCATCATATGGTTTCACTTATTTGTGGAGCATAACAAATAGCATGGAGGACAAGGGGAGTTAGAGAGGAGAAGGGAGTTGAGGGAAATTGGAAGGGGAGGTGAACCATGAGAGTCTATGGACTCTGAAAAACGATCTGAGAATTTTGAAGGGGTGGGGGGTGGGAGGTTGGGAGAACCAGGTAGTGGGTATTAGAGAGGGCACAGATTGCATGGAGCACTGGGTGTGGTGCAAAAACAATGAATACTGTTAAACTGAAATGAAATAAAAATTAAAAAAAAAAAAAAGAACTTGCCAAGAGGCAAGAATATACAATGGAAAAAAATATTGTCTCTTCAACAGGTTGGTGTTGGGAAAACTGAACAACTACATGCAAAAGAATGAAATTGGAACACTTTCTTACAACGTATACAAAAATAAACTAAAAATGGATTAAAGACCTAAATGTAAGACTTAAACCATAAAATTTCTAGAAGAAGACATAGGCCGTAATGTCTCTGATTACCATTTGAAACATTTTCCTAAATAGGTCTCCTCCGGCAAGGGACACAAAAGCAAAATTAAACTATTGGGTCTACATCAAAATAAAAAGCATTTAGACAAGGAAGGAAACAACCAGCAAAGCGAAATGCAACCTACTGAATGGTAGAAGATATTTGCAAGTGGCATTATACAATCAAGAATTAATATCCAAAATACGTAAAGAACAACTCAACGCCAAAACCAAATAATCCAATTTAAAAATGGGCAGAGGAGCTGAATAGACATGTTTCCAAAGAAGGCATAGAGATGGTTAACAGACACGTGAAGAATTTTGGCATCAATAATCATCAGGGAAATGCAAATTAAGCCACAATTCGACATCACTTTATAACTGTCAGGATGGCTAAAATAACAAACACAAGAAATAACAAATGGGAGTAAGAATACAGAGAAAAATGATCCCTTGTGCACTGTTGGTGGAAAGGTAAATTGGTACAGCCATTGTGGAAAACAATATGAAGTTTCCTCAAAAAATTAAAAAGATTAAATTAAAAGATTAAAAAATTAAAAGATTAAATTAAAAGATTAAAAATTTCCCAAGGAGAATAAAAACGCTAATTGGAAGATATTTGGAACCCTATATTTATTGCAGTATTATTTATAATGCCAGGATATGAAAGCAACCCAAGCATCCATTGGCATACGTATGGATAAAAAAGATGTTGTATATATGTGTAATGGAATACTACTCAGCCATAAAAAAGAATGAAATCTTACCAATTGCAACAACATGGATGTACCTGGAGAGTATAAATCTAAGTGAAATAAGTCAGTCAGAGAAAGACAAATACCATATGACTTCACTCAGATGTGAATTTAAGAAACAAAACAAATGAACAAACAAGGAAAAAGGAGACATACAAAAAACCAGACTTTTAAATACAGAGAACAAACTAGTGGTTGCCAGAGGGGAGACAGTAGAGAGGATGGGTGAAATAAATTAAAGGGGCTTAAGAGTACACTTATCTTGATGAGCATTGATAAATGTATAGAATTGTTGAATCATTATATTGTAGACATGAAACTAATGTAACACTGTATGTTAATGACACCTGATTTAAAAAAACAAAAACAAAACAAAACAAAACAAAATAAAAAACTTCCCAAGGGTCACAGAGAACCTGTTTCTTCAGAGATGATAAGGGAACATATGAGCTAACAGTTGTGAAAGAAGCTGGATTCAAGCCGAGTTCTATCTGACAGAAACTGCATCCTTTGTGCTATATACCATGTTGCTCTGCCTAGGCTGACTTCAGCCCAGAATTACTCCCCCAACCCCCTTTCCCCTGGTCTTTGGTTTGATAAGGCAGGGATAAGAGAGACTTTAGCTAAATTGGGTTGCTCACTGACAGAGGGATCTTACATTGCAAGTGATGAGTGCATGTGAGCTGGGATGCATCCAAGTTTGTGGGGCCTTAAGCTTATTCAGTTTGGTGGGCTGCTTTAAGACCATATGACATTATAAATCTAACTTCATTATGAAAGCTACTGTTGAGTTAGAATAAAGAAAGCATCATAAATTACAAATTTCTTCAAAGCTGACAAGTTATATTTTAAATGCTACAGACATCATAAAATATTTTAAAATAGCATAATATTTTTATTAATTAACTTCCTAATATACTTGTATAATAATTTTCTCCCCATATTTTTGGCTGTATACTCTCTGATCTTTTCATGTTGACTGTGATTCTGTAACATCATTTTCTGAAGAATAGAAAGCTAATTTAGTCTTTCCTATAAAATGGTTGATCAAATAATTTTTTATCTATTGATGGTTTTTAAAAAGTTTATTTCAGTGTCATGACTCATTATTAGTAATGTAAAATTTAGAATTACAATGAAATTTGGGTAAACCTCTTATCAAATTTTTTCATACATGTATCTTAAAGTTTTAGAACATACCATGTTTTCCTGTGCAATGTTTAATCTTAAATTCTCTTTGATTATTGACATTTAATCCTATTACCTGGGCCCATACCACATCCTTAAAATGGACCTGTGCAAGTAGGGAATTTTTATATCCCCTGCTACCCCCAGTGCCACACACCAAGCTTGAGTTTCATTAGCTTCAGGGTAAAGCTGACTGCAGGTTAGTTGGTTACTTATCTCCTCTTTTGCTTCCCCTATCATCAGACTTTCATTTCCTTATCAGGGCTTATACTCACTCACCTGGAAAGTAAACTCTACACTAACCCCCAGTACAGAATATTAATTTCCCTGACTTTGTCCCTCCCCCAAGAATGGTGTTGAGAGCCCCTAACCTCCCCCTCAGTGACTGAACTAGGATCCAAGTGCTTTCTTGATGCCCCAAGTATCTATAAATAGGAGTACACATTGTAAACTTACAGGCTTTAAGGCACTGGCTACCCTAGTTACAGACGACAGAGCCCTGAAGATGAGAATATTCTATAAGCATATATGGTCTTGCTGGATCTGGGATCATTCATTTCCCTCACACTTTTTCTTTGTATAAATACAACATTTCAGATGTTCAATTAAAATAAGTACTCTTTTTTTAAGTCTTTGTCATGTGCTATAATTATTCACTGAGCTGTCTGGGATATTTCTCATGATTACTTTTCCTTACTTTCCCAGTGAAATTACTGATAATTTTTGGTTTTTCTTAAATTTAATAGGACAAAGCAAAGTATTCTGGGTATGCCCACGGCAAGACTAATGTGGCTTTCTTAATGCCTACCTCCTGGTGAGGGCTGTCTCTAAGAGACGAAAGGGGGAAAATATCCAGGATTTATCATTCTTTAAGTGAAGAAATTGGCCGTATTTAACTTTTTTTTTTCTCATTAACTATAGGATGACTCAAATATAGAGTTTGTATTTCATGAAATGCAAAACTGTTGAAAATAGGTTGGGAATATATCTTACACATCTTGTTTCCCCCAGAGTCTTTTAAAATGACACTGTTGAAGTCATTGCTACCTAGAGTCCAAGTGTCTTAATCTGGGTTTCAGGCCCCCTAGCAGATCAAAGAGTGCTTTGGGGTGTGTATTTTATACAGGTCCCTCTCAGGGTACAGAACAGTCCAGAGAAAGTCAGAGAAAAGATCTGGGATACAAATTGGCATTAACTAGTACCAGTACCTTATTAAAAAATAATTTCTCATTGATATTAGGGATTTTGCCCATTTTATTCACTAATGAGCTGAAGAGCTTGGCTGTACTAGTAATACTGAATTGTCTTTGAAATGAAGTACATTAGTTGCCATAATTAGTTGGTGGGTATCTTTTCTATCAATTTGATTTCTAATGTGAAAATCATTGATCTTCAGTTAATTCATGGATGCTCTGATCTGTCATCTTCTCATGCTTGACTTGAGAAACTTGGGCTTCAGGAAGCTACAGATAACTTACCTTATATTTACTCATTTATTTGTCCTGCCCCAGGTAGATCCAAAATGTTCTTCTCTTCTTTGTCCTATTAAACAAAAGAAAAACCAAAATTATTGGTAGTTTCCTAGGGAACTAAGGAAAAGTAATTGTGAGAAGTACTCCAGGAAAAAATATTTATTTCCTGAGCACCCACTATCCATTAGCATCTTCCTTGAATGTTATAGAAACATAAATAAGACATAGCCACTGACTTCAGGAAGCTCACAGTCTAGAAAGCAAGAGGGACATTATTATTAATTTTTTATGTTAGTCAATATAAGCCACAACAAACAACCTCAAAACCTCAGTTGCTTAATATAAAAGTTTATTTCTCATTTATTTATAATGTATGTGGGTTATAGGGAAACTCACCTCCACAGTCAAGTGGGGACCCAGATGTGTGCATCTAACTGGCAGATGAGAGAAAAGAGAGATGGTAGAAGATTGTGCTTATAAAAAGTGAAGATCTCTTCCATTCCCTTTGGTGGACTCAGTCCATAGTCCTTCCCAACTGTAGAGAAGGCTGAAAAATATAGTCTCACTTGTGCCTGGGAGGGAAAGGAATTGGGTTTGGTGAGCATGTAACATTACATTTGGTGTAGTAATAATATAGGATCATTTGTGCTGTGACAAAAATCAACACAAGGATTATTAGAAGAAAAAAATACTTAACTTGGCCTGTGGTCTACAGTTGGGGGTAGGAATCAGGAAATGGCTTCTTAGAGGATGTGAAATTTAAAGGGTAAAGACTGACTTTTAAAGGGTATGTAAGAGTTAGCTAGGTGAAGAGGAGAGTGGAGGTTGAAGTAGTGGTGAGGACATGAGCAAAAGCAAGAAAGCATGAAATAGGAAGGTGTACACTTTAGAGAACTTATGACTCAAAAGATTACATCCAGATCTTGCATTTTGGTAAGAGACATAAGACTTAATTATCATCCATTCTGAGTTTAGTAACTGTTCTGGATCATACTGATATATACTAATTCAGTTGTTCTGATTAAAAAATGTATTGCCCAATTTTTAAAATCAAAGAAATACTTTTTTTCAAACTAGTTGAAAGCCAGGCAGCCAGCATGACCTAGTTAAGAACTTTATTCAAAAAAGAACAAGTTGAAAAAGAACTTGGAAATGAATTTCTCTGAAAATCATATCTCCCTCTATTTGTGAAGATACAAAAACCATATATCTTAAGGATGTGTAAAGAAGCACAGTTTGGTGGCTTTTTTCTCCTCCAGTGTAATCGATAGCAAAACTTTCTATTGTAAAAACTCAGAGATGTTTTGTTATGGGTCCGCTGAAGAATAGTTTATATTAAAAATGATTGGATTAAGATATAATCATCTCTTGTACCTCCATCTATGTTGTTGCTCTTGGGGTAACAAAGTTTAAGGCTCTGGTGTGCCCTAGAGCTCTTGGATTTTATAAATGTCTATCTGTTGCTTAAGACTAAAATCTATCTGCATTAAGAATCTCTCTTGGGACTATGGACTCTGAAAAACGATCTGAGAATTTTGAAGGGGTGGGGGGTGGGAGGTTGGGGGCACCAGGTGGTGGGTATTGTAGAGGGCACGGATTGCATGGAGCACTGGGTGTGGTGCAAAAAATAATGAATATTGTTATGCTGAAAAAAAATAAAAATTTAAATTAAAAAAAAAAAAGAATCTCTCTTGGGATGAAGTGAAGTTCTTGGCTCACATAGGGATTTCAAAACAGGAGTTACGGCACTGAAAGACACATTTCTTGGACCATTTTTAAATATGAGAAAAATGAATAGTACATCTAAATATGGAATCCATATCGATAGAACTGGAGGTGGGGTGGGCGTCAAAAAGTGCTTAGGGGAAAGGCAGGAGGGAAGTAAGTTAAAATAGGACCAATAGTGTTTATCTTGAAACTTGGCAGACAAATCTAAAATTTCATGGTTTTGTGGTTGGAAGATAGCAGAGAAAATCAAAAGATGGGAGAGTATCATGTTTCCAGGCAAGACCACAAACTGTAAACCAATACAGGTAGAATTAAATATGCTAAGGCATATAAAGCACTTAACACCTTGCCCAGCACCTAATATGTGTTCAGTAAACACTAGCTATTATTATTAATATTATCATCATCATCATCATCATTATTAATGTTTTGCTGTATTGGACACTGTTAACTCAAAATATTCCCTCTTCCTACTCAAGCTATTTCTAGTTTTTTTCTCATGTAAAATTTTAAAATTCTTGAGAGCAAACATTGAAAATATTTAAATTGATGCTATACATTTCTCAAAGCTGGCTCTCTAAAGACTATCCCTCCAACTCCCTCCAGACAAGGTTTTGTGCTTCTCTCATTCCATCACACATAACTTAAGCTTTCCCTTTTGAACATTTATTACAACACTGTACTTGACTAGAAGCTCCTTGAAGACAGCAAAAAAAAAAAAAAAATGGCTTTCATCCCTGTATTCCCAGAGAGACTACTATGTGCTTGGCACAGAGTAGATACCTGAATATTTGAGTGAATGGCCAGTAACTTACACCTTTCTTAGCCCTTTCACATCCATTTTGTCCTCAGGTAAGCTCAGTCATTTGGGTTTTATTACAAATAAGACCACTAAGGCTTAGAAAAGTTTAAAGTTACTGCCCAAGGTGGGAAGTGATATAGTCAATATTCCAACCACCCTATTTGTCTATAAACTTCCTAAGCTTTTCACCAAAACACATTACATTTTCTTCGCATTTATGATGAGAAATAACATTGCCTGAATACTGAGAGACCTGGGTTCTAACATTCTCTTCCCCTCTTATAGGGCACTGCTAATTATATGATGTCTTATTTTCTTTACCAGAAGCCTGAGAACTCCTTGAGGGCAGGAACAGCTTCTTATTTGCCTTTTTATGCTAGCACATACCACCAGGAATGACATACAGTAGGTTCTCACTATACATTTCTGTGACTGAATGCAGTTATTCATGATAATAACAATAGCAACAATAATTGAATTCTACATAAATAAATAGAAAACACTTTAGCATCTGTTATCTTCTTTTATCCTAACACCACTATTTTTTTGTTTTTTTTTTTCCTTAATTTAAAAAAAATTATTTGAGAGAGAGAGACTGTGGGTGTGTATGTGTACGTGCATGATTAGGGGGAGGGGCAGATGGAAAGAATCTTCAAGCAGATTTCTGCTGCATGCAGAGCCCAACACAGGGCTCCATCCCACCACCCATGAGATCATGACCCAAGTGATCATCACCTGAGCCAAAACCAAGCGTTGGACACTCAGCTGACTGAGTCACCCAGACACCCCCAACCCCACTATTTCAGATCTGACAAGGCTTGTTTGTTATCTTTATTTTATTTTTTAAAGATATTTATTTATTTAATTCATTTTATTTATTTATTATTTATTTATTTAATTTATTTTTATATATTTATATATATATTTATTTATATTTTATTTATTTATTTGCACAAGCAGACAGAGTGGTAGACAGAGGAAGAGGGGGAAGCAGACTCTCCCCTGAGCAGAGAACTAGATGCAGGGCTTGAGACCAGGACCCTGGGGATCATGACCTGAGCTGAAGGCAGACACTTTAACAACTGAGCCACCTAGGCATGCCTGTTATCTTTATTTTGGAGTGAGGCAAATTGAGTCTCAGAGGTTCTCAGCAAATGCCAAAATTCATACTCTTGAGTTTGACCTGGGATGCCAACTCAGATTTGTCTTACTACACATATCATGACTTTTCATCATTATCAGGCTGTTTTAAAGCCAGAGAGATTTTTATCTTTACTGAGAAAGACTCAAAGATGACCAAATATTTGATAAATGCAAATAATACCAGTACTTCTGATAGAATTCCAGGTTATTTGGGCTGTCAGAAGTGGAGTTTCCTCTGGGTGTACTTTTATATTAGTGTTTCTGAAAACTTCATTGTGTATACAAGTCATTGAGGACCTTGTTAAAATGCAGATTCTGATTTGGTAAGTCTGCCACAGGGCATGAGAATCTCCATTTCTTTCTTTCTTTTTTTTTAAATTTAATTTTATTTTTTCAGTGTTCCAAGGTTCATTGTTTATGCACCACACCCAGTGCTCCATGCAATACATGCCCTCCTTAATACACACCACCAGGCTCACCCAACCCTCAGGTCCCCTCCCCTCCAAAACCCTCAGTTTGCTTCTCAGAGTCCACAATCTCTCATGGTTCATCTCCCCCTCTGATTTCCCCCAATTCACTTTCCATTTCCTTCTCCTAATGTCCTCCATGTTATTCCTTATGCTCTACAAGTAAGTGAAACCATATGATAATTGACTTTCTCTGCTTGACTTATTTTATTCAGCATAATCTCCTCCAGTCCCATCCATGTTGATATAAAAGTTGGGTATTCATATTTTCTGGTGGAGGTGTAATATTCCATTATATATATGAACCATATCTTCTTTATCCATTCATCTGTTGAAGGGCATCTTGGCTCTTGTGGGAATGCAAGTTGGTGCAGCCACTTGGAAAACAATGTGTATATTCCTTAAGAAATTAAAAACAGAGCTACACTATGACCCTGCAATTGCACTACTGGTTATTTACCCCAGAAATACAGATGCAGTGAAAAGAAGAGCCATCTGTACCCCAATGTTCATAGCAGCAATGGCCACAATCACCGAACTGAGAATCTCCATTTCTAATGAATTTGCTTGTGTTGTTGATGATCCTGGTCCAAGAATTACACTTGGAATAGCAAGGCTTTAGACAGCAAGGATTTATATTACCCATGTGTGGGGCTTTTGTGATCTAACTCATTCTCAATATTCCCTACCCCACCCCTTGCCCTCGAAGAGAAGATTTACAGCAACAGTATTTTTCTGAGTAACCACTTGTATTTCACAGAGAATTACCACATAAACTTATAGTCACTTGGGCAGGGATTTGAACATGGAGGAAAAAAGATTTAATCCATTTATTTTTTCATCTAGACAGACTGCATACTATGCTGTTGACCTCCCCCTGAAATATAAAACCTTCCAAAGGGACTGCTTGGAATTTCACTTGTTAGGTGCCTTGAGTCACAGAAGGGATCAACAGGGATCCAGAGAACATCCTTTTTCATTTTGAGAACTAACAAAGCACTGGGAAAAGTCATGAAAAGAAGAGTCTGGGAGTCTGCCATTTCCTAGCTGAGCTACGTATGACAAGAATTCTCAGTTTCAGCATTTGCAACTATAAAATGGGAAGCATATTACCTATCTTACAGAACTTGTCAAAATTGCAGGTAATGCTATATCCCTTCTTTAAGATCATGAGCTCTTTTTTTTAATTCAAGTATAATTAACATAGTGTTGTTCTACTTTCAGGTTTATAACATAATGATTAAACAATTCTATACATTACTAAGTGATAACTTCTTGAAGGTAAAACCTGTGTTACACTTGACTTCTGCCAACAGAGCTCTGAATACAATGCTTTCTGTATAACAGACCACCAGTTACTGATGGCCCAATAAAAAGACTATTTGGAGGAACACTGTAACATGTAAAACATTAGTGTACTAATTTTCGGTATATTGCTTTAGTATTGCAAAGAAAAACATCCACTTATCCAATCAATCCCAAAGCTATACTGTTTCTACCTTCTATTACCTCTCAAGTTTATCTCCATCTTTACTATCCCTTTTGTAATCAAAACCATATCATCTCTCACTTGGGCTAGCTTCCTAACGTATCTTCCCTTATCCATTGTTAACTTTCACAAATCCATTATATATGATAAGGCCACAATGGTGTTTTAAAATTTTAAAAATTTGATAGGGTGGCTCTGCTGTTTAAAGGCCTCAGTGCCTTCCCATTATCCTTTGAAAAAAGACAAAATGTATATCTACCTCTAATCCAGTGGGTCATGAGGTCACAAACTAATTAATTTTGTCCTTTCTTATTCCATTTATGTCTCTACTGAGCTTTAGGGATAATCAGAACATAATTTAGATACCACTGTCTTAGAGGGTGAGTAAAAGTTGGTAGAGGAGAGGTGGGTCCAGAAGCTGGGAAGAGGGCATACCAAGTAGAAGAAACACAGTGTTAAGAAACAGACATATGAGAAATCTTTCTCTCCTGGGGGAAGTACTGGTTTAGTTTATTTTGAGTGTAGTGTTTAAGGGGTGGTGGCTACAAGTAAGGCTAGAGATATAAGTAGAGTTCAGCTCATAAAAGGTCTTGAATACCATGCTAAGGAGCTAGGACCTTTTTTTTTTTTAAAATACATATAATGCCCCTGGATTATTTTAACCATAAAGGGAACATGGTCATATTGACACTTTTTTGTTTTGTTCCCTGGTTTTTGATCCAGGAGTTAGCATTGTGCATAGGCAACATAGAAAAAAACATGTTCTCAAGAGAAGGCCATTGGAGCACTGTCAGAGGAGCTTGGCACTGATACATGGGAGGGGGGCAGTGTCAGAAACCAGAAAGAAAGAGTTCAGTATTAGCAATGAGAGCCATCTGTGGTCTAGGGACTTAAAGTAATTAAGGAACCAGCAAGGGAAGCAAGTACAGACAAGACAGAATGTTTAATGCAGGCTTCAGCCAATACACATTGCTATCCAGCCAGCAATGTGAAGACACTATCCCTGTTGATATTCTTGAAAGTACCAGGAGCTCTTACATGTTTGATATAATTTAGCAGTGTACTGACAGGTGGTTGAGCCATACATGTTTGGGCAAGAAGTCTGAGAGTCAAGGTTTGAACTCCAGCTCCTTATGAGGAAAGTAGGTAAGAACAAGGTAAATTCATCATCACTGTGATAAACTCCAGGACTTCAAGTGAAGTCCTGGAGCAAAAATCCAGAATTGGGTTTAGAAATCCAATTATGGGCATTAGACAACACTTACAAGGAAAAAGCTATGAGTTTATAAGGCAATTTAGGAGCTTATGGGTGGTTGGAGCATATTACCAACATCAAAGGAAGAGATACCAAGAATGACTGAGACTTCTGATGTGTTAATTAACTTTTCTGAAGCCCAATGGCCTATAGAATGGGGATGATAATATCTATTTCACAGAATTATTGAAAGCATTAAATATGATGATGTGAAAGCTCCTACCACTGTGAGAAGACATAGTAGGTACTCATTATGTTAGTTTTCTTTTTGTGCTTTCTGCTCCAATTCAGAATTTGTTGAACAGCTGGGGTTAGCTCAGTCCCTCATAGGGAGGGATTTGGCTTGTATCAGAAAGAGTAAGAAGAAAGCAGAATTTTAGAAAATAAACTGTGGAGCTACCTAAAAGGAATAAGTCTGGAATCTTGCTAGACTAAACTAAGAAGTTAATCCAAAGGAACTCTTGAAATGGCCTTTTCTGTGAATTTAGGTGGAATAAAGCAGAAAAGTTTCCTTTCTAGTATGGATCTTGTCATCCAGGGAGCACATTTAAGGTGCATCATTCCAATGACTTACAAAGTTACAAGAAGAATGGGCCGCTATATAAGATTTTAAAATTTTATTCACTTTCTTGTTTCCATCCTTAAGAAGTTCTTAGAAGAGATCCTATACTGGTATATTTTATGCCATGTCATTTTATATATCTCCACTCTCTTAAAACTAAACGAGTTAACCATCCTCCCTAAGCCTCCCTCATTTTTGCAATTTTTGCAAATGAACCTCCATTGATCCAACTTCTTCTCCCTTATATGAACACACTTTTGCATCAGTTGAGGTTTCTTTGCTTTTCTAAGAACACCTTTCTGGCACAGCAAAGAGGTAGTTTTTTGATTGAGCCTTCTATTCTTCCATACCGTCCCCTCTTCCTGTGATCACTCTTTTTAGCTTAATGAACTATATGTTTAGCCTTTTAGCATAAAAAACCACCTGTTAACTTTTGATATAGAATTCCACAGTATTCTTCTTCAGGCCATGGTGTGTCCTCAGATGCCTTACCTGGTCATGGCCTATATTACTTGTTTCTCTTGAGGCCTAAAGGGATAGACCCAAACTTTGGTTTATTGTCAGTTGAACAACATCTGCATCATCTATCTTCCATGGACATAGAACCCAGTGGATGAAGGCATCAGGAGAACAGATCACTGAGTCATAGAGCAGTGAGCTTTATATTTCTAACCCTTCTAGCCATTTCAGTTTCATTATTGCAACAATTACACTTTCTTTAATTTGTTCATAGTTTTCTTATATTTGTTTTCCCATTGCTGGAACTAGGTATGAGTTAGCAGCCTTATGAGTTAGCAGCCTTCTGAGCCCATACGATAAAAATTACAATAAGTAACGTGCACATTGCTTACTCTATGCCAGGCCTTGTGTTTTCTTGTATTGACTAATGTATATACTATGTATGTATTAACTAAATTAATCTTTACAATAACCTTAAAAATTATTATAAGCCTCACGTTTAATATGAAAAATATTTGAGCTCAGAGAGACTCGATGACTTCCCCAAGGTCCTGCAGTTGATAACCAGCAGAACTAGGACTGAGTCCTACTCCAAAGCCTGCATTCTTGAATATTATACTGTTAAATTTTTCTAAGGCTGTTTACAAAACATGTTTACATATGTCATCTGGTCTCCACAGCAACCCCATAATTATTCACATTTTACAAATGAGGAAATAAAGGCTGCAAGATATGGAAAATATGCTGCAAATTACATAAGAAGTGGAGCTAGGATATGAACCAAGGTTACTGATTTTAAATTTAGAAATTTTCTACCAAAGAGTTGATGTTCTAAATTCAAGCATCTGGGAATAAATTTGTATCTGATTTAACTTACAGGTATGCACAGACCTCATATGCATATGTGCATGTGTATGTGTTCACACATAGATATGCATATATATCTCTTTATATTAACACACATCTAGATAACGTATCTCTTGATACATTTTTAATTTGGTTAGTATGTAAGCAAAACACACTATGAAAACAATCAGTAAATCATTTTTATGCCTTTAACAAAGAATGTGTGTGTGTGTGTACATATATTCACATTTTACCTTATTAGAAAGTTGGTATGTTTTACATTGACTCTTGGAGTTTAAATCTAAGGATAATCCATTTTAACCAGATGGTGTACTCTCCAAAGGCAAAATTATACAGAATATTGCTCCATGAACTCCCTAGTTTTCCACATGTCCTCTAAATCCTTTATCTGAGAGATGTGGGGGTATTATTGTAGGTAGAAACAGTTTTTGGCATCACCTAACCTGATTTTGAATCTTGATTCCTCTTCTGACACTCAGCAAATTACTTCTACCTAACTTCTTTCTCTAAGAATCAGTATTTTAATCAGCTAAGAAGAAGTCATTTTATGACCTTTAGGCTTTCCCTATCTAATTTCCTCTTCATATAGTTGTCAGAGTGTTAGTTCTAAATGCTGTCCAGATCATGTCATTCACCTCCTTGAAATTCATCTATCACTCTCTCTTGTTTTAAGGATAAAGTTCAAACTCTTTAGCCTGAACCTTAAAGCTCTTAATAACTTTCTAGTTTTATCCCTCTTAAACTTCTGTAATCTTCCCTACATTTGAGTGGCACTTCAGCCCAAGTTTACCTAGTTATAACAAGTTGTAGCTTAGAACCCAGATTCTCTGACATGAAATTTAATATTTTTTGTATTCTAATATCATCTCTAATAAACAAACCTCTAAAAGTAACTTACTGGGGCTGATTCCAGTTACTATGTCCAGAGCATGGATGCTATCTGATCTTTTCTTATGCTAGATAATAAAAAATAATCAGTTAATATTTATTTTTTCATCTCTCTGCTCGGTGCTGTGTAATCTAAGTAAGATACACTCCTTTCTTTAAAAAGTTCACAATGTGCTAGAAGAGATGAAGACAAATAGAATGGATTTTAAATCAGATAGAGTCTGTCCCTCTTTTCTGACATATGTAACATATATCCGAGGAAGGGAAAGAGATGGAGACATTGGGCTAGTGAGGAGGTAGGAGACAGCCCGAAGTTGGGAGTCAGGAAGCCTGGATTCTGATTCTGGTCTCACTATGAACTTTCTACATAATCTCAGACAAGTCATTTCCCCTCTGTAAGCCTCAATTTCTGCATTTAAAAACTGATGGGTTTGGAATAGTATTAGATGGTGCCTAAGACTAAAGTGAGCTCTAATATTATCATCATCTTTATAGTTAACTTGGAGTACTCTTCTGAAACAAAAATAACAGCTATCATTAGTTGAGTGTTTTCTGTGTACCAGTCACTGTTTTAAATACTTCACGTGCACCTAATCTTCACAACAACACTATGAAGAACACATTATTTTCATCCTCATTACTCAGGTTAGGAAGCTGAAGTAGGGAGAGGTCTAGTAAGTGCTAGATCTGTGATTTGAACCTAGGGTCTTATGTATGCAGAACTGATACTTTTCCCCACCTTTCTTTGTGGCTTCTTAAAATGCTGGCTGTTGTAGAAGGGGCACCCAAATCTCTAACTCCGTGGAGACTGGAACATTAATTTTGCCAAATCTCCTGGTCATATTCATTTGACTTTATAAGTTGTAAACAATCATACACACATCTTCAGGGCACACTTCCTGGTGAAAGTAGTGATTCTCTCTCTTGGAATCTGTGGTCATCACTCTTACTCTGGATAATGTCATTTAAAAAATACTTAAGAAGACAAAGTGTATGCTGATATTTTTAAAACATTTTACAAACAAGAGCATGGCCCACTTGCTAGTATTTTAGAAACATGATTAACAATAGAGCCAAATAGCTCTTATCAAAATGAATAAATAAAATGAATAGGGCAATAAAATTTTTAATGTATTTCCCTTTATTTACCAACCCATAAACTTGATAATTGAAATGGACTCCTTCCTATTAATAAAGTATGATACACTTCGGATTTATATATATAAATATATGTCTTCATGCACAATATATAAGTATATATATATACAGACACACACACACATAAATATACACACACATTTAAATTTATGGCTTTGGAATAGAATGCATAGAATGTTTGGGGCTATTTATTCACTTTTTACCTCTTCCTCTGCTTTCTAAGATGTTTTCATATACATTGCAATTGGGTCATAAGACTTTTATGATCCTTTCTAATAAAGATTCTGATTCTGTGGTCTTAATTTTATTTTGGAGGTCACAAGACCTCAACAGTGCAATGAATTAGACTGGGCATTATTATCCTTCTCATTTACATATGAAACATTTGGACCTCAAAGAAATAAAGTTTCCTGTTTCAGGCACCACAACTTGGAAACCAGAAAAGCTGATTTCAAAATCAGCATTCCTTTTACTATACCATAGGGTCTCCCCTGCATTTTTCACGTATGATTTTATTTAAGCCTGGTATAGGTCCAGCAAACTAGAATCCTTGTGGTTACAGACAGGTTCAGAGATCAGTGGGGTTAGTGAATCTGAGCTCCATTTGGCAAGATTTGAAGAAAGAGTAGCCAGATTATCTTGCAGGCAGAGAGGACATGATCAGGCCTGTCAGGAGAGCTCCCAGCTTGGACTTCATTCTCATGTCGAGAAAAAAAGCATTGACTGTTTAGATCCAGCCTACTTTTTCCTTGCCAGGAGGGGCCCTTCTCATTCATATTTATATACAATTCATTCAAACTTATTTCTGTTGTGGTTTTCTTTGTTTGCATGATTGTTTATTTAATGACTTCTTCACCCCACAACACAAACACACACACATGCACACGCACACACACACACACGCACACGTATACACTATAGACCACAAATGCTTTGAGGTTAAGTCCACATCTGTTTTTACTCATTATTGTTTCCCCATTGCTAAGAGCAATGACTGGAATTTGGTAAACACTCAGTAAAATTTGTTAAATATAAAATACATACAAATACCAAGTGTTCAGTATCTATTCAGTCCTAGTGCTAGGCTGTATTCTGGATACTCCTGTTTTTGCTTCTTGAACCTCACTGAATCATAATCACTCAATGAGCTAATAGGGAAGGCACTATCATGTTGTATGACTTCATGGCCAAAGTTTTGGAAGTTGCGTATATTTACTGTTTCTACTTCCTCACTTCCTATTCAATCTTCAACCTGTTGCACTTTATTGTCTGCCTCCACCACTGTATTCAAATTGCCTGATAAACCCTGAAATGTCTTTTATAACCTCATCCCACATGACCCCCAGTATTTGACATTGTTAGTCACTCTTCTTCCACCCCTTTTCTCTTATTTTCCTGGCAACATTCTATCTTGATTTTCCTCTCATATTCCATGTACTGCCCATTTTCCTTGGATTTCTTTTCATTTGAGGACCCTTAGTGTTGGGATTTCCTAGGATTTCATATTACCCTCATCATACAATTTCCCCACTCTTCTCATTCATACTTTTCAATTTTTACGACTTCAATTACTACCTACAAACTAATATCTATTGAATCTGTCATTTCATTCCTTGATATTCTTATGAGGTTTAAGCTCTCATTTACAAACATCTGCTGGGCACTAGAGAGGACAGGAAGGACATTTCTTACAGAGTGTTGTAGGAATAAAAGTCATAATGGTCAGAAAGCTGCTAGCATGTTTCAGTGTGAGTGTGAGTACTTAGAGACATTCATTTGATCTCACTAGTCCAAATTATTTTTTGCAAAAAGAGAAAAAGAGCCTAGTATAAAACAGGTACATAATAAACATTTTTGAATGTATAAATGAGTGAATGAATGAAATAAAGGAATTGATGGGTCTAGAAAAACTTTCCACTCAGTTCTTTACGAATGTAATTTGCTATTGCAAGAGCTAATAATGATATTAGAATGTCTGTTATTTCTTTACTTTCCAGTGTCCCCATTGCCATTACCCATCCAGGCCTGCCATTACCCATCCAGGCCTCCATTACCCCTGTTTAGATTACTTGTTCCCCTCTAAACTGACATCCATATAATCAATAGCCAAAATCTAAAAAGCAAATTTGGTTGTTGTCAGTGTCCTGCTCAAATTCTCTAATTTTCCTTCCTTCCTTCTTTCCTTCCTTCCTTCCTTCCTTCCTTCCTTCCTTCCTTCCTTCCTTCCTTTTCTTTCTTCCTTTCTTTCTTTTTAGTATTTCATTTTCATTATGGTATATTAGTCACCATATAATACCTCATTAGTTTTTGATGTAGTGTTCCATGATTCATTGTTTGCATAGAACAGTCAGTGCTCCATGCAATACGTGCCCTCCTTAATACCCATCACCAGGATAACCCATTCCCCCAACCCCTCCCCTCTAAAACCCTCAGCTTGTTTCTCAGAGTCCACATTCTTTCTTGTTCATCTCCCCCTCCGGATTTCCTCCAATTCACTTTTCCTTTCCTTCTCCTAATGTCCTCCATGCTATTCCTTATGTACCACAAATAAGTGAGACCATATGATAATTGACTTTATCTGCTTGACTTATTTCACTTAGTGTAATCTCCAGTTTCATCCATGCTGATGCAAAAGCTGGGTATTCATCCTTCCTGATGGCTAAGTAATATTCCATTGTATATATGGACCACATCTTCATTATCCATTTGTCTGTTGGAGGGCATCTTGGCTCTTTCCACAGTCTGGCTATTGTGGACATTGCTGCTATGAATGTTAGGGTGCATATGGCCCTTCTTGTCACTACATCTGTATCATTGAGGTAAATACCCAGTAGTGCAATTGCTGGGTCATAGGGTAGGTCTATTTTTAATTTTTTGAGGAATCTCCACACTATTTTCTAAAGTGGATGCACCAACTTGCATTCCCACCAACAGTGTAAGAGGGTTCCCCTTTCTTCACAACCCCTCCAACATTTGAGTTTTCTTGCCTTGTTAATTTTGGCCATTCTAACTGGTGTAAGTTGGTATCTCAGTGTGGTTTGTTTTTTCTTTTTTTCTTCTCATGATGATTTTAATGAACGCAGAGATACCCATTAATGACTTTGTGTGGTAGTCTCTAAGGATAGCTCCAGTACTATATTTCATCTCCCATGCTTTTCCGCAGTGTGAACTTGCCATTCCCATGTTACAGTTGGAGTCTGATTCTACTTATCTTGGATCTGGCTTAAACATAGGGGCTCCTTGATAAACAGAATGCAGTGAAAGTTACATTCTTTTTTTTTTTTTTTAATTTCTTTTCAGCATAACAGTATTCATTGTTTCTGCACCACACCCAGTGCTCCATGCAATACGTGCCCTCCCTAATACCCACCACTTCATTACCCCAACCTCCCACCCCCGCCCCTTCAAAACCCTCAGGTTTTTTTTTTCAGAGTCCATAGTCTCTCATGGTTCACCTCCCTCTCCAATTTTCCTCAACTCCCTTCTCCTCTCCATCTCCCCATGTCCTCCATGTTATTTGTTATGCTCCACAAATAAGTGAAACCATATTATAATTGACTCTCTCTGCTTGACTTATTTCACTCAGCATAATCTCTTCCAGTCCCGTCCATGTTGCTACAAAAGTAGGTATTCATCTTTTCTGATGGATGCATAATACTCCATGGTGTTTATGGACAACATCTTCCATATCCATTTGTCCCTTGAAGGGCATCTTGGTTCTTTCCACAGTTTGGCGACCGTGGCCATTGCTGCTATATACATTGGGGTACAGATGGCCCTTCTTTACACTAAATCTGTATCTTTGGGGTAAATACCCAGTAGTGCAATGGCAGGGTCATAGGGAAGCTCTATTTTTAATTTCTTGAGGAATCTCCACACTGTTCTCCAAAGTGGCTGCACCAACTTGCATTCCCACCAACAGTGGAAGAGGGTTCCCCTTTCTCCACATCCCCTCCAACACACGTTGTTTCCTGTCTTGCTAATTTTGGCCATTCTAACTGGTATAAGTTGGTATCTCAATGTGGTTTTAATTTGAATCTCCCTGATGGCTAGTGATGATGAATATTTTTTCATGTGTCTGATAGCCATTTGTATGTCTTCACTGGAGCAGTGTCTGTTCATATCTTCTGCCCATTTTTTGACATGATTATCTGTTTTGTGTGTGTTGAGTTTGAGAAGTACTTTATAGATCCTGGATATCAACCTTTTGTCTGTACTGTCATTTGCAAATAACTTCTCCCATTCCGTGGGTTGCCTTTTTGTTTTGTTGACTGTTTCCTTTGCTGTGCAGAAGCTTTTGATCTTGATGAAGTCCCAAAAGTTCATTTTCGCTTTTGTTTCCTTTGCCTTTGGAGACATATCTTGAAAGATGTTGCTGTGGCTGATATCGAAGAGGTTACTGCCTATGTTCTCCTCTAGGATTCTGATGGATTCCTGTCTCACGTTGAGGTCTTTTATCCATTTTGAGTTTATCTTTGTGCATCCTTCCCGTTGAGATCAGGAACACGACAAGGATGCCCACTCTCACCACTATTGTTCAACATAGTATAAGAAGTCCTAGCAACAGCAATCAGTCAACAAAGAGAAATAAAAGGTATCCAAATTGGCAATGAAGAAGTCAAAATCTCTCTCTTTGCAGATGACATGATACTTTATATGGAAAACCCAAAAGACTCCACCCCAAAACTACTAGAACTCATACAGCAATTCAGTAACGTGGCAGGATACAAAGTCAATGTACAGAAATCAGTGGTTTTCTTATACACTAACAATGAAAATACAGAAAGGGAAATTAGAGAATTGATTCCATTTACTATAGCACCAAGAATCATAAGATACCTGGGAATAAACCTAACCAAAGAGGTAAAGGATCTGTACTCGAGGAACTACAGAACACTCATGAAAGAAATTGAAAGAGACACAAAAAGATGGAAGACCATTCCATGCTCTTGGATTGGAAGAATAAACATTGTTAAAATGTCTATACTGCCTAGAGCAATCTATACTTTTAATGCCATTCTGATCAAAATTCCACCAGTATTTTTCAAAGAGCTGGAGCAAATAATCCTAAAATTTGTATGGAATCAGAAGAGACCCCGAATTGCTAAGGAAATGTTGAAAAACAAAAATAAAACCGGTGGCATCATGTTACCTGATTTACTTTACTTTACTACAAAGCTATGATCACCAAGACAGCATGGTGCTGTCATAAAAACAGACACATAGACTAGTGGAACAGAGTAGAGAGCCCAGATATGGACCCTCAACTCTGTGGTCAAATAATCTTTGACAAAACAGGAAAAAATATACAATGGAAAAAAGACAGTCTCTTTAATAAATGGTTCTGGGAAAATTGGACAGCTATATGTAGTAGAATGAAACTCAACCATTCTCTTACACTGTACACAAAGATAAACTCAGTGTGGTTTTGATTTGAATTTCCCTGATGACTAATGATGATGAACATTTTTTCATGTGTCTGTTAGCCATTTGTATGTCTTCTTTGGAGAAATGTCCTTTCATGTCCTCTGCCCATTTTTTGACTGGCTTATTTGTTTTTTGGGTGTTGAGTTTGAGAAGTTCTTTATAGATCTTGGATACCAGCCCTTTATCTGTAATGTCATTTGCGAATATCTTCTCCCATTCTGTTGGCTGCCTCTCTATTTTGTTGACTGTTTCCTTTGCTGTGCAGAAGCTTTTTATCTTGATGAAGTCTCCAAAATTCACTTTCACTTTTGTTTCACTTATCTGTGGAGATGTGTTTTGAAAGAAGTTGCTGTGGCTGATGTCGAAAAGGTTATTGCCTATGTTCTCCCCTAGGATTTTGATGGATTCTTGTCTCACATTGAAGTCCTTCATCCACTTAGAGTTTGTCTTTGTGTATGGTGCAAGAGAATCATCCAATTTCATTCTTCTGTATATAGTGGTCCAATTTTCCCAGCACCATTTATTGAAGAGACTGTCTTTGAATGGACAAAGAAGATGTGGTCCATATATACCATAGAATATTACTCAACCATCAGAAAGGATGAATACCCAGCTTTTGCATCAACATGGATTGGACTGGAGGAGATTATGCTGAGTGAAATAAGTCAAGCAGAGAAATTCAGTTATCATATGGTTTCACTTACTTGCAGAACATAAGGAATAACATGGAGGACATTAGGAGAAGGAAACAAAAGTGAATTAGGGGAAACCAAAGGGGGAGATGAACCATGAAAGACTGTGGACTCTGAGAAACAAACTGAGGGTTTTAGAGGGGAGGGGGTGGGGGAAATGGGTGAGCCTGGTGTTGGTATTAAGGAGGGCACGTATTGTATGGAGCAATGGGTGTTGTACATAAACAATGAATCTTGGAACACTGCATCAAAAACTAATGATGTATTTTATGGTGACTAAAATAACACAATAAAAAAGAAAGAAGAGACTGTCTTTTTTCTATTGGATATTTTTTCCTTCTTTGTTGAAGATTAGTTGACCATCAAGTTGAGGGTCCATTTCTGGGCTCTCTATTCTGTTCCATTCATCTATGTGCCCATATTTGTGCCAGTACCATGCTGTCTTGGTGATCATAGCTTTGTGATCTAGCTTGAAATCAGGCATCGTGATGCCACCAGCTTCGTTTTTTTTTTTTTTTTTTTCGTTTTCAGCATTTCTTTGGTGATATGGGGTCTTTTCTGGTTCCATACAGATATTAGGATTGTTTGTTCCAGCACTTTGAAAAATTCCATTTGTCTATAAAATAAAAACCTAACTCTTTAGTTTACATTCAAGAGCTGTCCCTTCCTGTGTTCTAGTCATATTGAACTATCTGTCCTTGACTCAGTGTTTTTCTTTTATACATTTTTTTCTAGGACTTCAGTTGCTTAGGAGGTCCTTACTATTCTTTTTTTTTAAGATTTTATTTATTTATTTGACACAGAGAGAGAGAGATCACAAGTAGACAGGGAGGGAGGGGCGGGAAGCAGGCTCCCCGCTGAGCAGAGACCCAGATGTGGGGCTCAATCCTAGGACCCAGAGTTTATGACCTGAGACAAAGGCAGAGGCTTAATCCAGTGAGCCACCCAGGTGCTCCTAAAACTTGTTTCTCCCCCCCTTTTTATTTTTTATTTCTTTTCAGTGTTCCAGAATTCATTGTTTATGCACCACTCCCAGTGCTCCATGCAATATGTGCCCTCCATAATACCTACCACCAGCCTCACCCAATCCTCCCCCCCTCCCCCCTACAGAACTCTCTGTTTGTTTCTCAGAGTCCACAGTCTCTCATGGTTTGTCTCCCCCTCCAATTTCCCCCAACTCACTTCTCTTCTCCACCTCCCCATGTCCTCCATGTTATTCTTTATGCTCCACAAATAAACAAAACCATTTGATAATTCAATTTCTCTGCTTGACTTATTTCACTTAGCATAATCCCCTCCAGTCCATCCATGTTGATACAAAAGTTGGATATTCATCTTTACCACAGCCCTTAATACATACTATGTTATCTGTCCAAAATCCTTCATTTTAACTTTCCTGCTGTGCCTCCCTTACTCATTATAAAGCATTTAGTAGTGTCTGGCATATAGTAAGCATTTGATAAATGCAGCGAATGCTGTCATTATTATCTTTGTTGTCATAGTCATCATCCTCATCCTCCTCATCATCATCATCATAACATGTGAGAGGTCCTAGCCTGTGAGAGGTATCAAGGATTTTAATTACTTAGTTCAATTTACATTTTATATATTCTCAAATAGATCCAGGAGAAGGAAGAGGTTTGTTTAGACTTACACAGCTTGTGAGCGAGATGGCAAATCAGATGAGCTAGAACCTAACTAAACTGACTTTGCCTGCTGCTCCAATAGGCCTCTTCTGGTTTTGAAATTATTTTACCTTCTGAAGGATTGATGGCCACAGATATCCCAGAGAGAAGAGGATGGTTAGTCTTAACTGGGGTCAAATCCTGGCTTTTCAACTTACTTGATAATATTATTTAACTCATGAAGTTGTTATAATGAATTGTGTATATACAATACATAGCACAAACCTTGAAGAAGTGCTCCCCACTTTACTTTATATTTGGTCTGTGTCCCCTCAGATACATAGGCTAGAAGGGATTCCAAGACCTTATAATTATGCTGGTCAAAAGAATGGTTGGTTTTTTAAACTTATAGAAGGAAATATCTTGGGAAGAAAGCTAAGAACATATTGTCTTCAGAGTGAGCAGAATCCCAAAATAGGTTGCTACATACGGGTTTCTAGTCGTGCTTGGGAATGTAGCCAACTGAGCACAGCATAGCCCTCTCCTGGGTCTCTGCCAGCTTTGCCCTCCTTCTGTGTGGGACAGGTGCATCTGTGCCCATGGCCCATATTTTGCATCTGTAAGGGATTCAAGCAGGTTTTGATGCAGCAAGAGTTAGACCTGCAGAGGGGTCTAAGTACCCCTGAATCAGTTTCCTGCTCAGGAATCTAAACCTTTATCTGTAGAAAATTCTACAGAGCTGTTTACCTAGTTTCAGGAGGAATGTGCCCTCTGTTCTGCGTATCTTCTTCTTGTCCCTACCTCTGTTCCTTGGACCTGACCCTTCTCATGTGATCTTGAATATATCAGACTGGGATGATCTTCATTTGGGGAATTTGGAATGATATTTTTCTTCCTGTGCACGAAGCTGAAACTGTATCAAAAACCCTCTAGGGGGCACCTGGGTGGCTTAGTGGATTGGGCCGCTGCCTTCGGCTCAGGTCATGATCTCAGGGTCCTGGGATCAAGTCCCGCATCGGGCTCTCTGCTCAGCAGGGTGCCTGCTTCCCTCTCTCTCTCTCTCTGCCTGCCTCTCCGTCTACTTGTGATCTCTCTCTGTCAAATAAATAAATAAATAAAATCTTAAAAAAATAAAAACCCTCTAGGACTGTCATTCACTAAGAGACAGTGGAGTAGCATTTTTTAATCTTTTACTTTATTTTCTTGATAATTGTTATAAACCCTCAGAAGTAAACTTTAATGTCTTTTAGCAAATGAAGAAGCTGAGATATTAATAAACAGTGACTACATTAACTTAAGATAGTCAGTGAGTATAATAACTTAAGTGGCAAAAAGCTAGTAAGCCCCAGAGCAAGATTGTAAATGTTGGCCTGATTAGCCTAACTTCTGCTTTACCATGTTATCCACAGTAGCTGCATCATCTGTCTTCTTTACTTCTGAGCTGAGCCTTCTTCAGTGTTTCCAGGTTATGTTTATACCCGTATTCACAAAGGAAGTATAAATTATAGACTCCCAGCCTCCACTACTAATTTATCTCTCCTTTCTCCTCCCTAAAGAGGCTAGATAGTTTGGTTTCTGGTGAGAGCTCTTTCCTGGGTTGTAGATGGCCACCTTATTGCTGTGTTCTCACATGGGCTTTCCTCTGTGTGCATGCATGGAGAGAAAGAGAGTGAGCAAGCCCTCTGGTATCTCTTATAAAGACACTAATTTTATTGGATCAGGGTTTTACTCTTATGACCTCATTTTACCTTAATTGGGGACATGGAGGCTCTATCTCCAAATATAACCTCAGTGGGAGTTAGGACTTCATATGTGAATTGTGGAAGAGAAGGACAGAGCACAAACATTCAGTCCATAACAAGAGGGCTATGGAATCAATCTGACAGTCCCAATTCAGACATAGGGATAGTAGGGCAAGAAATTATCATTAAGTTTAGGTCTAAAGAATACAAAGAAGTTAGCTAGATAAACTGAAGGAGACAGGGGAGTTACCCAGATCTGTGGGAAGAGAGAAAGAAAGTGCAACACTTTGGAAAGAATGAAGTTAGTTTGTTGTAGTTGTTACTTAGGATAGGGGTAGGAGGTGAGAGACAGAAATGGAAAGTGATGTATGGGGAGTGGAAAGGTAAGCAAGACTTAAATCAAGCAGGGCCTTAAAGCCTACTTTAAAGATCCTGTGTTATGTTTTAATGGCAGTGGGAAGGCACTGAAGGATTTTACTCAGGAGATTGTCATGAGCAATTTTTTGTTGTGGAAACAGAATTCTTTCTGCAGTGTGGAAAATAGATTGGAGAGGGAGAAATCTGAGGCTGAGAGAATGATAAGAGGCTCTTAAAAGTAGCCAATGGCTATAAAAACTGGTTACCTAAAGCAGTGGAGATGGAGAGAAATGGACAGATTTTTAAAATTTATTTCAAAGTAGAATTAATATTTCATGATTACACATGGGTATAAGAGGGAGGAAGGAGTTGAAGATTCTTCGAAATTTCTTGCTTTAATTAATGGTGGCAGATTTATACTGCTTACTGAAAAGAGGGGGACACAAAAGAGGAAGAGCATGTTTTTGTATCTGGGAGCATTTTGGACATATTGTATTCAAAGTTTCCAAGGCAACCAAAGGGGGTTGTCCATAAGGTAATTGAATATACTTCCTGAAACTCAAAGGAAGTATCTTCTTTGGAGATTTATGTTTACAAGTATTCGTCACATTCATGGTAACTGAAACATAGGTATTTATGCCATCATCTGGTAAGAAAAGAGAGTCAGGTCCAAATTATAAGAAACATTTAGGAACACACAGAATAGTAGTCTATGAAGGACATAAAAAAAGAACAGTTACAGGTAGAGGAAGAAACTTAGGAAGTCAAGGGAAAAGAAAATGAACATTAGTATCATAGGGTGCTGGGAAATCAAGTAAAGGCACATAGAAAAATTCCATGAGTCAGCAAAAGAAGGTCTTTAGTGAACTTCAGAAAAGCAGTTTAAAAGGTGTGGCTGCTTGGGATCTAGTGATAATGTAATGGGTTGAAGAACATGGTACAAAGGAAGTAGAGATAGTAAACACATTCATTAAGAAGTTACTTTACACTTTATTTTAAAATAATCTGGAGGGTCATTTGGCTGGCTTAGTTGGTAGAGCATACTACTCTTGATCTCAATATTATAAATTTGAGTTCCATGTTGGGTATTAGGGAGGGCACGTGTTGGGATGAGTGCTGGGTGTTATATGCAACTAATGAATCGTTGAACATTACAACAAAAATTTATGATGTACTATGTGCTGGCTAACTGAAAATAATTAAAAACAATAAAATTAAACCTTTAAAAAATAAAATAAAATTGGGGAAGTGTCTGTTCATATCTTCTGCCCATTTTTTGACATGATTATCTGTTTTGTGTGTGTTGAGTTTGAGAAGTTATTTGTAGATCCTGGATATCAACCTTTTGTCTGTACTGTCATTTGCAAATATCTTCTCCCATTCCGTGGGTTGCCTCTTCATTTTATTGACTGTTTCCTTTGCTGTGCAGAAGCTTTTGATCTTGATGAAGTCCCAAAAGTTCATCTTCGCTTTTGTTTCCTTTGCCTTTGGAGACATATCTTGAAAGAAGTTGCTGTGGCTGTTATCAAAGAGGTTACTGCCTATATCCTCCTCTAGGATTCTGATGGATTCCTGTCTCACGTTGATGTTTTTTATCCATTTTGAGTTTATCTTTGTGTACGGTGTAAGAGAATGGTCGAGTTTCATTCTTCTACATATAGCTGACCAGTTTTCCCAGCACCATTTATTGAAGAGACTGTCTTTTTTCCACTGTAAAATTTTCCTGTTTTGTCGAAGATTATTTGACCATAGAATTGAGGATCCATGTCTGGGCTCTCTACTCTGTTCCACTGGTCTATGTGTCTGTTTTTATGCCAGTACCATGCTGTCTTGGTGATCACTGCTTTGTAGTAAAGCTTGAAGTCAGGTAATGTGATGCCCCCAGTTTTATTTTTGTTTTTCAACATTTCCTTAGCAATTCGGGGTCTCTTCAAATTCCATACAAATTTTAGGATTATTTGCTCCAGCTCTTTGAAAAATACTGGTGGTATTTTGATCAGAATGGCAAAGATACAGATGTAGTGAAAAAAAGGGCCATCTGTACCCCAATGCTTATAGAAGCAATGGCCATGGTCACCAAACTGTGGAAAGAACCAAGATGCCCTTCAACGGACAAATGGATAAGGAAGATGTGGTCCATATACACTATGGAGTATCATGCCTCCATCAGAAAGGATGAATGCCCAACTTTTGTAGCAACATGGACGGGACTGGAAGAGATTATGCTGAGTGAAATAAGTCAGGCAGAGAGAGTCAATTATCATATGGTTTCACTGATTTGTGGAGCATAACAAAGAGCATGGAGGACAAGGAGAGATGGAGAGGAGAAGGGAGTTGAGGGAAATTGGAAGGGAGGTGAACCATGAGAGACTATGGACTCTGAAAAACAATCTGAGGGTTTTGAAGAGGTGGGGGGTGGGAGATTGGGGGAACCAGGTGGTGGGTATTAGAGAGGGCACGGATTGCATGGAGCACTGGGTGTGGTGCAAAAACAATGAATACTGTTATGCTGAAAAGAAATAAAGAATTAAAAAATTTAAAAAATAAATAAATAAATTAAAAATAAAATAATCTGGAAGTTCTCATCAATTACACTTTTTGTAATCCTACCCTCCATGTTGAATCTATCACTAAGTCAACTAAGCTTATCGTCAGAACATATCCCATTTTATCTATTTCTTCTTCCCTATTACCGCTTTTTAAAAAAAATTTTTAAATTTATTTTCAGCGTAACAGTATTCATTGTTTTTGCACCACACCCAGTGCTCCATGCAATCCGTGCCCTCTCCAGTACCCACCACCTGGTTCCCCCAACCTCCCACCCCCTGCCCCTTCAAAACCCTCAGATTGTTTTTCAGAGTCCATAGTCTCTCATGGTTCACCTCCCCTTCCAATTTCCCTCAACTCCCTTCTCCTCTCCATCTCTCCTTGTCCTCCATGCTATTTGTTATGCTCCACAAATAAGTGAAACCATATGATAATTTACTCTCTCTGCTTGACTTATTTCACTCAGCATAATCTCTTCCAGTCCCGTCCATGTTGCTACAAAAGTTGGGTATTCATCCTTTCTGATGGAGGCATAATATTCCATAGTGTATATGGACCACATCTTCATCAAAATCAAAAGCTTCTGCACAGCAAAGGAAACAGTCAACAAAACAAAGAGGCAACCCACGAATGGGAGAAGATATTTGAAAATGACAGTACAGACAAAAGGTTGATATCCAGGATCTATAAAGTACTCCTCAAACTCAACACACACAAAACAGACAATCATGTCAAAAAATGGGCAGAAGATATGAACAGACACTTCTCCAATGAAGACATACAAATGGCTATCAGACACATGAAAAAATGTTCATCACCACTAGCCATCAGGGAGATTCAAATTAAAGCCACATTGAGATACCACCTTACACCAGTTAGAATGGCCAAAATTAGCAAGACAGGAAATGACATGTGTTGGAGGGGATGTGGAGAAAGGGGAACCCTCTTCCACTGTTGGTGGGAATGCAAGTTGGTGCAGCCACTTTGGAGAACAGTGTGGAGATTTCTCAAGAAATTAAAAATAAAGCTTCCCAATGACCCTGCAATTGCTCTACTGGGTGTTTACCCCCGAAATACAGATGTAGTGTAAAGAAAGGCCATCTGTACCCCAATGTTTATAGCAGCAATGGCCACGGTCGCCAAACTGTGGAAAGAACCAAGATGCCCTTCAACTGATGAATGGATAAGGAAGATGTGGTCTATATACCCTACTACCACTTTAATCAAATTCACTATTATTGTTTACTTGGACCATGGCAATATCTCCCATCTTACCCTTCTGTCCAGAGTAGTCTTTTGAAAACATAGAGCTTGTTGTTCTCCTACCCATTCATGGTTTGCACTTGTACTTATAATAAATTCCAAATATTGTGCTCTGGGTTCCACATCTATCCACAATCAAGCATCTGCCTACTTCTTCAACTTCATCTTTTACCACTCTTTTCATTCCCACTCTGCTCTCTCCACACTATTTATCCCTTAAAAAAATTATGTTTGTCTCTACTGTAACTTTTTGCAATAGCTGTTCTCAGTGCCTGGGATACTCTTTCTCTAGATCTTTATCTTGTTCCTTTATTCACATTTCACCCTAAATGTCCCCTCTTCAGTGATGAGTTTCCAAACCACACGATATAACAACCTCATATTTTCTACTCTTACTTTGAACAGTGTCTGTAAACTCTTTTTAATATTTTCTTTGTTGGTTTTTGTTTGTATTTTTTTCAATAGAAAATGAGCACTAGGTGTTGTATGTAAGTGATGAATCACTAAATTCTACTCCCAAAGCCACTATTACCCTATATGTTAACTAATGAGAATTTAAATAAAAACTTGAAACAAACAAACTAAAAAATGCGAAATGCAAAAGAAAAAAGACTTATCAGGAAAAATACTAACTGACCTTTGATAGCTTACTAAATACCAGAAACTGCTAAGAAAAGAAAGAAAGAAAGAAAGAAAGAAAGAAAGAAAAATGAAAGTAAGTTTCATAAGTTCAGATGGCTTCCTATTCTATTCATTTTATTTCTGCACCTAGCTCATAATTTGGCACATGGTGGGCCTCCAAATAAATTTTTAGGATGTACATGTGGATAGATGGATGACTGAAGTTTTTAAGGAGGTTGGAAGAGATAGTGTTCTGGCTACAGAAAGATAGGGAGTCAAAGAAAGCTAATTTGAAATTGGAGAGACATGAGCATATGCAAATGCTGCTGAGAAGGAACCAATATAAAGGGAGAGGATCAAGTAAAATAAACACACAGGAGGATAATGTGACTGTCATTGATCATTTTTAGCCAGTTTGTCATTTTAATGAACTTGTTTTTGAACTAAAAACTTTTGATCCAATTCTATGTTATCAGTTTTACCTGTGTGTTGTTGAAAGCTGGATAATTGTATTATCATGAGTTATTTTATAATTAGAGAAGGCTCTGGCACGGTTAAGAAGAGTGTTGCCAGAAACCAGGTGTCTGACTTCTGTGGGTACTTGGCCTCTAATGGCCTCGGGAGGGAAATGATTGGCCAGAGCTTCTTCCTCTCCTGCACCATTGTTTCTATCCCCTGGTC
Organism: Lutra lutra; assembly: GCF_902655055.1. Taxonomy (NCBI): domain Eukaryota; kingdom Metazoa; phylum Chordata; class Mammalia; order Carnivora; family Mustelidae; genus Lutra; species Lutra lutra. The sequence continues at coordinate 158,457,492 of NC_062281.1, forward strand.
TCAATATGGTATGTTGGACAGATGGGAGACAACTGATGCAGAGAAAGACCCTTTCCTTTGTGGAGAGCAGCCTTCACCAGCAGCCATTGCATACTGAGCTCTTCCTCTTGAGAAGACCAGAACATGCCTGTTTAGAAGAAATTTTTTTTTTTTTTTAGCATGGTTATCTGTGGTGCATTTAGATTATTTTACTTCTCCCTCTACTTGTCAAACAAATACACAAACATGCAAACACACACACATTTATACACACACCCCCACCTTAGTTTTATTTTCTGGTTCTTAAAAGTACAGTGTATATTAAATAACACACTATAATTTCCTGTATGTATGGTTCCCTGGTTTTGGTATCTGTTTTTGCCTTTGAAAGAGTAGGAAAAACACATTCTACGATACTTTGTGTTACCAATCGTCCTCTTCTGTATTCTTTCCATTTTCCTTTCTGAGAGTTAAGTCTCTGAAAGATACAGGAAGATAGGTGAAGTTTATGAGTGGGAGGACAATATTCCCTTAAAAAGTTGTCCTAGTGCAGTAGAAAAGCAACTGTCTTGTTTTCTGATTCCTGGATAATTTGGTTAAAGTAGATGCTAGAACTCTAAGACTGCTTTAAGCGGGAGAAAAATAGACAGTGTTTTCCTACCTACTCCCAGTCACAAAGGTACAAAGGATGCTCTGTTTTATATGGGGGGGGGGGCATGGTCACTTATACATACGTGTAGATACATAGATAGATAGACATATGTCCATCTATCTAGTAATAATTTAGTATGATTTTAACATTACATTTTGATTATTATTTTTAGTAACATATAATGTATTATTTGCCCAAGGGTACAGGTCTGTGAATCATCAGACAGCACATTCCATAGCACTCACCACAGCCCATACCCTCCCCAATGTCCATAACACAGCCATCCTATCTGTATTCCCAACCCCCAGCAAGCCTCAGTTTGTTTCATGGGGTTAAGAGTCTCTTATGGTTTGTCTCCCTCCCAATCCCATCTTGTTTCCTTTTTTTCCTTCCCTAACCTCCAAACCCCACCCTGCCTCTCAAATTCCTCATATCAGAGAGATAATATGATAATTGTCTTTCTCTGATTGACTTATTTCTCTCAGCATATTACCCTCTAGTTCCATCCACATCATTGCAAATGGCAAGATTTCATTTCTTTTGATGGCTGAATAGTATTCCATTGTATCTATACACCACATCTTTTTTATCCAGTCATCTCTTGATGGACATCTAGGTTCTCTCCATACTTTGGCTATTATGGATATTGCTGCTATATACACTCAGGTGCACGTGCCCCTTCGGATCACTACATTTGTATCTTTAGGATAAACACCCAGTAGTGCGATTAATGGGTCATAGGATAGCTCTATTTGCAACTTTTTGAGGAACCTCCATACTGTTTTCCAGAGTGGCTGCACCAGCATGCAGTCCCACCAGCAGTGTAGGAGGGTTCCCCTTTCTCCGAATCCTCGCCAACACCTATCATTTCCTGACTTGTTAATTTTAGCCATTCTGACTGGTGTTAGGTGGTATCTCATTGTGGTTTTGATTTGTATTTCCCTGATGGCGAGTGATGTGGAGCACTTTTTCATGTGTCTGTTAGCCCTCTGGATGTCTTCTTTGCAGAATGTCTGTTCCTGTCTTCTGCTCGTTTCTTGATTGGATTATTTGTTCTTTAGGTGTTGAGTTTGACACGTTCTTTATAGAATTTGGATACTAGCTCTTTATGTGATATGTCATTTGCAAGTATCTTCTCCCATTCTGTTAGTTGTCTTTTGGTTTTGTTGACTGTTTCCTTTACTGTGCAAAAGCTTTTGATCTTGTTGAAGTCCCAGTAGTTCATTTTTGCCCTTGTTTCCCTTGCCTTTGGCGATGTTTCCAGGAAGAAGTTGGGGTGGCTGAGGTCGAAGAGGTTGCTGCCTGTGTGCTTTTCAAGGATTTTGATGGAAATCTGTCTCACATTGAGGTCTTTCATCCATTCTGAGTCTGTTTTTGTGTGTGGTGTAAGGAACTGGTCCAGTTTCATTTTTCTGCATGTGACTGTCCAATTTTCCCGACACCATTTGTTGAAGAGACTGTCTTTTTTCCATTGGGCATTCCCTCCTGCAGATTGTCGCAGATTAGTTGACCATAGAGTTGAGGGTCCATTTCTAGGCTCTCTACTCTGTTCCATTGATCTATGTGTCTGTTTCTGTGCCAGTACCATACTGTCTTGATGATTACAAGCTTTGTAATAGAGCTTGAAGTCTAGAATTGTGATGCCACCAGCTTTGGTTTTCTTTTTCAACATTCCTCTGGCTATTCGGGGTCTTCACTGGTTCCATATAAATTTTAGGATTATTTCTTCCATTTCTTTGGAAAAAATGGATAGTATTTTGATAGGGATTGTGTAAATGTGTAGATAGCTTTAGGTAGCATAGACATTTTCACAATATTTGTTCTTCCAATCCAGGAGCATGGAACGTTTTTCCATTTCTTTGTGTCTTCCTTAATTTCTTTCATGAGTATGTTTTAGTTTTCTGAGTACAGATTCTTTGCCTCTTTGGTTAGGTTTATTCCTAGGTATCTTATGGTTTGGTGTACAATTGTAAGTGGAATTGACTCTTTGATTTCTCTTTTTTCTGTCTTGCTGTTGGTGTATAGAAAGGCAACTGATTTCTGTGCATTGATTTATTTATTCTGACACTTCACTGAATTCCTGTATGAGTTCTAACAGTTTTGGAGTGGAGTCTTTTGGGTTTTCCACATAAAGTATCATATCATCTGCAAAGAGTGAGAGTTTGATTTCTTTGCCGATTCAAATGCCTTTTCTTTTTGTTGTCTGATTGCCAAGGCTAGGACTTGCAGTACTATGCTGAATAGCAGTGGTGATAGCGGACAGCCCTGCCGTGTTCCTGACCTTAGGGGAAAATCTCTCAGTTTTTCCCCCTTGAGAATGATATTTGTAGTGGATTTTTCATAGATGGTTTTGATGATTCGGAGGTATGTACCCTCTATCCCTACACTTTGTAGAGGTTTGGTCAAAAAAGCATGCTGTACTTTGTCAAATGCTTTTTCAGCAACTATTGAGAGTGCCATATGGTTCTTATTCTTTCTTTTGTTAATGTATTGTATGACATGGATTGATTTGCAGACGTTGAAGCAACCTTGCAGCCCAGGAATAAATCCCCTTGGTCATGGGGAATAATCCTTTTAATGTACCATTGGATCCTATTGGCTAGTATTTCGGTGAGAATTTTCATGTCTGTGTTCATCAAGGATATTGGTGTGTAATTCTCCTTTTTGATGGGGTCTTTGTCTGGTTTGGGGATCAAGGTAATGCTGGCCTCATAAAATGAGTTTGGAAGTTTTCCTTCCATTGCTGTTTTTTGGAACAGTTTCAGGAGACTAGGTATGAATTCTTCTTTCAATGTTTGGTAGCATTCCCATGGGAAGCCCTCTGGCCCTGGGCTCTTGCTTGTTGGGAGATTTTTGATGACCTCTTCAATCTCCTTACTGGTTATGGGTCTGTTAAGGTTTTCTATTTCTTCCTGTTTCAGTTTTGGTAGTTTATGTGTCTCCAGGAGTGCATCCATTTCTTCGATTCTCAAATTTGCTGGCATATAGTTGCTCATAATATGTTCCTATATTTGCTTTTCTTTGGTGTTGGTTGTGATCTTTCATTCACCATTCATGATTTTATTACTTTGGGTCCTTTCCCTTATCTTTTTTTTTAAAGACTTCATTTATTTATTTAACAGGCAGAGATCACAAGTAGGCAGAGAGGCAGGCAGAGAGAGAGGAGGAAACAGGCTCCCTGCTGATCCAGGTTGATCCCTGGACCCTGGGATCACGACCTGAGCCAAAGGCAGAGGTCCCCACCCACTGAGCCACCCAGGTGCCCCCTCTCTTATGTTTTTGATAAGTCTGGCCAGGGGTTTATCAATCTTACTAATTCTTTCAAAGAATCAGCTCCTAGTTTCATTGATTTGTTCTTCTGTTCTTTTGGTTTCTATTTCATTGATTTCTGCTCCGATCTTTATTATTTCTCTTCTCCTGCTGGGTTTAGGCTTTCTTTGCTGTTCTTTCTCCAGCTACGTTAGGTGTAGGGTTAGCTTTTGTACTTGAGACCTTTCTTGCTTCTTGAGAAAGGCTTGTGTTTCTATATACTTTCCCCTCACGGACCGCCTGTGCTCTGTCCCAAAGATTTTGAACAGTTGTGTTTTCATTTTCATTTGTTTCCATGATTTTTTTCAATTCTTCTTTAAGCTCCTGGTTGACCCATTCTTTCTTTAGTACAATGCTCTTTAGCCTGCGTGTATTTGAGTTCTTTCCAACTTTCCTCTTGTGATTGAGTTCTAGCTTCAGAGCACTGTGGTCTGAAAATATGCAGGGAATGATCCAGGTCTTTTGGTACTGATTGAGACCTGATTTGTGACCCAGGATGTTATCCATTCTCTCAAATGTTCTGTGTGCACTCGAGAAGAATGTGTATTCTCTTGCTTTGGGATGGAATGTTCTGAATATATCTGTGATGTCCCTCTGTTCCAGTGTGTCCTTTAAGTCTTTTATTTCCTTGTTGATCTTTTGCTTTGATGACCTGTTCATTTCAGTGTGGTGGTTGTTAAAGTCCCCTGCAAATATTGTATTATTGTTGATGTGTTTCTTTGTTATTAATTAGTTTATATAATTAACTGCTCCCCTGTTATGGGCACAAATATTTAAAGTTGTTAGATCTTCTTGTTGGACAGATCCTTTAAGTGTCCTTCCTCCTGTCTTATTCAAGTCTTTGCTTAAAATCTTATATATCTGATATCAGGATTTCCACCACAGCTTTCTTTTGATGTCCATTAGCATGGTAAATAGTTTTCCACCCCTAACTTTAAATCTGGAGGTGTCTTTGGGTCTAAAATGAGTTTCTTGTAGACAACATATTGATTTTTTTGGGGGGGGGGGTTGTTTTTTTTTATCCATGCTGATACCCTATGCGTTTTGATTGGGACATGTAGCCCATTTACATTTAGGGAAACTATTGAAGAATATGAGTTTAGTGCTATTGTATTGCCTATATGGTGGTTGTTACTGTATATTGTCTCTGTTCCTTTCTGGTCAAGTTTTAGACTCTCTCTTTGCTTAGAGGACCCCTTTCAATATTTCCTATAGGGCTGGTTTGGTGTTTGCAAATTCTTTTAATTTTTGGTTTTCCTGAAAGATTTTTATCTTTCCTTCTTTTTTCAGTGATAACCTAATTGGATATAGTATTCTTGGCTGCATATTTTTCTCATTTGTGCTCAATATATTGTGCCAGTGCTTTCTGACATGCCAGGTCTCTGGATAAATCTGCTGCCAATCTAATATTTCTACCATTGTATGTTACAGACTTCTTGTCCTGTGCTGCTTTCAGGGTTTTCTCTTTTTCACTAAGACTTGTAAGTTTTACTATTAGATGACAGAGTAGACCTATCTTTATTGATTTTGAGTGGGGTTCTCTGTGCCTCCTGGATTTTGATGCTTGTTCCCTTTGCAATGTTAGGGAAATTCTCTACTATAATTTGCTCTAATATACCTTCTGCCCCTCTCTCTCTTTCGTCTTCTTCTGGGATCTGAATTATTCTAACTTTGTTTCGTGTTATGGTGTCTCTTATCTCTCAAATTCTCCCCTCATAGTCTAGTCGTTGTACGTGTCTCTTTTACTTGGCTTTTTTATTCTCTGTCATTTGGTATTCTATGCCACTAATTCTCATTTCTGCCTCATTTATCCTAGCAGGAAGAGCCTCCATTTTTTATTGCACCTCATTAACAGCTTTTCTCAAAAATTTCAACTTGGTTAGATTTTAGTTCTTTTATTTCTCCAGAAAGAGTTTCTCTAATATCTTCCATGCTTTATTCAAGCCCAGCTAGCACCATGAGAATTGTCATTCTGAACTCTAGTTCTAACATATTACCAATGTCCATATTGGTTAGGTCCCTAAGCTATCAGCACTGCCTCTTATTCTTTTTTCTTTCTTTTTTTTTTTTTTTTGTGGTGAGTTTTCCTGCCTTATCATTTTCTCCATGAATGAGAAAATAAAATACTAAAAGGGTGGCAGAGATCCGAGAAAATTGTATGCTAACCAAATCAGAAGAGATCTCAAACCCAGGGTATAAGGGGGAAAAAAGAAATAAAAATACATATAATTTTATATACACATATAAATATATATGTATATATAATTTTATTGTTTTTAATTTTCTTTTTTTTCTTTTTTCTTTTTAAAGATTTTATTTATTTATTTGAGAGAGAGACAGTGAGAGAGAGCATGAGCGAGGAGAAGGTCAGAAAGAGAAGCAGACTCCCCGTGGAGCTGGGAGCCTGATGCGGGACTTGATCCCGGGACTCCAGGATCATGACCTGAGCCGAAGGCAGTCGTCCAACCAACTGAGCCACCCAGGCGCCCCTAATTTTCTTTTTTTTACATATGTTCATATACATATATAAATACATTAGACTGGTGAATAGAACAGAGCCACCTTCTTGAGATGTGTGTTTTTTGGTCTCTTAGAGGAAACTACCTTCCACAATTTTAATGAAAGAAAAACTTATATATACAAAAATAAGGGTAAACACGATGATGGGCTTGAATATGACCCTAAAGATGAAAATTTAAAAAAATTCTAAAAAGCAAATGATAAGATAAGTTGGTTGGGAAAAGAAAAAAAAATAGAGGAGTGTTGTGCTCAGGCTTGGGACTAGAACAAAGCCATGTGGTAGATTAGGGTATATTTTGATCTATTAGAAGAAATTGTATTCCAAAATGTTTTAGGGAAAAAAAAATCCATGGGGCACCTAGGTGGCTCAGTGGGTTAAGCCTCTGCCTTCAGCTTGGGTCATGATCTCAGAATCCTGGGATTGAGCCCCACATTGGGGTCTCTACTCAGCAGGAAGGCTGCTGCTCCCTCTCTCTTTCTGCCTGCCTCTCTGTCTACTTTAGATCTCTCTCTCTGTCAAATAAATAAATAAAATCTTTTAAAAAATATATATGTATACATGGGGTTCTTGGGTGGCTCAGTGGGTTAAAGCCTCTGCCTTCAGCTCAAGTTATGGTCCCAGGGTCCTGGGATCGAGCCCCGCATTGGGCTTTCTGCTCAGCAAGGAGTCTGCTTCCCCTCTCTCTCTGCCTGCCTCTCTGCCTACTTGTGATCTCTGTCAAATTAACAAATAAAATATTTAAAAAAAAATATATATATATATATGTATGTATACAAAAAATAAGGTTGAATACAATGAAAGGATAAAATATGATTATAACAATGAAGGTTTAAAAAGATTTTTTTTAAAGAAAGAGATTATTAAGATAAACTAGTTAAAAAACGTTAAAGGGGGGGAAGAGGAAAAGTTAATAAAATAGAATAAGAAAAAATAAAATAAAAAAAATTTAACTTTGCAAGACTAAAGGATCATGGGGGTAAAGCCATGAATTCTATGTGTTGCTTTCCCCTAGCTCTGGAGTTCTGCTGTTCTCCTTGAGTATAGATCTTGGTCTTGGCTGGGTGTTCTTGCCAGTCTTCTGTGGGAGGGGCCTGTTGCAGTGATTCTCAAATGTCTTTGCCTGAGGTGGAACTGCACCACCCTTGTCAGGAACTGGGCTAAATAATCTGCCCGGGCTCACTCTTTGAGGTTTTGTTCCCTGAATACTTTCTGTACTGCTTTGGAGGAGGGGAATGAAAATGGCGGCCTCCCACTCTCTGGCCCAGAGCCAAGAGCTTGGGGCCCCACTCCTCAATGCGCCCTTACAGATAAGCAGTCAATTACTCCTGTCTCCCAGGTCTACCGCCACACTCTGAGCTCTCCTGGCCTGTAACCAATCATTTCTATCTCTGATGCATGGCCCCATTTGGAGTCTCCAAATCCAGCAGATTCCTGCCATGCTGCTTCTCCCAGAGGAGGAAGGGGAGTCTCCCCAGATCTGCCACTTGTGGGGTCCCTGCTTGAAGAGCAGTGGCCTGACTGTGCCTTGGATCATGGTTTAAGATAACCCTGATCTGAAAGCTCACTCTGGCTCTGTTTCTGTAGTCGGCTTCCCTGCTCTGATACCTGGCAGCTCTGCCACACTCAGACACCCCTGATCTTTCTGTGACTCTGCAGAACCTGAGACCATACTGTCGCTTCAAGGGCTCCACCACTTAGCCTCTGGAGTAATGTCCCTTAGTTGAGCAGACTTCTAAAAATTCTTATTTTGTGCTCCACTGCTCTGCTTCTTGCTGGGACCTGGCCCCTCCCCCCCACAGTCTATCTTCCTATCACTTTGGATTCACTTCTCTGCATGTCCTACCTTTCAGAAAGTGGTAGGTTTTCTGTTCCTAGAATTGCTGCTCTTCTTCTCTTCTCTCTCCTCTTGAGTTTGTAGGTGTTTAGAATGGTTTGATAACTATATAGCTGAAATTGTGGGGTCTGATGTCATTTTAGTTTGCTATTCCTCTGCCCTCTTGCCTCCCCCTTTAACATTACTTTTAAGATAGGTTCCATACACTTTCTTTTTCTGTTCACTTTTTCCTTCTTTCCTGTTCTTTAATCTCTTTCTACTTATACTTCTCTCAATATCATTCAGCCATTCTTTCATTCTTTCAAGAATTGCTGAATACCTAACATGTTCCAGGCATTAAACCAATTACTGGGAGTGTGATTATTTAAAAAAAAAAATAAGTCCTTTTTTTCCTCAAGGTGAATTTTTACCTAAACAATTACATTCCAGTATATGTGCTCTAATCAAGGCAGCCTATAGTACCATGGGAGCTCATTAAAGGTCACACATAGTGGGAGCTGAGGACATATTAAGTGCTTAATTCATATTAATGACTTCTTAATGCATATGCATATTTCAGTGCAACCATGTGAAAACAAATACCTTTTTCCTCCACAGGAGATGGATTATGGTCATACCAAGCAATTCCTCTGTAATAGCAAATGTGTTTTTATTATGGCATGGCATACAGGGCTAGGTGTGTCTGGCATCTTTTTTTTTTTTTTTATGTCACTCTAGAATAGGTGTTCCATTTGAAAAACAGGCAAGATGGATGATTTGGCTTTTTCTTTTATGATTTAATTAGTTTCATTCTTTTTGAAGCAAAGCATTAGACAGAGAGTGCCGAAGAACAATTTATACCTGATTTTCTGGGCTATGGGTCCAGGGTCATTTGGGGGTTAAAAAGCAGATTTTATAGATATAAATGAAACTGCTCATTGACTTAGCCCATCCTTCCTGCCAAGGCAAACTTATTACTGAAACAATTCACTTTATGTGGTGAATTTTAAGCAGTGCTGGAGCAGAGAGAAGGTAAGACTGACATATAGTGAATTCTTGCACCAAATATATCTTTTCCAAGGAAATTTTCAATTTAAGAAACTTTTAATGCATCTTCAGGTTTTCTTTTTCTTTTTCTTTTTTTGTTCTTTTCGAGAGAGACAGGATGTTTATATCTCATTTATGTTAAAATATTAACTACTCATCATGTGCCTGCAATATGAAGCAACAACAATGATGAGTGGGAACAGGCTGACCCTACGGTCCTGTGTTTCTTAAAGAAGCTCGCCATTTTAAAAACTTGTTTTGGCTCAATGGGAAAGGAGGATTGTTGAACATGAATTTCAGATCGATCTCTTGCCTCTGACAGTTACTGCAAGAGCTCCAATCACATTAGTGCCTCTTCAGCTTGAGCCAGAATTTATAGCATAAATCCAACATTTTTCAAATCTTAATCAACCGAGAGGTCATTCTCCTCAAAGTGCAGTTTTGCTGCTGCCATCAGAAAATCAATGGAAAGGGCTGATACTTTCTTCCTGCCACAGCACCAGACACAAAATGAAATGCTCCAGTAAGGTCTGCTTCATATTCAGCTGTAGCTCTTAGAGCATTTTTTGTTTTAGTGCCAGTGACACTTTTGATCCCCAATGTGTAGGTCCTACCTAGGGGAAACAGTCCAGTCAGCAGTAGCATAATCAGATTTTAAAAAGGAGAAGCTTTGATCTTGTTCTTTGTTTTAAAAAGCTATTTCTATTGTCTATAGAATAAAACCCCAATTCTTCGGTATGGTTTCAGAACTCTTCATATACCACCTAGTCAGCTTAACACATTGCTTGGCATAGAGGAGTACTTAAGAAATATTGTGAATAGTCGAATAAATGGATCTATCCTTGGGCATCCACATCAAACTTCTCCCTGTAAAATATTATATCCCCAGGTCTTCAGGTCTTGATTCACACAGATCTTTAAACTTAGTGCCCTCTTTTTCTTTAATACCCTAAGAAAATATTCTTGTTCCTTTGACTGGCTCAGAAGTCACTTTTGTGAAACTTTTCTTTCTCCTGTTCCAAGCCAAGAAGGGATCTAGAAGTTTCTTTCTATGTGATCCCACTGCACATTTTTATACCTCCATGATAGTCCTTGACATTATTTTCAAATTAGGTACAGATGGGCCTGATTCTCTGTCTGATAGAATGCAAATTCTGTCAGAGGCAACACACTGTTTAATCAGCCCTGAGGGTTTTTAAATATATCAGTCAAATTAAATCAACATTCTGTACAAACCATATTTGCTGAGATATGAAGTCACAAGATTGGGAATGAGAAGTTTTCCACCCATCTGTATAATCTTGGTCTAGCTCTCTGGACCTCAATGTCTTAATCAAGTGATACAGTGGCCTAACTGATCACTAAAATTTATTTTTACTTTATCATTATTATTATTATATTATAATATTTGTTATTGTAATATTTTTATTTTTGCTGTTACTACTACCCCCAGTTAATCATGCTAGTAGCAGCATTATTCAAGTCCCTACTATGTGTTAAGCCCTAAGAACTTAACTTACATATTGCATTTAATCTTCAAAAAAATCACATGAGTTAGATGTTGTTACCTTCATTGCACAAAGATGAGAATTGATGCTCACAGGCTGAGAAACTTGTCTGAAGTCACCCAGCTAGAATGTGACAGAACTAGAATTTAATTCCAGTATTTTGAATTCCGGTTCTTAAAAGATGCACTTTTACTCATTATAACCATTACTATGAATGCAAGAAAAAATGCATGTTTTACTAGAAATAAATAATTGATTATAATTAAAAATAATGTAACATCATGAAAGTCATGGAAACCAGAGACCTCCAAGGAAAACAAAGAAGAATAAATTACTCATAATTGTACTAACCAGAGAGAACCCATGTTAACATGCTTGTGAATTTCCTTTAAGTGTTTTCTCGATGCTTTTTATCTTCTTTATCTTATTTTATCTGTCAAGTATATTTATATATGTATATGTGTTTACACAGTTAATAACTGCATATTAGTTGAGGTATAAAACTGGCATGGTGGGTCAAAACGAGTATGTAGAAGCTGTAATTCTTTTGTCCTTGTCTGGCCTGAGCCTCATGTATATTAATAGTTTACCTAGACAAGGACTGCTCTTACCACAAATACATTTGAGGCATTTGGGCTCTGATTCATACCAACAAGTGTCTCCTCCAAGTGCCAGAATTAGATAACTTTAATTCATTGGAGATATTAGAGTTTTTGAAGGATGGCATAAAAACCATTTGGGAGAAGAAATGAATTTGAACAATTGACTGAATTTCCTCTTTTGGGGAAAAAGCAAAGCAATTCTGAGTTTGGTGAAAACTCAAACCTTGAAAAAGATTCAGACTTTGAGATTACATTAACTGAATTGCAGTCCAGGATCTATTAATTCCTTACTCAGAAGCCTGAGATGTATATTAGTTTAGAAGCTTGATAAGGTCTAAGGAGAAACTGGAATCTGAGAAGGTTGAAGTCATTTGTTTTAATTTTCTTGCCTAAGAGATGATGGGCTGAGGACTAAATCTTAGTATGGCAAAGAAGTAAAGTAGATTCAGCATCTACTTTAGCCTCACACTGTTAGGTCTTGGTCATACATTTTATCATTTTACTCTCTCATTGACTCTGTAAGGTGAAGGTGCTATCTCCTTTATAGAGAGGAGAAAACTGAGATAAAATAATCTGCTCAAGGTTGCAAGCATCTAGTAAGTAGCAGTGTCAGCACTTGAATCTTTATCTAAGTGGCTCCAAAGTCTGTTCTTTTAGCAATGCTATAGATCTGAGGCTTTCCATAGTTCTTTTAGTAATGCCATAGTTCTGAGGCTTTCCAACTCCCAGAATAGAGCTCTTTCTAGCTCTTGCAGACATTTTATGGAATAGGTCATTATGACTATACGGGGATAGAGGTTTCATTAAAGGAATTGGAAATATCTAATTAACCATGTGGGAGGATCTAAGGAAGTGATGATTAAGAAGGGGCAGTTAGAGGATCAGAGAAGAATCCACCAGCCTGTCAATCTGAGAAGCATGATATCAAAGTGAGACAGCAGTGTGTGATCATGGAGAGATATATGGAAAGCCATTGGCTCTGTGTATCTACTAATGATGGGATTCTGCAGCCAGACATCTTGTGATTGATTTGGGGTCTCTGGTTAGTAAGGCCAGCAATAAGAGGAAAGAACTGAAATTAGAGTAGGGGAGAGGAAGGACAAGCTGTAACCCTCTAGATACCTCTGTGTCTGATGTTACAACATCTGACTAAGCAAAGATCTATGTAGGCTAATGGCTGCTGCTTTATTTTCACCTTCCAAATCATGGGAAGTTTCCTCATTTGACCAACTTTAAGCCAAAAATCACACAGGAAAAGTCATTCTGAAAAACATAGTTGCCTGTTTAGCTGCATCTTCCACTGGGGCCATTTGGACAGTTTGAAGACTGGTATGCTCCAGAAGAAATTATGTCCAACTATCTATCCTAAAGCCAAATATCTATAGCAGAACTGTCCAATAGGACTTTCTGCAGTGGTAGAAATATTCCATATCTATGATGCTTAATACTGTAGCTATTAACCACATGTGACTATTGAGTTCTTCAGTTATGGCTAGTGTGTCTAAGGAACAAAATTTTAAATTTTATGTCTTATTCTTTGCATTAAATTTTATTAGCCACATGTAGCTAGTGACTATTGTATCGGACAGGCAAATTTGTAGCGTCTGTCACTTCAGCACCTGGGCACACTGTAGCAGTAACAGATGTTGAGATCAGATTACATCTAGAACAGCCAGTTCTCAGAACAGAGTTTATTCATAGTGTGTGCTCAGTAAAGGCTGAACGACTCTCCTAAGCTCATTTATTTTCCTCTGTATTCTGCTTTTCTTCCAGTATTCTCTCTCTTTTTGAAAAATTTTAAAAATGTTCATTCCAGTATAGTTTACATATAGTGATATATTACTTTCAAGTGTACAATACAGTAATTCAACAACTCTAAATATTACTCAGTGCTCATCACAAAAAAATGAACTGTTTATTCCCCATTAACTTTTTCATCCATCTCTGCACCTACCTCCCCTCTGATAACCACCAGTTTGTTCTCTGTAATTAAGAGTATGTTTCTTGGTTTATCTCTTTCTTTTTTTTCCTTTGCTCACTCATCTTGATTCTTAAATTCCATATATGAGTGAAATCATATGGTATTTGTCTTTGATTGACTTAATTTGCTTAGCATGATACTCTCTCTCTCCATCCATATTGTTGCAGATGGGAAGATTTTGGCTGAATAATATGCCATTATGTGTCCATTCATCAATGGATAGTTGGGCTTCTTCCATAGTTTGGCTATTGTGAATAATGCTGCTATAAACATAGGAGTGCATGTATCCCTTTGAATTAGTGTTTTTGTATTCTGTGGTTAAATACCCAGTAGTGCAATTATTGGATCATAGGATAGTTCTATTTTTAGATTTTGAGGAATCTCCATACTCTTTTCCATAGTGGTCATGCCAGTTTGCATTCCCACTAACAGTGCATGAGAATTCCTGTTTCTCCATATCCTTACCAATGCTTGCTATTCCAAGCATTTTTATTTTAGCCATCCTGACTGGTGTGAGGTGATATCTCATTGTAGTTTTGATTTGCCTTTCCGTGATGATGAGGGAAGTTGAACATCTTTTCATGTGTGTTGGCCATTTGCATGTTTTCTTTGAAGAAATGTATATTCATATCTTCTGCACATTTATTAATTTTATTATTTGTGTTTTGGGGTATTGAGTTGTATAGGTTCTTTATATATTTTGGAAACTAACCCTTTATCAGATACGTCATTGACAAATATCTTCTTCCATTCAGTAGGTGGCCTTCTCATTTTGTTGATTGCTTCCTTCACTGTACAGAAGTTTTTTGTTTTGTTTTGGTTTGGTTTTTTGAATGTAGTTCTAATAGTTTATTTTGGCTTTTATTTATATCCCTTTCCTCAGGAGATATATCTAGAAAAATGTTGCTATATATCCAGAAAAATCAGCTATGGTTGATGTCAGGGAAATTACTCCCTGTGCTCTCTCCTAGGATTTTTATGGTTTATGTCTCCCATTTAGGTCTTTAACCCATTTTGAGTTTATTTTTGTGTATAATGTAAGCAAATGGTCCACTTTCATTCTTTTGCATGTAGTTGTCCAGTGTTCCCAAAACCATTTGTTGAAGAGATTGTCTTTTTCCCATTGCATATACTTTCCTCTTTTGTTGAAGATTAATTGACCATATAGTTGTAGCTTTATTTCTGCATTTTGTATTTGGTTCTATTGATCTATGTGTCTGCTTTTGTGCCAGTACCATACTGCTTTGATTACTATGGCTTTTTAATCTAACTTGGAATCTGGAATTGTGATACCTCTGGTTTTGTTTTTCTTTTTTAGGATTGCTTTGGCAATTTGGGGTCTTTTGTGGTTCTATAATAATTTGAGGATTGTTTTAGTTCTGTGAAAAATGCTGTTGATATTTTGATAGGGATTGCATTAAATGTGTAGATTGCTTTGGGTAGTATAGGCATTTTGACAATGTTTGTTCTTCCAACCCATGAGCATGGAATGTCTTTCCATTTCTTTTTCTTGTCTTTAATTTCTTTTATCAATGTTTTATAGTTTTTAGAGTACAGGTTTTTCACCTCTTTGGTTAAGTTTATTCCTAGGTACTTAATTATTTTTGGCATATTTGTAAATGAGATTGTTTTCTTAATTTCTCTTTCTGCTGCTTCATTATTAGTATATAGGAATGCAGCAGATTTCTGTATATTGATTTTGTGTCCTGCGACTTTGCTGAATTTGTGTATCAATTCTAATAGTTTTTTGGTGGAGTCTTCTGGGTTTTCTGCATAGTGTATCATGTTGTCTTGAGTGGTGGAAATTTGACTTCTTTCTTGCCTATTTAGATGCCTTTTATTTCTTTTTGTTGTCTTATTGCTGTAACTAGTACTTTCAGTACTGTATTAAATAAAAAGAGTCGTGAGGCTAGACATCCTTGTTTATTCCTGACCTTGGGGGAAAACCTCTCTCTCTCTCTCTCTTTGCATATGGCCTTTTTTATGTTGGGGTATGTTTCCTCTAAATCTACATTGTTGAGGGGTTTTATGATGAATGGATGTTGTACTTTGTCAAATAATTTTTTTTCAAGTTAGTACATAATATCTTGTACATATAGCAGACTATATGAGGTTGATGGTTGCTTAAGTTTGAACTCATTCTTTACTCCTCCCACCATCCCTACTTTTTATGTATATGGTGTCATATTTTACATTCTTTTATTTTGTGAATCCCTTGACTGATTTTACTACTTTTTGCTTCCAGTGTTTTATGCTCTCACTTATGGTCCATTCAGAGTCCCCGTTATGATTTCTTGCAGGGCTGCTTTAGTGGCAGTGAATTCCCTTAGCTTTTGTTTGTCTGGAAAACATTTTATTTCTCTTTCTATTTGGAATGATGACCTTGGTGGGTAGAGTATTCTTGGCTACAGAGTTTTCCCTTTCAGCATTTTAAATATATCATGCCACTCCCTCTGGCTTGCAGTGTTTCTGTTGAAAAATCAGCTTATAGCTTTATGGGATTTCCCTTGTATGTAACTGTATTCTTTGCTGCTTCTAAAATTCTTTCTTATCACTACTTTTTTTCATTTTAATGGCTTTGTTTCTTGGTGTGGACCTCTTTGGGTTGATTTTGTTGGATGATTTCTGTGCCTCCTGGATCTGGATATGTGTTTCCTTCTTCAGATTCAGAAAGTTTTCAGCTATTATTTCTTTAAATAAATTTTCTGCACTTCTCTCTCTCTCTCTCTCTCTCTCTCTCTCTTTTCTGGAATCCCTGTAATGTCATGTTATTACACTTGATGGAGTCAGTGAGTTCCCTAAGTCTATTCTCATTTTTCATAATTTTTTTCTTTTATTTGCTCAACTTGATTACTTTCCAATACTTTCTTCTCCATGTTGCTAATTCACTCATCTGCTTTCTCTAGCCTGCACTTTATTCCATTTGGTGTTTTTATAATTTTATTTATTGTGTTCTTCACCTGTGATTGCTTCTTTTTTTTTCTCTTTGTTAGTGGTTTTTCAGATGTCCTCCACTCTTTTCTTGAGCCCAGTAATATCTTTATAATCAATATTTTTAATTCTCTGTCAGGGATATTACTTATCTCCATTTTGATTAGGTCTGTTGCTGTAATTTTGTCCAGTTCTTTCATTTGGGCCATATTCCTCTGTTTTATCATTTTGTCTAACACTCTTTGTGTTTGTGTATTAGGAAAGTCAACCAGGTATCCTGCTCTTGAAAGTAGTATATGGGGCTTGCAGTTTTAACAATGTGTTGGTCCTTTTTTACAGGTGATGAATAGCCAATGCAGTGACCTGCTGGCTTGGGTCACTCTGTAAAGGGTGCAAGGGTAGGGTTGCAGTACTGCAAGCTGTGCACACTGTTTCTTTTCCACAGGGAACGCACTGTCACTGTGGAGATCTGGCCAGCTGGGCTGCTCAGTGAAGATTGTGTGTACACTCAGGGGGTGTAGTTTTAACAAGGTGTATGAGTCTTCCAAAGGAGGTGGGTTGATACAGGGTTGGCAAATTTTGTGCCGTCTACTGGGGGAGTGGACTGGCAGTGTTGGGACCAGAACTACTGTGCTGGGAAGAGCAGGGTATGGTGTCATCAAATTAGGTAGTGAATTCAGGTGCTGCTTGGTTCTTGCAGATGGCCTTGTGATTATGTTGGTAGGTAGTGGAAGGGAATAGCACCTGACAGAGCCTTGGTTCCCAGAGAAGTCCTTCATGGAACTCTGAGATTAGTAACTAATTCTCCCTTCCATATGCTCCACGTGCTTTTCAAACTCCTGCACCTATGTTGTATTTCCATGGAGTATTTGTTGTGCTATCTTTTAAGGGTGGAGACTTAGCTTCTTAATGCCCTAGCAGAACCCTTGATTTTTAAAGTCCTAGGTCTTAAGTCCTGCTTGCTGGTTGTAAGACCTCATGATATTCGAGCCCTCTGATTTTCAGAGTCAATCACTATGGGGATTTGCCTTTTTTGTGCAGGTTCCCTAGTATTAAAGTCTGTTTCTTATCTTACTCTACAGCGTCCTTCCTCTCACACCCACATCTATGGGATTTAGTTCCCCACTACTTCTCTCTCTACCTACCCTCTCTCTCCCTACCCTCTCTCCCTACCCTCTTTGATGGGGCCTCTCCTCTACATTTAGTTGTGGAGTTTGTTCTGCCAGTCTCGAAGGCATTTTCTGGGTTATTTGCACTGATGTGAGTGTTATCTAGTTGTATCTGTGGAATTAGGTGATTTTAGGGTCCTCCTACTCTGCCATCTTCTCCAGAAATCCTTCCAGTATTTTTTTCTTGATTAATGGTACCAGCATTTACCCATTTTCCCAAGTCCCCAAACCCAGAATTGTCATTAATTCCTTCCCATCTCTGATCCCTACATTCAATCACCAGTTTATATTAATGTAATTTTCCAAACATCATGCCAATCTGTCTCTCCTTTCTAACTGTATGCCATACTTATTCACTTTAGGCCATTGCTATCTGTCTGGATCACTGTGTTAAAATTCCAACCAGTTTATCTAACTCCGGTTTGATCCCTCTCAACCCACTCCCCATTTAATACCTGGCAAGATCTTTCTAAGGTTCAAAAGTTATCAATGCTGCCTAAAACCTTTATACCTCTTCCCTGACCTCAGGGTAAAATCCATTTTTTTTCTTTTCAAACTTTATTTAATTTAGAGAGAGAGCAGGGGGAGACACAGATGGAGAAAGAGAATCCTGAAGCAGACTCCCCACTGAGTGCAGAGCCTGATGCAGGGCTTGATTCCACAACTCTGAGATCATGACCTTAACCAAAATGAAGAGTTGGACGCTTAACTGACTGAGCCACCCAGATACCTCTAAAGTCCCAATTCTTATAATGGTTTGCAAGGCCATCTTCAGTCTTGTGTTGCCTCCCTCTCCAGTCTCATCTCCTATCAGTCTCTCATTTGGACTATATACTACAACTATGCCCAACTATTAACAGTTCATGAAGAGTACCAGGCTCCCTCTTAACTCCGTAAGTTGGTACTTTCCTCTGCAAGGAATTTCCCCCTTCCTCCTTCAGCACTTTTTTCTTCAGAGCTACATCCTACCCTACCACTTTTTTTGGGGGGAAATTCTCGTTCAATTTTTAGGACTCAATTTAACTTATCTTTTCTTGGAGACTTATTCATTTTTTTTTTTTTTAGCTTGGTAAATTTTTTTTTAATTTTTTTTCTTCAGCATAACAGTATTCATTATTTTTGCACCACACCCAGTGCTCCATGCAATCCGTGCCCTCTACAATACCCACCACCTGGTGCCCCCAACCTCCCATCCCCCACCCCTTCAAAATTCTCAGATCGTTTTTCAGAGTCCATAGTCTCTCATGGTTCACCTCCCCTTCCAATTTCCCTCAACTCCCTTCTCCTCTCCATCTCCCCTTGTCCTCCATGCTATTTGTTATGCTCCACAAATAAGTGAAACCATATGAAAATTCACTCTCTCTGCTTGACTTATTTCACTCAGCCATAATCTCTTCCAGTCCCGTCCATATTGCTACAAAAGTTGGGTATTCATCCTTTCTGTTTTCTTTTTTTTTCTTTTTTTTTTTTACAGCTTTATAAACATATATTTTTGTCCCCAGGGGTACAGGTCTGCGAATCGCCAGGTTTACACACTTCACAGCACTCACCATAGCACATACCCTCCCCAATATCCATAACCCCACCCCCCTCTCCCAACCCCCTCCCACCATCAACCCTCAGTTTGTTTTGTGAGATTAAGAGTCACTTATGGTTTGTCTCCCTCCCAATCCCATCTTGTTTCATTTACTCTTCTCCTACCCCCTCAACCCCCCATGTTGCATCTCCTCTCCCTCATATCAGGGAGATCATATGATAGTTGTCTTTCTCCGATTGACTTATTTCGCTAAGCATGATACCCTCTAGTTCCATCCATGGCGTCGCAAATGGCAAGATGTCATTTCTTTTGATGGCTGCATAGTATTCCATTGTGTATATATACCACAGCTTCTTTATCCATTCGTCTGTAGATGGACATCTAGGTTCTTTCCATAGTTTGGCTATTGTAGACATTGCTGCTATAAACATTCGGGTGCACGTGCCCCTTCGGATCACTACGTTTGTATCCTTAGGGTAAATACCCAGCAGTGCAATTGCTGGGTCATAGGGTAGTTCTATTTTCAACATTTTGAGGAACCTCCGTGCTGTTTTCCAGAGTGGTTGCACCAGCTTGCATTCCCACCAACAGTGTAGGAGGGTTCCCCTTTCTCCGCATCCTCGCCAGCATCTGTCATTTCCTGACTTGTTAATTTTAGCCATTCTCACTGGTGTGAACTGATATCTCATTGCAGTTTTGATTTGTATTTCCCTAATGCCGAGTGATGTGGAGCACTTTTTCATGTGTCTGTTGGCCATCTGGATGTCTTCTTTGCAGAAATGTCTGTTCATGTCCTCTGCCCATTTCTTGATTGGATTCTTTGTTCTTTGGGTGTTGAGTTTGCTAAGTTCTTTATAGATTTTGGACACTAGCCCTTTATCTGATATGTCATTTGCAAATATCTTCTCCCATTCTGTCAGTTGTCTTTTGGTTTTGTTCACTGTTTCCTTTGCTGTGCAAAAGCTTTTGATCTTGATAAAATCCCAAAAGTTCATTTTTGCCCTTGCTTCCCTTGCCTTTGGTGATGTTCCTAGGAAGATGTTGCTGCAGCTGAGGTCGAAGAGGTTGCTGCCTGTGTTCTTCTCAAGGATTTTGATGGATTCCTTTCTCACATTGAGATCCTTCATCCATTTTGAGTCTATTTTCGTGTGTGGTGTAAGGAAATGATCCAATTTCATTTTTCTGCATGTGGCTGTCCAATTTTCCCAACACCATTTATTGAAGAGGCTGTCTTTTTTCCATTGGACATTCTTTCCTGCTTTGTCGAAGATGAGTTGACCATAGAGTTGAGGGTCCATTTCTGGGCTCTCTATTCTGTTCCATTGATCTATGTGTCTGTTTTTGTGCCAGTACCATGCTGTCTTGATGATGACAGCTTTGTAATAGAGCTTGAAGTCCGGAATTGTGATGCCACCAACTTTGGCTTTCTTTTTCAATATTCCTTTGGCTATTCAAGGTCTTTTCTGCTTCCATATAAATTTTAGGATTATTTGTTCCATTTCTTTGAAAAAAATGGATGGTACTTTGATAGGAATTGCATTAAATGTGTAGATTGCTTTAGGTAGCATAGACATTTTCACAATATTTTTCTTCCAATCCAGGAGCATGGAACATTTTTCCATTTCTTTGTGTCTTCCTCAATTTATTTCATGAGTACTTTATAGTTTTCTGAGTATAGATTCTTAGTCTCTTTGGTTAGGTTTATTCCTAGGTATCTTATAGTTTTGGGTGCAATTGTAAATGGGATGGACTCCTTAATTTCTCTTTCTTCTGTCTTGTTGTTGGTGTAGAGAAATGCAACTGATTTCTGTGCATTGATTTTATATCCTGACACTTTACTGAATTCCTGTACAAGTTCTAGCAGTTTTGGAGTGGAGTCTTTTGGGTTTTCCACATATAGTATCATATCATCTGCAAAGAGTGATAGTTTGACTTCTTCTTTGCCGATTTGGATGCCTTTAATTTCCTTTTGTTGTCTGATTGCTGAGGCTAGTACTTCTAGTACTATGTTGAATAGCAGTGGTGATAACGGACATCCCTGCCGTGTTCCTGACCTTAGCGGAAAAGCTTTCAGTTTTTCTCCATTGAGAATGATATTTGCGGTGGGTTTTTCATAGATGGCTTTGATAATATTGAGGTATGTGCCGTTTATCCCTACACTTTGAAGAGTTTTGATCAGGAAGGGATGCTGTACTTTGTCAAATGCCTTTTCAGCATCTATGGAGAGTATCATATGGTTCTTGTTATTTCTTTTATTAATGTGTTGTATCACATTGATTGATTTGCGGATGTTGAACCAACCTTGCAGCCCTGGAATAAATCCCACTTGGTCGTGGTGAATAATCCTTTTAATGTACTGTTGAATCCTATTGGTAGTATTTTGGCGAGAATTTTTGCATCTGTGTTCATCAAGGATATTGGTCTGTAGTTCTCTTTTTTGTTGGGATCCTTGTCTGGTTTTGGGATCAAGGTGATGCTGGCCTCATAAAATGAGTTTGGAAGTTTTCCTTCTATTTCTATTTTTTGGAACAGTTTCAGGAGAATACGAATTAGTTCTTCTTTAAATGTTTGGTAGAATTCCCCTGGGAAGCCATCTGGCCCTGGGCTTTTGTTTGTTTGGAGATTTTTGATGACTGTTTCAATCTCCTTACTGGTTATGGGTCTGTTCAGGCTTTCCATTTCTTCCTGGTTCCGTTGTGGTAGTTTATATGTCTCTAGGAATGCATCCATTTCTTCCAGATTGTCAAATTTGTTGGCGTAGAGTTGCTCATAGTATGTTCTTATAATTGTCTGTATTTCTTTGGTGTTCGTTGTGATCTCTCCTCTTTCATTTATGATTTTATCTATTTGGGTCCTTTCTCTTTTCTTTTTGATAAGTCTGGCCAGGGGTTTATCGATCTTATTAATTCTTTCAAAGAACCAGCTCCTAGTTTCGTTGATTTGTTCTATTTTTTTTTTGTTTCTATTTCATTGATTTCTGCTCTGATCTTTATGATTTCTCTTCTCCTGCTGGGTTTAGGGTTTCTTTCTTGTTCTTTCTCCAGCTCCTTTAGGTGTAGGGTTAGGTTGTGTACCTGAGACCTTTCTTGTTTCTTGAGAAAGGCTTGTACCGCTATATATTTTCCTCTCAGGACTGCCTTTGTTGTGTCCCAGCGATTTTGAACCGTTGTGTTTTCATTATCATTTGTTTCCATGAATTTTTTCAATTCTTCTTTAATTTCCTGGTTGACCCATTCATTCTTTAGAAGGATGCTGTTTAGTCTCCATGTATTTGGGTTCTTTCCAAATTTCCTCTTGTGATTGAGTTCTAGCTTTAGAGCATTGTGGTCTGAAAATATGCAGGGAATGATCCCAATCTTTTGATACCGGTTGAGACTTGATTTAGGACCAAGAATGTGATCTATTCTGGAGAATGTTCCATGTGCACTAGAGAAGAATGTGTATTCTGTTGCTTTGGGATGAAATGTTCTGAATATATCTGTGATGTCCATCTGGTCCAGTGTGTCATTTAAGGCCTTGATTTCCTTGTTGATCTTTTGCTTGGATGATCTGTCCATTTCAGTGAGGGGAGTGTTAAAATCCCCTACTATTATTGTATTCTTGTCGATGTGTTTCTTTGATTTTGTTATTAATTGGTTTGTATAGTTGGCTGCTCCCACATTAGGGGCATAGATATTTAAAATTGTTAGATCTTCTTGTTGGACAGTTCCTTTGAGTATGATATAGTGTCCTTCCTCATCTCTTATTATAGTCTTTGGTTTAAAATCTAATTGATCTGATATAAGGATTGCCACTCCTGCTTTCTTCTGATGTCCATTAGCATGGTAAATTCTTTTCCACCCCCTCACTTTAAACCTGGAGGTGTCTTCGGGTTTAAGATGAGTTTCTTGTAGGCAACATATAGATGGGTTTTGTTTTTTTATCCATTCTGATACCCTGTGTCTTTTGATTGGGGCATTTAGCCCATTAACACTCAGGGTAAGTATTGAGAGATATGAATTTAGTGCCATTGTATTGCCTGTAAGGTGACTGTTATTGTATATTGTCTCTGTTTCTTTCTGATCTACTACTTTTAGGGTTTCTCTTTGCTTAGAGGACCCCTTTCAATATTTCCTGTAGAGCTGGTTTGGTATTTGCAAATTCTTTCAGTTTTTGTTTGTCCTGGAAGCTTTTAATCTCTCCTTCTATTTTCAATGATAGCCTAGCTGGATATAGTATTCTTGGCTACATGTTTTTCTCGTTTAGTACTCTGAATATATCATGCCAGCTCTTTCTGGCCTGCCAGGTCTCTGTGGATAAGTCTGCTGCCAATCTAATATTTTTACCATTGTACGTTACAGACTTCTTTTCCCGGGCTGCTTTCAGGATCTTTTCTTTGTCACTAAGACTTGTAAATTTTACTATTAGGTGACGGGGTGTGGACCTATTCTTATTGATTTTGAGGGGGGTTCTCTGAACCTCCTGGATTTTGATGCTTGTTCCCTTTGCCATATTGGGGAAATTCTCTCCAATAATTCTCTCCAACATACCTTCTGCTCCCCTCTCTGTTTCCTCTTCTTCTGGAATCCCAATTATTCTAATGTTGTTTCGTCTTATAGTGTCACTTATCTCTCGAATTCTCCCCTCGTGGTCCAGTAGCTGTTTGTCCCTCTTCTGCTCAGCTTCTTTATTCTCTGTCATTTGGTCTTCTATATCGCTAATTCTTTCTTCTGCCTCACTTATCATAGCAGTGAGAGCCTCCATTTTTGATTGCACCTCATTAATAGCTTTTTTGATTTCAACTTGGTTAGATTTTAGTTCTTTTATTTCTCCAGAAAGGGCTTTTATATCTCCCGAGAGGGTTGCTTTAATATCTTCCATGCCTTTTTCGAGCCCGGCTAGAACCTTGAGAATCATCATTCTGAACTCTATATCTGACATATTACCAATGTCTCTCTTGATTAGGTCCCTAGCCTTTGGTACTGCCTCTTGTTCTTTTTTTTGTGGTGAATTTTTCTGCCTTGTCATTTTGTCCAGAGAAGAGTTTATGAAGGAGCAAGTAAAATACTAAAAGGGTGGCAACAACCCCAGGAAAATATGCTTTAGCCAAATCAGAGGAGATCCCAAATTGTGAGGGGGGAGAAAGGGGATAAAAAGGGGTTCAAAAAGAAAAAAAAAAAGAAACTATTTAAAAAAAGAAAGCCGATAAAGAAAAAATATAAAAAGAGGAAAAATATATATATTAGATAAACTATTTAAAAAACGTTAAAAAAGAAAACGGTAAAAGTTAAAAAAAATTTAGCAGAAGAAGAGAAAAAGAAAAAAAAATTGAAAATGAAAAAAAAATTAAATTAAATGCAAGGCTAAAAAATCATGGGGAGAAAGCCATGAGTTCCGTGCTTTGCTTTCTTCTCTTCTGGGATTCCGCCGCTCTCCTTGGTATTGAAACTGCACTCCTCGGTAGGTGAACTTGGTCCTGGCTGGGTTTCCCGTTGATCTTCTGGGGGAGGGGCCTGTTGTAGTGATTCTCAAGCGTCTTTGCCCCAGGCGGAGTTGCACCGCCCTTACCCGGGGCCGCGCTGAGTAATCCGCTCGGGTTTGCTTTCGGGAGCTTTTGTTCCCTGAGCGCTTTCTGTAGAGTTCTGGAAGACGGGAATGAAGATGGCGGCCTCCCGGTCTCCGGCCTGGAGGACCCGAGAGCCCGGGGCCCCACTCCTCAGTGCGCCCTCAGAGAACAGCGCCCAATGACTCCAGTCACCCTGGCCTCCGGCCGTGCTCCGAGCCGACCGAGCCTGCAACCGGTTCAAGGCAACCCTGAGCTGAGAGTCACTCTTCGGCTCTGTCTCCGTAGCCGGCTTCCCCGCTCCAATACCGGTAAGCTCTGCGACACTCAGACACCCCCGATCCTTCTGCGACCCTGCAGGACCTGAGGCCGCACTGACCCCACCTGGGCTTCACCCAGTTAAGCCTCTGGAGCGATGTCCCTCAGCGGAACAGTCTTTTAAAAGTCCTGATTTTGCTCCGTTGCTCCGCCGCTCGCCGGGAACCGGCCCCTCCCCCCTGCGGTCTATCTTCCCGTCGCTTTGGATTCACTTCTCCGCCAGTCCTACCTTTCAGATAGTGGTTGATTTTCTGTTTCTAGAATTGCTGTTCTTCTTCTCTTCAATCTCCTATTGGATTTGTAGGTGTTTGCAATCTTTAGATAAGCTATTTAGCTGATCTCCCGCTACCCGAAGCAGTCTCAGCCTGCTACTTCTCCGCCATCTTGACTCCTCCCTTGGAGACTTATTCTAATACCACAGTCCAAACTTGGAATACACAGTCCATACTTTTCAATGCTTTGCTGTTCCTTTATGCCTCTTTCTTTTTCATTCTTTATAAATTTCTTATGGACAGAGACTGTTATATCCCAAGGGTAAAATATCTAGCATATGGTTGTGGCATAAATGAATGGTCGGAGTTACTGTCATAGGCAATAAGCTGTCAAAGTAGTTGCAAGTGGACCAAAAGTCAGAATATAAAGGCAGCATTGTAGAACAATAGAATTTTAGGGATGATATAGGCAGTTTAGAAGCTATGGTAGAAAGGGAAATTAGAGAATCGATTCCATTTACTATAGCACCAAGAACCATAAGATACCTGGGAATAAACCTAACAAAAGAGGTAAAGGATCTGTACTTGAGGAACTACAGAATACTCATGAAGAAATTGAAGAAGACACAAAAAGATGAAGACCATTCCATGCTCTCAGATTGGAAGAATAAACATTGTTAAACTGTCTATACTGCCTAGAGCAATCTATACCATTAATGCCATTCTGATCAAAATTCCACTGGTATTTTTCAAAGAACTGGAGCAAATAATCCTAAAATTTGTATGAAATCAGAAGAGACCCCAAATCACTAAGGAAATGTTGAAAAACAAAAATAAAACTGGCGGCATCACGTTACCTGATTTCAAGCTTTACTACAAAGCTGTGATCACCAAGACAGCATGGTACTGGCATAAAAACAGACACATAGACCAGTGGAACAGAGTAGAGAGCCCAAATATGGACCCTCAACTCTACGGTCAAATAATCTTCGACAAAACAGGAAAAAATATACAGTGGAAAAAAGACAGTCTCTTCAATAAATGGTGCTGGGAAAATTGGACAGCTATATGTAGAAGAATGAAACTCGACCATTCTCTTACACCATACACAAAGTTAAACTCAAAATGGATAAAAGACCTCAACGTGAGATAGGAATCCATCAGAATCCTAGAGGAGAACATAGGCAGTAACCTCTTCGATATCAGCCACAGCTACTTCTTTCAAGATATGTCTCTAAAGGCAGAGGAAACAAAAGTGAAGATGAACTTTTGGGACTTCATCAAGATCAAAAGCTTCTGCACAGCAAAGGAAATAGTCAACAAAACAAAGAGACCACCCGTGGAATGGGAGAAGATATTTGCAAATGACAGTACAGACAAAAGGTTGATATCCAGGATCTATAAATAACTTCTCAAACTCAACACACACAAAACAGATAATCATGTCAAAAAATGGGCAGAAGATATGAACAGACACTTCTCCAATGAAGACATACAAATGGCTATTAGACACATGAAAAAATGTTCATCATCACTAGCCGTCAGGGAGATTCAAATTAAAACCACATTGAGATACCACCTTACACCAGTTAGAATGGCCAAAATTAACAAGACAGGAAACAATGTGTGATGGAGAGGATGTGGAGAAAGGGGAACCCTCTTCCACTGTTGGTGGGAACGCCACTTTGGAGAACAGTGTGGAGATTCCTCAAGAAATTAAAAATAGAGCTCCCCTATGACCCTGTAATTGCACTACTGGGTATTTACCCCAAAGATACAGAGGGAGTGAAAAGAAGGGCCATCTGTACCCCAATGTTTATAGCAGCAATGGCCACGGTTGCCAAACTGTGGAAAGAACCAAGATGCCCTTCAACGGACGAATGGATAAGGAAGATGTGGTCCATATACACTATGGAGTATCATGCCTCCATCAGAAAGGATGAATGCCCAACTTTTGTAGCAACATGGACGGAACTGAAAGAGATTATGCTGAGTGAAATAAGTCAAGCAGAGAGAGTCAATTATCATATGGTTTCACTTATTTATGGAGCATAACAAACAACACGGTGGACATGGGGAGATGGAGAGGAGAAGGGAGTTGAAGGAATTTGTAAGGGGAGATGAACCATGAGAAACTATGGACTCTGTAAAACAACCTGAGGGTTTTCAAGGGGCGGTTGGAAGGTTGGGGGAGCCAGGTGGTGGGTATTATGGAGGGCACGCATTGCATGGAGCACTAGGTGTGGTGCAAAAACAATGAATTCTGTTACACTGAAAAGAAATTTTTTAAAAAGTCAAAAAAATAAAAAAGAAGCTATGGTAGAAAAGATATAGGCTTTGGAGTTCTAATCCTTGCTCTGCTACTTCCTTGGTTATGCATTATGGGGAAGTTATTAGACTTTTTGAAGCTTCATTTTTCTTACCTATAGAAAAGGGAAGGTTGTACCTATTTCAGAATTGTAAGAATTAATGCAAGTATGTAATACACCTAGCATAGAGCCTGGCATATATAATCTTTGATACACATAGTTTCTTCCTTGGAGATGTTGGAGTGTGTTCCTTCATTATTAGTGAAGTTTTCCTGCAGCATTATAATCTACCATTTTTAGGATATATTGCAAAGTAAATGCTATTCTTACTATAACTGATCATCCTCTAGTACCAAGAACAGAGCCATTTGAGGCCTTCATATCCCTCTATCAGGGAAGAATGAAGCTAAGGAAAATTAAATTGTTTATAGATCTAACAGCATATTGGACAAATATTCTAGGACCTCAAAGCCTTTCTGAGAATTACAAGGTTAAATGGTAATCAAATTATTTTCGGTGCATGAATATAACTGTCCATAGTGACAGTCATTGCTTTGTGGTTCTGACCACTTCCATCTATAGAACCATCATTTTAGAGCTTATTATTTCCAAAACACTGAGGTTAAGCATTGTTAGATTTGTTGAGAGAATCCACTGAAAAAGTTAGAATGCCATACTGATACAAAAATGAATGTTAGGGGCACCTGGGTGGCTCAGTGGGTTAAAGCCTCTGCCTTCAGCTCAGGTCATGATCCCAGTGTCCTGGGATCGAGCCCCACATTGGGTTCTCTGCTCAATGGGGAGCCTGCTTCCTCCTCTCTCTGCCTGCCTCTCTGCCTACTTGTGATTTCTGTCTGTCAAAAAAATAAATAAATTCTTTAAAAAAAAATGAATGTTACTTATTTTTTTTCCTTTGTTCTCAATCACAGTTGGAACCTTCTTAAAAACCTTTATTAAATCATTAGTCTTATTTAGGAAGCTGTAAATTATATGAACTGATATGCTTCCATTTGTTATGTGTGTATGTGCATACAAATATTAAAGTATAACACAAGAAGAAAAAAAAGAATCATTTTGTTTCATTTCACAAACCATTCAGAAATGAATTTGATATACCAGAGAACAGTACTCAAAGTATATTTAACTGTATCCATAAAAATAGAATCCAGGAGAATAGCCTGGCATGGAATTTTGTTGGTTATTCACAAGATGACCATCTTTCTCCTTGCTCAGCCTGCTGCCTGCATTTGAGAGTTCTACAATTATCAGAATCTGCAATTGGATTATACTTTTAAGTAAGTCAAGCTAGTGAAATATTTTAAAAAAAAATGCATAATTCATTTTACCCACAAATGTAAGCCTTTATTTCTATTGTAGTAGCCAATCTGATTTCCTGGTCATATAAAACCTTAAAAGGGTATTCCAAGAGCACAGGACCACAGAGTTTATCCCTTTCCCTCACTGATTATCAGTTCTTTATATAGGAGTTCAGGTTTCCTCTCAAGTCAGTATGTTTGTGGTGACATTTATAAATGAGTCCAAGTTTTAAATGTTTTACTGAGTTCTCAGCAATATTTGTAAAAAGTTGTGTCAGGAAACCAGCTTCAGGCATGAGAAAGAGTTTTAGATGATAGGTAGTATTTGACTAGAAATTAAGAAGCCAGAATTTGAATTCTACCTCCACTATTTACCAGCTGACTTACTTGATGTTTTTAGCCTCTTCACTTATAAAATGAGACTAAGAGATTTAGTTTGCAAGATTGTTGTAGGACTAAAATGAAGTATTAGGAAACTAGGTGAATAGAAGAGCAAAGGGGTTTGGAGGCTGGAAGGGTGGATTTTAGGGTTTATTTCCTCTGTTAACTCTTGTTTTCCCTTAATTAAATCACTTCTCCTTTCTGAATTTCTTTTCTAGTCCCTTGAACATAAACAAAAATTAAAAAGATGTCACATAATCTCTTACTTCCCTTTGGCCTAGCAAATCCATGATGATCATTTCCCTTCCCATTCTTAGACGAAGAAAGGAGCTAACAGCACTACAGATCCTTCTCTCCAAGAGGTTATTGATGCCTCCAAGTTGGGCCTTCAACCAAGCAATTCTAGTTATCTTGTTTTAACTTCTTCCAAGTTACCTCTTCATTCTTAATTTTTTTTTCTTATTTAAGTTATGAGCCATGGTTTTCATCCTGTAAACATTTTTTCCCCCCAATGGAACACCAATTAAACTGAAGTGATCTTTTCAAAATATCTGATGTATTTGCATTTTGTGTCCAAGAAACCTAGGTCTCAGCTCTAGGAGAAGTGTTAGCCATCATTCTATGTAACTTTCTCACTACCTATCAATGATCCATTGTTCAGTTTTCATGACAAATGGCATTTGACTTTTGTTTGAATGCTTCTAGTGATGAGGCACTCACTAGTAGAGCACTGCATCTTTTGGACCATTCCTTATTACTTGTTTCAGATTTCTCCACAGAGCTTGAAATTTGGTGATATGACTTATAACAAGTGAACATTACTGTAACTACCTCATATATTATATGCTAACAAATGATCCATTTGTGGAAATGCTTTGACTCTCATTTAACTTGACTCATTTTTAGGCATACTGTAGCATATTTATTGAAGAATTAAAGATCTACTTTTGTGTGCTGGATCTGCTACTTACTATTTTTAGATCTTGGCCAAGTCTATTCACACCCTAGTTCTCCTCATTTGTCAAATGGATATAAGAGGGGCATCTGAGTGCCTCAGTTGGTTGGCCATCTGCCTTTGGCTCAGCTTGTGATCCCAGGATTCTGAGATTGAGCCCTATGTCAGGAGCCCTGCTTGGTGGGGAGACTGCCTTCTCCTTCTCCCTCTGCTTGTGCTCTCTCTCTCTCTCTATGTCAAATAAGTAAATGAAATATCTATTAAAATGAGTATAAGAATATTCAGATTGCCCTCCTTCAGACTTTTGAGAGGATGAACCAAGGTAACATAAATTATGTGCTTTAGAAAGAGTGATACCCACTATTTGTGTAAATAAAGTTTCATTGTAACATAGCAATGCCCATTATTTATGTATTACATCTTTGGCTGCTTTCATACTACTTTGTTTTAGTTGAATAGTTGTAATAGAAACTGTGTGGCCTCTAGGCAAAAATATTTCCTATCTCTCCCTTTGTGGAAATGTTTGCTGATCCTTGTGTTATATAAACATGTATTTGTTATTAGAATTACTAGAAAGATTATTTTAGGAATAGGCAAAAGATGGTGATATTGAAATGTATTAACCTGATCAACTCACTGGCAAACATTAATGAGCACCTGAAAATGCCACTGTCCTATATATTTTTTGTACATTTTCTTGTTTATCTTTACAACAATAGCATGTATTAGGTATCTTATTATTTCCATGTTACAAATGAACTGACTCTCAGTAATTTGACCAGAGCTACACTGGCAGAGAGCCAGGATTGAAATTTAGATATCTGATTACAAATTTTGTGTTCTTCCTTTGATGCCACCTAGCCTTTCATAGGTATGACTTTAAGTATTGTAAATCTTACCTATTAGAGACTTTATGGAAAGCATTAAAAACCTGAAAAGTTGTATATGATCAAGTTAATAAGGGGTACAAAAGTTTAGCAAGGTTAGAAATACATTAATATCAGAAAGTTGCTCAAATATATCAGCAGGATCAGTGCTTTGAAAACATATAGAGACAGATAATAGCAAAACTAACTCATGGATGAGGATTGAATAGTAAAGATTACTGAATCTTTGAATGTTTTGACATCATCACCACATTTTTGTCTGCACACACGAACCTTCTTCAGTTTAGGTATCTATTAGTTCAATACTTAAAATCTCAATGGAATCATACATGGTGAAAAGATAGGATCATCAGAGTCTATAAGCTGACACGTTGATTGTTCCCCCAGTCTGTTTTTTTGAAAAATTTCTAACATTAACTGTAAGATAGTAAAAAATTTAATAAAGTAGGTTGGGTTATTTCATTAAAACTGTGGCATTAAAGAAATGATTATTGAGAGTTTCTTTTACAAAGAGCATAAGAGTTATCTTATTATCAGCTACACACACACAGAAAGGTCATATATATATATTCCTTTCTTTGCATGTAATGCTAATATCACACTTATATCACACTTGTCATCCAAATAGAATTTGTAGAATTTAGAGTTAAAAGGAACCTTAAAGATCTTTTTTATTTAACTCCTTCACTACATGGGTAAGAAAACTGAGGCTCTGAAAAGTTTAGTTATTTGCCTAAGGCCACAGAGCTAATATATGTTAGAACTAGAATTCAGTAACTGACCTCTTTGTCATTCATTTGTTTAATTCATTTGTTCATCCATTTATTCATAAATTTTTTAAAAGTTAATTGAGCCATCCATGTAATGTTTACTGAGGCCTTTTTATATAGTATCCATGATATTAGATGTCATCACATAAGTGTTACTCTATTTA
Organism: Lutra lutra; assembly: GCF_902655055.1. Taxonomy (NCBI): domain Eukaryota; kingdom Metazoa; phylum Chordata; class Mammalia; order Carnivora; family Mustelidae; genus Lutra; species Lutra lutra. Next base: position 158,489,395 of record NC_062281.1, read on the forward strand.
ATTCTCATGAGATAGGTATTATTACCCTCATTTTTACCTGAGAAAACTGAGATTAAAAGAGACCAAAAATTTTGCCTAAGGTCTCACAGCTTTGACCTGAATTAACTAGGTAGAGAGACTATGAAGCCAATTTGAAGCTCCTTGTATAACTCCAAAGTCAGTCACAATAGAGTTGAACAACACTATGTTCCAAGTCTGAAATAAATGTCTTGATCAGACTGTCAGCCTCAGCTGGTGCAAAATTTAGTATTTGAAGTCACTGGCTAGAGACTAAAGAGATGATATGCTGAATTACCAAGTAAACAGAGATGTTTATGTTTCATTTTATTTTACTTATTTCCCCAAAAATAATAATAAAAAAAATCAATTTTGAAAAAAAATTAATAGTAATCCTCTCACTGAAGCACAATTAATCCCATTATTGCCTGTTTCTTTCCAGTATTCTCCTTGTGTGTATACATTTTAATGGATGCAGCCATTCCAGATGTAGTCTTTGCAATTACAGGTTCAGTAGTCAAGGAGTATTCAGTTGCATAATCTTACCCAAATTTACCTCATTTTCTTTGTTGTCAACACACAAATTTGTACATCTGCTCTTTTTTAAAATCTAATATAGCTAATGAGCATGTTCTAATATTTGGGGGTTTTAGTGGCTTTTAATCTTCTATTTATTATTTATTTGAAAGTAATATGGGAAATTGTTTTTAGATCTCTGGGTCAAAGGGTATGAATGTCATTCATTTTTGTTCTTATGTATTTCTATATTAATAGCAAAAGTGATTGTAAAAATTTTGAGTCCTACCTGAGTAAAATAGGAAATGATTTACTACATTGGGGGCTATTATATATTTGGCAGATTTTATAATGTAGTAAATGGCTGGATGTTTTAGATACTTGGTATATATGTAACAAAGGTGGTGTTTTGTAACCCAGATGCAAAGATTTGACTCCCATTTTTGCCTAAACAAGAGATACATATCCCCTTTGGGTTGCATAGTATCAACAAAGTTTAGGCCAAAGAATATCAAGAATTATAGATGTCCTGCTGTGAGTGATGATAAAAAGAAAGCAATTTCAAAACCCGAGATTTTTTGCAATATTCTGTTATCTTAGTTTCTTTCATATTAAGGCTAAAAATAATTTCACTTAGAAAATTGTCTAAAATATATAAAGAAGTTTCATTAAGGACTCCTTTAAATGTTGATGTATCTTTTTAATATGTAACCTCCTTTAATATTATAACCAATAATTAAAATAAATCTGCATAAAAAATAAAGGAGCTAACCATGAAAATTCTTATTAAATACAGTTTTAATGCAATCATTTTATTTCATTTAGGAATATTTCATGTAGGCACATATTTTAGAATAAATAATAGGAACGCTCCTTGATAGATCTTAGAGAGTTTGGAACTTTTTATTGTAAAAAAGCACATCACACAAAATTTACCATATTAACCATTTTTAAGTATATAGTACAGTCGTATTAACTATATGCATATTTTGTGCAGCAGATTTCTAGAACTTTTACATACTGTAAAACTGTAACTCTATACCCAATGAAAAACAATTTCCTTTCTGCCCCCCACATTTTGACAACTAACATTCTGCTTTGGGAATTTAACTACGTTATTTTTTTTTAATTCTTTTTAAAATTTTTATTTATTTTTTAATTTCTCTTCAGTGTTCCAGAATTCATTGTTTATGCATCACACCCAGTGCTCCACGCAATAAGTGCCCTCCATAATACTCACCACCAGGCTCACCCAACCTCCCACCCCCCGCCGCTCCAAGACCCTCAGATTGTTTCTCCGACTTCACAGTCTCTCATGGTTCATCTTTCCCTCCAATTTCCCCCAACTTCCTTCTCCTCTCCATCTCCCCATGTCCTCCGTGTTATTCCTTGTGTTCCACAAGTAAGTGAAACCATATGATAATGGATTCTCTCTGCTTGACTTATTTCACTCAGCAAAATCTCTTCCAGTCCCATCCATGTTGATACAAAAGTTGGGTATTTATCCTTTCTGATGGAGGCATAATACTCTATAGTACATATGGACCACATCTTCCTTATCCATTCGTCCATTGAAGAGCATCTTGGTTCTTTCCACAGTTTGGCGACCACGACCATTGCTGCTATGACCATTTGGGTACAGATGGCCCACCTTTTCACTACATCTGTATCTTTGGGGTAAATTCCCAGTAATGCAATTGCAGGGTCATAGGGAAGCTCTATTTTTAATTTCTTAAGGAATCTCCACACTGTTTTCCAAAGTGGCTACACCAACTTGCATTCCCACCAACAGTGTAAGAGTGTTCCCCTTCTGCACATTGTCTCCAACACACATTGTTTACTGTCTAGTTAATTTTGGCCATTCTAACTGGTGTAAGGTGGTATCTCAATGTGGTTTTGATTTGGATCTCCCTGATGGCTAGTGATGATGAACATTTTTTCATGTATCTGTTAGCCATTTGTATGTCTTCATGGAGAAGTGTCTGTTCATGTCTTCTGCCCATTTTTAAATTTTTTTTTTATTTTTTATAAACATATAATATATTTTTATCCCCAGGGATACAGGTCTGTGCATCACCCGGTTTACACACTTCACAGCACTCACCATAGTACATACCCTCCCCAATGTCCATAACCCCACCCCCCTCTCCCAACCTCCCTCTCCCCAGCAACCCTCAGTTTGTTTTGTGAGATTAAGAGTCACTTATGGTTTGTCTCCCTCCCAATACCATCTTGTTTCATTTACTCTTCTCCTACCCCCTTAACCCCCATGTTGTATCTCCACTTCCTCATATCAGGGAGATCATATGATAGTTGTCTTTCTTCGATTGACTTATTTTGCTAAGCATGATACCCTCTAGTTCCATCCACATTGTTGCAAATGGTAAAATTTCATTTCTTTTGATGGTTGCATAGTATTCCATTGTGTATATATACCACAGCTTCTTTATCCATTCATCGGTTGATGGACATCTAGGTTCTTTCCATAGTTTGGCTATTGTAGACATTGCTGCTATAAACATTCGGGTGCATGTGCCCCTTTGGATCACTACGTTTGTATCTTTAGGGTAAATACCCATTAGTGCAATTGCTGGGTCATAGGGTAGTTCTATTTTCAACATTTTGAGGAAACTCCATGCTGTTTTCCAGAGTGGTTTCACCAGCTTGCATTCCTACCAACAGTGTAGGAGGGTTCCCCTTTCTCCGCATCCTCGCCAGCATCTGTCATTTCCTGACTTGTTAATTTTAGCCATTCTCACTGGTGTGAACTGATATCTCATTGCAGTTTTGATTTGTATTTCCCTAATGCCGAGTGATGTGGAGCACTTTTTCATGTGTCTGTTGGCCATCTGGATGTCTTCTTTGCAGAAATGTCTGTTCATGTCCTCTGCCCATTTCTTGATTGGATTATTTGTTCTTTGGGTGTTGAGTTTGCTAAGTTCATTATAGATTTTGGACACTAGCCCTTTATCTGATATGTCATTTGCAAATATCTTCTCCCATTCTGCCAGTTGTCTCTTGGTTTTTTAACTGTTTCCTTTGCTGTGCAAAAGCTTTTGATCTTGATGAAATCCCAATAGTTCATTTTTGCCCTTGCTTCCCTTGCCTTTGGCAATGTTCCTAGGAAGATGTTGCTGTGGCTGAGGTTGAAGAGGTTACTGCCTGTGTTCTTCTCAAGAATTTTGATGGATTCCTTTCTCACATTGAGATCCTTCATCCATTTTGAGTATATTCTTGTCTGTGGTGTAAGGAAATGATCCAATTTCATTTTTCTGCATGTGGCTGTCCAATTTTCCCAACACCGTTTATTGAAGAGGCTGTCTTTTTTCCATTGGACATTCTTTCCTGCTTTGTCGAAGATGAGTTGACCATAGAGTTGAGGATCTATTTCTGGGCTCTCTATTCTGTTCCATTGATCTATGTGTCTGTTTTTGTGCCAGTACCATGCTGTCTTGATGATGACAGCTTTGTAATAGAGCTTGAAGTCCGGAATTGTGATGCCACCAACTTTGGCTTTCCTTTTCAATATTCCTTTAGCTATTCGAGGTCTTTTCTGGTTCATATAAATTTTAGGATTATTTGTTCCATTTCTTTGAAAAAAATGGATGGTATTTTGATTGGAAATGCATTAAATGTGTAGATTGCTTTAGGTAGCATAGACATTTTCACAATATTTTTCTTCCAATCCAGGAGCATGGAACATTTTTCCATTTTTTTGTGTCTTCCTCAATTTCTTTCATGAGTACTTTATAGTTTTCTGAGGATAGATTCTTAGCTTCTTTGGTTAGGTTTATTCCTAGGTGTCTTATAGTTTTGGGTGCAATTGTAAATGGGATTGACTCCTTAATTTCTCTTTCTTCTATTTTGTTGTTGGTGTATAGAAATGCAACTAATTTCTGTGCATTGATTTTATATCCTGACACTTTACTGAATTCCTGTACAAGTTCTAGTAGCTTTGGAGTGGAGTCTTTTGGGTTTTCCATGTATAGTATCATATCATCTGCAAAGAGTGATAGTTTGACTTCTCCTTTGCCGATTTGGATGCCTTTAATTTCCTTTTGTTGTCTGATGGCTGAGGGTAGGACTTCTAGTACTATGTTGAATAGCAGTGGTGATAACGGACATCCCTGCCATGTTCCTGACCTTAGCGGAAAAGCTTTCAGTTTTTCTCCATTGAGAATGATATTTGCGGTGGGTTTTTCATAGATGGCTTTGATAATATTGAGGTATGTATTCTCTATCCCTACACTTTGAAGAGTTTTGATAAGGAACGGATGCTGTACTTTGTCAAGTGTTTTTTCAGCATCTCTTGACAGTATCATATGGTTCTTGTTCTTTCTTTTATTATGTGTTGTATCACATTGATTGATTTGCGGATGCTGAACCAACCTTGCAGCCCTGGCATAAATCTCACTTGGTCGTGGTGAATAATCCTTTTAATGTACTGTTGAATCCTATTGGCTAGTATTTTGGTGAGAATTTTCACATCTGTGTTCATCAAGGATATTGGTCTGTAGTTCTCTTTTTTGATGGGATCCTTGTCTGGTTTTGGGATCAAGGTGATGCTGGCCTCATAAAATGAGTTGGGAAGTTTTCCTTCTATTTCTATTTTTTTGGAACAGTTTCAGGAGAATAGGAATTAGTTCTTCTTTAAATGTTTGGTAGAATTCCCCCGGGAAGCCATCTCGCCCTGGACTTTTGTTTATTTGGAGATTTTTGATGACTGTTTCAATCTCCTTACTGGTTATGGGTCTGTTCAGGCTTTCTATTTCTTCCTGGTTCAGTTGTGGTAGTTTATATGTCTCTAGGAATGCATCCATTTCTTCCAGATTGTCAAATTTGTTTGCATAGAGTTGCTCATAGTATATTCTTTTAATTGTTGGTATTTCTTTGGTGTTCGTTGTGATTTCTCCTCTTTCATTCATGATTTTATTTATTTGGGTCCTTTCTCTTTTCTTTTTGATAAGTCTGGCCAGGGGTTTATCAATCTTATTAATTCTTTCAAAGAACCAGCTCCTAGTTTCGTTGATTTGCTCTGTTGTTTTTTTGGTTTCTATTTCATTGATTTCTGCTCTGATCTTTATGATTTCTCTTCTCCTGCTGGGTTTAGGGTTTCTTTCTTGTTCTTTCTCTAGCTCCTTTAGGTATAGGATTAGGTTTTGTACTTGAGACCTTTCTTGTTTCTTGAGAAAGGCTTGTACCGCTATATATTTTCCTCACAGGACTGCGTTTGCTGTGTCCCACAGATTTTGAACCATTGTGTTTTCATTCTCATTTGTTTCCATGAGTTTTTTCAATTCTTCTTTAATTTCCTGGTTGACCCAGTCATTCTTTAGAAGGATGCTGTTTAGTCTCCATGTATTTGGGTTCTTTCCAAATTTCCTCTTGTGATTGAGTTCTAGCTTCAGAACATTGTGGTCTGAAAATATGCAGGGAATGATCCCAATCTTTTGATACTGGTTGAGTCCTGATTTAGGACCGAGGATGTGATCTATTCTGGAGAATGTTCCATGTGCACTAGAGAAGAATGTGTATTCTGTTGGTTTGTGATGAAATATTCTGAATATATCTGTGATGTCCATCTGGTCCAGTGTGTCATTTAAGGCCTTTATTTCCTTGTTGATCTTTTGCTTGGATGATCTGTCCATTTCAGTGAGGGGAGTGTTAACGTCCCCTACTATTATTGTATTATTGTTGATGTGTTTCTTTGATTTTGTTATTAATTGGTTTATATAGTTGGTGCTCCCACATTAGGGGCATAGATATTTAAAATTGTTAGATCTTGTTGGACAGATCCTTTCAGTATGATATAGTGTCCTTCCTCATCTCTTATTATAGTCTTTGGCTTAAAACCTAATTGATCTGATATAAGGATTGCCACCCCTGCTTTCTTCTGATGTCCATTAGCATGGTAAATTGTTTTCCTCTCCCTCACTTTAAATCTGGAGGTGTCTTGGGGTCTAAAATGAGTTTCATGTAGGCAACATATAGATGGGTTTTGTTTTTCTATCACTTCTGATACCCTGTGTCTTTTGATTGGGGCACTTAGCCCATTAACATTCAGGGTAACTATTGAGAAATACGAATTTAGTTCCATTTTATTGCCTGTAAGGTGACTATTACAGTATATTGTATCTGTTCCTTTCTGATCTAGTACTTTTAGAGTCTCTCTTTGCTTAGAGGACTCCTTTCAATATTTCCTGTAGAGGTGGTTTGGTGTTTGCAAATTCTTTCAGTTTTTGTTTGTCCTGGAAGCTTTTGATCTCTCCTTCTATTTTCAATGATAGCCTAGCTGGATAGAGTATTCTTGGCTGCATGTTTATCTCGTTTAGTGCTCTGAATATATCATGCCAGCTCTTTCTGGCCTGCCAGGTCTCTGTGGATAAGTCTGCTGCCAATCTAATATTTTTACCATTGTATGTTACAGACTTCTTTTCCTGGGCTGCTTTCAGGATTTTCTCTTTGTCACTAAGACTTGTAAATTTTACTATTAGGCGACGGGGTGTGGACCTATTCTTGTTGATTTTGAGGGGGGTTCTTTGAACCTCCTGGATTTTGATGCTTGTTCCCTTTGCCATATTAGGGAAATTCTCTCCAATATTTCTCTCCAATATACCTTCTGCTCCCCTCTCTCTTTATTCTTCTTCTGGAATCCCAATTATTCTAATGTTGTTTCGTCTTATGGTGTCACTTATCTCTCGAATTCTCCCCTCGTGGTCCAGTAGCTGTTTGTCCCTCTTTTGCTCAGCTTCTTTATTCTCTGTCATTTGGTCTTCTATATCGCTAATTCTTTCTTCTGCCTCATTTATCCTAGCAGTGAGAGCCTCCATTTTTGATTGCACCTCATTAATAGCTTTTTTGATTTCAACTTGGTTAGATTTTAGTTCTTTTATTTCTCCAGAAAGGGCTTTTATATCTCCCGAGAGGGTTGCTTTAATATCTTCCATGCCTTTTTCGAGCCCGGCTAGAACCTTGAGAATCGTCATTCTGAACTCTGGATCTGACATATTACCAATGTCTGTATTGATTAGGTCTCTAGCCTTTGGTACTGCCTCTTGTTCTTTTTTTTGTGGTGAATTTTTCCGCCTTGTCATTTTGTCCAGATAAGAGTATATGAAGGAGAAAGTAAAATACTAAAAGGGTGGCAAAGACCCCAGGAAAATACGCTTTAACCAAGTCAGAAGAGATTCCAAATCAAGGGGGGAAGAAAGGGGATAAAAAGAGGCTCAGAAAAAGAAAAGAATACGAATAAAGAAAAAATATTAAAAAGAAATATATATATATATATACATATATATATGTATATATATATATATATATATATATATATTAGATAAACTAGTTTAAAAACGTTAAAAAATAAAAGGGTAAAAGTTAAAAAAGATTTAGCAGAAGAAAAAAAAAGTAAAAAAAATTTAACTGCAAGGCTAAAGAATCATGGGGAGAAAGCCATGAGTTCCGTGCTTTGCTTTCTTTCCTCTGGAATTCCGCTGCTCTCCTTGGTATGGAACCTGCACTCCTTGGTAGGTGAACTTGGTCCTGGCTGGATTTCTTGTTGATCTTCTTGGGGAGGGGCCTGTTGTAGTGATTCTCAAGTGTCTTTGCCCCAGGCGGAATTGCACCGCCCTTACCAGGGGCTGGGCTCAGTAATCCGCTTGTGTTTGCTTTCAGGAGCTTTTGTTCCCTGAACACTTTCCATAGAGTTCTGGAGGATGGGAATGAAAATGGCGGCCCCCCAGTCTCTGGCCTGGAGGAGCCGAGAGCTTGGAGCCCCACTCCTCAGTGTGCCCTCAGAGAATAGCGCCCAATTACTCCCATCTCCCTGGCCTCTGGCCACACTCTAAGCTCACTGAGCCTGTGACCAGTTCAAGGTCACCCCGAGCTGAGAGCTCACTCCTCAGCTCTGTATCTGTAGCCGGCTTCCCCGTTCTAATACCTGCAAGCTCTGTCACACTCAGACACCCCCGATCCTTCTGTGACCCTGCGGGACCTGAGGCCACAATGACCCCACGTGGGCTTCACCCCGGTTTAGCCTCTGGAGCGATGTCCCTCAGTGGAACTGACTTTAAAAGTCCTGATTTAGTGCTCCGTTCTCCGCCACTTGCTGGGAGCTGGCCCCTTCCCCGCGGTCTATCTTCCTGTCACTTTGGATTCACTTCTCCACCAGTCCTACCTTTCAGAAAGTGGTTGATTTTCTGTTTCTAGAATTGCTGTTCTTCTTCTCTTTGATCTCCCGTTGGATTTGTAGGTGTTTGCAATCTTTAGATAAGCTATCTAGCTGATCTCCAGGTACCTGATGTAGTCTCAGCCTGCTACTTCTCTGCCATCTTGACTCCTCTCCTAACTATGTTATTTTTTTATATTAAGTTTTTAAATTAATTCCAATGTAGTTAATACAGAGTGGTATATTAGTTTCAGGTGTACAATGGAGGAGTATAACTAACTACTTTAAAGATTTTATTTATTATTTATTTGACAGAGAGAAATCACAAGTAGACAGAGAGGCAGGCAGGCAGAGAGAGAGAGAGAGAGAGAGAGAAGCAGGCTCCCTGTCGAGCAGAGAGCCTGATGCGGGACTCGATCCCAGGACCCTGAGATCATGACCTGAGCCGAAGGCAGTGGCTTAACCCACTGAGCCACCCAGGTGCCCCAACTAACTACTTTAGATAGCTCCTATAAGTGGAAACATGCAGTAGTGACTGGCTTTTTTCATTTAGCATAATGTCTTAAAGGTTCATCCATTCATAGCATATGACAGTATTTGCCTCTTTTTAAAGGCTGAATAATATTCCATTGCATGTGTATACCTCATTTTATTTATCCATTCATCTGTCAGTGGACACTTAAGTTGATTCCAACTCTTGGCTGTTGTGAGCATGGGTATGCAAATATCAAGATCGTATTTTTAATTCTGCTGGATATATATACCCAGAATTGAAATTGCTGGATCATATTGGTAACTGTTTTTAATTTTTTTTTAAGGAACCACCGTACTATTTTCCATAGAGGCTATACCACTTCATATTTCCAAGAGTGCATAAGGTTTTCAGTTTCCATATCCTCACTAACATTTTTTTTTTTTAATGTGGCTATCCCAATAGGTGTGAAGTAATATCTCATTGTGGTTTTGATTTTCATTTCACTGATGATTATTGAAATTGAGTATTTTTTGCCTCTTGGTATATCTTCTTTGGAGAAATGTTTCATTAAATGGTTTGCCCATTTTTAATTGGGTTATTTTGTTGTAGTAGAGTATATGTTCTAGATAACAACCTTTATGAAATATATGGTTTGAAAATAGTTTCATTGCTTAGGTTACTTTTCAACCTGTTTATTCTTTCCTTTCCTATGCAAAAGTCTTTAAGTTTGATGTCTCATTTTTTTTTTCTTTTTGCTCTTCCTGCTTACATTTGGGCTCTCTATTCTGTTCCTTTGTTCTATGAGTCTCTATTTATGCCAGTACCATTATGTTCATTCTGTTTTGACTATTGTATCTCTATAATATAGTTTAAAATCTGGAATCATGAGACCACCAACTTTGTTTTTCCAACTCAAGATTGTTTTTGTCTTTTCAGAGTCTTTTGAGTTTACATGTGACTTTTAGGATTTCTTTTTCTATATCTGCAAAATTTTCACTGAGATTTTCATAGGGGTCCATAACCCATAGAATACTTTGAGCAGTATGAACATTTTAGCTATATTAAGTCTTTCAATCCATGTACATCGTTTGTCTTTCCATTTATTTGTGTCTCATTTATTTTGTCAGTGATATGTAGTTTTTGGTATACAAGTTTTTCATCTTCTTGGTTAAGTTTATTTTAGAATATTTTAATTCAGTTGTAAATAGGATTGTTTTTTTTAATTTCCTTTTCAGATAGTTTGTTGTTTAGTTTATAGGCTCCATCTGATTTTTGTATGTTGATTTCATATCATTTGACTTTACTGATTTTTTTTATTAGTTCTGTGTGTTTGTGCATGCATACATGTACACTGTGTGTGTGTGTGTGTGTGTGTGTGTGTACTTTTTAGTATTTTCTGTGTATAAGCCCAATTAATCTGTGAACAGAATTGTTTCTTCCTTTCCAATTCAGATGCCATTTATTTCTTCTTGCCTAATTGCTCTTCCTAGAACTTTGGGTACTATATTGGATAGAAGTAAAGAGAGTGGGATTTGCTTTGCTCTTGATCTTAGAAAGATTTTCGTTTTTCACCATTGAATATGATGTTAGCTGTGGAATGTTCTTATATGTCATTTATTATGTTGAGGTAATTTCCTCCTATCCTTAGTTTTTTGGCTGCTTTTGTCATCAAAGGTTTGGATTTTGTCAAATGCGCTTTTTTTTCACCATCAGTTGAGACAATCATGTGATTTTCATCCTTCATGTGACAACACAGTATATTACATTGATAAATTTGCATGCATTGAACCATCCCTGTATTCCAGGATGCATTGCATAACTTCTAAGGTGCATTTGATAGATAATGAGCTGCAGAGATAGAAAACGGACAAAATAAAAGCAAATAAAAATGTCTATATTTTTCTTGTCCCGGTTCTTGTTCCTTTTACTACTCTACTACTCTGTTGTATCAGATAGAATCCTAATTCAAGAGATAAACAAATGTAAAAACAAATGTTAAACACTTCTCAGTGTTTAGTGGAGATACCCTTTACATTCACACTTGACGGGTTCTTGTGAATTAGTTGGCATACTCTTATGAGAAAGTATTGAGTGTTGTAGTGCCTAAGGGAACTTTAATGTGTTATTTTTTAATGGATATATGCTGATATTGAAGATGCTGTTATGTTGTACCAAGCCATACAACCAAGATCAAGTATGGATTCCTACTTTGTGCTGGCCAATTCCATGCTGCATTAAATAAGACATATATTTTATTATTGAGAAAACAGTTCAAATGGTAAGACAAATATGCAAATACAACTGTTCTGTAAACAAAGTATGATAGGATCCCAAAGGTGGGAAAAGTGAATTGCAAATTAGGAAATCATGAAAGATCAGAGAAGACATCAGAGAGGCAGTGGTATATTTAAACTGAGCTTTTAAGAATGAGAAATCCAGAGTGCGTGGATGTCTCCATCGGTTAAGTATTTGCCTTTGGCTCTCAGGTCATGATCCCAGGGTCCTGGGGTTGAGCTCTCTGTAGGGTTCCCTGCTCAGGAGGGAGCCTGATTCTCCCTCTGCATATGTCCCTCCCCCTGCTTGTGCTCTCTTTCACTATCTCTCTTTCTCAAATAAATAAATAAAATCTTTTTTTAAAAAAGTGAGAAATCTGATGGTGGAGAAGTATAAGCCAGCAAAGACCCATGAGTGAACTCTGTAACTTCCACACTACAGTAGTACATGAGAATCTTTGTACTAGTTTAGTCTCCCTAGACCCACATTTCTTTTATCTATCTAACATCTATCTATCTTCTATCTATCTTTCTTTCTATCATCCATCTATTTGTAAAGATTTTATTTATTTATTTGACAGAGACACAGTGAGAAAGGAGACACAAGCAGGGGGAGTGGGAGAGGGAGAAGCAGGGTTCCCACAGATCAGGTAGCCTAATGCAGGGCTCCATCTTAAGACCCTGGGATCATGAGCCAAAAGCAGACACTTAATGACTGAGCCACCCAGGTGCCCTGCACATTTCTTTTATCCTGAGGCCTCAGTTCTTTTCCCATTTAGTATGTGTGTGTGATAAGGGTGGTGGTCATGATGACGTTACTCATCTCTTCCTTTAAGAAAACCTACTCTGAACAGCATAGTTGTCAACTATGACATAAAACCTCCATATGGCAGACCAGACCATAAGTGCCCTAGGCTACTCTCAGTCTTTTGGCTAGGTGTGGTACGGGACCTAGGACTTTATAATTACTGCTCAGTGTGAGAGACTTTTAAGAGAAGCTTTTTTCAGACTCCCCATTGGCCTGGCTAAGATTTTCTCCGAACTATACTGCAGCTTGAGGCTTTTCCTACCCAATTCTCTCTTTCTTTTCTCCTTTCACAGGTGCCAGACCTGCAATGCTATTTGAAAGGTCTCCCTGCCTTGCTTCCTGTTATAATTAATAGGAAGTTCTCTCCAAAACTCTCTGGTAGATCCAATACTATCTTGATTCTTTCTTGTCAAACTATGTGAACTAACAAAGCAGGAGAAGCCTACTGCTCTCTTTCTCCAGGAATATCTCTCCATTGTTTTAAGTCAAGTAGTGTCTTCTCTCTTTAGGTACCATAGCTAGTATATTTTTTCCACAGTGTTAGGTCTTGATAATAATTAAGTACAGAATTTGTTTTCAAGTAACTTTCTGTTTTTAGGCCTGTGGGACACTTGAGGCAAGAGAACACAAAAGTCTGATTATCATTTATTCATTGGAGAAGGGAAAATTTACACAACAAAACACAAAGAGCTCTCATTACTCTGAAATATTTAACTTATTAGGAGACTCATTTAGGTAATATTTGAATTGTACTCTTTCACATATAGTATTTCATTAGAGGCAGGTATTATTTATATTTTTTAGTTGTAGACATTTAGGATGAGATAGACTTTTCCAAAAGTCACACAGAAAAAAAAAAAAAGGTCCAATGTAGTGAAAAGAAGGGCCATCTGTAGCCCAATGTTCATAGCAGCAATGGTCATGGTTGCCAAACTGTGGAAAGAACCAAGATGCCCTTCAACGGACGAATGGATAAGGAAGATGTGGTCCATATACACTATGGAGTATTATGCCTCCATCAAAAAGGATGAATACACAACTTTTGTATCAACATGGACGGGACTGGAAGAGATTATGCTGAGCGAAACAAGTCAAGCAGAGAGAGTCAATTATCATATGTCACTTATTTGTGGAGCATAACAAATAACACGGAAGACATGGGGAGATGGAGAGGAGAAGGGAGTTGAGGGAAATTGGAAGGGGAGATGAACCATGAGAGACTATGGACTATGAAATACAATCTGAGGGTTTTGAAGGGGCAGGGGGTGAGAGGTCTGGGGAGCCAGGTGGTGGGTATTATAGAGGGCACGTATTGCATGGAGCACTGGGTGTGGTGCATAAACAATGAATTCTGTTACACTGAAAAGAAATAAAAAAAAATAAAAAAAGAAAAAAGAAAACAAATGGTCAGCCTGGTAGTTGCAACCTAGTTTACTAAACATCAAATTCTGTGTTCTCTGCAATAAAACATCCTGCAGCATGCCCTCTTCTTAAGGTCTTAGTAATAGATGGGAGACCTCCATTGGTGTGTGAATTGTGCAACCTCACACTTAGTAGAACACTGTCTTAATGTTTTGTTAACATTCTTAATAAGTATTAAACAGGGCTCCCACATTTTCATTTTGCATTGCCCCCCCAAAATATGTAGACAGATCTTATTCTTATTACTGTTTTAGTCCTTTTGGAGGCTTATAACAAAATAGCACAGACTGGGTAGCTTATAAACAACATTTATTGCTCATACATCTGGTGGCTTAAGTTTAGGATCAGGGTACCAGCATGGTCAGGCTCTAATGAGGGACCTCTTCCAGTTCATAAACTTCTCAGTGTATCTTCACATGGTGAAAGGGGGATAGGGAGCTCTGTGGGAACCTCATTTATAAAAGCACTAATTCCATTAATGAGGGATCCATGCTCGTGATCTGATCAACCCTTGGGGGCCTTGACCTTGTCATATTGCATTAGCTTTGAGAGTTAGAGTTTTGATATATGATTTGGGGGGATCACAAACATTCAGAACTTACCAGTTATAATTTTTTTCAGTTGTCACATCTAATCTTCCTTCTTTAAGGACTTTGAGTTTTATCTATAGAGCAATGGAAAACTAAGTCAACATAGTTTAGTGGATGATTCCAGGAAAAATGTCAGAGATCTTATGTACCCCACCTGACTATGAGACTTTTAGCAAATTCTCATTCCCAAACCTTCTGTGCCAAATGTCACTTCCTTCCACACTCCCATCACCAACACTTACTGACATGGTCAGATATTCATTTTAGGCAGATTTCTTTGGCAATACTTCAGAAAGGCTTAGAGGAGACCAAACTAAGATGCAATCAGAAATATAGATGCCTTAGAGTCTGGTCTGGCAGCAGAAGGTGTTCTTTATATTATGATTGGGTGAAGCCTCTGACGACTAAGTTGCTATAGGGCCACAATCCTTCATTTTTAATTCTTAAATTAAAAAATGATGTATTTTTAAGTATGTTAAATATATTTGATAGCAAAAGCTGACCTATCAGGATATATGATGTGATGAGAATTGGTAGTCTTTATTTATCCCACTTAGTGTGAATATTCATACATTTTGCTACAGAAATATTGTTTGCTTATTGACTATTGTCTTGGAACCCGCTACATGCATTAAATATATATGTATTGAAAAAAAATTAAGTCTTTTTTTTTAACTTGAATTCCAAAACTTTTCATTTTCCAAGACGTTTGGCTAAGGGATTGCATATCTATATTTCTTTTCTTCACTCACTGCATAGAATATTTACGTAGGCCCATAGGGAACTGGTCCTAAGAAGGCAATTTTAAGCTCACCATGTCTTCTAGAGCCAGTGATTTATGGAACTAACTTCTGACCTCCTCTAATAAACCCAGCAAGAATCCTTTTGGAGAGGGCACCGGGGTGGCTCAGATGTTAAGTGTCTGCCTTCAGCTCAGGTCATGACCCTGGGGTGCTGGACTCGAGTCCCACACTGGGCTCCCTGCTCTGTGGGAAGTCTGCTTCTCCCTCTCCCACTCCCCCTGCTTGTGTTCCCTTTCTCTATATATCTCTCTCTCTGTGTCAAATAAATAAAATCATTTTTTTTAAAGAAGTCTTTGGGAGAGGAGGAGTCAAAGAAGGTAGAATTCAGAAATTAGATATAAAATAAATCAGAAGATTATATGGATTTTGTAGATTGGAAAAGACTCATTGACTAAATTTCCTCAACTTTTTTTTTAACATATAATGTATTATTTGCCCAAGGGTACAGGTCTGTGAATCATCAGGCTTACACATTTCACAGCACTCACCACAGCCTATACCCTCCCCAATGTCCATAACACAGCCACGCTATCCTTACCCCCTCCCCACTCCCCAGCAAGCCTCAGTTTGTTTCATGGGGTTAAGAGTCTCTTATGGTTTGTCTCCCTCCCAATCCCATCTTGTTTCCTTTTTTTCCTTCCCTAACCTCCAAACCCCACCCTGCCTCTCAAATTCCTCATATCAGAGAGATAATATGATAATTGTCTTTCTCTGATTGACTTATTTCTCTCAGCATATTACCCTCTAGTTCCATCCACATCATTGCAAATGGCAAGATTTCATTTCTTTTGATGGCTGAATAGTATTCCATTGTATCTATACACCACATCTTTTTTATCCAGTCATCTCTTGATGGACATCTAGGTTCTCTCCATACTTTGGCTATTATGGATATTGCTGCTATATACACTCGGGTGCACGTGCCCCTTCGGATCACTACATTTGTATCTTTAGGATAAACACCCAGTAGTGCGATTAATGGGTCATAGGATAGCTCTATTTGTAACTTTTTGAGGAACCTCCATACTGTTTTCCAGAGTGGCTGCACCAGCATGCAGTCCCACCAGCAGTGTAGGAGGGTTCCCCTTTCTCCGAATCCTCGCCAACACCTATCATTTCCTGACTTGTTAATTTTAGCCATTCTGACTGGTGTTAGGTGGTATCTCATTGTGGTTTTGATTTGTATTTCCCTGATGGCGAGTGATGTGGAGCACTTTTTCATGTGTCTGTTAGCCCTCTGGATGTCTTCTTTGCAGAATGTCTGTTCCTGTCTTCTGCTCGTTTCTTGATTGGATTATTTGTTCTTTAGGTGTTGAGTTTGACACGTTCTTTATAGAATTTGGATACTAGCTCTTTATGTGATATGTCATTTGCAAGTATCTTCTCCCATTCTGTTAGTTGTCTTTTGGTTTTGTTGACTGTTTCCTTTACTGTGCAAAAGCTTTTGATCTTGTTGAAGTCCCAGTAGTTCATTTTTGCCCTTGTTTCCCTTGCCTTTGGCGATGTTTCCAGGAAGAAGTTGGGGTGGCTGAGGTCGAAGAGGTTGCTGCCTGTGTGCTTTTCAAGGATTTTGATGGAAATCTGTCTCACATTGAGGTCTTTCATCCATTCTGAGTCTGTTTTTGTGTGTGGTGTAAGGAACTGGTCCAGTTTCATTTTTCTGCATGTGACTGTCCAATTTTCCCGACACCATTTGTTGAAGAGACTGTCTTTTTTCCATTGGGCATTCCCTCCTGCAGATTGTCGCAGATTAGTTGACCATAGAGTTGAGGGTCCATTTCTAGGCTCTCTACTCTGTTCCATTGATCTATGTGTCTGTTTCTGTGCCAGTACCATACTGTCTTGATGATTACAAGCTTTGTAATAGAGCTTGAAGTCTAGAATTGTGATGCCACCAGCTTTGGTTTTCTTTTTCAACATTCCTCTGGCTATTCGGGGTCTTCACTGGTTCCATATAAATTTTAGGATTATTTCTTCCATTTCTTTGGAAAAAATGGATAGTATTTTGATAGGGATTGTGTAAATGTGTAGATAGCTTTAGGTAGCATAGACATTTTCACAATATTTGTTCTTCCAATCCAGGAGCATGGAACGTTTTTCCATTTCTTTGTGTCTTCCTTAATTTCTTTCATGAGTATGTTTTAGTTTTCTGAGTACAGATTCTTTGCCTCTTTGGTTAGGTTTATTCCTAGGTATCTTATGGTTTGGTGTACAATTGTAAGTGGAATTGACTCTTTGATTTCTCTTTTTTCTGTCTTGCTGTTGGTGTATAGAAAGGCAACTGATTTCTGTGCATTGATTTATTTATTCTGACACTTCACTGAATTCCTGTATGAGTTCTAACAGTTTTGGAGTGGAGTCTTTTGGGTTTTCCACATAAAGTATCATATCATCTGCAAAGAGTGAGAGTTTGATTTCTTTGCCGATTCAAATGCCTTTTCTTTTTGTTGTCTGATTGCCAAGGCTAGGACTTGCAGTACTATGCTGAATAGCAGTGGTGATAGCGGACAGCCCTGCCGTGTTCCTGACCTTAGGGGAAAATCTCTCAGTTTTTCCCCCTTGAGAATGATATTTGTAGTGGATTTTTCATAGATGGTTTTGATGATTCGGAGGTATGTACCCTCTATCCCTACACTTTGTAGAGGTTTGGTCAAAAAAGCATGCTGTACTTTGTCAAATGCTTTTTCAGCAACTATTGAGAGTGCCATATGGTTCTTATTCTTTCTTTTGTTAATGTATTGTATGACATGGATTGATTTGCAGACGTTGAAGCAACCTTGCAGCCCAGGAATAAATCCCCTTGGTCATGGGGAATAATCCTTTTAATGTACCATTGGATCCTATTGGCTAGTATTTCGGTGAGAATTTTCATGTCTGTGTTCATCAAGGATATTGGTGTGTAATTCTCCTTTTTGATGGGGTCTTTGTCTGGTTTGGGGATCAAGGTAATGCTGGCCTCATAAAATGAGTTTGGAAGTTTTCCTTCCATTGCTGTTTTTTGGAACAGTTTCAGGAGACTAGGTATGAATTCTTCTTTCAATGTTTGGTAGCATTCCCATGGGAAGCCCTCTGGCCCTGGGCTCTTGCTTGTTGGGAGATTTTTGATGACCTCTTCAATCTCCTTACTGGTTATGGGTCTGTTAAGGTTTTCTATTTCTTCCTGTTTCAGTTTTGGTAGTTTATGTGTCTCCAGGAGTGCATCCATTTCTTCGATTCTCAAATTTGCTGGCATATAGTTGCTCATAATATGTTCCTATATTTGCTTTTCTTTGGTGTTGGTTGTGATCTTTCATTCACCATTCATGATTTTATTACTTTGGGTCCTTTCCCTTATCTTTTTTTTTTTAAGACTTCATTTATTTATTTAACAGGCAGAGATCACAAGTAGGCAGAGAGGCAGGCAGAGAGAGAGGAGGAAACAGGCTCCCTGCTGATCCAGGTTGATCCCTGGACCCTGGGATCACGACCTGAGCCAAAGGCAGAGGTCCCCACCCACTGAGCCACCCAGGTGCCCCCTCTCTTATGTTTTTGATAAGTCTGGCCAGGGGTTTATCAATCTTACTAATTCTTTCAAAGAATCAGCTCCTAGTTTCATTGATTTGTTCTTCTGTTCTTTTGGTTTCTATTTCATTGATTTCTGCTCCGATCTTTATTATTTCTCTTCTCCTGCTGGGTTTAGGCTTTCTTTGCTGTTCTTTCTCCAGCTACGTTAGGTGTAGGGTTAGCTTTTGTACTTGAGACCTTTCTTGCTTCTTGAGAAAGGCTTGTGTTTCTATATACTTTCCCCTCACGGACCGCCTGTGCTCTGTCCCAAAGATTTTGAACAGTTGTGTTTTCATTTTCATTTGTTTCCATGATTTTTTTTCAATTCTTCTTTAAGCTCCTGGTTGACCCATTCTTTCTTTAGTACAATGCTCTTTAGCCTGCGTGTATTTGAGTTCTTTCCAACTTTCCTCTTGTGATTGAGTTCTAGCTTCAGAGCACTGTGGTCTGAAAATATGCAGGGAATGATCCAGGTCTTTTGGTACTGATTGAGACCTGATTTGTGACCCAGGATGTGATCCATTCTCTCAAATGTTCCGTGTGCACTCGAGAAGAATGTGTATTCTGTTGCTTTGGGATAGAATGTTCTGAATATATCTGTGATGTCCCTCTGTTCCAGTGTGTCCTTTAAGTCTTTTATTTCCTTGTTGATCTTTTGCTTTGATGACCTGTTCATTTCAGTGTGGTGGTTGTTAAAGTCCCCTGCAATTATTGTATTATTGTTGATGTATTTCTTTGTTATTAATTAGTTTATATAATTAACTGCTCCCCTGTTAGGGGCATAGATATTTGAAATTTTTATATTTTCTTGTTGGATAGATCCTTTAAGTGTGATATATTGTCCTTCCTCCTGTCTTATTCGAGTCTTGGCTTAAAATCTTATATATCTGATATCAGGATTTCCACCACAGCTTTCTTTTGATGTCCATTAGCATGGTAAATTGTTTTCCACCCCTAACTTTAAATTTGGAGGTGTCTTTGGGTCTAAAATGAGTTTCTTCTAGACAACATCTCTATGGGTCTTGTTTTTTTAATCCATTCTGATACCCTTGGTCTTTCAATTGGGGCATGTAGCCCATTTACATTTAGGGTAACTATTGAAGGATGTGAATTTAGTGCCATTGTGTTGCCTGTAAGGTGACTGTTATTGCATATTGTCTCTGTTTCTTTCTGGTCTGTTACTTTCAGGCTCTTTCTTTGCTTAGAGGACCCCTTTCAATATTTCCTGTAGGGCTGGTTTGGTGTTTACACATTCTTTTAATTTTTGTTTGTCCTGGAAGCTTTGTATCTCTCCTTCTATTTTCAATGACAGCCTAGCTGGATATAGTATTCATGGCTGCTTATTTTTCTTGTTTAATGCTCTGAATATATAATGCCAGTCCTTTCTGGCCTGCCAGGTCTTTGTGGAGAGGTCTGCTGCCAATCTAATATTTTTACCATTGTATATTACAGATGTTTTTCCTGAACTACTTTCAGAATTTTCTCTTTGTCACTAATTTTGTAAGTTTTACTATTAGATCATGGGGTGTCAACCTATTTGTATTGATTTTGAGCGGGGTTCTCTGTGCCTCCTGGATTTTGATGCTTGTTCCATTTGCAATATTAGGGAAATTCTCTTCTATAATTTGTTCCAATGTACCTTCTGCCTCCCTCTCTCTTTTTTCTTCTTCTGGAATCCCAATTTTTAAAATATTGTTTTGTCTTGTGGTATCATTTATCTCTTGAATTCTCCCCTGGTAGTCCAGTAGTTGTTTGTTTCTCTTGCTCAGCTTCTTTAGTCTCCATCATTTGGTCTTCTATATCACTAATTCACTCTTCTGCCTCATTTATCCTAGCAGTAAGAGCCTCTGAATTTTTACTACAACTCATTAATAGCGTTTTTAAATTTCAACTTGGTTATATTTTAGTTCTTTTATTTCTCCAGAATGGTATTCTCTATCTTAGACATGCTTTTTTTTGATCTCAGTTAGCACCTTGATAATCATCATTCTGAACTCTAGTTTTGACATCTTACTAATGTCCGTATTGATTAGGTCCCTAGCCATTGATACTGCCTTTTGTTCTTTTTTTTTTTTTTTTTGTGGTGAGTTTTTCAGCCTTGTCATTTTACCCAGATAAGAATAGATGAATGAGAGAACAAAATACTAAATGGGTGGCAAAGACCCCAGAAACATATACGCTAAACAAATCTGAAGAGACCTTAAACAGGGGCAGAAGAAAGGGGGAAATAATAATATAATAAAAAAGAAAAAAATATTTATATTAGACTGGTAAATAGAAAAGAGTCACTGACTTGATTTTGGGTGTATTCTGGTCTCTTAGAAAAAACTACCTCCAAAATTTTAAAGAAAGAAAAACTTACATATATCCAAAAATAAGCATAAACATAGTGAAGGAATGGAATATGACAGTAGATAGAAATTTTTAAAAAGATTCTAAAAAAGGAATTGAGAGGATAAGTTGGTTGGAAAAAAAAAAAGAGGGTAGAATGTGATCAGGCTGGAGAGTAGAACAATGCGATTTAGGGTATATTTTGATCTTTTAGAAGAAATTGTATCCCAAAATTTTAAAGAAAAGAAAACCTATATGTATACAAAAATAAGGTTAAATACAATGAAGGGATAAAGTATGACTATAACAATGAAAATTTAAAAAGATTTTTTAAAAGGGTTTTGATAAGAAAAATGTTTTAAAAACATTAAAATAGGAAATAGGAAAAGTTAAAAAATAGAATAAGAAAAAATAAAATTATAAAAGTTTTACTTTGAAATACTAAATGATCATGGGAAAAAGCCATGAATTCTAAGTGTTGTTTTCCCCTAACTCTGGAGTTCCATAGTTCTCTTTGATCGGTGAACTCTTTCTTGGCTGGATGTTCTTGCTGATCTGGGGGAGGGGCCTATTACAATGATTCTCAAATGTCTTTGCCTGAGGTGGAATTGCACCCCTCTTTCCAGGGGCCAGGCTAAGCAATTTGTGCAGGTTTGCTCTTGGTAGCTTTTGTTCCCCAAATGCTTTCCATACAGCTTTTGAGGATGGGAATGAAAATGGCAGCCTCCCAATCTCTGGCTCTAGAGGATCCAGGAGGTTAGGGGCCCACTCCCTAGTGCACACCCAGAGAAAAGTATTCAATCCTTCCCCTCTCCCTGGTCTCTGGCCACACTCCGAGCTCCCCCTGCCTATGACCAACAATTTGTATCTCTGGTGTGCAGCACTGTTTGGGGTCTCCAAACCCAGCAGATTCCTGACTCATGCTCCCGTTCTGCTTGTCCCAGAAGTGGAAGGAGGGGGTCTCTGGATCTGCCACTTGTGCAGTCCCTGCTGGAAGAGCAGTGGCCCAGGTATGACATGAATCATGGTTTAAGGTAATCCCTGAGCTGAGAGTGCACTCCTTGGCTCCATCTCTGTAGCTGGCTTCCCCTGTCCAATACTTGGGAGCTCTGCCACACCCTGGCACCTATGGTCTTTCTGTGACACTGCAGATCCTTAGACCACACTGTCCCCGTGAGGTCTTCAACAGGCTGGGAGCCAATCCCCACCCTCACTCCTGCCCCCATGGTCTATCTTCCCATCACTTTGTATTCACTTCTCTGCACATCCTACCTTCCAGAAAGTGGTTGATTTTCTGTTCCAATAATTGCTACTCTTCTTCTCTTCTATCTCCTGTTGAGTTTTCCTGCAACTTTTAATAATTTAATTATTTTTATGCAGAACTTAAGGAATTTGCAGCTCACTTAAATTACTTTTATAATTAAGAAATTCTATTTTATTAGGTGGGCATAGTGGAATAAGGGTGCCTACTACTGAATAGGAGGTTAATAAATGTTTGTCAAATAAATAATATTTGAAACTGATTTATTCATATTCACATCTCCATTTACCTGTAATGATACTCATATATTTCAGTTAAGTGTTTTCATTAAAAAGGTAGGTCAGTATTAGTTATTTAAATATCTTTAGAAAAATTTTAATAGAGAAATGTTTAATGACTTGGATAACAACTTTACTCAGTCGGCAAACCTTTATTGGTGCTATATGCTAGACCTAATAACAAGCACCAGGAGTATAATGATGAAGTATATTTCCTGCTTTTGAGGAGCTTACATGCAGGGTACAATCCACAACCATGCTCAAATGACACACTTCTTTTATTTCTCATAGCTTCGCTAGATTTTCTTGTTATCCTTCTCAGTGTGTCTTCCTAAGGATCCATGATTTTTGGCTTCTCCTTTTCCTATATTCCCTGCTTTAGTGGGAAAACATACTTTAGAGCCATAGTTCTGACTCTACCACTTTCTCTTAAATGTATTACTGAGTCTCACTGATCTGCAGTTTCTTTTTCCATAAAATGAAGATTAAATAATAGTATCATCTATTATATTTATTTATAAGGTCTGTGAGCAAATTTATAAGGAAAGTGCTTTTACTTAGTATAACTTTACAGGGAGTTTAAATTGCCATCTGATTGGATTGATGGCCTTAAGATGATAAGATCCTTATCACTAGAAATATTTATGCAGAGGTCAGAGAGGAGGTTTGTGTTAGGTGATGATGTATGTATATCTCATTTTTTTGTATGCCTCACATACAAAAGAAACCTGATTGCCTTTGTTCCAATCTGCCTTTTCTGGGATCTTCTTATAGCAATCATCCTGCAAGATAAAGACACTGTCTCCATCTGCAGCAGTGAATAGGTTTGATTACTATACATTAAAAAAGATTCAAATTTTCTTATCTCAGAGTTCCTCTCCTATACCACAACCTATTCTTTGTGCAAGGATCATCTGGCCCTCTTTGCACTGTCCCATTGGAAGTAGGGCTCAGGGAACCAGGGCAAATCCTAACACTCTGGCTACTGATACTGCTGTGAGTTCTGTCTGTGATCCACTAGTCTTGTATCTTCTGCCAGTATCCATGAAACTATGGCAAGTTATTTTGTTAGGTTGCAATTAGGGTAAAAATCTCAGACCCTTCACAGTTCTTAACAATTTGAAGATGGCAGGGAATGATGTCTGAAGATTCTTCTGTACGTTGGTACCCAAAAACACTATACTTAAAGCCAGATGGTCATAGGTAGGTATGATTCTTTGCTTTGCCACTTACTAGCTGTGGGTCTATGGATAAGTTATTTAACATTTCTGAATCTAATTTTCTCATTGGTAATATAAAAATAATTATACCATCCTTACTGTGGTACTGGGAGAATGGGCATAATAACTATTTGAATGCCACTAATGCAGAACCTACAACATAGAACATATTCTATGAGTACAGAGTCAGATTATTACTGTTTTGATGTTTCTAGTCTTATGATTCTGTGTCACTCTCTATTCTAGCCCCAGCTCCCCTGTGATAGAAGGAGATAGGTATTAGTATGAGACTTAATTGTTTATATTTTCTTATCAATAGAAGTTTTCTTCTTCCTTTCCCATACCTATTCATGAAATAGTTCTTCTTTTCTTTTAAGAAAAGTTTAATTCAGGTAGATATTTATAAGATACCTTCTCTGAGCCAAATGCCAAGAATACAGACTTACTTTTTACTATAAATAAGCATTCATTAAACATTTATTGAATACTCACAATATGCCACACACCATCTTAATTGTTGGATAAATAGCATAAACAACATAGGCAAGTTCCCTTCTTCCATTGAATTTATATTTTATCATAACAATTAAAAATGCATCTTGTTAAGTATATGGTAGTAGTACAAGTAAAGGTGTGGAAACAACAAACTCTGTAACCTAGCTCTGGGGATTCCTGGGGAGATATCTTCTGGACCGATCTTAAAGGGTGAAGAGATGTTTTAGTGTATTATCCATGTCAGTCTCAGGTGGACATAGGTGGTTTATTCAAAAAGGTAATTGAAGAATTTTAAAAGAGACTAGAAAAATGAGTAGAGATTTAAAAGAATCCACAGGGATGGAGGAGCTCCTGAGGACTGGTAAAAGTAAAGGCTGTACCCATCCCAAAGCCTGAAGGGATGGGGGAGGAAGCTGTTACTAGAATCTTACAAAAACCATAGATAACAACTCTCTTGTGTGGCTGATGTGAGGGGAAGGTACAGAATAAATATCCCAGCCTCTCTTTCCTCCTGGCCTCCAATCTTCTATCAGTGCTCTCCATTGGCCTAATCCAATAGGACGAGGGAGGGCAAGGGATCTCACCTCATGTTGTCTGTAGAGGTCATCCCCCCAGCCTCCAAGGACAAAAGCTGATTGAGAAGAGTAGAAAATAGTTCAGGAAGGATAAACAAAATAACTCATACAGGAACAAAGGTATCCCAGGCAAAGGCATAGACGTGTGAAATGGTGGGACAGGAGCACATAGTAATGGTGTAACTTGAATTAGTCTACAGTAAGAAGCTGGCTGCCGAGGTAGGTGGGGTTAGGATGTGGAGGATTTTAAATGGCAGTCTGAGGAGCTTAAACACTCACTTACAATATACAGGGAGATGTGGCTAAAGGAGCAAAAGAAGTAAGACAATTTGATTTGTGTCTTAGAAAGTTAGCTTTCCTGGGATGTGAGAGATATTTTAGGGGGAGATACTTCTGTTCCTGTATGGTCTGAGGACGTAGGGAAGGAGAGAGGCAATGTCCTTGCAAGTAAAATGGGTCAGACTGCCTGGGAAAGATAGGGAAGGCCTTGTGTAAAATAGCCTCTTTGTAGGGTATTCTTTCCTGTCCTTTCTTGAAATGTAAATGGAATCTTTTGTGAAGCAGAGCAAAGCTGGCCTTGAAGCTACCTTTCTCCTGATAATCACTTTCCTGGGAAGAAATGATGAATTGTGCTTCGTCCATATTCCTTCAAAGATTGCTTCTGTAACCTTCCCTTAACCACATTCCCAAGAGCAGCCTCTTTCATTAAGATGAGGCCATTTTCCTTCTTCAGTTTTGTTGGAAATGTCCAAAAAGGAAATACAGTTTTATTTCCTTCCTGTCCTAAGAGTCATTACATATTAATAGAATATCTACATGTAGATAAGCTCTGGGTTCCTTTGTCCTACAGGAAGGCATCAAAGGGCACCATGACTTTTAAAACAGATATATATATATATATATATATATATATATATATATATATCATCACTTCCTCAGAAATCACATCCCCTGAGAAGTTTTAATCATTCATCCAGTTGACAGACAGCAATGCCATAGGAAAGGATAAATGGCACTTTTGATAACTGAATATGCAGGACACAAGGAAACATATTCAGGAACCATGGCAGAGAACACTTGGGATCTTCCCCCCATGGGCTACAACCCACTGGCAAGCTTCTTAAGGAAAGGTACCATATTTAAATTGTATCATATTCTCACATGCCCTAGCCAACAGCAGTAGCTCAGAAATTGTTTTGTGAATAAATAATAGCTTTCTAGGTAGTGGAAATAGCCTATGTGAAGGTCCAGAGGCATGAGAGAGCATGGTTCATGTTAGAAAATGGAAGTAGTTTGATAAGACTAAAGAAAAGAGTGTTTGCTTGGGGAGGAAGAGAGACTAGTGAAAGATAAAGCAATAGAAGTAGTCAGTAGTTGACTTTGCCTTAAAATTCCTCTGAGAAGTTTGGACTTTTCCTTATAGTTATTGGGAAGCTATTGGGTAAGTTTGAGTGTAGGTATGACATGGTCAGCTATATGATTTAGAAAGATCATTCTGGCTTTGTTGTAAAGAATGAAATAGGGTGAAGTTTAGGGAATAGATTAGTGAAATTGCCTGTTTTATGCCAGTGTCAGTGAGGATAGAACTAAGTGTATGGGTATGAACAATATATAAGGCATGTAGTATATGGAATTTGGTGGTGTTTAGAAATAAGTGATGAAGGTAAAAGAGCAAAGAAGGGTCAAAAGTGATTCCTACTTAACTAAATTTCTTGAAGGCAGAGACTATATTTGATTCACTCTTATATCCTTCACTATGGTTATAATGTCTCCTGTGCACTGGCAGAGTAGAGACTTGGAATGGTTACTGAGTGTTGATTGAAGAAGGGCTCTGGGAAGCATACGGTGAGGGATAAGTTCAGAAGCATGTTTGAAGCAGGAGATGGATGGAGGTGGTACAGGTGAATGATAGGTTAGGGCCAAGTTAGAGTAAATTATGGAGAAAATGCAAAATGTTCTGGATTCCAATCAGTTCACTTTATCTTAGAGTTTTGAACTGTCAGGTTCTGACCAGAGAAATCAGAAGAGTAGGATTTCTGATCCAGGAACAACACCTGAGCTAACACTCATTGAGTATTTGGTATAAAAAAACCCTGAATTAATACATAAGTAGAACCTAAAACTTCTTTGTAATGATGGGATATTGACTTATGGAAGAAACTGTTCATTTGACTAAGGCCTTCTACTATTCTTGGAAAATACTGAAACATATCAAAATTATTTTTTAAATGGATAATATAGCTAAAGTGATTAGTATAGTATCAGATTTATAGAAATACTCATCACCTGATATCTATTGATATTACTTTATTATTTTGATTGAGAAATATATTTATAATACAAATCAGAATGCATACCTTCAGTTCAAAACATGATCTGAACTAAGATAAGGTTTGGAGTTTTAACCCAATACTGTATATAGGGCCACTTATGATCACTTATGATTGCATACTTGAACATCTCGGTTCAGCCTGTAAAAGACAAATGGTCCTGGCATCTTTTTGTCTCCCCTTAAAGGATTCCTGGGGCTATTTTCCTTTTATGGTGTCTCACTCAGACTTTGGAGTCAGACATAGCTGGATATCCATCCAGATCTAATACTCCTAGTCCTGGATCTTTGACTAATTATATATCTTTCCCAAATCTCAATTTCCTTTTCCATAAAATGAGGATAATAATAACTATATTATTGAGATGTTTGAGATAAATTAGATAATCTAAGTAAAGCACTTAATAAAGTTCAGGAATATAGTAGTGCTTAACAAATATCAGTTCTCTTCCTGCTTTTTGTTCTATTCAGAGCTTCAACTGATTGAATAAGGCACATTCACATTATGGAGAGCAATCTGCAATCTGCTTTACCCCAGATTCACCAATTTAAATGTTAATCTCATCCCAAAACACCCTCCAAGCTGACACATAAAATTAACTATCACAATTGGTAATGTGAACTATTCCCAGCTTTGCCTGAACTCTGAGGCTTTTTCTGCTCTCCTTTCCAGTGTTTTCTTTTTCCCCCACCCTTGGGTAGTTTGCACACACATGCATTGATCTGTACTCAACTGAAAATTTGAAAGGACCTTGAGATCTCTAGCAACTTTAGCCTACAAATACCCCCAAATTCATCTTCTTAACTCAGGTGGACCCCTAGGATCCACTTCGGTTTACCTATCTGTGGTATGGCCTGGAAATTCTCTTTGGATAGTAAATTGGGTAATCAAAGAGTCACCTTGTTTGTTCACTCTCTCTTAGGCATCACCATTTTGTTTTGTTTCAGGTTTTCTTTTTTTTTGCCCCAGTTGTTTTGCAATATCTGAAAACTGTTTTATATATTTTGCTCAGTTTTTCTTTTGGTTGTTTGTTTGTTTGTTTTAGATAGGGAAAGGGGAGGGGCAGAGTGAGAGGGAGAGAGAACCTTAGGCAGGCTCCATCCCCAGCACAGAGCCCAATGTAGGACTTAATCTTACAACCCAGAGACCATGACCTGAGCCAAAATCAAAAGTTGGATGCTTAACCCACTGAGCCACCCAGGGGCCCCTGTTTTGTTCAGTTTTATAGTTGTTTAAGGCAGAAGATTAAATCCATCACCTGCTACAAAGAGTAATAATCTTTTGTGCTGCTAATTCATGAAAGTTTGAATAAATATTACCCTTTGATCTCAAGTTTTCTATATGTAGAATGGTAATTAAATCTAATACTAGCTGTAAAAATACCTAGTCCATAGACTCTTAGGATAATTGAAAGCACCCACATGTTGCTGAGTTAGGGGTGGGCATAGGCACAGCCAGGAATGTATATTCTGAGGCTTATTATGTTCTTCACTTTTTTTTTTAAAGATTTTATTTATTTGACAGAGAGAGAGATCACAAGTAGAGAAAGAGAGGAGGAGGCAGGCTCCCTGCCTAGCAGAGAGCCCGATGTGGGACTTGATCCCAGAACCCTGAGATCAGGACCTGAGCTGAAGGTAGAGGCTTAACCCACCGAGCCACCCAGGCAGCCCCTATGTTCTTCACTTTTAAAAAAGGTTTCATTTATTTATTTGACAGAAAGAGAGACAGCAAGAGAGGGAACACAAGTGGAAGGAGTAGGAGACGGAGAAGCAGGGTCCCGCTGAGCAGGGAGCCCTATATGGGGTCGGATCTCAGGACCCTGGGGCCCTTAATGACTGAGCCACCCAGTTGCCCCTTATTATGTTCTTCAGGAGAGCAGGCAGAGCACATCAGCTTGAAAGGAAGCCTAATTCTGTAGGCCTAAGTCCATGCTTTGTGGCCTCACAGACCTGAGTTTTGACAAGCTACTGAATCCTTAGTTTCATTTGGAAAATTACCTTCCTCATAGAATTAATGGGAGCATAAAATGTTGAAATATGAATAAAGTTATTTATATATGAATACTTTTTAAAAAGGAGGTTAATTTTACACATTGTTGATGGGAATGTAAAATGGTGCAGCCACTGTGGGAAAGTTTCTTCGTAAGTTTTTTAGTAAGTTAAACATAGAATTGCCATATGACACAATTCCACTCCTAGGAATATACCTAAAAACTGAAAACAGATGTTCAAGAAAAATTTGTACGCAAATGTTCATAACAGCTTTCTTCTCAATAGCCAAAAGGTGGAAAAAACGCAAATGTCCATCAATGGGTGAATGTTTAAACAAAATGAAGTATATTCAGGGGTGTCTAGGTGGCTCAGGTCATGATCCCGGGTGTCTGGGGATTGAATCCCACATCAGTCTCTCTGCTTGGTGGGGACTTGCTTCTCCTCTCCTTCTGTCCTGATCATGGTGTTGCTCTCTTTCTCTTTCTCTCTCTCAAATAAATAAAAAAATTAAAAAATTAAGTATTTTCATACAGTGGAATGTTATTCAGCCATAAACAGGAATGATAGGTGAACAGATGCCGTAG
The DNA here is from genome assembly GCF_902655055.1 of Lutra lutra. NCBI lineage: Eukaryota > Metazoa > Chordata > Mammalia > Carnivora > Mustelidae > Lutra > Lutra lutra. The sequence goes on from NC_062281.1 coordinate 158,519,051, forward strand.
TATAAATGAACCTTGAAAACATTATAAGTGAAGAAATCCAGACACAAAAGACTGTATATTATATGATTCCATTTATATGAATTGTCTCAAATAGGCCAATTCAAAAACAAAAAACAGATTAATGTTTGCCATTAGGTGGGAGTGGGGGGGGAGTAGGGAGTGAGTGCTTAATTGATATGGGGGGCTACCTTTTGGGGTGATGGAAGTATTCTGAAACTAGATACTAATGATGGTTATACAACTTTGTGAGTATATTAAATATCATGGAATTGTAAAAATTAAAATGGTTGAAATGGTAAATTTTATGTCACATGTACTTTACCACAATGACACATTAAAGGAGGTTAATTAATAAAAATTGTTATTTTTTTCCTCTCTCCTAAGAAATCATACTGTGGACTCATGTTCATATAGTCAATTAATTGAACAAGGCTTTAGCTTACACACGATGGTGGATCTTTGGAACATACTATGCTCTTGCCCAACCTTGGTTCTTTCAGCCACTGAAATCCACTGGATTTCTTTTATTAGTTATTAACCATCCTGTTCTGTGCTGGACTTGGGTGGCTCCCAGTGGGCACCATGCCAGGTAGAAAAATTGCAAATGATCATACATGCCAAAGCCCAGAAGTCTGAAAGGTATAAATGTCTGTCTTAATACTTTACCCAGCTTGTCTCCCTCCTGCCATGCCCCTAGGATGTCAGCTTTCTCTCAGAGCTTCCTGGTTCCTGTCTGCTTTTCATTATAGTTCAGTCCATCTGCTCCAGCAAAAACTTTGGCTCAGCTGTAGCCAAAGAAGGACTTTCCATGTCTAGAAAACCTTGACATAAATTTGAAGAGTGGCAGAAGATTGAGCCTAGTTATGAATGATATAGGTCTGTTCTTTTAATGGACATTTTAAGCATCATCTTTTCACAGGCATTTTGCCAGGCACAGTGGGGGATATAAACAGGGGGAAAAACCCTAACCACTCATTTACTCACCATTCACTTATCTATTTATCAGTCAACTATTTATTGATCATCTATAGTTGCCTTTGGCCCTGGGGATATAGCAGTGGTATGGGGTATAGCAGGAATGACATAATCTGTGTTTTTAAGGAGCTCAGAAAAGGAAGAGTTCATCTTTTCTAGAAGACAGAGGAAAAATTCCCTAGAGGCAATGATATTTGAGTTGAACATTGAAAGTTGAGTTTATTTATCATTACTGATAGAGAAGGGAGTGGGTGTGTAGGAGAGTCAGCATGGAAAACAGAGGGGACCTTGAATATTTGAAATCTCTGTCTTTCCTTCTAATTGCTAAAACTGCTTTCTCTTGATAATTTCATTTACTATCTCATTCAATTCTCTTTAACATCTTTGTGGGTTTTAGTCATCTCCATTTTATAGACAAAGCTTCAAAGAGGTTCAGCAACTTGCTCATAGTTTAACTACCTATTAAGTGACAGAGCTAGGATTCAACTCCAGATCCCCTTGAGGCCAAAGCCCATGCTCTTTTTATTATATTGCTCTACTTTCCTAGAAAGCAAGCACACACTTATAATAATTGTGATAGTTACTATAAAGCATTCAGGTCTCCATGAATGTTCTCTATTAGAGAGTAAGCAACCTAAAGACCTTGAGGCATGAAGGAGACTGTCTTGCAGGCTCTGCCTGGCTTTATACTTTGCCATGGTTTATGTGCAATCTCTAAATTATTCCCTTGGAGCTGGCATCTCTCCATTTTTATTAAATAAAAGAGACATTGTTTTACTCATCCACTCCCACTCCTCATCTCCTATGAATAGGATGTGGGCAGACAGAAAGAAATCAAATTATTTTTCAACATAAGCCCAGTCTGAACAGAACTCATTTGGAGTGTTAGTGCTCTGATCTTTCTGCTCTCACCACACCACCGCCTTACTCACTTGATGGGATGAATATTGAAAGGGACAGGGGAAGTGTCTAAGAAGGAGAAGCTGTGACAATTTCTAAGTAAATATAATAAATCAGGAAGACTTTTCAAAGGAAAGAAAAAGTGTTGTTTATGATGGTTATAACTCCTACACCCACTAAGACTCTCCCATGGTAGATAAAATTATTACTTGATCTGTCAAAATGGAGGGATGAATTTTTTTTCTTCCTTTATGCAGGCATCTTATTTTAAGCAGCCAATTCTATTATTTCCTGCCCTGTCTCTATATTGGTGAAAAAAACAAAACAAAGATAATCAGTGTTTAAAAAGTTGCATCGAGGAATTGTAATAGAGGGTAGTGGCATAAGACACTAGAAATCATAATTATCACCCACAGCAGTTTCTAGGAAAAACAAACATGCATTTGTATTTGAAGAGTTATTACTTGTGTTTCACAGGAGGCGTAAGTTACAATGAAAATGATAATGATTACTATAAATATAATATTACTATATTATATATATATATTACTATATATATAGTAATATACATGTTACTATATATATATTACTATAAATATAATAATTATAATTATAAATATAATAATTATACCATTGTTTAAAAATCTACCCTGTACCAGGTATTATAATATGTTCTTTTTTGATGTTATCTCATTGATAGCACTATGCTGTGTATACTGTTGTTATGTTAATCATCATTACTATTATTTCCATAGTAGAGATGAGGCCCAGAGGTTTGAACTAATGTGCACAAATCCACATACTACTAAACGGCAGAGGCAGATTCCAAACTCAGTATTGTCCAACTTCCAAACTCATGCTGTTTCTTTAAAGTCTCTGACCCATGGCTTGCTCTCTCAGACATTCTACTAGAAAAAATAACCATTTGTGTTTGTTTCATAGTTTACAATTTTATAAGTACTTCAAGTCTACTCTCTCATTTGACTTACATAGAATCCAGGCATATTAAAATAATAATAATAATGAAATAGGTAGTACTTATACTTATTTATAGATTTATAGAGTGTGCAGTGTGCCAGATGCTTCGTTAACCAATTTACATGCATGAGCTTACAACTTACAACTATCCAATATAATAATTGCATATAACAGTTAAGAAATCATGGACTGGGTGTCAGGGTAATGGGTTGGAATCCTGACTTTATCACTTAACACCTATTTGAGCTTGGGTTAGTGTCTTTGCCTTAACTCTTCATTGGAAAATGGATCAAAAATTGTACTGACATGGTGGTTTTGAATAATATATTAGATAACCTAAATTGATTAGCACATAGTAAGTACTCTATAAATGATAATTATTTCTGTTTTACAGATAAGAAAATTGAGGATTAGAGAGATTATGGGGATTAGAGAGACTTGGCCCAAAATCTCAAAAGTAGTCAAGGGGTAAAGCTGGAGTTAGAATGCAGGTCTGCCTGGCTCACAATTTCTCCTCTTAACCCTACACCCTGCTTTTAACAGGCATTAAGTACACTCATTAAATGTGTTTTAAAATCTGAGCCCTTTTTAATGTGAATGGGCTCCCATTAATCAATCTGTTACACATTATAAAAACTCTGTTTCTTGTACAGACTCCCTACTCATACCTTTCTGCCTTTGCACAGCTCTTTTCTCTGTCTGCGATAGTTTCTCTGTACTTGCCTAAGATATTTGTAATTCAAGATTCAATCTGAAGTATAGCTTCCCAAAAGGATTCCAGGTGGATTAGGGAGTCTATCTTTGCATATCTCAATGCCCCCTCCACCTTCCCCCCAGGTTTGCCACAAGTGTTATACTATAGTTACTTAAATTTTAATTTTCAGTGCACAGTTATGGGCTCTTTTAGGGCAAGGACCTTCATGTCTTACTCATCCTTATCTCCAGTACATAACAGAGTGCCTAGCACAGAATGAGTGTTCAATATACTTATTTATTTAATGAATGAATGAATAAAAATAATCGTTCAGGAGGATTCTAGCCAACATTATAGAATATGTGATGACATTTTTCTTCTTTATATGAGACTACTGAGCAAGTAAGTATTTTAAAGACCTGGCAAAAATTAAGACCAAAGGTAAAGACAACTTCAAATATATCCACCCACCTACTCCCATAACTCCCCTCCTCCCACCATCCCCTGTGGCAATCTTCTAAATATAGATTATAGTAATTTAGTTTCAAACAACTCATTTTCAGCATCTGACATGTTCATTAACCCCAGGTAGGAGAATTGTTGTGGTGCATTAATTTTTCACCAGAGGAGACATTTGTCATCTGTGCAAGTATCATTAGTGCTTGCTGCAAAGATGGAAATGACACACTGTCTCTGCCGATTGAAGAACACAGGAGAATTTTAAATAGTATCTCCTGGGCACTCTAGACCAGCCAAGACTGTGTACTTTTTGCACCCTCATTAGATAAGGCTCATGTGACATCATTAAGAACCTGCTTTATGAAGAGAGCAGAGTAATGTGTACCTCTGGGGAAATAAGGGTATGAATGCCATATTTAGTTATTATTTTTCTCTTACATATCTTGTTGCCATTTCTCTAACAAGTGGATCTAACAAGTCCTTGAATTTTGGTTTCCCAAGGCTTCTCTTTAGCCTTCTATTGTTTCACTTGCCATCTATATGCCTCTTTATGCCATCACATGCCATCTATATGATAATGACTTTATTGCCCATCTTCAGCCAGGTTCTCTCTCCTGAGCTCCAGACACTTATACGTAGCTGCAGACTGTCTAGACAGATATACTAGAAAAAGTCCCATACACCTCAATTCCAACAGGCCCAAAATTTGGTTCATTATCTTCTATCTCCAGACCTTTTTGTCCTATAGTTGAATGTTGCAAGGACATTTACTCTTGTCTCAAAATTTCACCTCAGGCTCCAAAAGTGAGTTCATATGCAGTAGATACAGTCAAAATCCTAAAGAGAGGCTGCTAGATACATCTCTTCAGGACCTGCAAATGGCACCTGAAACACGCACCCCATCATCTATTTCCAGACTATATAAAAAGATGACTAGAAATTGAGAGCAGACTCATTGAAGTATTAAGTTGTTGACTTAAAGAAGCATATATAGGTGGGGTAGATCCTAGAAGATCCCTAAAAGAAAGAGTGGAAATACCTGCACAAAGACAATTTTCTTACTCCCTGGCCTGAAGCTTGCTGACTTGCAGAAACTTTTAAACACGTCTTGGGTTATCATCAGAGTGTGGTTGGAATTCTTCAGAGAATTTTATATGTGTACCAGGGTTTGGAAACATATGGGAACATAGAGGCTGATGCTTACTTCTTTCTTCAGAATTATGAGTTTGGGAAGCTGACTAGAGTAACTTGTGTAAGTAGGTGAGGAAATAGACACTGAGGCATCCCCAATTTCTGTTACTTTTGTGGAGGCAAGAAATCATGAATTTCTCAGGCCAAGTGTATACACAATGGTGAAAAGCAGTCTAGCTTGAGGTTTTTTTTTTTTTTTTAATTAACATATAATGTGTTATTAGCCCCAGGGGTACAGGTCTGTGAATCGTCAGGTTTACACACTTCATAGCACTCACCATAGCACATACCTTCCCCAGTGTCCATAACCCAACCACCCTATCCCTCCCCCCCGCCCACCCCAGAAACCCTCATATTGTTTTGTGAGATTAAAGAGTCTCTTATGGTTTGTATCCCTCTCAATCCCATCCTGTTTCACTTTTTCCTTCCCTACCCTCCAAACCCCCCACTTTTTCTCTCAAATTCTTCATGTCAGGGAGATCATATGATAATTGTCTTTCTCTGGTTGACTTATTTCACTTGGCATAATACCCTCTAGTTCCATCCACATCATTGCAAAAGGCAAATTTCATTTCTTTTGATGGCTGCATAGTATTCCATTGTAGATATATAGCACATCTTCTTTATCCATTCATCAGTTGATGGACATCTAGGTTCTTTCCATAGTTTGGCTATTGTGGACATTGCTGCTATAAACATTCGGGTGCACGTGCCCCTTCGGATCACTACGTTTGTATCTTTAGAGTAAATACCCAGTAGTGCAATTGCTGGGTTGTAAGGTAGCTCTATTTTCAACTTTTTGAGGAACCTCCATGCTGTTTTCCAGAGTGGTTGCACCAGCTTGCATTCCCACCAACAGTGTAGGAAGGTTCCCCTTTCTCCGCATCCTTGCCAGTATCTGTCATTTCCAGACTTATTAATTTTAGCCATTCTGACTGGTGCGAAGTGATATCTCATTGTGGTTTTGATTTGTATTTCCCTGATACCGAGTGATATGGAGCACTTTTTCATGTGTCTGTTGGCCATCTGGATGTCTTCTTTGCAGAAATGTCTGTTCATGTCCTCTGCCCATTTCTTGACTGGATTATTTGTTCTTTGGGTGTTGAGTTTGCTAAGCTCTTTATAGATTTTGGATACTAGGCCTTTATCTGATATGTCGTTTGCAAATATCTTCTCCCATTCTGTCAGTTGTCTTTCTGGTTTTGTTAACTGTTTCCTTTGCTGTGCAAAAGCTTTTGATCTTAATGAAATCCTATGATTTTGAGGATGATTTTGATAATGAGTTTGTTTTTGCCCTTGCTTCCCTTGCCTTTGGCAATGTTCATAGGAAGAAGTTGCTGCGGCTGAGGTCAAAGAGGTTGCTGCCTGTCTTCTCCTCAAGGATTTTGATGGATTCCTTTCTCACATTGAGGTCCTTCATCCATTTTGAGTCTATTTTCATGTGTGGTGTCAGGAAGTGGTCTAATTTCATTTTTCTGCATGTGGCTGTCCAATTTTCCCAACACCATTTGTTGAAGAGGCTGTCTTTTTCCCATTGGACATTCTTTCATGCTTTGTCGCAGATTAGTTGACCATAGAGTTGAGGATCAACTTCTAGGCTCTCTATTCTATTTCATTGATCTATGTGTCTGTATTTGTGCCAGTACCATACTGAGTTGATGATGACAGCTTTGTAATAGAGCTTGATGTCTGGTATTGTGATACCACCAACTTTGGCTTTCCTTTTCAATATTCCTTTGGCTATTCGAGGTCTTTTCTGGTTCCGTATAAATTTTAGGATTATTTGTTCCATTTCTCTGAACAAAATTGATGGTATTTTGATACGGATTGCATTAAATGTGTAGATAGCTTTAGGTAGCATAGACATTTTCACAATATTTGTTCTTCCAATCCAGGAGCATGGAACATTTTTCCATTTCTTTGTGTCTTCCTTAATTTCTTTCATAAGTACTTTATAGTTTTCTGAGTACAGATTCTTTGCTTCTTTGGTTAGTTTTATTCCTAGGTATCTTATCATTTTGGGTGCAATTGTAAATGAGATTGACTCCCTAATTTCTCTTTCTTCTGTCTTGTTGTTGGTGTATAGAAATGCAACTGATTTCTGTGCATTGATTTTATATCCTGACACTTTACTGAATTCCTGTACAAGTTCTAGTAGTTTTGGAGTGGAGTCTTTTGGGTTTTCCACATAAGGTATCAAATCATCTGCAAAGAATGATAATTTAACTTCTTCTTTGCTGATTTGGATGCCTTTAATTTTTTGTTGTCTGATTGCTGAGGCTAGGACTTCTGGTACTATGTTGAATAGCAGTGGTGATAATGGACATCCCTGCTGTGTTCCCAACCTTAGTGGAAAAGATCTCAGTTTTTCCCATTAAGGATGATATTCACTGTGGGTTTTTCATAGATTGTTTTGATGATATTGAGGTAAATACCCTTTATCCCTACACGCTGAAGAGTTTTGATCAAGGAAGGATGCTGTACTTTGTCAAATGCTTTTTCAGCATCTATTGAAAGTATCATATGGTTCTTGTCCTTTCTTTTATTAATGTATTGCATCACACTGATTGATTTGCCAATGTTGAACCAACCTTGCAGACCTGAAATAAATCCCCTTGGTCATGGTGAATAAACCTTTAAATGTACCATTGGATCCTATTGGCTAGTATTTCGGTGAGAATTTTCTCATCTGTCTTCATCAAGGATATTGGTCTGTAATTCTCTTTTTTTGATAGGGTCTTTGTCTGGTTTTGGGATCAAGGTAATGCTGGCCTCATAAAATGAGTTTGGAAGTTTTCTTTCCATTGCTGTTTTTTGGAACAGTTTCAGGAGAATAGGAATTAATTCTTCTTTAAATGTTTGATAGAATTCCCCTGGGAAGCCCTCTGGCCCTGGGCTCTTGTTTGTTGGGAGATTTTTGATGACTGCTTCAATCTCCTTACTGGTTATGGGTCTGTTAAGGTTCTCTATTTCTTCCTAGTTCAGTTTTGGTAATTTATCCATCTCTAGGAATGCATCCATTTCTTCCAGATTGTCAAATTTGCTAGCATATAGTTGTTCATAATATGTGCTTATAATTGTTTGTATTTCTTTAGTGTTGGTTGCGATCTCTCATTTTTCATTCATGATTTTATTACTTTGGGTCCTTTCTCTTTTCTTTTTGATAAGTCTGGCCAGGGGTTTATCAATCTTATTAATTCTTTCAAAGAAACAGCTCCTAGTTTCATTGATTTGTTCTTCTGTTCTTTTGGTTTCTATTGCATTGATTTGTGCACTGATCTTTTTTATTTTTCTTCTCCTGCTGGGTTTAGGCTTTCTTTGCTGTTCTTTCTCCAGCTCATTTCAGTGAAGGATTAAGTTGTGTACGTGAGACTTTTCTTGTTTCTTGAGAAGGGCTTGTATTGCTATATACTTTCCTCTCAGGACCACCTTTGCTGTGTCCCACAGATTTTGAATAGTTGTGTTTTCATTATCATTTGTTTCCATGAATTTTTTTCAATTCTTCTTTAATTTCCTGGTTGACCCATTCATTCTTTAGTAGGATGCTCTTTAGCCTCCATGTATTTGGATTCTTTCCAACTCCCCTCTTGTGACTGAGTTCTAGCTTCAGAGCATTGTGGTCTGAAAATATGCAGGGAGTGATTCCAATCTTTTGGTACTGGTTGAGACCTGATTTGTGACCCAGGATGTGATCTATTCTGGAGATTGTTCTATGTGTATTAGATAAGAATGTTTATTCTGTTGCTTTGGGATGGAATGTTCTGAATATATCTGTGATGTCCATCTTGTCCAGTGTGTCACTTAAGGCCTTTATTTCCTTGTTGATCTTTTGCTGGGATGATCTGTTCACTTCAGTGAGGGGGGGGGGGTGTTAAAGTCCCCTACTAGTATTGTATCATTGTTGATGTGTTTCTTTTATTTTGTTATTAATTGGTTATATAATTGGCTGCTTCCATGTTAGGGACATAGATATTTAAATTGTTAGATCTTCTTGTTGGATACACCCTTTAAGTGTGACATAGTGTCCTTCCTCATCTGTTATTATAGTCTTTGGCTTAAAATCTAATTGATATGATATAAGGATTGCCTCCCCAGCTTTCTTTTGATGTCCATTAGCATGGTAAATGGTTTTCTACCTCCTCAATTTAAATCTAGAGGTGTCTTCGATCTCAAATGAGTTTCTTGTAGACAGCATATTGATTTTTTTTTTAATCCATTCTATACACTGTGTCTTTTTATTGGGATAGTAGCCCATTTACATTCAGGGTCACTATTGAAAGATACAAATTTTGTGCCATTGTATTGCCTATAAGGTAACTGTTACTGTATATTGTCTCTGTTTCTTTCTAGTCTAGTACTTTTAGGTGCCTCTTTTCTTTGAGGGCCCTTTTCAATATTTCCTGTAGGGCTGGTTTGGTCTTTACAAATTCTTTTAGTTTTTGTTTGTCCTAGGAGATTTATATATCTCCTTCTATTTTCAATGACAGCCTAGCTGGATATAGTATATTTGAAAGCATGTTTTTCTCATTTAGTGCTCTAAACATATCTGCCAGTCCTTAGTGGCCTGCCAGGTCTCTGTGGATAAGTCTGCTGCCAATCTAATATTTTTATCATTGTATGTTACAAACTTCTTGTCCCAGGCTGCTTTCAGGATTTTCTCTTTGTCACTAAGACTTGTAAGTTTTACTATTAGATCACGTGGTGTGGACCTATTTTTATGAATTCTGATGGGGGGGTTCTCTGCACCTCTTGGGTTTTGATGCTTGTTCCTTTTGCCATATAAGGATATTCTCTACAGTAATTCTCTCTAATATACATTCTGCCCCCCTCTCTCTTTTTTCTTATTCTGGAATCCCAATTATTCTAATATTGTTTCATCTTATGGTAGCACTTATCTCTTGAATTCTCCCCTCGTGGTCCAGTAGTTCTTTGTCTCTATTTTGCTCAGCTTCTTTATTTTCCATCATTTGGTCTTCTATATCACTAATTCTCTCTTTAGCCTTATTTATCCTAGCAGCTGGAGCCTCCACTTTTTACTGCACCTCATTAATAGCTTTTTTGATTTCAGCTTGGTTAGATTTTAGTTCTTTTATTTCTCCAGACAAGGTTTCTCTTAAATCTTCCATGCCTTTTTCAAGCCCAGCTAGCACCTTGAGAACCGTCATTTTGAACTCTTTATCTGACATATTACCAATGTCCATATTGATTAGGTCCCTAGCCTTTGGTACTGCCTCTTGTTCTTTTTTTTGTGATGAGTGTTTCCACCTTGTCATTTTATCCAGATAAGAATATAGGAACAAGGGAATAAAACACTACAAGGGTGGCAAAGACCCCAGAAAAATGTATGCTAACCTAATCAGAAGAGACCCCAAATTGGGGGTAGAAGAAAGGGGGTAAAAATAAGTCTAAAAATATTTTTTAAAAATTAAAACAAGGGGCACCTGGGTGGCTCAGTGGGTTAAGGCCTCTGCCTTCAGCTCAGGTCATGATCCCGGGGTCCTGGGATCAAGCCCCACATCAGGTTCTCTGCTTTGCAGGAAGCCTGCTTCCTCCTCTCTCTCTGCCTGCCTCTCTGCCTATTTGTGATCTCTGTCTGTCAAATAAATAAATAAAATCTTAAAAAAAATTAAAACAAACGAGATATATATATATATATATATATATATATATATATATATATATATATATGACTGGTGAATAGAACAGAGCTTCCAATTTGATTTTAGTGTATTTTGGTCTGTTAGAGGAAACTTACTCCCAAAATTTTTAAGAAATAAAAACTTTATATATATATATATATATATATATATATATATATATATATATATATTTATATATATATATTTATATTTATATATACACATAGACCAGTGGAACAGAGTAGAGAGCCCAGATATGGACCCTCAACTCTATGGTCAGTTAATCTTTGACAAAACAGGAAAAAATATACAGTGGAAAAAAGACAGTCTCTTCAATAAATGGTGCTGGGAAAACTGGGCAGCTATATGTAGAAGAATGAAACTTGACCTTTCTCTTACACCGTACACAAAGATAAACTCAAAATGGATAAAAGACCTCAAGACAGGAATCCATCAGAATCCTAGAGGAGAACATAGGCAGTAATCTCTTCGATATCAGCCACAGCAACTTCTTTCAAGATATGTCTCCAAAAGCAAAGGAAACAAAAGCCAAAATAAACTTTTGGGACTTCATCAAAATCAAAAGCTTCTGCACAACAAAGGAAACAGTCAAGAAAACAAAGAGGCAACCCACGGAATGGGAGAAGATATTTGAAAATGACAGTACAGACAAAAGATTGATATCCAGATCTATAAAGAACTCCTCAAACTCAACACACACAAAACAGATAATCATGTCAAAAAATGGGCAGAAGATATGAACAGACACTTCTCCAAAAAAGACATACAAATGGCTATCAGACACATGAACAAATGTTCATCATCACTAGCCATCAGGGAGATTCAAATCAAAACCACATTGAGATATCACCTTACACCAGGTAGAATGGCCAAAATTAGCAAGACAGGAAACAACATGTGTTGGAGGGGATGTGGAGAAAGGGGAACCCTCTTCCACTGTTGGTGGGAATGCAAGTTGGTGCAGCCACTTTGGAGAACAGTGTGGAGATTCTTCAAGAAATTAAAAATAGAGCTTCCCTATGACCCTGCCATTGCACTACTGGGTATTTACCCCAAAGATACAGATGTAGTGAAAAGAAGGGCCATCTGTACCCCAATGTTTATAGCAGCAATGGCCACGGTTGCCAAACTGTGGAAAGAAACAAGATGCCCTTCAACGGACGAATGGATAAGGAAGATGTGGTCTGTATACACTATGGAGTATTATGCCTCCATTAGAAAGGATGAATACCCAACTTTTGTAGCAACAAGGACAGGACTGGAAGAGATTATGCTGAGCGAAATAAGTCAAGCAGAGAGAGTCAATTATCATATGGTTTCACTTATTTGTGGAGCATAAGAAATAGCATGGAGGACATGGGGAGTTAGGAGAAGGGAGTTGGGGGAAATTGGAAGGGGAGGTGAACAATGAGAGACTATGGACTCTGAAAAACAATCTGAAGGGTTTGAAGAGGTGGGGGGGTGGGAGGTTGGGGGAACCAGGTGGTGGGTATTAGAGAGGGCAGGGACTGCATGGAGCACTGGGTGTGGTACAAAAACAATGAATACTGTTATGCTGAAAATAAATTAAAAAAGTGATTAATAAAAAAATAAGGGTAAACATGATGAAGGGATGGAATAGGAATGTAAAAATGAAAATTAAACAAAAAAATTCTAAAAAAGGAGTTGGTAAGATAAGTTGTTTGGAAAAGGAAAGAAAAAGAAAGTGGAGAGAATTCGCTCAGGCTGGAGACTAGAACAAAGCCCTATGCTAGATTTAGGGTATATTTTGATCTATTAGAAGAAATTGCATCCTAAAATTTTTAAGAAGAAAAAAACGTTATATGTATACAAAAAATAAAGTTAGATACAATGAAGAATAAAACATGACTGTAATAATGAAAGTTTAAGGAGGTTTTTAAAGAAAGGCATTGTTAAGATAAACTAGTTAAAAATGTCAAAAGAGGAAAGAGGAAAAGTTAAAAAAAATTAGAATAAGAAAAAATAAAATTAAAAAATTTAATTAACTTTGCAAGACTAGAGAATCATGGGGAGAAAGCCATGAATTCCATGCTTTGTTTTCTCCTCCTCTGGAATTCCGCTGTTCTTGATCAGTGAGCTAGGTCTTGGCTGGATATTCTTGCTGATGTTCTGGGGGAGGGGGCTATTGTAGTGAGGCTCAAATGTCTTGCCTGTGGCCGAATTGCCTTGCCCTTGCCAGGGGCCAGGCTAAGTAATCTGCTCGGTATGCTCTCAGGAGCTTTTGTTCCCTGACCGCTTTCTATAGAGCTCTGGAGGACGGGAATGGAAATAGCGGCCTTCCAATCTCTGGCCCCAAGGAGCCAAGAGCTCAGGGCCGCACTCCTCAGTGCACCTTTGGAGAAAAGTGCTCAATCACTCCTGTCTCCCTGGTCTCCAGCCTCACTCTGAGCTCGCCTGTGACCAAGCACTTCTGTCTCTAGCACACAGCCCTTTTGGAGTCTTCAAACCTGGCATATTCTGCTGCTCTGCTCTTCTGGCTGATGGAGGTGGGTTTCCTTGGATCTTCCTCTTGTGAGGTCCCTGCTCAGAGCAGTGGTCTGACTGTGTCGAGGATCACAATTTAGGGTAACCCCAAGCTGAGAGCTCACTCCTCAGCTCCACCTCTGTAGCCAGCTTCCCCATGAGTTCTGCTACACTCAGACACCCCCGATCCTTCTGTGACCCTGAGGGATCTGAGACCACACTGTCCCCATGGGGGCTCCATCCCTGCAGTCTGCTACTCCTCTGCCATCTTGACTCTTCAGCCCTAGCTTGAGTTTTCTTAAGGATATTGCTTCTAGAAATAATCAGTCAGAGAAAGACAATTATCATATGATTTCTCTGATAGGAGGAATTTGAGATGCAGGGTGAGGGGTTTGAGGGGTAGGGAAGGAAAAAAATGAAACAAGATGGGATTGGGAAGGAGACAAACCATAAGAGACTCTTAATCCCATGAAACAAACAAAACAGAGGGTTTCTGGGGGGTGGGAGGGTAGGGATAGGGTCATTGTGTTATGGACATTGGGAAGGGTATGACTATGGTGAGTGCTGTGAATTGTCTAAGACTGATGAATTCCCGAATTCATCAAAACCCCTGAAACAAATAATACATTATATGTTAATTAAAAAAATAAAAAAATAATTTAAAAAGGATATTGCTTCTAAGAGGAACACTTGCTGTGAGGACATACTAGAGTAAGGGCCTGTGAGCTATTTACTGGGGAACGGAATCTGAAGCATATTGTACATTTAGCCAAATCCCATTACCTATGTTAAGGAACTATGCAGTGCTGCATTCTCTGAAGGATATTGCAAGTGAAACCCACACCTGCACCAACCAAGAAGATTAGTCTGCCACACAGAGAATACCAACAACCAGATTACAATAGCACCATTACTATGAGATAGGTAGGACTTGGGGTAGATTGGATGTGGGAGATGTTAAGTGGAAAAAAAATCAAGGGCAACTATTGTTTTTTTTCTCCTTAGCATCTGTTTGGGAGGTAATGCCATTTACTACCGCTGGGAAATGGAGAAGGAATGAAAGAGGCCAAGGTTAGAGATGAACTTTAAAAGTTATCAACATAAATATGATATTTGAAACAATGAGACTGGTGAAGTCAACAAAAAAATACAGAAAAGGAGTAGTTGATGGGTATGTGAGTGCATATATGTGTGGGTGTGTGTGTATGAGTGGTATATGAGTGTGGGGGGACTTAAGCATTGTTTTTCTTTCCCATAAAATGGTGAATGAGTATTTTTAAAGAGCGTTATTTGGTGTTTAAATGAATTAGCCTGTTTGAAAGTTCCTTATAATCTACAAAATATATTTTAAAAAGTGCTTTTTAAATTTTTTTATTTTAAGAAGACTCCATGCCCAACATAGGGCTTGAATTCATGACACTGAGATCAAGAGATGCAGGCTCTGCCAACTGAGCCACCAGGTGTGCCTAAAAAAGTGTTTCTCAACTCTGAGTTTGGCTCTGTGACGGAGAAGTGGTAGATAAAGATAGAGAGCTGTTAAAAGTCAGGACTTTTGTTGGCTCTCAAAGGGGCTTTGAAAATTAAAACCTTTTTAAAAATCATTAAATCAATTAACATGCTCATTTTAGAATATTGAGAAAATCCACTTGGAAGGTGAAGAAACCACCATTTAAATATAACCACAATAACTTGTGGTGGTTTCATTTGCTCCTGGTGTTATTTCTATATATTTTCTTGCTTTCCTATTAATTTCTTTTTTTTTAAGATTTTGTTCATTTATTTGACAGAGACACATAGTGAGAGAGGGAACACAAGCAGGGGGAGTGGGAGAGGGAGAAGTAGGCTTCCTGCTGAGCAAGGAGCCTGATGCGGGGCCCGATTCCAGAACCAGGGCTTGTGACCTGAGCCAAACGCAGATGCTTAACAACTGAGCTATCCAGGTTCCCTCCCTTCCTATTAATTTCTGTGTTTATACTATATAGGGGATTGTTAATTGCTGACATGTAATGGACATGTGGCTGTTAGAATTGGAATGTGCCTAGTGAGCTGTCCTAAATAATGTTTATATATTGGTTGGTAGTTGGCCTATATTCACTTGTGTATACATTGGCACCTACATGTTGCCTTTTAAAAAATTGTTATAGTCTTTGTATAAATACCTAGTAGTGGGATTATTGGATCATGTGGTATTTCTATTTTAATAGATGAGGAACCTCTACACTGTTTTCCACAGTGGTTGCACCAATTGACATTCCCACCAACAGTGTGTGAGAGTTCCACATCCCTTGCCAACACTTGTTATCTCTTGTCTTTTTGATACTTGCTGTTCTGGTGTAAGATGATATATCCTTATGAATTTGACTTGCATTTCCCTCACTATTATTGATGTTGAACATCTTTTCAGTAATTTGAAAAAATATATGTACACCAAACAAACTGGTGATTGTCAGAAGGGAGGTAGATAAAGGGATGGGCAAAACAGATAAAAAGAATTAAGAGATACAAAACTCCAGTTATAAAATAAATAAATCACAGAGATGAAAAGTACAGTATAGGGAAGATAGTCAATAATATTGCAATGTTAATTGTGACAGATGTTGAGTACACTTATTGTGGTGAGCACTGAGTAATATATAGAATTGTCAAATCATTGTGTTGTCAACTTGAAACTAACATAACATTGTATGTCCATTATACTGCAATAAAAATTAAAGACCTAACCACAAAAATAAATAAAAGGGATCATATTGGAAAAAAAAAACCTTTTGTAATAAAATTGCAATGTAGTCTGCTTCTTTTGGAAATATCATGCTTAGAATTCTTAATTAAATTCACCAGCTTTGTTCATAATGATCACCAACATTTTCATCATCAATAATTACAATGAATACAGAAAATTATGAATAACTTCAGGAGATAACTAGTAGATATGCAGAATTAATTTGAATTCTTCTATTCTAATCTGTTTTTTGTTCGGTTATTTAATTCTTATGGTAGGTCTGTGAGGTTGTTTTACAGATAAGAAAACTGAGCCTTGAAGAAGTTATGTCTTTTCTAAAGTCATAACTCACTAATAACAGAATCTGTATTCTAAAACAGAGTTTTTTGACTCCAGAACCTATGTGGTTTTCTACTCTTCTAGAATCTTTGCAGTGTTTGAAAAAGTAAAGATTATTCCAGACCAAGTCATTAGAAAAAGCTGTAGTTTTGGGAGAAAAGAAAAGCTTTTTTAAAAAATTTGAGTTTAATTAACATACAGTGTTATATTAGTTTTAGGCATAATGACTCAACAATTCTATACATTTCCCAGTGCTCATCAAGATGAATGTACTTTTTAAAAAATTTTTTATTTATTTAAAAAATTTCTTTTCAGTGGTCCAGTATTCATTGTTTATGCATCACACCCAGTGCTCCATGCAATACATGCGCTCCATAATACCCACAACCAGCCTCACCCAACCTCCCACCCTCCACCCCTCCAAAATGCTCAGATTGTTTTGCAGAGTCCACAGTCTCTCATGGTTCATCTCCCCCTCCAATTTCCCCCAGGGTTAATGTACTTTTAATCCCCTTTCTCTATTTTACCCATCAGTCCCACCCATATGGCATCCACCACTTTGTTCTCTATATTTAAGAGTTTGGGTTGTTGTTGTTGTTTTGGTCCTTTTTTTCTTTGTTCATTTGTTTTGTTTCTTAGATCCCACATATAAGTGAAACTATGTAGTACTTGTCTTTCTCTGAGTGACTTTTAGCTCTTAAGTACATCCATGTTGTTACAGTTGGCAAGATTTCATTCTTTTTTATAGCTGATTAATATTCCTCTGTGTGTGTGTGTGTGTGTGTGTGTGTGTGTGTGTGTGTGTGTGTGTATCACATCTTCTTTACCATTTTATCCATTCATTTATCAATAGACATTTGGGTTGCTTCCATATCTCGACTATTAAAAATAGTGCTGCAATAAACATAGGGCTGTATATATCTTTGCAAATTAGTGTTATTTTCCTTGGGTAAATACCTAGTAGTAGAATAACTGGATCCTATGGTAATTCTATTTTTAATTTTTTGAGGAAGCTTCATACTGTTTTCCATAGTAGCTGCACACCTTGATGAAAAGATCTATAGCTTAATCCAAGTGTCTAATATTAGCTAGTTAGGTAGACAACCTCTGAGGCCATCTGCCTCACAAGGCATAGTGTACACTGACATTTATCAATCTTTCTCAGGAAGCCATTAGCACACTGGGTAGGTACCAACTGTCTCTATCTTCTTGTGACTCCCTGATTTTAGCACTGAAAATCCCATGTTCCAAAAAACCTGTCAGTACTAGGCAAATTGGGATAGTTGATTACACTAAATATGCCAGCAATATATGACAGTGAGTATATTAAGAACATGGGAGCCAGCGCTTGTGAGTACATGGCCCGTTTTCAGGGTGAAGAAGGAAACTGTCTTTAATTCAATAAGCTGGTCTAAGTAATGCCAGCACTGATCAATCCTGTGATCATATGGAGAGACAGTATCTACCTTGCTTACAAATTTTTGCCCTCAGTGTTCTTAGTGCATGCAATGGAGACAGATTGGTCCCTGAAATACAAGAGGCCACCTTCTGATTTGCTGGAAAGATGATTTAATCTCTGTGTCCCTAAAATCAAGCCCAGTTTCTGGAAAGTTTAGACCTTCAGTTTCAGTTTTGTTTGCTTTGCTTTTGAGTTATTACCCTTTTAGAAACCATTTATTAATCTTGTATTATTACATGCCAGGGGTTGCATGAATAACTTTAACACACTTTTTAAATATCTAATTATCACCTTGGATCTGTGAGGTAAGCAGTATTATTTTTGTTTTATAAATGAAGCAACTAAGGCTTGCCAATAATCTCATAGCTAATAAGTGGCAGAGCTGCTATTTGTATCTTAATCTTCTGACTCCAATCCAGTTTCCTTTGCCTTCTACTAAAATCCTACTTAGAAGCCACAATTACAGAAAACTACTTAATCTAATCCAACTCATTCTACTCTAATTCAGTGTAATTGAACACATACTTACCAAAGCTGGTTTGTGCCTAGAGCTGCATTAGACACTGATGGACCAAAGTGTCTTATTTATGTCCGAACCTCTAGTTCTTAACATGTGTACTCACACATAGTGCTCACTGAAGGCCTGTTGAAATGAACATAGAATTAATAAATCAAGCCCTTGTTCTCAAGGAACATCTTCTCTTATGATGAAGACAGACATATGCAAACCTAAAATATGACAAATATTCTCAAAAATGCTAAGCTGTATAAACTGTACTAGGCTTTATAATCTTTTTTTCACTTATCAACAGATAATGAATATCTTTCTATTTCAGTAAGTGTTGATCTGTATCATGCAAAAAGTATTCTATTATTTTCCATTGTAAAAACGTTTCATAACTTGCAAAATAAACTTTCTATGGTCAGACACAATTATGTGTCACTTCTAGTTCTAAGAAGTGGACATCCTTGTAACTAAATTTTTTTTTTACCAGTTCTTATATATAAGTGATATTTTAAAAAGAACTTATAGTAGCAACCAAAGCTCAAATGAACTATTTCATGGGAAAATGACTGCTTGTCAGTAAAAGTATTCAAGTAGAGGATGGTCATCACTGTTGGAATGGTGAGAGGTTCTAGTGTGGTGGCGAGGATTATAATGGGGGAAGATGGTGGAGAGAGAATAGTCTGAGGAAATGGACATGGAACCTATAGGACATGTAGAATTTGGATAAGGGATAAAGTGGAACAAGTGTCCTGGTGACAAGTTAGATAACTGAGTATCATCCTGTATAATTGAGATGTGGGAAGTACCAAGATACGAGTTTGCATAGGTAAGCAGGACTTCACTGTGTGCCAAGGGGACCATTTCTCATTATTCCTTACAACACTCTAAAGTTATTATCCCCCTATATACTGAGGAGGAGACTGAACTATCTGTTGGCTCTATGACCATAGAGCAAATCCCTTATCATTTGTGAACCTCAGTTTTCCCATCAGTCAAATGAGGATTATAATGCCGCTTTTTAGAGTAGTTAAGAGGATAAACTCACAGAGGCTGGCATATAATAAACTTTAAATAAAAGTTGAATATTCTGAATATAATGCCTGCATTTTTCTGATATATATGCTATTTCTCACATAATTAGATTAGGGCAACAGAACCCATTCCAGGCCTCTCTCCCATCCTACTTTTAGGGTAGGACCCCTGGTATTTATAACTTCATCTGATTCTCCTAGGTACAGGGCCTGGGCCTGGTTTTAAAGTGCAGCAGCTCATCTTTAATGCTTGCAGGGACCAAGGAAATGGTCCCGACAAGCTACCATCATGGCTTACCATCAAGGAGCAGTCTCAGTGTGAAGCTGTTAACTCTCAGCTGAGAAAAAAGTGAGTGCATAGGATGAGCATCTACAGGAGAGCACAGAGAGGCAGGAGGGAAAGGTACTGCCTTTTAGGTAATGATTGGCACCCAGTCTCCTTTGTAACTAACTCTTTTGTCTGGGTCTTGCCCTAACTCTTTTTGCCAATCACTTTATGTGCCACCTATATCCACTAGGAAAAAGTTGACATCCCCTGTGTTTTGTAACTTAGGTCTTATGTACAGTCATCTTGACCTGGGACATGTGCCAGTAGTCAGCAGTCTCTACAACATTTCTTGGCCTTACTTGCTGTTCATTATTGCATTCCAGAGTCATTGATTCTTTGGAATAAGTCTACTGGGCATAGGGCTTTGAGGTCAATCAAAGGAAGTTTATTGTCAAAGTTTGAGTTTGCAGTTATTTTCTTTAGGTAACTGCCAGATATCAAGAACGCTCCCTTTGTTTAGATGGAAATCAGTCTTTCTAGGAAGGTATTTCCCACTTGGCCTGCATTCAGTACCACGTCTCAACAAACCTTCAGGATCAACATACTTCTTTCCTGCCTGTCAAGAATGAAATAATAATAGTGAACCCCATCAATCCTGATGCTGCCTCCTTATTTTTTATAACCAAGGTCATTTTGCTTGCAGTTTACATTTGCCATGCAAATTGGAACAAAACCATAAAAGGAATTCTTGGTGTTTGTTGCTGTGCTTATAGTGTCTTATTTTTCAACATTTTGAGCTATTGAGGAGGGAATATTTGAAAAATGTAAGGTGACAGAAGAACCATTTCCTTGTCTGAAAATAACACTTGTCTTCCTTAGGGAACACATCTACAAATCAGCCTGTGCTAACAGGTCAGTTGTTTTGGGGGCATCTAGTTTATTGGATTAATGCTGTTTTGGGATATATGGAAGTATGCGAGATATCTGTGTCTGTGGTTTATCAAAACATCTATTCAAGGCAGGAATTAGGAATCAGATTTTCTCTTCTTTAGGAAGGGAAGCCATAATGAGTGGAAGACAGATTTGAATGAAGCAATAGAAAAGTCTTAGTTTTCTGAAACAGATTTAAGATGAGTCCCCTCCACTTCTCAGCATCTTGATTTTGGGGGGAGTATGGAAGGATCTTTGTGGTTCATTCATAATGTTTGTTTTCATGTTCTCTTTTATAGAATCATAAAACTAGACTGAATTGTTTTACATTTCCAAAGGTTTAAGAACTATATCCAAGATCTTAGTCCATTTGGTCTACTATAACAAAGATTTGCTTGCTATAACTATAGACTGGGTCACTTAAACAAACAAATAAAAAAACCTCAAACCCTTTTATTTCTTATAGTTCTAGAGGATGGGAAGCCTATCATCAAGGTATTAGCAGAGTTGGTGTCTGGTAAGGGCCTTCTTCCTAGTTCATAGACTGTTATCTTCTCTGTGTCCCTTACATGGTGGAAAGAGCAAGAGAACATTCTGGAGTCTTTTTATAAGGCACTAATCCCATTCTTGAGGACTATACCCTCAACAGCCTTACCTCCTAATATAATCACATTTGGGAAAAAAGAAATTCAACATAAGACTTGGGGACATATAAACATTCAATCCATAAACGCTCAGAGAGATCCATTCTTCAGTGACTCTTTTTCTTCATTATGGTAAGAACTCTTTCCTCAAAGAGGACTGACTCTGTGATGAGAGGAGTGCTCAGGAGAACTATCTCTCAGATTGAATTCCCTGAGCAGGATTAGAAAGGGGGAATTAGTCATTAGCTGATACCTGCTTCATCTGAAAATACTATGCTACATGCTCATTAGTTGTTTGCTGTCTGAGGAGGTAAACATTTTGTAGAAAACTGAATTAAAATGAGGAGGACAACATGTAAAAATCTGTGTAAAGTGTGTTCCAAATGCAGGAAAATAGCAAGTACAAAAGCCCTAAGGCAGAAACAAACTTGATGTTTGAAAAATAGCAAGAAGGCTGTTATGCTTTAGTGAATTGATTGAGTCAGAGGCAGAATATGAAATCAGAGACATAGGTAGAAGTCAGGTCATGTAGAACCTTATAGGTTATACTAAGGAGTTTAAGTTTTAGTATGTATGTAATAGAAAGCCAATGAGAAAGGGAATGAAATGATATGATATACATTTTTAATTGATAGTAGAGCAATAAACATGAAATCAGGGAGAGCAGTTAGGATCCTGCATTAGTCCAGATGGGAGATGATGGTGTCTTGGATCAGAGTTGTATTAGTGGAGATAAGGATTTGTTGGGCAAAGTCAGAAGAACTGCTGATGGATAAATATAATGGACAAGGGGGAAAGAGGAAATCAAGGACAGTGCCTTGCTTTTGACATCGGTAAGCATTTCAGTAAATTGTGTTTCCATTTACTAATAATAATGAAGAATAGAATTGGGAGGTGGGGATCCTGAGTTCAATCTTATACATGAAAGATTTAGGGTACTTCTTAGACATCTAAGACAAAATATCAAATAAGTAGTTGGAGTAATTATCTGTAGCTCCAAGGGAAAGATAAGGCTTAAAATATGTATTAGGGAGTCATTAGCTTAGAGATGATATTTAAATTAAAGAGAATGGATGAGAACTCCCAAGAGAGCAAGTGTAGAGAAGATGAGAGGGATGAGAGAAGAACCCTCAGGGTTCTTCAGCATTAGAAGTCTGGAAGAGAAGAGGGAGCTAACGAATACAACTGACAAAGAGTGACCAGTGAGCTAAGAGGGAACCTGAAGAGTATAATGAAGAGTATAATGAAGTGAAAAAAGTTTTCAAGAAAGGCAAAAGTGATCAACTGTGTCAAATGCTTTTTGGAGATTGAATAAGATGAGGACTGCTCATTGATCACTGGGTCTCTTCCATCTTCCCTCTCCCAGGATGCAATCTTTCTCATACTGTGAGTCATACATGGCACAGAGTGTGTAATAATTGCATGTTCATTAATTATAATCATTATAATTTCCATTTACCACCTCCTGGCCTCTCTTTGTGGAAGCCATTTCCAGCTTAGGAATGGACCATATGTAGCAAGTTTATTCCTGCTCAGGAACCCATAAAAACCTGTTTGATTAAATGCCCTAATATGCCAGAGCTAGAAGGGCTCTTAGTCCCATACCCTCATTTTATTGGTGAAGAACATAAGACTCTGACAGGGAAAGGGAACTGCTGAAGGGCACACAGTATTTTAGCTCCAGAGATGGAAGTAGAACTCAGACCTCACAGGTTAAGGATGTTTGTTGTTTGAGTTACCATGCTGTGCCACTTCTTCCATCATAATTCTTTCCGGTCTTGAAAGATTTTATACCTTTAATTGGTCATGATTAAAGTGAAAACATCCTATGAAGATATAATACTTAAAATAGTTTGAATGCAAACTCTTCAGAAATGGAAACACAGTCACTTAGATGAGGGAAGGAGGATAAAGTTGGGTAAGGAGAATTGCAAGATCCTAAAGACAGACACAGTGTTAAAGAGAGAAGACCAGCGTGACCTGAGTTTGAATCCCAACTCCCATCTTCCAGTACTGTGTGAACTCTGGTAAGTTTCTTGACTTTCTTCAACCTCGTCTATAAAAATAGTGAAAATGTATGGGTCCTACTGATGAGTTAGGAGGATTATGAGTAGCACATTTAAAGTGCTCAGCTTTTGCTTGATGTGTGAAAGGCATTCAGTACAAAATAGCTCTTTATTACTATTTTATCTGTCTTCATTTTTCTTCTTCTGGTGCTATGGGTGTCATTGCCAGCAACCCTAGATCAAGCCACTATCTCCAGAGGGTGGTTGTTCCTGTCTCTGGCTACTGCTGTTAGACCTGTGGCTTCCAGACTCTGGCAGTCATGCTTCCTGGCAGACTAGAAATAAGGCTTTTAAAGCTGCCTGGAGCTGATATTCCATGACTTAGTGCCTCTGTGCCAGTCAAGCAGTCCCCCTCAGGGGCAGCGACTGCTGAGACTATTTCTCCTCTTCCATAAGACTCATTCTAATGCTTCCTTTCTGCAAAGAAAATGCTTGAATTCATATGGCCAAATAACTTTAAGAGAGAGAAGACTTCATTCAAACTAGCAGTTTGATGTGGTGTCTTCAGCATGCCAGGCAATGTGTTAGTCCTCACACTTGGGAATTTGTTTTAGAAAGGGAGGCAGACATGGAAACAGATAACTACTTTGCAACTGAGTGAACTGACCACTCAGCAGAGGTGCAAGCAGCAAGCTATGGGGGTGGGGGGTGGGGAAGGCAAGAAGACTTCCCTAAATATATGTGGTTTCAGCCAGATCTTATAGGATAAGGGTGTACCCGTGGATAGATAATTTGGGAAACTACATTTCATGCAAAAGTATGCAGGCAGTACTTACAGGGGCTATTTAGGGGAAAGGGAGATGTGGATTAAAAAAGAGAGCAGGGGAGAAAAGCCTTTTATTAAAGAAACCCAATGCTCTGCTTGGGAATTTTGGGATGATTCATGATGGCTTATGATGTCAAGATAGATACCACAGAGACTAGCAGTATAGAATACCTCATCATACAGATGAGAAGACTGAGTCTCAGATACAAGAAATAACTTGGCTAGAATCACATAGCAATTTAGTGGGAGAAACTGGGACTGGCACCAAAGTTTACTAATTCCCAGGCCAGTGACCTCTCTATCCATTACTCATGATTTCTGTGATTAAGAGGGAACAACTGTAGACTATCAAAAGGTAGCAAAGTTCTGAGACCTTTCTTCACTAGAGCTCAATGGAAATTTATAGGATTTTGATGAGAATAGACTGGGACCTCACTAATCTCATGCCACTTTAAATAACTGGGATATAACTTTTCTATAGTTAAGCCTTAGAATATATTGTCAGTTTACTTATTATATAAAATTGTATCCATGGTTTTGTTCTTATATATTATTACATTCTCCCTATTTTGTTATTTTCCAATAGGAGTAGAAAACCTAGAATTTATAAAAGAGGTATGAAGTTAGTAAGTAATTCTGCCCTGGGGTTTATCTTCTGGAGTGGAAAAGATCAGGAACAGACTTCTGGGAGAAGCTGAAGTTGCCAGAACAATGACTTAATGTCAAGTCAGGTTGGCTGACTTGATATAAGTCATTGTTCTAAGTTATTGTCTACCACCTCATTTAATTGTTCATTATAAGATTCAGGTGTTTGTGGGGCACCTGGGTGGCTCAGTTGGTTGGGTGTCAGACTCTTGATTTCGGCTCAGGTCATGATCTCATCATTGTAAGATCAAACCCTATGTTGAGCTCCATGTTGGGCTCCATGATGGACCTGGAGTCTGCTTGAGATTCTCTGCCTTCCCATCTTCTCCTTCCCTCTGTCTCTGTCTCTCTTTCTCCCTTTCAAAGAAAAAGAAAATGCAGGTGTTTGTGATACTTTCAGTAGCCCTGAGCCAAAATAATTAGACAAACAAATAAACAAAACCACTGCCTCACCTTTTTCAATAAATTCAATTAAACAAACATTTCATTTGATGGAGGCATAATATTAAAACAAACAAACAAAAAAAACAAAAACCAAACATTTCATTCATTTATCAACAAGTACTCATTTAAGGTTTTTTGCCAAGCACTGTGTCTTATACTGGGGATACTTTAGTAAATAAAAACAGGAATAATCCATATTTGTTTTAGTTTGTTAAGACTGCCATAATAAACTATCACATACTGAGTCACTTAAACAGCAACAAAAATTTTTTCTTATGGTTCTCAAGGCTAGAAGTCTGACACCATGCTGTAAACAGGATTGATTTTTTTGAATCCTCTTTCCTTGGCTTTTAGATGGCTATCTTCTCCCTGTCTTCACATGGTCTTTTCTCTGTACACACACACACACACACACACACACACACACACACACACACACACACATCTATATCCTAATCTTCTCTTCTCATAAATATACAAGTCATATTGGATTGGGGCTCATCCATTTGACCTCATTTTATCCTAATTACCTCTTTAGGGGCCTTATCTCCACATAGAGCCATAACCTGAGGTATTGGGGATTAGGACTTAAACATATGAATTTTGGGGGAGACAACAATTCAGCCCTAATACTCTTTAATGAGCTCACAGTATAGTGGGACACAGAAATTTATCCAATAATTATACAAATAAGTTTAGGAATATGAACTCTTAAGTACTATAATGAAAAGGTACATAGTGTCATAAATATATATAAGATGACATGTCCTCCTATATCTGGGAGGAAGGTACAGAAGAAGAGGCACATGAGAAGGTAATTATATGAGCTGAAATATCAAGCATGGGTAGGAGGAGTTAATTAGGAAAGAGTGATGTGGGAAGGAGGAGAACAAAAGTTGGGGCAGTGGAGGGAGAATCAGGTAGAGGGGAACCACTTGTCAAAAGTGCCATAATTCTGCGTATGTACTGAACACTGAAATAGATTTTGAATTCAACAATGTGCCTCATGGTCTGGTAGAAGGCAGATGCAAAAATAGATAATTTCAACAGAATATGATCAGAATTGTTATAAGGTTAATACTTATATGCCACACAGATCTAAATTTATGGGAATTATAGATATGGGAGGCACTAATTCTGCTGACTAGGGAGTGAGGAAGGAGGTCAAAACAGTTTCCCATTAGCTTAAGTGTTCCACCATGTATTTAAGTCCTGATGCCAATTTGGGAAATCTAAATAAATGAAAAAGATATCAAGAAAGCATTGAGATCATTCCTTCAAAAATACTTTGCATCTAGATGTGGCATGGAGCCAAAAGACCTAAATTTTAGTCCTAGCTCTGTATATTCTACTGTTTTTTCTCACGTGTCACACAGAAATAATGGTTTGTGTCTCACCTACCTCATGTGTTGGAATAGTGCTGTATGGATCAAACAGGGACCCAAAAGAATAGGAGAAAAATACAGGTAAAAGGAGATAATGAGATGGATTAACTGAAGTCAACAGTCATTTCCTCTCTGATCTTTTTTCCTGCTCTGCAAGGATTTCCAAACTAAATGTGGAGCTAAGACTGAAGACATCTGGAGAATTAGACACTGATGCAAAGGCTAACTAAATTACATGCAGGGTCACATAGTAGGATGGACCAAGTGACATGAATGATTCCAATGTCAGTGTTTACAACAAATTCTTGCTGATACATTGTTTATTCTAGAGAAAAAGCTACAAAGATTCCATGGCCAAGCAGGAAAACAATTTCTAGGTGATATTTTTTATTTCCTTTCTTTTTTTGATGTTGTTTGGTAGGTGTTTATTTTCTAATCTAAGGAGGTAGAGAGCAAGAATACATGAATTTTACTTCTGTTCCATTCTATACTATGTTAACATTACAACCTTAGTAACATCCCTCTTTCTCTCTCAGCTATTGTGCATGGCTAGATGCCAGGCACTGTCACAGGCATGCCGCATACACGATCTCATTTAACTCTCTCAGCAATCCTATATGGATTATCCCCATATTACATATGAAGAAACTAACCCTTAGAAAAATTAAATAACTATTTAAAGCTAGTCAGCTAAGTCAGTAAATGTCAGATCTATGAGTTGAACTCAGATCTGAACTCCAAAGCTCAACCTGACTGGAGAAAATCAGGTAAAAGAAGTTGGAGTAGTGTATCTTCAAAACTTGTCCATCTTTAGAATCACTGAGTCTGTACCTCAATTAAAAAAATGTTTTTCAGGCCTGTCAGTAAGAGTAAGACAGCTAAAATCTTTACTGCCTTAGGGCTTTTACACTTGGTGTACTTCTACCCAGAAAACTCTTCCCTTGAAAGTAAGGCTCCTTCTTGTTATCCTGGTTTCAACTTAAATGTTACTTCCTCTCTGAAGTCTTTCCTGAACACTCAACCCAAAGTAGCTACCCAGTCACTCTATTTTATATCATCTTGTTTTAATTTTTGCATAGCACTTATTACTGTTATAATTTCTTGAATATGTTAAAATTTTTTTTGATTATTGTTTGTTTCCTCTCACTTGAATATATGTGCTTCATGAAGGCAATGCCTTGTTAGTCTTAATAAAATTGTATACCCAAAACCCAAAATAGGAGTACATGACACGTAGTGGGTTCTCAATAAATATTCATTGAATTAATGCATGAACAAAGTCCCTTATGTAATAGATTGAGGAAGTGCAGCCCAGAGAGGAGACTGGACTTGTTCAAGGTTAAGGACTATAAGCAGTTCTTAGTGAGAAGAGCAGTAATTTAGTTTCCAGTCCTAATTCTGCCTCTAATTTGCTCTGTGACTTTAAATCTGTTCTAGTTCTCTAATAAAGTTTCAGCTAAGATTTGTTGAATGCCTTCTACATAACATGCATTATTCTTTTTTTGCTTATGTTTTATATAATCTTCCCCCCAAACTCTGATGGTAAATAGTCAATAAAGAGTGCTAATCTGACATTTGAGTAGCTTAACACATCACAGAGTGACACAAATCAGAAAGTTCCAATGGGTAGTTCCCTTTCAAGTGGTAACTCAAGGATTCAGGATCCTTCGATTTTAAGGTGTTGCCCTCTTCATCCTGTTGCCTTCAAGGTTACCGAAGAAGGGGAAAACATATGATTTCATGTGGTATTTTGTGGGATTTTCTATGCCTGGGAATGGAAAACATTATTTCCATCCATACTCCTTTGGACAGTATCTTTCACTTAGAACTGAATTGTTATTTATACTGGGATATATAGTCTTTTACAGAAAGACAAAATGGTACTGGGTAACATCTAGCCAGTATCTGCCATAGTATTGTCATCATTTTACAGGTTAAAAAAAAATGTTTCTTTGGTGACTTGGCTGAGATTCCATTATAAGCAGAGGAGTAAGGATACATAACCAAGGAACCATGCCAGACTTGAGCCAATAATAGTATCCTTGCTCTATACCTTCATATATCACTGGTTTTCAAGATTGTTTTGCTAGAGAACTCTTTCTTTCTATAAAAGGAGTTTTATAGAAAATTCCAGCATGTAAAAGATATCAACACAAGTTTTGAAGCATAATAAATCCTAAGAAGATACTCTAGGAGAGCTTCTAAGTAGGTCCAGAGCCTAGTGTAGAAACCTCAGAATTAAATTATCTTGATGGAATCTTTTAGCTGTATCTCACATAATTCATCTGTTGATATCTTGATATTTCTAATGTGAAGCCAAAGAATACATTATGATTGCATCTCAGAATTGAGTGCTTGTCATCAAAGATTTCTGCCTCAGGGCCCAGAATAAGCTGTGAAATTATAGCTGAAATCCTGGTGCTGCATGTACTGAGCCTTAAGAACACTTTACCCACTACACACTATCCATGCAAAAAGTTATCTAATTGTACAAAGCACATTCTGGAAACTTTCCCAGTGGAATAATAGATAAAGTAACCAAGAACTTTTTAATTTTGCAAAGTGCACTCTTCCTTATAATTTACTTAATATAGAAATTTAATGTTCTGCAGTTTACTGAACAAATAACATTGAAAGTATTTTAGAGTTAGCCTGAGAGCTAGCTTTTGGTTGCAATTTTGACTTTATTATTTGATTATCCAGATAAAGGCCAGCAGTAACAATATGCTCTGCCTTTAGTGGTTCAGAGGGGTTATCTCTTGGCCATTATCAATTCTAAGTACAAGATTTAAATTCGAGGAGGAAATCATATAAGAGCAAATTTGCTGAATCTGCTCAAGTTAGTCCCTTGAGTAAGATGCTTGATTCTTTGGACCTGGCTTGTTATGATTATACCTTTCCAGAAAGTTACAAACCTTACATGTTGAAAATTCTGTGTCACTCTATACATTAAAACGAACAAACAAAACAAAAAAGCCCCCCACCCAAAAAAATACTGATGACCAAATATGTGCCAGACATCATGATGTATGCATATATGTCAAAGATGTTCAGATTGGCTGAGATCCCTTAACTCTTGCCATTTAATCCTACGGCTTGCACCTCAACAAAGGTTCCCTTCATCAGCCTTAAGGCACTTCTCTAGGCACTGCCTCCTGAACACATTTACTGGAGCAAGTTCTAATCACCAGAGCAGATACCTTCATTTTGGATCTGGACCTTGACATTTTAGTTAGTCAGTTAGTTCCTTGCTTCTTTGCTTCCTGATGCCACCTGTTCTGGTACTAGACAATTACTGTTCTTTGATGTAGGCTTACAACTAAGAGCCAGCCTCACTATTCTCCTGCCTGGGTAGGCTCTGTAGACCCTAACCTGAGCCAAGTCTCTGAGCCTCCATTTGTCTTGGAAAGGATATGGGATAAAGACATTGGGATGATTAAAGCATTCTCTACTCTTAAAATAAAAGGTTATGAAAGATACTTAGAAGGTAGAATGACATAACTTGGAGATTGAATAGATTTTTGAAGATGAAGGAAAACGATATTTAGGAAGATGCTATGGTTATTCCAGGTTCCATGGTAAAGCTGGCATTTGAACTTGATCTTATTAAATGAAGTTTTAATATGCAGATGTGTGGTAAAAAGTGTGTTCTAGGCAGAAGGAATATCATGAGCAAAGGCTAAGAATTTATATATTCCAGATTTCTTTGAGGAGCAATGTCTGATTATTTACTGTTTTAGGCATCTTTAATTTACTTTTTAACAGGCAGAACAGTTTGTTTAATGTTTTTTCTCTTATTTATCTCTTACTTCTCTTAGCTTTTTAAAGACAATAAGATAGATGTTTTAGTTCTCATTGCAGAAATTTGGTCACCATTTCACTTGAGTAGCTAAACTTCAGTAATTCAGGCAATTTAACTAATTCAGACTGAACACCACGCTGATAATTAACTTTTTCCTCTTCCTTCCTA
The DNA here is from genome assembly GCF_902655055.1 of Lutra lutra. Lineage (NCBI taxonomy): Eukaryota > Metazoa > Chordata > Mammalia > Carnivora > Mustelidae > Lutra > Lutra lutra. The sequence goes on from NC_062281.1 coordinate 158,549,566, forward strand.
TCACCCACAGGAGCCTGCTGGATCATTAATGACACGATTAGAGGGAGAGCGATCCTGGTGCATTATTGGTATTCAATAAATGTTAAATAATTGTTGAAATAGGACCTGGTGGATATTGGCACTTTGCAGTAGAAACAGAAGCTCACAAAGTGTTCTTTTGCTGAAAATCAGGTTTTGCAATTCAAAGAAGGCACAGATTATGCACCATTTCTCATCATTGAAATCCAATGCATTTCTAGGAAAAAGTTTAATTAATAATTTACTTCTCCTAGATAAACGGAAGCCTATGCAGTGGGGAAACTGTTAGATATCATAGATAGTGCTATGGGGAGTTCACTTTCCCTCCTGTTTGAAGAGCTGTAGCCACCTAGATGAGCAGGTGCAGGAAATAAGGATATGATGACCAGTGGATTACTAGACACACAAGTGTTTTACCCAGATCACCTCTGAGTCCTTGCCCAAAGTCCTCTAATAACCAGATCCCCATCTGTTAATTGAAAATCCTATCTGCCAATATGAGGGCTAGCTTTGCCAAGCATTGATCGTGTGGTGTTAATGGCTTTGGGCAGAGCCTTGTGCTGCTTGCTGGCAGGGAGAATTCTGTTTGATTCTGAAGAGTCCAAAATTTATATTTTAAAACATATTTTATTTGACAGTCAGAATCTAATGAATCTGACTTCATCTGTCTGTCTGCAGATCTCTGCTTAAGAATATGAAACCTACAGTTAAGTAGTTCCTCAGAATTTTATAAAACACTTTTACTATCATCTCTCCCATTTAATCCTTATGACAACTAAAGGCAGAAGAGAACCTGATATGTGCAGGTATGTGTTGTCTCATGTAATCTCAAATTCTGATTTTTAAATCCTCATTTTACAGGTGAAGTTCCAAGGTATTGAGAAACAAAAGCACTGGCTTTATGTCTGCTTGAGCTGAGTAGGAAAAGCTAGTGGCAGAAATATTAATGTTGGCTTCAAGTGTATCATGATATCACTATTGAGGGCCATATATCCTGAGCACCTACTTTATACCAAGCATTTATTTCTACATGTTATTGAATCTCTAAGCTATCTTGTGCAGTAGATAGTACAATCCCCATTTTATAAGTTTTGTCATTCAGGTGCTCAATTTTTTTTTTTTTTAGTACCTGCCAAAAGCCAGGTACTGCTTTAGGTACATACACCTTAGAATAAGACAAGCGTAGTTTCTCCTCTCATGAACCTTACATTCTAATGGTAGGAGGTAATAAACAAATGTAAATGTTTAATGCCTACTCAGTGCAGAGAGACTTAACTTCTACTTTAGACTGGGTGATTATGGAAGGACTCATTAATGATCAAACATGTAAATTAAGACCCAAATATCAAGAAAGACCCAGTCTTAGGAAGATCTAAGGGATTATTATTGCAAGTAAAGAGAACACAAAGTAAATAAACACTAGAGGGAAAATAAGCTTTGTGCCTTTCAGAAAAATGAGCCCACAAAAAGGGTTGGAGAGTAGTGAATTATGGTGAAGAAAGGTCAGAAAAGAGGTTGGAATACTAAGGAAAGGCCAGATCTCATAGGCCTTTATAGACCAACATAAAAAGTTAAGATTTTATTCTACATGTAGTACAAAGCCATCAGAGAGAGTAAAAACACTATTTACTTATTTTTACAAAGAAGTCACCATGGCTGGTACGTTGAAAATGAATTTTATACAGAAAAGACTGAAAGACCAGTTAGGAGACCATTACAGTGGTCCAGATAAGAGATGGTAGTGGCATGGACAAGAGTAGTAATAGAAATAGGAGTTAATAGATTTTATATGTATTTTGAGGTTGTGTTAATATGACTTGTTTGGGTGTGGTTTGAGAGAAAGTGAGGAATTCAAAACTGTTAGGCTTTTGAGTTGACCCACCAGGTGAATAAAGTGGCATTTACTGAAATGAAGAAGGCAGAAAGCAGAGCCAATTTTGAGAGTTCTGTTTTTGGCTACATTAACTTTGAGATGCCTCTTAGGCAATGACATGTATATGTCAAGCAGGCAATTATATATACATCTGGAAATCATAAGCCATATGTATTCAAATGTAACAGAAAAATTGGTGGAGATGGTTTACTTGATAAATGCTCCAAGCCTTCGTTAGCCCCCAACTGGAATTTACTATAGGTTGGGTATAAAACTAAGCTAAATAACAAAATCTGCCTGTGGTAGGGATTTTCTTTTGCCATACTTCACTAACATCCCCTGAATTCCTCTTTGTCCTTAAACACATGGCTAGAGATGGAGTTATTCTAAACACTTCCTCTGGCTGTTAGGCTTGCTATATTGCCAAGGGGTTTGTGGGGAAGCCATGAACTTAATTTTTAAGGAGAGTCACTTGTGGCCATGATGGTTCCACTTAATATAATGTTGAAGCGCATGAGCTTCAGATTCAGTGCATGGGGTTTATTTCTGGCCATCTTATCTTTTTCAAATCTTAATTCAAAACTCTCTGCACCTGATTTCTCATTTATAATGGGAGAATACTAACACTTGGGTTAACTGGGACACCCTATGTAGTGCTTAAAGTAATATCTCATTTAGTAAGCATGCATAATAATAATCAGTATGTATCTATGAATCCATCTGATCAGATGTGTCATTCAAAGCTCTTGTTTCTTTGTTGATCTGCTTAGATGATCTGTCCATTGCTGTGAGTGGAGTGTTGAGGTATCTTACTATTAATGTATTATTATCAAAATATTTCTTTATTTTGGTTATTAATTGGTTTATATAATTGGCTGCTCCTATGTTGGGGACATAGATATTTACACTTATTAGATCTTCTTATTGGATAGACCCTTTAAGTATGATATAGTGTCCCTCTACATCTCTTAGTATGGTCTTTGGTTTAAAATCTAATTTGTCTGATATGAGGATTTCTACCCCAGTTTGCTTCTTAGGTCCAATAGCATGGAAAATGGTTATCCATCCCCTCACTTTCAATCTGGAGTTGTCTTTAGGTTCAAAACGAGTCTTTTGTGGACAGGATATAGATGGGTCCTGCTTTTTTATCCAGTCCAAAACCCTGTGTCTTTTCATGGGAGCATTCAGCCCATTTACATTCAGAGTAACTATTGAAAGGTATGAAATCAGTGCCATTGTATTGCCTGTAAGGTCCCTGCTTCTGCAGATTTAATATTTCTTTCTGGGCTATATGACTCTTGGAGTTTCTCTTCACTTACAGAATCCCCCTTAATATTTCTTGCAGGGCTGACTTGGTGGTCACATATTATTTCAGTTTCTGCCTGATCTGAAAGCTCTTTATTTCTCCATCCATTCTGAATGACAGCCTTGCCAGATAAAGTATTCTTGGCTGCATATTCTTTTCATTTAGTACACTGAATATGTCTTGCCACCTCTTTCTGGTTTTTCAGGTTTCTGTGGACAGGTCTGATGTTATTCTGATGTTCCTCCCTCTGTATGTAAGAAATCTCTTCCCCCTGGCTGCTCTCAGGATAGCTTCCTTGGCTCTAAGATTTGCCAGCTTCATATGTCAGGGTGTTGATCCATTTTTTATTGATTTTGGGAGGAGTCCTCTCTGCCTCTTGGACATGAATGCTTCTTTTCTCCCCCAGATTAGGGAAGTTCTCAGCTATGATTTGCTCATATATACCTTCTAGTCCTCTCTGTCACCTCCCTCAGGGATCCCAATAATTCTGACATTGGAACATTTCATGGCATCATTGATCTCTCTAAGTCTATTTTCATGGGCTACTAGCTGCCTATCCCTATTTTCCTCAGCTTTCTTACTTTCTATAAGCTTATCTTCTAGATCTGATTCACTCTTCTGCCTCATTTACCTTGGCTGTTAGAGTATCCAGTTAGAGTGCATCTCATTCATAGCATTTTTAAGTTCAGCCTGATTAGATCTTATTTCTGCCCTTAGAAATTTTATATTGTTGCCAATCCTTTCTTCAAGCCTAGCTATTGACTTCATGATTGCTATCCTGAATTCTGTCTCTGACATCTTGCTTATATCCATATCTATTATTTCTGTGGGACATTGTCTCTGGTTCTTTTCTTTGTTAAGAGTTCCTCCTCCTACTCATTCTGTTGAGGGATGGTTGACTGAATGAATAGAGTCCAAAATATCAACCACAACCCAAGCTAGATGCAACCTAACAAAATCCAGAGTAGTCTGATGCCACCATCAAGGAAAAAAAAAAGCCAAAATGAAACACAAGAAGGGAAGGGGAACTATAATTTCTCACTGTGGACAAAGCAGGGTGTTTCATTTGTTCCTGGGTGTATTTTGGTCTATGCGTTAGAGACCACTATGTCCCAAAATTACAAGGAAAGTAAAACCTGTATATATAAAAAGATAAAACTGAATAGAGTGAAAAAAGTGCTAAAATAAAGCACATATCTATAAGAAATATAGGTTTGTAAAAATACAAGTGAAAGGGTGGCTATGAAAAGTTGATATAGTGGACATCCAGTTGAAATGAGAAGGTAAAGAGAAAAATACAACAGAGGAAAAGCTTGAGGAAAGAAAAAAAAGAAAAGGAGAATTATATCTGAAAAATAAACAAGTTGTGAGGCCACACCTAGAGCTCAATATACAGTTTTCCACTGGCATTGATATTTTACAGTCTTGTAGGAGCCATAGGATTGTCATCCACCTGTTCTTCCAGCCTGTCTTCTGGGGAAGGGGCCTGCCATGCTATTTATCAGGTAACCCTGTCTGAGTGGAGTTGCCCTAACCCCTATAAGGGGGATGGGCTCAATGAAAACTGGTCTTCTGTGTGTCTTTTGGTTCCTCAGGGATTTCCACACCTCTTCAGAGGATCAGAGCAAATATGGCTGCAGTCAAATATCTGGCCCAGAGCAGAAAAATCTCTCTGCCCTCTTTGATATACCCTCCAGGACAGTCTCCACTTAATCATGCACTGCCAAAAACCACAGCCTCCCATGGTGTGCACCCACAGCAACTCTCTCAGAGTTAGTCTCAGGGGCCCAAGAGTGCCTCTGCCCTTTGTGATTCTACTGGCACTGCATTCTACTGCCAATGGCTGTGTTTTAGCACAGTCACATGGCACATGCACCCATTGCTCTGGAATCCGGTCTGGGTTCTACTCTACAGCCCTTTCCCATCCACTGTGCTCTGTGAATTTTTGTCTAGGCATGGGGTGCAAGTTCCAAAATTTTCAGGCTGTTTAAGGAAAGAGTGGTTATTGGCAGGCCCAGCTCATGGTTTATGGTGAGCTGAGCTGTGAGTCCCTTCCTGAGCTCACTGACCATAACCTGCTTCCTGGCTCCAGTGCTTGGGCCCTCCTCCATTTTAGGAATCCCCTTTTGCTATGTGGTCCCATGTAACCTGAGACCACCATGCCCTACCTAGAATTCTGCCTTTTCATTTCTAGAGCCACTTTCAGAGAGGGATATCTCATACTAGAGCAGATTTCTAAGGGTTCCAATTTTGTGATCTGGTGTTATATCACTCTCCATGAGTCACCTTATGGAGGCTTCCTCCCCTTTCTTTTTGTCTTCTGATTTCTCTCTGCAGATTCATGACTCCACATGCCCCACCTTGCAAAAAACAGTTGCTTTTCTTCTTGTAGAGATCCAGATATATATTCTTACATCTTAGGCTGATTTCATGCGTGTTCAAATGGTTTGATAGATATCCATCAAAATTCAGGGACCAGTTGAAATGGGTCCCCTAGTCCTTCACCATCTTGCCTCAAAATCCCAAAAATCAGTAATAATAATGATGAGAATAGTAATATTTTTTAGTCTCCTTTTGGGTTAAATCATTGAATATGATACCCAGATTAGGGTTAATGAGTCAAAGGGTATGAATATTTTCAAGGGCATAAATAGTCAAAGAACCCTCCAAGTTTTTAATTTGAGAAAAGAGAAGATAAGTGAGTGGTAGCTTGATAGGGTAGAAAGAGGATTAGACTTGGAATCAGACAACTGGATTGACTTCTGGTTTTACCTTTATTCCTCTTCACCTCTTTGCACCTCACTTTTCTTATTTATATACTTGAGTGCAGTACTTGCCATGCTTACTTCCATGCCCACTACACAACCTTATGAATATGGAAGGGAAACAATGTGTGCAAAAGTACTTTGAAAAGTCTAAGAGCCTGTGCAAAATTTCAGGGATGGTTATAATTATAACTATTACACAGAGATGCACAACCAGGAGATGATAGTGGTAGACAGAATTAAACCTTGACTTCTTACCTGGCTCATTGGTGGGTACTGCATATGCTTGCACTCAGTCTGAGAGGCCTCAGGGAATCCAGGCTAAACTACTATTCTCTGGGCCAGATTTTATGATAGGTTTTCTTAAGTGAGCTCCAGCAAATTTAAACAGTGGTGTTTACCAGCTGGGTTGAATTGACCATAGCCAAACTGTACTGTGAGATTTGGCCTCATTCCCAACTCTAATCTTGCCTGTGGTGTTCCTGGCCTTGAAAATCCAGTCTTTAATTTTGACTTTTTAATAGGGACTTTCCATGTGATGAAATATATTAATCATAATCCTTGTTTCATATATGATGTCATTATTTATGTATGGTCCTTTTATCTTTTCTTTGTTATTTAAAAAAATATAATTAATACTCAATAACCTATTGTCCAATGCAAAGAAAAGAACATTAAAAATAACTTAAATCTTTCTTTTGCTTCTCATTCCTGTGCCTTATCTCCAGGATAATTACTATCCTGAATTTGATGTTTTAAAAATTGTTTTATCAAATACATATATTTGGTTAAACAACATATTGTTTAATTTTCATTGTTAATTAGAACTTCACAAAAAGGGTATAATATAGTAAGTGGTCTTCTGAGACTTGCTTTTTATATTTGATGGATTTATTCATGTCACTGAGTTTTACTATACTTCATTTATTTTCACTATTATATATTGTACCATAGTGAGAATACAATATACCAGTATTCTGTTTAAAATCCATACACTAATATGCATTAGTGAAATGGATTGGTAATTTTCCTCTTTCCTACTTACTTTCTTGGTTTTGGCATCAGAATTACACAGGCTTTATGGAATAGTGTGTCAGATGATAGTCTACCTTTTTCTGTTCTGAGGAGTTTGTTCCTTGAAAACTGATCAGAACTCATCTATAAAATAATGTGTACTGATGTTCTATTTGATGGAAGAGTTTTAATTCCCTCTGCAGTTTCTTAAATATTATTAATAGTTATTAATAACTATTATTAGTTAATATATTATTATTCAGGCTTCCTAGTTCTTTTTTAATCCATTTTTGGTAAGTTATATATTTTAAAGAGTTTGTCCACTTCATCAATCAGTGTTGTCAATCAGACGTTATCGTATCACACTAAAAAATTCTCACCTGTAAGACTTTCCTTCTTATTGTATAAGTGGATATTTGCAAAAGAGCATTTAAATGTGCTCAAGATAGGAGAGAGAGAAATAACCAACTAACCAATTAACTTTCCTCTCTCCTGCCTTCTCTTGTTATTGCTTATTATATACTAAACACATCTCTCATTTAATTTATACAACACTCCTAAGAGTAGATGTTATATTTTCCCGTTGACAGATGAAGAAGTCAGATCTCAGAGAGGATATGTAGCTAGGAAGTGGTCAATTTGGAAACAGATTTGATTGACCCTAAAGCTTGGGCTCTTTTGTTATACCACATTCTTAGTCTAATTTCCTGCCTTTTTGACTTCCAATGGTTCTCTAAGTTTAATGTGCACTAAAGTACACCTAAAGGTATCTGGTTAAAATAAAAATATTTTTAAAAAAGTATTTCTCGGGCCCACCAGAAATATTTATTTACTTGGTCTGTAGTAGGAGCTGGGAATCTGTGTTTCAGAAAAGCATTCCAAGTAGTTTTGATACAATACTGGGTACATTTTGATGCCCTTCACACCGTACTTTGAGGAACACTGAACTATTTTTTGAATCCCTTGAGTATGGGAATGGTGTCCTATTTATTTCATTTTTCTATGAGGGAGAACTCAATATTTTGCTGAAGAAATGAGTGAATAAATGAAATAATGGATTGATTTAGGTGTGTTGAGGTGTCAAAGACTTATTCTCTCTAATAGAAAAGAGCTACTTTGATGTAGTCACTAATCTCTATTGCTTATGTTTCCTCTTTGGACTTATTTTTCTCTATAGGGTGAATTGCCTTCCTGCTTCCTATATATCAAACAGCTCTAAGAGAAAAAGATTCCCTATCATTTTAAATGTCATTCACCATTCTATTTGTAAGAATATTATAAGTAGGCTACTGGGGGGAAGGACACAAAAGTAGAAAGATGGCCAAATGGGACTTCCCAGGGACTTTTTTTTGCCAAGTGGAGCTATAGCTTTAGGGCACAATCTTTGGGGAAAAAAGCCTGGCAACTCCATGTAGAGCCTCTTAGCTTCAGTCACTGATACTTGGAGCTACAAGCTTAATACCTCTACTCATCTTCTGCCTCTGAGTCAATCCTGATCATGCCAAGGGATCTGTCCTCTAACTGAACCCACCAACATATTGGTGGGCTCTGAAATATGTTTTGTTGCCACAGATCTGGTATATAGTGAGTTTGAGTTTCATGTTTAGTTTACCTGCCTACTGCCTCATCCTCTTCCTGGGATAAAAAGTCAGTCTGTTTCTGTCTAAAAGGACTAGCTGAGGACTGTTATGTCCAGGTCCCTCTTTGTCTTTTATATTTGGGTCCATAGTAAAAGGAGGAACTTGATTCAACTTCTTTTGCTTCATTCCTATATTTTGCTAATTTCTATTCCAAAACACTACTTTATATTTGTAATAACATTCAGCAGTGTCTTACCTCTTGAAAGAGGAAGGCAAAATACCCTTGAATTTTCATTTTCTTAATTTTTCAGAGATCATAGTATTGACCTGTCTTACAGAGAATTAGGATTAACTAATTAACATTGAATAGTACTTTGGAAATGTTAAATACTATAGAAATGCTAAATAGCTTTATTAGACTTGGAGTCTAAAAGACCAATGAAATTCCAAACATTATTTAAATGCTTTTATATCATGGGATTTTTTTTTTCCTCTCAGAAGAATCTTAAAGGAAGTTATGTAGCTACATTTTTGGTTCCAAATAGGAAATGTCACAATGAGTATAAAACACAGATGTCCAATTTCATCACATTTTTGTCATCCCCTGTTTCTCCACTGGATCACACATTTATTCAGCAAGCATTCCATGGTTGCCTCCTGTGTCAAGCACCAAGCAAGGCACTAAAGATACATGCTCTTTGACCTGTGAGAGAGATAGATACACATGTTCTTAAGTAAATATAATAGAAGACATACCCAGTAGTATTATAGAGATGCAGGTGTGAAGGAAGAAAATGATCACATTTCGACTCTCAGTGAACTTCTATGATAGATGGGAAAGTCAGGAAGATTTAACATAGCTGGCATCATTGGGGTTGTGCTTGAAAGAAAAAATGAATTTTGATGGACAAAGGAAATAGCATGAGAAAAGTTCCTGTGTGCCTTTTTTTTTAGATAGGGGTGCTAGAGAGAAGTTGCATAGCTGATCTGGTGGTTGCATACTAAGTTGATTCCTGAGACAGATTTAAGATCCAACCTCTTCCTCACTTCTATTCTGATGTTCTTTGCATTGAACTATGTTTTTCCCTTTATAGTAAAAGTAATTTACTAAATTCCTATTTATCTTAATTTTTATTCTACTTATTATGGGAAATTAAGATCCCTAAGATTGTCCAAAAGGAAAGGGCACTGCACACTGGAAAAGATAACATACACAAAGTGAAGATTCTTTGAATATAGAGGTGGGTAATAGGAATGGGGGGGACCAGGTGAATGGCCATCCACTAGCCATGAAGTAAGGTATTGAGGACTAGTTGGAAGTAAAATTGGATAGCACATTGATTTAATAAGGGATTTGAATATTACGATAATGAAGTTTTTGCTCAGCCATAAGAAAGAATGAAATCTTGCCATTTGCAATAACATCTATGTAGCTGGAAAGTATAACATTAAGTGAGATAAGACAGAGAAAGACAAATACCATATGATTTCATTTCTTGTGGAATTTAAGAACCAAAATAAATAAGCAAAGAAAAAGAGACAAACAAAAAACAGAATTATAACTATAGAGAAAAAATGACAGTTACGACAGGAGAGGTTGGTGAGGGGATGGGTGAAATACATAAAGGAGATTAAGAGTACACGTATGATAAGCAGAGGAATGTTTAGAATTGTTGAATCACTATATTATACACCTGAAATAATATAATAATGTATGTTAACTATACTGGCATTAAAAGAAAAATTTTAAAAAAGAATAATGATCCAAGAGCATGGAATGGTCTTCCATATTTTTGTGTCTTCTTTGATTTCTTTCATGAGTGTTCTGTAGTTCCTCGAGTACAGAAACTTTACCTCTTTGATTAGGTTTATTCCTGGGTATCTTATGGTTCTTGGTGCTATAGTAAATGGAATCAATTCTCTAATTTCCCTTTCTGTGTTTTCATTGTTAGTGTATAAGAAACCAACTGATATCTGTACATTGACTTTGTATCCTGCCACATTACTGAATTGCTGTATGAGTTCTAGTAGTTTGGGGGTGGAGTCTTTGGGTTTTCCATATAAAGTATCATGTCATCTGTGAAGAGAGAGAGTTTGACATCTTCATTGCCAATTTGGATACCTACCTTTTATTTCTCTTTATTGTCTGATTGCTGTTGCTAGGACTTCTAATACTATGTTGAACAAGAATGGTGAGAGTAGGCATCCTTGTCGTGTTCCTGATCTCAATGGGAAGGCTGTGAGCTTTTTCCCATTGAGGATGATATTTGCTGTGGGTTTTTCATAGATAGATTTTATGAAGTTCAGGAATGTTCCCTCTATACCTAGACTTTGAAGCATTTTAATTGGGAACAGATGCGATATCAGACACAGCAACTTCTTTCAAGATATATCTCCAAAGGCAAAGGAAACAAAAGTGAAAATGACCTTTTGGGACTTCATCAAGATCAAAAGCTTCTGCACAGCAAAGGAAACAGTCAACAAAACAAAGAGGCAACCACCAGAATGGGAGAAGATATTTGCAAATGATAGTACAGACAAAAGGCTGATATCCAGGATCTATAAAGAACTTCTCAAACCCAACACACACAAAACAGATAATCATGTCAAAAAATGGGCAGAAGACATGTACAGAGACTTCTCCAATGAAGACATACAAATGGCTATCAGACACATGAAAAAATGTTCATCATCACTAGCCATCAGGGAGATTCAAATTAAAACCACATTGAGATACCACCTTATACCAGTTAGAATGGCCAAAATTAACAAGACAGGAAATAACGTGTGTTGGAGAGGATGTGGAGAAAGGGGAGCCCTCTTACACTGTTGGTGGGAATGCAAGTTGGTGCAGCCAATTTGGAGAACAGTTGGAGAACAGTGTGGAGATTCCTTAAGAAATTAAAAACAGAGCTTCCCTATGACCCTGCAATTGCACTATTGGGTATTTACCCGAAAGATACAGATGTAGTGAAAAGAAGGGCCATCTGTACCCCAATGTTCATAGCAGCAATGGCCACAGTCACCAAACTGTGGAAAGAACCAAGATGCCCTTCAATGGACAAATGGATAAAGAAAATGTGGTTCATATACACTATGGAGTATTATGCCTCCATCAGAAAGGATGAATACCCAACTTTTGTATCAACATGGATGGGACTGGAAGAGATTATGCTGAGCGAAATAAGTCAAGCAGAGAGAGTCAATTATCATATGGTTTCACTTATTTGTGGAGCATAACAAATAACATGGAGGACATGGGGAGATGGAGAGGAGAAGGGAGTTGAGGGAAATTGGAGGGAGAGATGAACCATGAGAGACTATGGACTCTGAAAAACAATCTGAGGGTTTTGAAGTGGCAGGGGGTGGGAGGTTGGGGGAGCCAGGTGGTGGGTATTGCGGAGGGCACGTTTTGCATGGAGCACTGGGTGTGGTGCATAAATAATGAATTCTGTTACACTGAAAAGAAATTAAATTTAAAAAAAGAAAAAAAAAGAATAATGAAGTTTTTGTTATGTTGAGTGTGAGGTGAGGTAAAATGGCTAAGTAGAAATGACTAATGGATAGTTGAAGCTATAATTCTGATTGCTAATGAGAAGATAGCATGATGAGCAAGGAAGCATGATAGCAAGGAGGTAATATCAAAGTCATGAAGTGGAGATCTCTGAGGGATAGAGAGGGCAAGAGTAAAAAATCAAGATCCACTGGTGAAATATGTTATGGCAGGTTAGCTCTGTCTAGTTCTTGATTTTTACATGGGAAAAACTGAGGCCCGGAAAGAAGAAAAAATTGCTTAAAATTATTCACTAATTCAGCGGAAGAATTGGAACCAGAATCCATGTCTCTTCATTCCCAGTTCATAGCCCTGTTTCTTCCACTAATACTTATTTCAGCAATTTAGGTGTTCTGCAACAGAGCACTGTAGCTGCTCAAGTGAAAGTGAAACTTGAAATGGAAACCAACATCACGAACAGGAAGAGAGTGTCACCTTCCTTATTTTTAATCATTTTCTGCCCAGCAGTTTAGGTTATTTTGGAAGGCATGGCCTCTGGGAATCAGGGGACTGCAGGTTCCTAGGTGATTTGACATGGGGTTATTTCTCTCTTTGGCTTCCCTTCCCTTAGGTTTTGTTGTTGTTTTCTTCGTTGTTTGTTTTTGCTAATTTCCTTTCTTGAGGGACAGTGTGCTGAAGTATTGCTCAGGATATATGGTTCATTTTTCAAAACAGAAATGTCCCCTTTTTGTCAGCTGCTGAGGAACCCTGTCCTAAACATACTCATTACCTCCTCTGCTAGGAGATCACTTTGACATACTTCCTAATTTATACTCCCCCACCAGCCACCCTCCCCCACCGATGACAGAGAAATTAAAATTCACTTTTAACCACTGTTTATTAATACCTGTCTACCCTGAATCCAGGTTCAACTTAACCTAAATGAAATTATTTCAGAAGCCAATGGTCAGTGATCAGTATAATTATACCAATCTTACAAATAAGGGAATTGAGACATAAAGGGTAATGTGACATGATTATGATAGACAAAATAAGGACCCTCCAAAAATTCATATCCTACTTCCTTAGAACCTGTATGTTACCTTACATAGCAAAAGGGACTTTGCCTATATAATTAAGGATTTTGAAATGAGAAGATTATGCTGGATTATTTAAGTGGGCCCAACATAATCATAAAGGCCCTTAAAAGAGGAAGTTTGAAAGGTTAGAGTCAGAGGATACATAATGATGGAAGCAGCAAGGTCAGAGATTTGAAGATGCCATCCTCCTGGCCTTAAAGATGGAGGAAGAAGCCACAAGCCAAAGATACAGGTGACCTCTAGAAGCTGCAAAGAGAAGGAACAAATTCTCCCTGCAGCCTCCAGAAGGAATGTCACACTACCCACACTTTGAATTTGGAGCTTCTTACTTCTAAAAGTGTAAGATAACAAGTCTGCATTGTTTTAAGACAGTGGTAATTTGTTAAAAAAGCCAAAGAAGCTGATACATTAAAGTTATTCAGCAGGTCATTTTTTCCAGGAATTTCCTTCTTTTTTTTTGTTTGTTTGTTTGTTTTGTTTTGTTTGAGATTTAAACAATGTAACCTAGTCTTGTGTAACTGAACTCTATCTTGTTTGGCTCTGTTGACTCCTTAGTTCTTTGTGATTCTGTTTCCTTCACTTTTGTGCGCACGCTCTTTGATCTCTTCCTCCTCCTCTGATCATTCTGTCAGTTATGGGTTCCATCTCTTATTTACTGCCTACTAAATATAGTTTTCTTTCCTTTCCATTTCCTTTCTTCCCTTTTCTTTCCTCCTCTTCATACTGTCCCCAACATTCACCCCTCATAAGTTCCATTTTCACCTTTATACTACTGATTCCCAAAGTTATCTCTCTCTAAACTTTAGACTGCCAAGTTGTATTTACTCTTGGAGAACTGAGAACTAAGGCAGAGAAAATTTTAAACACAGCTATAGATAAAAGACCAATAATGTTCAAAAGTGCAATAGATATAACCTTTCAATAGAGATGATAAAAGTCAAAAGATGATAGATTGACATCTTTAAAGTCTTAAAAGGGAAAAAAAGGGGGGAAAACCCCAAATAACTAGAATTCTATTAGTAAGACTATCCTTCAAAGTGGAAGTGGACAGAATCTGAGAATATTCACTGTTTCCAGAACTGCACCACAGAACAGACCAATGGAAGTTCTTCAGGCTGAGGAAAAATGATTCAAGATGTTTCTCCAGTTTGACTATGAAGTTCCTAAGTTGGTGTTCTTTCTATTTATCCTGCTTGAAATTTACTGAGTTTCATGCATTAGTGAATAAAAGTCTTTCATAAATTCTTTGAAATTGTCAGAAATGTGGGAAGAAATGCAAAGAAAAGGGTAATTATGTGACAAAAGGCTATTAATTATTTAAAGTGATAATGATAAGTTCTTCTGGGTATTATAGGTGGAAGTAATTGTAGTACAAAAAGGAGAAGGGCATAAATGGATTAAATGATGATAAGATTCTTGTATTTTTCTTAGGAAACAGACACATGTAAAAATTAATGAGCTATGCACTTAAGTTGTTTATACTTTACTGTACGTAACTTATCTTCAAAAAAAGGAGAAAAAAGTGAAGATGAAAAAGTGTTGATATATCAACAAAAAAGCTATGGATGATTCCTTGAGATTATTTGTACATGGGATTCAATTTGACAACATTCCCCCTTTCTTCTCCTTACACTCTTAACTTAAGGCCTATCTGATTTTCATTCAACAAATATTTAGATTCCCACTATATGCCTCTTACTGTGATAGGCATTTGGTATCTAGATATTGAGGCTAGTGTTAGAAGTATTCAAAAATGAACAAATGATAGTGGTTACTGAAGGTTTCAGGGTAAAGGAGAAGCTAATTAGAGCTCTCATTTTGGTGGATGTAAGGATGGAGTGATAGGGTCAGTTCATATGATTTTCTTGATTCTGTACTACCTAAGGTCACTCCTTTAGTGCTGCTTTTCTAGGATTTTCCTTAAAGAAATAAATTCATGATTTTCTGATTCCCTCTAGGTATGGACATTAAGGATGTCCTCTAGGCAACCTTGGTGCCAAGAGGAAAGGTATGGTTGGTATATTGTTTTTATCTCTCTACCTCTAATAAGGTAAACAGAAGTGGCTCAGATTTGTCAGAATACCAGTTATGGGTCAGACTGCTGGAAAGAGTGTCAACCTTTGTAGGAGAGTGACTCAGGATGCCATTAGAGTTCAGGTCACTGGACTCAATGCAGTGCAGTGGATGTGGGATCATAGTCAAGATGTGAGATGAGTTTTCTGTTGTTAAAGCAGTTTGCAGTTATTTTCTCTTTTTCCTTCTGTTGTGATAGGTTAGGAAGGTATTCTCTGATGATTAATGCTATTAAAGAGAAATTACTTCTTGAGTCTATTTGGGTTAATTTGTTTTCCTATAGATTTCCCCCTCAAATTAGCAATACCTTATAATGTTTAGAATACACAGAAGTTCAGGATAAAAAACACTGAATTATGAAATAAAGTCATTCATTCATTCAGTTAACATTTACTGGGTGCTTAATCTTTGTTAGCCTTTGTGTTAATTATTGGGGATGTAAGTATAATTAATTGTAGTTTCAACTAACTTTGCATTTATAGGCAAAGGCAGACAAAGAAATTAAATTAAAAATGAAATGACAACTATGAAAATTCATTATGAGCTAAACACAAATGGGACACAAAAAAAGGAACTAATTAATTCTATCTGAGGAATCAGGGAAAGTTTCGTTGATGGATGTCATTTTAATTGGATGTAGGGGAAGAAGTAGGTGTTCCCCAGGTCTTATAGGCCATTCTACTAGAAGGAAAAAGCAGGAACAAGGACGTGAAAACTTAAAATTTCCTATGGACAACTATAGGTAAACTGGAACATGAGATTTATGTCAGGAAGTGGTAGGATTAAAGAATTAAGACTATGAAATGAGATGGAGGTCAATTGTCAAAGGCACTGAAAGTCATCATAATGGTGGATTATTTATAATGAGTACTGAACCAACCAGGTCCCTGCCCCCACCCAAGGTTTTAAGCATTTACAAAACAGTTAATTGAATAAAGAGATATATGCAACAAGCTGCAATTAATTTAATATTAATTTAATTCAGTATAATTCAATTTTGTGTTTATTTTTTTAATTCCATTATAGTTAACATACAGTGTTTTATTCATTTCAGATGTATAATATAGTGATTCAATGGTTATATATATTACTCAGTGCTTATCAAGTGTACTCTTAATCCTCTTCACTTGTAACTCATTTTTGTAGATTTTATTGTGAGAAATTTAAAAGATATAGGAAAATACAAAGAGTAACATTACAAATACTGTCATTTGCTGCCCAAATTAGTAGACATCAATATTTTGTCATATTTCTGCCAGGTTTTTTTTTTCTCTAAGAAAGAGGGCATTACTTGGAGTTTCTGAGTGGCTCAGTTAGTTGAGCATCTGCCTTTGGGTCAGGTTATGAACCCAGGGTCCTGGGATTGAGCCCTGAGTCAGTTTCCCTGCTCAGTGGGGAGTCTGCTTCTTCCTTTCCCTCTGCTCTTGCTTGTGCTCTCTCTCCCTATCTCTCTCTCAAATAAATACATAAAACCTTAAAAAAAAAGAGGACATTACAATTTGTATTTGTTTTCTTAGGCTGCTACAACAAATTACCACCAATTGGGTGACTCAGAACAACAAAAATTATTTTCTCATTGTTCTGGAAGCTGGAAGTATGAAATTAAGATGAAATCAAGGGCCATATTTGCTCGAGTCTCTAGGGGGAGAATTCTTCCTTGCCTCTTCCAGCTTCTGGTATCTCTAGGCATTCCTTGGCTTCTTTGGCTAGTGACTACATCATTTCAACCTCTGTCTTTGTCTTCACATTACTTTCTATTCTGTGTGAATATTTTCCTCTTCTGTTTCTAATGAGGATATGTGTTAGATTTAGGGTTCCTTGGGTAATCCAAATGATTTCATCTCAGGATTGTTAACTTTTATCTGCAAAGGCCCCTTTCCCAAAGAGTTTGGATGTGGACATAAATTCAGGGGGGTGCACACCATACAACCTACTACATAGCTATAACTGAAATTCCTTTTATTCAAAAAAACAAGTATCATTTCTTATCCCCACTTATTAGAGGTAAAATGTTTCCTTTTTGTCTATTTTCATATTGTTCTACACCATTTATTTTCACCCATATAAAATCATCTAGTAATTTTTTATGTGTGTATAGTTTTAGATTTAAAAACATTATCCTGTCCAAATTATTCTGAAATTTGCCTTTTCATCTCAATGTTATATATCGTTAGAACTGTGTAGTTTGGAAATGAAAATTAGCTCTTCTCTAGTCTATTTCTCTTATTTATTTTTTATTAGTCAGGATAGACTAGGTCCCAGAAAATCTCAGTTATTTAACACATTAAATAAATTAAATATTTATTTATTTATTTATTTTACTACTGCTGCATAACCAGCTGTGTCAGTAGCATTGTATGCTCTACAAATGAGCTTAGGGCCCAGGCAAAAGTTTTCACTTGGACACACACCATCTGAAAATCAAGGCTTCCTCAGTTTCCACAGCAGGAGAAAAGAAAGTTGTAGGGTTTCACACAAGTAATTAAATGCTTCAGTACAGAAGTGTCATTTCCATTCAAAAGTTATTGGCAGAAATATTCTCATGACTCACCTAAATGCAAAGAAGGTATAGTCATATGTCCAGAAGAAAAGAAGAACTGTGTACAATGAGCAAGAGAAATCTGAACACTTTCCCATTATGCCATCATATATATTTACTGCATTATATTAATTTTAGGGGAATTGATGGACATTAGGGTTTTCCCTTTTTGACTTTATAAATGATGCTTCATTTGGCATTGGTATATGGTAACTTTTATCTATATGTGAACATTTCTCCAAATCATATATCTAGAAGTAGAATTGTTGGACCATAGGTTACATCTGTTATTTATTTAGTAGGGACTACCATATTGTTTCCAAACTGGACTATTTGTTTTTCAAGATTTATTTATTTATTTTAGAGGCAGGGAGGTAAAAAGGGAGAGTGAGAATCTCAAGCAAATTCCCTGCTAAGTGTAGAGCCCAATGATAGGGCTTAATCCCAGGACCCTAATATGATGACCGAAACCAAAATCAATAGTCAGATGCTTAACCAACTGAGCCACCCAGGTGCACCTCCAAACTGAATTATTAGTTTACATTCTCACCAGCAGTATATGAAAATACCATTTTCCTTGCATTTTTACCATGTTTTTTAAAATTTTCATCAGTTCGGTGGAAAAGGCATCTCATTGTTCTTTTGATTTACTGTTTCCTAATGACTGGGTTTAACATCTCTAGATAGATAAATAGATAATTTTTTTTTCAATTTGATTTAACAGATATTTACTGAGTACTTACTATATAGCAGAAACTGTGTCAAGGCAAGGGATATACATTAATCTCCAATCTCAGGCAATAAATCTGGTCCTAGGATATGTTGGAATACAGGAGGGATTGAGTAGGTTATGCAGATCCTGACAAATTCCAAGTGGATGTGACCTCACAGACAGAACTAATGAATAAGATTATGCTATCATCTTAGGGTAGATGTTGCTTACCCTGAAGCACTCTACTCCCCCAAAGCATCTTGTAGCCCCAGATAATAGGTATGCATTGGAGGGTGGGTGATGAGGTGTGTCTTTTAGAGTACTGGACCTAGCTAAGGGTAATTTAAATCACTGTTTCATATCCTGTAGAAGTCTCAGTCTAAGATTCCTGGGCACTTTTCTTGGGGAAGACCTCATATTTTCATGGTCACCTCTGTGTCTGGGTTCTTATTTGTGTATATGGCTTCTGTTCCACACTGCCTTGAATCATGTAAAATGTTCTTTCTCTCTTTACATACCATGACAGATTCCTGGCTGGTTGCCAGTCATTCTGTTCACTTTTTTCCCCTTAGTTGTAAAACCCTTGATTTTATGGGTACACCACTTCCTGGAAAAAACTGCATTCTCCTTACTCTCTTATGGCTAGAGAAATGTAAGCAGAGTGTGCATCTTTTGGGAAGCAAAAATCTTTTAAAGAGATGTCATACCATGTTTTGTCTTTGTTTTTACAGAAGGCTGGAATAAGAGCATATTGGCTGGAATTTGAGCTGCCATCTTAAAACATGAGGTAGCATGCTAAAAATGATGAGTGGCAAAATGGAAAACAAACAAACAAACTAGGTTCTAATAATGGTAGAGTTGCCATACCAATTCTAAAGTACTTAATTCCAGAATTTTATATGTGAGAGAAAAATAAACTATTGTGTTTAAGACATTGTAATTATTTTTCTGTTTCTTACAGTTATAGTCATCCCCAATGAAAGAGGATACATACACATACATAATATATGAAACTGACACCACAATTCCTTTAAAATATTTGTTAAGTGTATCAGAATTGAGGTTGGAAATGTTGGACAAAGCATTTGCATTACAAAAATGAAAACCAAATAGCTTGTCTTAAAATATTTTTTAATCATTCCTTCACAAGGTAATTTTTATTAGCCTCTTAACTGAGCATAATCATCCTTACCTGTACTTACTGCCATCTCTGTATTTTCTTTTCTGTGTACTTGGTGGACAACTCAAATTCCACTCATTTGCTGGAATCAAAAACTACAACTGTTTTTATTGTGCCTGGGCTTTTGCCATTCAGGTTTTACCAAACTAAAATTTATGTATTTTCCCAAGCATGAAAGGAAATTTGATGCTAGCTTAATAGTATGATATGTAAAATTTTTATTCCATTATACTTTAATACTAATAGTAACTAACATTTATTGAGTACTCACTATGTGATAGGCATCAAGTTATATTCTTTGCATTTGCCTTTTTCCTTTTTATTTATTTATTTATTTATTTTTAATATTTTTTTTCAGCATAACAGTATTCATTGTTTTTGCACCACACCCAGTGCTCCATGCAATCCGTGCCCTCTCCAATACCCACCACTTGGTTCCCCCAACCTCCCACCCCCGCCCCTTCAAAACCCTCAGATTGTTTCTCAGAGTCCATAGTCTCTTATTAATTTATTTTTAAAGATTTTTTTTAAGTAATCTTTATACCCCATGTGGGGCTCAAACTCACAACCCCAAGATCGAGAGTTGCATGGTCTACCAACTAGTCAGCCAGGCACCCCTCCCTTTTTCATTTTAAAAACAACTGTGTTAAGGTATAATCAACATAATAGAAACCATGCATATTTCAAGTATACAATTTGATGTTTTGACATGTGTGCACATTTATGAAACCATCTCCTCCCCAGGCAACTACTAATCTTCTTTAACTCACTATAAATTGTTTTCTGTTTCTAGAGTTTTATATATAAGAGAAGCATATACTATGTACTTGTCTTTATGTGGCTTCTTTCATTCAGCCTAACTATGTGAGGATTCATTAGTGTTGCATGTATCAATATTTCATTCCCTTTTATATATTTTATATATCTTCCATTACACAGACATACCACAATTTGTTTTTATATTACTTCATAATAGACATTTGAGAGCCCCCCTCCCCATTTTACTTATTACAATAAGGCTTTATGAACATTCAGGTACAAATATTTGTGTATATATATGCTTTCATTTCTCTCAGGTGAACACCTTGGAGAGGAATGAGTGGATCAGATGATAGGAAAATACTTGATTGTTTAAGCAACTGCCAAAATATTTCCTAAAATGGCTATACCATCTACATATTTATAAGCAGTGCACTATTCTTCATTACCTGACCTCTATTGTCTTTTTGTTTTAATTTTTTTGCCTCTACTGTTTTGAAAACCATTATTTCATGTATTTTGTTCTGTTCTTTAGCTTTTTCAGGCAAGAATGTAAATCTGGTTCCTATTACTTCAACTTGAACTGATATAGAAATCTTTTTCTGTCTCATTTAGTGCTTGCAACCACTGCATAATGTAGGCAGTCTTGTTATTCCCATATTAGAGATAAACTGCTTTTTCTCACCTGCACTCTTTCCTGCTGTTCCTTTTCATTTGTTCATTTAGTCAGTCAACATTTCAGTCATTCCTGTACCAGGCACTGTAATTAGGTGCTGGCAATAGGGAAGAATAGAAAGAAATGTTCATTTTAGGAGTATCACTCTGATACAAATAGAGGATGAATTAGAAACTTGGGGTAAGAGGCAGGTGCAATAGTTCATAAGAGAAATGGTGAGAAGAACCAGTGACACTAGCAACAAGATGGAAATAAATCCTTGGTTATATATATTCAGAAAATAGTACTTAGACCTATGGAATAATAGGTACTTAACATGTTTGGACTCAAAAATTTGTGTTTTAATTAACTAAGGAAATTAGTGGTTGAATGGTGTTGGATGATGTTCATATTTGTTCATTTCTTCCCCTTCGCCTGCCCCCTTTTTTTTTGATTCAGCTAGCCTAGCCATTAGGTTTTGGGAAACAAGCACTTAAAACACAAACTGTTTGCCAACAGGTAAATTTGAACATGTTTCCCTGAAGATTTCTTACTTTCTTTAGGTCGCTACTATTAAACCACTTATTTCCAGGATAATATTTTGGAAGAGTGCAAAATAGCATGGGAACATATTTTATATTTTTTATTAGGTGACAAAGGCATTTGTCTTTGGTGGTAAAGTGTATATATATGCATGCTATATTGAAGTGTTAAGTATTTTCCATTTGGGGCATGTTTCTTTTTTTTTTTTCCTACTTTGTGTTTTTACTGTGTTGTCTGGCTTCTTTTTTTATAGTGAACGAATATTTTTGTAGTAAAAAATGAAATTGATGTAAAATCAGGCATGAACAAACCATTTGTAACTTATTTGGGTTTCCAAAATTCCCTGTTTTATGCCATTTTTAAATGTCATCCATCCACTTCTATATAGTTCTGAACATGATATATATTTCTTATTCTAGATCTCTATTGTCACTTTCCCCCTTAATCAGCTCCCCAGTCCTAACCGTTTTTTTCAGTTCCATTTCAAGTACCACGTGTCTTGGTGTGACAGTTAAATAGGATAATGCTTAAGTGCATCCGAATCAAATGGAGCTGAGTTTATACTCTAATTCCACCATTTACTAGCTATGCAGTTTGGACAGTTAGTTAACCTCTTTAACTCTCAGTTTTCCCATTTGCAACATGGGCTAGAAGTAGTGATTTTATTGGCTTGTCATGAGAATTAAATGAGATTGTGCATATAAAGTACATAGCATAGTCCATGCATATTTTATAAGTGAAAGCTATTACTAATATTTTTTTTTATAATTGGAGAAAATGTAACCTTGCGTTTCCCACTAAGTCAAGTCTAGTAGATCTAGTGTTGACATAGTCTTTGAAGACAATTAGAACTCAACCCACCCCTCTTTTGTCTTTTAAAATCTTGGTTTAGTTAATGAATACTGGGAAAAAATGGAAAAAGTAGGCAGAATCACATACACAAGGAAAAATTAATTTTATGCAAGCCAGGCACTTTTGAGATAACATATTTCCAAAAGGCTCAGAAACATAGCTCCATATAAAGTATCAGACCAATTATAACAGAGAGGCTTTATAGATTAAGAATACCAACTATGGAGCCAGACTGTTTTTCAATCTGGCCCACTACTTACAAGTCCTTACTTCGAAATATTATCTACACTCTCTGTGTTCTACTCTTCAGATTGTTAAGAGGATTAAATTAATTTTAATTTTTTTTCTTTTTTAAAATTTTTCAGTGTTCCAAGATTCATTGTTTAAATACTATACCCAGTGCTCCATGCAATACATGCCCTCCTTAATACCCACCACCAGGCTCACCCACCGCCCCGCATCCCTCCCCTCTAAAACCCTCAGTTGGTCTTTCATGGTTCCCTCCTCCAATTTCCCCCCAATTCACTTTAAATTAGTTTATGTGTATAAAGTGTTTAGAAAAGTAGTAGTTTCACATAGAAGTAGTAGTAGTAGTAGTAGTTTCACATAGTAAGCCCCATGTGTTTGTTCTCATCATTACCATCTACATTTAAATAGTCTATATTTTGTATATTGAGTTAATAATGCATTTATATTTTTGTTCAAATATTAATATTAGGATGAAGGTTTGTTCTTTTTTTATAGTTTAGGAAACTGAGGATCAAGGAGATTAAATAACTTTTACAAGATTACAAACCTATATGAAGGTATATAAAAGAATATCTTAATCATAGTAAGCTCTAAATAAATAACTTTATGTGAAAAGTTGGAATTTCATCCTAGGTCTCCATAACTTCAAAAAAACTTTTTTTTTTTTTTGGTCACTCCACAAAGCTGATAAGTCAGCTATTTTTTCTGTTTTCTTGCATCTGCCCAGTTATATTGACCAATTGCACATCTGGAAATGTGAGAAAATATGTTATTATATTTCAAACAATTAACCAGTTGGCCTTTGGGTAATGTGATTTAAACCTTTTTACTGAGCTAAAATTGATATATGTTTTAGGTATACAACATTAGAATTCAGCATCTCTGTATACTACAAAGTGATCATCACCAAAGTCTAGTCACTATCCATTACCATACATTTACACTCTTCATCCATTTCACCACCCCCAACCTCCTTAATTAATCATCATCATCAATCCAGTCTCTGTATCTATAACTTCGTTTTTGTATTTTTGTTTTTGTTGTTCATTTGTCTTATTTAGATTTCACATATGAGTAAAATCATGTGCTATTTGTCTTTCTCCATCTGACTTATTTCAGTGAGCATAACACCTGCAGGGTCCATCCATGTTGTAGCAAATCACAAGATTTCAATCACCCTTATAGCTGAGTAGTGTTCCATTGTGTGCGTGTGTGTGTGTGTGTGTGTGTACATACACACATGCATATTTCATTCTTTTTTATCCATTCATCCATTGATGAACACTTGGGTTGTTTACGTATCTTGGCCATTGTAAATAATTCTGCAATGAACACAGGGAAAATATCTTTTGAATTAGTGTTTTCATATTCTTTGGTATATACCCAGAGATGGAACAGCTGGATCATATGGAAGATCTATTCTCAATTTTGAAGAATTTCCATACTGTTTTCCATAATGGTGACACCAGTTTACATCTGCACCAGTAGTACACGAGGATTCCCTTTTCTCCACATCCTCATCACTACTTGTTATTTTTTTTTATTAACATGTAATGTATTATTTGCCACAGGGGTACTTGTCTGTGAAGGTTCTGGTCAGGTTTACACATTTCGTAGCACTCACCATAGCACATATCCTCCCCAATGTACATAACCCAGCCACCCTATTCCTACCCCCAATCTCCAAGCAACCCCAGTTTGTTTCATGAGAGTAAGAGTCTCTTATGGTTTGTCTCCCTCCCATTACCACTTTATTTCATTTTTTCCCTCCCTGCACCCCACAATCCCCAGCCTTGCCTCTCATATTCCTCATATCACAGAGATCATATGATAATTACCTTTTTCTGATTGACTTATTTCACTTAGCATAATACCCTCTAGTTCCATCCATGTCATTGCAAATGGCAAGATTTCATTTCTTTTGATGGCTGTATAGTATTCAATTGTATATATATACAACCTCTTCTTTATCCATTCATTTGTTGATGGACATCTAGGTTTTTTCCATAGTTTGGCTATTGTGGACATTATGGCTAAACATTTGGGTGCACGTGCCCCTTGGGATCACTACATTTGTATCTTTATACACCTAGTACTGTCATAGGGTCATAGGGTATCTCTATTTACAAATTTTTGAGGAACCTCCATACTGTTTTCCAGAGTGGCTGCACCAGCTAGCATTCCAACCAACAGTGTAGGAGGGTTCCCCTTTCTCTGCATCCTCACCAACATTTGTTATTTCCTGACTTGTTAATTTTAGCCATTCTGACTGGTGTGGGGTGCTATCTCACTGTGGTTTTGTTTTGTATTTCCCTGATGACAAGTGATGTTGAGTACTTTTTCACATGTCTGTTGGCCATTTGGATGTCTTCTGGCTAAAATATCTATGCACGTCTTCTGCCCATTTCTTTCTTTTTTTTTTTTTTTTGCATTGAAAACTAATAACATATTTTACTGTGACTAACATAACACAATTAAATAAATAATATTAAAAGTTTCTGCACAAAAAGGAAACAATAAAACTAAAATGCAACTTTCAGAATGAGAGAAGATATCCTCAAATGACATATCTGATAAAGGGTTACTATCTAAAATATATACAGAACATACACAACTCAATATCCAAAAACCAAATAATCCAATTTAAAAATGGGCAGAAGACATGAATAGACACTTCTTCAAAGAAGACACACAGATGCCTAACAGACACATGAAAAGATGTTCTTCTGCCCATTTCTTGATTGGATTATTTGTTCTTTGGGTGTTGAGTTTGATAAGTTCTTTATAGATTTTTGATACTAGCCCTTTATCTGATACATCATTTGCAAATATCTTCTCCCATTCTGTCAGTTGTCTTTTGGTTTTGTTAACTGTTTCCTTTGCTGTGCAAAAGCTTTTGATCTTGATGATGTCCCAATAGTTCATTTTTTCCTGTGCTTCCCTTGCCTTTGGCAATGTTCCTAGGAAGAAGTTGCTGCAGCTGAGGTCGAAGAGGTTGCTGTCTGTGTTCTCCTCAATGCTTTTGATGGATTCCTGTGTCACATTGTGGTATTTCACCCATTTTGAGTCATTATTGTGTGTGGTGTAAGGAAATGGTCCAGTTTCATTTTTCTACATGGCTGTCCAATGTTCCCAATACCATTTGTTGAAGAGACAGTCTTTTTTTCTATTGGACATTCTTTCCTGCTTTGTCAAAGATTAGTTGACATTGGATTGAGGGTCTATTTCTGGGCTCTCTCTTCTGTTTTATTGATCTATGTGTCTGTTTTTGTGCCAGTACCATACTGTCTTGATGACAGCTTTGTATTAGAGTTTGAAGTCTGGAATTGTGGTGCGGCCAGCTTTAGTTTTCTTTTTCAACATTCCTCTGGCTATTCGGGGTCTTTACTGGTTCCATATAAATTTTTTTTTATTTGCCTCATTTCTTTGAAAAAAAAAATGATGGTATTTTGATAGGGATTGCATTAAATATGTAGATAGCTTTAGGTAGCATAGACATTTTCATGATATTTGTTCTTCCAACCCATGAGCATGGAACGTTTATCCATTTCTTTGTGTCTTTCTTAATTTCTTTCATGAGTATGTTTTAGTTTTCCGAGTTCAGATTCTTTGCCTTTTTGGTTAGGTTTATTCCTAGGTATCTTATGGCTTGGTGTACAATTTAAGTGGAATTGACTCTTTGATTTCGCTTTTTTCTGTCTTGCTGTTGGTATATAGAAAGGCAACTGATTTCTGTGCATTGATTTTACATTCTGACACTTCCCTGAATTTCTGTATGAGTTCTAGTAGGTTTGGAGTAGAGTCTTTTGGGTTTTCCACATAAAGTATCTTATCATCTGCAAAGAGTTTGATGACTTCTTTGCCGATTTGGATGCCTTTAATTTCTTATTGTTCTCTGATTGCTGAGGCTAGGACTTCTAGTACCATGTTGAATAGCAGTGATGATAGTGGACAGCCCTGCCATGTTCCTGGCTTTAGGAGAAAAGCTCTCAGTTTTTTCCCATTGAGAATGGTATTTGTAGTGGGTTTTTCATAGATGGTTTTGATGATATTGAGTTATGTGCCCTCCATCCCTACGCTTTGTAGAGTTTTGATTAAGAAAGGATGCTGTAAAAGGAAACAGTCAACAAAACAAAGAGGCAACCCATGGAATGGGAGAAGATATTTACAAATGACAGTACAGACAAAAGGTTGATATCCAGAATCTATAGAGAACTCCTCCAACTCAACACACACAAAACAGATAATCATATCAAAAAATGGGCAGAAGATATGAACAGACACTTCTCCAAAGAAGACATACAAATGGCTATCAGACACATGAAAAAATGTTCATCATCACTAGCCATCAGGGAGATTCAAATTAAAACCACATTGAGATACCACCTTACACCAGTTAGAATGGCCTAAATTAATAAGACAGGAAACAACGTGTGTTGGAGAGGATGTGGAGAAAGGGGAACCCTCTTCCACTGTTGGTGGGAATGCAAGTTGGTGCAACCACTTTGGAGAACAGTGTGTAGATTCCTCAAGAAATTAAAAATAGAGCTTCCCTATGACCCTGCAATTGCACTACTGGGTATTTACCCCAAAGTACAGATGTAGTGAAAAGAAGGGCCATCTGTACCCCAATGTTTATAGCAGCAATGGCCACGGTTGCCAAATTGTGGAAAGAACCAAGACGCCCTTCAGCGAATGAATGGATAAGGAAGATGTGGTCCATATACACTAAGGAGTATTATGCCTCCATCAGAAAGGATGAATACCCAACTTTTGTATCAACATGGACGGGACTGGCAGAGATTATGCTGAGCAAAATAAGTCAAACAGAGAGAGTCAAGTATCATATGGTTTCACTTATTTGTGGAGCATAACAAATAACATGGAGGACATAGGGAGATGGAGAGGAGATGGGAGTTGAGGGAAATTGGAAGGGGAGGTGAACCATGAGAGACTATGGACTCTGAAAAACAATCTGAGAGTGGGAGGTTGGGGTTCCTGTAGGGCTGCTGGGAGGTTGGGGGAGCCAGGTGGAGGGTATTAAGGAGGGCACATATTGCATGGAGCACTGGGTGTGGCGCAAAAACAATGAATTCTGTTATGCTGAAAAGAAATAAGAAAAAAAAAAAGAAAGAATGCTGTACTTTGTCAAATGCTTTTTCAGCATCTATTCAGGGTATCCTATGGTTTTTGCTCTTTTTTTTTTTTTTTAATATGTTGTATCCTGTTGATTGATTTGCTGATGTTGAAACAACCTTGCAGCCCTGGAATAAATCCCACTTGGCTGTGGTGAATAATCCTTTTAATGTACCGTTGCATCCTATTGGCTAGTATTTTGGTTAGAATTTTTACATCTGTGTTCATTAAGGATATTGGTCTGTGATTCTCTTTTTTGGTGGTATCTTTGTCTGGTTTTGGGATCAAGATAATGCTGGCCTCATAAAATGGGTTTGGAAGTTTTCCTTCCATTTCTATTTTTTGGAACAGTTTCAGGACACTAGGTATGAATTCTTCTTTAAATGTTTGGTAGAGTCCCTCTGGGAAGCCCTCTGGCCCTGGGATCTTGTTTCTTGGGAAATTTTTGATGGCTGCTTCATTCTCCTTACTGCTTATGAGTCTGTTTAGGTTTTCTATTTCTTCCTGGTTCAGTTTTGGTAGTTTATATGTCTCTGGGAATGCATCCATTTCTTCCAGATTGTCAAATTTGCTGGTGTATAGTTGCTCATAATATGTTCTTATAATTGTTTGTATTTCTTTGGTGTTGGTTGTGATCTCTCCTCTTTCATTCATGATTTTATTTATTTGGGTCATTTCTCTTTTCTTTTTGATAAGTCTGGCCAGGGGTTTATCAGTCTTACTAATTCTTTCAAAGAACCAGCTCCTAGTTTCGTTGATTTGTTCTTCTGTTCTTTTGGTTTCTATTTCATTGATTTCTGCTCTGATCTTTATTATTTCTCTTCTCCTGCTGGGTTTAAGCTTTCTTTGGTGTTCTTTCTCCAGCTCCTTTAGGTGTAGGGTTAGGTTGTGTACTTGAGACCTTTCTTGTTTCTTGAGAGAGCCTTGTATCACTATATACTTTCCTCTCAGGACCGCCTTTGCTGTGTCCCACAGATTTTGAGTAGTTGTGTTTTCATTATTATTTGTTTCCATGATTTTTTTCTTCTTTAATTTCCTGGTTGACCCATTTATTCTTTAGTAGGATGCTCTTTAGCCTCCATGTATTTGGTTTCTTTCCAACTTCCCTCTTGTGACTGAGTTCTAGCTTCAGAGTGCTGTGGTCTGAAAATATGCAGGAAATGATCCCAATCTTTTGGTACCAGTTGAGAACTGATTTGTGACCCAGGATGTGACCTATTCTGGCAATGTTCCATGTGCACTAGAGAAGGATTTGTATTCTGTTGCTTTGGGATGGAATGTTCTGAATATATCTGTGATGTCCATCTGGTCCAGTGTGTCATTTAAGGCCTTTATTTCCTTGTTGATCTTTTGCTTGTATGATCTCTCTACTTCAGTGAGGGGGGGTATTGAGATCCCCTACTAGTATTGTATTATTGTTGATTTTTTCTTTGATTTTGTTATTAATTGGTTATATAGTTGGCTGCTTCCATGTTAGGGGACATAGATATTTAAAATTGTTATAGCTTCTTGTTGAACAGACCCTTTGAGTGTGATATAGTGTCCTTCTTCATCTCTTATAGTCTTTGGCTTAAAGTCTAATTATCTGATATAAGGATTGCCACCCCAGCTTTCTTTTGATGTCCATTAGCATGGTAAATGGTTTTCCACCCCCTCACTTTATATCTGGAGGTGTCTTTGGGTCTAAAATGAGTTTCTTGTAGACAGCATATTGATGGGTCTTTTTTTTTTTTTAATCCATTCTGATACCCTATGTCTTTCGATTGGGGTGTGTAGCCCATTTCCATTCAGGGTAAGTATTGAAGGATATGAATTTAGTGCCATTGTATTGCCTGTAAGGTGACTGTTACTGTATATTGTCTATTCCTTTCTGGTCTGTTACTTTTAGGCTCTCTCTTTGCTTAGAGGACCCCTTTCAATATTTCCTGTAGGGCTGGTTTGGTGTTTGCAAATTCTTTTAACTTTTGTTTTTCCTAGAGCTTTGTATCTCTCCTTCTATTTTCAATGACAGCCTAGTTGGATATAGAATTCTTGGCTACATATTTTTCTTGTTTAGTGCTCTGAATATATCATGCCAGTCCTTTCTGGCCTGCAAGGTGTCTGTGGATAGGTCTGTTGCCAATCTAATATTTCTACCATTGTATGTTACAGAGCTCTTGTCCTGAGCTACTTTCAGGATTTTCTCTTTGTCACTAAGACTTGTATGATTTACTATTAATGATGGGATGTAAACCTATTTTTATTGATTTTGAATAGGGTTCTCTGGAATGCCTCCTGGATCTTGATGCTTGTTCCCTTTGCCATATTAGGGAAGTTCTTTACTATAATTTGCTCCAGTATATTCTGCCCTTTTCTCTCTTTTCTTCTTCTGGGATCCCAATTATTCTAATATTGTTTTGTCTTATGGTATCACTTATCTCTCGAATTCTCCCCTGGTAGTCCAGTACTTGTTTGTCTCTTTTGCTCAGCTTCTTTATTCTCCATCATTTGGTCTTCTATATCAGTAATTCTCTCTTCTGCCTCAATTATCCTATAAGTAAGAGCCTCCATTTTTTATTGTAACTCATTAATAGCTTTTTTTATTTCAACTTGGTTAGATTTTAGTTCTTTTATTTCTCCAGAAACGGATTCTCTAGTATCTTTCTATGCTATTTTGAGGACCAGCTAATATCTTTATAATCGTCATTCTGAACTCTACTTCTGGCATCTTAATAATTCCATTTTGATGAGGTCCCTAGCCATTGCTACTCCCTCTTGGTTTTGTTGTTGTTGTTGTTGTTTGTTTTTTGTTTTTTTGTGGTGAGTTTTTTTGCTTTGTCATTTTATCATGTAAGGATAGATGAATGAGGGAACAAAATAGTAAAAGGTAGCAACGTCCCTAGAAAAAGATACACTAACCAAATCAGAATAAACCCAAAACTGGGGGGAGAAGAAAGGAGGAAAAGTTTATATATATATCATATATATATATACTGGACTTTAAAATTAATTTAATTAATAATATGATATTTCATATATATATATGTATATACATATATATATATATATTTGTATGACTGGTGAATAGAACATAGCTACACATTTGAATTTGGGTGTATTTTGGTCTTTTAGAAGAAAATACCTCCCAAAATTTTATAGAAAGATACACTTATATATACAAAATAAGGTAAACATGATGAATGGATGGCATATGACTGTAAAGATGAAAATTTAAAAAGATTCTAAAAAAGGAATTGATAATATAAGAAGTTGGTTGAAAAAAGAAAAAGAAAAAGAATGTGATCAGGTTTGAGACTAGAATAATGTTATGTGCTAGATTTAGGGTATATTTTGATCTATTGGAAGAAATTGTACCCACAAATTTAAAAATATATATACATGTAAAAAGAAATAAGGTTAAATACAATGAAGGGATAAAATATGACTATAACAATGAAAATTTAAAAAGATTTTTAAAAGGTATTGATAAGATAAAATAGTTAAAAAAATTAAAATGGGAATGAGGAAAATAAAATATAGAATCAGAAAAAAATAAAATTGAAAACGTTTAAGTTTGAAAGATTAAAGGACCATTGGGAAAAAAAAAAAAAAAAAAACATGAATTCTATGTGTTGCTTTCCCCTAGCTCTGGAGTTCTGCAGTTCTCGATTGGTGAACCTGGTCTTGACTGGATGTTCTTGCTGATCTTATGGGGGAGGGGCCTTTTACAGTGATTCTCAGCTGTCTTTGCCTGAGACAGAATTGCACTGCCCTTGCTAGGGGTCAGGCTAAGTAATCTGCTCAGGTTCGCTCTCGGTAGCTTTTGTTTCCTGAATCCTTTCTATTTGGCTTTGGAAGACAGATTGAAAATGGCAGCATCCCAAACTCTGGCCCTAGAGAAACTGAGAGCTCAGAGTCCCACTGCTTAGTGCAGCCTCAGAGAAAAGCAGTCAATCCCTCCTGTCTCCCTAGTCTCTGGCTGCACCCCAAGCTCACCCTGCCTGTGACTGGGCTTTTCTATCTCTGTCGCATGGCCCCATTTGGAGTCTCCAAACCGAGAAGATTCCTGTAGTGCACTCCCACACCACTCCTCATGGAGGAGGAAGGAGGCAGTTTTCCCAGATCTGCTACTTGTGTAGTCTCTGCTGGATAAGCAGTGGCCCAACTGTGCCTTGGATCATGGTCTAAGGTAATCCCAAGATGAGAGCCCACTGCTTTGCTCCATCTCCCAGCCAGCTTCCCTGCTGTGATACTTGGGGCTCTGCCACACTCAGACACCCCCAGTCTTTCTGTGACCCTGAGTGTCCTGAGACCACACTGCCCTGCAAGGGCTCCACCCCCCGCTTAGCCTCTGGAGTGACATCTCTCATTGGAGCTGACTTCAAAAAGTTCTGATTTTGTGCTTTCTGCTCTCTCACATGCTGGGAGCCAGCCCCTCCCCCCATAGTCTATCTTCCTGTCACTTCGGATTCACTTCTCCACACATCCTACTTTCCAGAAAGTGGTTGATTTCTGTTCCTAGAATTGCTGCTCTTCTTCTGTTCTATTTCCTGTTGAGTTTGTAGGTGTTCAGAATAGTTTGATAAATATCTAGCTGAACTCCTGGGACCTGGTGATATCTTGGTCTCCTATTCATCTCCCATCCTGCTTTCCCTTGTCTTTTTGATAATAGCCATTCAGACAGGTGTGAAAAGATATCTCATGGTGGTTTTGATTTGCATTTCCCTAATAATTAATGATGTTGAGCATCTTTTCATTTTTTGTTGTCCATCTGTATGTCTTCTTTGGAAAAATATATATTCAGATTATCTGCCCATTTTTAATATTTTTTATTGTTGAATTATGAGTTTGTTATATATTTTAGATATTAACCCGTTGTCAGACATATGATTTTCAAATATCTTATCCCTTTCAGTGGGTTGCCTTTTCATTTTGAAGATAGTTTCTTCATGATGCAGGTCCTTTTTAGTTTGTTATAGTCCCATTTGTTTACTTTTACTTTCATCTCCCTTGCCTTTGGAGTCAGATCCATAAAGATATCACTAAGACCAGTGTCTACATGGAAATCCTCATTAGAAGAATATGTATGTAGTAATTATATTATTAGGCGAGGCTGACATCTTTACAAAGTTAAATGTTATATTACTCTATATTAAGGATGTTAGATTTTTGAGGTGGGTGTTTCAAATGTCTAATGTTAATTGTCATTGTGTAACTGAAGCAATACACAGACTCTAACCAGCTTTTTTTTTGTCTCCTTGAATTTGTTAGAGATTGTTTTCTTAATTTGCATTGAGACATTTATGTTTATAGAATCAGAAGCCATGACAGGCTAGCAGTTGTTTTATTGTATAACTGTGGGGATGTCTAAGTCTATTTCCCATTTTCTCTCAGTTTTGGATATAATTTGTCATGGGCTTTGTAGGTAAATGGGCTTTGGTCTTGTTGCTTAATTCTCAGATCTCTTTATAATGATGATGATATATTATTATTATTTATTGATCATTTACTATGGGACAAGCCCAATGTTAAATACTTAACAGTTCATTATTACATTTCTTCTTCAATATAACTGATATTTTTGGGGCACCTAGGTGGCTCAGATGGTTAAGCGTCTGCCTTTGGCTCAGGTCATGATCCCAGGGTCCTGGGATCCAGCCCATGTGTGGCTCCCCACTCAGGGGGGAGTCTGCTTCTCACTCTCCTTCTGCCCACTCTGATTCATGCTCTCTCTTTCTATGTAAATAAATAAAATCTTTAAAAAACTAACTAGTATTTTTATTTTATGGTGGTACAAACTGAGGCTGAGTAAGTATTTCAAGTATATAACCAAGATCTCAAGTATCTATCTCAAGGTATAGCCAAGATGAGTCTAGAACCTTTCCTCTTAACCACTACCCTATATTTTTTCTTATTAAAAGTTCAATGCATATTACTTATAGAAATAATAGAGAATATAGGTAACCAAAATGAAGAAAACAAAAATGTCCTATAACCTAATTAAAAATGAATAAAATCATTGTTATTGTGTTGTCATAATTTTACTTTTTTTGTTTCTCTCTCCATATGTATAGAAAGAAACAAAAAAAGCAAGTTGTGTACATGTTTTCTTCTTAAAAATTAGATATGAAACCATTTTGCAAACTTCCTTTACCTTCCACTTGTCTATACAGTCTGAATATTTCCCACACATTAACTACTTTTGTATAAGATTCTTTGAAAGGAATCTCAGAAGATTATTATTTGGATGCATCGTAATTTACTGTATCAGTCCTTTAGTGTTAGTTAAGTTTTGCAATAAACAATGCTATAATAAATGATTTTTTTGTTTACTATGGTATTCATTAGGACAAATTCTCATATATGGAATTGAAGTTATGTATACTTAAACCACTTTTAAGCCACATTAATTTTTTTTTTCCCTTGAGGAAGAGAGAGAAAGCACACATTTTCAGGAAAGGGGCAGAGGGAGAAGGGCAGAGGAGAAGGGAGAGAGACAATCTTAAATAGGCTCTATGCTCAGTGCAGAGCTCAATGGTGGGGCTCCATCTCACAACCCTGTGATCATGACCTGAGCCAAAATCAAAATAAAAAGTTCAACGCTTGACCAACTCAGCCACCCAGGCACCCTAAGCCAAATTAATAAAATGCCCTCTAAATTCTGTCATTTAATATTCTATCCAACAGTTTACAAATATGCCAGGCTCTGTGATTGCTTTCAAAACTAAGTAGTACCCTTTTGTTAATCATTTACCTTTCTTGTTAGGTTAGACATTTTTGGTAAGACTGATGGCAATTTATAGTTTTGTTTTATTTTTTTTTCTTTCGCAGTTCTCTGATTCATGTCCTTCTTTCCTCCCCCCTCTCTCTCTCTCTCTCTCTCTGTATTTCTGTCTCCCTCTCTCCCTCTCATAATGGTGATTTTTTTTCTTTTTTGGTTGTGAGAGGTTTTTGCTTTTTAATTAATAAGCTTTTCTTAAAGCCAGTTTAGGTTTATTTTTAAAAAAATTAGTAGGTAATACAGAGTTACCATATGTCCTTTTGCCACCCTACCCCCCAGTTTCTCTAATTATAAAACATTTTAGATTGGTGTGGTATGTTTATTACAATTTGATAAGTCAATATTGATAAAATTACTATTAACTAAAGCTTATAATTTACATTAGGGTTTATTCTTTGGGTCCTATGGATTTTGACAAATGTAAATTGGCATATACCCACCTATTACAGTTTCATTCAGAATAGTAGTTTCACTGCCCTAAAAATCAACTGTGCTCCACCTACTCATCCCTTTCTCTTTCCTTTCTTCCAGCCCCCTAGTAACACTGATCTCTTAGTCTGCATAGTTTTGCCTTTTTCAGAATGTCATATAATTGGAATCATATTGTATGTAGCCCTTCCAGGTTGGCTTCATTTACATAGTAATGTGCATTTAGGTTTACCTATGTCTTTGCATTATTTGGTAGCTCATTTCTTCTTATTGCAGAATAATATTCCATTGTATAGATTATCATAGTTCATCTATTCACCTACTGAAGACATCTTGATCATTTGCAAATTTCAGAAATTATGAATAAAGCTCCTATAAATGATATGTGCAGATTTTGTGTAGGCATGAGTTTTTACTTCATTTGGATAAATACTAATGGCTGGTGGGTCATACAGCAAGAAACTGTCTTCCAAAGTTGCTGTACCACTTTTTACTCTCATCAGTAATGAATGAGAGGTTATGTTGCTTCACACCTCTGTTTGCATGTGTTTCAAATTTTGGTCACTCAATAGGTGATATCTCATTATTCTTTTAATTTGCAACTTCCTAATGATATATGATATCCACCATCTTTTCATATGCTTATTTTGCCATCTATATCTTCTTTGGTGAGGCATCTTTCCAGATCTCTAGCCTATTTTTTAATTGGGTTGTTTAAGTGTTCATTGTGCATTTTAAATATCATGTTCATTTCTGATTACCATTTTTTGCAAATACTTCCTTCCAGTTTGTGGCATACCTTTTCATTTTCTCAAGTGAAATCTTTCTATACAAATTAAATTTTTCTGTTTTATAGAATTGAATGTATTTCCCATTTTATTATTTACCTTTCAGATTTCTTTATAGTATTTTTGATGTTCAGAAGTTTTGATTTTCAAATTGTCAAGTCAATAATTTTTTTCTTTGGGTCTTTGGGTCTTATTTCTTTATAGCTTAATAAAGAAAGAGCCTTTCATTTCAAGAGTACATAACTAATTGTTCATTTATACTCTCTTAAAGGCTCTGTAAATCAGCTTGCTTTTCTTCTTCTCCTCTCCTCCTTGTTTTCCTCCTCCTCCTCTTTCTACAATCTTTTGTCTGTTTTGGTTAATAATGTTAGACATAGGGGCTTAACTTTAGTTCTTTTTCAGTGATTATGTTTAGGCAGTCATGTACCATCATTTGTTTAAAAATCTATTAATTCTCTATGGAAAGTTTTTTTAAAATCATATTGGATAATTCTTCCATTATTTTAAATCACTGGAATTTAAGCTCTATTAGAATAAGAACTCTTTTGTTTCTCTGACTCCACAGAGCCTAGAATAGTTTTTGGCACACAGCAGACATTCAGTAAACTTCTGTTGGAAAATAAATAAATAAATGAATGAATGAGCTCTTCAGAATTTTCTGTACTGTTCTGTTTTATTTCTATTTCTGTATTGTTAGAATATTGTTTTAATACTTGTAAGGTTGTAATATATTTTATTATTTTAACCTAAGACCCCCCCACTTTCTACTCTCTTTTTAAAGTGTTTTTGAATATTTAATGTGTTTGGAAGATGATTTTTGGAATTACTCTCTCTCAGTCTAAAATTATCTTTGCTATTTTCATTGTAGCTGTGTTAAATCTATAGAATAATTTAAGCAGAGTTGACATATTAAAATACTAAACCTTTCCATATAGGAACAAGGTATGTTTCAGCTTTTACTGTCCATACTTGAGTTTGGGGAACTTTATTTATGCAAGTTCTTCATTTTTAAAGTATATTTGGAGGTAGTTTCAGTTTTTATTGCTTTTGAGCGAAGGATTTTTTTCTATTTTGGAACTGGTTTTACTGATGTATGGGGAAGCTATTTACTGTTGTTGTAGGTTCCATTTATGTTATAGGTTTTTATCAGGCTACTAGTGTTTCTGTGGACTGTAGGCATCATTCAGTGCCCTTGCATATCTCTCTATCCTTCATCTACTAGAGGCAGTGAAAAGCATTGAAAAAAATAAAAGATCTTAGAAACATGAGATCTGAAATAAAATCCTTCCCCTCACTTCTATGACATGGCAAATCATGTAATCATCTTTGAGCCTCCGTTAACTAATATGCAGAGTGGTAATAACCTGCTGAGGACCTGAGAAAAATAATGGTCATAACTTTTTTTTTAATCAACTCTGACATTATGTTATAATACCAATAGCTATTTATTATTAATTTGGAGCTAAATAATCATTCTTATATGCTCACAAAATTCTTATAAAGTAGATACTGTTATTATCCCAACTTTCACATGATAAATGGAGGCTTAGGGAAGTCTTCAAAAGTAATGTAGTGTAGTGGTTAATGAATGAGAGCTTGGAGCCTGGCTGCCTGCTTTGCATTCTAACTCCCCAATTTACTCACTATATGAGTTTGGACTTATTTATTTATATTTTTGGACTTACTTTTTAACCTCTCTGAGCATCAGTTTTCTTATTCATTATATGGGGAATAATAATAATAATGTGTACTACAGAAGCAGCTTTCTGTTTTTTTGAGGTGTTTAAAATAGACATAGAAAGTGATGAATTAATATATACATAAGAAGTGGTGAATAAATACAAGCCAAACTACCAACCTGTGCTTCCTCCTTTGAGGTCAGAAATTCTGTGAGAGTTATAAGAGTCTTGTGTTGCAAGATCACGCTAATGGCTTAAATGAATACCGGAGGATCAGAATCTTTCTTCCTTAATCAAATTCTGCTTGTTTTTCAAAGTTTATTTTATGTAACCAGATTGAAGGGAGGCTTATATGATTCCATTGATCATGGCCACAATTTACACAGCATTTTCTGATCAGTTGCAGCAAGGTCTAAGTAGCAACCCTGTATCTTTTAAATTCTTAGCTACCATATCTAATGTATTTTTAGAAAGTCCTATTGGCTTTTCCACCAATACTACCCAAGACTGAACCATTATTATCTCTCGCTTGGCTTACTGCAATAGCCTCAGAATTCATCTTTCTGTTCCTACTATTGCCTCACTGTGGTCTATTGCCAAAAGTAGCAAGGGCTATCCTTTTAAAACATAAATCAGATTAGATCATGACTTTGCTCAAAACTTTCCAATAACTTCCCACTTTACTTAGAGAAAAAGGATCTTAAAATAATTTAAAACAAACTACTTAATCTGGTCCCCTGTATCCTCTATGATCTCATCTCTTTCTACCTTGTCCCTCACTCATTGTGTTCCTACCATATTGACCACTTATTTTTCCTTGAGTATACAGGCCATTCTCTTATCTATCTGTTCCTTTTGTCTAGAATATTCTTTCTTCAGATATGTGTTTGGCAAACTCCCTTGCCTCATTTAAATTTTTGCTGTAAACCAACTTTCAAGTGAAGACTTTTTTGACCTTTGTGTTTAATAAAGGGAACTTTATTACTCCCAACTTAAAAACACACTCATTCTGTGTGCCTTTCTCCACTTCTTTTTATAGCACTTAATGTTATAAGTCTATTATGTTCACTGGTATAGTACATGGTATATATAGGTCCTTAACATTTAATATTGATTTTGATAGTGCATTTGTTAGCATCATAGAATAATTGGGTTTATTGGGTTTGATAGTCACTATAAGCATTATCTAATACAACCTTCATGTTCCAGAAAAGTTTATGACCGTGTAATTTTGTTTCTTTATTAATTGTATCTACTACTCATGGAAAGAATGCAAGGTATTTACATTAAAAACAATGAAAAAAAGCAAAAAAAAAAACCCAAAAAAACCCCATAACGATATAATAAAACCACTGAAACAAGGATAAAATAACCAGCGGTAAGAAATGAAAGGAAGAATAAATGTAAAACTGAACTTTGCTTCTTAGTAGCCAAAGCTGAAAAGGGGATAGATTGAATGAGGTAGTTCTTGCTAAATCACCATCCATGGGGTAATCAGTATCAGAAGGATCAAAGGTGTTTATCTAATACAGATTCCTGCCCTGCTCTAGATACACCATATCAGCATATTTTGTCCTTGGGATGCACATGGGAGTCTGCATTTTTTACAAGCTCCTCTGGTGATTTTTAGGCACAATGAAGTTTGTAACTTTATGAGGTACATGCACATAAGAAATTCTGAATAATACAACAAGTATTTTCAACAACAGTGAGAAAGGGTTTACCACAGCAATTAAATTGATTTTTGCAAATGAAGTAACTTGTCAAAGGTCATGCAGAAATTTGAGCCTAGATCAGAACTTGTTTCCCACCATCCAGCCTTTTGTTTTTTTCTGCTACACCTAGTCATCACAGTATACTTTCCCATTCCGTTTACAATGATGATCAGATTGAATTGATTAATGTTCGACTACTAGTAACAGCTCTTATGTACTCAGCCTATATAAAGTGGTCTCTTTCTCACATATATCTGAGATGTATAACCTACATGCCAGTTCTCTGTTTGATTAAGATAAACTGTTTAAAGTGTGTCACATGGCCTAGTACAGAGTGCTCAGTGTAGTTCATGTCCCTTTGAATTTTTCCAGCCTCTCGTGTATTTTGGGCTAAACTCCAGCCTTTTTTTTTTTCTCAGCGTAACAGTATTCATTGTTTTTGCACCACACCCAGTGCTCCATGCAATCCGTGCCCTCTCCAATACCCACCACCTGGATCCCCCAACCTCCCACCCCCCCCGCCCCTTCAAAACCCTCAGATTGTTTTTCAGAGTCCATAGTCTCTCATGGTTCACCTCCACTTCCAATTTCCCTCAACTCCCTTCTCTTCTCCATCTCCCCTTGTCCTCCATGCTATTTTTTATGCTCCACAAATAAGTGAAACCATATGATAATTGACTCTCTCTGCTTGATTTATTTCACTCAGCATAATCTCTTCCAAACTCCAGCCTTTTTGCATCACTTGCTAATCCCAAAATACATTCTATACATTCCTTCTACCTGCTTTTTCTCAGTGTTTTCTTCTCTTAAATTGTCCCAATCCCCTATTATCCTAGCTAATTATAACTAAATACAAATGTTAGAACTAAAAAAAAAAAAAATGTTTCATTACCAGTCCTTTGCCTGATATAGAGAATACTGGACAAACAAGAAGAAATAGTCTTGAGAACTAGTCTTAGTTTTATATTTGCCATGTGATTGACGATATATTTATTTTCTCTGTACCTTGATTTACCAGCTCTTAAAAGGAAAGCACTAAATAATATTCTAGGGTCTTTTCCTGCTAGAAATCCTCAGAACATACCTTCTTTAGCAGTCTTTCTAGAACTCTCTGATGACTTTGTTATAGTGAAGTTTATCAAGTATTATGTAGACTTTAAAGACTATCTGTATGTATCGACATTTTATGTATTTATTTTTATCTGAGTATACTGGACACACAAAGATGTGCATTTTAATCACACAAATACATGAAACAATATTTCACATACATATTTGTGCCTAATAGAACATTTAGCTACATTGTTTCCATCCCTTTAAGTGACTTAAACATACTAAAATTAAAAGTAAGGTTAGTTGTATATATATGTCCTCATGCAAGTATATAAGAACAAATGATGTGTCTCATCAGATGGAGTCTTTAATTCATTTTCTTGATTTACTTGGGAATCTGCAGGAGGAATGAAGGTAAAATTGTATCTCCTGAAAGCAGAATGGTTGGCTAGAAAGGCAAGTGTGCATCTCTAAAGTATGATAGTAGTGCATATACAGAGCTTTGCACATTGTTAGGCTATTGGGCTAGCACTTGTAGGCACTCACAGAATAATAAATTTGGTAACATAAATGCATTTATATGATTTATTGTTCCAGGCATTATACTTGCAGTATTCTAGTCTTCACATTAACCTTATTAGATTGGGAACATTTATTGCTTTCATTTTGCAAATAAGGAAGCAGAGGCCAAACAGATTATTTATAGTGAAGCCAAAATTCTGACCCAGGACTGTTTCTCTGCAAATATTATGTTATTTTACCTCACCAGATGATTTTGAAGTTTATCAAATAGACTAAATCTGTATCAGGGTGGGAGTGGTTAATGGTAGAGACAGTGTATTCAGGATAACCTTTGGAAAAATGACAAACTTGCTATATATCAAAATTTTCATTTGTCATAAGAGAACACATTACAAGATGGCCAGGTTCAAGAGTACATAA
Organism: Lutra lutra; assembly: GCF_902655055.1. Taxonomy (NCBI): domain Eukaryota; kingdom Metazoa; phylum Chordata; class Mammalia; order Carnivora; family Mustelidae; genus Lutra; species Lutra lutra. Next base: position 158,590,779 of record NC_062281.1, read on the forward strand.
GAATCTCTTTCCAGAGAAATTCTTTATTCCCAGCCTCATCTGGTACTGAATATTTGCATACTCCAAAATTATGGACTTGGAAGATACTCAAAGAGAACCTGGCCTTGTTTGAGGCACACACATAGTAGAAAGAACAAAGACTCTGACTTCATTTTGCCCTCATTCAAGTGATGTAAATTTTCTTAGCCTCCACTTTCTCATCTGAAAAGTGGGACAAACAGTAAAGGATTATATTGATGAAAATTGCCATAGTATTCCCATAGGCTGATCAGTCTTTGTGAGGTCTGATACATGTTCTCAAGGCAATGCAAACTGAAAGTTTAAATAAACAGTACCATAATATTAAGCTTTCAGATGAATAATACTGTATTTGGGATACCAATCATTTCTCTATCTCTTATACACCCTTTGAGAAGAACTTGTCATAGCCTAGAAGAGACAATCCTATGGACCACGTGATCTCAACCCCCAAATAGACCAGGAATAGTTATCTGATCCAAGTTGAAACCAGTCACATTTTCTTTTTCTGGAATTTAGGGAGTTTGTTGGTTGACTATGAGAAACAGCTGGAAAGTCTGGTTGATTTGGACCAAAGGACACCATTTTGTAAGGGCAGTGATGTCCACATGGAAGTAGTTGAGTATAAAAGCCTAATGAAGAGGGAGAAGAAAGAAACAAACACATCAGAAATGAGAGACTGTGAGGTCATTCCTGTAATTAAATGAAGGAGAGTGTTATGTTCACCATTTATCCTTGGTTTCCTCCAAAAATAAGTAACTAGACATGGTGGAAAATAAAAATAAATAAATAGCATTTGAACCTTTGTCAAAAACAAAAGCAAAAACAAAAAAGTAAAATATTTCAGAGAGAGAGAATGAACAAAAGAAAGAGAGAGAAGGGGAAACTACCTGGCTGTTTTCCAATAACCATGAAGCCCATTTGTGGGTGGTGGTGGTAGTGCTGCTGATACCCTTAACATTGTTAAGGTAAACCCCACTTGTCTGAGAGGAGCTTGAATGGATTTCTGATCTTTACAAACCAACAATCCTTAAGCTTTCATTAGAAAGGATATCGTGTGTATCTTGGAAAGAAAAGCTCTTTGGTATTGCAAAGGCATTTTTTCTAGATTGCTTAGAGCCAGAAAGTCTGCAGCTATAGGATCTTCTTTGCTCAGTAACTGAACAGATTCCTCCCTTGCTTTTTAAAGCCTCATGTAAATAAAATATTCATATGAAAGGTGCCTTGGTCTATTTGGGCTGCTATAACAAAATATCATAGACTAAGTAGCTTATAAACAATGGAAATGTATTTCTTAGATCTCTGCAGTTTGGGAAGTTTAAGATGAAGACTCCAGCAGATTTGATATCTGGAGAGGGCTCACTTTCACATAGATGGCAATCTTTTCACTGTAACCTCACATGGCATAAGGGGTCAAGAAAGCTTTCTGGACTTTCTTTCTTTCTTTCTTTCTTTCTTTCTTTCTTTCTTTCTTCCTTATTTATTTATTATTTATTTCTATTCTTTGAAGATTTTATTTATTTATTTGACAGAGAGAAACACAGCTAGAGAGGGAACAGAAGTAGGGGGAGTGGGAGAGGGAGAACCAGGTTTCCTGCCGAGCAGGGATCCCAACCCTGGGGGTCGATCTCAGGACCCCATGGTCATTAACTGAGTGGAAGGCAGATGCTTAATGACCAAGCCACCCAGGTGCCCCTGGACCTCTTTTATAAAGGCACTAATCCCAGGGGCAGAGTCCTCAGGACCTCATAGCCTCCCAAAGGTTCTGCCTCCTAATTTCATCACTTTATGGATTAGGATTTCAACATATGAATTTTGTGGGAGTTGGGGGAATGCATTCAGTCTATACTACTCTGCCCCTGGCTTCCCCCAAATTCATGTCCTTTTCACTTGCAAAATACATTCTTTCCATTTTATTAGTCCCCAAATTCTTAACTCATTCCAGCAGCAACTTAAAAGTCTTAATTCAAAGTCTTTTCTAAATATCATCTAAATCAGATATGTTAAGACTGAAGGTACAGTTCATCCGGAAGCAAATTCTCCTCCAGCTGTGAACTTGTAAAATCAAACAAATTATACGCTTCTAAAATTACAATGGTGAAACAGGTGTAAGATAGACATTCTCATTCCAAAAGGGAAAAATAGAAAGAAGGAGTAACAGGTCCCCAGAAAATCCAAAAGCTTAAGACTGAAGAATAATCTCTGATTCAAGGCTCTGCTTTTCAGGACCCTGGGACAAAGTTCCTGCTATCTGGACAGACTGAGGCAAGGTTTGGGTCCCCAAGGCTCTAGTGACTCTGTTCCAATGGCTGTGGGTAGCCCTGCCGCCATGACTTTGCTGGGTGCAGCCCAAGCTGCAGCTCTCACAGTATGAAATTGCAAGGCTGCTGGCCTTTTCAGCTGGAATCATGTGCTCATGATTCTACCAGTTTGGGGTTTTCAGGGCAGCTCATTCTCTACTGTTCCTCTAACCAGTGTCCTAGTGGAGGTTCTCTGTGGTGGCCTTGCCCCTGCTTTGATTATCTCAAGGGGGTTCCTTTCTTCAAAATCTAAGTAGAGGTAGACCATGGGATCCTCTTGCTTTGCTGGGTGAAGCTCACTGCTGCACCACACTCCACTGGACTTGTACCTGGGGCAGTCAAGGAGAGTGGCACTAGAATGTGGAAAGTGGAGACTGTTACATGAAGCTTTTTTTTTTTTTAAGATTTTATTCATTTATTTGACAGACGAGAGATCACAAGTAGGCAGAGAGAGAGGCAGGGAGAGAGGAAGGAAAACAGGCTTCCTGCTGAGCAGAGAGCCTGATGTGGGGCTCCATCCCAAGACCCTGGGATCACGAGTTGAGCTGAAGGCAGAGGCTTTAACCCACTGAGCCACCCAAGCTCCCCTGTTACATGAAGCTTGATGTGAGGCAGGTAGAGTGGCGGCCCCTTCTTTGAAATTAGGCCGTTTCACTATGGGTTTGTGATGGAAAGGACAGCCCCAGTGATCTCCAAAATGCCTGCAGGGTCAATTTTTTCATTGTTTTGGACACCTCCTGGCATCTGTTTAGATGGCCGATCCATACTAATCTCCTTATCAAATTTGACACATTCTTTTTTTTCTCCTCAGAACAAGGTTTCTAGTTCCTTTAAGTATGGATAGGTTGAGAATTTTCCAATTTTTTAAGGTCTGTTTCCCTTTTGATTAACAATTGCATTTTTAAGTCATTTCTCTACATGCATTTTACTCTAAGTGGTTATAAGGAACTAAGCCACCCTTTCAACACTTTGCTCAGATATTTCCTCAGCCAAATAATGGATTTCATTGTTTGCCAGTTCTGTCCTCAACAAAACAGTAGGACGTGGACACAATTCAGTAAAGTTCTTTGCCATTTTACAATAAGGATTGCCTTCCTTCTGGTTTTCAGTAACGTATTTGTCATTCCTGTCTGAGACCTCATCAGAATGGCCTTTACTATCCGTATTTCTCTCAACATTTTGCTCCCGAATAGTTAGATGTTCTCTGAGGAGACTGAGGTTTTCTCTATAGCTCTTCTCTCTCCTTCTGAGCCTTTAACACTACCTTCACAGCACTGCAGGCCTTTTCTAGTGTGCACTTCATAACTTCCAACCTCTACTCAGTACCCAGTTATAAAGCCACTTTTACAATTTAAAGTATTTATTATAGCAGCACCCAGTCTTGACACCAGTTTTATTTCTTAGTCCATTTATTTGTGCAACTCTAACAAAATACCATAGCTTGGGTAGCTTATAAACAATAGGATGTATTTCTCACAGCTCTGGAGGTTTGGAAATTCAAGATCCAGGCTCCAGCAGGTTTGAGGTCTGGTAAGGCCTGCTTCTTCATAGTTGGCTGTCTTCTCACTGTAACCTCACATGGCAGATGTGGTAAGGGAGTGATGTGAGATAAGGAGAGATAAGATGTGATAAGGGTAAAGGAACTTTCTTGGGTCTCTTTTAAAAGCGCACTAATCCATCATCACCTCCCAAAGTCCCCACATCCTAATTCCATCACCTGGGGGTTAGGAATTCCAGTGTAGGAATAGGGGAGTGGGCAGAAATATTCAGTCTATGGCAAGAGAGATAGAAAGGCCTTTTAGTGACCTGGGTAAGGGGGACCAGAAAGATGAATTCTAAACCTAATTTGTTGTACGATAAGAATAATGAACCTCTGGTACTTTTCTGAGACCAGTAATGAAAATATCAACTATATAATAAGGTAGATGTTGATTATATTCTTATCTCCTTTAATGACATCATAAATGATTAACTGATTTCATTTTATGAAGCAGTTACAGATTGCTTGGGTTCATATATTGGCTCTAATAAAATTTTTTTTTTGTTATTTAACCTCTCTGGCCTCAGGTTTCCCAATCTAAATGATAATAGCAGTGCCTATTTTATAGTGTTGTGAGTATTAAATTAGTTAATTTCTGTAAAATGCTTATGATACTGTTGAGACGTAGAAGGTGCTCAGTAAAAGTCGGGGCAATTAGGAAAATTTAGTAAACTTACTAAAACATTAGAATCCATTGTTGAAAGATATCATAAATAAACATTTTTAGTAATAATTAGGTCTGACATTTGTAAGTTGATTTATATAGCATGAAAACTACTGTTATATGCACCACTTATTTTAATTTTCATTTTCATAATAACCCTATGGATTAGTCATTGCCCATATTCTTCAGATACTGAAAGTGAGGTTCATTGAAGAGAAAAATAGTTATTTTGGAGTTATTTTGGACAGGTGGCTGAACTGAAATATCCTTCATCCTACCTGGCATTTGCAGGCTATTGGATAAAATAAAGCAGTTCAGAGTGTGACGCAAATGACTTTTCTTTGTGGCTTCTGCTTATTTTCCAAGTCCCATCCACCTAACTACATTTTAGGCAGAGTTGGGTATTGATAACTGTCTACACACAGGTAACCACTGGATCACTCTCCTGCACCTGCCTATCTTCTTCAGGCACCATCTCAAAGATTCCTCAAGTGATAAACTCCCACAGGTTTTCTAGCTAAGTAGCTCAGAATGGATGGGGTCCATGAGTGTTCATCTGTATGGAATCTTAGATTGAACAATACAATGTACTTGTATCTAATTTAAATCTTTAAGCTAAAATCTTCTTTATGCCTTTCCTTCCCTTCTCTCTAGCACCCCATGCCTGCCCCTTTCTTTTTTATCTCTCCTTTTCTCTTACTCTCTTCTCGTTTGGTATTTATTTGGCTACTATCCTCTTTGGTAGAAATGTTGTGTTTACTTAAATAAGCTATGTTGTATAGCAGAAAGAATTATATATATTGTTATAAATTATAATAAAAATAACTATCTTTATAGAGTTAAATGAGCCTGTAGTAGGTCAGTTGAGTGCTTTCCATATGTGAACTTCCTTAATCCTTACAATGTGTAGCAGGTATTATAAACAGCATTTTATTGTGGGAGAAACAGACCCTCAGAAAGGCTATGACACTCAAGATCTTTTAAAGACTACATGTGTGTTCTCTTCACTGCCACTCTTTTCTCTTTGCGTGACATTAGGTAAGTCACATCTCCATTTGGGAACCTCAGTTCCACTAACATAAAATAAGGGAATTAATAGTCTCTAAGTTCCCTTCTAACTCTAGCAGTTTAATACAGCTTATGTTGTAAAAATTACCCCCAAAATAGAAAATCTAGGTGTTTCAAAACTGTTAAGACATGTGTCAAAGTGATATTTTTAAAATACTTTAAAAAATGCATTTGAAAGATAGGGAAAAGCATCATTGTTCATCAATTTCTTGAGTTCTTTCTTTTATAGATGTCAATACAAAGTAAAATGCTATAATAATTATAGTGTAGATTTTCTCATAATTACTACTTTCACTGGCTTGTTCTATAAAGAAAGGGGGTAAGGGGTAGAAGAAAAGAGGAATGTTCACCTTGCAGTGAGGAACTGACTGCCTGCTTTTCCTCTGGAGAGGAAATCAGCAGAGGGTCTAATTGTTCCATAGCCAGGAATAATTCGAGATCTTCTAAAAGAAATAATGCTATGAGTTGAGAGTTATTGACTAGTGAACCTCCACTTTACAATGGATATTTACACATCTATGGGCATTTCTTTTGTTAATAATTAGCTAATAGTATCTGAGAACCTATTATGTACCACAAATAAACAAGGCATGGTCCTTGTCCTCAAGGAGCTCCCAGGAGGAGGGAGATAATAGGTTGAATTTTAGCGTTAAAAAAGAATTACCCAGGCACAGAGTTCCAAGAAGGCATTTTAGCAGAGTATGTGGAACAACATAGTGACCTATCATTTCCATGGCTGAATTAGAGCACACAAATGGAAGAGATAAGTCTTAAGAGATGGGCAGGGGTGATCATATAGGCCACAAATTGTCATGTTAAAAAACTTTGGAATTTGTCATGAAGTCAAGGGGTTTCAGAAGGAATGATAGAAAGTTGAAATTGTTTTGTGGAAAAAATTACATTGGCCCCAATTCTATGCTGATGAGGCTATTAATGGAGGCCTGTGGGTCTTCTGTTCAGGGAGCAGTTATAAAAAAAGCATACCAACTTGTCTCCAGTTTCGTTATCAAATTAGATTTTAAAAATAATGACACAAAGATATGTTCTTTAAAAAAAGACTTATTCATTTATTTTAGAGAGAGAGAGACAGAGAGAGCTTTTGCAGGGTGGGGAAGGGCGGAGGGAGAGAGAAAAATCTCACGTGGACTCTGCATTGAGTGCAGAGCCTAAGGCAGGGCTTGATTTCACAATCCTGAGAGCACGATCTGAGTGGAAACCAAGAGTGGAATGCTTAACCAACTGAGTCGCCCAGGTGCCCCAATTAGTGCCATGTATCTGGCTTCTGGTTGTTTGTTTGTTTCATATTCTTGATATAACATAGCAAGGAAGAAATTATTGTTTCCCATTTTACTAATTAAGTAACACAGAAGTCTGCTGAAGTTAAATACTGACTCAGGTCACAGAATAATGTCAGAACTGGAATACAAACCTAGATTTACATGACTCTGAAGTCCCTGTGCTTTCCCCTTGGTACATCTATAACTGCAATCTAGATCTGGAACCTGACCCCAAACTTTGTTTCTAAGTACGTACAGAAATTCTAAAAAAGAGTTAGAAGAATAATATTTACCTTCATTGTACGATAAAAAGAAATTGTCACCAAAAGCAGATAAAAACATTACGAAAGGGAAAACAAAAATATTTTCCTGGCTGGTCTTCATGGTGATAAAGCCCCTATATCAGGAAACTCATGAATAGTTTAGGATCCCAGTGGTGGATTCTTGATTGTCATTTCCCAGGAAGTTTTGCCCTCTCCCTTTTCCCAGGATGATTTTCCAGGAAAGAAGAAGGAGGGAGGAATGGCCAGGTATTTCAGAGATCCAAGGCCACGGGGGGGCAGAGCCAGCACCTGCTGCGGTTTAGGGAGTAGGAGGCAGCTCTGATTTAGCATGACTGCTGCTGAAGGTTCTTTGGAAGCTGGCCAGTTTGCATCCTTCCTGGGGTTGTTATTTTGCAATCTGTTTGCAAATAGAAGGAATGCTGCCAATCTGACTGGAGCATAGAATCCAGCAGAGATGATGATGGTAATAACTCTGCAGTGGCCAGGCAGTGGTGCTATCAGGGAACCTGAAGTTGCGGGGGGGCGGTCTGTTGCTTTGAATAACAGTTCCTGGTCCTAATGGCCTTAGAGTGATGGGTGGGACTTTCAGCCCATTCTCCTCCTGGGCCAACATCTGTTCCTTGGATTATAGGAAAGGCTGCCTGTACTCCTCCAAAGATAAATACCTATTTGTTTGGTCTGAGCAAACTTGTCTCTGGCCCAGGTCAACCTCTTCTGACAGAGTAAAAAAACAGGTAAAGATAGACAGGCCCTTGAAAGGAATTTATGGAAGTGTGAATTTTGCCAAGTCTGTATTTTACTGCTTGGAAAGGGCTGGCTCAGGGTACTAGGTTAGGCTGGCAAATTTAAAGGCAGACGGTGCTGCCTACACAGCAGCCTCCTGGCCGGAAGTTGGGGGTGGATCCAGATGGGAATCATATGTCTGTGCCATGTGTGTTTGCATTAGAGGGGAAAGAATCTCATGGCTGACAACTTTCTTAGGCCTCCATGCAGAACTCACAGCATGAGTGAAGAAGCTGCTGGGGTGGTTCTATGCCCTGAATTTTAGGAAATTGTAACAAGCACAGGACTTGGGTACTTGAACTGAACATGGCCTTTTCATCTCATTGGATAACAGAGTAGGAAGCCAAAACCCAAAACAACTCCAAAAATCCACTTTTTCTTATTCTTGCACAGTCCATTGGGAGACTATTCAATCCCATTGTCTCATGCTTTTTCAGTTCCACTCTTCCTTTCCATTCCAGGATTCAGATCCAGTAAATGTTTGTTTGTTTGTTTGTTTGTTTGTTTTTAAGATTTTATTTATTTATTTGACAGAGTGAGCAAGCGATCAAGCAGAAGCTGGAGTAATGACAGGCAGGTGGAGAGGGAAAAACAGGCTCCCCCTGCTTGGGGATCAATCCTAGGACCCTGGAATCAAGACCTGAGCTGAAGGCAGACATTTAACCTACTAACCCACCCAGGCACCCTCAGATTCAGTGAATGTTTAAGCACCTACTAAAAGTCGGAAACCAAATGCTACAGGAAGGAGGAGGAGTTCTCTCCATCTTACAGATAGAGAAACTGAGATTGGTCACATAGCTACTAGGTGACAGAGTCAGGATTCTGTGTTTCATATCCTCTGTCATCCTGTGCTTCCTTTTTTTTTTTGACAGAGAGAGAGATCACAAGTAGGCAGAGAGGCAGGCAGAGAGAGAGGGGAAGCAGGCTCCCTGCCAAGCAGAGAGCCCGATGTGGGGCTTGATCCCAGGAGCCTGAGATCATGACCTGAGCCAAAGGCAGAGGCTTAATCCATGAGCCATCCAGGCTCCAGGCACTCCCTGTGCTTAGCTTTTGAGCTGCATCCTTTGCAACTTCCCCAACATCCTTTGCAACTTCCCCAACATACTCTCAGCCATACTATACTCTTTTTAATTTCCTGATCTTTCCTTCTTTAACTGACATCCTTTGCCCAGACATTTCTATTTGTCTGAAATTCTCTCCTCCTCCCTGGCTCCTCACCATCCCATTTCCTGCCCCGTTTTTTTTTTTTTTGTTTGATAAATTCTTTTCATTTTTCACATCTCAGCCTAACTATCACTGACTTCAGGAAGCTTGTATGTGGCATATATATGAACTCAGTAAATGTTTAAAACTAAGTGAATAAAGCAAGCTTCTCTTGTCCAGATGTGAGACAGTGAAACAGAAACTACAGATCAAGTGAAAATGAGAACTATCAGAGAGTGAGAGTCAGAGTCTAGAGAAATTGAGTTGAAGAGATGAGCTGCCTTGAATTTTTATGGAATGCCTTTGGCCTTGTGCATAGGCAGGGAAGAAATAATTAAAAATGCTGACCAGCTTGGTATCTAGGGTAAGATATTGGGTCTTTTGTCCTTAAGACCAGATCTAATGTGGAGTCTAATGTAGCACTTAGTTGATAGGTTCTATCATTTTCAGCAAAACCAACAATACATTTTTCTGGAGTCTTCACTGCATATGTGACATTGACTGAGGTTGCTGCTGACAGTGTTGATGCATAAGAGCCTCTGCCTTAACTAAGTTCATATCCCAAGGACTTACTCCTTCATTTTTTGGCAGCTAGGTGCCTATTTTTCCACTTTGATAAGCCTAGAGATTTCACTTCAATTTCTCTGAGGGTTTTATCCTCCTATCTATCCACTACAGGCAACTCACAGGGCCATGACCTTTTCCTGGGGAAGTTGTTATACAAGAATATTTTAAAATCTCTCAGAATTACAGACTGTCAAAACTATTAAAAGCCTTAGAAGTCATTTAGACATATTCCTATCAATGGGAATGAGGTCACACAGAAAAGCAGTGGTTAAATAACTCAGGTACTGTGACTCTTTGTCTGGAACTTTCTCCATGGTCCCATAACCATGGTCATTAAATTTGATATGGGGAGACATGGGGAGGACCTACATTAGAGTTACCAAAAATATGACTGGCTTTAGAGCAGACAGAATCGAGTCTGAATCTTGACTCCATCTCCACAAATTTGTGACCTCAGAAAAGTGACTTAATGTTTCCCTGTTTTCCCAACTGTATCATAGAGATATTGATATTAATATAGTTATTAGGAAGAATGCTGGCAAGTGCAGACTGCCTAAAACTTAGTAGGCATTAGCTACTGTGTATTGCAGTAGATAGATTTTTTTTTTCAGATACTTTGGCAAAATTGGGACAATTGAAACAATTTTGAGGGTCTTGGTTGGCAAATCATTCATCTTGAGAATGCACAGTTACTCTGGTTTCTTTCAGAAATTTCGAGTTGCCATTATTTAGACTAAGATATGTTGTCAGAGAAATTCATTATTGCATGATGTTTGGGTTTGTTTACATTGCTCCACTGAGTCACTACTAGGACTCCAAGTTGCTTTGGAGGTTTGAAGACTTCCCAAGATTTCAGCAAACTATATATGTTTTCTATATGGCAGTCTTTGGGCCATTGAATGAACTGATAAAATTTACTTGAGATCTGCCACAAGTACTGAGAAAGGAGTTCTGAGGAGTAGGGTGCACCATCTGAAAAGACAAAGTGCCATACTTGTGCATTTTCTATTGGAAAGTCATAGAAACTAGTCATATGCAATCTTAACATTAATATTTTCTGGGGTAATGGAAGTAGTCTGGACTTGGAATTGGGAAGCCTGGGCTCCAGTCTCATTGTTTTTTTACTGGTCAGACTTCTGTGTTAGATAGGTTACTTCACTTAACTGTTTAGCTTGATTCTAGGATCCTTCCCTACATTGTACCATATCATATCTCTATTCCTATGTCCATATTTTTTTTTTTCGGTCTGAAATGTTTCACATCATCCTAATTCCTACCCTTTAGCTGGAAACCTCTTCTGTCTTTAAAGTGTTATGTCAGGAATTACCTTCTTTAGAAAGACATCTCTGATATACCAGGATGGGATTAGTCCTGTCCTCTGATTTCACCAACTCCATTGCTTCACAATGATAGTCCTGGTCAAGTACATTATTGACAACTGTTTATATCTACCTACAGGTTAATACAATTACAAGTAAGGACAATTGCTTGTCTTCCCTTATCTACTCTAAGGCCTTTAAGGCTGGGGGGGTATATCTTATTTTTTATTATCTTCTTAGTGCTTATACTTCACCATGCACAATTTCTAGCAGAAATTGAATGAAGGATAAGATTTGAGTAGGTGGACAGGAATAATTAAGGGAGACCTAAGTTGTGACAATAAAGCTGGAATGAAATGTATGGAAACCATACATTTCTCTTTTTTTTTTGTTTTGTTTTTTTCTCATTTTTTAAAATTTAATTTCTTTTCAGTGTAACAGAATTCATTGTTTATGCACCACACCCAGTGCTCCATGCAATACATGCCCTCCATAATACCCACCACCAGGCTCCCCCAACTTCCCACCCCCTACCCCTTCAGAACCCTCAGATTGTTTTTTCAGAGTCATTATTTTACTGATGCATGGATTCACTTATGCATTCATTCATTTATTCACTTACTTAACACAAAGATACAATAGGAACCTATCAAATGCTAGAATACAATTTAGAATAGAATTTTTTGCTTTGAGGGAGGAGGGATACAGACCATAAACATTCAACAATATAACATCATGATTGCTGTGAAAGACATACAGGTTGCTGAGAGAGCATAAAGGAGATACCTATGTGAGCTTGAGGGTTAAATAAAGCTTCTTGGAGGAAATGACACCTCAGCTGAGTCTCAGAACATGAGTAGGAGTGAACCCGGCTGACAGGAGGAGAAGCATTATAGAGCTATGTTTGGGGCTGTTGGTGAGCCAGATCTGGCAGAAATAGAGAGCTTAGTCTAGAGAAGCTGGGGACGTTAGATTGGAGAGATTGGCTTAGTGACTTGGGATTCAAAACCATATTTAGATATGCAAAAACACAATTAAACTGAAAATTGTAGAACTCTTGTAGGCGTGCCACAGTTGGGCGAAGGAATCGTTTCGGCAAGATGTTAGCTGATGTTGTATTGCTCTGATCTTGTAGTAGTCCCTCAATTTTCTTTAAGGAAAAATTTAGAGGAAATATTTTCTTTAGGGAGAACTGTTTTGTTTTAGAAAGAGAATTACCTCAGTTTAACTCCTCTGATGAGTTCCATAAGTATAAGCTTAGAATGTAACACTAGTATACAGTTCCATTTGCTCAGGGGGATCCATGTGGATTTGTGTAGTTTCTGAATAGTTTAGGTTGTTGGAACAAGAGCCTTCAAAAACCAAACTAAAGAAAATCCAAAAAACATCTGGGTAAATAAATAATGATGATAATTGGTAGCTTTTAGATGTACTGTACTCTCCCCATGATATCGGGAGGTACGTATTATTAATACCAGTTTTACACTCAAGGGGATAAAACCCAAAAACTTTAAATTATTTTCTCAGAATCATGCAGCTAATAAGTGACATAGCCAGAATGAGTACACAGTTTTTCACACTCTCAATTCTATGCTTTTTCTACTATGCCATAAATTGTATGTCTCAAATTTTTAGGAACTCTGCTGTTGGCATTTCTATTCCTTTGAAACTGTAGAGGGTAAAACATTCAGTTACATAATTTGACATTTAGATTTAAGCTTTCCTTCAGACCTGAAATATCATATTTTTTCCTACCAATTTGGCTTTGTAATATTTCAGTTTTAGTTTTGTGTTGGCCCCTGGTATAAAAATATGGTATTGTTCTCATTAAACCACTGGTTTACCTCTCACTACAGACATTTTCAAAGAAACTGCCAACCATTCAAAATAATTTATGGTCTTTCATATGTATTTCTTAATTAGGCTGTTACTACTATTTTTAAATGTTTTCTATATTACGTAGAGCTTTTAGTGTTGTTTTTAGTGTTGATATACTGTTGTTAAGGAGACATAGTAAGTGTTCTAATCAATTAGCAGAAGTTGACAGTAGAATCACAGATTTTTAGAGTTAGAAGAGATTAACAACTATATATTCAGAATCTCTTCAGGGAGTTGTAATTAATGAGACACTTTTTGGAAACTTTTTTTTTATTGAAGACTAGCATACATACAGTAAAATGCTCAGATTTCAAGTACATAGTTCAATGAATATTTACAAGTAAATACAACCAGGGTAGCCACTATCCTGATCAAATTATGGAACATTGCCAGTTACCTAGAAGGCTCCCTCCCTTGTGTCTCCTTCCAGTCAATACCCCCAGATTCACTAATCTATCAACTCAGATCAATTTGCTTATTCCAGAACTTCCTATAAATGGAATACTATATTATACCTTTTGAATATGTATCCTTTCATTCAACAATATGTTGACCATTTTATTGTATATAACAATTGCTTATTTTTTCTTCCAATGTATAATATTCTGTTATACCACAACCAGTTTGACTTGATGTGATAATGTCTGGTTTAGTACTTTTGTATCTGTGTTCATGCAGGAGATTGGCCTATTAACTTCCTTTTTTTGTAATTTCCTTATCAGCCTTTGATTTCAAGGTTATACTAGCCTCATAAAATGACTTGGAGGGAGTTCCCTCTTTTAACATTCTCTGAAATATTTTGTGTAAGAGTACCTAAAATTATTGAGTGAATTTACTCATGAAGCCATCTGGATCTAGAATGTTTTTAAAGAAAGGTTTTTTAATTATGTGTTTAATTTTTAAAATAAATATAGTTCTTTTTTTTTCTTAAAATCTTTTCTCTATATCCCCAGTAGAATGATAAACTATGCTCTATTGCAGTTCACCCTTCTAGAGTAAGCAGTGTATTTTTCTGACCTGTTGATGCTGGGCTTAGGCATATGACTTGCTTTAACCAATGGAATATTAGAATATGTGACTCAAGCAGAGGCTTTAAATATATTTGAGTGGTTTTGTTTAGTGTCTTCTGTCATTTACTATGAAAACTTATTCTCAGGTAGGTGCTGGTCCCAGATTGAAGAAATAACATGGCAAACTAAACCCAATCCAAAAGTTTGGGAGGTAACCCTACCTAATCTCAGCTAACCTAAACAGAGCTTTGTCTGAGTACAGAAAAGCTTTTGGCTTTGTTAAATTTTTCTACTCTTTGTTAATTTTCTGTTTCATTCATTTTTGCTCTTATGTCTACTGTACTTCCTTCTACTTACTTTGTGTTGTACTTCTTTTTCTTCGTTTTTAATTCTTTAGCTAAACCTAGAGCTAAACCTTGATTTAAATCTTTATTCTATGCCTATATATATGCATTTTAAGGCTACACTCTTCCCTCTAAGCACTACTTTAGTTGATTGCACAGGTTCTAAAATATTGTATTTTTATTATTATTCATTTAGTAAAAGAAGTTTCACTTACTCTTTCAAAAAGTATTTTATTGTACATTTGTATGTAAAAATATGCAGATTACGAGTATCAAATTCAATGAACTTGTACAGGTGAACACGTACATGTCACCACTATGTGGGCCTCTCTTTCTTCCCTTGAAATCAGTACATTTTCCATCCTGACTTCAAACAGTGTATTAGTCTTGCTAGTATTTAAATTTTATATAAACAGAATCATAACAGATTTTCTTTTAGATCTGTCTTATCTGGTTTCTTATGCCCAATACTATGTTTCTGAGAATAGTGCATATTTGGCATGTAATTTATTTTTATTACTGTATAGTATAGTTTGTTATGCTAGACTTTTCTTATCCATTCTTTTTTAGTGGGCATTTGTATTTTTTCTAGATTTTAGCCATTAAGAATATGGTGCTCTACACATTCTTGTACATGTTTTTTGATGCACTTATAAGTGTAATTATGTTGGATATTTAATTAAAAGTGGAATTTCTGACTCAGAATATTTGTGAATTCACTTTTATTAGATGCTATCAAACATGCTCTAGAGTGACTGTCTCACAAGCAGGGCATTAGCACCTGAAGTTGAAAATATTTTATTTTCATTATGGTATTTCTTGGTACCCAAACATTGGGGGATTTTCTGGTTGTCTTTCTTTTATTGATTTTTAGCTTAGTCTCATTGTGATCAGAGAATATACTCTAATGACTACGGTCCTTTGAAGTTTTTTGAAAATTGCTTATGGTATATCATGTGATCTAGTTTGGTAAATGTTCCTTGTACACTAGAATAAATAATGTATTTTGCATTTGGTGGATGTTATGTTTTATATACATCAATTAGATCAAATTTGTTAATGAGTATTTTCATATTTTCTATATCCTTACCAATACTTTTTTGTGTTTATTCTATTAGTTATTGAATGGTAAGTTAAATTTCCAACTACAACTGTGGATTTAATTCTCTTTTTACTTCCATAATATTTGTATATATATTCTGAGGCTATACTTTTAAGTGCATTTAATTTTAGGGTTGCTATGTATACCTACCTCTTTAGTTCTCCTTTTCATAAGTGTTAAATGTGTCTCTTTATTTTTGGTTATATTTCTTGCCTTGAAGTCTAGTCTATTTGATATTAGTATGACTATATCAATTTTCTTTTTAGTACTTTGTATCTTTTTTACTATCACCCATTCTGTATTCTTGTATTTAAAATAGCTTCTTATAAACAATGTATAGTCTTTGAAAATCTAGTCTTAATAATCTTATTTTTAAACTATGGCATTTATTTTGTTTCTCATGTAATTATTAACATATTGCAGTTTAGTCTGTCATCTTACAGTTTGTTTTCTTTTTACCCATTTTATTCTTTGTTCATTTGTTTTTTTCTTTTTTGGTCTTAGATTCTTTTTTTACTAATCAAATGTTTATTATTATTGTTGTTGTTATTATTATTGTTATTATTGATGTCTTTACAACTCTACTCCAACTCTTCTCAGTAGTTTCACTGGAATTGTTTCTGTAGCTAAATATTGAATATAGTAAAGATCATATAAATATTATTTAACTATCTCCTCAATCATCCTCAGCATCTGTTCAGATTATGCATTTATCCTATCTTTTCTTTTTTTTTTAATTGAGATATAATCACCATATAATATTATATTAGTTTTGGGTCTAAAATATAATGACTTGATAAATGTATATATTATGAAATTATTACCACAATAAATGTAGCTAATATTCATCATCACATAGAATTACAAAATGTGTGCGCTTGTGTGTGTGTGATGGGAACTTTTAAGATCTACTCTTTTAGAAACTTTCAAATACTCAATACGGTATTGTTTTTTTATTTAAGATTTTATTTATTTATTTGACAGATCACAAGTAGGCAGAGAGACAGGCAGAGAGAGAGAGGATGAAGCAGGCTCCCTGCTGAGCAGAGAGCCTGATGCGGGTCTTGATCCCAGGACCCTGAGATCATGCATGACCTGAGCAGAAGGCAGAGGTTTTAACCCACTGAGTCACCCAGGCACCCCTCAATATGGTATTGTTAACTATAATCACCATGGTGTGCATTACATCCCCAGGACTTATTTATCTTATAACTGGAATTTTGTACTCATTATTATTAATTTTTAGCCTCTTATTTTATTTATTTATTATTCTTTTAGCAGTTACCCTAGAAATTACATTATAGCTTGAATGAGTACTTCTAAAATCTTCAGGGTAATACAAGTTTTGCATAATATTTTAACTCCATTGCCTCCCCTCTCTTTTGCTATTACTTTTCATATATTTTAAGTACATACATAAAATATATATATACATTACATAATTGTATATATTTGTCTATATATGTATTATACTTATGTGCATATGTTATACATATATTATGTATATATGCATATGCATGTGAATGTGTGTGTTTAAACCCTTAATAAGTAAACTTAGCTGTGCATTTATCCTTTATAATATTCATTTCTTCATACATTGACATGTTTCCTCTAGGATCATTTTTCTTTTGTATGAAGAAGCTCCCTTTATTATTTCTTATAGTCTAAATCTTCAGACAGCGAATGTTTTCTTTCTTTCTGAAATGTTCTTAATTTTTGAAGGATATCTTTGGCTATAGAAGTGTAAGTAGTAAGTTTTATTTATTTATGTATTTACTTATTTTTTGTTCAACATTTGAAAGATGCCTTTCCTTTGTCTTCAGCTTCCATTTTTAATTGAGAGGTCAAATCTGAATTTTGTTGTTGGCTCTTTGAAGTTATATGTAATCTTTCTCCAGCTTCTTATTTTTTTCTTTGTCTTTGGTTTCTAGCAGTTGTATCATGATGTGTGTATGTCTGACTTTCTTTGCCTTTATCTTGTTGGGGTGCATGGAACCACTTGAATCTGCGGCTTGATGTCTTTTATAAGTTTTGGAAAATTCTTGGTTATTATTTCTTCAAATATTGCCTTTGTTCATTTTTTCTCATCTTTTTCTGGGCCACTGGTGACATAGATTTATATCTTTTTACCATAGCTTGTGTGAGTCTTATCTCTTTGTGTATTTGCATCTCTTATTTCGGTGTTTTGACATGGATATTTTCTCCTGACAAATCTTCCATTTCACTGTTCCTTTCTTCTTTGGGGTCTCATCTATTATTAAAACCCATCTGTGAAGTTCTTAATTTCCATTATTAACTTCTTTTGATTTCTGGATTTCCACTTGTGTCTTTATCTATGTTCCAGTTCTCTGGTAAATTTTTCTATATTCTATTTTCTCAAAAATATTAGTTGATAACTATTTTAAAGTCTCTGTTGATATTTGAAAATTTGGATATGGTAGTACCCCCCTTGCTGTGGTTTTGTTTTCCATGGTTTCAGTTAACCATGGTCAGTTGTATAGCAATCTGGAAGCAGATGATGCTCCTGACATAATACAGAAGATTAACAGTAGGCTAATACTACATCATAATACCTATGTTATTCACCTAACTTCATCTCCTCACATAGACATTTTTCATCTCACATCATCACAGGAAGGGTGAGTATAGTACAATAAGATATTTTGAGAGAGAGAGAGGCCACATTCATATATCTTTTTTCTATAATATAGTGTTTTAATTGTCCTATTTTATGGTAGTTATTGTTAATTTCTTACTGTACCTAGTTTTTAAATTCAACTTTATCATAGGTATGTATGTATAGGTAGGTATGTATATACTATACTAGTATAGTATATAGGGAGTTTGGTGCTGTCCATGGTTTCAGGCACCCACTGGAAGTCTTGGAACATATTTCCTGTGGATAAGGGGGGACTACTATAAACTCTGAGTCAAATCTCCTTCTTCTTTCTTTTCTTCTTTTCTTTTTTCTTTTCTTTTTTTTTCTTTTTTCCCCTTTCCTTTCCTTTCCTCTCCTTTCTTTTCTTTCTTTCTCCTCTCCTCTTCTCTCTCTCTCTCTCTCTCATTTGTTTCTATTTCTTGACATGTCTGGTAAATCTGGTTGATGCAGGATATTGCATTTGAAAATGTTGATGCTTGGGGTGCCTGGGTGGCTCAGTGGCTTAAAGCCTCTGCCTTCGGCTCAGGGCATGATCCCAGGGTCCTGGGATTGAGCCCCACATCGGGCTCTCTGCTCATCAGGGAGCCTGCTTCTCTCTCTCTCTCTCTCTCTCTCTCTCTCTGCCTGCCTCTCTGCCTACTTGTGATCTCTCTCTGTGTGTCAAATAAATAAATAAATTTGTTTAAAAAATAAATAAAATGTTGATGCTTTTATTGATACAATTTTCTTCTGAAAGGATTCAGTTTTCTTCTGGCAGGCAGATAGCTTTTGGAAAGATTATTTGTATCTAGTCAAGGCTGAATTTCAGTTATATAAATTCAGGTATGTTTGGTTTGCCCTGACTCCAAGGGCATAGCCATTTTGGTATCTCAAATAGTGTGGAGTGTTTACTAAGGTTTTCTTACTTGGTAGGCCCTGAACTCCAAACTGTTTTTCTGCAGTACTGTTATACTGTTAAAATCTTCATGTGGTACTTTAACCTCCTTGATGCTGCTTTTTACTTGGTTTATTAACAATTTTCCCTGTTTATGAGCAGCTTAAAATTTTGCAAGTAACTTGAAGGGAAATTACACACAGAATATTTTTTATCATTTTTTAAATTTATTTTCAGCATAACAGTATTCATTGTTTTTGTACCACACCCAGTGCTCCATGCAGTCCATGCCCTCTCTAATACCCACCACCTGGTTCCCCCAACCTCCCATCCCCCCACCTCTTCAAACCCTTCAGATTGTTTTTCAGAGTCCATAGTCTCTCATTGTTCAACTCCCTTTCCAATTTCCCCCAACTCCCTTCTCCTAACTCCCCATGTCCTCCTACACACAGAATTTTGATCTTATTTTTCTATGATTACTTTAATTTCCAAATGCCTTGGCAGCCCTGAAAGGCAATCTGTATTTTACCAAGCTCATGTTCACCAAATTCAGCAAATGCTATCTTAAAAAGCATTTAAGAGGTATTTTGTATGGCAAGGCCAGTTAAATCACCTACAGTCTTACCATATCACTAGTGTTTTTACATAGCACATATTCCTTTTTTGAGACACATCTCCCTAGGCCCTTTGATGGGAATTGGCAGAATCTTTTTACTTGAATTATGACAATGCAAAATAGAAAAAAAGAAAAGCATAAGCTTTGGAGATATACAAAACCAGAGTTGGGTTCCATTTATTGCATCTCCACAACACAAGCTATATCATCTTTAGAAAGTATGTTAAAAAGTCTGACTTCATTTTTGACATTTGACTGCTAACACCTTTCAAGTCCCTCCACCTTCCATTTTGCCCCATGTCTAGACAAGCTGATAATGAAGCACAGATGGACCATCCTTTAGCACTGGTAGGTATTTCAGCTCACCCAAGCTCTAGTTGTGCACTTGAAACTCCTCACCCTACTCCTAGCCCCCAACCAGCATACAATTCCCAGAAAGCCTCCTTTCCTATTCTCTCAAGCTAATTTCAAACCAATCTGGGAGACTCTTCTGCCCTTGCCAGAAATCCTCATTATGTGAATAATAAACATTTTATTCACTAAGTCACTACTCAATGATGTGGCATCATCATTCTCAACATCCTAACCAAATCAGGGTGAGAGAGTCCATCCCATCTTTGAAGGATGAGCAAATAGAATTGCTTGATCTCTTTTTCTTCATATTGCTTTCCTATGCTATGAAATGAAAATTAAGATTTACCTGTAAGATTTTTTGAAGTATTAGAAATAATGTAAAATACAAAAGTCCTAACCATTTCTTTGGAATTTAGTGTTCTTCATATTATACAGACCATAGACTATTTTCCACTCTATCCCCTAGCCCTTTATTAATTTTTTTCATAATTCTTATTACTACCTCATATTGCACTATACATTTATTTATTTGCTTGTGTGTTACTTGTTCATCTATGTATCCCAACACATAAAATAGCTTGGGGCACATAGACAGAGACCAGTGAATGTTTCTGGAAAGAATAAAGTAATCAATCAGATATGTATAGAATCTAGATTTCCCTTTTTGTTCTTGTCCTCACTTAACTGTTTTACTTTTTCCAAACTCCACCGTCCATGAATCTGGACTTTACTCAGTTATCTCTATTTTTAAAAGTGGACAAATAAAAGATCAGAGATAAGAATTAATCTTCTTAAGGTCAGATAAACCAGGAAGAGATGACACATCTGCTTTCTTCCAGGCCATTCCCACTGAAGCTCCTTCTTTAACCCACCCATAGATAAGCATTCTCCTGTAGGGCTTTCTTTATTTCCAAAATCCACTGAATCATGTTCAATAAAGCAAACACTACTTTTTAGTAGAAGTCAACCTTTTCCTAATTGATTTTTTTCATTTTTCAACAGATTTGTAATTGTCAATTTACTTGCCAAGTTGAAAGCAGCACCTGGGTTTGTCATTCTAACCCTTGGAGTAATTTAACTCTACCTTGTAAGACAGGTCCCTATGCTTGTATTATTCTCTGTTGGCATTGTCTTTTCAATCAATCAGTCATGAAAAATTCATGCCCAAGTTAAAGCCCTAGTGAACTACTCTGAGAAAAATGTGATTATCTTTAAACAAAGGGGAGATCTTAGTGTTCTCTGAAATTCATTGGAGAGAGCAGCCTTTAATAAAGAAACATTTTATCTGCTGTTTGCAATCCACAAGATACTCCTAGTTTTTCCATTTAAAATCGATCTCTTCCAATTCTAAGGTTTCCAAAATTGCTATAAGCTGAAGCTCCATGAATGTGGACACTAATAATTTGAAGTTTGTAAAAGCTCAACCTGAGCCTTATGTAAGTGATGAAAAATGTGTCAGATAAACATAGCAGGGTAATCATGTCAAAATAATTAGGATAATGTTGCATCAACTTTTCAAAACATGTTTATTTCATGTTGCAAATTATAAAATATTTTGATTTGTTTATTGACCATTCCTTAATTGTAGAGAGTGACTGATTCCTTCCTCAAATGGACTAATTATAAACCCTGGCTCCTGAAACTTTGTTTTGGTTCGAGTCCTGACACCGACTGTAAAATGGACCATGGGCCTGGGTATGGCCCTGAGATTAGCTGGAGACTGAACATAGACCTTTATTTTATTAGTGACTCATAAGCAGTTTTCATTGGCCTCAGGGGAACTGGATGAGGGAATTTGCTTGGTTTAGTATAACCCTTTTTCCTGCTGGTAAACAAATTCAAGCACCTGATCTGATATCAGCAAATGACTTTGTCTTTGTCCTAAAGAGCAATACCATAAAGCCATGTTGTAGAACATAGCATAATCCCCACAAACTTTGGGAAAAAGGAAAGTTCTTTCTAAGCAAATTCTTTGTTCTCTCTCTCTCTCTCTCTTTCAATCTTTGTTAGAGTACTGATTTACACTTTGCTATCCATCAAGAAAATTTATTTAAAAAATGTCTTAGGCAAATTGAAAGCATGGATCTTTCTTGTATTCTCTTTTAATTTGAAACATGATTCTAAATGGAAGTAGAGGAGTTTGTTACTTCTTTTTTAACCCAGGTTGTCCAGAACTGAAAAGAGGGACACAGTATGGATTAATACATAGAACTCCAGCTTTTGAGTCAAACAAATCTGATTTTGAATTCTTGTTTTACCACTTGTCAGCACTGTGACTTTGGGCAAATAATTTAATGTCTGTGGCAGTTCTAGTTTCCTCATCTATAAAATGGGAATTTAAAACCTTCCTCACATTGTTGTGATTATTAAATGAGACTTTGCAGGTAAAGTGCACAGTACATAGTAAGTATTTAATAAAAATAGAACCATAGAAACCTTTATCTTGGATCTGAAATATCCCTCAGAAGAGCATTTACTTTAGCTATCTAGTTGAATATTGACACTTCTAACAGGTAAAGTATTACTCTGATTTTATGGATGGATCACCTGAGGTAAAATAACACACTAAAGTTTACAAAGATATTGAGTAGTGGAGGCAAGATTTGAACTCTGGTTTCTTCTTCCCAAGACTGTAATCTTGTCCAAAGTTATCATTTTTTAGATAAGAGAAGGAAACTGCCATTGCCTTATAATGTATCCATGTTTTCACCTCCCATGAACTAGGGCAATTTGTAAAATTCTCAAAGGTAGGAATTGATATTTCCCCCATTCCTTAAAACTGAAGAGTAAAAATCTAGAGAAAAAATGACCAAGAATGTATATTAGTATAACCAAGTTTAAATGGTATTTTAAAATAAGTGGACTTGATATTTAAGGGAGAATGGACTTATATAAAAAATATTGTAGATAATAAAAATAAATAAATAAGCCAGTTTAATACCAGATAGTGTGATTATGAACTACAATATGAAGTAAATGACCATTTTAAAAAATTTTTACTTTCATTTTCATTCCTCTCTTAAAAATTTTTTTCTCAGCTTTACTGAGATACAATTGACATGTAACATTGCTTAATTTAAGATGTACAAGTTGTTGCTTCAATGTATATATTGCAAAATGTTTATCACTATAGTTTTAGCTAACATCTTTATCACATTGTATAATTACCATTTCTTTTTTGTGACGAGGATATTTAATATCTATTTTAGCAACTTTCAAGTATATAATATGGTATTATTAACTGCAGTCACCATGCTATTCCTTAGATCTCCAGAACTTATTTATTTTATTTTATTTTTTTTTAATTTTTATTAATTTTATTTTTTATAAACATATAAAAGTTTATATGAACTATACAAGAACTATACAAGTTCTAGCAGTTTTGGAGTGGAGTCTTTTGGGTTTTCCACATATAGTACCATATCATCTGCGAAGAGTGAGAGTTTGACTTCTTCTTTGCCAATTTGGATGCCTTTAATTTCCTTTTGTTGTCTGATTGCTGAGGCTAGGACTTCTAGTACTATGTTGAATAGCAGTGGTGATAACGGACATCCCTGCCATGTTCCTGACCTTAGTGGAAAAGCTTTCAGTTTTTCTCCATTGAGAATGATATTTGCGGTGGGTTTTTCATAGATGGCTTTGATAATATTGAGGTATGTGCCCTCTATCCCTACACTTTGAAGAGTTTTGATCAGGAAGGGATGCTGTACTTTGTCAAATGCTTTTTCAGCATCTATGGAGAATATCATATGGTTCTTGTTCTTTCTTTTATTAATGTCTTGTATCACATTGATTGATTTGCGGATGTAGAACCAGCCTTGCAGCCCTGGAATAAATCCCACTTGGTCGTGGTGAATAATCCTTTTAATGTACTGTTGAATCCTATTGGCTAGTATTTTGGCGAGAATTTTTGCATCTGTGTTCATCAAGGATATTGGTCTGTAGTTCTCTTTTTTGATGGGATCCTTGTCTGGTTTTGGGATCAAGGTGATGCTGGCCTCATAAAATGAGTTTGGAAGTTTTCCTTCCATTTCTATTTTTTGGAACAGTTTCAGGAGAATAGGAATTAGTTCTTCTTTAAATGTTTGGTAGAATCCTCCGGGAAGCCATCTGGCCCCGGGCTTTTGTTTGTTTGGAGATTTTTGATGACTGTTTCAATCTCCTTACTGCTTATGGGTCTGTTGAGGCTTTCTATATCTTCCTGGTTCCGTTGTGGTAGTTTATATGTCTCTAGGAATGCATCCATTTCTTCCAGATTTTCAAATTTGTTGGCGTAGAGTTGCTCATAGTATGTTCTTATAATTGTCTGTATTTCTTTGGTGTTCGTTATGATCTCTCCTCTTTCATTCATGATTTTATTTATTTGGGTCCTCTCTCTTTTCTTTTTGAGAAGTCTGGCCAGGGGTTTATCAATCTTATTAATTCTTTCAAAGAACCAACTCCTAGTTTTGTTGATTTGTTCTATTGTTTTTTTGGTTTCTATTTCATTGATTTCTGCTCTGATCTTTATGATTTCTCTTCTCCTGCTGGGTTTAGGGTTTCTTTCTTGTTCTTTCTCCAGCTCCTTTAGGTGTAGGGTTAGGTTGTGTACCTGAGACCTTTCTTGTTTCTTGAGAAAGGCTTGTACCGCTATATATTTTCCTCTCAGGACTGCCTTTGTTGTGTCCCACAGATTTTGAACCGTTGTGTTTTCATTATCATTTGTTTCCATGAATTTTTTCAATTCTTCTTTAATTTCCTGGTTGACCCATTCATTCTTTAGAAGGATGCTGTTTAGTCTCCATGTATTTGGGTTCTTTCCAAATTTCCTCTTGTGATTGAGTTCTAGCTTCAGAGCATTGTGGTCTGAAAATATGCAGGGAATGATTCCAATCTTTTGATAACGGTTGAGACCTGATTTAGGACCAAGAATGTGATCTATTCTGGAGAACGTTCCATGTGCACTAGAGAAGAATGTGTATTCTGTTGCTTTGGGATGAAATGTTCTGAATATATCTGTGATGTCCATCTGGTCCAGTGTGTCATTTAAGGCCTTTATTTCCTTGTTGATCTTTTGCTTGGATGATCTGTCCATTTCAGTGAGGGGAGTATTAAAGTCCCCTACTATTATTGTATTATTGTCGATATGTTTCTTTGATTTTGTTATTCATTGGTTTATATAGTTGGCTGCTCCCACGTTAGGGGCATAGATATTTAAAATTGTTAGATCTTCTTGTTGGATAGTTCCTTTGAGTATGATATAGTGTCCTTCCTCATCTTATTGTAGTCTTTGGCTTAAAATCTAATTGATCTGATATAAGGATTGCCACTCCTGCTTTCTTCTGATGTCCATTAGCATGGTAAATTCTTTTCCACCCCCTCACTTTAAACCTGGAGGTGTCTTCGGGTTTAAGATGAGTTTCTTGTAGGCAACATATGGATGGGTTTTGTTTTTTTTTTTTATCCATTCTGATACCCTGTGTCTTTTGATTGGGGCATTTAGCCCATTAACATTCAGGGTAAGTATTGAGAGATATGAATTTAGTGCCATTGTATTGCCTGTAAGGTGACTGTTATTGTATATTGTCTCTGTTCCTTTCTGATCTACTATTTTTAGGGTCTCTCTTTGCTTAGAGGACCCCTTTCAATATTTCCTGTAGAGCTGGTTTGGTGTTTGCAAATTCTTTCAGTTTTTGTTTGTCCTGGAAGCTTTTAATCTCTCCTTCTATTTTCAATGATAGCCTAGCTGGATATAGTATTCTTGGCTGCATGTTTTTCTCGTTTAGTACTCTGAATATATCATGCCAGCTCTTTCTGGCCTGCCAGGTCTCTGTGGATAAGTCTGCTGCTAATCGAATATTTTTACCATTGTACTTTACAGACTTCTTTTCCCGGGCTGCTTTCAGGATCTTCTCTTTGTCACTAAGACTTGTCAATTTTACTATTAGGTGACGGGGTGTGGACCTATTCTTATTGATCTTGAGGGGGGTTCTCTGAACCTCCTGGATTTTGATGCTTGTTCCCTTTGCCATATTGGGGAAATTCTCTCCAATATTTCTCTCCAATATACCTTCTGCTCCCCTCTCTGTTTCCTCTTCTTCTGGAATCCCAATTATTCTAATGTTGTTTCGTCTTATGGTGTCACTTATCTCTCAAATTCTCCCCTCGTGATCCAGTAGCTGTTTGTCCCTCTTTTGCTCAGCTTCTTTATTCTCTGTCATTTGGTCTTCTATATCACTAATTCTTTCTTCTGCCTCATTTATCCTAGCCGTCAGAGCCTCCATTTTTGATTGCACCTCATTAATAGCTTTTTTGATTTCAACTTGGTTAGATTTTAGTTCTTTTATTTCTCCAGAAAGGGTTTTTATATCTCCCGAGAGGGTTTCTCTAATATCTTCCATGCCTTTTTCGAGCCCAGCTAGAACCTTGAGAATCGTCATTCTGAACTCTGGATCTGACATATTACCAATGTCTGTATTGATTAGGTCTCCCCTTGGTACTGCCTCTTGTTCTTTTTTTTTGTGGTGAATTTTTCCGCCTTGTCATTTTGTCCAGATAAGAGTATATGAAGGAGCAAGTAAAATACTAAAAGGGTGGCAACAACCCCAGGAAAATATGCTTTAGCCAAATCAGAAGAGATCCCAAGTCGTGGGGAGGGAGAAAGGGGATAAAAAGAGGTTCAGAAAGAAAGAAAAAAAAATTAAAAAAAGAAAACCAATAAAGAAAAAGTATAAAAAGGAAAAAAAAATATATATATATTAGATAAACTAGTTAAAAAATGTTAAAAAAGAAAAGGGTAAAAGATAAAAAAAATTAGCAGAAGAAGAAAAAAAAATTGAAAAAGAAAAGAAAAAAAAATTAATTTAACTGCAAGGCTAAAGAATCATGGGGAGAAAGCTTGAGTTCCGTGCTTTGCTTTCTCCTCCTCTGGAATTCCGCCGCTCTCCTTGGTATTGAAACTACTCTCCTTGGTAGGTGAACTTGGTCCTCGCTGGGTTTCTTGCTGATCTTCTGGGGGAGGGGCCTGTTGTAGTGATTCTCAAGCGTCTTTGCCCCAGGCGGAGTTGTACTGCCCTTACCCGGGGCCGGGCTGAGTAATCCGCTCGGGTTTGCTTTTGGGAGCTTTTGTTCCCTGAGCGCTTTCCTTAGAGTTCTGGAGGGCGGGAATGAAGATGGTGGCCTCCCGGTCTCTGGCCCAGAGGAGCCCAGAGCCTGCGGCCCCACTCCTCAGTGCGCCCCCAGAGAACAGCGCCCAATGACTCCCGCCACCCTGGCCTCCAGCCGCGCTCCGAGCTGACTGAGCCTGCGACCGGTTCAAGGTAACCCCGAGCTGAGAGTCACTCCTTGGCTCTGTCTCCATAGCTGGCTTCCCCGTTCTAATACCTGTGAGCTCTGCGACACTCAGCCACCCCTGATCCTTCTGTGACCCTGTGGGACCTGAGGCCATGCTGACCCCGCCTGGGCTTCACCCCGGTTAAGCCTCTGGAGCAATGTCCCTCAGCGGAACAGACTTTTAAAAGTCCCGATTTGGGGCGCCTGGGTGGCTCAGTGGGTTGAGCGGCTGCCTTCGGCTCAGGTCATGATCTCAGGGTCCTGGAATCGAGTCCCGCATCGGGCTCTCTGCTCAGCGGGGAGCCTGCTTCCCTCTCTCTCTCTCTGCCTGCCTCTCTGTCTACTTGTGATCTCTCTCTGACAAATAAATAAATAAAATCTTAAAAAAAGAAAAAAACATTTTAAAAGTCCCGATTTTTTGCTCCGTTGCTCCGCCGCTCGCCGGGAGCCGGCCCCTCCCCCCGTGGTCTATCTTCCCGTCGCTTTGGATTCACTTCTCCGCCAGTCCTACCTTGCAGAAAGTGGTTGATTTTCTGTTTTTAGAGTTGCTGTTCGTCTTCTCTTCGATCTCCCGTTGGATTTGTAGGTGTTTGTAATCTTTAGATAAGCTATCTAGCTGATCTCCCGCTACCTGAAGTAGTCTCAGCCTGCTACTTCTCTGCCATCTTGACTCCTCCCCCCCTCCAGAACTTATTTATCTTATAGCTGGAAGTTTATACTTTGACCAACATTTCTCCTTTCCTTCCCATATCTCAGCCCTTTGTAAATAGCATTCTCATCACTGGCTTCTAAGAGTTGGGCTTCTTTATATTCCACATGTAAGTGATTTCTTTCCTTTCTCTTTGATATTTCCTTTTTTTGGCTCTCTTTTTTTGCTTTTCTGTTTTTCCCCCCATAGTTTTGATCACTGAAGCATGACACAGTGTATTATTTGGCTATTGTTAAATTACAAAACACTCCAAAATTCAGTGGCTTAAAACAATAAGCATTTATTACTACTCAAGAGTCCATAGGTCACATATGTGGTTTTTCTGTATTGGTGGTCAACTCTGGATCTGGTAGATAATCTGCTGAGTTTGGTTGGATTCTCTCATATGTTTCCAAATCAGCTGGCTGTAGGCTGTTCTAGCTCCAGCTAGAACAAATGTTCTCTATTCATTGTGGTCTCTCATCCTCTGTAAGCCTACCCTGAACCTGATCAACTATTAGTGGTAGGATTTCAAGAGAGAATATGGAACCACACAAGACTTTCTGAGGTCTTGGCTCAGAACTGGTATATTATCACTTCCACCAATTCCTATTGGCCAAAGCCAATTACAAGGTCAATCCAGACTTAAGAGGCCCACCTTTTGATAGAACAAGCAGAAAATCATAGTACAGGGATGGATACAGGGTAAAAAGATTGTGAAAAAATTTTGCAGTCAATCTACCCCATTTGTAAGAAAATAGACAAGCATTAAATATCTCATCAAGGGACGCCTGGGTGGCTCAGTCGGTTAAGCAGCTGCCTTCGGCTCAGGTCATGATCCCAGCGTCCTGGGATCGAGTCCCACATCGGGCTCCTTGCTTGGCAGGGAGCCTGCTTCTCCCTCTGCCTCTGCCTGCCATTCTGTCCACCTGTGCTCGCTCTCTCTCACTCTCTCTCTGACAAATAAATAAAATCTTAAAAAAAAAATATCTCATCAAAGTTCCAGTAGTTTGGGGGTGGAGTCTTTTGGGTTTTACATATAAAGAATCATGTCATCTGCGAAGAGAGAGAGTTTGACTTCTTCATTGCCAATTTGGATACCTTTTATTTCTATTTGTTGTATGATTGCTGTTGCTAGGACTTCTAATACTATGTTGAACAAGAGTGGTGAGAGTGGGCATCCTTGTCATGTTCCTGATCTCAGCGGGAAGGCTTCGAGCTTTTTCCCATTGAGGATGATATTTGCTGTGGGTCTTTCATAGATAGATTTTATGAGGTTCAGGAATGTTCCTCTATCCCTATACTTTGAAGCGTTTTAATCAGGAACGGATGCTGGATTTTGTCAAATGCTTTTTCTGCATCAATTGAGAGGACCATCTGGTTCTTCTCTCTTCTCTTATTAATTTGTTCTATCACATTGATTGATTTGCGAATGTTGAACCATCCTTGTAGCCCGGAATGAATCCCACCTGGTCATGGTGGATAATCTTTTTAATGTGCTGTTGGATCCTGTTTGCTAGGATCTTATTGAGAATCTTAGTATCCATATTCATCAGTGATATTGGTCTGAAATTCTCCCTTTTGGTAGGGTCTTTGCCTGGTTTTGGGATCAAGGTAATGCTGGCTTCATAGAAAGAGTCTGCAAGTTTTCCTTCTGCTTCAATTTTTTGAAACAGCTTCAGGAGAATAGGTGTTATTTCTTCTTTGAAAGTTTGGTAGAATTCCCCCAGGGAATCCATCAGGTCCTGGGCTCTTGTTTTTTGGGAGGTTTTTGATCACTGCTTCAATCTCGTTGCTAGATATTGGTCTATTCAGGTTGTCAATTTCTTCCTGGCTCAATTTTGGGAGTTTATAGTTTTCCAGGAATGCATCCATTTCATCTAGGTTGCTTAGCTTATTGGCATATAACTGTTGATAATAATTTCTGATGATTGTTTCTACTTCCTTGGTGTTAGTTGTGATCTCTCCCTTTTCATTCATAATTTTATGAATTTGGGCTTTCTCTCTTTTCTTTTGGATTAGTATGGCCAATGGTTTATCAATCTTATTGATTCTTTCAAAAAACCAGTTTCTAGTTTCATTGATACGTTCTACTGTATCTCTGGTTTCTACCTCATTGATCTCTGCTATAATGTTGATTATTTCCCTCATACAGCAATTCAGTAACGTGGCAGGATACAAAGTCAATGTACAGAAATCAGTGGTTAGGGCACCTGGGTGGCTCAGTGGGTTAAGCTGCTGCCTTCAGCTCAGGTCATGATCTCAGGGTCCTGGGATCGAGTCCCACATCGGGCTCTCTGCTCAGCAGGAAGCCTGCTTCCCTCTCTCTCTCTCTCTCTCTGCCTGCCTCTCCATCTACTTGTGATCTCTCTCTGTCAAATAAATAAATAAAATCTTTAAAAAAAAGAAATCAGTGGTTATCTTATACACTAAAAATGAAAATACAGAAAGGGAAATTAGAGAATCGATTCCATTTACTATAGCACCAAGAACCATAAGATACCGGGGAATAAACCTAACCAAAGAGGTAAAGGATCTGTACTTGAGGAACTACAGAACACTCATGAAAGAAACTGAAGAAGACACAAAAAGATGGAAGACCATTCCATGCTCTTGAATCGGAAGAATAAACACTGTTAAAATGTCTATACTGCCTAGAGCAATCTATACTTTTAATGCCATTCCGATCAAAATTCCACAGGTATTTTTCAAAGAGCTGGAGCAAATAATCCAGAAATTTGTATGGAAACAGAGGAGACCCCAAAACGCTAAGGAAATGTTGAAAAACAAAAATAAAACTGGGGGCATCACATTACCTGATTTCAAGCTTTACTACAAAGCTGTGATCACCAAGACAGCATGGTACTGGCATAAAAACAGACACATAGACCAGTGGAACAGACTAGACAGCCCAGATATGGACCCACAACTCTATGGTCAAATAATCTTCGACAAAACAGGAAAAAAATATACAGTGGAAAAAAGACAGTCTCTTCAATAAATGGTGCTGGGAAAACTGGACAGCTATATGTAGAAGAATGAAACTCGACCACTCTCTTACACCATACACAAAGATAAACTCAAAATGGATAAAAGACCTCAATGTGAGACAGGAATCCATCAGAATCCTAGAGGAGAACATAGGCAGTAACCTCTTCGACATCAGCCACAGCAACTTCTTTCAAGATATGTCTCCAAAGGCAAAGGAAACAAAAGCGAAAATAAACTTTTGGGACTTCATCAATATCAAAAGCTTCTGCACAGCAAAGGAAACAGTCAACAAAACAAAGAGGCAACCCATGGAATTGGAGAAGATATTTGCAAATGACAGTACAGGCAAAAGGTTGATATCCAGGATCTATAAAGAACTCAAACTCAACACACACAAAACAGACAATCATATCAAAAAATGGGCAGAGAATATGAACAGGCACTTCTCCGATGAAGACATACAAATGGCCATCAGACACATGAACAAATGTTCATCATCACTAGCCATCAGGGAGATTCAAATTAAAACCACATTGAGATACCACCTTACACCAGTTAAAATGGCCAAAATTAGCAAGACAGGAAACAACATGTGTTGGAGGGGATGTGGAGAAACGGGAACCCTCTTACACTGCTGCTGGGAATGCAAGTTGGTGGAAATGCAAACGCCACTTTGGAGAACAGTGTGGAGATTCCTCAAGAAATTAAAAATATAGTTTCCCTATGACCCTGTAATTGTACTACTGGGTATTTACCCGAAAGATACAGATGTAGTGAAAAGAAGGGCCATCTGTACCCTAGTGTTTATAGCAGCAATGGCCACGGTCGCCAAACTGTGGAAAGAACCAAGATGCCCTTCAACAGACGAATGGATAAGGCCGATGTGGTCCATATACACTATGGAGTATTATGCCTCCATCAGGAAGGATGAATACCCAACTTTTGTAGCAACATGGACGGGACTGGAATAGATTATGCTGAGTGAAATAAGTCAAGCAGAGAGAGTCAATTATCATATGGTTTCACTTATTTGTGGAGCATAACAAATAGCATGGAGGACAAGGGGAGTTAGAGAGGAGAAGGGAGTTGGGGGAAATTGGAAGGGGAGGTGAACAATGAGGAGGAAGAATTTTTTTTTTAAAGATTTTATTCATTTGTCAGAGAGAGAAGAGTACACACAAGCAGGCAGAGAGGCAGGCAGAGAGAGAGGAGGAAGCAGGCTCCCTGCCGAGCAAGGAGCCCGATGTGGGACTCGATCCCAGGACCCCAGGATCATGACCTGAGCCGAAGGCAGTGGCTTAACCCACTGAGCCACCCAGGCGTCCCAGGAGGAGAATTTTTTAATGTGCAACCAGTAAGCCATTTCTTTATTACCTCTATCAGACTGCACTATCTGTGTGAAGATTTTGACAGTTTCCAGTTAATAAAAAACAGGTGCAGCTGATTAACAAAATTTGTTGGTTCCTTGTGCCTCCTCAACATCATCTTATGATAGATAAGCATTCATTTTTCACATAGTGATTATCTGTATGCCAGACTCCATGCTTTTGATAGATTAGATCCCGGACTTCCTGGCCACCTTTCAGGAACTTGGGTGGTAACCTGTAGATTCTTTGTGGGCAGGAGGCTTAACTTAATCATATATATATACCCACACACATATATATGTAGATGAATATACGTGTATGTACATATGTATATGCATGTACAAATACATACGCACATGTGCATAGTATTTTATTGTTTCTCAATCATATTGTCTTGGCAATTATATTTAACTCCAACAACTCTTATCAGCTAGGTATGAGTTTCCTCTTTGTAAATGAGACAGACAAGGCTCAGAAACATAATAAAACATGGTCAAAGTTATACAGGGCCTAGTAGGTCTGGAACTCCCAACATTTTTTTGCACAATGCTGGAAATCAGATTTGGCTCAGGGTAAACAATATAAAAATAGGGAATATGAAGGAAAGTAGCTGACTGGTTGAAAAAATAAAGACTATATTTTATTCCCAACTCAGTGCCATATTACCTATCTAACATTTGATATATTGTGACACCTCAGCAAATTCAACCTAAACTCCTGTGCAGTTCAACCCAAGTCACAATAACCTGGCTACATGAGGGTGCATGGACTGGAACACAGGCATACTCCAAGCAGCTTTCTCCCATTGTATCTCTGGATATTATCTCTGGATATTATCTCCGGGTAATATCTCTGGATATTATCAGAATAGGTTAGTAACAAGTGGTTTTCTCAAAAGAAATTACTGACATCACTCATGTGTAAACTACTTGTGCCTAACTTAAAGATTCCAATTCATTTTTAAATTTAGATATAAATATAGTAGAATAAAAGTAAGACAAATGATTCACAAAGGACTAAAAAGAGAAGGAAAGCATAACGAAAGATTTCATGGAATTTTTGTGAAATACGGCATTTTAAAAAATGTGAGAAAGTGTGAACAAAATGAATTTGAAAGAAGATAACCAATTAGAGACAAAAAAAGTTCACAGGTGTGATGCCATAAAAAATAATAAAAGGAGAACATTAATTAGAGATTTGCCCTAATATAGTTGAAACATATCATAAAACTACAATTATCAAAACAATGACTGTTTGTCACTAGAATAAACACACGAGTCAGTGAAACAGAAATGGAAGTCCAGACATAAACCCAAGCATATGAAAGTTTATTATACAAAAAAGAGACATTTGAAATTAAGAAGGAAAAGTGGTAACTTATTCAGTAAGATGTTAGAAGAACTTGTTAACCATCTGGAAAAAAAAATGTGATGTTTCTTTGTATTTTACACTACAATTTCTAATGAATTAAAGGTATTTAAAGTGTTTGAACTTTTAAATTTGGGAAATTTTCTATTACACATAAAATAATATAAAAAGACTCAAAGATCCACCAGTAAGATTAAGCAGATATGAACATTTGTCATTCTTTAGATTTTGCTTTATTTTATTTATTTTGATAAATATAACATTATAAGTACAGTTAAACACCTATCTTTCCCCTCTTCCTTTCTCCCCAAAACAACAATAGGCATGAAATTAATGGGTATTATTTTCAGGTATGATTTTGTACCTTTATATGCATATATGACATTAAAATATACTATTGTTTTGTGTTATAATTTTGCCTTTGTCACTAAACAGTTCTTGGCATTTGTTTGTGTTGATGAATGTCACTCCAGTTCATTCATTTTTAAATGCTGAACAGTTGTCTGCTATATTAATGAACCACAATTTATCCATTCTAATTCTGAGTTAAGTGCTTTTAGCTGCTTGTTTTGCTAATATTAATGAATAATGCTACAGTGAATATCCTTGCCTGTATCTCCTTATGCAATGTGCAAAATATGTCTTAGTAGAACATTCAGAAGTGGAATTGCTGGATTGTACATAATAGTCCTCTTCTTTTTCTTATTGTCAAGTTCTTCTCTAACAAAGCTATCTATCCTATTTTATATCCTCACCAGCAAGGTTAAAAATCACTATTTTATACATAATTACCAATACTTGGTATTTTTGAATTTACTAAATTTGCTGATGGTTAAGAAATGTATTTAATCATTTTCTTAATTTTATTTCCTTGATTACCATTGGGGTTATAATCTTTTCATATATTTATAGACATTTCATTTCTTCTTCTGTATTTTGTCTGATTGTATCTTGGGCCTATTTTCTTTTTCTTTTCTTTTTTATTAACATATAATGTATTATTTGCTTCAGGGGTAGAGTTCTATGAATCACCAGTTTTACAAAATTCAAAGCACACACCATAGCATGTACCGTCCCCGATGTCCATAAGCCAGACACCCTATCCCTATCCCCCCACCCTCAGCAACTCTCAGTTTTTTCCTGAGGTTAAGAGTCTCTTATGGTTTGTCTCCCTCCCTGGTCCCATCTTGTTTCATTTTTTTCCCTCCCTACACCCCATGAACCCCCATACTGCCTCTCAAATTCCTCATACCAGAAAGATTATATGATAATTGTCTTTCTCTGGTTGACTTATTTTGCTTAGCATAATACCATCTATTTCCATCCATGTTGTTCCAAATGTCAAGATTTCTGTTTTTGATGGATGTGTGGTATTCCATTGTATATATGTAACCACTTCTTCTTTATCCATTCATCTGTTGATGGACATCTAGGTTCTTTCCATAATTTGGCTATTGTGAACATTGCTGCTATAAACATTGCTATCATGCCCCTTCGGATCTCTACATTTGTATCTTTAGGATAAATACCCAGTAGTGCGAGTGCTGGGTCATAGAATAGCTCTATTTTCAACTGTTTACCAGAGTGGCTGCACCAGCTTGCATTCCCACCAACAGTGTAGGAGGGTTCCCCTTTCTCCACATCCTCATGAACATCTGTCGTTTCTTGACTTGTTAATTTTAGCCATTCTGACTGGTGTGAAGTGCTATCTTATTGTGGTTTTGATTTGTATTTCCCTGATGGTGAGCAATGTGTCTGTTGGCCAGTTGGATGTCTTCTTGCCGAAATATCTGTTCCTGTCTTCTGCTCATTTCTTGATTGGATTATTTGTTCTTTGGGTGTTGTTTGATAAGTTCTTTGTAGATTTTGAACACTAGTCCTTTATCTAATATGTCATTAACAAATATCTTCTCCCATTCTGTCAGTCATCTTTTGGTTTTGTTAACTGTTTCCTTTTCTGTGCAAAAGTTTCTGATCTTGATGAAGTCCCAATAGTTCATTTTTGCCCTTGCTTCCCTTGCCTGTTACGATATTTCTAGGAAGAAGTTCCTACGGGTCAGGTCGAAGAAGTGGCTGCCTGTGTTCTCCTCAAAGATTCTGATAGATTCCTGTGTCACATTGAGGTCCTTCATCCATTTTGAGTAGTCTCTTTCTGTGTTTGTTGTAAGGAAATGGTCCAGTTTCATTCTTCTACATGTGGTTGTCCAATATTCCCAATATTGTTGGGAAGAGACTGTATTTTTTCCATTGGACGTTCTTTCCTTCTTTGTGAAAGATTAGTTGACCATAGAGTTGAGAAACAGACCATAGAGTCTGTTTCTGGGCTCTCTATTCTGTTCCAGTGATATGTGTGTCTGTTTTTGTGCTAGTACCTTACTGTTTTGATGATTATAGCTTTGTAATAGAACTTGAAGTCTGGAATTGTGGTGCCACCAGCTTTGGTTCTCGTTTTCAACATTCCTCTGGCTACTTGGGGTCTTTTCTGGTTCCATATAAATTTTTTAGGATTATTTGTTCCATTTCTTTGAAAAAATTGATGGTATTTTGATAGGAATTGCATTAAATGTGTAGATGGCTTTAGGTAGCATATATATTTTCACAATATTTGTTCTTCCAATCCATGAGCATGGAACATTTTTCCATTTCTTTGTGTCTAACTTAATTTCTTTCATGAGTATGTTTTAGTTTTCTGAGTACAGATTCTTTGCCTCTTTGGTTAGGTTTATTCCTAGGTATCTTATTGTTTTGGGTGTGATTGTAAATGGGATCAACTCCTTAATTTCTCTTTGTTGTGTCTTTCTGTTGGTGTATAGAAATGCAACTGATTTCTGTGCATTGATTTCATATGCTGACACTTAACTGAATTCCTGTATGAGTTCTAGCAGTTTTGGAGTGGAGTCTTTTGGGTTTTCCACATAAAATATCATATCATCTGCAAAGAGTGAGAGTTTGACTTCTTTGCCAATTCAGATGCCTTTAATTTCTTTTTGTTGTCTGTTTTCTGAGGCTAGGACTTCTAGTACTATGTTGAATAGCAGTGGTGATAGTGGATAGCCCTCCCATGTTCCTGAACATAGGGGAAAAGCTCTCAGTTTTTTCCCATTGACAATGATATTCTTAGTGGGTTTTTTATAGATGACTTTTGTGATATTGAGGTATGTACCCTCTACCCCTACACTGTGAGTTGTTTTGATCAAGAAAGGATACTGTAGGGGCACCTGGGTGGCTCAGTGAGTTAAAACCTCTGCCTTAGGCTCAGGTAATGATCTCAGGGTCCTGGGATCAAGCCCCACATCAGGCTATCTGCTCCACAAGCAAGGAGCCTGCTTCTCCATCTCTCTTTGCCTGCCTCTCTGCCTACTGATCTTTCTCTATCAAATAAATGAATAAAATCTTTAAAAAAAAGCTTTTGATCTTGATAAAATCCCAATAGTTCATTTTTGCCCTTGCTTCCCTTGCCTTTGGTGATGTTCCTAGGAAGATGTTGCTGCGGCTGAAGTCGAAGAGGTTGCTGCCTGTGTTCTCCTCAAGGATTTTGATGGATTCCTTTCTCATATTGAGATCCTTCATCCATTTTGAGTCTATTTTCGTGTGTGGTGTAAGGAAATGATCCAATTTCATTTTTCTGCATGTGGCTGTCCAATTTTCCCAACACCATTTATTGAAGAGGCTGTCTTTTTTCCATTGGACATTCTTTCCTGCAAAAGCTTTTGCACAGCAAAGGAAACAGTGAACAAAACCAAAAGACAACTGACAGAATGGGAGAAGATATTTGCAAATGACATATCAGATAAAGGGCTAGTGTCCAAAATCTATAAAGAACTTAGCAAACTCAACACCCAAAGAACAAATAATCCAATCAAGAAATGGGCAGAGGACATGAACAGACATTTCTGCAAAGAAGACATCCAGATGGCCAACAGACACATGAAAAAGTGCTCCACATCACTCGGCATCAGGGAAATACAAATCAAAACCACAATGAGATATCACCTCACACCAGTCAGAATGGCTAAAATTAACAAGTCAGGAAATGACAGATGCTGGCGAGGATGTGGAGAAAAGGGAACCCTCCTACACTGTTGGTGGGAATGCAAGCTGGTGCAACCACTCTGGAAAACAGCATGGAGTTTCCTCAAAATGTTGAAAATAGAACTACCCTATGACCCAGCAATTGCACTAATGGGTATTTACCCTAAAGATACAAACGTAGTGATCCGAAGGGGCACGTGCACCTGAATGTTTATAGCAGCAATGTCTACAATAGCCAAACTATGGAAAGAACCTAGATGTCCATCAACAGACGAATGGATAAAGAAGATGTGGTATATATACACAATGGAATACTATGCAGCCATCAAAAGAAATGAAATCTTGCCATTTGCGACGACGAAGATGGAACTAGAGGGTATCATGCTTAGCGAAATAAGTCAATCGGAGAAAGACAACTATCATATGATCTCCCTGATATGAGGGAGAGGAGATGCAACATGGGGGGTTGAGGGGGTAGGAGAAGAATAAATGTAACAAGATGGGATTGGGAGGGAGACAAACCATAAGTGACTCTTAATCTCACAAAACAAAGGAGGGTTGATGGGGGGAGGGGGGTTGGGAGAGGGGGGGTGGGGTTATGGATATTGGGGAGGGTATGTGCTATGGTGAGTGCTGTGAAGTGTGTAAACCTGGCGATTCACAGACCTGTACCCCTGGTGATAAAAATATATGTTTATAAAAAATAAAATTAAAAAAAAAAAAAAGAAAAAAAAATCTTAAAAAAAAGAAAGGATACTGTACTTTGTCAAATGATTTTTCTGCATTTATTAAGAGTCTCATATGATTCTTGTTCTTTCTTTTATTAATATATTGTATCACATTGATTGATTTGTGGATCTTGAAACAACCTTGCAGGCCTAGAATAAATCCCCTTGGTCATGGTGAATAAACCTTTAAATGTACCATTGGATCCCATTGGCTAGTATTTCGGTGAGAATTTTCTCATCTGTCTTCATCAAGGATATTGGTCTGTAATTCTCTTTTTTGATAGGGTCTTTGTCTGGTTTTGGGATCAAGGTAATGCTGGCCTCATAAAATGAGTTTGCCAGTTTTCCTTCCATTGCTGTTTTTTGGAACAGTTTCAGGAGACTAGGTATGAATTCTTCTTTAAATGTTTAGTAGAATTCCCCTGGGAAGCCCTCTGTCCCTGGGCTCTTGCTTGTTGGGAGATTTTTGATGACTGCTTCAATATCCTTACTGGTTATGGGTCTGTTCAGGTTTTCTTCCTGGTTCGGTTTTGGTGGTTTATATGTCTCTGAGAATACATCCATTTCTTCCAGATTGTCAAATTTGCTGGCGTATAGTTGCTCATAATATGTTCTTATAATTGTTTGTATTTCTTTGGTGTTGGTTGTGATCTCTCCTCTTTCATTCATGATTTTATTACTGTGGGTCCTTTCTCTTTTCTTTTTCATAAGTCTGGTCAGGGGTTTATCATTCTTATTAATTCTTTCAAAGAATCAGCTCCTAGTTTTGTTGATTTGTTCTACTGTTCTTTTGGTTTCTATTTCATTGATTTCTGCTCTGATCTTTATTATTTCTCTTCTCCTGCTGGGTTTAGGGTTTCTTTGGTGTTCTTTCTCCAGCTCCTTTCAGTGCAGTATTAGGTTGCATATGTGAGACCTTTCTCGTTTCTTGAGAAAGGCTTGTATTGCTATATACTTTCCTCTCATGACCCCATTTGCTATGTCACCAAGATTTTGAACAGTTGTGTTTTTATTTTTATTTGTTACCATGATTTTTTTTTTTAATTCTTTAAGTTCCTGGTTGACCCATTCATTCCTTAGTAATATATTCTTTAGCCTCCATACATTTGAGTTCTTTTGAATTTTCCGCTTGTGATTGAGTTCTAGTTTCAAAGCATTGTGGCCTGAAAATATGCAGGGAATGGTCCCAATCTTTTGGGAACAGGTGAGACCTGATTTGTGACCCAGGATGTGATATATTCTGGAGAATATTCCATGTACACTAGAGAAGAATATGTATTCTGTTGCTTTGGGATGGAATGTTCTGAATATATCTGTGATGTCAATCTGTTCCAGTGTGTCCTTTAAAGCCTTGTTTCCTTGTTACCTTTTGCTTCAATGATCTGTCCATTTCAGTGAGGTGGGGGTGTTAAAGTCCCCTAATACTACTGTCGATGTGATTCTTTTATTTTGTTATTAATTGGTTTATATAATTGGCTGCTCCCATGTTAGGGGCATAGATATTTAAAATTCTTAGATCTTCTTGTTGGATAGACCCTTTAAGTGTGATATAGTGTCCTTCCTCATCTGTTATTATAGTCTTTGGCTTAAAATCTAGTTTATCTGATATAAAAATTGCCACCCCAACTTTCTTTTGATGTCCATTAACATGGTAAATTGTTTTCCACCCCCTCACTTTCAATCTGGAGGTGCCTTGGGTCTAAAATGAGTCTCTTGCAGAAAGTGTATCAATGGGTCTTGTTTTTTTCTATCCATTCTGATGCCCTGTGTGTTTTGATTGGGGCATTTAGTGCATTTAAATTCAGTGTAAGTATTGAAGGATATGAATTTAGTGCCATTGTATTGCCTGTAAGGTGACTATTACTGTATATTGTCTGTTTCTTTCTGGTCTGTTGCTTTTAGGCTCTCTCTTTGCTTAGAGGACCCCTTTCAATATTTCCTGTAGAGCTGCGTTGGTGTTTGCAAATTCTTTTTGGTTTAATTTGTCCTGGAAGCTTTTTATTTCTCCTTCTATATTCAGTGACAGCTGGATATAGTATTCTTGGCTGGATATAGTATTCTTGGCTGCATATTTTTCTCATTTAGTGCTCTGTATATATTATGGTAGTTTCTTCTGGCCTGCCTGGTCTCTGTGGATAGTTCTGCTGCCAATCTTATATTTCTACCATCATAGGTTACCTACCTCTTGTCCTGAACTGATTTCAGGATTTTCTATTTGTCTCTGAGACTTGCAAGTTTTACTATTAGAGGATGGAATGTTGACCTATTTTTATTGATTTTGAGGGAGGTTCTCTGTGCCTCCTGGATTTTAATGTCTGTTTCCTTTTCCAAATTAGGGAAATTCTCTGCTCTAATTTTCTCCAATATACCTTCTTCCCCTTTCTCTCCTTCCTCTTCTTCTGGGATCCCTATTATTCTAATATTGTTTTGTTGTATGGTATCACTTACTCTTGAATTCTTTCCTCATGATTCAGTACTTATTTATCTCTATATTTCTCAGCTTCTTTATTCTCCATCATTTAGTCTTCTATATCACTGATTCTCTCTTCTGCCTCATTTATCCTAGCAGCAAGAGCCTTTATTTTTTATTGTGCCTCATTAATAGCTTTTTAAATTTCAACTTGGTTAGATTTTAGTTCTTATATTTCTCCAGAAAGGGATTTTCTTGTATCTTCCATACTTTTTTTTAAGCCCAGCTAGCACCTTGATAATCATCATTCTGAACTCTAGTTCTGACATCTTACTAATGTCCATATTGATGAGGTCTCTAGCCATTGGTACTGCCTCTTGTTCTTTTTTTTTTTTTAGGTGAGTTTTTCCACCTATCATTTTATCCAAATGTATGAAAGAACAAAATAGTAAAAGGGTAGCAATAACCCCAGAAAAATATACACTAACCAAATCAAATCAAAAGAGAACTGAAGGGGCACCTGGGTGGCTCAGTGGGTTAAAGCCTCTGTTTTCAGCTCAGGTCATGATACCAGGGTGCTGGGATTGAGCCCCGCATCAGGCTCTCTGCTCAGCGGGGAGACTACTTCCCCCCATCTCTCTGCCTGCCTCTCTGCCTACTTGTGATCTCTGTCCGTCAAATAAATAAATAAAATATCTTAAAAAAAAAAAAAAAAGAGAGAATGAGAACTGAAACCTGGGGGGAAAGAAAGAAAAAAACCATCATCAGGCTGGTGAATAGAATAGAGCCACACACTTGATTTTTGGTGTATTTTGGTCTCTTTGAAGAAATTGCCTCCGAAAATTTTAAAGAAAGAAAAATATATACAAAAATAAGGGTAACCATGATGAAGGGATGGAATATTACTGTAAAGATGAAAATAATATTCTGAAAAAGAATTTGATAATATAAAAAGTTGGTCAAAAAATAATTTTAAAAAGAGGAAAGAATGTGATCAGGCTGTAGATGAGAACAAAGCCGTGTGCTGTATTTAGGGTATATTTTGATTCATTAGAAGAAATTGTATCCTAAAATTTTAAAGAAAGAAAAACCTATATGTATACAAAAATAAGGTTAAATACAATGAAGGAATAGAGTATGACTATAACAATGAAAATTTAAAGAGTTTTAAAAAGGTATCAATAAGATAAAATAGTTAAAAAACATTAAAATGGAAAGAGAAAAAATTTTAAAAATAAAATAAGAACAAAGTAAAATTTAAAAAATTTAACTTTGAAGGACTAAAGAACCATGGGAAAAAAGCCATGAATTCTATGTGCTGTATTCCTGTAGCTCTGGTTTTGCAGTTCTTATTGATCAGTGAACCTAGTCTTGGCTGGATGTTCTTGTTGATCTTCTGGGGGAAGGGCCTGTTGCAGAGATTCTCAAGTGTCTTTGCCTGAGGCAGGATTGCATCATCCTTGCCAGGGGCTAGGCTAAGTAATCTGCTCGGTTTTGCTCCTGGTAGCTTTTGTTCCCTGAATTACTTTGCGTACAGCTTTGGAAGAGGAGAATGAAGACGGCGGCCTCCCAATCTCCAGCCTCATAGGACCTGAGAGCTCAGGGCCCCACTCTTCAGTATGCCCTCAGAGAAAAGCAATCAGTCATTCCCATCTCCCTGGTCTCTGGCCATGCTCTGAGCTCACCTGGCCTGTGACTGAGCATTTCTATGTCTGGCACATGGACTGGTTTGCAGTCTCCATACCTAGAAGATTCCTGCAGCACACTCCCACACCACTCTTCCTGGAGGAGGAAGGAGGGGCTCTCTCTGGATTTACCACTTGTGGGGTTTCTGCTTGAAGAGTGGTGGCCTGACTATGCCTCGGATCAGTTTAAGGTAACCCTGAGCTGAGATCCCACCCCTTGGCTCCATCTCTATAGCTGGGTTCCCTGCTCTGATACCTGGGAGCTTTGCCACACTCAGACACCTCTGGTTTTTTTTGTGACCCCATGGGTCCCAAGACCACATTGTCCCATTGAGGGCTCCACCCCCTTGCTTAGCCTCTGAAGCCGCATCCCTCAGTGGAGCCAACTTCTAAAAGGTCCCATTTTGTGCTCTGCTGCTCTACTGCTTGCCAGGAGCTGGCCCCTCCCCCCCAAGTTCTATCTTCCCATGTATCGCCTTGGATTCACTTCTCCACACATCCTATCTTCCAGAAAATGGTCACTTTTCTGTTCCTAGAATTGCTGCTCTTCTCTTCTATCTCCTGTTGATTTTGTAGGTATTAGGAATGGCTTTATAACTATCTAGCTGAATTCCTGGGACCTGATGATATTTAGGTCTTCTACTCCGCCTCCATCTTACTCCTGCCCTGGGCCCATTTTCTATGGGATTGTTGTTCTTTCATATTTTGATCTATAGGATTTCTTTACAGGTTGGTGTGTTAATCCTTTTTCATTATAACTGTTACATATACCTTTAATCATTGGCTTTTTTCATTTGTTAACTGTATATTTTGATATAACTTTTTTGTAAAGTAGTCATATATATTTGTGTTTTCCTTCACGGCTTATGTATTTGGTGCTTTGTTTTAAAAGGCTTCATATACCCTTAGTCCATAAGGTAATTCCTGTGTACTCATTCCTTAATCCATTTGGAATTTATTTTTTTATTTGGTATGAGGCAGGAATCCTAATGTGATGTGTTTTTCATATGGGTG
Organism: Lutra lutra; assembly: GCF_902655055.1. Taxonomy (NCBI): domain Eukaryota; kingdom Metazoa; phylum Chordata; class Mammalia; order Carnivora; family Mustelidae; genus Lutra; species Lutra lutra. Next base: position 158,634,233 of record NC_062281.1, read on the forward strand.
ACCCATTGGTCTAGCACCATTCATTGTTAATACAATTTTCCAATCCGATCAACAATGTAATCTCTGATGTATATACAGAACCTGTTTATAGGCTTTCTGTTGTGTTCCAATTGGTCTATTTCTGTAGATATTTACCAATGTAAGCCATACTGTTTTAATTTTCATAACATCATAGTAAGTCTTGTTATGTGATAAGACTGTCTGTTTATTGCCCTTTGTATTCCCATAGAAATTTTTAATCTGTTTATGAACTTTCATGCACACACACACACACACACACACACACACACCCAGACACATCCCTCTGCTGAGGTTTCATTGAATTACATTGTTTCTAATAATAAATTTTCAATTTTTTAATATGCTATAACATATATAAATATAATATATATACTATGTATAATTATATATATATGCTATATACACACATATACTATATACACACACACACATTTATCTCGTTTATCCATTAACCAGTTGATGGACAGGTGGGTTCTTTTTATAGTTTGGCTTTTGTTGATAATGTTTCTATAAGCTTCAGGGTGCATCCCTTTGAATCGGTACTTTTGTATCCTTGGTGTAAATACCTAGTAGTGTGATAGGGTAGTTCTATTTTTTTAAGTTTTTGAGGAACCACCATACTGTTTTTCACCAGTTTGTATTCCCACCAACAACATAAGTTTTCCCTTTCTCCTCATCCTTGCCAACATCTGTTGTTTCCTGTGATGCTAATCTGTTGTTTCCTGTGATGCTAATTTTAGCCATTCTGACAGGTGTGAGGTGATAGCTCATTGTAGTTTTGATTTTGGGTTTCCCTGATGATGAGTGACGTTGCATCTTTTCATGTGTCTGTTAGCCATCTGTATGTCTTCTTTGGAAAAATGTCTATTCATGTCTTCTGCCCATTTCTTAACTGGATTATTTGTTTTGGGGGGCGTTGAATTTGTAAGTTCTTTATAGATTTTAAATACTAACCCTTTATCAGATATGTCATTTGTAAATATCTACTCCCCTCCACGGGTTTCCTTTTAGTTTTGTTGATTGTTTCCTATGCTGTGCAGAAGATTTTTATTTTGATAGTCCTGATAGTTTATTTTTGCTTTTGCTTTCTTTGCTTCAGGGGACATATCTAGTAAGAGGTTGCTATGGCTGATGTCAAAAGGTTATGGCCTGTGTTCTCCTCTAGGATTTTGATGGTTTCCTGTTTCACATTTAGGAGTTCCATCCATTTTGAATTTATTTTTGTGTATGGTATAAATAAGTGGTCCAGTTTCTTTCTTCTGCATTGCTTGTCCAGTTTTCCAAATACCATTTATTTTCTCCTTGTGCTTATCCCTGTTCACTTAACTCTCTCTTGCCTTTCTCCACAACCAGGGCTCCTTCCTCTCTACAGCAACAGTGATCTCTTTCTCTCCCATGCTACATCTCTGCACTTCCTACCTTCCTGGAAGTGGCCTTTTCTCTTCTTCTTTTCCTCTCTCCCTCCAGTTGTGCAGTTTGTTTTTTTCAGTCATCAGATTGATTTCCTGAGTACTCAGAAAGCTTTGATAGATGCCTAATTGTGTTTGAGGGTTGAGGCAAGCCCTGAGTCCTCTTACTACACCACCGTATTAGCTCCTTAGCATACTTTAAATCGTCCCAAAGCTTCCCAGTTTTAAAATCCTCAAGGGAAGATTTATGTGCATCCCCATTCATTCATCCCCATTCATCCGCAGGTAGTGATATGCTGAAGTCAGCTGGTGCCACCTGTCAATGGTTGATTGTCATATTTCCTGGAATCTTGTGACTTCTGTTGAATACAACCAGCATTAAAAATAAATACCATGTTCACAGTAGCATTATTCATAATAGCAAAGAGGTGGAAGCAACCCAAATGTCCCTCATTAGATTATCAGATAAACAAAATGTGGTAGACACATGCAATGTGTCTTTTATATTTAACCTTTTATATTTAAATTACCTTTACATTACTGTGTAAATATCTCTACATTTAGATATTATATTTTAGTTATTACCTGGGAAAGATGGTAAATGTGGATTTTTTCCTAATTCGTTTAAGAAACATTTTATTTTATTTTATTCTATTTTTTAAATTTAATTTTTTCAGTGTTCCTAGGTTCATTGTTTATGCACCACATCCAGTTCTCCATGCCATATATGCCCTCCTTAATATCCACCACCAGACTTACCTAACTCCCTACACCCCCCTCCAAAACCCTCAGTTTGTTTCTTAGAATCCACAGTCTCTCATGGTTTGTCTCCCCTTATTTCCCCCAATTCACTTTTCCTTTCCTTCTCCAAATGTCCTCCATGCTATGCCTTATTCTCCACAAGTAAGTGAAACCATATGATAATTAACTCTCTCTGCTTGACTTATTTCACTCAAAAAGTTAAAAATAGAGCTACCCTATGACCCTGCAATTACACTGTAGGGTATTTACCCCAAAGATACAGATGTAGTGAAAAGAACAGCCATCTATACCCTAATGTTCGTAGGACTATTGTCCACAATCACCAAACTGTGGAAAGAGCCAAGATACCTCTCAACAGATGAATGGATAAAGAAGATGTGGTCCATATATACAATGGAATAATATTCAGCAATCAGAAAGGATGAATACCCAACTTATGTATCAACATGGATGGGACTGGAGGAGATTATGCTGAGTGAAATAAGTCAAGCAGAGAAATTTTTTAAATGGGTAAATTAATCAAATTCCAATTTTTATGATTACTGATATTTGGAATTATTTTTACTTATTATCTTATTTTGGGTTTTCCATATACAATGCTTTTTCTTTGGTTTTATCCTCCCATCCTGTCAAATCTTCTATTATATTTGTCATGTTTTCTTTATTCGCTTTTTCTTCTTACTCATTCAGAATTTATAACTCCTGTTTCTATAATTATAGAGATGACTCTTAAACTGCCACATGCTTATTTGATAGTAATGTCTCAAGTTAGTTAACGTCCCTGTCCTCCTTTGGAACCATACAGAGAACTTATCATACTTTAACTCTGATTTTGCCTCCCTCCACTTCACCCCAGTTTCAAACACATCTGTTATTGTTGACCAGTGTTTTGGTGCAAGGTTATTAGCACTTATCAGATTTATTATTTCATAATAATCATTTTATGCAATCAATTCTTATTTAGATTTACCTGTTACTCTGCTCCCTGTTGTTTCTTGCCGCTATTACCTTTGGTGTTCAGTTTCTTTCTTTGACGTTCATCCTTTAGTAAGTAGCTCCTTCACTGAGTGTCTGAAACTGCTATACTTCTTAGCATTGTTTGTCTGAAAATTTATTTTACCTTCATTGTTGGGTGATAGTAATTACACTATTTTAGCTCTCTCACATTGCCAATGTTAAGTCTGTTTAAGTCTAATTTCTGTGTCTTTGTAGATAACTTATGTTTTCTCTGATTTGCTTTGAAAGCATGCCCTTTATATTTGTATTGTGCAGTTTTGTTATGATTTGTATATATCTAGATTTTTTTTTCAATCCTCCTTTGGATTGACTTGTGATTCTTGAATCTGAATAGCATTTTCTTTTGAGATTTTTGCCTCTCCCAGTTACTCTTATCACTCTTTATATAACTCATATCTAGTTTAGATTTTTATTTTTTCCTCAGTATCCTCTTGTCATATTTGTTAATTCACTATGTTGAGTTTTGGAAATATCATCTATTCTGCATTTTAACCTGTCTACTGAATTTTAAGATCAGTTAGTATAAAAAATGTATTTCTAGAAGCCCTCTTTAATTTTTTAGAGAATATTTCTGGTCTTTAATTTTTTATTGTGTTTTGTTTGTTTTCATCTGTTTGAAATGTTATTTAATTTTTTAGTCATTTCAAAAATGCTTTCCTTATAGTTGACCAGACAGTTTTATGACTTGAAATTCTCTGTGACCAAATTCAGTTACTTATTTTTTGGTTGAGTCTCACTTTTAGTGTGGATTATTTCCTTATATGTTTTATAAATATGTGTGAAAGCTTAGCCTCACACAGGACTTCGTTTATGGAAATCTATGTTCTTGGGCTGCAAGTGTGTGCATTTCAAGCAACATTTCACTGTTTTTGCTAGGGATATAGGGATATTTCCAGGGATATCTGCCTTTAACTAAATTTATTTTAAATATTTGACCTGGGTTCTTAAGTCCAAGTTGTAGTGTAATTTCAAACCAAAAGTAAAAATGTTCTGGCCCATTTCTTAAAATTATTTTTTCTACCCCAAACCCAGAAATAGTTAGGTATGCTTCTTTGTCATTTGAGGCTGCTTGTGAGTGATTTCTTTCTAGAACATAGTTCTATTAATACTATATCTTTTGAGAGTACTGGATTTATAGAGGTATCTCATTCCAAACTCCTGGCTCATGCAGATTTAAGGCCTCATTTGCTATCCTTGTATGGATATTAAAATGTAGGTTCCTAGATACCAAGACCAATAACCTGCTTTCTGCACCTCTGTATTTTTCTGGCATCTGTAGATTTCTATTTATTAGGAACTCATTATGTAAAGAATGTTCCCAAATGTACCTATGGTTTCTAGGACTTTCCAAAAGGTTATCTATGGCAGTATTGTCCAGCTTTTTTCATGCCTAGGTATAGAGAAAATAATATTAATTCACACAGAAAAGATGATATTGTACAGAATGTTAGGGTAATGGGGAACATTTCTTGGATAACCATATGAAATTTGGTCAAAAAATTAACACATAATTTAAAAATAAACCCAAATTATAAAGAGGAAATCAAATGTTAAGTTTATTTAGACAAACCATGAGGTTTGAATAGAACTCTCTTCCTTTCTCTCTAAAATGTTAAAAATCAATCAATCAATCTTCACATTTTTAACTGAAACTCTTCAGTTTGTGTCTGGGAACATATCATTTTTATATGAGGTTTTTATTTCTGTAATAGATACATGCTATTCCTAATCAAGACTTTTCAGTGATGACCTCTTCAAAATCTTAATAGTCACCATCATCAATGAGAAACTGTTCACACAATAGAGTGATAAAAAATTTAAAACTGTTCAAATATTTAAACTGTATGAAATTATATTTAAGTCATTCAACAGCTCTCCCTTACCTTTCACTCATAATTGCAATGTTGAAATTTCATGTGAAAATAAAATGATTTTCACATATAATCAGACTTTTAATAAAATGTTTTTTGGTAATGAAATATTTTAAAATTGTTATGACCCTCTAGTTTGTAGCATGCACATGCCTATTTAGAATAGTCCCTGGGAGTAGCTTGGATAACCTTAAGTGGGAAACTTACTCATGATTAGACAAAAGTATCAGATATATGCAAAACCAGAGAATCAAGTCCACTGTCTAGCCAACATGCATGCTCATCATTATACCCCTGGTCACACTGAATCCTTCCATGGCTTACACCTAGAATGAAGTTTGCACTCCTCCATAGCACCGTGAACTGCTTGGTCAGAATAGACAGAGCTCTGGACCTCACATATGGCTGCTTGAGAGCTATACTCCATCCCCAGCCTATCAGTGTGCTGCAGGTCACTATTTACAAAGCTCTGACTTACCATATGGTACCAGAGTACCATACTGCTAAAATAAGAAGCCTAGATTAAAAATTTAAATCTGAAGAAGAAAGAAAAAGAAATAAAAGGAAGAAAGGAAGGAAGAAGTTGTAATGAATTAAAATTCCTATTTTATTGAAGATAAGGAGGAACGTTTGATAAATATTGAGTACCTCTCATCAGGTAGGTACAATGTACTGGGTGATTAACTTAACCTCATAGATTCTTATAAAAGTTTATTAGAATGCTGTTATCATCACAATTTTAAATATAAATAATCAATAGAAAAAATTATCTTGCCCAAGTTCACAGAACTAGTAGGGAACTGGGTTTCAGTCCAGATGTATCTGTCTAGAATGTCCATGATCTTACTACTTATTAATTTAACGTAATCTCAATATTACTTGCCTTATCCATAAATAAGGGATAATAAATAGTCTATGTCTCAAAAAGTTCATTATCCTCAAAATAAATGAAATAATTCATCTGATATCAGAGTGTATGATTGAAATTGAGGCCCAGCATCTGTAGTTTTTAAAAGTTATCAAGTGATTTTAATATACAAAACACTGAAATATTGTGAACAAGTGCTTAACTCAGAATTTGGTACATAGAAAAGTACTTAGGAGTTGTTAGCTATCATAACTGTTGTTACCATTGCCTTATGGATGCCATTTCGTGTGATGTATTTGGGGTAAATAATAGATACTTAAGTGTAAAATACAGAGAGCCAACATTTCCTGCACTGCCTACTTCCACATACCTTTGATTCACACAGCCACATTTGGCTTGCTCAATAGGCTGGAAAATTTAAAAAAAAAAAAAGTTTGGGTGGAGAATGGCAAGAGATGGTGTTCTTTTTTCATGGAGTGTCATAGAGAAAGTATAGTTTTTATGAGTTTTTATTTCAATTTCTTCATGTCTAAAATTGGGCTAAAATAGACAATTTTTGTTTATGGATGGAGCAGCTAAATAATATAGCATATTTAAAAGATCTGGGAAACTTCCTGGGCAGAGGATAGTAAGATATTAATGTTTAATGGATATTTCACTTTCTCATTTCTTTATTCCAGCTTCACATATGAACAGTATTTCTATATTAGATTTCCCTTATACTTAGCATTAATATAGATCCTAAAAGTGCAGCATGGCTTCCAGGTTCACTGGAAATGGATATGACATCTGGAAAATCTCAGAAGAGAAGAGGGAAATTAGCTCTGTAAGGTTCAAAGGCCATTTGTTCCCTTGATATTGATTTTCTTAAATCAGACAGTAGTCAAGACCCTTGGAGAAGTAATTGAACTGACAACAGGCAGGTCCAGGTTATTAATAATTGAAGAGTCTTGGGCATTCTTTATGACTTAATTTAATGACAGAAGAGAGGTCTGCAACTGAAATGCCCAGTGATGGGATTGGTAGGTGGGTCTCTGAGCAAAAAGGAAAACACGTTATTCCTAAGAGCTTATTTCATAGAACAAAGCATTCTATGGTAGTCCCAAATATGAAGACAGAGAAGATAGTTTTGATTTTCTCTTTTAAGAAAACAAAATTTTAAAGGCTTAAAAAAAATGCCGTTGTGTTCATTTTTGCCCTTTACAAAACTGGCTTGGTTATAGTTATGGAATTTTGGAACTTTAGTGAATAATTCAAGGGTAGAGATCATGGACATTTTACTCTACCTTTTTTATTCCCTGGATTTAAATGTCAACTCTCCATATATTAATTGCATGACTTTGGACAAATTAATTAACTTCTCTGAGCTCAGTTTCCACATCTGTAAAATGGAGAGGTTAATATTTTAGTTATAGAAAATATTTAATTTTAGTTATAGAAAAAATATTTAAACATTTATAAAAATGTATAAAATTCCTAGCACTTGATATTATATAATACATCACACAATAAATACTTCAGTGCAATAATATGTGAATTTTGATGCTTCCTTCTCTTTCACTACCTATGGATAGAAAAACTAGCCTATGGTAACCTTTTGAAAGTTTTCCTATTTCTCTTATTATTCTTCCTGCCCTTGCTCTGGTCCTCATCTTCTCTCTTTTGGACTTATTTCAATGGTCATTGAGTTTCTTTTATCCCCAATACTCTCCTCTTTCCCCATCTCTCCTCTTCACTTGTAATAATAAATTGTTTACTAAAAGAAAGGCTGATCTCTCTTTTTTTAATTTTTTAAATTACTTTTCAGTGTACTAGAATTCATTGTTTATGCACCACACCCAGTGTTCCATGCAATACGTGCCCTCTGTAATACCCACCACCTGGGTCCCCCAACCTCCCACCCCCTGCCACTTCAAAACCCTCAGATTGTTTTTCAGAGTCCATAGTCTCTCATGGTTCATCTCCCCCTCCAATTTCCCTCAACTCCCTTCTCCTCTCCATCTCCCCATGTCCTCCGTGTTATTTGTTACGCTCCACAAATAGGTGAAACCATATGATAATTGACTCTCTCTGCTTGACTTATTTCACTCAGCATAATCTCTTCTAGTCCTGTCCATGTTGCTAAAAAGTTGGGTATTCATCCTTTCTTATGGAGGCATAATACTCCATAGTGTACATGGACCACATCTTCCATATTCATTCATCCATTGAAGGGCATCTTGGTTCTTTCCACAGTTTGGTGACCGTGGCCATTGCTGCTATGAACATTGGGGTACAGATGGCCCTTCTTTTCACTACATCTGTATCTTTTGGGTAAATACCCAGTAGTGCAATTGCAGGGTCATAGAGAAGCTCTATTTTTAATTTCTTAAGGAATCTCCACACTGTTCTCCAAATTGGCTGCACCAACTTGCATTCCCAGCAGCAGTGTAAGAGGGTTCCCCTTTCTCCACATCCTTTCCAACACACATTATTTCTTGTCATGTTAATTTTGGTCATTCTAACTGGTGTAAGGTGGTATCTCAATGTGGTTTTAATTTGAATCTCCCTGATGGCTAGTGACGATGAACATTTTTTCATGTGTCTGATAGCCATTTGTATGTCTTCATTGGAGAAGTGTCTGTTCATGTCTTCTGCCCATTTTTTGACATGATTATCTGTTTTGTGTGTGTTGGGTTTGAAGAGTTCTTTATAGATCCTGGATATCATCAGCCTTTTGTCTGTACTGTCATTTGCAAATATCTTCTCCTATTCCGTGGGTTGCCTCTTTGTTTTGTTGACTGTTTCCTTTGCTGTGCAGAAGCTTTTGATCTTGATGAAGTCCCAAAAGTTCATTTTTGCTTTTGTTTCCTTTAAGGCTGATCTCTTTTAACTCTACTACCCTTCTGGAAAGATTTTAGTATCTAGAGCACTCCAATCACCCATTTTAAAGGTGAAGCCCAGAGAGGGGAAAGGACTTATCCAAGAACATATGCTTCTACAAATTGATGCTGAGATTAGGGTTGAGCTCAGAACCCCTGGCCCCCAGCAGAGGATAACAAAAGGAAGTGCAAAGGGGGACATATATCCTCCAGGTCTAGTGAAAGGGGGCTGAACAGTTACAGAACTTTTTAATTTCAATTTTGTATTCGGTTATCTTTTCTGAACTTTAAATGCAATACTGTTACTCTAGTAATACTATTACTCATTTCCATATAAACTCTAGGTCAGCCTGGAGAAAGGGTACAGTTAATAATAATAGTCTAAACACTGTACATATATTACCTTACTTAATTATCATCAGCAATTCTAAGTACCCTAAGTACTTTATTATCCCCATTTTTCAAATGAAGAAACTGAGACATAGAAAGGTTTAGTAGCTTGGCAAGGTCACATGGCTTGAGAGTGGTAGAGTGGGATTAAAACTCAGGCTTCCAGGTTCCAGAGTCTGTGCTCCTGACTACTATACTAAGCTGGCACAAATACATTGATATTCTGCAGGCACCATTTTTTCTCATTATACTGTTGGTAGCTATTTCATATGGCTTCTTCTAACCTTGCTTTATAATTTCCATTCCTGATTATCAGGAAGTGACAACTTGCAAACCATAAACTTTTAAACCATAAACCATAAACTGATAAACTTTTCCCTTTTTTTCAGAGAGTCATTTTCAACATTGTTAACTTCAGTAAAACCAAGAGTCTATATAGAGATGGGATGGCCCCTATGGTGAAATCTACAAGCAGACCCAAATGGTAAGTGATCAGAATGGGGCCTCCTTCTGGTTGGAAATTTGACCCAGGTCTCAAAGTTTATGTGCTGAATGGCTAGGGCTTAGCCTCACTGGCACTGAGGGGAGTAAGATGAGTTTCTTGATAGCTATTGTTTGGGCTCTAGGTCTAGGGCTCTTTGAGAATGCTCTAATAAGGAACATGATTCCTCATATGGAGTGTCCAGCACTCCATTATTAGGGAAGGTATAGTCTGTTATTTGGTAAACTTCCTGTTCTTGTTGGCCTCTTATCATGGTATCTTTGGAAACATAACTGAAATTGATTCTATGTTGTTTTTATTTTTGTTTCTTAGCCTGAGCATTGATGTTGTATAGAACATTGTATGGAACATTGTATATATTTGTTGTATAATAACAAACACATTTTAATGTAATATATTTTATGTAAAATAACAAAGAACATGTATAGAACATTGTATAGAACATGGGAACTACAGTTTAGATTTCCCTTTCTTCGCTTTTTTTTATGGCATTTCTATATAGATGTTATATGCTTTGTGTATGTTAAAGTTATACTTGTTCATTGCTAGGGTGAGGAGAGTTTGATAGGCTTATTTAAAATAGTATTAATTATGGGGGCACCTGGGTGGCTCAGTGGGTTAAAGCCTCTGCCTTTGGCTCAGGTCATGATCCCAGGGTCCTGGGATTGAACCCCATGTCAGGCTCTCTGCTCAGTGGGGAGCCTGCTTCTCTTCCTCTCTCTCTGCCTGCCTCTCTGCCTACTTGTGATCTCTGTCTGTCAAATAAATAAATAAAAATCTTTAAAAAATAAAACAAATAAAATAAGTAAAATAAAATAGTATTAATTATGGTAGTGATGATGATGATGATGATGATGGTGATAATTACTCTCACTTACTGAGATCCTATTCTTTTTACATATTTTACATTTCTGGCACTATTATCACAACAGTTTTGCAAGGGAGAGCTTACATATTCCTATATTACAGATTAAAAAATGGAGGCTAAGAGATGGTAAGTATTTTCCCAACACCATAGATATTGAGAGGAGGAGACTGTGTTGTTATTACCCCACAGTACCATCCAAACCAATCAATTTTTCATCCATCCATTCATTTATTCTTTCAACAAACATTGATTGAATGCACCAAAATGAGAGTTTTTAAAGACAGAAACCAGTGTTATTAATCTATCACACTGTAGGTATTAATTGAATGCTTGTTGAACTAAACTGAATTCGTTATAAGAATTTACATGTAAAGTGCCTGGCACTTTCTAAGTGCTCAATAAATGTCATCTATTATTAATAGTATTATGTAAAACACTATACAAATGCAAGGAATTGTTAATATTATTCTAGCTTTGATCCCTGTTCAAATTTTAATGCCTAGTGAGATCATCTCCAAATGTCTATATTTATAGAAAACTAGCAATTCATAAATATTGAATTGTGCTTTTATCTACAAATGATACTTAGCAATTTTCTATAAATGCTGGGCTGAGAAGCTCAGGTTTGTAAAAGTGTAGGCATTGGATTATAATGAAAACTGTTTATTAAAAGATAAAAGTATCTTCCTGGTCTTTTTTTTTTTTTCTTGCTTTTCTGCATCAAGTCAACTATACTGCTATTCCTGGATCTCCTTTTGATGATGGGTTCTGGACAAGGGGTAGGCCTTTGTTTTGAGTTTCTGAACTCAGCCCAGTGGATAATAATATAGCACATATCTGTGTTAATAAGATATATGTGTAGATCTGTACTTCAAACCTTGCCAACAAAAGGCCATAACTGTTGATCTAATCATGAGAGTCCTTGGAATAACACTGTACTTCTTTTATGAGGCTCTGTGTTGGGATCTTACACAGCTACCATAATCACCATCCCTTTTTCCCAACTGTTCAATGCTTGAGTCTTCTCTTTTATTGTGCTTTTAAAATTCTTAAGCTTTAATCATTTCATTTTGTTTTGTTTTATTTCTTACAGATTATCTTTGGGGCCTCTCTGTCAGGGCTCTTGGCAAAATTTTAGAATATTAATGAGTCCTTGCATTTATATTATAATACCTGAGAATGAAGTTAGTACTCTTACCCACTGTTGGCAGGCTCTTAGAAGCAGCCATTATCCAGTCATGGAGCTTTTCTAAAGGTCTGAAAGAGCTTAAATATTAAGAATTCAGTTTCTTGTAGTTCATCAGGCTGGTAAGGTACAAGGTACCAGAGCAAATCAGGTTGTTGATATGTCTCATTTCTCATCTTTTTGACTTTGCTAACCCCAGACTTTGGATGCAAAGCTACTCTCATGCCTTCATAGTCCCCCTTTTTAAAACCAGGCTGAGATACTGTTTACTTAGTAGGACTATATTGGTCATCTTAATGTGTCACAGACTATTCTAGATATTGGGGATATAGTATGACAGAAAAGATCTATCCTCAAAGGGAACTTTCTTTTTTAGAATTTTATTAACTGATTTATACATGCCATAATTGTTCCACTCTGGTTTGCTCATGGTTTGTTCTGAGGATTATTTCTGTCCCTTTGGTGTTTTCTGCTTAGGACTTTCTTCTCTTTCTTGTGCCAGTTACCTGTACCAGAACCTGTCTTCCAATAGTCATTCTAAATATTCTTAGGGCAACACAAAAATTGTACATGACTGTTTGGCTCTCAGATTATTAGATTTTATTGGCCTTGAGGAGTTCATCATAATTTAGGATTCTAGAAAACAGCCTGAGTCAAAACTGACAAAGACATTGTAGATTGAAGTATTAGAATATCTCCTCTAGTGTTTTCCTAGTTCTGGTTTTCCCCAAATCAAAGACAACCAAACAAAAGAAGTTTCTGATACTTTTCTTATCTAGGGACTTCACATCCTTTAATATTCTGAACAGGCCTTGGAAACAAACTTACTTCATGACAAATACTAAAAATTCTAAATTTCCTGGGTGAAATATGTACCAGATTAGGAAAGACACTTTCACCTCTTCAAGGTGAAATAAGACATTCTTCTTCACCTCTGTTATAGGGGCCTATAACTGATGGGCCAAGTAAGACCAAGTAAAGATGCCTTCAGGTCTTAGTGTAGGTTTGGTAATCAACTAGTTGTAGAAAGCAGATGAACAAAAGAAGCAACTAAAAAGCCATTGAGCAAATATATGGCTGCTCAAGATTGTTCTGCTTTGAGGAGATAAAGTCAGAATATCTAGCAACAAAATGGAGAAGCTGAAAATTTCAGAAACTTTCTGTCTATTTTAGTTCACTCTGTTTTTATTTCCATATTAGACTTCTTAAGAAGTGTTGGTTGTTAAGGCTGAAGTTTATGCAACAGCAATTCATTAATTTTTTTAAAATATTATCCAAGGTTGAAATTGCTTTGTGATAGGCACTGCAGGGAACTGGCATTACAAGACAGCCAAAATCTATATTCTTACTCAAGCAGAAACTAAGGCTAGGATATTTGTACAAGCAGTAAGTGGTGGCATTATCCAGAGACTTCAGAACTCCCAAGTTTACATTTCCTGCCATATTCTATGTGTGGGAAAGGTGGGAGAAGGAGACACAAATAAGCAAGAAGTTGCATGCTGGTGTTTGGTCTTTGGTAGATCTGAAATAACTTTTCTGATTGATTTGTTGATTTTGGTAGATTGAGGAGTTTAATCTAAATCTCAAAAATGGCTTCCATTTAACACAATTTTATTGAGCATCTAACTTTATGGTAGGTCTTGGGGTGATAATATGAATAATCTGATCTGGATTATTTATTTAAAATTTTATTTTCAACAAGTTGAAACACAAACAGAAATAAGTACAAAATAAATTGCATTATGCTAAAAACCATTAGGGAATTACATTAAGTATGCTTTAGGATTAGAGAAAAGAAAGAAAATTATAGGATTAGGACTGTGGATTGTAAAGGAGAACCTTTGGGTGAACTTGGTACTTCAGGTAAATCTCAAGGAAATGGGACATGAACAAAATTAAGGAAATGGAATTCCAGTTGGAAGATATAGCATGATGAACTATGACATTTCTTTTATATGCCTCAGTTTCCTAGCTGTAAAATGTAAAATAGCTTTTTCAGTTTTATAAGAAACACATGTGAAATGGATAACTTTATTTATTTACTTATTTTTTTAAAGATTTTATTTATTTATTTGACAGACAGAGATCACAAGTAGGCAGAGAGGCAGGCAGAGAGAGAGGAAGAGAAGCAGACTCCCTGCTGCGCAGAGAGCCCGATGCAGGGCCCGATCCCAGGACCTTAGGATCATGACCTGAGCTGAAGGCGGAGGCTTTAACCCACTGAGCCACCCAGGCGCCCCGAAATGGATAACTTTAAAAAGTTTCAAATAACTTAAGAATTCATTAATTTCCCTGACCATTTCTTTCCTTTTTCCCTTTCTCACTTAAGACTGATTGGGTGAGCCTTCTCTTCCTCCCTCCTCTTCTTCCTTTTGTTCTTCCTTCTTTTCTCTCTCCTTCTCCCTGTCAATAAATCTTTACAAGTAGTTACAATAGATCAGGAATTATGCAAGGTATCAGAACAAAATAGTAGGAAGAGATATGATAACTGTTATCATAAGGCTCATAGTCTACTGGGCTAGGAATCAAACATCTGAGTATAGAAAAGTGTGATAACTATGACAACAGGGAGAGTTCAGCATGCTGTGGCAACTATTCAGCATTTAAATTTTAACCTGCCCCAAGGATAGGAGATCTTCCCTAGGTATGTTACTTATGCTGAGAACTAAAGGATACATAGGTGAGATCATAGTAAGTAGGGATATGTGTGAAGTAATAAAATGTATTTGAAGTCAAAGGGATGAAACAGAACATTGCATTTTTTAAAAGATTTTATTTATTTATTTGAAAGAGTGAGATCACAAGTAGGCATAGAGGCAGGCAGAGAGAAGGGGGGAAGCAGGCTTCCTGCCAAGCAGAGAGCCCGATATGGGGCTCGATCCCAGGACCCCAAGATCATGACCTGAGCCGAAGGCAAAGGCTTAACCCTCTGAGCCACCCAGGTGCCCCAGAACATTGCATTTTTAATGAGAAAAGGCCAATATGATTGGAACATAAAATTCTAAAGAGAAGGTGACTAGAGAGATAGATAGGAGTGATATTGAGAGGAGCTTTGTAAGCCAAGGTAAAGAGCTGGACTTGATACTGAAGGCACTGTAAAGAAAATGAAGAAATTAAGCAGGACCTGATCAGAATGGCATTTTAGAAAGATCAGTCTTAATCCTTAATAGAGAATATTTCAGGAGGGCAGTTGTTTGGGGGTCTTTTGCAATACCTTAGGCTACAGCTGATGATGGATTAGATAGGTAACAGTAGTCATGAAATTAAGTGGATGAATTTGAGGGTTAACAGAAGATTGAATCAATTTAACCTTTTTGTTTTTTGTTTTTGTTTTGTTTTATGTATCTGGGTTTTTTTTTTTAATTTTTTATTTCTTTTCAGCGTAACAGTATTCATTGTTTTTGCACCACACCCAGTGCTCCATGCAATCCGTGCCCTCTCTAATACCTACCACCTGATTCCCCCAGCCTCCCACCCCCCCGCCCCTTCAAAACCCTCAGATTGGATGAATACCCAACTTTTGTAGCAACATGGACGGGACTGGAAGAGATTATGCTGAAAAACAATTTAACCTTTTGATTGAATAGATGTAGAGGATAAAAGAGAGATAAGAGTTTTAGATGATTCCCGGGTTTTCTGGCATATGCAACAGAAGGGCTGGTGGTGTCATTTACTGGAAAAAAAAAAGGGTTATTAGAGGAAAGAGTTTTGGCAGATTTGGTTGGAAAAATATGATCTTGGCCTTGGAAACATGCAGCTAGAAGAGCCTGAGAGATATCCAAATATAGATGTCAAGTAGGCTGTAGGGTGTATTGGTAAGAGACCCAAAAGAGGAATCTGGAGGTATAGACTCAGAGGCAACAGCCTGCACATGATAACCAGAATGGTGGGGGCAGATGTGGTCTCTCAGGGAGATGTATAGACTCAAGAGGGAAGATTAGGACAGGGCTCTGAGAAATTCCTTGGTGTAAAAGTCTGGTAGGGGATGAGAAACTCACAAAAGAGGATAGGAGGAACTGGCCAGAAGGGTAGAAAGAAAGCTAAAATAGTATGGTGTCATGTAACCAAGAAGAGAGGGTTTTTCTAAAAAAGAGGGAGTGACTAACACTGCCAACTGCTACTGAAAGGTCAAAGATAATTAAAGTCTTAAAATGCCCAATACTTGTAGAGATGTAGAGGTCATTAGAGACTTTATTCTGTGCCATTTTAGTGACATGGCAGTAGTTCAAGCCAGCTGTGTGAGATAATGAGTGAGTTGGGGGATGAAGAAAGTGTAAAGAAATGGAGATAATAAATATAGATGGTTCTTTCAAAAGTTTGGCTATGAAAATTCAGGAAAGAGATACAAGTCCAAAGGATAGACAACAAATTAACAGGCAGTTATAATAAATACCTTTTTGAATTAAGGGTAGTGATAGTTATGTACAAATAGCACTGGTTCTATATTATTCTTAATGTAATGATAATCTTCAGGTTTGACCTTCTGAAATGAGAAACTAAACTTTGGAAATTAAAGATGCATTTTCTGAAATAATAGGGCTTTACCCTATTGTAACAAAAAATAATATTTTGTTTAAAAATTATAAATTAATAGATTCATATTTAAACACAAATAAGTCATACATTTAAAATTAAATTATATCCCTTGCCCCCATATACCTAATCTTCCTGCTTTATTCTTCTGTATAGCACTTATACCATCTAGCAAACTATAATGTATTATTTATTTTGTTACCAGTCCCTCCATCTATTAGAAAGTAAGCCATGGGAATAGGGATTTTCATCATCTTTGTATTCATTTGTGTATCCTTAGCACCCCAAACTGTGCTTGGTATATAGGACATACTCAATAAATATTTGTTAAATAAATGAATTAATCCATTATCCTTTTGCTAAATCTAACAATTTTTAAAATTTTACATATTATTTTTTATTTTTTGTTTCCATGAGCACATTTTCACACAGTAGGAATCATATATATATATATATATATATATATATATATATATATATGCCATTTTATATTCTGTTCATTTAACATTGTATCAAAACAATTTGTCCTAGTTTTTACTAGTGTTCATTATACCATAGTTGGAGAATTGTTTACTGTTTTTATGTATCATAATTTACTCTATCATATCTCCATTGGTGAACATTGTTTTTTAATATAATATATTTTTCTAAAGTAGATAATATTAGATAGACAGATAGATGAGAGAGAGAGAGAGATTTGTCAAATTATTTTTTAGAATCAGTTCCTAAAAGAGAGATTACAGGATTGATGACTATAAGCTTCTGCTATGCATGCTCTCGAAATATGTTGCACCAGTTTAAAATGCTACCCTTGGTCTGTCTCTCTATCAGTTTTACTGCAATCTGGACAGCATTAAGAATTGTCATTGAAAAAAAAACTAGTTTAGGAGCTATAAGATGATCCTTTTTTTGTTGTCTATTGTTTTGTTGTTGTTCTCATTTGAGCTTGTGTCTTAAGAATATTGGCATTAGTATAGTCTTAAAACTGAGTTTCCAAAAATAAATATAATGGAATTAAAAAGAAAAAGTAAGATATTACAGACATTCTTGAAAAGGATGGAGTAGATGCACTCTCCCCTATTTGTCCCACTAAGTACAGCTAAAAACCATATATATTACTTTTGGAACAAACAGAAGACCTGAAAGTAGAGAGAAGGGGGAAGACTGGCTAAGTTTCTCAGAACCTGAGGAATTGATATAGTGGTGAGTTCCCTGCATTTCATTTTTGCTTTGTATGTGCTAAAATGTTTACTTGAGAAGCCAGAAATCTAGAAATGCCAATATGCATAGACAAAAACAAGTCTTCCAAAAAGTCTTCTTGCAAACCCAAGACCAAAAAAGGGGAGAGGAAATTCAGCCCAGTAAGACAGAAAACTTTGAGATAGTAATTGCCCACTCTAGCCAAACACCAGGGTAAAAAATTGCCCACTTCCACCCTCCCCAACAAAGGAGAAGTGGGGAACCTAGACTTCCATCTTTGTTCCAACCCTCCACCAGGTGGGGTCAGTAAGTAGGGAACTGGGAATTTCATTCCTGCTAGTCAGTAATGAATCCTTTCCTTTTCTCCATGATGTCAGACCACATGAGGAATCTGAAGTTTTATCAGCCACTTGAAGATGGGATTATTAGCAGAATACAGGGAGTAGAGAAAAGAATAAATGAACCTGAGGAGAGAACAATAGGAGAACTAGATCTAAGCAATGGATTAGTAAATAGACTTAAAAAATGAAGAGAACCTCAGAGACCTGCAGGACCAAAAATCTAACATTCATGTCATTAGAATTCCAGAAGGAGAGGTGAAAAATTTGAAATGGTTGAAATCTCAAATTTGGCAAAAGATATAAACCTACAGATTCAAGAGAATGAGTGAACCCCAAACGGGAAAAAAGTGAGGGAAATCTAGGCCATGAAACATCATAACCAAACTAAGGAAAGAAAGAATCTTAAAAGCAGTGAGAGAAAATAACACCTTATCTATATTGGAAAATAAATTTGAACACAACAGATTTCACATCAGAAACTATAGAGGACAAAGGAAAGTGACACGATGTCCTTCAATACTGAAACAAAAGAACTGTAAACTCAGAATCCAATATCCAGCAAAAATATCCTTCAAGAAATCAAGACTTTTTGGTGAAGGAAAAGTTTCACCAAAAGAAAAGACTATTTTAAGACCTACCCTAAAAGAATGGGGAAAGGAAGTTCTTAAAAGAGAAAAGAAATGATAAAAGGAGGTCTCTTGGAATGTCAGAAAGAAAAAAAGAAAAACATAAAAAGTAAAAATATAGGTAAATACAATAAACTCCTTTTTCTCTATTTTCTAAATTATGCTTGATGGTGAAGCAATAATTATAACATTGATGCAGTTTTAATATATGTAGAGGAAATATTTAACATAATCATATTATATGTGGAAAGGTAAAGGGACTTAAAAGGAGGTAGAATTTTTGCTCTTATCTCAAAGTGGTAAATTTCAACACCAATAGACTGTGATAAGTTATGTATAATATAGGGTGGTAAGGGATAGTGGGGTGGGTGTGGTCATAAGGGGTAGCATCTGAGAGATCTTTATGGTGATGAAATGGTTCCGTACTTGATTGTGGTGTTGATTATATATGATAAAATGGCATAGAACTATGCACTCATGTACCAGTGTAAATTTCCTGGTTTTGAAATTGTTCTTCATTATTCATAACTATAGTTATATAAGATGCAGCCTTTGAGAGAACCCAGATGAAGGGTACATAAGACCTCTCTATACTATTTTTGCAAATGCATGAGAATCTATAATTATCTCAGAGGGGGCCAAAAAGGTGGAGGAGTAGGAAACCCTATTTCAACTGGTCCCTTGAATTGAGCTAGATATCTACCAGACCACTCTGAACACCCACGAAATCAGCCTGAGATGTAAGAAGAAATATCAGGACCTATACCAACAGAATATCTCCAGTGGCTCATTTCAAGGTATGTATGGGGGAGATGTGATTCTGTGGGCAGATATTAGAAGATAAACAGAAAGGAGAGGCAGGCGCCATAAGCACTGGTGCCAGGAAGGTGAAATAACAAAGGAGTGCCAAAATGTCCCACGTTTGGGGCTTGGCACAGACTCACAAACCGGTAGCAGCAGGGAAAGGACTTTACTGCAGCCCCCCAAACTGAAACCTGGAGCTATAGGGGTACCTGTGCAAACTAGGGGTGGCTGGTTTTAGAAGCACAAAGGGCAGAGACATGCCTGGACCTGGAAGTGAGGGCTGGGAGTGCTGCTGTGGGGTGTACAACCCAGAACACTGTGGTTTTTAGCAGCACAGACAAAAACAGAGTCAGTGTGGCTTGGAGGGCTTTCTGTAGAACAGACTGTAATCTCCCTGTTCAGAGACAGAGGATTGGATATGGTCACTCCTGCTCTGACTCTCAGAAGAGATGCAGAAAGCAGCCAGGGAAAGCTGCAAGAGAACAACAGCCCCTCCAAAACCGTTTTTTAGTGAGCCTATCCCCCTGACAGGGGCAGAGCAACTCTGCCAAAACAGGGTTGCCTGAGTAACAGTGCATCAGGGCCCTGCCTCAGAAGACAGGCTGAAAGAACAAGAGGCCAAGAACCATAAGTTCCCTATAAAATAGATGCATCTTGCTTAGGTTGTCAAATAGTTTGGATAGTTTGGATTCTGTACATTCCCTCAACTACCTCTCACCAGAATGACTAGGAGGAGGAACCAACAACAGAGGAAAAATTCAGAGACTGTCACACCTCTGCCATAGAACTAATGGATATGGATGTAAGCATGATGTTGGAAATAGACTTCAGGGTAACAGTTATGCAAACAATAGCTAGGTTGGAGAAAACCATTAATGGCAACATAAATTCTCTAAGAGCAGAAGTGAGAACTGATCTGGCAGAATTTAAAAATGCATCTATGAGATCCAATCTAATCTAGATACTCTAACAGCTAGGGCAAATGTGGCAGAAGAACAAATTAGAGATCTAGAAGACAAACTGATAGAAAAGAAGCATCAGGAGGAGGAAGCCTAGAACAAACAGCTTAGAATCCATGAAAACAAAATTGGAGAAATAAGTGACACCATGAAATGTTCCAATGTCAGAATTATTAGGATCCCTGAGGGGGTGGAGAGGGAGAGAGGACTAGAAGACACATTTGAGCAAATCCTAGCTGAGAACTTCCCTAATCTGGGGAATGAAACAAGTATTCACGTCCTAGAGGCAGAGAGGATATGCCCCAAGATCAAGGAGAGCACAGTGATCCCAGGTATGTAATAGTGAAACTCATGAATCTTAAAACCAGGGAAAATATTTTAAGGGCAGATAGGGGGAAGAGATTCCTTACATACAGAGAAAAGAACGTCAGAATAATGTCAGACCTGTCCACAGAAACCTGGCAAGCCAGAAAGGGCTGGCAAGACATTTTCAGGGTACTAAATGAAAAGAACATACAGCCAAGAATACTTTATCCACCAAGGCTGTCATTTAGAATGGATGGAGAGATAAAGAGCTTCCAGGACTGGTACAGACTACAGGAATATGTGACCATTAAGCTGGCCCTGCAAGAAATCTTAAGGGGGTTCTATAAAAGGAGAAAGACCCCAAGATTGATATAGAGCAGAAATACACAGAGACGATCTATAGAATCAAGGATCTCACAGGTAACAGCATGACAATAAAATCATATATTTCAATAATCACTTTCAATGTGAATGGCTTAAGTGCTCCCATAAAACAGCACAGGGTTGCAGATTGGATAAAAAGACGGGACCCATTCATATGCTGTCTACAAGAGAATAATTTTGAACCTAAAGATACATCCAGACTGAAAATGAGGGAATGGAGAACCATCTTTCATGCCAACAGACTGCAAAAGAAAGCTGGGGTAGCAATTCTTATATCAGACAAATTAGATTTTAACCTAAAGACTGTAGTTAGATATACAGAAGGACACTATATCATTCTTCAAGGGTCTATCCAATGGTCTATCCAACAAGAAGATCTAATAGTTGTAAATATCTATGCCCCCAAAATGGGAGCAGCCAACTGCATAAGCCAATGGCTAATCAAAATAGAGAGACATATTGATAAGAATACATTAATTGTAGGGGACTTTAACACTCCACTCTCAACAATATACAGATCATCTAAGCAGAAAATCAACAAAGAAATAAGAACTTGGATGACACACTGGACCAGATGGACCTCATAGATACATACAGAACACTCCACCCTAAAACAACAGAATACTCATTCTTCTTGAGCGCACATGAACTTTCTACAGAATAGACCACACACTGGGTCACAAATCAGGTCTCAACCAATACAAAAAGACCAAGATTATTCCCTGCATATTTTCAGACCACAGTGCTTTGAAAGCGGAACTCAATCACAGGGAAAAACTTTGGAAGAGGTTAACACACTTGGAAGCTAAAGACCATCTTGCTCAAAAATGTTTGGGTCAACCAGGAAATCAAAGAATGACTTAAACAATTCACAGAAACCAATGAAAATAAAAACAAATCAGTCCAGAACCTATGGGATATGGCAAAGGTGGTCCTAAGGGGGAAGTACATACCCATTGAAGCCTCACTCAAAAAAATAGAAAAATCCTGAATACACAAACTCTGTTTACACCTTAAAAAACTGGAGAATCAACAATCAATTAAGCCTATCCCATGCACAAGAAGGGAAATAATTAAGATTAGAGCAGAGATCAATGAACTAGAAACCAGAAATATGGTAGAACACATCTACAAAACTAGAAGTTGATTCTTTGAAAGAATTAATAAAATTGATAAGCCACGGCTAGACTTATCTAGTAGAAAAGAAAAAGGACCCAAATTAATAAAATTATGAATGAAAGAGGGGAGACTAACACCAACGGAATAGAAACAATCATCAGAAATTATTATCAACAGCTATATGCAAATAAATTAAGCAACCTGGAAGAAATGGATGCATTCCTGAAAACCTATAAACTTCCAAGACTGAAACAAGAAGAAATTGACAACCTGAATAGACCAATAAATAGTAACGAGATTGAAGCAGGGACCAAAAACCTCCTAAAAACAAGAGTCCAGGACCTGATGGATTCCCTGGGGAATTCTATCAAACATTCAAAGATGAAAAAATACCTATTCTCCTGGATCTGCTTTAAAAATTAGAAACAGAAGGAAAACTTTCAGACCCTTTTTATGAGGTCAGCATTACCTTTATCCCAAAACCAGACAAAGACCCCATCAAAAAGGAGACTTTCAGAATGTCCAATTGGAAAAAAGACAGTCTCTTCAACAAATGGTGTTGGGAAAATTGGACAGCCACATGCAGAAAAATGAAACTGGACCATTTCCTTACACCACTCATGAAAACAGACTCAAAATTGATGAAGGAACTCAAAATCGGAAAGAAATCCATCAAAATCCTTGAGGAGAACACAGGCAGCAACTTCTTTGGCCTCAGCCGCAGCAAATTCTTCCTAGGAACATCACCAAAGGTAAGGGAGGAAGCAAAGGCAAAAACGAACTATTGGGACTTCATCAAGATCTAAAGCTTTTGCACAGCAAAGGAAATAGTTAACAAAACCAAAAGACAACTGACAGAATGGGAGAAAATATTTGCAAACAACATATCAGATAAAGGGCTAGTATCCAAACTGTATAAAGAACTTATCAAACTCAACACCCAAAGAACAAATAATCCAATCAAGAAATGGGCAGAGGACATGAACAGACATTTCTGCAAAGAAGACATCCAGATGGCCAACAGACACATGAAAAAGTGCTCCACATAACTCGGCATCAGGTAAATACAAATCAAAACCACAATGAGATACCACCTGACATCCATCAAAATGGCTAAAATTAACAAGTCAGGGAATGACAGATGCTGGTGAGGATGTGGAGGAAGGGGAACCCTCCTACACTGTTGGTGGGAATGCAAGCTGGTGCAACCACTCTGGAAAACAGCATGGAGGTTCCTCAAAAAGTTGAAAATAGAGCTACCCTATGACCCAGGAATCGCACTACTGGGTATTTACCCTAAAGATACAAATGTAGTGATCTGAATATTTATAGCAGCAATGTCCACAATAGCCAAACTATGGAAAGAACCTAGATGTCCATCAACAGATAAATGGATAAAGAAGGTATATATATACGTGTGTGTGTGTCTGTGTGTGTGTCCACACACAATGGAATACTACGCAGCCATCAGAAGAAATGAAATCTTGCCATTTGCAATGACATGGAAGGAACTAGAGGGTATCATGCTGAGCGAAATAAGCCTATCAGAGAAAGACAATTATCATATGATCTTCCTGATATGAGGAATTTGAGAGGCAAAGTGGGGTGTTTGGGGGTAGGAAAGGAATAAATGAAACAAGATGGGATTGGGAGGGAGATAAACCATAAGAGACTCTTAATCTCCAAAATAAACAGGATTGCTGGGGGTAGGGTAGTAGGGAGAGGGTGGTTGGGTTATGGACATTGGGGAAGGTATGTGCTATGGTGAATGCTGGGAAGTGTGTAAACCTGGTGATTCACAGACCTGTACCCCTGGGGCTAATAATACATTATATGTTAAATAAAATAATAAAAAATTTTTAAAAAGGAGACTTTCAGACCAGTATCCCTGATGAATATGCATGCCAAGATTCTCAACAAGATCCTAGCTAATAGGATCCAATAGTACATTAAAAAGATTATCCAATGACCAGATGGGATTTATCCTGGGATGCAAGGGTGGTTCAACAGTTGCAAATCAATCAATATGATAGAACTCATAAATAAGAGAAGAGACAAGAACAACATGGTCCTCTCAGTTGATGCAGAAAAAGCATTTGACAATATACAGCATGATACTTTCCTGATTAAAAGTCTCCCAAGTATATGGGTAGAGGGAACATTCCTCAACTTCATAAAATCTATGAAGAACTCACAGAGAATATCAATCTCAATGGGGAAAAACTGACAGCCTTCCTACTGAGATCAGGAATATGTTAAGGCTGTTCACTCCCACCACTATTGTTCAACATAGTACTAGAAGTCCTTGCAACAACAATCAGACAACAAAAAGAAATAAAATCTATTCAAATTGGCAGAGAAGAAGTCAAACTCTCTCTTTTCACAGATGACATGATATTTTATGTGGAAAACCCTAAAGACTTCACCTCTAAATTACTAGAACTCATACACCAATTTAGTAATGTGGCAGGATACAAAATCAATGCCCAGAAATCAGTTGCTTTCTTATACAATAACAATGAAACTATATAAAGAGAAATTAGGGAATCTATTCCATTTACAAAAGTAGCAAAAACCTATACCTTGGAATAAACCTAACCAAAGATGTAAAGGATCTATACTCTAGAAATTATGGAACAGTCATGAAAGAAATTGAAGAAGACACAAAAAGATTGGAAAACATTGTATGCTCATGGAAGAATAAACATTGCTAAAATGTCTATGCTGTCCAGAGCAATCTGTACTTTCAACACCATTCTGATCAAAATAACAATGGCATTTTTCAAAGTGCTGGAACAAACAATCATAAAATTTGTATGGAACCAGAAAAGACCCTGAGTCACCAAGGAAATGTTGAAAAAGAAAAACAAAGCTGGTGGCTTCACATTGCCTGGTTTCAAGCTATATTACAAAGTTATGATCACCAGGACAACATGGTATTGACAAAAATCAGACGTAGGCCAATGGAACAGAATAGAGAGCCCAGATATGGACCCTCATCTCTATGGTCAAATAATCTTCGACAAAGCAGGAAAAAATATCTAATGGAAAAAAGACAGTCTCTTCAATAAATGGTGCTGGGAAATTGGACAGCTATATACAGAAGAATGAAACCCAACCATTCTCTTACACCATACACAAAGATAAACTCAAAATGGATGCAAGTACTCAATATGAGACAGGAACCCATCAAAATCCTAGAGGAGAACATAGGCAGTAACCTCTAAGACATTGCCCACAGCAACTTCTTTCAACACACATTTCCAAAAGCAAGGGAAACAAAAGTGAATATGAACTTTTGGGACTTCATCAAGATAAAAAGATTCTGCACAGCAAAAGACACTGTCAACAAAACAAATAGGCAACCCACGGAATGGGAGAAGATATTCACAAATGACACTACAAAGGACTGCTATCCAAGATATATAAAGAACTCCTCAAACTCAACACTCAGAAAACAGACAATCACATCAAAAAATGGGCAGAAAACATGAACAGACACTTCTCCAAAGAAGACATACAAATGGCTAACAGACACATGAAAAAATGTTCATCATCATTAGCCCTCAGGGAGATTCAAGTCAAAACCACATTGAGGTACCACCTTACACCAGTTAGAATGGCCAAAAATAACAAGATAGGAAACAACGTGTGTTGGAGAGGATGTGGAGAAAGGGGAACTTCTTACACTGTTGGTGGGAATGTAAATTGGTGCAGCCACTTTGGAAAACAGTAGGGAGATTCCTTAAGAAAGTAAAAATAGAGCTACCCTATGACCCTGCAATTGCACTGCTGTGTATTTACCCTAAAGATACAGATGTAGTGAAAAGAATAACCATCTCTACCCCAATGTTCATAACAACAATGGCCACAATCACCAAACTGTGGAAAGAACCAGGATGCCCTTCAACAGATGAATGAATAAAGAAGATATGGCCCATATATACAATGGAATATTATCCCTCCATTAGAAAGTATGAATGCCCTCCCTTTGTTTTTAGTCCAGTAAAGGTGCTGAAATATAACAGTTTGATGCAGGAAAAAGGCATTGACTTTGTAGTCAAACAGTCAAACCTGAATTCAAATCTTATCTCTTGCCTTTGAATGGCACCAGTAATAGCTCCCATTAATTACTCTCAAATAATACACTCCCTGTGCTACTGTGCTGTATGATTTTTCTCTAACTCTCACAGCAGACAGGCCAGGACATGAGTGAGGAATCCTGGTGTTTGTGTCATGTGATACTAACATCTCAGAAGGAAGGAGTCTTTGTGATTACATAGTCCAAAGCTCTTATTTTACACAGGAAGATTCTAAAGGCCAGAGAAGTATTTTTCCAAAAACCCCAACTGTTCTCAACAATTATATTTGAACTCAGTTTGCCCAACTCTTTGCCCACAATATAAGCAGTCTGCAAAACACTTTATTGTTACAAAAGGATTTTGCATTATGATATTCTCACAATAGCTCTAGGAGGCAGGGAAGTCAGAGATTATCACCTCTAGATGAGGAAAGTGAGACTTAGAAAAGAGTCACATAAATAGTCAGAATCTGTTCCAAATCTGTGATAGACCTGTAGCCATGCTTGCTCTGTTTCTCTCTCTCTCTCTGTCCCTCTTTCTCTTTCTTCATCTTGATAAGTGTACTTTTAAATTCCTATCACCTATTTCACCCATTCTCCTACCCACCTCCCCTGTGGTAACAGTTTATTCTCAATAGTTAAGAGTTTGTTTCCCATTTTTTCTCTCTCTCTTTTCCTTTGCTCATTTGTTTTGTTTCTTAAATTCCAAATGTGAGTGAAATCATATGGTATTTGTCTTTCTCTGACTGATTTACTTCTCTTAGCATTATACTCTCTACTTCTATCCATATTGTTGCAAATGGCAAGATTTCATTTTTTTTTATGGCTGAGTAATATTCTACTATATATCTCACATATTCTTTATCTATTCATCTATCTATTGACACTTGGGCTGCTTCTATAGTTTGGCTATTGTAAATAATGCTGCCACAAATATAGGGGTGCATGTATCCCTTTGAATGGGTGTTTTGTATTTTGGGGGTATATACCCTGTAGTTTACTAAGTGGTAGGGTAGTTCTATTTTTAACCCTCTGAGGAACCTCCATACTGTTTTCCATAGTGGCTGCACCAGTTTGCATTCCAACCAACAATACACAGTGGTTCCTATTTCTCCACACATTTGACACTTGTTGTTTATTTGAGTTTTTAAAATTTTTAAAATTTCAGCCATACCTGACTGGTATGAGGTTTTGATTTGTATTTTCTTTGATGATGAGTGATATTGAGTATCTTTACATGTATCTGTTGGCCACCTGTATGTCTTCTTTGGAGAAATGTCTGTTCATGTCTTCTGCCCATGATTCATTGGATTATTTGTTTTTTAGTGTTGAGTTATGTCAGTTCTTTATATATTTTGGATACTAATCCTTTATCATATATGTCATTTGCAAATATTTTCTCCTATACAGTAGGTTACCTTTTAGTTTTGTTGGTTGTTCCCTTCGCTGTGCAGAAACTTTTTATTTTGATATAGCCCCAGTAGTTTATTTTTGCTTTTATTTCCCTTGCCTCAGAAGATATATCTAGAAAAATGGCTCTACAGCCAATGTAGAGAAATTATTGCTTGTGCTCTCTTCTAACATTTTTATGGTTTCACATCTCACATTTAGATATTTAATCTATTTTTGTATATTTTTGTGTATGGTGTAAGAAAGTGATCTAATTTCATTCTTTTGCATGTAGCTATCCAGTTTTTCCAAAACCATTTGCTGAAGAGACTGTCTTTTTCTTTTTTTTTTTTTTAAGATTTTTTTTTTTTAAGATTTTTTTTTTTTTTTGTCAGAGAGAGAGGGAGAGAGAGCGAGCACAGGCAGACAGAATGGCAGGCAGAGGCAGAGGGAGAAGCAGGCTCCCCGCCAAGCAAGGAGCCCGATGCGGGACTCGATCCCAGGACGCTGGGATCATGACCTGAGCCGAAGGCAGCTGCTTAACCAACTGAGCCACCCAGGCGTCCCTGAGACTGTCTTTTTCTTATTCCATATTCTTGCACCCTTTGTCAATTACATTGACCATATAATTGTGGATTTATTTTTGGGTTTTTCTGTTCCCTCGATCAATGTGTCTATTTTTATGCCAGTACCATACTGTTTTAATTACTACCACTTTGTAATATAACTTGAAATCTGGAATTGTGATACCTCTAGTTTTGTTTCTCTTTTTCAAGATTACTTTGGTAATTTGAGGTCTTTTCTGGTTCTGTACAAATTTTAGGTTTGCTTTAGCTCTGTGAAAAATGCTGCTGGTATTTTGATAAGAGTTGCATTAAATGGGTAGATTGCTTTGGGTAGTATAGTCATTTCAACCATATTTTTTTCTTCCAACACATGAGTATGTAATGTCTTGTCATTTCTTTGTGCTATCTTGAATTCTTTCATCTGTGTTTTATAGTTTTCAGGGTACAGGTCTTTCACCTCTTTAGTTAAATTAATTCCTAGATTTTTTATTGTTTTGGTGTAGTTGTAAATCGGATTGTTTTCTTAATTTTACTTTGTGCTGCTTCATTATTAGCATAGAAATGCAAAAGATTTCTGTGCATTGATTATGAATCCTGCAACTCTACTGTATTCATTTATCAGTTCTAGTAGTTTTGTGGTGAGTCTTTCAAGGTTTTCCATATAGAGTATTATGTTATCTACAAAGAGGGACAGTTTTACTTCTTCCATATCAATTTAGATGCCTTTTATTTCTTTATGTTGCCCAATGCTATGGCAAGGACTTCTGGTATGATGTTGAATAAAAGTAGTGGGCATGGACAGCTTTGTGTTCTTCCTGACTTTAGGGGAAAAGCTCTATTTTTCACATTGAATATAATGTTGACTGTATGTTTTTCATAAATGACCTTTATTAAGTTGAGGTATGTTCCCTCTGGACCTACATTGCAGATAGTTTTTAATCCTGAATGGATATATGGTACTTTGTTGAATGCTTTTCCTGAATCTGTTGAAATGATCATGCGGTTTTTAATATTTGTTATTGTCGTGATGCATCATGTTGATTGTTTTGCCAATAATGAACTACCCTTGCATCCCATTTGGTAATAAGCCCCATTTGACTGTGGTGTATGATTTTTCCAATGTATTGTTGGATTAGGTTTGTCAGAATTTTATTGAGGATTTTTGCATGTATATTCATGAGTGTTATTAGCCTGTAGTTCTCTTTTTCTTTGGTGTATTTATTTGTCTGATTTTTATATCAGGGGAATATTGGCTCCTTAGGATGGATTTGCAAGTTTTCCTTTCTCTTATATATTTTGGAATAGTTTGAGAAGAATGGGTATTAACTCTTCTTTAAATATTTGGTAGAATTTACCTGTGAAGCTGTTTCATCCTGGACTTTTGTTTTGGGGAGTTTTTGATTACTGATTCAATTTCATTGCTGACAATTGGTCTGTTAAAATTTCATTTTCTTCCTACTTTAGTTTGGTAGGTTATATGTCTCTAGTATTTTATCCATTTCTTCTAAATTGTCCAATTTGTTGGCACATAGATTTCCATAATATTTTGTTACAATTGTTTGTATTTCTATGATTTTATTTATTTGGGCCTTCTTTTTTTATGAGCCTGGCTAGAGGTTTATTAGTTTTGTTGGTCTTTTCAAAGACTTATCTCCTGGTTTCATTGATGTGTTCTAATTTTTTAAAAAATATTTATATCACTTATTCCCACTCTAATCTTTATTATTTCCTGCCTTTTGCTAGGTTTGGGTTTCATTTGTTCTTCTTTTTCTAGCTCTTGCTGTAAGATTGTTTATTTGAGATTTTTCTTGCTTCTTGAGGTAGGACTGTGTTGCTTTAAACTTCCCTAGGCCACTTTCACTTCAACCCAAAGTTTTGGACCCTTATGTTTTCATTTTCAGTTGTTTCCATGTAAATTTTTTGTTTACATAAAATTTCTTGATTGACCCATTTATTATTTTGTAGCATGTTATTTAACCTTCATGTTTGTGGTTTTTCCAGATTTTTTTTCCTGTGATTGATTTCTAGTTTCATAGCATGTGGTGGTCAGCAAAGATGCATAGCCATGTGTGTGTGTACACACACACACACACACACACACACACACACACAACTCTAAGGACAGAACAGAGAAAAGACTGTGTATTACCTTTGGGAAGATAAAATCAAGGACCACAGAAATAAATTGGCTTCATTCACTGATACTCTAATTAGTTTTATCATTATTTTTAATGTTATTACCAATTACACTTGAACACTTTCTTACAAAATAATAACATTGAGATCTCTGTTTGCATTAAATTTCAAAGTGTTCTCTCTTGACCATGGGTTAGGAATCACTAAGAAAACCTGAATATTTACATGGAAACTTAATATAGCATTATATTGAAGTGTCCATGTAGTTTAGTATTTTAGGAGTTGGAAGTAGAAAAAGATCAGGAATAGGAATCTAAAAATCTGAGTTATAGCCCTGTCAGTACTGTTTTATGATTTTAATAATCAGAAAAGTTTCATATTATGGAAAAATCTCTTTTTACAAAGGTGTTCATTAGGGTGGTTGATAACAACAGCAACCCAAATCAACCTAAATGTGCAAAACCAATATTAGTAAATTTTTTTAAATGCTTTTGCTGTATTCCACATGCTTGAATATGTATTTTGTCTTGAGATTTCTTATTTGACCCATGTATTTTTTTTTATTTTTTTATTTTTAATTTTTTTATTTTTTCAGCATAACAGTATTCATTATTTTTGCACCACACCCAGTGCTCCATGCAATCCGTGCCCTCTACAATACCCACCACCTGGTGCCCCCAACCTCCCACCCCCCACCCCTTCAAAATTCTCAGATCGTTTTTCAGAGTCCATAGTCTCTCATGGTTCACCTCCCCTTCCAATTTCCCTCAACTCCCTTCTCCTCACCATCTCCCCTTGTCCTCCATGCTATTTGTTATGCTCCACAAATAAGTGAAACCATATGATAATTGACTCTCTCTGCTTGACTTATTTCACTCAGCATAATCTCTTCCAGTCCCGTCCATGTTGCTACAAAACTTGGGTATTCATCCTTTCTTTTTTCTTTTTTTTTTTTTTTACAGCTTTATAAACATATATTTTTATCCCCAGGGGTACAGGTCTGCGAATCGCCAGGTTTACACACTTCACAGCACTCACCATAGCACATACCCTCCCCAATATCCATAACCCCACCCCCTCTCCCAACCCCCTCCCCCCATCAACCCTCAGTTTGTTTTGTGAGATTAAGAGTCACTTATACTTTGTCTCCCTCCCAATCCCATCTTGTTTCATTTATTCTTCTCCTACCCCCTCAACCCCCCATGTTGCATCTCCTCTCCCTCATATCAGGGAGATCATATGATAGTTGTCTTTCTCCGATTGACTTATTTCGCTAAGCATGATACCCTCTAGTTCCATCCACGGCGTCGCAAATGGCAAGATTTCATTTCTTTCCATGTATTTTTTTTTTAAGATTTTATTTATTTATTTGACACAGAGAGAGATCACAAGTAGGCAGAGAGGCAGGCAGAGAGAGCGGAGGAAGCAGGCTCCCCGCCCAGCAGAGAGCCCGATGCGGGGCTCGATCCCAGGACCCTGGGATCATGACCTGAGCCGAAGGCAGAGGTTCAACCCACTGAGCCACCCAGGTGCCCCCAAATATTAGTAAATTATAGTGAGTCAACTCAATGCAATATTATCCAGACGTTAAAAATAGTTTTCAGGGGAACCTGGGTGGCTCAGTTCATTGTGCATGATCACTTCACCACTCAGATCACTTCAGCTCATGATCTCAGGATCATGAGATCTATCCCCACATCTGCCTTTGCACTCAGCTTGGAGTCTGCGTGGCATTTCCTCCCTCTCCCCACAACTGTGCCCCTCTTCTCACTCATGCTCCTGTTCTCTCTCTTTAAAATAAATTTAAAAAATAATTTCCAGGCATTTTAATAATTCAGGAAAATGTTGATCTTGTATGAAATAAAAAGTGGGGTAGAATACTATATATAATTGTAGTAAAAGTATGAAACCTACACATATATTAAATATGTACATATATATTAATTTTTAAAATTTTTTTATTGTGTTATGTTAGTGACCATAGAATACATCATTAGTTTTTGATGCAGTGTTCCAAGATTCATTGTTTATATTCATTAATTAACTGATGTCTTTGGATGATAGGATTATGGTAGATTTTTTTTCTTTAGAGTTTTAAAAATAATTTTAGAAACTTCATAATTTTATATTTGTGAAAAAAGTATTATTTATTAAAAATGAAATAATAAATTGTCAAGGGATGTTAAAAATTACTTGTAATAAGATTTCAAGTAGGTCACATTATTTTTCCTCATCTTTAATAATAAAATGGATGTAGAATAATACAGTATCCTTCTACTCTTCCAGAGTATTATTGCGATCAGTAGAGACACAAAGAGTGGGAGAGTGAGATATATTTGGTAATATGGGTTGTGTCCTAAAGTCAAATTCTTAGATGAGATAGATATGTAACCATATCAGTCACCTGTAGAGGTGGCTTTCTAGCTGAACATATTAGCTTGCAATAGCTGACTATTAATTTTTCAGCAATTTTATAAGTTGATTTTTAAATCATTGCCAGCTTGAAATCATCATGTATTTGTATCATGGAATTTGGAAAATGCTACAGATAAGATCTTTATCTGGCCTTAGGCCAGAAATTCAGATAAGTTTCTTATATGACTTATTATAAACTTGAACTATCAAAGAAGATGTGGAGGAAATCTCTGTGAGTAAAACTATAAAGCTCTCAACTCTCTGGTCACAGAGGGTCTCTTTGTCAGGACTCATGACCTATGCCTCAGGGAATTGGACCTCCTATAGATCCCAAGGAGAGTTGCCAGAGGATACTGAGAAATTCCTCAAGCATCTAGGACTGACACCTGCTATATTTGGGGAGGTAGTGCTTAAATTTCAAATTGATATCAGCATCTCTTGAATGTATGAGAGGCTGAAGACATGAATAGGAACATGTAGATTCTTATAGTCACAGAACTATGTCTCACTCAGGGTCTGAAAAGGAAACAGTTTGCACACCAAAATTAGGATAATCTGAGGAAGATTTATTTATAAAGAGCCTTTGTATTAGGGGCAGATAGTGTGTAGAACAAGAAATGATGTGCAAGAATCTGGGACTAGTAATATTAGAACTGTCACCACCCTTGGGGAAATGAGAGGTTTTTGGAACCTAGGAAAAGAGAATTGCATAGCATGGGCTGCTTTGAAAGTTATGGTGACTTTCTACCAAGAGACACAGCCAGCCTTAGATGAGTTCTCAGGATGGGATACCAGGACATGTATATTCTAACCTCCCCCTTCATCCTTCTCTGATCTTTTGCTAGACTTCTCCACTTCTACCTAAATAGAAGTAGGTGCACAGGTACAGTTGATGTAATCCATGGAAATCAGCCACCTTGAGCAAAAAAAAAAAAGTATAGAATGGTGGAAAGTTGTTACAGAAGGGCAAATGGACTATTTCCAGTACAGTTTAGCTTCAATTTTCAGCTGACACTGACTTAAGTCTTCTATTTTCATGCAAAATGTGTATAAAAATATCATACTTTTCAGAATGATTTTGAAGATTTGATAGAAGGTAGGTGAATCATCTTTAGGCAGGATGTGATGCATAGTAACATATCCAGAAGTAGTGGCAATTATTATTGACTATATTAATTCATATCATTCAGCTTTACCTTCCTATCAATAAAACAGAGAACATACTGCTTTCTGCTCAATGGTTATTATAATTATAGATGTTAACCTTAGGATGTGAAAGCACTGTCTAACTTATGATGCTTTAATAATAGTAAATATAAGATGGAACCTCTACTCCTGATAGGAGTGAAAATTCAACTTTCTGTTTCTGTATCCATTGGATTGGAAATTTTATGGTTAGTTTTTGTTTTACTCACTTCTGTATCTCCAGCATCTAGACTGTGCTTAGCAAAAAGTAGGTACTCAGTAAATAAGTACTAGTTCAATTGGAAGAGCCTTTTTAAAAACTTCCTAGTCTTTCTTATTGACCAGATGCTCTGAGAATGCTCCTTGGTCCTGTTGCTTCCCTGAATCTGAGACTGCCTTGTTCTTTCAATTGTCACCTTCTGTCTGGGTGAGGAGGTCTTAAACCTATTGTATCTCCTGACTTTCCTTTCCATATAATACAGCACAGAACTTTAGTTCTATTCAATCTAGTCCCTCTCTTGCCGGTCCATGTCCCCCATGTTCCCAGTCTTCTGGCACAAATCAGTGTATTTAAGAATGACTCAACTGTGTCATCATCTGAGCTCCTACCATGTATCAGCCACCTTGCTTTTTTGTACTCCAAAGGAATATGGCCCACCCATTTATATACTGCACTTGTTCTTTCCACTAAGAATGTCTCACTCCCTCTCCCTTTCTCTACTTACAGAAATCCTTGCACCAATATTTTGTTTGTTTATTTATGCTTCACACTTTGCACATGCTCCTTCTATGCCGGGAGTATCCTCCCTTTTCTCCCTTCCTTCTCCTACCTTTGTTAGATAATTGCCATATATGCATCAGTCCTCAACCAAGATGCCATTTCTTTGGGGGAAAACTTCATCACTGGAATCACTAAGGTGAAATTAAGCACTCCCGTAACCCAAGAGGTTTCTTCTCTCAAATACTGTGTCATATATTCATATGGATTGAACTTCCTCCCCCTGTAAAATTGTAAGTTGATTAAGGTCATTACAAGTTTGTTTATCTTGTCACAGTGTATGTGTATGTGTATATATATATATATATATATATATATATATATACACACATACATACATACATATACGTGTGTGTGTGTGTGTGTATGGGTAGACCAACTTTTGTATGAGTTTGACCATAAAATGTCTAATGGATTGAGAAAATACAAGTTTTTTTCTTCATCATGAACAAATGGGCAGGGCATGTCTTAGCTGTATAGTCATTCAGGGACCCAGGCTAACTGTTATCTTCAGTGCTTAGCTTCTAGGGTTAGCTGGGCATCATTTCCATTCTAGCCAGCTGGATGGGAAAGAGGTAGAACATCTCATGGGGTAGCTTCCAATTAGCAGTCCTAGAACTAGCTCATAATACTTTCAGTCAAATTCCACTGACTAAATCCTAGGGTAATGGCTTAATCTAACTTTAACATGTCTAGTTATGTGTGTAGGAAGGAGTAGAGAGCATGGATTTTTGCTAGGTAGCTGGCAGAGTCAGCTGTACTCCTACAAATAGTTACTCAAATATTTATTAAATGATTGAATGAATTCATCCTTAATAGTACATATGACATACATTAAGACTTCTCTGATTTTACTAAGAAAATATCTGTGTTTACATCATTTTTGTGGCACTCATTTTCCTTTACTTAAATTACATTTATTTGTACATACCTTGCCTCCAACCAAAAATTAGATTCCTTGAGGGCAGTGTCTGGCATGTGAAGCAGTGAGGTCTAGTGAGGTCTGTATGATTTTGGAATCATATAGCCTCAATTTGAGTCTAGATCTGCCAGTTAGTACATGTGTGATCTGGGGTAATTTCCTTGGCCTTCTGAATCTCAGTTGTTATTTATATTCATGGCCTAGCTTATTTCTTTGGGCCTCTACTAACCTTTTTTTGGTTATGAATCAATATCTTGAATTTCTTTTCAGTTAATGTTAACTGACAAAAATCACAATTAGTTCAGATTGGATTTATTTAGGACCATGTGTTTACCTTTTAGGCTAATTAAGTGATTGGATGGGGAAAAGATACCATGAATTTCTAAGGATTGTGATTAATGAAGTTAAATATGAGCTGACACTTAGCTGCTGCTCTACTGAATTTGGGGTTTCATATTCACTATTACAAAAGAAATAGAG
This sequence comes from Lutra lutra, assembly GCF_902655055.1. Classification (NCBI taxonomy): domain Eukaryota; kingdom Metazoa; phylum Chordata; class Mammalia; order Carnivora; family Mustelidae; genus Lutra; species Lutra lutra. Next base: position 158,670,212 of record NC_062281.1, read on the forward strand.
ATATGTCCAAATATTTGTTTTTAAGGATTTTCATGGCAGTGTTCATTTTAATTAGGAGAAATTATAAATTATCTAAAAACTCAGCAGTAGAGATTGGTTAAATATATTAGGCATATCATAGGATGAAGTCATTGAAAATCATGTTGCAAAAGAATATTTTACATATGGATAATGTACTAAAATATGTATAGTGGCTTATCTGGATATTTTGGATATTGTGTTTCTTTTTGTAGTGTCCATTTGTTATTTTCAAAATGTTAAAACATGAATATAATTGCTTTTATTACTTAAAATTTATTTACAATTAACAAAAAAAAATATTACAGTAGTTCCTCTGACTACCTCTAGGCCTTTTTTGTAGATTATATTCTTCTTGAGTCTAGGGTTGCCAGATTATCAATGTTGGGCAAGTCCTTGAATTAGGATTTATAATATTGTACCAGCTAGATCTGGATCTGGTCATTTTACTTTAGTAACAGCTTTATTAAGATATGATTCATATGCCATACAGTTTATCTAGTATACAATTCAGCAGCTTTTGGTATATTTTGAGCTGTGTAACTATCATTGTGATCAATTTTGGAACATTTCATCACTCCCCCAAATAAAAACTTGTACCTATTAGCTGCCACTCATCTTTCACCAACTCTGCAGACCTAGTCTATACCTTTCATCTCTGCCTTCTGAAATTTTCACATAAACATATTTATACAATATGTGATTTTTAAATTTTTTTATTATGTTATGTCAGTCACCATACAGTATATCATTCTTTTTTGGTATACTGTTCTATGATTCCTTGTTTTCATATAACACCCAGAACTCCATGCAAAACATGCCCTGCCTAATACCCATTATTGGGCCAATACATCTCCCACCCTCCACCCCTCTAAAACCCTCAGTTTGTTTCCTGGGGTCCATCATCTTTCATGGTTCATGTCTCCCTCTGATTTCCCACCCTTCATTTTTCCCTTCCTTCTCTTATTGTCCTTCATGCTATTCTTTACATTCTACAAGTAAGTGAAACCATATGATAATTGACTTTCTCTATTTGACTTGTTTCACCAAGTGTAATATCTCCAGTTCCATCCATGTTGATGCAAAAGTTGGGTATTCATATTTCTGATGGCTGAGTAATACTCCACTGTATATGTGGACCACAACATTATCCATTTGTCTGTTGAAGAGCATCTTGGCTCTTTCCACAGTTTGGCTACTGTGGACATTGCTGCTATGAACATTGGATGCATTTGGCCCTTATTTTCACTACATCTGTATCTTTGGGGTAAATACCCAGTAGTGCAATTTCTGGGCCATAGGGGAGCTCTATTTTTGACTTTTTGAGGAAACTCCACGCTGCTTTCCAAAATGGCTGTAACAACTTGCATTCCCACCAACAGTGTAACAGGGTTTCCCCTTCCTCCACAAACTCTCCAACGTTTGTTGTTTCTTGCCCTGTCAGTTTTTGCCATTCTAACTGGCATAAGGTGGTATCTCAATGTGGTTTTGATTTGAATTTCTCTGATGGCTAATGATGATGAACATTTTTTCATGTGTCTGTTAGCCATTTGTAGGTCTTCTTTTGAGAAGTGTCTGTTCATGTCTTCTACCCATTTTTTTTACCTGATTATTTGTTTTCTGGGTGTTGAGTTTGAGAAGTTCGTTATAGATCTTGGATACCAGTCCTTTGCCTGTAGTGTCATTTGCAAATATCTTCTTCCATTCTGTGGGCTGCCTGTTTGTTTTTTTGACTGCTTCCTTTGTTGTGCAGAAGCTTTTTATTTTGATGAAGTCCCCAAAGTTCATATTCACTTTTGTTTCCCTTACCTTTGGAGACATGTTGATCAAAAACCTCCCAAAAAACAAGAGTCCAGGACCTGATGGATTCCCTGGGGAATTCTACCAAGCATTTAAAGAAGAAATAATACCTATTATCCTCAAACTCTTTCAAAAAATAAAAACAGAAAGAAAACTTCCAGACTCATTCTATGAGAACAGCATTACCTTGATCCCAAAACCAGGCAAAGACCTTACCAAAAAAGGAAAATTTCGGACCAATATCCCTGATGAATAAGGATGCCAAAATTCTCAACAAGATGCTAGCTAATAGGATCCAATAGTACATTAAAAGGATTATCCATCACAACCAGATGGGATTTATCCCTGGGATGCAAGGTGGCTCAACATTTGCAAATCAGTCCATGTGATAGAACACATTAATAAGAGGAGAGAGAAGAACCATATGGTCCTCTCAATTGATGCAGAAAATGCATTTGACAAAATAAAATATCCTTTCCTGATTAAAACCCTTAAGAGTGTAAGGATAGAGGGAACATTCCTCAATTTCATAAAACCATCTATGAAAATCCCACAGCAAATATCATTCTCAATGGGGAAAAGGTGAGAGCCTTTCCCTTAAGATCAGGAACATGACAAGGATGCCTACTCTCACCACTATTGTTCACCATAGTACTAGAAGTCCTAACAACAGCAATCAGACAACAAAAAGAAATAAAAACTATTCAAATTAACAAAGAAGTCAAACTCTCTTCAAAGTATGACATGATACTTTATGTGGAAAACCCAAAAGACTCCACCCCCAAATTACTAGAACTCTTACAGCAATTCAGTAATGTGGCAAGATACAAAACCAGGGGCACCTGGGTGGCTCAGCGGTTAAGCCTCTGCCTTCGGCTCAGGTCATGATCTCAGGGTCCTGGGATCGAGTCCCACATCGGGCTCTCTGCTCTGTGGGGAGCCTGCTTCCTCCTCCTCTCTCTCTCTCTCTCTCTGCTTGCCTCTCTGCCCACTTGTGATCTCTCTCTGTCAAATAAATAAAATCTTAAAAAAAAAAAAAGATACAAAACCAATGCACAGCAAGGACTCAAAGAGATTATGCTGAGTGAAATAAGTCAATCAGAGAGAGTCAATTATCATATGGTTTCACTTATTTAAGGAACATAAAGAATAACATGGAGGACATGGGGAGATGGAGAGGAGAAGGGAGTTGGGGGAAATTGGAGAGGGAGATGAACCATAAGAGACTGTGGACTCTGAGGAACTGAGGGTTTGGGAGGGGAGGAGGGTGGCAGGTTGGGTGAGCCTGGTGGTGGGTATTGTGGAGGGCACATATTGCATGGAGCACTGGGTGTGGCACATGAACAATGAATTCTGAAACACTGAAAAGAAATTTAAAAAATAAATAAAAATTTTAAAAAAAGAAAGCAGTTGCTTTCCTATACTTGAACAATGAAACCTTAGAAAGAGAAATTAGGGAATCAATTCCATTTACAATAGCATCAAAAACTTGGAATAAACCTAACCAAAGAGGTGAAGGGTCTATACTCTAGAAACTATAGAACACTTATGAAGGAAATTGAAGAAGACACAAAAAGATTGAAAAACATTGTATGCTCATGGATCAGAAGAATAAACATTGTTAGAATGTTTATGCTGCCCAGAGCAATCTATACTTTCAACACCACCCCGATCAAAATAACAATGGCATTTTTCAAAATGCTGGAACAAATAATCCTAAAATTTGTATGGAACCAGAAAAGATACTGAATCTCCAAGGAAATGTTGAAAAAGAAAAAAAAAAAAAAGCTGGCAGCATCACGTTGTGTGATTTCAAGCTATATTACAAAGCTGTGATCACCAAGACTGCATGGTACTGACACAGAACAGACGCACAGACCAAGGGAATGGAATAGAGAGCCCAAATATGGGCCCTCAGTTCTATGGTCAATTATTTTCAACAAAGCAGGAAAAAAGATCCAATGGAAAAAAGACAGTCTCTTCAATTAATGGGGCTGGGAAAACTGGACAGCTATATACAGAAGAATGAAACTCAACCATTCTCCTACACCATACACAAAGATAAACTCAAAATTGATAAAAGACCTCAATGTGAGACAGGAATCCATCAAAATCCTAGAGGAGAACATAGGCAGTAACCTCTAGGACATTGGCCACAACAACTTATTTCAACACACATTTCCAAAAGCAAGGGAAACAAAAGTGAATATGAACTTTGGGGACTTCATCAAAATAAAAAGCTTCTGCACAACAAAGGAAGCAGTCAAAAAAACAAACAGGCAGCCCATGGAATGGAAGAAGATATTTGCAAATGACACTACAGGCAAAGGACTGGTATCCAAGATCTATAACGAACTTCTCAAACTCAACACCCAGAAAACAAATAATCAGGTATAAAAAAATGGGCAGAAGACATGAACAGACACTTCTCAAAAGAAGACCTACAAATGGCTAACAGACACATGAAAAAATGTTCATCATCATTAGCCATCAGAGAAATTAAAATCAAAACCACATTGAGATACCACCTTATGCCAGTTAGGATGGCAAAAATTGACAGGGCAAGAAACAACAAACGTTGGAGAGTTTGTGGAGGAAGGGGAAGCCCTGTTACACTGTTGATGGGAATGCAAGTTGTTATAGCCACTTAGGAAAGCGGCGTGGAGGTTTCTCAAAAAGTCAAAAATAGAAGATGGCGGAGAAGTAGCAGGCTGAGACTACTTCGGGTAGCGGGAGATCAGCTAAATAGCTTATCTAAAGATTGCAAACACCTACAAATCCAACGGGAGATTGAAGAGAAGAAGAACAGCAATTCCAGAAACAGAAAATCAACCACTTTCTGCAAGGTAGGACTGGCGGAGAAGTGAATCCAAAGCGACGGGAAGATAGACCGCGGGGGGAGGGGCCGGCTCCCGGCGAGCGGCGGAGCAATGGAGCAAAATCAGGACTTTTAAAAGTCTGTTCCGCGGAGGGACATCGCTCCAGAGGCTTAACTGGGGTGAAGCCCAGGCGGGGTAAGCGCGGCCTCAGGTCCCGCAGGGTCGCAGAAGGATCGGGGGTGTCTCAGTGTCGTAGAGCTTACTGGTATTAGAACGGGGAAGCCGGCTGCAGAGACAGAGCCGAGGAGTGACTCTCAGCTCAGGGTTGCCGTGAACCGGTCGCAGGCTCGGTCAGCTCGGAGCGCGGCTGGAGGCCAGGGTGACGGTAGTCATTTGGCGCTGTTCTCTGAGGGCGCACTGAGGAGTGGGGCCCCGGGCTCTCGGCTCCTCCGGGCCGGAGACCGGGAGGCCGCCATCTTCATTCCCGTCCTCCGGAACTCTACGGAAAGCGCTCAGGGAACAAAAGCTCCCGAAAGCGAACCCGAGCGGATGACTCAGCGCGGCCCCGGGTAAGGGCGGTGCAACTCCGCCTGGGGCAAAGACGCTTGAGAATCACTACAACAGGCCCCTCCCCCAGAAGATCTACGGGAAACCCAGCCAGGACCAAGTTCACCTACCAAGGAGAACGGCGGAATTCCAGAGGAGAAGAAAGCAAAGCACGGAACTCATGGCTTCTCCCCATGATTTTTTAGCCTTGCAGTTAATTTAATTTTTTTTTCTTTTTCAATTTTTTTTCTTTTTCTCTTCTTTTGCTAAATTTTTTTTAACTTTTACCGTTTTCTTTTTTTAACGTTTTTTAAATAGTTTATCTAATATATATATATATATTTTTTCCTCTTTTTATATTTTTTCTTTATCGGCTTTCTTTTTTTTAATAGCTTTTTTTTTCTTTCTTTCTGAACCCCTTTTTATCCCCTTTCTCCCCCCTCACAATTCAGGATCTCTTCTGATTTGGCTAAAGCATATTTTCCTGGGGTTGTTGCCACCCTTTTAGTATTTTACTTGCTCCTTCATAAACTCTTATCTGGACAAAATGACAAGGCGGAAAAATTCACAACAAAAAAAAGAACAAGAGACAATACCAAAGGCTAGGGACCTAATCAATACAGACATTGGTAATATGTCAGATATAGAGTTCAGAATGATGATTCTCAAGGTTCTAGCCGGGCTTGAAAAAGGCATGGAAGATATTAAAGCAACCCTCTCGGGAGATATAAAAGCCCTTTCTGGAGAAATAAAAGAACTAAAATCTAACCAAGTTGAAATCAAAAAAGCTATTAATGAGGTACAATCAAAAATGGAGGCTCTCACTGCTAGGATAAATGAGGCAGAAGAAAGAATTAGCGATATAGAAGACCAAATGACAGAGAATAAAGAAGCTGAGCAAAAGAGGGACAAACAGCTACTGGACCACGAGGGGAGAATTCGAGAGATAAGTGACACCATAAGACGAAACAACATTAGAATAATTGGGATTCCAGAAGAAGAGGAAACAGAGAGGGGAGCAGAAGGTATGTTGGAGAGAATTATTGGAGAGAATATCCCCAATATGGCAAAGGGAACAAGCATCAAAATCCAGGAGGTTCAGAGAACTCCCCTCAAAATCAATAAGAATAGGTCCACACCCCGTCACCTAATAGTAAAATTGACAAGTCTTAGTGACAAACAAAAGATTCTGAAAGCAGCCCGGGAAAGAAGTCTGTAACGTACAATGGTAAAAATATTAGATTGGCAGCAGACTTATCCACAGAGACCTGGCAGGCCAGAAAGAGCTGGCATGATATATTCAGAGTACTAAATGAGAAAAACATGCAGCCAAGAATACTATATCCAGCTAGGCTATCATTGAAAATAGACGGAGAGATTAAAAGCTTCCAGGACAAACAAAAACTGAAAGAATTTGCAAATACCAAACCAGCTCTACAGGAAATATTGAAAGGGGTCCTCTAAGCAAAGAGAGACCCTAAAAGTAGTAGATCAGAAAGAAACAGAGACAATATACAATAACAGTCACCTTACAGGCAATACAATGGCACTAAATTCATATCTCTCAATACTTACCCTGAATGTTAATGGGCTAAATGCCCCAATCAAAAGACACAGGGTATCAGAATGGATAAAAAAACAAAAACCATCTATATGTTGCCTACAAGAAACTCATCTTACACCCGAAGACACCTCCAGGTTTAAAGTGAGGGGGTGGAAAAGAATTTACCATGCTAATGGACATCAGAAGAAAGCAGGAGTGGCAATCCTTATATCAGATCAATTAGATTTTAAGCCAAAGATTATAATAAGAGATGAGGAAGGACACTATATCATACTCAAAGGAACTGTCCAACAAGAAGATCTAACAATTTTAAATATCTATGCCCCTAACGTGGGAGCAGCCAACTATATAAACCAATTAATAACAAAATCAAAGAAACACATCGACAAGAATACAATAATAGTAGGGGACTTTAACACTCCCCTCACTGAAATGGACAGATCATCCAAGCAAAAGATCAACAAGGAAATCAAGGCCTTAAATGACACACTGGACCAGATGGACATCACAGATATATTCAGAACATTTCATCCCAAAGCAACAGAATACACATTCTTCTCTAGTGCACATGGAACATTCTCCAGAATAGATCACATTCTTGGTCCTAAATCAAGTCTCAACCGGTATCAAAAGATTGGGATCATTCCCTGCATATTTTCAGACCACAATGCTCTAAAGCTAGAACTCAATAACAAGAGGAAATTTGGAAAGAACCCAAATACATGGAGACCAAACAGCATCCTTCTAAAGAATGAATGGGTCAACCAGGAAATCAAAGAAGAATTGAAAAAATTTATGGAAACAAATGATAATGAAAACACAACGGTTCAGAATCTGTGGGACACAACAAAGGCAGTCCTGAGAGGAAAATATATAGCGGTACAAGCCTTTCTCAAGAAACAAGAAAGGTCTCAGGTATACAACCTAACCCTACACCTAAAGGAGCTGGAGAAAGAACAAGAAAGAAACCCTAAACCCAGCAGGAGAAGAGAAATCATAAAGATCAGAGCAGAAATCAATGAAATAGAAACCAAAAAAACAATAGAACAAATCAACGAAACTAGGAGCTGGTTCTTTGAAAGAATTAATAAGATTGATAAACCCCTGGCCAGACTTATCAAAAAGAAAAGAGAGAGGACCCAAATAAATAAAATCATGAATGAAAGAGGAGAGATCACAACGAACACCAAAGAAATACAGACAATTATAAGAACATACTATGAGCAACTCTACGCCAACAAGTTTGACAATCTGGAAGAAATGGATGCATTCCTAGAGACATATAAACTACCACAACTGAACCAGGAAGAAATAGAAAGCCTGAACAGACCCATAACCAGTAAGGAGATTGAAACAGTCATCAAAAATCTCCAAACAAACAAAAGCCCAGGGCCAGACGGCTTCCCGGGGGAATTCTACCAAACATTTAAAGAAGAACTAATTCCTATTCTCCTGAAACTGTTCCAAAAAATAGCAATAGAAGGAAAACTTCCAAACTCATTTTATGAGGCCAGCATCACCTTGATCCCAAAACCAGACAAGGATCCCAACAAAAAAGAGAACTACAGACCAATATCCTTGATGAACACAGATGCAAAAATTCTCGCCAAAATACTAGCCAATAGGATTCAACAGTACGTTAAAAGGATTATTCACCACGACCAAGTGGGATTTATTCCAGGGCTGCAAGGCTGGTTCAACATCCGCAAATCAATCAATGTGATACAAGACATTAATAAAAGAAAGAACAAGAACCATATGATACTCTCCATAGATGCTGAAAAAGCATTTGACAAAGTACAGCATCCCTTCCTGATCAAAACTCTTCAAAGTGTAGGGATAGACGGCACATACCTCAATATTATCAAAGCCATCTATGAAAAACCCACCGCAAATATCATTCTCAATGGAGAAAATCTGAAAGCTTTTCCGCTAAGGTCAGGAACACGGCAGGGATGTCCGTTATCACCACTGCTATTCATCATAGTACTAGAAGTCCTAGCCTCAGCAATCAGACAACAAAAGGAAATTAAAGGCATCCAAATCGGCAAAGAAGAAGTCAAACTATCACTCTTCGCAGATGATATCATACTCTATGTGGAAAACCCAAAAGACTCCACTCCAAAACTGCTAGAACTTGTACAGGAATTCAGTAAAGTGTCAGGATATAAAATCAATGCACAGAAATCAGTAGCATTTCTCTACACCAACAACAAGACAGAAGAAAGAGAAATTAAGGAGTCCATCCCATTTACAATTGCACCCAAAACTATAAGATACCTAGGAATAAACCTAACCAAAGAGACTAAGAATCTATACTCAGAAAACTATAAAGTACTCATGAAAGAAATTGAGAAAGACACAAAGAAATGGAAAAATGTTCCATGCTCCTGGATTGGAAGAATAAATATTGTGAAAATGTCTATGCTACCTAAAGCAATCTACACATTTAATGCAATTCCTATCAAAGTACCATCCATTTTTTTCAAAGAAATGGAACAAATAATCCTAAAATTTATATGGAACCAGAAAAGACCTCGAATAGCCAAAGGAATATTGAAAAAGAAAGCCAAAGTTGGTGGCATCACAATTCCGGACTTCAAGCTCTATTACAAAGCTGTCATCATCAAGACAGCATGGTACTGGCACAAAAACAGACACATAGATCAATGGAACAGAATAGAGAGCCCAGAAATGGACCCTCAACTCTATGGTCAACTCATCTTCGACAAAGCAGGAAAGAATGTCCAATGGAACAAAGACAGCCTCTTCAATAAATGGTGTTGGGAAAATTGGACAGCCACATGCAGAAAAATGAAATTGGATCATTTCCTTACACCACACACGAAAATAGACTCAAAATGGATGAAGGATCTCAACGTCAGAAAGGAATCCATCAAAATCCTCGAGGAGAACACAGGCAGCAACCTCTTCGACGTCAGCCGCAGCAACATCTTCCTAGGAACATCACCAAAGGCAAGGGAAGCAAGGGCAAAAATGAACTTTTGGGATTTTATCAAGATCAAAAGCTTTTGCACAGCAAAGGAAACAGTGAACAAAACCAAAAGACAACTGACAGAATGGGAGAAGATATTTGCAAATGACATATCAGATAAAGGGCTAGTGTCCAAAATCTATAAAGAACTTAGCAAACTCAACACCCAAAGAACAAATAATCCAATCAAGAAACGGGCAGAGGACATGAACAGACATTTCTGCAAAGAAGACATCCAGATGGCCAACAGACACATGAAAAGTGCTCCATATCACTCGGCATCAGGGAAATACAAATCAAAACCACCATGAGATATCACCTCACACCAGTCAGAATGGCTAAAATGAACAAGTCAGGAAATGACAGATGCTGGCGAGGATGCGGAGAAAGGGGAACCCTCCTACACTGTTGGTGGGAATGCAAGCTGGTGCAACCACTCTGGAAAACAGCACGGAGGTTCCTCAAAATGTTGAAAATAGAACTACCCTATGACCCTGCAATTGCACTGCTGGGTATTTACCCTAAAGATACAAACGTAGTGATCCGAAGGGGCACGTGCACCCGAATGTTTATAGCAGCAATGTCTACAATAGCCAAACTATGGAAAGAACCTAGATGTCCATCTACAGACGAATGGATAAAGAAGCTGTGGTATATATACACAATGGAATACTATGCAGCCATCAAAAGAAATGAAATCTTGCCATTTGCGACGACGTGGATGGAACTAGAGGGTATCATGCTTAGCGAAATAAGTCAATCGGAGAAAGACAACTATCATATGATCTCCCTGATATGAGGGAGAGGAGATGCAACATGGGGGGTTGAGGGGGTAGGAGAAGAGTAAATGAAACAAGATGGGATTGGGAGGGAGACAAACCATAAGTGACTCTTAATCTCACAAAACAAACTGAGGGTTGATGGGGGGAGGGGGTTGGGAGAGGGGGTGGGGTTATGGATATTGGGGAGGGTATGTGCTATGGTGAGTGTTGTGAAGTGTGTAAACCTGGCGATTCGCAGACCTGTACCCCTGGGGATAAAAATATATGTTTATAAAGCTGTAAAAAAAAAAAAAAAAAGAAAGAAAGAAAGGATGAATCCCCAAGTTTTGTAGCAACATGGACGGGACTGGAAGAGATTATGCTGAGTGAAATAAGTCAAGCAGGGAGAGTCAATTATCATATGGTTTCACTTATTTGTGGATCATAACAAATAGCATGGAGGACAAGGGGAGATGGAGAGGAGAAGGGAGTTGAGGGAAATTGGAAGGGGAGGTGAACCATGAGAGACTATGGACTCTGAAAAACGATCTGAGAATTTTGAAGGGGTGGGGGGTGGGAGGTTGGGGGCACCAGGTGGTGGGTATTGTAGAGGGCACGGATTGCATGGAGCACTGGGTGTGGTGCAAAAATAATGAATACTGTTATGCTGAAAAAAATAAAAAAATAAAAAAAAAAAAAAGAAAATGAAAAAAAAAAAAGTCAAAAATAGAACTCCCCTATGACCCAGCAACATGTGCTCTTTTGTAATTGATGTCCGCCACTTACTATAATGCTGTGAAGGTTCATCCATATTGTAGCATGTATAAGTACTTTTTTTTTATGACTGAATAAGGTTTTGGTATATAGAAATATTTTATTTAGTCATATATTTTTTGATGAACATTTAGGTTATTTCCATGTTTTGGAAATTTTGGTATTATGAATACTACTTCTATGATTATTTGTGTACCATATTTTGTGTAGACAAATTTTTTTCATTTCTCTAGGATATATAACTTGAATGGAATTACTGTGTTTTATGGTAACTGTTTAGCTTTTTCAGAAATTGCCAGACTAGTAGTTTGAGGGTGGAGTCTTTTGTGTTTTCCATATAAAGAATCATGTCATCTTCGAAGAGAGAGAGTTTGACTTCTTCATTGCCAATTTGGATACATTGTATTTCTCTTTGTTGTCTGATTGCTGTTGCTAGGACTTGTAATTCTATGTTGAAAAAGAGTGGTGAGAGTTGGCATCCTTGTCGTGTTCCTGATCTGAACAGGAAGGCTGCAAGCTTTTTCCCATTGAGGATGATATTTGCTGTGGGTCTTTCATAGATAGATTTTATGAAGTTCAGGAATGTTCCTTCTATCCCTATACTTTGAAGTGTTTTAATCAGGAACGGATGCTGGATTTTGTCAAATGCTTTTTCTGCATCCATTGAGAGGACCATGTGGTTCTTCTCTCTTCTCTTATTAATTTGTTCTATTACACTGATTGATTTGCGAATGTTGAACCATCCTTGTAACCCAGGGATGAATCCCACCTGGTCATGGTGGAATATCGTTTTAATGTGCTGTTGGATCCTGTTTGCTAGGATCTTGTTGAGAATCTAAGCATCCATATTCATCAGTGATATTGGTCTGAAATTCTCCTTTTTGGTGTGGTCTTTGCCTGGTTTGGGGATCAGGGTAATGCTGGCTTCATAAAAAGAGTCTAGAACTTTTCCTTCTGCTTCAGTTTTTTGAAACAGCTTCAGGAGAATAGGTGTTATTTCTTCTTTGAAAGTTTGGTAGAATTCCCCCAGGGAATCCATCAGGTCCTGGGCTCTTGTTTTTTGGGAGGTTTTTGATCACTGCTTCAATCTCGTTACTAGATATTGGTCTATTCAGGTTGTCAATTTCTTCCTGGTTCAATTTTGGGAGTTTATAGTTTTCCAGGAATGCATCCATTTCATCTACGTTGCTTAGCTTATTGGCATATAACTGTTGATAATAATTTCTGATGATTATTTCTACTTCCTTGGTGTTAGTTGTGATCTCACCCTTTTCATTCATAATTTTTTAATTTTTTAATTTTTTTATTTTTTATTTACTTGTCAGAGAGGGAGGGAGAGAGAGCAAGCACAGGCAGACAGAATGGCAGGCAGAGACAGAGGGAGAAGCAGGCTCCCTGCCAAGCAAGGAGCCTGATGTGGGACTCAATCCCCGGATGCTAGGATCATGACCTGAGCCGAAGGCAGCTGGTTAACCAACTGAGCCACCCAGGCGTCCCTCATTCATAATTTTATTAATTTGGGCTTTCTCTCTTTTCTTTTGGATTAGTATGGCCAATGGTTTATTGATCTTATTGATTCTTTCAAAAAAACAACTTCTAGTTTCATTGATATGTTCTACTGTATCTCTGGTTTCTACTGCATTGATCTCAGCTCTAATCTTGATTATTTCCCTTCTTATGTGTGGAGTTGGATTGATTGGTTGTTGATTCTCCAGTTCTTTAAGGTGTAGAGACACCTTAAAGTGTATTTAAGTGTCTTCTTAGGTGTATTCTTGTTTTATCGATTTTTTTGAGGGAGGCTTGGATGGCTATGTATTTCCCCCTTAGGACTGCCTTTTCTGTATCTTATAGGTTTATACAGCAATTCAGTAACATGCCAGGATACAAAATCAATGTACAGAAATCAGTGGCTTTCTTTTTTTTTTTTAAGATTTTATTTATTTATTTGACAGAGATCACAAGTAGGCAGAGAGGCAGACAGAGAGAGAGGGGAAAGCAAGCTCCCTGCTGAGCAAAGAGCCTGATGTGGGGCTCGATCCCAGTACCCTGGGATCATGACCCGAGCCGAAGGCAGAGGCTTTAACCCACTGAGACACCCAGGCGCCCCAATCAGTGCTTTCTTATACACTAACAATGAAAATACAGAAAGGGAAATTAGAGAATTGATTCCATTTACTATAGCACCAAGAACCATAAGATACCTGGGAATAAACCTAACAAAAGAGGTAAAGGATCTGTACTCAAGGAACTACAGGACACTCATGAAAGGAATTGAAGAAGGCACAAAAAGATGGAAGACCGTTCCATGCTCTTGGATTGGAAGAATAAACATTGTTAAAATGTCTATACTGCCTAGAGCAATCTATACTTTTAATGCCATTCTGATCAAAATTCCATCGGTATTTTTCAAAGAGCTGGAGCAAATAATCCTAAAATTTGTATGGAATCAGAAGAGACCCCGAATCGCTAAGGAAATGTTGAAAAACAAAAATAAAACTGGCGGCATCACGTTACCTGATTTCAAGCTTTACTACAAAGCTGTGATCACCAAGACAGCATGGTACTGGCATAAAAACAGACACATAGACCAGTGGAACAGACTAGATAGCCCAGATATGGACCCTCAACTCTATGGTCAAATAATCTTCGACAAAACAGGAAAAAAATATACAGTGGAAAAAAGACAGTCTCTTCAATAAATGGTGCTGGGGAAACTGGACAGCTGTAGAAGAATGAAACTTGACCATTCTCTTATACCATACACAAAGATAAACTCAAAATGGATAAAAGACCTCAACGTGGGACACGAATCCATCAGAATCCTAGAGGAGAACATAGGCAGTAACTTCTTCGATATCAGCCACAGCAACTTCTTTCAAGATATGTCTCCAAAGGCAAAGGAAACAAAAGCGAAAATGAACTTTTGGGATTTCATCAAGATGAAAAGCTTCTGCTCAGCAGAGGAAACAGTCAACAAAACAAAGAGGCAACCCACGGAATGGGAGAAGATATTTGCAAATGACAGTACAGACAAAAGGTTGATATCCAGGATCTATAAAGAACCCCTCAAACTCAACACACACAAAACAGATAATCATATCAAAAAACGGGCAGAAGATATGAACAGACACTTCTCCAATGAAGACATACAAATGGCTATCAGACACATGAAAAAATGTTCATCATCACTAGCCAAGCCATCAGGGAGATTCAAATCAAAACCACATTGAGATACCACCTTACACCAGTTAGAATGGCCAAAATTAGCAAGACAGGAAACAACGTGTGTTGGAGAGGATATGGAGAAAGGGGAACCCTCTTCCACTGTTGGTGGGAATGCAAGTTGGTGCAGCCACTTTGGAAAACAGTGTGGAGATTCCTCAAGAAATTAAAAATAGAGCTTCCCTATGACCCTGTAATTGCACTACTGGGTATTTACCCCAAAGTACAGATATTGTGAAAAGAAGGGCCATCTGTACCCCAATGTTTATAGAAGCAATGGCCACGGTTGCCAAACTGTGGAAAGAACCAAGATGCCCTTCAACGGACGAATGGATAAGGAAGATATGGTCCATATACACTATGGATTATTATGCCTCCATCAGAAAGGATGAATACCCAACTTTTGTAGCAACATGGACGGGACTGGAAGAGATTATGCTGAATGAAATAAGTCAAGCAGAGAGAATCAATTATCATATGGTGTCCCTGATTTGTGGAGCATAAAAAATAACATGGAGGACATGGGGAGATGGAGAGGAGAAGGGAGTTGAGGGAAATTGGAGGGGGAGGTGAACCATGAGAGACTATGGACTCTGAGAAAAAATTTGAGGGTTTTGAAGGGGCAGGGGGTGGGAGGTTGGGGTAACCAGGTGGTGGGTATTAGGGAGGGCACGTATTGCATGGAGCATTGGGTGTGGTGCAAAAACAATGAATTACGCTGAAAAGAAATTTAAAAAAAAATTTGCCAGACTATTTTCTAAAGTCAGTGTGCAACTTTACTTTCCCACTACCAATGTATGAAGTCAAGCTCTTTTTGATTTCTATTATTTTGTTCTCCTATGTAGTATGTGTATGTTGTATATGGTACGTGTTGGTTTATGTGTAGATTTATGTTATGCATGGCATATGTGATATGTGTGGTTTCATGTGTATGTATGTATGTGCATATATGTATTATTGGGTACATAATCCGTGTGCTTGTGTGTGTGCAACTGCACATATGTATCTCTTTTGCATCAGATTCAGGACTAGTGATACTGTTGAGATACTACATTTTCTGCCCTTCTCTGAGTAAGATTTCTGCTAGCCTGAGACAGATTTTGCTTGGTAGCAGCTTGCATCCAACCTCATAGCCTGGTACCCAACAATATGCAAATTGGCTGGTGGGCCCCAGGATTTCCAAGCTTTGGGGAGAATAGTATTTCCTGTCCCTTACAATAGGTGCCAGGCAAAATGGTATGGGATGGGGTCTAGTCATAGAATTCAGGCTGCCAACAATCTCTTGAGGTGAATATTAAACTTAATTATCATTAAGGGTTTTAAAGAAGACCAACTCTTTCCCCAGCAATGCTGCTTTGCTTCTTGATCCCTCTCTCTGGAACCAACTTTTAAAAAGTAGGTTCTGCCACTTACTTTGTTAGGTGATTAAGCAATTTATGTAACTTCTCTGAGACGCTGCTTCCTCTGATACAAAATGGAGCTACTAATATCAACCTTACAATGCTGTTGTAAGAATTAAATCTATGGGGCGCCTGGGTGGCTCAGTGGGTTAAGCCTCTGCCTTTCGCTCAGGTCATGATCTCAGGGTCCTGGGATCGAGTCCCGCATTGGGTTCTCTGCTCGGCAGAGATCCTGCTTCCCTCTCTCTCTCTCTGCCTGCCTCTCCATCTACTTGTGATCTCTCTCTGTCAAATAAATAAATAAAATCTTTAAAAAAAAGAATTAAATCTATGTAGCCCCCTCAAAATATTGTAACTGTAAGAATTATTGGTTCAGTTCTCTTTTTTTTTAAAATAAAAATCCTATATCATCTCTAGCATTTAATGCTTTTCCATGAAAGTTTGCTTTTGTTGTCAAGTCTGTATTTTCAACACATCTCAGAAGTCTTTATTTGATATAAGAACTTAATAAGGGGAGGTGAACCATGAGAGACTATGGACTCTGAAAAACAATCTGAGGGGTTTGAAGCGGCAGGGGGTGGGAGGTTGGGGGAACCAGGTGGTGAGTATTAGAGAGGGCACGGATTGCATGGAGCACTCAGTGTGGTGCAAAAACAAGGAATACTGTTATGCTGAAAATAAAAATAAAAAATAAAAAATAAAAAAATAATTAATTAATTAAAAAAAGAAAAAAGAACTTAATAAGGATACTTGGATCATAAGCAGGATACTTAACTGTTTTTTGGCTTTTAATCAAGTATATCAGAAACAATAAAATGATTTAACTTGAACCCAGATGTGGTTTAACATAAAGGAATTAGGAAAAAAAAAAAAAAGGAAAATCTCTACTCACAAAGTAGTGCATTATAAAGCCCTAGTCATTTAAAAAAGATATAACTGAAATAGAAGGGATTACCTCCCACTCATTCTAGTAAGAAAAGGAACAATTAAAATGAATATATTAGGAAGAATATTATTTTTATTTCAATATTTCCATTATATTTCCTCCAGTTACATGCTGAATAGAGTTCTCTAATGCAACTGAAACCCCAAGATAGAGTTTTTAAAAGAGTGAATCATGGAAGATTAAGGCATCTCTCTTTTGCTGGGTGGGAGATAGGTTTTTCTGACAAAAACAAGATTAGACATTAAATTCTGGGGGAGGTATGCAATTCTGAGTGAATCAACAGTGATAAAGTCCCTTGAGACTCTACCCTTTATCAAACTTCTCTTTCCAAACTGGATAATATAAAAAGATTCTTTAAATACTGCTTCTTGAGAGGGCATGTGGGTGTGTGTAGAGGGATGGTGGGGGAGGAGGGAGGAGAGAAAAAAGTAGCATCTTTAAAATTCTTACTAGATATCATAGAATTTCAGAGTTTGAAGACACCTTAAGGATCGTTTGGTCCTAACTCTCAATGAACAGTGATAAAAAAAGAGGCTCAAAGAGGAGAAATTATTCTCCTAGAGACTTTTAACAAGGTGGACGAAACGTGCTGGAACTTGGGTCTCTCCTCTGGCCAGAACCCAACTCCTAAGCTGAGCAGGTAGCACAGGTAGCTTCAGTCCTGTGACTGAAAGAGGTCTGCAGAAAGATGCAGGTGTAAAAACAGGCTCTACCTGGTACCTTATATGGCTCAGGACAAGTTGTTTAATGCCTCTTTGCCTTAATTCCTACATCTATAAAACATAATTATGCCCAGCTTTTGGTGAAATTTGAGGATTATGTGAGAAAAGGTGGATGAGTCACCCAGTGCACTACTGGCATCCTTTCCCCTACCCACTCCCTTTTACCTTAGATTTTACCCTTTACCGTGGCCAAGCTTGGCTAGTTTTCCAGACCCTCTCATCCTATTCCCAGCCCTAGTCCTCTCTGTGCTAGTGCTGAATGGCAGGCCCAGGAAGTGCTGAGTGAACCCCACAGCTGGTTGCTCACACTGTCCTGCTTAGCACATTTCTATCCCTATTACAACTCAAGCAGTCTCCAAAGGTTAGGATCCAAACACCAACTCCTTCTTTGAATTTAATCAAGGAATTCAGATGCTTGTTCTGATTAGTGAAATTTTATAGATGGCTGATTCCCACTGACCATGTCATCAACCCCAGTTTCTAAGACTATTTCTGGAACTGAATGCTTGTTTGGAAATCTTCCTAAAACCTGAGTGGTTCTTACTTGGTTTGTTCCCAGTTGTCTCTTTAAAAAGAACCATGTGCGAGTGGTTTTTCTAGACCAGGTTGACAACTTTTTGAAAGTGGCTTGTGCTAGTTCTTTTCTTTGTTTCTCCTGTTCTTTTCTGTTCTCCTTTTAAAAAAAAAGTATTTATTTGAGAGAGAGAGAGAGAGAGAGACCATGAGCAGGGGGAGGGGCAGAGGGAGAAGCAAACTGTCGAACTGGGAGCCTGATGCTGGGCTCCATCCCAGGACTCAGGGATCATGACCTGATCCAGGCAGTTGTCTAATCGACTGAGCCACCCAGGCAGCACTGTTCACCCTTACTAACTTATTCTCTGTGTTTATCAAAAAGATAATGAAGGCAAAGATTTTGGCTAGATATTGTAGACATTGAATAAGTCATAATACCTGTAACTTACAGTCTAACAGGAATCTATTTATAATACCTCTAGATAAGTGATATGTACAGGATGCTGGAGAAATAAACAGGAGGATGACCAATTCTGTTACTAGCTGTTAGGGAAAACTTTCCTGAAAAGGAGCACTTAAGTAGAATCTTAAAGACATTGAAATTTGTGTGTTTAGCAAGCTGGGGAAATGAGAGGGCAAAAGGAAGGGTAGTGCAAAGGCATGGGAAAACATACTGTGGGAAATAATGAGCAATTTGGGCTGGCAGGAATACTGTGTGCTAGGAATGGGAAAGATGAGCAGAGCTTGAGTCCTGTAATAGGTAATGAGGCTGGAAAATTAGGTTAGGAAGAGATTGCTGACTGAACTTCTTAAGGGGGAGACTATGTTTTCCTCTTAGAGAGCCAGAAACACATTAGATGCCCTGTGAATGTTGTTGAACTGCTCCACCATCTTTTTTCCTCAATTACTGTAGTGACCTAGTGACTTCCTACTTTTACCCATATGCCCCTATAGTTTATTCTCTACAGAGCCACTGGAGCAATCTTTTCAAAAACACAAGTCTGGTCATACGACACCTCTACTCATTTCATTTCTTATTACTTCCCCCCCGCTCACAGTGATTTATTTATACTCATCTCCTTGCTAGTCCTCACACATGCCATACTTACTCTTGTCTTTGGGCTTTTGCAGTAGCTGTTCTTTTGCTTGGAAAGCTTCTACCTCATATATCCATATAGTGACTCCTTACCTCCTTCAAGGTGAAGAAAAGCAATAATGTGTTCACTTTTGCATAAGGGCCTGTAGGACATCCAGATAGAAGAGTCCAGATGGCAGCTGGACATTAAGTCTGGAGCTCAGGAGAGACAACAAAAAATGATAAGGAGATTTGTTGTTACTAAGACATGGGTGATGGTGTAAGCCACCTCCAGAGATGTAGCATAATGTGGGAAGAGACTCCTCCTGCCTTCCATGAAGTTCCAATAGGCATAATTGTAGAGCAGATTATTAAATATTCAACAGAGTTTGTAACAGATAAAAGCAATTTTGTCTAATTTCCCTAAATATTAACATCTTTGTGCACCATAATCCTTTCATTATCATAAATGTTTATTCAAGTTAAATATTGAACACACTCTGATTTGCCAGGATTTGGGTGTGGTGTTTTTGTTTGTTTGTTTTCATTTTTGTTTTTGTTTTTGCATCTCTTCTCACTGAGTTTTAGGCTGGAAATGTGAATGAATTAAAACTGCTTGGATCCAACTGATTGCTTTTGCCTACTCTTGTATTACCTGAAGGTTTTGAAGAGGAAAGAGTATGGACTTTGTTAACAGGTGGACCAGGGTTTCATTACTACTTTCCAGCCATGATAGATAAGTGGCTTAATCTTTCTCAACTTCACTTTTCTCATTTTTACCTTGCATTTAAGATTATCTTGAGAATTAAAAAGAGATACCATAATTCTAATTCAACAAGGTACCTAGCACTTAGGAAGTACTCAGTGAATGCCCATTTCCTATGAATCCATTTCTCAAAGTGATTGGTCTTTTTTCACCAAGGCTTGTATCACTCTCTCTCCAATACCACTGGCTCTGGATTGGCTGGCAGCAAGCTGGATAAGAAAGTCAAATATGATTTTCTGTGGCCACTAGCCCTTGTAGCCCCAAGGAGATGGAACATTTGTCTGCTCTATAGCACATGGGAGTCTGATTTGTTTATATCATAAATGGTCCATACCAGGATATGCTTACTAAAAGTAAACTCCTAATTAACCAATCTCTGTGAGCTGTGCCAACGTAAGCATGATATACCAAAGCTAATTTGGCAGCTTCTCTACTTTTACCCTACCAGGACTTCCTATCCTTGTTAAGGTGTGTAGGGTCAGCCTGAAGCAGTCCCAGCTTGGGACTAGTGGAAATCCATTATTAATCTGCCTAGCTAGAGGCCTTCTATGACTTTTTAACCTAATTATCTAATATTTTATTCTGATGGTCAGTGAAACAAGCTAAATAGCCTATATCTTTGCAGTTGTGGCCTTTCCCGTTTTTAAGACTGAGGCATTAAACTGGGCATTCAAAAGAAGAAAGTTTCTATTTCTTCATTATCAGTTCAGTTCCACAGATATTTTCTGTTATGAAATACAGAATATGCAGGGTCTTTAATTTTGAGGCATTTATAGTTCAGTGGGCAAAAAAGAAACTTAAATGATTCCTATATTGAAGATAGGATTTGTTTCTAATTTTTCATCTATATATACCTCTTGGCACTCAGTAGCTTGCATGTAACTGGTGCCCAGTAAGTTCTGGTTGGTTGAATAGATAAATGAATGAATAAAGAGAGTCAGTAATTAGTCTTAGGGCCTTCCTTATTTTTCAATAGTTGGCATGTTTGACATCATCTGACTGTTTTGCTTTCCTTTTCATAATATTTGTCTTAGATATAGACATGCATGCAAGTACACATTTGTACATGGGGACACACACACACACACACACACACACACACACACATGCTCTGTAAATGCTGGATCTATCACAAAGGAACTTGATTAAAAGATTAAGTGATGTAATTCCCTACTACCGCATCCCAACCTGACCAATTCCTTCTACTTACTCCTCTGCTAAGTGAGCTCCTTTTGGACCATGAGCTCCCCCAGTAGAGACTGTTTCTGATTCACCTCTGTACTTCCAGTATCCAGCACAGGGCTTGCCACAGAGCCTGCCCTTTGTCAGTTTGGTTGCACAACAGAGAGAAACAGATTTTTGGTGGTGTTGAATTCCAGGGCCATGTGGAACTTGGTTTAATTAAGCCAGGGGTGTGAACTTTTAAGCTCCCTCTCTACTCTTCTGTTTTTCCCAAATTTCTTGTGCTTGCTAAATGATGGCTGAAGTCCCTTGAATGGGTGCATAGCTACCTTTTAAAATAGACTTCCAAGTGAGAAAGAAGAGAACCTAGACAAGAAGGTGTCAGTGATACAGATTTATGCCATTTTATATTTTCTGAATGTATACTATGTACAAAAATATTTGAGCATCACAGTTTGCCTTAGGAAGTATAGCAAATAATATTTCTGTCTTACAGATATGAAAATTGAGATTCATAAAAATAAAATGAAATTTAGGGCCAGATAATGATTTCATTGCAGAGCCTGTATTAGGGATAGAGACAATAAAAAAGTAATCAGACAAATGGAAAGGCAGAGAGTTGAGGATTTGATAAAACTCAAGGTAGAATTTTCTGATTTCTCAGGTTTTTTTTATGGGTTTCTCTGAAATGGTTCCTGCTTAGCTTTTCAGTTAGTTTTAAGAAACACTAATTCTCATTTTTAAGCATAAAATTCTGGAATATCAAATTCTGGGCAAAATCATGAAAACAATGTGAATTTTTGTAGCATCCTTACTGTCCCAAACCACACTGGTCTTCTTTGGGCCCATGTCCCTTGAACTCCTTCAAATCTGGCACTCTGGCTCTAATCAGAGCTTTTTAAAGTATCATCATTCTCATCCACATTGCCATGCTTACTCTCTACAATTATCACTAGCATCCATTGCTATCAGAATCAATGGGCAGATATCAAAGAGAAAGAGGAAGAATGGGAAGGCTTGGTCAATAACTGACATAAAATTGCCTAAAAATATTTTCCCTAAAAATTAAGGGGTGCTAATGGCCTAATTCAAGAGTATTCAACAAATGGCTGCTTAGATACAGGTGATAGGAAGAATTCAGAAATAGCTTCATGGGTGTGCAACCCATGCAATCACACAGGGCTCTGCACTTAAAAGGGTCCCATGCTTGGTTTAATGCTCTTGGTTTAAGCCTCTTGAAAGTCTTAATAATTTTTAAACAGGGGGCCTACATTTTCATTTTGCACTGGTACTCAAAAACTATGTAGTCTGTCCTCTAAGAAGTCATTTCAAATATTAGTTTGTGGTAATAAAAAGCTCTTGAGATTAAAAAAAAAATAGAGCCTGAAAGAAATAAAACAAAACAGCTGAGAAGGAACTAAAATTAAAGAATGGCTGCCCTATATAAACTTATATGCTTGACAAAAGGTTTTCACATCATATACCTGTATGGGAAGCCTTAGAACATCCAATCGAGCAACATGGAGAGATTATTACAGTTATTTGCACCCATAGAATATCTTCCTTCCTTTATACTCTCCTCTTCTTATGTATTTTCTTTTATTTCACTCTCTTAATATTTTGAGGTATTGAATAATCCTCCCACCCTCAAACTTTAAGACTCTAATAGTAAGACCTTTTTAGACGGTTCTCACTATTTTATAAAAATTTATTTTTCTGTGTCTTAGGTTCTTAGAGCCCAAATCTGAACTGGTTAAGTTGAAAAAAAAAAATCTAATATATTTAAAGATCGTTAGCAGCCACATGTGACTTCTAGATCCTGACATTTGCCCTCACTTTTGAAAGGCTATCTACATAGATATGGGAGGTTCACTAATAGGTGAGACTTTTTAGATATCTCTGTCTTTAGAGCTTAGCCACAGTTGTTTGAGAATATGGGTCTTCCCTCAAACAAGAACATATAATGTCTGTAATCTAGACCCTTGCCAGAAACTGTATCATGGACTCTCTGTTACTAACAAAATGAGTATTTTGTTAAATGATACTTTGAAATGGTTATTTGGAAAATGTGTAATCCATCCATCTCTCTATAAATTAGAAGAACTATTACCGAATCAAGATTTACTTTCAGGAAATCATGTATTTAGACCAGATTGTTTTGAACTATTTTTTTTTTTTTGCTATGTTAGCTTTCACTGTTTTAATGTTTTATCTGAGGACACCACAAAGAAACAACCTTACAAAAAATGTTAATGTGTTTGCTTGAAAAACTACCAAGATCACTGGCCATATATGTCATCTATCTATTTCATTTTATAAAGGCCCACATGAGCTCTTTTGGGGGAATATATTTTGCTTCCTTGGATGAGGTAAGGTGAGTTTTATACACAGAATATGTGAGCCTTTTTTTTTTTTTTTTTTTTTTTTGCTATGGCTGCCAGAAGATGCAAAACCAAGTTCATGACTTACCAGTATTTCTTCTGTATGGACTCTTATGGTTTATCCAATTGTGCTTCATTTTCCCTGCCTCTAGCTTTGACCTTTTTTCCTAACCTTGATTTTTATATTGTGTTATTTTATTTTGCAATTTTATGGTCTTTATTTCCTTAGGTCACCTCAAATCCTTTATGAAATGAGGTAGTAAAACATAAGATTATAGTGCACACATATAGACATATATAATATGGGTGTTGTATCAAGGATTGCTTATATAACTCAAAGTCAAAGCCAAAGATTGAAAATTTTAGGCACTATACTGGTTAATAGGTCAAACAATATTTGCAGTTGACAGAGTGCTTCTTCCAATTACACTGCTTGGTAGGTAGAGATTGGTCTCTGATTTTCCATTAGCAAGAGCAGTCCTGGATCAGAGCTGGATGGTAAAAAAGCCAGTTACCCAGAACTCAAGATTAAGGAATTCTAGTCCTGATTCTTTCACTCACTTGCTCTGTATCATTGGGTTAAGTACCTTATCTGGGTCCAAGCTTCCAATATCTGTAAAAAAAGTATTTTTCATATTAAGATGTGTGTACTGTACAGCAGTTTAATAAGAATTGTATTGATTTGTCAACTTTTCAGGAAAGAAAGGAAACAAACAGTATGCTGATTTTAAGACACATTTCCATTTAAAAAAAGACATAAAATGTGAGAAAATAGATTTTTAAATGATGAACGTACTTTCTTCATGGGTTTCTTAGAAGATTATAAAGAAGATATTAAATAGAAATGTATATTGCAAATGATAAGATATAGGAAATGTTACACAAGAGAAGGAATTCATAGTGTTGATAATACATCATTCTCTTTTTCCAAGTTCTGCATTTTAATTTTACCTTTTGAAGAAATTTGATCTTCCCTTTTAAAGATGTATCTTACAAATGAATAAGCCACCTAAGGTGAATCAAATATAGAGTGCTACCTTGTAATTCCCTATGAGCTTGTACTTTCCAGCAATCAGAAGTGTTCAGTGAGGATTTGGGTGCCTCTGAAGGCTTGGAGCACTCTGTCATCTCGATAGGATGTTGAAGATAAGATCCCATCATTGCAGAGAATTGGATGTGACCTTTATGCCCAGTTAAAATACTTAGATGTATTGCATGGAGCACTGGGTGTGGTGCATAAACAATGAATTCTGGAACGCTGAAAAGAAATTTTAAAAATAAATAAAAATTAAAAACAAACAAAACAAAACAAAATAAAATATTTAGATATAATTGCTCTTTTTGTTTTGAAACAAAAGTGTTTTTTTGATGCCAGGATGGGGTTCCTTTATGGTTTACAGCATAATGAAATTCCTTTATAACTGAACACACGGTGGGGAGAGATCTCTAAATGTTTTTCCAGACCCTTCCCCAAGTATACTTTAACAGTTAACTTATTGAACATCTTGTTCCTGACTGTGAGCTTCTAGAGTCCAGAAAACAGGTATTTCTTTTTTTTTCTTTTTTTAAAATTTCAGATTGTTTATCAGAGGGTATTTCTTTTTTTTTTTAATTTTTTAAATTTTTTTTCAGTGTTCCAAGATTCATTGTTTATGCAGCACACCTTCTTTTTTTAAAATTTTTTAAAATTTTTTCAGTGTTCCAAGATTCATTGTTTATGCAGTACACCCAGTGCTCCATGCAATATGTGCCCTCCTTAATAGCAACCACGAGGCTCACTATCCCCCCACCCCCCTACACACCAAAACCCTGTTTGTTTCTCAGAGTCCACAGTCTCTCATGGTTTATCTCCCCCTCAGATTTCCCCCAACTCACTTCTCTTTTCTCCTCCTCCCAATGCCCCCTGTGTTATTCTTTATGCTCTACAAGTAAGTGAAACCATATGATAATTGACTCTCCAGGGACAATATCCCATTGTATATATGGACCATATCTTCTTTATCCATTTGTCTGTTGAAGGGCATCTTGGCTCTTTCCACAGTTTGGCAACTGTGGCCATTGCTGCTATGAACATTGTGATACAGACGGCCCTTCTTTTCACTACATCAGTATCTTTGGGATAAATACCCAGTAATGCAATTGCAGGTTCATAGGGTAGCTCTTTTTTAATTTCTTAAGGAATCTCCACACTGTTTTCCAAAGTGGCTATACCAACTTGCATTCCCACCAACAGTACAAGAGGGTTCCCCTTTTTCCACATCCTCTCCAACACTTGTTGTTTACTATTTTGTTAATTTTGGCCATTCTAACTGGTGTAAGGTGGTATCTCAATGTAGTTTTGATTTGAATCTCCCTTATGGCTAAGGATGAACATTTTTTCGTGTGTCTGTTAGCCATTTGTATGTCTTCTTTGAAGAAGTGTCCTTTCATGTCTTCTGCCTGTTTTGTGACATATTTCATTTTGTTTCATTTTGTTTTGTTCCTGCCCCTTATATTATAGCTTAGACTGTGCAGAGAAAAGCAATCCTAATGCACTCTTATAATTAATTAAAAAAAAAAACAAACAACACTGCAGTTTTTTGTAATGGATCAGGTTTGCCAGAACATGGTTTCCTTTCATTTAATCTTCACTGCACAATAACCCTATGGTTTTGTAACATTTTTAAAATTTTTAAAATTTTATCTTTTTTTTAAATTTATTTTCAGCATAACAGTATTCATTGTTTTTGTACCACACCCAGTGCTGCATGGTTTTGTAACATTTTTATTTAAAGGTAGAGAAACAGAGTCTCTGAAAGGTGAACTGATTTGTTTGAGTTCACACAGCTTAGAATTAGAGGGTTTGAGATGAAATCTATATGGCTCCAAAAACCAGCCCTCTCTGAGGATGACTGCAGAATATGAGGTAAGGGATTCCTAAGGTACCAGAGCCCCATATTTGCTGAAGATATGTTGACTCTATTCTGAGAAGAACTTCTAGATGTTGTGGTGGGCAATATGGTGGGGTAAAGAGAAGAAAAATAATATTTATTGAGCACATACTGCATACTAAGAAGTGTATTAGCTCTGTCATAGATGTTCCCTAATTTAATTTTTTCTATAATTCTCAGAGACACCTATTCTTAATTCTCTTTTATAGAAGGAGAACTTGAATCTCAAAGAGGTTAAGTAACTTACCCAAAACAAGATAGCTGGCAAGTATCATAGCCAGGATTCAAACCAAATGTTCATGATGACAAGGCCCAAACTCATTCCACTACATAATTATGGAAAGGGACTGGAGAAATAGGGAAAAAATTTCACACAGGCAAAAGTGATCAGCAAAGACAAGAGGGAACAAGGAAGCATCATTCAATTTTTGAGAGATTTATTTTGGTTTCTAAGTTCCAATTCATTTCAGTCCAAGAACAATGGGTTCAGGGCATTAAGATCAAAGCCTGTAGCTATTTGAGAATGTGTCTGAGATACTGTAATCAAGTGACCTTACTGCAGTTTAATTTAAAAGAGAACCAATAAACTTCAATAGCTGTATATGGGCCAGATATTTATTACCCAGTCTTGCTTCATTGTGATCTAGTTAAGGCTTTTTCTGCTTGTCTGAAAAAGATAATAAATAAATAAATAAATAAATAAATAATAAATAAATAAAAGAGACTAAGTTGTTTTGAAACTACCCTTAGTTTATGAGACAACACATAGGATTTCTGTTTTTCCTTACCTAAACGCGCATGAACAAGTTACATAGGATCTCAAGGAAAAGCGAGGCAATATTAGATTGGCTGATGGAAAGCAACCCAAATGTCTTGCTCAGCACTGTATCAAAAGAGCACTTCCGAAATCTTTGACAACCAAGCTTTCCTGCTGATTGAATTACCCTCAAGAAAGTGATCAACAGGGAGTGTTAAACACATTGCCCAGAAATTAAATGCTTTTTCAGTGCAGTCACTTCTACGAGCTCTGCTGGGAATAGTAAATATTTCATTTATTCAAGGACTCTGGGCATTGCCATGGGGTAGGAGGTTTTCTTTTATGTTTATATTGAATCTTTTGCCTATATTAATAATGTAGAAATCTTCTGTCCAGGCAATTCTTACATGGGGCATATATTACCTTAAATATATTGCATCATATAATAGATCTTTTTTCCCCCCACCATTTTCTCAGAAGCTCTCATGAGTATCATGGCTCAAGGTAAAGCCATGGCAAAATCCAGAGGTTCTAAACTCTTTCCTGAGGCTGATGTAACAAAGTCCTAACCATCGTAACTCATTAACCTTGACAAGAGGATAATTTTAGGAGAATTTAAGCCATTCTAAGCTCATCAAGATGGAACAGATGATTGAGTCCCCCAGGGCTGCTCTTAGGGATAGTGGCAAGAAGTGAAACTAGAAAACTCTATTGGAATCCATGCCATGGAGTAATTTTTGCCAGGCAGCCTGTCTTAGCTTTATTTTTGTTGGAGCTTTTTCAATAATACAGACTGGGATTTGTATACATCTTATGAAATTAGGGAAATGAGGTATCTCCCAGTAACTTAAGACAATGGAAAATAGATTTTCTGATGTTAAACTTAAAACAACATTGGTTGGGAAAGAGATATGCAAAATCATCTTTGAAAGTATCTTGAGATCCATTAAGACTGACTGATTAATTAATGTGTTTAAAGAAGAATGTGTTGACCCATTGTGGGTGATAATCCTGTGCATCATAGAAAAGGAAGTTGTGCAGTAGTGCTGGGTGAGCTTCTGACTTGGAGGCTCTGACCTGAGTGTGCCTGTGGTATAAATCTGTTTTGGAGCCAGCCAGGGGGCTAATTGAGGGAGCCACTGTAATATGAAGGTTCCAGTGAGGAAATTAAACTCATCTAATAAGTCATTTTGAATCATCACTTTGTGGCTGGTACTAAGGAGTGAGCTGACAGGGAGATGTTGTGAGGCAGTATAAAGACTATTTGACTAGCAAATATGACTTTAAATGAGAAGATCTTGGCTATCCGCCAGCCTACTCCCCTATCTAACTATGTAACTATGTGCAAGTCACTTCACCTCTCTGATACTCTGTTTTCTGATAACTTGCCAGTCTCACATTTTACCACTCTATGTCAAATTTTGCACTTTATCTTTCTAGATTTCCAGACTGCCTTTGTGAACACCATGTATTTTCCTACACTGCCTCCCCTGCTCTAAGTTTATAGTACCACCTACAATCCCTCAGTTGCTCTCTACCACCTGGATTCTTGGTACCTTCCAGGGTTAAGTGTGCATTTGCCAATCTCTTGGTCAATGAACCTGTCTGCCCCTGCCAGCTACGTCTACAGCTATCAGCTTTGATTTCAGAAACCTGAAAGTGTTTCTGAGGTCCCAAAGTGGTTTGCACAAGTGACTGCTTAATTTCTCAGTCTTTCATTAGATAGCTGAAAGGATGTCATTTGAAGGAGAAAATACATGTAAATAGTGTAGTTTCAGAGTCAGGAACAGTCTCAATAGAGAAATGATAGAAAGATATAGTTTGACATTCTTAATAATTACCATCATTAAGTAATGACTGAATTCCTTTATAAGGTAGTTAACTCCCTGTCACTGAAAGTATTCAGTCAGAGAATGAGTGACTCCTGACCATAAAAAGGGGATTTTTGCCTTACTGGGAAGATCAGATTAGATGGTCTTTAAGGTCTACTCAACAGATGAGTAGGTTAGAAAGTGACAAATGACAGGACAGACAGAAGCAGACAGTTTCAGAAAAGACCATCAATGTTGACACATGCAACTAAAGATTATTAGGCTTGCATTTGTTTATTAATTAATTCATTAATTTATTTACCTTTTATTAGATGTGTTTTATGCTCCAGGCACAATGCTAAATACTAGGGATTCAGTCGCAGCCCCCCAAAAGAGCATAAGCCAGGGATAAAAGACATATACATAGACAAATGGATATGATACAATGTGCTCAATGATATAAAGGAAGGGCAAATTAAGTGTGGCATAGAGCAGAACATAAAGGAAAGAGAAAACAACTTCATATATAGATTGGGGGTAGCTTCAGAGAGGAGTTAGATCTTAAAACATGACAGACTTTAGCAGGATTAAAAATGGGAGCTGATCAGGGCACCTAGGTCGCTCAGTTATTAAATGTCTGCCTTCAGCTCAGGTCGTGATCCCAGGGTCCTGGGATTGAGGCCTGCATCAGGCTCCCTGCTCGGTGGGGAGCCTGCTTCTCCCTCTCCCATTGCCCCTACTTGTGTCCTCTCTCTTGCTGTCTCTCTCTGTCAAATAAATAAATCAAATCTTTTTTAAAAAAATGGAGATGATCATGTATTTTTCCAGTCAAAATAACAGCTTTAGCGAAAGCATTGGGGTGTGAAAGAGTAAAGTATATTTGAGAAAAACAGAGAAGGTAAATGGGGTGAATGAAGGGAAAGGCAAGCACTCAGGCTGAATGGGAAAGGCAAGATTCTACAGAAAGGCTTTAAACACCAGACTCAATGTAATTTTTAGGTTATAAATAATGTGGCTAGCACAGAACGGACACTAAGACATTGTAGTTTCCTCCCTCTCTAGTTCTTCCTTTCTTGTGCTTGGATATCTAGGTGCATTAGAGGAGGGAGCAAAGACTTTTCATCACTGTCCAAGGTCTGGCCAAGGTGCATGCCTACTTGACCTCCATATGAGAATTATTCATCCTGGCTATCTAGTTATCAACAGTGCAGAACCCTGTTAGGGAGGGGTATTATGTCAGAGGAGGTTACAAAGCTGGCACTCATTCTTAGTGAATTGGCTAAAGTCCCAGAGAGAACTACGAAGGTTATTGCAAGGGGGTCCTAAATTCAGATGTGGCTGTGCACTCACTGTGTGTACATTGACCAACAGTATCTGTCACACAAAGATGTAGATTCAAATGGACATTGTTGCTTTTGTGATTAATAAAATTCAAATTCATGGGGAACCCTCCTACACTGTTGGTGGGAATGCAACCACTCTGGAAAACAGCATCAGTTTCCTCAAAAAGTTGAAAACAGAGCTACCCTACTACCCAGCAATTGCACTACTGTGTATTTACCCTAAATATACAAATCTAGGGATCTGAAGGAGCATGTACACCTGAATGTTTATAGCAGCAATGTCCACAATAGCCAAACTGTGGAAAGAACCTAGATGTCCATCATCGGATGAATGGATAAAGAAGATGTGGTGTATATATATGTGGTGTATATATATACAATGAAATACTATGCAGCCATCAAAAGAAATGAAATCTTGCCTTTTGCAATGATGTGGATGGAACTAGAGGGTATTATGCTGAGTGAAGTAAGTCAATCAGAGAAAGATAATTATCATATGATCTCCCTGATATGAAGAATTTGAGAGGCAATGTGGGCAGTTTGGGGGTTAGGGAAGGAAAAAATGAAACAAGATGGGATTGGGAGGGAGACAAACCATAAGAGACTCTTAATCTTACAAAACAAACTGAGGGTTCCTGGGGGAAGGAGGCTAGGGAGAGGGTGGTTGGGTTATGGACATTGGGGATGGTATGGCCCATGGTGAGTGCTCTGAAGTGTGTAAACCTGGTGATTCACAGACCTGTACCCCTGGGGCTAATAATACATTATTTGTTAATAAAAAAATATAAAAAATAAAGTAAAATCAAATTCAGTTGAAAACTTCACTGAATTAATTGTTATTATATAGTTCTTGAGCAAAAATAGAAATACTATCTCGTGAAAGCTTGAAAGTTTTTTTTTAATTTTATTTTTTTAGTGTTCCAAGATGCATTGTTTATGCACACACCCAGTGCTCCATGCAATACAAGAAAAGTTTTTTAACATTTGAAAGTTTATCACCTTTGTAAAAATCGGTAATGGTGGTTAACTGGGAAAGATATGTTCAAACTCTGATTTTGCCACTTAGCATTGCCCTTTCCATATTGTACTATAATTTACTATTAGTGTGAGTTTCTCCTTCACTCTGGACTTCTCAGAGTCTGAGATGATCAAATGTCTTATTTCATCTTTATGTTCTAGAATCTAGAACTGATGCTGGGAGAGTGAAATCAATACATGCCTGTAGACCTCACATGCTGTATACTGAATCCACTAGTCATATGGCCTTGGGTACATTATGTAAGCTCCCTGAACCTTAGTTTCCTCAGAATAAATGAGAGCTAACACTACATTATGTTGAAGTGTTGTGAGAATAAGGAAGAGTAATGTATGTAACAGGATCCAGTACAGAGTCTGACAAATTGCAGATGCTCAAAATATTCTTATTTTCCCTTTCTCCTTTCCTCAGCATTTGATTAAAGGTGCTCATGATTTTTTTAATCAAGCAAATTACATTTTCATATTTGTACTTTGAAATCACTATCAGTAGAGTGAGGAATAAGAAGCTTGGGGTGGGGGGGAGGGAGAGATTAGGAGTAGTGAAAGGAGAAGATGATGGCCACAGGAAGGAAAGTTATAGAACTGCTTCAGTAATATAGGTAAGAGGTTGTGAAGCTTGGACCAAAGCAGTGGAGATGAAGATGAAGAAGAGGACATAAAACCTAAAAAAATAATATTTGGGGCCAAGTGTTTCTGAGAACAGTGCTTCATGGCAGTGGATTATTTTCCCTATGGTTTACATATAGGGAGCATATTTTGTTTGGAGCTGTGCAAAGAGAGGGACCTCTTTGAAGAATTATGAAAGTTATTTCTTAAGTTAGATATGGAGACAACTCCTGGGAAAGCGTGTAGAAACTGCATATTAGGAAGGATTGGAAACACAATGAAGTCTTGGGAACAAAGGGAAATGAGTCCTGAGAGAGTTTAGGGATACTGGCATGGCCTTGGCAGTTTATATACATCTGATGTATTTAGACAGAGAAGTACTGTCAACCAGAAAAAAACAGAGAGCCTGTTCACTTTATGGTTCATCTTTGGGGAATTAGTTCTCCCACTGCCCATGTAATAGAAGCTCAGGAGCCACCCCTAATAGTGAACATATGATATGTGAAGGAGGAATATTTGTAAGCTGTTAGAAAGGCTTATCCTGAATT
Source organism: Lutra lutra (assembly GCF_902655055.1). Lineage (NCBI taxonomy): Eukaryota > Metazoa > Chordata > Mammalia > Carnivora > Mustelidae > Lutra > Lutra lutra. The sequence goes on from NC_062281.1 coordinate 158,702,729, forward strand.
GGATACCCTTTCACTCCGCCCAGGCCTTGATAGTCCTCCTCTTGTTTTCTACTTCATGTCTCCATTTGAAAAGTGATTTTGAAAACTAACACACAAACTGACCAATTATGCGAACAAGGTAAAACTCCCACAGACCACATGAGGAACAGAACAGAGATTATTTCTGTCTGTCTAGTTAGAATTTGCATATGCTGGAATATTTCTGACAGGTTCCTTGTGGATCTCCTACGAGAAAAATTCATGAATCTACATTTAAGTAGAAAATGAGGGAAGTTCAGTTAGAAGGGAGTTGGGGGAAATTGAAGGGGGAGGTGAACAATGAGAGACTATGGACTCTGAAAAACAATCTGAAGAGTTTGAAGAGGTGGGGGGGTGGGAGGTTGGGGGAACCAGGTGGTGGGTATTAGAGAGGGCACGGATTGCATGGAGCACTGGGTGTGGTACAAAAACAATGAATACTGTTATGCTGAAAATAAATTAAAAAAAATGATTTAATAGTTGTCTTTCTCCGATTGACTTATTTTGCTAAGCATGATACCCTCTAGTTCCATCCACGTCATCGCAAATGGCAAGATTTCATTTCTTTTGATGGCTGCATAGTATTCCATTGTGTATATATACCACAGCTTCTTTATCCATTCGTCTGTAGATGGACATCTAGGTTCTTTCCATAGTTTGGCTATTGTAGACATTGCTGCTATAAACATTCGGGTGCACGTGCCCCTTCGGATCACTACGTTTGTATCTTTAGGGTAAATACCCAGCAGTGCAATTGCAGGGTCATAGGGTAGTTCTATTTTCAACATTTTGAGGAACCTCCGTGCTGTTTTCCAGAGTGGTTGCACCGGCTTGCATTCCCACCAACAGTGTAGGAGGGTTCCCCTTTCTCCGCATCCTTGCCAGCATCTGTCATTTCCTGACTTGTTAATTTTAGCCATTCTGACTGGTGTGAGGTGATATCTCATGGTGGTTTTGATTTGTATTTCCCTGATGCCGAGTGATATGGAGCACTTTTTCATGTGTCTGTTGGCCATCTGGATGTCTTCTTTGCAGAAATGTCTGTTCATGTCCTCTGCCCGTTTCTTGATTGGATTATTTGTTCTTTGGGTGTTGAGTTTGCTAAGTTCTTTATAGATTTTGGACACTAGCCCTTTATCTGATATGTCATTTGCAAATATCTTCTCCCATTCTGTCAGTTGTCTTTTGGTTTTGTTCACTGTTTCCTTTGCTGTGCAAAAGCTTTTGATCTTGATAAAATCCCAAAAGTTCATTTTTGCCCTTGCTTCCCTTGCCTTTGGTGATGTTCCTAGGAAGATGTTGCTGCGGCTGACGTCGAAGAGGTTGCTGCCTGTGTTCTCCTCGAGGATTTTGATGGATTCCTTTCTCATATTGAGATCCTTCATCCATTTTGAGTCTATTTTCGTGTGTGGTATAAGGAAATGATCCAATTTCATTTTTCTGCATGTGGCTGTCCAATTTTCCCAACACCATTTATTGAAGAGGCTGTCTTTTTTCCATTGGACATTCTTTCCTGCTTTGTCGAAGATGAGTTGACCATAGAGTTGAGGGTCCATTTCTGGGCTCTCTATTCTGTTCCATTGATCTATGTGTCTGTTTTTGTGCCAGTACCATGCTGTCTTGATGATGACAGCTTTGTAATAGAGCTTGAAGTCCGGAATTGTGATGCCACCAACTTTGGCTTTCTTTTTCAATATTCCTTTGGCTATTCGAGGTCTTTTCTGGTTCCATATAAATTCTAGGATTATTTGTTCCATTTCTTTGAAAAAAAATGGATGGTACTTTGATAGGAATTGCATTAAATGTGTAGATTGCTTTAGGTAGCATAGACATTTTCACAATATTTATTCTTCCAATCCAGGAGCATGGAACATTTTTCCATTTCTTTGTGTCTTCCTCAATTTCTTTCATGAGTACTTTATAGTTTTCTGAGTATAGATTCTTAGTCTCTTTGGTTAGGTTTATTCCTAGGTATCTTATAGTTAAGCAGAGAGAGTCAATTATCATATGGTTTCACTTATTTGTGGAGCATAACAAATAGCATGGAGGACAAGGGGAGATGGTGAGGAGAAGGGAGTTGAGGGAAATTGGAAGGGGAGGTGAACCATGAGAGACTATGGACTCTGAAAAACGATCTGAGAATTTTGAAGGGGTGGGGGGTGGGAGGTTGGGGGCACCAGGTGGTGGGTATTGTAGAGGGCACGGATTGCATGGAGCACTGGGTGTGGTGCAAAAATAATGAATACTGTTATGCTGAAAAAATAAAAAAATTAAAAAAAAAAGAAAGAAAAAAATGATTTAAAAAATGGAGCAAGGTTCTTTACTTTCTTTTTTTTTTTAAGATTTTATTTATTTATTTGACAGAGAGAGACCACAGGTAGACACAGAAGCAGGCAGAGAGAGAGAGAGGGAAGCAGGCTCCCCGCTGAGCAGAGAGCCCCATGTGGGACTCGATCCCAGGACCCTGAGATCATGACCTGAGCCAAAGGCAGCAGTTTAACCCACTGAGCCACCCAGGCGCCCAGGTTCTTTACTTTCTTAAATTTCTTTTTTTTTTAATTTCTTTTCAGCATAACAGTATTCATTGTTTTTGCACCACACCCAGTGCTCCATGCAATACGTGCCCTCCCTAATACCCATCACCTGGTTACCCCAACCTCCCACTCCCTGCCCCTTCAAAACCCTCAGGTTTTTTTCAGAGTCCATAGTCTCTCATGGTTCACCTCCCCTTCCAATTTCCCTCAACATCCTTCTCCTCTCCATCTCCCCATGTCCTCCATGTTGTTTGTTATGAATTTCTATTATACACTTATGTGACACAAAATGGCAGTGAATGATGGGGCTTCTTGCTGATATCTTCAGATAAATGAGAAAAAATGACTCCCCGTTGTCTTGATAGGAAAGAGGCTATGAATTGCTTTTTCCCAACCTTTAAAAATGTTTCAACAACAAATATATTGGATATTGTCTTTATCCCTTCTCTACTCCTTCAGTATCAAGGCTTTCAGGTCAAGATCCTATTCTAACTTTTTTTTTCCCCCAAACAGGAAGAAGTGGTGTCTGAAATTAGTCTTGCTGCTATAAACATAGTCCTCAATGTGTCTGGGTATGAGGATATGTGAGGAACCTCAGCAGTTTGTCTGGTCATGGAAAACTTTCTATACCTGTTTCATTGTCCAGCACTCTAATTTCCCATTAGGACTGGATAGGGTTAATGCTTAAATCTGAATCCCAACTTGCTTTACTAGAGTTTTGACACAAATCTCAAGACAGACCCATCCTCTAGAGAGGCAAAATCTTCTCTTCGCACTTCCTTCAATGAACTGGTCTCCCAGAATCTTTACTGACGGCCTGATTTTTAGCTTTACCTGCTACTGGGATCCCACATCCATGCCATTTGCTTGTCACATTGGGTCCCTGGGGCAAAAGTCTGCCTCAGTCATGCTGACCCACCTTGGCATCGTGCACTGGATGATAAGCAGGTAACTGGATTGCTCCCCAATCTCTTTTCCTCCTATTCTTTGTTCCCTCTTACTCTCCACTGTCCAGCATCACCCAAGTTCTTTGCCAAACATATATGGGTCTTACCAGAGGCCAGTCACCTTGGACATATCCCTATCACCATTATTTCATACATTATATTATCTGTTTACATGTCTATCTCCCCAACTAGCCTTGAACTCTGAATACATAGTCTTATTTATTTCTGTGCTTTCATGAAATAATAGGACCTTAATACATGATTGTTAAGCTGAGTTGAATGTAGAAGCTTTATTAAAAATGCTTGGTGTACAAAGTAAATGAAAACTAAGCTCTTGAGGGCTCATACCTAGGTTGGGGACATAGGAGCTATGTCCTGTGGTTGGCCGTATCAGATGATCAGAATCTTTTGTGTCTGAACTAGAGAGAACACCTTAGGACGAGGATTTAGAGCTCTGTGGATTACAGAAGACAGGAGACATTCTAAGAAGTTATAGACACTGATCTTTCAGTGATCTAAAACTTCTTAATTCACTCAAAGTTTCAAGGTGCTTGTTTCCAAAATAAATTTTAGAAAGACTTCTACTGGGGGTTTTGGAAAGTATCTTCCACCCACCCCCCACCTTGGATAAGAGAGAACTACTGAGTAATTCAGGATTTTCTTAACACTTTCAGCTTTCCTGTCTGGGGGCTAGTGGCTTGTTTAAACATTTGGTTTTAGTTGGCAGCCAACAAGTTATCTAATCTCTATTCTAGTTGGCCAGTATAGTTTCTGGAAGACTGAATGCCACAATTGGCAATACCAATGTTAAAATTTAACCACAGGTCATCTGATATGGTGTAATAATACCCTCTCCAAAGGCTGCTAGTTTGTGAAGCTCTCGATATGCCCATGTGTTGTTGAATGGCATCTATTGGGACAAATCTAGAAGGTGACTTACATATTTAGTGCAGAGCTCAGGGTGTTAATTGTCACTCTGTCTTTTGTACATTGAGGGAAAAATTTCTTCTTCTTTGTGATCCCCAATGTAATTTTCATTGAGCTGCTTTGTGTCTATAATTCAATTATGAATGGAGAAAAGACCATGTCTTGGAAACAGACAGATTTGTGTCCATGTCTATGTTCGGACTACATCACTTACAAGTTGTGTGAATAGGGGAAGCCAATAAAACTTGCTGAATTTTAGTTTCAGCATCTGTAAGTTGGGGATCAAATTAGTTACTTTGCAGGTTTCTGGTGATGATTGAGTGACAAAATACACATAAAACTCCTAGCCCAGGGCCAGGCATATTAGTCATGTGGCAAATAGGGTGAAGATGATGATGATTATCTGTAAAATTGGGTGAAGATGATGATGATTATCTGTAAAACTGGATAGTTCATAATAAAAATATATTTTTTAAAAAACTGGATAGTTCAAACCTACTTCAAATGGTTGTTGTGAGACAATAGCTTTGAAAATTATAAAATGCTATGTAAACATAATATATTATTTAAATTGCTATTGTGTTCATAGAGCAGTCCCTTCATACTTCTGTTATAAGAGTTATTATACTATATAGTAGTTCAGTTTTGACTTGTCTGATTCCCCACTGCATTGGCAGCTTCTTTCATGGGGTGGGGAGCTGTGTCACAGATGATCAGTAAATGTTTGGTAAGTAAAGAAGAAAGTTTTAATATTTCCCTTGAAACATAAACAGCAATAGCAGCAACTACTACTACTATTACTATTTATTTGTTGAATTTTTCTAGTGACCCAGGACAATGCTAGGCATTTTCACATATATTTAATTTTCATAAAAACCTTGTGATATGAGCATTATTATCCCTACTTTACAGATAAAATAAGCACACAGTAGTGATCTTGTATGTACCCCTAGTTAATTTCCCTCATACACTTTTTACTTTTTTTGGCTTTTGTCAAAAGTAAATTTCAGTCTATTCATGCTGTTAGTCCCCCGAGATTTGGGAATTGTGGGTTAGTTGTGAATGAATGAGAACTCTCTTTCTAATTCAACTGCATATTTCTATAATTGAAATATTTTCCCAAGACATAAGTGGAAAATAAAAGAGATATTTCAAAAAGAGTATGATCATCCTATGACAGCAGTAGAAGGGCGACTAATAAAAACAGTGGAATTTTAAAAGCAATTAGATAGATTAAATAGAATATTGCTGTTTTTTGGTCCCTGAGAGACATCCTGCCTTTGTGCAGGGGATGCACTTGGGCCAAAAAAGGATACCGTTTGACAGGGTACTTTGAAATGATAGGTTGAAAATTCATTTTCTAAAGAGGAAAGGGCAACCAAAATCTGGAAGGGAAAAAAAAAATAAGTTGCTACTTCCAGGGCCCTGTTAGAAACAAAGGAGAGTAGAATGAACCATGAGAGACTATGGACTCTGAAAAACAATCTGAGGGTTTTGAAAGGGTTGGGGGTGGGAGGTTGGGGGAACCAGGAGGTGGGTATTGGAGAGGGCACGGATGGCATGGAGCACTGGGTGTGGTGCAAAAACAATGAATAATGTTACACTGAAAATAAATTTAAAAAATTTTAAAAAAGAAATTAAAAAAAGAAAAAATTAAAAAAAAAAGAAAGAAAGAGTAGAATTATAACCAGATAGGAGTTACAGCAGGGCTAGGTAGAGTCCATTATTTGTTTAGAGGATTTTCTGGGTCCACTTTATGTTCAGTATTTGTGGAAGTTCATCCAAAGATATTTCATGAGGGAATGGGTAGCATTTATATTCATTAAGCCAGCATCAACAATATGACTTTTTGCCTGTGATTTTGGAGGAGATTTAAAATGATTAATGCATCTTATAGTAGTTAGGAATGGGGGACTTTCTAAAACATCTTATCTTTATCTAATAAGGCCTCCTGAGGATACAAAAGCTTATTAAAGGATATAGAAAATTTTGAGGCAGTTTATTAAAAACACATTTATACCAATTTTCAAAATGTGCTGCTATTGTTTGTGGAAGCTATGAGATCAAAGCCTCTTTTGGAGTGTGTGTGGAAATGGGATACATAAAATCCCCTGTTTAAAAAGGCAAGTGACACATGTTGCTCTGAGTATAGCCAAATAGTCATAGGCTTTAAAATTAGTCTTGCGGGGGGTGCCTGGGTGGCTCAGTGGGTTAAAGCCTCTGCCTTCAGCTCAGGTCATGATCCCAGAGTCCTGGGATCGAGCCCCACATCGGGCTCTCTACTCAGCAGGGAGCCTGCTTCCTCCTCTCTCTCTGCCTGCCTCTCTGCCTACTTATGATCTCTGTCTGTCAAATAAATAAATAAATCTTTAAAAAAAAAATCAGTCTTGCGGGCACCTGGGTGGCTCAGTGGGTTAAAGCCTCTGCCTTCGGCTCAGGTCATGATCCCAGGGTCCTGGGATCGAGCCCCACATCGGGCTCTCTGCTCAGCAGGGAGCCTGCTTCCTCCTCCTCCTCTCTCTCTCTCTCTCTGCCTGCCTCTCTGCCTACTTGTGATCTCTGTCTGTCAAATAAATAAATAAAATCTTTAAAATCAGTCTTGCAATCAAATCCTGGTGCAACTTAGTAGATATAAGATCTGAGGCAGATACTTCGCTTTGTCCACACATAAATTAGGATAACAATATCTAATTCCTGCTTTTTTTTGAAGAGATTAAGTGAGATCATGTATACACAATGATGCTAAGCCTGGGGGTCTGGGCATGATAAATACTTAATAAAAATTAGTTTAATCTAGGCAGCTAGCCAGCACAGTCTGGATAATGATCTGGGGAAAAGAAGTTGTCTGGAAATCTATGGATGAAGGCAGTCTCTCTGCCACAGATCTGGCCCCCTGACCTATTTCTTTAATTTCCTTCTTGGACATAAGTATAGGTCATTCTTTGCTTAATAACTATTTATTGAGCACATCCTTTGCTTTAGGTTCTGAGGTACATTGGGAATGCCAAGTACTCTCATGAAGTTTATCCTCTTACATGGATTATTGCACCAGCCTTCTGGTTGATTTCCTTGCCTTCAGTTTCTCTGCTTCAGATCTAGTCTCCACTTACTGTTTGTATGAGTTACCCAAAACACAAATCATATCATGTTGACCCCTTTCCAAAAACATGCCAGCGTTTTTCTTTACCTGCAGAATTAAATTTCCTATTTGTAGACAGGACAGTCAAGGTCTTAATTAACTTTTCCCAGCTGACACCCATCGTCTTCCTCTCTAACCAGTTTTCATTTCACAATCCTCACCGGGTAGCAATCTGCCCTTCCCTGGTCATGCCCTGCATTGTCAGTAATCTTACCTCTCAAATTACTCATTACAAGACTAGGCTAGGCTTTGCTGTTCCCTTAATATAAAATCCTTTATTAGTACTTCCATTATTAAATATATTTTTCTGTATCAATAGAAATAGTGCTAAAGGATAGAATGAGGGAGAAGAAGATCCTGTTCCATACTTCCCACACTGGACTTTGGTATCCACATCTTGGCTTTTTATTGTAAACCTGATGCTGACAGATGTCCAATGGAGAATGACTAGAATTGGGAGTAGAAATATTTTCTTTAACCAAAGCATGGCTCAAGAAAAAAATTAAATATGCACAGATAGAAAGTTACTATTTCATCCATATAGTTCCTTTTTCTCCTTTACTTAAAAATATAATCTAAGTTTCATTTTAAACTCATTTACCTGATATGATCTAAGATTGAAATATGTTTAATTTCTTAACAAGGTCAGAAATATCTAAAGTTAATTTGATAATTATTTGTTTGAGTTGTTTCAAATATTAAACTAATGGAACATTTTAATTTACTGGAATATATATGTTGATAGTCCTGGATTAAATGGTTTCCAAGGTCCCAAGCAACTTTCCACGGTTCTCATGGTTGAACTCACTGCTTTTGTTTTTCATATCCTGGCATTCCTCCTACTAGGACTATCTGCTCAGTTGTTCTACCCAACTCTGACTCACTCTTGGCTTCTGGTTATGAAGATTCTCTTCATCTGGTTTTCTTGGAAAGTTTCAGGGTTGGGAGGTTGTATTTGTGAATGTGTGTGCCTGCACACATGTGTGGGTCCAACAAGAGCTGAGTTCTGACATATCATGAAAAAGTTTCTCTCCTTAGAAGCCAAATCAGATATGACCCTGTTCTGCATTTCTTTGAAAATAATGATTTGAATTAATTTTATTTTTATAGCTAAAGTAAGTCTGCTCATTACTCATAAAACAAGCAGCGCTGTGGGACAAATGCACTGTGGTAAGGTAAGGAGAGAAAGGTCTCCAGCAATGATGCCAAATTCTTGGAAACCAACCTCCCCCAACATTTTAGGCAGCAACCAACATTCATCTTCTGAGACAGGCATTATGTGACCACGAAAGGAACAACTTGCCTTATAAAATCTGTCTTGAATTCCTCGAATATTCAGCTCTTCAGTTTCTGTTGTCTGAGAACTCCCTGCAAGGCTAGAGAAGATGGTGTGCATTTATGTGTGTGGTGGGAGCCAGTGATAGTGGAGCAAGGCTGATGGGATAGGACTTCAGGTGTCAGCCAAGGCAGACTGAGGAGGTGATGTCACCTACAAGGGTAATCAAAATCATCAGAATTATTATTGAAAAGAAATCATTAGTGAGACATTATAGCTTAAGGGGAAAAGCATGGGCTTTCAAGTCAGAGAGAGGACCTCTTTTGAAACCTGACTCCACCACTTTCTACTTGCATGATTTGAGGCAGATTACAGAATTTCGTCTAGCCAGTGTCCTCATCTGCAGAAGAGATTTAACACCAAAATCAATTCATGTGTATAGGATAATCTAAAAATTAAACTGAATGTGTATGTGGGTGTGGGTGTGTATACACACACTCAGAAAAAGCCATGGAGCAAACTAGATTAACTAACAGAGCTGTGTTATCGCAATTATAATGGTAGTAGAAGGAGAAGTAGGAGTTGGAGAGGGAAGGATAATATATAGTGAAAGAAAACATAAAGACCAAACATGGCCAAGTCAGTGGTGAAGATAGTCAAGATTAGGAAAGGGCAAGAAGAAGCTTCATGAATGGTGAGTATATGTGTAAAGAGGCTTATTTTGTGTTTTCTGGCTCTTGTTTGGCATAGAAGCATGAACTTATTGAAGAACCGTCCTGGCTTTTGATCTTTCTAAAAGGAGCATCATTCTTCCTTTTTTTTTTTTTTTTTTTTGTATTGTGTTTTATCCGTCACCATAAAATACATCATTAGTTTTTGATGCAGTGTTCCAAGATTCATTGTCTATGTACAACACCCAGTGCTCCATGAAATACATGCCCTCCTTAATACCCACCACCAGGCTCACCCATCTCCTCACTCCCCTCCCCTCTAAAACAAGAGTCCACAGTCTTTCATGGTTCATCTCCCCCTCTGATTCCTGCCCCCCTTCACTTTTCCTTTCCTTCTTCTAATATCCTTCATGTTATTCCTTATGTTCCACAAGTAAGTGAAACCATATGATAATTGGCTTTATCTGCTTTACTTATTTCACTCAGCACAGACTGGAGGAGATCATTCTGCCTTTTGAGCTACCTTTCCAGTTCTGTCTTTTTAGTCAATCAGTTTTGTTAAATCATTGGTTATACAGCATGGGGTAAGAGAATCTGGATACTGACACTCATAGACCACCTACTCTGACTGGGTCCAACTAGAATTTTCCAACAACAAGGTCATCAGCCATACCTGTATTATAGCTCACCCCTCCCCAGAGCTTCTTGAGGTATATCCTAGTCTTTTTTGTTGTATTGGGCATCCTTGGATAATAATACCTCCAGGACCCAGGCTAGAATTTTCTTTTCTCTATAGAATAATGCATTAATCTTTAGGTTATCAGTTCTCCATGGACTGGGGAGAAAGTGAGAGGGCACAGTCCTTTAAGCTTGTTCCCTCACTTCCTATTCCACCTACCTGGTTCCTGCTTCTTTCCTTTCCTTTCCACCCAAAGTCTGATACTCAGAATGTTCTCTGTAAAATTTTCACCCATTGATCATCATTCTCCTTGGGGGTTATTATTTTTCTAATTCTTTCTACTCTTCCCAGAATATATTGGGAATGTACCCATCCACATCCTCATCATCTCTGCTGGATATTTGTCATTGACATGTTTGCAGTGTGGGACCCAGATATGGATGCCAGAGTCCTAAAGCCTAATCACTAGGAGAGGTGGAGCAGAAACTTCATTTTCTTCATTCTAGACACTCTATATTAATTCAGCAAAAGAATATGTATAAGGGAAGTGTCAGGGAAGGGAGGGGGTTGTGTTTGGGAGGGGCCAAAGCCTTAATTGCAGAAATAAAAAATAGACATGGAAAAAAGAACAATTAAGAAGAGTAGACAGTAGAAGAAGTAATAATAGTTATGATAATAATTGTAATAGACCTTTTGTTCCTAAGGCTCTTCCCTCTCACAGAGCCATCCCAGTGGTCAGAAGTTTCCTAAATCTCAGAACCAGTTGCTAGAATTCAATGCATTTACTTTGGTCTCCCTTAAGAGAACAAGACCCAAGATACAGGAATAGAGAAGCTGATTTTGAACTCCAGAACTTTCTCCTTCCCCAAAAAACATTTTGGTACCCCTCTGTCCAATGGTTCTCAACTATTCCTTGACTATTTCTTTCAACCCTCCTACTGAAGTAATTTGAACACTTATTTGAACTGAGCCCATCTTCTCCTTTCTTTGGCTACTGCCAAAACTTTCTTCCTAAATCTTCCTTCTCATTCCCCTGTCTCAAGCTGAAATGGCCTCTCCATTCTCCCAAATCAACTTTATTTTATTTATTTTAAATTTTTATTTATTTATTTGACAGAGAGATCACAAGTAGGCAGAGAGGCAGGCAGAGAGAGGGGGGAAGCAGGCTCCCTGCTGAGCAGAGAGCCCGATGCGGGGCTCGATCCCAGACTCGATCCCAGGATCCTGAGACCATGATTTAAGCCAAAGGCAGAGGCTTAACCTACTGAGCCACCCAGGTGCCCCTAACTTTATTTTCCTAGTAGCTTCACTTCACAGCTAAAATAGAGCAAAGACTGGGAGAGAACTGGGATTCTTACCTGATGTTAAGGTATAAGGACTTGGAGGTTTGTTGAGATCCAGGTAGTCAGTCATAACATCATCACAGCAATGAGTACATCTGTGAAGGGATTTCCTATTTATGACATATTTTCCAAAATTTTGCTTATTTATAATTTTATACTATACTAATGTTATGCAATAGATATATATGTAACATAAAATGTAATTTGTGAAAGGAAGCATTAAAGGGCTTTTAGGGTTACCGAGTATAAACCTTTTATTTTTCAGACAAGGAATCTAAGCCCACAGAGGAACTGTGACTCATCCAAGAAAATACCACTAGGACAAACTGGAATTGAGGCTTTTGTCAAGCTTTTGACTCCTAGTCCAATAACCTTATATACAGGAATCCTACCTCAACTCCTACCCCACTTTTCTATTGAGATTGATCCTGGGGACAGAAGCAAGATAGAGTATTTACACTTTACATACCTATGGTTTGTTTACCCATGCAATCAGAGGAAGTAGTACACTCAGTTTCTACAGAGTTGAAGTGTTTTTCAGAGTCTACGAGGAACAAGACACTTAAGTAAGAATCAATAACAACTAAATATAGATGAATGGAGGTTAAGGGACATAAAGAACAAGGAAGAAGAGGAGCAGTCTTATTTACAAAGGAAAAGTTCTATGCTGCCTTCTTCTGTGTCCTTGAAAAAGGAAATAGGAAACTTCTAAGCAGTCACTGTGGCATCAAATTAAATCCATGTAGGAAAGCAAGAAGAAATGAATTTTCAGGAGGCTATTCAATCAAAGCCCTATGTCTAAAAGGAGATATGAGGCACAGGAAAGATAGAGTTGATCTGTCCCATGGTTTATATCCCAAAAGCATGATGCTCAGAGCACAGAACTACCAGTCCATACTGGTAGTAGTCTAGTACTTCTCTCTGAATAGTTATTCCGGGAAAAAAGACAATGTCATGTGATGAAGCATCAGGAGATAAATGCTCTGCCACTTAGCTGTGTGAACCAATCATTTTGCTTCTCTGAGTCTATGGTACCATTAGAAAAGCTGTACAGATGGGAATTCCAGTGGTGATGAGTGCCTATATCTGAGTAGCACTCACAGCTCATCAAACACTGTGACATGTTCCCAGGTATCTGTGCAGCAAATTTTGTGTCTGTCACTGGATGTAAGTGAGTAACGTAATTGTCCTTATCTATAAAACATGGAGTTTAGGGAGGATTAAATAAGAGAAAAATGTGAAGGTGTGTCATGTACTATGAAGTATAAAATTTAAATGCTTATTGTTAGTATACTCTCAAAATACCTTTTATTGTCACTTACATTATCCTGAGACATTATCCAGAAAAGAGGGTCTTGACAATGTATGAGAGCAGATTCTGTTTCACAAAGTCCTTGAATTTCCTGAAATTTTATCTGCAGTATTGAGTGTAAATACCAGCATTTTGAGGAATCTGTGATCAAAAAAAAAAAAAAGGTTGAGCATTTGATTTAACAGAGATTTGCAGCCTTTTATTCTGACCCAAACACCTAAAGAATATGATAACACTCTAGAGATTCACCATAGCCTTGGAATTGGGGCAAATGAGCTTGGGAAAGGCTATAAGATGATAATCACTAGTGAAAAAAAGGTCATGTGATAGTTGAAAATGTCACCCCAAATCTTCAAATATATCTCTCCTTTAGTGTCAAATTTCTCCTAGCACTCATCCCTGGAAGTCACTGAAAACGTGTATAGATCTTGGTTCACATTTAAAGATTTTTTTATTTAAATTCAATTTAATTAGTATATACTATATTATTAGTTTTAGAGATACAGTTCAATTTTTCATTAGTTGCATATAACACCCAGTGCTCATTACATCTTGTGCCCTCCTTAATGCCCATCACCCAATTGCTCCATCCCTTCACCTACTACCCCTTCAGCAACCTTCAATTTGTTTTCTATAGTTAAGAGTCTCTTATGATTTGCTTCCCTCTCTGTTTTCATCTTACTTGTTTATCTTTAATTAGTTTCAGTCCACTGAATTCTGCCTGTCATTCATACCTCTATACTGAATCTGCTTTTTCTAGGTTACAAAAAACCTCTTAACTGCCAAGCTACAAACCATAAGGGACATTTTTTTTTTCAGTTTCTGTAACAACTCTAGAGTTGGACACTTTCTGTCATTTCTCTCTCAACATTTTTTTTATTGTTTCATTTCATGACAACACATTCTTATAGCTTTTCTCCTATGCTTCCATCACTTCATTATTGCTGTCTTTTATAAATCCTTTTCCTCTAACTTCTCTTTAAATGTGGGTATTCCCTAAGTCTTTTTTCTTGACTTACTGTTCTCTTTACTCAACCCTGATCCTCGAATTCTATCATCTTTCATCATTTCAAATACCATTTATATGTGGTTTATTCTAGAGTCTATTTTCTTCTCACTAGATCTTCTCTTGGGCTCCAGGCCCATATATCCAAATTCCTGTCAGATGGTAATACTTTTGTATGCATTGCATATTACCTTCAACATGTCTAAAACACAACTCAATAACTTGTTATAATGAGCACTGGATGTTATATGTGAGTGATGAAATCATTAAATTCCACTTCTGGGACTAATATTACACTATATATTAACTAACTAGAATTTAAATTAAAATTTGGAAGAAAAAAATAATCTTGACTTTACAAAAAAACCGATTTTATGAAGTTTAAAATATATTTATAATAAAAATATGTGACAATAAGATAAAAAGGTAACTTTATATCAGATCTGTTCTTCCTCTTTCAGTGTTCTCTGCCTTATTTTTTTTACCACTCTCCACACAAACAAAAAAATAAAATGTGCCTTGAATTTCTCTTTTAGATTCACATCTGAATTATCAAGTCTGCCAGATTTCTCCCTAAGTATTTCTCTATCTCATCCTCTTTAATCATACTGCCATTAGACCAGTTCACTTATTATCTCTCATCTGGATGGTGACTGTCCACCTTTGCCCTTTGGTATCAAGTAGTCACATGTGCCCTCATATCGTGGCTATGGGACAAACACGGATGCAACTCTAAGGAGAGGCAGGGCAGAGGCAGAGTGATAAATGGTCATAGCAAAGAACAGAGATGAGACTAGGACCAAGGCAAAGATTAATTACTTGACTGGAACACTGCATGAGTCAGTGTCTAGTATAGTTTCTGAAGGAAAGAGAGCACAGTCATGGTTAAATGTTAACCAAGGGGTACTGGACTAGTCTAGAGATAAGTTTCAGGGGAAACTTAAAAATTCTGAAAGCCTGTCAAGGTGCCAGGAGACCAGGTGTGAACAGAACTAGACTAGTGGGTAGAAATATAGGAAATAGATTTTGATCTCTTATGGGAAAAAAATGGAAGCTGTGCAGTGATGAAGAAGGCTGTTTCAACAGGTGGTATGAGCTTCCTATCACTAAAAATATAGGCACAGAATCTATACAAGGGTATTCTGTATTAAGGGGAAAACCAAATAAAATGCTTTTTTATGCCCCTTTCAGTGATCCTGAGGCTTTTTAGCAGCTGGAGAGATACTTCCCACTCTCTTCCATTTTCATAGGTTCTCTTAGTTTGTGATTTTCAGATAGTTTCTATGGAGAAGAAAGGCAGAGAGACAAAAGTAGCCTGATAATACAGTGTTATGATTAAAAGTCTAAGCTTTGAAGTTAAACAACTGTGGTTCATCTTTAGATTCAGTCACTGTTAGCTCTTGCAAGTTGTATAACTTCTCTGTGAATCCATTTCCTATCTGTAAAATGGCTATAATGGTAGTACCTTTAGTAGTTGTGAAGATTAAATGAAACACTAGATGTTTAACAAAGTTCCTGGCATATATTAAGCACTTATTAAATGTAGTAATGATGACAATGACTGTGCTAAAGTGAAAGAAGGATGTAGAGGTGGAAGACAAATATGATGTTAATGATGTTGAGAGTGACACCCTAGATTTCTTTCATATGCTATTAAGCAAAGTTAATTTTACAAACCTGTAACAAGCACATCTGTGCAAGTTGGAATTCATCTTTAACTAGTTGTTTGGCTTCCACCTCAGAAACAGGGGGATGGGCCCAATCTCTTATGATAGGAAAAAGCACGCAGCCGAAGCTAATGGCCTAGAACTAGATTCATCCCCTGGGTTAGGATAAGAAACAAAAGAAATGGTCAGATAAGTAGAAAGAAAACCAGAAGAGACTACTTTTCCAACTGAGCTTTTGAAAAACCAAAAAATGAAAAGCAAAAACAAAACAAACAAACACACACACACACACACACACAAAAAAAACTTTTAAGACACTTTTATTGAGGCATAATTGATATATAATAAACTGCACACATTTAGAACTGAGCAATTGATAAGTTTGGACACAGTGTACACCCATGAAACCATCATCACAACTGAGACAGGGAATTTATCCCTCTTTCCACACCACTCCTCCCTGCCATCCCCAGTTCAGTCCCCAAGCAACCCTTGCCAATTAACTTTTGAAAGAGTATTTTAAAACAGAGACTGCTCCACCATATGGAATGATGCAAATAAATAAAATAAAACAAGGACATTGAAGGAGCCTTGAAAAATAGGCTATCAGGTGAAGTGAATGAGAACAATTTCAGTGGTAGAAGCCTTTATGCTGGGGGTAAAATGCAAATGAAAGGTAAAGAAAGGGAGACTGCACTGTGGACTACTGAGAGGTTAGAATTTCTACGAGGAGGGATTTTTCAGGTAGGACATTGCAAATGAAAGGTAATCCATAATTATTGAGTACCTACTGTATATTATACCCTGTGGGGGATACAAGAGAAACTTAAGACTTGAAGCCCAGAGGAGTAGCTGACTCAGAATGCTCAAGAAACTTTATATTGAGCAAGTAGACTATTAGGGATCTAGTCAGAGCAAAAGGATGCTGGGGAGTGCAGGACAGAATCAGAAAGCTGTCTTCAAGCAGCAGTGGGAGAGTTTGAGGATTCAGATCCAAAAGGGACAAAAAAGAAGCACATACCGCCTGAGAAATACCAACTTCATGGGTGTTGAACTTCATGTAGGAATTCTGAGAAGGATCTTTTTTGGCTGGAGCTCAGGTAAACTCTTGAACAGAGGATGAACTTTAGGTAGGGAACAGGACAGAGGCATGTTATAGTGGCACGAGCAGTAGGTTTAGAGTCAGCTGCTCTGTGTGGTGTTATCACCTCACCAAATTTTTACATCTCTCTCTCTCTTTTTAATAACTTAGGACAGGGGCTATTGGGAATATCAAATTAAAGAATGTTTGTGAAATGTTGTGTCCTCAGCTTTATTTCTGTGTATAGTTATTAAGATGGTTGGCTAATGCTCAATTGCCCATTCATTCATTCAAAAGATATTTAAGTGCCCATGATATGCCAGCATTGAGAATACTAAACTAAGAAAAACTTAGTTGCTGTATAATGTAGCTTTCCTTCATTACGGATTAAATATGCATCTTGTTTGGAGAAATACAAGGGTGTGGTGGGAGTATCTAAAAGACAATGAATCATGGAACACTACATCAAAAACTAATGATGCACTGTATGGTGACTACAACATAATTAAAAAAAAGAAAGAAAGAAAAACCCAGCCTAGTCTATTAGGGAGTGAGACAGTGATTGAGAGAATGTATCTTCTTTGTATCTCAGTTGTTTAAGGTAGCAAACTCTTTGAGGGCAGGCAGTGTTTGTGATCAATCTCTCTCTTTCATTCATTGTGCTCAACACATGGTATATACTTAACAATATTTGTTACACTGAGCTGAGCCAAGAATGTCAGAACATCCAATTTAAAACTCAGGATGGTTATTTCCAATCCAATTAAGAATGAAGCTTTTACTTTTACTTGAAATTAAAATCCAAAAGTGTCTGGAGTTCCAGGCTTATAAAGCCATATCACATTTCTAGTTCGGTGAATCTCTTCCTCTCTTCTCAAGAACTCTTCTGTCTTATCCTGTTAATTACATGCCCTAAGTGATCAGATCCAGGGTTACCATTTGCAGCCTTTCATAGTTTGTCCTTCCCTATACAATTCTAAGATTGTGGAAATAGACAAGAATAGTGAGGGGAGGCTAGGAGAGGAATGGTAGCTACCCTATAATCATGTTTATTGTTTCATAATAGGTTTGTAGAAATTATGAATGCAGCTATTTTATTCATGTAACTTTAATTATCCAGTATGGTGAAGGGTGAGGCAAAATATTTCTCAACCCCACTAATTAATATGGGTATGGAATGACTGTTAATTAAGAACAAAGGTGACCAAAGGAAGACAATTCACCCTTGACTCTGATGAATGCAAAGTCAAAGCAATAGCTTATTTCTAAATTACCATCATTGATAAAAAGTCAAGCTCAGACCCAAGACTGGTTCCTCAGGGAACCATAATTTTCCTGTTTAGACAATAGAATAAAGGGCTCATCTGTGGGCCGAGGAACAAAACTCAGAGTTACAGGGCCCGAGGAGACAGGGGAGCTATGGATTATTTTGTAAAACCTGCATTTCAATAGCCACTGTTTCACAGGTCTCTTGTAACCCCTGCTTATTTTAGGTCTGTGCAGCTTCAGAACCAAGGGCAGGCCCAGCCTCAGCCATTATTGGTCTGGGGGAACCTACCTTCCTGATCCACATATACATGCCCATTTGCTTCCGACCACTCCTCCCTTCAGGTTTGTGTAGTTCTGTGAAGAATACCGTGCATGCTAGCAACCTGTACCTCTTGAAGCAAATTGTGTTTTCACATGTCATATGCCACAGCTAATATCTTTAGTATTTTGAGGAAAATAAAAGCAAAGAATGCATTATTGTAACACAAGTGTCCTATTGAAGAAAAGGTTATATGTTTTAGAGGAAACAGTATGGGTTTTAGAGACACACAGTAGTTTTACCCCTTGATATTTTAGTGACCTTGGGCTTGAGACTTAGTCTCCTCATCAATAAAATTTGGATATAAAAACCCACCTTTTAAGGCTTTTGTGAAATGAAATAAGCTAAAAAAAATGCAAAGTTCTTAGCAAGTAAAGTATTATCAAGATCCTGCCTTGTATATAAACAGTGCTCTTTAGTTACAACAGTTTGGACCTTACTACAAACCAGTAATGTAAGCAAATCAAGATCTATGTTCCCTTTTTCACTTATAAGGAAACTGATGACCAAATAAGATAAATACAAAAGAAGCCCAATAAAAAAATAGAACAAAATATAAATTTTAAAAAACAACAAAGAACAACAAAAGGTCAGTTAATCTTGGAGTCTTAGCTTCCTCATTTTAAAAATAGGCATACCATTGTCCACCTTTCTGGATTGTGGTAAGGATCAAATGAGCTAATGGATATGACTGTGCTCTGTAAACTGTTGAATCTGATTATGGCTTGATATGTTATGTTGAAAACCTCTCCAAGATCAGGAAAACCAGAAGCGGGGTGGGAGGTTGGGGGAACCAGGTGGTGGGTATTGGAGAGGGCACGGATTGCATGGAGCACTGGGTGTGGTGCAAAAACAATGAATACTATTACGCTGAAAATAAATTAAAAATAATAATAATAATAATAAAAATTTTAAAAAAGGCAAACCAGAAGTGTTATATATTTATTCACTGTTTCATTCATTTATTAATTCACTTATTCATCCAATAACCATTATCAGTTCTATCCTATGTGCCAGGAACAAGGCATTCATAGTCTATAAGAAAAAGATGACGTGCCTAGACAACTATAAGAGAAGGCAGATTACTTTAAGTAGCTTAAGAGCTGTGTGAAAAGTAGATTCTCTTTGATGGCTCATTTAGCCAGTCTGGGGTTCTACCCTGTATTCTGTTCCATTTCATTCCATTCCATTCCTTTCTTTTTTTTTTTTTTTTAAAGATTTTTTTTTTAATTTATTTATTTGACAGAGAGATCACAAGCAGGCAGAGAGGCAGGCAGAGAGAGAAAGGAGGAAGCAGGCTCCCTGCCGAGCAGAGAGCCCGATGCGGGGCTCGATCCCAGGACTCTGAGATCATGACCTGAGCCGAAGGCAGCGGCTTAACCCACTAAGCCACCCAGGCGCCCCCATTCCATTCCTTTCTATCCCATCCCATACCTTGTTCAGATTTACACCACTCATCTAATTAATCACTTTCTATGTATACCCACCGCCTATGTGGTAGCAAGTACTTGGCTACATACATAGTCACTCTCCTGTGCCCTCATGGCAGACCCATTGCTAAGTGATCATGGTACTTCTTCCTACATTCTCAGAATCCTTCTCAACATAATGCTTCAAAAAGCAACTGCCAATTGATTAGAGTTGGCCCTAAAAGTTATGTATCTGGGAATGGTATTCCCACTGTGTTTTTTGTGATCTTTCCCTTGAGTATGAAGAGTTATGAAAACTTCAAACTTTCTAAATCAACAGGTGTTAGTATTTTTTGAATTAGAGAGTTAAAACTCACAGAGGTTAAGAGACTTGCTCAAAGTCACACATTCAATAAGTACAGGGACTGTGATTCAAATATCAGTATTTTGGTTCCAAATTCAGTTTTCTTACTGATACATCAGATTTTTAAAAAATTTTATGTTCTTCAGGATTGATGTGCTGCTCTGCTCAAATTCCATATTATGGAATGACATATCCATCCACTTATTCTTTAACTTTTTTGCATTTGTCCTGCCAAAAGCTGTTCAGGTATTAGGAAGTAAAGAGGTTATTACTCAAAGGAACTTTAATAATTATCTATATAATTAGACTATAACTTGTTTGAGGGCTGGGATTGTATTTTTGTTCACCATTGAATCCCAGTTCTTAATATTTGTTTAATCAATCAGTAAAGTTACTGTCTAGTGGGTAAACAGCTAAGTAAACAGACTATGACAATAAAATATGCAGTTGCCTGGCATGTTCTCTTGCATTTTTTAGGTGGATAGCGTTTCAATTAGCATTAAATCCAATGTGAGGGCCCCTTTCTCTAGCAGAAAGAGAAGGAAGTGGTTCTGAACTGCATCTGAAAATGGTCAAAGAATGTTACACACAAAATGAACAGTATGTGCAAGGATGGGGATATTTGTAAGAACACAACATATTTGAAAGAATATAAATAGATTAAGTGAGATGAGGCAGGTGTAAGCCACACAGTGAAGCCATACTGAAGCCCTGAAGATTGTTACTTTGTTCTGAAGAATGTTTTGGATTTATTAAAGAGTTTTAAGCAAAGGAGTATCATGATGCAATTTGTCTTTTAGAAACAGCTTTCTGGAATTATAGTTAATTTTTTTTTAATTTAAAAAATTTTAACACCAACTCAGCAAGTGGTCTTGAACACTTGACTTTCATAAATGTTTAACTTTTATTATTGTTAACACTGGAGCCAATAAATGGTTGTGTGTCTCTGCATATGTATATGCATAAAAAGCAATATTAGCAATAACATTTTCCTTAATTAATTTTCCCATGACTGGATTCCTATTTGAATATTCATTCTTACAACATTGCAGTATGTTGTGATGCACTTCAGTGAAATTAACTCAAAGAGCTCCTCTTTCCAATTTTAATATTCCACTGGGTTTTCTATCCCCGAAAACTCATTAGTATCTGAGTGCAGCGCTGACGAGAAACAAGAGAGAGGCATATTGTGTGAATGTGAGTCAGAGAAAAGAGACAGCTGGCACGAGAATTTTCTAATAAAGCCCAAAAAGGCTGCTGTGTCTTTGCTCTGTTTGACAAAAAAAAAGAAAGAAAGAAAGAAAGAAAGAAAGAAAGAAAGAAAGAAAGAAAGAAAGAAAGAAAAAAGGTGCTTTGAGTATTCCCTTTGTACTAAAAGTTCTGAATCTTATTCACACCTTTCATGAATGTTGGCAAAAACCAAGTTGTTCTCACTGAAACCTTCTCGTGGATCCATGCCAGAGAAGTGTTGGTATGTTTTCCAAGTTTTCTGATGGTGTTAGAATTTATGTAAAGATTCACTTCAGTCATTTGTCCATGTAAATGACATAGTTTGAATCTCTAGAAAAATTATTCTTAGCAATATAGCTTGACTGTTCTTCCTCTCCTCCTGCTTCAATCTATGTGATTTGGCCATTTAATTATGCCCCATGTTTTCCTACTTGCATGCTTTTAACTTATGCCATTATTTCTTCCTTGAATGCTTTTCTTATTGTCTTTATATGTTGATATTCTAACCATTTTCCAAAGCTGAATTGAAATGCTTTGCCCTTTCAGGAGACATCCATAGCCTGACAAGTAGATACTTTTCCTTCTTCTGGGAAATGGAATCACATTCTAAGTTCTTTGACAGTTGTTTGTGTACACATCCTCTTATAATTATTATAGCTGTCAATTATTAAGCACCTGCCTTGTTCCAGGTTTGGTATTGTTATCTATGTGGGATTGGTGTTATGATCATTTTACAGATATAGTAACTGAGGCTTAGAAATGTTCATTAAAAACAAGATGGGATTGGGAGGGAGACAAACCATAAGTGACTCTTAATCTCACAAAACAAACTGAGGGTTGATGGGGGGAGGGGGGTTGGGAGAGGGGGGGTGGGGTTATGGATATTGGGGAGGGTATGTGCTATGGTGAGTGCTGTGAAGTGTGTAAACCTGGCGATTCGCAGACCTGTACCCCTGGGGATAAAAATATATGTTTATAAAGCCAAAAAAAAAAAATCAAAAAAAAAAAAAAAAAGAAATGTTCATTAAGTTACCTGAAGACCACAAAGCTGGGAATAAGCATGATTATACGAGTAAAAGCTTATATTCTTTCCACCACACTGAACAGTTGTCCTGCTTTATTTGTCCAGTGTCTTTCCCAAGACACAGGGAAAAGGATATTTTAGATTAGCCTTGAAATACGAATGGATTAGGAATTCTGAAGATAAAGGTTAGATGCAATTATCCCAGGTGGAGAGAAGTATGAATGTAGACATGAAGAAATATGTATGTGTTGCAGGGATGCAAGGGCAGAAGGTGTTGGCCAACACTGGCTCATCAGGTTGGTGAATGCCGAGGCTTTAATGAAGGAGGGGGAAGGGAATAAGATTAGAAGGGCAACTGATGTCCAGATTGTGACAGGCCATGGGTGTGGATCAGGATGACACTGTAGTTCTAAGGCCAGGAATGAAGGGAGAAGTCGAGGCCCCAGATGGAGACAGAAGTGCATGGAGAAAGCTTGTGATGTTGCAGGGAAAATGCAATGGAATAGAGCTATAGAGGCCACAGTTCATTTTTAATTGACTAATCACTTGTCATTGCCTGGAGTTGAGACATAGAGCCAGACGAGGCTGATTTAATACTGATATTCCTGAACTGCTGTGGGAAGGACCCTTAAATCTTGCAAGAATAAGATTGAGTCAAGGAGCCCAAGTTTTAAGGAGGGAAGAGATGTGAGGGCAGGGAACTAGGCAGGGCATTGCATAAGCCGAGTAAAATCAGTCCCTAAACTGGGTCATGAGGCAGGGAGGTGTGAGGGGGAAGTAGCAAGAACTTCCTTCGTGTTTTTAATGTGTTAAGACTGTTTTAGTTCAATGTGAGGCATGAGCAGGAAGAACATATGTCCAAGTTTCTCTTGTTTTGAAGTGTTGATTGGTATAACTAAGAGAATGCTAAAATAGCTCTATAGACACATTGAAACATTTCTAAAGTAACATCATAGCCTATTCTAAGGGTGGCAAAGGGGAAAGAGGGTTTATTATATTCTTGTGACATGTAATTGGCCCTTTGGCACATCATTAACTTTGGACAAGTGGTACTACCTCCAGCCAGACTTTTAGGATTCTTCTTCAGCAGCCAAGAGACTAACACAAGAGCTGTGATGCTTTTCTTATAGCTGGCTTGTCTGTAGTGTCTGTGGCAAGGCATCTCTGCCATCTATGGCTATTTCCTCTGCCCTTTTTTGTAGAATCTATTACGTCAAGGGGAATTTCGACAGAGACAGAAACTTGGTCTGTCTTACTCAATGACATATTCATGGAGCCTAATATGTGAATATTTGTTGAATAAATAAACGGTACCTAGCATAGACCAGGAAAATCTGGGTTTAGTTGCCAGTTCACATAATTATTAACTGGAGGCCTCTAAACAAATCATGTAGAGTTCCTGAGTTTTAGTAAAATGAGAAAATAGTATCTGTCCTGTTTGACTCGCAGGGTTTTTGTGAGGATTAAATACATATGAAAACTATGAAGAACATTGTAACTAGCAGAAGAAAATAAAGGGAAGAGACCCATCATTTTATTGTGTCTTGTACCAGGTTCTTTATCTCCAACACTGTATTTCAATCTCATGACAGTATTAAAGGACAT
Organism: Lutra lutra; assembly: GCF_902655055.1. NCBI lineage: Eukaryota > Metazoa > Chordata > Mammalia > Carnivora > Mustelidae > Lutra > Lutra lutra. Next base: position 158,726,549 of record NC_062281.1, read on the forward strand.
TATCATTGTCTTCATCTTTTAAATGAGGACACTAAGGCTTTAGACGCTAAGGCCACACAGTTAGTAAGTGGCAGGCTGAAAGTGTCAGAGCCTCTTCTGGCTGACTTTGCAAAACCCATCCATGTTCTTATTCTCCATACCGCACAAATGTGAGGCAATTTTATTGAAATACTGACATTTAAATAAAGCTTTTACAAAACCTATAATAGAAGGTCAGGAGTCATTCTTAAAGGACACAGAAATGGCCCCTGACTTTGTCTCAGAAGAGACATCTTTACCCTAATTAGTATCATGGTTCCCAGCAACCTGAATATCATCACATTTTGGTACATGTCTGAGAGAACTGTGATGATAGTGCTTTTTCAAACACAGATATCATCTGTGGATGCCACTTTTACTATTTTCTGTTCAGCTCTCCATTTAGTGACACATGTTCAGTGTGCTGAGTACAGATTCATTTTGCCCATGTAGACTATATTTGCTAGAACTCTATTTCTGCCCCCCCTCCCTTGCATTATTCTTCCTACAATACTTAGAACAATCTTGAGTGGTTTGAATGAGGGCAAACCTGTGCTAAGTGATGGGGGAGCACTGTACTTGGAGAGAGAAAATGTGTATGGAACCCCAACACTGCCCTCACTTAGCCTGGAGTCCTTGGACTGAGAAACTCAAACTCGGCCTCTTCTTGGAACAGTGACAAGAGCAAATGATCAAGATAAGTGTATCAGAGGACCACTTCTATACAGTTCTCTGTGTGAAACCTTGTACATGTTAGTTTCCTTCTCTCCTTTATTTTTGGTGTTTGGAGTAATTGCTAAGAATCAAAACATTTAGATTCTAGTCCCAGACTTTGCGCAAGTCACTTCACCTTGCTGGATCTTACTTTCTCTGTCTGTAATGGAGTTCAGCTAGGTAGTCTATATTTTTAACCTTGGGATTTTGCACAGGCCCCAGGTCAAAAACCAAGGGTCTACCAAAGAGAGTAGGAAGTACCATGATGGGGTGATGGGACTCTGAGATTTACTGAGCAGTAGGACTAACTCAGCAATGGAGGAGGTGGGTTGTTACAGAACAGAAGGCTAGGTCGCTTCCTTGGGATGACTGTTTCAGCTACCTCTTGAAGAAATATAAGAACTATTTAAGCATGGAAAGGAACAGTATATTTACCAGATACGTTCAAAGATGAGAAAAAGCAATTAAGGTTCAGAAAACTACATGTTTTTCAATAAAAGTGGGATGTGTGCCTATTATATAGGCATATATATATATATGGTATGAGTATGGAGAGAAGGGTAGGAAAGAGGAAGGGCAGCTTAAAGTACTGAGGAATTTGAAATTTATTCCATAGATGATGGGGAGCTATGTAAGGGGAGAGAGCAACATGACTGGTTTTGACTATTAGAAATACACATTTGTGACTATAAGAACAATGGATTTTGAGGGGCCAAACAGAGGCAGACAGATAAGTTAGGAGTTCTCAATGTGTACATGGCATATTTATGAGCAATGAAGAGACAAACTGGCTGCAATAGTTGTGACTAGGTGCTGCCATGAAGAAGGAATAAAGAAACAGCAGTGAAGTCAACATCAAAGACTCCCAAATAGAACTAGAAGGAAGCAGAACCTTTTCTGATTCTCTAATTTCTGTGCAATTACAAAGAGGTCAGTTTTACATACACACATATGCTAAGCAAAGTACAGTCTCTCCCAGATCCCCTCTGAGATACAGATGGATTTTTAACTTTCTATGTAATCCTTAGGATTGAACATGGATATTAGTAAAACATCACCTTGTGGTTAGGAGGCTTCCTGAGGCAAGAGAATCATCCTGTACATTTGATCAGGCTTAAGATCAGGAATTCATTGTTTTTCAGTAGAATAGATGATGAGATTATGTTTAGAAAGAGACTCAGTAACCTCTGCTTCCTTCATGGTTACTGCCATTTTTGTCACTCATTAGCAGAATTATACTCATCATATCACTTTTATTCTTAACTATATCATTCAAACCCCAAAGTGTGAAAAGTGCAACTGCAGCATTTCATTCCAAAAGTACTTACTGAGTATCTGTTATTTCTTAGGGGGCAGCCAGGTCTAGAGAGAAAAAGGAGAATCAAATAAAATTACGTGAGGTGTGTACGGTTCCTAGCACAGCGCTGGGCATAAGGGCAACTCGGTTAGTAATGGTCTTCTAATTTATGCCCCTAGGATATAAGGATCAAGTGATGAATAAAGACTAGCTTGTACCTGCTGGAATTTATAGCTTTATTTGAAAGATGAGACATAATAAATAAAAAATAATCTTTCTAATGCTTAACAGTTTATAGATCACCTTGACATCCACTATTCCATGTCAAGCTTCCAATGTCAATTCAAATAACCAGAGAAAAGCATATTATTAGCCCCATTAAATAGAGGGGGAAATTGACAACCAAACAAGTTAAGAAATCAAGCAAGACCAGATTGTTTTCAAGTGGCAAAGCAGGCCTTACCTGGCTCAAGCATTTACATTGTGATAGGTATAAGGTAATACCATATAAACTAAATTCTAACCTGTTAGTGGTAGGATTTATAGTTTATAATTTTACAGTAGAAACAAAGTGCTAAGGGAACCTTGAAAGAAAAGGATCCATTCTGCCTAGAACTCTGCAATCTAGTTATCATCTCCTGCATGTTTTTAGGATTCATTTCTGAGCATGGTCATTGTTCACCTAGCCTTCTGCCCCATCCTCACTTACTTAGATTCCAGTAATTCCCTAGGAATTGGTCTAGTCTGTTGAGGGTTTTTGAACCGTTCTTCTAGTCTCATGCCTGCTTAATGTAGCCTTCTGGGTTTGGTAGCCTTCAGGCTACCTCTGAGAGCCACCTAATATTAAGAATCACTGCCTAGGTATTGCCTCAGCCTACTTTGTGATTTGAATTCCTGGATCCTCCCAGGGAAAGCCACAGCTCCTGTCTTCATTATTACTTATTTTTGTGCAATTCTCTCCCTGGTCTTCTTAGAAATCACACTGGACAAAACAGGCAAGACCAAATTCATTATGGCACCAACTCAGGGCCCTCCGTGGTCTGGAGCTTCCAACCAGCTTACCTTACATGTGGAAATACATAGGGAAAAAGAGAGAGAGAGAGATTGAGAGAGAGAATGCAACTAATCAGATTGTTATTCAGAAGAAGGGAGGAAAAGAGTACAAGATGGCAACATGTAAAGTAGGCTCAACCTGAAAAGTGTGTCTTGAAAACTGCTTTAAATGCTTTATCTCATTCAGCCTATGCAATAGCTCTCTGAATAGTATGAGTATTTTCATTTCGCAGTAGAGGTAACTGAGGCTCAGAGAGATATTTAGGCCTTGTGCAAGTCCCTGCAGCCAGGGAGTAGCAGGAAGTGGTTGAGGATCTATTAACTGGATGTACTGGAATGCCTCTGACCCAGTGTACTATTCTTTTCTCTTACTCCAAAGTTATAATGGATGATCAAGTTCTAGATCACACGGTTCAGATGCTGGATGTTTGTTGGATCCCAGGTTGTGGTGTGGGTTGGGGAGCAATGTTGTATAAAGCATTTAGATAAATTTTTCTGAAAAACAAAAACAAAAACAAAAACTGGGAGTTTAAAGATGAATTTGGAGAGGCAAGAATGCAGGAGGACGTCCGTGGGAACAGTGTGCAAGGCTGTGAAGGTGGGAATGAGTTGGGCATAAGTGGAGGTGATGTGGATCATGGTCTCACAGGAGTGGAAAGTGTATTCTGAGGAAGAGGACATTTTTGTTTGTCTAGGGGGAAGGGCTATCAGCCTTAATATGCCTCTTGCTCCCCTGCCCCTAATAGCTGTGGGGACCAACCCTCTGTCAATGTGAGAAAATCCCCTGAAAACAGGAATTTGGCTCTACTCTGAAGACCATGCTGAGGAGAGGTTTTTCCAAGCCATATTTTAAAATTTCTGTTGAAAAACATCCCTAAATCCTTTAACAGAAGACAGATGTCTTCCTGAACAAATATCAGCTCTCACATAATTTGTTGTTTTTATTTCCCCAGCATTTGCCTATTGAATCTGACAACTTCCCATAATTATCCATTTTCCAGAATGAATTATGGAGTATATGTTCCATGTATGTGGTTCATGCTGCTGTTGGTTTATGGACTGTGTGGATGTAGGGTGCCTCTGTGCAGGGAACCAAGTTCTGTCTATCTCCTTGATGCCACTCCCCTTGCCAAACTTCAGTACTTTCACCTGGGAAATCTGATCTCTATCTCGTGGGTCCGTATCTTCGGCACTGGGTATATCAGAGCCATGGTAGGTCAGGGGCTGAAAGATCCCCAATTAAGATAATTCAGTAAATTTAACAGTATGGCATGAGTGTTGAATTTCAGACAGAGCAGGTTTTGATTTTTATCTCCTACTTGTAAGTTAACCTCTCTGAGCTTCAATTTTTCATCTTTAAAGTGATTGTTGAAAACAGGTATTAAATAAATGATAGTTATTATTATTGTCTTTTTTTCCTTCTTGTCTGGATCTTATTTATAGGTTGATAGCTAATCTTTACTAAGGATTAGGACATTTTGGTAGTCATTACTAAGTGTCTTATGTCATTTAATCCTAATAACCATGATATGGATTTAGACTAATATTATCCTCACTTACACATAAGGAAACTGAGTTTTAAAGGTGTCAAGAAACTGCCCAAAGAAGATCATACCTATTGAAGCAGCAGAGTCAAGGTTAGAACCCATGCAGTCTGGCCCAGAGCCTGAAGTCCTAACTGCTTCATTGGCTTCCATCATAACTCATAACTACTTCATCTGCCCTTTTTCTAAGACAAAGAGTTGCCTTATACTCCAATTTTGGCTGTTTCTCTGTGCCCCAGCTCTTCTTTTGATAGCCTATCTAAAACTGCCTTCTTCCTGCCAGCCTTTCCTATAAACTCTAGTTTAGTATTTATAGACCCAATGGCTTCTCCTTGCTGGTATTGATCTCCCAATATTGCTCTTTCTGTTCTCTGCCTGCTAGGGAATGATTTGCTCATTTTTTCATCAAACATTCACTGAGTATCTACTAGCTTCCAGACCTAATTTGGGGTGTTGGCAAAACCAAAACAAATTAAATTGGCTACTATTTTCAAAGATGTCAGTTCCAGTCAGGAGACAAAGATAGAAAAATGTCACTGGCATACCTAACCATTTCTTTCTTTTATACCCATATATAATTCATCACTATTACCTGTTTATTTTGCTTCCAAAATATCTCTTGAGTGTGTATGTTCTTTGCTATCTACATTGCCATTCTATAGTTCAAGTTACTATTATTTCTCACTGGGGTACTGCAGTAGCCTCCTTCATGATCTCTTGTATCCAGGTTGTGTCTACCTCCAAACTGTTCTCAATATTGCAGCAAGACTGATCTTTGAAAAATGTAAGCATGCTTAAAATACTTTAATGGTTGCCCACTGCTCTTAGTGTTATGAAAACAAAACTAAGAGCCCTCATATTTGAGAAAAGAATAGAAAGGAATTGCACCAGCATGAGACGACTGGCTAGCCTTTAAAGATAATTCTAGCTCTAGGGGCTGCCTGGGTGGCTCAGTGGGTTAAGACCTCTGCCTTCAGCTCAGGTCATGATCTCAGGGTCCTGGGATCGAGCCCCACATCGGGCTCTCTGCTCAGCAGGGAGCCTGCTTCCCTCTCTCTCTCTCTGCCTGCCTCTCTGCCTACTTGTGATCTCTCTCTCTCTCTGTCAAATAAATAAAATCTTAAAAAAAAAAAGATAATTCTAGCTCTAACATAAAAGATTTGACTTCATCTGGATAGAACTATGCATCCCTGATAGAATCTCTCACCATTTACCTACTAATTACTGACTGTTCTCCAGTTACCCCAAGCAAATGAATTTTTTGAGATAAATCTTTCTCTTCATTTGTTTGTTTCTTTTTAAAAATTTTTATAATTTTTTATTATGTTCAGTTAGCCACTGTATAGTACATCATTAGTTTTTGATGTAGTGTTCAATGATTCATTAGTTATATGTAACACCCAGTGCTCATCACAGCACATCCCCTCCTTAATAGCCATCACCCTGTTCCCGCTTCCCCCACCCTCCTCTCCTTTGAAGCCCTCAGTTTGTTTCCTACCGCTCATGGTTCATCTCCCTCTTTGATTTCTCCCCTTTTGGATTGCCCATCCATCCCCTGTGGTCCCCTGTGCTATTGTTTATGTTCCATATCTAAATGAAACCATATGACAATTGTTTTTGTCTGCTTGACTTACTTCACTTAGCATAATCCCCTCCAGTTCCATCCATGTCATTGCAAATGGTGGGTATTCATTGTTTCTGTTGGCTGAATAATATTCCATTGTGTATATGTACCGCATCTTCTTTTTATTTTAACTTTGTTTTAATTTTTCAGTGTTCCAAGATTCATTGTTTATGCATCACACCCAGTGCTCCATGTAATACTTGCCCCCTCCTTAATAGCCACCACCAGGTTCACCCACCCCCCACCCCCATCCACTCCCAAACCCTCACTTTGTTTCTCAGAGTCCACAGTCTCTCATGCTTCGTCTCCCCCTCCAATTTACCCCAATTCACTTTTCCTTTCCCTCTCCTCTCCATGTAATTCCTTACGCTCCACAAGTAAGTAAAATCATATGATAATTAACTTTCTCTGCTTGACTTATTTCACTCAGCATAATATCCTCTAATCTGACTCATGTTGGTACAAAAGTTGGGTATTCCTCCTCTCTGATGTATGCTTAATATTCCATTGTATATATGGACCATGTCTTCTTCATCCATTCATCTGTTGAATGCTCTTTCCACAGTTTGGCGACTGTGGCCATTGATGCTATGAACATTGGGGTACAGATGGCCCTTCTTTTCACTACATCTGTATCTTTGGGGTAAATACCCAGTAGTGCAATTGCAGCATCATAGGGTAGCTATTTTTTAATTTTTTGAGGAATCCCCACACTGTTTTCCAAAGTGGCTGCACCAATTTGTATTCCCACCAACAGAGTAAGAGGGTTCCCCTTTCTCCACATCCTCTCCAACACTTGTTGTTTCTGTGTTGATTTTGGCCTGTTGATTTTGGCCATTCTAACTGATGTAAGGTGGTATCTCAATGTGTTTTTTTTTTAATCTTTTTTTAATTTATTTTCAGCATAACAGTATTCATTGTTTTTGTACCACATCCAGTGCTCCATGCAATCCGTGCCCTCTCTAATACCCACCACCTGGTTCCCCCAACCTCCCACCCCCCCACCTTTTCAAACCCTTCAGATTGTTTTTCAGAGTCCATAGTCTCTCATTGTTCACCTCCCCAATGTGGTTTTTATTTGAATTTCCCTGATGGCTAGTGATGATGAACATTTTTTCATGTGTCTGATAGCCATTTGTATATCTTCATTGGAGAAGTGTTCATATCTTCTGCCCATTTTTTGATATGATTATCTGTTTTGGGGGTATTGAGTTTGAGGAGTTCTTTATAGATCTTGGATAGCAGCCCTTTGTCTGTAGTGTCATGTGCAAATATCTTCTCCCCTTCTGTGGGTTGCCTCTTTGCTTTGTTGACTGTTTCCTTTGCTATGTAGAAGCTTTTTATTTTGATGAAGTACCAAAAATTCATTTTCACTTTTGTTTCCTTTGCTTTTGGACCAATATCTAGTAACAACATTGAAGCGCTGATCAAAAACCTCCCAAAAACAAGAGTCCAGGGCTTGAAGGATTCCCTGGGGAATTCTACTGAACAATCAAAGAAGAAATAATACATATTCTCCTGAAGCTGTTTTAAAAAATAGAAACAGAAGGAAAGCTTCCAGACTTTTTCTATGAAGCCAGCATTACCTTGATCCTCAAACCAGGCAAAACCCCCATCAAAAAGGAGATTTTCAGACCAGTATCCCTGATGAATATGGATGCCAAGATTCTCAACAAGATCCTAGCTAATAGGATCCAATAGCACATTAAAAAGATTATCCAATGACCAGGTGGGATTTATCCCTGGGTTGCAAGCATGGCTCAACATTTGCAAATCAGTCAATGTGATAGAAGAAATCAAAAAGAGATGAGAGAAGAACCACACGGTCCTCTCAACTGATGCAGAAAAAAGCATTTGACAAAATACAGGATCTTTTCCTGATTAAAACTTTTCAAAGTATAGGGATAGAGAGAATATTCCTTAACTTCATAAAAATCTATCTATGAAAAACCCACAGTGAATATCATTCTCAATGGGGAAAAGCTGAGAGCCTTCCTGCTGAGATCAGGAACACAAGGATGCCCACTCTCACTGTATTGTTCAACATAGTACTAGAAGTTCTAGCAACATCAATCAGACAATGAAAAGAAATAAAAGGTATCCAAATTGGCAAAGAAGAAGTTAAACTCTCTCTGTTCGCAGATGACATGATCCTTTATATGGAGAACCCAAAAGTCTCCACCCCCAAATTACTAGAACTTATACAGCAATTCAGTAATGTGGCAGGATATAAAATCAATGCACAGAAATCAGTTGCTTTCTTATACACTAACAATGAAACTATAGAAAGGGAAATTAGAGAATCAATTCCATTTCTTATAGCCCCAAGAACCATAAGATACCTTGGAGTAAAACTAACCAAAGAGGTAAAGGATCTGTGCTCAAGGAACTACAGAACACTCATGAAAGAAATTGAAGAAAACACAAAAAGATGGAAAAACATTCCATGCTCATGGATCAGAAGATTAAACATTGTTTAAATGTCTATACTGCCCAGAGCAATCTACACTTTCAATGTCATCCTGATCAAAATTCTACGGCATTTTTCAAAATGCTGAAACAAACAATCCTAAAATTTATATGGAACCAGAAAAGACCCTGAATCCCTAAGGAAATATTGAAAAACAAGAACAAAGCGGGAAGGATCACATTGCCTGATTTCAAGCTTTACTACAAAGCTGTGATCACCAAGACTGCATGGCAGAAAAACAGATACACAGACAAAAGGAACAGAATAGAGAGCCCAAATACAGACCCTCAACTCTTTGGTCAAATACTCTTCAACAAAGCAGTAAAAAATACCCAGTGGAATAAAGACAATGCCTTTAATAAATGGTGCTGGGAAAATTGGACAGCTATGTATAGAAGAATGTAACTCGACCATTCTCTTACACCATACACAAAAATAAACTCAAAATGGATGGAAGTCCTCAATGTGAGACAGGAATCCATTAAAATCCTAGAGAACATAGGCAGTAACCTCTTTGACATTGGCCATAGCAACTTCTTTCAAGACATGTACCACATCTTCTTTATCCATTCATCTGTTGAAGGGTTGTCTTGGCTTCAAACAGCTGGAACAAACAATCTTAAAATTCGTGTGGAATGAGAAAAAAAACCCAAATCGCCAAGGGAATGATGAAAAAGAAAAACAAAGCTGGGGGCATCACCTTGCTTGACTTCAAAGTATATTACAAAGCTGTGATCAACAAGACATCATTGTATTGGCACAAAACCAGACACATAGACCAATGGAACAGAATAGAAACTCCAGAAATGGACCCTCAACTCTATGGACAGCTAATCTTTGACAAATCAGAAAAAAATACCAATGGAAAAATGACAGTCTCTACAATAAGTAGTGCTGGGGAAATTGGACAAGCTACATATAGAAGAATGGATTTTTATTTACTTTAGTGACAGAGCCAATTCAATAAGAATGCTTTCATTCATTTATTCATTTATTCCACAACCATTCACTGAGCATGCATTCTTTTTTGGGTCATATAATGGATACTGGAGATACTGTCTCAGCTTATTCAATCCTAGTAATTCTTCTGGTTGCTAGAGTTTCAGCAATCAACAATAGGAAGAAAAGAGGCAAGGTCCCTGTTCTCATAAAGGTTAGCTACTAGGTTTATATCTCCCTGATGGCAAGTGATGTGGAGCATTTATTCATGGGTCTGTTGGCCATTTGTATGTTTCTTTGGGGAAGTGTCTGCTCTTGTCTTCTGCCCATTTATTGACTGTGATATTTTGTGTGTTGAGTTTGAGAAGTTCTTTATAGAACTTGGATACCAGCCCTTTATCTGAAATATCATTTGCAGATATCTTCTCCCATTCTGTAGGTTGCCTTTTAGTTTTCTTGATTATTTCCTTTGCTGTGCAGAAGATTTTTATCTTGACGAAGTCCCAAAACTTCATTTTTGCTTTTGTTTCCATTGCCTTTGGAGACGTGTCTAGCAAGATATTGCCGTGGCCAAGGTTGAAGAGGTTTCTGCTCGTGTTCTCCTCTAGAATTTTGATGGATTCCTGTTTCATACTTAGGTCTTTCAAACATTTTGAGTTTATCTTTGTGTATGGTGTGAGAGAATGGTCCAGTTTCATTTTTCTGCATGTGGCTTTCCCAGCATCATTTATTGAAGAGACTTTTTTCCATTGGACATTCTTTCCTACATTGCTGAAGATTAGTTGACCATAGAGTTGAGGGTCCATTTCTGGGTTTTCTTTTCCATTCTATTCTATTCTATTCTATTCTATTCTATTCTATTCCTTTGATCTATGTGTCTGTTTTTGTGCCAGTACCATGCTGTCTTGATGATCACAGCTTTCTAATATAGTTTGAAGTCAGACATTGTGATGCCCCCAGCTTTGGTTTCTTTTTCAACATTCCTCTGGCTATTTGAGGTCTTTTCTGGTTCCATACAAATTTTAGGCTTGTTTGTTCTAGATTTGTGAAAAATGTCGATCGCAACTAATGAATCATTGAACATTATATAAAAAACTAATGATGTACTATATGTTGGCTGATTGAACTTAAAATTAGGGGCGCCTGGGTGGCTCAGTGGGTTAAGCCTCTGCCTTCAGTTCAGGTCATGATCTCAGGGTCCTGGGATTGAGCCCCACATCGGGCTCTCTGCTCAACAGGGGGCCTGCTTCTCCCTTCTCTCTGCCTGCCTCTCTGTCCACTTGTGATCTCTCTCTCTGTCAAATAAATAAATAAAAATAAAAAAATTAAAATAAAAAAAAGATTAGCTACTAGAATGAAACTTAGCTTCTTCTCTTAGAAAGCTTGTGGTTTATGAGGAAAGACATTATTCATTTATTACCCAACATTTACTGAGTACCTACAATGCATCAGGCCCTGGGGATACAATGGTAAATGAAACAGACACCAAGTTCTCATAATTTGGCAATTATGGAGTGGAAGGTACAAGATTATAATTCTGTGCGATGGACTGTAGGAACCCGGAAGAGAGAGACTTGAATTCTATGTGCTGGATCAGGGAACACTTTTCATTGAAAATACCTGGTTGAATTAGAACTTAAAAATGGGTTGGGTACTGTATTACTTCTAGGTACCAATAATTAGCACCAAATTTAAGCAAATATTATACTTGACATTTCCTCCAGGCTTTACTTTTTATAGAAAATATTACTTCACTTATTTGTGGAGCATAATAAATAGCATGGAGGACAAGAGGAGATGGAGAGGAAAAGGGAGTTGAGGGAAATTGGAAGGGGAGGTGAACCATGAGAGACTATGGACTCTGAAAAACAATCTGAGGGTTTTGAAGGGGCAGGGGGTGGGAGGTTGGGGGAACCAGGTGGTGGGTATTGGAGAGGACACAGATGGCATGGAGCACTGGGTGTGGTGCAAAAACAATGAATACTGTTATGCTGAAAATAAATTTAAAAAAAATTTAAAAAAAGAAAAAAAAAGAAAATATTATTTCTAATATTTATAACACTGCATGATATTGATGAGGAAACTCAAATTCGTGGCTGTGAGGTGACTTTTTGAGAGTCACAAAGCTAGTGAGTGACACAATCAGTATTCCAGCCCAATATGTCCAACTTCAAAGATTTTGCTTTCCCTGCTCTCTACCCTGCTAAATGCACTGACATTTCCTAGACTCTGTCATTCAGCCTCAGACATATCATAATCTCATTCACAATTTTTATGTATCAGAGCCTTATAACTGTCATATTCAGTTTGAGGGTCCTCATGTGAAACCCAGTGCAAGTCTGATCTGGAGCCAGAGTTCTGGAAAGGATATTTACTGTTTCAGGAAAATTGCTTTCTAGTTGACATTAATTCCTATCTTGTTTCCTAAGTTCCCACCATTTCAGTGATTCCTGAATTTTCCCTGGCAAACTCAGGCTCTCTTTCCAAGTAGCAGATATTATTACCTCCACATTCCTCAATAATAAAATAGTCAATGCTATTACTGCCCCACTCCTCAATAAGAAATTGGCCCTTGCCATTTGATTTTCCCTTCAGGAGTTGATGAAATCAATAGCCTGGTCTTAATAGACCTCTGTAAAAGAGCAGATCCAGACAGAAGACATGCCACTCTATTCTACCAAGCACAGAACATCATGCTAGACACTATAGGGAATCAGAAGAAACTGACCATACAGGAGTCAGGGTTACTATTTCAATCTAACTGATAAGTTGTTTTGCTATTATGAGCCTCAGTTTCCTCATCTGTAAGATAAGGATGGTCCTATCAGTCCTGTTAGTCCCACTGATTTGTGGAGGATCATCTGATATATAGCTATCAAAGTTCTTTAATAACTGTAAACGTGTTTTCACATCTTATTGCTCCTTTGTGATCATGACTATGATCTGATTGTTTAGAAGAGCATGTAAGGTAAAACTGAATGTGAAGAAATCAGAGAGGGAGAAAAACCATATGAGACTTTTGACTCCAGGAAACAAACTGAGGGTTATGGAAAGGGAGGTGGGTGGGGGGATGAGATAATTGGGTGATGGGAATTAAAGAGGGCATATAATATAATGAGCACTGGGTATTATATTTAACTAATGGATCATTAAACATATAAAAAACTAATGATGTACTATACCTTGGCTAATTGAATTTAAATAAATTTTAAAAAGATCATGTAAGAATAGTTAGATGGTAATAAAATATGGTGGTCTGGCTAAACAAAAAACAGACAAAGCTAACCACGCCCTTATCTGTGTCCATGCTCACTTGTTTTGTTTCTTAAATTCCATATATTAGTGAAATTATATGGTAATTTTCTTTCTCTGACTGACTTATTTCACTTAGCATTATACTGTCCAGCTACATCCACCCATGCCATTGAAAACAGCAATATTTCTTTCTTTTTTTTTTTGCTATGTTTCCTATTTTATTTTTTTTAATTTCTTTTCAGTGTAACATTGTTTTTGCACCACACCCAGTGCTCCCTGCAATCTGTGCCCTCTCTAATACCCACCACTTGGTTCCCCCAACCTCCCACCCCCTGCCCCTTCAAAACCCTCAGATTGTTTTCCAGAGTCATTTTTTTATATTATGACTGAATAGTATACCATTGTGTGTGTATGTATGTACATATATATATGTATGTATGTACATATGTATACACCCACACACACACATATAACACGTCTTTATACATTCATCCATTAATGGAAACTTGGCCTGTTTTCATAGTTTGACTATTGTAAATAAGTCTGAAATAAACACAAGGATGAATGTATCCCTTTGAATTAGTGTTTTTATATTTTGGGGGAAATATTCCCTAGTGCAATTATTGGAGAATGGAGTAGTTCTGCTTTTAACTTTTTGAGGGAACTCCATACTGTTTTTCATAGTGGATGCACCAGTTTGCATTCCCACCAATGGTTCCTTTTTCTTCATATCCTCACCAACTCTTGTTTCTTAAGTTTTTGATTAACCATTCTGACTAGTGTGATATCTTATTGTGGTTTTGAATTGTACTTCCCTGATGATGAGTAATGTGTCTTTTGGCCATCTGTATATCTTCTTTGGAGAAATGTTTGTTAATGTCTTCTGCCAATATTTAATTGGATTATTCATTTTTGGGGTGTTGACTTGTATAAGTTCTTTATATATTTTGGATAATAACCCTTTATCAGATATGTCATTTGCAATTATCTTCTCCCATTTAGTAGGTTCCCTTTTAGTGTTGTTGGTTATTTCCTTTGCTGTGCAGAAGCTTTTTCTTTTGATGAAGTCCCAATAGTATATTTTTGCTTTTATTTCCCTTGCCTCAGGAGACATACCTTGAAAACTATTGCTGGGGCTGATATCAGAGAAATTACTGCCTGTGCTCTCTTCTAGGATTCTTTCTATAGTTTTGCTATTGTTGATAATGCTACTGTAAACATTGGGATATAGTATGCCTTTGAATTAGGATTTTTGTTCTCATTGGGTAAATACCTAATAGTGCAATTACTGGGTCATAGGGTACTTCCATTTTTAACTTTTTTGGTGAATGTTTATATTATTTCCTCAGTGTGCACCAGTTTGCATTCCCACCAATAGTGCAGGAGGGTTCCCCTTTTCCCCACATCCTTGTCAACACCTGTTGTTTCTTGTGTTGTTGTCTTTAGCCATTCTGAAAGCTTCTGCCCAGTGAAGGAAACAATCAACAAAACTAATAAGCAACCTTCAGAGTAGGATAAGATATTTTCAAATGACATAAATGATAAAGGACCAGTATGCAAAATAAATAAAGAACTTATAAAACTCAACACCCGAAAAACAAATAATCTAATTAAAAAATGGGTAGAAGAACCTTACACCAATTAGAATGGCAAAAAATAACAGGACAGGAAACAAGTGTTGGAGAGGATGTGGAGAAAGGGGAATGCTCTTATACTGTTGGTGGGAATGCAAGTTAGTGCAGCCACCTTGGAAAACAGTGTGGAGATTCCTCAAAAAAATTAAAAATAGAACTACCCTATGACCCTGCAATTGCACTACTGTGTATTTACCCCAAAGATACAGATGTAGTAAAAAGAAGGGCCATCTGTACCCCAGTGTTCATAGCAGCAATGGCCACAGTTGCCAAGAGTTGAAGAGTCAAGATGCCCTTCAATGAATGAATGGATAAAGAAGATGTGGTCCATATATACAATGGAATATTATGCCTCCATCAGAAAGGATGAATACCCAACTTTTGTATCAACATGGACGGGACTGGAGGAAATTATACTGAGTGAAATAAGTCAAGCAGATAAAGGGAATTATCATATGGTTTCACTTGTGGACCATAACGAATAACATGGAGGACATTGGGAAAAGGAGAGGAGAAGGGAGTTGGGGTAAATCAGAGGGGGAGATGAAACATGAGAAACTGTGGAATCTGAGAAACAAACTGAGGGTTTGGAGGGGAAGGGTGGGGGGTTGAGTGAACTTGGTGGCGGATATTAAGGAGGGCACGTATTGCAAGGAGCACTGGGTGTGATGCATAAACAATGAATCTTGGAACAAAGAAAAAATAAAATAAAGTTAAAAAAAATGGGTAGAAGACATGAATAGGTATTTCTCCAAAGAAGACATACAGATGGCCAACAAATACATGAAAAGATGCTCAACATCTCTCATCATCAAGTAAATACAAATCATAACTATAATGAGATACCACCTCACACTTGTCAGAATGGTCTTAATCCATTTTGACTTTATTTTTGTGTATGGTGAAAAAAAGTGGTCCAGTTTTATTCTTTTGCATGTAGCTGTGCAGTTTTCCCAACACCATTTGTTGAAGAAACTGTCTTTTTCCCATTTTATATTCATTCCTCATTTGTGGAAGATTAATTGACCATATGACAGAAGGTTTATCTGGGTTTTTCTATTATGTTCCATTGATCTATGTGTCTATTTTTATGCAAGTACCATACTGTTTTGATCACTACAGCTTTTTTAAAAATTTATTTTCAGTGCTCCAGAATTCATTGTTTATGCACCACACCCAGTGCTCCATGCAATACATGCCCTCCATAATACCCACCACTAGGCTTACCTAACCCCTCACGCCCCCTTCCCTCCAAAACCCTCAGTTTGTTTCTCATAGTCCACAGTTTCTCATGCTTCATCTTCCCCTCCAATTTCCCCCAAATCCTTCTCCTCTCCATCTTCCCATGTCCTCCGTGTTATTCCTTATGCTCCACAAGTAAGCAAAACCATATGGCAGCTTTTTAATATAACCTGAAGTCTGGAATTGTGATACACCAAACATGCTAGAGTATTGTCAAGGAATAGGCAATTGTTACTATTTCTTGGCCTAGGGCCAGTCCAGTTCCTTATCAGGCTTCCCTTTTTTTTTTTTAAGATTTTATTTATTTATTTGACAGACAGATATCATAAGCAGGCAGAGAGAGAGGAGAAAGCAGGCTCCCCTCGTAGCAGAGAGCCCAACGCAAGGCTCAATCCCAGGACCCTGGGATCATGACCTGAGCTGAAGGCAGAGGCTTTAACCCACTGAGCCACCCAGGCGCTCCCAGACTTCTCTTTTATTGTCAAAGTAAAATGGGAGCATGCCATGCTGCCATCTTTGTCCTTTGGCAACCCCATTCCAAATTTCCCCACATAAATTATAGGAGAGACAGACAGAGTGAGAGAAGGAGAGAGAGAGAGAGAGAGAGAGAGAGTGTGTGTGTGTGTGTGTTAATAAAAGAGAAAGAGAGAAGAGAGATCTCTAGAAGGTTAAGAGAACCTTTTTTTTTTTTAGAATTATTTTTTTTTCAATTTTATTTTTTATAAACATATAATATATTTTTATCCCCAGGGGTACTGCTCTGTGAATCGCCAGGTTTACACACTTCATAGCACTCACCATAGCACATACCCTTCCCAATGTCCATAACCCCACCCCCCCTCTCCCGAACCCCCTCCCCCCATCAACCCTCAGTTTGTTTTGTGAGATTCAGAGTCACTTATGGTTTGTCTCCCTCCCAATCCCATCTTGTTTCATTTACTCTTCTCCTACCCACTTAATCCCCCATGTTGCATTTCCTCTCCCTCATATCAGGGAGTTAATATGATAGTTGTCTTTCTCCGATTGACTTATTTCGTTAAGCATGATACCCTCTAGTTCCATCCACGTCGTCGCAAATGGCAAGATTTCATTTCTTTTGATGGCTGCATAGTATTCCATTGTGTATATATACCACATCTTCTTTATCCATTCGTCTGTTGATGGACATCTAGGTTCTTTCCATAGTTTGGCTATTGTAGACATTGATGCTATAAACATTCGGGTGCACATGCCCCTTTGGATCACTACGTTTGTATCTCTAAGGTAAACACCCAGCAGTGCAATTACTGGGTCATAAGGTAGTTCTATTTTCAACATTTTGAGGAACCTCCATGCTGTTTTCCAGAGTGGTTGCACCAGCTTGCATTCCCACCAACAGTGTAGGAGGGTTCCCCTTTCTCCGCATCCTCGCCAGCATCTGTCATTTCCTGACTTGTTAATTTTAGCCATTCTGACTGGTGTGAGATGATATCTCATTGTGGTTTTGATTTGTATTTCCCTGATGGCGAGTGATATGGAGCACTTTTTCATGTATCTGTTGGCCATCTGGATGTCTTCTTTGCAGAAATGTCTATTTATGTCTTCTGCCCATTTCTTGATTGGATTACTTGTTCTTTGGGTGTTGAGTTTGCTAAGTTCTTTATAGATTTTGGACACTAGGCCTTTATCTGATATGTCATTTGGAAATATCTTCTCCCATTCTATCAGCTGTCTTTTGGTTTTATTAACTGTTTCCTTTGCTGTGCAAAAGCTTTTGATCTTGATAAAATACCAATAGTTCATTTTTGCCCTTGCTTCCATTGCCTTTGGCGATGTACCTAGGAAGATGTTGCTGCAGCTGAGGTCGAAGAGGTTGCTGCCTGTGTTCTCCTCAAGGATTTTGATGGATTCCTTTCTCACATTGAGGTCCTTCATCCATTTTGAGTCTATTTTCATGTGTGGTATAAGGAAATGATCCAATTTCATTTTTCTGCATGTGGCTGTCCAATTTTCCCAACACCATTTATTGAAGAGGCTGTCTTTTTCCATTGGACATTCTTTCCTGCTTTGTTGAAGATTAGTTGACCATAGAGTTGAGGTTCTATTTCTGGGCTCGCTATTCTGTTCCATTGATCTACGTGTCTGTTTTTGTGCCAGTACCATGCTGTCTTGATGATGACAGCTTTGTAATAGAGCTTGAAGTCCGGAATTGTGATGCCACCCACTTTGGCTTTCTTTTTCAATATTCCTTTAGCTATTCAAGGTCTTTTCTGGTTCCATATAAATTTTAGGATTATTTGTTCCATTTCTTTGAAAAAAATGGATGGTACTTTGATAGGAATTGCATTAAATGTGTAGATTGCTTTAGGTAGCATGGACATTTTCACAATATTTATTCTTCCAATCCAGGAGCATGGAACATTTTTCCATTTCTTTGTGTCTTCCTCAATTTCTTTCATGAGTACTTTATAGTTTTCTGAGTATAGATTCTTAGTCTCTTTGGTTAGGTTTATTCCTAGGTATCTTATAGTTTTGGGTGCAATTGTTAAATGGGATGGACTCCTTAATTTCTCTTTCTTCTGTCTGGTTGTTGGTGTAGAGAAATGCAACTGATTTTGTGCATTGATTTTATATCCTGACACTTTACTGCATTCCTGTACAAGTTCTAGCAGTTTTGGAGTGGAGTCTTTTGGATTTTCCACATATAGTATCATATCATCTGCGAAGAGTGATAGTTTGACTTCTTTGCCGATTTGGATGCCTTTAATTTCCTTTTGTTGTCTGATTGCTGAGGCTAGGACTTCTAGTACTATGTTGAATAGCAGTGGTGATAACGGACATCCCTGCCATGTTCCTGACCTTAGCGGAAAAGCATTCAGTTTTTCTCCATTGAGAATGATATTTGCGGTGGGTTTTTCATAGATGGCTTTGATAATATTGAGGTATGTGCCCTCTATCCCTACACTTTGAAGAGTTTTGATCAGGAAGGGATGCTGTACTTTGTCAAATGCTTTTTCAGCATCTATGGAGAGTATCATATGGTTCTTGTTCTTTCTTTTATTAATGTGTTGTATCACATTGATTGATTTGCGGATGTTGAACCAAACTTGCAGCCCTGGCATAAATCCCACTTGGTCGTGGTGAATAATCCTTTTAATGTACTGTTGAATCCTATTGGCTAGTATTTTGGTGAGAATTTTCACATCTGTGTTCATCAAGGATATTGGTCTGTAGTTCTCTTTTTTGATGGGATCCTTGTCTGGTTTTGGGATCAAGGTGATGCTGGCCTCATAAAATGAGTTGGGAAGTTTTCCTTCTATTTCTATTTTTTGGAACAGTTTCAGGAGAATAGGAATTAGTTCTTCTTTAAATGTTTGGTAGAATTCCCCCGGGAAGCCATCTGGCCCTGGGCTTTTGTTTGTTTGGAGGTTTTTGATGACTGTTTCAATCTCCTTACTGGTTATGGGTCTGTTCAGGCTTTCTATTTCTTCCTGGTTCAGTTGTGGTAGTTTATATGTCTCTAGGAATGCATCCATTTCTTCCAGATTGTCAAATTTGTTGGCGTAGAGTTGCTCATAGTATGTTCTTATACTTGTCTGTATTTCTTTGGTGTTAGTTGTGATCTCTCCTCTTTCATTCATGATTTTATTTATTTGGGTCCTTTCTCTTTTCTTTTTGATAAGTCTGGCCAGGGGTTTATCAATCTTATTAATTCTTTCAAAGAACCGGCTCCTAGTTTCATTGATTTGTTCTATTGTTGTTTTGGTTTCTATTTCATTGATTTCTGCTCTGATCTTTATGATTTCTCTTCTCCTGCTGGGTTTAGGGTTTCTTTCTTGTTCTTTCTCCAACTCCTTTAGTTGTAGGGTTAGGTTGTGTACCTGAGACCTTTCTTGTTTCTTGAGAAAGGCTTGTACCACTATATATTTTCCTCTCAGGACTGCCTTTGTTGTGTCCCAGCGATTTTGAACCGTTGTGTTTTCATTATCATTTGTTTCCATGAATTTTTTCAATTCTTCTTTAATTTCCTGGTTGACCCATTCATTCTTTAGAAGGATGCTGTTTAGTCTCCATGTATTTGGGTTCTTTCCAAATTTCCTCTTTTGATTGAGTTCTAGCTTCAGAGCATTGTGGTCTGAACATATGCAGGGAATGATCCCAATCTTTTGATACTGGTTGAGACCTGATTTAGGACTGAGGATGTGATCTATTCTGGAGAATGTTCCATGTGCACTTGAGAAGAACGTGTATTCTGTTGCTTTGGGATAAAATGTTCTGAATATACCTGTGATGTCCATCTGGTCCAGTGTGTCATTTAAGGCCTTTATTTCCTTGTTGATCTTTTGCTTGGATGATCTGTCCATTTCAGTGAGGGGAGTATTAAAGTCCCCTACTATTATTGTATTATTGTTGATGTGTTTCTTTGATTTTGTTATTAATTGGTTTATATAGTTGGCTGCTCCCACATTAGGGGCATAGATATTTAAAATTGTTAGATCTTCTTGTTGGACAGATCCTTTCAGTATGATATAGTGTCCTTCCTCATCTCTTATTATAGTCTTTGGCTTAAAATCTAATTGATCTGATATAAGGATTGCCACTCCTGTTTTCTTCTGATGTCCATTAGCATGGTAAATTCTTTTCCACCCCCTCACTTTAAATCTGGAAGTATCTTCAGGTTTAAAATGAGTTTCCTGTAGGCAACATATATATGGGTTTTGGTTTTTTATCCATTCTGATACCCTGTGTCTTTTGATTGGGGCATTTAGCCCATTAACATTCAGGGTAAGTATTGAGAGATATGAATTTAGTGCTATTGTATTGCCTGTAAGGTGACTGTTATTGAATATTGTCTCTGTTCCTTTCTGATCTACTATTTTTAGGGTCTCTCTTTGCTTAGAGGACCCCTTTCAATATTTCCTGTAGAGCTGGTTTGGTGTTTGCAAATTCTTTCAGTTTTTGTTTGTCCTGGAAGCTTTTAATCTCTCCTTCTATTTTCAATCATAGACTAGCTGGATATAGTATTCTTGGCTGCATGTTTTTCTCATTTAGTGCTCTGAATATATCATGCCAGCTCTTTCTGGCCTGCCAGGTCTCTGTGGATAAGTCTGCTGCTAATCGAATATTTTTACCATTGTATGTTACAGACTTCTTTTCCTGGGCTGCTTTCAGGATCTTCTCTTTGTCACTAAGACTTGTCAATTTTACTATTAGGTGACGGGGTGTGGACCTATTCTTATTGATCTTGAGGGGGGTTCTCTGAACCTCCTGGATTTTGATGCTTGTTCCCTTTGCCATATTGGGGAAATTCTCTCCAATAATTCTCTCCAATATACCTTCTGCTCCCCTCTCTTTTTCTTCTTCTTCTGGAATCCCAATTATTCTAATGTTGTTTCATCTTATGGTGTCACTTATCTCTTAAATTCTCCCCTCGTGGTCCATAGGTCTTTGTCCCTCTTTTGCTCAGCTTCTTTATTCTCTGTCATTTGGTCTTCTATATCGCTAATTCTTTCTTCTGCCTCATTTATCCTAGCAGTGAGAGCCTCCATTTTTGATTGCACCTCATTAATAGCCTTTTGATTTCAACTTGGTTAGATTTTAGTTCTTTTATTTCTCCAGAAAGGGCTTTTATATCTCCCGAGAGGGTTTCTCTAATATCTTCCATGCCTTTTTCGAGCCCGGCTAGAACCTTGAGAATCGTCATTCTGAACTCTAGATCTGACATATTACCAATGTCTGTATTGGTTAGGTCCCTAGCCTTTGGTACTGCCTCTTGTTCTTTTTTTTTGTGGTGAATTTTTCCGCCTTGTCATTTTGTCCAGATAGGAGTATATGAAGGAGCAAGTAAAATATTAAAAGGGTGGCAACAACCCCAGGAAAATATGCTTTAGCCAAATCAGAAGAGATTCCAAATCATGAGGGGGGAGAAAGTGGATAAAAAGAGGTTCAGAAAGAAAAAAAAAAAGAAACAATTAAAAAAAGAAAACCAATAAAGAAAAAATATAAAAAGAAAAAAAAATATATATATATTACATAAACTAGTTTAAAAACGTTAAAAAAGAAAAGGGTAAGAGTTAAAAAAAATAACAGAAGAAGAGAAAAAAATTGAAAAAGAAAAAAAATTAAATTAACTGCAAGGCTAAAGAATCATGGGGAGAAAGCCATGAGTTCCGTGCTTTGCTTTCTCCTCCGCTGGAATTCCGCTGCTCTCCTTGGTATTGAAACTGCACTCCTTGGTAGGTGAACTTGGTCCTGGCTGGGTTTCTTGTTGATCTTCTGGGGGAGGGGCCTGTTGTAGTGATTCTCAAGTGTCTTTGCCCCAGGCGGAGCTGCACCGCCCTTACCCGGGGCCGGGCTGAGTAATCCGCTCGGGTTTGTTTTCGGGAGCTTTTGTTCCCTGAGTGCTTCCGTAGAGTTCCGGAGGACAGGAATGAAGATGGCGGCCTCCCGGTCTCTGGCCCGGAGGTGCCGAGAGCCCGGGGCCCCAATCCTCAGTGCGCCCTCAGAGAACAGCACCCAATTACTCCCGTCACCCTTGCCTCTGGCTGCACTCCGAGCTGACCGAGCCTGCGACCGGTTCAAGGTAACCCTGAGCTTAGAGCTCACTCCTCGGCTCTGTCTTTGTAGCCGGCTTCCCTGTTATAATACCTGTAAGCTCTGCGACACTCAGACACCCCCGATCCTTCTGTGACCCTGCGGGACCTGAGGCCACGCTGACCCCTCGTGGGCTTCACCCCGGTTAAGCCTCTGGAGTGATGCCCCTCAGCAGAACAGACTTTTAAAAGTCCTGATTTTGTGCTCCATTGCTCCGCCGCTTGCCAGGAGCCGGCCCCTCCCCCTGCGGTCTATCTTCCCATCACTTTGGATTCACTTCTCCACCAGTCCTACCTTTCAGAAAGTGGTTGATTTTCTGCTTCTAGAATTGCTGTTCTTCTTCTCTTTGATCTCCTGTTGGATTTGTAGGTGTTTGCAATGTTTAGATAAGCTATCTAGCTGATCTCCCGCTACCTGAAGTAGTCTCAGCCTGCTACTTCTCCGCCATCTTGACTCCTCCCGAGACTCTCTTTGATAGTACTTAGGAGTACTACCAGGCTCTGAAGTACAAACCTATATTGGCTACAATTTTGCATAGGGTATTAAAGATGCATTGGTATAACAATTTATTAACTTATTCTGAAAAATGACTCTCACTGGACCCATGTGCTGTAACAGCTGTGTATTATCCTGTGTCACCAAGCCAAATGAGAAGGCAAATCATTATTTCAACTTGCTTTGGTGATCATATAAGCAAGAGGAATTCATATGTTGTTTTATAACTTGAGGGATTGTCCTTCCTCAAGATAGCTATATAAATGGGACTGAAGTACTCTATATATACCTTTCTTTTTTGTGGTGTGGTATGAATGCCAGTGCCTATTACTAAATATGCAAATTCATGTGTTTCTGCAAGTGTGTGTGTGTGTGTGTGTTTGCATGCATGTGTGTATAGATACATACATATGTCTAGGTTCCTTACTAAGTATTATTTGTGGAGATTTCACTTCTTTTCACCTATCTTACCACAACTTGAGACTGATCCTAATGCTCTGTATATAGTTGGTACTCAACATTATGTCTGCTAATAACTGGTGAACAAGATATATAGTTTCCAAGTATGGAGAATATGGCTCTTTCATTTCGTTTCATCATAATCAAACATTTATGGAATGAATCTTACTATGTGCCTAGAGAGGATGAAAAACCAAATCTACAATTTTGTTTTACCCTTAATAATATTATGCCCTCCTAGGATGATTGTGTATATAATTGTACAAGTATGAAGAATTATCAAGAAGATATAATGACTCTTGTCCTTGTGAGGAATAAAACTATGCATAGCATCCATGACTTGTTGCTCATCACCATACTATCTACTCTGGTAGCATCTCATCCCTCTTAAAGGTAGCCCAATGCACTTCCTATGTAGTCATTTATTTGGTATCTTAAAAGCTCCATGAGTGAAGGTCTTTGACCTTTATCTGGAACTCAGGATAGCTGAATAACCTTTCAGTTCAACTTAACATTATTCCCTGTAGATCTGTAGACCTTGTCCTTGTCCTATTTTGGGATATCTTTAATATCACTGTATATAACAAGTCAATCAAGTAAGGTTTTTCTGTACCGGTTTCAGTAATAGAACTATAGCATGTGAGAGCTGGAAAGCATCTTAGAGAACACCTTTTTTTCCCAGTGTCCCATCACCACTCCTGTTATTATTCCTGATTGTTTCAACATTCAGTCCTGGAATCTCCGTTCTTTCATATTCAGCCTCTTCAGAAACTCTAGTCATTGTCGTAACCTAGAACTTATCAGTTACTACATATTTTATTTAATCTGTCATTACATTTCTCTTTTGAGAGATTATAAAATGTGGAAAAAGTACCTGTATCATCTCTTATCTTTTTGGTTAATCCCTTTCAAATCCCACATGTATAATTCTGTGACCCTCCCCATAAGAAGCTCATACCATTGTTCCTAATATCTTTTCAGTGCTGCTCTCACCTTTCTTGTATCTTTAGTTTCTTCTTTATCAACTTAGAATTCATGTTTTATCTTAATAATCATTCCCCTGAGTACACTTTCAACTACCTTGCCCCTTTTTCCCTTGTCCAACTTCCTAGAAAAGCCCCAATTCTGGTCCAATCCAAATATATCAGAACAAATTTTTCCAATTATTCAAGAGCAGATGGATGTACCTGGAAAAAAACCCTGAAAATATGCTTTTTAAAATTTATCTTTAAATTACAGCCTAAGGTGAGCCCATACTACATCTGCCAAGTTTGACTATTTAATACTTCACAAGTTGAATCATGGAGTATTTGTCCTTTTTTGACTAATATATTTCATTTAGCGTAATGTCTCCATATTCATTCATGTTGTTACAAGTGGCAGGGTAATATCTTTATAAATATATCTTTTAAAGTTAAGTAATACTCCTACACACACACACACACACACACACACACACACACACACACATACATATACAATATTGCTTTATTCAATCATCTGTTGATGGATATTTAGGTTTTTTCTATATCTTTGTTATATTGTGAATAACATTTCATTGAACATGGGAGTATAGAAATCTCTTCAGTATTTTGATTTCAGTTCTTTCAGATATATACTCAGAAGTGGGATGGTTGACTTATATGGTAAGTTTATTTTTATTATTTTTTAACATCTTAATTTAATTTTTTCCTGTTCCAAGATTCATTGTTTATGCACTACATCCAGTGCTCCATGCAATATGTGCCCTCCTTAATACCCACCACAAGGCTCACCCATCTCCCCAACCCTTTCCCCTCCATAATCTCAGTTTGTTTCTCAGAATCCACAGTCTCTCATCTTTCATCTCCTCCTCTGATTTACCCCGATTTACTTTTCCTTTCCTTCTCCTAATGTCCTCCATGTTATTCCTTATGCTCCACAGGTAAGTGAAACCGTATGATAATTGACTCTCTCTACTTGACTTATTTCACACAGTATAATCTCCTCCAGTCCTGTCCATGTTGATACAAAAGTTGGGTATTCATCCTTTCTGATGGAGGCATAATATTCCATTGTATATATGGACCACATCTTCTTTATCCATTCATCTGTTGAAGGGCATCTTGACTCTTTCCAGTTTGGTGACCATGGCCATTGCTGCTATGATCATTGGGGTACATATGGCCCTTCTTTTCACTACATCTGTATCTTCTGGGGTAAATATCCAGTAGTGCAATTGCAGGGTCATAGGGTAGTTCTATTTTTAATTTTTTGAGGAATCTCCACATTTTCCAAAGTGGCTGCACCAACTTGTATTCCCACCAACAGTATAAGAGGGTTTCCCCTTTCTCCACATCTTTTCCAACATTTGTTGTTTCCTGTCCTGTTAATTTTTGCCATTCTAACTGGTGTAAGCTGGTAACTCAATGTGATTTTGATTTGAATTTCTCTGGTGGCTAATGATGATGAAGATTTATTACAAAGCTTTGATTACCAAAACAGCATGGTACTGACACAAAAACAGACACATAGACCAATGGAACAGAGTAGAGAACCCAGAAATGGACCCTCAACTCTATGGTCAAATAATCTTTGACAAAGCAGGAAAAAAGATCCAATGGAAAAAAGACAGTCTCTTCAATTAATGGTGCTGGAAAAATTGGACAGTTATATACAGAAGAAAAAAACTCCACCATTTTCTTACACCATACACAAAGATAAACTCAAGATGGATGAAAGACCTCAATGTGAGACAGGAATCCATCAATATCCTTGAGGAGAACATAGGCAGTAACCTCTTTGACATTGGCCACAGCAACTTCTTTCAACACACATCTCCAAAGGCAAGGGGAAAAAATGTGAAAGTGAACTTTTGGGATTTCATCAAGATAAAAAGCTTCTGCACAGCAAAGAAACAGTCAACAAAACAAAGAGGTAACCCATGGAATGGGAGAAGATATTTTCAAATGACACTACAGGCAAAGGGCTGGTATCCAAGATCTATAAAGAACTTCTCAAAATCAACACCCAAAAACCAAATAATCAAGTAAAAAAATGGGCAGAAGACATGAACACACACTTCTCAAAAGAAAACATACAAATGGCTAACAGACACATGAAAAAATGTTCATCATCTGAGATGCTTTTTAATCAATAAAAGAAAGGCATTAATATCTACCCAATGAAATTATTTGTTGGATTGAATATACAAACATAAACGAAATACTTACCCTTAAAATGGACACAATAGGCATTGAATGAAATGTTGTTCTCCTTTCTCTTTTTGCCTTAATATTTATTTTTATTCTTCATATCTTAGAGGCCCTTGGGATATTATATCAGACTATTCTGTCCAAATACGTTGATACCTCTATTCTACTTAAACTCCATGCTCCTTGTTGTTACAATAATATTCAAGAGGCTCACATTGATTTTCAAACTCTTCAACAATGAATTTGGATGGTTTTTCAGATACTATCTGCTATTAACTTCTTCCCTGTACCCTGTGCTTCACTTATACTTAATATTCAGGGAACACATGGTATAAGGTCCTACTTCCAAACTTTCATGTATTTTGCTTGTCTCTGCTCACAGTGTCTTTTCCCAATATCTTCCTTGTTAAAATTCTGGCCATTGTTCAAGTCCTGATCAAATTAATAAATTCCTAGACATCTCTTTCCTCATTTCATTAGTCATTCTTTCTTCCTTCCTGTAAAATGTTACTGCTTCATAAGTTTTCCAGTCTGGCATAATCTTCTCAGGGAAACCTTCCTTGCCCCATGCCTTCCTTCCTTTCCCACTCTCAATTTCCACAAGGCGTATATCTGACTCTCATGCCATACTTCCTCCTGTCAAGCATTTACCATATTGAGGGGCATTGCATGTTCATGTGTCTGTTTCCCTCCTAGATTGTAACTTTCTTGAAGGCAGGGTCAATGCTTTATCCACAATCTGAATCCCCAAGACTTATTGTGGTTCATGGAATATAGTTGATACTCAATGTATTATTGAATGAAAAAAGTGTCTCTTTTCCAATCTGAATCGGAAAATTTGGAACTATGTATGTTTTCTTCATCATCTATCCTAGTGACTGGAACATAGGGAAAATATATTTCTTAGTTACTAAGATATGTCCTTTAGAATCTGACATCTTCAGTTCAAGTCCCAGATTTACTATTCACCAGCCATATGATTTGTATAAATTATAATATAGAGATAATAGAGGTTATTATTATGAGGATTAAATACAGTAATTCTTATATACAATTTAACTAGTATCTGGCCCATAGGTTGTCAATAGACAGTTGTTATTTTCATGATGCAGTTTGAAATTTGTTGCTCAGAAGATTTCTGTGAGCATTAACTATATATCAAGAGTATACTATGAAGTAAGAATAGAGATATGTACCACATATTCTAAAACCATAAGGAATTCACAGTCAAGTGGTAGAACAATGGGTTATTTCAAGTCTCCTGATAAGAGATGCTGCAACAGGATTGAAAATGTTAGTATTCTATTAGAGTAAATGCCTGTGAGAGATAATGGGGAGAGAGCCAAAGAGGCTTGGAAGCCATTGAGATTACAATGTGACTGTGACTCGAAGCAAAGGAGGGAGGGAAGTTTGGGTAAAAAGTTCAGCAAGATCACTGGGGAACCCTTGAGCCAAAGTCACCTGTCAGAGGAGTCTCATGTCTTCCAAGAATGGATTTGTCTTAGTATATACCTGTCATGCTCAGACATTGGGTCTTTGGCCAGGAGCAACTTGTGAGAAATGTGGCTTTGGAGCAAATGCAACAATGGATTTTAAAGTATAGCAGCCAGAGTCCTGGATCAGTTATGGTTCCCTGTAGTTGAAGGTTTAGAAGGTACATTCTCATGGCTTCCATAGGAAAATGCATGAGTAGTATATCATATACATATATCACATTATATACATGGGCTTTTTGCAGATTTGGGGATGGGTACAGAGGAAAAGGTGACCATCTCCCTGGAAGTACACAGAGGTGCTGAAAAGAGAGACACTTCAAGGATGCAGAGCTAGCTTTGATCACAGCCATTGACTATACTTACTGAATTGGATGTAAGGAAGGAACAAGTCAGCTGAGGAAAGATGATGGTCAGTGGAATGACTAGCACATTGTAGCTCCTGCACTTCTAATAGTTAGAAACATATGTGAGTTCTGCTCCCACATCACTTATTTCCAGAGTTTATTTCTGGACATAGTCTTGCAGAAAAAAAAAAAAAGTCTTTTTAAAATGTTCATCTGTTTCCACTCTAAACTCATTTAGAACTGGAGTGTTTTGGTTGGATCTCAAAATTGCTTGAAATATGGGCTGTGATCAAGTCTTGTACTGGAGTATGCTGATGACTCTAGGTGGTATATAACCCACACAAATGGAAACAATATTCAAACCTCTTACCAGGTCCACCCACTGGAGGCACCAGAACAGTAATTCCAAAGATAACCTGGTTCCTACTCTTCAAAACACTCTTGAAAGGGTCTGGGACTTTACAAAATCAGAAAAGCAATCAGGTGGGAAGAATTGATTCCAGATTTTGTATCATAGATTATTACAAAAATGGTCTCTAATGAAACACAGAGCCCTTTTGAATATGATATTAACAGTCTTCTAATCAAGGGGTAGAGTCTATTTCTACATCCTTTCTTTTTTTTTAATTTTTTAAATTTATTTTCAGCGTAACAGTATTCATTGTTTTTGCACCACACCCAGTGCTTCATGCAATCAGTGCCCTCTCCAATACCCACCACCTGGTTCCCCCAACCTCCCACCCCCCACCCCTACAAAACCCTCAGATTGTTTTTCAGAGTCCAAAGTCTCTCATGGTTCACCTCCCCTTCCAATTTCCCCCAACTCCCTTCTCCTCTCTAACTTCCCTTGTCCTCCATGCTATTTGTTATGCTCCACGAATCAGTGAAACCATATGATAATTGACTCTCTCTGCTTGACTTATTTCACTCAGCATAATCTCTTCCAGTCCCATCTATGTTGCTACAAAAGTTGGGTATTCATCCTTTCTGATGGAGGCATAATACTCCATAGTGTATATGGACCACTTCGGCCTTATCCATTTGTCCGTTGAAGGGCATCTTGTTTCTTTCCACAGTTTGGCAACCGTGGCCATTGCTGCTATAAATATTGGGGGTACAGATGGCCCTTCTTTTCACTACATCTGTATCTTTGGGGTAAATACCCAGTAGTGCAATGGCAGGGTCATAGGGAAGCTGTATTTTTAATTTCTTGAGGAATCTCCACACTGTTTTCCAAAGTGGCTGCACCAACTTGCATTCCCACCAACAGTGTAAGAGGGTTCCCCTTTCTCCACATCCCCTCCAACACATGTTGTTTCCTGTCTTGCTAATTTTGGCCATTCTAACTGGTATAAGGTGGTATCTCAATGTGGTTTTAATTTGAATCTCCCTGGTGGCTAGTGACGATGAACATTTTTTCATGTGTCTGATAGCCATTTGTATGTCTTCATTGGAGAAGTGTCTGTTCATATCTTCTGCCCATTTTTTTATATGATTATCTGTTTTGTGTGTGTTGAGTTTGAGGAGTTCTTTATAGATCCTGGATATCAACCTTTTGTCTGTACTGTCATTTGCAAATATCTTCTCCCATTCCGTGGGTTGCCTCTTTGTATTGTTGACTGTTTCCTTTGCTGTGAAGAAGTTTTTGATTTTGATGAAGTCCAAAAGTTCATTTTTGCTTTTGTTTCCTTTGCCTTTGGAGACATATCTTGAAAGAAGTTGCTGCTGTGGCTGATATCGAAGACGTTACTGCCTATATTCTCCTCTAGGATTCTGATGGACTCCTGTCTCACATTGAGGTCTTTTATCCATTTTGAGTTTATTTTTGTGTATGGTGTTAAGAGAATGGTCGAGTTTCATTCTTCTACATATAGCTGTCCAGTTTTCCCAGCACCATTTATTGAAGAGACTGTCTTTTTTCCACTGTATATTTTTTCCTGTTTTGTTGAAGATTATTTGACCATAGAGTTGAGGGTCCATATCTGGGCTGTCTAGTCTGTTCCACTGGTCTATGTGTCTGTTTTTATGCCAGTACCATGCTGTCTTGGTGATCACAGCTTTGTAGTAAAGCTTGAAATCAGGTAACATGATGCCGCCAGTTTTATTTTTGTTTTTCAATATTTCCTTAGCAATTCAGGGTCTCTTCTGATTCCATACAAATTTTAGGATTATTTGCTCCAGCTCTTTGAAAAATACCGGTGGAATTTTGATCAGAATGGCATTAAAAGTATAGATTGTTCTACATCCTTTCTGTTTAGACTGGCCTTATGACTTGCTTTGACTGGTAGAATAGTCAGAAAATACTCTCAGATTTCCTTTTTTTTTTTTTTAATTTCTTTTCAGTGTAACAGAATTCATTGTTTATGCACCATACCCAGTGCTCCATGCAATACGTGCCCTCCGGTATACCCACCACCAGGCTCACCCAACCTCCCACCCCCTGCCGCTTCAAAACCCTCAGATTGTTTTTCAGAGTCCATAGTCTCTCATGGTTCATATCCCCCTCCAATTCCTTCAACTTCCTTCTCTCTGATTTCTGAAGGTAGGCATTAAGAGCCCTTACCATTCTGCTTTGGTGCTATTAGAATGTTTCTGTCATCATGTGAAGAAGTCATCTAACCTGCTAGAGAACGAGAGACCACATAAAGGAAACCTGAAATGTCACTCCAGATGACAGTCACACCAAATGTGAGATATGTGAGTAAGACCATCAGCCCTACTTGGCCATTAGATGACTGAGAGTATTTAAAGAATCCTTGCGAGATTTGCAGAACTGCCCAGTAGACTCCAGCTCAAATTGCTTATGGACACAGTTGTGAGCAAATAAATGATTGTTGTTTTAAACCACTAAGTTTTGGAGTGACTTGTTATACAGTAATAGATAACTGCTGTTATAGAATTAACTGTTTAAGGTTTAGTATAGTTATATATCCAATGATAATTTTTATGTGAAATATACTTACATGTATGTTTATTCTTACAATAGCTTTTCAAAAATTGAAATCTCCCATAATTATTTGTGATAGGACAAGCACAAAACATTCTTATGACAAATATTTTAAGTCTGGTGCTAAAATACCATTTTTATGCTTTATTATCTGTTTTTAATTTAATTTTATTTTTCCAGTGTTCCAAGATTCATTGTTTATGCACCACACCCAGTGCTCCATGCAATACATGCCCTCCTTAATACCCACCAGTCATTTATTAAATATTTCTAAAATATTAACAAGTTTGAGAAGGGATATTTTGATGGAAAGGGGTTGCTAATTTGGGTTCTAGTCATCTGAATATCCCACCTAGTCTCTTTAAGCCTTAGTTTTCTATCTTCAGAACAAGAAACACAATTCCTAACTATAAAGGCTTACTGTAAGGACTGAGTGGCCAAAAAGTAGTAATGCACATGATGACTAGCACATGAACTCACTCAATAAATGTGAATTAAACCCCCATTCTCCCTTAGCCATACACATAGTGGGTGCTCATAAATATATGTGGAATTTAGTTGAATCCTGCTCTCTGATTGATCTTACTTCAGATTTCTATCTCATTTGATAAACTTACTAGCAGTAATTTACATATACACACATTTTTTTTTTTTTTACCTCCCAAACAAGGATTTTGGAGGATAAAGATAGACATATGTTTTCCTGAGTTTATTAGATGAATGTTGGGGGTAAAGAAGAAGAAAAGATATTAATTTAAAAAGTATGTGACTATGGATGGAACTAGAGGGTACTATGCTAAGAAAAATAAGTCAGTCAGAGAAAGAAATTATCATGTGATCTCATGGATATGAGGAATTTGAGATACAAGACAGGGGATCACAGGGGACAGGAGGAAAAAAATGAAACAAGATGAAACTGGAGAGGGAGACGAATAATAAGAGACTCATAATCTCAGGAAACAAACTGAGGGTTGCTAGAGAGGAGAGGGATGGGAAGGATGGGGTGGCTGAGTAATGGACATTGGGGAGGGTATGTGCTATGGTAAGTGCTCTGAATTGTGTAAGACTAATGAATGACAGACCTGTGCCCCTGAAACAAATAATACATTATATGTTAATAATAAAAAAAAAGTATGTGACCACACAAATACGTAATTGGTATGAGATTTTCTGTGGGGGTGATGAAATGTTTTAGAATTAGATAGCGGTAATGGTTGCAAAGCATTGTGAATATACTGAATCTTTCACTTTAAAATGGAGAAGTGAGTTGGGGGAAATTGGAGCGAACTATAAGAGACTGGACTCTGAGAAACAAACTGAGGGTTTTGGAGGGGAGGAGATTGGGGGGTTGGGAGAGTCTGGTGGTGGGTATTAAGGAGGGCACGTATGGCATGGAGGACTGGGTGTGGTACATAAACAATGAATCTTGGAACACTGAAAAAATAAAATTTAAAAAAAAATCTTAATTTTTTGAAGATTTTATTTATTTACCTGACAGACAAAGATCGTAAATAGGCAGAGAGACAGGCAGAGAGAGAGGAGGAAGCAGGCTCCCCGCTGAGCAGAGAGCCCAATGTAGGGCTCGATCCCAGAACCCTGGAATCATGACTTGAGCAGAAGACAGAGGCTCCAACCCACTGAGCCTCCCAGGTGCCCCAAAAATTGTTAATTTAGTTATATGAACCTTACTTCAAGTAAAATTAAAGTATATGGCTGCATGACAAGGATGATCTGGGTTGGAACTGAAGCTGTGAAAAGTGAAATAGAGAAATGGAAGGCCGTTTAGGGAATAGAAAGGGAAGGGCCTAATCAGTTCCACAAGGAATAGTTCAGTTGTTGTATGGATCAAGGGGGCTATGGGACAGGATATAACAAACTATTTAGCCGGCCAGGCATTCTGCGAATTAGAGGGGAGAGTGTATAGTCTGCTGCACCTGGGCTGAGTTTCTTCCTACAAATGTGACACTGACCATTGCTTTAGTAGTTTCACTAGTCTAGAATGCCACCTGGCCTCCCCAAGCAAAAACGTACATGCTAGTACTGCTTTTTAATTTAGGAAGGAGGCAGTCTCAGGACTAAAGTGAGGGAGAAGGGCAATTATATAGAGAAAGAGGTAGAATAAATGCACATAGGCATATTTCTGGCTGGCTACAGCTTTGCAACAAACATATTTGGTATCTCAGTCTCTTTCCTCTTCCCTAAGTGAAAATGTTCCCTGTTCAGCATCAGTTCTTCCATACTTCAGCTTGTGATACACAGTCCCCCATGGCTGCTGGGGAACAAATTCCAAGGCAGCAGCAGCAGAAGCATCCACAAATGAGTCACAGGGTACAGAATGAGTGACTAATGAAGTAGGTGTTTTGTAAGCCAGCAGCATACCATGCCGGCCCACCTGTAGTCTCATGGGCTTGGGTAGGTAAGCCCAGTGTGAGTGTGTGGGCACCAGGCAGATCCCATAATGCCTTATATCTCAACAACAGCAGTAAAGCCCTGGTTGTATGAAGCCAAGAGTTGCATGATGCAGGAAGTGAGGCCAGACTCCGTTGGGTTATTCCTATAATATAAAAATCTAGTGGTAACTGCCATGGGCCTGGCTGGATAAATAGGGAGAGCACCAAGGCAATATGGCCACTACCATAAAGGTAGTGAAGGAGCTCAATAACCCTCATTCCGATGAAAATAAAACCCTTCTTCTTCATATTACGGGACTGTGATTAGTGCTAGGTAATTTTCATATGTAGTCATGAGAAGCATCAGGTAAAAAAGATGACCAAACAAATCTGGGGAGGTGAATAACTTGGTTGGATATTTTCATCTGGATTTTATCTCTAATTGCTATCTCCCAGATCATAGCAATTTGGCATTATCTTATAAACGTTAAACATACCCTTACACCCTGTAATTCTACTTCTAGGTAAATATCCAAAACAAACTTTTAAAAAATTTTTTATTTATGTTTTTAATTTCTTTTCAGTGTTCCAGAATTCATTGTTTATGCACCACACCCAGTGCTCCATGTAATACGTGCCCTCCATAATACCCACCACCAGGCCCTCCCAACCCCCCTCTAAAACCCTCAGTTTTTTTTTCTGAGTCCACAGTCTCTCATGGTTCATCTTCCCCCTCCTATTTCCCCCAACTCATTTCTCCTCTTGTTCACCCAATGTCCTAAATTAATTTTAAAAATAAAGGAGCATGGAGCGCTGGGCGTGGTGCATAAACAATGAATTCTGGAACACTGAAAAGAAATTTAAAAAATAAATAAAAATTTAAAAAAAAATAAAGGAGCAGAGTAAAATAAGGCCAGGCACAGATAACACTGTCTCACAAAGTGTGTATTGTCACAATTTAATTCTATATACCCAACATTATCTAAAACACAATTCTCTTTCTTTCTTTCCTTTTTTTTTTTCTGGTTTTCTTCTTCTTCTTTTTTTTTTTTTTACATTTTTATTTATTTTTTTAATTTCTTTTCAGTGTTCCAGAATTCATTGTTTATGTACCACACCCAGTGCTCCATGCAATTCATGCCCTCCATAATACACACCACCAGGCTCACCCAACCTCCCACCCCCTGCCCCTCTAAAAGCCTCAGATTGTTTTCCAGAGTCCATAGTCTCTCATGGTTCTTTTTCTTTCTGTTCTATATCCAGTTGCATCACAACAAATTCCTAGAATATAGTGATTTATTTACCACCTTTGCACACAATGTTTCCTTGGTCTGCTATGTTCTTTCTAGAGTCACTCCTCAAACTCTAGGCCTCAGCCCAAGTAATAACCCTCCTTTGGGAAGGAGCAGTGGAAAATCTCTCAAGACTAAGATATGGGAAATTTCCCAGTCTGTCTATTCTTGAGGTCATCCCTCTGGGAGTGATGATAAGATGATGCTGTCATCAATCCAGCACAGGTTAGTTGATACCCTCAATCATGTGGTAGATAGAATAGAATTGTGGACATTACGATGAGCTTCCTTATAAAGGGTACATATTTTGTTAGCTAGAAAACTGGAAATAAGGAAGATGTGGTCCATATACACTATGGAGTATTATGCCTCCATCAGAAAGGATGATTACCCAACTTTTGTAGCAACATGGATGGGACTGGAAGAGATTATGCTGAGTGAAATAAGTCAAGCAGAGAGAGTCAATTATCATATGGTTTCACTGATTCGTGGAGCATAACAAATAGCATGGAGGACAAGGGAAGTTAGAGAGGAGAAGGGAGTTGGGGGAAATTGGAAGGGGAGGTGAACCATGAGAGACTTTGGACTCTGAAAAACAATCTGAGGGTTTTGTAGGGGCAGGGGGTGGGAGGCTGGGGGCACCAGGTGGTGGGTATTGGAGAGGGCACGGATTGCATGGAGCACTGGGTGTGGTGCAAAAACAATGAATACTGTTATGCTGAAAAGAAATTTAAAAAATTAAAAAAAATAATAAAATAAAAAAGAAAACTGGAAATAAGAATGTTCAGGCATATGAATAAAATGTGAGCAAAAACACAAAACAGGAAAAACATAAAATATAATTCAGGAAGAATGGGAGGTTTATTTTATGTCATGTAAGTATAGTAATAGGAGCTAGAGGTTCTAAATCCAATATACTGATCTGGAGCTAATGTTTTAAAGGTCTTGAGCATCTAGTTAAGGAAGCTGTAATTTATATTGGTGACAGTGTGAAATCACTGAATGACTTTAGGCAGGAAGAATATCATCAAAGCTATTTTAAGGAAAACTGTTTGTTAAAGTTGTATAGAAAAGATTGGCTGAGAAACATTTAGAACCTCTACAAGGAGCCACAATATATACATGGACTGTGGGTATCCAGAGCATTTTGGACACCAAGCCCTCCCAGAAGGGCTATTAATGTGTTTCTGAAACAAGAAATGAAACTTGGTCCAAACTGGGAAAACAAAAAAAGTTATGAGGTCAAAAGCCATGAGATCAAAAGTCAGGATGCAGAAAAGTAAGCAAGTCAATACAAGAGGTCATTCAAGGTTCTGATTGTAGCAAAAATTTAGGACTCCTGCTTCTCCTGGTTATGAAATAGGGGACCATGCCTAAAAGCTGAACAGAATGAAGAAGGGGCAAGCTGGAAACTGCATGAGGTTTACCTTTTTGGAAGTGAGAGTAATGGCTTGACAGGAGGTATAAAAGAGCACTGGTGGCCATGGGCTGATGTCTTGTCTATCATCTTAAACACTTAGGGAGCTCAACTTATTCTGGATGTACCATTTTATCTTTTTCAAGTCTGTATCCTATACCATGCAAAAGTTTCTGCAGAGAAACTAGATAAATACCTAATAGCATACTGGAGTTCTATTCAGCCACAAATTAGTATGAAGATAGCTGTAAAACCAAGTTAGATCACTAAATTAATCTGGAAAGGTAGGCAGATAGAGTTTTGAGTACCTGACTTGCCTGACTACCACCATGGAGCTCTTGGCTCCCTATAAAACATTAACATGACAAATTACAGTTTTGATAATGCCAGATATATCAACATTCTTTTGTTTAATTAAACAATCAAGGCTGCTCTTAGTGTGGGTCATTTAAAAAATGTTAAAAATAAAATTAAACACATAATTAAGCTGACAAAAGATAAAGACCCTAATTCTCCAAGTTGAAGGCAGTTAATTTATATGGATCTGGGTCCCTGAAGGCACTACACTTTATTAAAAGTTACCAAGGAAGAAATGTGATAAAATATTTTATGCAGTTCTTTCAAGGCTAAATTGCTCTGGCACTTTTAAAGTCCACAAGATGCAGTCAACTAGGAAGCCTTGTTAGCAAACTGTTGTTTCTGAAAGGGTCCAGAACTGAAAGCTGGGCCTCTCTTCTTTATTTCTTATGCCTAAAAGCATCCATGTACTATCCATGGTTGGTCATGTAAACAGAAATTGACAGGTGGAGAAGCTCCAGAAGTTTATTATGATTAACAATAATGAATTGAAAAGATTCATGCTCAGTGTACCAATACCTGTCATGACTCAATCATATATCCTTTTTTTAAAATTATGATTTTTTATTATGTTATGTTAGTCACCATACTGTACCCCTTTTCTTCTTCCCTTTCTCTTTCTCTTTTTTTCTCCCTCCCTCCCCACTTTTGTCTCTCTCCTACCTTTTTCTTTTTAATTCCTTCTTTTCTTCCTTCCTTCTAACATCCTCCCTTCCCTCTCTCCTCCCTCCCCTTTTCCTTTTCTGGTCTGTTCCTCCCTATATCACTTGCTCCATCTTTTCTAATCATAGTCTCAAGACTGCTATTCATTAAGTTCTCTTTCAGTTTTGGAGTTCACGATTTAATGCGATTTCCCTAACTGAGGGAACACTCTCCAAAGTTGACACTCAACCTCCACTTATATTCTTCTAGTCACAGCCAATCATCACCTTCTAAGGATGCTCAGTCTCTCTCTGAATGAATCTGTCTCTGAAAAATGTCTTCCATAAAGTAAATTCAAGTTTGTCTCCCTGTGCTTCCTCATTGAGTGGTTGATTCTTAACTCAGATACTCTTCTTTGCTACTTCCAACTACTTCCTTCTTTCTGAATCTAGAAAGTCTTTTACTGTCCTATCCTTGCACCATGTCAATTTCTTCCCTCATGCCTCTAATCTTGTTAGTACCACTCCAGATATTCTTTACTCTGTCTAAATTCTCTAAATATTATCTACCCTACTAACTGATCTAACCCACGCCGAACCCACTCTGTTAACACTTCTGTCTAGTACCTACCTGATGTACATGTCATTAGCTAGAGTATTTCAATAATATATATTATACATTGTTCTACCTAGGAGCTATTTTGAAGTATCTTCCTTATGATTGTTTATGGAAGGCAGAAATACTAAAGAGTCTAGAGCTGGCATTAGACCCCTCACAGTTGGAAGCCAAGCAAGTTTCACTTGCAGAGAACTTCTCAGGTTTCTCAAAATTTATAAAATCCCATTTAGTTGAATAATCAACTGTGCAGTGGGGGAAATGAAACCTGTGGAGTGTCCCAAAGTGAGTTGGGCATGGTGACTAGAAAAAAACGCTATATGATATTCCAAAATTGAAGCAAACAGACATAATTTTGCATGGCCTGTCAGTAGGCAGCAGATGACAAAATGAATTTCAGGAAAGTTAAGTGACATTCTAGAGATTATATGAAATCCCATTATATTGGGATTTGAATATAGGGCAAGGTCCTAGGAAGGTAAGATTACAAAGCAGGACATCAGAACCAGAGCTCTGGACACTTGGCCTCCCTCAGCACTTGGTCTACACCACTGTCACTTATCATTGTCTAAGATTATAGTTGTCTGTGTGTCTCATTGTCTCCTTGGGATAAAAAGTTCTCGGAAAGCAGGGTCTGGGCCTCATTCATTTTCTATCACAGCACCACCACGACAAGCACATCCTTGTCGTGGGTCACTGGCTCATAATGGCTTTAATGAATTCCCTCTCAGCATGCTTGAGAGGTATGCTTTCATGTAATACTTGGTGCCCCAAAGCTGAGGCAGCAGAGCTGGTGATATACCTATAAGTGTCCAGGGCTTTCACCCCACTACTCTAACCTAAATTCCCTTCTTTTAGCTTCATACTTGGTCCCTCCACCTGCATAGTTGCATTCTCACTCCCGTATCTAGGTACAATCAATATGTTGCTAGAACTATTTTCCAACCAATTTCATCCTCCTAAAATATATCCCTTGGTGCTGTCACACTTATATGACCTATAAAATTCAGTATAAATCTATCACTCAGCTTTCAACGTTCTACAAAAAGTGATTTTAACCTACTTTAATAGTCTTATTTCCATTATCTCCACAAACTAGATTGTATAGTATTCTCCAAACATGCATATACCACATATCCCCAACTTTCTCAGCTCTGTACTTTTGCTTAGGCTGGCCTATAGACCTAGAATGTTCTGTTATTTCCCTTTTATTGAAATCCTTTTTATTTTTTAAAGTCCATGTTAAATGTTACCTTCTCCATTAAATCTTTCCTGATTTTTTTGTAACCTGGTAGACTCTTCCTTCTCTGGCCTCCTTTAAGGCTTTATTCTTTTTTCAGGAAATAGCCTACATTTTTAATTGCATCACAGTTATACTGTGTGATTTTAATTTATTTATTCATTCATTTATTAACTCAACAGACAACATGAGTGTCTGCTTTATGGCCAGGTTTTTTTACAAGTTGAACAAGATTGAGAAGTCCTTGCTACTGAAAGGCTCATACTCCAGTGGAGGAAACAAGATATTCATAAATATGTACTAAGCCTATAATGTGTTAGCCCTGAAAATAGGTATGAACAGAATCCTATGGAAGCAAAGAGGAAGGAATCAAGAACTTTAATTAATAGGAAGTTCATGGTATCTAGTATAGATTAGGCAACATTTGAACTGTGACCAAGGAATGAGTAAGGATTTACCAAAATCAGAGAAGACCAGTGGCTCAGTAGATTTTTACAACATTACAATGTCAATAAGAGGTGAAAGTATCTTATTCATCTCCTTATTTTCTTTCAGTCTATCTTACACATAATTTATGCTCTAATAAATATTTGTTGAATGAGCAAATGGGTGAATATATGTAAGAATGCTTTCTCTAGGCACTATCCTGATGAACCATACACTAAAATAGTTCAGAGAATTACCTGCTTGAATGCTTACTGTGAGAGGTCTAATCTGTTAGTTGCTGAGGAGCTGCATTAAACATGCAGACCATGATAACATATAACTATCCATAAGCATTTGTCTTTTTTTGGGTTATCTCCCGAAGAAAAATCATAGGTATGGAATTCCTAGAAAGAAAGACAGGTCTGAAAATTGATACATATTACTGAATTGCTTTCCAAAAATATGACAAACAAGAGAACAAAGTAAGTCATAGTTATCGATTGCCTATTATTGTG
Source organism: Lutra lutra (assembly GCF_902655055.1). Lineage (NCBI taxonomy): Eukaryota > Metazoa > Chordata > Mammalia > Carnivora > Mustelidae > Lutra > Lutra lutra. Next base: position 158,766,741 of record NC_062281.1, read on the forward strand.
AATTGCTGGCTATCAATTTTTATATGTATCATCATATTGAAATCTCACAACAATATTGATAACTAATTATTTCTCTTTTACAGAGAATAAAATTGAAATTCAGACTATTTAGGAAACCCGCATTAGATGATCTCAGATAGTAAATGAAGGAGTCATGACTCAAATTCAGATAAAACATTTCAAGTCCTGGAAAAAATAAAATAACATGAAAACAGAGAGAGAAGCAAAACATAAGAGACTCAAGTATAGGAAACAGACTGAGGGTTGTTGGAGGGGAGGTGGAAGGATGGGGTAATTGGGTGATGGGCATAATGGAGGGCACTTGAACTAATGAGCACTGGGTATTGTATACAACTGATGAATCACTACATTCTATCTTTGAAACTAATAATACAGTATTTGTTGATTAAATTGAATTTAAACAAAAAAAAACTTTCAAGTTCCAAACTTTATCTAAATTCTATACACAATTCAAAGATAAGCTTATGACATTGGTTTGGCTGGAATGGTAGATCTGTCTGGGCATTCATGAAAGGTAAACTTGAAGGAAGCCCAGTTGAATGAAATTATGAATACTAAGTTGAGGGATTTATTTTTGGTCTCACAGGCGAGAATGGGTAAATATCACCCTTGATTCTTTGCAAATATGAAACATTCATTCTTTTGTTCATTTATTCATGTAGCAAACATTTACTGAGTATGACTATAATGTCACATGACTCATATATACTCTGGAATTTATACATGCAAATATGTGATGTCCCTTTTAGGGCAACTCTAGAAATATGTGGCAAATGTTTTTGGAGAGGATATGAAATGCTGGGTAGAGTAATTTTCTGGGACATCATGAAAAAATTAGATACATTTTAATAATAATAAATAATAATATTGATAATAATGCTGTGATACTCATTAATATAGTAACCAATGTTTATTTATTGCATACAATATACTGACCATAATGCTAAGTGCTTAACATATATTACATATATTATCTCAATCTTCATAATCCTTTGAGAAATGTACCATTATTTCTATTACCCAGATGAGGGAAAATGAAGTTCAAAAAATCTAAATAGCTATCCAAGATCAAAAGGACTAGTAACTTGTTTATCAGATGAGTGATCTTATCTTCATTTTGCAAGTAGGAAAATGAGGATCAGGGGGGCAAAAAATTGAAAATTTTCCAAAGCCACACAATTAGTAAGTAGTTTTCAAGTGGCTCCTTCCCATGAAGAAGGATCCTGGAAGGGATTAAGCACTCTGGGAAGGGAGAAATATCTTAGAATCTGTAGCTGAAGCAGTATAGTATGTCACTTCCCTGTAGGCAGACCACAGTTTGGGGAACTAAAAGGGAAAATTAAGAGCTAGGTCTTGGGTGAGAAATGGAATTGAAAAGCCAAGTAGACCAGCCAAAGGATTGCTGATCATAAAAGGCCAGGCAGGATAAGGTGCAGAGATGGTGTCTAGATATGAAACTTAACAGACCACTATCAGAAAGTCAGGAAGTGGTTATAATGGTGATGCTGGTCTCAGTTAAATGAGTACTTTTCAACCTTCAGTACACATACAGATCACTGGGGCATCTTATTAAAATGCAGATTCTTACTCAGTAGTTTGGTGATGAAACCCAAGATACTGCATTTCCAGCAGGTTCCAAGGTGATACCAATCCAGCTGGTTTATGAACCAACCCTCTGAATATCAAGAAGCTAAAACATACTGAGTTTACCACATATCAGGAACTCTTCTGTGAACTTATCATGTATTGATTCATTGAATTACCTCCCTTAATGACCCCATAAAGTAAGTAATATTTTTACCTTTCTTTTGAAAACAAGGACATTAAGAAGCACAAGAAAAGCTAAGTGTCCTGCCAAAGAAAACAGTGGTGGAATCAGGATTCCAATTTAGACAGTCTGACTCTAAATCATCTATGCTTGTAACTATTATCTGTTATTGTCATATGAGAAAAAAAGTTAAAGACAAATTCTATAAAAATTTCAATGCCAATAAGAGGTGTACTGCAGGGGCTTTTTACAAGTGTTGGGCATGCTGAAGAGAGAAGAGTTAATGTCATTAACTCAACATAGAGCATGGAAGAAACAGAATTTGATGTTAAGAGTCTGGTTGTAAAATCCATTATCTTTTTTTAATGTGTTTTATTTTTTAGCATGTTTTTTAGTATTTTACTGGTTTTTTATTTTTTAGGTTTTTTTTAGTATTTAGTTGTATTTTAGTATTTTTAATGTGTTATTTTTAGTATTTAGTAAATAAGTTTTTATTTAATTCCAGTTAACATATAGTATAATATTAGTTTCAGGAGTAGAATTTAGTGATTCATCACTTACATAAACACCCCATGCTTATCACAGGTGCCCTCCTTAATACCCATTACCCATTTAACCCATCACTCACCTACCTCCCTCCATCAACCCTCAGTTTGTTCTCTATAGTTAAGAGTCTTTTTTGGTCTGCCTCCCTCTCTCTTTTTTTTCCCCCTTTCTCCTATGTTCATCTGTTTTGCTTCTTAAATTCCACATATAAGTAAAGTCATATGGTATTTGTCTTTCTCTAACTAACTTATTTGTCTTAGCATAATACACTCTAGTTCCATCCATATTGTTGCAAATGGCAAGATTTCATTCTTTTTTATAGCTGAGTAATATTCCATATATATGTATGTGTGTGTGTGTGTATATATATACACACACACACGTATATATGCATTATGGAAGGGGCCCAAATATCCATTGATATATATATAGATATATATCTATCTCACATATTTTTAATTCATTCATCTATCAATGGATATTTGGGGCCCTTTCATAATTTGGCTATTGTTGATAATGCTGCTATAAACATCAGGAGATTATATATATATATATATATATATATATATATATATATATATATAAAATCTTTGAATCAGTATTTTTTTATCCTTTGGGTAAATACCTAGTAGTGCAATTGCTGAATCTTGGGGTAATTCTATTTTAAACTTTTTCAGGAACCCCTATACTGTTTTCCACAGTGGCTGTACCAGTTTGCATTCCCATCAATAGTGTAAGAGGATTCCCTTTTCTCAGCATCCTCACCAACATCTGTTGTTTCCTGTGTTGTTAATTTTAACCAATCTGATCTATGTCAGGTGGTATCTCATCATAGTTTTGATTTTGTATTTCCCTAATGATGAGTGATGTTGAGCATCTTTTCACATGTCTGTTAGCCATCTGTAGGTGTTCTTTGGAAAAATGTCTAATGTTTTCTGCCCATTTATTAATTGGATTATTTGTTTTATGGGTGTTGAGTTTGTAAGTTCTTAATAGACTTTTAGATACTAACCTTTTATCAGATACATAACTTACAGATATCTTTCCCCATTCTGAAGGTTGCCTTTTAGTTTTGATTGTTTTCTTCACTGTTCAGAAGCTTTTTATCTTGATCAAGTCCCACTAGTTCATTTTTGCTTTTGTTTCCCTTGCCTCTGAAGACATGTCTGGTAAGATTTTGCTGTGGCTGATGTCAAAGGGGTTGCTGTCTGTGCTCTCCTTTAAGATTTTGATGGATTCCTGTCTCACATTTAGGTCTTTAATCCATTTTGAATTTATTTTTCTGTATCATCTAAGAAAGTGGCCCAAATTTATTCTCCTGCATGTTGCTGTCTAGTTTTCTCACTACCATTTATTGAGGAGACTGTCTTTTTTCATTGGATATTCTTTCCTACTTTGTCAAAAATTAATTTACCATATTGTTGTGGGCCCATTTCTGGGTTTTCTATTCTGTTCTATTGATCTATGTGTCTGTTTTTGTGCCAGTACCATACCGTCTTGATGACTATAGCTTTGAATGTAGCTTGAAGTCCAGAATTGTGATGCCTCCAGCTTTGCTTTTCTTGTTCAAGATTGCTTTGGCTATTCAGGGTCTTTTGTGGTTACATATAAATTTTAGGATTGTTTGTTGTACCTCTGTGAAAAATGCTGGTGGTATTTTGATAAGAACTGCATTGAATGTGTAGATTGCTTTGGGTACTATAGACATTTTAACAATATTTCTTCTTCCAATCCATGAACATGGATAAGAGAAAGGACCCAAATAAGTAAAATCACAAATGAGGGAGGAGATATCACAACTACCACAGAAATATAAACAATTATAAGAGAATATGAAAAACTATATACCAACAAACTGGGCAATCTGGAATAAATGTATGAATTCCTTGAAACATATAAAAAACTGAGGGTTGGGGCACCTGGGTGGCTCAGTGGGTTAAGCCTCTGCCTTCAGCTCGGGTCATGATCTCAGGGTCCTGGGATCGAGTCCCGCATCGGGCTCTCTGCTTGGCGGTGAGCCTGCTTCCTCCTCTCTCTGCCTACTTGTGATCTTTCTCTCTCTCTCTGTCAAATAAATAAATAAAATCTTTTAAAAAAAAAAGAAAAAAGAAAAAAAAAACTGAGGGTTTTGGAGGGGAGGGGATGGGGAGCAAGGTGAGCCTGGTATAAAGGAAGGCACATATTGCATGGAGCACTGGGTATTAAGGAGGGCACCACACTGGGTGTGGTGCATAAACAATGAATCTTGGAACACTGAAGAAATAAAATTAAAAAAAAACACATAAATTACTGAAATTGAAATCAGAAGAAATAGAAAATTTGAACAAACGAATAATCAGCAAAGAATTTCAATCAGCAATCAAAAAATCTCCAACAAACAAAACTCCAGGGCCAGATGGCTTCCTAGGGTTATTCTACCAAACCTCTAGAGAAGACTTAATACCTATTCTTCTCAAACTGATCTAAAAAATAGAAATGGAAAGAAAACTTCCAACCCCGTTCTATAAGGCCAGCATTATCTTGATTCCAGAACCCCACCAAAAGGACAAAGACCCCACAAAAGATTTATTGACTAATATCCTTGAAGAACATAGATGCAAAATTTCACCAAAAAATACTAGCTAATCAAATCCAACAGTATGTTAAAAGAATCATTCACCCCACAGTCAAGCGGGATTTATTCCTGGGCTATAAGTGTGGCTCAGTTTTCACAAATCAGTCAATGTGCTACAAAACATTAATAAAAGAAAGGATAAGAACCATATGATCCTCTCAACAGATGCAGAAAAACATATGACAAAGTACATCATCCATTCTTAAAAAAATCCCTCAACAAAGTAGGGATAGAGGAAACATACCTTAACATCAAAGGCCATGTACAAAAGAACCATGGCTAATATCATCCTTAATGGGGAAATACTGAGGGCTTTTCCTTTGTGGTCAGGAACAAGATGGGAATGTCGACTCTCACCATTGCAGTTTAACATAGTACTGGAAGTTCTGACCTCCGCAATCAGCCAATAAAAAAGAAATAAAAGTCATCCAAATTGGCAAGGAAGATGTCAAACTTTCACTATTCACAGATGACATGTTACTCTATGTAGAAATCCTGAAAGACTCAACCCCAAAATTGCTAGAACTGATGCACGAATTCAATAAAGTCTCAGGATACAAAATCAAAGTATAGAAATCTGTTGCATTTCTGTACACCAATAATGTAGCATCAGAAAGAGAAATCAAGGAATAAATCCCATTACAATTGTACCAAAACCCATGATCTACCCAGGAATAAACCTAATCAAAGAGATAAAAGATCTGTACTCTGAAAACTATAGAACACTTATGAAAGAAACTGAAGATGACACAAAGAAATGGAAAAATCAATTATCTCTTGATGATGCTAGGAACAGACTTCATCTTATACTGACAAGGATCCACTGACTATCTGCAGTGTACCAGACACTTAAGGGTACAATGATGAAAAAGACCAGAAATGGTCCTTGCTCTCATGAAATGTGCGTCATGGTAGGAGGAAAATTATGTAATAGAGAATAATTATTGAGTGTTTGTGCTAGACACTGTTCTAAGCACTTTACATGTAATCATCGTAACAACTCTATAAAATGGGTAGTAGGACTGATGAGGAAAATCAGGTATAGAGAAGTAACTTCCCCAGGGTCACACTTGAATGGCAGAAATGGGAAGTAAATCCAGGTGCTCTGATTCCAGACTCTGTGTTTATTACCACTATGTTCTGTAAATAATGTAAATAAATGAATATAGAGTAAGAACTATGAAGAAGACAAACAAGATGCTAACATAGAGAAGGATAGAAGACTTTCTTTAGATAAAGTGTTTAGAGAATGCCTCCCTGAGGAATAGGACATTTTCCGTAAGACCTGAAAGATGAGAAGGAGCCTGACATACAGAAAGTGAGAACAGTATGGGCTGAGGAAACAGATTTTCAACATCCCTAGGATGGGAAAGAGCATAGAATGTTTGAATAATTGAAATAAACAGTATGGTTATAGCCTAGAGAACAACATGTGAGAAAAAGAAAAAGTGCCATGAGATTAGCCTGGATAGGTAGGCAGAACCCATATCATATGGAGCCTTGAAGACCATGATAAAGAGGGTTGGATTTTATTCTAAGTATAACTGGAAGCCATGGAAAGTTTTAAGCAGGGACTTGACATGATTGCATTTATCTGAAAAAAGAGAACTCTGGTTATTAGGTTGTTAGGTGGATAATAGATCAGAGGGTCATGACAAAAAGCAAAAAGATCATTTAGTAGTCTAGGAGAGAGACAGTAGTGGCTTGGATCAGATTGGTCAAGAGTTGAATAGAAATGATTTAATGGTAGAGTCAACTGATAATGACGCTTGGAAGAACAATGAGGAAGAGGATGTATAGGAAAGCTCTTATAGGGAGCCAGTGATCTGAGGTGGTTTGTCAGAAAACAGAGATGCCAGTCTAAGGCACTGGCTGAAGTTGGCCAATATGCCACCTGCTTTCTCCATGGGAAAAGCAGCTGCAACATGGGAGTGAGGGAGTAGCATACCATTTCAAAACTGGTTCATTTACTACTTTGGTCTCCAAACAGCTAACCACCAAATCAATTTTAATACTGTGGAATAAGGATGTTTCTAGTAGTTCTGTAGAGGGGCACATTAATCTGCGGATTTTTTAATGCTTATTGTGACTAGCTGAGATAGGCTAGGATGGAGAAGAAACATAAAACATCTCATATGACTATGATGTAACTTGAAAGTCTCATTTTTTGTGTCTCCATACCTCATCACATAATGTTGATCAAAAAGAATAGTTTGAAGCAAAGAGAAGTCAACAATTTACCATCACATTAAAAAAAAAAATTACCTCATTTCAATGGCTGTACCATTGAATTATCTAAAAATCCTTATTTAAAAACTCTTCTCCTTATACAACTCAACACCAAAAAACAAACAAACAAACAAACAAACAAAAACCCAAAATGATTTGATTAAAAAATGGGCAGAGAATCTGAACAGGCATTCCAAAGATCAAAACCATGGGAAATAACAAGTGTTGGCAAGGATGTGGAGAAAAAGGAACCCTCTTGGACTGTTGGTGGGAATGCAAACTGGAACAACCAATGGGAAAACAATATGAAGGATCCTCAACAAATTAAAAATAGAACAACTATGATCTAGCAATTGCACTGTGGGTATTTACCCAAAGAAAATAAAAATACTAACTCAAAAAGATATATGCATCCCTATGTTTATTGTAGCAATATTTACAATAGCCAATATATGGAAGGAACCCACATGCCCATCCATAGATGAATGGATAAAGATGATGTGCTATATATGTACAATGGAATATTACTGAGCCATAAAATGAATGAAATCTTGCCAATTACAACATGGATGTACCTACATAGTATAATTCTAAGTGAAATAAGCCAGAAAAAGACAAATACCATATGATTTCACTCATATGTGGAATTTAAGAAACAAAACAAATAAACAAACAAAGTGAAAAAAAGACGAAACAGACTCAAATACAGAGAAGAAACTGATGGTGGCTAGATGTAGAATGGGTGAATGGGCGGGTGGGGATAGGTGAAACAGATGAAGAGAATTAAGGGTATACTTACCTTGGTAAGCACTGGGAAATGTATAGAATTGTTGAATCATTATATTTTACACCCAGAATTAATATAACACTGTATGCTAATTAAACTTGAATTTAAAAGCAACAACAACAACAAAACACTTCTCCTTGAAGTCCTCAGATTTGGGTTTAAAACTTTGCTTTGGGCAAGTCACTTTATCTATCTGAGCCTCACTCTTCTCATCTGCAAATCATGATCTAAAAGCCCTATTGACAAGTGGTTGCAACAATAAAAAAACAGTTTATGTCAAGTGCCTTCACATAGTGGACACTCATCAAATATTAGTGGTATTGAGAAAGAAACATTGCTCCCTAAATATGAAGTACTGAATCTGGCCCATCATAATTGCTGGGGCTTGGATTTTTCTGATTGCCTCACATATAAGAACACAAGGAGGCTAATATTCCAAATCTTAAGAAAGTCTCAATAAACTTTGGAAATTATTAATTACCCCTGACCTGTACTATATTCATTTAACAACCAATTAACCTAAATGAAATCTATTCTTTTATGTTTCAAAGGATTTTAGGCTGAATATTGAGAAATATCCTTTAATTACCTTCTAATGATTATATTACATTGTTTGCACAAATATTTATGGTAGCCAGCCTTCAGGATGGCTAATGATCCTCAACCTACACTCTTTTATAGTTCCCTCCCATATTATATCAGAGCTAGAAAGTGTGATGAATAAAATATGACATTAGTAATGATATATCACTTTTGAGATAAGATTATAAAAGACAATGTGGGTTCTCTCAGTTTCCCCCCCCCCCTCTCTCTCTCTCTCTCTCATTCTTTGCTTTGGATGAAACCAGCTACCATTTCATGAAAATTTCTATAGAGAGGACCATGTGATAGGAGCTGAAGCCTATAGCCAATAGCCATGAGAATGAGCTTTGGAAGTAGATCCTGTAGTACCAGCCAAATATTCAGATAACTGTAGCCTAGGCTAACAGCTTGACTGAAACCTCATGAGAAACCCTGAGCTAAAACAATCGTGCTAATCCATTCCCAAATTCCTGACTCTCAGACTGTATGAGAGATAATAAATATTTGCTCTTATAAGTTACATTTTAGAATAATTTGTCACACAGCAAAATATAAGTAACATGCTATTTTGTTTCTCAAATCTGAGAAAAATTGACATTTACATTCCATAGCTCTTTCTCAGAGCTTTTTTTTTTTCTTGTGTTAATATCTGGGGTTGGAAATTTCTTGTCTGCTTTGTATTCTAGGGATGATTGTGGTCAGGATGAACCCAAACGTCAGGATAGGGAACTGTTACCCTTATGTGTTGTTGAGTAAAAGGAAATGTGGGATCTAGAAGTCCATACAAGGGTGGAATCAAAAGACTGGTTTCAGATTGTTGAGTCTGCAGAGACAGCAAAAGAGTCAGAAATGCAGCATAGATCCTGATACTTAGTAGGTACTCAGACATCAGTTGACCTAGCTCCTTCACACTTGAGTCAAGTCAACCCATCCATAACTAGATGGATCTGTCTCTTCAATAAAGGACATGCTTCCAGATCCAGACTGCAAGAAGTTTGCCATGTATTTATGTGTACCCAAAGGCTGTGAGAAGAGTGGGGACGTGTGTGTGTGTGTGTTTATGCATATGCATGTATGTGTGCACATGCAAATGCCAAAGTGCATGAAGGTATGCTTATATGTGTGTAGCTCTACCAAAAATCAGATTTATTTTCTATTTTTCTTTTTAAATTCAGTCCAGCTACCATGTTGGGAACTGATCTACCCTGTCAAATGGAGAGTAATTTGCCATATGGCCATTATTATGCTGACTCAGAGCACATTCTCTTTCATCCTGGAGTTGTTATGACACATGGTGGAGACAGTACCCTCTCTGGGTACAATTTGAGAAAGATTAGGCTACAACCACACTATAGTAAAGAGACCTCTGGTCAAATCTTCTTTTGCTGGGAAGGCCAACTTTGACAGATCAGCCAAAGAGACCTTGCTTGCTGCAAAGATCCCAGACTTCATTCAAAATGAACGTTGTTAACACTGCCAACTCATTATCTATGAGTTCCCTGTAAAAGTGTCTTATCTTCATTAAAAATCTGTTTAATGCCTCATAGGGAACTGAGAATATGAGCCTCAGTGGTCTTATTTCATCCACCTACTGATGGAAGACTCCTGCCCTATTTTCCAAGATTTTGATGTCTAGGAGTATGGTGTATGTAATGGTTAAGAGACTGGACCCTAGAATCAAATCCTGCTTCACCACTTAATATAAGAAAAATTGGGAAAGTCATTTCAACTCTCTCAGCTTTATTTTCTTGACTATAGCATGGGATCAAAATAGCTCCTATCTTGAAGGATTATACAGATAATTAAATCAATTAATGCATGTAAACATTTTAAAACAATCTGGCACATTGTAAATATTCAATGTTTCTTAGCTATTATTATCCCCTCTTAATGTTATGAGTCAGCTTGTTATAGAGGAAGGAACTTGGGCTTTAGGACCAGGGGAAATTTTTCAATGGTCTTGAACAAGTTACTCAATCTCTTTGAACCTCAATTTCTTCATTTATAAAAGAAGAAGATATTACCTACACTACAGGGTCATTTTAAAGATCAAGGAACCTGGTTGGCTTAGTTGCTTAAGTGTTCAACTCTTGATTTTGGCTCAGGTCATGATCTCAGTGTCACTCGGTCAGGCTCCACACAGGGTAGGAGACTGCTTAAGATTCCCCCACTTCCTCCTCTCTTCCTTCCCCACCCCCACACTCTAAATAAATAAGTAATAAAGATTAAAGGAGATACATACATAGATGTGAGATATATTAGCTAAAAATAATAGGTTTTTTTCCTTCTTTTGACAGGTTATAAGTACTAACTCAGAAATCTGCTATGTATAAAATATAGTATCCATCATCCTTTAAAAAATGTGAAGAAGAGTGCACTGTTGTAAGGAAAAGGGAGTAGTTCTCTTTAGCATCAGGTGGGCAAGAGTATTTAAGTTCATGATTGGATGCTTTTGAGTTTTTATGAAAACAAAATCTAGCAGTTATAATTAAGTATGCAGCATTTGGAATGGAAGCGGGCACTCTTCTTCAGTGTGAAGGCAATAAAACCTGGAAGAAAAAACAATGAATATGTTGGTTCAATTAAGTTTTCAGCTACAAATAACTAATTTCAGTCCTCGTGGTTTTTCTAGGGTCCAAAATATATTGCTTATTCTTTTTAAAATATTAATATAGTCCTGAATTATTTATTGAACCAAGAAACACTGAACTCTTTTAACATGGAAGAGAATGGAAGGTTATTTCATGTCAGCACCATGGAAGACAATAATAAATCTGAAATGCAAATAATACCTCTGAGAATATAGCCTGGTTGAAGGCCAAAGCACATGGTTTCTAGACTTTTTCTTCTGTGATACAGAAGTTGGAAAGCCAATGAAAAAATGCTGTTCTGGGTTTCTGATTCTTTTAGGGTTGGCAGTATCTTGTAGGCTGTTTAAAGTTATTCTAGAATATTTTGATCTTTTATAATAGTATTTAATTTCATGTCATTAGAAGAACCTACTATAATAATGGCAATAACTATGAATTACTGAGCTTTTATTATGTCCTAGGCACTATATTAAGGGCTTATTTATACAATATCTTATTTATATTCCTTACTCTATGAAGTGGGTAGTGTTACTGTTCATATTTTACAGAATAAGAATTAGAGACCCAGACATGTTAAGTATTTTGAATTCCTAGCCTTTGATTCCAGAGATCTTTTCATGATGGAACAACTTGGTGCTTTTACCCATAGAGAGCTTTAATTTCTCCTGCCTCTATCATTCAAGAGCAAAATGTCTCTGCTTCTGTTGTACTCTGCCTGGCTTTGTAGACATTTGTTTATGTTGGTATTCTCCATGATTATAGTGAAAAGAGCATGATCTTTGAAATTAAACAGACCTGTGCTTGCTTTCCACATATTTTCCTTACTAGCAATGTTATCTTGGATTACTTAGTTCTCACAATAAATATCTGAGGTAGGAACTATTATTGCTTCATTTTTATCTCCCAGGAATCCAGGGCTTAGAGAGGTTAAGTATCTTGACCAAGATTTTACTGCAAGTATGTGGAGGAGATACATTGGAACCCAAGTCTGTCAAAAGACTCCAGTCCCATGCTTTTAATAACTTTTTAATAACTTGCCTTATCATGATTATAAATATTCAGAGTTGCAGTTTGGTGACTGTGGATCATTGAGAAGCTCCTTTATTTTGTAGATGAGGAAACCAAGGTCCATAAGGAGAGCATCATTTATTAATAGATATGGGACATGGGACATGGGACAAAAAACTATCTCCTGGTCCTGTGTTTTTTCCACTGCTGCTTCTTACTTGCTTAGTGGTGTCATGGTATCATTGCAGAAGCCCGAGGTTTTGATTGCTGTTAGATATTTAGGGTGAGGTTAATGCTCCACAGATAGACTGTGCTCAAGACATGTACTGATGGTATACACAAAGATGTTCACCTTACTTTGATTTTATATATATATATATATATATATATATATATATATATATATAAAATCTTGAGCCTTTGAAAACTCACTACTCTCTATATAACTTCAATTTCAGTCAAATATATTAAGGAAGGAGAACTAAAATTTATGATCCTACTATATGTTTAATTTGATGTATTATCCAATTCTTATAACAACCCCAATATTTAGCTATTAATATTATTTCCATTTTACAGATGAGGAGATTGAGAAAAGTGAGGTTAGATAGCCCTGGTTTCTGCTGTTTTCTAGAACTGACTAGTGGTTTGAAGTATTTGGAAAGGCTCTGCTCCCTCTTTTGATAGAAAGGTTACTCACCCTGCTATATGATGGTGTAGAGGAAACTACTATGGAGTGATCCACATGGAGAAATTTTCTCTCTTCCTTTTGGTCTCATTGGAATGACTTTTATTTGCTTTGACCTTGGGTTTCTTTTCATCATTAAGAGGGTTATATTGTGTGTTTAAATACTGCATTATTAATAATATTTGCCTGAGTACAGTGTTATGATCAATTTTTCATGTGCATCATTCTTTATGCAGCACTAGTTGAATTTCAAGTAGAGACTTACCTTCACCTCTCCTCCCTCAGTGACTGCCTCCAAAAAGGAGTATGGCAGGCCTAAGACTCCTTATTCACAGGAGAAATCAGAAATGCTTTCCCAGATCATCCCAAGATTCTTTGGTGATGAGGATAAGTGAGGCAGCTGTAGGAAAGCAGTATTTTCCCAAAGATGAGCTTTATACCAGAGGATCCAGGGCTCAAAGCTGCAAACTTCTCATAATATTCTGTGACTCTTTTGTCTCATCTAAGTCTCCTCCACCCCTTCCCCACATCCTCTCTTTCATCTGTTCTATGTCAAGAATTTATCAGGCATTTATAATATACCAGGCCTTGTGCCAGGGTCTGGGGATGCAGACAGAAAAGAAGAAAAATTTCTACTTCTCATGGACCTTCCCATCCTGACTGGGAGGCAATCACATAGCAGTGTGATTGGCACTGTGATATAGAGAAGAACTTCTATTCTTTTTAGTTTGAAAGTAGGGGCCATGGTTTGTTTGCTTTTTTTTTTTTCCTTTTTCTGCCCTGTGTTATATTTACTTTATAATCTCCTGTGAGTGAAATTTTACTCTCCTTTCCCAAGGTAGTTTCCCAAGGTAGTTTCTTGTTGTATAGTCAGATTAGCACTAGCTCATCTCCTAGAACTCCAGGGAATATTTGAAATAGGGGATAGGTGTGCTTATCCCCCAAGTCTGATTAATAAATATAGTTAATGAAAATTGAATTAATTTGGTGATTTGTACATCACACTTTTCTACTTTCTGCTCCTCCTTCCATGCTGCTAAATGCCTTAAGAATACACCCTTAAAAATGTGTGGGAAGCAGCCCTAGGCAGGGCTTCCATCCCTACCTTAGAAGCACTCTGATGCTCTTGATGCAATCCTTGGGATTTTTTCCTCCTCTCTTCTGGTTAATTTGTCCCAGGGCTTGGAAGCTGATCAACTCAATGCACTAAGAATGGGGCTTTTTGAGAAGACGGATTGGCCCTGGGCCCATCTAGCACATTGACTAACATAAAGTAGACTCTAAAAAGGTATTTGAAGAATGAAAGGAAGGAAAGAAAACGAGAAGGAAACTAAGGGAAAATATGGGGAAAGAACAGAAGGAGAGTAAAGGAAGGTAATGTTCCTATTTCATCGCCCATTCAGCCAATGAATCTTGGAACACTGTAAAAACAACAACAACAACAACAACAACAACAAACAATGATGTATTATATGTTTGCTCTTTGAATTTAAATAAAAAAATTTTAAAAAATTTTAAAATAAAAATAAATGAGTAAACTGGAAGAAAGAAAAGAAGTTTGAGAAGCACTGGATTAAAAATAAATTAGCCAGATTTTTTTAAGGAATTTATTTATTTATTTAACAGAGAACAAAAGAGCAGAAGCAGAGGGAAAGGGAGAAGCAGACCGCCTGCTGAGCAGGGGTCTGATGCAGGGTTGGGGGGGCTCAATCCCTGAGTTGAAGGCAGATGCTTAACCAAGTGAGCCACCCAGGCACCCCAAATTAGCCAGATTCTTTACAAGACTTTTTAAAAGATTGGTATATGCTAATACACATTGTAAATCTTTAGAGGGGACCATTGCATATAGAATGTTTAAAAAGTTTTTTTGACTACAGACTCTCTCCCCACTTTCTTCCCAGAGTACCTTATGGAATTACATTCCTAGGAATTTTCTTGCCCAGTACTACCCTAAAGAATTACCAGACTGTTTTTTCTATGTCCCTTTCAGAGGACGGCAGTCAGTTCCAGATTCTCTGTTTACTTACTGAAGCACTAGATAAACAATTTTTTTGTGTAGCTATCAATGGGAAACTAAGCCAAGTAACAACAATGATAAAACTTCCCTGAGCCTCCTAGGCTTTGTTCATATGTATATATTTTTTAAAAAGGAGTTGTTTTTTTTCTTTTCAGCCATCTATTCATGTAACAAATATTTCTGAGAATCTATTTGCCACACACACAGTGCTAGGCTTTGCTGGAGTGGAGGACTGGGACAGAAGGAGACAATCAAATTTTCAGTTACCTGTAGAATTATAAGAATCTGTAGCATAATGGGGAAGCTCGTTAGAAAAGCTTCACCCTGGAGGGGTCAGAAAAGAGGTCAGAATCTTGGAGAAAGTGAGACTTCTGATATAATTTCAAATATAAGTAGGATTTAACCAAAGGTGAGTAGTTGAGGGAAAATTAGTCTGTAGGAAAGAGGGAACATTATGTGCAGAGAAGTAAGAGGAACGTGTTGAAAGAAGTACAGTGAGCTAAAAGATAAAAGTGAAAATAGTACACACTCGCATGCTTATTGTAGCATATTTAGAAAGTAGTGAAAAATACACATGCATCAGGAAACTCCTGATTTCTCCTCTTAAAGGCAGCTGTTAAAATTTTATCCTATTCCCCCTTAGCATTTTTTTCTGTTCATTTTTCTTTTGCATAGTAAAGCTTAGAAAATATATATCACTTTTAATGACTGATTATGATATATCTGTAGGTGAAACCTGTAGTGACCTTTCATCTATAATGGGAGGATGAGAATGCTCCTCAGATGTTTTCCTTGATTATTTCTCTGGTAGTAAGAGCCCACGGTTAAGTCACTAGCTAGGTGTATTTTATATTAACCTGTCCAAGGCCATTCCAAGGGTGTGCAAGACCCCAGGTAAATATTTTTTTGTTGGGCCTCTGTCTATATAAACAATTTGATCTAAAATTATATTGCAAAATTCATGAACCCATGTGAGATCCGTGAATTTAGATGATTTAGAATGATGGGTAGAGAAGCAATGTGTTTAGTTATTGTTCAATCAGTGCATGTGAAGTGTCCAGGTGCCACCTTGTCATATTCTTTATTAGCAAATGTATGGTTCCTAGCTAATTTCATATTTACTATCTGGAGGGAAAAAAAAGGTAGCAACACTGATATAACTCATGATGTATAGCTCTTTGGAACATGTTTGTATTAAAGCAATATAGATCTTCTTGTCTCTGCAGTTTCCTAATACCATTTATTTAATGCTGGTTATAGCATTAGTCCTGGCACTTCATCATTCATAGTATGTTAAAGAAAAAAAATTATTTGTGACACCTGTTAAGGAGCAATAAGGCTAACTTTATTCAGGGAGGCTACTGCAATGGGGTTTTGTAAATAGAGGAGAGAGATCAGTTCAACTCCAAATACAACAAGGAAAAGCTAGAATTATAACCAAAGTGTGAGGTAGGGTAGTAGTCAGTGGATGGAAAATTAGAAATGACTAAGAGGAAACATCAGAGTAAAGGGATTCTTGTTAAACCAACCAAACAGGGGTCCTTCTGAAAGAAGGCCAGGGTGATCATACATCATCTGCGAGATGATGAAGAATCTGATCATATATCTAGGATGGAGGATTCTGGCTAAAATTGGATAATGTAGAGACAAATATGGAGCCTAAAATTCAGGACCTAATTGAGAAGAAAGTTCAGAGGAGCCTGAGTAGAATTTGGATAAGGAAAGAATCTTTGTCAGTGCCTCCCACAAATATTGGTTTCTAATGACTCGATTGTTTTTATGATGCCTTGTTGATGCCTAACATAAATTTAGAACTCAGTGCAAATATGTAACTGTAAATGATACACTTATATTCTGGTCATGTTTAATGTGCCTGTCATGTTAAATTCAGGATTATCTAGCATAAACATAGATCACGTATCTTCCAACCATGTATTTTCTTGAACTCTTCAGCTTTAGTCCATGATCATTGCATCCTCAGACTGTTCTCTTTTGATATTGACTGCTCAGTGTTAACTGTCTTCCAAACACCACCATCAGCAGGGAAAATTGGCCAGGGACCCATATCCTGAGAGAGTTCCATTTACATAATGAAAGCTTGTGCACCTTAAGCGGTTCACCTTAAGACAGACCCAAGAGAGCACAATATTTGCGTATTGATTGATGACAATCAGAAGGATTTGTCAGAGATACATAGAGACCGCTTTAAAAGACCACAGAAAAGATAGGCAACTGAAGGTTGATGGTGGGAGGGGGGTTGGGAGGGGGGTGGGATTATGGACACTGGGGAGGGTATGTGCTATGGTGAGTGCTGTGAAGTGTGTAAACCTGGTGATTCACAGACCTGTACCCCTGGGGATAAAAATATATTATATGTTTATAAAAAATAAAATTAATTAAAAAAAATAAAAAATTAAAAAAAAAAAAAAGATAGATGCAACCACTTCTAGAGAATATCCTAGCGCTGCTCTTCAGGAGAAGACACAGGGAAAGAGATGCCTACTATCACCCATGCTGTCCTAAGTTGCTGTAACATCAGAGATAGCACCATGGTTGGACCATAGATAAGCAAGAGCCAGTGCCTGGACTCACACACATAGCTCAAGGCCAGAATTTAGTGGTGGGCCACCAGTAGCCCAGAGCCCCTGACTTGTCCTATGTCCAACATGAGTAGGAGTCATCCCAAATCATCATGTTAGGACCATTCTGGTGACCCAGCCTTGCATGATCCTGTCAAAGAAATACCATACCAGCAAACAAAAGTGATCTGCTCTTCCAGCCATCTTCCTGTAACTGGGTCAGAGAACAACGTGATAGCCATGAGTCTTGGAACTCCTCAGGTCATCCAGTTGTCTCTACATGAGGGAAACAGAAGGCAGAGGTTTTGAGAGTACTCTGAAGATGAAAATGGGGGACTGGGATCACCTGCTCAGTTGTCACTACTATCCTTAGTTGATCTCAGGCACTGGAGGGGGGCTTAGACAATTTAAAGACAGGCATTTCTTGTGACTAGGGCCCATGGTAACCAGGATATTCTGTGTGTACTGCACAGTCAGCTTGGGCATGGGATGTGATACTTAGTTTTCAAAAAGATAGTACAAAGTGTCAGACCAGAGACAGGGGTCTAGTTAGTAGGATCAGAAGGCATTGCTGACACAGGCCCAGAAGTTTCAGTTCTCACTCAGATGACAGGTTCCAAAAAATGACTCCTACCTCCCCCTCAGAAGTATATTCACAATAGGCAGGTTGTATGTTGAGTGGGAGGTGGAGTACATTAACTTCAGAGAAACATATGTAATTTCCATTGCCCTGAGAGAAAAGACATAGTTCTTTAACTGAAAATAGCTAAATCCTGAAAACCACTGTGTAAACATCCCATGACATTCTCCTTACTTCACAAGGGACAGATAATAATAGTAATAGTGGCAGTAGTAACAATAGTAATGTGTAATACTTAAGGTTTATTGAATGCCTGCTATAGTCCAGGAATTATGCTAGGTGCTTTATGCATATATTACCTTTAATTTTACTATAATGCTACAAAGTAGATATGTCTCCCTTTGAAGATAGGAAGAAACCAAGACTCGGAGATGTGAGGTGATTTACCCAAGGTCATTCAGCTGATGAATGACAGACACAAAGCCAGGCCCACATAATTTTGTAACTCGGGTTCTTAGCATTTCATCATACTGCCTTTTCTAATGCAAATTGTGAATGCCCTCTGAGATAAAGAGAGAAAGATAGTCTTACTTGGGACACAGTGTCAGAGGGCCTACAGGACTTGAGACTCCTCCCTCTCAGCCTGAGACCGGTCCAGAGTACTTTGTCACTCTTTCCTTTTCTCTGCCTGAACCTCTACCCCTTTTTCAAAGTTGCAGGCTCTTTATTCTTTGCAAATATACCACTGGATTTTTTTTTCTTCCCTAATTGCACTTGTATGTCAGCATTCCATTCCTTAGTGGGCTAAAATTAGGTTTCCCCCCTTTCTTTAAGTAAACAAGCATGTGAGGCCTCCTAGCAAATGACCTTTAAGCTACTGACTAGCCTTGAAAATACAACAGGCTTCACTGGAAACCTGCTGGGGATCAACTTTTCCTTTCTAGTGAGGTGTTGTGGAAATTCAGAGACCTGGGTGCTAGCCACTGTGTGACCCTGGTCAGGTTATTGCCTCTCTCTGGGCCTGGGTTTTCTAATGTATGAAATGGGGGTGAGGATAGTGAATTGGGAATGGAAAAGATCTAGTGGCAACTTGCTAACCCGTTCTCTTTTCAAACTGACATTTAGCAGCAACATCAAATTGAGTGTACACGTATTTTTTTTTTGAGACAGAGAGAGCGAGTTAGTGAGGATGGATGAGCGGCAGAGGGGGAGAGAGAGACAATCCTAAGCAGGCTCCAGCTCAGCCTGGAGCCCAACATAGGCTCAATCTCAGGATCTTGAGATCGTGACATGAGCCAAAATCAAGAGTTGGTCACTTAATGGACTGAGCCACCCAGGTACCCCCCGCCTTTTTTTTATCCTTTGGGGAGGAACATACACATCTTAGAATCCCCTCCTGTGTAAGCAAAGGACACTGTGGTATAAGAGAAAGAGCATACTATAGCATTTTGAGTCAGAGCTCTGAGTCAGAATCCTTCCTTTCTACTTCTACATGTATGACCCGAAGAAAGTCATTTAATGTCTCAGATGTTTGTGAACAGAAAAGCTCATCTCCTGCTCCACCTCTTAATATCCCTTTCCTCACTGAAGCTGTTCCCTTGCCTGTGCTACTCCTCTATCAGATCCAACAAATGAGTTTATGCTATCTTTAGGGCTCTAAGCTTGCTAAAGCTGATTAGTTATGACTTCCTCCAAACCCAGTCCACTTTCTACTGGCTCTGAAGTGCTGGGCTCCTCAGCTGCACATTGCCACCTTATAGTTGTGCCTTATAGTTGTGCCTTATAGTTAGAACTTTAGGTTGCCGGTAATGATGATGGACAAGGTGGCAGAATGGCAAAGGCTGCCTTCTAGAGCCCAATCATAGGGTCACTTAGGAAGCCTAGTGTGGCCACTCAGGCCCCATTGTGCTCTCTAGAGGGGCTCTGGGGCACTTCCCAGTGTTCTATTCATAGGTTCATGTTGATGTTACCCACATACCAGGCATATCTGATGAAGTGGGACACTTACTACACCATCCCACCAATTCCTCACCTTCCTGACCAGCCATCTGAGGTGGGGTTCTCTTGTCAGCCATTTGCTTCTCCTTTCAACAAACATTCATTCACTTTTTTTACTCAGTCACTCATTAATCAAAGACTCATCCATTTATTTAACTGAAAAAGCCACTGACATAACAACAAACAGGTAGTTTTGCGGTCCCTCACAATAGTAGGTACTATATTCAGATGATCTCCCTCACTGTGGTTAGGAGCATAGGCTCTGCAGTCAAATACATGCATTCAAATCCCAAATCTTCTACTTAGGTATGACCTAAGGCCACATCCTTAGCCTTTCTGGACTTTGCCTTTTTCTTCTATAAAAGAGGAACACAAATACTACCTACAGCATAACAGATGTTTATGGAATAAATGAGTTAATATATGAAAAATGCTCAAAACAAGGTATGACACATAGTAAATATTCAATAGACATTAGCTATTATTCCTAAGGCACACCATAATCTTGTGAATACTATTATTATACACATTGGTGGATGTGTAAACTAAGGCTAAGAAAAGTTAGAAAAATTTCCAAGTTTAAAATCTGATTAATAGCAGATTTATGATTCAAAACCAGGCATTGTTATTTATGATCTATAACTTATGTAGCAGAAGCATGGAGTGGGATAGCAGGGGTAGTGGGGAGAGGATGATCTAAGATGAAAGTAAAAAAGAAGAAGAAGAAGATGATGACAGATGATGTCTCAGATATTTAAAGTTTATTGTTTCCTGCCCTTACCTTCTAAATATACCCATGACTTTCTGAAACAACCCTTTTCAGACTATAACTTTCTAAAAGAATCCTTCCTCTAGCCAAGCCCCAGATCCCTTTTTCCTTTGCTGACATTGTTTCCCTTACCTGGAATACCATTTCTGGCTACTCCTAGATGAGCCTGGGCTGACCCCATTCTATCTTTTTTGACCTAGCTCCAACTACCCTTCTCCCACACCTTCTGTTCAGCCATCAGATGCTCTCTCTGGGAAGTCCCAGAGAGACTGTCAACACCATAACTATCAACCACACTGCCTTTGCTCTCAGTGTGATCTCAGCCTAGAATCCTCTCTGTCTCTCTATTAGTCTGCCTATGAAAGCTCCGAGTCTTCCTTCAGGGCCTAACCTCAATGCCTCCTACTCTGTGAAGTCTTCCAGGGCTCTGAAGGTAGAGTTATTCAGTCCATGCTCCGTGCCTCTTCCTCTTGAACTTTTTCACAGCATTTTTTTTATGACTTGCAATTTATTCAGAAGAAAACAACACAGAAGGTAAGGAATTACCCATTGATAAATGGCATGCCATTATCAAGCACATAGAGTCTACCCCCAAATGGATTATTCATTTTATATTTTTTTCTTTGCAGATTTTTTTTTCAGCATAACAGTATTCCTTGTTTTTGCACCACACCCAGTGCTCCATGCAATCCATGCCCTCTCTAATACCCACCACCTGGTTCGCCCAACCTCCCATCCCCCGCCCCTTCAAAACCCTCAGATTGTTTTTCAGAGTCCATAGTCTCTCATGGTTCAGCTCCCCTTCCAGTTTCCCTCAACTCCCTTCTCCTCTCTAACTTCCCTTGTCCTCCATGCTATTTGTTATGCTCCACGAATCAGTGAAACCATATGATAATTGACTCTCTCTGCTTGACTTATTTCATTCAGCATAATCTCTTCCAGTCCCATCCATGTTGCTACAAAAGTTGGGTATTCATCCTTCCTGATGGAGGCATAATAATCCATAGTGTATATGGACCACATCGGCCTTATCCATTCATCCATTGAAGGGCATCTTGTTTCTTTCCACAGTTTGGTGACCGTGGCCATTGCTGCTATAAACATTGGGGTACAGATGGCCCTTTTTTTTCACTACATCTGTATCTTTGGGGTAAATACCCAGTAGTGCAATGGCAGGGTCATAGGGAAGCTCTATTTTTAATTTCTTGAGGAATCTCCACACTGTTTTCCAAAGTGGCTGCACCAACTTGCATTCCCACCAACAGTGTAAGAGGGTTCCCCTTTCTCCACATCCCCTCCAACACATGTCGTTTCCTGTCTTGCTAATTTGGGCCATTCTAACTGGTGTAAGGCGGTATCTCAATGTGGTTTTAATTTGAATCTCCCTGATGGCTAGTGACGATGAACATTTTTTCATGTGTCTGATAGCCATTTGTATGTCTTCATTGGAGAAGTGTCTGTTCATATCTTCTGCCCGTTTTTTGATATGATTATCTGTTTTGTGTGTGTTGAGTTTGAGGAGTTCTTTATAGATCCTGGATATCAACCTTTTGTCTGTACTGTCATTTGCAAATATCTTCTCCCACCGTGGGTTGCCTCTTTGTTTTGTTGACTGTTTCCTTTGCTGTGCAGAAGCTTTTGATATTGATGAAGTCCCAAAAGTTTATTTTCGCTTTTGTTTCCTTTGCCTTTGGAGACATATCTTGAAAGAAGTTGCTGTGGATGATATTGAAGAGGTTACTGCCTATGTTCTCCTCTAGGATTCTGATGGATTCCTGTCTCACGTTGAGGTCTTTTATCCATTTTGAGTTTATCTTTATGTATGGTGTAAGAGAATGGTCGAGTTTCATTCTTTTACTTATAGCTGTCCAGTTTTCCCAGCACCATTTATTGAAGAGACTGTCTTTTTTCCACTGTATATTTTTTCCTGTTTTGTTGAAGATTATTTGACCATAGAGTTGAGGGTCCATATCTGGGCTGTCTAGTCTGTTCCACTGTCTATGTGTCTGTTTTTATGCCAGTACCATGCTGTCTTGGTGATCACAGCTTTGTAGTAAAGCTTGAAATCAGGTAATGTGATGCCCCCAGTTTTATTTTTGTTTTTCAACATTTCCTTAGCGTTTTGTGGTCTCCTCTGGTTCCATACAAATTTCTGGATTATTTGCTCCAGCTCTTTGAAAAATACCAGTGGTATTTTGATCGGAATGGCATTAAAAGTATAGATTGCTCTAGGCAGTATAGACATTTTAACAATGTTTATTCTTCCGATCCAAGAGTATGGAGTGGTCTTCCATCTTTTTGTGTCTTCTTCAATTTCTTTCATGAGTGTTCTGTAGTTCCTTGATCCTTTACCTCTTTGGTTAGGTTTATTCCTAGGTATCTTATGGTTCTTGGTGCTATAGTAAATGGAATCGATTCTCTAATTTCCCTTTCTGTATTTTCATTGTTAGTGTATAAGAAAGCCACTGATTTCTGTACACTGACTTTGTATCCTGCCACCTTACTGAATTGCTGTATGAGTTCTAGTAGTTTGGGGGTGGAGTCTTTTGGGTTTTCCATATAAAGTATCATGTCATCTGCAAAGAGAGAGAGTTTGACTTCTTCATTGCCAATTTGGATACCTTTTATTTCTCTTTGTTGTCTGATTGCTGTCGCTAGGACTTCTAATACTATGTAAAGAGTCATATTGATATGAATACATTAATATCAGGAGATCTTAACACACCTCTCTCAGAAATAGATCATTGAAGCAGAAAATCAACAAAAAAACAAGAGCATTGAATGACACATTGGACCAGATGGACCTCATAGATATATATATATATATAGAACATTCCACCCTAAAACAACAGAATACTCATTCTTCTCAAGTGCACATGGAACCTTCTCAAGAATAGCCCACATACTGGGTCACAAATCAGGACTCAACCGATACCAAAAGACTGAGATTATTCCCGGCATATTCTCAGATCACAATGCTTTGAAACTGGAGCTCAATCACAAGGAAAAGTTCAGAAGGAACTCAAACACCTGGAAGCCAAAGACCACCTTGCTTAAGAATGCTTGGATCAATCAGGAGATCAAAGAAGAACTGAAACAATTCATGGAAACCAATGAGAATGAAGACACTTTGGTCCAAAACCTATGGGATACAGCAAAGGCGGTCCTAAGGGGGAAATACATAGCCATCCAAGCCTCCCTCAAAAAAATCCAAAAAATAAGAACACAACAGCAGTCTCTACACCTTAAAGAACTGGAGAATCAACAACAAATCAAACCAACTCCACACATAAGAAGGGAAATAATCAAGATTAGAGCTGAGATCAATGAGGTAGAAACCAGAGATACAGTAGAACATATCAATGAAACTAGAAGCTGGATTTTTGAAAGAATCAATAAGATTGATAAACCATTGGCCATACTAATCCAAAAGAAAAGAGAGAGAGCTCAAATTAATAAAATTATGAATGAAAAGGGAGAGATCACAACTAACACCAAGGAAGTAGAAACAATCATCAGAAGTTATTATCAACAGTTATATGCCAATAAGCTAAGCAACCTAGATGAAATGGATGCATTCCTGGAAAACTATAAACTCCCAAAATTGAACCAGGAAGAAATTGACAACCTGAATAGACCAATATCTAGTAATGAGATTGAAGCAGTGATCAAAAACCTCCCAAAACACAAGAGCCCAGGACCTGATGGATTCCCTGGGGAATTCTACCAAACTTTCAAAGAAGAAATAACACCTATTCTCCTGAAGCTGTTTCAAAAAATTGAAGCAGAAGGAAAACTTCCAGACTCTTTCTATGAAGCCAGCATTACCTTGATCCCCAAACCAGGCAAAGACCCTACCAAAAAGGAGAATTTCAGACCAATATTACTGATGAATATGGATGCTAAGATTCTCAACAAGATCCTAGCAAACAGGATCCAACAACACGTTAAAAAGATTATCCACCATGACCAGGTGGGATTCATTCCTGGGCTACAAGGATGGTTCAACATTTGCAAATAAATCAATGTGATAGAACAAATCAATAAGAGAAGAGAGAAGAACCACATGGTCCTCTCAATTGATGCAGAAAAAACATTTGACAAAATCCAGCATCCGTTCCTGATTAAAACGCTTCAAAGTATAGGGATAGAGGGAACATTCCTGAACTTCATAAAATCTATCTATGAAAGACCCACAGCAAATATCATCCTCAATGGGAAAGAGCTTGCAGCCTTCCCGTTGAGATCAGGAACATGACAGGATGCCCACTCTCACAACTCTTTTTCACAGCATTTATCATTGAGTGGTCATTGTCTGTTTCTAGGTCTGTTGCAGCTTAGTCCTAGAGGTTAAGGACTGTATCTCACTCATATCAGGGTCTTTAACACCCTGTATATAGGTGTGAGGGATCAGCAGGTACATATAGATGAGATAAGCTGAATGGAATTACAGTGAAGTGAGCTGGGCTTTTGAGCATGAGTATGAGATATAAATGAGAGATGGTAAGTGTTTAATGCTCATTAAACCCAATTCTTGATTCAGGCTACTTTTAAAGGCAAGCCTCTAGACCTAAAATGACTGACTCCCCTCTCTCCTTTCCCTCCCTCCTTCTGCATCTTCCTCCCTTCTTTCTATCCTTCTGCCCTCCCTTCCTTCTAGAAATGATTATGTATATTTGGTCTTCAGTGCTGGAATACTGAATACTCCTTACCCTGTATTAATTCTGCATGAGGTTTCCTTAATAATGTACTTATGGAGCATCCAAAGACCTCTGCCTCCAAAGCCCTCTAACATAGCCCCTCAGACCATCCCCTTCTGTCTTTTGCAGAGTTGTAGCATAGCTCTGGTGTCCACTGGGAGTCATCATTACCCAGTAAAACATTAGCTCAAACCTTCTTCCCAGTCTGCATGGATTCCAGGATAGGGTGGGTTGACAGTGTTCAGAACATTTTCATACTGTTGCCTTATGTCATAATCAGTATTCCCAGGGAAAAAGCTAAAAGATATAATCTGTACCTTACAGGTAGAAAAACCAAGACTCAGAAAAATTGTGATATCCAATCTCTGTTTAAATCTACATAGGGGCCTGCTAAAATCCATTTCACCATGGATGACCTAGGTTTTTCACAGGCAGAACCATTTTCAATAGGATTAACACTATTTCACACTAGAGAACCAACTCAGTCTGAGTTGGCAAAGGGTATATGGAGATTAAGTGGTGAGAGAATAGCTGCTGAGAAAATGACATGTTCAGGATTGGGTCTCAAAGAGCAATAATTCCAGTAATTGCCAATTTCTGTATTTTTGTTTTTGTTTTTCCACTTTGTTCCCCATGCTTTAATGTATGTAGTTGGTTAGAACTGACTCCTTCCTTTTACTGTTTTCCTTTTATGTGTAAGGCTTCTAGGTCAGACCTAAAGATAGGCTATGAAACTTAGTTCAGCCATCATGTTATCAAGTATTCCTTCAGCATCTGCTCCATGACAACCCCTGTCTGGGCACTGAGAATATTAAAAAGCTTGACATATTTCTTGATCTCATGAAGCTCACAGTGATGCAGAGATAGACATAGTTGTACCAAATACAACTGGTACAGAGAAGATACAGTTGTACCAAATTGAAGACATAGTTGCATGTTATAGTGTGGAGATGAAGGAGCCTCTTTGAGATAGTGTATCAAGAAAGCCCTCCTAGCAATGACAGATGCTGGCGAGGATGCGGAGAAAGGGGAACCCTCCTACACTGTTGGTGGGAATGCAAGCTGGTGCAACCACTCTGGAAAACAGCATGGAGGTTCCTCAAAATGTTGAAAATAGAACTACCCTATGACCCAGCAATTGCACTGCTGGGTATTTACCCTAAAGATACAAATGTAGTGATCCGAAGGGGCACGTGCACCCAAATGTTTATAGCAGCAATGTCTACAATAGCCAAACTATGGAAAGAACC
The DNA here is from genome assembly GCF_902655055.1 of Lutra lutra. NCBI lineage: Eukaryota > Metazoa > Chordata > Mammalia > Carnivora > Mustelidae > Lutra > Lutra lutra. The sequence goes on from NC_062281.1 coordinate 158,793,468, forward strand.
TAGATGTCCATCTACAGACGAATGGATAAAGAAGATGTGGTATATATACACAATGGAATACTATGCAGCCATCAAAAGAAATGAAATCTTGCCATTTGCGACGACGTGGATGGAACTAGAGGGTATCATGCTTAGCGAAATAAGTCAATCGGAGAAAGACAACTATCATATGATCTCCCTGATATGAGGGAGAGGAGATGCAACATGGGGGGTTGAGGGGGTAGGAGAAGAGTAAATGAAACAAGATGGGATTGGGAGGGAGACAAACCATAAGTGACTCTTAATCTCACAAAACAAACTGAGGGTTGATGGGGGGAGGGGGTTGGGAGAGGGGGGTGGGGTTATGGATATTGGGGAGGGTATGTGCTATGGTGAGTGCTGTGAAGTGTGTAAACCTGGCGATTCGCAGACCTGTACCCCTGGGGATAAAAATATATGTTTATAAAGCTGTAAAAAAAAAAAAAAAAAAAGAAAGGATGAATACCCAAGTTTTGTAGCAACATGGACGGGACTGGAAGAGATTATGCTGAGTGAAATAAGTCAAGCAGAGAGAGTCAATTATCATATGATTTCACTTATTTGTGGAGCATAACAAATAGCATGGAGGACAAGGGGAGATGGAGAGGAGAAGGGAGTTGAGGGAAATTGGAAGGGGAGGTGAACCATGAGAGACTATGGACTCTGAAAAACGATCTGAGAATTTTGAAGGGGTGGGGGGTGGGAGGTTGGGGGCACCAGGTGGTGGGTATTGTAGAGGGCACGGATTGCATGGAGCACTGGGTGTGGTGCAAAAATAATGAATACTGTTATGCTGAAAAAAATAAAAAAATTTAAAAAAAAAAGTCAAATAGTAAAGCTAAATAAAAAAAAAAAAAGCTGTATTTCTCCCTTGATTTTATATCTCAATAGTTAAAGCAGGTTCTTAACTCTCAGAAATGACACCCACCTTTAAAATACCCAAGAAAGAGTACAAATATTTAGTCCTAGTTTTACATGATGGCAATTTTTCTTTAGGCACAATCCCATTGCATTTATAGCACTTACCAGAGTTGTGCCAGTCACATGGTTCCAAAAACTGCCTAGAACACCTAAAGACTAGAAGACTAAACTTTAAGTCTAAAAATAAAAGAAAAGGGCGGGGGAGAGACCTGGATGCATGTCATATTACCCTAACAGCACGTGCAGATTCTATTTTGATTATACTGCATGCAGGATGGTGGGCATATCCAAGAAGTCCCTGTCTCTTGTAACTTAAGAATCACCAGCAGTTGGGTTTTGTCAAATACTTTGCCAGCTGGCTAGGTTTCTCACCAATCATTTCCCTGAAGACTTGACAGTGTTTCTAGATGACAGAGTATCTCCTTTTGAAAATCTATGCAAGTTAGAGGGTCATGTTCTTCTGTGCAGGACTACCTTGGTGCAGTTAGTACAGTTGTGGGTGCCCCATTTTAAGATGACTGTGTTGCCACAAAAACAGACACATAGATCAATGGAACAGAATAGAGAGCCCAGAAATAGACCCTCAACTCTATGGTCAACTCATCTTCAACAAAGCAGGAAAGAATGTCCAATGGAAAAAAGACAGCCTCTTCAATAAATGGTGTTGGGAAAACTGGACAGCCACATGCCTAAAAATGAAATTGGACCATTTCCTTACACCACACATGAAAATAGACCTAAAATGGATGAAGGACCTCAATGTGAGAAAGGAATCCATCAAAATCCTTGAGGAGAACACAGGCAGCAACCTCTTTGACCTCAGCCTCAGTAACATCTTCCTAGGAACATCGCCAAAGGCAAGGGAAGCAAGGGCAAAAATGAACTATTGGGATTTCATCAAGATCAAAATCTTTTGCACAGCAAAGGAAACAGTGAACAAAACCAAAAGACAACTGACAGAATGGGAGAAGATATTTGCAAACGACACATCAGATAAAGGGCTAGTGTCCAAAATCTATAAAGAACTTAGCAAACTCAACACCCAAAGAATAAATAATCCAATCAAGAAATGGGCAGAAAACATAAATAGACATTTCTACAAAGAAGACATCCAGATGGCCAACAGACACATGAAAAAGTGCTCCATATCACTCGGCATCAGGGAAATACAAATCAAAACCACAATGAGATATCACCTCACACCAGTCAGAATGGCTAAAATGAACAAGTCAGGAAATGACAGATGCTGGCGAGGATGTGGAGAAAGGGGAACCCTCCTACGCTGTTGGTGGGAATGCAAGCTGGTGCAACCACTCTGGAAAACAGCATGGAGGTTCCTCAAAATGTTGAAAATAGAACTACCCTATGACCCAGCAATTGCACTACTGGGTATTTACCCTAAAGATATAAACGTAGTGATCGTTCATGGGGCACGTGCACCCGAATGTTTATAGCAGCAATGTCTACAATAGCCAAACTATGGAAAGAACCTAGATGTCTATCAACAGATGAATGGATAAAGAAGATGTGGTATATATACACAATGGAATACTATGCAGCCATCAAAAGAAATGAAATCTTACCATTTGCGACGATGTGGATGGAACTAGAGGGTATCATGCTTAGCGAAATAAGTCAATCGGAGAAAGACAACTACCATATGATCTCCCTGATATGAGGAAGTGGAGATGCAACATGGGGGGTTAAGGGGGTAGGAGAAGAATAAATGAAACAAGATGGGATTGGGAGGCTGACAAACCATAAGTGACTCTTAATCTCACAAAACAAACTGAGGGTTGCTGGGGGAGTGGGGTTATGGACATTGGGGAGGGTATGTGCCTTGGTGAATGATGTGAAGTGTGTAAACCTGGCAATTCACAGACCTATACCCCTGGGGATAAAAATATATTATGTGTTTATAAAAAACAATAAAAAAAATTAAAAAAAGAAAGTACACAAAATGAGGAAAAAAAAAGAATTATGAGTAAAATGGCAAAAATTTTACTTCCTGGACCTCAGAACTGAATGTGTAATATGTCTTTAAACTGTGTAGAATCATGTGCAAAATCTATCTGGAGCTCTTACTTTTCCCCTCTCACATCATATGTGTTTTTATAAATCACATCGTCCTCTAAATGCGTTGAGAGTAGACTAATAAAAAAAATACCTGGAAGTCAGATATTTTTTTCCAGGTGAAAAACAAATTATTTTTTACAAGATAAAGAAAACTGAGAAACACACACACACACACACACAAAAGATGACTGTGTTGCTTTCCTTGGACAAGTCAGCTTGAGAGAAAAAAGGCATGGAAATAGAGATGAAGAAGCCAAATATGTTTAGCCTGTGGATTTGCTAACTTATGATACTGGGCAATTCTCCATATATGGGCACACCAGGCCTAGGTTTCCCTATCTGACTTGTGTACTTGCTATCTTAATTATGCTGGGCAGGTCTCCACATATGGGCACTCCAGGCCTAGGTTTCCTTATCTTTAACTTATGCTTATGGTGGTGGTGTGAGAATCAAAGAGAAAGCTTATGAGAAAGTGTCATATCAATTATAAAGTTCTCCTTGGCATTGGCTTATTATTTAAGTAGTTTGTGAGGTCAAACATTGAGTCAAAAATGTAGTACTTTATAAAGAGTTAGCCTTAGAATCAGAAGGCCTGAGTGCAAATTATAGTTCTGCCACTTGAGAACTGGGTGAATTTATGCTATTCACTTAGTATTGTGAGCTTCAACTTTCTAATCTAAAAAATTAAAATTCATAAGTTTATCCAGGAAACAGATACTGAAAAAAATGGAAACAGATATTGATCTCCTGTTTTGTTCATGGATTTGATCATATGTGGAGATAAGAAAAGTAGGTGCTTATACCTTATGGAAAAATCAATAAAAAAACAGACAGGGTCATAACTTATAAGCAAGTATCTTTGCTCTGTAGATAAATGAATCTATACCAGCCTGATCATCATTGCCTATTTCATAATAGGATTTGAAGCAACAAACAATTAAAAAATAAGAATGTTAAAAAGAATGTTAAACCAGTCCCTTGCCAAGACCCTTTACCATAGTCTCATTTGGCCCTTATAAGAGTCCCAGGAGATAGGAAGAGCAGTACCATTGTTACCCTCAACATTCATCCACCCATCTGTTCATTTGAGACATTTATCAAGTGTCAATTATTGTACATAAAGTAGTATAATTGCTGTCCAACTGTAAATATGTGTGGTTTTCTCACGTGCTTTTTACTCACCAAAAATTGGAAAAAGCTCTTATTGGATATCATCTGTGCAGCTGCATAGAGGGGAAAAGTTCTTTTGACTTGAAGGTGAGCAGCCTGGGATTTAAATTCCTGCTCTACCAGGATAAGCTGAGGAACGCTGGCTAAGTTTAAGAACCTGGCACACAGTAGGCACATGATAAATGTAAGAGAATGGGTGAATGAATGACTGATGCCACTTCACCTCTTTGAGCCTCTCTTTTCTCATCTGTAAATGGAAATGATAACTCCTGGACCCCCAAATGGTTGTCAGATTAGTGTGAATTACTGCAGTTAAAAAGCGTTTCTATAGATGACAAACCAATAAATATGGCTGTTCCTGAGCTCCATCTTTCTTTTACCCAGTGCAGATGACCATTTCCTCCCTGGAAATTACCTGCTCTGGTCTAGCTTGCTTGATTATATTTTGGAAAACTTTCCACTTGGCTAGATTACTCTGGTTGCTGTGTTGATAATAGACTATAGGACTATTAGTAGGGCCATAAGTAAACAATTATGAGGCTATTTCTATGACCTACGCAAGAAATGGTAGTGACTTGAACCAGAGTAATAGCAGTGGATTGTTTATGGGTATATTTTGAAAGTAAACACAATAATATTTCTTAAAGGATTAGATGTGTAGTAAATGATAGAGAGGAGTCAAGGTTGATTTCAGGATTTTTTGCTCTGAGCACTAGAAGGATGGAGTTACCATCAACTGAGATGGAGTAGATTTGTGGAGGTAAATCAGAAGTACAGTTGGGGCATATTAAATTTGAAGTGTTTATTAGACTACAACTGGAAATGTTAAGGAAGTTGACTACATACATCTGGGGACAGAAAGGGAGACTGGAGTTAGATATATAAATTTGGTCAACAGTTCCACAGGCCAGGCCAGCCAAGTAGGATGAACACAGCCATTGTCTTTGACAACTAGGAGGTCACAGGTGATGTTTTCAGAGCCATTTCAGGATCACAATAGGGAAATAAGTCAGACTGCTTTGTGTTAAGGAATAAAGAAGCTTCAAAGAAGTAGCAATAGTAAATGTGGATTACTCTTTTTGAGTATTGTGGTAGTGGAGGGAGGGCAAAGTTGGGCAGGAGTTGATGGGAGAGAACAGTGACTTTTGGTGCACTGACCACTCATACCTCTTAACACACTTTTCTGCATTAGTTTTTTCAAAGTCTGTCTTCAACTGTCCCTACCCTGGTTCTTTTCCCTCTGCCTATTCCTCAAACTTTCTGCCTTCAGTATTCTTTCTTTGGACTTTGTTCACCCACCTGGCAGAGAAAGCTATGAAAACTTAGCCTGGGGCACCTGGGTGGCTCAGTGGGTTAAGCCGCTGCCTTCAGCTCAGGTCATGATCTCAGGGTCCTGGGATCGAGTCCCGCATCGGGCTCTCTGCTCAGCAGGGAGCCTGCTTCCCTCTCTCTCTCTCTCTCTCTCTCTCTCTGCCTGCCTCTCTGTCTACTTGTGATCTCTCTCTGTCAAATAAACAAATAAAATCTTTAAAAAAAAAAAAAACTTAGCCTGCATTCTAGAGTCTCCAAGATCTGGCTCTGGTATCTTAGTGTAAGTTTCTCCCTCCCACACTCTCTTTCCCATACAACCTAAAGCTGTTTCTACTCTGGATTTTTTTCTAGTCCCAGAACTTTTCACTTTTATGCTTCCATCCTTTTAAGCAAGATCTTTACTTTGCCCAGAAGCCCTACCTCCCTTTCTTCATATATGTAAATATTTCTTTTTTTTTTTCAAGACTCTGCTCAAATATTCCCCTCCCTCACCTGTAGGAATTAGAATATGATCTCTTTTTTAATAGTAATTATTACTTTCAAATTGTCCAAAAATGGCATAAATTATTTTATTGGTGTTGATATAAATGTCCGAGATACTGGATGATCTTTTTTCTGAAGTTTTTAAGATTCTGTGTGATTCTCTTATTATCAAGTTCTCTGAAAATACCCAATTCTGACATCAGCTGCCCACCCACTCACTATGTTGTTTAGCACATCACTTCCTATACTGGTACTCTGCAGCCTGTAGAGAGTTTTCACTCCACTTGCCTGAAGATGAAGAATCTGGAATTTAGTTCTCAGTTCATTAACAGATCATGAGTTTAAGTATGAAATCATAAGTATTAACCTGAGTATCAGTCACTTGATACAAAATGAGGATCACTTGTAGAAGAGGGTAATATAATCACATCCTTCTGAAAGCAGTGATTATGCAGACTATTTAAATGTCACCCCCTTTAGGGAGCTGTCGTGGTGTTCCCACACCAGCATCCTCCACCTCTGTGTTTCAACATCATATTATATATACTTCTCTCATTGCATTTTTCACACAGCATCACTGAGTCTCTACCAGGTAGGTAACATCAGAAATGGTTTAGTGTCATGTTAGTATGATGGAGTTAAGATTTAGGCAGATCTCAGTTCAAACTTTCTTACTCTGCTATTTATTAGTTGTGTGACCTTGACTAAAATTATGTAATACCTTTGATCATTAGTATCATGATCTATAAAATGGGGACTTTATTGGGAAAAAATAAGTTGGTAAATATAAAACATCTTGCAGACTGCTAGATATGTATCAAGTTACTCAGTAAATATTTGTCAATCCAGTTTCATTGAATTGGCCCATTGCATAAAGCATTCTCTCTGCTTCTAATGCCACCGATTATTGAGGGGACACAATTAGACCATTTATTTAACTTTTATTAAATAAAAAGTGTTACAGTTTTAATCTTCTGTGAACCTCAGTAATGGACTGATTGTTTGAAGGACTAGCATTGTTGTGTATTTAAATAGAACAAATTGAATTACACATAAACAGCAGTAGAAATTCCTGCAGAGTACTATTTTTCAACATAAACCATTATCCCTGCCAGCCATATGTATAGACACAGTAAAGCTTCTGTATTTATATTTTTTCATTAAAAACAAAATGATTAATTTCACAAATTAATTTATTGTATTCATCACAACAGCCAAATTCAAATTAAACAGTCTAATGCTTTAGGGAATCAAGACTGGCTTATTGAAAGGACTCTGTAATTTTGATACCATTTTCTTAGTAAGAGCCTAAAATTTGCTATTTTCTAGCAAGAAATCTTAAAGGATTTCACAGCATCATCTTTCCTAGTGCATTATTTTCAGAGATTTCAAATTGGCCTTTGGTTACTTTCAGAAATCAAATTCTCTAATGTAATCTCTGTCAACTCTGGAGCAGCAATATGGAGTGGTATATTGGACAAGGTGTAGCTTGAAGGTTGGAAAGGTCTTCAATTCTGGCCTCGGGAAAATTCCTTTAGAAAGTGGTCCTGTTTCATTCTTTTGCACGAAGCTGTTCAGTTTTCCCAACACCATTTGTTGAAGAGACTGTCTTTTTCCCGTTGGATATTCTTTTCTGTTTTTTGAAGCTTAATTCACCACATAATTGTGGATTTATTTCTGTTTTTGTTTTTCTGTTCTATTAATATATGTGTCTATTCCTGTGCCAGTACTGTTTTGATAACTACAGCTTTGCAGTATAACTTGAAGTCTGGAATTGTGATTCCTCCAGCTTTGCTTTTCCAAGATTGCTTTGGCTATAGAGGATATTCTGTGGTTCCATACAGATTTTAGGTTTGCTTATTCTAGTTCTGAGAAAAATGCTGGTGGTATTTTGATAGAGATTGCATTAAATGTATAGATTACTTTGGGTGGTATAGACATTTTAACAATTTTTTTTTCTTCCAGTCTAGTAGTAGGGAGTGCCTTTCCATTTCTTTGTGTTATCTTGAATATTTTTCATCAGTGTTTTACAGTTTTCAGAGTACAGGTCCTCCACCTCCTTGCCTAAGTTTATTCCTAAATACTTCTTTTATTTTTGGTGTAATTGTGAATAAGATTCTTTTCTTAATTTCACTTCTTGTTGCTTCATTATTAGTGTACAGGAATACAACAGATTTCTGTACATTGATTTTGTATCCTGAATTCAATTTGTATTACTGAATTCATTTATCAGTTCTGGTAGTTTTTGTGGAGTCTCTTGGGTTTTCTATATATAGTATAATGTGAAATGCAAATAGTGAAAGTTTTACTTCTTGCTTACTGATTTGGATGCCTTTTATTTCTTTTTGTTGACTGATTGCTGTGGCTTGGACTTTTAGTACTGTGTTGAACAAAGATGGCAAGAGTGCACATTCTTGTCTTATTCCTGACCTTATGGGAAAGCTCTTAGTTTTTTGCCATTGAGGATGATGTTTACTGTGGGCTTTTTATATATGAACTTTATTATGTTGAGGTATGTGCCTTTTAAGCCTACTTTGTTAAGGGATTTATCATGAATGGCTATTGTACTTTGTCAAATGTTTTCTCTGCATTGGCTGAAATGATCATATGGTTTTCATCATCTTATTAATATAATGTATCACATTGATTGATTTGTGATTGTTGAACCACACTTGCATCCCAGGCATATATCCTACTTGATCATGGAAAATGATTTTTCTGTTTTTTGATTCAGTTTACTAGTATTTTGTTGAGGATTTTTGCATCTATGTTCATCAGAGATATTGGCCTATTTTTCCCCCTTTTTTGTTATTGTTGTTGTGTCTTTTACTCATTTTGGTTTCAGGGTAATGGTGACCTCAAAATTGATAGAATTTATCTGTGAAGTCTTTGACTTCAACAAAAGTCCTGGACTTTTGTTTTTGGAGAGTTTTTTTTTTATTATTACTGGTTCAATCTCCTTGTGGATAATTGGTCTATTAAAATTTTCTATTTCTTCCTGATACAGCTTTGGTAGATTATATGTTTTTAGGAATTTATCCATTTCTTCTAGGTTGTCCAATTTATTGGCATATATTTTTTCATAATATTCTCTTACAATCCTTTGTATTTCTGTTATGACAATGTTAATTCTTTTCTTTCATTTCTGATTTTATTTTGGGTGATCTCTCTCTCTTTTTGATGAGTTTGGCCAAGGGCTTATCAATTTTGTTGATCTTTTCAAAGAGCCATCTCCTGGTTTCATTGATCTCATCTATTGCTTTTGGTTTGCTTGTTTTTTTATCTATCAATCATCTATCTATCTATCTATCTATCATCTGTCATCTTTTTGAGAGAGAGAGAGAGAGAGAGAATGGAGGAGGAGGAGGAACAGAGGGAGAAGGAGAGAATCCTAAGCAAGCTCCATACCCAGCACAGACTCTGACCCAGAGCTTGATCTCAGGACTCTGAGATCATGACCTGAGCCAAAATCAAAAGTCAGACACTAATAAAATTTAAAAAAAAATAATTTTTTAATCTTTTTTTGTGTGTGTGTTCTGTTTTTATTTTTTTATTTCTTTTCAGCATAACAGTATTCATTGTTTTTGCACCACACCCAGTGCTCCATGCAATCCATGCCCTTAATTTTTTAAAAAGTCAGACACTTAACCTATTGAGCTGCTCAGATGCCATATGTCATTTATTTCTGCTCTAATCTTTATTATTTATTCTTTCCGATAGACCATCCTGAGGTCTATTTTAGCTCTGTACGGTGTCTCTGCCCTTCCTACCTTCTTAAATATGGCCTCTTCTCTCCATTTAGTTGTGAAGAGTTTGTTCTGCCAGTCTTTGGGTTGTTTTCTGGGTTATTTACACTGATGTGGGTATTATCTGTGGGACAAAGGGAGCTTACGGTCCTCCTCCTCTACCACATTTTCAGCCATCTGATTACTTTAGTTTTATATAAAGTCTTGAAATCAAGTAGTTTAAAGTTTCTAACCTTGTTTTTCTTTTTCAAAATAGTTGTGGCTAGTCCAACTTTTTCCAATGCTATATAAATTATAGAATCAATTTATCAATTAGGGCTCCCTTTTATCTGTAGGTAAATTTTAGGAGAATTGATAGATTAACAATATTGAACTTTTCAATAGACAAACACAGTATGTATCTTCATTTATTTACATCATCTTTAAGTAAGTTCAACGATGTTTTGATGATTTCCATGTTCTCTTAATTAGTGATAAAAGATTGTTGATGTTTCCAACTATAATTGAGGTTTATTTTTCTTTCAGTTTTGTCAGATTTTACTTATTTCAAAGTAAAATTTTATGATTGTTGACTTCTCAATGCAGTGATCCCTTGATCATTGTGAAATTCAACTTTATCCATATTGATGTTCTTTTTCTAAAGTTTGTTTTATACTAATACAATAAATTCTGCATCTTTCTAATGATTACTGACTGCATGGTATGTTTTTCCATTTTTAAAAATTTTAAACTATTTATGCCTTTATATTTAAAGGGGATTTCTTGTAGACAGTACATACTTCAACCTTGATTTTTAAATTCAGGCTGGCAATCTCCTTTTAATTGGAAGGTTTAGACCATTTAAATATAATGTATTTATGAATTTGGCTGGATTTAAGTCTATCCTCTTGCTCTTTGTTTTCCATTTGTTCTATCTGTTCTCTGTATTCTTTTCCTTATTTCATTTGGATTAATTGGAGTATTCTTAAGGATTCTATTCAATATTCACTGTTCACTTACTAGCCAGACCTCTTCATTCTACCTTTTTAGGGGTTACTCTAGCATTTACAATAAATATCTGTGACTTATCACAACCTATCTTCAAACAATATTATAATTGGGGGTGCCTGGGTGGGTCAATTGGTTCAACTTCTGCCTTCTGATCATTCTAGGGTCCTGGAATTGAGACACCCACATGGGGCTCCCTGTTCAGCAGGGAGTCTGCTTCTCCTTATGTCACTCACCCTTGCTCCTGTGCATGTGCACTCTCTCTCAAATAAGTAATAAAGTGTTTTTTAAAAAACTTTAAATAAAAAGATTACATTATAATTGTTGACATGTACTGAAATGTCCTTATAACAGTATTCTTATATTTTTCTTTCTGTCCTTTTGCTATTATTGTCATATCTTTCATATTTATATATATTATAAATCCTATAATACATTCCAATTATTTTTGTTTTGAACATCCAGTTCTTTGTTTTAAACATCCAAATTCTCTTAGCTTTTGTTTAGTTGAAAAGGTCTTCATTTTGCTTTAATTTTTAACAAAAATTGGGTCATTTTATTGTGAAATGTATGATTATGTTGCTTTTATTTTAAAACATATTTTTGCTGTCCAATTTTCTCAGCACCATTTTTTGAAGAGACTGTCTTTTTTTCCACTGTATATTTTGTCCCGCTTTTTCGAAGATTATTTGACCATAAAGTTGAGGGTGCATATCTGGGCTCTCTACTCTGTTACACTGGTCTATGTGTCTGTTTTTATGCCAGTACCATGCTGTCTTGGTGATCACAGCATTGAAGTAAAGCTTGAAATCGGGCAACATGATGCCTGCAGTTTTGTTTTACTTTTTCAACATTTCCTTAGCAATTTGGGGTCTCTTCTGGTTCCATACAAATTTTAGGATTGTTTGCTTCAGCTCTTTAAAAAATGCTGGTCTAATTTTGATTGGAATGGCATTGAAAGTATAGATTGCTCTAGGCAGTATAGACATTTTAACAATGTTTATTTTTCTGATCCATGAGCATGGAATGGTCTTCCATCTTTTTGTGTTTTCTTCAATTTCTTTCATGAGTGTTCTGTAGTTCCTTGAGTACAGATCCTTTACATCTTTGGTTAGGTTTATTCCCAGGTATCTTATGGTTCTTGGAGCTATAGTAAATGGAATTGATTCTCTTATTTCCCTTTCTGTATTTTCATTGTTAGTTTATAAGAAAGCAACTGATTTCTGTACAATTGATTTTGTATCCTGCCACATTACAGTGGAAAAAAGACAGTCACTTCAATAAATAGTGCTGGGAAAATTGGACAGCTATAAGTAAAAGAATGAAACTTGACCATTCTCTTACCCCATACCAAAGATAAACTCAAAATGGATAAAAGACCTCAGTGTGAGACAGGAATCCATCAGAATCCCAGAGGAGAACATAGGCAGTAACCTCTTTGACATCGGCCACAGCAACTTCTCTCTTTCTTTCTTTTTTTAAAATTAACATATAATGTATTATTAGGCCAAGGGGTACAGGTCTGTGAATAGCCAGGTTTACACTTCACAGCACTCACCATAGCACATACCTTTCCCAATGTCCATAACCCAACCACCCTCTCCTTATCCCCCTCCCCCACCAGCAACCCTCAGTTTGTTTCGTGAGATTAAGAGTATCTTATGGTTTGTCTCCCTCCTGATCCCATCTTGTTTCATTTATTCCTTTCCTACCCCCCAACCCCCACCTTTGCCTCTCAAATTCCTCATATCAGGGAGATCTTATGATAATTGTCTTTCTCTGATTGGCTTATTTCGCTCAGCATAATACCCTCTAGTTCCATCCACGTCATTGCAAATGGCAAGATTTCATTTCTTTTGATGGCTGCATAGTATTCCATTGTATATATATATATATACCACATATTCTTTATCCATTCATCTTTTGATGGACATCTAGGTTCTTTCCATAGTTTGGCTATTGTAGACATTGCTGCTATAAACATTCGGGTGCACATGCCCCATGCATGATCGCTACGTTTGTATCTTTAGGGTAAATACCCAGTAGTGCAATTGCTGGGTCATAAGGTAGCTCTATTTTCAACATTTTGAGGAACATCCATGCTGTTTTCCAGAGTGGTTGCAACAGCTTGCATTCCCACCAACGGTGTAGGAGGGTTCCCCTTTCTCCGCATCCTTGCCAGCATCTGTCATTTCCTGACTTGTTCATTTTAGCCATTCTGACTGGTGTGAGGTGATATCTCATTGTGGTTTTGATTTGTATTTCCCTAATGCTGAGTGGTGTGGAGTACTTTTTCATGTGTCTTTTGGCCATCTGGATATCTTCTTTGCAGAAATGTCTGTTCCTGTCCTCTGCCCATTTCTTGATTGGATTATTTATTCTTTGGGTATTGAGTTTGATAAGTTCTTTGTAGATTTTGGATACTAGCCCTTTATCTGATGTGTTGCTTGCAAGTATCTTCTCCCATTCTGTCAGTTGTCTTTTGGTTTTATTAACTGTTTCCTTTGCTGTGCAAAACCTTTCGATCTTGATGAAGTCCCAATAGTTCATTTTTGCCCTTGCTTCCCTTGCCTTTTGTGATGTTTGTAGGAAGAAGTTGCTGTGGCTGAGGTCGAAGAGGTTGCTGCCCGTGTTCTCCTCAAGGATTTTGATGGATTCCTTTCTCACATTGAGGTCTTTCATCCATTTTGAGTCTATTTTCATGTGTGGTGTAAGGAAATGGTACAGTTTCATTTTTCTGCATGTGGCTGTCCAATTTTCCCAATACCATTTGTTGAGAGACTTTTTTCCATTGGACATTCTTTCCGGCTTTGTCAAAGCTTAGTTGACCATAGAGTTGAGGGTCTATTTCTGGGCTCTCTATTCTGTTCCATTGATCTATATGTCTCTTTTTGTGCCAGTACCATACTGTCTTGATGATGACAGCTTTGTAATAGAGCTTGAAGTCTGGAATTGTGATGCCACCAACTTTGGTTTTCTTTTTCAACATTCCTTTGGCTATTTGGGGTCTTTTCTGCTTCCATATAAATTTTAGAATTATTTGTTCCATTTCTTTGAAAAAAATTGATGGTATTTTGATAGGGATTGCATTAAATGTGTAGATTGCTTTAGGAAGCATAGACATTTTCACAATATTCTTTCAATCCTTGAGCATGGAAAATCTTTCCATTTCTTTGTGTCTTCCTCAGTTTCTTTCATGAGTACTTTATAGTTTTCTGAGTGCAGATTCTTTGCCTCTTTGATTAGTTTTATTCCTAGGTATTTTATGGTTTTGTGTGCAATTGTAAATGGGATTGACTCCTTAATCTCTCTTCTGTCTTGTTGGTGTATAGAAATGCAACTGATTTCTGTGCATTGATTTTATATCCTGACACTTCACTGAATTCCTATACAAGTTCTAGGAGATTTGGAGTGGAGTCTTTTAGTTTTCCACATAAAGTATCATATTATCTGTAGAGAGTGATAGGTTGATTTCATCTTTGCTGATTTGGATGCCTTTAATTTCTTTTTGTTTTCTGATTGCTGAGGCTAGGACTTCTAGTATTATGTCGAATAGCATGGTGATAATGGACATCCCTGCCATGTTCCTGACCTTAGTGGAAAAGTTCTCAGTTCTTCTCCATAGAGAATGATTTTCGCTGTGGGTTTTTCATAGATGGCATTGATGATATTGAGTTATGTACCCTCTATCCCTACACTTTGAAGAGTTTTGATCAAGAAAGGATGCTGTACTTTGTCAAACGCTTTTTCAGCATCTATTGAGAGTATCATATGGTTCTTGTTCTTTTATTAATGTATTGTGTCACATTGATTGATTTGTGGATGTTGAACCAAACTTGCAATCCCAGAATAAATCCCACTTGGTCATGGTGAATAATGCTTTTAATATACTGGCAGATCCTATTGGCTAGTATTTTGGTGAGAACATTCCAATCTGTGTTCATCAAAGATATTGGTCTGTAATTCTCTTTTTTGATGGGGTCTTTGTCCGGTTTTGGGACCAAGGTAATGCTGGCCTCATAAAACGAGTTTGGAAGTTTTCCTTCCATTTCTATTTTTGGAACAGTTTCAGGAGAATAGGTATGAATTCTTCTTTAAATGTTTGGTAGAATTCGCCTGGGAAGCCGTCTGGCCCTGGGCTCTTGATTTTAGGGAGATTTTTGATGACTGCTTCAATCTCCTTACTGGTTATGGGTCTATTCAGGTTTTCTATTTCTTCCTGGTTCAGTTTTGGTAGTTTATATATATCTAGGAATGCACCCACTTCTTCCAGATTGTCAAATTTGGCAGCATACAGTTGCTCATAGTATGTCCTTATAATTGTTTGTATTTCTTTCATGTTGGTTGTGATCTCTCCTCTTTCATTCATGATTTTATTTATTTGGGTCCTTTATCTTTTCCTTTTAATAAGTCAGGTCAGGGTTTATCAATCTTACTAATTCTCTCAAAAAACCAGCTCCTAGTTTCATTGATTTGTTCTGCTGTTCTTTTGGTTGCTATTTCATTGATTTCTGCTTTGATCATTATTATTTCTCTTCTCCTGCCAGGTTTAGGCTTTCTTTGGTGTTCTTTCTTCAGCTCCTTTAGGTGTAAGGTTGGGTTGTGTACTTGAGACCTTTATTGTTTCTTGGGAAAGTCTTGCATCACTATATATTTTCCTCACAGGACTGCCTTTGCTGTGTTCCACAGATTTTGAACTTTTGTGTTTTCATTATCATTTGTTTCCATGAATTTTTTCAATTCTTCTTTAATTTCCTTGTTGACCCATTCATTCTTTAGTAGGATGCTCTTTAGCCTCCATGTATTTGGTTTCTTTCCAACTTCCCTCTTGTGATTGAGTTCTAGTTTCAGAGCACTGTGGTCTGAAAATATGCAGGAAATGATTCCAATCTTTTGGTACCACTTGAGACCTGATTTGTGACCCAGGATGTGATCTATTCTGGCAAATGTTCCATTGCACTAGAGAATAATGTGTATTCTGTTGCTTTGGGATGGAATGTTCTGAATATATCTGTGATGTCCATCTGGTCCAGTGTGTCATTTAAGGCCTTTATTTCCTTGTTGATGTTTTGCTTGGATGATCTCTCCACTTCAGTGAAGGGGGTGTTAAAGTCCCCTACTATTATTGTATTATTGTTGATGTGTTTCTTAGATTTTGTTAATTGGTTTATATAGTTGGCCACTCCCATGTTAGGGACATAGATATTTAAAATCATTAGATCTTCTTGTTGGACAGACCCTTGAGTGTGATATAGTGTCTTTCCTTATGTGTTATTATAGTCTTTGGCTTAAAATATAGCTGCTCTCATATAACGATGATATAGTGTCCTTCCTCATCTCTTATTATAGTCTTTGGCTTAAAATCTAATTGATCTGATATAAGGATTGCCACCCCAGCTTTCTTTTGATGTCCATTAACATGGTAAATTGTTTTCCACCCCCTCACTTTAAATCTGGAGGGGTCTTTGGGTCTAAAATGAGTTTCTTGTAGACAGCATATTGATGAGTTTTGTTCTTTTATCCATTCTGATACCCTGTGTCTTTTGATTGGGGCATGTAGTTCATTTACATTCAGGGTAACTATTGAATGATGTGTATTAGTGCCATTTTACTGCCTCTAAGGTGACTGTTACTGCATATTGTCTCCGTTCCTTTCTGGTCTACTACTTTTAGGCTCTCTCTTTGCTTACAGGACCCCTTTATTTATTTCCTGTAAGGCTGGTTTGGTGTTTACAAATTGTTTTACTTTTTGTTTGTCCTGGAAGCTTTTTATCTCTTGTTCTATTTTCAATGATAGCCTAGCTGGATCTAGTATTCTTGTTTGCCTGTTTTTCTCATTTAGTGCTCTGAATATATCCTGCCTGTTCTTTCTGGCCTGCCAGGTCTCTGTGGATAAGTCTGCTGCCAATCTAATATTTTTACCATTGTATGCTACAGATTTCTTGTCCCAGGCTGCTTTCAGTATTTTCTCTTTGTCACTGAGACTTCTTAGTTTTACTATTAGATGAGGGGGTGTGGACCTATTTTTTATTGATTTTGAGGGGAATTCTCTGTGCCTCATGGATTTTGATGTTTGTTTCCTTTGCCATATTAGGGAAATTCCATACAATAATTTACTCCAATATACCTTCTGCCCCCCTCTCTCTTTCTTCTTCTTCTGGAATCCCAATTATTCTAATATTGTTTCATTTTATGGTATATCTTATTTCTCGAATTCTCCCCTTGTGGTCCAGTTGTTGTTTGTCTCTCTTTTGCTCAGCTTCTTTATTCTCCATCATTTGATCTTCTATATCACTAATTTTCTCTTCTGCCTCATTTATCCTAGCAGTAAGAGCCTCCGTTTTTTATTGCACCTCATTAATAGCTTTTTTTAATTTCATCTTGGTTAGATTTTAGTTCTCTTATTTCTCCATAAAGGGCTTTTTTTACCCTGGACAGTGTTTCTCTAATATCTTCCATGCCTTTTTGGAGCCCATCTAGCACCTTGAGAATCATCATTCTGAACTCTGGATCTGATATATTTCCAATGTCTGTATTGATAACTTCCCTAGCCTTTGGTACTGTTTCTTGTTCTTTTTTCTCTGTTGAGTTTTTCTGCCTTGTCATTTTATCCAGATAAGAATATATGAATGAGAGAATAAAATACTAAAAGGGTAGCAAAGACACCAGAAAAATGTACACTAACCTAATCAGAGGAGACCCCAAATTGGGGGGAGAAGAAAGGGGGTAAAAAGAAGTTAAAAATTTTTAAAAATTATATATATATATATATATATATATATATATATATATATGAATAGAGAAGAGGCACCCATTTGATTTTGGGTGTATTTTGGTCTCTTAGAAGAAACTATCTCCCAAAATTTTAAATTTAAGGTAAAATTTATATATATACAAATATATATATATACAAAATATATACAAAAATAAGGGTAAGCACGATGAAGGGATGGAATATAACTGTAAAGATGAAAATTTAAACAAAAAATTCTAAAAAAGGAATTGATAAGATAAGTTGGTTGGAAAAAGAAAGAATAAGAAAGTGAAGAGAATTTACTCAGGCTGGAGGCTAGAACAAAACCCTGTGCTAGGTTTAGGGTATATTTTGATCTATAAGAAGAAATTGTATCCCAATATTTTTTAGAAGAAAAAACCCTATATGTATACAGAAAATAAAGTTAGATACAATGAAGGATAAAATATGACTATAATAATGAGGGTTTAAAAATATTTTTTTTAGAAAGGCATTGAGATAAACTAGTTAAAAAAACATTAAAAGAGGAAAGAAGAAAAGTTAAAAAAATTAGAATAAGAAAAAACAAAATTAAAAACAATTAATTAACTTTGCAAGACTAAAGAATCATGGGGAGAAAGCCATGAATTCTGTGCTTTGCTTTCCCCTCCTCTGGAACTCCGCTGTTCTTCTTGATCAGTGAGCTTGGTCTTGGCTGGCTGTTCATGCTGATCTTCTGGAGGAGGGGCCTGTTGTAGTGATTCTCAGATTTCTTTGCCTGAGGCAGAATTGTGCCACCTTTGCCAGGGGCCAGGCTAAGTAACCTGCTTGGGTTCGCTCTCAGGAGCTTTTGTTCCCTGAATGCTTTCCATAGAGCTCTGGAAGATGGGAATGAAAATGCTGGCCTCCCAATCTCTGGCCTGGTGGAGCTTGGGGCGCCACTCCTCAGTTCCCTCAAAGAGAAAAGTGCTCAATACTCCCATCTCCCTGGTCTCTGGCTGTGCTTTGGACTCTCCCTGGCCTGTGATAGAGCATTTCTGTCTCTGGCACAAGCCCGGTTTAGAGTGTCCAAACCCAGCAGATTCCTGCCACTCTGTTCTTTGGTGGATGAAGGTGGGTCTCCCCAGATCTGCCACTTGTGGGGTCCCTGCTTGAAGAGCAGTGGCCCGATGTGCTGTAGATCACAGTTTAAGGTAACCTCGAGGTGAGAGCTCACTCCTTGTCTCTGTGTCTGCAGCCAGCTTCCCCACTCTGATATCTGCAAGCTCTGCTGCACTCAGACTAGATCAGACCCCTGATCCTTCTGTGACCCTGTGGGACCTGAGACCACAATGTCTCCGTGAGGGTTCCACCCCTGCTTAGCCTCTGGAGTGATGTCCCTCAGTGGAGCAGACTTTTAAAAGTTCAAATTTTGTGCTCTGTTGCTCCACTGCCAGGAGCCAGCCCCCCCCCCCCTCTGTGGTCTATCTTCCTGTCGCTTTGGATTCATTTCTCCACATTTCCTACCTTTCAGAAAGTGGTCGATTTTCTGTTTCTAGAGTTGCTGCTCTTCTTCTATTCAATCTCCTGTTGGGTTTGTAGGTGTTCAGAATGGTTTGGTAACTATCTAGCTGAACTCTTGTGACCTGATGTTATCTCAGATGGCTACTCCTCCACCATTTCGATGACTCCTTCTCCTGGAGACATGTTTTGAAAGAAGTGGCTGTGGCCAATGTCAAAATACTGCCTATGTTCTCCTCTAGCATTTTGAAGGATTTGTGTCTCACATTGAGGTCTTTCATCCATTTTGAGTTTATCTTTGTGTAAGGTGTAAGAGAATGGTTGAGTTTCATTCTTCTGTGTATAGCTGTCCAATTTCCCAGCACCATTAATTGAAAAGACTGTCTTTTTTCCATTGGATATTTTCTCCTGCTTTGTCGAAGATTATTTGACCATAGAGTTGGGGGGTCCATATCTGGGCTCTCCCTTCTGTTCCATTGATCTATGTGTCTGTTTTTGTGCCAATGCCGTGCTGTCTTGGTGATCACAGCTTTGTAATATAACTTGAAATCAGGCAACATGATACCCCCAGCTTTGTTTTTCTTTATCAACATTTCCATGGCAATTCAGGGTCTTTTCTGGTTCCATACAAATTTTAGGATTGTTTGTTCCAGGACTTCGAAAAATCCCATTATTATTTTGATCTGGATGGCACTGAAAGTATAGATTGGCCTGGGCAGCATAGAGATTTTAAAAATGTTTATTCTTCCAATGCATGGGCATAGAATGTTTTTCCATCTTTTTGTGTCTTCTTCAATTTCCTTCATAAGTGTTCTGTAGTTTCTAGGGTATAGATCCTTTACCTCTTTTATTAGGTTTATTCCAAGGTATCATAAGGTTTTTGGTGCTCTTGTAAATAGAATCAATTCCATAATTTTTCTTTCTACAGTTACATTGTTAGTGTACAAGAAAAGTACTGATTTCTGTTTTTTCTTTAAAGATTTATGTTTTGTTTTGTCTGGAAGTAGATGACTTGCTGTTCCTTTTGATTCTTTTGAAGATTGTTTTTGAGATACTTTAGCAAAGATGTAGTGTGGCTTTACTATAGGAATAGCTTAGCCCTGTTACTAAGGTCTGGCCTTTGTGAAGTATTTACTGAATGACTCAAAATATCAAAGAAGACTGTTCACTCTTGGAACATGAATAATTCCTAACCCCTCTGTGATCTCTAGAAATTGTTCAACTCACAGCTCTCCCTAGTTGCTCTTCTTCTGACCTTTTTGACTTTTACCCTTATATATACATTTGGAGACAGTGAAGACTCAAGAGCAACAGTATGCAAATTTCTGAAGCTCTTTTTCTGAAAAGGTCTTCCTTCTCAAAGACTATCCCTCATTACCTCCAAATCTCTGTACTATGATGTCTATCTTCTCAATTCAGCAACACCACTAAGTTATGCTTGGTATTCCTGCCCTTCTCCACAGCCCAAAATATAACTTCAGACAAAAAGCATAGTTGATTACAAGGCTCACCTCACTTTTTTCTCATATTTCAGGTATTAGAGTCCTTCATTACATATTGTCCAATATATGAAAACAATTTTTAATGTTTTGTTCAGTTTTATTGTTGCTTACGACACTAGGGTAAATCTGGCTCCTGTTATTATACCATGCCTAGACGCATAACTCCAAGTCCTTTGCATAACTCCAAATGTGTCTTTGAATGTGATATATCATATCTAAAGTAGTCTAAATCTATGATTTATGATGTCAGAATCTATACCAAACCTTAATTTTAATTCAGTTTGTGAAACATTAATAATCACTGACCATCTGCTAAATTCTTTTTTGGGTTCTGAGACATAAAGATAATATTAAGGAAATCCCTTTACTAGGGAGCTCTGTATAGTTAGAGAAGACAGATGTGTAAGTGATCTTGAGCAAGCCATTTTACAGTATATCAAGAGAGGCATCGTGGTATAATAAGAAATGGTGGACTGGACGATATTTCTGCCAGTCCTCCAAGACCAATCTTGATTATACTGTGCAGAATCTGCCAGAACTATTATTTCAACCTACTTACTATTGTATAACCTTGGTAATCTTAATAGTTGTCTAAACTTGAGTTTTTCCATCGTCATACAAACTTGTGGTAGCTCCTAAGGTGATTGCAAGGACTCAGTGTACATCAATAAAGTACCTTCCCTTCTAGTAGGTGCTCAGTTTAGTCCCCTTCTGTTTATGACTCTATGCTCTCATCCATTTATTTGGAGTAATCTCCTATGTATGTGTTAAGTTACAGTACTGTTGTGAAGATTAGGGATTACAAATTTGACAGCACTGTGAAGTATGCAGGTCACTGGTGGGACTCTGTAGCCCTTGGCAATTTTCTTTATTTTCTAAGGCACAGCCTGGGCAAGTAGGTTAAACATCATTCTTTCTATAAATGCCAGTGTGGCTGGCACAGTAGATTGATTTTGAGTACCAGAATTTGGAATTCTACCCAACAGTGATTGTTTTGTTATGGTCTTTATAGTGCAATTAAGACCTACCTTGGCAAAACACCAGTTATTTTTTTTTTTCAAACAAATGGTATGTGCTGGGGATTCCTGGGTGTTGTGGCATTAGGCTAAGCATAGGTGAGTCTCTTTAGAACATTACAGAAACTGTTTCTGTTGGTCAGCACTGTATCTGTGTCCCCTTGGAGTACTTGAAAGCAGACATATTTACAAAATGGGGCTGGAATGTTGTGATTTTTCATGTATGTTTGGTTTTTGTCCATGGTTCCTGGCTCCTAGCTACTAAAACCCTTGGAATTTCCTATAATAAGAGCTAAAATATGTCTTTTGTTGTGTTATTGAGGTAACTTTTGGAAAACTCCTAGGTAACTCAAGGATGATTACTGTTCTCCAGGGAAACAACCATGTGATTAGAGAGTTGAGGGGCTTCAGATTGAATTTAATTGCCTGTGGCCGATGATTTAGTTAGTCAATGACTCTATGATGAAGCCTCCATAAAAATCCAACAGGACAGGTTTCAGAGAGCTTTCAGGTTGGTGAACACTTGAAGGTGTGGGGAGAGTGGCATTCCTGGAAATGGTACAGAAGCTCTCTGCTCCTTCCCACATACTCTATCTTTTGCATCTCTTCCTTCTAGCTGTTCTGAATTCTATCCTTTAATAATAAACCATTAATCTAGTAAGTAAAGTGTTTCTGAGTTCTATGAACCACTCTAGCAAATTAATCAAACCCAAGGAAGGGGTTATGGGAAACTTTGATTTGTAGACAGTCAGTAGTACAGCTGGTCACCTGGATTTGTGACTGGTGTCTGAATCCCAAGAAGGAGGTTGGGACCCCTATCTATAGCTGGTTGGTCAGGAGCCCAGGTGAAAACCTGGGCTTGGGATTAGTCAAAATGAGATGAATAGGCACATTCTTGGAGGACTGAGCCCCCAAACTGTGAAATCTGATGGTATCTCTGGGTAGTGTTCAAAATTGAATTTTAGGACATATTGTTGGTATCTGAGAATTGTTCATTAATGTGAGGAAACCACTCCCTCACCCACCATGTTGAAATTTCATGCGGAACTCAAAAGAGGTTCTTAATTTTTTTCTATGTAGGAATGAGGAGGGGCTGTTTTCTAGTGACAGTTAACCTAGAAAAAATCATCCCTCCAAGACTAACATTGTCTAGGCTGAAAAGGACAGGAACTTTGAAGAAAGATGGATTTTGGATTTGGTCTCAAACTCTCACTGAGTATCTAGATGACCTTGAGAAAGTCAACCATCCTCTCTGAGCCTATTTTTCTCATTTGGGAATGGAGATGATACTATACACTTCACAAGGTAATTGTGAGGAACAAATGAGTTAATGGATAGTAATTTGTAATATATAAAAGTCCAACAAGCTATTTTCTATTATTTTTATTTTTTTCCTTTTTTATATTCTCCTTTTTATACTCTTTTCTTTCCAATATGGAAGCTACTATATTTCATGTGTTTAGATTGTCTACAGATTCAGGCTAATTATGCTCCATACTACACTTAATCTGTTTGATGAACACAGCTCTGGTTCTCCTTGGGAGGCAGCCGGTTTAACAGAGAGAATGTGTGGGCTCTGAAGCCAATGATCTGTGCTTTATATCTCATTTCCACCACTTGTGGGCTGTATGACTATGGGCAAATTATTCAGATACTCTTAGTATCATTTCCTCCTCTATAAATGGAGACATTAAACCACACTTCTCAACATTATTATGAAGACTAAGTGATATGCATAATAAGTGTCTACACATGAAAAAGACCAAGTAAGTGTACTATTATTTCTGTTACCTAAATTCTCAAACTAGGCTTTTCTCTCTGTTTTTCAAAAAATATACTAAAATATGCTATTTTCTGGCATGTATTACTGTTGA
Source organism: Lutra lutra (assembly GCF_902655055.1). Taxonomy (NCBI): domain Eukaryota; kingdom Metazoa; phylum Chordata; class Mammalia; order Carnivora; family Mustelidae; genus Lutra; species Lutra lutra. Next base: position 158,816,805 of record NC_062281.1, read on the forward strand.
CTGAGAAAATGCTCTTTTTTTCCCCATTTGGTAAGCTTTGATTTTCATGGGTCTATAAGAAGCACCTTAAGCATTCACACTGTGAAATGCTTCATTTTCAAATATGCCAGCATCCCCAGGTCACTCATCGACCCAACAAACCTTGGGCTCCTATTGGCTGATTCATAGTTCAGGAAACTGCTAATAGCCATACCTCTGAGTCCAGGCAGATACCCATTCTCTGATCATTTCTCAAATCCAGCTTGTCTTTTCTTTTGTACACCTCTTCTGCAAACTACAGAGTTGGAAGATGATCCCCTTCTGGGACTCTCAATCCAACTGCCCCATTTCACAGAAACTAAAGCTCGAGCAGCAGAGGAATAGTCAGCTCTCTTGGTTTCCTCATCAGTGTTATTTCCAGAATCTTTCAAAATCTTTCTATGACCTTTATAGTTAATCTTAACAACCATGTGTGATAAGAATGACAATACTATTATCACTATGTGGTACATGAGGAAACAAGTTTCAGAAGAGTGACTTGCTTAAGGTCACACATCTATTAAGTGACAACTCGTTTTTTACACCAGATCCGATTTTCTCCATGAAGCTATGTCAGCCTGCAGCCATTCTCTAGCATCTAGACTCCTTGTAAAACTGTGCCATGGTCAGACTTGGCACATTTTCCATGTTCATATGGGCAGAGTTAGTTCCTCCAGCAGCAGCTAGTGGATAGTTGGGGAAGGCTCCAGCCAGGCAGAAGCTAGAAACAAAATTCCACTTCAGAGTTCATTTATACCATTTGTCTTAGAAATCTTTCTCTACCTAGTATTATCTGACCTCCATCCTTATGTTCTACATTGTACTGATTGTAGAGGACTGTTCATTGCAAACAGAGGGGGTGGGGGGTCAAGGTAGTTTAACTCATTTTTTGCCATGGGAAATCTATAGAGTAAAGATACATTTTCAGTATTTATTTATATGTTTGCTTGTTGACTAATTATTTATTACATTTCTTTCATTTGTCATAAATTATTTGGAATGGATTATAAAAATACAGAGCTTATTATGTTCCAGCTGGCATGTCTGTCTTCTCACCTTCATCTCTAGCATCTGTAAAAATGATCTAATTACATAGTCTTCTCTCAGTGCCCAGAAGGAACTAGGCTGTTTCCCATTTTAGAGACATTTCATATACTGTCCCTTCTGGCAAAATGAGAGGAGGGAAAAGAGGAAGTCAAGAGTAAAGTTAATACCTACATTTGTTGGGTTTGAGTAATAAACTTGACACTGAATTTCCTAGCAACCAAGGCAAGGAGAAATACTAGATCAGGTATATGGCTCATACTATCCATTATGAAACTCAATTCTGTTTCCAAGGAAAAACAAAGCTCTTATTGACATTGAGACCCAGGGGAGAGGAAGAGGGTAAACAAATTTAAAGAATATAGTTTACAGTGTGATAAACAGCATTCTCAGACACATCCTTAACAATAAAGGAAAAGTTTCATAGGGCTGTTCTTATAACATTCTCAATATAGTCCTTTGTTATCTGCCACATTGATAAAATCAGTCCTATAAAAGACCAAAATCATGTTCTTTTGTCTTAATTCAAAGATGAATTTTAGAATATCTCAAGGAGCAGATGAACTGTACTTTTTAGGCTGTTTCCCATGTATTCTTTTTCTCCCTCTCAACTGAACTTTTCATAATTATTGAGTGGCAAGGAACTTAAGCTTGAGTATCTGACAATTAACTGACTAATATAATTTACTGCCCATAAGTTTTCTAAATAATCAGTGGTCTGTGTAACCGTTTTCCAAGAGAAAGTTCTTAAGAATCAGACTCCTCATATATAAATTGGAGATAATTAATACTTTCATGTGGATATTGTAAAGATCAAGTAGTACAATATTTCTATAACAATAGTGGGTGAAGTAATGTAGTGATTAACAGAAATTGAGCCATTTCTAGAAGTCACATAGTGATAATTGCTTTAAATAATTTAGTTTAATCCTTATAACAAACTTTAAAAGATAAGTATTATTGTTTTTTCCATTACTAAAAATAAAAAAAAAAACTGAGGTATAGAGAATTTAAGTAAGTTATCAAACATTACAGAGTTGATAAATGGGAGAATCAGGATTGAATTTCAGGTTAGTTGGGCTCCAGAGTTCTTAATCTTAACTACTATGCTATAATTAACCATATGTGGTGTTCAACAAATGGGTTAATAGTATTTTAATAGAGTTACAATCTAAATTGTTATAAATCAGTGTAAGATTAATGTGATTTGAGTATTTTTATTAGAAAGTGTTATATAGCCTGGAGCATTTTATTTGGTATGACTTTCCACATTTCATCAAATTTAAGAAGCTGTCAACTATAAGATGCACCATTACTTTATGTACTACTAGGAAAGAAAAATGTTGCCAATTAAACTCTGACACAATGGTTTCTTATTACATATGGTTTTTTATTTTATATTTACTAAAAGACCTCTTTTAGACTTACTTATACAGAGATTTTTATTATGGATCTCTCTTGTTTATAATAAAAAACATGCAAATAAAGTGTTAAGGTATTTGAAAACATTCAGGATCCAACTATTCTGAATTACTTTTAACTCAGAGTTGTCAGTAGACACATTTTCATACACAGTAGCAACTTCTGTGTCTTTAAGAACATGATGATGTAGCCTTTCTTCAAAGTGTCTATTGTCATCTTGGGATTTTCTCCCAAGGCACTGACACATTAGCAAGTTTTGATGTATGTATTCAGGCAATGTCAGTGAGTCATGATACTATAAGATGTATCTGAATTTCAGAGACGTTAGATGGAAGGAAAATGTGTGTCTTAGAATTGACAGTGAATTTCATGTTGAGTAACAAGTGCTTTGCTTGGCTTAAACTTATAACTGTTTCAATGAAGATTTGCATCTGAAGTCTCACTCATGTTAGCCCAAGCACGGTAAATATCCATATATAGTTGTTGCCCAAATTGGAATAGACAATAGCTCTGGAATATGGGCTTCTGCCTTTTAAAAATATGCTTATCTACTACAAGTTTTCAAGGTTATCTTCTAAAGCAGGTCTGTTATGGTAACGTAATAGGACTTTTTTCTTTCCTAAAACCAAACCATAGAATATTATAATACCATCTTTTCAGTAGAAGAATACAGAGAAAAGATATACATGCTAATTTTAGCTTTCATTGTATGACCCTAAACAAGTCCCCATCTCTAAAATTAAGAGAGTTATCTTCATAACCTCTGAGAGCATGTCTGCCTGAATAGGATTTATTCTTACATACTAAGAAGAGAGCTAACATTTGTTGAAAACCAACTACGTGCTTGCTATTTCATATGTATTATCTTGATTAATCTTCAAAATAACTATATTCATGTAGCTATATTATATTCAAGAAAAAAAGACTTTTGATTAACTAATTACATCAGGTATTGGCTCCTGATGTAAGCATGTCTTAATTAAAATCCCAGGCCCTCTACATTACACATGTTGCCTCTCTGAGTCCTTAAAACTTTAACTCAGCAAAATATAGCCAGAACTAAGAAGTTGGCAGGATTGTGAAATCAGAAAACATTATATTATTTGAAATGTCAGAATCAAAGTTAGAATGAATATTAATTTAGTTCCAAAACCTTCTCAAGAACTTACTCTTTGGTCATGTTTAATGCTGAGAGAAATCCCATCGGCTGTTCTTAGGAAGTTCATGTTTTAGTTAATTATCTTTCAAAATATATTCTTTGCAGTTTTAGAATTCATTCGACATTATTTAACAGCTATTTACTGACTCAACTTTATGGTGAGGATGAAGTATACTTAAGTAAATAAAATTATATGATTTCTTCCCCCGTGGACATTGCAAACTAATAGAGACAATATACTTATACAATTTAAAACTGTAATAAGCTATAATAACATATCAGTTTCGGTTTTAGAAAATAGTATGAGGGCCATACTTAAGATAGTATGGGCAAAGGAGGCCCTTCTGAGAAGATGAAGCTTAAAGAATTAGAAGGATGGAAATGAAGAACACTATGGATTATGCTGAGCAGAAGGAAGAGAATGGTAGAAAACCTCTTGGGACAGATATAGAATTCAAAGAATTGAAAGAAGAAATGTAGTAGCAGATGAGGGTAAAGAGGGAGGTAGAGCTAAAATCAGATAGGTTTGGAAACCCACATTAGAACATTTGGATGTTGTTTGTAATGCAAAGGAAAGAAGACATTAAAGCCTTTTTAGTGGGGCAGAAAGTCAGGGGAGAGGGGTTAACATTCAGGCAAACTGATGTGTGTGTGTGTGTGTTTTTTAATACTTTGGCTTCTGTGGAGAATAAAATTGAAGTAGGCTACAGACCAGGAAATAAGTAAGAAGGCTGTTGCAGAAGTGAAATAATAGTGGCTTGGGTTAGGATGGGTGGCAGTAGAGATGAAAGAACTTAAGGATTTGACATATGTACTAGAATTTAGATTACTGAAAAATTTACTATATCTGGGAATGAAGGGAGAGGGAGGAATTGATTGAGTTCAGGTTTCTGGCTGGGCAGATAGATGGATATTGTTGCCATTGACCGTATTGGGGAATTTTGAAAGGTGAGCAGTGTAGATAGATAGATAGGGGAGTCACCATGTTTATTTTGAAAACGTCAAATTTTAGGGTGTTCTGGGTGGCTCATGGGGTTAAGCCTCTGCCTTTGGCTCAGGTCATGATCCCAGGGTCTGGGGATCAAGGCCCGCATTAGGCTTTCTTTTCAGCAGGGAGCCTGCTTCTCCCTGTCTCTCTGCCTGCCTTTCTGCCTACTTGTGATCTCTCTCTCTCTCTCTCTATATATATATATATATATATAAATATATATATATATATATATTTATATATCTGTCATAAATAAATAAATAAAATCTTTAAAAAAAGAAAATGTCAAGTTTTAGATACTTATGAAATCTCTACGGGAAGATATCTAGTAGTCTTTTGGATGTACAAGGCTGGAGTCCAAGGAAGTTCGGGCTAGACACATACATTTGAGAGTTGTTAGCATATAGATTATATTTAATGCCTATATTTAGATAAGAAAGGTAGAGAAAAAAAGAATAAGATGGTAAACTATCAAACTCTGGGGAATTTCCAAATTTAGAGGTTGGACAAAAGAGAAGAGGCCCACATAGAAATCAGAAAGACAAGTGACCAGAAGTAGGAAGAGAGCTGAAAGTAGAATGCACTGAATAGTCATTAAAGAATAAGAAGGCTGGCAGGATCATATTCAGAAGTTTTGTCAAGAAGAGGAGTAGAGAAATAAGCAATAGCTGATGGTAATGGTGTGTTGAGTTATGGGTGCAGAGTTATTTGCTCATGGTAATGATCCAGAGAGAGCTCAGGATTGATGATGAAGGAGACACAGGAGATGATCAAAAGGGTGTAGTCCTTGGGAAAGTGAATGGCATGGGATCCAAAAGACATGCTTAGGGGGCACCTGGGTGGCTCAGTGGGTCAAAGCCTCTGCCTTCGGCTCAGGTCATGATCCCAGGGTCCTGGGATCGAGCCCCACATGGGGCTCTCTGCTCAGCGGGGAGCCTGCTTCCTCCTCTCTCTCTGCCTGCTTGTGATCTTGCTCTCTGTCAAATAAATAAAATCTTAAAAAAAAAAAAAGACTTGCTTAGGGCCTTTGTTAGGAAGGACACCTCCATCCACAGTAATGGGATGTTTCTAATTTTGTTTCTGGGAATATGAGAATGGTCCTCTCTTATGGTTTCTAAAATGGAAAGCATTAGAGAAGATTATCCTTGAAGAATGGCAGTGAGGGAAAAAGAATAAGGATTTTCAAGAGATGGAAGAAAGTATGAACTAGTTGTTTTTTTTTTTAATGTGAAAAACATGAGAAAACATGAGAAACCTATTTAACCAGAATAACCTTGTAGAATTGTTGAGCAGTGGTAACAACTGCTTGAGAACTGAGGTCATAAATTTAAAATGCAATCATTTCACCTCAATACATGATTTTGTCCAGTTATATGGGGCCTGTATGAAGTAGGTAGAAGAGTTCATTATGGGTATGGGTTTGCCACATAACAAAAAACAGATGGAGACAAGAGGATTGGAGGTGTTTATGAGGACATAATTATTAATGATAGACATGGATGGTAAGAAAAAACAGGGAGGAAGCTGACAGCTATGAAGTAGAAGGATTAATTGATTGGACTTCAAAGAATTATTGTAAAGTAAATCCTTCGGCAAATTATCTTGAAAGTTGCAGTTGGAAAACATGATGTAGACATTTGAGATTGTAAGTAAGGTAGAGTATATACATCTGTGTATATTTAAGAAAAAGAGAAAGATGGTGATGGTGGCAAGAGAACCTGAACTGGAGTGAAGGAAACGATTATCAGAGATCCTTTTTATTCATTCAAAAAGTAGTTAAGGACTTACCATGAGCCAAACATTATTCTTTTTTCTGAGAACACAGCACTGAGGTAAGAAGGCATGATGTTAAATGGTTCATCTGTATGAATATAGAAATCAGTAAGAAGGAAAATAGAAAGTGGGTGTGGAGAGAAGGAAGTGAGGCAAAGATTAAGGCTGTTGATGGGTAAAGCAACTTTAGCAAATCTAGTGATTCACCAAAGTAAAAGCCATGGCATTATTGGCACCTAAGTAATAATATTAATAAAAACAATAAAATGAACAATGACAAATACAGTGAAAAAATACTTAAGTACTATTTATGTATCAAGCACTGAACTGAGTATTAACATATATTAATTTAATTCACAAAATACTCACGAGATGGTTACTACCATTCCATTATTCAGAGTAAACTGTGTTTGGGAGGAAGGAATGGGGGAGAAGCCAGGGAGCTTGGGTTAGATTAAGGAGGTGGGAATGGAAAGGAGTGGTCAGGTGAGAACAGATGACAGAAAAGGTCTGGACTTGCAGCAGTGACTTGTAGCAGTGAGATGATCTCTGATAGCCTTCCACATGAGGTGGGCAGTGGTCTTTAGTGCCAGATTCATCAGGTGGATAATGGCTTCAAGGGCAACTGCTTCCTCCAAGAACAGGAGAGGCATAGCCAAAATGACTGGGGCCTCTCCTCCTCCATCAAGAAAAGCAAAAGGTGATTTTGCTAAGGGGAGAAGAGAAGGTGAACTCTTAACCTGCCCCCTATCTCCTATTACTCTTAAAGCAGTTCTGCTTTTAATTGCTTAAGATTACAGAGCTATATGTAAGGATTTTGGAAACATAGGCTTTATTTAAAAATTGTAATGGTATGTTTGAAAAGCCCTGGTGTAGAGGACCATTTAATCTTAAGAATACTCAGTCCAATTCCTTCATTTCTCAGAGAGGCAATTAAGAGCCCTTAGAGGAGATGGGAATTACTCAAGGTCACACTGTCAGTTCATAGTAGAATCAGGCTATGTCTTCTGACTCCCAGTCTAGTGTTCTTTTCCACACCCACCTGATCCAGGTTTAGAGTCCTAACAAATTCTCCGGGGTAAAGAGTGCAGCAAGCTTCTGATGGACTCTCACTCCTATTCTGTGTCTAACCTCCTGCTGGCAGCCCACATCTAAGATTTTAAACAATTTATGTTATGTTAATTACACCATAATCCCTGTCTCTGCTGACTCTATTCTATTAAGAAATAATGATTTATCAATAACCCTGAATGTTCTCTCCTGACAGTGTGGAGAGGTGAAGCCTTCCAGCAAGCTTTGCTCATCCTGGCAGCAGTACTGGGCTCCATTCTTATAGAACTACTAGCAGAAAGTAGTTTCCCTGGTGGTTAGGAGACTCTAGATGGGGCTCTTTGTTATTTGCAATCAGCAGGAAAGCCCTTGTGCTATCATTAAACAGAGTTCTCTCACCTTTACCCTTCTCCTTATCTGCTTTTCTGTTTTCTAATTTCATTCTTGTTTAAACTACAGAAAAATTTCCTGTTATTAAAAATCCTAGAATAAATTTTTTTTTAATTTTTATTAATTTTATTTTTTATAAGCATATAATATATTTTTATCCCCAGGGGTACAGGTCTGCGAATCGCAGGGTTTACACACTTCACAGCACTCACCATAGCACATACCCTCCCCACTGTCCATAATCCCATCCCCCTCCCCCCATCAACCCTCAGTTTGTTTTGTGAGATTAAGAGTCACTTATTGATTGTCTCCCTCGCAATTCCATCTTGTTTCATTTACTCTTCTCCTACCCCCTTAACCCCCCATATTGCATCTCCTATCCCTCATATCAGGGAGATCATATGATAGTTGTCTTTCTCCAAATGACTTATTTCGCTAAGCATGATACCCTCTAGTTCCATCCATGTCGTGGCAATGGCAAGATTTCATTTCTTTTCATGGCTGCATAGTATTCCATTGTGTATATATACCACATCTTCTTTATCCATTCGTCTGTTGATGGACATCTAGGTTCTTTCCATAGTTTGGCTATTGTAGACATTGCTGCTAGAAACATTCGGGTGCACGTGCCCCTTCGGATCACTACGTTTGTATCTTTAGGGTAAATACCCAACAGTGCAATTGCTGGGTCATAGGGTAGTTCTATTTTCAACATTTTGAGGAACCTCCATGCTGTTTTCCAGAGTGGTTGCACCAGCTTGCATTCCCACCAAAAGTGTAGGAGGGTTCCCCTTTCTCCGCATCCTCGCCAGCATCTGTCATTTCCTGACTTGTTCATTTTAGCCATTCTGACTGGTGTGAGGTGATATCTCATGGTGGTTTTGATTTGTATTTCCCTGATGCCGAGTGATGTGGAGCACTTTTTCATGTGTCTGTTGGCTATATGGATGTCTTCTTTGCAGAAATGTCTGTTCATGTCCTCTGCCCATTTCTTGATTGGATTCTTTGTTCTTTGGGTGTTGAGTTTGCTAAGTTCTTTATAGATTTTGGACACTAGCCCTTTATCTGATATGTCATTTGCAAATATCTTCTCCCATTCTGTCAGTTGTCTTTTGGTTTTGTTAACTGTTTCCTTTGCTGTGCAAAAGCTTTTGATCTTTTTTTTTTTTAAAGATTTTATTTATTTATTTGACAGAGAGAAATCACAAGTAGGCAGAGAGGCAGGCAGAGAGAGAGGAGGAAGCAGGCTCCCTGCTGAGCAGAAAGCCCGATGCGGGGCTTGAACCCAGGACCTGGGATCATGACCTGAGCCGAAGGCAGCGGCTTAACCCACTGAGCCATCCAGGCGCCCCCAAAAGCTTCTGATCTTGATAAAATCCCAATAGTTCATTTTTGCCCTTGCTTCCCTTGCTTTTGGCGATGTTCCTAGGAAGATGTTGCTGCGGCTGAGGTGGAAGTGGTTGTTGCCTGTGTTCTCCTCAAGGATTTTGATGGACTCCTTTCTCACAGTGAGGTACTTCATCCATTTCGAGTCTATTTTCGTGTGTGGTGTAAGGAAATGATCCAATTTCATTTTTCTGCATGTGGCTGTCCAATTTTCCCAACACCATTTATTGAAGAGGCTGTCTTTTTTCCATTGGACATTCTTTCCTGCTTTGTCGAAGATGAGTTGACCATAGAGTTGAGGGTCTATTTCTGGGCTTTCTATTCTGTTCCATTGATCTATGTGTCTGTTTTTGTGCCAGTACCATGCTGTCTTGATGATGACAGCTTTGTAATAGAGCTTGAAGTCCGGAATTGTGATGCCACCAACTTTGGCTTTCTTTTTCAATATTCCTTTGGCTATTCGAGGTCTTTTCTGGTTCCATATAAATTTTAGGATTATTTGTTCCATTTCTTTGAAAAAAATGGATGGTACTTTGATAGGAATTGCATTAAATGTGTAGATTGCTTTAGGTAGCATAGACATTTTCACAATATTTATTCTTCCAATCCAGGAGCATGGAACATTTTTCCATTTCTTTGTGTCTTCCTCAATTTCTTTCATGAGTACTTTACAGTTTTCTGTGTATAGATTCTTAGTCTCTTTGGTTAGGTTTATTCCTAGGTATCTTATAGTTTTGGGTGCAATTGTAAATGGGATTGACTCCTTAATTTCTCTTTCTTCTGTCTTGTTGCTGGTGTAGAGAAATGCAACTTATTTCTGTGTATTGATTTTATATCCTGACACTTTACTGAATTCCTGTATAAGTTCTAGCAGTTTTGGAGTGGAGTCTTTTGGGTTTTCCACATATAGTATCATATCATCTGCGAAGAGTGAGAGTTTGACTTCTTCTTTGCCGATTTGGATGCCTTTAATTTCCTTTTGTTGTCTGATTGCTGAGGCTAGCACTTCTAGTACTCTGTTGAATAGCAGTGGTGATAACGGACATCCCTGCCGTGTTCCTGACCTTAGCGGAAAAGCTTTCAGTTTTTCTCCATTGAGAATGATATTTGCGGTGGGTTTTTCATAGATGGCTTTGATAATATTGAGGTATGTGCCCTCTATCCCTACACTTTGAAGAGTTTTGATCAGGAAGGGATGCTGTACTTTGTCAAATGCTTTATCAGCATCTATGGAGAGTATCATATGGTTCTTGTTCTTTCTTTTATTAAAGTGTTGTATCACATTGATTGATTTGCGGATGTTGAACCAGCCTTGCAGCCCTGGAATAAATCCCACTTGGTCGTGGTGAATAATCCTTTTAATGTACTGTTGAATCCTATTGGCTAGTATTTTGGAGAGAATTTTTGTATCTGTGTTCATCAAGGATATTGGTCTGTAGTTCTCTTTTTTGATGGGATCCTTGTCTGGTTTAGGGATCAAGGTGATGCTGGCCTCATAAAATGAGTTTGGAAGTTTTCCTTCTATTTCTATTTTTTGGAACAGTTTCAGGAGAATAGGAATTAATTCTTCTTTAAATGTTTGGTAGAATTCCCCCGGGAAGCCGTCTGGCCCTGGGCTTTTGTTTGTTTGGAGATTTTTGATGACTGTTTCAATCTCCTTACTGCTTATGGGTCTGTTGAGGCTTTCCATTTCTTCCTGGTTCAGTTGTGGTAGTTTATATGTCTCTAGGAATGCATCCATTTCTTCCAGATTGTCAAATTTGTTGGCGTAGAGTTGCTCATAGTATGTTCTTATAATTGTCTGTATTTCTTTGGTGTTCGTTGTGATCTCTCCTCTTTCATTCATGATTTTATTTATTTGGGTCCTCTCTCTTTTCTTTTTGATAAGTCTGGCCAGGGGTTTATCAATCTTATTAATTCTTTCAACGAACTAGCTCCTAGTTTCGTTGATTTGTTCTATTGTTTTTTTTTTGTTTGTTTGTTTCTATTTCATTGATTTCTGCTCTGATCTTTATGATTTCTCTTCTCCTGCTGGGTTTAGGGTTTCTTTCTTGTTCTTTCTCCAGCTCCATTAGGTGTAGGGTTAGGTTGTGTACATGAGACCTTTCTTGTTTCTTGAGAAAGGCTTGTACCGCTATATATTTACCTCTCAGGACTGCCTTTGTTGTGTCCCAGAGATTTTGAACCGTTGTGTTTTCATTATCATTTGTTTCCATGAATTTTTTCAATTCTTCTTTAATTTCCTGGTTGACCCATTCATTCTTTAGAAGGATGCTGTTTAGTCTCCATGTATTTGGGTTCTTTCCAAATTTCCTCTTGTGATTGAGTTCTAGCTTTAGAGCATTGTGGTCTGAAAATATGCAGGGAATGATCCCAATCTTTTGATACCGGTTGAGACTTGATTTAGGACCAAGAATGTGATCTATTCTGGAGAATGTTCCATGTGCACTAGAGAAGAATGTGTATTCTGTTGCTTTGGGATGAAAAGTTCTGAATATATCTGTGATGTCCATCTAGTCCAGTGTGTCATTTAAGGCCTTTATTTCCTTGTTGATCTTGCTTGGATGATCTGTCCATTTCAGTGAGGGGAGTGTTAAAATCCCCTACTATTAATGTATTATTGTCGATGTGTTTCTTTGATTTTGTTATTAATTGGTTTATATAGTTGGCTGCTCCCACGTTAGGGGCATAGATATTTAAAATTGTTAGATCTTCTTGTTGGATAGTTCCTTTGAGTATGATATAGTGTCCTTCCTCATATGTTATTGTAGTCTTTGGCTTAAAATCTAATTGATCTGATATAAGGACTGCCACTTCTGCTTTCTTCTGATGTCCATTAGCATGGTAAATCCTTTTCCACCCCCTCACTTTAAATCTGGAGGTGTCTTCAGGTTTAAGATGAGTTTCTTGTAGGCAACATATAGATGGGTTTTGTTTTTTTATCCATTCTGATACCCTGTGTCTTTTGATAGGGGCATTTAGCCCATTAACATTCAGGGTAAGTATTGAGAGATATGAATTTAGTGCCATTGTATTGCCTGTAAGGTGACTGTTATTGTATATTGTCTCTGTTTCTTTCTGATCTACTTCTTTTAGGGTCTCTCTTTGCTTAGAGGAACCCTTTCAATATTTCCTGCAGAGCTGGTTTGGTATTTGCAAATTCTTTCAGTTTTTGTTTGTCCTGGAAGCTTTTAATCTCTCCTTCTATTTTCAATGATAGCCTAGCTGGATATAGTATTCTTGGCTGCATGTTTTTCTCATTTAGTACTCTGAATATATCATGCCAGCGCTTTCTGGCCTGCCAGGTCTCTGTGGATAAGTCTGCTGCCAATCGAATATTTTTACCATTGTACGTTACAGACTTCTTTTCCCGGGCTGCTTTCAGGATCTGCTCTTTGTCACTAAGACTTGTCAATTTTACTATTAGGTGACGGGGTGTGGACCTATTCTTATTGATTTTGAGGGGGGTTCTCTGAACCTCCTGGATTTTGATGCTTGTTCCCTTTGCCATATTGGGGAAATTCTCTCCAATAATTCTCTCCAATATACCTTCTGCTCCCCTCTCTCTTTCCTCTTCTTCTGGAATCCCAATTATTCTAATGTTGTTTCGTCTTATGGTGTCACTTATCTCTCGAATTCTCCCCTCGTGATCCAGTAGCTGTTTGTCCCTCTTTTGCTCAGCTTCTTTATTCTCTGTCATTTGGTCTTCTATATCGCTAATTCTTTCTTCTGCCTCATTTATCCTAGCCGTCAGAGCCTCTATTTTTGATTGCACCTCATTAATAGCCTTTTTGATTTCAACTTGGTTAGATTTTAGTTCTTTTATTTCTCCAGAAAGGGCTTTTATATCTCCTGAGAGGGTTTCTCTATTATCTTCCATGCCTTTTTCAAGCCCGGCTAGATCCTTGAGAATCGTCATTCTGAACTCTGGATCTGACATATTACCAATGTCTGTATTGATTATGTGCCTAGCCTTTGGTACTGCCTCTTGTTCTTTTTTTTGTGGTGAATTTTTCCGCCTTGTCATTTTGTCCAGATAAGAGTATATGAAGGAGCAAGTAAAATACTAAAAGGGTGGCAACAACCCCAGGAAAATATGCTTTAGCCAAATCAGAAGAGATCCCAAATCGTGGGGGGGGGGGGGGGGGAGAAAGGGGATAAAAAGAGGTTCAGAAAGAAAGAAAAAAAAATTAAAAAAAGAAAACCAATAAAGAAAAGGTTTGAAAAGGAAAAAAAATATATATATATTAGATAGACTAGTTAAAAAATGTTAAAAAAGAAAAGGGTAAAAGTTATAAAAATTTAGCAGAAGAAGAAAAAAAATTGAAAAAGAAAAGAAAAAAAATTAATTTAACTGCAAGGCTAAAGAATCATGGGTAGGGATAGATGGCACATACCTCAATATTATCAAAGCCATCTATGAAAAATCCACCGCAAATATCATTCTCAATGGAGAAAAACTGAAAGCTTTTCCGCTAAGGTCAGGAACACGGCAGGGATGTCCGTTATCACCACTGCTATTCAACATAGTACTAGAAGTGCTAGCCTCAGCAATCAGACAACAAAAGGAAATTAAAGGCATCCAAATCGGCAAAGAAGAAGTCAAACTCTCACTCTTCGCAGATGATATGATACTATATGTGGAAAACCCAAAAGACTCCACTCCAAAACTGCTAGAACTTATACAGGAATTCAGTAAAGTGTCAGGATATAAAATCAATACACAGAAATAAGTTGCATTTCTCTACACCAGCAACAAGACAGAAGAAAGAGAAATTAAGGAGTCAATCCCATTTACAATTGCACCCAAAACTATAAGATACCTAGGAATAAATCTAACCAAAGAGACTAAGAAACTATTCACAGAAAACTGTAAAGTACTCATGAAAGAAATTGAGGAAGACACAAAGAAATGGAAAAATATTCCATGCTCCTGGATTGGAAGAATAAATATTGTGAAAATGTCTATGCTACCTAAAGCAATCTACATATTTAATGCAATTCCTATCAAAGTAACATCCATTTTTTTTCAAAGAAATGGAACAAATAATCCTAAAATTTATATGGAACCAGAAAAGACCTCGAATAGCCAAAGGAATATTGAAAAAGAAAGCCAAAGTTGGTGGCATCACAATTCCGGACTTCAAGCTCTATTACAAAGCTGTCATCATCAAGACAGCATGGTACTGGCACAAAAACAGACACATAGATCAATGGAACAGAATAGAGAGCCCAGAAATGGACCCTCAACTCTATGGTCAACTCATCTTCGACAAAGCAGGAAAGAGTGTGCAATGGAAAAAAGACAGCCTCTTCAATAAATGGTGTTGGGAAAATTGGACAGCCACATGCAGAAAAATGAAATTGGACCATTTCCTTACACCACACACGAAAATAGACTCAAAATGGATGAAGGATCTCAATATGAGAAAGGAATCCATCAAAATCCTCGAGGAGAACACAGGCAGCAACCTCTTCGATGTCAGCCGCAGCAACATCTTCCTAGGAACATCACCGAAGGCAAGGGAAGCAAGGGCAAAAATGAACTTTTGGGATTTCATCAAGATCAAAAGCTTTTGCCCAGCAAAGGAAACAGTGAACAAAACCAAAAGACAACTGACAGAATGGGAGAAGATATTTGCAAATGACATATCAGATAAAGGGCTAGTGTCCAAAATCTATAAAGAACTTAGCAAACTCAACACCCAAAGAACAAAGAATCCAATCAAGAAATGGGCAGAGGACATGAACAGACATTTCTGCAAAGAAGACATCCAGATGGCCAACAGACACATGAAAAAGTGCTCCATATCTCTCGGCATCAGGGAAATACAAATCAAAACCACCATGAGATATCACCTCACACCAGTCAGAATGGCTAAAATGAACAAGTCAGGAAATGACAGATGCTGGCGAGGATGCGGAGAAAGGGGAACCCTCCTACACTGTTGGTGGGAATGCAAGCTGGTGCAACCACTCTGGAAAACAGCATGGAGGTTCCTCAAAATGTTGAAAATAGAACTACCCTATGACCCTGCAATTGCACTGCTGGGTATTTACCCTAAAGATACAAACGTAGTGATCCGAAGGGGCACGTGCACCTGAATGTTTCTAGCAGCAATGTCTACAATAGCCAAAAGATGGAAAGAACCTAGATGTCCATCAACAGACGAATGGATAAAGAAGATGTGGTATATATACACAATGGAATACTATGCAGCCATCAAAAGAAATGAAATCCTGCCATTTGTGACGTCGTGGATGGAACTAGAGGGTATCATGCTTAGCGAAATAAGTCAATCGGAGAAAGACAACTATCATATGATCTCCCTGATATGAGGGAGAGGAGATGCAACATGGGGGGTTGAGGGGTAAGAGAAGAATAAATGAAACAAGATGGGATTGGGAGGGAGACAAACCATAAGTGACTCTTAATCTCACAAAACAAACTGAGGGTTGATGGGGGGAGGGGGTTGGGAGAGGGGGTGGGGTTATGGATATTGGGGAGTGTATGTGCTATGGTGAGTGTTGTGAAGTGTGTAAACCTGGCGATTCGCAGACCTGTACCCCTGGGGATAAAAATATATGTTTATAAAGCTGTAAAAAAAAAAAAAAAAGAAAGAAAGAAAGAAAGGATGAATACCCAAGTTTTGTAGCAACATGGACGGGACTGGAAGAGATTATGCTGAGTGAAATAAGTCAAGCAGAGAGAGTCAATTATCATATGGTTTCACTTATTTGTGGAGCATAACAAATAGCATGGAGGACAAGGGGAGATGGAGAGGAGAAGGGAGTTGAGGGAAATTGGAAGGGGAGGTGAACCATGAGAGACTATGGACTCTGAAAAACGATCTGAGAATTTTGAAGGGGTGGGGGGTGGGAGGTTGGGGGCACCAGGTGGTGGGTATTGTAGAGGGCACAGATTGCATGGAGCACTGGGTGTGGTGTAAAAATAATGAATACTGTTATGCTGAAAAAATAAAAAAATTAAAAAAAAAAGAAATACAAAAAAAAGTTATTGAAGACTTTCATCCATTTTGAGTTTATCTTTGTGTATGGTGTAAGAGAATGGTCAAGTTTCATTCTTCTATACATAGCTGTCCTTTTCCCAACACCATTTATTGAAGGGACTGTCTCTTTTTCCACTGTATATTTTTTCCTGCTTTGTCAAAGATTATTTGAACATAGAGTAAAGTGTCCATATCTGGACTCTCTATTCTGTTCTATTGGTCTATGTGTCTATTTTTGTTCCAGTCTATGCTGTTTTGGTGATCATAGCTTTGTAGTAAAGCTTGAAATCAGGCAATGCGATGCCCCAGTTTTGTTTTTCTTTTTCAACATTTCCTTAGCAATTCGGGGTCTCTTCTGGATCCATGCAAATTTTAGGATAGTTTGTTCCAGCACTTTGAAAAATGCCATTGGAATTTTGATTGGGATGGCAATGAAAGTACAAATTGCTCTAGACAGTATAGACATTTTAACAATGTTTATTCTTCCAACCCATACACTAAATAAACTCAAAATGGATGAAATACCTCAACATGAGAAATTAATCTATCAAAATCCTAGAGGAGAACATAGGCAATAACCTCTTCAACATCGGCCACAACAACTTCTTTCAAGACATGTCTCCAAAGGCAAAGGAAACAAAAGTGAAAATGAACTTTTGGGACTTCATCAAAATCAAAAGCTTCTGCACAGCAAAGGAAACAGTCAACAAAACAAAAAGGCAACCCACGGAATGGGAGAAAATATTTGCAAATGACACTACAGACAAAGGGGTGAGATCCAAGATCTATAAAGAACTCCTCAAACTCAACACTCAAAAAACAAATAATCACATCAAAAAATGGGCAGAAGACATGAACAGACACTTCTCCAAAGAAGACATACAAATGGCTGACAGACACATGAAAAAAATGTTCATCATTATTAGCCATCAGGGAGATTCAAATTAAAATCACATTGAGATACCACCTTACACCAGTTAGAATGGCCAAAATTAACAGTACAGGAAACAACAAGTGCTGGATAGGATCTGGAAAAAGGGGAACCCTCTTACACTGTTGGTGGGAATGCAAATTGATGCAGTCACTTTGGAAAACTGTGTGGAGATTCCTTAAGAAATTAAAAATAGAGTTACCCTAGGGCCCTGCAATTGCACTACTGGGTATTTACCCCAAAGATACAGATGTAGTAAAAAGAAGGGCCGTTTGTACTCCAATGTTCATAGCAGCAATGGCCAAGTCACCAAACTGTGGAAAGAGCCAAGGAGCCCTACAACAGATAAAGAAGATATAGTCCATATATACAAATGAAGTATTATGCCTCCATCAGAAGGGATGAATACACAACTTTTGTATCAACATGGATGGGACTAGAGGAGATTATACTGCGTGAAATAAGTCAAGCAGAGAGAGTCAATTATCATATGGTATCACTTACTTGTGGAGCATAAGGAATAACATGGAGGATATTGGGAGAAGGAGAGGAGAAGTGAGTTGGGAGAAATCAGAGGGGGACACAAACCATGAGAGATTGTGGACTCTGAGAAACAAACTGAGGGTTTTGGAGGGGAAGTGGGTAGGGGATTGGGTGAGCCTGGTGGTGGGTATTAAGAAGGGCACGTATTGCCTGGAGTACTGGCTGTGGTGCATAAACAGTGAATCTTGGAACACTGAAAAAATAAAATTTTAAAAAAAAGTTATTGAAGATATGAAAAGAAAAAGAATGTATTAGCAACAGAATTTTTAATCCAAATATGACCATTTATTGAGAATTTATTGTATCAGGCATTGTGATAAGCATTTTTCATACATTTACATTTTTTATCATTACAGTAATTCTGTGGATTAGGTACTCTTATAAAGCAAGTATCCTTGTTACTTCATTTTACAGATGAGAAAACTAGCACTCAGACAGATTCCAGAACTTTCAAAGATACATAGCTGCTGGTGGGCAGAGCCAGCATGCAGACATTAATCCACTGACTACAGCACTTACAGTCATTACCATTATGCTAGGATGCATAACAGCAACATGGTCCTTTAAGCAACTAATTGCAACATGGTCCTCTAACTCTGGGAGGGATTATTTTATGGAGTGAGTGGGGAAGAATTGGGAAACAGAACAGTCTGTGGTCCCTTTTATTATGTAGTCAATAGGAAAAATAATCTTAGCCATATTTAGAGGTGAATATTCAGTTATTTCAAAACAACAAAAACTGTACTTATTCCTGTAGGGCCTTCTGGAGTCCACTGAGGCCCAGAGTGACCTACCATAGGAGAGGAGATTCCGAGTTCCCTGAGCTTACTTTCTGTAGTTTTGGGGGTTTGGGGTGAGTGCATGTGAAGCAATAGAAGTACAACAAAAAGAGCTTTGGGACACAGACTAAGAAGACCTTGGTAGAATCCCAGGTCTGCCACTTGTAAGCTCTGTAACCTTGGTCAAGTTACTTAAATTTTATGATCCACTACTCTTTTTCAACTCTAAAGTGGAGACAAAGATCCAAGGAGTAAGAATCTAAAAATGAAGGGAAAAAGATAACAAATATTTTAGTAGGCATCTTCTACACTCTGGTGCTTCTTTCCACCTTCCTGATCTATGAAATAAAATAATTATTTTTAATATAATATAATATAATATAATATATATTATAATATATAAAATATGATATATGATATAAAATTTAATAATTATATTAATTATTATATAATTTACAATTATTAATTAATAGCATTATATAAAATTATATAACATATAATAATTATATAATGTTATTATATAATAACTATACCTGCTTCTCCATTTCATGTATGATGATGTTCATTTCTTATAAATGTGAGTCATACCCTGCCCTCAGGGTATCCAGGCTAATGTGGGATACAAAGGGATTACTAAATAATTTAATTTTTTATTTTTTCAGCATAACAGTATTCATTATTTTTGCACCACACCCAGTGCTCCATGCAATCTGTGCCCTCTACAATACCCACCACCTGGTGCCCCCAACCTCCCACCCCCCACCCCTTCAAATTCTCAGATCGTTTTTCAGAGTCCATAGTCTCTCATGGTTCACCTCCCCTCCCAATTTCCCTCAACTCCCTTCTCCTCTCCATCTCCACTTGTCCTCCATGCTATTTGTTATGCTCCACAAATAAGTGAAACCATATGATAATTGACTCTCTCTGCTTGACTTATTTCACTCAGCATAATCTCTTCCAGTCCCGTCCATGTTGCTACAAAACTTGGGTATTCATCCTTTCTTTCTTTCTTTCTTTCTTTTTTTTTTTTACAGCTTTATAAACATATATTTTTATCCCCAGGGGTACAGGTCTGCGAATCGCCAGGTTTACACACTTCACAACACTCACCATAGCACATACACTCCCCAATATCCATAACCCCACCCCCTCTCCCAACCCCCTCCCCCCATCAACCCTCAGTTTGTTTTGTGAGATTAAGAGTCACTTATGGTTTGTCTCCCTCCCAATCCCATCTTGTTTCAATTACTCTTCTCCTACCCCCTCAACCCCCCATGTTGCATCTCCTCTCCCTCATATCAGGGAGATCATATGATAATTGTCTTTCTCCAGTTGACTTATTTTGCTAAGCATGATACCCTCTAATTCCATCCACGTCGTCGCAAATGGAAAGATTTCATTTCTTTTGATGGCTGCATAGTATTCCATTGTGTATATATACCACATCTTCTTTATCCATTCGTCTGTAGATGGACATCTAGGTTCTTTCCATAGTTTGGCTATTGTAGACATTGCTGCTATAAACATTCAGGTGCATGTGCCCCTTCGGATCACTACGTTTGTATCTTTAGGGTAAATACCCAGCAGTGCAATTGCAGGGTCATAGGGTAGTTCTATTTTCAACATTTTGAGGAACCTCCATGCTGTTTTCCAGAGTGGTTGCACCAGCTTGCATTCCCACCAACAGTGTAGGAGGGTTCCCCTTTCTCCGCATCCTCGCCAGCATCTGTCATTTCCTGACTTGTTCATTTTAGCCATTCTGACTGGTGTGAGGTGATATCTCATGGTGGTTTTGATTTGTATTTCCCTGATGCCGAGAGATATGGAGCACTTTTTCATGTGTCTGTTGGCCATCTGGATGTCTTCTTTGCAGAAATGTCTGTTCATGTCCTCTGCCCATTTCTTGATTGGATTCTTTGTTCTTTGGGTGTTGAGTTTGCTAAGTTCTTTATAGATTTTGGACACTAGCCCTTTATCTGATATGTCATTTGCAAATATCTTCTCCCATTCTGTCAGTTGTCTTTTGGTTTTGTTAACTGTTTCCTTTGCTGGGCAAAAGCTTTTGATCTTGATGAAATCCCAAAAGTTCATTTTTGCCCTTGCTTCCCTTGCCTTCGGTGATATTCCTAGGAAGATGTTGCTGCGGCTGACGTCGAAGAGGTTGCTGCCTGTGTTCTCCTCGAGGATTTTGATGGATTCCTTTCTCATATTGAGATCCTTCATCCATTTTGAGTCTATTTTCGTGTGTGGTGTAAGGAAATGATCCAATTTCATTTTTCTACATGTGGCTGTCCAATTTTCCCAACACCATTTATTGAAGAGGCTGTCTTTGTTCCATTGGACATTCTTTCCTGCTTTGTCGAAGATGAGTTGACCATAGAGTTGAGGGTCCATTTCTGGGCTTTCTATTCTGTTCCATTGATCTATGTGTCTGTTTTTGTGCCAGTACCATGCTGTCTTGATGATGACAGCTTTGTAATAGAGCTTGAAGTCCGGAATTGTGATGCCACCAACTTTGGCTTTCTTTTTCAATATTCCTTTGGCTATTCGAGGTCTTTTCTGGTTCCATATAAATGTTAGGATTATTTGTTCCATTTCTTTGAAAAAAATGGATGTTACTTTGATAGGAATTGCATTAAATGTGTAGATTGCTTTAGGTAGCATAGACATTTTCACAATATTTATTCTTCCAATCCAGGAGCATGGAACATTTTTCCATTTCTTTGTGTCTTCCTCAATTTCTTTCATGAGTACTTTATAGTTTTCTGAGTATAGATTCTTAGTCTCTTTGGTTAGGTTTATTCCTAGGTATTTTATAGTTTTGGGTGCAATTGTAAATGGGATGAACTCCTTAATTCTCTTTCTTCTGTCTTGTTGTTGGTGTAGAGAAGTGCAACTGATTTCTGTGCATTGATTTTATATCCTGACACTTTACTGAATTCCTGTACAAGTTCTAGCAGTTTTGGAGTGGAGTCTTTTGGGTTTTCCACATATAGTACCATATCATCTGCGAAGAGTGAGAGTTTGACTTCTTCTTTGCCGATTTGGATGCCATTAATTTCCTTTTGTTGTCTGATTGCTGAGGCTAGGACTTCTAGTACTATGTTGAATAGCAGTGGTGATAATGGACATCCCTGCCGTGTTCCTGACCTTAGCGGAAAAACTTTCAGTTTTTCTCCATTGAGAATGATATTTGCGGTGGGTTTTTCATAGATGGCTTTGATAATATTGAGGTATGTGCCCTCTATCCCTACACTTTGAAGAGTTTTGATCAGGAAGGGATGCTGTACTTTGTCAAATGCTTTTTCAGCATCTATGGAGAGTATCATATGGTTCTTGTTCTTTCTTTTATTAAAGTGTTGTATCACATTGATTGATTTGCGGATGTTGAACCAGCCTTGCAGCCCTGGAATAAATCCCACTTGGTCGTGGTGAATAATCCTTTTAATGTACTGTTGAATCCTATTGGCTAGTATTTTGGCGAGAATTTTTGCATCTGTGTTCATCAAGGATATTGGTCTGTAGTTCTCTTTTTTGATGGGATCCTTGTCTGGTTTTGGGATCAAGGTGATGCTGGCCTCATAAAATGAGTTTGGAAGTTTTCCTTCTATTTCTATTTTTTGGAACAGTTTCAGGAGAATAGGAATTAGTTCTTCTTTAAATGTTTGGTAGAATTCCCCCGGGAAGCCGTCTGGCCCTGGGCTTTTGTTTGTTTGGAGATTTTTGATGACTGTTTCAATCTCCTTACTGGTTATGGGTCTGTTCAGGCTTTCTATTTCTTCCTGGTTCAGTTGTGGTAGTTTATATGTCTCTAGGAATGCATCCATTTCTTCCAGATTGTCAAATTTGTTGGCGTAGAGTTGCTCATAGTATGTTCTTATAATTGTCTGTATTTCTTTGGTGTTTGTTGTGATCTCTCCTCTTTCATTCATGATTTTATTTATTTGGGTCCTTTCTCTTTTCTTTTTGATAAGTCTGGCCAGGGGTTTATCAATCTTATTAATTCTTTCAAAGAACCAGCTCCTAGTTTCGTTGATTTGTTCTATTGTTTTTTTGGTTTCTATTTCATTGATTTCTGCTCTGATCTTTATGATTTCTCTTCTCCTGCTGGGTTTAGGGTTTCTTTCTTGTTCTTTCTCCAGCTCCTTTAGGTGTAGGGTTAGGTTGTGTACCTGAGATCTTTCTTGTTTCTTGAGAAAGGCTTGTACCGCTATATATTTTCCTCTCAGGGCTGCCTTTGTTGTGTCCCACAGATTCTGAACCGTTGTGTTTTCATTATCATTTGTTTCCATAAATTTTTTCAGTTCTTCTTTAATTTCCTGGTTGACCCATTCATTCTTTAGAAGGATGCTGTTTAGTCTCCATGTATTTGGGTTCTTTCCAAATTTCCTCTTGTGATTGAGTTCTAGCTTTAGAGCATTGTGGTCTGAAAATATGCAGGGAATGATCCCAATCTTTTGATACCGGTTGAGACTTGATTTAGGACCAAGAATGTGATCTATTCTGGAGAATGTTCCATGTGCACTAGAGAAGAATGTGTATTCTGTTGCTTTGGGATGAAAAGTTCTGAATATATCTGTGATGTCCATCTGGTCCAGTGTGTCATTTAAGGCCTTGATTTCCTTGTTGATCTTTTGCTTGGATTATCTGTCCATTTCAGTGAGGGGAGTGTTAAAATCCCCTACTATTAATGTATTATTGTCGATGTGTTTCTTTGATTTTGTTATTAATTGGTTTATATAGTTGGCTGCTCCCACGTTAGGGGCATAGATATTTAAAATTGTTAGATCTTCTTGTTGGACAGTTCCTTTGAGTATGATATAGTGTCCTTCCTCATCTCTTATTATAGTCTTTGGCTTAAAATCTAATTGATCTGATATAAGGATTGCCACTCCTGCTTTCTTCTGATGTCCATTAGCATGGTAAATTCTTTTCCACCCCCTCACTTTAAACCTAGACGTGTCTTCGGGTTTAAGATGAGTTTCTTGTAGGCAACATATAGATGGTTTTTGTTTTTTTATCCATTCTGATACCCTGTGTCTTTTGATAGGGGCATTTAGCCCATTAACATTCAGGTTAAGTATTGAGAGATATGAATTTAGTGCCATTGTATTGCCTGTAAGGTGACTGTTATTGTATATTGTCTCTGTTTCTTTCTGATCTACTACTTTTAGGGTCTCTCTTTGCTTAGAGGACCCCTTTCAATATTTCCTGTAGATCTGGTTTGGTATTTGCAAATTCTTTCAGTTTTTGTTTGTCCTGGAAGCTTTTAATCTCTCCTTCTATTTTCAATGATAGCCTAGCTGGATATAGTATTCTTGGCTGCATGTTTTTCTCATTTAGTACTCTGAATATATCATGCCAGCTCTTTCTGGCCTGCCAGGTCTCTGTAGATAAGTCTGCTGCCAATCTAATATTTTTACCATTGTACGTTACAGACTTCTTTTTCTGGGCTGCTTTCAGAATCTTTTGTTTTTCACTAAGACTTGTCAATTTTACTATTAGGTGACGGGGTGTGGACCTATTCTTATTGATTTTGAGGGGAGTTCTCTGAACCTCCTGGATTTTGATGCTTGTTCCCTTTGCCATATTGGGGAAATTCTCTCCAATAATTCTCTCCAATATACCTTCTGCTCCCCTCTCTGTTTCCTCTTCTTCTGGAATCCCAATTATTCTAATGTTGTTTCGTCTTATGGTGTCACTTATCTCTCGAATTCTCCCCTCGTGATCCAGTAGCTGTTTGTCCCTCTTTTGCTCAGCTTCTTTATTCTCTGTCATTTGGTCTTCTATATCGCTAATTCTTTCTTCTGCCTCATTTATCCTAGCCGTCAGAGCCTCCATTTTTTATTGCACCTCATTAATAGCTTTTTTGATTTCAACTTGGTTAGATTTTAGTTCTTTTATTTCTCCAGAAAGGGCTTTTATATCTCTTGAGAGGGTTGCTTTAATATCTTCCATGCCTTTTTCAAGCCCGGCTAGAACCTTGAGAATCATCATTCTGAACTCTATATCTGACATATTACCAATGTCTGTATTGATTAGGTCCCTAGCCTTTGGTACTGCCTCTTGTTCTTTTTTTTGTTGTGAATTTTTCCGCCTTGTCATTTTGTCCAGATAAGAGTTCATGAAGGAGCAAGTAAAATACTAAAAGGGTGGCAACAACCCCAGGAACATATGCTTTAGCCAAATCAGAAGAGATCCCGAATTGTGAGGGGGGAGAAAGGGGATAAAAAGGGGTTCAGAAAGAAAGAAAAAAAAAGAAACTATTAAAAAAAAGAAAGCCGATAAAGAAAAAATATAAAAAGAGGAAAAAAATATATATATTAGATAAACTATTTAAAAAACGTTAAAAAAAGAAAACGGTAAAAGTTAAAAAAATTCAGCAGAAGAAGAGAAAAAGAAAAAAAAAATTGAAAAAGAAAAAAAAAATTAAATTAACTGCAAGGCTAAAAAATCATGGGGAGAAAGCCATGAGTTCCGTGCTTTGCTTTCTTCTCCTCTGGAATTCCGCCACTCTCCTTGGTAGGTGAACTTGGTCCTGGCTGGGTTTCCCGTTGATCTTCTGGGGGAGGGGCCTGTTGTAGTGATTCTCAAGCGTCTTTGCCCCAGGCGGAGTTGCACCGCCCTTACCCGGGGCCGCGCTGAGTAATCCGCTTGGGTTCGCTTTCGGGAGCTTTTGTTCCCTGAGCGCTTTCCGTAGAGCTCCGGAGGACGGGAATGAAGATGGCGGCCTCCCGGTCTCCGGCCGGAGGAGCCGAGAGCCCGGGGCCCCACTCCTCAGTGCGCCCTCAGAGAACAGCGCCCAATGACTCCCGCCACCCTGGCCTCCGGCCACACTCCGAGCTGACCGAGCCTGCGACCGGTTCAAGGCAACCCCGAGCTGAGAGTCACTCCTCGGCTCTGTCTCTGCAGCCGGCTTCCCCGTTCTAATACCGGTAAGCTCTGCTACACTCAGACACCCCCGATCCTTCTGCGACCCTGCGGGACCTGAGGCCGCGCTGACCCCGCCTGGGCTTCCAGTTAAGCCTCTGGAGCGATGTCCCTCAGCGGAACAGACTTTTAAAAGTCCCAATTTTGTGCTCCGTTGCTCCGCCGCTCGCCGGGAGCCGGCCCCTCCCCCCGCGGTCTATCTTCCCGTCGCTTTGGATTCACTTCTCCGCCAGTCCTACCTTGCAGAAAGTGGTTGATTTTCTGTTTCTGGAATTGCTGTTCTTCTTCTCTTCAATCTCCCATTGGATTTGTAGGTGTTTGCAATCTTTAGATAAGCTATTTAGCTGATCTCCCGCTACCCGAAGTAGTCTCAGCCTGCTACTTCTCCGCCATCTTGACTCCTCCCCCAGATTACTAAATAATTTAAATGTGACTTAAAATGTCCTAATTCAGATACGGGGAGACAGGGAGACACAAAGGAATAAACATGGAACTGTATCATGAGGACTTAGAAAATGGTTCCTAGAGCAGGAAGCATTAGAGCTTAGCCTTGAAGGATGGGAAATATTTAGCAGATGAAAAAGAGGGAGAATGTGCTTAACACAGAATGTAGAAGGGATCAGGATGGCTAATTCCCTGGAGATGTTCCATTGCATGGCATGTTCATGGCACAGTGAGGAATCCCCAGTTGGTAAAGCATGCATCAGTGGAACAGTGAGGGCCTAGATTAGCCTAAAATCAGATTATTGAAGTATTTGAAAACCAAATTCAGCCTTTATCTTATAAATAATAGAGAGTCAACATAGTTTTGTTTTCAGTGTAAGGGAGAGTATAAATTTTGCATCATACATAGAGGAATGGTAGAGATTTGTGGGCCTGAAGGTTAGAAGTCAGAAGAACATGGATTAAAAATAACATGTTTTACTGGGTAACCATTAGCAAATGGCTTAAACTCTACCTAAATTTCTGAAGGCTTTGAAATGAAGTGTAGAATTTTATTCATAAAACAAATGGCCATTATTGATTCCACAAGGATTTGGGGGGAATCTCCTAAGTGAAGAGCCTTTTGCTAGGAAATGAATGGAGAGATGTTGAGTAGGGAGTGGGGAATAGAGAAGTGTTAGAATATTGGCTTTTTAAAGGCTATGTCAGTATATTTTGGAGTTAACTTAAGAAAGTCTTTTTTGCATTTTGGGTTGTGGTTCTCCCAATCTGCATAGCTGGGGCAGGTGATTTCTGAGGTCTTCATTGCTTTAACATTGTTTTCACCTTTCAGAACTGCTTTCAGAACTGTTCCCAAACCTTTTCATGTAGATGGCCTATTGAAATTCTAGTCTTTCAACTGTAGCATAATTCTTACTCTTAACCCTCTTACCTGCCTGGAAATGTTTGCAGTACAATGCATGCATTATATCAAGAGGTCAAGGTTAAAAGAGTTCTTTCTCTGTTTTGCAAAAAAAGCATTACTATAAACAGGGAGACACAAACCCTAAGCCTTCAGGAGTGGACTACATTTCTGCGTTCTCAGTCTGGGCGCCTAAAGAGAGAAACTCTTGGGTTAGCACTAAAAGGAGCTGAAAATGCTGAGGGCTATTGACTTTACTGTATAAGCAGTACCAGGAGGTTGTTTGTACATTCTTAAACTGAGCCATGTAGAGTCAGACATGAATATATCAGAACTGCTAACCACAGATGATCATGACAGAATAGTGTTCTGAATCATGAGTCAGAGGGCAAGATCCCAGGCCTGGAATGGATCTTAGAAAAATCTTTTCTTGTCATTTAGCATCTTGGTGGTAGGTTTATGGCTGCCATGGTGGTAGGTTTATGGCTGCCATGGGAGAGAAGTAAGAATAAATGATAGAGGGGCACCTGGGTGGCTCAGTGGGTTAAAGCCTCTGCCTTCGGCTCAGGTCATGATCCCAGGGTCCTGGGCTCGAGCCCCGCATCAGGCTCTCTGCTCGGCGGGGAGCCTGCTTCCTCCTCTCTCTCTGCCTGCTTCTCTGCCTACTTGTGATCTCTGTCAAATAAATAAATAAAATCTTAAAAAAAAAAAGAATAAACGATAGAAACTTGTTTTAGTGGAAACAGCCTTAGAGTCAGAAGACTTGGGTTCAAGCTCCAATACCGTCATGTACAAGTTGTATATAGCTTTCAACAACTTCGCTAACATTTCTGAGCCTTGATTTTTTTTTTTTTTCATTTGTATAATGGGTGCTATAGTAGCATTTACTTCATGGGGAGGGGGTTACAAAGCTTACTTTTCAAAGTGTATTCTTTAATTTATTCATTAAATTGATTCAACAAATGCCTAGTAAGATTCTGTTATATGTCAATAACTGTACTGGCATTAAAGATGCAATAGTGAACAAGACACACAAATTTGAAAACTGTAAAATTATAAAACATAAGTCAAATATTATTTTTTTTGAGATTCTCCCATTTTTTTAAAATTTCTTTTCAGCGTAACAGTATTGATTGTTTTTGCGCCACACCCAGTGCTCCATGCAATACGTGCCCTCCCTAATACCCACCACCTGATTCCCCCAACCTCCCACCCCCCACCCCTTCAAAACCCTCAGGTTGTTTTTCAGAGTCCATAGTCTCTCATGATTCACCTCCCCTTCCAATTTCCCTCAACTCCGTTCTCCTCTCTATCCCCCCATGTCCTCCATGTTATTTGTTATGCTCCACAAATATTAATGTTTTATATTATTGCAGTGGGTCCAGAAATTTTATTTGCAGCTCACAGACAAGTTTTAATATCTTCCTTTCTTTAAAACATTTCTGTCCTTCAAAGCCATCTATGAAAAGCCCACTGCAAATATCATTCTCAATGGAGAAAAACTGAGAGGTTTTCTGCTAAGGTCAGGAACACGGCAGGGATGTCCATTATCACCACTGCTATTCAACATAGTACTAGAAGTCCTAGCCTCAGCAATCAGACAACAAAAAGAAATTAATGGCATCCAAATCGGCAAAGAAGAAGTCAACCTATCACTCTTAGCAGATGATATGATACTGTATGTGGAAAACCCAAAAGACTACACTCCAAATCTGCTAGAACTTGTATAGGAATTCAGTAAATTGTCAGGATATAAAATCAATGCACAGAAATCAGTTGCATTTCTTTAGACCAACAAAAGACAGAAGAAAGAGAAATTAAGGAGTCAATCCCATTTACAATTGCACCCAAAACCATAAGATACCTAGGAATAAAACTAACCAAAGAAGCAAAGAATCTATACTCAGGAAACTATAAAGTACTCATGAAAGAAATTGAGGAAGACACAAAGAAATGGAAAGATTTTCCATGCTCAAGGATTGAAAGAACAAATATTGTGAAAATGTCTATGCTACATAGAGCAATCTACACATTTAATGCAATCCCTATAAAAATATCATCCATTTTTTTCAAAGAAATGGAACAAATAATCCTAAAATTTATATGGAACCAGAAAAGACCTCAAATAGCCAAAGGAATATTGAAAAAGAAAGCCAAAGTTGGTGGCATCACAATTCCGGACTTCAAGCTCTATTACAAAGCTGTCATCATCAAGACAGCATGGTACTGGCACAAAAACAGACACATAGATCAATGGAACAGAATAGAGAGCCCAGAAATGGACCCTCAACTCTATGGTCAACTCATCTTCGACAAAGCAGGAAAGAATGTGCAATGGAAAAAAGACAGCCTCTTCAATAAATGGTGTTGGGAAAATTGGACAGCCACATGCAGAAAAATGAAATTGGACCATTTCCTTACACCACACATGAAAATAGACTCAAAATGGATGAAAGACCTCAATGTGAGAAAGGAATCCATCAAAATCCTTGAAGAGAACATGGGCAGCAACCTCTCTGACCTCAGCCACAGCAACTTCTTCCTAGGAACATCGCCAAAGGCAAGGGAAGCAAGAGCAAAAGGGAACTATTGGGATTTTATCAAGATCAAAAGCTTTTGCACAGCAAAAGAAACAGTTAACAAAACCAAAAGACAGCTGACAGAATGGGAGAAGATATTTGCAAACAACATACCAGATAAAGGGCTAGTATCCAAAATCTATAAAGAGCTTAGCAAACTCAACACCCAAAGAACAAATAATCCAATCAAGAAATGGGCAGAAGACATGAACAGACATTTCTGCAAGGAAGACATCCAGATGGCCAACAGACACATGAAAAAGTGTTCCACATCATTTGGCATCAAGGAAATACAAATCAAAACCACAATGAGATACCATCTCACACCAGTCAGAATGGCTAAAATTAACAAGTCAGGGAAAGACAGATGCTGGCAAGGATGTGGAGAAAGGGGAACCCTCCTACGCTGTTGGTGGGAATGCAAGCTGTTGCAACCACTCTGGAAAACAGCATGGAGGTTCCTCAAAATGTTGAAAATAGAGCTACCTTATGACCCAGCAATTGCACTACTGGGTATTTATCCTAAAGGTACAAACATAGTGATCTAAAGGGGCATGTGCACCCGAATGTTTATAGCAGCAATGTCCACAATAGCCAAACTATGGAAAGAACCTAGATGTCCATCAACAGATGAATGGATAAAGAAGATGTGGTATATATATATATAGAATACTATGCAGCCATCAAAAGAAATGAAATCTTGCCATTTGTGATGATGTGGATGGAACTAGAGGGTATTATGCTTAGCAAAATAAGTCAATTTGAGAAAGACAACTATCATATGATCTCCCTGATATGAGGAAGTGGAGATGCAACATGTGTGGTTTGAATGGTAGGAAAAGAATAAGTGGAACAAGATGGGATCAGGAGGCTGACAAACCATAAGAGTCTCTTAATGTCACAAAACAAACTGAGGGGGGTGGGGTTATGGACATTGGGGAAGGTATGTGCTATGGTGAGTGATGTGAAGTGTGTAAACCTGGCGATTCACAGACCTGTACCCCTGAGGCTAATAATATATGTTTATTAAAAAAATACAAAAAATTAAAAAAAATCCCTTGTCTTCCTTAAGAGTTCAGTGTTATAGAAAGCTTGAAAAAAAAAATAACAGTAACACTGGATTTTATTCCAAACCAGTAAACTTTATCCTATGCCATAACCAAACCATTCTTTATGTATAAATTGCTCTTTATGTAAAATTATCTGGTTTTCAGATTCTGCTTCCCTCCCCTGCTTTCTTCTTCCTTTCAAGAAAAACCAATATCTGGTGGTACTGACCTCATGGCAAAAAGGACACTGGAGTTTTGGATCTATGAAGTGTTCTCTGGATCCTCCTTGATCTTGACTAATAAATGGCAGGTCTGTGTGGCTCCTCAGACAGAAGACCACTAGGCTGTGCCAGATTTTTTGAGGTCATCTACTGTAGTTAACTTTGACTGCTATAACAATTACCATAGACTGGGTGGCCCAAAGCAAACTTTTTTTTTCCCTTATAGTCCTGGAGGCTAGAACCCCAATATCAAGGTTCTGACTGGTTCAGTTTTTGGTGAGGACCTGCTTCCTGATCTTTCAAGAGGCCACCATTTCACTGTGTGCTCACATGTTGAAGAGAGAGATCATTTCTCTCATGTCTCCTCTTATAAGGGCACTAATACCATTGATGAGGTTTCTATCTTCACGCCTTGATTTTCTCACAAAGGCCCCACTTCCAAATATTATCACATTGAGGATTAGATCTTCAGCATATTAATTTTGAGGGGGACACAATAATTCACTCCATAGTGAATAGCATCTGCTTTTTTTTTTTACGATTTTTTTATTTATTTGACAGACAGATCACAAGTTGGCAGAGAGGCAGGCAGAGAGAGAGAGGAGGAGGAGGCAGGTTCCCTGCTGAGCAGAGAGCCCGATGTGAGGCTCGATCCCAGGACCCTGGGATCATGACCTGAGCCGAAGGCAGAGGCTTTAACCACTAAGCCACCCAGGCGCCCCTAGCATCTGCTTTTAATGCCTATTGTTGGTGTTCTTTGTGGTCCCTCTTTCTTTCTCTTTTAATTTATTAGTCTTTGAAGTCCTCTCTGGAGGACACAGTCTTATATGGTCTTTCCCAGGTGATTTGTCCTGCCTTGAGGACATCTCATTAGCAAACTCCCAGTCAGATTCTCAGTTAACTGCTGAGTCCTCTCATGGGGAAATATGGGAACTCCTAATTCTTGTTCATATCCCACAGGAACCAAGTTGTTGTTATAAGGGTAGTCTAGAGGAAGTCTGTTTTGTAAGTCCTAAGTTGAAAATAGAACACCCTTATAGCTGTTTATCTCACACTTTCCTAGATGTTTTCAAAATATCACACTCCAAATAGACACACATATAACTACTAAATTTCACATTGTCAGGAGTAGGATTTGAACTCAGGTCTCTGACTCCAAAACTTATACTTTTAGTCATTATCCTATAGAGTAATTGCTCCTTTTCCATGTGGTATACATTACAAGACTCCCAGTGGATGCCTAAGACTACAGACAGTACCAAACCCTGTAAATATTTTTTTTCCTATACGTATCAATGATAAATTTTAATGTACTAAGTTAGATACAGTAAGAGATTAACAACAACAACAAAATAGAACAGTCATAAAATATACTGTAATAAGTCAAGCAGAGAGAGTCAATTATCATATGGTTTCACTTATTTGTGGAGCATAACAAATAGCATGGAGGACAAGGGGAGTTAGAAAGGAGAAAGGAGTTGGGGGAAATTGGAAGGGGAGGTGAACCATGAGAGACTGTGGACTCTGAAAAACAATCTGAGGGGTTTGAAGGGGCGGGGGGTGGGAGGTTGGGGGAACCAGGTGGTGGGTATTATAGAGGGCACGTATTGCATGGAGCATTGGGTGTGGTGCAAAAACAATGAATACTGTTATGCTGAAAATAAATTAAAAAATAATAATAAAAAAACAAAAAAAATATACTGTAATAAAAGCTATGTGAATGAATAAAGAAGATGTGAGATCTCTCTATCTATCTATCTATCTATCTATCATCTATATGCCTATATCTAGAATATTACTCAGCCATCAAAAAAGAAAAATATCTCACTTATTACATCAACATGGATGGAACTGTAGGGTACTATGCTGAGCAAAATAAGTCAATCAGAGAAAGATAATTATCATGTGTTTCACTCATATGTGGAATTTTAAGAAACAAAACAGGGTCATAGGGGAAGGGAGAAAAAATAAAATAAGATGAAATCAGAGGGGGACACAAGCCATAAGAGACTCTTAACTATAGGAAACAAACTGAGGGTTGCTGGAGGGGAGGTGGGTGGGAGGACGGGGTAATTGAGTGATGGGCATTAAGGAAGGCATGTGATGTAATGAGCACTGGGTGTTATATGCAACTGATGAATTACTGAATTCTACATCTGGAATTAATGATATACTATATGTTAACTAATCAAATTTAAATAAAACTAATTTTAAAAAGTTATGTGAATGTGATCTCTCTCTCTCTCAAAATGCCTTATTGTACAGGCATACCTTGACGATATTGCAGATTTAGTTTCAGACTACTGCAGTAAAGCATATATTTGTAGAGAGCCAAATGAATTTTTGTTTCCCAGTGCATATTAAAGTTATGTTTACACTATACTGTAATCTGTTAAATGTGCAATAGCTTTATGTTTAAAGAAAAACAATGTATATACCTTAATTTTAAAATATTTTATTGATAAAAATGCTAACCATCATCTGAATTTTCAGTGAATCATAGTCTTTGCTGGTAGAGGATCTTGCCTTGGTGTTGATGGCTGCTGATTGATTGGAGTAGTGGTTGCTGAAGACTGGGATGGTTGTGACAATTTCTTAAAATAAGACAACAGTCAAGTCTGCTGCTTGAAAGAAAGTGATTATTTTATGAACTATTTCTCTGTAGAGTGCAATGTGGTTTGATAATATTTTACCCACAGTAGAACTTCTTTCAAAATTGAAGTCGATCTCAAACCCTACCACTGTTTTACCAACTAAGTTTATGAGGTACTCTGAATCCTTTGTTCTCATTTGAACAGTATTCACAGAATCTTCACCAGAAGTAGATTCCATCTCATGAAACCACTTTCATCCATGAGAAAAAACTCATTCAACTCATTCAAATTTTATCATGAGATTGCAGCAACTCAGTCACATCTTCAGGCTCCATCTCTGGTTCTAGTTCTCTTGGTATTTCCACCATATCTCAGTTACTTACTCCACTGAAGTCTTGAGCCCCTCAAAGTCATCCATGAGGATTGAAATCAACTTCTTCCAAACTCCTGTGAACTTGGTATTTTGACCTCTTTCCATGAATCATGAATGTTCTCAATGTCATAAAAAATTGTGAATCCTTTTTAGATTTTCAATTTACTTTGCCCAGACCCATCAGAGGAATCACTGCCTATGTCAGCTATTGCCTCATAAAATGGATTTCTTAAATAATAAGACTCAAAAGTTGAAATTTCTGTTTGATCCATGGACTGCAGAATGGATGTTATGTTAGCAGTCATGGAAAACAATATTAATATCATTACACATCTCCATCAGAGCTCTTAGGGGACCAGATACATTTATCAATAAGCAGTAGTGATTTGAAAGAAGACTTTTTCTAAGCAGTAGATCTCAACGGTAAGCTTAAAATATTCAGTAAACCATGTCGTAAGCAGATATGCTGTCATCCAGAATTTGTTCCATTTATAGAGCACAGGAAAAGTGGATTTAGCAGAGTTCTTAAGGGCCCTAGGATTGTCAGAATGCTAGATGAACACTGGCTTCAACTTAAAGTCATCAGATGTATTAGCCTCTAACAAGAGTCAGCTTATCCTTTGGAGATTTGATACCAGGCATTGACTTCTCTTCTCCAGCTATGAGTGCTAGATGGCATCTTCCAATATAAGGCCATTTTGTCTACTTTGAAAATATGTTGTTTAGATTAGTTACCTTCATTAATTTTTTTAGCTAGATCTTCTGGATAACTTGCTGCAGCTTCTGTGTCAGCGCTTGATGCTTCATCTTGTGCTTCTATGTCAAACTTCATGAACCAGTCTCTGGTACCTTCCAACTTTTCTTCTGCAGCTTCCTCACCTCTCTCGGCCTTCATAGAATTGAAGAGAATTTGGGCCTTGCTCTGGATTAGGCCTTGGCTTGAGGAAATGTTGTGGCCACTTGATCTTATCAAGACCCCTAAAACTTTCTCCATATCAGCATTAAGATATCTATAAAAGCAATAAGGCAGTTTTGCTTTCTTATCAAATGTATTTTCACTCAAGTAGCACTTTTAATTTCCTTCAAGAATCTTTCCTTTACATTCACAACTTAGCTAACTGTTTCATGCAAAAGGTCTAGCATTTGGCCTGTCTTGGCTTTCAACATGCTTTCCTCACTAAATGTAATCAATTTTAGCCTTTGATTTAAAGGGGGAAGGACTTGCAACTCTTCCTCTCATTTGAACATTTAGAGTCCACTGTAGGGTTACTAACTGGTCTAATTTCAATATTATTGTCTCAGGAAGTAGGGAGGCCTGAAGAAAGAGAGATACAGAGGAAGCACTGGTCAGTCAATTTGTCAGAACACACACATTTATCAATTAAGTTTGTTATCTTATATGGGCACATTCCAGGGCACCCCAAAACAATTACAATAGTAACATCAAAGATCACAGACTGGGATGCCTGGGTGGCTCAGTCAATTAAGCAGCTGCCTTCTGCTCAGGTCATGATCTCAGGGTCCTGGGGTTGAGTCCCACATCAAGCTCCCTGCTTCTCCCTCTGCCTGCCACTCCCCCAGCTTGTGCTTGCTCTCTTGCTCTCTCTCTCTCTCTCTGACAAATAAATAAATAAAATCTTTTTTTTTAAAAAATCACAGACCATCATAACAAATACAATAATGATGAAACATTTCAAGACTTATGATAATGTGACAGAGATACAAAATGACCAAATGCTGTTGGACTTTGAAAAAGGTCCCCTCAAATTGTACCCATTTCCCAACATTGTGAATTCTGATTTTGCCCAATAGATCCTGGACTGTTCCTGCTCACACTCTAGACTGACTCTGTGTGTGTGCGTGCATGTGTGTGTGCGTGCATGTGTGTGTGTGTGTGTGTGTGTGTGTGTGTGTGTGTGTGTGTCTGTGTCTGTGTAAAAGACAGACAGCCTTGCTGGTCTGGTATCCAAGAAGCCAGAGCTATAGGGAGTCCTTTTCACAACTTTCTGCTCCTGGATCATGTTTTAGTGAAGTTAGCAGTCAGTTGGGCTTTAGTCTTGAACAACCTCTATTCTTCTTATATGTGCTTTCCTCTGACAGGTCCTGACACTAGGAACACAGGTTAAATCAGACCCACTTTTGTCCTGAAGATGTCACCATCTAGGGTGAGAGGCACATATTATATAAATAAATTGTAGTAAGGAATGGTAAGTGGAATGAAAGAGATACTTCCTGTCCTGAGGAACTTGGGTGATAATGTTTTCCTAGCAGAGTCATTCTAATGATTAAATGAAGACACATCACTCAATGCCTGGCACAGAGGAAACAGTTATTTATTAATCAAATAATTTTATTTTGCAGGTTAGGGGATTAAAGGTCTAAAACATTGAGTAACTTGCTTATAATCCCATAGCTAGGTAATAACCCAGCTGAGACTAGAACTCAAGCCTCCACATTCACTCTCCGTGACTTTTTGCCTTAGCATTTTGCCACCATGCATTTTGCCTCAGAAAAGGAAAGTGTATGTGTGTGTGTGTGTGTGCGTGCGTGCGTGCACATGCCTGTGCACACACATACACATGACCTATTTGCTAGTATTGTTTGCAGACCTAAATTTCTGGGAAACTGGATGCCTCTGTCACAATTTAGACACACTGTATATGTGGTTCCAGGCTGTGTTTTGCAAGCTCCTTTGTTTTTTGCTAAAATGAGCCTAGCAGCTGGGCAGTATTTCTGTTCCCACATCCTATTCCCTCTTCACGCTTAGTGGGATGGCGCAGAAGCATCAGACCACAGCAGTGACATTTATATGAAAAGAACCCATTGTGTCCTTTGTAAGGAATAGCACGTAGCTCTAAGCCATACTGCTTTCCCATTTGCCTTCCTCTGGGAGGCCCTGGCAAGAGCTTGGCCTGCCGGAGGGAACTGCCTGAGTCCTCATGCCGGAAATTATATTCCATAATTAAAATCAATAGCAAAACAGACACACAGCAGAAAGGTCATAGAACACAACAGAAAACCATTGAATAGCATATTGCCAGGTATCAAAATAGATTTTTGAACTTTTGTTTAATCTGCAAACGCTGAAAGCCATCCATGGGGGAGAGGTAGTGTGCCCCAAGCACTTGCCTCCCCTAGGGAATGGTTTAGCTAAAGAAGCCTCCTGCTTAAATCCTTCAAAGCCAGCTTCTTCAGTCCAGCCGTGCTCCTTTAAAGTCTCTTACCACCCTCATGTTATTAAGTCAGTGGACTCCTAGCCGTGGAGATCTGTGCACAGCCTGTGTCCTGAAACCCTATCTTAGCCTATCCAGTTCTCCATCCCTTACATGCTTCTTGGAATCCCTGCTTTCTGACTTACTGCTGTGACCACCCCACTCTTTTACTCTATGATAACTGATGTTACTTTTCTGGCATTTTCCTATTCTTGAGTCATATCTATTCTCATATCTCATGCTGCTCCAGCCCTGGTCTAAACCAGCTCAGTCTCTGGGACTTTTTTTTACTGCAACCTTATGTCTTCCTTGTCCAGACAACCAGGGCTCAAATGTAACTCTATCTTCTCCCCTTTGTATGCATTCCCTGATGAAACCTTCCTTCTCATTCAGATGTAACATACATATAATGGTCTTCTGTATGTGCCAGGCATGGAGCTTAGGGTATTCACATATTATGTTTAATTCTTACAGATTATACCTGACCTGATAGCCAATCATTTTACAGATGATCTTAGAATGAAGTAACTTACTCTAGCAAGTCAATGAAGTAACTTATTCTAGCAAGCCAGAATTCAAATCCATGTCTTCTGTCCCCCAGACCTATCTTGCTCCACCACAACAGACCTACTTTCCCCTAGCAGAAGCAATCACATAACTCCATTACAGCATACAACAGGCTGAATTTGTCAAACAGGTGAAATTATATGCCCATAGAGTCAGGAGATCCACAGTAGGAATGTGCCTAAACAACAGGCATAAAAGACTTTTCTTCAAGCCTGAAAGAAGTATACCTTGTTAAATTTTTGCTTAGAGCCAAAGTCTTTCTCATTTTTAAACACTGGACCCTAGACAAATACCTGTTGTCTTTGTGGCATTCATGGTGGCCTCCAGAGTGTCCATCCAGGTGCATCAGTAAGTTGAACTTTGGTTTCTTTTAAAACTTTTTATTGAAATATAATATGCAAACATAGAAGTGCACATATCATAAGTATACAGCTTGATGAATTTTCAGTCTGAATATACCTATGTAACCAGCACCCTAATCAAGAAACAGAACATTACCAGAATTTTAGAAGCCCTTTTTGTGCTCTACTCCCCGAAGGATAACCATCATCCTGACTAAGTGCCACAATTTATTTATCCAAGTATTGTTGATGGAATTTGGCTATTTTCTATTTCATAATAGAAAATATAATATTGAAATAGAAAATACAATATAATATAATATTGTATATTACAAACAATATTTAGAACATCATTGTGTATGTACTTGGGTGCACATATGCTTGTATTCTAGTGAGGATATAAGAGTAGAATTGGTCAGCCGTTGAGTATACGTATTGTATTAGTTTCCTGTTGTTTCTGTAACAAATTACCACAAACTTAGTGACTTAAAGCAATATAAATTTATTCTCCGACATTTCTGGCAGTAAGAAGTCCACAATGAGTCTTTTGGGTTAAAATTAATATGTTAACAGGGCTGCTTCCTTCTGGAGTCTCCAGTGGGAAATCTGTCTCCTTGTCTTTTGTTTCTAGCTTTTAGAGCTACATTCCTTGCATTCTTTGACTCAGGGCTCCTTCCTCCATTATCAAAGTCAACAGTACAGCACTTTCAAATCTTCCTTGCTTCTGTCTTTTATTGCCTTCTCTCTTATAAGAATCCTTTTGATTACATCAGGCCCTCCCAGATATTAAAGAATAATCTCCCCCTCTCAAGATCCCAACTTAATCATATTCATAAAGTCATTTTTCCAGGTAACATTTACAGGTTCCAGGGATTAGGATGTGGACATCCTTGGGGAGTCAGACATTTTTCAGCCTACCCTACATATGTTCCACTTTATAAATATGGCTAGCACTACCAGGTGATACTCCTACCAGCAATATATGAGAATTCTGGTTGTTCTACATCCTCATCAACTCTAGATCTATTCCTTCCTTTTCACTTTACCCAGCTTTTTTTTTCCCCCTGTGTACCTCAAAACTATCTAGAAAATCAAACTTTCTGTATACACAGTTATGCCCATACCTTTCCTTTCCCTTTCTAAGCACAATAATTCTCCTTGTTGCTATTTCTGTTAGGAAAGAATATTTTTAAAAATGAGTTCTACCCTATAGCAAAATGGGATGCCTTATGAGGTGATAAACATTTTGTCACTAAAGGTATTCAGACATATGCTAGATGAACATTTGTAGGAAAACTATAGAGGCAAATTCAATATTGAATAGAGGTGCTCTGTTAATAAGCCAGAGACTAGAAGCTGAAGGACTTAGGCTTAGGTTTTGAGTTTTCTATTTACCATGTAGCCATAAGCAACTTACTTAACCTGTGAACTTTATTTTCTTATTTTTATACTGAAGGTATTACTGCATGCATTTGCTATAATGATCAAATGCCACCTCCTCTGAGTTACCTGGTCACATAACCATTTCTGTAACATGAGGATATATATTTTTAAACATAGTTACCTATTACTTTTGCTATAGTACTGATAACATTGGACTATAATGACATACTACTTACTGCTTCTTCTTTTTTTTTTTTTTTACTTACTGCTTCTTGTATGATTCTTCAAATTCTGCAAAAGCAGATTTTTATGACTCCACCCCAAAACTGCTAGAACTCATATAGGAATTCACTTAAGTGTCAGATTATAAAATCAATGCACAGAAATCAGTTGTATTTCTATACACCAACAACAAGACAGAAGAAAGAGAAATTAAGGAGTCAATCCCATTTAGAATTGCACCCAAAACCATAAGATACCTAGGAATAAATCTAATCAAAGAGGCAAAGAATCTGTACTCAGAAAACTATAAAATACTCATGAAAGAAATTGAGGAAGACACAAAGAAATGGAAAAACATTCCATGCTCATGAATTGGAAGAACAAATATTGTGAAAATGTCTATGCTACATAGAGCAATCTACACATTTAATGCAATCCTTATCAAAATACCATCAACTTTTTTCAAAGAAATGGAACAAATAACCCTAAAATGTATATGGAAAATTTGGAAAGGTCCCCAAATAGCCAGATGAATGTTGAAAAAGGAAACCAAAGCTGATGGCATCACAATTCCAGACTTCAAGCTCTATTACAAAGCTATAATCATCAAGACAGTATGGTACAGGCACAAAAACAAACACATAGATCAATGCCACAGAATAGAAAGCCCATGGGGCACCTGGGTGGCTCAGTGGGTTGAGCCGCTGCCTTCAGCTCAGGTCATGATCCCAGTCCTGGGTTCGAGCCCCGCATCGGGCTTTCTGCTCAGCGGGGAGCCTGCTTCCTCCTCTCTCTCTGTCTGCCTCTCTGCCTACTTGTGATTTCTCTCTGTCAAATAAATAAATAAAATCTTTAAAAAAAAAAAAAGACTCCTCCAAGTCTTTAAAAAAAAAAAAAAAAAAAAAAGAATAGAGAGCCCAACTCTCAACTCTACAGTCAACTAATCTTCACCAAAGCAGGAAAAAATGTCCAAGGGAAAAATGAGAGCTCTCCAACAAATGGTGTTGAGAAAACTGGACAGCCACATGCAGAAGAATGAAACTGGACCATTTCCTTAAACCACACACAAAAATAGACACAAAATGGATGAAAGACCTCAGTGCAAAACAGGAATCCATCAAAATCCTTGAGAGAACATGGGAAGCAACCTCTTCTACCTCAGCCATAGCAACTTCTTCCTAGAAACATCACCAAATTCAAGGGAAGTGAGGGTAAAAAAGAACTGTTGGGACTTCATCAAGATCAAAAGCTTTTGCACAGCAAAAAGCAGTCAAGAAAACCAAAAGACAACTGACAGAATAGGAGAAGATATTTGCAAATGACATATTGGATAAAGGGCTAGTATCCAAAATCTATAAAGAACTTATCTAACCCAACACCCAAAGAACAAATAATCCAATCAAGAAATAGGCAGAAGACATGAACAGACATTTCTGTGAAGAAGACATCCAAATGGCCAACACACACATGGCTCAACATCACTCTCCATCAGGGAAATACAAATCAAAACCACAGTGAGATACTACCTCACACAGTCAGAATGGCTAAAATTAACCAGTCAGGAAACAAGAGGAGTTGGCAAGGATATAGAGAAAGGGAAACCCTCCTTCACTGTTGGTGGGAATGCAAGCTGGTGAAGCCACTCTGGAAAACAGTATGGAGATTCCTCAAAAAGTTGAAAATATAGCTACCCAGCAAAATATAGCTGACCCAGCAATCTCACTACTGGGTATTTACCCCAAAGATACAAATGTAGTGATCCAAAACACCCAAATGTTTATAGTAGCAATGTCCACAATAGCCGAACTATGGAAAGAGCCTAGATGTCCATCAATAAATGAATGGATAAAGAAGATGTGATATATATATATATATATATATATATATATATATATAATGCAGCCATCAAAAAAACTGAAATCTTGCCATTTGCAGTGACGTGGGTGGAACTAGAGGGTATTATGATAAGGGAAATAAGTCAATCAGAGAGGGACAATTATCATATGATCTCACTGATTTGAGGAATTTGAGAGATAAGACAGAGGCTCATAAGGAAGGGAGAGAAAAATGAAACAAGATGAAACCAGAGAGGGAGAAAAACCTTAAGAGACTCTTAATCTCAGGAAACAAACTGAGGGTTGCTAGAGTGGAGGGGGCTGGGAGGGATGGGGTGACCGGATGATGAACATTGGGGAGAGTATGTGCTATGGTGAGTGCTATGAATTGTATAAGACTGATCAATCACATACCTATACCTCTGAAACAAATAATACATTATATGTTAATTTTTTAAAAGGCAGGTGTTTTATGGGGTGTGTTTACTAATGTAAATTCCGTTCTAAGCAGAATAAATTGTACATGGTAGGTGTACAGCAAATATATGAATCTTTCTGTCATAGCACTGGTCTGAGAATCTAGTATAATCTGAAACTTAGAATTTCAGAACACTTCCAAGATGCATTGTGTTGTTCCTGTCATTAGTATCTTGTTGGTCCAAGCAGTAAGTCTCTGGGTCAGTCACTGAAGCCAATTGGAGACCCCTCATCAGGGAAGAATTCTGGAAGGGGAGTGACATCTGTCCCATCTGACTTTCTCTTTGAGGAACATGGGGTGTTCTCTGTAGGACACTATTTCTGCCTCTCTGAAGAGCAGCTCTAATTACTAGTGTTAATTAGTTGCAACTTAAGGTCCTCTGGGCAATTTGTGGAAGTGCAAATTGCATCTAGGATCTCCAGGATTTGAAGTCCTTTCCCTTGATGTCTCATTACCATCTCTCTTCCTGTGAAATAAGAACAGAAGAAGGAAAACATGCCTGAATGGGGCCAAAACCTAAAGGTCAGCTTTACAAAGGGCCTCCTTTGCCACTCTCCTCTACAGAATAAACCTCAAGTGCCACTCAGATGGCTGCAAACATTTGGGCAATCAGAGGAATGATTTACTCCTACATTTCTTGGACAAATGTTTGAGAGTTTTGTCTGTGCTAAGCTCTGTGTTGAGTGCTGATAATGCAGAGGTGAGCATATGTAGACCCATGCCCCTAAGGTGCTCATAGTCTATTGGGAAAGACAGATGTGAAAGTAGACAATTGCAAGATAATCTGATGAGGAGGACAAAAAGAAAAACAATAAACAGAATTGATAACAACTACCATTTATTTCCCAGGTAATAGTCTAGATGCCCTACGTCTGTTTTCTCTAATCTTTATAGTAGCCTTAAAATAATAAAGTTCCCTTTTTTTAGATGAGAAAAATGAGGCTCAAGGAAGTAATTGGGAAGTTAGAGATAAATTTGGTGTGGTAACTGAAATGAGGGAAGGACAAAAAGGCCCTCTAAGCCTGGACTCACAGAATGTTTGGATAAAGAGATGGCCAAAGCTGCAAGATGAACTTGGCGAAAATCAGCCCAACAAACCTGTTCTAAATTTGCTTCCTAAGTCTTTTGTTCTCCATTTACTGAACCCACCCTCAGAACATCATTCTTTATCTAAAGATAAACAGTAGAGTACAGACAGTTCTGTTACATGCAATGTTTCCCATCATCTTATACTTTCAGTTACATTGAACACTTCTTATAGATTAGCATTATTGGCAGCTGTTCCTACGGGCCTCCTCTTAATCAAAATCTGGTTTGACTTTGAGCTGATCTCTTACCTTCTAAAACTGGAATAATGATATTACCTATTATAATACTGTTGCCCCTAAACCTAGCCTCCTTTATTGCCAGCTTCCCTCAAGAAAGATTGTGCTTAGCATGGGGGCCCAATGGAAAAAGTCCTTATCCTTCATGGATTAAAGTTTTCAGGTTTCCTATCTCTAGCTCCTAAGCACCTGCCTTGAGTTTTAGAGAGCACTGGGCCTGGGGAGTGGTTTCTCCTTTATTGGAGGCATAAAATGAACAACCAACAAACAACAACAAATCTTTGGCCTTCTTTTCCTTTTCTGTGCTAAGACATAGAAATACATTTGGAGGATAGGGATTTTTGGCATGACAGGTTCCTTTGTCTGAAAGAATAAAGAATGAAAGATAAGGGTCCGGAGAGGAGAAAGCAAAGGGCTCCTTGCTTAGGGCTAGTTTCCAGCTCTGGGTCTGAGAGATGAAGGTAAGCAGTTGTTTAGTGGCAAAAGAGCAAGGACATCTGAAAGAAGTCCTTTTTAAGAATAAAAATGAACAGATGATACCTTCTATTTCCTGAGCATTTTTAAGGTGCCAAGCACTCTCATATAATCCTTGCATATTTTATTTACCATAGTCTTCAAATAACTCTATGAGATACATACTATTTCACCCATTTTGTAGACAAAGAAACAGGCTCAGAGACTGTAGACACATAGCAAAATCACACAGCTAGTTAACTACAGAGCTAGGACTTTAATCCAAATCCCCCTTACTTAAAGGATTATGTTCTTTTCACATGGCATGCTCTTTCTATTCCTAAGGGATTAGTCATTCTAGATAAAGATGATTTAAAGTTACTGAATATACTTGGAAGTATCCAAAGCACCATCCTTTTTGTTGTTTTAAATGAGTTGTTTGTTTTATATTCCCTTGAGTTTGGAGGTAATATGTAGTTAATGAATGAATTAAATAATTGATTAAACCCATTTTTCTATTAACATTATAACAGTACTTCCATTAATATGAAAATATGAATGTGTCTCAGAGAAGTTTCCTTTGACATTATAATGACTATATTAAAATTTCAAATATAATAATGAAATTCTAATTGTTTTAGAGAAACAATTAAAGTAGGCTATATATAAATGCTCTGAAAGAACTATGGGATGTTCATGAAGTACCAAAGAGTTTTCAGAGAAGTTGTTATTAAAAAAACCACATAATTTTCATTAAAGTGGGCTGTAATTGCAAAATAATAATCATTTAAAGAGAATCTTTTGTTTGAAGTATTACAGTGAACAAAACAAGAATTGACAGGTTAAAACATACAATGTGGCAATTTAGACAAAGAAGTATAATCCAAATTCAGGTTTAGTTATAGCCTTTCATGATCTTCTTTAAGTAGGCAATGTAAGATATAAGCAGTTTGTCCCTCCTGATCTTCTCTCCACCCTTTTACCATACTATTTTACACCTCACCCCCAGGCCTGCCTGTGTAGATCACATCAACAGTCTCCCTTGACCTATATGTATTTCCAGTCTATCAGGGATACCACCAAAAGACGAG
Source organism: Lutra lutra (assembly GCF_902655055.1). Classification (NCBI taxonomy): domain Eukaryota; kingdom Metazoa; phylum Chordata; class Mammalia; order Carnivora; family Mustelidae; genus Lutra; species Lutra lutra. The sequence goes on from NC_062281.1 coordinate 158,861,296, forward strand.
GGAGGGAGAAATATAAAGTTGTGGTATGTATTTCTCCAGTTTCCTCCCTGAGGGGTGATATTGGATGGCAATGTCCCTTCTCACAGTTTTCGTAAAGGGGCCCTCTCAACACAGTCCCTCAGCTTCCAGGGTCTGGTAACCACTCCCTCCCTTTCCCCTTCCTGCCTCAGGTGCTATCTAGCCTCTGGATACTACACTATTCACCCAGGTTTTCCTATTCTGCTTCCCCTTTTGAAAATAGTCCTGCTTTAAATTCTCCTATGCATTAGCTAGTTTGAATGTGCCACCAAGTTTCCTGCTATGACCCTGGGTATTAACCAAGTGGGGTTTTGTATACTTGTTTGCCTTGTTTTTGTTTCTGTTTTTGTTTTGTTTTGTTTTCACAAAATCATAAAGTTGTCTCAGTTCAGGTACTAAATTTTAAGCAAGTCCTATCATCTCTCTAGACTTCAATGATATCATCTTTAAATTGTGGATAAAAATTTCTAGATCCCAGGTTGCTATGAGGATTAAATAAAATAAACTGGGTAAAGCATTTAGCACAGTTATTGGCACATAGTAGATGCTCTGAAAATATTTGTTTCCTCTTCCTTTCTTTCCTGAATTGCTTAGCACTGTATTTGTCAAAGGGGAATATATGATTTGGGGGAATTGATAGAGCAGGCAACGTTTTGGTAGATGTGACAGTGAGTTTTTAGGCCAGAGATATTTAAGCCCAGGCTGGGAGCTACTTAGAAAAAATGCTAATTCTGGGAACTAAACTGGAAAGCTAGTCCAGATAAGTGGACTAGCTCATTATGCAACACCCAACTCCACCATTTTTTTTAATTAACATGTAATGTATTATTTGTTTCAGGGGCACAGGTCTGTGATTCATCAGTCTTACACAATTCACAGCACTCACCATAGCACATACCCTCCCCAATGTCCCATCACCCAGGCACCCTATCCTTCTCACTCCTCTCCCCTACAACAAACCTCAGTTTGTTTCCTGAGATTGAGTCTCTTATAGTTGGTCTCTGTCTGTGGTTTCTCTTGCTTCATTTTTTCCTCCCTTTCCCAGAGGGTATTATGCTAAGTGAAATAAGTCAATCAGAGAAAGAAAATTATCATATGATCTCACTGATATGAGGAATTTGAGAAACAACTCCACCATTTTTAAAAGGAATCAAGTACCTGGGTAGGTTTCTACTCTAAGTACCCACATTGCAAAGGGTAAAATTTCAAATTGAGTCTGTTTCTGGGCCTACTCACCCATTCTCACCTGGACTCTCTACCATCCCTTGAAGAGAACATTTGTGGAAGGTTGGGGGAACCAGGTGGTGGGTATTAGAGAGGGCACGGATTGCATGGAGCACTGGGTGTGGTGCAAAAACAATGAATACTGTTATGCTGAAAATAAATTTAGAAAATGATTATGAAAAAAACAATAAAAAAAAGTGGTGTTAAAAAATAGTAGCCTTGTTAAGTGAAATAAGACAAATAATGCATGGTATCACTTATATGTGGAATCTTTAAAACAAACAAACAAAAAAATGAACTCATGGGGTGCCTGGGTGGGTCAATTGGTTAAGTGTCTGACTTCAGCTTAGGTCATGATCTCAGGATTGTGGAATTGGGCCCCACAGCAGGATACACACTGGGTATGGAGACTGCTTGGGATTCTCTCTCCCTTTCCCTTTGCCCCTCTCCCTGCTTGTCTCACTGCTTTAAAGATTTAAAAAAAAAAAAAAAAAGAACTCATAAAAACAGGGAATAGAAAAGTATTTGCCAAAGAGAAGTTGATAAAACTTCTCTTCATATAAACTTCATATAAATTTCCAGTTATGAGATGAGTAAGATCTGAGGATTTAATGTATAATATGATGACTATAGTTGATAATACTGTGTTGTATAATTGACATTTCCTAAGACAGTATGGAAATTAAATGTTCTTATTTAAAAAAAAGGAGGTAAATATGTGAGGTGGTAGATGTGTCAGTTAACATGGTGGTGGGAATCCTTTCACAATATATACAAGTATCATATCACCACATTGTATAATTTATATTACAATTTTATTTATCAGTTATTCCTTAATAAAACTGCGGGCAGGGGGAATAACCTTGCAACCTTGAGTCTGGCTGGCTCCAAATATATCTCACTTATCTACAAAACTACTCTTTGGTATTCATGCCCATTTTCATTTCACAAATTTTTTTTTCTACAAGTTATTCCAGGCCTTTGTTGGACCCTGGAGAAATAGTATCTAGTCAGTAGATATTTATTGATCACTTACTGTGTGCTAGACCCTGTCTTAAATCCTGGGGAGACAACATGAACAAAATGAAGTCTTTCCCTGATGAAACTTTCATTATAGTGGGGCAAAACACATGACAGAACAAATATGTAGTATACTATCAAGTATTGATAAGTAACATAGAGAATAGTAAGTCAGGAAGAAGAAATAGAGAGTTGTGGAGGAGGAATATTTTAGATAATGTGGGCATTTGGGCAAAATTCTGAATGAAATAAGAGAGTGAGCCATATGAAGCTCTTAGAGAAATATATTCCAGGCAAAAGGAGCAACATGGAATAAGGCCCGGAGATGAGAACATGTCAGAAGGTCAGTGTAACTGAGCAGAACTGAGCAAGTAGTAAGAATGAGATCTGAGAAATAGCTAGGAGTTGGATCAGATGTAGAAATTTGTAGGCTGTGTTAAGGACTTAGGGTTTTATCCTAAATTTTCAATGGCTTTCAACAAAGGAAGTGATGTGAATCAAATTTATGTTTAAAATATCACTTGGCTACTAGCTAGAGAATAGACTAAAGGAGCCAGGGAAGGGAAAAGAGCAAGAGTGAAGGCAGCAACTCATCAAAGAAGTTGCTGTAGTCATCCAGGAGAAAGATGAGGAGGACCTCAGGCCAGGGAGGCTGCCAGTGGCCCAGCAGAAAGAAAATGGTGCTTTAAGAATACTAGTAAGGAGGCACCTGTGGTGATCCAGAGAGAACTTGTAGGGCTTGTGTCCTAGAGATGGAGGGCTGAAAAGTGATCAGTTTCAGGAGGTATGTCAAAAGAATGTACTTGTGGGGTGCTAGAGAAAGACAGGAGGCATGACTACCAGGTTTTTGGCCTCAATGACTGGTTAGTGCAATTAAAGAAAGAAAATCAAGAATTCTATTTCAAATGTGTTAGGTTTAAAATGTCCACTTGGTATCCAAGCAAAGATGTCTAGTAGGCATTTAAATACATGTCTGAAACTCAGGGGCAAGGTAAAGCATGAGATACAAAATTCAAGAGTTATAGTTTCTAACTGAATTTTAAAGCCCCAGGATTGGATCAGAGTATAGAACCAGGACAGATTGCATTCTGGCCTTCAGGTTCCTCAGAGAACCTGTTTCTCTACCCTACTATTCTGTGAGGCTCTGGTGAGAAAAGACCATTTGTTTCTAGGTTATCTGTTCAGGCTTGGAGTTATACACATCACAATTCTGATTCTAGCTCCACTACTCATCAGCTATGTGACCTTGAGGAAATTACTTAACTCTTCAAACCTATTTTCTCATTCTTAAAAGGGACATGTTAATAATAATGAATGGAATATGACAGTCCTTGTAACATAATAAGCCCTTAATAAATGTTAATTATTATTATTAAAATGATCATACTTATTATTGTTGATGTTAGAAACTCATTGTTCCCCACCCTCTTCTTCCTCCATTTGATCGTCTTTGGGAATGAATGAATTTGGAAGCAAAATGATTATTCCTTCAGCTCTTGACAATATTTCATATGATGCAAAGAACTGACATTATTTTTAGTAAATATTTATTTATATTGATTATGTCTTTATTATCTTTAATGTTTTAAAGTCTTCCTTTTAAAGAAAAAAATTGACCTGGAAAAACAGTGGTTATTAAAGAGTGAATGACTTTTATTTTTTTTAAAGATTTTTTTTTTAAAGATTTTATTTATTTATTTGTCAGAGAGAGAGAGAGAGCGAGCACAGGCAGACAGAGTGGCGGGCAGAGGCAGAGGGAGAAGCAGGCTCCCTGCTGAGCAAGGAGCCCGACGTGGGACTCGATCCCAGGACGCTGGGATCATGACCTGAGCCGAAGGCAGCTGCTTAACCAACTGAGCCACCCAGGCGTCCCAATTTTTTTTAAAGATTTATTAATTTATTTTGAGAGAGAGAATCTCAAGCACACCCCTGCTGAGCACAGAGCCCTTTGCCTGTTGATCTGATCTGAGCCAAAATAAAGAGCTGATGCTCAACAACCCAGGCTCCTTCAAAGAATGAGTGATTTTTAAATAATGAGTTAGTAGGAAGCTATCATCCACATGCTTGGCTAGTTTTCACTCTTGTTTTTCATATCTACTTGGAGGACTGAACACAGTAGTCTAAAGATGTATCTGGGTTTATATCGTAACTATGATTCAAAAAATGTTCATGTGAAGTAGTCTTGTAAATAGAATCAGATTTCAACTGAGAAATTATATGTAAAAATCTTATACAGAATATATTATGTAGAGTATTCTTGATGTACCTTTGATGATTTAAATCAGATCTGTTCAGGAGCATCAAACACAAGGATTAGTGAGGTGATAGTGATGATGTTAAGCATTCAAAAATAAAATATTTTTGTGGAGGGGGGAAATTTTTTTGTAGTCATTCATTTATTTGTAGTCAATTTTTAAGTATCCCCTATGTGAGAAGTGCTGGGTGCACCAAAACAAATAACTACTAATAACAACTACTGTTCTCAAGCACTTTCTATTGAAATGAGGGAGACACACATGTGTGCACACACACATGTTCATTGAAGTGATGTAGATGTTATGGCAAAAAGAAAAAAAATCTCTAAACAATAGGGAACAGTGGATTCCTACACCTAACTAATTTAAAAATTAGGCACATTTTTTAGTATAATTGAGTGTATTCCCTCTAGCTTGAAGTTTCCCTATAATTGTTTCTGGCCAAGGAGAGTACTAATAGCCAGCGTGAAATAATGGTGTTTATTGACCAAGAGAAAAGAGGTGCCTGTCAGTGACTGAATGTGGGAATTGCTTGTTTCCTGCTATTGTGTGGAATGGCAACAGTGAGGACCTGGAGCACTGTGGGAGGCTTTTAAATATTTAGTCTGTGCCAACCCACAACTGAGGTATTTGTGTATTTAACTTGATAGAGAGATGAATTATATATGGGAATCTTTTTCTATCGCTTGCTCTACGTGTGTTGACAAACGTTCCATCATTCTCTAGGAAGCACATGCCACAGGGATTACTGCAACGTTCTGCAGACAATTTACTTGTAGGGTTTTTAATCCCATATGCTGCTTTCTCTTCATCACAGCTGCCTTTTTATTTATTAAAACACAATCACTGAACAGGGAACTTTTCCAGACTTCCTTGGCATTTTAGAGCTTAGGTTGAATGCGCTCCATAGTGAATGTATAGTTATTCCCAAGATTTTGTCTCTTTGAAGTGGCATTTTAGAGCTTAGGTTGAATGCGCTCCATAGTGAATGTATAGTTATTCCCAAGATTTTGTCTCTTTGAAGTGTAAGGAAGCCCTTGGCCAACTCTGTTCAGTGGCCAACAATTCCAATGAAAATTTGATTCTAATTAAAAGAGAAAATGTATCATCTTATTTAAAATTGAAAACTAAAAAGTTCACAATTTTATGCCAATTGTCAGGGCATTAGATTAGATCTGGTATATTTTTCCATGGATAACGTTCACCCTATCCACATGTTCCATCTTGGCCATCTACACAGGTAAGTACATAGTTTTGTTGATTTCTTCATTTGCAAAAGAACATATCAGAGCTCTCCTCCACTTAGTTGACTGTAAGAATGTAAGATTGCACTTTTAACTTTTAACTACCAGAGTGGACTATTTGTATTCCAGGAATTTGACACAAAGTGGAGCCTCAAATTCTTTACTATCTTATTCTGAATACAAATCTAGTTGTAAGAAATAGCATTATATTGAAGCCTGCTTGAATATAACACAGTTCATTAGTTCCCCTGTTCTAATACCACGCTAGATAATCTGAACTGGACTGAAAAGCTGGATTGCATTATATTTGTGCTTTATAGAGTTGCCTTTGTATAATTCCCTTTTGATATATTGCACTTGGTCTGCATTTAAAGACCCCATAAAATGATCTTATGAACTTTCTTAATGAATTTATTCTAAATATGGTAAGAAAACAGATGCATGCCATATGAAGGCATGAAAAAATTTGTCAGGTTTCATAACCAGGAAAAATTGTGAGTAACTGGCTTATTTTTTCCCCCAAGCAACTGGATTTTTTTTAATTTTATGAACTCTTAAGAATCATATCACTGGTTATGGTTCCTTTTTTGCTTCAGCTACTAGGAAGCTCAATTAAAGCCTACTTTCAATGACTGCATAGGACTTTATGGTATGCATCTGTTTGTGGTATCATTACTTCAAGCTTTGTTTCATTTTCCTGCCTATGATACCTTGTCTTCATTTCCTTTTTTGTTTATTATTTATATTTCTATTATATACATCTCTATAATTCACTTCAAATTTATTTTGGACCTAGGTCTACACACACACACAGACACTCACAGAGCCATTTTTGGTCATCATGAGGTCAAAGGTCCAGGAAATTTACTGACTTGGCCCCTTTCTATCCAAGTGCATAGATTTCTAAAACCATCTAAAGCGCATAGGTATTTCTTTTCAATTTTTCTAGATTTTTGATGTAAAAGTAGATATAGTGTCGCAGTTTTTTTTTTTTAATCTGAGTACATATAGAGTTTAAGTATAAAGAGAATTTCTGGCTATCTGAGGGCAAGATTTGGGATCTACTACTAGGTTTAACTTGTCTCCTCTCCACAATTTGCCCTCAAAGACATCCCTTCCAGAATGATACACTCCTATACAATTATACATATGTAGAAAATTCCTCAAATGATAAGGTTCTGAGGTAGCTTAAGAGAGATTGCAGTCTAATCACCCCTTTTCAGTGAATTGTTAAATTGTAGATTTGGGAATCAGATAGACCGGATTCATATTCTAGTTCTTCTGTTGAGGAGCAATATGATACTGACATACTACTAAATACCTTTCTATCTCTCAAATATTTCATCACTAAAAGGAAACAGTTCTTATATCCCAAGATTTCTGTGGGTGTTAAATAAGGTAATTGGCTTAGCATGGACCCAACACACCGAAAATGCCCATTACTTGGTGGTAAGAACCTTGCATCAGTATGCAGGGCACCCACTGAAGGCAGGGAACCTGCGTACTGATTCAAGGTTCTTGTCATTGAGTTCATCAATTCAATTCAGTTATTGTGCCAGGAATATCTAGACACTGAAGATATAGATATAGACACCTAGTGTCTGTCATCAAGGAGCTTATACTTTAGTGGCAGGAAAAAAACATTTCAGATGGCGATAAGCACTGTGAGGAAAATAAAACGGGGATGAGAGAGAATAACTGCAGTAAGTCTAATTTAAATTAAGCATTGGGGAAAAATTCTTATGGGGTGGCATCTGGGATGAGATATGAAAGATAAGAAGGAGCTGAGGGAAGAGCTTTCAAGAGAGAGGGAAAAGGAAATGAAAAGGCCCTGGGAAAGGGCTGAACTTGATGTATTTGTAGAACAGAAAGAAGGCCTGCAGGGTTAGAGCAGAAGAGGAAAGGACAGCAGTACAAGATGAAGTAGGTGGGAGTCACATCATGATGATGAGTTTAACTCCCTATTTTTTTGTGCAGTAGAAAGGCACTAGGAGTTTTTAAGCAGGTGCATAAAAAATTGGATATTACTTAAATATCTTTTCCTTTAAATGGTATGCAAAATCCAGATCTGTCTTGCTTTTCTCTTCACTTAGAAATTCCTTTATTATCGCTTTATCTCTTGGTAACTTCCTATCCATCCATTCACCACAGCACACATTTTCTATGTGCTCCAGTTACATGTGCACACACCTCTATCACAGCTCTCAGAACACTCTTATCATGGTCAGGATGCCTATATCTCTTTTAAGACTGAATTTCTCAGTGTAAGGGAACAGGGTAGTGTGTTATTTACCTTTAATTCTCTAGTGCTTAGAAAAATGCTTACATGGAAAAGGTACTGAAAATATGCTTAGTTTTGCATTATCTATACAGATCTGCTTTGACTGAGTCAGGAAATTGAGAATTAACTAAATTTTGAAATTTGAGATAGCCAGGTAGGGCATACTAACCTCACAGGCAGGGCTGCAGTTCTCGTTTCTGCAGTTTGCATCTGTGGGCTGTTCAGAAGCACTTTTGATCAGCTGAGGCTTTGCTGCTTCCAGTGACATGGACACTGGTACAGCTACATTCTGACTGATTTTCAAGTAAATAGAGTTGCAATTTCTGACCAAAACTAAGCCAGAAAGAGCAAAGTTGCCATTCCTTTCACCCACATTCCCATAAATATTTATATACGATGCTGGGAATCCATCTTGTGCAAGCTGGAAGCCCTAGGGTGGACTGGGACTCATTTTTGAGAAATATCACATTCTGTAAGGTCTCAGCCCAAAAGGATAGGAAACATTGCTGAATTTATTTTCCAAATCATTCCTGCCTCTGGGACTGATATCTCTAATAAATCTTCCTATAAGAACTTTCTCCTTGCATTTGCCTCTTGATCTCATCACCTTTGTCTTCAGTTCATAGAATTTGTTTTTTCTGTTCTTTTTTTCCCCTCTTTCTGCAATAACTTGTCAGCCTGCAGAACACTTTCTCAGTGTTACGCTTCAGGATGTAAAAACCAGCTCGGGGAGAAAGGCCTAGCCTTTCTAACCACTCTACTGTCACACCCCTCCTCTTTCCACACTTACCACCACTTTCTCATGCTCTCCCCAAATTCCAGACCTAGCTCAAGACACCCCTAGAACTGTCTCAGAAAGGATTAGGCTGCTTATGAAAGCTTTTGATAGGAAGCTGGCTGCTATTCAGTAGTCCTGCCTGGAAAAGTTATCTACCCATTTGTTCTTTTGTAGCTAACACTTTTCCAAAGTCTGAGAGCTCTGATCACATCATGTGGATCTCGTCCCTCCTTTGGTGCCATCTTAGGCAAGGCAGAGGATGCAGATGCAAAGCAGGAAAGATTACTTGGAGGAAATAGAGTATATGTATGATACATTTAATTGATGATAACCCTCAGTCTGACATTCAGGCTCCATCCCATTCCCTACAGTTAGGTTCAGGCTTCTCTTCAGACTCCTCACCAGTGATTCCCACATAAAACCCATGTTTTAGCTACATAGCCCAGTTCCTTCGAACACATCTTGTGCTTTCTCATCTCTGGTCCTTTCCATATATATTCCCTCCATTTAAGAAATCTTTCCACCAATTTGAATGATACCCCATTTTATACCATTGCCAAGATTCAGCCTGAAGCCACTCTCTTGAAGAATCCTTCCCTGAACACCCTGTCTCTCCTATGAAAGTCCACATTGCTGGAATTGAAGACCTGAGTAACTGCCACTGACTAGCTGTGTGATCTTAAATGACATATTTCAGTGGACACACTGTATCTCTCTTACCACATTCTTATTTCTTATTCAACCCAAGAAGCATTTGAATGTCTTAGCTTCCCCTATGTAGAGTTGAGATAGGCAGCTGTTTATATAGTGTGATTTGAGACTATCATATGATCTGAATTTTTTTTTACTGGTCTTTGTTTAATGCTTTGAAGACATCTTATAAAACTAAGAACATAATGAATTTCTTGGAATCAAAAGCTTATAGTCTTTGGAATCCTATAATGTCAATTCTGTAAAGACCCTTAGAGGATCAGTTAGTTTCATCTTGTTTTGTTTGGTTTTTAATTTAATCTTCTTGTTTTTTAGTTGGAGAAATTGCTTTTCAGAGCAACAAATGAGTTGACAAAGACCACACATATAACGCAAAATTTCTTTATCAAGATTATTGTTCAACAACATAACTCTAATTATCTAGAAGGCAAATGTGGCTTATGTTGGTGCTGTTTTCATTGTCTCAAGTTAAATTGGTTATTTATAAATGTACAAGATACAGTTTCTTTAGTTACTAAGAATAGAAATTATTCTGTTTAGCTCAGAAAAAGGAAATGCACTTGCAAGATATTGGGGATTTATAGAATCAATGGGAGTTGGAAAGAGACATGGACTTAGGGTGAGCAAGAAGGGAAGAGCTTCAGCACAAGGCAGAGGAACCCACAAAAGTGGCTTTGGAGTGGAAAAGTCTGGTCAGAACATGAAGGAACACCAAGCCTTTTATTATTTTTTCTCTATTTAAAATACAGATTCTATGGAGGTCATTAGCATAGACAGAGTTATGTGCTTTGATTATGGGACAGCAAGGCCTTTCCTTGTGGCTCTAACGAACTATACACAATGATGAAGGAGTCATTTAAGTGTAGGAAGTAATTTGTTGTTAGGACAAAGAAAGAGATGCCAAGTAGCCAAAATTTACTAACGCCAATGATGACAAGAATGCCTCATTGAAAGAAAGTTGAGTAAATAATTCTGATACCTCCCAACTGTGGACCACTGGTGTATGTCAGGAGCTTCACATGTTTGTTCTTATTAGATCCCTTGGACAAATTAAAAAAAAACAAACTAATATCATTCCCATTCTGAAAATCAGAAAACTGAGGGTAGGAGAGGTTAAGTCAATTGCCTAGCAAAACCTGAATTAAAACCAGATCTATTTATCTCTAAAGTCTATGTTCTCTAATGCTCTAAGCTTTCATGCATGTGAAAAAGTTAATGCAATTCCTGGAACATGGTAGGTATTCTTTCCTGAAGGAGCATGACCAGTAGGGAGATATTACTGATACTTGTTGTTCTTTCTGCCTGCATTGCTTTTCCCCAGAAATTCGTTGGACTGACTCCCTCACTTTATTTAGCTGTTACCCCGCCAGAAAGGCCTTACTTGACAAAACAATATAACAAACATTACCATCCTACTTTACTTTCCATTTCCTTATGCTACCTCATAGCACTGGTCATTCACACACACACACACACACACACACACACACACACACACACACGTCTATTTGCTCTCTCCCGTAAAAATGGGAACTTTGTTTTATATGCTCGTTTACCCTCAGCATCAAGAACTCTGTCTGGTAAACAATTATTTGATGAGTGGACAACACAAATGTAACTGTAAGAGTACTTCTCAGCTCTGTCTCTAACCTCCAGTATGGCTTTGGCCCAGTCCTTCACCGGTCTAGGCTTCAGTTGTAAAATGTAGAGATCATATCAATGAGTCATGGGACATTACATCAAAAACTAATGATGGACTGTATGCTGACTAATATAACAAAAATTTTTAAAATGTAAAGATTGAATCAGATTAAGCCTAACCTCCCCTTTGCCTTATTTCTTGCCATCTGGATGCTTGGTTTTTATATATTTGGTTGGTTTTTACATATTTGCTTAGTTTTTATATATTGTGCTTCCCTGGCTAGCTTTCTTAAAAAAAAAAAAAAAAAAAAAGCACCTTAGAAGAAACTAAAAAATATTTCAAAGACAAAGGACTAGATAATCCTTAAACTTCTATCTTTCTTAAAAGTATATAGTTGTATCAGCATAAGGAGTTTATAGACCTCCCAGATAGATTACAAACAAAGTCTTTCAAAGAACGATTATGCATTTCTTATTGCAAGAAAATAGAAAGTTCTTTGCCTCCTATGCTTCTGGTTCTTAAATTTCAGGAAGAGGACTTACGAAGTTCATTTACTTACTTCAATTACCAGAAGCTCTTTATTGCATCCATTTTATAATTTTAATTAACATAATAATCCTGAAAAGTAGGAAGTTATGGAATTCATGAATTCAGAGTTTCTAAGATTAATAAGTGTCTGAAGTATGAAAGCTCTTTCACATAATTTTCTTAACTGTGAAGATCACTTTTTCTTTTTCTTTTCCTTTTTCTTTTTCTTTTTCTTCCTTAAGTAGGAAGTTATGGAATTCATGAATTCAGAGTTTCTAAGATTAATAAGTGTACTGAAGTATGAAAGCTCTTTCACACAATTTTCTTAACTGTGAATGGAGACTAAAATATCAGAACTGATTCCTGTGAGTCAACATTTTAACCAGTTACTTTGTGAGGGCATGATCTAATGGAACATAGCTAGTGCCCACTTAGGAGACAATGGCCTTTAAGTAGAGGGGATAACTGAGAACATATTTAAAATAAAAATGCCTATCAAACAAGAAGATCTAACAATTATAAATAATGATGCCCCTAGCAGCCAATTATATACCAATTAATAATAAACTTAAAGAAACACATTGATAATAATACAGTAATAGGGATCTTTAACACACCACTCACTGCAGTGGACAGATCATCTAAGCAAAAGATCAGCATGGAAACAAGGGCTTTGAATGACACACTGGGCCAGATGGACTTCACAGATATGTTCAGAGATTTTATCCTAAAACAGAATACACATTTTTCTCAAGTGCACATGGAACATTCTCCAGAATAAATCACATAGTGGGTCACAAATCAGGTCTCAACTAGTACCAAAAGGTTGGGATTATTCCCTGCATATTTTCAGACCACAGTGCTTCATTTTTATTTTTAATTTTATTTTTAAATTTTTATTACTTTTTTTCATTTTTTATATATTTTATTTTTTTAATTTTTTATTTTTTCAGTGTAACAGTATTCATTATTTTTGCACCACACCCAGTGCTCCATGCAATCCGTGCCCTCTCCAATACCCACCACCTGGATCCCCCAACCTCCCACCCCCCACCCCTTCAAAACCCTCAGATTGTTTTTCAGAGTCCATAGTCTCTCATGGTTCACCTCCCCTTCCAATTTCCCTCAACTCCCTTCTCCTCACCATCTCCCCTTGTCCTCCATGCTATTTGTTATGCTCCATAAATCAGTGAAACCATATAATTGACTCTCTGTACTTGACTTATTTCGCTCAGCATAATCTCTTCCAGTCCTGTCCATGTTGCTACAAAAGTAGGGTATTCATCCTTTCTGATGGAGGCATAATACTCCATAGTGTATATGGACCACATCTTCCTTACCCATTCATCCGTTGAAGGGCATCTTGGTTCTTTCCACAGTTTGGCGACCGTGGCCATTGCTGCTATAAACATTGGGGTACAGATGGCCCTTCTTTTCACTACATCTGTATCTTTGGGGTAAATACCCAGTAGTGCAATGGCAGGGTCGTAGGGAAGCTCTACTTTTAATTTCTTGAGGAATCTCCACACTGTTCTCCAAAGTGGCTGCACCAACTTGCATTCCCACCAACAGTGGAAGAGGGTTCCCCTTTCTCCACATCCTCTCCAACACATGTTGTTTCCTGTCTTGCTAATTTTGGCCATTCTAACTGGTGTAAGGTGGTATCTCTGTGTGGTTTTAATTTGAATCTCCCTGATGGCTAGTGACGATGAACATTTTTTCATGTGTCTGATAGCCATTTGTATGTCTTCATTGGAGAAGTGCCTGTTCATATCTTCTGCCCATTTTTTGATATGATTGTCTGTTTTGTGTGTGTTGAGTTTGAGGAGTTCTTTATAGATCCTGGATATCAACCTTTTGTCTGTACTGTCATTTGCAAATATCTTCTCCCATTCTGTGGGTTGCCTCTTTGTTTTTTTGACTGTTTCCTTTGCTGTGCAGAAGGAAAACTTCCAGACTCTTTCTATGAAGCCAGCATTACCCTGATCCCCAAACCAGGCAAAGACCCTACCATTTTTATTATTTTTAATTTTATTTTTATTTTTAATATTTTAATTTTATTTTTAAAAATTTTATTTATAATTTTAAATATTATTTTATTTTTAAATGTTTTGATTATAACATTTTTATTTTCATTATTTTATTATTTTTAATACTTATATAATTTTTAATATCAATATTGTATTTTTTATTTATTTTATTTTTTTAATTGTGTTATGTTAGTCACCACTTTATGAACTTAATCACAAGAGAAAATCTGGAAGTAACACAAATACATGGAGGTTAAAAAGCATCCTACTAAAGAATGAATGAGTCTACTAGGAAATTAAAGAAAAATTTTTAAAGTTCATGGAAATAAATGAAAATGAAAACACAACTCTTCAGAACCTTTGGGATCTAGCAAAGGCAGTCCTAAGAGTAAAGTATATAGCAGCACAAACCTTTCTGAATAAACAAGAAAAGACTCAAATACACAACCTAGCCTTATACCTACAGTATCTGGAGAATGGACCTCAAATAAAGCCTATATCCAACAGGAGAAGAGAAATAAAGATTAGAACAGAAATCAATGAAATAGAAACCAAAAGAACAGTAGAACAGATCAATGAAAGTAGGAACTTGTTCTTTGAAAGAATAAGATTGATAAACCCCTAGCCTGACTTATCAAAAAGAAAAGAGATAGGACCCAAATAAATAAAATCTACTAGTGGCTCTTCACTTCTTTTGGACCAGTTCTTACTCCACAACATGGCTTACAAAGCACCATATGATCTAGTCCCTATATACCTTTTTGACCTCATCTTTTGCTACTCCCTGACTTAAGCACTCTCCCATTCACTCACTCACTTACTTACTCACTCACTCATTCATTCAATAAATTTCTTTATTTAGTACTAAACTTGAGTTAGCCATTAGGGCTTCATGATGAGTAGAGACATGGCCTCACTCTAATGGAATAAGGAAGAACAATGGTAAACTATAATGAAGTATGATGCATGTTTAGTACAGGGATAACAGGGGCATAACTTGTGGTGGGGGAGAGAATAATTTCCATCAGCCTTCTTACCTTTCCTTACTGTCATTGTCCCCTCACCCATACATATTTACTCCATTCAATTAATGAATATTTACTACAAGTTTACCATGTGTCAAGTACTCTATCAGATGCTAGATTATTCACTGGTGAGCAAAAAACAGATATTGTCCCTACCCAGGTAGAAACTAAAACCTAGTTGGAAATGTAAACTGTAAGTAAACAAGTACAAACACATATATACTTGTAAATTGAAGTAGTGCTTTGAGGAAGAGGATCTAGTTGCTCCAGAGGAGATTAATAGGAGGGCCTAATTTAGGAGGTGATAGGAAAGATAATATCTGAGCTAAAACAAAAATGAAGAATAGATATCAGCTAGACAAGGGAGAGAGTTAATGTGGAGAACAGGATAGTTAGAGGGAAAATATTTAAAGGTCCTGAGATAGACTATGAACTTGGTTCATCTTAGGAAGTAAAAAAAAAATCATGTTAAAGATTTTGGATTTCCATTCTAGTGTATTTGGAAATTGTGCAAGAGTTTTAATCCAGGAAATGGCATGAGCCAATTAAACTGTGAAAAAACTATGTGGAGAGGGGATTGGAGAGGAGAAGAGTGAGAAAAAGAAATCTGGGCAGGGTAAGGGACTTTTTCAGCAAACTAGCAAAAACATGGAAATAGAGACAAGTAGATAGTTTGGAGATATCTTCTAAAAATAGAATTTAAAGACCTTAATGAGATGAGAGATGTAACAATTTCAGTAAACGATATCAGGCCAAAACCTTAATATCATTATTGACTTTTCTCTTATTTCCACATCTCATATTCAGTTTATCCTCAAATCCTAAAGTCTTTACCTTCAAAATAGATTGCAAACATATTCCTACCATATCCCAGCTGCCACCCTAAAGCAACCCATCATTAGTCCTTCCTGGACCACTGCAGTTGCTACTCCCGCTGTTCTCCTGGCTTTCAACCCCCATCCTGCCCATCACAGATGACTTCTCTACTCAGCAGACCCTTTGAAAATGTAAATCAAATCATTTTATCACTCTCAATATCTCTACCCCACAGTGGCTTCTCATACAAAACTCTTACCAAAGCCTGCAGGGCTCATAATCTGAACTCGTCCCTACCTGTCTAATTCATTTTGTACTAACCACCTTCTCACTTGTTCCTGTTCAATCTGAACTGACCTTCAATCTCACTGACCTTCCTGCTGTGCTAGAGACATACCAAGCTTATTCCTGCCTTTGGAACTTTGTGCTTACTTTTACCTCTGGATCTCTGTTTTCTTAAATTGGTGATAGATGATAAATAGATAGATTTTATATATATATATACATATATATGTATATATATATATATATAGAGAGAGAGAGAGAGATACATAGATAGATAGATAAATAGATAGGTAATAGATATATAGATATGGATTATTCCCTCATGTCATTAAGTTTCTACTAAATGGTTACCTCTCTGACCACCCTAACTAAAATAACCCTCTCCATCACCCTCTATGACATTACCTTGCTTTATTTGTATTTATTACACTGATCATTACCTTACACTATATTATGTATTAATTTGTTTATCTGTCTTTCTCACTAGAATTTAAGTTTCACGAAAGTATGGAATTGCTTTTTTTTACTTCTGCTTCCTCAATATCTAGAAGAGTACAACATGAGAAGCTCTTAGGCAAAATTTATTGAATGAAAAAAGGAAGGAAAAAGTGAAAAAGAAGAAGACATCGAGGTGGCCTCTGAGGTTTCTCTCTTGTCCAATTGAATGGATGGAGATGGTAGGGCTATTTACTGAGTTGGGAATACTTTTAGAAGGCCAGGTATGGAGGAGGTCAGGAGATCCATTTTGATCAGGCAGAATGTTAGGTAACTTTAAGACATTCAAGAACAACAAGTAGGTTGGCAGATGAGTAGGACCACATAAATTTATCATTCCAACTGAAACTAAAAGTAAAGTTTTATATATTTTTTGAAATATTCACCAATTGCTTTATTACACTGGACTTACAAAATAATTATTTTTTAAAATCAAAATTTGTGGAACACTTGGGTGGCTCAGTTGTTAAGTGTCTGCCTTTGGCTAAGATTGTGATCCCAGTATCCTGGGATCAAGCCCCACATCAGGCTCCCTGCTTGGTGGGAAGCCTGCTTCTCCCTCACCCACTCCCCCTGCTTGTGTTTCCTCGCTCACTGTGTCTCGCTCTGCCAAATAAATAAATAAACTCATAAATAAATAAATAGATAGATAGATAATCAAGATTTGTTTTGAGTAAAAGATAAAGTAGGGGCACCTGGGTGGCTTGGTTGGTTAACCAACTGCCTTTGGCTTTGGTCATGATCCCAGAGTCCTGGGATCAAGACTTGCATGGGGCTCCCTGATTCTCAGGGAACCTGCTTCTCCCTCTCCCTCTGTCTGCCGCTCCCCCTGCTTGTGTGCTCTCTTTGTGTCAAATAAATAAATAAAATCTTTTTAAAAAGAAAGTAAAGTATTTATGCCAGTACCATGCTGTCTTGGTGATCACAGCTTTGTAGTAAAGCTTGAAATCAGGTAATGTGATGCCCCCAGTCTTATTTTTGTTTTTTCAACATTTCCTTAGCAATTCAGGGTCTCTTCTGATTCCATACAAATTTCTGGATTATTTGCTCCAGCTCTTTGAAAAATACCGGTGGAATTTTGATCAGAATGGCATTAAAAGTATACATTGCTCTAGGCAGTATAGACATTTTAACAATGTTTATTCTTCTGATCCAAGAGCATTGAATGGTCTGCCATCTTTTTGTGTCTTCTTCAGTTTCTTTCAGGAGTGTTCTGTAGTTCCTCGAGTACAGATCCTTTACCTCTTTGGTTAGGTTTATTCCCAGGTATCTTATGGTTCTTGGTGCTATAGTAAGTGGAATTGATTCTCTAATTTCAGACCAGTGGAACAGAGTAGAGAGCCCAGATATGGGCCCTCAACTCTATGGTCAAATAATCTTTGACAAAACAGGAAAAAATATACAGTAGAAAAAAGACAGTCTCTTCAATAAATGGTGCTGGGAAAACTGGACAGCTATATGTAGAAGAATGAAACTCGACCATTCTCTTACACCATACACAAAAATAAACTCAAAATGGATAAAAGACCTCAATGTGAGACAAGAATCCATCAGAATCCTAGAGGAGAACATAGGCAGTAATCTCTTCGATATCAGCCACAGCAACTTCTTTCAAGATATGTCTCCAAAAGCAAAGAAAACAAAAGCGAAAATAAACTTTTGGGACTTCATCAAAATCAAAAGCTTCTGCACAGCAAAGGAAACAGTCAACAAAACAAAGAGGCAACCCACGGAATGGGAGAAGATATTTGCAAATGACAGTACAGACAAAAGGTTGATATCCAGGATCTATAAAGAACTCCTCAAACTCAACACACACAAAACAGACAATCATATCAAAAAATGGGCAGAAGATATGGACAGGCACTTCTCTAATGAAGACATACAAATGGCTATTAGACACATGAAAAAATGTTCATCGTCACTAGCTATCAGGGAGATTCAAATTAAAGCCACATTGAGATACCACCTTACACCAGTTAGAATGGCCAAAATTAGCAAGACAGGAAATAACATGTGTTGGAGGGGATGTGGAGAAAGGGGAACCCTCTTCCACTGTTGGTGGGGATGCAAGTTGGTGCAGCCACTTTGGAGAACAGTGTGGAGATTCCTCAAGAAATTAAAAATAGAGCTTCCCTACGACCCTGCCATTGCACTACTGGGTATTTACCCCAAAGATACAGATGTAGTGAAAAGAAGGGCCATCTGTACCCCAATGTTTATAGCAGCAATGGTCACAGTCGCCAAACTGTGGAAAGAACCAAGATGCCCTTCAACGGATGAATGGATAAGGAAAATGTGGTCCATATACACTATGGAGTATTATGCCTCCATCAGAAAGGATGAATACCCTACTTTTGTAGCAACATGGATGGGATTGGAAGAGATTATGCTGAGTGAAATAAGTCAAGCAGAGAGAGTCAATTATCATATGGTTTCACTTATTTGTGGAGCATAACAAATAGCATGGAGAACAAGGGGAGTTAGAGAGGAGAAGGGAGTTGAGGGAAATTGGAAGGGGAGGTGAACCATGAGAGACTATGGACTCTGAAAAACAATCTGAGGGGTTAGAAGCGGCGGGTGGGGGGTGGGAGGTTGGGAGATCCAGGTGGTGGCAATTGGAGAGGGCATGGATTGCATGGAGCACTGGGTGTGGTGCAAAAACAAGGAATACTGTTATGCTGAAAATAAAATAAATAAATTAAATAAATAAATAAATAAATAAAAAGTAAAATAAATATATATCCATATATGTATTAAAGCAGAATTTTTGGAAAAACTTCTATTTATTTTCTTTAAACCAATTCAGTAACTTTCAGCACATGTGCTTCAACCAGTTTCTTAGCTGCATGTGTATTTAATACTATGTCATTATTATATTTATGAAGAATATCTTTTTTATGATAAAGATTTATTATTTTTATTTTTGCTGACATTGCCTTGAGTCTTCTTCAGAATTGTATTTTGTGGTTAATAAGTTTGAAATCGTTGACACATTCAACGAATTCTTCTTTGTAGATCATAGTATCCTTAAAATACATTATCTCTATAAGTGCTGAAGTACTTGGTAAACTTAGAGCAAATTCTCCCAAACAAAGGATATTCTCAGTTGTAAAGTTTTTAGTATTGAAATATGTAAACATTTCAGTCCAAATATTTTCATAGTTACTCTCTTGTTTACTCCCTCCCGAGACATTTTCTTGGATTAATATTTTTTATAAAACAACTTTTGTCAAATAAGATGCTTCTTGACTCTTAAATTTCATCAAATACAGATGCTGCAAAACTGTAGGCCTTCTCAATTTCATACTACTCTGGCACAATATATTGTGTAAATTTCCAATTAAAAATAGGAGCTTCATCACAAAATTCTCCTCCTAAAGTAAGTTATCGCAAAGTATAATCATTGAATTTCAAAATTCAATCTTTTATTCCAGTTGTGCTTTCATCATTTAATTTATGCAGTTCCTCCCGTGCTTTTGTAGAGATAAATGTCATGTCTTCTTGTTTGCAAGCTTTGTTTTCAGTAGTTGCAATTTGATGAAAGCTTTAAAAGCTGAAATACTTTGGTACTTCATTTGTTGAATATTTGATTAGAAATTTCCAGTTGATTTTGAACAAAATGCAACCTAATTTTTTTCCCATTTAGAGGCCTCATTAACAAAATTTAAAGGTCTCATTAACAACAACAAAAAATCAAAATCAATATTGATTAACACACCAGCTTATTAAAGGCTCAAAATCTCTAAAATCCTATCGATGGCAGACAGCAAAGAAAATAAGCATGGTCTGCCTCCCTGAAAAAAAAAATTTGTGTTTGTGGTTTACAATTAACTTCATAAAAATTGTATTGTTCACTTGCTTTGTGTAAATTTTGAGAACTTTATTTCCTATTTTGAAGGTAGAAAATAGAAGCTTGTTTGGATACAATTATGACTTATTTAGATACCGCAATCCAAAATAAATTTCGACTCCATAGGTTTGTTGATTTAACAAGTATATTGCTTTGATTAAAATTCATATATTATTGTAGTGAAAAAATAAGTAATTTATCTTTAGTGCTAACTTTTTATTTTACTGAGTTAGCAAGAACATTACCACTAAGACAGTATTTTACCTTCAACAGAATGAATTTAGAAAAACTGGACTTTGATTCCATGAATTGGCTGAAAGTAATTACATTACACTGGAATTAAGTTAAATTATTTTCTATTTGAAATATCTGATGACACTGATTTAAAACTTCTGGTTTTAATTCTGCTAATAGTGAAAAGACATTAATGGCTACCACTTTATATACAAGAAGACTTGGAATTAAAAATGATTGAAATTATTTTAGAACAGTCATGTACTCTAAATAAAAGTGATACTACACATCACTCCGAAGTGTGGGTTTTCATTTATAGTACATGGACTGTTCTAAAATAATCTCAATCATTTTTCTTCTATGCTCCTGCTTTTATGTGTGTAAATTATAGTCTTTGGGCACAAGTTTTCTTAAAATAACTGTTAAATCAAGTAGACGCTGATGTTTCTTCAGCAGATTTATGTTTTCTGGTTTTTATGTGGTCATGTTATCAGTACACCCCCTACGGTGGATAATAAATATCAGCAAACATCTTATACAAGTTACATGTTCATTACTAAATTTCATGAGAAATGAAAAGCTAGCACTTAACTTTCTTAAAACATGCACTTCTGTATTTTGGAGGCTCATTGCTGGTGAAAGGATTTATTGTGAATTTTTTTTTAAAGTAACCAAAAAATTAAGTAAATCATTTTAGATTTACACCACATGATGCCAAAAGCTATTAAACTATTCTCTATAAGAAGGACTGCTCAGTCGCTATTTCCCAAACATATTTCACATTCCCCTAACCTATAATTTTACTCATGTCCTATCAGTCCACCCAGCTGGTGACCTGAAAGCTCCATTCATCTGGTTGTTGCATGGATGGTTGGCTGGTATAGCAAGCTGCCAGCAGGGGCACCACCTTTGAATATTTCTCCCACCACCATCTGTGGCATGAAAGAGTTAACTGTCTTCCTGTATCCAAACAGACACAGGTAGTTTTATCAGACAGCATACCTCTTTAAAAGAGAGGTGTTGGTTATATCGGATATGGGAAGGATCAAAAAGAGAAAACAGGGTTGTCGCTGGTTTTCTTCCTTAACCATATGTTTAAATGGTTTTCTATCCCTTGTCACTTATTCCTTTGTCCCCTACCCCACATTTCTGTCCCTTTCTTACCCTAAGGACACTTGGTGTGAATTTGTAATTCATTATTCTGAACGAAGAGATAGTATGATGCCAACTATCCATCCTACAGAGCATAGTGATTATCAGCTGCCATTCCTCAGCACCTGTTACACGTCAGGTACAAATCTCATCTCTAATCTTCAAAACAAATCCATGAGCTAGACATTATTTTCATCTTATAGATGTGGAAACCCAGAGCCAAGCCTACCTGACTGTTAAGTAATGGAAGTAGAATAGAGCCCAAGCCTGCATTCTTTCTGTTGCACTATGACTATATTTCTAAAAGGCATTCACAGCTGGAAGTGAACATAGTTCTGTCTGTTTAATCAAAACTCAGCTCTGCCTAACTTATTTATTCATTCATTCAAAATACTTATTGAGTGCCTTCTATACACTAGGCCCCATGCAAGCGGATTACAAGGAGATGCTAATTTAGGGACCTCACACCAGGAACCCTTATTGTATTTCTGCCCATGATGCAGTAACAACGTAACTGATATAAAACTTTGGTGCCAGCATGAACCATTGCAGCTGTAGCCTACTACCCCATCCCAAAGCACCCAGCACTTTGATATTGCCTCATACACCATCCTGTATCCCAGCAAATGATAGTTTTGAATGCAGTTTTGAACTCTTGACTCCTAAGAGTCATAACAACCATAAGAGGGATATAGGAGGGCACCTGGGTGGCTCAGTGGGTTAAGCTGCTGCCTTCGGCTCAGGTCATGATCTCAGGGTCCTGGGATCGAGTCCCGCATCGGGCTCTCTGCTCAGCAGGGAGCCTGCTTCCCTTCCTCTCTCTCTGCCTGCCTCTCTGCCTACTTGTGATCTCTGTCTGTCAAATAAATAAATAAAATCTTTAAAAAAAAAAGAGGGATATAGGACACATTTTGGTATCCACATTTTATACTGAGGCACAAAGAGAGGAAGGGTCCTTCCCAGAACTGTAACAATCCTAGTATCTTGTCTAGTGTCTTCTTGCTTCCTCTCGGGAATCTTGAATAGAGAAGATAGAATACATGACTTAGAGTCTCTTCTTGCATGGAGAGCCTGTCCCTGGAATTTCTGGCTACATTACTGTTCTGCCAGCAGCCACATGTAGGTAGGAATATTGTTGCTGTCCATGACTGGGGGAATAATCAGTCTCAGCTATTCCCCAGTTCTAAACCAGCCAAAGTAATTGGGTTTAATTTTAATTTTTTAATGGCTTGGAATTAATAGAAACAGCTGCTACCACAGTGTGTGGGTGTCCTTCTCCAGAAGGCACAGACAAAAATAAATAAATAAATAAAAATCCTACATATAAAATAAACTGCAAAAAATAAACAATAGAGTGTGTAGGACAAAAAGGTTAATTCAAGAATCAAGCAGTGTCTTTTTGTTATCAAAAATTCAGCTGGCAATATGTAGCTCTCTCTCTCTCCTCCCACTACTAGTACCCATCAGCCTCTGATAAGATGGTAATCTGATTAAACACTGGGTGTAAAAAATGTGTTGCCTGTATCTGAGCACTCCCTCGCTCTCTCTTTCTCCCCATCCCTGTGACTCACCAAGAGATTAGCTGTGACAAAGTGTGGAAAAAGATAAGAATAGATATGATGGTGACAGGAGCACCATTATAATTATTTGGAGGAAGATAGGTTTGGAATTAGGAGTGGGTCCTGTTTGCCTAGGAAGGGCGGATTTATAATGTGAGCATCCTTGCCAGCTGCTCCATTGGCTCAAGCCAGGTGGTTGTCTAGGTTATTCCAGCTAAATGTAACTAAAGGCCACATGTTAGTATGGATGACAGACCAGAGATTCAGCTGCTGTTAAGAAAGGAAGAGGGGCAAAATCTTACTTAATTTCATATATACCTGGAAAAACTGGATGCCAGGTGGCTTCCCACCCCTGGGTCAATCAAGAAGGAAAATGAAGACTATTGCTGCAATTGCAATTGTTGGCTGAGTTTCAATAAGCACAGCCTTGGTGTGGTGTGGAGAATATGTGTTTATCAGTTAGATAGTACATCAAATAGGTAGCTCGTTATTAGTATACAGGAGGTGCTTAATATATGTTACTCCCTTTGGGAGTATTTGAATGACTTTGTTTTGCATACCTCCTTTAGAATTTACAATCTGAAAAAAAATGATTATTTTCCTTTATGCTAATATGAAGAAAAATGTTTCTGGTGTCTAGAAAGAATGTGGGATTGGAACTCATCTATCCATATCCATATTTTTCTGCTAGATTAAAGAGGAAATTAGTGCTCCTGTCATTCAGGGTTTTTGAGGAGGGCAGAGAATGCTGTTGTTTTAGAGACCCCTGTGTATTCCATTAGGTCCTGAGTTTCTTCTCTTCCTCTGTGTTCTGCTAACCTCTAAAATGATGCACTGGGAATTTGACTGATAGTTTGAAGAGAAGGCAGAGAGGATGGTAAATGGGAAGGAATCATTCATTCATTCATTAAGTCATAAATTCACTCATTCATTCATTCAACAAATATGCTTTTAGTTCCTCTTCAGGGCTAAGCACTATGCTAAGTGCTATGGATTTTGAGATGAATCAGAAATACAGTAGTATCTATATTTATTTAAATTAGCATTTAAAGCAATTAGTTCATGGAGTTGCTGACAAAACTTTCAAAAGGAAATGTCATTTGAGCTTGGGTACCACTTCTCTACATAGGGAAGTACTATGTAGAAAAATATAGGAATGGTAATTGCAGAGAGAAGGAAAAGCATTTTAAAGGCATGAGATTTGTGAGAATCTAATATAATCAGGGCATGACTTGGTTTCACATGGAGTGAGCACAATATACATATATTGGTATGGCTGAAATTATTTATTCTAGTTTGTTAATCCCTTAAAATTCATTCACAAATATATTCATTTACCCAATTCATAAGCATTTTCAAGAACATCTATGCAAAGCCCCGCACAGATCCTGAAGAACTAGAGATGAATAATGTATCATCCCTGCCCTAGAGGGCAGGGGGGCTCAATCTAATGGTGGAGAAAGGTATATATTCAAATGGATAGAATGAAAAAGAGGCTATAATAGAGAGGTGTCTACAGTATGAAGTAGGACTGTGAATTTGTTCAGTACATACATGCATGTGTGTGAGTGAATGTGTGTGTTTTGCTCACTCACATGTGCATGCATGACAGGATCTGAGTTACAGGGTCCCCTCACATATGTGGATGCCCTTTTCAGTTGTCAGTATGGACCCAGGATGATAGTTTGTTCCAAGAACTGGATCAGCCTTTAGTTTCTAGGCCCTGAGAGCACAGGCTCCAGGTCTTGAATCTCTATATCTCTGGCAGGATCAAATGTTGAACTGTTTCCTTTATGAAGTCTTCTGGGGAGTCATGGACAAATTTCTTCTTAAGAACAAGCATTCTTGACCCCATCTTCATTTTCATCCTGTCATTGGGATAATAGGAATAGCCTCAGGGGATGGTTGTGAGGATTAAAAGACTTAATACATCGTAATGTATTTAAATTATACACATGGTCAGTGACATGTATACATATTAGGAATTATAATTGTAACAACTATTATCATATTTGTTGTATTGTTTTCACTGATACCTCAGACTAACTGTATTAAATGGAATCAGAAACCTGCCTTGTCTCACCTAACATCAAGTATAAGAAGTTATTTTATGGGATCCCATAAAGATTGCCATGCTCATACTCCCCTGTAACATGGGCCTTTCTACTTTCCCTTCACTTGAATGCTAAAGAGTCTCCATACTGAGCTAAAATCTACCTTCCTATGATGTCTACCATTTATCTTCAGAGATGAGTCTTCTTTTCATTTCATTATAGCTTTTTAAAATAAGCAAGTATTGTTAACTTCTCTGTGCCATTTCTAGTGAGAAAGAGAGGGAAAATGTGACATACTTCTTGTCTTCAAAAAGCCTACTCTTTCTTTGAAGAAATTTCCATTTACTTTTGGTGTTCATTGTTAAGGGACATACCAAGTTTTTAAATTTATTTTAATATATGTTAAAGTAGAGAAAAATTGGGGCGCCTGGGTGGCTCAGTGGGTTGAGCCGCTGCCTTCGGCTCAGGTCATGATCTCGGAGTCCTGGGATCGAGCCCCGCATCAGGCTCTCTGCTCTCTCGGGGAGCCTGCTTCCTCCTCTCTCTCTGCCTGCCTCTCTGCCTGCTTGTGATCTCTCTGTCAAAAAAAAAAAAAAAAGTAGAGAAAAATTAATGAAAATTAAATGGTCAGAGGATTCAGAGGAGTATGTTAAAGGATAAATATTTACTTATACATTCTTTTGTCCATCATTTGACTAGTTCATTTAAAAATTATTTTGGCCTTGACAATCTACCTTATGCCATATCTATGAGTAGCAGTTCACCAAGTAGGTAAGATGGCAAGGAAGGCAGTCCAAATGGAAAAAAGATAAAATACAAAGAGATCCCATAGAGGTGTGGGAGGAATGGTATAAAATTGTGTTAGGGAGTTGTGAGTAGCTCAGTATGAATGAAACAAAGTGTTCAAGGAGGAAGAACTGGCTGATGATACCAGATCACAGAGAGATCTCAGGAAGCCTTGTGGGCTAAACCAGAATATATAGATAGGGAGTTGTTTGAAGAGTCTTTAGCAAGAGAGTCCTGTGAGAGCAGATTTTTCTGGAAGCAGAAATAAATCTATGATCTGGATGGCAAGGGGAAAAAGGAGGGTGGCATATTACCATAGGGATTATGAGCAAAGACTTGGAGTCTAATACAAGCTCTGTGGATTACTAACACTGCCACTTCAAGGAATTTTTTTTTACCTTTCTGAGCTTCAGTTTTCTTGTCTGTGTAAAGGGGATGTTAATAACCCCTGGCTCATGGGGTTATTGTGAAGTTCAAATGATAATGCATATGAAACATTTAACATGATGCCTAAGACATAGTAAAAATATAATAAGCAAAATAAGAGAAAAACCAGAAGTGCATTACAAATGAGAGAGACATTTTTCCTACTTAGTCTCAGCTTTATTTTCCTCTCTTCTTTGTATTACATGAAAGTCTTCATGAAAATAAATAAATAATAAATAAATAAATAAATAAATTCCTCATGAATTTGACCTACTGAGCTCTTCTCAAATAGATTTTTATTTATATTCTTACCAGAGTCTAGAAAATCTAAGCCCTGAGCAGCATCTTGACTTCCTTGAATGATTACCCCAGGGCCCATTACCTTCACTCTGTCTGCAAATCAAGTTAGGCAGCCAAACCACTCAGGAGAGGAGCTGAGACAGCTGCAGGCATTAGATGAATTCTCTTGATATCACATAATCAAATTTGGTGGAGATGGCAGGCTCTCAGAGTCAAGTTGCTAAACTTAGCTAGAATAAGAGAAAAACTGGGGTGATTGAATTTGAAGCATGGACCCTGATCTGATATACTAGTTACTGAGGAGTTGAGAACATCAGTGTCATAACCCGAGGGGCCTATCACTGTAGGAATCACTAGCATGTGAAGACATGCCCACCTTGTGCTCAGATCTGTGAGCCAGGGCCTGAAGCCAGTATCACAGACCACTGTCGAGGAACCTTCAGGCCACTTTCAATTGGCATTCTTCTTGAATGCACATCTGGAACACTGAGACTAGGTTATTCCACCAGCCTCACATTCCTACGTTTTGAATCATATCACACATGTATACCATTACCTATTGTTTCCATAGCCTCGTCTCTGCACTGGTCTGATCTTGGTTTTCCACTGTTCCCTTCTCTATCCAGAACTTTCCCCCTTTTCCTCTGAAACTCAGCTTTATGGTTAATAATCTCACTTCTCAGTCTTTTAGTCCATTGCTTCCTTTACCTCTTCTCTTAATCAAAAATGCTTGGTGCATGATACTTAAGAAATATTTGCTACATAAAACAATGAAGTAAGACCTGATATGGAGGCCGTTATTCCCCCCATTACCCTCTGAAGAGCTTCTCATTCTCTTACTCCATGTACAGAAATATAAGGAGGAGATGACTTTTCTCTTAACTCCCCATGCACCTTCCAGGCCCTTATTTCTCTTTCTCATCATGGGTAGCCCCAGCATTTCAAAGTAGAAAAGGTAACAATCTCTTTAGAAAGGAGGAGTGCCTAGGAGGGCTTGTCTTAAAGTTATATTTATATTACAAGAAGACTGTTGTTACCTGTGTATTTATTTGTGATGGCTGTGGGAGTAGGAGGCAAATGGATTCTGTTGATGAGCCCAAGGACATCTGTAGACAGCCTTTGATACTACCACTGACATTTATGTGCAAAGCCCTTTCCTTTTTTGTTTAGGCTTTTCTCTATACTTGCTCTGCCCTCCTCAGCACATTCAGGTTCTCAACCATTATTAGATTTTATGTCCCATCACTTCAACCACTTTTTTCTAATATAGTCAAATCTGTCTTGTTTTCTACACCTGTGCAGCTACTACCCTTCTTTCCTTCTGACCACTATCATTGATTCTATAGACTGGCACAGTCATGATAGTTAACTTCTTTCACTAACTTGAAAGGTACCCTGGGACTTCAGGATAATTTTTCAATTCTTTAACATGGTTTATAAAGTCCCTTTCTAGTCTAGCTTCTGCCTTCCTCTTCAGACACATTTTCCTATGATTTCCTTTCTCACTCTTTGTGCTTCAGCCATGATGAATTCCTTTCAGTCCCAGCATTTTACTTGTTCTCTCTTGCCCCCTGGATTTTGCACACACTCATATCTGGAATGCCAGAAGTTAATAATTTATCAAGAGGGATTATGGAGGAGTGTTCTAGGTACTGGACTTGGAATCAGAAACAAATTTGAGTCTCAGTTCTATCATTTTCTTGCTTGAGATCGTGGGTGAGTTCCTTAACTTTTATGAGCCTCCATGACCACATCTGCAAAGTAGGACAATAACTATCTTGACAAATAGTTATGAGAATTAAATCAGGTGCTGAATTAGCCCCAGAAACAACCAATACTGATATGACCACATATTTTGCATGTTCTGTTCATTCCTTCCTTTCTCTTTTCTCTCATTCTTCTCTCAATCCTTCTTTTCCTTCCTTAATTTTTTGTCTTCTTCCTCTCTCTGCTTTTCACTTAATGTTTGGGTGAGATTCACAAGATCCAGGGCTACAGGCAAGAAATTCAAGCTGCTGTATGGGGGCGCCTGGGTGGCTCAGTGGGTTAAGCCGCTGCCTTCAGCTCAGGTCATGATCTCAGGGTCCTGGGATCGAGCCCCGCATCGGGCTCTCTGCTCGGCAGGGAGCCTGCTTCCTCCTCTCTCTCTACCTGCCTCTCTGCCTGCTTGTGATATCTCTCTTTCAAATAAATAAATAAAAATCTTTAAAAAAAAAAAAAAAAAAAAAAAGAAATTCAAGCTGCTGTATGTACAGAATTAGTGTCTTGGCAACCTCTTCTCTTCCACAGGAAGCCCACAGCCTTACTTCCTACCCTGGCTACTTAGGCAGCCTCAGAAAGACACCAAGGTAGAAGCAAGATTCTTCAACAAACTGCATGTTATAATGCTCTAGGAACTCTTAACAATTTTCTTTCAGTAACAGGCTACTGTACCTAGAGCCACCACCAATCTTGTTTTTTCTCAACCTCATCACTTACACCCTCCTCCTCACACAGTCCCCTACATGCTCCTGTGTCTCATGGCTTCTCAGTTGAATGCCAAGCCCCTACAGATGAGCCTTGCATCCTTCATCCACCCTGCCAGTAACCCTCAGAAAAATACCTGCCTCTAAGGAGCTTCCAAACTGATCCTAGTGAATAAGACTTAAGAAGACATCAATAAAGAAGCAAGAATTACTGCAAAATGTGGGAGCTGAACGGTTCTGGAATTGTCAGTGGATGACCATAGAAAAGACACAGTTTGAGATGGGTTTTCTAAGATTAACAGGATTTTGAAGGCACAGAAATGATAGACATTCACTATAGGAAAACAATGTGAGTAATTTGGATGTCCTACAGCATGAGAGAGTACAATGACCCTATGGTGTGGATGAATGTAAAGAAGTTATGGGAATTATGACTGGAACATTTTGCCTTTTCTCATGGATATGTTTCAGAGTTACTTATTAGAGAATGAGCGTGATGACTTAGCAAAATTGCCTAGACAGTATATTTGAAGCAGTATTTCCCAAAGTGCTTCTGTGGAAAATTAGTGTCATGGAATGCTCTGTAGAAAAACAATAATAACGATTTAAAGAAATGCTGAATATTCTTTCCTCCCCCTTGAATATGTACAAAGCATATTAGCTTATTTTAAAAAGGTCTGAATTGGCCTTATAACACAAAAACCTGACTTCCCTAGGAAGAGTAGGCCTCCCCTATTTATTTCAGCATAACATCACAGTCTTTAGTTGCCCTCAAGAGTCTGTAACTATGGGGTGCCTGGGTGGCTCAGTGGGTTAAGCTTCTGCTTTCAGCTTAGGTCATGATCTCAGGGTCCTGGGATTGGGCTCTCTGCTTAGCAGGGAGCCTGCTTGTGATCTCTCTGTCAAACAAATAAATAAAATCTTTTAAAAAAAATGGGCAGAAGACATGAACAGATACTTCTCCAATGAAGACATACAAATGGCTGTCAGACACATGAAAAATTGTTCATCATCACTAGCTATCAGGGAGATTCAAATTAAAAGCACATTGAGATACCACCTTACACCAGTTAGAATGGCCAAAATTAGCAAGACAGGAAACAACATGTGTTGGAGAGGATGTGGAGAAAGGGGAACTCTCTTACATTTTTGGTGGGAATGCAAGTTGGTGCAGCCACTTTGGAGAACACTGTGGAGATTCTTCAAGAAATTAAAAATAGAGCTTCCCTACGACCCTGCCATTGCACTACTGGGTATTTACCCCAAAGATACAGATGTAGTGAAAAGAAGGGCCATCTGTACCCCAATGTTTATAGCAGCAATGGCCACAGTTGCCAAACTGTGGAAAGAACCAAGATGCCCTTCAATGGACGAATGGATAAGGAAGATGTGGTCCATATACACTATGGAGTATTATGCCTCCATCAGAAAGGATGAATACCCAACTTTTGTAGCAACATGGACGGGACTGGAAGAGATTATGCTGAGTGAAATAAGTCAAGCAGAGAGAGTCAATTATATGGTTTCACTTATTTGTGGAGCATAACAAACAGCATGGAGGACATAGGAAGATGGAGAGGAGAAGGGAGTTGAGGGAAATTGGAAGGGGAGGTGAACCATGAGAGACTGTGGACTCTGAAAAACAATCTGAGGGTTTTGAAGGGGCAGGGGGTGGGAGGTTGGGGGAGCCAGGTGGTGGGTATTAAGGAGGGCATGTATTGCATGGAGCACTGGGTGTGGTGCATAAACAATGAATTCCTTTACGCTGAAAAAAAATAAATTTTAGAAAAAAGAAATTAATTAAAAATTTAAAATAAAGAGTCTGTAACTATATTGTATATTATTGTTAATATTTCGTTGACTGCTTCCCCACAGGAGTATAGACTCCATGAGGACAAACGTGTTGCCAATCTTACTTACCATTATACCTCAAGAATCTAGTACAATGCCTAGGCATATAATAAGTGCTCAAAATAAGAGTAAGCAATGACTAAAATCTTTGTTTAACTTTGCATTGTCCAAACAGCTAATAAAGGGTAGGGCTGGAATTTTAACAAAATGCTGCCAAATCCTGGTCCCTTTTTGACCATAGCTGGTATGGTTGTTGTTCCCAGGTACCACATGGAGTTCTTGATATTATAGTTTTTCTTTTCCTGTTTATTACCTTTTGAAGCTTAAATGATTGTCTGATATGCCCACATTTTTTTGTTTGTATCTTCAGGCAAAGGCTGCCACCTAAAAATGTTTACTACTACCGGTGCCCGGACCATAGGAAGAATTACGTGATGTCCTTTGCATTTTGTTTTGACCGAGAAGAAGATATTTATCAGTTTGCTTACTGCTATCCATATACATACACGCGCTTTCAGCATTACCTTGACAGCCTGCAAAAGAGAAACATGGATTACTTCTTTCGGGAGCAGCTGGGTCAGAGCGTGGTAAGGCCTACTCAGAAACAGGCAGCCTTGGGGGAGGAGCTTAGCAGTGGGTTTTAATAGAATGCAGACAATGGATATTGATGCTTTGTATATGCTCTGGAACTTTTAAGAATAATTATTTTTATTGTGCCATTCTTTGCCTCTGTGGCCAACAGTAAGTCACAGAATAAGATATGAGACAGATGCTTGTCCTTCTGAATGGAGCTGATAAGACTCTCTAACAAGATACAAAAACTCTGGTGAGAAAACAAGGAGGCTCCTACCAGGTGTTACAGGCATGTTAAAGGCATGAAAGCATTTTATGAGTGTGAGCCTCTGAGATAAAAAATACATTTGTCTTTTAATGAATTCAGCTTGCCTGCAGTGCAGGTTAACAAGTGGTACGCAATTTGGCTGTGCTGCCCACGACATGTTCCATCACTGCCCTCCATCAGTTCCCAATCCTTCTTCCTTCCCAAGTTTAGTTCTCCGGGTTTAGAGATTT
Organism: Lutra lutra; assembly: GCF_902655055.1. Lineage (NCBI taxonomy): Eukaryota > Metazoa > Chordata > Mammalia > Carnivora > Mustelidae > Lutra > Lutra lutra. The sequence goes on from NC_062281.1 coordinate 158,893,399, forward strand.
CAGTCTTACATTCTGTATTAGTTTCCTATTGCTGGCTTAACAAATTGCCATGAACTTGGTGACTTACCACAAGCACAAATTTATTATCTTACAGTTCAGGAGAAGTCTGAAATTGGTCTCACTGGGCTAAAATCAAGGTATCTACAGGTCTACATTCCTTTTGGAGGTTCCAGGAGAGAATTTATTTCCCTGTTCTTTCCAGCTTCTAGAGGCTGTTTGCATTTCTTAGCTTGTAGTTCCCTTCCATCTTCAAAGCCAGCAATGGTTGGTTGAGTCTTTCTCATGATGCATCACTCTGACACTGAATCTCCTGCCTCCCTCTTTTACTTATAAGGACCCTTGTGATTATGTTGGGATCATCCAGATAATCCAGGATAATATCTCCATCTAAAGATCTTTAACTTAGTCACTTTGGTAAAGTCTCTTTTGTCATATAAAGTAACATATTCATAGTTTTCTGGGATTAGGATTTGCACATTTTGGGAAAGGCATGCATTGTTCTGCCTACTATTGTTCTCTGTGGTCAATGATACTTCAGTTACTTATAATGAATAAGCGGGTGATTAATTGTTTTTATGTTTCTTTCTTTAAAAACTGTGGACTGTGCCCCTAAAATAGGCATATTGAATACTTTAAAGATCCTAAGTGAAGGTACTGGTGGAATTGGCAGAAAATACTAGACTCGAGGTTCTGATACATGTTGGTGGAAAATTGGGGACAGTGAGTTCCACCTAGAAGGGAGCCCCACTTCTAAATGAAAGCTTTCAAGACAAGGCTGTTTAAAAGATGTAGAGTCTAGTCTAGCATACCCCAAAAGAGGAGAGAAATGAAGAAGGCTTGTGTATGGTTCATGTGTCTGAGAGCCAAATCTGATCTTAAAAGCTAGTGGTCACAATGATGTTCTTGTAGTCTCAGATAGACAGAAGTATGCACTAAGATTTTGCAAAATATCTTCCCTTAACTCCGTCTTCCTAACAGTGGTTCTGGTGGGTGCATGGGTATCTGGTGCCTATATATTTCTAATTGAAAATTGGGACACATGGTGTATCAGTCAGCATGCTAGCAGGAAACAGATGGCAGCCTCACATTAGGATAATTCAAGGAAAGCTTAATAAGTGGGCTATTTACAAGGTGTGGGCCACGTGTAGGGAAACCACAGGAGATAGTGCATTTCCCTGGGGCTAGTAACAGTTCAAAGGGTATGAAGGAAAGGAATGGTTACCAGAACCCAATAGTAGAGAGCCATGTAGTGGGCAACCTTGAGTGGAACAGTGACCTTCAGTTAAGGAACAAAGTTAGCCTGAGATGACCCCACGGGGAGGGAGCTGAGAAAAATAAATGCATAGAACTCATTCTCTTACTTCCCTCTGATTTCCTACTGGCGTCCTTTTTGACCAACCCAGCCAGAAGTCAGAAGACAAGAGAGCTCATTGATATAGTCCATACAGATATCAGTGGAGAAAATAGAGAAAGACAGAGAGTGAATTGAGAGAGGCAAGTAGAACATATAAATACATATAGATTGATCAATAATGTATTACTGGAAATAGAGAGATTATCTAAGATAAGACTGTCAGAGAAATTCTGAGATGAGTGTTCTCCAGACTTGTGAATTGTGATATGAGTTAAGACGGTGATAAGTTCATTCAATACTTGTGACTTCTAATTTTAAGGGCATGATTTGTATATTTCATTCCTGTATCCCCTCAAGCCCCTTCTTAGATTTATGCCAGACAGAATGTAGGTGCATACTCAATGGCTATTAAATGGATTATTGAATGAATGGAAGAATGAATCCAGTGTGGATCCAGGATGGAATTCTACCATCATGTCTGTGTTTTAGACAGAGGTTGAAGAAGATATGGGGAGAAAGGAAAAGATACAGTTACATAGCACTTTCTCTTCTATTCCATTTCATAGAACTCATATCCACTCTTCTCAAAGGAAGGATGAGACATGAAGTCTTCATTCTGGGTGACCACGTTTCCAGCTAAAAATTGGTAGTCCTATAGATACATAGGAAAACTGATATTGAACGACAGCCTGATATCCCTGCCACAGGAAGCCTGAATTTTGTTTTCAGCTCTAATACCAAATTACTCATATGACCTTGAATGTTACTTACCCTTTCTGGGGACAAGTTTTTCATCCATAAGATGAAAAAGTTGGGCTCGAATGGTGTTTTCAAATTATTCTTTGAGGAACTCCTCTGGAGAAAAAAAAGAGAGAGAGAGAGAGAGAGAAACAAGTTGAGACCCTTGTCTTCAGACTTTGTGAGGAGCACTGGGGGATATAAAACAAATCTTGGTGTTCTTCCAGAAATGTATTCTACACCTGAGGAAATAAGACATATTCAAACAGTAATATTTTAAAGCATATAATTAAGGATCTCATGAGTTGTTAGAGAGTTAATGGTCAGACAAACCATCAGGGAGAAGATAGGCTTTAAGCTGAGTCTTACAAGATGGGTAGAAATACTAAATATAGAGTTGGGGAGAAGACAGCACAGACAGCAGGATACAGCCAGTCATTGCATGGTGACAATTGGTTAGAAGTCTGGTTTGGTTAGAATAGGGAATCTTCCTCCTAGGAGATTGGGATAATCTTCTAGATTGGAATATCGGGGCCAAATTCTAGAAAGCTTTAATTGTCATATTAAGGAATTGGAGGGGGTACTTGTAGATGTGGGGTCAAGTACCTTATGCATATCATCTTGCTTATTTTTCACAAAAGTTTTATGGAGTAGGCAAAATTATCCCATTTTGGGTGATAAATAATCTTAGGCTAAAGAATAAGTTACTTACCTAGAGTTATACAGCTAGTTCATGTCAGAGACAAAGTTTAAACCAATGGCTTCTAACACCACAGCCTGGTGTTTTGATAGACCACTGATACTTTCTACATTGGACCAAATGAGAGCCTCAGTAGATTAAGAGATTACCTTATCCAAAACAGCATTTTAAGAAATTAAAGTTAATGGAAGTACAGGGTATGCCTGTGCTGGCCAAACTGTTTTAGGGAAACTCTATGGGTTGGACCTCAAAGCATGTGCCAGAGACTTTTAAGGCTTTCTGGCATACTTTTGCAGACAGGACAATTCTTCATTACCAGGGTATTTGGTATGGTTCGTGTCTGAAGACACAACTATAATTAGTTAATCCTTATTCCAATTTAGAGGGAGGATAATTATAAGTGGGAAGGCTAAACATGCCAACTTCCAGATCTTAGGGAAAGTAGGCAGAAAGCAAGATTTTGAATAGTGCTGGAACTATTAATCACCATGTCCATAGCTACTATTGCTACAAACTATGTCATCCAAAATGGCATCTTATTTTGTTATTCACTACTGGCCCCTTCTAACCTCACCAAACAAAATCCCTTTGAACATCCATCAATGCTGCAATTTGACATTTAAATAAATATATTATGGGAAAAATCTTTTTTTGTTGTTCCTGTTATCTTCATTGTTCTTGTCTTTATTGAGGTATAATTAATATAACATATAATTTATCCATTATAAGGGTACAGTTCTATGATTTTTAGTAAATTTATAGTTTTATACTATCACCACAATTGTTTTAGAACAGTTCCATCATCCCAAAAAGTTCCTTTGTTAATGCTCACTTCCACTCCCAACCCTAGCAACTACTGATCTTCTCTGACACTATAAATTTGCCATCTCTTAAAATTTTATATAAATGAAATCATTTACATCCAGCATCTTTCACTTAGCATTATATTTTTGAGGTTTAGCCATGTTGTATAATGTATCAGTAGTTCATTTTTAGTGCTGAATAGTATTCTATTGAAAAAATACATACCACATTTTGTTTATTCTCTAGTTGGGGTTATTATGAATAATGATGTTATTCATTCAGCTCAGGTCATGATCCTGGAGTCCCGGGATGGAGTCCCACATCCAGCTCCCTGCTTAGCAGGGAGTCTTCTTCTCCCACTAACCTCTCTCCTCTCATGCCTCTCTCTCTAAAAAAAAAAAAAAAAAAAAAAAAAAGTTGTCGAATTTTAAAAAAGAAAAACATGTGTTCCGTGTTAGTAGTGCCATCTCCTACTAGAAATATAGGAGAGAGGGTTATAGTTTCTCCATGTTTTTGCTAACACTTGGAATTATCTATGTTTTTTATTCTAGTCATTTTAGTGGGTATGTAGTGGTATCTCATTGTGATTTTAAATTGTATTGCCCTAATGACTAATTATGTTGGTTATCTCATCATGGGCTAATTTGCCATTCATGTATCTTCTTTAATAAAGTATCAGTTTAAATCTTGCTCACTTAAAAATATGGGGTTATTTGTGTCCTTATAATGAGTTTTGAGAGTTCTTTATATATTCTTAATGCAAGATCTTTGTCTGATACATGCTTTGCAAATATTTCCATCTAATCTATGCCTTATGCCTTATCTGTTTATTCTCTTCACTATATCTTTTGAAGAACAGATGTTTTAAAATTCGCAGTCTAATTTATCAAGTTTTTTTCTTATGGATCATTCTTTGGATTCTTATCTATGAACGCTTTGCCCAACTGGAGACCACAAAGATTTTCCCCCATGTTTCTTTAAAAAATTTTTATGATTTTGTTTACATCTCAGTCTGTGATTGATTTTGAATTATTTTTTATATGTATGGCATGAGGTAAGGGTCTAGCTCATATTTTTTTGCCCACATATATTCAATTGTTCTAGCACTGCTTGTAGAAAAGACTGACCTTTACCTGTGAGTTATCTTGGTATCTTTCGCTTGTGCCTCTGCTCCATTTTTCTTTTTTTCTTTCCGATTTTTAAGTCTGGATTCTTAGGGAGTCAACCCTGTGTCTCTGTAGGTTAATGGTCAGCTATTATTGGACTGCGTTTGTCACCTACCCTGGGTCCATAAGGTTTCCTTGCTCTGTCAATAGATCTGTATGTGGGAATGGGGCACACAGTCAAAGTTTGGGCAATTTTCAAATCTGCCCTGGCTTTTACTTTCCTTTCTGTATTGTGTTTACCATGAGCATTTGTGCAGCTTCAGGGTTGTTCAGGAGTGTGTGACTGGCTTGAGCCTTCTCAGGTCTCTACTGAGCTTGCACCCAGTCTCAGCCAGATATGTGTTTGTCCCAGCTATGCAAATGCAGGCCCTCCTTACGTGCCAACCTCTGTGGTGATAGTTTCCACAAACAATACTTCCAGGTGTGGGCACTGCCCACTTTCCAAATTGAATCCCTTTGACTATGACAGAAAAACTTCCAGTCCTCCTTACTGCCCTGACAGAACCCTGCATTCACCAAGCTTGGGGGAGATGGAACAACCACAGCATATCACAGATTCTCATTCTTATTATCCAAAGTTCAGCAGTTTTTAAAGCACAACAGTTTTGAGATTGTTGTATGTCTTTGGTCAATTTCCAAAACACTTAAGTGGTTGTGTCAGTTTTTTCCAGCTTTGTATTTGTTTTCTGGAAATAGGATATACCAATACACTCCAACATAGCCAGAAATAGATTTTCATTGACAAATATTAGTTTTTCAATTGTATAACACTTGTACTGTCAGACACAGTAAAATATGGTATTATTTTCATTCATCATTGGACTAATTAGATGAACACCTAACTCTGCATGCATGGTGTGTGTGTGTGTGTGTGTGTGTGTGTATGTTTTGATAGGATTAGATAGAGAGCCACTCCTGTACTTAGGGATATTTGCCAAAAGGAAGTGTCTAACAAAGAAAATAATCTGATAGTGTATTTTAGGGAATCACTAGAAAATCATTTATATGGGAAAACTACTGTCTAATTTCTGGCACTGGCTAGCTCTGTGACTTTGAGAAAAGTACTTCTCTTTAGGCTGCAGAAAGTCAGACCAGATTATTTCAAGTATCTTTTCCAATTATGACATAAATTATGGCTCAAAGGTTCATGAGATCCTGATTGTGTGTTCTGAGTCAGAGATCAGCCTGCTATAATGTTGCCTCTTAATCTGTCCTTAATTTATAATACTCGTAGTTATTGAATGCTTAGCATGTGCTAGGTCCAATGCTATGATCATCACACACATTATGTCACTGATTCCTCACAACAACCCTATTATGTGATTCATACCATTATTGAATGCCTAACATTGAACCAGCATGGTCTAGGTACTAGGGAAATAGCAGTGAAAACCAGGCAGAAATCCGTGCCTTCACGGGGCTTATATTCTAATAGAAAGAGACAGACAATATTCTATAAATTAAATCAGGAAAGGGAATGAATTTTGGGGTGAAAGTTTCACTTAGAAGAGTTTAAGCTCTGAGATATATTAGTATTATCTTCTTCCATTTCCATTTTTAAAAACTGAGATACAATCAGATGATTAATTTGTCTATACCATAAAGTTGGAACTTGAAGCCAGACCTTTACAGACTCCAAAAAATGGACTCTAAACCAGTACTGGATGGGGAAATAAGTTTTTCACCTATATATTCATTTACTAAATTCGTGCAAAGCCATTCTTCAATACTACAGATATCTGATGCATACCTTCTACCTGTCAGGCTCTATACTGGGTGATGGAGACAGAAAGATGACTACCAAACACACCTTGTCCCTGAGAAGTATTCAGTGTGGGCAACGCAAATGTAAAAACTAATAATGGCAGTGATGGTAAGAGACTTGATATAATAGAAGTAGTGGGCAGAGAAGGGGCACAAGGAAGGAAACAAAGCCTTAAGTCAAAGGTATCTTGAACTGAGAATCAAAATATGGATATAGAGGCTGAGACACATGGTTAAGTCCTGACAGTTTTGTTTGGTTCCCCATGACAAGAGCACAGGATCAGCCTAAGAAGAACAGAAGGATTAGCAATGGAGAAAGAAGGAGAGGTAGGTGGAGGCTGGCCCAGGAGTGCCTTGAATACCAACCTAAAGAATTTGGACTTTATCCTGAGGACAGTGAGGAACCAGGCTGGAAGGATCATGATCATTGTGGCACTTAACTCTTCCATTTCCAGGCTGCACTTACTGCTGACAGCAGATCTGCCTGTCTTTCCAGCTGCCTTTTTTTCCTCCTATAGACAGAGATAATTGTTTGCCAAAAGTACCTGAAGGAAAATTATCACCACAACACCATGTATAAAAATGAAGGGCACCTGGGTGGCTCAGTGGGTTAAGCCTCTGCCTTCGGCTCAGGTCATGATCTCGGGGTCCTGGAATTGAGCCCTGCATCAGGCTCTCTGCTCTGTGGGGAGCCTGCTTCTCCCTCTCCCTCTGCATACCTTTCTGCCTACTTGTGATCTCTCTTTCTCTCTGTCAAATAAATTAATAAAATTTTTTTTAAATTAAAAAATAAATAAAAATGAGAATGCCATGGAAATGCCTTAAAAGCTGGTCTTTCTGACCTTAATTAAGATCTCACACAATCTCTAGAGTTGGCGAAGACTATAGGGGTGACATTCAAATTTAGCAAATATATTAGGAATCTCCTATGGGCAAGGACCCAAATTGTATAGACCAGTATCTTCTCTTAACATTCCAGAAATAGGACTTTTCAGCCTCTGCTCACACATTTTTTGAGGCAGCCTGAGCCCCATTTCAAAGAGAAAAAAGTTCAGCATTCCCAGAAAGAGCCACCTCCCTGTAACCTCTCTCCTTGACACTAGCTCCACCCTCTGGGTCTACTTCCGCAGCACATACTTGCTCCTATAGCCCCAGTACAGGTCAGCAAAGATAGCAAGCCAGTGACCACAACCCCTCCTGAGTCCTCTATAGACTAGTCCATTTTTTCCTCCTCTGCCCCCATAATTGTACATTTCTGCAAATTCTGTGGTTTCTAAACTTTGTGCCTTCTTTGTTGTTCTCTGGACATAATCTATGTCGTTAACTTCCTTTATAAAATATCAGAACTGAATGTAAAATTTTATAGGCAATATAAGCCTTCTACAGCAGAATAGGACTATTGCCTCTCTTGTTCTGAATGCTAGATCTCTAGAAATGTAACAAGGGTTTACATTAGCTTCTTTTAGCAGTGAAGTCTTCCTGTAGTTGATTTTTGTCATTGTTCCTTAAGTAAGGCGATTTTAATTCCTCTGATTTTTTAAAATAAACCTTATATTTTAAAATATTTTTAAAAGATTTTATTTATTTATTTGACAGAGATCACAACTAGGCAGAGAGACAGGCAGAGGGGGGGCAGGAAGCAGGCTTCCTGCTGAGCAGAGAGCCTGATGTGGGACTTGATCCCAGGACCCTGCGATCATGACCTGAGCCAAAGGTAGAGGCTTAACCCACTGAGCCACCCAGGCACCCTTTTTAAATAATTTTAGATTTATAAAAAAACAAGTTGACCATCTACAGGTGCCATCATGGCAGTCACCGCTAGTCAGGGGCTCCTGGTCTCTAGTCTCACCTTTGTGTTCCAGACACTCATGTACATGAAAGTACTTATTCAGGTAGAAAATGAGCCTCTTCCTCCAACAAAAGGACAAAATATTTTTGGGCAACAAGTATGTCAGTTCCCTGGTCTGTTTTGTTATGCTCAGCATTTTGTTAGCATTAGTGGGAAGCATGGGTTGTTCATAGACTTAACTCCAAAGCTATGTTCAGGGGTCCTTGGAACTGTGGTCCATGGTAACATTTTACAGCTTTATCGGGTAGTATGAGAAGGTTGAGGAAATAGGCCCTGAAAATGTGCAAAAAGAAGCCACATCTTCCTTCAACCAAGTTATCAAGGAGACAAATCAAGAGATGATGGCTTGTTCTGCTGCTACCCTCATCACACATCCCTTCCACATGATCACTTTGAGATCTGTGGTACAATTCACTGGCAGAGAATCCAAGTACTGTGGACTTTGTGACTCCACTGTAATCATGTATCAAGAAGAGGGCATCCTAGGATTTTTGTGGGTCTTATTCCTCACCTCCAAGGTGACATAATTTCTTTGTGGCTCTGAAGCTCACCAGCCTACCTTGACAGTACCTATGCACTGGACAGTGGGGTTTCCACCATCTATGAAATGAAGAGTTATTCCCGAGCTGTCGTAGGATTTTTTGCCAATGTTGACCTACCCCTTTGTGCTTATTTCTAATCTTATGGCTGTCAACAACTGTGGGCTTGCTGGTGGATCCCCACCTTACTTCACAATATATACTTCTTGGATAGATTGCTGGTGCTTTCTACAAAAAGAGAGAAATATGGGCTGAGGAAATAATTTCTTTTTCCAGAAGGTCCCCTTTGGGAAGACTTATTGTTGTGACCTGAGAATGTTAATTTGAACATGTGGTGCAGGAATAGTGACATTACTATAGTCCCAGATGCACAGAATTGTGGGAGAGGATGTTGATTTCTATATAGTTTGGCACACTTTTTAAACAATCATTTAATCTTAATAAAAGGGAAAAAATTGAAAAGATAATATAAAATATAAATTGAAAAGATAACTTCACCCAGTTTCCTCTAATGTTACACAAATCATACACAACCATGGAGCATTGTCAAAACAAATAAATTAACATTGATATGATACTATTAACTAAACTACAAAACTATATTCAGATATCCTCAGTTTTTCCACTGATGTTCTTTTTCTATCCCAGGATCTAATCCAGGATAACACATTAGCCTATATTTTACAAGTATAATTGTGAACCCTTACAGTTGTCCTGCTCTTGGTTTTAACCCTTCATTCTAGCTTGCTGTGATCATTTTGATTCTTGGATTCTCTTATCTGTACTATTAGTGTCTTCACTAAGATTTTTAAAAGTATATATGTTTTAAGCATTAATAGAAATGTATAAGTGTTTAAAAGGTTGAAACCTGAGACCAAGGACAGAGATCCATGCATATTACCAGAGGCTTCTCTGGAATGCCTGGATTGGCACTTTTAAAAATCAATTCTATATCAGTCCTTGAGCTTGATTGTGCTACTAACTCCAGTAGCATAAGCCATCTAAGTGAACAAGGTTTTACCTGCCTCCAAGTCAACTCAGTTAAATTCTATTTAGTTTTAGGAGCAAAGTGGGCAAGTATAATGAGATTGGAAGAGTTTAAGATATGGAGCCTGGCAGCTTCTACAATAGTCCTTATGTGGACTTGTGAAGAAAAGCCAGGATCTCAGAAGGTAGCTAGAGGGAACCATGGACAGCCAAGTCAGAGGACAGAGGACAGTAACACAGAAAAGAAAGTAGAGAGGGCCAGCACCATTCTTATCAGTAGGGTAATTTCAAAATAAAGTAGCTCCCTTCCATTCTTTCTATTCCTTCCCCATTGTTCTTTCTTCCCCTTTGAAGTAAAACATTATGGAATTGCAGCTGGCAACATGGCCAAACAAATGTATGAAAAATAATTACATCTTTTTGGCTGGGTTTTAAATTGAGTAATTGTTTGAAGTTAGTTATCTCAATTATCATTCCCTAATCCACCTCTCAGGAGAGTTCTTTGGACCCCCATCTGCACCAAACCTTGTCCTGATCAGACACTCTAAATTAAACAAGCTTAGTAGTTTTGGCTCCCTTCCAGCAGGCCACTTCACAAGTCACCACTCTCTTGGCATAGTTTTTGCTATTCCCTCCAAAAAGAGTCTCAGTTAATTGGAGGCAGATATATCCTTCCAGCATCTGGTGAAGGACTTCTACCTTACGCGACTGCTAGAGGTAACTCATCCATTCCAAACGTTATCCCTGGGTGAGGAAGGCCCTAAAGATAAGATGCTGGGAATTGGGGGCACCTGGGTGGCTCAGTTGTTAAGCATCTGCCTTCAGCTCAGGTCGTGATTGCAGGGTCCTGTGATCGAGCCCCACATCAGGCTCTCTGCTCAGTGGAGAGCCTGCTTCTCCCTCTCCCTCTCCTGGTCCTCTGCTTGTGCTCACTCTCTCTCTCTTCTCTCACTGTTGCTCTCTGTCAAATAAATAAATAAAATCTTAATTTAAAAAAAAAAAGATGCTGGGAATTGTGACCCTGAGTTCTCCACTGCCTCCTCATGCCTGATTTACTCATGCTGCAGAGAATGACCCAGATTAACATACACCTGCTCCAGACCTGAGTTTCCTAGTCCAGTGAATGTATCACCATCACTCCAGGTGCCTGTGCCAGAAACCTGTCCTATTTAACTTTTTATTCAGTACTTGCATACAGTTACCAAGTATGATTGATGCTATAACTCAATATCCTTAGAATCTATCCATTCCTTATCTCTGCTGCCAGTGCCCTAGTTCAAACTATCAGCATCTCTCAGGGAATCACAACAGCTTCTTTAGCCAACAGGTACAAGATGTGAGGTGAAAAGGCCTGTAGGCTCTCTCTCTATTCTGCTCACCTAAATACGTCAGCATTATAGTGGCTCCCAGAAAGTTCCAGCCTTCCTCCTAACCTTGTGTTGTCCTCATTGGCTCACTGATCCTCTGGTACCTGCCTAACCAAGAGACAGTAGACTTTTCACTGAACGCTACTTAGGTAGCTTGGCAGATGACATCCTTTCTGCTAACAGATTGCTATTTTTAGGCCATTCTTTCCTCTTCCTTTTATAAAAAGACGTTTTGAGCCTTATGACATCAGTCTGCCATTCCTTATTGCTGTCATCTGCTGTTGTCTTGGACATTCTCTCATCATGGAGAACTTTGGTCCATAATTGTCTTTTCCACTACTCCACTGCCACTATATTGAATAATTTCAGTATCCATGAAAACGACCCACTGAACACCCTGTTCTCTCAGTGAGTTAAAATAAAATAACAAACTCTTAACTTGGTCTATAAGATCCTGCATAATCTGGCCTCTGCCTGCTTTTTCAGCCTGTCTCATTTATCCCTGTCATTTTGCTCTCTCTGTTCTACCCACACTGGCCTCCCTACAGTTCTTTCTATCAGACATGGATTGTCTCTCCTAACTTGTATACAGACTGGCCTATGTACCTGGAATCTTCCTTCTTGATGGCCCTTTGCCTAACTACTTTCTATTCTGCTTTCAGGATCCAGCTTGAACATCACTTCCTCCTGGAATTCTTTCCTGATATACAATTCTCCATACTAGTTTGACAGCCTCTGTTACATGAGTCTATAATAAGCTGTTTCCCTTTAAAACACTTGTCACTCTTTTGATTACTCATTCTCTATCTGTTTTCCTCTGTTCATAGGTTTAGGGAATATTTTTATATTTAGGGTATGTATAAGAGTGGGGCAGGTGGAGAAGCCATGCTCTTACAGCCAGAATTCCTCCTGATACCTCTTGGTGTGGTCATACTTTGTCACTTTCTCTGAAACCATATTTCCATTTTGTTAAATCAGAAGGTATATATCATTAGGACACAAGGTCATTTCTTTCCTGTGAGTCACAGGATGTCAAAGCCAACAAGAAACTTAATTCTCTGGAATTTAAAACCATGTTATCCATATCCCTAAGGTGGAATTTAGGATGTGAACAATACCATAGATGCCATTGAGGAGGAAGGAAAGAGAGGGACTTCTGTGAAGTCAGGGCTTTGGCTTCTCTTATCCTCCCTGCCATGCACACCATGCATGCCAGGCCCTATTCACTGGCCTTCCTCATAGACTTAGTTTAAAGAAAGGCCTCAAACAATGAATCGTGGAATACCACATCAAAAACTAATGATAGGGGCGCCTGGGTGGCTCAGTGGGTTAAGCCACTGCCTTCGGCTCAGGTCATGATCTCAGAGTCCTGGGATCGAGTCCCGCATCGGGCTCTCTGCTCAGCAGGGAGCCTGCTTCCTCCTCTCTCTCTGCCTGCCTCTCTGCCTGCTTGTGATCTCTCTGTCAAATAAATAAATAAAATCTTTAAAAAAAAAACTAATGATATACTATATAGTGACTAACATAACATAATAAAAAAAGAATAATAAAGAAAGGACTCAGCTGTTAACAGTGTTTGCAAATTTCTCTTCCTGCAGCTAGAAACACTGGTGCCCAGAGAGGGAAGGTAACTCTCCTGAGTCACCCAGTGAGTTAGTGGGACAGCGCTAACTGGAAGCCCAGCTGCTCACACCTCAATTGTCCACCGCAGCCTACTGCCTCTCACTCCCAGATCTGTCTGCAAAGCTTGCTTATTTGTCTGTTCTTTCTGCAAACATTAACTAAGTACCTACGAAGCAGTGAAAATAAAATTAAATGCCTAAGTCAGTAATGTGAGCTATATGGTGTAGAATCCTGACTTTCCCACTCATTAACTGTGTAACCTCAGGCCAATAACTTAGCCTCTCTTTCCTCACAGATTAGTGTCCACCCCCCGACCCCTCACTTCAAAAGATATCCATAGAAACTCCTTATTCTGTTATAGTTTTAAGTAGGAAGATCATCAGGGCTAGAGACATATTGGGATTTTTAATTTTGGCTCTGCCACATAGCTTTGGCATGTCAAATAACCTCTTAAAGCTTCATCTGTTAACTAGGCACTGTGATTTAGCTTTAGGTTATTGTCATGACAAGAAATTCTAGTGGATATTAGATAATAGATGTGAAAGTGCCTACTGAGTTGTTTGTAAATATTTGGATATAATGCATTTGCAATACTGATTTCCCTTAACAGACTCTAAGCTCCCCGAAGGTATACAATTTGTCATATAAAAATGAGAACAGCTTACATTTAGAGTACTTACTCCATGTCAACTATTATTCTATCTGCTTTATTATCATTTAATCACCTTCAGCAACTTTATGAAGCAGGTGTTACTATTATGACAGTTTTGCTGATGAGGAAACAAGCATAGAGGTTAAGTAACTTTTTCAAGGGTATGCTGCTAGAAGAAACCAAAAAATAGGTTTTTGGCAGGGGGTGGGGGAAGGAATGATAGGAACATGGTAAAGACTCCTAAGAACTGTATAGGTGAGGTAATATTTTTTTTATTAATTTTATTTTTTATAAACAAATAATATATTTTTATCCCCAGGGGTACAGGTCTGTGAATCACCAGGTTTACACACTTCACAGCACTCACCATAGCACACACCCTCCCCAGTGTCCATAATCCCACCCCCCTCCCAATCCCCCTCCCCCCATCAACCCTCAGTTTGTTTTGTGAGATTAAGAGTCACTTATGGTTTGTCTCCCTCCCAATCCCATCTTGTTTCATTTACTCTTCTCCTACCCCCTTAACCCCCCATGTTGCATCTCCTATCCCTCATATCAGGGAGATCATATGATAGTTGTCTTTCTCCGATTGACTTATTTCGCTAAGCATGATACCCTCTAGTTCCATCCACGTCGTCGCAAATGGCAAGATTTCATTTCTTTTGATGGCTGCATAGTATTCCATTGTGTATATATACCACATCTTCTTTATCCATTCGTCTGTAGATGGACATCTAGGTTCTTTCCATAGTTTGGCTATTGTAGACATTGCTGCTATAAACATTCGGGTACACGTGCCCCTTCGGATCACTACGTTTGTATCCTTAGGGTAAATACCCAGCAGTGCAATTGCTGGGTCATAGGGTAGTTCTATTTTCAACATTTTGAGGAACCTCCATGCTGTTTTCCAGAGTGGTTGCACCAGCTTGCATTCCCACCAACAGTGTAGGAGGGTTCCCCTTTCTCCGCATCCTCGCCAGCATCTGTCATTTCCTGACTTGTTCATTTTAGCCATTCTGACTGGTGTGAGGTGATATCTCATTGTGGTTTTGATTTGTATTTCCCTAATGCCGAGTGATGTGGAGCACTTTTTCATGTGTCTGTTGGCCATCTGGATGTCTTCTTTGCAGAAATGTCTGTTCATGTCCTCTGCCCATTTCTTGATTGGATTCTTTGTTCTTTGGGTGTTGAGTTTGCTAAGTTCTTTATAGATTTTGGACACTAGCCCTTTATCTGATATGTCATTTGCAAATATCTTCTCCCATTCTGTCAGTTGTCTTTTGGTTTTGTTCACTGTTTCCTTTGCTGGGCAAAAGCTTTTGATCTTGATAAAATCCCAAAAGTTCATTTTTGCCCTTGCTTCCCTTGCTTTTGGTGATGTTCCTAGGAAGATGTTGCTGCGGCTGACGTCGAAGAGGTTGCTGCCTGTGTTCTCCTCAAGGATTTTGATGGATTCCTTTCTCACATTGAGATCCTTCATCCATTTTTAGTCTATTTTCGTGTGTGGTGTAAGGAAATGATCCAATTTCATTTTTCTGCATGTGGCTATCCAATTTTCCCAACACCATTTATTGAAGAGGCTGTCTTTTTTCCATTGCACATTCTTTCCTGCTTTGTCGAAGATGAGTTGACCATAGAGTTGAGGGTCTATTTCTGGGCTCTCTATTCTGTTCCATTGATCTATGTGTCTGTTTTTGTGCCAGTACCATGCTGTCTTGATGATGACAGCTTTGTAATAGAGCTTGAAGTCCGGAATTGTGATGCCACCAACTTTGGCTTTCTTTTTCAATATTCCTTTGGCTATTCGAGGTCTTTTCTGCTTCCATATAAATTTTAGGATTATTTGTTCCATTTCTTTGAAAAAAATGGATGGTACTTTGATAGGAATTGCATTAAATGTGTAGATTGCTTTAGGTAGCATAGACATTTTCACAATATTTATTCTTCCAATCCAGGAGCATGGAACATTTTTCCATTTCTTTGTGTCTTCCTCAATTTCTTTCATGAGTACTTTATACTTTTCTGTGTATAGATTCTTAGTCTCTTTGGTTAGGTTTATTCCTAGATATCTTATAGTTTTGGGTGCAATTGTAAATGGGATGGACTCCTTAATTTCTCTTTCTTCTGTCTTGTTGTTGGTGTAGAGAAATGCAACTGATTTCTGTGCATTGATTTTATATCCTGACACTTTACTGAATTCCTGTACAAGTTCTAGCAGTTTTGGAGTGGAGTCTTTTGGGTTTTCCACATATAGTACCATATCATCTGCAAAGAGTGATAGTTTGACTTCTTCTTTGCCGATTTGGATGCCTTTAATTTCCTTTTGTTGTCTGATTGCTGAGGCTAGGACTTCTAGTACTATGTTGAATAGCAGTGGTGATAACGGACATCCCTGCCGTGTTCCTGACCTTAGCGGAAAAGATTTCAGTTTTTCTCCATTGAGAATGATATTTGTGGTGGGTTTTTCATAGATGGCTTTGATAATATTGAGGTATGTGCCGTCTATCCCTACACTTTGAAGAGTTTTGATCAGGAAGGGATGCTGTACTTTGTCAAATGCTTTTTCAGCATCTATGGAGAGTATCATATGGTTCTTGCTCTTTCTTTTATTAATGTGTTGTATCACATTGATTGATTTGCAGATGTTGAACCAGCCTTGCAGCCCTGGAATAAATCCCACTTGGTCGTGGTGAATAATCCTTTTAATGTACTGTTGAATCCTATTGGCTAGTATTTTGGCGAGAATTTTTGCATCTGTGTTCATCAAGGATATTGGTCTGTAGTTCTCTTTTTTGATGGGATCCTTGTCTGGTTTTGGGATCAAGGTGATGCTGGCCTCATAAAATGAGTTTGGAAGTTTTCCTTCCATTTCTATTTTTTGGAACAGTTTCAGGAGAATAGGAATTAGTTCTTCTTTAAATGTTTGGTAGAATTCCCCCGGGAAGCCATCTGGCCCTGGGCTTTTGTTTGTTTGGAGATTTTTGATGACTGTTTCAATCTCCTTACTGGTTATGGGTCTGTTGAGGCTTTCTATTTCTTCCTGGTTCCGTTGTGGTAGTTTATATGTCTCTAGGAATGCATCCATTTCTTCCAGATTGTCAAATTTGTTGGCGTAGAGTTGCTCATAGTATGTTCTTATAATTGTCTGTATTTCTTTGGTGTTCGTTGTGATCTCTCCTCTTTCATTCATGATTTTATTTATTTGGGTCCTCTCTCTTTTCTTTTTGATAAGTCTGGCCAGGGGTTTATCAATCTTATTAATTCTTTCAACGAACCAGCTCCTAGTTTCGTTGATTTGTTCTATTGTTTTTTTGGTTTCTATTTCATTGATTTCTGCTCTGATCTTTATGATTTCTCTTCTCCTGCTGGGTTTAGGGTTTCTTTCTTGTTCTTTCTCCAGCTCCTTTAGGTGTAGGGTTAGGTTGTGTACCTGAGACCTTTCTTATTTCTTGAGAAAGGCTTGTACCGCTATATATTTTCCTCTCAGGACTGCCTTTGTTGTGTCCCACAGATTTTGAACCATTGTGTTTTCATTATCATTTGTTTCCATGAATTTTTTCAATTCTTTAATTTCCTGGTTGACCCATTCATTCTTTAGAAGGATGCTGTTTAGTCTCCATGTATTTGGGTTCTTTCCAAATTTCCTCTTGTGATTGAGTTCTAGCTTCAGAGCATTGTGGTCTGAAAATATGCAGGGAATGATCCCAATCTTTTGATAATGGTTGAGACCTGATTTAGGACCAAGAATGTGATCTATTCTGGAGAATGTTCCATGTGCACTAGAGAATAATGTGTATTCTGTTGCTTTGGGATGAAAATTTCTGAATATATCTGTGATGTCCATCTGGTCCAGTGTGTCATTTAAGGCCTTGATTTCCTTGTTGATCTTTTGCTTGGATGATCTGTCCATTTCAGTGAGGGGAGTGTTAAAATCCTCATTAATAGCTTTTTTGATTTCAACTTGGTTAGATTTTAGTTCTTTTATTTCTCCAGAAAGGGTTTTTATATCTCCCGAGAGGGTTTCTCTAATATCTTCCATGCCTTTTTCAAGCCCGGCTAGATCCTTGAGAATCGTCATTCTGAACTCTGGATCTGACATATTACCAATGTCTGTATTGATTATGTGCCTAGCCTTTGGTACTGCCTCTTGTTCTTTTTTTTGTGGTGAATTTTTCCGCCTTGTCATTTTGTCCAGATAAGAGTATATGAAGGAGCAAGTAAAATACTAAAAGGGTGGCAACAACCCCAGGAAAATATGCTTTAGCCAAATCAGAAGAGATCCCAAATCGTGGGGGGGGGGGGAGAAAGGGGATAAAAAGAGGTTCAGAAAGAAAGAAAAAAAAATTAAAAAAAGAAAACCAATAAAGAAAAAGTATAAAAAGGAAAAAAAAAATATATATATATTAGATAGACTAGTTAAAAAATGTTAAAAAAGAAAAGGGTAAAAGTTATAAAAATTTAGCAGAAGAAGAAAAAAAATTGAAAAAGAAAAGAAAAAAAATTAATTTAACTGCAAGGCTAAAGAATCATGGGGAGAAAGCCATGAGTTCCGTGCTTTGCTTTCTCCTCCTCTGGAATTCCGCCGCTCTCCTTGGTATTGAAACTACACTCCTTGGTAGGTGAACTTGGTCCTGGCTGGGTTTCTTGCTGATCTTCTGGGGGAGGGGCCTGTTGTAGTGATTCTCAAGCGTCTTTGCCACAGGCGGAGTTGCACCGCCCTTACACGGAGCCGGGCTGAGTAATCCGCTCGGGTTTGCTGGGTTTGCTTTCGGGAGCTTTTGTTCCCTGAGCACTTTTCATAGAGTTCCGGAGGACGGGAGTGAAGATGGCGGCCTCCTGGTCTCCGGCCCGGAGGAGCCGAGAGCCCGGGGCCCCACTCCTCAGTGTGCCCTCAGAGAACAGCGCCCAATGACTCCCGCCACCCTGGCCTCCGGCCGCGCTCCGAGCTGACCGAGCCTGCGACCGGTTCAAGGTAACCCCGAGCTGGGAGTCACTCCTTGGCTCTGTCTCTGTAGCCGGCTTCCCCGTTCTAATACCTGTGAGCTCTGCTACACTCAGACACCCCCAATCCTTCTGTGACCCTGTGGGTCCTGAGGCCACGCTGACCCCACGTGTGCTTCACCCCGGTTAAGCCTCTGGAGCGATGTCCCTCAGCAGAACAGACTTTTAAAAGTCCTGATTTTGTGCTCCGTTGCTCTGCCGCTCACCGGGAGCCGGCCCCTCCCCCCGCGGTCTATCTTCCTGTCGCTTTGGATTCACTTCTCCGTCAGTCCTACCTTGCAGAAAGTGGTTGATTTTCTGTTTCTAGAGTTGCTGTTCTTCTCTTAGATCTCCCGTTGGATTTGTAGGTGTTTGTAATTTTTAGATAAGCTATCTAGCTGATTTCCCGCTACCTGAAGTAGTCTCAGCCTGCTACTTCTCCACCATCTTGACTCCTCCCCCTGAGGTAATATTTTTGAGCTCCTTTCACCAATTAAGTCCTCCAAGATAGAGCTCAAATATTACCTCTCTTATACAAAAAGGAAAAGGGGTGAGGGGAAGAATAAAATCTGTCTGTTAACTAGTTCTTATGCTATCTCTTGGCCATTCTCAAAGGACAGAAGTATCACAAAGATAGTGGCTGGAAACTGAGAAAGGCAGGCATGAGGGCTGACTTCTTTTTTTTTTTTTTTAAGATTTATTTATTTGACAGAGATCACAAGTAGAGAGAGAGAGAGGAGGAAGCAGGCTCCCTGCCTAGCAGAGAGCCCGATGTGGGACTCGATCCCAGGACCCTGAGATAATGACCTGAGCTGAAGGCAGAGGCTTAACCCACTGAGCCACCCAGGTAGCCCGAGGGCTGACTTCTTATAGGCTCCTAGGGAAAAGCAAAAAGAATCAGCTGCAAGTCATTATTATCCATTTTCTAACAAAAATGTCCTGCTACAGGGGGACTTGATAACTGAACCAGACATTTTCCTAGAATCCTATTATTAGCATTCAAGGAGATTGTTTCAGTGTTAAAAAAAAATCAAAGTTTCAAAAGTGTAGGATTTTAAGGCAACTTGCAACATGATGTTAGCCTCAGAATTGATTCAGACTGTGTAAGCTTACCTTCAAGAAGTTCACCTTGTGTTACTTTTAGTGACTGTGCCAACCAGAAATGGCTTGGGAATAATATGATGGGACATGTTGTTCACAGGCCATGGAAGAGACAAAGCACAGGGTCTGGAAAGAAGAGGGTTACTTATGAGTCACCCATGCTATGGCAGTTGGAATTGGAAAATCCAGGTGGGATTTGACTGATGGCCCCTGGCTAGAATCTGTGCTCCTTCCCAGAGCAAGCTGTTGAACTTCACAGGAAATCCTGTAGCCAGCAATGTGTCTGAAGTTGCAGTAACCTTCTCCTAGGCTCTGCTTGTCTCTGTAGGACTGTTAATGGATGTGGGGGAAGGAGGGATGAAAAAGGTCAGGTACTACCTGCCAGGACCTCCCTGTGGTTCATCATTCTCCCAGTGAAGCTGCTGCTGCTCTTTCTTTTACTCTAACACTGCACTGTTAACCCCTGGTTCCTCCTTTTCCTGCTTATTCCTTCCTTCCTTATTCTTTTTGTCATTGGCAATAAAATAAAATAAAATAAAATAAAAAATAAATCTTGAAATGTGGATGTATCTGTAAGAAGTAACAGTATAAATTTCTTAG
Source organism: Lutra lutra (assembly GCF_902655055.1). Lineage (NCBI taxonomy): Eukaryota > Metazoa > Chordata > Mammalia > Carnivora > Mustelidae > Lutra > Lutra lutra. Next base: position 158,913,623 of record NC_062281.1, read on the forward strand.
AAGAAAACCTAGGAGTCTATCTTTGTGATCATGGGTTAGTCAATAATTGTTTCTTAGATATGACACCAAAAGCACAAGCAGCGAAATACAAATTGAACTTTGTCAAAATTAAAAACTTTTATACTGAAAATTATACCATCAAGAAAGTGAGAAGACAAGCTACAGAATGTGAGAAAATACTTTCAAATCATATATCTGGTAAGAAACTTGTATTAAGAACATAGAAAGAGCTCCTACAATTCAATAAAAAGACAAAAAAGAAAACAAAGTTTAAGAATGGGTACTGGATCTAAATAGGCATTTCTCAAAGAAGATAAAAAATGGCCAATAAGTACATAAATGGATACTCAACATAAAAAAATGATACTTAACATCTTTTGCCATTGGAGAAATGCAAATTAAAATCTCAGTGAAGCATCACATCTCAACCTCTGGATAATAAAAGAAGGACAGGGGCACCTGGGGGGCTCAGTCAGTTAAGCATCTATGTTAGGCTCAGGTCATGATCCCAGGATCCTGGGATGCAGTCCCACATTGGGCTCTCTGATCATAGGGGAGTCTGCTTCTCTCTCTGCCCCTCCCCTTCCCCCCTCCTCATGTGCTCGCATGCTCTCTCTCTCTCTCTCAAAAACAAATAAAATCTTTAAAAAAAAAATAAAAGGAAGACAATAGCAAGTGTTGGAGATGATATGGAGAAACTGAGACCCTCATACATTACTGATAGGAATATAAAATGGTGCAGCTGCTTTACAAAACATTTAGCAGGTCCTCAAAATGTTAAGCATAGAATTACCTTATGGCCCAGCAATTCCACTCCTAGGTATACATTCAAGAAAAAAAAATGTATGTTTACACAAAGTCCATGAAAAGGAATAAAGTACCAATGCCTGCTGTGACATGGGTTGTATTCTTCTTTGTGGCTATACAGTTGCTGGGTTCACAGTAAGTTCTCAATAACTTTTGTTGAATATATATATATATATTAGTTCATATCTTTCTTAAAAGTGGAAACTATGGAAAATGTTCAAGTTTCTTGTTTGCCTTCCCAAAGATATATCATTTCAGAAAATGAAGCATAAAAATCCTACCTTGTTTTCTCTATTGTGCTTTCTACTGGATTAATTTATTACATGTTGTATTCCTTTATTTTTTCTAAATTATTTAACTTCATCCTCCAATATCACTTGATTCCTCTGGCTTATTTATCATAGTTTGGCATTAAAAGACAATTATTTGTTGAGAAGGGAATAGAGGTATTCTCTTCTCCAAATTGTATTTTATAGGAAAGGCATTTTCCAGTATATTTCCTACATTAAAGTGGCTAATAATAAGATATTAATATGCATTACAGCTACTTGAATCAGCCTCCTCTTTTTCATTTGATAATATTCATACATATTTAATAGTTTCTTAACTTTGTCTAACTAGGTCAGCAGAATATTACCCAATCTTGATATTATTTGTCCAGGCTGCCATTTTATAGGAGTTGGGAGAGGAGACAGATCGTTGAGAGTTTCCATCTTTTCCTCCCATTCATGATGCTTGTGCTACTAGTGTCTGAAGTCAGGAGAGTTTAAACCTACAAAGACCCTGAAAGATTTGTCTTCTAGCAACTTCTTTGCCCAGCTAAGGAAGTGAAGAGATCTGTAGTATCTAGAAGTATGACCTAGGTTTCCCAATTAGGAATCTCATATTGTTTACATTTCATCAAAAAGGACCACGTTTAGTCGTGTTATTTACCATTTTCTCCCCATACACCATGTGTCAGGCTCTGTTTTTCTCTCACATAATCATTGCACCTTCAGGACTAACAATAGGTTTCTTGCTGTTATTATTACCTTACCTAGGTGAAGAAACTAGGGCTCATCTCACATAGCTAGTAAGTGGTAGAACCAGGATTTGTACCCAGGTCTGTCTGACTTCAAAATGTATCCCCCTATTCTGCATGAGTCCTTTCACTGACTAGTATTTGTTATTGTGAGGACCTAATAGGAACATGGAAGTGCTGACATGGCGGTGAAGAGGGCTTTATCTTCTTGAGTCCCCAGGGTTCTTTCTCAGGATAAAGTTGCCTCTTAGGGCTCTATTTTGCTTCCTTCCTGGCTTGCCTCATAGCCTAGGCTGCCTCCATCTTCTCTGTGACTGTGTTCCTACCCTTGTTCTTCTGGGCTTCCTGCCTTTAGCCTACTTGGGGAGGCTGCTGCGGTCCTTCCAGGTTTTTCACATCTTTGCCCCACAAAACAAAGCCATATGTCCTTTTCTATTTCAAAGCTCTCTGTTACACCTGCAGGCAAAGAGTTGGGGAAGAAGGTAGCAGATGAACCTACAAGCAAAGATGAGACAACTTTCCAGATTTTCTTGGTGTTAGTTCTTACTCTGGGCTTCTGTTCCTCCACAGTTATCTCTGAGTGGGTGAAGCTCATTTGGCTGCCCTTCCTTCAGGCCCACCCTTCCTTAGGTCTAGGAAGACCTCCTCCAGGATCCTTCCTCTGTGCAGTCTGAGGGCTTAAATGTGTTCAAGAAGAATGATAGGTGTGTTTCCATCTCTGAGGTCTTCCTTAATAGTGGAGCCTCCCATATATAATGGGGCCTCTGCCCTGTACAGCCTTGCTCTACCCAGGAGTGATCTTTTCTGGCTATTTCCTCTCAAAACTCTTGAAGTCCAGCTTACACAGATGACCTGTTGAGGGTGCCACAGAGATGGCTCCTGTCCTTGGATGGAAAGTGTAGCTAAAGTTCCATGGAGTCGTGTATATGCCATAGGGTTGGTAATTTTATGTATCTACATTTTCTTGAAGTCTCAAAAGTTATGTGCCTATGGAGGGCATTTTTATTAATGGTATTGGTGATGATGATAATAATAAAAAGAGCCTGTTGGTGGGAATGCAAGTTGGTGCAGCCTCTTTGGAGAACAGTGTGGAGATTCCTCAAGAAATTAAAAATAGAGCTTCCCTACGACCCTGCCATTGCACTACTGGGTATTTACCCCAAAGATACAGATGTAGTGAAAAAAAGGGCCATCTGTACCCCAATGTTTATAGCAGCAATGGTCACAGTCGCCAAACTGTGGAAAGAACCAAGATGCCCTTCAACGGATGAATGGATAAGGCAGATGTGGTCCATATACACTATGGATTATTATGCCTCCATCAGAAAGGATGAATACCCAACTTTTGTAGCAACATGGACGGGACTGGAAGAGATTATGCTGAGTGAAATAAGTCAAGCAGAGAGAGTCAATTATCATATGGTTTCATTTATTTGTGGAGCATAACAAATAGCATGGAGGACATGGAGGACATAGGGAGTTGGGGGAAATTGGAAGGGGAGGGGAACAATGAGAGACTATGGACTCTGAAAAACAATCTGAAGGGTTTGAAGAGGTGGGAGGGTGGGAGGTTGGGGGAACCAGGTGGTGGGTATTAGAGAGGGCATGGATTGCATGGAGCACTGGGTGTGGTACAAAAAACAATGAATACTGTTATGCTGAAAATAAATTTAAAAAAAAAGATTTAAAAAAAATAAAAAATAAAATAAAATAAATAAAAAAATAATAAAAAGAGCCACAGTACTAATAGTAAGCATGTTACACTCTCACATGGAAAGAAAATGTAAAGGTTTTGGAGTCAGATCAGTGTTTGAATTTCAGCTTCACCACTAATTCATTACCAAATTAAGCAAATTATTTCATATTACTCTACTTATTTCTTCATCTGCACGTTTGAAATAATAACCCTTAATTGTCAAGGCATTTGTCAGGGGTAATATTAACCAAAGCTAACATTTATTGAGCACTTATATGTGCCACACGCAGTGAAACCTAAGCTCTTGGTGTATAAATAGCTTGTGTAATTCTCACAACACCTTTTGAGACCTATTACTCTGTCCATTTTATAGATTGGGAAACTGAAGCACAGAGAGATTAATTAACTAGCTTAAAATCACACAGTAAGTGGTAGAGTTAGGACTTGGCATCTAAACCTAAGCGATTTGTCTCAAAAGCCTGTTATTTAAAAAGATGAGGTTTATAAAGCAGTTTCCATATTGCCTGGCACAGATTCGTTTCTCAATTGGTAACTATAATTTAACAGCATATTGCGTTTCTAAAGAAGTACACAAATGCAAAGTGTTTGTTTTTATATTTTTAAGACTTTGTCTCTTTCTCATCACTTAGTAAAGAATGCCTAAAAAGCTATGTCTGCTAGAGAAGGGAGTGAATTTGGTTATTTACCTGGTTGCTTTGATCAAGATAGACAACCACATTTGGCAATCCTGGCTCCCATTGGTTTATTTTAGGAAACCTAAATTATTCACCTGGAATGTCTATGTTGACCAGAGAAAAAAATGTCAGCATTTTTTGTGCTTGTGCTGACTTGTGCTGACTGTCGGTCATTCTGGTCTCATAGGAGAAGTAACTTTCCTTGAAATGAGCCCTCCTCACACAAATATCAGTGTGGCAAGGCAATAGAGGTAAGAAGGGGGATATGTTATTATCCCCAAGGTATGTGCTATTCTGAGACACCTAGAAAGCCTAACAAGTAAGTTTGACCTGTCATTTTTTTGCTTAAACTCCTACATTGAGTTTTGAGGACAGACTTTGCCCTCATATGGCATATAACCAGTCTTTTATCCAAGGGCAGAGCTTTTCCACAACATCCAATGAGTGGCTCTCCGGGCTTGGCAGATAACTCTTGAGGCATGGGGAGCTCACTATCTCCCACAGCAGTCTGTTCCAAACTGGGACAGCTCATTTTTTTTTTATTCTCCTGTGATGGAGCCAGTGAAGTAGTCATGGGTAGAGTTTTGAAGGTACATGATCAAGAGGCCTAGGAGGCACACATAGAAAGTAGAATGGTAGGAAGAGTCTAAGGCTTTTTCTTTTCTTTCTGGTTGTGTTCGGATTGTCAATGTAGAAGTTTTAGCAAAAAAGTGACAGATCAAACTTACTCAACATTAAGTGTACTTGGGTTGCTGTGTAGCAGATGAATTAGAAGGCAGATAGCATTATTAGGGAGTGTCCTAACAAGTAAGACAGTAGTAAGAAAGATGAAAAAGAGCTGATAATTCAAGAAATATCTAAGAGTTAAAATTCATTGAACCTGTGACTAAATCGAATGTTATAAGTGAGGGAGAGAGAAGAGTCTGGCTTGTTTGAGCTGGTGAATGGTACAGCCACTGCACTGGGGAAAAGCAGATCCTGAGGAATATGTTAAGTTCAGCCAGGATATTCCATACAGGAATGTTTGGCAAACTTTCATGTGTTTCTAATGTGGTTCAGTCATGTCAGGAAGAACTTGTAAGCAAGTAGCTGGTACTTGAAGTTAGGTGGGTGATATCTTACTGCTTCTCTTGTTCCCAGTCCATCACCACTATGTGAGACCTAGAAGCATGTTCTAGTCTCTAGGAGAAGAGAGAGTAAGGGTCTGAGGTGGGGCTTGCCAGGTTTAGGTTGAGGCTGACCTTGCATTCCAAGAAAGGCATGCGGCCAGCTCTGACTCCAGGGATGTGTAAGGATCTAGGGCACACCTCAGGTGAGTGTTCTGGCCCACACCAACAAGATTCCACTTGTAGGAAAGACTAAAGCTGCTTCTGTACTTTGTGCTTATCAGAATTGGCCTAGAAACTGAGCATAGCTAATTTTCCAGGTAGAGACTGCAAAATCAGAGTTGGGGCTGGGTCAGGCAGGGGCTAAGAACTTTTGCCTTTTCCCACTGGCCCACCTGCTAACTTCATCCTAGATTTCCTGCCTACCTGGTGCACTCCTCAGCTTGTCATGTGGGAAAAGACAGGCCTATGATATTGGTGGAGGAGAATGAAAGAATGAGTAGAACTAAGCAGGCAGAACTTCCTGTACATTGTCTTGTCAGAATCCCTAGTTCCTAAATCCCTACTTTTGGGGGACCCTTAAACACCTGTGGCCTGTGGTGACTAAAAGCATTATTTGCCATTTCTCCAGGATAATTTCTCAAATTGCTGCCCTACTTCCTCTCTAGAAGTTGTTGTGTATCTATCTATTCCATTCATCTGTTCTTTCAATTCATTCACTACATATGATATTAAGCACCTACCACACCAATCACAATACTCTGAGGTAACAGTTGGGAGCATAATACATATGGTCTCTGCCCTTCTGGAGTCTAAAGTTTGGTATATGGTAGAGGGCCAGAGTGAATAACTGATGCTGGAGGGATCCATTAGGGTTTTTCTGGAGGCAGATAGAAGTGAGGTAGAGATGGATAGGGACTTTCATTGAAGTCCTTCATCCATTGAAGACCTGATATAAACCAGGAGCTCTAAATGATTTACCACTAAAACTCCCAATTCTCTGTGAGGTAATGTTATCCTGTGTTAAAGATAGGAAACTGAGGTTCAGAGAAATACTGATTTCTAATACTGCAAAGCTACTGACCACTGGTATAACTCAGGCTTGTCTAAGGCCAAGTGATGCTCCCACTGTGTCACACCACTCTTCTAAAAGTCATCCAAGAAACTCAAAGTTATGAGCACTGGGCTGACTCTATCTACTATGGTCCTAAACCAACAGTTTGCAACCTGAGGTTTAAGGATGGGTTTAAAGACATGCTTGAATTCACCCAACACTAAATGCCAAAGGTGGTATATATGTACATACATGTGTGCATTTTTTTTTTGGAAGAGGATTTGTAATTTCCACCAGATTTCCAAAGGTGGCTATGACTTAGTATAGATTAAGAATCACTACCTTATACCCCATTCTAGGCTTCTTCCTCTTCCTCTTGTGTCCACCTGCAGGTGACTGTTTGTCATTGAACCCAGTGTAATATACTTGAAAGACCTTGGAACTGTCACATGGGAGTTCTTGACACCAGCCCCAGCCATGCCACTAACTCACAGTTAGTGGCCTTCTGCCAGTGTCTTCTTCACACTGAGCCCCACCTGCTGGAACCCCGTGAGCCATGTGTGGGCTAGAGGACAATGTTTCCCAGCTGGACGGCAAAACACGTCGCAGGCGTCAGGCACTTGGCAGACTCCAAGTGGCAGTGTGCAGAGTGACAGGCGCTGAGACTGGTGGTAACAGCTGGGGAGGCAGATCCCTGCTGTCAGGGCTTACTGAGGGGCCTGCTTGCCCAATCCCCATAGAGCATGAATAATTCTATCAGATCCTGAATCCTTAGGTGGGCAGCCTTCAAGGTCCCCTCCTCCAACCTTCCAGCCCATAGGAGTCAGAAGATAGGCCCCTTGGTGCTGAGTCCCTAACTTGTGTCTTTAATGTGAATATGGCCCCAGCTGGAATGTGCTTTCTCCCTCTTGCAGTGTCAAAATGCCTAGCTCTCAAGTGACTGAATCAGTACTAAATATTTAATGCACAAAGTCAGCCTTCCCAGGGCCTTTGATCTGAAACTTCTTAAAAACATCTTAAAAGCCCTTCAGAAACTGGTTAGTATTTCATTACAGTCACTTAAAATAGATTTATTTTATCAAAACATCCTGTCAGAAACCCTGAAGGCAGGATGACTAACCCCCAGTGATTCTGACAGGATTGCCTCCCCACATTAGGCAACCAGAGTCTCTGGACAGCCCCACCCGCATGCTGAGAGGCACAGCTGTCACCAGCATCCCCTGATGGCTCCAGAGCTGCAAGCAGAGGAGGTGGCCAGGCTTGTCAGAAGCCTTGGGAGGCTACATCAATAACACCCCCATGAAGGGAATGAACGGTTATTGAGAGTCTGCCAACAAGCCAGGCCCTTACCTGGGGTTCTCTCTTGTTGAATCTGTGGAATCTTCACAACAGTTCTGTGAGGTCTTTCTCTTCTACCAATTAGGAAACTGAGCTTCAGAGGCATATATGACTTGCTCAAGGTCATAGAGTGGAATTAAGATAGCAACCCAAGTCTAGCTCAAAAGGCTATGCTTTGTTTTGTTTCGTTTTTCCACTGAGATTGGACCTTTCACTGGGAACTCTCAGTTGTTTCTTTCTTTATAAAGAAAAAAATAAATGAAAATAGCATCTGATTAAATTATGTAACCACTACATACGAACATCGAAAAGGTAAGGAAGAAATTAAAAGTCACTTGAAATCCTACCATCTAGATAACTTCATAATCATCTCTTGAGTGTTGATTGTATTTACTAATTGATATTTTGCCACATTCTGATAGTTTCTTTATTGGCCACTCTATTCAGCTTTCTTAATCCCCTACCATTCCCTCAGCTTTAGATAGGGGAGCGATTGGAGGCTGGGGCATATATGCCATAATCCTTTTTTCACTGCCAGCCCGAAGGGATGAAATCAATTCCCATAAAATTCCAACACAGTGAAGAGCTAAAATAGGCCCCAGAGTGGGGCAGGAGGTTCTGTCCTTCCCTAGCCACTGGCTAATTGGATGACCTAAGGAAAGCACTTTGGTGAAAGAAATAGTTCCTGCCCTCCTAGACTCACAGCTAGTGTTAAAATCAGTGAAATAATAAGGTAAAGCTTTTTGTAAACTAGAAATTGTGCTATTGAAGGGAAGTAGTAGAAACAGAAACCTACTGTGAGAAGTAGGGTTTCTCCACACCTAGAGTGTAGTGACCATGCCCATCTCACTCTTTATGTCTATCAACTTAATGTAATTATTAATACTATTCATTTTTGCTCTCAAAAGTACTCCACCTTGGGTGATAAGTTTGGAGACTACCTGAAGTATTGGTCATGTATGATTAGGTAGCTCCAAAGAAGGATGACAAAGCAATCAGGGAGCTTCCCTGCAGGATGGGGCTGCATGTGGGCTGGCAGGGCAGCTAGAGCTTCAGAAGGCATGAAAGAAGGGGCATTTTGTTAGTGACTAACATGCAGGAATAGAAAATATGAGGAAGCTGGCCCTTCCTGGGGAGGGCACATGGAATAGGTTGCTGGAAGAAAAGGCATACAAGGGGACCTGGCCCAACTTCCCATGCTCCTGGACAGGGCAGGTTTGGAGATAACATTTGGAGGCATTTAGCACTGAGGAAATGTGAAGCTCTGTTCCAACCTCACAATTATCCCTCCTGGATTATTTTAACAATACTGTAAATTTTCTCTCTGCTTCTGCTCTCACCTCTCTTCAGTCTATTTTCCACAAGCTTTAGAGGGATCTTCTAGACCGAAATCTGATCTTCAGTTTTCCATTCAATTCTCAATTCTCCATTTATCTTGGTGGGTAAAAACTAAATGCCTTTACAGATTATGCAAAGTCCTTCATGATTGTGCCCCTGCCAGTGCACTCAGCTTCAATTTTCTTAATCCTTGACCTCTGACTTTATGATCCAGACATAATAATGCCTTACCTTTATTGAACATTTATAATGTCCGAGGCACTCTTCCAATTATTTTATACTTATTACTAACTCTTTTATTGCTAACATTCTATGAGGTAGGTACTATTAGTAGCCCCAACGTTTCACAAAAAGAGAAACTGAGGCATGAGAGGATTAAGCTATTGAAGTGGTAAAGCTAGAATTGGAAGCCAAAGAAGTTTTTGTTCCAAAGCCTGTACTCTTAACTATAATATTATACAGACTACCTCTTGGTCTAAAATATTTATCTTGTACTTCTTGCTATTTCTCCAGCCTGCAATGTCCTCTCCACCAGTCCACTCAGGAAACCGCTGATCTAGGGTTCAGGAAGCCATTTCAGTCAGTCTCCCAGAAAAAAATAGTTGGCAGTATTCCCTCCTCCTCCATTTTAAAAATATTTATTTAGGTAAATTCAATCCTGTTTAGGCACGTGAGGATAGGGAGGAAGGATGGGGTAGCACAGAGTAAGGAAGACCACTTCCTCCAGCATCTTTTTTTACATTTGAGACAAGACTTTGAACACTTAATATTGTCTTAATCTGTTGGCCCAACAGTAAGGACAATATAGAGAAGACAAGAGTTGAGAAGGTAATCATAGATGTCTTACTGGAATGTAGGGTTTAAATTAGATCTCAAACATTGATAGAATAATCAACTCTTTGAGTTGTAAGGAACCTAGAGGCCATATTCTTCCAAACTAAGAAACTGAAGCCCAGAAAAACGGCAGGTCTGATTGCCCTAGCTCGCAGCTTAGTGTTCTGCACTGCCTCCCAGTATAAGCAATTCAGGTATGCCTGAGTAGCTAGAAAGGGCAAGAACTTTCCAGATGGCATGGAGTTGGGGAGCAGCAAATGGAATACAGAAGAGGTAGACAAAAGCAGAGTATATGGTATGGACAGTGAAGTGAGGAGACTCAGGAAAGCATCTTCTGTGGGAGAGATGGAGCCTATAACCTTTTTTTTTTTTTTTTTTTTTTTAAAGATTTTTTTTTTTTTTTTTTTTTTTGACGGAGAGAGATCACAAGCAGGCAGAGAGGCAAGCAGAGAGAGAGGAGGAAACAGGCTCCCCGCCAAGCAGAGAGCCCGACATAGGGCTCGATCCCAGGACCCTGAGATCATGACCTGAGCCGAAGGCAGAGGCTCAACCACTGAGCCACCCAGGTGCTCTGCCTATAACCTTTTTAAATTGGAGGGTTGTCTTGGTGTTGTGAAGCTGCCTCCCTTTCAACTTTGTAAAATAAAAGGCTCCTCAAAGCTTGTCTGTTCTCCCATTATTTTCCGGATCATCAAGACTCTCAGACTCTCAGTGCCCTTTAGAGAAGCTTCTGCCTCTGCTGCAACCATCTTCTCATTAGAATTCCTGGACATTGCTCAACGTTGCTAAGTGCACTGTAATGAACCCATGATGAGTAAAGAAGAGACTGAGCTTGCCACAGTGACATTCTGTGGAGGTTTCCTAGACACCCCCAAGATACCACAAGCAAGTCATATCTTCACAGGCATTTCATACTCAAATATTCACCTTTTTTTGTCATATTAATTTTCTTCTACTCAGTTAAAGGGGCTCCTGAAATCCTCACTCCAGAGGGTTGCACTAGAACTAGGGACAAATGCTTGAGCTGAAAGAGCAGAGAGAATGGTGGAATTTGGGACTCAGGTCAGGAAAAGTTCCTGCCTATGGCACCAGCAACCACGATAGTTCTGTGGGAAAGTTCCTCTGGGAACAAGCCTATTTTCTAGAGCTATGGGTTTGGATTATCCATTACAAGTAAATTAGGATGATCCATATTTCTCTTCTAATGTTATGAGAACTGCACACTCTTATGTTAAATACCTAGTATAGTGCATAGTGTATAGGAGACTTAGCAAATGCTCATTTTCTGCCTTATAGCACAATCTTCTCATATATGTGCCTTATGGTCTATATCTCCTCCTTTCTTGTCTCTCTCTGATGTCTCCCCATGTCTTGACCTGGTGTTTAAGTCTTGGCTCTGCCTATGCCCATTCCCATGTCTCCTAATAATCCCATAATAGTTTATTGAGACAGCAAAGTGAAAAGCACTGCTCATCAAACACCTTGCCCCAAACTCTTTCTGGTCTTGTCTTCCTCTGTCCCACCAGGCATGCTATCCTCCATCTATCCCAAACTGCTCATTGCACTTAAAGGACAATGTAAACTCCATGTGTATATTGCAGGCTTTTGTACAAATGGCCCATCTCCCCTTTCCTAAGAATTCCTATTCATGCTTAAAGATCCAGATCAAATATCCCCATCACTTGAAGCCTTTGCTGACTGTTCTGGCAAAGATAGGCCCTCTTTGTTCCCCTTGGTGTTTTCTGCATCCCTGTAATCCAGCACTTTATGCCCAATGTTATCTTTGCCCACTTCTTCCCTACTAGATTGTGAACTAATTTTGGGCAAGAGCTGGCTCCAATTCATCACTATATACCCAGTGCCCAGTCTGTGTCTGAGACAGGTAAGATGTTTCTTATAATTGTGTGGGATGACACATTAGGGACTATGACTCATTCATGGAGCATCTGCTCTGGGACAGCTTTATGAGAGATCTTTTTATGTTATTTCATTTCATTCAGTACACTCAATCTAGTACTCTCTCCAGTATATCCCTCTCATATGCCCATTATATGGGTAATGCCATAGGGTACCCTCAGTCAAGACTTTATCTCTTAATTATCTATTTTCTGACTCCATTTCTTAGAATGTCATATACCCAATGCTACAAGCTTCTTGACAGTTGGATTTGTTCAACTTACATTGAGAGTGAAAAAAAAATCCCAGACACAGGACAGTAAGAGTTCTGCCAAGAAAGCTATCATTTCATATGAAGGGTGTGGGTGCCATGCTGAGTGAGGGAGGTAGATTGAATGGAGGCCAGCCCCTGAGACACTGAGGAAAAAAGATGTTAGTCTCTTGAGTTGGTGCCAATTAGCACACAATTTAAATGATGGCAAAAGGGACTCATTAGACTATTCAGACACTTTGGAATTTCATCAAATGCAGTGAAAAGACAAAATCCCAGGAGGAAACTAGGGAGATGGATGTCTGCCCACATCTGGCTCCCAGAGCTTTGTAGGTAACCAGGTGATGGATCTTGTTTGGGCTGTATTACTAATGGGAGTGAAGGGCAGATTTTGAGCAGACAGGACTGAAATGATTCTCAGTGATTATTTAAACAGAATTTAAAAACAGTACTAGGTACTAAACATAATCCTGGCTTTCAGGAGAAGGAGAAATAGTTAAGGCATCAGTTGTATCTGCCTTTAAAGAAAACCTCCAGTCTAGTGTGGGAGGCAAGACTCATACATGAGTAACTATGATGACAGATGAGAAGGGCCATGGTGTGAAAGAGTCATTGCTATGGTGCTGTTGGAGTTCAGGGAGAGAGAGAGAGAAAGAGAGAGAATCATTTTTACCTGAGGCAAAGAGTGGTTGACAGATAAAGCTACATAAAAAGCTCCTAATACAGCACTTAATACATAGTAGGTAGTCAATAAATATGCATTCTCCTCTTTTCTTCTAATTCTCCCCATATTAAATCTTCATATTTATTTTTAATGCTTCATTGATTCATTTATTGTGGTTTTTATTCCCCTTTTTATATGCTGTAGGACAAAGTATGTGCTTTTATAATAGGGAAGTAAGCAGTAAGTAACCTTGCTTTAGTCCATGCTGGACCTGGATCAAGGCTGAACAAAGAAGGCTGGTCCTAATGCAGCCAAGCCTTTGCTCACTTGGTCTGTGCATAAACTCAAAGCATCTTCCAGGCACCTATGCATGCACAATACAGAAGCCTATTTTTGCTTCTAAAATCCTGCTTTCTGGCTGAGATGGGAGTTAAACTTTATATTTCCTTCAATGTTCAATACCAAATGGCTTATGGGAACCCTGGCAGAGTGGTTTCAAATAAGCATTTTAATGTAGAATAAAGGTCAGCGTGCTGGAATTTGAAACATTAATCCCTTTGCTCTTAAAGAAGACTGTACTTTAACAGAATAAATAACAGATTAAATAATAAGATTTCTTGAAATTCCAATGAGAAAAATTACACATTACATTGTTGAGAACTGAAACCAATGAGACCTTAATGTTCTCTCTTTCAGTGTCCTATTTTAGGTTGCCAAGATTTAGAAGGTAAAGAGAAATTGTTCTTTTAATTTTCTATTGTTTTGAAGGTAAAGAGAATGTTTGAGTCTTTGAAGGTTAAGGGATCAATTATATTGGAAAATAAGCCCTTAGTTTTATGGGTAGAACAAGTGCATCACCATAGCCTGGAGAACAGAAACTCCATGTTAATTATTTCAACTTTCAGTGAACATGGCCCCAGAAAGGGACAGAGAAAACCAACCGTCAAAGTAGGCTAACAAACTCTGCCCAATATTATCACCCCAGGTGATCATTCAAGGCTGAGATCAGATACTACCTCCTCCTAGAAGGTTCTTTGTAATTCTCAATCAGTGTTTATGACTTCTGCCTCTGAATTGCATAGAATGTTGTTTACACATCTACTTCTCCTGATCTTTCCCATGATTGTCACCATGTCTGCCTTTCCCTTGCTCTGTTCTGCATAAGTCTTGAGTTCCTTATTTTTTTAAAGATTTTATTCATTTATTTGAGAGAGTGAGCGAGAGAGAGAGAGAGAGAGCATGCAAGTGAGAGGGCAGCAGAAGGAGAGGGAGAAGCAGACTCCCCACTGAGTAGGTAGCCCGATGTGGGGCTTGATTCCAGGCCCCTGAGATCATGACCTGAGCTGAAGACAGCCATTTAACCAACTGAACCACCCAGGCACCCCAAGTTCCTTGTTAATAAAAAGAAATACTATCGATTATGCTTCGGCTGCTTTCCAGACATTATACTAAGCACCTTAAACACAGTATCTATTGTAATCTTTACTTTAACCTTATAGGGAAGAAGCGATTATCCCATTTCATAGATGAAGCAACAGGGAATTAAAGAGGCTAGATTATTAGCCCCAGGTTACAACGGTACCATACTATAGAGCCAAACTTCCAAACCAGGTGTGTGGAAGCTATATGGTGGGGATTCTTATACCTAAAACACCAGAGGTTTGGATTTATCCTGGGGGATAAATGGAGAGTCATTGATGGCATTTAAGCAAGGGAGTGATTTTGTTGAACGTAAATTTAAGAACTTCTCTGGCAAGAGATACTGGTATGGGAAGATGAATAAGATGACTGGTTACAGTGATTTTGGCTAGAGATGAGGGAATTATCCTAACAGTGAGTGTTGAGTGTTTAAAAGAGATATTCAGGAGTTAGAATTGACAGGGCTTGGAATCAGTGGGTTTGGAAAGAGGATTGGGGTTAGAGTCAAGAACTGGTTTCTGATTTGGGAACATGGGTATATTGTGATACCACCTACCATGATGGGAAGCACAGCTCTCCACAAAGTTGGCTACTGAGAGGATCTTTCCACCAAAAAACCATCAAATAGAAGGTTACAATCATCTTGCCCAAACCCTGAGTATTCGTAATCTCCTGTGGTTATATTCAGATGGTCCCATTTAATAGATGAGAACACAAAAGAATAAAATTAAGGGGCTTGCCTTAGTGCTTCCTTAGAATCTGATCTATAATGAGGTCTAGATAACTACTTGTTAGTTAGGAGTTTCAAGTTGGTATTAGCTACTTTGAGCACCATGTTTGATTGCCCACAGTAACTTCTGACACTGGCTCCTCTTTGGACTCTCCAAAGTAGATGAGAAAGGGAAAGGTAATACAAAAGACTGAGAACTGTAGGCCACTGAAGCTTCCTTGAGGAAGGCAGATTTGCTAGCTCTGGAAAGTGAAGCATAATATTTGAAAGAGAAAACAAAATCCATAAGGAATACACTTAATCCAATTTAGAATCTGAGCTGATTAATCAACTGACGTGTTCTAGATGATATAGTTGGTATGGGACAGTCTCACACTCAAATCTGAGCTTTTGCCTCTCAGTCTTGTGTTCTTTTCACTTCTATGCCTGCCTTCTGTTACTCCTAAATTCCCTGCATTTCACACCAGCTGAAAAACTAATTGTGCTTCCAAGCTTCAAAATTGTTTTCCGTACTTAGTGGTATATACAGTAAAGATTTTATGCCAGTCCAGAAATAGGCAACATTATACTAAGCACATATAACCAAAATTTTCCATAATCTCCCCAAATATGCATTGGTTATAAACACCTGAAATATTTTAGAACTAAAAGAATATTTAAAGCTATCTAATCCAATCTAGTTCCTTTACAAAGGGAACAGCTAAAGTTTCAAATAGTTTAAATGACTTGCACTTTGATAGTATGTACAAGGGCAGCATCTGAATTCAGGACTTTTTCTTACCCAAAGCAATAGAAAGTGTAGACCACAATTAAGTTCCTCACTTTGCATTTTTGAAAACTGAAAATTTACATACTTATTAATTCAGTAAAAAGCCATTTATTGAGTTTCCACTGTATGCTAGGGACTGGAGGTACAATAATGAATAGGAAAAATTGGATTCCTGTCTTCCTAGGAATCTCAGTCTAGCAGGGAAGATAGCATAACATACTTAATCACAATGGAGTGACATGTGTGCCAATAGGTTATATAGAAGGGAAATCACCTGGTCAGGGAGGTCTCTTTGGGGAAGTGATTCTTCAACATAGCACAGTGCTTAATAACCTGGACTCCAGCCAGACTGCCTGGGTTGAAATCCTGCCACTTACTAGCTGTGTGACCTTGGGCAAGTTACATACTTTCTTGGGTCTTAGTGTCCTCATCTGTGAAATAGGAATAATAATAGTACCTACCTTCTAGAATTCTAAGGAGTACGAAATTAGTTAATATTTATAAGGCACTTAATATTTGGCAAATGATAAATGTGGTGTAAGGAATTTTTAAATAAAATAGAAAAGAAGCTGAGATCCAAAGGATGAGAATAAGTTAACTAAAGAAACAGGAAGACAGAGAAGTGTTCCTGACAGAGAATAATGCTATGTACAAACTGAGGAAGGAGTGTCTGTTTCTAAGAACTGAAAGAAGCCAAGCATGGCTCGGAAAGAATGGGCCCTGCTCATGCTGAAAATGCAGGCATGCAGGGTCCAGATCAAGGGGGATTGAGAATCTTGTAGATCATATTAGACTTTGTCCCAAGAAGGTGGGAGTTCAGGGGAGGGTTTAAAGCATAGAAATCTTCATCACAGTTGGATTTTTGGTAGTCTTTCAGGCTGCTTTGTGGGATATGGATTCAGTGGGGGTGGAATGGTGTGCAGAGACCTAGTGAGGAAGAGAAAGTGAGTCAGGGTCAAGGCCAAGATAGGACCTAGGCTTCCTGCTTTTCAAACTGGAGCTTTTTCCACACTGCACGGCATTTTTCTAATATGCTTTGATGGAAGCACGTCATGCCAAATGCATTCTTTTCACTTCTGGACGTTTGCAGTACTTACCCTTTGAGCTGCATCCCCTTCATTAAGTGAATGTCCTGTTCCCCTGACCAAGAATGTAATTACCAAAGGAGAGATCAGATTAAAATTGAGTTTCTGTAATGGGCCATTTGTTTGGAAGGGAGCCTGAAGGTATTTCTGAGGACTTTAATCAAAGGGGGAAAAAGCCAATAGAACTTCTGTGATGATGATGATTATTAGGGCAATTGAACTCCAGGCACAGCCGGCTTCTATATCAGTGAGTCATTGCTTGCTTTTCTGAGGCCCTTAATTGGATGAGATTTGTTTTCCCATGTAGTCTAGACTGTCAGGGATGAAAGGGACCTTAAAGGTCATCTAGTTCAACTTCACAGCAAAGCTTGAGCTCTATCTATGGTATTTTCATCAGTAAATCTTCCAGTCCTTATTCACATACCAAAACTGATGGGGAACTCATTACCCTTAAAGACATCCCTCTCTGTGTTAGAACAACTCTGAAAGGATACTCCTATTTCTATGGGAATGAACTCTATCGCTAGGTCCCAGTCATGTACCTGTCTTAGTTCTGCTTCTGGAGCAATGTGGGGATTATCTGTCCGGTCCACCCCTCCCTCCCCCACCACTTCAGAAGAGCCATGGAAAGATCTTCAGGCAGCTGCATGTTCCCCCTTCAGCTTTCTCTTCTGCAGTTGTCTTCTCAAGTGTGTGTCCCTATATCTTAGTAATTGTGAACACAGGCTTCTACAACAAAGCAACTTAATATAGTCCAGTGACTTAAGGAATTATGTTTATTCATCTTTCACAGATTGGTTCATTTTTTTTAAGATTTTCTTTATTCATTTGAGAGGGAGACAGAGATAGTGAGAAAGAGCACAAGTGGGAAGGAGAGGGAGAAGCAGGCTCCCCGCTGAGCAGGGAGCCCGACAAGGGACTGGATCCCCAGACCCTGGGATCATGACCTGAGCCAAAGGCTGAACCACTCAGGTGCCCCACACAAATTGGTTCTGAACTGAACAGTCTAGGTTGGCAGCCAGCTCTATTACCCACAGTTATTTAGGAACCAATGTTCCTTCCAATACCCTAATTCACCTTCATCTAGGGCATTGCTATCACCTGCAGAGTCAAGTCAGGTCCCCTCAGGTTCCAGCTAGTGGAAAGAGGAAAAAGAGGATAGAGAGATAAAGCCCACTGCCTTAAGGCTTAGACACAGTGAGGCACACAGCACTTTCATTTGCATTCCATTGGTCAGAACTTTTTCACATGGCTAGACTTCACTGCAGTGAGAATATTCATAAGAAATGTGGTCTAACGATATGCCCAAGAAGAGGCAGAGAAGAGATTTAGAGAAACATCCACCAGCCCCCCCAATACCATGTAAGATCAGGTGCACAGATTGTAGTTTGGATGAGCCCCTCATTTCTGTTGCCAGTTTCACTCTCTTTGGCTCTTCCTAAGGCATGTTTCAGAAAATGAAGGTAGTAGTACAGAGCATTTGAATGCAGACATCCCCACCCTATTCTTATCAACTGAGTTCTTGAACTCATCTTTCAACTTCTCTAAATACCTATTTATTCATTTATGAAATTGGGAGAAAAATGTCTATCCCACAAGCTCTTGTGAATGTAGGAAGGAATAACTGAAGCAGTTACACATTTTAAAATGTGGATAAACATGAAATAGTTTGACTTGAATCTTCAAGCTCTTGGCTTTAAGCATTCTCTGACTATCCAACCTAAAGGATTTTTTCTCTCTTTGGATCACTCAAAGCACCCAAACTATCATTTCAAAGAGAAACCTACTATGAAGGGTTCTTAAGACAGAGTCTTTTGCTTTGCATTGATTTGAAATCTGAGAAAACAAATGGAAGATTTTGGTAGAGACCAGTATTATTTGAAGTAACAACGATTATGGCAATGTCCATCATTGGTGGCAGTATCTATTATGCAGTTGCTTTGCCAGGCTTTGCGCCAAGTGCTTTATGTATACTGTCTGATTGATTATTATAATATGCCTGTGAAATAGACAATTAATCCCCAATTTATGAATGAGAAACCTCAGGCTCAGAGAGTTGAAGTATTTTGGTCAGGGTCTTACAGCTGGCAAATGGTAGACCCAAGATCTATTTAAGATTAAATACTCTTCATCTTCAGTTAAGAAGATTTATCAACTCATGGGGCCAGATCATTGCAATTCTGTTTGGTTACTTGCTCACTCAGCAAACACAGTACCTTTTATATGCTAGCCACTGTTCTAAACACTGGGCAATGGAGTCAACTAGGTCATCTTAGCTAATGACTTCATCTCATTCCTAACAGAGAAAACAGTAGCCATATGATGAGGATTCAAAATTCACCAACCTACTTGCATATGTATCCATACGTTGACTTTACTTCTGTCAGATTGGAAACATATAGTTGCTCCAGTCTGAAGTTAACCTCAGGTATTCTAGACCCTACCTGACCCCTATAGTTATTCCTTTTTTATCCATATCTTAAATTTATCACTTTCTCGATTTTCTTATATACAAGTAAATAAGCCATAATATTTTCTGTTTAGATAGGAAGAAAGAGAGAGAGACAGAGTATGTTCAAGCACTCCTCCCTTGAGGAGGACATTTCCCTCTGACTACATCCCATTTCTCTGCCCCAATATAAAACAAACCTTCTCCAATGAATTATCTATACTCATTCTTCCCATTCCTGCACTGTGCATCAGTCTTTTTAGCCCACTCGGGTTGAGCTTCTATCCCCAATGGTCCTCTGAAATGGCCTGTATCAAGATCATCCCAGACCATTATCCTGCCAATTTGAATGGTCATTCTCTGTCTTCATGTCCGTAGGCCTCCCAGCAGTATTTCACACCATTAACTCGTATATTCCGTCTTAAAGTACTTTCTTCTCTAGGACTTTAAGAAACCACACTCCCTTGGTCCTCCTCCTCCTTCTCTTCTTAATTATCCTTTTTAATGGCCATTCTTTCTCAGAATCCTTTGATGGCTCCTTCTCTATTACAGTTTGAATATTGAAGTACCCTTGCCTCTCTGCCTTCTTCTCTTCTTTTCTCTTCTCCAGCTATGCTGGTTCTCCAGGTAATCCAATCTGTTCCCATAGCTTTATTTTTTATTTTTTAATTGCGATTAGATTTTATTTTATTTATTTATTTTTTATTGTGTTATGTTAGTATATATATAGTACTTCATTTGTTTTTGATGTAGTGTCCCATGATTCATTGTTTACATATAACATCCAGTGCTCCATGCGATCCATGCCCTCCTTAATACCCATCACCAGGCTCACCCATGCCTACACCCCCCTTCTCTCTAAAACCCTGTTTTTTTCCTGGAGTCTGTAGTCTCTCAGGGCTCATCTCCCCCTCCAATTTCTCCCCCTTCCCTCTGCTAATGTCCTCCATGCTATTCCTTATTTTTCACAAATAAGTGAAACCATATGATAATTGACTTTCTTTCTTTGACTTATTTCACTTAGCATAATCTCCTCCACTCCCATCCATGTTGATGCAAAAGATGGGGGTATTCATCCTTTCTGATGGCTGAGTAATATTCCATTGTGTGTATGGACCGTACAATGAAGACTAATGGGATCTTTATCCATTCTTCTGTTGAAGAGCATTTCAGCTCCTTCCACAGTTTAGCTATTGTGGGCATTGCTCGTATGAACATTGGGGTGCATATGGCCCTTCTTTTCACTACATCTGTATCTTTGAGATAAATACCCAGTAATGCAGTTGTTGGGTCATAGGGTAGCTCCATTTTCAACTTTTTGAGGAACCTCAATACTGTTTTCTAAAGTGGCTATACCAATTTGCGTTCCCACCAACAGTGTAAGAGAGTTCCCCTTTCTCTACAACCTCTCCAACATTTGTTGTTCCCTGTCTTGTTAATTTTTGCCATTCTAACTGGTATAAGGTGGTATCTCGATGTAATTTTGATTTTAATTTCCATGATGGCTAATGATGTTGAACATTTTTTCATGTGCCTGTTACATATTCACATGTCTTCTTTGGAGAAATGTCTCTTCATGTCTGCTGCCCATTTTTTGACTTGATTATTTGTTTTGTGTGTTGAGTTTGAGAAGTTCTTTATAGATCCTGGATACTAGCCCTTTATCTGTTGTGTCACTTGCAAGTATCTTCTCCCATTCCAGGGTTTGCCTCTTTGTTTTGCTTTTTATCTTGATAAAAAAAAGCTTTTTATGTTGATAAAAGTTCTAAAAGTTCATTTTCTCATTTGTTTCCCTTGCCTTTGGAGACATGTTTTGAAAGAAGTTGCTGTGGCCAATGTCGAAGAGGTAACTGCCTATGTTCTTCTCTAGAATTTTGATGGATTCCTCTCTCATATTGAGGTCTTTCACCCATTTTGAGTTTATCTTTGTGTATAGTATAAGAGGATGGTCGAGTTTCATTCTTCTGTGTATAGCTGTCCAATTTTCCCAGTACCCTTTATTGAAGATATGGTCTTTTTTCCATTGGATCTTTTTCCCTGCTTTGTTGAAGATTAGTTGACCATGGAGTTGGGGGTCCATATCTGGACTCTCTCTTCTGTTCCATTGATTTATGTGTCTGTTTTTGTGCCAGTGCTATGCAGTGATGATGTGCCATCAGTGCCATGCAGTGATCACAGCTTTGTAGTATAGCTTGAAATCAGGCAACATGATGGCCCCAGCTTTTTTTTTTCTTTTTTCTTTTTCAACATTTCCTTGGTGATTCAGGGTCTTTTCTGGTTCCACACAAATTTTAGGATTGTTTATTCCAGCACTTCGAAAAATGCCATTGGTATTTTGATCAGGATGAAGTTGAAAGTATAGATTGCTCTGGGCAGCATAGACATTTTAACAATGTTTATTCTTCCGATCCATGAGCATGGTATATTTTTCCATCTTTTTGTGTCTTCTTTAATTTCTTTAATAAGTGTTCTGTAGTTTCTAGAGTTTGGATCCTTTACCTCTTTGGTTAGGGTTTTTTTTCAAGGTAGGTAAGGTTTTGGTGCTATTGTAAATGGAATCAATTCCCTAATTTTTCTTTCTATAGTTACATTGTTAGTATATAGAAAAGCAACTGACTTCTGTGAATTGATTTTATATCTGGCCACATAACCTTAAGTGTGAGCTTTACATTAATGAATTCCATATCTACATTTTCAGCTTTAACTTCTCTAAACTCCAGACTAGTATAATCAAACTGCCTACACTGCATATCTATCCAGATGTCTAATAGGTATGTCAAAACAAATACATTCAATTCTTTAACTCAAGTCTTTTCATCATAGTATATGGCCCCAGGTAATATAGGGGACATCAAAATTTCTATCTTCCTTTTGCACCTCACATCCAGTCTATTAGTGAGTCTTGCCAGCTCCATCTCTACTAAATATCCTAACCCAATAACTTTCCTCCATTTCTTCTGCCATAATCCTAGTCCAAGTCACTATCACATCATGCTTAGACTAGTGAAACAGTCCCTGAATGACCTCCTTTATTCTTGCCCTGTAGAGTCCACTCTCCACACAGCAGCCAGATCATGCCATTCCCCGGTTAACACCTTTCAATGTTTTCTGTTCTAACTAGAATAACATCTAATGTTTTATCATGATCAGTAAGGCCCTATAGGACCTGGCCTCTGCCTATTTTTCCTACCTGTTTCTCTTTACTCAGTCACTAAAATCTAGCTACTGTAACCTTCTTACACAAACACAGTAAGTTCATTCCTTTCTCCAAGACTTGGAACTCTTCCCATAGGGGAATTTCTCATTCATATCTTAGCCAAGGTCATCTCTGCAGGGAGAATTTTCTTGATCATTCTAGTTAAAATATACCATCTAGTAACTTTCACATGATGTCATTTAATTTCCTTCATGACCTGTATCAGTAGCTGAATTTATCTTATTTAATTTTTGTGTACTCACTTAAGACTGTTTTCTCTTGCTGAAATGTAAACTCCTTGGGGGGAGAGACTTTGTTTTGTTCATTGCTGTATCCCCAGCATTTAGAAAGCCCAGTTTCCTTAGTAAACACTTAACAAATATCTGTAGATTGACCAATTGGATCTCTGCTCTCAAGGTCATTAGTGTAATGAGAGTGGCTGAAATGTAAACAGTGACCACATAGTATGATTTGTAGCGGGAAGAGGCCCAGGACTTGTAGGAGGCCAGAAGAAGCACCAGGCTAAGCTAGTGACATCAGATGAGGTGAAAGTGGAACTAAAGCCTGAAGGGTAAGTTGGTTTTAGCCAGGTGAAGAGTGGAGGGAAAAGAGCATGAATAGAGTCATAGTAAGCCTATGTGGTGCATGTTTCATCAGAATGGGAGTAATGGAGAAGAAGAAAGTGCATAGCAGCCATTATAGGAGAGGCCTAATGTGGTAGGCTTAGTTTGAAATGTAGGTTTATTTGGAGAGCCATTGAAGCAGAAAGTGAACAGCCTCATGATTTTGACTCAAATTATGTTTGAAAATTTATATATTTTTTAACTTCTTATATTAAGACAAAGTCCCCTTAGTTGCATGTGTTCTTTCCCCCTGATAGTACTACAGAACATGGATTATATAAACGTTGGAATTACAGATTTGTGTCTGGCCTAATTATGCATGTGAAATCTATCCAATACTAAGAACTAATCTACTGAGAGTTTCTGTGGTAAATACGGCACTGTCTATTAATATCTTAATTAATATATACATATATATATAAATTGTATAAAAATGTCTTCAGCATCATAAATAAACCATATAATATAGTGTTTCTGGTATAAATAAGTGATTATGACTTGAGTATTGGACTTGAGAAAGTCATGCAGGTTCTTGAGGCAGTAACATCATCCTGGGCACTTACTACACCATCAAATGTGGGTCCTCATAAATAGCTGCATAAACAGGTATTTGCCCTTTATATACCCTTGGTAATTTTAAATGGAGACAATTCCTCTAAACAACATATGCACATGGATATACATGTGTTAATACATATGACTATAGCAAATACTTTGCTACATTATAAAATGTAACAGATACGTATAAAAAGTGCTATAAGCATGGTGCAGGGAGAGTTCTGCCTTGGAATATCCAGGAAATTTTTGAAGAAGAAGCAATATTTGAACTAGATTTTTTTTTTAATTTTTTTATTTTTTTCAGCATAACAGTATTCATTATTTTTGCACCACACCCAGTGCTTCATGCAATCCGTGCCCTCTACAATACCCACCACCTGGTGCCCCCAACCTCCCACCCCCCACCCTTGAACTAGATTTTGAAAGATGAGTAAGAATATCCCAGATAGCAAGATAAGGGAATGTCATTTTAGGCAAATGTGGAAATGACACAACCAAAGGTATAGAGGTTTGTGTGAAAGTACACAGGATGTTCTGGGAACTGAGTGAATGAATGTACACTGTGGCTGGAAGACAGGAGGGGAATAGGTAGACATGAGAGTGGAAGGTTTTGTTAGGATCAGGACAAGAGAACCTTGAAGGACATACCCATACATTTAGACTTTACCCTGTAGGCATTGTTGATATCCCAAAGGATTTGCAGAATCTGTGTCAAGAGACAGTGGAGACCAGAACCTTGCCTCTACCTCTGCTTCTCCCCCACCCTGCCTCTGAATCTCTGCTCTCTGGCCTCTGCCCCCTCATCTGCCAAAGAGAGGGTTGGACCAGATGATCTCTAAAAGGTCCCTTCTACAGTTGTGAAATTTCTTAGGCTAAGTAAGTAGCCCCATCTGTTATGTTGCAGATGGAGGGTGGTGAACAGAGTTAGGCTATCAACATGCTGAAAGGCAGAATCACTGCTCTCAAGCTAAATTTCCCCTGGGACACTCCTTTCTGTGCTGACCTCTCAGGGCAGTAGAGCCAGCTGTAATAAGATACTGATGCTGGCAGGCCTCCTTCCACCTGCCCAGTCCTATGCCTAGGAGTACCTCAGTGAGGACTTATGAAAATCTTCTAAATTGAATTCCCCTCTCTCTTATCTCACACTTTATGGAAATACTAATGATATCTTAACTTGACTAGGAGAAGATAATGCAGCTTCATTTGTCCCAGCCATGGGCTCTCAGTCTTGACCAACAGGTTGGTAGCAAAGGTGGAACATTTGCCTATAAAGAGAGATTGCTCAAAGCAATCTTCCTGCTGTCTTAGGAGAGACTTGTTTTGTCTTTCATGCTTTCATTTGTTATCAGCCTTATCCCATGGTCTTTGAAATATTCTCTTCCAGAAGTGGGGAACCTTATATCCTTCCTATACTGTTCACATGGGCATTATCAGCACATATACATAAAGGATCTTCCATATACCAGGCCTTGTATTAGATAATGAGGATAAGAAAGAAGTCAGACACAATCCCTACCCACAAGGAGCCCAGAATTTGGTGAAGGAGGCAGAAACATGCACAGATAGTTAGGCATCAGCTGTTAGTTACCACAGTAGAGAAGATATTTACTTACCCAATCTAAATTTCTTTTTTTTTAAAGATTTTATTTATTTGTCAGAGAGAGAGGAGAGCGAGCGAGCACAGGCAGACAGAATGGCAGGCAGAGGGAGAAGCAGGCTCCCCGCCAAACAAGGAGCCCGATGTGGGACTCGATCCCAGGACGCTGGGATCATGACCTGAGCCGAAGGCAGCTGCTTAACCAACTGAGCCACCCAGGCATCCCCCCAATCTAAATTTTATGGAATGAATGAAAAAGCTCCCTGTCCTCAAGTAACTCATAGATGAGTCTTTCACAATGATGAAGATGCATTCTATTTTAGGTATGTGTAGACAGTGTTCAGAAGATGTACAAATTTTATCTCCTGTGACATGGGTTTGATAGAGTAGGTCAGAAAAGTTTTCAACATGAACGTGGTATTTGAGTTAAATCTTGAAAAATAAATAGGCTTTTTATCAGACTGTCATAAGGGTTTTGTGGGAAGGGGACAACATGAGGAAAGGGAAAGTAAGAACATTCTGGGTGGAGTCTCAGCATAAGAAAACCTAGACATATGAAAAGTTTGGTGTATTCCTGGAACCATATTTAGATCCCTGAATATGGCTGCATTTTTATCTTTTAAAATGGTTGTATTTTATCCTGCAACCTTGTTAGACTCAGTAGTTCTTCTAGCTTTTCTGTAGATTCTGTCAGGTGTGTATACACACACACACACACACACACACACACACACACACACACACACACACACATATATATGAATGACAGTTGTTTTATGGCCCAGAATGTGGTCTATCATGGTGAATGTTCTACATGCACTTCAGAAAAATATCTATTTTGCTGTTGTATATAAGTGGAATATTTAATAAATGCCAATTAGGTCAAGTGGCTGATAGTGCTGTACAAGTCTTCTATATCCTTCCTGATTTTCCGTGTATGTATTCTATCAATTACTGAGAGAGAAGTATTGAAATCTATGACTGTTAATTGCGGGTTCATTCAACTGTATCAGCTTTTGCTTCCTGAATTTTGATGCTCTGGTATTAGAGGCATGAACAATTAGCATTGTTAGGTCCTCTTAATGAATTGACACTTTTATTTTTATGAAATTACCCTCTTTATTCCTGATAGTCTTTGCTCTGAAGTCTACTGTGTCTGATGTTAATATAGCCACTCCAGCTTTTCTTTCTTTATTAGTGTTAAAATGGTATGTCCTTTTTCTAAACTTTTACTTTTAATTTATATGTGTCTTTATGTTTAAATTGCATTCCTGACAGGTAGCATATAGTTGGATCTTGCTTTGTTATCCAATCTGGAACACTCTCCTTTTTTTTTTAAATTTAATTTAATTTATTTATTTATATGTCAAAGAGAGAGAGAGAAAGCACGAGATGGGGGAGGGTTGGAGGGAGAAGCAAGCAGACTCCCCCCTGAGCAAGTAGCCAGATGCAGAACTCAATCCCGGGACTCTGGGATTATATTATAACCTGAGCTGACAGCAGATACTTAACTGACTGAGCCACCCAGGTGCCCTCTGCTTTTTCAATTACAGTGTTTAGACTGCTTACATTTAACATGATTATTTTTTAAGTTTTTAGTTAAATTCCAATTAGTTATTAAGTTATTTGTTATTAGTTTCAGGTGTACAGTTTAATGATTCAACATTTGCATAAATACCTGGTGCTTATCACAAGTGCCTCCTTAATCCTCATCACCTATTTAACCCACCTTTACCCCGCTTACCTCTCCTTTAATAACCATCAGTTTGTGCTCCATAGTTAAGAGTGTGTTTCTTGGTTTGCTTGTCTCATTTTTTCCCCCTGTGATCATTTTTTTAGTTTCTTAAATTCCACAAATGAGTGACTACTCAACCATAAAAAAATAAAATCTTGCCATTTGCAACAACATGGATGGAGCTAGAGGGTATTATGCTAAGCAAAAAAAGTCAAAGAGAGACAACATATGATTTCACTTATATATGGAATTTAACACGATCATTGATAGAGTTAAGTTTAATCTATAATTTTGCTCTTTGTTTTGTGTTTGTCTCATCTGTTCTTTATTCCTTTTTTTTTCTCTTTTTCTGCTTTCTTTTGAAGTATTTGTTGAGATTTCTTCTCCCCCCCCAACTTTTTGTCTTCCTTTTTATCTCCTTTGTTGATTATTAACCCTAACTCAATTGTGCTATTTTTGTGGTTGATTTAGGGTTTGTAGTATGTATCTTTAACTATCACAGAATACCTACTTCATATATAGCATAAGAAATTTATAATAATGTATTTATAATAGTGTATTTATGCTTCTTTCCTTTCAGTCTTTGTGTTATTGATGACATACCTTTTACTTTTGTATGTCTTATAAATCCCATACTACATAATTATTTTGTGTAAACAGTCAATTATATTTTAGAGTTATTTAAGAAATCTAAAATATTTGTCTATTTTGATTTTCTCTCCCCTCCCCCTTTTTTTTGGTAGATAGATAGATTTCCATCTGGTCTCATTTTCCTTCTACCTGAAGGACTTCCTTTAACATTTCTTAGAATGTGGGTCTGCTAGTAATGGATTCTTTAGAAAAACCTTAATTTTGCCATAGTTTTGACAGATATTTTGGTAGAAAAGAATTCTAACTTGAAAGTTTTTTTTTTCTTTCAGTATTTCAAAGATGTTGATCTATCATCTTCTCACTTACATAGTTTCCAAGGAGAAAACTATTTTCGTCCTTCCTTTTGTTTCTCTGCACATAAGGTTTCTTCCTCTGGCAACTTTGAAGATTTTCTCTTTATCACTGGCTTTGACAAATTTTATTTTGATGTGCCTGATGTAGTTTTCATTATGTTTCTTTTACTTGGGGGCTTCTTGAGTTTCTTGGATACTTATAGTTTATAGTTTCCATCAAATTTGGAAAAATTTCACCCATTGTTACTTTAGACATATATTATTTTTATCCCTCATTTCAGGAGTCCCAACTTCTTTATATTAAGATTATTAAAGTTGCCCTCCAACTCACAGATGCTTTGTTAATTTAGGAATTGGGATGGGGGGAGTTTTCTGTTTCTTTATTTTTGGATATTTTTATTGTCATGTCTTCAAATTTGCTAATCTTTTCATCTCCAGTGTCTAATTTGCCATTATTTCCAACTAATGCATTTTAATCTCAGTTATTATAGTTTTTATCCATAGAAGTTCAGTTTAGGTCTTTTTGTATATCATTCATGTCCTTTCTTAACTTTTGGAACATATAGAATAC
Source organism: Lutra lutra (assembly GCF_902655055.1). NCBI lineage: Eukaryota > Metazoa > Chordata > Mammalia > Carnivora > Mustelidae > Lutra > Lutra lutra. Next base: position 158,942,019 of record NC_062281.1, read on the forward strand.
AGTTATAATAACTATTTTAATCTCTTTTTCTGTTGATGTTAGTATCTATATCAGTTCTGCACCCATTTTGATATGACTTCTTCCCTTAGAAAGAATTTCCCTAATTCCTTGCATTCCTGTTATTTTTTACTAGATGTCAGACATTTATTAAATGGCCTAATTTTAACCTGTGGGGTTAAATGTTTTAACCTATTGGGTTAAATGTCCAAATTCTTACAAATGTTCTTAAAGTTTCTTATAGGATGTGGTTTTTACTTTTTTAATTATGTTTAGTTATCTGACATAATTTTTGATGTAGTGTTCAGCGATTCATTAGTTGCAAAAAACACCCAGTGTTTGTCACAACACATGCCCTCCTTAATACCCATCAACTGGTTACTCATTGCATCCACCCCCACTCCCTTTGTAACCCTCAATTTGTTACCCATAATCCAGTCTTTCATGGTTTATTGCTCTCTCTGATTTCTTTAGAAGTAGTTTTGTCCTTTCTAGTCTTGCTTTTAAATTCATTAGGTGGTTTCAGAGTAGTGTTTGGCCTAGGGTTAATTATTCTCCACTACTGAGGCAAATCCTATGTGAGTATTCTACTCAAATTCCCTGTGAATTATGAGGTTTTCCAGTTTATCTGGTATGTATAGGCACTGCTCTTAGGGGTGTATCAGGCACTGTTCCATCTAATCCTCTCAGATGCTTCTTTCTCCAGTCTTAATTTTTCTCACATACATGTACTGATCATTGTACTGCTGAATACTCAAGAAGAGCCCTTAACAGATCTCCAGAGTTTTTTCTCTTTTCAGCTCTGTCCTCTCTAGTTCTCTGACCTGCAAATTCTAGCTCTCTGACTTGCAAACTCAGTCTTTACAGATTATCAGCTTCATCTCCTTAATGGAGGGAGTTTGCCAGACTCTACTTGGGTTTCCCTCTCTGTGTCAGGTCCTGGAAATTCTCAAGGTATAAGCTGGAGCAATCTTGTGGCCCACCACATTAGTTTTCCATCTCATAGCCATCTATTATGTCCTTCATTGCCTGATGAACAATGTCTTAAAAGTCATTTTTTTTTCATATATTTCATCTGGTTTTTGGTTGTTTCAGGTGGTAGGATAAATTCAATTCCTAATTATTCTATCTAAGCCAAAGGTATAAGTCCTCCCGAATTCCTTATTATGGCATAAGCACCTCCAGATACAGATTCTAGTTACACCTTTATCTTCATCTTCCTCTTCTCCCTCGTGCTCACTGTCCACTATAAAATACTGCAGATACCATGCTGTGGCACTTTTCTATGTTCCCTCTGCCCAAAAGGCCTTCTTCCCCATTTCCCATGTCCTCCTTCTGAATAACTTTTACTCACTGTCCCAGACACAGTTTAGGCATTACATACTCCTACTTGTTTTGCCTTCTGCCCCTAGACCAGGTTATGAATTTTGCATCTCTCTATCAGAATTGTTTCTCAATTGTCTCAATAATGTTTCATGGAAGTATAGATAGATGTTAAAAGGTAGTAGAGATTAATGGAAAAATGTTTTTTTAAGCAGTATTAAATAGTTTTTCATTTTATTTTTTAAAGATTTTATTTTTAAATAATCTCTACACCCAGTGTGGGGCTTGAACTCACAACCCTGAGATGAAGGGTCACAGGCTCTACTGATTGAGCCAGCTGGGCACCCCTACAGTTGTTTCATTTTGTTTTGGTTTTTTTTTTTTCTTCAAGTCTTTTCAGAACCTAATGTGCATTTTGAGTCTCCAAGAAGAGGTGTGATAGACAGATGAGAAAACTAAGTCTAAATGAGATTTTATTTTTTAAGTAAAACAACAACAAAAAACAAACAACCATACTAGCCAAGGCCCTGTTGTAGAGTGAATAGGCTTGGCTGTGCCTGAGAACTCCCCTATTCAAGTCTCTGTGGGAGTACAGAGCCCAGTGTAACAGTAAAAGAGCTATATCCCTAGTCCTGGGCCTGCTTCTAATTTATTATGTGTACTTGGACAAATTATTTTCCCATTCTAGACCTTAGTTTCCATATCTTAGAAATGGTGGTAGAAGCTGGATTTGATAAGGTTAGACTTGATCTTCAGCCTCTTAACCCTCTACTGCCAGCTGTGATTGCACCAACCTTCCCTGAGCTCTTTCTTGGTGAATTCCTATAGCCTCAAAATTCATTTTTTTCAATTATCAAGTTGTTGTATATCTTTCCTAAATAATCCAAGTAAAAGACTCTTGCCTCAGTTCTGAGAATATCAGTTTTTCTTTTGGCATGCCTTGCACATAACAGAGTCCTAATAAAATTTATTTAGTTTTTCCTTACTGTGTTCTCTTGTTCTATAACTAGTCTTATATCAGAAACCTGGAGACCTTTCTAGGCTCCTCCTCTCCCTCATTCCTCATTTATATGGTTGTCAAATTTGATTCTGGTTGCTTCTAGATGTCTCTTCAATCAATCCCATTATTTCCTACCCCTAAAAATATAGATATTATTATTATCATCACTCCTTTTGGTATAGTTGAAATGATAAAAGCAAACTGGGGCATAAGAGATTAATTTGCCCAAGAATTTACAGCTAGTAAATCCCTGAGACATGACCAGTACCTAAGTTCTAATATACTTGTTTTCTCAATTAACATTTCCTTGTTGAATGAATGAATGAATGAATGAATGAATTTGGAAATTAATGTGAATTTCTTACATTTCCATTATTTCTTTACCTGACAGAAACTTTGGAGAAGTTTTCACCATAATTTTGCTTTGTTGAGTTGCACAATAATCTTGTTTAACTCTGAAAAATGAGCAATGTCCAAGTGTCCCCTGTGGGATGCCTGAGCTTCAGTGAGCTCTTACCAATATCTCTGAACATGCTGAGTATCTCCCCTAGAACCTCCTTGTCCTTGTTTCCCTTTGAATATCTACAGACCTGGAAGCAGCTGCCAAGATAGAACCTAACAGAACAGACTGTTCTCAACCTCTTCTCCTCATCCCTCTAGGAGGTGGCTGTTTGCACCATTTTTTACCCATAATTGAGACAACTTATCTAGATGACAACATAAGTGGAACTGTAGGGTTTTTTTTTAAGTATTAGAATGTACTGTGCTTCCATGTGAATATGAAGGGAAAATTGTTATAAATTTTTATTGCATTGAAAGCAACTTCTATCTCAAGGATGTCATTTCTGATGAGTAACTTGATTCCAGAATAATGTCTGTACAACTGATCATGCTTATATTTAAAAAGAGATAGAAAAGCAAATTCATGTTTTTTATCCTGTCATTCTGTAAAGCCCAGTTTTAATTATTTGGCCAGACACCACAGCCCTGTCATTGGTCCCTACCCATCACTCCAGTCTTATTCCCTACTGCTTGCCTTAACTTTACTCTTCAGTCATAGTGAACTGCTTGCCAGAGCCTGAACATACCTTTCTACCTTCTTAATATGTCATTAATATGTTTCCGGAGGTTGCTTTACCACTTTTCTTACTTAGAGGACTCTTTGCTATCTTTCAAAACCTTGGTTAGGTGTCCACTCTTCTCTAGAGTTTTCCTTGGCTCCCATGCCACCCCAAAATAGAGTTGACTGCTTTGCTGTGTACACACTTTATCATTGTCTCTATCACTTTGTTTTCTATTTGTTTGATCTCAACTGTATCTCCTCATGTGTTCCTAGGAAGTTATTAAGCTTGACACATGCTTGGGGTTCAGGAAATCTTTGTAGTTAAACTCTGATCCAAACCCATATAGGTAGAGCTCTTTGCATTTCAGACTAGAAGGAACCTTGGAAACCATTTAAAGGCTTTGCTTCACTTACTGCTGAGGAAACTAAGGCCAGGGAAAGGCAGTAATTTGCCCAACATCACATTGTACATTTGATGACATTTGTCCATTGTTAGGTAAGTCTTTATCTTTGCAAAACTAGGGAATTCAACATTCGTTTTTACTAGAATTGTTAGTGTTCTTTTTTTCATATTCTACTCTACAGAGGTTAGGGGCATATACTAGGGAGCCAGACATTCTAAATTTGAATTGCAGCCATACTACTCATTACTGAGAAACTAGCAGATAGTACATACTTTTTCTCTTTCTCACCTTTCTCCTCTAGATGATGAGGATAATGAAATAATTTATTTCATAGTGTTATTGTGAGGAATTAGTTATACCCATAAAGTCCTTAAATAGGGAATAGAACACAGAACGCACTCAATAAATTTTCCTTACCATGCATAGAAGTAAGGAGGAGGAGGAAACAGGGTCAACTCAGATTTCTGATACAGAAAAATGATTGGGAAGTATCAGAAGGAAACTAAGACCCTGGTCACATAACATTACAGATGTTCTTGATTGCATCCTAGTGTTGCTATGTCCATGGGTGAAGACAATAAAATTAATCCAAAGGATCTTGAGTAAGTTCTTGTTGTTGTTTTTCCTTGAACACTTATAGCCCTGTTAACAGAAGTAGGACAAATGTGTAGGCACAACCAGAGGTCAGACTTCATCTCCGCTTTCAGATAATCTTTCCAATATTCAGAGATGCCTAAATATGAAGCAGCCTGCCTAGGAAGATAGCAAGCCCCCATCACTCTATGCATTCAAACAGAATGTTAGCAGCCACCTAGGGGCTCAGATGTATCAAGTTCAAACATGAAGTAGATACCTGAAGCACATGGGTCTTAGGATCACTTTTAACTGCTTCAGTGTTTTTTTTTAATGTGTTTTATTTTACCGTTCTAAAGTTCTAAGGCCCTGTGTTTCCTTAAATGTATGAGTCCATGATTCTATGATTATGTTGGGTTAACTGTCAATTCTATATATTGTGTTTGGCATCAATCTGGCTATCCCTTTTATAACAATATCTTTAGAACATATTGGGAATTTTTCCTTTTGGGGTTTCAAGGTATTTTAAAAAGTGATTTCTGGGAGAGGCATCCATTCAGGGCCTTTACTAAATGCTCTCATACATAGCTCTTCTCCATGGCTATATTTTTAGCTCCTATAACCATTTGAGTTGAGCATAATTAAAGGAAAACAATGGTTAAAGCAAAAAAGCACCATCTCAGCATTTTGTAAGGAATGGATGTGGCTGGAAGAAGCAGCTGCTCACTGCTGCACTTCTATTTAGAATCTACCTAGGGACAGCTCTGAGAGAGCTGAGCTTGGTCTAGTTGAAGGAAGGGACAAAATAACTGCAATATATTTTTATCACCTTTGTGACTAATCATCTATAATATTAAGTTATGATATAGGTATATATTTCAGAGATAACACTACTATATACAAAATTTATTGATTAGAACTTTATTATATACAAAATTGGGAAGTACCATAAACAGCCTTTAAAATTGTCATTCAAATATTTATAAACAATTAAATAATAATAATAATCCCTGAATCCAGATTGTCATCTCATGTAGTGTTCTTCCCTCACATTTTGCGTCCCTACATGTACAAATTTTGTAGAACTTATCCTCTTTGGCAAGTCAAATGTCCATTTGATCACTTAAGATCCTCCAAAATCAAAACAGTTTAATGACTTCCCATTCTTCTTAGGATAAAAATACTGAAAAAATATTTTCTTGGTTTGTTTTTCTGCTTTCCCTCTCCCCACCTTGTCCAGATCTCTGTTATAGGTCCTCATATACTTAAACCTTCACACTTGCCACTTTTGAGTTTTTGAATTACACATGTGAACTTTTGATTGATGTCTATCTCTTTAATAGACTGTAAGCTTCTGAGGGCAGAGAATATGCCTGTTTCAGCTCCTTCTATATGCTTATTCCTTGGCACAGTCCACTAAAACATAGTAGATATGCAATACATATTTGTTGAAAGAATGAATTAATGAATTCTACTTGGAAATATTCTGTGCCACAATACTTGAAAATCACAGAGTTAGGATGCAAGTCAGTGATTTGAGGAAAGCAGAGATACTAATTTATAGACCAGTGCATGTTTATACAAACATAGAGTACAATATGGGTCCTATTAGAATGTAGGATTTTAGTTTGGAAAGAATCAGGACATAATGGGGGCAGGGAGGAGTCATCAATGTTTTCTAGCTTTTGCCAAGTGGGATTAAATTATTTTGATGCTTATTAAATAGACCATACACCAAGATCTACATTTATAAAGGGCACAAATTTGTTGTCAACTCTTTTACAGCTAGGTGTTTAATTATTTATCTTTGAGTACACAGTTATTCTTTTGTTCTTTTACTCTTTATCCTCAAAACAGAAACAAACTCTTTGAAAACATTGCAGGTATTAATTAAAGCAATTTAGCCATTGCCTTCTCTTGTGACTTTTGGGATCTTACTTAACTCTGCTGCTACAAGGGCATATCTCTATGTGACTGAGTCATTTAGATTCATTTACAAATCTAAACTACACTATTTCAACAGAAGGGTTTAGTATATAAAAATTATCAACCTGTGTGGAGGGCTAGAAGTGCAAAAAGGAAACACTGAGATAAACCAGAGATTATATTTGCAGGAAGCTGCTATCACTGCTGGGATTAGGGGAACAAAAGGGATGAGTTGGAGTTATCAGAACCTAGAAGTTTAGAGAGGGACTATGTAGCACTAAGTTCATTTCTCTGAGGAGGAAGCAGTGTCTGTGGCTGGTACCTCTGAGTGGCATGGAGAGGTTGGTTCTAGGAGTATCAAAACAAAAACAAACAAACAAAAAATAATTAAAAACTGGAGCCGACAAACACAGAAAGCAGAAAAGCAGTGTCTTCTCCCCTCTTCTTCCCACCTTCCAATTTCCCTTTAGTTGTTGGCAGAACCTAGCAGGAAGCCATATGGAAAAGAAACCTGGGAAATGTAGTTTGCAGCATTATAGTGCAGAGTATTGAAGGGTGGATTTGGAACTGAAAGACAATAGATAAATAACTGGCACAGTTCATCCCTCTAGTTACTTATTATATGTATATACCCTTCTATAACACATATAACAAAGTATGTCCACTTCATGCTTTCACCTTGGAAGATGCAGCTAATTTTCATATATATAAAGATGATCTCACAATCTTTTCAAAAGGGAAAGACACAAAGTTCCAGTGGTTACTGCATCCGTCTCTAGGTGAGGTCATATTATCTTTTTATTTTTTTATCAACATATAATGTATTATTTGCCCCAGGGGTACAGGTCTGTGAATCATCCGGCTTACACACTTCACAGCACTCACCATAGCACATACCTTCCCCAGTGTCCATAACCCAACCACCTCTTCATGCCCTCCCTCCCCCCAGCAATCCTTAATTTGTTTTGTGAGATTAAGAATCTCTTATAGTTTGTCTCCCTCCCAATCCCATCTTGTTTCATTTTTTCCTTCCCTACCCCCAAAACCCCCCACTTTGCTTCTCAAATTCCTCATATCAGGAAGATCATATGATAATTGTCTTGCTCTGATTGACTTATTTCGCTCAGTATATTACCCTCTAGTTCCATCCACGTCATTGCAAATGGCAAGATTTCATTTCTTTTGATGGCTGCATAGTATTCCATTGTGTATGTATATATATATATATATATATATATATATATATATATATATATATACCACATCTTCTTTATCCATTCATCTGTTGATGGACATCTAGGTTCTTTCCATAGTTTGGCTATTGTGGACATTGCTACTATAAACATTCAGGTGCACATGGCCCGTCGGATCACTAGATTTGTATCTTTAGGGTAAATATCCAGTAGTGCAATTCCTGGGTCATAGGGTAGCTCTATTTTCAACATTTTGAGGAACCTCCATGCTGTTTCCCAGAGTGGCTTCACCAGCTTGCATTCCCACCAATAATGTAGGAGGGTTCGCCTTTCACCACATCCTCGCCAGCATCTGTCATTCCCTGACTTGTTAATTTTAGCCATTCTGACTGGTGTGAGGTGATATCTCATTGTGGTTTTGATTTGTATTTCCCTGATGCTGAGTGATGTGGAACATTTTCTCATGTGTCTGTTGACCATCTGGATGTCTTCTTTGCAGAAATGTCTGTTCCTGTCCTCTGCCCATTTCTTGATTAGATTATTTGTTCTTTGGGTGTTGAGTTTGATAAGTTCCTTATAGATTTTGGATACTAGCCCTTTATCCGATATGTCGTTTGCAAGTATCTTCTCCCATTCTGTCAGTTGTCTTTTGGTTTTGTTGACTGTTTCCTTTGCTGTGCAAAAGCTTTTGATCTTGATGAAGTCCCGATAGTTAATTTTGCCCTTGCTTCCCTTGCCTTTTGCAATGTTTCTAGGAAGAAGTTGCTGTGGCTGAGGTTGAAGAGGTTTCTCTCTGTATTCTCCTCAAGGATTTTGATGCATTCCTTTCTCACACTGAAGTCTTGCATCCATTTTGAGTCTATTTTTCTGTGTGGTGTAAGGAAATGGTCCAGTTTCATTTTTCTGCATGTGGCTGTCCAATTTTTCCAACATCATTTGTTGAAGAGACTGTCTTTTTTCCATTGGACATTTTTTTCCTGCTTTCTCAAAGATTAGTTGACCATAGCATTGAGAGTCTATTTCTGGGCTCTCTATTCTGTTCCATTGATCTATGTGTCTGTTTTTGTGCCAGTACCATATTGTCTTGATGATGACAGCTTTGTAATAGAGCTTGAAGTCCGGAATTGTGATGCCACCAACTTCGCCTTGCTTTTTCAACATTCCTCTGGCTATTTGGGATCTTTTCTGGTTCCATATAAATTTTAGGATTATTTGTTCCATTTCTTTGAAAAAAAATTGATGGTATTTTGATAGGGATTGCATTAAACATGTAGATAGCTTTAGGTAGCATAGACATTTTTTTGACAGGGTCTTTGTCTGGTTTTGGGATCAAGGTAATGCTGGCCTCATAAAATGAGTTTGCCAGTTTTCCTTTCATTGATATTTTTTGGAACAGTTTCAGGAGACTAAGTATGAATTCTTCTTTAAATGTTTGGTAAAATTCCCCTGGGAAGCTGTCTGGCCCTGGCCTCTTGTTTGTTGGGAGATTTTTGATAACTGCTTCAATCTCCTTACTGGTGATGGGTCTGTTCAGGTTTTCTATTTCTTCCTGGTTCAGTTTTGGTGGTTTATAGGTCTCTAGGAATGCATCTATTTCTTCCAGGTTGTCAAATCTGCTGTCATATAGTTGCTCATATGTTCTTATAATTGTTTATATTTCTTTGGTGTTGGTTGTGATCTCTCCTCTTTCATTCATGATTTTATTTACTTGAGTCCTTTCTCTTTTCTTTTTGATAACTCTGGCCAGGGGTTTATCAATCTTACTAATTCTTTCAAAGAACCAGCTCCTAGTTTTGTTGATTTGTTCCACTGTTTTTTGTTTTGTTTTGTTTTGTTTTTTTCTTTGGTTTCTAGTTTTTTTTTTTTTAAGATTTTATTTATTTGAGAAAAAGAAAGTGAGAGACAGAGCACAAGTGAAAGGGAAGGGGCAGAAGGAGAGGGAGAAGCAGACCCCCACTGAGCTGGGAACCCAAAGCTGCTGGATCCCAGGGTTGAAGGCAGACACCCAGGTGTCTTTCCTATCTGCCAGGTCTTATGCTAACTTTTGGAGATACAGGTGGAAGGAAGCAGCCATAACCTCTACTTTGATTCTGCTTAAAATCTGGCAGAAAGATGGCCTTTCAGTTCTAGTCCATTGACCTCTGATAGGTCTTTTGATACAATGATGAAAATAAGTAGATGTTAACCAAGATTTGCAAGTGTCATTTTCTTCTACCAGCCCTCCCAACATGGATCTTTTTATCAGCGCCTACGGGGAGAACTAAGAGATGACTTTGGAATCTAGGCAACTCAGTAGGTCAGAAATCCAGATGGACTCCACTCGTTTTTGGCTTAGGGTCTCAGAGGCCAAAGTTGGTGTCACCCAAGCTCCTTCCCTTTTAGGAGGCTCTGGTCTCTTATCTGGTCTTTATGATTTCTCTTCTACTGCTGGGTTTAGGCTTTCTTTGGTGTTCTTTCTCCAGCTCCTTTAGGTGTAGGGTTAGTTTGTGTACTTGAGACCTTTCTTGTCTCTTGAGAGAGCCTTGTATCAATCACTATATACTTTCCTCTCAGGACTGCCTTTACTGTGTCCCACAGATTTTGAACTTTTGTGTTTTCATTATCATTTGTTTCCATGAATTGTTTCAATTCTTCTTTAATTTCCTGGTTGACCCATTCATTCTTTATAAGGATGCTGTTTAGTCTCCATGTATTTGGGTTCTTTCCAGATTTCCTCTTGTGATTGAGTTCTAGCTTCAGAGCATTGTGGTCTGAAAATATGCAGGGAATTATCCCAGTGTTTTGATACTGGTTGAGACCTGATTTATGACCCAGAATGTGATCTATTCTGGAGAATGTTCCATGTGCACTGGAGAAGAATGTGTATTCTGTTGCTTTCAGATGGAATGTTCTGAATATATCTGTGATGTCCTTCTGGTCCAGTGTGTCACTTAAGGCCTTTATTTCCTTGTTGTTCTTTTGCTTAGATGATCTGTCCATTTCAGTGAGGGGAGTGTTAAAATCCCCTACTATTATTGTATTATTGTTGAAGTGTTTCTTTGATTTTGTTATTAATTGGTTTATATAGTTGGCTGCTTCCATGTTAGGGACATAGATATTTAAAATTGTTAGATCTTCTTGTTGGACAGACCCTTTGAGTGTGATATAGTGTCCTTCCTCATCTCTTATTATAGTCTTTGGCTTAAAATCTAATTGATCTGATATAAGGATTGCCAGCCCAGCTTTCTTTTGATGTCCATTAGCATGGTAAATTGTTTTCCACCCCCTCACTTTAAATCTGGAGGTGTCTTGGGGTCTAAAATGAGTTTCTTGTAGGCAGAAAATTGATGGTTTTTTTTTTTATCCATGTTGATACCCAGTTTCTTTTGATTGGGCCATATAGCCCATTTACATTCAGGGTAACTATTGAATGATGTATATTTAGTGCTATTTTACTGCCTCTAAGGTGACTGTTACCGCATATTGTCTCTGTTCCTTTCTGGTCTGTTACTTTTAGGCTCTCTCTTTGCTTACAGACTCCTTTCAATATTTCCTGTAGGGCTGGTTTAGTGTTTACAAATTGTTTTAGTTTTTGTTTGTCCTGGAAGCTTTTTATCTCTCATTCTATTTTCAATGATAGCCTAACTGGATCTAGTATTCTTGTTTGCATGTTTTTCAGATTTAGTGCTCTGAATATACCATGCCATTTTTTTCTGGCCTGCCAGGTCTCTGTGGATAAGTCTGCTGCCTATCTAATATTTTTACCATTGTATGTTACAGACATCTTGTCCCAGACTGCTTTCAGGATTTTCTCTTTGTCACTAAGACTTGTAAGTTTTACTATTAGATGACAGGGTGTGGACCTATTTTTATTGATTTTGAGGGGAGTTCTCTGTGCCTCCTGGATTTTGATGCTTGTTTCCTTTGCCATATTAGGGAAATTCTGTGCAATAATTCACTCCAACATACTTTCTGCTCCCCTCTCTCTTTCTTCTTCTTCTGGAATCCCAATTATTCTAATAATTTTTCATCCTACAGTATCACTTATCTCTTGAATTCTCCCCTCATGGTCCAGTAGTTGTTTGTCTCTCTCTTGCTCAGCTTCTTTATTCTCCGTCATTTGGTCTTCTGTATCACTAATTCTCTCTTCTGCCTCATTTATCCTAGCTGCAGGAGCCTCCATTTTTTTTATTGTACCTCATTAATAGCTTTTCTGATTTCAGCTTGGTAAGATTTTCGTTCTTTTATTTCTCCAGAAAGGGCTTTTATTTCTCCAGACAGTGTTTCTGTAATATCTTCCATGCCTTTTTCAAGCCCAGCTAGTTAACCCAAGAATCATCATTCTGAGCTCTAGATATGACATATTACCAATGCCCATATTGGTTAGGTCCCTAAGGTTTGCTACTGCCTCTTGTTCTTTTTTTTTTTTTTTTTTTTTTTTTTGTGGTGAGTTTTCCGCCTTGTCATTTTACCCAGATAAGAATATATGAACAAGAGAATAAAACACTACAAGGGTGGCAAAGACCCCAGAAAAATGTACTCTAACCAAATCAGAAGAGACCCCAAATTGGGGTAGAAGAAAGGGGGAAAAAAGAAGTTTAAAAACAATTTTAAAAAATTAGAATATATATATACATACTATACTTGTGAATAGAACAGAGCCACCCATTTGATTTGGGGCATATTTTGGTCTCTTAGAAGAAACTGCCTTCCCAAATTTTAAAGAAATACTTATATATATACAAAGATAAGGCAAACACAATGAAGGGATGGAATATGACTATAAAGGTTAATTTTTTTTTAATTCTAAAAAAGGAATTGATAAGTTGGTTGGAAAAAGAAAGAAAAAAAAATGGAGAAAATTTGCTCAGGCTGGAGACTAGAACAAAGCCCTGTGCTTGATTTAGGGTATATTTTGATCTATTAGAAGAAAATGTATCTCAAAATTTTTTAGGAAAAAACCCTATATGTATACAAAAAATAAGGTTAGATACAATGAAGGATAAAATATGACTATAATAATGAAGGTTTAAAAAGATTTTTTTTAGGGACGCCTGGGTGGCTCAGTTGGTTGGACGACTGTCTTTGGCTCAGGTCATGATCCTGGGGTTCCAGGATCGAGTCCCACATCGGGCTCCCAGCTCCATGGGGAGTCTGCTTCTCCCTCTGACCTTCTCCTCACTCATGCTCTCTCTCACTGTCTCTCTCTCAAATAAATAAATCAAATCTTTAAAAAAAAAAAAGACCATTGAAACCAACTTTGCTTTGATTCCACAGTGACTTCACTATAAATTAAAAAAAAAAAAAAGATTTTTTTTTAGATGGAGTACCTGGGTGACTCAGTGGGCTAAATCCTCTGCCTTTGGCTCAAGTCATGATCTCAGGGTCCTGGGATTGAGCCCTGCATCAGGCTCTCTGCTCAGCAGGGAGCCTTATTCCCCCTCTGCCTGCCTCTCTGTCTACTTGTGATCTCTGTCTGTCAAATAAATAAAATCTTTTTTAAAAAAAGATTTTTAGAAAGGTATTGTTAAGATAAACTATTTAAAAAACATTAAAAATGAAAAGTTAAAAAAATTAGAATAAGAAAAAAAATTAAAAATTTAATTAACTTCACAAGACTAAAGAATCATGGGGAGAAAGCCATGAATTCCATTCTTTGCTTTCCCCTCCTCTGAAGTTCTGCTGTTCTCCTTGATCAGTGAGTTTGGTCTTGGCTGGATGTTCTTGCTAATCTTCTGGGTGAAGGGCCTGTTGCCATGATTCTCTAATGTCTTTGCCTGAGGCAGAATTCTCCCACCCTTGCCAGGGGCCAGGCTAAGTAATCTGCTCAGATTCGCTCTTGGGAGCTTTTGTTCCCTGAACGCTTTCTGCTTTCCGTAGAGCTCTGGAGGAAGGGAATGAAAATGGTGGCCTCCCAATCTCTGGCCCGGTGGAGCCAAGAGCTCAGGGCCCCAGTCCTCAGTGCACCCTTGGAGAAAAGCGGTCAGTAGCTCCCATCTCCCTGGTTTTCGGCTGCGCTCTGAGCTCACCTAGATTGTGACTGAACATTTCTGTCTCTGGCACAAGCCTGGTTTGGAGTCTCCAAACCCAGCAGATTCCTGCTGTGCTGCTTTTCTGGCAGAGGAAGGTGGGTTTCCCCAGATCTGCCACTTGTGGTGTCCCTGCTCAAAGAGCAGTGATCTGACTGTGCCACAGATCACAGTTTAAGGTAACCCCAATTGAAAGCTCACTCCTCGGCTCCATCTCTGTACTCGGCTTCCCCACTCTGATACCTGTGAGCTCCGCTACACTCAGACACTCCTGATCCTTCTGTGACCCTGCGGGATCTGAGACCACACTGTGCCCATGAGGGCTTCACCCCTGCTTAGCCTCTGGAGCAATGTCCTTCAGTGGAGCAGACTTCTTAAAGTTCGGATTTTGTGCTCTGTTGCTCCACCGCTTGCCATGAGCTCGCCCCTCCCCCTGCAGTCTATCTTCCTGTCACTTTGGATTCACTTCTCCGCACGTCCTACCTTTCAGAAAGTGGTCAATTTTCTGTTTCTAGAATTGCTGATCTTCTTCTCTTTAAGCTCCTGTTGGGTTTGTAGTTGTTTGGAATGGTTTGATAACTAGCTGAACTCCTGCGACCTGATGTCATCTCAATCTGCTGCTCCTCTGCCATCTTGACTCTTCTCCCATGTCATCATTTTTAATCACAGTCCCATTTGAATAATATGTAATCTAAAGGATAACTTTAAAGTAATGAACTTTATATAAAATATTAAGGGAAAGGAGGAGATGGAAGAAATAAATTCATGCACACACACACACCCATAACAAGCAGGGAAGAAGAGAAATGTATTTCCTGTAGCACTCATTTTTCTAACTAGTCAAAGGTATGATGATAGTTATAAATTCCTTTTTCAATTACCCTTTCTGTTCCCCCTTTATTCTCAGCAAATTTCTCAGCTTTTTGTTGTTCTTTACTTGGTGCAGTGACCCAAATCTTTATTTCTGAAGGGTATGCATCCTCAGTGAAACTTTATTGGGTGGTACTTTTCCATTAACATTTGTTATTGGACACAGAAGTACTAAAAGTCATCTTAGAGAATGCTCTGGGTTCCAGAATTATCCCTTCTTGCTCACATTGTGTTGCAGCAACCCAAATCCTCCTTAATAATTAGGATCAGTCACCCCAGCCAATATAGCAGCATAGATTGTTTTCCTTTTGGGTTAGTAGTATAAGGAACCCTAAATAGTCTGATAGTAGCCTTAGCTTTCACTTTAGCAGGACCATTATTGTGTTCCTTTAGAAAATAAGACCTCTAAACCAGCAGAGCCCAAAGTTGTTGGGATGGTAAATGAAATTTCTGTGACTGGGTTATTTGGTGTAATACAAGAGGAACCAATCTCATTTCTACCCCTGGACTCTTAGATACATATATTCTGCCTGTGTGATAAAAAACACCATATGTTGGCCATGGGTTCAAAACATACATGATATTGTATAAGAAAAAATTCCACATTTTCAGTTTCCAAACAGGAACTGGAACTGAATCTTTGTTAGATCATTCCATATCCATCAGGCCAACTGTCCTGGTAAATGAGGTATGTATTAGGACCAGTAAGTACTATATGAATGAGCCTTTTATGGACATATTTTTGCAGCAAAATGAGTTCATTTTTCAAATTAATGCTGTGTAGAATACCATAAGGTAAACAAGGAATTCTGTAAATCCATGGATTGATGGTGCTGGCAGAGGTATTGAATACAGTGAAGGAAAATTCAAATACATAATAAATGAATATTCTAGTGAGGACAAATCATTGCCTCTTCATTATGGAAGGGGATCTGATATAATCAACTTGCCACCAGGTGACTAGCTAGGAGTGACTAGCTGGGGAATCAGTGTTGGTCTCTACTACCAGCAGATTAGATACTCTGAAAAAGTCCATGTTGTAAATCCTTACACAGCCCCCATCTCTGTTGTCATGGCCTCTTTTTATATTGACTCACTGAGTAAGGTCTTGGATAAGAGATTTGCTGACATCCCAAAAACATATTACCTTAACCTAATTGTGAAGAACCTCCTCTGCAGTGGATATTCTCTGGTGAGCATTCATATAATCTTCATAGTCTTCCCATTCCAGCAATTCCACTTTCATAACTCTTGCCCAGATTCCCCTTGACAACAATCTTCTAATCCTGATCATCTATCTAGCCAAACCATTGGGCTATAAATTAGTGAAGACCATCAGTTTAAACAAAATGAACAACCAAATATGTTACTTGAAGTTCTCACACTGAAAGGATTTTACTTATTATTGTCTTCCAGGACACCCCTGATTAGGGACTCTAAAACTGTAGCAGTCCACTTCTGATTGTTGCCAGCCTAACACACAAAATCATTTGTAAACCAGACCAAAGTTTTGGGAACTTCCTTCCTATGAGGCCATAGTTGGATGGAAGGAGAGGAAGCAAAGCTGTAGGAAGAGATTCTATTACAAATCCAAACTACCTGTTCACAAAGCTGACTTGCACCTTCAGGACTTCTGGACTTACTGGTTGGTGGATTATAATTGCAAGCTTGTGATTGGTGGGTCAGATTACATACAGTTCCTGATGAGCACCCCAGGCCCCATAATCACTTGATGTCCCAAGATCAAAGTTTAGTCTTCATCTTATGGCTTTATTTACTTTAGCTTACTACTCTGTGGTTGTCCTACTGGAGCTTGCCATTTGCCATAGTCATTTTGAATCTCTTGGGTTGAAAGATCCCAATGCAGAGCACCTTTTACTATAGGCTGGTCCTACTGCAGAGCCTTCTCTTGCTGTGAGCTCCACTCAAAACTTGCAGCATTACAGGTTACTCAGTAAGTGGACCAGTACTATACAGTCATATATGGTATATGTTACCTCCAAAATGCAAGGATGCCCACTCCTATCAGTTTGCATATTTCTTAGAGGTAAATACTACAAAGCATAACAATTTATTTTTCACTTTAGAGGGATATTTCAATATGCTCCAGACTCCTAGACACCTTGAAAATTTCACTGAAATAATAGGCTCCTAGTTTTTTTTTTTTATTTTATTTATTTGTTTGACAGAGAGAGAGAGATCACAAGTAGGCAGAGAGGCAGGCAGAGAGAGAGGAGGAAGCAGGCTCCCTGCTGAGCAGAGAGCCTGACGCGGGGCTCGATCCCAGGATCCTGAGATCATGACCCGAGCTGAAGGCAGAGGCTTAACCCACTGAGCCACCCAGGTGCCCCTAGGCTCCTAGTTTTTTATGAGGTTTATCTCTCACCTTCTGTCACACATGTGTCTTCTAAGCATCTATGGTACTACAAACTATCTTCTCAAAATACTGATGTTATACAATATATTATACAAGTGGGATGATCTGTAGGATGTCAAGATGATCAAGATATCCACAGACTAGATTAGGATTAAAAAAATAGGAGGGTCAAAATACCCCTGCAAATAGATAGGAAATATGGGATAGTCCCTGTCAGGTAAAAACAAACTGCTTCTGGTAGTCCTTGAAACTTATAAAGAGAAAGACATTTCCTAAATCAATAGCTTATACCAGGTGCCAGGAATAGTATTGATATCATCCAGTAACTATATTACATCTGGAACAGCAGCTGTAATTGTAGTCACCACCTATTTAAATTTATAGTATTTTATAGTCATCCCCAAAGATTCACCCACTTATTCCATAGACCACATAAGTGAGTTAAATGAAAAAGTGCTAAGAATGTTTAATAGACACAGTTCTATTTGGGTTCATAAATCTCTCCTCTAACTTTTCAAAAGCTAAAATTTATGAGTATCTATCTAGTCCTTATGACTGATGAAATACAAGATGTGGCATTTCCCATCAAAGGTGTTCGTATCTCCTCCTCAATTTTACAACATGAAGTTAAGTTGTGTACTCCTGCCAGACCCATTCTAAACGTGGCAACCATCAAAGCATTTCTCATGCAAGAATAGTAATTGACTAAAAGCCCAACTGCTGCACTGAAACCCACTGCTGTGTTTGTACTGAGGCCATACTTTCAGCAAAGACTGAACTCAGTTGGGATATTAAGGCTGCCTTGTTCCTGGGTAATAAGAACTCCTCTGCACGAAGATTTGGCTCTTTGACTCTCTATTCACCTTGCTGATCTTTTCTTAAAACTCATTGAGTCTAAAACACTTTTATTCAAGTTCCCTTCCTTCTTTTCCTTCCTTCTCTTGCTCCTTCACTTCAGGTCCTGCCTTGAGTACCTGCACCACAGTCTGACAGCATTCCCAGCCTCCTACAGGTCCCTCCCCCATTATATCCCACAGGCATTTCCCCTACTATTATTGCTTGTCTATACTATTTTGATGTCCCATTCTCAGAGCATCCGAACTAACACACACCCAGTCCATGATATAGTAAGATGGGATCTCCTCTAAGATATGTTTATTCTCTGGAGCATATTGAATAAACAAACAAACGTGCAAGAATTCAAAGCTACTAGCTCTAGCAGGCAGAGCTACTACTAGTTTATGTTTTTTTTTTTTTTTTTTTGCTTGATGACCTTATTTTACAAATGAGGATAGCATTCCCTATGATGCAATATACCATTGCTAGTTGCCCTTGATTTCAGTTCCATCTGATGTTATCAGGGATCCCTAGATGTTTTCTGAGAACTAAAATTATTGAATAGGTACACTTAGATGTGTTCAGTAGGGGAAAGGGTGTTGGGCAGGGATTGAAGGAAAAAGTACTTTGTCTGCCTCCAATAGCAATGCTGGTGAAGTAGAGGAATGGCTTACAGCCCCTAAGTCTCAGAGATAGAGGTCTAGAGATGAAGTGGTTTTTCTACTTTCTTTTAGGTGGGACAATCTGTTCTAATTTCTTGAAGCAAAGCATAAGTAGACCACTGACTGTTTTCTTTAACCCAGCTCTGACAGTTACTAGAGTTCATAGAAGTATCTATGATATTTCACTGTATATGCAGTGAAATGCACTGAATTTAAACATTGGATTTCTTGGGCTTTAATGTCTACACCTGTGTAACCATCCCAGTGAGTACTTAGAATATATTCATCACTCCCAGAAAACCCCTGTATGGCTCTTTTCCAATCACTTTCCATCACTCAATAAGCAAATTTTGATTCTATCACCAAAGATTGGTTTTGTTTATTCTTGAACTTCATATAAATGAAGTTCTGTAGTATGAACTCTTTTATATGTAACTTATGTCAGTCAACCATCCACATTGTTGAATGCATCAATAGTTTATTCTACGTTCTTTTTTTCTCTGAATTATCATTCCTTAGAAAACTTGATAAGGGTCACAAATTTAGCATTTAGTGAGTAATCTTGGGAAAGCCTTGTAAACTTTTTAAGCTCCAGTTCAGTTATCTAAAGAATAGGAATAATATGGTCTATCTCTCAGGGTTAGGCATATACCTGTTAGAACTGTGTATGAGACATGGTAAGTGCTCATTATAGGCAGCTATAATCATACAATCTCTATGCTCCTTTTACTCTAGAAATTACTGTAAGGAACTCTTTTATTTTTCCAGATGAAGACAGGGAGGCCCGAGGCTTCTCTTCAGGAGTAACACTCAGGGCTTCTTGATGCCCGGCACTGTGCTTGTTCTACTACTCCTCATGCACTTTGCAGAAAGGCTTTATTAGGCTACTCCAAATAGTATGCAACAGAAAAGTACCTTCTTTCTGAAGACTGTCAAAATACCCTTCCAACGAGAACCTAAATAAACAGTTTTCTGAAACCTTTCGGATTTTTTAATAAGTCAAAATATACTTTTCTGACAGCATAATTGCTTTTCATAGTGGGACCTTAAATCTGCACTATAAAAGAATAATGCAACAGTAGATCATTTGTGAAAACTTAATGAAAACGGAGTAAGGGAACCTCAGAGTCACTAGACCTTGAAATTCACTTTCAGAAACTAATTTGCAGCACATGCATGAGAAACATATTTAGACATGATAAACTTCCAGGCTGGCCCTGGGCAGGTGTGGAAGTTTATCTCGATTAACTCCTTTGTTTTAATTAATGCCAAAGAGCAAAGTGTGGGGATCCAGCATTCTGTCAGCAGGAGCCATTTTGAAGGGAACCAGGTATTTCTATGTTCTGGATCATCTCAGTGGGACTGCCTGCTGTTGAGGATTGTGAGACCTTCTAAGACACCACACCTGCTTCTCTCCTCTCTGGTGCTGATCTCATTAATAAAAATAATTAAGTCTCCTTATATGGAGCCAGGTCACTACAGTGGTTAAGTTCAAGTTATGGAGCTGGACTTCCTAGGTAGAATCTCCTCTATCACTGTGAAGCTGTATGATCTTAAGCAAATAATTTAAACTTTCTGTGGTTTAGTTTCCCTCTCTGCAATATGGAGATAATAATAATCCTCAAAGACTTGTGTTGAAGATGAAATTAATTAATATAAGTAATATGCTTAGAATTTGCTTACCACATAATAAGTGCTCAATGAGTGTTAGGTATTATTATTTTATCCTCATTGTAATGCAGAAGTGAGCAAAGAGCCTTCCATTCATCTTATCACTGAACCATCATGACAATCTTATAAGGTAGATACTATTATCTCCATCTTAGAGATAAGGATATGGAAATTCAGAGGGTAAGTGTTAATGGACTGATGTGATGGAATAGATGAAAACAAACTTGTGACTTTGGTTTCACTTGAGAGCTGTCTAGAGTTTAGTTCATTCATAAGATAGCTTGACAAAAACCTACAAGTTCCTGAAATTTTGTTGTCTGTATTCAGAGACTTAGTAACCATTTGTTCCTGAAAGAGTCAAATCACCACTTTCTAAACACCTACAGTGACCCAAGGTCATTTGAGCTTTTCTATTTTCCTTATTAACCACTCTCCCTTTAAAGCCCATTGCAGTCAGTGAGGAGGAGAAGGAGGTTGCCATTTCCTGACCTTGAAGCACCAGGGCCTGTTACTGAAATATTGAGGGTTTTTCTTTTTTGCCTTGAGTTGGGAGAAAAGAAATTCTGTCAGCCAGAAGATTCAGCGGCAATCCATGTACACTGACTCAAAATACCTTTAAGGACTTGGATGGAGTCAGGAATCCAAAGGTTCTTCTTCATGCTACCAGAATTTTAATCTTGGTTGCCAAGACTCCTGGTATATGTAACCAGGAAAATGAGCCAAAATGAGTATGATGACAGCCTCTTGTTCTGGAAAGTAAGATGCACCCAGGGTGTCAGTTCATTTGCTCATTTGATGTCCAGAAAACCTTCCAGGAGGTAAGACAGGGTAGAGATAATACCCAGGAAGTTGTTTATCCTAGGTATGGAGGTTATTTTACCTAGCTTTGAAAAGGCTCATCCACAGTATGTCTTTAGGCTACTATATCCTTCCCTTTTCTGAATTCTAACTTCTATATCTCTAAAATGAGGGCTTTGGATCAGAACAATCACTTGCAAGCTTTTTTAGAGTGAAGGAACCCTTTTCTCAAATGAAATCTCCTGTATAATATAAAACTGAAACAAGAAAAACTCTCTAGGTTGAACTGGAGGGTGGCAGACCTCATTCCTTTTTGTCAGAAGAAAGTACCAGAATTATTTTTTTTAATTCATTATTGAAGTGTAGTTGATATATAATGTTATATTAGTTTCAAGTGTACAATATAGCAATTTGGAAATTTTATACATGACTTACCATGATAAGTATGATCACCATCTATTATATGCAATATAATTACAATGCAATTATTTTATATATATATATATATATATATATATATATATATATATATAAAGTATTATTGACTACATTCCCTGTGCTGAACTTTTCATCTCTGTGATTTGTTTTATAACAGGAAGTTTATACCTCTTAATCCCTTTCATCTAGTTCACTCACCCCTCACCCACATCCCCTCTGGCAACCACAAATTTGTTCTCTGTATTTATTTGTTTGTTTGTTCATTTGTTTTGTTTTTTAGATTCCACATATAAATGAAATCATGTGGTATTTATCTTTCTCTCTCTACCCAAGTTATTTTTAAGAGTTTCAGTGGTTAATGATTTTTGGTGGAATGGAGAAGTGAATAAGACAGACATGATATAGGGCCTGTCCCATCAGGAACACGGCCCAGACTGGCCTTAGATTCTGAACAGGTGCACTTACTACTTATCTTAGATATCAGGTAGCTGATTGTAAATGTCCGTTGCACTTACAGGGTTGGGAACCTTCCCTCCTCAACAAAGGAAGGGTATTTTTTTTTTAATTAATTTGACAGAGACAGATCACAAGTAGGCAGAGAGGCAGGCGGAGAGAGAAGAGGAAGCAGGCTCCCCACAGAGCAGAGAGCCCGATGAGGGGCTGGATCCCAGGACCCCGGGATCACGACCTGAGCCGAAGGCAGGGGCTTTAACCCACTGAGCCACCCAGGCGCCCAAGGAAGGGTATTTTTAACTAAGGACAGGAAAGAAGGAAGGAAGAAAGGAAGAAAGGAAGGAAGGAAGGAAGGGCAGAAAGAAAGAAAGAAAGAAAGAAAGAAAGAAAGAAAGAAAAGAGAAAGAAGGAAGGAAAAGGAAAGGAAAGAAGGAAAATTAATACTAACAGTTGATCATTTTACCCTTTTCAAAGCAATTTTATGGATATTCATTAATTTAATCTTTACAATCTCTGTGAGATAGGTAGGAATATTTTTATTTCCACTGTAAAGATGAAGAGACTGAGGATTTGCAATGAGATTTGAGAGGATTAAAGTACCCAGTTAAATGACATGAAGAATTGGGGAATAGCCTTTGAAGAAGGAGGCTGCAAAGTATTTTCGGACAAGAAAGGACATTGAGGAAGCATATCAGACAGAGAAACAGCATTAGTAAAGGTCCAGAGGACTGAATATTTATAATGCAACTAGGAAATGAGTGTCCCCTGTGTGTTATAATATTAACCAGTGTGAACCAGTTGCCTTATGAGTCCAAACATAAGGAAAATTACTAATTTGGGGAATGAGAGAGTTTGAAAATAATTGGGGGGAAAAAAACTCTGGAGGGAGGAAGAGAGAGGCCACAAGTTGGGGCTGGTGTTTATTTAATTTTATGCTTCAAGATTCTATATTTTCTGGAAAACCAACAAGACACATGTTTGAATTTAACTTTTTAAATTGCAAAGTTAAGTACATGCTATTTTGGATCCTGAATCCAAACATTTGCTTGGTATTTTCCACACATCTTTTCTGCTCCAATTGGAGCACATCAAAGTCCTGGTTTGTCTTGATGCTGGGCAGACTTTCTGCTGAATGCCGTCTGGTTTTCTTAAAATGCCACCAGAAAGATGGTATTGCAAGCTATGAAAAACAATGGAATTGACTTTGCGAGAAGGTGGTGGAAAACTTGGGGAGGCCAAAGAAAGGAGGCAGATCTTTTTCTGCCATAGAGCCAGTGTATGGCCTTGAACAAGTCCTTCCTCTCTAGGCCTCTGTTTCTCTATTTGTAGAATAAACAGTTTGGGCATTTGGGGAGTTGGGTAACATGGGGGAGGGGTAGTCCTTTCTTGTCCGAAAAAAGTAACGATATTCAAAATTTGCCCTGATTTCTCATCTGCTCCATCATTACTGCTCTAGCTCAAGTCCTAATCATTCTGTCATGAAGATACTCCTCTGCTAACAGTCCCTTCCTTCATTTATGCCACCCTGCAGTCTATACTCCATACAGCAGACAGATTACTCCTTTTAAAATGAAAGTCAAATAATTTAATTTCCCTGTTTTCAACCCTCCCATGCCATATATGGCTCATGCGATCTCACATGATCCCCTAAGTTGTTTTTTTTTATTTTATTTCCTGCTGTTCTTCTTCCTCACTCTGTTCCAGTTCCCTGGCCTTTTGGCTTTTCCTTGGACACCTAGGAACATTTCTTTCTTACGGTTGTACCTATTCCCTCTGATAGATTTCTGACCCCAGATTTTCACGTTTTATTCTCTCTTCATTTAGGTATGTCAAAGAATAAAACAAAGACCACCAAACATGAAACAAAACAAAACAAAAATACATACTGAAACCAAGATACAAACAAACAAAAAACAAACAAATACACAACAAAGCTGAGTCAAGTGACTTGCCTGTCTAGGAACATACGCCAGTGAAGGTAGTTTCCCTGAGTGTGAAGTGTAGTAGCTCTTTGAAATCAGTGGCTATGTGTTTTTCCTATCTGTGACTCCAGAACACACAGAACAGCACTTTGCCTATCATAAATAATTTAGTCAACACCCTCAGGCTTGCCCTTCAGCTAAGCTCCTTACTTTCTGTTCTGTGCACATGACATGCTGTTTCATATATTTTTCCATTTTGTACATCTTATTCCTTCTCCTGCCTGCCATTGTCTTTCTATCAATTTCCTATTAGAAAATATCCACTCATGAATTACAACTCACCTTAAAAAGAAGGGCATCTCCTCCAGGAAGCATCAGCTTATGATGCTAAATATGTTCTTCCCTCGAGTTACCTCTGAATCTCAATACCTAGCACACCCTCTAGTGGAGTTCTTATCATGCATTCAGGCAGTGGTATGACTGTTTACTCAGTTATCTACTCTACCAGATTAGGAGCCCAAAAAATAGAGGGTCATGTCATAATCACTGTTATATTTTTAATGCTTGACACATTGTCATATAATAAATATTTTTTTGATTTGAGTTTTCTAGTAAACATAAATGAATGAACAAATAGTGATTAATTAATGAAGTTTGATGTTGAAGATGATATGGGGCCTTAGGGACAGAATTGCAGTGATGGTCATAGTGATAGTAAGTACTCACACATCTTGGTGACTTCCCAACAACAGATAGGAAAGTTCAACAAGAGAGCATGAGGAATGTCTTGGATCTTAGAAACAGTGTTCAGTGAGTTTTCTACCACTACATTCCATTTATGAGAAATCTCTGACAATGAGGGTGTGTGTGTTTCCTCAGTGCTAAAGTCATTTAAAGTGCTTTTTTTTTTTTTTTTAAATCAAACACTACAAGATGGCTCCATTCTTAGGATGGCTCTTTTGTTGGACTTGTCAAAGTAAGCCTTGCAGTTCTGACAAGGTGAAGACCCTCACTTTTACTCACCATGTGACCTTTTTCGGACTCAGTTATGATAAACAGGGCATGGGAAAAATTTGTTAAAATTTTTCTGTCTGGCGTATAGCAGGGTAGTAAAATGCATGCTGTTGTCTCAGATGCCTTTGAACATTCAGCATCCAGGGATGAGTAATGATTACATCCCTCTTCTATTCCTAGCTGACTCTTGGTAGAAGGAAAAAAGTCTCTTTCAGCCTTTGCCCAATGTCACTTATTACTGCCATTATAAATTGAAAACATTTTTCTGCCATAAAATTCCCTGTGATGAATTGTACCATAGGCATTAGCGTTTTTTTCATCATTTTCTTCTTGATGAGCTGGCAAAATAAAGAGAATAAAACGGGTATATTCTTTTCTTTTGGAGAAATCCAATCTCCGCAAATGACCCCCTTAAGACTCTCAATGACTGTTTGTATGGATTCTGATCTTAAAAAATCACCCAACTTGGGGGCTCGGGTGTGTGTATTATCATGCAGTTAGTTTATTATTGAGCAATAGTCTGTCTGAAAGTGATTTTGAGGATGACTTCATTAGCAGAACCACAGAAGTCTCCCCTTAAGTGATTTGAACAAGGAAATTGAGAGGGAATTTAGGACTTTTATTTAAAACAATGCTATCTTGGGCCCTTTTTCCAATGCATCACACCTCGTTACCTGAGCAGAAATACACACTTGATTGCCCACATTCTGTCTTCTTTTTGAGTTAATCCCACATTTGGAATAGAAGAAAGCTTGTGCTGATGTCCATTCTTAATGCTAAGTGCCAGGATTGTGTAAGGTGCTTCTTATATCAAATCCTCGTAACAGTTTTCTAAGAAAATATTGTGCACGTTTTATAGATGAGGAAAACAAAGGTCAGAGCTTTGAGCTTTTGTGAGTAACCTGTCTGAAATTATACAGATCATTTAAAATGAAGCCAGAATTTCAGCTCAAGCCTGTTTTTTCCCAAAAGCTGTGTTTTTTCCTCCATAGTATGTTGCCTCCACGTACAATGCAGTGGAATAAACTAAACGATCAAATGATGGAATAATTTTAATATCATTGAGTGATTACTCTTTTGGATAATTAAATCTGACATGATATGTAGACTTTCAAAATGTGTTCAAATGCAGGAAATTTAAGTTGTCTTTCTTTACCCAACTGGAAGAAGCAGAAGGCCTCTACTGATATTGCCTTTGTCTTCAGACCGCATCATCTTCATCCAGCAGAGTGAAGACAAAATAGTATCCAATTCTGTTTAGGATTGTCTGTATACGTATTTCTCTCCCCCACTAGACTATGAGCTCTTTGAGTGCAGGGATCTGGCTGGATTCATTTCTGCAGGTCTTCATTGGATGTATACTTAATGGATAGGTGAGTACGTGGATGGAAAAATTTCAGGTTGAGAGAGAGGGACTTTGAGAACATCAGAATTTAAGGGATAGGTAAATTAGGAAAAATGAGTGCAGGAGAGTGAGACAGAGCAGTGTCATTGAAGCCAAAGGTAAAGGGAGTTTTCAGGAGAGAATGGTGAAAAGAGTCAAACACCAAAATAGCATTAAAAAATAAAATGAAGGGGCAAATGAAAATTTAGCATCAATAGAATCATTGCTTGGCTTGGTGAGAATGATTTCATGGAAGGTGGAAGTGGTACCCAGTTTAGGTTAAGGAATTGGCAGAGTGTAAGCAATAATTACAAACAACCCTTTGATGGAATGTATGTGAAGTGAAGAGATGTTCTGTTTACTTAGAGAAGATGTAAAAGGGAGGGTTTTGAGGATTTCAAGCTGTGAGAGTTGATATATTTGTGAATATATTGAATATATATTTTTCTAGTTCATAGAAAAAGCAAAAAGCATGGGGAGAAGTAGAAAACATTAACTTTGACCCAGCCATAAAGCATCTCACTGATAGCCTGGTATTCTGTACATATATAGGCTTCAAGCCACCAATGATGAGGATCCTGCCCATTGCCCATAGGAGATGTGGTCTGAAAGTTAGCCAGATTCTTGTGCTTTGTACATCCTATAGAAGACATATAAGGCCTCTGGGCATTTCCATAGCATACATCCTAAGGAAGTATAATTAAGATGTATATCCTTAAGCTTCAGCAAGACAAAGAATTCTCACAATACCAATAAAACAGGAGCCAGTGCTCTATTACTATTTTAGACTCTGAATACTTCTCTTATGATCAACAGAAGAATTAATAAAAATATTTTCAGAAGGTACAGCCAAATATCTTTCTTTTGATCTGACCACATGAAAAGGCAGATGTGTGTCTGTGCACATGTGTGTGCTTATGTGTGAGTGTTTAGAATTTAATTGTCTGGCTAACTGTTTTAATTACTCACTCTTAAAAAAAAAAAAAAAAGTACTGCTCCAGCTTAGGTGTATAACCTCAAATTGTTAGGACTTGTGTGGTACTTGAATGAAGACTAGAAGCAAAAGTCATCATGTTTGAGCAGACAGCTCACCAAATCAGACTGAAACCACTGCTACCAATACAGTGAAATTTGCCATCACAACCTCTCTCCCTTGATTCCTCTGCTCCTTCCTAGGACAAAGCCACATCAGACAAATCACCATTCTCTAAACGTGCTTGGTAATCGCAAACCTCTGAGTCCTTTATATGTATTTCCCTTTTTCTTGAAATAGTACTCATCTTTTTAACATTTCAAACTTCTCTTCGTCCTCCAAGGTCTAATGTAAATGAAGTCTTCTCTGACCCCTTACCCAAAGAAGGGAGTTACTTTAACTCCAGCCCCATAACATGCCTGACATTTCCTAAACGTGACCTGATCTTTACAGCGCTGGAGCCCTGCTTTTCCGAGTTTGGAGTATCTTTTTGTCTGCCTTTCATCTCCACCTGTTCACATCTTAAAACCTTCGAGAACATTAAAGCTGAAACAACTCTTAGAGATCATAATTTTTCAGATGGGGAAATTGAGTCTCAGAGAAGGAAAGCAACTGGTAAGCTAGCAGGACTACCAAAACTAGACCACAGGTCTCAGGAAGAGTGGAAGGACAATGACTTTTGAGTTAAAACATCCTGGGTTCAAACCCAGGCTCTACCATCAACAAACTATCTGATTTTTTCATCATCCTTGAGCATCAGTTGCCTTATTTTTTTAAATTTTTATAAAAGATAATACCACGATGGTTGCTGCGAATTTCATTAAAAATGCCTACTTTGAAGCCTGGCACATGACAGATGTTTCTAGTTGTATGTACGTATATATTTTTACTTTAGATAGGCAACGTGATATAGTCACATAATAATAAAAGGAACTTGAAATAGGGAAACTCAACTGCCTGTTACCTAGAGACCTTGGACAAGTAACTGAATTTTTTTATAAAATGGAGCACTTAGTATCTTTCTGTAGAGAAAAAAATATGCGAGGATGGACAAAAATTTGCATAAAGTACCTGATGTCAGTACATCAGTGTATATCAGGCATTTGATAAAGGTCCCTTATATCATTGGCATTATTTCTACATCATGATCTCACTTAATACAGTAATTCTGCAGGATTCAAAGTGTAGATTTATTATGTTTATCAAGAGGTGTAACCAAGATTATGGGCTGGCAGCCATATTATGAAAACTCTGAGCCTTATGACTGCTCAGAGTATGACATGCAGTCTTAGAAAAACCAAGGAATAGGCACTGCTCAGAAATCAGGCATATGAGTGGGCCTCCATTCTCTGGGCAAACCAGGTGCCAGGACAGACTCAGTTATAGCAGCAAGATCCATGGGAACTTAAGAGCTGGTCTGACATATTGCTATGTATAAAAAGTCACTTTATGTTTTCTTTAATTTATTAAAAAATGTAGATATTTTGCATTGTGATTCTGATAAAGATGTGATGTCCTCCCTCTCTAACAATGTAGATTCCTGGGAGAGTACTCGGATTTTCAAAATATGTTCATTATTTTCAATATATAATTTTTGTCAAAAAAAAAAAAAGAGTTGGTCTGAAGGTATGAAAGTCCCAGGTATGAAGTATTTCTTATCTACCTACTCCTAGATAGTGTCACTCTCTTATTTTTACCTTGCCCACACATGCCCTGGTTCCATCACAGGAACTATACTTTTCCTATTCTTTTGTGTGTTCTAATTCTGTCCAGTTTGATTGTGAACTGCTGGGGCTTTTTATGATTCACATCTGGGGTCTTGTTTACTAGCATATCCTCAGTGCTTAAACATAATATTTTGTTGACTGACTATTACTTCACACAGAGCCTGACACATAGTAAATATGCAGTGAGTTTTCAGTAAATGAATGAATGAATGAATCAAATGAAACAATATGTGTGAAAAGATTTTGTAAACTGTGAAATGCTGTTTGTAGGAGATTGGTTATCAACAGTGATCATTACGAAGTCAGCAGTAAGCTCCTTTGGACTTTAAAGCTGTTGTTCAGATCACAACAGTTAGGCATTCAAGGCACAAAATGGCCACATGGTGAGCCACAGAGGTACAGGCTGAGTCAGAAGGGATGCTATGAGGTCATTTATTTTCCCTTGTCTGAAAAGCTCTGGTAAAGATCCCATCTTTCATGCCACCTGAAACCCCTGTGGGAGTTCCCCAGGAACATCATACAGAATACTGGGCCCGCATGGGAGCCATTATCCTGTGTGAGATGACAGGTCTGGAAAAAACAACATGATTTGTACACATTCCCAGCTGTCATTGAAGCTGCTGCCTTAATGGATTAATTAGCTCTCTGTGTATTGGTGCGTGTATTGGTGGCTGGGCTGCTCAGCTACTCATAGGCTTCCATGGACAGTCAAAGAGGTGATGACCATAATAACAGAAAAAATAATAACAGCTGACATTCACTGAAAGCCTACTCTATGCCAGATAATGTCCCAAGTAACTTGAATGGATTATTTTGTTCTCATAATAGCTCATAAGGTACATACTATCATTATCCCTATTCTACAAGAGGAAACAGTGGCAAAATTAGAACTCAAGCCCAGGATGCTAAATCCAAAGTCTGTGAGCCAAATCAATAATCTTATCCCCAATATTAAAATGAAGAAACAAAGGCTCAGATGTTAAGTGGCTTGCTCGTAAGTGACTGAACCAGCCAAACCTAAGTCTGCCCCAGTGCAGTCTGTACCCCTCCGGTTCTGCCAAGTGCAGACCTGTGCAGAGAGAGTCAAACAGATCCATGCAGGGCTTGAGCAGCCCAGGTCCTGTATGACCTCTGAGAGCAAGGCAGGACTCCAGGCTCAAAAAGACTGGGTACTGGGGGGAGGTCTTAGCCATAAGAGCAAGGCAGAGCCCTAAGTTGTCACAGAAACAACATGATCAGCAGTAGGCTGACTTGGTACTGCTTCCCCCAAGTCATTGAACAAGTGCTGTTTCCTTTCTGCTTTCTCTCTCTGCACCCAACCTTTCCCCTTTCTAAATCATTAAGAAAAAGAGTAAGGAAATGCACAATTACCAAGTGCATATTATTTGAAAGCATTTCTAATGTGTAATTGTTGGTGATCTTCTAGACAATTGTAAACTACATAGTTCTATTTTTTTCATTTTGATGAAATTGAAGTTAACACCAGTAATGTGCCCCAAATCACACAGCTGCTAAGTATCTGAGTTGTGATTTTTAACCCGTGTCTATGGTACATAGTAACACTCAGTACATAATTATTAAAGTGAGTAAATGAAAAAAGAAAGGAAGAAAGGAATAACAAAGGTCAGGGATCTTTTAAGTATACCAGGTTGCTTTTTTAGGATAATTTAAGACTGGTCCTTGACAAGGGTTGCTCATTGGACTCCTTCAAAAAGTACAAAATTGCCTGCCTCTGCTTCACTGAATCAGAAGCTATGCTTCAGGCATTGTTATATTTTTTTTTAACGTCCCAGATTATTCTCATGTGTAGCCAGGGTTGAGAATCACTGATCTTTGGAAGGACTGGGATTTCTCCTTGTCAGACTGAGATGTGCAGAACTTTTAAGTGGCTGTCAAGTGGGTCTTGCTCTTAGGGGAAGTAGAATGTGTAGCAGTGACCTTGGCCTTTGGGTAAGGTTTGTGCCACTCAGACTGCTGGGTTTTTTGGTCTCTTTTGTGAGCCTGGTGGAATGTAGCTTGTTTGCCTGCCTTGTCCTCGGACTACTATCACCTGCCTTGTCCTAGATTTGGCAACATGAATTCCTTCCATCTTACTGATGGCAGCTAACCCAGCACTGCCAGTAGCCTGTTGGGATGCTACCTAAGTTTCTTCTTTCTCAACCGTCCTCTGGCCAAGAATCCCCAGCCCTGAACTCACTGCCACCCACTAATCCTCTTCTATAAGCAAACAGCTCGCCCTTGCTCTCTTTTGTTTCCTCCCAGTATAACAGTCTTTATGTGTTTCTACCTCTTAGTCTTCTATCTGTGACAAAGAAGGATATTGTGAAAATCAATTCCTTGGGTCAAGGAGAAAGTATTGATTCTGCTAACAGTTCTAATGCTTCAAGTGAGTCAGAAGGTGAGGAAGATAAAAATGACTGACATTTCAGGGGCTTACTCTGACAATTGCATGATACATGCTTAAGAAATGAGCTCCCCAGAATCTTCCCTCCTGTCCAATTTTTGTGGCCTCTTGGGGCTGCCATTTTACCATCAATCCTACTTAACCTTACCCTCCTCTGTGCTACCATAGTGCTCTGGGCATTCCTCCAGAATGGCATATATTGTAGTATTGCTATAATGCACATGCACACACACACACACACACTCTCTCTCAAACCAGATTGGATCTCCCTAAGGGCAGAGAATTACAAAGTATATTGTGTTATCTCTGTCCCAGCTTCCCAGATCAGATTCTGGCACAGAGCTGGCATTATATATGGTTGAAGAGTAAATAAAACATTTCACCAATTGTCTTCACAATTATTATTTTATACAGGACCCATGGCAACCTTAGAAGATAATGTTCAGGAATTCATATCCACCTCTGGCAGAGGAAGCAGCTGATGGATTTTTAACCCAGAACTGCTGACTCTATAGCAGAATATACTCTATGACAAATGTGTTCTGTGTCACCACTCTCTATGATGAAGTCATAACGCCAGCAACTTTCAACACAGTTGACCACTCACACCTTCTCAAATTGCATTCTTCCTTTGGCTTTAGGAAACCACTTTCTCTTAATTTTATTTCCAGGTCACCTTTTACTGATTCACTTTCATTTCCTTAGCCTCTAGACATTGAAGTATCCTGGAGTTGGGTCTTGGAAGTTCTCCTTTTCTCAGTTGGCATTACATACTTGATGAGTTCATCTAGTTTTATGGCTTAAAACACCATATATCAGCCGATGACTCCTAAACTCTTTGTAATTTTTTTTTTATTTGAGTATAGTTGACACAATGTTATGTTCGTTTCAGGTATAACATAGTGATTCAACATCTCTGTATATTATGCTATGCTCAGCACAAGTATACCTACCATATGTCTCCCTACAACACTATTATAATATCATTGACTATGTTCTCTGGGCTGTGCCTTTTATTCCCATGACTTACTCATTCCATAACTGGAAGCCTGTACCTCCTACACCCCTTCACCTATTTTGCCCTTCCTCCTCCTCCTTTCCTTCTGGCCACCATTAGTTTGTTCTCTGTATTTATGGGTCTGATTCTGATTTTTGTTTGATTGTTTATTCATTTGTTTTGTTTCTTAAATTCCACATGTGAGTGAAATCTTGTGCTATTTTGATGACTCCTAAACTTACGTCTTTACTCAGATCTCTTGCCTAAACTCCTGAATCATACATCTGATAACTTGCTCAACATCTTGGCTTGGATATCTAGTAGCATATGAAGTTGTTTGTCTAAAACCTAGCTTATAATTTTTAATCTCCAAAATTACTTTTCCCATAATCTTGCCCGTATTTATAACTGATAAATCCATCCATCTCCTGTGACCCCTCTCGTTTTTGAAATCATCTTTGATTCCTCTTTCTTATCCAATAGCCTATCCATCAGTATACCTTATTGGTTCTATGATAAAAATAGATACAGATTTCTGATCACCATCATCATTTTTACCTCTATCTCCTTAGCCCAATTCACCATTATGGCTTCCCTGGATTCTTGAAATAACCTCCTAACTGGTAGTCCTTTTTATGCTGTTGCCTCCCTGGCTCTTTTATGTCTACACTTAATACACTTTATTCTGTCTACCCCTGGAAGCCATCATGATCCTCTGAAATTAAAGTCATATGGTCATAGTTCTTTGTTCAAAATCCCTCAATGGCTTCTCATCTCACTCAGGGGAACAAAAATGCAAAGTCTTTACAATGGTTTAGAAAGCCCTACATTATATGTCCTTTACCTATAGCCTTTCTGACCTCTTCTTCGCTGCTCTCTCCTTTGATCACCCTCTTTATCCACAGCAGCTTCCTTGCACTCACCAAGCATACTCCTGCTTCAGGATGTAGGCCACTGCTAGTCTCTACCTACAATACCCTTCCCAGGTATTCTCTCATTCACTCTTCTCTTCCTGCTCAAATGTCACCTTATCAGTAATTATTTCCCTGACCACCCTATATAAGATGGCAATTTCTCACATTAGCATTTCTTGCTCCCCTTATTCTGTTTATATTTCTCCTTCTGACTTCCTGAATATTTTTTATTGACTGTTTTCTGCACTAGAGCACAAGTTCTAGGAAAGCAGAACTCTGTTACTGCTTTGTTCATTGCTGCATTTCTATTGCCTAAAACATTGCCTGGCACATAAACGGCTCTCTGATCATTGCTGAATTAATTAATTCAACAAATATTTTTTGAGCATCTACTATAATAAGAGCTACCATTTTTTGAAGGTCACCCGTGATTCAGATAACTTCTGAAGTACTTCTCACGTATCATTGTATGTATTTGTTAGAACAGACATGGAAAGTGGACATTAATACCTGCAATTTATGAAAGAAGACATTTAACATCAGTGAATGAAAATGGCCCGGTTAAAATTATGTAGGAAAAATAGTGGCAAAGTAGGCTCTAGAATCCACATTTTCTCATCCCTGCATCCCAGACCCTAAGCATGGTGCTAGATAATAGAATTTGGGGCAGAAATCCCTGCCCTCAATGTGCCTATAATCTAATAGAAGAGGCAAACAGGTAAACAGATGGGTAAAATATATGGTTGGTCAGTGATAGAGAAAGGCACAAGATATCATGGACATTCAAAGAGGCGTACCCCAACGTGACCCTGAGGGGAGAGAAAATGGGCATAATTGAGAAAAAGGAAAGGTAAGAAAATGTTTCTAGAGATGTGTAGGGTCAGATATTGAAGGATGAATAGCAGTGACATAAAGAAATGGAGTAATGAGAAATTCTTGCTTGATAAACTCTAAAATACCAGTAGTTTAACCCAATAGACGTTTATTTCCCATGGTTGCTTCTCATGGGAGAGCCTCATGGGCATGCACAGAAACAAGGCTTGCCAACATGGTTGGCAGTTGAATTCTGGACATGGGTGAGATTGGCTAGAATATTAGTAAATCCATGGATGCTTGCTATTACAAATGAATGAATAAGTGAGTGGATGAATGAATGCATAAATGAGTGAAGATATATTTGCTTTTTCCTACATCTCTTATTCTCTCCTATCTAGGCCTCGTTACTTAAGTATAAAAAATAGATATTAACCTTGGATCCCTATTTTATAGCAAAATAAATTCCAGGTGGATTAATATCTAAGTATAAAAAGCAAAACTTCAATACTTTTAAAAGAAAAAAACAGGAGAATATCTTTTTTTTTTTCCTTGCAGGGAGGAGGATGGGGAGGGTGAGAGAGTGGGGAGAGAGAAAATCTTAAGCAGGCTTCACACCCAATGTGGAGCCGGAGGCAAGGCTTGATCTCATGATCCTGAAATCATGACCTGAGCCAAAATCAAGAGTTGGATGCTCAACTGACCAAGCCACCCAGGTGCCCCAAAATGGAATTTCTTTTTTTTTTTAAGATTTTATTTATTTATTTGACAGAGAGATAGAGAGCACAAGTAGGCAGAGCAACAGGTAGAGGGAAAGGGAGAAGCAGGCTCCCTGCAAAGCAGAAAGCCCAATGCGGGGCTTGATCCCAGGACCCTGAGATTATGACCTGAGCCGAAGGCAGAAGCTTAACCCACTGAGCCACCCAGGCGCCCCTGGAATTTCTTTATGAACTCAGAGTAGAGGTGTGTTTCTTAAAGAAAGCATAAAAAGCAAACACCATAAAGGAAAAGATAAAATATTGATTGTGATAAATTAAAATTTCTAACAAGACTCCTCAAATAAAGTAAAAATTCAAGCCACAAACTAGTAGAAAATATAACTGTCAAAGGATAATATATGTTATATACCCACACCAATATATTTCAAAACCTACAACTCAACTGGGGAAAAAAAAAACCAACAGAAAAATGGAAAAATAATAAGGAGCAAGCAGTTCACAGAAGTGAAGCTGCAGTGCCATCATGAAAGGTCGCTGATCTTCACTGACCATCAGAGGGATGTACATTAAAGCCACAATTCTATATCATTCAAATTGACAAGTTAGAAAGACTTTTAATAACAAGTGTTGGTGAGGACATGCAGAGAGGGGAAAACATCTGCCACTGGTGGGAGGGGTGTAAACAGATATAGCCACTTTGTAAAGTAGTGCGGCATTAAGCAGTAAGGTGAAGATGCTTATAGTTTACTAGCCACCCATTCCATTTCCAGAGAATGTCGTACTGAGGCACAAAATAGACAGATTTTTTTTTTAAATCACAGTATTATTTGAAAATTGGAAACCATGGGAGCATAGATACAGTTGGTTAAGTCATACATATAGCATGCTACACAGAAGTTGAAATACATGAACTAGAGCTGTAACTATCAATACGGCTAAATTCCAAAAACACACTGTAGGGGAGTAAAGCCTGCTGCAGTTTGACAAGTTTATATACAATTAAAAAGTATATAAAAATAATGTTCTGTTTTACTTATTACATATACACATATACATAATAATACCAAAAAAAAAAAAAAAAACCCTTGGGAATGACAAACACAAATTTTCAGAGGGGTGCTTATCTCTATTACAGAAGGGAAGATATTAGGTTAAAACATGGGAGCTTTGACTCATATTTGTAATGTTTTATTTCTTTAAAAATATGAAGCAGAGGGGTGCCTGGGTGGCTCAGTGGGTTAAGCCGCTGCCTTCGGCTCAGGTCATGATCTCAGGGTCCTGGGATCGAGCCCCGCATCAGGCTCTCTGCTCAGCAAGGAGCCTGCTTCCTCCTCTCTCTCTGCCTGTCTCTCTGCCTGCTTGTTATCTCTCTCTGTCAAATAAATGAATAAAAAATTCTTAAAAAAAAAAATATGGGGACGCCTGGGTGGCTCAGTTGGTTGGACGACTGCCTTCGGCTCAGGTCATGATCCCGGAGTTCCAGGATCGAGTCCCGCATCGGGCTCCCAGCTCCACGGGGAGTCTGCTTCTCCCTCTGACCTTCTCCTCGCTCATGCTCTCTCTCACTGCCTCTCTCTCAAATAAATAAATAAAATCTTTAAAAAAAAAATATGAAGCAGATAGCAGAATGTTAGGAATTGATAGAGTGGTGTGCCATTCTTGGTACTACTCTGTACATTCTCTTAGTCTTTTTACTGGTTGATGTATTTGAAATATTTAAAAATTAAATATTCAAAGGTTTAAATAAAGAAATTAATCTCATCTATAAAGCAGCAGTGTGAAGCAGAACATGGTGAGTGTCCTCCCATTGGCCCTTTGGGGATATTATTATTGTTGAACTTACCACGCAGTTACAGTTTGTTTGCTTCTCTGCCTACTATACTCGTCTAGAGAGTTCTTTGAGGGCAAGTGCCATATCTCTTTCTTTTCTGTATTTGCATCCTAGAACAGAGTTAGTTGAGTATTAGTAAATATTTGTTGAATGATGAAATGACTCAATGTGTCTGATTCCTAGGAATGATTGCAAAGCTTTTTCCTCCCTTTCCCTGGCTTCTGCTTCTATCCTCTGAGCCTCTGAGCCCCTCCTCCGGACTCTCCTCTCCTTCTCCATAAGCAGCTGCAGTTATTTTAATTGGAAAAAAAAATGTAAAGAAAAATATGAGGGTGCTTTTAAATATTTTGTAAGAACTTTTAAAATACAGTTGTTATCTGAAGCAAAGTAATTTTGTCTGTTGCTATTAACACAAGAGTTTTGAATGCATTAGGATTTATGGCTTCTTTCTTTCCACAAAAGGTAGTTGGATCTCCTTGAGATGGAAGTAAATAGTTGGCACTGCTGTGTACCGGACAAATGCCACCAATGGCCAAGAATTCAATATATAAGGTGCATCGCACCCTAAATCCAAAGTACAGTTCTGCCAGCATCGGCCAAGTTGCAGATTTTGTAAGGAATTGTGGGAAGCTAGCTCTCAACAGGAAATCAAGATGGAGAACAGCTTGTGAAGAGAAGGGCAATCTAGTCAGGTACAATAGGGCCTAATGCCCGAAGCTGGTCCTTAGTGCTTTCTATCGCAAGGAACAAAGGAAGGTTGACTCCAATTAAAGAGCCAGGGTCAGGGCAGATGTTTACCCATGAGAGCTCAGTCTGGTGAGGCAGTAAGAATAGTTAGTGATTGGGGCGCCTGGGTGGCTCAGTGGGTTAAGCCGCTACCTTCGGCTCAGGTCATGATCTCAGAGTCCTGGGATCCAGCCCCGCATCGGGCTCTCTGCTCATCAGGGAGCCTGCTTCCTCCTCTCTCTCTGCCTGGCTCTCTGCCTGCTTGTGATCTCTCTGTCAAATAAATAAATAAAATCTTTAAAAAAAAAAAAAGAATAGTTAGTGATTAATGACTTCCAGCTACCATATATTTGCTGCATGATTTGCTGGATGTTTTATACTTATCTACATTCCTCACAGTATTCTTTCCATTTCACTGATGAAGAATCAGATTCAAAGAGGTTAAAAGTTTTTCTGAGGGTCATGCAGTCAGAGGCAAAGCCAAAATTTAAATCTAGGACTGCCTACCTCCCTGGTTTTTAAATTATACCAAGTTCAGCCAACTGGCACACAAAGCTAAGAGATCGCCTGTGAAGAAGAGCTTGTGCAAGATAGGGAACACGGGGGCAGCGGGGCAGGTGGGAGGTGGATCTTCTCACAGGTTGCTGGGCCCTGGCCTTCGCCTTTCGTTAACCCATCTGTTTCACTGCTGCTCCAGGAGTGACGTCAGGTGGAGACGGGCGGGATTTGGGTTCAAAGCCCA
The DNA here is from genome assembly GCF_902655055.1 of Lutra lutra. Taxonomy (NCBI): domain Eukaryota; kingdom Metazoa; phylum Chordata; class Mammalia; order Carnivora; family Mustelidae; genus Lutra; species Lutra lutra. Next base: position 158,979,778 of record NC_062281.1, read on the forward strand.
ATTGCAACATTACCCACATGGTGTGACTATTTAGCAAAAATATTATAACAGTAGTTTAAAATGTCTAAGTTCATATCACCTATAAATCATATATCTGTCAAGGGCCAGGGCAAGGGGAGAGCCACAGAGGGGACATTCATCCTGCTGAGGAGCTCTGGGAAGCCTAGAAGAAGAGGAAGAATGTGCACTAGGCTTGAAGTGTGAGTGGAGCTCTATAAGAAGGCAGTGCAATGCAGGGCAACACAGACCTGACTCTGAATCCCTGCTTTCATCTCTAATAACTATGTGCCCTTGTACATGCCACTTAATTACTCTGAGCCCTATTTTTTTACTACTAAAATGAAAGCAATAATAGTGGTTATCACTTACTGAATCCTATATATGTTATCTGATGTAATCCTCACTAATCCCTTGAGGTCTGTGCCGGGTTTTTTTCTTAAAGATTTTATTTGTTTAAGAGAAAGAGAGAGAGAGAACGGTCAGAAAAAGAGGGAGAGGGAAAAGAAGACTCCCCCACTGAGCAGGGAGCCAGATATGGGGCTAGATCCCATGACCCCTGGGATCATGACCTGAACCAAAGGCAGTTGCTTAACTGACTGAGCCACCCAGGCTCCCCCCACCCACCCCTGCCAAGGTCAGTGCTATTTTTATCAAGATTCCTTTACCTTCCAGATCCGTGGTACACTAATCTCCAGGACAATGATTGTCACCATCTGGGAGTACGTGATTTGGGAAGCAGGTGGGGCCAGAATGGGTGTCAGAGAAAAACAAAGCTTTTTATGGAATCAGAGGTCCACTGAGAGACAACACAATTTCACATGATACCCACAGGAATTCATGCCTCTGCCCAATCACCCAGAGTTTTAGAGCAGTGGCTTAGAACAAGAGCGATCTATTATAGCCACACTAGTAATAACCTCATGCTTTCATGCATCACTTTTCCATGTGGTATGTCATTTAAGCTTGACAATCTTTTAGGCAACGTGGAAGAAACATAAAATGTGGCTGTGTGCTCTTAGGTCACTTCCCTCTCTGAGCCTCTGTACAGTGCCTGATCAAAATGTAATCCTATTCAATAAGTGTTTACTGTAATAACATAAAATTCAGAGATGCTATTGGAATCAAATTGGATAATATAAAGGAGAGTGTGTTATAAACTGTATTTCACTCATAAATAATAAGTGTCAAATTGGCTTTCATTTGGGATTGTGGTTCATTTCTGGGGGGATCTTATCTAGGATAAGAGAACCTCGTATAGGGAGCAGTTTTGCTAAGATCCTGATAGGCTTTCAGGTATGCTGGGGGTTCAAGGCTGGTCTTCAGTCCCAAAGGTCAGGAGAAGTGGTGGCATGGAAAAAGGATCAGAGTGCAAATTAAGAAACTGAGGTATATGTCCATATGAATATAAACTGGGACTGAATATAAATAGGGAAACATGCTGCTTAGGGCATCAAGACCAATTACTGAATTACTGATGATCCTTGGTCTGTCTTTTCATGTTTCTGCTCTCAGTCAAAAGCTCAGCAATTCATCTGAGGCTCAATTTTCAATTTACCTAATTTTATCAAGCTTCTCTACCTCTGGGCTAGGCTGGATTTAGGCAAATGCCAAGCACGTTGTTCCTGCTCTGAGCCAAGTCTCAGTCAGCAGCCTGTCTCTCTGGAAGGTGTCTGCAGCATGGACTAAATTTACGATTCCTCTCTGGGAGTCTTAAATAGTACATGGTGGCCTTTTCATCTACCCATACTGCATTATTAATACATCCTCAGAGTTTAGGATCAGATGGATAGAAATCTGTGAAACAGGAAGGAGAAAAGAGTCTTACCTCCACTGAGCGTATGTCAGGTCCCAACACTGGGCTAGGTGTCCTCCATCCTCTGTGGGTGTTTGCCATATTCGTTGGTATCCCAACCCCTTTTGAATACTCTCCTTCACGAGTCCTCCCAACACACAGTACAAGTTGTAATGGTCACTTCCACAGCTAGGGCACATGACTGTGACATAGGCTCCACCCATCAAAAGCACCCCTCACAAGACATCAGTTCTTAGCTGGGCAACTGTGGGGCCTGGGCAGTAGAGGGAAACTTGAGTCCCTGGCCTGGCAATGTCCTCAGTGCTGGGGGCATAGTAGTTGTAATAAAGTTGAACTGGTGACACAGAGGTGGCAGGAGTGCTAACTGGAGCATCCGGTTCTTAGCGGCAGAGGCGGTAGTTGTGATTTTCTCATCAGACTACTTCTGTGGCATGGCTTTGGGCATGGAGCTTAGCCTCAAACCTGCTTTTCTGGACCTTCAAATCAATCTGTGAGTTACTAAGCTTCCTTTAATAAATTCCTTTTATGATTAATCAATGAGTTAGTTTCTATTACTGGCAACTAAGATCGCATACCCATCCATTATCTTAGTTGCTCCCCACATATCCCAGTGGGAAGACATTCCTACCCCCATTTTCATGCATGAAAACAGTCTCAGCGGCTAAAGAACTCCCCCAAAGTTCCACAGCCAGGGATTTTTCTAATTCCAAAGTCCATCACCTTTTCTCTGCAGCACTCGCTCCCTTACCGTGGAGCTCTCTGCCTCAGTATCCCTTCTTCCTGTACTCAGAAGCTCAAGAACATCAGGCAGGTGGAAGAGAGGTCACGGGCAGGAGAGGAGAGTGCACTCATCCCCTCTACATCTGCCTTGTATGTTTTTCAAGAACATGAATGTTTATTCCCTTCATTTATCCACTTGCTCTTGCACTCTGATCCCAACCTCCCGTGAGGGAATGGGGAAGATTTTACTGACCACCTTATTTAACTCCTCCCTGCCCCTCCCACTTCATATCATTTCACTCTACTTTATTTCCTTTATATCTGACATTATCTGATATCGTCTTGCTCATTTCCTTGGTCAGTCGATGTTCCTCCACTTCCCACCAGAATGTTAGCTCCATAAAGGCAAATATTTTTAGCCCAAGGATGTATCCTCATGCCCACTACCATGGCTGGTAGTTAGTAGATGCTCAAGAAATATCTGTTGAATGAATGAATGAGCAAACAAATGGTTGAAATAAAATTGGAATCAGTTTTCAAGCTATGCAATAGAAAGAACTGGGGTTTGAAATTATGCAAAACCAGGTTTAAGTCTAAATTTTCCAATGTATTAATTGTGTGACTAGGAAAATTATGTAGTTTTTCTGACTTTTGTTTTATCATCTTTAAAATAGAGATAAAAATTCTTCCCTCATAGTACCTTCACAGGGATGAATGCAATAAAGTGTTGCTCCTCAACACTTCACAGTAATTTCTCCTCCTCATTCAATAATTCTGGTCAAAACTACTGACCACAATGGAGATAAGTTGGTCTTTTCCATAAATGGCTAGGATAATAAAACACAGTAGCTTCCCCTTCAACTCTCTTCTCATGTAGTTAGTATAGTTGCTTTTGCACAGAACCCTAAGAATCTCACCAGAGAAGTTCTTCTTCCCAGCTACTGAGAGGTAATGGAGCACACAACAGTCCTCACTCTTGATGTTTTTGCTTACTATGCCAGTCCATACCAACCAGTCATTTCTCTGAAAATTCGGAGTCAAACATGAGAGAGCTGGATCTATTCTAAGGTCTGAAACTGATGTCTGTGTTACTTTGGTCTAGTTACTTCCCCTCTCTGGACCTGACATTTTTTAAATTTCTAAAATGGGGGCACCTGTGTGTCTCAGTTGTTAAGCGTATGCCTTCAGCTCAGGTCATGATACCAAGGTCCTGGGATAGAGCCCCGCATCGGATTCCCTTCTCGGGGCGAGCCTGCTTCTCCCTCTCCCTCTGTCTGCTGCTCCCCCTGCTGTGCTCTCTCTCTCTCTGTCAAGTAAATAAATAAAATCTTTAAAATTAAATAAACGAATAAATCTCTAAAATGAGAGGTTTGGACCAGATAACCTGCTCAGTGTCTCCAAATCTTACATGATATGACTTTATTTACATATTTCTGTCCTGATTTTTGAAGCTCCTGATATAAAAAAAAAAAAAGAAAATCTATTGAACAAATGTTATGTCATGGCTATAAGTACCAAGACATTATGAGATGGATTTTAAATTGGGAGTAGGAGGGCTGAGGTAGGACAGAAGAGGAGGGGGAGGATCCTCAATGTAAGAGCAAAATAAAAGCAACAGCAAGATAAGACAGATTGTAGAATTGTGTCCAAAGCACAGGCCATGTGACATGACGTATGGTCTGGCCAGCTAGACCAGAAAAGGGAGCTAAGAATCCCTGAGATGTGTCCCGATGAATTCTCGCTGATTTTACTCAGCTCACGCTGGCTGCTCTTGAAGGCCCTAAACTCCTCTCCTGCACTTATTTCTAGCATAGCATTCTGAAATCAGACCCTCAAACAATATTCGTGCCGTACCTACTTAGCCTGCAGAGCTCTGAAGATACAGCTAGGGATCAAAGACAGTTTAACCCATAAGAAGTTTATAGTGCTTACAAATACTTACATTTGACTAGCTGGTGACCTTGGACAAGTTACTTGATTTCCCTGTGTCTCATTTTCTTCATGTATTAAAATGGGGACAGTAAAGTTACTTATGTCTAAGGTTATTGCTAGAATTATGTGATACCCAATAAGGCATTGATAAAATATGAGGATTCAGACTGTAGTCATAAAATAAAACAACTTTATTTTTTTACTCCTATCAGTACCTCAAACCTATTCTGGACGGGTAGTCCTTCCCCTGCCCATTGAAGTAATGGAAAGTTCCTCAATCATTCTAATTAACAAACAAACCTCGGTTTAGTAATTAAAAATGTCCAATCCCAAATAATAATCAAAACTCTGAGCTTGATAGAATGTCTTCTTCCCTCATACCTCCACTCTCCTCCCAACCCAGCCAAGGTGGAAATGAGAGAGGGAAGGAGTGCAAAGGGAGCAAAAAGAACTCCCTCGCCTGGTCCTGTCTCTCCTAAGCTGCTTCATGCTGTCTGTGCCTAGTAAATGTTTGCAGCAGATTCTCTCTCCAGTTGGTGCTTTAATGGGTTCTTTGGATGATCCTCTGTTTGCAACCATCACTTGAGGAATGCATCCTTTTCCTCCACTGCCACTATATCTCCCTGATTTCCTGTTTTTCTGGAGGCCTAACGCATATGTGTGTGTGTGTGTGTGTGTGTGTGTGTTGTGTGTGTGTGCGCACACGCACGCGTGTGTATGGCACAGAACTTGAAATGGCATCAGACTGATTCTTTTCTGCTCTGTGCCCCACATCTGCTCAGAGTCCTGTGCCCTGGCAAGCACGGGGATCATAGCCAATCTCAGGGCAGCTACTTCTTCACTTGCCAGTGTCTCGTGCTCACCCAGATTTCTGAGGAAGGAGTGAGAATCCAGCACACTGTGCCTCTCTCTCTGTTTGTATAGAGTTGAAGGACAGAGGACCTCCTCTGGGGCCATGGCATGTGGGACTCAAGGCATCAAAAATCCCCCTCCTGAAACCCTCTCTTTAATTTTTGGCCGTCTTTTCTTTTTATACTTGAGTGAGTGAGGTGTTTCCAAGAGTCTCCCAGTTTTCAGATACATACTTGGAAATTCTGTATAAACTCTGATGTTTCTTCAGGTATTCCAGATAAGCATTTCTCATGTCCTGGTGCCTTCAATGAAATGCTCACATTAGCATCCTGAAACACAGAGTGAGCACTCAATGTATGTCAGCGTCTTTATTCAGGCTCCCCTTTAATCAGCCCAAATAGGCATCCTTTTAATTTTCTTCTATTCTTTAATGCATGCATCTCTTCTGTCAATGACCAGGACTGCAACAGTGCCTCACATTTCTTTAGCTATCCTTCCTTGCCTACATACTAAGTGTCAAGGAATGGTCATTGCACTAAAGGCCACATGAATAAAGAAGTGAAGACTGTCATTATGATTCCTCAGAAAATCATCATTGCTTCACCTTTGCTCTTTCTGACATACTGAATTCTCTGAAATAGGTGAATCAAAAAAATGCAAGAGAGTGAAAAATAGTTGAGGTAAACTTCAGAAAATGGTGGCCTGGAGATGGACAAAGTCTAAACGAGAGCAGGTGTTTATTGGGCCCATCCATAGGGAGGAGGGTGTGACAGAGTTCAGGGGACAGCAGGAACACTGGAGTTTTCGGAGGAAATCTGAAAGCAGGTGGCAAGTGGACAAACCCGTGAAAGACGGCAAAGCTATCTGCAGAGTTTCCGAGCTCAAGAAGGGCAGTGGCGGCAGGCAGGCTGTCATGGGGACTCGGGACTTGGGGAAAGAAATGAACGCAGGCTGGCAGAGAAGGCCAAGGAAGCAGGAGCAAAGGGAGGGCAGGAGGGCTCAATTTACAAACTGCTGACAAAGCACAAGGCAAATATGCAGAGAGCCTGGGCACTAGGTCAGTACAGGGAACTCTAGTCCCGTCTTTGACATTGCTTCACTCTGTGCCTTAAAGAAGTCTTTTGCCCTCTCTAGGCTTCTCATTTTTGCATTTGTAAGTCAAAAAAGATGATCCAAAATATTCTCTAAGGACCTGTTTTCCAGCCTTTGTGAAAAATCATCCTGCTTTTGTGGGATGATGCTAAGAAAGATATTTTGTATTTTAAACCTTAGTATGTTTTTAGTACCCTACTCACCTGGATTTAGCTGCTCTCCTTTTTTTAAAATTAAAAAAGAAGAAGAAGAATGGAGGGAAGGGAGGAAGGAAGGGTCTAAAGGGCAACCATTCATTCATACTTTAGGGTGAGATTGCTCTATCAGATTGTTTTCCTATCCTGCCTTGTCTGAAATCAGTTCCATTTAAGGACTGAGCTGTCTGATTAGAGTAAGTATCCTAGAAAGCAATTTGGAATGTGCTGTACTTTGAAGAGTGGGAATGACTGTGGTGGATTAGTGCAGTGAGAAGCCTGGGACAGTATTCCTTTAGTCTTCCTTTTTACAAACCTGTTTTGAGCACGTAAAGCTCTAAGCATTCAGTTGAGTTTAGAGCAGGAGAATGGAAGAGGATGGAACAGCTGAAAAGCATTAGCCTCAGAGGCATTGTGGATTTTAATGTAATGAAAGAGGAATAATTGCCCAAATGTGGGATTAAAGAGAAGGGTGAGTGCTGCCCTCCCCTGTTCTCTACCTCATCTTCATCTCTCCATTCATTCATTCTGCAAATATTTATTGAGACCCTCCTATAATTTGGGTCAAATATACTACTGAGACCTTACGTGTAACTGCAGTGCTAGAGATAAAGTACAAGTAAGAAGTCCCTGCCCCTTGTGGAGCCTTCATTCTAGCAGGCAGACCAACAGTAAGCCACTAAGCACACAGTTCTTTAACAGTGTGATGAAGAAGCTCAGGGTGCTAAGAAAACATACAGTGGGGAGACCTGAGCTACTCTGGAACATCAGGAAAGGCTCTTCTGAGGAAGTGACTTTTGAGCCAGGCTCTGAAGAAGGAGGAAGAGCTAACAGGATGGGGGCAAGGAGGAGAGAAGTTGGCAAAGAAGATGCTGACAGAGAAGGAATAAACAAGCTTCAGGGAGAGGGAAAGGAACATGGCGTGACAGAGGGAAAAGGCCAGAGGGAGGCTGTGTTCCTGGGAAGAGCTGAGTCTCAGACTTGGAGATGTAGAAGCCGTTCCACACGCTTCAGTTGTGCACTGAGGACCCATCATTGGCCTGTTCCCTCCTCCTTTGTGTTCTTACTTGGCATATTTTTCTGAAGAGACTGACTTTGCTGTCACCTCCCCACTGTTGCCCTCCCCAATTGCCCCAGCCCTGGGGCTATGAAGTCCTTTTTGCTTTCCTCTGCTCCTCTTCCTCCCCAACCATCAGTTTGTAAATCCGTAGTCTCCATGCAACTGTGAGTGCTTATGGACAGCGTGGGTGTCATTTATCTCTGTGTTGTCAATGCCTGGTACAGAATCTGGCTCCAAGTGCTTGTGGAAGGAACCCAACGCAGTATGAGCAACTTTTCGACTACTGATACAAAGCTCGGTGGTGAAAGGCTCTCAGACTTTATCTTGTTTAGTCTCCTCATTTTCCTCATGAAGAAACAGAGACACAGAGAATCAAAACAAATCACTCATGGTCTTGTACCTGATAAGTGGCAAAGCCAAATTCAACACCAGTCATCTCCATCCTAGTCCATTGCTCTTTCTTCCACATCCTGGCTTGTTGATCATGCTATCACTAAGTTATGTAACATCTCCTATAATTGGTGTGTACAGACAATCAAGAGAAGATATGCTTATCTACTTATACATTATCCATATAGCACATGTTTACTGAATGCTTCCTAGGGGTCAGACCTGCTACTGTAGGCTAGGGATTCAGAGCTCAGGGGTGCAAAGTGTTCGCCTCACAGTGTGGTCAGTGTCTGTGGGACATGTGAGTATGCATGTCTAAAACAGACAATTTTAATGTCTGAGTAAAATGACATTTGAGACATGGAAGAATGAGAAGGGTGGATCTTGGGCTGAACATGGAGGACTCAATTTTAGTAGGGCAAAGAATGAAGGTGGTTAGAACAGCATGAACAGAGAGATTCAAAGGGAGGTTATATTTTCATATATTCAGTGTGATAATAATTGTTAGCTAACATATATTGAGCACTTACTGTAAACCAGGCACTATTCTAAAGACTTTGTATGTATTAACTTATTTGAATTCTCACAATCTACATTTTCCAGTTGAGGAAACTGAGGCACACAGAGAGAAAGTGACTTCCCAAGATTACACAGATAATTATGGGTAGAGAAAGGATTTGAACCAGGCAAAACTAGCTCCAGAGCCCTTCTGCTCTTATATTCTTTCTATTAACTCTTAGCATTGTCTCTTGACAGGAAGGGCCTGTGTGATACATGTTGGGAGCACTTGGCAATATAGAGTTGAGCCAGATTTGGAAAAACAAAGTTGTTGGGGTTTTGCCCATTAGCTGAGTATTTACCAAGTACCAGAACAGGGCTGAGCTCTCTCAGACAATATCTAACTCTCACTTACTGCTCACAACCTATAAAGTAAGTAATATTCTCATTTGTGTGATGTGAATCTAAGTCCCATAGCAATTCTAGAGCTGCTTAAAGTATAATGAAGGAGTTTGCATGCCTACCGCAGGCATCTGGGCAAGTGCACCAAGAAATGGGAGTGCACAAAATCAATGGAGCTGGAATGTTCCCTGGGAGGTAGTATGGGCCCAGGATCTCAGCGTAGGGTAGGGTTGGGTTCAGATCCTGACACTCTAACTTCCCAATAGTGTCCGTCATAAAGCCTCTCTGGGCCTCAGTTTTTCTAATCCATAAAAGGGAGACAACAAACCTTATAATCTAAGGTGATTGTGGGAAGAACTAGATGTGCACAGAAGTGGGATCCTGGCTCCCTGATTATTATTACTAAACCCCTCAGCTTAAGGGGGTTACTAGTTTTACTATTGTCAAATTCCACCTCTCCAGTGAGCTGCAGAAGACTTTCCAGTTGGAGCCTGGACAACACAGCAGCACCCCAGGTAGTCTGCCGTGTCTCTCCACTCTCCAGTCAGGAAAGGATGGATTAAAGAGGGTCATCCTGATGTAGTAATCACACAGCCTCCATGATTGCCACCGTTCAGGTCACCTCCAGCTGAGATTGAAGGGCTGTGCCCCGGATTTGCCAAGCTTAGTCCTGGATATCTGTGGACACTTCATGCCATAGAAGAAGGAGTGATGATGCCAGCTGTTTGAAACCATATGGCATACTCTTCTGTAGCCGTTTTTCTAACTTATAAAAAGAAGTGTTTTCTGGACCAGCCTCATGGATGGAATCAGATTTTATGGTCCTAACTCAGAGATGCTTTCTGCTCCTCAGTGATGGAAGGAGTTAGACTTTAGTAGAAAGACAGTGGATTAGGTAATGATTTATTGTAATGTGAGGCTTTATTCCCTTGTCCTACTCCCTCCGCCCAATATGGAAACTTCAGAGTTGTTTATCCTGGTATGAATCAGTTTCTGAACCTTCCCCGGGAGTATGTTTGATGAACTAGCAGGGGGAAAGAACAGAACAGTATGAGATCCCCTGGAGGCAGAGGATTAAGGGTATTGCTAAAAAGACAGGCTATGAAAGGGGTAGCATGATAGAATAGAATGAAGCCTGGAGTGTGGGTTTACCTGAGGTTCTAAATCTGGCTCTATCAGATGTAGATAGAGCCTTCACCCCTTCTCTGAGCCTGCTTCCACATCTGCAAAATTGTGGTGGTGGGTCAATTATATCATTTGTAAGAATTCTTCCTCTGACCACCTATGAAGCTGAAGTAGACTCTGAAGACTTTACAATTTTACTTAAATCTTGCCCTGCTTGTACCTACCTATAGTAAGTCTTCAAGTAGTATATGAGTGAGTCAGTGATGGAGAGAAGCAAGGAAAAACTCTATTCTAGTTTTTAAAATTAATTTATGTATTATTCTTTACCTCTGTGTGTGGTACTATTTATTATTTATTGATTGATTATTTATATTTTAATTTCAGTATAGTTAACTTACAGTGATATCACCTTGTGAACTTCATTCTGGGGAACCAAAAGCATAGATAGCTGAATACACTTACAACTTTTGTAAAGCAAGCCATCCTTTCGTTTATCAGTCTTTGCATTCTTTTGTTTATTATTTTACCCCCTTCCCCACCACATATACATTAGGATGTGAGATCTGTGGAGCAGAAATCTCATCAGTCTTGTTTGCCTTTGATTCCCCAACATCTAACACAGTTTTGTGAATGCAGTAGACAATCACCATGGGTTTGTTGACTGTATAAAAATAAAGACAGGGCTCATAAAATCCCATGTTATGTTTTCTCCATAAGCAGAGGAAATAATTAAAATAAAGAGGAAGAGGTGACACTTAGATAATTGGTTTAAAATAAAAAGATTTTAACATCCAGATAAAGTCCAGATCTCTAATAGGAATGTTCATAGCCAACATCTTCTAATTACCAGGTATGCCAAGTATATAAAAATGCTTTATATATGTAATCCCCCATCCTTACAAGACCTGGGAGAGTTTGTTAACAGTCCCCATTTTGCCCATATATAGACTGAGGTTGAAAGAGGTTAAGTAAGTTGCTCAAGATTACACAGCAGTTAGAAGACGATGGAGCTAGAATTCAAGTCTGAGTTGAATATAAACCCTAATTTTTTTTAAGATTTTATTTATTTATTTGACAGAGAGAGAGATCACAGGCAGGCAGAGAGGCAGGCAGAGAGAGAGGAGGAAGCAGACTCCCTGCTGAGCAGAGATCTCGATGCGGGGCTCGATCCCAGGACCCTGAGATCATGACCTGAGCCGAAGGCAGCGGCTTAACCCACTGAGCCACCCAGGCGCCCCTAAACCCTAATTTTGTATTGCCATTCTTCTAACTCTCTATCCACCTATCAAACTTCCATTTATTGAGTCTAGGGCTTTTTTCTAAATTATGGGGATACAATGTTGAATTGGGACACAGCTTCCAGATTAAGAGGAAAATTTAGGAATGTAGAGAATATAGCTGACATTTGTTGAACATCTACTTATATACCAAACACTCTTCTAGGTTCTTTGTTCAAATTATCTTATTTAACCCTCACAACAGTCCTTTAGTAGTTTTATTGCTGTTCCACTTAATCAATTAGGAACCTTGAAGATTTGAGACATTAAGTCACATGCCCAGGTTCACTCAGCTAAGTGAGCTATGAATCCAGAACTCAATTCCAGACCAATCTGGCCCTAAAGCCATGTTCTTCCACCACACCAAAGCCTCCTACCATAACTAATTCAATATCTGGTTCTCAGAAGACCATTGAAGGAAGGGGAGTGTTTCTGCAATAGTGTTTCTCCATAGGCCTACATCTTTTGCTGAGGCATCTCCTCAATGTTTCATGCCCCAATACAAAGACCTGATTTTCCCTGGGTGAAGTGCAAGGGATAGATCACCTTTGAAGTTTATAATGGCAAATGTCAGGTTTCTGTATGTGACTGCATCTGTGATTGCTAAGTTTAGAAACATTCCTTATCAGTTTTGTTGAACAGTGATCTGCTTGTCTCTAGAGTTCCCAAGCAGAGATCTGTAGGCACAGGAGAAAAAGACATTGGAGAGTGGGTTGAAGTCAAACCCAGAGACAGGGGTCCTTCTGGTGACTCCCACTTCCCTCCTAAGGAGCCCTGACACTGTAGGATGCATATAGTTTGCTATTTGGAATCAGGCAGATCCTATTTGAAATCCCCATTCTGCCATCTACTAGGTGTCTGACTTTGGGCAAGTGACTTTGGACAGGATAAAACAAATTTTCACATTGTTATGAGGATGAAATGAGAAAATATGAACAAATCTAATGGCATGAGCTTCAGCATCCTATTAAAATAACTGAGGCCATAGGAACATTTATGCACTACATTTCTGTAGCCCAGTGCTCCTACCCATTCTAACAGGAAATCTGGTCTTTTATAATGTTCTTTTACTTCAGATAGTTCATGGAGTCCTTAAGGAGTCTTACAAGTATTTGTACACTGCTCATAGTTATCCTTGCCACCAGAGGAGCTGAGCTGGGACTTCATAGTCCCAGTCTAACTAGAAGCTGCTTGCTTCTAGGCTGGAACTGTATTCCTTTGGCTAGTGTGTTCATGATTACCTTTATCTCCAGAGCTGAACACCTATAACTAGTGAAATGCCAATCCTGTATCCCAACTCCAGAAATTAGCTCACCAAAAATAAGGCTCCCTTGAAGTGCCTTCTTTGTTATGTTCATTTCAGGAGTATCCCACAGCAAATACTTTGGTCTCCGAAGTGTTACTGAATTTAGTGATCCACCTCTTTTGATTCCCACACACAGAAGTCATGTACTCAGGCTGTTGGAGTATCTGATATCAGTTGTATTAGGATCCACCAATGCCCTCTGATGTTCAGAGTCCATGGCTCCTTCATCCTGGTGAACTGTTCCTTCTCTTGTGGCAAGTTCTTTCTGAAGTCTTCGATTGGTCCTCTGCAGTAACTTCATCAGCCTCCCTCCTTGTTCCTCTTTCTGTGCCTCTCTTCTCCCCATGCCCCATACACTACCAGTTTCAGTTTATCAATATGTCTGTGTATTTGTCAGAATTTCTGAAGAAGGTTCAAATTTTACATTTTGGTTTTGACTTTTCTCTACCTCAAAAGATCTATATAGCACTAACTACACTTATCCCTTCTTGCTTTCTAAGATGGAAAGGACAGTTGGATTCCAGACATGGAAGCTGACTTTCAGGGCAGAGTGGGGCCCCTTCTTATCTATGTAAACGTAAAGAGGGAAGGGGTGAGCCTAGAAAGTACAGAAGCCACTTCACCTTGTATTGGTTCCATCATTAAGGCATTCTTTTGGGTCCAAGACAGGAAGATGATTGAAGGGCAGACAGTGTTCAGCTCCCAGTAAGCTCCAAAGATCAAATCAACAACTAGCCTCATCTGTGTGGAGCCCCTGCCTTTCCTCCCCCTCCTGGAGGCCCCATTCTTGAGCTTTTAATTTGTTTTCACAGCGGTTTGAACAAATTGAATTTGTTAATTAAAGTGGTAAAATGAAATGCTGAGCATTATTGACTAGATGCTAATGCCATTAACAGGACGGAAGGAGAGGGACCCAGGCTGTCAATCGCTGCACAAATCAGATCAGCAGAGGCCGAGATACAGGTTGCGCCTGAAGGCTGAAGGGACAGACCTGTTTATGTGTTATGTGATTTCATCTTTATCAGTCAGGATCTGTAATTGCCAAGACATTCTTTTAGCAAATAGTTAACTCCTTTGTGCCAGGGCTTGTCTTATGTTCTGAGGATATTGATGAATCACCCACAACCCCACCCTTGGTAATCTCAAGGTCTGGTAAGGGAAAGACATAGCAATGTCACTCCAGCATAGCAGAGGGGTCTATGAGTTCAGGTTCTAGAGGCAAAAGACCTTGATTTTAGATCCATACTCAGCCCCTGATAGGCAGGGTAAATGGCAACACCTACAGTTTCTTTTTCTGTAAAATGGGGATGATAATAATAGTACTACTGCAGAGGGGTTCCCTAAAGATGAAATGCAGCAGTTCAGGTACAACACTCAACACAGTCTGTGGCACAGGACAAGTGTTCAATAACAGCCAGTATGTACTTACTAACACATGTTATTATAAAGCTAAATAAAAACCTTATAAAGATTTAGGGGAACACTAGCAAAGAAAGGAATTGGATCTTCCTTGTGGAGATTAAGGATTCTGAATTGGGACATTTGGAGTTTGTCATTCCAGATGGAGAAGTAGGAGAAGGGCTTCAGAGGTCAGAAGAGTACAGGCAGGGTTATGCACATAGGCAAAGGCCCAATTTAGTTTGGAATGTTAGAAGTCTGTGGGGATAGCCAGAGGCTGGCTTTGAATGACACCCTTATCTCACTCTCCCCTCGGCTCCTTCCCAGCTGCTGGGTGCCCACCTGGAGTACTCCGCCCCACCCCTTCTCCTTGCTGACTCCTTTCACTCTCAGCTTAAATGTCACTTCCTCAGAGAAGCCTTTTCCTCCTAGCCATCTTAAAATAGGTCATCCAGTTTTTCCCCCTTATAATTACTTATTTTATCTGCTTATTTACTTAATATCTATCTCTCTTGCTAGGCTGTGACTCTGTCATGGCAGAGACCACATTTGTATTTTCACCACTGGATAATCACTTTCCAGCTAACACCAGCTCTATCATAGACAGACACCAATATTTGTGGATTTGGTGACTAAGGGATTTACCAAAAGAGAAATAAGGCATAGTGTTTTGGTTTGCTTAAGATCCTGTCATTTTGGTAAATAACATGTACATATTGTCACATCAATGTACATATTGATGAATCATTTATGAATAGAAAGGGGAACCAATACTTGCTGAGCACCTACTATAACCCACACACCTTTAAGTGCATTATTTCTAATTCTTTCAATAATTTAAAGAGGGATATTATAGTCCCAATTTTAAGGATGAGGAACTTGAGATTCAGAGAAGCTAGGTTACTTGCTCCAAAGGCACCATGCTAACAAGTGGCAGGACTACAGTTAAAACCCAGGGTGTGCTTGGTTCCCACACCAGTTCTCTGGAAAGCTTCAGGGTTGAGATATGTCCCTAAGAGACTCAGAACCCAAAGCGGTGGGGCTTTAGATGATTATAGCCGTGATGGCCTGGACACCTGGGTTTTAACCCCAGAGTCCTATGGTTAAATGTTTTCAGCAATTGCCTGCAGTTTTAGTCTGACAAGCCCACTTTGACCGTTGAAAATGTAAACTTCATAATTAGTTAACAATAAGATAAAATCTGATTTTATTCATTTATTTAATTTCCATTAAACTCATCAAAAATGATTTATTGATTATAAGAGAAAAAAAACCACTGCAAAATGTCAAATGTTTTCAGGCAATTTAACAGATGCTGGGCTCTGGGGTAGCCGTTAGTGAATGTCTTGGAAAGATAGAATAGACTTGAAATCCATAATAAGAATCTGGGATCTGTAAATACCTTATTATTTAAAGGCATACCTCACAACAAGAGCACTAGTAACAAAGGGGAAAAAATGTATGAATCTCACTGAGGAATAACTAAATCAATTCACTAAAGGCCTGAATTTGATAGCTACCAAGCCATGAAGTGAAGTTGGGATTGATAGAAATAATTGTACAATAATAGTTAAAAATAATTCTCACTTATTCAGCTCAGTATTATCTTATCCTCCAACTCCAAGGCTAATCTCAGTTCTGTTCTCCTGTTATGGCACCTTACAAAAAGATGATTTACTTCTCTGAGGTTAATATTCTCATCTACACAATGGCCTGATGCCTTCTTTTCTGCAGACACCTCTAACAAAGAGCCCTCGTGAGTGGAGATTTAGATTTAGGTCCTAGCTGTGCTACACTCACTTCAAAGTCTTAGGAAAACCACATTCTTACTCTGGGCTTTGCTTTGCTGCATCTGTCAAGGCAGGAGGTTGGACCATATGCTTGCTAACGCCTCTTCCAATTGTGATATTTTGTGTTTTCAAGGGTACAAAGCCCTACCCAGATGTCAAAGATGGTAGGTTTCATGGTCATCATCAAGGGAGATTGCCCACTACCCTTATGATTCTGACTATTTCTGTGAGTGGCTTTCCTAAGCTTTTCCATGAACTTGCTGAAGAGTCTTGGGAAAGTCATTGAACCTGAGACTGAGTTTCCTCATCCATAGAAAGGAGTGATTTGGTGCATATAGCAGGGTTTCATGAGAATAGAGGACAAATGAAGGAAGATGTTCTTTGCAAACAAAATGTAAACTGCCTTTTTACTATTGTTTACAAATAAAAGACTCAGCTGATTCATTTGAACCCTTGTAGCTAAAAGGTTGGGAGTGGCTACTTCAATACCAGCGAGTGCTCGAACTCTCCTTGAGAACGCAGAGTGGCTTCAGTGTTAGAATCACGCACCAGAGTGTAGCTCTCTCAAGCTGTGTGGGGCTGAGGAACCTGTAAAGGCCCCTTGAGCCTGCCACTCAGAAAGCACTCCTACCACAAACCTGTCTCCAGCCGGCTTTTCATGGCTCTTTTGGGCTCAGAGCAGATCTGGGGGAAGCTCAGCCAGGCCTGGGGACAGTCACAGTGGGTGACATGCCAAAAGAGCAGACTGAGGACAGGAAGGATGAACAATTACAGAAAGGCAAATGTTCTCACTGTACCAAAAGAGGAAGTAGACTTCCTCTCCTTTTTATAAGACCGGAGAACTTGAGTTTAATCCTGTGTGTTGGGGTTTGAGGAATTATTGTGAATTGTTCCTCTGCTCCCCATCCAAAATCAGACCACCTGAGAGAGAGACTCTGGAATCGGGCAGATTACCACTTGCGAAAGCTACTTTGGAGAACATGGCTGAAGTGTGTGATGACAAAATACCAAGGCCTCAAAATCTGTCCCCCTCTCTGGTCACGGGCAGCAGTAGGGTAGAGCACCAAGGGACAGAATTGTGAATAGATGCAGTGTGTAGGCAAGGGAATTATGGAAGGACAGGGAGCACAAGCTCAGGAAGTCTCAGCTGCTCTTTTCTTCCACCGTCACCCCTGGATAAATTACTGCTCCTCCCCTACAGAGACTCCGGGAAGGGAAGGTGTTGGAGGAGGAGGGGAGCAGGGTGATGTTATTCTTTTTTTTTTTTTTAAGATTTTATTTATTTATTTGACAGACAGAGATTACAAGTAGGCAGAGAGGCAGGCAGAGAGAGAGGGGGAAGCAGGCTCCCTGCTGAGCAAAGAGCCCGATGTGGGACTCGATCCCAGGACTCTGAGATCATGACCTGAGCCGAAGGCAGAGGCTTTAACCCACTGAGCCACCCAGGCACCCCGGGTGATGTTATTCTGATGGGGGCTTCCTCCATATTGAAACATACCCACCACTAATGGAGAGACTCTGGAGTGTCTTAGGCAGGGAAATGACAGTGAAATTTATGTTTTAGAAACAATAGGATATGAGTGGAAGATGGATTTGGATCCAAAGTAAAATGGATTTGGGGATAATTTGGGGATAATGTCATAGTTTTATAACTGCTCAGCAGGATGTAACCAAAAATAATTAAATAATTCAATAATGTTGACCATTTGAATTATCAGAACTTAGTATATTCAACATCTTTGTTGAATGAATAAATGAACAACTGAAAATATGAAATGGAAGGTAAGGCACAAGGCTCAGTGATTTAGATAAACACACCAAAGCAATCAGAAGAGGAACTGATACAAAACAGTTGAGATCTCAAAAAGTCCTTGGAACCAGGAACTGAACAGACAAGATGAAATTATAGTTTTAGGAGTCTTGGAGAGAGAGGAGATTCAGAACTAAGGCAGTGGCCATGGGAATGGATATGAAAGGAACAATCTAAAGGATTCTTTGGAGTCTAGTTGTGGGAATAAGGGTAACTATAAGTGTCTCAGAGGACTCAGAGGTTTCTGGCTTAAGGAACCAGGTGAGCAGTGATTCCCTACACGAGAGGAGGATCATTCCTATTTCATTCACCTACGTCTGAGGCGAACATATAATTTATCTTTCAAATTTGGCTTTTGAGAGTGAAAAGTAACATTAATAACTGCACTAGAGAAAACAGGTATTCATAGTGGGACATGTGGCCATCCTACCTTGCCCTCCTGATCACCCCATGCTTGGATTCGTTAATGCTTTCCCTTACTAAGTCCCTGGGATCCCTCCTAATGAGGGATCCCCCACCCCGCATGGTGGCTGTCTCTCCTCAACCCATCCCCTACTCTATACTGAAAGCTTCATCTCTCAGCCAGCCCCTGAACACAGACATTATTGAATCATTCAGCCTAGGGTCTCCAGGGACATGGAACCTATTCTCAATCCTTTACCATTAGATAAACATTAGGGGGGAAAAAAGAGAATTAAACCTTTCTGCAGCTCCCCAGGGGCATTTACCAAAATAGGCTACCTCGTCAAAACAGGATTTAACTAAATGGGTGAGCAACATCAACAAGGGAACCTGGGGAGAGAGGCAAGGGCTCATGCTGAGAGAGCAGCAAGGGGAACCAAGGAGCTGTAAATCAGCTTACAGGCCTAGGACCATGGAGGGCAGAGCTTAAACCAAAATAAGTCCACCACCTCCCTCCCTCTGGGCCCCCCTAAAGCAGGGCCAGCGGCTCTCCTGGAGGCAGGCTTGAGTGAAGATGATTGAAACAAAATGGCAATAATAGTTAATATGTGTACTACTTTACAGTTTCCAAAGCACTTTTCCATCTGGCATTTCGTTTTCGTCTTTAACAGAGGCAGAGAGGGAAACAGGGAAAGAACTATATGCCCGTTTAATGACACTAGAAACTGAAGCTCAGAGGTGTGAAGTAACTTGCCTGTGGTCACACAGAGCTGCCTCTTATTAACCCGTAGGGCTAGTTGTAGGAATGGGGTTCTACGGACTCAAGGAGACATGGGTGATGCTTTGGGGAAGAAACAGGAGATTTGTTCTGTGTGTTCCCAAAAGCAATAAAGTCTGATGGATAAAAGCTATAGTAAGCACATTCCAGCTTAATAAAACGATGAGGTCATTTGTTTATTAATGATATGGGCTATCTTATAAAGAGTAAGCTCCCTGTCCCTGGATAAGTTTAAGTGGAAGTTGGATGGCTTTTCTATTTTAGAAGGAATTCTCTACACTAAAAAGGAGGTTCAGCTAAATGACCTCTAAGGTTTCCTATTTTATAAGTATTTATTGAACATCTACCATGTGATAAATGCTATATATGTATATATGTACATGCACATACATATATATGCATATACACACATATAAACATATTTACAAATAAGAAATAAATATATATAATTATATAGTTATATAATTTTATGTATATATATAAATACATAATTATATATATTTATATATACACATACATGTATATATAATTTTCAGAACAACCATGGAAGGTAGAGGCTATGGTTAACTCTGTCTAATGGAAAGGACAACTGAGACTTGGGTGGTAACCCACTAGAAATTCTTGAATGCTAATTCAGCCCTTTCTTTACAGCAAATCATATATATCCTTTGTTTAACACAGCAAAGAGAGAAAAAGCAAGCCTTTTTCTGACATGTTAGATTACTAAGTATTGTTTTTTAAAGTTCTGTCTGTGTGTGTGTGTGTGTGTGTGTGTGTGTGTATGCACGTTTATGGGTTTCTCTAGACTGCAATTGAACACTTCTGTTTCTTTTCATTTGTTTGGTTTTGGGGGGTTTGGGGGGGGTGTAAAAAAATTACCCTGAAGACTTTTATTTCCAGAAAAATACTCATTAAAGAGGCTCACAGCAGAAAACAGAAGAAAGGTAACCTTTAAGTATCATTTCCTGCCACAACTAAGAAATCCTCACAGTTCTCCAAGGGTCATTCTGTGCCATGCTTGGCCTAGACTCCTGGAAATACTCTGAAACCGATTTATGAGATGATTCGTTTTTTAACTTGCACTTAGGCTAACTCCTATACACGGTTTCCCTGGCAACTGTGTAATTTCAGGAAACAATGCCTTTCTCCCGGGTCTCATTTCCAACAAGTATGCAACAAGAAAAATTTTTTGTCCTCATGACACTAAAAGAAGATCTGTGGTCTTTTGACAGCTGAAGAAATCTTCAGAAATATCATCCCCATTCTTACAAATTCAAGGAGTAACAGCACCTTTCCTTTTCCAGACATTTCCTTTCCATTAATTTAATATGACTCTGTTACATGGAAAATCAAACTTAGACTGAAGGAATACATTTTTTTTTTAAGTGTAAGAAGAGCTTCAGGAACATCTTTTTCTTCGGCAACGCTGTGGTCTGTGAAATTACCAGGATTTAATTGAACTTGCAAAGCTTTTCTTTTGCAGAAGACATATATACCATCCTGCACACCTCTCTCTCATCTATGCCTGGGGTAACCAAGAAGCAATCAGACAGGAGAGAAGCAGGCAGATTGGTTTTGCACTCGAAGGATTTCTGCCACAGGCTGCCCTGGAGGGGAAGGAGAGACGCCCCCCTGAGCATTTGCAGCAAAACCCTAGAGTCCCTTTAGGGACTTGGAATGGAAACCTAGGCTTTCTTGGGACTCCCTTCTTCCTGGAAGGGGTGGGCTGGTTTCACATGCAGAGAGAGAAACCCTAGAATGGGAAGCTCGTGAGAACATTCACTCATTTCGTCAGTCAGCCAACAGATGAGCAAATAAACAAACATATGATGTAATATCAGATGCTATGAAGAAAAATGCAGCAGGGTAAGAGACAGAGTAGGGTAGGGGTCATTTCAGGTAGGGGGAACAAAGAAAACTCTTTGAGTATGTAACATTTAAACAGAGACCTGAATGAAGTGAGAGAGTGAGAAGATACATGGGGGAAGATTGTTTCTGTACATTTAGTATCTGGTTTTCACTGTACAATAGCCCTGTGAAGGAGAAATAATTATTCCCATTTTTATGGTTGAGGGAATCTGTCTGGATCCCAAACCTGCCATGTTGCTGCCTATTGATTTTGTAAATCTCTAAACATGACACATTAAATGCCTTTGTGTTGGAGTTTTTGCTTAAGTTTTTGGGCAAACTGGTATCCAAGGTCATTTCTAGGTCATCACACATTGGTCTTTCTACATCACAATAGCATCTTCTGGTCCCCCTGCAAAAATTTAGAGAAAGATTTGAGTTATATTCATTGTGATGACAATATCCTCAGCCATTATAAATATATATATATATGGCTAATAGTATCTACAGTTTTTTTTAAGACTTAATTTAGATTTAATTAGACTATGTATAATAAAATACTTAAACAAAGTGAGCCCTCTGCAAATAATAG
Source organism: Lutra lutra (assembly GCF_902655055.1). NCBI lineage: Eukaryota > Metazoa > Chordata > Mammalia > Carnivora > Mustelidae > Lutra > Lutra lutra. The sequence continues at coordinate 159,001,057 of NC_062281.1, forward strand.
TTATTGTTATTTTTGATGACCTAGATCTGCCGCAAAATCACTGTGCAACCTTGGGTAAGTCCCTTAACCTCTGGCACGGTGCCTGGCCCATAGTAACAGTTAATAAACAATGAATGAATGAATGAATGAATGTGTTAACCACCACAGCTTTTAGTTTCTGTTTTGTAGAGTGAAGGCCTTAGATTTGAAAGTGGTGATGACAAATATTTACAACATATACATATACAAGCCCTTTCACATGCATGATCCATTTTAATGAGCATGACTACAATGTGGGCATTTATACATCTAACTCCTTATCTGACAGATGAGGAATTTGAGGTTCACAGATGACTGCCTGCCCACAGTTATAGACCAAATCTTAGTGCTATTATTCTTCATCCTAAAATAACTTTAAGCATGAATTATTTAGCTCATACCAAGATTTAATTTGCTAAAATGATTTTGGCTATCCAGATTGCTAGTGTTGTGGGCCAATCACATTGGGAGTCAACTAAACCTGAAAGTTGGGGACCTTATTAGCTTAATGGCAACAGATTTGACATTAAAAAAAAAAAAATCCTGTTTTATCTATGCCAGTGCAGTAGAGGGAGTACAGAGAGAAGAGGGTTGGAGCTGTCACTGGAAAGAAGTGGGAAATCTTCTCCAGATGGCAGAGTATGCCAAGCAGAAGCCTGGTGTGTGAATTGAGAGGGAGCCTGAACTAAGCCCTTAATCCCTTACACATGTCTAGTCTTTTCAAGTTTACAAAGCTACTTCCTGTGTGTGATCATAGTTGGGCCCGAGTGTATCAAGCTAAGTAGAGAGGGGCTAAAGAGGTTGATTTAGCTAAAGGGGCACTCCAGAGAGACCAGCCAGGCATCCAGGCCTAGTGTCATGGGTCCTTGTTGGTTCTGTACCTCCAATTATAACTCAGTGTATTCAAGTTAGATGGGAGACAGTCCTGCCCTGTGATTTGGCACACATTTGGTCACACTGCCCAGGAGGCTTCTGCATAGACCCAGGGGACCAAGGCCACATGTTCCAGGTTCTTTTCTTTAGGTGATCTGTGATAATAAAATCAGAGAAAAGTCCAAGATAACAACATTGGTGCTCATTATCAGGTTTGATTGAGTTCAAAAAGGAAATGAGTCATGAGGCTAGAAAGCCTGGAGAATCAGAAGTGGGTCAAGACAAGTGGTTCTGGGCAACCTGTAAAGGAGCAGTGGTGTGACAGTGTCATTTTTTAACATTGATGATTCTACATATAATATGATAATGACTAAGTGCACATGATCTCTGCCTTAATGGAATTTACCTTAAGTCAAGAATTTATTGAATATATAGTTGAGAACCATAAGAGGTATTTCAAATGCAAAGTCTTATCAGAGAGCATAATTGGCAGACCTGATATATTGATTTCCAAATCCAAGGGTGACACCACTGAGGAAGTGACTTTTGAGCTGAGATGAGAAGGATAAATTGCTTAAACAAAGTGGACAGGAGGGACGTGGGTAGAGAAAATTGCTCCAGAAAAGAGAATGGCAGTAGCAAAGGCTAGAGAGCAGGAGGAACTGTGGTATGTTTTTGAACTGAAAAGATGCAAAAGTGTGGCTGAAGCAAAGATACTGAGAGAAAGATGAAGCTTGAGAGGTCCATGGAGCCAGACTATGCAGGGAGGCAGGACCTCTGAGGCCATGGGAAATGCTGTAATGTTTTATCTCTGAGCATTGAGAAACCACTGAATAAGGAAGTAAGGATCAGATATGAATTTTCAAAGAGTATCTCTGCCGTGTTGAGAATGAATTGGAGGTAAGCTGAGCAATGCAGACTGAGAGACACACCAACTAGGAGAGGGCAGGGGAAGGATCCAGGTCTGGAGATGGTTGATAAGGCAGGTGGCAGAACTAATCTCAAAATTCCAGAGTTCAGAACCGAACTGTTGCAATTAAAGCAACAACTGGGGGCTAGACCCTGGTCTGAGAGCAAACACTGAAATGTCATAAGGTAGAATCTATCAGAACCTATCAGAAGTGAAAGGACTTCTCAGTAAAATGAATAATTTATTTCAGCAATTTCACATACCAAACATGCAAGGTGCATTTTCTCTCATATCTGTTATATCGCTTAAATTTTCACAGCTACCATTTGAGGAAGAACTATTAACTGTTATCCGAGTTTTATAAGTGAGGAGACTGAGGTTCAGAGAGGTTAAGTGACTTAGCCAAGAGCCTCCAACTAGTAAGTAGAGCCAGAATTTGTGCCAAGACCGCTGGATTCCAAATCTAATGCTCCCCTACTTCACCACTCTCAAAAAAAAAAAAAAAAAAAAAAAGGCATCAAACTCAAGGAAAATAGTAAGCCTAAGGGAAAAAGAGACCTATGAAAACAGCTGATTCTGTAACATAGCAAAATTGCCATGGAACTCCAAAGAGAACTTTATTAAATTTTTGTGCCAAGGGTCTAAATTGAGTCCCAGGTCCATCTGACCCAATCATCTCCTTCCAGGAATACATATTAAAATTGGGGTGAGAGCCCAGAACAGTCAGATTCTGTCTCAAGGTACCTGTGCCAAGATTCCAGTTGAAATTTTTAATTGAGTTCAAACCCCTGTAAATGGGAATGCACTAATCTGAATGTTGATTAAGCTTTCATACTTGCTGCTGGAACATTGCAGTTCTAATCCTGAGCTCCAGTGCTGGGACTGGCTCTTCCTTCTCACACTGTGCTGACTGGCCTCTCCAGCCATCAGGGGCTTCTTACAGGCAATAATGCCAAGAGAATAGACAGGGGATAGCATTCTTGGTTCAATTCCTAAATCACAGTCCAGTTGGATTTCATGGCTTTCAAATCATGATCAAACCTTGAAGTGTGCATTTTTAAAAACTTTCTAAATAAATAGAATGCATACTTTTAGATATTATCACAATGTCCTACTATCTAGCATTCTGGCCCTCAACTGCAGGGTCACATCCTGAGTCACATAATGAGAGACTATGGACTCTGAAAAACAATCTGAAGGGTTTGAAGATGTGGGGGGGGGGGGGTGGAAGGTTGGGGGAACCAGGTGGTGGGTATTAGAGAGGGCACGGATTGCATGGAGCACTGGGTGTGGTACAAAAACAATGAATACTGTTATGCTGAAAATAAATTTAAAAAAATGATTAAAAAAAAAAGAAATCTACATTAGGGGGCGCCTGGGTGGCTCAGTGGGTTAAAGCCTATGCTTTTGGCTCAGGTCATGATCTCAGGGTCCTGAGATGGAGTCCCACATCGGGCTGTCTGCTTTAGCAGGGAGCCTGCTCCCCCTCCCCAACCTGCCTCTTTGCCTACTTGTGATCTCTGTCTGTCAAATAAATAAATAAAACCTTTAAAAAAAAATCTACATTAGGCACTCTTAATGGTAAAAGGGCAAGCACAAAGGTATCTGAAAAGAGAGGGAAGGTTTCATGGAAACACCATGGACTTTGAGAAGGCAGATTTGGGCTTAAATCTTAGCATTGATCTTTGTAGCTCTAAGACACCAAGTTCACTCACTTGAGTTTGATTCCCTTGCTCCATTGTGAGTTTTAGGAAAGTGCCCATCATAGTATTTGACACATGTCAAGAGCCAGTTGGTTCCTTTTCCTTCTATCTCCTCAGCCAAAATATTCTCCTTCGCATTTTCTCACTCACAGGCTCTTAATGCCCACCCCTTCAATGTGCCTGTCATCCATACTCTTTCCTGGGGCTCCCCCCCTCCACTGCACACACCCATATTTTGTCTGGGAAGAGAAAGCTGTCTTCTGGCTTCCCTGTTCCTGGTGGTCTCTGCATATAAGCCATTGACCTGCCTCCATCTTATGATGGATTTCTGACCGTTCGTTGCTGGGGAGGAGCATGATGATACAAGCAAGAAGGAACAAAGGAACAAAGCAGATGATGAGCCAAAGGATCTGGAACCCCCAGAGATCTCTCAGCCATTGCCCTTCACTACTGTCCCCATCTTCACTAATATTAACACAAGAACGACGACTACTACTGTGACACTAGAGTGCTCCTACTGCTGCTACTGACCCTAATACCACTGCTGTGGCGGCTGCTATTAACATTACTACTCTTCTGCTACCCCTACTTCTACCACTACTGCAGGAATTTCTCCCTAATGCTTACTGATGTATCAGCCCTAATCAGTAATAGTGCTTGCCTGGGCCCTATATACAGGTCCAGTTTCATAAGTGTCTTTCAAAATGCAATCTGACCCTTCCTCCTTGCTAGTGGGTGGATTTTAACCTACTACTTCTATCAAAGTACTTATTGTCATCATTGTCTCCATGTCTAGTTGCCCTATAGCCTCTTCCCTGGCCCCTGCCAGCACAGTGCTTAATTTAACATTGAGCTCTTATAGAACAGAGATCATGTCTGACTCATAGCTGGGGTTCCAGTGCTTTGTACAGTCCTTGACTTCCTGGATGCTGAATTAATGAACAAATGAACAAACAAACAAATAAATGACTTTTAGGCAATCAGTATTCACCAATAACTGATTGGGATGCCTGGGAAGGCACTGAGCTCCCCCCACCACAGATGTTCCAGCAGAGCACCCAGGGTTCCTGGAGATAGTAAACTAGATAACCCTTTGATTGATCTTCCAAGTTTCAGATATCACAATTCTTTGAGAAGTACAAGTGGATGCTGAACATTCTCTGACCTCTGCGTAGTAGATGCATTGTTTTTGAACTCCTTATGAAGTAAAAAGAAGCTAGTTACATTGATATGGATGTGAAGTTGTCAGGTCAGAGGTCTCCAGGCTTTAAGAGGCCTCTAATCAACAGCATCTTTTAATGGAAAAGAGGACTGAGATGCAGGAGGCCTTGCTTATGGTGGTGCTGCATGTTACAGGCCAGGCAGCGCTAACTACCTCTGTCCTGAGGGTAGTTCCAGGCTCTTTTCATTCAAATTAGAACACATGGCAGCTGACTGTGATCTTCTAGAACCCAAACTGACTTCAAGAGGACTCATCTTCTACCTTACCATCTCTAGGTAGTAAAGCAACTCAGCTACCTAAAACAGGGCTAGCCAGTAAGGATTTGAAATCATTCCTGGTCATGCAAAGTGGTCAGCCATCTTATATCTTAGTCTTGTCTCAGTCTCCCAAGGGCTTTGCTCTTCCTAATGTGGTCTCCTTTGTAAGCAGGCTTTCAGCTCTGAGGGAACATTGTGATAGGACTAAAGCCTTCCTTCCTCTTTGAAAATCACAATTTTGGTAGCCCCATGCTGTTTGGTTTCTGATGGTGCCCAAGTCTGCCTCCCTCATTCATCTAACCACAGGAGATCATTATCCAATGACAGAGCTCCATTCCACTATCATTATCTGGTAATAAGAATGCCTCCTTGAAGGGAGGAAGGGAGAGATGGTGGTCATGAGGGTGAGTAGAGACAGTGAAGCACCTACAGACTTCAGAAAGCAACTGTGCAGTTACAGGTCCCCAGTAGATTTTGCCTTAATGGCATAATGGTATGTATAGACACACATGCACATATTTCTTTATATAATATCATATAATATATAATGATGTGTATACACACATATTTAATACTATATAATATATAATCATGTATACATACACATGTGTATATGTATATTCATATAAAGATAACAATTTCAAAGGGTTTTAAACATTTTATTGTATAGCATTCTGTGCTGGCACAGAAGGGGTGACTTTACAACTTTTCCATTTTATGGAAAAGCACCTGATCCTGCTTGGGGGAATCACTCAAATATGTGTTTTGAGAAGGACAAGCACCCCTGGAGTCAGAGGTGAGCCACGTGACCTCCTCATGCATTAGTCAATCAGCATACTCCATCCTCCTCAGGCTGCAGAGTCACACTGCAGTTGGATATGTATATTAACTGTAATATATATGGTAATTGTTTAGTAAACACTACTGGCTTTATGTCTCCTGAATTCATCCTTCTTATTGCTCTTGTAAAATCCCCAGTTTCAAATACAAAACAAATGGGGAAAAAAAAACCCTCCAAATTAGTTTGCTTTAATTGATCATATTCTGAGCGTATTCTAAGTGCTAAGGATTGTGAGGCACGCCAGCAATCAAGGCATGAGCAGCGCATGGTTCCTTGGTAAGTCTTCTGTCCACATAAGACCCTGTCTTTAAATCAGGGACTGAGGCAAGTTGCCAGCCCACTTCGAAGATTTGCAAGGCTCAGAGAAGAGAACAAATGGGGGTCTGCAAAGCATAACTCTAAATATTTATGTCATAAATCTAGGTAACAAATTGTTAAGATATATACCTATCCACCTACCTTGACAAATACACCTTCCATAATGACAAAATAGAAAGATACTTGTAAAACCGTAGCTGTTGTATGATGAAAAGTTGACAAAATACTAGAGGTCTGAATTTAATTCCTATTTTACATCTTTAGATATTTTCTTGGTAGGGAGATGGGCCCACAATATTTGCATCAGTAAGGCTTGGGCCCAAAAACCGGTTTCTTTGAGCCAGCTCTATAAGTATAATTGGAAGGCTGACTTCATTGATATTGCAGTTGTCCCATGTTCTTATGTTCACTGATAACTAGGAAAATAGGTCCTCTTAAGATAGGAAATGCTTGTGTTTAAAGAGAATTTTTTCCTGGGATAGTTGGGTTTTACATGTCCATAGATGTATACACATCAACGTACTATTGCAAAAATTTGGAGCTGGGCATTGTGGCCAAATGCAGGATTCATTAAATGCCAGTTGTAACAGACTGTAATGAAGTTAAAAGTAAATTGGACCAGAAGATGTATATTTAATCATGGATGCTGAGCACACAATACAGTGATATTAAAATATTCAACCATTAAAATCAGCTCAATGTTGGGGCTGTATGGTCTAAATCTAAATGAAAACCTTAAGTACGTGCCCAGACCTATATTATTCTTCTAATTCAAATACCATAAATCTTGAAGAGTTGAAATGTAAACAGTCAAGGTTATTTTTACAGTGCTGTGCACTTCTTCCAGATCCATGGCTAGAGATTTGTCACAGAATCGTTCTCAGCCTCTCCTTTAAACTTCTGGATTCTTCTGAAATGGTCAGAATAGTAGCTCTACCAGACCCTTTGAGACCTTCTAGGCAGGTCAACCCCCACATTTCAGGCAAGCTCCCAGCTAGCTTTTAGAAAGTCCATGTGGCTCAGTGGGAAAAGTTCCAAATTTATAATCAGACAAGGGGTTTGAATTGTGCTTCAGCTATCTATGACTTACAAGGCCTTGGAAAAGTTATTTAATTTCTCAGATCCTCAATTTGTTCATCCATAAAATGGAAAAGTTGTAAAGTCACCCTTTCTGTGCCAGGAGTATCCTGTACTACTTCTAATAATAATTACTGTTTTATACTTTTTGAATAAAAATTTGTCTGTTTAACTTCTGCTATATGTTCATTGTAGGAATTTTTTATAAGTACAAAAAAATTATTCAGAGGAAAATATCACCTGAATACCATTCCCAAAGATAAACGCTGTTACTATGTTGAAAATTTTCTTCCTAATTTTTTGCATATATGTATATACTGTTGAGAACATACTATATCTACAATTTTATATCATTTAGCATTGTACTGTGAACATTAGCACATTATTTGAAATTATTTATTAATACTTTAAATGATTAAATAACATTCCTTTGAAATGATGTAGCATACTTTATTAAAAATCTAGTGTTTATAGTTTAGATAGTTCTAAATTGCCGTTACTTTAAATAACATGACAATGAATGATCACATTATTTTGTAGCTATGCTAGCATCACTCTCCAAAATCATGAGCAGCAATGATATTTTGTTCATTTCTCTAAGGCCAAGGTTCAGTATGATGCCTGAAATAAGGCAAGACCTCTAAAACTGTGTGCTAAATAGATGAGTAAGTGAATGAGGGTGCGAACACCAGCAAGTACCCTGTCTTCTATGTCACTGACTTTTCAGGGTGGTGGGGGGGGTTCTCTAGCCAGACCAGACAGAGATGGGGTAATGCTAGGGATGGGGGGATTCTTCTCCAAGGCAAATGGTTACCATCCTCCTCTCACTTCCACCCCCTCCACATTTCTTTCTGAAACTCAAAGGTCAATGCATCTTTTTTTTTAATTTAATTTAATTTTGTGTGTGTGTGTGTTCCAAAATTCAGTGGTTATGCACCACACCCCATGCTCCATGCAATACGTCTTTTTATTGAAATGCGATCTCTAAAGCCACTGTTGGCTTTATTCACATTTTGCCTTTGCCATAATCCACCTCACATTGTATGTCAAGTTGCAAAAGTCTTAATAAATAAAGTATTGATGATCTAATTGAAATGAATCATACTGGAATACTGGCATGGATAGGGACCAGAGGAAGCACCTTGGTTTCATCTGAGAAAAGCAGATGTTCTCACAGGTACTGAAGAAGGCTCCCTTAAACTAGGTTGGGCTCAGCCCTCAAATTTCTTCCCTGAATATAATAATTTTAAGAATAAGGATAGTAATAGGTATCATTTCATGAGCTCTACATATATTGTCTTTTTTGATGCTTACAATAATGTATGAAGAAGAAAAAGTGTAATAGACCCACTTGACTTATAAGGAAATTGAGTCTCTGCAAGGTTAAATACCTTGAGTACAACAATTGAAATACCCGAAATTTGTGCTGCTGAATGGCTGTGTGGCTGTGGGGCCAGACAGATCTGGATTTGAATCCTGGCTCCACCACCACTTACAAGCTGTGTGACTATGGGAAAGCTGCTTAACCTCCTTGAGGCTCCATCTGCTCTTCTATAAAATAAAGATAATAATTGTACCTAATTCATAGGCTTATATAACACTTAGTATCTGGTATATAGCAAAAGCTCAATAGATATTATTCTATTATTACTGCTTTTGTTGTGATTGTAATTATATTATTAATATCCTTTGGTGATTATGATGGCAATGCTAGATTCTGGGCTGGTGCTGTGGGCACCCAAAACTGTATAAGACATACAGTACCTGGTCTCCAGGAGCTTCCAGTCTAACTTTGCCTATAACCATATAGCTAGTAAATAGTAAAGCTGGGATTTGAACCAGAGCTGTGGAATTTAAAAAACACTTTTCTGTTACCCACTACATCCCTCTCTCATAGCATGTATCCGATATTATTGTCACTAATAGTACACATCCGGCTTCCCCACAAAACCGAGTCCTTCAAGATGGGAATTCTTATGACTCAAGTGCCCCAAGTGCACACCACAAGCCCTGTCACTGAGTCCTCCTGAGTACATTCACTGTTTTCAACCAAAGGCGCTGTGTTGGGCCACTTTAGCCCCCGCTTCCCCAGACCCTGGTCAGGGCCATGATTCCAGTGCTTTTGTCCTTTTCTGTCTGTTTCATTCTTCCTCCCCCTCTCCCCATTACGATTCCACAGTGAGTGATTCCCTCTGTCATCTCACTGGAAATTGATGACTCGGGCCTGCTGGTGCCCTGAGCCACATGGCTAATACATCAGCAAAATGGATGCTGAAAACACCACCTGCTCCTTCAGGCAAATGGCACTTTGGAAAATGGAATGTGTAATCAATAGAATTAAGCCTTAAGCAGAGCTCCATATCCATGTCCCAGAGCAGGGCCTTGGCAGGCAAACAGTGGGAATTTTTTTTTTTCTTTTCTCATCCCTTTCAAAGCACATGGACTGGAGCTTGTTCAGCCAGCTCTGTCACCACTATCAGAGTTGGCGTAGTAGCCTCAGCATGCTGTTCCATGCCTCCCGGTTCTGCCTCCGTGTCTCAGTTACTTGGCCTTTAAGTCTTATCTCTGGGAGATTTGAAGGGGTAGATTCCGATACACTTAGGGAAGCAGAGGCATCTGGGTACTCCTTAAACAGCAAGAAGTCTGTAGTCAGAAAGGTCTGAGTGTGACCTGAGGCAAAGGCACTCAACCTTTCTGAACATCGTCATCACTTTCCTGGTCCATGAAATGGCAGTGATTATTCCTACCTCACAGTGTTGTTTTGAAGCTTACATATGTGAATATCATACAGGAAGGTGTTTTGTAAACTATAAAGCCACATATGAAAGGTAATCACTACTGTCGTCATTATTCCAAGGTATGGATTATATTTCCCTTTAGAACCTGCCTATCCGAGGAAGTGGGTTTTCAGGTGTGGCTGAGCACACTTTTGATGAAGTAGTCATTGGCTTGGCTTGGTTTTATTCTTTCTAGGATTGCATCAAAAATTAGAAAATAGAATCCTGGAGCTAGAAGGGAAGTAATGGATCACAGGTAAGACTGCAGCCCTCACTCTTTACCTCACTCGTTACAGGTGAAGAAACCGAGGTCCAAAAGGGAGAGGAATTTGGCCAAAGTCACTGGATGAATTAGTGGCTCAGAGAGGGATGGAGGCAGGTAGCCTTGTCTTGGTTCAGGAATCCTTCCATGCACTTGCCAGGTCAGGAAATGTGTAGGCAAGCATACTGTGGGAAGACAATGGCTTTCTTCCCATTGTGCTCATAGAACTCCGCCCCCTCACAATGACTTTTCCCAACACCCCCTCCTCCTTCTAGGAAGCAGAAGTTTCTCTTGCAGGCTGCAGGAATTACACATACCAAGCACACAGATGTAGGGGAGCCCCCTCATCTCAGAATTATTACAATACTTGTCTTCATCATTTATTTGGCCTTTAATTTTATACAACCTGTTAAGATCTCTTGTGTTGCTCTCGGTGTTAACTAAATCCAGTGGTTCTCCACTGAAAGTGATTTTGCCCACTCCCAAGGATATTTATTTGGCAAAGTCTGGAGACATTTTTGATTGTCGAGACTTGGGAGGGGCTATTACCAGCACATATTGGGTAGAGGCCGTGGATGTTGCTTAACATCCTGTCGTGCATAAAACAGTCCCCCACAATGAAGAATTTTCTGGTCCAAAACATCAGTAGAGCTAAGTTAAGAAACCCTCATCTAGCTCATTTGTGGGGTTCTGCCTTTCTCTCTTTGGCCAGTGCATCAGAGGTCTGTAAGCAATCTCTGGACCTGAATGATGTTTTGCTTTAATAACCTTAGTAGATTCAATATAGTAAGATCTAAATAAACATTGCTTGGGTGGGGAATAGACTGATGGGTACATGAATTTGACAGTATGTATGGAGGAAAGAGCATTAGGTTATAACTCAGGAGACAGAAGTTTGGTCAAATCATGACCAGGAAGGTAAATGTTGGAGTTGGACTGTATTAGTGGCTTTCAAACTATGCTCCATGGAATGTTAACATCTCACCCACTATACCTGGTTTATACTATGCCTTTTTTTTTTTAAGATTATTTATTTATTTATTTATTCGTTCATTCATTTGAGAGAGGGAGAGAAAGCATGAGGGGCGTGGGTGTAGGGGGAAAGGGAGAAGCAGGCTCTCTGCTGAGCAGGGAGACTGATCTGATAATGGGGCTTCATCCCAGGACCCTGGGATCAAGACCTGAGCCAAAAGCAGATGCTTAACCATCTGAGACACCCAGGTGCGCCTATACTGTGACTTTTGAATGTAATTTCTTTTGTATGGAGAGTTCCACACATTTAAAAAATTGTAAACCACTGAGAGTTCAACCTTAAAGATACTTTTAGACCAAAATCCCTCTGAAGACTCCTCAGAGAGAGACATACATAAAGGTTCTATTTCTTAACAGGCTCAGAGAATGCCTCTGTGACTACAGTTTATATTCTCTAGTCTTTGGTTGCAAACAGTGGCCTATTGGGCATCCTTCTAGTTTGGAGACTTCCCAGCTCCTTAATCTTTTTGTGCCTGTACAGCAAGAAGTGAGTCTTCAGGAATCTGAGTATTCAGGGAAAGAGTCCGGGTAGAATTCCTGCCCCTGTCACTAAGAGGGCCTGTGCCAGATCTGAAAAGGATATGGCTGCTTGGCATACTTAAACCCAAGAGTTTCTATAAGCTGGGACTAGACCCACGTAGGAGGTGGACTGCTTGAAACCTGATTTAGTGAGATGGTCTGGCAACCTCTGAAGGGTGTGCCTATCTCATCCAGCAGCAGGAGATCAGAGGAAATATAGCTGAGGGCACAGAAAAGAGCCAAGAAAGAAACTCAGAGAAGGACAGACTGCAGGAGAAAAGACAGCAAGAGTTTGATGTTTGTGATGAGTGACAGTGGTTGTTTCTTAGTGAGGAGATGTTCAATAAACATGTATTTGTAATGAATTATTAGAATTATCATTATCATCATTAACAAATTGTCTAGGTTTGCAGAGGCGGGAGCAGAATCAAGACGGGAGCTTAATATAATTGTCAGTGTCAGGTGAACTATTTCTGCTTCTGAATGCTACTTGGCACAGAAACACCTTTTACTCCAGTCACTCCCATTCTTGCATGGTTCACATAGGAAATTGACACCCAAAGCCGGGCAGGGAGGTGGCCTAAGTCCCATAGCAAGCACTGTGGGAATGAGAATTCAGCAGTAACTAATGCCCAGGTGAGGATTCTTAGCGACATACCAGGCTCCTCTTGGGAGGACAGTGTTTCCTTCATCTGTGGCACCCTGTCTGCAAAGCAGAAAGATCACTGACATCATCTCACCAATCTCAACATTATCCTAAGAGAGTGAGGAAAAAAAAACACATACAAACAAATGAACAAACAAATAAAGGAAGAAGCCATTCCTAGTTTCTGTATGAAGGAACCAGACTTTATTGGGGCATGGGGAAATAAATCCCCCACCCCTGCAGCATGCCTGCTTAACTCTGGGCCCTGGCAGCATGACTAGCAATCCAATAAGGCAGTACCCCGGCTGCGCCATTAGCTCATTAGGTGGAGGCGAGTGTCTGCATTGATCTGTTTATCTCTCAGACCCGGCTGCTGGAGAAAGGCCAGCTGTTTCCCTGAGAGCCGCCTTTCCTCTTGACTCATCACAGAGCATCAGGGGAGTCTGCTCCTTTGTCCCTTTCAACCTCAAGGTCACTGAAGTGCAGAGCAGGAACTGGGCCATGGTGGTGCCTTCTGAGAGCTTTTTTTTTTTTTTTTTTAGTTGAATTGTCTGAGAGCTTCAGACATTGCATCTCCTCCTATATCCTTTTAATTCTTCCCCAGAGAAAACCCCTCAGAAAACTGAACAATGCTGTGAGAAGTGCTTGGGTTTGCAAGTGGAAAATCTCAATTTGTACTAGCACTGCTATTTGAATACTAGCTGTATGACCTTGGAGAAGTCATTTCCCCTCCCTAAGCCCCAGTTTTCTCATTTGCAAAACAAGGCTAATAGCACATATATCATAAAACTGTTGTGAAGACTCACAGAGATAAATTTGTGAGAGGACAGGCACAATGTCTAGACCAGGGTTAGACACATAAGAAACGTCAGCAAATCTTACCTGACCTGCCATTTCTGAGATACAGTGGTCTTTTAGGTAAAAGGAATACTGTATCATTAGGGTTCACTCATGGTATGTTTTGTGAGATTGATATGTACAGATATGGTTATACAAATAATGATGTTCATAGATGGCTCATTAAGAGTGGACAATATCAAGGATGTATGATCTTCCACCCTGGATTCAATTGTTTAATTTTTAATGGGTCTGCATATCTATTGTCTCCTACTTGGCATTATACTTGTGAAAACTAAACTGCCTAAAAAAGTACAAGTTGATTGTATCTAATTCTTTTTTTTTTTTAATTTTATTTATTTGAGAGAGAGAGAGAGAGAGAGAGATTGAGAAAATGCATGGGAGGAGTGGCAGAGGGAGAAGCAGACTCCTTACAGAGCAGAGAGCCTGATGTGGGACTGGATCCCAGGACCCCAGCCAGGATCATGATCTGAGCCAAAGGCAGATGCTTAATGAACTGAGCCACCCAAGCACCCCTGATTGTATTTAATTCTTTTAAAAACAGGAAATAGGGGCGCCTGGGTGGCTCAGTGGGTTAAGCTGCTGCCTTCGGCTCAGGTCATGATCCCAGGTCCTGGGTTCGAGCCCCACATCGGGCTTTCTGCTCAGCAGGGAGCCTGCTTCCTCCTCTCTCTCTGCCTGCCTCTCTGCTTACTTGTGATTTCTCTCTGTCAAATAAATAAATAAAATCTTTAAAAAAAATAAAATAAAATAAAAATAAAAACAGGAAATAGTTTAGGAAAACAACAAACATGTGACCTCTTAGAAATAATAATTGGGCCTGGGTTACACTAGGTAGTATTGGCAAACTACATTTTTCCAAACCACGGATGGTCCCTGACTTATGATGATTCCATTTGTGATTTTTTCACTTTCCGATGCTGTGAAAGCAAAAGAATTCAGGAGAGACTGTATTTGAATTTTGAATTTTGATCTTTTCCTGGGTTAGTGATAAGTGGTACTGTACTCTCTTGTGATGGTAGGCAGGAATAGCAAGCCATAGCTCGCAGGCAGGCACGCGATCACAAGGGTAAACAACCGATTCTGTACCCATAGGCCCATTATGTTTTTCACTTTCAGTACAGTATTCAGTAAATGAAATGAAATATTCAGCACTTTATTATAAAATAGGCTTTGTGGTAGATGATTTTGCCCACTGTAGGCTAATGTAATTGTTCTGAGCATGTTTAATGTAGGCTAGGCTACGTGAAGATGTTTGGTGGGTTAGGTGTATTAAATGCATTTTCAACTTACAATATTTCCAGCTTACAATGGGTTTATCCAAACCCCACTGCAAATTAAGGAAAATCTGCATTACCGCTACATGTTTTTTATTTGGTTATGTGTTCCTAATATAACTAATATCCCACTTTTCACTTTCTAACATTTTACATCTTTTTATGTTACTGCATAATTCTTAATATAATATTATATTTAAACTATAAATATACTCATTGTAGAAGGTATATAAAAGTAGAAGAATTTAAATTAAATTGTTGCTACTTCCACAAACTGACATCATTATAAATGTAGTAATACATATCACTAGCTTTTTTCTTTGTATTTTATTCATTCTTAATAAAATGAGTTTCACACCATATTTTCCTTTTCCACTCAAAACTTATATCATGACCATTTCCCATATTATTAAATACTCATCAAAAGTATGATTTTAAGAATTACATTATATTTCTTAGTATACATGTGAATAACTTAATATTTCCTCTTACTCAACATTTGAGGAATGTTCACTAGTTTACTATTACAGTGTAATGAACACTCTTATAACACATGTTTGTATATCTGATTATTTTCTTGGAATAGCATTCATTCAGTCCTTATCAAAGGCATTGACAGTAATTTATTGATCACTTAAAGAAAATGGCCCCCTTCCAAGGGCTAGGTTTGCAGGCTACTTTGTTAGAGTCTGGGATACCCCCTGGTGGAAGTTACTGAACATGGCCGAAATCTATCACACATGGCCTGAGAGAATCAGAGATTCTGGGCACACAACTTTCAGAATTTGGCATATGCAAAGAACTTGTCTCTAAACACACACACACACACACACACACACACACACACACACACACACCCCAAAGCCACAGTAGATTCAAATAGAATAACCAAGTGAAAAAAATCAAGGAAGCTCAGACCTAAAGTTGTTTTCAATTTGAAGCCAGCCCTCCCCCTTCTTGCAGCAGAGCGATCAGAGGCTGTTTCCTTTGTGGCTAGAGAGGTCTTGGGCTAGAGATCTGCCCATTAGGACACTAGATGGAGCCAGATGGGAGAGTTTATGCTCTGACTGCAGCAGAGTCATTTTCTCTGCACATTCCTTTTCAGAAACAGCTGCATGATATGGCTGGTCTCACAGAAAACCTAGTTCTCGGATATTCTTCTGTTGAGCTGCCCTCAATCAGTCATCAAACATTCACTGAGCCCTGGCCTTGGGTCAGCTATCAGAGAGACCTGAGTCAAACACAGCCACGCAATGGCGGACCTTCTGGGCCAGTGGGAGAGGCCACAGATTAACAAACTGATGCCTCTTTACTTCCCTTCCCTCTTTCTGGTATCCAGCAGCCAGGCCCCAAAGCATCGCTTGGCAACACACTATACTCCTCTGTCTCCTTGACTTTGTTCTCACAATTTCCTCTCTCAGGAAAGCCCTTCTCATTTATTTCTTCATGTCTGACTCTGACCTCTATCAGGCCCAGTCCAAGTGCCTCCTACCCTGGGACACCTTTCCAGATTCTTCCTCTTTGATTCCTTTACTCCTTTAGCACAGCAGTTCTCTGACTTTTGTATGCATCAGAATCACCTGGAGGATGGATCCTACTCTCAGCATTTCCAGTTTAGTAGAGCTAGGATGTAGTCTAAGAATTTGCATTTCTAACAAGTTCCCAAGTGATGCTGATTCTGCTGGCTCAGGGATCTCACTATGAGAACCACTTGCTTAGTGGTTTTGAGCGCTAAGAAATGTCAAGCAGTATGCCACATGTTAGTGATACCACAGTGACTTGAGACAGTCCCTGCCCCTGAGGTCAGCACAGGCTGGGCATGAGAGAGAATAAATAGGGCAACTGTTTGCTATGCCAGAGAAGAATGAGGAGTGCTCCAGAAGCCAAAAAAAAAAAGAAAAAAAAATACAATTAACTGTCCCTGTGGAGGTGAGAGGACCAAAAACTTCCCAAAGGGAGTGGCATTTGAAATGGCTTGGAAGGATGACTTGGACCTCACTAGGAACAGAAAAGGTCAACAGCATGTGCCAAAGCATACTGGTACAAAAAGCCATAGCATAGGGGCACCTGGGTGGCTCAGTGGTTTGAGGCCTCTGCCTTCGGCTCAGATCATGATCCCAGGGTCCTGGGATCGAGGCCTGCATTGGGCTCTCTGCTCAGCGGGGAGCCTGCTTCCTTTCCTCTCTCTCTCTGCCTGCCTGTCTTGTGATCTCTGTCTGTCAAATAGATAAATAAAATCTTAAAAAAAAGAAGCCATAGCATAGAGTGTGATGGATTTATAGAGTAGGGGACATGGGGAGAACGGGCAGTGTCCTCGGACATAAGGTGCCCTGTGGATATAAAGCTGGAGGGGTCCAAATAAAGGTCTTGAATGCCAAGCTAAGGTATGTTTTTTTTGTTTTTAATTTCATCCTCCAGATAAAGAAGAAATAATAAAGAAGTAAAACAGAAAAATAACATGGTAGAGCTTTCCATGGGGAAAAATCAGCCTGACTGTAGTATAGACTTTGGAATGCCAGTGGCAAGACTGGGGGTCTGAGACCAGCAGGGATGCTGTAGCAGTCACCTAGGGAGGAAATGATGAGGACCGGACTGAAGCATTGAGATGGAGAGGACATGACAGGCTGGGAGATCCGGTGGGCTTGGACTCAATCCTGCACATCTGAGGGAGAAACTCAAAGGTCTTTGGAACCATAGCTCAGCTTTGCCCTTCTTCCCACTCCTTCTCTGGCCACACCGCACCACCCCCATCCTTGTTTCCTTGCCTGGTTCCTATAATGGGGTTCTGCCCTATATGAGAGCGCACACCTCCTGGATTTTTCTGCCTCAAATCCCATTTCCTCCTGGTGACAGTAGTCCTGCCTCTATCCTGAGCCTATGATTCTTGGTCAGATCTGTGTTCATCACTGCTTTGTCACACCAGTTTAACTGAGGGGTCTTAGGCCATTCAGTTTGACCACTTGATGTCTTTAGGTTTCTCATCTATCAAGTGGGAAAAATAGTACTTCCTGGCTGGCCTGTATCACCGTGTTCTTGTGGGGATCAAACCATTAACAGATGTGAGCAAGCTTTGATGTGTTACTATTGCCATGGAATCAGCAGCTACCTTTAGAAGCCATTTCCATTGACTAAGAATGCCCATTTTGATAAAATTTGTCTTTTAATTTGAGCAGAATACTTTTATTTAATCTAAGGGAGCTCAGATTAGACAACCAGGAAGGTATTTGCAAAAGTAATTAAAAAAAAAAAAAAACACTGGAAATCAAGTCATTATTTAAAGTTTAAAGATGACATGGAAATTTCAGTAAATATTTATTGACACCTGCTCTGTGCCAGGATTCTTAACACTTAGGATATATCAGTGAACAAAGTATATGTTCTTCTGAAGCTTATTGTTCACTGGAGGATATAGGCAATAAACCTATTAAGTAAATTAAATAGAATGTTAGAAAACAGTAAATACTGTGGAAAAACATAAAAGAATATAAAAGGGGATAGCTACCTGTTTTCTATTATTACTTAGGTCATTATTTGAAAGGGATCATATAAACATTTTTGTTACACTTTGTTTAATTTTGTTTATTTTCCAGTAATACATAATAATTAATGAGTACATATTCATTGAATAAAACTTAGAAAGTTCAGGAAGAAAGGATAATAATAATAATAAATCATCCCTAGACCCATCACCCAAAGACAGTCATCATTGTAGTTTGGTGTGTATTTTCTTCCAGAAATGAATTATATTATTTGCAGCTATGATCACCATATGTTCACTTCTTCATTCTTTTAACAAAGGTTTTTTGTTTTTTGGTTTTTGGGTTTTTTTTAATCATCTCATGTACTACAGTTTCCATAGGAGGCATATGGAACAATAGAAAGATACAGATTTTGGAGTCATTCTTTACTCTACCCTTACCAGTTGCCTGGCCTTAAATAAGTTATTCAACTTCTCTTGAGTCTCCATTCCTCTCTCTGTAAACTGGAGACTGTGATACCTTCTGGTGTTGTCATGAAAACTAAGTAACTTTAATGAGATAGGGCCTAGACAATTCCTGGCACATAATCAGTACTTAATAAATACTGATTTCCTTCTCTCTCTCTCTTTTTTTTTTTTCATTCGTTCCACAAATACAATACATATACAGCACCACGCTAGGCCCGGAAGAAGACATAGCACTGCTCTCTGGGAACTTAGCATCCAGCTGGATCAATTTTCTTGAAAGGATCCAAAGAAAACCTCCCAAAGAAGATGACAATTAGGCTAAGACCTGAAGGGTCTTGTCTGAGTTAGTCAGACAAAGATTTGGAAAATTCCAAGTCAGTCCAAGATCCCAGAAGCAGGAGAGTATTACCGTACCAGATAAAGTCAAAGCAGTTCAAGATAGCCAAAGCAAAGTAGGGGAGTGACAAGAGCAGAAGCCGCAGGGACAGCAATTCAAGGCAACTCCTGAGAACAATATGTCCCTGAAGGAATTTTGGCAAGGAAATAACATGATCAGTCATTGCATCTTAGAAAGACACCCCTAACTTCAGTGTGGAGATTACTGGATGCAGAGAGACCAGAGAGGAGTTGTTACAGTAATCAGCATGAGGAACTATATGACTTTAACTGGGGTAATAGCTGTAGGAATGGGGAGGTGGACATGTTAAGTTCTGTTCATGACCTGGAATTGATAGAATGTCAGTGAGCAAACTGAGGAGTGGGAGGAATCCAGAAAACACCCGGGTTTCTAGCCTTGGTAACTGGGGGGAACGACGATGCTATACGCTGAGCTGGAGATGACTCACTGGGGGAAAATCAGTTTTTCATGAAAAACTGACGACCCCAGCTGAATGTGGATTTTGAAGAACCTGTAGGACATCATCCTAGTTATACCAGGTCATGTTCTCAGACCAGTTCATGCCCAGTTCTTCCTCTCAAACCATCCACCTTTCTTCCCCATTTGTTCATATGACCCAGAGAGGAATACTCTGTCAGACTGATCTAGAATGCCCTAGTAGAATTCATCTTGAGTGAAAGGGGTCCAGAATCTGCCTGGGGAAATGGGGATTTTAGGACCAATGCAGAATTTATAGAAAGAGTTCATTAAAAAGTTAGCCTCATGATCAATTAGGATACTTGTTTAATGAAGATCAGAGAATACACTAGGATTTGGGCATCGTATTTCTCAAGCCAATAACCCTGACACATTCTAATAAGGAATTTTTGCTGATTTGGCAGTTTACATGAAAGGTTTCATAGTCATTTAAAAGTTAAGCTGACAGTAGTTACACATTTAACAAATTTCCTTGAAGAAGAATAAGATTACATCCATTCATTCATGCTCCACGTATTTCCTTACTTATATTGGGGCACTGTGCCAAGTTTAGGAACTAAAATGAAAGAGTCTCTGCCTAGGAAAGCTTCAACTCTAGTGGGAAACAGTCAAGGAAATAGACAGTAGCAAGACAGTGAGAAAAATATTAGGATAGATGCCAAAAACAGGATGTAGAGGAAAGCACAGGTAAAATCCTTAAGGGTTCTTAAGGACATGGAGGCTCATGGAGGACTCCCTCACAGGGTTTCTCTTGGTTTTTAAGAAACCTTCTTACTCTATATTTAATAAGATTTTTGGGGTGCCTGGGTGGCTCAGTGGGTTAAAGCCTCTGCCTTCGGCTCGGGTCATGATCTCAGGGTCCTGGGATCGAGCCCCACATCAGGTTCTCTGCCCAGCGAGGAGCCTGCTTCCCCCTCTCTCTCTGCCTGCCTCTCTGCTTACTTGTGATCTCTGTCTGTCAAATAAATAAAATCTATAAAAAAATAATAATAAGATTTTTTTTTCTTTTTTATCAAGAGGTTATTGTCAAATCTCTTAGTAATATTTTTGGGTTATTAAGGGATACCTGACAACTTTGGTGGTTATCAAAAATGTTCTCTGGGATGCCTGGGTGGCTCAGTTGGTTAAGCAGCTACCTTCGGCTCAGGTCATGATCCCAGCATCCTGGGATCGAGTCCCACATCGGGCTCCTTGCTCATCAGGGAGCCTGCTTCTCCCTCTGCCTCTGCCTGCCATTCTGTCTGCCTGTGCTTGCTCTCTCTCCCTCTCTCTTTCTGACAAATAAATAAATAAATAAAATATTTTAAAAAAAAATGTTCTCTGATCCCTTAAAGCTGATAAACAGAGAAAATGACCCTCAGAACACTGTTTATCTGGGACGCCTCGGTGGCTCAATGGGTTAAAGCCTCTGCCTTCAGCTCAGGTCATGATCCCAGGGTCCTGGGATCAAGCCCTGCATCAGGCTCTCTGCTCGGCAGGGAGCCTGCTTCCTCCTCTCTCTCTGCCTGCCTCTCTGCCTACTTGTAATGTCTGTCTGTAAAATAAATAAATAAAATCTTAAAAAAAAAAAAAAAAACACCGTTTATTTCTGGCCCTGAGAGAAATCACACAGTTTCTTGATATTTGGAATACTAATGTTCTCCTTATGAAAAGGAAAATCATTTAAAACTATATAACGAAATAATTGCTGCCACCACCATATAAGCTTCTGTGTTCATGCAGAGCACGGGCTTCAAGAAGAGAAAAGCACCACATGCTTCTGTTTCATTGAGAAGAAGCAGTGTGGAGTACTGAATGGGATTTGGAGTCAGACAGACCTAGGTCTTGAGGACCTTGAGACAATCACTTAACCTAGCTAAGACTGCATTCTTTCATTTGTAAAACATGAAATATAAAACGCATCTCAGAGGATGGTCTTGGATATTAAGTGAGATAATATTTGGAAATCTTAGTGTAATGCCCTAGATTTTTCCCCAGTTTTATTGAGGTGTGACTGACAAATAAAAATTGTATATATTTAAGTTATACAACTAGGATATCTTGATATGTGTATACATTGTGAAATAATCACCACAATCATACTAATTAACATAGTGATTATCTCACATAGTTGCTATTTTTTGTCTTCCTCTTTCTCTGTGATGAGAACACTTAAGAACTATCTTTTAGCAGACTTCAAGTAAATAATAGTTATTAACTATAGCCACTATGCTAAACATTAGATCCTCAGAACTTATTCATCTTATAACTGAAAGTTTGTAACCTTTGATTAATATCTTCCCATCTCCCCTACCTCCCAGCGTCTGGCAACCACCATTTTACTCTCTGCTTTTATGACTTTGATTCAGTATTTTATCTTTCTGGCTTATTTCATTTAGCATAATGTCCTCCAGTTTCATCTGTGTTGTTACAAAAGGCACATTTTTATTCTTTTTCAAGGCTTAATAATACTCCACTGTAGATATACACCACATTTTCTTTACGCATTCACCTGTTGATGAACATTTAGATTGTTTCCATAGCTTAGCTGTTCTGAATTATGCTGCAGTGAACATGAGAGTACAGGTATCTTTTTGAAATACTTATTTCATTTCCTTTGGATTTTTTTAAAGCTTTTATTTAAATTCCAGTTAACATATAGTCTACTATTGGTTTCAGGTATACAATTTATTGATTCAACACTTACATACAATACCCACTGCTCATCACAGTAAGTGCCCTTCTTAATCCCCATCACCTAAATAGGTGTTATTTAACCTACCCCCCACCTCCTCTCTGGTAACCATCAATTTGTTCTTTATAGTTAAGAGTGTTTCCTTTTTGCCTCTCTTTATTTTCTATGATCATTTATTTTTTTTTCTCAAATTCCACATATGAGTGAAATCATATGGTATTTCTCTTTCTCTGACTTCATTTTACTTGGCATAATACTCTCTGGCTTCATCCATGTTGTTGCAAATGGCAAAATTTCGTTCTTTTTTATGGCCAAGTAATATTCCATTGTATATGTATATCACATCCTTTTTTGTCCATTCATTAGTCAATGGACATTTGGGCTATTTCCATAATTTTTACCCAGAAATGAGACTGCTTGATCATAAGCTAGTTCTATTTTAATTTTTTAAAAAACCTCCATAGTGACTGTGCCACTTTATATTCCAACAGTGCACAAGTGTTCCCCTTTCTCTATATCATCATAGTGCTTGTTATTTTTTGTCTTTTTAAAAATAGCCAATCTAACAAATGTGAGGTAATATCTCATTGTAGTTTTGATTTATATTTCCATGATGATGAGTGATGTTGAACACCTTTTCATATGTCTGTTAGCCATTTGTATTTCTTCTTTTGAGAAATGTCTATTCAGGTCCTTTGCCCATCTTTAATTCAAGTTATTTGTTTCTTTGCTATTGAGTTGCATGAATTCTTTATATATTTGGGGTATTGACCCCTTATCATATATGATTTGCAAGTATTTTTTTCCCATTCCATAGGTTGCCTTTTTACTTTCTTGGTTGTTTTCTTTGCTATGCAGAAGCTTTTTAGTTTGATGCAATTCTAATAGTCTATTTTATGTTTTGTTGCCATGCTTTTTGTGACATATCCAAATATTCGTTTTCCAGACCAATGTCAAGAAGCATTTCCCTAATGTTTTCTTCTAGTAGCTTTACAGTTTCAGGTCCTATCTTTAATTCTCTAATCCATGATTTTTGTATATGGTATGAGATAAGAGTCCAGTTTCATTCTTCTTCCACATGTGCTTATCCAGATTTCCTGAATCATTTTTTGAAGAGGTATTCTTTCCCTATTATATGTTGTTGACACCTTTGTCAAAGATCAGTTGACCCTAGATGTATGAGCTTGTTTTGGGGCTCTGTATTATGTTCTATTGCTCTATGCTGGTACCAT
Organism: Lutra lutra; assembly: GCF_902655055.1. Taxonomy (NCBI): domain Eukaryota; kingdom Metazoa; phylum Chordata; class Mammalia; order Carnivora; family Mustelidae; genus Lutra; species Lutra lutra. The sequence goes on from NC_062281.1 coordinate 159,024,373, forward strand.
AGTGTTTCGATTACTGTAGCTTAGTGTATATTTTGAAATCAGGAAAGGCAAGGCCTTCAGCTTTGTTCTTCTTGCTCAAAGTTACTTTGACTAATCAGGGTCATTTGTAACTCCATACAAATTCTAAGGATTTTTTTTTCTATTTCTATAAGAATGCCATTGGAATTTTCTAATAGAAGTATAATTAACATACAGTGTTTTATTAGTTTCAGGTGTACAACATAATGATTCAACAATTCTATACATTACTCAGTGCTCACCATGATAAGCATAGTCACCATCTGTCACCAAACAACATTATTACAATCTTGTTGGCTGTGTTCCCTATCCTGTACTTTTCATCTCCATGATTTACTTATTTTGTAACTTGAAGTTTATCCCTCTTAATCCTCTTTATTGATTTCATCCATATGCCCAGCCACCTCCCCTTTGGCAACCACAAGTTTGTACTCTGTATTTAAGAGTCTATCTTTTTTGTCTCTTCAATTTGTTTTGTTTCCTAAACTTCACAGGTGAGTGAAATTGTATGGCATTTCTCTCGCTCTGTCTGACTTATCTCACCTAGAATTATACCCTCTAGGTTCATCCCTGTTATTGCAAATGGCAAGCTCTCATTCTTTTTTATGGCTGAGTAATATTCCAAATGACATGCCACATCTTCTTTATGCCACTGGAGTTTGGATACAGATTGCTCTGACTCTGTAGATCACTTTTAATAGTATGGAAAATTTAATATTAATTCTTCCAGTTTATGTACACAGTGTATCTTTTCGTTTATCTCTGTCTTCTTTGAGTTTCTTCATCAATGTCTTACAATTTGAGTCTATAAGCCTTTTATCTCTTTGGTTAAGATTATTCTTATGTATTTTATTCTTTTTGTTGCTATTGTGAATGGAGTTCTTTTATTAATTTTCTCTTTGGGTAGTTCATAGTGTATAGAAACACAATTGATTTTTATATGCTAATTTTGCATCCTCCAACTTTACTGAATTTGTTGACTAGTTCTAAAAGATTGGTTTGTTGAGTTTTTATGTGCCGAGTTTTTTCTAGATTTTTTAAAAGGGTACATGGCCAAGAACTAATGCATAACATGCCACTTATGAACAAGTGTCTCTAACTTATACTCATCTTTTCTGACTTCAGTGTATTTTATTGTAATACTCACTGACTTAATGCATTCACTTACTACTTATAAAACATGGAAATTTCTAGAACTTTGCTATCATAAATAAGATGATAGGCCACGTATGTTAAGTTGGAAACATTCCAGAAACCCAGGGATGCTTATTTGCTCTAGTCATTGATGAACTGCCATTTTTTGACACCAAATTTTTGCTGATTTGGGGATGTAAGATGCTAAACTTTCACCACTTTGATCCCTATAATTCCTAAACTGTATTTTCATAATAATATAATTTCCAAGGCATGGTGACTTATCTTTCTGAATGGAGAGACACAGCATTATGGACACAGATAAATATGCTGGGATGAACATTATAACAGTTTGAAATCCATTCAGTTTCATTCAACAGACTCTTATAAAGCACTTGTTAGAAAAACATCCCCACCAGCATTTGAAACTTGGCCATACCACGTGGTTTATATGTGTCATTACCCTCTATGAGCCTGTTTTCTTATTCCTTGATTGGGAATAATGTTACTGACCCCAAAGACTATAAATAAGATCACATTAAATAATAAAAAATAGTAGTTCTCCACCCTGGCTGTGCCTTAGTATCACCTGGAAAGATTTGAAAACATATGACTTCCTCTAGAGTCTAACTTAATTGGTTTGGTGTGGGATCTGAGCTCCAAAAGTTTTTAAAGCTCCCCAGGTGATTGTAATGTGCATCCTAGGCTGAGAAGCACAGAGATATATGAAAGTTCCTGGCTTAGTACCTGACATTTTCTGAGGAAGCCTGACCTCTTTCTCTTCCTTATGTGCCGGACTCTGTTGGGCACCAGAGTTTCAAAGGTCAGACAAACCCCTGTCCTCAAGTTGCTCCCAGACTCGTGGGAAACATAGACAAGGAAAGAAATCATTACTCTGCAGTATGATAGGTGCAATAAAAGAGATTTGGATGAAGAAGAAAAGCCATGCTGGAGAAATTATTGGTTGTCTCAGAGAATCTAGGGATCTGGTATCACAAGTCACTGGTGGTCCCATTTCTACCTAGACACATGACCTAGGCTCCAGGCTGGCTCCACACTAACCTACTGTGTGGCTTTTGGCAAACTTTCTCTCTTATTGCTTGACTCACCTCATTTATTAAACAATATCCATTTAAAAAGCGGTCCATCCCCCCCACACCACCTCACAAGACTGCTGAAAGAATGAACAACAGACCACTTTATAAACATATCATTAATTACATGCATGTTCTGTGAGCAAGAACTACTACTTTCACATCAGCACCTAAACATGCTGAAATCTCTTCCATGTTAAAGCAAAACAAAAATAACTTCTTCAACTCCATGTCTCTTGTAGGTTCTCTCTCTCACTCTCCCTATTTCCCTCTCCCTCTATGGTTCCCTCTCCATTCCCCCTCATAGCCAAAATTCCCTAAAAGGATTTATTACACTTGCTATTTGCACTTCCTTGTTCCCCACCCATTTCTCAACCCTTCACAGTCTGGTTTCTCCACCCCTTGGCCTGAAACTGCTCAGACCAAGGTCATTAAGTGGTGATCTGGTTTTTCTTATGACACTGCTGACCATTCCCTTCTTTGGAAACACTATTTTCCATGGGTTTGTGTGGCATGGCCTTCTGATGGGTGCCCTTCTGTGTCTCTGGCCATACTTTTCCAGTCTCCTTTCTAACCACTATACTGTTCAGATGTTAGAATTTGTCAGGGTTCCTCCCTAGACTGCTTTTTCTTTTTTTTCTTTTAATTAATTTTATTTTTTCAGTGTTCCAAGATTCATTGCTTATGCACCACACCCAGTGCTCTATGCAATACATGCCCTCCTTAATACCCACCACCAGCCTCACCCATCCCCCCACCCCCTCTCTTCCAAAACCCTCAGTTCGTGTCTCAGAGTCCACAATCTCTTGTGGTTCATCTCCCTCTCCAATTTCCCCCAATTCACTTTTCCTTAACTTCTCCTAATGTCCTCCATGTTATTCCTTATGCTCCACAAATGAAACCATATGATAATTGATACTCTCTGCTTGATTTATTTCACTCAGCATAATCTCCTCCAGACCCATCCATGTTGATACAAAAGTTGGGTATTCATCCTTTCTGATGGAGATGTAATATTCCATTGTATATATGATCCATATCTTCTTTATCCATTCATCTGTTGAAGGGCATCTTGGCTCTTTCCACAGTTTGGCTATTGTGGACATTGCTGCTATGAACATTGGGGTGCATATGGCCCTTCTTTTCACTGCATCTGTATCTTTAGGGCAAAAACCCAGTAGTGCAATTGCAGGGTCATCGGGTAGCTCTATTTTTAATTTCTTAAGGAATCTCCACACTGATTTCCAAAGTGGCTGCACCAACTAGCATTCCCACCTATAGTGTAAGAGGGTTCCCCTTTCTCCACAACCTCTCCAACACTTGTTATTTCTTGCCTTGTCAGTTTTTACCATTCTAACTAGTGTAAGGTGGTCTCTCGATGTGGTTTTGATTTGAATTTCCCTTGGAGAGAATTATTGTAGAGAATTTCCCTAATATGGCAAAGGGAACAAGCATCAAAATCTAGGAGGCGGGTGCCTGGATGGCTCAGTGGGTTAAAGCCTCTGCCTTCGGCTCAGGTCATGATCTCAGGGTCCTGGGATGGAGCCCCGCATTGGGCTCTCTGCTCGGCAGGGAGCCTGCTTCCTCCTCTCTCTCTCTCTCTGCCTGGCTCTCTGCCTACGTGGGATCTCTGTCTGTCAAATAAATAAATAAAATCTTTTTTAAAAAATCCAGGAGGCACAGAGAACTCCCCTCAAAATCAATAAGAATAAGTCCACACCCCATCACCTAATAATAAAATTTACAAGTCTTAGCAACAAAGAGAAAATCCTGAAAGCAGCCCGGGAAAAGAAGTCTACAACATACAATGGTAAAAATATTAGATTGGCAGTGGATTTATCCACAGAGACCTGGCAGGCCCAAAAGAATTGGCATGATATATTCAGAGCACTAAACAAGAAAAACATGCAGCCAAGAATACTATATCCAGCTAGGCTATCATTGAAAATAGAAGGAAAGATAAAAAGCTTCCAGGGGGGGGCACCTGGGTGGCTCAGTGGGTTAAAGCCTCTGCCTTCGGCTCAGGTCATGATCTCAGGGTCCTGGGATCGAGCCCCACATCGGGCTCTCTGCTGAGCAGGGAGCCTGTTTCCTCCTTTCTCTCTCTCTGCCTGCCTCTCTGCCTGCTTGTGATTTCTCTCTCTGTGTGTCAAATAAATAAAATCTTTAAAAAAAAAAAAAAAAGCTTCCAGGGAAAACAAAAACTGAAAGAATTTGCAAACACCAAACCAGCTCTACAGGAAATATTGAAAGGGTCCTCTAAGCAAAGAGAGACCCTAAAAGTAGTAGTAGATCAGAAAGGAACAGAGACAATATACAGTAACAGTCACCTTACAGGCAATACAATGACTCTAAATTCATATCTCTCAATAGTTACCCTGAATGTAAATGGGCTACATGGCCCAATCAAAAGACACAGGGTATCAGAATGGATTAAAAAAAAAAAATCAATTTGCTGCCTACACGAAAGTCATTTTAGACCCCAAGACACCTCCAGATTTAAAGTGAGGGGGTGGAAAACAATTTACCATGCTAATGGACATCAAAAGAAAGCTGGGGTGGCAATCCTTATATCAGATCAATTATATTTTAAGCCAAAGACTATAATAAGAGATGAGGAAGGACACTATATCATACTCAAAGGGTCTGTCCAACAAGAAGATCTAATAATTTTAAATATCTATGCCCCTAACATGGGGTATATATATATATATATTCCAATTAATAACAAAATCAAAGAAACACATCAACAATAATACAATAATAGTAGGGGACTTTAACACTCCCCTCACTGAAATGGACAGATCATCCAAGCAAAAGATCAACAAGGAAATAAAGGCCTTAAATGACACACTGGACCAGAAGGACATCACAGATATATTCAGAACATTCCATCTGAAAGCAACAGAATACACATTCTTCTCCAGTGCACATGGAACATTCTCCAGAATAGATCACATCCTGGGTCATAAATCAGGTCTCAGCCAGTATCCAAAGATTGGGATAATTCCCTGCATATTTTCAGACCACAATGCTCTGAAACTAGAACTCAATCACAAGAGGAAATCTGGAAAGAACCCAAATACATGGAGACTAAACAGCATCCTTCTAAAGAATGAATGGGTCAACCAGGAAATTAAAGAAGAATTGAAATTCTTGGAATTTCATGGAAATTCATGGAAACAAATGATAATGAAAACATAACAGTTCAGAATCTGTGGGACACAGCAAAGGCAGTCCTGAGAGGAAAATATATAGCGATACAAGCCTTTCTGAAGAAACAAGAAAGGTCTCAAATATACAACCTAACTCTACACCTAAAGGAGCTGGAGAAAGAACAACAAAGAAACCCTAAACCCAGCAGGAGAAGAGAAGTCACAAAGATCAGATCAGAAATCAATGAACTAGAAACCAAAAAAACAATAGAACAAATCAACGAAATTAGGGGCTGGTTCTTTGAAGGAATTAATTAGATTGATTTGAATTTCCCTGATGGCTAATAATGATGAACATTTTTTCATGTGTCTATTAGCCATTTGTATGTCTTCTAGGAGAAGTGTCTGTTTATGTCTTCTGACCATTTTTTGACATGATTATCTGTTTTTTGGGCATTGAATTTGAGGAGTTCTTTATAGATCTTGTATATCAGTGCTTTGTCTGTAGTGCCATCTGAGAATATCTTTTCCTATTTCATGGGCTGCCTCTTTGTTTTGTTGACTGTTTCCTCTGCTTTGCAGAAGTTTTTGATCTTGATGAATTCCCAAAAGTTCATTTTTGCTTTTGTATCCTTTGGAGGCATGTCTTGAAAGAAGTTGCTATGGCTGATGTCAAAGAGGTTACCGTATATGTTCTCCTCTAGAATTTTGGTAGATTCCTGCCTCATTTTGAGGTGTTTTATCCATTTCGAGTTTATCTTTGTGTATGGTGTAAGAGAACGGTGAAGTTTCATTCTTCCACACATAGCCGTCCAATTTTCCCAGCACCATTTATTGAAGAGACTGTCTTTTTCCCACTGAATATTTTTTCCTGCTTTGTTGAAGATTATTTGACCACAGAATTGTGGGTCCATATCTGGACTCTCTATTCTCTTTTCATTCTCTAAAGCCTTCCTACATGATCTCATCTCCCTCGTGGCTTTAATTATTATCTCTCTGTAGCAGGATCCCCAATCTGTGCTTCCTCCTTGTCTTTCTCTGGAACTCCAACCCTTCCTATCCAACTTCCCTCTTATTATTTCCACTGTGATGTCCCACAGATGCATCAATTGTGTTTTAAAGCATAACTCATTATCTTTCTTCAGACTCAAAACCATCTCTTCCTTTTGTTTGGGTTAGCTCAGGAAATTCCATGGTCACTTAAGTCCAGTTGCCAGAGCCAGAAACCCTTGAGTCATCTGTGACTCCTTTCACTCCTCCATCCTCAAGAGCAACAGGACTTAGTCATTGAGTCCCACTGATTTAAAAAATGTCCTCTTCCCCCTACTTCTCTAGTCTAAATGATCATATAATTCTTCTATTTAAACCTACCTGGTAACTTCCCATATTCTTAATTTAACTTGGCATATTAAGAATTAATATTAAGAATATTCCCATATTCTTATTTTAACTTGGCCTGCAAGGTCTTGCATGATCTAGTGTTCGCCTGTCTCTTTAACTCATCGTACTCCTCTCTCCTCTTTATAGTTCTTCCTGTGGTATACAAAACTTTTTAGTTCCCTGAATACACCATGCTTTCTCTTGCCTCTGAGTCTTTGATTTGTCAGGCTACTTTTCCTTGCCCCTTTCACCCTGTCCTAAAGCTAACTCCCACATGCTCTTCAGAATTAAATTGATTTAATTTATCCATAGCACTTTTTCTGACTCCTATGGTCTGAGTTTTTGTCCCTCCTGTTTTTTCTAATAAATCCCTATGTCCACTCCTTTTATAGGCTGGTCAGTGATCACCTGCCTATTTACTTATCTCTACTACCTAACTTGATAACAAGGACTAGACTATGGTTTTGTTGTTCTTTGCTCTATTTCCAGTGGCTAGCATAGTTCTTGGTATATAACAGATGGTTAATGTATGCTTGTCAAATGAATGAGTATGTGATGAATAATGAATGAGTGGAAGTAAATAAGAAAAGGCCTTTGCCCTCAAGCAGCTCACAGTTTAGTGGAAATGAAAGATATAGATGCAATTATCTTTAACAAAGATGAATGAAATAAGTAGTAATTCAGGATGCAAAGTACTAAGAAAAGGAAAAGGAGAAATTTCTTTCAACTGGCAAAATTGGTGAAGATATTTTAAAGGAGACAGTGTTGGAGTAAGCCCTTAATAAAATATTCACTATAATAATTCAAATGATAGTAGCTACTGTGTATGAATGCTTATGATGTGTGAGGCACTGTGGTAAATACCTTACATGTAATATCTTGTTTATTTCTTTCATTAACCTATGAATTGGTTCTTTTTATTTCCAATTTATAGACAAGGAAACCAAGAGGTTAAACATGTTAAGCAAGTTCACCAGGCCAGCTAGTGGAGGAGGTAGAACTCTCCTAGGCAGGAACTGTGTCCCATTCCTCTTTTAGTCTCAGTGCCTAACCCTGGGCATGGCATAAAGTAGGATCTCATCAACAGTAATCAAATAAGGTTAACAAGTTTGGAGAGCTAATGTATAGCATGGTGATGATGATAGCTCATTATACTGTCATATATTTGAATGTTGCTGAGAGAGTAGAACTAAACTGATCTCATAACAAAAGAAAAAAAAAGAAAGAAAAGAAATAGTTACTATGTGACAGGATGGAGGTGGTAGCTAAGGCTATAGTGATAATCACTTTGTAATATGTAAATGTATCAAATCAACACTTGCCTGCCTTAAACTTATACAATGTTGTGTGCCCATTATATCTCAAGCTAGGGGAAAAAAAAGAAACAAAACAAGAAGTTTTGAAATGAAACAATGGGAGAATAGAATTTTAAGAAGTTCAAAAGAAAGATGTATGACTTTGATGGGGTCAGAAACAGGCCATGCTCTTTTTTTAAAGGGCCTCACAAAAACCAAAGCAAAAAAATTAAAAAAAAAATAAAATAAAATAAAATAAAGACCACAGTTCTGTCCAGAAACATCCAAGAATCCTGTTTAATATTAACTAACAAAACTATAAGCATGTCTGTGCTGACTCAGCCTTCGGCTCCATTAGCAGCCCTGCCTCCTGGAAATGAATGAAAGAAACTCAAAGGCCTAGGAATGTTTTACTGATGTGGTATAGATTAGCTTTGGTAGTGAAGATTCGAAGAGATATAAATAACCCACAACAGAAAGAACCGCCATATGGACAAGTGCATACTTTAATGACATGCAGCAATTGTGACCACCTCCTCTCCTCTCCTGAATGCCAGTCCCTCAGGAGTGCCTCAACACTGAAGCCAGCGGCCAGGACACCCATGGGCAGTTTACTGATGGAAACAAAGCCTGTCAGAACTGTCATTCTTTCTTTTGCTTCTGTCACCCCATGACTTGTTTGTGAAATTCCTAAATTTGGTTGTGAGCTGACTGTTTTGACAGCCCATCTTAATGAATGTTTTTCTTAAGTTCTTGGGGGGCTGCATATTTTTTCTGCATCTGGGCGACGTGGAAAGACTTTCTTCTTTTTAGGAGCTAGGGTGCCTCTGAAAATGTCTCTCAGAATCTACCATACTGCAGCTCTTCAGTGAGAACTGCAGAGCCCTACTGCTGAAAAAATAACTTTCTTTCCTTTGAGGTTCAACTGAAAATGAACTTTAATTATTTTACTAAGATCATTTGAGAGACATAAATAATAATGTTCAGCGAATCTCAATGAATTCTTGAACATTGTGGTTCCATTGTATTTCACTTCAAATGAGAGCAGTTGTATTTACTGAGTACCTACCATCAGCTTTATAAAAGCTAGGGTTGCCTCATCTATGAAAAATCCAGAAAACTAAAGGCTTCTTGTCAGATGTCACAGGTCCCTGTCTGATGTGTCATACATTGAGGCAAAATTAAGATTAAGGAAATCTTTCTAATTGGGTCTATTCATTTCTTTTGGCCTATTCTAGGAATTAAAATTTGATAGCAGTGGTCAAATAGGGGTGATCAAGTTCGGATCATTGTCACGACAGTGGGAGAGAGTCTCAAAATTAGGATGTATGGAAAAGTTAGGGGACTTAATAATAATGAATACACCACATGTGTATTCATGTGTATACACCACATGTGTATACACCACAAGTGACCATATAGGAAGCCTCAACATAAACATCCCAAGGCATTCAGTAGAGTTCTAGTATGTTCTTTCAATTCTTTCACAATAAGAAATTTGTGGAAACTTGTGGCCACATGTAGCTAAAGAATGGTATGTATTCCATATGTTCTGTATTTCTTTTATTCCTGCACTGCATATGTCTTGTCATCTCCTTCTCTTTCATGAGCTGACTGGTTTTATCCCTTGCAAGTTTGTATTTAACTATCACTTTAATAATAGGTGCCTTAGTATTTGAGGAAAAATATTAGTCCCTGCTTAGATTCTTAATTGTAGTCTTCAACAGCGGTATTCCTGAGGAGGTTTTGCATTTCTCCAATATGCTCTGCAAAATGCCCACTGCTTATGAATAATTTCAAGGGAAATGGTTTTTCCCTGTGTGTGTTTATGAGGCCTGCTGCTGTCGATCTCTAACCCGAGCATGCTACAACCAATGGCTTTAACTGTCTGCAGTGGCTGTGGAGGTGGAAGTGGGAGCAAAGTTTGCTTTTGATCCTTTCAATAGGAAAAGTGAATTCCTTACTCAGTCCTGAGATGAAAACAGACAGAACTGTCATCACCAAGATATGTCCTATTAATTACTATATAACCACCCTCATGGGTGTATGCATTAAATTTGCCATGATCTCCAAACAGTCCAAACACTCCAATTATCATTCAGTCTTTTTACCTTGTTTCAGGCATGCTCAAGGAGGCATAGCTATTTTGTTTAGTAGTCGAAAATAGTTTAGAAGCAGCACATGTAAAGAAACTGGGAGAATTTGCAAGAGGCAGACACAGTAGCAATATGACTGCATGAAAAAGCCAATGATCCTATATAAGCTAGCCAAACAAGCAAGACATAGTGATTTCAGAATAGATGCAAAAAATAGTTTTGCAAAAAATAATTACAGCAAGGTTCATTTATGTTGTGCCTTGCCTATATAGGAACATGAGAAAAGGTATGATATGATTTATGAAGATTGCATTCAAAAACTAAAATGAATAAGAAAGCTTTGGAAGTTGCTGAATTGTCTACAGCTATGTAGAAAGACTAAGGCTCTGAGGGAGGGTAGGTTCTGTGGTAAGAGACAGTTTAATTCATAGCTCTTCTCTTCTCTAGCTGTGCAGTGGGAAAATTCCTAACCTCTCTGATCTTTAGCTTCCTTCTGTATAATGGAAAATGTATTTTAATGCATAGGATGGAGTGAGAAGTAAATAAGATAACATAAATATAGAGGCTTTAGCTCACTGCTTGGCACATCGCTAATGCTCAGTATACTAAAATATTCTTACTCCTGTAAACCTCTGGACAATTTGGAATACATGAGACATTTATGTACTTAAAAATTCCACTGCAGTAAAGCAGTAAGCTCCCTTATAGGGAATTTATTTTATTTTCAGGGAGATTCACCACTTGCCTATAAAATTAGAAACTTGGCATCAGAGAGCATGAAGAAGAGAAAAAGGAAACACTGTATTGGTTGACTCTCCCTCCCTCGTGTAAATGGCAACTTTGCTCACTACTTTGAATGTCTGATCTCAAAGGGTTTGCCAGCCCATGAATTGGGGTGATGCTGTGAGAGTGAGTTGAGCCACCGTGTAGGGATTGGGGTTTGGCCTGATCACAAACTGTCAGCTGTGGCCTGGAGGAGTGAATCACAATTTGGCTGAAAGCTGTTCTCTTATAAGGTCAGGACCAAGTCACTGTCTTCCCCAAAAGAACAGAGTCATAAGAACAGCAGCTCTTAGAAGGGTCTGTAAAAAACTGGAGGGAAGTGGGGGAAGCAGTTTGGAATTTCAGAGAAAATTTTTAAAATTCAACTTTCTCTAACCCTGCCCTCTCAAGGTACAAATTACACACACACACACACACACACACACACACACACACACACATATGCTGTTATTTTGATACTCCATACTTCTGCTTAAGCAATTCCCTCTTTTTCCTCCTTTTCTTGCTCTGTCAAACTTAAATTTCAAAGATTCAGCAGTGGTTTCAACTCTTGTGAATCTCTTCCAGGATTCCTTAGGCTGGATTATGAGGCTCTCCTCTGGTGCCCAGAACCCTGCATTTATCCCACTGCAACAGTATCCTGAGCTTCCCTGGATTTAACTTTGTCTATATCTTAGCACTTATGTTGTGATTAGAACATGAGAGATCCCCAATGAAATTTATTTGAGCTGACTCAAAGAAGGGCCAGGGACTCCAAATGGTTGTGCATGAGGGTCATTTCAGAGTGAAGACCTCCAGGCTGGAGAATGAAGAATTGTGTTGACAATAGCCTCCTTCTAGCTGGTGTGTATAAACCTTCAGAGTGCCTAACCAGCAGGCCATTTTTTTTTTCTCCCTTACTTGCTCCAGAATGAAACACAGTCTTAATAGATTGTATCCATCTCCCTGCTTTGGGGGGAAGTACATGGTCCTTTGAAGTTTTACTTAAGACCCTCAAAAAAGTAAACAGAAATACTCATTTATTAAGCTCCATAGTATGCCAGCTGCATTATTTTATTCAAACCTTACCACATCTTAGTGTGATATTTTAGACCCCATTTTATAAATGAGAAAATAGAGATTCCAAGATTTTTCCTTAGAAACAGCTAAATACAGGAGGTAGAGAAGTTCCCTGCAGTCTCTCTCTTGTTTTGTTTGTTTTGTTGTGATTTTCCATCTAAATCGGATTAGGAAAAATGAAGTTTCATGGGAATGTGGACAGTGATTACTGATGGTAAAGCAGTATTTCACAGCTTACAAGGCACTTTCCACATCCAAGTCTACACTGAATCCATATGTGGTCCTGAAAGGCAGGCACTGTACCCATCAACCACATTGTTCAGCTAGGGAAGCAAGGTGAAGAAGGTTAAATGACCTCCCAAATGTCACACAATTCAGGTCATCTCACCTCAAGACCACGTCCCACAGCTCCAAAGACCTGAGTGACCATCACCATTGCTGTAGACTCAGCTCAGATGTTCAGAGACAGTGAAGCAGTTTTTGTGGTCACAGAAGGAGACTTGTCTTCCTCAGTCATCTGGAGCAAAATGTACTTATTTACTTATTTATAGCTCACATAATTCCTCTACGGATTTAAAACGGTTTTATATTGTATTAAGCCACCTAATCACATAAGCCAATTAATCCAAATCATTTGATGTCTTTGTTTTCATGACAAGAAATAACCAAATTGGATATATTTTTACCTCCCCTTACCTTCCTCACTAATCTGCTCTAGCCCACCACTGCCTCCTGGCCCCCAGCCTCCACCCCCTGCTGGTTTTCCGGCAATGTCATAGCTAACCTCCCTCTGCTTCCCAATCTGTACTTCTGTATATGCTGTTCCATTTGTTTCTCCAAACTATGTATGAGCTCTTTGCAACTTGAAGGCCCACCTCCCTCACCCCAATACATTCCCCTTGATTTAATCATCCTTTCCATAGAACTGTTTTGTTCCTCTCTCTAAAAACGTATTGCCCCCTTTCTTATAATAAAGCCAGATTTCATATGCTTTTCTCTCTGACAACCCCAGCTTAACAAGGGCTGGGGTTCTATCTTTTATATCTGCATCCTTCACAATGCTTAGCATGATGCCTGGCACACAGTCATGATCAGTATATGATTTAGCTCTTTCTAGGCTTAAAGAGCTTGATGTTCTAAGTAAAATCATGTGTTTTATTTGGTTTTATGGGTGAGCAGGAAGGTAAACTATTACTCGATATTGATACACCTAATATTCTCATGGTCCCTCTGATCCTTTAGGTTTTTAAATGTAATACCACCTTCTCAGTGAGACCTTCCCTGGCTAGCCTATCCAAAACTTCAAGTTCATCTCCAAATACCCATATTTGCCTCTGCTGTTTGATTTTTCTCCATGGCACTTATCACTATTCCAATGTACTGCATATTCTACTTGTTTCACTTACCACCTGTTTTTCTCCATTAAAAGTGTGCTCTGTGAGGGCAGGAGTTTTGCCAGTGTTGTTTGCTCTTTTATCTCTGGTGCCTATAACAGTGTCGGACACATAGTAAATGGTCAAAAACTACATTTTGAATGAATGAATAAATACTACCAGTTATTGTCATAAAGTGAAAACTGAAGGGCCTTATCAGCAACCTTATCATTGCTGTTATGGTATTGCCATGTCTGGTTTTGGGGTAGTATTTAGAATAATGGATCTCAGTATGGGTCATGTTCATCATCTAAGATAACACAGAGTGACTAGCTGGGCCTGGAATTTGCACACAGGCACTGGAGTCAGTGCTTGGGCAAATTACTTAATTACTGAGTCATTCTGTGCCTTGGTTTTCCCATCTGTAAAAAAAGAGATAATATTAATACTTACTGCAGAAGGTTACAGACAGGATAAAAATCCATGTAAAATGCTAAGAACCGGAAGTTCTCAATAAATTATAGCAGTTATTATTTCCTTAGTTCTAGAAATCATCTATATGAGACACACTGATTCCACATCTCCTTAATTCTTTGTTGTGCATTATATCTGTGTTTTTTAGTTGCAGTCAAATTATTATTTACTCTCAATGATTTTTACATTGCTTTGGTTGGCTATGTTCTAAAGGCATTGCAGTGAATTTGTTACCAAACATTGTTGCAGTATTTACATTTCTAAATTTTTACCATAAGTGGTAAATGTAAAAATAGAAGGCCTGCAAATATAGAGATGGACTTCTTGGATACAGTGTGCTTTTTGCTTTCCTCTGTTTTAAGTGAGTTTCTTTGATAAGGTAGCTGGTAGAGTGAAAGATGCTGAAGGTTGAGAACCCTTGAAAAAGACAGGGCTTTGCAGCAAATGAGTAACCCACAATTTATGATTCTACCTCATAAAGATCCCTTGTTAGTTGCCTCAGCTCATGATTGCCTATTCTCAATCAGCCCTTTGGGTAGAATGAGGGTCTAATTCAATTAAGCCATTGGATTGTAATTATAATTTTGAAATAGAAAATCCTCCAGGGATGTGATCATATTTATTATTGGACAGATTCATACACCTCACAGCTGCAGCCTGGCTATAGTTCTCCGTCTCGTGACGCTGAGAAGCATGATACAATAGAAGGAACAATGCAGGAATGTTAGGTTTCGTAATGATTCTTACACTGAAGTTTTCCTATCTTGGTAAGTATACATTTCTTCTAGGGAAAATCAGAAATGGTCCTAGATTTTTGTAGATAATAACTACTAGTGTTTATTTAGCCCTCATTTCATGCCAAGCACTATTTTAAGAATTGTACATTTATCAGGTTGATTAACCTTCACAATTACTTTATGAGGTAGGTTTTATTATATCCCCATTTTACAGGTGAAAAAACAGAGGTGGGTGTTTAGTATATCCCCATTTTGCATATAAGCAAGAAGAGGCATAGAAAGTAATTTTTCCAAGTTTACACAAGCAGGAATTAGTTGAACAGGCAGATGGCTCCAAAACTCTATTTTCAACCTTTACACTAAACCGCCTCCTGAAGATAAAGGTCACACATCTCAGAAGCTTCCTCACATAAACGATGAAACACACATTTGACGTCACGCATCTCAGAAGATTCCTCACATAAACGATGAAATACACATTTGACGTCACGCGCCTCAGAAGCTTCCTCACATAAACGATGAAACACACATTTGACGTGCTACTCATGTCATGTTCCATCTTATTCAAGAAGCTGTAAAGACAAACTGCATTCTGAACAATGACTGCCACACTTTGCCATGTGTGTTCCAGCACTACCATAGTCATCATCTTTGTAGAGAAGTCAAATTAATCAGTTCAGTCATAAATGAGACTTTTTTTCTTTTCAGTGCTGCATATTTTCCTTCAGTCATCTCTCCTCTCTCCCCCATTGCCCACCACAGGTCTAACTCCCTAGGTACTCAAGATAGCATGGGAGGAAGGAAGGAATTGTGGCACTAGGTGAGACATGAAAGGCATGCCTCTAGAGGTGGGACAAATACTGAGCAACAGACCCAGCCCTGGGGAAACACCACCTGATGTTCAAAGCCTGTGAGAATTGCCCATTAAGGGGAGCCATTAACTTGTGAGATGAAATAAGGAGATTCCACTGGATGAAGAGAACCCAGGGACTGTGACATCAGACCATGTCAGCAAGAAAACAGCTGATTAGCACCAGCATATTGCTTCAGAAAGCAAAGCCCAAAGCCCAAAGCTGAGAAACCTACTATATACTATATACCTGGTAATACATGCTCAGAAGCTGAGCAATACTCAGACTCCTGGAAGGTGGTCCAGGAGGAGCAAATAAATCTCCAGACTTAGAGGGAAGATGAAAAGAGACCTCTACGGAAGTATAAGAGAAAGGGCCTCAGAATAGGGACCAAAGTAGAGCTGCAGATAAATACCATCCATGGAAATATGCGCTCTGATATAAGGAAGCATGAAATGCTAAAAGAACATCTAGGAGTAACCAAAACCAGGCAGGAGTTAAGTTAGATCAGAGGGGTGAGGTTACTCACAGACAAAGAGAAGGGACATATTCAAGAAACTATAAGAAATTCACTATGTCAGGAGCCAGGCCCTGATAGGTGTTGGCAGGAGGGCAAGATGACTGCAGAAGATGATAGGGACCAAGTCAGGGAAGACCTCACAGGTGCCAAGCTGAGGATCTTGGATTTTATCCTGAGGGCAGTGGGGAGTTGTAGAAAGGTACTTAGCAGAAGAGTGAAGTAGTCAGTACACCTTTTAGGAAGGTCTAGTCTCTGATGTGAAGGATCATTTGGATGAGGCAAGTCTGGATATGGGGAGATTAAAGAAGCTGATGCACCAGTGCAGGCAAATGATGATAAGGCCTGACCCAGGGAGGTGATAATGGGGAGAGGAGCAGGAAATAGAGGTGGAAGGGGAAATGAGATGATTCCCTGAATCCTGAATGCATCTCACTGAAAGGCATACAGTGTGCTGTCCCTTAGTCCTCCCTCTCACTTGTCTCCATCCAACCCATCGCCAGCCCTTTCTGTTTTAATTCCTAAATCCTTTAGATCCATCTACTTCTCACCATCTCCACTGCTTTCATTCTCTGTTAAACTCTCACCATTTCTGGGACACCTGGGTGGGTCAGTCATTTAAGCTACTGCTTTCAGCTCAGGTCATGATCCCAGGGTCCTGGGATCCAGTCCCACATCAGGCTTCTTGTTCAGCAGGGAGCCTGCTTCTCCCTTTGCCTGCTGCTCCCCCTACTTGTGCTCTCTCTCTGTCTCACAAATCAATAAATAAAATCTAAAATAAGTTAATTAATTAAAAAATAAAAGTAAACTCTACCATTTCTCCTGGATTTTTATAACAGCCTCCTAACTAGTTGTTCACCCTAAGTCTACTTGTACCTTCTCCTCTTCCACCATATAGCCCCTATCCATTTTCCTCATTACAGCTAGCATTTTTGTTTGTTTTTTATATTTTAAATTGTCTTAATGGAAGTATAATTGACACACAATAAACTGCACATATTTAAAGTGTACAATTTGAAACCGAGAGACACACCAAAAAAAACCAGACTTTTAACTACAGAGAACAAACAGATGGTTTCCAGAGGGGAGGTAGGTGGTGGGATGGGTGAAATAGATGAAGGGGATTTAGAGTAAAAACAACTTTTTAAATTAAAAAAACAAAGTGTACACTTCGATAAATTTTGGCATATGTATGCACCCTTGAAACCATCACTACATCAAATAATGAGCAATTTACTACCCCCAAAAGTTCCCTCATACCTAATCTCTTCTCACTCCTCCCCACTCCCACTCATCCCCAGATAGCCACTGATCTTCTTTCTGTCACTATAGTTAGCATTTTCTAGAGTTTTACAAACAGAATCATACAGGATTTTTCTAGAATTTTATATAAATGGAATCACTGAGTGTGTGTGCTTTTTCTGTTAGACTTCTTTTACTCTACATAATTATTTTGAGCTTCAACCACACTGTTGTGTGTATCAGTGGTTCCTTACTTTTTATTGCTGTGTATAATTCCATTGTATGGATATACCACAATCTGTTTATCCACTCATCTTTGCTGGTGTGCATCTGAATTGTTTCCAGGTTTTAGCAGTTACAAACAAAGCTACTTTGAATATTCATTTACAATTCTTTGTAAGGGCTTATATTTTCACACCTCTTGGAAAAGAGTTTTTTAAGACACTGCCAGACTTTTTCCCAAAGTGTACCATTTTACATTCCCACCAGCCATGTATGAGATTCCCACTTCTCCCTTCCTCCCCAGTACTTGGTATGGGAAGTCTTTTTAATTTTAGTCATTCTAATAGATGTGTAGTACTTTTCTTCTGCATTTCTCTAATGATTAAATGATGCTTAGCATTATTCATGTGCTTATTTGCCATACATTTATCTCCTTGGGTAAGCTGTCTGGATCTTTTTACCCAGTTTTTTATCAGGTTGCTTATTTTCTTATTATTGAATTTTGAGAGTTCTTTATACACAAAGCTGGATTCGAGCTGTTTATCAGACATGTATTTTTTTTTTAATTTTTCTCTGAGCCCATGATTTGTCTTTTAATTGTCTTAACAGTTCTTTCAATGAACAGAAGTCTTAAAATTTTGGGGTGCCTGGATGGATTAGTTGGTTAAGCAACTGCCTTCAGCTCAGGTTGTGATCCTAGAGTCCCAGGATTGAGTCTCGCATCAGACTCCCAGCTCTGTGGGGAGTCTGCTTCTTTCTCTGACCTTCTCCCTTCTCATGCTCTCTCTCACTACCTGTCTCTCTCAAATAAATAAATAAAATCTTTAAAAAAGAAGTTTTAAAATTTTGATCAGGTCCATTTTATCAGTTTACTCTTTCATGGATCATGCTTTTGGTATTATATCTATTAAGTCTTTGCCTAATCCAAGGTTACAAAGATTTCCTCCTGTGTTTTCTTTTAGAAATTTTAGAGTGGCATGTTTTACATTTAGGTCTATGAGCTATTTGGAGTTAATTTTCATATGTCATGTGAGGTATGGATCAAATGCCTTTTTTTTTCCCCACATGGACAATGAATTGTCCTAGTTCCATTTATTGAAAAGACTGTTTTTTCTCCACTGAATTGCTTTCACACCTTTGTTGAAAATTAGTTGTCTGTGTATGTGTGAGTCTATTTCTAGACTCTATTCTGTTTCATGGATCTGATTGTCCCAAAACCATACTGTCTTAATTACCAAAGGTTTATAGTAAGTCTTGAAATCAGGTAGTGCTTGTACTTTAACTTTGTACTTTTTCAGTTATTTTGGCTGTTCTAGGTCCTTTGTATTCCCATATGAATCTCAGATTTAGTGTGTGATTTTTTTTTTTTTTTTAATAACAAAGCCTGCTGGACCTCAGGGCTTTGGTTTTGTTGTTGTTGTTTTGTTTTGTTTTGGGGGGGTGTATTTTTTACAATACAAATCTAAGTATATCTTTTTCCTTTTACAGTCTTCAGTAGCTTTCCTCATGCTTAGGCTAACTTGCTCCCAGATTATATGCCCTGGCCTAGAAGGCTCTATGGGATCTAGATTTGCCTCTCCTCTGCAGTCTCCTATCTCTTGGTTCCCAACTTTGCAGCCAAGGCACTCTCATCTCCTCTAGCTCCATGGATATGCCCTTGTTCCCTCCCACTTCAGGCCTACACAAGTGCTATCCTCTCTGATAGACACACCAGCCCCACTCTGCTCACATCCTTCTGCCTGCTTATGTCTCTTCCCAACGGAAGTCTTAACCTGAGCCCATCCATGCCCCCAGCTACATTAGATCCTCCTGCTAAATATTTCTTAACTCCCAATATTTTTCTTTTATGATACTTACATATGTAATATGTAATTTTTAAAATGTTTCTAGACTTTAAGTGCTATGAAGACAAAATCCGTGTCTGTTTGCCAGTCTTTTTACTCTACCTAGCAAAAAAACTTGGCACTTAGTAAGTGTTTAGTAAATTTTTGTTAAATTAATGAATACAGTAGAATTTTTGGCATGCTCACCCTTTTGCTTCATATCAAAGTGGATCTGGGACTTAAGGCGGGCCTGAATTGATGGGCAAGGAGACCAGAAAAGATGAGGTTAAGCCAAGAGAGACTGGGTTGCCTGACCTTGCTCAGGGTTCAGCCAGCCACCCAGGATGGATCCAATATGGTGTCTTGACGAAACGATCTTTGAATGATACACTCATTTGCAACAGTTCATGCACAAATATTTCCACTAAATTTCTCTTTATTGCCTTAAAATGTGGCCTGGAGGAGAAGCTGACAACAAAAGAAAAAAAGAAAAGAATGAAAGAAAAAAAAAAGAAAACTATTAAATTATGTTTGGGAATGTTAACTTCTTTTATTCAAGCAACTGCTTAGCATAACTGAAGCACTTCTTGCTTCATTGCATTTTTCACTAGTTTGAAATGAGGCAAGAGAAGTTGGCTAGCCCTCCAACCTAAGGCCTTGTGACCATGTTAGAAAATAAAATTGTATTCTGTACCTTTGGGGCTTGGCAGAGGCATCTCAGAAAAGAAGCATCCCTTGGTGGCAACCTGAGGTAGCTCCACACTTGCTCCTCCTTTCCCATCCTGGGGAGCCCCCAGAAACCAAAGCCCAAGGATAAAATCTCAGCTCTGAATTCTAGTTGTGTGGCCATAATCCATTGTCTTCACATCTCTGGGCTTCTCATGTCACATTTGTAAAGTCAGGGTAAGAATTACCCCCTTCTCTACCTAGTTTACAGCAGTGTTGTGAAACTTAACAAGATAATAATTAAGCTATGTAGAACAGCTATTATATGCCAGGGACCATGCTGGTCACTTTACAGCTGTGAATTCTAATTATCACAATAGCCTTCTAATTCTAAGGTAGGTATTCATTTTCTCATTTTTATGAATCAGGAAACTAAAGCTAAGAGAAAATGAGACAAGTGCCCCAAATTATGAAGGTTCCTGAATGCCAGGCTTAGTGCTTACAGTTTAAAGGATTACGTGGAAAGGGTTAAACGAGGATATAACAAAGTCAGATTCAGGTTTTTAAAAGATCTTGCCAACACCCAAGTGTAATGTGGTTTGGATGGGAAAATGGGGGGTCCAGAAGAAGGTAAGGAGAGCTATAACAGGGTATATTACCATTTTCCAAGCATTTTTATATCCTTTCAATTATCTGCATCTCACAAGAGCCCTGTGAAGTAGGTAGGAAGACATGATTATTGCCATTTCTGAATATGGAATCTGCAGTCTAAAAATAGTGTCAGTACTTTATTCCAATATCACGCAACTCATAGTAGCAAAGCTGAATCCCAAACACAGAACTCTGGACTTCCAGTGCATGTTCTGTTATAGTATTCCTCAGCTGCTTGCAGACAAGAAAAGTGGTTGTACTGACACTGACCATGGGACATCATTAGGTCCCTGACCCTGGGACATCATTAGGTCCCTGACCCTCATCTCCCCCAACTGTAAAATTAAAGGGCCAGGATGTATGTGTTCTCTTGCTTTCTTATATGCCATCTTTCTGATATTCTTGTCTCTCTTTGAGCCTCCCAGGGCATCTCCTGTCCCAGCTGGGTTGGGGGAAGAAGATGGGGAGAGATTAGCTCTAGTTGGCCGATAGATGAAGCTGGAATGGGATGGCTTAGTTACAAAAGGTTAAAATCAACTTGCTTGATTGATTATGAATTTTAAGCAGTTTTTCTTCAGTGCAATCAGCAGCTCTCTCCCATCGTCATCGCTCATTAGGGAAAGATTTCCATTCCAGTGGTGATTGAGGATGTTTCCCAGCATTTGCATTTTGCATTCTACACACTAAGCACCTTACTGTCAGAATTATGAGCTCTTTCTCTTACCTGGCCCCTGCGTCTCCTCCCCTGCCGGTCCTGAGTCCCTTGCTGGGATGGTGTAAAGTGACCCCGGAGCAGAGGGCAAAAAGGTCACAGCCGTATTGACCACTGGCTGGTCCATGCCTGATGGTCAGCCAGCCGGCCTCTGACAGGATGATAGAAGGGGCTGCCTCATGGCCTCTTTCTCTCCTCTTCTAATTGGCCTTTATGAATATTTAATGAAATCAAGATGGAATTCAATCAGAAGCTTTACCTACTGCATCTTTGAGAGAAAGAAGAGGAAAAAGAAATGGAGGGATATTATTAGATTCATCTAGCCACAGGGCAGAAGCAGCATGCCCTGAAAACCCTCTGATACTCAGGTGTCAGCAGCCTTTACTGTCCAGGTACTTCTGCTAAGTCCAAAGACACGAACCCTTTTTACCAGTGAGAAGTTGCAGTTTTCATTGTGCCACGTAGGTAAAGGAATGTGTCTGGCAAGGGAAAGATAATGTGCTGAAGCACACGCTCGAGTTGGAAATGGGGTCCTAGAAAATCCTTTTAGCAAATACTCTCTCCCTGCCTAGTGGAAATCTCTTTGTTTTGGAAACAAGACACACTTTATTTTTTCTGTTATTAAATTAATTCCTTGTTCATTGTAGAAAAATTGTAAATATTGAAAATCAAAAAGTAAAACTTGCCTATAATCCTACCACCCAGAGGTAATGAGGGTTAATGTTTTTATATGTATTTATCCACTATTATCACTACAGGTACTCATATAATCACTCAGTAAGTAATATCTTGTAACCTACCTTTCTTTTAATACACTCTGTATCACTAGATAGCAATCTATAATACCACATATCATGACCTAGTGTATTTTACAGTATAATGCATATTAAGGTTTTTAACAGATTTCCAGTCATTGGTACTTCCATTCAGGGGCCCTGGATTCCAACCCATGTGTTTCAAGATATTAGCTGTGTATTCTTGGGAAACTTCTTGGGAAACCTCTTCAGTCAGTTTTTCCATCTTGAAAGACAGCCTATTATGAAGACTAAGTGAGAATGTATACAAGGCACCTGGTACAATGTCTGACATAAAGTAAATGTTCAGCTTATGGAGACTACTTATACTGTCATTATTCATAATGCTCTGATCAGTTTTCTTGTGGCTAAATCTTAACCATTTCATGAGGCTAATTTCCTAAAGGCAGAATTGCTCAGTCAAAGGGTTTGCACATTTTGAAGTTAACTAAAATTTCTTAAAGTTTCTGAAGTATTTCTTTCTCGGACTCCTGATTTTGGCTAATGTTTGGGGCCCTCATTTAGACAGGTTTTCTTCCTCTCCTTGGTCCTAGGTTTCCTCATTATAAGGTGAAGTGTTGGATTGGGTGCATTTGAGGCTGATGGATTCTGTCTTCTCCCTTCAGCTCCTCTGTCATGGTCCAGGCTTCCCACTGGAACAGGCAGGTCTAAAGCCAGCTGAGCACCCCCAGCTGTCAAGCAGGTATACATTGGTTTAGTGTAGGCTTCCTTTTTCACAAGAGTGCCCTCATGGTGTTAAGTAGTGTCCAATAAACAAATCGATTGATGGCAGATGAACTCCAGAAGGTTTTTCCTTTCTATCTATTAGTGCATATTCTGAAGGGGTATATTTGGGTTGAATTATATCCTCAAAAGATTTATCCTAGTACCTGTGAATGTGACCTTATTTGGAAATAGGGTCTTCGCAACTATACTTAAGCTAAGCATTTAAGTTGAACCAGTAGCCTACACCCTTCTAAACTGGTAGTAAATTGAATCTCTGCTATTACTGGGGTTTCCCACCCCTATATTTTGCTAAGATCCCAGGATCTCATGCAGTGCCAAAGTATCAGTAGCACTGGGGCTAGCCTCTCTGATTATTGGTCTTTGATCCAGACCAGTTCGCAGTGACACAACCATTTCCCTAGCCCTCATGGCCCTGTAGTGTTGTTTCCATGCACTTCTTGGGGCATAATGATCTTTGATGAGTTCATCAGACCTTAACTCCACAACCCACCAACCTGAGCACACCCTGAGATGCTGCTGTAAAGTACGGACGACAAACATACCGGCCTTCATCCTCCTCCCTGTTTAAGAAATAACCTTCCTCACTTAACCCCAAAGCCATTCTCCCCTCTCCTCCTTTCCCTCTTAAGGATATCCATAGTCCACAGTCTGTTCAGCAGACCCTGGATTACACACATACACACACACGGGCCACAGTCTTGTGGCAAACTTCCCATGACAGGATCACTAGATCCCGAAGGGTTTCCCATCTCAGGTTCATGATATTCTTGGAACTGCCATCCTCCCTCCTGGTCCCAGTGCCAAGCTTGGAGGAAACTCCACCCACCACAAGATCCAGGGTAAATGATGTTGAGAAAGAGATCCCTGTTACCATTGCCTTCCATGGAAGAATCAGCTGTGCTCTGAATCAGGAAGATTGGATATGAGTCCTTGCCCTGCATGTCCTTCCCCCACCTTCCACCTCTTTTATAAAATGAAGTTCAGCTCATTAACCTCAGAGGCCCAAATCCTATATGGATTTATGAAATATCCAGTCTGGCCCCTAAGTTTGACACGTTTCATAACATCCCACTAACTTCCTTCTAACGTCAGTGAGATGATCTGAAAGCCTTATAAGTCTCCTGGCTTGCACAGTATCCCAGCTTATACACAGTTCAGTTTTCTTAGCTCTAATCCCAATATAGTTTCTAATATTGTCTAATAAGCTCTGGCCTATCTCTCTCACACAGTTTATTGCTATCAAGAAGAATTTTCTCTCCTATCTATACCCCTCCCCTCCACCATTTCCCTACCCTTTTTTTCTTTTTCCCTGCTGGCAATAATTATAAGTTGTGAAGCCCACAAAAAAGTGGATATGAAATAGACTATATATGATTAGAGATAACGTCACAGGCGTGCGTCCGAAACCTGCTGTCTGGTAATGTGTGTTTTCCTCTCCATGACACTGAACACAGTCATTATGCCTTGGCAGGGGCAGGGCTTCAGTAATGGTGTGAAAAGCGTTTAGCTGTGAAGAATGTCTCTTTGTTCTGTGGGGCTGTCCCAAGCACTACCTCCTTACTGTGAGGCTGAGGTTGATGGATCACATTTCTAAGATTCCTGATGGCATGAACTTTTCAAATTGACCTTCCTCTTTGGGCTCCCTGATTCATTGTGATTTGTTGTTATTGTTGTTGTTGTTGTTGTTGTTCAAAATTGGAGGGTTAACAGGATCAGCAAATAAAATAGGTACCCTGACCTGTTATGAGTATGGCCCTGAGGCTAAGGCTACGAACTAGTCTTTTTCAAAGAAAGGAGGCCAAACAACAGTGCAGACTGCCTCTGTTGTTATTTACAAAATGTAAACTCACTCATTCCACAAATATTTATTGAGCACCTACCATGTTCCAGGTACTGGAGATTAAGTAAGGAACAAAACACAAAACTCACAGCCGGTCTTCATGGAGTTTATGTTCTAAAAGGAGAGAGAATACATAAGCAAAATAAATAAGTAAAAT
Source organism: Lutra lutra (assembly GCF_902655055.1). NCBI lineage: Eukaryota > Metazoa > Chordata > Mammalia > Carnivora > Mustelidae > Lutra > Lutra lutra. The sequence goes on from NC_062281.1 coordinate 159,049,193, forward strand.
ATTTAGTATATTAGGTGATGGGAAAGTCAGGTGATTATTTCTTGCCCAAACCAGGACACCTTTAAAGGTGAAAGCAAGAAACTACTAATAATTACCAAAGAAATATAAACCAGGACAATGGTTACCCTAAAATGCTGTGGCAGAAAATAAAGCAACTAAGAGAAATAAAGGGGATGGAGAAGCTTTGGACAGGGGGGACAGAGAAAGAAGGAGATTGCAATTTTAAATAGGATAGTCAGGGAAGACATCACTATGAAGGAAGTAAGGGAGCAATATGTGGATATCTGGTCCATTAGAATGGACAAAGGCTGGTGTGTTCCAGAAGCCAGAGGGAAGCCAGCGACTAGCATGGAATGACTAAGAGGAAAAGCAGAGGAGATGATGTCATTGGGGTAATGGAGAATCAGATAATGTAGGGCCTTTAAAGGCATTATAAGGATTTTGGCTTTTACTGTTATAGGATGGCAGTCATCTAAAGCTTTTTAGCTGACTTATATTATTTTACCATAACAACTCTAAATGATGTTTTGAAAATGTCATAAAGGGACAGTATGTGGCAAGATTGAAGCAGGAATACCAGTTGGGAGGCTAGTGCTGTAATCCTGGTGAATAATGATGGTGGCAGGAACCAGCTAGAGGTGCTAAAAAGTGGTCAGCATTTGGATATCCTGAAGACAAACCAACATGATTTGATCAAGGACTGAATATGGAGCATGAAAGAAAATATATTGTCAAAGATGTCTCCAAGATTCTTCACTTGAACATTGAGAAGAATGGAGTTATGGCATTTCCCTAAGTGATAAGGGAGAGACTATGGGCATAACAGGTTTAGAGAAAGGAATTTGGGGTTTGGATTTAGAATGTTAAATTTGAGATGCCTGCTAAACATTCACATGGAGATGTTGAAGATACAATTTGCTATGAGTCTGGAGCTTAAAGGGAAATTCAGAACTGGAGATACAAATTTTGGAATCTGTTAAATTGAGGGAGATCATTTAAGGAGTGAGTGTAGATTGAGAAAAGTGTTCCAAAGACTTGGCTCAATCCAAGGTTGAAAGTCTGGGAGAAGAAGAGGAACCCTCATAGGAGCTGCAGAAAGGAGTGGCCTGTGCAAATGGAAGAGAAGTAGGAAAGTGTGCTTGCTATCCAAGATATCAGGTAGAAACAAACTACACAGAGAGGAGGGGCCTAGCTGCTGCTGATCTATCAGGTTTCTTGGAGACTGAGAACAAACCACTGGACTTAACAAAGAGGTCATGGAGACTTTGACAAGAGTGTTTTTGATGGCTTGGTGGGGTGGCCTTAATGGAGTGAGTTCAAGAGGAAAGGAGTGATGAGGAATCAGGGACAGTGATATAAACAACTATTTGGAAAAAAGGAGAAAAATGAAAGAGTAATGGAAAGGGGAAGTGGAACCAAGAACTTTTCTGGTTTTGTTTTGGTTTTTTTTTTAAGATTTATTTATTTATTCATTTATTTATTTATTTATTTATTTGAGAGAGAGAGAGAGAGAATCCCAAACAGACTCCCCACTGCGCAAGGAGGCCTATGCGGGGCTCAATCCCACAACCCATGAGATCATGACCTGAGCTGAAGTCGAGTCAGACACTTCACTGACTAAGCCACCCAGGTGCTCTTTTTCTGTTTTTTGTTTTTGTTTTTGCTTTTGTTTTTTTTTTTTAAGATTTTTTTTTTTTTATTTGACAGAGAGAGATCACAAGTAGACAGAGAGGCAGGCAGAGAGAGAGAGAGAGAGGGAAGCAGGCTCCCCGCCGAGCAGAGAGCCTGACGCGGGACTCGATCCCAGGACCCCGAGATCATGACCTGAGCCAAAGGCAGCGGCTTAACCCACTGAGCCACCCAGGCGCCCCTTGTTTTTGTTTTTAACATTGAATTACCAACATGTTTTTATACCATGATCTAGAATGATCTAGTAAGTTAGAAAAATTTCGTGCAGAAAGATAGGCAAAATTTTCTGGAGCGATGTCCTTGAGTAGGTGAGAAGGGAAGGGAAGCTAGTAGCAGAAGTGAACAGTAGAGGGGATAGCCTTAGGGCTGGGGAAAGTTCCTCCATGATAACACGAGGGGAGAAAGAACATGTGAGCATTCGTGCAAGTACATGGGTGGCTACAGTGTGGGCTCTTGTGTTCTTCAGTTACTCTTGCAGTAAAATAGTAAGCAAGATCATTGGTTTAGATTAAGTTTTGTTGCAGCATTTCAGTGTTGTCCCTGTTGGGACACATTGTTGGAAGTTATAGTTCATTGATTCGTTCATTTGTCAAATATTCATCAGGGGCACCTGGGTGGCTCAGTGGGTTAAGCCTCTGCCTTCAGCTCAGGTCATGATCTCAGGATCCTGGGATCAAGCCCCACATTGGGCTCTCTGTTCAGCAGGGAGCCTGCTTCCCCCTCTCTCTCTGCCTGCTGCTCTGTCTACTTGTGATCTCTCTCTCTCTCTCTGTCAAATAAATAAATAAAATATCTTAAAAAAAATATTCACCAGCCACCTACTCTGTGCTGGGCTCTGTGCTTGAAGCTTACATGCTAGAAACAGACACACAAACATACACAAGCCAGTACAACATGCACTTGAATGGACTCACGCATAAGGAAGGGGAATAACTCACTTGGTTTAAGGAAGTTCAGCAATACTGCGGAGAAAAGATGAAAACTGAGTTATATCTACAGTGATAAGAATAGGTATTTTCCAGGTGGAGAAAGGAAGGAAACTCATTCTTGACCAAGTGAACACCATGAGCAAAGGCTTTTTGGATGAAAAAAGAAAGCCTAAGTGTTTTGAGAACATGGCATCCTCTGTCAGAAAGATGACTTGCAACTGGAGAGACAGTTTGTGCCACTCTCTGAAAGACCTCATGTGCCAGGCTGAGGAGTTGGGACAGTCAAAGTGTGTAAAGATCTTAAGCAGGGATGTGCCTCTGACTGAAAAGAGTCTGAGCAAAGGGGGGCTTAAGTGGGCAGGCCATGGTATGGGACAAGTGGGGCAGCCTTCTTTGAGGGAGAAGACAGTGGAATTTAGAGACAGAAGAACTCCCAGAGCAGGATGTGGAAGAGTCTGCCTTCGCCATCTGAGGAGAGACTTTTCTCCCTGCGTCTGGAAGTGGCTCCCCATTGACATGCAGAAAGCACTACCCGCTTTAGTGCTTTTAATAAAAATGGAAAATATGGGTTTGTGTGATGCTTTTAATCATTTTGGAATTGTAAAGAGCTCTGGGCTTTGGGGGCCAGGACGGCCCTGGTGTGAACATAAATTAGCCTAACTGAGTAGCTTGTGCTGTTTATGGGCACTATTTGCTGTAAATTTGTTCTGATGCAAGAACCGTGCATCACCCACACAGCCCTCAACCTCAACATGCCTGCTCCTGAAAGGGTTGCTTTTGTTTGGCTCCAATGAGGAGGGTCATGTACTCCAAGATGAATGAGGAGGTCTTTAATTAATGGACTAGTCTGCTCTTTAATTTGCTCATGCATTCTGCAAACGAGGACTGATCACCTACTTTGTGCCAGGCCCTGTTCTAGACATAGGGAACACAGAAAGGAGAAAAGCCCTTGAGGACCCCTATCTCAGATACTGGGAATTTCAACACAGATAATCAGTGCCAGATGGGGCAGAGTGAAAGGAATGGTCACTTCCACCTGAAAGTTCAGGAAAAGCTTTCTAGATAAGGCATGCGGTTCATCCCATAGCAAATGGGTAGCTCTGGGATGCTTGCTTGGAATTCTTAAAAAACAGAGTAGGTCATCAGTAAGGGTTTGGACCGTGGTGTTAGGTGTAGACCAACGGCCAGATGCTGACTCTGCCTCCTTGCTAGCTATGTGATCTTCAGAGAGAACTCTAAGCTCTTAGAGCTTCAGTTTCCATCTATAAAAGAGAGTGGTTATAATATTATATAAAGTTCAATACAGATTCAGTCCATTATAGACTGTCTGTAGACATTAATTCCCTCTCCCCTATCCTGTGCTTTCCTCTCCAGTGACGATAGGCAGCACTGAACCATTCTCACACTTTATAAACAGCTACATTCATGGCCAAGGACACACATTTGCAAGCTGTCTCTCTCTATCCCCAAACTCTTTAGTGGTTTTCAGTGGCCTCAAGAATGAAATGCAAACTGCTAAGTAGGACAGAGCAGACTCTGTGGTATGCCCTTGAGCCTTTCAGAACCATCCCCACACAACCCTCTTCATACTTCCAGTCATACTGGAGTATTCACCACCTCCTAGGTGCACACAGGCTTTCCCTTCTCTGAGCCTTGGCTCATGTAGGAGCCTGTGCCTGGACCCCTAAGCCCTGTGTCACTTTTCTCCACCTAGAGAAACCTCACCCACCCTATAAGAAACAGTCTTCCCCTCAAGAAACTCTCCAGGATTCCTCCCTAGGACTTAACTGCTTTCATCTCTGGGATCCCACAGCACTCTTGTGACATCTCATATTTATCTACTGGCTTTGATGGGAGCTGGTGGTGCATAGGCTAATTTCCCTCACCATCCTGAAACCTCTCTGAATATTTTGGAACTGGGAAATGAGAATGAAGCTAAGGTGGTGGTGCCAGGAAGACTCTGGCTGACTAGGATTCCTGAGGACGCTCCCAGAGAAGTGTGAGGCTAACAAGCAGCTTCGGAGCATTGTTATTCACTAGTATCGCACGTGAACCCTTAAAGAGATACACAATATGGGAGCAATCGTTCTGAGTTAGGAAGCAGTAGAGCTGGGCATTGAGGAACCTTTCTACCATGGCACACTGTCTCATCCAAAACCATTCATAAAGCAACAGTCCTTCAGTCCCTACCGTGTACACAGCAGGGCCAACTTCTGGGTGTGTGACTAGTATAGTAGCATAGGGCCTTATACTCAGAAGCACTTGGTATTTCATGCTTTGTGGTTACTATCTTAAAACTCTAAGTAATTTTATATTTGAATTTGTATTTTATAAGCAAAATCTGATGGGACAATAAAACATGCACCAGAGGCATGGAGCCTGGCCCATTCATAGCCCTGCTTCTTACCATTTCCGTAATTTCTCAAGCCTGGTTCTGGGCCACCCTCTCCCTCACCTTCTAGAACCCTGGGCCCCACCCAACCTTCCCCTTCCCAGGATGGCAGTGCCAGAGTATGTTCAGTAGATGGCTCAGCAGGGTCAAGCCTCTTGCCCACCCCTATCCAGGTATCTAGCCTATCCTGGTGTGAAAGTTGCAATACCCTTGGGAACTGTCATCTGTAATTGATTGGGGAAGGTGGCCCATGGGAATGGGAAATGTTCTCCTCAGCCTCCCTGTCCCTAGCTAGCAGCTACAGAGGTGGTGTGGAAGAGGGCAGGGGGATCCTAGCAGTCAATGGGTCAGGTACATTTATGTACGCAGTCTCAGGGTGGAGCCCTTGGACACCCATGATGGTCTATACTCACCCCACGATTATCCCCATGACCAAGGGATCAAAGCCTTAAATAACAAATTAAAAATACCATTACAAGGATGCCTGGGTGGCTTAGTTAAGCATCTGCCTTCGGCTCAGGTCATGATCCCAAGGTCCCGCATCAGGCTCCCTCCTTAGCGGAGAGTCTGTTTCTCCCTCTGCCTGCCTCTCCCCCTGCTTGTACGCTCTTTCTCGCTCTCGCTCACTCTCTCTCTACCAAATAAATAAATAAAATCTTTTGAAAAATACCATAACAAGTCTATAGAAAAGCACCAGAAGAAAGGAAAAGGCTTTTTATATCTTAGTATCTTTAATAACATTTTAATACTGCTTTTCTAGTAAAGGGCTCTGTATTTTCATTTTGTGCTGAGTCCCATAAACTATGTAGCCAGTCATGATATTAAGCCCTGTGCTGGCCACCAGGGCTACAGATTTTAATCACAAGACTATAACGTCTGCCTTCAAGGTGGCTATTGAGTATAGAGTTTGGACTAGTTGAAGAAATTGGCAAACTTTTTCTATAAAGACAATAGAGTCAGTATTTTAGGCTTTGCAGGCCAACCAATGTCTGTCACAGCTACTCAGCTCCACCTCTGTAGCAAAAAAGCAGTCGCAGACAGTGTGTAAACAAATGAGAGTATGACTGTGTTCCAATAAAACTTTATTTATGGACACTGAAATTTGAATTTCATACAACTTTCACACCACAGAATAATTTCCCTTTCATATATTTTCAGTCATTTAAAAACATATATACCATTTTTAGCTGCAGGCTGTGCAGAAATAGGCATCAGGCCAAATTTGGTCATTGGCCTGCAGTTTGCTGACCTCGAATGAGACAATCTCAAGGGCCATCCTGCACTCACTCAGGTGAGCTTCAGAAAGCTGGGTCTTTACTCTCACTTTCTTTTCTTCTATTGTTTTTGTTTTTTTCCTTTATCTCTCAATCTCTCTCAAGTTCTCCTTCTTACCCTTGCTTTCATTCCCTCTCTCACTTTCACTCTCTCTACACATATAACACACACACACACACACACACACACACACACACACACACACCCCTGGTTTAAAAAGCCACCGATACATCCATCCCAGCCCAAGGAGCTCTTTCTTCTTCCAACTGGTATAAGTACTGGAGCCAATGCTCTCTCTCCCTGGGGTGCCAGCTGCTGAATTCTTGCTTGCTGGGTAATTACAAAGCCATTGAAGCGGAGACAAGAGGAGATCCAATGTAGTGCTCTCCTTGCAGAGAAAAAATATTGACACATTTAGGGACATAATGGGCAGATGAAGAAAAGCATGTCCTCTATTCTCAACTCCATCTATATCCACAGACACATCTTTATAAATGTGTTTTTGAATAGGATACAAATACGATATTCAGAGAAGCAGTGGACAATTGTCACCATCTGCCATCTGCCCACATACAGGAGCTGACTCAAGAAAGAAAAGGTTTGATTTAGAGAAATTGCAACACTTCATAAGAAGAATGCAAGTAATTTATTATATTTTCTTATTTGCCTACCGTGTGCTTATGGCTGTAAGGTTGTTAGAAGCAGGGAAGTATGATATAATGAAAAAGAATACAGACTGTGGAAACTGTGGACTTGGATTCATATCCATGGGCTAGAACTTGAGGTTTGCTGCCTAGAAAAATTAACTGAAAAATTTTGAGCTTTGGTTTCCTCATCAGTATAAGGAGGGTGATGCCTACATTTCAAGTTTTTTAATAAGAATTAGAGATTTGAGCTAAGAGAAATAAAGCATAAAGTACGGTACCTGGCACATGGTAGGCATTTGCTCAGTAGTAGCTGTTGAAGAGCTAGAGCTAGAAAAAGGCAAGGCCAGGAGTCAAGCCAGGATGTGATTGTGATGCTTGGTCCCCTGCAGAATGCTGCTAGAGTAGGTGGTCAGGAGCTGGGCAGCCCTCTGGGGACATCAGCTGGAAAAACAAGGACTTAACCAACTACAAATAATGTCTTCCTCTTTGTTTATTGGTGATCAGACTTTTTTTAATTCCACCAGTCATCCAATGAATACTGGACAAGACCATCTAGCAACTTAAAGTAGCTACAAAAAAGAACAGTTGAAAAACCCCTGACCTCTTAGCTCACCATCTGTTTGATAGCTCTATAGTCTCCTCTGATTCTCCTCATTCATCAATTTATTCAAGTGTATTTATTGGACATTGTGTTAATCTGTTTGGACTGCTATAACAAAATTACTGTAGACTGACTTATCAACAACAGAAATTTATCTCTCATAGTTCTGGAAGCTGGAAGTCCAAGATCAAGGCACTAGAAGATTCAGTGTCTGGTGAGAGTCCACTTCCTGGTTCATAAATGTCCATCCTGTTATCACCTCACAAAGCAGAAGGGGTGACAGATCTCTCTGTGGTCTCTTTTATAAGGAGATTAATCCCATCAGTGAGGACAGATCCCAAATCACCTCCCAAAGGCCCCATATCCAAATACCAATCATATTGGGGATTAATTTTCAATATATGAATTTGGGGGGGACACAAACATTCAGTCTACAGCAAGCATCTACCCTGTGTCAAACACTGTGATCAAACGCTAGGGCTATAATGATGAGTGAAACACAGTTTTAGCCCTTAAGTTGCTCACAGTTGAATGAGAAAATAGACAATTACAGGATAGCTAAAGTGCTATGGTAGAGAGAAGACAAATGCAGGAGAATGGCATCTAAACCAAAGGGTGGTGGGGGCAGGTCAGATAAGGCTTAATGATGGAAATATTACCTGTAAACTGTGATCTGAAAGAGAAGTGGGAAGTGACTAACCAAAGAAAGATGTGGCAGAAATTGCAGGCACAGAAAACAACATATAAGAGGAGATGGAGGCAAGAGAAAAGTAAGGTATAGGGGGACTAATGGGTGATCAACCTGGCTGGATTCTGGACTATGAGGGGAGTGGTGGCAAGTATGGAGGCCACAGAGGCTGGGAGGGGCAGAGTGATCGTGTTAAATATGTTAGAGATTATTTTGTCAATGGGAAATTTAAAAGAGAGGAGCAGCAGGTCATATTTGCATTTTTAAGCTTCTGCACAGTGAAGGAAATAGTCAAAAAAACAAAGAAGCATCTCATAGAATGGGGGAAGATATTTGCAAATGACACAACAGACAAAGGGCTGGTATCCAATTTCTATAAAGAACTTCCCAAATCAACACCCAAAAAACATAATCAAGTCAAAAAATGGGCAGAAGACACGAGTAGACACTTCTCCAAAGAAGACGTACAGATGGCTAACAGACCATGAAAACGTGTTCATCATCATTAGCCTTCAGAGAAATTCAAATCAAAACCACACTAAGATACTACCTTACATCGGTTAGAATGGCAAAAATCAAAAAGGCAAGAAACAACAAATGTTGGCACAGTTGGTTGTGGAGAAAGGGGAACCCTATTACACTGTTGGTAGGAATGCAAATTGGTACTGTCACTTTGGAAAACAGTGTGGAGATTCCTCAAAAAGTTAAAAATAGAGCCATCCTATGTCCCTGCAATTGCACTACTGGGTATTTGCCCCAAAGACACAGATGTAGTGAAAAGAAGGGCCATATGCACCCCAACATTCATAGCAGCAATGTCCACAATAGCCAAAATGTGGAACGAGCCAAGATGCCCTTCAACAGATGAAAGGATAAAGAAGATGTGGTCCTATACACAATGGAATATTACGTCTCCATCAGAAAGGATGAATACCCCCAACGTTTTCATCAACATAGATGGGACTGGAGGAGGTTATGCTAAGTGAAATAAGTCAAACAGAGAAAGGCAATTATCATACGGTTTCACTTATTTGTAGAACATAAGGAATAGCATGGAGGACATTTGGAGAAGGAAGGGAAAAATGAAGGGGGGAAAAATTAGAGTGGGAGACAAACCCTGAGAGACTATGGACTCCAGGAAACAAACTGTGGGTTTTAGAAGGGAGGGGGGTGGGGGTTGGGTGAGCCTGGTGATGGTGTTAAGGAGGGCACAGATTGCATGAAGCACTGGGTGTTATACACAAACAATGAATCATGGGACACTACATCAAAAACTAATGATGTTTCCTGTCTTGCTAAAAAAAAAAAAAAACACTAATGATGCACTTACTGTATGGTGACTAACATAACACAATAAAATTTTTTTTTAATTTAAAAAAGATTTGCATTTTTAAACTTTGACTCTGGTTGCAAGGTAGAGAATGGGTTGAGGGAAGTAAAACTAAAATCAGGGAAACCAACCCACAACTGTGATCATGAATAGATTCCTTTGCATTTCTGAACCTGTTTCTTCATCTATAAAATAGAACTATGAAACATACCTCATAATATTGCAGGGCTTAAGTGAATCAATATAAACAAAATACTGGGTTAGGTAAGTGCTTATCTATGCCCCCTGTCCACCTGGTCCAAGGCTAACACAGAGCTCTGTATACAATAGGTGCTAAGCAAGGTGCACCTATTGCTATCTATCGAGTGACTACTGTCCCCTGGGAGCATCAAAATGAGGAGGCCAGTAAAATTTACAGACAGAGGATAGACTACTGCTCAGGGTTCTGAATACCTAAATCCTAACCTAAAATAAATCTTTCTCTCAAGTTCTTGGAAGGAAACAACCATAAAGAACAAGAGCCCTCCCCTCTCTGCCCATGAAAAGCAAATTCCATAGAATAAAAAATAAAACACAGTGAAAAAAATACTTGAAACTGATAAGCCCCAGTATGGAACCTCATCCTAAGTTCTGGGAGAGCTTGATGGCTAGGATGAGGCAAATCAAAATGGCTTCCCTTCCTTAAGACCTCATAGGAGATCCTGCCTGGCTTCCTCTGAAGGTGAGAATACCTTTCCCAAGAAGAAATGCCCTTGGAATATTCTCTCCTTTATAGAATCTTGGAAATGAGAAATATAGAGGTATCATGGGAAAAGCTCCCACTTCTTAAACAATGGCCCAGTTAGTCTCCTTGATCTGCTGCACAGCTCCTCATGCTCAAAGAGAAATATCACCATTGATTCTTAGAAATGGATTAAAGGAGAAAGAGAAGAAATCAGTGCATCCTTAAGTCTTGTGAGCCTATACTAACACTATCTAAATGTGTATTTTGAAGTTTTACTGGGATCCATCTTTGCCTGGAAACTTTAAAAAGAGTCTTGTTGTTTTAGGGAAAGCAGTTTATTTGGTGCCAAATCAGGTCCAAGAGGATATTTCCAGTGCCACCAAAGTTGATGAAACAAGAACCAGAGAGGTGGTTATGCCCTGAGAATTTAAAATGCAAACAGAGGGGCATCTGGGTGGCTCAGTTGGTTAAGTGTCTGCCTTCAGCTCAGGTCATGATCTCAGTGTCCTGGGATCCAGCCCACATTGGGCTCCCTGCTCAGCAGAGAGCCTGCCTCTCCCTCTCCCTCTTTTTCTGCCCCTCCCCCTGCTCATGCACTCACTTGCTTGAGCTTTCCTTCTCTCATAAATAAATAAAACCTTTTTAAAAATAAAATAAAATTCAAACAAAGCTAAAACCTTAATGCTGAAGAGATGAATGCAAAAAATCAAATTTCACTGTAGGAAATACAAGGAATGAACAAGATAATGAAAAAGAATTCAAACCCACTGAATCATCTTTAAAAAAAAAACAATTAAAATAACAGTCAGATCCCATATGATTATTACATTAACAAAAAAAAATGTTTTCAAAGTTATAATCCCCCATGCTGGCAAAGCTATAGTAAAATCTTTATCTAACACACTATTCACAGGAGCGTAAATTAGAATGATTGTACTGGAAAGCAATTTGGCAATAGGTATCAAGAGTAATAAAAAGGTACATACTTTCTGACCCAGTAATTCCACTCTTGGGTATTCATCCCAGAGAGATAATCTAATCCAAATGAAGGAAAAAATTGTATGCAGGAAGAAGTTTATCATAATGTCATTTATAATAACAAAATAATAATAGCCTGAATGTCCTATATTTAAGTAAACTATGTACTTTCACTAAATAGAACATTATGAAGTTATTAAAGTAATGTTTAGAATGACTGTGTAATACTGTTGGAAAATTTCTTATGATCTAATGTAACCTAAAAATAGCAGAATACAGAAAGTAGAGACTTCAGCAAGAAGGTGACATAGGAAGGTCCTGAACTCACCTCCTCCCATGGACACACCAAATCTACAGCTACCTAAAGTCCATTTCCCTCTGAAAAAGATTTAAGAAATAGATGACCTGCTCCTTCCCAAAAAAATGATAAAAAGATTACATTGGAATACATAGGAAAGGCAGAGACACAGACTGGCCAAGAACCCCACCGTCAGTGCACCAGTAGGGAGGGATCTCAGGAATCTAGTGCTTCTCTCTGAGGAGCAAGAGATTGGTGCCCTATGTCAGGCATCCTAACCCCTGGGATCTGCACCAGAGAGACTAGCCCCCAAAATGTCTGGCTTAGAAAACCAACATCCAAGGGACCTAAAATGCTATAGAAAACTGAAATTCCCCCTTCTCAAGGCCTTATGTGCAAATCTCCCTCACACCAAGCCAAAAAACAATAGTTTGAAAAGCACCTAGACTACATGTGAAGAAGATGCATTTGCTAATCTAAAAGCATCTGCTGAAGAGGCAGGGGATAGTTGAAATTCCCCAGAGAAGAAGGTGCTGGTGGATACATTTTGCACTCTCTACCTATCCTGCTAACATAGATGGGTGAGCTTGGATGCAGCACCCTCCTGCTGTCTTGCTAAAGCAAGCAGGGGCAAGCAGTCACAGCACTGTCCTACTGCCTCGCTGAAGCTGAATAGAGTGCAGCTGGTTGCAGCACTTGCCTGCTACCTGGCTGGGGCCAGCCAGCACAAATGGTCCTGGCATTCTCCTGCTCCCTAGCAAAAGTCAGGGAACATGGATGATTGTGGCACTCACCTGCTCCCTGGCTAGCGCTGGCAAGCACAAGTGGCTGTAGTATTTTCCTGTTTCTAGCCTAAAGCCAGCAAGAGTGCAGACAAGGCACTGCTTTCCTGAAGCCCATGGGCACACACAGCCAAGATCTTTCCCCACTGCCTTTCTGAACCCAGCCAAGTGTGTCCTGCCCCCAGTACTCTCTAGCTGCCTATCTAATGCCAGTGGGTGCACACAGTCCACACAGGGGATGTCCTTTTATTGCCTGACCCGGGTGGTCAAGGGAAATGGCATTTCTAAGCTCCACAAGAATGTAACAATCAAAAAGATGGTTCTTGGCAGGCTACCACCTTCAGCGTACTGCACAGAGAGCACACTGAAATGCAACCCCGGTCTTCCTATGAAGAAGGCCTATTTATTTGGCCTGGAGCTTCAGCCCAAGAGATAGGCTTCAGGTTTCCCACACATCTAGAGGCTAAGGAGGCACTCCTGAGGAATGTAAGCAGGGAGATAGAATTCCTGTGCACCAGATTGGCCTTGCTTCATCTTGAGAAAGATACTTTCAGAAAGGAAAGTATATACTCATCTGGAGCCCCAGTTTTTGCAACGGTAGTCCAGGAAACACCTCCTGATCTCCTGGTCTGAAGGCCAGCAGAAATAATGATTATGGGCCCTGAGGGAGATATATATACTATGGATCCTTGAATAACATGGGTTTGGACCATGTGGGTCGACCTATAACTAAATTTTTCTGTATAAGCAGTGCAATACTATACATGTATTTTCTCTTTTGTATGATTTCTTTTTAAAAAGATTTTATTTATTTATTTGACATAGAGACAGTGCAAGAAAGCAAAAGCAGGAGGAGAAGCAGAGGAAGAGGGAGAAGCAGGCTCTCTGCTCAGCAGGGAGGCTGATGTGGGACTCCATCCCAGGGTCCCAGGATCATGACCTGAGTCAAAGGCAGATGCCCAACCAACTGAGCCAGCCAGGCACCCCTCTTTTGTATGATTTCTTAATAATGTCTTCTTTTCTCTAGCTCACTTTATTGTGAGAAATCAATATGTAACACATATAACATACAAAATGTGTGTTAACCTCTGTTTATGTTACCAGCAAGGCCTCTGGTCAACAGTAGGCTATTAATACTTAAGTTCTTGGAGAATCAAAAGTTATACATGGATTTTTCAACTGCATGGGGAGGTTGGTGCCCCTAACACTCATGTTGAAAGCTGATATAGCTACATTCATATCAGACAAAAGAGGCTTTAAAGCAAAGATTGTAATAAAAGACAAAGAGGGGCACTACATGTAATAGAAGACAAAGGGGTCATTCTGGCAAGAAGATATAGCATTTATAAATATATATGCATTAAACATAGGAGTACCAGAAAATATAAGGCAAACAGTAACAGACCTAAAGGGAGAAATTGACAGCAGTACAACAATAGTAGGGAATTTTAACACCCCACTTACATCGGTAGATAGATTATACTGACAGAAAATGAATAAGGAAATCTCAGCCTTACAAGACACAGTACACAAAATGGACTTAATACTCCATCTAAAATCAACAGAATACATGTTCTTCTCAAATGCACATGAAACATTCTTTAGGATAGGTCACATGTTAGTTCAAGAAGACTGAAATTATACTAAGCTTCTTTTCTAAACATAGCAATAGGAAACTAGAAATAATTACAAGAAGAAAACTGGATAAACTACATTGAGATTAAATAACAGTTTACTGAACATCTACTAGGAGAAATCAAAAGTACCTAGAGACAAATGAAAACAGAAATACAACATACCAAAATTTGTGGGATGCAGCAAAAGTAGGTCTAAGAGGGAAATTCATAGCAATACAGGCCTACCTCCAGAAAAAAGAGAAATCTCAAACAATTTAATTTTGCACCTTTGGGACTAGAAAAGCAAGAATGAACAGCACCCAAAGTTAGTAGAAGGAAGGAAATAATAAAGATCAGAATGAAAATAAATGAAATAGAGACTAAGAAGACAATAGAAAAGATCAATGAAATTAAGAGCTGGTTCTTTGAAAAGGTAAACAAAATTGACAAACCATTAGCTAGATTCACCAAGAAAAAAAGGAGGGCTCAAATAAAGAAAATCAGAAATGAAAGAGGAGAAGTTACAACTGATACCACCAAAATATAAAGGATGATAAGAGGCTACTATGAATAGTCAAAAACAAATAAATTGGACAACCTAGAAGAAATGAGTAAATTCCTAGAAACTGACAATCTCCTAAGACTTTAATTTCTTGGGAAGTTTTGGACTACTGGTTCAATTTAATTACTAGTAATAAGTCTGTTCAGATGTTCTATTTCTTTCTGAAACACAGTGGAAAACTACTCAGTCATAATAATGAAGTCTTGCCATTTGCAAGAACATGGATGGACTTCAGGGTATCAGGCAGGTGAAGTGAGACAGAGAAAGACAAATAGCACGTGATTTAATTTATATGTTGAATCTAAGAAACAAGACAGAACAAAACCCAGACTCATAGACACAGAGAACAGATGGGTGGTTGCCAGAGAAGAAGGGTTGGGAGGGGTGATGTACAAAATGGGTGAAAGGGATGAAGAACTACAAAATTCCAGTTATAAAATAAATAAGTCATAGGGTTGTAATGTAAAGCATGGGGAATATAGTCAATAATATTGTGTTAACTTTTTATGCTAACAAATGATAACAAGACTTACTGTAGTGATCATTTCACAATCTACACAAATGTTAAATCTCTATTGTACACCTGAAACTAACATAATATAGTATGTCAATTATACCTCAGTTTAAAAAAAGAATACAGAAAGTAGCAAAATCATATTTATGCCATAACTATGTCTTTGTTTTCTGTATGTAATTACTACCCTTTTAGTACAACACACCTACTTAGACGAGGACAGAAAACAGCATGGAAAATATGGAAATGGTTGTTGAGACATTATGATTTTCATGTATATTTTTCTCTTTATTTTGATATTATTAGTATTATTGTTTAATAATACTATATACAATGGAAAGAATATTTTTAAGGACATGGACTTTATAGTCAGAAGCTCAGCTTAAGTCTTAGCTCTGTCATGTACTAGCTATGAGACTAGGCAATTTACTTAACCTTTTTGAGTGTTGTTTTCCTAATCTCTAAAATGAGGGTTAAAGACCAGCATTATGAGAGTGCTGGGAGGAAAAAAGAATAAACATTAAACAATGCACCTGTTACATAGATGTTCAATTATGGTTTTTGATGTCTTAAGTTTTTTCTGGAAAAGATTTATCAATTTAGAAAGATATACACATATGTACACACACATCAAAAAAGTTGAAATAAAAACAGGTAAGGAAAATTTAACAAGGGAAAACAAGGGCAGTTTGATAAATGTCAATTCCCCCCACTTTCCCAATTCCTATCTCTTTAAAGCGTAGTGGGATTTAAGAATATTTTGTCTCCATTGTTCAGAAAGCAAAGATGAATGATGCTTGTTTTTTAAAAGCAAAAGAAAAAATGAAAGAGACATCTCCCTACCCAACTCTACTCCTAAACACAACACAACACGAGACAACACACACACATACTCATGCACACTCACACGCCCTCTCATCAGACTTCAAGATGTGTCTGTGGAGTTCCAAGAAAATAACATTTTGGTCTTTTTTTGTGGTGAACACATTTGCTTTCCCCACGTAACAAAAGGTATCATTTTGCTTTTAATTATGGGTTTTATTTGGCAAAGATGTTTGTTTCAGGAAAATTAATTTAGACAGTTCCATTTTCAAATAGCAATACCTTCTGTCCCAGGCTTACAAAGAACAATTAGATCTGGATGCTTTCCCCACAATCAAGCTGGCAATTTGTTATGGAAAGTCGTGGTCAATCAGCATGGAGTGGAGCTTCCACAAGAGCCAGTCAAATGCAGAAAATAGACTTTTATGGCCTGGCATTTTTACTTCCTGCAGTATATATAACTCTGACATCGTGCAGAGGCATTACTCTGGCTGGGCAGGAATACAGATTAATGTTGCCTCACTTTCAGTGCCAGAGTTTTATTCTGAATGTCATGATATTTTTCACAGGAACTCCACAGTTTCATGCAATTCAGCAAACATGACTGAAGGTCCGCTCTGTGCCAAATACAGTGGTAGGAGCTGGAGATGCCGATCTGAATCACACAGTATCCTTGCCCGCAAGGGCTCACAGCCGGATGACTCACAGATAATTGCAACCCACAGTGATAACGTCTGTGGCCAAGGGTAGCACAAGGAGCTGAGGGGCCTTGAAGAGGCACCTAACCCAGCCTGGGAGAAGAGGAGGAGGAGGTAATGAAATAAGAGAAAAGCCATAAATAGAGAAAGAGGGGAAGGAAAGCTTTCCAAGCAAGGATTCTTGGAATTAAAAATAAAAGTCCTACCAGACTATGTTCCATTTATCCAGAGGTTATGTGTCAAGCACTAGGCTAACTGTGTTACTAGTATGTGGGATGCTAAACCCATTTCAAAATATTATACTGACCTGCCTGTGGTCATTTAGCCAATATGTGGTAAAGACAGATTCAGAGAAGGCAAATCGTTGGTTCATACAGCAAGTAAATGGCAAAGCTAGGTCCAGAACACCTAACTTCTGGCTTCCAGGTGTTTCTGATCCACTAGCCGATTCAGTCCTTACCACAGTTCTGTGCCGAGCTACTGTGAACTCCTTCGCAATCTTGCTAAATCTGAAGGAGAATGGGAACAAAAGGACTTTGTGGAACACTTCCTTCAGTGTGAAAAGATCTTTTTAGAAGTCAAATCCTCTAAACTCTTCTATGTAAATAGGGGAGAGTGACCTTGATACTCTCAAAAACCTGAAACTTTAGTATTTTATGGAGTCCTGTGGTTTTTTTTTGGTTTTTTTTTTTGTTTTTTTTTTTTTTTTAGATTTTATTTATTTTTCAGAGTGAGCACAGGCAGACAGAGTGGCAGGCAGAGGCAGATGGAGAAGCAGGCTCCCGCCGAGCAAGGAGCCCGATGCGGGACTCGATCCCAGGACGCCGGGATCATGACCTGAGCCGAAGGCAGCTGCTTAACCAACTGAGCCACCCAGGCGTCCCTGGAGTCCTGTGTTTTACCTTAAAAAAAAAGATGTGGATTTTATATTATATCCCATAATATGGTAATGTTTATTGTAATATAAAAGTTCTGAATGAAATTATATTTTGGTTTAAAGACTCTTCTTATCTCCATTTTAGGGACATGGAAATGAGAGACAGGTTATGTAATCTGTTCAGGGGCTATACCACTCATGAGTGGCGTATGAGTGTATGAGCTAGGATTTGTATCCATTATCTGTCTTTTGCTGTTATCCATGACACAGACCTGTGGCTTCTCATTCTGGTCCCAGGACTCTCACGACTACCACATTTCGCCTCTGTCTGTGCTCCATGGGCCTTCTTCAAAAAGCATCACAGGAGTCCAAATCCAGCTCTGCTGGTTTGGCACTTCATGACCCACTAAGCCCCAAAACACCCTTTCTAAGGACCCTAAGGAAAGATTTCCCTCACACATCAGGTCAGGAAAGGTAGATTCTGTAATTCAACCGTTTTATTTTGGGGTTTTTATTTGTTTGTTTTTGCTTTTCCCATAGGACACTGGGTATTTTGTAACTGTGTTTTCCACTACACTAATGTTGTTTAAAAGCCGAGAGCCAAATTCATACCCCACCCTAGCAAGTGAACAGAGTATCTCAGGATATGAGTTGTGAGTTATGACCTCATACCTAGCACCAGCCAATTACTCCTGTCCTTCTCTTTTCTTTTTCTCAATGTCTTAAGTTACATGGTTTTTATTTTGTGGCATTCTTTCATTGTAAGCTTCTTCAAATGCTTTTTTGGAATGAGTGTGATATATTAAGTGACCAAAAATGAAAATAAATAAACAATCGATGTTTCCAGGAGATACCTGATAGTCTCAAGAACTAAATGTCAAGCATAAACAGACTCATTAGCTCCCAGAGACGGAGGGGAGCCAGGGCCTCATGGCCAGTTCTATTTTTTCTTTAAAGTTGGCCCCACTTTCCCAATGAAAAGTAAAATAACTTTTATACTTTACGGGCCATTTCAGTTACCACCTCTTGAAGGAGGTCCTCTTGATAACTCTTCAGTTAAAACCAGTTAAGCAAGTAAACAACATGACTTCGGAACTCAGAATAAAGTCCTTAAAAATTCCTCCCCTACCCCTCACTCCCTTGCTTTCCTTAATTTTTTTTTTTTTTTTCCCTAGGCATCTGTGCTTTTCTAGGCACTGGACTAAAGACATAGATCCCTTCATTTCACTCCATTGAAGGAGGCATGCAAGCAAACAATACAGAATAATGTGGCAGATGACCTTAAAAGCTGCTCCCTTTCCCTCCATGGACTCAGTCTACTTTGCTTTGACATAAAGTAGTTGGGATGGTGATTTCCAAACCTCCTTGCTCTGATATCCCAGAGGCTGGGTTACGGGATAGCCTCACTCGTACTGCATCTCAGTGACCTTAAGGATGAAGAGTAATCACAATTTTAAAGTATAAATTGAGGGCCTTAAAGGCATATCTTTTAAACTCTGAAGTCTGATTCTGTAAAAGAAAGTTGTAGTTTGCTCAAAACCTATGAAGAAAGAGAATTTCTAATCACATAACTTGCTCTGGTAATAATGTAAAATGGTAAAGCTAGAACAGACTCCTCAAGGCCCTGAGAGAAGGCAGATACAGGGATAATAGAGGGATATGAAAAATGTGCTGCTCCTGACCTTGGAGGAGAAGACAGGGGACAAGAGATGAAGAGAGGAGGGGTGGAGGTGGGGAGAAAAAACAGGCTAGTGTGTAAACAATCATAATGTGAGACACTATTAAATCAATACCTGAGTGCTGTGAGGTCCATGGGTGCCCTGGGCAGTACGTGGGGCGGCGGGGCAGAGGGGCAAGCTGAGAGCTATGTATACAACCTCTCCAGCCTTGAGCTGCGCCATCACTGTAGGTGCCATGTCTGTCCTTGCAGGTGCCCACGCAGCGTCATATCGCCTGGAGCAGGCGGTAGGGAAGAAACAATCTGTCCTGGCAGGGAATCTTCCGAGTCATGACTGGAACAGCCTTCCTCTTGCTGTTTCTTGATGTGCAGCTCTTTCCTCCAGAACCGGGATGGTGAAGTCCTTTGCGCCAAGCCCCCCTCTAACTGTTTGGTGTTTCAGGATGAGACATGTGTCCTTTCTCTCTAGCGGGAGTGAGGGTTTCAGCTGCTTATACCGCCCTCTTTAAAAACCTGATCCACCCTTCCGTATGCAATCTTTGAACCCTTATTTAAGACACCGTCCACTCTGCCAGGAAGGCTGAACCCCGTCCTTTCTGTCATGGAGTCTAGACTGTAATCAGAATGACTAATCAAATATAATCACGGGTAAATAGGGGTGTCTGCCTGGCTCAGTCAGTGGAGCGTGTGACTCTGGATCTCAGGGTTGAAGGTTCAAACCCCACATTGGGTGTAGAGATTACCTTAAAAATAAAAATTAAAAAATCTTTGAAAAACACACACGTATATGTAGAATTTTGAACTGTGAACACAACAAAGGGACAGTACAGAAGGTCAGTCGCACATCAGTCGTCCCTTCTATCACTAGCCCTGTGTGCAGAGGCTGTTCCAGTTGTACAGCATCACCCGTCATTCTCCTGCTGCTCCTCTGCCTACAAACTGGGAAATCAGCCAGGACGTTGTCCTCGTTTCTCACAACTAACGGCTCTCAGGACTAAGCAAGCATAGGCTTCAGAGGTCAACAGTTATCAGTTTGAATCTAGACTCTTCCACTTAGTAGCTGGGAGCTTGGGCAAATAATCTAACCTCTTGGCCCTCAGTTTCTTCATTTGTAAAAAGGGTTAACAGTGGCTGGCTCAGAAGGTGGTGAGCACTGGCATATAGTAGGTGCTCAACAAATGGCAGCCACTCCAGCCGTCGCTGCTATCCCTCCTGCTCCCAAAATGGCTTTGCAGTTTCCTGGGCTCCTCCATTTCTGTTTGCCCTGCCTTGTGCTGTCTGCCGGAGGCTGGACTAAAAGGCTCCTTTAAGCTGCCCTGGGGATGAAAGCCACTTGCATGCGTGACTTTTCCAATAACAGGAAGCTCCAAGAGCAGAAACCACTCAGCGAAATATATTGAAGCAATCTCCCGTGTGCAGCCCCAGCTTTTGTCTGCCACCTCACTCTACTTCCCGCTGAATTTAACTCTTAGTCGGGGGATTCAGTTTCTGCCTTGAGTGAGGCTTGCTCTCTCCCTGAGTTAAAAGGCTAATGCACTTTTTATTATCGTGATGGGACAGGTACCCAAAGGGAGGCCACGGCTCAGGTTCCTCTAGAACGTGATGGGGATGAGGGGTGCCCAGGGGTGTTATCCGGGCATTAGCCGGTGGGCCAGGTGAGACTTGAGGATATGTTGAACCCTCGTTATAGTACCTTTCCTCCTGTTTTTTTTTTTTTTTTTAGAGCACTTACTATAGTTGAGATTAATTCATCTTGTATGATTATTTGCTTAATATGTCTGTCTTTTCCATTTCACTATTAGCTATCTGAATACAGAGACTGTCTCTCTCATGCCCTGTCCTGAGGAACATTAAGGGCACAAAATAGATGCTCCATTTATGTTTACTGAATTAACTAACAGATAAATAAATGAAGGGTCAGAATGAATGCACGTGCTATCTGGGAAAGCCGTGTCACACAGCCGTTGTGTAGCATGAGAAGTGGAAAGAGGGTCATGTCAAGGACAGGAGGTGGTGCTGGGGAGCAGAGAAGATGGTGGTGAGCAGTATGGTCAGGCAAATAGAAGGCAGGCATCCCTCTTCAGTGGGGTGTGGACATGAGCTCAGGGCCTTGAGACGGTTGTTTTCAAATTTTCATAATCTCTGCTCCTTTTCCTCAGAGGGGACTGGTTCTCCCCACTCCTTCCCCTGCCAGATGAGAGTCAGTCTTCTGTATACAACACTGACCCACATGATTAAGCCCACTTTTGCTGTCTGGAGTTTGGTTCTGAACATAATAGGTAACTTTTTGTTTGTTTTACAAATAAAAGTTTATATTAAAATATAAAAACTGCTTTTTCAAATAGCACATAAAACCCATAGAGATTTTTCACACTCTCCTTGAATGCCAAGCTATCAAATCTACTCTTTATCAGAAATACAATGTGAATCATTAGATTATTCTAAGAAAGGAGACATTTAATTTTAGAATGATCAATTCTGCAGCCAGTGAGGACTCTAGACTGGAATAAAAGAGATCAGAAGCAGCAAGTTTAGAGAGAGGCCAACAGCATGTGAAATACTTTTCTAGGGAGCCGGCTATGCCCAGGGTAGTGCAGGGAGGGGTTAGGGAGCCCTAGATGCTTTGAAAATGACTATGGATGGGGAGGAGAGCAACTGAATAGGGAAGTGAGGTTGCAGGAAAAGAAGGGCCTGGGCCCTAAATCCAAATGTGTGTCCATGCCCCTGTAACCCCTGTTTCTGGAGGGTGTTGATCTTCAGGTCTTCCCCAGGATGGCCGGCTTCTAGAGTGACAGGAGAATGCACAGGGATACTGGTGCACTTGTTTAAATCATCTCCAGTCTATGCCATGAAAGACTGACTTTTCCCCAAATAGCTATTCTGCATGAAACACAGAAAGCAAAACAGAACACATAATCAGCGACTATTCTCTTCTACCACGCAGAACCCCACACATCAAACCAGCCCCTGAGCTCCCAGAACACCACGTCCCTTTCTCATTCTGAGAAGTAATTGCAATGCAGTTCGTGACCAAAATGAAAAGTCCATTTTTAACCATAGCCTCATAATTACCCATTCAGATGAAGAAAGCCAAAGTCTCTGTGGTCCAATCCCTAGGTCCCCAAGGCAGAAACAGGATTCTGAGAAAAATTATGGGACCAGTGTGTGTGTCTACCAGGAGAGAGGGGAACAAAACTAAAGACCTCTTCTGATGCCCAGTTGAGCAGGACCCCGTTTAGTTATCTTTCTGGTAACAGGTGAGCAACAGATCTTTATGGAGCATCATCTGTTGGTCAGACACTGGGCTAGTGCCTGAGGGGAGAGATGTAATGATGGCATTGCCCCTGCCCTCAGGGGAACAGGGAGCTCACACAACCAGCAGAGAGGACAGAGGAGTAAATAAGCCAGGGAAATGCAGTGTCTGATGGGGAAGGTCAGGGGCACAAGGACAAGATCCAGTCAGCCTTGGCAGGTCTAGACAGACTTTACCGAACAGGTGGCATGCTAGTTGAGAGCTGGATAACAAGGAGGAATTAGCCAGACAAAGCAGGTTGCGTACAGGATTATTGTTCCAAGAAGAGGGGATTGTGCAAAGGCCTAGGTGGGAGAGCACAACAAACTTGGGAAACTAGAAGTGGTTTATCATGCTATCTCTGTCTCAGAACCTCAGAGAACAGGAGCTAGAAGGCAGGAACTGGACCGTGGAAGTTGTCCAATAACAGCTCAAAGGTTACACTACTTCCTGTAGGAACCCTAATGAGTTTTAAGATGTGCATTCTGGAAAGTTCACTCCAAGTGCAGCTGAAGTATGGACGAAGGGAAGGCCCAAGATTTGAAGGAGGGAAGCAAGTTAAGAGGCTGTTGTAAAAGAGTAGGTGCTGTATGGTGAGAAGCCCCAAGACTCAGCGTGAGGGGATGCAGAACCAGAGCGGCACTCCGAAATCCTGGCTTTCAGCCACTGTGCTCCCCACTCTGCCTGGTGTCTCCCTGCCCCCATGCCCATGTCCAGAGGGATTCTTTCTCTTTTTCTCAGTTTCTCTTCCCTGTTATGCTCCTGGAAGTTTGTCTACACTCTTTTTATGCATGAGGTACCTAATTGCTGACTAGCTTAAGTAGCACACCTAGGATAACACTGCTCAGCAATGATAGAATCAGGATTCACGCTTTGTCTCATTTTGAGTTGGACTCTTTCTACAAAATGCTTTCTGTAACTGCAGTGAGAGGGGCTCCAGATATGAAAAAAGAATATCTTCCTGGTTGATTATTGCCAGGAGAAAGTATCCCCTGTATTCAGAGGACTTTGTCTACACCACGAGGCTGCAGTTGCTGGGCTTTTCAAACTACCTCCTTGTAACAAAATAACCAAGTGATATTGTACTGATTATCTTGCTGATTGAGACCACCTTCCCTGAAAAAGGGACTAGAAAACAAAATCACAGTTTTAAGAGCAAACATATCCGTTATGACAAGAAATACATGTGATTTACACTCTCATACTTCAGAACAAAGACTCAGCCTGGGACAAAAAATATAATGTTGCATGAGATTAAAAAGTACTTCATTTATTAGATATAAATAAGATCTCATTAAACTAAACACAAACAAGAAAGAATACAAGAAAGTACATCAAAATGCTAACTGGGCTTCTCTTTCAGTGGTGGGATTTCATTAATTTTTACTTTCTCAGTTTTCTGGAAATTTGGAAAATTATAAAAAATAAGCATGTGTTGTTTTCATAATTACAAAATTTTTAAAGATGGATTCTTGAACTTGAGACAACAGTAGTTTTCATTGAGAATAATTTAACCCATGAAATTTCCAAAATTCCTGGGTAAGCTTTCTAATTGACCCACCTTTCAGTATTTCCCCTCCTTGGGGCAGTTATCTGGAACCAGAGGTGCAGTGACATTGCATTAACAAGACAGCTTCCATGGGATGCATAGGGGAATAAGGATAACTCCTGGAGCGAGTATGCAGGCCAACAGCTCCTTGAGCACGCACTCCAGATACTCTGCCATCGCTGGCAGGCACTAAATTCGGAAATTGTTCCTGTTGACCTTGGAACCCCCAACTCCCATGGTCTTTATCCAGTCATGACTCAGCATTTACACATGGTGGTTAAGCACAGAAATGGGTTTCTTCTGAATGTCCGTAAGGAAACACTTTTACCAAGGAAAGCTGAATTCAGAGCTCATATACAGCTGAGAATCTATAGATCAACTCCTAAGAGACCTGGATCTGGCTTAGTCACACTCCTCCAGGAGTCCCTAGAATACCATACAGACCCAATAGGACACATTTCTGTCTGTGGAGGCCTGGAATTTCTTCACCTAAGAAGGAACATTCTCCCCTCACACCCCTCAAATCATACACACACACACACAGGCACACACAGGCACACACTACTGCTACCACACATGTGAAAGCCTTGCCTTCCTGAGACAATAGCTTATGGTCAACTAGAGGTTCAGCTGGTCAGCTCTTAACCAGCTCTTAACCAGCAAGCCCTGTCAACGTACCAAAACTGCTGCTCAGTTAGCCAACCTCATCTCCTCCAGCCAACATTGCATGTTCTACCATCCAAGTGGTTAGATCCTATTTCTTCTCCAGATGAAAGACCCTTATCGCTCTCAGTTGGTAACCAATTATAATTTGGTAATTCTTTATGTCCAGCATGGCCGCCTCCATGTATAACAGATTATACATTACATACACACATCATGCACCTTAATTTTAAAAATGCCATACAGTTTTCATTGACAATCCCAAGTGATGATACTAGGCAGACTATTTCATAATGAAAAATTTATCTTTCATTCTATTCCTTTTATTTTTGAAGAACTTTGAGAGAATTATTTGGACATTCCAGTTTCTTAGGTAAAACTCGTTGCATGGTGATTCTTGAAGGTATCCTGCAAGGATTTTTCTTTTTCTTTTTTCATTCTTATTTACACATACAACAGGCAGATTTTGCAGTCCTATCTTAAGAGCCACAGGTTAAACAATAGCCTACACTTATCTGCTGAGACCACTAGGTGGTGCACACATATGTCTGTGAACCATCGGTTAAATGGGCTTGTCACTAGGTTAGATTTAATTCATCACCACAGGAGCGGTACAAACAGTAGGAGCTGCTGGAGTCCAGTAGAGACAGTGATCCTATGTGTGGGCTAAGAGAAGGAAGGGCTCCCACAGGAGGTGGATAGCCAGTGCTGGCTGTAGAGATGATAGGAACAAAATCGTAAAGGTGAGAAAACCTAAAGACGTGGCAGAGGGAAAGTCCTATAGAGGAAGTGGCATGGTTGCTTTCAATGCTGATGAATGCCTATCTAAGAGTAGCAGAGGGAGTGACAGATTAGTTGAATCATTTGAACCAGATGACATCAAACATTCTTTCCAGACCTTTGTGCTGGAACTGGAGATAGAGGGATGAAATGACAGCCTTATCCTCAAGTAAGGACCTCTTGAGGGAAACAGAAGAAACAGACAGTTGAAACAACGTGATACAAAAGGTTGGCTTTACAAGATGCATTAGAAGAACAAAGTGTGGACTGTTCTGTTCAAAGGACAGATGGAGGTTAGGTTTGGAAGTTGACATGCAGAGAAAATGTCATTGATGTCTGGAGCAGTGAGGGGAGACCTCCAAGAAGACAGAAGATCATGAAAAATTAGTCAGAATAGCATGAGCAAAGGCATTGAGGGATGGTAAAAGGATAATGTGGATTCTAGGAATGCTTCATTGAATTTAGCAAATGCTAACAGAGGGCTACTATATGCCATGGACTGAATAATACATCTTCTAGGCCCTTATGATACTCTCCAACTAGTGAGGAAGACACACATCCACTGAAAATTGCAATGTCAAAGGAGAGCTGAAAATTTGGCCCCTTCTACATTCTGACTGTCCTTTGAGCCCCCAGTGTTCTGTCTACAGGGATTCGCAGGAACACTTCACACCAGAAGAGGGGGCCCATAAGCACAGTACCTGGTTGTGTTTGACTCCCTTTCTCTGAAGGTATTTCTCTCGCCGGCCCTTTACAGGTGCGAAGGAAGTTTGAGGCCGGAGATATGCAGTAAGTTATCCAAACTCCACAGAGAAGCCAAGAAAAAAGCCCATGTCTGTCTGCCTCCTGTTAGGTTTTCTTCTCTTTTTTCTCTACTGGAGCCTGGACACAGAGTCACCATTTAGAGATAGCTCTTAATTAGGAAATGGACTCTTCTCAGATAAATAAACTTCTTTCACCAACCACAGTCATCACAAAGTCAAGCTTACGGGAAAACAGAGGGACACATTGTATTCTTTCCTCATTCATGAGAGAAGTGCTGAGCCACACAGGTTGGCCTTGGCAAAGGCAGCTTGAGCCAATTGTGCTACTGGCCTGGTTCTGTGTTTGGGAGGGAAGACGGTCTGGCTCCAGCAGTCCTTCTAGCCCATGTGTGTGGGTGTGTGTTTCTTTTCAGAGCGAGGATGTGTGTTTACAGTGTAGGTCAGTGACATCTTGGAGTTGCATTATTTGCTTGAAAATGTCAACTGGAATGAGTTAGAAGCTGGCAGGAAAACAGTGATGTTGATTGAGAAGTCCATGAGGTAATACAGATCTGCTTTTAGGTTCATGAGAAGTCAGTGAAGTAGGTGGTAGAGATATCTTAAAGAGTTTTTGATAGGGACAGATCAAAGTTAAATAGAGGAGGAAGGAGACAATGAGGGCAAGAAGATTTGAGACCAGGTCTTCTGAAGAAAGGATATAGGAACTAGGCATCTTTAGCCTGGAGAGAAGACACAGATCTGCAGATGTCCCAACACTTGTGATGGGCTGAGGCAGCTAGAAACAGTGACAATGTCTTAAGGAGGCCACCTTTAATTCTGCATAAAGGACAGCTAACAAACTATCAAGAAGTAGTGAGTTCCCCATCAAGAAAAGGGGTGAAACAAAGAGTTCGTACAACTGGTGGGGCCATTGTAAAGGGGATCTTGTTCTCGTAGCAGATCAAACTCATTGCAGAGGGGATCTTGTTCTCGTAGCAGATCAAACTCATTGCAGAGGGGACCTTGTTCTCGTAGCAGATCAAACTCATTGCAGAGGGGACCTTGTTCTCATAGCAGATCAAACTCATTGCAGAGGGGACCTTGTTCTCGTAGCAGATCAAACTCATTGCAGAGGGGACCTTGTTCTCGTAGCAGATCAAACTCATTGCAGAGGGGATCTTGTTCTCGTAGCAGATCAAACTCATTGCAGAGGGGACCTTGTTCTCGTAGCAGATCAAACTCATTGCAGAGGGGATCTTGTTCTCGTAGCAGATCAAACTCATTGCAGAGGGGATCTTGTTCTCGTAGCAGATCAAACTCATTGCAGAGGGGATCTTGTTCTCGTAGCAGATCAAACTCAATGACTTCTGAGCTCCAAGTATTCACGATTCTTTTTTTCTTTAAGATTTATTCATTCCAAAGAGAGGAAGAGTGTGCACAAGTGCAGGGAGGGGCGGAGGGAGAGAGAGAATCTTAAGCAGACTCCCGCTGAGCATGAAGCCCAACGAGTGGCTCCATCCCAGGACCCTGAGATCAGGACCTGAGCTGAAATCAAGAGTCAGCCCTTTCACTGACTGAGCCACCAAGGCACCCCCAAGTATCCACTATTTTATGGAAAAGGAAAAAATAGCTCAAATAAACCAAAGGCCACATGGACTATAGTAGTAACAACAGCATCAATACTGTATCTTTTTATTGAGCACCTATTAAGCTTCAGCCATCATCATAATTATTTAGGTGTATTGTATTTTGGGCTTTTAAGCCAGCATCAGAGCTGACTGGATTCTAATCCTGGCCCTGCCATTTAATGAAGATGTTGTCTTGAGCAGATAATTTTCCTCTCTGAACTTCAAGTAATACCGACCCTGCAGGACTGCCAAAAGTATGAAAAGAAATAACACATCAAAGCACCTGGTACTGTGCCTGGTCTATATTTGTTGCTCAAAAAATGTTACTGCCTTCCCATTTCTGCTTAAGCAAAATTTCAGGAAGCTGTTCTCCATTCTGAGAGAGAGGCAAGATAGTGCAGGAAATACAGATAAGGTGAAATATGGCAAAGGATCCATTAGAAGAAATATCAGATAATCAGAAGCTCCTACAATATGTAGCTTAGAGCAGTGGTTCTCAAAGTGGAGTTTGTTGAACGTCTTTTGAGAAAAAAAAAAAAAATACAGATTTCCAGAGCCATTTATAGAAATTCAAGTGTAGAAAAGAGAGAGAACTCATCTGGGGCTTAAGAAATCCTAACTTAAGTCTGTAGGAGAGTTGCTCACTGCCTCACCCCCAGCCTCTATATACACTTCTCCATCCTCAGGTTCCCATGATGTCCAAGTCAGGACAGAGGCTCCCTGTAGGTATGCTCTGATGTGGGGCAAGCCTACTGAGATACTGATCTCCTCAGCCCTTGGGTTAGCCAAGGGCAGTTGCCTCCAAATCCGAGCAGCCTAATCCATATGGCCCAATGTACCAGACAGATATTTGCTATGATTGTTATATGGTACAAAGAGATGAGGATTCAATTAGACCAAAAAATGGTTTGATCATCAGTAATTAAAATTGTCATAGTGTTGCTGAGCAAATTAAAAAAATAAACCAGCCCAGGAATATCTTGATTGGAAGGGAATATATGGAGAGTAACAGTGACATAAGGACCTAAAGCAGAGGATTGCCAGGATACAAGACACTGAACCAGTATGGCCAGTGTGAACGAAGATTATCTGGTGCAGAAGAATGAGCCAATGGCCTTTCCCTAAGTATAGTATAGGTTTGCCTGGAAGACCTCTAAGGCCTCTCTCTTCTGACCATCCAAGGATAAACAGAAAGGCCATCCATTCCCTTTGTCTCTAGGGTTCAATGCCTCTGTGCAGAGTTGTGAGTGAGCACCACATTCTCCACCTTATACCCTGCTCTGTGTGTCTGAGCATCCCTTTTGCATGTCCACCCTGAGCTGCTAAGCACAGTTTGGCTCTGGCTCAATTCCGTGATCTCACAGTATGTTTTCTTTTGCAGCAACAGCGGCAGCTTGACCTCCTGACAATAACCAGCCCCGGTGAGTAGGTGCAGCCATTCTGCTTTGGCTTTTCCCTTATTTCCCAGAATGATGCCTGGTGGCCTAACCAAATGCAATTCCTCCTCCTTTGACTCCCTGGATGAACAGCAGAATTCTCGGTGCCATGAGCAATGCTTCTCCCTCTATCCTCTGCCCCTTGGGCAGTTTTGTTTTGTTTTGTTTTTCCCCTCCTCCCTCCTCCCAGCTTTGTGCTGCCTCCGCTTGACTCTGCAGATGGCAGAGTCTCTGATGTTGCTGCATATTCCAGGGCCAAGCTCTCCCCAGATCATTCGATAGACTCGAGTGTCAAGGAATTGTCCTGGTCTTATGAGAAATAAGTTTTGAAATCATGGGAACAGAGAAACTGCCTGGCAGGGGACATGGAATGGAAGAAGGATGGCTCATAAGGAGGGACTTGTTTGAGAAAGTGACCAGATTTGGTCTTCCGTGCTCAGGATTTTTTTTTTTTAACATTTTATTTATTTATTTGACAGAGAGAGATCACAAGTAGGCAGAGAGGCAGGCAGAGAGAGAGGAGGAAGCAGGCTCTCCCCGGAGCAGAAAGCCCGATGAGGGGCTCGATTCCAGGACCCTGGGATCATGACCTGAGCTGAAGGCAGAGGCTTTAACCCACTGAGCCACCCAGGCGCCCCTTCCATGCTCAGGATTAGAATAACTCTTGTCTCTCCCTTTAGGGGAAAGTCAAGTTCCCCAACAAAGCTGTGGCCATGAGATTAAAAAGGGGATTTCTTCCCCCTAAGCAGGGCATCTGCCTAAAGAGTGGTTGAGTAGTTTAATCCTGCCTAAGAGGTATTTTATTTTGGTTTGGGAACTTGAGGCCAAACTGACCAACAAGAGGTTGTTCTCTTTTGGGATCCAAGAGGATGATGATGCCAGCAGGGTTAGTGACCATTCAAGAATGGGTGTGGTGGGTCATCTTCATCTGTTCAAAATATTTAACAGCCCTGGTGACCCCCTGCTGAGCGAAGCATTAACACTTTGGCTACTGGACTGTGGGGAGATGGGATCCTGGGGGAGGGAGAAGTGTGGCAGAGTGGTCGCATGGCAGGGTTGGGGGCTCTAGGAGTGGCTAATTACTGATAAATATGGAGGCCATTTCGATATGCTGGCAACCAGTATGGCTGTACCCTGTTATCTCTGTCTTTTACCAAGTTCACCATGCTGTATCTGGGTGCCAGGTGGCTCACTTACAAAGAGATTGAAGAATTGACTTGTGCAGGCACTATGTTAGCACAAACACTAGTTTATCTGATCTCAGTCACTGAGGTGTAAGATAGTGACTACAAATGTGATTTGGATCTACCCAGTTCAGGTGACCCTACTATATTTCTACCTTGTGGAGCTTTTTGAACTTGGGACTTTAGAAGAACAGAGATGAAGTAGTTTGAAAAATGTTTCATCTGTTCTATAGATGAGCTATGTTTAATATATATATATATATGATAAACATATGTAGAAATTCCAAATCATGGGCTAACATAATTAGAGTGTTCCACTCCTGTGACCTACCAATCCCTCCCCACTAAGGTGTTGGTGAAGGATTATCTTTGTCCCGTCTCATTTGATTTCTGTCCTTTGTA
Organism: Lutra lutra; assembly: GCF_902655055.1. Lineage (NCBI taxonomy): Eukaryota > Metazoa > Chordata > Mammalia > Carnivora > Mustelidae > Lutra > Lutra lutra. Next base: position 159,079,970 of record NC_062281.1, read on the forward strand.
ATTGTGTACTATTCTACTCCACACATGCTGACCCAAATTGCCCGCTTCCACATTTCAGTCTAATGGTCACATGGTCATACCCTGGTATGATGCTGATGTATGAACTGGAGGGGGTTTTCGATATGTCTTCAGACCCCGTTTACTGCAGTTCTTTTGTACTAGCTCTTTCTGTTCCTAATTGCTGCTGCATAAATTCAAGCAGAGTAATTGTGATTCTAAGTGTACTCCTTTTGAAGAGCTGTGGAACTGCAAAATGCTAAGCACTGCCAAAGTTTGGAATGGTTTATAATTTTGCCTACTTTTGGACGGGAAAAAAATACCTCCTGGGTCAAAGCTTCCCAAAAGGTGTGTTGTGAGTGGCGCACTGTTGTACTGCAAGTAGGCTACCTTTGTGTGATATCATGAGATACACACTTATGAGATATTAATCCATTTACCTCTCGGGGATACAGGTAGGACCTGGACAGTTGGAGCTCCCAGAGTGGTAGCCTTACTCCAGTTTCCAGACAAATATCCACTTGTGCCATATATTACCGTGGGCCGCGTATTACCATTTGTACCATCTATGCTGGAGAGTCTTCTATTTAAAAAATTTGTAAATCTAATTGAGACTTTTCTACACTCCTACGTGATTGCAACTTTCTCCTTTCACCCTATAAGTAACCACTATAATAAATTCAATGTTTTTTTCCATATCTGTATGTACCAAAAAAAAAAAAAAAAATAGGTGTAACTGGTATTCTTTTACAAATTCCTTTAAATAATGTCACACTGTAAATGACATTCCATGACTTTCCCCCTAGCCATTATTATATTGTAGAGATTAATTCAGGTAGATTATTGTACCTCTGGTTTATTCATTTTAACTGCTATATAGTATTTCACATATGATTATATCGCTATTTCTCCACCTTATTCATCATAATTTAGGCTACTGCCAGTTTTTTTTACAGATTTTATAATTGCAAACGATGCTACTAGGAGGATTTTGTGCCTGTCTGCTTGTGTATAAGCGCATATAGTTAGGGAAATTATTGATTATGTGCATCTTCAAATTTACTATGTAATGCCAATTTTCTTTTTTTCTTCCTTTTAAATATTTTATTTATTTATTTGACAGAGAGAGAGAGAGATCACAAGTAGGCAGAGAGGCAGGCAGAGAGAGAGGAGGAAGCAGACTCCCCGCTGAGCAGAGAGCCCGATGTGGGGCTCCATCCCAGGACCCTGGGATCATGACCTGAGCCAAAGGCAGAGGCTTAACCCACTGAGCCACCCAGGCACCCCTGCCAATTGTTTTCTAAGGTAGTTGAACAAATATATACTTCCAGCAGCAAAGTATAAGGGTTTCCACTGCCTTGAATCCTCAATACTTGGAATTGTCAGACTTACAAAGTTTTACCTGTCATCATGATAAATGTGAAATGATATCCCATTGTTTTTATACTAATTTCCCTGATTGCTGATGGGGTTGAGTATCTTTTCATATGTTTATTGACCACTTTGGTTTCTTCTTTGGTGAATTGACTTTTCATATCCTTTTTCCATTTTCAATGGGGTTATCATTTCTTTTTATGGACTTACAGTTCTTTATTATTCTGAATATCAATACTTTGTCAGTTATATGCATTGCAAATATCTTCTTCCAGACTGCGGCTTGTGTGGGTGGTTTTTTTTTTTTTAGTTAATAATGTACTTCTACATGGAAGACTTTTAAAACTTTAATGGGGTTAAATTAATCAATCTCTTGCTTTATGAGCTTTGCTTTTGTGACTTTTTAAAGAAATCTTTCCCTACCTGGATATCATATTCTTCTGTACTTATTTATAAGAATTGTCAAATTATGTGTCATACTTGGGTCTTTATCTCATTTAGTACTGATCTTTGTGTATAAAATGACTTAGGGATTTAATTTTTTTATTTACGTATGGATAACCCCTTGTCTCTGCACACTACAACAACTAGTACCTCCTTTTTCCCACTTATCGGCAATTACGTGTCTGTCGTATAACAATTTTTCTATACACAGAATCTGTTTCTGAACTTTCTGTATTATTCCATTGGTCTACCACACTTATTCTGCATTAACTCCATACTGTCTTATTTATAATAAATCTTAATTTTTTAAAAAGATTTTATTTTTTTTATTTGACAGAAAGAGACACAGCAAGAGAGGGAACACATGCAGGGGGAGTGGGAGAGGGAGAATCTGTCTTCCCTCCGAGAAGGGAACCCCATGTGGAGCTGGATCCCAGGACCCTGGGATCATGACCTGAGCCAAAGGCAGACGCTTAATGACTGAGCCACAGAGGCAACCAATAAATCTTAATTTTAATATTATCTTTATAATTATAGGGAGATATCCTTCTACATTTCCCTTTTGTGGTAATCTTTTGGAAACAGTATCACCTGTTTATTTTTTAAATAAAATCTAAAAATCCATGTATTGTAACAGGTGAATTTATTCTATATATATTTATTATAATTACTGGTATACTTGAATAAATACCTACCACCGTATTTGTGCTTTCTATCATTCACTTTCTTTTTTTTTTCTCTTGTCCTGCCTCTTTTTAGTATTAAGTTTTATATATTACCTGCCTTCCCCCCCACTCATGTATAGATTTGGATGCTTTTGTTTTTATTTCTAACCTAAATGGGTTACCTTTTGGATATACATTTCATGATGTATTTTCTTACAGAATCTACAGCCTTTGACACAATTAGCCTTCATACAAAGTAGAGTAAAAGATGGACTAGTTGAGGCACCTGACTGGTTCAGTCAGTAGAGCATGTGACTCTTGATGTTGGGGTCATGAGTTCAAGCCCCACGTTGTGGGTAGAGATTACTCAAATAAATAAATAAACTCCTAAAAAAAGAGAGAGAGAGAGATAGACTAGTTGTTGTATGGTGCTGAGAAAATGGGTTATCTATATGTAAACACGTTTTAACCACCTATTGAACACTGCCCTGTCACCACCTAGTTATTATTATTTAGACTTCTAAGTTAAACTTAAAAGTGAAAAACAATGAATTAGTAGTAGCACTGAGCTAATTACTTTTCCTACACAGCTTATGATGTTTTGTGTTCTCCTGCTTATTATATCCCAAGATTTCCTGTGTTACCTTAAAGTGAATCCTTTAATAACTATTATAGTGAGAGTCCATGGCAATCCTCTTAATCTATGTATGTCCTTATTCCGACTTTCTCTGGATTAATAGTTTGGCTAGGTATAAATTTTAGTTTAAGGAAGACTTTCCTTTGTACTTCGAAGATTTTTAAAAATTGTTTTCTGACATACATAGTTGCTGATGAGAAGTCTTCCATTATTTGTTTTTTAAAGATTTATTTATTTATTTATTTATTTATTTATTTATTTGACAGACAGAGATCACAAGTAGGCGGAGAGGCAGGCAGAGAGAGAGGGGGAAGCAGGTTCCCCGCTGAGCAGAGACCCCGGTGCTGGGCTCCATCCCAGAACCCTGGAATCATGACCTGGATCCTGGGATCATGACCTGAACGGAAAGTAGAGGCTTTAACCCACTGAGCCAACCAGGCGCCCCCCATTATTTGTTTTTGATAACATATTTTTTTGATAGGTTTTGAGATTGTTTTTTTAATCTTAATGTTCTGGTTTTTGTTTTTGTTTTTGTTTTTTTCACTCTGACTTATGTAGGTGTGAATTTGTTTCTATTTACCCTGCTTGGTACTCTGAATATATTTCTACCTGAGAATCTGTCTTTCTTTAATTCTGGGAAATTGTTGGCAAATTTTCTCTTCAAATATTGCTTTCCCTTATTCTTTGGACTCTCTTCTTCAAGAACTTATATTACATGACTGTTGGATTCTCTGAGGCCTCCCATGGCTGTTAACTGATTTCTCATAATTTTTTGTAATTTTGTCTTAATGTACTGATTCTAAGGTCCCTACAAGTAACTTGCATTTATACATTCACTTTTCAACCATGTCTAGTCTAGACTTTTTTCCCTGTCTTTTTCAATATTTCAATGACTATATATTTTTAATTTCCAAGATTTCTAATTTTGTTCATATCCACCTGTTCTTGTTTTATTTCTGCCTATTCTGTTTCATAATTTCTTATTCTGTTTTAATGCCTTCATTTGTTTCTCTGAACATCCTCAATATGCTTATTTTAAAACCTCTGACTGTTCTATAAAATAAGTTTCATCTGGAGAGAATTCAAGTTATAATTTTTAATTTTGTTTAGTATCATTTTTAGCATTTAATTTCTTCATGCATTTTGAAATTTTAATTTGTAAGATCACTTTGAAGAGGAAGTTTTCTGGTTTTCTCTTTTTTCATTCCCAATACCTCCCCGCCCCCCCCAAAAAAAATCCCTGCTGTGCTCACATCTCCCTGTGTGATAGTTTTTGTTCTAACCCAACCCACATCTTCAGTATTGGACCTGGTAAATAATGGGGATACATTGAACCCAGTTACAAAATGTTAGCAGAATAGCTTGGCATTGCTTCTGTTTTCTGTGTCTATATTCCTCACCTCTCTAGGCCTACAATGCATAGGAGCTATCTGCCAGAAAGTTGTGCAGCAGCCACTTTTTCTGCCCAGGCTCCTTTCAAGACATGAGAGCCCCACCCTAGGACTCTAAGCAGAAGATCTTGTTTCTGATTCTCTTGTTCCAGAGTACATTTAGTCTCTGTTATCTCATAGGAAGCAAACTTCAGCTGCTATTTCCTGCTTCTGTGTTCAGATCTCATCAAGCAAGTAGCCTTGGGAAAACTTACCTTTCACATTTCTGTACATTTCAACTTTGTGGCGATATCCCTCTCAGAGCAGAGTCCAAATATGTATTTTCATTTCTTTGTTCATATGTTATCCACTATTACTATTGGATGGGAATGAACAGACTTATTGAAACATGAACTTATTTAGCCATTTGACCCAAAATCCATCTATAGTTTCTTCTTTACTTTTTAGAAAGTTTATTCTATAACTCTTCAGTAAAAGGGAGACAGTATGAAGAAACATTTTTCTCCTATCCAAATAAAACCCCTAACTATCAGACTGAGAAGAGAGATTGTTATTTTTGCACATGTATATACAAGTATATACATAAATTTAAAAAACAAAACTCAGATGATACCATGTAAACTGTTTCATTTGAATGTAGTGTGAACATTTCTCAATGTTATTAAATATTCTCTAAGAGGGAATTTCATATAGTTGAAAACATTCTGCTGTAACTCTACTGTCATATATAAAATTGTACCCAATTATTTAATTATAAATAACACTTCAGTTAACATTCTTATACAAAGACCTTTGTATGCATCTCTAATTATTTCCTTAGGAGAAATATCTAGAATGTGTGGCACCTAGAATGAGAATTACTGAGGAAAGCTGTACTTAGTTTACTAGTCATGACATTACACTGAAGTAACAATGACATCAAAATGGCAGAAACTTCAAAAACAAAGTCTTATTTCTCACTTTTGGTACATGTCCCTCATGGATTGGAGTCAGCTCTGCTTTACATCCTCTTTACTCTAGCACCCAAACCAAGCATTCTCTGTTTGGAACATAGCTGGGTGTTTTAGTTTGGGTTCCCTAAGAAGAAGACCTTGAGACAAAGATTTCAGTGCAAGACATTTATTTGGGAGATAATCCCAGAGACCTTGGAAGGAAAGCCAGGATGCAATACAGGAAAAGAGGAAAGCCAAGAAAAGTTCATTATCAAGCAAGCTACCACTAAAGGCAACTGGGACATAATCAAAGTGGGGAACCCTGGAGGTCTGTGTGGAAAATAAGCCTCCGAGGTGTTCCTCCAAAAGACACAGTGAGAGTGAGAATGTGTGTGTTAATTCTCTCACACTTCCAATCTGCTCAGAGTATGGACATAGCAGATTCCAGTGGCCAAAGAAAGCGTTCAGGATAGAGTTGCAGGTGTTGGCAATTGGAAATTATTCAACAAGCGCACAAAGAAGTGCCAGGAGATTATGTGAGGTGCAGCACCTGCCATTTGGGTCACCATGCCAGAGGGAGAAGGGAGAGATGGTGAGCCATGTAAAAAAAATTTGGGAAGGGTCACTTCTGCCCCCATTTCCTTAGTCAAAGCAAGTCATATGACCACTAATAAGTTCAACAGGGTGGAAATGTAGAATCTTCCTATAGGGAAAGGGACTGCAGTGAGGGAAACTAGAATAATTGGCAGTGATTCCTTAATCATACTTCCAGAAAGATTTTCACATTCCCATCATCAAGTTAAAAGTGCTGGTCATACCTTTTAAAAAAAATAATGTTTTTATTGAGATATAATTCACATGCCATCAAATCCACCTTTTTAAATGCATCATTTAGTGGTTTTCAGTGTGTTCACAGAGTTGTGTAACCATCATGACTAATTCAAGATTATCACCACCCCACAAAGAAACTCTGTTAATAGTCACTCCCTATTTCTGCCTTCCCCATGCTCTGAAAATCACTAATCAACTTTCTGTCTTTCTGAATTTGCCTATTCTGGACACTTTTATATAAATGGAATTGTACAATACATGGCCTTTCTTGACGGGATTTTTCCACTTAGCATATTTTCAGATTTGTTCATATTGTAGCATGTGTCAGTACTTCATTCTTTTTTTTTTTTTTAAGATTTTTACTTATTTATTTGAGAGACAAGTGAGAGAGAGCATGAGAGGGGAGAAGGTCAGAGGGAGAAGCAGACTCCCCGTGGAGCAGGGAGCCCGATGCGGGACTCGATCCTGGGACTCCAGGATCATGACCTGAGCTGAAGGTAGTTGCTTAACCAACTGAGCCACCCAGGTGCCCCAGTACTTCATTCTTTTTTATTGCTGAATAATATTTCATTGTATGGATATATGATTTGTTTATCTATTCATCTATTGGTAGGTATTTCATTTGTTTCCATTTTTTGTCTATTATGAATAAGGCTGCTATGGGCATTTGTGTATAAGTCTTTGTGTAGACATATGTTTTTAGTTCTCTTGGATATAAACCTTAGGAATAGAATTGTTGGGTCATATGGTAAATGTTAGGATATACATTTTGAGGAACTGCCAAATTGTTTTCCAAAATAGCTGTACCATTTTCCATTCTTATCAGCAATGTAGGACACATCCAATTTTTCCACATCCTCTCTGACACTTGTTATTATCTGTCTCTTGATTATAATCATCCTAGTGGGGGTGAAGTGGTATCTCATTGTAGTTTTTATTTCCATGTCCCTAATGACTAATGATGTTGAGCATATTTTCATGTGCTTTTTGGCCATTTACATATCTTCTTTGGAGAAATGTTTAGTTAAATTATTTTTCCTGACTCATTTTAATGAAGTTATATTTGTCTTTTTATTATTGAATTTTAAGAGTTTTAAAATATATATTCTGAATACAAGGTCTTTTTTCAGATGTTTGATTTGCAAATATTTTTCCTGTTCCATGGGTTGTCTTTTCACCTACCTGATGTTCTTTTTTTTTTTCTTAAGATTTTATTTATTTGACAGAGAGAGACAGTGAGAGAGGGAACATAAGCAGGGGGATTGGGAAAAGGAGAAACAGGCTTCCCTATTTCTGAGCAGGGAGCTTGATGCAGGGCTTGATCCCAGGACCCAGGATCATGACCTGAGCTGAAGGCAGATGTGTAACCAAGTGAGCCACCCAGGTGGCCCCTGATGTTCTTTTGAATACGAAAAAAAAAAAAAAAGTTTTTGTGATGTGTTGAAGTTCAATTTACCTTTTTATTTTTCTTTTTGTTACTTAGATTTTGGTATATCTTAGAAAACATTACCTAACCCAAGGTCACAAAGTCGTGCTCTTGTAAAAGTTAATTTATTATATGATGTGAGGTAGATGTCCAGCTTACCTCTTTTGAATGTGTTCAGTTTTACAGGTACCATTTGTTGAAAAGACTGTTTTTCCCCTGCTGAATTATCTTGGTGCTCTTGTCAAATTGTCATAGCTCTTTGATGTATAGACTAAAAGGACAGCATTTAGGAAGTATCTAAATAGCCTCACTACTCGGTGCCAAAGCTGTGTTAAGTGCCTTACATATATTTTTCGCATAATTTTCTCCACTATCCCATAAGACAGGTATCACTGTTTCTCTTTCACAGATGAAAAATAAAGGTGCTGCATAATTATGTGAATTGCCCACCTGAACTGTTAACAAGTGGTGGAGTCAGGTTCAAATCCATGTCTGTCTGACTCTAAATCCTTTGCCTTTTCTGCTACTCCTACATATAAATATTACTTCACTTGTGGTATGGGCCCATGGAGTCTTCTTTCCCAGACAGTATTCAGGTTAGCCCACTTTGCTGGGGATAAGGAAAGTCTGGATTGTCAGTGATGTCACAGTCACTAGGCTGTGTCCTGAAGAGACAATTGATTTCCTAAAATTCCTAAAAAAAAATTCCTAAAATTCCTTAAAAAAAAAAAAACAAACACTGCTAGATTTGTTTCTGATTTGAAATATCCTAAAGTTGGTTTGGGTTTTGGGGCTTCTGTTTGTTTGTTTGTTTGTTTATCCCCTCTTAACCTTGTTAAAGCAATACCTATGCTGAACGGCAATAGACTGGGGACGCTGACCATTACATGACAACTTTGAACTTAGTCTCCAATTAAAGTCCTGCATGATGTAAACTCAAACCCTCTGGAAAATAAAAGAACAAGAGAGGCCAAACTAGCCATTGTTATGTGCCTCTGGCCATTTCTAGAGCCAACAGGAGGCCTGTGGAACCAGTCCAGAGTGGCCAGGACCAGGAATGAAGACGAGCCAGATGACTCCTGGCCTCACTGCCAGAAGGCTAGTAACACAGTGGATATGCATAGAGCTGATGGTTCAAAAAAATGCATACATGTCATTAAAACAACTTTAAAGGATTTTTTAAAGAAGAAAAATAAATTACTCCTAGTCCTACATCCTTAGCACAATACAAAACCTAATTCTATTTATACATTTTCCCTTTCAGTTCTTGTCTATATGCAGAAACATATTTACATAATTGCAATCACAGTAAGTTTTTATATACATCTTTTTTCACTTAACATTATTTCATAAACAATCTTCATGTTGCTATGTAGTTTACATACATACCATCTTTTTATAATAACTTTCTCTATTAAAAAATTGCACATGCCCATGGTGCAAATTTTGAAAAACAGAGAAGTTATAAAGATGAAAATATCAGTTATCTCCCAGAGGCAATCACTGTTTAATATTTTAACACATTTACTTCTTTGCCTTTTTTTCTATGCATGTATAATTTTGTTTTACATAGTTGAGATCATGTAGAATATAAAATTTTATCCTGATTTTGCACTTAATATTACAAAAAAAATATTTCTCCATGCCAGTAATGTTGTATATTTAACTTAAACTCTAGTTTCTTGATGTTATGAATAATTTATAAACCTTTGTGTATTTATTTTTCTCTACATTTTAGGTTATTGTCTTAAGATATATTACTAGGGATTGAATTACTACATCCATGAGCATTTTATGAGCATTTAAAGGCATACTTATTTTCAAAAGCTCTAGTATCGTCTGTCTTTTATATATAGTCTGGTTTATAAAAATCCACATCCTATTGTTGTGCATTCGTGTTATTTCCAGATGTTTTCTCTTACAAATAACTGTACCATAAAACTATTTGTGAAAAACCTTTTTACTTCTTTTATGTAAGTTTTATATCTGGACATTCTAGAAGTAGAATTTATGGTCAAGAGAGCACTAATACGTTTAAGAAATTATTGTGCCTTGTTACCAGCTCATTTTCCAGAAAGTTTGTATCAATTTACATTCCCAACTCCATTCTCCAATGTCCATATCTCATGTCAACAAGGAAAAAACAGCATTGGGTGCCACTCAGAAGATTTATTAAATTAAGTAAAATAATTTTAGAAATGTATAAAGAAACATATAAAGTCAAGGAGAAACATGTTTTGTTTATTCTCATGGTCCCTGAGATTGTCTCTCTGAGTGGTATGTTCCTAGGATCTTTGTCCTGGGAAGTCTATTACAGACAGCATACCTCAGGACTAGGTGAGATGGTTGATGGTAAGGAAACAAGGATCCCATTTTGGAATATCCACATGGGTGGGCTGAGCTCTCAGGTGGGGAATTGGAGGTGGAGAGGCACCATAGCTAATCAGTATGACAGAGGTCAGATCAGGAAGGAGTTGGTAAGATCTTGGCCATTAGACTGAATGTAGGCCCTAGGCCTAGACAAACTGTAATTCGGGGCACGCACGGCAAAATTAAGGCACAGGAACTATATAGGTAGGAGTCTTTAATCACAACCTAAGTAGCTGAAATGAAAATAGTCAATTAACTGGTTCATGTGAATAGATAATCCAGAAATCAGTCAGCCTTTCTGTGCAGCTTGATACAGGGCTCATAGGACCCACTCTGTTTTTGTCCTTCTCTTAACTCCACTCACTTGGTGTCAGCTCCTTTCCCAGGCCACATGTGGTCTCAAGATGGCTGTAGAAGCTGCAAAATTTACATTCTCCCCAATTCTAGTCTAATTGGAAAAATCAAGAGACTCTCACCCAGAAGTCCCAGCAGAATCTCCATTGCTTCTCATTTTGTGATTATGTCATTATGAGCTGACTTTGAACAAGTACCTATGTCCAGGGAAATCCATTGTGCTTATTGGCTGAGAGTTGAGTTATAAGCATCATCCATGAAATTGGGAGATAAATTGGGCCCTGGTATTAACTTATGGCCCAAAATCAAATGAATTTTTGCAATGACTATCTCTATGGCTATGTTAAATTAAATATGTGAATTATGAGGTCTGAGCACAGAGCAAGCATTGATCTGTTCTGCAGCAGACCTTCTATGGGAAGAGCTAGGCCCAGCTGAGGCTCTATGGGTAGAATCTCTGCACTGGGACAGGACTCATTACTAGGTGAATAATAGGGACATTTTAATAATATTAATTCTCTCAATACATGAACACAGGATCTTTCCATTTATTTGTGTCTTTTACAATTTCTTTTTTTTAAGATTTTATTTATTTATGAGAGAGAGAGGAGAGAGAATGAATCGGGGGGGGGGAGGAGCAGAGGGAGAAGCAGGCGCTCTGCTGAGCAGGGAGTCTGATGCGGGACTCACGGACACTGGGATCATAGTCTGAGCCCAAGGCAGACACTTAACAGATCAAGCCACCCAGGCACCCCTCTTTTACAACTTCTTTCATCATTGTTTTAAAGGTTACAGTGTACAGATCCTTTACTTTAGGTAAATTTATTCCTATGTGTTTTATTAGTTTTGATGTTATTGTAAATAGGATTGTTTTCTTTATTTCTCTTTAAGATAGTTTGTTGTTGGTATATAGAAATGCAACTGATTTGTGTGTGTTCATTTTCTATTCTGTGACTTTACTGAATTTGTTTTTTTTTAATTTTTTATTATGTTATGTTAGTCACCACACGGTACACCATTAGTTTTTGATGTAGTGTTTCATGATTCATTGTTTGTGTATGAATTTATTTTTAGTTCTAACAGCATTATGGTGGAGCCTTTAGGATTTTCTCTATATAAGATCATATTATCCGCAAACAGAAACAGTTTTATTTCTTCCCTTCCAACTCAGATGCCTTTTACATGTTTTCTGCTGTTAAATGCTCTGAATAGGACTTCCAACACTATATTGAATATTTGTGGTGAGAGTGGACACCCTTGTCTTTTTCCTGATATTAGAGAAAAAGCTATCAACTTTTCACTGTTGAATATGATGTTACCTGTGGGTTTGTCACATATGGCTTTGTTATGTTGAGGTATATATTTTTTAAAAGATTTATTTATTTATTTGAGAGAGAGAGAGCACATGGGAGGGGGGCAGATGTAGAGGGAGAATGAGAGAATCAGACTCCCCACTGAGTGCACAGCCTGTGAGACTGTGGAGCTCTGTCTCACAACCCTGAGATCGTGACCTGCGGGGAATACTTAAACAACTGAGCCACCCAGGTCCCCGAGGTATATTCTTTTTTATACCCAATTTTTTTAGAGTTTTTGTTATGTGAGGATGTTGGATTTTGTTAAGTTTTTATTTTTCCATCTCTATTGAAAGGATCATGTGGTTTTATCCTTCTTTCTATTAATGAGGTATATTATATTTTTGTTCTGAGTATGTTGAACCATCCTTGCATTCCTGGGATAAATCCCACTTGATCATGGTGTATGCTCCTTTTAATGTGCTGTTGAATTCCATTTGCTAGTATTCTGTTGAGAATTTTTACATTTATATTCATTAGGGATAATGGCCTGTAGTTCTCTTTTCATGTAGTCTCCTTCTCTGGCTTTGGTATCAGGTTAATGTTGGCCTCGTAAAATTAATTTGGTAATATTCCCTTCTCTTCAATTTTTTGCAAGAGTTTGAGATGAATTGGCATTTATTCTTCTTTAAGTGTTTCTAGAATTCACCAGTGAAACAATCAGGTCGTGGCTTCTCTTCATTGGGAGGTTTTTGATTCAATCTCCTTAGTCATTACTGGTCTGTTCAGATTTTTTATTTCTTTCCAACTCATTCCTGGTAAACTGTATGTTTCTAGGAATTTATCAGTTTCTTATAGATTATCCAATTAATTTGCATATAGTTGTTCATAGTAAGAAGTATCTTAATCTGACAGAAATTAATAAAAGCAGGTGTATGCTCTGTGTACTTTTTATTCATTTATTTTCCTATTTATTTATTGTATCTCTGCAGAACAGCAGGTATAGGTGAAAGAGCAAGGGATTTTATATTACATACATACATTATGTGTTCATATCCTCCCTCTTCCACCTCTTCCAGTTAAAGCTGACCTTAGGAAACTCTATTAGCTTTTTTGTGCCTTACTTCTATAAAAGAGTAGGATGATAATAATACTTATTAGAATTTTGTGGAAGATTAGGTATGATATATATAAAAAGTAACAGGTGTATATAGATATATAAAAAGTAACTAGAGTAGCAAAGTGTATGGCCCATAGTAGATTTTAAATACACAGTTTTTATTCTGATTGAATTGCTTTGTGACAAATTGCCCAAACCTGCATTTTCAAATGACAATAAATATTTATTTTCTCACAATTTGTGTGGGTCAGGAATCGCCTAGCAGCTTAGCTGGGTTGTTTTTGCTGAGGGTCTCTCATGAAGTTTCAGTTAAGATGTCAGCCAAAGCTGTGGTTATCTGAAGACTGGAGGATCATCTTTCAAGAATGGCAAGTTGATGCTGCCTTTTGAAGCAAGGCCTCAGTTCCTTGCCGCACAGACTTCTTTATAGGGCTGCTTTATAGGACTCCTCACAACATGGCAGCTGACTTCCTTCAGATTGAAGAATCTAAGAGAAAACAAGGTAGAAGCTGCAATATCTCTTGTGATATAGGCTAGGAAGTCATACCCTATCATTCTATAATACCCTATTAGTTACACAAGTTAGCCTATTTGCTGTGAGAGGCAACTATACAAGGACATGAATGCCCAGAAGTGAAAATCATTCAGGGGCCATCTTGGAGGCTGGCTACAAAAATGCTAATGGTAATGATGATAATGATGATGATTATCAGCATTATATCTTTTACTCCTTTCAGACCCATTTTCTTTTATGATTCCTTCAAAGATTCTTCCCTTAATCCCGAGATATATGAGTATTAGCCTGGCTTTTTGAGATTGGCAAAGGTTTCTGAAAAACATATTGAGACTTCTCTAGCTACTATTTCTTCCATAAATAAATAGCCTCATTTGTCCATCTGTGTCTTTCTATCCTAATATAGGCCTAAACTATAAGAACCTTTGCATTGGTCGTGAAAGTGAGAAATATTTTTGGCTCAATGGATTGAGACAAGCAAGATCTCTCATTTAAGAAAAGAAGATTTTATGCCCCAATATCCAGTTCCCAGTTTATAACACCCCTTTGCACTCTGGTAAATGGGTATTGGGCTGCTACTGTTTTGAGGCAAGGTGTGATCCAAGTACATGTACTTAAAATTCCCAGAGAGTAAGGACACAATGGCAGGTCATAGAGGGTGGTACACATCTTTCATGCTCTGGTCTAAATCATCAGCAATGAGAGTGATGAGGATAGGCTTAAGGAATGTGGGAGTTTGGTCTTAGCAAGATTTACTGACCTGCCATTACTAATGCCTACTCAGTACTATTGAGAGAAAAATAATGAGTCTCTATGACTAAAAAAAGGGAGAGAGAAGAAGAAGAAAGAAGGAAGGAAGGAGGGAAGGAAAGAAGGAAAGAAAAATTAATTCTAAGTAGCAGGCAGCAGAAATTTCGAGGATAGACCAGGATTCAAATCTTATCTCTACCATTTACTCTTTATATGATTTTGTACAAAATATAGTCTCTCAGAGCTTCAGATCTCAAATTCCTAAAATGGGACTAATAATAATGACCCTATAGGGTTGTTGTGGATATTAGATTAGATAATGTATCTAGCATATATAAGAACCATGGAAAAGTTTGTGTTATTATGGGAAGTCCTACTTTGAGGCTGGTGACCACAGATAACTGTTATTTTTTGCTCACTAACCTAGCTCTAGCCTAGTAGGTCATACTCTGAAATGCCAGTAGGATCCGTATTTAGCACTTGCAGTGCTGTTCCCTCCCCTTCAGATGATGGCTGACTCATTGTCTTATAAACCTGATAAACTTTTCTCTAGAAACTGAAAAAATAAGGGGGGTTAGCCCAGCTGAGTTCCAATCTTGGATGGATAACTGAAAGTTCTTCAGAGGTTTTTTGGGCTTTTTCGTTTTTTGTTTGTTTGTTTGTTTGTTCATTTTTCCCGGTAAAAATTATAAAGAAGACTGGTTTGTTGGAGAAGAGTTTTTAATCAGAACAATGAAAGGAGAATTGGTGGTTTTAGCTGTTTTTAGGGGAAGCAAAACTTATTTTTTTCTATATCAATTGTCATTAAATTAGTTTGTGAGGTGAACTCAGATCCAACCTCAGGTGGTGTATTGGGAAGCATTTCATATCTCTTTACTGTACTATCTTAGAGACCTGGGTCTGGTGACAACTCTTTCCCATGCTCTGGACTGTGTCTGCATCTTGTTCCCTAGAGTTAACCAACAGTGGCTGTCTCAAACACGTTCCTATTGCTCTCACCAAGTCCTCTGCCCTGATTCTCTCTCTGCTTTTCTACTCCAAACCTCTGGATACATCTTTCCTTCTTCCCTAAAGTTTCTGAGGAGGGACAGCCCCTAACCATCTTCTCTTCCCTGGAGGGTATAACAGTAGCAACCATAATGACCACCACCATAACTGGCCTTAATATAGCATGCTACAGTGTCAAAGTGATTTTGCATCCAATACTTTGTTTGAACAACAAAACAACCCTAAGAACTAGGCATTTTTTTCATAGAGATGATAGAATTTGCCTAAATACACAAAAGGTTGTAGTTTTAAAAGTCAGAGTTTGAACCCAGGTTTTCAGACTCAACATCCAATGGATTTCTGACTTCTCACTGGCTTCCTAACACAGGCGCTGGTTCATCAGAGTTTGCAGAGGTATTAAGAGAAGACTGAATGAGAGGAGTATTAGGATAAGAAACAGTCATGGGGCCTGAAACAAAGGTATATATATGGGAAGCTAGGCAGAAAGATCTAAACAAAAGCAGACATGAAACCCCACTTGCCGTGGGTAAAAAGCTAATTTATTAATCCAACATGTATTTTGGCCACTGTCCCTGCCCTTACCTGACCATGAATCCAGAATGATCCTGGGATCTGGCAGGTGGCAAGGAGGCTCAGTGGCCTCAGTGGAAGGGAGGGCAGCTGAAGTGTCTGGGTGCTGAAACCGAGTAGGTCATCACTGCCTGCTGAGCTTAGAAATCCAACAGTAGGGTTCTCTGTAAAATCCTTCATTTGTTCTCAAAGTATGGTCCCTGAAATACTTGTAACAAAGTAAGCCAAGATTTTATTTCATGTTTTAGCTGGTTAGTCCACTGAACTGTAGACCAAGGGCCACTGGGAGAGTGTTCTAGCTATAGGAGGGGGCTGTGGTGCCAAAAGGTAAATATAAAAAAATGTTTCCAAGAATTATGCAGTGATTGAGCCACAAAAGAGGGTCCAGTGTAATTGTCAGTCCAGAATAGTGGGGTCAGTGAAGGTGAGGAATGGCAGGTAAACCTGGGCAAACAAATGAGGTGTAGCCAGAACAGTTCCACTCAAAGCATTATCCACAGATGGGTAGCAGGTTATAAACTTTGTGTCCACAATGAGAAAAATATAGAAATGGAGAGGAAGCATTTAGAAACTTTAATAGCAATTTAACATTGCTGCAGCATCCGTGTTCACAATCAGTGGACTGTTTCCAAAATGTCAGTTTGTGATAAATCAGAAATAGGGAAGCACTGGTATAGGGGAACTCAGGAAACATCAGCCCCCAAGTTTGTACAAGTGGTTTAGGTTCATCAAAAATGATAAAGGTCAGGGACGCCTGGGTGGCTCAGTTGGTTAAGCAGCTGCCTTCGGCTCAGGTCATGATCCCAGCGTCCTGGGATGGAGTCCCACATCGGGCTCCTTGCTTGGCGGGGAGCCTGCTTCTCCCTCTGCCTCTGCCTGCCATTCTGTCTGCCTGTGCTTGCTCGCTCTCCTCTCTCTCTGACAAATAAATAAAATCTTTAAAAAAAAAATGTTTAAAAAAAAATGATAAAGGTCAGTTTAAAAAAAAAAGTTATGTATTTATTTATTTTAGAGGGAGAGAGAGAGCACGTGACTGGGGAAAGGAGTGGAAGGAGAGGGAAAGAGAGAATCCCATGCAGACTCTACCCTGAGCTCAGAGCCTGATGAGGAGTTCCATCCCATGACCCTAAGATCATGACCTGAGCTGAAACCAAGAGTCAGATGCCTAACCTACTGAGCCACCCAGGTGCCCCCAATAAAGGCCAGTTTTTAATCATAAGACCCACCACATAGTAAGAGCCTAGAAATGATTTAGAAATGAACTTAATGAGAAGGCCTTTGTCCTCTTAGTTAGCTATCAACCTGAGTGTTAAGTCTTGTGAAGACTTCCCTTCTACCAGCCCAAGTCTGAAGCACTGCTCCTACCCACGTCATTGCTTTCCTTCAACATCTGGCTGCAGTGGGTGGGCTCAGCCTTTGCAGAAGCTGGGGTTCCCTTCCAGCTTCTGGAGCCTAAGTGGTGTTTGGTAAAGTTTAAAGAACCCCATGTAGGGTGGTTGAAAGCAATCTCCATTTCTTTTGAATAAGAAGAAAGAGAGGGAAAAAAGATACCTCCCCCTTTCCTTTGCTTGCTCATTAGGATTCCGGGTTACAGCGGTGGTGCCTGGCCACTCTAATTGGATCTGTGCGCACACAGGTCTGTGCGGCTCCATTGAACGCTGACATTTCTAACTAACTGACCTTTTCAGGACCACTGGTACTCCCATAATGAGTGCGCAGCGGCATTGTGTGGACACAATACAGCAGACTTCACAGTACCCAAAGAATGCAGGATTGAAAACTATTCAGAATTCCCAATCTCGAGTTAGCAAAATGAGAAAATTGGTCCCAACATTCATCAGCGTGTTATTGTGCAGGTATCGATTTCAATGCCCTTTTATTTCTTTCAGGAAAAAAAATGTTATATTATAGAGGTCTAAATTAACTTTTGTTCTGTTATTTTTCCCCTGTACCTGTAAAAAGGTCAAATACATTCATAAGGCTGAGATAGATTTGCTGGATGGATATCAGAACTGAGATAGCAATCAACCTTCAAATAACCTTTAAGGAGACATGGACTCTTCCATGAACAATAATTGATGTACTCATTAAGGCCACGAAATTCTTTAGGACTCACCTAAAGGAGAACAGTTTATAGGCCCAGTGGCAAAATATGTCATTTAGAACAATGAGATAATGGCCCAGATATTTGAAATTGTTGTGGTCCATTCGGTGTCACTGGGATAGGATGGGGACTTCAAAGGGAAACGGACAAGATGGAGAAGGAGAGCAGTGGTTTTCATACCATTCGCCAAGGACAACATAGTCTGGGCCCAAATAGGAGAGGACATGATTTCTGCGTGTCTCCTGGGTCCACAGCAGAAAATTAAAATCTTTCTCTCCCTATAAATGCAGAGAGAGCATAATAGATGTATCTGGGCCACTTTCTTTCCTCTGAGAAGCAAAGTAAGGAGCAGGAAGTAGTTGCAAGTGGCAGATTTTCTGATGAGATAATACCAGCAGTGTGTGTATGGGGGGGGGGGGGTGCTGTGTGGCCCGTCCTCCAGAGCCCCTCTGAAAATTACACACTTTTCCATTAATGTGTCTAATCCTGAAATCAGACCACCATATCTATAATCTGCTGGTGTTCACAAGCACAGCTTACGTGCCAGGTTCTGTGCTTACTGACGGGAATCTAAAAGACCATCTAGTTTCATTTCTATTGAATTTGATTCAATTCAAGCCAGTAAATACTTCTTAAACATTTATTCCATGTCAATAATTAGGTATGAAGAGACAAATAGGACACAATCTGTATCCCTAAGGTACTTATAGTACAGAATTCCCTGTATTCACTTTGAAGATGAGAGGGAACTAATATTGAGGGTCTTGCACACATAGCATACTTTACTGTGCTAGGTGCTATGTATTATATCATTGTCTAACTCCTAATTACAGTTTTGTGATGGTAAATATTCTTACCCCATTGTGACGAAGAAGCAGCTAAGGTTTAGACAGGTTGTGCGATTCACTCAAAATCATCCAGGTTGTGAGTGGCTAAGCATGCTGGATGCAGTCTGGGCTTTTTTGCCTCCTTCCTTTGTGGGAGGGTCCTCTTTGACCTGATTTCATCTACTCACACTTGAGTGGAGCAGTTTCTTGTAGAGTAAGTCTTTTTACTGGTAACTTGCATGTGAAAAGCATAACTACTTTTTACAATTATGAGAAAAGCACGGCACCATAATTGATGTGCTCGTTCAGTCTGGGTGATTCTTTAGGAATACTTGAAAGCAAGTGGGTATAGAGTATATTATCTATTTTGAGAGTTTTAAAAAAAAGTACATAACACACAGGCTGCCGTTCACTTATCTCATATCCGTGACATTGCTAAATCATCGTGCTCAACTTCAATTCAGTTTCAAAATCTCTCTGTGCAGTACTCTACCTAGCCACTATCCGAACACTGAGATCTGCACGCAAGGTAAAACCTACTTGCTGTACCCAAAGGAGCCTGACTGCTTCATTTTGTGCATGAAGTAATCTGGGCCCAGAATGGAGAAAGGACTTACCTAAAGTCAGAAAGTGAGTGAGTGGCAGTTAAAGGAATTGCACACCCCAGCACTTACAAGTGCTGGTATAATATTAGCCTAAAAGCCTGACGACAGAGTGTCAAGGTCAGTAGGGAAGTAGGTAGGACTTAGTCCTTGCTTCCTCTGATCTGTACCTACGGCTGGGTCCTGCCACCCACCATTCATTTGACCTACACATTTATTGCGCACTTGCCGTGTGCCAGCATTGGGGAGACTCGTAATAACCCAAATGTAGGGGGCCCTCCTTTTGTTAAGTACAAATTGCTATCTTCTATCACTTCTTAATTGAAGATGGTCAAAAGTTTAGTCGAAATAATATGCATTGGGCCTGAGGTCCTCTGGTATCTCCCAGGCTGTGGGTCTCACACTGCTGATAACCAAAGGTTATATCCCTGAGGCCAATACCATATTGATATTGGTACCATATTATTACCATTTAACAGATGAATAAACTGAGCCATAGAAAGGTCAAGTAACTTCCTCAAGGTTTCCCAGCTAGTGGGTAACCAAGGTGATATCTGATCCCAGGCAGTTCAGCCCCAGACTCTACTCTTAACCACCAGGCTCTACTGTTTCTCATACAGATGTTCTTCACTTAAGAATCAGGGAACTTTCAAAAGGTTGTTGTAGGAGGAATAAAGGGTGCTAACCAATTCATCTACTCCTGTGCATCGCAGAGGGTGGGAGATGAAGAATTCCACACTCGGGCTTTCACAAGGAGAGTGATCAATTCCTTCTGGACTTCACTTCAGACTTTCTTACCTTCTCTGACCCCCACTCATGCAGGCACCTCTCCAGTTCTCTCAGCCTGATAACTGCACCCTATTCCTTCAAAACAAATCTGCTCTCCACTAGATTCCTTCTAGTATAACTAACTGCGAATTCCCTCAGGCTTCAGCCTTATGGCCACTGCTCTTTGTGTTTGCTCAGTCCTTCCAGGCTCTGACCTGGTCCCCAGGTTGATGAATAAAGGTAAATGTAGGTCATTCTATCCCAGGTAGAGTCGTGATTGCTATGAAATGTATGAACTAGGCATCCCTCACAGTGACAAGCACTTTTCTCTGAGATGGTACAGCCTTATCCCCTGCCTGAGAAAGATTATTTATTTTATTAGCATAGTTTTAGCCTTACTTTTTGGGACCAGTCCACTACTCTCCCTGTTATTGTTCTGAGAAATATACAGGTCCTTCTACGTCTTCTAGAGACCAGCCCCTAATTCAAGAAAAATTCACTAGGTAGCAAGGGTTATATCTTTACTACCCAAGGAGAGTCTCATACAATAGTTCTCATGTGTTTATTTGCTTACTAAGAGATCATTTGTTCATTTGCTTTAGTCTAAGTTCCCTCTGATAGGAATGTAGAGGGAAGAGGGCACAAATGGGGGAAGGGATCATAAAGTGCCATCTCATCCTACCACACAGACGCGTGTCAGACATGCCCCTGCCTGCCTGCCTGCCCCAAGAAGAATGCAATCCACATTAGGTACAGATGTGTAAATGCATATAGGATGATAAGGGTGACAATTGACTTGAATATAATGTACAGTACAAGTGAAGAGGCAACGGATCAACTCTTTGAAGGCAGGCAGAGAAAGCTTCAAGAGGAGGAAGTACCAACTGGGTCTTCAAGGATGCACAGAAGTTAACACAGGTGAAAACACGAGCAGAAGTGGTGAAGAGAGGTTATTCAAAGCAAAGAGGACAGCAAAGGCATAGAGACACACTGGAAATGGCTGGAGTAAGGATGTTTATCAATCTTCATCTTTCCTGATATAAGGTATATGACTTTAAACATGAGAGATGTATACATTTCAATAAAGAGAGAGTGATCACTGATGTCAAATGAGATAAGATTTTAAAGGTGTCCATTGATTTAAACCACACAGAAATCCCTGTGGAGAGGGGTCGGGGCTGGGGAGTTAGGAATTAGAGGGAGAAGGATTGGATACGAAATTGCAGGTAGGTAAGAGAGAAGTCAGTGGAAAGTGAAGAAGGAGAGAGTGCAAGTGTACTTTACTTGCATAAAGTTGTCTGGGAAAGAAAGGAAAGAGGAGACAAAGGACTAAAGGATAGCTCTTTTAAGTGGAGAGGGACTTGAACATGCTGATTAACTATGGGATAGGATTTGGAGGTGGTGGTGAAGGAGAGGTTGAAGACCCTGCAGTGAGAAGGCATAAGGGTAGAGTGAGGGCCCTGAGACACTGAAGCAGGTGGGAGCCAGAGGACAGGGTTCACCATAGGTGGGTGAACAACCTGAAGAAGACTAGCATGACTGTATATAGGACAAAAGGACAACAGTGAGCTCTACAAGTTAGGGAGAATACAACATTTCTCCTGGGTCATTTTGTGAGAACAAAATGCACTAACACTGTAAGGTGTGCATAGCTTATAATAAATATAATATTCAGTGTATGTTACCCAAAAATGGGGATCAGGAAGAAGCAGAAGAGAATACTGAGTCGTAGTTTGACACATTGGATCTTGCCAGCAAGAGAGAGAAGTACTTAGCAGAGATTTCCAGCTCTGTGTTAGCTCGCTAGGACTCAAAGCAAGTCATTTCACCTCTCCCACTGTTTCCTTATCTGTAAAATAAGAGGTTTATACTTCATCATTCCAGAGTGTCTTTTTGACTAAAACATTCTGTGAATCTATCCTTCTATGAAAATCAGAACTTGGGATTTTCAGCTTTTACTTTGTGGGAGGGGGGTGCAATAAAATTTTATTATGAACACTGAAAATGGAATATTATGTAGCTTTATGTATCACAAAATGTTCTTCTTTTGATTATTTTTCAACCATTTAAAAATACAAAAACTATTTTAGCTCATGGGCCATATAAAAACAGATGGCAACAGGCCATCTTGCTTATGGACCATATTTTGCCTCAAGTCTCAAAAGTCTACCATTGTTTAAATCTGATTTCTATTAGAAACTAGAAGAAAAACCTTTGAACTTAACTTAAAACCTCCACTTAAACAAATATACTTGTATTAAAACACCATTCTTAGAAATTTTATATCCTGTATGCAAAATATGACCTCTTGAAAATTTCAGAAATTGTAAAAAAATACTTTTGAAGTTTTTTACTTATTTTAAGAGAGAGAGATGTGTATGCACATGGCTGCGTGAGTGTGGGGAGGGGAGGAGAGAGAGGAAGAGGGAGAGAAGTGGACTCCCCGCTGAACAGGGAACCCTAAGCAGGGTTCAATCTCATGATGCTAAGATCATGACCTGAGCCAAATCAAGAGTCAGATGCTTAACCAACTGAGCCACGCAGGCACCCCAGAAATCGTAAAAAAAAAAAAAAAAAAAAAAAAGGAGTTTTTAAACCACCCATAGTTCTACAACCCTAACTCCATCACTGTTGTCCAACATAAGGTCATTTTATTATACACCAAACTTTTTTTTCTAAGGTACTCCTGTCCTGGGCAACATCTAAGTGTGTGTTTGTGTGTTAAGCTTCTTAATTTTCAAGTACACAGTTCAACAGTGTTAAGTATATTCTCAATGTTGTAAAACAGATCCCCAGAACTTTTTCATCTTGTACATCTGAAATGCTATTCCCATTAAAGAATAACTTCCTTTTCCCTTTCCCCATAGCCTCTGGGAACTACCGTTCTATTTTCTGTTTCTATGAATTTGACTATTTTTGATACCTCACATAAGTGGAATCATATAGTATTTGTCTTTCTGTAAGTGGCTCATTTCACTTAACATAATATCCTCAAAGTTTATCCATGTTGTAAATGTGACAGGATTTCCTTGCTCAGAGGCTGAATAATATTCCATTTAATGTATACACTACATTTTGTTTATCCTTTCATCCATCAGTGGACATTTGAGTTGTTTCCACCTCTTCATAGTTGTAAATAGTGCTTCTATGAACATGGGTGTGCAGCTATCTCTTCAAGACCCAGTTTTTTGTTCTTTTGGATATATGCTCAGAAATGGTATTGTTAGATCATATGGTCATTTTATTTTTAATGTTTTGAGGAACCTCCATTCCATTTTGTTTTATGGTTCTGTTTTCTTCCCTCTGAAAGCTCTGGCAGAATACAATCCCACTTTTTCTTCTCTTTCTTATGTCCTTTGACAAATCAGATTTGTGGCTGCTCATAGCTTTCTTGAGAGGGTCAGTCATCCACGGGAAAACTTCAGCACCCACTGGAGAAGTGGGTCAACCATATAATAAGAAATCTGAATGAAAGTCCTGATCAATGCTAATTCTGTTTGTTTTCATTTCATTGATCACTCTGACTTTAGTTTTTTAAAACGCTGCACCAAGGACAATGACTTCATGAGATCATCCTCAGTGAAATCCACTCTTCTATCTTCCCTCAGAAAAAAATGAAAGTCATTTCACAAGATGGGTTTGCAGGAATGATGGGAAATGTGGTGGTAGAGTGAGGGGAGTGTGGGCTGGTAGGGAGAGGGTTTGAGCTAGGAAATTGAAACCTTGAATGCAGAAAAAAAGATGTAAACGCTGTTCCCCAGATTTTATAGCTCCCAGATGCCTCCTCTAATTGCATAGCTAACCCCGAGTTTATTAAGTTATTTTCCAGAGTCAAACTCATTTGTATACATGTCAAAATGTAAACTGAATTTAAAAAGTAAGGTCCTTGGATTAGAATTCAGGAATGATAAACAAACTCATTTAGAATGTAAGATTTGCATGTCATTTGCATGTGCCCAAATGCAATTACATGTGCTCTGTAAATATGCATTTCACATTTATTTGTCACGATAGAACAGTATGGAAGAAATTAATTGCCACAGATTTTTTTTAATATTTAAAGAAAAAAAATGATGGCTCTTAAAATAGACTCTGCTAGTGCATGATTCAATGTGCAGAAACTGGCAAGAAGAGATAAGGATCCGTCGAAAACCATAAATTTCCACTGCAACATCTGTACTAGTTCAAATTGCATGGTTTATGAAGCCCCTTTTGCCTTCTCCATGGGTATTACCATGCCGTTCTGTAGATTTATCACTGGCCCAGTGCAAGGACAGTTTTACTAGCAAAGCTTTACAAGGGTAGGGAGGCTGCTTCCTCTTTGAAAGTTGAGGATTGAATTGAAATGATATAGCTTCTCTAGCTTTAGAAACTTCCAGACAAGGCCATCTCCCATGTACTTCTACAATGTCTACAATTTTTTCCTTCTCTCTCATCTTCTACATTTTGTAATGAGACGAACTTGGACAACCATGATACTCCCCTTAGATTAAAAACAAATGAACACCTTCAAATTGAGAGACCTCAGGTGCCAGGTGTTAATGCCAATGTGAGAAAGATTTTTATTTTATTTTATTCTTTAGATTAACACACAGCTAAACTGGCTTTTTGGTGCACAGCTCCATGAAGTTTAACACAGTTATATATCCGTGTATCCACCACCATGATCAGTACACAGAACAGTTCCATCACCCCCAAGGACTCCCTTGCGATGTCCCTTGGTAGCCACAGCCTTCCCCCAGCCCTGGCAAGCAGGAACCGCTGTAGTTGTATCTCCTCTAGAATGTCATGAAAATGGAATCATACAACAGGTAACCTTTGGAGACTGGCTTCCTTCACTTAGCTTAATGCTTCTGTGGTTCCTCAGGGCTTTGTGTTTATCACGAGTTCGTTCCTTGTCATTGCTGAGTGCTATTCAGTTGCATAGATGTACCACTGTGTGTTTATGCAGTCACCATCGAGGGATATTCGGGTTGTTTCCAGTTTGGACAGTCATGAGTAGAGAGGCTATGAGCATTCATTTACAGGCTTTGTGGGAACCTAGTTTTCATTCCTCTAGGTAACTACGTAGCAGTGGATTTCTGGGTCATATGACAGGTTCGCATTCTGATTGGCAATCTTCGAGGGTTCCCATTGCTCTCCATCCTCACCAGTCCTTGAAATTGTCAGTATTTTTTTTTTAAGATTTTATTTATGTATTTGACACACAGAGATTACAAGTAGGCAGAGAGGCAGGCAGGGAGAGAGAGGAAGAAGCAGGCTCTCCACGGAGCAGAGAGCCTGATGTGGGGTTCAATCCCAGGACCCTGGGATCATGACCTGGGCCGAAAGCAGAGGCTTTAACCCACTGAGCCACCCAGGCGCCCCCAAATTGTCAGTATTTTTTTAAAAATAGCCAGTCTAATAAATCTGTAGTGATATCTTGTTATGGTTTTAGTTGACATTCCCTAATATCTAGTGAGGTGGAGCAAGGGAAGGCTTCTGATATACAGGTAATAGATGAACTTACTTCTCAGGCTCCTACACTGTGTTAGGTACCTTACATGTATATTAACTCCTTTAAACTTCACAAGTCTTATGTGCCCGGCTAGCTCAGTCGGTAGAGCATGAGACTCTTAAACTTCACAAGTCTTATAAGACAGCTATCAATTCTTCCACTTCAGGGGTTGAGGAAACCAAGGCTGGTGAGGGTAACAGTGTTATCCACTCAGGAAACAGTTCTAGAGTATACACTTTGCCAGGCACTGCAGCACACAAAGATGTCTCTGTCTTTGGCAGTCTTGTAGTTTAATAAGAAAGATGCAGAATATAAACAAAGAAGTGTTCTGTGTGAATAGGACACAAGAGTAGAAGAGTGAAGGGTGAGCCAGGGGAGGTAGGCTTTAACTGACCATGGTTCCAAAATATTCTAATGAAAACTAAGAAACCAAAGGTAACATGACCCTGGGGAGGAGTGGGACTCAGACTGACGTAGAGCCATCTCCTCATCTGTGAAGCTGGGAAGCCACAAAGCACACTCACCATCTGCCCGCCTCTCTCTCCTGGATCAGCAGAGAGCAGCCATCTGCCCTCAGCAGGGTTGGAGGCCATCTTCCTTTCCTGATCCCAGCCCTGGGCCGGGAGGACGAGCAGTTGGCAAGGCAGGACTCCTATTCGAATACAAATACACAGAGGCCTAGAAGCCTCCCTGCCATACACCAGCTTGGCACCTGTTAAGAGTTATATGTCCCAACTCAACTGGGCACCGTCCACTCACCATATGCTGGGTGTCTCTTGGGAGCAGAGCTGTATGGTGCACCGGGAAAAGCACTGTATATGGAGTTCAAAGTTTTGAGTTCACGTTCTGTTTCAGTTATTTCCCGTCTCTGCTCTTTCCTGGGCCTCAGCCTGCCCACATACAAAGATGCAGAATATAAAACAATGTCCTTTAACCAACATCCAAATTTGTCACCCACTCCTGTCGTTTCCACTCCCCTAATGTATCTTGAATTTACCCATTGCTTTTTGTCACCACTATTTCTCTTTCAGCCACCAACCCCCACTCTCACCTGGACTACTCACTCCAATAGTCTCCAACTTGGTCTGGAGGCTGGCTCATTTTAACTCTTGCCACTATATGGTCCAGTATCCACACATCAGCCAAAGTGACCTTCTAAGAACTAAAAATCAGATCATTTCACCTTCCTGATTAAAACTCTTTAATCAACTTCTCATCACTTAAAATCCATACTCATTTCTGTGCTCCACACCCACCTCCTCTCATATCACTCTATCTCATTCATTGTGTCCAGCCCACACTGTTGTGCATTTCATTCTTAAGACAAATCAAACCTGGGATGTCTGTGTGGCTCAGTCATTTAAGTGTCTGCCTTCAGCTCAGGTCATGATCCTAGGGTCCTGGGATCTAGTCCTACACTGGGCTTCTTGCTCAGCAGGGAGGCTGCTTCTCCCTGTGCCTGCTGTTCCCCCTTGTTTGTGCTTTCTCTCTCTCTCTCTTTCTCTCTCTGTCAAATCAATAAGTAAAATCTTTTTTTAAAGATTAAAGAAATCTTTAAAAAAAGATTTTACTTATTGATTTGACAAACAGAGAGAGATCACAAGTAGGCAGAGAGGCAGGCAGACAGAGTGGGGGAAGCAGGTTCCCTGCTGAGGAGAGAACCCGATGGGGGCTCGATCTCAGGACCCTGGGATCATGACCTGAGCTGAAGGCAGAGGCTTAACCCACTGAGCCACCCAGGTGCCCCAATAAGTAAAATCTTAAAAAATAAATAAATAAATAAATAAATAAATAAATAACAAATCAAACTCTTTTCCATAACTGGCTTTCAAGGTTACTGCTCTTTTTGTCCACAATGCCACCTTGCCAAGAATGTTTTCTGACTACTCTGTTAAAAACAGCCTTCTCTGTTTACTTGCTAACTCACCATCCTACACTTTCCCTTCATAAAAACTTATTATAGACAGTAACTATTATTTTATTATATTTTATATATAGTAAGCATTATATAATATTGTTATAGATTATTATGTATTTTATTATCCTCTAACCCCCTTAAGAACAGAAACCTCACCTGGCACATAGTAGGGGTTTGATAAACATTTGTCAAATGAATACCTAAAGCACTGGCAGTTCTTTTCTTTCCTGAGCTCATTCTACTCATCTCAATGAACTGGCATACCTCACAAGGTTGTTGTGTCAAATGAGACAAGGCATATTGAGACACTAAATGAAGTTAAGGAATTATTATGAGTATCATCATCATTATCATCAGCCAAGGCATTTCCCCATCTGACACTGATGTTTTTGTTATTGATTTTTTTTTTTTTTTTTTTTTTTTTTTTTTTTGGTCTCCAGGGGAATCTTCCAATGAGAGATTTTTTTTTTCTTTTCTTTTGCACAGCAGACACCTGGCAATGTTTGGTTCATAGCCTGATACAAGGTGTCACAACTATTTATCTTCAAGCTACAAGCTTGGATATTATTCCAGCAAGTAAGTTTTCAGAAAGGATAGTCTTTGGCATTTGAGAGAGAGACCAGAAATGGATTAGAATCACAAAATTATTGAACTACGATTCATCAGCACCAGACGATCTCTGAAAGAGTCCAGAATACTATGATTTTGCAGATTCCTACCATTTCTTGAAGAAGGCTTGAGGGCTTCCCTGGTGGTTGAGGGGGATTCTGAGATCCAAAACAAGGATTTGTGCAGGACTTACAGAAATTTTTAACAGAACCAAGACAGGTATCTGGGTCACCTATCCTTTATCCCAGCTGTTTCTCTTCTCCTAAAGATCTAAACCCATCCACTTTTTCCCACTGCCATCACCTTGGTCCAAACTGTCATGGTCTTTCATTTGAACTGCAGTAGCCCCCTAACTGGTCTTCCTGAACCAACTTGTCAAACAACACATATGATCATTTCAGTACCCCACTTTTTCCATCTCCATTGGCTTAAACCTTTCCACTGGCTTTCCAGAACTTTTGGTATAATCTCTCCAAGCTTGTCTCAGACCCCTCACCTTCTCCAACATTTTTTCTACACTGGCTTCTTCCAATTCCTAGAACCTACGTATTCCTTCTGATCACAAGACTTCTGAACACATTATGCCCTCTACCTATGTTGTGCTTTTAGGTAATGGTCAGTCAAGCAGTGGGGGGCACAAGGAGCAGTACCAGGTTATACTGGTAGGTCCTATTGTTATACTCACAGGTCCTAGAGAGACAGAGTCACCACAGGCCAAGAAGGGGTCATATGAGAGGCATTGCCAAGGGAGTGGGGTCACCCAAGTAGGTGGGGAATAGAGAGTGAAAACTATGGGCAAATGCCTTTATTGGGACTAGGGGAGGGATACAAAAGAAAAGATGCTAGGGATTTCATTGCCACATTTGGATCTTACCAGGTTGTGGTCACGGGAGAATAAGAAACAGAAACTAATGACAAAGGCCACCCTTTCACACTGCTGCATCTGTTTACCTGGGCATGGTGCCTATAGCCTATTTGTGGGGATGTTGAGACAGGAGGAAAATACAAAGTTTTAAAATTTACAATATAGCCTGGATCAGTGTTGACCCCATATTTCTTTATTGGAGGAACTTAAAAATAGCATCCTAGTTGGAAAGAGAATTCTGGGGTCTTGAAGCTGCATTTTTATATAGCAGCCAATTATTTTATTAAGCTTGTATTTTATTTTGAATTGTTTATTTGGAGATGATGGGGTCTTCATTAAGATTAGGGACCCCTAGACTACGCTGGTACAACCACTTTCCTGTGGTATTCTTGCTGCCCCTTCACCCCAATACTACCCATATATCATTCATATCTCAGAACAAGCTTACTGACTCAGTTCCTTGAACCCTAATATTGGCCAGATTCCTTTCCTACATGCACTCAAAGAACACTCCTCTTTCTTTCATAGTACATTTCTCAGAGTACAATTATACACATATTTGTGTGATTATTTGAAGAACAGCTATCTCTCCCAATAGTCTGTAAGTTCCATGAGGGCAGAGCCTATGTCTGCTTTTGCTAACCATTAGATCTTAGCATCTGGCATCATCTCACCACTTGAAAGGTGCTTAATCTATTGAATAATGGATAAATCTTAGCATTCTGCCTCTGATAGGGGTTCTAAAAGGAGCTTGGTTAGGGTAGATTGGCTCCATCATCCCAAACCTCACAGAGTGGAGTCACACTCTTACATTCTTTTAGTAAACTAGAACAGTGTTTTGAAGCCCACATTTCTGAGAAATCCTTTTCAGAGTATTTGCGTATTTTACATTTCAGTATTTTACACCTTCATGATTCACCATTCACAGAGGAACCCTGGGGTCCATGATAGGTGGCCACTTTTTTTATTAGGATAAGGCATGTATTTGAAAACTCTATCACATCAAAGCCTGATTATGAGAACATATGGCAAAGCTGATGAGCTAAGCCAGTGACCACCACACACCAGTTCTAGAGAAAACTTAGTCACCTTGAAATCTGAATTTATAGCAACTTTCACCAAGCAAGGAATTGAGAGCTTTATGAAAGTATCATTCAAGGATGACAAGGTTCAACAGTATTTTATTCACAACCCAAACTCCAGTTGAAAGTGAAAAGTTTCCTAAATCTCTGTGTTAGTGTACTCAGGCTTCTATATCAGACTTACACAGCAGACATTTATTTCTCATAGTTCTCGAGGCTGAGAAGACAAAGGTCACGGTGCCCACAAATTCAGTTCCTGACAAGGGCCTTATTCCTGAATTGCAGGTGACTGGGCCTTCTTTCTGTGTGCTCACCTGGCAGAGAGAAAGAGAGCCACATTCCGGTTCTTCCTTCTACCTCTTATAATGGCATTAATCATGGGTTAATGGGAGGCCCCACCCCCATGATCTCATCTATATCTCAATACTTTCGAAAGATCTCAAGATCCCACCTCCAAATACCATAACATTGGGGGTTAGGGTTCCAGCATAAAAATTTTGGGAAACAGACATTCAGTTCATAATATTCTGCCTCTGCCCTCCCTGCCACCTGGCCCAACTTCATGTCTTTCTATATGCAAAACATATTCATTCCATCTCAATAGGCCCAAAAGATTTAACTCATTCTAGCATCAACTATAACATAAAATCTCTTCTAAATATTTATCTAACTCAGATATGAGTAAAACTTAAGGTTTGATTTATCCTGAGGCAAAATTCCTCTCCAACAGTGAACCAATGAAACCAGACAAGTTATGTGCTTTCAAAATACAGTGGTGAGACAGGCACAGGATAGACATTCCCATTGCAAAGGGAGAAATTGGAAAGAAGAAGTGGCAGGCCCTAAGCAAGTCCAACAAAAACTTAGCAAAGCAAACTCCATTAGATTTTAAGACTTGACAGTAACCCTCTTTGATTCAGTGTAGTGCTTTCAGGCCCACTGCAGTGACAATGTCATCTTCAGGGCAACCCCACTTTCTCGGCTCCATGGGCCCCAAATCCATGACTCTCTATGAGGGGCCTGTATCCAGTTGGGCAGGGATATCTTGGCCTGCCAAAACTGGAAAGGTCTCATCAACCTTTTAAACCAAGGAGGAGCAGGCCTGTCCCCTAGCCCTGTGATGGGAATGGCAGCCCCGATGATCTCTGGCTCTCCTTTAGTGTCATTCTTGCCTTTTCTTGAGGAATAGAGCACATTCACAGACAAATAACTCTATAGTTCCATCTTGTAGAACCCAAGAAGTCTATCAGTCTTCCTTCATTCCATAGATACTTCCTCTATCTCCTTTTTGTCCCAGCTGGTAGTGTTTCTGCTGGTATAATCCCCATCTGTATTCCTGGCTTCTATTGAGTGACTGATTAAGTTCATGAGATGTACCCATGATCTCTTTATCAAGTGAAGGTCTAGCCACATCCTTGGTATTCTCTTCCAAAAACACTTTCTTACTTTTTGGTAGTGTGAACTGGCTGAGAATTTTCCAAATCTTTAGTGGTTCTTTTTTGCTTAATAATCCCTCCTTCAATTCATCTCTTTCTTATGTTTTACTATAAGCAATCAAGAGGAACCAGGACATTCTTCTAATACTTTGCTTAGAAATCTCCTCAGCTAAGCATCTGAATCCATTGTGCACAAGTTCTGCCTCCCATAAAAGACTAGAACACAGTTCAGCCAAGTTATTTGCCACTTAATAACAGGATCACCTTTCTTCCAGTCTCTAATATCTTCCTCATTTCTGTCTGAGACCTTACCAGAATCTCCTTTCAAGTTCATATTTCTAGTAGACACCCCAGAATTCTCTGTCTCCATCCATTACTAGTTCTAAAGCTGCCTTCACATTTTAAGGTATTCATTACACCAGTACCCCACTTCTCAGTACCAAAATATTTGTATTAGAAACAGAACTGGCTGACTGAGAAAAAGAGATACAGAACTGACTGACCATGTGTAGGGGATGGAGGGTTGTGTATGTGTGTATATATATTGGTGTGCAAACACACAAAAGAGATAGTAAGTTGCCTCACATGATTATGGAGTCTGAGAGGGAAGTCCCAGGGTCTGCAGCCAGCAGGTGAAGACTCAGGAAAGCCAATGGTATAGCACCAGTCAGAGTTAAAAGGCCTGAGAACCGGAAGAGCAGATGGTGTTAAGTCCCAGTCTGGGGAAAAACCAATGTTCCAGCTCAGCAGCCAGGCCTGGAGATAGAATATTTTCCCTTCTCTCAAACTTTCTGTCTATTCAGGCCCTCAACAAACTAGAGGGTGTCCACCCTCATTGAAGAGGGCAATCTACTTTACTCAGTTTACCTATTCAAATGATAATCTCATCTAAATTATAATCTCATCCAGAAACATCCTTACAGACATACCCAGAAATAATGTTTAACCAAATATCTGGCTACCTCATGGCCCAATAAATTGACACATAAAATTAACTACCACAGTCTTACTCCTTTTATCTACAATAGTTTAAGGTCTTCTTTATGCCAGGCTCTGAAGTAGGAAAAGGAGAGCATCTCAAAATGCTCACAATTTAGTAGGGGAAACTTGTTGGCAACAATATGAAGGAGAAGTAATTGATACCATTAAAGCAGAACAAACATGGCAACCTGGGAAATTTCTCTTATTACCTGAGATGGAGTCTGGGCTAAAGAATCCGTGCTGCAGATCCTTCAACTTACTAAAGCACCAAAATGTTTATTGTGTGACTGTGGGTCTATGAGTGCCTTCTAAAAACAGCAACCATCTCCTCATAGAGCCAGTGAGCTGATGCAGCTCCAGGAGGAAAAAACCCAACATCTTCCAGAGCTCTCTTGAAGCCTTTTATAGTCTCTCCTCAACCACCTTCCATAGCAAGGGCTCAAGAGAGTAAGGATGTTAGTATCAGATACTCCTTGCTTCTTGGTCCTCCTGCTTCCTTTAAACTTTGTGCAGGCAGGTAATGCCTTAACTTCTCTGATGCACTTTTCTTCATTTATAAGATGAGTATAATAACTACCTTCAGGATTTTTCTCAATTAGGAATAATGATTCAATGGCCTACCTAACACATTGCCTACCATGTAGTAAATCTTCAGCAACTGTGAATACTTCTCTCATCTCTCCACTTGTTCCCACTCTGCATCCCTGTGTTATCATGTCTGACTGTTGTCAAAACAAGGATTTTCTTGTAGGAATGAGATAATCCTCACTCACCAAAAAAACTACTTTTTACTGCATGAGTTTATTCATTCAATGCGCTTCTCTTATATGCCTACTGTGTATAAGGGAATAGGTTTGAATGTAACTAAAAGCCATACATGTCAAAATCTTGTTCAATCCCCAAATGTCTTTTCAAGTCAATTTAGCTATTTCATATTAAATGCTACCATGTGCCAGGCACTGAGTTAGGGACTGTGATTTAGAAACAGATGAGACATTTTCCTTGTCTCAAAAATTAAAAAATCAGGCCCTGTAAAAAATTAAATGCTGCAGTAGAGGTATGTAAAAACTATAAAGGGGACCCCAGAAACATCCACCCTGACAAAGTAAAGAAAGGCTTTAGAGAAGAAGTAGTAGTTGAGCTGAGGTTCGGCAGAGGAGTAGGATTGATTTACCTTTGTGTAGCACTTGAGACTTTGCAAAGTATTTTGGTAAGGGGAGACTCTCAGATACAACTTGTCTTGTTCTGGGCCCCAGTGGGAGGGTGATGCTGCTGGAACATAGGTGGTAGGGTAGAGAGGGTCCTTGCTCTGTACCAGCTCAGGATGCTAGAGAGCTGTGGTGATTTGCCTGACGTCACAAAGAAAACTAGTTTATAAACTACACTTTTGCTTTATACCAGTCATTCATGTGGTTCACTACCTCATGTCATGAAGATCTGTACTCAAATTTCACCACCTCCTAGACACTTTTGCTGAGCTCCAAACCCTTACCTTACCCTGCTTCATTTGAGCTCTTATCTCTTATCACTATCTGACCTTGCATATCCATTTGGTTTTTGTCTGTCTGTCCCACAAGCTTGGGATTTACATGAGGGCAGGGATTTTTTTCCCTGGCCTCATTCAATGGGAGTGCCTTGAACAATGCTCAATACACAGGAGGCTCTCAAATATTTGTTGCATGCATGAATGAAAAAAATGCTGTGATGAACATCCTTGTTTATCTATCTTTATACAATTATCTGCAGTCAGATGCTCTATCCCTGAGCTATACCCCTGATCTTTATACAATTATCCAATATTTCCTTAGGATAAGTCCCGAAAAGCAAATTGCTGAGTGTCCAAGGTATTCATGGATTAGTGCAGTCATTGGCATACAGCGGCTATTTTATTAACATCCGCTGAATGACTGACATTGAGTATTTTTTTCTTGAACTCACCAAATTAATGATTCCAGGTTTAAATTCTGCCAATATTTAATTGAGCATCAAAACCATTTGCTCATTCATTTATTTATTTGTCAGATAATAACTGTGTTATAAATGTAAAATCAGTTAGGAAATGATACCCTGACCTTGAGATGCTCTCAGTCAAAGGAGGAAGACAGACAAGTTAACCAGTAGTTGGGAACGAGGCCTCCTTTTCTCTACAGTGGTCTTTTCTGGCTTCTGCCACTCATCACATGTGAAAGATTAAGCAATCT
Organism: Lutra lutra; assembly: GCF_902655055.1. Lineage (NCBI taxonomy): Eukaryota > Metazoa > Chordata > Mammalia > Carnivora > Mustelidae > Lutra > Lutra lutra. Next base: position 159,114,535 of record NC_062281.1, read on the forward strand.
GCATGGCTTCCCTGAGCCTGTTTTCTCATCTGTAAAATGGAGAGAGTTGCAGTAACTGTTTCATTGGGCACAGGGGAGGAATCACATGTTGATGTGCCTGAAAGATTAGTATCCTGCCTGGCACATAGCAAGAGTTCTGTAAATATCAACAATATACTGTATGTCAACTGTATGCATTTTATAAAAATGACTGAGGCTCACAAGGGCTCAACTGTTTGTCTAAGGTAATAGAGATGGAATTTGTATTCAGCTCCCCCAACTCCATGCTCTGGCACTCCCCGCATTATGAATCTGCCTGCACTGCACCACTTTTCCTAGGGACATAACCTTCTCCTAGACTTTGAAATGTGGGGGCCAGGACTTGAGTTGGTTTCCTAGACCTTCTGTTGCCCATCCAACCCCTGTCTCCCCATTCTCCTCTTGCCCTTTACACTATACTGACAAACCCCCAATTGCAAACCCTCATTTAATAGTTTTAAGAAAAAAATGTCTTTTGATAATTAAGCTGGTGGAATTTAGAAATCAACAGAACAGTACATTTTCCCAGCAGAGCCAAGAAATTAATTAGGAGCAATTTGCTGTCAGAAACAATTTCCATAATTTTAAGTTAAAAAAAAACAGAAAATCATTTTTGTGGGTGTTTATTTTTTTTTCTTATGCTTTCCATTCTAAACTGAGTTAACTCCTGGAAAGACAAGTCCTTCCAAATACCCTATTTTCTGTTCTTCAGACTCTTCCCTTGAGGGACATTCCTGCCTCTCTCTGACAGGTTATATCCAAGGGTGAAGAGGAATTGTATGAGACAGAGCCCTTTGATCCCCTCTGTCACCCCATAGAGCAGAACTCATACTTTTTCAATGGAGTGATTATGAAATGTGCACATTCCTGTCCAATGAGTGTGGGTGAAGGAGGGAGAGATGTGATGCTTTGGGAAAAGAGTCTGAGAGGAGAGGTCAGGATACAATGAATGGGCCACTAGGTAGACAAGCCTGCTCTGTAGAAAGGCACTAAGACACTGTGGCTAACACCTAATAGACTCTAATTCTGGAGCCAAACTGCTTGGTATCACATCCAGACTCTGCCCCTTCCTATATCCATGTGATCTGGGGCAAGTTCTTTAATTTCTTTGTGAATCAGTTTCCTCATAAGGTAGTCATGATGGTTCACGGAGCTCTTATGTCAACATGAAGACCACAGTGCCTGGCATATAACAGGTGCTTGGGACTGTTTGCTATGGGGATAATGATGATGATGTTGATGGGTGGCAGGTACAAAAGTCCCTAAAGGAGAGTTCTGTTACGGAATCCATCTTAGACTTGGGTGTTCTGGTTCCAGACTCAGAGCTGGCCAAGACTAAAGAGCTGTTCTATCTCCATAGCCTTTTGTTTTGTAAGTCATCATAGCAAAGAGCAGTGCTTATGAGATGTCTCTTTCTCTCTCTCTCTCTCTCTCTCTCTCTCTCTCTCTCACACACACACACACACACACACAAAGTGTGACTGACAACAGTGAAAACTCTAAGGTTTACAAATGGCTTACTTTTTTGTATCAGGTAGACCAAATTTAAGGTTACCCCTGCAGTTTTGTCATTTTTTATTTTCTTAGCATTCAAATATGAAAGGAAAAGAAAAGATTAGAGCTAGAAATAGAGCTGGAGAGTAGTTTGTAACTGACAAGTTGGAAGCACCTAAGGCATGCCCTGTCATTAGGGACCGTTACTACTGCACAGTTAATCAGTTCATAGTTCAAGCTAATTGTAACTTAGTGTTATGCATCATTGCCATCTTTTTTAGTTTTCTCTGTATCTGAGTATATTAGTAAGTGTATGAACAAGAAAAAGAATCCACTCCAAATACTTAAAACAAAGAGGATTCAATGCATAGAATAGGTATCAGTTAAAAAGCCAAAGAGAGAATGGTGAACAAGCTCAGAGGATAACAACAGCAGGGAGGTCTAGGGGGAACAGGCGGTATTGGAGCCCAGAAGCTAGAGTTACCCAGCCCGAGCGAGAACCATGACCACATGTCCAGCAGAACCTGGAGCCATGGAGACACAGCCACTTCTAGAGACACCTCCATGTAGATGGGAGGATGCCTGGTTTCTCTCTTCGACTGTCTGAGTCATCCTGGCTTTGAACCTAACCTTCAACACTTACCGGCACTCCAACTTCCCTGCTGCTCCCCAGCCTCTCTGAAACTTGTGGTTCCACTTGTAAAGAGATCCCCCTCCATATGAGGTTTGTCTCATCCCTTAGCCTATGAAAATCTCTCAGCTGTTGTGAATCTGTGCAGCTAAGACTACCTCTTCCCTGCAGCTGCACCTAAGAGACCTTCCCAAATAGGAAAGTGTGGAGAACAACATACCTGTACCTGACAGTTACTCAAGAGAGGATTATTAGCTCAGATTGAAGTTGATAACTGCATGGGCCTATTATCAAGAGCCAGAAACTGGAGTCAGACAATCCGAAAGCTAGAAAGAGAGCAGAGTGGGCAGTGGCAGAGAACACAAAGACAAGAAACCAGAGCTTTCACTCCATCGGGCTTCAAGGCTTTTCTGCCGTGTGGGCGAGGAATGCTGGACTGTATTTAAAGACCTATAGCCTGGTAAGCTGGGGAGAGCCAGGATTATAAGAGTCAATATCTACAAAGTGCATGACATGCTAGGTAACATACAGTACAAAATTCATTCCCTCCTTATTCCTCTTTCATTTGCTTCAACACATTATTACCAAGCACCTCAGCTATATGAAGACCAGTGCTAGGGATAGGGATAGGGATACAGTAAAATGGAGAAGGGCATAGAAGCGACTTACTAAAATTCAAATACAACAGACTTTCTACCAAGTAGAAGTACGATACAATAATATCTTTTGGAAGCAATAAAAGAAGAGAGATTAATTCCATATAAGAAATCAAAACAAGTTTCAGAGAAGAAATCGTATTTGACAAAGACCTTGAAGCACAAGCAAGTCTTGATTGGTTGAGAAGGGAGAGCAAGTGTTCAGGCAGTGGGAACAGCATGTACAGAGGCCTGGAGGTAGAAGTGTGCTGGGTGTATTTGGGGACAGGTAAACAGTCAGTGTGCCTAGACTTTGGGCCATGGGAAAGAGAGAGTATGAAGGTATGCAGTAGAAGGTGAGGGTGGGGAAGACGTTGGAGCTGCATCCTTGAGGGCCTCCGATAGACCAGAAAACCTCAGCATTTGTGGAGTCTTTTAGGGTTTAGAAGGTTGAGCTCAAATAGGCTATTTTCTGGCAGCAACTCAAGGAAACACTTAATTCAGAGAAGCAGGACAAAGCTTGAGTTACAAATTATTCTTCTTCTGCCTAGGCCTTTATTCAGCCTATTAGCTAGAGACATTTATAACAGCCAAGTCCCTGGTCTCCTTTTGCTTGATGTCTTCTTTCTCCAGCTGTGGGACTATTTCTAGAAATTTCTTAGCCTGTTCATCTGATCCTGGGACTCTGGAGTCTCACTGAATGAGGCTTATGTCTCTTACCACAGGCTTACTTTTGGTAGGGTTTGGGGTGGTGAACTGGGATTGGAGCCCAGATTTCTGCTTTGCTAACGTATGCTTGTGTTCCAGCCGGGAGTACCAGCTTCAGTACTACACGGTGATGGCATGTGAAGTGCTGTGCAATTCAGCAAACTTTCACATCCTTTATCAGGCTTCATTCTCCTACCAACCCTGAGAGAAGAGCTGCAATTTCCACCAATCCCATTTTCTGGAATAAGAGGTTGAGGTGTCTGGTTGGAGCAGAGGCTGTCCTGGAGCAAGTTAAGGACTTGGTTGTGACGAGAAGGGTTAGCTAAGGAATGACGGGAACTCTCGTTATCTGGGACTGTGAGGAAGCAATTGTTCCTTATAGCTTGAGGCTTGAAGGCCATAAAAGGATCTAAGAGAGATTAAATTAATTTGCCCAAATTAAATTATGGGCAGTAGTTGGAGAAGGAAGAAGGGCTTTGAGATCTAAAACAAAGACCCTAGGGGCGCCTGGGTGGCTCAGTGGATTAAAGCCTCTGCCTTTGGCTCAGGTCATGATCCCAGGGTCCTGGGATAGAGCCCCACATAGGGCTCCATGCTCAGCAGGGAGCCTGCATCCTCCTCTCTCTCTGCCTGCCTCTCTGACTACTTGTGATCTCTGTCTGTCAAATAAATAAAATCTTTGAAAATAAATAAATAAATAAATAAATAAATAAAACAAAGACCCTAAACAGAATAGAGGATCAAGCCACGGAGTCTAGAAGCAGGGAAGAAGCCTGTCCAGTCTCTCCCCTACTACATGTGCCAGCACAGGGACTTCCCTGCTTTCATACTTTCAATGTCTCCCTATCACCCACAGGAGACAGCTCCATGTCTATTGCAGGAGTTCCAGGACATTGGAGAATTTGCAGTCTGGCCCAAAAGACTTTTCTGTCTTTATCTCTTAGATATGGTCAACTTGTCACCTGACACTTGCATAGATAATACATTTTGTCACATGTGTGTCTTTGCTCAGGGTTTCCTCTGCCAAAAATGTCCTCTCCCCTTGGTTCCTACTTGTTCATTTATTCATGCACTTCTTCCTTTAGTCAGTGAATAAAATGCCTACCATGTGCTGGGCACTCCTCCAGCCACCGAGAATACAATAGAGAAAATTGAAAACACCTCTGCCTCTCTGGGCGAGGAGAAAAACATCCAACAAGTATATGAGGCCAATCTATAATAAGGGGAAACGATATGCTGTAATAAGATAATCCACCAGGAGGTCCTGGATAGGTTCCCTCATCAGGGAGGGCTTTTCTGAAGCAGGATATTTAAGCTGATGAGGAAGTCTCGGATGCTCCTTTGGTCAGTGCAGCGACCAAATCTTTTATAAAGTTGATTTGAGAGTCAGGCTGGAGTACTGGAAGTCACAGCCCCAGTGAGAAGGCGGGTTGCACTAAAATGGGATCCTTCCTTCCCTCCTGGCCTCCGCAGCAATTCCCAAAATAGGAAGCAAACGGAATTGTTTTTGTGTTCGAAGCTGAAAGTATTTTTGTTTCCCTCCTCCCTCTGCGCTCCCCCTGCCAACGTGCTTCTCACCCGATCGCAGTATTTATGTTTAGAGTCATGAGGCGCCTCACATGCGCATCTCTCATGTGCCAGACATGTGCTGGACACTTGACTGCGTCTTCATGTTAATTCCTGACAGCAGGGTGCTGAAGTTAGCGTGACAGTTCTCATTTTACAAATGAGGAAACTGAGGCTCAGAGAAGTTAAGTCAGTTGCCAGGTTGACACAGGTAGTGAGGGGCAGGGCTGAGATTCCAAGCCAGCCTGTCACACCCACTGGTCCTAGCCATGTCACACCACACACGCACATTGGCTTCCTCTCCACCCACAGCCCCTCAAATGTGAAGACAGCAACCTGGCTGACCTCTGGGTCTTCTCTTCTCTAGGCCAGGCTTTCCAGCCTTTCGCTTTTACTTCAAAGATGGCAAGTCCAGAGCCTCCCCCTTTAGTCGTTCCCTTCCCATGGCATTCCTGCTTCACTCCTTTGGGAGCAGTTCTGGGCATGTTGCTCCCATTCTCTCTCAACCCTACTCTTCCAGATGGGTCTATCCTGAAGTCTACAACAGTCTTCAATTAACTAACTCCTAATTATATGGTAGGTTAAGTCATCCTAAGAGAAGTCTGCTCTGACTTTGTGGGCTCTAGTGAAAGTTCTTCCATGCTCCACCCAGCCCCCATGTTTTCTGGGTCCCATCTCTTGGCATGCTAGACTGTGATTCCCATTTTATATCTGACACCCTCATTGTGAGCCCTTAAATACAGAAAATAGGTTTGACTTTCCTATCATTGTATCCCCAGTGCCTGACAGATACTGGGTGTTCAGTAAAAATAGAAGGGCAGAAAGAAAGAAAAGGAAAGAGGGACAGAAGAGGGAGAAAGGAAGGGAAGGGCAGAGGGACAAAACAGACTCAAAGAAACATATGGGTCTTGGAGGGCTCACAATCTTGATGCATCTTGGGAGAACATAACTAACTACCCCCAGTGGCTGACATATGCACAACTTTTCTGAGTGACCACATAGTCCCACCATCCCCTTTCTTTCATATATTCTTTGTTTAAAAAAAAAAATTCAAAAAGCAGATAGTCCCATTCTATAGATGTCAAAATTAAGAACTAACGATGATGCCTTGGTTCAGGGATGAAATAAACAGACCTGAAATTCAACTTACTGATCACTTATTCACTCATTCATTTATTCATTCATGCATTATATACACTCTGGTGCATCTTCTGTTGCTGGGCACTGAGATACAGAAGAATCAGACTTGATTCTTGACCTAGACAAAGTCCAAAGAAAGAAAAAGAGAAGTGAAGAAATGCAGTCATCATGCTTGGGGAGAAATGTGAGCAGGTGCTGCATGAACACCGAGGAGGGAGCAGGAAGTTCTACCTAGAGGAGGAGGCTTTGGATCTGGGCATCAAGCAGCCAAGAAGGGGGAAGTGCTTTCTAAGCAGAGGCCTTGGAGAGTGGAGAAGGACAGAACCAGGAAAGGTGATAGGCAGTGACCTGTACCTCTGATCACGAGTCCTTGGTCTTCCCTACCTGACCTTTGCCCTGGAGCCAGAGTCTAGCCAACCTCTAGTGCATGTTGGTCTTCAGGTAGGGCAGGATTACTTAGCAGGAATGGTTGGTTAATTATTTGGCACTGTGTTCCAGCCTACTGAGCAGGGTTGGACATAACAGAGGCCACCAGAGGTGATAGACAGTGATGGGGAAGCAAAATTGTCTCTTGGGATTTGTCTCTGACCGTGCCTACTGAAAAACATACTGTCAGAAGGAAGGAAACCTTTGCTCTATTAATGGATAACCATGTAGTGAATAGTAAGATGTGTTCAAAAACCAAGATTTTGTCCTTCTAGAATCTTGGCAAGTCTGATACCAGAAGAGCTTGTATAGGCAATAAAGGAATTGACACTGGTCGTGCTAACTCTGGAGCCAGTGAGGTAAGGCAGATGTCAAAAGACCAGTGTGATCACAGGCCTATTGCTACAAGTCTAATTATAAGAGCAGAACCAATACCAATAAATAGATAGATCAATCCATCTATCTATCATCTATCTATCTACCTGTCATTGGAGATATTTGTTATAAGGAACTGGCTCATGTGATTATGGAAACTGACAAGTGCGGAGATTTTCAGCTGGCAAGCTGCAGACCCAGGAGAGCCTCTGGTGTAGTTCTAGTCCAAAGGCAGTCAGGGCAGGCAGCCTCAAGACCAAAGAAGAACCAATGTCAGTTAAAGTCCAAAGGCAGGGAAAAATGGATGTCCCAACTCAAAAGCAGTCAAGCAGGAAGAGTTTTCTCTTATTTGGGAGACAGGGGTGGGAGGAGTCAGCCTTTTGTTCTATTTAGACCTTCAAATGATTGGATAAGGCCCACCCACATTAGGGAAAACAGTCTGCTTTACTTGGTCTATTGATTTAAATGTTAAATTCATCCAAAAACATACTTTTTTTTTTTCAATGTCAAACAAATGCAGGCATGGGACTAGAGGATTTCTAAGACCTCTTATAAGTCCAACATTCCCTTGGTTCACAACTTCCGTATCTTTTACCAGAACTACTGTATAGTCCCCATAGTGGTCTCTCTACCTTCAGTCTCTATCTCTATCCCTCACAAATCTATCCCCCATATCTGTTCCCAAGTTCATGCTGCAGTCAGAGAGACATTCTTAGCACACAGCTTGGACCAATTCCTGCCCCTGCTTAACTCTCTCAATAGCTCCTTACTGCCCTCAGGATAAACCCACATCTCTCTGTCCCTTCTTAGAGAAGGGCTGCTTTAGACTGGCATTCAAGGCCCTTCAGAATCTGGCCTGAGGACCCCTTTCTAATTCTCTTTTCCTGCACACCCAGCATTTCAGCCATAATGAAGTATCAGTTATTATTCCCCAAACGGGTTCTTTCACATATCTTTTTCGGCTATTTTCTTTGTTTAGAATGCTCCGTCTCTGCTTCTCTGTCTCCTTATCCTTCAGAATCTATTTTGAACGTTACCACCTCCAGGAAGTCCTCACTGATCACTCAGACTGTTTTAGGAGCCTGTTGGGTACTCATCCAACCCTCCATATTAAGCTCTTTGACATACTGGGAGAGCTGTCCTTTGCCTCGAAGGCAAAGACAAACATTTAGTAGTGGGGCCTGCCATATGGATTTGTCATACTTATGTCCTAACCAAAAGAAAATATATTTTTGTGATGGGAGTTGGCTTTCACACTGGAGGATGTAGACTACAGGACTTTTATGAAGTTGCCAGCAAGACCAACCATTCCTCTGCTTGCCTTTTCAAATCATTATTTAATTATAAAATTAGTACATGTTCATTCAAGAAAAATGTAAGAAAAATAGGTGAAATGCTCAAAGACTATCTATCACCATTGCCATACTAATATATTTCCTTCTGGGCTTTTTTTCTTAAGATTAACTTATTTATTGGAGAGAGGGGAAACGGGAGGGGCTGAGGGAGAGGGAGAAAGAATCTCAAGACGACTCTGGGCTGAGCATGGAGCCCCACATGGGACTCCAACTCACAGCACTGAGATCATGACCTGAGCCAAAAGAAGAGTCAGATGCTTAACTGACTGAGCCACCCAGGCACCACACCAAGCTTTTTCTCTATGCATTTATTTAAGAAGATGTTGAACACCTACCTCATTTTGTTTCCTACCCTTTTTTTAATGCCATGATGTAAGAATTCTCCACTTTAAAAAAAAAAAAAAGAATTCTCCACTTTTAGTATGCGTTTCTTCATTACCATTATTCTTTTTTTTTTTAAAGATTTTATTTATTTATTTGACAGAGAGAGATCATAAGCAGGCAGAGAGGCAGGCAGAGAGAGAGGAGGAAGCAGACTCCCTGCTTCGAGCAGAGAGCCCGACGCGGGGCTCGATCCCAAGACCCTGAGATCATGACCTGAGCCGAAGGCAGCGGCTTAACCCACTGAGCCACCCAGGCGCCCCCATTACCATTATTCTTAATGGCTGGATAATATTCCATCAAATTAATGCATAATAGCTTATTTACCCCTTTCTATTGAACATTGAAGTTACTATTTTTTCACCATCATATATAAAAAAATCTATGATAGGCATCTTTGTGCATAAAGCATTTCTCTGTGTTTAGAATTTATTCCTTGGGATCAGTGCCTGTGGTTGTTTTTATCTTGTGAAAATCAGGGCCTTGATCTAGGGATCTGCCTGTATTTTCTCCCCCAAATCTTCCAGAACAAAAAAGCAAAAACTGACATCAGTGCCAAAAGAGTCAGTTAGCCCCAGTGTTCAGTGTATGTCCCCTGATTAAGACAATGTGCCCTTTCTCAAATGTGACCATAAATATTTGCCTTCAGTGAAGTAGATGACAAGGAGATAATATTGATTGCAAATTACAGCCCTTGTAATTAACCAATTTGCACAGCTGGAAGATGGAGCTGGTGAAATCATTTGCTTCTGAAGAAGGATGATATCCTTTCCAAATCTGTCTCTCAGATAGGAATTTGGCCTAATCTCTGGAACATTCCTGGTGTGGCTGCAGACTATCAGGTACTCAAAGAGTCGCTGAGCTCTGGACAGAAAAGGAATGCCTTGGTCTTTTGCCTGCTACCCACCCAAAATGTGCCTATGTCTCCCAGGTGCCTCTGAAAACACACATAAACACACAGTGGGAAGAGGTATGGGCTGAGGTTAGCGCCTGGATGCTGCCATCTCTGTATAAAAGGAGGCCCAAGCAACCCAAGCAGGGCTTCTAGTCCTAGGACTACAGTGGGATCCTGGCTCTAGACAGGTGGGGGCAGCAGAGAGCCAGCCAGTTTGGTCAGCTGGGCTTGTAGCTGGGCTTGTAGCTGACCAGAGCTGGTGGGAGGGTCCAAGCTGAGCAGTGTGGGAAAGGGAAGAACTTGATCCAGACACATGCATGAGTGGAATAGGGATCCAGGTGAATTAGAAATGAATCCTAATTATCACTAATAGACTCTTTCCCTTAGGCAGCATGCCTCAATTTACGAATAGGATGATAGCAATGATTTTGTTGAATCCTCTCCAAAATCATACTCATTTGATAAATGAAGAAACATGAAGTTCAGGAAATTAAATAACTTTCCCAAGTTCACACAGCCCTAAATGGCAAATCTGGGCAACAAACCAGGTCCTCTGGCTCTATGGAGTGACAGAAGTATTTTGAGTTCTTTATACCCACTATTTCTTTTGATTCTGGAAATTGTCAGGTCACCCAAATTCCCTTTTAAGTAGATAGGTTAAAGCCTCCAAAGCTTAACAGAGCACTATCTCAGGTGACCACGAATCCTTAGGGACAGGAATAGCAGCATCCAAAATGTCACGTACATGTTGGGGGCCAGGTGAGAGAGGGACACTGGTCCCTGGCTCCCATGAAGCACTTGGGCAAATACTTTCCAGCCTCAGTTTCTCTATCTGCCACTCAGCTTTTTCTCTGTGCTCAAACTATTCCCAAGTATTTGCAATTCCTACAATAGACCAAGTTCTCTGATTTTCAGGCTTTTGCATATGTTGGTCCCTCCGCCTTGAATGATTTCCCTCACACCTGCTGGTCTGGTTCATTCCTCTTCATCCTGACAACCTCTGTGGGCATTCCCCGAGCACACCTCTGTGCTCCTACAGCAGTGTGCCCAAACCTCCATCTTAGCCTGTAACACAGTATATTACAATGTCTTTTTCCTTCGTTAGACTGTGGGCTCTTTACTGACAGACCATATTCTGTTAATCTCTCTGTTGGGTACATAGTTGGTGTTCAGATACGTGTTGAGTGAGTGAATGCCTGCATGAAAAAACATCTTCCATGGTGCAAAAGTCTAAAGGTGCCAGAGGCTTCATGCTTATTGATTATAGTGACCGGCTCTCATAAACCACTAGGGAAATGAATGCGGATTCCTAGACCTTGCGGTAACAGCCTAGCAAAGGTGGGACTACCTTGCCTTCTCTTCAGAAGCAGTTTCCTGCCTGTGTGGCCAAGAAGGTGCTGAAAGCACTGTTGTTACACCTCAGTAACAGAGACACAATCCTTATCTCATTCCCACAAATGCCTGAAGGTGAAGCCCAGGCCCCTCCACGGTTCTATTTGAGCTCCTTTTTAGATTGACTTGGCAGAGAGAAATCTGGTTGTTCCCCCACAAAGGGATAATCTTGGATTTGATTAAGGCACTTTAAATTTTCCCTACCCACCCAAAAAGCAACTGTTTCAAAGGTTGCCTCCATTGCTTAACTTATGCCCAAACTCCCCCTACCCAGCATTGCTACCCTGATACAAGCATTTAACATAGCAAACTCCATAAATCAACAGAACTGACCCTTTCTCTCCCCCTTTCTCCCTCCCTCTCTCTCCCCGCCCCTTCCTTCATCCTTCCCTCCCTCCCTCTCATTCTGTTTCTTGTTCTCTCTCTCTCTCTTTCTCTCTCTCCCTCCCCACCATATATACACACTACAGCTCTTCAATGAGTAGCTGAAACCTACCCATGTTTTATTTAGTTTGAGCAGCTAATGCCAGGACAAAGGTAATGAAATATATTAATTATGTTAAAGATGTTTTAGAGAACCAGTATTTGCTTTCAGAAAGAGAGAGCATGTCTGTTCTGAGCAGAGATGATAGCAACAGGCAGATGATTAACAGATAATAATATTAGTGTTGTAATTAGAATCGCCTGAACTCTTAACCTATCTGCTTCTCTGATTTCTAGGTCCATACAGTGAACAACAAGATGATTATTTTCTTTTTTTTTTTCCTGTTATTGATTTGCCTGGATGTTCAGAATATATTCTTTCTCAAATAAATATTACTACCTGCTCTCATCTATTGTTCACCTATTGTATGGCAGACACGCTATAGGTCCTGAGGGTACAAGGAAGAACATGGCCACGGACTCAACCCTAGAGGAATTAAATAGATTTTATTCTATCAAAGCTCTTATCTGGTGGAATTATTACTCTTATCTTTACAAATGAGGAAACTGAGGCTGAGGAGGATGAGGTGACTTGTTGAAAGCCACTCAGCTTGGAAGAGGCTAAGCACAGATTCAGAATTAATTCTGTCTGCCTCCAGTTGATGTTCCTTCTAGTATGCCGCAGTGCTCTACCAATGACCATTATTGCTGTTACCTTATTAGTTCACCCCCATCCCCTCCCCACTGACTCTCTGCAACTCAGCTCACAGCTCTGTTCCAGAGTGGAGGAAAAAGAGAAGGAAGAATGTGATCGAACAAGAGGTCAAGTACTCTACCTGACTGTTTGGGAAATCACCATTATCATTTACGTGGTCTGCATCTTGAGTCCCAATAAAAGTAGCAAACTAGCAGAGTGCAGTGATGGGGAAAAAAATCAAGCATGTAGTTCTTAGATATCGACGCTAGTAAGTAAATGGCATCAAGGAAGTCTAGACTCTTGGCTGGGGTTCAAGAGAAGAGCAAAGAGATTCTAAATCCCAAGGAGGAAGTTGGCAGGGAACTGGGGAGAATCAGCCTTTGGCTAAAACTAGTAGACAACAATGTTGCTGAGATAATATCATGATAGCATTTGACCAGGGGACTCAAAATACCCAGATCCAACCTCATCACAGCCAATTCTCCCTGAGGCAAATATATTCACAAGGAAGGAGAAGTTAGTTATTATTACCCGAGACTTTGGCTCCGAATCTGAGTGTGGAACTCCCCTGAGCTGCACTGAACAAAAATGTGAGTTCTTTTATCCCAAGCTTATGAGGTTGAAATTGTCTAGGGAAAAACAACAACAACAACAACAGCAAAAACTCCCAAGTCCTCTTCTATTTTCTTGAGTTCCCTGAGCCTTGGTTTCTAGAAAAAGCTGCCCTGTCTCCATCAGAGCCAGAGGGACAGGAGCAAAGAAGTCCACACAAGGAAGGATAGTAACTAGTGCTAGGACACACCTCTCCCAATTCTTCTCCGTGAAGGCTCCAAGGGAGGGAAATACATAAAATCTGTAAAACAGACTTTATTCTTCATAGAGAATAAAGAAATAAAACAGGACCTTATTCTTAGCTGGAGTTCTGGGCCCAAACCCTAATTCAGGGAGCCCTGAAAACTAGATTGTGGATCTGGTAAAGAGTAAATGAAATAGTATATGAAGCTTCTACCATCAAACCTAGGCTTCCTTTAAATGGTGCCAACCTCTTCTTTGGGTCCTAGAATCTCTTTTCTCTTCTCTTGAACCCCAGCCAGGAGTCCAGATCCTCTCAGCGCCATGTGCTTGTTATTGTGGACATCCAACAACTATCCACTCAGTCTCATCATCACTGAACTCTGCTTGTAGACTGTTATTTTTATTTTATTTTGGTTTTCTGCCAGTTCATCTCCCAAACCTGCTTGTGTCTCTCTGTAACAATCCGACACTATCACTTCCTTACATACCCAATTCCTTTTCTTCTTCAGCTGATATTACCTTCTTCTGGAAATGTTTCCTGCTGCATTCCTTCCTCTTCCTACCTGTACTCTGCTTCCAGGCTGGGTTAGGTGCCTCCTCTCTGCTTCCACTACCCCTTGACTTCCGTCTGTCACAAAACTTACCACTCCATATTATCTTTGAGTTTACATGAATGTTTTCCCCAACAAAATCCTTAGTGGCAGGGAATGTATATGATTCATATTGTTTCCTCAGTTTCTGACCCAAAATCTAGCACAGAGCAGGGAGTGTTTGATGTTAAGTTAATAAGTTTCTTAATAAGTTAATAAGTTAAGAAATTATAAATTTGTCTTGTCCAGTGTAGTGTTATCAAGGAGGGAGGGAATACAAAGGAATGTCTGATCCAGAGTCCTTATTGTGAATGGAGATGACCCTCCTAACCTACCTCTCCATTCTATTCATCAAGCCCATGGTCATCAAATTGCTGTTCATTCTAAAATCACACCCAACCACTGCCCCCATGGTTCCATGTGCATTTCCATTCCTGACTCCAGCTTTGTTGCTTCCTCTGGGCAACTCTTAGCCTTGGGAAACCCTACTTCTGTACTAACTCATCCCTTTGAAACATCTCTCCATTTTGATGCCCTCAAAAGTTATTCCTCTCCTACAAGCTTCCAGCCACACTAGAGGATCCACACTTATTTTCTGACTGAGCTTCAGAGAGTAACCTCTCACCACTTTCCCTGGCCACACTGCCTTCCCTTCCAGAAAGAATTTCCTCAGTTTCTGCCTGAGCTTCCAAGTTATCTCCCAGTTACCCAGCCCCTGCATAAGCCCCTATATAAGTCTCTGTTGAAGGACTCCTTGTCTTTAATTTCAGACCTTCTTGGCATCTGTCCTCAGGTGTCAGAAACAGCCATGCCCTGGACAATGCTGAGTCAACCCTTCTAGTAGAAGTCTCTAACATTAGATCCTACCCACGCCCCCCTCCCGGACCCTGTTTCACCTGACACAGCATAATATGCCATTCTAAATAGGCCTCTAAATGGCACCAAAATGAAGAAAACTGAACCTCAGCCAGAGACCAGCATGGTCAGGACAGGACAGAACCAAGAAGACACTATGTAAAAACAAGGGATCCCAGAACAAAAACCAGAGAAGAGGGGTGTTTAAACAAAAGTAGAAGAAATTATGGATCTAGTTCTCAAAAGCAGGAAGAACTAGTCCAATCTATCAATAAACGTAGAAAGGTAGAGTAAAGATCAGATCTCTTAGACATTGAATGCCAGACTAGAACATTTTAATTTGATACAGTGGAAATAGAAAGCCATTGTAGATGCTTGAACAAAGTTGCCCAGACTAGAATTTAGGAGATCTGAATCTGAGGTTCTGGCTTTGTCACTAGAGGGCTGATGACTATAGACACATCTCTTCCACAACCTGTCCCAGAAGAATTATGTACCAGTGTTGAGTGGTCTCAGAAGTCCCTCTCAGCTCTTGGACTCCATAGCACAGACAGGTTTGACCTGAAGAACTTGAGCTTTCCTCCATCATGCAGTCCCCATTGCCTAATTCCAGTCTGCTAATGATCAGGGCTCTAGAGGGTTACCTCTTATGTCTCATCTGTTGGAACACAGCTCAAGAGAGAGGAATGCTCTTGCCACATGTGCTCTTGTTTATTCTTGATGCTTTCCAGAGAGCTGAGGAGAAGAGGAAGGGAAGGAGGGCCTCCTTGCAGGATCAGTTACAAGTGTTATTGTCCTAACACATATGTAGGGACTGGGCCCAGGCACAGCAGACAATCAGCATGGGGGAAAACTTGGGCCTTTTGCCAACTAGAATCCTCCAAAGGTCAAATTAGCATCTTGGAATTTAAAAGAGAAATAAATAAAATGAACTGAGCAAGCAGATCTGAACTGGTAGTGTCAGATGGGTGAATACAACAAGGCCATATCTTGGCCATTTGTGTTAGTCATATAGGTTGGACCAGGCTGCTGGAACAGATAAACTCTAAAATTTCAGTAGCTCATCATAGTAAAAAGTTCATTCATTTGTTGAACACTAACAAATTTTGCAAATCTGAAATTTTGAATAAAATGAAAATGACTTCCATTTACTGAGTACCTATTTTATATTCAGGACTGTTCTATATACTTTATATAAATGATGGCCTTCTTACATATGAAGAAATGGGAAACTCTGAGAGGTGACATGACTGAAGTCAGATAACTATCAAAATGGTAGAATTGGGTACTGAAACCCATGACTATCTAGCCGCATGGCTTGTGCTCTTTTCCTGACTCCACACTGCCTCCCCAGCGGTCCTCTCCCTCACCCACATCATTCAGGCATATCTTCCAAGAGAGAGAATGAGGAAAAGAAATCATCTGGCAAATGACCTAAGGAACGTCTTCTCACAGAAATCATCTGCATTGTTCCTTCAGCTCGGCCGCTGTTAAATGTGAAACTTACTACACAGCCCTCTGTTGTGTGCTTGTCTCCCCAGATCATAAGGATCTTAAGGCCTCAGAACCTGAGGGCCACGTGTCCCCAGCTGCTAACACTAAGCCTGGCACAGTGCCCAGAGAAGGTTTGTTCATTGGTTAAATGAATGAGTGAATGAATTCATTCAATTTTTGACAGTTTTGAGGAGTCTTCAGATGAATGTTTGAAATCAGCTCATAAATCCCTAAGGAAAAAGCCCATGCTTTATTGCTTCTTATATTTCCTTCATTTGACATAATGACAGGAATAGATTAGCTCTTGCTACCACCCTCAATCACTGAAAAGTGGACCATATTCCTCATGCACCGAGTGTAAAGCTGAAGCAATAGGGATGAAGTGGATTTGGGGCTATTTGTAGGGTTACAATAAGAGGACTTATTAACCATTAAGATGTCAGAGGTAAGGGAAGAAATACATAGAAAAGTGATAAGCATACCTGTCTTCAGAAATGACCTCAGACCCAGGAAGCTATTTGGATTATGAGCAAAGAGTATGGAACTGATGTTCCCCCAGACCACCTCAGCCTGTGGGCACAAATGGGGTCCCATTCATGGTAATCACCTGTGATTTGCTGCCCCTAACTGCTAATGCAGGCGTCCAGCTTCCTGCAAAGTCTTCCTCAGTTATTTCTGGAAGTCTCCAAGTGGCATCACACATAAGCTCACAAAGGATGTGTTCTGCTTCTACATGCTATCCACCATGTGGCTTCTTTCCTGCTCAAACCCTCCCATGAGGTTCCCTGTTTCCTGCTTCCTGTAATTGAGAGCATTCCACCCTAGTCAGTCCCAACACCCACCAGGAGAAATCTGACGGCCCCACCGAAGGTATTTCCTGCTTACAATACCACACTTCCAGGACAAGAAATACTATAGCAACCAAAGCTGCAGTTTTTCAGTACAAAAATTGGGAAAATGTTCCTTTCCCCAACTCTACATTCATAGCTCTGTGGCCTTTTTAGAAATAGCTTCTATCTACAACCCTCTCTCCCTGGGGCCCACATTGGTCCAAGGTCACATACCCCACTGTCACCCTACTCTTTCCCTAAAGTAGGACTGGGACCTGTCCCTTTTGTACTAATGTAGGCATGCAAGGATCTTCCTGTGATCAGACCTCTGCAAGAGTCTGCTCCAACCATCCTTCGGAATAGACTAAAACTGGAGCCCCCTCCTCTAAAGGATGAATAAAACGACCTCTGTTACTCTTTCTGAAATTGTATTGTCCAAATGCTAGTCTGGATATTTTCCTCCAGATGCTTTTGTTAAACACTTGCTGGGTTCCAAACATTATGAAAAGAGCTTTCTGCACAGGGCTTCATTTAGTCCCTACCCCAGCCTTGTGATCTAAGAGCTATCACCCACTTCTTCAGGTCCAGGGAGAGAAAGCGCCTAACCCAGGCCAGCCAGCCAGAGTCTGGAACACTCTCTCACTCCCTTTTGCCCTGACTCGCTGGTGGCGGCCTCTCCTGGAGCCTAGACGGTCTATTTTCTTGTCCTTCCTGATTGCCACCCACACTGTTCTAGTTCTCGTTCTCCCTCTTCTTCTTCTGCTTCATCCATCAGATTTGACATCCAGCACATCTTCCCAGCTGTGCTCTCAGCCATCCTGGACAAGAATCTGATTTCCTCTTTTCTCCCCTGGTTCACATACAGGCTTAAGCTGTCTTTCCCAAGGATGCTCCAACTCTGGCCCTGCCTCAGGAGTGACATTTGCATCTGGCTTTCCATGGCCCTGAAAGTTAAATCTGATAGGCTTTTTATGTGCTGTGTGGCCTTCAAAAGTATCTTAAGGTCTCTGGGCCTCAGTTTAGTTGATTGAAGATCAGGGGTAATAATACCTGTCTTGGAGGCTTATTGTGGGAAATAAATATGACAAAATCTTTAAGGTCCCCAGGAAGTTGCCTGACAAGTAGTAAATGTAAGGTAAACAAAATGCCCAAAAAGAACTGATATTTATTAAATGTTTAACACATGCTCCACTAAGTGCTTTATTGGGCTTATCTCATTTACTCCTCCCCTCAACCTTATGCAGTAGGTACAGTTATCATTCCAGTTTACAGATGTGGAAACTGATACCAGGATCAGACCTTGAAAGTGGCAGGTCTCAGAGGAGAAGCTGACCTTTATATTTAATGACTCACTGCCTTACACTGCTTGGCACAAAGCAGACCCTCTGAAAATGGGGTTGTTGGGCTGATTATTTTTTTTTTTATTTTTATTTATTTATATATTTGGGAGAGAGCACAGAGGGAGAGGGAGAAACAGACTTGCCGCTGAGCAGGGAGCCTGATGCAGGGCTCAATCCCAGGATGCTGGGATCATGACCTGAGCCGAGGGCAGACATTTAACTGACTGAGCCACCCTCAGGCACCCCTGGGCTGCTCTTTTAAACAAATAGCTAAATGAATACATTTTTCCTTCTCTTCCCTTTGTGCCATTGCCTGAGACACCCATTCTCTGCCCTAAGACTTCTCCACTGATTTTCTTAGCCTCCTCTGAGGAGGCTAAGATGTTAGTTTCTTCTACCCCCAGAAATGTACCATATTGCAGCCTTCCCTCAGTAGGACAAAACCCAGCCCTGACCAGCCCAGTCCTCGGCTGAGTTCCTTGGCCAAGAACAGTACAGAGAGAGATCTTTTCACAACTGAGTCTTGCCAACAGAGCACTCCCGCTGAGCCAGGGCCTCTTGCCAAGCAACTTTCCCTGCCCCTCTGATATGCAGATGTGTGCAAGAATTCTGCACATCTGCATAGGGAGCATCCAAAAGCTGTGACTTGGCTAAAAAGAAGGAAAATGTGAGTGTCAACTCTGGGGGAATGGCTCCTCCAGAGGGGCCGCGCAGGGGAGGACAGCAAATCAGGGCTCAGAGCAGTCAGCGCAGAGTCGAAGGAGGATGGAGAAACAGCAGCATCCAGCCCAACTTGCACCTCTCACAGGAAGGCTGATGCACTTTCAGAAGCGTGGGGAGCACTGGCTCAGGCAAGTGATCCCCCTACAGATGTCCCCACCTTGTGAGCTCACACTCTACTTAATTTGTGTCACATTAGCCTCTCATAAGTAAGGAAAGAGAAACATGGCATCAGAGGCCGTGGTAAGAACCCCGGAAGAGGACTCAGACACTTTTCCACCAAACATTCCTGCAACCAACATGTATGAAGCACCGATGCTGAGCCTGGCCCAGGGGGACAGAGATGAATCGGATTCAGTCAGGACCCTCAAGAAGGTGCCACCATCCAAAGGGGCTGACAGGCAGGAAACGGGACAGTATAGAGGAAAAGTGCAGAAAGCTTCGTGGGGATGCCGGTTTGGTTAAGGTTAAAGAGGGCATGTCAGGGACCACTTCTGAGAAGAGGTGATGTCGGAGTGAATCTTAAAGACATGTGACAACTGCCCAAGTTAGGAACTTACTCTGCATTGACGCCATCAGGGCACTGCTGAGTAGATGGGTAGGTGCTCACACACCTGCATACACACACCTTCTGATACGGCTGCCATGCTAGTTGGGAACAGTTTCCGGGTAACACTCTGTGCCTCCTGCTATACTACCAGATCTTCCTTCCCCGGGGGTGTTTTCTATTTCCTGAAAAGCTTTGGCAAAAGCTTCCTCAGAATCAACTACTTTGCCCATGTTACCTTAAAAGCTTTATTCTCTCTTACCAAGTGGCATGGGAAGCCGCAGAAAAAAGGAATTCACCAGGGCGTCTTGAGCTCACCTTTGCTCTTGATGTTCTAAGGCTAATCCTCATGGAGCCTTGTGCTGGGGACAAAGGAAGAGCAGGCTTCTGGCTGGAGGGAGTGAGGATTCAGCTCAAGGAAAGGCTGACTAGGTGAAAGGAATAGTATCATTGCCTTCAATCTCTGCAAGGAGTATCTGAGGGCAGAACAAGGATTAATGCAAGTACTCCGGGAGAAGGCAGACTGCTCCACATGTGAGGCTGTTTGTCCAAATCAACGCTGTCCACTAGCGGGATTGGCTGCTTGGAGGAGTAGTGAGCTCCCCATCCCTGCTAGTGTAGGAGGGGACTAGATCACAGCTTATTGGCTGGGGAGGATATTGTAGCAGAGCCTCAAACTCTAGGTGAGAGGTCACATCTTTTTGCCTTGCTCTACCATCTTCACCTGGGAATTGACTTAGCACAGGAGGGCTGCTTAGGCGCTAAGAGTACAGGGATTTGCATTTCCAAGGTTATGAAGAAAGACGTGTAGTAAGTATGTGTATAGGCGTCCAAGATGTGAAAGATGTGATTATTTGCAGAACCTAATCTCATGCCTCCCTATCCTTGTTGAACTGAATATTGCAAAAATATTCTCATTCGTATTTGGAATGGTATGTTTCTAAGCAATCATCATTCTGAATACTCATTCCAGCCAGGAGACGACCTGAATATTGAATAGAATAAAAATGTATATATTAGATTACTTATTCAAATGCCTATCTGGCAGTTTGGATAGAATTAAGCAACAGTCCAATCTGGCTGTTGTTTTATGCATGGGATGTCAAAGCTAAACAGCCCTTAGAGAATATTCTCTCATTCTTTCTCTGCACACAGCCTCACCATCCTGCCTTGTTCACAGATGGGGAAATAGGCTGAGAGAGGGGAACATACAGCATGGAAATGAGAGGCCTGGGACCAGTAGCTACAATTTAGTGACCAAGCAAGGTAATATTTTCCCCTCAGGACGAAAGAGGCGACTGAGATTCAGTGGGGTTAATCGGCCTGTACGGAGTCACACGGCTAGTCAGGGACAGAGTTGCCTACATCCCAGGCCAGTGTCTTTTTGCATTACCTCACCGGGTCCCAAATATGGCCAGAGAAAGAGCATGTTCCTCCTTTCATGCGACCTACAGACTCTCGGCCAGGCTATAAAACCTTGGGAAGTGATGATGTTATCCCCGGTCTATAGTTGGGGAAATTTCGCTGAATATTTGGAAATACATTTTCGGTCCCCCACAAACCAGGAGGTCTACCACACCACTGTTCTCCCCTGCATGCTTTGAAGGCTCGGTATGACACACCGGGCAGGAACGTGTTGTTCTGCAATTACAATCACAAAAAGCCATAACCCTTTCAAAATGAACCCAAGTAATCCTCTTAAAGGAATATGCCCATTCCGAAGCTTGCACAAGTATGTCACCCCTGAGAAGACTTCCCTAGCTCTCCAGACTCCAGGCCCCAGGGCACTTTTCAGTGACAGTATTGTCACTCTATGTATGTGGGATGCTCTCCCCGACTAAACCATGAGTACTTGAAAGCCAAGAACCACCTGTGATTGTTTTCTGTATTTCAAGCATGGGGCCTGGTGCTCCACAGGTGTTTGGGAAGGTTTGCTGAGCAAATGGATGGATATTTGAGCAGTATCACTGCAGGATAAGAACTAGAGAGGAAGGGACTCTCCCCTCCCCAACCAACCTAGAGTTCATTAATCTGTGGATAACAGACTCTGGCAAGCCCTCCAACTGAACATAGTATTTCCAACCCCACTAACAGTGACTGAAACCGAGAAGCAAACCTCGGAGCTTCCTGGGGTTCTGCCAGTGTCAGGGAAGAAGAGAGCAGCATCTGAAGCACATGTTTCCACTCAAACTTGAATCTCACTTCATCTCACCAGACAGTTCTGGAATCACAGCTTCAGTGTTCTCTCCTGTATCACCCCTGCCACCCTGCCCCTCGAGGTCCCCAGAGCTCCAGCCTCTGCAGGGAGCCTTCCTCAGTCAGGCAGCCCACCAGGATGTCTCCACACCAGCTCCTCTTTCTCATCTCAGCACCCTTCCTCTCCTGCTCCTCCAGTGCTTATGGTCAGTTTGTGGGTGGTGTGTGGGGAGAGACAGGGTGGCCAATGTACAGAACACAGGCTCTGGCTCAGAGCACGGGTCCAAATCTCAGCCGGACAAGTGAGTAACTGCAGGTCCTTGAGACATTTACTTAACTACTCTGAGGCAGTCAGATGGAAGGTAAAATTTCCTTCTCAGGGTTTTTGGGAGGTAAGGCAGGGAGCCCTGGCATTGGACGGCCTTCTCTGCAAAGTTAGGGACAATGTTTATCCTATGGACGATGGGGCACCACCACAGGTCTTCTTGTCTGCAAATCACATGGTCAAATCTGCCTTTTACAGAGAATAGTCTGACAATGGCACAGAGAATGGATTGGAGAAGAGGCACTAGAGAAGAGAAGCCAGGCAGGAGACCTTGTAGGGCTGGTCAGGGGTTGAAGGAAGCAAGTAGCAAGGAGAGCAAGGGGCAGAGGGGAGTGTGGAGTTGCAGATGATAATGGCCTGAACAAAGGAAGTGATAAGAGAGAACAAGAAGAGGTAATGTTTACGAGCTCTGACCCTGGGCCAGGAATTATTCTTGTACTTGATAGGGATTATTTCGTTGAATCTTGTTAGCGACCCAAGATTTTAATCCTCATTTTACAGATGAGGAAACGGACATTAAGATATTAAGTAAATTGCCCAGGGTGGCATAGTAAATAAGAAAACTGGGATTCAAGTCCAGACAGTTTGACTCCAGAGCCTAAGTGCTTACTCACTGGACTAGCTCACAATTCAGGTAGAGATTAGAAAGGAACCATTTAGAAGGTGAAACTGGCAGGACTTGAGAGATTGGCTGGAGTGAGTAAGAAAGAGGGTAGAGCATAGAATGACTCTCAGGGTTCTTTCCTAAGGTCCACAGCTCCTGCGAGGCAAAGCCAGGTTAACCCAACTTTATGTAATTCCGAAGCATTTTCTCTTTTCACAGCATCAGAATATTTCATCTGAGAGCTTGATGTCCTTGGGAAAGAAGGGATAAGGTAGAGATTGGTACTTTCCCCCAGATTTCACAATTCCTTTATTTAAACCCTTATACCATGACTAGCTTTCCTTAAGCTGTTAAGCGTGTATGTTTCTTATCAATTACAAAAAGTTGACAAGAAAATGCATTTGTTGGGACAGGATTATAGAAGATTTGCTTCTTTGGTGCCAAACCAAATGCAAAGGAAGATTCCAAGATTCGTGCCTTTCCCATGCCTCTCCCAAGACTCTTCCTCTGTGCCAGGATGGACACCGGAGGAGGTGCTAGGTAACAGCCCCGGCTTGGGCATCTCACAAACAAGGTGTGAAATGGTCATGTAGGCAGGCATTCAAAGAACTACAGAAGGGGGCTGTTTGAAAGAAGAGGGAATGTGCCTTCCACATAGGAAGGGCTGCTATGTCTGGGTCTTGACATGGGGCAGAAGCCAGGCCATGTGATCTTGGGCACATTCCTTAACTGAGCTTCCTTGTCCTCGGAATAGACATGTAATCAATCCCACAGTGATCTACTTGTTCTTGTCGTATAATCAAGGACCTGGAATTCTGGATTGGGATGCAAGGTCTAGAGCCTCGGCTGTCCCCTGGGGTGGAACAGGTTAGGTATGCAGACTGCAGAACTTGATCCTGAAGGTGAGATCCAGTACCTGAGGTTGACATGAAAACGAAGGACAGGCAGAGTCAGACCCTGAATCCGATCTGAAAGTGCTGGGTAGAGAAGCAAGTCCAGGTGTGAGGCGAGAGGGCAGACTTGAGTCCAATGGCCATGGGTTGCAGTGGAGGGTGGGGCTGGGGCCAGGGCCTAGAGATCATCTTGAGTGTTCCTGGAGGCTTGATGGGACATTCACAGTCACTTCCCTGATCTGTGGAGGGCTTTGTTCAGAGTACTGAGTGGCCCTGGTACTAGAAGGAGAATGAAGTGACATGAAACATGTGGAGAACCTAGCAGCCGGGCCGCAAAGTTAACCCTCAGTGAAGGTTAATCACAAACTAGCTTTCCCTTTCCATCAGACTTCCATGTGCTGGGTCCTATGGTGGGCATGGAGAGGAGTGAGGGAAATGCAGACCTTATCCTGCAGAGAAGCCCAGGCATCTGGAGACACAGCCTCACAAAAGCATGTCCCCACTGAAGGTTCTAAGTGGCATAATTGGGTGGTGGGAGGAGGGGAGGCAAGGTGATAGGACAGAGTGAGAGGACAGTAATCCAACTCAAGGGTTCCAGGAAGGTCCTCTGGAAGAAATAATGGCGAAGGTGGGGCTCGAAGGTTAAGAAACAGTTAACCAGGCGAATATTGGTGGAGAAAAACATTCTGGGAAGAGGCAGAGCTTCAACAGCAGTGTAAAACATCATGGTGTGCTCAGTAAAGTGGGATGTGAGGAGATGCCAGAGAGAATGCTGGCGGGGAAGCAGGGCTGTGCTGAATCTGGAGACTTAGGAACCTGGACTCCATCCTGAAGGTGATGGGAAGCTACTGAAAGGTTTCGAGCAAGAGAGTAACCCGGCCAGCTTTGTGCTCTAAATGGATTGTTCACAATGGTGGGGGAGAGTATATTGGAGAGGGCTAGCTGGAGGCCAGGTGAAATCTTTAGTTTGATGTTTCTGAGTCAAAGGTCAGTTATGCTTTGGTGAAATTAATTAGAAGACTCAGAGATTACAACAAAGGCTGCTGTGTCTAAAGCTAGATGTGAAATGTTAACATCTGTACTCTTCTATACAATGAGCTCAAGCCCCATTCCCTGTGTATAAAAGGTGATGTGAGGGGACATAATGCCTTTAAGGGCCCTTCCAGCTTGAATGCTTCAGGACTCAATAATTCTATTTCTCTTCTTCGGGTATGAAATGCATGTTTATGTCACTGACCCCCTAGCAGAACATAAGCTTTGGATTCTGCCTTCCTTGTGTCAGAGTGTGTCTGCCCTGAAAGTTTGCCATTACTTGTGTGCCTTATCTATTCTTGTGGAAGTTTCTGTATTTATCACATGGTTGGTAGTGTCGGGATCTGTGCCAAGATCAAGGCTCATCCTATGACTAACATCAGGACTCAGTATGTGACCAACGATTGCTACTCCATCTATGGTTTTAAGGCTAAGAAAATTGTCCAGTTGAGGTCTTTGAACTCAGGCCTTTGGGTTTATTACCACAGTGTCTACTCCACCTAGCCGACCTGCCAAACTAGGCTAAAGAGTTCTGGTATTCGAACCCTTTAGTTAGAAAGGGCACATGTATTCGAGGACTTCTGGTCCTGGGTGCCCGATTCTATATACCTAGAGGCTGGAAGGAAAACACATGCTCCAGATCCCCCCAACCTTCACGGCTTCACTCTAAGACAATGCTAATTTGCATATTGGAATTGCCTGGTTCATGACAGAGAGCTCCTTGAGAGAGGGAGCTCCCCCTCACTCATCAGTCTGCATGAATTTCTTATCCCTGACCATTTTAATTGAGGAATGGCCTTGTTGCAGGTACTGTGGTCAATAGCAGAGATACAGACATGAACTAGGTACACACAACCTCTGCCCTCATGCCGGTTCCTAATTCTCAAGTGGTAAGAACATAGGTGCTATGATGGGACAGAAGGAGTACAGGGTGCTCATGGAATAGAGAGCGAGGGTCTTAACCAAAGGTGGGATCAGAGAAAGTCTTTTTGAAGAATGGATATTTAAGTTGAGGCCTGAAAAATAACTAATAATTGACCAAAGAAAGGGTATGGGGGGGAGAGCTTGTGTAAAGACTTGGAAATAAAAGAAAGTCGGCCCACTGAAGGAACCACAGGAAGGCTAGTTTGAGCCTCCTGTGGATGTGTTCTATATCTTCACTGCAGTGGTGGTCACATGAATCTACACATGTGATAAAATTGTATGGAACTGAATATCTAAATACACACACACAGAGATGAGTGCATGTAAAAGTGGTGATATATGCATAAGGTGAGTGGATTATATCAATCTTAGTTTTCTGGGTGTGATATCGTACTATAGTATGCGAGATGTTACCCCTGGGGAAAACTGTGTGAGGAGCTCACATGATCTCTCTGGATCATTTCTTACAACTGTATGTGACTCTACAATAATCTCAAAATGAAAAGTTAAGAAGAGGAAGGAGGAGAACCAGGTGGCAACCAATTTAGTTGCAGCAGAGAATGGAGGAATATGTAGCCTAAGCTGAACCCAGAGAGTTGGTAGAGCACAGACTATACAGGATTAAAATTGTGTGGGACTTTGTGTGGAGCTAGAGGAGAAGCCTCAGGAAGTCTTATTCAAGCAGTGGCAGGATCAGATTGGCCATTTGGGCAAGATCACAATAGTTTGGAGAATGCATTGGGAAGGGGTAAGATTAAGAGCAGAGAAATAAAAATTAAACTAGAATACAGTGGATGAGAAAGGACATGAGAAGATTTGGGAGATATTTATGGGGTCAGAATCAGTAGGATTTGATGACTGAGAGGTGAGAAAACAGGAGGAATCAAGAAGGACTCAGGTTTGTAACCTGGTCATGGTGGATGATCTTCCTTACTAAAATGCAGCATGTCTGAGAAGAAATGGGCTTGGGAGAAAGGTTGGAAGAGATGGGTTTGAATATTTGAGATGCCATTCAGTTCTCCAAGTGCAGGTGGCTAGTAAGCACATGTGTTGGGAGCTCTGGAAAGAAGTCTGCACTAAGTCTGTGAGCATACAGAATAAGAAGGCCAGAATTCTGAGGGAGACTTGACAGCTACAATGTGGGTCAAAGAGGAGGAGCCTACCACATCGATTGAGGATTATTAAAGAAGTAGGAAGGAAATCAAGACTACTGAAGTCAAAGGGAGAAGACGTTTCTGGAAGAAAGCCAGGTCAACAGTGTGAATGCTGCTGAGACCAGATGAAGGAATGTGCCCTTGAACTCAGTAGGTCATTGGATACTTTGGAGAGCTTCTGACCAGTAGAAGCAAAGGCCAGGCTGCCGTGGGGCTGAGGAGTGAACGGGAGGTGAGTGAATGCTGATAAGTGTAGACTGTACTTCCCTTCAGAAAGTTCTGCTTGTAAAGAAAAGGAGAGAGGAAGTAACTAAAGGTGAGGCAGAGATGAGTGAAGGCTCTGAGGAGGCCGTTGTCCTGCTTTGGGGTTGGGATAGACTTGAGCATGTGTAAGCGCAGAGAGGAAGGGACCCTCCAAGAGGGAGAGGTTGCAGATCCAGGACAGAGCATAGGGCCTGGCCTGGGGCAGGTGCTTGCTCCGTGAACACCCAAGTATTTTCAGAAGCAACATTTTCTGAAGGGGGCGAGTTCCTGTGGGTACAGTCCCCGGGTTCTGTCGCACCCCACTAACTATTCTAAAAATGTTGCTGTGCTTCCTCTTTCAGCAACAGCTGGGCCATTAAGAACCGCACGAAAACCACCTTTTCAAACTCCCTAGAGGAGGCTCAATTTCAGGTCTGCGCCAAGGTGCTTCCTCTCTGAAGGGCCTGTGTGGCTGGATTGACCCTCCCACAGCAGCACCCAACACTGACTCCCAGCAGGAGGGCAGAGCCCCCACACAGCAGCAAATAGAAAAGTTTCCACTGCGGCTTCTTGCCCACCACGCTCGGGGTACCACCCACTCAGGGAATCAGCAGGGCCGGGCAGAAGGCATACTCTCTGACTCAGGAGTTCTTATCCGTTCTGAAAAGGCAATATGGCTGACTAGATAACTCAAACAACGTGAAGGGTGTGCCGAGAGGCAATCATCTCGTTACCTCGAGTCTAAGCACCCCCTTTAATCTCAGCCATTCCCCCTGACTAACTGCCACTAACTTGGGCAAGGTGCTGTTCTTTCTTATTTATACAATGGATAGCAGTTCATGGGGGTGTTGTGAAGAAGAAAATGAGAGAACATAAATAAAAGAAGTAGGCATATGTTAGATTCTTAATAAGTCCACATTTTTTTTTTTTTTTTTTTTTTGCCTGCTTGCCAGGAGCCAAAATTTCCTTTCTCCTAGCAAGTGCCCAAGTCTTGAGTCTAAGGGCCAAATCTAAAGAAAAGAGTGTCTCAGGAAGGAAGCACCTCAAGATAATACCATCTGTCCCTTGGGCAGGTTTCTGTTCTTTTGTTTTACAGATTCTGCTGCAGAAGAGTTTTAGATTTAATACATGAGACAAAAATGCAGACTAAATGAGAAGTCGAGGGTGGGGAGAGTTTGTGAGAGAAATGTTCTTCATGTTATAAAAAAGGATCCTTTGCTTTATCACAAAGTTTCTTTAAATATGTGCTCCCCTGGTGCAATTAAGCATTTGTTTACAGATCATTAATTATCTGGCAGAGAGGCTTGGCTGGAAGGAATATGGCCGAGAGACACAGCTGGAGAGTTGGGAGCTCATGCCAAGTGAGAATCCATTAGAACCAGATATAGTAAAGCTCAGAAATCATGGTGTAAATCAGAGACGAAAAGGAAGTCAGCTTCCAAGAGTGGAGTACACAGGCACTCCGAGACCTCTAGCTAGGCTGGAGGGGCAGGTGGCAGGCCATTCACCAAATCAGGGCAGGAAAGAGAACAGTCAGACGGAAGAGATCTGTGTAGGGAGAGAAAGCAGGGTCTAGTTCAATTCAGAACATTTTATGTAAGAGGTATCTGTGGGATATCAAGGTGGAGAAGAAAGTCTGGAAGGCAGATCAGTATCAGTACAGAGCTGCCACCATGATTACATGTTTGTAGTACCCCCCCCCTGCGCCCCAATTCTAAACAGCTCACACTTTTCTGCCTCTGCACACACTGGGCTCTCTAGTACAAATGGTGTCCCCTCTCCCTAACCCCGTACCCCCTGAGCTTCTGGCCAATCCTTCAGGTACCAGTTCTCACTATCCTTTCTGAGAAGCCTTCCCTGTCTTCCTCAAGCAGACACAGGCTATCCATCTCCTAGCAAACTGCCTCCACTTCCACAGACCTCCATCAACCTTGAGACTCACAAGAAGTCTTCCTGGTTTAACCAAAATTACATCATTGAATAAATGTACCATGCTCAGCTCAATGAACGCAATCCGTGTCATTCCACTTTGTTGTAATTACTGCATTTGCTCCCTTGCATATCTCCCCAGGTGTATTAGTTTCCTAGGGCTGCTAAAAAAAAAAAAAAAAAAAAAAAAAAAAAAAGTACCACAAACTGGATGGCTTAAAACAAGAAGATGCTTATTCCCTCATTCTTCTGAAGGCTGGAAGTCCAAAAGCGAGGTGTCAGCAGAGCCAAGCTCCCTCTTTCTTTGCTTCACCCTAGCTTCTGGTGGTGGCCATCTATCCTTGGCATTCCTTAGCTTACAGCTACATCATCCCATCTCTGCGTCTGCAGGCATGTGGCCTTATCCCTGTGCATCTCTGCCTTCACCGGACCTTGTTCTCTTCTTACAAGGTGATCAGTCATATTGAATCAGGGCCCGCCCTAATGGTCTCATCTTAACTTGATCACACCTACAGACCCCCTATTTCCACAGATACTGCAGTTGGGGACTTTAGCATAGCTTTTGGAGGGACACAGTTCAATCCATAGCACCCATGAAAAAATTATTTCCCGCAGGGGAAGGAACATTTCTTGTCTGTCTTTATCCCAACACTTGGCACAAGGTTTGGCACAGAGAAGGTGGCCCAGGAAATATTTTTTGAGTGAGTGACTATAAATCTGTGCTTTCTAAATCAGATGTTTTTAATGTTTTGTATACACTGGTGTCCACTGTGAACAAAGATCTGGGCTAAATACTTTCTGTTTGCTCTCTCATTTAATTGTACCAAATATCTTGAGAGGTAAGTCTCCCAGCCTTACAGGTCAGGAAACCAAACTTCGAAGAAGTCAAATGACTTGCTCAGGTATGTACAGCTAATGCGCTGTGCAGCTGGGATTTGAACTCAGGTTCATCTGATTTCAGAGCTCAGATCACTCTGCTATGTTCTGCTGCCTTTTCTTTCACCCCGGTTTCAGTTAAGCCTCTTTGGGAGTCAACACTGCTTCAGCTATGCTCAGGGCAACCCCCCTAGAACAGGCTGGGATCATGCTTTAGATTGTGTGTTAGAGAATCCATAGAGCTCTTGGTGGGGGTGTGGGAATAGAAGATAGTCGGAGGAGCACCATGGGAATGGCAGCAGGGCTGGAGAGACACTTCAGGGCAAGGTGACAGGTAAGGGGAGAGAGTTGGGAGGTTTCTATAGGAGGTCACTATGCCCTCCCCAACCAGGAGAGGCTTCTTCTTGACGCAAAATCTTGAACATGATGAGTTATACTTCTCTAGGACTAGGTAAGCTGATTCCATGGGCACAGATAAGATCACCTTCCACGGAAGCCTGTCCCCTGTAATCAAGAGATAGCATGGGCATGTTGGGCAGAGGAAAGGCCCACCAGGACCTGGGTTCCAGGAATGACTTGGTCAAAGACAAACTCTCCGGGCTATGGATAATCATTGTCCTTCTGTCCTCAGTTTCATCATTTCTAGAATGAGAGCTTTGGTCTATAAGTTCTCTGAAGTCACTATTCTTGGTTTCCTGCTTCTATAGAATCTGTTTCCGTTTTATAACTCTATTTTAAGGTGTTTATTACATTGCCAAGAAAAGGAAAAAAAAAGAAAGAACCTTCAGGATGAAATTTCTCCATGCCAAGGAAAAAGATTTTTTTTTTCTCTTCCCTTTTTTGCATGCAAAGCTCTGCTCTGTTTCTTCTGTGTCTGTCTTTTCATTCTGATAACCCTCACAAGTCTTCTCAGTGGCAACAAGAGCTCTCTGGTATGGCCCTTCCTTTTCTTAAAACCAAAGATTAAGTATTTGCTCAAAAAGTTAAAGCCATGCCGACAGAGCTTATCTGGCTCCTATGCTGGTTTCTCCATTGTATGTTTTTGCTGTGACCTGTCCAAACAGAGAGATGGAAGAGAAAAGGGTGTAGAGGTCCAGCATTCTTAGCTTGGGGCAGTTTTACAGCCCCTTTGCCAAGTTTAAGCACAGTGATTTCATTTCCTACTCTCTTTTCTGCCTCTTGAAAGTGGACAGCCCCTAAGTGAACATTTCTGGGCAGATTCTTTTTTCCATGGACATCGGGCTTCTCAGGTGGAAAAATGCACCTTGCTGTTTGTGCAGTTAAGGTCTGCCTCCACCTGGGGAGCAGTAAGAGTCGGGGGGATAGAGTTTTGAGCACTTCATCTCTAAAGGTCATAGGGGTAGAAATCGGTTGACTTGGGAAAAAGAATGTTCTTCTTGCCAAGAGTCCCTGTCCCATCTGTCTCCTAAGCTGATGAGTCTGACTGCCAGAGGACCAGAGTTCTTCCCCTGGTGACTTGGAGTTATTGGTAACTGTTTGCATATTCTAATGGAAAATTTTAATTTGTCAATTTAACGTATATGTCTTATTCCCTAAGGAACTAGGGGATAGGATTTGGATTTTCCATCCAATTACCCCTTATTCTACCCAAACCATGGTTGGTGCTATCAGATGTATCAGCTAGCAGAAAGAAGGATACAAATCCTCACATTCTGCATGGAGCTGGTGATGAAGACTGACATATCTATCAAATGGCAAGTTGTATATCAGGGACCATTGGAGGCAACAACATAGCAGAGTGGGAAGTTCACCCAAGATTTGAATCCAGGGTGTGATTTCGGCCCTCACTTTTCCTTTCTGAACCTCAGTTGATGTATCTATAAAAAGAGGATTAGAATTATTTTCCAAGGTTATTATGAGGATTGTAAGTGAAGCATGTAGCATTACTGGGGACAGAGTAGGGAGCGCAATAAAATTCAGTCCTTTTCTTTGGCTCTTCCTCTTTTTTACATATATTTTCTTATTTGCTTCTTTCAACAGTCCTAATAGGTAAGTTTAGTTTCCCATTTTATAGATAAAGCTCCATCTGTCTGGTTCGCTATTGTATCCCAAGTATTAAGCGAAGTTTCTGATATATAAGCCCTCAGCAAATAATTAGTAAATGAATGAATGAATGAATGAACAAAGGAATGAATGAATGAATGAAGCAGTTTTACAGGAGTTAAGAATCTTGCCCAAATTTTCACAGCAAGTATCCCAGATGAGTTAAGACATAAGGCAGGGCATCACAGAAAAATTCATACAAGAAGACAAAAAAAGAACCCAGAAATGGGAACAGAAAGGCATAACATAATTCATCCTTTTTTATGATTGAGAACACTGTGTTTCACAATTCCAGAGTCGTGTTTTAAATATACAAAATCTGAACATAATTTTAAAAGCAGACAGTAAAACCCCAAGCTCAGCTTAAGTCCCAAAACTTCATAAAAGTACAGATCTCACTAAGGTCCCAGCTTTGAAAGAAGACATATTGCCCCAACATGGGCCATGAAGGGATGGTGGATGCCATCTCTGCGGTAATACTGCCCAGTCTTTGCAGGAGTGAGTATGTTTCTTGATCCAAAAATAGCTGGCTTCTGGGGATCCATTCATGTCAATATCCTGTGACCTCCTAAAAGGAAAAAGCAGTAAAGTCTGTCTCAGAAGAAGAGAATGAAAAGACAGCTCATAGTTTGGGGGACCTACCATGGATGAGGCATTGTGTCTGGCCAGCACTTGACATGCATAGTCTGTTAGGGCCTGTGACAGCCTTATAAAACTCTGTTTGACAATGGAAAAACTGGAGAGTCAGACATTTGCCCGAGGTCCCAAAGTACCTTGGCGATAGAATATTAATTGAACCCGAATCTGAGTTCCAAGCCTATGCACTTTTATTATTTTATTATTGCCTCCTCACTTCTTCGGGGCCATGTTACCTTTCCAGAACGGGTCCCAGAGCCAGGAGCAGAGCTCAGTGATCAGAAACTATCTGATGGCCCAGGAGTGTGGCAGGACATGTCAGCAGGTAGAGGTGGGGTCCTGGTGTTGCCTACTGTGCCTAGCAGCTGAGTTAAATCTCTCCCTAACCATTTCATCTAGAGTCTCATAAGCCTCTGTGTGTCTTGCTCCTGTCCATTCCCTGTTTTAGATAAAATGTCTCTCCCTTAATGGATTATCGTTTCTTCCTTGCTTCTTGCCAATTTTCCCCCGTGATAATAAGGGTATGCCTGATAGTAAAAAAGGGAAGGTAGGGTTTTGATATTATGCGCTCCAACTCACCTACCTCCAGCACAAAAAGAACATGATAAAGAACTATTAACAGAAAATGTATTGTTTATTGTATACATGAGCCATTTTTCCATAATAATATAAAAACTCAGAGGTCAATGACTTTTTTTTCCTGATTAACATAATAGTACATAACATATTGTGGTACTCAATAAAGAAACTGGTTTTGAGTAAATAAAGGAAATCCTTCTTTATACCATGGATTGAATCTAGTACACTCTCACCTACAGCAACATAGAATGAAAATATCAATGAAATCCAGGGTGCTTTTGATATATTGCCAGCCGGGGTCTCACCTGGACTAGACAAGGTGGTCTGGACATCCCTAGAAAACCAACAAGTGGCCCTTTGAGTATGGATGCTCCATTATCTCCCCATGCTAGCTAGAAGGACACAGATCGCCATCACTGAGGCAAGAGTCAGACTCAGGGGGAAACAGAATTGGAGTGGAAGTCTCTGGGTGGAGCTCTAGCAGCCAGAGTCATAAATCCTGGCTCCACCGTTTACTTCTGTGTGACCTTGGGCAAGTACTTATGCAACAAGTATTTGTTTAGGGTCTCCCATGGGCCAGGCTAGGTGCTAGGATACAAGAGTGAAGAAAACAGTGTCTCTTCTCTAGTGGAGTTTTTGGTCTACTGGCAGAGACAGACAATAATAGAATAAATATGTATTACATACTTCACTAAACCCCATGAGGAAAAATATAAGGAGCTGTGAAAATATGTAAAAGGGACCTGAGCTAGTCTGCGGAGGGCGATGGGAAGAACAAGTCAGGGAGGACTTTCCTGAGGAAGTGACATTTCAACTGAAAAATGACAGAATTAGTTAACCTGAAAAGCAAAACCCAAGGTAGCTTCTAAAACCAATGGGTTCCTAACTGAAATCCCAACTGAGGCAGGTTGCATTCTTCCAAGGTGAGCCAACTTCTTTGCTTCTTTTTCAAAACCAATTCAAATATTGTTCCCTTGTGATAATCTCTTCTATTCATAAACTTCTTTTGGTCTTTGACCATCGGGAATGTTTGCTTAGTGTTGCTTTTGTGGAGTATGTACCCCTGGGTAAAACATCGGGATTCAGGTCATCTGTGTGACCAGCTCCTGTGTGTGACCCACATGAGGTCATAATGTAGCTGAGATCTAAATGGTTGAACTTGACCATGATCTGCGATCTGAACATCAAGCCAAGATGCAAATTCACAGGGCTTTCAATTGCTATAAATGCTTCTGCATTTTATATTTTATGTAACGCATACACATTTTTATTTATTCTAAGAAAATACTTCACAAACTCAGTTTGAGAGAATGCATGGCTCCAAACACAATCTCTTGAAGTGGGCGCTGCAAGTTTGGGCCAGGCCCTGAGCCTCAGAGATTTGAATGTGTGAGATCTGAGCTTCTGTGTTGGCCAACCCTGCCCACAGGCTCTAGTGGAAAGGGCGTGCACTGGGATGGAAGCATGGTGGGGCACTCACTGGGTAATTACCAGCATTGTTCAACTCATTATATTCAATCTGATACAAGAAATGTTCATTGGGCACGTGACTCTCAGAATGGAGATAAGAGCTCTCAGAATAAATAACAATAACACTCATGACAAAAACAACAACTCTCATTTATTGAGGACTCACTACTATGTGTCAGGCACTCTACCAAACGTTTTACATAGACATTTACATTTACATATCTCATTTCATCCTCATAACAACCCTATGAAGCTGTATTAATATTCTTTTGGAGAAAATGAGGTTTGGAGAGATTCAGAAACATGTCCATAACCACACAGTGAGGATAGGCCTTACTTTTTGGTCAGGATTTGCATCCAGGGCCTAAGACTATAATACCCTGACTTGCTTTCACACTGGTATGTTGTTTTTCAGATGAAGAAATTATTATTCCTGAGAGAGGTTGCATAGACACTTCAGAGCCATGTACATTTTTCCTGAAAATAATATCTACAACTTGTTGAGCAGTTTCTATGTGACTGGCATGTCACCTTAAAATTTTCCAACTCAGGTACTCAACCTTGTCCAATGTTAGAATAATCTGGGAATTCTAAAAAAATAAAATAAAAATTAAGTCCCTAACCCCCAACCAATTGAATCAAGATCTTGAGGGATAAGGAGCTGGAAGCAGGTTATTTTTTTAAGTTTCCCAGGTGATCCTGATGCACAGAGAGGGTGAAAAACTCCTGCCCTGATTCTCACAATACATTCTGAAGATAGCCTCATTTTCCAGATAAAAAAACTGAGGCTCAGGGAAGGTGAACTGCCTTGCCCAAAGTCACAGCAAAGATAGGGCAAAGGCGGGATTTAACTCCTGGGCCAATTCCAAAGCCTCTACTCCTTTGGCCCTCCAAGCTGTCACCTACATGACAAATTGGCATTCCCTCTAACTCTAGGCAGTGTTCACTGGCTTTTGTGTTTGTCCTCAGCAGCAACTCCTCTCTTTCCTTCCTTCCCCTTTTTTTTTTTTTAAGATTTTTATTTATTTATTTGACAGACAGAGACCACAAGTAGGCAGAGAGGCAGGCAGAGAGAGAGAGGGGAAGGGAAGCAGGCTCCCCGCTGAGCAGAGCACCCAACGCAGGGCTCCATCCCAGGACCCTGAGATCACGACCCGAGCCGAAGGCAGAGGCTTTAACCCACTGAGCCACCCAGGTGCCCCATTCCTTCCCCTTCTTTATGACCACTTTCTTCCGCTGCCCCAAACCCACAACCAGATCCAGCCAGACTTCATGATCGGGAGTTCACGTGGATGCACTGGCTTGATGCCCCTGCTTTGGGGTAAGAGTTCCCAGCTGAAGATAATGCCTGCCATGGGCCTCGCAGCCAGTCCAGAGCCTCGTGGCTACCTATCCACTTCTTTGACTCTACCCGAGAAGACAATGGCCCTAGGACCACAGCCCAGCAAATTACTTTTCTGGGGGTCAGGAGTGGGAATTTTAAAGCAGAGACTTTAAAAGTCAAATTAAATATCACAGGAAAAAAGAAAAGGCAAAATCATGAAAAAAATGTGGTCAATCATTAGTGGAGAGGTTGCAAAGACACGCTCCAATTGCTTTTAAAATTCACAGAACCCAGGTCTCCTTAAAATAGTTTTGCAAAGTACACTGAGAATTCCATGCAGTAATATGAAACATAAGGCCTGCTGCTGCCACTGAACATGCTTCAGCTGGCTAAACTGAAGGAGCTTGACATTAACCCAAGGCTCTGCAAAACGCAACAGGAAGGCACAATGAAGACGCGGTTGCAAAGCTGCCCCAGATGTGTACGCTTTCTGCTCCATTAAAATGACTTGGATGAAAGGCAAAGTACATTTGGACCCAGAAAGAGGGAGTTGAGGAGGGGCAGGCACAGGACATCCAGCCTCATCAGAGGCCTCCCGCTCCCCAGTCTTGCCTCCCCTCCAATCCTTCCCCCACACTGCTTCTAAAGCAAACTGTCTCTTAACGCAAATGGGACTGCAGCTCTCCAGGGCTGCCAGAGCCAAACTGCTTTGCTCCAAGTCTCCATTTTCCCAACTCTGTCATCGGTTAATCATACCCCTTCAAGGGTGTGGTGTGAAATTAATTGAGATGTATATGCATGGTGCTTGGCGTGGATGGGTTAGAGTAACCTTTGGAGAAAAAGTAGATACCACAATTATCATCACCGAAACCAGGTGATGGATAGATGGGTGAAGGAAGTGCGATGTATGAGCAGAAGATAGTTAAGATCCTAAGTAGACGGGATCCCAAGTTTTCCATATTTGAAGAACTGACATAACACCTAGTGTGACGACTACAAGGTAGAAGATTTGGCCTCCATGTCCATGGATCCACAGTCAGTAGTATCCCAAAGTTAAGGGGTGGTAGTAAACTTCCTGGCATTAGAATTGTGTAAGAGGCATATGGATAATCATTAGAATGGGGTAATCAAGAGGGGAGTCAGCTGTGATTTGGTCGAATCAGACATTTTAAGCACCTGTTTAAATTTGAAATCTATACTTTTGAACTGCCTTTGCTTGCTCATCAACGAATCAGCCCCCGTCTTGGGTTTCTACCATGTGTAAAGTCCCGGGCTACTGCCTCCAAGTCAAAGAGGTAGTTCAACTCCCTTTTTGTCAGGGTAGAGGAAGTACTTAGTAGCTTCTCCATGGAACTGTGTTTATTTATTTATTTGAGAGAGAGAGAGAAATAAAGAGCATGAGAGGGGGGAGGATCAAAGGGAGAAGGAGACTCCCTGATGAGCAGGGAGCCCAATGTGGAACTCTGGACTCGATCCCGGGACTCCATGATCATGACCTGAGCGGAAGGCAGTCGCTTAACCAGCTGAGCCTCCCAGGCACCCGTGTATGGAGCTGTGTTTGAAGACTGACTGTGCAGGTCACATGGGTAGCAGAAACATGGGATGTCTTTCTGTTGCCCTTAGGCTGTCCAGCAGTGTCTCGGTGAGCATCCCGTACCTGTCGTTCCTCTCTAGGATCTGTGCATCTACATGCAAAATGTATTTGAGTCTGTTTATTCTGCTGGTGCCCGTGTCAGTTTGTTCTTTTCTCCTTTCTGGGTTCTTGGGACATGCAACTACCTCCTTGTAAGAATTATTTATGGTGACTTGGATGGGGAATTTGCTTGAGCTGAGGGTACAGTGACATTTAACATGTTCACAAATCTGTCGCAAAAGGAGCGGAGCCAGTCCCCACCCTTTGGTCACTGGGAATGAGACAGAGTTGGATTCAGCTACAACTCAGAGAAAAGGGGGCAGATTTTCAGAAAAGCCATGCAGGAGGCTTGCTATTCATGCTCTCTGTGTCTTTCTTTAACATGTTTGTTTTATAAGCATAAATATGCCAGGAACCAGCGATGCTGAGGTTACTCAGCTTTTGTCCCCTCTCAAGGAGCTCACTCTAAGGAACGAAGAAAAAAGGTACTGGACAAAATAGGAGACAAGGACCGCCTGTGCTTGAGGAGGGCTAGTGGTTAGGGAAGGCTTCACAAAAGAGGTGACATTGGAGCTGGTCTTCAGGGGAAGCTGATGTCAGCATGCGCTCTAGGAGGAAGAACTTCCCAGAAAGAGGACAGAAGCATAAAGGCTTGGGATCTGATAGAGCATACTACCTTGGGAAATGTCAAATAGTTTAATGCATTTGGCATGTACTATGTCCAGGAAGGTGGTAAGAAAGGTGAGACTGATGGTGTACTTGGTGGTTACCTTCATTTAGATGGTAGAGGATATTGGCCATGGTACTAGATATTATTTTGCAAACACAGTTTGGAGCTTCATGGACTTTCATTAAATATGGCCAACTCTGCATGAACCATCTTGTGAATTATCAGAAGTCTTGCTACACATTACTTCCCCTTGACCACCACAGGAATGTATTCTTAAGATAAAAACTCATTTAAGATTAGTCCAAAGAAATCATAATCACGAAGGTAAATCTTCTGGAACAACTCAGTGTGGCACCTCTTTTTTTCCAGAAGTGTGTGAGGCAATCAGACCAACAACTGCATCAGGAAACTTGTGGTCGTATCTGGCTACAACCACATATATACCACGGGCTTAAGGGAACTTAATCTCACCTGTGCATTTGGATCAGGAGGATGTATGTTTATGGGGTTTACCTGTATAACATTATCCCCAAATCACAATGAAAGAATTTGCGGGTTTTGGTTTATCTACCTCATCATTAGTGTAGCTGATCTGAAATGTGAGTACGGTGCTTTTTAAAAAATAACATGTAAGACCTTCTGATCATAAAGTAATAGTTATTGTGGAAAAATAGTTAAATATAAATATATGAATGTGAAACACAAATGAAAACAAAATCACTCACCACTATGAAATATTTTTGTGCATTTATCTTTTTCTTACAGCTTGAGTTCAATGAAATGATTTTTTAAAAAAATATAACATTAATTAAGTCTGCCACCCCCAACAAATATTCCTCTATGAGAACACTTTTCTCACAATAATATAATTACTCACTTACACATTTTTAATACTCCTGGATGGGACTGTAAGGGTTTCGAGGAGAGGGAAGGTGTTACTCATTTAGTAACCTAATTTTGGCCCAGGTGTCCAAAACCAAGACTCCGTTTCTGATAACACTATCAAACACTGCTAGGAATCTAGGTGTTTTGTCCATTTTGTTCATCCCTCTGTGACTAGCGCCTAGCCAGAATCTGGCATATAGCGCTTACCCAAACAATATTTGGTTGCTTGAACACAAGAATGAATTACTGGATAGCTGGATGAATGAGGATTTCTATTTATTATTCTTCTCAACCCAAAATTTTAGTCCCTACCAGGTGCCAGGTCTGGGGCGGGGAATTGGGGATAAAAGTACCCAAATTTGGTATAAAAGCCCACCCTCTTGGGGGCATCCCTGTGAGAGTGCTGGCCCCCTCTGATGTGGAACGTGGTTCCTGTGAGCAGAGCCCAGTCAGCCCCTTTTTAGTTGTTCAGGGCTTGTCTGGGGGCATCCAAGGGCCTCAGGCTCTCTTCTGCCTATGATACTGCGGACAGCAAAGACTGGTATTCCACGGAGTTCCATTCCTGAACTCAAGGCATTCCAAAATGCCCTGCTAATCCTGGGGTTGCCTCCCTCAGAGTACACCTCCACTCCCTCCTTCTTTCCAACTGGTCCCAGCTCTAAGAAAGGCATGCGGTGGAGGTGCTTCAGTGGAGAAAGACTACAGGGCAGAGGGGCGCCCCCTGCTCCCTCTGGCTGAGAGCTGCCTTCGACCAACCCTCCACCACCTCAGCCAGCTGGTCCAACTGGAAATCCCAGACAAGCCCCAGTTCTGGTCAGAACTAGTTTGGCAGCTTTGGGGAAACGTTTCTGGCTGACTGACACCCCCCCCCCCCCCCACAGCAGGAGTTGGCAGTTTTGCAAAAAAAAAAAAGAAGAAAGAAGAAAGAAGAAAGAAGAAGAAGAAGAAAGAAAAGAAAAAGAAGAAGAAAGAAGGGAAAAAGATACACGAACTAAAGGAGCTAAGAGGAGTGGCTGCAATTATTTGAAACACTCCAAAATTCTGCTCCCTTGCAAGTGCAAGTTTACACTTAGGGATCCCAACAAGATTGACCCCCTCCCAGGCCCTGCGTTCATTCTCTCACACTTTCTCTTCTCTTTTGCAATGCAGTTTTGTTGCGATTCAATTTGTTTTGAGCGCGACTGTTGAAGCAATATAATACTCCCTGCACGCAGCGCGACTTTTGGTCAATGCATTTTTTCCCTCTCCTGCAATGCTACTGTTATTATTATTATTATTGCAATTCAATCTCCCTGCCCTTTCCTCTCCCTGCGCGAATCGCGCTCCGGCTGTGATTGCTCGGGTCTGACTTTGCGAGTGGCGGTGCGCTTCCAAACCCCCCCCCACCCGCCCCCCGCCCCTTTCCCCCCCTCCCTCTCTTTTCCGCGCCCAGGCGAGAGCAGCCGATTGGCAGAGCGGTGCTTTCAGGAACAATAACAGTGGGGGGAGCCCGGGTCCCGGGGAGCCGCCCCCGCCCCCCGGCCCCGCCGCGCGGCTCGCGCCCCCCGCCGGGTCCCCACCTCCGCGCCCGCCCCGCGGGCTGACCGGCCCGACCGGGGCCCGCCCCCGGCGCCCACCATGTACGCCTTTGTGCGGTTCCTGGAGGACAACGTCTGCTACGCGCTGCCAGTGTCGTGCGTGCGCGACTTCAGCCCCCGCTCGCGGCTGGATTTTGACAACCAGAAGGTGTACGCCGTGTACCGGGGCCCGGAGGAGCTGGGCGCCGGGCCCGAAAGCCCCCCGCGCGCCCCCCGCGACTGGGGCGCGCTGCTGCTCCACAAGGCCCAGATCCTGGCGCTGGCAGGTGAGCGAGCGGGCCGGGAGGGACGGCGGGACCCGCGCGGGGGCAGGGACCCGGGGTAGAGGGGCTCGGGGGGAGCCTCTGCTCGCCCCGGCCTCCTCCGCCCGCCTCCTAGGCTTTTCTTTTGGGGATGGGGGGTCTCAAAAAGGCCAGACCAGTTAAAAACACCGGATGGTCCCCTTTGTCTTCCCCGCCTCCCCGACACTCCCGCGCTGTCAGTATGTCTTCATCGCTCAGTATGTGTCTGTCGTCCTCTTTCTGTTTCTGTCTGTTCTCCTGGCCCCTTCACTTTTTCTTTTCTCTCCTCTCCTTTGCACTCTTATTTCTCTGCTTCTCACCTTCTCTTTGGTCCTTCCCCTCTCTGCTCCTTCCGTCTCAAGTTTCTCTGTCTCTCTTCCTTTAAGGCCCTTGGTGCCTCCTGGAACTGAGGAGGCAAGGTGGATATTGTCAGACTCTTCTAGGTGTGAGTCCCTCTTCGCAGAGGGAAGCTGTGACATCCTTGTCCCATCCCAGTTACCATTGGACAGGATGGGGAGGCCTTGATCGCTGGGTGCTACTCTCTCCTGCCCCTTCCTGGCTAGGTGACAGAGGTGAAGAGGTAGTGGCACTCAGCATCCCTGAGCCTCCACACCCCTTTTGAATCTCCCAGAAGGCTCTCTGAGTGAGAGGGAAGTGAGGGCAAGGAAATAATTGCTGGTCAGAATAAGACCAGACCTCCCATTCCTGCTTTCTCA
The DNA here is from genome assembly GCF_902655055.1 of Lutra lutra. Taxonomy (NCBI): domain Eukaryota; kingdom Metazoa; phylum Chordata; class Mammalia; order Carnivora; family Mustelidae; genus Lutra; species Lutra lutra. The sequence goes on from NC_062281.1 coordinate 159,155,853, forward strand.
GGGCCCTGACAGATAGACAAGGCAGGTGGTCTCAGCCCCATTTTGACAGATGAGGACACTGAGGTTCAGCTGGTGACAGGACAAGAAACCAGCCCTTTCAGCCTACTACGCCAAGTTCTTTCTGCTACGTGAGACACCTTTTCCTTTGTAAAGTCAGTGGACCCTCTTTCCCAGCTAGCAGTAGGAGACTTAGGTACAGACATGAGAGGAAGAAGTTAGTATCACTTCCGTTCTAGGGAGCAGCCTTTTAGCTGCTGCTGCGGGTGGGGGTACCCCGGAGTGGGCAGAGACAGCTAGCCTGCTCTCTGCTTGCAAGGGAAGACCAGGGTTAGGAGCTGAATGAAGATGGTGTCGTTTTAAGACCTTTCCCAATTCTTCCAGCTTTTTTTTTTTTTTTTTTTTTTTTTTTGCTTTCTCACATTTGTCCTGAAAGATGAAGCCAGCATGTGATCGTATTTAAATGTGGCAGATAGAGAAACTGGCTTGAAACCGAGAACTGACCTGCCTAGTGTCCCATGGCAAATGAGCAATGGATTAGAGCTCCGGCCCATGACTCCAGTTCCTTTACAGCACCTCCTGTGGCCTCTGGAAGGCAGGTTTGCACTTGAGGAGTGGAAGAAGAACTAAAAACCCACCGGCACCCTGAGTACTTTTTGACAGACCACACCCTTACCACCCCTCTGGCAAGCCCTAGGGTACAGTGGTGTAGACCCATTCACAACACCTGGTGACAGCTGGGTCCAGAAAAACAGAATGAGGAGAAGTATGTAGGAAAGGGAAACCTGTGTAGCTGATTAGGTTTTATTTTGTTTGTTTGCTTTTAATTACCCAAGGGAAGGGACTGGGTGATTACTCCCTAAGAGTATAGGCCTGAGGAAGTTGTAACTAGGCTGTAACCTCAGCTTTGCTTGGGCTAGAAGAAAAGAAGTTATGCTTCTTGATGATTGTATTATACTCCTAGATCTGGAAGGGCCTCAGGAGAGGGGGAAGCCATGTATGTCAGAAGGAGTCAGTGGTATGTATGTAGCTTGGTGCGTAATGATTGTTTCCCACCATTAGAGATTGTCTATTCATTCATTTATTCATTCAGCAAACATGAACACGGCTTGGCTCTTCAAGCACCGCAGAGAGGCTGCGAGGCGGTGGCGACCCTCACTGACTCTGATTTTAAAAATCGAAGAAAGTTCTTATAAGTAAGACATGTAGTTCTTGGTCTGAGAACCATGAATCTTGAATCTATAGACTTTTCATCCTCCAAGTTGGAATGTTGATAAATCTCTAGGGTTATTAAAAACAACACAAAAAATCTAGGCAACATCTGGAAGTTGGCAGAGCAGATCCAGAGAAGAACCATGGCGCCAGTTTGAGCAGTGTGATTTGAAAAACGCTCTCCCCCACCTCCTCACTACTTTTTTGGGAGGAGATGGCAGGGGAGGGGGGCAGTGATGGGGGAACCAACTTGAGGTTGACTAGACCACATTTCAAATTCCAATCAGCTGGTTAATTTTTAAATTGGCGCTGCTGCCCTGGCTGCAGATCTGGCTGGAAGGGCCAGGGTGGGTTTGGGGAACTCTCCTATGTGTCTTAAAACTCCATCTTGACTTGAATGTGGCGGCTCTGAGAATTGCTGGCAGTCACTTCCTCTTAAAGAGCTGTCTTCTGGCATCTCCCAGCTATAAATACCACTGTGTTGTGGCATCAGATGGGAGGAGGTGAGCTCTCCAGGGGGAGGCAGAGATGGCTTTGTGTTAGTGAATTAACCACGAGTAGTTGATCCCTCTCTGGCACCAACGGCCTAGGTTCAAGGGACAGTTTTCGGGCTACATCATGGCTGTTGGTGCAAAGTGTGGTACTTTACTGAGTATTTGCCCAGGCCAACCCAGAGCTGTGTTCAAGTGGACCTCTTCTTGAATCCAGAAAATGTCAAAGCCAGCTGCTGTGGGACATGGTGGTTTATGCCATGGTTTCATGTGTGTCAGACCCTATGAGATAGCCCTCTTCTCAACAAAGGGTGATTTCAGTCCAAGGGAAAAAGAAACAAACCCACCTTTATTGATAGTTTCACTATGTGCCTGTGCGTTGTCCCTGCTCGTCCTCCCTGGAACCCTGTTGGTAGAGATTGCTCTTGATCTCTGAGGACACTGAGGGTCAGAGACTCACCTGCTAATAAATGGCAAAGCTAGCCTCAGAACACAGGCCCTGCTTGGCACTCTCCTTCATAAAGTAGCTGATGTTCCTATTAGCCATACAGCATGCAAGCAAGGAGTGAAAGCAAATGGGAGAAATGACCATGAAGCTTGGGGCTCAAGGCCAGTTTTTGAGCCAGTGGACAGTTTTCATTTCTGAGTTCTCAAACCCATTCTGCTCTTCCTCTTCCTGTCTTACCAGCATCCCTCCTACAGAGTACGCACACACTACAACCTCCTTCAGTTGTCATTTTCCTGAGGAAATCTCCAAGGAGCTCCCATCCTCCACAGGAGAACCACATATCTCAAAACTTGGTTGACCTTTGGTCTCTCCTTGCTCATTGTCCTTTATTTGCCAAACAGGTTGTGAGAAAGAGAGCTACCCATGTGGAGAGCTCACCATTATCTAACTGCAGTTTGGCCTGCTACTGGGGCTCTTGGTATTGAATTTGGTGGTTTCTACAGGGCAAACACTGGCTCTCTAGGCTGAGAGTCTTACAATACCACATCATTCTATCCAAGCACCTGTGCTCTGTTATTATTATTTGGGTGTGCTAAATTCCTTTTGTTCTCAAATACCCCCTTACTACTTCCTGTATGCCAGGCCCAGTGCTGTAGTAAGCAAAGGCACCAGTGCACCAGGACATCGGAGGTGCTGGCTCTGAATGACAGCATGACCTGGGGCCACAGAGTTCACTTCTCAGGCCCTGCAGAATATGGGTTTTTGTCAGGGGTAGACTGATGAAAAAGAAGTGGGCATTATCCTCAAGGAATATGTAGTCTTAGGACTTGACATGAGTGCTAACTAGAGGTAGAAGCCAGGCACTGGTGGGGAAGGGGCAAAGGTGGGGGCAGAGAAAGGGCTGATTCTAGGTGCGCTGTCCAGATTCTTCTTTAAGCCTTCCCTTTCCAGCTCCACTCCCACTGCCTGCATTCAGGCCTGAAGCAGCTTTATTTGTCTAAACCAGTGCAAGGACCCTCTAATTGCTCACCCTGTCTCTAGCCTCTTTTCTAAGTTGCTGTCCAAATAATCTTCTAAAACACAGTCTTGGTTCAATTCACATCTCTCCTTAGAACCTTCTATAGCTCCCTGTTGCCTCTAAATTAAACGTCAGCTTCTCCACCTGGCATTTGTAGTGGCCCCAGCCCCACACTACTTCTCCAGCTTCGCCCACTGTTCTCACTTTCCCTAGACCTGTGGTGTTTCATTCCCTCTTGAGAATATACCCGCACACACTTTTGAACCAACCAAGATGGATTAATCATTGTCTGACATGGGACCCCTGCCCATGGATTCCAGTGGGGAAGGCTAACATGTGACATGTTTGTGGTCCAGTGAGCTGAGGGCTGTGATGGAGGAGGGGACAAAATATACTGGAAGCCCCCCCCACCCGACCCCGCAAGCCTCAAGGGTATTCCCTGCCCTACCCTCTGCCCCCAGAGGGGACACTCCCTCCTCAGAGCTCTCCCTTTACTCTGCTTGTCCCTTGCTTATGGATCTTAGCATTTTGTGTTTTGCTTCAGTTAGTCATGAATGTGCGTATCTTCCTTAGCAGCCAGTGATCTCCTCCAGGACAGGGCCTTGCCTTCCTTGTCTCTGCATCTGCAGTGCCCAGCACATAGTCCACACCAGCCAGCCCATGCCGAACTCATGAACTTTGGGAAGACAGGTGTATTTATTATGTTTAGGAAGTGGAAGTCGGGAAGGACAGGAACCTCTGTAGCAGCAACTTGTTTTTCAGAGCAGAAACCTGCAGTGGGATTTTGAGGTTTCATTCAGCGTTGTTCATCTGGAAAAAGTCAACATTCTTTATCACTGCCTTGACTAGAAAAACCCCACAGTTGGGGGAAATAGCTTCCAAAGCCACGTTCTTCTTGCTTTGGTAATTTTAGCTCATTCAGGGCTCAGGTCCCAGCTTGGCATTGTCAGTCCAAATAGATCACTTGCTCCAGAAATGCTTTGGAACTTCTACAAAGTTAGCAGCGAAGCAGGGGACTAGCCGATTTCATATGCAAAGATTGTTGCATGTCATCAGTGAGAGACTGCCAACAAAAGGATTTATTTTTTAAAAAAAAAAACGAGTGAAAACTTTTAATTTAGGTTTTGACATGTTCTGCTAATACACATTGGAGCAAAGATTGGAACTTGCCTGCTGTCATCTGTTGCAGATTCCACTGAAATGTTAACCATTGCAGGCTTAGTCTGATGTGATTTCTCTTGTTCAAGAACCACATATTCCTTACAACGAAATGGTACGTGCTACAGAGTACTTCAGAGTTCTAGCTCACAGGATGAAAGAAAAAATTGCCCCAAGCAAGCTGAGGTCATACTCTTTTGTGTAATGTTCTGTTATTCAAGAACACACTAGTTTTTGTTTTTAAAAACACGCCAGAAAAATAAAAAAATAAAAGCACACCAGAAAAGTGGGGTTCATGTTTAGATCTTTGACTCCAGGATTAGTTCTCTTTCCACGGTGTCTACCTGCTTTGTCTTATAAGCTCCTTCAAGAGAAAGATGTGTGTACTCTTCATTTTAAAATGCTTACCAGAAGAGCATACGTGCCCTGAAGAGGTTTTCTCTGATTTATTTAAGTTTTGTGGGTATTGAGTTCTACGAGATGGACAGCCATATGCTGAAGGGAAATGCAGAGGAATGGGCATTGTGTTTTGCTTTCTAGCACTAATTTGTTAACTATTTATGAAGTACTCATCAGGTTCCAGGTTCAGTGCTAGGAATCTCTGTATACTTTGTCTGCATCCCCATGAAGAGGGCTACTTGTCTGACCTGGGAGAAGCAGGCTCTTCAAACAGTTATCTAGCAGGAACTGTAGGTGCCAGGCAATGGGCTGTATCTTCCCACATGCTCAGGGCTTGCGGAGAAGTGTGGATCGGTTCATTCAGGAAGCGTGACTCCTAAAGTAAGGTGGCAGTGGTCATGATGGGTCTGAGATGGACTAAGAAAGGAGGATCCATGGAACTTGGCCACTGCCTGGTTGTGGTGAGAATGATGTGGTGATCTGGTCTCTCCTCCCTCCGAGGGGAGCACTAGAAGAGCAGTTGGTTGGAAGAGGAGGTGATTAGCTCAAGACAGGTGGAATCTTAGGGGCCCGTGGGACAGCTGGGTGGATGCTCCAGGAGAGCAGTCAGGCATGTGGTCAAGGTTCAGGACAGCACTCTGAAATTGGGCTGAAGATCCCAATGTGGAAGTCATTAGCCACAGGACTGGTGAGGTCACAGCGGGAGAGAGTGCAGAGTAAAGAATCATGCAAGGCAGAACTGTTCAGAACATCAGCTTTTAAGGGCACAGCTGAAGAGGAAGAGCCCAAAAGAGGTGACTGGAAGAAATGACCAGAGATGGATAGAGAGAGAATCGAGTGATAAGCAGGGCAGATGGGTGTCCTGAAAATCAAGCTGAGAGAGAGGTCTTTGGATCCCAGATCTAGGCTTGTTTTTGTTTCTCTTAACTACATACAACTGCTTCTTCCTCTGAGCTTTTGGTTAGACATAGAATAGGGCAGCTAAATATATACGGAAGTGAAGAAAAGATTTGCATGGCATGATATTTTGGTAGTGTTCAGTGTCTGAGTTTTGCTCCCAGTGGAGGAAGGATCAGTCCTGTTCTTTGGGGTCCAGAAAGCAGAGTTGGATTCAAAGAGTGGAATTCATAGGGATTGGTGGGAGCAACATGGTAAGAGCAGAGAGAGCAGATGAACAATTGAAAGGTCTTCCAGCATCATGATGAGCTCATGATCACTGGAGGTGGTAAGCACATCAAGAATATTCTGGAATGGAATCCTGCCCTATGGGAGAATTTGGTTAGGTGACCTCTAGGTCAGTTCCTTAAATATTAAGGCAGAAGTATTAGAGAACTGAAAGAAAATGGGCTCTGAAGTCAGATAGTCTGGGTTCCAGTGGTAACTCTGCTACTTAGAAGTGATGTGAGATTAATTCACCTCTCTCAGTCTCCGGTACTCATGTGTGATGTAGAGATGGTAATTCGCTGCTTGCCCACTGTGTTACTTAGCTAGGGAATACAGAAAAGTGTCTGGCACATAGTAGGTAGTTGCTCAATAAAGGCAGCTATTAAGGACTGTGGTGGCTAGGAGTTCCTGGGAAGAGAACAGCTTGCGTACCACCGTTTGTGGAAAGGACTGATTTTAGAGGAACAAGCACATGTAAGAAGAAGACAAGTTTAAAATTTAACATGTGTGTTTTAAATCCTCCTGGGGCTTGGCTTCAGCATGAAAGGCTAGTGATCCTTTGTTTGTTTTGCCCCTTTGTGACCCTGTGCTGGGGCCATTTCTTACCCCAGCAAATGAGCCAGCAGGATGAAGTTCCTGGTTTTGTTCGTGCCCCAGCCCTGTGCCAAGGCCAGTGAGGCAGCGGGAGTGAGAGTGAGGAGACCTACTGAAACCCAGTTAGCGGTTTCTTTGCCTCCTTTTTTGAATGGCGTCAGGACATTTCTTGTAGTGTGCCCACCGGGAGGGATTAGGTCATCTACTCTTACTCTGCCCTGCACAGAAGAGAAAGAGACCTAGAATTCCGGATGACTGGCCCATGGTTACAGAGCTGAAGGACCTGGTAATGTCTTCTCATCTAGTCCCTGTGTTTTTCAGAGAAGAAAACCAAGAGGAAGAGGAGCTGACAGCCAGAGAGGCAGTTGCAGAGCCAGGCCTCGAACCAGTGTCGCCTGATTTCTTTCTGCTGTACCACATCAGGCACTCTTCTTTGTGTTGTCTTGACTGGATATAATCCTTGAAACTTGAGAATTTTGTCTGCCTTGGATTTTATAAAAACAAACAGCATAGGCTAGAGAACACAACATGCATGTCTTCTTTGTGGCATGTCTGTTTTTAATGCAAACATCATAAGACTTTATAGGATTTTTGTACATATGAAAAACTTAAAACTTGCATGTAGATATTTTTAAAACAAGACAAACCTTTGTACACATTTTATGTTTAGCTTCTCAGAATTTCATCCTGGCTAACAAACCCACACCACATTCAATTCTCTGCTGTTGGATCCTTTCCATGATCCAGTATGATTTTATGCAAAATGGGAGTCAAGACAATCCTTCTCTCATTTTTCCTGTATACTACAGATTCTTCAGGACTTTTTTCACTTTTGAAGACAGACTTGCTTCGCGTTTTCTGTCCACCTGCCTATTTTCTAAAACGCTATTTGCTTATTATTCTCCCTCCATTAATGGGATGTCTCTCTCTCTCTCTCTCTCAGGTTAATAACAGATACCAGGTTCTTCTATATTTCTGAAGAGTAGCTTCTACCGGATTTTACGACTTTGAATCAGGACTCTGGGGATTATTTAGAGCTTGGGGGACTTGATAAGCTTATAGTTCAGGAGTCTGCCATCTATTCATACTGGTACAGTGCTCAGCTCAGTTTGGGAATTTATCATGGCATTCTTTTGGGTATAAGCAAGGTCTTAGGAGAAAGGCAGGCACTTTGGAAGTTATATTGACACACTCATCATTTTATATGTGCCTTTTAGTTCAGTTGAGGAAGTTTTAGCAACTTGGTCATTTTTCTGTTGTTCTTCCTATAGGATGATTACATGATAGATAGGAACAGGACCCAAGTGTCATGCAGACCTGATTTGAGATGCTGTCTCTGCTATACAATAGCTTGATGTCTTCGGCAAGCCATCTCACTTCTTTGAGCCTCAGTTTCTGCCTCAGTGGAGCCATTATGGAGATTAAATGTATAGATGTCTGTAAAGAATTTGGCGTGGGCCCTGGCACATAGTAGGTGCTTATTCCGTATTTGTCACATGGATAGATGCAATTAGCTGATAGGACAGCAGCTGGAAAGGAGGAGGAAATAGTTGATGTCCAAATCCTTGGTGTTTTTTTTTTCGCCTTGAAAATTAGAAAGTCAGAATCAGTAAAAGTTGTCTCTTCAGAGGCTACATATTTGTTTATAGGAGAACCGATTATTTAGTCTTAAGCTTGGAACAGTTTAAAAGCAGGTTGACTAGAGAGTTTTCCTTGTCCGTCTGAGTCCACTGCTAGTTTCTTATGTGATTTCCTGGAATTCCAAGCCAGAAGCACATTCCAAAGCTACATTAAAATGCTACATGAAGTTATTTGCTGTCCTAGATGATCCACACCACTGTTCACCTTCATTAATGTGACCAGTCAAGAGTTATAGCTTCTTGTCACCCTGTGTTCAGTCTCCTCCTCACACCTCATCCGTCTTGCTTGCCAGTGCCACATTAATCTTCCCAAAACATCTCTTTTATCATGTCTCCATCTGTGGCAGGTACCTACAGTGGTTCTCTTTGCCAGGGGATAAAAGCCAAGCACGGGACCCACAGGGACAGACTGAGAGCAGCTATTCATTGAACATTCATTGAACACCTATGACAAGCAAGGCTCTGTGCTGGGTGTTTTACACGCACCATCTTTTGGAAAACAGTTTATCATTTCCATGTTACGGATAATGAACCTGAGACCCAGTCGGTTTAAGTAGCTTGCCCAAGTTCCCAAAGTTAGTATGCGTAAGAGCCGGAATTTCAAACAAGAACCACCTCATTCAAAGGACTGTGCTGCTTTTAGTAGATCTTGGACCTCCCTGTCCCAGCGATTTCTTTCCCGTTTGATGATGACAGTGATTGTTCGTAAATCTTCTGTGGACTAGATGTAGATGTGAGGTATCACCTTCAATCAGGATTAGGGTCAGGAAGGCCTGGAAACTGGAGGTTTGCCCCATGTGAGCCAGCCTCTCTCAGGAAGTCAAACCTTGCATTCTGGTTGGGGTTCTTAGTACATACTGGGTTGGAAGGGTCCAAAAGACAAGGGACACTTAGCATTGTGTTCAACTCAAAACAGAGCCCAGTAAATGTGCACTGACTGAAGAAAAGGATGAACAGAGGCCCTGGGTCGTCTTGAGCCCTTATCCCTAGAGCACCAGTCAAGGTGGAGACTAATGTGCCTTACCACAGAACCCAGAACTAGTTAGCTCTCAGGAGCCTCAAGATCCTCCCCAGCCAAGTATCCAGATCAGGAGGCATAGGATTGGAGGGACGATCTTCTGCTCCTTTCTGGAACTCACTCTTATCATTTCAGAACCTCCTGTACTGCTGAGTCTACCTTTTCAAAGAATTCATCCAAGCCCCAAGGCCCGGCTACAACCTGTTTCTGTTATGCCTGGCGATGGTCACTGCTTTCTGGGGACTTCCAGAGGACAGAGGCGTCTGGAAGGAGAGTGGGAGTAAAGTGGTCTTCTGCTTTGATCTCTGGACTGGGGAATTTGGATGTTTTCATCCTTACCCATCCTTCATTCATTCAGCATTTATTCTGGTTCTGCCATGTTGCAGGCCTCTTTTTAGAGAGGATAAACATGGGCTTAGGAGGTAGAGAGACCTAGATCAAATTCTGGCTCTGCACCTTCCCATCTGGGTGGTTTGGGGCCTTCTGTGAGTCTCATTTCTTTTTTAGTGGGGAAAAAAGGTGTGGCTAATACGTAATTGCAGGGTTGTTGTGAAGTGTAGTAATAAGCAAAGAGCCTTATGGTGGAACCTGATAGGTAGTAGACATTCTTCAAGTGGTAGCCTGTTTTTTAGTTGAAGTATAGTAACATAAAATTCACTATTTTAACCATTTTAAAATATGTACTAATCAGTGGTTCTTAGTATATTCACTGTGTTCTGTAGCCATTCTTCACTGTCCAATTCCAGAACATTTTCATCACACACACATACACACACAGAAAATCTGTGACCCACTGAGTGGCCATTTGTCATTGCCTCTCCCCCCAGGGCTCCTGGCACACATTAATCTGCTTCCTGCTCTATGGATTTGCCTCTTCTGCATGCCACACACATGGAATCAGACAACATGTGGACTTTGTATCTGGCTTTTTTCAGTTAGCATAATGTTTTTAGGATTCATCATGTTGTAGCATCTACCATACTTCATTTATTTTTATGGCTGCATAATATTCCATTGCGTGGCTAGACCACATTTTTTTATCCATTCATCAACCGATAAGCAATTGAGTTGTTTCCACCTTTTACCTATCATGAAGAGTGTTGCTGTGAACATTCATGCACAAGTTTTTGTAGATATGTTTTCATCTCTCTTATGTGTACACCTGGAAGTGGAATGCTGGGTCATATGATAATTTTATATTTAACATTTTGAGGAATTGTCAATGGCTGCCCCATTTCACAGGACTGAATGAGGGTTCCGGTTTCTCCACATCCTCCCAACATGTGTTGCATTTCTTCTCTGTTCCTTTCTTTTTTTTTTTTTTTTTTTTTTACTATGGCCATCTTCTTGCAAAGTGGTATCTCAATCTCATTATGTTTTTGATTTGCCTTTTCCTAATGACTGGTGATTGTGAGCATCTTTTGTTATACTATTGGTGTAGCCTCATTTTTATTATTCTTGCATTAAACATTTTTGTTTGATGAGTCCCTATTGTATGGCCAGGCCTAGGATATGGGCCTTGTCCTGAGGTTACTCACACTCCAGTGGGGAAGGTAGACCTCAAACCTGATGATTGCAACGTGGTGAGAAAAGAGGCTACAGAGAGGTATGTACGATGTGTACGGGAGCCTTGGAGGATGAAGGAGGAGAGAAATGGAGGTTGAGTGGAGTTTGTCAAGCAGACAGGAAAGATTGGGGACATTCCAGTTACATGGGAGAGTATGGAGCCTTGGGTATAGCTAGCTGGAGGGGGCGGGGCCTCCTGCTGTCAGGTAGGGAGTGGAGCACTGCAGGCAGGCAGCAGGGCAGGTCTCCATCTGATAAAAGCAAGTTGACAGAAGGCTCTGAGCCAGCAGCAGGCTCTCCTGAGCTCTGCCATCCACCATATACACAGGGCTCTTGCTTTCATTTGATTCCCACTTGAGGTACATTCTATCTCCATTTCTACAGAAAAAGAAAAATGCCACTCATTGATATTGCAAGCTTGCCTGACATCTCGCCCCACCAAATGGCAGGACTGGACTTGGAATCCAGGTTGTCTGACTCGCAGTTTTTTCCACACCTGTTTGCTGACCTCAGTTCCTCTTACCTCGGCATTCAAGGCCATTTATTCTCTAAGCCCCAGTCACTTTCACTTCCTCCCTCACCTCTTTCTTCTGCCTGTAATTGAACCATGTTTTATAAGCATTCCAGTCTAAATAGTTTCCCAGCCTTCCTTTTTAAGTTTCTAGTCTTTGTCCCTTTTATGTGATCTGGATCCTTACCATCCTTATATGGCTGTCCTTTGATGAGCACTGACTGCCCATGTACCATTCACTCCCATCAAGTATAATAGAACTTGATACAGAAGTGGTCATCTTCCCAGCAATCTGGCAGAATGATTGAGGCACAGATGAGGAAGCAGGATCAGAGATGTAAAGTAACTTACCCAAGATCACTCAGTAAGGAGTCTAGCTCAGATGCCACCTCCTCTCAGAAGCCTGCCATGGTTATACTGACCAAAGTGATCTCCCTTGGCTCTGAGATCCTATAGCAGTTACTTCCCCCTTATGCAGACTCACCATGTGAGATCTTGGCTTATTTTTTTCCTTGGTTTTTATCTTGTGCCCCTACAGTTGGGTGCTCAGGCTCCATGTTCTGGGGCCTAGGCTAGAACCTGTAAGTATAAATTATCAGTAAATGTTATGCTGAGGTGTAAGAAGAAATGCTCTGGATGCTGGTTATCGGGTCTGGGTTCTCATACTGTTCGTGTTTTGACACTAACTTCTGTGACCTTGCACAATTAGTGAGCTCTCCAGAATGAGCACCCAGCCTGTGCTGCTCTCCCTACAGCCCCCTGCATCATTGAGTGGATGGATGAGTGGACTTCACCATCTGGAGCCTCAGTCTCCTCACCTGTATTTTGAAAGTGTTGAAGGAGATGATCTGAGGATTGTTCTCAGTGCAAATATTATCTCATTTTGTGCATCTGAATGATTGTCTCTCTCCAGCCACCTTGAACCTGAGCTCCACAGTAGCTCCACAGTTTCAGCTCAGGGAGGCAGAGCCTAGCTTGTCATTTCTAGTTTGGCATCTACATTTCAAACCTTTGCCCTTGAATTTGTCAAACTGACAACTAGCTCGGGAGCTTTGCCCCAACACATTCAGAAGTCTAACACCACCTTCTCATCCTCTGTATCTGTTTTTTCACATGTGAAAACACCCAGCTGCCCCGTTTGGGGATAACTTCATTTGACACACTTTCTTTAGCTTTTATATTTTAGCAGCTTTTTGACGTAGAGTCTACAATGATTTATAGGAGAAGGAAGTTGCTGCTCTGTGGAAAGACCACAGTCCCTGCTATTGTTCAGGCCTAGCTCACTGGCTATGTTTTATAGGCACAAAAAGAACAAAAACAGGCCTTTCTTGTGAAAAACAGAACCTGAGGATTGTTCCTCCAGTTAATGGGAAAGGCCGTTTTCACCTCTGACCAGGAGAGGGTTGTTAACAAAGACTAGTCATTTTTCCTGGGCTGGTCCCTTGCACTCTACACCCTTCTTAAGTCATTCCTTTATTTTTTTTTTAATTGTATCTTTATTCACCATATGTTTAAGGAAATAAAAATGATTCCGAGCATGTTGCTAGTGTCAGTCTTAATGTTGTGTTCGTTGAGAGCCTCGTATGTACTTGGCACTGTGCGGTGAGTTAGGTGAATTATTGCTGCCATCCCCCCAGCTTCGTTACAGAGCACACACCTGAGCTCTGTGAGAGGCCTCACGCTTTCCTCCTCGGCCTGCCACACAGGAGCTGAGGTTCCCACTGAGCTCTCTCCAGCACCAACAGGCTCCCTTCCTATGACTGTTTGGGAAGATGTGGCATTTGACTAGATTCTAGAATAGTTGTGTGCTTATAAGCTGCCTTCTCAGCTTTACTAACAAGTTGTGAAGAGAGAAGCCTGGCTTGGGGGAAGTGTAAGAGAGTGTTTAACACACACACATATGCATGCACACACACACACACTCACACATAAAGACCCTCAGAGACTGTGTTTAACCAGCTACCTGGCCACGTGCCACATCCAGCATTGGGCAACATGCTAGAAAGTGCATTTGGGATAGAGCAGTGGAAACCTTTGAGGAATCAAAGACACAGTAATTCCCAGAATCTCAGTTCAAGCCCAGAACACAAGACCCCAACCTATTTACCACAAGGGGCCAGCTCCAGGTTCAACTTTCTACCTTTAGAACTCTCCTCTTTGAATTTTTCCTTTTGACATCTAGACAGCAAAAGACAGATCTGGGAGATAAACTTTGACATCTGTGCAGGAGGAAAAAAAATTCTCTTTTAGATTGTCTGAAGTTGAGCTCAAAGAATGAGAAAGTGAGAAGTCCTATCCCTTTGTATTTGTGTAGCACCTTCTAGTTTGTAGTTCAAATTGGTGTATACGGTTATCACACGTAAGCACTGGGCGAGATGCCAGACTCCTGGCTCTTCCTCAGACTCCTGCCTTGGGCAGGCCCCTTCTTTCCTCTGGGTTTGAGTTCCCTCATCTGTGAAATGAGAGAGTTGGGCCAGTTGGTCAGCAGGGCCCCTCAAACTCTGTCGTTCTGTGATCTGAGTCCAGTAAAAAGGCAGTAAATGTTACCTGTTAACTCCTCTTGTGTCTGTCTTGACCTCAGCCTGTCCTGTGTCGGGACTGTGGGGAGGCCCTGCCTCCGGAAGAGCCGTCATCCCTTTCATGCTTACTGGCACCTGAGATGGCAGAAAAACACCACATTTTCCTGAGAATTCACTTGGCTTGGAAGGATCTTGGTTGTTGAGGGATCCACAGGCTAGTTTAAACCAAATAGCAATCTAACGGCCATTCCAGTTCCAAGATTCCATGAAAGGCTACCCTTTAAGGTATGCTTGACACAACCCGTAAGCAAAATTACTGGACACAATTTCAGTGCTTTGTACAGTGGTGCTTACAGCGTATGCCTCTGACCGTAGAGCTTGACCTGCACTGCTGCTTTTAGGAGCCTTCATGCAGGCGGGACAGGTCTTGGGTTTGTTTGCTTTTCCTTTTTAACTGGTCTGGCCTCAGTCCTTCGCTTGCATTTTAGGTTATGGGTATTTTGAGCGTTTTGACTCATAATGAACCTTGTTCTCTTGATATGCATTTTAGAAGACAAATCTGACCTTGAAAACAGTGTGATGCAGAAGAAAATAAAAATCCCCAAACTTTCTCTCAATCACGTAGAAGAAGATGGGGAGGTTAAAGATTATGGGGACGAAGATTTACAGCTTAGACACATCAAGGTAACAAAATCTTTCCCTTTTTTTTTCTTTTTGGAAGTTCATGGGGACATTGTCAGAGTCTTGATAGCTAACAAGTTCCCCTCTGGCCTCTTTGCCCCATAGAAATGTTTTCTGGGGATTTTTTTCAGGTTGGGCGAGTCTTGGGACAACGAGTGTGCATTTGCCTTGCTGGCCAGCTTTCCAGGAGCCCCGAGTCATGCTGTGCCACCACGCACGGCTCAACTGCCCCATCTCGGCAGTATCATCACTGCTGAGTATTTGGAACAGTGCCCTTTCCTCTGTGGCCTACAGCTCTGAGCTCCAGGAATATTAAACAGTCATTCTCGGGCAGTAGTTCAGAGCCAGTCACTATCAGATTGCCCCAAACAGCTAAGGGTAGACTCGATAGGAAGCAGAATGTGCCAGGATTACACAAAGGAGTTTGTGGACCCTGGGTTGAAAGAAAACTTTTACATGAAGTTGTATTTCCTTTGATGTGCTTCCCAGTTGGTCTCCTCTAGCTTTCCCTTGTAAACCCACTGAATATCTTGTTCAACAAACCAGACATTTTTTCCTATAGAATGGGTACCCCAGAGGAAGGGAGGAGAAAGAAGGCTGCCTTCTTCATTGACCGTGGTCTGATATTGGACACAAGGCCAAGGACAGCCCCAGGGCACAGTCCCAAAGATGCATCTGGGTTCAGTTGATGCATCCATTGCACCTGTGCTGTGGGCCTGGCCCTGTCCCTGGTCAAGGAGATGAGGAAGACGTGGTCACTGCCCTTGCTGGTCTCACAGCGTAGTGATGCAGACAGTTATCTCAAGTGATCAGTACAATTTTAGTGGATAAGTTCGTCTAAACTAGCAGCAACTTATCCTGATGAATAAAATTATAGGATAGGATTTTTGTCATGTAACTCAATCTCAGCACCATGTTGTTTTTGTTTTGTTTTGTTTTATCATTAAACACCCAGAAATTTATCGAGAGGTTAAGGCAAGCTTGACCTGGCGCAGTTAGTTTGTCTGGAATCCGCTGTCCTTAGTTGTCTGCACCCTCCCAGAAGTGCCCCAATCGGGAGAGTGCCTGGCCCTCCTACCCTGAGTGAGGAATTTTGTTGGTCCTGTAACTCCCACTCCCCCACAATGGAAGCTTTGTCTACTTGAGCTGAAATTTCCTCAGGCAGCTGTAACCCCAGCCCCTAGATAGTCCTGGATAATTTTCTTCTCAATGAACTATGCTCTGTATATCCACTGTCTTGCTGAGCTTCATCTTGGCGAGAGTCCGAGGAGAGGCTGGCAGATGTGGGGGGAGGGGGCCTCGTACTGGAAGCAGGGCTCCAGGTTCTGGATCTGCTCTGTCTGCAAGCTCACCACGTGAGCCCAAGCGTGGTCCTTCCCCTCTCGGAGCCTCAGTGTCCTCACCTGGAAAATGAGGGAGTTAAACTGAAGGAACTTGCAGTTCCCGCATTCTTTGAACTTTTCAGTTAAGTAAACATTTATCAAGTCCCTGCCAAGTGCCAGTTCTGAGTAGGCAGTGGAGAAACAGAGAAAATAAGACACGGCTCCTGCCCTCGATTAGAACAGATTAGAGTTCTTAGCGTCCTTCCCAATGAAAGCATTCTTGAGGAAAATGTTACTGGTAGAATGCCCTTTGGTTTCTGTGTGTTGGGGGCAGGGGAGGTGGGTGTTTTGTTTTGTCTTGGGGTGTTTTGCCTTTTATGTTTCTGTTGTTGAAGAGATTTGAGTGTGGACTCCCCTGGGATGGTTTGGCCTGGCCTGATTTCTCACAGATTCTCCACTGATAAACATCGAACACCCCTGTGAGCAAGTCAGAGCCTAGGCCCTGGGGGTGGGGTGGGGCTGGAGTTGGCGAGGGTGGGCATGGTGGACTATGCTCCCCGGAAGCAGAGCCGTAGAAGGGATAGAGCACCGGCCTGGGAAACCAGAGTCCCGGCTCTGTCACCAACCGACTGTGTGACCTTAGGCAAGACCCTTCCCCACCTCGAATCTCCGTTTCCCCGTTTGTAAAATGAAAGGCTTTGACTGAGTGTTTGCACAGGTTTCTCCAGGCACTGATGTTCTGTGGTTCTGTGATTCTAGGATTGTCTGGGGAAATATTGAGCCGCAGTCCAAGAAAGTCCCAGCTGCCCTTGCCTGAACTGATTCTCGTTGTCCTACACAGAGACCTGAGGGGCGGAAGCCGAGTGAAGCGGCGCATAAGAGCATTGAGGCCGTGGTGGCCCGGCTGGAGAAGCAGAACGGCCTGAGCCTGGGCCACAGCACGTGTCCGGAGGAGGTCTTCGTGGAGGCCTCGCCGGGCACGGAGGACATGGACAATCTGGAGGATGCCGTCGTGCCCCGGGCTCTGTACGAGGAGCTGCTGCGCAACTACCAGCAGCAGCAGGAGGAGATGCGTCACCTCCAGCAGGAGCTGGAGCGGACTCGGAGGCAGCTGGTCCAGCAGGCCAAGAAGCTCAAGGAGTACGGGGCACTCGTGTCAGAAATGAAGGAGCTCCGGGACCTCAACCGGAGGCTCCAGGACGTGCTGCTCCTGAGGCTTGGCAGTGGTGAGTGCCCCGGCAGGCCACCTACCGCTCCACACGGTGGGGGACGGGAGGAGGCTTGGTGCAGCTCTTCTCCAGGGAGGGCATGGGGGACACGAGGGCCAAGTGCCCTCAAGGCTAGGGAAGGGCAGACACTTGGCTCAGCAGTCTCCCAAGGTAGAGCCGCCCCCCTCCGGCAGGGAGTCTGATAGGAGCTTCTGAGGGCAGTGGCCTCAGCTACCTGGAACCCGGTAGGGAACATGGAGAAGTGTGGCGCAGAGAACCGGGGCCACCACTCATTCCTGCACTCGTTCAACAAGAGGCGGTCCCAGAGGTTGAAGGAAACCTCTCCAGGGCAGTTTCAGGAACGTGAAGAGAACTACACATGGTCCTAAAAGAGTGTAGTTAAGTCAGAAAGTGATAAATGCCACAAGGGGCATGAGGATAAAATGAGAGAGTTCAGAGTTTGGACAGGTTGTTTGTAACTGAGGGAGACATCAGGAAGGAGGTGGTCCTTGAAGCAGGCCTTGGAGGTTGGGGATATCTCAAGGCCGGAGAGGAGGCAGAGGGCAGCAGCCCCTGAGGGTGAGAGAGTGCCCCGAGCCTACTGAGAAGAGATACTCCACGTGTACTTTGAGGACAGGGGTCGAAGACCTTGAAAACCAGGCCAGCTGGAACGTTGGACTTGTTTGGGAAGGAATGAAAAACACTGAAGAGCTTTTGAGCAAGAGGCACATGACCTTAGGAGGATTAACATAAAGATGTAGAAAACTCCTTTGGTTTCCTCGTAGAAGAATTTAAGAGGCTCTTAATGCTGTAAGCGATATTAACAAACTAGGTTTTGGGGTTTTCTCTTATAATGTGGTTTAGAAGCAGGAATCAGGAAATTTGAAAGGCAGCAGCCTGGACAGCAGGGGGAAATGACTGCCTCACAGAGAGAACAAGAAAGAAACACTCTCAGAACACAAGAATCCAGAATTGTAAAAGATAGAGGCCAGTCACTATTGCGGAAACCAGTGTAACAGGGTTCACAGCCACTACATCCCCAGAGGACAATCATTACTAAGCCTGTGCCAGTGGTTTTTTTTTTTTTTTTGCTTAAAAATGGGAGCAATCTAGTCTAGAAACACACAAGTTCTATTCCCAAAGTTTGAATCAAATATAATTTTGCACTCAAGAAGGAAGGTTTCTGTTATCAGGTAATAGATTTCTATGTAAAGCCTCATTCATTCTGCTTTGATGTTTAGGTAGATGTGCTCTTATCCTACCTCACTTATATTCATAGCTGTCTTTTATATCTTAGAGTGGGTCCCGGAGACAGTGTCTCAGTAGATCTTCAGAATGGCTCAGGTAGTCAGCTGAGAGGTTTTCCATGCCTTTGGCACAGAGAAGGAAACTGAGGTTGGGACTTACCCAGAGCCACTGGGGAGGCAGAGACAGAACTCACGTCAGACCAAGTCCCCTTATAATCTAGGCCGGTAGTTTCCCCACTTTCTGACTCGGCCTTGGTCTTGGCCCTTCTCCCAGGTCATAGCCTGTAGAGGTGTGAAGTGGCAGTAAAGGTCACATGTGGTAGGCAACCTAAAGAGTTATTAAAATTCTACCTCGAAATTAAAATCTTAAAAAGAAGCCCTAACTGCAAAATTTCACAGAAGCTATGTTGGTCTTGGAGATGGGATGGGGGATAGGGAGAGAATTGAAATTTTCAGAAAGAAAAAGTGTTTCCTGGTCTTCAAATGAGTAATTTTTATTTTCACTGCACCTTAAATGCTACACCTTTTGTAAAATTCTTGTGGGGAAAAAGCACACTAACAACAAAAACTCCCCACGCCATTTTTTCAACTCCTGGGGAAACTGCCTGCTTGTATGATCATGAACTGGGCTTAAACTCCAGAAACCACTCCTGGACCTCTGGGGCAATAATACACTGCATTTTGCATCATTACGTGCCTCTTTAGTCATAAAAACAGACTAACTTGACCTCAGCCATAGTTTCAGTGTCTTGAACTTCCTAGGCTCTCCTACCCCACAGGCCTTGATTGCCATCATGAGGACCAGTGGTGAGCTTTCCCTGCTCAGTCACCATTGTCTTCATAGTGGATGGGCTCAATGGAAGTCAGCTCAGGCCGCCAGTGTGTGTGGAGCACCCACGACTACGTGCAGGGGGCCGTGGGCATCCTAGAATACTACACTCACCGTCCCTAACCTTTGAGAGCTTAAAGTCCATTGATTAGCACTTGTTGATTGGAGAATGATAATGTGCCAAGTTCTAAGACAAGTCCACAAGAAAATAACAGAAGGGTTTCTACCCTGAGGGGAATTTGTATGTTTTCACAGACATAGTCTAGTCTTCGGAATCAGCCAAGCCTGGATTCAACTTCCCTACTTCCCAACTCTGGCTTTGGGAACTTTCTTTCCTCCCTTTCTTCCTTGTTTCCTTTCCTCCTTCCCTCTGTTCTTCCATAGTTATTCACTGGTGTTCTGGTATGTGCTAGGCATTTTGCCTAGTGGTGAGAGGTTGATATGTTTACGATATAGCCCTTGCCCTCTGCCGTTGAAGAGGTCAGAGTTCGATGAAGGAGATAGCCACTGACACAACTAGTGACCGCACAAGGCATAAATGTTACCAGAAGGACAAAAGCACGTGGGGCTGTGGGACTGCAGAAGAGGGGCATCCACTGAATTTGGGGGGACTGGAGAAGAAAGGCTTCCTGAAGGAAATGACATCTAAGCTGGAACCTGAAGGGTGAATGTTACTCAGATCTGAGTGAGTACATGGGGAGAGTGAGGAGCGATCGAGGCAGAGAGCACCTCTCTGACCCTTGGTGTTCTCATCTGTCAAGTGGAAATATTAATACCCCTCATAGCATGGTGCCTGGCATTCTGGTTGGTGCCCACTTAACTGTCAGCTTTTTTTTTTTAACGCCATTTAGTGGCAGGGGCCCAGTTTGGTTTTTAATTCTGTCCTCCTAACCATAATTGACTGTAAAACCTTGGGTAGGTTAACTAACTTCATGTCTGTCAGGGTCTTCTGTTATAGAAGGGCGATATATGTACATACACATACTATAACTTAGTCAGCCAACATTGACCAGATGCTTTCTGAGCTTAGGGGCCCGGAGAGACACGAAGAAGTCTAAGACACTGGAAGTTGAATTTGGGGTGTGGGTAGTGATGGAGGTAAATATGTAAGCATGTAGTTGAAATGCAGTGTGATGAGTCCTAGAAGGGGTTGGGTGGCTAGCTTAGCCTTTGAAGGTGGAACTCTCTTAGTGAGTCTGGGAAGACACCCCCTGCTGTAATAGCTCCTCATCTGTGCACATCATCAAGACACTGCTAACATGGCAAAGAGCCAGCAAGTGACTAAGACCCTCTTTGTTTCTTGGCTTCATGTGTCCTCTGAGAGCACATCCTGAGCTGTACCATCCTTGGCCCCCTGGGCCTAACTCAGGCATTGTTCTTAGAGGCCCTTCCTTGCATATTTTCTCCTATCCACCTTGCCTGGGGGTGCAGCTCAATGGCCTTTGTCCAGCTGGGGTGCTGGATCATCTACACCATAACAGGCAGATTCAGAGGCAAGAGAGGTCAATAGGTCACCAATGCTCAGTTTTAAAAAGAAGGCTACCTCCCTGCCTGGAGGCATCATTGCTGACTCCCCCAGGCCTTATGGTCCTACAGGTGGTGGATGAGAATGGGCAGAGAGCAGGAGCCTGACCCTTGAGCCCGATGGGGACCTCAGAGTGGTGAGCAGACCTTCTAGCAGCCAGGAGTCATAACAATGCACCTGGTGGAGGTCGGGGGCTAAAAGGCAAGAGGACAGCAGCAAGACAGGATGAGAAGATGTTTCCGAGACTTCCCTACATGTCTCACTCCTTCATTTGTGCCCTTATTAATTCAGCTTTCATTCATTCCACAAATACACATAAGCTGGGTTTAACGGGAAAGATTCTCTAGAGCATGGAGTCCTGGAGAGGTGAAGGAGCTTAGTCCCAGGAAATGGACTGGTGCTGCTAATGCAGAGACAAGCCCAGACAGTATCACAGGCCCATTCCAGGGGGGGTCTCCTGACACCTGGTCCTATGTGACTCCTCTGGGCCCTCACCTGCACAGCCTTCTTTAACCCTTGGACTTCATTGTCACAGATGTGGAGGTGACTCCTGGCCCCACTCCTCACAAAAGACATCTCTGTGAAACAGAACTTTCCTTTCTGTGATCGGAGCATGGGAAACAAAGAGGGTCTTAGTCACTTGCTGAGGGGAAGGAGCCCCACTCTCCCCCTGAGGGTCTCTGCTCTCAGGCCCTCTGTGACAGCGTCAAACTTAAGTGAGGAAGCAAATGTCAAGAATAAAGCCCTGTGAGCATAAAGCATATTATGTTTAATAAATGCCAATCTTTTTCCTTTTGTGCCCTCTTTGGCCCACCCTCTCCCAAGGAAGTAAATACTGAGGACCCAGAAAGCATGTGGATAGTCCAACTGATATTTTCCTGTGCATATGTTCATTATTTTCATTCATTCACCAATTATTTACTGAGGACATCCTTTGTGCCAGGACTGCATTAGGTGCTAGGCATATAGAAACAAACAAGACGGTCCTGTTTTTAAACATTTACAAGTTAGAGCGCTGGAGCCATGTTTATTGAACTGGTGCTCAGCAGACTCAGAGCTCCAGGGGCTTAAGGGGAGGCACACTGGAAAGCCAGTTGCAAGGGGGAGCTGTGGTGTGTGAGAGAGACTCCATGTTCCCTCTCGCTTTCTCCTCGGCTACATTCCTTGTTCATAGAGGTCAAAGACAAAAGCTTAGACATCGTCCTCAGTGTTAGCACAAGTGCCTCTTAGATAGTTATATTCATTTTGGTGTGATTCAAGTGATTTTAGTCCAGCTAAAGCTGACAAGGACTCTGTGAGGAATATGGAGAGGAAGACATAATCCCGGCCTTCAAGGTACACAGTCCAGTGGGGAGCACAGATGTGCACACAGCACGACACCAGGGAGAACAAAACAAGAGCTGTCATTGCAGGAGGGAGGAATATACTGGTTTTAGATTTGGGGTGTGCTTTGTCAGGGAATGGAGGCAGAAATGATGAATCCTGACCCGAAAGAGGGCGTAATAACATAATAATGAGCGTAATAATGGTAATTCACACATGCATCACACTACGGGTTTGAAAGCACCTTGACATTTTTATATCATCGAACCTATTGCGATAGCCCTATTGTGAGGCCAGCTAAGGAGGATTATTCCCACTTGAGCGAGGAGAAGCAAAAAGAAGAGCTCACATTCCCTGTTGGCCAGATCACAGACTGGTTGAAAATTTGAAGGGGAAAGCCATTGTCTGTAAATCTGTCTTGGCTCTTTAGAGCTGGGTTTCTATCACCTCTGGTCCCCTCTGGGCTCATGCCTTGTGTTCTGTCCAAGGTCCGTTAAAATACCAGCTTTGATCTTTAAAATCCTTTGCGGTTGGAGCTGGATTCTTTAAGCACAGGTCTCTGATGGTACCTTTGAAAAGGCAGCTAATGTCAGCCAAGTGCCTCCTGCTGACTTTCCCCTATGCCGAGGCGGCCTGGGCTTTGGCAACAGATACCACTAGAGTTTGAATCTCAGCTCTCTGGGTCAGTACCTGTGCAACTTCAAGTAAATGACTGAGCCCTTCGCAACCTCTGTTTTCTCCTCAGTAAAATGGCTATCTTTAATGCCTACTCAGTGATTAAGGGCCTGCATGGGCCCGAGGTCAGAAGTACTGGGGTTTTGAACCCTGGCTTTTCCATGGTCTAATTTGTTACCTTGAGCAAGTTACTTAAATTTCTGGGCCTTAGTTACCTTCTTTGTAAAGCGGAGTCAATGAGAGTACCAACCATTATAGTTCTTATGAGGAGTAAACGAGCAGATGTATGAGAAGATCTCTGTCCAGGGGCTGGCACGTAGTAAGTGTGCAGTGGGTCCAGCATATGATGTAGGATCATTGGAGGATGTACATGGGAAAATGTTTGTGTAATGCTTGGCATATAGAGTCATTGTCCTGCCACAGAGCACGGGTATAGTTGTCTTGGCGTATCTTAATCTTTGGTCAACCCCAAATGCCTCCTGGAGATTTCTGCTTCCCCTGGTAAGTCCTCAGAAATCATTCTTAAATGGACCATTTTACAACTTTGCCTGGCCTCAAGCTCAAGTTCACTGGTCTGTAGTTTATAGGATTCTCCCTCCACCCACTGTTCCTGAACAGAATTCTCTTTTCCCATCTCCAGTCCTCAACCACTCCTTTTGACCCCCTCAGTCCTTCAGCCATCACTGTTTATGGCTCAGTTTCCTCCTTGCTGGGGCTCTCCTTCTGGGGCCCCTTCACCTCAGGATGCTTTGCCGTCTCCTACAGCCTCAGTCCGTTCTCACCTATCAGCAGGAGCGCTCACAAAAGTTGGGCACTGAGGGGGGCCACAGAGGGTAGGGGAGAGCCATCCTGTCAGGTCGGGCTTGTGTATCCCCATTGCAGACGTAAGGCCCTGGAGGTCCACAAGCTGACAGCTGCATCCGTGAGTGGTGGAGTGGGGCCAGAACCACTGTGCGCCATGCCTCCTCAACTCGGGTGGCAGGAGAAGATCTAGTGGTGAGAAATGGAATTGTTTCTCCTAAAGATATGGGTGATCTTCTACTTTGAAGGGCTCTTTGCACCATTAACTGAAAGATTACCCACAGTTCCTCCTCAATGATTTTAAGAACAGATTTCAGAGTGGCAGGGCCATCCAGGAGCCTCCTTCCTCTTTCTCTCTGGAGTTCATTTCTCCAGAGCCATGGGGATGGGGCTGAGGGACAACTCCAGGCTGTCCCTTTGTTACCTGCTTGGGTAACTTAGAACATGTAGGAGTTGCTGGGCTTTTCTCTACTGCCAGAACAGGAATGTACTTTCCCTGTAGAACGGTACTTTGCCTGATGGTCATCGGCTTTGGTGTGGCCAGGGTTGGAAAGGCTTGTTCTCTGCTGGATTTACCAGTCATAGGAAATGGAGGTAGGAGAGGACTCCTTACGGGCAAAGGCTGGCCTCTCTGAATACCTGATTTAGGCCCGACACTAGGGGCTTGTCATATATAAAACAGCCTCCATGATAGATAAGATCATCCGCTGAGGCCCAGAGAGCAGGCTCAGATGTAGTATCTTTCCTGAGGTTGCCCATTCAGGGGATGGTAGAAGTAGGTTTCGAGTTGAGGCCTGTCTTACTTTTCCATACACCAGGTAGGCTGATCCCACAGGCATCCGGCCCCGGGTTTCTACAGTGGCTGTGTCTCCCCTGCCTTCATGATTAAACCTCCTTTTTGTGCTACAGTGGATTCGGGGACTATTGAATGGGATGTTAACACGCCTAATTTAAGAGCCTACCATTTCTTCTTAGCCTTACCAAGCTGTATGATCTCAAGATGCCAACCAGAAAATTCTGAGAGTTTTTATAGAAATTACCTCTTTCAATAAGAAACCAATCCAACCTTCACCCCCATCTTATAGATGGGAAAACTGAAGACCAGAGAGGGCATAGGACATGCCTAGGCCATGTGGAATCTGAACAGATCCATCCTTATGAAGCAACAGAGGGTTAAGATGAATGGATGGACTAAGTCTGGTTGCCTGGTTCAGTGGGGCCCAGAGCCTGGCTGCACCATCTGTTACTGTTCCAGGCAGC
This sequence comes from Lutra lutra, assembly GCF_902655055.1. Taxonomy (NCBI): domain Eukaryota; kingdom Metazoa; phylum Chordata; class Mammalia; order Carnivora; family Mustelidae; genus Lutra; species Lutra lutra. Next base: position 159,180,459 of record NC_062281.1, read on the forward strand.
TGACTTTGGTTGCAAGTAATTCTTAGAGCCCTAGCATGCTAGTCCTGTGGGGAGCCCTAGAGCTTACTTCGTGCAGCATCCACACAGGACAAGAAGCCTTTTGTAGCCTCCTTGCCGAGTGATCATCCTACCTCCTGTAACGTCCCTCTAGAGACAGAAAGCTCACTTACTGCCTTCCAGTGCAGTCCGTTCCATTACTGGGTGGCTCTGACTATAGGGAAATGGTTTTGTGCAGGAGCATTTGTCAGACTCTTCCTTTGTTCCAGGCCCTACACTGGCCCCAGGGAAATCAGACAGCTAAGACCCTGGTGCTGCCTTAAAGAGTCCCGGTGTCATTAGCCGAGAGGTGCAAAACAGTGTGAGCTTTGCTATACTCCTGGGCTCCCAGAGTGTTGGGAGAGGATACAGAGGAAGGTTCCTTAGGTGACTGGGCAGGAGTACTGAAGGTGACTGGAGAAGGCCCCCACATGAGGAACTCGTTAGGTTTATCCAGATGAAGAGAAAGTGAATAGGATCTCAGGCAGCAAGACAGCCTGAACAAAGATTTAGCGTTAGGAGAGAAGCTGGCTCTCTCGAGTAGTTTCTGGCTGGACTACATGATGGAGAGCTAGCTAGGAGGAAGGACATGTCTGGTGGGACGGACTCATGCTGTTCTGCACATTCCTGCCGTTTGGATACTCTCTGGGCCCAGATGGTTGGGTGGGGAGGGAAGTGGAAGAACGACAGATGAAGAACCAGCCCAGTTTTGACTGCCCACCGGCTTGCAAAGTATAGGCTCAGAGCTGCTAGAGGTGAGATGAATCCCGGGGACACCCCCTCCTTGCCACTGCCCCCTTGTGGAGTTCTTTAAGGACTCCCACTCCCCAAGGTCAGAGATGAGCTGAGAGTCCCACAGAGTAAGGAAGACATGAGACGCCTTTGAAATCTGAAACCTGCCCTTGGCTGAGGAGGTGGAGAGCAGTGGAAGGAGCAAGGCTTTAGAATTGAACAGCCCAGAATTTGAGTCCTCACCACCTGTGAGACTTTTGGCACATTACCTCTCTGAGCCTCTACAGAGATGATAAGATCTGTTTTGCAGGACTTCCATGAGGATTAACTTCTTTACTTTAACACATGTTTAATGACTGTTGTATGCCAGAGACATTGTACTGGGTGCTACAGAGATAGTGAACAAGACCAAGGCTGCCCTTGCAGTTTCTCCACTGTAGCCAGGAGTTGTGAAACAAATAATTACTTGACATCAAGGTGAAAAGTACTACAAAGATTGAAGAAAGAGCGAGAGATTTTGGTGTAGGGAGCAGAACAAAGAAGACATTCAGTAGGTATCGGTCACCTCAGAGAGGAGCAAATATGTCATTTGAAATGGGCACTACAGTTCCTTAAAGTGGGGAAGATACCCTGACTCCCATGACTGGGCCCACTCCTGCCACTCCTTGCTGGGTTTCTGCCCCATGGAGAGGGCTCACAGGTCCATTCCAGCTCTGCTGCCCTGTGGGTTTGACTCCTGAGGAGGGGACCCCGCTGTGGGGGCATCCAGCTGAGCTGCAGGAACTTGCCCAGTCTGGTACCTCAGGCAATACCAGCTTTTCCTGCCTCTGCCCAGCAAAGCCTGCCCCAGCCCTTGGTCACAGAAGGTGCTGGGAAAATGGGGAAGGTGGGGGAGAAGGACCCAAAGAACCCGCTGCTAACTATGACCCCATCCCCTGCCTGACCATCCCTCTACCTTCCCCAGAACTCATCACACATCAGTGCTCCAGTCAGAGCTCACCTCTTCCCTGAAGCCTCCCGGGGTCACCAAGTTGGTGGTGACCCCTCCGTCCCCAGACCCTTTACAGATCATCATGCTTCCCACTTTCTGGCTGGTTATGGAGCCTTGATTATGTGCCAAGTGCCTTCACTGTTTGAGAGGCCTTCACTCCCAGTGAGCTCCTGCCCATCAGTCCTCCAAACCCCAGCACAGAAGTGTGTGGCTAGCCCTCTGAAGCCTTCCTAAGTCTCCTCCAGGTGAAGCATCCCCTCCTTTGCTTTTGTTCCCAAGTCTTTATCCTGACCCTTGGTCTGTTGCCTGCCTTCTGTCACTGCTGGGCTGTCAACCATTCAGGGCCGATCTAGCCCAAGGCTAGCACTTCGTAGATGCTCAGCAGATTCTCACTGAGAGAATGAGACCAGGTTTGTCCCCGCCCTCACTGGAGGCACAATGCAGCTAAGAAACAAGCACAGGGACAATAGCAGGTGAAAGCGGCTGATTGATGCCTTTTGAGAAACAGTGATGGGGCCCACAGAGGAGGGCCCACCTGCCTACCTCTGGGCCATCTTCCCTGCCTCTTTCTAAGACTCTTGTATACCTCCTTTGTTGTTACCTAGCTATTCCCGGGCTCAGGTCTTTGTAAACAGAGTGGAATCCTCATTCTTTTTTTTTTTTTTTAAAGATTTTATTTATTTATTTGACAGAGAGAGATCACAAGCAGGCAGAGAGGCAGGCAGAGAGACAGGAGGAAGCAGGCTCCCTGCTGAGCAGAAAGCCCGATGCGGGACTCGATCCCAGGACTCCGAGATCATGACCTGAGCCGAAGGCAGCGGCTTAACCCACTGAGCCACCCAGGCGCCCCGGAATCCTCATTCTTCTACCCAATCCAGCATGCCTCTGTGCTACAGTAGCGGTTCTGAATGCATGTAAGAATGTTGACTTGATTCACCTTGCATTTAGGAAGAAACTAGAATGACACCTGTAGCAGAGAAACTTCCTATTCACTGACAGAAGTGATACTAAAAGTACTAAATGAAATGATTTAGTACTTTTTAAGAAAAATCTAATATTCTTAGTCTTTCTGTTTCAGCGGAAATCAGAAATGGTATTTCGTGTTCAAACATAGACATGTATTTTGGGGACATAGATGACTTCTGAATCTCCTGGAGGTCACACAAGCATTAACTTTTTTTAGAAAGGTTTTCAGGAAGAACATCATTAGTCTAACATAAGCCAGACAAAAACAGAGTGATATAATTTCATTTATTCGTTGTGCCAACAAACACTTATAAGCCCCTTACTCTGTGCCATGATTCCCATTTTATGGAAAGGACCCCTGGGGCTTAAAGACTAAAATAAGTAACAGAACCTCTTCTTATACCAGGTTTTCTAACTAAAGCCAGTGCTTGTCTATCAAATCACAGCTATTTGTATGCAAAGTAATGGAGTTTCACATAAAAGCCTCCACTTCTGAAGAACTGGGACAACTGTGTTTTCTCCGGGGGGGTGGGGGGGAGGCCAGTGCCTCACTGGGCCTAGATCTTGGGATGCCAGCAGGGACTGTGTGCTGAATGGGCTCCTGAATGACTGAATGAAAAGACAAGTACTACCTTTTATACTTTTTTAAAAGCTTCCTTTACCCAGCTGAGAGGTTTCTCTCCATGGAAGGTGTATTTTCCCCAAAATAAACCCGAAGTGGATCAAAAGGCTTTTTTTTTTTTTAATTCCTACTCTTCCCACAACATGAAAAAAGTTCCTTTGTTGCCTAAAATATCTGCACCAGATCTTACAATGCTGTCTCTTCGTGCAAGTGCTTATTATTGTGGCTAATTTGGTCACATGTGTTTGAAGGAGAACAATGCCTCAGAAATTTTTAAAAGCAAAACAGCAATCTGAGGCATTTGTTGTAATGAGATGTAAATTGCCAACATCGTTAGTAGTAGAGCCGACTAAAATTCGCAATGAAATCTTTTTCTCCCCTCCTTCTTAAATTAAAAGCACTAGAGGCTCTCCCCTCACCTCCCCAAAGAAATCGCATGCTTTTTAGTCCTTTTCTCTTGGATTCTGTAATACTGAACACCCCATTTTAAGGATCCAGTCATCCTTTCATTCACCTGCCACGTCCTGAGCCTCTGTTTTGCGCCTGCCTCTGTGCTGGGCTCTTCCGAAGGCATCACCAGCTTTCGTGGTGGCTACGGGCAATCCCCACTTTGCAGGTAGGAAAAGCCAAGGCACAGAGAGGGGAGGTGCCTAGTCTAAGGTCATGAAGCTATGATTCATACCCAGGTCCCCTGAGAAGCCCCTCCTGAGGCGTGCCTTCAGCTGGTCTGCCCTCCTTGCTGAGGCGGAGGAACCTGTGCTGAAGAAGAGAGCAGCCTCTGGGTGTTAAATGGTACTGAGGGAGAATGGTAGGAAACAGTTTTCCTCTAAAGCCAGAAGATCCCAACACTGTGGTCCCCGAGGAGACCAGCATGAGCCCAGGGGGGCACGGGTGTGCCATGGGGGTGCCAGGACCTGCTCTGTGTGCACCAAAGCCATGGTTTAGTGGTGGATTAACAGAGTGGCGAGGGATAACGTGTGTGTGAGGGAGGGGCGGTGCTGGGGAGCAGTGTTTCCTCAGTGTCCACTCTGTGCCACACCCTGGAGTGCTCATTTTTTATATATCGTCAACTCACTGAATCTTCAGTCTTGCCAGATCTCTGTTGTGGCTCCTTCTTTCAGGTGAGTCAACAGGGTCAGAAAGGTTAAGTAATTATTCATGTGGAAATTACCTGTTGAAGGTAGAATGTGAACCAGGCACTCACTGTGCTGAGCCCTGGTCTCTGAAATAAAAAGACACAGCCTCTGCCTGCCCTCAGGCCTCAAAGTCTAGTGGGGGAGACAGACACAGAAACAGCTGAGTGCCTCTGATTATTGTGGGAGGTGGGAGGCAGAGTTCCTCCACCTGAGGAAGCTTACGGCTCACCCTAAACAGTTAAGTGGCAAATCCAGAATTTAAATTCCAGTCTCTGACTCCTAATGCTAAGCCAAGGCGTGGAGAGAATAACACCCCCCTTTTGAAGGGATAGAATAGCCTCATGGAGGAGGTGGCATTTGAGTCAGGCCTTGAGTGCCTGGTGGAGTTTGGCTGGGTGGACATCTGTGGGGTAGAGTGGTCGGACAGCAGGATCGCCGCAAGCACAGACTGCGAAGCTGCTAAGGAATGGTGTTTGTGGGGAGAGGGCCAGGCTGGCACTTTGGAATGGAGTCTGACTTGGAGAAGGTAGGGGGAGGGGAGCAGCAGGGGATGGGGCCGGAAAAGTGACTCTCAGCCCTCACTCCTAATGTCCCTTATATGTCCCTCTGTAGTCCTCCGAGTCATCTGTTCCAGCTGGCTCTTTCCAATCTGTTTGACAGCCTAATTTCTACTTCTGGGCTGCCAGAAAGGTGACAGAAGTCTAAAGACAGCTCCCACCCACCCCCACCTGTACCCCTAAGCACCTCAACTCAGCAGCAGGGCTTTGTTTAGGGACCTTTGCCCCAGCCTGTCTAAATCCCCTCCTCCCCAATAGCTCTCTCCCCTCATGTCATGAAGGATTTATTGAGAACCTACAGGGTGCCAGGTGCTGTTCTGGGTGCCAAGACTGCAAAGAAAGTAAAATTTTGCCCCCAAAGAGCTTCACAGTCTAATGTGGACAACAGACAGATTGGCAGATGATTGCAAACAGAATTTGCTGGAAGTATTTATAAAACAGAGGCATCCCTCCCCCCTGCCCCCACCCAGTAGTGACCAGAGCAAGGCCTTACAGAGGACATACCTAAGCTCAATGGCAGGCAGATGTGGCTTTATGCAAGGCAGAGATAGTAGCACCTCCAAAGGCATGGTGGCTGGGACAGCACAGCATCGGGGGTCCTGGGCAGAAGCAAGAAGTGAGCACCAGGAGTAGAGAGGAGGCTGGTTGTTCTGGGCCTCAGGAAGGCTACAATGTATGACATCATTTTGAGGGTAATTAGGAAGGAAGGTGCTAAGCAAGGAAGGACACGGTCTTAGGTCTTAGGTCAAGGAGATCTCTTTGGCAGGTGTGTTAGAGATGGGTGGGAGAGAACCAGACTGAAGTCAGAGCTGAACTGGAGTCCTTCTCTTGTCCACCATCTTTTCATAGAAGGAAAAAGAAGCTTTAGAGAATGGACACAATCTTGCCAAAGATGATCTGTGAGCCAGTGGCTACGGGGACCTCATCCTCTCAGCCCAGCCCTTTTTCCTGTTGCTGAATGTCAGAGCAGGAAGAGACCTCAGATGCCAACTGGGCCATGCCCTTTAGGGGAAACTGAAATAATTACCTCTTCCCTGATCTAAGAAAAGATCAAATGCTCCACTTGAGTTTTATCTCAGAAATTCAACCTGAGGGGCGCCTGGGTGGCTCAGTGGGTTAGGGCCTCTGCGTTCGGCTCAGGTCATGATCTCAGGGTCCTGGGATCGAGCCCCGCGTCGGGCTCTCTGCTCTGCAGGGAGCCTGCTTCCTCCTGCCTCTCTGCCTAGTTGTCATTTCTCTCTGTCAAATAAATAAAATATTTTAAAAAAAGAAATTCAACCTGAGATCTCACACAGAGAGAGGAGAAACTTTGGCGTCTGCTTCTGAAACTGTAGAATTCATCATTCATTGTCATTTTTTTATTATTGAGCAAACACTCAGAGAATACCTACTAGGTGCCAGGGGCTGGGGACAAAGAGAAGAGCCCAGCTCTTGAATAGGCGACACAGTATTAGGAGCTGCCATCAGAACAAGCATGATGTCGTCTGTCCTTCACTCTGCCACCTTCTGCATCTACAGTTCACTCCCCTGTGGCCCCTCAATTAAAACACAGCGGAGCCAGGCACAGCACCGAAACTGACTGTCCCAAGATGAGCCATGCGTTTCCATCAGCACGGTTCTGCTGCCCCGCCACGTTGCCTTGTGTTTTGTGCGGGGCTCACACTTACACCCTTGGAGACTGCCGAGATTCTGTCTTGCAGATGGCAGCGGCCGGCAAGTCAAGAATGATAGTCTTGTTCTAGGAAGCCATGTCACGAGGAATTTTAGTAACAAAATCACCAAAACCATCTCTACCACCAGCCAAAGTCTAGGATATAGCAATTGAACATAGAATTGCAACTAGCTCATTAGGGCTTTGATGTATAAAGAGCTCTGTACCAAGTGATGCACCTGGTTAGGATAAGGAAAGATTGGACCATGATATTCATCAGTTACTTAAGGTATAGGCATGGCCCAGGGGACCCACGAGAGCAGTAGCCAAAACCCTGAGCCTGAACAACCACCGAAAGGTTTGCGGGGGGAGCATTTCCAGCGTGCTGAGCTCTCCATTGGCCTTTGGAATTGCTCTCCTCTAAAAGTTAATCAAGTCATTCAGCCTTATTTACTCATTTTCATCCTGTTTCTCTGCCCTTTGGTAATCAAGACACAATAGGTGATTTAAAAAATAGTCCATCATTTTTAAACGCTAATGGAGAAGAAAAAAATACTCCCCTTAGAAACCACCACCATTTATCCAGCTTCCTTTCACTGTTTAAACTGCGTGTAATTTGTGTTGATTGCATTAAAATAAAAATCAGGGTAGCTGCTAGATCAGGCAATCAGAAGCTTAATCTGTATTGTATTTTAATTTCTTGGTTGAAAAGCTTCTGTCTAGCTAGATACTAGGTCTTAGGGAGGGGGAGGCCTTTGCATTTCTCCCCACTGCTTGCCTAACCTCCATTCTTTGGCCATGGCCCACTCCCATGGAGGCTGCAGAGGTGGGCTTTTCACAAATATGCAGTTTGCATATTACAGTGATGCCCACCCTTCTCCACCCTGGTCTTAACAGGACCTCTCTTCTGAGCAGGCAGTTCAGTCCCCTGCATTTCCATTCAGACAATTGACACCTTCAAAGACCACTTCTCATTTGTACTTAGAGTCCGGTTCATTCTTGTCTTCCAGTTTTCTTCCTTTTCCTTTGTGACGTTCATACCTCATATTATTTTCAAGCCTGGGTTTAAGTGTAGTCCAATGGACAAAATAAGCCAGCCTATTTATTTTGTGCCACTATGTGCTGATAGATGCGTAGTTAAAAAATATTTGCCTTTTATTTTCCTTGGAGTTCTAGACAGATCTCTTTTCTTAACTGCCTAGGTCCTGCCATTGACTTGGAAAAAGTAAAGTCAGAATGTCTCGAGCCCGAGCCGGAGTTACGGAGCACTTTCAGTGAGGAAGCAAATACGTCGTCCTATTACCCCGCTCCTGCACCTGTCATGGACAAGTATATCCTAGACAATGGCAAGGTAGTGTTTCAAGCTCACTATCCGTTCCCTGCAAGTGTTTGTTAGCTAGAGTAACAATGGAGAGTATGGTGGGAGCTTCCTGCGCCACAGCTTGGCCAGTTGGCCTCCTGGCCCGGGCCTGAGTAACTATTTCCAGAATTCGTGTTTTGTAACTAGTGGAGCTGTACTGGGACTTGTTCTTTTTCTCTCCCCCCCTCCCCTTTTTCTTAAATACTGGGCCAAAGTAACTGTAAAAACTAAACTGACATTTTAAAATAGCTTAGTTTTGAGGAAGATTTTAAAAAGCATGGTAGTTTGATGAAACTTGTCCTACCCACCTATAAAACCAGATACATAAAATTTATAAGGTGTACTAGATATGAAATCTCTGATTGACAGATAACTCAATGTGTGTCCATTCACCATTTACAAAGTATCTACATGTTCTAAGCCCTGTGCTAGATGCTGAGGATAAGCTGGTAAATGAGACGTGCTCCTTGTCCCGAAGCTGTTTCCAAGCTGTATGTTCAGCAGAGGTCAACCCACATATAACTCCTCAGATTTTCTTGTAAGACCCTCGGAAAAAATCTTGAAAGAAAACTTAAGCACTATTAGTAGTTACATTGGTACCGGGGTGAAAAATAACGGAATAGCCTTGAAAGGTCTTAAAGTCACATGATAGCACTGGGCAGGAAGAGAACTGTTCTGACATCCTTCTAACCTCCAAATGGATTCATCTTGGAAGAAGTATATTGGAGTCCTTTGTCTAGGCACTAGTCAAATTCAGTTTTAGTGTTCTATTTCTGCCACCGTGGCATACATTACAGACATCACCTCTCATTCTTCCCCAAAGAATCATCTGTGTCAGTCTGTTTTTCTTGCCGCCTTGTGCTTCAAAAGGTCTCTGTTTATCCAGTATTGTTCCCCAGTGGGCTGATGAGAAAGAAAAGGTTGTTTTCTTTGGGTTCGTCCATATACGTCCCTGCAACTGGCCAGATTGAGGCAAAAAGCAAATATTGTCCGCTGAGGAAATGAAATGTGTTAGTCTTGAGGGCTTTCTTGGATAGGCTGTCATGCCCTCTTCTCCAACTGAGCACTGCCTCCCCACACCCCACCCCCCGGAGGCAGAACTGATGCACTGGGTCGTTGGCCCCTTCTCTCTTGACATGCTCCAGCCCACAGGCTTTAAAAGTGTGCTTTGCAGGGGACAGATGGCATGACAGGGTGGATTTAGGCAGCCCAGACAGAGCCTGAATGCCGAGTAGAGCTCTATCTCTGTGCTTTCTGTGTGATCTTGCTTGGATGGGTCCTTCCCTTTTGTGGGCCTCAGGGTCTCCATCTTCACGAGCTAGGATGGATCATTGCTCTCCGTAGGCCTTTAATGACTCCAACTGTGTAGCTAAGTTGAGTGAATCTTCCGCAGTTGGAGATAAAAGAAAGGACTATTCTGTGTGTGTTTTCTTTTTAGTGATGACCACAATGTAGAGTGACTAGAGACCTTTTCTTAAGATAGCTTCCAAGAGAAATCTATTTCTCTCTTCCTTTGAAGACTGACGGATAGTTTCTGAGCATTATGGGGGCTGCTTTTGCAGAGGTATCATTTTTCCATTTCCAGAAAATGGGTCTCTCAAACCTCATTTAATGTTTTTACAGGAGTTGCGCAATAAATCTTGAAATTGCCAATTTTGTTTTTTCATTGGCTATTGCTGACATGTTGCTGTAAAGCTAACCTGACTTTTGTTTGCAACTAATTGGTAGCTCAGCAGAGCAAATTTATGAAGAGAGAGGAGAGGAAGCAGACAGACTAGCAATGGATGGTGGCTTCCCTGAGCAGGGTTCCCTGTATCCTCATTGTTCTTGGCTCTGCTAGCGTTTCTGACCCTTTCTTTTCTCTGCCTGCATGAACAAAAGCCTTAATCTCTGCAAAGCCTAGAGCATTAGAATGGGATCCATTTCCTAGTAGGAAACTAGTTTTGTCCTATAAAACATTTCACAAAGCCATTTTTTGATCAAGTCCCATCCTAGCAGGTGCCATATTTTTAATAGCCTCCCTTGACACATAAGGCTAACATTTTGGTCAAATAGCGAACTATATTTTATGTGAATAGGGCTTGCCACAAAAGTTACCTTGATTTTGATTAAGTTCATTGCTTTTTTTTTTTTTTTTGTCTAAGATGGTTTATTTCAGAAACTCATTGAATCACAAAGCTGCAAAGACCATTAAAGTTTAAATAGTCTAATTTATACATGGCATAGATGGGGAAACACATCCAGAGAAGGGATTCCTCTGTAATTTTAGAATAGGTTAGAGACAGGCAGGTAGGAAGTGCAAGCCAGGTCTCCTGGTTCCTAGGCCAGTGTTTTTTCCAGTCTATTCTGCTGCATCTCTGAAAGCTGGGCCTTGCTTCAGGTGACCCTGGGCTTTGTTAACCTGAGGAGCCCTTGTCCCAGCACATACCTGTGATTGGTCTTACCCAGAGCCATTTCTTTCTGTGCTTTGTACTCAAGCTGGCCTTGTACTCAAGTGCATGTCAGAAAACATGTTCTTCTCTAAGGAACAACAGCTCATCAGAACTGAAAGCCTGTGCCATTAAAACATATTAAATATGCCCATCAGTTTCTTACTGCTTTGTGTTCAGACTAGTCCTGATCAGTTTGAAGGGGACAGAAGGGGCAAAGCTTCACCCCATCCCCATGGAGATGTACCGTGAAGGGCTAAATCAGGTGGAGAAGGCTCACAGTAGGCTAGAAATTCAGAGGGGATAGAACTTAGCTCTGCAGCAATTAAAGAGTGTTTCCTGGATTGGGGAAGATAAGCAGGCTTAAGAAGACATAGGAGAAGGCAATCGTTTCTGGACAGGGGAAAGGCCTGAGCCGATACACTGCTGGGAGTGGGAGGGAGTTGGGGGGCGGAGAAGGCAAAGGGAATAACAGTTACTGAATGTGTGCTGTCCTCCTGACATCTGATTCATGTTATGTCATATAATCCTCAGAACAGCTCTATGAATTTGGTGGTGTTCTGCCTCTTCTCCACCTGAGGAAAGTGATGCTCAGAGAGAAAAAGTGGCTAGCCGAACATTCCCAGCTAGTAGGTAGCAGGGTCAGGATTCACACCCGGGGCTGGAGCCTCCAGGGCCCGTCTTTGTGTTACCGCACACTGAAAGTAGAAGGAGGAGAAGGAGTTTGAGAACATCATTGTGATGGCCATAGTAGGGAAATAAAGGCTAGGAGGTTGAATAGAAAGAGAATTCTAGAGGGCCTCTACAGCTGACTAAGGAGATTGGGTTGATGTGATAGTAAATAGGGAGCCATTCAAGATTCTAGAGGGTTCACACAGAAACACAGTTGAAAGACTGGAAGTCAGCTAGTCAAAGAAGGAGAGCCGTGTTTTAGGGAAACTGATCCTGGCAGTGGTTATACGGGGGGTTGGAGGAAGCAGGGACTGGAGGCAGAAAGCCAACCCGTGGCTTCTTCTGGCTTCCCTATCTGCAGTAGTAACCTGTGGTGGGGGGCCAGCAAGGGAAGTGTCTGGGCCAGTACAGAGGAAAGCTGAAAAAGAAACCCAGTAGAATATTGATGCGATAGATAGGCTTTGTTTCCACCACGTTGTCAACACGTTGTCAACACGGTGACACTGGCAGCAGCAGGAAGGTCTGGGTAACGGGCTCTGCCATCATACAGATTTGGGTTTGAATCTTGATCCCAAAATTTACTGCTAGTATGTCTTAGGAAAGGTAATTTTGTCCTTCTGATCTGGATTCATGTCTGTAAAGTGGGATTAATAACCTCTAACCTATTTCCATCTCTTAAGGTCATTATGAGGATTAAATAGAGGGTACAGTCCAGGTCCTCAAAAAAATATTAGTGCCCCCCCTTTATCTAGTAGAATTTTGGCTAAAATGACTGTCATTTCTCTTTTAAGAATAATAAATTAAAAGATTATAGGAAAGAAAGGCCCAGGGTAGAAAAGAGCAGAGATCTTTGAAAAACGGAAGCTGTCTTCCTTCTCGAAGGTTTTCTGATTCCGAATTTAATTTAATTCAAATTCCTTCTTTTTCCCCTATGTGAGGAATCTTGTGAAGGTAGCTTCAGAGTGCCATCAAGGGAGGTGACTTGGGGCCCAGCAGGGAGCAGCAGGAAACTTGTCCCCCCCATGCCTGATCTGACACCCAGATTGCCCACCTGCAGTTCAGACTGAGGAGGAAAGGCCAGACTTGACCTCGGATCTGTATTGCCCAGGTGGCCCCAGGCAGCGCATCTCACTTCCAGGGCTGCATATCTTCCCGAGCGTTGTGAGCAGATTTGCAATCCTGAGGTCTGCTGCATGGGGAGGCCAGGTAGATCTGGTTATCTGATAGCAGGCCTGCAGAGATCCAAGTGATCTTGTGAGCGGAAGGAAGGCAAGGCAGAGGAGGCCAGAAGGATTGTTACTTACTGGCATTCGTGGGTGGGCTGTATTGCTGCGTTGTTTTGTTTTTGTTTTTGTTTTTTAATGATCGGAAAATGTCAGTAATTGGTGAAGGAAGAAATGCTGCTGACCGACCTGTCTTTCTGTCTGTGTGTGCCCACCGTCTTTTCCAAGCCAGTCTTCAGTCGTCTTTGAACAGTGCTTCTTGCTGGTCTGCCGTCAGTCTGGAGGTGCGCGCGGCCTCTCAGACCAGGACCTCTCCCGAGAGGTCTCCTGACCGCATGATGTGGTTGACCTACAGGTCTTGCTGCAGACAAGGACTTTTGGCAGAGCCCTCTCATTACCCTTAGGAAGTATGCTCATTACCAGCTGCCTCCCCTCCTTCCCCACAGAGGCCGTTTCCACCCTCCATAGACTCGTTAGAAACACAACATAAATGTCAATGTCAAAGTCAAAACCCTATTTTTTTTAAAAGGATAACATCAGCAAACGAAGTTTGAGTTGTTAAAGGAGCCAGAAAAGAGAAACACTCTTGGTTCATTGCTAGATCATTCTGAGTCCTTTACATTTAGTGACTCTGCTCTGAAACTTTGAGCGCTAACCTTGTAGGGAGCATTAGACTGTGCTTGTCCTGTGCGCCGTTAGAGTCAGACTAAGGAGGCCGTGGTTTGGTTTGATTTGTGAAAACCACACGTGTTCCGAGCCAGAAGGAACGCAGAGATGAAATCCCCCCTTCCCAGTTCCGTTCACAAGAAGCTGAAGCCAGAGGTGGGAAAGGACCTGTGCAAACACACTCCAGCTGATGGCCAAGCGGGGCTGCTGGCTGCCCCCTCCAGTGGGCCACGGTCTTCAGACTTAGCTGTACACCCGAATTACTTAGGGAACTTTCAACGATCCTAGTCCCTAGGCCCCACCCAGGGTAATAAATCCAAATCCTGGGAATGGGGCCCAGGCATAAGCAATTTTTACAGCTCCAGAGGACACCCGGGTGTGCCGCTGTGGAGAAGCACTGTGCCGGGACAGCAAGCTCCCTCGAAAGGGAGAAAGGTCCTTCTGAAGTGCGACAGAGAGACAACTGTATACGTTCCTGAGATTCAGTCAGGCTCTCAGTGGCCTCGTTATAACTTGAGTAGAGCTTAGAATCTCCGACCTACAACTTAATAGTCGAGTGACTTTTGGCAACTGGCTTCACCTTTCTCAACCGAGTTTTTCCATCTGAGTTGAAGATAGGGTCTCAATGCCTTCCTTCCAGGGTTGCCACGGAGATTTGAGATCATGGATATAAAGCATTCAAATAGGGCCTGGTGCCTTATAGGTATTTAGTAAATAAGCATTATTTCCCTCAAACAAAGTTAATGTAGTATTTATGGAATGAGTCCCTTATAGTTGTGCAGCAGTGTCTTTTAAAGGACAAGAAAAGTTTCCAACTGCCAGCCTGTCCGACGACACAGGTGCTTGTGTTCTTATCCCTTTCAGGTCCATCTGGGAAGCGGGATTTGGGTTGATGAGGAGAAATGGCACCAGCTACAAGTAACCCAAGGAGATTCCAAGTACACAAAGAACTTGGCAGTCATGATTTGGGGAACAGATGTTCTGAAGAACAGAAGCGTCACAGGAGTTGCCACAAAAAAAAAGAAAGATGCGGTTCCTAAGCCACCCCTCTCGCCTCACAAACTAAGCATTGTCAGAGGTAGGTCACTGCAGTACAAACGCAATGACTGAGATGTTGTCCTGTACTCTGTCAGGAAGGTACCAGAAACAGTTCAGGTCAGCAAACACTGAAGCCTCTCCATGCCAGGCCCCAGGCCATGTGTGGGACCTAAGAGAACAGGTATGGACCTTGTCCCTGGAGAGCTCACATTTCACAGGGAGATGAGCCATGGACACAAGTACGGTTCCGGGCGCTAGCGTGAGGGGGACTGATGATGTGTTGAGGGAGGTCTCGGGAGGGGAGCAGACCCCTAGCTGGAAAATCAAGAAAGGATTCCTGGGGAAGAGAGTCCCTGCCTTGGGCCTCAGAAGCAATGCTCCTGACCACTAGCCTCTAAGTGTCCAGACGCCATGTTTCAATGAAGAAAGTAGACTCCATCAACATGTACATTTTGAGCAGGCCGCATGCCAAGTTCTAGGGCAGACAGCAAATATGTCAGATAATTTCAGGTACCAGTGAAGGTGGTGAAGCATCACTTCATGTTACAGTAGGACAAAGAGGGCTGTGTGAGGTGTGGTGGTTGGAGCAGGCCTGCTTGAAGAGGATGGGGCCTGGAGGTAGACGAGGCAGCCCCGTGGAGGTCTGAGGTGTGGTACAACAGGTAGAATACACAGGTGCAAAGGCCAGCACACTTAAGGGATGAGGAAGCTCCAGATGCGCAGAGTCATGAGTGAGGGGAGGGTGAGATCAGGGAGGTGGGTGAGAGCAAGTCTTGAGGGCCGAGAAGGCCACATGAAACAGCTTGAATCTGTGGAGTTCCAACAACACATGACTCCCAGGAGAAGGGTGGTGGGGTCTGCATATCGTGGAGTGACCAAATGGGAGATCAGTTAGGACACTCCTGCTGTGGTCTCAGATAGAGATGATGGTGCCATGGACCTCAGTTATAGCAGTGGGAATGGGGAAAAATGGCCAGATGTCGGGTATGTTTTGGAGGTCAGGGTAGAGCAAGAGACAGCAGGCTGAGGTTGGAGCCATAGGGTTCAAGCCCATGCTGCTGTGATCTGGTGTGAGGCTTGTTCTGCTCTAACACAGCTGCCCTTGCCTGGCTGACTCATGACTGATTATTTAGGCAGCCACTTATTTTCAGACAGTCAGGTTACCTTTAGTCTGCCTGATGTCTGGAATGGTGGGTCCGGAGCTGGGAGGTTGCCATGAGAAACAGGCCTTCCTGGGGATGCAGTCCTGCCCCGCTAGATAGGTGACTGACCTCTGATTCTATTGTACTGGTTGGAAGGTGACTCAGCAGGTCCCAGATGTCTCCCAGTGACTGGCTGGCCCACCACGGTGACGTTGTGGGTCTAAAATCATCTGCCGCGTGTCTGCCTCAGGCATGAGTCTGACCTTCTCTGATTCATCTCCATGTCCTCGTTGCCTGGCACAGGGCCTGGCACACAGTAGGAGCTCAGTAAATGCAGTTGAAACAAATGAAACACTGAGAGCAGCAAGCTGGTCCCCTGATTGACCCTTGGTATGATTTCTTGTCAGTCACTTCCCCTCCGTGTCTGAGTTTCCTCAGCTGAAAACTTCCCTCCTCAGACAACTAAAAGGATAGGATTATAGCTTAGAAAGAGTTATGTTCCAACTATGAAGAAAGTTACCATTCTTTGTTGACAAGTGTGCTGCCTCCATGGAGCTGACGTGAGCCTGTGATGATCATGTCATTGAAGCTCACTGTCTTTCAGTGCTTCTCAGCTTGCGGGCTCTCTCCTGTCCACTCCTGGGGCAGGGTGATGGCAGGTCGAAACAGGAACCAGGTATCGAAAGCCTGGGTTCGAGCCCCAGCTCTGCTTTGGTTTAGCTGTGAGCTTACCCTGGTTCGTACTATATTCTCTTTTCTTTCCCCCAGCCTAGGGTCGTTCCAGCACCGAGTGGATGCTTGGTGTCTCCCATCTGTAAAGATCGCCGTCCTTGTTCTGGCTACCCAGTGGCCCACCTAGACATTTTGAATGTTCTTTAAACCCCATTCAGATGATGTCCTGTGCAGCTGATTGGGCCCCCAGAGCTATAGAACAATCTATAGGCGGCTCAGTTGTGTGGCCAGGGGCCATCCCATACTCACAGACTTCCGCCCCACCTGTCACGCCCCCCCGCCATGCCCCCCAGGTTTTCCTCACTGAGCCATGCCCCCCATCCCCCCAACCAAGGAATTTTTAAACCTTCTCTGCTTTTCCTAACATGATAGTCCACATCTGACTCTTTCTCAAAAGATGGCCATGCCTCTTCCTTCATAGAGAAAAGAAAGGAACTCCCACAGCTCTGAAGTGCAGACTTCACTGTAGACTTAACTGTACCCTCTGTTCTTCTGCCTCATGGCCCAAAAGAAGAGTTTCCTTCTCTTATTTGGGTCTGGCCTGTCTCTCCATCTGGATCCCAGCCCCGCTGCCTTCCTAAGTACCTCATTCTTCCAATCATGCTCCTGCACTCCTGCTTCCTTCCCAGCATCATTTAAATAGACTTTGACTCTTCATTTCTCGAATGAAAACAAATAAAACACTCCCTAAAGGCCACTCCTACTACCTAGCTGCTGCCATGTCTCTCTTTTTCTTTTCACATCCAGATTTCTTGAAAGGGTTGTCTACACTCGCTGCCTATGTTCACTTCTAATGCCCCTGCTGTCTGGTGTCCACTCCCAGCCCTCTGCTATGTCTGTTCCTGCCTCATTTCCCACAGACTTCCTCCTTTCCAAGTCCAGGGCATGTGTTTCACCTCCTCCCCAGATTGTCTGACACGACCACTCCTTCCTTACAGCGAAACCCTCCCCCAAGCTCCATTTCCTCCTGCTTCCCTGGCTTCTCATCCCTCTCGTGGGCTCCTCTTCTGCTGCCCTGGCATCTGTCCCCACAGCGTCCTCTCCCTCCACCAGCTCCCAGCTGGTCTCACTTTGCGCTGTGTCCATGGCCCTCTGTGTGCCCATGGCCTGGGCTGAAATCCACACTGCTCGTCCTGGTGCACATCTGCTGACCTGGCCTCTGGGGACCCCTCAGTCCTCCCATTTCCCACCATGCTCCAACCACAGGGGCCTCTTTCCTCTTCCTTCACCGCCTGCCCTGCACACCCTGCCTCCTTCTGGTTCTCCAGCGAGGCCTTCCCCAACAGCCCAGTCTTCAGGAACCTTTCTGTTGCTCTCCCTACATAAAGTCTGTGCATAGCATTTCTTGTTTGTTCCTGCACTGGGTAATCGTCTTTCCCCCCTGCCCAGTGGAATAGAAGCTTTGTGAGCATCTGGCTCAGGGAAGACAGGTAGTGAGTGCTCCGTAAACATTTGCTGACTCAGTGGATGACGCTCGCAGATCTCTCTTTGGCTCAGTCCACACTTCTGAGTTCCCAAGCCGCATATCCAGGTGCCCACGGCCTTCCCCTCACCAATGCCCACGTAGATGCCCCCTCCCTGCTCTCTTCTTTCTCCTCCCTTCAGAGCCTTGGTCCCCTCCTGCTCCCCTGTCTTGGTGAAGGGCGCTGCCAGCCAGGGGCCCAGAGATGCGTCATGCTTACCTCCTCCACATGCCTCGTTCTGTCTGTTCTGCCCCCAGATACATCTTAAACCACCCACTCCTCTCCCTGCCCCACTGCACCTTTCGTAGTCAGGCCATCATTCCCCCCCTACACGACTCCAGCAGCTTCCAGACTCCTGTCCCCATTATGTAACCAGAGTGATTGTTCAGAAACCAAACATGATCCTGTTTCCACCACCCCGTCACAGCCAGTCCATGGTGCCCATTATTAAAAGGTAAGCTTCTTAACGTGTCACGAGAGCACCTTTAGAACCTGGCCCCCGGCCCGCGCTCCAGCTTTATTTTTCAGCAGTCTATCCCTAGAGTTCTTGTCCTCGTGAACTATTGTACTCTCTGAACAAACCTTGCACCCTCGTTAGGGAATTTGTAAATGCCATTCCTGGTGCCTGGACCACAGGTCATGTTCCCCACCCTGCATCCGTGCCGCCTTGCCTGGCTAGCTGCCGCTAACCCCTCTCCCCGCCCCAGATATGCTTAGGAGAACCTTCCTTCAGGAAGCCTTCCCTCACCTCTCAGGGTGGGTGGCCAATTCGGCTACATGTCCCAGAGCCCTTTGTGCCCTCCTCTATTCTCTTTTTACTGTATCTTTGCCTCCCAGAGACCTGCTCTACCCACAACCCCTTAGAGCCCAGAAACAATTGCCATGCAAGTGAATGAGAAGGAAGAATGACCCAAGGCCACTCAGCTGGTTAGGTGAGAGCTGGGTAGAACTAGGCTTTCAGACTTCCTTGTCTCCAGACGTTTCTTGTGCTACCAGTGTTAGTTCTTTCTTTACTACAACCAGGCAGGTTTGAAGTCTGTCTCCTATCCCACCATACACTCACCATTTTTAGCCTAATTCTTTGAGCTCCTCCAGACTGCACTGGACTGGTTCTTCCCATGCAATCTCTTTGTGGATTGAGATTGCTTCCGTTCATTTGATGTTTACCACATTTAGTCTTGTTTGCCATGTAAAAGTGATAATCCCTGATGCTCACGAGGATTTTTTCATCTCTTTGATTTTAAAGTTGTTCCATAAGGCAGCGGGATGGGTGAACACTGACACCGTTTTAGAACAAGGGAAGCAGGATGGCTGTAGGAGAGTCTTTAATGATAAACTCCAGAATGACAGTTAAACCTTATTAAGGTCAAATGACCTTTTGCAGAGTGTCTGAGCTTTCTAAATGAGCCACAGCATTGAGTTCTGGTTAATTTTTATAACTTTTTTAATAGGACACCTTAGCGCTGTTATAAACCTTGTTAATTAAGCAATAATCTCAAATGCTCCCTCGCAGAGGGAGACATTCCCGGCAAGTGCAGGTGATTAATATTTAGAGTCTAACAAAGCCTTTTAATCAACCTGAGGGGCCGTGCAGTGCTCTTGCCCCCAGGACACGAGAACGGTTGGAATTCTGAGGAGGATTCCTGTAAACCTTTCTCCATTCACCCCTTTCTCTTCCTGCCTCTTCTGTGACCCCTGTGAGGGCTCCGAGGGCCATCACATTCACCCTCCTTCTCTCCCTTCTCTCTCCTCAGCCTCTTTCCCACCTTTCTGGCTTCCAGACAGCTAAAGAGGTAGCACTGGAAGAATCTTCTTGGATTATGGGGTTTGCCATCCTGCTTTCACAGATGGTAAACTTGAGACCCAGAGGGGTTGGTTCCCGCTTAGAGGTTGCACAACAACTAGGGCAAGAGCCAGAGTCGAACCCCTGAACTTCGAAGTGGTTCTCAGCACGAGTTGCCTCCCTCACTTGATTCAGGTTCCAGCAAAGTCGCTGTTAATGTCTGCTTCCTCCTGACCCAGGGCTGGAGATAGAATGTCCGGGCCTTCCTGTCTATGGGGGAGACACTGGTCACAGTTTTATTAGACTGCAGTCAGTGCTTTGAGAGAGAGTGAGCTAGCGGGAGCCCAGAGGCTGTCAGCAGAGTGGGGTCTCCCAGCTCAGTCTGGGATGTCCCAGGAAGGCTGAATCTGGAAGGATGAGTAAAGTTTTAGGGCACCAAAGGTCGGAGCCAGGCTAATCAGGGAAAAGATGATCACAGGCACTGATTTGTGGGATAGCCTGGAGGGGGAGGGAATCGCAGGTGGACCCAGCAGAAGGCAGGACTGGAGCGAGACGGGGCCTCCTACCTTCTTGTCTCAGTCCCTGTGGAAAGTCCAAGACAAGATGAAGTGGAGATTAGAGGGCTCCGGAGTGGTCAGGGAACAGTGGAGGTCAACCGAAAGCTTTTAAAGTCTTCTCTGTGCAAACCCCTTCTCAGTGGTAGTGTGTGTGTGGCAGGGGGCCGGGATCCCTGGACACAGAGAACGCCTCCAGTGCTTGCCGCAGCAGTGTGGATGGCACTGGGAAGCAGGCTGGCCACACACCCAGGAAGGGCTTGGCACTGGGGGTGGCAGCCACGGCCTATGCCTGTACTCACCCTCTTTCTGCAGGCCTCTGACTTCTCTCACCCCAGTGGAGGGTCAGCATGGGGTAGGCCCTGCAGTTCCTCAGAGCATGACATGCTGCATCTCCAGTAGGACTGCCTGTTGTGGGCTGGGCTGGTAGACAAGATTTTGTTTATCTTCCATTGCCATTCTGTAAGAGTGGGTCGTGGTTCCTGTCTCAGAGGTCAGGAAGCGCAAATTCAAAGTAGTTAAAATTCTTGCCCACAATTATGTACCCCAGTGCCACATTCCCCATGCACTCTTCCAGTCCCCTCACATCCCCTCAGGTTTCCCTGAGAAAGCAGTCACTCATTCACTTCACATAAATTCGCTTAACCTTGCCCCTCTGCAAGCACTGTGCTAGGCCCCGGGAACAAGCAGTTGTGGTGCATAAGAGACTTGTAACAGCCCCACAGAGGTGTAACACTACGGTTTGAGGAAGGCTTGCAAAATGTTGATCTCCTATGCTCCATCACAGCCTTAAGAAAGATAACCTGTGGCTTGTCATCCTTGGTTATGAGGTGAGGAATCTAGGGCAGTGATTTGCCTCAGGTGGGCACCTGAGGCTAGGAAGTGGACTGAAGTCAGGCTCGTCAGACCGCGTCGGAGGCTTGCTCTTGGCTTCATCACACTGCAAATGTCAGACTCCGTAAGAGTGGCCATCCTCAGCCTCAGTACTAATGACCACAATGAGATGCCACTTCCCACCCACCAGGTGGTCAGAACCTTAATAACCTCACAGTGTCAGGTGCTTTTGAAGATACAGGGCAACCCGCGCTTGCATATGCTACTATTAGGGGCAGCGCAACCGCTTTGGAAAGCAGTTCACCGGGTACCACCTAGCAAAGCTGAGCATGCACACGCCCTAGCATTCGGCAGCTCCGCACGGAGGTCCGTGCTGGGGATCCGCCTGTGTGAGCGCTCCACGAGACACACGCTGGGGTGTTCGTGATCGCAGAACACTGGAAACCATCCAGGTCTCCACTGACCATAAAATGGATCAGCAAATGGTGGAGTAGTCCTTTCAAGAGCATACTGCCCTCCAGTGAAAATGAATGAGCTGCAGCTTCCCACTTCCACTCGGGTAAATCACGAAATGTTGAGTGAAAAATGTTGAGTGAAAAACAAAGTCAGAAAGATATTTGAGGTGTGGATACCCTTGTAAAACAATTAGGAAACAGGGAGGAGTAAACAATATGTTATTTAGGAACATATACACATGTGATAAGATAAGAAGAAAAGAACAAATCCAGAAGAGTGCTTCCCTCTGGGGAGGTTGGGCTTGGGAGGGGACCCCAGGGGACCAATGATGTCTTATTAAGCTGGGTGGTAGGCACACGGATGTTGTATCCTAATTTTTAAAGGATAAACTTACAGTTTCTATCTATTCTTTTCTAAGTACACTTGTGATGAAAATTTTAAAATACAGCTCTGCCAGACACGAGAATTGGTGTTTGGGAGGGATGTCAGGAGGCCCATTTTCTTTTTGCCCCCTTAAAAGATTGTACTCCAATCCACCATTAATCCTTGGCTGTCTTGTTTCTTTCCCCTGTCTAGAGTGTTTGTATGACAGAATAGCACAAGAAACTGTGGATGAAACTGAAATTGCACAGAGACTCTCCAAAGTCAACAAGTACATCTGTGAAAAAATCATGGATATCAATAAATCCTGTAAAAATGAAGAACGAAGGGAAGCAAAATACAATTTGCAATAAACTTTGGATTTTTCATAAAGCCTTATCGTTTTTCCTTGCGTGGCTTGTGATTTGCGGGCGATGGTGCTGTCCAGATCAGACCCCACCGTGCATGGTGGGATGTGGGCAGGGAGCCAGCAGGTTTCCAGGGTCATCGACTTGCCCTGAACTTGGACTCCCCATTCCAAAGAATTCAGACGGATTTGCTGAGACTCAGGCAGCAACATGGCGCCAGCATCATTCTGGGGATGGGGAAAGTGCTGTCTTTTCGGAGGGGGATAAAGTGTCTCTGAGTTGCCTATCACTTGACTGAGAATTTGAACTAATATTTTTACCATTCAAGGACTTCTATCTCTGTTCCTCTATTTTGTTCTATAATAAAGCTTCATTAATTCTTTGATGTAGACAATCATTATCCTCATTTATTTAAGGATATCAAGTGTACAGAGGAGGTGACCAGTGTCCTTTGAGGGGTGGAACATTCAGGCTGAAAGCAAGAAAATTCCTAAGGGGTGTGGTTGCTGTCTGCAGATCCGAAGGGCTGTCTCGAAACCAAATTACTTTCTCATACTTCAAAGGACAGATCTAAGACCAGACGCCCTTTTCACTCAAGATGATCTGAGATCCAGCTTCCTTGATAAGTTGAATCCATCTCTGTAAAAGGGTGTAGGGGGCGGTAATGTGAGAACTGGTCCGACGTTACCTTCAGGAAGTAGGGGGCAATGTCACCCTGTGTCAGTTCGTTTATCCTTTTATATCTCAAATGATCTTTCAAGTTACATAATTTTTATCTCACTCAGCAACTGCTTCACTAAGGTGCCTGGTGCACAATCTGGCAAACCACATTCGATCTTCCTGTTGATTTGCACTTTCTGTAATGCCTGTGAAGTCAGCATGGTGTATTGGAAATGGCAAGGGTTTGGGGCTGAGCGCCTGGGTTCCAAGCCTGGCTTCCCTGCTTGCTTTGGGCTTAACCTAATCTCTTGAGTTTCCGTTTTCTGTTCCATAAAAAGGAGATGATATCTACCTTACAGAGTTGCTATAAGAATTCTTTACGTATATATAAAGTGTTCAATAAATGTTGCCAATTATTATTTTCTTCATTTCTGGTTATTGGCTTTTAGGCATTGGTTGGAAAACTTGGGCCTCCGTTTTCTCTAATGCTTGATCCACCAGACCACTGAAGATCTATAAGCCAAAGGTCACGGTCACTGGGTTAAGTAGGGGAAGTGGCTACGTCTTTGAGGACTTTTATTTTAGTAAATGAAAGAATCCTTTGTAATGTGAAATATCGTATGCTTGATAACAGAATGTGTAGATGTGAATTTCCTTTTATGGCATTTCCCCAACTTTCTACAAACTAGCAGTGCGATCTTGGGCTGGCTGCTTAACTTCTCAGAGTCCTTATCAATATAATGAGGAAAATAATGTCTACCTCACAGGCTGTATGGATAATTAAATAATAACATAATATATGTCAAGACTTTTGTAAGTGTTTAACACAGTTTAACTCGTTTCATGAGTAAAGTTTGTGACACTTGGTAGCAGTGTTTGATTAATTCATGCTATTAAAATGGGTTCATTTCAACGGTGTGGGCATGAGTAGTGCGGAATGCATGAAAGACTGGGGAAAAACTACGCATTATTCTTGAGCTCATCGCTTCTTCTCCCTAACCACAGCGGAGACACAGACACCCAGAAGCTCTGTGCATTTCCCTTCAAAGACTATTACCATATGGTACCCACTTTATAGGTGCTTTTAGGTTGGTGGGGGAAATAGTCGTGGAAATACATTTTAAAACGTTATAAGAGATTTGAAAGTGCTTTGTGTAATGTATATTGCCTATAGTAGGGACAGACCAGGGTGTGAAAGATTCTGGGATCTGCATTCAAATCCTGACTTTACCCCTTCTGGAAAGGTCTTTTGGGCTCTCTGGGGCTCATTTCTTTTAAAGTGGAGATAATGATCCCTAACTCAGGGTTGTTGTGAAGAGTACTCCAGGTAATATCTGGGAAAAGGGCTCTGCAAATCTCAAAGAACCACACAGATGTTAGTTACTTTTAGCTTAGAAGGCAGAATAAAGTCAAAAGTGGGTGTGACAAGGAAGGACACAGAACCAATTCTGATGGGAAATCAGGAGAGGTTCATACCCTACTTAGACTGAAAGGGTTTTGAGCCCCTCTTGTGTACCCAGTGCCCTGTTACTGTCATACAGGGGCAGGACCATCATTCCTGTACCTGCACAAGTGAAGAAACAGGCTCAAAAAAAAAAAAAAAAAAAAGGCTAAATAGCATGTTGGCCAACGTCTCAGATTTGTCAGCAGTGAAGTCAGGTCAGAATCCAGGTCTGTGCACAAACCCCCTTGTCACCTCCTCCCTGAAAGGTGAGTGGGATGTTAAGGCCTGGGCTGAAACTCTAGGACTGTAATTTCAGGGTATATTTAGAGAGACCCAACCTCCGTAACCAGTGGAAATCAGTCTCATTAATTGAAGCCATTGAAGGAACTATAGTACCATTTAAAAGGATTCACAGTTTTATTACAGATACATAGACAAAACTCAAATCATTTGGTGTGGTAGAGAGTTTCCAAACATGTCCAATATTAAGAATTTGCTGAGGCTTAAATTACAGACTTCTGGGCTGTGGCTTAGTGAGCTCGAGTCAAGAAGTTTGAGATGGGGCTGGGGCTGTATTTGAACACAAGCACCTCTCTTGAGCAGTATCAGTCCAGTTGAAGTCATTTGATGACCTGCTTTACTGGAGGAACAAGAGTGTTTCCTACATAAAAAGACATGCTTCCTTCTCCAGTACCTGAGGATGCCTGAAACAGAGTAAATTCCCTTTTTTTTTCTTTAAAGATTTTATTTATTTATTTGACACACAGAGATCACAAGTAGGCAGAGAGGCAGGCAGAGAGAGAAGAGGAAGCAGGCTCACCACCGAGCAGAGAGCCTGATGCGGGGCTCGATTCCAGGACCCTGGGATCATGACCTGAGCTGAACGCAGAGGCTTTAACCTACTGAGCCACTCAGGCTCCCCAGTAAATTTCCTTTTGAGTAGCTGAGGCTCCACCCCCAAAGTTTGTTCCGAGTCACTCTTTCCTGATCACGGAGTGCTGAGCCGTTGGACAAGATGCAGGTGACTTTCATTTTAGGCCCCAATGAGCATCCCCTCACTTTCATACTTAGGTTCTTTCTTTTTGATTCCTGTGACAGGCCGATGAGCTGTGGAGGACAGGACAGTCAGGACTCAATTGGCAGAGCCTGGATGGATGGAGTTTGGGCACTGTCTTCACAAGTCCTGGCAACAAGTTCTTGGTTACCAGATGAAACGGAAAGATATGGCTTGTTTTTATTTTCTGGCAAAGGAACGTGTGTGAGTGACCGTTCTGTGCCTGTGCATTTCTTGGGTGCATTTCAAATTATGACTTGCTTTTGTAGTTATAAAGAAATAAAAGCCACTTCATAGAAATTTTTGGGAAAACGTTCCAAATTGGGCTACTACAAGCATTGCGATATATCTCTTGTAGTCTCTTTTTCAAGGCCTGAGTATGTATTTTGCATACCTGTGATCATAGCCTATTATCAGGTTTGCAGCCTTCCCTTTCCATTTACCATGTTTCCCTGCTGCTCCGTGAAATGTAACCGTCCATTCCAACATCCACCAAGTTGACGGACATCAAGCTATAGTGGAGGAAGCCATCTGCTGGGCTGTGGGGCTAAGATGGAGGGCTGCCAGCTCCTGAGGGAGGCCCGCTGCACGCACAGTCCAGGACAGGAGGCAGGGAGAGCCTGAGTCTAGAGGTCCCCACATTAGAGTTCGTTTCCCAAGTCTCGCACGGACTGCCTCTCCTGACCTGAGTTCCGTCCTCTTTCTGAACGCCAGCTTCTTCATTTGCAAAATGGAGGAAATAATGTCCCATCGTGGGGTTGTTAGAAGGACTGAGAATGTAATTAAAGCACCAGGCCGGAGTGGACAAAGGGCCGCCAGGATGAGAGCTGACATTCTTCTCCTCTTCTCTCCCCACAACCATTCAAGTCCTCCCCCAAGTGCCCCGGTCCAGTCTCCAGCCTACTCTGACCTCTTCTTACATGGTGACCTTGGCTTTCACACCTGCCTTTGGCCCTCCAGACAGCTTGTGCTTATCCCACAGCACTTGGTGCTCCTGGGCTTTTCCTTGTGCACAACAAGCAGCCCCTCCCCGCCTTCCGGCTCCCCTCGCCAACCTCGACCCTAGCCTCACCACCCAGCTGCCCATTTGCCCTTCCTTGTCCTTTAAGTTATTTATAAACAAAACTCAGGGGAAGGTTTTTTGTGTGCACAGTTGGTTTTTTTTTCCTTTATATTTTCTATCATTTTCTTAAGGTCGTTTTACTGGAGTCAAAAGGAATGACATTTTTTTTCCTTTATATTTTTAATTTTTTTATAAACATATAGTGTAGTTTTATCCCCAGGGGTACAGGTCTGTGAATCGCCAGGTTTACACACTTCACAGCACTCACCACAGCACATACCCTCCCCAATGTCCATAACCCCACCCCCCCTCTCCCAACCCCCCTTCCCCCAGCAACCCCCAGTTTGTTTTGTGAGATTAAGAGTCACTTACAGTTTGTCTCCCTCCCGATCCCATCTTGTTTCATTTATTCTTCTCCTACCCCCCAGCCCCCCACGTTGCATCTCCACTTCCTCATATCAGGGAGATCATATGATAGTTGTCTTTCTCCGACTGACTTATTTCACTGAGCATGATACCCTCTAGTTCCATCCACGTCATTGCAAATGGCAAGATTTCATTTCTTTTGATGGCTGCATAGTATTCCATTGTATATATATACCACATCTTCTTTATCCATTCATCCGTTGATGGACATCTAGGTAGGAATGACATTTTTTTTATCAGTCTTGATACATATAATGAGTGTGACCATGTTTTAAATTATTTTGCCGCCTTACTAGGTGAAAATTAGTATGTCATTATATTTTCTTTGATTACTTCTGAGATTGCACATTTCCCCAGAGTTTGGTTTCTTGCTTTCAGAAAACAAAGCCTTAACCTGTGAGCATTTCCAGCACAATCTATTTCATTTTCATTTTCTGTGTTTAGTTTTCTCTGGACAAATGTGTTTACATTGGGCATATAATTTTTACTTTTATATCTATAAAGAGACATGTCAACAGATACTTTCATCCCTTCTTTTGAAGGAATTGATCAGTTTGTGCCAAACAGCTTCATAGGCTCATGGAACTTCTGGGTCAAAAGTGCAGTTGGAGGTCCTCTACCCAGATCTCCTATCCACTATAAGCAAATGCCTTTCTAGACCGTTCCTGAACACCTCCAGGCACGGGAGTCATCTTCCTACCCAAGAGTCCATCCAGTTATTGCTGTCACCGAGATGTTCTTCTGCTGAGCTAAAAATCTACTTCCCTAAGACTTCTAAGGTCATTCACATTCTCTCTGAAGTCACAAGAACACTTCTCCTCATAGCCCTTTTGCTGAGTTGAAAGTGGCAATTTATGACTCTTCACCAACTAATTAGTTCAAATTCCGTTTTACCATTTTCACATGAGGGAGGATGTCCAGGAAAGAGTGGGGCTTCTGGACTTAGACAGCCCTATGTTTGAATTCTGACCACCACTTCCTAGTATGTGACCTTGAGCAAGTGCTTAACCTCTCTTAGCGTCAGTTTTCTCATTTTTTAAAATGGGAACCTAATACCTACTTGCCAGATGTATGAAGGGCTACATAAGATAATGTGAGTAAAGCAGCAAGCCATTCAAAATCTCTCAAAATCCTAAGACTTTTTTTTTTTTTTAAGATTTTATTTATTGGGGCACCTGGGTGGCTCAGTGGGTTAAAGACTCTGCCTTCGGCTCAGGTCATGATCTCAGGGTCCTGGGATCGGGCCCCGCATCGGGCTCTCTGCTCAGCGGGGAGCCTCCTTCCCCCTCTCTCTCTGCCTGCCTCTCTGCCTGCTTGTGATCTCTGTCGGTCAAATAAATGAATAAAATCTTTAAAAAAAAAAGAGCAGAGAGCCCGATGCGGGGCTCGATCCCAGGATCCTGAGAGCATGACCTGAGCCGAAGGCAGCGGCTTAACCCACTGAGCCACCAGGCGCCCCTCCTAAGACTTTTTTTTAAAGATTTTATTTATTTATTTGACAGACAAAAATCACAAGCAGGCAGAGAAGCAGGCAGAGAAAGAGGAAGGGAAGGAGGCTCCCCGATGAGCAGGGAGCCTGATGCGGGACTCTATCCCAGGATCCTGGGATCATGACCTGAGCCGAAGACAGACGCTGAACCACCTGAACCATCCAGGCGTCCCAATCCTAAGACTTCTGACCATCCTGCTTACTCTTCTATGATTGTGTCCATAGATGATAGGGTTCAAGACCAGACAGGCTCTTTAGGAAGGGTCTGAGCGGCACTAACTAGAGAAGGTTGTCACCTCTTCTGCTAACATAACGCTGTCAATGTGGCCTATGTCTGAACTAGCATCTCCTGTGATAGAATTGTCTCCGGTGGAGTGTATGGCCACCAAGCTTTCCCCTGCTTTTTCTCTTTCGCTAACACAGTACTTGTCCCTTGAGCTCAGTGTTAGAAAAGGAGCATGGGTCTTGGAGCCAGAGAAACTAACACAAAACTCAGATCCTGACTTCAGTCTTTGTTAGATTAGAGGAAATTGGTTCAGACTATAATGTCCCCACCTTCTCCTTTATGCAGTTGTTGTGGGGATCATACTGGCCTGCTACAAGGGCAGATCTATAGTCCCTGCCATCCCAGTTCCAGGCTTCAGTATAGTGCTCCTTTTTGTTCCCTTTTTCCTTTTAGCAGCTCTTTATCTCACACACACACACACACACCCATTCAAGTGTGTGTAGTTTTTTTTCCTTTTTTTAAATTTTATTTATTTATTTGAGAGAGAGAAAGAGTATGAGCAGGGGGAGGGGCAGAGTGACAAACAGATTCCCCACTGAGCAGGGAGCTCAGACACGGGACTCCATCCCAGGACCCTGAGATCATAACCTGAGTCAAAGGTGATGCTTAACCGACTGAGCCACCCAGGCACCCGTCAAATCTGTGTTCTTAGGTATATTTCTTAAAGGAAATACAGGACTTTGCATTTATCCCTCTTCCATTTCATCTGTTGGTTTCAGCCCAACATTCCAGCTGGTTGAGATCTTCTTTTCCATTTGTGTTTAAAATACAAAACAGAATTTGAGGAAAACCAAAGCCAAGAAAGAAAATCTAGCCATAATCCCAAGAACTGAGCCCAACTGCATGTCGCTCCTGGGAGCCCCTCCTGTCTGTCCATGGGCAGCACCTCTTTGTTCCCGGTGGCTGGCCAGTCTCCTAGGATCCTGCCTTGCTCATCCAACATCATGTGGCCAACATTTCCTCCTCTGCTGCCCGATTTGCATAGCTACCATTTTAATGCCCTTCCCGGTATTGGGCTGTGATTACGTTCTTATCTCTTGTGTGCGTTTTGCTGTCTCTAGTGTCTTGCTATTAGAGATAATGCTGCCATGATCGTTTATGGTTGTTTGTTTCTTAAATTCCCAGGACTGAGCTAATTGGGTTAAAGGGCAAGGACATTTTATAGTCCTTTCCATGTGTTGTATTGCTTTCCAAAAGGTTCAGCTATGTCTCGAGCAGGGTAGACATGCATGTGTTTGGGGAATTTTTAAAGAAGCATGGTGAATTAGCTTTCTATAGAGATGTACTTCTTCAACTCCTTTCTAGGCTAATTGTCTGGCATGCATTTGGGTATGTGAGATCCTTACAGATTTAGATTCTATGATATGCCCTTTCTCCCAGTTTTGTGGTATGTATGTATGACCTTTTGCGTCCTAACCAAATTATCGAAAAATAATGCTTAGTTCAGTGAAAAGAAAAGAGCCATGTGGTCCTCCACTAAAGACCCTCTTCTCGTCACCAATCAGCCTTTTCTGAACTGGGTTATTCTAGTTAGTAGCTGGGATTCCTCCATCTAGTGAGATCATGTAACGGCTCTGAGATGTGGCATTTGAGCTTCCACCTGAAGGATGAGAATGGCTGTCAGCTGACCATTTGTCTGTTGGTCCGTCCCTCCCTCTGTTCATTTTACATGTGCTGTATGTCTAGCCTGTGTCCAGCACTCTGACAGGCACTGCTGCTCAGGTCTAAGCAGGGAGTCACACCTCAAGTGTGGCTCCAAAACCTGTTCTTTCCACTATTCCAGAATGTACTCTTTTAGCTCCATCCGATCGGACACCTGAGGATATGGGCATTTATGTTTCATTAGAAAGGGGGGAGAGATTCCGTATTCTGCCTCACTGTCTGTATCCAGAAGTTTCCTCCATCAGTGATTATAAAATTCATTCAGTCATTTCAGTCATTCGGCAAATAGTTATTGGGTGCCTACTGTGTGTCAGTCACTGGTCTAAATGCACAAAGGGCTTAAACTCTGACAGAGGTGGAAAGGGATAGGGAGGAAGATGAACAGTAAATATAATAAATAAGAAAATTGCAGAAGGTAGTGAGTGCCCTGAGAAAAGGAAAAGCAGGGCGGAATCAGGGAGACCGTGTGCAGTGAGGAGAAGGCTGGCCCATCAGTGGAGTGCCAGGGGAGGCTCATCCAGACCGTGAAGGCTGAGCAGAGAGCCCAAGGCTCTGAGGTGGTCAGCACGGGGTGGGCAGCCCTGCAGGACCCTTACCGTGGGAGCTGGAGGGATCCCAGTGGTGGGAAGTGAGGGGCATTAAGTATGTCTTGTCTGCCTGGAGCCTCGGTTTGACTCAGACGGGAGGAAGGGAGTGGAGGAGAGGAGGAAGGGTGGATTTTGACTGGTACATGGAGACACTGTATGTAGCAACCAGCAGGATCCTAGCATAAAAGAAGCATTCTCATGAAGAAAATGAAACAGGAGGCTTCAGAAAAGATGGGCACTCGAAGGAGGTGGTGGTGAAGAGTTCTCCCTCTGGATCCCTCCCTCTGGTCCCTCCAGAAAGCTAGGGGTCCCTTGCCCTGGATGGAGGGGGGGAGCTGGGAGCCAGGCAGTTCTAGGTTTGAATCCACGTCCCCTCTCCTGCTACATGAGTCCCATGGGTTCCTGGGCTTCCGTTTCCACATCAGAAAAACGAGAACCGTAATTCTCACTCTGTAGTATTGTTGGAAGGACAAAATGAAGAAGCAAACTAGCTAGCTCCTGACAGAAACATGGGCCCTGGGGAGGTGCTCAGCTGCTGGTGCCCTGACGGCATGTGGAAGCAAAGGGATCCTTCCACTGATGCGTCGTGTCATCAGACGTGGTGATAGCGACGCTGGGCATCCTGACTAGCTCTGAGACCTGGCAAGCCGTGTGTGTGTGTGTGTGTGTGTGTGTGTGTGTGTGTGTGTGTGTGGTGTGTGTGTGTGTGGTGTGTGTCGGCCTCTTTTCTCCTCTGTGGTACAGCACCAATAACACTGCCTCTGAGGGTTTGCTCTAGCATTTGGTGAAATCCCAAGTGAAAGTGTGTGAGCAAGAGCCTGACCCTGAATAGGTCCTGGTTAAGTCCATGTCCTTTTGCTGGGTGCAACACCTCAGGTCCCTAGCAGGGCATGCACCTGTCGTCACCCTGGCAGGCCCGGCCCCCACCCTTTGCACAGTAAAGCTTGGAGAACCAGTTTTATCTAATGAAGGATTATCCAGATGCTATAGATTATCAGCCTGTGTCTCAGCCCAGGGGTTTCTAAAAAGAGAGCAAAATGGTCAGTGCCAGCATGGGGGGCCTGGGTCTGGTGGACTGGGTGCTCGTCAGATGAATGAATGAGAGAATAAATGAATGGCTTAATTTTTATTATATTGGCGAATAATATCAAAGATGTTACTGCTTGTGATTCCTCATAGCAGTTCTCTGATATGTCTTTATTTCAAAGATAAGGAAACAGGCTATAAAGAAGAGTAATTTGAATTTCCTGAGTTACATAGTTAATGGATGGAACTTAAACCCAAATGTCCCGAGGCAAGATCCAATGCTCTTTCCCCTCTACCGGTGGTTCTAAAACTTCAGCCCGCTTCAGAGTTTCCTGCAGGGCTTGTTGAAACCCAGATCACAGGTCCCACCCCAGAGTTTCTGATTCAGCAGGTCGGGTGTGAGGCTCAGGAATTTACATTTCCATCCAGCTCTCAGGGTGACAGCCATGCTGCTGATGTGGGGACCATGATTTGAGAATCACTGGTCTACACAAAGGCACTTTTCTGCATTATAATTATGTTAAGTGGCACGTAATTACATCTTGGTGATTTCATACTAATGTGCCATGACCAGCAGGAGGTATGGATGGAGGGCAGGAAGGTTGGACAGAATGGTGAGGCTCACAGCCAACTCAGCAGCCAAGTGCTTAGTGACTCTGGAGGTGAGTCTCACTACTTTGGGACTCACTTTGCCATGTGGAAATGGGTTTCCATCTGCCTTCCAGGGGTGGTGGTAGATTGGATGATGAGGTGGTAGATTAGAAGGGGGACTATTTCAAGGAATCAGTAGGGCAAAGCCTCCCTGTTTCAGTCATCTGCTGTGCCCATTTCCAGGTGTCAGGGACAGGAAATAGAACAAAGAAAGAGCCAGACCCCCACATCCTCCCTCTACACCAATACCCTCCTGCCCCAAACAATAACCGGAATTATTGACAAGTACCTATATTGAGTTGTGGATTTTCTGTCTCTGTTCTTGTACCTGAACAATTCACAAACTCTGTCATAGTTACATTCACCGTCCACTTTGGCCTCTTGGTTTCTGTTTTGTTCACTGATGTATTCTGAGTACCTGGCACGTAGTATACACTCATTTAAAAAATTATTGAATAAATAAATGCAAAAGTCAAAGACTTAGTAGGAGGCTGTTGCCCCAATCCAGACCGGAAGTAAAGCAAGGACCCCAAAGTTGGAGGAAAAGGAATGGAGCAGAGACAAACCCTGGAGTCTTGCAAATCAATCCCAGTGTGGGAGGGACAAGCCTGTCCCTTAGCTCCTGCCTAGGGACAGGCCATGGGTGTTCCTGATCAGGAACACCTGATCTGTGTTATGGGAGGAAGGAGGTAATAAATGTCCAGGGCCTGGACCACTTCCTCACAGAGTCTTCTTTGGGAAGAATCTGGACAAGGGATCCTCCTCACTCCCTGGAATGGGCACCCGAAATTTATCCAGAAACTTTTAGTGACCCCAGGTTGCCAGCACTCACACTGGACACCCCCGGACGCATGGTAGCAGCCATCAGAGAAGCTACTCAAGGAAAAAAATGCCAGGGTGGCCTTCTCCAACTATCCTTGGTTCCTTGCCATTAATTCCTCGGCAGTTCTCATTCAGGGCCATCTGCAGCCCTGTCCAGAACTCAGCAGAGATGGGGTTGCCATGCTGGGAAAATTCCAGGGGCTTTCCAGTGTGAGTTGCACACCCAGCCCCAGGGCTGTGGGAATTTGCTTCTACTATGCCTGCCCCAACCCCACCCTTATGTACACCTTTCCCTGGTTTTAGAGAATGGCGACTCCACTGAAAGGGTTTTCTGAAACCAAGGATGTGTCAGCCCTTTTTAAAATTGCCTTGTGCCTCTGCTAGTCTACAAGCCTGGATTGTCACTGTGCACCCGTCTTCCTTGCCGGACTGTGAGCACTCAAAGGGGCCGCGATGTGTTCCTCCTTGAGTCCCTGAGCCCAGCACAGGGCCGGGCACAGTTGCGATCCTGGCCTCTGATGACCAAAGGCTGTGCCAAACGGGCAGTCCCTTCTGCCTGGAGGTTTAAGGCTTTGCAGGATCAAGAAAGCCCTTCATGAGAATGTTGTGAGACCTCCCTGACCTCGTGCCCCCAGGATAGGGCACCACCAAGTCAAGAAAGAAGGAAAAGATTTGGCAGTGGTGAAGTTTGAGGAGTCTGACCTTCCACTGCCTGGGGCTGCGTGAGGGCTCTACCACTCGCATCCGTGTGACCTTGAGTGAGTTCTTTAACTGGTGTGGGCTTCGTTTCCTCCTCATAAAGTGGAGGTCTCAGGTTCCCATGAACAGCCAGTGAGTATCTGTAAAGCACTGAGAACTGCACCGGACACACAGTGCTGTGGACTTGCTCATTGTCACTGTGAGCAGGGCCGGAGGTGGGAGAGGGTAGAAGTTTCAAGGAGTGGATGTGAAGTTGGTATTGGGAGAGGAGGCAGGAGAGGGGGGTTGGGGTGAGACCATAGAGGGCCTTGGCCCCAGGCTCAGGGCTGGCCTCTGAAGACCACAGATAGCTGCTGGAAAATCAAGCCGGCATAGTGCGGTGGGTGGCCTGCGGAGAGAGGGGAACCCGTGTTTCTGGAACAACCCAGGTGAGCGATGATGAAGAGCAGATGCCCACTGATGCTGACACTCCTCCTTGAGTGTCAGCACTGCCAGGTGGGAACCCGGCTGCGAGCACCATTATGCAATGGCCCAGGTGGGAAGTGCACCTGCTTCCTGAGCAGCCCCTCCTTCAAGCAAGGCCGGCCCTCCTCCTGGGTACTCAGCCCCTGTGAGGGGGAGATGAACTGTGTCCGGTGGGAGGGGGCGACTGCAGGCCTGGATTTGACTCTTGTCAGGTCTTCCCCGAGCACTCACTCCCCTGATGCTGTGGAAACAGCATCCGCGTGGGGCCAGAACAGGTTGGAACCTTTCCTCTAGCGCTTTTGAGTAACATGACCTTGGACAAGCTACTGAACCTTCTGGGTCCTCAGATTTATTAGCTATGTAGAAAGAATACCGTCGGCACTGTCTTAGGGCTGTCCCAATGAAGTCCTGAGCACACGATACTCATTAACATGCGCTGCCTGGCCCTTGGCCTGACGAAGCAGGGAGCCAGGGTGGCGTGCTCCACCCATGCAGGGCTTTGAGGCTGGCTCGTCCTATGAAACTTTGTTTCCCCCATTTACTTTTTTCTTGAATAAATGTGACGTGTAACATGGTGGGAGTTTAAGGTATACGGTGTGTTACTCTGAAACGCGAATACGTTACACTATGATCGCCGGTGTAGCAGTATTTATCGCTTTACTTACAGGCCAGTGTTATTGTCTGTATTCATTCCACTGAGCATTAGATCCAGGCTTCTTCACTACTCGTTACAAGCCCGTTTCCTCGGTTAAAGTGCCCGTGACCTTGAGTCCTCCTGCTCTGACCCCACCGCCCCCCACCCCTCCTCAAGTGAGAGAACAGATTTAAGCCTGTGTCACATTCTTTCCCCAAACAGGGGCAAAGCCC
Source organism: Lutra lutra (assembly GCF_902655055.1). NCBI lineage: Eukaryota > Metazoa > Chordata > Mammalia > Carnivora > Mustelidae > Lutra > Lutra lutra. The sequence continues at coordinate 159,215,431 of NC_062281.1, forward strand.
CTGGCCCTGGATATGAAAAATGAGAGCCACTCACTACTGAAAAGCTATCATCGCGGGTAGAAGGAGGGAGGCCGTAGTTCCTCTTTCCAATGGCTCTTTAAATTATTTTCATTTTGCTGACTTGGCACTTTTCTGAGCGGGAAGGAGCTTTCTTTCAGAGGCCATTTAAGCGGATAGCCTCATTGGCTCCAATCTCTTGGGGAGAGGAAGAGATTTAACCCTTTGTAGCCCACACTGGTGCTGCCTTCCTGCGGGAGGGGGTGGGGGGGTGGTAGGTGGCACGTGGGGCTTTGCAGGGTGGGGCTGCCCTTCACTGAGCCTGGTCCAAAACTGAGCGCTGCACATACCTGGAGATTTCCAGTGTCGGCCCATTAAAGGCACAGAGGAAGTAGAGACTACAGCCAGATTTGAAGGTGGGTTGGGCTCTCCTAGTTTTTAAATTACAATTATAAGGTGGCTTCTTTTCTTTTTCTTTTTTCTTTAAGACTGAGGTTTTGGTGTTTTGTGGGGGGAGTAGTCACCTTTTTTTTTTTCTTTCTTTTTTTAATTTTTTACCTTTTTTTTTTTTTTAATTTGACTTTTACTTAGTTAAGATACAATGCAATATTGGTTTCTGGAGTAGAATTCAGTGATTCATCACTTACATACAACACCCAGTGCTTATCACAAGTGCCCTCCTTAATACCCATCACCCTTCTAGCCCGTCTCCCACCCATCTCCCTCCACCAAACTTCAGTTTGCTCTCTATCTTCAAGAGTCCCTTATGGTTTGTTTTCCTCTCTCCTTTTTCCTCCTTTCCCCACATCCCATATGTCTATCTGTTTTCTTTCTTAAATTCCACATATGAATGAGATCATATGGTATTTGTCTTTCTCTGATTAACTGATTTCACTTAGCATAATGCACTCTAGCTCCGTCCACATCATTGCAAATGGCAAGATTTCATTCTTTTGGATAGCTGATATATCTCGCATTCTTTATCCTTTCATCTAAGACTGATCTTTTGATCCAGACTTCCTTACACAGAGTAAGAAGAACAGCCAACAAGAGCACGTAATGCCTCTCCCGCACCCTTCCCTGCCCAGGACCAGGAGATCTTTCCATTAGCTTTGTTGAGCTCCTCCTGTCGGTCAGGATCCACACTGAAGACTTCACACATTTAAATCGTCACAACAAGAATTATTTCAGAATCAGCGTTACTGTCTTTATTTCTCCTGATGAGAACACCACAGCCCAGAGAGGTTAGCTTTTTTGCTCACTGTCACACAGCTAATAAGTGAAAGCTTCAGGATTCAAATCCAGGACCTTCTGAGACCAAGCCCGCTATTCTTTCATCATGGCCTCAGTCTAGTAGTCACACTGACTGCAAGCAGGCTGGGTGCCAGACCCTGCCCTCTGGGACAGAGTTGGAGGAGTGCTCGTCTGCCACACACACCCCCACCCCACGTTGGAGTTAGGGGATGGCTATGTGCAAGGTTCCCCTCTATTGTACAAGTTTCCCTTGTACAGCAACGGGGATGGTAGAAAGACAGAAGCAAGAGCCCCACAGCAGGATAGTGCACATACATGTTAGCACTGACTTTCTTCCTAGAGCAAAATACCATCAGCAAACAACGAACCAGAGCTGCATGTATTCACATAAAGAAATCCCCAAAGCATGATGTAGTGTCAGAAAAGCAGGCGGTGGAAGGAAACTCAGGGTCTGAGTCGATGTATGTGAAGTCTTCCAACAGGAACACCACCACCGTTAAGGGACACGGAGCTGCGCAGTCTGAGTGTGAGGACACAGGTGGAAAAGATGCCTTGGGCTCTGGGGTCATCCTGCTCCGGGGAGGGATGGGCAGAGGTACAAAAGAGGTGTCTGCCATGTTGTCACTATTTCACACAAAAATATAAAAAGGGACCTGAAGAAAAAGAGCAGGAAGCAGAGGGGTTCTGATAGATCGTGCCTGGCGGGGTGGGGGTGGGGGGCAGATGCCAGGGGGAGGAGGGTCTGCGCCAGGCACCTCCTATTCTGTGTACCTGAACTGCAGACGTGGGCCTGGGGTTCCAGTGTGTGGGTGCTGGCGTGAACCCCTCCCTCACAGACTCTTGGCAGGATTAAATGAGGGACCAGTTGAGAAAGCACTTTTTAAACTATAAAATGTTGTAGGAATGTAAATGGATGCCCCCCATGCCTGTGCTATTTTCTGGCCCATTTTCCTGGCTTGTTTGCGTCTTCCTTGAGGGCCAAGACAATTTTGAATCCATCCCTTAACCCCAGTCTAAGCTCAGGAACTACTGCTGGCTCTGGGCCAAACCCCAGATCACAGGCGCCGCCGTCAGTCCCTTCCACCGCCTCTGCTCCCCAGGACTGTTTGCACTGAGGGGAGACAGCTCATTCCAGGCTTTCACCTCTGTGGACACACGAGATCGATTGCTCAGTGCCGTGTCAGGCACTTACAGGGAGAAAAGTCCCAAAGAAGCCTATCCGTGGGCCCTGTAGGCACCATGAATGCTGTCGTGGTAAGAGTCCACCCTTCCGGCCTCTCCCCTCCGGCCCCACACAGGTTTGTCTCCTGAGCTGCACATCTCCTCCACTGAGTCTCCACAAAGCCCTTGCTTGATCCTTCTATGGTCCTAAGGGAGGCTTGTCAGGACTCCCATGAAGGAGATGAGGATGCCAAGGCTGGAGCGGTCCTGATGAGCAGAGCCAGGATGCAAATCCGGGACTGGCGGATTCCCAAACCTGTGCTATTCTCCGTGGGCAGAGGTGTCTCCATGGACCGCAAAGGCAGAGCTGCCACCAGGGAATCCGTGTATGGCAAATCTCCCCTCCTTGTGATTCAGTGGACGGGTGACTCAGGCAGGGACTGGAGTGGGTAATCATGTTTCCGAGCCGACCAGAGTGGCTGCCACTCAGAGCTCCCTTTGTATTTTGAATATGCAGTCTCTAATTAGACTTAGCCTTAATTGCAAGATTTCCATACGCCCTGCAACTGCCACGCACTCTGTCTGGGTATAAACAAGTCCATCAAGCGAGAAGCAAATTGTGGCTGTTGCCTTGGCCCTGTCATCCCATTTGCTCACTCTGCTATAGCTCCTCTGGGGATGTACTCAGCCTTCCCCTGTGAAAGTGCTCTGGGGCCCACATTTTAATCAAAAGCGTACCTGCCTCTAGGAAAAAGAGTAGAGGCACTGCTCAAAAGTGATTAAATTTAATAACCAAAAGACCAGAAAAAGTCTGCTTTGCAATGCATAATTTCACCATATATTTATTTATTTTATCATGTGGCCACATTCTGTATGCTGTATGGGGACACTTTATTAAAAATGCCATTTATTTTAACAGCAGCAATAACGGGAAATGCACACCTTTTTTTGCCTCCCCACTGTGTTAAAGACATTTGTGGTTATTAAATTACTCTAGAGTAGAGGAGTGCCTGTCTCCAAATTTACTCTGAAGTATTTCAATAAAATGATCTCAAATGTTTATTCACTCAGCAAATACTCACCCAAAGCCATTCTGGGCCAGGTGCCTCCTGGCATGGGGAATAACGAGGTAGAGCAGACAGAGTCCCTCCCCACCTCCCAGGAGCTGGGCATGGGGTGAGGGAAGGGGACAGAGGCACGGAAGGCACAGAGCCAGGCCCTCCGGGGCTATTGAAGCAGTGTTTGTTCAAGCTCCAAATGAATGAGTGAATGAATGGAGGAGGGGTTGGGTAACGTGAAAGAAAAAACTAGATGCCTGGCAGTTGCAGAGCTGGGACTGAAGCTGTGTGGGGAATTGCAGGGTCACAAAGGAAGGACTGATTAGTTTTCCCTGAGTGCCCTAGAGGAGGTGACTCCTCAGCCCCCTTTTCAGGCGAGAATGAATTTCAGGTGAGGTTCTCAGGGCCTGAGGCCATAAACCAAGCCCCACCCCTGCCCATGTCTGCACAGCTGCCCCCACTTCCTCCACTTCTCTGCCCCTGTCTTCGCTGGGAGCAAGGCTGGCTTCCCCGCCAGGCCCAGTGGAAGGAGATCGAAGGCCACTCCCCACCCCAGGAGGCACGCTCCAGATTTCTGCTGCGGCTCCATTCCCATCCCATCCTGATAGTTCCTTGAATGTTGTCCCGTCCTCGCCAGGAGCTACGAGGTATGTTTTATGAGCACAATGACCAGAAGAGAGCCTAGCATATAATGGGGGCTCAAAAGCTGGGTAAACAGATAGGTGAGCGAACTGCATGAACGACTGGAAAAGCTCGGTGTTTCCTCAGCACCTTGAGAGGTTCAGAGCAGGGTCTGGAGTGCAGAGTCCCAGTGGGACCTGCTGAGCGACCAGGATGCGGGGCGGCGGGCCCCTGGGCTAATGGGCTGGGCACTGCTCTGACGTGGCCACAAGAAAGGATGTTAAGCCTGGGAGGACATGGTCAGATGCATGCTTCAGAAGGACCGCTGTGGTGGAATTATAGACGATGAACAGGGGAGGGTGAGAACTGAGTGGGGGAGGACAGTCAGGAGGCTGGTCGAATGGTTGAAATGTGGAGACCAGAGCAAAGCAGGAGTGGTGGGGATGAAGGAGTGGGGCAGGTTAAAAATGGAAATGTGTATTTGGGGTGAAGCCACTGTGACTTGCCGATGAGACGGAGAGGGGAGAAGAGTCGGACTCAGCGATGACCCCCCCATTTCTGGTTTGGCTGAGCAGGTGGGCCGTGATGTCATTCACTGGGAGGGGACAGGGACTTATCCTCCCAAGGGGCATTGAGGCAGGGCTGAGGGGAAATACTTCTTCTAATCGGAATCTAATCGGCAGATCATGGATCACGCTGTTTGAAAGCAACATCCAAATATGGGTCTCATGTTTGGGGGTGTCTGCTGAGCCCCAGATAAGCAGTTGGCAGGATTGCCTTTTGAAGGTGAGACTGATGATGGCCTGTCTGGTGAGGGGCCACTCAGAATCTGCCCTTCTCTACTGATTGCTCACACCAAGTTGTACTGTTTTAGTCCCCCACTTCCCTTAAAAATAACCGTGAGGTAATGGAATGAGCATAGGATTTTCGTTCTGAGCAAGCAGACATAAGTCTCTGCTCCATTACAAACCAGACTCGGACAGAGACATCTGGTCTCTTAACCTCAGCTTCATCAGCTGTAAAATGGGAACAAGGATGCTGTCTTTCTTGCAGTGTCACTGTGACACTCTAACTGTTGAAGGGATTGAGCAGCTTAGGAAACTGAAAAGCGCTGTTCAGGGGGAAGAAGCCAGGAAATGCCACAGATGAGCAGGAGGTGGGGGCAGGGCCCACAGAGGCAGGGTGTGGGGGAGCAGCTCTGTGTCTTGCCTCCTTCTCCTTGAGGCCAGTCAAGTGGCAGCTGATGCCACAGATTCCTCAAATGTGCCCTCCATCCAGGCTCTGCCAGACCCTTCCAGAGAAGGCTGAGCACCCCCCCCACACACAGAGCACCATTGGGGCTCATTCCTTAGAAAACTGCCCTCAAGGAAGCTCACCATGTCCCATCTTGGGACAGCCCCCTCCCGGGTCACCCACCTCTCCTCTCTGAGCACCCAGGTGGCTCTGTGCTGTCCCTCTGCCGGCCCAGCCCCCAACCCTTTCCACTGTGAACAAACTCCCATTTATGTTCTCTGTGGGAGCCCTCCCGGCCCAGTACCTTATAGATCCCTCCCTGTCCTCCTGCCTGAACCTGGCTGTCCCTGGGGAAAGGAACCTTTCCTCTGGGTCAGCTCCTGGGTCACTCCTCACCTCAGGCGCTGTCTTTTTCAGGAACTTTCCTAAATGCTTTCCCTGGGCACTATTCTCACTTCAGTTCTATTTGCTCCTCTGTCTTTCCCACTTGCCAGACCAAGGACTTCTCAAGGATGGCGACTATGTCTTCCTTTCCTGTGCCCCATTCATAGCACGGCATGGCTTCACTCAGCATGGGCATCAGTCAGGGGTGCTAAGCACCCTATCTGTGGAGAGTGGATAAGCAGCTGTTGTTTCTCCAGAGTGAGGGGACACTGTGCCCTGCAAGTGGCCCACAGTCCTCGGGGGGGGGGGGGAGGGGCAGGGACAGCTGGGCTGGGCTGCAGGCACTGCTCCCTACCGGTTCCCAGGAAGCCTGTCTCCCAGGGACTGCTGGCCTGGTGTCTCTCACGTGCACTTCTGTTTTAACCCCATTCATGGGGGCCACAGCCACGTAATTGGATTGAGCAGACACTGACAAGGTCAATTTGACAATTTCATTAATCTTTTATTAAACACAGGCCCTGAGCTCCAGCCAGGCTCGTCTGCTTGCCAGCCCCAGAACGTGCCTGGCATATTCCTGTCTTGCATGGCTCCTTCAGACCAGATGTGACTGTCCCGGTGATGCCAGTAGCTCCTGGGAGCTTCCTGGGTCCGGGCGTGATGCTGAGCAGGTCCCTTAGCCACCCAGCCCAGCCCAGCAGGGGGAGGGAGTCGATAGGTGTAAAGCACTTGTAACAGACTCCGGCCTGTATTTAGAAATCTGCATTAGTATTATTAATACTACTAGTACTATTACTGCTACTACTACTATTAACTCACAACACCTTCAGATGTAGGGATGAGGACCTCATTTTGTTAAGGAGGAAACTGAGTCCCAGCCAGGGCAAAAGTGTGCTCAGGGTCTTACCATGGGGACAAAGAACAACAAACAGTGGGACTGGAATGTTGGGAAAAGGCCGGGTCGTGAGAGCTGTCCTCTGCCTCCCAGGGCAGTTGGAGGATTGGAGGCGACGATGGGGATGGTTTGACCCTCACTGCATGGGCAAATGCTCAGCACAGGTCTGTTGAATGAAAGCAGGAAGGAATATGTATGGAAAGCTTATGCAAGCGGGAGCTACTTTAAAATCACATGGAAGGGGGCACCCCCTTCTGGGGAGAAGGGAACTGGAGGACGTGAGCCTTTAGGACTCAGAGAGAAGCAGGGGACAGAAAGCACCAGCCAGGGGACAGCATAGGCGGAAGCTGAACTGGAGCAAGAGTGCTGGGAGCAGAGTGAGGGGGGCAGGGGACACGGTTCAGGAAGGTGAGGCTGGAGAACAAGGCAGAGGTCACATCCCAAGGGCCTTCAGAGAGAAAGGGTTCCAGCAAGGAGTCATGCATGCCATCCAGTTTGTGTTTCAGAAAGTTTACTCTGGCTTCAGAGGGGAGGCCCAGAAAAGGATGTACTTTAGACAGGGAGGTCATTGGGAGGCTGCTTCAGGAATCCAGGCAATAGGAAATAGGAACTCAGAAGTTGTGGGGACACGGGGGCCAGGAGGGGCCAGAGAGGGGGCGGTCAGGCAGAGACAGAGGGCTGCACAACCCTGGGCAAAGGCACACTTGCTTTGGAGCTGGGGGAGCTGGAGAGCAGGTGCCCTGCCAGGGCTAGATGGTCAACCCAAGCACCTGCCCCCCAAGGGACAGCAAGGAGGGTGGTTCTCACCTGGCTAAGTCCATCCCCGTGCTTCTGGGCCTGTTAATTAGTGGTGACAGGCAAGGTATAAAATGAGACCTTCCTGACATCACAATGCCTTGTGCTTGTCTTCATAACTATAAACAGACAAGTTGTCTCCAACACGAAAAGTTAATAGTTTCATTGGGAAGGCCAAGGACTCACATGTGGGAATGGACAGACTCTCCCAGAGGAATGAGAGGCCATCAAGAGCACTTGGCTAGTTTGTTGGGATGTCATTGAAAGTCTGAGTCAGTCGTACCTCCAATATGCAGCCTTTTCCTGGACCTCTGAACCTCAGGAGCCTCCTCCTTTCCTGATCCCAGCTCTCCCACAAGTGCCGCAGGGTGTTGCCCAGACTGTGTCCCCTCCAGTCGACAGACTGTGATGCCAGCCATGGTGGGAGTGGAGCAGTGGGGGCAGACAGACAAATAAGGACACACAGTGCCAGGAGTGAGGGGTGACTCAAGAGGAGAGATAGAAGACTCTGTGTAAGAAATTATTCATCTGGGAAGGCTTCCCAGAGGAGGTGAGGTTTGCACTAGATCTTAAAAAATGCTCAGGGGCTCCTACCTCCGTAAGTAGGCCGGTGGGGTGATGAATTTGGAACATCTCTTGAAGAACTCCCTTGTGTCCTAATACCGGTCTTATATCTGGCTATAAAATCCCTACAGAGGTGGAAGACCCAATTTTGGATCTTCCCAGGGCAGGGCCTGGAGTACCAGATGTAAGGCATAAAGGCACATTCAGTGTGAAGGCCCCCCACAATGAAAGAGAAGAAAGAAAAAAGGGAGCAGGGATGGTGAGAAAATGAGTGGAGGTTCTCAGGAGGGATCCTTAAACCCATCCAACCAATCTGTCTCCTGCTGGGAAAGCTTCCGTGACTCCCCACTCCCCCAGGACAAAGACTTACCTTTTAGCTCAACTGGCAGAGCTCTTTGTATCTGGCCCACCAGGCTTCTCCCCACTGTTCACCTTCCTCCCAAATGCAACGTTGCACACCTTTGGCTTCTGTATTTCCTTGGACAGCCCCAAACAGTTCCCACCTTCTGGCCTTTGTCTCTCTGCTTCATTTTTCTGGAAGGTCTTTTCCATCCAGTGAACACATCCTCCATGTCGTTGTCAACCACCCTGAGAAGTCTCACTGGGGAGAACTTTTGAGGCCAGAGTCCTGCAGCCCCCTCTTGTTCATGTCCCCACCCTCCAATGCAGGGAAGCTGCTTTCCCTCATTGTCACTTCTGTTGCTCACCAGAAGCTGTCGGGTGAAGGGGGAAATGTTCAGCCTCTCCAGTCAGATTGCCACTGGCAGGGGTGGGGGGGGCAGTTTCAGGCCCAGATGTACTACTAGTGAGCTGTGTGACCTTGGGAGAGTTATTTAACCTCTCTGTGCCTCTGGTTCCTCATTTGTAAAATAGAATAATAGTAGGCTCTATTTCACAGGGTGGTTACAAGGATTAAATTTGTCAATTCTGCAAAGCTCTTAGAAGAATGCCTGGCAGATGGCGAGCATTCACTGAAGGTGAGCTGCTGCAACTGCTTTTTTAACTTCAAAAGTAATGAAGGGCAACGTAGAAAAATTGGGGGGGGGGAGCCCAAAATTAAAAAGATATACTATCCCCATTCAAATAATTGTTAGATTAGTATATGCCTTTCTAGTTTTCTACTGAACATGTTTTTTTGTTGTCTGTCTGTTACATACACACCCACTAAACTCACACAAATACCACATCTTTCTTTGTAGCTTGCTTTTCTCACTAAACAACATATAAAAATGCTTCAGTAAACAAGCAGTATTTTTATCTGTCTTTGCAGCCACGAAGGCTCGCTCAGAGCCTAGTATAGAGTATGGAACTTTGTGGAAGGGAAGGAGAAGGGAGAACAAGATAGGCAGGCAGGCTCGGAGCTGTAGGTTTCCGCTGCTTTTGAGAGTCAGAGGCTGCTCGCATTGTCACTGAGTCCTTCCCTCACTTTAGTGATGGATCCTGAGCCCAGAGAGGGGAGGGGCTTCCCTGCTCACTCAGCAGGTCAATAAGAGGGAGACTGAGGCCTGCTGGTCTTTTTCCTCAAGTGACAGGTGGCCACCCTTCCCTTCCCAGCCCCCCCCCCCACTTCCTCAGAGTCCTCCTGGCCTCCAGTCAAGTTCCCTCCCTATTCAAGACCTGATGTGTTGCCCTGTACCCCGGGCAGGAACAGCCTTCTTACCCAGGCCCAGCCACACTTTGGGGCCTCCTCACGAGCCTGAGTTTGCAGGAAAGACTGGGTCTCAGGCAGGCAGGCTTAGGGAAGGGAGCAGATGGAGGTGGCCAGTGGAGAAAAGTTGCCAACACCACAGAGATTTATTTTCTGTATCCCCAGATGGTGGCAGGCTACCTCTCAAAGGCAGCGGTATTTTGGAAAATCATCTTCCTAAAAGAAGGGAACAGAATTTAGGCTCAGCCATTCTCATCTGCCCCTCACTTGGTGACCCAGACAATCTCCTGGAAATGAGGTTCTCAATCTGGCCTCCCTTGCCCAGTAGACCTCAGTGGGCCCCACGGGTGGCAGAATAAAACGTCCCCTTGGCGAGTGCTGTGAAGTGTGTAAACCTGGCAATTCACAGACCTGTACCCCTGGGACTAATAATACATTATATGTTTATAAAAAAATTAAAAAATTAAAAAAATAAAAAAAAGATTTTATTTATTTTTTTTTAAAGATTTTATTTATTTATTTGACAGAGAGAGATCACAAGTAGAGAGAGAGGCAGGCTGAGAGAGAGGAGGGAGCAGGCTCCCTGCTGAGCAGAGAGCCCGATGCGGGACTCCATCCCAGGACCCTGAGATCATGACCTGAGCCGAAGGCAGCGGCTTAACCCACTGAGCCACCCAGGCGCCCCCCCAAAAAAAAAGATTTTAAAAAAATTAAAAAAATAAAAATTTTTTAAAAAGCGTCCCCTCGGTAAGAAGGGGTTGTCTTCAGGGACCCTCCCACAAAGCCTCCCAAGCATTGCTCTCTGTGTCACTCCCTCGGTGCCCCTGGGGCTCTGCAGATGCTGTGCTGTCCTGGAGCTAGAGCTACCATGGCCTCTCGAGCCCCTCCTCCTCCTCTTCCTCAGAGTAGCCATTCCCTCTGCAGGACTCCTCAACCCTGAGCTCCTGAGCCAGCCTCCGTGCTGTGCCTCACAAAACCTTTGCACCCCTGGAATGACTTTAGTGGGGCCACTGCCCCACCCCTGGGTGCTCTTTGCCCCATCACAGAAGAGGCACCTGGGTGGCCGAGCTGAGAGCGGTTCTATAGCAAAAGCCTGGGTGTGGGCCTCAGGGTCAGGCCGGTTTCCCGCAAAGGCAACCTTCCAGCAGACATGTGTTCATTCGCTGGAACCCTGGAAAATCCTGTGTCGCCTTGGACAATCCCTTCACCTTTCTCTGAGCTTTGGTTTCCACGCCTGAAAACTGGCAGTGACCCTGCCCACACCACAAGGTTAAATAAGCAAACATGTAGGAAACACTGAACGCATGGAGAATGCTCGCCACTGTTCTTTCTCTCCCCTGCCCCTTTCCTCTCCAGGAATATCACTCTCAGACTCATAGAGTAGAATATTTCTAGAGGCCCAAAGTGACCCCAACTCAAAGTCGAAGAACAGATCTCACCCCTGCTTGGACAAGTAAGTGTCGGAGGTCCTTGAACTCCAGCTGGGGTGTCTCCCTGCCAGACTCTGGTGTGGACCCCTCTGACCTGAGCCTCCCACACTGGCCATTCCAATGGGCAGCTGCAAGGAATGCCCAGTCTCTGGCCTGTGGAGTCCAGGCCTCCACAAAGCTGGATTTAACTGTGAGAAGCACACCAAGCACTGGGGAGTTTCTGCCAAGGAAGATTAGTCTTTGTCACCTGCTAGTGTATAATTAAAAAGGCTATTTCAGCAGAGCCCTGGGATGCCCACCAGCAGCCCCAAAAATGCTTTCTGGAATATGATGCCCCTGGTGTGTGCTGATGGGCCCGAGCACGTGACCGAGTCTCAGCAGAGGTGCTCTCTCTCTCTCCCTTGGCAATGGCAGTCTGGCTCCTGTCAGCTGAGCTAGAGATCCTGCATCTGTCTGGGGCTGATTAAGTCCTTCTTGCTGGGCCAGGAACTAAGCCTCTGGGCAAGTTCAGGGCTGGAAGGAGAGCCAGGGAGAAGGTGACTAGTCTCCCAGCTGGGGTACTCCACTCAAGGACGACCTCAGCAATGTGACCAGATGGCTTAAACTGTCCCCTCTCAGTGAATGTTCCAGATGGCTGAGGCTGACCCTCTGCAGCATGGCCACCTTGGATACGGTGCCCCTGGTGTTCCCTGCGGCTGCTGAGGGGAACTATATTCAAGGAAGATTTCTGGACTCAGAGGTCGGAGACCTTCAATGCGGTTGCTTTGTTCATTCCTTGAGTTGTCCATCTGTTCACTGCTGTGTTCATTCATTTACCAAATATTTATGGACTTGTTATGATGTTCCTGGCTGTTCTGAATGCTGGTATTTGAGAGTCCTCGTGGAGCTGGTATTCTAGCGGAGCGAGACAGACAGAAAGACAAAAAGGCAAGCCGATTTCTAATGGTAACAATTAGTGCTTTGCAGGAAAGGACAATGGGGTAGCAGACACATGGTGCAAGGATGCTGTTTAGGGAAGGTCTTCTCTAAGAAGATGGCATTTGAGCAGAGACCCGAATGGAGCCAGAGAGCCACCCCATGTGGCAGCTTGGAGACTGACATTGCTTTACCCGACCTCAGGATCAGCCCATGCAGAGCCCCCGAGTCAGGGAGTGCTGTCCTAGCAGAGGCATGAGGCTAAGGATACATGACGTGATGTAGGAGAGAAGCAGTGGTGGGAAGTGGACGTGATGAGATGGGCTGTGCAGTTGGGACCAGAGTTGTGGCTGCCTCAGGGCTCCAGAACTGGACCAGGGGTGTGTGGGGGCACACAGGGGGTTATGCCTTTGTCTGTGGAAGTTGAGCCAGATCTGGGAAAGGCTTCCCACTTCTGAGCTCTAAACTTCAAGATTAAAAGAAACATGGAAGAGAGAGGTTTCTGGAAAGGGTTGTCAGGGAAGAAGTGAGGGTCATGCTTGGAGGTTCTATGGACCTGACCGGAAGCCCACATAGTGATCACCTCCTCTTCACCACCTCCTCACAGGACTGCCACATAGTGCACACATCCGAGAGGGAGGGAATATGACCTGACCGCGTGCAGAAGAGGGGAGAGACAACGTTAGCCAGCTCTGGAAGGCTCTGTCCCAAGGGGCACGACAGCCACTCTTATCTGAAGGCTGTTGTAAGCACAGGGCCTGTGGGTACATGGTAATTGTGCCAGAGGCGGGAGCTGCAATGGTGAAGGGAATCCCACCAGCACCCGTGTGGATGGCAGAAACAGGCTCGTTTGCCTGGAGCGGGGCAGACCCAGATTTGCCCAACAGTGCAGTGCTCTCTGGGGAATAAGGCGCCTCTTGGGGGTCCCAGAACTCATTCCATGACCACCCAGGATTACAGAGGAAGACTGATGCCTGTGAACACTGGCTTCACCTTTGCCTCCCCACTAGCCTGAGAGCTACTGGGCCCCATTGGTGTTTCCCTGGGCCCCGTTGGTGGGGGTTTCCCTGCCGTGGCCTCTGCTGCCCGGCACAGTGTGTGGTGTGCCGAGCCCCAGGGTGCTATGGCACAAAGACTTGGGTTTCTGAATCAAAGGCGCTGAGATGGACTCCCACTTCCACACTCACAAGCCACGTGATCTCAGAGGTGTTACTTCACCTCTCAGAGCCTCAGTTCCCCCACCCGCAGCATGGGTACAATCCATTCCACAAGGCCCTTGTGAAGGCTTCAAAGAGAAGGCTTTGAGTTGCCTGGTACCGTACCTGGTGCGCGGAGGGCGTGCAGACATTGTTTTCTCATCCTTCTGCTTTTGCATCACCTAGGATCAGTGCTACCAGAGCCATAGACCAGAGCTGGCATCAGAAGGGACAACAGCATTTCTGTCTCTCTGAGTGGTGGGCATGACTGGAGGCTGACTTGGCAGAGAGCAACCTAAGTGCTCCCCCAACATCGGGAGGTTCCCAAGAGCGGCAGGGCGGGCATCCACCCTGGTCACCAGATGGCACCTGGGGATGTGTTGCCGTGACTGGCTGCATCGGGTTCCAGGTTGGCCACTGGAACCTTGTGTGCAGCTGAGGGTGGGCCTGGGAGCAGTTCTGACACCTGTGCCTCCCTGGTCCTGGAGACTCCTGCCCTGGGAGGGGTGAGGGGTGGGCAGACTCCCTGCCTAGGAGTCACCACGCTTTCTCACCCAGCTGAGCAGAGCAGAGAAGGACTGCGTCCTCTGGCTGGCTGTCTCCTTTTAGCCGTGGTATTGGCTACTTTCCCTGTGTCATGGCCTCAGGCCAGCTGCTCTCCAAGGGTGTAGAAACAGATGGCCCCTAGGAGAGTGGGAGAGGAGCCCCCAAGGGTGAGGACTTGTGGATGGGAGGCATGCCAGGGCTCCCGGCCATACCAGCCACATGTTCTGCCCTCAGGCTGCCTCCTGGGCTGCCCAACAGTGCCCGAGGCCACGCAGGGGAGCAGAGAACCAGCCGTAGGGCTTCCGTAGAAAAGATTTGGGAAAAGTCACCAAGTCTCTCTGTGCTTCCCATTTTCTCCTTTTTTTTCCAACTGAAGTAAATGAACTCTCTGTCATTGTGAGACTCCGTTAAAAACAGTAACTATGTGATTATTTTGCATGTGTACAGAAATTCAGAGCCAGTGAAGCTCTTTGATGGCATTTAATACTCAGGAGACTTTATTCAGATCATCTTGAATTCCCAGAGTACCCCCCTGGGCAGATACTTTTATCCCTAGTTTTAGCCGAGGACACAGGCTCAGAGAGGTCCGTCAGCATGCCTGAGGTCACGTGGCTGATGAGTGGTGGAGTCAGGATTTGAGTCCAAGTCTACTTGGCTGAAATCTCATGATCTTCCTACTCACCCCCTGGGAAAGTACTGCTCGATAAAAGCACAAAAGAATCATCAGGAAGGAAGCCAAGCCTGGGCCAACTTCTCCCTCTCTCTCCTTGCTGCCATGGAGCGCCCACCCAGACTCTCTCAGATATGTTTATGGATCCATGATGGTGTGACAGGCGTCTGGGTGGCACCCAGTGCTGAGCAAAGGAAGTGAGATGTGGTCTGCCCCTTCCTTCCTTCCTTCCTTCCTTCCTTCCTTCCCTCCTTCCTTCCCTCCCTTCCTTCCTTCCTTCCTTCCTTCCACCCACGTCGCCCCAGACCCTACCATGTCTCCATGTTTGATGTCCATGTTGGATTCTGATCTGTTACATGAATGAGTCTGCTATTCCTGAGCAGTAGGATGGGATAAATATGCAAATCTCTTTGTCCCTCTCATTTTTTTTTGTTGTAATGAGATTTCTCTGGCATCATCATGTCCTCAGCAATAGACAAAAAAAAAAAAAAAAGCCACCTCCTTCCTCCAGATGTCATTTTAGAGATGTTATTCCTGTAAAGTGAGGGACACAGTTGTTGGAGACTATGAAGATCCTGATATCCCTCTTGGTCCTGAGCTAGGAATAGAAGCCCCTCTGCTTTGAGAGTGAGTACGTGGGGTTGGGGGGTATGTCAAGGCCCTGGAATCAGAGGGAGCTGGACTTGAGACCTGGTTTGATTGTGAAAGTCATTCAGTGAGGCTTTGTGGAGCCTTGTCCTGTGCCTAGCCATGTGTGAGGTGCTGGAAATGCAAAAGGAATCTGAGACCTCCCTTCAAGCAGTTTACTATTTTCCTGAACTGAGGTTATAATCCAGGAAGGCTTCATGGAGGAGGGGATTCTTCCATCATGGACTATTACCCCACAGATATAGCCCCCTCCTCAGTGTGATTGCTCCCTGGAGTTTGAAAGGCCCTCGCCAAAGCAGCCACAAAGCCAGGTCTGCTCACACCTGAGGATGTCTATGAATTGTCAACTGCTACCGAACAAGTCAGGAAAATGAAATGTATACCTTTCCCCCTCATCCTTAAGCCTTAACGCTTCTTTAGTCTGGAAGGTTCCATCCAGGTGTGTCCTGACTGGATATTCCAATCCATTTCTGTGACTCCCTTGAGAAGTACCTCTTATCTCTGAGAGGAGAGTTTTCTTGCTTTGGAGAATGGAGACAGCCATAAAAATGACATGCTTCTACAAACCACCCGTCTCTTATGAATATAATGGTAACTTGCGGTGGCCCAGTTCCAACAATATCACGGCCATTTTTCTGAGCCTGTCATTCATCACCCTCCACAGCTTCCCTCAGCCTGACTTTATTTATTCAACAAATAGTTTCTAAGGACTTTCTATGTGACGTGTACTGTTCTAGGGTGAGACAATACCCCAAATTCCTGTCCTGTGGAGCCTCTGCTCTAGTTGAGAAGATGGACAAAAAAATAAGTAAACAAACATCTGATCTCATTTCAGGTCATGTTAAATGTTATGGAGAAAAGTGTAACTGGGTAAAGAAAATAGAGATCAAATTAATTCAGCAAAAATATCTTTCAAAAAAATTATTTATTTTAGAGAGAGACAGAACATGTGAGAGCGGGGCTGGGGGGCAGGGGAAGAAGGAGAGAACATCCAAGCAAACTTCCCACTGAGCACAGATCCCAAAGGGGCCTCGATCTCCTGACCCTAAGATCACAACCTGAGCTGAAACCAAGAGTCGGATGCTTAACTGACTGAGCTACCCAGGCGCCCTTCAACAAACACATCTTGAAGTCCCAAGTTTGTGCTGGGCCTTGTGCTGGGTCCTGGTACAGATGCCATCTGGCTGGCCTACTCTCCCACTGGCCCCTAAACTCTGTGCTGCCCACAAGATGTGCTCTTCCTCCCTTTCCCTCCACTTCCTTCCCCTTGCTGCCCTCATAACCTCCCTCCTTCCATCTTCTTTTCTCCCCTTCTTTCCTTCCCAATTAACTCCCCAAACATATCTTGACATGCCATGTGCTGAACATTAGGTCAGGAAATGGGAACTTCACAGGCACCCTGAAATTGCCCTCAGTTTCCTTGGCAATATTTATATTGCCTCAATCTCCATGGCAATATTTCTCCTCCCAATATTTATAATTCTGAATTATATTTCCTACTGTACTACATTGACTATATCTTTTATATCTTGACTATGTTTTATATCTATTTGAAATAATGATACTTATCTTATTCCCAATTTTTACTAAGAATACCTATGCTATTTCAAATTGGCCCTCATTTTCAGATAGATATTCTTTAGCTAATGAGGAAGAGCCTTCCATTTTTAGTCCACTCATTTTTCAAAAAAAAAAAAAAACTGTCATTGCCTGCTTTCATTTTTTTCAAATGACTATCAGTTCTCTGATTTGGCCCATTTTGTTTCACTATTACACTTCATTAACTCATCTTTGCATTCCTGGTGTGAACCTTCTTGATCTTGCTACACTTGATTTACAGGTATTTTATTTATTTTATTTAGAATTTTGGCTTTTATAAGCACAAGAGAACTTTTTTTATAGCTTTGATATCGAGCTTGTTATCTCAATAGGGTAGTTTCCATCTTTTTATATGCTTTAGAAGAGATATTTATCTCAAGAACTGTCAAACCTCAAATATTTGAGGGGAAAGGCACATAAAACCATTTGGGCCAAGAGCCCTTTTATAATTTCTCATTTTCTTCTATGGTTACTCAGAACTTTTACTTCCTTTTTTTTTTTTTTTAAAGATTTTATTTATTTATTTGGCAGAGAGAGAAATCACAAGTAGACAGGCAGGCAGAGAGAGAGGGAGAAGCAGGCTCCCTGCTGAGCAGAGAGCCTGATGTGGGGCTCGATCCCAGGACCCTGAGATCATGACCTGAACCAAAGGCAGAGGCTTAACCCACTGAGCTATTCAGGTGCCCCAGAACTTTTACTTCTAAAGTCAATATTGGTAATATACAAAAACTTATCCCTCTTCTCTGGACAACCTTGTCTCTTGTAATTAAAACAAAAAAGTATCCACTCCATTGTGATTATGGCCCCTTTATTTTGTTGGTTTATGTTGGTCACTTTTTCTTTTTTTTTTTTTTTTTCAAGATTTTATTTATCTATTTGACAGAGAGAGATCACAAGTAGACAGAGAGGCAGGCAGAGAGAGAGAGGGAAGCAGGCTCCCCGCTGAGCAGAGAGCCCGATGCAGGACTCGATCCCAGGACCCTGAGATCATGACCTGAGCCAAAGGCAGCGGCCTAATCCACTGAGCCACCCAGGCGCCCTGTTGGTCACTTTTTCTTAATTTTGTTTGTCAGAGGTTTCTCATCACACTTACTGCTTTTGTAAAAGGAGAAACTAGCTGTTGGATTTCCTTATTAAACCTACTATTTTTCTGTTTGCTAATTTATTAATTTATAGCTTTATTACTTTTTTTTCTACCGGCTTCCATAGGTTTCTTTTCGGTTCTTTTTCCAGATTATGTGGTTACAGTTTTATTTACTTTTCTTAGTCTTTCCTATTTAGTTAAGAATGCATTTGAGCATAAGGATTTCTCTCTGAGCATGGTTTTGGCAACATTCCATTAGTTCTATAAATTGTTTTTTTAATTTTTATTATTTTCTAAATATTTTGTAATTGTATATTTTTCTTTTTATTCTATTCTTTTTAATCTATTCTATTTTATTTTTATTCTATTTATATTTATTCTATAGAAAATATTCTATATTTTCTTTTTATTCTTTTTATTTATTTTATTCTATATTTTCTTTTTATTCTACACATAACATTTTTATAAAGGTGATTTTAATCTCCATGTAGCATTCACTTGCAGCTGTTTCTCTTGTTGGCACATTAACATCAACCTCTGGTTTTAGTAGTTAGAGAATGAAATGGTTAGAGAATGAAAATTATATATATTTATACTATATTTGGAATTTACCAAATTATTCTACGTTTGTAGAGTGAAAACAGTTGTTATATGTCATTGACTCAACTTTATTATTTTATTCAAATCTTTCTTATTTTTCTTTTAATATTTTTCTTTATACTTTTAACATTTAATACATTTAAAATAATATAGTTATGTGTACAAGCTATAAAGTGTAATTATCTAATGAACACTTGTGAACTCACCACCCAACTCAAGAATTAGAATATTACCATTAACTCACATTTATCCATGTCCTATTACTTTGCTTATTCTCTGAGTTAACTATGCAGTCAAATGCTCTACCACTGAGCTATACCCCCTCTCTGAGTTAACTATGATGATCAATTTTGTGTTTGTCATTTCCTTGCTTTTTAAATACACCTTTTATTTATTTATTTTTATATATTTAATATATATATTTTTAATTTAATTTTATTTTTTCAGTGTTCCAAGATTCCTTGTTTATGCACCACACCCAGTGCTCCATGCAATACGTGCCCTCCTTAATACCCACCACCAGGCTCTCCCAACCCCCCATCCCCTCCCCTCCAAAACTCTCAGTTTGTTTCTCAGAGTCCACAGTCTCTCATGATTTGTCCCCCACTCCAATTTTCCCCAATTCACTTTTCCTTTCCTTCTCCTAATGTCCTCCATGTGAATACACCTTTTAAAATCACCTATGTATGAATGTCTGAAAATAGAAAAGGCATAATTGACTATCTTCCTCTATGCATGCTATCTAGGCTCCTGCTCCAATTTCTGTTGCTTTCTCCTTGAATTCCGAATATTTGTTGCTTTAAATATTTGGGTATTTTGTTGGTTGCAATAAGTTCCTGACTGTTAAGTCTTCGAAATGGATTTTGCTTCTTATCAATTTAATGTGAAACCTCTTCCTTCTTCCTCTACCTAGGTTCTTGCCTCAAATTCTGTTTTATTATTAATATTGTCCCCTCCTCTTTCTCTTTAATTGAGTTTGCCTGAAATATTTGGGAAACTTAATTTTTAACTTTACTGTGTAATTTTGCCTGAGGTTCAGTAGATAGTAATGTTTAAGATATTGTGCTCTGAGACCAGATTGGGTTTAAATCCCAGTTGGGCTGTGTCTCCTGCTCGACCTGGGACAGGTTTCTCAGGGGTAACAGTATCTCCACTTCATGTGGTTGTGGTCTGGACAAGACGACGATGCTTGTGAAATGCTCAGCACCGTGCAATGCACATGGCAAGTATGCAGTAGATGTTAACTATTTTGATTAGATTTATCTCTTACAAGTTGCACCTAACTTAATGTTTCCATTTTAGCTTGAGATTTTTTGTCCTCCAATAGAATAATTTAAACTGTTTATAATCATTTTATATCTGGTGCATTTGACTTTAATCATCTGTCACCCACTTTTATACTTTCATATATATATATGTATATATATACATATATATATATGTATATTTAAGTTTTTTAAATTTATTTATTTGACACAGAGAGAGAGAGATCACAAGTAGGCAGAGAGGCAGGCGGAGAGAGAGGGGGAAGCAGGCTCCCTGCTGAGCAGAGATCCTGATGTGGGGCTTGATCCCAGGACCCTGAGATCATGACCTGAGCTGAAGGCAGAGGCTTATCCCACTGAGCCACCCAGGTGCCCATATATATATATATATATACATATATATATATATGTATATATATATATATATGTTTTGTTCTTGACAGTGTTTTCTCTCTTTGTTTTTTTTTGTAAACTATGTTTTCTTTGTTTATATCTTTTGTATTAATTCAGAAGTTAAAAAATCCTCTTTTAGTTTTCTAATGCATGCCTTAAAATGTGTGACAGACACAGTTACCATCACATTTCTCTGATTGTCAGTTAAGAACAAGACAATCATTTTTACTTCTCTTTCTATAGCACAGAACCTCAGGTGCTGTTATTCCCCTTGCCATCTTCCTTAACACTCGATTCTCCTTTTCTAATGTCAAATGCTAAGCTTAGCTGTCAACCTGTTTTCCTTCCTATATGATATTTTCTTTATCCTTGAAGTGTATTTTGCCAAGATCTTGCTACTTATGGTTTTGCTTCTCATGCGTCTTGCCAAATCACGGATCTCTTTCAGGTTTTTTACTCAGGTTGATATTGTTTTGTTTTGCTTTTGTTCTATTCCAGTTAATTAAATTTTTTCCCAATTGTGTTTTTGTTGCTTTTGTTTTTATTAAATGCTCCCTCCCTGAATATTGATAATTCCTAGAATCCATTCTTGTCTCCTGTATCTACCCCCATCTTTCCCATCGCTTTCATCGTGGACACTTCCGTCTGCATTCTCTGAGAGGTCCTCAAGTCATTCCTTATTAGGGACTCTGCTGCCTGCAGTATCAATTCTGGTCTTTTCTTGTTCTCAGGGGAACTTTAATTTGGTGTATTCTTTTGTGTTCCTTTGCCATATCATCCCAGTTCAGCCAACTCCTTCTGTGTCTCTGCCCTTACCTCACTGTACTTCCTGCTCTTCTTAGAATCCAGGTCCTCTCGCATCTATTGAAGGATTCCAAGCAGATGGCCTCAGCAATGGTCTTCATGTCTTTTCAATCTTTCCTTCTCCAAATTTTCAGGGCAATGTTTTCTTTTTCTTTTGCTTTAGTCTCTCTTCAAAGATACCAATTTTTTGTTCCTTTAGAGGTCTTATCTTGTTCTGCTTTTTCATCTTCGAATATAGCCTGGTCTACCTAGGAACTGGCATTTGCAAACAGGAGGCCTTGGAGGGAAGCACTGTGCACCCCTCACTGATTTAGACCCGAAGTGCAAGTCCACTTGCTCTGCGCCAGTTTCTTTTCTGAGGTTTCACAATGGTGTGCATTTACCAGCCTGAAGTTGGCTCTTCTCTAGGACAGCTTCTAGATTTTTCTGACTGCAGGATTAGATGCATTTTGTACTTCCTCCTTGCACAGAGTAGCGCCTAAAACCCCTCCTTGCCCAAGCAGGCACTACTTCCAGAGTGCTTCCTGTCCAGTCCCTGTTGACAAGGCTTCTCCTAAAGTGTCTGAGTGTTCCTGGATGCCAGCCCTTCCTCTGCTTCCTGTCGTGCTGCATGCATAGGGCTGCTGCTTCTGAATGCATGTTGGAGGGGTTGGGAATAGAAAAGGAACAAGAAGAGGGGAGGACCGTAAGGTCAGGCAGGGGGAGGGCAGGCAGGGTTTGGGCGCTGGCTGGCTCAGAAGACAGGTCCTCTTACCTGGTGGACTCTTGTTTTCCTGTTCAGCAGGTGCTTGATTTGGGAACAGGATGTGCAGGAAGTAAAGTCTTTTTCTTCAGTGTGGGGGAGGAGGATATGCAGAGGATAGAGCCCTGAAATTACCCCACCCCCCAATTTTACATAATTTATGATACTACTGCCAATTTTTATTTTGTGTATCTTCATGGGATTTTAGGACAGAAAGTGTCGCATTAAGTATCATTAGTCTGCTTCCTTATTGATAGCTGAACATTTCAATGAGGGATCATTTTATATGCTTCATTCATTCATTCACTCATTCATTTATGTCTACTTCCTCCGCGAGACTGAGAGTTCAGGAAACTGGATTTTCATCACTTTACTCCCACCTCAGTGTAGGAACTGGCACCTTATATGTGCCCAATAACTATTTGGCAAATGTATGACAACCCAGCACAAAACAAGGCAGAGTGCTGCACCTCACCATGAATCAAATTATATCCTGAAGTCATACTGCTCGGAATCATTATCAAGTGTACTACACATTCACCATGTTAAAACTTTCTGATATCTGTTATCTAATCTGATGCTAAAAGCTACCTGGAATTAGGCCAGAGAGATACTATTCTTCCCAGTTCAGAGATGAAAAAAACTGAGACCCAGAAGGAGGCAGAGACCTGCCCATGGTCACACAGAGTCCCATGTGGTGCCATGAACCAAAGTGCCACATCCCTCCCCACTCAGAGGCCTGGGTTCTCCTCTGGAACAGTGGCTGCCTCCTAGGTCTGGTCATGTGGATGGGAGAAAACAAGAGCAGTCTGAAAGGGCCCAGGGAGGCCTCCTGGAGGCCTGGAGCTGGACCTTGAAAATAAAGAGGGACAGTAGAGAGGAGTATCCTAAACAAGGGACAGCTGGAGCAAAGGCATGGGTGGGGTCAGAGGGTCATGGGGAGATGGGCCAAAGGCACTCCTGTGCTTGGGGGGTGAGTGCGGATTGTAAAACCCTCCCAAAGTGTTCAGACTGTGCTTCTGCTGAGAATCCTGACCTCACCTACTATCTGATGCCGATGCCCTTCATTGGCATTGTATCCCCATTGGGGTCAGGGAGGAAGGAGAGAACAGAGAGAGTAGTGTCAGACAAACCTGGGTTTCTAGCCTGACTGCTTTGACAGCAAGGCCTGGCTGGGGCAGGTTACATCATCTCCCTGAGACTCAGTTTCCCCCCTAGAATAATGGGGTACTAGTAGTTGGACTTGCTGAGTTTTGTGCAGATTTGATGAGAAAACGGATGTGAGGATGTAAATGATGGAAGCCTCTTAATTCCCTTCCTTTCCCTCCTGGCTCTTCTGTGGCAGCTGAGAGATGATGCCATGCTCTGTGCTCCCCAAGAAACTGGAACCAGAGCAGAGCAACATGCAGACAGGATGGCAGACTGACAAGGCCAGACCTGCCCTCCTCCCCATCAGGGCCGCATGCTGACTTCTCAGAGGGAGAGCTCATCTTACACTCTTCTCCAAACACTGAGGCTAAATTCCTCCTAAGCCTCCACATATGGCGGACTCCCTTATTTGCTGTTGGAACAAAGCCCTGTGCTCCATTCAAATGCCATGCATTTTAATAGTCTAAGCAGCCTTCTTGCTAACCATCCAGGAAGACGTGTACAAGGTGCATCCTGGTTGGGGCACCGTCCGACGAAGTCTGGATATGCTGGGTAACTTGCTTCTGCTGCAGAGAGTGTCCTTGAGGTCTTGCCCCAAATCACTGGATTGGCGGGGGTGGGAGGGTTGGTGGTGCTGAAATAGAAGGACTTGGTCAAAAATGTGCGGGAACTTGATGGACTCCACTGCTGGTGAGACTGTGCTGGGCACTTCCTGATGGAGGCACAGGGAGCTGATGGAGTAATGAGAGCCTCAGTTTGGGTCACCCCAGGAGCAGACCCTAAGACAAGGATTTGAGTGCAAGAAAGTGTTTGGAAAGTGGAAATACCAGGAGGGTGTGGGAAATAAGAGAGTAAAGGAAAGGGAGCTGATCATGGACATGTTATTGAGGAGTTTACCTTTGTGGGCAGCTGAGGCTCGATCCTGCTGGGACTCTGGGAGATAGTGTAGAATAAGCAGAAGCAAGGAGGCCAGGGTGACTTACCCACTAATTCCCTTAGCTCCTGGTTGAAGGCAGCCAGGTGGGAGAGGGAGGTATACCTTCCTTGGCACCTCTGGCCAGCCATCACTGGGACAGGGTGGGCTCCAATGGCCAGAGTGTGGCCTCAAGCTGAGGACGAACATACGCCTGCTGGATGTCAGGTGAGCTTGCCTTGCAGTGGCCTGGTGGCGTCTGCACAGGACAGCCAGTAGCACCTACTGTAGAGAGAGACGCGTGACATATACATACAAGGGGTACTGTTCAGACAATCACTATTTGAGTGCCTACCGTGTGCCAAGTACTTATATTCTTATAAAATCTCTACAGGGCAGTTCTTACTGTTTCTGTTCTAGGGAGAACAAGACTGAGGTTCTGAGAGTACCTCTGCCACGCCTGGGCCACAGAGCATTAAGGAGCCACGCCAGCAGGCAAACACGTCTGCCTGCTCACAAAGCCTGGGTCCTATGCAGGGCTCCTCCTAAGACAGGCTAGAAACAAAGGCAGAGCCCCACACTGCCGGGACAGTCCACTAGGCTGCAGCTAGGGGGAGAAATTATGAGCATCTCCTGGAGTCAGGCCTGAGAGAGAAGGAGAACCCTCAGAATGCAGATGCAGCTGCTGAAAGGGCATCAGTGGCCGACCTCCCCACCTCCTGCTACCAGCGGGAGCTAGATGGGTGTCTCAGGTGGAGAGAAGCATTTCCAGCTTCTAGGACTCTTGAGGGCTTTGGGACCAGCCGGACCCATGTTCAGATACTGCTCTCCTTCCTATTGATTTACTCCCTGAACTTGAGCCAGCTACTTGGCTTCTCAAGCCCAAGCATTCTCAGCTAGAAAGTAGGAATCACCTTACCCTCTGTGGGCATCATGCGGACGAGATGGCGCAGCACACAGTGGTGCTGGTGCAGAGCCAGTAGGAGGAGGGACTTAGGGCCAGGAGTTCTCACTTGGTTCCAGGCTCCACTCTGACTTTATCTCTGCTCTTGGGCAAGGCTTGTCTCATCTCTGAGCACCCTAGTTTCTCTGCTCATGAAATGGAGATCAGAGCCCCCAGCTCACAAGCACACGGGGCTGCATTAAGACGGACAGAGCTAAAGCACTGGAAGCATCACAGGGCTGCAGCCCTCCAGCCGAGTAGTGGAGGAGCTCAGTCTGGGGAGCAAAGGCTCTTATCTGGTCTCAGCTTCCAACACACCATGTAGTCTTGGGCAGTTTCCTTTGTCGTTGGGTCCAAATGACGGGGCTGACCGAGGTGATCTCTGAAGGCTCGAGATCCTGGCCTTCTCCCCCAGCTGTCCCCAGTGCCCTCCTCTCCCCATCTCCTGGTCACAGGCTTATGCTCTAGTTGGTCCCTGCCTGTCTCTGTTGGCTCCAGACTCCCAGCTACTTCCCTGTCCCCCTGGATCTGCTCTTGCTCTTGGACTGACCCTAAGCCTGATAGCCATTCTCATTGCCTATGGCCCAGCTGAGGTCATCCCCAAACCAGGAACCGGCTTTGTGTGTGTGGAGGCAGAGTTCACGTGTTGCAGGTCCCTGGGGACTGGGATGCAGGGGAGGGAGGACAGGGAGGAGGGCGCAGGCTCTTCCAGCCTCTGTCCAGCCTTAGGATCTTTCTGTGACAGGGGGTCATTCAGTAAATGCCTCAGAGCTTGGTCTGAAGTCAGGCTGAGGGCTTGGAGGTGTGACAAGGGTCAGGCTCAGTAAACTGGACATTCCTTTTCTTTCCCTAATATTCAGCCATCCTTTCCAGCAGACTGGCAGGGTCTTAGCCCCTCACATCAGCCCAGGCCCCAGGACACTTGCCCACCCCCAGTAAAGTGATAATGAGCTGCAGATCTAGAGGGCTTCCCACCATTGCTCATTCTATTCCCTCATGGTGGGTGTGTTTGGGGGGGCCAGAACAGGTGGGGCAGGTGAATGATTCCATGAGGTGATTTTACAGACACCAGAGACACTGCTATAAACCCCACATACTCCCTCCATCTGTCTTGTCAATACTAACGTTCTTCAGTCACAGATTCAGCCCCTTGGATTAGTTTTGGGAGCTGTGGAAAAAACTCTGGGCTCTGAGTGAGTAGGTGAGGAACCATGTCTCACCTTTGCCTCCTACCTGCAGCTGTATCACCACATTTCTCTGAGCCTCAGTTTTCCTGTAGGTAAAGTGAGGATGATCATGTCCAATTTCCAGAATTGTTACCAAGAGTAAAAGACACAGTATAGAAAGAGCTGGCACCTGGCAGGGGCTCCAGAAACATGCCTTCCTTCCCAGTGGATGGGTAGGGAGAACAAGATGGGTTTGGAGGACGCCATGCTAGAAGTCACCACCAGGTGACAGCACCAGGCATTTGTTCCTCTGCTCACTCCTAACAAGGAGGTCCTTGAGCGACGTCTCAGATGAATCAGGTGATGAGCTCCCCAGCCCTGTGGGTTAGTGCGGCAAGGCAGGCAGCTTCCTATCTGCTGGTGAACAGCACCTGAGTCCTCTATTGGCAGGATGTGACACCGACAGAGAATGCCCCCAGTTCCCCAGGGCACAGAGAGAAGTGGCAGCTCAGCTCAGACTGCCCACAGGCAGTCTACAGTCTGGGGAGGGAGGCTGGAGTCCAGGCAGACAGGCCCGAGGGGGAGACGCACTCTGACCCAGGTGTGCACAGAGACCTTGGTGAGCTCTCCCTGCTGCAGAGTCATCAGGGCCTTCCCAGAAGGACATCGGGGTCCCCTGGAGGCTATATGGTTTCCCAAGGGCTGCCTGTGGTTCTGGAAGCTCAGAGCACAGCCCCCTCTCCCTCCCTGTTCACGGCCGACCAGGCTGCACACATGCAGCCCACAGCACACTGCGGTCTGTTGGTTCCCTGACTCCTTCACGTCCTCACCCCAAAGATGCCTGACCTCCCAACAGACCCCGAGTGAGGCCTCTCCCAGGAATAATTCCCATCCCCTCAGTCCCACCCCCAGCTTGGCAAGTAAGCCAGCCCTTGAATGTGCCACTGTGACTCCTCCAGCTTAGAGACCACACACCCTTTCGTAAAGGAAAAGACCCCGGGCAGGGAACCTAAGGCCCCTGCAGCCACATTCCAGGCCCTGTCCCACCACTGTCCAGCTGTGACCTTGGACCCATTTCCCATTTTGTACATTACGGTTGACCTAGAAGGTCCTAAGGAAGCTCCTAATTTTAGCATCTAACACCCACAGATTCTTCCTGATCCTCGAGCCCCCTCGGGAAGGTCACCGGCTTGACCCTGTGGAAGGAAAATGTGGATCCTTCCAGGATTAATGGAGGAGACAAAGTATTAGTGCTTTGGAAGCTCTGTGTAGCCCCCGACAATGTGTATGTTGAGATCCTGGGAAGCCAGTGGAGGACGGTCCCCCACTGTGTCCTCCACAGAGCCTGGCCAGGCACCTAACACCCGGCTCTGTGAGGAGGACAGTGCACAGGAAGAGGGGGAAACATTTTCTGATATCTGCAAGTTGTCCAGGGCTGGTGTTGGCCAGAGAAGCAGGCTTCACGCCAGACAAGGAGGCCATTCAGCCAAGGACATCCAAAGATGACCCCCAAGGGGCCCCTAGCTGGCTCAGTTGAACATGCGGCTCTTGATCTCGTGGGTTTGAGCTCCAAGTTGGGTGTAGAGATTACCTAAGGAGAAAGGTAGGTAGGTAGGCAGGTACCTAAGAAAGAAAGAAAGAAAGGAAGGAAGGAAGGAAGGAAGGAAGGAAGGAAAGGAAAGGATAGAGGGAGAACGCCTAGAGTGGACAGCTTTGTTGGCAGTGACAGACAGCTGGCCACAATCTAGGCCAGTCCTCCAGAAACCTGGCTGTGTGCAACAATAGCCATGTTTAGAAACTGAATTCTGAAGGTCTTCAAAGACCCTCAGGGATGTGGCTACAATTCCATATTTTTACAGATCAAGGTGCCTGACATGGGGTCCACCTGCTGAGTTTGGCTGCCCTTCCGAATCTTTCTCATTGGGCCTGTGCCCCTCCCCCAGTCCAGCCTCCTTCCTAGCACCAGGACAAGCTGTTCTAGGTCCCGAAGCCCCTTCCATTCTGAAATACAAGTGGTTAAAGGGAGGGGGGGGGAGGTGTAAGTCAGATGCATTTGAAGGAAAGCAGCTTTGAAGTCCTGAGGCCATTATGTTAATGGCATTACTCAATTTCTGGAAGCAATCCTGATTAAATATTCATTGGCTTTGATTATACTGAAATTAGGGCTAAAGCGTGAAGTCAAATTGAGGGGAGTAATGGCAATGTAAATAATGCATGGCCTCTAAATTGAAAACACCAGCTTGTGCGGGCCCAGCCTCCCCCCCACCCTGCTTGTCACCGTGCCATTTGTTTAGAAGGTGATTAGTCCAACGAAGCCATCTCTTAGCAGCTGGGGACCCAGAGTTGGAAGGACCGCAGCATCCCGCATCTCTGGGAATGCAGGAGACTGGAAGCAGGCGTCTTGAGCCGCAGGGGGTTTTCTCCAGCTCAGGGACCTTGAAGCTAGGGGGTGTGGCGAAGCCCCTTCGTGACATCGTCTCAAAATTCAGAATAACGGAATCTCCCCACGGCTGCTCTTCGACTGTGTAATCTTTGAACAGGAAAGAGGAAGGGGGCAGAGGAGAGGTGCAGCAGGGCACTGGGTAGCATGACCAGGTTAGATGTGCTCCGATGAGGGAGGAGGAGAGACAGGTGAGCTGACTGTAAAATTGTGTTCTGCGTGCTCTTCAGAGGTATGTGCAAGAGGCCGCTGTGGG
Organism: Lutra lutra; assembly: GCF_902655055.1. Lineage (NCBI taxonomy): Eukaryota > Metazoa > Chordata > Mammalia > Carnivora > Mustelidae > Lutra > Lutra lutra. The sequence continues at coordinate 159,243,797 of NC_062281.1, forward strand.
AACCCAAAGAAGGATTTTTGCTGGGCGGAGGGTGAGGTTGGTTAAGGGGAGCAGGCTGGCTGGGGCCAGGGGAAGGCACTCAGGGAAGTTTCTAGGCACCTGGCCTGATGGCGTCTTCTCCTCCTCCTCTGGTCCCTCAGCCGATGCCCGGCCTGGGGCCTGGCCCAGGGCAGAGGCTGATGATGTTGGCAGAATAGGTGGATGACTGAGCGCGGCACTGAGGAAGGAGGGGGCAACCGTCCCCGCTTCCTAGAGGAAAACCACCCCTCGGACACATAAAGAACCATCACAAGAGCCGGGCTCCCATCACCGTGACCACACTGACTTGCTGGGCGCTGGGCCAAGTGTCTGTTTATTTTTCCAACAATCCTACACAGAAGGTATGGTGATAATCCCCAATTTATGATCAAGAAGAGCAATGCAAGTTCATTTGCACACAGCTAGTCAAAGACAGTAAGTCACTCACGCACAGCTAGTAAGGAAAGCAAGACTCCAAACCCATGTTTATTTCTGAAGCCACTTTAGAAAACCTTCTCAGTGGTCCTGCACCTCCTGCAGTAGATATGCGTGTACAGGTATTCGTACTCTCTCTCTCCTGCTCTCCCCATCCTTTTCTACCCCCACTCTTCCTTCACTGCTCTAGGATCCCCGAGAGATGCTGGGCACACTCACTGGTGTGCCAACGTGAGAAGGAACAATGCATGTACCTCACTAAATAATGAATCCTCAGGACCCCAAGAACACTGCAGGTATGAGCTACCGCGCCCCAAACCACAGGCTACACTTTTTTTTTTAACTGAATAGTTGAATTACCTGGGGGTAAAACCCGTTCAGGGACAGAGCAGCTACCAAGGCAGAGCAGAAGAACTTGTGTGCTCAGAGACTGGGAGAGGCTGGCGAGGGCTCTGCGGATCAGGGTGAGTTGGAAAGGAAGCGGGAGCCACGTTCTGGCAACCTTGATTGACCCCCCCACCCACCCACCCTCTGCCTGCTGGGGCTACCGGCACCCGGTGGGAGAGCCTCCTTCAGCAGGCTGCCTCTCACTCTCTCTGTCTGCAGAAAACCTAAAGTCGCAAGAGAAACCTCCACCTTTCAGTTTTCCCATGGACTTGGGAGGGGGTTTCCGTTTTGTGTTGTGGAGTCTGCAGCTGATCTGTAAGATGACAGAGAAATGGGGTTTTACTGGACTTATGTTCTTGAGACTTCTCAAAAGCCGTGGTGAGGAGAGCGCCACCTTGTGGCGAGACACAGGGTCGGGTCCAGGGAATCCTGTTCCTCCAGGTGCCCCAAGCCCTGAAGTCCGGAACAAGTGTGTGGAACTCCACACGCACACCTGCCATCACGGAATCTGCTTTTGTGAAGCAGGAGATGGGATCTGTCACAGGGAAAGCAGACTGGCCCGAGTCAAGGGCGCTGGAACGGATTTCCGATTCTTCCCACATCCTGTTGAACAAAATTAGCCGAGTTTCTTCTCTGTTGCGTGAAGGGTGAGCTTGACTAAATCTCTTTCCCATGCAAATGATTTTTAGACACACTCCTTTCCCCAGCAAATACTTCTTGGGCACTTAATCTATGCCCAGCCAGGTCCTGGGCCACGGAGGGTCAGGCAGCTGGCTGGGGAGATGACATGAACAGCCGGGTTAGGGTTGGCGTTAGTGCCTTTGCGGGAACAAAGAGCTTGGAATAGGGAAAGAAATGAGTGTGTAAGTGCTTCTGCTGAGTGGCATCAACAGTGTGGGCTCGGAAGCCACAGTCTTGGCTTGAATTCTGCATCTTCCTTTCACCAACTCCGAGATCAAGCACACGCTAATGAGAGCTCTTACCCACTAGGATTGTTGAGAGGATGAACTGAAGTGATCCAGGGAAGAGCCTACCACAGCGCCTGACAGACAGTAAATTCCAAGCAGCCCCAGCTGTTACTGGGGAACAGCGGGCTTCCTACCCAGAGCACTGTAATTCCCTCCTGTCCCATTTCCCTGGGTGAGAAGACAGAGAAAGAGGAAGGAGAGAGAAAGAAAGCATGAGGACGTGGTCACTAGCCCATCTCAGTGCCCACAACATGCGGGGCACCGTACCATATGCCAGCTCATTTGGCTTCCTGAATCCCCCAAGAGGCAAGTAAGGTCATCTGCCCTGATGAGCCCCCTGTGGCTAAAGCCATGCTCTGCCCAAGCTCACGGTCATAGGGGTAAAGCCAGGGCTTGAATCCAGTTCTGCCAGAATGGGGCTCAGGGTTGTAGTTGTGTTTACAAACACAGTGTTTGTCCCCCTTCTGCTTCCTCGGGGGTGGCCAGCCCACGCTGCCTCTCCCAGGCTCCTTCCACCGCCTGAGCAGCTCTCTGTGTGGGTGACTCGACAGACAGCCTCGCAGAGCCTTTCCAGCTCCCCCAGCCGTACCTGCAGGGCCCAGTGGGAGGCTGAGATGGCAGCCTTCCAGCGCTCCCCAACACACCGCCCCCAGTCTGGGGCTGGAATCTGTCAGTGCCTCTTTAGAGCTCACAATTAACCGGACTCCTGGCTAGATTCTGTTTGTTTCCCTCTTCCCGAAATTACCATTCTTTGCCATTAGCTGCTGCTGTGATGCAACATCAGGAACTTGGGGAGGAGTCTGTCACCCTCTCCCTGTCCCTCTACCTCCTTTTTTCCTTCTCCCTCTTAGACCTTTAATGGGAGGAGGGAATAGTCTGATGACAAAAATCTTTAGAAACAAATTGTTTTACAACAAATTTTAGATTCTTCCTTCATAGAAATTCAAAGAAGGGAGAAATTGGGGTGGAACCTTAAGACTAGGGTTGGAGAAAGTTTCCCAAGGGAGGAAACTCCCAGACTGGGCAGGGTGGGAGGCTCAGGCCTAGCAGAGGATGAGAGAGGGCAGGCAAGGGACACAACAAGAGCATAGGCCTGATAGGGCCCAGGGAAGAGCCCCTTGCACTTGGCTTCTGGGCAGAGCTGGTGTCCTGGCGGGAGCAGGGGGGCTGGAGGTCATGTTCCTGTGCAGCTCAGTTCTGTAGCCATGGGTGGCCATCTTCCTTTCAGGTCTACTTTGCAGGGCAGGGTAAAGATATGTATGCACAATGAGCAGGAGGGTGCTTGGTACCCACTGAGGGCCATATGAGTTATAAGATTGGTCATGCTCCTGGAACGGGGCCATGTAGAACACGGGAGGAGGCAACTCAGTGATTGTCACCCTGAACTTGTACCTCGCATGGCTCCCAACCCCAGCCAGGCCAGTAGCCTCCGGTGGTAGATGCTTCTCATTCTCAACATTCTACCTTTGCTTGTAATGTTGCTTCCAACTGTAAAGCCTGCTCCCTCCTCTCTGCCTTGCTGAATGCCCTCCCCTCCTCATGGACTCCTCCCCCAGACCCTTCCCTGATGACCCGAATGCTCTGCTGTCCACTACGTAGCTGCTAGCCTGACGTGAGCACGCACAAGGCCATCCGAATGACCGGGATGTGCTGTGCGTGTTAGACACACAGCCTCGTGGCAGGCTTCGTGCAGAAAGTCCCTCACATAGCTCATTAATACAATTTGTCCTATTGATTACATATAGAAATCGTATTTTAGAGACTTGAGTAAAATAAAATGTCATTCAAGTTAATTTCCCCTCCTGTACTTTTTTAACTATTAGAGAACTGAGGCTCAAGTAGGGGACCCACACAGGCGGCGTGCGTTACGTGTCTGTTGGTCAGTCGGGGGTCTGCGTTGAACCTCTTTCCTTATCTCCTCCCTGCCGGGATGGGTTTCAGCACTTGAAAAGGCTCGAGTGGTACTTTGCGACGCATTGCCTGATGTGTTTTGTGTGCATAGAATGACTTCTTACAAGTGACCTGCCTTCCTTGTCTGAGTGACCCTTAGCCGGAGCCAGCCTGTCCCTGGGAATCAGTGTTCTCACCTGGAAAACGGGGCTGAACTCATTAGTCTCTCATGTCCTTCCTTTTCAGACTTCTGGTGCCTTACCTGACCTTCCCCTGTTTTAATGTGAAAACTTGGGGAAGTCACCCCCCGCTCCTGTGCCGCCATTGTTGCATCTAGTACGTAAATGAGCCGAGACCCTGTACACCCCCCACCCTCCCTTGAATCCATGTGGTTCTGAGAATCAAAGGAACGCACAGACTAAGCTTGATCCCCTGGCTCCTCACCCTCAAGCCCAATGGAAGCAGCGTATGTGTTGGAGGATAGGGCCAGGATGGGCTCTGACCTACCCCCTGCATTCAGCAAGCCTGCAGTCATTCATTAGCAAATCCTTGCTGCATGCCAGCCTCCATGGCGTGCACAGACAGACCTGCTGCCCTCTGGTCCTTGAACTGCTAAGGGTGTAAAGGGGACACTCCACGTAACAGCAGAGCGTTCTAACCGTGTAGCCCACATGGCCACAGAGGGAAGAGGGGTGGTTCAGGGCATTCTGGACCAGGTGTTGCCTCTCCTCCACAATGGGAGCCATCTTTACCAAAGAAAGGTCTGATCAGCCCTAACCCCACTCAGATCACAGGCAGCCTCATCCCAACACACACAGTAGTTTAGGGACGAAGAAAAAACTTATTAACATGGTGTCATGAAGTCCCTTTATCAAGCAGGGATGCCCGTTTCCTGGCTGCTGGGAGTTCTGGCTACTGTCTTCTTTGTAAGGAGATTGCTCTGAGATTGTCCCAGTCCTAGAGCCTGAGAAATATTTATTAAAAAGAAAAGAAAGAAAGGATAGAAGAAGGAAGGGAGGGAAAAATGGAGGGAGGGACAAAGGAAGGAATTTAGGATTTATTTAGGATTTAAATTAGAACATTTGGGATTAAATTAGAACATTTAGGATTAAGGTCACCTAGAGGGTTCCCCAGATGTGACATCCCTCTCTCTCTGCCCTGTATTGCAGTTGTCCTGGCCCAGTCCTTCTATCTATTGCCAGCTTCCCTCAGACAAGGACCCCATACCAAGCAGAGGATTCTCATGTTCCTGAATGGGGATCCTACCCTGATGTCATAGATCCTAGTGGGTCCTAGTTGTCCCCTGCCTGACGGGCAAGGCTGGGCCTGAGGCTCAAACGCAGAACTTTCCCTTTGACCCTCTTCCCCGGCATTCATGTCCCCTCTCTCCCCACAGATGGTGCAGACTCTCCCTCCCTCTGTGTCTCCATCCCCTAACAATGGCAGAGTGATGCCTTTAACATCTCTTATTTGGATCACTAATGCTCTTTGGATCAGACCATTCCCACCCAGGCCTCTAGCCTCCCTGCAGGCCCAAAATGGAGATAACTTCCTTAATCCCAGAAATGCAATTTATGGCATCAGCCCTTGAGGGCCCTGGCAGCCTCTCAGCACTGGTCAGGCCTCCCCTGCAGGGCACCGGAGAGAATGGAGTTGTCTTCTTCTGCTGGGGGATCTGGGTTCCTGGAGACCACGGTTTCATTTCTGAGCTGGTAGAATCTGCTCTGATTACGTAGAGTCCTCCTCAGCAACAGACATTCAGCAATGAGTATCCAAACGGGTAAAAGAATGAAGCGGGACGGGCGCCGAGCCTTGAAGCCAGTCAGGACCTGGCAAAGCCGAGGGGATGAGGGCGTTCTGTGCCCAGGGTGCTATGCAAAGCGTGGACACAGGATAGGGCTGTAGGGAAGCCAGGAGCGCTGGGATCGGGAAGGAGGGAAGGCCCCAGGACTCAGTGGGGGTGAGAGCAGAAAGAACAGCCAAAGCCCCTGTCCCAGGAGGACCAGCCAGGGAGGGGGTGGGGCTCCTCATCCCCATCAGGGCCAAACTCCTTGACTTCCACTTGGTCCTCCAAGCCACCTGTGACTGCGCCAGTATGAGTGGTTGCCTGGCTTGCGTCCTTCCCTCTGCAAGTATCCGTTCAGCACCAGCTGTGTCTGGTTTGGAGGTTACAGCCGTGAATAAAATGGCGAAGCTGCCGTCTTTAGAAATCCTGCATGCCAGTGGGGGAAAATAAACCCATAGACATGGAGGTGGGGGAGGCGTGCTGAAGGGAAGAAGGCAGGGAAGGAAAGAGGTGCCAGGGAGAGCTGCTGTTCTGTGGAGGGGCTGCCCTGCAATGGGACAATGGAGCAGAGACCTCCAGGAAGCTTGCCAGCCGTGCAGGAGGGCAGTGGCAGCAGCGGGGTCCTAATGCAGGGAACGCAGGCTGATGGCCCCTGGCTGTACCCCACAACTCAGTCACCAGACACTCTGTGAGCACAGATGTGACAGAAGCACTCATGCCCTGTGTCACACGAGGATAATGAGGCTCAGAGAGGTGAAGAAGTAGATTCAAGGTCACACAGCTGCTTGTCAGCTGATCTGGGTCTCAAATGCCAACTGGCAGGCTTTTCTGCTACAGCCTGACGATCCCCATCTGAGATCCCAGCCCCGCACCAGAGAATTCTATCTGCGTGGATGGCCTCTCCCCACTGCCTGCCTGTATCACGGCTGGGGTGGTGGCAGCACAGGGCTGGGGTGTGCTGTGCAGACGGCTGGTCTGCTGACAGCAGAGCCCACTGGGGCCCTTTCTCCTCTACCTCTCCTCTCCAGTGAGCCGCGCCGCTCAGTCCCAGCCTGACAGTCTCTGGATGCCCAGTTAAATGTTTATTTGAAGCCAATGGTTTGGCAGCTCCCCTGGCTTCCCTGATGCTCCCCGCCCTTCCCTTCACACTCTCCTCGGCCCTTCCCATGGGTCTCTGTGCACCTTTGGTGCAGTCGCTCGCCTTTTCCAAGTTGGCTTGCTTTCCTGCCCCTGCTACATCTGTCTGGGCATCTGTCTCCATCTCCCTGGAGGTCTCCTGACCTCTGTCTGCCCCTCACTTTACTCCTCCCCAGCCTGCCCCCCTACCCTTCCATGTTGGCTCCTCCCCATGAGTTTCAACCACCTCCACACCACCACCCCTGAGTATTGTCTAATGCTGCCGACATGACAGCCAAGCCTGGTGTGAACATGCACACACACACACACACACCCAGGCGCCTGCCAACTGCAGGCACTGAGGGGCTGTCCTCCAACCTTCTGCATAGTCACTTAGCTTGGCCCTAGAACAGAGCCTCGGCACTGACCAGGCCCCCAGACGTGGCTGAGCTGGACCTCTTCGTTGTATGGCCGGATGCGGACACCGTAGCTCTGAGAGGAGAGATGACTCTATCAAGGTCAAATAAGCAATTGGTGGCAGAACTTGGTGTCTCTAGAGGCCATGCCCACCAGATGGTGCTTGCTACCAAGTTCCCACGCTGTGTCCAAGCTCCATGGGGTCATTTGTCTCCCAACAGTAAGTGCTAGAGTTTTCCACTCCTGGCCTTTGGGAGAGATGGAGGATTAGCCCTCCTGCCCCCAGGAGGGCCCACAGCATTTTGTTCTGAGGAGGCTGGGAGATGATGGCATTTGACATCATAGACCCCCAGAAAAAATTCCTGCAAGCAGGAATGTCCTGGAGAAAGGTCTTTCCCTCTCCTCTCCTTTTAAAATAGGAAGTCAGACCCAAAGAACGAATCACCGTCACATTCAATAGTAAAACCAGCTCCTTCGGGTGTTCAGGGCTCCACAGCTCATAACAGAAACATGTGCCAAACCCTGGACATTTATTTTTTGCTTTACAATAAAAAAAAAATAGTTTCCAATATGTAGAAATTTCGCATAAAATTCAAAATCCCCAGCGTCTCTTGAAAAATGATATGAAAGGGTCATGGAAGTCAGGGCCTAATTCCTACATGGCATTAATGGGCAGGTGCTGGGGAAGGGCTGAGACAGGGCACAGGCCTCAGACTCCACCACAGCCTGCCTGACACCCGTCTGCTCCATTCGTGTGGGAAACCACCCACCTCAAATAGGCCTTTGCAGGGAGAACTCCTCACACACACAGTGTTTTCACATAGACCATGGATGAGGGCAGGGCCAGAACCAGGCCCCCTGACTTCCTCGTCTTCTACCACACCGAGCTTCTACTCAGAGAACATTCAGAAAGAAGTCTAGATTGATTCTGCCCCACTTGAGTTCCCTAGAATGTAACACTGAAGCAGTTGAAGCAGTTGTTCTCAGAGTCTCTCTTTTCCTTATTGTCCATTGATAAATTCCCCAAGTTTCTTTTCTGATAGCTGTTTTGTTTTATAAACAAAAAGAAATCTCTATTCTTGTGTTAACTCTGGCATTTGATGGCCTTTTGGGCCACCACCTTTAAGCTATTCGATAGGTGTCACTTTTTTACAATGCGAGGCTTCAGTGGTACTTGAGTTAGGGTTCTTGCCCGTTTCTTCCTCTGGGCCCAGTAGAGAGCCTAATAAGCAGGCTCCTTCCCTGAACTCTGCTTGATCCTCATATTATCAGTTACTTCCGTTACAAACCACAGTTGACGGAAAGTTTAGTCTGATGTCCAAGTCAAAGGTCGGCCCTGGTATCAGCTGAGTCCAGGACCAGAACTCAGCCTGCAGCTATGGGCCAGAAAGTGCTCTGATTCTTTTTTCCCTCCGTCTTCCTTTCCTCTTCTCTCCCTCCCCCTTTGGACCCTTCACTAAAGTAAACCTCCTGGCAGGCTTTCCCCTGACCACGTGTGGGCCCTCACAGACTTTGCCCAGCGGCAGGAGCCAACCCCAGGAAGGGCTCCGTGAGGCCTGAGTGTACTCTACGGTGATCCCCACAGGCTGGATACAACCCATGAGTCTTTGACTGTTGTTGTCATGGCAACCCTTTGTCAGGGAAGACGGTCTCCCCTATCACTTCCTGATCCCTTGCAGGGTGTGGAGACCGGGTCTCCAGAACTGCTCTCCTAATGGGGTAGGCGGCCAGACTCTGAACGCCTGCAGAGCCAGAGAAATGGTTTTTCTCTGGGCACATTTTCTGGGGGCATTATTAGAATGTCACATGACAGCCAATGACCGCTGACTTACTTGGTTTTCAAAATGGTGCCTCAAAACTGGAAGGGCGGGTTAGGCCATCTCTCTCATCCACCCTCCCCCATGTAAAGTACTTACATCCAGCATGGGTTTTGGTAAATGAGCTGTTGACTGGGACATAATTACAGAGCTAACACTCAGTGGCTCATCCGTAAGCTCTGACCTCATCCTGTGAGCAGTGGTTCAAGTCCTGACTGCTTCATGTTTTCACTTATTCAGAGAGCCAGATGACATGGAGCTGTGAAGGCATCAAGGACAGCAAACCCGGCCCTCCCTCAGCCCCCTCTGGGAGGTCTCGCCTTGCACACATCCTTCCCTTGGATGAGTGTTGCAGGAGAGAGATTTTGGTTTTTTTTTAATACCCTTCTTGTTATGCTGTTTGCATCACCCCAAATACTTGCCCTTGTCCTTACTGTGAGTCAGCCTGGATGGTGGGGAGAAGCCAGGAGTCAACCGTGATTGAGAAGAAGGTCATACACGGATTGGCAGGATGCTGGGCTCCCTGTCTGCCATGACCTCAGTTGAAGGCTGAGGGGGCTGGTGTCCAGGATCACTTGAGACTTGGTAGATGCCTGAAAGTATTCGTGTCTTCTGTCACAGCTGTCCCCATGCCTATTTCATAGGCAGGAACCTGAAGCTTAGTGACATGGCTATAGTATCCCTGAAATGGCAGAGCTGGGACTTGGACCCACAGCCTCTGTATCTAAACCCACCGCCCTTTCTATGGCTCTGTACTTCAGATCTCTGTTTAAAAGCATCTCTTGGAGAGGACAACACTGCTTTGCCTGGATGCAGTGGTCCCTCCCATCGGTAATGCTCTCTGTACTTTCTTGAACTTGTTCCGTATGTTACCTTGCTGGGCTTCCCAGAAGCTCTGTTAAGTGAGGTACACAAAGGTTGTGAGGCCCATTTCTTGTGTGATAAAATCGAGGTTCAGAGGGGTTACAGGCCAGGCCAACTTTGCACAGCTGAATGGGGAAGAGGAGATAACATGTGTCACACACTTAGTAAATGCCAGGCTTGTCATGCTTATGTTATCTTCTCGGAGGTATGACCATGTTACCAACCTATGAGCCAACACAATTTTCCTCTTCCCTGGAGGAGAAAACTTTCCCAAATCAGGGTCCAAGAGCCAAGGGAAGGAGCCTGCACCAAAGCCTAAGCCCTCTGTCGTCATCCCTCTGGCTGTCACACAAATGGCAGGCTAGGCTGAGATCAGATCTCTGGTGCCACAGGGCCTCTCCCCTGGGCTTGTGGATGGCTGTCTTCTCTCTGTCCTCACGTGCTGTTCCTTCTGGGCAGGGCTGTGTCCCCACCACCTCTTCCCATAAGGACACCGGGCTTTGGATTATGTAAGACCTCATTTTGTCTTAAATTTCTCCTTGTGATTTTCTCCAAATACAGTCACATTCTGAGGTCCTGGGAGTTAGGACTTCACCATACAAATTCTGGACATAATTCAGTCCAGATACAGCCCTGTGGCCAGCATCTCTTCACCCCATTAACCCTATTTCTTGCAGACTTACATGAATAGGGAGGGAACTCACACCCCAAGGCCCACTCAGAGGTGAGAGTCACTCTTCCCAGACTGGGCTTACTGTTGTGAGAGTATCAGGAGCCCTGGTGGGAGCCTTGGAGATGGGGAGTGGAAATCTGGAAGACACAGGCTGATTCTGTCAAGGACTTGGAAGGTCACCTCCACCCCAGCCTCCCTAGCAGAGCTCCCCCAAGGAAGCCTGTGACCTGATGTCCAGCACTGGGGAAGGCTCTGAAGCCTCGTGGGACTGGCTCCTTGGAGGGGGCGGGAACTAGATAGCACCCCTGGGGAGTGGGGTTGGTGGAGGCCGAGGCTCTGTAGTGGCCATTAGCCAGAAACTTGAGAACTGGAAGAGGGATTCTTGGCACCACTGGGGGCACTGGTTTGGAGGACAGCAGCCTTCTCATGCATACAAGGGTGAGACTTCACACCCTGCACATCTCCTAAGTGCCAGGCCCTGTCTACCCACTTGACATGCTTCTTACACTTCCTCAGATGCAGTACAGCCCCGAGAGGCAGGGATCCCCGTCCCCATCGTACAGACGTGGAAATGGAAGCTCAGAGAAGGAATGTGACTTCTCCAAGGCCAGGCTGTATTCCAAAGACTCCAATAAGGGAAGTGTTAGTGCTCCAGTAATTTCCAAAACTGTCCAATCATAAGAAGCACCCAGGGCACTAGTTTAAAAAAAGATATAGATCCCTAGGCACTTTGCTGCAGATTCTAATTCAGTGAGTCTTGAGTAGGGGTCCAGGAAACCTGTCATTTTAACAAGGACACTGGGGGATTCTCACCCTTGCAAGTCTGGAAATCAGTAGTTTGAAGAGCGTGACCCCTTCCTTACATCCCCAAGCAGGAGAGGTGGCCACCTCCTGACAGACCTGAGCCCAGGGAGCACTGTCACCTTCTGCTCCAAGTCAGTTTCCTTTGTAACCTACTCAGCCCCTATTGATTGCCCTGCCATTACCTGAGTGAGGTCTCTGTCCCTCACTGCTGTCTCCACATCCACGTTTCCCAGCTGCACTGCCAAGTCTCTGAGTGCAGTGGGAGCTATCAGGGATGGGGCGGGGGACAGAGGCCTCTGCTTCCCCACAAGGAGCCTCCCCTCTCCTCTCCCCCAGGGCCGCTGTGGTTACCGTCCCATCCCCTCTGGGTCAGAGTGGATGAGTGACTGTGCTGAGGGCTGTCTTGTGTGTTCTTTTGTGCAAGGTCAGCTTCTAGTAATTATTGTTTTGTTTTTTTGTTTCTTTTTTTCCTAACCGCTTGGGACTGCTCTTATCCATGGACCTAGATAGCATATGAAGCACAATACATCCCAGGAAAGAAAAAAAACAAATGGACGGCAGGCGCTCTCCTGAGCGCAGCTCCGTCTGTGAGGTAGCAGCACCAACCTCACAGACCCCCTTACGGGCCTCCAAGCTGTGCTGCACGTTAATTAGAAATCCAGAGCCCTGGAACAAGGGAAATGACTTTGTGTTTCAATTTAATTTGTTCTCATTTTTTGACGGGGTCAAAGTTCACCTTCCCAGTTTGAATCTGAAAGCAAATTATAGCTGTGTCATTTTTATATTGATGTGTCCAGGCTAAAGATCTTTGGCAAGCGTTTCCTTCTGGGAATTGGTGTGGCTAATATTGTTTTCTCTCAATCCGTTTAGCCAACCTTGCCTGTAGCCTCATGGTGTGCCAGGAACAGTGACAGGGAATGGAAAGGGGGAGGTGACATGGCTCAGGAGAGGTGGGGCATGTGGGAGGATGGCCGTGGTGCCAGGGCTTGAGCAGGACACACCAGGGGACAGGGACAGAGAGATTCATGAGCCGGGTTTTGAAAGACGGTAGCAACCACGGCAGCTGCCTTCACATGTGCCCCAATCCTGCCAGCACTTGGCTGCCACCTCTTTCCTCACGCCAGGCACTGGACTACATGGCACAAGGCCTCCGTGTTGAATTCTGCCAGAGCTCAGGGGTCACATCCTAGCTGGCTACCTGTGTAGCCCAGAGCACATGACTTAACCTCTCTGGTTCTTGGTCTCTCCTACTGTGAAGGGGGCGGGTAACAGGAGTTAGGGCAGGGTGGCCATGAGCATTAAGGGAACCTGCCACACTAGTGAGGGCAGGGGTGTGGTGCAAGGGTGGGGAGCCACACAAGGTCAGCTTCCCCCCACTGTGCCCCTGCTTACCTTGAGCATGCCTGCAAAGCCCACCCCTTCCCTGACACCCATCCGCTCCCTGACACAGAAAATGCTAAGGATGATGATTGCCACCCAGCAAGTGGTGTTGGAACTGGGATTTGAACCCAGGCCTGTCTGACTCAAAGACCCTTGAGCTTAACCTCAGCCTATTGTGACAACTAAAAGTGATGAAAAGGTCTGCCCTAAGCACAGGTCTTCTGATTCTCTCATGTTCTCTCCACTGTCTACAAAAATACTGCCCTGGAACCGGAACCCCTCCACTAAGACCTGACTGGACTGTCCAGCCTGTGCCAAGAGCTCCCAGGCTGTGGTCCCCTGAACTTCCCTTCGTCCACACAGCCATCCCTCAGAATTCTCACTGTCAGGGTCCATGTTCGCCTCCCCCACCGTGCCATAGGCTCCTGAGAGCAGGGATTTGAAAGTAGAATTTGAACAAAAGTTGGGAAACCACCCCATGTTTGAATAGTTCTCAACTACAAAATTCCTCTTTACCCGCAGCAGGTAGGAAACGTAAGTGTATTAATAAACTGTGGTGCTGGCAATTTAAAATAGTAATGATTTCTAGAACTGAAAGTGCAAATAGCTGTCTCGAACTCCTCCACCTGGCATTAAAGAGAAGGGCTTTGAAAGGAAGCTGTGGGGATGGGAGAAGATGGCCTTTCTAGGAGAGGAAAGACAAACAGACATTTGCCACCTTGTTATTGCCCCATTAGCACCCTGAAAAAGCAAGCCCGCCTTCTTCTTGGGAAGTCAGGTTTATCACCTGGGTGCTAATGAACTCAGGGCTTTCAAGCAAGCAGAGGGTGACTGGCCCTGTTCATTTCAGCATTCACAAAGCACCTACTACGTGCCAGCAAGGACAGGGTACAAATTCTGCTATGCGAGACTTTCATTTGACTCTGAACCAGCGAGGGGCTGGGCTGAGGAAAGACAGACAGGAGGTCCCAGCCCAGTGCGGGGTCAGCTCAGCTCACAGCTGGGCTGTGCTTAGGGGTCTGGGCTTGACCCCAGAGAGAGAGCTAGCCTGGGGGAAGCTATCTGCCTGTGAACTGGCCTTGCAAACTGGCACATGTGGGTCCAGGAGCACCTCTCAGATCCTCCACAAGTACTCATCTTTCTCTAACTCTGCAGATTGCTGGAGTGTACGCTCCTCAGTCCCCAGGCCTCCCCAAAGCAAATGTGCTTTCTGTTTTTATAATGTTACCTGGTTCCTAGATGGTACATTTCTGGGGAGCAGCCCCATAACCACATGGTCTCCTCACCCCAAGGGCTCAGTGCTCACACACAAGTATGCCCAAGATGTGTGAGTGGAAAGGAATGGGACTTTTCTGATGGGCGGCATTTTCCCCTCAGGCCTTTGAGTGAAGAGATGGGGGCTATGGGCCTGTTTGGTCCTTAGTGAGAGCCCTGGCCCCCCTCACCAGCTGGGAGCAGGGACAAGTAGCATGGACTAGGGCAAGCCAGGGGGAGGCTGGGTGACATCCCCAAGGCAGCGGCATGAGTGCAGAGGTGGGGCCAGAGGGCAGGGTCTAAGGGATGACTAGTCCGAGCTGCAGCCCCCCAGTTTAGTCCCCCCGACTGTGGCACCCGCTACACTAAACAGGCTCACATCTCCTGGCTGTCAGGTTGCCCCCGCCCTGGACGGACATAGGCTAGGCCTGTCACAAACCTGTCACAGCTCCTGAGGTGCGGCAGCTCACAGACGCCTGCTTCCCTCACTGTGTTCTCAGTATCATGCAGTCAACAACCATGTCCTGGGAGGGCCCACTTCTCTTTATGGTGACTTTGCCAGTTCCCATGCTGTTTCACTCTGTGCTTATAGACTAGCTCTCAAAGGGTAAGCCTCTTTGTTCCGGAAATTGGGAGTTATCTCCCTGTCACCCTGGCGTCCCAAACAAACTCTCCTGAGACTGGATGTGACCTTGAATGTGGGAATTCTGGATCTGGATTTGGGTCATTCTCAACCCTTCTGCTTCCTTCTGACTCTTGGTGTGGTCTGGGTGTGGGAGGTTATGAGGACAGGAAGCTCTGAATGAGTGAGGCACTGAGACGTAGGGGAAAGAGCATGGGGTTCTGGAATCAGAGTGACCTGGGTCGGATCCTGGCACAGCCGCTCACCACCTGTGGGGTCTGCAGGATGGGGATCAGAACACCTGCCCTCCAGGCGGTTGCTGGGAAGGAATGAGATTCGATAAGTAGCATGCCCCCTGGTGCCTGCATAGATCAGATGTTCAACTACGGCAACTTCCCCGTTTCCCTTCTCCTTCCATCCCAGGAACCTGTTTCTACATCCTGGCATGCATGTGTGGGGCCCTCCACATCCCCAGCTGCAAAGATCTTAATCCTCCTCCTTTGTCCTTGGAAAAAAGCCTTTTCCCCTTCTCAGGCACGTGGCCTCTGTGTCTGCCATAAATCCAAGCTGTCTGGTCTAAGCTTTAGGATTTCCCAGAGATGCCACACACACCTCTAATTATCTTAGTCATCTTGTCCTGTTGCCAAGAAGGGACTGTGTCTGTTGGAAATGATGTGCTTGATGTAGGCATGCTTCCTCGTCCACTCACTCACACACCCTCTCCTTGTGACGACCAATGTAGTCTGGTCACGGCCATGCCAAGCCACCTCCTAGGTCCTCCAAACCCCCTAGATCACAGTATTTTAGAATGAGGAGCTGCGAGACCGTCTGAGAGAGCGAGGGTGTAGTAAGACAGAGCCAGAGAGCAGAGGGCCTGGCTACCCTGGGTCGCATGCTGGACTAGGGCTTCTCACTTGCGACTACTCATTGGAAGAAGAATTTCCTTTGAGTTCTGTCCCCAGAAACGTGGCTGGGGCAGGGTGGGGGCATGGGAGTCGGGCATCAATATTTCTAAAAAGCTCTCCAGTTGGTTCTAATATGCAGCCAGGGCTGAGAACCAGAGAATAAAATGTGTTTCTTGCCTACATACCTGGAGAGAAGTATCAAATAACTACGAGCACCTCCCTCTGCAGGCCTGGAGCCCCAAATGGGTATCATTAATCACTACTTACTTTATTCAACAAACAAAGACTGATAGGCTTCACTGGGTGCAGACACTACTGAGTGCTTTCCAAATTACCAGCTCATTGACTCCTCAGGGTGCAACTACGAGATAGTCCACTATGATTCTCCATTTTACAGCAGAGAAGGTGGAGGGAGGCCCAGAGAGGTAAAGTGGCTTGCCCATGGTCACAGGTCCAGACGGTGGAGGGGTCCCTGCTGTCATGCCCCTGCTTGTGACCGTGATGTGAACTTGACCAGTTCTCAGGCCTCACGTGTTTGACAGCAACTTCAGCCCACCCCCCCCCTCCCCCACCTCTCCGCCCCCCACCGCCACCGTGCCTTCCCAGACACAAGGGTCTGCCCCACAGTGGGCCTGTGGCTTCTGGGACCAGCAACACCAGAGGCCACCTTCATTGGGCCCTGTGATTGCCATCCCTCTCCTCATTTCCCTCTGTCACTTGCTTCAAACCCAGGTCAGCTCCAGTCCCGGTAGCCCAGGGGTAAACCAAGGCAGAGTTCCTATCAAGGGTCCAGGTTCATCCGAGAAGCCTTAGCCTAGGATAACACCATTCCCTGAATACCCTCTGGAAATCTGTTCTTGTAAATGCAGTTTTTATCATTGATTTTACTCAAGATAGACTGTTCAGTCTAAGTCATAGAGCCATAAAGACAGTAGGGCTAGATCATTTCCTGACTCAGGTCAGCAGAGGCTTCTTTCTTTAGCAGGCTGCAGAAATACCAGTTCTGGAAATAGAGGCAAAAACGTCGGCGCCCCCACACTGTGGATATTCGCCTTCCCTCAGGCGGACTGGGGCCACCAAGAGGCCTTCCTGCTCCAGTGGGCTGCCCGGCTAATGGGATATTGAAAACCTGCCCAGCTGGACACGAAAGCTTTTTTCACCAAGAACTTCGCCAACCCAGTTTTCAAGTAGCATGCCTAGGACTCAAGCAGTCAGAGCTTTAGCTCAGCTTTGTCAGCGCCTGTTCCATTCTGTTGCACATGTGCCATGAGTCCAGCGGTGAGGCTGTGGTCCAGGGCACAGTGTGGAGAAGTTACTTAAGAACTGATCACGTGTTTCTGATCTAATGTGTGAAAATCCAATTCTCTGTGAGACCTTGATCAAGTCATTTTCTCTCTTGGTGTCCTGGCTGTAAAATGGGGGAGATTAATGAGACCATACTCAGCTCTAATCATCTCTGTTCTCTGTCCTGCTGTGTGACATCAGGCAGCATCCTTAACTTCTCTGATGCTTAGGGTGATGGAAACATCCTCACTGGAACGAAAAGGAATTTCCACAGGGAGAGTTGGTGCTCAGCGTAGCTGATTGCTTGCTAATCCACTTACAGTGATGTATGTTTTGGAATCCATTATCATGGACCACAACATGCCACGTGGCTTCCTGGCCGAGTTTATATCGTTTCGGCACAGCCTTTGGTTTCAGCCACGTTGATGCAGCCGCTCTGACACAACCATTTTGATATGGGGACGTTTTGACATGGCCAAGGAAACAAACCATTACACCTTCAGCCTTCTTAAGAAAACATTGCCAAGTAATGTGCCAAGGAGACATTGCAGGCTACCTCCCCTCACCCCTGAACTTACCCCTTCCCTAGGGAGACTTGCGAGGGTGCTGAGGGGAGGGAGGGAGGCAAGAAACTAGGCTCGGTGGGCTCCTGGGCAAGGCTGGTACTGAGGGGAGCAGGGGCGGTAAGGAAATGCAAGCGAAGGAGAGTGCAGACCAAATCTTTCTCAGGCATGGGTGGTGGGGGGGGGGGGGCTGCTTCACACAGTACCTGCTAATTTTCAGAAGCATTTTACATTTCGATGCAGTCATTTCACAACTTTTTACATTAAAACAACACTGTCAAAATGCCCTTCTCTGGGGAAAAGGAATGAATTCCAGGAAGAGTTGAACCCGGCAGGGCTTCTGCCCCCAAAGAGCTCAGTCACCAGAGAGGAAAGGCGGGGACTAAAAACAAAGTACTATTATACAGATGTGCGATTGCTTTAACAGTGCAGGGGGTGAGGGGGGCCAAGAGCAGAGGGTGCCCTGCTGCCTGGCACTGCGGAAGGCTTTCCGGGGCCAGCGGGTGACTGGGCCCAAGAAATATTTCTCGAATGATAAAGAATAGCAAACGTTTAGCTGAAGGCTTATCATGTGACAAGCACTATTGCTGGTATTTTATTTTAACTTATCCAGTCCTCACGACTACCCAAAAACATGATGATTATCATTACTATTATTATTCCCCTTTCATGGATGAGGAGACTGAGGCACCCATACGTGGACTGACCTGCCCAAGCCCACACGGCTAGTGAGTGGCACAGCCATACGGAAGTGCCTCCCACCCCCTTGCACTCCGTGGCTCCTCACCTCGCTGAGGGGGTGGAGGAGCTCCAGGGAGGCCAAAGGAGCACAGCTTTTATCGTTCACCCTACAGACACCCGTTCTGGTCTCGCCAGTCACCAGCTGTGTGACCTCGGATAATCTGTGGCCCTCAGCCACCACTTCAGTCTTCTTTCTATGGCCCTCTCCTTCCGCAGCACCCATCGCTCAACACCTGTTAGCTGTATCTGTGGACTCCACAAGTATGCGGTCGGTGTGTGTGTCTCCCTGGGGCCATGTTAGACCTGGGTCCGTGGCCATTAGTAAGACAGAGTTCCTGCTGCCCTGGGGTAAGGAGCCAGCTTCTGGAAGCCAGGGGAGCCCCCCCAGGCAGGGCAGAGAAACTGAAAAGAGGAGTGTGAGGAAGCATGGTGAGCAGGTGAGGGAGTGGTAGGAAGTGGGGTTGGGGGTGGGCAGGAGGCAAGCCGGTGGACTCCAGGGCATGGGATGCTGCTTCACGACAAAGGGAAGCAGGGTTGGGGGGTGGGGGTGGGCAGTTGGTTCCTGTGCCTGA
Organism: Lutra lutra; assembly: GCF_902655055.1. NCBI lineage: Eukaryota > Metazoa > Chordata > Mammalia > Carnivora > Mustelidae > Lutra > Lutra lutra. Next base: position 159,262,293 of record NC_062281.1, read on the forward strand.
GAAGGGATTATAGGGCCAAGGAGGGGTGGGGAGGGGTGAGAACTGCTGTTGAAACAACACAGGTAGGGGACTGAGCTTGAGTGGTGGCAACAGCTCTCTCCTCCTCCCCCTCATAAGGGCCACAGTGCTTCCTAAACTGTGAACTCATGGGTATGTGGGAGCTCGTCTATCATGATTACTCTCATTATTACCCCCTCACCATTCACCCTTCCTTGCCTCCCTTAGCAGTTGCCGTTTTATAGTCCGTGTAACCATGTCATGGGTGAGGCATGGGTTAGTTTGTTTTCTCAGGGCCCAGAACAATCTAACTTCTCCGGCTCCTCTGAAGATGTTGTGTTGAGGAAAAAAAAAAAAAAAAATTACACTCTTTAATAGAAATACTTTTCCTTCATTAAATGAAATCTCCAAAGCCCAGTAGCATTTTCAGTGCTTATATAAAGATGCCAGTGGGGATTTGAGATTGAAAGTGGTATTTTTATACAAGTCAATGAAGATCTCAATAGGAAAAAGAGAACAGTCTTCAAATCTGAATTTCTTCAGCATTGGGCAAGACAGATCTTCATCTCTGGGCATGGATCACATTACTCCCAGGAAATTCTTCTCCTGAAGCTACTTTGAGCACTCATAAATACTGGTTCTCTGTTTGAGGAAATTGTGGTAATAGTGTCTCTCCAAGCCTGCAAACCACTCACCTTGAATTTCTCTTTGGACCTCAATTTTGATAACTTCTTACAAAAACTCAGGAATTTGTAGTTTGAGCCAGAAGTCCCCATGGACACACAAAATAACATTTTTTATCTGGTATAGCTCAGAACTCGCTTTTCCCTTTGGAGGTGTCAGAAGAAAGATGAGTCACAGGAGATAGAAAGGAGATAAAATTCCACCTGTGCATCTTGCTTGTTGGGCGGTCCCGGGCAATGTATTCAACCTCAGCTTTTTTGTCTGTGATAGGAGGAAAATAAGACAACTCTCCCTGGGTCTGGTGAGGCCTGGGTCATAATGTATGAAAAGTACCTGGCACCCAGAAACTGCTTCAACCCGTTCCTTTTTCACTGCCCCTTACCTGACTACTATTCGAAAATCTGCTAGAATCATCAGTGTTTGTTACAATTATTGGGGCTATCTATTGCTAAGTGATACCCACACCCACACCCGCTTAGGGCTCCAATGACAATGGTTTTGTGTTTTGCAAAGGATGTGCAGTCCCTCAGCTCCTTTCTGCTCTGTGCTATGTGGGCCTTCCACTGAGCTGCCTCCAATAGCTAATTTTTTTTTCTTATATTCCATATCTGGGAATACCCAACAGCTAATTGTACAGATGGAAAAACAGAGATGAGAGTGGGCACAGGAAGTGGTCTGCTTGGAGCTCTGTGGCAAGCCTAGGAAACTTCTTTTCTGAACACCATCCCTGAGTGGAGTCCTTCGAGAAGAGAAAAAAGTGAAAGGCGCTCACTTTTGAGCTGGTGAGACCGCCAGACGGCAATAGAACCACTAGTGGGATGAAATTTCTGTTCCTCAACAGCTGGTTGGTTTGGCTCCTCAGGACACAGCCTGTGGAGTCTGGTAAGCGTGGCCCTTCCCCCGCCTTCCCCTGAGCTTCTTCACGTAGGAGACCGAGAATTTCCCCCTCCTTGGCTAGCCTAGCGGCGAGCAGGTGCTCCACAGGCGCTCCACAAATGGCGTTAAAGGGAGTGTTAGCTCTCTGCTCTGCCTCCTAGCATCCCACTGCCTGTCCGGGATGCTCAGCGTGTCCAGAAAAGGAGCGGGCAGGCTGAACTCTCCCCTTTGCTGTGGAAAAATCCATTACCGACAAGTCATTTGTCAAAGCCAGCTGTGTAGCTGTTTTAATTTACATATTTATCAAGTTTGATTAGAATGTATTGTCTTCGACTTTCATCCCAGCTTTCACCTCTTCTCGCCCTCTTTTCCTACGGAAACTGTTTTTGTTGTCCTTGTTGCAAAAGGGCACAACGTAATTCAATTTGCATTTGCTAATAAGCTGAAACTGAATCTGGTGAGGAATTTCTAGAGGCTGGGAGAGAGGAAAGGCAGAGCACGTGTTGGGGAAAACCTGGGCCCTCGGTTCTAGCTTCGTAAGCTCATTCAACCAAAAAGCTACGAGTACTCTACAACTATTTCTGGAGCATTTATTGAGTACCTTCTGGGTGTGATGTCCTGGGAATACAAATTGTGAAAAAGACAAAGTCATGGCTCTAGTGTTGCTTAGCGTCTAATGACCCGAGTGTCTGCCTCTGTAAGACCAGGTAGTCAGACCGAGAGACCTCTAAGTGTCTGTAAGTTCCCATTTTTTAAAAGTATTATTCTTTGGGGGGAGGGCAGCAGAGAGAGAGGGAGAGAGAATCTCAGGCCAACTTCCTGCTGAGTGCAGAGCCAGACGGACATGGGGCTCCACGTGGGGCTCAATCTCATGACCCTGAGCTGACACCGGAGTCGGTTGCTTAACCGACTGAGCCACCCAGGCGTCCCCTGTCATTTACCCATTTTTAGAACACATACTACCCATCAGCTCATGTGCAGAGACCCAGTGCATTACCTCAGTGAATTCTTACAAGATCCCTTGTCAGTATCATCCTCATTTTGCAGAGGAGGAAATGCATGATCTTAGAGCTCAATGCCACGTGTACTAGGGCTTGGGTTTAACCCTCCCGTCTGACTCTAGAATTCAAGCTTACATTCAAACGGCAAAGCCAGGCTTGAGCTTTCTTCTCCAACCATCTTTGAGCTCCTGGTTGGCATGGGTGGCGTCTGGTTCGTCTCCATGTCCTCATGTCCAGCCCCAAACTTGGCTGGCATTTGGTCAGTGTTAGAACGTGTGTATAGAACTGCACTAAAAAGATCTTCAGCTTTCCTGTTTATTGGGCCTCAGGTGTGCCCTGTTCTCCTCAGCTGCTTCAGCTAAAGGCTGGCGTGGCAGATACCGCACACCAACCCGCTTCCCTTCAAGACCAATTCCCTCACTTCCCCCGAGTGCTGGTGGCCAACATCTTGCAGCTGATTTCCTTCCTGGAACTTGAACTCAGCCAAAGGAAGCTGCCTTACCTGAGGTTACACCCTTGCCCTACAGATATCTAGTCAATGCAAGACACAGGGCCAGCCCCACTGCCTCCTAGAACAACCGTGAACGGCCCTTCTGGCCCAGAGCTCCCCGTGGGATTGATCGATGTCACCACAGAGATTGCCCCAATCCTGTGTAACTCCCACCTCTCACAAGTGTTCCTGAGAGCAATTCCCAGTAAATCTCCCACGGGATGTCTCAGAGTCCCCTTCCTGTTTCCCAGGAGGAAACTTCCTGTTTCAGCAGGAAGTCAGAGTGGGCAGGTCTGGTTCTGACCTTCTGGAGGCCCTTGGAGGGTACTGGGACCAAGAGAGATGGTGGCAGGGATAGCCTTCCTGCTATTAGCCTATTCCTGAAGGTTGCAAGTGTACCTCTTTCCAGGCCTGGAGTGCCAGCCCGGGGCAAGGAGGCTCTCTAAACTTCCTAGCCCAGTGGCAGCCGCCTGAGCGGAGTGCTGCTACTCTGTCAAGGTGAATGTGAAGGTGACAGCTGGCCCTCACACTCTGTATTTAGGCCCTTAGCTTTTCAGCTTTCCTTCACTCCCCTGACAGGCCTCCATAGGGCACTTTCCAGGCACCAACCTGAAGAGACATTGCTGAAGGCAGCCTGGTGTCATGAGAGAAGGCTGCCTGGGCATTGGAGTGCCGTGCCCTGGATTGCAGACCTGGCTTGACCTGTCTCTAGCCCTGTAGGCTGGGGCAAGCCACTTGTCCTTTCTGGGCCTCTCCCTTCATCTTCACAGTGAGAATGTTCTACTCAGTGACCCCATAGACTCTGCAGTTCTGATGGCGTCTACGAGCCTCTTGTGAGTCAGAAGCCTTCCTACTGCTTTTTAAAGCCAAAAGGGTTGTTTTTAATATGTTGTAGATGTAGGAGGTAAACCAGAGAGGCTTCTTTTCCCAAAGGCCTGAAATTCCAGAATTAATGCTTCCTTTCTCGTCAGGAACTCTTCCTTCTCTTCTTCCTTCTCATTGAGGGTAGAGACCTACCCCTGGAGCACACCTGAGTCTACCACACCTCTGTGAGAGTTTAGGCTGGGGAGAGCTGCACCTAGCTGAGGGAATGTGACCCAGAGGGCAGTGAGTCTAGGGAGTGGGAAGGACTGAAAATAAACTGCCCACATCTTGTTTTCTCACAATGGCCCAGAGGCCCAGAAGAGCAGATACTGGCATTGGGCCACACAGATCCAAGCTGTGGCTTTTGGCCCTGCCTGTGCAAGGCAGCAAATGATTTATGACCAGATCAGGGGTCCAGGTAAACTCTGTGAGGTCAGAGGGCAGGAGAGGGAAGGCCCCATGGTCTGGAGGCATCTAGGAAGGCTTTTTGGAGGAGTTGGGGAAAAGATAGAAAGTCTAGGAGATTAAAAGTTTACTTGAGGGGCACCTGGGTGGCTCAGTGGGGTAGAGCCTCTGCCTTCAGCTCAGGTCATAATCTCAGGGTCCTGGGATCGAGCCCCGCATCGGGCTATCTGCTCAGCGGGGAGCCTGCTTCTTCCTCTCTCTCTGCCTACTTGTGATCTCTATCTGTCAAATAAATAAATAAAAATCTTTAAAAAAAAAAAAGTTTACTTGAGAAGATAGTGACAAGGCCAGTCTGAAGAAGGTGAAATATTCTTATAGAAGCTTATAAAATATTCAAACCAGGGGCAATTTTGCTTCTAAGGAGACGTTGGACATTTGGTGATGTCTGAAGTTATTTTAGATTGTCATACCTGGGGAGAGGAGTGCTCCTGGCATCTAGTGCGCACAGACGAGAGATCCACCATCCAGTGCATGGCACGGGGTCCCACACAAACAGCCTGCTGGAAATATCCACAGTGCACAGAAACCCTATTCCTGTGGCTTTTCTCTCAATAAATGGGACACGCTATTACAGACAAAGCCATAGGGCAGGGATTTAAAGTCTCCTGCTTAAAGTTTACCTTGTGAGCTAGGGATTATTATTCTTATTTTGTAGTGAACTGAGGCTCAGAATGTGTAAGTAATTTTCCAGAGGCCTCGCGGACCATAATCTGTGGGGCCTGGAGAGGAGCCCTGGTCCCTCTGCCTGGAAAGCCAGCAGGTCTGGACTCCCTCAGGGGACAGAAGCAACACAGGGGCCAGTGTCTTTCTCAGTGTCCCTCATCCTCCCCTCCCCTCCTGTGGGATTCACCATCAGTCCAGCCTGGCTGATTTGGCCCTGGATGTCTTTGCCCTTCATCTAGTCTCCTCTCTACCCAGATGTATTCACAGGTTCTCCAAGGAAGCTCTGTCGATGCCTCCCAGACCCCATTTTCTCACAAACGTATGCATAAGAAATTCTGCTCCTTGAGCGTGTTCTCACTATCGTTCCCAGCTCCTGTTCGCTCCTTGCCATCAGTACCAACAGCAGAATGACAGCTGCACCTTACCTTCAACGTGCCATATTTTATAGGGGAAAGTCAAAACTATTGTGCTGAGGAGATCAGATCTAGCACATTAACACCAGGCGTGGCCCAGAACAAGTCCATGAGCTCCATCTCTCCCTCCTTGGAGGAGGCACATCTGAGCAGAGTCTGGAAGTCTGAGTAGGAGTAAGCCAGACAGATGAGATGGGGGCGGCCATTGCAAGCAGAGAGAAAAACGTGTACCCGAGTGTGGAGGTGTGGGAGATCCTTCATGCTCACGACGCCGCTGGGAGGTGGTTGAGGCTGGGGCCTGGGGAAGGGCTGGAGCCCGGAGCGGCCACCAGCTACTAGACATGAGGGGAGCCACACCCGGGAGGCTAGACTTGCCCGAGGACAGCACAGAGTTGCTGAAAGGTTGCAGGCAGGGGCAGTGGTAGGCTCCCATTTGCACTTTAGGAAGATGGGTTTTGTGGCTGGGTGGGGGATGGACTGGCACAGATGGTGCCAGGACACGGAGACCAGGAACGAGGCTGTTCTTGTCCTGAACGGGCCCGCAAGCAGGTGCCAGCGAACTGTGCTGGTACTGCTGACAGGATGTCTTTTTCTCTGGCTTCATGGTAGTATGGACCTGTTTGGTGCCTGGAGAGTATTTGAGAAAACAAGGCAATCTGTTTGGCTTGGAAACCAGTCGGAAGATCTTTTCTTGCCTTCATGATGGCCGTCAGGGATCATGAAGTCAAGAAAATGACAAAGGCTTAGATCTGGAGGGAAAAAAATCCTTTTCCTTTTGCAACATTCCACGTTCTCCTTCCGGCTCTCCACCCCTTCCTCCTCCACAGAACAGCTCACTCCCTAGGACAACTTACTGTCAGAATTGCCGTCAGAGAAGACAAGGGAAACCAGACTGACCACATGAACTTCTGGGAGTCTTTTGTCCTCAGAGGTCCCAACTAGTGCTCTGTGGGGCCTCTCAGCATCTTCCAGCACCTACAGCAGCCACAGGTCCACTGATGACTGACCTGATCTATTAAGGCTCTCCCTCCATGTTGACACTAGGGTTACGGCTCTGGTCTTACTCAGGCTGGGCATCCATAGGTAAGACGCAAAGTTTCTTTGGCCATCTCCAGGGGGATTCATTAATCTGTTGCTGCCTGACGACTTCCTTTAGAATTCAGCATCTTAGAACAATGACTTATCATCTCCCAGTTTCTTTGGGCCAGTAGGGCAGGGACAGTTCCGCTAGACAGCCCTGGCTCAGGAGGTTGGAGGATGGTGCCGGGGCTGTGGTCATGTGGGACTGGAGGATACCCTTCCAAACTTGCTCACATGGTTTTGGCTGGCCTCTGTTCCTGGGTACTTCAGTTCCTGACCAGACAGGTGAGGGCTCCACAGGCTACCTGAGTGTTAAATCATGGCAGTCGGATTCCTCAGTGTGAGCGATGAAGGAGAGAGAGAGAGACAGCTCCCAAGATGGAAACCACCATCTTTTTATAGCCTAATCTCAAAAGAGTGACCTGCCTTCACCACCCTCCCACCAGTATGCTCTTTGCTAGAGCAAGCCTGTCTGTCCAGCCCACGCTGAAGGGAAAGGGTTTCATCTCCACCCCTCAAAGGGAAGAGATTCACAAAGAAGAATTTGTGGATGTATTTTTAAAACCACCCCATGAACCCTATTTAATCTCCAAGACGTATGAAGAGCATGTATTTGAGATTCGTAAGACCTGGGGTTTCATCCTGGCCCCCACACGCGCCACTCATGCAGGTGTAGACATGTTGTTAACCTTTCTAGATCTCAATTTCCTCATCTATAAAATAGGGGTAGGCATAATAGATGTTTCATTGGGTCACTATGACAGTTAGCTAAGGTAATAGATGTGAAGTGCCTGGCACAGAGTAAGTACTGAACAAATATCACTTGGTTGCTCTTGTAACTGGTTACTGTTGTAGTCCTTCTTCACAAGAAGCAGAGTAGCATGGGGTTTAAGGACACTGGTGGAGTCAGACTGCCTGGGTGGGGCCTCACGCTGCCCGTCCTGGGCTGGGAGAACTAAAGTGAGTCATTTAATGTCTCTTGGCCTTGGTTTTCTGTAAAATGAAGGTAATAGTAGGTAGTGCCTGGCTACCCTGTATGTGTTTGATAAATATTTTATAAATAAGGAAATAGTGGATGATAGTGGCGTATAATGGCAAAAGGGTGTGTATGTGTGGTGGGATGCTACACAAAGTACATTTGGCTTCAAACACCTTAACTATCTGGTTTCTCATGAGTGTGCCCTCGTATCCTTGAGCATGTCCCTCTCAATGAACTTCCAGTTTCATCACTGCTTACGAGTTGCTCTTGGTTTCATTGTTCAGCTGCTTTCCACCCTGGCTTTCTTCAAGCATACTTCCTCCATCACCCCTCCTCCAAGAATATGTTTAATTGGCTTTGCGTGAGTCTGGAGATGCGGTGACAGGGTGGCGGGGGGTGGGGGGGTGGGTTGGGGGGAGGTGTCCCATGTCACACCACCTCAGAGCAGCTACATTACCTTAAATTGATTTTGCAAATGAAAGCTAAAAGCTAAGCAAAGGCGACCCATCCATTTTGCCTAAAGATGATTATAATGCTCTTTTACGGCCTCTTAAATGACAAAGCAATTTGTTACCTGCCTGCATCAACATTTGCTTATATTAGCACCCGAGATGCTTGATTTTTATTAGCCTCGTGTTATCATTTTATGAAGACGCAGGGGCTCAGTAAAATTAGTGTGCAAATAGAATGCCCATTTTGCATTTCTCTGTGGTCAGCAGAAACACTGAATGCAATTGAGTTGATACCAGGCCAGGGGAGACATCCATAAAGGGAGCGTTCACCGAGGGCCTCAGCAATGCTATTTATCATTTCTGGATGGCGGGGATAGATGGGGGTCAGTGTTACTGTTTTTTAAAAGGGCTTGGTGGCATTTCACTTTTTGTTTTGTAAGTGAAAAAACAATATAAATACAAAGGCAATAGCTCAACTTCCACCAGCTAGAAGGGATAGAAACAAACTCTCTTATGCACATTATAGGTGGAAATGCAGGCATGGGATCTGACATTGTTGCTAGTCGATCCAGGAGGAGACAGGCTAGCGAGAGGGGTCCTAGGCCGGGAGCCGGGTGACCTTGGGCATGTCCCCTCCTTTTGTGAACTTCAGTCCCTTTGCCTATATAAAATGGGTTTCGTACTGTCCACTTCACAGAGGTGTGAGAAAATTAAATGACTTTTATCTAAGCCATACCTACATGAGTATATTTTAATTTGATAGCCAATTCCCGAGCAGCTATTTCACACAGGGTCCTGGGAATGGTATTAAAAATAACCATGAAAATCGCTGCTTCTCCCTGAAGGGGCTTGCATTCAGTCTAAAAAATATTCAGGTGTCTAACTCCTCTTTTAAACCATAAACTTCTCTCTCCCTTTGTTCCTAAAGGTGTCTAGCACAGAACTGAGCATAGGGTGAGTTCTCGAGAACATATTTTGGGGAAGAAAAAAAAAAAGAAATGAATATTGGCTCCATTGTATTTCTTGCTGCCTCTCAGAGGCCTATTTTAGGGAAGCAGTAACCTTAGTACCGGTCACCCCAGTAGACGGGGCAAGTTCCAAGCCTTTAGAATCAGGCTTAACAAAGTTTATATAAATATATATATATGCATATATATATATATATACACATACATATATGAGAATATATATATAAGAGAATTGGGCTTAATAAAGTTTATATACATAAAATATATTATTATATCTATAAAATATATAAAATATAAATATATATTTAAAATATTTAAATATATTTATTTATATTTAAATCTATTTATATTTAAGTATTTTAAATATATATTTATATTTTATATATTTTATATAAAATACATATATATAAAGATTATATATCTATATATAGACATATATATATGGTCCCTGACTTTGGTACATCAACAGTTGAGATCATAAACCACATTCAAAATAACCTGTCCTAAGCAATTCAGAAGTAAAAAGCCTGTTAATTATTTCTGCCTCCACTCTCCCTCCAGATCATCCTCCAACATAGAAGGTATTATTCTTTTTTTTTTTTTAAGATTTTATTTATTTATTTGACAGAGAGAGAGAGAGAGATCACAAGTAGGCAGAGAGACAGGCAGAGAGAGGGGGAAGCAGGCTCACCGCGGAGCAGAGAGCCCAATGTGGGGCTCGATCCCAGGATCCTGAGATCATGACCCGAGCCGAAGGCAGAGGCTTAACCCACTGAGCCACCCAGGCACCCCAGAAGGTATTATTCTTTAACCCAGCTTCTCTCAGTGTTGATTTCTGACTTCTTTCTGATTGTGGTTCTGTTCTGGGTCGATTTGGCCTTCCTTGGCCAGGGACTAAGTACCCTCTTGCCCCTTCCTTCTGGGAATATCACTCTTGGCCCCTGCTTTTATCTAGTAATCTCTTTGCACAATAGCTAAACCTTATTATATGAATGAGATTTCTATAGAAGCAGAAAAAGCTCAGGCTCTGATTTTGGACCATATTTTCCTACTACTTTGCGTGTCTAGTGATTCTTATTGGGTGCTGGAGACTGTGAATTGTACATTGTCAAGCATCTGGATTTTGTCTTTCCTCAAAGAGAGTTGCACTTTATATGACAAGCAGTTAAGTCTCTTTTGTCCACTTCGATCCTTTCGTGATTTTCAAATGTTATTAGAATGAGTCTAGAGTAGTTTAGCCCCATCACTAAGACATGGCCCTTCTGGGCTCTCTCCTGAATGCCCTGAATGGTCAGTGAGGACTACCACTTTGGTGGTGGGAATTCCAATGACTCTTAGCCCTGTGTGAGCCAACACCTGCACAGTTCACAGCTCTCCGGTCATTTCTACACGGCATCGTGGAGTTCACCCTCTGCATGCACATCTTGAGACCCTGCAAACACTTTTGAGGACCCCTTGACAGATTTCTGGGATTCTTTTTCCGCAGAGCTCTGTCTACTCTGAAATGTGCAGTTTCCCCCCAACTACCACCTGCTTCAGACTCTCTGAAGCTTAATCTCAGTGAGATTTCCATGGTCTGCTCAAGATACCTCTCTCCGTTCTTTGGTCAGGATTGGGCCTCCAGGCAAAGAGGCAAGGCAAACTTCATTTGTGCCCTTTTTTCCATATATGAGTCTGGCACTGCCTCTTGTCTGAGAACAGTTGTTTTGTATATGTGTCGATTATTTTGTTGCTTAAGTTGAAAAGGAAATCTGGTCCCTGTTACTTCATCAAGGCCAAACAAGGGCTTGAGTTCTCATTTCAGCTCGACCCACGCCTATTAGCTGTATAACTTTGGACAAGTTATGTAACCTCTCTGAGCATCAGTGTCTGCCTCTATAAAAGGAATATTAACTACACACGTTTCTATAGAACTCTATGTATAGTATGTCCCTGATGCACAAGGCACTAATTAAATGGTAGCTGCTACTGTGACTAAGAGAAACAGCTAATTTCTTTTCTCCATTATTTACTGAGTGTTTACTGTGTCCTAGGCAATGTGTAAGCTTGTTTAATCACTAATACTCTCCACATGTATAGATTAGCAAATCGAAACTCAGAAGGCATGCACAACTTGCCTAGGGTCACGATCAGTGGATCTGAGATTTGGCTTCACTCATGACATCTACAGATGATTGTAATATTAACATGATCAATTACACCAATAGGAATGTAGTCTTTTAATATTGGGTAGTTGGGGACATAATTTAATTAGTCAGCAATGGCTGGGCCTTAATGATTCTAACCCATTGATTTAAGAAATGAATGTAAAGCACCCAGTCCATTCCCTGCCCCTCTCTCCCACATACCAACTCCCAGTCCCAGCTTTCCCTGCTCTCCTGAGCAACCGCCTTCCATTTTTTCTTACAGACAACCTTCGGGAAGGGGCAGAGCAGAAGGTAGTGTTCATCACGGGACGAGTGCACCCAGGGGAAACACCCTCTTCATTTGTGTGCCAAGGTGAGTTGCAAAATCTCGTGGGCATTCTGTGCCTCCCCCCACACCCAACTGGGGCACCATGATGGCCTCTGGGACAGTGTGGCCATATGCAGAGTCATTATCTTGGATATGAATTTACATTGCTTCTAAAGAGGTTACACTTGATCTCCATTAGTATTTCTTTCAATAAATGTTTACTAACTACATGTATTAGTGGAAGAATGAATAGAGGGATGGATGGATGGATGGTTGGATGGTTGGATGGTTGGATGGATAGATGGGCAGGGCTGAATGGAGTTCTGTCCTATGTGTCATGATGAGGATAAGCCATATGGCATCATCTACACTCCCTAGCCTGGGTTTTCTTCTCTCCAGTGGTTTATCAAATTAAGAAATCTGGCCCCAGGCCAATGTGTATATGGGTAGGAGTGCAGGAAGTGAGGCGATAAGGATTAGAAGATATCTATTCACTCATTTATTCAATCATTCACTTAACAAACAACTTTTGAAATACCTACCATGAGCAAGGAAACATGCTTTGTATCAGACAACCAGAGGTAAAGGAGATACAATTTTTCATCTCAAATATACCTCTTTATAATTGCATTGTCATTTGTTACTAAATATTTAGCCCACATAAAATATATGTTTAGTCAACTATATGCATACATGTGTATATATACGTATATATTCAATTAGTGAACAAAGAAGTATATTCAATAAATAATACACAAATAACAATTTAATGAATGCCAGGGTACTCACCAGCTTCAGAAGAAGACTATTATCTATTCCTTTTCAATCCTTTGTCCTCCCTTCTCCCTTCCTCCTCCCACAGGTAGCTGGGAGTTTGTATTTTGTTATCTTTCTCAATAGTTTTACTATACATATAAGCATTCCTAAACCATCTAGGGTCTTGTTTCACATGTTTTTTTTAGCTTTTTGATAAAGTTAAAAAACAGTATCACTCTGTGTACCCTGGCCCTTGTTTTCACCCAATATCCGTGGTGGTGGGTGTGGCTGGAGTTTACTTCTTTTCACCAGGTACCCTAGCCCATGTCTGACAGGTGCCTCAACTTCTCTGTCTGTTCTCCCGGACAATTCATTTGTTTACAGTGTTTTTTTCTTATGGACAGAGCTGATACAGACATCCTCATGTACGTTGCTTTGTGCCTACGTGCAGATGCTTTTCCAGGGTATATAACATGGAAGGTCACAGGACTTGTGTGATCTCCGCAGGTTTTTCTCTGAGACCTTTACACTACCACCAGCAATGCCTGAGCGTTCCCACTGTCCCACATTCTCACCAATACACTTGCATTTTTACCTATCTAGTGCATATATCATATATTAAATATGTGATACTATCTATGTGCCAAGCACGGTTCTAAGCACTTTACATATTTTATTTTTATTATTTATTTTCATTAATATAATTTATTTTAATTATATTAATTTTTCTACATCATAGGAATTAATGTTAACCGTATTCTTACATACAATTATGTAAGTTTGGAGAAGTTAAGTAATTTATCTCCTTTTAGTCCCCAAATGACCTTCAGGTCAAAGGGATTTTAAAAAACACAAAACCCATAGAAATAATATGACTTGAGGGAGACTGCGGATTATCATGGAAGTATCTGGCAATTTGCCATCAGAGAGTCTTAGGGTCAAACATTGGCTCTGCCACTTCCTAGCAGTGTGATTTCAGTTTCCTTCAACATAAAATCAATTAGGATATCAATACCTGTTTGCAAAGGCTGCCATGAAGCTGGGGTAGGACGCCTGCAAACACACACCCAGTCCCATGCCGGGCACTCAGCAGACACTTAGAATGGACGTCACCCCCTCCCCCAGGGTGCTCTGAGATGCTGTAGGTAACCTGCTTTGTAAACTCTAAGGCACTATTGCACATAGACGCGAGTCTTCTTTTCCCGCTTGTGTTCATACAGCACTGTCATTAGACCTGACCGCTTCTCCACTTCTTTCAGACCAGGAGCCTGGGTTTGGGGGAGAGGGAGTGACTGCCCAAACCTGAGCCGCTCCAAAGAGCCTGGGTGTCTCAACTCCCCGCTGTCGTCCCCCCGGCTCACTCCTTGGCCTTCTCACTTCCATCCTCTTTCCTCCCAGCACTGTCCTTGAAGTAACCTCTCCCAGGTCCCTCCAGGTTCGACCAACCCCTCTACTGGCAGCCATCTGTCAGTTACTAAACTTGGCAGCAGACCTGTTCCCCCAGCTGATCGGATGCAACTATTTTGTCCTTGTTTGTAAAAAGACAGTAGCCTTACTGTCAAACCTTTCAGCTCTGGGAGCCCAAACTCCCAGGCCCACCTCCTCTGTGGGCAGCAGACAGAGGGCAGGGTCACCACCCCACATTACAGACAAGGCCTGAGACCTAGAGAAGTTGAGTTCCGCTCGGGGGATTTCTCTGCTGAGCCTGCTTTCCCAAAAAGGAATCTGGATGGTACTGAGTTGATAGACTCTGTGCTGTCCCACAGGCTTTCCATCAATGTTTACTCCTTGGCACAGCCTTTTAATGCCTTCCCTCTACCTTCCCAAGATAAACTCCAACTCCTTGCCGTGACATTCACAACCCTCCACCATCTGGCTCTTGCCAGGTTTCCTGGCCCAAGCCTCATTCTATCCCTGCCCCATACAACTTAACCCTGAACAGGAAAACTTCTTCCCACCACCGGGCCTTCACATGTGCTGTTCTTTTGCCCACCCCTTGCCGCCCAGCAAACACTCCCTGTCTCCCAACATTCATGTCAAGAACCCCGCATGGGCCGCCATCCCACACCCTTCAGCCTCTGCTTTGCACCTGCCTTGTGGTTACTCGCTGGTCATCTTTATCACCCTGATTTGTTACATATTTGATTTATATTTGTTTCTTCCCTTTAAACTGTGAGCTATTTGATGCCTAGGGCTCGATCTTTGAGTATCAGTTTCTACATCTGGAAAATGGGGATTATCTTGTTTACCCCATGGGGCAGCTATGGGGGACAATGGCCGCGTTGGTTCTGGGATTCTAAGTTGGAGCTCAGAGCCAGTAGACAGCAGAGTGGGACTTTGAGTCTGGGACTCCCAAGCCTGTACAAGCTCTCTTGCCCCACTCAGGGATGGGAAGTGCTGGAAGGCCGAGCTTGGTGAGCCCTGGGTACCCCACAACAGTTGATGTGCACTTACAGATGAGAACGGGGAGGCTCAGGGAAGTGAAGTAGCTTACCCAGGACACATGGTGAATTCATGGCAGATGTGGCCTGGGCCGCATGTCTTCTTCCTTCCCTATCTCTGTACCTGTCTCTGGAGACACAATTTGCCCTTTCTTGAGGCAGCTTAAGACACCTTAAGGCACCGTCTCTCTGGGTCTCTCACTGAGTGGGAGATAGGCAAGACCACAGCCCCACAGGGCCCAGCTGGATCCCCTCCCCAGCCCACCTTGTTCTAGGGAGAGCCTAGAAGGACGGTTGAGATACCTCCAGCCCAGTTAATGCTTCTTTCACATTAACTGGCTCAGTGACCTTGAGTGGGGAACAGACATGTGGGGCCTGGACCTCCCCATCTGGCTGGGAGCACGGTCCTCACAGCTGAGCTGCTGACGCACCTGCTGCTGGGAGCAGAGGGAAACTATGTTGTCCTAGAACTCTGAGGGGCGGCGGTAAAGGTGGCAAGGCTCAGATTTCCTCAAGGCCCCGCTTGGCGGTTGGATGGGGGATTCTCAGTTATCCCTTGGCTGCCCCAAACCCCACTCCTGGCATACGGGAGGCCAAACTATCCTCATTTTCCAGCCAAGACAGGAAAGGTCCAAGGAGCTTGGGAGGGGCCCCGCAGCACAGTGTGTGGAGCTAGCCGGCCTGACCCTGAACCCCAGCTCCTCAACGTAGGGCAGCATGACCTTGTGTAATCTCTCTGTGCCTCAGTTCCTTTATCTTGAAAGGGATATAACAGTAGGAAGCCTGCCTCATAGGGTGATTGTAAAGATTAAATGAGTTCGTAGCCATAAAACATTTAGGACAGTGTCTGGAATACCCTTGGCCCTAAGGAAGTGTTACTGTGGAGCACCTGGCAGGTGTCCAGTGTGGCTACTCTGACACCCACAAGGCGTGCAAACGCGGGTGTGTGGCTTCTGGGCCGTGTGCCCCAGCCCACCTCCTTCCTTGCTGTTTTCCTGAGAGAGCAGCTAGCGGAGCCCTCCTCAATTCTGCTCCAGGAAGAACAGATTGCAGGTCCGAGGTTTGGTCAGGTGTCTGATTTCTGGTCGAGTGAATGTTCTTTCACTGAAGTTTTCGGGGGTTGTTGGGACAACTCCGAAAAGTGCCAGTGGCAGAACACTTATCCTCTGCAGACCCTTCGTAACTGAATCAGTCAAACCAGTAAATTATGCTATCTAGTATGAGCAAGGCCTACCACCCCTTAGAGGGCAGCGTGGGGAAGTGGGCAGAGCCAAGGCCTTGGACTTGGGCAGGCCCGAGTGTGAGTCCTACCACCTCCACCTCCCGGCCTAGACCTTCAGCAAGTTCCCAGCTCTCAGAGCCTCTGTTCCTTTACCTGCAAAATGGAGGCAGAAATATGGTCCTGCTGTGGGGGTTAAGTGAGCCTTGCTGCCATGTGCCACGGGGCCCCCCACGGCTCAGACAAAGAGATAGAGCTGACCATCCCTCAGGGAGCTCAGTCCTTGGGGTTACCCTGGGGAGATAAGAGGAGGAGAGGGGAGATACACACACCTACATGTTCCATGCACTCACAACCACTAGGACCAAGAACAACCTAATGTTTCCCAACATGAGGTGGTGACTTTTGCCCCTGCTCCCCTCCCCTCCCCCACTGTTTTCCTCCCACCCCTATCCCTCACCTATGCCGCCTCTTCTCCTCTGTCTCTCTCTATCCTTTACAGCCTGTGTAAACACCAGACCCACTAAGAGGTGGTCATGGGCTTTTCACTTCCCTGAACTTCTGTCTTTTCATCTGTGAAATGGGAAGCATTGGGGGTGGAAAGGTCAGAACCAAGACCAGGAAGGTTCTTCAGGGCCAGACTCCTTGTGATTCCTTGATTTGAGGTTGTTGGACTCAGCTCAGGGCAGACAGGGGCCTGACGAGGGGAAGGCCTAGAGTGGCTGTTCTCGTGTGACCCCCACTCTGGGTCCCACAGAGACCCCCAAGTGTATTGCTTGAAGCCTGGGCTCCTCCCATTGCAACAGATTGCGTCTTAGCAGAGGCAACAGCAACCTCACACAGAACTCTCTAGAGAGAAACTCCTGAAGACGTATATGCAAACATTCTACAGATCCCATGCAAATTGACTCCTGATTCTTCCATATTGCCTTAATGGGAAGGGTACCACTTTGAAGCCTGTAGAACTGGATCTGAAACCCATTGAGGCCCCTATGAGACATCAGCAAAGTGATGTCACCACCCTGACTTTGTTTTTTATCCCTGTACATGGAGCCAATAGAATTACAGTTCAGCCCCACTAAGGAGCATACAGTGCACATCCCGGGTCCATCTTTATTCCTTCATGTCACACGTACCTACTGCGGACATTCCCTGTGCCTGGTGCTGAGCTACATGCTGGCAAGAGAGTGGCCAAGAGGTAGACCCATCCTTGCCTTCCTGGAGCTCACAGTCTGGCAGGAAGAAGGACTTGAATAGCAGATGCAAGCCCCAATCCCCAAACCTCCAGGGTACAGAAAACATAACTTTCCAGACTTTTCTGTAACTGAACTTATTTTCCATTTTGAAGCCCCTTTCTTCCAAGGACCAGAAACTTAATCTCTGTCATTTGGGGATCAGCTTTCCCTAGGATTGTGTCATTTCAGTGAAGAGTGGTGATGCTCTTGGGGATGGTAGACAGGTAATGTCCTTCTCAGTGTCACCATCTATCCACACTGCTTCCCCTGCACCTGTTATATCCTCGTGACTTCCTGGACCTTGGTCACTGCAGATCAGCCCCATGTCAGACCCCGGTTCCTGCCTGCAAGACTCTATATTCGCTGGCTCTCTGCTAGGCCTACCCCTAGCCTCCACTCTGCCCACCTTCAGGACACCGAGCCCAAACACCATTCCACACTGCAGTGGGGGATCCCAGGTCAGTCCCTGTCGTTGGCAGTGGTCTCCTGTGCCCCTCATATCCTTCAGCTGGACTGGCAAATCCCTATTTACCTCTTCCCTTTCTCTCCCAACATCCTCTCTTCCCCGCACCTTCAGCCAAACCAAATGGGAGCAAAGTCAGACAACATACACAGGCCCATATCCTATGTGCCAGACACTTTGCTTCTACTAACTCATGGAGATCCGCACAACAATCCCCAAGGTAGTTTTCTTTTTTCCTTCTTTTTTTTTTTTAAGATTTTATTTATTTATTTGACAGAGAAAGAGATCACAAGTAGGCAGAGAAACAGGCAGAGAGAGGAGGAAGCAGACTCCCTGCAGAGCAGAGAGCCCAATGCGGGACTCGATCCCAGGACCCTGAGATCATGACCCGAGCCGAAGGCAGAGGCTTAACCCACTGAGCCACCCAGGCACCCCTTCTTCTTTCTTTCTTAACTGATGTGGAACTGAGTCCCTGAGACGTTAGGCCACACAGCTATTCAAACCCAGATAGCTTGAATAGTCTGTGCCTTTAGTCATGGAGCTATGCCCCTGAATTGAAGAGCTCTTCCTTAGCCAACAGGTCTTCTTCTTCACCTTCTGGCCTTTGTGTGGGATCTTCCAGCCCAGAGCTCCTTCTCCTGGCACCCCTTCATTGGACTCACTGTACTCATCTTTTACATCTCCATTCTCCACAGCCCCTTCCTAGGTGCTCTGAGTCCTCAGGGCTCCCCCAGATACTCCTGCCTGAGCCTTTGCCTGTCACTACAATGGGAGTTGCTTTCCCACCGTGCATGTGCTAGGGCAAGAACTCTTCTGTATCCTGCAATTCCAGGCTTATGGTGCAGACCTGGCCTTGTGAATGTTTATAGAAAGAGTGATTTTCAGTTCAGCTAACCCTATACTCTGTCAAGGCCAAATGAATGCCTGGGGCCAGTCTACCAGTGGGCATTAATAGGCACCTGCTGTGTACCATGACCTGAACCAAGTACACTGGGAGAAATAACAACGAATAGCTCATTGGGGTTGCCTGGTGAGGTTCATCACGACCAGGCTGAGGTCAGCCCAGGGCAGTGAGCTCTGTGACCTGGCTATAATTTCTGATCATCTACCACTTTTCCTTCCCCCTCCCCAGCCTCTCATGCCTCCAGTCTTCCTATTGTCCTGCTTTCTTCCACCTTCCTGATTAAATCAGTTCAAAAGCAAGGACCCAGCGAACTTGTTTACCAAAGGTACAGAGACTGATCTAAGGAGGTTGATTGTGTCTCCCTGCAGGAGGGAGATTATTCTCTTCACTTGATAGATGAGGACCCTTCAACTCTGGGGGAGAGGAATAAAAGGATGGAATCCCAGACTGACAGTGTGGAATGTGTCCTTGGGAATTATCAATTTCTTTCTCCTAACTTTAAAGATGAGAGTAGGCTGGAGTCTTTCTAAAGCTCACCCAGTAACGGAGGCACAACTAGAAACCGGGTTCTCCGACGGCTGGTTTGCTGGCTTCTTCAAGTCAGCATCCTTGCTCCCAAGTCATGTAGCTAGTAAACCTCACAGACCAGGACCCCAGTTCCAAATTCCATTCAGCTTGTTCTATCCTCGTTGCCTCTCAATCCTCGATCTCAGTGAGTTGATTAAAACACATGACCATTTCCAGGTGTTGTGTATAGGCAGTTCAAGTACAGGTGTTCTAACCCAGACACATGGGTTAGTTTCCAGATTGGGTATTATTACTCTTGTATCAAGCTGAGGAAACGAGCCAGAGAAAACTAGTAGCTTCTCCAGCTGATAACCAGTTAGGGTCCGAATGCATGTGCCCAGGTCCTTCTGCTTCCTCAGTCCATGGGAGGCTTTTGGTCTGTGGCCAGGGGGTGGCATTTCCTCTCCACCCTTGTGTTCTCCAACTTTTCTCCTCACACTACTCTCCACTTGCCACCCCCCACACACACACACATTCACAAAAGACTCTCCTCCCACTTCTGGTCATGCAGAATGATTCCTGTTGAACTGTATCTGACCTCCAGCCAAGAGGAGTCTAAAACCTCTCCTCTCCTTGCCCCACACTCACTATGGGAGAGGAAGCTCTAGATGGCTGCAGCTTCTGGCCTGGCTTTGTCTTCTCTCATCCTTTTATTAGCTGCCTAATTGGCAGCCCAATTAATCTGCTCATCTGTGAAGGAGGATGGATCACAATGAGCTACTCCATTTCCAGAAGCCATTCTCTGCCATCCTCTGAGGCAGCGTGTCCAGGCCCTGAGCGCAGGCTGGCTCCTTGATGGAGGGCTGCCCCGGGAGCCGGGGTCAATTAGTGGACAGATTAAGCAATTATTAGCCCCTAACAAGGGCACCTGGCATCATTAGCCTGCCTGTTTACTGGCAAACTGCAGCTTTAATATGAAGACCAACAAATAAATTAGGGCATCTGGTCTACTGCCGCTTTGGTCTAGAAGTAAATGATGTCCAACTGGCTTTCGGCTGCCGATGGATTCTGAGCCCTGGCCTGATGGAAAGCCTGAGATGTCCCTCACTGGTCACAGCAGCTTCAGGATGTGCTGTGGAGCCATTTATCATTCCAGGAGCTAAGTGCCTGCCTCTGGCCCATGGATTGTTCTTGGTTACCCTGCTGCTTCCTCCTGTATGTCTGTCAAAACGTGCTTATCTTTCAGGGCCCAGCTCCAAAGCTTCTTTCTCCTTGGTGCCTTTCCTTCTCTCTCCAGCAGGAAAGGTGTTCCCTTCTACGCTCTGGGAGGCTTGTACACCCTCCTACCGCTTTCCAACATTACAGTTATTTCAGAATGCCAGAGCTCCGCTTCGCCTCCTTTTTCCCAGGTCTCTGAAGAAGTTGAAATGTGGAGAAGGGAGGGAAGGGTAGGGTGAGAACTTGGGTTGTTTGTTTCCTCCCCGCACCCATCGTCAAGCTACGCAGGCTATCACCAGAAGGAAGTCAATGAGGGCACTAACAGGCTCTGATTTGCACTTTAGGAGGATCCCTTTGGCTGCTCTGATAAGCGCACATTCCAAAAGTGGTCGCAGTCATTCAGGCCATATGTGGTGGTGGCCTAGAAAAGACAAGCAGCAGAGGGATGGAGATACAGGGCAGATCTGTCAGATACAAGGAAGAGACTTGGGGCCTGCCTGATTGTGGCTGGAGAGTCATGGAGAATTCACCTTTTCTAAATTTGATCACCTGGAGGCAAGCATTGGTGCAAGGAGAAGCAGCATGAACCAGGGCCTGTGAACAGCGGGTTCTCAAACTGGGAAGAGGGGCAGAGTTGGGACACTGAAGAAACCTCTTTTTCCTCATGTGACTATAACCAAATTCCTCCTCCTCTCTGCCTTCTCGTGTAACCACCAGCAACAGGAGGGTTTAGATCCCTGAGTCCCTGACCCTGTAATTGTCCAATCCTATGTCAACACTTAGACATTAGAGAGTAGCTCTTAATTCATTGTTTGGAGTTACCCTGCCTCTCCCCTATCTCTATCTGTCAAAATCCAGGCCCTCCAAGTGCTCTTTTCTTAGACGCCCACATGATACTCTGCAGCAGGACACATGCTCTTCCATCTGCCCATGGGCTTCAACATTATGTCTTGAATTGTCCCTTGGAAACAGAGATATGGTTATAAAACTCACCAGACAACACCTAATCCATAGCCAGACACCCACCATGCTTGACAACATAGGCCAAAAATCACCTTCGGAGCTCTTACTACTTCCAAGCTGAGGAAAATGTGCTCCTTCCTTCTTGAAACACTTTGAGGTTAACCCAGATTTTTTTCTCTTTCCATAGGGATCATTGACTTCCTTATAAGCCAGCACCCTATTGCCCGTGTCCTACGGGAGCACCTGGTCTTCAAGATTGCACCAATGCTCAACCCTGATGGAGTCTACCTAGGCAATTACAGGTGAGGAGCAAGGGGAGTGTGCCCGGAAGCTGGTAGTCACGGAATGGTGGGATGGAAGCGAGAAGAAAAAGGCGATATGTTTTTGAGAAAATTTTCATATTACTCATGAATTCATTAGAGGAACTTTCACCCTGGTTTCTGAGAATGTGACTTAATGAGCCTTAGATGTTTCATGCACAGTCACCTGAGGTAACCTGCTAGGATTTTCTGGTCAGCTTGCTGGGCCATGAGTCAGGAGAACTAGAACAAGTTTTGGCACCCACTTCCATGTAACCTCGGGGAATTCACTTTCCGGTCTGATGCTCAGTTTCTCTTGCATAATGAAGGCAATAATCACATACCTGATAGGGCACTGGTGAGAATCAAAAGAAATGGTGGAGACAAATGTGCTTGGCAGAATATCGTATGGGGGTGATAGCAATGACTGTTTTGATTTTGTTTCTTCTTAGAGGTCACTGATGAAGGAGAGTGGCATCCCAGGTCATCTGAGCAGCATTTCTCTCTGATGTGGGCATACAAGCTTGCCCCACACGCACTCATGCACTCAGATCTTGAACTCTCTTTCTCCTGGCTGAGCACCACAGTTTATAGCCTAAAATTTCACTGCCCAGTGAATCATCTGCCAATAGAACATTGAATCCTCTTGGATAGTGTGATTATTCTTATTTGACAGTTGAGGCAACTGAGTTGCCCAAAGTCACACAGCCTGTGAAACGGACTAGTTATTTAATTTCACTGTGCACATTACACATCTTTAGAGTGGATTAGTACCACACCTTGCAAAGTAACATTCAGCCTTGCAGCTTTTGCAGAAGAGGCTCTATGTGACCTGGTGACTATCTGTCCACATTCTGCCTCACTTCCCACCCTCCATTCTTAGAACTGTTGCTGTAGCCTCTCTAAGCAAAGCCTAGTTCCCTAGACATGTCCTGTTGGTTCCTGATCCTTACCTTCCTCAAGGCTGCCCTCTGGCCAGAACCTGCTATCCCTTCCTTATCTTACTAACCCTTATTCAAACCACAGCTCGTGTCTCTCCTTCTGGAAAGCATTCCCCAAACCCCCAAACAGAATTAGTTATTTCGTCCTCTAAGCACCCACAGGCCTGGTTATTGAACAAGAGTTATCCCATTGCGTGGACCCTGTTGACTTCAGGCCAGCGGAGAGCAGGGACTGAGCCTTTGTGGTCCTTGTGTCCATGGTGTCTGGCTGCAGGGATCAGCCCACAGTAGATGCTCAAGAACTATTTGATGGACACGAGTGAAGGAAAGGGATGACTTTACTGATAAAGAAACTAAAGCCTACACAGCTCAGATTAGAACCCAGATTTTTCAATACCCAGACAGATCCCTTTTAAACAGAGTTGGTTTACTGCTTTCCAAAAGCATGGCAACTGGGTCCAGCGGGGCTTCCCAATACCTCTGGGTATAAGTTAGAGAGAGCCCATGGGACACATGATGCCTTAATTAAAGACAGTTTTGCTTCCTATCTTAATTGGCTCAAGCAATGGTTCATTAGCACCGGCAGGTTTTATGGCTTGCTGCAGGCCTGAGAGCAATGCCTTTCCACCTTCCCTGGACAGAAGGCATTGTTAGCGGTAATGGTGGTGGAAAGACCATTTGATTTATGTTAACATTTCTGTTTAATTACAAGAGCAGCAGTGGTCAGAGGTCAATTTTGTCCACTCTATGCACTTATTTATGTCATCCTCTGCTGTACAGGGATGGTGAGATGGAAAGAGGTCTGTGACCTTGACCAAAATGTTTCCCCTCTCAGGGCTTCTGATGGCCGCTGGGATGGTGATGGGGAACTAGATGCTTTCTATAAGTCTTCAATCTCCAGATTTTCTGATTGGGAGATTTCAGGGTAAAAGAGTGCCAACCCTCACAAATGGTTCTCTATTGAAGTCTAAACCCTCAATATTTTCCTCATGAGAATATGTATTTCTCTCTATAAGAGCCGGAGCAAATCTCTAACCATAGGCATTAATCCTATTGCTAAAACAGCTCTGAATTGCAACAAAGAGCCTATCAGTCATGACAATTCACTACTGAAGATTTGGAGAAGGTGAAAAGTAATAATATTCAGGATTGAGAGCTTCAAGATGCCTTAGAGGGGCTCCAGGCCAGCCCTCATTGACTGCAGCAGTGTGGCCCAATCCTGGGGGCACTTCCCTAGGCAATGTAGGGCAGAAGGGAGTTTGGTGTTTGAGTGAGTTTGGGAAACACAGAGTTAAGCAAAATTAACTGTGTTCTCTTACAAGAAGATCTTTCAGTTCTGAATGTGCTGATCAATAGCAATCTCAAGAGGGGAAAATGTACCCTGTGTTTCCCAAAGATGAACCAAGGAACCCTTTGGGGAACCCAAGGAACCCTATACAGCTGGTTTCCCCCCCTCTGCATCCCCCCAGCCCCCAGTGGTATCAGAGGTTATTCAACCCATCTTGGGAAATACCACTTCAAGTATTCTGCTTGCCTGCTCCGTGCCGTGTCAAGCTCTCCTACACTTACCTCATTTAGTCCTCACACAAGTTTGCGAAGGAGGGTGTTCACCGAGATTTCTCTGCTAGCAAATAATGAAAATCTACCCAAATTAGCTTGAGTACTGAAGGAAAGGTGAGAGAGAGGAGCAAAGGAAGCAAGGAAGGGAGTTGGGGAGAGAGGGAAGGGTACTTGGCGGAATTCAGGGCTGTAAACAGCTCCAGACCTCAGAGGATCTCATCCCATTGCTGGAAACAGGTTGGATCACAGACCATCAGGTACCCCCCTCCCCTGCCCTCTTTCCCTCCCAACATCCCCTCAGGATGTACAGTCTCTCAAGCCTCAGAAAGTGAAATAAGCTGCCTTGGGTTGTGTGGGCTGTGAGGAGCAGGCAGGGAAGCAGGTCCGCCCCAGGTATGCCAGACTCTGTGTGGAGAATGAGACACAGGCCCGCCCTCATGGCCAGGGATCTGCTCTCTCTCCCACTCTCCCCTTTCCCTTCTTCTCCGTTAAAAATACATGTAATCCAATCCAGGAGGGAAAGGCAGGAGATTTCCCGGGTTTGATCATGCAGAACTTATATTTCACAGGACAAGTACCTATACTCTGGTATTTATAGTAAAATAGTATTTCAGCACGGCCGACGGCAGCTGCTGCAGCATGACAGATAATGCCCTTTCTATGGAAGGCAGCAGCGTTTGCCAACCAGACTATCTGTGCCTGAACTGTGGCCTCCAGGAGGAGTCAGAAGGGCCTCAGCTGGTGACAGCAAAGAGCATGTCCCCAGGAACCATCCCCAGTCATTAGATGACTTCACAACGGACAGCAATGATGCCATGGTGTGAAATAATGACGTGGGGCCACTGGACATGCTGTCTCACTTAGGCCACCCCCCCAGAGTGGCCTTTTTTCAGCTCACTCTGAGGCTTAATGCCAGCTCATAGGAAGGCCTCTCTGGGCATCGGCCCCACCCTTTCCTAGCCCTTGCCCCAGTTGTCACCACGTGGGCATTCCTGTGACTATCTGTTTAAGGACGACCTCCTCCTCTAGATAGCAGCCTCCATGAAGTCAGGACTTTGTCCGCCTCTGTCCCCAAAGCTTGGCAGAGCACCCAGCACAGAATGGGCCCCTGACACGTATTTCCTAGGGGGATAAGTAGACTCAGCAGCAGTGTTTAGTAACAGTGCGGGGGCGTGGAGCTCCGGTCTCGGGGCTGAGGAGCCCTGGCCGAGTGCCCCCCTTCCCAACCCTTTACTTGCATGCACGCGGCCTCCTAAGCCCGCTTGTTTTGATCTTTGTGTGGCATGAATCTGGGTTTGCAGCCACACGTTTTTCCTGTACAAGACATTATCTTTTGAAGGCATTAAAAAACCACATTTCATCTTTACAACAACTCTTTGAGAAAGGAGAGTCTATTTTTATTATAGCTATTTGAACAGAGGGGAAACTGAGGCTATGAAGGTGAAGATCCAGGTTTGAAGTCACGTGGTGTATGCAGGGACTCTCCGAATCCCCAGATAGGGCCTTTGCCCTACAAGCCAGGGGTGGATGCAGAAAATGGAGCTCTAATGATCCCCACCCTCCTGAGCCTTCTTGTCCTTGGGCGAGACACTCCTTTCCTCTGGCCTCCATTTCCCTCTTCCCCTCTTGGAAGAGGAAAATGAGGTGGAATGCATCTTCTGCCAGTTAGTAGTAGCACTGGGAAGAGGCACCGTCAGAAATGGTCTGGCTAATACCATGCATGAGCTTGCGGATTTTACTGTGTGAAATAAACCACTCACAAAAAGACAAATACTGCATGATTCCACTTATACGAAGTACTTAGAACAGTCAAAATCACAGAAAGTAGAACAGTGGTTACCAAGGGCTAAAGGCAAAGGGGGAATAGGGAGTCAGGGTTTAGTGGGTACAGAGTTTCAGGTTGACAAGATAAAAAGGCTTTTGGAGATGGACGGGGGGTGATGATAGCACGGCATTAGGAATGTACTTAATACCACTGAACTTCACATTTAGAAATGATTAAGACAGTAAATTGCATGTCTTGTATATTTTACCAACGATAAAAAAAAATAAGAACGGTACCAGTACTGATGCATCCTCAGTACTGTGAGCATCCTCGGAGGCTTCTAGGGAGATCTGAGGCCTGGGTTCTCGAGGGACAAATGCTATAACTTCAGGTGTTACAGAACCAAGAAGCTGCAAGGCAGCTCCCGTTTGATCTTTACAACAAGTCCACTGGGGGTTGGGGGCGATGGGCTGAGTCCTTCTACCGTTGATTTGGTGGGTTGGCAGTCCCAGGTGTCCTGCCTCCAAAGTGGCTGCCCACACACACTGTCCCTTCTGCTGCCACCATTCCATCACCCCCTCCAGGACCCTAATGCGACTGATTCCTTCCAAGCATGTGCAATGCACGAGTTGCCTTGCATTTGAAAAACAGACTCTCCATCTCCATCTGACAATATGAAACTCTGTGTTGGGTTTGCATTTCTTAATTAGGTGCTTGTCATTGTGTATCCCATAGAGCCACGTATAAGTAAACAGTCATAGACCTTTGAATAAATTTATTGGTTTTATTTATGTTTCTGGGCATAAAAATCTATAATTACCAGGTACAGCCTCAGTATAACTGGTATTTAATGACAATTACTTTTTGTTACCATAGAAATGAGTCCAAAGTAGTTACCCATAATTTCTCATTTCCCAAACCTCACACATGCTGAATTGCAATATTACCATAGTAATTGCCTATTAGTCATCATAAAATACGCAGTTACCCAAAAGATAGCAGGATGCTGTGAAATTTCTCATCCTCAGAAAACCTCAGTGTTTCTTGGGAGCGTGGAGGTGGGGGAGAGCCCCACACCCCTTGTGGTTGTGCAGAAATCATTCAGCTTCATAGCAAGGCCCCGCAGCCCCCGCGGTGGAAAGGCTTGGCCCTCCTGTCAGCAGATCCGCACCACATCGTGTCTCCTGGCCCTAGTGATCCTCACGTAGCCCAGGATGCTCTGGTGCAGTAAATCCAATTTAACAAAGGTTTATTGAGGGCCTGCTGAGTGTCAGACCCTGCACTGGGCCTTAGGGAAGCAGATGAAAATCAGAGGCAGCCTCTACCAACAAGAAGCCCAGTGTTTGTATTATAGGGGTGTGCGTGTGATACCGCAGAGGCCTGGCTCATAGCACTAATGTCTAAGTGCCGACTAACTCTGCATTAGAGAGAGCATCTCCTTTAGCGCTCCCAGCAGCCCAGGGGGTCCTAGAGCCCATCTTTCTCTTACGAAACGCTTGTATGTCCTAAAACTGAATAAACTAAAGAACACGGGAGGGAAATAGTTAATCCGTGTATGAGGAACTACTGAAATCCCTAAGAAAATCTTGAATAACTTATGAGAAAACTAAAGGACAGCTCAAGTTAATTCACAAGAAGATTTTTAAACAGTGGTCAAAAACTAGAGGAGAAAAAAATTCTACACGGTTGTACTGAGTGTAGTCGATAGACAATATCCTATCAGTTTCAGGGGGACATCACAGGGATTGGGCAGTTCCACACAGTACTCAGCGCTCAGTGTAAGCGTAGTCACTGTCTGTCTGCATACGTCACTGCAGATTATTAACTGTAGTCCTTTCCATCTCCAGGACTTATTTATTTTAGAACTGCAGTTTTGCTGCCCTCCCCAATCCCCTTCACCTATTTTGCCCATCCCCTACCCCGGCAATCACCAGTTTGGGCTCTGTATTGATGAGTCTATTTCTATGGCTCTGTTTTAAATACAGAAGGAAGTGAAAGCAAAGAGGCAGCAAGGAACTTGCCAGGGTCCCCTGGCAGAAAGGGTCAGAGCAGGTTTATGAATCCAGGCAGGCCAACTGCAGCCTCCTACAGATTTCACCTTCTGCTACATGGTGTCCGGAAAGCAGGCTGTGCCTCCCTCTGACTGATAGTGATGTGTGTTGAGGGGGGGTGTTCTCAAAGGATGAAAGATACATAGGAATTCACCAGACACAGACAGTAAAAAAGATCAGCACAGCAAGATATCATTAAGCACAGCAGAAGCTGATACTAGGCAAGGTATTTCCAACACACACACACACATGCACACACACAGACATCATAACTGACTGACCTTGCTCACCCGAACGTCCAAAGGAGGAAATATTTTAAACTTTCCAAAATGGGATAGAGCATATAATTAGCTACATAAAATGTAAAATACATGTCAGCATTCTATTTGTTCTTTGATGGCATCAAAACCGTGCACTTTTCATCATGCTAGAAATGGAAACCAAAGGCCCATTGCAAGGATCGCCTCACCAAGAGGTCTGCCAGCCCCTTCTCACTGTGCTGCTTCCACCCCCATCCCTGCCACACACACCACACACCACACACACACACACACACACACACACGCCACACACACACCACACACACACCCCCACACCACACACACACACACACACACACACACACACACGCCCTACCTCTCAAGGCCTCTGTCCCAGCACTGTCAGCCTTGCAGTAGGAGAGGAGCTGAGACTGCCAGTTCAGCGCTCTACCCAGGGCCAGGATCCCTTCAGTAGTGTCCCTGACTGATAGCTGGGCCCCCCTCTTCTTGTCTACCTCCACGCCTGGGTGGCTCCCTCCCTTCTAAAGTATCACCAAGCTACTAGCTCAAACTGCTAGAGAGGTTTGGGACTCAGGCTAAACTTGCCAGCCCAGCACTTCGACTCCCCTCCCAAAGGATTATTCTGTTTTTAGTCTATCTTCTACATGGTGGCACTTCAGCTCTCTGAAGACTGTGTGTCCCCACGTTTCCCCATTCTCCACTCAAACCACTGCCAGCGCCTGTTCCCCCAGAACCTTGAACCTGCTCACATACAACCTGAAATCCAGTTCCCTCCCCGTCCTTCCTGCTGTCCTCTGAACATGCTCCAGATGTATGTCGTTGTCTGTCTTGGAGGCCTAGTGTCCAGGACTGATCAGTTATGATGATGACGACGATGGCGACAATGGTGGTGATGCGTAGCCAACATCTCTCGAACCTCCAGGGCCTGCCGCCGTTCACACGCATTCTGCATGTACTGCTCCATTTAATCCTCAGTACAACTCTATCATTATTCTCATTTTACAGATGAGGAAACTGAGGCATAGATAGATTAACAAAGTCCCTCAAGTTCATAGAGCTAGCTAGTGGAACAGGAGTTGGAAAGGACCATCCCAGGCCCCATTCTGCGGACACACTTCTGATACAGCCTGCATGCACATCGCTCCCCAACATTCTGGGGGCATCCCTCTCCCAATGCGGCCTGTATGCATGTTGCTTCCTGACATGTATCTCTCTTCAACATATAGCTCCCCACTTGCGTTTCTGCTACTTCCCAACTCCCCTGGCTTTTCCTAGAGCCTTGGTAGAAGCCTGTGGCATATAGATAGGGTGGGAATCACTCTTTCTCTTTGAACAAAGAAGAAATGGAGCCACAGAGAGGCTAAGTAACTTGCTCAAGGTCACACAGTGAGTGAGCCACACAGTTAGTCAAGACAAAGTATAAGCGACAACAGGGACCAGACAGAGCCTCACCTCCCAGAAACACTCTCTTGCTTTATGTAACCCGAGCAATGTTTCTAAGGAGGATGAAAGGACATTGGGGCTGGCAGTGTAATCAGGTGTCTAACCCACAAGTGCACACCGCCAAAACCAATTATTCAAATGAGCTTCGCAGCCAGGTTCCACAGAAAAGGCCAGATGGCTAGATGTCTGTGGAGGCAGCCCCCCATCTCTGTCCCTGCAACCAGCTGAATAGCATTTCAAAGTGAGAGTTGATAGCAAGTTGATTTTAAAAATTGATTCTACAGCGAACACAGGCCTCTGAGGAGACAGTAACCCAGAATGAGTGGCTGGGGAGTCTGGAGGAACAAAACAATAGAATTAAGAACTTTTGTCATTTTTGGTCTTAGTTCCTAAACAACTGCTTGAAGAGTGTTAGTTCTCTGTGTAAAATCCTCCCATGGCTCCCTGTTGGCCACCGGCAAGAACCTGAACTGTGGAGTCTGGTGTCTAGGAGCCTCCTCCTCAGGTTCATCTCCCACCGTCCACCTTGCTCCTGCCCGAACACCCTCCATCTGCTCCTCTCACCTACCTGGGCCCTTTGCAGGGCCCCTAAATTGGCCCACCCTTGCTCATGCCTGTGCCTTTGCTGGCACTCCGCTTCTGCTTCAGAACCCTTTCAACTCAATCATTTCCTCTCCCTCTTCTTTATTTCTCTTCCTCCCCAACCCCTTCTTTCCCTCAGGCCCTCACACAGCACCTACTTTGTACTGTGCCCTGGGGAACTGAGATGGGCTTTGCCCTATGCTTGGCCCCAGGAAGGTGTTGTGTGAGGTAAACCTTGAGGCATGAGGCAGAGTTAGCCTGGGGAAGAGATCGGCAGCACATTCTAAAACAAAGGAATAATGTAATAACAACAGTGTTGATAATAATACAACCATTAATTGAATTTATGCATACCAAGTGTTTTTATGTATTATTTCCACTGAAGATGGAACTCATCATACGCCTGCTCCCACCCCCCACCCCACACCCCCAATTTAGAAGGAGATAGAGGGATCAGAAAGACAGGGGTCAAAATACTAGCCTTATTTTTGATAAAAGCAGGATTTGGGAGGCATGGTTTATCTCTGTGGCTAAAACTGGCCCCCTTCTACGGCACCCCAAAGTTCAACTTTGCCACCAGCCCCAAGCCAAGCAGGAAGTGAGCTGCTTCTCAGAAGGCACACCAGTGACAGAGAGGGGGTCAGAATGGAACCTCCCAGCAGGGTCACAGGTCTCAGTGAGTCATCCCTGGAGGGGCTAGGCCAACAGAGGCCAACAGGCTCTTCCTCTTTTCTCAAGTTGATGGATCAGATAAGTTTCACTATCGCCCTCTGGGAAGAGGAAACAAAGGAATACAGAGGAAGAGCCATTCTCTCACTGCTGGAGACTAAGAGTCCTGTTGGGGTTGAAATGGAAGGTTCCTCCTAATAACCCCATGAACCTATGGCTAGTTTCTTATATTATCCTCATATTACAGAAAGGAACCTGATGCACATAGAGTGGTTAAATACCTTGCCCAAGGTCCTAGAGATCCAGGAGTCAAAACCAGGGAGCTGCCCTAGAGCCCCAGTGCCTAGCCTCAGCCTTGCTGCCTGAGTCCTGAATGCACAGGAAGCCTTTGGGGAATGGCAAGTGGTCTAATGTGGCCTTTGTGCATGGTCATAGCTACAGACCATAGTGTAGGTTCACGCACTGCACAAAGGCGCCAGCTAAGAGGGCAGGTGGCAGCTGGCATGCAGCCCAGGCCTGATTGGAGGGAATTACATCAGCCCACAGGAGGGGGCACCTTCTTGCAATTAGTTCATAGGATGTAACATGTGTGAGCCTTGTGTGGTATACAGATTTGGGACACGGCTGAAGAAGCTGGAGATATAAGTGGAGACCAGTTTGTGGAAGATGCTGACAGTCCTACCAAGACCAAACTCTAAGACCAGTTAACACATGTGTAGCCTGTAAGGACCTATTTTATATTTTTATATTTTAGCAAGAGGCTTTCATTGAGGTTAAACAAAAACCTTGTTGTTTAACCTTTAAACTGCCCCTGCTCCCCTTCCCCCAGGGGATTCACTTAAAAACAAATCCCAGAAACCAGCTCCGGGTAACAAAGCCCAGATACAAGGGTGGGTCAGGCCAGGTGGAGACATCGATCAGTGGGGGGTTGCATAGCTACCAAGGAGTAGCCCCCCCCCACACCCTTTGGGAGCCTTTTTGGCACCAATCCTAATCAAGGTGGAATAGGCTGGGTCAAATGTCTATGAGGATAAATTGTAACTCAATTGGTCACCTAGCATCACTGTGGAGTTTCCTGTGTGTGTTAAAATCTCATTGGTCACCTGTGCGTGGCCAGGCCCGACCACATGGCCTTTGCCCTTAAAAGCTAGACTGTGAAACAAAGAAGGTCGCCCTCTCTTGTAAGAGGTGTGTCTCCGAATGTTCGGTTAGATTCTTGATGCTTGGCGTGAAATAAAGCTTTGCTTGACCTTCGCTTTATATCAGTCTCGCTCCTTTAATCATGGACCCATTATTGGGGCATAACATAGCCCTAATCTCAAACTAGGTAGTGTCTCCAACATTTTTCATGGCTGATCTCATTTTAATCCTCAAAACAACGCTCTGAGGTGAGCAAGATCCACATTGCCTAGATGGGGACTGAGGCCACACAGCCAAGATGTGGCCAAAGCCAGGATCTTACCCAGGCAGTGTGGCTCCAGGGTCTACACTGCCACCTAAGCTACTTTTTGGGCTTAGATAAGGTGGGCAGGGGTCTCATCTGCTCCCAGGGCTTGTGAGGACCTGAAGAACTTTTCTTCTCTTTTTTGTTTCCTTTTCCCTTTCTCATTCGAGTAGTTGAAATAGATGATTCCTAGACCCCGAGGGCCAGGGCATTCCTTTAGAAAATGTTCCCCCTTGGACCTTGTTAAATGGTTCTTTTTACTTCTTGTCAGTGTTGTTATTGAGGGAAAATAATCTCTTGGTCCTGGAATGAACTTCCAATGCTAGTCTTACATAGCTATGTGACCTTGGCCTCCGTTTCCCTGTCATTGAGATGTGGGAATTGGATTTTATGAAATCTTGGGTCCTTTCAGTTGGTGATTCTCAGAATTGTCCTAAGTCACCAGGTGGAAATCCCACCCTTT
The DNA here is from genome assembly GCF_902655055.1 of Lutra lutra. Classification (NCBI taxonomy): domain Eukaryota; kingdom Metazoa; phylum Chordata; class Mammalia; order Carnivora; family Mustelidae; genus Lutra; species Lutra lutra. The sequence goes on from NC_062281.1 coordinate 159,294,883, forward strand.
CCACCAAGCCAAGTGTTGCTACCAAGCAGGAGACAGGGTGGAAGGAGACTGAAACCCCAGATAACATGCTCTCCATGGAAAGGGAAAAGGCACTCCAACAAAGCTTCTCCTTGTCCTCTAGTAATAAGTTCTGGGAGAAAGGACCCAGGAATTTCAAAGTTAAAGATGATCCCTTTTCCACATATGGTCTGAGTACTCCCTTCCCCCAGCCCCACCACCTTGCCAGAAAGGCCACCATTCCAGGGCCAAGATCTTGCTGACCCTTGGAGGTAGGAATTCCTACCTCATCCTAGCTCTGCTATGGACTTTGGGAATGTCCAGGGCCTCCTCCCATGTATGGCAGTTTGTGCACTGCCCAAAGGCTCCTGGTCAAGGTGCCAGGCAGCCTGTAACTGCTCACAACCCCACATCTAGCCAGAGTAATAGTTTACCCACTCAGAAGGGGCACCTGTTTGTCAGCTTAGAGGAGGGCACCTTTTGTCAACTTGCACAAAGGTACTTTACATGTTAGCCTCCAATTGAGATCCAGTTTCTCCAATTATTTATTTTTTTAAGATTTTATTCATTTATCTGAGAAAGAGAGAGAGAGAGAAATGAGCAGGGGAAGGGATGGAGGGACAAGTAGACTCCCCACATAGAGGGGAGCCTGATGCAGGGCTTGATTCCAGGACCCTGGGACTATGACCTGAGCCAAAGTCACATGCTTAATGGACCAAGCCACCCAGGTGCCCCTCAGTTTTCCCATTTAAAAATTAAGGGTGTTACATACACCCCTCACCTCACATGAGTCCCCTCAATTGGATACTAACCTGACTCCCAGGACTGCTAAGAGAGAACAAAGCAATGGCTAAGAACATGGGCTTTAGAGCTCACAAACTGGATTCAAGTCTTGCCTCTCTCACTTGTCCTTGCTGGGCTACAGACAAATCACGTAAGCTTTCTGAGCTTCTATTCAGTCTCACGGAGAGCTGGCTATGTGGCTGACAGAAGACTCAATGGCAAATGAAATAGATTCAGTTTCTGCCCTCCTGGAGCTTTCAGGTCTTTGAACAAAACACGTGAATTTGTCCAAGGTCATAAAACTACTCAGTGGTAAATCTGGGACTCAAACCCAAGTCCTTCTGACTTGGAACCTATGGTCTTAGCTTTTTTCTTTTTTAAGATTTTACTTGTTTATTTCAGAGAGAAAGAGAAAGAGAGAGAGCGCATGAGTGGAAGGGGCAGATGGAGAGAGAGAATCTCAAGCAGATTCCACACTGAGCGTGGAGCCCGAAGCGGGGCTCCATCTCACAATCCTGAGATCGTGACCTGAGTGGAAACCAAGACCTAGACACTCAGCCGATTGAGTTACCGCCGATTGAGATACCACACTATCTTCTTACCCATTCTCCTCTTTGCCTTGACAGCCCAAGTGGCATCCTTTTTGTGATAGTCTGAGAGAGAATGTGAGGAAATGCTTTAAATATCCTGGGGTGGTGATGCGAAGCAGATGTGTTGTAATTATCCCTTATGTTTGGGACAGAGGACACTGCCTGCCATCCTCCACCACAGTAGATCCCTCCCCACCTGCTAAGCATTTTGCAGGAGCTACTGATGACAGACTGTCTGGCATTCTGACACTGGCCAATCAATAGAGCTAGAAGGTGCCTCAGGCCAAGGACAATTGAATCCCAACCTTTTAGTGGCATTAAATAAAGCAATATTTATTTTGCTTTTGGTGCAAATATACTTAATCCAATCTAGCTCATTGGTAATACTGAAAAACTGCTGTATTTGAGAGACAATTGCATGCATGCCTCATACTTCTCTGCCTGTCAATGCCACACTTCCAGGAGTAGTACACAGCCGCACAGGGCTCAGATGAGATTGATCTGGAGCCGCCAAGCTGTCTTTTTCTCTATCCTATAGAAGAGATGAAAAGGAAATCATAAAGAGGGGAATTAAAATCATTGCTCTCGTTCTAGCTGCCATTATTGCAAAAAGGATGGGCATGATGCCCTTCACAAGATGGAGCTATTTACTTACCATTTGAGCAATGTTCTCTGGAGCCACTGTATCTCTGCCATTAGGCAGAGGAGGAAGAAACCAGTAAAGGAAGAGCACGCAGGAGTAGCTTGGGGTCTCTTTCATAGATGACACAGCATCGCCATGGCTTGGTGGGAGGGGGGGGAACCTCAAAAAAATCACTGGAGACCATCCTAGCATTTATAAGGTCTTGGTTCAAATCTGATCTGTATCCTAGTAGTTGTCAAGTGATGCTCTAAAGTCAAATCTCTTTTGGATTTTATTTTCTCACTTATAAAATAAGGATTTTTTTTAAAAAATTATTTATTTGAGAGAGAGAGTGAGAGAGAAAAAGAGAGAGAGATCATGAGCAGGGGAGAGGGGCAGAGGGAGAAGCAGACTTCCCTCTGATCAGGAAGCCTGATGTGGGACTTGATCCCAGGATGCTGGGATCATGACCTGAGTGGAAGACAGACACTTATCTGACTGAGCCACCCAGGTACCCTAAAATGAAGATTAATAATACCTACCTTATTTGGTTATTGTGAAAGTGTCTAGCACATAACAGGTACTTGAATCTTTAAAAAAAAAAAAAAGTCTTCACATAATTACCTAAACTTTGCACATCTTCAGGGTATTTGTTCATACACTTGTTCATTCACTCATTCATTCAGTAGATATAGTGAATCTTCTCTACACCTGGGTCTGTAGCAGGTAAGTTGGAGTGGGCCTGGGCAGGATGACACAAACATAATCCCTGCCCCCATTGGTCTCACAGTTTGGAAGAAGAAACAAAAGATAGTTAAAAGTATCTTCAATTCAAGAGAATGAAAATATATATTATGTAGTTGCAAATAAATTTGACTTCCATAAAATTGGATTTTCTAGAATGATCCTAATGTCAAATATTGTGTCTCATTGTTACCGTAAAGGGTTCCATCCATGTCAGAACATGGGTCCTAACTTCGAGCTCATGCAGAAATTTCATCTCAGAAATAAATAACAGAATAGAAGAGCATCAAGGAGACAGAGACCCAGAGCAGAGACTTTCACACTTAGTGACTCTAAACTGGCAATCATAGTATGAGAGCATGGCCTTTTCCTTGTCCATTCCTCTGCTTTTAGGCAGATGATTTGGGTCAACCACTAAAGAGAAAGTGCATCAGCCCTGTCCTCCTGGTGCTTCCAGCCTAGTTAGGGACACAAGCATAATACCACTAGTAGCCTGTTAGAAATATGTGTAACTTCCAACCATTCTCACTTTGCTGAACTTTGCACATGCCACACCCTCTGCCTGGAATGCTCTCTGAGGACTTGATTTTTGGCCAATGCGCATCCCTTCTTCAAGGTTCAGGGCAACTTGAAAACTCCAAGAGGGAAAGATTGGGTCCCATACAAATATCAAACGTTGAAAAAGGCATGCAATTAACATTAAGATATTGGTACCCCTTGACTATTTGGTGTTTCTTTTTAAAACTATCAATCCTTTCCCTAGAATATTTTGTTTTCTTGGTATTTTATCAGAAATGTGTGCTTCCTCCAAGTCCTTAACTTTGGGGATAAAGCCCAATTTGTGATGCTTTAAAATCATATAATGATATTATAGCAGCATTATTCATAATAGCCAAGATATGGAAGCAGCCCAATGTTCACTGATAGATGGATGTATAAAGAAGATGTGGTGTATATTTATACAATAGAATATTATTCAGCCATAAAAAAGAATGAATTCTTGCCATTTACAACAACATGAATGGAGTTAGAGAGTATAATGCCAAGAGAAATCAGTCAAGAAAACCAAATACCATATGACCTCACTTATATGTAGAATTAAGAAACAAAACAAGCAAAGGGGAAAAAAGGAGAGAGACTAACCTAGAAATAGACTCTTATCTATAGAGAACAAGAGGGCAGGCGGGTGGGGGGATGGGTAAAATGGGTGATGGGAACTAAGGAGTGCACTTGTCGTGACGAGCACAGGTTGATGTACGGAATTGTTGAATCACTATGATGTACACCTGAAACTAATATGTTAACTAACTGGAATTAAAATAAAAACTTAAAAAGTAAAAAATGAATAAATAAATAAATAAATAAAATAAAAGAAGAAGAAGAAGAGCATGGAGCCCCAGGAGGGGAAGTGACTGTCTCAAGATGATATAGACATTAGAGGTCTGTTCCCCGGCCCCTAGCTGGGCAGGGCTCCTGCATCTTTACTAAGGTTTTTCTTTAGTAAATACCCACCTACTGACAGACTGTTACCATTAGAAATGTTCTTTAAAAAATCAGCTCAAAAAGTACCCAACACAGGTACTGCTCACTAAAGAGTCTCACCAATGCTTTAGCTTCTAAAGAGCTCCAGGATTCTTTGAAGCTTAAGTGACCTTTGAGTCACCAGCTACACTATTTTCATCAACAGGCTGGATCAAGGTGTTGATCTTTCAGGATCTTTTGCCTATAATACCTTCTCTTAAGTTTTGAATCTCACTTTTTTGAATGAAAGAGGCTATCTGGAAGCAGCATGGCCAAATGGGAATACCAAGGGTCCTGGGAAAATTGACCTGGATTCTAGTCTGGACCCTGTGGAGTACCAAGTAGGTGACCTTGAAGGAATGGCTTACCTTCTCTGACATTCAGTGCCAGAAAAATGGAATCCACCTATGTGCCTGGATGGTTGTAAGAACTTGATCATATGAGATTGGAAAATTCTTGGGAAAGAATGGAATGTTCATTCAACAACTAACTCCTCGATGTCTACCATTGTCCAGACTCTTGTCAAGCATAAGAATACAAACCTGAATAAGACATCATCCTCACCCTTGAGGAATTCATGGTCCAGTGGGAAAGACAGACCCAATAATTACTATATCTTGTGCTGTAGCCACTCTGATGGGCTGGGTGGGAGGTGGTGGGGAGCAATGGATGCTGTGGGAGCAGAGGAAAAGTACCTATCCCACATTTGCAAAGAGTAAGTCAGCAGGTCTTCCTGGAGGAAGTGATATTTAGATTTAGACGATTTCAACAATATGACAATCTCCACCACTGCCAGTCATCACTGGCTGCCATTTATTCAATATTCATTCTGTTCTGAGGAGTCTGCTGGGACATTAGTAGTTCATGTTCACAATCCAGAAAGTCAAGGTTGTTATCCTCATTATACATATGATAAACCAGAAGACCAAAGGGGTTTTTTAAAAAGAAAATTTAAAAGGTCACCAATCAAAACTTAAACCTAACTGTGACTTCCAGAGCTCCTGCTCTTCACAACATAGCCTTACAGTTCTGTGTGACTCTGTGAGGCAAGGATGAGACTAGTGCAGGAAGTCACTGGGAAGACAAATTTCAGCTACAGAGAAGGAAGACTTTTCTAGTGGAGCTGTCCAAGAATGAGATAAGTTGCCTGGGAAGGTGGTGAGCATCAGGTCATAGAAGTATCATGGAGCAAGGCATTGCTTAGGGCATTCTTAATATTTGCGTATTGAAGGCAGAGGAGAAGTAGGTAAGCTAACCAATATCTTAAGCTTGCAATCATTTGTGATTAAGTCCTGTTGTTAAAAGTAACATTCCATTCCGAATTTTTAGATGCTGAGTGAAAGCTGGAAGAGCTCTGTGGGCATAGCACCCAGACCAATGGTTCCATCTGTTTGGCGACCAGCCTCTGGGGTTTAATATAAATTAGGCTACAGAGCTATATAGTTAGGCATACTTTCTGTTAAAGAAACAAGGACTAACTCCAGCCACTTAAGCAAGAAGGGAATTTATAGGAAGGGCCACATTTGGAAAACAAACAATTAACAGAATAGCCCTGGAGGGCAGAAGATTGGCTGTTGGCAGCAATAATCTACCTCTACAGCCGCGGCTGTACACCTGATTCCCAGCCTTGTATCACCTAGTCCAAGTTTAAGTCATGGAGGGAAGTGACTGTTGCCACTGAGTCTGATTTCCTGTTGCTGTCACTGGCAGATCACAAAGAGGGAGCATCTGGCCCATCTGTCTTTTGTGGTGGGAGAAAAGGCACCACCATAGTCTCATCATCTGTCATGATGGAGGAGCAAACTCTCCCTGAACCTGTCCCCTCTAATCACAGGGTTAGATGTTAGGCATTCCCCAAAGAAAATGGGTAAATGTCTACTACACTAGGAGAGATCAGACAATGGTTATGAACTCAGATCTGCCTGACTCCTAGACTGGAGGAAAAGATAGACAGTTATCCCTGACCACTACTGTCTACTGCCCACCCCAGCCCATGGGCTGCAAACTTATTATTCTGTCACTCAGACAGGATGTAGCATAAAATGATAATAAAAAGTTCAATCAAACAACAACATAATATTTTTAAGTTGCTATTATGTACCAGAACCCATGTTAAATGAAGTTACATGGGTTTATCTCATTTAATCCTCACAACATTGTCCTGAATTATAAATGATACAAGCCTGTGAGCATATCTTCTTTCTTCTGTTAGACTATGTTTCTCAAAGAATGCAGTCTGCTTGTGTACCAATCCTGACATCACCTCTTTTCTCAAGCCATTTTTTATAACTTCCTTGTGCTTCAGTTTCCACATTTGCAAAATAGGAACACTAATAACACCACCACTAACAACACCACTAATAACCACATCATTAACTCAGGACCTTGGCCAGAGCTCAAGGTGCCATCAATGGAGCTGATAAAAGGGTGTTGGGCTCTGAATACATTTTGAAGGTAGAGACCATGGGTAAGCTGTGGGTGTGAGACAGAGAAGAATAATAGGGACACCAGTGACTTCAGTCTGAGCACTTCCCTCTACTGTCCTGTATGAGAGATGTCCATGGGTCTGTGGTCTTAGGGCATGAACACTGAAGTCAGACTCCTCCACAGAAATATTTGAACCTCTCTGTGACTCACCTTCATCTTATATAAAGTGGGAATTATAACAGTAGTAACTTTATAGGGTTGTTGAAAGCATTGAGTGAATTAATATATGTAAAATGTTTAGAACTGTCTCTGGCAAAAAATAATAATAATAAAAATAAATGCTAGGAAGGTGAGATAGGGACTACTTCTACTCCAAGCTGTATTTGTATTTATGAATGACAAGTTTGGCTTGTCCTGTTCATACTGACTCTGACTCTGGGTACTACCTAGGTGCTCTCTAATGGGGTTTGACCTGAACCGTCACTGGCTGGATCCTTCTCCGTGGGCCCACCCCACCTTGCATGGAGTGAAACAGCTCATCATCCAGATGTACAATGACCCAGTGAGTAACCAAACTCCCTCAGCACCTGCTGGTTTTAAGGCTTAATCTGGGAAAGAGCAGTGTTGTACTGGGAAATTCCAGTAGGAGCTCCAAATTAGGAATACAGGGTCAAAACCAGGGTGAGTATGAGGCCTGCTGGTCTTGTCTTTAAATTGGATAGACCCAAGTACCTTCCAGTACCTCTCGCAAATATCAGGTTCAGTTGGGTTCAGGAGGTCTTCTGGGATAAAGGAAATATAGTGAAGCAGATTCACAGGGTTCTTTGGCTGTGAGCAAAAGAAATCTAATTTCAATTAGTTTACACAAAATAGAGAATCTATTACAAGAGTATGAGTGTATCTCACCTAACTAAAGACTGTAGACTGGCCTTCTCCATCTGTAGGAGACATGGAGCCAAGTGTCACATCTGTTGGCTCCTCCCACTGGAGAGTGATTAACTCTCATTTTCTAGTTCTAGTTCCAAAAGACTGTGACTGGCCCAGCCTGGGGAACCTGCCACCTCTGGGCAAGTCAACTCTGGCCCCAGAGGCAAGGATATGTAAGAATAGGACAGTCACATAGGAACCACATGGTTGGACTTGGGGGCTGTGGTAGTCATGGTGAACTTGTTCCTAGAGAAAAGGGCCTGCTAATCCAGAAAAAGGGGAATAGTGGGTGTCTATGCTGAGTTTGTTCATAGGGGCAAAACTTTGTAAGAAACAGGAAAAGACACAGGGGTTTCATAGGTTAGAGAAAGGAAACAGACCACAATCATTCTATCCCAAAAGAGCTATCAGAGAGGACAGGACAGACATCTCCTGCGTGGAGGACAAAAGAGGAAGTAAGGCCTATAGAGAAATAGAAAATTTTAATAATTAGTTCTGCCTAAAATGGAGTGGATGTAGAAGCTATGAACTTTGCCTTACTGAAAGGGTTCACCTTGAAGCTAAATGACACTATCAAAGTGATGCATAGAGGAGATTCAATTGTTTGGAAGATACTGGAGTGAGATGACATCTGAGTCTCTTCTAACTTTGATGACTGTGATTTCATGGCCCCTTGACTGCCGTAGCCCTGACATTTTTTCTGATCTGGCTGATAGTAAATATTCAGTAAACTATTGGTAGAATGGAATTGGATTGAACATGGCAAATTCTCTTATGCCAACTTCAATATGATTTATAGATAGAAAACAGTTATTCACAGAGAGGACAATGAGGCATGATTTTAAAAAAAGAAACAGGATAGGAGAAGTGATAGAGTGGGAGCCACTGAAAAAAGGGGTGTTTTAGATGAATCCCTGAGGAGAGAGCTGGGGGGTAGGGCATGGAGGAGGAACCAAAGGGAAGAGTTAGGTTTGCTAAAGAGAAGAGGCTTTAGCCTGCCATTGCTAACATCACTGAGAAGTCATTGATTCGCTCACAAGCAACTGGGCACTCATCCATGCTACAGAACACAGATCAGCCAAGACTGAGAGAGAGGGGGATTTAAACCCTTTTTGTGCCACAAATAGGGTGCTCATCAGCTGGTTGGATCTTAATAAACACACTTAGAGCTTATTGAGTAAGCTGTGTTCTTCCTGAAAGTCCACTCCTTTAAGACCGAAGCAAGGGCATGGAACACCAACATGGGAGTCAAGCTGACCATGGGAGTCATGGATCCCAGCTCCCTCCATATCTTTTCTCTTCCCCACTCCCCATCTCCATGCCCAGGCTTTCACTCCAATCTTGCCTGCCTTCCTTCCACAAATACTTATTAAGTAGTTCCAAATACTAGGCATTGAGATATTTTCTAGCAGTGAACAAAACCCCAACCCTTGCAATTTGTGGGGGAGTAGACATTAAATAAGTAAATACTGACATATATAGATTTTAAAATTGCGTATGGAGTTATGGTGGCTGGGGTGGGGAAGCACACAAACTGTGACCTATGGGTAGGATGGTTGTAAGTTTTGGCTTGCCTGGGGCAGTTCCCATTGATACCTGTTGTCCCAGAGTATTTATTAATAGTACCCCCTTTCACTCTTAGAAGTGTCCCAGTTTACATGATAAATTATACTGTCACTCTACTTAAAAGCTATTAGAAAGCACCTAGCACAGTACCCGGCGTGTAGCACGTACTCAACAAACATTATCTGGATTGGATTCAAAGTCACATTTGACTGTAAGTGTCATTGTGTCCAGTTGTAGATACTGTCAGTACCCAAGGGCATCTGCCCTAATAATCTGAAATGCTTTCTCCTCCTGACCTCCGCTGTTGTGTACGTCACCACAATCACTCAGGCCAGAGCTGTGTGAACTGCCACGACAGCTTCTGGCCTCATTTCTAAATGCTCACAGCCTCACTCCTCCATCCCAGTGGCCTTCTGCTTGACAGAGTCAGCAAGCAGAGAATCAGCAGACACTTGCTGGTGGACGGGGACTATGTCCAGGAGCATCGCCCTTCCTCTCCAAACTCCTTTGGGTTCTATGCTGGTTTCTGGCAATCATCAGAGCCGCTGTCCACCCCGAAGAAGTTCCCAGCCTGGTGGAGACAGGCATTTACAGGCAGTTATCTCAAGTGCATTCATGGAGGAAGACACAGGGGCTGTGGGAGCCCATAGAAGGAACCCAGCTCAGGAGGCCACACCTGAGCTGATGCATGAAAGATTGCCAGGGCAGGGAGGGCTTTCCATGCAGAGGAGACATCTGTGCACCTGCCTTGAGAGGGAGGCACCCTCAGGAGCCAGCGAAGTCATTAAGTGTGGCTGGCACTAGGGGCAGACAGAGGGGCAAAGGGGGTTATGATACAGGGTGCAATTTGGAATTTATTCTCATGGGAATGGGGAGCATGGAAGGATTTTAAGCCGGGAGGTGACAGGATCAGGTTTGCATTTCAGAAAGACTCCTCTGGTGCTTGTAAGGGGGTGAACTTGGAGGATGCCGGGCTAGAGACTGGAGACCAGTAGAGCCTGCTGCTGTAGGGCTGGAAAGGCATTATGGAGGGGTGTGGGTAGCTTAGTGACCAGCTGATGGGACAGGAAGGAGGTGTATGATATCCATGGTTTGGCCTGGACAGTGGAGTAGATGTCGTCGCCCCTCCTGAGATGGGAACTCAGGAGGGGCAGTGCACCTGTGGACAAGCTTTAGACATGGCAACTTTGAAGTTGAGCAGAAGTGATATGTCTAGCCTGCATTGTGAGTCTCAGGCATGAGCCCTTCTATGTTCTCACCTGGCAACAGGAGCCAGCTGTCCTGCATTAATGATGGCATTTACTTCAAAGGCGACTTTCCTAGACCTTTGCTCACTAAACCCTTACCCCCTCTCGGGACCTTGGAAACTAAATGATGCCCTTGACCATGGAGTGTTTTACCCAGAGGACCACACTGGATCTTAGTTATAAAGTGGTTTAGTTATGAAGTGGTTTATGCCCCACTCCTGGGGCACTCCCTGTGGACAGCGTGGCCTTTGTTTACTAGTTGTGATGGACTGTCCCTAGGCAGGGTCTGGCTGATGGATCTGAGAGTCCCCAGTGCCCAGCAGGGACCTGGCTCTGAGCAGGTACTCAGAGTAAATGCTAAGCAAATGATGAAGTAAACCAGAGCTTGAGTTGGTTTTAAAAAGATTTCCCTGATGAAGCAACCAGACCACACACCTCTCCCCAGTCTCAGCTCTCCCTCAGAGTCCCAGATGCTAGTGCCACCATTGCTGTGCCCTCTTTTACTTCAGGCTCTGGTCTGTGGACATCAGCCCTCTCCCGGGTTCCCCTGCAGCCTGCTGAGATTGTCCTCAACTCTCAGAGACAGAGCCTGAGATGGTATCCCCCACTCTGGTTCCCCTGACACAGGTTTTTGGTCACCTTACTCATGCATTCCATTCCTGGCCTCAGTGCCCACTACGTTCCACCCACCATGGAGCTTAGCCTTCTCTGGCCTCCAAGAGCTCCCTCAGATCCCTGGGTCCCTGCCTTCCCATCATCCAAGCACGTTTTGTTCAGGAGCTGCTCTTAGACATTTCATTACCTCCAGTGGTGAAGACCAGGGAGCAGGTCCCAACTCTCCTCCACATCCAGCTTTCTCCCTCCCCTTCTGATATCAGGTCTGAGTATTCTACCTCTTCCCCAGGTAATTAGCCCCAGACGTGACAGAAATTTCCAGGTGAGAGCTCACCCCCTAGCCATGGGAGTGTGGCTTTATCCTGGCACACATACCATAGAGTAATGACGGTGACTTCACATCACACCATCAGCCAGAGTCACTCACACACAAGAGCACACACAGGGCCCTCCTCTCTCACCCAGGTCCAGTTGCAATCTTAAAAAGTGAAGCCCCTTTACAGATGCGCTTCCTAGGACCACCCATCTGTAAGTCTTCTAGCACCCAACTACCTGACTGAGAGGTGTACCCAGAGAACTATTTGGCAGAGATTTAAAAAGCAGGTGTTGCTTTAAAAGGCTCAGTTAAGGGGCTCCTGGGTGGCTCAGTGGGTTAAAGCCTCTGCCTTCGGCTCAGGTCATGGTCTCGGGGGCCTGGGATCGAGCCCCACATCAGGTTCTCTCTGCTCAGCGGGGATCCTGCTTCCCCCTCTCTCTCTGCCTGCCTCTCTACTTGTGATCTCTCTCTGTCAAATAAATAAATAAAATCTTAAAAAAAAAAAAAAAAAAAAAAAAAAAATAAAAGGCTCAGTTAATTGAATGAAGCACACATTTCTCAAAGTACCCATGTACAAGACCCTCGATTACCTCCGGAATTATAGAGATCAACGGGGCAGGATTGCAGGCTAGGAAGAACTCACAATCCAATGGGAAGGCCAGAACTTTATGAATCATTTTCAACCAGGGCAGCCAGGAAGGTTGCTAGAGAACGTGTAATGCTTTGGAAGTATGGGGCTAGGAGAAATGAATCCTCTGTGTGTGTGGTTGGTGGGGGGTGGATCTGAGGAAGTTTCCTCAAGGACATTGGGCGGGGCCTCTAGAAGTGGGTAATAGTTCATCTGGAGGCTGTGGTTTAGGGATGAGACAGGTTACAGGGAGAGAGGAGAGGGCATTCAGGGGAGAGCTGAGCAGTGGAATGGAGATGAGAAGCCTCAGCTGCTGGGGCTGGTATGCAGGATTCATGAGAGGCAGCTGCAAGATGGTGGCCCAAGAGGCAGATGTTAAGAAGCTCATGGGTGACTTTGAATATGGAGTCAAGGAATTTGGCTTTTTCCTATGGCCCAGTGCTCTCTTCTCAGTAAAATCAAAGTCTTGGAGCACCTGGGTGGCTTAGTTGTTTAAGTGTCTGCCTTTGCTTCAGGTCATGATCCTGGAGTTCTGCTCAGTGGGGAGCCTGCTTCTCCCTCTCCCTCTGCCCCTCTCATCCTCCACTTGTGCTCTCTTTCTCTCTCAAATAAATGTAAATTAATTAATTAATTAATTAATTAATTAAAATAAAGGTCTTAAGCCCTCTTTTAAATTGATTTTTATTTGAATTAAATATCATGAAAAAATAACATAAAAAAAAGTCAAGGCCATGAAACAAAATGCCACTTGTTAGGAATATTCCAGCACACACCCTCTCTCCATCTTGAGAATCAGTGTCATCAATGGAGAGCCATAAAAATGTTTGAGCAAGAGAGACAGAGATCAATGGATTGTATTTCCATCCACTCAGTCCCCCACTTTAGAAACTCTAGAGTCATTCTAAAATTTAAATCCACCTGGGTCTCTATCCCCTGATTAAGACTTTTCAGTGACTCCCCATTACTTGTGGAATAAAGGCCAACGTTCCTGGCATGCCCTTCAAGGACATGCTCTCGGCATATCCAGCATGTAGCAGAGAACATGGCACCACAGAGACTGTTATGCTGAATGACATATGCTTTAGCAACTTGGGAAAGCTGCAGTGTGGAGAGTGGATCAAAGGAGATGAGACGAAGGGAAAGAAGAGAGGCCCATCAGGTGCTTCTTGTGAAGTCCAGCCAAAGGTCGATGAGATCCAAGCTGGAGAGCGGTGAGGGCAGTTGCTAAGGAGAATCCCCAGGAACTGATGGCAGGAGGCAAATGGGTCCACTTCTGCCCTTTTCTGTGCCCCCATTCTCTCAGAACTCAAGGGTTGCTTTTGTGAAAGACTTCTGTGCTCTGGGGGGGATTCCCCCCTTTTTCTGGAGGAGAAAGACCTGTGTTGCTATAACAACTTGGCTGTAGCTCGTAGACAGATCTGTTTCCTTAAATCATTTAAGGAAAATTAGCTGCCATAACAACACGAGCAGTTTTTAAAATAGAGCAACACAGGGCTGAGGTTTTTTTTTTTTCCTTGCTTGCCTCCTATAGTCCTCAAGAGAAGCTGCTCTCTTTCTGTCAAATAAATAAGTTATAACACATCTGCATGGCAAACGGAGCAGTCGGTGACATGGTCATCTAACACAAAGAACCCGCACACACTCACACTGCCCAGAAAACACACACACCCACACACACACACGCACAGCACGGAGATATGTGGAAAATGCTTCCATTTACATACATAAAACAGGACATATATACAGAAAAGCATAGATGTGGTACATACCACATAGACAAGTGTCGAGTCATACATAATCACACAAAGAACTTATGCACAAACACACAGCCAGGCACGGGCTCCCCACCCAGTCAAAACGGCAGGAGGAGGCCCAGCAGATCTGCTCTTAGCATGGGCAGAGGTTTCGCTGGGTCACCGGCTCGGAAGGCCCTGAGATGGGAACTCCTCACTAGAAATCAAGCTGCACCTATGTGTTCACACCCGATGGACTGGAAACCTTGCTGGTGGGAGGGGTAAAATCACCTTGGCAAACACAGGGGTAGAAGGTTGGGGGAACCCCATCCCCACCCATATATGCACTTCAGGGCAAACTAGGAAAGCAGGAGGCCACAACTATGGCATTGGGGTGGGAAAGTACGCCCCCTAGGCAGGATGCTTACCACCCCTGAGGAGGGGGCAGTGCCTCCGCAGTGAAAACCACATGCCTAGGGCCTTAGCACACTGTCTCTCTGAGGTCTAGAGAGCTCAAACATCTGGACTATAGGTTCCCAAACTTTTGTTCCAACCCCATGTCTCTAGCAGTCTTACCCCAAAGGCCCCCTGGAGGGGACAGCTAAAGCTGTGAGTTTGTCTTTGGGGCATCGAGAGGGACTGAGAACACTAGCCACCCACCACCAGACTGGATGAACCCCTATTTTGCTTGGTGCTGCTAGGCGAGTCTTTACCCCTCTCTGTGACTTTCATTCCCCCCACTCCTGCACCCCAGTCTCTATACTGTAGGGGTTGAAGGATGACTCCACAAGGCCCATTTGGCTCCAACAGTCTGCGTCTCTGCATCATTTTGGAGCTGGATGTTGGCTGTGAAGCCTCCACTGATGGGCAGGATTTCCACGTCAAGGTCCAGAAGTCGGGCTCCTGCCTCTGAAAGACAGCCTGGAGTGAATGCCTAGGGAGGGGCTTAGCACATGGCTGATGTCCCGTGAACATCAATTTCCTAAGCCTCAGTCTGCTCTTCTGCCGGAAGGTAGGAATAAGCCCTTGACCGGCTTACCCACAGGTTGAAGAGAGACCCAATGTATTCACCTTATGTGAACATAAAGTGTTTATAAATGTGAAGAAGGACTATTGCCCGGGATAGGGTGAGGAGGAATGCCTGTGGAAATGGGCAGACTGCAGCCAGCTGCCGGAGGTTTCGCGAGGGGTAAGCTAAGTGCATTCACACCACAGCCATAGATCACACACTTTGGTCTCCTCAAATATTTTTCCATTCCTACCAGCTTGGCCCAAGAAGTCAGTAAATAGCCACTAGGGGAAAGGTTCAGTCTGGAAGTAAAGACTGGAGGTAAATGTAATACTGTGTAGTGGGCTCTGAGAACACAGGGTGCTGCTGGTTCATGAAATTTTTACAATTTTTCCTACAATAGTTTGAGATGGCTTTGAAACTTTAAGAAATTTTAAGAGAAATCATTACTTTCCTAAAGGGCAACTTCTCCCACCTGTGATAAAAGACATGGTTTTTCTAACTCTCTAGATTATAACTTTGACTCTGGCAGCAAGCCGGGTGGAGAGATGGATCTCTCACTTCAGAGCAATATTCCTGTCAAGCTGATTGTTTCCTTCAGTTTCTCTAACATCTTTTCATCCTGAAAGACTCTGAATACCTCTCATCAACTAACTAGATGCATATTGTTTCAATGGCATGGAAGCCAGCAGAGCTTCCGGAAGCTTCCATTTGAGTCAGGTCAACTAAACTCTATGTCTCTTTTTCCCTATCTGGCAACTGGGATACCCACCCCACGGGATTTCTCTCAGGATAAAGTAATATGTATATACATAGCCTCCAGTAGTAGGTCTATAAGAAATGGAGCCACTGGGGCTCCTGGGTGGCTCAGTGGGTTAAAGCCTCTGCTTTCGGCTCAGGTCATGATCTCAGAGTCCTGGGATGGAGCCCCACATTGGGCTCTCTGCTCAGCAGGGAGCCTGCTTCCTCCTCCCTCTCTCTGCCTGCCTCTCTGCCTGCTTATGATCTCTGTCTGTCAAATAAATAAGTAGAATCTTTAAAAAAGAAAAAAAAATAGAGCCACTGGTATTTTACGCATTTGGCCTCACTGACCCCACTCTCTCAAGCTCCCATGCCCCACCACAGACTGGGATCCCACTGAGGTCTTAGATTTCACCTTAGTCATTTCTGATCCCTGACACCCTGTGTAGGGCATAGGTCTTCCATGAATGTGCATTGGGTGAGAGAGAGGAAAGATAGGCAGGAAAGAAAAAATCCACTTACCAAGACCTAGAATTAACATTGGAACTGGATTCTGAAGGAGGAATGGGAATTTGTTGAGTAAAGAAGAGGAAAAGTATTTCAAGTCAAGAGAGACACCAAGCCCCTGGGGCAAATAATTCATTATATGTTAATAAAAATAATTAATAATTTTAAGAAAAGAGAGAGAGACACTAAGTCACTCTCCAAATCCTACTTAATCTTGAGAACCTACCTCCAGGCCTGCCTCCTCGAAGACTTCCTTGAACCCTTTGGCCCGCAAAGCGTTTTGTTGCTTTGTTCTTCTATGATCAGACTTTGCTTCTTTCATCTAGTGGTTTATTCCATAAACACACGTGGAGTGTATTCTGTGGGCTTGGTGCCACAGTAGAATCTCCTCAGGCATCCACTGGCTTCCAATTTTTTCAATTCAATCGAAAACCCCTTCAGAGCCAACGATCTGCCTTCACCTCCCTGCTTCCCTGGCCAGGGCTGGTCACTCACTGGTAACTCAATGAGAATGTCTTAAGCATTGATTAAAACGCAGTCTCCCCAGAAGGGTGGCTGTTTGGATTTCTATAGGCATCCCCTAGCTCCAGAGCACCCCCGGTGAAAGCACACAGCCTGTTGTGTTTTAGTTATAGTTTTCCTGCCTCCTTTAGATGGAGCTTCTCAAGGACAGAAGCTCTTTTTCAACTTCTACGTCCATTACCTGGCAGGGACCCATGCTCAGTAGGCCTTTGATGAGTGGGAACCCTTGTTAGCCACCTCAACAGACGCATTGTTTCCCAGCATGATAGCCCCAAAGCAGCCCAGAGAAATCCACAGCACCCTCACTCTCAAACCCCCACCCTTCTCTCTCACTGTTTTACATTTCCAATGACTCATCTTCTTTCCTCCTTCCTTTGCCCCTGATGATCCCTTGTCACTGAGAGCTCCCACATATGGATTTTTTTTTTTCTCAAGCTCACAAATTCAGAAATTCTAGAATGTTAGGATCCAGCCATGTAGGATCTCCATTGCAAATCCACAAATTCTAAAATTCTCTTTACACACTCTCTGCTCCTGATGTCTGTTCAACTTACCCTTGTTCCTAAGTTAGACCAAGCTTGCTTCCCCATTTTCCCTATCCCATAGTCATCCAATTATCCAGCCTTAATGAGCTAAAAAGGAGTCTCTGTTGGATAGTTCTGGAATAACCTCTTTTCACTTACCCAGCCAGTCCAGTATACCCCCAGGTCATCTCCTCCAGGAGCTTTTCCCATTACCATATCTATCCATATCTATCCTATCCATTTCTCACCCCCACTCCCCCATCCCCCACCCCCAACCCTGGCAAACTCCTCCCCTTCCAGGCCCATGGTTTGAGCTGGTTGGGATCAGCATACAGCCTGTGACCCCCTTACGCTCTCAGCCTATCCAGCCTACAACAGAGTACAAGTCACATTTAGGGTGTTTCGTGTTCACTGTGTGGGGAACATCTCCGAGTGTTATTTTTGGCTGTTGCTGTTGGGAGTCTCTGGAGCCCAGGAAGAATTCATGCTGGTACATCAAATAGCATATTGCATTTCAGAAATTGGCCTTAGCCATGGGAAATCAAGTAAGCCAGATGCCTAATTAGCCCATTATTTACCATGGTGGAGAGAGCTGAATTCTGATGAAAGGGACCAGACTAATCACTGCTTCCACTGTTTAACCTTTCAACCAGAAATTGCCCCATCTTCCAGAAGTTCTAATGCCCACCTCCCAAGCCCTGTCCTGCTCCCAGGTGTCTGGCTGTGAGAAGTCTTATCATCCCAGACACAGCCTGACCTCCTGGCCAATGAGCCTTGATTTCCTCCCGCTCAGCAAGTCATGCCAGGTTCGCATTGCTCGCTTTCACTGCAAACTAGTCAGGTATATAGAAAAAAGAGTAACATTCCTATAATTTTCAAAAGAAAAAAGATTGTTCATTTATCCATTTAGTAAATATTTTCATAGCCCAAACACTATATATCAGAATAGAAAGGCAAATAGCAAACAGTCATTTCCCTCAAGGAACTGATGATCCAGAAGAGAGCAGTGGTTTTACAACTGTTTCCAGAAGAATTGCAAGAGGTCTGAGGACCCCCTCCCATGGGGCTCCTCTCCATTTTAACCTGAGCAGTATAACTTTGTGATTTAAGAGCTCAGGCCCAGGCCCAGATTTAAATCTCATTTCAACACTCACTAGCTTTGCTATCTTGGGCAGGTCCCCTACCATTCCAAGTGTCTGCCTCGCCTTTGTAAGAGGTTGTTGTGAGGATTACCTGAACTGATTTCTGCGACTTGCTGAAGACACTTTGCCGGGCACATATATTCTCAACAGATGTTAATCTTTATCACTGTGACACATGCGTTTAAATAAAGGATTCCATGGCCAGAGAAAGTTTGCAAACCCCTGGTCTAGAGCTCCTGACTCTGTAAACCAATGAAGGCAGGACAGGGTGGTAAGCCTTATGACAGGCAAGGAATCCAGATGCCATGTGGGGGAAGCAGGTCACCTTCACTGGGCTTGGGGTCAAGCAAGGCTTGCTGGGGAGGGTGACCTTTGACGTGAGTTTTGAAGGAAGACTAGTAGTTGTTTGGACAGAATGGGGAAGAGTTAAAGGCAGAAGGAGCAGCGTAGGTGAGCATACATGTATCAGATGACTAGACTCTGAGAATTCTAAGGAGTTCGGTGTGCTAGACTGAGGGGAGCATGTGGAGAAGGGGTGGAAAGTAAGGCTAAGTGGTCAGCAGAAGCCTGTCATAGAGCCCAGTGTGCTACCCCGGGAAGCTTGGACTTTATCCTGAAATCCAGGGGGCTCTTTATCAAGGACTAGAAAGGACATGGAATTTAAAAGGGAGAGAAAAAAAATGTTACTGTGACCTTCTGGGGTTTAAAATATATTGTTCTGTTTGTAGCTTTGAGCCAGCAATTGTGGTACTACAAAGCTAGGCTAAAATAATTTGAAGTATGAATAAGGATTTATGCAAAAAAAAAAGTCCATATTACTTATAAATAGTGAAAAACTGAGAAAAAAAATCTAAATGCCTAACAGTGGGAAACAGTGGGAAACTGATTAAGTGAATCACGATACATTCATATAATGGATGTTTATGAAGAGTTTACAATATTGTAAAAATGCTTATGCTATAATTTTAAGTGAAAAGAAGCAGAAGACAAAGTTGCATATGTATTATATGTTAAGACATATAACAACTAGGTTTAAAACATACACAAAAGAATGGATGTGAAGTAGATGTTAACAGTGGTATTTCTGGGTACTAGGGTTGTTTCCTTCCTCTCTGCTTTTTTATATTTCCCAGCAATTTTCTACAAGTACATTTTAACTTTAAAATTGGGGGGAAAAATTTATGGAAGGAGGAGGGGACCTGGCCACCCAGATATAAAGAAGGATCTCATTTTATAAAATAGAAACGAACTCCTGAGTCAGGTACTTAGTGCTGGGCCAATCCCTACGATTGGAGCCTGAGGCAACGAGCCCAGCCCACATTATAGAAAGAAACTGAGGTCAGTTGATGCCCATCATCTGTCTTCCGACTAGCCGTCCTTCTATCTGTCCCCCCATGCAACCATCCATCCCCTGTACCTCTACTACCCTCTGTTCACTCTTATCCCAGAGGTGCCCACATCCAGGCTCCTAACACCCTGCCAAAGAAGTCTGCCAATTCTTTGCCCTCTAGGTAAGCATAAAGGGACCCCACATCCCCAGAGCAAACCTCAAATCCTGCCTTCCCTTCATACTGAGTTCTCTTTTTAGTCCATTAAGTCCTTGACCTTTAAGCACTGCCCAGTCAGTGGGAAAAAGCAGGGGCAGACCCTTTCCTCCTAGGGATTTAGAGCAAGGACCCTGCAGTCAGAAATTGCCTCCAGCCTCCAATTCTGGCTCTGTCTACCGTCTTACCTCTCTCAGACTCTGTGCCCGGAGCTGTGACCCAGAGTAGTAGTATCTCTTCACAGAGTGTGGTAAGGGTTGAAAATGACACTGCACTTGTATGGTATTTTCTAAGGCTGGTATATTATAAATACTCGATAAGTGTCAGCATTTATTCTTATTAAAAGCTCAAATCTAGTAATGTACAATAGCTGATATTTCAGTGTTAACTTCAGAACATTATCGCCGTCTTTAAACTGTAGTATTTACAAAATAGCTCTAGCTCTGGTTATTGAAATAGCCTTGCAAACAGGTCTTAAAAGTGAGCGGGCCCTCGCCCTTATCCCTTAAAGTGGCTTCTTTGACCACTCCCCAACTCCCATCTGTGAGTCTTTCTTCAGCGGAGCTGATACCTTTAATTGCCTGACAGTAAGCTCAGAAGATCCTGCCCTGGGAGCCTTTCTCTCTTCTGGCTTCCTCTATATGTCTGTTCTAATCCATTCTGGGTGAATTTTACAGTTCAGCCTTCAGAGGGCAAGAGGGTTTCTGTCATTCCTAGGGTGTAGGTAGGTGCCCCTCTGTGTGTGTGTTTCCGGGGGCTGGGGAGACTCGCTATAATCCCTAAGGATGAGACAGCAAGGAGAGTTCTAAAGTGAGTAACAAGGAACATAATCTTCACGAACCCTCTTCTGGGCAATTCCAGACCCTGAGTGTGGCTTGGAGTTTCACCCGCTGTGGCCCTGGACAAGGGCTCATTGAATGATGGAGTTTGGATGCTGATTGGCGGCTAAATCCACTTAACAGAAACGGCCTCTCTCTGGCTGTGCCTACAGGGCCTGTCAAAGCCAAAGCTTTTCTTTAGATGCCTGGCACGACCAGCACACACTCAGCAGTCAGAAAAGTTGGCTTACTCAGGCTCCCAGTTACAAATGAACAGTTTCTTTCCTGTTAGATTTTTAGCTCCAGGCTGCGACCTTGAAAAATCTCCTCCAACTGCTAAGGCACGTTCTTTAATAGACCTCTTTGCTATGTGACTGGATCTTCTGGAGTGGATGGGGCAGATGAAAACAGCTTTTCAGTACCCTGGGGTCGGGGTGGCAGTAGGAAAGGGGGAAGTTGCTGATATTTAATGAGCATCTATTATGTGCTAGGCATTGCCTCATCAAATCCGTAGAACAGCCCTATGAAATGGGCATCATTATCCTTGTTTCTCAGGTGAGGAAAGTAAAGCTCAGCGTGAATGACACCCCCTACAACCACCCACCCCAACCACAGTCTCCCCTGGTGCACACATTTATCACTCCACATCATGCTGATTGGTTTATGTGCTTGTTTTCTCTACTCAGCTGTGAACTCCTTGAAGGATAAAACTATATCTCTGTCACCTCTGCATTCTCTTGCCCAGGGCACAATACCTAACACATCAGTAAAATGTCAGTTGCAAGAAGGAACAAATGAAAAGTGGTTAGAACCCGCAAGGTCATTACAACTGGCAGAGGGGGTGGGGGGAGGCGGTGGCGGAGCTGGAGCTGGAGCTCCCTGTGACCCAGGGCCCACTTCCGCAGCAAAGCATAGGGTGAATGGCTCCCTGGGGGCAAAGTAGCCAATAGGGGGCTCACCATTGCTCAGAGGGTCTCCTCTTTCATTTTAAAAGACATGTAAATAGGGAACCTAGAAGAGAGGAGTTCTATTGATTTAGCTTTTTCTTGAAAATGATGACACCTCTGAGTAGCAAATGTTCAGAATTATCACCATTGTCTTTAGATTCAGTTGACGTTGTAAATGGAATACCAGGTTTATGCCACTACTTTGGATACTGTGGCTCTCCCTCAACCACTGTAAAGAGCACTTGGTTTGAGAAGTCCAGAAGCACTTGGTTTGAGAAGTTGAACATGCCAGGCAAATTGGGAGTTGGGTCTTGAATGGGGCTGGCTAATTCCAATGCACTCACTTTTAACCTTGAATTAGTAACTTCATTCTGGCCTCTGGGCTCTTAGAGAACTCTATATGGAGCCATAGAACCTCACGCTGGAAAAAACTGAAGAGGTCCTCCAAACTAACCTTCCACAGAAAAAGAATGGAGGGAGAGAACACATAAGCCCAGGGCTGATGGCATGCTCAAGGTTGACCACTGAGACCGAACTGTAGAGCTGAGACTCAAACTCAGGCCCCTCTGATTTCTACCAGACTAGAGCACATGCACTGTCAGCCCTGGGGATGAGTCACTACTAGCACATGGATCTTGTCCTAATTATTTTCACTAATCTGTCACAGAGATATATAGTTTCCAGAGCACAATCACATACAGGCGTTCGTTTGAAGCTTGCTGCAATGCTATGAGGTAGGGATTATGTGTTTTGTGTGGCAAATAGGGAAACTAAGGCCTACAGGTATTAAGTAATTTTCCCAAGAGTCAGGGCTTCATTTTCACTCTTTTGAGGGAGTCCAGATGGCCCCCCCTCAGTCCAGCCCACGGTAGAGCACACAAATGGATGAATCAAAGGAAGGGGAGCAGGAGGAATAAGGCAGAGGGTTATGGCTCTTCTTTCTTTTTTCTCTTTAACAAAGCACCCATATTCAGTGTCCTCTTACACACCCTCCAAGTCTTCCCAAAATGTCTCTGAGGTAGGGTAGAGCCCGATGTGGGTGAGGCAGAGGGAACTCGGTGTCAAAGCCGTGGCCAAGGCCAACTCAAGGCTAAGAGCAGAAGTGTCAGGCTCAAAACCAGAACAAATCAAATCCTGAGGAACAAGGGGCCAGCCAGTGGGCTGGATGGGTAAGGCAGAGAAAGGACAGAGAGACTGCACAGGCATCCAGTAGGAAAGATGGCAGTTAAGACAAGAGACATCACAGGAGCAAAGCCATGTAGGAGGAAGACAATAGCAGGAAGGAGATGGGACTGGCTGGTTAGAATGTCCCTTCGGGGAAGAAATTGATTTTTTAAAAAGTGATCAGATTCTAAAGGGCCTCAGAACACCAGGCTGAGATATTTGAGTTTTATCATTTGGGCCAAAGGGAACTATTGGAGATCTGTGGGCAGGGAACGGCGAGAAAGACAAGCATTAGCTCTAATATGAAATTGGCACCAGCGTTTAGACCTCAAAATGGTGACCCCTTTAATCTGACAGTCTGCTTTGGTATAATTTGTTAAAAATGACAAAATGTCTCATTTTGCTGTAGTTCATCTTGACCTTTCTTAATATTAGAAAGCTAATTTCAGAAGGGAAATAAATGTATTAGTGTTGTCACAGTCATAAAAAGATGAATTCTGTACTGTCAAGCTCTTTCTCAGAATGAATCCATCATGCTGTAAAATGGTTGCCTTCCAACACCCAACATCTTCCCAGCTCCCTCCCTCTTTTCCTCCTTTCCTACCTCCTTCTTTCTTTCCTCCCTCCTCTCTTCCATCCCTCTCTCCTTCCCTCTGCCAGCACATCTACTATGATGTGCTCTGGGCAGACAGAGATAAAAGACACGATCCCTGCTCTAAGGCAAAACTCTAGTGGGAAGACAGAGAAGGAAACCACCCATCGGAGGTGTGTCTCAAGGCCAGGAGATGAGAGAGCTGAGAGCTAAGGAGATACACAGAAGGGGGGCTATCCATCGTGCAGAGGGAACTCCTATTAAATTAGGAAACCACGCCCGTTAGTAGGACTTGGGTTGACTCTATGGTTAGGAGAAAAGACAGTAGGTAGGATTCTGAAGCGTTGGGTTTTGGCCGCATCTCTGAATTATCACAGTTACTAGTGAATGAGCGCTCGGACTGTGGTAAATATTCCACATCCTTTTTTTCACTTAACCTTCTCATCCTTATCATGAAGATCTTATTGTTCCCACTTGCTCAAAAGGGGAAAAATGAGGCTCAGAGAGATGAAATAATTTGACCCACCTGGGTTGTAAATCTTGCGCATAGAGGTGACTCCAAAATCCGAGTAGCTTGACATGTACGGTGCTTCATCTCCAGCTCGCTACAGAGAGTTCTCTTTTTATGATGTTACATGGTCTCCTGTTATTAACTTTACCAATTATACTTACTACTTGAGTAACCTTGGAAAACCTAGTTCTTGCCTCTCTCTGGATCTTTGGTCCTCGGTAGTGCAATGAAGAGGTTGGACCAACTCTGACCCCCTCTGGTTGTAAAGAATTCCTGCAACCTGAAGGCACGTGTAACTCAGTGCTTCTCAGAACTTCATGGGCAAGAAACACCTGGGTATCTTATTAAAATTCAGAATCTGATCAGAAGGTCCATAGTGGCCTCTGAGAATCTTCATTTTTAAGAAGCTGGCAGGTGATGCTGATGTTACTAGTTCAAGGACTCTGTTCTGAGCAGCAAGGACATAACCTATGGTAGGACCAAACTTTTGGGCCCAGGGTGGACCCACTGGGGTTGTGGGCTTAAGGTGACTGAAAGAAAAGCAAGTAATAAGAGCAATCTAACTCAGGTCTGGTCAGAAAAAGGAGTTCTGGATTTATTTTTTTTTACCTGGGATGTTCACTGTCTTGGGTTTAAAACCAGCGATTCTCTTGAGAGATGAAAAGGAAGGAAAATTGAACTTTTAAAGTCTCAAAGAAATTTTTTCCACCATAATCACATCTGTTTTAATTCAACGTGCAGTCTGAAGTTTTCCCCACAGCTCAGATTTCCGTGTCAGAGGAGCCCAGCAGCAGAGCTCCCCTGGGGAGGTGGCCGTCTCTCTCCCTCCCCACACCCTGGTTTGGGTGGGGCTGCAGCTTCTTTCCCAAGACACATCAGCACACGCACACTTCCCTAAAGCCCTTTAGAGATCCGCTTTACCTACCGGGTTAAGGGCCTCCAGCTTTAAAGCATTAGACTCATTTCTCTATGTTCCCTTGCATGAAACTTCTACTCTTACTCTAACTGCCTGTCCCTCCTTTACTAAAGGACACTTGTCTCACCCGCATTCGCACCCACCACCCGTGTTGCACCCGTGCTCATCCCTGCGCCTCCGCCCCACACCTTCCACTCTACCACCGACTACCCCTCCTCTCTCTGTTCAGCTCTCAAGATACCATCTAGCATTCAGCTTTGTCTTCACACCGCCACTCCCAGGATGCCTGCTGTCATTGTCACAGATGTAAGGGAGTGCTTATGTGTGCCCATAAGCTTTTTATATCATTTAATTCTGAAAACAACCATGTAAGAATCACCCCCATTTTATATATGAGTTAAAAGAGACACAGGGATTCCAACCCAGATCTGTTGAATTCTGAAGTCAGGATTTCTCCTCCCTGCCCTTTGCCTTTCTCCAAGACGTTATTTATGTTTCATACCATGTCATCCCATCTTCCTTTGGTTTAGAGCTACCTTTCTTTCTGATGAGAGGAGAGAGGATGAGGTAGAATGGCCTGAGAGATTGCTAGATGTTACAAGTCTGTGTGGGGGGGGGCGAGGAGGCTGCTAGAGGAATGCAAGTTAAAGGACAAGGGGCACATTTGCCCACCTCTTTTCCACGAAAAACCACACAATAGAGCCCTGAGGCCACGTCTGAATGCAAAGCACTTTCCCTGCATTATCTTTGGGCTACGTTTTGATGGATTCCTATGATTATCCTCAATACTTCTGGGTCCCATTCAAGCCAGTTGGGACTAATGAGTTCAAGGCAATCAAATCATACGTAGCATGTCAGAGCCAGAAGGAAAATGAGAGATTCTCATTCAACCTCTTTATTTTACAAATGAGAAAACTGACGCCAAAAGGAAAATGACCTCCTCAAGGTCACACAGTGATTTGGTGGCATAGATTCGCTTGAAGGCATTTACTGCATCTTTTTCCCTAGCATCTTCCGTTTCAGAACCAGGTGCCTGCAGGTGCGCACGTCTCGTAGTCAGTACCAATGGTTCTTTCTGGGGCAGAAGTGCTAGAAGGAAAGCTCTGACTCATCTCAGTCTCTTGGCCAAAAGAGTGGGCCTCCACCACCAGTCTCTTCTCATCAGAAGGTGACCTTGGAAATCCGGACATTGGATACCTGGTTTTTCCTCCTGTACTTTTCAACTCTTTCTCTAATTATTTCTCATCCTTTTAGTGCTTAAAGTGTTCACCTACACAGCCCTTACCCTCATGGCCTGGATTCATACTTATTGTACCATCGGAGGCACCTTTTGGCAAGGACCCAAGCCATATGCATCAGCTTTGCTATGCTAACAACCCCAAGAGCCTGGTAGCTTATCACAGGGAAAACGTCATCCCTGATTGTGCTGCACACTAGTGCTCCCCAGCTCAGCCAGGCTGTGCATGGTTCCACCTCGCTTCTCATCTGGGGCCCAGGCTGAAAGGGTTTCCCCATCTGGGTTAGGCCATTTTCATGGCAGAGGGCAGAAATACAGTCCCGTTCAAAGGGTCCACACGGGAGGGGCATATGTCATGGCTGTTCACATCCCATTAGCCAAAGCGTGCCCCAAGGCCAAGGCTGAGGTCAGTGAGGTGGGGATCTACATATACTCCTCTTGGATTCCCAGGCAAATGAATGATACCAGGAGACCTCTTGTTACAGGGAAGAGGGAAGAGTCAAGAGCAAGGATCTGATCCACCGAAATTACCTCATTGCTCAATCAGAATATGACTTCTGGGAAGTCACTTGCCCTTTTTGGACCCCAGTTTCTGATCATTAAAATGAGGAAGTTGGCTTCAGGAAGCAAAGGATATAATAGGAGGAATCAAATGTAACTGAGTTCAAGTTCAATGTGTACTGCAGACTGACTGTGCATGTGGGAAATTAATGGTCATTGTTTCTAAGTTGTAGGACTTCAAGGGGTGTCACTTTCATCTTCCAGTGGTGACAATGTTCAGACCTTGGCTTTGAGCTTCTGTAGGGGTGGATCCCCTTTGCCTTTCCTTCCTCACCTTCATCTGTATAACTCACTGGGTCCTGCACTCCCCGTGTAGACCCTACTTCTCCAGGGAGCCTTCGGTGCCCTGGCCATCCCCAGGGGTCAGGTGCCCTTGCTCTGTGCTCTCCCTGCTCTTATGCCATCAGGCTCTGTCACCACCCTCATCACCCTGCAGTGGAGCTGCCTGATTTCTGCTTCCGTCATGCCTGAGAGTACAAACTCCTGCTGCAGAAATGGGCTAATTTCTCTCTTCCTGCCAGCACTCAGCACAGGGTTGGAGACACTTAGGAGCTCCGTATCTGTTGAATGAATTTACGAATGTGATTCTGTTCTGTCCAAGCAAGCAGCTGAGTCCCACCAAGAGCAGCCCCAACCTGGGCCAGCAGCAGGCCCTCCGTGGGTGGAACCAGCGGCCATCCCCACAGGCTTTTGCCGCTTTCAATCCTTCGCAGCTCCCACTGCCTCCCCCTGCTCACCCTCCCAGGGCCAAGAGAGCTCCCTGTTTCAGAGCCTAGCTGTTTATTTTTCTTTTCCCCGTTGTGGAATGTTGCAGCACTTACACTTTAAAAATAAGGGGATTGATTTTTATCTTGAGTTTGTGTTTGCTTCTTTCTGACTAGGGAGTTTAAAAAAAATCTTATTTCCTTTATATCAGTAGAGGTACATAAAGGCAAAGAGGCACGCAAAATGCTCATCTACAGTATGGCCTGCTGATGAAGGGCATATGTTTTGCTGTCTTGCAGATTGGTTTTATATCCTTTCTCTTATTCAGCTGTGTGGCCTTGGGCAAGTGAGGCCTCCTCTCTGAAACTTTATCTTTTAAATGAGGACAATATGTAAAGCTCTGGCTTACATGAACATTAAGGTAGTAATGCATTCTCATGAAATCATAAAGATTGCTGGGTTAAAATAAATAAATATACATATGTATGTATATATATATATATACATATATATATATGTATATATATATATATATACACACGCATATATATGTAAATATTTGTATTAACTCCATTTGTTCTCACCAAGGCTTGATATTATTATTATTATTATCCCCATTTAACAGGTGTGGAAACAAATGCATTAACCCCATCACCCACAGACAATACTTGTCCCCCGAGTGTGCACTTAATCCTTCCAGCTCTCTACTCTCAGGGCAAGGTGGGCATTGGCAAGCCACAGGTCCTTCTCTATGACCCTCTTCCCCTCCCTTGCTCTTTTTTTTTTTTAAATTTCTTTTCAGCATAACAGTATTCATTGTTTTTGCACCACACCCAGTGCTCCATGCAATCCGTGCCCTCTCCAATACCCACCACCTGGTTCCCCCAACCTCCCACACACACCCCCCCGCCCCTTCAAAACCCTCATATTGTTTTTCAGAGTCCATATTCCCTTGCTCTTTCTTGCTCTCTCTGCTCCCGGCCTTCAAGTCAGGCCATCTGACAGGAGATTCCGTTCTCTCCCACCCTTCACTGAAGCTCGCAGCCCTGGGCCTCCGCCAGGAAGCCTCAGGCCTGCTTCTAAGCCATTTGTCAGGCTGCCAGAGGGCCGGCGCCGGTCACTTTTTCACACACAGATATCAGGGCCGCTGACAGAGCTGAGCAGGCTTGGCAATGGGCGTTCCCTGTGAACAGAATCTCAGTGAAGGCTCTGGCCCAACCCCTAGCGGATGTCTGGGGCCCGGGGGTGTGTGGGGACTGTCCTGACAGCCTGGAGGAGAGTCAGCTGCCGCCCCACCCCTCTGTTACGGGATTGTTTCCTGTCCTCAAGCATGTTGAGAGCTGTTTAGTTGCATCTGAAGCCCCCTTTCTTCCAGATTGTGTGCACGTGTGCGAGTGCACATGCGCGAGTGTGAGGGGGAAAGAGAAATTCCTCCTCTACCAGAAGCTGGCTTTCTGGGGCAGGGAGGGAGTGTGGGGAGAGAAGGGAGAGGAAGGAAGAGAATTATAAGATATCTGAATCCACTGGAAAATAAAACTTGGAGGGAAATGAAGAAAACTGGGGAGAGAAAAGAAAGGATAGAGACTGAATCCCTTAGACCACCTAATCTGACACTTTCCCCGTAAACATGCTTCATGACAGTCAAACTAAGCACAGTTGCTCTGGAGGAATGGAGGTGAGGAAACAAAGCAGCTTCTTAATGTTATTTAAACTCTATCTTTTATCTTCAAAACACATGCAACCAAAACCTAAACCTACAACACCAGCCTAATACAGGAGTCCATCACGTCCCCACAGGGAGGCACCCCCACACCCCCCCCAGCCTTCCTCCTCCCCAACCTCAGCAGTTCTCTGGGATGACCGCGGTGCCTGCAAGCACATCCCACCCAGTAGCCAGTGTGGGCGGGAAGGACTCAGCAAGCCCAGGCATGGGTGAGGCTGAGCACTGGGGATGCAGAGAGCAGGTGCACTCAGCCTCCACCCTCAGGCAGCTCACAGTCTGATGGGAGAGGCAGGTTATCAGCACATGCTCACCAGGCATTTTTTTTCACATTATCCTTCATCCCAAAACCATCCCAGGGCAGCTATTATTAGGTTTAGTGCAGAGATGAGAAAACCAAAGCTGAGGAGGTCCATGACTTACTCTAAATCCTGCAGTTCATAGGTGGGTGAACAGCATTTAAATCCACATCTCTTATTTCCAAGTTTGGGTTTGTCCCATACCATTGTAGTAAAGAAGGGAGTGACCTAGGGACAAGCCAGACAGAGAGGGTGGTCGGAATGTCTCCCTAAGGGAAGCAACAGTATTGTTGAGTCTTGGAGGAAAAGCAGGGGCTGGCCAGGCATCTGCGTCAAGTGAGATCAGGGATAAGCTCACAGTGATGAAAATGGCCTGGCGCTTCAAGCTCTTAGGGTTTGAAGAGGGTCCCGTGATGAGAGTGAATAATGCAATAGAAAAGTGACATGACACAAGGCCAGAGAAGTGGGTAGGGTCAAGTCAGGAAGGCTCTTCACAGCAGGTCATTATCCTGAAGTATTTGGGAGAAGTGGTAGAGCTCTGCAGAGTGGAGACGTGCCAGGGTTGGATGTGTGCTCAGGAAAGTTGTCTCCAGACACAAGGAGAGCCTGAGTAGAAGGGGGAGATCCTAGAGGTGCTCTCCTCATCTGTGTGTCCACCTCCGTTTGTCTCCATCACGTATCCATGCTTTGGTCTCCTCTGTCTTGTCTCTGCTTGCCTGGATCTCATTATCAGTCTCTACCTCTGTCTGAGCTTCCTGTCTCTTTGGGCCCTTAGCCTCCCCACATAACCCTAAGCAAGACAGCTCGCCACTCTGAGACAAGGGTCCCTCATCAGTAAAATGAGGATCATAATGCCAGCCTCAAAAAGTTGGACTGGGGATTAAGGCTGATATTGCCTGTGAAATCTTTTTATTTATTACAAAATACCATGCAAATATGAAGGATTATTGTTATCTGGCTATTTCTTTCTCAGGTGTTACATTTTGTTTTGCTGTTTGGGTTTTTGTTTTGTTTTTGAACCAACATTCCTCACGTATCTAGTCTAGGCTGGGCACCAGGCTATATATCCAGCAGGAGGAGGAATTTACAATAAATCAGAAAAAATAGCATCCTTCTAGAAGATCAGAGTGTAGTAGAAGCACACAAAAAGCTAAAAGAGAAGCCGTGGTTCCGTGTTTGTAACTCGGTGCCTGTCTGTCTGATTGCCTATCTACCCAAACATCCATCCCTCTGTCCATCCGTCTCTCTCTCTCTCTCTCTGGCTGCCTGGTTGTTCTTAGATCTGTTTTCATGGACAGTCACTGATTCAGAACTGCCCGAGTCCCCTTGGCTCTCACATTTGACCCCTCCTGCACTCTGGACCTCCTTTCACCATGCAGTGTTTGAGAGTCCTTATCTACAAAGAGAGGAAAATGAACTGCAGAGTGAACACAGCTCTGGATGACTTGGATGGTGTCTTCTACTTTACCCAGTAGTTTGACTTTTAGGACTTTCCTTAGGATTTGTGCTGGTCCCACAGAGATTGGACACTGCCACATTCTGTATGTCAAGAAAGCTAGGTTGAAAGCCTTGAGGAACGGATTTCCTTGAATTTTACAGTTTTTCTGACTCATCCCCAGATAGTCCCCGGGCAGTTTCAAACGTCCACATCCTCAGCAAAGACTGTAAAGAGTGCATGGTGACTTCGCCCTGTAAGCTCTTTGTCTCTGAAATATCCTTTAAGAAGCAGGGTTGTATCCCAGGGAGCAAGTCCTGTTCTGCTGCCTATAGGCTGTGTGGCTGCAATCAAGTTACTCAGTCACTCTGGGCCTCAAAGTCAGAATCAACAAGATGACAATAATATTTCCTATTAGGGTCATTGTAAGAATGTAGTGATACGATGTCCAGTGTGTTTAGCACAGGATCGGACTTTTTGTAAGCTCACCGAGTCGACTCAGAGTCAAGAGTCAGATTTACTTCTCCTTAGTATTGAAACATATTGTTGCTAACCTAAACACCCCATTTTTGTGATTTTGTTTGTGTGTATTTGTGTGTATGAAATCAGCTGTGTTTGTGCGAGTGTTCTAAATTCCGAAGCACCCACTTGTGACTGCTAAGATACTAGAATAGCGCCCCTTGGTGGAACTTTCTGTGATGCTGGTCGTGTTCTTCTGCACCGTCCATGAACAGTAGCTACCGGCCACATGTGGCCACAAGCTCTTGCGGTGTGGCTTGGACAACTGAGGAACTATTTGTTGTTGTTGTTGTTTTAAGATTTTACTTATTTATTTGTCAGAGAGAGAGAGAAAAACGAGCACAAGCAGGGGGAGCAGGAGGCCAAGGGAGAAACAGGCTCCCTGCTGAACAAGGAGCCCGATGCAGGACTCGATCCCAGGACCCTGGGATCATAACCCGAGCCGAAGGCAGACGCTTAATCAACCAGGAACCATCCAAGCGTCCCAAGGAACTGTTAGTAAACTTAATATAGATCTATTTAATTTCAGTAATCCCACATGACTGTTGTGTTAGATAATGCAGTCCTAGAATATTGTTTGTAATATCACCTGAAGTGATTATTATGGGATGAAGAAAATTCAGTACCACCTACCCATTTCAGACACCTGGACACACACTAACCCATGTAACCCTCATCAACCCTGTGAGAGGAACGGTTGTCACCTCCTGCTTGCTGACAAGGAAACGGAGACTTGGAGAAGTGAAGTGACTCCTTCAAGGTCACACAACCAGTTCAGGGTTTGAGCCTAGACCTCTAATTCCAAAACCCTTCCCTTTCCATGACCTATGCTGGTGCTGCCGTGTAGCGGTGTCTCCTGTCTTCGAACCTCAGCCGCACTCCCACTGCCTCAGGGAGGGGGACACTCCAGGGCTGCACCTGGGGGCAGTGGAGCCCTCTTAAGGGCTGTAAGACCACCTGATCTGGCCCTTCATTCTCTCTGCTCCAGAGACACTGGCTACCTCACTTTTCAGTGACCTCTTCAGGCATGCTCCTGCCCCAGGGTCTTCCTGCTGGCACTTAACCCCGTCTCTCCCCAGGGTGTATGTATATTTTTCTCTTATTATAAATGGATCACTCCAGCTGCAGGGTTCAAAGCAGATCTGGTTGCTAAGGGAGGGAAGGGGGTCTTGGAGTAGAAACTGGTCAGCTGGGTGGCGACACTATAGTTCAGAACCGCAAAAGTCAATGTCAAAAGCCAAGCCGTTGGGCCTCCTTGCCCAGAGCCTCAGACAGTTAAGTGTCAGAGCTGGAGTGACCTTTAGAATGTTCTTTCCATCCATTGAAAGTCCTTGTTGGAAGAATGATAAAACGGAGGCACAGAAGCAATAAGGTAATTTTCGGAAGGTCGGCCAAGTTCCTAACAAGAGCTTCCATCTGCTGCTATGATCTTTTCTCCGCATTACAAGACCATCATAAAAATAGAGATTTTACCCTCACCAAACTTCTTGCCTCCATCTCAATCCTGCTTTCATTTTTAGAGACAGCCCCTGTTTTCTTAAAGGCCACCGTATCACCTAAAAAGGCAGGGATTCAGTTCTCCCTAAACAAATCAATTTTTACAAAGAATGAGCAAATCTTCCCCCAGAAATCTGAGCATGGCCTCCAGAGAATACAGAAATTCATACAAGATGTCTTAGAAGAAGATAGAAAAATCTTTTTTATGAAGGAAAAAAACACACACACAAAAGCCCCAACATAATTTTTCTGATGCCTGATAATATTCTTCTCTCATCTCTCATTTCCCCACAACCATTTTGTCTTAGGCTCCGGGAGCCTGTGGGAAGCTGCTGTGTGATTTTTATCTCTATGATTAAAGTGTTACACTTTATTGAGTTCTTTACATCAGCAGCAAAATCTGCAATGCAGGATTTTACATAACACCTCATTTTCTTCCCTCACCATTACTGTTATTAACCTGGTGGCAATAAACAGAAAATACAGCTCTTCTTATGATGTACTCTTTATTTTTGTTCCAATAGCAAGAAGAAACATAAAAAGGGAAGGAACCAGAGAGAGCAGGAAAGAATTTTTTGCCCTTTAAGTCCCTTCGATGTCTGACCTCCTCTCTCCGTATTCCACAATAGCAGTTCTCCCAGAAGTTCAAGGACGGTGATGGTCTCTACTCAGGAATGTTTTCTTCTCCGCCATTAACTCATCCATTTACGCACTCAGTAAGGATTTCTTCAGCACCTACTATGTGCCAGGCACTGTGCTAGGGGTTGGAGGTATGAAGATTTTAGGTCTGGACCAGCACTTGGTCCAACTGGTGTAATAGACATGCACTGAAATAATGAGGAAACCGCAAGGTGAATGCACGTGAAAGAGGGCATGGTCAAGCATACCCAGATGGGCTAAGGAAGTCTTTACAGAGGAAGGGAAGCTTGTACTGGGCCATGGAGAATGGCCAGGTAGAGCAAGGCCCCCTCGGCTATGGGAACAGCATAAGGCAACCTTGGAAGGCACAGAAGAGCATGGCATGGTTTGGAAGCTGTCAGTCTGGCATGCCTGTTAGCAGACAGCAGGAAATGAGGCTGAAGATGGAGGCAGGTCATAGAGCATCTGATACTCCTATACTGAGATACCGGCCATACATTTTGTGAATTCACCCTCTGGGCTCCCTTGAGACCCCAAAATTAGAGGATCAAGGCAGAATGAGATAGCGGAATAACTTGTACTATGGACAGAAGATGTAGGTTTTGGGGTGCCTGGGTGGCTCAGTGGGTTAAAGCCTCTGCCTTCAGCTCAGGTCATGATCCTAGGGTCCTGGGATCGAGCCCCACGTCGGGCTTTCTGCTTATCGGGGAGCCTGCTTCCTCCTCTTTCTCTGCCTGCCTCTCTGTCTACTTGTGATCCCTGTCTGTCAAATAAATAAATAAAACCTTTAAAAAAAAAAAAAAAAGAAGATGTAGGTTTTATCCTTGGCTCTGTGACTTCCTCAGTGTAATCTTGAGCAGTGTATTCATCTGTAAAATGAGTGTGCTGGGAACGAGACAGTGACTGTGAACAAGTTGTGTAATTTGTATACTATTTCATGTGTCAAAGGAAATGATCCACCCAACAAAACTCTAGACCATTCAAGAACCAAAGAAGCCACAGACTAATTCTATGGGATTTTAGTAAATGCTTTTCATGTGGATGTGGGTGAAGGAGGCTGCCCTGTTCTGGGCTTTGGCTTCAAACCAAGAGATAAAGCCTCCTTGTCTACACCTCCTTGTCCAGCCCTTGCTTGACTCTCAGACTGCCCCCTTCCTCCTCGCTGCTTTCTGGCTGAGCAATGTGGTCCATAATAACCAAAATCTTCTGTTTGGAGGGAGTGAAAACCTATAGCAGAGTAATGGCTTGAGAACATCCTTGCCCTCATCCCATTTAGGGCACCCGAGTGTTTGAATGTGTGTATTTAAGTGTCTGAATTTTTTAAAAAATTCTTGTTCTGATTCTATATCTTATAAAAATGCATAGTGCTTATCTTTATATTAACAAGGAGCTCCGTTTTTATAGGCAATGAATAGGTTACATGGAAAAGTAGTCATGCTTAGGGAAAAATCAATTTGTTCGCATCAAAATGTTATGACCCAAGACCAGAGACCCTCCAATAGCATCTTCCTCTAACTGGGGACCAGTACCCAGGAGGCAAACATCCAATTCCCACTGAGAGATTGATGGCAGCACCCATCCTAGGGGGTGGCCCCACCTTCTAGCCAGCACACAAGCCAGAAACCTGGGAATCTGTCTGAATTTAGGTCCCATATCCAGCACCATCGGTTTTATTCTGTAATAGGTTTCAAACATGTACCTTCCTTCTCCTCTCCCTCCCTGTCCCTGATTTAATTGAGAAACTTATCATTTTTCAATCAGTTCCCACATGGACTATAACAAAAACATCTTAACTGTTCCACATGCCTCTGAGTCTTCTAACCTCTAATTCCTCCTCATCGAAGCCTTCCAAAAAATCTTACTAAAATGCAATACAAACATAATCATGTTATACTTTCCTAAAATACTTCTCTATGTTTTCTACTTTATATGAAAAGTCCTTAATGGTTTACAAGGCCTTCCATGATGAGTCCACAGAAGCCTTTTCAGCCCCCCTTTTCACACACTGCCCCCCTCAGTAATACTCTTCAATCATGCCAAACACCATATAGGTCCCTTAATGGGCTGGGTGGTTTGGGGTCCCATGGGTTTTTCTCACCCGGCTTCCTTTGTCAAGTATTTTTCTTTCTACTGGGGCCCCTTTCCTTATCATCCATTTGGTGAACACCTTCTTGTCTTTCACTATTTTGCTCAACAGCCACTTTCTCTGTGAAACCTTTCCCGACTTACCCAATAAATTGATGGTTCCTGCAGCTGTATCTTTGCCCAGTCTCCACATACATCTCTCAGAGCACCCGAATGACTGAGAGGAGAAAAGGGATGAGGAGAAAGAAGAAAGAAGAGTACAGTGAGAGAGGGGGAGAAGGAAGGAGAAGGGACAAAAGAACGGATATGGGGTCGCTGTTTGCACCTTTGTCCCCTCC
Organism: Lutra lutra; assembly: GCF_902655055.1. Taxonomy (NCBI): domain Eukaryota; kingdom Metazoa; phylum Chordata; class Mammalia; order Carnivora; family Mustelidae; genus Lutra; species Lutra lutra. The sequence goes on from NC_062281.1 coordinate 159,330,571, forward strand.
CCCCATCCCCACACTGAACAAAGCAGCGAGGAACCACCTTATCTTTCTCCAGGGTGTAGTACAGAATTGCAGCATGAGTGTTGGCACCCCTGAACACTTCTTTGAAAAACAATTAATGCCTACTCTGCCACATGGGAAGACTGCTTTACCACAGGGAAATGGTCTTTTTGTAGGCTCTCGCCATACCAGGGAAAAGGACCAGGTACTCAGGTTCTGAAGGAGATAGAGTGGGAAACTCTGCCAGAATCTGCCCTCAGAGGTCATAGGAAAGAGAGAGAGGGGAAAAAAAAAACAAAACCCACCAGTGCAAAGCAGAAAGATGAGATGATTGAAAGGTAGAAGACTCTCAGGGCACAAGGGGCCATGAAAAGTCACCAAATCCATTCTCTAAATGGGGAAATTGAAGAGAGGGAAAGAAACTTCTCCAGGTCGCAGAGCAGGTTAGTAGGAGAGCCAAAATGAGTTTCCTGGGAAGAACTAAGATTTACTGAGGACTTACCAAACCCCCAGCTCAGTGGTTAGACATATATTTCTCTCTCTCTGGATCAGCTAACAACCTCCTACAGGAGATGTCTCCAAGCATTCAGGCCACACATATTTATTGAGTTCCTAACATGTTCCTGGGGGTGCCCTAGTTTCATCAGCCTTTGATTTATAATGAAGCAACATTAACTTTTAATTATGAAATTAAAATGTCCCTCGGCTCTCACAAGCTTACATATATCTCCGTCCCCTTCTTAGTTTGTCTTTCTGCTCAGACTAGAGCTTTCTGCAGGGAGGTTTGGATTTTCTATTTGTACCTGTGTCCACTCGTGATGCAGGAGTGAGCACCGGAGTGACCCCTAAGGGCAAGGAGCAAGCAGAGCCTTTCAAAGTAGTGAGATATAAGTTAGGATCGAGCTGAGGTCCTTTCCTGCTTTGAGATCTTGAGAAGCCCATCTCTGAAATTCTTTTGAGAAACTAAGCTCCCGTTTACTTCAGTGGATTGTTAAGAGAATCACATGAGCTAACTGGTATCAGAATGTGTTTTTTTTTTTGTTTTTTGGTTTTTGTTTTTAAAGTATTTATTTACTTGAGAGAGAGCACAGGCAGTGGGGAGGGGGCAGAGGCAGAGGGACAAGCAGACTCCCCTGCCGAGCAGGGAGCCTGGTGTGGGACTCGATCCCAGGACCCCAGAATCATGACCTGGCCTGAAGGCAGACACTTAACTGACTGGCCCACCTAAGCACCCCCAGTGTGAAAATGGTTTATATACTCTACAGTTGTGAAAAATGATGGTTATTGTCAGTAGATGTTCTACTGAGCAAGGAAGTTTACATTTGTGTAAGCTGGGTCTCCAAGCCCTGTGTTCCTCTAGCCCCTGTACCTCCCTTCAAATCTTCTGTTGTTTTAAAATGTCCATCTTCCTTGCAAAGTTAGTTTTAAAATGTCCATCTTCCTTGCAAAGTTTTGAGCTCAAGGAGGTCCATCCCCATGGTGCCAAGTACAGCACCTCCACACAGCATCACTGTGTGACTGGAAAAAAATGTATTTGAAGGTTACAAACTGCCAGATGTTTTGTTAGGCACAAAACCAGGTACTTCCTGACAGTTCTGTGAGCTTGAGATTATTATTCCCATTTTTGAGTCAAGAAACTGAAGCTTAGAGAAGGAAAGTAACTTCTATAGGTCCTAAAGTTCACCCATGTCTAAGCTGACACTTGAAGCCAAGTCTACTGAGCCCAAAACCACCCTACTCCATGAGGACCCTTCTCCTATCATCACCATCATTGTCATGGTCAACATTGGGTTCACTGGTCACTGCTATGGGGAGCAGGAGACAGATTGGGAGTTCTTCTTTTGCCCTGTTATGAATCCAGACCTCCTCTGCTGAGCCCCTGGCCTCTCTCCCTTTTTAAGGGCAGAGTTGATGAAGGAGGTAAAAGCAGGGGAAGGTTCCCTCCTACCAGGCCAGACCCAACTCCTCCTGGGTTATTAGGGGGAAATGCAGAAATGCCTTTATTTACATACAGATCTTCCTTTTCACTTTTAAGGAGAGGAGGGTTACAAGAGACAAATTGGAAGTAGGAAAATGTTTTTACTCCTCACCTTGCTGCTACTGGTGCTTTTTCCCTACACCCACGCATGACTCTCACAAATTTCCTTTGTCCTGAAGTTTATTCCACTGAGGCCAATGAGGCAAACAGATGCAGAGGCTGGGAGGTTCTGAAGAGCTTAGAGATGAAGGGCTTAACCCTAGGTCAGAAAGACTTGGGTTTGAATCTCAGCCTTACCTTTTGCAATCTCTTGTTTTCGTTCTCTGATTATAACAGAACTTAACTCATAGGATTGTTACTGGAATTATTACAAGCAGGAAGCACCCAGTAAATGTCAGTTGCTTTATTTTTTGTGTATTTTTTATTTTTTAAATTCAATTAATTTTGTATTTAAATTCAATTAGCCAACATATTATACATCATTAGTTTCAGATGTAGTGTTCAATAATTCATCAGTTGCTTACAACACCCAGTACTCATGATATCACAGGCTCTCCTTAATGTTCATCACCAAGTTACCCCATTCCCCCCCCCCCAACTCCTCTGCCCTCCAGCAACCCTCAGTTTGTTTCCTAGAGTTAAGGGTCTCTCATGGTTTTTCTCCCTCTCTGATGACTTCCCATTCAGTTTTCTCTCCCTTCCCCTGTGATCCTCTGTGCTCTTTCTTATATTCCACATATGAGTAAAATCATTAATTGTCTTTCTCTGAATGACTTATTTCGCTCAGCATAATGTCAGTGCTTTTGATGAAGTCCTGGTCAAGATCATGGACCACAAAGCCAGATAGCTTGGGTTTTGCCACTTACCACTATGTAATGTGGGGGTTCCTTTGCAAGTTACTTAAACCTCTCTGGTCATCAGTTTCCTCATTTGTAAATGATGTTTCCATCTGAGGTGGGTGTGTGAGTAAGGAGTGGCAGGTGGTAAGCATGAAGTTGTTACTACTGTGGTCCCTCCATAGGGCCTTGGGTGAAACTCCTTCCACCACATCCCTTCCTCTGCCTTTCTCTGAGTCCAGGATACCTGCTCCATTCATTTATGATAATTTAGTCACTTAGCAAGTATCCCCTGAGTACCTGTGTACCTGGGCCCTATGATACATCCTCAGGATACAGAGGTGGACAAAACAAGGTCCTAGACCTCACTGGCTTCATAAATGACTCCCTCCTTCTTCAAACTTTTTTTTTTTTTTGCTCTAGTTTTCATGAAATCTCAGTGTCTGTGTTTCATCCTGCTCCCTGCCACTCTACAGTGTCCTTCACCCCAAATCTCAGTGTTAGAGGGCTCCAGAGGCACCTCGGTGCTACAGATGCCCACCTTCATGCCCCCAGGGCAGCCTGCTCCCCAGGGCTCCAGGGACTGTGGGTAACTGCCTACCTGACATGACCTGGCTGGTGGCCAATAGTCACTGCAAGCTGCCTCAATCCTTCCCAGATCCCGTGTCCTCGACAGCATCACGACTGGTCTCCACCCCAGTCTCCTCTGTCTATGTGGCACCACCGTCTTCCCGTTGCTCAAGTCACAAAGTCCCCATCTGTCTTTGACTCATTCTGCATACAATCCATGCGCAGGTCGTACAAGGTTGTGGCCAAAATATTTCTCTAATTTGCCTTTCTCTTTTCATCACAGCCACCCTGCTCTGATTCAAGCCACTGTGATCTCTGGGGGGACCTGTTCAACAGCTTCCACTCATGCCCCTGAAATCCATTATCTCCACGACAGGCAAGGGAATCCTTTTACCACATTCCCTGTTAAAAATGACTTTTCACTGTGCCTAGACCAAACTCGGGCCCCAGGCTGCAAGGCCCTGTGGGAGTTATACCTTATGAACCTCGCCAGGCTCACCTTCCCATGTTTATCACGATCCCACCACGAACCTTCCCTCTGGTCTTTGAAAATGTCACACTCGTCCTTGCTTCTGGGTCTTTATTTGCCCAGAATTCTCTTGTCGGCCTCATTGAACAGCTCGTTCTTAAAGTCCTTCCAGGCTCAGCTCACCTCTCAGAGGCCTTTCCTGATCACACTATCTAAAGTAGACCCTGTCCCCATCCACTTGGTGATTCGCCATCATGTCACCCCCTTAGTGCATTCCTAGCATGTATTACTATCTGGGGTCACCTGGCTTAGATGCCATTCACCGTCTGTCATCCTCACCCACGGGTCAGCTCCTCGAAGGCAGGACCCGCATCTGCTTGGGTCACCCCCCCGGGGTCCTAGAAACAGTAAGTTCATAGCAAGTATGTGTCAAAAGAATGAATGAATAAACTGGATGATAAATACTTTAGCAGAAGGATATTTTTTTTTAAATCTATGGTAGTCCAGAAGAGAGAGCCGCTGTTCCTGAGAGAGTCGAGGAAGGCTCTTGGACAAAGGGCCATTAGGCCTAGCAGCAGAGGATGAGCAGGCTGTTAGCAGGCGGGGAGGGGGATGGGGAAGATAGGCATTTCCACCTGCAGGAATGGCAGACAGGAAGCACGGAGGAGAAGGACACATGTGCTAGGGTAGCTGCGGGTGTCTGGAAGCTGCAGGCAGGTCTCGAGCACAAGATGGAGGAAGGCAGGAGAAAAAGTGCCCACAGCCCACCCACCCAGTTCCCTTGGCTGGCTCTCTGGGTTTCCTGTGTGGTGGTTCCTCTTCTTGTCCCAACTGATTCCTCATATCCTTTGTGACCAGAAATTGTGTTCCGCCATATCCAGGGCGTTGCTGAGCCAGCGAAGCCATAACTGTGCCACTTCAGAGGACTAGATTATACATGACAAAGACAATGACTTTGTTTCATTTGTTCTGTTGTTTTTAAAGAAAGCGTTCTCAATTTTTCAGAAAAACTATTCTTCCTGCCTTAGGACATGCACCCTAACTTCCATAAACGTCTACTTTAACTTTTTCTTTTTTCCTTTAGCTTCATATTTATTGTGCTTTCTTTTCTACTTTAACTTAAAAAAAAAAAAAAAAAAAAAAACCAGGGAAGTAATTTAGTTGATAATAAAAAGATTAGATTTGGGGCTTTTTCTCCTGAGGCTCATGGGGAGACAGCTTCCTGGGGTAGCTGGGGAACTGTCAGGAAGTTTTTTTCTCAGCAGGGGAACTGTCTGGAAGTTTTCTTCCTCCCCTGACCACCCCCCCCCCCAGTGCCCTTTGAGAGTTTGAGAGGCTAAGCCTGCTAGGATCCTTAGAGATCCTTGAGTCCCCAGACCTCCCAGTCCCTCAGCTCAGAGATGAAGAAAACTGCATAGATCTGGCAATCCTCAGACCAGGGCGATTGCCTTGCTAGACTGGAAGCCCCTGAGAGCACAGCAGGACACAGAGGGACCTGGGTCCCTGCCCTGGCACTTCCCATGGCACAACGCTGTGCCAGCTACTGCTGCCCTTGGAGCTCCGGTCCGCTCCTCTGGAAGGACAAAGCAGCTCGTCCTCCTCACTTAGGGTTATGCCTGCAGAAGCTCCAGCTTCTTTCTGCTTACCCAACCCAGGACTAAGCCCCCTGCCCTGCCTGGGTTGGATCCCCCTTCTTTCTCTGGATCGAACCCATGCTGAACACTGAAGAGCTGTCCGGATCCGAGGGAGTCAGCCCCAACTCTCAGCACCAAGCACAGATCTGAGGTGAAGCAGGGAAGCGGCTCAGAATGTAGGGGGATAAAAAACCCATTTCCTCCCTGGTGTCTAGGAGGAAGCAACTCCACACTAAATTATGTTGCAAACATGCCCTAAGGTAGTTTTAGTTTTATTGGCGCTGATTTTAATTTACTCTTTAGGCCCCTGATAGCAGGATGAGCTGTCGGCTGCTGGCAAGGGGACAGCCCTTTATCACTTGGTTTTAATTAAGATTCTTAAGTTTGGAAGGAAAGAACAGAGATGCTTTCCTTCCCTTCTAATCTCAGTCTGAACTTGTAATGAAGGGCCCTGCATTAGCAACGCACTCCTTGCCCTGACTGACCATGAAAAGGGGCCTCATTTGACTGCTGGGGAAAATCTAGGCTGCATTTGTTTGTTCCTATCATTCACTGGTGGTTCCATCACTTTATTTCCTGTTCATTCCTCTGCCAAAGCCTGTACGATAACCTACCACACACCAGGCCTTGCTCTGTCCTATGGATTTAGAAAAAATCAATACTGTATGGTCCCTGACCTGGAAGAACTCGCATTTTAATGGGAGATAGGAATAAACAAAGCATTTTTATGGCACGTGGGAAGTGCCATGAGACAGAGAGCTGTGTCTTGAATTATGAGAGCACAGAGGAGGCTGTTACCTCATCCTGAGGAATAAAAGGCTATTTGAATTGTGATTTTTTTAGTACTGTCAGACAAATAACATTAGCTGCTATAACAACCAATCCCAAACTTCAGCGGCTTAGGATAGTAAAGGGTTCATCCCAGTTCGACCCGGGGCAAAAGGCTTGTTTTCCTCCCAGTGTGGACTCAGGGACATAGGCTTCTTCTGTCTTCCTTCTTACGATACATGTAGCTTCCATGCACAAGAGCAAGAGAGAATGTGGGTGATTGTGTATGAGGGTTATGGTCAGACCTGGAAGTGGCAGGTATCACCACTGCTGACATCCCATCGGCCCTCAGCCATGTTGCAAGGGAAAGGGGTCCACGGTCCAGGAAAAGGGAATGAGACCGTTGAGTACCCGCTCAGTTTCTGCCTTACATGTGCAGCTTGCATCAAAGTTAGCCAGATCAAAAGAAAACATATTCCAGGCAGAGGAGGTAGTTATGGTGTGTGAACATGGAGATGGAAGTCATGAGCGTAGCAGGTCCACGTACCACGGGTAGTTCCAGGTGGCTGGAGTGGTTGGTGTCAGACCAGGAGGGGCACCAGCCAAGACTAGACAGGGCAGGGACTGGACCATGTGGGGCCTTCCACAATATGTGAAGGGGCTTGCATTCTGTCCTGTGAACAGTAGAAAAATATAGAAAGGTTTCAACTAGGAAGTGACATGATGATTTGTTTGCATTTAAAAAGATCGCTCTGGTGCAGCAAGAAACTGGGGAAGAAGCTATTATAGCTGAATAAGTAAAGATGATGGGACTTGGATCAGACATGTTCCCGGTCCTCAAAGAGCTTACAGATATACCCACAGGCATACTTACCACCCAGATTAGCTGCAGAGCAGCAAGTACTATGCCAAAGCCCAAGCAAGAATCCAAGAGTCACTTTTAAAAAAAGGAAATTGAGGGGCGCCTGGGTGGCTCAGTGGGTTGAGCCGCTGCCTTCGGCTCAGGTCATGATCCCAGGTCCTGGGTTCAAGCCCCGCATCAGGCTTTCTGCTCAGCAGGGAGCCTGCTTCCTCCTCTCTCTCTGCCTGCCTCTCTGCCTACTTGTGATTTCTCTCTGTCAAATAAATAAATAGAATCTTTAAAAAAAAAAAAAAAAAAGGAAATTGAGACAGAGTGGAGAGTTGCTGCCTCTCCGTGCTCACAGACTGGGTTAACATTAGAACCAGAATTAGAGCCCCTGCTCCTGCCTTCTAACTGGGCCCATACAAGTCCATAAAGCCAGGTTAGGCACAAACCATAATAAGGATGTTGTCATTAGTATTAGTATTTGTGGTCCTCTGGATTCACCACAAAGTGCAGGGCATGTGTAGTGAAGAAGAAAGAACTTGGACCCTACTCAGGTAAATATCCTAGACAGTTTTTACTTCAGCTCCAGCCCATAGAACCTCAGAGGGGGAAGGGGTTTTAGAAACGAATTAATCCCTTAATGTTGTTTTGGAAATACTACCCAATGTGGTTAAATATGAAAAAGAAAGGAGAAGCATAAAAACTGGGGTGGGGGGGGCAGGCAGGAGATAGAAGTACTATGTACAGGTGACAAGTTTACAAACGCCTTTCTTCACTCCTTCTTTCCAGGCATCCTGACCTCCTTGCTGTTCCTGAAACATGCCAAGTGCATGTCATTGTTGCGTTTACTTCTCCTTTCACCTGGAAAACTCTTCCAACTGATAGCCTCAAGACTAACTCTCCTCCTCTGTTCATGTTGCCAATTTTCCAGAAACCTCTGTTACTTTCTATTCCACTTCTTTACTTTATTTGCCTCCATGGCACTAATGCCTCCTGACATCTTGTGTTTATTGATTGATTTGTTTATTCCCTTTCTCTCCTCATAGACTGTAAACTTTTGGAGCTCAGGAACTTTCTGTTGTATTCACTGCTCTATCCCCAGGACCCAGCACACTCCCTGGTGCATACCCAATGCCTAGAACACTGTCCGATACATCATAGGCACTAAGCGATTATTTGTTGAATAAGCAAATGAAAATCTAAGAAAACAAAATGATAAATTATTACAAATAATAATAGAATTAGTGAAGTATGGAGTACAAATTCAATATGTCAAGAACAAAAGCCTTTAGGGGTACCTGGCTGGCTCAGTTGAAGGGGCATGCAACTCTTGATTTTGGGATCATGAGCCCTTGATGAGTATAGAGAATTCTGAGTATAGAGAATTCTAAAAAAATAAATAAACTTTACAAAAAAGAATAAGAACCTTTTTATTTAAAGAACTATTAGAAGAGTTAATGGAAGAAAGCATCACATTTACGGCAGCAAGTAAAAATGTAAGCTGCCTTGGCATCAAAAAGGATATTCATGATTTATATGAAAACAAAACCAAAAACTTTTTTAAAAATGTCCTGCTTTACCCAAGAGAAAATTTGAATAAATGGAAAGTCAAAATATATTCTTGGATTGGAAGGCTCCAGTCACAAGACTTGATTCGTCCTATGATAATACGAAGTCTAATAGTGATTATATTATTGAGACTATTGACAGGGTTAGGGGAGAAAGAAAATTAAACAAGCTAATCATAAAGATCATACAGAAAAATATGCAAGACAATACAGGAATATTTGGGAAAAGAACCATAATGAGGTGATCATAAGCCCTTCAAATATTAAAATGCATTATATAAAACTCTGATTTGAAAAGATACATTCACCCCTATTTTTATGGCAGCATTGTTTACAATAGCCAACATATGGAAGCAGCCCAGGTGTCCATTGATAAATGAATGGATAAAGATTGGTATAAATGTGTATTTATGGTAGAATATTACTCAGCTACAAAAAGGAATGAGATCTCGGTATTTGTGATAAATGTGGATAGATCCAGAGGGCATTATGCCAAGTGAAATAAGTCAGAGACTAATACTCTATGATTTCCCTTTATATGTGGAATCTAAAAAACAAACAAACAAAAAACCAGAAACGGACCTACAATTATAGAGAACGAACTGGTGATTGCCAGGAGCAGGAGATGAGCAAAATGAGGGAAGGGGAGTTGGAAGTACAGGCTTCCAGTTATAGAAGGAATAAGTCTATGAAGAGGAAGGGTGCAGCATAGGGAACATAGTCAGTGGGATTGTAATAGTGTTGCATGGTGACAGATGTTAACTACACTTAAAACTATAAAATGAGGGGCGCCTGGGTGGCTCAGTGGGTTAAAGCCTCTGCCTTCAGTTCAGGTCATGATCCCAGGGTCCTGGGATCAAGCCCTGCATCGGGCTCTCTGCTCAGCGGGGAGCCTGCTTCTCCCTCTCTCTCTCTGCCTGACTCTCTGCCTACTTGTGATCTCTCTCTCTGTCAAAGAAATAAATAAAAATCTTAAAAAAAAAAAAACTATAAAATGAAGGTGTGCTTGAGTGGCTCAGTGGGTTAGAGCCTCTGCCTTCGGCTCAGGTCATGATCCCAGGGTCCTGGATCAAGCCCTGCATCGGGCTCTCTGCTTAGCAGGGAACCTGCTTCCTCCTCTCCCTCTGCCTGCCTCTCTGACTACTTGTGATCTCTGTCTATCAAATTAAAAAAAAAAAAAAAAAGATTCTCTCTCCCTTTCTCTCTGCCCCCTGCCTGTTCCTTCTAAAAAAAATATATATATATATAAAATGAAATAAGATACATTATAAACTTAGCATAATTAAAACTGTGTGGTATTGACACAAGAATAGATAAATGATTAGAACAGGATAAAAAGCACAAAAATAACCCAAATCCATACCAAAATGTGTATGGTAAAGATGACTTTTCAAGTCCGTGGGGAGAAAATGCACAATTTCATAAATAGTGTGGGACAGTAAAGTGCAATCCTTACCTCACAACCTAGGTCCATGTGAATTAAGTTTGAAATGGAATATTTAAATATAAAAGTGAAACAATAAAATTAATAGAAGAAATGATGAAAAATTTGACTCAGAAACCACAAAAGGAAAGATTGATAAATCTATATAAAAATCAGCATTTAGAAATTTCTGAATGGAAAAAAGTACTAGTAGAAGTAAAGTGAAAAAAAATGACCAGCAGAGCAAAATATTTTTGTACTAAACATAAAAACTAATATTCCAGCTTTCAAAATGGGCAGGTGAAATTAATAAACAATTCATAGAAAACAAAATGCAAATGGTTCTTAAACGTATGAAAAGCCTAAACTTAACCAAGCAATAAAAGAGAATTATACTAAGAGAAATTCAGATTAAAACTAATCTTAGGGGTGCCTGGATGGCTCAGTGGTTAAGCATCTGACACTTAATATCAGCTCAGGTCTTGATCTCAGGGCTGTGAGTTCAAGCCCCGTGCTGGGCTCCATACTGGGTGTGGAGCCTACTTAAAAAAAAAAAACAAAAAACAAAAGGACTATTCTTAGATATCCTATTTCACCCTCCCACCAACTTGGCGAATATCACAAAGTTTCGTTCCACGCATGTTGTCAAGTTAATTGCCAAAGAGACATTGTAATATTTTGCTAGGAGTATGAACTGGTCCTTTTGGAGAGGTCAGTCTGTCAGTATTGATCAGAACTGCAATGCCCAGGGGACCCAGAAATTCTGCTTCTTGAAATTTATCCTACGTATAATTATATATGTGTGAAATAGCATATATTCAGAGTCAATCACTGAGACATTTTTGGTAACAGGAAAAGGTTGGAAATCACTTAAATGTCTGTCGATAGGAGACTAGCTATACGGTTTAAATATGGCTGTTAAAAAGAATGAAGTAACTGTTGCTGCACTGAGAAAAAATTACCTCCAAGACATGTTAGGAGAAAAAAAGCAGATCCAAATAGTGTGTTCGGTGTGCCCTCATTTGTTTGTCCTGGGGACAGCAGGGTTGGATAGGGGATGGATATTTACTTGTTTGTGTGTGAAGCATCTCTGGAAGGAAGCAGGAGAACCTGATAACATGAGTGGCCTCTGGAGAGTGAAACTGGGTGCCTAGAGATTGGAAGAGATGATAGAGGTTTCTCCCTATAAATCCTCCCATATCTTTTTGACTTTTGAACCATGTAGATCAATCAGTATAACTTGCTGGTTATTTAAAGTAAAATCACATTAGGTACCAGGTGCCAGGTGTCAGGATAGGGCAGCGGAAGCCACTCCAGAATGTTACCAGAAGAACCAGGTTCTAATTCTTACTCCTTTGCTAAGTGGCTGGCCGGCCAGCCTCCAGCAAGCAGCACCCCGCCCCCCTCCCACCCCCCACACCTGCACAGCACTGAGCCTGGCAAGGTCAAAGCTGCTGGCTTCCGGCTTCGGCGTCCAGAGATTTAGAAACTGTAGTTTTCTTTTCCTTACACATTTCTTAAGTCATCTCTCTGCCTCCTCCTCTCCTCTGCAGCTCATCAAAAGCTCAGAGGAAAGACAGACAATTGACAGAAAATAAAATTGCGAAGATGACTTTATAGGGCTCCTGTTGAATCATTGTGTATTCCACCTCCAAAGCTGAAAATGATGAGTTTAATATCACACAGAGCAGTGCATCTTGTGTCTCTCCGAAGACAGCTTATGCTACCCAGAGAGTTGGGAGCTCGGCAAGACATAATTTTTCACTCCAACTCAGAGGCAAATGAAATGACAGTCATCAGGCCCACATTCTAGAAGCAACACGGTTTTCATTTGGTTTTAACTTCGTTTTAAAGTGTCCCAAGGAGGAAGAAGCCTTCTACACACAGTCTCTCTTTCTTTCCCAGGAATGCATGCTCAAAGGGGGATGGAAAGGTGGCCGGGGTTTGCCTTGGCCATTTCTAGAGCTGACCCGTTGATGGTGGGAAGTTAACCGTGCCGGCGGTCGGGCGACCCTGGTTTCAGTCTCCGTTTTGCTAGGCTAGACAAGCCTCTCTCAAACTCGGAGCTTCTGTCACTCTCAGAAAGGATTTTTAGGTATACATTGGGCTGATTTGAGGGACATTGAAGATTTGGGAGCCAAAAAAATTCCCCAATTCTTGCCAGTCTGTTCTGGTGTCTGGACAGTCTCTCTGGAGTCACTGGTCCAGTCATTCTGCATGCAGCTCCTAAGCCCCCTTTATGTCCAGCCACAGGCTCTTTATAGCCCTCTCCCTACCTTCAGGGAGCTCGTAATTTGGAATATTTGCAAATAATGCCATATCAGGCTAGGGAATCCCTTAAATATGTGTAAGTAGAGAGCAGAGAAAGTCAAAATCATCTTTACAGAGTACAAGGTATAAGGTGTATTATTTTTTCCATGCCCTATTTATATATTATTGGGGAGCAGGTATGGCAACATAAAATGAGGTTAAATAAAAGAATTAATATGTCACGTGTAAAACTCCCAGAGTCATGCTCGGCATGCATTAAAATGTGCAGTAAATGATAGTAATTATCGCTGCAATGTTTGGTTCCCACCATAACTCTCTGAGGTTGGAAGTAAAATGACCCATTTGCCAAATACAAAAGCTGAGACTCCTTGTAGGACCACGATCTCTCCCAGACCCCCTCAGCTAGAAATGGCCCTGTTGGGCCCAAACCATAAGCAGCCCCAATAGAAATACAATTGTGTCATCTGAAGGTACTTCTCATTAATCAGAAAAACAAAGTCGGTTAGTGCCTTTAGTCACGAATGTTATTAACTGTTCTGGGTAAGCAACATCCCGATATAACCCACCAAAGCCCTCACCCCTTCAGAACTCTGAAGAGGGCTACTAAAGGTAATGCTCTCAGCCCCTGGGGGCAGATGGTGTTAGAAGTGAGGAGAAATTGGGGTTCACAAGTCTTAACCCTTCCAATTACATTGCAGAGGTGTGCTAAGTCTGACCCACAGGCGTAGCTCGGGAGGAAGTGTGTGTGTGTTGCACACTGTGTTTAGCGTCTGGTCCTTTAAGGCGAGCTCTGTGACCCCAGACTTCTCATTTGTCATCCTTTCTTTCAACAGAAAACAAGCCTGGAGTTTTATATTGACATCCACGCCCACTCCACCATGATGAATGGCTTCATGTACGGCAACATCTTTGAGGATGAGGAACGGTTCCAGAGGCAGGCCATTTTCCCCAAGCTCCTCTGCCAGAATGCCGAGGACTTCTCCTACGTAGGTCAAGAGTTCTCTCTCAGCAGCCCCCATCCAGCTCCCTCCCCTTCCTCTTCACTCAGCTCAGTGGGGTTTACTGTTCTCAGGACGCCAGCTCTGTGCCAGGCCCTGTGTGGGTGATAAAGACAGAGGTGAACAAGCAGCGCCTCACCAGTCAGCGGGGAGAGTCTTGGAAAAGGCAGCATCTGGTCTTTCTGAGGAGCCGGGATTTGTTCAGTTGAGGTGACCCCGGCTTTCGCAAAATAAGGGACTCACCAAGAACCACCCACCCTGGCTCCTGCCCCGGGGGTCTGGGGTCTACTTTCTCCTCATCGGTCTCTTTTAGTAGGAGCCTCGCCCCCTACTGAAGGGGGTCATGTGCCTGCCATGTTCTCTCTCCCTCCGTCCATGACTGTTTGTGGGTCTTGATTTCTTCCTCAGTAATTTGTGGGCGGTCATGTTCTGCCCTGCCCACATCATAGCTTCCTGGGAGGGCAGAGGCAGTAACAGGCAGCCGAGAACTCTACAGACAGTGAAGACCTCAGCAGACCCCAGAGACTGGTTGTTACTCCCCACCTCACACGCGCAGAGGAAGACTCAGCAGCGAGAATAATTTGCAGCAAAAAGTGGTACTGGAAAAGGGCAAGGAGAGAAGATAAGGAAGAGAATCAGCATGGGGTGTGAGGACATGGGAGAGAGTTGTTGTACATTTTCCTTTGTTTTGATACTGAAAGTCCAAGGCCTGTTATTTCCATGTGGCCAGAGGGGGAGAGTCCCACAAAGGTCATAGCAATTTTTGAAGGTGATGAGCTGAAAACTTCCCTGCCCTTTGCTCCAGGCCTGGACATTAGTGGAGATGATGAATTTCTCCATGAAGAATATACACTTTGAATCCCAGAAGTTTTTGAATGCTAGGCTAGGAAAGGAACTGGCTCAGTCTCCTCTTTGTATTCAAGAGACACCTATGGCCCAGAGAAATTCAGTATGTGCAGCGAAGTGACTCAGCATTTGGTGCAGAATCAAAGCAATTTGCATCTCTGGGGTAGAAAGAGCCATGCCTGTTTCTGCAGGAATCTACAGGGATGGCCAGTCCCAGGCTTTTTGAAACTACTGAATTTCAGACCGTGGTCTCCTGGGTCATATTCTCTGGGAGGCCTCAGAGACCCTCACAGGGGTGAGGTTCCCATGGCAAAACAAAAGGGGCACCAGTCTAGGAGCTTTGTTTCTGGCCTTGCCTGATGATGTTCCTGTACTGCAGCCAACTTAAGAGCTCAAGGCCAGGGTCAAGGTCATCTGTTCTCATCCAGTCTCTGTCTCCCTTCTTCTCTGATCCTTGGTACCTGACTCTAAAATGATTTCACTGCATGGACCTCAAGGGTCTTTTCAGATGTGACATTCTAATTTTCTGACCCCTTTCTTTACCTCAGAATTCACACACACACACACACACACACACACACACACACACACGCTTCTCTTTGTTTAAACTTGTCTCTAAATACCTGCCTTGTTTTGCTATTTTCTTTCTCCCTCTTTTCCTTCTTCTCTTACACCCTGCTTCACAAGACACACATTCTCTTATTAAAACCACAATCTGTTTATTTACTTAGAGCTCCATGGGTGACCACAGAATGCCCCCTTTAACCACAGATGAGTCACCCTCACAATTCCGTGAAATAAATATTATTACCACCTCCATTTTATAGATGAAGAAACAGGCTAAGCCAAACAAGGCAAGTTGCCTAACATCTCCCACATTTTTAAAAGATTTTATTTATTTATTTATTTATTTATTTATTTATTTATTTGAGAGAGAGCACAAGTAGAGTGAGGGTCAGAGGGAGAAGCAGGCTCCCCGCTGAGCAGGGAGCCCAATGTGGGACTTGATCCCAGGACTCTGGGATCATGACCTGAGCTGAAGGCAGACGCTCAACGACTGAGCCACCTGGGTGCTCCCATCTCGCACATTTTTGAACGGAGGCCTTGAGATGTCAACCTGCTTGTTCCTGTCCTCTCTCTGTCTACCGGGATGGGTGAGGCCAATACCCGAGTGGAGGAACAGCCATGATCCCTACCGCCTGGTGACGTTGGGTGGGAGTTCAGCTGCCCCTCGTGACGGGGGAGCATTGCGAAGGAGGGTTGGGATGTCTGGAGTCACTCGGTCCTCGGTACAAATCTGTGCTGTGTCCCTTGCATCCTCCATCTCTGTGAGCCTCGTTGTCTCCCCCAGAGGGGCAAAGCGGCAACACCTCCATCAAGGGGTTAGTCTGAAGCATAAAGGAGATGCCGTGTGGGAAACAACATTATAAAGTTGAAAGCACTGCCCAAATTTTAACTTTGATTATCATCACAGTATCAATGCTTCTTGCTCTCTCTCTGCTCTCCCTTGCTTCATCCATCCCCATTCAGAGTCCCACAAATATTTGTTCAATGGAAGTCACTATCCAAAGTTGGATGCCTTCTATTAGTTCTGTTTGTTTATTTCATCAGTCCCCATAATAACCCTGTGATGTGTGATTAACATCCCACTTTGCAGAGGAGGAAGCTGAGACCCAGATGTGTTTTAAGACTTGCTAAAATGCCAATAGCCAGCAGGGCCCGGTCCTGATTCTCTCTTCCCTGCTTTGTCTTTCCCAGTCCAGCACATCCTTTAACCGGGATGCAGTGAAAGCAGGAACCGGACGTCGCTTCCTCGGGGGGCTTCTGGACCACACGTCCTATTGCTACACCCTCGAGGTCTCCTTCTATAGCTACATCATTGGAGGCACCACGGCTGCTGTGCCCTACACGGAGGAAGCCTGTATCCTTGGCAAGTTCCCCCAGCCCGGGGCCAGCCCGCATCTAGCGGAGAGTATCCAGGTCTGGTGAGATTTAATGGGCAGATCAGGAATCTGGTCTCCAGCTCAGTGAGGGCTGACACTTTGGGGGTGAGGATGGAGGCTGTTCTGCTGATGGCATCTTTGGATTGTCCTTTATGGCCCTTACCCTGCTAATGGACACCCCCCCCTTCCCACCTGCCTCTGCTATGGCCTTATGCTGCTCTCATCTCTGTCTCCCCTCCATGCCCTCATGACGGAGTGAGTCTTCTGCCATCTAAGATATGTGAGCACACAGTCTGGAGGACCGTCCCTTGGGCTGCTGAGGAAGACCTGAGTGGTCTTGACTCCTCCTCCTAACCTCGAACATGTAAAACTGTATTTTCTCTTTTCACCTCCAATCTTTTTACACTCTTGCCCTCTTTCTCTTCTCTCTGCTCACCAGTTTTCATTGTACCATTTTTCTCTCCTTGTCCTCTCTCCTTCTAGCTCTAGTTTCTGTGTTTTTTTTTTTTCTCCCTACTATGTTCCCTCCCTCTTGTCTTCTTTCTTCTCTCTGTCCTCCTCTCCTCTCCTTCTCTTCCCATGCCTCTGTCTGCCCTGCCTTCCTTCCCATCCTTTGCACATCTTTCTTTCTGATTTGGCATTTCCTTCACCAAATTGTTTTTCCTCTTGACCTCATGACAACATTTTCCAAAAGCCCCTATGCTTGTTATAATGAAATTGCAGGTTATTTCCAGCTTGCTTGACTTTCTAGGGACTACTTTAGTCATTCTAGTTTCCTGGGTGTTGATTTTAATATCAAGGTCACTGCATAAGGATTGTGTCAGATTGTGACAGTTTTTGTGTTCCTTTATCTTTTTGTTTTTGGACTGACCCATTTCTCCTCTCCTAACACTGAGTTTTCTTAGAGAAAGGATTCTAGTTAACAGAGGAGAAAGGAAAGGGACAATATTAACTCTGTGTGTGTGTGTATATATATAAAAATTCTCTCTCCCCAAAGTGGAAGTGCTCCTTTTAGCCTTTTTCAACCTTGGGTGAGTGTTTCCAGAGTTTCCAGAGTTCCTGTCATACTCTGTGCAGGAAAAGCTCCTTTCTGGTTGGGGCATGACTCCAGACTAGTCCACCCAGTCAGCGCCAGCCTGGTGGCTCTGGGGGATCCAGTTACCTTGCTGAGTACATGGGAGGCAGGGCGATGGCGTCGGACGGAAGGATGAGCCAAGGATAGGTCAGGTGTTAGAATGGTGCTCCAAATCCGGCAGAACACCGGAAAGATCATGATAAGAGCTGAAAGTCCCCCTCCTTCCAGTTGCCAAGCCTGAGACAGTCATCTTAAAATCTGCTTTAATGTCTCAAGGCCAAGGGAGGAGGCTCTGTTCTGGGGTAGAGGACCCTGGCCACTTGTGTGTGCCTTGCTGTTCCTCCCTGCCCCTCCCCCACCCCCACACTTGATGTGTAGCCATGACTTCTCCAGGATCTGCTAACTCCTATAATACATAGAGAGGTGGCAGTCCACGCTGCTCCTGCTTTGCTCTCCCCAATGCTGCCTTTCTGAGCATGCGTGCCGGAAGGGATCCCACAGATTTATTCGTAGTGAGCGGTAGGTCCCACCCAAGGAGACCTGCACTGAGTCTGTGGTTGATTTCTGATGCCAGAGGTGCTTTCTCAGCACCTCACGTGCTTTTGTGTTGGAAGTAAATGCATTGCTTTGTAGACTGCCCCTCCCTTGGCCAGGCCCAGATTTCCCCCTCAACACCCAGTCCTCATTCATCAAAATAAACACACTGTCAGTACGTGCCAGGAATTCTACGAGGCACCCGGGGTAAAATACTCAACAACAAGCCAAGGTCCCTGACTCCCAGAGCTTTCGGTCTACTCCAGGAGGCGGGAATGACAGTATGGTCTGGGAGGAAGTCCTTCAGACTGGGACACGAGAGACCTGAACTACCCCTCAGCAAGTCTTGTGACCTCCCCAAGGTGAGCCTGTCCCCTTCACAGAGGGACTGTGAGCCATCGCTCTCCTAATCCCTGCTATGGAAATTAAATAGAGACCGTCACGAAAAATGAGGCATTGAGCAAAGAGCAGGTTTTCCATGGAAACAAATCTGGGTTTGAATCCTGGCCTAGCCACTGGCCAGATGTGTCGCCTTGGGCAACTTTTGTCATCTGACTGGGCCTCGGTGTCCTCCTCTATAACGGGAGGACATAGAACTAAACCTCACTGAGCTGCAGGGAGTTAAAATGAAGTAATGTGTGTGAATCTGCACTGTCAGCTTTCAGTATTCAGTGACTGTCAGTTAAAACATCCAAAAGGCGTAGGCAACTCTGAATGAGGACCTGCATTCGTGTGAAGAAGGGGCTGTTAGAACAAGGGCCATGGCCATGTTGGCGGGGTTCATGGGACAAAGGGTCTCATAGAGTCACCACAACTGAGGGCCTTGGCCTTCCAACACCAAGTAGCTCAGAGTGGGGGCTTAGGGTTCCCATGGCAGGGTTTCACGTCTGCCCCCCCAGAGCGGCCCTTCTCCCGTCAGGGCATGTGGAGAACACATTAGTTATCCAGGGCATGCTGGGTGAGAGTAAGGCCAGGGAAGGGATTAGGGAGGAGGGAATCCTGAGGGATGTTACACCCCAGCCCACAGTAACATCCGCCTCTCCACCCACTAGAACATATGTATCTGTCAGCTTAATTGTTCTCCCTGGAACCGCTCATGTTATTGGGGCTTGTTCTCCGACTTTAGTTCTCCGCTCCATCGGGGAAATGCAGCAGCTGACGCAGTCATTGATGCTTCCCCTGCTGTGTGACCTTGGGCTGCTTATCTCACTGCTCTGAGCCTATTTCCCCATTCGTAAGGCTGAAAGTAGTGATAATGCTCTGCAGGGTTCTTGCCAGAGTGAAATGATGCCGTGGGTCTCCAATCCACAGGCACTGCCTGGCACGTGATAGGTACTCAACAGATGTTCCTTCTGCCCGCACTTTCCTCACCCCCGTGCAGACTGCATAGCTTTCCTTTTATTGGGTGAGTCTTTAACCTGATGATCTGCCTCTGGGGTTTGAACGCTGATTCCACCACCATTACTGGGGAACCTGCCTTCTCTAGCTTCCGTGTCTGAGACTTCTACCTGTCAGAGCCGTGGAATCTCGGGTGGACTTGATGTCTACTATGGTCCCATCCGGCTCGGATATTCTAAGATTTTTTTCTGATTCTGAAATCTGAAATTTTATAATCCCATGCTTAGATGAATTTATGAAATCAAGAATCCACAATTCTCTTGTTTGGCGAGTCTAAAGATGGGGTGATTCCTTGAGCATAAGCATTCAGTCTAATAGGGAAAACCAATACAAAGGTGTTCTGGACAGCCAGTCAGGCAAAGCCCAGAGCTGCTTTCATTCTTTTAATTAAGGGAGTCTTAACTCAGGGGCTTCTGCATGGACTTCAAGAAGAGCCTATGAACTGTCCACAGTTTATGCAAAACTGTCAGTAAAGATGCATAGTTCATTTTTTAGAAGGAAAATGCATGGCTTTTAACAGAATCTAAAAGGGGGTCATCTTCAGAGGCTTCTGCCCTGGCTGATGACGGTCTCTGTCCATGTGTCTGATATAGGAGTCCTGCATGTCAGTTCTGCTTTGCATCGTTCTAGCTAAGGGCCTTAACCCAGTTAATTAACCACTCTGAACCTCAGTTTCTTCATCTGTAAAGTAAGGATAACGATTATTTGGTTCACAGGGTTGCTTTGAGCGTTACATGGAAGAATGCAGATAAATCACTGGGCACACACTCAGTGCCATTAAACATCCCTCTCCTTCCCTTCCTGTGGTTTGTTGTTTTTGTTGTCATTGTGAAATGATAAATTCTGGAGAATTTTGGACCATTCTTTAGCAAACCCTATTTATAAT
Organism: Lutra lutra; assembly: GCF_902655055.1. Taxonomy (NCBI): domain Eukaryota; kingdom Metazoa; phylum Chordata; class Mammalia; order Carnivora; family Mustelidae; genus Lutra; species Lutra lutra. Next base: position 159,350,612 of record NC_062281.1, read on the forward strand.
TTACTGGCCTGCCAAGTCATAAATATGCTCTGTTCAAATAATTAAAAAAAGAAGAAGAAGAAGAAGAAAAATAAGAGAGAGAGAGAGAGAGAGAGAGAGAGAGAGAAAGGCTAAACTGGAATCATAAAATAACCCAGAGCTTCTCTGGCCTTTGCTCCAGGAAGTAGCTCTTTGACATAATGGATGAGACCTTGGGTCCTGAGCAAACTGGTTTCCACATAGACTTATAGTTGTGGGCATATTGAAATCAGAAAATGCTGGCTGTGGGAGAAGAGAATGGCTGGTGTGGCCCAGAAAAGACGCAGAAATTTAGAATTCAGCTAACTGGCTTGGTCTGAGTGTACAGCCTACTATGTGCCTTGCACCGGGTTCTCTGAAATAGGCATCAGACGGTGGAGATATCATTTATTTACTTGCCCATTGAACACAACTCATTAAATACTAGAAATAGATGGATAAGGCATGGGCCCTGCCTTTAAGGAGGAGATAGTTTGGAAGGAGGGAGAAAAGTAGAGACAGCAGCATCAGAGAGTCAACGCTAGGGCAGAGGGGAATTCTGCCGGTCAGAGAAGCATATGGGAGTCAGGTAACCCTGCAGGAGTGGAAGGGAGGAGAGGGAAGAAAGGTTTCCCAGAGAAAGAGAAATTAAGTCTCAGACCTAGAGGATAAAAGGCACACAGGCAGGAGGAGGGGTTGCGGGGCTGGGGGGGGGGGACAGCCTTCCTGGCAGATGTAGACATACAGGGGAGAACCTGGATGACAGAGAGAGAACACGTGTGTCCAAAATAATGGAGGGTAGTTGGGGCTGTGCCCGAAGCAACAGGTGATGAAAGAAACACAGGCAGAGTTGATGGAGAAGAGAAGGGGAAAGATTTGGGAACTCTGTAACAGGTACATTGAACAAGCTGTGCCCACAGGGTGCAATTAGAAAGTATTTTTTGTCCCCCACTGACCCTACAGATAGATGGAGATAGATTATAGATCTAGATCTAGACATATAAAAGCTCTGGCAGGCCCCATGACTTTCTAATATCTCTCAGGAAATTAAAAGTTTTCTAATTAACTCTAGTCACCAAAGAGTCTCAGTTCAGCAATGACTATGTCTGGTCCAGTCAAAGCCATCACGGCTCTTCAAAGTAAAAACCCACCCCGTCCTCCAGCTCAGGCTTGTCTTAAGCTCAAGGTGACTTGTGTTTGCTCAGCTTGTCTTGCAGCAGCCCCCCCCCCGCCCCCAAATTGCTAACCCCAGGTGTTCAGCCCTCCAAGTTTGAGCAGGATGAGGGAGAGGAGGAAAGGAGTGGGAAGGTCTTAGGCGACTGGTACTTTCTAGAGATGGCATGAGCAAGCCCTCATAAGCTTCTTCAGGCATACCTTCCCTGGCCTTGGGGTGCCATGGATATTGGCAAGTCCATCTGTTCAAGCCAGGTGTTTATTTCCTCAGTCCCTAGTGATCTGGTGGTTCACCTCTTTGGATCACTGTACCCCTCCAGTAGCCCTCTTGTCTGAGGGGGAGCTAAAAGTTGCAGAACAGGCTTTCCGGTTTCTGGTCCTGCCTGCCTGTCTCATACCTCACTTTGAAATGTAGTAGCTGTAGACTTGGGATCTTGGCTAAAACCAAGAGGAAGACAGTTCATTTTAACAGCAGGTTTCAGTATCTAACAGTTAGGATTGAGTATCTTTGGTGATTACTTGGATGTGGGGTTAAAGGATGAAGTCAAGGAACATACCCCATTTTCTTGATTTGGAACAATGTGGCAGATGGTGGGACCGGTCACTTAAATTGGAGAAAGGGATTGGGGAAGGGATATTCTGAGCTCAAGGATGAATCAAGTGTGGGGGGTTCCTGTGGCATGCAAATGAAGAAGTTTAGGAGGCAGATGACTATATGAGCCTGAAGTTCTGGAGAGAGGTCTGGACTTTGGCCAGAGTCATAGTAGATTTTTCTACAAAGTACTATAGGGTCATAATGGAGGGAGTGATGTTCCTGGCATGCACAGTCATGCACACTCCCTTGATGAGTTGGTGAAAAGAATGCTGAACTAAGATCCCCATTCCAGTATAGCCCTTTGCCCCTTGCCTCCCTCATAAAGCTGTGTGACCTTAGTTAAGTTACTTCACCTCTCTGGCTACAGTGTGATACTAGGTAGAACTAGTATCAGTGACTGCCAATGAATGAATGAATGAATGAAGCAGAAGCAGGCCTCGCCACTATCTGCTAGCTGGCTCCTAATAGGACAATGGATGATATGATCTTGTGTTGCTCAGAGGAATTATCAGAATACATATATGTGTGTATTGGGGCTGTTGGAGGAGGTGTGGTGGGGCAGGCAGGTACTGCCTGGATTTTCTCTCTTGGTAAGGAGGCTTCACCTTTTAGACAGAAGAATAAGAAGCCGTCAGGTCTGACCTGTTGGTTGGCATGTACTAATACCTATGTACTTCCCAGTTCCTGATTGTCATGCCCAGGGTCAAGCCTTGGTTAAAATTCATAAGCAAAAAATGCTTCAATCAGAGGGCTTTGGGAACAGAAGACTAAACTGGATGGAGGCCTGTGGCTTTCTTTTTCTCCTCCATGCAGGTATGCACTAGAATTTGATTTTTAAACATGAGCCCTTACTAAATGGCTGAGTGAATGAATGACTGATAGCAAGTAGCAGTAGTAATGGTAAGAATAATAACATTGAGAAATGCTTTGTGAGACAGGTCAGGATCCCTTCACTGGAGGACTGGCTTGCCTCTAATTTACCATGTTGGTTTGGGAAGATCTGTTCCCTATTCTGGGTTCAAATTTTCCTGTCTTCAGTTTAGAAGATGAAATGATATGATTTCTAAATCCTTAGCTCACTAGCTAGATGGGTAGATAGATAGACACAGAAAGAATCATTTGATTTTTGGCCTTTGAAATAAGCACCCCCACTTTACAGTAGGGAAACCAAAGCCCAGGAAAGTCAAATAACAGGCTCAGGTTTATTCTCTCAATCCTGCCTGGTGTCCTTGTCTTCCTTTCTTCCCTGCTCTGCGGTTGGCCTAAATTCCCTCCATTTCCTGGAAGACAAAAGCCCTTTCCTGAACCCCACATAGTTGGGGTGTACCAGCCAGCCCTGTCCATCTGCTAGCCCCGCTCTCCATAACCCTTACCCCTGGCCTTGACCCGGTTATAATCTCTGATCACCCAAATGTCACACAGACCCTTCATCTGTGGTGCCCAAGCTGGGCTGCCTTGCCCTTTGAGAGCCCCACTTGGGCCCCGTTGCCTCCTACCTCCACATCAAAACATTCCTCCTCTCCAGGCCTAGAAAACCAAAATGTCATTACCTTCCCCCAGCCTCCCTCATTCCCACAAATGAGGTTTCTAAGGGTTTTATCTGCTGTTGTCAAGTTTATAGCCATAATTCGAAATGCTGTTAATATTACTGACAGCAGAGAGCTACAAATTACAAAGTTGTAAAGTTTCTTTATGGTGATAACTGTCATCCTTCACCAGCAGCACTGTGAGGCTCCATGGAAACCAAGTTGATGATAAAGAGAGTTGATATTGTTTCAGGATTATGGCTGTTAGCTGACGGTCAGGAAAAGTCCTGGCTAGTTCTTCAGTAATTCGAACCTGTTTGTTTATATTCATGGTCATTTGCACACTCATGTGCACACTTACTTGTGTTCCCATCCTCTTGTTTTATGGATGTGGGGAGAGCCGCCAGCATGGAAGAATTTTATCAAAGATCAGTTCGAATCTGTTGCAGACTTACACCTAACTTTGACCAACTTGAAGGACAAAGAGAGGGACCATGTGCCACACTGTGGGTGTTTAATAAATAATTGTCGAATGGCTGAATGCCTGGAATACTTGGAGGGTTAGACAATATTAAGAATAAAGATGTTAAATAATTTCTGCCTTTAGTATAAAATAAAACAAAAGCAGCTTTAGAAGTCCTGATTCAGGGAAATCAGGTTTTCTGTGTAGAAAAATGGTCTAGGCATCTTAATTGACACTATTAAGCTCAATATGTAGCAATGGCCACATCCACCACACACTGTCCTCCTGCTGAAATTGATGCTGACTGGTTGCATTAATGGAATCAGGAGTCAGGAGCAAGGAGATGCTGCCCTTTCTTTGTCCTGCTGTGTCACTGACTGCTGGAGTCCCATGGTTGTTTCTGGCCCCTACTCTATGCAGGACATTGAGAAAATGGTATAAGCCCTCTGAAGCACTAAGATGGGAAAGGAAGACAAAACCAGGTTGGCCAACTATCCAGGTTTGCCTGGGACCTAGGGGTTTCCTGAGACAGGGGACTTCCAGTGCTGAAACCAGGATAGTCCTATGCAAACCAATGTGGTCAGTCACCCTATCCAAAGCTATGACCTGTGAAGAACTTGTCAAGGAATTGGGGATATTTTCCTTTTGGAAGCCTTGATTTGGTCAAATTTCTAAAGAGCTGTCATGGAGCAGAGAGAGTCAATCTGTTCTGTGTGGCCCTAGGGGTCAGAACAAGTGCCAGTGGGAGGCAGCTTCATTTTGAACCTCTATGTGGAAGAAGACAGGACCACGTTCACTGAGCATCTCTTGTGCACCAGAACCTGGCCTGGGGATGCAGACTCAAGTGGTCATGCAGTTTATGGGGATGCAGACTCAAGTGGTCATGACCTCTGCCCAGAGAAGTTCCTGGTATGGTGAGGGAGACAGGCAGGAAAGTGACTACTAGAGCACAGTGCTGTGACAGAGGGAGGACACGAGAAGTGGCTAGAAGGAGCATCAGACCCAGCCTTGGGGATGCCAAGGGTAGGAGAAAATGCAATGAGAAAGGTACCACACAAGAGCCTTGTGGGCCAGGAGAGTGCTGTGTGCAGGGTCTGGAGCACTGGGAAAGCTGCTTCCCTCCTTTGGACGAGTCCAGGCCTTGGGGTATGAGATAGTAGGGGTGAGAAGCATTGAGGCTAGAGAGGACTGTGGGAACCAGTTGGTGGTTTCAGGGAGAGTGTCATGGTGCATGGGGAAGATGGTGGCTTGGGGCAGCTGGGGATAGAGTGCAACCCAGAGCCTTGTCATCTCCCAACCCTTCAAGTACCACACTCAGCCTGCCTTCGTCTCTCTCTTCTTGTCTGGCTGTGCTCCCTGGGAACTGGCTCTGTAAGTGAGTCAGAGGATCCTCTTCTTCCTAATTCCCTAGGGAACCCAGAGTTCCAGCTTCCCAGATGACCGCATATGACCAGAGGTTTGGGGATATCTCCCGGTAGCATCGTTGTGTAATGGGCAGTGTTCCCAGGTGAGATTCTTGATGTGTTGACTTTTGTTAATCTGGTCTCTGCCACTGGCCTGCTGTGTGATCTTGAGCAAATCATTGGCCTTCCCTGATCCCACTTTCCCATCAGTGACATTAAGAGTTTGGACAGAGGGCCTCCATCCTCCAAATCTCATTTGAAGAGCCTCTTGAACCTGAATCTAACTCATTTATTGAACATCTACTAAGTACTGAACACGGTCATCCCTAGGATTTTGTCCAACCTCTGAGGGCATGGGCCATTCTCCTCAGGACCACCATCCCTCCCTTTCTTCCGGAAAGCCCTGGAACCAGCACCTCAACTCTCACTTCCCACGCAGCAGGCTACACGCCCAGCAAGACACACGGCCTGTCTGGCGTTTCTTATCCATCAATATTTTCCTCAAGATGATACATGTCCTGCCAATAAGAGGAGGCAGCTGCCAACTCTGTCTGAGACAAGGGCCTTTAGCTGGGGTCGTGGCCGTGCTTGGCTTGTTGATGTGTCTCAAGAGGCAGGAGTTGGGCGTCGTGGCTGGGAGGATGAAAGACGGCACTCGGACGGAGGAGAGTCAGGACCTGCTCTCACTCTATGCAGATTTTGCAGGGAGTCAGTGGAGATGCAACAGAAGACAGAGAAGGCTTGGATTTTAGTTCAAAGCAAAATATATTTACAGTATCTACAGAGCTCCTACAGAATGCAAAGCCCTCCAGTGGACTATCAGGAAGTGAACACCACTTACCAGTATATAAGATACATTCAGAATCATCATCTTGTTTGCTCCCCCACCACAACCCAGAGAGATGAGCATTGTTATTTGTATTTTATAAACAAGGAAGGTGCATCTTGACCCCATGCCTACCCAAAGCCACAACCAGTCCCTGACTCCAGAAACCTGCAAAGTGAGAGTCAGATGGAGGAGGCCTGTCAGGTGACACAGTCTGTAGGTAGTGGAGCGATGCCCTCCCAGGAGCTTGGATTTGTGTCTTTTGATATCAAATCCAAATCTGATTGCCCCCCCCAGAGGACACGTTCTTTAAAGAAACCAGTTGTCTGGCGGAGGAGCTAAGAGTAGCTGAGATGTAATCGATGCCATTGTTCAGTAATAGGATAAAAAGGGGCATGGTCTTTCGAGCCAGGCTGACCTGGGTACAGATCTTGGCTCTGCTATTTGCTAGTTGTGTGACCTTGGGCAAGCGACCTCATCTCTCTGAGCCTCAGTTTGCCCTTTTATAACAATGATGATTAGGAAACATACCTCATAGGGTTGTTCCAAGTAGATGGAAACATAAAAAAAATTCTCGGGTTCCCAACAGATTACCTGGAACATGGTAGGCACTCAATAAATGATAGCTTTATTATTAGTATTACCAGTCAAGTACTGACTTGGGTGAGATCTAAGTAATAAGCTTCTGGGACATCAGGAAAAGATGAAATCGGTGCAGACTGGAGGTTTGATGGAACCTCCCTTGAAGGGTTCTTAAGATTCTTAAGGGATTTCTAAGATTCTCAAACAGCAATCCTCTTAAAAGTGTTTGGAGTTCTCAACTATCCCTTGTGGAATCAGACTCCATTATCTGTACTCATATGCATAATGCAAAACTTTCACCCATACAAAGTCACTCATGACCAGGTGGGGCTCCATCTGTCATGAGGATGGTGACTGAGGCCAAGACTCAGTCTGAGACAAAGCTAGGTCTTTGGTGATGCTGGTATCACCAGTCACCATAATCGTCTACCATGACAGACCTCTGTCATGGTAGACGGTTAGCACACTTGGGTTCTCATCATGGAATGTAAGAACTGGAAAGTACAGTGATTTCTTGTTTCATGTGATAACATTCCATCTCTGTGCCTCAGTTTCCCATTCTTCCTGCTGTGCCCACCTTGCGAATGGCTGCGTAGTTCAGTGGCATCATGTGCAAGGAATGGTTTTGAAGATTAGCCTGCCTGTACTCACAGAAGGGGTGATTCTGGGTGAGCGGGGCAGGGGAGGGGGGTCCTGGGGAGAAGCTGGAGGTATGTTGCTCTTCAGGACAGAAATCTGGGGTAGGGTCAGGGCAGGAGGAAGGCAGGAAGCAGGTGCTGGGCTGGTGTAGAGACAGTCAAGGGAGACCCAAACCAATTCATGGCCTGTCTTGCGTCCACAGGGATGGGCGCAGGGACCTGGCTCCATCGGAGAGGTGCTGGTAGCCCCCCAGCCTGAGTAAGAGACTGGCCTCTACTCCTGACTCTGTGCCTCTTGCTGTCTGCCTGGCAGGGCCCACCAGCTGCAGCTCTGCTGCTGTTGTCTGAGGTTCAAGTGCCCTCTCCTGGCCCCCAGGGTGCATGGCTGCCTGCGAGAGTCTAGCTTCCTCCCTACAGAAGATCAGGAGGCTGCCAAGTCCTTTGTCTGGGCTGGGATCTGAGCTCTGAGGGGGCCTGAGCCACCTTGGTGGGGCAGAGCGGGGAGGAGCACATCCCCTTCACTTCCCCCAGATTTCTCTCCCACATGGACAGCCCTCTTCCCCACCCATTTCTTTCTTCTTCCCTGTCTCTCATTCTCCTTTTTTACTATTTCTTTTGGTCTGACTCTCATAGACATACATACAAACAGACACATACTTATCTCCATCCAGTATGCCCTCCCCTACCTCCTCCCCTTCCAGACTCTCCTCCCCTCCTTGCCACTTTTCCTTCCTCTCTCCCTCTCCTCCTTAGCTCCCTTCTTCTCTTAAGGAAAACAGTGGCAAATAGTGGAAATGTTTTGCACCCAAAGCCGCCTCTGAGTTCAGCATTCTCCATTCATAGGATCTTCAGCAGGTGCTCAGGGCTCTGCTGGGTGCAGAGGCTGAGCCGGGGGCTGCCCAGGGTGGGCCTCAGAATGTCCTCCCCTTCTAGGCTGCTAGCAGCCCCATTTTGTGGGCCAGTCCTTCCCGTTCTTCCCACCCTTTCTTCTCCCGTCCTCCATCTGTCCTCTCTCCCTCCTCTTTCCCCTCTCCTCAGGCTTCAGTTCAGATTCAGATTCAAATACCATTTGTTGAGCTTTTCAGAGAAGTGGGGACTTGACCTTCACCTTGAAGAACCTGTCTTTCAGGGATCACTGTTTCTCTTCTGCCTCCTCCACAGTGAGCAGAGTGTGGCTTCTTGACAAAGGGTGTGATCCGGGCATGTGAACCGAGCTAGGGACAACCAGAGGCTGTGAGAATGTCACGGGGAGTGTCTCTGTGCACAGTGCGTCCTGTGGGGAAGGAGCCATCTCCTGAGGCCTCACATGACATCCTGGTGTATGTGTCCACAGGCTAGCTATTTTAATCTGCTTGCTCATTTATTTACCGTTTGTGCTAATTGCAACAAAGGTTGCAACAAATGCCACAATAGAGCACCACAAAGCATTTCCCAGCACTGAGCTCTTAAGGAAACATCTCACCCAGGGACCCATGTTGGGAGGAGTGACCTCCGCCTGGCCTCTGAGCCTTCCTTCCCTACACGCCAACACCAGCACCATGATGCTGCCCCTCGCAGTGCCACCTGATGAGAACCAAGGGCCCAGTCCCCAAACACGCTCCCAGCCCGCAGCTGCCTGACATCTAGCCAGCTGCTCCATTAACACGGGCTGCATTTCCCACACCATCCTCGGGGAACGTGGGGTCTCTCAAACTAGCTACAGGGAAGCCAGGACAGCCCACCGGTCCAGACTCAGGCAAGCGCCGAGACTGTGGGTATTTGAGCTGCTGTGGTTTAGGGTCAGGAGCCTACATTGTCTGCAATCAAATCCTCACTCTGGCATTTCTGAGCCCTGTGCAACTTCAGGCAAGTTCAGGCACCTCTCGGGGCCTCAGGCTCCTTACCTGGAGAAAAGAGATAATGGTACAGACGCCCCAGGGTTTGTGTGTGAGATTAAATGAGAACGTATGTAAGTCCTTGCCACCCTGACTGGCTCCTGCTAAGGGAGCTGTGATCACACATTACCATTCTGTGTGATCCCTTCATGGCGATCGCGGTAGATCGGGGGTCTGCTGAGTGGACGGACAAGCTACTCAGATGGAGGGTCTGCTGTCTGGATGCAGCATCGTCCACACCATCCATAAACCCAGAAGACTAGTTTTAAAGCAAAGGGAATTCTTCCTTTGAGTACTTTCACAAGGAAACAGTGACTTTGGTCTGCCCCGACTCATTTGCAGTGAGGGCAGACTGGAAAATCCCAAGCTCACTTCCCTTTGGCTAAGCATTTCGGTGAGAATATCTGCAAGTGAGATTCTGGGAGTGGAAAGAGTGTAAAGCATGGGGAGCTACCTGAGTCTTGGAAAGTTAGAAAGCTCTCGAATGAAGGAAAATATCTATGGCTTGCCTGCCCTGTGGTAGACACCGTGCTAAGTGCTTTATTAGCTTATTGGTTTCTCACAGCAACCTTATGAAGGAGCTACTCTTCCTGTCTTGCAAGTGAGAAAATGTTGGCTCAAGATATTAAGTCACCAGGGGTCACACAGCTTGGGCAGGGCAGAGCCAGACTCTGAACCCAAGCCGTGTCATCCCGTAGCACCTGTTCTGCCCTTGTGCTCTCAGCCAGACTCCGGAGAGATTTCACCTGCCCCATCTCACCCAACCCCACCCCTCCCCAGCCCTCCAGCATGCTCTGCTCCTCAGGGAGGCAGCCCACCACTAAACCCGGGCAGAGCTGACCCCTCTTTCCAGATACACTGTCTCACACCGTCTCTCCTCGGGGCTGGCTCTCCACTGAGTGATGGAGAGTTTTCACTTGGCCTAAACTCCTGCATACCTCGGCGCCAGAGAGTAATTGTTGAGGGAAAGTTACTGGGCTCTGCCGAAAGTCATTTTTAGATTCCGGAGCAGGACAAGTAGGAACAATGACATCACATGTGCATGACTAATTCAAAGCACTTTAATCTTCAAAATGTCAAACTTTATGGTCAGTGGCTGTTCCACAGTGAGCGATGGCACGGTGAATATTAACATACCAGAATGGCAGGGCTTCGAGATGGGGAGTCTTTGTAAGGGCAAACCGTCTCCAAAGGGGGCCGCCAGGACTTGCAGGCCAGCTTAGAAGCACAGTTGGCGGAAACACAATGACATTGTGAATGTCCACCGATGATTAATCTGTTCCAGGTAAATGTGCACGTCAGCAGGGATCTCTACCACAGCCCTGAAAGATAAGCACTGTGGTCCCCTTGGTGCAGGAAGCAGGGAGAGGACCCTGAGGCTCGGAGTAATCGGGATTTTTGCAAGGTCATGTAATCGGCAAGGGCTTCTGCTGATTCCCAAACTCAGGTCTCTCAGCCTCCAAAGCCAGCTCTGTCTGCTGCTGCCACAGCAATTGTCTTTTGCCTTCATGGCTTTAAAGTGATTGGAACTCATCCATGTTGGGTCTGTCAATGATCTGAGACAAATCTGGAACAAGTAATATATAACCTTCCGTCTGTGTCAAGATACAAGGCCTTTGAAAAGGCCCGTTGGGTTCCAGCCTCCTGGAAATCAGGGGAGCCAGGCTGGAGTTCAGACTTCCAGAAACTTCTTGTGTGACCTGGGGACTTCATTTTCCTTCTCTGGGCTTTCATTTTCTTATCTATAGTGTGCTAGAGGGATTCATGGAAAAACAAATATTTACCAAGCACCCACTCTGTACCAGGTCCTGTGCTTGGCATTGGGGATCAAAGTTGAATAGACATTGATTCGTCACTCAAGAGGACAGTTGAACTAAGGAATATATGATGTCCCTTCCTGTTAGACATTCTCTGAACTCACATTGCAACCATAAGTACAGATGATGAGTCAAGGGTATTTGATCCTATTCAGTGTGTCTTAAATCTACTGGAATCTAGACCCAAGGCTTTGAGCTATATCCCAACAGGTCCAGGGTTAAAGCATGCACAGAGACCAGTGGGTCCAGGTAGAGAGGGTAGAGAGGCAAGTGAGCACACAGAAACCCAAGGGACCCAGACACTGGCCATTCATTTATCCAGTTATCTACTCATTTGTTTGACAAGGAGTTTCTGCGCACTCCTTCTGTGTCAGGTCCCATACTGGGTGGCTGGGGACACAGAAATGGATCAAGAGAGGCCCCTGCATTCCAAGGTACAATGTGATAGAAAAGTTGATGTGCAGATGTTACAATTTATGAACCTTTTAGGCCAACTTCCAGAGACATGACATGTCATGCTGCATCAAGAGCTAGGAACATCTAGATCCTCTAGTGCTGGGAATGACAGTGGACGGAGTGTTCTTTCTTGACGCACTGATGTTGAGTGACTTGCTTTGGTGAAGGTGACACTAACAAAACTGACTTGGGTGGTCTTCAACCTCCCTGTGAAGCTTAGCGTGACACTGGCTATCGCAGCCATCCACCAGGAAAAGGTACGTCACAGGGACCCCCTGCCACCTCAGGCCAGCCTTAGAAGATCACTGGGGACCCTCCTGCTGCCTGCAGCCACGGTAGCCTGGAGCCCTACCTTCAGGTTGGGATGGCCAAGTTCATCCTAGATTAATCAAATCAGCTACATGCATACCTGGGAGAGAAAGAAGGAAAAATAGATAAAATTATGAGGGAAGGGAGTGAGATAGGAGCTGCCCGGAGGATGGGGGCCTTGTTTTGTGTGCCCTGCTGAGGAGCCTAGTGCTAGTCATACTGAGTGATGATCAGATTTGCAGGATTCTTGCCCCACTGAGGGAGATAGCAAGCACAAGACACCCTGGAGTGTGGGGGGCCACATATGATCTCCCAGCTGAGTTTTCCATCAGGTCTACCATGAGGACCAGAGCATCTTCCGTGCTCCCAGCCGAGGAGGAAAGTGCATCACAGAGATTCCTACCCCCCATGCTTTGGTGGGTTGCTGCTGTACCAAGGCACTGATACATCAGCCTGCACCAGCCTCTCGAGGCTAGAGGGGCCCAGGCTCTGGTGCCAGTGACCTCCAGCAGAAAGCAACCCCTCCCTTCTCCCTTCACTGTGCAAACAAATAGCCTCTTCTCTGTGAGTCACTGCATGAAAGATCGAGAAGCACTGGCTGAGCATGAGGGGCCCAGCCTTCTAGCTGCTCTACCTCCTTTAGGCCCCAAACATGTCTTCCCTCTCTCGGATGGTGAGCAGAGAGCAGAGAGCCAGTGTTACACCCTTGCATCCATAATATACTGTCTGAGGATTTTTTATTACCTTATCAAGACAAAGAGCAATGGACTGCATTTAAATTCAGGACTGAACCGACTGCAGCATCATGTCTGAATCCTTATAGCAGCTTCTGCTCTAGCTTGGAGAACTGCCCCAGACTAGCCTCTACTAGGGCAACGGTCCCCACCCATTCCACCTCCTTCCAGTGCTGGGCCTCCCATGTACTTAGATGGGAAAAGAAAGGAGAGAGCATGGTATGGGCCCACACTGCTCTCAGAGCATAGGAATGTCTGAGTGTAGAGAGGGCTAGAGCAAGTGGGGATGCCTTCCTGGAGGTGGTGAGCCTTATGATAAGATTTAACAAGGTGCAGTAGCTCACAATGTCCAGGGTTTTCACCTACACAGTGTCACAATGAATCATCACAACAATTCTCTGAAGGAGGAACAATTATCCTCATTTTACAGCTTCAAAAACAGAGGCTCTGTGAGGCCGGATAACTTGACAGAAATGCACAATGTGGTTGGAGTCAGGTTTCTCCGGAGAAGCAGAAGCAATAGGATGTATATAGAGAGAGGGGTTTATTTTAAGGAATTGGCTCACGTGCTTCTGGAGGCTGGTAAGTCCAAAATATGCCAGGCACACCAGCAGGCTGGGGACTGTACAGTTCACTCCTGAAGGCTGCCCATTTCAGAACTCATTCTTGCTCGCAGGAAGTCAGTGTTCTGTCCTTGTCAGGCCTTCAGTTGACTGGATGAAGCCCACCCACAATATGGAGAATAATCTGCTTTACTCAAAAGTTCACCAAGTGAAGTGGTAGTTTCTTTCAAAACATCCCTCACAGAAACATCTGGAATAATGTTTGACCACTTAAGCGGTCATCGTGTCCCGCCAAGGTGACACATAAAATCAGTGGTCACAGTGGCAGAGCTTGGGTTTGACCCCATGTCTGTTGGCTATAGATCATGACCCTAACGACTTCACAGCACTCCAAGGGAACTCTTCCGGGCTCTAAAAAAGAAGAATTTGAAGTGGTGGCATGTGGTCCCATTTAAGAAATTTCTATTGAGGGTCTTCATTGTATCTAGCTCTGTTAATACTGAGATTTAAAATGAAACCAAACCAAATAGCATCCACTCCATGGTCTGCTGAAGGAACTTACACAGTCAGGTGGTGATGCAGAGAAGTCCTTCCTGACAGTGGATCATCATGAATGAAGCAAGCCTCAGTGGTAGGACTGAGCACAGTAAGGAACTGGCCTGTCTGGAATGGCGAGTTCATACCAGGGAAGCCCAGGAAACACAGCAGGCCGCATTCTGGAGCCAGATAATAGCCATGAGTGCCATAGTACTAATTTGATGTTTTAGCTTATAGGCAATACTGAGCCAGAGAAGGTTCTTGGTCAAGAAAATAGCATGAGGAAATGACGGTATTAACAGGAGAAACAGATGGTGTATATAGGAGGAGATAGAGAAGGGGAGCCAGGTCCGCTTACTCTAGACCAGTGGGCCCTTCACCTTAGTATGATTTTGGAGACATTGCAGAGCCCATACTTCATTCCCCAATCAAGAGAGAAAGCTGCTGGTTAGCAGGGGTCAAGTGTTTCTCCCACCTACTGACTTCTCAGTGAAGGTGCAAAATTAAGAGACTTGATTAGGCAGCAGGCATTGCCTTAAGTATTTTCCCTAAAAAACCACACGAAGAGGATAGGACAAGATTACTGTTCTCGTTAGACTGATGAGGTCATCACAAGCACCTTTCCCAAGGTCAAACAGCTGAGATGATCTGACCTCAGAGTCATCACTGTGGGACTCCACAGTCGGGGCCCTGAGCCACTGAACTTTGCTGGGCTGTGGTGTTGGGAGGGGCCCTGGATATTCCAGCATCCTGGGGAGAAGAGAGGAGTAAATGGAGAGGCAAAGAGGAAAAACAAAGAGTTGAGGAAACACAGGTCATTTTTGGAAGATTTCCACACCTTACCAAGGCCTGACTCAGGAACAGGTGCTGGAAACAGAGACATAACCATATCCGGAAAAACAGAATGCCAGCCAGAAGAGACCTCAGAAGAGACGGTGATCACTTGCCAGAACCCAGCCCGAGCTAGAAACCCAGCTCCACTCACTGTCAAGACTGTTTCTGTTGGCACTGGGAGAGGATTCATTTCTTACTGCTAGCAGGTCCCTCTGCTGGACTCTCATCCCTACAAGCAGGCCAGTCCTTCCCAGTTAACCCTCCATGCTAGGATGGAGTAAACCCAGGAGAGGCAGAGATTTCCTGGTTTGCTCCCATCTGTAACCATTGTCTTACCTGGTGGGAGGCATCATCTGCTGTAATTAGGCTTCATTAAAATGCTGATTAATAACATCTTGCCTGGGCCAGGCAGATGCTGGGATTGCCCTCCTCAATGTAAATGTGAGTGTTCTTTGCAACTATTTACACACAGCACCTCTGCAGGGCCCTCAAAGGAAGGAGACCACAGGCTGTTCAAATGGCCCAGCACAAGGAAACCCAAGGCAAGGAGATGGCAAGAAATGGAAGTGGAGTCTGGGCATGGAGGGCCAAGGGGGCCAAGCTAAGCTCCCAGTCTAGGTTACAGATGAAGCCACACCAACTGGTGGCCCATGGCTGATTCCTTTCTGCAGATGGTGGCTTTGGCCAAGAGAATGTTTGCTGGCTGGTGAGTTGGCTGGTTGGTCGGTTGGTTGAGTGTTGAGTTTGCCATAATCCTATTGTTTCGCAGCTGTCATTGCACACATTTCTATGATGGGCCCACTCCTTGAAGAACATTTGAGTCTGTGACCCTTGTGTACCTGATAGGTAAGAGATGAGGCAGTGAAAAGAAGAAATTTATAGGCAGCGGGAGGGTGTGAACAAAGAGATAGAAAGGTACAGAGCAGGAGTGGGGATCAGGTAGTTATTGCAGGCCCCAGAGAGGATGAGGTGGAGCCCAGAGGTAAAGGCAGTGTGAGTGTGCGGGTGTCCTCATGTCATCTCCAGTGGTTGGAGTGTGAGTGTAGGGGGCTGAGAGAGGTGGGCCAGGTGGGGCTGCAGAGGAGAGGACAGGAGCCAGTGCCCAGAAGGAGGCCTTGAATACCATGTTTAATGGGCTAGGGCTTGACCAAGAAAAAGTATGGAACCCATTAAAAAGGAGTTTAAGTCAGAGAAAAACAGTCTTACCTTGTCTTAGAAATGTCACTCTGGCAAGTTGACATGAACGGACTAGATAGCAGCAAGGAGAAACCAGAGGCTATGGGGATAATCTAGAAGCGTGACCATAAGGCCCAAACCAGGGCAGAGGCAGTACGGTAGGGAGGAGGAAAGACTCGAAAGTCAGTTCTGGGGGAACTCAGTAGGAGATCCACTGGTTTCCTTCCTTGAGGGAGACAGCCGTGCTCCCTGTTGGTCACAGGCCTGCTGTCCTGTCCATAGGGTTTCCAGGAGAAAGCACACAAATGGAGAAAAGCTGACCTCATACCCAACTGTCTAAAGAGAAACCAGGGCTCATGAAAAGCCAACATTCAGTGTGAGGGGCATGAGAAGAACTTGGCTGGGGTCTTCCTATCTCTCATTTCTCGGGCCTCACCAGAGCAGCTGAAGATTGCCAGCTTTTAATTTCCTCTCATAGGTCAGCTCGATTTTATAGACCAGAGTGCTAGGCTTCCCAGAGATCAGCCATGTTCCCAAAGCTACTGGTGGGCAGAAGTTTTTTGTAGTATCTTTTCTATATTTAAAAGTTTATTTCTGTTTCTCTGTGCCTATATGATTGCTGTCTATTTATAAGACATTTTCTTTGTCTCTCTCTCACACAGTGTCTGTCTTTTTGTCTCTGAGATTTTCTATGTCTTTGTGTGTTATTTCTCTCTGTGTCTCTCCCTCTCGGTGCTTCCATTTTTTCCTAGTTCATTTTATCCCTCCTCCACTCTCCCCCTCCCCAATTCTGCTTAGACAAATGACTCAGGATTGGGGCCAGTCTCTGCCCGGTGGCTAGGCTAATTGATGGCTGCTATGGAATTGCCTAAGCAAGGAGCTCTTGTCATTAGCAAGTGATGGGTTGCCTTGGCCTACAACTAGGAAACCTTTGAAATCCTGCATCTAAATTGCCATTCTTTTGACTGCTGCTAGTGATGCTAATTAGCTGTGTTAATTGGATGTTTTGATATTTGAAGAGCAAAGCAATCCAATTCCTTCCTCCAGAAAGCCAAAATTATTAATGAACTTGGCAGCAACCTTGGCTCTCTTTCCACAGTGGGCATGGCCAAAGATTCGGGGGCAGGGGAAGGGGTGTTTCTGAGGAAGTGTCTTGCCTGTCCCTAGGGAGAGGGAGAGGCTGAGAAGCTGGCTATGGAGCTTCCCAGTGGTGAAATCACACAGTGGGACAGAAGGGTCTCAGATCTTGAGACCAGAGGCCAACATAAGGAATTTGACTCTACTCTGCCGTTATCTGCCCTTTTTGAAATTTTGCATCCCAGTGCTGAGCATAGTGCCTGACACACAGTCATCATCTAACACATATGAGTCAGATTCAAATCCCAGTTCGACCATTTTCTGGTTTGATGATTTGAGCAAAGGTTACCTCACCCATAGATCTCGATTTTCCCTCCAACTACATGTTAGTGGACAGTTCTGATCAATATAATTTTCTTTTTTTTTTTTTAAAGATTTTATTTATTTGACAGAGAGAGAGATCACAAGTAAGCAGAGCAGCAGGCAGAGAGAGGGGGGGAAGCAGGCTCCCCGCCGAGAAGAGAGCCCAATGCGGGGCTCGATCCCAGGACCCCGAGATCATGACCTGAGCTGAAGGCAGAGGCTTAACCCACTGAGCCACCCTGGCACCCCGATCAATATAATTTTCTTCAAGTTGCTATATTTTCACTGATGCTTTATGATCCCATCACAGATGGTACCTGGTACCTCATCTGCCTAACCTGCCTCTGGATCTGGTTTGGATTATAAAACAGAATGATTAAAGCTGAAGAAAAGATAGGTCCAGGTTTCTGTGGGAACACAGAGAGCAAATCAAGTAAACAACTAAATTCAGCCTTGAGGAATCTGGGAAGACTTCCCAAACAGGACAGATTTTTGCACTGGGTTTACAAGGGTGATTAAGCATTCACCAAGAGGAGAAGAGGAAGACATTCCACAAGGGCCTGAAGGCCCAGAGCTGTGGATGAACACCTCACTGCTCTGAAATAAGAGACCTAAGTGATCTCTTACAGCAGTTTTTAAGGGAGAAAACTATAATCAAGGGCAGGAACAGGAATCTAGGGAAGAAAAGCCTGGGTGTGGTAGCGTTGACTTGACAGCTCACTCACCACTGGAAGGAACTTTCTTCAGGAAGCCAAGCCCACAGCCTACAATCTAGGTAACTGGCTCTTGGGATGTTTTCAAACACCATGAGAGACACCCCTCAGACAGATTGATCCTGTGTTCCAAAGACATAATACAAAGATTAATGAGTGATTACAGTATCTTAAAAGTGTTGGTAGAACTAATCTAATCTAATCTGCCCCCTTTAAAGGAGGGAAGGCTGAAGGGACAGAGGAAAATGGAAGGAAGGAAGGAAGGAAGGAAGGTAGGTTTCTTAAAACCATAATATTTGGACTCGTTTCCAGTTTATAAATGTGATACTCCTTCTTTGCATACCTCATACTTACACTTTGTATTAAAAGATCATCAGAAATCTAGCAGGAAGAGATTTTTGGAAGAACAAAGGCACAAATGACAATGGAGCATTGGGAGTGACTGGCACTGGAGTGTGCCAGGGCATGGGATCAGTATGGGGGAGAGGCTGGATAGGTGGGTGGGGGCCATATCACAAGAGGTTTTAGGTAAAGGAGATTGGCAATTTATCCTAAGGGCAATGAGGAGCCTTCTTCATGTTTTAAAAACAAAGAGCTACACAATATAGAGATGTTATAACATCTCCTTTGATTTCCTTTTCCATAATTCCTGCTAGACAGTGAGCTCTGAAAGGAGCTCATCATGTGATTTTTATCTGTATCTCCAGGACAAGGAACACAGTAGGTATTCACAGTTGTTGGCTGACTAAAATTGAGGGGCCTAAACTGATAACGAAAAGGGGTAATGACTTGTTCCATGTCACTGTGAAAGCTGGTGGCAAAGGTGGGTTTGCCCCCAGGCCAGAGCTTCTGCAGGTATACTACTAAATCATACATCCCCGGGCACCAGGTCTCAGCTGATTGTGGGCTTCGGATTTGAGTGCATCCTGTGTGACATGATCTAAGGACAGGGTCAATTACCTCCCTATCTCTCTCTATAATACTAAATCCTTTCCCTCAGAAAGCCTGAGAGAATCCAGGCCCAGCCTTAGGAAACACTTTGGCCTCTGATATCCTCACAAGACCCACTGATGTCTTGACCCAGATGTTCTCTCCTAGGGAACCCTTTGCCATTATCAGATATTTAAGGATCCCCATGGCTCAAGGCCTGGGGGATAGAAAAATGAGTCAGATGCAGTTGCTGCACTCAAGGACTGGTCTGAACCTGAACGTGCCAGGACACAGACCAGGTTGGATGCCTCTCAGTATCCATGGTGCCCAACATCCACGGGCTGGAGTCGATTCCATGATGGAGTGAAGGAATTGAGGAGAGAGGGAAGAAAAGACACCCTCTATACCTTATATCACAGTGAGGAAGCTGCCGGTATCATGAAAGAAGGATCAAATTCAAAGGAGAAGAGAGTTGTTCCCAGGAACAACTTTCAAAAATTTCGTGAAGGATGTGGTAGAGTCTGGGCTAAGACTTGAAGAATGACCAGACGAAGATGAAGGCGGGGAGAGAGCATGAGCAGAGGCATCAACTGTCAGTAATTATCTAACAAATGGCCATGTGGTGCCTACTGTGTGCCATGTACCATGATGAACAATAAAGATCCCAAGCAGACCTCCCAGAATTTGCCGTCCTGGAGAAGGAAGAGGCAGGAGGAAGTAGAGAGTGTGTGTGTGTGTGTGTGTGTGTGTGTGTGTGTGTGTGTGTGTGTGTGTGTTGGGGTAGATGGGAGGAGGGCAGTGGTATGGGATTAAGGGAAGGTCAGGAGGAGACTATCAAGTTTGTTAGGCCCAGTCCAGAATCATCAAGGATCTAACATTTCAGGTCATGTGAGGCCTTTATTCTCTACCTGCCATAAAAGGTGTTTGATGAGGAAGGGAAGAAAACTAGCACTCACAGAGCTTCTGCTATACACCAGTGAAAAGTGCTTAACATACAATATTCTTATTTAATCTTCTAAACCACTTTGTAGTAGGTCTGTGTAGCCTTGTTTTACAAATGAGGAGGCCAATTTTAAGCAACTGGTTGGCAGTAGAATCTTTGTGACTCCACAGTCCTTGATTTTTTAATATTATACCATGCTGACCAGACAGCATGCTCACTCTATACCCTCTCCTGGGCCCTGGTTGATAAGGGGGAGAGGGGGAGGGTGTGTGTGTGAATATGCAGGAGCCGGCTCAGATACGCTTGCATACAGGTACCAACTGTGGGCTAAGAGAGATTCTGATTACTTCCGTCCAATTAATGCTCTGCTCATTCTTGCTGTCTCTTTGTGATTAGAATTAATTGCTGCTGATGACACTGTGTAGAAGGGAAAGGACGGTCATCAGCAGTTCCGCTTGGGGGATAAAAACATTCATTGTAATGCAAAACAAAACTGGTTCCCAAGGACTTGAAATAGGAAATTCTCTCTGCTGGAGAAAGATTAGGTGTTCTGTGACCAAAATCAATATTCTGTGACCCTGTTCCGGCAGAAGGACAACCTGTTCCTATTCTGGTCAGCAGTACAGATAAAAGGAAATGAGGCAATATAATTATTTGGAAAATTGGTTGTGTAAAAAAAAAAAGACTGTGTGATTTTGCAAATCTTTTCCTCATCTGTAAAATTAAGAGGTTTGATGAGGTAAAAACTACAAGGTCTGGTGTTAGTCAAATTTTTTTGATTGCCAGTGACAGAAAACCCGATTTGAACTGACTTAAGTAAAAAAGGGAATTAATTTGCTCTCAAAACTTTAAAGGAGTACTGGTTTTAAGCAGGCCTGGATCTAGAGATAGTGTCTTCAGGACTCAGTCTCCAGCTGCTCTGACAGGCTCTCTTCCCCATGGAAACAAAATGGCTGCCAGCAGCTCCTGGGGGACATCCAGTCCTCTTAGAGTTAGAGGTGATTCCCTGTCTCACAGGTCCTAGAGTTGAGTCCCCTCGGACATATGCACACCTGACTAATCACTGGGGCAAGAGGCATCTAGCGCTCAGCTTGGCCAGGATTGGATTGACTCTAGATCCTCATGGTCAGTCTGGGCGGGGTCGGCCCGTTCTGAGCCTCAGGGACTGAGATGGGGGTTTCAATGTGGAAAAATGGGGTGTTGTTAAAGGGGAATAGATTAAAAGCAAAAAAACAAAGCAAGATAGATAACCGCTGTTGGTACCCACCTGCTCAGAGGTTTTATGTTTCTCTAGCCATAGAGTTCAGCCTAGAATATAGGAAGTTCAGCAAAATTTAGGAAGTACTTGAAGTCAGGAGTTGCAGTTAAAGGCAAAAAAGAGGGTAAAGTATTTTTGAGCACCTACTCTATGTGACAGTCCCTACTGGGTGCTTTCGCATTCATGATGTCATTCAGTCCTCACGATACTCTAGTTAGGAGCTATTGTCATTCCCACTTCACAGATAAGGCAATTTAGGATTAGGGGGTGAACCATTTGTCTAGGGTTTATTTATTCATTCATCTACTTGTTCTTCCCACAAACATGGTGGAAACATGGTGGAGTCATATTGGGCTGTGTGGAGCTGAGGATGGGGACAATGCAGGCTCTGCCTGCAGGGAGCTCACTGTCTAGCTGGGAAGAGAGAGGCAAAGAGCAGTGGAGATCATGGGTGTAATCATCGGCCCCAGCCAGCTCTGGGCTGACACCCAACTTTGCCCCCTGGTTCCTAGGCCCAGCTCCTTTTTTCCCCTTCCAGCTCAGTTCTGGGGATCCTTGCTCTGCCTAGATGGGACATTGTTTGGAGAGCCTTTGCCTCAAGAGGAGTATGTGTCTCTGGAGGCCCAGTAGTACTCAGTTGGTTTCACCCTCTACCTATAACTAGCTAGTTGTGGGAGGATCACCTGCCTATGAGTAGAGGGACAATGTTTCCTCCACAAAACCTTTTCATCTCTGCATCGTTGCCTTTACGTGGGCTCCTTGGAAATATCTATCACACAGCGATAGAGCCTCCTTCTCCTCTTCAGCAGATGGCCCTTCTTCCAGGAACCCTCATTCTGGGCTTCTCCTGCCTTCCTAGGAGTGACAGAGGAAGAACAAAGCCACTTTACCTTTGGGAGTTTGTGATGCTTGCTTTCAGTCTTCCTTGTGCCAAGCCCCACAGCTCCGCATTTCTCTTCCCACAGTCACTAGAAAGTAACCTCCATTTCTCCTCCCAGTGAAGTCCTCAAACACCCAGAATTCCCTCCAAATTCCTACCATTAGCAGCAATATAGTAACTGAACACCAAATGTGCCCGTACACTGCCGGGCACAGGGGAAACGATGGTGAACAAAGCGGACCCAGGTGTTACAATCACCAAACTTGGTGGTCTTGTAGAAAAGGCAGTTATTTACCAAAAATCACATGGACACATAAAGTTCCAGACGTGAGAGGCCTAGGAAGGGGTGCCAGGGGCACTGGGAGGTATAGGATGGCAGCCACTGACTTGTCCAGGAGGTCAAGGCTTTCTTGAAGAAGTGGAAGTTGGGCCGAGGGCTGACGAGTGAGGCGACGTTACCTGGAGGCAGTGAGGCCGAAGGTCTGTGATGGCCTCTCAGACACAGACTCTGCCCCAGGAGCATGAAGAGGCATGTAGCTGGGTTAGGAAGTCCTGTTCTCAAGGGATAAACAACAGCAGGGGTCACAGTATGACTCGTCTGTTTTACTAAAATAGGGCAGGATGGAATGAGACGTGGAACAGGCATGTTTTATATCCTGAACTGGGCAGGTCCTGATGAGTGTTTGTCAGAGGGAGGGAGGCAATCAGGCAGACAGGCCTGCTGGCCCATCGGCACTGTGGGAGAGTAAGAACAGAAAAGCCCCTAAGAAAACATATTCTGTCCTTTAAAAAAAAAAAAGGATATATGTGTTAGTCTCATGGGAGTTCAAGCCCAGTTTCTCACCCATCCTGTCAGGGGACTCACTTCAGCTTTGTCTGACAAGAAACTAAGATGTCCCCCAAAGACCAGGAGATGCAAGGAAATGCCAGTAACTAGACATTATGGTGGAGCCCCATTGCAGGAATCATAGGAATCACTTGGCAGAATGCGTAGCAAAATAAAATTAGACAACCCTCCTACTAAGGAGAGTGCCATAGAGGGATTCTAGGGAACAAAGACCTCCCTGGATTCTAGGAGCCATGTTCAGACTTCATATCCAGGATCACTGGTGACACCAGCACCTGATTCCTCAAGAGAGAAAGGAACATGGTATGCTACCCTGGGTGCTTTTTCTAGTCCAGCCACCTCTGCCAGAACCCTACACTCAACGCCCAACTCATATCCATTTTATGTGACCAGCATTTCTAATTCTGTCTCTTCCTTCTAGCCCCATGGTTAGTGTCCTAGCTCAGGTCTGCCCCATCTTCTCTGTCTCCCATCTTGGCCCCTCCCAAATCATCCTCTACCAGGGCCACAGGAATGATCACTATGAAGCCAAATCTAATATTCTCTCTCCCTCTCTTAACACCTTGCCATGGCTCCTTATTACCTGCAACATAAAGTTCACATTCGTGATATCACACCAGGCACTCAGGACCTGTCTTTGTGTATTTCTCTTGCTTCCTTCTTCATCTTGCAGAAGATGTTCCAATCACAGCAAACGTCTTCTGTATTAGAGGTGATCACCAGAGCTCAGCATGCTTGCACATGCCTCCATCTCTGGTCAGGGATCCCTTTCCATGCATGCCATCATCCCCCCGTTGCCTGGTCAGCTCCTTCTCTTTTTTCAAGTCCCCCAGCTTCCAACCTCATTCTACCTGTGTTTGTTGATTGACTCCATCCCCTACTGTGATGCACACTCTGTGAGCACCTACTCACCATTGTATCTCCACATCTAGAAAAGTACCTGGCACATAGTACATTCTCAATTATTTGTTGACTAAGTTACTTAATGCATATTCATTTCAAATCAAGGTCACCCACCCAGTTCAGTGCAGGGGTTACCTCCTCTAAGAAATCTTCTGGGGTCCCTCCAATGTTAGATTTTACTTTCTGTGTCCCCGCTTCCCTTGCTTCCCCCTGCCATCTGTAGTTTTTATCTACCTGCCTTCTGTAAGGGCTGCTCAGGACAGACTGAATTTCATTTCCAAATCCACAACATCTAGCCCACAGCCTTATACAGCAGAGAATAAATATTGAATAAATGAATGTATTCATTTTAAGACAGTTAAGATAATAAATAATTATAATATGATAATAATTTCCACAAGCCTCAGGCCTTGCCATTGGACAGACCTAAGTTTTGAGGCTTAGCTTCCAATTGCTAGTTGAGTGATGTTAGACATGGGACATCCCCGAACCTCAGTTTACTAACCTGTAACATGGGAATAATAAAATCTACCTTGTTTGTGCACAATAAATAGCACAGTGCCTGGAAGATAGTCACTGATCCTAAGTGTGAGTTCCATCCCCTGAGTTTCAAGTTCAAGACAACAGTTAAAAAGAAAGTAACACAAGGGCAGAAGAGAAAATCATAAAATGTTAGAGCCAGTAGGGCCCTAAAGATTAGAATTTAAGGGATAGGATAATTTCTGTTTTGCTTAAGATGGAACAAAAATGTCCCCAAAGGAGAATTAAATGTAAAGAGGTAGCCACGAATGTGGTATTATAATAGAGTTTCACTGTGTATAGCCATCCCTTGGTGAAACCTTGAAACAAGCTGAATTCCTCCTAATTATACAAGCAGGGAAGTGAAGCCCAGCGGTGGGGGTAGGCGGTGAGTGACCTAGTCCAGGTCGTACAGCTATTTGGTAAAAGCTGACATTCAAACATGAGTCTCTGGACTCCCAGGATATTGCTCATTCCGTTAATCCATGTATGTGGTTCAGATTCCAGGCCGAATCAGAATGGAGACACCAGGAACAAGGGAAT
The DNA here is from genome assembly GCF_902655055.1 of Lutra lutra. NCBI lineage: Eukaryota > Metazoa > Chordata > Mammalia > Carnivora > Mustelidae > Lutra > Lutra lutra. The sequence continues at coordinate 159,375,091 of NC_062281.1, forward strand.
GGGCTTCTTTTAAAGATCAGAGACTCCATATCCTGTTCCTTTAGTGGGCCTCTTAAATTCTAACTAGTTTCAATTATTACTCTGCTTTTTGGCCAAAAGACTGGCCCGCACTTCTCAGCCACTGAATGGCCCACCATTCCATTTGTAGTCACTTCCTAGGGCCCATCTTCACGGAGCGTCCTTTTGACCCGATGAGTGGACTGGCACCAGCAGGATCTCTGAGGTCTCCAAGTTAATGCAGATGTACTTGTGACAGGGTCTACCTACTGTTCTTACATTCTGAGCTCAGGTAGTTGCACTCCCCAGCACCACCCAGTTCTCGCTAATGCTAGAAGAGTCACGGATTAAAAAGTGAATGAGTCAGGAAATGAGAAGGCATATTACCTGAAGGGAATGATAAAGTCAAGTATCTCCATCCAAATTCAGAGCAGAGATTCTTAACTTTCTGAAGGATGCAGATTTCTTTGAAAATTACACAAAATTGTGAATATTCTCCCCAGGAAAATTCACCCATATACATAATGTTTTTGCCTGTGGTGCCAGAGGGTCTAGGAAGCCCCTAGTTTCCCAGGTAAGAGCTCCAAATCTAGAGGCTCACAAGACATCAGAACTGAAAGGTTTCCAAACATCAGCAAGTCAGCCTTTCCCTAAATTTCACAACTGGAAAACTGACACCTAGAGCACCCTTGTCCCCCATACAAGGGCATGCAGCCCCCTAGAGACAGCTGAGGCCTGGAGCCAAGACCCATCAGAGCTCCTCCCACTTAATACACCTCTCTTCCCTGGCCTCCCGCCTGCTCCAAGACACTGCCGCACAAATATTGACTTTGGTCTTTAGTCTTGTTTTTATTGTGCGTCAGTGGAAGCTTCTGAAAATACCTAGGCACATCTCAGAGAAATAGAGCCTCCTCTAGCACTGACCCACATCCAAGCCCCACCAATCGCTGAGTGGGGCCCAGTTGAGCAAGCACAGCAGACTTGGTGGGCTGACTTCCAGAGCTGTGGTCAGCCATCAGTGGGGAAAGGGAGCCACTGCTAGGAAATTGCTAGTTCCCGGAGTGGAAGAGGAGGGGGAGTGGGGGGGACCCACAAAGCAAGCTGGAGTGTGGGAGGTTGGGGGGGTGGAGAATTAACATCCCTCCTGAGAGAGGAGTGGGTCTAAGATAGACGGGCTGTAAATGCCAGCCATCCGGGGCTAGGGGAGTGAGAGGCATCTCAGAGGTCAATGTGTGCAGGGGATAGAGGGAGGCCACTCTTCCTGCCCAAGTGCTGGGGAGAAGGCTTAAGCAACCATCCTAGGAGGTCAGTACAGCTTGTTGAGGACACATTCCTTTACCCTTCCTCCGTCTCCAAGGAGCACTCAGGGATGAGTTTTCCCAGGTAGGTGAGCTGGAGCTCCTCCCAGTCAAGCCTTCGCCATACCTCTAAGGCTCCCACTCACACCCACCACCCCCATTTCACCTGCTGCACGCCCGCCAGATACCGTGCATCCCTTAGACCAGTGGCTCTCACCCAGGGGTGAACTCCCACCACACACAACCCAGGGACTGTTTGGCAATGTCTGAGGACATTTTGGGTTGTCACAACAGGGAGGAGGGTTTGGTTCCTATCTAATGGGAAAAGCCAAGGATGCTGCCGAACAGCCTACAATGCACAAGACAGCTCCTTCCCACGGTCCTCCAGCCCCAGACGTCGAGAGTGCCTGGACTGTGAGCAGTCTGAAGGCAGGACCATTCCTGTTTTGTTGACTTTATTCACCCAGTATAGTCTACACACCTAGTACACAGCCCAACACAGAGGATGTGCTTAATAAGTACCTGTTGAATAAATAACAAGTAATGAATGAATGAAAACCTGTCCAATCTGGTCTGAAGTTCAAAACCCCCCAAGGTCATCCTGTCCAGACTCAGGCACATTAGTCCTAGGGTCAGATCTCCATCTGTTCTAGCCCAGCCAGCCTCCAGCTTGATTTCTCTTCCAAATTCCCCATCAGAGTGATGGGTACTACCCCCATGCCTGAGGAGGCCTGCCCTGATCTGGGTGTCTGGAAAGGATATCCTCTTCCTAGGATGGGACAGAGAGAAAGTGAGGACTAGATTAGCACTAGAGCTCATTTAGCTCACTATCTAACCAATTTTATAGAGAATAAACCAAGGCACTCAGTATGGAAGGAACCTACAAGACTTTATCCCTGAACATGCAGAAAATTTTTTAAAAATAATTTCTTCATCTCTCTCTCTCTCTCTCTCTCTTCCTGTCTCTCTGGTCCTCTTTTCCTGTCTCCCACCTTATCTTGTTTTTTGGCTCATTTTTTTTTCTTGCTGCTGTGATAGGCCTAACATGTGTTAAATGGCTCTGGAAACAAATTTGAATGTGACCTACCCTTGTCCTCGAAGAGCTCGTGCTTTGTTGGAAGTGACAGGTTCATAAATAACAATGATAATAGAGTTACTACCTGCCAGCACTTTGCTAGGTGCTTTGGATATGCGACTTCTAATCAACCCAAGAGTCCTTTGAGGTAGGTAGCCTTATCCATTTCAGAGATGAGAAAGCTAAGGCACAGAGAAGTTGAGTAGTTTGCCCAAAGTCACACAGCTAGACATGTAGGAGCCAATATTAAAAGTCACGCTTTTGGGACTTTAAATCCCACATTCTAAATAGATGCTCAGTGTGATCCAGTGTCAGGGGACAAAGCCTAGGCCAGCTTGTGGAAGGCCATGAATGCCAGATATAAAAGTTTAGATCTTTCCCTATAGGTGACAGGAAATTGGCATAAGGTTGTAAGTGAGGAAGTGACAAGGTTAGCAATTATGAGAACATCGCTCTCAGATAAAATGATGGGAAACTGAAGTCAAGAAGACCAATTAGGCTGAAGCAATAGTTCAGATAAGAGAAGGATCTGAAGTAAAGGAGTAGTAGTGGGAGAGGAGGAATGGCAGTCCATGACACGTTTAGGAGATAAGACAAGCAGCATGTGGCCAGTACAGGTATTTCCTGTCCTTAAGAGGTAGCAAATAATGTCAATTTAAAAAGACTGGAGTTGGACATGTCTGGGTCCAAATCGGGTGAATGCACTTGCTGCTTGTGCAGGAGGCACTGAGGGTCAGGTGGGGTGGGGGCGGGGTTTGAGCACCCCACAAGATGTCTAGCACAGAGCCAGAACTGCACTCTTGGACACGCAGGAGTCTTTGTCCTCCACCACTCCTAGCCACCCAGAGCAGCTCTGCCTGGTTAGTGACACCCACACGTGTCCAGATGCTGACTCCTGGAATCCATCAGTGTCACCTTACGTGGAAAAGAGGTCTCTGTAGATGTTATTGTTAAGGATCTCGAGGGAGGAGTTTATCTTGGATTCTGGGGGCAGGCCTGGCATGCAATCACAGGCATCCTTATAAGAGGGAGGCAGGGGTGCCTAGGTGGCTCAGCCAGTTAAGCATGCTACTCTTGATCTCAACTCGGGTCTTGATCTCAGGGTTGTGAGTTCAAGCCTCATGATGGGTTCCACATGCACTGAGCTCCACACTGAATGTGAAGCTTACTTAAAAAAAAAAAAAAGAGGGCAGCAGAGGGAGATTAGACACACACAGGAGGAGGAGGCAGTGTGGCCACAAAGAAGACCCTGGAGTAATGAGGTTATAGCCACGGCTCATGGCAGCCACTAGAAGCTGGGAGAGGCCAGGAACAGCTTCTCCTCTGGGACCTCAACAGAGAGTATGCCCTGTGAGCACCTTGTTTTTAGCCCAATGAAATGGATTTCAGACTCGTGGCCTCCAGAACTGCAAGAGAACAAATGTGTGGTGTTCATGGTGACTCATTACAGTGGCCCTAGGAACCAGGCCCAGAGCCTCCGTTATGCCCACTTTGGCTTCGGGCTTGGAGGATCGGAGCACCGCCCCCCCCCCCCATGTCTGTATGCGCTCATCTCTGACCTCCGCTCACAAAATTCCCACCCTTCTGAGTTGCATGTTGGAGAGGAGGCCCCCCGCCCCACTGCCCATCAGCCTTTCTCTCCCTTCCTTCTCAGCCCTGCTGTCCTCTGCCTCTCACTGCTCTGCCTCTCGCTGCTCAGCCTGTTTCTGTCTCCACTGCTCCTGTGCCGTCTCTCCTCTGATGCCTGCAGTGCTCTGTTTCTGCTTGTCTCTTTCTGTCCCACTGGCTGCTTTCTCTTCCTCTCTCTCCCTCCCCGCTGTCTACCTCTCTCTCTCTCCGATTCTTTCTTTACCACGGACTTCCTATTCTTCTGTCTCTGTTCCTCACCCCATTTCTCTCCACTTCTCAAGTTCGAGTCACTCTCAGCCCCTCTGATGATCTTCCTGATTTTTCTGCTCCATCCCGATGGGTTTCTCTTTGTATCTTCCTGGCTCTTTCCATCTCTTTCTCTTTTGGCCTCTGCTGCTGCCTGTCTGTCTGTCTTCCTCCCTTCTGCTCTGTCTCCGTGTCCTCCCCCACCCCTCTCCCACATTCACAGCCCTCCCCCCCCACCCCGGGGTGCCTCAGGACTCACCTGTGATTGGACAGGACTCTGCTGCACTTCTACAACCCCCAACGCGGCCCTTCAGAGAAGGATCTGTCTCTTTAGTTATGCACCTGTCCCACACGGTGGAGGTTGGGTGAGGGAGGCAGGGTCCAAAGTTATTTCACTGTCACGTTGTTCTTCTCCCTTTACCTAGAGGCTCCTCGACGGGTTCCTCTTAACATTCCAGCAGCGCTGTCAGCCTTGCCAAGGAGAAACCACTTTTCCTTGGCCTGCCACTCTGCAGAATTAATCTTTCCCCTTTAATGATAATCATCTGTTGCTGGGAGGGGCAGGAGTATGAGAAGAGAAGGAATTCTAGGCGGAGGTTTCAAAACAGGGAGAAAGTAGGAGTTCAGTTTTCTTATTTGGAAGTCAGATGATAGCAGGAAAAGAGCTTCATGAGGACTGTGACCGTGTTTTTCTCTGTTTTTCTGTTTTGTTTTGTTTTTTCTCTGTTACTCTGCTTTTCTATTCCCTATGTCCCAGCTCCTGGAGTAGCATCTGGCATGTAAAAGACAATAAATATATGAATGAATGAATGAATGAATGAATGAATGAATGAATGAATGAGTCAATGAATGAATGAATGGGCTTCAATCCTCATATCAATTCTTACAGCACCTCGCAGAACAAGTCACTTCCAAGTTGTCATCCGCACAATAGGGCTGGTAATCAGAGCTGCCCGCAGTACACAACCATGAGGACAGAGAAGGGAAGTATGGGATCTGGGGACAGAGAAGGGAAGTATGGGATCTGGGGACAGAGAAGGGAAGTATGGGATCTGGTGAGAGGGCCTGGACCTCCGCTCTCTTCAGGGCAGGCCAGGTGGGCTCGCTGGTGGTTCTGGAAGAGCTGCAGGGAATGAGAAGTATAGAACTGGCTGCAGAGAGCTGGGGGCAAGGAGCAGGATGGGGAAGAGACAGGAGGATGTGTGTGAGATGTGTTGCGTCTGGGAACCCTCAGGGAGGTAGGGAGAACCTTCCTCAGGAAGCTGCTATGTGCCAAGAAGGAGGTATATCTGTCTCCCATCAGGGGGCTCACATCCCTGAGGTTAACTATTATCTCTAGTAGTGGGGTTGGGTTGGATTTGGCAAGAGCCCAGTAATGAAATGGCTGGTCAGAGCTTGTGTCTCAGATGAGGAGGACCCTCACCCTTGGTGCCGGCCAGCTCCTTCAGCTCCAAGCACGCTCAAACCCCACCTTTCCCACAAGGCCTCCTCTGACCACTCTGCTTAGTGCTACAGTATGCTCCTGCCCCCAGTGCTCCCGTACTCTGCTCTTTATGTTTACTTCATAGCACTTACCACTTTCACTTTCTGGCATTCTCGAAAACTTACCAATGTGTTAGGTTGACAGTTTGTCTCCCATAACTAGAACAGAAGCTCCACGCCAACAAAGATCTTTGTGAGTTTTCTTCGCTCTGTATCCCAATTGCCTAAAACTACTGGGCACATAGTAGGCCCTCAGTAAATATTTGTTGAATGAAAGAATGGGGATGGGATTTTTTATAAGCTTATTGTATTGAACATACCATGTTAATGCTGGATAGGACTTGAGGGACTCTACTTTTTACCCACAGAGAAGGTAGGCTCAGAGAAGGGAAACAGCCAAGGTCACATGGCAAGCTATTGGCTGAAACCAGGTTGGTCTCTTGAATTCCCCCTGAATTGTGCTCATTCAATGCACCAGATCCCGGGCCCCAAGACCAGAGAATAGAGGGTCCTGCAGTCACTGCCACTCCCCAAGCCACCTTGGGACACTCAAGAATGGGTCTTCTCTGAGAGTGGGAACAAGAGGTGGAGAGCTGTGCTGAGTGGAACATACCATACAGTCCGCAAGACCTGTGGCATGAGTAATCCCAAAGGGCTGGTAGCTCAGAAACCATTTCCATGATCTGATTCTTTCCCTATTTCTGATTTAGGACCTAGATGCTTAATGTCTCATTGTCCTCTCCAACTCCAAATGAACTCCTAGTGTCTCCCCTCACCCTGTGTTGTGCCATCACCCCCAGACTTCTGCATTCCCGATCATGGTACCCCATGTGCCCAGCTGCTCAGGCTAAACATGCAAGAGGTTGCCCTTCATTCCTATCTCTCCTCAGGCCCCACGGCTGACCTGCCAGTTCCTGCCCCAAGACATATCTTCCCATCTCTACTGCCTCTATCCTGGTCCAGACCATCCCACCCCCCTCCCCCTTCTCTCTCCGGGACCCCTGCAGTAGTCTCCTGGCCAATATGCCTGCTTTTATTCTTGCTTCCTTATTTTTAGTACAGCAATGACCTTTTAAAATGATAAATCGGACAGTCTCATTTTCCTGCTTAAAATTCTTCAGCAGCTTTCCATTCACTTAGAAAATCCAGACTCCTTCAGATGACCCAGTATAAGGCTCCACATGATCTCACTCTTGCCTGTACCTCCATGCCAGCCCCCTTTCCGACCCTCTCTCACACGCAAGGACCCTTCCCACCGCCCTTCCTTGGCTCTGTCTCTCCTCAGGGAGGCCTGCCCACTGCCCTATCTGAAGCAGCACCCCCATCACCCTCTCTCACAGAACCTGTGCACTTTCATCCGACACTAGTTCAATTGCAATTATATATTCATGAAGGTTTTTATTGCTTTGTTATATGTCTCCACTTCTAGACTTAAGAACCATTTTCTTGGTTAGTTTTTTGTATCATCATCATCATCATCATCATCATCATTATTTTACCACAGTATACCCTGAGCCTTCCAGAGAACTTAAACATAACAGATGATCAACAAATATATATTGAGTGGACAAATACCACCATAGATAATCACATCAAATATTTTTTATTGCCTACAGAATAGAAGTTTAATGCCTTAATTTGGCATTCAAAGCCTTCACTGATCAGTCTGTAGCCTACCTGTGCAGCCCCAACTTTCACGCTATCCTGAGGTGGCCTGGGCCCATGGGCCCTTCTCAATCTCATTTATGGCCCAGGGTCATATGTCCCCACCCCACTCCATGCTTCCACTGATGTCATCGCTATTTTCCTCCCCTTTGTGATTGGTCCTTGACCTTCACATCTTTGTTATACATCCACTTCCATGAAGCCTTTTACAATTCTCCAGTAGGAATTCAACCTCTGACACATCCACAGAGCTTAGAGTTTACATATATGATCACAATCCAGAGAGGAGAAACCATATGCACAGTGGTAAATGACACTCCATTCCCAAGCTACCTCCATCACTTTCAAGCTACAGGGCTCCAGGTCATTTATGCAAGTTTTCCTCTTTACAGTTTCCTCTTCTGCAAAATACATGTGGAATTGTACTTTGCTTTTGCAGGGTTATGTTGGGGACTGGCAAGACTAACTACACTGTGCGGTGCTCGGGATAAGCTCAAAAATAGAGTTGCTTTTGTGAAGGTGACCAGTGCAGCCGCCTGTCTGGTGACATAGTTGGGACATGCTAGCTTCCTCCTCTACACTGTCAACTGTCCTTTTCTAATTTCTCTGTCTCTGTCAATCCCTGTCACTGTGCCTCCCAGTATACACATGGGAGGAGCCCAGGGAATGTTTGAATGAATGAATGAATAAATGAATGGAGTGAGTAAATGAATGAATGAACGAGTGAGAGAGAATGAACAGCATGTGCCCAAACCTTCCTTACCTGTTGAAGTGTCCCAGGAAGTACTAGAACTCCTGACACACGCCCTTTAGTTCAAACAGCTCTGAGCAGAAGTGGCCAAATCAGTCTGGGTTTCACCCCATCCTGGACACACTCCCCCGCTTCTCTGATTCGGGGGTTCTGATCCCCTCTGCTGTCTGTTCCTGCCCTCTGTGAGAAACAGATCAGTGAGCCCCATAAGAATATGCGGAAGATGACAGTTCCAGCTTATGGGACTTTCAGAGATTGGTGGAGGTGCCGTGGGCTGGAGGGAGTCTCTCCTTCCTCGCATCTCCACATAGTGGCTGGGTCTTCACCTGCAGCCCCTCCATGGGCCCCTCTGGGCTTCCCACTGGCAGGGTGGCCTCAGGGCAGCTAGACGGCTTTCATGGAGCTGCAGGACCCCAGCTGGGGTATTCTAGCAATCGAAGGGCAAGTGACAACTCCTTTGCTGACCTTGACCTTACCTGACCAGAAGTCCCGCCAGGTACCTCTGACCAGTTCTGCCATTCTTGTAGTTACAAGTGAGTCACAAGCCCACCCAGATTCAAGGGGAGAAGATAGGGACCACAGCTCCCCATAGAAGGGCGGTCAAGGTCATATCCTAGAATAACATGGGAGACATTTTTGGAAAATACAAGGTGCCATACATAAAACGTGGCAGGGCCAGGATTCCAAAACTTCTGCCATGCCTTTTGAGCCAGTCGAGGGGACCTGTCCTTTTCCATGTGACCCCATCACTCTTACTGTGAGCACACACAGTGGTGATGCGGTTTCCCCGAGCTGACTGGAGCCTGGCTGGGTGAAAGCAGCAGACCAGGGTCTGCTGGGCAGAGAGGCCATGCCCAATGCCAGCCTGTGAACTTTTTAAGGAGGAGGACAGGGAAGGTCGGTCACATCCAGAGGAAGAAAGCAGGTGGCAGCTGGAGAGCACGGTGAGCCTGCAGCGCGTCTCACTGTCATAAACAACTTGTCTGGTGTTTTTCCTTCTCCCACCAGGCACTGGCCTGGGATGACTCAGCCTTTGACAGAAAAGGTGCCTTCGTGTTGAGAAACAGCCCAGAGTGGTGGAACATTCACTGCTCTGGAGTCAGACGTTCCTGAGTTGGAGTCCCAGCTCTACCTTTGCCGGCCAGGCAGCCTGGGATAAATTCCTCAGTCTCCCCAAGCCAAGAGGAGATTAAAATGCCTTCCTCACTGGATTGTTTGAAATATATACGAAGTATACATTTGTATATAAATGTATACATTTATACATTTGTATACTTTGTATATTTTGCATACAAATGTATACAAAGTAAAGTACCGGTGCCATGCCATGCCAGGAACATAGGAGATGCTCCATAGATGCTCATTTCCGTGTCCTGAGCCATGTCCAGCCCCAGCTCAGGGCAGTCTTGAAGACAGTGGTGAGAACTCCTTTGACCATTCCACAAGCGCAAGTCCAGCTCTGTGACCCTGGATGGAGTGGTGGCTGAGACCTATCCCCTGATGTGACAATGAAACTGAGGTGTCTGGGGACAGAGAAGAAGAAGTCAGCCCCATAAGACATGTTCAGGGAGGAAGCATGACCTGGAAAGATGGGAGGGTGTGGGCAAAGGCCCAGAGGCAAAAGAGGTTCAGTTGCTGGAGTGTGAAGACCAAGGGCAGTGAAAAGGGGGAGACCACAAGCACAAAACTAAGAAAACAAGCAGGGGCCCAGCGAGGAAGGACCTTGGAAATCAATTTCCAAAATTTGAACTTTAAAGGCAACTGGGAGCCACTTGGGAGTTTTACTCAGTTCGATGCAGGGGTTAGCTCTGCATTTTATAGCATCCCTCTGACTGTTGTAGGAAATGGAGTTGAGGCAGGAAAGTCTGTGGCAGGGAGACCCATTAGGAGGATGACAGTAATCCAGGGGACAGGTGATGTTGGCCTTTCCTAGAGTGACAACAGGGGAGTAATGTGGGCAAACTCAAGAATGAGGATGTTCCTCAAAAGTGACAGTTCGGATGTTCAGAGCTGAGGGATAGGAGAGAAGAGAGAAAGGCTTTCAATGAAGTCAGTTTAGAAGTCATGGAAGCATAGAACCAGAGCACCCATCACAGCCCTGGGGAGAGGAGTATCATGGAAGGCTTTGCTAAAGGGGTATCACCTAACTGGAGAATTGATGAGCAAAAATTAGCCAAGGGAGGTGGGAAGGCACTTCAAGCAGAGAGGATAGCTCATGTGAAGGCCCAGAGATGTCAGCTATAATGCACAGAGCAAGTACTCTCTGTTGTTGAATAGATGATTGGTCTGCCAATTCATACTAAAGTGCCAATGGTTGATACAGAAAACTGGCCCTTTCTCCTTCTCTGGGGAGTTCGTACTTTAACAGGTCAAGAATCCTTGCCCTAAGGATTCATGATCGGTAGATTTCAAGGTAGAACAGGGACACTGGTGAGAGGATTTTACTATTGTCCCCTCTGGGATTACCAAAATAGATGACTGTTCCCAAAGAGTCAAACAGACCCTAGTCTACACACAACAAAGGGTCTCTTGACCTTGGGTCTTGCTTATCTGTTTCCACCCTGAGCTGCCTGAAGCCAGATTGTGGAAGCCCAGTGATTCCCAAAGGCACACAGTGTATTCTAGAAGCTATGAACATAGCTTTGAGGTAAGAGTATCCAGACCCATAACCTGATTCCTCTCCTTCCTAGTCCTGTGACCCTGGGCAAATTATTTAGCTTCTCAGCACCTCAATTTGCTCATCTCTAAAATGAGGAAAATAATAGTATCTAACATTCTGTGAAGGTCAAAACAGACAGGACCTATAAAAAGCTTAGAAGGATGAGTGGTGTCACTGTCTCTGTTACTGCTGTTGTTATTACTGGCCCTCTTTTCGTTCTGTCCCCATTTCCTTCCAAAGTTGCTCCTTGACACATGTGCTTGCAGATATGAAGCTGGGAAGGAACGTGGCAAGAACGTTTTTGGATTATTATCGGCTGAACCCCCTGGTCGAGAAAGTGGCAATTCCCATGCCGAGGCTTCGGTAAGTGACAGAGCAGAGCCGTATGGTTTGGGTCCTACTTAACTGGCTTTGTGTTCAGGGACAGCTTCCAGTGGCTTCTCTCTGGCCCTTAGTTTCCCATCTGTGGTGGGGGAAAGAAAATCCCTGTCCTGCCCGCCAGTGGATGGGGCAGAAGAGCGCAACAGCATGTTTTGTGACTATAAAGTATCATCACAGCATCAGACAGTATGGCAGCGGTCACATTTCTGGGTCTCCCATGGGAGTCCATAAGGATGGGAGGTGCTGGGGACTGAGTGCAGTCAAGTTATTCTGGGTGTCTCCATATGCTACTTCATCTGGTAGCTCATCCTCTAGGATTCCTACTTCATCCAGGCTCATAAGATCTCTGATCCCTCCATTTTCTCATCTGTAAAGTGAGAACAATGGCACTCACCTAGAAAGTTATCATGAGATGTGTGTTAAAGCACCCTGCACATTGTTAGGCATACACGTATCCGCAAAGGCAGGAGAGTCCCCATCCCTCAAGACGTGAAGGTTCAGGGCTGGGGAGGACACAACCCTAAGAAATTTCACATCATGTCTTCTGTTGGAATCAGCTTTTTGGGTCACTAAAGAGAGAAGGTCAGGGAATGAGTATCCTTTCAGAGGACTAGACCAGAGACCAAAGTGCTGTGCATTACCATGACTCCTGGAAGTAAGCCCAGTGAGCATTTGGACAGTGACTTCCAATGGCACCTAGAGTATGCTAGCCCTGCCCTAACTCTTGGCCTCATTGCCTACTCTCTAGTGATCCAGCCTCCCTAAAGGACGTAATGATGTCCAACTTCCTTCTGCCAGACCATTCTTCCCATTGACCTTGCCCATGAACTTGCCCATGTGCTTTGCTGCCTCAGGGCCTTTGCACTAATGCACCTTCCTCCATACCCTGTTATTAACAAAGACACTATTAATCACTGTTACTTACTGAGCAAAGTACTTTTTGTACATGGTCTTATTTATTCCTCATAGATATTATACCCCCCCCCATTACAAATGAGGTAAAGGAAGCTCAGAAAGGTGAAAAGAATTGCCTGTCAAAGAGATTTTGACAGAGGCAGGATTTGATCCTAGGTTTGTTTTATTCCAAAACTAGACTGAAGTCCAGCTAAGCTCCATCTTAAGCAGGAAGCCTTTCTCTCTATCAGTCTGGTTTCAAATTCTGTCTCAGTCTCGAGTTAACTGTGGGATCTTGGGCAAGTTTATTGGCCTCTTGAAACTTTCTTTACTTACCTACAAAGTGGGCATAATAACTAAAACCTCTAAAGATTTTAAAGATTAGATACAAGCTGGGTATAGTGCCTGGCAGTCAGTAGGTGCTCAATAAAGTTTCCATCTCCTCTGGTTTCTGGGCTGCAATCCCAGATTTCCAACCAGCTCATTGTGGTCTGGGGCAAATCCCTGGACTTCTCTGACTGGGCTGGATGATCTCTCAGGACCTCTTTCCACCATGCTGTGAGGCCCAAGTCTCCACAGAGCCTGCAAAATAATATATTCTGACTCATCATGCGGGGTGTTTGTGCCCACCCTCCCCCATTCTGGGTGGATTAAAAACACCTTCAAGGAGGATCATGTCAGCTTCTTCTCTGCTCCCAAGTGCCTAGACTGTACTGAGCATACATACCTGTATCCATCCCTCCCTCCCTCCCTCCCTCCCTTTCTCCATTTAGGAAAACCAGCACTTCAAGCCAGGCCCCTGGAGGGAGGGAGGTGCTCCTGCTAGGCTGAGTAAGTGATTAGGGCATGGCCCTGCCTTTGAGGAGCTCACCCCTAGAGAAGGGCTCAGTTCATTCTTAGAAGTCATTCTTGATTGGTTCAAGTTCTTAAAAATTTAAAGCTTTATAATGCTCAAAAGCATTCTTAGAATCTCATTTACAAGTTAATTTGGGGATTGTCTCTCTCAGGTCCTCTGTCAGCCTGAATAAAACTATCTTGATCCTTCAGACTTTTTCCTAGCTTGTTGGACTTTCAGTGAAATGGTGCAGACACTCAGGGAGACTAGCAATGGCGCAGGCCCCTCTTCCCAACACGGATGAGGAAGTCGAGGCCCAGGGAACACACAGCACTGGTCGCAGCCAGGACTAAGCCCAAGCATGAATGAGCAGAGTTCCTCTAGATGGGCAGGAGGCAGGACCCTGAAGCTGGGTGGAAAGGCTGCGGGGAGCTCTCAGGGCCCCCAGTGCTACTGTTCGTGGGGCCTCATCGCCCTTCAGAGCCTCTTTAGAAAAGAGCTGGAGAGCTCATTCCTCAAAGCACACAGCCTTGAGGACTTGAGATAAATGCACCCACCCTTAAATTAAGAAAAACCAAACAAACTCCCTCTCCATCCCCACACGTCTGTCTCACCCAACTACGAATATCACTTAGCTCTCAGCTGGTCAGCAACTCTTGAAAAATGAATTCCCAGGAGGACGCAAGGCTCTGATTTAGGACTTGAATACATCCCCTTTGTTTGTATTATTTTCCACCCAAGCATCAAATAACATAAGTGAAAGAGTAGTTCTGGTTTTAAAGGAAAATTACATGTTTTGACTCTAAATTAATCTTTGCTTTCTTTCATCTTTGTGGATAATTATAATATGTCAGTTTCCACTCAGGTGCTGGTGGGAGCCTGTCGGGTACCAGGCTGCCTTTCAGAGAGGGTCCCTGGGGAGGGCCAGCAATGTGGGTCCAAGAACATAGGTTCAGGGACCTGGTGTTGATGTCCAAAGCTGAGACCCCACACTTATCTAGACCACAGTGACATAGCCACAGGGCTAAAGTTCAAAAGGTCCCATCAAGGTAGATGAAAATTAGGATAAATGAATAGGCGAGGTGAGCTTCTGTGAGGAAATAGAGCGTGAGCATGGAAGGTGGGCTGGTCTCTGAGTGTGAAGTGGACTCAGGCTCAGCCATGGGCTGGGAGGGCAGGCTCCATGGTGGGGCTGTGATGTGTGTGGTGGAGGATGGGAATGACCATCTGCTCAACATGCTGGAGCCCACCATGTGCCAAGCCATGCACTGGGTGCTGGGGGACATAGAGAGCCCCCGCCCGTCGGGAGCCCAGAACACAGAGGAGAAAGGCATGAATACATGCAAAGACAAGAAACAATACCAAACAATGTATGCAAGTGCTCAGCTACATACCAGATTGTACTCTCTCTCAAAAACCTTCCATGGCTGCCTATTACCTTCAAGGTAACGTTCCAGCTCCTTTTCTTGATATTCAGAGTTCTGGCCTACATCTTGAATGTCATTTCCCAGCACACCCCTTTGCCTGTGAGCACACTCTCCACCCCGTCTGCTTTCTACAGTTTTATACCTTATGCAGCGACTGAACAAGTCTATTTTCATGCCTCTATGTCTTTGTTCATTCTTTTTTTCTCTTCCTGGGATGTTCTCCCATTTTGTCTCTAGACGGTGAATTCCTACATGATTTTCAAAGCCCGGTCTAAACATCACACCTCTCTGCTTCACTGTCTCTGTTCTCCGCCTGAGATAGAGCTGCTTCCTCTCTGCTGGATTCCTAACTGCATTTTGCACACATCTGTGGCACTGTATGTCCCATAGAGTATTGTCAAGGCCTCTTTGCACATCCAGCCTCTCCACTAGACCGGTCGCTCCTTAAGAAGCTCTCTTGGGTCTCTCCTGGATCTTTAGTGCACAGTGCCCAGCAGGGAGTAAATCCTGAATAAGCCCCGAATGTATGAATTATAGAGTGATAGAACTGAAGGAGTCCCTAAGAATTCTTGACTTCAACCCCTTCATGTTTTCGAACGGAAAAGCAAGACACAACCAGAAATTCCCCTCCCACACCACCTGGCCAGCATTTGGCAGCCAGCAGGAGTATCCCAAGAAGGCTTCAGGGAGGAAGTGGCATTTGAGCTTGATTTTAAAAAACATGTAGAACTTAGCTGGATGAAACAGAAAAAGGACAGAGGATGTTCCATGTTGGGGGTAAGGTGTAAGGCAGGAAGCGGAGCCTGAAATGGCAGTCCCAGGCAATAACAAGACCAGGATGTTTAGAGCAATGGAGACAGTAAAGACAAGAAGGAAAGTTCATTTCTATCCATCAATCACTCCTTAAGCACCTACTCCATGCCAGGCGTGAATTTCGCTCAGGAATTACAGAGAAAAATCAAATGTGTTAAATTCACATTCTCATGAGAAAAACAAATAGACAAAGAACTACCTAGAAATGGTTTGCTGAGGGCAAGGTACAAAGTACTGTGGAGGTCTTGAGAAGGGAGAAGCTTATTTTCTGGGAAGTCTGCTTCTCAAGTGAGCCTGGAGAGGTGGAGGAAGGCATCATAGGAAGAGGAACAGAGCCCAGATGTATGGGATATTTGCCTTCTGGTGCATTCTCTCTCTTTGCCCCCATCTTTAGTTACAGAGGCTCTTTGCCAATGTGTCTACACATTCACACGCCCCCTGTCCACTGTATACCTTCTGCCACACCCCCATCTACCTGGGGCTGCCCCCACCTGCGCTTGTACCTGAGATTGCCTCTCTAGGGGAAGTATGCCTTCCTTTACCCCCATGAAAACATAGCCAACTGATTTCCCATGCTCCCTGTGGGTGTTAAGAAACACACCCCTCAGTGACATATGAATGGCATCCTTTGCAAAGCTCACCCCCAACCCCCATTTATGAGGGCCAATGAGGCAGGAAGGACACGGGCTCTTGTGTGCTCTAGGATGTCTTTGGGTACCAAGGTCTAGATGTATCTCACCCATGCCAGACAGCCTTGCTGTGTTAGCCAGGTCCCTCAGCAAGGTTGGCATTTCAGGCAGGGAGGCCTCCTGGTGGGGGAGATATGTTAAGGCAATGTGTCCCTTTTGTGTGCCGCCACCTATTACGTCTTCACCTCATTCATGACTTATCAACAATGAAGGAAAATGGGTACTCCAAGGTCAGAGCATGATGGGTTACAGGAAGTTGTTTCTTTAGTCCTAATTCAAAAAGCCCAAGAGAGCTTCTGTATTTATGGTGTTTGCCACTTTCTATCATGCTTTGTAATTCTTTATTATTTTGTGTAGTCATTGTGTGCAACTGTGTCCTCGGCTAAATTGTAAGCAGCCTGTACGCATCAATGTCTGACTCATCTTTGTCATGTCCAGGGACCATGGGACCACTAAACATCTAGCACCATGCCTTTGTAAGTCACAGCAGACAAGGGAGGACATTAAGGGCATTTACTCATATTATTTCATTTAACCTCACAACACCTCTGCAAGATTAGAATGTTTTATTCCCATTTTACAAATAAGGCCCAGAAAAGTTAAATAACTTTCCCAAGATCACACCCTTCATCATAGCCAATCTGGAAATTCAGGTGAGTTCTTTCTGGCTCTAAAACCTACTCTTCCCACTGCAAATGAATCTTGGTCCAACACCTGAATGAATGGCACAACGTAATAAATGAACAAGGGCCTTTATGAGGGAAAATGCAAAAAATGGACAAAACTTGGTCCCTGTCCACAAGGAGCTCATAGTGTAGTGTGTGAGCCAGACAGACAGAGGACAATTATTGAAGAATAGCATTAGGGTGTGGCATTGGGTGCTAGGTGCTATGACTCAGAGACGAGCCAGACATACTTCCACCTTCCAAGGTCACCCAAGCTAGTGGCAGAGACAGACCCCTGTGAAATGCCATACTTAGGCTATTCTGAGGAACGTAAGGGCAAGTCTGGAGCCTGTGATGGTTATGAAGAGGATGGGGTCCCAAGCTCATCCAGGATATGGATCTTCTGTGTGTCCATCCCCATCCCATTATGAACTGGAGAGGATGGGTTAGAATCAAGGTGGAAATGTGGAAGAGTTGGAGCTGTAGTCAGTCAGGTTTTTTCCAGAAGCAGAATGATACAGAGTATCCATCCATCCAACTACCAGTCATTCATTGCGCCATGATGCCTGCTTTGGACCAGGCTCTGGCCTGGGCTCCTGGGACACAGAGAAGAGGAAGACGAGGCCACTGCTCCTGGACTGTTGCAGTCCAGTGGGGGAGATACACATGCACAGAAGTGATTTCAATCTGCTGTATATATGTGCTGTCTTTCTTTTCTCTTTCTGTTATCCCCCCTTTGCAGGAAGGAAAAGCCCCCATCTTACAAGCACCCACTCCTGCGGGGCCCAGCCAGCAACCACCCCAACGGCAAAGGGGACAAGAAGAGCTCTGTGAACCACAAAGACCCTTCAAACTCTTTTTAAGGACATGGAGCCCAGGGAGGTCTTGTGGAGACAGGAGCATGCAATTAATTACCCTTCTCTAGTTTCCAAGATCAAGGGTGCAGGAAAATGAGTAAGCTAGTGAAAGGGAAGGAAAAAAGGAGAAACCTCACCATCAATTTTCCCTTTTACCAATGGAAAATCAATTGTGGGACTTCAGCTTAAGGCTCAGGAACAAAATAGGAGGCTCAAACCAAGCGAGTACAGATGCCATTTCCCACAGCACAGAGGTCCTCACAGGAAGAGGACAAGCTACATGTCCCTTTCAAGAGGTTTGACACATCTCAGGTCAGTGTTTTTGGAGTCCCATTACCTTCCAACATTGTATAGCTACCATAGGCAGTTGCTTTCTAGACTAGGTGATAGTCGTTCACAGTTCTAGAAATGCACCGTCCATACTTGCTGATCCAAAACAACATCAATGACACCTGCAACCCAAAGACAAACGTGCTGTTAGGAACAATAGGACAGAATTTTTGAAATCACAGTGGTCGGAGGCACACTGTCACTGTGTCTCTGAGCTGCATGCATTCCCCCAATGACCTGGGTAGTTGAATTGAAGCTTTAGCTCCAAAGACAAAAGGTTTTGGTCACTCATTCCAAGAGGTCCATCGTGGTTCAGATCTCCAGATCCTGGTGCCAGGGACCAAACCCTGAAGAGGTGGGTATGGATGCTCTGCAGTGGGGGAAGGCTGACTGCCAGGTGAGGAAGACTCGGAAGACAGGAGAATGCCACACCCCCTGCACCCTCCCCACTCCCGCCCGCCGCCAAGCAGAGGGCTGATAAAACAAAACCGCAGCAGTAGCAGTTCCCAAGGGGTGGGGGGAGCTACATATTGTACATTTTTCTAAAGAGTAAAGTGCCTTTGTATGATGAATAGGTCCAGAGGAGTCTGCTCCCTTCCTGTCCGTGAAGCAGGCAGGCTGAGTCACCGTGACAGCCTGCTAATTAAAATGACCTCCCGGAAATGAAGTTTCGGAGATGGGGAGAGGAAGGGAGGCTCAGGGGAGATAGGGCCGTTAGCACAAAGCTCCAGTTAAGCCTTCTTTTGCGTTGGGATGGGGAATTTTTGAAGTTTGCTACAAAAATCGAGAGCAAAGCTCGTTCTCCCTTTGCTTATTGGTTTTCAGAAATAATAACAAAGAGCCATATGTTAGTTGGCTACAAATGTTGTGTTGTATATACAGCTTCTCCTCTGGGTTCTTGTTGCCCAGAGGAACACAAATAAAGTGGTTTATGCATCTCTTCTGTTCCTCTGAACGTTCTTGGCACCCTTCCATTTAGGTCTTCCACTCCCACAGGAACGAACCAGCCAACCCAAATTTGGTGTGACTTGCACGTTGCTGTCAGGGACTCTGTCATCAGGGATAAGGAAGAACAGTCAAGACCCGACTTTCCAGCAGTTCCTGTGTCAGAGTCCTGGGGAGCTGAGCTGAGTGTGACCAGTTCAACATGAGCCAAGAGCCTGGCAAGCCTTTCAGAAATGATAACATCTCTTGAGGCAGCAGGGAGAGAGGCAGACTGCATAAGTCAGGCACAGTGACAGTCCAGGTCTAGCTTCCCTGGTCAGACCATTTCCATGATGTTGGGGCCATATTTAGGCCCCACTGTAAAAACTGCATTCATTAAGTGGATCACAGGCCTCACAAGTCCTAGGTATGCTAGCAGATTAAAACCAAGGACTGGAACCCAGGCACCTCTGGCTTCTTACTCTGCATTCAGACCCCTGGTTCTGTCTTTTAATATCTGTGTGATCTTGGGCAAGTTATTCAACCTGTCTGAATTTCAGTTTCCTCCTATAAGACGGTGATAGTGATACCTGCCTCATTGCAGTTGTGATGTGGGTCTGGGAAACGTCAGCAAGGGTGAGCGGTAAAAGTGAGCTGTGTTCTTTGGGATGTCATCAACATGGTGAGGCGTCTGCAAATCATTTACCATTGGAAAGGGAGGAGGAGATGTGCTGTTTATCCCTGAGATGAAAGATGAGAGGGAGTGGGGGTAGGAAAGTGAGATCACAATCTCTAAAAAAGTGGAAAGACCATCTTGGACATTCTTCTTGTCCCAAAGAAGCAAACCTGTGTTCTGTGTGGCCAAAGGTAAGAACCAAATCCAGGGGTGTAGTTTCAAGAAGATGGATTGCAGCTCGAAAACTTTCTAGTGAATAGAATTGCCAGCCATTGGATGGGCTTCCTGGGGAAACAGTGAGCTCCCCATCACTAGATGTATGCAAACATTCAGAATGAACATCTGTCACAGAGGAAATGGGAGAGGTTCCTTCTCTAGGGGAATGCTGAATGCTCTGTGGCATCCTCTCCTGGTCAATAACTCTGGAAAGGAATGGCTTGAGGCAGGTGGTTACATGCCTAATGTCAGAGAATGGAGTTTACAGTATAAAAAGTATCATTTAATGCTAAACAAATGACATTAAATGTCTCTGAATTACAGCATATGGACCCTGCTAACATTTAGAATTCCTTAAGAGGGAAAAATGCATAGCTATAAGGCAGACTGTAGGATGTGTTTGCAGTAGGACCACCTGCTTCTTTCCATTGGCGGAGCAGAGATGAAGGGGCTACCCAAGAGACCAGGGGTTGCCAGTGGACCTCCCTGGGACCTTGGCGTGCTCAGCAACTCCCTAGCTTTCTTAGACCCGGTTCTACCTGTGATCTCCAGTTAGAGAGGAAGGATTTCAGCAAGGAGATAGAAGACAGCAGCAATCTGGCAGGTCAATCAGCCAGAAGCTACTAGGCCACCCAGCCCCAGGAGGGGGCGCTCCAGACTCTTTTCTTGCCTATCCATCTTCACGTCTGCCTCTACCACAAGTAGGTAGAGGAGGCTACCAAGCCAGTGTTCCAAGGAAAGTGAAATAACTCTGCCAAAAGGAAGAGTGGAGTGGGAAGAGACATGCTGGGCTTTCACTTGGCTCTCACATGTATCTCCATAAACAGTGCCACTTTTCTCTCCACGAGTCCAGACACTCAGAGACAAGACTAAGGGTCTAGTTACCCTCAAAAGCTATAGTAGACAAGCCAGTAGCCACCCAGATTCTTTGTGCAGCAGCCCATAGGAGAGGGGCGCCTCAGTGGCTCAGTCGGTTGAGCATCCGATTCTTGATTTTGGCTCAGGTCATGATATCAGGATTGTGAGATTGAGCCCCACATCGGGTTCTGCACTGGATATGGTGCCTGCTTAAGATTCTCTCTCTCCCTCTCCCTCCTCAACCCTCCAACACACACACACACACACACACACAGAAGAAAAAAGGAAGCCCACAGCAGAGGCCGAGTCACCTCCCTCTGATGACAATGCCTGCAACAGCAGGGGACCTTTAGCTGGTAGCTTGCCCTGGGATTTAATGACATACCTGAGACCTACCTAAGAGGATCCTGACTCATTTTCCTAAGTAGTAAGGGCAGCGCCAACCATGAAGTCTGGAGTGATTAACATTTGTTGGGTCTTAATTCATTCATCTGCCAAGTATTCAGTGGGTATTTGCTGTGTCTCAGGCATCATGCTAGACACCTTTGCATCCACTGCCTTATCTGATACCCCCAACAGTCCCTCTAGGTATCATTTTCTATTTTGCCCAGGTGACAAAATTGAGACTCCTAAAAGTAAAATCCTTTGTTTGCATTCATCTGGCTAATGAGAATCTGGATTCAAACCCAGTTCCCTTTCCACCACTGTACACTGGACACTCTTCATTGGTTTCTAGGGAAAATCAGGTCAAAAAAGAACAGGTATAAGCAGAATAAGAAGTGACCAATGGCATCACTTAGACATGGTGTGGAATGGGGAGAGAGGCAGGGAGCAGGAAAGCTTCCAGGTTGGATGTGTGAGCAAGGACTTCAGGACTTTTTCAAACCAGTAGCTGAAACCCTGTCTTCTTCCATCTCTTGCTCCCACACACCTGTCTGGGTTCCCGCTGGGCACTCCAACAGGATAGGGTTTGGGCAAGTAGTCCATTTATCACTCGACATACAGAGGCTTCTATATCTCCCAGGGCTCCTGGAAGCTCAGCAAGGTAGTCATTGCAGGACCCATCCTGGCACCCTCTGGGTTACAGACCCCATGCAGATAATCTAGTTCAGGTGCTGTTATCACTCTCTCATTCTGGAGTGTGTGAGCTGAAACCACAGTGTCCCCTGATTGTTGTTCAGAAGTCTTCCTCTGAGTCTTGCCTCCTGAGCATTTGAAGGACTCCAGCTCAACCAGAAGGGCACCAGGGCAGACAGAATAGAGGAGACAATCTAACGTAATAAGAACAGCCTGGGCTTAAAAACTCAGACAAACTATAATGTGTATCCCAGCTCTTCTATCAACTCACTGTATGGCTTTGGGCAAAAATTTAACCTCTTTAAGCCTTGGAATTCTCATCTGTAAAATGGGAATGAAAACCTACCTTCCATAGTTATTGTGAGGTTTAATAGAATAAAATCTATGTACAACAGAGTGCCCATAGTTAATACCATATTGTACAACCAGATGTTTGTTAAGATGGTAGATTTCATTTTAAGTTCTTATAGTGCAACAACAAAAACAAACAACAACAAAAGACAGCACCAACAAAGCATTTGGAGGTGATGGAGATGTCTATTACCTTGATTGTGGGTCATTTCGCAGGTGTTTGCATAGGTACAAACTCATCAAATCGTATACGTTAAATATGTACAGTTTTTGTATATCAATTAAACCTCAATGAAAGCTGTCTAAAAACTATATATACTGTATATACCTACAAAATACGTGGCAGAGAGTGGAACTCTTTCCCCAAATCACCCCCGCCCCTGTTCACTTCTCACATGCTCATTAGGGTTGAAAATCCCTTTTCTTGGAGCCAACATTCTCTTTAGGCTCAGATGAAGTACAGACAGAAGTATAATGTCTTCCTGAGTAGAGGACAGGGGTGAGAGAAATGTCCAGAAAGGTGACAGTCACACCAAGAGATCAATGTCAGGGCCAGGGACCTAGGTCTCATTCACCTCTGCGGCTTTGCATGAACACAGATTGTTCAGCCAAGCCTGTGCTCGCTGAGTGTGGAATGAACAGGTGTTGGGGGTGGGGAGATGGGAGAGACCTGACCCCGTGCGGGAGAGGAAAGAGGCTTTGTAAGTTGGGGTTCTGAACAGGGGAGAAGACAGTGTTGGACCCAACAGTCTCCCAGCCTGAATTGAGGCAGAATTGACAAGACTAAAAAGAGAAGGGGGTATGGGTTCTGGGAGATGTCTTGTTTTATTAAAATAACAAAGGAGTTTTTGCAGGATTTCTAAGAGGGTCTTTCCACGTTGCCTTCTCAAACTTCATCGAACTTCAGAGTCCGATGTGCTGTGCTGGCTGCAACAGGACCTCCCAAGCTCTCTCCCCTGTGTCTTCCCACTCTCACCAGACTCTGGCACGTGCTGGATAGGGCTTACCTCTCCATCTGGCAGATGAAGAAACTGAGACCGGTGCCGTCAAGTCTCTTGCCTGTAGTCCACAGCTGGGAAATGACTGGGACCGGGGATAGGCACAAACCCACCTCTGACACACCCCACTATGCTTTGGGGTATGTCAGAGGTGGGTTTGGTTCAACCCCAAACCTCAGGGCTAAGCCCGTCTAGTTCAGAAAGTCATTCTTGTGACATCTCTTAGAGCTCCTTGATGCTCACAATTTGCTTGTCCCCAAAGACCTAGGATCCATTTTTAGCTGACCTTAGGTCAATCTTAAATCCCAATCCGCTTCTCTCCCTGGCATCAGCTGTCTGGGTTAATATCTTCTTTTTCCACCTGGTTGCCTGGGCTGGAAGCCTTGTCATTGTGTTAACTCCCTTCTTTTCCTCACCCCGCACAGCCAGCCAGTCCCCCAGGCCCATTGCTTCTGCCACCGCAATGTGTATGCCCACAAGTAGTATAATGGAGTGACTTTGGTGCCCCTAGACTCAGGATTTGATCTCAGCTCCACCACTGGCATTTTGGTCTTGTGAATCTTTGTAAAGCAGTTTACTTTCCTCATTGTTAAAATGAAGACATGCTACTTCTGGCAGGACTGTTGTGCCTCTCCCTTCCTCTCCCATTCCCATGCACTCCCGCCATCATGTCCTACCTGGATTGCCATAACATCCCCTCCCTCCCCTCCCTGTCTCCAGAGGCTGGCCTGTTCACCACTGGCTCTCTCCCCAGGGGTGCTTACAAGATCTCTATAAAACATGACTCCACCTTTAGGGCACCTTTTCAGATCAAATGTCTGGGGTGAACCTGGATGTCCCCCCCTTATGTATCTTTCATACCTCCCTCCTTATCAGTTGCCGCATCCTGATGGTTCTGCCCACTCAGCATCTCTCAGATCCATCCACCGTCTCTACTCCCCTTAACTAAAGAAAATTCTTCTCGTCTTTCAGGACTTAGCTGGACTAGCCCAGCTCCAAGGCATGCCCCCGCACCCCAGTCTCATGAGTTGTAATTAACTGCTTCCTTTTCTTGTGTCCCCCAGCACATATGTTTCTATTCATCAGTTCCTCCACTCCCGTGAGAGTCATCTCCCAGAGTAGGGATTGGGTTTGACCGGTCTCCGTACTTCCCGTGATACCTACCGCACCTCTCAGAATGTCCGAGGTGCTCAGCAAGTGTCTCAGAACACAAGAAAGAATGACTCAAATCCAGAACTCCATCCTGAGCTTCTCCTAAGAGCTGGGTCCTGATTCCAGGCTCCCCTTCCCAAAGCCCTGAGCTCTCAGAGAAGTTCCACCGCTCAGGCTCCTCCCCTGGCTCCCCTTCCCGGCAGAACGGACTTCCAACTCAGCAACGAAGGGCGGCGTGGTCAGCTCGGCCTGCGAATTGGAGTCCCCGCTAGTCTCCGAGACCCCATTCTCTGTGGGGAGGTGGAGGAGACAGATTTACTTCATCTCTAGTCCCCTCTTGAAGGCCATTCTTCTTGGGAGCTCAAGGAATGAGGCCGTTTTTCTTCTAACGAGGGGGAGCCTGGACATCACCGGACTCCAGGGCTGCCTTTCTTGTCATGTTCCCTCCCTCTACCTTTTTGTGGGCTGTCCTCAGACTGACAAGACCATATACATTTCATTATATAAAATGAAATTATATTCATTATATAAAATGAGCCTGGCCCTAGCACCATCTGCAGCCAGAGGTCCCTGCCCACTCTCGGAGCTGCAGTCTCTGCCTTCACAGGGGAGCCCGAGCAACCCTCGGGCTGGGAGCAGCAGGAGAGAGGTTTTGCCGGGAGGGAAAGCTGGGCTGGTCCAGAGGAGGCCTAGCGCCTCTGTTAACACACCCCGACCCTATTCCTGCACCTAAAAGTAGATACTGCTCACCGGCTACATGGAGTTTTCCCACTGAATATCCCAAAGGTTTCCTCTGCCCACCCCCCCAACCCACTTCCCACCCCGAGGATTCAAAGTGGAAAGTCACAAGGATTTGAAGACAAGGCTGCTGGAAACTGCTCCCAGCTCTGATCCCGCCGGGCTCTGCGAAGTTGCATAAATCTCTTGCCCTGTCTTCAGTTATCCCAGAGCTTCACCTGCTTTCCGTTGCGTACTCCTCGATACGGGGGCCTAATCCTTAACCAACCTGCTCTTAAGTGTTGGGAGGATCCAGAGAGGATGAACGGGAATGGTCAGTATTCTGGAAAAATACTTGCCAGTATTTTCTCTCCTTCTTCTGGGAAGGGGAGAACTGTCATAAAGGTTACTACTTGGTCCATGCCTTGCCTTTGACCAGGATCGTCCTGTCATTCATTCATCCAACAAACTTGATTAAACATCTTACATTTGCCAGTCACTTCCCATTCCTCTCTGCAGCCCTGATTCCCACCTATCCTTCAAGACCTCTCCTCCAGGAAGCCTTCCCTTATCTTCCAATCCACCTAGACAGCTCTTCCTCTGAGCTTCTACAGAATGATTGTTTAAAATGTCATTTGGCACTTAGCAATAGCTTCATATTTCACTTTTTTGTGTGCAGGAGCTCTGTCTTCCCAGCTCAACTTGGCATTGTTCTTGGGGTCTTACTCATTGCTCAGGTCCCAGGGCCCCACATAAGGCCAGGCAGAGAGTAACCCCTCACTGATAGTTTCCAGTATTGCTGCTGCTGCTGAGAATGATGAGGATGCCTGCTCTGAGCAGAACATTTCTATAAGGGTTCCCTCCCTCCTTCCCTCCCTCCAGAAGTTCATAAATAAGGGCCATCCCTGACACTTCCTGGGAAAGTGGAGCAAACCTAGCTTACAGGCCCATAGAGGAAACTATCGGACTTTAACGCTAAGAGCATCCATGGGAAAGAGGAAAAGAAAGGAGAGAAACGGAGAGAGAGAGACTGGGAGAGGTGAAAGAGAGAAGTTGATTATGTTGGATTCGAGTGTGTGTGTGTAGTATATTTGCACTGTTTCATAGTTGTGAATGTGTGTGTGTGTATGTGCACACGTGCACACTTTACTGAGTGTAAATGACATATCATTGCAGATTCTCAGCACGTTTTTACATCAACTCCTACTCAGAGGTCCTGGGTTAAGTTTCTGTTGAAATTCTATCTAATCTCTCAGCATTTCATTCATATTAATGGGTTGCCCTTTCTGCCCAACCTCCCTGGGACTGTGCCCAGCAGGATGTCAAGGCTACCTCTACTTCCCAGTCCCAGTGAAAGCTGACGCAGATCCCAGCCAGGCCAGTCCCTGGGATGGAAAGTTTGCCAATAGCCCCTTTCCTGACTCCTGCGGTGGGTGAACTCACATGTTTTGGTCTTTTTCCTCTATCTCAGCCTTGGGGTTCCTGTTTTTTTCTCTCTCTCCTTCTTCAGTCCAGCCTCGAGGAAGGGTAAACACAGCGAACAACCTGGCATGGTGTGGTGTGGTGTGGTGTGGTGTGGTGTTATGAAGGGAGAGGCTCCCATAGGCCCCCCCACCTCAGCACCTCTCCAGATAGCTCCCAGATTGCTGGATGCCGTGGCTCTGGAAAGCTCATTTCTGTTCAATTTTGGAGAGCCTGCTCTAAGTTGAACTGAGTACTGGGCAGTGGTCAGAATGGAGGGTGCACCCTTGTGAAATAAATACTTGATGGCTCTAGCCTGTAGAGCAGCTCCAGGGGGCTGGAGGCTTTGACTTTGTGGAGATGGAACACACAGGATGGGGACTTGCCCACATTAAGCCTTGGTCATTACGCATGCCTGCATTCGTTCTTTAGTAAGTTTAACATTTATTCATTCATTCTTTTGTCCATTCATTCATTCACCCTTAGGCAGTCCAAGTGGTTTGTCAGAAAGAGTGTTAGCCCAGAAGCCTGGATTCAAGCCTGAGTCACCTGCTATCATCTTTCCCCTCCCAGCCTCATTCTGACCTGCAGAATGGAATTAAAGAATGATTGCAGTCCCTGATTCATCGGATTACTTTCGGGAACTTCAGGGGAAATGGCTGTAGTGGGGAATAGGCATGAATAGCCTTTGTGTGCACCCATTCTACAAATACACCATACAGGAGGGGAAGAGGGCAAGGGACAGGGACTTCAAAATGTTCCATCTGATAGAGACAGAACTGGAAGGAAAAACATCTAATCCCAGCCTACTAACACTGACACGACTTTAGAAAAGTCACTTTCTATCTTTAAGCCTCAGTTTGCCCATCTATAAAATGAGCCTATTGAAGTAGGTGTTCACTGAGGAGTTTTGCCATTTGGGGGTTCTGGGAACTCCCCCTCTAGTCCCATTGTCTACCCTGAAAGATGGTCTCATAGTGACCTTGAGAAGCATGTCAGGTTGCTAGACCCTAATGCTATAGACAGAATGTCTACATAGTATTTTTTTCATAGTTGGTTCAGTGGCGTGGTGGTGATGCCAGCCCCCCAAAGATTCTCTCTGTCCTCAGACCTGATGCCGAACCAGACCCCTCTGGAGAGATGAGTACAGCGGGTGACACGGCGAATCTCGTATACAGAAGGTGCAGTGCTGCGGACCTAATTAACATCACCGTGTAATAGACACATCATGGAGCATGCTTGAGCTGCCAGACAGGATAAATAAAACAATGCTTTATCTTAGTTCTTGGTTAACAGTGAGTAACTAATAGACTTGTGCATTATTTACTACGCTTCACTGCACAGACCCGCTGTGGCTGCCCTAGACCCCATGAGAAGGCACGCCCTGATTTCAGGGGTGTGCTTTATAGAGTGTTTTGCTAAGCAGCTAGAGAACTGGGACCCTGACTGGGTGTTGTAATAGACTTGTGGAGGGAGGTGGGCACAAGAGTGTAGACTGTGGTATCTGACAGATCCACTTGAGATCAGCTGCGCCACCCTGTAACCTTGAGCCCCTCTGTCGACTTCGGTTCCTTCACCTCTAGGATTAATTAATGCCTGAATCACAGGAGGTTTATGAAGAATAAATGGCATGATGTGAACAAAGCCCCTGGCAAATGGAAGTGTCCCTTCAAGAGTAGCTATTATTGTTAGCCACATTCATGTTACTCTTACGCTCAGTCTTCGCAAGGTAGTCAGTCAAGCGACCGTCCTGGCACCCATGCTTGGAGGCTATGATCCCTCGTTATAAGTGGATGATGTGGTAACAGGGTCTTTCTCCATCAGCAGCAGGTGGTCATTTGTCCACTCTAACAGTGTCCTCCTCCCCCCCATTATATCAGGATTCATTCATCCATTCATTTGTTCATTTATAATGCCTGTCATGCTATCTTAGTTTGGGTTCCTCCAAAGGCAGAGGCTGGGACAAGCATCTGAGAGCAAGTAGTTTATTTGCTAGGAGATACCTGGAAGCAGAAGTGAAGGAAGAGGCCAAAGTGAGACAGAACAGGGAGAAAACCCAGTAGGCAAGCTCATTACCACTGTGGGGAAAAGGGGACTCAGTCCCTCTAGTGGCTTTCTCAGAAATTGTATAAAATCTCTCCCCAGAGTTGTCTCCCCAAAGGACAGGGAGACAGTTGAGGGTTGCCTTCCTGGGTGTAAATTTCCCTTCATTTCTGGGTTGCTTCTCTGCAAGGCTGATCTGAGGCAGCCAAGGTCCAGCCAGATCAAAGATGCTAGACAAGTACATGTAACTGTGCACTATGGCTGCGCTGAAATCAGGTGGGCTGAGGAGACATGGGACAAGAAGCACAAGCATCTGCTACACGTCTGGCACAGGAGAGCTGAGTGAGGCATGAGAGCCTTGTCTTTGCTATCTCATGTCTAGGAAGTTCAGTTCTGAGTTAACTCTGCATCCCAAGAATCAAGAACAGTGCCTGCATGGAGTTGCACACCCAGTGAGTATTTGCTGAGTGGAAAGATAGAAGGATAGATGGATGGTTGGATGGACATATGGATGGTTGATCAATATTTTCCTTTATAATAATAATTTCTGCCTACAAATGTGTGGGGTAAACTGAGATTGTAGGAGGTTGGATGCAGATGGAGTTTGATATACGAAGGTGGTCAAGATGGGGCAAGGGCAGGTAAGGCAAGGAGTCCTCAGGAGAAATTAATCTAGAGCTGGCTCAAGCAAAGTGGGGCCAAACAAGTCATTGATGTTGGCCTATCCACAGAGTTGCCCCAATCTGGTCCTTCAGCCTGGAATCCACACCACAGATGGAAGCCAGAGACACAGCTGAATGAAAATTGTGAAGAAAAGTAGTCACAGGGTCGCCTGGGTGGTTCAGTGGGTTAAAGCCTCTGCCTTTGGCTCAGGTCATGATCTCGGGATCCTGGGATCAAGCCCCGAATAGGGCTCTCTGCTCAGCGGGGAACCTGCTTCTTCCTCTCTCTCTCCGCCTGCCTCTCTGCCTACTTGTGATCTCTGTCAAATAAATAAATTAATTAATTAAAAAAAAAAAAAAGAAAAATCGTCTCAGAGCAGGATCAAAATGGAGAGATCCCAGGAAGACCCAGTAGCCTGAAGCTTTGACTCAAAGGACCTCAGATTTAAATACCTCTTAGGCCTTTGTGAAGCCTGGCCCTTACTAATTGTCCATGTTGCTACTGCATGAAAGCGGAATTTCCTGTTAGTACCTAGGGCCTTTGACCAGGAAAAAGGAAAACAAAAACAGAGTGTTTGAGATTTTATACATATTTTGGTTTTAGGCATCTTTATTTTGTTATTAGAGTTGAAATCTTGAAGTTAAAATCAATTCCTATAATTAACATTTCCTTTTTCCTGATAATATTGATTACTTAGAAAATTCTGAAATTTGAAAAATAGGAAAAAGCATAAAGAAAATAACGCACCACTACCAGGAGATAAATAACTTTTAATACATTTTAAACAAAATTGAAATAATTTTATATATACAGTTTTAGATATTTTCCCTCACTGAGTTTTCTAGATGGATTGTGTCACATATAATTTTCATGTACAACTCTCTGTATTATGAACATTCTTTGAAAACATTCATTTTTACCAATTATGTAATATTCTACCATTCAGATAAAACCTAATTTATTAACCCAGTTTCTTCTTGTTGGACATTTTGGTTATTTCCAATTTTTCTCTTGTTCTAAATTTTGAACAGAACTATATAAAACCGTTCATAGGCATCACGTCCTTTAAATTTTCCTACAAGCCTGTGAGGTAGGTATGTAATATACAGATTCTCTTTTTACAGATTAGGAAACTGAGGGTTCCAGAGGAGTTCAGTGATCTGTCAAAGGTCACTGTCTTGGTTCAGGTTCTCCAGAAACAGACCCTCAGGATTAAAGGTAAGGCTGTCAGTGCAAAGGATTTATTTAATAAGAGATCTCAAGGTAAAAGTAGGGAAATGGGAAAATGAGATGAGGAGGGCAAGCCAATGAAGTGTCTGTTATCAAGCAAGTTGCCACTGTGGACAATGAGAGCTTCATGGTGCTGGGGAAACTCAAGAAGCCAGTGTACTTATGTCTCCGAATTATCCCACACAAGGGATGAGGGAGCTGGGTATTTCACCAAATTCAGTTTTGGTTGAGATGGCTCCCAACGAACCCTTCTGAGCTGCTGTCAGGGAAGGAGCAAAGCAGGCTCTGGGGGTCACTGAAATGCAGGTGCCATGGGTCACAAGTTAGGCGGTGTTCCCTGCAACAATGACGGAGAGGGGATCAGGGTGGACCCTGAGCCTCTAAGGCCAGTCACACAGTTGTAACTGTCAGAACTGGGATTGGAATGCAGGCGTGCCTAATTCCAGAGCCCTTACCTTTAATGATTTGGCTTTGCAGAGAACAAAACCTTCCTGTGACCTTGGGCATGTCACTTCATCTCTCTGAGCTCCAGGATCTGATGGGGATAATGCTCTCAGTCATTTCTGACTTTAAGCACTGTCGTGAGATGACAGCATGGATATGTCAGCACTTTGATTACCCGCAAGGCCATTGTTGGCTCAGCATTACTGACCATTCCCATAAGGTGGGTAGGAATCACATCAGGCAGACAATGAGGCTTTACTTAGGATGGCTAGTGAAAAGAAATTAATAGAAGATGGGCTGCTTCCTTGAGTGTATTAGATTAACTAGATTAACTAGATTAAATGCATAGCATGCAATGTACATGTGGCTCACTGAAGTACAATATAAGTCTCCAATGAACAGCAGAGTGTTCCGTGGTTCCAGCAAGGGAGAGACAAATACACAATTGCTCATCTCTTATGCACTGACAGGCTCCAGGTCTGGATTCTCCCAGGAGGGAGTTTAATTGCTCCGTAAGCTTCAAACTCAAGGGCTCCTCATTGCTAAGCTCCTGACGAGCTGCATTAAAGCAAAAATGACAAAGATACCAGTTGACATATTTATTAAATATGTGGATCCCGAAGGAGTCAATGTGGGTTGCTCATGCCAGTGAAGCTACAGATGCAAAGTCTAGTATTGCTACGACCTTCCCACTTGACTGAACCTCACACTTAAGGGTAAGGTCAAGACAGACTGGAGATTTAAACCCTGGTCTGGCTGACTTCAAAATTCACGTTTATTCTAGAAGACCACCTGTATGTTCATCTGTTGAAGAGGTTTTGCAGCTTTACCAACCACTGGAAAGCAAGTGTGAATGAGTTGCACAGAATCATTCCTACACAGCACTACCTATTACCAAGGTTTCCTCACCCTGCCCCAGCCTAGTCCAAGCTGGTATAAGCATTTATCTGGACTGTTTTTGATAGATTGGAACACAAATTGATATTTCAAAGATTTGGGTCTACCAAATTGGCATGTTTACTCCTAGGCACTAAGGCTGTAGTTCAGGTAGCTTTCACTGATTAATTATAGTGTTAATGTCTCCAACGTCTATGACTACTAATTCCAGGAGATTCACATATGCTCTGAATCTTCCTAGCAACCCTCAGAGGAAGAGAAAGATACTACAGTCCCCATGTTGTAGAGTCAGAGACACAGAGTGACAAGACTAGGGGTAATAAGTCGTAGAAAGAGGATTCAAACTCACTTCAGTCTGGCATCAAAGTCCAAGCACTTTGCCAGCACACCACCTCCAGCTGTCTAGATGTTCCTCAGCCTCAACATGCAGCTTTAAAAACCCATGAATTGGGCCAACAATTCCAGACCCTCATCTCTAGCCTATCACCATCCCAGAAATTCACATTCATATAGTGAGGCAATGACCAGTCATCTTGGACCTTGAATTATTTGTTAAAAAAAAAAAAGAATATTTGATTCCACATACTTTTTATCCTTGCCCCAAATTTCCTCCTCTTTTAATCTTTCCTATCCATGCAAAAGGCACTACCATCTGGTTGTTCAGACCAAAAAATGTTGTTATACCTGATGCTTCCCTTTTGCTACCTTATAATGGTATCTAATACACGAATAGGCCTACGGAATACACCCTATCAGTTTGAACACCTCTCTCTGTCTCCATACGGCCATTTGAACAAGCCACTAACACTTCCAGCCTGAGTGAATGCAAAACCTTCCAAAGGATTCTGCTTCAGTTCCACTCCCCTACAGTCCATTCCCCACACACAGCTAAAGTGCTCTTTTTTAAAAATGTAAGTCAGGGGCGCCTGGGTGGCTCAGTGGGTTAAGCCGCTGCCTTCGGCTTGGGTCATGATCTCAGGGTCCTGGGATCGAGTTCCGCATCGGGCTCTCTGCTCCCCAGGGAGCCTGCTTCCCCCTCTCTCTCTGCCTGCCTCTCTGTCTACTTGTGATCTCTCTCTGTCAAATAAATAAATAAAATCTTAAAAAAAAATAAAAATAAAATAAAAAAAAAATAAAAATGTAAGTCAGGTTGCCTGGCTAGTTGATTCAGTAGAGCCTCTGATTGTTGAGCTCAGGGTTGAGTTCAAGCCTCATGTTGGGTATAGAGATTACTTTTTTGAAAAGTATTAAAAAAAAAAAAAAAAACAACTACTGCCACAGATTTTTTTGTGTTCCCCCAAATTTGTATGTTAAGACCTAATGCCCAATGGGATGTAGTCAGGAGTTGAGGTTTTTGGCAGGTGCTTAGCTCCTGAGGGTGGAGCCCTCATGAATGGGATTAGTGCCTTCTCAAAAAAGACCCACAGAACTGCCTAGTCTCCTTCTACCTGTAAGCACACAACCAGAAGGCCCATCTATGAACTGAGAAGTCAGTTCTCACCAGACATCAAATCTGCTAACATCCTGATCTTGGACTTACCAGCCTCTAGAACTCTTACGTTTATTAATCTTTTGTTTATGAGTTACCCAGTTTATGGCATTTTGTTATAGCAACACAAACAGACTTGAGACATTATTATTTCCTTGCTGAAAGCCCTTCATTCCCCCCTCTCCATTATGCTTAAATCAAAAAGTTTCAAATGGGACCGTTGAAACTTGTACATCTTAGCTTGGCGCCCATGATACTACATGATGCAGCCCTCGAACCACCTCTCAAATCTACATTCTCACTGCCTCCCACAACCTTTGTCCTCTAGCTCCAGCCACACCGGCCTACCTGTTTCTCAAACATGCCATAGTCCTGAGGCTTTAGAGCTATCATGCTATTCCCTCCCCTGGGTGTGGCTTACACATCTTCTCCCCAGAGAGCCTTCCCTGAACACCCAACACCAACCAACCAACTGTGGCTGCCTGGTCTATTTAAGCATATGTATCTTACCAGCGTGTTCAGGCTACTTGACATTTTCTGCTCTTCAGGTCTGTTTACTGTGATGTTACAAAAAGAAGTGGACTAATGTGACATTCCATGGATAGTCCAAACACTCAGGGCCCCTCCTGACTATACTATAACAGAGAATAAGAACATTAACGTAGCTCTGAGGCAAGACTGACTACGCACAGCTGTCATAAGGGAATGTACTTGCTTCTGATATTTTTCTATGATGGGGATTAAAAGAATATATTTACTGGGCCAGTAGCCCATACTAAATGCCAGAGGCTGTTTTGGTGTGTTCTAGTAAACCCAACCAGTAAAACATCCTGCATAAAAGCTATTAGGCTATGATTTGGTTACATTTATTAGTTACCTACTGTCTTCTACCACAATCACATCTTTTGGGTCGGGGCTCAGGATGGTGACTTAAATGGGACTATGATAAGGATCACTACTCCCACTTCTTCTAATAGCTACCATTCTGCTAGAAGCAGTACTGCTTTACATGTATTATCTTGGTAGAGTGGGGTATAATTTTAGGGGCGGGAACATTCCCTTTCCCACCATACTGATTCTTGCTCCACAGATCATGAAACGAACACGAGATTTCTGCAGGCTCCTGAGTATGTCCATCTCAATCATGTACTTGGAAAATGACCACATTGAATCTACTATGAAATAGATCAGGGCTCAGCTTATTCCCAGCTTCCCTAAGTCTCCACTCTAATAAGAAGCCATGCTGGTACTTGGGGTTTCCTGGAAACTTTTCAGTTCAAATCCTATATTTAGCAGCCCTCAAAAGAGCTCTCTGGTGTTCAGTACTCTGGAAAATGGCCATGGGTCCCTTTGGAGGAAGATTGGGATAAACACTTTCTATGGTGGTAGAGGGTCCTTCCTAAAGGGAACCTGGCTGCAGCTTTCATCAGTGAGTTCTGGATCTGAGAGCTGGCTAGAAACTGGAAGGAATCATGATTTTTCCTTCTGGCAGCAGACATCAGCCTTCAGCATATGTGCTTTCAACCTTTTTTGCTTAAGTCAAGAAAAACCCTTATTGTCTGCCCATTCATCTCAGTACTTTGCCACAGATCCCAGTGGGTCAGGACCATGTAGTCACCACTGTGGCTTTGGTTCCCATTATACAATGACATCTACTTTCACTTTTAATACCCAAGTATCAAACCTGGTCTGTTATTCCAGAATGCTGTCATGCTCATTAATATTAGGGGAAGTTTGATAGCAGCATCCCCCAGTTTGTGGTGGTGCATATTAACCAGATGAATAATCTCTTTGTTTCCTAAGCCTGGTCCTTTGGAAAGAATCAATAAAATTGATAAAGCTCTGGCTAGAATTATCAGAAAAAGAAAAGGTGAGAAGACACAAACCACCAACATCAGGACTGAAAAAGAGGGTAAGAGTACAGATCCTTGAAATAGTAAGGGACAATTAGGAAATACTATGAAATATTTTATGTCAATAAATATGACAAATTAGATGAAATCCAAAAATTTTATGAGAAACACAAACTACCAAAGCTTACAAAGAGAAAAATGGATCACCCAAATAGTTCTGTATTGTATTAAAGCAATTTATTTTATAGTTAAAAGCCTTGCCACACAAACACACATCCAGGCCAGGATGGTTTCACTGGTGAATTCTATCAAACATGTGAGGAAGAAATAACACCAGTTCTCCACCAATTCCTCTGGCAAGTAGAAGTTCATTCATGTGGTAATATCACCCTGATTTTAGAAAAACAAACAACACAAAGGTATCTAAGGAAAGAAGACTACAGACCTATATGTCTTTTGAATACAGATATAAAATACCTTTAATAAGAAGTTAGCAAATCAAACACAGCACTGTATAAAAAGGGTGAGACATTTTGATCTAAGTCTGGTTCATGCCTGGAATGCAAGCTTGGATTTTAACATTTGAAACCAGTATAATTCACTCTCTTAGTAGAATAAAAAAAGAAAATCTTATGATCCTCTTAATGGATGCAGAGAAAGAGCTGATAAAAATCCAGCCCTATTCATAGTTAAAACCAAAAAACAAACGCCTCTCTGCAAACTATTAGCAAACCTAATAAAGAGCATCTAGTGTGAATTTTTTTTTTCCCACCAAACAGGCCTAGAAACAATTCCCAACCCAGCAGCAATGAGCATCCCTGGTGCTTACATTGTGGTCTTAAAATACCATTTCTCAATAAGAGAAATCAGTCCTTTTCAGAGAAATGGCTGATCCTGGGGTGGAGGCAGGAAGTACACTAGATGAACCTGGAACATCCTGTCATACCAGAGAGCAAAAATGCTATCAATACTGGTAAGATCTAATAAAAAGGACTCAGGAGTCAACTTATGAAGCTTGCAATGGTTAAACAAGGGACAGCCAATAGGATAACAACCATAATGACTGGAAAACACCAGATATGTTTATGTATATTTCTAGTTCATCAGAAAACAAAACAAAACTAACCCACTTTTGTAGAATAATAGGAAACTTCATTAGCTTAGAAAACTCATTATCTTGAAAACTAGTACATAGAGGAGAAAAATGAAAAATTTATCTCACCTTTTCTATGTGAACTGGAAAATGTGCTCACATCAAAATGAGAGAAAACTAGGGGCGCCTGGCTGGCTCAGTCATTGACTGAGTTTTACCACTGATTTATTGTGTCTGATATGATTCAGCTATTTCCTGGTCTGGTAGAGACTATTAGTTTTTGCATTTCCTTTGTTCCCTTAAAATCCTTAACTACTGAGGTTTTTGCATTTCTCTGTAATTCTGATATCTTCAAGGAAGTTATGCCAAAAGTGAGCTTAGAACAGAGCTTGTAGGGCAGAGATCACAGAAAATAGTGGGCAGCATAAAATGACTTCTCTTATGTCATGAAATCTATGTCTCATCTTTCTTTTCCTGGGGCCCCCTAACTCTTTCTACTTATACCTTGAGGGACTCTATAGATTTGCAGATATAACTGAATGGGTCTCTCAGATAACCAAGGGAACTATACTAAGAAATGCTATGCTTCATACCCATAACCTTGATGCTAAATAAACCTGTTTGCTTCTGCTAATATTTGCATAAACGTGATCATCTGACTGCAAAATAATAAATCTTCTTAACAGCAAGGATCATCATACCCATTTAATAGATGAGGACTACGGTAGACATGGTTTGTTTAATTTCCATTCATTTCTCTTGTTTTCAGATGTGTAGCAGCCAGGCCAATGGATATTTTACCCCCACTTTCAATTCTAGAGTGGGGCGTTGATTAGTCTAGGAAGGGCAAGTTTCTTTCTGAGAAAGCCACTTAGTAAATATTTTAGGCGTTGCAGGCCATGAGATCTCTGGCCGAATTACTCAACCCTGTCGATATAGCATGAAAGCAGCTATAGACAATCCATACATGAATGAACATGGCTCTGTTCCAAAACAACATTAGCTACAAAATCATGTGGTAGAGCAGACTTGGTCTGTGGCCCATAGATTGCTGACCCCTAACCTAGAGCAGCTTTTCTCAACTAGGTTCCTCACCTGAACTACCCAACACAGAAAATTATTTGAATGGCTATGCTCTCAAATTCTCCCAAGGATGCCAAAGATCTAGAGCAATGGTTCTCAACCTGTAGTGCTCAATCCCACTGCATTAGCTTTATCTGGGAAATTGATTGGATTGTAAAGTCTCAGGACCAATTCCTGAATCAGAAACGCTGGGAGTGGGGCTTAGCAATCGGCACTTTAACAAACCCTTCAGGAGATTCTGTATACTCACGTTTGAGAACCACTGCTCTAGAGTCTAGGATCTAAACTAATCAAGAGAAATTCTTCCCATTGCCACAGGGGATGTAGTTAAATTCAGTGGTATAGCTATTCTGTAAATGGAATTGCCCTAATCACAGGGATTGCTTTGGAAGTGATCCAAGATGGGGAAATTTTTCAAAATTTAACAACCAGCATAGCAAGGACTCCAACAATCAGAATAGGTACCAGCCATGGCACCAGAACAGGGTTCTACAGGCCCCCTCTTATGCCAGGCTCTAATCCTTTCCTTGCTGAATCACAGAGAAGTCTACAGAGTTCTGGGAGAAGAGCCAGAAAGACCAGGTAGGAAGCGAGAGAGGTTTACGGGGGAAGCAGTTATTGAGGAAGTAGCTATTTACCAGCTGCATATGTGAAGAAGCAAATTTTGCCACTCAATTTGCATCTCTTTGGCATATTGATTATTTTTTGAGCCGGTTATTTTTAGGAAACTGTGAACACAGGAGAAGCTCTGAAAACCACGAAGTTAACCTTTTTGTAAGAGACATTTACATATACAAGGGAAATCTTTATTTGTAAAGTTGTCTCCCTCGCTGTACCAGGAGGAGGAGGATGACTAAATCTAAAAACTATCATCAATGAAAATGGCAGAGACTTAAATTTGCATAACAGCCTTATTCTTGTTTATTGCTATTGTTTTTTGGTTACCTCTCATAACTGACTCCCCACCCCTAACATCCTCCTTTACCTGTAGATATTTTGCAGAGTTACTCAGTTTTCCGGGGTCTCTCTCACATGCACAGGAGGTATGTATACATGTTATTGAACTTTTGTTTGTTTTTCTACTGTTAATCTGTCTCATGTCAATTTAATTCTTAGACCAGCTAGAAGACTCTTGAAAGGTAGAGGAAAATTTTTCCTCCCCAACATATGGAAGTGTTTCACTCTTTTAACAACTGGTACAGCCGTACCCGTGCACACCAGCTGCAAAGCTGTCCTGGTTCAACTGGCCCAAGCCTCCATATTTCCCATCAGTGATTGTAGAAACAACAGCCAGCCCCCTCATCCCTGCATGTGATAAGTATGTAATCTATGAAAATATCAACCTAAAGATGAAGCTAACCCAGGGAAGGGACACAGCTGAAAGAATCAAAGGCAAATGGACCTGCAGCCCGGAAGGAGCCACTCAAACTCATCCTGCTTCTGGGTACTCCATTCACCTGACTCAGTTGGAGTTGAATTTTCTGGCTTTTGTATCTGAAACCATGAAAAGAGGCCCAGAGAGTATAATAAGGAAAATCTTCAGAGGAAAATGTTTCTGAGGGCCTGATTGAACTGCTGTCCTTTCTTCCTGAAGATTTGGATAAGGCAGACCTTCCCTTCTTCATCAGAGTGTCTGGTGGGGAACAGCTCAGGCACCCTTTGCCCCAGTGCTTGTTTATTAGTGGAATGCATCTGATCAGAGAGGCCCGCCTGACAAGTTCATTACATATCAATTTAATTAGCTGATTTACATTTAATTTACATTTCAATTAATGTCTTTAGCAACAAAACGCTGCCTTAATAGGGTAATTGCCTGTTAGGCAATATGTAAAAGAATAAATAGTCACATTCTGAGGAAGAATTCCCATTTTCAATTTTTTATTACCATAAATAACTGAAATAATTATTGCTCTTAAGGGCCACGTCCTCGTTTCCTTCTGGGCCTAATTATAAAGACTTAGTACCTCATTAAGCAAAATGGTTTTAGAGTCACAGAAAAACATTACTCGAATCGTGACTCATTAGTTTCGACAAAAGAGGTAAAACTGTGGTAGCAGGCACATTTGGGGGGCTGGGGATTTGACAGTTAATATAGGCAAGCTTTGTCCTCCCTAAGCAACATCATGATAGCAGAAGGTGTTTCTGTTCTGCACACCTGTTGGGATATTGATCCGAGGGATATACAAATAGCCTCTTTTAAGTATTTCTGGAGATGAGAAGCTCACTCACTGAATCTTGAGGCAGACATTATAGACCTCTGGATTTTAAAAGGTCTCTCTTATGTTAAAATCTGCCACCCCCTTTGAACCAACTGTGGCAGGTGTCTGCCAGGGAAGAGATTTTACCAGGGATATGGTTATTACAAAACCATAATTGTGCAATTAGAGAAACTGACCACACAGAATACATGGAATAGAAATGAGGTGGAAACCGTAGAAAGGAAAGCAAACAATCTGAGAAATGGGGAGAATGAGACTCCGTATTTTGAGAGTTCACAAGGAAAAGCTGCCATACACCCAAAGGTGAATAGTAGGGGAGGGTCGAGGGAGGTTTAGGTCTGAAGAATCAGACACCAGTCACAGTGCAAATGGGCTCGCTTATTCCTTGAAAAGTGGCTGGGTGTTTTAGCTGAAAGGACAAATGCTAAGAATTGAAAACTTTAGGGCCAAAGTATGGGGTTCTTGAGGCTAGGTTGATCTTTCCTCAGAGATCCACCACCACCATTGCGGTCAACTCCACAGCTGGCCCGCGGCGTTTTTCTGTACTCTGTCAGGCTGTCCTCAACAGTGCCACCGTGTGGGAGCAAGATGGAACAGCAGGAGAGGAAGAGCCACCCTCGATTCTGTCTCCATTGGACTGTGAAAGCCTAACACATGCGGTTTGAATTTGATCTGCAGTCAGAGGAATGAAGAAAGACTCAGGAAGGAAATACCGGACTTCCAGGAAATAACTCATCTAAGAGCTGAAGGAAGCGAGAATTTTTCTTATTATTTAGTCGGGAAAAAAGTGACCATATTTGCACCCTAACATTTTGGAAGTTTTCATTCCAATTATATGATCCCTGGTGCTAGCTTTCCCCTCTCTCCCACTGGAAACACTTTGCTTCATGTCAGCCCTTTAGAAATTAAATGACAGGATTTAGGTCCCTTGGTCCCCCTTAGCTCACTCCTGAAGCTCATTTTCAAAAGAAATACCTCTAAACACTCTTTTCTTTTTTGGAGGGGCGGGATAGTTTTTCAGATCCTTTGACACTTAGCCACTCTTGTCCGGAAGTTATAAGATTTATGGATGGCCTTTAAAAAGCAGATACCAAAATCTGCAGGCAAATTCCAGAACCGCTCAAAGCAAGGCAGGGTAAAGGAGGCTGTCAGGATGGGGGCCTCACCTCACCTCCCTTTCCCTTCCTGGTATTTATCTGGTAAGTTGTTAACAGGGAGTCTCAGCCCTACCAGATCCAATGCTCTTTTTTAATTGAAAGTATTCTGCAACACTTCCTTTCCTATATAAAATTCACAGAAGATATGACTCGCTTACGTGCACAACTTTTAAAAAAATATGTATATAATTCTATCTGTAAAATGAAGTAGAAATAAAAGAGAAGCAATGTATAATAGAATAATCTGTATTTCCATATGTAAATGTGCTGGTACATAAACAGATGCAATGAAGCAGCACATGCTTTCATCTCTTTATCAAATTACCTGACTGGAAGAACTGAAAATGCAAGCCCGCTCAGTCAGGTATGCTGAACTAGTGATTCAAGAACCACCGCTAGCTGAAAGCAATGTGCTTTTCTAAACTCTTGTATGACTCTTTTTTAATTTGTTTTTGTTTGTTTTTTCTTTTTGTACAACCCTTAGTAGAGTTCTGAACAAAATAAAACGGAGTCTTCTTTTTTATTTAAGAAAAAAAAGTTGCATCATTCTGGAAGGAAGGACTTGGAGTTTATGTGTGAAATGAAGTTAGGCTATAGACTCAGATATTTATGAATACATTTCCAACCATGAGAATATGTGGAGGGATAGGATTTGGGGAGGCTGGACAGTTCTTTGTTGTGCATGACTACCTGGCATTTCTGATTATTTTCCACTAAGTGCCAGGAGCACCCTCCAATTCTTGTGACAACCATTTTTAAAAGACCCATGTATTTCTGAAACACCTACAGGGTGATACTGTCTTTAGAGACCAATGCAGATTTATGCCTCAATTTCCCTTCCTTCTTACCTCAATTCTCTTTTGAACTAAGAATTCTGTCCTGAAGCCCAGCTCCCTGCCTTCCTCTTATTGGTGCCCAGTGGTCTAGGGATATAGGACTAGCCAGTTCCTATGTTTTCAGCTCTTCCTTACTACATGGATTACCCAGGGCTCCCGTACAGACTACCATCACACTCTGAAGATCATGCAAACTGCTTTTCCTTGATTGTGAGTTTCTTTATGGATCACGAGAAGTTCCCGCTTCCTCCACTTTGGGAACTGTGGCCTCCCATGCCCGTGTCTTACCCCTATTACCTCATACACACTATGTCTGTGTTCACTCCCAACTGCCAGCACCTGTGGGTCTTTACTTTCTTCCATTGCCAGAACCCACTCCACCCACATGGAAAGACAGATAGGAATTAACACTCAACCATGGCTGTTGGACAAAGACCTCAGATGGGATGGAATAACTCGAAGATGTAAATTCCACACTGGCCCCGAGGGATTAAACTCCACTCTCCCACAATAGTGATTTCTGGCCTTTTATTTGGCCTCCTTCTTTCTCTCGTAAATGTTTCTGGGATCGTCACCTCAGTAAACTACTTTACTCAAATAATTGTCTGAAGGTTCTGGGAAAACCCAAAATAAGCAACTCTGGGAGAGCAGAACTTCCAGGAATCCTTTTTTGTATAAGATCTACTGGGCCTGGGGCTTCTGGGTGGCTCAGTGGGTTAAAGCCTCTACCTTTGGCTCAGGTCATGATCCCAGGGTCCTGGGATTGAGCCCTACATCAGGCTCTCTGCTCGGGGAGAGCCTACTTCCTCTTCTCTCTCTCTCTGCCTCCACCTACTTGTGATCTCTGTCTGTCAAATAAATAAATAAATTCTTAAAAAAAAAAAAAAAGATCTCCTAGGTCTCCTGGGGAGAGAGAGTGAGTGGAGTTTGACCCTGAGGTAAAGTGTATCTCACAGGATAGCCTCCAGGAGGATCCCCAGGTTTCTAAGGAACGCATCCTAAAGTAGGAGGCCTGTGAGTCCTGTCTTGGAATTTTTGTAGGTTTGTGGGTTGGCAAGGAGGAATCGCGTGTTTCCCTTGAGACCGGTTGCTACCGTTCAACTGCCTTCCACCTTGGCCCTGAAAAACATGAACTATGCTTGTCAAGAATGAATAAGAAAATCAGAAAGGGCATTTGCCTTTGATAAGCTTTATAATAACTGTTCTCAGTAGGCTGCCAG
Organism: Lutra lutra; assembly: GCF_902655055.1. Taxonomy (NCBI): domain Eukaryota; kingdom Metazoa; phylum Chordata; class Mammalia; order Carnivora; family Mustelidae; genus Lutra; species Lutra lutra. The sequence goes on from NC_062281.1 coordinate 159,417,441, forward strand.
ACCCTCTGAAGTCTGACTGAGAGCATGTTTTCCCCGGCTGGGGGATGCTCGTCAGAGGGAGAGCAGAGATGCTGGGCACTAGTAAAGAAACGGCTCTGAAGAACAACAGTAATGGCGGCCAATGCCCATTCGTTTGCAGAGGTAGTAGCCCCAGCGACAGGGCCACAAAGAGGCGGAGTAGAGAGCACTCCATGTGGCATCCATAGCTGGGCAGCGTCAGTGGATCCTGAGGACTCCCTTAAGCTCCCAGCCCCAGTGGGGAAGGAAGGGACTGGGGCAGGCCCTGAAATCCCAGTGACTCTGCTGAGTGGGAGCTTGAGTCAGAGGCCTGAACTCCTGAGAACTACGCTCTCATTCATCAACAGGATGGGGGTACTATAATCTGATGGAACAAGCAGCACATTTTGCTTTGGTCAGCACATTCCAAAGCTGCCCTGTAACTTCCAACTAGACAGGGGCTTTCTTTCCCTCTTTATAGTTTATTGGCAAAGTATCAAATGTTTTATAGGGCAAATGCCGCCATCCGCCCAGCTGTGCTCAGCGGTTACTGCCAGTGAGCATGCTTCAGTTGGGACTCACACTAGGGTAACTTCGGATTTAAAAGCTGCCTCTGAATGCATCTCTTCATGCCCTTTAAATGTTGCAAATCAAAGAGGCACACAGGGAAGCACGGTGATTGGCAAACTTCCTGCCACAGTGATGAGAATGTAGCCCTTTGTGTGGCTAGAACGGCTAGGGGTGAAGGGGGGGAGGAACACAGGCAGCCTGCCCAGGAGGCCAGATGTCCCAGTGGACACACAAAGCAAGGTTTCCGGGCAAGGTCAGGCTGACGATACTTCACCAACAACCAGCAATATCAGGAATCTCCTTTTCGGGCAAGATTGCTATGGCTCCTGCTCACCCCTCTTCCTTTCCCTCCCTTTCCTGTGTCTTCATTCAGTGAGTACCCAATATAGGACAGACAGACAGCTTTATGTGGGTTTGGGAGGCTTCAGGGCCCCTGACTTGCATGAGCCCTTCCCCTGGTACCACTGACAACCTACTCACATGTTTTTGTAAATTGCACAAGGGAGAGTTTAATGGCTGTCTTCTAAGACCCTGGTCTCTTTCCACTCCAATTTCCCCTCCATCTCACTTGCCTTTACATGTGGCAGCCATAGGCATCTTGGGTATGGCTATAAAGGGAAGTTAAGTTGAAGCTGGGCTTACAAGGTCATGTTTACATGATTCACAGTCACGTCCCATGTAGAATTCCATTATTGCTAGCCATCTCTCACATAGGAAAGGCTCCCAGGAACACTGCAACTGCCATAGTATGGACCCAGCCAATGCCGTGACCCAGAGATACCGGGGCCTTGCCAACCGAGACATCAGCCACACATCAGTGAGTGAGTCTGTCAATAAAGAGAGTGTGCAGGATGAGTACTGCACCTGGGCAATGCAAATGCCCTGGGTTGTTACAGCAAGTAATACAAGAAACTTGATGAAGTTTTCAAAAAAAAATTTTTTTTAAAGCATCTGAGAATTCACCAAACATGACCCATGAGGAGTTGGGAAGCTAAAATCAACTTTGATGAATTCTGGAAAATAAAGACCCAATTTTGACCAATCATCCTAGGAGAAAGACTGACTTATCTTTCACAAAATTTGTTGTCCTAGGAAAAGGTAATCAAAGAGAAAATGTAGGAAATACAAGAAGATTTATAGTGGTTATCTCAAGCAGTTAGTATAAATATAAAGTGATTTTTCTGGATTTTGAGATTTTTTAAATTTTGATTTGTGATCTGTTCCATTTTAAATGTTCACTTTTGGACTTAATTTTCCATTAATAATTTTATGATCCTTTTTCTTAAAGAGCCCTCCCCAAATTATATAAGCTTCAGCTTCCACAAAACCCAGCACCACCAAGGCACAATGAGAGCTAGTGGGCATAGAATAACCAGCTCCCCAAACCTTTCTGTGTCTTCATTTCAAAGGAATCTTCCACTTTTCTCTGTATGTGTTATTTGTCCTTCTGTCAGGCTCTAAGGAAGATGTGTTAGTCTATTTGTTCAAGGCCAATCCCTCCACCTATGCCTTCAGAGTCCCCTAGAACAGAGCTCCCATAATTCTCTTCCTGCTTCCGGGTTTCAGCCTCTAACTCTCTACGTCCTCTTTTTGCTCAGTCTACGACCGTACTCAACCTTCCTCCATCCTTAAGATCACAGCCCCATCCCTTGTCCACCACCTTCTGGACCATAGCCCTGTGTAACTGCCATCTGCACACTTCCTTTCTTCTGTACCTAGTGTCTCTCCTGTCTTGTCATTCACCCATTAACAGAAACTTATCTAACAAAGGTCACCGATGACCAGGTTCCAAATCCATTAAGTACTTCCCATACTTCTCTTACCCAACTCATAACCACATGGGGAACTGATGGTCATTGTGGAAATTCTTCTCTTATTTGGCTTCCAAGACATTAAACTCGGCCACTTGTTCTTGTGCCTATCCGTGTCTATCTCCTTCAGGGCTTAGAAGGTGATTTCTGGGAATGGAGGCTTTCGTACCCTACATCCTCTCTCTTCCCTTCAAGGACAATAAAGTCACCCCGTCTCTAGGCAGACTCTCCCATTTACAATGCTCAGGTTACCATGCCGCAGCATAAGAGGACACTGTTCACTCCACAGTGTATCCCAGATGAGCAAGGGGGAATGCTGTGGGGAGTCCGTGCCATGTTGAAGCAGGACTGCCAGGGAGCCAAGGCTGAGAAAACCAGAAGAGAAAAGATGCCATGGTGGACTGCAGAGGAGGGAGTAAATGTGTTCTAAGCAGCTCCAAACTGTTAAGTGGATCACCAAGTGGAATCTTTAAGGAGATGGATTTTGTCCCATTGTAAAAGAGAACTTCGTAATAGTCACAGTCATGGGACAGTGGGAAAGGAGCCTCATTAACATGCCCTGCTAGCCCATAGGCCATCTTCATATGAATTAGGAAAAAATGTGCTTCTTTCTGGCCAGCAGCTGGCTGACAAACCCAGTCCTTGCTCACTACTTTGGGCAGGTGCCCTGGTGCAGAGGCTAACTCACACTGTCTTATGCATTAACTCTGTGTAAGGCAGTGAGCTTTCTGCCACTGGAAGCATTCAACCAAGGACTGGAGAATCTGTTTTGGTTCTGTAGGGAATGAGCCTGCTTATAATTCTCTAATCTGGATTACCAAGATGTGCTAGAGTTAGAGAGGAGATGAAGGGAAGAAATAAATGGAGTATGAGGAGGAGAGATGGAGAGGCAGAGCAAGGTGGAGAGGGAGAGAGATGAGAGAGAAGGGAGGTGGAGGAGGGAGAGAGCCAAGGAGGCTGATGATCTTAAGCTTGTGTCCACACATGCCCAAATCCAGCTGCATCTTCCCTGCTTTATGAGCAAATAATTTCTAGCCGTGTCTGCCACAAGATGTGAATCCCTATCCTATTGTTTTTTCCTATCTTGTTTGCTGAGTCCCAAGTTTGTTTCAGGTGGTATCATGGTATGAACCATAAGTCAGCTACACCAGTGGTTCTTGACCTGACTGCACAGTGGAATCCCCACCTGTATGGTTAACATATATATTTAAATTTAAAATATATAATATAAATAATAAATATATATTTATACATATATTGTATGTGAAGATATATAATAGTATATATGATGTATACATACATAATTGTATGTATGATAATCAGAATATATTGTATATATGTGTGTATGTATGTATGTGTGTGTATATGTATACATATATACATATATGGCTACATATATGTGTGTGTATATATATACATATATGCATATACATGTAATCAGAACCCTTGGGAATGAAGCCCAGGTATCTGTATTTTTAAAACTTCCCTAGATGATTCCGGTTAGGATTGAGAACCACTGGTTCTCAGTTGTAAACATCCTTTTCCCATTTGTGAAATATTCTGCTTCTGGCCTCCCCTACAGCTGTAGGAGATCATGGGACCTAGAAACCGAAGTCTGTTGGGAGGCTTCTAGAAAGCTTTTATTTTTCTCTAAAAAGGGACAGGCATGACTTTCTAGTTTGTTGGTGCTGCCCTTTCTCCTATATCCTGGTGTGAATGTGGACAGCCAGTCTGAAAACAATCAGCTTCGCAAGGAAAAAAAAGCCCTAAAAACAGTGAAAGGACCTGGGCTTTCAAACCAGGTGAGCTTCAGCACTTCCCCCCGCCCAACATTCCCCCCCACCCCCCCTGGTCCTGACAACCTCTCGACTTCTGGGTATAAGAGATAATTAAATATCTTTATTTTTTAAGCCATCGGTAATTGACTTTTCTGTTATTTGCAAGTAAAAGCAATTTATCTGGCTATATGTTCTTATGATGAAAGCTATTATGATTTTTTATCTCCTTGAATAAAGAGAAGTACAGCTCATGCTAATGTTCAGAGTTCAGAAAGTGAGTGTTCTTAGAATGAAAATGTGCAATGGATGTGGGATCAATTTTTTTTTACTGATTTTATTAGGTTGCTTGGGCTGCCATAACAAAGTACCACAGACTGAGAAGCTTAAACCACAGCAACTTAACTTTCTTAAAGTTTTGGTGGCTGGAAGTCCAGGATCAGCAGTTGCCTTCTCTTGAGGCCTTCCCCTCTCTCCTTAGCTTATCGGTGGCTGTCTTTTCTCTCTGTGTGTTGTGTGTGTGTGTGTGTGTGTGTGTGTGTGTGTGTGTGTCTGAACCCCCTCTTTCTACAAGAACATCATTGGAATGATTAGGACTCACCCTAATGAATTCATCTAACTTTAACGACCTCTTTAAAGATCCTGCTTCCACATACAGTCTCATTTTGAGGTACTGGGGGTTAAGACTTCAACAAACGAATCTTAGGGGGACACAATTCAGTTCATAATACTGGTAATGAAAATTTGGCCAAGAATAGGCTATTTTCACATCTATAAAGCCCTTTTCTTGCCATAGAAAGTAGCATTCACAGTTCTGGGAATTGGGATGTAGACATCTTTAGGAGGCCGTTACTCAGTTTACCACAAGTACTCAGTGTTCCAGGTACTTACAGCTTATTAGTTATGGATAGAAATCAGTGGTACCGCAGCAATGTCTACAATAGCCAAACTATGGAAAGAACCTAGATGTCCATCTACAGACGAATGGATAAAGAAGATGTGGTATATATACACAATGGAATACTATGCAGCCATCAAAAGAAATGAAATCTTGCCATTTGCGACGACGTGGATGGAACTAGAGGGTATCATGCTTAGCGAAATAAGTCAATCGGAGAAAGACAACTATCATATGATCTCCCTGATATGAGGGAGAGGAGATGCAACATGGGGGGTCGAGGGGGTAGGAGAAGAGTAAATGAAACAAGATGGGATTGGGAGGGAGACAAACCATAAGTGACTCTTAATCTCACAAAACAAACTGAGGGTTGATGGGGGGAGGGGGTTGGGAGAGAGGGTGGGGTTATGGATATTGGGGAGGGTATGTGGTATGGTGAGTGTTGTGAAGTGTGTAAACCTGGCGATTCGCAGACCTGTACCCCTGGGGATAAAAATATATGTTTTTAAAGCTGTAAAAAAAAAAAAAAGAAAAGAAAAAAGAAAGGATGAATCCCCAAGTTTTGTAGCAACATGGACGGGACTGGAAGAGATTATGCTGAGTGAAATAAGTCAAGCAGAGAGAGTCAATCATCATATGGTTTCACTTATTTGTGGAGCATAACAAATAGCATGGAGGACAAGGGGAGATGGAGAGGAGAAGGGAGTTGAGGGAAATTGGAAGGGGAGGTGAACCATGAGAGACTATGGACTCTGAAAAACGATCTGCGAATTTTGAAGGGGTAGGGGGTGGGAGGTTGGGGGCACCAGGTGGTGGGTATTGTAGAGGGCACGGATTGCATGGAGCACTCGGTGTGGTGCAAAAATAATGAATACTGTTATGCTGAAAAAAATAAAAAAAAATTTAAAAAAAAAAAAAAAGAAATCAGTGGTACCTACATCAGAATCCCATTCTTCCCACAACGACTGCATGGATTCAATACCACAAAAGGACCCCTCATTCAGAAATTCTTCCTTAGGACAGGTGTAGCTTATAGTCAAGGCAATGTTACTGGCCTTCTGGGGAGCCTGGTGGATGGGGTCCAGGCCCTTATTTTTCCTGAAATGGAGACTGTCCCTCAGGTCAGAGCAATGCCCCATTCCAGCAGGCTCAGTTTGTAACTAGGGCTCAGAACTTTTATAGTATGTTCTCCTACTCCTTCCTCTTATTTTTCAAAAGCAAGCTGGCCTGTTACATTTCAATTTTCCTTAAGGCTGTTATACAAGAAATTGGAAATGACCCTCAATTGCTTACTTTTTTTCTCGAGCTTAATCAGAGGAATGGAAATCTAATTATTATTGACTGGGCTAGCATATCTTACATAGGGAGACAAGATTAATAAAACAAAACATTCTTCTGAGTATGTCTTATTCTGGTTGCATAGTATATTTCAAGCCCAAACACTTTTCTAAGGAGTATAATTCTTTTGAGAAAATTCTACATAAGAAAATTCTTTTCCTTTAATTAAGGTATAGTTGACACAACATAAGAAAATTCTTATTACAGGATTGTTCCTGCTTGATCTTTTTACTTCAAACTATATCAGAAATTTTTATTTTTTTATTGTTTTTAAATTTCCTTAGGATTAACTTTAAGTGTCTTTTATTCCTATCTGAAAAATTTAAAGTCATTTTAAAGTCTTGTTTTTCCTTGTTTCTATTAAACTTAAATAAGTAAAATAGTTTTACTTTATAATATACAGGATCATCCTGAGAATCAATTTAAATGACAGAAACCTCCTTTCAGGAACACACATATCTTTCCAAATACAAGATCATAATGACATATTATACATAACATCTATTCTATTAATATGACAATCACTCTTGTTATATTTATTTGGTTGTATTGTTTCTTAAACTGATGGCCATTTTGTTACTGATAATATTAAAATAATAAATAAGGAGAGGTAGCATTTTATAGCAGGAGAAGGGCGGGCTTCAGTTCAAATTCCTGGGGTACCAGGTACTATTTGTGTAAGTATGGGCATGTTAATTTACTCTGCAATTGCTTCCTCATTTATTAAATGGGGATATATATACTTTTCTTGTAGAGGTGTTTAAGGTGTATAATAATCTATCTAAAGTACCTTGTACAATGCCTGATATTAAATGAGCTGTCAACTGAACAGTTACTATGGCTGTTATTATTGTTAATAGTCTTATGACTAATGAAGACACTGACTTTGTTGGAAATCAATTCCCTATGGAGATTGAACATGGACGGAAGACAATAGAGATCTTTTTTTTTTTTTCCCTAAGTTTTTTTTTTTTTTTTTTTTTTTGACAGAGATCACAAGTAGGCAGAGAGGCAGGCAGAGAGAGAGAGGAGGAAGCAGGCTCCCCACTGAACAGAGCACCCTATGTGGGGCTCGATCCCAGGACCCTGGGATCATAACCTGAGCCAAAGGCAGAGGTTTTAACCCACTGAGCCACTCAGGTGCCCCGACAATAGAGATATTTAAAAATGTCTCTAGCCTTCTGACCATTTGGCCAGGGAAAGTGGCCTCACTTTATAAATGCAAAGTAGATGTATAAAAGGGGGGAAAAAACCCCACTCTAATTTATTCTCTCAAAGTATTCATTCAATGAGGTAGGATTTCTGGGAAAGATTAAGAGCTTACAATTTTTATTGGACTTATTTCCCATAAAGTTTCATAAAGGATGAAAGGAGGGGAAGTGCAGAAGCGTACTATTTCTGCTTTATCTGCAGCCTGTGATTATAAATCTTCCTGAGACATCATTAATTATAGTGGTGCCATTCACAATTTGGGCTGCAATTCGGGACCATTAGAATTTTCAACCAAAATTTCATGGCTGGGGCTTAGTAATTGGCAACTGAGTTTTTGTATGAGGCTGAAACTTGAAGGCTATGACAGAGGGGAACATCTTTAAACTAGTTGCTATAGACTGAATGTTTGTGTCCCCTCCAAATTAATACATTGAAATCCTAATACTAATCCCCAAAGTGGTGTTACTTGTGGGTAGGGCCCTGGAGAGGTAATTAGGTCATGAGGTTGGAGCCCTCATGAATGCAAATAGTGCTCTTATAAAAGAGACCCCAATGAGCTTTCTTACTCTCTTCCCCTGTGTGAGGATAAAACACTAAAAGGGCCATCTGCAACTCAGAAGAGGGTTCTCACCAGAGCTCAATTATGCTGCATCCTGATCTTGACTTCTAGCTTCCAGAACTGTGAGAAATAAATTTCTATTATTTATAAGTCACTATGGTAGCCATGGTGTTCTGTTAAATAGCCCACACTGACAAAGACACGTACTGTGCACAGAAAGCCTAGAAACCTATGAGGGGTTTGCCCAAAAGTTCAAGGCTGAGGGATGAATTTTATAAGCACAATGTGAGATTACCAGAGACTTGCCAGTTCGAGGCTGCTAAGGATTGGGAACAGAACAGAAGTGCTTAGGATCAGGCAGTACTGGGGGTACTGGGAGTACTGAACATTTCATAGTGGAGAGATCTTTTTAATACTTTGTATAATACTTCTGGAATCCAGCTGATACACCAGAAAGTCTGCACTCTAGCAGAAAGAACAATAACCTAGAGTTAGGCCTGCACTAGACCTGCCTAAACAAAGTCTACAACCAAGCCTGTTGTAGACAGAGTTTGGAAGTTGAGTCCTACTAAGTTAGATGGGCTTTAAGAACATCTTGGGCTTTCCACATATCTGCACTAGTGAAGTATATAACTAAGTCTGTATAAGTTTAAGGTAATCACCCCATACTTAAACTGCCTGCTTAAATAAGAATCAACACTCTTCAGAGAAAGAACAGAATCCAGGTTCTTACAATGTATTATTCAAAATATCCAGTGTTCAATAAGAAAAATCCCTAGACATACAAAGAAACAGGAAAATGCAATGCATAGTTATGAAAACATTCAATTAGTAGAAGCAGAACTTGACATGGCACAGATGTTGGGTATAACATATATAGGCTTTAAGGCAGCTATTGTAAATATTTTCAAGGAAATCAAGAAGGATATATTCGAGAGGTAAAGGAAAATAGGGTCCTAAGAGTAACAAATAGGGAATATCAGTAGTCATGTGAAAACTAAAGAAAAAGACCACATGGAAATTTTAGAACTGAATAATACGTTAAGTGAAATAAAAAATTCACTGGATGGTGGGAGTGTAGACTGGCAGGGCATTCTGGACAGCAACTTGGAACTTTTTGGTCAAACTAAGACTGTTCATACTCCATGACTTAATTTCTATTCTGCTCATTATATACCATATGGAAAATTTATAAAACTTAAGCATGAACTGGGGAAGATATTTGTTAACACATATAATAGATGAAGGATTAGTAGTCAGGGTATATAAAGAACTCCTATAAATCAATGTGAGAGAGAGAGAGAGAGCAAGGGAGCATGACAGAAAGCAAGTGAGAGAAAAACGATCTAAAAAAATAGCAAGGGAACTAGTAGACAGTTCATAAAAAGAAAGTGGGAAGACTAATAAAACCAGGAAAAGGCGCTGAATCTCAAGAATAATAATAATAAGAGACGCAAGACAAATCCACAATGAGATACCTGGACTACACACACTCAAATATACAAACATTAAAAACCTAAACAATACCAAATATTGGTGAGGATGTGGGAAAATAACTCTTATGCATTCCCAGCAGGAACAATAATTGGTTCAACTACTTTGGAAAATGGTATGGCATTACCAATTAAAATCTCTCGTGTACAAAACCTAATACCCTGTTAATCTATTCCCACTGGACATGCGCACACCAGTAGACATGTACTAGAAAGTTCATAACATTGTTAGTAATAGCTAAAAATGGAAACAGGGCCAGTGACCATCAATAGTAAATAATATTCACTATACTGGAGTACTATCCAACAATAAAAAACTTCAGCTACATAGCATTGATACTGGGTGAATTCCACAATGTAGTAGTAAGAGAAGCAAGTCACAGAAAAATACAAGTAGTATAATTTCATTTATATAACATCAGCAACAGGAAGCAAATTAAAAACATCTAGTTTAGAAATGTACACATAAGGGGTGTCTGGGTGGCTCAGCTGGTTAAGCATCTGACTTTTGATTTTGGCTCAGTTTATGATCTCTGGGTTGTGAGATCAAGCCCCATGTCTGGCTCCATGTTGGGCTGGAGCCTGCTTAAGATTCTTTCTCTCCCTTTGCCTTTGCCCCCCGACCCCCACCAAATTAAAGAGACGCATACATTAATAGCAAAAGTATTTAGAAAAGTAAGGGGATTAGTAAAACAAAAGTCAGGGGGTGGGATAGTGGTTTCTCCCAGGGCAAGGAAGGCAAGCAATGGTTGGGGCATTTCTAAGGTTCTAGTAATGTTCTGTTTCTTAACCTGTGTATTAGTTGCACAGTTATTTGTTTTATTGTTTAAGAAGAACATATTTTATACACTTTTCTATGTATAATGTATTTTACAATAAAAATGATTTTTAAAAAGACTGGATTGGACAATCTCTTAGATTCTTGTCATCTTTGATGGTTTATGGCCCAAGCCCTTCCCAAATGGATTTATTGTTGGCTCTGCATTGACAGTCAATTTAAGCAATGTATATTGAGTACATGTGAATACTCAGTGAATGCGGAAGCTTGAAGGGAGAGGGGGACACACTAACAGAATCACAGAGTAGGAGACTAGGAAGAATAACATGATCTGATTCACACCTCAGTTCTCAGGGAAGCCACAGATTTTACATGAAAGGTCCTGAGTTCCAGTCCTGATTCTACCTTCTTCTGGGCAAACCTCTTCTCTAATCTTCAATTTCATTTCATGCTGGCTTTGTAAACTACTGTGAAATTCAAATAAATAATCAATAATAATTACTATTCTTTTACAGTTGGGGAAACTGAGGCTGCACTAGGATTCTACTAGCCCAAGGTGCCATCACCACCTTGGAACTCAGAGCTCCTGAGTCCAACTCCCTGACCTGGGCACTGTCCCACTACGCAAACGGTTAGCTATTCTCTCCTTTGTTTGGCTTTGAGCCCACGGTTTGATGTCACAGAAGAACTTCCCCGCCCCACCCCGCTCCTTCGGAAGCCACGCCTCCCCGCGTGGCACCGCCTCTGGAGTTCGCCGAGCCCCGCCCCCGGCCTCTAGCCTAGGAGTGGCGGCTCCGGCGCTTCCCCGCCCCGCCTCTCTTCCGGCCCCGCCCCTCCTGGCTGCCATGACAACGAGTCCGCGCCCCGCGCACAGCTGCTGCTCGGGCGGGACCCAGGCTGGACCGCGGGCCCCGGCCTGGGGGCCACAGCTGCCACCGCCGCCGCCACCTCGTCTCCTCCCCGTCCCCGCCCCGCCCCGCGTCTCCTCGTCTCACTCGGGCCCGCGGCCGGGGTCCCTCCCCGCCGCCCCACCCCGCGCGGATGCCGAAGGTGAAAGCGCTACAGTGCGCCCTGGCGCTGGAGATCCGCTCTGTGAGTACGGGTCGCGACCCCTCACCCCCCCGGCCTGGGTGTCGGCGAGCCTCCGGCATTTACTCGGGGTCGCCTCCCTTATTCACCTCTTTGAACCCCGAGTCACCTCGAACCAACTTTATCCTCCGAATCATCCCTCGGGAGCCTTGTGGACCCGCGTCACTGTCTCCTCCTACTTCAAAATCCTGAAGGCCCTCCCACTCCAGACACGCAGAGCTGTCCCCCCCCGCACCCCCGCCGCCCCTTCCTGCCCTCCCACCTCCGCTCTCCTCGCTCTATCCCAGCTTCCAGTTTGGGTTCCATCAGATCATTTCCAGACCACTTCAGAAAGCCCCTCCTCTTCTGCCCCTAACTTTCCAGTGAATTGGGATGGAGGAGCTTCTCTTTAAATTCCTCTTCTCTGCTCCTATTCTCTAAGAGTCCCGTTTCTCTCCGGTCGTCAAGGGAGACTTTTCTTCCCAAATCACTGCAGGCAGATTCTTTCAGACAAATTTCCGAGCTTCTGATTGGTGAAGGAGCCTTTACTCTCGGTCTTCAATGTGGAATCCTCACACCCAGCAACCAAATTGTGTCAGTATCGCACAGAGCACCTTGCCATCTCCCCCAGGGCCAGACCCTCAGAAACCATTTCAGGTCCCTGAATCCCTTATCCTTCTTGTCACTCCAAGAAAGGCACCAACTTTTACAGAGAAACTGCTCATTCTCTGAACTTGCTGGAGAGGACCAGTAACAGTCACTTTCCAGACTTGTTCAAGAGGATCCGGTGCCCAGACCTGCTGTGGAAATCCAGCTGAGGCCTTGAGCCCCCATGTCCTTCCTTAACAGAGAGGTTGAACCTCTCCATGGCATGAGAAATCTGCATCCCTCTTAATCATTTCAGAAGACCCTTCCAATTGTTCTTAAACTCCCTCCTCTTCACTTTTTACAGACCCCTTTCATTCTCATCTTCACACAAAGCCCCAGCCTCTCTCTTCTAGAGGAAATCCCCAGAGAACCTTTCTATACCCCCATTTTAGACATGCCAGCAGTTTGGAGCCAAAATTCCCCCATTCAGACCCTTTTCTCTCCTTCCACCTCTCCCAAGCCCTATTATCTCTCAACTCTTTGATCCTCCAGCAAAACTGGGGCAGGTATGTGTGTGCGAGGGTACTTCTGTATCCAACACCAGGCCTCTGAGTGCTGCCCCAAGAAGCTCTCCCTACTTCTTCCTGCCCATGGCTTCTTTCTCCACTTAACCCCGCCTTGGCCATGCCCTGCTTTCCTGGCTATCCTTCCTCGCATTAGAATGAGGCCGCTGTAACACAGTCCATGTTACCTCCCTGGAGGTCACAAGGTTGTTCTAGATCTTTTGTTAGGTCTTAAAGAAGGCAAGGCTGGGTAGGACAGATTGTGAGGCAGGGTGGAGGGGAAGAATGTTTCTGGCACTCTTGATTTATCTCTAAAGCCACAGAGATTTTACTCTGCTCTGTGGCAAGCTATAGTCCTCATCCCACAGCTGCCAAAGATTAGCAACTTCTTTGTAAAGTAAGATTCCTTTAGCCAAAGAATACAGGAAGCTTCCTGAAGGGCTTGGCCTGAAACAGTTAGTCAAACTCTTCCTCAGGCACGCCCTACCTCACCAGACTTTGTTACTGGCTGCTGCTTCCTCCCCCCGCCAGCCAGTGGGGCTTAGCAGCCTAGTGAGTGCAGCTGCTTCCCCTGCACTGCCAATAGAATCTTCCAGAGGAAGTACTTCGTTGAAACTGATTACTACCAGAAAGAGTTGCAGAAATACTTTTGATTTCAGTACCTTTCTTCCTCAGTGTTGATTGTACTGCAGAAAGTGACTTACTTTAGTACAATGGAGTTCTGTGTCCGTTGAAGCTGAAGAAATTATGCAGGTGCAAACATTGCTATTTAACTCTTTTCAACAAACACTTGAGTCAGAATTTTACAGTTTCAGAATCTTAGCTGTCATTGAATTTAATTCCGTTTCACAGGTGAGGCTTAGCATGGCTAGTTATTTGTTTAGGGTTGCACAACTCTTTAGGGGCAGCTCTGCAACGAGAAGCTAAGTTTTCGGACCAGCAGAAAGCCTGTTAGATGGCTCTGATGCTGAGAAGGAGCAAAAAAGGCCCATTAGCAACCAGACAAGTTAAGCAAGCTTAATTAATTTGGCCTTGATTGAATAGATGAATTATATGACCATAGATAATCTTAGCATCTTCTTTTAAATTTTAGTGTTTTCTTTTCAATTTAATTTTTTATGTTTACATGGTATAAAAGTAAAAACCTACAAAATGATATACTCAGAGCGGCCACACATCCATCTCTGTCTCCTCAAACTTATTTCCCATCCATACTCATCTGCTGTAGGGAAAGCTACTATGGACATTCATTCTTGTACAACTTTTTCTGTGTGTATTGCCTTTTGAAGATACCACACTCAGATATAGAATATCCTATGTCATATTATTGCCTGAATTTTTTTCCCTTTGTGGTAACATTTAATTTGTTCCCGATTCCTGTTAACTGAAAATTAGATGTTTGGTCTCTGTGTGCCTGTTGAAAGTGACACTCCTTTCAAAGTGAAGAGCACCTGGTTGGCTCAGTGGGTTAAAGCCTCTGCCTTCGGCTCAGGTCATGATCCCAGGGTCCTGGGATCGAGTCCCGTGTTGGGCTCTCTGTTAGGCAGAGAGCCCGCTTCCTTCTCTCTCTCTGCCTGCCTCTCTGCGTACTTGTGATCTGTCTCTCTGTCAAATAAATAAATAAATAATCTTTAAAAAAAGAAGAAGAAAAAAAAAAGTGACACTCCATTCTCCTCCTCCTCCACCCCCTCCACGATTGTGTTTTGCTGTGATCTTGTATTGGTAGTAATCTCATGTTTAATACTGTGGTAATATGATAGCAAGAACATACTAAACATGAAAGGCTTTAGTGTATAACACAACATTTTGTGTTGCTCCACAGAGCCTTATGACTTGAGAGAAAATATATTGCTAGGAAGAAGGTGTGACTTTTCTCAATGAATCTTTGGAGAAAGATATAATAGGCCAAGTAACTTGTTTTTCAAGAGCAGCAAAAGAATTACATCTCCTATCACTTAGGCTTTTAATAGTTGATACATCTTATCTGTGATATGTAAAAGTATTTTTGCTGCTCCTTCTCTCTTCTTTTTGTTAATAAGTAGTTCATTTTTCTTGAGATTATTTGGGAGAATGAACAAAATCAGAAAGAGAATAATAAAGCCTAGTGCCTGGGCAGTGAAACCAGCCAATTTGCCTTATCTGAATAGTGTCTGTTGGGGTTAGTTTAGATATATAATTCCTGGTTTTTCTTCTGTATACTCCCTTCACCTCTTTACCTCATCAAATTATTGATAACATTGGGGCAAACAGATCTGGGTCCTTTTTGATCCCTACTCATTTGAACATTTGTGATCCTTCTCCAGCTTTCCGTGGAGTGATTTGTCTCACAATTGTGCTACAGTTAGTTCCCTTTGTACACCTTCCTGACCCGTTTTCCTTCTTCCCTTCCTAGAGGTGAGGCAATCAATGTCTTGAATTTGGAGTGTATTATTTTCATTCTGGTTTTGTACATTTACTGTATATTTGTGCATGTCTGTGTGCTACTTGTATTATTGATTTGTTTTAAAACTTTACGCAAGTGGTATTTTACTCTGTATCCCGTACCTGTTTTTTCCAGTTCAGTTACCAAAATTTGTCAGTGTTGATTCTTGCAGATCAAGTCCATTTCCTTAATTACTATATAATACTGTTTATTTTTATAATAGTGATTAATTTATATTCTTTTTTGATAGACCTTTAAATGCCAGTGAAATTTGTTGGGCTACCTTTGTTTACCTTAGTGTTTAGGGCTCCTGCTGGTGTTAATTGTCTGGTATTCTGCATGACTTGAATGTTCTATTGAATGTGTAGGTGAAAAGCTTCGTACAATTATTAGAGGTTAAGAATCTGTTTTATGGGGGCGCCTGGGTGGCTCAGTGGGTTAAAGCCTCTGCCTTCAGCTCTGGTTGTGATCCCAGGGTCCTGGGATTGAGCCCCGCATCAGGCTCTCTGCTCGGCAGGGAGCCTGCTTCCTCCTCTCTCTCTCTCTCTGCCTGCCTTTCTGCCTACTTGTGATCTGTCTGTCAAATAAATAAATAAAATCTTAAAAAAAAAAGAATCTGTTTTATGTATAAACACAGTCTTTTTTTTTTGGCAAGGTGGTATAAAATACATCAGATTTTCTAGGAATACAATTACAGTGTAAGTTGAGGAAAGAGTATACTTTGCTTTGTTTGAAACTCTGCTAAGAGTTTACTTTTTTGGAAAATTGTGGCACCAGTGGCAGCACTGTTTGCGTTCGAGTTGCCAGTATGGGCACTTGTCATTCTGGTTTAGAAACTGTCCATTTTACATAGATTCCGTGTATAGGTGCAAATGCTGTATCTTCTAGCTTAGTCCTGCCATGGCATTTACATACAAAAATAGATCTTTTATTATAAATTATTTCTGGGTGTTTTGTTTTGTTTTTACATAGGGCATTGGTTTAGTTTTTAGTCACACGTATAGTAAATTGCAAACTATCTGTTGTAAAGGAGGGAATACAGACCCAGTGCTCCAGGCACTAGATTTAGAAATGGAACTACTGAGGTAACTGCTATCAGGACTTCTATCACAATATAATTTGAATTCATGAAATCTTTTTCTCCACAGTATGAACTTTTTAATGTCTAGTTTTTAGTGAGAATTCAGCCCTGTCATCTTGTAAAACAATAGTTCTTAATCATTCTGTTGTTTTTTTCTCCCCAGCTTTATTGAGCTATAATTGACACATAATATTGTATAAATTCGAGGTGTACAACAGGTTGATTTGTCCTTACTGTTGTAGGGACACCTGTGTGGCTCAGTCACTTAAGTGCCTTCGGCTCAGGTCGTGATCCCAAGATCCTGGGATGAAGTTCTGTGTCAGCCTCCTTGCTCAGCGGGAAGCCTGCTTCTCCCTCTGCCTTCAATCCCCCTGCTTGTGCGCGGACTCTCTCTCTGACAAACAAATAAAATCTTAAAACAAAAAAAGATGTGTTTGATACATTTATAAATTGCAGAATGATCACTGCTATAGGACTAGCTAATTAGCTACTACCTCCATCCTGTCACATAGTTACCATTTATTTTTTGTGGTGAGGACGTTTAAGATCTATTCTCTTGGCAATATCAAGTATATAAGACTGTATTAGCTATAATTACCATGTTGTACATCAGATCCCCAGACTTGTCAGTCTTACAACTAGAAGATTGTATCCTTTGACTATTAATTATCTCCCCATTTTCCCTATGTCTCCCAACCCCTGGTAACCACCACTATACTCTGCTTCTCTGAGTTTATCGTTTTTAGATTCAACATATATGTGGTATCATACAGTATTTGACTTTCTCTGACTTCCTTCACATAGCATAATGCATTCGAGGCCCATCCGGGTTGTTTCAAATCAAAGAAGGATTTCCTGATTCCTCATGGCTATAGATTATATATGTATAATCTCACATCTTCTCACATCTTTATGCATTCAGGGACAGTTGGCCACTTAGGTCGTTTTCCATATCTTGGCTATTGTAATACTGCAATGAACATCAGAGTACAGACATCTCTATGAGATCCTTTTTAAAATTCCTTTGGATATATACCCAGCAGTGGGATTGCTGGATCATATGATAGTTCAAGTTTTAATTTTTTGAGGAGCTTCCATACTGTTTTCCACAGTTGCTGGACTCAGTTTACATTACCATCAGTAGTGCGGTAGGGGTCCCTTTCCTCCACACCCTTGCCAACACTTAGGATTTCTTGTCTTTTTGATAATAGCCATTATGACATTTGTGAGGTGATATCTCACCACGGTTTTGATTTGCATTTCTCTGATGACAGTATGTTGACTATCTTTTCATGTACCTGGTAGCCATCTGTATGCCATTCCTGGTACACTGCCTATTCGGTTCCTTTGTATCCATTCTACTGTTGATGGACGTTTTCCCAGTTTGGGGATATTACAAATTGTATTCCTATGAAGATTCTTTTTTTTTTTTTTTTTAAGATTTTATTTATTTTGCAGAGAGAGAGAGACAGAGCACAAGCAGGGGGAGCAGCAGGCAGAAGGAAAGGAAGAAGTAGGCTCCCCGCTGAGCAGGGAGCCCGACGTGGGGCTCAATCCCAGCACTCTGGGATCATGACCTGAGCCAAAGGCTGATGCTTAATCAATTGAGCCACCCAGGCGCCGTCCCCACTCCATGAATATTCTTATATGTCTTTTCACACATTTTGAATTCAGCACATTGCTGAAATCTCACATTAGTTCCAGTCATTATTTGGATTTTCTATGTGGAAAATTATGTTGTTTATGGATAACGACGGTTTGACTTTTCCTGATCAATTTTTTTTTTTTGTTTTGTTTTCTTTCCTTTATTGTATGTCCTTGAGTAGAATTTCTGGTATAAAGTTAAACAGTAGGAATAAGTTTGACTTTTCCTGATCAATGTTTTTGTTTTGTTTTGTTTTCTTTTCTTTATTGTATGTCCTTGAGTAGAATTTCTGGTATAAAGTTAAACAGTAGGAATAATAGTAGATATACTTGTCTCTTTATTTTTATTTTAAATTGTGCTTCTGAGGTTTCACCAGTATTATATTGAATCTTACGAATTTGCTGACAATGGATTATTTTCTGACTTAAAAAAAAAAAGCTGTGGCAATTTCATAAAGTTCAGTCTAATGTAATATTGGCTCTAGGATTTTCATTTACTGAATTAAGAAAGTTCCCTTCTATTCTTCATTTTGGAAACATCCTGAGGCATTGAATTATACTGAATGCTTTTTGAGATGATTATGTAATATTGTTCCCATAGTCTTTAAAAGGACACATTTTGCGATGTTGCACTCTTTATATTCCTATGGTAAATTCTTTTTGTTAGAATGCATTATTTTTTCTGTATTTGGATTGGCTTATTTTTTTTATTTAGGATCTTTCGTTTGTGTTCATACATGAGGTTTTGCTATCTGAGTTAGATACTTGTTTCCTTAAGATTTCGGTATGGGTTTTTTTGCTTTTTTTTTTTTTTTTTTTTTTTTAAGATTTTATTTAACTGTCAGAGAGAAAGAAAGACAGCATGCAAGCATGGGGAGCGGCAGGCAGAGGGAGAAGCAGGCTCACTGCTGAGCAAGGAGCCAAGCTCAAGACTCGACTCTGGGATCATGACCTGAGCTGAAGGCAGACACTTAACCTACTGAGCCACCCAGGGTCCCTTGGTTTTTTATTCTTAAAATATTTATTTTAAAGATATTTCAGACATACAAAAAATTATAAAGAGCAACATAATGAACACCCATGTGCCTACCTATCAGCTTAGGAAGTAAAACATTTTGGATGAAGGTGAAGCCTCCTGTATATCTAATAGAATCCTTTCTCCCTTCTGCCCTTTGGCTACTCACTATTCTGAATTTTGTTTTATCATTTCTCTGCATTTCTTAATATTTTTCTCATATTACTGTCTGTCTTTAGGGCACATGATTTGCTTCCAAGTAATGCTTAACTGACATCCCAAAAGGATTGATAATATTGTTTTAAAATTATTTGGTTCTAAATATTTTTATCATTTTTATTGTGATTTCTACTTCAGCTTATGAACTATTTAGGATTTAGTTTCAAGATGCATAGGATTTATATATGTGTATATACTCCCCTGTCCCATGCTATACTTACCTACACATATACAAACATACTATCTTTTATTGTGGTGTTTTAATTTAATTGCATGGGGGTATTGAATGACATCTGCATGATACTGACTATCTCCATTGAGATTTCTCTTGTGTCCTAATACTTATCCAGTTATTGTGAATGTTCTCTATTTACTTGAAAATTACATATAACTTCATTTTTGGATGTAGGTCTCTACAGCCATTATCAAATGGAGTTTATTTTCTCCAAAATATCTTCAATTCCATATTAATATTTTTGTCTGCCTGATCTACCAGGATGTAATGGAGATATATTAAAATTTTTACTATGTTTATGTATTTCACTTTATTCTTGATGTATTCTAGTGCACTGTGATCTGTAGAACTGGATTCATTTCTACTTACTCTGTTTTGTACTGGGTGTATACTTTCCCTTTGGGAATTTGTGGGTTTCTTCAGGTCTAGGTAAATTCTTAGCTATTATGTCTTTGAATTTCATTTTTTTCCATCCTGTTTTCTTTTTTCCTCTGACACTGCTATTAGACATATATTGGAACTTTTATCTATTCTCCACATTTCTTAAGTGCTTTTTTTGTTGTAATTTTTACTTTTATATCTTTTTCTAGGGAATTCTTCAGGATTATATTATTAAATTATTAAATTATTAAGTTAAATTTTAAAAATCTCCTGTATTGGGTGTCTGGGTGACTCAGTTGGTTAAGTGTCCCAACTCTTGATTTCAGCTCTGGTCATGATCTCGGGGTCATGAGATCAAGCCTTGCAGAGACTGTACTGAGTATGGAACCTGCTTGAGATTCTCTCTCTCAAAGCTCCTCGCCCCTGCTCCTGGGTGTGCACATGCTCTCTCTCTCTCTTTCTCAAAAACAAACAAACAGACAAACAACAAACAAAAAACCCAGGGGCACTTACGTGGCTCAATTGGTTAAGCATCTGCTTTTGGCCCAGGTCATGATTCCAGGGTCCTGGGATGGAGCCCCACATTGGACTCCTTGCTCAGTGTGGAGCCTACTTCTTCCTCTTCCTCTGCTCGTGCCCCCTGCTCACTCTCTCTCCTACTCTCTCTCAAATAAATAAATAAAATCTTAAAAAAAAACCCAAACTCCTATATTGAGATTTTTAATTTCATTGACTACATGTTCAAGGATTCTCATGTAGTCTGTCTTCATATTTATTCATTTATTCATTTTTAATTTTTTTAAAGTAAACTTTACCCCCAATGTAGGGCTTGAACTCACACCCTGAGATCAGTAGAATCATGCTCTACTGACTGAGATAGCCAGCTGTCCCTAGTCTCTCTTTTTAAACGACTGCCAAGTATTTTCCTTCTCTGTTTTAATTTTATAGTTTTGGGTTTTTGTTTTTTTTTTTTTTTTAATTCCTCCCCTCCCCTAGATGAAAAATCCTAACTACTTATTTTAAAATTGTTTTCAGATTGTATAAATTACTTTAATTTTCATTTGAAGTGAAATTATCTCTGGATTGTCAACTCCATTGGGGTTTTTTTAGCTCTTGGAATTGCACTGAAATTATAGACCAGTTTTGGGAGAATTGATATTTTAACAGTATTGAGTCTTTCAGTCCATGAACCTGGTGTATTTTTACATCTATCTGGACTTTCAGTTTCTTTCAGAAGTGTTTATTGTTTTCAGTAGACATGACTCACACGTATTTTGTTTAAATGTATATGTAAGTACTACATTCTTCAGGTTTTAATGCTATTGTAAATGGTATTTAAAAATTTTTCATTTTATAAGTGTTATTGCTGGTATAGAGAAATAGCATTGATTTTTTGCATATTGAATTTATATCCTGTGATATCAGACTCTTTCCTTATTTCTAGTAGCATTTTTGTACAGTATAGACTACAATTAGGTTGTCTACAAATATTCAGTTTTATTTCTTTTCAATCTTTATTTTCTTTTCTTGTCCTTTGTACTGGCCAGGGCCTTTATAATAGTACATTGTTGAATAGAAGTGTTGAGCATGGACATACTGACCTTTTTGGCTGATATTGGGAAAGCATCCAGTCTTTCAGCACCATGTATGATATCAAATTCGGGCTTTTTCATAGATATTCTTTATCAGTTGAGGAATTTTCTGCAGTCCTCTATTTGCTAGAGCTTTTATCATGAATGGAGCTTACATGTGTCAAATGCCTTTTCTGCAGAGAAAGAATTAAAGGGAATTTCTAAGATCTAATGCTATATAATACACCTTTTAGAAGTGATTTAATTATATCTAACACATTTCTATATATTGTCTTTTCATTTTCATGCACTCCAAGATATTTTTTAATTTGTTTTGTATTTTTTCTTTGACTCATATGAGTGATTTAGGAATACAGTGTTTAATTTCCAAATATTTAGGGTTTTTTTCAGGTATTTTCCTGTTATTTATTTCTATTTAATTTAATGGGGCTAGAGAATATAGTCTGCATGATTTCAGTCCTTTTTTGTTTGTTGAGACTTCTATGGCTCACAGTATCATCTTTCTTGATAAATGTTTTCATGTGCACTTAGAAAAAAAAGTATATCCTTCTCCTGTTGGATGGAGTATTACATAAATGTCAATTAGGTCAAATTATTTGAATGTTGTTGTTCACATTTTCCATACTCTTAGCGATTTTTTGATTGCTTATTTTATCAGTTACTAAGAGGAAAGTAATGAAATTCAGTTTGTTTCATTTACTTTGATAGTATCTTATTGGTTACACATTTAATTTTCTTATATCTTCTTGATTTTTGAAATTTGAAACTTGAAATTTGACAAATCAAATTTTTAATCAATATGAAATGCTTCACTTTAACTTGGGTAATCTTTCTCTTTATGAAGTCTACTCTGTATTATATTAAGACAGTCCCCTAGCTTTCTAATGATATTCATATGATACACCCTTTTCTATCATTTTGCTTTTATCCTGAATCTTAAATTAAAAAAAAATTAAGTATAATTCACAAATATAAAATATACCCATTTAAAGTGTACAATTCAGTGAATTTTTATATATTCATGAAGTTGTGAAACAATCACCACTAATTCCAGAGCATTTTCATCACCCTATAAAGAAATTTCGTACCAGGGGCGCCTGGGTGGTTCAGTGGGTTAAAGCCTCTGCCTTAGGCTCAGGTCATGATCCCAGAGTCCTGGGATCAAGCCCTGCATCAGGCTCTCTGCTAAGCAGAGAGCCTGCTTCCTCCTCTCTCTCTGCCTGCTCAGTGGGTTAAAGCCTCTGCCTTCTGCTCAGGTCATGATCCCAGAGTCCTGGGATGGAGCCCCATATCAGGCTCTCTGCACAGCAGAGAGCCTGCTTCCTCCTCTCTCTCTGCCTGCCTCTGTGCCTACTTGTGATCTCTGTCTGTCAAATAAATGAATAAATAATCTTAAAAAAAAAAAAAAGAAAAGAAATCCCATACCTGTTAGCTGCCATTCCTCCTCCCTCTTCCCGAGACCCTGGCTACCACTAATTGGATTTCTAGGTCTATGGATTTGCCTATTCTGGACATTTATATAAATGGAATCATATAATATGTGGCCTTTTGTGTCTGGCTTCTTTAACTTAGCATGTTTATAAGATTTATTCATGTAGCATCTGTCAGTACTTTATTCTTTTTTATGGTCAGATAATATTCCATTGTATGGATATACCACATTTTGCTAATCCATTCTTCAGTTGGTGGACATTTGGATTGTATCTGTTTTTTGGCTATTATGAATAATGCTGCTTGTATGTATTAATACTTTTGCTTGTATGTATAATACCCTTGTATGTATTTTTGGGTTGCTGTATGTTTTCAGCACTCTTGGGTATATACCTAGGAATTGCTGAATCTTATGGTAACTATTTAGTTTTTTTGATGAACTGCCAAACTTTTTTCTACAGTGACTATGCCGTTAATACATTTCTAGTAGCAAAGTGTGAGGGTTCCAATTTTTTGGGATACTCCCCAACACTTTTTTTGTCCATCTTCTTAATTATAGTCCTCCTAGTGGATGTGAAGAGGTATCTCATTATGGTTTTGATTTATATTTCCCTAATGACTAGTGATTTTGAACATTTTCATGAATTTATTGGTCATTTATCTTCCTTGAAGAGATAGCTATCTTTTTTGGCTTCATGGGTTTTGGAACTCTGTTAAGTGCACATGTATTTTCTTGAAATGTATGTCATATGTGTTTTTCATTGTTGTGTCATTATAAAATGTCCTTCTTTGTTTCTAGTCCAATTTTTGTTTTAATGTCTATTTTGTCTGATATGAGTATAACTACTGCAGCTCTTTTTTGGTTCTGCTTGCATAGTTAATTTTTCCATTCTTTTACTATCAACCCATTTGTGTCTTTGGAGCTGAAGTGTGTCTCTTATAGACAACTTATAGTGGGATTATAGTTTTTATCCATGAAGTTCTGCCTTTGCTTGGAGTAGTTGGTCAATTTACCTTTCATGTAATCACAGACAAGGTAGGATTTGCCTCTTTCATTTTGCTATTTATTTTCTGCACGTCATGTCTTTTTTTGTTTCTCTGTTTCTGCATTAGTGCCTTTTGAGTTAACTGTTTTCTAATGTACCATTTAATGCCTTTGTTTCTATTACTATATTTTTTAGTTATTTTCTTAGTGGTGGTTGTCCTGGGGTTCACAGTTAACATCTTAGTTTATAACAATCTAGTATGGATTAATACCAAATTTAATTTGAATAGCACACAAAAATTTTGCTTCTATTTACTTCCATTCCCTCTCTTCTTAATGATTTTATTTTCATGCAAATACATCTTTATACACATAAGCCTCATCAGCACAGTTTGGATAATTGCTGCTTTATGTAATTTTATTTGAAATAAGGATGGAGAAATAAGAGAAAAAATTATACTGTCGTTATATTTATTTATGCAGTTTCCTTCCTGGTGCTTTTTTTTTTCTTTTTTTCATGTGACTGGGAGTTGTTATCTAGTGTCCTTACATTTCAACTGAGGGATTCTCTTTAATATATCTCGTAGGGAAGTTGTGCTAATGATCTGTTCTGTTCATCCAAGAATATCTTAATTTTCCTTCCTTTTTGAAGAGGATTTTTGGTTGAAATTGAATTCTTATTTGAAAAAATTGAAGTACAATATGCAAATGTTATGAAATTCCTTCAGCACTTTGAATAAGTCATCCCACTTCCTTCTACCTTCATGTTTCTGAAGCAAAATCAGCTGTTAAACCTATTGAGGATTTTTTGGTACTTGCTGTATCACTTCTCTTGTATTGCATTAAAGATTCTCTCTTCATCTTTGTCTTTTGAAAGTTTGATTATGATGGATGCAGTTTGGAATTCTTTAAGCTTTTGGGTGTGTA
Organism: Lutra lutra; assembly: GCF_902655055.1. Classification (NCBI taxonomy): domain Eukaryota; kingdom Metazoa; phylum Chordata; class Mammalia; order Carnivora; family Mustelidae; genus Lutra; species Lutra lutra. The sequence goes on from NC_062281.1 coordinate 159,442,023, forward strand.
GATTGCAATTCTTTAAATTATGGAAGCTTTTGTCCATTATTTCTTTGAATATTCTTTCTGGCCATTTCTCCTCTTATTCTGGAGCTCCTAATATATCTGTGTTGTTGTGCTTAATGGTATCCCACAGATCTCTGAGAGTCTATTCATTTTTCTTTATTTTTTCTTTCTGTTCTTTAGGATGATAATCTCAGTTGATATATTTTCAGGTTCACTTATTCTTTTTTCCGCTAGCTTCTCTAGTGAATTTTTTTTCATTTCTGTCATGTACTTTTCAACTCTGGGATTTCTATTTGGTTCTTTTAAAAAATGATTTCTGCTTATTGATATTCCTTCTTTGATGAGACATTATTGCCATGTTGCCATACTTTATTTTAGATATTTAGGCGAGATTTCCTTTAGTTCTTTGTACATATTTATAATAGGTGATTTAAAGTCTCCGTTTAGTAAAGCCAACTTCTGGGCTTCCTCATAGATAGTTTTTATTGACTGCTTTTTCCCCTGTGTATGGGTCATACTCTTGTTTCTTTGTATATAATATTTTTTGTTGAAAATTGAACATTTTAAATAATATAATATGGAACTCTGTAAATCAAACTTCCCCCTATTTCTCAGGGTTCATTGTTTGCTATTGCTTTTTGTTTGTTTAGTTACTCTCCTGAGTTAAAGTCTGTATTCTTTGTCATGTGTGGCCACCAGAGTCTCTTCTTGGTTAACTTAATGACTTGCTAATGACTGGATTTCTATATCCTTTAAATGTATTCAGCCAGTAAGTCTCCCAGTCTTTGCTAAGGATTTCTGTATGCTTATTGGGGCATGTTTTCTAAGCCCTACAGGGAGTTTACAGCTCTGGCTTAGCTTTCATTTCCAACTATCCCAAAGCCTCAAGGTCAGCTAGAGGTGAGAGATTAGGGTTTCATCAGGTCATTTCTGGGCACATGCACAGCCCTGAACATGTGCATGATCTTCTAAATTGCCAAGAATATATTGTACTTCTCAAAGAAAGCACCCTCCCCAGCCCTCACACACCCATATACATGATTTTCCAGCTTTACCTTTTAAGCATTTTGATCAGGTTATGTTTTGCCTCACTTGTGATCACTGTCTCAGGCATCTGTGGTGTTAAACAATTGCTACTGATTGTTTTTGACAATTGCCTTGAGGAGAAAGGCTCTTTATATGAGTGAACTCCAGTTCAAGTCAAATAGAATCCCTGTGAATGAGGGCTTCTGGGGTACTGTCAGATCAAATAATGACAGTTTCCTAGGGATGGGGCTTTTGGGTAGCACTAAACCTGTTCTCCAGTGTCTGTGGGACTGTTGGTTTTCATGGCTACTATAATTCTAAGGATTTTGGTTTTCAAGGCTTCAGAAGACCTGAGTAGAGGGGATTGGGAGTAGAATACATTAACATACCACAATATCACTGTTTTAACCAAAGTTCAGCTGTTTTTCTCCAATAAATGCTCTTCAGATTGTTGCACATCTCTGGTTAGTTTTTAGAGCTGTAAAAAGTTCATTTTGACAGTTGTTGGTATTCCCTTTTGCTTTTATAAATATTCCCTTTTGCTTTTAGAGAGGGACTGATTTTTGGAGGTATTTGATCTACCTTTCTGAAAGTACCTTTTCTTTTTTTTTTTTATATACTTTTTAAATTTTTTTATAAACATACAATGTATTTTTAGCCCCAGGGGTACAGGTCTGTGAATCGCCAGGTTTACACACTTCACAGCACTCACCACAGCACACCCCCCCCAATGTCTATAACCCCACCACCCTCTCCCGACCCCCTCCCCCCAGCAACCCTCAGCTTGTTTTGTGAGATTAAGAATCTCATATGGTTTGTCTCCCTCCCTATCCCATCTTGTTTCATTTATTCTTTTCCTACCCCCCAAACCCCCCACGTTGCATCTCCACCTCCTCATATCAGGGAGATCATATGATAGTTGTCTTTCTTTGATTGACTTATTTTGCGAAGCATAATACCCTCTAGTTCCATCCACGTTGTTGCAAATGGCAAGATTTCATTTCTTTTGATGGCTGCATAGTATTCCATTGTGTATATATACCACATCTTCTTTATCCATTCATCTGTTGATGGACATCTAGGTTCTTTCCATAGTTTGGCAATTGTGGACATTGCTGCTATAAACATTGGGGTGCACGTGCCCCTTCGGATCACTATGTTTGTATCTTTAGGGTAAATACCCAGTATTGCAATTGCTGGGTCATAGGGTAGCTCTATTTTCAACTTTTTGAGGAACCTCCATGCTGTTTTCCAGAGTGAAAGTACCTTTTCTATGTCTGTCTTTATCTTTAAAGGAATTTTCTTTGAAGACCACATATTATGTCTTGCCTTTTTATCCAATCTGAACAATTTCTGCTATTTAATTAGAATGTTTAGAATATTTACATTCATGTAATTATCCATATGGTTGTTTTATTTTCTATTTGTCCCATCTGATTTTCTTTACCCATTCTCCTTTCCTGATTTCTTTTTGGAAAGCTGCTCAGTGTTGTATTAAAGCATGGCAGAGTTTGTAGAATTGTGGATGAGAAAAACTCATGCTTTCTCGCATATATTACACATTAGAAAGAGAGTTAGTTGTTTCTAGTAGGACAATTAGAGCAGCTGTGCTACTCAATAGAAATAGAATATAAGTGACAAATTTGAATCAAGGATGTAAATTTAAATTTTTTACCAGCTACATTTTAAAAAGTTAAAAGAAGTAGATAAATTAATTTTAATAATAATTTTATTTAGATCAATATATTCAAGGCATTAGTTATTAATGAGATATTTTATGCTGATTTTGTAGTGAGTCTTCAAAATCTTTTTGAATAAGTCTTCAAAATCTTTTATTTTACACTCAGTATCTATCTAAATTTTGGACTAGTCACAACTATAGGCATAAGTGGCTTTCAGATACCACATTGGGTACTGTGGAATTAGAGGGATTCTAACAGACTTTATTTTAATGAGGCACAGTAAGAATTGAAGGTGATGGGCAACATGACATTTGCTGAGGACATGGATTTTAATAGATTTTAATGATCAGTGGGGGAATATATTAGGACAGAAGTGGAAAACAATAAGAGGGAGATGGAGTCAAAATATCTGGCACAGAAAATAATCTTAGCTGCTATGTACAAAGAGACATGAAGTCTTAGTCATTTAGTCAGTGCAGGAATGTATTGAGACGGCAAATGATAATGATTTTCAGTCTAACAATAGCTATAGCTAGTATTGGTTGAATGCTCTATTAGGCACTTTTCTAAGCACTTTTGAATGTATTGTATTCATTCATTTACTGTGTCATTTTAAATAAGTGTATCACCTATACTTTCTTGGGGCTCTGTTGTTATCATATATAAAAAATATGAAGCTGTACTTGATAATCTCTAAGCTTCTCCTAAATACCAAAGTCTGTGGTTTTGGATATATTAATGAGGAAAATAAAGTTTCTCTCCTCGGCAATTATAATTTAAAAAGGTGAGATGTATCCACTTAATTAAAATGTGTGGAGACAATAATTGGGCCTTAAGAGAACTACAAAATGTTATGAGAATCTAAAATGTATTTACTTGAATATAGTAAATTTGTGGTAAATGTTTGGATTAGATTGAATTGAATAATGATAGCTGGTGAGCAAGAGAAGTTTTGTGTAGGAGATGCAGTTGATTGATGTAAGCCTTGGGAAGTGGTGAGTGTAAATGAGGAGGAGATGGAATGGAGTATTGAATAATTATCCAGATAATGGGAGAATGTAATGTGTGTGTTCAGAGGATAATAAAAAATACTTTGGATTATTGGGGAGCCATTGAGAAATATTACTATGTGGGTAAGTTGGATTCAAATCTTAGCCTTTAATATCCTACTAAGTGTGTGGTTGATCACTGCCAGTGAAATATGGTAGGGACTGGGGAGACTATGCCATGTAGTTTTTAGAAACCCTATATTTTGTGTCTATACTTTCTGTCAATGTGAGGCTAATTATGTGCAATTTCATATTTAAAAAATTTCATTGGGCTAGAAACTTAAAATTCACTGGCTTTGAAACTTTGTCATATTGCTTTTGATGAGGGTGTGTATGGGCTGCTATTTAGGATGGTACAGGTCAGATTTGTGCTTTTTATCGCTAGTTTTTGTGTGTGTCCTCTAGGATAGTGCTGTGTTTCTGCTGAGTCTAAATCCTCTGTGATTAAATGATGCTGAGTAAGTTTATGTTAGCATTCAGCATAAAGTGGGTGCCTAAGGCTGACTGTTTAAAACTGTTCGTGTCTGTCCCAAGAGCCAGTACACAGAGCTTCAAATGTGGCACAAAGAACCAAATGGAAAATCATAGATTTCTCAGAGGGATGGAAGTTATAAAGGCATTTCATTTAACTCTGCAAACATGGGAATCTCTCTCTCCTTTTTTTATTTGAGCGTAATTTTATTACCTTAGCAGACTAGTGGTTTTATGTAATGCCTTGTAAATTATTTTAGTAGGATAGTTCAGGGGATTCGTAAAGCAGTTACATCTCTCTATCTAATTTCATTCAGGTAACTTGTCCAGGAGTGGTGCTGAAAGACAAGGAGGACATCTATCTTAGCATCTGTGTGTTTGGCCAATACAAAAAGACACAATGTGTCCCAGCCAATTTTCCACTGGTCTTCAATGCCAGAATGGTGTTTGAAAAGGTGAGTTCAAATATCAGATCAAATATTTACAAATAATCAGAGTACTTCTGAATTTTTAATAAAAACCCAGAACACAAATTATTGTTGCTGACTATATACTTTGGTTTATTCAAGAGGAGATTTGTAATTTAAATCTGAAAATAAATATTCATTATTTATGCATTGAATCAGTTGCCTCTTTTTCAGGATGAATCAGTTTATTTCTAAAATTGTGTTAGTGAGCTTTATTTAAAATAGAGCATCTGAGTATTAAATAATTTTTATAAAAAAGAGAGAGGAGACATTAATAGGTAAAAATTTACAATGGCTATCTTATGTTACTTCATTCTATGAGTTTCTTTTCAATTTTTCCCTGAAACTGCTGCTTCTGGTTATTACTAATCATATTCCTCACTTTTTTATTTCCTTCTTTCCTTCCTTCCTTCCTTTTCCTTTTCTTCTGCAAGGAATTACCCATGTCTAGCTCTGTTTCATGCACTGTTCTATAGGCACTGGGTAAACATGACAAACCACAGCCTCCTCTCTCAGAGCTTTCATTGTAATATGAGAAACAGAAAATAATCAAGTAAACACAGGAATAATACAATTTTAGATAGTGGTAAGTGTCATGAAAGAAGTAAAGGGAACGCAGGGGGACAGGTAGGGGCTGAGTGATTAGGGGGATTATCTAATTTAAAGGATAGAGAAGGCAGTAACATTTAAGCTGAACCTGAATTATGAGACAGTTAGCAGTTATTCAAAGGTCTAGGGGAAAAGTATTCAAAGCAGAGGAATAGTAAATAGAGAGGCATCTTGTTGGGAATAAGTTTGATGAGTTGCAGGAGCACGAAGAAGGCCAGTATGACCATGGAAACAAGCAGGGGAGGAACTGGAAGTCAAGATCAAGCACGGGTGAAGTGGGAGAGGGAGCGTCGGCCAACCGTAATATGCAATTGTCAAATCCTCCATAGTGATCATGCAGAGACGCAGAGACGTAGAGAAGCAGAGACGAAGTGACAGTCTTCAATAATGTCAAAAGTTTCTTTGGTTGGGAAAGGAGTATTTGGGGAATGAGAGGGAAAACACAGAGAGTGTTGTTTTATGTGTATATTCCTCTCATTTCCTCCTCTCCACCTTACCTCCCTCCCTGCTCTCCCTCTGTAGGTGTTCCCTGAAGCAGTTGACCCTGGAGATGTGGTTGCACAGCTTGAATGTAAGTCTTTAACTTTTAATTCCTGATTCTAGGACATTTTAGAATTATGCTTCTTAATCTTGGGTTAGGTAAAAGTTAAAAAGAGTCTACTAAGAATTTAAAAAAATCTTGAGTTGATAATTTTAAAACAATTTTTAAAAACATTTTTCAGAATATACCTGGAAATAGTAAAATATACATATGCTATACAGAGGCTGAGAGTTTTTGCTTATTCTGTGTTAGGTCTGTTGGTATCAAAAAGTCTTACTTGAACCTTATATTGATTTAGATGATATGAAGTGTTTTTGATGTAAAAATAGAGATCCACGTTGGGTGGGGCTTTGCCCTGCAAACAAGCATATGTCTAACCCCAGTGTATTACAAATTAATAGAGTAAATAATAGAAGATTGAAGTAATGGAAGCTTAAAATTATATATGATTTGCATTTTGTATTGCATCTAATATGTTGGTAAATTATTTGAAGTGACATTTTCAAGACTGTGAGTAGTAGTAAATTCCTCAAAGTACCAGGAATCAACTATAAAAAGATACAACTATTTTTGAGAGCAGCTATGCAAAGCTGTATATATACTTGGGAATAAGTTACTCAAGCTCTGGGTATGAAATGAAAAGCTCTGTTATTTATTCTTGTGATTAGAGAGGGATCTGAGATCACCAGTTTGGTCTAGTAAATATCTGTGGTTCAAAACATCAACAATAATGGGCATCATCAATGTCACCTGTTCTTCCCCCCTGCACCCCACTGGGATTCCAGCCTTGTAGAAACATGGAACCCAGCACCATGCTGGAATCTGGGCATATGGGGAGAAATAGGGCCAGCTTACTGTCTTATCTTTGTGAATTATACAGTTTAATGATTCTTCTCCAGAGAACTCTTTATGGCCAGTGTCAATACCTTATTTATTTTTTTGTAGTTGTTCTAGTGCTTGATATTCTATCTTTCACTGTGGTGGATTAGGTAGGTGGCAGTTTGGTATTAGTAGGTAAATGTCTTTTTTAAAACTAACATTAAATAAATGTTATTATTTCTTGTACATCTTCAGTAACTGGGAAATTGTGTTGTGTATCTTAGAAAATATGAATTCTGATATCTAAATATCTAAATTTTATCTAATATCTAGTATTATCTCATCTAAATATGAGATAATTACTTCATTCTGAAATTCTTTTGTTCAAAACATAATTCTTTTTTTAATATTTGTGGTTTTTTTAAAGATTGATTTATTTATTTGAGAGAGAGAAAGAGAAGGAGAGTGGGAGAGTGGGAGCGGGGGAAGGGACAGAGGGAGAGAATATTCAAGTAGACTCTTGCTGAGCTCAGGCCCCCATACAGGGCCCAGTCTCACAGACCGTTAGATCAGGAGGACCTGGACCAAAACCAAGAGTTGAATGCTTAACTGACTGAACTACACAGATACCCCTTTTTTTCTATTTGATTTGAAATTTGGGGACTATAAGAAGAGTACTTAGTGGTTATTATGGTGGTTATTATTATTTGGAAACTTTCTTGCCTTGCTTTTCCTGATTTAGTTTTTCTCTTAGGTCTTTTCCCATTTTACTGATTCTACTTTTTGGTATATTTCTCAAACTCCTCTTTCTCTGCTCTGTCTTTAAATATTACTGTTCCACTGGCTTTACTTCTCTGGCCTCTTTTTATGTATTTATTTTCTATTTTTCTCCTTATATTCTGCTCTCCAAAGACTAGGCTTCATGTATTCTCTATCTATCTTCTGAAGACTTACATGTCAGTCCTTATCTTTGATCTCTCTTGTGAGCTGTGGCTCCCCTTTTTCTTTTACTTTTTTTCTCTTAGGTTTACAGTCTTTCATTGTCCACTAACCGTATTAATATGAAAAGTTAAAAACATACTAAGAGTGGTGAGAATGGGACAATGAAGTCCAATATACCTATTGTCCAGCTTCAACAATTTTCAACATATTATCAGTCTTATTACATGTGCACTCTGCCACTTAAAGTACTTGTAGGTATCTTTAAAAGCAAATCTTTACATCATTTTACCACAAGTATTCTAGATACACATACACGCATACCACTATGCTGGTATCATGCAAGAAAATTAATAATTTCTTAATAATATCAAATATGTAGTCATTATGAAGATTTCCCCACTTGTCACCAAAACATCTTTTTACAGTTGGTTTGCTAAAATCAGAATCCAATCAAGGTATAGTTCATACTCTATGTATCAGCATTTACCTCTTGAATCTTTTTCTCTGTATTTGTGCCCCTCACTTTTTTTTTTTTAAGATTTTATTTTTAAGTAATCTGCACAGCCATTGTGGGGCTCAAACCTACAACCCCAACGTCAAGAGTCACACGCTCCACCAGCTGAGCCAGCCAGGCACTCCTTTACAGCTATGAATTTACTAGAAAAACCAAGTCCTTTAGAGTATCCTTTAACTTGGATTTGACTGATTGCTTCCTTAAAGGGCTGTTGAGTTGTTTATTACTGTATTATGTAAACTGATAATTAGATGTAGAGGTTTGATTAGATTCAGGCTTATTTTATTTTTTCGGCAAGAATCCTTCAGAGTTGGGCGCCTGGGTGGCTCAGTGGGTTAAGCCGCTGCCTTCGGCTCAGGTCATGATCTCAGGGTCCTGGGATCGAGTCCCACATCGGGCTCTCTGCTCAGCAGGGAGCCTGCTTCCCCCTCTCTCTCTGCCTGCCTCTCTGTCTACTTGTGATCTCTGTCTGTCAAATAAATAAATAAAATCTTTAAAAAAAAAAAAAAAGAATCCTTCAGAGTTGATGCAGTGTACTTGTAAAATATCAAGTCATATATGAGTCTGATGGTCTTAAGTTTAGTGATGTTAAAATTGATGATTTAGCTCCAGGCAGCACCAGCCTAATTCTTCATTGCAAAGTTCCTCATCAGTCTTTCCTCAAGTAACTTTGAGATCCGTCTTTTAAGTAGGGATTACAAAGTATGATTTTCCTAATATTGTCACTTTCTGGATTTATTAGCTGGAATTCCTCTATAAAAGAAATCTTCTTTATTAGCAATTTGTTTACTCTGAAACAAGAACTCTTAGTTCTTGTAAGAAAGCCAGAGTCATTCTTCTCTTCTTCCCTTACAGTAATAGCTTCAGTGAGGCATAATTTGCATTTCACAAAATTCACCATTGTAATTGTAGTTAAATGATTTCTAGAAAATTTATGCAGTTGTGAACCATCCTCACAATTCAATTTGTGATACTGCCATGACCCGAAAATTTCCTTAATGGTCATCTACCAGCATTCCTTATGCCCACTTCCCATCCCCAACAACCACAGATCGATTTTCTCTCTTTGCCTTTTCTAGAAATTTCATGTGAATAGATTCATATAATATATAGTCTTTTGTGTCTGGCTTCTTTCACTTAAAATAATATTTTTGAGATCTATCCATGTTGTTTTATGTATTAGTACTTCATTCCTCTTTATTGACAAGTTAGTATTCTGTTGTATGAAATATATTTCCCTTTCCAAAACTCCAAAACATTGGAGTGAAATTAAAGATCAGCTTAAAAAAGCAAATGAAATGACACAGCATGTTTATAGATCAGAGTTCATGAAGGCAGTTCTCCTAAAATTTTTTTCTACATTTAACATTATTTCTATTTTATGGACATTTGGATGAACATTGGATTATTTCTAGTTTTTGGCTCTTATGAACAGTATTGTTATGAATATATGGATATAAGCTGGATTGTATACTATGTATATGTTTATTCATTGCCAATTTGGATATCTTTTATTTCTCTTTATTGTCTGATTGCTGTTGCTAGGACTTCTAATACTAAATTGAACAAGAGTGGTGAGAGTGGACATCCTTGCCGTGTTCCTGATCTCAACGGGAAGGCTGTGAGCTTTTTCCCATTGAGGATGATATTTGCTGTGGGTCTTTCATAGTTAGATTTTATGAAGTTCAGGAATGTTCCCTCTATCCCTATACTTTGAAGCGTTTTAATCAGGAATGGATGCTGGATTTTGTCAAATGCTTTTTCTGCATCAATTGAGAGGACCATGTGGTTCTTCTCTCCTCTTATTGATTTGTTCTATCACATTGATTGATTTGCGAATGTTGAACCATCCTTGTAACCCAGGGATGAATCCCACCTGGTCATGGTGGGTAATCTTTTTAACGTGCTGTTGGATCCTGTTTACTAGGATCTTGTTGAGAATCTTAGCATCCATATTTATCAGTGATATTGGTCTGAAATTCTCCTTTTTGGTGTGGTCTTTGCCTGGTTTGGGGATCAGTGTAATGCTGGCTTCATAAAAAGACTCTGGAAGTTTTGCTTCTGCTTCAGTTTTTTTGAAACAGCTTCAGGAGAATAGGTGTTATTTCTTCTTTGAAAGTTTGGTAGAATTCCCCAGGGAATCCATCAGGTCCTGGGCTCTTGTTTTTTGGGAGGTTTTTGATCACTGCTTCAATCTCGTTACTAGATATCCATCTATTCAGGTTGTCAGTTTCTTCCTGGTTTAATTTTGGGAGTTTATAGTTTTCCAGGAATGCATCCATTTCATCTAGGTTGCTTAACTTATTGGCATATAACTGTTGACAATAACTTCTGATGATTGTTTCTACTTCCTTGGTGTTAGTTGTGATCTCTCCCTTTTCATTCATAATTTTATTAATTTGAGCTTTCTCTCTTTTCTTTTGGATTATTGTGGCCACTGGTTTATCGATCTTATTGATTCTTTCAAAAAACCAGCTCCTAGTTTCATTGATACGTTCTATTGTATCTCTAGTTTCTACCTCATTGATCTCTGCTCTAATCTTGATTATTTCCCTCCTTATGTGTGGAGTTGGTTTAATTTGTTATTGATTCTCCAGTTCTTTAAGGTGTAGAGACAACTGGTGTGTTCTGGATTTTTCAATTTTCTTGAGGGAGGCTTGGATGGCTATGTATTTCCCCCTTATGACCACCTTTGCTGTATCCCATAGGTTTTGGACTGAAGTATCTTCATTCTCACTGGTGTCCATGAATTGTTTAATTTCTTCTTGATCTCCTGGTTGATCCAAGCATTCTTAAGCAAGGTAGTCTTTAACTTCCAGGTGTTTGAGTTCCTTCCAAACTTTTCCTTGTGATTGAGCTCCAGTTTCAAAGCATTGTGATCTGAGAATATGCAGGGAATAATCTCAGTCTTTTGGTATCGGTTGAGTCCTGATTTGTGACCCAGTATGTGGTCTATTCTTGAGAAGGTTCCATGTGCACTTGAGAAGAATGAGTATTCTGTTGTTTTAGGGTGGAATGTTCTGTATATATCTATGAGGCCCATCTGGTCCAATGTGTCATTCAATTCTCTTATTTCTTTATAGATTTCCTGCTTGGATGATCTGTCTATTACTGAGAGAGGCATGTTAAGATCTCCTACTATTAATGTATTAATATCAATATGACTTTATCTTGATTAATAGTTTTCTTATGTAATTGGCTGCTCCCATATTGGGGGCATAGATATTTACAATTGTTAGATCATCTTGGTGGATAGTCCATTTAAGAATGAAGCAGTGTCCTTCTGTATCTCTGACTACAGTCTTTAGTTTAAAATCTAATTTATCTGATATGAGAATTGCTACCTCAGCCTTCTTTTGAGGCCCATTGGCATGAAAGATGCTTCTCCATCCCTTCACTTTCAGTCTAGGTTCTTTACATTCCATATACATTTTAGAGTCAGCTTGTCAATTTCCGTATAAGAATTTGGGAGGAAGAATGGTGACTTGGAATAGTGTTGATGCCTTCATAAACTATGAACTCTGTGATGTGAGAACATGGTGTGTTTATTATTTTATTTTTTAGATAATCTTTAATTTCAGCAGTGTTTTGGAGTTTTTAGTACACGGGTCATGCATTTTTTTGGTTATATTTATTTCTAAGTGTGTCATTGTTTTTGATGCTATTGTTAAATTTATTTCTGAGTATGTCATTATTTTTGTTGGTAAAAAATAGAATTACTTTCTCAATTTTATTTTTGAATTCTCATTTACTATTCTGAGGAAATAAAATTGATATTACATATTTATCTTGAACCCTGAATCTGCTAAACTTATTAGTTCAGGTAGGGTTTTTGTTGTTCATGTTGATTTTTTTGTAAGTTAATTTTTATATACAGAATTATATGGTCTGAGAATAAATAAATGTAGTTTTACTTTTTTTTTCTAATCTACACGCCTTTTATTAAAAAAGTTTTTTAAAGATTTTTTCATTTATTTTAGTTGGGGGAGGGACAGGAGGAGGGAGAGAATCTCCAGCAAAGTCCCCACTGAGCACAGAGCCTGATGCGAGGCTTGATCGCAGGATCCCAAGATCATGAGCTGAGACAAAACTAAGAGTCAGATGCTTAACTAACTAGCCACTCAGGCACCCCTAATATGTATGCCTTTAATGTTTTTCTTGCCCTATTGCCTTGGCTTGAGCTTCCAGTACATTGCTGAAAAGAAGTGGTGAAAGCAAACATTCTTGCTTTGTTTCTGATGTGAGGGAAAAACATTATTTCTATTAAATTTGATGTTAGCTGTAGTTTTTATAGTAGATTTTTAAAAAACTCTCATTAGAAGATCTGTTATTGATAAAAGATGAAGATATCTGTTCCTAACTGGTTGAGAGCTTTTATTATACATGAGTATTGAGTTTTGTTATATGCTTTTCTATGTGTTTTTCATGTGTTTTCCCTTTTATTCTATTAATGTGGTTCATTACGTTATGGATTTTCAATGGTATACCAATCTTTCACTCTTGGGAAAAATCCTAATTGGTTATGGTATATAATCCTTTTTATATTTTTCTGGATTCGGTTTTCTTTTTTTTTTTTTTAAGATTTTAATTAATTATTTGACAGAGATATAGAGAACACCAGTAGGCAGAGAGGCAGGCAGAGGGAGAGGGAGAAGCAGGTCCTCCGCTGAGCAGAGAGCCCAACACAGGGCTTGATCCAGGACCCTGAGATCATGACATGAGCCGAAGGCAGAGGCTTAATCCACTGAGCCACCCAGGCACCCCTGGATTCAGTTTTCTAATATTTGTTAATGATTTGTTTAAAAAGTTTTATTTAAATTCAATTTAGTTAACATAGTGTATTGTTAGATTCAGGGATAGATTTTAGTGATTCAGTGGTTGCATATAACACCCAGAGCTCATTATATCAGGTGCCCTCCTTAATGCCCATCACCCAATTATCCCATCTGCCTACCCATCAATTATACAGTTTTTAAGTAGTTTCCACTCCCAGAATAGAGCCCAGTGCAGGGCTTGAACTCACAACCCTAAGATCAAGACCTGAGGTGAGATCAAGTGTTGGATGCTTAACCTACTGAGCCACAGAGGTGTCTGTTATTAATTTTTATATCTATGAGAAACTTGATCTGTAGTTTTGTAATTTTTCTGTCTTGCTCTGTTATCAAGGTAATACTAGTCTCATAAAATGAATTGAGAAATGTATCCTTTATTTCCTGGAAGAGTTTGTATAGGAGTGATAATTATTTTTTTTTAATATTTTCTTTCTTTTTTTGAGAGAGAGAGTGAGCAGGAGGGAGAGGAGAGGGAGAGAGAATCTGAAACAGGCTGCGCAGGGCTTGATGCAGGGCTTGATGTCATGACTGCGAGATCATGACCTGAGCTGAAGCCAAGAGTCGGCCATTTAACCAACTGAGCCACCCAGTTGCCCCAGATTGATATTATTTTATCTTTAAGTATTTATTAGAATTCACCTGGACCTGGGCTCTTTTGGAGAAGGGGGGTTAAATTACTACATCAGTTCTTTCTTATGTATCTATTTCTTCTTGAGTTAACTCTGATATTTGTGTCTTTCCAGAAATTTGTCTAAGATGTCTACTTTGTTTGCTTAAAGTTGTTCATACTTTACTCTTACATTTTTTATTTTTGGAGGATTAGTAGTGATGATGTTTCTTAATTTATTCCTCCCTTTGATAATTTGCATTTTCTTCTTGGACGGCTTAGCCTACAGGCTTATCAATTTTGTTGATAATTTTGAAGAACCACTTTTTAATTTCATGATATTTCTCTGTATTCCTATTTTCAATTTTACTGATTTTTATTTTAATCTTTACTATTCTTTCTTCTACTTCCTTGGTGCATGCTTTGCTCTTCTGAGTTTCTTAAAATAGAAGTTTAGATAGTTGATTTTAGATATTTTTGCTTTTCTAATATAAGCATTTAAAGCTAAAATTTCTTTCGACACTGATTTTGCTGCACTTATTAAATTTTGATGTTATTTTTTGTTTCCATTAATTTTGAGATAGTGTCTAATTTGTGTGTATTTGATTTCTTCTTTGATGTTTGAGTTATTTTGAAATGTTCTTTCATTTCCAAATATTTTCATATTTTTTACATTTCTTTACGATGTTGATTTCAAACTTAATTCTAGTGTGGTACTAGAACAAACTTTATAGGATTTCAGTTCTTCTAAATTTACTGAAATTTATTTATAGCATATCCCAAGGTTTCTATCTGTGATAGTATTCCATTTGCCCTTGAAAAAATGTGTATTTTGCTGATGTTGGTTGAGATATTCTATATCAATCAATTTCTATAGGTCAAGTTGTTTGATAATATTTAAGCCTTTGTATTTTTGCTGATTTTATCTCTTGAGGGATAAGGGAAGCCTGATTATTTTACCAATTACTGAGAGGGAGCATTTGAATATGCAGCTCTAATTACTGAATTTTCTGTTTCTCCTTTCATTTTTTTTTTCAGTTTTTTGCTTCATCTAATGTTCTGGTTATTGATTTCTCACTCCTCCGTTCCAAATCCAGCCTTTTTGGCTGCTCTGTGGAAATTGATCTGGTTCCTTTAAAAAAAAACGTTTTTCCCCCTCAGCTGGCACTGAAGCTTCACGCAGTAGAGGGCCCTGGAGTAACACTCCAGAGGGAAATGTTTTCGCTTCCAGGTGCTGGTATGCTGGCTTTTTCCAACAGCAGGTTCCTGTGGCGCTTGAGCCTTCCTTGGTGCTCAGGTATTGCAGTACAGGGTGACCGACAGCAGTGTCCTCTAGCTTTCCCCATTGGTAGTGTGGTTTCAATTGTGTATTGTTTGTAGTTTTGTACTGAAGTGCCTCTGGTGAAACACCTCTCTGAATAAGCTCCCTGGTTATTGATTTCTGGCTATGTGGTTGGTTTCTGGCAAGTTCCTTAGGAGACTTCCAGAAAAGTGAACAACTTTTCTTTCAGTGAGCAAAGATTGTACTCTCTTGAACAAGTTCTTGATCTCAGCACTGGAGAGGAGAGCTTGGGGAGAACTCCCTTGGGTGCTCTGGGTCCCAGGAGTAATGGGATCTTAGACCTCAGAGCTGCTATTCCGATATTCTTTTACGTTCTCTTACAGCTAGGCATTCCCTCATTACTTTAACTGCCATTATAGTTAATAGTTCTTGATATTAAATTTTCCTTATGTAGTCTCTCCTGATTGGACCTGTATTGATATATTTGTGCTGAAGCCCTGTTTTAATTATTTATATATTTATAATTGTTGTGTCTTCCTGAATCTTCACCTCATTTATGGTAGTAAAATTCCTGGTAGCAAAATTACAGCACCTTCAGGGCCTCACATCTTCCATATTCTGAAGAATAAGAGGCCTGTGATCCATGATTTTCATCAAGTTTTGAGATTTATTCTAATTATAGTTGGGTGAGGAAATACAATATGCTCTTCACTTAGCTTATACATGTTTTTCTTTGGTTCAAGTGGTGCATGTGTCTCCTTTCTAAAAACCACATAGGCCTCTGACTGAAGGGGAAAGAAGGCGAAAGCTGTGGAGAATTCTCATAGTTGTCCCTACAGTGAGCCTCCATAGCCCCAAGCCTTTAAACTTAAACACAGAGTGATGGTAGAAATAGCTCCTTTAAATAAAATATAAAATTGAGCCCAAAGAAGTAAAGTGGACTTTAGGTCAATGGAAGCAAAGAGAAGAATTTCAGGTAAGGAAACACTGAAATCATTGTGGACTCCTCCAGAGTTCCCACCTACCAGTAGTAGTCTACTATTGGGATCGTGAGTCACATGTATCATTTTCCATTGTGTAACATACAAAACGAATGCGTACTTGTTGGTCTAAAATCCAGTATCTGTTAATTGAGATTATGTTATTTAGAAGCAAATTGAACATGCTTAAGGAGATTCAACAACCTCCTTAACTGGACAGTCTGACAAATGGTCAGATCCTTGAATAATTTCAGTTAAGATGCTTAGAAAAGTCCTTGGCACAAAGTAAACACTAAAAATGTCTCTTGTTTATTATTACTGGTGGTATGTTGTTATTATTACTAGTGTTTTTACTGGGGAATTTAACAGTTACATTTCACATCATATCTGCACCCCTAAGGAAACCCCAGAAGTCCAGAATCACTTAAAGTCTAGGGAAACATATGATATATAAAATGATATTAAGTGCCAATGATATTAAAAGCCATAATAAATCAGTTTTATATTAATAGAGAAGGCATTCTCTCTAGGGAAACTATTTTAGTCCTGGAATCTACCAGAATAAACTTGGTGATAGCTGAAACCACACCCTGGGAACCATTTTTAGGCAAGAAACAGAATGAAAAGTTTTCTACTTCATAGACTTCTTTATTGAAATGGTATATTTTCATCCTTTCTCAGTGAAGGTTTATAGATTCTCTTACACACACACAGAATATATGAACGAAAAAGCTCTCCCTACAGACATCCATGTTGCTTCCTCCCTCACTTCTTTCTAGTCATTGCTGAAATTTATCATCATAATAAGAGGCCTTTTCTCACCAGAGTATCTAAAATAGCACCTGTTGGTCAATATCTCAATCTCTACCTATCCCATTATCTTTAGAGTTATTATATCTTACATCCAAGATACTTTTAAGTAAAAGAGTATGCTTTTAATAGTTCCCTGAAGATAACAGGTATAAAAAGGATACTGTCCAGGGCAAATAGGAATGAATGGTCCTCCTATCTTTCTTTGTAGCACTGATACATTATTTACGTTTTTCTTTCAATAGAATGACAGTTTCATAAGAGCAGAGATTTTTCCTATTTTGTTTACTGCCGTATCGCTAATGCATATAGCAATACCTGGCACATACTAGCTCCTCAGTAGAGAGTTAACTAAAATATCATAATGCATCATAAACCTGTCTGTTATTGCTGTTTTTATGACTGTTGGGCCTGTCCTGGGGAGACATGGCAGCTGTTGGTAGTGTTATAATCCTTGGGTTAGGAAATCTACTTTGTAATTAAAAATTTATAATTAATAGCTTCTCTGGCCTCATTCCCTTTAACACTTGATACAGAGAAAATGTGATTTTTATTTATATTGTAGTGGATTAGGAGGTATCTATATTGCTTTCTCTTGCCTGTAGGGAAAAATTGCAGTTTCAGTGGAGCTCCTGCTTTTTAAGCTTATGGGAATTAGCGCTCACCTGGTGTCTGGAGTATTAAAATGCTTTCAGGTGAAGATTTGAAGGCTGAGAATATATCCTCCAATGTCTATGAATGCGAGTATCCCTGCCTCAATCCTCAGGGAGGGCTTGTAGGACCCAGGATTCACATTTTAAATGCACAGTGATAAATACATGGCAACCAGTTCATCTTTGTAGTTAGGGCAGGTAAACAGGCATCCAAAGGATGTGACGAGAGCAGTTGTTCTTGCTGGTGCAGAGGGCTCTCGGTGTTCTGGCACTCTCAAGGTATTTACTGTGCTTTTGATTTGCTGTATGTGAGTAGGATTTCTGGAGTATCACAGTGTATCTACTCTGTAACTCACACTTTATAAAAGGTACATGTGAAAATGAGGATTTTTATAGAGGAATGAGGAAAATTGTCATTATTTAGTTACAAGAAAAAGGGCAACTATAAAATGATTAATTATGCTATATGTTCCCATAGATGTGATTACATCAACTTGCTATGTGGTTTCTAGCAGCATTAGTCAGCTTCCTTTAATAATTTAAGGTCTTTCTTCCCGAAGTACTTTTGCCAAAATATAATTTCTAAGTATAAAGGAATAGAGAATTGTTCATAGAAACTAATAGTTTTTCTCAGTAGAAGTTTATCTAGGTTCTTATGATAATATATAAATCAAGCCCAAGCAGTTACTTTTCAGGCAATTTCTTTACAGCTGGACACTTGCAATCACAGGGGTACCTGTCTGGTTTAGTTCATCACTTCACTTTGCATGGCCATTGTTCGTTGAGCGGGTGGTAGATTTGCAAGGTAGATAGTATATTGACACAAATCTTATATTTGTTTTCTATTTAAACCCTTTGTTTTTCAACTTTATGTTCCTACTGAGACCATATTTACTTCTGAGACCATCGATACCTTTACCAAACCTATTGGAATTACAAGCGAATTATATTTGGAAATAGATTTTGGTAATAGGTGCATTTATTTTTCTTTCTTCGCTGGAAATGATTCACAGAAATAATAACTGGCAATACTAAATACCCATGTAATATTTTCATGAATGTTTTCTTGGCCATTTTCTGCTTGCATATTTGGCCCCTTTCAGAATGGTTCTGGCTAGAGTGGGGTACTTTTGTTTTACTTTGGTCCTATCCCTTATGGAAGTATTGCCTTCCCTGGCTTAATTCTTAACCTTTTTCCTTTTCTTTATGAAATGTTTTTCTTTTAATTTTTTATTTTTTAAAATATTGTATTTACTCTAGAGAGAGTGAGCAAGAGAGAGAGCATGAGCAGGGGAGGGGCAGAAGGAGAGGGAGAAGCAGGATCTCCACTGAGCAGAGGGAGCCCAACATGGGTCTTGATCCCAGGACCCTGAGATCATGACCTGAGGCAAAGGCAGATGCTTAACGGACTGAACCACTCACGTGCCCCTGATTTTTTTTTTAAGTTTTATTATTTATTTGAAAAGAAGTATCACCTTTTTTTTTTCTTTCAAATTCACAAATACTGAATTTGCACTGTCAAAGCAAGGCAGGTTCTTTGAAATGGAAGGAGTAGCCATATTATGCACATGGAGATAGAACTTTTCTCCCAGAGAACTACAAAGCAATTGATTTTATTATTCTGTAGTACTTGCTGTCAGACCGGATGTATGCATACATATACACATACACACATACACATTCATATATAAATACATGCATATATGTAGCTATTAATGCCTTACCTTTTCAAATTTGGTTTTTACTTATATTGAAATCATTTTAGTTAGTTATATAATTATGTTTCTTTTCTTTATATCAGAGTTATATGTAGTCTACAGAGCTTCTTACAAAAACAGCTGTCCTGTAACATCCCTCTCTGCCACCATTTCCCATTGCCCAGGGACTAGGTTTAATTTTTTAAAATTTGTTTACATTCTTTGTACTCACCCATGTATCTCTGACATGCTTATATTACATTTGAAACATTTTCATTTTTTCAGTTTTAGACATTATTTGTACTTTCCCTTATGGAAAATGAGGATTTAACTATTTCTCATACGTTCTCTGTTTGTCCGGAAACATATACCTGTCCTTTCTCTGTCTTTTTCTCCTCTTAGTACTGTTGTACCACAATTTTGGTTTACATATGACCATGTAAAAAGTATTTTTAGCTGAACGATGTGGTGAATATATTATGGTAACTTTTCTTGGCAAGAATTCTGTTTTCACATGAATTAATATTTTCTCTGCTTAATTTTGTAGTTTCTTTTTTTTTCTTTCAGTTTTTGCCTAACTTAACCCAGTTCTCCCTCAGGTATTTAAATAATTTTCTCAAAGTTTAATGTTATTTCACTTATAAGTCATTTTTTTGCCTAGATGCCCAAAGTGTTTTATATTTATCTTTAAAGTCTAATAGTTTTGAATATGTCCTGAAGTTGTTTTTGTATGACTTGGATTCTTCAGTAGTATGTGTGCTTTCTCATTTGTAGCTTCTAATCTTTTTTCATTCTTGCAAAGTTTCCTGAACTATACTGCTTAGTATTTGTTTTTTTCCTTTGCCTTAGTGTTCTTCATCAGGGTCTGCTGTTACAGTATGTTGGATTTTTTTGTTTAATATTTGTTATTTTCTCTCATTTAGAAATCTTTTTTTCTCTTTGATTTAAAAAAAATCTCCTTTTTATTTCTTTTAAGGCTTTTCTGTTTTTCATTTGCCTTTGTTTTAGTTTATTCTTCATTTCTGAAATGACTTCCCCTATTTCTACTTCCTTTCTGAGTTATACCCTCTCACTTTTTTGATTTATGTAGCTCTTCAATATCTTGTATAACTTTTTAAATTTTTAAATAGTAGATTATAGTTGTGATCTCTTTTACAAACATCTTTTAGCTGCCTTTATTGTAGGAAATTTTTTCTTTTGCTCACTATTATTTTTTTTACACAAGAACCAGGTATATATTTGACTTTTATCCTTTGCTTATTCTTTTTTTTTTAATCATTTTTTAAAATTTATTTTCAGCATAACAGTATTCATTGTTTTTGTACCACACCCAGTGCTCCATACAGTCCGTGCCCTCTCTAATACCCACCACCTGGTTCCCCCAACCTCCCACCCCCCAACTCTTCAAACCCTTCAGATTGTTTTTCAGAGTCCATAGTCTCTCATTGTTCACCTCCCAATTTCCCCCAACTGCCTTCTCCTAACTCCCCATGTCCTCCATGCTATTTGTTATGCTCCACAAATAAGTGAAACCGTATGATAATTGACTTATTCTTAATTGAGTTTAGTTTTTTCCTGAATGTTTTTTTTTTTAAGATTTTATTTATTTATTTGACAGACAGAGATCACAAGTAGGCAGAGAGGCAGGCAGAGAAAGAGGAAGGGAAGCAGGCTCCCTGCTGAGCAGAGAGCTCAATGCAATGCGGGGCTTGATCTCAGGACCTTTGGATCATGACCTGAGCCAAAGGCAGAGGCTTTAACCCACTGAGCCACCCAGGCGCCCCTTCCTGAGAAGGAAGCACTATTGAGGATAACTTTTTAACCTCGCTGAGCTCCCTTCTATAGTGTTCAATGAATATGATAGTTTGCTTTTGTGGATTTTTTCTGCCTTTGCTCCACTGCCCCCCCACCACCACCCAGCCCTCCCCCGGTTTTTCTTTTTCTATTTTTTTTTTAAATTTCTTTTCAGCATAACAGTATTCATTGTTTTTGCACCACACCCAGTGTTCCATGCAATACATGCCCTCCTTAATACCCACCACCTGGCTCCCCCAAGCTCCCACCCTCCGCCCCTTCAAAACCCTCAGATTGTTTTTCAGAGTCCATAGTCTCTCATGGTTCTCCTCCCCTTCCAATTTCCCTCAATTCCCATCTCCTCTCCATCTCCCCATGTCCTCCATGTTATTTGTTATGCTCCACAAATAAGTGAAACCATTTGATAATTGACTCTCTCTGCTTGACTTATTTCACTCAGCATAATCTCTTCCAGTCCCGTCCATGTTGCTACAAAAGTTGGGTATTCATCCTTTCTGATGGAGGCATAATACTCCATAGTGTATATGGACCACATCTTCCTTATCCATTCATCCATTGAAGGGCATCTTGGTTCTTTCCACAGTTTGGCGACCGTGGCCATTGCTGCTATAAACATTGGGGTACAGATGGCCCTTCTTTTCACTACATCTGTATCTTTGGGATAAATACCCAGTAGTGCAATTGCAAGGTCATAGGGTAGCTCTATTTTTAATTTCTTGAGGAATCTCCACACTGTTCTCCAAAGTGGCTGCCCCAACTTGCATTCCCACCAATAGTGTAAGAGGGTTCCCCTTTCTCCACATCCTCTCCAACACACGTTGTTTCCTGTCTTGCTAATTTTGGCCATTCTAACTGGTGTAAGGTGGTATCTCAATGTGATTTTAATTTGAATCTCCCTGATGGCTACTGATGATGAACATTTTTTCATGTGTCTGATAGCCATTTGTATGTCTTCATTGGAGAAGTGTCTGTTCATATCTTCTGCCCATTTTTTGATATGATTATCTGTTTTGTGTGTGTTGCATTTGAAAAGTTCTTTATAGATCCTGGATATCAACCTTTTGTCTGTACTGTCATTTGCAAATATCTTCTCCTATTCTGTGGGTTGCCTCTTTGTTTTGTTGACTGTTTCCTTTGCTGTGGAGAAGCTTTTGATCTTGATGAAGTCCCAAAAGTTCATTTTCGCTTTTGTTTCCTTTGCCTTTGGAGACATATCTTAAAAGAAGTTGCTGTGGCTGATATCGAAGAGGTTACTGCCTATGTTCTCCACTAGCATTCTGCTGGATTCCTGTCTCACGTTGAGGTCTTTTATCCATTTTGAGTTTATCTTTGTGTACAGTGTAAGAGAATTGTCGAGTTTCATTCTTCTACATATAGCTGCCAGTTTTCCCAGCACCATTTATTGAAGAGACTGTCTTTTTTCCACTCTATATTTTTTCCTGCTTTGTCAAAGATTATTTGACCATAGAGTTGATGGCCCATATCTGGGCTCTCTTCTCTGTTCCACTGGTCTATGTGTCTGTTTTTATGCCAGTACCATGCTGTCTTGGTGATCACAGCTTTGTAGTAAAGCTTGAAATCAGGTAACGTGATGCCGCCAGTTTTATTTTTGTTTTTCAACATTTCCTTAGTGATTCGGGGTCTCTTCTGATTCCATACAAATTTTAGGATTATTTGCTCCAGCTCTTTGAAAAATACCAGTGGAATTTTGATCGGAATGGCATTAAAAGTATAGATTGCTCTAGGCAGTAGAGACGTTTTAACAATGTTTATTCTTCCAATCTAAGAGCATGGAATGGTCTTCCATATTTTTGTGTCTTCTTTGATTTCTTTCATGAGTGTTCTGTAGTTCCTCGAGTACAGATCCTTTACCTTTTTGGTTAGGTTTATTCCCAGGTATCTTATGGTTCTTGGTGCTATAGTAAATGGAATCGATTCTCTAATGTCCCTTTCTGTATTTTCATTGTTAGTGTATAAGAAAGCCACTGATTTCTGTACATTGACTTTGTATCCTGCCACGTTACTGAATTGCTGTATGAGTTCTAGTAGTTTGGGGGTGGATTCTTTTGGGTTTTCCATATAAAGAATCATATCATCTGCGAAGAGAGAGAGTTTGACTTCTTCATTGCCAATCTGGATACCTGTGTTGTTGTAACTAATCCACTCATCTTTACTGCTGTAAAGTCATATTTTATTACATGACTCTACTCCAATTTATTTATTCTGTTCTTTGTGGACATTGATGGGCATTTAGGTTACTAGTTTTTGCTATTTTTTTTAAAGATTTTATTTATTTATTTGACAGAGAGAGAGATCACAAGTAGGCAGAGAGGCAGGCAGAGAGAGAGGGGGAAGCAGGCTCCCCACCAAGCAGAGAGCCCGAGGCAGGGCTCGATCCCAGGACGCTGAGATCATGACCCAAGCGGAAGGCAGAGGCTTAACCCACTGAGCCACCCAGGTGCCCTGCTATTTTGAATAATGTTGCTCTGAGCACTCCTGATTACATGACTTGGTGCTCATGAGTACGCATTCCTATTTAGTACAAAGGAAGTAAAATTGTTGTGTCTTAGGGTTAACATGAGCAGACAATGCCAAACAGTTTCAGTGTTGTTCTACCAGTATACACTCTGCCATGGATGAAAGTAGTTCTCCATGTCCTTCCCAACTCCTGGCATTGCTGGACCATTTCATTTTAGTTATTATGATGGGTGAATAATGGTTTTATTTGGCATTTCCCTGAAGACAAATCAGGTGGACGAATTCTTCATTTATTTATCAATTTTTCTGGGCACCTTTTTATAATATGTGTGAAATGTTTGTCTTTTGTTCATTTCTTTTTTTTTTTTTTAAAGATTTTTTATTTATTTATTTGACAGAGAGAGATCACAAGCAGGCAGAGAGGCAGGCAGAGAGAGAGGAGGAAGCAGGCTCTCCGCCGAGCAGAGAGCCCGATGCGGGGCTCGTTCCCAGGACCCTGAGATCATGACCTGAGCCGAAGGCAGCGGCTTAACCCGCTGAGCCACCCAGGCGCCCCATGTCTTTTGTTCATTTCTGTATCAGGTTTTCTTATTAATTTGTAGGAATGTTCTATATTTTCTAGTTACAAATCCTCTGTTAGTTACCTGTGATGCAATATCTTCTACTCTGTGGCTTGCATTTTTTATCTATTAGTTGTTCTTGTTCTTTTGATGAACAAATTACTTTTAATATAGCCTAATTTAATAATGTAGTTTGACTTATTAATTTTTTCTTTATGCTTAGTGCTTTTTTTTTTTTTTTGGTCATGTTTAAGAATTCTTTCCCTACCCTAAGTTATGAAGATGCTCTTCTATCTTCTGTCTTCTAACCAAAAACCTTATACCTTTACTTTTTACATTTAGATTTACACTTTACCTGGGTTTCATTTTTATCTATGGTTTGAAGTAGGGATAAAATTTCATTTTTATTTTATATATATGTGTCTAAAATGCTATTTGGTGAAAAAACTTTTCTTATTCTCATCACTCTATAATGTTACTTTGTCATAAATTAAGTGCCTCCATATATGTAAATTTTTTTCTAGTCTCTGCCCTGTTTCATGGGTCTGTTTGTCCATTCTTGCATATATACTATGCTTTCTTAATTACTGTAGTTTCAGTTTTGATATCTGGTAGTTTGAGTCCTCTAGGTTTATAATTTTTGAAAATTGTCTTAGCTATTTTTTTGTGTTGTATCTAATGTACTAATTTTAACCCTGTGTACTCATCAGTGATTAGTGACATCTGTGTATATCAGTAATCACCATTCACCAAGACTTAGTGTTTCCATTGCCCAAAAAGGTTTCTGTGTGCCTCTACCAGTCAGTGCTCCCCTCAAGATGATCACTATTCTGACTTTTATCAACATTGATTATTTCTGTCTATTCTTGACCTTCATATAAATTAAATCATAAAATATATATTTCTTTGATATGGCTCATATCTGTGAGAATCATCTGTGTTGTTTGTCTCAGTAAACCAATTCTTTTTTATTGCCCTTTGGTATTCCACTGTATGACTATACTATAATTTATTCATTTTTCTATTGATCAGGATTATTTTTAGTCTTGGATTATGATGAATAAAGCTACTATGGGTATTTTTATAAATATTTTGGTAACCATATATACTCATTCTTTTGGTGTAGTCTTAGGAGTAGAATTTTTGGGTCATAGATTAGGTATATAATTAGTTAATAATGCTTTACAGTTTCCTAAAAATAACTATAACTATTCCTAGTTGTTTGGTGTGTTGGACATTGTATGTGAAAAATTGTAGAAAAAATTGGGGGCATGGCATCATGCTATCTTTCTCCAGATAAGTTTTCTTTGCTTTTATTTGCCTGTTCTAGGCCGTGAGTAGCACTGGCAATCCTTGATCATGTCAGTCTGATGTCACTAATTAAGGTCATTTGAAGCCAGGTTTCAGTCCTTGTCAAAACCAGGTTATTTCCAGTTCATCTTTGTTCCTGGGCCCTTTCAGGACCTTAAGTATGGAAAATTTATGAAAATCTCTCCTTGTTGGTAAGCTCTACAGTCATATTTTGCTTCTAGGTCTGCAAGACCACCAAAATCTCAGCTGAATTTATCAGTTCTTCATGTGGTATTAGCAGATGCCCTTAGAGAGAAAACAACTCCAATATCTGGTTCATCCTCCTGGATTTTTCTTCTTCTCCAGGATTTTGGCACTGTAATTCTTCACAGCCTTATTTGCTTCTCTGTGCTTTCAAGCAGATTTTTAAAAATAGTTTGACCAGATTTTTTAAAAATCTTCTTAGTAGGATGATTGGTCTGCTTTGTATTAATTGCCATTATCAGAAGCAGAAATCTGTTCCCCATTAATATCCTTTCTACCCTCATCCTGTCTCTGTGTACTCTCCCATTCCTTTTTTCCTCCATTATGTCTGTTTATTCTAAGTGTATATTATTTGGCTGATACTGTATGGTTAATTTTTAGAGCTTTCTGTAATCATATTTTTTTGAAAGATTTTATTTATTTATTTGATAGTGAGATAGAGAGCACAAGCAGGCAGAATGGCAGGCAGAGGAAGAGGGAGAAGACTTTTTCCCCCTGAGCAGGGAGCCTGAGGTGGGACTCGATCCCAGGACCCTGGGATCATGACTTGAGCCGAAGGCAGACACTTAATGACTGAGCCACCCAGGTGCCCCTATAATCCATATTTTAATTTGATATACACATATTCATATTCCTACATGTTAGTTTTGTGGATGTACTTAGAATCATGTTTCAGGGTCTAAGATAAATCTCTTTGAATTTTAATTTTAATTGTACTTTGGGACAAGTGGCATTTTTACATTATTCATTCTTCCCATTTAGATATGCAATGTTTATTGACTTATTTAAATTTGTTTTCCTTCTGTCTATTACTAAGGTTTTGGGGGGATATATATGTGTGCACACAGGCACCTGTGTATGTATGTGTATGTGTGTGTACTTACCATATAGATCTTATGTTTATTTCTGACTGTTATCTATTCTGTGGCTTTTGGGAATAAAGCTCTTTACCCAATTTTCTTTTCTTTTTTTCCTTCCTTTTGTGTGTGTGCGTGTGTGTGTGTGTATGTGTGTGTGTCTGATATACAGGGAGGTGACCAAAAAATATTTATCTCATTTCCAATCATTTTGCTGAACTTTCATATTGAGTCTGATGTATTTTGTTCTACTTAAAATATTTATTCATGATTCATTTAAATATCTTTTAAAAATATTGTTAATTTGTATTGAAATTTGAGCACATGGCCTATAATACTACTGCTTAGAATTTACTGATATTTTTTCCCTGGGCATCTAGGATAGAGATCAAATAAAAACATGGCATGGCTGCTAAAAAAAGGCATGTTCTCTCTGTGTTGGCTACAACATTTGAAACTTTCTGTATCTTATTTTACCTTATATATTTCATTAAGCCAGATATTACATCGAGGCTGACATATAGGAGATTCTACATGAAGGGTCATAGCTACCGCTTGCCTTCCTGGCTTTTATTCTAGCTGAGTTTGGTGTTGCTGATTGACCCTCTTGACCTTCAGATTGGTACCAGCATAAGTTGCTTCTCAGTGGTACCTTTTAGTCTTTTTACTTCTTGGAGAATTTCTTGTCTAATTTCTCTTATAGGATACTCCAAGCATTTAAACTTCAACATTCTTAAGATGAACAGATGACTCTACTTCCTACATTGCCAACCAAAATTGAGGTTATAGTAGTGATCCACCTTCCTTGTCCTAAGTCACCTACATTATTAGTCATTTTTATCTTATTTCTCCTTGTATTATAGTTTTTCTGCTCAGTGTTTTTCTATCTACTTGTCCCCTTACCTGTCTCCTTATGCCATCTCTAGTGTCTTGGTCATTAAATTCTTTTTTAAAACAGATTTATTTATTTGAGAGAAAGAGAGCACGTGCATACGAGCAGGGCTGGGGGGAGACAGAGAGTGAGAGAAACTCAAGCCGACTCCATACTGATCGCAGAGCCCAAAGCAGTGCTCAGTCTCACAACCCTGAGATCACAACCTGAGTCAAAACCAAAAGTCAACGCTTAACTAACTGTGCCACCAAGCACCCCTCAGTCATTAGATATTTTTAACTCCTCCTGTATCTTCAACTTCTCTCTTTTTGTGAACCCTCACCCCATATAAACATGCTGTATATTCCCATCTTAAAAAAATATATTTCCCTGCCTTCATACTCATCCCCATCTAGCTACTGTCCTATTCTTTATTTTACTCCTTGTTCAAAATACAGTTTCCTCATCTAACATTTGTATTGTAAGTCTCACTTTCTAGTTCCAGTAGGCTGTTAAGGAAAACAGTACAGACTTTGAAGACCATTAGAGCCAAGATAAAATCTCAGCTCAGGAATTTAGGATTTTCGGAAACCTTAACCTTTAGGCTCTGTGTCTTTTTTTTTTTTTTTTTTCTTAAAGATTCCATTCATTTATTTGACAGACAAAGATCACAGGTAGGCAGAGAGGCAGGCAGAGAGAGGAAGGGAAGCAGACTCCCTGCTGAGCAGAGAGCCCGATGTGGGGCCCGATCCCAGGACCCTGGGATCATGACCCGAGCCGAAGACAGAGGCTTTAACCCACTGAGCCACCCAGGCGCCCCTAGGCTCTGTGTCTTATCTGAAGTGGGGGAGCACTGACTTCTTAAGGTTGTTTTGAGGATTAGTATGAAGCTCATAGGAGCTTTACACTAATGGCAAACAAGATATTCTCTAGATGGTAGTAAATACTACTGTTATTTTGACTACCCTTATCCTTTTTTTAAAGGCATATTTTCTGTTTTGTAATCATGTTTTTCAAGTAGTTAAGGTTGCAGAATAGGTGACCTCAGGAAAATACAGTGTTGGTATGTATAGAAAATTAAGACAGCTTATCCCAGTCTTGTTTAACAAAATTCATTTTATTTTCTAGAAGACAGGACTTTTCTTGGTGGTCAAGAATTAGAAGTATTTTGAGTACAATAGATCAAGTTTCTTAAAAGCCTAGCTCTTATTTCAGCACCATGTTTAGCATTAATCCTTTTCTGTTCTTCCGTCTATTGGAAAAGGGATGAAAAACAGCATGGTGTAGTCATAGGATGTGCAATGTGATTCAAGGGATAATAGTAATGTTGTCTTACACAAAAGTTGCTTATCCACTGACCTATGATAAGAACTGGAATTTGTTTTTTTTTCCAGCTTTTCGATTGCCTATGCAGACTCTGTAACTCTGAGAGAATATAGAGGATTCAGAAACAAATCAAATATAGGCCCATTTTAGTAAAAGAAGAATGAGACTTATAAATAAATAAGCAGAATCTTTGCATAAGTGTACTGGATTGGAGGAGATTAGAGCTGTTGTATGAGGCAGTCACATGAAAGTTGATATTACTCAAAATTATGACAAAGTCCTGTGTTAGAAGGGAACGTATTTCATCTTCAGTGAAAAGCGGTAGGGACCCAGAGGTTTAGAAATGTAATAAGAAAGAAGATGAACGGTTGACAAAATTAGATGGTAAAGACTAAAAGGGGATGATTAATTTCTTCGTAAGAGTCCTCCTCTATAAACTTTTTTCCCCCAAGTTTTATTGGGAAATAATTGGCATACATCATTGTATCAGTTTAAGGTATACAACATGATGGTTTGGCTTATGTATAATGTGAAACAATTACTATTTTGTGTTTATTTTATTTATTTTATTTATTTATTTTAGAGAGGGAGTGCGCACACCTGAGCGCACACTGAGCTGAGTGCATGATTGGGAAGGGCAGAGGCAGAGGGGAGAGAGAATCTTAAGCAGACTCTGTGCTTAGTGCAGAACAGAACCAATGGGGTGCTGGATCCCATGACCCTGAGATCATGACCTAAATGAAACTAAGAGTCAGCTGCTTAACAGAATGCACCACCCAGGCCCCCCTACCATGAGAGGTTTAGTTATCATCCATTATATAGATATAATACAAAGAAAAGGACAGAAAATTTCTCTTATGATGAGAACTCTTAGGATTGACTCTCTCAACAGTATCCCTGTATGTCATACAGCAGTGGTAATGGCAGTCATCATTTGTACATCACATCCCCAGTACTTACTTACCTTTATAACTTGACCACCTTCCTTACATTTATCCTTCCCCCACCACCTGCCTCTGGTAACCTGCCTCTGGTAACTCTCTTTTTTAGAGTTTGGTGTGGGGTTTTTTGCTTTTTGTTTTTAATTCTGTATATAAATGAAATCATAGAGTATTTGTCTTTCTCTGTCTGACTTATTTCATTTTGCGTAATGTTTTCAACATCTATCTGTGTCGTTCCAAATGGTAGGATTTCTTCTTTTTTATGGCTGAACAGTATTCCATTGTGTAATTTCTGTAGATTTAGTGGAAAAGGCAGAAGAGAACTTTAACAAAACAGTATAATGGGAGTTTTCACAGTGCTGCTTTTAGAGCACACACACAACTTTCTTTAATCAAAAATACTTTAAAAAACCTTTTTATTAAGAGAAAATTTAATAAATATACAAAAGTAAACAAAAGAGAAAAATAAATATGCCTGACATCACTCAGGTCAGTAGTTATCAACTCATGGCTAATGTTGTTTTATCTCTATCTCTCCCTTCTTTTAGAATATTTTGAAGTAAATCACTTTTTTAAATTGCTTTTTTTTAAAAGATTTTGTTTATTTATTTAAGATAAAGAGTGAGTAAGAGAGAGAGCATGAGTTGAGGGAGGACAGAGAGAGAGGGAGCAGCAGATTCTCCATTGAGCAGGGAACCTGATATGGGGCTCGATCCCAGGACCATCCCATCATGACCTGAACTGAAGGCAGATTCTTAAGTGACTGAGCCACCCACATGCCCCTATACCCTTTTTTAGATCATCACTTTTTTTTTTTAGATTATTTTGAAGTAAATCTCAGACATCATATGACTTTATCTATAGAAACCAATATCTAAAGTGTAGGTTTTGGATAGATAGCCTTTTTTTTTTTTTTTTTGAGCTTCTTGTCATGTTTTGGTGTCAAGGTTTTGCTGAGCTTATAAGACAAGTTGAGAAGTGTTCTTTCTTTTATGGCCCTTGAAAGAGTGTGTACATAATTGACATATTTTCTAACTTAGAAGTTTGAAAGAATTCACCAGTGAAGTCACTGACTTAGTGTTTTGTTATTGCTGTTGTTGTTGTTGCTGTTAGGTTTTAACTAACAAATTGTGTGTATCTCTACCATATATATATGTGTACACATACATATACACATATGCATGTGTGCATATATATAAAACCATTTCGTTTTTCTATATCTATGAAGTTTTAAGTTTTCTTTTGGTAGAAATTTGTTTTTTTTTTAAATAAGGAAGATCATTTTGAAGTAAACGTCAAGATTGGATCAGATATGGGTGTCTCAAATAAAGGAACAACTTTACCTCACACCAAAAAATACCGGTTTCTTATCATCATCAAATATCCACTCAGTTAACATTTCCCCAATTGTATTATAATTGTTCAATCACTTTTGTTTGAATTATGATTCAGATCAGTTACCTTCAATACATTCAGTAGCACGGATGTATTCATAATGTCTTATTAGAATTTTTTAATATCTCTATCTCTTTTAATTCCTGACATTAGTAATTTGTGTCTTCTCTCTTTTCTCTTGGCCAGTGTTACCATGTATTCATCAGCTGGTGAATTGAACCTTTTATTATTTTGATCCTTTTCTTGGACGATTTCTCTCTTTTCTAGTGCAGCCAAGCCAGAAGGGTTTTGTTTTGTTTTGTTTTACTTTGTATATTATACATTATGTGTTTGTAGATATTTTTTATATATTATGCCTTTATTTATATTTTTGTTTTCTATCTTCATATGTCCTTGTATTTTATGTGTGTGTCTTACAAGCAGATTTGGAAATAGTTTTCTTTCTTTAAAAATACAATCTGAAAAAAAAATTTTAAATAAAAATAAATAAAAATTCAATCTGTCTTTTAATTGGTTGATTTAGACTTTTTCTTAAAATGTGTGATATAATTATAGAAACTGGAAACAGGCCATTAGTTATCAGGGGTTAGGGATAGGTTTGGGGAGGAAGGTGGGTGTGGTTACAGGTGTGATGCAGCCCTTCTGTATCTTGGCTGTGGTGGTAAACACAAACCTACAGACCCAACAGAAGTATATAGAACTAAATATAGACACACACTCACACAGAAATGAATACAAATAAAACTGGAGAAATCTAAAAAAAAACAGTGGATTGTATCAATGTCACTGTGGTTGTGATATATTTTACTATAGTAGTCCCCCCTTATGTTGGGTTTTGCTTTCCATGGTTTCAGTTACCTACAGTCCAGTAGCACATGATCCTCCATCTGACCTATTATTGTCAGAAGGTCAGTAGTAATCTGACACTATCATTCACCTCACTTCAGTAGTACCCTAACAATCATTCACCTCACTTCATCTTATCAGCTATTTTATCATCTCACATCATCACAAGAAGAAGGGTGAATACAGTACAATAAGATATTTTGAGAGAGGGAGAAAGATCACTTTCACATAATTATAGTATTTGTTATAATTTTTCTATTTTATTAGTACTTATTGTTAATCCCTTACAATACCTAATTTATAAATTAAACTTTATTATAGGTATGTATATACAGGAAAAAACATAGTAAATATAGGGATCAGGGCTGTCCATGATTACAGGCACCCACTGGGGATCTTGGAATATATCCCCCACAGATAAGAGGGGACTATGGTGTATTTTTGCATTGGGGGAAAATGGGTAAAAAGTATATGTAGTCTTTCTGTCTTGCTTCTTACTGCATGTGAATCTTCATCTCAAAATAAAAAGTTTACATAAAAAATGTATTTACTGATATATTTTGGTTTAAATCTACCATAATATTTACTTTTTATTTGTTCTGATTATTGATTTTTATTGTTCTTCTTTTTTTCTTCTATTTTCTGCTCTTTCATTTCTGCTCTTCATTAACTTGGAAGTGCATGTTCTTTACTATTTTGTTTTTTTTCAGTGGTTACCGTACAGATTGCAGGATGCATGCTTCACTTATCAAACCCTAATATATATATTTTTATTTTTACCTTTTCTAGGAGTGGAGAAGCTTAAAGCTACTTGACTTCATATATGTCCCTTCTAGATTTTATGTGTTTTTTTTGTCCTGCATTTTAGATTAGTATGCAGTTAAACTACACAAAATATTATTATTATTGTTGTATCAGCATCATCTTTTCACTTTACCACCGTATTTTACCTTTTTGGTTCTTTATTTCCTTTGTTTCTGAGCTTCTTTCTCAGTTTAGTGCTTTTTTCTGAAGAAAATTCTTTCACAGTTCCTTTCTCAGTGGTCTTTTGGTGATGGATTATCTTGTTGTTGTTGTTTTTTTTAATTTGAAATGTCTTTATTTTTTCTTAATTTTTGAAGGGTAGTTTTGCTGAACTTGGAATTATTGCCTCCTAGCTCTAAGAACATACTGATTTCATTCCCTAAGTTTTTGTTGAAAAATCATCTGTCAATTTTACGGTTACTTTGTTAAAGGTATTCTGTCATTGTCCACTGGCTACTTTTAATATCTTCTCTTATGTCTTTTTTTCCTGTAGTTTTAGTTTGATGTGCCCAACTCTGCATATATTTGTTCATGTATGTGTGTGTATATTTTAAAATATATTCCGTTCGGTGTTTGTATCTTGATATCTTTCTTCAAATAAATTCTCCGTCATTAACCTTTCAAATATTGCTTTTGTACCTTTCTCTTCTTTCCTTTTACAAATCCAGTTACACATTGTCAGACCTCTTACTGTATCCATTTTTCCCCTTTTTTATGTTCTCCATCCTTTTGGCTTTCTGTGCTTTACTCAAGGTACTTGTGTCTTCTAATTCTGTTGAGCTCTCCAGGGTCATTTATAATGTGATAAATCTACCTGTTGTGGGTTTTTTTGTTCTTGTTGTATTTTTCAGTTAAAAAATTTCCCCGTGGTTCTTTCCCCGTTAGTTCTCAACTAACATTCTCAACCTTGCATTTTCTTTTATTAAACGTATTAAGCATATTTTTTAAGTCCCAGTCTGATTACTAATTTTTCTGGATCTCTTGTTGACCTGTTTTTGTTGTCTGTTATTTTTCTTGTTTTTCTATCCCAATTTTCATTTTTCCTGTATACTTGGTCAGTTTTCATTGATTGTCAGACTTCAAATGTAAAAAAATTTGAAATAATTTAAAAACTTAGATGATAGTATTTTCTTTTAGAAAAGATTTATGATTGGGATTTGGCAGATATCTAGGGGGCATTAACAATTCTGGACCACCTTAATTTGGATAGGATTTGGGATAATTCGAATTTAGCCCTTAGTTCCTAGTTGGCTGTCTTAGTTCATTTGGATTGCTATAGCAAAATACCACAGACTAGGTGGCTTATAAACTATAAAAGTTTTTTTTCTTACAGTTCTGGAGGCTGGGAAGTCTCAGATCAAGGTGACCAGATTTGGTGTTTGGTGAGAGTTCCCTCTCTGTTTGTAGATAGCCATCTTCTCTCTGTATCCTCATGTGACAGAATAAGAAAGGAAGCTCTCTGGGGTCTCTTTTAAAAATCTCATTATGAGGATTTGCCCTACCTCCCAAAGGCCCCAACTCCGAAAGCATTTTGAGGACTAGGATTTCAACATATTAATTTTGGGGAGAATATAAGCATTCTGTATATAGTGTTGGCTATTTTTAGTTTACTCTTTACCCTTGTATTTTATCTTTTCAAGATCTAATCTTACAGCCTAGCCAGTTTATTAGGCCATCATCTCTTACCAGCATACCTCCCCTCCTGCCTCTTTCCAAGGGCATGAAGGGCATGATACTCCAATTTTTCAACCTTTACTTCATGAATTTATCAAAAGCTATGTTCAGCTTCTCAGCCTCTAAGCTACCTCTGTCGGGACTGTCAGATATCCAAAAAGAAAAGCAGCCTCAAATGCCTCAAATTATTTCTCTGTTTCCTTCTTCTATTGAGTTTCAGACATTATTTTTTTACTACCTTTTTATGTCTTTCATGCTTTCATTGTTTACCTTTTTAAGTTGATTTTTGCAGAAGGGTTATTTTTCAAACACCTGATCTCTCAGATTACCTTGCTATGTTCTGCTTAAAGCTTTTGAACATCCTATTCCTCCTAATTAAAAAACTCTACCTCCTTAGTCCCCCAGTTTACACCAGTTCATGCTGTAGATCAGATCCTAAAGAGCTCTTCTTCAGGTTTCTCTGACTCCTGGAATAGATTAGGACTTGTTAGTATAGTCTTTTATAGCACTACCTGTAGTGCCTTCATTGTACATGTGGCTTGTAGTTATAATTTATTTGTGTGTTTATTTCCTTTAATGTTTATGTTTTCAATGCAATGTAAAGTTCTTGAGGAAAAGAGCCATATCAGTTTTTTTTTAACTTATTCCAAATTATAACCTATGGAAACTATTTAATATTTCTTCATAAATAGGACACACTGGTATTGGGTTAAATGATTGAGACTTTCCTTGGATGATATGGCAGAATTTATTTTATTTTTTTTTTGATATGGCAGAATTTAAAGAAAGAAAGAGATTATACCTTTTTCATGGGTCCTGGAAGGGGAGATGAGACACAGTTCCTCTTTTATTCTTATTTTTATAAATGTATTATAAAATACTTAAGGCATATTAAAAATACGAGGTATATAATATACCCTGTTGTCCTCACAGCTCTGCTTAAGAAATAAGACATAATTTATATTCATAAAGATATATAGAGAGCCCAGAAATAGACCCCCCCCCAAAATATAATCAACTGACTTTGATAAAAGAGCAAAGGCAATACAGAGGAACAAAGATGGTTTTTGTTGCTAGAACACTTAGGCATCCAAATGCGACAAAAGGAATCTAGATATAGACAATACACCTTTAACAAAAATTAGCTCAAAATGGATCATAGACCTAATTGTAAATACAAAACCATAAAACTGTTAGAAGATGACATAGGAAGAAGCCTAGATGACCTTGAGTACAACAATGCCCTTTTAGGGGCAACACCAAAGATATCATCAATGAAAGAAATAATCAATAAGCTGGATTTCATTTAAATTAAAAATTTCTACTCTGAGAAAGACAATATCAAGAGAATTAAAAGATAAACCACAGATTAGGAGAAAATATTTATAAAATACTGATAAAGGACATTTATCCAAAATATACAAAGAACTTTTAAAACTCAATAATAAAATAACAAGCAACATTATTTTTAAAAATGGGCCAAAGACCTTAAAAGATACTTCATCAAAGAAGATATAAAGATAGCAAATAAGCATATGAAAAGATGCTCCATACCATATGTCTCTGGGGAAATCCAAATTAAAACGAGATAACACCATATTACTAGAATGGTCAAAATTCAAAATACTGACACCACCAAATGTTGATGAGGATATTGAACAACAAGAATTCTTCTTGCAGGTAGGAATTCATAATGGAACAGCAATTTGGAGACTGTCTGGTGGCTTATTACAAAACTAAACATACTCTTAACATTTAAACCAGCAACTACCCTTTTTGTATTTACCCAAAGGAGTTAAAAACTTATGTCCACATAAAAACCTGAACAAGGGTGTTTAGAGCAGCGGTTATAACTACCAAAACTTGGAAGCAACCAAGATGCCCATAGAAGGTGAATGGATTAATAAAATGTGGTACATCCAGACAATGATTATTATTCAGCACTTATAAGAAATGAACTGTCAAGCCATGAACAACATAAAGGACACTTAAATGCATGTTATTGAGTGAAAGAAGCCAATGTGAAAAACCTGAATACTGTGTGATTATAACTTCTGGAAAAGGCAAAGCTATGGGAACAGTAAGAATATCAGTGGCTGCTCGTGGGAGCAAATTGAAGTGGAGGAGAGAGATGACTAGGTAAAGCATAGAGGAAAGCCAGGAAGGTGAAAATACTATGAATGATATTGTAATGGTGGAATATGTCATTATGCATTTATTTGTCTAAACCCGGAGAGTGAGCCCCAAGGTAAGCCATGGACTTTGGGTGATTATGATGTGCCTATGGCGGCTTATCCTTAGTAAAAAAAATGCGCCATTCCTTTGAGTGCTGTTGATGGTGGGGAGGCTCTGCCTGTGTGGGGACAGGGATATGTGGGAAATCTCTGTATTTTCCTCTCAATTTTGTTGTAAACCTGAAACTGCTCTAAAAAGATAGTCTTAAAAGAAAAAAAATCAGAAAAAAACCCCAGAGAGATCAAAGGGATAATCTCTACTATTGATTAATAAAACCCTAAGAGACAAAGCAACCAAAAAATATCCATAGTATACTAAGATATAAACATACATAAACATAAACATGTGCTAAGATATAAACTAAGAAATAAACATATATAAGCATATAAAACAGCAATTATTTTGACTTTTAGATACTTTTATCTTATAAAATTAATTTTTGTTTATTGTTAATTTGTTTAAGGAAATTTTTCTTTAAACTTTCAGATGATACAGCATTGTTTGAGTTGATTCAACTAGTTCCACCAGGTACTGTATTATATTTTGATAAGGTAATTGATATGCAAACCCGTGTCAAAGAATGCTTTTAAAAAATACATATTTTTCCCTTCTTCCCAAATTAAGAAGAATGTTGAGTTTCTCGTATTGGTCCACTATGCACAAATACATAAATACATAAAGATTGACATAAATAGTGTTTGACTATATTGTTCTAAGTTGAATAAATAATAATAAAGAAAAGTGGAAAATTGTATGCTATTCTCCTAGCATATTTTGTGCCATTCATAAAAACTGACTTTGCGTTTTTGTGATTTACCTTAAACTATATTTTTTTGCTTATAAAGTAATTATCTTTGTTTTTGTGTGTTGAGTGTTACTGGGAAGGGGGGGTGGAATAAAACCTTAAGTATTTAGTAAACATTACAAATTTCCAGGGTAGGTAAATTTAAAATTAATATATGGAGGATAGCTTGATTTCTGTTATTTACTTCTGTGATTTTTAGGAGAATTCTATCTTAAATAATTATTCTATGTGAAAAATGGAGTTATGTGTTACTGAAATTTAGTAACCTTAAAGATTTTGATTATTACATATATACCTAATTTGTGTAACCACAGATTCTAGAAAATACCTTCATTTTTCCCCAGCATGTAACCTAGTGCCTTATAAGGGCAATTAGAAAAGAATGGAAGATAGAAAAAGTTTATGGAGCTGGTAATTACATTTTAGATTTGTAAATGTCATACCAACTTGATATGTTTACAAGGACTTTTTTCCTCTGGAAACACATAGGTACTCACAAAATTTACATGAATATCTCCCTTCTATAAAAGGAGAAGGGAGAAGTAGTAATATGTACTACATTTCTGAGTAAGGAATCCATTTAACATAACTTTCTTTTAATTTTTATTTCATAGAAAAAAAAAAAAAGGCCCTGAAGCAGAAATTTCAGTAAGGCGTCAGGCACTATATATATTGTACTTGATGATTTTATTTCTAAATAGAATATTTTGTTATAATTTGAATCATAGGGTATCTTTCTTGTAGTGGGTGAAACACTGTCTACATATGATGAAAATACACGAGATTTCATGTTCCCGGGTCCAAACCAAATTTCTGGACACCATGATTCAAACCGCCAGGTTACCATGAGGAGGATTTCTGGCCTTCGAGTAAGTGCTTACAATTTTCTGAATCAGTCTGTGATGTGGGATCATTGTCAAAAACCACCACATATGCTTTAATACCTGAAATGTGAAGAACTAGTTCAGAGTTTAATTTGGTTCAAAACATAATTTTTTATGAAATTATGATGTTATTTTAAACATAATGAAATCTGAACAAAACCCATGCATCTTTCATCCAGAATTAACAAGCATTAATTTGCCTTATATTCTTAAGATTTTTCTCTTCTTTTTCTGCCTCCCACCTCCCTACTTTCCATGTCTGTCTCTTCTTTCTTCTTTATCGTTCTCTCAAAAGAAAGACCTATAAATATTTGAAAAGATGCTCAATTTCATTAGCATATAGGGAAATCCAAATTAAAACAACCCGATGATTTCATTCTTATAGCCATAGAGTTGGTAAAATTTAATAAAATCTGACAATATTAGAAGTGTGAAAAACTCTTACATGCTGCTATGCCATGTAAGTTGGAACCACCATAATTCAGAATTATCTAGTAAAGGCAAAGATTCTCATAGCCTCTTGCCTTATAGGTATGTAACATGAAAATGTATTCTCTCTGGTATGCTAGGAGCCTTCCTAGGGATGTTCATTGATAGCATTGTTCTATGAAAAATAAAAATGATTTAAATGCTCATTAGTAAGAGTTTGGATAGATTAATTGTTGTATGTTCATGTCATGGAAATATACATTTATGTACTTAAAAGTGAAAGCAGCATTGTGACAGCCAACTCTTTCATCCTTTCCCCCAACTCCTTTCAACTTTCATTGGGTGATTTAAAAATATATTTTATCCCGGAAAATGTCTTCTGCTTAGAGAAACTAGGAGAAGACCCTGCTATTTCAAAGAAGAATAGCAAAAGATGTCTAGGTTGAAATAATTTGGACAAACATTTTTTTACTACCTTTATAAAATGTTAAAGCTGTATGAGTAAGGAAAGTGGGGTGATCCATGAGCCAATATAGTGAATTAAATACTTTTCCCTTGGGTCTAGGTTTATGATATACTCTGTTCTGGGAAATAGCAATTTCAGCTTGCTAGAAGTGTTAAAGTTGACTAACTAGCAAATCTATGAAAATATACTTCCTTTGGGATATTATCAGTGTCTTTTAGCCATCTTCTCTTTTATAAAAACCTTCAAAGAGTGTTTCAGCAAATGTATGGAAGCTTGCAATGAAAAAAATATGATTTTAAAATTATGGTGTTTTGAAAGTAATTTAAAATGCTGTATTATACCAAATTGGCAATATAAACATCGAAGTATGGACCATTAATAAGTATCTTCTTCATTTACTTTGGGTTACTTTTTTTTTCTTTCTTTCTTTATTTTTAATTTTTTTAATTTATTTTCAGCGTAACAGTATTCATTGTTTTTGCACCACACCCAGTGCTCTGTGCAATCCGTACCCTCTCCAATACCCACCACCTGGTTCCCCCAACCTCCCACCCCCCACCCCTTCAAAACCCTCAGATTCTTTTTCAGAATCCATAGTCTCTCATGGTTCACCTCCCCTTCC
This sequence comes from Lutra lutra, assembly GCF_902655055.1. Taxonomy (NCBI): domain Eukaryota; kingdom Metazoa; phylum Chordata; class Mammalia; order Carnivora; family Mustelidae; genus Lutra; species Lutra lutra. The sequence continues at coordinate 159,481,563 of NC_062281.1, forward strand.
AATTTCCCTCAACTCCCTTCTCCTCTCTAACTCCCCTTGTCCTCCATGCTATTTGTTATGCTCCACAAATAAGTGAAACCATATGATAATTGACTCTCTCTGCTTGACTTATTTCACTCAGCATAATCTCTTCCAGTCCTGTCCATGTTGCTACAAAAGTTGGGTATTCATCCTTTCTGATGGAGGCATAATACTCCATAGTGTATATGGACCACATCTTCCTTACCCATTCGTCCGTTGAAGGGCATCTTGGTTCTTTCCACAGTTTGGCGACTGTAGCCATTGGTTACTTTTATATACATTCAGGTGTTGGATTACTAAGGCAAAAAATACACACACACATATATGTAAATTAAGACTTTGGATAATGGTGGTTTGAAGAGGTTGTAATTCCTCTCTCCATAAAAAATAGATATAAAACTGGACAAAATCATCACAAAAAACAATTTCAGAACACCGGAAACTAATTGGCAATAACTATATTATACACTTGAAACTAATATTGCACTGTATGTTAACCAACTAGAACTAAAAAAAAAAAAAAAAGAAAGAAAAAGTGTTTATGCTTAAATAATGGCTAAAGCTTTGGATAAAAATGGTGGCCGCATGGATCTTCTTGCCTGGGACAGCTCCTATACCCTGTGAGGCCAGTGAGAATTGTAGCTTCACCAATCCTGGGGCTGGGCAGAAAAATCAGAAGCTCTGCTACCAGAGAGGTGAAAATCAATTTTGAAGGGTGAGACTGCAATACTGTGATTTAAAGTAAGAAATATATATTTGGTCTTTATTCTTGTTCTGGCACAGAGCTCCCAAAATCCTTGGCATTTCCTAAGTGATGGGGAGCAATAAAGGTGTCTTTGGTTACGTTAATGAGGTGACTTTTGGAAAGCTTCTAGATAACCTAAGGATGGGGGCTGGTTGCCAAGAGGAACAACCCTGGTATTAGAGGGTTAGAACTTTAAGACCCTTGACCTCTGGGGAGTATAGATGAGGCTGGAGATTGCATTAAAATACCAATGGCCAGTGATTTAATCAATCTTGCCTATGTAATAAAGCCTCCATAAAAAAACAAAGGGCCTGGGGATGCCTGGGTGGCTCAGTGGGTTAAAGCCTCTGCCTTCGGCTCAGGTCATGATCTCAGGGTCCTGGGATCGAGCCCCGCATCGGGCTCTCTGCTGAGCAGGGAGCCTGTTTCCTCCTCTCTCTCTCTCTGCCTGCCTCTCTGCCTGCTTGTGATTTCTCTCTCTGTGTATCAAATAAATAAAATCTTTAAAAACAAAACAAAACAAAACAAACAAAGGGCCTGGATTTAGAGAGCTCTTAGGTTGCTGGACTCATGGAGGCTGCTCTTGGGAAAGTGGTTTCCCTGGGGAAGGCATTGCTCCATGTCCCTTCCCACATACTTTGCTCCATGAATCTCTTCCATCTGTCTGTTCATCTGTATCCTTTATCATATTCTTTTGTAATAAATTGGTAAACAGTAAACTATTTCCTGAGTTGTGTGAGCCTCTCTAGCCAGTAAATTGAACTGGGGTGGCAGTCACGGGGACCTTCAAATTATACCCAATCTGTTAGGAACACAGGTAACAACCCAGACTTGTGATTGCATCTGAAGTGGGCTAGGCACAGTCTGGTGGGACTGATTCCTTAACCTCTGGGATCTAATGTTATTGCCAGGTAGCTGGTGTCAGAATTGAGTTAAATTATAGGACCCCTACCTGGTGTCACAGAGAATTGTTTGGTGCTACTGGAAAACCTACACATTGGAATTGGTGTTAGAATCATAAGGACCGGCAGTGTGTCTTCACTGGATTTGGATGCAAGTGGTAGAAGAAACACCATAGCTTTGATAGGCCAATGGCAATTCCAACTAGAGTGAGCAGCCCATCTGCCAAAAAGTTCACAGAAATAAGGGAGCAATAGAAGGGCTGACTCTGAAACAGTGTACATGCAACGAGACCATAAGTGCCCAGCAAAAAGGGAAACTCAGTAGAAATTGCAGACCTGACTATCTTTGAATGTATTCCCCAAGCCACATACAGATGATCAACAAAGAGTGGAACATTTATAGGTTCATTGGATGACCACCAAGCCATGTAGACAACAGGTAAGATTCCTAGAAAGAATGGAAGAATCAAAAGATATGGCACATGTAAACTGAAGAGCCAAATAAATGGCAGATAAAAGTCCAGTCATATCAATTATTCTATTTAAATGCGAATGGGTAAAACAGTCCCATCAGTAGTTTGTTGTCCTGGCAGACAACAGTGCACCCTTCCTCAGAATTCTTGTGACATCTGTCTGAGTCTTGAACCCATTGCTGTGGCAAGGGGTTCTTCTGGGATTAAATCTTGGTACTCTCGCAGACTACCTGATTAAACTTGAGCAAAGCACTATCATATGAAGATCTCATAGGGCTGCTGGGTGCATTAATGAAACGTAAATGGTTATAGCAGTACCTGGCATGGAGAACACTCAGAAGTATGAGTGACATGCTGATGGCTGTGGAGATGATGATAGTGCTGATGTTAATCCCCCCTTAAGGCTGTGGACTCCATGCAAACAGCATCTGTGGCCTTCTCATCTTTGAACTTAACTCTTAGCACAGTACTTTGCATGAAGTAGGTACTTAAATGCCACTCGATTGAATTGAATGAATGAATTACATCTTACAGACTTCATAGAGGAACTGACATTTGAGATGGAATCTGATTAATTTTATGTGTCAACTTGGTTAGGTTATGGTGCCAGTTGTCTGGCCAAATGCTAGTCTAGATGTTACTGTGAAAGTATTGTGTAGATGTAATTAATATTTACAAGCAGTTGACTTTAAGTATAGGAGATTACTATTGACAATGTAGGTGGATCTCACCCAATTAGTTGAAGCCTGAAGAGCAAAAACTGAGGTTTCCTGAACAATAAGGAATTCTGCCTCAAAACTGTTATGTAGAAATACTTCCTGAGGTGCACCTGGGTGGCTCAGTCGGTTGGGCATCTGCTTTCGGCTCAGGTCATGATCCCAGGGTCCTGGGATTGAGCCCTGTGTGGGGCTTCCTGCTCAGGAGGGAGTCTGCTTCTCCCTCTCCCTCCTCTTCTGTGCTTTCTCTCTCTGTCAAATAAATAAGTAAAATCTCAAAAAAAAAAAAAAAAAAAGAAAGGAAGAAAGCATGCAATACTTCCTGAGTTTATAGCCTGCTAGCTTGCTAACAAATTTCACACTCAAGACTGCAATAACAACTTTTGTCTGAGTTGCCGGCTTGTGGATTGCCCTATGGATTTTGGGCTTGCCACTCTCAAAATCACATGAACCAATTCCTTAAAATGAATCAATCTCTCCCCCCCATATATATACTGTATACTTATATAGTATATTACATGTTAGTTATATGTATGTTCTGTTTTCCTGGAGAACCCCAACTGATACATATTAGTTTTGAAAGCTCAGTGAAAATAATGGCTAAAACACTGAGTATTTGCTATGTGACCAGTGATATATATGGGGAAGGGTAAAGTGATAAGTTGTAATTCAGGCTATGGTAGTTATAAAATATGTCCACACATGATTTGTTACTTCTCTCTTCCAAAGGCAGAGCTAGTTCTCCAGACTATACTTAGTGACTATAACAGATAAAAAACATGGTGAAGTGACAGTATTAGACTGGAGACCAGGTCATTAAATGCACTGTGGCTTCCTCCTTGCTCTCACTCCTATATCAGTCACTTTGGGCTAAGCCAACTGCCATGTGTGAAGACACTCAAGAACCTCTATAGAGAGGACAGAAGCTGGAAAGGCTTTGCTAGAATGTCTGTGAAATCTTGAAAGGTCTTGAAGAAATTCAGATGTGTGTTTGCAGGAAAATAAGGTAAATGTTATTGGAAATTAGGGATAAAAGGGTTCCTTATTATGTAATGACAGAAAGTTTAGCCTCACAGCCACCTGCAGTAATGTGGGAAGGAAAGAAATATGAAATGAATGGTGTGTCTAAGACTTTCAGATAGAGGGTCTGCTTGGTTTTCTCTTGCTGCTTTATAGCAAAATATGAGAGGACAGAGATAAGCAAAAGGAAAGGCTGTTCAGCAAAAATAAGTTGGAACTTACTGTTCCTAAAGATTCCCAGCCTTTCCTGATGGCAAATAATGCTAAAATTAATGAATGACTTCCGAGCAAAAATCATTCTGGGCACTTTTGGGAAATTGTGGTCTGACGGTGAAACCAAAGGCATAACTATAAAACCCTTCATTAAAATCTCAGGAAGATCCAAGACGTTATCTCAGAAAATAATTGAATCAAACATTGATTTTTTTTTTCAAAGATCCTTAAGGGCAGTCTCAGCAGAAGCTGAGTGTAGAGAGGGTGTAGCTCATGTCTAATAGAATAAATTTTAGTAAGATTTATATGAGAACCAAAATTTTTTTTAAGAGCACTATATTGGTAGAAACACCACCAGCTTGGTCTGAAATGCAGAGAGATCTCACAAAATGAATAGGCCTTTGGACCCCCAAAATTCTGTTGACAGGACTCATACTCAGAACATTGTGCAGCTCCAAACATGGTCTACTTCTCATTAAAAAGGAATAATAATGCAAAGATCAGGAGCAAGAGCCCAGAGGAGCCCAGAGGATAGTTATTTCTGGGAGGAACAGGACTAAATTTCTAATCAAGGAACTTCTAACATTCTCCTGGCTGTATTTTAGAATTTCTATGGGCCAGTGATTCCCATCTGACTCTTATTTTCTCCCTTTTGAACAAGAATATCTGGAGTAATTACCCTGCACTTGCTGCATGTGTGTGCTTTGGGTACGTGTGGGGCAGATAACTTGTCTCTGTGGTTCATAAGTCTTCTAACTCTGAGGAACTGTATTCTAGAAACTACCCTTAAAGAACCACATCTGAGGAAGCTGAATAAGGATTTGACTTAGATACCAACATCCTGGATTTCAAGCTGAAGCTGTAAAAGGATGAGACATTTCTTCTTTTCTTGGTAGAGCATGAGTTTGGTTGACACATGAAAGGAGTATAAGTAACATGTGGTCAGAGGGTGAACCATGGTGGTTTTAAAATATGTCCACAAAATTTTTGGTACTCCTCTGCTGAAAAGGAAGTCTAACTCCTTTGTCCTTGAGTGTGGCTTATACTTCAGGACTCTAATAAATAGGATGTGATAGATGTGACAGTGTTAGATTTAGGAGACTAGGTCATTAAACAGTTATGGCTTCCTCCTTGCTTTGCTTTGGGAGAACTAGCTGCCATGGCATGAGGTCACTTGAGGAGAGGTTTGTGGGATAGAGGAGTTGAGTCCTCTTGCTACAAGCTAGAAAAGAACTGAGGCCTTCAGCCAAGAGCTATCTGAACAAGCCTTAGGAAGTAGATCTTCCTGCCCCAGGCAAACCTGCAGATAACAGCAGGCCAAACATCATCTTGACCGTAATCTCATGAGAGATTTCAAGCCAGAACCACCCCGTTCAGCCTCTGCCAGATTCCCAAACCATAGAAACTATCTGAGATAATAAGTGTTTACTCTTGTTTTAAACTGCTAAGTAATATCCTGTGAGGCAACAGGGTAACTAACGAGTGGGCATTATGGACTTCATTAGTAAAAGTTATGTTTGCAGAAAAACCATCATTTAGTTAATTCTTAGGCAATACATATATTTACCTTTTCTGTAATACAGTGTTTGAAACTCTCAAGTTAGTATGTCAGAGGCTGGGTCTGTAAAAGACAAATATCTGACTTCAGCTATGTTAGAATAAAGTTGCACTGGGCCTACACAGTATCTTTTAATGCTTTGGTGAATATACAATTGGTATGCTTCCAAATATCTAGGCAGGTGCTTCGTGACTCTTCCTTTGAATTTTACCATTTGTCTCCACTTATTTTAAAACAGTGTTCAAGCTGATGTTTGAAAGGTTGTGAGAAACAGAAGCCAGGTTCATTCATAAATCTGAGTGTAACCTATACATTATGGAAAAAAATGTTGGAGCTATTGGTAGAGATGTCTTTCTCCTCTGTTTTCATGAACTGCATACCTAGAAGCTGTAATTTTTTTTAACATGAGGAGACTATCCAAAGTATTTCTTGAGTATATAGTTAAGTATGTCTTAATTTGTAAAAGTAAAAAGAACTCAAATCCACTAAGTGTTCTTATATATTTATGACTTTGATATTTTATTATAGTTTAAAATCTTAGAATAATTTGACAGGGAAGTACTTGACAATGAAAAAATATAGTAATTTTTACATAAAGGTAATATAATCACTTCTACAGGAATCATCAGCAATGAAATGGTTTCTTGCCAAAATTTAGCATCACTGTATTGTCTTTATCTTTAATAAGAAGGTCAAACTAACAAATGAAGCAGCTAAATCTTGACAGGTATCTGTTACTTCAGGTCATAATTTTATCACTAGTAATTCTATTTTTTTAAAAATTGAAATATGTAATACTACCCTTTTTCCCCTCAGGGAATTGCTCCAAAGCTGGAATTTTCTACAACCTCAGTGATTACTGAATGTCTGATAAGTTCAAGGAAGTGCCGCACTCAGGTTGAACTCATTTATTTAAAGTATTTAATGGTTTAACTTATTTGTTCATATTTATGGGCATTGGGCAAGAATTATTCTTGTATTTTGGCTGTAAATCTTTTCACTTTTGGGGGTCATTCTTTAGTTTAAGCAAAACAACTATCAGAGGTATTTAGCAATTTGGTTGCATCTTACATGTGAGAGGGCAGAGTTTGGTATACATGATAGAAGGCGCCATGGTGTTATTGTTATTATTTTGTAACTCCATGGGCCTTTTTTTTTTTTTAACCAGCCTGCCAGAAAGGTGTTGAGATCAAAAAGTCCCATGGAGAACTAGATCTGAGGCTTCTATAAATCTTATAGAAGTTAAAGGTGGCTGCAGAAAGTTCAAAGGATACCTTTTAGCAAATGTGACCAGAGTTTCTCATGCAGGGATATTGGTGTTTAGTGAGTATGGTTTCTTGAGTGTCTCTAATTCTTATATGACTCTTGCTCAGTTTGATGGCCATATTGGTGCAATCAGACCAAGGGAAGCTTGGACAGTCCAACCTAAGTACCTTCTCTGTTTGTAAAAACTGCCTTTAGTAAACTGAGATATCTGGACCTAATATTTCATTCTTGTCTAACTTTTTCACTGAGTCACCAGGATCATCTTACTGCCTTGTCCATTGGTTAGCTGGTAATGTCTAGGCTTCACTCATATGCAGTTGCATTATGATTAGGTAACAATGACTAGGCTGTGAGAGCCACTAACATATAAAGCCCAGACGACCCAAACAAGACAGAACTGGACCTATGATGGAAAGAGTGCAGTATTAATTTACTGCACTCTCAGTTTCAGAGTACATTTGTCAAGGACGGTAACAGTGATGTAAGCTAAGAAAGGTAAAACGCAATTATATAAAATTATCAAGGGGATCATTCTTATTTTGTTTAGCAAGATACATAGTGTGCCAGTTTGGCTACAGTTAATTATCTTTGAAATGCAAACTGAAATGCAGCTGTTAGAGATCTAACGAACTATGCTTGCCAAATGCAAAGATGTTACTGACCTGTTTTGAGTTATGCACTGTGTATATTTGTAAATTGTTAATAGTATTTTACCTGAACTCAGATAAAATTTTTTTCTCCTCCTTGGGGATGTCCTTCTAGTGAGTGGATGGAAAAGTCTTTTTTTTTTTTTTTTTTTTGTATGAACTATGGCATATGCACAGAAAAGGACATCCTAAGTGTACAGCTTGGTGGAAAGTCTTTTGTAAATGTAAAATTGTGCCCTCATCAGTAGTCTCATTAGACTTAGGAACTAACATTTTCCTCTGTAAACTTTTGGGAAGACTCGTTTCTTTATTTAACTTGCTATTTCAGCATTTGTCATTTGTTCTTTACTGAACAGATGTAAGAAAATAGGATAGGTCTTAGCATCAGACAGTGTTTAAGCAAATATGCCTCAGAATCAGATGGATCTGGGTTCAATTTCCTCACAAGACTGCCGTAAAGATTAAATTAGAGAATAGGTGATGTGTCTGGCACATAACATATAATTAATGAATTTGATGGCTGTTACTAAGATTTCTTTTAAAATGATAATTAGGAGAGAAGACAATAGTTAAAATACAAGATAGAAAACATTATCTGGTAGGCACAACAAAGTATATACTTGCACATTAAAATTTTAAATGTTAACAGCCAGAATTTTAATCTTATTTGACCTTATTTAAGAATGTGATAAATCTGCTTTTTAAAAAGTGAGTATTAGTTACAATTAAAATTTTAGTGACTACAAAGCAGCATTTTCAGTTTCAAAAATAAGAATGAGACAAGCCATTTTGGTTTTTAGGAGAAGAATGAGTAAAAGAAGCTATAAAAATATTTAAGTTTGCAAAAACTTATTATAGTATATATACTATAATACTTATAGTTTTAATTAAACTAGTTTTCTACTTAATCTTTTTACCTACTAAAGGTAGAATTTAGTATTAGTTCAATATCAATAGTAGTTGTATTAATTTGTGTGCTGCATCAGGTAGTTTTTGCTGTGTAAAAAGTGACACTAACTTAGTTGCTTAAAACCATTTTTCACAGTTCTGTGGATTGGTTGGGTGATTCTTTTGGTCTGAAATGATGAGGCCAGGGCTGAATGATCTAGGATGGCTTCATTCATATCTGGTAGTTGGCTGAGTTTTTGGTCTGGGAGGGACTTTACATTTCTCATAATTTGCTTGATTTTAGCTGGGATAGTGGCTACAAGATTTTCATCATCTAGTAGGCTAATTTTGGCTCATTCATATGAAAGCAGGGAGGTTTTCAAAAAAAGGACTAAAAGACAATAGCACTTTTCAAGTCTCTCTATGTATCCCAAGCTATTATCCTGTTGGCCAAAGGGAGCCATCTTGTTAACAGCATATAACAGCCACTATTTTAAGTTTTCCTGGGCAGTAACAGGATACATTAAGGATCTGGTTGAGTTAGACAACATGTATCTGTACTACATATGCCACAGTTTAGAACTTCCTCTATAGTATTCAACATTCAAAGATTGTAATGAAGGAAGAAGATGGGGTTAGTTATTTTAGGTTTGGTATAATCAGAGGTAGGTAAGGAGGAACTTCACAGCATTGCTGAAGTGGGTGCTATTGGGTTTATCTGGGTCTGGAGGTAAGAGATACTAAAAATATATGAAGGTCTGGGGAAAAAAAGGTCTGCCGGTAGCAGATTCAGTGAGAATAAAAGAAGTAGAATGAGGAAAAGTAGTTTTGGTCAGCAAGGGATTTTCAAAGTTTCAAATGCAATGGATCTGCAAAATGATGAAATCTAAGATGAGGTGGAAAAAAACAATGAAAGCTGAGAAATAGAAGTCCAAGTCCAAGGTCTTGGAAAGATTCACTGCTTGAACATTTATTACACTTCAGAAGTCCTTATGTGTGCTAACATTCCTGCTTCTGTGCCTCAGTGTGATGTCATAGAGATAGATGAAGTATGATAAGGTAGGAAATTCTGAATTACTTGTTGAAGTCATTGAGCAAGGTGGGAGAAGGACCGGGAGCATATCAACAGCTGTAGAGGAGAGATGAGGAAAAAATCTGATGCTGCAGGTTTGTATGAAATTCATGGACTTATTTTCCAGTTAGGAAAATATATATTTTTCCTGTTTATCTTCTTTTTAAAAATGTTTGACTCTCTTCCCTTCTATATCACATTTATGTTTTAATATTTACTTAGAAGAGATACCCTTAGTGAGTAGGGAAGGAGGGGTTGAGAAAATAAAGAAGGAGTTAGGAGGGATGGGTTTTTAAATTGATTAAAGTTAGGAAACAAAGTTTCTCACCTGTCCATTTTCTCTAATATTAGAAATATTATAATTCTAGATAATGAATCAAGAGGTCTTATATTATTTACTTGTAATCCAAATTTTAAGGTACCCATAAGGCAGAGACTAAATAAAATGTTAATCCTAATAACGCAAAAAAAATTTAGAAATGTAACATTTGCTTTTTAAAAATTTTAGACTGCTAACCAGTTTTACTAGTAGAGTACTAGTCATTAAAGTTTAAATGTGTCTTTTATGTCTTTTTACTTTTATAAAAATATGGAACCAGAATTAAGATGATATGACTATTGGTCATTGAATTGTAAAGTTTTAGTTTGGAAGAGATCTTAAAATCCTAATCACCTTATATAATCCAAATAATATATTTCATGAAAATATGTATAAAGCTGTTTTTCAGATGTTCACATTGTATATATGTTTTTAATCATAGCAGTATAAATGAAACTTACTTTAAATCTTTTTTTTTTTTTTTTTTTAGATTTTATTTATTTGTCAGAGAGAGAGGAGAGCGAGCGAGCACAGGCAGACAGAATGGCAGGCAGAGGCAGAGGGAGAAGCAGGCTCCCTGCCAAGCAAGGAGCCCGATGCGGGACTCGATCCCAGGACGCTGGGATCATGACCTGAGCCGAAGGCAGCTGCTCAACCAACTGAGCCACCCAGGCGTCCCTGAAACTTACTTTAATAGTTGTCTCCGTAAAGATTTCATAAGCAACGAATTAGCCATGTCTGTTTGTGACATTACTAAAGAGAGCCCTCTTGGGGCACCAGGTGGCTCAGTCAATTAAGCCTCTGACTCTTGACTTCTTCTGGGATTATGATCTCAGGTGTGTGAGATTGAGCCCCACATTGAGCTCCATGCTCAGCATGGAGTCTGCTTAAGATTCCATCCATCTCCCACTTCCCTCCCCCAACATTCACACACACACACTCTCTTAAAAAAACAAACAAAAAACCTCTTAAATTATATAACCAATTACTTGCATACTTAATTACAAATGATAAACCAATGTTTTTGTTAATTTTTTAGTACACTGAAAACTAATTTTTCTGACCTTGTTTCTTAGATTTTTCAAGTGGTTAAATATGTACTTGTTAGACTTAAGAATACCATGGACTTTATTAACTACTAGACAAAGAGTTACTTAGCATAGATAAGAAAGACTAATCTAGTTGGGTTTGATAGATTGTATGTGCCTTTAATTTTTAAAGTTTTTTTCTATGTGTAATTTATAGATATACAAATATCCCTACATATATCTTCTGCCCAAATTAATTTTTATTTTTAATGTTTAGGATAAATTTATTTACCATACGGCTCCAGTTGAAAAATCACACGGCAGACTGCAAACCAGAACATCAAGATCACAAAAGAAAAAATCCAAGTCACCTGAGAGAAATAAATATTGCATAAATGCAAAAAACTACGAACAGCCTACCATTTCTTCAAAATCACACTCTCCATCTCCCTACACAAAAAGACGCATGTGTGAGCTATCTGAAGACACCAGGCGGCGGCTGGCCCATTTAAATCTGGGACCCTATGAATTCAAAAAAGAAACAGATAAACCTCCATTTGTGATTAGACATGTATGTGTTCTCTTAAACATTTCCATTTGAAACCGATCTATTCTGTTCTTTCACTAAAATGTTATTCTGAAACTTCTTTCAAAATCTGGCTTCTATTCATAATTTTCTTTCCTGAACTGTTAGCCTAGCAATCTAAAATGGAAAATTAACTTAGAGTAAAAGAACATCCTTTTGTCAGTCTTTAAACCCGACAGAGATCAAGTTCCATTATGAATACCATGTTAACTCCTGTAAGTATTCATTTCCTTTCTTCCTCTACACTGGACAGTGTAATAACTCTACAAATTGAACTTAGATGTAATTGACATTAGTACTAAAATGGCAGAGTAGGGTTTTAAAAGAGGACCAACTTTTCTTTATGAAAAGGAAGACTCCCCTTTTCTAGCCTTTTAAAAAATTATAATGGAGAGTTAAGTTTTCTTTGATATTATGTCCCTTGGATAAACCTTATATAATGGATCTTTGAAGCAAATCATTATTTGATGAGGATGGGAAGGCCTTTGAAAGTGAAGAGAGTAACTTAGGGTAGCATAGTTCTGATCTTCCCAAACAGAAGACTGCTTTTGATATGGTTTAAGCTTAGGGCTTGTGTTCATGTGATAGTCAAGTAGACTTTAGGTGATCTTAAGGGTCTGTAACATTTCAGAATGTTTAATAAGGGACTTCCTTAGAATTCTCATAGTTTCTTGAATTTTTGTAAAGAATTTTTATCCTAAAAGCATTTCTTTAACAAAAGCTTGTAATTTAATAAAATTACATATAATAACAATAATGAATGTTAAGATTTAAGTGCCTACAGAAGTAAAACAACTTTCAGGGTTATCTATAAAGTTATTTCTGACTTTAATGTCTAATTCATTTTTTCTAAATTCTAATATGTAAATGTAAATGTAAAATGCTTCTTGGGTCGTCTAATGGGGTTTTGAAGATATATCATCAGAAAGTTCAGATTTTTTGTGTGTGATAAATTTTTCTTAATTTTAGATGTAATTATATAAGCAACATTTCACTCCATTTTTACATTTTGACTATAAATCCTTTATTCTTTTAACCTCAAGTAACAGATTGTTTTCATTGTAAAAAGAAAACTTATAATGGGTACTTTTAAATGGTAATATTTTATTGAGATTATTGTGATTATGTTTGTCTGTTTTCTATAGAATTGGTTTATAGGTGCTGACCACATTTTTTTGTTGTTGTTTGGATGTATCCAGATAAGATTTGCTCGTTTCATGGCAGTTTCAGAAAAGCTTTCATTTTATGATTGCTTGTAGTTGTAAATTAAGTTGAAAAGATATATTAAATTCTAATCTGAAGGAATAGTAGCATTTTAATTAAAATGCTTAGTGCAAATAACCAGTAATAGTGGGAGTTAGCCACAAAAAAAAAATTGTTGAGGGAAATAATTGCTCTTCCAATGCTCATTAAGTTACTGTTTTTCACACCAGTGTTCGAAGTGGAATAATTCTAATATTGCTGAGTGTAGGCTTTAATGTTTTCATTGAAGAGATTTCCTTCACAGCTTTCCAATGAACAGAAAAAAAAATGCATGCTTCTAAGCCTACAGTTAGAAAATTGCTTCCATTGGGGTGCCTGGGTGGCTCAGTCTGACTCTTGATTTCGGCTCAGGTAGTGATCTCAGGTTCATGAGATTGAGCCCCACATCAAGCTCTGGGCTTAGCGGGAGATCTGCTTGAGATTCTCTCCCTCTCCTTCTGCCCCTCCTCTTCTCTCTCTCTCTCTCTCTCCAATAAATAAATCTTAAAAAAAAAAAAAGAAAATTGATTACATTATTATATAGGAAACAGGATTTTTCCAATTGTATTTACATAGAGATGTCTTTTCTTCCCCTGTAGCCATTCATGATTTCAGAAGCACTTAATAAATTGATAAACAGAATTTTAATTTCATGGGCTCTTGGGTGGCTCAGTCGATTAAGTGTCCGACTCTTGATTTTGACTCCGGTTGTGAGCTCGGGCTGGTGAGATGGATCCCCACATCTGGCTCCGAGCTGGGCATGGAGTCTACTTAAGATTATCTCTCTCCCTCTGCCCCTGCCTCCTCCTTCGTATGCACCCTCTCTCTGTCTTTCTTTCTCCCTCTCTCCTCCCTCTTCCCTTCCTCCCTCATCTCTCAAAAAATAATAATAATTTCATACATGCATATGTAAAGAGTTAATACTTTTAGGAAAGACATTCTAGTTTTGCATACATTGTGAGAAAAACAGTCTTACCTAGTAAGGAGCAGTTTCAAGAAACCAACTAGTGGGGCTGCCTGGGTGGCTCAGTGGGTTAAGCCTCTGCCTGGGTGGCTCAGTGGGTTAAGCCTCTGCCTTCAGCTCGGGTCATGATCTCAGAGTCCTGGGATCGAGTCCCACATCAGGCTCTCTGCTAGGCTGGGAGCCTGTTTCCTCCTCTCTCTCTCTCTACTTGTGATCTCTCTCTCTGTCAAATAAATAAAATCTTAAAAAAAAAAAAAGAAAAAAGAAAAAAGAAACCAACTATCATGCTCCCAAACAAACTGGCACAACTATCCCAGAAAAGTTAAACAGAATTACTTACTTTTTCCTTGATACAGAATAGGAACTTTTTTTTTCTATTTGCAGTAAAATATAACATGAAATGTACCACTTCAGCCATTTTAAAGTGTATAATTTCAGTGGCAGTAAGTACATGTTGTGTAACTGTCGCTGCAGTCTAGTTCCCGAACTTTTTCAATCATCCTAAACAGGAACCCTGCACTCATTAAGCATTTACTCACCATTTCTCCCTTTCTTCAGCCCCTGGCAACCATTAATTTGCTTCCCATATGGATTTTCCTATTCTGTCTTTTCATCTAAGTGGAATTATACAATATGTAGAGTTTTCTATCTGGCATTTTTCATTTAGCACAGTGTTTTCGAGTTTCATTCATTTTATAACCTGTATGAGTACTCTTTTTATGGTTGAATAATATTTCATTGTATGGATATATACCACATTTTGTTTATTCATTCATCTGTTGGTGGACATTGGGCTGTTTTCATCTTTTGGTTATATGAATAGTGCTTCCATGAACATTCATACACAAGTTTCCACTTGAGTACCTGTTTTCATGCCTAAGTTAATACCTAAGAGTGGAATTGCTGGGCCATGTGGTGTGTCTGTTTTTAACTTGTTGAGGAATTGTCAAACTGTTTTCCACAATGCCTGTCCCATTTTACCTTCTCTCCAGCCATGTAAGAGGGTTTCACTTTACCTACATTCTCAATAACACTTACTATTCTTTCTGTTTTCTTTTTATTATAGCCATCCTAGGGGGTGTGGATTTGTTTCTCATTGTGGCTTTTTTTTTCTCATTACGGTTTTGATTTGCATTTCCCTAATAAGTAATGATGTCAAACATCTTTTTATGTGCTGTTAGCCATTTTTATATTTTCTCTGGAGAAATGTCTATTCAAGTTCTTTGTCCACTTTTAATTGTTTTTTTTTTTTTGTCTTTTTGATATTTAGTTGCAAGTTTGCTTTAAATATTTAGGATTCTAAATCCTTATCAAGTATGGTTTGTAAATTTTTTTTCTCATTCTATGACTGATCTTTTCACTTTCCTTTTTTGAAAATTTAATTTTTTAAAATTGTGGTAAAATATACACAATATAAAATTTACCATTTTAGGGGCACCTGGGTGGCTCAGTGGGTTAAAGCCTCTGCCTTCAGCTCAGGTCATGATCTCAGGGTCATGGGATCAAGCCCCACATCTGGCTCTGTGGGAAGCCTACTTCCCACATCCGGCTCTCTGCTCAGTGGGAAGCCTGCTTCCCCGTCTCTCTCTGCCTGCCTCTCTGCCTACTGGTGATCTCTGTCAAATAAATAAATAAAATCTTGTATTAAAAAAATTTACCATTTTAGCCATTTTAGTGTATAGTTCAGTCGCAGTATGTACATTCACATCATAAAGTAGTATCTCTCACTATGATTTTGATTTGTAGTTCCCTAATGATTAGTGATACTGAAAATTTTTCTTGTGCTTATAGGTCATTTGTATATCTTTTGGAGAAATATGTATGTAAGTTCTTTGTCCACTTTTGAGAAGTTTTTTTCAGGGTTGTAGATGCTTCTTTATATATTCTGGATATTAATGCCTTATAGATAATTATTTGCAAATATATATTTTTATTAAATGGTTTGCTTTTCACCCTGTTAATAGTGTCCTTTAAGGGGTGGCTCAGTGGGTTAAGCCTCTGCCTTCGGCTCAGGTCATGATCTCAGGGTCCTGGGATCGAGCCCCGCATCTGGCTCTCTGCTCAGCAGGGAGCCTGCTTCTTCCTCTCTCTCTGCCTGCCTCTCTGTCTACTTGTGATCTCTCTCTCTCTCTCTGTCAAATAAATAAATAAAAATCTTTAAAAAAAATAGTATCCTTTATGGATGAAGTTTTTAATGTTGATGAATAGAGCTATCTTTTTTACACTTTATATCACTTTTTTCTTTCTCATTAGAAAACGTGCTTGACTACAGTAATCTGTGAGCTATAAAGCACTGAGCATGCTGGGCTCTAGACACAGCTAAGTAAAGACACAGTTTGAATTCAACATCTGTCTGAGTAGCAAATGGCTAAACTTGCTTTTTAAATATGGCAAAAGATTCCTTTTTTGTAGCTTTATAATGGAAGGCCAAGTAGGCAATGGGGTAATGGACATTTCAACTATAAATTTATTAATTTTAAAATAGACTCAAATTTATAATTAAAAATTTCTGGAGTTTAATTTCAATTTTATTTAAACATGAATAGCTGTGGCTCCTGGGTGGCTCAGTGGGTTAGAGCCTCTGCCTTCAGCTCAGGTCATGATCTCAGGGTCCTGGGATCAAACCCCATATCGGGCTCTCTGCTCAGCAGGGAGCCTGCTTCCCCCTCTCTCTCTGCCTGCCTCTCTGCCTACTTGTGTTCTCTGTCAAATAAATAAATAAAATCTTTAAAAAAATAAAATAAAAAATAAACATGAACAGCAAAATACTCAACTAAGCTCTGGCCTCAGAACATGCCTGAATCACACAGGCACTATCCTGTTAACCTGATGACCACAGTCTATGTGCTTGAGTTGATTTTCTGGTGCCATGAGACTGTAAGAGCATTTAGGTTCTTTTTGACTTTCAATCCTTCTTCTTCTAGGTCGACCCCCCAAGTCCCAGGGCTGATGCTTTATTTGGATCTTCTGGCAGAGACTGTGAAAGAGATGGATGGTCCAGGATGCACAACGGTAAGTTAAAGGTTGTCTCTCTTCATTGCTTTAGTTGCCTTGGCTACAGTCAAGCCTTTCACTTGCATCAATGAACAGAAATAGATTCTTTGCTGTGTTTTTGGATAATAAGGCATAGTGCTACTTTTTACAACTTGTGGGACACCCAGATCGGTACTGTCTAAAAATAATAGAATTTCTGTGCTGCTATAAACTTACCTCCCTCTTTGAGATTCAAATTACATATTAAAGACTGATAACCTCTTAGTGAAGGAAAAGAAAGACATGATTTTGCTTTGCACAACAATTTCTAAGTTTATTTGACTATGGAACCATGTTCCTACCTTAACATATACTCCTTAGTTTGTGGAAAAGGCTTTGGGAAACACCGTAGTAAAGAAGAGTTCAAGGTTATGGGTTTAAGACATACATTTACACATATATTTAAATACTTGCTCTGTCACTTACTCATAAATTGGGCATTTTTGAACAAGTCATTTTAACAACTTTGATAATCAGTATATTACAGAATAAAGATAACATGGTATATATGACCGTGTAAAATGCCTTAGCACACAGGCCTTAATATCTACTGTCATTATAATAATGCTTACATTTCTGAAAAGATAATGTCCTTTAAATTTCGTTTATAGGAATCTTTTTTTTTATCATAGGCCCTGGTTCTAATGGTTAGAGAAGTTATTTCTTAAATTCAATCTGAATATGACTTTTATGAAGAAGATGAAATAGTATTATATGATTAGGGATATTTGAGTGCTAATATCTAGAATCATTGGTTGGTCAGTTCAGCAAGCCTTCCTGAGCAGCCTTTAAGTTAATTCACTACACATTGATAAAGGCATAGAAGAAGGAAGAGAGACAGTGAAAAAAACATGATCATAAGATGTCGTGAGCTCCCATCTCTCTTCGTTTCTAAACTGTAGTGTAGAATCTCTCTTTTTCTTAAATGGGGAAATGAAACATTTTTCTCTGAGAACATGCAGAGTTTGTGCTCATTTATTTTGCTGTTTTAGCATTAGCAGGGAGATAGATGTGGTAGTCAATAAGTCTTTAATAACCACCATAGCAGATTATATGAAATTAGGAACGGATGTTATACTCTGTTTCCCCTTTTGGAAGAAATGTATGGACGTGGAAAAAAAGGTTTAAGAACAAGAAAATAAAAAATAACTTCAATATAGATATTCCTCTGGAAGATGTTTTTGGAATGCACTGAAGCATCTGATTTCTCTTGATAATTATTAGGTACCTGCCAGCAGAACTGTTAGAGTTTCTAATAACTTTTGATTGCCACAGTCAGCTACCTATGTAGAGGTACAATCAGAGAGGTTAATAGTGAGGTCTGCTTTTTCTTTTTTAACTTTTTATTTAGACATAATTTCAGAGTTATAGAAAAGTTGAAACAGTGTAAAGAATCCCTATATACCTTTCAGAATCCACAAATACTATATTTGCTTTTCCCTCTTCCTCTCTGTCTCCTCCCCACCACAACCCTGCCTCCGTCTCTGTGTGTCTATATAAAGTTTTTTTTTTGTTTTGTTTTGGTTTGGTTTTTTGACAAGGACATTGCTATGGACAGAATTGTGTCCCTCCAAAATTTTTATGTTGAAGCTCTAACCTGAAATGTGGTAGTATTTGGAAACTGGGCCTTTGGAAGATAAATAGGTTTAGGTAAGTTTCGGAAGGTGGAGCTTTCATGATAGCATCAGGGCCCTTATAAGAAGAAAAACCAGAGATCTTGCTTTCTCTCTCTGCCTCATGAGGACACAAGCAGAAGGTAGTCATCTTCAAGCCAGAACTAGAGCTATCCCCAGAACCTGACTGCATTGGCATCTGGACCTCCAGATATACAACCTCCAGAACCGTTGTATAAGCCCACTGAGTCTATATGTTATTTTATTATGGCAGCATGAGGAGAATAATGCAGATATTATGTGATATAATTATAAAAAGCAGACAATTGACAATGATATGATAATAATAATAACTAATCTATAAACTTAACTCAGATTTTGCTCCTTGTCCTCATAACATCTTTATAGCAAAAGAAATTCCACATCATGCATGGGCTTCAGTTAACATGTCTCTTTAGTTTTTTTTTTTTTTCAGTGAACACATTTCAGCAGTTTAACTTTATAACAATTAACAATAAACCTGTTACATTTTTTCAGACAATGCCAGCATTTGGGGTTTTTTTCTTTTTCATTTGATTTGATTTGATTTCTTTTCTGTGTTCCAGAATTCATTGTTTATGTACCACACCCAGTGCTCCATGCAGTATATGCCCTCCCTAATACCCACCACCAGCCTCACCCAACCTACCACCCACCTTCCCTCCAAACCCTCGGTTTGTTTCTCAGAGTCCAACAGTCTCTCATGGTTCGTCTCCCCCTCCAATTTCCCCCAACTCACTTCTCCTCTCTATCTCCCAATGTCTTCCATGTTATTCCTTATGCTCCACAAGTAAGTGAAACCATATGACAATTGACACTCTCTGCTTGACATATTTCACTCAGCATAACCTCTTCCAGTCCTGTACATGTTGATATAAAAGTTGAGTATTCATTCTTTCTGATGGAGGCATATACTTCATTGTATACATGGACCATATCTTCTTTATCCATTCATCTGTTGAAGGGAATCTTGGTTCTTTCCACAGTTTGGCGACTGTGGCCATTGCTGTTATGAACATTGGGGTACAGATGGTCCTTCTTTTCACTACATCTGTGTCTTTGGGGTAAATACCCAATAGTGCAATTGCAGGGTCATAGGATAGCTCTATTTTTAATTTCTTGAGGAATCTCCACACTGTTCTCCAAAGTGGCTGCTCCAACTTGCATTCCTACCAACATTGTAGGAGGGTTCCCCTTTCTCCACATCCTCTCCAACACTTGTTGTTTACTCTCTTGTTAATTTTGACTATTCTAACTGGTATAAAGTGGTATCTCAATGTGGTTTTGATTTGAATCTCCCTGATGGCTAGTGATGATGAACATTTTTTCATGTGTCTATTAGCCATTTGTATGTCTTTTGGGAGAAATGTCTGTTCATGTCTTCTGCCCATTTTTTGACATGATTATCTGTCTTGTGTGTGTTGAGTTTGAGCAGTTCTTCATAGACCTTGGATGGCAGCCCTTTGTCTATAGTGTCATTTGTGAATCTCTTCTCCCATTCCGTGGGTTGCCTCTTTGTTTCGTTGACTGTTTCCTTTGCTGTACAGAAGGTTTTGATCTTGATGAAGTCCCAAAAGTTCATTTTCGCTTTTGTTTCCTTTGCCTTTGGAGACATATCTTGAAAGAAGTTGCTGTGGCTGACGTCAAAGAGATTACTGCCTATGTTCTCCTCTAGGATTCTGATGGATTCCTGCCTCACGTTGAGGTCTTTTATCCATTTCTTGTTTATCTTTGTGTACGGTGTAAGAGAATGGTTGAGTTTCATTCTTCTATACATAGCTGTCCAATTTTTCCAGCACCATTTATTGAAGAGACTGTCCTTTTTCCACTGTATGTTTTTTCCTGCTTTGTGAAAGATTATTTGACCATAGAGTTGAGGGTCCATATTTGGGCTCTTTACTCTGTTTCACTGGTCTATGTGTCTGTTTCTATGCCAGTACCATGCTGTCTTGGTGATCTCAGCTTCGTAGTAAAGCTTGAAATACGGCAATGTGATGCCCCCAGTTTTGTTTTTCTTTTTCAACATTTCCTTAGCAATTCAGGGTCTCTTCTGGTTCCATACCAATTTTAGGATTGTTTGTTCCAGCTCTTTGAAAAATGCCAGTGGAATTTTGGTTCAGGATGGCATTGAAAGTATAGATTGCTTTAGGCAATATAGACATTTTTTAAAATTTATTTATTTTTTATTTCTTTTCAGCATAACAGTATTCATTGTTTTTGCACCACAATGTTTATTCTTCTGATCCATGAGCATGGAATGGTCTTCCATCTTTTTGTGTTTTCTTTAATTTCTTTCATAAGTGTTCTGTAGTTCCTCAAGTTAAAGGTAAAGGATCTGTACTTGAGGAACTACAGAACACTTTAGATTTCTTTAAAATGGATCAGTTCCCTAATCTTTCTTTGTGTTTGACACTGATGATTTTGAAGAGCATAGGCCAGTTATTCGGTCGAATGTCCCTCAATTTGGGTTTGCTTGATTTTCCCTCATGATTTAATTTAGATTATTCATTTCCCCCCAGAATACAACAGATGTGATGTGTTACTCTCAGTGCAACATTTCAGAAAGCATGTGATACTTCTTTGTTACTGGTGATACTCATTTGCTCATTAATTAAGATGGGGTCTGCTAGGTTTCTGCATCATAAAGGTGATATCTCTTTCCTTTGTAATTAGTGGGGAGATATTTTAAGACTATTATATCCTGTCACCTCGACTTTGACTCCTTTAGCATACATTGATGATTCTTGCTTAAAACAATTTATTGCTGTAAAGTTTGCCAAATAGTGATTTTTAAAATTCCCTTATTCTTTGTACATTTATTACTTGCCCTTCTACTGTAAAGTTTTTTTCATCTCATTTCTCTACTTTTAATGTCCCTATCTTTTGACTGCCTTTTTTTTTCCCTGTCTAGCAATTGGGTGGTTATGCTTTGGGGTCTCATCAGCTATTAAAAAATGCATATGGGAATTTCTTATGATAGAGTGAATTTTCATTAGTGACTTTAATGGAAATTCTTAAACCCTTTCTTGCCAAATTATCCTACCTAAAAATTAAGTTTTTATAGGATACCATTTCACCACCATTGACTATTTTAGTCATCATAATAATCGCATGAGGATGAATTTAACTATATTTGATCAAAAAAAAATGACAGAGGCCTAGACAGGCTAAATGGCTTGTTGGAGAGTTCCAGAACAGCCCTGGTTGGTCTGGGGTCCAGGGTTCTTGCCCCAACTTCCTTCCTCCCACCACTCCTCCCACTTTCTCTATTTCCACTTGCATTTATTTTTTTTTTTAAGATAAGTTTTTCAAGCACGTTTTCTTTATCTGGAATTTCCATAGTATATAATTCTAATTGTAATTTGTGCAGTCCTTTTGAAGAGATCCAGCATGTCTTGTGTTACAAGAATGTTTATAAGCTTTATCCTACCATTGGTGTTTTTGAGGAGGAAATTGAGGGCATCATCCTGGCCCCTTTTTTATTTGCTTAGAATATGAAAAGATGTTAGATTCTGTCTCCTCTTTGAAGGAATCTTCTCTTATTCTCTTCATTTTGAAGATTCTTTTATGAGTTTCATTTCTACCTAAGATTGTAATCTTTTTTATGAGCTTCAACTAACCTCTTTGTTTGGTGGTTATTGTTTGTAAAGTAAAATAAATTGGAAATTATATTCCGAAAGCTAGTATGTCATTACTGGAATAGAGGATAATAAATGGTAACATTTTACTATTCTGAGTAAAATAGCAAATAGTCATTATATATATATATATATATATATATATATATATATATTTACTAGCAAGATATCTTATTTGTTTCAGATTTTATTTAAATGTGTGCCTCATCTCATAGAGCAGTAGGCAGCTAAGCTGTGTCATTTTAGGTATCCCTTTTTTAGTTTCTTCATTTTCTATTATTAACTAAACATTTTTATCAACTTTAGTAAGCTATAATGTATATATCCTAAAATTCACCTATTCTGAGTACACAACTGAATGATTTTAAATAAATTTGCACAGTTATAAAATCCCCACAATCCATTCTAAGAATATTTTTATCATCCAAAGGAGTTTTCTCATACCCATTTGCAGTAAATCTATATTCTCACCTTGAGTCTCTGGGTTGTTTCCACTTTTGGCCATTATGAATGATACTACTTTGAGCATTTGCATTGAAGTCTTTGCATAGATACAGGTCTTTATTTTTTTTGGATACCTGGGAATGGAATTGCCAGTTCATATGGTAAATCTGTGTTTAACTTTTTAAAAAATTGCCAGTTGTTTTCCAACATGGTTCTGTCATTTTACACTCCCACCAGCAGTGTATGATGGTCTAGTTTCTCCACATCTTCAACAACACTTGTTATTATTGCCTTTTTTTTAACCATTCTAGTGGATAGGCAGTCCTGTCTCACTGAAACTTTAATTTACATTTGACTAAGGGCATTGAATGTCTTTTCATGTGCTTATTAGATATTAGTTTATCTTTTCATGATCATCATTCTTCAGCCACTGATAAGTTTACTGTTTGCTAAACTTCACACAAAAATGGGGAAAGTCTGAGTCTTTTGCTGATGAGATTTCAGAAAGCAATAGAAATAAGAAAGATGAAAACATCAGAGGTCAGAGTAACCAGTTTCTGGTGAAGGTATCAAAAGTGATCAAGAGACAGAAAACACATGTTATATGTCTTTCCTTTTTAGAAAGTGGGATCCCCTAAGAGATATTAAACCCTGGTTTTATTTCATAAAGCTGGGCATCTTAGCTTTGCTTCCAGTTATAGGGACTGGCGTATAACAAATGCATGGCTGTGTGCTCCACGAAGATTCACAGGAGAGCAGAGGCCAACCTTAGGATGTTATGTAGGCATTAAAATAGTAAAAGGATAATTGCTGATAAAGGACTCCAGGGGCATACTCTTTGAAGGTTTGTAGGTACACATATTCATCAGTAGGGATGTTTTGCAATAGTAGTAGCACTCACTACCAGAATGGGGTTCAATTCTTTGAAATCTTGAAAAAAAAAGAAGATAATAGTACCCTTCCAGGTGGAATACTGTAGAGGTTGCCAGAATATGGATTGATTCATAGGGAACACATATTGGCTGTAATCATCAGAATGGGGCTCAAGAATTACTTTTATAGAAAGGATGAGCTAATACAGGGATGCTAAGTTTTAGATTAAAGTTTCTTAAGCCCTTCTTGGTTAATCAGGACTGGTCCTTTAGGACTAAGTCATATTTGAGCCTGTTGGGTGAAGGTCCACTGTGGAGAGAGGAAGGATGCAAAGGCTCTAAGTTATCAGAATACTCCCAGCAGAAATGGTGACCTTTGTACAAAGTGGATCTTAGTTTCTATATTAGATGGTTGCTATGGAAATATTTTGATGACTGATTACCACATTTGTTGTTTTTTTTAAAGATTTTATTTATTTATTTGACACAGAGAGAGAGATCACAACTAGGCAGAAAGGCAGGCAGAGAGAGAGAAGGGGAAGCAGGCTCCCTGCTGAGCGGAGAGCCCGATGTGGGGCTCAATCCCAGGACCCTGGGATCATGACCTGAGCCAAAGGAAGAGGCTTTAACCCACTGAGCCACCCAGGCACCCCACCACATTTGTTTTTAACCCATACAGTTAGTCACTACTTGATACCTGACTAATCTGATTATATCACATCCATTTTGTTAACAAATCCAGAATGTGATGTCATTTTTGAGACTAAAGGCACTTTGATTCTCAGGTGTGAAATAATCAAAGACCTTAGTTCCATTACTTTTGGGCAATAGAGGAGGTCAGCTTCCTGAAATGTAAAGCAGAAATACCTACTCATCTTATGTGTTCTACCAGTCTGCTCACGCTGCCACAAGAAAATACCATAGACAGGGGACTTAAACAGGAGATGTTTATTTTTCTCACAATTCTAGAGGCTAGGAAGCCCCAAATCGAGGTGCTAGCGAAGTAGGTTTCATTCTGAGATCTCCTCTCTTGAGTTGTAGAAAGCTGCCATCTCACTGTATGCTCACATGACCTCATCTTTGTGTACACAGCTTTAGAGAGAGAGGGAGAGTGTGTGAGCACATATTCATGTGCAAGCTGTCTGCTGTCTTTTCTTAGAAAGATGCTCTTTCCATCATGAGGGTTCTACCTGCATGACCTCATCTAATCCTGATTACTACGCAAACGTCCCATCACTTTGGGGGTTAGGACTTCAACATAGGAATTTTGGGAGGAGACCAACATTCAATTCGTAACACCTATTCTATTTCATGAGGTTATTAGAGAACCAGGTAATAGCTAACATTTATTGAATGTGTTTTCTGCTGGCCTTGATTCTAAGTACTAATATTCATTGGTTACTTACAATAATCAAGAATTTTATGGGCGCCTGGGTGGCTCAGTGGGTTAAAGCCTCTGCCTTCAGCTCAGGTCATGATCTCAGGGTCCTGGGATCGAGTCCCACGTTGGGCTCTCTGCTCGGCGGGGAGCCTGCTTCCCTTTCTCTCTGCCTGCCTCTGCCTATTTGTGATCTCTCTCTCTGTGTCAAATAAATAAATAAAATCTTTAAGAAAAAAAAAGAATTTTAGATACTATTATTTATCTCCATTTTACCGATCAAGAAACATGAGGTTTAAAGAAGTAAAGTCAAAGGTGATCAAGGTCACAAACACATAAATACATGCACAGTCTGAATTAGCTCTAATTTTTCTTCATATTTCTCTTAAGTGTGACCCATCCATTAATGCTCAGGTTAACTTTCTCCTCCTTAGGAAGTTTTCTCTGATTGCCTTCAACCTTGAGAGATTAATCTCTGATATGACTTTTTTAAATAGCATTAATTGCCTGTACCATTCTCACTTAGCCTCTTCTTTTATGCTGCTGTTATTCAACTTTGTGTAACTTAACCAAGGTAAATTACAAGCATTTCACAAGCATGGGCCATAACTTTTATCTCCTTTATCTCCTGCTTTTAGAATACAGTTAGTGAGGTTAGTGGGTAATTATCGGTAAGGGTGATGAAGTGCAAGTATCGGGAACCTCAGTAACAGCTGGATCTCTAAAAATAAAAGAAAATTATAAATCTGTCTCTGTTAAGGTAGATTTATAAATGGTTTGTGGAAAGCAGAAGACATACTGGAGTTTTAATATACTGATACTTTTAATATTACATTAGCTGCCAGAAAGGATATATACCAAGTACAGAAATTATTACCTTAATTTTCAAAGTTAGCATGTGTGGAGAATTAGGTTCATTATGTCCATATCATTCTTTTATTTCTGCTGCTGTGGCCAGCTATACATTATTAGACTTTATGGAAGAGAAGTTGAGCTGGGATGTATTTTTATTTTTAATTTTGAAAAGCACTTGAAGTAAGTTGAGTCTTACTGACTTAAAGGGTAAAGTTGGCCTTGTGTGCAAGACATTAATGTTTCAGCTAGTCACTGTAATGGTTCAAGACACTTGGTAAACAAACAAGATCTTGTGCCTTAAAAGAAAGCTAATTAATTGACTGACTATTGACTCTCCTAGGTCTCTTTATATATAATCATTTCTTTTTTTTTTTTAATAAGGTGGTTTGGTAAAATAAAATATAGAATGTTAGAATGCTTTTGACTAGAATGTATAAGGAAGTAGAATTGCAAATTATGGTTCTGATTTGCTTGAATGTCAATATACAGAGATTATAATACTTAACTGTATTTAAGTAATGAGGAAAACCCAAAACCTGCATCTGCAATATAGTGGTCTTTATCCCAGGAGAGATTATAATAGTTTTATGATCCACTTTGTTACAAGATACTGTGTTAGGAACTTTCATAAGCGGTATAATTTAATCATTACTATGACTCTCCGAGGCAAAGTAGGCATTGTCTTCATACTTTTAAAATGAGGAATGAAACACGGATTACTTATATAACTTGACCAAGTGGTGGAATCAGAAATTGCAGTTAGGCTTGTTTGACTTAGAACTTGAGAGTAACGATGTTGATGAAGAAGTTAGTTTATTTTATTTATTTTATTTATTTTATTGCCTCACATGTAATACTTGATATAGTATTTAAAACAATTTATGAAAGAAATACATGAGACAGATGAGGAATATGAGACTTAGAAAGGTTAAATAATGAGTTCAAGGTTATACAGGAGGTGCTAGTGACTGAACTGTAGTATGGATGTATTTGTCACACGGTCTGTACACCTATGCTACCACACTCTAAAGCTGGTCCTCTTGCTGTTATACTCACTTGACTCTAGTGTGGACTCCCAAGAATGGGAACACTTGCAGTTTGGCAATACCTATCAAATATATATATTCAAATTATATTTCATCATAAACTGGTTTATCTACTAAAGATTATCTGTTCCATGTAGGTGAATTGATTTAGCAACAAAAAATTATTCTGGTCTATATTCTGATATCTCTACCTCCAGTGAAAATAGTATTTGTGTAATCACCTAATTACTGAAGAATGGATACAGATTTTAGCTTACCATGTATCATCTTTACTCATATGGCATTGTTGAAGGATTTTAAGATACTTTTGA
This sequence comes from Lutra lutra, assembly GCF_902655055.1. NCBI lineage: Eukaryota > Metazoa > Chordata > Mammalia > Carnivora > Mustelidae > Lutra > Lutra lutra. The sequence continues at coordinate 159,508,452 of NC_062281.1, forward strand.
ATACTGCTGTATGAAATTATAATCATAGAAATCAAAGAAATTATAAACAAATAAACATAGAAATCATAGCAAAAATCAAATATGAAACCAAATTTTCTTCTTTTTGATATGAAATATCTATAATTTAATTCTCTTGTACATCCTTTTTCAGATCATGCTCATCTTGGCTGCTACCGACCCAAGGATTATAAGGTATGTAAGTATAAATCACAGAATGATAACTGTCCTGGCTTTCACATAAAAGCCATAATGCACATAAATGTAAATTTCTTATATATATGGTCAGAGATTATTGTAATCATTTAGTCAAGAAAATGGACAAACAATATTGTCATATCATAGAATATCATTATTTTGGCTACAATGTCAAGTGATAGAGCAGACTTTTCATTGAATGTCTTTGTACAATAATTTTTTTTTTTAGATTTTATTTATTTATTCGACAGAGAGATAGATCACAAGTAGGCAGAGAGGCAGGCAGAGAGAGAGAGGAGGAAGCAGGCTCCCTGCTGAGCAGAGAGCCCGATGTGGGGCTCGATCCCAGGACTCTGAGATCATGACCTGAGCTGAAGGCAGCGGCTTAATCCACTGAGCCACCCAGGCGCCCTTTGTACAATAATTTGTGGCTTTTGATTATTCATTTAGATCAATTACTTATTGAATGTGTTTGTGTATGTGTGTGTGAGAGAGAGACATAGACCAGAGAAATTGGTTGTTATTTTTTGTAATAACTTGCACAGTACTATTTCTCAACTTCATTTATAGACCATCCTTACAATTTTTAGAATATCTGCATGTAATTTGTGCTGTTTTCTTTAAATTCACTTTTTATTTACCTCACTACTATAAATGAAAAATCAATATCTTATGCTTTAAATGGATGATTGCTCTAAAGGATACAATGAAAACAAAACAATGTTACAAAGTTCTGGCTAGATAAAGGTTGTTTTCCAAAAGCTCTGAGGCATGTTCTCTATTTCTTAAAATGAGATAAGCAACGATAGAGAGGTGTAGGAAACATACCAATAGCTAACTGAAGGTTTCTGACTAAAAGAGAATTGAAAAGATAATACCCGTTTTCTTTTGTAATTCAGTGTTATTTAGCGTATGTCCATGTGCCATGTAAAATAATCCTGTGTATCATCTAAAATCACTTTGGGGGGCGCCTGGGTGGCTCAGTGGGTTAAGCCGCTGCCTTCAGCTCAGGTCATGATCTCGGGGTCCTGGGATCGAGTCCCGCATCGGGCTCTCTGCTCAGCAGGGACCCTGCTTCCCTTCCTCTCTCTCTGCCTGCCTCTCTGCCTACTTGTGATCTCTCTCTGTCAAATAAATAAATAAAATCTTTAAAAAATAAAATAAAATAAAATAAAATAAAATCACTTTGGGTACCATATTAAATTATCTGCCATACCACTAATAGTTTGTGTCCTCCATTTTGATAAGTATCATCTCAGAGTTTGTCTTTTCTGTTCCTAAGTGAAAGCTTTTTGATAAGGTGTGTCAGTGTATTTGAGAAAACAAAACAAAAACAAAATCATAGCTTTCCTTATAATACCTTTGCTTATTTACTTGAAGACAGTCTATTCTGTGTTTACTAGCACTGAACAGCATAGTTTGAGTATTTTGCCATGCTTTGGAGCATGATAAAGGAAATATGGAACAGTTAAGTAATGAATCAAGGCACTGTATGACTAAGAACTCAAATCTAACAGAGTATCAGAATCATCTAGGTGGAACTTTTTAAAAAGTCATTCCAGGTACTAAATTGAAATTGTTGAGAAAGGAGACTGGAATTTTTAAATTTTTAACACATTTCCAGGTGATTCTGATGCAGCTCTCTTGCCATCTATCCAAGCATTGGCGTTTGAGAACCACTAGCATAGACTATGAGTATAGCATTGGTATTGGTGGAACTGTTTCTTACATAGTGTGTGTATATGGCTGTGCCCTTGTTTAAGGCTGATGCTGCAAGAGTGTGTGCTTGGCATAATTCACCTGGTTCAGATCTGTCCTATTATGTGGAATGTATTACACACACACACACACACGTACATGCACACTGGTGTGTATAATATATATGCATGTGTACACACATAGGTCAAAAAGCATAATATTGGGACGCCTGGGTGGCTCAGTTGGTTAGGCAGCTGCCTTCAGCTCAGGTCATGATCCCAGCGTCCTGGGATCGAGTCCCACATCGGGCTCCTTGCTCAGCAGGGAGCCTGCTTCTCCCTCTGCCTCTGCCTGCCATTCTGTCTGCCTGTGCTCGCTCTCTCTCCCTCTTTCTCTGACAAATAAATGAATAAAATCTAAAAAAAAAAAAAAAAGAAAAGCATAATATTCCTTATCTTGCAGGGTAGCCACTCTCATTTGGTCTACCTAAAGGATAAGCCTGTCTTTATACATTTCCTTCAAGTTATGCTTCATGATTTTTATAATCATGTATTTATTTTCATCTTTATTTGCATCTTTGTTTAAAATATGCTTGTTTTCCTAATCTCTAAGTTCCAGGGTGGTAGGGACCTTACTGATCTGCTTATTGATAATTGCTAGTACCTAGCATATTAACTGATATATGGTATGGATTCCTAATATATGTGTATTGTGTGAACAATTTTTTTTTAAGATTTATTTAAGAGAGAGAGAGAGAACAAGTGGGAGGGGCATGGGAAAGGGAGAGAGAATCTCAGACAGACTGCCTTGAGTGTGGAGCCCAACTCCAGCATGACGTGACACAAAACCAAGAGTCATATGCTTAACCAACTGGGCCACCCAGGTGCCCTGTCTGAGTGGGTTGTTAAGAGAAAACAAGTAAACCAAATATATAAAAATAGAATGGAGAGACAGGGATAAAGTTTATAGGCTACTAATCTTTATCTTATTAGAGTGACTGTATTCCAGCTCTATGTTAGCTGGTCCATTTAAAGATAGGTGTATATATTTACAATCTTCTTTCCCACATGAATTCTTTGAAAGAACTGAACTTTAATTCTCTCCCACTCTCATTTCTGGATTCTTCACTTTTAGGGTTAGAGTGAAGTTGATCATTCATACTATCCTTGTTAAGGCAGTAGGTGGTAAGTAAACTCACAGGATTATTTTTATATTCAAGGGATAGATTTTCATTGAAATGCATATATAGCATTGAAGACTGCTACCTTCTCTATGGAAAGAATAAAGGATCTTATAGGCACATAGTAGCTGGCTAATAATATTCAGGGAATAGAACACTAGGATTTCTACAAGTAAAAAAAAGTCATAAAGGTGGGAGTGCTTACAAAAAAATTTCTGGAAAAGGACTTTGCTTGAATTCTGTTGAGAAATATATTTTACATAGACAAGAGAAGGAAAGCAATGTAAAAAAGTCTTGGGATTTATATATATACAGGGTCCTGGGAGAAAAGAGAAAAGAGAAACAACTAGTTTCGTTTGAGTGGAGGGTAAGTACTGAGGAATAATGGCTTTTTAACATCCTTACTTTTCTGTTTTTCTTACATCTCCTTATCTCTATATCTGCTGCCTCCCCTTTTAAGATTTGTAGCTGTTTGATCATTATCTATTCTTTTGACCAAACTCAACTCTCTTTACCTTGGAAGCCTTATAACCCAACTGTTCTCATAAGTGCTTGTATTCTTTTCACTTCTACCATTACTCTCCCGAATCATTGACTTTTCTCCAATGTAGTTCCAATATGCCTGTGTCATAGGCATTAATTTAGTATATGGGTTCTCAGTGGAGATTGTACCACTGTCAAGGTGGCATTTTAGATATTAACAGGTACCATTATTACAGTAATTTAGGGGAAGTACTCTTGATATTTAATAACCAGGGATGCTAGATTTTCTGTAATAGTGGGACAATGCCAAATGGTGAGGAATTCTTATGTCCCACATGGCTTTTAGCTGTCTCACCAACCCTAATGGAGGTGAAAAACATGTTCATAATTATTAGAACAATTCTAACTCTACATAAAACACAGGTACCTTTATATTGTTTTGAGATACATATTATAGGAATACAAATATATTATAAAGCTTATACTTTGTTTTGTTAAAAATATATGGTATAGTATTACACTGTGATGAAGTATAGGCATTTATTTTCCTGGTTTTCTTGTATGGAATGGCTTATGATCTTCTTACATTTTAAAACTGCAAACTATTTATGTAAGTGAGTGTAAGCATCCATTATGTTTTCTAGAATAGTCATGCTTGAGCATTTATGTATTAAAGTACATATTTTAGGTCATGTTCCATTAATTTCTCTTTATACTACAGTTAAAACAATTTGTTGATTTTTTTTTAAGATTTTATTTATTCACCTGACAGAGAGAGAGAGATCACAGTAGGCAGAGAGGCAGGCAGAGAGAGAGAGGAGGAAGCAGGCTCCCTGCCGAGCAGAGAGCCCGATGCGGGGCTCAATCCCAGGACCCCAGGACCACGACCCAAGCCGAAGGCAGAGGCCCAACCCACTGAGGCACCCAGGCGCCCCAACAATTTGTTGATTTTTTTTTTAAAGATTTTATTTATTTGACAGAGAGAAATCACAAGTAAGCAGAGAGGCAGGCAGAGAGAGAGGAGGAAGCAGGCTCCCTGCTGAGCAGAAAGCCCGATGTGGGGCTCGAACCCAGGACCTGGGATCATGACCTGAGCCGAAGGCAGCGGCTTAACCCACTGAGCCACCCAGGCGCCCCCAATTTGTTGATTTTTAATACATTTCATTTCAAGATATAAACGGAGGCAATACAAAATATTTGTTTTTAAATGAGGACTTAGTTTGGGCTACCATAATATATATCATAGACTGGGTGATTTAAACAAGAGAAATTTATTTTATCACAGTTCTGAAGGCTATGAAGTACAAGATCAGGGTGCCAGCCAGTTTGGTACCTGGTGACAGCTCTCTTCCTAGCTTGCAGACAGCTGCCTTTTCACCATGTCCTACATGGCAGAGAGACAGGAGTGCACGAGAGTGCAAGCTCCGGTATCTAAGAACAGTAACCCTTTCAGATTAGGACCTCACCCAAAAGACCTCATTTAACCTTAAACCCTTACTCCAAATGCAGTCAAGTGGGAGTTAGGACTTCAACATATGAATTTTACAGAGAGACAGTTCAGTCCATTGCAGGGACTTTGGAAGTGAAGGTTGAAAAATCAATGATGCCATGTGTAATCAGTGTATGAGTAAATGAATGGATATACATAACAGAGTATTTCTGGAAAGATTAATAGAACCCATTTTACCTGGGTCTTTATAAAGATATCCTTTCTAGCTTCAAATTGGCCTTCAGTCCTGTTGATCATTTTGTTCTCTTGTTGATTCTGTAACACACAGTCCAACCTAAGTTCTACTTCTTCTCCTTCTCGTTTTCCATACATAATGTCATATTCTACTTTGTCAGAGAAAATGTCAGTCAGTTGTGGATGGAATTATCTTCCATTATCTTCATCTCTACTTCAGTCTTTCTGTTAATTTCCACTTTCTTTTTCCTTCTACTCTGCCTTCTTAATAATGTTAACACCTTCTTTGCATTTATTTATTTATTGGCTCCATCTCTTTTGACCACAAACATAATAATAAAAATCAAGTTAAATGTATACAATGGGTTCCAGTTTTAAAGCATTTCATATGGATTATATCACTGGATTACATGTAGCCTTATAATTGAACAATAATTTTTATTCCCATCTTAAATGGCAGAAAACAAATTCTGCAGAGCTCCTGAAAAAGAAAATACCTCTCAGTCTGCATCACTCTATCTTTTTTTTTAAAGATTTTATTTATTTATTTATTTGTCAGAGAGATAGAGTACAGGCAGGCATAGTGGCAGGTAGAGGCAGAGGGAGAAGCAGATCCCTGCGGAGCAAGGAGCCCGACGTGGGACTCGATCCCAGGACCCTGAGATCATGACCTGAGCCGAAGGCAGCCACTTAACCAACTGAGCCACCCAGGCATCCCTGCATCACCCTATCTTTATCATCCTCTCTTTCTCCTTCTTTTTACTGCTAGATACTCAAATGAACATTGCTTCCACTTCTTTATCCATTACTTCTAAACTATTTGGGGAAAATGAATTTTATGAGAACTCTCAAGCTGGAGAATTCTTATATTTCTTTGAAAGGGATAGGAAACCACCTTAGTGGAAGTGGAGAAGCAGACCTGGCTTTAGGCAAAATTATGATATACATGTGGAATATATGGTTGATTTCGAGTAGCCTTACATCACTCTTAGCATCCTCAAATGCCTAAGCATCGCCTTACTACACTGGGTGCCTCTTGGACTTGGAAGAATATGGATTTAATGTGGCTTCCTAAACCCCTGAAAGTAAATGTAATGTTTTGTTCATTTTATCCTCACTTGCTATCAGGCATATAGGTATCTGGTGGACACTTACCTAATGTTTGAATTTGTGAATAAATATCACATCAAGGTCAGAGTTTTCTGCTTGGATTTTTTTATTCCCTACAACTTAGTTGTTCCTACTGCTCCTGAACTTACACACTTTTCCCGTGATGTCATCACTATCCTTCTCCAGGTCATGTCTGTATTTCTACTTCTGGATTTTTAACTCATTTAATGTAATGCTAGATGTTCTGAAACTTTACTATTTCAGTATCTTAACAAAATATAAGTGTATTTGTCATTAACAACACAGTGCATCTGTTTCTTAAAAGCCTGGCTGTGACCTAAGTCACATCTTATATTCCATTGACAAGAACTGGTCACATGGCCATATCTAGAAGCACAGGAGGAAGAGTGGCCAGCAAGTAGAAACCTGGTTAGGCCACTGATCCCGTTCATCTTATACCACATAAGAGGGAACACAAATTTTAAGGGAGAGCTAACTGTACTGACAGTCTGCCCCTCTGGACACAAAATATCTCTGCATACCTTTCTTCCCTCACATAGAACATACTCATGTCCTCCTCAAGAAAGACCACTCAAAGTTCCATGCAGGGGCGCCTGGGTGGCTCAGTTGGTTAAGCAACTGCCTTCGGCTCAGGTCATGATCCTGAGTCTGGGGATCGAGTCCCTCATCAGGCTCCCTGCTCAGGAGGGAGTCTGCTTCTCCCTCTGACCTCTCCCCTGTCATGCTCTCTCCCCCTCTCACTCTCTCTCTCAAATAAATAAATAAAACCTTAAAAAAAAAAAAAAAGAAAGAAAGCTTCCATGCAATCACTTGAGTCTAGCTTGAAGGCCAGGATCTTTGGGTGATGGAGGGAGAGTCCATCAGATCTGCATTGGGTGACCTGTGAATTGACATTCTCTTTCCCCTCTCTCATATTCCCACCCTACCTGAACCCCATTTCTAACATACTCTGTTAGAGTAGGAACAGGATAGCTGAGAAAATGGGATACTTGGAAAAGGAAGAACTAGAAGGTAAAGAGCAATTGTCAGTCTGCAGCAATGCTGAATCCTGCCAGGCTTGCCATCCTGTTACAGAAGGATTTCTTTGCATAGACATTGCTGAAATTATGGTGCTTACAACAGTAACTATATGGTTTAAAATTATAGTGTAAATACATGAAAATGGCTTGAATCTAACTTGGAGTGGCTACAGACCTAAAGTGAGGCAAACACACGAGTCTGGCAATATTGGCCAGTGGGTTGCTTGCATACTTTGTGTCTCCGGCCCCTTGTTGTCTCCAATGGGAGACCTGACACATCCATAGTTCTAGGAAGATGGAAGGTTTGGGAGCAATTTCTCCTAAAGGTATGTTTTCCCATGGAGAAAACAAGAAAAAAAACTGAAGAAGTTTTCATGATATTTTGACAAGTGACACAGGACAGAGTTTTTACTATAAGGATTGTGATGTGGTAAGAGTATTGGAGCCTGTTCACCCATGGGTCTGACTGGAGGATGGATTTAGTACCTTAATGTTTTGTTCATTTTCCCATGACCTTTCTCTTATAGACCCACAAAAAGAAGTGACAAAGATAGAGATAAAGTATTGTTAATGAAAGACAGACTTCCACTAGGGATATGAGTTTTCAGACCTGATCACATAATGAAAAGATTACTAAAGGGTTCTGCATTCCTAGAAGACAAAGCAAGCATTTGGGAAGTTGAGCAAAAGGAAGTCAGAGCCCAGACTCAACACCAAGATTCACTCACCTCACTTTGTAGTCAGAGAAACTCCCAGGAGGGAAGCTCGAGAAGTCTCAGAAAAATAAAGTTTCTATATTGAAGGTCTTCACTGTGGTAGCAAGGGTATATCTATTAATATATTAATGGGCTTCTAGGATTGTCTACTGCCAACTCACCAGAAGTCCACCACAATAATTGAATAGTCTGTTGATACCAAGCAAAACTGGGTTTGTGACATAATGCAGTAAGGGAAAGCCATCACCTCGACAGTTGGAGTAGTGTCTCTGAAAGGGGAAGGTTAAGGGCAGGTACTTATAGGGTTTGGGGGTCTGAACTCCAGTGTTTCAAGGTAGGGCTTTTACTGAGGGAATCTAATTGACAAAGTTTGTGATATAAAAGTTTAGGATTAAGGGACACAAAGATTGGGGTCTTAAAGCAAGTCTTGACAAGTAAACAGTTTATTTGATAAGGATTTGTCCATTTCAATGATCTGTCCTGAGAAGGGAATTGTTTACCCAGATTAAGAATCTGTTGTTTCGAGAAGGGAGTTGATTGATAATTGAGCAGACTGCTTTCAGGTAAATGACTTATGGGAATGTCCTGAAGCAAATGATGGTTATTTACTGGTTTATAACATTATTTTTGGGGGCAAGAATTTCCTTAAATTCATGGTCAAGTCATGTTCAGGTAAGTGGGCCTCATCTCTTTGTTCTGATAGTTATACCATGTGAATGCAGGTGGTCTCAGTTCTCACGTGGCTCACTAAAGTTATAAATGCTTTGCCATCAATGTGTTGCACATTTTTTGTTAGATCTATTCCTAGAAACCTTATAGTTTTGGTTCCTACTGTAAAGAATCTTTTATGTAAAATTACCTTTTTGTGTGTTTTATTGATATGTAGGTTTGAAGTTGATTTTTGTATAACATTCTTATCATATATATTCTTGAATTTTTTAATAGAAGAAACTGCAAATAATCATCTGCAAATAATGAATTTTATTTCTGCTATTCAAATTATTTCTCTGTCTTAACTGATTAGAATCTTCAATACAATGTTCAATAAGAGCGGTAATAGTGGATGTGGCAGAGACATTTATTGCTTATTTGTTATTCATGTCCTCTTCCATCCTTTCAAGCCCTCTTTCAGGTATATAGGGCCTACTCTATCTGGGCTATGAAGGAAAATTACGTGGATCCCTTCCAGGGTGAAGCGTAAATGAATTGGTATGAACTCTCTCTCATTGCAGTGATAATGAGGCCTCATGTTCTAGATCGTACAGCCATAAGTTGTTCAGTGTGCCTCATCAAAACAGTCCTTGGACAGTTTTGTGAAGTGTAATTTCTCTTGCTAACCTCTCTTACTGTAAAGCACAGGGGGAAATGAACCTTTATTATGTTAAGCCACTGATTTTCAAACTTAATTTGCTACTGCAACATAGCCTAATACAGTGTGCCTTCTTGTCTTGATCCTGTCTTTGATAGGATCATGTCTAAGGTTTCACACCTTTGAATGTTATTTGCAGTAGATTTTTGTTAAATATCCTTTAACAAGTTAACAAAGTTCCTTTTGAAATTCCCTGTTTTCAAAGAATGTTTTTTTAATTATAAATGGATGTTGAATATTATCAAATGCCTTTTTTTGTAGCATCTATTGAGTTGATTAATAGATTTTCTAATATTAGCCTATCCTTGTATACTTTGAGTAAACCCAATCTGGTCATGTTATGTTCTTTTTCTTTAATGTTACTAAATTTAATTTTTTAATATTTTATTTAACATTTTGTCCATAGATGGTTTCTAGTGAGGGTGCTCTATAATTACCTTCTGCTATCTATTAGTGACTTGGTAGCTTTATTATGATTGCATCATAAAATTAATTGGAGATGTCTTTTTTCTTTTGGAGGACAGTTTGTTCCTAAGCTCTATATTTTGGGTTGTTAGTAAATCAGATTGTGAGACCATCTTCTGTGAGACCCTCCTTTTAGGCATCCTGAGGGGCTTGGGCTCTGGGAGTTTTCCACTTGGGAGATCTGCCGTAGGTCTCTCATATGTCACTGGCCTGAGACCCCCTTACTTGGTAGCTATTCTATTTTGCTTCAGTTTCCTCTGCTATGAAGTACAGAGGATTAAAATATCTACCCCATAAGACTGTTGTGGGGATGTAACAAGTTATTTATATAAATGCATAGAACAGTGGTCTAAGAAGGGACACACACACACACACAAGGATTGATCTATTTAAGGAATGACTTATCACTTTCATTGCATTATTTTAGAATTTCTTCTAAATCCTCCAGTGTAAAGGAAGTACATCTTTCTAAAACCAAACCAGATAGTTGAGCGTATGGATTCTTAAACTAGATAAGATAGGAATTGATTACTTACTTGAAATAGGATTCACTAAGGAATTTTCTTGGCAAAGAAAGAGAAACTAAGAGAAACTGCTCTTAGTTACCAATATCTGCTTCTGTCTTCTTCTTCTTCTTTTTTTTTTTTTAAGGATTTATTGCGAGGGAGCACAAGCGGGGAGGGGAGCTGGTGGAGGAGAGAGAGGATCCCAAGCAGGCTCCCCACTGAGTGTGGAGCCTGATGTGGGGCTTGATCTCATGACCCTGAGATCATGACCTGAAACCAAAAGTTGGAGCCCAACTGACTGTGCCACCAGGTGTCCCTGCTTCTCTCTCTTTGGATGAGAACTGTACTTTCTTATCATCAAAGCAGTACCTATACTGAACTTTTTTCCTGCACTCCTTATTCTCAACTACCTCCCAGCTAATTCCGTTAGAATTATTTTTATTTATTTATTAAATTTTATGCCCCACAACAAAGGAGAAGTTTTAGAGCATGTTGTTGAGTACCAGGCACTAAGTAAGCTTTCAACAGATACTTGATGGATAAGTAAATTTCCTGTTTCCCATTATACTTAGTAGTTAATTCTTCCTTCTATTAATTGGATCTTGAAGTTCTTATAAATATAAAATGTTTTGGGGCACCTGAGTGACTCAGTTGGTTAAGCCTCTGCCTTCAGCTCAGGTCATGATCTCAGGGTCCTGGGATCGAGTTCCACATTGGGCTCCCTGCTCAGCGGAGAGCCTGCTTCTCCCTCTCCCTCTGCCTGTCACTCTTCCTACTTGTGCTCTCTCTCAGTCTCTCTGTCAAATAAATAAATAAAATCTTTAAAATATATACATATATAAAATGTTATGGCCATTAATATGATTTAACTTATCAGATTATCATGTAAACAACTTTACAGGAATCTCATTTCATGAGTATAGTATAACCAGACTTTTATATATCACAAGTTTGAAAAGTGTGTCATTTCCAACATTACATTTATGAAATTACAATTAATTTTATATATGAAGCTTTTCTACTTACAACAGTTTTAGATTGGGTCAAAAATACTAAATTTTTTATCTTGATACATTTTAACATTTGCAATCTTGAAGTTGTTACATATTTGAGGTCTCGGCATGTAAAGGATAATTTCCATAAATGTAAAAAAAAAACCTTTATGCTGAAACATGAAGATTGCTATAAACAAAGGACATAAATATTATTCTGTCTCATGAGCTACACCCTTTGCTTTGTGTTTTCACTAGTCTTACCACATTTTTGTGGCAAACCTGGGAGATCCTTTGCCTGGTTTATAGATAAGGAAAAACTTGGAGGGGAAATGACCTAGTCAGGCAGGGATTTGAACCCAAGTCTTTGGACTGTAAGCCAGTGTTCTTGAGGAATCATCCAGGAAAGGAACTCTTCTGTAATGAGCCAAAGACATTAATATTCCATTTGATTTCTGAAGTGAATAAGTAACCTATGGAAAACTCGTAAGAGCTATGGAAATGTTTCTTAAGCTAAGGCTTAAGACTGAAAGTTTGAAATGGATTCTTATCAAAGACTCACCCCCTCATTATACATTTCAGTCCTCCATGTAGATATAAAACATTACAGTACAAATATTTACTCTAATTCCATGCAAAGACTACATCCTGGCTCTGATCCCATTGCACAGTTACTTGTTATATACCTCTTTAGTTCTAATTTGCTTCCTCTTTGTTTTATCAGTACTTGTTTGTTCATGTCTGCCATCATGGATTGTAACTTCTTTGAGGTTTTGTCTGTGATATTTATTTTTATCAAAAATATATTGTGTATTTATCTGTGTCTTCTACCATGTTCAGGACTATATACATAAAATATGCTTAATAAATGTTGAATAGTATTGAGTTACGGCGTGCACACACACTCTCTTTCTCTCTCTCAAATATATAAGTAAAATCTTTTAAAAAAAGAAATTAACAAAGAGAACACAATCTCTCTAGCATAAGCCAAGGAGCTCGTATTTGGATATAACTCTAGAAACAGCATTACAGCACTTTTTCTTTCTTTCCTGTCTCTCTTATATATACTCTTAACATTTGTTGACCATTGGGGCGCCTGGGTGGCTCAGTGGGTTAAGCCGCTGCCTTCGGCTCAGGTCATGATCTCAGGGTCCTGGGATCGAGTCCTGCATCGGGCTCTCTGCTCAGCAGGGAGCCTGCTTCTCTCTCTCTCTCTCTCTCTCTCTCTCTCTCTCTGCCTGCCTCTCCATCTGCTTGTGATCTCTCTCTGTCAAATAAATAAATAAAATCTTAAAAAAAAAAAAAAAATTTGTTGACCATGGATCTCTTTGATCTTTTTTTTTTTTTTTGACATTCACTGTGCTTTTACTTTATCTCTGTGAACAGCTAACAGTGGAACAATTTTCTATTTTTTATTCAGTCTATATCATATATTTCTTGATCAGTTATTTGGGACTGTAACTGAGCCATTTGAATTACATGCTATTTTGTTCTAGGATGAAAGCTTGATTCAGCTCACTGCTGACTCATCATATGTTGCTATAATTCTGGAAAGCAGTGAAAATTGTGGTAGTGTTGAAGCAAAAGTTGTATCGGACTGGTAGTTCAATAATAAAGGACTTATATTTATTGTATAACTAATTCATATACCTAGGCATTCTATAAAATACTTTAAATTGTAGATGATCTATAAGATAGCTATTATTAACCCTATTTTACATATGAGGGAAATGAGTCTGTGAAAGATTAGTTGGCTTTTCTAAAGATCAAATTGACCTCCTTTAAGGTCAGATATTTACAAAATAATACTTCTAGAACATTGACTCATAAAGGCAGGGACTTTGTTGTGTTCAATGCCATTATCCCGATACTTAAAATAGTGGCTGGAGGCTGATGTTTATTAAATGAATGCAGTTCCCCTCTCTCATTCTCTCTTGAACTCAACTCCAGATTATCGCTCCCATCACTCCATCAGTGCTACTCTTGCTGATGTTACTGATGACCTTCCAATTGCTAAAATACAGAGGTCTATTTGCAGTCTTTTCTAATTTGATTTATCAGAGGTATTTAACTCAGTTACTCCCCTTACTTGAAACGCTTTCTCTCAACTGACAACACATTCTCCTGTTTCTTCCCCTTCTTCCCTGGTCACTCCTTAGTCTCATGTTTCCTTCTTACCTTCTCAGCCTCTGAGTATTCCTAGGACTCTGTCTTCAGATGTTTTCTTCTTTCTATTTATGCTCTCTTCCTTGGTGATACCATGCAGTTCCCTGTCTTTAAATATGATTTGTATTTTTATCCTGGACTCTTCTCCTGAATTCTACTCTACTGTGTTGTGTGATTAATAAATTAATATGTGAAGCTCAACATGTCCAAAAGACAGACTCCTAACATCCTTCCATCCTTCCAGTTGGAAGGGTATAACTAAATCATACAAACTCAACTCTTCAGGTTGATTAGGCTGAAAGACTGGTGTTATCTTTGACATCCAGTCCATCAGCAAATCCTGTTGGCTCTCTCTTTCAAATGCCTTTTGAGTCTGATTACATTTCACCTCCGTTATCACTCTGACCCAGTCCAACATCCTTTTCCATATTTTATTATAATCATTTCCAAGCTGATTTCCCTGCCTCTGCCCTTGGCCCCTCTATAGACAGTTCTTAACACAGTAGCCAGGGAGATCTCATTAAAAAAACAAAAAAAAAAAAAAAAAAAAAAAAACAGTCACAGCATAGAAGCCTAAATCCTTTAAATCTACCTTTTTAACTTTACTGCCTACTATTTAGTTCAGTCTTGTTGGTTTCTTTGCTATTTCTAATATACCAGGCCATGCTCTCCACCCCATCTCACAGGGTCTTTACATTTTTTTTTTTTTTCTCTTTCGGAATGATCTTCCTATAGATGTCCCCATGACTTAGGTCTTGTGTTCTTTACTAAGGTCTTCAGGCCTTTACTCCTTAGATCTTTACTAAAACATTCTCTTTCTCTGTGAGGTCCCCATTGATTATCCTATTTAAAATTGCAACTCCTTCCTTCTATACCCCTCCCACACCACCCTTCAGCCCTTCTTATCCCCTTCCCTGCTTTATATTCTTCTCATGCTACTTACCATCCTTAGGCATACTATATATGTTACTTATTTATCTTGGTATGTGTGTGTTTTTAAAACTACATTCTTAGTAGAAAGTAAATTTTACTAGAATCGAAGTTCCACATAGTAAGGGTAGGAATTAATTTTTCTGTCCTGATTTATTCATTTGTCCCCAGAACAAATGAATCAATGTATGAGTATTAGGGTGGAATTCTGTTCTGATTGACCTCATAGCTAAACTGGGCTATAATTAGTTTCTGTGTATTGTCCTTGTTTTATACGTACACCCCTACCTTTGCCCCACTACTACTCAAAGGCCCTTGGAATTGATAAGGTTTTATAAATTTTAGACATGTAGAATGAACAATCCAGATATATTCAGTATTTAATCTTACAATGATAATGATGACTGCTACATTCTGAAATTTACCTTCAAGTACAGCTATGGCATTATACTTTTTTTTTAACTCTTAAAAATGTTCTCAGGTTGTGTGTATGTATAATATTACCACATTTATTGTGTGTATACAAATATTTTTTAAACAGGTTATCAGGACACCCCATGGGAGAGACTTTGATGAGTCTTTGGAAAGGTGTGATGAGTACTTAAGCTCACGGTCATGTAGCAAGCCCCAGCATTCAGCAAGGACCTTACTTGTCCATTCAGCACCCTCAACGATGCCAAAGCATTCTCCAAGCCCTGTGTTAAATCGAGCTTCTCTCAGGGAAAGGTAATGCTTAATCTCTCTTCCTGTACTAATTTTTTTGAATAATCATCATTAGAAAAGACAAGGCAACAATTATGTATGTGAAATGATTATTCATACAAGTATAAATTGATCTTTTATTAAAGGGTTTAATTTTTGTTTAGAACATGACATAATACATATTATATGGCACTAGATACTCCTCCCCAACCCAGTCCTCTTGAAGTAAGTTTATTAATAATAATAATTATATTATTGGTGAGTTTATTAATTAGAGTCACTTAAACCCTAATTAAATACTAATTCAGGGGCACTTGGGTGGCTCAGTTGGTTAAGCAACTGCCTTTGGCTCAGGTCATGATCTTGGAGTCCCAGGATCGAGTATCACATCGGGCTCCCTGCTTGGCAGGGAGTCTGCTTTTCCCTCTGACCTCTCCCCTCTCATGCTGTCTCTTTCCCTCTCTCTGTCTCTCAAATAAATAAATAAAATCTTTAAATACTGTAATTCATGAAAGTGAAAAATAGCACACGTTGGTTTATTTTCAAGAGATTCGTAGGGATTTAACATATGAATATGGCTAATGCATAAAAATAGCATAGGTTATACTTTCCTTTTAGTGGTAATGATGATGCCATATATCGTTGGTATATGGTACCTGATTTCCTCAAATAACCCCTCCCCAACTCCTCAGGAAATCTTAACCATGTAAAGATTCCAGCTGTCCCTCTAATAAACCTTGGGCAACCAAAGTTAGACACTTGTTACAATTGAATATGAAAGAAATAATTCCTCTTTATCGGTTTTTGTCATTGTTAAATTCAAGTTGGAAATTCCTTGCCTCACTCACTAATAGTAACATAGAAAACAGAGTCGTCATAAATTTAAAAAAAACAAAACCCTAGATAGTTAAAAAATTTTATAGAAATTTGAACACCTAAGAGAAATGCTATCAACAAATGGAAATAAAATCTATCTTTACAGATGGTGTAAAAAAGCTAATGTAACACACTAAATTTGTACGGCTTATTACAACTGTCTGACATAATTGACAAAATTCAAACTAAATGTATAGTCTGTCAGAAAGTTCATCTCAAAACTGATGATCTGAGCAAGAGTGTATCAGTTTGGAAGCTGTATTAAAGCATCTCTCTTCTGAAGAGATAGATTTGTCTGTTTTCCTCATTTGCCCTGTAAGCATTCAGATGGATGTTTGGAGGTCTGCTGGAGACACTAACCCTGAAATGGGGAATTTTGATTAATGTTGCTTCTAGGCCAATAGAATCCTGCCTGAGGTATGATGGAGTTCATAGATAGGACAGATAGATTAAAAGATGCATCTCTGTATTTACAGAGAGAGATACGTATTTAAATTTCTATAGGCTTTAAAGTTCAAGAGAGACTTTTGAAGAGAGATTTTCCTGCTGAAGTCTGGTAACTTGTGTCTCAGTTGTCAGGGGACTTTCTTTAATTTCCGTGTCTGTTCAGATGTGCGGTCAGTGCTACTCTCTTTTTCTGTACTTTTAGAATTAAGCACTTGTGATTTTATTCATTAGGTTCTTTGCCATCTCTGTAGATTTTCAAGAAATTTTTACTCATATCTCCTTGGATATGTTTTTATAAACATTGTTTTATTTTTCTATTTTGCACAGTTCTCCAGTTGTCTAACACTGTAGTACAATATGAATTTTAGTCCCATGTTATTTTATTCTTACCTGTAATTTTGTCCCAGCTTTTGAAGCCTGTCTTCCCAATTTGATAAATTCTTCATTGAGGCTATACTCAAAAAGTCTTCACTGAGGTGAGCTAAAGTCAACTGTCCCTTTTTCATATTCCAGTGGAGGTGATGGCTTCTAGTAATGAGTTGCATTTGTACATTTATCATGATGGTTGGTAATAGATATAGTTCTTTTCTAGAAGGAAATGAATAGCTCTAATCTTAAACATGACCATTTCAATGTGGTTTTAACTTTAAAACCACATTGAGATATCACCTTACACCAGTTAGAATGGCCAAAATTAGCAAGACAGGAAACAACATGTGTTGGAGGGGATATGGAGAAAGGGGAACCCTCTTACACTGTTGGTGGGAATGCAAGTTGGTGCAGCCTCTTTGGAGAACAGTGTGGAGAGTCCTCAAGAATTAAAAATAGAACTTCCCTATGACCCTGCTATTGCACTACTGGGTATTTATCCCAAAGATACAGATGTAGTGAAAAGAAGGGCCATCTGTACCCCAATGTTTATAGCAGCAATGGCCACGGTCGCCAAACTGTGGAAAGAACCAAGATGCCCTTCAACGGGCGAATGGATAAGGAAGATGTGGTCCATATACACTATGGAGTATTATGCCTCCATCAGAAAGGATGAATACCCAACTTTTGTAGCAACATGGACAGGACTGGAAGAGATTATGCTGAGTGAAATAAGTCAAGCAGAGAGAGCCAATTATCATATGGTTTCACTTATTTGTGGAGCATAACAAATAGCATGGAGGACATGGGGAGTTAGGAGAAGGCAGTTGGGGGAAATTGGAAGGGGAGGTGAACCATGAGAGACTATGAACTCTGAAAAACAATCTGAAGGGTTTGAAGAGGTGGGGGGGTGGGAGGTTGGGGGAACCAGGTGGTGGGTATTAGAGAGGGCACGGACTGCACGGAACACTGGGTGTGGTACAAAAACAATGAATACTGTTATGCTGAAAATAAATTTAAAAAAATGATTTAAATAAATAAATAAATAAATAAATAAAACATGACCATTTCACCTATCACTTGCGGAAGGTTGAGGTGCGTCTAAAATAAAAGAATATAATGACATTTTAGTTTTAAATTCATCTAAATAAGTTAATAAATTTATATTGGGATATGCCTTAGGATGGATAAACTTTTCTACTTGTACTAAAGTAAAACACCTCTACTTTGAGAGTATGTTCCCAAAAAGATTCAGATTTACTCATCAAAGAAATTAAAATGTCTATAGGACATATTAGTAGGAAGAAAAACATGTGATCCTTTTTAGCACACACAGTACCACACCTTTAAATATAAGACGTTCTTGATATGGCTTTTTAGGTCACTGAGCAGTATACTTACAGGGTGTTTATAAAATCCAGTGGAATCAGTACACAATTTTAAGTAGATTGTACATCCCCAGCAAAATTAGGAGTGTGACAGAATATATAGCTATAGGAGATCATCTTGGTAATTATTCATTAAGATGAAATAAGTTTTCCTCTAAGATTACTGTAAAATGTTGACTCCTTAATCATGTATGTGAATAAACAGATTTTCAAAAACTCTATTAGTGACTATAAGTAAATGAATTTCTTTATTTATAGTGAAGGTGCTTTTTGCTTTAAGCCCATTTAAAAAAATATCTCCAATAGAGTTAACACACATAAAATGGTTGCAATTTTTATTATAAGTGTTACATTTCAGAAACAGTGTTCTCCTCCAAGTATAAATATTAATATTATGGTTTATCATTTGTATTAGGCTGTAGAGTTATTACTAAAATCAGACTTAGAAATACTAGCAAATCTAATTAAAAAGAAGCTGATAATCCTTTTAATCATGCTTATGGTTTTGAATTTTGTAAATGAAGTTAAATATAGTTAGGTAGTCATTTCTTATACCACAGCACAGACTAGTGGATCCTCGAATAGTATACTGAAGGAATCCTCTTGGAACTGCATATTTGGATCTCAGATTTTCAAAATGGGTTACATATGTAGCAAATAACAAAGTCAGACAATATATTTGTGTAGATGCAGTAACACTTCCTTTTACAAATGTAGGATATTAAAATTTAGATATAGTTGATCATCCATTATTGATAGCATTCTTTGAAACAGATTATATAAATCATTTTTCCTGCTTAATAGTTTATACTTTGTATAAACATATAAATTTATAACTTTGCAAGAACAAGCTGGGAGAAAAAAAGGCAAAGATGTAAGCACTTAGCATTTTAGTACCCATTCCTTTATGAAGGAATTATCAATAACATTTGATATAGATGAATTATAATCAGGTGGACCTGGAGATATACATATTCATTATTCCTTTTATAAGGTAAATATAAACTAGCTTAGTTAAACAAATGCCAGTTTTGAGTTTGGGAAGGATATTAGAAAGAACAATGGTTACTTTATTTCTTCCGTAATTCCAAAACTCAGATTTTAATAAAAGCCACATTTTCCTTTCCTGTTTTTCAGTATTCACTTTAAACAAACACACACACAGAAGAGACTAGGGGAGTGATATCTGTGCTGAGAGGGGATTATTCAATTTTTATGTTCCTCTGTATTATGAGAGAGTAAGAACATGTTTGGATTCTAAATATTTTCATCTATTTAAACATTTTGCTTCATTTCATAAAACTAGTTTTGTTTTTCTGTATACAGAAAGGAATTTTTCCCACATAATTTAAGAGAATGGGATTATAAATAAATAAGAACTAATTTTAAAGGCACTATACATGGAATTATTGTTCTAATCTGAACATCTGTATCTTTATTTATTGATAAATTCTGAAGACTTATGTAAGGAAATCATTAAAATGATCAGATATTAGGGATGCTCTCCCTGATTCACACCAAACTTTATTAAGACTATTACACGTATTATGAAGATTCAATACTACTGCAGAGAACCGGTGCCTGATTTTACATCTGCCTCTCATCCTTGGTCAATGAAGAAAATATGCCATTTTAATCTTTCCGTGTTATCACACAAGGATAAGGGGAAAATGACTTTCTGTGTCTGGCATTTGAAAAGATTTATTTTTCTCTCCCTCTGGCTACAAGTCACCTTTGTTTTTTATGCCCACAGATTCCATTCTGATTGGTGTTCACCTTCAAACTGCGATGAGATCCATGACCGGGTAAAAAATGTCTTGAAATCACATCAGGCTCATCAAAGACATTTATATGTTAGTTTCTAAAATTTTCTCTTGAAGGCCTTTTCTAATTGGGCAAGAAAACCAGTGAAGATGCTTAAAGCTTGTAATAGTTAATCACTGGAAAGAGAAGAAAAAAAGATACAACCTCCATTTGACAGAAGTCAGGGGTTTTGCTAAAGGCAAAATCTCTAGCTTCCTGCTTGACCTGAGTCATTATGCGAAATGTTTGACATCATCTGAACTCTAAACAATGTTACTAATAATTATCTCATAGTCAGTAAGTAGTGACTTTATGATAATTATTTCATAGCCTTCAAACAGACTTGTTTTGTGGCCTAGTAAAAATTCCAGTTCCCACAAATAGTTTTTATTCTAAATGGTAGAACAAGGGGACATGGGGTGAGATATAATTATTTTGAAGCAGTTTCTGAACTGATTTTTGTGTTAATTAAAAATTTAAAAGAGGAAAAGAGCAGGTCAGGTTTACTGGGTTTAATACTAGAGAACATCAATATGAGAATATTTTCTGAGGTAAGGCAAATAAGCATTTATGAAAGACAGCTGGGGAATAATTACAGTATATTCTTTTTGTGTTTGATTTTTTTGTTTGTTTCATTCAATAGTTTAAGAAACAATCATTTATCATGAGTGTCATGTTGGGTACTAGGCTTGGTCCTGATGATGTGACTGGATTATGTGACATTCCATCAGTTTGTACAGTTTTAAGTTTCTATATGCATACTGTTTTTAAATTAAGCTTGTTTTCAAAGTACAGTATACATATGGAAAAGATACAAATCATAAGTAACAACTTTATGAATTGCAATAAAATCAGCACACTCCTGTGTAAACCATCTACCAAGTCAAGAAAAAAAAAATCAGCTCTGCAGAAACTTCTCTTGTCTCTCAGCTACTTTCACTCCAAGGATAAACATTCTCCTAACTTTTAATAGCAAGATTAGTGTTGTGTGTTTTAATCTTTATATAAATGAAATCCTACAGTATCTACTTTTTTCTCTGACTTGTTTCACTTTGACTTCACAATTCAGACTTTTTGTACTACAGACATTAGCAATAGTTCTTCACTTTTGCTGCTATATTGTATTTTATTATGAAAATACTACTGCTAACTTATTTATTCCTCTATTGATGGACATTTGGGTTGTTTCTGGTTTGGGCTATTATAGACCTGCTATAAGCATTTTATGCATAATTTGGGTATCATTGTATTCTTCTTATTGAGGTATATATGTATTGTTATTTGGGTGTGTATGTATTCTTCCCATTTGCAATTGCCCAGTCATAGGGTATGTGTACATGCAGCTTTAGAAGGTGCTGTCAAAGAATTTTTCAAGTGATTTTAACAACCTGGTTGTGAGAGTTATACTTGCTCCACATCCTTACCGTTACTTGATTGGGGTGTGTGTGTGTGTGTGTGTGTGTGTGTGTGCATGTGTGCATGTGCCTGTGTGTGTTTTCATTTTGGCCTTTTGGTAAGAAGTAGTTTGTCATATGATGGTTCCAGTTTGCTATTTCCTGATGACTAATGGGTATACTTATTGGCCTTTTGCTATTCTCTTTTGTGAGTACTTGTTCAAGTCATTTGCCAATTTTTGTACTGAATTGTCTCCTCTTGGTTTTTTTTTTTTTTTTTTGAGTTCCATATAGATCCTTGACATGAATTTTTAATTGTATGTTTTTTAATTGTCTTTTCTCACTCTGTGCCTTGCCTTTTTATTCTCTTAATGACGTCTTTGATGTAAAATTCTATATCCTAATGAATTCAATTCATTATGGTTTTTTGTTAACATTTTTAGAAATTTTGTGTACTTTAAGACTTTCTCCTATGTTTTCCTCTAAAGGCTTTCTTTCCCATTTAAATATATGATCTGATGAAAATTATTTTTTCTGTATCATGATAGATAGGTATCAAGTCCCAACGAAGATTTCTTTCTAGGGGCGCCTGGGTGGCTCAGTGGGTTAAGCCTCTGCCTTCGGCTCAGGTCATGATCCCAGGGTCCTGGGATCAAGCCCCACATTGGGCTCTCTGCTCAGCAGGGAGCCAGCTTCCTCCTCTCTCTCTGCCTGCTTCTTGCCTACTTGTGATCTCTGTCTGTCAAATAAATAAATAAGATCTTTAAAAAAAAAAAAAAAAGATTTTTTAGATTTTTAGACTCGTATGTATCTTGTGCTTTTTTTAGATATTTTTAATTCTTTTTTTTCCTCTCTAATTTGGATACTTTCATTAGAAATGTCCTCTAATCTGCTAATCCTGTCTTGTGTTTATATTGATGTTAAAACTATTTGAAATTTTATGAAAGACATAACTTTCAAGAATTTTTTGAAAGACATAAAGTACCAAAACTAACTCAAGAAGAAATTGATAATCGCAACAGTTGCATATCTATTAAAGAAATTGAATTTGAAGTTAAGAATCTTACATAAAAGAAAACACCAGACCCGGATGGTTTCTCTGGTGAATTCTACCAAATCTTTAAGATTTCTGTCTTACCAGACAGAAAGTAAAAGGAAAACCTTTTAATGAGATCAGTATTTTCCCTAATATCAGTCAGACAATGACATTAAAAGAAAAGAAAAATACAGACCAGAATCCCTCATGAGCATATATGCAGAAATCCTCAACAACACACTAGCAAATCAAATCCATCCATTTATAAAAGTGAAAGTATATCATAATCAAGTGGTCTCCTTCTAGAAATGTAATATAAGTTCATCTTACTGATGGGTTAAATAAGAAAAAGCATATTTCTTCTGTATGTCATTTCAATAAGCACAGAACAAGTATCTAACAAAATCAAACTCTATTCTTGATAAACATTCTTAGTAAAATTGAGGTAGAAGGGAACTTTATCAATCTAATGAAGGGCATCTTTGAAAACCTACAGCTAACACTTTATACTTAATGGTGAAAGACTGAATATTTTCCCCTAAATTCAGAAACAAGGTTGCCCTCTCTTAACATTCCTTTAACATCATACTGGGAGTTTTAGACAATGCCGGAAGATAAGAAAAAGAAATAAAAGGGATACAGATTGGAAAATAAGGAAAAAATACCTTATATTTGCAGAGGATATGATTTTGCAGAAAATTCCACAGGGTCTCCAGAAAGGCTCCCAGAACTAATAAATGAGGTTAGCAAGGTCACAAAATATGAAGAAAGTCCATTTTTTTCCTATATAACTGAAATGAATAGTTGGAATTTTAGATTAGGAAATCCACACCATTTACAGTAACACCTGAAATTGAAGTCCTTAGGTATAATCCTAACAAAATATTGCAGCATTTGCATTCTGAAAACTACAAAATGCTGTTGGAAACAATCAAAGAAGATAGAACTAAATGAAGAGCTACACCATGTTCACAGATTGGAGGACTCCATATGAAGATGTCAGTTTTCCCCAATCTGATCTCTAGATTCAGTGCAATCATAATTAAAACCCTGTCAAACTTTTTAATAGAAATTGCCAAGCTGATTCTAAAATATATATGGAAGGAACAAAGGAAATTGAAAAAAACAAAAACAATTCTGAAAATGAACAAAGTTGAAGGACCCTCTGCCTAATTTAAAGACTTACTATAAAGCACAAGAATGAAGACATTGTGTTGTTGACTAAACAGTAGACACATATGCCAAAGGAATAGAATAGATACCCCAGAGATAGACCCACGTCAAAACTGTCTACTGAGTTTTGACAAAAGTACAAAATCAACTAAAGACTTTGCATTTGTTGTCTTTTCAATGCATGGTTCTCGATTTTTAAAAATGCACATTTAAAAATAGATCATAGACCTAAAACATAGTAGAAAAATCTATTTAATTTATATTTGTAAATTACTTTTAAGATATGACAGCAAACCCATGATCCATTAAAAAATTGATAAAGTGAACTTGATTAAAAATAAAAATTTTTGATCTATGAAAGACAATGTTAATAGAATGACAAGTCATAGTCTGGATGAAAATATTTGCAAATCACAAATATAATTAAGGATTTTTATCCAGAATTTTTTAAAAATCCTCTTCAAATTCGATTGCAAGAAAATAAAGAACCCAAATAAAAATGGGCAATGTATCTGAACAGACATTTCACCACATAAACATGAAAAGATGCTCAATAATCATTATAGAAATGCAAATTAAAATGGCAATGAGATATCACTGCTACCTATTAGAATTGTTAAACAGAAACAAAAACCCCAAAAAAAACTTATGTTAGTAAATGCTGTGAAGGATATGGAGCAATAGGAATTCTCATTCAGTGCTGGTGGGAAATCCCAATGGTTATAGCCACAAGACAGCTTGGCCGTTTTGTATAAGGTTAAATACACTTATCATACAACCCAGCAATCCTACTCTTAAGTATTTACCCAAATGAACTGAAAACTTATTATCACAGAAAAAACCTGTACATGAATGTTTATAGTAAGTATATTTGTAATTGCCCAAAATTAGATGCAACCAATATACTCTTCAAAGACAAATGAAGGTCAAATAATGGTATAGCCATTCAGTAGACTATAACTCAGCAATGAAAAAGAGTGAGCTATAGGGGTACCGGGTGGCTGTCAGTTAAGTGTCCAACTCTTGATGTTGGTTCAGGTCATGATCCTCAGGGTCATGGGATCAAACCCTGCATCAGGCTCCGTGCTCAGTGAGGAATCTTTTTGATATTGTCTCTCTCCCTTTCTGCTTGTCCCTCCCCCCTCTCTAAAATAATACATCATTTTGTTTTTAAATGTGAGCTATAAATTCATACAACGACATGGTTAGTCTTAAATTCAGTTTGCTAAATGAAAGAAGTTAGAACTCCAAAGCTACATATTGTATGATTTTATTTATATGACATTGCTGAAATAGCAAAGTATAGGGGAGGCATGAGAGGTTGACTACAAAGAAACCAGGCTCACAGAGAGATTTTTAGGGTGTTGGAGCTGATAGGTACTGAAGTTGTTGACATGTGACTTTATGCATTTGTCAAAACTACCGGAAATGTACATCGGAGAGAGAGAAAAAAATAAAAGAAAAAACATCAAGTGTGATGTTTGGGCTTCTGCGGATTTAATGCAGATTATACCAAATGAATCTAAAAGTACTAAAAATACAAGATATAGCTATAAATTAGCTTACCTAAATAACTTTGGAGTATAGGGTTTTGGTTGGATACTGTGAGGATAAAGACAAAAAGAACTATTTAATCACTATATTATTTTGCAGGGATTTGCAAACATTTTCTGCAACGAGCCAGAGAGTAAATTTTTTTTAAGGTTTTATTTATTTATTTGACAGAGAGAGAGGGAACACAAGCAGGGGGGGAGTGGGGGAGAGAGAAGCAGGCTTCCTGCTGAGTGGGGAGCCCAATGTGGGGCTCAATCCCAGGACCTCGGGACTCTGGGACCCCGGGATCATGACCTGAGCTGAAGGCAGATGCTTAACAACTGAGCCACCCAGGTGCCCCAAGAGTAAATATTTATTGTGCCATAGGGTCCTTGTCATACTACTCAGCTCTGCTATTATAGCACTAAAGCAGACATATACAATAGGTAAACAGATTAGTATGTCTGTATTCCAAGTAAACTTTATCCATATGCACTAAAATGTGAATTTCATGTTATTTTCATGAAACCTTTTCCCCCATCTTTTAAATGTAAAGATAAAAATTACTTTTACATATCAGGCCTTACCAAAGGGCCAGAATTACCATGGGAGTTGGTTTGCCAACCCCTGCTCTAATAGCTAAGTGTGTTTCATACAGGGGTATGGATTAGCAATTCTAAGAATACTTTACATTTATATGAGAGTTGAACAAATAAGTAAAGAAGTCATAGATAAATACAACCAGGTTTTTCACTGTCAGAAAAGACATTTAACAAACAAGGTGAACCCTATGATGTTAGAATAGTGTCTAAAGTAACAGTTTAATTCATGTTTATTTTAATATGCATGCAGATAGATTGACTCAAATATAGATATGAGTGTATTTGGGTTAGTACACATCCGTATTTCCTACTGTTGTCCTCCAGAAGGGCCTAAAAGGAATGACAATCCAGTAGCAATGAGCACACCCAGCTCCCAGATCTTGGTTTCTAAATACCTGTATTCAGGAAAAGTTGCCAGGACTCTTGGAGCAGTAGCTGATTCTGGGGCTGGGGCAGATAAAACATAGATTAGGACAGAAGAACATCTTGTAGTATGGAAAGTGAAGAATCACTGAAAAAAAAAAAAAAAAGGAGGGGCGCCTGGGTGGCTCAGTGGGTTAAGCCGCTGCCTTCGGCTCAGGTCATGATCTCGGAGTCCTGGGATCGAGCCCTGCATCGGGCTCTCTGCTCTCTTGGGGAGCCTGCTTCCTCCTCTCTCTCTGCCTGCCTCTCTGCCTGCTTGTGATCTCTCTGTCAAATAAAAAAAAAAAGGAAAGGGGAGTGAGGAGGACAGGGGTATATCAAAAGAACACAGGAGCCAATCTGAAGTCCCAATAGCCATTGCTGGAATAATTTGAGCAACAAAATAAATAGCAATATTTGGATTATAACCCAAAGGATAAAATAAAGTCCATGAGTACATATTGATATAAGTGAAACAATGAATGACTAAGGAGGAGAATGGACACATCTTCCCTATAGGAGAATTGTAAATAATAATTGTGGATATGGCCCCTTCCATGAGGTAGAGCTTAATTCTTCCTCCCTCCAGTGTGGGCTAGACTTAGTGATTTGTTTGTTGAATAGAGCATGGAAAGGAGAAATTGTAACTTTGAGAAATCTGGCAGACACCACCTTTACAAAGTGGTCAACGTTAGCATTACTAATGATAACTCATGCTGACATCCTGTGTTCCTTGATATCAGGCGATATGAAGGGCACTGCTCTGTGACATTGTTTCCCAAAGCCCATAACTCTAATCAAACATGAAAAAATATCAGACAAAATCAAATAAAGAAACTTTATACATAATACCTGACTGGTACTCTTCCAAACCGTCAAGGTCATGAGAGAGAAGGAAGGACAGAAACTTGTCACAGATTGGAGGAGACTGAGGAGAAATGATCCAAAAGCACTATGGTATCCTCTATTGTATCCCGGAGTAGAGATGCATTCCTGGAGAAACTAGTGTACTCCAAGTAAAATCTGCAATGTAGCTAATTACTGTACTAATATTGATTTCTTTGTTTTGCAAAATGAACTGTGGCTATATAAGATGTTAATATTGAGAACGTGGGTGAAGGGTGAAGTTCCTGTGTACAAGAACTCTTTTCTCTTTGCAACTGTTTTGTAAATCTAAATATTCAAAAATAAAAAGTTAAACTACTGTTGACCTTTAAACAATACAGAGTTTAGAGGCTCCACACCCCCCTTGCACAGAAATCTGCGTATAACTTTTGACCCCCCCCAAAACTTAACTACCGATAGCCTACTGTTGACCAGAAGTCTAACCAGTAACATAAAACTGTCAATTAACACATTTTGTGTATGTACTATATACTGAATTCTTACAATGAAGTAAGCTAGAGAAAAGAAAATGTTATTAAGAAAATCATAAGG
Source organism: Lutra lutra (assembly GCF_902655055.1). Classification (NCBI taxonomy): domain Eukaryota; kingdom Metazoa; phylum Chordata; class Mammalia; order Carnivora; family Mustelidae; genus Lutra; species Lutra lutra. The sequence goes on from NC_062281.1 coordinate 159,536,148, forward strand.
AAGAGAAAATATTTTTATAGTACTGTAAAAAATCTGCATTATAAGTGGATGGACTGCTCAGCTCAAACCCTTGTTCAAGGTCAACCATTCTAAGTTCTTAATTTCAACTCTTTGGGCTTTTAACCAAGAGCTGATGTGATTATAGGCTCCTTTCCTCCCATAGTGTACTATGTATAATTCTTAGGCAACACAGCAGAAAATCCCTTCTGCTTTTCAAATACTTTCTACTTAGCTTTTTGTCCCTTCACCCTGCACTGATTCAGACATTCTGCAAGTATCTTAAGGGAATAGTTAGCTCAGTTTTGTACCCATCATGTCTCATTGGATTTTGACCTCTCAGGTTTTTAATTTTGTACATCTAGCATAGTGAGACTGCCAAAACCCTACTGATTTCTCTGTCTTCCAGCAGCGGACCTGTGGTTGAACAAAGCATAGATTCCCAACATTTTATTCTATGCTAAACACACAAGAACTTTAATTCACCTATTCTCTTACAAAACTTTAGGTCTCTTACAGACCTTTAATTCACCTATTCTCTCAGAAATTTGGCACCACTTGTACTACTGTTTAAGCAGCTTCCTTGTGCCTTTAAACAAAAACAAACTACACACATGCACATGCACACACACACACACACAACACATACATACATGAATGCAGTTGTCTTAAACTGGGCACTAATCTCAGTATCTTAAATTGGTTTACACTAAGAGGAGCCTGAACACAGGCTATTAAAATTAGTCATATTTTTCTGCCTATGTTAATTCAAATATATTGAACATTCTTCTCCAAATATCTGCATGCTCTGTATCTGGTACTATGCACAACACTGGAGATTTTTGCATGTAAGCAAATTTCCTGCCCACAGGAATTTATATAATCCAATGATTATTTAATAAACCAGCAAATAAATATAAAAGAGTAAAAAAAAATAATGCGGCACAGTATATGATTAAATATAAGAATAGAAAGCATAAATAAGTAAAGTCATTGTTTTTCCAGAGAAAAATAAATTGATTACATAGAAATAATAAGTGTTCATTAAATGTTGACTGCATCCCAGGCACTCTGTATATGTTACTCCATTTTATCATTGCAATAATCTTATAAAGTAATTACTATTAAGGAGTACTATTTTTGTTTTGTTTTTTTTTTTAATTTTTTTATTTTTTTCAGCATAACAGTATTCATTATTTTTGCACCACACCCAGTGCTCCATGCAATCTGTGCCCTCTACAATACCCACCACCTGGTGCCCCCAACCTCCCACCCCCCACCCCTTCAAAATTCTCAGATCGTTTTTCAGAGTCCATAGTCTCTCATGGTTCACCTCCCCTTCCAATAAGGAGTACTATTTTAAAGATGAACTCTCAGAAAAGTTAAGTGGCTTGTATAAGGTCATGTAGATATTTAAGATGATTGGAACAAAGATTTGAATCTAGATTAATACTTTTTTTTAACATTTCAGCATGTTTTTATTGAGGTTTTTTTTGTTTGCTTTTTTCATTTAAATTCAATTAGCCAATATATAATACATCATTAGTTTCAGATGTAGTATTCAATAATTCATCAGTTGTATATAACACCCAGTGCTCATATACTCACATCATGTGCCCTTTTTACTCTCTGATCTTAACCACTAAGCTCTACAGAAATAAACACAAAAAGTGCAATCTGGGGGCACCTGGGTGGCTCAGTGGGTTAAAGCATCTGCCTTCGGCTCAGGTCATGATCCCGGTGTCCTGGGATCGAGCCCCACATCGGGCTCTCTGCTCTGCAGGGAGCCTGCTTCCACCTCTCTCTCTATCTGTCTGCCTCTCTGCCTACTTGTGATCTCTGTCTGTCAAATAAATAAAATCTTAAAAAAAAAAGTGCAATCTGATACACATAAGTTAGATAATATAAATGCCCAAACATAAACATGTGGAAACATGCAAACATAAGATCCATCAACAGAATCAGAAACAGAAATAAATACTAACATACTAGAGATAGACATTGTTATTTGCATACTCAAACACACTCTCTGGACACAGGTCAGATCAAAGTACAGGTTGGTCCTCCTTGAAGGATGCTCATAGACAAAAACATATAATCTTAAATATAAATACCAGGGTTTTAAAAATTTACTTTCTACTTCACAAAGAATTTTACAAACAACAACAAAAAAAAGATTTTATTTATTTTTTTTTTACTTCACAAAGATTTTATTTAAATATCAACCTATTCTGGGATAGCAAAAAGTCCTTTATGAATCATTAAACATTTGACTAATACAGAGGAGAATAAAACATAATATGTTGAAAGTTTGGTAATCATTAAACAATGAAGAAAACCCACTTCAAACAAGTTAATGAAAGTCAGTGATCAGGAAAGATTGAGTTGAAAATAAAATCCAAGTGAAAAGGGAGCAAACGATTTCCACTTTTATTCAAGAAAATGTAAGATCACTTCAATGAAAACCCCAGTCCTTTTGCTATTATGTCTAAATCCCAGACACTAGTGCCTCTGGCAGAAATAAGGAAATAGAGGGAAACACAGACTATAGAATAAGCAGGGTAAATAGAAAACAGTAAATTTATACCCAACCATATCAATTAGGTACATTAAATACAAACAGAATAAACATTATAATTGAACACAATGATTGTTATGTTGAGTAAAAATGTCAATATATGCTTATTTCAAAATACCTCTTAAATAGAAACAGAAAGATTGAGTCATGCTTTGTCTTTCATCAGTAAGCACATAATGCCTGATTAGTTCGTATTCTCTCTTTCTCACTCTCTTGCTCTATGTAGCAATTATTTTTTGCCTAGATGCTTTAAATAGCAGAAATAAGAATAAATGTGACTTAATCTTACCAGCCTATCCTGTACAGAAATGCATGTTTTAGGTAAAACTCCTTGTGGAAATAATCCAGGTAAAGCAGAAGGTCCTTATTGAGCCAGATCATGGAAAACCAGGCTAAGATGTGTAGACTTTATCCTGTAATCCAGGAATCATGAATGCAGATGCATTCAAGGTGATAAAATTAGAATATAATCCAAGTCCTCATTTGTTGTGGCAACAAAATGATCTCAGAACAAAAATAACAAACTACCATTGAAGATAAAATTATTGAAGACTGTTAAAGAATTTTTTCTCCTTTCTGTTTTTTCATAACTATACTCAGCTACCTTTTCAGAGCATATACCATTATAATATTCTATAATACTATACACTCTCCTTTATATTCTTCATTTAAAGTTCTACGTGTAAATAATGTTTGCTATTTTATGTCAATGTCTTCTCCAATCATTGCAATTGTCTGAAGCTCTTTCCCTAGTAGATTCCTAAGGAGGCTCACAGGACAAATATTCCCTGAGTTGCACAAAGATGATATTTTGTCTGTAGTCTTTGTACCTGAAAGTTACTTTGGCTGGATATAAAAATCCTTGGCTTATATTTTCTTTATTTTAAGTATGTTACTTGGTTTTGACACAGAATGTTGCTGTCAAAATCTGTTTAAAATCCAATATTCTTCCCCTTGTGAGTGACTTGCTCTTTTAGCTTGGAAATCCAATTGTGGTGTTTTTTCCCCCCTTCCTTTTTGAAGTTTGCTAATAATACCAGAATGCATCATGTATTGATTATTCTGGATTGACTTTTTCACCAATGTATGTCATGTGTTCTTCATTATTTTATGAATATTGTCCTTTTTTATTTCTTAATTAAATTTTCCTTTTTCAATTTAAATTTTATTTAGTTAACATAAAGTGCAATATTGGTTTTTGGAGTAGAAGTCAGTGATTCATCACTTGAACACTCAACATCCAGTGCTCATCACAAGTGCCCTCTTTAATTCCTATCACTCATCTAGCCCATCCTCCACTCACCTCCCTCTATCAACCCTGTTTGTTTCCTGTCTTTAAGAGTATCTTATGGTTGGTTTCTCTCTGTCCTTCCCACCCCCCTCCCATATGTTCATCTGTTTTCTTTCATAAATTCCAAATATAAGTGAGATCATATGGTATTTGTCTTTGACTGACTGTTTTCACTTAGCATAATACACTGTAGCTCTACCCATGTAGTTGCAAATGGCAGGATTTCATTCTTTTTGATGGATGAGAAATGTGTGTGTGTGTGTGTGTGTATGTACATGTATATATACACATACACACATACACACATATATTCTTCTTTATCCACATCTTCTTATCCATTCATCCATCGATGGACGTTTGGACTCTTTCTGTAGTTTGGCTATTTTTGATAATGCTGCTGTAAGACATCAGGATGCATGTTCATGTACTCCTTTGGATCTGTATTTTTATATCCTTTGCGAAAATACCTAGTAGTGCAATTGCTGGATCATAGGGTGGTTCTATTTTTAACTTTTTGAAGATCATTCATACTGTTTTCCACATTCGCTGCACCTGTTCGTATTCCAACAGTGTAAGAGGTTTCCTCTTCCTCCACATCCTCACCAACAACTGTTGTTTCTTTTGTTGTTAATTTTACCCATTCAGACAGGTATGGTGTGGTATCTCATTGTGGTTTTGATTTGTATTTCCTCATGATGAGTGATGTTGAGCATCTTTTCACACATCTGTTAGCCACCTGGATGTCTTCTTTGGAAAAGTGTCTATTCATGTCCCATGCCCATTTCTTAACTGGATTATTTGTTTTTTGAATCTTGAGTTTGATAAGTTCTTTATAGATTTTGGATAATAACCCTGTATCAGATATGTTGTTTGCAAATATCTTCTTCCATTCCATAACCTGCCTTTTAGTTTTGTTGATTGGTTCCTTTGCTGTGCAGAAGCTATTTTTTTTTTAAGATTTTATTTATTTATTTGACAGACAGAGATCACAAGTAGGCAGAGGGGCAGGCAGAGAGAGGAGGAAGCAGACCCTGCTGAGCAGAGAGCCCAATGTGGGGCTTGATCCCAGGACCCTGGGATCATAACCTGAGCCGAAGGCAGAGGCTTTAACCCACTGAGCAACCCAGGTGTCCCTATGCAGAAGCTTTTTATCTCGATGTTCATTTTTGCTTTTGTTTCCCCTGCCTCTGGAAATGTGTCTAGGAAGAAGTTGCTACAGCTGATTTCAAAGAGGATTCTGTCTGTGTTCTCCTCTAGGATTTTGATGGATTCCTGTCTCACATTTAGGTCTTTCATCCATTTTGAATTTACTTTTGTGTGTGGTGTAAGAAAGTGGTCCAGTATTATTCTTCTGCATGTTGCTGTCCAGTTTTCCCAATACCATTTGTTGAAGAGACTTTCTTCCATTGGATATTCTTTCCTGCTTTGTTGAAGATTAGTTGACCATATAGTCCAGCTCCAATTATGGGTTTTCAATTCTGTTCAGTTGAACAATGTATCTCTTTTTGTGCCAGTACCATACTGCCTTAATGACTACAGCTGTATAATATAGCTTGAAATCCAGAATCATGATCCCCTCTAGGTTTATTTTTCTTTTTTAGGATTTTTATTTAACTATTTGGGGTCTTTTGTGGTTCTATACAAATTTTAGGATTGATTGTTCTAGCTCTGTGGAAAATGCTGGTATTTTGATAGGGATTGAATTTTTTGTATAGATTGCTTTGGGTAGTACAGATATTTTAACAATGTTTGTTTTTCTAGTCCATGAGCATGGAATGCTTTTCTGATTTTTTGTGTCCTCTTTAATTTCTTTTATAAGTGTTCTCTAGTTTTGAGAGTACCTATTTTTACCTCTTTAGTTAGGTTTATTCATAGGAATCTTATTGTTTTTGGTACAATTACAAGTGGGGTAAATTCTTGATTTATTTTTCTGCTGCTTCATTATTGGTGTATAGAAGGTCAACAGATCTCTGCACATTGATTTCATATCCTGCAACATTGCTGAATTTATGTATTAGTTCTAGCAATGCTTTGGTGGAGTCTCTAAGATTTTCTACAGAGTGTATCATTTCTTCTGCCAATAATGAAAGTTTGACTTCTTCCTTGCTGATTTGGATACCTTTTATTTCTTTTCTTTCTGACTGTTGAGGCTAAGACTTCCAGTACCATGTTAAATAGTAATGGTGAGAGTGGATATCCTTGTCTTGTTCCTGACCATGGAGGAAGAGCTCTCAGATTTTCCCCATTGAGGATTGTATTAGCTATGGGTCTTTTGTGTATGACTTTTATGATGTTGAGTTATGTTTCTTCTACACTTACTGTGTTGAGGGTTTTTACCAAGAATAGATGCTGTATGGAGGTTCCTTAAAAAGTTGAAAATAGGGGCGCCTGGGTGGCTCAGTGGGTTAAGCCGTTGCCTTTGGCTCAGGTCATGATCCCAGGTCCTGGGTTCGAGCCCCACATCGGGCTTTCTGCTCAGCAGGGAGCCTGCTTCCTCCTCTCTCTCTGCCTGCCTCTCTGCTTACTTGTGATTTCTCTCTGTCAAATAAATAAATAAAATCTTTAAAAAAAAAATGTTGAAAATAGAACTACCCTATGACCCAGCAATCGCACTACTGGGTATTTACCCTAAAGATACAAACATAGTGATCCGAAGGGGCACTTGCACCTGAATGTTTATAGCAGCAATGTCTACAATAGCCAAACTATGGAAAGAACCAAGATGTCCATCAACAGATGAATGGATAAAGAAGATGTGGTATATATATACAATGGAATACTCTGCAGCCATCAAAAGAAATGAAATCTTGCCATCTGCGATGACATGGATGGAACTAGAGGATATCATGCTTAGTGAAATAAGTCAATCGGAAAAAGACAACTATCATATGATCTCCCTGATATGAGGAAGTGGAGATGCAACGTTGGGGGTTAAGGAGGTAGGAGAAGAATAAATGAAACAAGAGGGGATCGGGAGGGAGACAAACCATAAGTGACTCAATCTCACAAAACAAACTGAGGGTTGCTGAGGGGAGAGGGGTTGGGAGAGGGGGGTGGGGTTATAGACATTGGGGAGGGTATGTGCTATGGTGAGTGCTGTGAAGTGTTTAAACCTGGTGATTCACAGACCTGTACCCCTGGGGATAAAAATACATTATATGTTTATTTAGAAAAATTTAAAAAATAGATGCTGTATTTTATCAAATGGTTTTTCTGCATTTATTGACAAGATCATATATTTTTTTCTTTTCTTTTATAAATGTGGTATATCACACTGATTGATTTGTGAATATTGAACCAATCCTGCAGTCCAGGAATAAGTCCCTCTTGATTGTGGTGAATAATTTTTTAATGTACTATTGAATTTGATTTGCTAGTATTTTACTGAGAATTTTTGCATCCATCTGCATCAGGGATATTGACCTATAATTCTCCTTTTTAAGTGGTGTCTTTGTGTGGTTTTGGAATCCAAGTAATGCTGGCCTCATAGAATGACTTTGGAAGTTTTCCTACCATTTCTAATTTTTTGAATGTTTGAGAAGAATCAGTATTAATTCTTCTCTAAATGTTGTAGGGTTCCCTTGGGAAGCCATCTGGCCCAGGATTTTTATTTGTTGGGAGATTTTTGGTTATTGATTCAATTTTTTTCTGGTTATGGGTCTGTTCAAATTTTCTATTTCTTCCTGTTTCAGTTTGGTAGTTTGTAAGTTTCTAGGAATTTGTTTGTTTCTTCCAGATTGCCCAGTTTGTTGGCATATAATTTTTCATAGTATTCTCTTACAATTGTTTGAATTTCTGTGGTATTGGTTGTGATCCCTCCTCTTTCATTTGTGATTTTATCTATTTGGGCCCTTTCTCTTTTGGTAAGTCTGGCTAGGGGCTTATGAACTTTATTAATTCTTTTGAGGAATCAGCTCTTAGCGTCATTGATCTGTTCTTCTGGGGGTTTTGTTTGCTTGTTTGTTTCTGTGTCATTTATTTCTGTTCTAATGTTTATTATTATTATTTCCCTCTTCTGCTGGCTTTAGGCTTTATTTGCAGTTCCTTTTCTAGCTCCATTAGGTGTAGTGTTAGGTTGTGTATTTGAGACTTTTCTTGCTTCTTGCGATAAGCCTGTATTGCAATATACTTCCCTCTTGGGAACTGCCTGTACTGCATCCCAAAGGTCTTGGACTGTTATGTTTTTATTTGCTTCCATGTGTTTTTTATTATTTTTTTCTTTAATTTTGTGGTTAATCCATTCCTTCTTTAACAGGATTTTCTTTAACCTCCATGTATTTGAGGTTTCTCCAAATTTTTTCTTGTGGTTCAAGTTTCATAGTGTTGTGGTCTGAAAATCTGCATGGTATGATCTTGATCTTTTCATACTTGTTGAGGGCTGATTTGTGGCCCAGTATGTGATCTATTCTGGAGAATGTACCATGTGCACCCAAAAAGAATGTGTACTCTGCTCCTTTAGGATGAAATGCTCTGAATATATCTCTTAAGTCCATCTGATCCATTGTGTCATTCAAAGCCATTCTTTCCTTATTGGTTTTCTGTTTAGATTATCTGTCCATTGCTGTAAATGGGCTGTTAAAGTCCTCTGCTTTTATTGTATTATTATTAATGAGTTTTCTTTATGTTTATTATTAATTGATTTATATATTTGGGAGCACAACTATTATAATTGTTAGGTGTTCTTGATGGATAGATCCCTTAATTATGATAAAATGCCCTTCTTTATCTGTTACACTCTGTTTGATAATCCAGTTTGTCTGATATAAGTATGGCCATTCCAGCTTTCTTTTGATGTCCTTTAGCATGGGATTGAGCTCCACATTGGGCTCCCTGCTCGACGGGAAGCCTGCTTCTCCCTCTCCCACTCTCCCTGCTTGTGTTCCTTCTCTTACTACCTTTCTGTCAAATAAAATCTTTAAAATAAAATAATAAAATAGTCTCTTATAGAAAGCATTTAGATGGATTTTTTAATCCATTCTTATACCTTCTGTCTTTTGATTGGAGCATTTAGTCCATTTACATTAAGAGTAATTATTGAAAGGTATGAATTTAGTGTCATTGTGTTACCTGTAAAGTTGGTGTTTCTGGTGATGGTCTGTGGTCCTTTCTAGTCTTTGTTGCTTTCGGTCTTTTTTCCCACTAAAAGAGTCCCCCTTAATATTTCTATAGGGATGGCTTAGTGATTATGATCTCTCTTTGTTTTTGTTTGTCTGGGAAACTCACTCTCTTTCCTATTCCGAATGACAGCCTTTCTGGATAAAGTATTCTTGGCTGCATATTTTTCCCTTTCAGCACATTGAATATATCCTGCCACCCTCTTCTGGCCTGCCAAGTTGCTGTGGATAGATCTGCGAACCTGATCTGTCTTCCCTTGTAGGTTAAGAACATTTTTCCCTTGCTGCTTTTAGGAGTCTTTAATTGCCTCTATATTTTGTGAATTTGACTGTGATATGCCTTGGCAGTGGTCAGCTTTTGTTGAGTTTAATGGGGGTTTTCTGTGCTTCTTGGGTTTTGATGTCTGTATCCTTCCCAAGATTAGGGATGTTTTCAGCTATAATTTGCTCAAATAAACCTTCTGCCCCTTTTCCTCTATTTTCATCTTCTGGGACTCCTATTATATGAATGTTTTTCCATTTTAATAAGTCCCTGAGTTCCCTAAATCTACCTTCATGATCCATTACCTTTGTTTTCCTCCTCTTTTTAGCTTCTTTATTTTCCATAATTTATCTTCTGTAGCACTGATTTGTTCCTTTGCTTTGTCCATCCTCATTTTTTTTTTAAAGATTTTATTTATTTATTTGACAGAGAGAAATCACAAGTAGGCAGAGAGGCAGGCAGAGAGAGAAGAGGAAGCAGACTCCCTGCTGAGCAGAAAGCCCGATGTGGGGCTTGAACCCAGGACCTGGGATCATGACCTGAGCCGAAGGCAGCGGCTTAACCCACTGAGCCACCCAGGCGCCCCTGTCCATCCTCATTTTTATGGCATCCATTTCATTTGCACTTCAGTTATAGCATTTTTAATTTGCGGCTGAGTAGATTTTAGTTGTTTATCTCTGTAGTAAGAGATTCTCTCCTGTCTATGTGCTTTTCAAGCCCAGTTAGATCCTTATACTTGTTGTTTTAAATTCTTTTAAATTTATATTTTTTTAAACTCTTGAGGTAAAAGATGGCTACGAGTGATTTTTTGCCTACTGCTATTTTCACCCCTGTGTAATTTCTTCCCACAACATGTGAATAGGGCTGATCTGTGCAAACAACAGGCTATTGAAGAAATAACAGTGTATGACTTCTGAGGCTAGATCAAAAAGACATTAAAGCTACTTTTCTTGTTCTCTCGTAAGGTCATTTACTCTTGGGAAGACAAATTGTCTGGCCATGAAGACATAGGTAACATATTTTCCATCTGTTTTGTGAGCATGACTTTTCTGGCATGCTTCCATTGAGGGCTTCTTATTTGGTCTTCCCCCCTTAAAACTTTTTATGAAATTTAACCCATTTATGATGATTACTTTATAAAATTATTTTTTTCTGAATTTTTAGAAAGGGACATAGGATTTAGATTAATATTTCTAAATGTGTAGTTTGAGAGCTCCTTTTTCTGTCTTCCTCATTTGTTCAAAAGTATGGCAGCTTAGTTTCTGATATTTCCTGGCTTTCTTTTTCTACCCAATTCTTTTTTTTTTTTTTTAAAGATTTTATTTATTTATTTGACAGAGAGATCACAAGTAGACGGAGAGGCAGGCAGAGAGAGAGAGGGAGGGAAGCAGGCTTCTTGCTGAGCAGAGAGCCCGACGCGGGACTCGATCCCAGGACCCCGAGATCATGACCTGAGCCGAAGGCAGCGGCTTAACCCACTGAGCCACCCAGGCGCCCCCACTACCCAATTCTTATATAGAAATTTTCTTTCCTTTGTTTCTACTTCCCTGTTCAATTTATATATTTTTTGAAGATTTTATTTATTTATTTGACAGATCACAAATAGGCAGATAGGTGGGGCAGGGGGGGAGCAGGCTCCCCACGGAGTGGAGAGCCTGATGGGCCTGATCCCAGGACCCCAGGACCGTGACTCGAGATGAAGGCGGGGGCTTTAACCCACTGAGCCACCCAGGCTCCCCAAATTCTTTTTCCAGATGTTTACACTCAGTGTAGAGTTTTATCTTGAAAGATGACTTTGGTGTGTTAGTTTTGAGTTAACAGTTCCCAGACTGCTCCAGCTTCTTCAGAATTTATTGTAAATCCTTTGTATTCATCACTAGGAGAGTGGGAAAACCTCTTCAGGTTTCAGTTTCTGAACTGACCCACCAAGCTTTCGAGTGAATACTTTTTTGTTACTTTGAACTTACTTGGTTTATCAGATGCTTCAATGTTTTCCTCTGATTCATCCTCCACAGGTGGTGTTACTGTCTCATGTACCTACTGGGGGTTTATGAATGTCTCCTGATATTTTGGAGTTCATGGGAATACCTTGTCTCTTAATTTTCTTGCAGATGTTTCCCATGGATTTTTTAATACTGCTATTCTAGATAATTTAAAAAATTTTTATTTCAGTATAATTACTTTAATCCTAAATTCTATAGCACAGTTTTTAAAAAGTGAACCCATGGGTGAACAGCATCCAGGTCAGAGACATGACATTATCAGCACCCAAGAAATGCCTCTGGTGCCTCTTTTCAGTCACTACATAACCTACCTTCTAATATCTAACAACATATAGATAAGTTTTATGTGTTTTTGAACATTTCATAAATGGAATCATGTATTCATCCTTTTGTATTTAGTTTCTTTTGCTGATCATTATGTTTGTGACATCCATGTGCTTCATTTTTATAATCATATAGTGGGAATCAGTAAGCTATAGTTCACAGACAAATTCCAGACTTTTAAATTTTAAATAAAGTTTTATTGGAACATGAATTAGATCCATTTGTTTATATATTATCTATGGCTGTTCTCAAGTTACAACAGCAGAGATGAGCAATTGTGACAAAGAACAAATAACTTGCAAAGCTGAACATATACAGTGTTTGGCCCTTCAAAGAATAGTTTGCCAACCTTTGCTTTATAGTATTTCAGTAAGAATAGCAAAATTTATCAGTTAATTCTTTTTATTTGGGGCTAATACTAATAGTAATGCTATCAATATTATTATATATGTTCTTTGATGAACATATATATGTATTCCTGTTGGATATATACCTAATATGGAATTTCTGGTCATAAGAAGGAATGTAGAATATACTGCCAAAAAGTTTTTTCAAAGTGTTCCAGTATCAGTAGTTGGGAGTTCTAGTTTTCTACAGCCTTGCTAACACACTGTATTTTCTGGGTTTTATTTCCCCATTATGGTTATTCCAGAGGCTTTGCATATTCTGAAACTGTGTTATTGGATGCATACAGGTTTAAACTGTGGTGAGGTTTTTTTTCTGGTTAGTTGACCTTTTTGTCATTGTGAAATGTCTTTACCTCTAGGAAAGCTTCTTACCTTCAAATATAGTTTGTCTGATATTATAATAAGCATATCAACTTTCTTTTGGTTAATGTCAATTGGTACTTTTCATTCTTTTACTTTTACCCCTTATGTCTCCTTATATTTAAGACGTGTGTCTTATATAGTTAGGTTTTGTATTATTGAGTACTTACTTTTATTTACTTCAATCATTTAATTACTGATATTCTGACAAATCTGTTCATGTTTGTTTTTTAAATCTCCTGCATGTCTCCTTTGACTAAGATATTTTTATTTCCTCTCCTCCCTCTTTTAACTCATAGGGTATGCATTTGCTTATTATTCTTTTAATGTTGCCCTATAAAATACATGTATCCTCTGTTATAATCTAAGACACTTTTTTTCTTTACCAGTTTTTTGATAATGCTAGAATTTTAGAATACTTATACTCCATTTAAACTCCTTTCTTTTTTAAAGTTATTGTGATACATTTTATTTCTGCTTGTATTTTGGATTCCATAATGCATTATTATTATTATTGTTTCATATAATATTTATTTGTATTTGCCTACATATTTTGTATAGTAATATTTATATTTGCCTACATATTCATCTTTTTTTATGCTTTTTAGTTTTTCATTCTCTTTTCATTTTAGATCATTTCCCACTTGCCTGAAAAATTTCCTTTAGTGTTTTTTTTTTTTTGTTGAGGTCTGCTAAGGGTCTGGTATTATTTTGTTGAGGTCTGTTTTCATTTTTATTTACTTATTTTTATTACTTAGGTATTTATTTATGTATCCATAAATCTATGAAGAATTTTTCCTCACTGGATATAAATGTATATGTTGGCAGATGTTTTTCTTCCTGTATTTTAAAAATATCATTTTATTATCTTATAACTTCCATTATTTCCTTGATAAGCCTATTGTCAGTCTTAACCCTTTCTGCTTATAATGTCTTTTATCTCTGGCTTCTTTTAGTATTTTCTCTTGTCCTTAGTTTTAAAAGATTTGATTTTATATATTTTTAAAAAGACTTTATTTATTTATTAGACAGAGATCACAAGTAGGCAGAGAGGCAGGTGGAGGAGGGGGCAGGCTCCCTGCCGAGCAGAGAGCCCAATGCAGGGTTCAATTCTGAGCCCGATGCAGGGCTCAATTCTGGGACCCTGAGATCATGACCTAGCTGAAGGCAGAGGCTTAACCCACCGAGCCACCCAGGCACCCCTGGTTTTATGTATTAACCCTGCCCAGAGTTTCTTGAATCTGTGAATTCATTACTTAAATTAATTTAGGAAAATCCAGCCCTTTATTTCTTTAAATATGCTATATTGACTATACCTTTATTCCTTCCCTCTTGGGTGACCAATTTCAACTCTTAGACCTTTTGATTATCTCCCATAGTTTCTTGCACTTCTTTCTGTATTTATCTTTCTATTTTCCCTTTTATTAGCATTTCCTATGAACCTATATTCTACTTCACTGATCTGGTCTTCTACTGTTTCCAATATAGTGTTAAACACATCTATTAAGTTCTTTACTTCTGGGGCGCCTGGGTGGCTCAGTGAGTTAAAGCCTCTACCTTTGGCTCGGGTCGTGATCCCAGAGTCCTGGGATCAAGCCCCGCATGGAGCCCCACATCTGGCTCTCTGCTCAGCAGAGAGCCTGCTTCCCTTCCTCTCTCTCTGCATGCCTCTCTGCCTACCTATGATCTCTGTCTGTCAGATAAATAAATAAAATCTTTTTAAAAAAAGTTCTTTACTTCTATTTAGATTAAAAATGTATCTTTGATTGATTCTTATAAATGCCAGTGTTTCTGGAAAACCTTAACCTTTGTTTATTTTGTCCAACTTTTCATCTATTTTCTTGATGATACTGATCATAGTTAGTTTAAAGTGCTTATCTCCTATTTCTTATACCTGGGTTACACTTGTAATCTGCTTCTTTTGTCTTTTTCACTCTTGCGTGCTATCCTGACTATACTGTTCTGACTATAGCATTTATTTCATAATAAATTCTAGACATTATTTCTAAAAGAACTTTAGAGCTTTCTAGATGATGAAAGGGTTCCCTTTTTCCTCTATTAGGCAGGTAGCATCAAGGGGCTAACCTTAATTCAAAAGAGACCAAACTACTTTGAGGCTATATTGATGTTTTGGTAATCAACCTCTAGAGCTTTTCAGGTCTTTGTCTTCTCAGTACCAAGAAACTGAGGCAGTTTCCATATTTCTATATTTCCATACCAGGAACCTTCAGAAAATATTCATATATTTGAGTCCCTTCTCATCTCTGTTTTTATGATAATCAGCTCTGCATAATCACCAAGATGTCTGCTGGTTTCTCTGTCTGCCAGTACAACTTCTATGACCAGTTCTAGCTGCTCCCAGAAGTGATCATACCCTGCTCCCAGTATAAATGAGTATAAATGTGATTTCAACCAGTCAAGTGTCAATTCACTACATTTCAAGGCTTCGAACTTTGACCTATTCTATTATCAACATCTTTTTTCCTGACAGATGTTTGTCTTTTAACTACCATCTAATTATATGGATCTTTTGCTTTTCAGTCATTTTTTTATTAGTTTGTTGCCCCCCCAAAAACTGGCATAATTCAAAATTTTGGCAACTATTGTGACAAGACACTTTTATGTGTTTGAGGCTCTTCCAGTTCTCAGTTTTATTTTTCGAGTGTGGTGTGATTCACAAAAAAATTCTGCTGGGTACTCCATCCCCAGAAATAGCCTTTGCCTGAGCCAAAACCAGATTTTTTAGCCTAGCTTGTCCCAAATTGTCAAGTCTTTCCAGTTTAAAAACAGTTACAGGTCCTTAAGTGTCGCTGCTATCTCCAGGGTTTTTGCCTCTTGTGTTTTGAGGGCCTCTCACTATAGATCTTTATCTCTTATATAGATCTTTATCTCTTAAGTACCATGAAATTGTAGGAACATTCAGAGACTTTTGGGTTAGCTCTATACCCTCTAGTCCTACATAGCTTCATAAATCAATAAATGTCATAACTGAGAAACTGGTTGTACATCTAAGGCCTCATAATACTCCAGTTACAATACTCTACTCTTTTACAACCATCAAAAACTTTGTTGGTTTTTCTATGTCACAGCAATGACCCTTGTTCTAATAGAAGCTCTGGTTCTTAGCATCTAGTCCATGCTCAGGATATGCAAACACTTTGAAGAAAAATGGCTATGCAGATCGTCAGTCCACCTTTGAAAGTTTCTCTCCTCTGAAATGTTAGTACCACTAGTGTTTTTGTTTTGTTTTTTGCACCTTTCTAATAGCTTAAAATATATAACTTTTTTTTTCTGGCTTTTCTAGTTTTCAGTAGGGGTATTGGCTGCCATGAATTATTCCTTGTAACCCCAAAACAATTTCTGCATGTTTTTATGAGGGGATTTGTGCCTCTAAATACTATTTGTTTTTTATTGCTACCACAACAAATTACCACAAGTTTAGTAGATCAAATTGGTTATCTTACATTTCTGTAGACCTGGCATGGATCTCGTTGGGCTAAAATCAATGTGTCAGCAGAGATGCTTTCTTCATAGAGTTTCCAGGGAAGGATCAATTCCTTTGCCTTTTCCAGCTCCCAGTGACCACCCACATTCCTTGGCACATAGCCACTTTCCTCCAATTGCAAAGCCAGCAACACTGCATCTCCTTGACCCTTATTCTTTTTCAAAAAAAAAAAAAAAAAAAAGATTATTTTTGAGAGAGAGAGAAAGAGAGAGTGAGTACACATTGGTGGGGGACAGAGGGAAAGAACCTTCAAGGATACTCCTCTCTGAGCGAGGAGCTCTATATGGGGCATGATTTCATGATCCATAAGATCATGACCTAAGCTAAAACCAAGAATTGGATACTCAACCAACTAAACCATCTAGGTGCCCCTTGACCCTAATTCTTAATCACATCTCCCTCTGTCTGATCACAGCCATGAAAGGCTGTTTCTGCTTTTAAGAACTCATTTGATTAAATTGGACCTAGATAGATAATCCAAGGTAATCCTCCCTTTTCAAGATCCTTAACCTTAGTCAAATCTGCAAAATTCCCTACTGCTCTGTCAGGTAACATATTCATTGGTTCTGAGAATTAAGGCATGGACATCTTTGGGTACCCTTATTCTCCCTACCACACACTGTCACTAACATCTTCCTAGAATTCCCTTCTCTGACAGTTTTAAAATTTTTTTCATTGTTATTTCTTTTCAGCACTTTAATTTTGTACACTTAGCTGTGATTTTCTCTTGTTTTTATACAGTTTGGCCTTTGCAGTTCTTCTCAAAAAGCAATGTTAGACTTGTTCCTTGTGTACCATATATATGCTTCTTAAGGTCTTTTATTTTATTTTAACTCCTGGGCATTTTCTGATGGATATGTTTTATATTATGAATATATTCAAATCTGTTGCATGCATGTTTATTTTCTTAATACACCATTTATGAATAAAAGTTCTTAATGTAGCCCAATTTTCCTCTCCTTTTGGTTAGTGTTTTGGTTAGTCCTTTCTTTATATCCATATAGGACAACTTCAGCTAACCATGATTCTGAAGATATTCTCCCATTAAAAAAATCTTTTATCATGTTGCCTTTCACATTAGATCTACAGTGTATGTGGATTTGATTTGTAAGTATAATGTGAGACTTGTGTGAAGGTTTATTTTTTTCCCCTATCTTTATGATCCATCATCTTTTTTCAGGTGGCCATTTTTTTCCTTTCTCTGTTTACATGGAAATAGTCCTGGGTTCTTTTCTGTTCCATTGGGACTGTATATATATGAGTGTCTTTCTGGATTTTCTTCTGTTTCATTGGCTTCTCTCATTTTGTAGTAACATCATACTTTTTCATTTGTTGTAGGTTTATAATAATTCTTGACATCTAATGGCTACAGTTCTTCAGGTTTGTTCTTGCTTGCAAGTGATATGGCTATTCTTTGTTCTTTGAATTTCCATCTGCATTCCAAAATCAGCTTGTCTGTTTTAAAAAACATGCTATGATTTTTTTTATTTTTTAATCATTTTTATTTTTTATATTTTTAATTTTTTATTTTCAGCAGGCATGGACTGCATGGAGCACTGGGTGTGGTACAAAAACAATGAATACTGTCATGCTATGATTTTGACTGAGCTTACATTGAATCTGTGCTTTAACTAGGGGAGAACTGACATCTTACCAATGTTGAGTCTTCCAATCCATGAATATGGTGTCTTTTAAAATTAATTTAGAGATTTAATTTCTCCCAATTATGTCATAGTTATCATAGTTGCATTTCTTTCAGTAGACTTATTCTTAGATGTTGGATATTTTAATGCTACTATCAGTTGTATATTTTGAAGTTATATCTTCTTTTTGGTTTTGGTATAATGACTATAATAGATTTTTGTGTAATGACCTTGTATCCAGTGACTTTACAGTCACATATTAATGTTAATATATGGTACTTCTTTCATGTTTATATGTATAATATAGTCTGTAAAGAATGACAGATTTATTTCTCCCTCTTTAGTCTTTATGCCTTTTATTTATTTTTCTTGCCTTATTGCACTGTGTAGGGTTTCCAAAGCAATATCAAATAGATGTTGTAAAAGAGGGTATCCTGTCTGGTTTGCCATCCAAAGAGGAAAGCTTTTTATAATTCAACATTAAGTATGGTGTGTGCTGTACATTTTTTGTAGGCATTCTTTGCCAGATTACAGACATTCCTTCTGTTTTTTTTCGTTGAGTTTTTTTAAATTTTCATTATAAATATATGAATTTTTTGACATTGGAATGATTAAATGCTTTTTCTCTTTGTTTTAATGTGGTAAATTGCTTATTTGGTTATTCAAATTTTAACCCATGCCTGCATGCTTGGAACAAAACTCTTGATCATAATTTATTTATACACACACACACATACACACACGCACACACACACTATTGGTTTTGATTTGGTAATATTTTACCTAGGATTTTTACATCTTAGTTAGTGATAGTGATGGGTCTATAAGTTTCCTTTCTTTTAATGTCTTCCTTAAGTTTTGGCTGGCCTCATAAAAATGATTAGGGAGTGGGGCCTGGATGGCTCAGTTAACCATCCCACTCTTGGTTTCGGCTCAAGTCATGCTCTCTTGGGTCATGAGGTGAAGCCCCGCATCCAGCTCCCCACTTGGCAAGGAGTCTACTTGAAGACTGCTGCCCTTCCTGCCATTTGCTTGCTCATACTCTCTCTCACTCTCAAATAGATAAATAAGTCTTTAAAAAATGATTTGAGCACTGAGCATTATACACAACTGATTAATTATTGAACTCTACATCTGAAAATAATGATGTACTATATTTTGGTTAATTAAATTTAAATTATAAAAAATGATTTGGAAAATACTCCCAATCATCCTCTGAAGAGTTTGTGTAAGATTATATATTTCTTAAATGTTTTAAATAAGCCCATCTTTGTAGGAGAATTTTCAATAAAGAATTTACTAATTTTGTTTCACTGTAGCCAGATAACATACTTTGTATTATTTCAGTCCTTTTAAATTTATTGAAACTCATTTTATGGTTTAGTGTATGGTCTCTGCTGAAGAATTTTTTTTTAAGATTTTATTTGTTTGTTTGACAGACAAAGATCACAAGTAGGCAGAGAGGCAGGCACGGGAGAGGGAGATGCAGGCTCCCCGCTGAGCAGAGAGCCTGTTGCGAGGCTCGATCCCAGAGTCCTGGGATCATGACCTGAGCCGAAGGCAGAGGCTTTAACCCACTGAGCCACCCAGGAACCCCTCTGCTGAAGAATTTGTTGTATATATTTGAGAATAATGTATATTCTGCTAGTCTAGAGTGTTCTGTAGATGGTAGATCTAGTTGATTCATAGTGTAGTTCAAGTCTTCCATTTCCTTGTTGATCTTCTGCCTTGATTGTTCTATCCATTGTTGGAAGTAAAGTACTAAAGTCTCCAACTAATATATTGTAGGAGTTTTTCATTCTCATATTGTGTGAGTCAGGATTCTCCAAGGAAACAGAAGCAAAAGAACATGTGTATGTGTATATGTGTGTGTGTTTATATACATAAACACATATATGGAGAGAGGGAAATTTTAAGGAATTGGCTCATGCAATTGTGGAAGGTTGGTGAGACCAAAATCTGGTGAGGTAGGCTGGATACTCAGGGAAGAGTTGTAGTTCAAATCCAAAAGCAGTCTACTGGCAGCATTCCTTCTTCCTTGTGGGAGATCAGCCTTTGGTCCCTTAAGGCCTTCAACTGACTGGATGAGGCCCGCCCACATTATGAAAGTCAAAGTCCATTCATGTAAATGTTAATCTCATCCATAAAAACCTCATGGAAATGCCCAGAATAATGTCCCACCAACATCTAGGCTGCATGGCTGAACCAAGTTGACATACATAATTAACCATCATACATACCTTTTCACAGCCCCCCTCTAGCAATTTGTCAAAGTTCCCATTTAAGTGTTCTTTAATTGGTCTTCCCTTCAGACTTTGTTATTCTTTATTACAATTATAAACCAGGTTATAGAATTAGAAAAACCCCGGGGTGCCTGAGTGGCTCAGTTGGTTACATGTCAAACTCTTGGTTTCAGCTCAGGTCATGATCTCACTGTCATGAGATAGAGCCCACAGAGGCTCCATACTCAGTGCGGAGTCTGCTTCAGATTCTCCCTCTCCTTCCCTGCTCACACTCTCTCTCTCAAATAAATAAATAATTCAGTTCAAATCAATTCAAAGTTGCCCTTCAACTTCTTATCCCTTTGTCTTTAAGCAGTTCTACCTAAGTTTTCTCTATGTTATGAATTAGGAAATTAAAGCCATTAAGGCTAACTGATTTGTGCAGGGTGATAATGCATATTAGAACTATTTGAATTCTTGTCCTTGTACACAATTCACTATAAATAATGTATTGAATTTGATAGTAATAAAATATACCATACAGGTGTTTTAACTATGTATGAGAATTTCATTTCTTTGAGAATGACAGGTGTATATTTTATTTAAACACTATATAATTAGTGAGATTGCTTGCTGCCTTTTAGTTCTAGTTATGTTTTAGACTAACCACCTTTGTCCCTAAATTTTTCATTTTGCAAGCATGAGTAGATAGCAGGGGTAGTCTAAGTAAGATGTCAATCACATGTATAAGGCATAGTGATCATTGATGAGAGGAATCTTAAAAGAACATTTAATTTAGTGCCGTTTTAGGGAAGGAGAGCCCACAGCTTCTTTTAATAATGTTTACTTTATTAATGACTTTTGCTGGAAGAAAAATGTTTCTTCCTGGAAATCCTGAGAAAGTTTCTTCTGAGCTATATTATTTCGGAACACCCTCATAAAAAAACAAGTAGATACTGGCTGAAAAATAGATACAGCTGAAAGTTTGAGCCTAATTTTCATATAGGAGAGTAATCTAATGGCTTGGGATGGAGATTTTTATTTCATTTGCATTCTAGGAGGCAGTATAATGTAAATCAAGTTAAATCTAAGTTTAAATTTCAGTTCTGCCACTTAATAATGTATGACTTTGGCCAAGATATTTAATTTTTTTGGATTTCACTACCTCCTTTTTCATAAGGTTATGAAAGGCTTAAATGATACACATGTAAAGAGAACCTAACATAGTCCTAGATACCTTACAGGAACTCAGCAAATATTGGTGTCATCCGTTTTTTCTGTATTTGTATGTTGGAAAATGGGAATGTTGACAAGAAATAAGACTGGAATCATTTCTCCTTGCCCTAGGGATGTATTTCCTGGCACTAATGAGAATGATATATCTCTTCAAATGCTTGCTCTACTGATAGTTAATACCTTATAATAAAGTGTGATTTTTTTTACCTCTTTACTTTTATATAATTTGAACTTTAAAAGAAAGACTATACCAGGACTCTTACAAGATAGATGTATTTGTATTGAGAATATATTAAATGTCACAAAATATAGTCTTAAAATTTGAAGGGAATAACCATGAAGATCACCTGGTCCTTTGTGTTTCCTGGGGCAGAATTCTCTTCCATGAACTTCTTGAACTAGATGTGTATCAACACTCTGCAAGAATAATTTCAGTAATTATGATCTTACTTCCTCTAAAGACCATCATTCTGATTTTAGAATGCTCCATTAAGGCACCTGGGTGGCTCAGTGGGTTAAGCCTCTGCCTTCAGCTCAGGTCATGATCTCGGGGTCCTGGGATCGAGTCCCACATCGGGCTCTCTGCTCTGTAGGGAGCCTGCTTCCTCCTCTCTCTCTCTCTCTGCTTGCCTCTCTGCCCACTTGTGATCTCTCTCTGTCAAATAAATAAAATCCTAAAAAAAAAATAGAATGCTCCATTAATTAGAATGTCCTTCCCTATTTTTTTCCTTTGCTCTCCTTATAATTCTGCCCTTGCTCCTTATTACCTGTAGAGCTTCACAGAATAAACAGCTTTGTTCCACAGGTTCCACAGGAACCATATCTTAGTCATTTTTTTTTATCTCATAGAATAGTAAGTACCCAACTCAAAATAGGGTTTTATTTAATGAATACTTAAAGTTCAGATTTTTTTAAAGTACTTCTGTATTTTTTTATATATAAACTTTAAAATTTAGTCAACATTTTTTATTTCTCTTGGTCAAAAATTATTTTTTTCAACTGTATTGACAAAATTAAACAAGGAATATTGATTTATGCTTATGTATAATACCACTTATATAATCTAGAAATGAATGGCTTTTTCTAAGGAAAGGATTAAAAATTAAATATTATTTACATCTCTTTCATTCATTCCTTCTTGTAGCACAATCTGTTTCTGAAGATTAAAAACATATTACATTTTTAAAAATTTCTTATACTTTATTTTGTAGTGTCTTTTGCACTCATTACAGACAATATAATTCTCTGTAACGAGACAATTACATTGTCTGTAATGTTAATGCTCTACTTCACTGATTCATCAGACTGTACAAAAATAACCAACATCCAGCTATATGATACTTAAGAACAAGTTCTAAAACCTAATGATAAGGAAAAATGGAAAATAGAAGGGCAAATTTATGCCATCCAAACACTAAGAAAGCTATTTAGTTACAGTAACTGTAAATCAAAAAAAGTTAAGGGGAAAAAAAGCATTAATAGAAACAAATGGAGTTATTTCATAATTATAAAGGGTTCATTCACCTAGAAGCTATAACAATTCTAGATATATATTCACATTTTCTGTGATTTTTTTAAACTTGCTCTATATTTTATTGCTTCCATTTTTTAAATTTTATTTTTTTCAGTGTTCCAAGATACATCATTTATGCACGACACCCAGGGCTCCATGCAATCAATACGTGCCGTCCTTAATACCCACCACCAGGCTCACCCAACCCCCTACCTCTCTCCCCTCCCAAACCCTCAGTTTGTTTCTCAGAGTCCACAGTCCCTCATGCTTTGTCTCCCCCTCCGATTTCCCCCAACTCCCTTCTCCTCTCCTTCTCCTAATGTCCTCTGTGTTATTTCTTATGCTCCACAAGTAAATTAAACCATATGATAATTGACTCCATTGCTTCCATTTTTTTAATTGAATGCTCTCTTCCAAATTTCATACCATCAGCAAATTTTTTAGAAACATTTTTCTTCATTATCTTTATTCAGCTGATTTCTCACATAAAGTAAATGACTCCCTTATTAAAACTAATCTTTATAGCAATTGATTTGTGCTTACTGGCTTCTTTTGTTATCCAGTTGTCTTTATGTCTGTTCCTATCTGACTAAGGGACAACAAGAATATTGGCTAATTGTCGTGAAAGATATTTGATACTAAATTATATGGAATTACCATACATAAGAACATAGTTGCAGTGGATGATATAGTTTACAATCTATTTCTTTAGAATTCTATAGCTATGGATTTTGATACCAACTACCTTGCCCTTCATTTTTGCTTCTTGTGGCTTATTGTTGCGTTTTGGCTTATGAATAATAGGTACATGTTTGAATGCTTACATTTGCATAAGTTTTCCAGGTACTTATTCCTCAGAGTGCAGGAACAATCTTTCAGGAGTCACATAACAATGTGTAAGATATTACTATATATCTTACTACATATCTTGACACAGTATCAATTCTTGTTCATTTATTGATACAGGAAAACATCTACCAGGTATCTAGTCTTTGATAAGCGTTATTAGCAAAATAAAATAAAACTATACTTTATTGAGCAGAATCATGAATCATGAATTCTCACCTACTCTTTTTCTCTTTCCTAAGAAATACAAGCATTTAATTCATTTCTTATAATGGGGAAGAGGGAGAGCATTTCCCAAAGAAAGAGAGGCATCATTTTAATTATAAAATGAATTAATGGAAATCTTTAAACTTTTCAGGATGAGAGAGATCCAGAGAAAGAAGATGAACTGGAACTGAAAAGAGGTCTTTTATACAGAGACTCTGCTTATGACAGTGACCCAGAGTATAGGTATGAGCTGGATTAATGCAGTGTGTTGAGATCTTTCTCACAGTTGGCATAAATATAACCTTTTTAATCTGCCTGGATTTGTGGGAAATTTAGACTCAAATTGATAATTATTTATTAGTAAGTTTTATTTTTAACTATATAAAACCTATTAAAATACTTTAATGATTTCATTACTGCAACTTTTCAGTGAAAACAAATATAGTCAATTAAGGGTGATACTGTCCATTTTACTTAAGATTTTTTGGGTATTTGACTGTCCTGCAAACCCACATATCCAGGGCTTATTTTCAGGTATATTTATTCTCATTCAAACAACAGTTGCCATAATTTTGGACCATGAGTGAGCTTGTTTTTAATAATACAAGAAAAACTGTTCTTCTAGCCTAACATTTCAGAAATGTTAGTAATAACAAAATTTTTGCAAGATTTTGCTAGCAAATATCATGAAGAGTTTTTAAAGCTCTGTGTCAGTTGCCACAGAATGTGATATTAAAAGCTGAGTGTAAATTGTGAGTTTAAGTAACTGAAGGTTCTCTGCATCCTTTGGTGTTATACCACTGATTACCACATGGCTTCCACCTTCTGAGTTTCCTGAAAAACAAGTATAAGAAAAAAAAAAAGCTCCAGATAATGGAATATGTCTTATTGCTAACTTGAGTTTTGGACTGAAGTTTCTGATCTTTACCCTGATAAGTTAGGCTAGATATTCTGTGAACATGTAAGGACTTCTCTTGCCCCTTACACAGAGTATAAATGTGAACTCCTTTCCCAAAGCTACTGCTTCCCAACCAACAGGCAACCTGGGCCTCCCATCAAGGGAGTAGCATATTACAGACGAGTTTGAAGAAACAATCCAAACAGGAAAAAGGAGATCCAAGAAAGTTCACACCTCAAGGAAGAAGACTTTTTACCTTTTATTATTACTATTATTTACTTAAAGATTTAGTCTCCAGATTGCTACTATATGGATTAGCCTCTCAATTTTAGTTCTTAATCTATATAATTGATTCTAATTTGGGTAAGAATGGATAGGATTGGTAAAGGAAAGTGATTTTCATACTTTTCGTATGAATAATAATTACCTGGGTTGCATCTTAAAAATATAGAGTTCTCCTTTCTACTCCCTTAGATTCTAAATCTTTACATAGAGGGGTGAGACCTAGAAAGCTGCATTTTAAGAAATATCATGGATGCTCCTAATGCAGCTAGTGTAAGGACCACATTTTGAAAAGCACTGGTCTGTATTTAAAGTTCGCTGTAAACCTCAGTATTGGTTCTTTTTCCAGTTCACCAAGCAATGTTACTGGCTAAGCTTTTGATTACCTGAGACTGTTTTGGTACCCCTCAGGTAAGAGTTAAGCAGAGTATCAAAAAAGTTCTGCTTATACATTTTTTTGAGATTCATTATATTCCTTGCCAGTTATCTTATATACACATTTTTTTAAGATTTTTTATTTATTTATTTGACAGAGAAAGAGATCACAAGTAGGCAGAGAGGCAGGCAGAGAGAAGGGGAAGCAGGTTCCCCACTGAGCCAAGAGCCCGATGTGGGACTCGATCCCAGGACCCTGGGATCATGACCTGAGCCGAAGGCAGAGCCTTAACCCACTGAGCCACCCAGGCGCCCCTTATATATACATTTAGACTGATAGAACCGAGTGGTCAGAACTTCAAGACCTCTTTTATAAGAATATATTTTATATTAGCTCCAGAAGCTATTGAAATGATCAGGATATTATTTTAGTTTTATCCCTAAGACATATTAAATATTCAGCCAAGGAATCACTCTCATTCTACTTTCCATCTCAAAGATGAGAGAACATGCACTCGAAGTCATCACCCATTGGCTTGCCTTAAGGCTTCCATCAGCAGACAACAAGAGGTGATTTGGGGTCTTGGCTTAATATCACCCCTCTGCAGACACAAATTAACACAGAGGTCCTGAGGAAGTCTGCATGGACCCCTGGAATGGCTGAGTGAGGAGCTCAACAAATCCTCTTCCCCAAAGCAACAACTAGACAGAAGAGTCAGAAACAATAATTTTAAGACTCTAAAAATTGAAAGGCATATAACAAATTGAGAAGCACTTATCAAGAAAATCTACTGAACCTCAGTAAGGGCAGTAGGAATCTGTGGCACTTTGCCCAGAACTCCTGGTTCCCAGCTCCTTGGGGCAGTCCTGCTGAGAGAGCTGCAGTGTGGCTGCCAGAGGAGACGGGCTATATGGAGCAGAGCATGGGAAATCCCATGTGCACGGAGATTAATAGAAACAACAATGATCCCACTGGCAAGCAGTAAGGAAGGCTGAGATCTACCTACTTGTTGGTACAGATAAAGATCCAAGGACCAGGTCACCAGAGTTGGTCTTGATAAAGTTGTACTTACTCTAGTAGTCTGGAACATTATGTTTATGTGTAAGGGTGTAAATAAGTCCAGGAGAAACTGGAGAGGCCCTTAGGGAGCCACTAGTCCATGGCTGAATGTGAGGCCTTGTGAAGGCAGAAAGTAATATCCAGGGCAGGCTTGCAAACTGGATAAACTTTGAATCTGTATTCCAAGTCACACATAGATCCATTGGCAAAAGATGGAACAAGCCTTTCTGACCAATCAGTTGCTAGTCACCAACCTATGCTAACCCAGGGGCAGCCCCTAAGAGTACAAGCTTAAAAGTAGAAACAATCATTTTTTTAAAAAAGAAAAGGAACAAGAGACATACAGGGCAAGGGAAACAGACTTCAGGCATTAGTCCAGGCAGGATACTAAACGAATAATCAAAAACAAAAAAAACCTGGTAAGGTCAAAATCCAGAGTCTTTGCAGTTTTTATCTAAAATATTGTTTCCAATAAAAAATTGCGAGACACACAAGAAATAGGAAAATCTAACCCATACAACTGAAGAATGAATTACTATAAACTGTCTTTGAGAAGGCTTGGATATTGGATTTAGCAACTGTGTTCAAAGAACTAGAGATCCTGTTTAATGAATTAAAGGCATGTATAATGGCAGTGACTCTTCAAATAGAGAATATTGATAAAGAGATAAAAATTATTTCTTTCATGTTTTGCTTCAAAATTATGCCTAGGACTCCATGATTGATCTTATGATCTACATGTGCACTGTGGTTATCATCCATGGAGCAGAGCAGAGAGGCCGTGCTTTCTATAGGAGGAGCAGAATGGGAAATTGGAGTGCCTGTTACTGTACACGGCAGCCTGTGCATGCTAGCTGTCCTAGGTCTTCTGACATCTTTGGTTATAAAATTCATTTGGAAGAAATCTCTTTTATCAAGGAGTTGTTAAGTAATCTTTTACTTAAAGTGCTTTGGGGTCTGGAGCCGGAGTTTGGGAAGAACTTTCTACCTGTGCTGACCTCCCTCTCTCTTATGTGTTGCCTATATTTTAGGAAATTTTAGACCTTCACGGGATAGCCTTGCCAGTGCCCAGGGTCCTAGTGTGCTTTTTAGTACCTGCTCTGTATAGCTCAGATTTCTTCAGTTTTCAGGGTGTTTAAATTTCTCCATATTGTCGTGTACTTCTGGCATAACTGTCTTACTTGCACGTTGTTCCTAATTAAAGACCAGGCATGAGTGATCCTTCATATAGATGGGAGTTGGTCACAAAAAGAGAGAAGTAAGGATAAAAATAATTTTAAATTCATCATTAAAATGTGAATTGACCTGTTTTGACTATTGTCTGAAATTTTTAACCATATTCTTTTATGGAACTAGCTAGTGATATAAACTGTTTTCTATTTACTTATGCATATTTTTCAGGTTATTAAGAGTAGAAATATGCTCGATATAATGTTTTAATTATGAAATTATTTGTAACTGAGTAATTTAAATTTTGACTGTATATATTTTTTTATCTTTATAGATTCCAGTATAGTTAATATACAGTGTTATCTTAGTTTCAGGTGTACAATATAGTGATTCAGTAATTCTGTGCTTCACCTGGTGCTCATCACACGTGCACTCCATCATTCCATCATTTCCATCGCCTATTTCACCTATCCCTCACCCCCTCCCCTCTGGTACCCAGCAGCTGAGTATTTTTGAATAACACAGGCTTGACTCTAGTTTTCATCTCTTCCCTATCGGTCACTATTTGATTAATCTGATGAATCTACTAAGATATAATAACAGCCAAAAGGCTGTCTTTAGTATTTAACAAATAGAAGAAAAAATCTAAATAATATACAGACTTAAAATCTCTTAAATAACTAAGAATAAACCTTCATTTTTAAGTGAGATAAATGTTACTTGATTCTAATTTGAATTCACTGGATCCTGTGTTATTAACTCAAGTATCTTAAAATCCTTTTTCATTAAATACTTAAGGTTGAACTTTTCTTTTTAAATAAATTTTGTCTAGGGGCACCTGTGTGGCTCAGTGGGTTAAAGCCTCTGCCTTCAGCTCAGGTCATGATCCCCGGGTCCTGGGATTAAACCCCACATCTGGCTCTCTGCTCAGCAGGGAGCCTGCTTCCTCCTTTCTCTCTGCCTGCCTCTCTGCCTACTTGTGATAGATGTCTGTCAAATAAATAAATACAATCTTTAAAAAAAAAGTTTAATTAAATTTTGTCTAGAAGGTATATTGATATTCAGAAATATTGGGGGTGCTGCATATTTTTGTGATTTTTCAAAGTGTCAAGATTGCAGCTTAGGAGTCTAGAAAATTCTCTGATGATTAAGACAGGGCAATGTTGTATTCATTTTTTAAAACAAAAATATGACCTTGGTAATTAGACTTAATATCAATGCGAGGGCATGTCCAATGTTCCAACTTGTTGCCTGCTTAAAAAATACTACTAAGCAACCGGAATGGTTTTAGGACTACCAAATCTTGGCAGACTGATTTAATTTTTTAAATAGATCATGAGAAAGTAATACATTAAGTACAACTTTCAGTAAGAATTATGATTTTATGACATTCTCATAAACAACTAGGCAGTTATGGTCTGAACTAATGTTAGGTGGACTGCTGGTTGGATGATGACATGGAAGAGACTATTACAGCAATCCCAAGTTAGATTCAAGAGGCATAATAAGTAGTAGTTCATGATGATATGCTTGAACTGTAGTTGTCTAAGCTCTAGTGATAACTGCCATTAGGAATAAAAAATGCATTTATTATTTTATGTAACCAGGGCAAAACAGGAAAATCCTCCTGAAGTATCACAGCTGTGCTCTTCATTAAATCAGTTTTATGTGTAGTTCTCTTTACTCCAAGTATGGGAGGGAAGTCAGAAAAGAATAATAAAAATAAATGAGATGGTCTTTATGGGTTTACCCTGCATTCATGAAACTGGATGGAGGACTTAAAATAGCAGTTTAAAATACTATTTTTTTTGTGTTTAAATAAAGAGCACTTGTCCCCTATATACATATTACTAAAAATAATGCTTGAGAATAAGGAGAATTTAGAGTAATCTTGATTCATTCGCCCACTCAGTAGAAATCCCTTCTGTGTCCTCCCATTGTAGGCTTATTATTCACTCCAAGATAAAATTATTTGACTTCTAACAGTTAAATCTTACTTTATTCTTACCTCTTCAGATGTACCTGGTATTTTATGATACTCCAAACTGTTTCATGCCTTGATTCTCTTATAATACGATGCCCGGAATAACTTCTGTCTTCTTGTTTATGTAATGAACACCTACTTATTCTCTAGGACTAAGGTCAGGTTTTTCCCTCTTGTGAGATCCTTTCATGACCTCAATAGACTGTTAGGCATTTTCTCCTCTATCCTGCCACTTCCTCTCATGTATTTCATTTGAATTGGCAACATTTTTCTCATAGTAACTATTTTATTATGTGTCTATCTTGTCTTCTATTAAATGTGAGCTCTTCTTGAAGGCACAGATATTTTACTTATCTTTGTTTTTGACAGTCCATCAAAGTCTTTGACATGTAATAGTTCAATTTCAAAAAATTGTTCCACTATTAAAATTAGGTTCTTTATTAATAATGATCAGTTACATTGCTAAAATTCCATCATTTAAGTAAACTTATATTTTGATTGTGGTATTTAATAACATGTTTAGATAAGGAATCAAGAAAGGAATTAATAACAATGAAAGCTCTTAGACTTTATTTGTTGTCAGTAGTTCATTTCTACACATTCTTAGTCATGGAAGGGGGGAAAAAAGACCTATAAGTAACCAGTCTTCAGTAAATTTCTCTGAATATACTTCTTTTACAGTTTACTATATAGTTTCTGCTGATGATAAAAGAAGATAAATGGCAAGATGCAATTTTTTTCCTTAAACGTTTTTGTTCCTATAGAAAACAAAGTCTTGGGGGACCTGGGTGGCTAAGTCAGTTAAGTGGCTGCCTTTGGCTCCAGTCATGATCCCAGAGTCCTGGGATGGAGCCCTGTGTCGGGCTCCCTGCTCAGCGAAGAGCCTGCTTCTCCCTCTCCCTCTGCCTGCTGCTCTGCCTACTTGTGCTCTCTCTCTATCCCTCTGTCAAATAAATAAATAAAATCTTAAAAAAAAAAAAAAAGAAAAGAAAATAGAAAAGTCTCTAATTCAGTGCTTTCTAATGATAGTTCCTAGACCAGTGACATCAGCATCACCCTGGTATTTTTAGAGATCCAAATTCGTGGACTCTAACTCAGTAACTCTGGAAGCGAGACTCAACAATCTTAGTGGTAATAGGCCTTCCAGATGACCTAATGCATATTATAGTTTGAGAACTACTGCTATAATTTATGTCTTTAATGACATTTCACCTTTATTGGTATCTTTAAAAATACAAAATACTTTTCAGATTTTAATAAACCATAATATATCCTCTTCCTGTTACATATTCTAAACCCCAAGACTTTTGAGTACTTCCATTCCTACTTTTCATCCATTCATCCATCTATACATCCACCCACCTATATGTCCATCCATTCCAGTGCCTCTACACATACATCACATCCTTAAAAATATTCTGTGTTTTGTGAATCAAAGTTTTGCTTGATAGGAACCTTTGTTGGGTATTATGGAAAAGATCTTATCTCTTTTATTATATAAACATCTTTAATCATATTGACTCTTAAATCACAATTTTGAAATGTGGAATGTCATCTTTAAAGTCACTTTCAGCTCTGATTTTTTTTTTTAGTACAAATGGCCAGTAGCCAATTTTGTAATCTTCATGGCCTTTTAATTATTTCTTTGAATTAATATTTTGGGGGTAGCATATCTATCGTACCTTCTGACCTTCTTTTCAATGAGTATTGAGGTATTTTGAGATATTTTGTCTGAAGACTATGTATAGAGTAGTATATGCTTGGCCTTCATTTGACATAGGAAACCCTGATGTAGGAAACATCAGGGTTTCAAGTGAGTTCATTCTTTTTGAAGCAAAAAATTACTAATGTCCTTTGTCTCCTAGTTCATGCTAAACTTTCCAAAGACCTTTCTCTTCTTTGCATATATGCTAGGCCTTATCAATACCTAGGAATTGAAGCTGTGCAGTTCTTGGATATTATCCTGGTCTGTTCTTTTTTCTCTTTTTTTTTCTTAATAGCATTATCATAATTAAATACAGGGCTCCCTACTTAAGTAGCAAGAGTAAGTTAAAACAAAATGTACCACATTAATAAAATATTATCCCCATTTTGAAAGTAACCATTTGATAGTATGTAGTACTGATGCAGTATTTTGTAGAATTTAGTAGGAATTCACTAAAATGCTTTGAATGAATGAATGCTGAAGACACTCTTGGTAAAATAGAGAACTATAATTTTTAAAAGCCTATTACTATAATAAAGCTTTTTAGAGTCACTTACACATATTAAACTTACTAATATATTCAGTAATGAAAATCAGAATTGACTCAATATGTTCACAGTTCATTAGAGATTTAATGCTTTCATGTCTGGAAGTAAATATCATTTTTAGGATTATGATACTCTTTTAGGATTATGATACTGCACCTATCTGTGGACCATATTAGGACCTGTTCTGTGTTCACATCTGCTTTGAAATTCAGACTTGCAGGCTGAACTAATTCCTAAATTCTCTCCAGAGAATTACAATATTCTTTATTAAATTGAAGAACTTTGCAATTTTAAATAGCAAAAACTCACTGCCAAATTTTACGAGCTCTAAAAGCATTAGGATGTATATTTTGGCCACTTTAACTCTTCTTTACAGAACCTTATCAGCTTTACATTTGCTTCTAAAAAGCTTTCTGAATTTTATTCATTCATTGCAAGCCACGGAGGTGATACTTTAAGGCAGCTTTGAGACATGAAAAAAAAATGTATTGTCTAATGGAACCAAAGCCGTAGCAAATCTGTGCCAGGTAACATTAATTATAGTAATTGATGATAGAGGTGGTAATTTGGTTTACAATCTCAGAAGAAATCTACACAATGTTTTTTAAGGTTAGCAGCCGTGCTGCTGCTTTACCTCTCTGAGTGTGGGGTAGAGGTGTATGTTAGAAATTCAGACTTCTGTTCAGTAGTTTATCATAGTAGAACTAGCCTGGCAACTAAACAAAACGTCGAATTCAAAAAAGAACATTGTTAGCTGGCCATCAGCATGTAGTAAAGTCAATGATTGTGGAAAAAGAGATAAGGACAAACCTGTGTTTTGTGAAATTTTAATTAGTTCATGACTTACTACAAAACAATACAACAAATAAAAACAACCAACCAAGCAAAACGCAACACTGTGGGATTCCTAAAGTAGTATGAGGGAACACAGGCAAATGCCTGGGCTGGTAGATATGGTTGCAGAGGCACAAAAGATGTAGAAATGTTTGTTAATACATTTGTGGGTATGTGATTTCCCTATCATTTGATTCAAACAGTAAAAAAAAAAAAAATGACAACAGGAGTGAAGCTTGGTGAAAAAATATCTATGAAATCAGAAATTATATTCAGTGGCTAGATTATTTCTTCAGCAAAGCTAATGAAAGAAATGTAACTATATCAAAGCAAGAACACTAAGACTTGGCTAAGGCCCTTTGAACAATTTTAAATATTATACTGACATTATTAGAAATTGTCTTAATTATCCCTCCTTAACTGAATGGACAAGATAGAAGTAATAATAGTCATGTTTTAAAACACTCTTGTTATTCCAGAGACTCTATCATTTTCAAAATTTTCCAGTGTGAAAGAGGCAGCACCCAAGTGTGAAGAAAGTATGATAGGATCTAGTAAATATAACTAAAAAAAATGAGGTAAAATTTCATTTTAGCAAGGCCATCAGGAAGTAGAGAGACCTATTGTCATGGTTCACAGAAGTGAATTTTTAAAAACATATCACCTATTTACTCTTCTCCTACCCCCTCAACCCCCCATGTTGCATCATGGACGGGACTGGAAGAGATTATGCTGAGTGAAATAAGTCAAGCAGAGAGAGTCAATTATCATATGGTTTCACTTATTTGTGGAGCATAACAAATAGCATGGAGGACAAGGGAAGATGGAGAGGAGAAGGGAGTTGAGGGAAATTGGAAGGGGAGGTGAACCATGAGAGACTATGGACTCTGAAAAACGATCTGAGAATTTTGAAGGGGTGGGGGGTGGGAGGTTGGGGGCACCAGGTGGTGGGTATTGTAGAGGGCACGGATTGCATGGAGCACTGGGTGTGGTGCAAAATAATGAATACTGTTATGCTGAAAAAATAAAAATTAATTAAAGAAAAAAAAACATATCACCTATATTACTTGTAATAGGGGAATATATTTAAGGTTTGTGTATCCTAAGTAATAATAATAGTGATAATATGATAAATGAATACCCTTTACTCACCATTCAGCTTCATAGAACATTAGCCGTACCTCTAAAGCCACCTTATGCTCCTAGCCAATTTCACCTCTTTCCATAGAGATAGCTGTTGTTACAGCTTTTCTATTGTTTTTTCTTTGTAGTTATACCACACATGAATCTATCCTTCAGCAATAAGTTTGTTTAATTTTCCTTGTTTTAGACTTTATATAAATGTAAGAATAACTGTGTATTGTTTAGAATTTGTTTTCTTTTTCACCTCATTTGTTTTTCAGTTTCACCTACATTGATGCATGTGGCTATAGATCATTAATTTTCCCTGCTGCATATTATATCATTATAGGCACATACCATTTTATGCATATCTGATCTAATCTAAATGGATATTTAGGTAGCTTCCAGTCCTTAGCTTTTTTGCAGAGTGTTATTATGAACATGTCTGTACATGTCTCCTGGTACACAAGTGCGAGAATTTTACTTGGTTACCCAGGAGTGGGATTACTGGCTTGAAACTGCATATTCAACCTTATTGGGTCATGCCAAACTCTTCCAAAATGAGTGTATAAATGTTCTCATCACTTTACGTCCTCATGGACCACCATGTCAGGCTCCAAGAATGATAACCCAAACTACTACATGCCTTTTTTCATGGTGTCTTTTATTGTGTTCAGGTGTTAGATTGACTTCAGGTCAAATAGCAAATTCTTCTTACAGATACACAGCCCTGAGAGTTCCTGTTTCACAATTGACAATAGAGGTAACATCATTGGACTGATAAGTCAAGGAAGAAATTGTTTGTTGGAAGTGAGATTTCAAATGCATGAATAAAATATTTGTGGCATTTAATAACCAGAACATACAGTTTTATATGGTACAAACTTCATAATCTCTATCATGCCTGAGAGTCTTACCTATAACAAGTAATTAATTTCTTGAAGTCAATTATTTATTTAAGAAAATAACTCAGTCCTTGAAAAAGTCAATATTTTGTTTCTGGCAAATGATATGTTAGGCCCAGAACTTAGTATTTATGATAGTAAACTTGTAACTTTGGTTATGTTTTTATAAAAGTACTATCAGACTTTCAAAAGGAGTTGCCTTTTCTTATTACCATTATAATCAACTTAGTCCTGGTCTATTTCATAGCTTCCTATCTATTCTCTCTTTTTTCTTCAAGATCCTCAAAATTGGATCCCTGTCACTTCAAATACACTTTTTGGCCTTGTTTTCCATTTTCTAGAAGTTGTTCATATTCAGGCTAATTTCCTGCTTCTCCTTGAGGACAATAGCAGTGTGCCATAGTGGAAGGGGCCTCAAGACCACAGATGTGGTATCTCTTTCTGTTCTGCCAGTCACTAGCTGGGTGGCCGTAGGCAAGTCCCTTGACTGAGCCTCAGTTTCCACAGCTACCAACTTCAGAGTGTCCTCAGATTTTTAGGTAAATGTGAAGTACCTAGTTGTTTAGTGTCTTGTGGTTAATAACGTCTGTGTGCAGAGTCAGCACTATACTATACATTTTACACATATTATCTTTGATTTTTTTAAAAGATTTTATTTATTTATTTGACACAGAGAGAGAGAGAGCAAGAGAGGAAACGCAAGCAGGGGGAGTGGGAGAGGGAGAAGAAGTCTTCCTGCTGAGTGGGCAGCCCGATGCAGGGCTCTATCCCAGGACCCTGGGATCATGACCTGAGCCAAAGGCAGCTGCTTAACCAACTGAGCCACCCAGGCGCCCCTTGTCTTTGATTTTTAAACAACACTGAAGAAAATACAGTAAAGGAAGCTGAGACCTGGGATGATTAAATAAATTGCCCCAGGGTCCACAGCTTATAAAGGAGCTGTTACCCAGTTTCAGGTCTGCCTGACTGGGGAAGCCGGGAGCTCTCATGACTGGCCTTCCCACAGCGTCTGCACCCTGCTTTCACCACATCACACGAATCTCTCTTCTCAGAATTCTTCGTAACTCTCTCAGGCACAATTTTCACTTTAGTGTTTTGTAATAGTTTCATACAAGTAGGGTCACTCTTTGAAGGCAAAGCCCTTATTGTCTTTTATTTCTCGCAGCCCAGAGTATCACACACTCATAAAGTACTCAGTAAATATTTGAATTATATAATACTACCTCTCATTGAGTTTCACCAGTTTTAATATTTTATATCCTTTTTTATAGCTCATTTCAGCAGCCACGTGGCCCTCTCCATTTGGATGATGGTGAATACTGGTCCAACAGGGCAGCCTCTTATAAAGGAAAATCCCACCGACCCATCTTTGAGAACAGCATGGACAAGATATACAGGAATTTGTACAAAAAGGCCTGTAGTTCTGTTTCTCATACACAGGAAAGCTTCTGAGACCATCCATGATAAACTGTATGGGTGTCTGTGTCAACTTCTCAATGAAAATGTTTGATGTGATCAATATCTGTATTCTTTTTTTTTAAACAGGTGGTTCTGAATAGTTAGATGTGAATAAGTTTATTGCTTCAAATGGTAAATTATCACAGGCAGTCCTTTTATTTTTAATCACAGACGAGAGTGCTCTGTTCTAAAAGTCAAAGCTCTGCACCATAATCACAGCTTCCAATCTGATTATGAGAAGGATGTTCTGCCACATATAGCTCATATCTCCATCTACAAATCCCAGAATAGATTCTCTCTAGAAATGGTCTGCCTTAATCACCTTGTGATTTTCTTTTCATCTGCTTGATTGGTTATCTTGTATAAGATTAATATGGACTCCTTTTTCTTGGTAATGAGCAAAAAAGATATACTATACAGAAATTAGTTTCCTAAGTTTAAAACCCGGATTTTACTAGTATTTTCTACTTAGTTCTCCTCCCCAAAAAAGGCTCCTTGTACTTCTTAGCTAATAAGAAATAGGTTTTTTTTTTTTTTAAGTTTATATAATCATCCACTTCCTCTTCTTTAAAAGAACTAAGTTACCTACAATACGGTCAGCTAGAAATAGCAGTGGCCATGTGTGACCCAAAATGTGAATAACTGATTTTTAAAAATAGAGTTCTTTGCATGATTTTCTTTTAAGGTCCTATCTCTTGGTGCAACCAGATTCAGAAAATAGCTTTTGTTAGCACGTAGAAACTCAGAAAGAATAAAGGGATTATATTGTATTTAAAACTCTTTAGAGTTTTCATAGGTACCAACTGACCCAGGAAAGTAGTATCTTTACCTAAAGGACACTTTAAACCATAAAGGGGAGTAAAATATTATACGGAATGCTTTGTACTGGAAAATCCGGTAGTTGATAAAATTAGCTCCTCTCTACCTGCCTTATCCACCCCTGTGAGGCCAGTGAGTCTTTGAAGATATGAAGAAATTGGCCACCTCGTATTTATCAGAGTAAGTGGAGGGAAAGTAGAGAATAGAAAATAAGTAAACTTGGCTGACAAGCTCGAAGAGTTGACTACAAGGTACTATTCTCTCATTGACTCTACCTATGGTTAGTTTTACAGTTATGATTTTAAAAAGAAAAAACTGAACTCCATTTAAGTTGAAATTAACATGTAAAATTGAGTGATTTGTTTTGTATTAGGAGAAAATATGTAATATTTGTTATATAATAATAGGATTTTTAAACTTCATGTTTAGAGTGTTCTGGCATGGCAATTAGGGATGTATGGGAAAGCGCGCCAGAGAAAGGGGCCAGGAGGCCTAGGCTTTAGTTCCATCCTGCCATTCTCCTGCTGAGTCTCTTTAATTCTCTGGGCCCAACTCTCCTCAGCTATCAAATGAAAAGAATGAAGTGGATCAGCATTTCCTGAAACGTTCTGTGGACTTCTAGTCTAAGAGATGGCTGTGGGCATATAGATACAGATGTTTCATTAGTCATATAAGCTGAGGAGACTCTATGCATGAGATTCACACTCCCCAACTTAAAGAGTCATAAGTAGGAAGGCAGGAGTGAAAGGCAGTGCTATCGATACTGGAACAGCCATTCCAGACAGAGCTGTCTGGGCAAACTAGCATGTATGGCTGATAGAGTAAACACTGGCTTGTTGGAGGCACTAAAATATCCTGGCATAACCCTCTTTCACTCTAGCATCTGGTCTGGAGTCTGACACATAATTAGTGCTCATTAAATATTTTTTGAATTAGCCCAGAATTTCCTAAGTGAGCGTGTAGCAGTATTTGTCATTATGGCGATCCTTCCCCACCCATCCCACCCCCTCAGCTCCCCACACTCCCTTTCAAGTATGCCGTCCTCAGGTTCATGTAGACACTGTCAGGGAAGTAGTACACTACGCAATCATGGAGTTACCCCCTGGCTGTAAGTTGTAGGATGGCATTTTGTACAATGAGCTTTTGAAGGTCAACAATGACTAATGCTTTTTTTGTTTTTTAATATCATCAGTGAAACTTAGTATGTTTTGATTTTGTTTTTGTTTTACATGTGGAAACAAATGAAAAATTCTTCCATTTAAAAGGTCCTGCTTGGTGAAAAGCACAAATACGAACTTCAAAGAAAATTTCACTGTCATAGAAAATCTCCCAAGTGAATAATTACATCAAAAGTTAGCTATTACACCTATTTCTGCCATCAAAGGGGAACTTAAGAATATGATATTCTGAAAGATATTCTCCTGTGGATTACATTTGATTTCTCTCTGAAGGATCAGATGAAAATTTCCAGATATATCTAGTGTCTTAGCTAAGTATCTATTTCCATTTCCTGGGGGAAGGAGTGGTCTTTGTTGCTCTCCCTAACTATTACTATGAATTCTTATGTTAAATTATTTTTTAAGAGTAAAACCTTTAAATACTAATAGTTGTCTTTTCTCGTTGTAAGAAGCAGAATGATGCAGTTATTTCCTTAGCCTTTTAAAAATATTTCTTATAATCTAGTAATAGTCATTGGATTTAATATGAAAGATAAATTGATCTTATTCTTCCTTTTAAGGTATTTTTGTCCTTTAAATAAAAAGAAAAAAGCCCTGGGAATTCCAGGAAGAAAGATGTCAATTCAACTTAGAAAAAGATGTGTGGGGGCGCCTGGGTGGCTCAGTGGGTTAAGCCGCTGCCTTCGGCTCAGGTCATGATCTCAGGGTCCTGGGATTGAGCCCCGAATCGGGCTCTCTGCTCAGCAGGGAGCCTGCTTCCTCCTCTCTCTCTGCCTGCCTCTCTGCCTGCTTGTGATCTCTCTCTGTCAAATAAATAAATAAAATCTTTAAAAAAAAAAAAAAAGAAAGAAAAAGATGTGTGATTTGACAAAGAGTGAAGTCTTCATGGTCCCACTATTAGCTATACAATCTTGTTCAAGTCATTTATCCTTCTTGAAGCTAAGTTTTCTTATCTATAGGGTGATGAAGGGGTTAATTTAGAAGGGGCTTTTAATGTTCCAACATTGCTATAATTATGTAATTGATTAACATGGAAGATAAATAAGTTCTAGGCTGCAGAGTTGTATTGTAACTGCAAAGATTAATCCCCTGATTAAAAATCTGGAGCAGATAGAGCATCCTCCTTGTGTTCATTTTCCAATAGTAGCTTTATTGAGATATAACTCATATACTATAAGGTTTACCCTTTAAAAGTATACATCTGCATGGTTTTTAGTATATTCACAGCGTTGTGCAGCTATAACCACTAGCTAATTATAAAAGTTTTGATGACTCCAGAAAGAAATCCTGAACCCATCAACAATCACTCTCCATTCCCTTCTGTCCTCCCCTCCTGGCAACCAGTCTCTGTGCCTGTTCTGGCATTTCATATAAATGGACTCATACCATATGTGACCTTTTGTGTAGCGTAATGTTTTCATAGTTCATCTGGGTTGTAATGCACATCAGTACTTTATTCCTTTGGTGATTAAGTAACAGTCATAATGTGGGTGCACAACCCTCAGATGATGAGCATTTGTATTATTCCCACTTTGGGGATATTATGAAGAGCACTGGCATGATATTTGTGCATGAGTTTTTGTGAGAACATATCTTTTCATTTCTCTCAAGAGTAAACCTAGAAGTGGAATTGCTGAGTCATATGGAAACACCGTGTTTGACATTTTGAGGAACAGCCAAACTGTGTTCCAAATGGACTCCACTATTTTATAATTTTTGTGTTTTCCTAATTTTACCTTAGGATTTTGGGCTCCTTACACATTTAAACATCATCCACCCATTCATCACATGTTTACTGAGCACTGTGTTAGTTGTAGAGTGTATCAGTTTTTACACATACGGGTGTGTGCATACCCACACGTGTGAAGAGTCTGCTGAAAAAGACAACATTGTATTCCAACATTTGCAGTGGTTGGTACCCTCTACAGTGGAAGACTACAAGAATGGGAATATAATGCAAGAATGGGGACACAAGGCTTTCTAGCTTGATACAGAACTTGCAAAAGCATAAAAATGGGGGAGAGCATGGTTGTTCAGAAAACTCCACGTGCTGTCACTGGAGATTGTCCACAGGGGTGCAAGACCTTTGGGAGGACGTGTTGAGTGCAATAAAAGAAGGGCAAAGAGAATGATAGGCCTGGAGCAGCACTGGAAGAGGTGACCTTTGAGCTGGACATTGAAAGATGGGAATGATTTTTGAGGAAAGGAAACCAAGATGGAATAAACTAAATATTGATCAGGTTTTATGAGGGGAGAACTGGGATAGAAGGAAATATTTAGTAATCAGTTAAAAATTAAAGATCTAGAACTTAGGAGAATTCAGAAGTAGAGAATAGATTTTGAAATCAGATAAAATAATGAAGTGAGAGAAAAACAAATGAAAGCTGTCTGCTGTTCTTGTCCTAATTGGTACATGACCATTATAGGTGCCCTGACAGAAGGAACCTCAAGCAATTGCATGTTTTGCTTATTGTGGAGGCTCTGGTGGCTAGCATGTTAGAGGGCCTTTTAGAAATTAGGAATAATAATGGAATTATATTTCTATTATAATTAGGGAAATAGCTAGAAATTCATGTACAAAATGAAGAGGTAAAAGAGGAAACCCAATTTTTTTGTTATGAGTTATTATCTCTGAGTGACACATTTAGTTGGGTAATATAAAATTTCTTAGACAACCAGAGCTGGTGAATATTCATCCATTCAACAAATATTATCAAAGGTCTTCTCTGTTCCAGGCAATCTGCACAGCACTGACTCAGCGTCCAAAGATAAACAAAAATGTAGTTTCTGACCTGAGTTCATGGGGGGAGACTGACATTTATTTACTTATTATATTGAGAGAAGTACTGTAATCAATGATAGAAATGCTATAAAGATGAAAAGGAAGTCCTGATTAATTCTTAAAGGTGTCATATACTTCAGGAATTAGTAACTAATGATAACTGAAATTAGCTGGTATTCTACTAGATGGTCTGGATAGCATAGGCCTTAGAAAATCACTAGGACTTTTATTAAAGTAGGAAGGAAATAACCCAACACAGAACAGATATGAGCATATATACTGCCACACTTACCTTGTTCTTTACAGGTTAATATTAGTTCTTATTCTCTTTACTAAAAATAACTCTACTTTTGAGGGGAAAATGTGTGTTGTGTATAAGAGATTCAAGAAAGTACGTTTTGCTATATTTCTATAGATCACCTCCACAAAAGTACTGAACATGAGTTAGTAAAATCAGGACTCTTGAACTCAAGGAACTCATTTTGACTATTGATGGAG
The DNA here is from genome assembly GCF_902655055.1 of Lutra lutra. NCBI lineage: Eukaryota > Metazoa > Chordata > Mammalia > Carnivora > Mustelidae > Lutra > Lutra lutra. Next base: position 159,577,274 of record NC_062281.1, read on the forward strand.
GATCAGACAAACAATGCTAATATAGTGTCCAAGGATTTCCTTATTTTTAGTCTTATTATGCTTTATGTAGGCTTTTCTAGCTTAGGACTATTTCCTCGTCTTTGTGTTTCCAGCACCACAATCTGAGCATAGTTTTATTATAGCACTTAAACTGAATTACAAATGCCTTTCTTGTATGTCTTTTTCTACTGGTCTAGGGCCCTGTTTACTTTTTTTTTTTTTTTTAAGATTCTATTTATTTGACAGACAGAGATCACAAGTAGGCAGAGAGGCAGGCAGAGAGAGAACGGGAAGCAGGTTCCCTACTGAGCAGAGAGCCCCAGGTGGGGCTCGATCCCAGGACCCTGGGATCATGACCTGAGCCGAAGGCAGAGGCTTTAACCCACTGAGCCACCCAGGCACCCCCCTGTTTACTTTTTTATCTGTGGCACAGAGCAGCTGTACAAGGTTTGTTGAATGACTGCATGAAAGAAAAAAATACATGAAGGGCCACTAAAAATGATACAAAGCCCAGCTATCTGGACAGAAGAAATAAGAAGACCTGATAGGACTTGCTTTCAGCTAGTTTATACATACCGGTAGCTAAAAGAGAAAACAAAGGAAAAGAGAAAAATCCTAGTTGAACCATAGTCCTCAAGAAGAAAGAAATGGTTCATCAGTTGAGAGAGTTAGTGTTTATGTAGTGCAATCTATTTTTCAAAAAAGTACCCTCAAATTAAGAAAAAATAAATCATACGATGGCCTGTCTTTTTGTTTGGCTGTTACTTGACTAAGCAACTGAAACGTACAGCATTCAGGTGCCGAGGGCCAGGTCCTACTCAGCTGCTGCAAGAGGTGATAAGTACAGAGTTAGGCAGTGGACCAAGCAAGCAATTGTCTGCAATTGTTTCCAGCACCTTCTATTCCAATGGAGTTTAATTAAATCCCTTCTATGAAATGCAAATTCCATGGTTCCCAAGAAGAGCCTTAAATGTTCTTTCCCAATGTCTTATGTTTTATCATTCACGAAGAGGCACATTTTTGACTGAAGGATTGAATAATTTTCCATCTTCCAGCCTTCAGATGTAACTAAGGTACTCAATCTAGAAACTGTGGCTCTCTAGATTAATTAAGAGTTGGTATATTAAGGCATTTAAATGAATATTTAAGCAAAACTGTCTCAATGAAATAGTTTTTTTAAGCTAATATCTTGAACCTTAGTATGTTGTATTCAAGTTATGCTAAGTCAAGTAAATGAACCTGATGGAAGAGAATGCATTATGCTCTAATTTGTACTATATGAATGTTTGCAGCATATTGGGGGGGTAATTGGTGAGGGTAATTTTTTTTTTATTCTCATCCCCATCTAAGCATCATCTTTAAAGTTATTAAAACAAGGGAATTAAAGTCATACTTATGTAAGGACACCATCTGTACTTGATGATATACATATGTTATATTATTTGATCTTCCCAACAGCCCTGTGAGCTAGGGTACGTATAAGTAATCTCAGTTTTATAGACCAGATAACCAAGGATCAAACTGCTATGATTGACTAGGGATAAATACAGACAGTATATGGTAAAGCTCAGATTTGAATCTAAAACCCAATTTTTCCTCTCAAGTAAGTGGTTACAAAAACTCAGCTTGTTACAGTTAACATTTTTAAATAGTGGGGCTAGTTCTTCAGGAAACTGCTATAGATTATGACCCCAATTTAATTAATATTAATGTAGTAAAACCTTGGGCAAATTTCCAACATCCAAACACTAATAGTGAATAAAGAGATCATTTCATAAGCTAAGGTAGAAGTTGGTGGAAGTATATGAAAGGAACATCACTGAAGATTTATTTTAACCTGAAATTTCATGGTAACCAGAAATGATGTATGGGGTAGTTCCAGGTAAAAAGACAATGTGCGTTCTGTGGAACACTAGTTACCCTCTATGAGTAACTACACATTCAAGCATCACTAACATTTCTTTTTTAAAATAGCTTTATTAATGTATAATTGATATACAAAGAACTATATCTATTTAATATGTACAGTTTGATAAGTTTGGACATATGCAAACACCTATGATACTGTCAACACAATCAAGGTAATAGTCATGTTCAACACATTCCAGTCTCCTTGTGTCCCTTTCTTTATGTGTTAAGTATAGACACCATGCCATACAGTAGTTCTCTAGGACTTACTGATCTTCGAGAACTAAAACTTTGTTATTACTAACAAAGATATTATCAGATATCTGGTTTGCCAATATTTCCTCCCATTCCATAGGTTGTCTTTTTCATTCTGTTGATTGTTTCCTTTTCCATGCAGACAATTTTTAAATTTGATATGGTTCCATTTGTCTATTTTTACGTTTGTTTCCTTTGTTTTTGGTGTCTTACCTAAGAAATCATTGCCAAGATCAATGTCAAGAAGCTTTTTCCCTGTTTTCTATTAGGAATTTTATAGTTTCAGGTCTTAGGTTTAAATCTTTGATCCACCTTTTTTGTATGTACAGTATAAGGTTGGAACTTCCTTCATTTCTGCATATGGATGCTCAGTTTTCTCAGCACCACTTATTGAAGAAACTGTCCTTTCCCATTGTGTGTGTTCTTGGCACCCTCGCGCCAAGATCAGTTGACTATATATGTGTTGCTTTATGTCTGGACTCTGTCTCATTGCTATTGTCTTTCTTTATATCAGTGTCATACTATTTTAATTACTGTAGCTTTGTAATTCAGTTTGTAATCAGGAAGTATGATGCCTCCAGCTTCTTTGTTCTTTCCTAAATCACTTCAGCTATTCTGGGTCTAAAGGTTCTGTATTAATTTTATGATTGTTATGTTATTCTATTTCTGTTTTTAAAAAAAAAAAGTGCCATTAAGATTTTCATGGGCATTGGGGCGCCTGGGTGGCTCAGTGGGTTAAGCCTCTGCCTTCGGCTCAAGTCATGATCCCGGGGTCCTGGGATCGAGCCCCGTGTCGGGCTCTCTGTTCAGCAGGGAGCTTGCTTCCCTTCCTCTCTCTCTCTGCCTGCCTCTCTGCCTACTTGTGATCTCTCTCTGTCAAATAAATAAATAAAAAATCTTAAAAAAAAAAAAGATTTTCATGGGCATAGCGATAAATTTGTAAATCACTTTAACAAGTCACATGGTAGCCAAAAAAAAAAATACACGCACACATACACACACACACAACATACAGAAGATACACAAAATAAAAGAAAGGAATAAAGCATATCCCTACCAAAAATCAATAAAACACAAAGGAAGACAACAGAGGAATAAAGGAACAAAAGAACTACAATACCAAAATGTCAAAGTAAGTCCTTTCCTATCAGTAATTACCTTATATGTAAATGGATTAAGCTCTTCAATCAAAAGACATAGAGTGGCTGAATGGATAATACAAACCCAACTATATGCTATCTACAAGAGACCCACTTTATATTTCTTTATATTTAAGGACACACTCAGGCTAAAAGTGAAGGAATGGAAAAATGGTATTCCAAGCAAATACTAAATAAAATAGAGCATAGGTGGCTCTATTAATATCAGAAAAAAAAATAGGCCTAAAGTCAAAAACTGTCATGAGCATCACTATTTCTGTTGCATTAGTTTAAAGATGTTTAGTGTATGATATAATTCAGAAATAAGATGAGAGGAAACCTTCAGTGTCTTTGAACATATGTAATAGAATTGAGAATAAGTGTATTCTATTAGAGACTTTTAACAATGAGACACATTATTCACTGGAGTTTTGTGTGTTTTTTAATAAAATTAGTGATCTATGCAAAAAGGAAGGATTTACATATATATATATAGCTTTTCAGAAAGTTCTTCCAGGAGACTGAGAGCAACATTGCATAGTAGAAAAAATACTTCCTCCACAACTTTTCTGAACCTTTTTTTTCCACCTGTGAAATAATAAATATTGCCCTCCATTATTCAGAGAAGTGTTAAAATTAAATAGGAAAAATAAGTGTGGACATTCTTTGACATATATGAAGTACTATCATAATTGCTTTTTGAAAATGATCTGGGAAAATGAATTTGCAATTTCAAAAATATTCCATCTAGTACAATAGCAATGCTATTGGTTTTAAAGTTGAACACACCTCAGATTTCTTTCTCTGATTTTGTCGCCTCTGTGTTACTTAACCTCTCTGAACTTGTATTCTCACTTGTAAAATGGAAGATATTTTCATAGAGTTATGACATTTATTTTTTTAAAAAACCATTTATTTTTTTAAGTAATCTCCATGCCTAAGTGGGGCTCAAAATCACAACCCCCAGATCAAGTCGCATGCTCTACTGACTGAGCCAGTCATGTGCCCCCAGTTGTTATGACAATTTAAAGAGTTAATGCATGTAGAGCACCTCATAAAATGCATGGTGATCAATAAAGGTAACTTTAATAAATGAAATTCCAAACCAATATAAAAGTAGTATTTTGAAAAATCTTGATCTGATTGGAAAGCAAAAAGTGGAATATGAGCTATGTGAATAAATGTAAAAATATTCAAAATTATTTTAAGAAATGAAACCGCATTACTCAGATTTTTGGTATAACTTTCAGATTTGCTAGTTATTTAATTTAGGCAGGTTGTACAGCATACGGAAAGAGCCACATATACCTGGGTTTGAATTCTGTACTGTGGTGCTATCTGGACATATTGAACCTTATTTTTATCATTAATAAAATGGGAATGATACCTATCTGGGATGGTTATTATGAAGAATACATTAGGTAAATGATGCAAATATTGTAGGTAAATGATGCAATGTGACTAGCATTGTACTTGACAAAATGCTTAAAATGATTTAGTTCCCTTTCCCTGTCATTAGTTTCATCATTGTATGCATAAATCCACCCAAGCATACACAGCTGCCTTAGCATCATTATTTCTATTTTTAAAAATCCTGTTAAACTTGTATACAAGCGTGCCTTTTGGTAAAGGTTTTATGTAGCTTTTACAAGTGAAACTAAACACATGACCTCAGTCTCTAACAATATTGCCCACTTCCACTCTGTATGTGGCTTCTCTTACTTGTGAAGATATTATTTGTGAAATAAAAATAAATTTAGTTTGAGTGTATGTCCCATAAAACCAGTTTTGATCCTAGGAGGTTTATTTTGTCCTTTATTTGTTTTAGATTTAACACAGGTATGTTTTACAAATTAACCACATATATATTTTTTAACTTGGGGGATGTTAGAAGTAGAACTTAGAGTAAGTTACCCTAATTCAACAGAAGTAGCCAGATGAACATTTCTGTAGCTCTTGAAAATTATAATGAATGTGACTGAGCAATTACCTTTTCGAGAAGACACATTTAGATACCAGAGAGGTGTATGTATGCACACACACACACACACACACACATACACATAGACATGTACCTTTTCTTAAGAAGACCAATCTTAGGTTTACCAGGTAAATTCTAAAAAATTTTTAATTACAAAGATTTCCTTTAGAGATCTGAACCCAAGATAAAAACAAAGTAAAATTTTAAATATATTTAAATAATTTTGGAAATTGCTGGCTAATGACTATTTTAGCTATTGATCTTACTGCCTATGAATTACTTACTGTCCAGAAAAATAATCTAGTGGTTAGATACACAGGCTCTGGAATCCCACTGCTAGATTGCCTTTCCACTTCCATCACCTAATACTGTGTTACCTTAGAAAAATAAACATATTTCTTTACATCTTAGTTTTCTCATCTGTAAGTGAAGATAACATTACCAGTCTCATGGGGTCACTATGAAGATTAAATGAGCTAACAAATATAAAGGGCTTGAAACATGCCTAGCACCTCGTAAGGGCTCTGTAAATGATACTTACTATGATGATGATGATGTAGCTAACTGTGGGACTCATCTGAAACATGTTTTCTGAAACATTACTTAGTAGAGCTTCCTTCTCCCTGTTTTTAATAATATGCTGCTATTAAAAAGTTATATTGAAATCTACCACTGGACAAGGACATGTTAAAAATATTTCACATTTTCCGAAAGGATAGAAAAAATATGCTATCCTGTTCTTTGTGGCCCAGCAGTTGTTCACATATGATATATTCCTAAAACTGCTGCATAAAGAATGTGTTTTGGCATAGAAACTGCATAATTTGGAGAGGTTTTTGTTGATAATCTTAAACAAAAACAGTCAAACTCATTTCAGTTCCACTGGAAACCCTCGGGGCTGGCGGAAGGGGGGGAGGTTGTTTTTGCCAAATGAGAAAAAAGATGCCAGCTTTTGAATTAGGAAGTATTTTCAAGTGTTTGTGTGGGGAAAAATGAAAAAAAGGAACATCTGACTTCAGTAAATTTTTATATACCAAACATTCAAAGCCTTGGAAAACTATTTTCACTAAACTTTTACGATAATAGCTTGTATTTTACATAGCCTGTTATCGTTTTCACACATTTTTTATAGAAATTATAACTCCCCATAACACGTTTATGAATTAGGTAGGGCTGGGATGATAATGCCCATTTTTGACAAATGAGAAGACTCAGGTTTGGGTTAAGCATCTCTTGTAGTCCACAGTGGGAGTGTAAGTGGCTGAATGAGGATTTAAACCCAGATATTAATATTTTCTCATAAATATCCTATAGAACTTTCCCCCAATATTGTTTGGTTTTCCTTAGGTATTGGATTTAATATCAAACTTTAAGAGATAATATTTGATTCACTTGTATTTTTGGAGGAGGCTTATTGTCCCTCATTCAGCTTTGTTTATATGTTTGTGAATATCTGCAAATCCGTGCTTTTCGAGGAGTCAAGATGGCAGAGAAGTAGCAGGCTGAGACTACTTCAGGTAGCGGGAGATCAGCTAGATAGCTTATCTAAAGATTGCAAACACCAACGAATCCAACGGGAGATCAAAGAGAAGAAGAACAGCAATTCTAGAAACAGAAAATCAACCACTTTCTGAAAGGTAGGACTGGCAGAGAAGTGAATCCAAAGCGACGGGAAGATAGACCGCGGAGGGAGGGGCCGGCTCCCTGCAAGCGGCGGAGCAACGGAGCACAAAATCAGGACTTTTAAATTTTTTTTTTTAAGATTTTATTTATTTGACAGAGAGAGATCACAAGTAGGTGGAGAGGCAGGCAGAGAGAGAGAGAGAGAGAGAGAGAGAGGAGGAAGCAGGCTCCCCACTGAGCAGAGAGCCTGATACGGGGCTCGATCCCAGGACCCTGGGATCACGACCTGAGCTGAAGGCAGAGGCTTTAACCCACTGAGCCACCCAGGTGCCCCAAAATCAGGACTTTTAAAAGTCTGTTCCACTGAGGGTCATCACTCCAGAGGCTTAACCGGGGTGAAGCCCACGCGAGGTCAGCGTGGCCTCAGGTCCCGCAGGGTCACAGGAGGATCGGGGGTGTCTGAGTGTCGCAGAGCTTACCGGTATTAGAATGGGGAAGCCAGCTACAGAGACGGACCAAGGAGTGAGCTCTAAGCTCGGGGTTACCTTGAACTGGTCGCAGGCTCGGTCAGCTCGTAGCGCGGCCGGAGGCCAGGGTGACGGGAGTAATTGGGCGCTGTTCTCTGAGGGCGCACTGAGGAGTGGGGCCCCGGGCTCTCAGCTCCTCCGGGCCGGAGACCAGGAGGCCGCCATCTTCATTCCCGCCCTCCGGAACTCTACGGAAAGCGCTCAGGGAACAAAAGCTCCTGAAAGCAAACCAGAGCAGATTACTCAGCCCGGCCCCGGGTAAGGGCGATGCAACTCCGCCTGGGGCAAAGACGCTTGAGAATCACTACAACAGGCCACTCCCCCAGAAGATCAGCAAGAAACCCAGCCAGGACCAAGTTCACCTAGCAAGGAGTGCAGTTTCAATATCAAGGAGAGCAGCAGAATTCCAGAGGAGGAGAAAGCAAAGCACGGAACTCATGGCTTTCTCCCCATGATTCTTTAGCCTTGCAGTTAATTCAATTTTTTTTTTCTTTTTCAATTTTTTTTCTCTTCTTCTGCTAAATTTTTTTAACTTTTACCCTTTTCTTTTTTAACGTTTTTTAACTAGTTTATCTAATATATATATATATATATATATATATATATATTCCTTTTTATATTTTTTCTTTATTGGTTTTCTTTTTTTAATTGTTTCTTTTTTTTTTTTTCTTTCCTTTCTGAACCTCTTTTTATCCCCTTTCTCCCCCCTCATGATTTGGGATCTCTTCTGATTTGGCTAAAGCATATTTTCCTGGGGTTGTTGCCACCCTCTTAGTATTTTACTTGCTCCTTCATATACTCTTATCTGGACAAAATGACAAGGCGGAAAAATTCACCACAAAAAAAAGAACAAGAGGCAGTACCAAAGGCTAGGGACCTAATCAATACAGAAATTGGTAATATGTCAGATCTAGAGTTCAGAATGATGATTCTCAAGGTTCTAGCCGGGCTCGAAAAAGGCCTGGAAGATATTAGAGAAACCCTCTCGGGAGATATAAAAGCCCTTTCTGGAGAAATAAAAGAACTAAAATCTAACCAAGTTGAAATCAAAAAAGCTATTAATGAGGTGCAATCAAAAATGGAGGCTCTCACTGCTAGGATAAATGAAGCAGAAGAAAGAATTATTGATATAGAAGACCAAATGACAGAGAATAAAGAAGCTGAGCAAAAGAGGGACAAACAGCTACTGGACCATGAGGGGAGAATTCGAGAGATAAGTGACACCATAAGACAAAACAACATTAGAATAATTGGGATTCCAGAAGAAGAGGAAACAGAGAGGGGAGCAGAAGGTATGTTGGAGAGAATTATTGGAGAGAATTTCCCCAATATGGCAAAGGGAACAAGCATCAAAATCCAGGAGGTGCAGAGAACCCCCCTCAAAATCAATAAGAATAGGTCCACACCCCGTCACCTAATAGTAAAATTTACAAGTCTTAGTGACAAAGAGAAGATCCTGAAAGCAGCCCGGGAAAAGAAGTCTGTAACGTACAATGGTAAAAATATTAGATTGGCAGCAGACTTATCCACAGAGACCTGGCAGGCCAGAAAGAGCTGGCATGATATATTCAGAGTACTAAATGAGAAAAACATGCAGCCAAGAATACTCTATCCAGCTAGGCTATCATTGAAAATAGAAGGAGAGATTAAAAGCTTTCCAAAAACTGAAAGAATTTGCAAATACCAAACCAGCTCTACAGGAAATATTGAAAGGGGTCCTCTAAGCAAAGAGAGACCCTAAAAGTAGTAGATCAGAAAGAAACAGAGACAATATACAATAACAGTCACCTTACAGGCACTACAATGGCACTAAATTCATATCTCTCAATACTTACCCTGAATGTTAATGGGCTAAATGCCCCAATCAAAAGACACAGGGTATCAGAATGGATAAAAAAACAAAACCCATCTATATGTTGCCTACAAGAAACTCATCTTAAACCCGAAGACACCTCCAGGTTTAAAGTGAGGGGGTGGAAAAGAATTTACCATGCTAATGGACATCAGAAGAAAGCAGGAGTGGCAATCCTTATATCAGATCAATTAGATTTTAAGCCAAAGACTATAATAAGAGATGAGGAAGGACACTATATCATACTCAAAGGAACTGTCCAACAAGAAGATCTAACAATTTTAAATATCTATGCCCCTAACGTGGCAGCAGCCAACTATATAAACCAACTAATAACAAAATCAAAGAAACACATCGACAATAATACAATAATGGTAGGGGACTTTAACACTCCCCTCACTGAAATGGACAGATCATCCAAGCAAAAGATCAACGAGGAAATAAAGGCCTTAAATGACACACTGGACCAGATGGACATCACAGATATATTCAGAACATTTCATCCCAAAGCAACAGAATACACATTCTTCTCTAGTGCACATGGAACATTCTCCAGAATAGATCACATTCTTGGTCCTAAATCAGGTCTCAACCACTATAAAAAGATTTGGATCATTCCCTGCATATTTTCAGACCACAATGCTCTGAAGCTAGAATGCAATCACAAGAGGAAATTTGGAAAGAACCCAAATACATGGAGACTAAACAGCATCCTTCTAAAGAATGAATGGGTCAACCAGGAAATTAAAGAAGAATTGAAAAAAATCATGGAAACAAATGATAATGAAAACACAACGGTTCAGAATCTGTGGGACACAACAAAGGCAGTCCTGAGAGGAAAATATATAGTGGTACAAGGCTTTCTCATGAAACAAGAAAGGTCTCAGGTACACAATCTAAACCTACACCTAAAGGAGCTGGAGAAAGAACAAGAAAGAAACCCTAAACCCAGCAGGAGAAGAGAAATCATAAAGATCAGAGCAGAAATCAATGAAATAGAAACCAAAAAAACGATAGAACAAATCAACGAAACTAGGAGCTGGTTCTTTGAAAGAATTAATAAGATTGATAAACCCCTGGTGAGACTTATCAAAAAGAAAAGAGAAAGGACCCAAATAAATAAAATCATGAATGAAAGAGGAGAGATCACAACGAACACCAAAGAAATACAGACAAGTATAAGAACATACTATGAGCAACTCTACGCCAACAAATTTGACAATCTGGAAGAAATGGATGCATTCCTAGAGACATATAAACTACCACAACTGAACCAGGAAGAAATAGAAAGCCTGAACAGACCCATAACCAGTAAGGAGATTGAAACAGTCATCAAAAACCTCCAAACAAACAAAAGCCCAGGGCCAGATGGCTTCCCGGGGGAATTCTACCAAACATTTAAAGAAGAACTAATTCCTACTCTCCTGAAACTGTTCCAAAAAATAGAAATGGAAGAAAAACTTCCAAACTCATTTTATGAGGCCACATCACCTTGATCCCAAAACCAGACAAGGATCCCATCAAAAAAAGAGAACAACTACAGACCAATATCCTTGATGAACACAGATGCAAAAATTCTCGCCAAAATACTAGCCAGTAGGATTCAACAGTACATTAAAAGGATTATTCACCATGACCAAGTGGGATTTATTCCAGGGCTGCAAGGTTGGTTCAACATCCACAAATCAATCAATGTGATACAACACATTAATAAAAGAAAGAACAAGAACCATATGATACTCTCCATAGATGCTGAAAAGCATTTGAAAAAGTACAGCATCCCTTCCTGATCAAAACTCTTCAAAGTGTAGGGATAGATGGCACATACCTCAATATTATCAAAGCCATCTATGAAAAACCCACCGCAAATATCATTCTCAATGGAGAAAAACTGAAAGCTTTTCCGCTAAGGTCAGGAAACGGCAGGGATGTCCATTATCACCACTGCTACTCAACATAGTACTAGAAGTCCTAGCCTCAGCAATCAGACAACAAAAGGAAATTCAAGGCATCCAAATCGGCAAAGAAGAAGTCAAACTATCACTCTTCGCAGATGATATGATACTGTATGTGGAAAACCCAAAAGACTCCAATACTGCTAGAACTTGCACAGGAATTCAGTAAAGTGTCAGGATATAAAATCAATGCACAGAAATCAGTTGCATTTCTCTACACCAACAACAAGACAGAAGAAAGAGAAATTAAGGAGTCCATCCCATTTACAATTGCACCCAAAACTATAAGATACCTAGGAATAAACCTAACCAAAGAGACTAAGAATCTATTCACAGAAAACTATAAAGTACTCATGAAAGAAATTGAGGAAGACACAAAGAAATGGAAAAATGTTCCATGCTCCTGGATTGGAAGAATAAATATTGTGAAAATGTCTATGCTACCTAAAGCAATCTACACATTTAATGCAATTCCTATCAAAGTACCATCCATTTTTTTCAAAGAAATGGAACAAATAATCCTAAAATTCATATGGAACCAGAAAAGACCTCAAATAGCCAAAGGAATATTGAAAAAGAAAGCCAAAGTTGGTGGTATCACAATTCCGGACTTCAAGCTCTATTACAAAGCTGTCATCATCAAGACAGCATGGTACTGGCACAAAAACAGACACACAGATCAATGGAACAGAATAGAGAGCCCAGAAATAGACCCTCAACTCTATGGTCAACTCATCTTCGACAAAGCAGGAAAGAATGTTCAATGGAAAAAAGACAGCCTCTTCAATAAATGGTGTTGGGAAAATTGGATAGCCACATGCAGAAAAATGAAATTGGATCATTTCCTTACACCACACGTGAAAATAGACTCAAAATGGATGAAGGACCTCAATGTGAGAAAGGAATCCATCAAAATCCTTGAGGAGAACACAGGCAGCAACCTCTTCGACCTCAGCCACAGCAACATCTTCCTAGGAACATCGCCAAAGGCAAGGGAAGCAAGGGCAAAAATGAACTATTTGGATTTTATCAAGGTCAAAAGCTTTTGCACAGCAAAGGAAACAGTTAACAGTTAACAGTTAACTGACAGAATGGGAGAAGATATTTGCAAATGACATATCAGATAAAGGGCTAGTGTCCAAAATCTATAAAGAACTTAGCAAACTCAACACCCAAAGAACAAATAATCCAATCAAGAAATGGGCAGAAAACATGAACAGACATTTCTGCAAAGAAGACATCCAGATGGCCAACAGACACATGAAAAAGTGCTCCATATCACTCGGCATCAGGGAAATACAAATCAAAACCACAATGAGATATCACCTCACACCAGTCAGAATGGCTACAATTAACAAGTCAGTAAATAAGAGATGCTGGCGAGGATGCGGAGAAAGGGGAACCCTCCTACACTGTTGGTGGGAATGCAAGCTGGTGCAACCACTCTGGAAAACAGCATGGAGGTTCCTCAAAATGTTGAAAATAGAACTACCCTATGACCCAGCAATTGCACTGCTGGGTATTTACCCTAAAGATACAAATGTAGTGACCCGAAGGGGCACATGCACCCGAATGTTTATAGCAGCAATGTCTACAATAGCCAAACTATGGAAAGAACCTAGATGTCCATCAACAGACGAATGGATAAAGAAGATGTGGTATATATACACAATGGAATACTATGCAGCCATCAAAAGAAATGAAATCTTGCCATTTGCGACTACGTGGATGGAACTAGAGGGTATCGTGCTTAGCGAAATAAGTCAATTGGAGAAAGACAACTATCATATGATCTCCCTGATATGAGGGAGAGGAGATGCAACATGGGGGGTTAAGGGGGTAGGAGAATAGTAAATGAAACAAGATGGGATTGGGAGGGAGGCAAACCATAAGTGACTCTTAATCTCACAAAACAAACTGAGGGTTGATGGGGGGAGGGGGGTTGGGAGAAGGGGGGTGGGGTTATGGACATTGGGGAGGGTATGTGCTATGGTGAGTGCTGTGAAGTGTGTAAACCTGGCGATTCACAGACCTGTACCCCTGGGGACAAAAATATATGTTTATAAAAAATAAAATTAAAAAATAAATAAATAAAAATAAAAAATAAAAAAAAAACAAAGAGGAAAAAAAATCTGTGCTTTTCCTGCTCCCTAATTTGCTCCTACCCATCAGCCAATTCATCTGCTTATTAACAGACCTCTGTTACCTTGTACAGCAAAGGAAATTAAATTACCCAACTTGTAACTGTTAACAGCTCTACTAAGAAGTTCTGTGGGATTTAAAGAATTCAGTGATCTACTTACTACAAATAATTAGAAATTATCATGATTTGGAAATAACTTTTCCTTAGGTATAGGATTCAGGAGTAGAATATCAGACACATTCCTAATATTCATCTCAACAGTGGAATATGGATGACAGTATAGCATCCAGGTCAAAAGTTGGTGAAACATTTTTTTTTCTTACAATTTCATTTATTTATTTGTCAGAGAGAGAGAGAGGATGTGAGCACACAAGCAGGGGGAGCAGCAGCCAGAAGGAGAAGCAGGCTTCCCTCGGAGCAGGTGGCCTCATGTGGGGCTCCATCCCAGGACCCGGGATCATGACCTGAACAGAAGGTAGACGCTTAACCCACTGAGCCACCCAGGCATCCTGCTGGTGAAACTTTTGGTTATGTTGCAGTTCAGTGGTTCCAAATCCTGACTGATCAGAATCATGTTAAATTTAGTTTCCTCATCTCAGTCTTTGGAGATCCTGATGCAGTAAATTTAACTATTTTTATGAGTCTCTTTCAATGCTTGTGAAAGTTGGAGGGTCTAGCACCTATTCACATCTTCCTCTGCAGTAAGGAGCATGTAGGACTTATCTTGTTGATTTAAATTTCTCCTCCTTTTTTTTTTTTGAAGATTTTTAAGTAATCTCTACACCCAACATGGGGCTCAAACTTACAACCCCAAGATCAAGAGTTGCATGCTCTACTGACTGAGCCAACCGGGCACCACACCCCTCCTCCTCTTAAAATGTTTTCATTTTGCTAACCTCTTCAGCATCTGAATTTTTTTTTTTTTAAGTACAAAACATTTTGAGCTCCAAGAAGTGATAAAGGCTGGCTCTTGATTCGCATATGAATTATATACCTTTTGGGTTATCCATGGCTTACAAAAATCAGATTTTTTTCTCCCTTCCTCTAAAGAGTTTGCAAGGTTATTCATTTATCTATGTACTCATTAGCAAAAACACTGGATACCTACTGTGAACTAGTTATTGTGAGTGGCACTGGGCAAATATAAGTAAGACACATCTTGACCTCTCACAAACATCATAAATACTGTATGTTCTAAAATTTAATGTAAGGGCCTATTTAGCCAGAGAGGCCCCACCTCGGTTGAACAGCCATTTTGTTGTTTATGCAGTAAAACTTACATTGACCCTGCCCCCCCCCCCCCAGGGGAACTTATTTAAAAGCAAGTCTGGGAAACCAGTCCCAGGTAACAAAGCCCAAATACAAGGGTGGGTCAGGTCAGATAGAGATAACAGCCCGAATGCAGGGATGAGTCTGGTCAGGTGGAGACATCCAATCAGTAAAGTGCACATACTGTGTCCCTAGCTACCAAGGAGTGTGGGCCCCGCCTTTTGGGCACCAATTCTCACCAAGGTGATAGGCTAGTTCAAATGTCTACTATAGGGTAAATTGTAATTCAATTGGTCACTTATGTGTGACCTAGAATGACTGTGCAGCTTTCTCTGTGGTTACAATCTCACTGGCCACCTGTGTGTGGCCAGGCCCAACCACATGGCCTTTGCTCTATAAAAGTTAGTCTGTGAGGCAGGGAGGGGTCGCCCTCTCTGTAAGAGGTGTGGCCCCAGCCGGTGGGTTTGATTCTCATTCCTTGGCACGAAATAAAGCTTTGCTTGACCTTCACTTTGTATCAGTCTTGCTCCTTTAATCACGGATCCATTATTGAGGGACCCAACATTGGGGACCTAACAGTTAAGTGTAGTGGAAATATACAATATAAATGGATGAAAGAGATGTTTGGGTGGATGCTTTAGGAGCATGAAAGAGGAAGCAATTAATGAGTAAAGGGAGACATTACAAAGGAAAACCTTTTATCTCAGCCTTAATGGATGATTTGATCAGAAGGGGAAAGGCAGGGCCTCAGAACTCGCAGGTACATGAAAAAAGCACAGCATATTCTGGGACCTGCAGGAGGTTTAGAATAGTCAGGGTGTAAAGGTCCATGGTAAAACTGGGGCCCAAGATGAGGATGAGATGTAGATGGAAATTACATCAAGGCCCTTCTTCACATGCTTTACTATAGATTGTGAATTGTGTCCTCGTACCCTAAAAGATTGTTAGGTGCTCAAATAATGCCATTTCGTTCTCCTAGTATTATTAAGCAGATGTAGCTGACATCCCAAAGGTCACAAGTCAGATAAGAGTCAGGCTTTTGTAGCCTGTTTTTCTGGCTATTTTTCATCTTTTAGCTTATTTATTGCACTTGCACGGTAAACACTATAGGATGAGCAAAGAAAAAAAATATCATTCTCAAACATTTCCACTGAATTTTCAGTCTACTTCAGCAGATGGTATAAATACTTGAAAAGATCACAGTAAGAGATATCACAAAGGAATCTATAATTGCTGAAGAGTCCATGAATAGTAGGAGTTCAAAAGACGGAGGAACCGGTGCCCTTGATCTGAAAAGGCTTCCTGAACACAGAGGGACGTGAGTTCACACTGAAGGGTGGGTCAGATTGGAAGAGGTAGGAAAGGAGAAAAGTCTTTAAAAGGGAAAATACTGAGCAGCAGCAGAAAGGTGTGGAAATGAGGGTTAACCATTGTGTTTGAGGGCAGCGTTTCGTCACTTGCCTGGAGCTAGAGTTTTGTGCAGGGAGAACGTCAGTAAATACTGACAATAAATAAATGTGTCTTCCACATGAAATGAAGCCTTCAGAAAACCTAGTGAGAAAGTCTGTTGCTGAATTTACTTTTGGTCCATCTTAAAGATCTCACATAAAACTCTTCAGCTGAACTTTAAAAAATAAATATTTTGTAATAGAAGAGCATTTTCTGGCATCAAGACCCTCTCAGATCCTAAAGTCATTGCCAGAGATTTTTCAGCTTAAACTCATGCTGTTTAAATGCATTAGAAAGAGATTTAGATAGCCTTTAATGTTTGATTTAGATTTTTTTTTTTCAAGAAAAAAAATAGAAAAGTCTAACCATCGACCTTGTGTACACAGAGAGCATAATTGTCACATCTTCAATCTGTTGGATGCCTACATGTGGTTCATTGTTTGCCTATAGCCAGTGAACTTTAGGGATAATTCCTTCTTGCCTCCAACAAAGATGAAACTATCCAGGGCCACCATTGCTCAGGCATCAGAGATTAATATAAAAACATTTTCTGATAAACTTAGAATCACTTATTTTATATCCATATTCTAGGTAGATATTTCAGCTTTTTTTTTTTTTAATTTTTTTTTTAATTTTTTTTCAGCATAACAGTATTCATTATTTTTGCACCACACCCAGTGCTCCATGCAATCTGTGCCCTCTACAATACCCACCACCTGGTGCCCCCAACCTCCCACCCCCCACCCCTTCAAAATTCTCAGATCGTTTTTCAGAGTCCATAGTCTCTCATGGTTCACCTCCCCTTCCAATTTCCCTCAACTCCCTTCTCCTCTCCATCTCCCCTTGTCCTCCATGCTATAACTGGACTTACCAAACATTGCTTTCTGATTTTAAAAAAAGCAATACTTTATAAAAATTAGAAGATTTATAGAAGTACTTGCTCAAATAAAAGTAAAAACTTGAAATAACTTGGTAATATTTTTGTATGTTTTATTGTGATAGTCTATGCAATTGCTACAAAGTTGTATTTTATAAATACTGTATCTTACTACTTCAGTGTTAATAGGTACACTTGAATTTTTCTAAAATGATGCATCATTGCATTTTTAATGATTATCTAACATTGCATTGGTATACTCCAAAGCAACTTAACCATTCCTTTATGGTTTGACGTGTAGGTGTATGTGTCTGTTATACGTTTCAACTGAGGAGAAACGTGTTTGCACTGAAAGCAGGTTATATGATCTACTTACGCAACATGCAAGCAGAAAATAGATGACAGAAGAGTTGTTCTTCCTTCTTTGTTTGTTTGTACCAGAACACTCTATTATTTACATACATTTTAGCCTCTGTGCCTTTTTCAGAAGCTTTATTTGTCTCACTTACTTTTTGGTTTGGGTAAGGCTGAAATAGAAAATCCATCTGTGAAGCATATTGTATATTCACATTGAAGGCTAGAAATCCATTTTTAATTAAAACTTTATTCAGCTCTATGGTTCACTCTGTCCTGTTTTTATTATGAAACACTTCAGTCTTCTTCCTAAAACACATATGTCTTGTACATTTCAAGATGCTCCTTGTTGCTCATGCGGAACTAGCTCCTTTATGCTGTCAGCTAACTGCCATATGTTCCGGCTGTTCATTTTGCTTCCTTTCTGGCATTTGTGTAGGCAACATCTTGTATGTAATACAAGTTAGTTTCATTCCCTTTGCTTTTATAAAACTTGTTAGAAGGTAAAATAGCAAACTGGAAACACTGAATGATTCTCTGGCTTGTTAGATTACACATGAGTATAAAGGATATAGCCTCTCTTAAGTTCTTAATGTTTATAAGATATGAAGAGAAAATACGTCCAGTGAGACCAAAGTCTTGCCAGATGTGAATAATTACAATTAAGATATTATTGATGCTACTTGGCAAGGGCACACATTCTATAAATTGCAGTTCTTTATATTGATTATTAAACCAAATGTGAAGATTGGAGGGGAAAAGAAGCATAAAAATCAGATTATCCCTTTTATTTTCAGCAACACACCATCATGTTCTCATCTGAAAATCTCTTTGTAGGATTGTCCACACCATGTAAGTGATCTTTAAGGTGGGGGGCAGAGAGAGAGAGAGAGAGAGAGATAGAGAGAGAGAGAATCTTAAGCAGACTACACCCAGCACAGAGCCTGACACGGGACTTGGTCTCATGATCTTGAGATCATGACCTGAGCCAAAACCAAGAGTCGGAGACAACCAACCAAGCCACCCAAGCGCCCCTCCATGTAAATGTTTTTTAAGATAAATTGGGTTGTACTTCAAGTTAAGTATATTGAGATGAACTAATTTAAAAAGTAGTGATGTTTGAGTTGAATCTGAATTAGAAAAGGCAATGATATCTGATGGTATTATAATAAAGATTATAATAAAGAAAATTATGTAAGGATGGGCTTTACATTCTCTATTATATAAAGTCCCTGAATAGTATAACCTCAGCTACTTGAACCCTAATGAGTTCTGAATATTTGAATTTCTCAAAGAGTTCCGTTATACTTCCATTAAAATATTTGTCTTTTAACTATTGACTGCAACATCTAAATGTATCACATATTTCCTAACCTCCTTGAACTAGACATTCTAATGCACTCTTGATGATTCCGGCTCACCAACATGAACAGCAGGTGCTGTGGCAGCCCACACAGGCACAGGGCTGCTAAGGTGAAGGGGAGCCTTTGTGCCCGCAGTCACTGCCTCTGTGTGATTACGGTTCTTTTTTATTTTTAGCACTGATGCTACTTTGATGTCTGTCCTGTCCTTGCTGACAATTGGCACATCTCATTATCTCAGAATTTCTTTTTCCTCTTCAAATTTTCTGTTTCTGACATAGAGCAAACTTGGGGACCAGGTCACCAGTGTAGAAGGAACCCATAAAACAATAACAGAAGTGTCCTGTCAGCTACCTCTTATGTACCGATGTTACGTCATCAGCTCTGACTAATAATGAGTGTTTGCTTCCAGTTCCATCCATCTGGAGGAACTTACTGTGTCCGAAGTCTTTAGCTGTCAGTCTAAATGTTAATCTGTTTCTCCAAATTTGGAGATAAATTACTTTGGCCTAATGTTCTAATTTCATATAAATTTTAACATGAGAGAAGCACAGGTGCATTTTGACTACCCTGAGTCCTTTATATGATAACTTAGTATATCATACACCTTTACCTTACATTGATTATAATACATATATTTTTACTTATCATATTGCACAACCTATTATGTAAGACTTATCATTATCCCAGTACAGACATCATGGCATATTTAATTTAAGCTCATGGTGGTTTCCCTCTGAAATGGAAACCCTCCTTCCATCATAGCACAAATGAAAGAGCCAAGATACAAGGTTTTGTGTATTCCGTGCAGCCATTTTGAAATAGGCTAATAAATTTTTATTCCATCAGTAACATTTGAACTTAGCATTCTGAGTCATGTCTTACAGATTTACGTATTTGATAAGCACTTTGCTGTCACTGAACTAAGAGAGACACGCATCCAGCACTCAACTTTAGTGGGACACTGGAGCATTTCTTGAACTCTGTTGAGCATTTTTTTGCCAGGTCCAGTTCTAGGTGCCAAGGAAAGGAGATACAGGGATAAATGAAGTCCCATTCCTACTTTTGAGGAACTTCAATTCCTAAGGAGAATGAGACAATGAGGTAGGTTAAACTTCAACGTGGAAAATGCAATAATAAATACAAACAAATCCAGTTGTGAGCTCTAGAAGCTGAAGGGAGAGGAAAACAAAAAACAAAAAAAACAAAACAAAAAAAGAGTTGAGGGCTGGTGGGCAAGTAAAGGGTCAGAACAAAATTCTTCCTCCCTGTCTCCAGGACCAGGAGAAATACCTGTCCCCAACCCACTGTTAGGAAGACCAGACATGCATTTATTAACATTTTGAATGCTGTTACTCTTCTATCTTGGAAAAACAAAATATCTAGGTACAGAGTACTGTGAAGACAAAGGGAGAATCTGGTCAATTCTGCTAAAAGAAGGAAGGGTCCAAGGAAAAGTTGAGACATTTGAGCCTTAAAAGAAGCCTGGATGTTGAGCGGGCAGAGAAGAGCAGCAGGGTAGCTAGCTCAGGCAGAGAGAACAGCCAGGACAAGGAGGACCACACCATAACAGAGACTACGCTACCCAGCCTGCCGCAATGAGCTCTCGTGTCTTCTAGCAGAGGAGGAAGTGCAGGGCGGTGTGCTAAGAGCCCTGGCTTAGTCAAGTCAGCCTGCTTTCTGTTCTGCTGGAATCATGCACCGATGGTGTGAGTTGGTGACAAGGGGCCAAATAATTTCTTTGCCTCCATTTTCTCATCCCAGAAAGAGAAAGTAATGTCTGGCCCAGGGTTTCATGTTGCCAAACTGTAGGAGGGAGGCATCCTTCACATTGCACACTGAGGTCCTACCTATCTCAGGCAGGTCAGGAGGGTTCAACAAGAAAATACATATGAAGACTTAACATAGTGGCAGGCACCATGTGCTCAGTAAACATGAGCTATTGTTCAGCGGTCTGCTGCAATTTTAAGGAATGAATCTCTTTGGAGTCCTTTTTATTTATAAAGGTTTATGCATCCATATCCTTTTTAAGCCATCTGTGTGTTCCGAGATTTATTTGAGTACAATGCAAGATACCCTTTGCCTAATATTCTGGGCTTCAACCAAAAGCAAAACAAAACAAAAAATTAAATCCCTCTAAGAGGCTCTGAATGATCAATCTTTTGTCCCCAGTCTTGGTTCATTTGATTCATGCCAACATATAGAAGTGTCAAATATATTTATTTTTATTAATAAAACCTGTCTTCTGTGACCAGCATTTCCTCTGGGAACTTTTTCTAGTATAATTTTGTGACCCTGAAGTTTAAAGATGTTTGTTTTATCTTTTCCTTTTATATCCAAAAGCAAGTCTATTTGGAATGGATTAGTTGGTTAGAACATCTGACTCAGAAAATGGGACAGTCATGAATTTGCCTGAAGATTCAGAAACATGGCTAGGGGACAGTGATTATTACCAGACTTCAAATGTCAGCAAACACTTCAGGGTTGCAGGAGAGAGAAAACAAAACACACAAGGTTTAATGGCTTTTGCTGTGGGGGCAGCCAGGATGGAATTATTTGCTGAACACATGAGAGTCTTTTTGTTACTTGTCCAACTGGATTAATTGAAGCCTGTTAACACTCTGTCTTGTAAAACAGAACATAGCCCTTAGCTACTCACCAGTCCACACAGAGAAGGGAGAGGTTATTGTCTGTCTTCAGAGATCAAGTCCGCAGAGTTTGTGGATGTAGCAAGAACCATGACTAGGTAAAGTCAAAGGAGTTTGGTCAGAGGCTGGTTCAGTCACTGAAGCGTCCAACTCTTGGTTTCGGCTCAGGTCATGATCCCAGGGTTGTGAGAATGAGAACAGCCCTGCGCTGGGCTCTGTGCTCCGTGGGAAGTCTGCTTGAAGATTCTCTCCCTCTGCCTCTCCCCCACTCGTTTTTCCTCTCTTAATTTTCTCTCTTTAAAATAAATATATAAATCTTATAAAAGAAAAAAAGCTTGATTAGTCACAGTTTGGAATCAGACTCTGAGCCTGGGGTTCAGAGGGCAAGATGTTTATTAGGGAATGCCCTGGGTCCACACCAGTGGAAGAAGGAAGGACACAGGACCGGGTGTAGGGAGAGGTTGAGCTGAGATGTGGGCCTGGTAGCAGCCTTGGCCAACCCCAGGGGGGCTATTGAGCTAAAATGACCCATCAGACTTGTCTCACATGACAGTGCCTTTATACTTAATAGTCACTGGATGTGAGCTGCTCCCAGAAGGGTGGGACCGCTGACAAGGTGGGTCTGAAATGGGGCGGTTCCTTGTCAGTTACCGTGAAGTCTGCCTCCCCACAAAGCTGCCAGTAGTTGGCGCATGTCCTTCCTGTCCTATCCTCTCCCCACCTCCAAATTCTATAGTCACATGTGTGTAATCCAAACCAGTTTCAGAAGCCTTGCTGGACAGAGAGAAGCCCCACCCTCTCCCTTTCCCAGTTGACTCCAATGAAATAAAGCCTCAAGGGACTCACTATCCAAAAATTACTTAACGTCTGGGCAGCACCCTCCCCCACCCCCAACACAAAAATACAGATTCAGTACTAGCTCTGTGAGGTAGGTTGTGTTTTTCCCAAGCAGGAATTATAAGGACCTTTTACAGCCCTGATCTTCCCAGGCCCCAGACCCACAGACACAACAATATGCTCAGACCTGAACTCATCATTTTAATGGATTTGCTTTAGCATATATCCATCCATCCACCAATCCTTATTTTTATTGTGTAAATATATATGACAACATTTATAATTGTAACCATTTGTAACTATATAATTCAGTGGCATTAAACACATCCACGATCCTGGGTACCCGTCCCCACCATCTATACCCCGAAGTTTTTCATCATCCTCAACATAAACTCCATCTCCATTAAACAATATTCTTTCCTTCTCCCCTCTCCCCACCCCTTGGGAACCTCTATTCTACTCTGTGTCTCTGTGAATCTGCCTATACTAGGCATCTCATATGTGTGAAGTCATACATTTGTCCTCGTGTGACTGGCTTATTTCACTAAGCATAACATTCTCAAGGTCCATCCATGTTGTAGTAAATATCAAAATTTCATCCTTTTTATGTTAAGTGGTATTCCATTGTGTGTGTATACATTTTGCTTATCCATTCATCTCCAGGGTACTCTTCCTTATTTCTTCCCTTTCTTGCAGTGATACCCCCAACAATCTCGTAAACAGCTATCCCTTAGCAGCCTCTGACCCTTTAATTTCTTCTCTTTCTCTCACATTAACAATTTTCCTAAACAAACAATAAGATGCTCCTTGGATATGTACTCATTGCCCTTCCTTCCCCTCCCTGACCCTATCCCATTTTTGGCTACATCATGGCGCTCCATTTACAGTGGCCTTCCGTGGCCTTAGCATTGCCTCTACCTATCTCTCCAAGCTGGTCTGCTTTATACTCCTTCACGTCTGATGCTTCAGCCACACCAAGCACCTCACTCTTCCCCAAACATGCCACGCCCTATGACCAACTTGTCTTGCTTTGTGCTGTTCCTTCTGCCTGGAATATAATGCATTCCATTTTTCTTTTCTTTTTCTTTTTTTTTTTTTTAGATTTTTTTTTTAAGATTTTATTTATTTATTTGACAGAGAGAGAGATCACAAGTAGGTAGAGAGGCAGGTAGAGAGAGAGAGGAGGAAGCAGGATCCCTGCTAAGCAGAGAGCCCGATGTGGGGCTTGATCCCAGGACCCTGAGATCATGACCTGAACCGAAGGCAGAGGCTTTAACCCACTGAGCCACCCAGGTGCACCGGCATTCCATTTTTCTGCACAGAAATCTCTATTCACCATTCAAAATCCAAATTAAATGTCATATCTGTGAGCATACCTCCCCAACTCTGCCAGGTAATTTGTTTCTCTCTCCTCTATTTCCCCAGAGTATTTTGTTCCTTCCTCTACTTTCAGTCCTTATTGCAGTGTACTGCAATACCTTACTTGCCTGCCTTTTTTTTATTAGATTGACTTCTGCTTGGACTGCCATTTTTTTGCACGTCTATTCTGTGTGCCTGGAAGCTAGCACCATCCACAAAGACTGCTGCATATGTGAGCAGGGCAGTGGGGTGATATCTGAAGGCAGAGTCCCGTCTCTGGGCTAGAAGACCACCTCCATTACTGAGTGATGGGGCTAGGCCATCTCATGGCCCCTCTGAGTTTGTTTCTTCATTTGTAAATAATTCAACATCCTAGAGTGCTACTGAGAGCTACATGAAGTGATTGATGTGGAATCATTTTTATAAAACAATTGTGAGTGGTCTAAAATGGCCAGTTTCTTTAGTTTTCATGTACTTCCCCTTCCAGATTAATTTGCCCTTCTACAGGTTGTTCCCAGTTTTGTGAATTATTCTTTTAAGAATAAGTCACCAATAGTGGAGATGTAATTTGGAGTAAATGATTCATTTCAGTTATCTTCACAGTGCTGGATTTGTTTGTGTACATGGTTGGAAATGCAGGGATGCAGAGTTTAGGCAGTAAAAGAAAGAACTTTCTAATGGTCTGTGTAGTCCAATGGTGGCTTCCAGCTCTGAGTTAGGGAGTTCTCCATCACTGGAGGCATACAAGCAGAGCCTGGCGAGCTTTACTTATCAAGGAGGCTAATCAGAGAATGTATGACCTGGCCCAAAGGGCAAAGGAGAACTGAGCTAGCTGACCTGAGGGTCCTTCTCTTTTAAATTGACACACAAACCACTCTGAGAGATGGATCAGGCTTTTGCATTTTATTCAGGGGATAAGATAAAATGGTGGAGGTTTTCTTTCCTCTTTAAATGAAAGTTGTGGATTTTATGTAAGACCGCTGTAACAAATCTGACATTTCTACATTGTGAGTCTGAGCTAAAGCTGAGATTTGATTTTGAAATATGAAAGTAAACTGTTACTAGCTCAATTTAAGTCTCTAGGATTTATATTTATATATATAACCTTTAAAGTTCTCCCAACTTTTCACCCTGGAGAAAAAGAAGAAATTACACTTATCTTACTTAGGGCCGGAAGTTGAGAGAGACACTAGTTGTAGGTTAATGGAAAACTGACCCTGTTTTGCCTGGGCTCCCAGCAGCTTCCACCACCTTCTAACTGATGTGAACTCTCACACCCAGGGACATAGTTACGAGCCTCACATATTAAATTGAGTGCTTTTGTAGTCCAAGCTCGATTACAAATCACTTTTTGAAATGTTTCTTCATGGTATTTTTAAGAGCACTATTGGTTTTTAAACATCAGCCTTTCACAGTCCAGAGCAACTTCTTAATGTCGTTATTGCTCATGGCAAACCCATTTCAATTCTCTAAAAACTATCTTTCAGTGTTTCTTTCTTTGTGCTGTTTCCACCCAGCGTGCCAGTGTGCGGCTTGTTTTCCTTGTACCCCTCCTCCACCACTGCCCACTCCCCCTCACCCACCCCAGAGCTGGGATTGAGCCAAAAGCATGCCATGTTGGCATTAGAAGACTCCTAGATCCCATCTCAGCTAATTCCTATATCTGCAGCCCCTGCCCCATTCTCATTAAGAATGAAGAAACTGAGGTATGGTGGGGCCCAGGGTTGCTCACAAAGCAAGTAGTAGCAAAATCAAGCTCGGTCACATGGACGTCAGAGTCTCAAAAGACTGAGTTTGGTTTGCCGGAAGTAGCACATAAAAGCAGGTACAAGTAGTTTATTTGTCGGGTGATCCCAAGAGGCCAGCAGGAACGTGAGGATATGCGACAATGTTTCCTCATTAGGGAAGGTGGCTGTTTAGGATGTGCTCATAGACAGGTTAGCACTGTGGGAAGCCAGGACTCAAGCCCCTGAGAAACTCCGGAGAGGGTTCACAGCAAGCCCCCCCCCAGCCCCGGCACAGAGCTGTAGGGCTTTCCACAGGAAGTCACCCAGCAAACAGCGCTGATGCTGGCCTGGGAGACACGAGTGGGGCTGAAGCAGCTGCTGCATCAGGGCTCAGATGCAGAATCCGCTCCCGTCTCTGGTCAATGAATCTCAGAGCTCTCTGCCTTCGAGCTGAGAGGCTGGAACAAAACATGATTTGTAAAGGGAGATTAAATGTGCAAGGTCAGTATTTGCAAATGAGCAGTGTCCCTATTCTGTGGGAACATGCCGTGCACTTTCGCCCTTGCCGCCTTGGCTCATGCTGTCCCTCCTGCTTGCGTGACTTGTCCTAGAAAACTCCTACTCATCTTCCAAAGTCCAGCTCCATCATGAACTTTTCTGCTACGGCCTTTACTGATTCCTCAGGAAAAATTAACCACTCCCTTGCTTTGCCCTGACAGCGCATTGTGCTGGCTCTGAAATAACGGATGACGTAGTGTCAAGCATCCTGTGCGCCCATCTCAGCTCTACTAGTAGCAATAATAGCTAATGTTTACTGAGTTTAATTATGACTTTATGTGCCAGGCACTGTTAAGAATACTTTATGTAGATACTTATACTTATGTATCCCCTCAATGGCTCTACTATGAAGTAGCTGCAGTTAACATCTCCAATTTGTAGAAGGGAGTCAGAGAGGTTAAGCAACTTTCCTGGGATCATGTTAGTAGGGGCAGAGCCAGAAGGTTCCAGAATGTCAGGCTACCAAGTCCCTGCTCTTAACCACTCTGCTGAACAGCCTCTCTTTGGCCACAGTAGAGAAGGAGTGCCGAGGACTAAACCCTGACGGTACTGCTGGCAGTTTTCATAGGCGTCCTGCGAGGCTAGGAAACATTGTAGAGAATCTGACACGGATAGGCAACACAAGACTTACATTTAACAAAGATCATTCTTGCTCTGGTGGTAGGGTGAATTGGAAGAGGAGAGCTTGAACACAGAGATGGGTGACGGTCAAGAGGCTGATGCAGTGATCCGGGAAAGAAGTAACGAAGTTCCAGGCTTAGCATGAGCTAGCCCCTGTTTACCTCCCCCGCCACTCCCCAGCACAGCGGGGCTACCTCCTGTGTTTGTGCAGGTGGTGCCCTGCACACGTGATCTGGCCAGGGGGGCAGATAGGGGCGGAAATGCAGCCACCTGTGAGCCCTGGCGAGGAGTCACACACACCAAGAAGGAAAGGCACTTTTTGCTCACTTGTGCAAAGAAGCCAGATAGGCCAGTGGGGACCTTACCAGTGCAGACATTTTAAACTACTATTTGTTTCCTGATTATGTCATGGTTTTCCCCCCACCTCTGTGTTTTGAACATTTGGTTTCTTCTGCGGAGGATGCTCTTTCTGTCATTAATTTATTCTTTCACTTGATGGTGACTTGGGAGGGAGCTTACAATCTGTGAGGTAGGATGAATATTCGTGGAATCGTTCTACAAAGAGATCACTCTGACATTTTCTTCAAAGGTAAAGTCAGGGGACCATGAGACTCTAGGCTGGGTGCTGAGGGCTTCGCTGTTCTGGAAGGCAGCTGGCCGTAATAAGGTCATTGCTGGGAATTAGGACTTTCCTTAGGATGGGCAGAATTTTTACACCAAGGTGAGCCAACTAGGCAAAGAAGGTAGAGAAGGAGAGTGGCCACTTTTGTCATGGACCCACTACCTTTGATAGCATGCTCACGCATCTCTGGGCCAGAGGACAGAGGTCTGGACCCAGACAGGCTCACATTGCAAAGAGAGGGGACGCTGCGGAGGAGGCCCTGCAGGACGACGGAGTCTGTAGAGGGGAGGGAGCGAGCACCACAGCGCAGACAGCAGGAGGTTAGAGACTCAGAGGCCTGTGGGGAACCCTCAGAGGCTGCTGGAAGCTTTCAAAACAGGGATGTTCAATACTTAATTTTAAATTGTGCCTCTGAGGTTTAAGAGTCTTTCCTTCCCCAAACCTTCAGTACTTTTGGTGGCACACAAATGCTTCAAGGGAATGGTTTTGGGGAAAATGAGGGGGGAAAGCTGAGTTCCCAGTAAAGGTCAGTGGGGAACAGCAAGGAAAAGCATGGCCAGGTGAGGTGACAATGATGAGGTCAAAGGTCAGAGGTCACAGAAATGTAGAGGCAGCACCAATAGGAGGTGTTCATAGAATCAGCTGTGTTTAAGCCTCAAAGGACTAGAATTTTATTTGTAGCCAGTTGTGGTGAGTGATTAGTATAATGATCAGAGACAGCACTGAGGAGGATCAGATGAGAATAGGGGCAGCCTAGACACGAGAGAGAAAGGAAGGGACCTTCTCACTGTGTCCTTGGCAATGGGACAGGACTGGGTTCTCTTTCCGGACATCTGAGGCATGGTGTGTACACTCCAGCTGAAGGAGGCTCCTCCCCGCAGGCTGGCTCCCCAGGATGCAACCCAGCCAGCCACCATGCGAACCTTCCAGGACCTTAGTGTATTACTAAGTCACCATTTACTGGACACTGTTATTTTCTGGGTACAAAGTCACTTGGGACGTGGTCCTTGGCTCTTGGTCCTTGCCCCTTGGACTATCCCACCTAGTTGGGGAGATAAACATCACAGGACAGTGATTGGTACGTGACAGAGGCAGGCCCAGAGAAGGTGGGAGTGGGAGAGGGATCCTGGCCTGGTTGTGGGTGTCAGATAGTTCTGGTCATGGTATTTTCCAGGCTGGGTGGATGCCTGGCAGGCAGAGGGAGAGAGGGGCACGGGCCCAGGGCAGTGGCTCGCAGGCTGTCCATGCGGCCTCTCTGCATGGCTACTGTTCTTCACAAGTCCTGTCTCTCCAACTGGACTTCAAATGCCTCAAGACCATGGAGACTGCAGTGTTTGGAAGTGATGGTGGGAAGGGGCAGAATTTGAGCAGCACCAAGGAGAGACCCCCCCAGAGCTCCCTGCCCAAACACCATCTGTCACCATACTTCCATTCCGCCCTGGCCCCTCATTCCCTGGGGTCTGTCAGGGGAAGTAAAGGCCCTCCTGAGTAGGTGCCTGCTGGAAAGAGATGACTAGGGGTTGGGAACTAGGGAGGTAGGGGACGACGTGGAGAGGGAAGGGATGCCAGTGAGCAAAGATGCACTTGGACTTTTGCAATGTTCTTGCAACCCCGTTTCTTATATCTTCCACTTGTTTAAGCCTCAACACACATGTACAGTAAAAGCTCCCGAAAGGAAGCACCCAGGGGGTGGGAACAGTGTTTCTGAGGTAGGAACATAGGCAGTAAAATGGAAAAAGAGCTGGAGTCAGAAGACCCAGTGTGAGTCCTGCTGTGTGGCCCTGAGCAAACCCAGAGCCCTCTCTGGTCTCCCTTTCTCCATGTGGCCGGTGTACAGTCTGGGGCAGGGGCTTCTGCCGGCTCAGCCTCCATGGTCCCTGGTTTCCACAGCAAGACAGACCGGCCAGGCTCCGGTCCAGTTTACTCGGTCTCCACTGAAGCCAGGTCTGCGGAGTCAGGCAAAATAGCCCCAGAGGAAGATGTTGAGGGCCAGGAGCAGGATGGCATTGACGTCGCAGACGGTTCTCCAGAGCGGCTCCTCGGCGATGCTGGTCAGCTCCCGCTGGCGCGCGGCCATCTCCTCAGGGCTCCGTGCGGGCTCGGGGCTGCCGGCCAGCCCGCAGAACCAGTCCCACAACAGCCGGCCCCACCGCCTGCACCGGGCTGGGGACCACAGCCGGGTGGGGGGGGGCAAGGGAAGCAGAAGGGGAGGTGAGGCCAGGTGGCAAGCAGGGAGAGAGAAGGGGGAAGGGAAGGGGAAGTGGTGAGACACAGAAGGGGGGCGCACAGAAAGAGGGGCAGGGGCTTTGCTGGGAACCTACAGACTGGGTGCCCAGCTGAGACTGGGACAGAGCTCTGACCCCAGCGTCCAGTCCTCCAGCAGAGCTTCTCAGTGATGCAAGTAGGGGGACGCGGTGAGGATAATGGGGTTCATCCCAATTCAGAGCATGAGGACGGAGTAGGGCATGATCTCTTCCAGGACAGCTGGGAGCCACGTTCCCACTCTGGGATGGCCTGCCTGAGGTCCTGTGCTAACCACCCACCGGATTCTCCGAGCTGCAGCTTCTCTCTGTTAGGTTAACTGCGATGCTCGGGTCTTCTCCAGGTTGCTTTGAGCATCAAATGAGAACGGACATTTGCTAGCATTTTGAAAAGTGAGCCTTGCTGGAGCAGCAGGGAGAGGTTCAGCTGGCTACGGTTCCAAACACACGTGAGACTGAGCCAGTGTGGACCTGACTCCCCAGCACCCGAATTGGGGCTGCTTTGAGGTTAAAGGGTAGCGCAGTTCTTTAAAAACTAAGTTTAAAGGAAGTAATTAAGTAAGTATTTTTAAAGGTTTTTTTTTTTTTTGCATTAGCAGATGACATATTAAAATTAATATTTCATCGAGGTCGGACAGAACCCACAGGAAATGCTTTATGATCTTAATGACCTTGGAACTTGGTACCTGGTAAGCTCAGTGTGACTACAGAGTCTCTGGTCCCATCAAGAGACCATCTGGTTTCGCTCCTACCTTGTATCCAGGAGGACACAGGCTCAGAGAAAGGAGGGGACCTGCTTAAGGTCACCTGCTTAAGGCGACACTAAGCAATACCAGGCGTGTGGCATTCCAACAGTCCTGGGTTGTAGCATTTTACAAGCCCATTCAAGAACTCTCTTCTGACTCTCAGGGCCGCCTTCAGAGGCCGGTGATGCACAGGGCATCATGCCAGCTCCAAGGCTCAGAAGTCACGAGGTGGTTGTTGGTGAGCCATGACCTCGTACATGTGAGTGTGCGTACACTTCTTTCTGACCTATTCTGCTGTCCTTAATATTTTTTTTCATCTTTCTTTTTTTAGGACACAAAATTACACTGCCATGTCACTGTCTAACTCGAGGACAACACAGATGAGGCTTCCTCTGCCTGTGGGCCTTTCGAGAGGGGGATTCCAGGGGTTGCCTTCTAGGAGTGGGAAGTGCCTCCTTCATCGTTTTGGGGAGCAAGCCCCCCACACGGGGCTGGCATTTCTCTGCTTTTCTGGGGACAGATTCTGCGCTGGACCACAGGGACAGCCAGGGAAAGCCTCGATGATGGCGTCCGTCTGTCTCATGCCGGGGTTCCACCGGGACAGCGCGAATGCTGCCCTTCCTCCTCCTGCTAAAGCTACCTTCCCAGCTTCTTCCGTCACTCTCTTCTCTTGGATCCACCTCCTAGAAGGGCCTCTGCTTCCTCCCTGCCATACACTTTATAGGAACCTAGACCAGGTTCTTGCCGTGATGGGGGGAGAAACATTTTTGAGACCCCATCTGGTGCACAGACCACAAAATGTGAAAAAGAGACAAAGGGTTACATTGTGCAAAGCAAAACACACTGAAACTAATGGGACAACTGATTAGACAGAGGGCAGGGTGGGAGTGTTGACTTTGAGCATTGGTGGGGCTTTCTGAAGTCAGCCCATATGGGTTTTGCCCTTGGAAGTTTGTAAAGGGTTACATTCTCCATTAAGCATATGTTTTTAGAGTGGACTGCTGGCGTTTAATTGTCACAGCTTGGGCAAGAAGATGAAAATGTTGGCTCTTGGTGGGATGCTGGAGCTTATGATGTCATTGACTCCAGGCCCCTGGCTGCTTCTCTAGCAGGGCCTTAAGCAAAGGGGAGGGAGTCAAGACAGGTGGGCAATTTCTTAGGCCTAGGGGAGCACAGGCCCCCCCGAACCTGGCAAAGACGAGGGACCCGAGCGGCATGCTGCTGCTGGAAGTTCAGGTCTACCAGCTGGCACTTTGATGATGTCACCCGTAACACGACTTATTAGAAGTTCCCAGAGGCTGGGAATGGGACTAAGACACTGTGGAGGCCCAGAGGGAGCCCCAACCAATCCAACGGAAGAAGGCTGCTGACCAAGGCACCCCAACTCCACCCAGGTGCTGGAGTTCCCTCTAACTGAGGCAGGAAGTAAATTTAGGACTTAAAAATCATTAAATTATTAATTCCTGAGGGCAAGAGAAATTGATGTGGGGCTTTGCTTGCCACCTGATTTAACTTTTTTGACTGTAATCTTTCCTTAGGAATTTTATAATTTAGGAGATCTCTATAAGGTCATTATATCAGACTATTCTAATGTAGTTATTTAATCACACTGTGGGAAGGTTACAGTTGTGTCATGTCTAAAGCAGTAACATTAAGTCTTATGCCGATTTTCAACTGCAGACACTGTGTGGCCTTAGAGTACATCTCACTAAGGGACTATTTGAACACATTTAAGGACCTCTAGGAGGCCAAAAGTATATGGCCCATCAGCAGCTCGAGGACGATACCCATAGGAATGGTTGTTGTTCTAGAGGAACCTTGTGAAGAGGGACAGAACAGTACGAACCCAGGGTTGCCATGTGTCTGGGTGACTCTAGGCAGAATGGTTAAGCCCTGTAGGAAGTAAGTTTCTTTGATGTGCCTCATGTTTCCTTCCATCTGGAGGGAACTCAGTTAGTGTAACACCCTTTGATTTCTCTGCCCTTAGACTCATTCAGCCCAGGAGAGGTGAGGGGACCTCCCTGCTGGTAGATTTGGGAAACATAAAGGGGGCACACTTGGCTGTGTCCCTCCCTCCTCCTTCTTGTCAATGCAGGGCTCACAGGGGTAGGAGCTGATGGGCATCTCTGTCTGACGCTGGGCTTCACCATAAGGAAATGCACCTCCCCACGGATATAAACAAAATCTTTCTACTTATATATATACTTAAATATAATATATTTCTACTTATATATAATCTACTTTCTACTTATATTTATACTTATACTAATTATATAATTATCTACTTATATTCTACTTTCTACTTATAAACAAAATCTTTCTACTTCTATATACTTATAAGTATGTATATACTTATATTTTGACTCCTATCTGCCTGCCCTTTTTGTCTTATTTCTCTAATAGTTTAGTAGCCATGTGGGAAGGGAGGAACAGTCATTTTCTTTTTTTGGCATCCGAGATCCCATCCCCAAAGGAGGGTCTCTGGGGCCCCATGACACGGCATCCCCATTACTCCTGTGTGATGTGTGCTCCCAGCGTGGCCCCAGCCTACCTCCATGCTGGTCCCGGCCCTGGCTGGAGCTCTCTGTCCCTCCATCTCCTGGAGGGCTCACCCCAGATGGCATCTCCAATGTTCCCAGCGTGCCCTCTGGGGCTTCCTTCTCCAGCTCAGGGTGGGGACCGTTCCGTGTCCACCATGTCAGGCGAGCAAGCTGGAGGGAAAGAAAATACTGTTTGACTCGGCTGAGCGTGAGGAACAGGCACAAGGCTGAGTCAGGAGGCCTGGCTCTCAGCCCGAATGCCCTTTCCTTTGACGAGCTGCGCCCCTCTGAGCACCTGCTCTAGGCTCCCCACTCATAGACTGGGAGGAGAGAAGCTGAACAGAGAGGCAGGCGCCCCATGACAGAAGGCTTCCAAGATCAGGTTGTGGAGTTGATACTCTTAAAAAGAAACTCATAGGCGATGGAGAGTCCCTGCAGACTTTAGACAAAGAGACGAGACTCTGAGCTGCGGGATTTAGAAAGCTCTCTTGGAGTGAACTGAAGGGATCCAGGCTGGAGGCTGCTAGAACAGCAGAATAAGAAATACAGAGCATTGGGGGCAGTGTTCGTGCAAGGAAGCAGTGAACATGGCTCTCAGGTTCCCGCCTTGGACCATCAGCTGGGGCACCGGAAGAGCTCGGAGACTTTGCCTACAGAGTGCCCGTGGGGCCTGCTGCCACAGAGCAGAGATTGTCTGGGTAAGGAGCACCAAGCCTGCATTCCCTGTACAGCCCTGATGGCTTTCTCTCTTCTCCCTTTTTGGCGGCACAGCAGGAAACCCAGCAAGTTCTCTAGCTGATACGGGTTGGCCCAACCAGGACTATCTGAGCTCTATACCATCTCCTTTCCAAAAAGCTGTTTTCCTGGCCCAGCAGCTCTTGGTTACAGAGTGGACCAACTGTCCCTCCCCTGTCACCAAATTCCTACAGACACGTCCAGCACGCCAGAGGAGCGGCTGTCCTCTAGGACCCTTTCCTCCAGCGCGCCCAGCTATGTGTCTGTACGGTCTCAGGAGAGCCCAGGCTGCTTCTCTGCTTATAAGGACCGCTCAGTAAGCGTGACTTCATACTTCCACGGTGTGCCATTAGCAGTGCATGGGCGGTGTCTCTTTAAAGCTGGATTTGGGTTTGAATCTTGGGCAAGAGGGAGAGAATGGAGTTTCATCTTCCTGTAGAGGATAAATCAGCTCAGGGACAGTGTGGGTGAGAAGGGTTAGAGGCCATAGGTGGGTCCCTAAGGGACACTGATATTGAAGGCCATGAGGAAGGCTTCAGAAGAGCGAGCAGAGGGTTGGAAGGGAGTGTGTCGGGGATGTAAGCAGGACGTGGTGTGTGGTGGCTGGTTCTCAGAACTCACTGGCGACGAAGATGCAGATATGATCATTCATTTCTAGCATCAAGACGGTAACTGGGGTCTTGGTGACAGCAGTTTCTGTGGGAAGGTGGGACACCAGCCGGACTGGATGAGGAGACAACAGGTGGGAAGTGGAGGCTGCCAGTGATCACCCTGCAAAGTCTGCTGTTGGGGAGCAGAGTGGGAGGGAGGAACGGGGCTGGGGAGGAGATTTCAAGTGAGAGGTTCTTCCGTGTGGGAGTGAAGCAGTAAGCAATGGAGAAGCTGAAGAAAGCGTGGGGAGAAACCACTTCTGGAATAAGCCACCAGAGAAACTGGCCTGTCTGGACTCCTTTGTTTGTAGGAATTAGTGATGTCAAAGGTATAAAGTCATTTTGCAAACTCTCCAGCACCATACAGGTAATGCCTTCCTCCTGAAGTTCTGGGACTAGTTTCTGGCACCCGTTCTGTTATCCACTGAATTCTATAGCCCCCCATTCATATGTTAAAGTCCTAACCCCCAATACACCAGAATGTGACTGCTTGTGGTGATAAGGCCTTTAAAGTGATAATTTCGGTTAAATGAGGACATCAGAGTGACCCCAATCCAATAGGGCTGGTATCCTTATAAGAAGAGGGGATTGGAACACAGACACACAGGGGATGGACAGGGTGAGGACACAGAGGCAAAGGCAGACATCTGCAAGCCAAGGAGGGGGGCGGTCTCAGAGGAAAGAACTCTGTCAACACCTTGATCTTAGACTTCTTGCTTCCAGAACTGTGAGAAAATAAACTTTGGTTGTGGAAGCCACACAGATGGCAGTGCTGTGTCATGGCTGCGCCCATAAGGTAAAGATGAAAGGTTTCAAAAGACTGAGGACTGGGAAATCTGTCAGCACAGGAGAGTGGGGCACTGGCTCTGGGCTCTGGGAGACTCTGTCTTTTCTTATCTACCTGTTCCTTCACTGACCAATGAATCCCTACTCCTTCTTCTAGGGCCAGCTCAAAGTGACCTTGTCGGGGAGCCCTCTGCCACCCCCCAGGGGTGACCACCCCTCCTATGCTGGGCGCCTTCCCACATTTTCTCCTGGTAGTATAACTGTCGGCGTTGGTGTCTGTCCCAGACAATCGGTGGCAGGGACAATTCGTCTTTGTAACCCTAACACAGTGCCTGGCGCATAGGACAAGTTCACTGAGTAATTTTTCAATTGAATAAATTACTTTTCACCTGGGATTGAATAATCCAGTGAGCTCCTCTCCCAAGAACGTGTGTATGGCCACAGAGGAGTTGAGCCACTGGAATGAAGCTCAGTGCTAGAATCCCAGGCCCCAGAGGGGAAGGGACAGCATTTTGAGGGGCCCCAGTACCAGAGCTCCACTTGCCTTTTCCTCAGGGATGGGGCTGGTACAGAGGCTAATAGCGACGATGACGATGGCAGTGAGCCCACAGAGCAGGAGGGCAAAGTAGAGGTAGTGGAAGTCCTTCAACACGGCCGGCCTCCGGTCCACCTCCCCACAGGCTGGTGCTGGGTAGGAGAACTCCAGGATCATGCGCACAAGCCCCACAGCCAGGCCGAACATGAGGCCCCAGAAGGCTCCCTAGGGAGAGAGGGCAGACATGGAGGGGCCCTGGCAAGCTCAGGTCTGTTACACTGTTTGCGGGCCCACCTCAGTGAGCTGCCCCGTAATGCTGAGCCTTTGCTGAACTTAAAAGCAGGCAGAGTGGTGCCCTGAGCAGGACACAGTCTCCAGAGTCAGCCAGACAAGGATTTGGATCCTGGTTCCATTCCAGATGACTGAACGGGTGAGACAGCCTCACTGGCTTAGAGTTTTCTCATGCGCAATGATAGGAGAAATTAGTATATAGTAAGTATAGATGCTTGCTCTTCAGCTAGAATGGGATATGCTTTTGTAATAAGTAGGGAAAACCAGGATCTCCCATCCTGATTTTCTGTTACAATAAATAAATAATCAGAATAGAGCTCTTCTTTTTACCAAGGAAGAAAGAAACAAAGAAAGAAACAAAAAAAAAACAAAGAAAGAAAGAGGAAAGAAAGAAAATCTCGTTCCTTGTTTATAACACCACTTGACCCAAACCTACACCTTTTCCCCATATGTGAGGGTCAGAAGGCTCATATTTTAAAAACAAGGTGCCGATCCTGACAGCAAGAATTCTGGAACAAACAGAAACACCCAGAATTCAGCCAAGACCTGCTGTGAACCTGGTTATCAGCAGGGAGGTTAAAGTTCTGGAAACAGTCAACACGTGGCCTGGGTACCTGCCCCCCCCCATCCCCTGCCCAGGGAGAGGAGCTTCTGGGGTGTCCTTTGCAATGACGTTGAGCTCTCCTGTGGCTCATGCGGAACCGTGTCCATGACATCCTTTAGCCCCCAAAGCACAGCCCGCACAATCGGGCCCCTCTTTTTCTCGGCTCTCCTGGGAAGTAACCAAGGTAACCGTCCTGGTCCCTCTAGCTCCTCCCAGCCCATCAACCTGCAGCAGCTTCATCAGTGATGCACCTGCAGGGTCATTTGTGGCTGGTATTTGCCTACATACAGAACCTTATGGGGTTAGAGAGGTAACAGACCCCAGAGAGCCTCCCATCTGTCCTGGCCTTTCGCACATACTCTTCCACGTGTCGGAAACATTTTTCTCCTCCCCATTCATTCTTCAGTCTAGGCTCAGAGGTCCTTCATCCAGGAAGTCTTCCCTGGCCCCCTCCCAGGCATCCCATAGGTTAGGTGCTC
Source organism: Lutra lutra (assembly GCF_902655055.1). Classification (NCBI taxonomy): domain Eukaryota; kingdom Metazoa; phylum Chordata; class Mammalia; order Carnivora; family Mustelidae; genus Lutra; species Lutra lutra. The sequence goes on from NC_062281.1 coordinate 159,613,966, forward strand.
CCAACCTCCACTCTCACAGCAGCCACTAGACCTTATGGTTATTCCCTATTGAATCATCTTTCCTCTCACCTGGCCCAGAGATGGTGGACCTACATGAACCTTGTAAACCATCACATCCAGAAGCCTCCATAATAGGATCGATGAAGGTTTATCGAGTGAATGAATGAATCAAAACCCGATGTTATGGATGGGGAGATGGAAGCCTGAAGGAGGCAGTCGGTATGTTTATTATGTCCCAAAGAGACCCCAGGCTACGGACAGCCCGGACCTCCCCGCCCTCTGGTGTGCAGGGAGAGACAGGGGCCCTGCTGCACTCACAGGCTCTGTGACTCTCTTGCAGAAAATGGCCAACAGGAAGACGGCGGTGATAGGCGGGGCCAGGTAGCTGGTGACAGACTGGATGTAGTCGAAGAGCTGCCCGCTGTTGGAACTCTGAATGATGGGGATCCAGAGGATGCTGATGACAACCAGGAACACCACGAACACTCTGCAGGGAGGGCACAGGGTTAGACTTTTCCCTTCTTTGGGCTCCTCCAGCTCTAACCCGTCACTCCATTACACTGGTATTTATCTCAGAGCGGGGACTCCACCTTCTCCTCCTGACTTCACCTCAACTGATCCTGGCTCAGGCCCAAGTACCCTAAAGCACTCTCTTAACAATTTTGCATGCACGAGTTGAAAATTTTTCTTGGGTGCAATAATGCAAATGGCCAGGAGATGGCGCACGAACCCTACAGATGGATGAAATAAAAGGTGCGAAACCACCTCAGTAGAAGGAAGGAAGGGTCTTCCGAAATGTCTCTGAGCATCGTTCTTTCCTCTCCCTTCCCTCCCACATTTCCCGCCTCAGGCCCCACTGGAGCCCCTCCCCTCGCAGATCCTTAAATGTTCAGGCCCTACACACATCACCCCCTTAGGCAGCTGTAGACCGGAGCCATCCTGATGGAAGGAACAGTGGGTGCAAAGGAACAGTGGGTGCGAAGGCACAGAGATGGAAGAGGGTAAGTTATCGAAAGCCAAGTACCATCTTCCAAACGGAAAGAATAAACGTGTTCATCCAGAAACCTGAGTCAGGGAGCCTTAATTTATGAAGCGAAGAGTCCAGAAAGTGCCCCTTAACCCTGTGTAAACTACAAGCCTAGGGAGGAAAAGAAAACAAGCCACCAAATGATACTTTGAAAAGCACAACATCGAAACCAACGAGATAAAGTTCAAGTTCTCCCACTTGTTGTTCAAGGCTCTGCGTCCACTGGAGACAGCCATCCTGTCAACTTCCTGGCTGCGGCAGCCCACGCTGCATTACCTGTGCTCCTGCTACCACGCTCAGCCCTCAGCGCAGTCAGACCAGTGCACGTCGCCCCGGTGTCCCCAGCACAAGGTGTGATGCAAGGGGAACGCTCAGGGTGAGTCTGATGGAGTAAATTTAACAACAGGCTTTCCGTCTTCCTGGGATAATGGCCGGAGCTATTCTAGAGCTCCTGGGGGTGAGCTGCTTGCTAACTACTCCTGACCCCCTACAGTTCACCTTCCCTTTCTTAAATGCTTTGTCAGCTTCTCTCACTTACTCGGTCATCAGAGAAAGAGAAAGGTGAACAGACAGGGAAGAGTTTTTTTTCTCCTTATTCTGGAAGCAGAGAAATGTCCAGAGCTGGGGAGGGACTTACGTGAGGTCATGCAGGAAGCTGGAGCTAGAACCAGGTCCTCCAACTGCCAGTCCCGGGACCCAGACCCGGCCGCGCCCCTGCCCGCGCCCCCCAGGGCAGCCCAGGGCAGGGAGGCGAGGGGAGAGGGGTCCTGCCTGCAGGGAGGGGGTGCTCCAGAAGAGGGGCCAGCGCACCTGCCCACCACCATCAGCTCCTGCTCGGTGGCCCTCCTTCGGAGGCGCAGCCACACGTCAATGGCAAACAAGGTGCTGCTGCTATTGAAGATGGAGGTGAGTGAGCTCATGAGGGCAGCCAGGATCACGGCGATCATCAGGCCCCGTAGACCTGGGGAGAGGCAAGGTGTCCGTGAGCAGCCAGCTGGTGAGGGCCAGCTCTGCCGGGAGCCATGGAGCCTACAGGGTCCAGCAGAGCCAGGGGTTTGGGGTGGTGATGGCTTTCAGGAGGTTCCCATCTGGGGGGTGAGGAATCCAAGAGCCGTGGAGGCCAGCTTCTGGGTAAGCGCTGCCTCTGCCTTGCTCTGCGGCCTTGAGCAAGTAACCTGCCCCCAAACTCCTCAGCTGCATCACCGAGAGTAGTGGGACTGGGTGACTCCTTGGTCTGGGTTTCAAAGTTTGTAGACACTGGGTTACTGGCCCCTGCTGGGGAGGAGGGTGCCTGTTAAGAATGGAGTGTTTTTAGGGTGCCTGGGTGGCTCAGTCATTGAGCACCTGCCTTCAGCTCAGGTCATGATCCCAGGGTCCTGGGATAGAGCCCCGCATCCGGCTCCCTGCTTGGCGGGAAGCCTGTTTCTCCCTCTCCCACTCCCCTCTGCTTATGTTCCCTCACTCACTGTGTCTCTCTCTGTCAAATAAATAAATAAAATCTTTTTTAAAAATTAAAAAAAAAGAAAAGAAAAAAGAATGGAGTGTTTTCTGTCTGTGTGCCTTTTCATGGACACAGTGGTGTTGGGTTAAGGCCCTACCCTGGGAGGCAGAAGGCCTGGATTTGTTTCCTGGTTCTGCAAGTAACTAGCTGTGTGATCTTTGAATGAGTTCCTTCCTTTCTGGACCTATTCTCCCCCCGGTTGCAGGAGAGGGTAGAACCCACTGATCTCTGCGGTCTCTATGACTCTAATGATCAAGCTTCTAGGAACAAGTCGTCTCCCTGGGGAGACCACTTTCCATCAGCCCAACCTCGGCCCTCTTTCCTCCCAGTCCAAACATTTAACCACCTCCTAGCGGTCTCCCTGTAAGAGTTAAGGAGTTCCAAACAAACCCAGGCCAGCACCTTCTTCTGGGGCCTTCTGTTGCTTCCTTTGGTAGCAAACTCCAATCTCCACAGCAGACACTCCGTTATCCTAGACCCCCTCCTCTGCTGCCCTCCCAAGCCCCCTCCCTCGATCAGCCTCCCTGTGGACGGCCAGTCCCAGCCGGGCCTCCTACCATCTCTACTGTTTCTTTGATTCATTTCTTTTTCTACGGGAGAAGGGAGAGCTCAGCTCGAGCACTTCCCTTACAAACCTGGCTTTTGCCTATATCCCTACTCTCAATATCATCGTAAGCCCAGGACCTGGGAGCCCTCTCTGGATGCCTCTGTCTCTCTCATCCCTCGAATGTAATCAGTCACCAAATCCTGCCACCTGTACCTCACAAAGATCTTTAAATCCCTTCTGTCCACCCCAAAACCACTGACCTGGCCCAGGCCATCGGCACCCTCGGCTGGGCCACCACAAACCCCTGTTAACCTTCCCTCTGCCTCCCCGAAGCTAAGCTCTCCCTCAGACTGCTCCTTCTGAAGTTCGAATCCCCTCATGTGCTCTGGCCTAAAACCCAGAGGAAATGCTCTGCTCCACAGTGAGGGGGCACGACCTCCTCTCTGCCCCGGCAGCCCATTCCCCCTGCAGGTAAGCCCCAAGAGGCCGAGAGGCCACTTCAGACTTCCTGCTCTGTCAGCCCTCAGCCTCAGCACATGCAGTCCCTCCTTCCCCAATGACATTTCCTACCTGCATCTGGCTTTGTCTGCTTAAAATGTTCCTCGGGATTCAGCTCCATATCCTCTCCTCTGGGAAACCTCTGAGGTTCCCCCAGGCTGGGTCAGGTGCCTCCTTAGGGATCCCTCAGCCATACTGTGTCCCCACACTGGTGACGCAGCATTGTATCCTCAGCGAGCCCAGGTGTCCTGGGGATGGCATAAACCCCAAGCACAGGGGCGGGCCTTTCATCCCTGCATCTCCAGGATTAGACCCAGACTGGGTGTATAGACGCTCATGAAAACTGTGTGTGTGTGTGTGTGTGTGTGTGTGTGTGTGTGTGTGTGTGTGTGTGTTGGGGGAAGGAGGTGTGGAGGTGAGGTTTTATCCCCTATTCCCATCCATGTCTATTCTTAAGGCCACCCCTCCTGGGCAGCAGGGATTGGAGGAAGCTGGGGGATGGGCGTGAGGGGCGGCGTGGGGGAGGCAAGACTCACCAACAGGCATGAGGGCTATGACCAGCTTAGGGTAGGCAATGTTAGAGCAGCCCACTCGAGCTCCGCAGATTCTTTGGCAAACATCAGGATCTACACAGCCCACCTCATCTATAAAAGAAGTGATGGCCATTAGAGCCCAATATTTGCTTTCCAATGGGAAGAAACTACAGGAAACCTTTTCCTGCTGACTCTGGAGGGAACCAGCATCTCTTGTAGGAGCCAGAGGGTCAAGGGGCAGGCTGATGTCTGGGTACCACAATCTAGCCATCTCCAGGAAATCTCTTGACCACATTCTACCCTGAAAAGCCTGACAGACTCCTGTGGGTTTGAGGCCTTATATCTTGCTTAAAAGGCAAAAATCCTTAGAAGGCACCAAGAATGCCTTCATTGGTCTTTCCCTTATAAAGGGAAAGTAGGATTTTAAAATGACATTCAGATTCAAATGTCTTCTTCTGAAACACTTACTGTATGTTTGGCCCACAAAGCCTGACACATGATGTATTCTTAATAGAAGTAACAGGTGGGCCCCCCCACCTCCCCCACCCCACCCCACCCTCAGTGCAACACCGTCCAGCTCCTACCTGGGTACAGGGCCCGGCTGATCATGCCAGGCATGACAATGAAGAACATGGGCAGGATCTTCAGGTAACCCCCCAGCACAGAGCCCCCCTTGGCATGGGACAGATTCTTGGCAGAGAGAGACCTCTGCACGATGACCTGAAAAGGGAGGGGCAGCGGCAGGCTGCTCAGCTTGGTAGGGCTCAGCTCAGGCACACGTGAGCCCTGAGGTGGTCCGGGAACAAGGCCCGACCCTCTCTGCTTCTAGACGCATGGTTTTCCCACAGGGAACCACCCCAGGCTGTGATGGGCTGGGCCAAGCCTAGCCGGGGCATCACCTGGTCCGTGCACCAGCACCACGTGGCCAGCACTGTAAGCCCGAAAATGAGGCCAGGCCAAGGGATGTCCCCATTCACAGGGTCCCGGAGCATGTGGAAGGCATCAGACCGGGGGAGATGGCAGGTGGTATTGGGGACTGTGGCATTAGGGATGGCCTGTCTATAGCGCTGCTCCAGGCCTGGGTACCAGCCTACCTCCTGAAAGCCTGTGGAGAGAGAACACAGGAAGTGACACGGCCCTGAGACCCCACTGGGCCTGTCCCATGCCCCTACCCTAGCTTCTAGTCCCATGTGGGACTTGGGAATCGGGGAGGACTTCGCTCATTTGGAACCCAGTGCGGGGGTGGTGGTGGAATAAGGCTCTGTGCTCTGGAAAGTTCCAATCAAACCACGGAGATGAAAGCCCAAGACAGATCAGTAAGAAGTTTCTACATGATTGGCGGGGGGGCGGGGGGGGGGCGGGATGTATTCAGGTTTCTACCTTACCCAGAAACATGAGGACCAGGGCGCCCCCCACCATGATCACCGTCTGCAAGGCATCTGTGTAGATCACGGCCGTGAGGCCCCCTGTGGACCCAAGGAGAGAGCTCATCAGTCATCACCAACAGAGGGTTCCTCTCTGGGTGCTTGCCCTGTGCTTGGCCACACTGAGAAGCCCTCTTAGCAGGTGGATTCTCTCTGTCTGCCTTCCCCCCACTGGCTGGTCCTAGCCACAAGCACTCTGGTCTAGCTCTCTCTCTCCCCAGCAGGCCCTGAGTGTGGCCACTGTGCCTCAGTTAGTTCTTGTTGTTGATATCCCAGGGCTATTCCTCTGCTGTGCTGGGAGTTCCCATCCATCCCAACTCCACTGAAATTCCCCAGCTTTGCAGGCTGACTTAGCCATAAGCTAGGGTCCCAAGTGCCCAGACCTGGGGGAGACAGGGCAAAGCAGGCTGGTGGCTTTGTCTAGAGCAGGTCCTGATGACTCCAGTCCTAATGACAATCCCCTAGTCACACCCCTGCTCACTGCTGCATCCCTAGGTATCCCTCTCCACCTCTCCCCATCTCTTGGTCTCTGCTCCTGATGCCTGCACCCCAATGCAACCTGCCCTCGGTCCTACCAGCAATGGTGTAGATGGCCGTCACCACCAGCAGCATCGCCGTGGAGAGGTAAAGGTTCCAGCCCAAGGCCATCTGGATGAAGAGAGCTCCAGAGAAGATGTCAGTCTGCAGAAAGCCAGGACCCAGGAGTCCAGGTCACTTGAGGCCCTCGCTGTAGCCACCAGGGTATGTCGCCTCCTGCTCAGCGATACCAAGTGCTGGCAGCCCTCATCCCATGATGAGGGTGAGCCTAGAGTGCTGTGCTGAGGAGGACCGCCTTGACCTTGCAGACGCTGAGGGGCCATAGGGAGTGTCGAGCAGAGGAGCCCCACATCCAACTTTGGAACCAGGAATAATGTCATCTGGGGCGCTGATGGGAGAGTCTTTGCCCAGAAGGCAGGGGTGAAGGAATAAAGTGAAGACAGAGGAGGTGAAGCGGGGAGCAGGGGTTGGAGAAGGGAGAGCGGGCCCCCAGAGGCTCTACCGCCTGCTCCCTAGCAGAGCAGAGGCAGCTGCGGGGCCGGCTCCCACGGACATGCAGGAGCAAGAGCCTGGTGCGGAGGACCGCACTTCAGACACGCCCCGTGTTCAGGTTTATTAGAGGACTCTGGAGCATCCTCTGCAGGAGCGGACTTGGGCTCATTTTCAAGCTCAGTCCCTGTCAGTGCCTGCTTGCTGACCCCCTGCACGGCTCTTTAACGAGCCCATCCCAGGCCTACAACAGGGCAGGGTGCAAGGACCCCTGGACTGGAGCACAGGACCCAAACTTTAGTTCCAGCCCCACAGCTACCTTCTGTGTGGATGTGGGCAAGCTATTTGCCCTAAGTGTGTTTTCTGAGTGTAGGTCAAGGAAGGAAGAATAAGGACCTTTGTTACTGTAACATTCTAGGTAATCAATGCATGGTGCTAAATGGAGAATCACTTAACGGAAAGATAAATGAATGAATGAGCTCTAGATGATGGAGTCTTTGAATAGAGGGACTGTCATTTACACAACAGACATTTCTTATTCATCTGTGATCACTCCACTGCTGAGCGGGGACTTGCATTGAAGGTATGTGGTTTCATCCCTTCTTCCTCCCTTCCTTCCTTCTACCAATCTATTAGCTGTCCATCCATCCATCCATCCATCTATCCATCCCTACATCCAACAATAAGCCATGACACAAACTCAGCATTTTCGGGCGGCTGCATAGCTCAGTCAGTCAGTTAAGCATCTACCTTCAGCTCAGGTCTTGATCCCAGGGTCTCGGGATCGAGCCCCGCATCAGGGTCCCTGCTCAGTGGGGAGTCTGCTTCTCCTTCTCCCCCTGCCCCTCCCCCTGCTCTTGCACACGTGCTCTCTCTATCTCTCAAATAAATAAACTCTTTAAAAAATAAATTCAGCATTTTAAAGAAGAAGATGACCACACTGGAGTGGGTACTCACAGAAATCTTGGTGAAGATGTAGAGGATAAGAGACAGGACAGACATGTACACCTGGATCCTGTGGCCGCCGAACCGCTTCTTCAGATACTGCGGCATCGTGACCACCCCAGCGGCGATGTACACGGGGACGAAGATCCAGCCCAGGGCCAGAAGCAGCCAGGTTGCCTTGGAGAGTGGGGAGAAGTAGATCTCTACATCCTAGATGCAGAGAGAGAGGCAGCCCCTATCCCAGGGGGAGAACTGAGCCAGGGAGCAAGGGACCTGGGACCTAATCTTGGTGCTGTGTGGTCTGATGAGTCCCTCTTCCTCCTCCAGACCTTGATTTCCTCATCTATAAAATGAGTTTTTGATTTACCATGCAGCCTCCCCAAGTACCTCCCAATACTTCTCTCAACACTAAAGACTGGGATGGGGGTCAGGGAAGGTTCAGACCTCCATTTCCCCCTGAGAAGCCTCCAGGCCAACTTCCTTACATTCCATTCGAAGCCGCCCACAGCAAGACCTCCAGCGGCTCCTGTCCCAGCCAGGCCAATGAACAAGCCACTGCCCACGTTGCTGGACATCAGAGAGGCTCCAATCTGCAAGGCACAAGTGAGGTCAAGGTTCAGGGTCAGTTTTAACCCAAATCAGTCCAGAGCCAGGACCATGGGCCTCAGGAGCTGTGGACGGAGCAGGAGCTGGGCTCAGGAAATCTGAGATCAGAGGAAGGAGAGGACATGAGGGAGCACAGAGGGAGGAGGGATGGACCTGACATTTACTGGGTACCTATGTATGCAGGCACTGTGCGAGGCATTTAATATGCAGCAATACACTTAATATCCATGAACATTTCAAGGGATGGGCATTAATCTTTTCAATTTGCAAAAGAAGGAAATAATGTTGGGAAAAACAAAACCACTGGCCTCAGGCCACCCAGTGAGTGAGTGGCCAAGTGGGAAAGAAGGAAAGCCATGGGGAGCAGGGTCCATGTAGGGAGGACAAGGCTCTGCACTGGGCTGTCCATCTGGGGGCCTCCAGAGATGAGGATGTTGAGGGGAAGGGGAAGGTCCCCTCGAGAGGGATTTGGAAAGGCCCCCTGCGACCCCAGTGCCTCCAGGCTCCAGGGCAAAAATAGGCAGAGGGAGAAGCCAAAGGGCTGACCACAGGCTGGGCCAGCCTCCGAGTTGAGGTCATGTTTCTCTAGGAGGCAGCCAACTACTCTGAGGCCTTAGAGACACTGACATAAGGACCATAATGGTTAGTTAGTACAGTTAGTACATAAGCAGCGTCGCCAAGGGTCGGGCACTGTTCTAAGTTTCCTCATGCAGTCCTCACCACAGCTCTGGGCCAGGTATCCTGTTATATCCCCAGCTGACTGAGCGGGGAACCGAGGCACGGATAAATGACTTGCTCAAGCTCCAGAACCAGTGAGTGATGAACCTTTGAACCCTGGCTTCGGTAACTAGACTGACTCCAATAACAATTGCACAATTATTGCTGAACTCCTAATAAGCGCTCATTACTATCACCTTTTATCCTTGGACGGGATCCTTCGTTGGGCAGGGGGAGGGGCAGAGGGAGGGGCTCTGAAGCCTGGGCAGAGACCGGCCTTGGGGACAGGCCCCCGGGCCAGAGGTGTAGACTCTGCTCTGGGCTTGTCCCCTGTGTCAGCCTAATAAAATCACTTCCTCCTGCAAATCCTGACTCTCCACTTGTAAAACGTGGGGACTCACCTGTTCCCATTGCCTGTTCTGGGTTGCTGGGCGGCAGAAAGCAAAAACAAAGGAAAGGTACTGAGGCCTTCAGAGATCAGACCGCAGACAGCATAAAGGCACAGAGATTACAACCGGCTTGACGTTGCTCATTGCCACAGGCACCTCTGCCGCCACACACACACACACACACACACACACACACACACACACACACTTGGGTGGTCCCGGGGATGCTGGTGGGGCCAGGGCTGGAGCACCTAGCCAGGGCACAGAGCACTGGGCCTTCCCTGAGGCTGCTCTAGGAGCAGGGAGCTGCCTCGAACCCACTCAGCATAGGCTCCTAGCTCACGACTCAAGGAGACATCGGTCATCAGGGTTGGCAGGGAGACCAGACGGGCCCCCTGGGACCAGGGATGCTGCTGCTCCTGCTCTTGGCTTCCCAGCCACACACTCTCTTTGGGCTACAGGGAGGGGGGTGAGGCACGTCTCAGGACTGTCACAGACTCCCGCAAGCTCCAGCGTTGTAAATGGGACGGGGATACCCCAAGCAGGGCTGGCTCTGCTCAGGCTGAAGCCTGCTCCCAGGGCAGGAGGCCCAGCTCCACACCACACACATGGCCGTGCCCCATGGAGGCAGCCCATCTCCACACCCCGCTGGTCTCCGGAGCACCCTCCTCCTGTCCAGAGGCATGGGGTTTCCTCACACCTACAGTGAGACACAGAGTTTCACATGGAGCAGGGAGATCTGCTCTCTGCAGGACCAGATGAGCACCCAGGCCAGCCCCTGGTCACTCCCCCAAATGCACCAGAGAGGCGCTCTGTCCTGCTTCTTGTCCCTGCTAGTGACTCATCTCCAGGGCTGTGATAGGGGGTGGGGCTGCGGAACCAGCAGAGAGGAATGGCCTCCAAGGGGCTTGCTTTCTTCTGTCGAGGGGATGGCTGGCACCACCAGGGACCCAGTCACTCTCCCTGTGAGCTGCCAGGCCCTCCATCCCCTGCTGTCCTGGGGACTCTCTCACGCTGAAGACATGAGAGCTCCCTGACCCGAACTCCTCCTGTCCCAGATACCCGAACCTTCCAGAGAGCTCTGTCAGCGTCCTGGGCTTCCTCTCCTCTTCAGTGAGTCTGTCACCTGTGCCGGTGGAGAAAGTGGGGAGAGCCAGCATGGGGTATAGGAATGGCTGGTGGTGTGTGCGTGCATGCACACACGCGTGTGTGAGCCGGGTGTGTCTGCGCGTGTACACAGCCACAGCACCCTGGAGGCTGACTCTCCTACCATTCGATTTCCAGGCAGGGCATACCTCCCTCCGTGCTGTTTCAGGAAGAGGAAGTTAGTTTTGCGGACTAAGAGTAACAAGTGAGGCGGGCGGATAGGGGAGACTGGGGTTGGCAAAGGCGTTGGGATCGATTCCCTGAGGTTGCTGGGGATTGACGTCTGTGGTCCCCCTCACTTCACTGCTCCACGGTACTAAACAGATACGTCTCCTTCCCACCTCCCGTGGCTGAGGCCAGAGGCTTCCCGGAGATACTCACAGCCCCCCTGCTTCCCTCCTCTTGTCTGTGAGTCTGTCCGCCCAGCTAACCTGAACTTCTCCAAGACAGGAACGTTCTAGGTTATTTCTTTTGGAGGGCGCTCATCCAAAGTGTGTGTTAACAAGATCTTTCTGGTGGTGGGGTGACTTGGGGCCACAGAGAAGGAGCCCAGAGCACCAGGAACCCCACTCATGGCGGGGGCTGAGACGTTAGCAAAAGAAGACAAGACAGGGATCCAATGGTGGGAGGGGCAGGGAGGAAGATTGACTCACCGGCCACCAGCTCATGGACCTCCCCGCCAGGAAGTAGCCACCAATTGTGCCTCGGCTCGCGCGAATGGATGACTGGAAAGGAAGGGGAGAGAGCTGAGGGTTTCTGGAGCTCACCCACCTCTGCCCCACCTCAGCAACCTGTTCCTGGGCTCAGGCACTGGGGGACCATGAGACCCAGATGGGCAGTTTCACTGGTTTTACTCTACTGCCTTTGGGAGGGGCACCACCTCTCTCTGGGCCTCACCGTTCATCCTCCAGGGCTGGTGTGAAGAGCCAAGGGGTCAACAGAGGTTAAAGCCTTGGCGAGCAGCACCGTGCTGGGCAAGTGTGCAAGATTCTGGTTATTGCTCCCTTAGCCCTCCTTCTGTCCAAACTCCAGTTCAGGAAATTATTTATATCTGATCTCCTTTCTGCGGGACTCCCACACTGCGGCTAGGATGGCAGAAAGCCCCACAGCCCCAAGCAGAGAGGGGCCCCATTTGGGGCTTCTCTGCCCTGGCCTGAAGTGGGACCACACTGTAGGAGCGCGTCCAGACCCCTCATCTGAAGAGCAAGAGGAGAGTGGATGTGAGTGAGTTCCTCTGGGGCCTCAGGGGCTGGGAGCGTGGATGGCAGGCATGGAAGCAGAAACCTGACTTTATTAAGATGCTAAAAGCTTGGGACGCCTGGGTGGCTCAGTTGGTTAAGCGTCTGCCTTGGGCTCAGGTCATGATCCCAGGGTCTTAGGATCGAGCCCCACATCGGGTTCCTCGCTCTGTGGGGAGCCTACTTCTCCTTCTGCCTCTGCTGCTCCCCTGCTTGTGCTCTTGATGTCTCTCTCTGACAAATAAATAAATAAAATTTTTTAAAAAATGCTAAAGCCAGCAGGTCTCTGATTGGGTCTAGAGATGGGAGAGATACCTGAAGGAGAGGAAAGGAAAAGAGAAAAGGGGCTTCTTTGCCCCAAGGAAACATCCCTAGTCACTAGGGAGTGTTGGGGGAGGGGAGGGGCTGGTTCTTGTGAAGCCTTTGCTTGAACTTCATCTGTCACCTCCGGCCCTCGGGCAGTCCAGATGAGCAGAAGGAATTCTTTTCACACATGAGGAAACTGAGGCCGGAGTCAGGGAGCAACTTGTCCAAAGTCACTGAGGAGCTGGTGCCTTTCCTGCCAGGAGTCGGTGATCAGCCTTTTGCCCATTTCTTCCTCACATCAGCCTTGGGAGGAGGGACTGTTCACCCCGCTGTACAGCTGAGGGAACTGAGGCCCAGAGAAGGTTTGCGACCCCGCCTCAGTAAGTGACTGGCTGGGACTCGAATCACAGTCTGCCACCCAGCAGCATCTGAGGGGGCTGGCCGGTCTACTGAAAGGGCGGTGGTGACACCTGCCATGTCTTGTTGCCTGCCATGCCAGGCACTGGGCCAGGTGCCTAAATGTGTCATGTTACTCAGGGCCATGACCCCTCTGTGGAGTAGTCTTTATCATTCTCACTGTCCACATGAGAAAAGGGGGCTCACAGAGCATTGGCATGTTCCCAGGGCTCTGTGGCTCCCTGCTCTCAGAGCCTGCCCCCCCCTCCAGGGCTAAGGCTCTGGTGAACAGTGGAGAGCAGAAGGACCTTCGGAGTCACCTGGCTCCCTTCCCATGAGCACCCAAACCCAGCTCCATTAGAAAGCACCATTCCTTGCCAAGACACCCACCGGTGGAGGGTGGGGTAGGCCAAGAGTGGAGCGATCACAGAGTTGGCAATCCTGGCATGGGAAGGAGGGCCGGAGTGGGGATGGGGGATGGGTGGGGCCAAAAGCCACAGATGCACAGAGATAGGGAGTTGGGAGATGGGGGTCCTTGCCTGGTCTGCCTCTGCTTGCTATGTGCCCTCAGGCATGTGACACCCCTCTCTGTGCCATAGTCTGCCCACCTATAAAAGAAGGGACTGGAGAGAAGGATTTCGGAAGGATTTCTGCATCTTATACCTGTGCCTCCCTGATCCACCTTCCTTCTGCCCGCCCTACCCCCAGCTCCACCCCCAGGCAGAGATGGGAGCTGTCCCTGCCTCCCCTGTCAGCCTCCAGCCTCCAGGACTACTCACCCAGACCCCTACACCAATGACAAAGATGAAGTAGACAACCAGGACCCCAATGTCGTAGGCGTGCAGGCTGACTCCGGAGCCTAGCGCTGAGCGTGGAGCTGTCACAGTCCTGACCCCATTTCCTGACACTCCAGGCCCCATTGTTGCCAGCTCCATGCTTCTTGTTAGAGTCACTCACCACCAGCTGGACTTTGAGGCGCTCCTGGCTTCGTTCCTTCCTTTAATGATTAAACAACCCCAAGTGCCATTAGTTGCTAAGAAAGCTCTGAGCCCCAGTGGCACAGCAAGTCCTGGTCCCCTTTCCTCCTAACTGCCACCCCATCCTCTGTGGGACTCTCTCCCTTCCCCTGCCCCCCGTACACACACGCACACACACACACACACACACACACACACACATACATACACATGCACACACATACACACACATGCACACTCCCACCCCTGAGAGCAGCAGGAGGAGGAAGTGGAGGAGGAGAGGAGGAGAATCCTGGAATTCTGGAGATGGGAGGGACCTTAGAAGTCGAGCTGTTCAAGCTCCTGCTTATGTGGAGGGGAAACTGAGGCCCAGAGAGGCTAATGGTCACACAGGGAAGTAAGGTGGAGCTGGGACTAGAGTCCAGGTTTCTTAGTAGTGAGTAGTGAGTTCCTTCTCATTCCCAGAAGGAAGACCAGGGAAAGAGTCCTGTGACCCTTGCCTCTACCATGTCACATACTACTTCCATCCCCCACCCCCAGGTGTCATTTTTCCTTTTTATTTTACAATATAGGAAACTGAGGCCCAGGAAGAGACATTGTTCATTCCAAGCCACAGTGTGGGACAGAATTCACACCTGCTGGGTGCTACGACAAGTGGATTGTCCTGGAAAAGACAGACAGCTCACTGTGCCCAGAAGACCTGCTACCCAGGACCCAGGCGGCCTGCTTTCCCATCCCAGCAGCACATCTCTCTGAACTGCAGAGTGACCGTGGACAGACCGCCCTGGCTCCCCCCAGGCCCATGCTCCCAGACACCCGGCGCTGAGCGCCTTCCCCGCACATTTTACCTAACCCGAAGCCGGCAGCCTGGGCCTGCAGCAGCCGCTCCTCTGATGCATCTGAGACCCATCAGTGAGCCAGCCGGCCATCTGAGCAGCCCAGGGTCCAGAGAGTGCCAGCAAGGGAGCGAGAGAAGTGCTGATATGTGAAGCCTGTAATACAAAGCCCAGCCTTTGACCTGTCAGTGAGCCCCAGACATCCCCCCCAAGGGCCTGTCTAGTTTTGCTCTATGTTATTTGTGCCCCAGCTCATGACAAATTAAAAACAACAACTTAAGGGCACGAGAGGCAAGGCCATGTAGGGCGGCGGGGGAGCCCCGGCGGACGGCCGCACAGCGCATGCGCATCCTCATAACCGGGTAAAAGACGAAGGATGGGGAGGAAAGACAGGCCAAACTGGAGCAAACAAACCGACAAGTTAGGTTCGATCAACTCTCGGCCAAGGGCGTTCCCACACAGCAGCTGAGGGTCCACGTGCATACTGATGGCCCAGAGGCACCGAGGAAAGATCACTGTGTGACCATTACGGATTTCCATTTAGTCAGCGTGGATTAGGGAATCCAGACAGGAAGAGTTGCGTCCAAAATGGGTTAACAGTGTATGCAGGTGTTGGCATTCAAGGATGAGGCCTCACATATGCAGGAATTCCGGATGTGGTCTCGCTGTGGCTCTCGCTGGAGGGACGCACCTGCGCTGCACCTGGCTCGGGGGCGGGGACACCAGCGTGGGAGCTGTCCCTCCCAGGCTGGCGGGAAGACAGCAGCTCATGCGGGACCGTGCCTGCGGCACAAGGCATGCCAAGATTCGCCCACCTGCTTCCTTCTAGCTGAGGGGCTCACGGAAGGAGCAACAGAGTCCAGTCGGGAGGGCTCCAGGGAGAGCCTTCCCACCGAGTGCCGCAGAGGGGCGGCGGGCGGGGAGATGGAGAGACGCAGGTCGGGCTGACAATAGCCCCTTCCCCCCAACCCAAGAAAACAGACCCTTAGCCCACCCTGGAAGGGGGACCTGCAAGAAGAGCAGTTAATTTTAGATGAAGTTATGTTGTATAACATAGGGTGTGGGGCGTTATAATTCCGGAGGAGTATCTACAGTAAGATTGTGTTCTCCGAGTTACAGCGGCCTGGGGCATAGCTATGGCTCCCTGGTCATGGTGACATGCTTGCAACTGGTCTAGGGGGGACAGAAGAACCATACTTCAGAAAGCTGCTTTTTGGGTTCCCCTCCCTACATCCTCTTTATTCCATGTGTAGTTCTCAGTAAGTAGAAGCCCCGAAGCTTGACTTCTGGTGTTCACGGCCTGTGTTTTCCTTGGGCTTCAGGCTGTGCCATCATTGAAGAATCTGGAAAGCAGTGTTCTTGGAATTCTGGGGCCAGCGACTTCTTCCAGACTTACAGCCTTGCCTTGGGAGGTCACCACCCAAATGGCAGTCCCTTTGGACAGCCAACCTGTCCCCTCCCTATCCTCCCAAGGCTGAGTTTGGCCTGCCCTTCCCCACCTTCCTGCTGGCTGCTCACATCCAGCCATGTCCAGGGCCCAGGGCCTGTGGCCTCTCTACCCTCCAGCTCCTCCCTGGTAGGCTGTCCACAGCTGTCACAGTGTTCAGGTTGTCCCCTCAGCAGTCTCCTCATGTGAGGCTCCTCCTTCCCTCATGCCCTCAGAGTTTGGGTCAGAATCCTTGCACTTCTTAGGTGCTGCGTGCCTGGAAGAGCCACACCCCCCATTTGCCCCCACCTCCAGGTGGGGCAGGTGCCCCCACCTCTGTGCTGTGTCCTCCTCCACCATCCCTTCCCAGAAGACTTCTCTCCCCTAGCCTAGGGAAGGTCCCCCTCCCTCCCATTTATCTCACTGATGTGGACTTACTAGGTGTGAGCCCTTCCAGGGACCTGGGTGCCTCATTCCTGTTCCTGCCCCCGGCAAACAGACTCAAGTCAGCACTTAAAGAGTGGAGGACATTTCTGATAGATTGTGCTGGGGAGAGAGGGGCAGGGAGGCGCGGCAGGAGCAGACAGGGCCCCTAGGCAGAGGGAGGCAGGAACACCACAGAGGAGTTGTAAGCAGGTGTGGTGTGTTCAGGGAAAGGCTTGTGGAAGGGACAGGGGCTGCAGCCTAGGGTCTGGAGGGAGAATGTGGGGGCAAGGAGGTATGGGAAGAAGGAGGTGGTGAGACATATTCTAGAAAATCCCCCTGGGAGAACACAGGCAGCAACCTCTTCAACCTCAGCTGCAGCAACTTCTTCCTAGAAACATCACCAAAGGCAAGAGAAGCAAGGGCAAAATGAACTATTGGGAATTCATCAAGATAAAAACCTTTTGCACAGCAAAGGAAACAACAAAACCAAAAGAAAACAGACAGAATGGGAGAAGATATTTGTAAATGACATATCAGATAAATGGCTAGTATCCAGAATCTATA
Organism: Lutra lutra; assembly: GCF_902655055.1. Classification (NCBI taxonomy): domain Eukaryota; kingdom Metazoa; phylum Chordata; class Mammalia; order Carnivora; family Mustelidae; genus Lutra; species Lutra lutra. The sequence continues at coordinate 159,630,494 of NC_062281.1, forward strand.
CAGAACTTATCAAACTCAACACCCAAAGAACAAATAATCCAATCAAGAAATAGGCAGAAGACATGAACAGACATTTCTGCAAAGAAGACATCCAGATGGCCAACAGAGACATGAAAAAGTGCTCAACACCACTCGGCATCAGGGAAATACAAATCAAAACCACAGTGAGATATCATCTCACACCAGTCAGAATGGCTAAAATTAACAAGTCAGGAAACGACAGATGCTGGTGAGGATGTGGAGAAAGGGGATCCTTCCTACACTATTGGTGGGAATGCAAGCTGGTGCAGCCACTCTGGAAAACAGCATGGAGTTTCCTCAAAAAGTTGAAAATAGAGCTACCCTACATCCGAGCAATCACACTACTGGGTATTTACCCCAAAGATACAAATGTAGTGATCTGAAGGGGCACCTACACCCCAATGTTTATAACATCAATGTCCACAATAGCCAAACTATGGAAAGAATCTAGATATTCATTGACAGATGGATGGATAAAGAAGATGTGGTATATATATATATATATATATATATATACTACACAGCCATCAAAAATGAAATCTCATCCATTTGCAACAGTGTGGATGGAACTAGAGGGTATTATGCTAAGTGAAATAAGTCAATCAGAGAAAGACAATTATCATATGATCTCCCTGATATGAAGAATTTGAGAAACAAGACAGAGGATCACAGGGGAAGGGAGGAAAAAAAATGAAACCAGACAAAATCAGAGAAGGAGACAAACCATAAGAGATGAGACTCTTAATCTCAGGAAACAAACTGAGGGTTGCTGGAAGGGCGGGGGCGTGGGAGGAATGGGAGGGCTGGGGGATGGACACTGGGGAAGGTATGTGCTATGGTGAGTGCTGTGAATTGGGTAAGGCTGATGAATCACAGATCTGTACCCCTGAAACAAATAATACATTACATGTTAATTAAAAAAAAAAAGCAAAGAAAATCTCTCTGGGGGCCAGGATGATGTAGAAGATGAGGAAACTGGTAGAACAGATTAATGAGATTGGAGCCTAGTGGAAAGGAGAGGAGAGGGTTCTGGCTATTCTTACTGAGCTGGAAGTGTGTCTATCTTTGCAGCTTCCTCTCCCGTCATGTCCCTTCCCTTGACTGTCGTGCCAGGGCCAGGACACTCCATGGTGGGCGCCCCACCCCTCATTGGTCCTTCCCTTCGACTCCCAGTGCCTGTAAGCACTCACTCCCGCCACAGAGCCACGAGTGAGCCACCTTGGATTGTTCCATTCCCGAAAGGACCCACCCTGTAGCGAAGGTGGGTAGGGCAAGAAGCCCTTGGCTAAGGGAATGAGGCACTAATGGCAAGATCTTGAGCATGAGGCATGAAATGCTGATGATACAAAGTAGGCTGGGGCCCCCTGAAGCCACAGTGGGATCGATGTTTTCCATGTGGAAGGAAACTACCTATCAGGCTGCTGCCTGGGTATCTGCCTCTCCTCAGGCACCCCAGCCCCAGGCGAACCCCAGGCAGGCTCTGTTGTAGCTCTGGCTGACCTTGCCCTGCCTTCTTGCAAGTTCATCCTGAAAAACCACTCAAAGCCAACCTTCCTGCTATGAAATTCCTCTTCCAGAACAATGAGGGTAAGGACTATGTTTGCCAGCACATGCCAGAAGTTTGGGGTAGGTCACAGACCGCGTGTGATTGAAATTGTGATGCTAACTATGGGAGCTGGCTTCATGATTCCCATTTTGTTAGGCAAGGAGAAGAGCTCATTCTTGATATCCCATAGTTATGGCTTATTTGGATTTTGAATTTAGTCTTGGTTTCCTCTAACAGCTGGTCTATATTTTCTCCTAATCCTATGTCTCTAGGGAGAGAACACAGAAGGTGGAGGGGTCTATAGAAGGGGAGAAATCAGCTCCGCTTGGCTTCCTCTCATGGGACCTCTGAGCAGGGCACAGAGATGGCTGGACTGGAGTCTGGATCTGGCTCCTTTCCTGCCACCCGTCCCTTAGCCACCCTTCCTTCACTGGCCACCTCTGTCCTGCCCCCACCACTGCTCTAGCTCTCAGCTCCTGTGGGCCAATAATTCCCACTCCCCCTGCCAGGGACCCATCATCCGATCAGTTGAAACCCAAATGCAATTCCATTCGACTGATCCCAGACACTCTCTGAGCACAGTGCGCTAGACTTCATCAGGGCTGGGCCATCGCACAGCTCCGGGGGCACCTTCCCCCAAGAATGCATCAGTGGTGCCCTGGCACCGTGGAAGGCAGTGGCTGTCCTCTCTGCAGCGGGGAGAGAGGTAAGCAGGTCCTGTGAGGCCTGCAGAGGCATTGGCTTCTTCATGGCTCCGCCCCACCCCCAGCCGCCGAAAGGCCAAGGCTTCTGGAGGGCTCCCAAGTCAGGATTGTACAGTGGGGAATGGGGGAGGCCCCAGGTGAGCAGGCTTGATGCTAAATTCCAAAAAGAAAGGAGTGTTAAATAGGAGAAAGGACGGAGAGAGACAGTGACAGAGCCCCAGTGTTGGAGACAAGAGAGGGAAGAAAAAGAAGAGGGTTATAAGCTCCAGCCATTACAGATGCAACGCTGTCAGACCCACTGACCCCTACCTGTGCTGCCCGGCCTGGACAGAACCTCCTGGGTTTGGCTGTCAGCCTCAGGATCCCGGTCCTCAGCAGCTCTGGCCAGGCTCCCAGAGCTCAGGTTGTGGTGGGTGAGCCCTGGCTCGCCCCGCGGGTGCAGGCATGGGGAGGGCCTCAAACCTCCCTGCAGACCACCAGGCTGGTTCTGAGGGACCGCACTTGTCCTGGCTCTGTGACGTTGTTTTGGGGTAAAGAGAATTTATTCTGTGCTCAGGGTTCTCCAGGACCCCAGGGTCAGACCGGGAAAACCACAGCTCAGACTTGGCTGCGGTGGCTGCCGAGACAGCCCTCCCACACCCAGGCAGACAGGTTTCCCTGGGCAGACAGGTTTCCCGAGGCATTGATTGGAGCTTGGGAGAAGGTCTGGGGTTGGGCCACAGTTCGTGCACAGGTGTGACTGGCACGTGCACACACACACAGCTCGTGCACAAGTGTGACCAGCACGCACACACACACACATGCATGTGTACATACACTTCACCAGCAGCTTGTCTAAGAAATGCTGTGAAGTCGTCCTGAATACAGACTCTCAAGTCAGATGAGCGCAAGTTCACTTAGGCTCCTAAGTGCACCAGCTCGGGGATGGGGGCAAAGCCCTTCACCTTTCTCTGTCCCCTTTTCTCTTCTCTAAAATGGTGATAGTAACTATCTCAAGAGTGGTTGGAAGAATGAGTTAACACAGTGGATTTGAAATTGTCTTATCAGTGGCCAAGTCCAGTGTCTGTGGGAGGCATGGCTGTTAGCCGAGCCCCCGTGGGGGTTTCGGCCTCCGTCATGAGCCCCCGTGGCCAGACCTCGATGGCTGACTGGTGAGTCGGAGAGTCACAGATGGGGTAGGAATTCGAGCCCTGGGTCTGCTGCTCACTAGCTACACTGTGATGGAAGAGTTATTTAACCCACTAAGGACAAAACTTTGCATCTGTAAAATGAGGTAATAATGCACCGGAAAAATAGAGAATTGGGAAAATGAAATAGGATGACATGTATGTAATGAGATGCTGAACTCGGGGCTGCCAGACTATTTCTGTCTTGGGTTTGGCAGCGGTCCAAAGGGTGAGAATGCTCTAACAGGTGCCTGCCCCCGCCCACACACACCTAAATGTGAGACAGAACTCCTAGGGAGACTTGCCGAGGTGGTCTTGGCAGTGGCAGAGCTCAGCGTGCCTGTGGCCCTGGCCACCACTCCTCAGCAACAACACTGCGTCCACCCTGAAGTCCACGGGCCCCAGCTGCTCCCGGCCAGAGGCTGAGCATGGCTGACACTGTGCATGTCCTTTCTTGCAGGAAGCGTGGCTCATCTAATGGGCATCTCTGGCTGGAGGACTCTTCCCAGCCAAGGAGAAACCTTCCTAAACCTCCCTAGAATCTCTCTGTCCTTCCCTTCTTCCCTCCCAGTTACCCTTGCTTCCTCCCTTTTGTCCTCTAGTTGCTTCCCCCGCTAATCTCTTGCCTGTCTGATGTGCTCTCTGTGACAGCTTCCTGAAGGAACTGTGTGTGCACCATCCCTCTCTTGAATTCTGGGTTATATGAGACCCCACGGCAGCCTGTGTGTGCCCCACTATAACTCCTATTAGTTGTGTTATAACTGTTTGTCTGTTTCCCCTGTTAGGGGCGAATTCCTGGAAGGCAAAGGTTTGTTGGATTCATTTCTGTCCCTAGGGCACAGCCCAGGGCCTGGTACACCTTGGATTACTGTTACATTTTCATCAAATAAATGAATGAATACATATGGCATTCGTTTCCTCCTTTCCTCTGAAAGCTCTCTATAAAGTATTAAACTCAAAACCATGCAAACTAATACATATCAGCTGGGACTAAGTTTATCTATAATTCATACCCAAGTTAAGAGTAGCTTAAACATGGGGCGCTTGGGTGGCTCAGTGGGTTAAAGCCTCTGCCTTTGGCTCAGGTCATGATCCCAGGATCCTGGGATTGAGCCCCACATCGGGCTCTCTGCTCAGCGGGGAGCCTGCTTCCTCCTCTCTCTCTGCCTGCCTCTCTGCCTACTTGTGATCTCTGTCTGTCAAATAAATCAATAAAATCTTTAAAAAAAAAAAAAAAAGGAGTAGCTTAAACAAGAAAAAGCTTAAACAAGAAAGATTTTTTTTTTCCACACCAAAGTCTGGAGGTAGACGGAACAAGACTGGTAAGGTTAGTTCACAATTTCTTAAGAGAACTGAACTCCTTTTATCGTGTTGCACTACCATCTTCCATCTCATTGTTTAAAATGACTGCTCCCGCTCCAGCCATTGCCTTGATATTCCAGTGTACATGTCCTAGAATTTACACACAACATTTCCACTGGTTTCCCGTTGCGCAGAACTCAGTCATGCGGTCCCATCCAGGCTTCAGGGAAGGATGGGAAATGCTGTTAAGATTTTGGGTGGCCTGTGCCCTGGCAAGAATCTGCATTGTTTTTTACTCATTAACAGAGAAGAATGGATCTGGGGGATCCTAGGAGTCCCACACTTTATAGTCCAAACAGCACACCATTGTCTTATTATCACTGTCCACTAGCTCTGATTTAAAATGTATACCCAAGCTGAAAAGCTATACATTTGGAATGATTGGATTATTATATATTTTTTTAATTTCACACAATGCTAGCCACAAATTTTTCATTTTCTAATTTCTACATAATATACAAAGAAATGAAGATAACGTTATTACATATAAACCCATAAGAGCCAGGACTCTGACATACTGGTTCAGAAACCATCCCTATGGAAAGGAGACGCTCATGAGTAAAGCCTAAATGGTTCTGCCCTGTTAAATGTCCTCACTCTGAAGTATCATTTTCAGAAGTTACCACATCAAATAAGGAATAGAGGCATCGTCCTCACTTCATAGTGGGAGGAACGAAGGCCCCGAGAAGTCAGCATGTTTCCCAGGACCACAGGGCCTTGGGCAGAGTTTATGGGAGGACAGAGATGGACACCCAAGGCCACCAGCTATAAGATCGGTGCTCTGTCCTTTTTGTCACCCTGCCCCAGGGCTTCTTGGAAAGGGTGATGGTTGTGCGCTTTCCTCCCAAGCCCCCCAAGAAGGTGTGCATTCAGTCGCCACTGGCGAGGAGGCTGGTGAGCACTAAGCTGAGAGGCACAAGACACACCATCTTGGGTTTATTGAAGACTCAAGTGTTCCTGTTGGGACAGAAGATGGGGCTGGAGGACTTGCACTGAGCTCCACACTGCATGCAAAGGACACAGGGGCTCGTATTTGGTGTGGTGACGCAGCACAGCAGCTCTGAGATCGGGAAATGTTTGTTCTCTTTTCATGGAAGGCAAGTTTTGACCCTCAACTTTCTGGTGAGAAAACGGAGGCTCAGAGAGTTCCAGTCACTGGTCCGCCAGGAGGCAGGGGCAGGGCAGAGTAAGAGTTGAGCACGAGTCTCCCCCACGCTCAGCCTCTGTGGAACTCCCCCTCCCTTCCTCCCTCCCCAGGCCACTCCACTGCTCTGACCCCTGGCTGCCGCTCCCTGCCCACCAGACCGGACCAGGATCACTACCTAGATTATTCTGCAGCTAGAAGCCTGATAGCCTGTGAGGACCTGTTGGAATCAGGTCCCATCAACTGGATAGAGGAAATCTCACCGAGAGAGAGACTTGCCCCTTGTCAGGCTCGCAGTGCCTACTCGGCTGGACTCCATTGCCTGTCCTTTCCCTTCCCTGCAGGAATTATATAAGGACGTTTCCTCATTTCTTTTTTTTTTTTTTAAAGATTTTATTTATTTATTTGACAGATAGAGATCTCAAGTAGGCAGAGAGGCAGGCACAGAGAGAGGAGGAAGCAGGCTCCCTGCTGAGCAGAGAGCCCGATGCGGGGCTCGATCCCAGAACTCCGAGATCATGACCTGAGCCGAAGGCAGAAGCTTAACCCACTGAGCCACCCAGGTGCCCCTACGTTTCCTCATTTCTGTAGGCCTCCTGGCTCTCCTGCATCCCACGGTGGCAAATGTGATGGGCAGATACGGCCTTTGTTGCCTGCAGCAGATAGGGTCTACTCTAGCTCACTGACCTCAGCAAACCTAGTAGGGTTTAAGGAGAATCATCGGCACATCCTGGGATGGCTATTGAGCCAGTCGCTGGCTCTGGTGGGGCACTGATCCATAGTGATCAATAAATGGTCAATCAGTAAGTCATCAGTCAATCATCAATTCATTTGTACTTATCAGCATTCACAGTTCCTATGGCATATCACTGTGCTTGGCCTGTGACTGGAGAAAATAAAGCGGAGAACGACCCTTCCTTTAAGGAGACTGAGCTGGAGAGCTTAGAGGTAGCAAGAGAGAAAGGAATAGGGGATGTGAAGTAAGACAAGCATAGGGCCGAACGACACGAGCTTATTAACTGTGTGACCCTAGGCACGTGGCCTCACCTCTTGTAGGCTCCATCTTCTGAGACCCAGCTTGGCTGGTGTGAATGCAAAAGGAGAGGGTACAAAACCCTTTGCCACTAGTTTGCGCTATCTTGGTGAGAGCTGGCAAACGCAGGTTGAAGGCACACAATTGTAGCTATTTGCAGTCATATCGGAATTCAGAGAAGGGAGAGAGTCATATGTGGATTCTCTTCAAAGGCCCTGGCTTGCAGAGCAGGTCCTTCTGACCCCTGTGGGTCTACCGCCACAGAAAAGTTGCCCTTTTCAGAACATGCGGTATAAGAGATGGCCACTGGGAGGAGGAAGAGGACAAATTTTGGCATCTTCCATCTGGCTGTCCCCCAGCTCTGGGAAACCACTAGGTGACTGCCCTTTCCTCACTCCCCTCTCCCCCGCCTTTCACTTTGTATTTGGAACTAAACTTCCACGTACCATATCTGTAGATAGATGGGACTCACTAGGTTTTTCATGTTGCAGTAAGATGTCAAAAGTTCCCAGAGACATTCCTGGCATGTGGGAGCCCATGTGTCAGAAAAATATCTTGATTCCATTTTTTCTACCCTCCATCTTGCTCCAATACTTTCCCCCAGTTGTCTGTGTCGCTCTCCCAATAGATCTCTGGAAATATGCAAATATCTGCAGTTTTCTGTATTTCTCTGAACTTTTGGAAACTTTCTCTGGAATGCTGTCACTATTTCTCTGAAATACTCAGAAGCTTCATGAAATGCTGTGACTTTCTGTAAATCTCTGAAATCTAAAATCTCTGGATTTCTCTACTCTTCAAAACCACATATGCTCTCTGAGTCTCAGTGACTCTCAGTCCATCTGTCTACCACAGCTCATTATCATCTCTCAAATGTTGTAGGGCAAAAAAGAAAAGGGGGTGCTGCTTGTGACAAACGCTTCCCACTCACCAGCTTCGGGAAGCACTTGCCTCCTAGCTCAGAGCTACACCTTTCCCACTTGGGAGGAAGGTGGAGATCAGATGACTTCCCACCAGGGAAGTTTCAGCAAACATCAGAGCCAGAGAAAAGGACCAGGCATTTGGAGTCCATCCAAAGAGTCTCCATTCCCGGGTCCTCATCTTACTCTTTGTGTGACCTTGGGACAAGTTGCTTCTGCCTCTTCATCTCTCTCCTAATGCTATGAAAACAATCCTGCAAGGTTGCTGTAAGAAGTAGAGAAAGTAAGAGGTAGTCAGGTGTAAATGCCTGGTGAACGCCCACTGCTTTCAGTAAGAGTTCAGAGGATGGAGAGGTTTGCCGGTGTGTTTCCTAAACCCTTGGCAGGGAGGGGCAGTGTTCAGAGTCCGCTGCATTTCAGAAATTGCTTGTAAGCCTGTGATATTGCCTTCTCTGCAGATTCCACGAGACTGTGGACCTGCAAGAGTTACTTTTATTCCCCCAGCTTTGAGGTATAATTGTTAAATAAACTTGTTAATACATTGAAAGCATATGATGTGATGATTTCATATACATTTACACTGTGAAATGAACCCACAATCAGGTTATTTAACACATCTATCACTTTACATAATTACCTTTGTTGTTGTTGTTGAGAATGCTAATATCTATTCTCTTAGCAAATTTCAAGTATACCAGGCAGTATTAGTGACTACTGTCACCAAGCTGTGTGTCACACACTCAGAACTCATTCATTCTATAACTCTAAGTTTGTACCTTTAGCAAACAGATCTCTCCCCATTTCCTCTCTCCGCCAGCTTCTGGCAACCACCGTTCTATTCTGTTTTCGTGAGTTTGACATTTTTTGGTTCCACATACAAGTGACACCATAGAAGTATTTGTCATTCTCTGTCTGCCTTATTACACTTAGCAAAATGCCCTTTGGTTCATCCTTGTCACAAATACCAAGATTTCCTTCTATTTTTAAGGCTGAATAATATTCCCATGAATATTTTTATATATTTATATGGGGATATATACTTATATATGTAATATATAATGTTGATACAATATAGTAATATTAATATCATACCAATATTTATATAATATATAATAATATATAAATCACTTTGGGTGGTATAGACATTTTAACAATATTAATTCTTCCAGTCCCTAAACACAGTGTATCTTCCCATTTGTTTTTCAGTTCCTTTCATCAATGTTTTATAATTTTCTTTGTATGTATTTTCACCTCCTTGGTTAAATTTATTCCTAAGTATTTTATTCTTTTTGGTACTGTTGTAAATGGGGATCATTTTCATAGTTTATTTTTCAGATAGTTAGTTTTAATGTATAGAGATGTGGCTAATGTTTATATGTTGATTTTGTATCCTGAAACTTGACTGAATTTGCCTATTAATTTTAAGAGTTTTTTGGTAGAATCTTTAAGGTTTTCTTTAGATAAGATCATATCATTTGCAGAGACATTTTACTTCTTCCTCTCTGATTTGGATATCTATTATTTTTTTTCCCCTAGTTGCTCTGGCTAGGACTTCCAGTGCTGTACAAATAGGCATGGTTGGAGTGGGTACCTGTGTTTTGCTCCTGATCGTAGGAGGAAAAATCTTTAAGCTTTTCACCATCAAGTATGATGTTAGCTGTGGGCTAAGTTCAACGTCTATACTATGTTGAGATGCATTTCATTTATACCTAATTTGTTAAGGTATTTTCTGTTTATATCTAATTTCTTTCTTTCCATTTACATCTAATTTCTGAAGAATTTTTAAAAATATTTTATTTATTTATTTGACAGAGAGAGAGAGCACAAGCAGGTGGGGCAGCAGCAGAGGAAGAGGGAGAAGCAGACTTCCCACCGAGCAGAGAGCCCAACCTGGGGCTCTAGGATCATGATCTGAGCTGAAGGCAGATGCTTAACTGACTGAGCCACCCAGGTGCCCCTGAAATTTTTATCACAAGAGAGTGTTGACGTATATTCCATCTATACTTAATTTGTTGAACTTTTTTTTTTATCACGAAAAGATGTTGACTTTGTCAAATGCTTTTCCTACATTTATTGAGATGATCATATGGTTTTAATTCTTTTTTTTTTAAAGATTTTATTTATTTATTTGACAGAGAGAGATCACAAGTAGACGGAGAGGAAGGCAGAGAGAGAGAAAGAGAGGGAAGCAGGCTTCTTGCTGAGCAGAGAGCCTGATGTGGGACTCGATCCCAGGACCCTGAGATCATGACCTGAGCCGAAGGCAGTGGCTTAACCCACTGAGCCACCCAGGCGCCCCATGGTTTTAATTCTTTTTATAAGATGGGCATCACATCTATTGATTTGTGTAGGCTGGACCGTGCTCACATCCCAGGATTAAATCCCACTTGATCACGGTGTATTGTCCTCTTACTGTGCTGTGTGGTTTTGTCTGGTAGTACTCGGCTGTAGATTTTTACATTTGTATTCATCAGGAATACTGGCCTACAGTCTTCTGTTCCTGTAGTGGTCTGTCCGACTTTGGTATCAAGGTAATGAAGGCCTCACAAAATGCCTTTGGAAGTATTCCCTCCTCTCGAATTTCTTGGGAAGAGTTTGAAAAGAATTGGTATTAACTTTTTACATATATTTGGTAGAACTCACCATTGGGTCCCAGAGTTCTTCTTTGGGAGATTTTTGATTGTCGATGCAATGTCCTTATCTATTATTGATTTGCTCATATGTTCTATTTCCCTGATTCAGTCTCTGTGAGTTGTATGTTTCTAGGAAATGACCCATTTCTTTGTGGTTTATCTAATTTGTTGGGGTATACTTGTCCATGTAATCACATGTATTTCTGTTTTATCAGGATGCAAAGTTGCCTCTTTCATGACTGATTTAATTTATTTGAGTCTTCTTGTTTTTTTCTCAGTCTAGCTCCAGTTTTGCTAGTTTTGTTCATCTTTTTAAAAAACTGACACTTAGTTTTGTTGACTTTTTCTGTTGTCTTTCTAGTGTCCGTTTCATTTATTTTCAATCTGCTTTTTGTTATTTCCTTTCTTCTAACAACTTTGTGCTTGCTTTGGTCTTCTTTTTCATTTACTTGAGGTGAGACTTAAGGTTATTTATTTGAGATCTTTCTTTTTTTCTTAATGCAAGCATTTATTGCTATAAATTGCTTGCTTTGAACATGCAGTATCAAGATTTAGACACCAGGTGAGGCAAGAGAGCAGATTTCAGCCTCATCCCCTGGGGCTCACTTCAGCGAGAAAGAATAAAGCATTTGTTATGTTGACTGTTTCCTTTGCTGTGCAGAAGCTTTTGATCTCGATGAAGTACCAAAAGTTCATTTTCGCTTCAGTTTCCTTTGCCATTGGAGATGTATCTTTTTTTTTTAAGATTTTATTTATTTATTTCACAGACAGAGATCACAAGCAGGCAGAGAGGCAGGCAGAGAAAGAGGAGGAAGCAGGCTCCCCGCCGAGCAGAGAGCCCGATGCGCAGAGAGCCCGATGCGGGGCTCGATGCGGGGCTCGATGCGGGGCTCGATGCGGGGCTCGATCCTAGGACCCTGAGATCATGACCTGAGCTGAAGGCAGAGGCTTTAACCCACTGAGCCACCCAGGCGCCCCTGGAGATGTGTCTTGATAGAAGTTGCTGTGTCTGATGTTGAAGACGAAGAGGCAACCAACGGAATGAAAGAAGATATTTGCAAAAGACGCTACAAAGGGCTGATATCCAAGATCTATAAAGAACTCCTCAAACTGGACTCAAAAAATGGATAATCATGTCAAAAAATGGGCAGAAGACATGAACAGACACTTCTCCAAAGAAGACATACAAATGGCTAACAGACACATGAAAAAATGTTCATCATCAGTAGCCATCAGGGAGATTCAAATCAAAACCACACTGAGATACCACCTTACACCAGTTAGAATGGCCACAATTAACAAGACAGTAAACAACAAGTATTGGAGAGGATGTGGAGAAAGGGGAACCTTCTTGCACTGTTGGTGGGAATGCAAGTTGGTGCAGCCACTTTGGAAAACAGTGTGGAGATTCCTCAAAAAATTAAAAATAGAGTTACCCTATTACCCTGCAATTGCACTACTGGGTATTTACCCCAAAGATACAGATGTAGAGAAAAGAAGGGCCATCTGTACCCCAATGTTCATGGCCACAGTCGCCAAACTGTGGAAAGATGCCCTTCAACAGATGAATGGATAAAGAAGATATGGTCCATGTATACAATGGAGTATTATGCCTCCATCAGAAAGGATGAATACCCAACTTTTGTATCAACGTGGACGGGACTGGAGGAGATTATGCTGAGTGAAATAAGTCAAGCAGAGAGAGTCAATTATCATATGGTTTCACTTACTTGTGGAGCATAAGGAATAACATGGAGGACATTAGGAGAAGGAGAGGAGAAGGGAGTTGGGGGAAATTGGAGGGGGAGATGAACCATGAGAGACTGTGGACTCTGAGAAACAAACTGAGGGTTTTGGAGGGGAGAGGGGTGGGGGGTTGGGTGAGCCTGGTGGTGGGTATTAAGGAGGGCACATATTGCATGGAGCACTGGGTGTGATGCATAAACAATGAATCTTGGGAACACTGAAAAAACAAAATAAAGTTTAAAAAAAAAGAGTAAAGCATTTGGAGGCACTTCAGACACTACCTTAGGTAGACCCCATCTGCCTACAGTATTCAGCGTTGGGTGGAGACTGCTTGGGCAGCTGGAAATCTGAGCTGTTATGGGACAGTATGTCTATGTTTAGTTTTGAGGCTGGTGTGGTCCAGTAGAACTTCCACTGTGTTGGAAATATTCCAAACCTGTGCTGTTCAGGATGGTAGCTATTGAACACATGTGTCTATTGAGCACTTGAAATGTACAATTGAGTAACAAAAAGTTTAATTAAATTAACTTAAATATAAATAGCTACATATCTTTTAAATGTCTTGAGATCGCTTCCTCAGGATCCAGCATTCATGAATTCAGGGTCATGGATCCAGAGGGGCATTACCAATGAAACCTGGAGAAGACTCCTCTCTGTTCTTACCCTTAGAACTGTGGTGACCTCTTCACAGGTGTTATGGTCTTTAAACAAACAGTGGCATTGATCAAAAACACTGATGTGAATTTCGAGGATCATTTTGCCTTCTCCCAGGCTGTCCTTCAGGAAAACAGTGCAATTCATATAATAGTGAACACTTTTTCCAGAAAGTTCTCTCCTCTCCTCCTATAAGTAAAGCAGTTGGGATTGTGATCCTGAGATCAGCCCACTTCCACATCTTCTGCTCGCTGTGGTGGGGAAGCTGGCAGTGGCTCTCCACCTGTAGGCTTACTGTGACCACTTAGAAACTTCCGGAGTTGCTCACAATGAACTGCTCTGCAGAGCAAGTCAGAGACTATGGATCTAGTCTGAAAGTCACAGAAGAACGCTTCACCTAGATCCCTCTGCACTGGTTCCATTGGCCTTCTTTCTCATGCTTGATGCCAATGTCCTTCCTGACTTTGGAACTTTGTTCTTTGACAGCATCATTATTCCCTTCAGACCCTCCTACCGTTACGGTCTCCTCCTTATCTCTTGGGTCCCAGCTTAAATGTCAACTCCGTGGACTTCAACTTCTCTTGAACATTTCCCCAGATCATGCCCAAACTATCTTCATAACACATATCACTACCTGATATTTTTAAATCCTGTCTTTATTTTCTCTCATGGACCACTAAAATGTGAGCCATGCCATAGCAGCATCTCTGTTTTATTCCCTCTTTAAAATTCTCCTTATTTCCTCAGGGCATAAAACATTGCCGGAACATAGTACACATTCTGTAAATATTTAACGAAGGAGTGGAGGATACTACCATTGTTCGGAGGTGGGATGTGGACCACTGCGCTGAACAGTGGTGCCTTGTCAGACATACCGGTTGCTTTTGTCAGTGTTTGTGTTTGGCAGATTAAATATGGCCACAGCTTTTTTTGATGCTCCTTCCAAAAACAGAAGGAACGCCCTCTCCTTTTAAAACTGTCTGCTCTGTGATTGCTTTGCTCAGTAGAATATGGCAAAAGATGGGCTGCAAACTTTTCTGGGCCCGTTTTAAGGAGTGAACAGCTTTCATCTGTCAGCTCTTTGGTTTTGTTGTTGTTGTTGGTGGTGGTGGTGGTGGCAGTGGTGGTCATAGGTTTTTGTTTTTGTTTTGTTTTTTGTTTTTGTTTTTGTTTTTTATAACATTCTTTCCAGAAGCCCTGAACTGCCATATTGGAAGTCTGACTGCCTTGAGACCACCATGGCAGAAAAGCCATGTATTGACAGTCTAGTTGACAGTCCCAGCTGACTCCAGTCTTTCAACTTACTCTCCTAAAGCATGAGACATGTGAATGAAGCCATCTTGGGCCCTTTGGGCCATCCCACAAACTGAAGACACCAAGGGACCTCAGTCTTTGTCACATGGAAAGAAGAATTGCCCCATGAGCACTGATAAGAATTCCTGACCCAAAGCTGTGGGATATAATAGAATGGTTGTCATTTAAATCACTAACATAGGGATAATTTGTTCTGAAACTGTAAATAACTATGACCCACGCCTCCCAGACTCTTAGTTTTTGCTCCTTTCAACAACGCCACATTCATTCCTGATGCTGTCAAGAATGTTGATGCTTCCCACCGTAAGGAAACTGAATTATTAGACTTAAGGCCCGCTGTGCTAAGGAAAATCCGTGGATGGCTCAAGCTCACAACAACTCCTTTATCTGAGATCCTCCTAAACTTATAATTCATTTCGTCACATAAACGATTGTGGTTTGCTCTTAAGCATAAGGGATATATTCATTATGATTTGCCACTGAGAATATGAGATTCCCCAGGGGAGATGTCGGACATTTATTTCTCTCTTCTCCAGGACCCGTTGTGGCAGCACTGTGGCACGGAGCTGAGGCTAAGAAAGATACAGTAATTGAAATAACATTTCTTACTCATAAGTTGTTTTAACACGCATTTCTATCCTCACAACTAGAACAGAGGATAGTTTGAAGATTGGCAATGAGAATGCTTTCTCATTTCCTTCAGTGTCACTTACCTCCATTCTTTTTCTGAAAAAGATTTATTTATTTATTTATTTATTTATTTGAGAGAGAGAGAGAGAGAGAGAAAATGCGGGTGGGGGAGGGGCAGAGAGAGAGAATCTTTAAGCAGACTCCCAGCTGAGCACTGAGCCCAACCATGTGGGGCTCAATCCCATGACTTGTGGGATCAAGATCCAAGCCAAAATCAAGAGTTGGACGCTTTACTGACTGAGCCACCCAGGCACTCCCCCATTATTTTTCTTTATAGATGTGACACATATGACAAAGAAATAGATATCTATACCTGAAGTGAATACTATAATCTGTAAAAGAAGAATGGCCACAAAGTATCTAGATACAGAGGACAGTGGGGGCTCCATCGACCTCAAAAATGAAGTCTTAATCAGGGCACCAGGCAGCAAGAATCATTGTAACACGGTGGGAATAGGGAGACAATTTAGAAATCCTGCCTTTTGAGAGAAGTCCCTTTGATGTGTCACCAAATGACTTAGTCAAACCACAGGTGTCAGACCCACTGAGTTATCTCTTTTCCTCTTTCCTTCCTGTGCTTTTACTGTGGCCCACGACCTTCCTCAGATGACTAGTCCCAAGGGCAGCTGCGGTGGACAAGCATAAAAGGTGTGCAGAGCCCAGCTCTGACCATTCCCACGCTCACTTGGCCCCATCTGCCCTTGGCCTAGGCCACTTGCCAGATGGAGAGCCTGGTTGCTGCCTCTGATGCTGTCTCATTCCCTAATGGGAACACCTGTGTGCCTTCTCCTTGGAGGGGGCAGAAAGGCCAGCTGTGGCCAAACCTCCATAACCGTGCTGGATCCATGACCTTAGGGTTCCGCTCACTATTTGCTTATTCAAATGCTATGCCACATCATGGAGGCAGCATCTAGATTCCCCTGGGGCTCCCCAGAGGGCCTGGGTAAAAGGACTCCAATGCAAAGGTGTGTTAAAAGCTTGTGAGATAATCATGGCTCAATCAAATATAAGAAATAGGAAGAAGCAAACAGATAAAGGCCTCTCCTTTTCTGATTTCCCCTTCACTTTTGCAGCCTATAATTGCCGCCTCCCCTCTAATCAACTGTTACTAATTAGTTTTGGCATAGGCTTTCTTTCTAGGTATCCTAGACAGAGAAAAAAGAGATACTGCTAAGATATGGAACATATATTAGCCCGCTGCACTGAGGGACACATACATCTTTGGTTGCATATACTCAATAGTTAAGCTAGGTCTGGTTCACGAAGGACCTCAAGCATGCCAATAAATAGAACATTAGATTCTACTGGCTAGAAAAAAATGGAATGCTTAAATGCAAAATATATATGGTATAATCTACGGTGAAGTTTCTGTTTTATAATCCAAGACCATCAAATAAGGTGTTAAAAAAGAGAAAAGTTATAGGTTCGGTGTCTCTTGCAATGGTCTAATCTACGCATTGGAAAGAGAGTGGGGTTGGAGAGACCATAACAGATGAAAGCAATACCACAGAGGGTTGGGGGAGATATTTGCAAAGCTTCACCTGATGAAGGATTCATTCTGAATGCATGTATTATACATTTTAATTATGCAAATTATTTGAAGGCAGATAAGCCAAAAGAAAAATAGGTCCGGGACCTGAACAGTCACAGCATAAAAAATATCCAAAGAGCAGTAAAGACAAGAAAAGGTGCAGAGTGTCCCTCAGAATGAGAAAAGTGCCTATGGACGCCACAAGGCAATGTCACCATTCCCACCGTATAAGTACAGGGAAGCAGGCTGGCGAGACCAGGGTCTGATGAAGATGTGGTGTGATGTGGTGTGAAGGATAGTCCTGTGCTTGTGGACAGTGACCGGGAAATAGGTAGTGATATTTGAAAGCACTTGAGTATCTTCTTCCAGAGTTAAAAAGAATCACAGCCTATGACCCAGCAATTCTACTCCTGGGCATGTGATCAACAGAAATATATGTACATACGCACAAGAGATATGGATAAACTTCATGACACCCTTAGTGACAACAACTAAACCGGGAGCCATAGGAACATCCTAATGATAATGATAATGATAATGACACATAGAACCCCAAATAATATCAACATCCGTCCAACAGTTTCACAAACATAATGTTAATAATTGATCTTTTTAAGATTTTTATTCCTTTATTTGAGAGAGAGAGAGAGCACGAGCAGGAATGAAGGGGTACAAGGGGCAGAGGGAGAGGGAGAAGCAGACTCTCCCACTGAGCAGGGAGCCCAATGCCGGGCTCGATCCCAAGACCCTGGGACTATGACCTGAGCCAAAGGCAGCCGCTTAAATGACTGGGCCACCGAGGTGCCCCAACAGTTGATTTTTCATAAATCAATTTGTTAAAATCTCTTATCATTTACAATTTTTTAGCTGCATGTTCTTTCAGGTTTTTACACAGAATATTATATTTTTCTGAATGATGCCTACTTTGTTTTTCCTTTTCTTACAAAGTCTCTTGCATTTCTGCCAGCAACAGAGTTAGCACACACAGCTTTTCCAAACCACCATTTATTCATAACAGCCACAAGAATATGAAGTCTTCAGGAATAAAGGTAACAAAAATGCAAAACTTTCATTCAAGAAGTTATGAGATTTCCACTCTTGCCCCACTATACACTCCACAGATGAATGGACAGCTTCAGCAAATCCCAATCAGAATCCTAGCAAACTATTTTGTGGATATTGATAGACTGATTCTAAGGTTTACTTAGCAAGTCAAAGGACAGAGCTACCAACACCATACTTTTTTTTTTTTTTTTAAGAGTTTATTTATTTGACAGAGAGAGACACAGCAACAGAGAGAACACAAGCAGGGGGGGTAGGAGAGTGAGAAGCAGGCTTCCCACTGAGCAGGGAGCCCGATGCCAGGCTCTATCCCAGGACCCTGGGATCATGACCTGAGCCAAAGCAGGTGCTTAACGACTGGGCCACCCAGGTGCCCCTACCAGCACCATACTTAAGAGCAAACTCAGAGGATTGACACGACATGACATCAAGACTTACTATAAAGCAACAGTAATTAAGACCACAGACTATTTTTTTTTTTAAGATTTTATTTATTTATTTGACAGAGAGAGATCACAAGCAGGCAGAGAGGCAGGCAGAGAGACAGGAGGAAGCAGGCTCCCCGCTGAGCAGAGAGCCCGATGCGGGACTCGATCTCAGGACTCCGAGATCATGACCTGAGCCGAAGGCAGCGGCTTAACCCGCTGAGCCACCCAGGCGCCCCCACAGACTATTTTTTTAAGACCACATAGCTTAGTGAAAATACGGATTCGTAGAGATGAATACATCAACTGAAAAGAATAGAGAGTCCAGAAATAGTCTCATACAAATAATCGAGTGATCATTGACAGGGAAGTAAAAGCAATTCAGTGGGGGAAAGGATAAATTTTTTGAACAAACGGTGTTTGAACAATTGGATGGCCATGTGCCAAAAAAAAAAAAAAATTATACACACACATCCCAAAACCAAAATAGACAAACAAAAACCTACACACTGACCTTATACCGTTTACAAAATTAACTCAGAATGGATCATAGCCCCAAATGGAAGATGCAATACTATACCATTTCCAGAAGAGGAAAATAAGAGAAAACTCTTTGTGACCTTGAGTTTAGCAATGAGTGTTTAGATACAATGCCAAAAGCATGATCTGTGAAAGAAAATTTGACAAATTGGGATTTATTGAAATTTAAAACGTCTTCTTTGCAACAGATGCTGTTAAGAGAATGAATGGCAAGTCACAGCATGGGAGAAAAACACATATCTGATAAAAGACTTGTATCTACATATTAAAATTAAAAATAGAAAACAGCCACCCAATCAAAAAAATAGGCAAAAGTTCTGGCCACCCCATTAAAGAAGACATACAGGTACCAAACATGCCCATGAAAAAATGCTTATTTGGGGCGCCTGGGTGGCTCAGTGGTTAGAGCCTTTGCCTTCGGCTCAGGTCATGATCCCAGGATCCTGGGATCGAGCCTCACATCGGACTCTCTCCTCAGCAGGGAGCCTGCCTCCTTCTCCTCCTCTCTCTCTCTGCCTGCCTCTATGCCTACTTGTGATCTGTCAAATAAATAAAAATCTTTAAAATAAAAAAATTTTAAAAAATGCTTTTTTGCTATTAAGGGCTTACAAATTGAAACAATAATGAGACACCATTACTCACCTATGAGAATGGCTGACAGATCCCAAATGGAAAACATCACAAACTGGTGAGGATGTGGGTTGGGGTGGGGGGGGTCAGTGGTGGTGGGGGATGCTCTTTCATTGCTTGTGGGAACACCAGAGGGCGCAACCACTTTGGAAGACAGGTGGTTTCTTACAAACCTAGGTGCAGTCTTAACCATGTACTCTAGCAACAGCACTCCTAGATGTTTACCTTACTCATCTGAAAATTTATGTCTACATAAAAACCTGCACATACATGGTTGTGGCAGCTTTATTCATAATTGCCAAGAACGGGAGTTCCTAAAACATTTTTCAGTAGGTGAACAGATAAACAAATGGTGGTCACCCATGAAATGGAATCTGATTCTGTGACAAAAGGAAATGAACTTACAAGTGGTGGAAAGACATGAAAAGACCCAAAATGTGTATTGTTAAGTGAAAGAAATGGCTCTGAAAAGGCTGCTGTCTGATGTTAATTATAGGACATTCTAGAAACGGCAAAACTACATTGACAGTAAAGCAATCAGTTGCCACTGAAAGTTCAGGGGAGAGAGAAGAGGGATATGTAATGGAAGCACAGGGGACTTTTCAGGGAATATGACTATTCTGTATGACACTTCAGTGGCAGATACATGCCATTATGCATTTGACGAAACCCACAGAACTTTATAACACAAATAAACTCTAATGTATGCAAATCTGAAAAAAGTTATGAGGTCAGATAATCCAAGGAAGGACTGTGAAGTGTGACGGGAGAATCTAAGTGTGTCACAAACGTTTGAAACAAGGGGATGGGTGGGGCAGGGGTGACCTGAGTAACTTTGCAAATGAATGAGCCCCAATGCAAAAGGAACTATGTAAGCACGGGGCTGTCATTGATAAAAATCATTTCCTGTTGGGAGAAGGGTTAAAAATTCTGAATAGCTCCTCTCTGAGTGTACTGCCATCGAACAATTAAATAGATGGGCTCAGTGGGTTAAGGCCTTTGCCTTGGCTCAGGTCATGATCCCAGAGTCCTGGGATGGAGCCCCGCATCTGGCTCTCTGCTCAGATGCGGAGCCTGCTTCCTCCTCTCTCTCTGCCTGCCTCTCTGCCTACTTGTGATCTTTGTCTGTCAAGTAAATAAATAAAAAATCTTAAAAAAAATAATAAATAGATGGGTGGACGATGGTGGGAGCCATGTGCCCCACTGTTGGAGTGGAATTTACAGATAAGCAAGGGGAGGAGGCTGGAAAGATACCTGTGGTAATAGATGAGATTTGGAAATAATGGTAGGAATTCCTGTTGAGCTTCATATAGATACAGATGGTTTGATAGAGAAATATTTATAGATAGGAGTCTACCTAGCGTAATACACATACATGTATTTCTCTGTCCTATCAGTTGACAGGACCTACAGGAAACACATTTCCAGGGGCAGTGAGCTCAGCTAATGCTTGGGTCTCAATTTCCAGTACCATTCACCAATAAAGGAACTTGGGCTCTTTGGAGAAATGACCGATTCCAGGGCTGCAGCTGGGGATATATAAGTTGAGCCTGGAGCGTCTTGTAAGGACAGGAAACCAAGTGTAAAAATATATATACATGTATATTTATTTACATTTATATACACACACGTGGACTTAATCAAAACATAAAACTTCTCTTCCAATGACACTTTAAAAACTGAAAACATGAACTACACACAGGGAGAAAATATTTACAAAACGTATAGCTCATAAAGGACAGAATATGTAAAGAATTCCCATAACTAAATAATAAGAAAACCCAAATAAAAAAATGGCCAAAAGAGTTGAACAGACACTTTACTAAATAAGCAATGAAGGCGTGTTCAACATCACTAGTTTCAGAGATGTCCATTAAAACCACAATGAGGGGGCACCTGGGTGGCTCAGTGGGTTAAGCCTCTGCCTTCAGCTCAGGACATGATCTCAGGGTCCTGGGATCGAGCCCTGCATTGGGCTCTCTGCTCAGCAGGGAGCCTACTTCCCCCACTCTCTCTGCTTGCCTTTCTGCCTACTTGTGATCTCTCTCTCTGTCAAATAAATAAAAATCTTTATATTAAAAAAAAAAACAATGAGATACCACCACAAACATAGTAAAATGGTTAAAATTGAAAAGATTGACCAGGCCACATTTTGGCCAGAAAGTGGAGGATTCCTATACCGCTGATGG
This sequence comes from Lutra lutra, assembly GCF_902655055.1. NCBI lineage: Eukaryota > Metazoa > Chordata > Mammalia > Carnivora > Mustelidae > Lutra > Lutra lutra. Next base: position 159,651,801 of record NC_062281.1, read on the forward strand.
AAAATGTGAACTTTGGAAAAGAAGAGAAAATAGCTGGAAATTACCTAAAACTTTACATAAATGGAATCACACAATACGCACTCTTCTTTGGTTTGACTTATTTCACTCGGCACGATTATTCTGAGATCCGTCCGTGGTGTTTTGTGGATCAATAGTTTATTCCTTTTATTACCAAGTAGTGGACCATTGTGCGTGTGGGCCTTGGCTTCTCTAGCCACCTGTTGATACACATTTGGGGGTACTTCCACTTATTTTCACCTTATTTTGTTCTTCTAGATTTTCTTGACTCTTTTATCCCAATTTCCTATTAAATTTTCTATGACCCCAATTTTAGACTTACAGTAATTTGTTCTGATTCTTTCATCGTGATTGGTACGTTGTCTTTTTAATGTTATTGGAAATGGAGAGCAAATCAGTTTTTGTGCATTTGTTTGTGTTGTTGGATTTTGTTCTGTTCTCTAAATTTATCCATTTCTTTCTGTTTTCTGCCTTTTCCTCTTAGTCTTTCTTCACATTGTAGACTTTCCTCAGGTATCTTGTAACTGTTTCTCCAACATACATTTCTGTCTGAAGAAAAAGGCAGGCAGAGTGAGAGCTCTGTTGGTTGAGTGGGACTCACTGATGGCCGACCTTCACTGGATAGCATGGAACCAGCCCTTTTCCAGAGCACCCCTCTCCCAGAAATCCCGGCGACATGGAGGACCTTACCTAGGTAGACAATCACTACACTTGTTATCCTAGACTTCCACATATGGTGTGTTTAATATATTTTCAAAGGAATATTTGTTTTATTTCTTTGTTTGTGATCTCTTTTGGTGGTTGGCTTTGGCCAAGGAATAAATACTGGCTAACGGCCATTCTGTGCATGGAGGTAGAGGTGCAAGCTGACGATTACAGGTGCAAAGTTTCAGCTCATCTCCCTGTTTTCTTCTCCACTTTTCATTCCTATTCTTTGTCATGCATAGCGTATTAAGCCTTTCTAGCATCTTACCAGGGGGGTCTACTGCCTTTAGCTGCAGCATCCTTGGAATGAAGAATGCTGATGCAGACCTGGTTCTTTCTCCTTGGTCAGGCTTCGGCTCCAATGTCACCCCAGCAAAGTCTACCATGACCACCTTAGCTGAACAAATGCCAACTCTAATCGGTCCCTCTTCTGGCCCCCAATGTTTTCATCCTCGTTGCATTTGTCAGATGGGGTCTTGTTATTTATTACTTATTTCCCCTATTTACTAAAATGTAAGGAACTTTGTCTTTTTGGTAGCTCTGTCCTCCTGCCTCTACAGATACGTGTAACATGAGAGGTGCTCAGATATTTATGGGATAAAGGTGTAGCCATGGGCAGTACTAAGCAGGCAGGGAGAAGGGGAGACGCTTCCATTCCAGCTCAAAGTTCAGGTGGCCCAGGCTGAGCCCTGTTTCCACACTTTCCCCGTCCCAGATCAAAGGCCCTCACTGCTTCCCATGGCTGGAGAGTCAAGGATGACTGACCCCCCCATCCCTCCCATTCTTGTACAACTGGCTTCTTTGTTACACCCCTTTGGTGCTTTTGAGATTCATTATTTTTCACAGCCTCTTCAAACACAGTGCTTTTGGTTGTGATCGTGACCCTGCCTTATCTTCATCCTGTCTGCCTCTCTGTGTAGAATAGGTAAGAGCAAACAACAGGAAATAAATGTGGAATTGAAGAAGACAAAAGTCCTCTGCTTGTCACTTGAGACAAAACATGCACTTTACCCCAGAGCATGGCTAGACCAGGGTCTTGTCCCCTCATAGGCCCATGGTCCAAGGCCTGCCCGTCTGCAGGAATCCAGAGGGGATGGGAGTGACACTGCATCTGAAACAGAAGGACCGTGTCGAGGGAATCCATGTCATCAGCCTCAGATAGGTAGGACTCAGGATGCCAGGCTATTTGACATCAAAACTTTTTAGGCCGAGAGGACTAAAATCTAAGATAAATCTAAGATAAAATGTGTGTGCCTTCTGGTATTTTATTACCCATAAGTGGATGCCCTGCTGTAGAGGAACACAGTGCTGGACACCAAGCTGGACAGACATTGGACAGAGCCAGCCGCTGAGTTCCTTTGAAACCTAAACTGTAAAAGCAGTGAAGGTTCACGAGTGCCATCTAGAGGTAAAACTAGTATTGCAGCCTTTCTGAAGGCTGTTCCTACAGAAGGGGTCACAGAAATTTGCTCCGAGACCCCTAACCCTTTCACAGCTTGGTGGCCACCACCATTATAGGCAATGAGGAAAGGAAACAAGATATTTTCACATGTTGGGTCAAAATCCGCCTCCACGGCAGGCCTGACTACAGCAGACCACGGAACCTCCTCCATGGTTCCTACTATTTTTTCTTTACCACTAAATTCAGTCCCACAGCAGAGCATTTTCTATCTTTAACAGTATTTTTAACACTTTTTGTGTGTGGCAGATTGTGCTTACCAACGGGACTATCAGCTCCTTCACGACGAGTCAGTCCCTGGGCTGGAAGGGACATGGTGCCGCCCCTGCTGTCCTTCGCAGGAACACTCAGTACATCTTTACCTGTTTCCCGCCTTTGTGAAGACAGGATTACCTGCAAGAGTATATCCCATCATATCCGGGACGATTAACATTTGCAGGCAGGTCCCCGTTCGGTGCCAATCATCGGTTTGATTGTCGGGAAGATGGGCCATCCAATCCTAGCTCTGCCACTTGTGGAACCTCGGGCAAATTACTTCTCTGAGATTTGATCTCCTAGTTTGGGAAGTGGAATGATAATACCCACCTCATGGTCTTCGGGTTCGGAATAGCAATAGTGTTGATTATTTATACACGACCTAGCACAATTTCTGAAACCAAGAAGGTGCTAAGAAAATATTAGCATTTACTATCATTCCGATAATAAGAATTCTAACTAGGAGAGTAACTGAGCTACCTTGCAAGATTCTTGAGGGTTAGATTATGTACACATGCATGATAGACTGCCAGGTGAGACAGAACTTCACTTTTTTTTTTTTTTTTTCAAGAGAAGCTGCCAGTGACTTCTATCTGACAAACACTGCAAACTTTATCACCTTGAAGTGGATCTTTAGTTTTTCTCTGAACACTCCAGTGGCACCTCTTAGCTCTTGCAAACAAAAGACCACAAAGTACACACTGAGATATGGAATAGGTATAATAGGGTTCTTTGACAATTACAAAGATTGTCCTTTGCAAAATCTCCTAAAATGTAGCTGCTTTGGAGAAGGGGCTAAATTTGCACAGAGCTAAGGCATCCCCAGGAAGCCAAAAGGCTTAAAGCCAGTCTCTTCCCTTCTGAGAACCAACAAGGTCACAATCACTCTGATAGCTTAAGTGCCCTTGGAAGCCTCACCTAACCCTTTGTACTACGTGAGGTTATTGGAAAAGTCGAGCAAGGTAGTCTTAGAAGCAGATAGGCCTTGAACAATGAAATGAGAAGTAAAAGCTGTATAACCTTCTTCTTCTTCTTTTTTTTTTTTTTTCCTTTAATGCCTCCCACTGGTGAAGGAGGTCATTCCAGCTCTGTATCTGGAATAGGGTAGCACTCAGTCAATGGTAGTTCTTATTACTGGTATTATGGTTCCACGTGGTTTCTCGCTAATCCAAGCCAGAGCTCATGTCATCTGGCAGCAGCCTCATCTGGGCCCCATTAGCAACCTCTCTCTGGATGCTGGCTCGGTGGCTGGGCCAGAGCGCAAGGATGGAGGGAGAGACCTCAGGGCAGTGGAGGCAGAGGTGGGCCACCAGACACAGACACGGCTTAGAATTCCACATCTTCTCTGCATCCTTCTCTCTTTGGGTACACAGTTTTCCCTAGCAGGGAGACATGCGAGAAATGCCCCAAATAATGCTTGCCCTTCAGACATTTCTGAAAAGAACAACTTACTCTTAGTCGTGTGCCTAAGCCTAATTGTGCAACCTGCAGATTGCTTTTCCGTGTCCTTCTTGCTCACCAGCGTGATGTTTCCCAAACGGTTCAGCACAGGATGCGGTGGGTGCGGGGGGAACAAACAAGGGTGGGGGATGAAGTCATAGCTCTCTTGGATGTGACGAAGTCCAGAAGCCTGGGACCATCTCTTGAGCCACGTTGCACTTTCTCTCCTGGGGGACTTCCTGCGTTTGCTATGCGAATGCGAATAATGCGCTTTTAGGCACTTGAAACCCACAGTGGTAACCCGGACAAAAAATGGCAAGCCCAAGGTAAACTGCCATTACTAATTTGCATCTCAACAGTGCAGTTTTCTTTGTAATGCACACTTAATTACATGAGAGGCCTGAGGAATAAATCATATTCCCACTGCCGATTGTTGGGATTACCTTATGGATACAAGCTTCGAGATCCATCTTAAGGTTTATGGGGACAAATATCAGCCCATTGTCCTAATGGTGAAATAACATCATCTACTACCACAGGACACAAATTCAATTTAGGGAAATTTCTTTAAAACATCCCGGGCGATGGGAGCTGGAGGGAACAGGAAAATAACCCAGACCTTCCTCAGCCTTGGCGGCATCATATGGGAGAAATTTCAAAAACAGCACCGCACAGGCCGTATGAAGCAGGAGTCTCTAGGGACAGGGCCCGGTTAGCAGGATGTTTTGAAACTTCCCCAGTGATTAATAAGTGCAGCCTAGAATGAACACCACGAATACCACTGATATAAATCAGCCCCGCATTTGGGCCGGCGGAGGCTTCGAGGCCCCGCAGCGGAAGGTAGTGTGTGCAGGGCTCCCGGGGCCCTTGGGGTGACCAGGGTGACAGGGACAGCTGCCTCTGGAGCCCTGTGCTCTGCCAGAGTTGTTCCTCCCACCCCTGGCTGCCAGAGCTTCCCCCACTCTTTGCTCTGGTTCCCTCTTCCCCGCTAGCGCTCCTCTGCTTCTGGATCAGTTTCACTCGGTGATTGACCAGACTTGTATGCAGTGTCTACTGTGTGCTCCAGAGCCCCATTCCCGTGAGGTCCGCAAAACCTTGTCCACTGCAGAGATTTTTCTCAGCGTCCCTGAGAGGCGTGGCCTCCCTCGAACAGTGGCTCCTGACCACTGCGACCACCAGAGGGAGCCCAGTGCCACCACCTTCCCTGGTGCAGACCCTCGGAAGCAGGGGAGGGCGCCCAGAGGGCTAGAGGCAGGCCCTCCAGGCAGGGGGTGAGGACTTCAGGAAATGACCTCTGATGACCTTCAGGAGTGAGGTGCTGCTTTCCACCCTGAAGAAGGGTAGCTGGAATGGAACAGCCTTCACAGACGTGTGTCCTGGAGACTTCGTGGCCCATGGCGCCCCTCAGACCAGGCACAGGAGGTTGCGTGAGGATCAGATGGGACCACTGTGTGAGGGTGTCCAGCAAATTGTGGATTCCATCTTCTGAAGTTCCCGCCTTCTCCCACTTCTCCCTTTCATCCTCAACTGCGGGACACTGAACGTTTGCGTTTGAGATTCTGGTGTCGAGATTCTCATCTCCTGTGTGATGGGATCGGAGGTAGGGTTTGGGGAGGTGATGGGGTCAGGGGGTGGAGCTCTCCTGAGTGGGATTAGTGACCTCATCAAAGAAACCCCAGAGAAATGCCTTACCCCGTCAGCAGTGTGGGGACCCAATGAGAAGGGGGGGGGTCCACAAACCAGGAAGCAGGTTCTCACCTCACATGACATCTGTTGACGCCACGATCTTGGACTTCCAGACTCCAGAACTGCGAGAAATACATTTCTGTTGTTTATAAGCTAGCCAGTCTGTGACATTTTGTTATAGCATCCGGAAAGGGCTAAGACACCGTCATCTTCTCTCCTTTTCCCGAAAGCCTAAGTCACAGAGAATCCCCATCTCACGGTGGCTCAGAATTCATTTTGTGGCCTCTCCTGAAGGACTGTCCTATAAACTGTAAACTTTCCATCCTCCAGTTAGTGAGTTTAACAAGGTCTCGGATGGTCCCGTTTGTCACCAATCCTTCCAGCAGATAACGCCTCAGTCAGGGGATCTATGTCGTCACAACTCTGCCCTCCCCACCCCTCCCAGGCTGCCCAGCCCCACTGATGAGTGGCCCTCTGCTTCTGGTCTCTGTTGAACACTCCCAGCTTTGGAACTCACGGCCTCACAAGGCAGTTGTGTCAGAATAGCGGCCCCTGTTTTAAGCTAAAGCTTGGCTCTCCACCAAAGCTTCTGCACTGGGCGCTTCAGGGATCTGGAGTCAGAAGTACAGTCCCAAGAATCTTCTTCAGACTTTAACCAACAAATCCTTCCCTCACCAATCTGGTCAAATCTCCCCGTTTTGGATTGCCGGTTCAGTGTGCTCTGACCAGGGCTGACGGCCTGAATACCACACTATACCCTTGTCACTGGCGGCCAGCCACCAACCTGAGAGCAGCTGGTCAGCCGACTACTTCCGGTTCGCCCGGTGGCTGCCTCAGGGTCTCAGCTCACTCTCTTGCATCTGAACAACGGAGCAAGAGTGGGCTCCCAAAGACCAGACGTTCATAGTTTGGGATTTGGACATGACGCTGGGCCAGTTCCTCCTGGCCCTTCTTCCCGGTCTCCTTTCCTGCTCCCTGTTCTCTATCTTTCTTCCTATACATAGATCAGTGTCTGTCTCTTAACCCACACCCGCAGAGCTCAGCTCTGTCCCTCTCAAAAACCTCAATCTCTGCTCCGAGATTCTTTTCTGGGCAAATACAAACCAGTTCCCCAATGAAAATATCTGCTCACTCTCAGCCTGGTGCTACCAGAGCTGGTCCCGACCAGCCAGAGTGACTTGTTCCTCCCAGGGTTGTAAATGGGAACATGCCTTTCCTGTGGATGCAGGAGGCCTTCTCCTCCTTTCTCCCTTGCTCCCAACACACATCCACACACACGCACACACACACACATCCACACACACACCCTGCCTTTCCACCTAGCTGCAGAGAGCTGAAAATCTCTTTAAGCAGGGGACTGTGCCTGTTGCGTCCCTGTAGCCCCAGAAAGTGCCTGCCGCCCAGTATGCTCGCAGTAAGTCAGAGCTGGATTGCAGATAGGCACTGGGAAGCCAGGCCAAGCAGCCACTCACAGCAGCACTGAGAAAAATGACTCTTGTCTGGATTTCCTGCTGATTCCATCGTGCACCCAACGCTCGAAATGTAAGGTTTTAAACTGCAAAAATATTTGTGAGACCCTCCTCCTTTCCTTTCCCACACAGCTCAGGCTCTATCTTGGAGTCCAGAGATGTGCCCCTTAGCTTCTGGCAGCCGCCTCTCAGATGCAATTGTCCAGGGGGTTTCAAGCTCCTTCTTGGCCTACCTGTGTGTCCTAAGAAACCTGGGAACCCGGGGAACCCCATCCTCAGACATGTTTGCCAGCCAGGCCTGCAGCTTCATGCCCTGCTGAAGGGCCCAGGAAGCCCCTCCATGCCCAGGAAGTCACGGGAGAGGCTAAACCTAGCCTCAAGAAATGGTGATGATGGTCAGAAAACCTCAGAGGCTTCAGGACTCTCTGTAAGGACATTCATTCATCCCTTCACTCATTCCTTCCTTCACTCGTTCATTCCTAGGAAAGGGGCATTATGTAACATTGTCAAAATAAAGGTTCTAATAGGAGATACAACTGGGTTTAAATCTCAGCATTGCCACTAAAATCCTATGTCAGCTCAAGGAAGCCACATGAGCCCCTCACACATTCAACTGTAAATCTGAGGATAAGGATATCCTTGTTTCCGAGGTTGTTGCCAAAGGCCAAAGGAGGTAGGTAGTGTGCATGCCAATGACTTCCACGAGTCATTTTATCCTCATGGAAGCCTGGTAAGGGAGATACCATTCTCCTCATTTATAGATAAGGAAGCTGAAGCACTAGGAAGGGAAGGTGATCTTCCAAGTTCACACAGTTTGTCACTGGCAGTGTGGGACACAGCACGCAGTTCTGTCGGCCTGCTTGGAATGTGTGGTGTCTCCCAGCTTCTAGGTGTCCACCTCAGGCCTCACCATGGCCCAGAAAACCCAGCCTTGATGCCTTCAGATTCCGTAGTAGCTTTCTTCCCCAGAGTCCGTGCAGCGCCAAAAATAGACTTGTCCCTGCCCTGCCCCTGCTGCTTGCTGGTATGGAGGTCAGAGTCCCACAGTCCGCCAGCAGCACGTACATCAATGAAGGCCGCTGTGCCCCTCTCTGGGGTGGGTAGAAGGTGCTGACTCCCAGCTAAAGCTCTCCTCAGCTTCAAGAAATCACTTCTCCAGCTCTCCCTGACTCCGAAAGACCCCTGTTCCTGGGCTGCGTGAGGGGAGAGGCCTAGTGCTCAGAGCAGGGGCCAATCTGTCTCTGCCTCTGGGGCCAGAGACACTCACCCCAGCGTGAGCTCAGCAGGCCACTTTCAAGGGGTCCTGGCCCACCTCACCTTCACTTTCTGTCTCTTGCATCTCGGGATAGGAGGGCTCTTTGGTTCCACAGTGCTCTTGTCCCCTTATCTCAAGGACTAACTTCCCCACCCCAAGCCCCTTGTCTTGGAACAGTCACTTCAATGTCATGAACAAAAGGTAGATTCATAGGACTCTAAAAGATGGTGAGAGCAGAACAGCTACCTTAGATGGTTGTCTAAAATGATCCTGTGCAAGAGATTTTGATTTGGAAGAGCCTGAGGGGAAGCCTGGTAACTGCAGCTTCCCACGTGAAGCTGCAGTTTTCATTGTGGAAACTCCTGATACCCGCCCTGGGGAGCACACTGCTTTAATGCCCCTGACTCGGGGTCCCGGGGCAGGACACCAGCCATTAAAACTCAGCCAGGACCTCCGAGGTGAAGCTGACAAAATGCAGGCTTCCACGTCCAACAAGCCCCATTTGCGTCCTAGCGTCCCAGCCCACCGCTTGCTGGCTGTGCACTGTGGGTCTAATGACTTAACATCTGGAGCCTCCATCCCTCTGTCCCTGGGTCCCTCATGCCTATTTTTAGAGTTATCATGAGGATTCAGTGAGGCATTAGGTGTCAACTGAATGGCCCAGAGCATGTGAAATCAGATTTCCTCCAGTCTCTGTTTGTACGTCAACCAGGGGGATCTCACTCCTGTGTCCTGGCTTAGTGTTTGTTGGAATAGATTGAGAATGTCTGGGGATCTCTCTCTCTCCCCCCCAGTAGTCTGTGGGCTCTGTGAGCACACGGGCTGTGATTCAACCCTCTTTCAGTGTCCAGGACCTAGTGCAGAGCCTTGCACACAGGAGGGTCTCTGGGAGGTAGAAGCTAGTAAAGTTGAGAGAAGCCCTTCAGTGTGTTCTTCTACTCTGGGCCTTCAGTCAGTTCATGCAAGAAGAACAGAACCTACCAACATTTCTTTTACTTTATTTTTTTATTGGGGTGGCGGCAGAGGTAGAGGGAGACAGAGAATCTCAAGCAGACTTCATGCCCAGCCTGAGCCTGATGTGGGGTTTGATCTCACAACCCTGAGATCCTGACCCGAGCTGAAATCAAGAGTTGGAGGCTTAACTGACTGAGCCGCCCAGGCACCCCTCCCCAGCATGTACTGACTAACCACTAGGTGCCCCGTGTGCTAGGGGCTTGGCACACCTCACTCCTGATCCTTATGAAATCCTCAAGGATATGGATGACTAACCCTGATTCATTCCTTCTTTTTTTTTTTTTTAAACTTAGGAGGTGACTGTGGTTTGGAAAGATAAGGCATCTCATCCAAAGTCACATAGCTAGAGAACTCCAGAGCCAGGACTAGACTTTACATCCATCTAAGCAAGTTTCTGCCCTTCTCAGAGTAGCAGCAGCCTCCCCTCCACAATCGAGAATCAACCCCTTTGCCTACAGCTGTCTTCCCATCCCCAAGCGTCATGGAGGTCATGGTGAAAGGCACAACAGAAGCCAAACGAACCCTGGGACCTCAGCGTACCCTAATGCCCATCTCATACGTACCCATCCAAAATCATCAGCAGACTGAAACCATAAAATCACAGCCTTATTTAGTGTGTCTCCAAGGCCAGCTCAGAGGCAGCTTCATAACTCTTGGCCAGGAATATTATTTCAAATAACTCATGCGGACAGCTGTGTAACCAAGAGGAGAGATAGATGGGTCCCGGAATGCCCCTTTGCTGTAGATCATAGCCCCCAACTCCCATACCCTCCCCCAAGCTGCCTGGACAGAAAGGGTCAATGATTCATTATGCTAAGATAAACAGAGTTAATTTTCTTCCTGGATAAAACTAATTACAACTGTGTTTGTTTTGGTAGGACACGGAATTACTGTCCCCGGTGACAAATCTTCCTAATTGAAAAGAGTGTTTATTTTAAAGGGGTGGGGGTTGGGGTCACTAAGCAACAGTTAGCTAGTGTTTTCCCCATTTTTCATTTGGAGAGGGACAGTGATTAGGTGTTGGCCTCAAAAGAACATGCAAAATCTCTTTCTCTGGGTCCATCTCCCTCAGGCCTGCCGAGAGCCTTAGCAACAGCGGATGTGTTAGAGGGGGTCGGGGGCGGGGAACGATGTTTAGCAGTGAGGAGGAAGTTTCCTAGAATTCACATACTGTTGTTGATCAGCTCTTGGTAGTGGGCAAAAGCAGGCTGGCACGCTCTTTGGCAACCCAGCGAGGAGCGTTTCGAATCCCGCCCCCGGCCAACATCATAAACTATGAGAACAGGCGACCAAACTCAAATAAATTCTTGTAGCATTGTGCTAGGTCAGATTTGGTACTAAGGCACTGAGGAAAAGAGAGAAAAAGAGTCCCTGTGCTCAAAGAGTCCACGACGAAGAGGTGGTGGGTGGGGAAGCCGGGGAGCCGCCTTCCTGCAGAAGGACCGTGGGAGTGAAGAGGGGCACGTGCGGGGTACATTTGGAGAGCCGTGAACGAACCACAGGCTGTGCTGGCAAGGTGAACTGAGGCCCGTGATTGCGGATGAGGCTGGAAAGATGGCTGGTCTTTGGACCATGACAGGTCATAGTATGTTTCCAGGGCTGTCCTAAGAAAGTGCCACAAACCAAGTGGCTAAGACAAGAGATGATGTCATCTCACAGTCCGGAATCAAGGTGTTCGCAGAGCCAGGCTCCCTACCTTTTCCCACTTCCAGTGGCGCCAGGCATTCCTTGGCTCGGACGCGTAATGCCAGACTCTGCTTCCTTCTTTAGGTGCCATCCTCCCTCTGTGTTTGCATCTGTGCCCACACTCCCCCTTTTTATAAGGACACCAGTCATATTGGATGAAGGGCCCACTCTCCTCTAGGATGACTTCATCTTAACTAATTACATCTCCACAATGTCATTCCCAAATAAGGTCCTATTTGGAAGTGCAGGGGTTAGAGCTTCAACTTTTGGGGGGACACAACTCAACTCATAACAGAGATACAGAAGGCACCATCAGGAGCATGAAGCTTCCTCTGCAGGCAGAGGGGTGACACGAATGGCTGTAAGTGATGGGGTGGTTTTCTTTCTTGGGTGGTTTCTTTTGTTCAAGACGTCTCTGGATCCAGCGTGAAGGACGGACTGTGAGCAGATCCAAGCTTGGAAGCCCCGTTAGGTCAAAGAGGTTGCAATAACCCAAGTGAGTCTTGACCACACCGGAAGTTTGACAGTACCAGGAAAGGGTCAGGATAGGGCTAGTTAGAGCTCTAGGAGTCTCTGATTTGAACAGTGTCACTACCAGGGTTGTCAGAGGAGTAAGGGAGAGGGAGGGGTCCAGAGCCATTCCCAGGTTTCTGGTCAAGGAACTGAGCTCAAAGAGGAAAAGCTGGCTGACAGGGAGAGGCACTGTTTGGGACAAGTGGCATTTTGAGTGGTCTGGTCAGAGATGTTCAAGAGGCAGTGGATCCGAGGGTCTAAAATTCACAGAGGTGCTTCCCCCCAGAGATGCGAGTTTAGAAGCCCCAAAGACGTAGATGCTCATGGAAGCCAGGAAATGGATGACACAGCAGGAAGCCCATATAGTGTAGGAAGAACAGAGGGTCCAAGAAAGAAGCCTGGTGAACCTGCCCCGTAAGGGGTTAAAAGAGGAGGGGCGTCGGACTGGCTCAAGAAAGCATCATCCCAGGTGGGTGCAAAGATCAGCCACAGTCTGATTTCTCAGCCTTCCCAGCCCCAAACCTAGCTAGCCTCATACCACTACCGAGCACACAGCCGTGCTGACAGGGTGCCTGCCCCTTTGCTGGACACTTAGCACACTCACAGGGTGTGTGTGTGCTTGCGTGTGTGCACGTGTGTGTCTGTGGACTCTCTTCCCCCGTACTCTGCCCCCTCCTTGCGGGCATTACAGATCATGTCCTCTTGGGTCTCTCACAGCTGCCCTGAAAAGAATTTTACACAAACCAAGAGCTTATTGTTAAATATGTCATTAATTGTACGCAGGTAAAGCCCCATCAAACACTTATTTGGTACCTATTGTAGGTGAAGTTCTCTAATAGTGACCTAATAACGGGCCCCAAATAAAACAGGTACTCACTAAATGTTGACAGGAGGAAAGCAGGAAAAGCAGTGGGAGGAGGCCACCAGCTACATCAGGAATATTTAAAATAGTAACAGGGGCGCCTAGGTGGCTCGGTCAGTTAAGTGTCCAACTCTTGATTTCAGCTCAGGTCATGATCTCAGGGTTGTGGGATTGAGCCCCATGTCTGGCTCTGTGCTCAGCACGGAGTCAGCCTGTCTCTCTCCCTCTGCTCCTCCCCCTGCTGGGGTTCACTCTCTAAATAAATAAATAAACAAATAAATAAATAAGTAAATAAAATGTTTGAAAAATAAAATAGGAAGAGTAAGAGGCTCCCCGGAAGGCCACAAGCTCTGAGAGGGAGGACAGCTAGATCCTAACCTGCCTCACAGTAAGCAGGACAGCTTCCAAGCCCCATTTGCTCTGCGGTAAAGTGGGGAGTTTAGGCTGTTGATTTTCCGGGGTTCTTGGCCTCCAGCTGGAGTCTAGCTTGAGAGTGTTGAAAGTCAGAGAGGGTAGAGTTTTCTACAATGACACACATCAATGCCTGCATTTTCCCGTGCAAATGATACTGCTGTCTCACAGAGGAGGAAACTGAGGCCCAGAGAAGCTCGAACTGCCCAAAGGGCGCTGAGAAGAAGGCGGCACCCAAGAAGGAGGTAGGGGGAGCCTGGGACCATGGCAGAAGGGAACGTGTTGCCAAATGATTCAGGACATGGCCTCTGGAAACCTCTGCTGCCGGGGTGTGAACTCTGATTTGGGCACAAACACGTCCACATGTTTGAATTATTTGGGACTTGGAGTTGTACTAAAAGCAGCTAAAGTCATCGACTCAGGGGAGAGTCCTTTCTGTAGCCCCTCAGAAAGTGTTCTAAGATTCCTGGATGAGTGAGGCAATGACAGTGCTTTGGCCATGATGAGCTGGGTGGGTGGGACCCCGGGACCATGGGCGTGTCCTCCCTGGCCTTAGTCTCCTTATTGGTGCTTTGACAGGGATCCCCAGGGTCCTTATGGACTCCCACCGGACTCACTGTGAAGTCACCAGGAGGTGCTCAGAGGGTAAGAGAAGGGTGGCCTGTCCTGCCCGTGGACGCACTCCATGCTTGCGAGCGGCTGCCCGTCTCTGGAATTCGCAGAAGCAGTGGCTTCCAGAGGGAGGTTCCTGCCACAGGCTGAATCATAATTACCTTCAGAGGTTTCAGAAAATGCCATGTGCCCAGGGCCTCGCGCCAAACCCAAAGCATCGGGGTGTCGGGGACAGGCCCGGGCATCTGAGTGATTTAAAAATCTGCCAAGGGATTCCCAGGCCACCTGCAGGGCGGGTTGTGGGCCTGCCTCACCTGCCTTTCAGACGTAGCACCTGCCACCTTCGGAGCACAGCAGGTACCACAGGGACCTGACCGGTCATGAAGCGCATTGCAGACGGTGGGACAAGACTCAAGATTTCTAACGCGGGTAGCTGGCCATTGGACAGAACTGGGCTTGACTGCTTGCCCCGATATTCTCTAGCCGTGTATCCAGGGGCATACCTCGAAAAATGGCCCAGAATTCATGTCAAATGTGGGTTCTCTCCAGAATAGCAAAAAATGTTCCCCCTCTTTCTCCTGTGAATAGGGAAAGTGGTGTGGCTAAGTAAAGATATGTTTCTTGGGGCGGTGATGGAGATGGGTAATGAGGGAGGAGGCAGTGAAGATGTGGAGAAGAAAAGAAACGCATGTATTTGGATTCATTCAGACTTGTTTTTCAGTAGCAGAAGGGAACCACCAAGTAATAGAGGGCGGGTGATGATATGGCCAACTCATGATAGAGTAGGCCATGTACCAGATACTGATCGAGGGCTTTATATTAACACGTGGTTCCTCACAACAGCCCCGTGAAGCAGCTACTATTACTGCTATGGTCTGATGTCTGTGTCCCCCCAAAATCCATACTTGGAAATACTAAACCCCAAAGGCGATGGTATTAGTAAGTGGGGCCTTTGGGAAGTGATCAGGTCATAAGGGTGGAGCCCTCATACATGACATTGGTGCTCTTATAAAGGACGCTCCAGAGAGAGCCCCAGAGCCTTCTGTCACATGAGGATACAGCAAGAAGTCTGCCACCCAGAAGGGGGTCCTCACCTGGCAGTGCTGGCACCCTGGTCTCAGACTTCCAGCCTCCAGAACTGTGAGCAACGCATTCCTGTTCTTTATAGGCCATCAGGCTCTGGTATTACATTAGAGAAGCCCAAACAGACCAAGACCGTTGCTGTCCCCATTTTACATAAGGAAGGAAAGCACCAACAGGTTAAGTGGCTTGTCCAAGGCCACCCACCAGTTTTTGATGCCTCTCCCTTGGACATGGTTCCGAGAGCCTGGATCAATATTGCACCTGTGGACGATTTATGTTTTCCTATAATGCCTCTTTCTTCTTCCACCTCTATCCAGCAGGTAAGCTGTCCTAGTTGCACCAGGAGTTGGGTTGACAGAAAATAGCTTGGGGAAATGGAAGAGACCCTGAACATAGGCAAAATGTTTGGAAAACATCATGAATAGAGCAGTGAAGTGAAGTAGAATGGGTTTTCCCGTAGACTGGAGTGACGCGTGAAATTGCTACAATCAGTATTTCAGATCCAAAATTTCTAGGCGCTGTATTTAGGCAAGTTAGTTGTGCCTCAGTGTACCTCCTCTGCAAAGAGATCCTCTTTCTGTTACTGTAGAATTAGTTTGTATTTTCCAGAGTTTTATTTAAATTGAATCATCTAGTATCCATCTAGTGTCTCTCACTCAGCATCAGCATACTGAGATTCATCTGAGACTGACCGTATCACTATAGTTCATTCTTTTTTACTGCCAAGCAGCTTTCCACTACATGTGTACGCAGCAATTTCTGTATCCATTTACCAGCTGATGGACTTTGGGGTTGTTTCCAGCTTTTAGCTATTGCAAAGAAACCTGCGATGTCCATCTGTGTCCAAGTCTTTGTATGGACATAAACTTTCATCTATCTTCAGTGGAATCGTTAGGTTTCACAGTAGCTGTACATTTTAAGAAACTACCAAACTGCTTTTCTGAAGTAGTTCCGCCATTCTATGCCCCCACCAGCAGTGTGTGAGAATTCCCTTTTCTCCATGTCCTTGCCAACCCTTGGCATGATCGGCCTTTCCAATAGATGTGTAGTAGTATCACACCGCGGTTTTCAAATCGCTAATGATGATCGCCTTCCCGTGTCTCTTCACGGTCTATCTTCTTCAGTGAAATGTCTTTTCAAATACCTCATCCATTTTTTATTGGGCTGCTTGTTTTCTTTTTATTGAGTCTTAGAGTTCTTTATAGATTTTGGATTTCAGTCTTTATCAAATATACGCTCTGCAAATACTTTCACCCAATGTATTGCTGGTCTTTTCACTCCCTGAAGAGTTTTCTTTTGAGGTGCAGAAATGTTAAGTTTTGAAAAAGTCAAATTTATCAGAACTTTTTGTTTTATGAGTTGTACTTCGATGTTGAATCTAAAAAACTTTGGGGCTAAGGGACCCATTCGCCCTCTTCACCGTGGTGACAGTTTCATGCGTGTGAGTATTCTTATGTCAACACTTGTGAAACTGTACCCTTCAGGTATGTGCAGTCGTTCAGCTATACGTCAATAAAGCTGTTGAAGAAGAAGAAGCAAGTCTTTTGAGTTCATGTGTACCCTCAAATTCCAGGCAGAAGGGAAGCTCCTCCTTGAACTTGAGCTCTGCTGCTCTCTAACAGCACTGGAGATGGGATGGCCCTCCATATTCAGGCATTGAACCAGGGATGAACCTCCAGTCCCCTCTTCCCATAGACATTCCCAGTCTCTAGGGGTCTCTCTTGGAAACTCCTCTCTCAATTAAGCGAAGTTAGGGGAGAAGTAGAGTGGAGGGAGTATTCTTTCTATGAATGTTGCTCTTCCCACGATGGTTATGGCAAATTTCTCCCTCTCTTTTGACCTATCTTCTTGTGCAAACTTGAGGGATGGGGTGCTTCAAAGGGTAGGGGCGGCTGTGGGCCCAGAAAGCTTCAGGCTGCATATTGAGCTAAGTCAACAAGTCTTTAATGACATCTCTCTTGGGGGAACTAAGATCTGGGTCAGCCAGATCTTGAAGTCAGCAGAGTTTTGTCCCCGGCTCTCCTCCCACATTCTTCTTCCCTCTTTCACTCCTCCTTCCAGCTTTCACCGTTGCGGAGAAGGGAGAATAGACAGCTCTTTTATGTCTGATGTTTTTCCACTATGTATTCTTTGTAACACATAATTATTTAGCTTTCCAAAAAACAATTTAAATATTCAAATCATGCACATGTCATGGCAATGCCAATAGATTTTAATGATGCCTGCAGTGCGCCGAGTCCTGTTCCCGAGGTTCTGAGATGAAGAATGAAGAAACATCTTTGTAAGATCCCATAAGAAACTCTAGTTCGTGTTCTCTGTGAACCCTGTCTTGAGTCTATCCTTTACTCTCCATGCTCACAGACTGACCTCTCAATTCTCACCTGACCTGAAATGCTCCGCCTCTTCTTGGAGACTCTTCAGCAGGCTTTGCATGGATGTCTGAGACCCTGGCTCCCAGCCAGCCTGGGGTGAATGTGAAACTTGACAAATCTGCCAGAGAGCATTCTTCTGGGCTCCCAACTTTGCCCAAATGGGCCACATCAATTACGACAGAGACTTTCTTCTGAGGAAGTGAGTCTATGAGCCTGGTTATTTATGACAACCTCCTGAGGACTTTCCTCTGCCAACTGGGCTCCCCAGGAGGGGAGAAGGTCATTAAGCTACCCACTTCTGCTATGCCCTTCCTTTATAAACAAGTATCCCATTCTTCAAGTGGGTACTGATGTCAAGAAAGTGGTCAGTTTCGTGAGGATGGGGGGGACTGGGAAATGGAAATACAAGGGGCAGATAAGCTCACATTAAACCCGATAGCTAAAAGGAAAGTCACCTGGCTCAATTCATACCAAAGACACGAAGGCCCAGAGAGAGAATATGTCCAAGAACATGCAGAAAAGGGAGTGGGACTGAAATGGGGAGTCAAATGTCCCACCTCCCCGTCAAGGTTTTTGTCCCATAGTCATTTTCATTTTCAAAGGACATTTCTTAGAAACTGGGAGATTTCTTAGAATTCTGCTATTGATAACCCTGGATACTGAAACTTCCTGCAAGCTTCCTCCTTCTCCTGTCCTGGAGAACTGAGTTCTGTGATCAGGATGATTTTCTGGAATGGGGTACATTCAGAACTTGCTTCTGCGTGGAGGAAGAAAGGGCCATTTCTCAGAATGTAGGCAAAGATAGAGCAGGAGGAACCCTCATGACAGCCTCCATGAGGTTGATTTTATTACCTCCGTGTTGTGGGTCAGCAACCAGAGATCAAAAGAGTTAAGGCAGCTTGCCCTTGTCAGCATTTGAACCCACAGCTGATTCAATCTGAAGGATTTCAGAGATTAAAGAGACTGTAGATAAAGACTAAAATAGTACCTTTACTGATTAGAATTGGAGACAAATGTGCCTTTTGGGCAGATACTGGATAGATGCTCAGCAAACTTGCTTCCTCTTCCTCCGGGCCATCAGCTAGACTGTAGCTCTCAACCTCATTCACTTCTCAGTGTCACTAGATGACCTAGTTCTAGCCATTGGACTGTGGGCAGAGAGGTAATTCACTTTCACACAAGCCTGTAAACTCTTACCACATATAATTCTCTGTTCTCCCTCTCCTTCATTTTTGGTTGAATGCCCCCAGAAGGCCCTAGAACATACTTTTTCATCCTCAACACTACCGGCATTTTGGGCCAGATAATTCTTGTGGGAGCTGTCCTGCTCATTGTAGGATATTTAGACACACCCCTGGTCTCTACCTACTAGAAGCCAACAGCATCCTACTCCCCAGGGTGACAACCAAAATGTCCTCAAATACTTCCTAATGTCCCTTGAGGGGCAAAATCATCCCTGCTTGAGAACCATCGGTCTAGAAGATGCCCAAGGCACACAGTGGAAGGAATTTGGGTCCAAAATATCTACACAGAGCAGAGCACCCTTCCCACATTCATCAATAACATGCAAGAAATTAACTTTTACTTTATAGAACCATTGCAATTTGGAGCTGTTTGTTCAAAAGTTAGCTCACCCTGGCTGATACAGTGCTGCCAAATGATTCCTATAAAGAGACAGACTTACCAAATTGGGCAGAACAGCACTAGCCCAGGGACCACCCCGGCCTACAAGGACCAGGCCCACAAGGAACTTCAGTCAGTTTTCTGTGGGCAGAGTACTTTCAAGGTAAGGAAAATAGTGGGGCTGGCTGAACTCTGCATGAGCCCTGAACAAATTTCTACAGAAGCTTCTGCCCAAGTTCGCCCATCAGTCAGTCACTTCTCATCTACAGGGGTAGAGAAATCTGACATGTGCTTGGTGGGAGAGTCTTCTTCTTGGAAACCCCTTACTCCTGAAACTAAGGGGCTCTGCTCTGGAAAACTCCAGACCCCACTGCCTTTTCCCTATATCAGAAGATCTAGCTCGGTACAGAAAATGGCCTATATTTGGCTCAGCACTAAACATGGCTTATGAGGGGCATCCAGGTGGCTTAGTCCTTAAGTGTCTGCCTTCAGCACAGGTCATGATCCCAGGGTCCTGGGATCGAACCCAGAATCAGGCTTTTTGCTCAGTGGGAAGCCTGCTTCTCCCTCTTCCACTGCCCCTGCTTGTGTTCCCTCTTTCGGTGTCTCTCTCTCTCTCTGTCAAATAAATAAATAAAATATTTTTTTAAAAAAACATGGCCTATGTTCTAATTTTCTCACTAAGTGCTTTATCTTATTTTATTATTGCAGTCAAGGCTCAATCTTTGGCCAAGGTCAAGGGTTGGTCTGAGGCCTCATTTTGTGACCAAGGTCTAGGTTCAGCCCACCAAGGACAAGACTTGGTCTGTGACAGAAAGACAGAATGAGCCATAGGAGGTTAAAAGCCCACAGCCTTGCCCTAGATTAAGCAGTGAATTTTATCTACAGCCCCACCATAAGATCCATGTCCTTTCTCCATTGTTCTTTATATTCCCGTTTACTAACTGCTTCCCATAAAGCTGTCAAAGGAGTGAAATGAGCAACCTCAATTCAGGAGACCCATGGAAGGGAAATAATTGGCTGCAAGTGGAAAAAATTCGTGTCCACAAATTCATGTCCAGATCTGATCTGTCAAGAACTGATTGTTCCAGACTGGACAGATCACTTTCCTTCTGGAGACCTCTTTCCTTACATAAAGTAAGAACACCTGGCATCTCTCTTACTTGTGATGTTCACTGCACTGAGCAGCACTAGCTGGAGATCCTGTTTCTACATCTACTCTTTTTTTTTTTTTAAAGATTTTATTTATTTATTTGACAGAGAGAGATCACAAGCAGGCAGAGAGGCAGGCAGAGAGAGAGGAAGGGAAGCAGGCTTCCTGCCGAGCAGAGAACCCGATGCGGGACTCGATCCCAGGACCCTGGGATCATGACCTGAGCCGAAGGCAGGGGCCCAACCCACTGAGCCACCTAGGCGCCCGCTACATCTACTCTTAATGGTAACCATGTGCTGCTTCTTCTTCCTTGCTTGTGTCACCGGACCAGCTTAGGCCCTGGAGGTCATGATACTCAACGAATGGTGCACGGGCCTCCCATACGTCCTCTTTAGCCCAGACTCTCCCCAAAGCGCCAATCTATTCTGCTACAGAAGGGACCGAATCGGATGCGTTCTTAGGCCCCTTCAAACTACGCCAAGCTAGAATTCTAGGATTCTAAGACTCTAATAATCTATATCTTTAATATTCTAGATTCTAGTCTATATATCTGAGAGCCTAAAATTCTAGACCCCTTGGAGTTTTAAATTCGAAAGCCATGAGAGCCTCGAATTCTGAGTATAACTTGAATTTCTCCAGGAAAAAAATGAAGTTGCACAATAGGAAGAACTCAGAGTTGCACTGGTTCCTGCTCCCATGGGCCACAGATTCCTAACAGTATCTCCTGTGCCCTCTTCGTGAACACATGTGGTCTACTAGAAGGCAGGACTTTTGGGGCCTCTCACTGGGCCTTTAGTCAATGGAAATATAAAGGACAACCAAGAAAGGACATGGATTGCCCTGCCCCACTCTCCTGCCAGGTCTGCCTGATTACTACTGGACATCCCTGGGTCACCCCCTACTCCTCTCTCTCTCTCTCTTTCTCTGTGTGTGTGTGTCTCTCTCTATCACACACACACACCAATTAGCTAGCCATGTCCAACTTTGTCTAAACCTCAGTGGTAGACAGAGGCCCAGACTCAAACTGAGCTCCTAAGTTCTTAATATTCTTACCATTCAGTATTTTATATAGTTAAATACTTCAATACTTTGTATTTTAATACTTCCAGGTAGCTTAGAATCTCACGTTCCTCACAATTTACAGTCTCCATATTCTTGGATTTTAATAGACTAAGATTTAAATTTGCTTAGATTCTGGAATACTGATTGGAAGATAGTGGAAGATGCTGGAGTATCTCATACTTTCTCTGGGAGGCTCTGGGACGAAGCGGGGCAGGGGGCCTTAGCCGGTTCTGAGCCCGGTTGTGGGAGGGAATCATGGGCCTCGGGTGTGAGCACAAGCATATACAAAGTGTCATACACCTGGGATGGAAGGAAGAGCCATCAAGCTTCTTCCAAGAATGCCCAGAGTCACACCCTAGAGGGCTTCCCAGGCCCTTGGCAGGCAGTGAGAAACAATTTCATGGCCTCCAATCAAATGTGTTATTTAATTTATAAGTAACTATAAATAGCAAAATAAAACTGCAAGTTTATGTCCACAAGCAGGCCCCAGAATTACTAGAGCTGCTCGTGGCTGTACCTTTGGGAAACTCTTCTCCCAGGGAGGAAGGAGCCCTCTCCCACCCCCCGCCACCCCGGCCTCCTGCAGGCCTGGTCCTAACCCCAAGTCTCCCGGGGTTGGGAGTTGTGGAGGTCTGATCCCTCCCAGCTTGGCTGCAGACCCCTCTGGCTGTGGAGAGTGCTGGGGGCGCGGGGGAGGCTTTGGAGCAGTGGAAGTGATTTAGGCATGTGTCAGGAAACTGGGGCCCAGCCCGAATCTCAGATTTCATAAGAAGCCCAGGGGGCTGGCAGAAATTCTTGGCCCAACACATCTCAGAGCCCGGGGCACCATCTGAGGCCAGATGCAGCAAAGTCCCCACGTGGAGGAAACTGAGGGCAGAAAGAGAATTTTCTCGGCGGTGGCCAGGCTGGGCCTTCAGTAGAAATGACTCCAACAATATGCCGTCCGGTGCTGTGGAGAAGTTCTGATGAATGTTTTAATCAACCAGTCAGCTGGTTTTACTAAGCACCTACTAAGTGCCAGTCAACATGGGGAACAGGAGATTCTCTTGTTCTCCAAGCCTCATGAAGGCCAGTGCCTCAAGGTAAAGCCCCAGTGCTTCTCCTGGTCTTCAAGTCTTGGGCCACCTGCCATATCACTTTCCAACCTCCCATCTGGCCCTGTCTGTGTGAAGCCCACCGGTTCCCCTCATATCCCATGTGGCAGAGCACCTCAGCCTGGACCACTGATTCCCCTGCTGGCGTGTCCTCTCCTGCTCCTGGCGCTCAGGCCCGGCTCCCAGTTCTCCTCTCTGAACCCTGCTATCTCTGCACTCTCAAGTTGCACTTCTCCGGAGTATTTATTTTTTTTTAAGGGATTTTTATTTTTTTTATTTGACAGAGATCACAAGTAGGCAGAGAGGCAGGCAGAGAGAGAAAGTGGGGAGCAGGCTCCCCGCTGAGCAGAGAGCCTGATGTGGGGCTCAATCCCAGGACCCTGGGATCATGACCTGAGCAGAAGGCAGAGGCTTTAACCCACTGAGCCACCCAGGCGCCCCTCTCCGGAGTATTTAAAGCACACTCTTCTAAAGTTTCCTTCAAATGTCAGTCTCCCCATTGGACCGCACCTTTACTCATATCTGTGTCCCCAGCCCTGAGCTGGGGGGCTGGAATGATACTTATTCAGGATATTTGCTGACATGGACGAGTGGGCAGTGGGGTCAAAGTGTGTCTGAATAAAGCGGAAGGATCTGTGCAGATTCGGTGAAAGCCACATGTCATCTTTAGACAGCAGGGAAGGAGAGACGGACACGGGGGCAGGTGGTGCCAGGTTTTCATGCCGGCAGGATGTCTGGGCGTTTATGGCTGGCTCCTCCCTTGGCTAACGCCCTGGCTCTAAACAGATGACTTAACCGCATTGTCCTCCTCTGTAAAACGGGGGCAGTTGTGAGGACTAAGTGAGTTAAAACATATACACTACTTAGGACAGTGCCTAGCACGTGGTAAGCATCCCCCAAATACCAAGTTTTGTAGCAGTCCTGGTGACAGTAGGAAGACACGTGGTGGAAGGCTCAGCGTCACTGTCGGGGCGTGAGCAAAACTAAAGGACCCGCCAGCCAGGTCGAAACAGGCAATGGGTTGGCTTCTAGGGGAAGTTGAAGCTTCCCCACCTCCACCAATAAGGGTCTGTCCTGAGCTCCCCCCCACCCCCCACCCCATGAACAAAGGTCAAGGGCACCGCTGAGCCCGAGTGAGGGTGGAGCTCTCTGTGCTAAAGATGTGGCAGGCTGTCTTTCCTGTGACGTGGTCTGTTTGGGATTTAATTTCTTGTCCATCCCAGCCCTGAGTCTCTCTCTCTCTCTCAATGTGAGCAGGAATGCTTTCTCTCTCTTAGCACCTCCTTTTCTTAAGCTTGTCTTTTCCTTGCTTCTCTACTTCTCACTTCTCTTCTACTTTCTGAAGCTGACTAGCACGCAGCGAACCACAAAGAAGCCCAGCTGGGGACTCAGAAGGCCTGGCCTGGGGGTCAGCCCCAGCTCCGCCCAGAACTTCTGGCCAGTCCTGGGCAAGTCTCTTCTCCTCCCTCAGCCCAACGGCTTCTCAACAGCAAAAACATCAAGCTGCATGCACTTCTGAACTCCTTTTGTTCTACACAACCATATGTCTCCATGGCAACATCTTCTTGCATGGAAAATGCTTTGTACCCACAGGGATCATACATAGAACTTGGTTTTCTTCATCATCAGGCAACCCTTACTGAGCACTGAGACACAGGTAACGTGTCGGGCATTATAGCAGGTGCTGTGGATCATGAGTGACCAAACCAGAGGGAGTCCTTGCCTACAAAGGGCTCACATTATAATGGGTCTAGAGAAAGATCCCATAGTAAACTCACTACCTCCCAATCGTGGACCATGGAAGAAAGGAGAGAATTCCTGTGTGCTGGACACTTCCTACTTGGGTCCAGGTCATTTTAGTTGGTCCTCACAATCACTTTGTGAACTAGGTATTATCATTCCCCCTTTAAAGAAAAGGGACACAAGACGAAGAGACATTCAGTAGCTTTTGGTCAACGTCTCCCAACGACAAACACCACCTTGCTGAGTGTCCTCTCCACACAAGCACGCCCCTCGGTCAGTCCTGCTCCTGAACTCTGAGGCCAGTGCACATCAGGAGAGTGAACCCCAAGGTCCCACTGCCTAGGATGGGTGCCCGAGAAGGTCGTCCAGCCTGGCTTGGGCTTCTTGGGGCATCCAGGCTTCGGACCCCAGCCACTCACTCTCCGGTCCACGCCCTCAGCTGGGAGAGATGTGAGATTTGCAGCCATGTCCTGCCCTCCTGGCTCATAAGCCTATAAAGTAGCAAGCAGCCTCAAAGGTAGAAAAAACGGGGGCCAGAACTCAAAAGTAAACACTGATGAAGATTAAAAATGACCAGTGAGTCTTGGGGATTTATGTCTCATAAAGTGAGATGGCCAAGGAGGCCAGACAGGGAGCAGACAGCCCTGACGCCTCTGCCTTGCAGATAATTTATTCCAGAAAGTAGAGGCCTCTTGTGCGACTCACACAGGCCAGGGTGGTTCTCTGGGTCCTCCCAGTCCACTGTCTGCGGGGTCTGCCTGTCAGGCTGAGTCAGTTTTGTTTTCACAGACCGAACCCACACGTTTGATACTTTTTCATTCCTTTTCACGTCTATGATGTTGTCAGAGGTTCATCTTACACTCCCGGTGAGCCTGACAAGATGGGGACCTTTATCCGCATTGGTCAGATGAGCAAATTGAAGCTGACAGAGGATGACTCATCCAGGGTCTTCCAAGGGCTCAGGACTCCGAGCCGAGTCATTGTTGGTTGATGTGACGGCCCCCATTGGATACACATTTCCTTTCCTTCTCATCCTCCTTCCTCAACGCCTCATCCACTCTCACGTAAACTGGCTCAGCCAACAAATTAATTGAAAGAACTTCTATTGAGTAATAATCTGTGGCAAACACAGGGATGAGCAAGCTAAAAAGAGACACTAAAAACAACTTAGAACTTTTTAAATATGTGGTGTTAGTGGTAATAAAGGTCATGTTAATGAGGGTTTCTGTTCAAAGTCATAGTCAGAAAACAAAAATAAATACAAATTAATAAATAAGCAAAACAAAAGCTTTGGAGAGAAGTCAGGAAGAAGGACTCGATGTTGATGTCAGATGAAGCACAGGAGAGCCTACCTGCCAGCATCTTGCAAGGCAATTGCCAGGGTATCAGAGAGGCTTTTGCCCTGGATGACTTCCCATCAGATGAGTTTGTGGGTAAGAATGTGTTTCAAGATAAGAAGTAGCTGACAATGACCCTGGACTTTGATGCGAATGGCCTTGCTCACATTCTTGCCATCGTGATGATGGGCTAGCAAACATTGTGCCGGCCCCCATCTGCTGCAGAGACAAAGACTCAGTTTTCGTGGTACAGTGGAAAGAACTCAGGTTTGGGGATATGATCAACCTGGTTTTCAATCCTAACTAGCTGTAGAGTTTCTCAGCCTCTCTGAAACTGTTTTCTCCACCACTATATGGACATAGCAATATCTACCTCAAAGTTTTGTTTTTTTTTTAAAAAAAAAGTGGAAAGAGAATCTTAAAATTTAACCACGTTAGTTGGGCCTTCATGTGAGGCCCCAAGATAATGGATAACACATCCCCAAGTGAAACGCAAGACCAGCGTGCGAGGGCTGCCAAAGGTGGTGTTGAAAACTGCTTTTGTGGTTCTTTGCTGACCACCCACCTCTAGCACATTAAAAAAAAAAAAAAAAAAAAAAGAAGTGGGAGAGTTCAAGAATGGAACCAGGGATTAGATAGGAGATTTCTGGAAAGAGCTGTAAGTACCTTGAGCAAGTTTGTCTACTCCTTCCCTCAACTTCGGCCTGGGAAAAGTGGTTTCCATGGGGGTAGTCAGAGAGTTTGTGTTTTCCTATCATCAGGGGAGACAGTGGATTGGACTCGGACTCCCACTGCTAAGTGTAAAGGGCAAAGGCTGGCTGACCAGCTATTCTAACAGCAGAGTCACGGGAGCTGGCTCTCCTGGGGCCATCCGCCTTCTCAGAGTGCATCAGGCAGAGGATACAAAGCTGTTTCTCTGAACCCGATCCGGACCGCATGAGAGGGAGAAAGTCCAGATCATCCTAGACCTTGTCAGAGGGCCCTGTAGAGAGAGGAGACACCTAAGTAGAAAGAGGCTGATGGTGTTGGCAGAGGCCGAGGGGCTGGCAAGGAGTCATAATCAGCCAGCTGGAACAGAAATGCATTTACCCACATCAAGGCATCGACTGTATGGGGGAGGGGGATGGATTTTCTCCAAAGAACCCACAAAAATGCCTCATGAGAAAACAAGTAAGGTTAGACGCCTGCCAGGCCCAGAGAGTATTGACCCTGATTTTCAAGTCTGCAGTAGTCGAGTAAGAGCTTTCCTGTGCCCCTTTCCTTCTCTCCCTCCCTCTATCCCTGACAATGGACAGGTCAAATATCTGCAATGGTTACCAAGATGAAGAAGAAGTGATGTTCCAGGTAGAACAAGAAAGAAGAAACTGCCCTCATTCTCACTGCAGGAGATTGGCCAGCTGCAGTTCCAGGTCCAAATGGGTGGTGAGAAAAGCACTTCCTTTCAATGAAATTTGAAGTCAATTACTGAGCAGAAATGATGTTTTGTGAGTTAAAATAAATGGGAAACTTCTTATTACCCAAGAGAAAACAGTAGAGTCATGAATCTCGTTCAAATTTTCATCAAAAGGGGTGGATGAGAGTTAGCCCTGCAGGAGGGCTGGTGAAAGTCATTTCTTCGGTATACCCCATGAGTCTCACCTGTTCAAGGTCATACTTACAGGACATGACTATTGCATCCCTTGCAACACAGCTGGACTTGAGTACATCTGGATTTGCTTCCACCATTTCTTTAGACCTAGTTGATCAGGACAATGGGCAATGTTAATCAGCTAAGCTATCTTTAGCCAGCTACTGTGTATCTGACCTGTGTTTCCTATATGACCCAGAAGCAGGAATAGGAAGAGAAGGTCCAGTCTTAAACCTTAGGAATATCCCCTAAACCCCTTAGGGATATCCAGATGGGATGACAGAGACCCAGAGAGGGGCAAGGGCTTTCCAAATCCATTGTAGAACTAGATGTGGAACCTGGTTCTGTTTCTTTCTTCTTTTATACCTGTACCATTCAGACAGCCTTCTCCTAGAAATCTAAGACAGAGTGGAGTAAAGTGCTAGATTGGATAATCTGATGGTTTCTACCATTTATTGAGTACCTACTATGTATCAGGTCCCTTATGAATGTTAATCCTGATTCTTACAATAACCCACCAAGGTAGGAGCATCAGTAGCCTTTACACAGATAAGAAAACTGAGGTCCATGAGGTTAAGTGACTTGTCCATAATCACGTGGTCATTAAGGAGTGGAATTGGAATTCAAACAAGTCAGTCTGACTTCAAAGTTAGTGGTATTATCATACAACCTTACTGCCTCTCTTGAAAGCTGCTGGAATCAGAAAAGAGAAGGATCATCAGATCTATGGCCAGGACTGGGTCCTCAGAACCCCAAACAGGGTCCCAGCCATCCCACAGTGCCATCTTTATGGAAAAGAACCAGTCCAGACTAACCCAGAAACTCATCAACCATCCCAAAGCCAAGACCATTGGCATAGGTTTATACTTTACCAGTTCTTCCCAAGAAACAAAAAGTAATGCAAATTTTAAAAAATTCATTAAGCAGGGGTCCCTGGGTGGCAAAGTTAGTTGGACACCTGACTCTTGGTTTTGGCTCGGGTCTGGTCTCAGGGTCGTGGGATCAAGCCCGGCAGTGGGTTCCGTACTTGGCTTGCAGAGTCTGTTTGGGCTTCTTTCTCCCTCTCTGCTCCTCCCTCTCATCCTCTCTCTCTCTCTCTCTCTCTCTCTCTCCCTCTTTCAAATAAATAAATAAATCGTTAAAAAAAAATCATAAGGCAGTGTGAATAATTTTTTAATTAGTTGGCAAATCATGTGCCTGAGGGTGCTTCATCCTCTGAAGTGGATATTAACTCTATTAACATTTATTCCTTTTGCAAGTTAAGTTGGTTCTTTGTGAAGGTGGGTGCGTGAGAGTGTGGTAAGTTTCATTTCATTTGCCAGGAATCTTGGCTGAGGTTTACAGGGAAAGTTACTTTCAGATTTTTCTTCTGACGGTGAACTTGGCCTCCCTCACTCCCTGGTGAAACCCAACTCTTTGGAGGAGGAAACAGGGAATAAAAAATTTAAAAAAATTAAAGAAATAAATTAGAGGGGGAAACAACTGAAGAATAAATAATCCTCTTAAAAGAGTCACTGGCAGACACAATGGAGAGGGTCCCAGACAGGGGCAGTGTGGTTCTGGTTGGGTGAGTCACGTACTTGTTGGCTTTCTGACCTTGCACAGATGGCCTACCCTCTCCTAGTCTCTTGTCTCCCTGGCTGTGACAAGGCGAGATAATCCCTGCTCTGAGGCCCCACTCGGGTTCGGGTGGGATATCCTCTGATAAAGTGATTTGACTTTTCAAAGTACAGTCTACACTGAAAGCTATGGAGATCCCTGACACCTGGACTAAGGTCCTCGGGGATCTATCCCTGGAGCCAACCTGACATCAACAAGGGAAGCTTCAGGGTGGAAAAGGGTCTCTCTGAGATGAATTCCAGGAAGGGCCCCTGAAGGAGAGCTATGGTGTGGGAATGTGGGTGGGAATGAGTATGCTGTATGTGTCTAACACAGGTCAGCCTGCACCGGCGCCCCTGAGTGTGTACCTCTGATGGCTTGTATATATACAGGCGAATGTGAATTCTTGTAACAGTATTGGGGCAGATGGGAATATCTATTCATTCTGTAGGTGAGTTTTGAGGATTCAATAGGTGCTCTGTTCTAAGTCCTGGGGATTCAAGTGAGAAACAAGATAAACTAATTTCTGCATGGGGTCAAGAATGTGTATTAGCAAGTTTGAGTCCTTATGTATATGAGGGAGTATTCATGTGTATGTGAGGATGTGTGTGTGAATACACACATCCGTGTATATGAGGGAGTGTGCATTTGTGTGAGTCTGCTTATGAGTGGGAGTCTGTGTTTGTATGTGTATGTGTGTGTGGTGGGAAAGAGAGAAAGAATTCTTGGCCACCCTAGAGGGTATCAAATTTTGTTAAAACACCAGAAGGCTTGAAAGGCCCTGTGATATCATCTCATTGACGTCTAAGATAGAGAATCTGAGGCCCAGAGAAAGGAAGCAGTGTGTAGAAGGTCAGCCAGCAGCAAAACAAGGACCAGAATACACATCTGCTAACTCTGAGCCCAAGGGTCTTCCCCACTGAAGATGTGTGAAAATGCAAATGTAATTTAATGGAGAGGCTGTAGGGAAGAACCTGGGGGACTGAGCAGAAACATAGACCAGGCAGAGTATGGAGGGGAGGGATGGGTAAGGAGGCAGGTGTACCTGTCCATGCGAGGGGAATGAGGCCTGCTTTAGGGAGGGGTGAAGAAAGGAGAGAACAGACAGGAGGCTTCTGGCCTGGAATCAGTGGCCTTTGCACCCATTAGGATGTGGAGGGTAGGTTTTCATTCTTTGGATGGTTTTCACGGTGAGACAGTTTCCCTTGAACCTGGGAACTGGCAGGAACCTGGGAGTTCATACAAGCATCTCATTAAAACCTCCCAATAGCCCCATGAAGTGGGCTTTTTTTTTTTTTTTTAAGATTTTATTTATTTATTTGACAGAGAGAGATCACAAGCAGGCAGAGAGGCAGGCAGAGAGAGAGGAGGAAGCAGGCTCCCTGCTGAGCAGAGAACCCGATGCAGGGCTCCATCCCAGGACCCCGAGATCATGACCTGAGCCAAAGGCAGTGGCTTAACCCACTGAGCTACCCAGGCACCCCATGAAGTGGGCTTTTTTTGTCCATGCTGACGATGACACAACTGTGGCTCAGAATGGGGAGGTCACCGAAGAGTGAAACAGAGAACTCGTCTTGTTTTCCTAAGCCTGGTGTCCGGTTTATCTGTCCTAAGACTCTCTGGCTTTGTCACTCTTTCTAGATATTTCCTTCCCTTACCTCTATTCCCATTTCCTCAAATTGCCTACTGAAGTCAGGACACAGAATCTGACTTCCAAACTGCCAAACTTTCCTGAGATTCCCACTGCCAGCCCCTCTGGAGGCCCTGGGTGAAGATCGGAACAGCCGGAACCTGAACACCCCACCGCCTCCTGAACTGGGAGTTCCCAAACTGGTCACTCTGATGGCTTGGGGCTATGCCAACTCCAACACTATCTTTGCCTTCCTCACCAGCTTGGTTGCCAAGACCCCAACGTGCCTTTGCTCAAGCTGATCCAATTTACCACACTGGAGCTGATTTCTCCTGACTTTTTGTTCTGAGTCTAACCTCACTCGACCCTAATCCCTGAAACTAATCCCTGGCCCCACTTGAGAGTGAAAATAGCCTTCTCTCCCAAGTGCACGGACATCGAGACACCACGGGTACTTCCTTCCTGACCAGAAATGCCGTCAGAGAACCCAGTAAGGGCCTGGTCTGCTGCTCTCATCAAGGTCCCCCCAGCATCCCCTCCAAAAACATAGTTGGCAGAAAACACACCCAAGAAAGTTGTCCGGAAGTAACCAGTTGTCCAAATTATTTACTGTGCCCTGGAACATAGCCAGCTAGAGGCTGGTCATGCAGACGCTGGGAAAATATTTATGTGGGTCCTGATGGATGCTTGGCCAGTGAAGACTGTCGTCTTTCTTTCTGCTGATAAGGCAAAGCTACACATGTCAGACGGCTCTTAGCGGGGCCTGGCGGCAGGGGTCTGGCATCAGATCCGAGCGAGGTTAATGGCTATACCCAAAGGACTTGCTTTCAGTCCTTTCTCTGCCACCAACTAGTTTGTCCCCTTCCTGGGCCTCAGCTTCTCCATCTGTAACATCATGGAGTAGACCAGATGACCCTAATGTCTCTGGGATCCCACAAGATTGCACCTCAGGAAAAATCAGATCTATTTTCCAGATCTGCCATCATGATGCCATTGGCTCATCACAGAGCTATTTTTCTTGGCATCCTGGAAACGTTCCTGAAATTCCAACATCCAAGAATTTCTCTTTCCACTGATCCAGTTTCTGCAACCATGTGGGAGAACTCCATCTGGAGGAGGAAGATCTGAGCTTAAAATAAAAGAGTAAAATGGAAGAGGGGAAATTGAGTTCAAGCGGTGTTTATCATGCATCCAATATTTGCAAAGCTTGATGCTGGCAGAGATGTGCCCCCAGGTCCTGTTCTTTAAGTGAAGAGCTCTCTATAAGGCAGTGGGGAGGGTGGTCCACAGACTCCTCTTCTCCCCTAATGGACCCTCAGGTTTCTTCCTTCCCATAAACTTCGGTACCTCTGCCTGCAACCCTCCCCTGCTGTGCAAGTCTGTCCTTGTCCATGTTCATCATGGGCTCATTGCTTCGAGAAGTTTCAACCTCCCCAGCTCCCCTCTACCTGTGGACAACCTGACCTCAGGGGCCCTTCTCTATTTCAGAGTCTACAGCTACTCCCTTCAAAGACCTACCTGATGTAATAAGATCATGGATACAGATGCAGGACAAAGGTTCAAGAACCCCCAGGGTTTTTTAAATGCTGTCTCAACTCAGGGATTCCTGTGACTTCTCTGAGACACTTGATTACATCTTAGGGCCTCCTGCCTACGTCAGTTTCCCTGAATGGGAAACTCAAGAGTAAAGGAGTGAAGAGCTCAGATGTGCCAAGCCAACGGGGTGTCGAAGGTCAGTTTTCTGTGTGTGGGAGTCAGTTGATGGGTGGGGAGAAGCAGGACAGGAAGCTAAGGAGGGGACAGTGGCTACCACTTGAAGGGCCTCAGGTGCAAGGAAAGGGGGTCCTGACTTTGTATTTCAGGCCCCAGGGATATAATAGTTTTCAAGCAGAGAAGCAAACTGTTGTCATTGAAGATGACTCTGGGGACAAAGAATCCATCCCAGGTGCAGGAGCTCCTAACATCATCAACAATGATAATGGCAGCTTACACATGATTATCATCTCTATAAATCTCAAAACAAAACTTCCAAGCAAACTGACATCAATTCCAAGCAATTCCTAACATCAGTCCTGTGAGTTAGCTGGCCTCATTCCACTTTCACAGAAGAGGAAAGCAAGACCCAATGTCACACAGACCTGTGTCCTCTGGGTCCAGGGCTATTCATCACAACACACATCTCCGGACACTCTGTCAGTGGTGAGCGTCTACACTGACCTTGGTTTTCTACCCCAGGTGGGGGGTCTGGACTAGCTGCTCTCCGTGTTACCCAGCTTTGAGACTGGAAAATGCTGTGACCCAGAGGCAGGCCGGCTGCCTCGTGGGGCTGCTGAGCTGAGCCGTGGGTGGTCAGGAATGTTTCAGGACTTCCTGGGACCAGTGTTCCAGGTCGGAGTGTCTGGATTAATGATCCGTCTCCAGGCAGAGCCAGCCGAGGCTCCGACGCCAGGCACCACGCATCGATTAGACTTTGTACTTGGAGCTTGCTTTCATCTGGGGCTCTCCAGGTGGGCTGGGCCTAATAATTAACATTCTCTGAGCCCCACAACATGAGTGTGCTGGAGAGAAAAGGTCTCTGAGCAGGTCCCCATCCATGGTGGGAGTGGAGCACCTCCCCCCAC
Source organism: Lutra lutra (assembly GCF_902655055.1). Classification (NCBI taxonomy): domain Eukaryota; kingdom Metazoa; phylum Chordata; class Mammalia; order Carnivora; family Mustelidae; genus Lutra; species Lutra lutra. The sequence continues at coordinate 159,684,130 of NC_062281.1, forward strand.
TCCCCCCAAAACGTCTAGGCATGGCTGCTTGGCAGGGGACCACGTCTTCCAGCTAACACTTCAATACTACCTGAAGTTTATACAGTAAGCGGCTTTGGTCTCATCTTTGGGTTTCACTACATACATATGGCAAGTCACCACGTAGGGAAGTAGGACTAGGACCATGCACATAGGGAAACTGAGGCCCAGAGAAGGACACGGAATGGCCCAAGGGCAGAGGGATCAGGATGAAAATTCAACCCTTCTGCCAGCAGTGCCTGATACATACAGATGCTCAGATGCACTGGCATCTTCCCAGTGCAGGAGGCTGTCTCTTGCAGGGCTGTTTAGAGCTTCCTGGTACTTTGAGGTGAGGGAAGGGAAGGGTGTGATAGGATTTTCTATTTTATAAGAGGAATCATTACAAAGGTGCTCTGTCATTCACTCATGCGTTGGTTTCGCCAGGACTTACTATATCCCTAAGATGTTTCAGCCTCTGTGTCAGGTTCTAAGGATAGCAGAAAATAGTCCGACACTTATAGCCTAGGGAAGGAGCAGCGGTGGAGAGTGTGGCAGGGGAGCTTATAGCCTAGGGTAGGGGCGCGGTGGAGAGTGTGGCATGGAGAAGTAGATATGAAAACTCTAAGTCCAGTGAGCTGCCATGGTACTTTACTAGTAAATCTATTTGAGAGTACAGAGCATTTTGGCCCCCAGTTCCCAGGGAAGGCATGATCGGGTCTTTCCCAAGCAGTGAAGCATCCGCAGTAGTGGGATGTAATCAGAAAAGGCTTCAGAAGGAAAAACCCCCAAAAATGGAAACTTAAAAGAGGCTAGATGTTCATCAGGCAAATGGGGGGGTAGAAAGAGGGCATTGGGTGGGATCATCCAAGGAAAAGGAAAGAACTGGCCCAGCAAAGAGAGACAGAGAGGCATGGAGTTGCTGAGTCACTGAGACCAATGGAGTTGGCCAAAGAGTAGGCTTTGAGGAAGAGATCGTGGGAGGTGAGGTTGGAGAGATACATGAGGAACCCATCAGAAAGGCCTCCTGAGCCAACGAGAGGGGCCTGAACTTTATCCTAAACAATTCAAGTAAGGAGGCAGTGTGGTCAGAACTGCATTTTTGAAGGCTCCTCCCGCTGCAGTGTTGAAACTGTGCTGAAGGGAAGAGAGATTAAAGCAGACACATCTGGGAGGCAGAAGAGATGGTGGCCTGCTTTTATTGGTTCGTGGCCACTGAGGACACCAGAGACCTTTGTCTGGTCTGGAAAAGCCTACATCCAGAGAACTTTCCTACACACAAAGAAAGGACTCCCCTTGGTTGTCAGCTTATACCCAAGTTCATAACTCTGGACCCATTCCAGGCTCTTCTGGTCTAAGAAGAAACCACAGCATTCTTCCCTCACTTCCTATAGGGTTCCCCGTACCACTTTGCCCATTCTGCAGGTACACGTCTTCCCACAGCGGGTTCCCCACAGCCTCACCACGGCCACCAGCACACAGTGGCAAGTTCCAAACCTTCACATCTTCCGTTTCAAGCCTTAGACGATTCTGCTTTCTCTGGCCATTCCCATTCATTCAACATAAGGTCTGGGTTAATTGAGCATCTGTATGCACCAGGCACTACTAGGTTCCGTGGAGGGGCCTCTGCTCTTCCTTACACGGGGTCCCTATGGTTAAATCCAGACTCCTTAGCCCAGAATTTTAGGGCCTTCTTAGGCTGACTCCAGCCAGCCTTCATGGCCTCATGTTTCCCCTCGCTCCTCCCACACCCTACATTTGTCACACTGATCACCACTTGATGTTCCTTAAGTGCCCTCTATTATTTTTTCCAAATATGCATATATTTGGAATAGAAATATCTTCTTATTAAAATGCTGATCTCCACTCACTCTAACTGAAATAACACCAAAGATGGAAAGTAGAAAGTAGAAATATGTCCCCTACCCTGAAAATTCCATTCTCCAGAGATGAACACTATTAATATTTGGGTAAATATCCCCCTAGAGTCTTTAAAAAACTTACACGTCCTAGCATACCACCTTTTGCACTCTTTCCTGCCCTGTTCCCTTGTCTGAGAAGTTCTCTATGGTCCCACAGGAGAAGTAGGGGCCCAAGGCTTACAACAAACACAACACTTGCCATCCTATATTTAAATCATCTGTTCATATGTTGTCCCTCCACCAGACTATAATCCAAGACGAGATCTATGAGCACGGAGTTGTGACTGTCTTGTTCTCTGCTGTATTCACAATTCCTTGCGCGTAGTAGGCCCTCAGTAAGAATCTGTAGAATGCATGGTGGATGGATGGATGGATGGGCAGGTGGATAGTTGGGAGGACAGGTGGATTGACGACAGGTGGGAACCCCTATGACATGCTCTGCAGAATTAGGGGGAAGGACTGGCACTGAGTAGTGAAAAGGACCCCAGCTGGGGGTTAAGAACTTGGATTCTGGCTCTGGCCCCGCCTTCTCCCGCTATGTAGCTTTACAGAAGTTCCTGCCTTCTCTTAAGCTTCAATTTCCCTACCTGGACCTGAATAGTGGAGCTGGGTAGCTCCCCAGAACCCTTCCCAACGGATGCTCCAGAATGCTCAGCTGGCCCTGGCCCAGCACTATTTCACACCTCTGTAATTACCCACCCGCATGCCTTTATTATAGAAATTGGAGTGGGGGCGGGGCTCATTAAATAAAGGGCAAAAGGAAATTGCTGGCTTGCCGAAATGACATTGTTGGCGTTAACTAGATTAACTTCTGAAATGAAAAGCCCACAAAAGCAAAACCAAAACAGAGAAGGAGCCATGGCTTCCGCTGGGGGCTCCATGGTTCCCTGCTTCAGGCTGCCTGCCCCCCAGCCCAGGTCTCTCGATCCAGCCTTCCTGGTGAGGTCACGGGAGCCCCTTTCCTTGGTTCACACAGACTCCATCTCAGGGATGTCAGGAAAATGGCGCCAGCCACTGAGCCCCAGGGCAGGACTTGGGTAACTCCTCTCAGGAGTTCTATCTGTGGGAGTCAGGAGGGCAACTAGGCCCCCGGCAGAGCATGAAAGCCAGTACAGGGAAGCCACTGGCCGAGGGGCCTGGAGTCAAAGGATCAGAGAAGCAATACGGGAGCTGAGGGGTACCCCAGGGAGAAGACACCAAGACAGGAAAGAGGAGGGCATCTTCAGGCAATTGAAGGCAGCCCCGCATGGCTGGAGCAGTGAGGGAGGGGATGACCCTGTTCCATTTAGTGAACTCCTCTGGTCACAATGAGACCTCTCATGATGAGTGGGGGAGCAGGCCCTAGAGGCTGGGCAGGTGATGGGTGTACAAAGCGCCCATACCCAGCCGGGGACGCCAACATTCGAGAGCACCCAGTAGGCAGCGCTGTGGGAAGCTGCTGCTGACCCCCACACTGGTTCCAATGGGTGCTAAGATGAAAACAGAAAAAGAAAACAGAGACAAGAGGGTCCGATGGACAGGGACCGAGGCACTTTCTCGGCTCACAAAATTTACAGTCTCAGGAGAGGCAGGCAGACCCAGGGAGAGGAGGCAGGTGACTCCAGCCCTGCCTCCAGGGGAAGGAAAAGATGGAGCCCTGATGCCTGGCTAACGCTCCAGTCTCAGAGGGAGACAGCCAGTTCTTGTAAGCATCCCAGAACACCCAAGAAAAGTCCTCCTCCGCGGATAAACCTGGAGTCCTCTCTACCTCCCTGCAGAGGGCAGCTGAGGCGAGTCCCAGCAGGGAGAAAGTGGGGCAGCAGCACTACCTGGTGTATGCTTCCTCCAAATCAAGTACTTTCCATGCACTCCCTCTTTGATCCTCTAAGGAGCCTAGAGGGAGGAGTTTCTCTGTCTGCTCAACGAACAAAGAAACTGAGGCCCACGGGCCTACCCCAGCTCTCACAACTAGTGACTATCGGAGCTAGACTTGGCACTGAGGTCCTTCAAGCTCCAAATCTCAGAGCTCTCTCCCCATGTGTCTCTGCTCTCCAGACCCTATCTTTGCCCCTAAGAAGCTTAGTGTCTGGTTTTGCTGGGAATCTGGTGACATGCCACTAGTTTTGACTAAAAATCATGAATCCTGTAATCCCTCTGAGCTGCTGGGCATCAGGACAGTCAAATCAACAGTCCAACGATTATTTGAAACATGATTTGTTTTCCTAGCCACCCTCCCCAGTGCGGGAGGGCATTTGTGCCATCCTATTTCCAAGGGGTGACATCTAATGACAGAATTCCAGGCACGGGACACAAGAGAGTCTTCCAGGCAGGAAGCCATCCCAGCACCCTTCGAACCTCATCCAGCTGCACAGCAGCCCACATCTGGACCTGGAGGCTACCAGCACTCTCCTGGTCAGTCCTGGTCAGGATCACCTGAGGCCAGACTAGGTCACCGGATATTAATCATTGCCAAAAGGGAAGTTAAACTGCAAGCCAGTTCATTAAAGATTAAGCTTCATCTCCATAGCCCTGAGGGAAAGGGGGTTTGGGCGGAGAGCGAGGTCCTGTTGTAGGAGGTCACCTCCCATGAAAGCCTTCCAAGTGAGCCTGTGGTGAGGAGCTGGGAAGCCTGGGTTCCAGTCTAGTTCTGCCCTCTGCTTGCTGGGGGACCTTGGGCACAGCACTTCCCCATTCTGAGCTCCCAATTCCTCCTTCGATACACAAGGAAAATTCTGTAGGTTTCCTTGTGATGCTCTAGCGTATGTTGCCTTAAGAATCGTTTATCCATGCTTGCTTTTTCTCAGTCTATGTTTGCTCTGTACCCCCAGGTTGTCCAGTGCAAGTTCACTTACTGTTCACAATATCTGTGGCCATGGAAAGCTGGCAGTAAATCACAACTCCACCAAGACGCGGAGTGCAGGGACTCCCATCTCTCTTCCTTGCTCCCACACTAGCCAGATTGCATCTCTGGCCCCGGAACATGCCCTCTTTGCTCTCTGGGAACTGGCCCAAGTTGTATCTGAAGGAAGCTCCTCTGAGCCCACTGCTCTACAAGAACAGAAATTCCCCATTTGGCTGATTTCTGGTACTTTCCTTTGGGTCATCCCATCTCAATCGGATCACACAGGTCCTTCACAGACCTTGACCTAATACCAAAGCAATTCTACAATATAAAATGAGCAGTCAGAGAACAGAGACCTAATCATTTTGTACTCTCTACAAAGCACAGTGCCGGTCACGGGGCTCCAGCACTGACCGTGAAAGAAAATGGCACCGTACGCGTCCTGCTGTGAAGCCAGAAATTTCTACAAAGGTGGGACATCTGAAAACTACTGCGGTTCTAAAATAGGAGGGTAATAAGATGAGGAAGGCGGTTGGGATGGACAACTATTTCTCTCCTCTGCTGGTTCACCAAGTTCCTTTTAAAACGAGACCGAGCACTTTTCTGCCTGTAGATGGCAGCACTGGTCCCCCTCACTCCCCAAGGGGGACAGCGATTTCGCTAGAGAACAAGTGCTCCGAAGTTCAGAGTAGTGCAAAACAAGGACAAAACAAGAGCAAACAGCTTCAGAACAAATATCCTTGCACACTGAGAAGTGAGCACCTCTGGTGAATTCTCAGAATTTCCAAAACCTCACTTAACTTGTAAAATAGCCCCTTCACAATCTAACTGGACACCACAGATCACCAATAACTTTCTAGAGCACTGTTGCAGAGGGCATGAAACTGGGGGAAAGTTCCCCAGAAGTCCACGAGGGTCCACAGAACCCTGGGTGGGAGAACAGTGGCCGGCCAGCCAGAGGGCCACAAAATGCCCCCCTCTGCCTGTTCCGCGTCGGCCTGGAGTGGCTCAGCTCTGGGGCTGCTCTCCCCGGGCATTGCCCCAAACTCCTACGTGTCCAGGGCTCATTAAGTGCCAGGCAGGGCACTGCCAGTTACTGCTGCAGTAGGAATTCCTACCGCTCTACTGTAGAGGGGAGACGGCGGATCCAAGAGGTTGCCTGCCCAGAATATTCAACCTCCACCCCCTTGCACAGATTGAAGGGAGTCGAAGATCGGCGTTTGGTGTCACGTGGCAGATGGCAGACAGGCAGGTGAGGACACGGAGCGCACCTTGGAGTGAGCCGCTTACAGAAGCTGCGTGAGGATCGGGCCACTGACGAGTGTGCCCCACCCTCTGAGAAGTCCTGGAGAGGGAGTCGGGATGGCCCCTTGAATCTGATGCCAGTTCTGCTCTCAGCGAGCTGTGTGGCCTCAGGTCAGTCCTTTCACTTTTCGGAGCATCTGCACCCTCCCCCAAGCGGATGGCAAGGATCCAATGAGATAGTGGCAAGAAAAAAAAAAAAAGATTTCAAAAGTATAAAAGCCCTCTTGGAGGTATTATTATTAATTATTATTATCATCCTCCTCATCATCCTTCATGGTTATTAATGACCTGTTACCTGCTAGGGATCTGTCATCCAGGAATGTGGGTAAGCCCTCCTTGAATCTGTTTATATTCCCAGTCAGCAGCACCTCTCTGGCTCTTCACCCCCAGCCCCCAGCCCAGGGAGCCGCAGGCAGACTCCTCTGCGGGGGGCCTGGATTTGAATGGCCTGTCTCTGTCTCTTTTGTGGGGTCCCTGGCAGCCGATGGAATTCAGTGCAACAGAGCCTGACTTCCTCCCCTGAACGCCATCTGCTCACTCAGGTCTGTCAGGAATCTCAGGAGGAAGCAGAGGAAGGTATAGGTCTTGCCTTCTCTACCATCCTCCTCAAGCCCAGAAGCCCTGAGCAGGACCCTTCTTAAGTGCTTTGCTAGGGCTGAGAAAACAGGATCCAGACCCCACAGCTCAGAGACCATCCAAGGACCACGGTGCCACTTGCCCTCAAAGCCCATTTTCCTATGCACACCAGGGACAAACTCTGGGACTCCTTTCTCAAAGATAATGCACAACCCAAAAACCTAAAGCAAGCCCAGCCAACTTTGGTACCTATTCTGGGATGAGCTCTGCAGATTCCAAGCTGAATCAGACGTGGTGTGGTCCTACCTGCAAGTGTACGGTCTGATAGTGAGGCTGAGGCATAAACCATCATCTCATAAGGCAGGTTTGCTGAAGCCTTGACTAGAGGATTCCAGAACAGCAAAAGTCAAGGGGAGGGCCTAGCTAGCTTTGCCTGGGACAATCAGGATAGGCTTAAAAAAAACAAGGGTCTTTGAGTTAGGTGCTAAGGGATGGATAGGAATTTGCCTGATAGAGAAGGCAGTGGGCAAAAGGGGAGAATTTCTAGGGCAGGGAAAGCACGAACATGGGAACGGAGATGAGCTGGTCAGGGGACAGAGGGGCCCACCTGGGTGAGAACTGCTGGCAGGTCTGCATGTCACCAAGCCTGACAGATGCCCTTATTTCCTGATCTTGAGGGAAAAAAGTCCTGCTGACAATTAAAGTTTGGGATCCATAGGAAAACAAACTCCCTGACTCCCCTTAAGGGAAGGCCTTTGGATTTCTCAGTTTGTGAAGAACCCGGAGGAGTCTGGGCACCAATATATTCCCAGGCACAGGCCAGCATTAACTCTGTACTAACTAGGTCTTAGAACGTCTCAGCTGAGAAGGGCTTTCCAGACACGTGCTCCCTCCTTCCCTTAATACCCCTTTGCTGCTGGTAGGGAAACTGGAGAAAGAAGCCCCTTCCTCAAGAGTCAGGGGCAGGATGCGAGAGGAACCCAGGTCTCCTGCCCCTCCTCTCCTCTCTGCTCCCATAATGGGGTAGAGCTCACCCAATCCAGCTGGAGGAAATCTCCAGACAAATTCAAGGTGATTGTAACAGTAGCATTTGCAGGCAAATTATACTCCATGAGCTAATTAGGAAGGGATTGGGGCCCTTAGCCTTAATTAATATCTAGTCCCTAACAACTTAATCCTGGGTGAGATCATAGTAGGGATTGCCCCTGAATGCCGAAATTCTTTCCTTCAACAAATCACCTATATAAATACATATATTTTAATAGCAGCAATTATAAAGTTCTCTGCCAACTTATGGGGCTGTTTAACATTCCTGGATCGAAGCCACCTTTTTTTTTCTCCCGGTCTCCTCCCTCCCCACAACCAAAGCCTAATGAATAGTAACGCTTTTGTGGCTTGGGCTTTCCGTTTCACCAGTATCTCCTACCCAGTGGGTCTTCGCAGGGAGTTAATAAGCAGTCTGGGAGGACTGCCTGAGGAGGTCCCGAACCTAATGGTTAACTGCAAAGCCTAATCAGCATCTGCTTCCCACCTAGAGGCCCCCACAGCTACACTGTCCTGGTCCCTCCAGTAATGGATGGAAAATCAGCGATTTCCTGACAGTTAGCAACCAATTTTCCACCAATTAGAAGAGAGATGGTGGTCTCTGGAGGCAGCTGGATGGCGGCGTTGCACGGAACTGGAAGGAAGAGAGATGATCCTCGAAGCACCAGGTAACCCAACCCTGGAACCAGAGCCCTCAGCCTCCCAGGTCAGCTGTGGTTCGTGTCCCGTGGGAGGCAGCTGCGGGGGGCCAGAGCCAGAGAGCTCTTCTCACTCCGTGCGCGGTCCTCCTGTGCCCCTCCTGGGCCAGCCGACGTGGGCTTCTCTGGCTGGGTCTCCCCTCCGTGCCCAGGATGGTGGAGATGTTCCTCCAACGCAGTGGGTGTGGAGGCTTAATGACAGCAAATGCTCTGGAGTTGGACAGTTGGGCCTCCAAATCCTGGATCTGTCACTTTTCAGTTGGGTGTGACCTTGGACAAAACTTCTAAATTCTCGGGGCCTCCATTTCCTCCTTTGTGAGATGGGGCTGGTCTGAGCACCTACCTGATAGGGTCTGAGGACTAAAGGGAAAAAATGTGGATAAAATGCTTTACATCGCACACCAGGGTGCTCAGCACATGGCTGCTAGTATTAGTCTTATCACGATTTTCCTAACGAACAATGCTATTACTAATCTACGGGAATAACAAATGTGTGCCAGGCATTGTGCTCGGCCCTGTGAGGACCACCACGCTACATCTTTGGATGGGAGTTCGCTGGCCCTCCCCCTCCTCACCCCCGCCCCCCAGGGGAGCATTGCAGTCCTCTCCTCTCCAGGCTGGTCTCACATCCCTCCTCCCCCGCCCCCAATACCCAGAGCCAATGTGGTCTTTCCAAAGGATGGATTCGACTGCGTCCATGTCACTGGCCGCATTTTACAGCTTGGGTTCCCTCCCAGGCCTCACCGTTTCCTCCCTCAGCACTCCGGCCCCCACTCCTTAGGGTCCTGAAACAGAACTGCTCCATAAGGGCCACAGGCCTTCAGCATCCACCACCGCCCGAGTGTGGGGGAGGACTCCGTGGCAGGAACAGCAAGCTCTGTACATGGTGGGCGCATGGGACACACGGCTCGCCTCTGTTCCCGGGCCACAGCTCAGGGACAAAAGGAGGTGAGTAAAGACCTTGCTAACAAGCTTTTGAGTCATGAAAGAGAGACAGAGTCACCCTCCATCATTTCAGCACTTATTAGACGGGATTATACTCTCAATTCTTGGATAACTGGCCATTCTCCTCCGGGAATTGTAGCCGAATCAGAAATCAGCCATAGTCCCCCTCAAGGAGCTCAGTGCTGGGGCAGGGGAGAGGCAGGGACTGTTTCATGAGCACCCCCGGGGCTCCGGGCTCTGCTAGGAAGCTCTCATGGACTGTCTCGCCTAGTACCTGGCATTGGGCATGCATGTACCATATCATACAGACTGAGACGCTTCTGGAAGTGAAAGGGGGCACCCTCGCCAGTGGCCGAAGTTGATGGGCACACCTTAAGGCCGTCACAGGCTCGCTGGCACAGAGGGATGGCCTGCCTCAAAGGCACATGTCCTTAATTCAGGAATGAGCCAAGAAGGTTTCAAGAGGTTAAGGACTGCGCCCACATTTACGTCATTCTCAAGAGCAGGGATTCGAACCAGGCCCTTGGCTCCTATCACATGCACAGATAATAAGATTCAAGGTGAAACAGAGTGTTTCCTGAGTGAGGAAGGGAAACATGGCTCTAGGCTTTAGCTGAACAGGGAAGAGGGGCTTCAGCAGGGGAAGAGCTGCCGGCCAGGAGAGGACTGGAGCTGGAGGTGGGTGGGCATTCCGAAGCAGATGGGGAAAGATGCGCGGGAGGGAACGTGGGATGAACGAACAGGTGCAGGCAGAGAGGGAGGGAGGTGTTTGGAAAGGAGTAAGGAGCTGGAGTTGAGGCTGGGGTGGGGAAGCGGGAGCTACGTTAGGGTTGTGCCCACAGACCCTGGTGAGGATGATCACAGAGGGTGGAGAATGTCAGGAGGGAAGAAATAATGGGGAAGAAGGAATGGAGGCTTGGTCTCAGCCCCTGCCTCCTTCACACACCAGCTGCCCCCTCCTCGCTCATGGGACATGTTTGCCCCAAAGCCCACTATGTGCTTCAGATACCCGCCCTTTTCCAAACAAACCTTCCACCCACCTGCCTCTTCCAAAGCAGGCTAGAAAGCCCTGCACCTCAAGTCCTCATCAGGGGAGGAAAGGGGCTGCAGAGTTTCTTGCTGTCATGCCTTAGACTGCTGTCCTCTAAGCTCTCCAGATTTGGGCAGGATGGGGGTGGTGACCAGGTCATGGTCACTGGGCAGAGCTGGGGTTCAAACAGCATCCTCTTCTCTCAGGCTTTGCTTTTCTCAGATTCTCAGAGTCTATCCCTGCTTTCTACTACTGCCAGTCTTGCCCAGCTGCGCCTCTGGCTCTCTTTCCATAGAACCCAGCCACCCTGAGGCTGCTTTCCAGAAGTTCCTGTGGGAGGAGGCAGGTGTTACAGTCCAGAGCTGCTGATCTGGCAACTCAAAGGGTCCCTGGATGTCAAGCTCTGGAATTGAGAGGGAGCTTTCTCGTCTCCATACTGGGAGTGACTCCAGATGCTGCTTCTGACCCGCGGACTCAGATCTGGACAGGTAAGGGTCTTGCCGGTGGAGAAGAAGTCCCACACCCACAAGGGCCAGGCTTGGAGAACACCCGGGGGTGTCTCTGCCACTGGCACCTCCTCCAGCCGCCAGCCCACTCAGCCCCGTGTCCAGCTCTCCTCAAGCCTCCCAGGCCCCTGCCCCATGGTCTGCCCAGCTCCATCCACTCAGCTCCTAGCTCAAGGCTTGCCGCAGGGTGGTGACGACATGGAAGGCAGACGGTGACCCTGCTCCCGTCTTACACCTCAGAGCCCCATCCACTTTGTCACGGGGGTCATTCTACCAAATCTGATCCTGTCCCTCAGTAGCTTTCCATCACCAACAAGAGAACCTTCTGAGCATCTTCACAGAGAGCCCGCAGGGGCCTTCCAGATCCGGGCCCCACCCCCCACCCTCCAGTCCCCCACCGTCACCCATGCACCTTCATCCCACCACTTATTCATTCTTCAAATATGTGTCCAAGGCCTTCTTCATGCTAAGCCCTGGGCTGGCAGCTAAATCACCCCTCAAACGAGTCACACACCCAACTCCAATCTGTATGTGTTGGGGGAGAAGGCTCCAGGGGAGTTCCCCACAGCCCCAAACAATTCTTCAAAGCTGGCGGGTGGGGGTGGGGCAGGGCTACAGCTCAACTTAATTCTGACCCAAAGGACCCAGAAGCAGCATCCAATTCCACAGTTTAAGGGCTCAATCCCACAAGACCACCTCCATTTCAGAGGCCGTTCCCAAGTTTAGATTGTTTCTGTCCTGACTGACCCGCCAATGATCAGAGGCTCCCAGCACTCCATCCTTGGGTTGAACTGATGCGCTAGAGTGGCTCACAAAACTCAGGAAGCCCATTTACTCACCAGATTACTGGTTTATTACAAAGGATATTAAAGGATACGAACCAACAGCCGGATGATGGGATATGTAGGGTGAGGTCTAGAACAGAGGAGCTCCTGTCCTCACAGACTTTGGGGCACAGCCCGGTGGCATGTGGAAGAGCTCTGCTTCCCCAGCCTGGAAACTCTCAGGAACCTACATTTTTGGGTTTTTTTATGGAGGATCATTTCATAGGAAGGATTGATTAATGATTCGCTGTTGGCAGTTGATTCAATCCCCACCCCCTCTCCTCCCCCTGGAAATCTAGGGGTGGGACTGAAAGGTCCAACCCTCTCTTCTCTGTTGGTTCCCTGGGCAAGCAGCCCCCCACCCCTGAGTGCAGTCCAAAAGTCAGCTCCTTAACATGAAGCGGGGTGTGGTAGGAAGGGGCTTGTTACGAATAACAAGACACCCATTCACTCTGATGGCTCTGAAGGGATTTCGGGAACTAAGGACAGAAGACCAAATGTTATGATAAAAGATGCTCCCCGTGCTCTTATCGTCCAGGAAATTCCAAGGGTTTTGAGAGCTGTGGATGAAGACCAAAATTGCAAGAGGAATATCTTTTGGCCATCTGAAGGACCGGATACAGACTTCCTACAGATCACAATATCGCGTTCCCCGTTCCCCAACACTACGCATTGCTGAGGCCTCCCCTCCCGGTCTCTCCTATCTGCCGTGCCCTGATCCTCCAGCACCCGGACCTGGAGGCCCCATCCCATCCTCCTCCGGGCTCCTGCGGTGGTTTATCACTGTCCCTTGGGATGGTTCCTGAATTCAGCTGGAGCTCCCCAAGGAGAGGGGTCAATTTTGAGTCAGTCCTGTGCCTCTCACGGCGAAAGAGACTTGTCTCCCTTCCCAGTTCCTATTTTCCAGGGCCTATATTTTTTATGATTTCTTCTCCTACGCCACCGCCCCCTTGCCTGCTGCTAGGCCTTATGACGCCTGTGTGTGCCTTAGAAAAAAATGCTGCTTCTTCTAGCAAGACGCAGCTGCACGCCAAGATGCCTGTCTTGTGAGCGGAGGACGAGCTGGATCTTGGCTCCAGCTTGCCCCTTGGCCAGGCACCATGGTCCACAGCACACCCATAATGTCCTGTGCATCGTTCCCAACCCCCACCAAGATGCGGGTGGGTGTGTTCAGGAGAAATACCTTCAGCTCAGTCACACTAGCATCAAAAGCTCACGGGCGGACCCTCCGCCAGCGGACTGCTTCCCCTAAAAAGAAATGAGAGTGGGAAAACTGACACAGTCATGGGAATTGGGGCTGTTCTGCAGGTAGAAGGCACATGAGTCAGGGACTTTCCAGTCCTAGCGGTCACTTCAGTGATGCTGGTCATGGACAGGGCTGGGCTGGTCTCCCTTCCCGACCTCTGCACATCTGCACACAGAAGGGCACACACACACACACACACCCGTGCTCACTGCTGTAATCATTCACGGAAATGGGCTCCAGGAGATGAGCCTCAGGCAAGCTCGCCTGCCAGAGAGAGTGTGGTCTTCAACCAATACTCAAGGGTGACAGAAGTCCCACTGGACCCTACCGTGGTCAGAGGCACCAGGGATTCCCTCTGGGACATTCGTTGCTCAGACCAAGGCAGCGTATTCATGCCATGATGAAAAGCCTGGGTCTGGGAGAAAGCAGCTTGGAGAAGAGCAGGCTCTGGGTAGACCTGGATGTCCCCACCTTACCCAAGCTCTCTGGGCTCTCATGGGATGAGGGAGCAGATACACTCTGGGGGCCCAGATAGAACTAGGACCACCTGGGGTCAGACCTGCGTTCAGCATGAACTTCCCTGGGCACCTGGGAGCCTCAGTTGGTTAAGAGTTGACCTCGGCTCAGGTCATGATCCGAGGGTCCTGGGATCGAGTCCGGCATTGGGCTCCCTGCTCAGTGGGCCGTCCTCTTCTCCCTCTCCCCACCCCTCGTACTCTCTCCCTCTCACTCACTCGCTTTCTCTCTAAAATAAATACATAAAATCTTAAAAAAAAAAAAAAAAAAAAAAAAAAAAAACTTCCCAGAAGCCAAACTTCAGAGGTAGGAGACCCACACTCATGGGGGTATGGGAGCAAAGGCTAGACAGCCAGTTGTGGGCTGACCTTTAAGACATTAAGATGTGAGTATTATCTTGTTTCATAGTTCAGAATGCTGTGAATCAGACTCTACTTTGCTAATTAGTATATGATTCCAGTACTACCTTAAGCCTTTTTTCCCCAGTCACGTGAGTATGCTAAGATTTTATTATTCCCTGAGTCTAGAACCTGAGAAACTTAGATTTGTAAAATTACCTATGAGACAGCCATTTGTGTGGATTTTTCTTAACGGTGTGTTAAGCACATGCTTTGTATTTAGGCACTAGGTATAGTATCTTATTTAAGTCTCACAATGTTCCTGTAAATTCTGTGCTATTATTATCCTATATTTTAGACCAGGAAACTGAGGCACAAGAGGTTAAGGGACCTTCCCAGCCTCACACACATAGTCTATAGTGGTTCTACCATTGAAACTGAGAGTCCCTATTCTTAGCCATCGTCCCAGGCTGCCTTTTGTAAGGCATTCCTTTTGTAAAAGGAATATACGCAGGAGGATAGAAGTGCCTGGGCAGGCGGAGCCGAGTTACGGGTCCTTCTGAGATTGCTGCTCAGCCTGACTCCAGTGGCCCATCTGAGTCCCAGCCCTGGGGCTGAGGGAGCTGCGGCTCTCCTCTCCTCCCCACCTTTCCAGGGAGTGTTCCCTCCATGATCTCAGGTCTTGAATTCCCCAGGCAAAGCCAGCCACATTCTTTGGGCTGGGGTCCAAGTTTATTTAAGAAGAGGAAAATGTTATTATGGAAATTACAACAGCTTTACAAAACAGAGCGTCCCTGTATCAATCCAGGACCACAAGAATGCTCATCAACTTAATAGCTTCCTGTTGGGAGTCTTTCAAGCTCCGCCTGAAGCTGGCAGGCAGCAGGGCCCAGGAGGGAGTCCGACCAAGCCGCTGGGTGACGCTGCCCGCAGGATGAGTGGCAGAGCCCACGGAGGGGACCACAGGGGATGCCTCCCTGTCTCCCTGTCTCCTCGTGCAACCCTGAGCAAGACATCAGCTTTAGTTTGCCCCTTCTCAGAACTGGAGCCGTGGTGTTGCTGTTGGTGGTGTGGTGGTGATGGTGTGTGCACGTGACCGTGGACGTGTGCATGTGCACGTGCGTGTGTGTGTGTGTGTGTGTGTGGTACCTGTATGTGTGTCTGCTGGCGAGGAGCAGGGAGGAGAAGGCTGGGGCTCCTCCTCCCGCCCACCCCATTCCATAACCTCAGCCTAACTCAAGTAGGAACACGGTTGCGGATCCAGTCCTCAGACCTTCTCCCCAGATGCAGTGTGATGGTCTGGATCTCGGCTCCTGGTAAGGGGAGGGCTTTAAGAAGGGGACTGCTTTCTTTACCTCCTAAGGGTAAGGAGGGAGAAAGCTAGGCCTTAACTCTTTCTTATGTGTGTGTGTGTTTTAAGGGAGAAAAGAAAACCATTAAAGTCAAATTCCTGGGGCCAGGAGCAGCCAGGAGTCTGGCGCGTGTCTCCTCCTGGATAATTATCTGGCATTTAGCACCCCTCTTCCCAGCACTTGTAATTAGCAGGGAAATTAAGGTGCTGTCATCCTACCTCCCGGTTTCTCTCTGTTATGCCCAGAGGCCTGGGCAGAGGCCCTGCGCAGGGAGGAGAGCATCAGCGTGGCAAGAGCAACTGCAATTAGACAGCGGGAAGGACTCTCAGCTGAGAAGGGCCACTAGGCAGGAGAGCAGTGGGGGGGGGGGTCCCCTGGGGAGCACTTGACCTCCAGCCACAGACCTCTCTCCTGTCTCCAAATTCCTGGACCACGTGCATGCTGGAGCACGCCTCTCTCCGTGGGAGATGTCCTGGCTTGGATGAGCAGACTGTGCTCCAGTGGGGTCTCATTCACCAAAATCCTCACAGAGAGAGGCTTCTTCGGGGCCCGCCTCTGTGCTGAACTCTGAGCATAGAGCCAGACCCCCCCGCCCAGAACTGGAAGTGCTCCCCAGGGAAAAGACAAGGCATCTGGCGAGTACAAACATAGCACAGGGTTGAAAGTGACAAGAGCTGAGGGAGAAGGGACCAGCTACATAATTTGGAGGGACCTAGTGAAAAATGAAAATTATTGGGGCACCTGGGTGGCTCAGTGGGTTAAGCACCTGCCATCAGCTCAGGTCATGATCCCGGGGCCAGGGAGGGATTAAGTCTGCTTCTCCCTCTGCTTCTCTCCTTCCCTCTACTCATGCACATGTACTCTCTCTGACAAATAAATAAAATCTTTAAATAAATGAAAATCTTTGAAATTATAAATAATTTAAAACCAGCACCAGCAGAGAAATTAAACCAAGTGTGGGGCTCTTCTAAGTGCGGGGCCCTAGGTGCTGCACCGACTGTGTGCCCAGGGAGCTGGAGGGAGGGCAGTGGAGGTCTTGCCAATTGAAGAAAAACTCTCCAAGGAAGCAACCTTTGAATTGGTCTGGTTCAAGGTCAGTATTGCTTAATATAATCAGTTTTGCTTATCTGGCCAGTTTTCTCATCCTCTAGGACCCCACTCTGCCCCCTCCTCCAGGAAGCCTTTCCTACTAACCCCAGGGTGTGTTAAGACCCTCTGAGACTTCCCCACCCCATCCAACCTTCCGCTTCTCCACACCACCTAGCTCATTCCATTACAGATGGCCTGTTCATGAATCTGCCTCTCCCACCAGCACAGGTTCCCTAAGGACGAGGTCTGCACCTTATTCCCATCTACCTCCTTAGTGTGCTGTGGGAGGCCTGGACACTCACGACAGGTGCCCAACGGTGGTTGACTGAACAAAGGACTGAATGAATGAGCATACCCGGAGGAGCAGCTCGGGCAAAGGCCTCCTTTGACTGCACTGCGGGAACTTGAGGGTGAATCCTTACTGGCCAGGCTGAAGAGTTAGACTGGGATTCAATCAGGAAGGCCCCACGTGACGTCAAGGTCAGGGTACTCTCTAGGAAGCTCCGAGCTTTTACAGAGTGGTCTGGCTGCTTTGCAGAGGCTGGCTGGGAGTAGATGATGTGGGGTGGGAGTATGGAAGAGCAAGAAACTTGGCAGGCAGTGTCATCAGAAAGCTGTAACCATGATCCGTGCAAAAGGTTAGGGTGGCCGGGACCCGACAACAGCCATGGAAATGGAGAGAGAGTGGAAGAGCTGGTGGGGAGCTTTGAAGCCCCGGCCACCCTGGTGGCAGCAACATCGGGTCACCAGCCAGCAATTCCAATTATTCGTGGAAATCAGTCTCAGTCCATAGAGGCTCAGATAATACTCGTACCCAGTAATGGATGGGGAGCTTAGAGAGAGGAGATAAGAGGGGCCCACAGCACGCGGTGATCAGGTGGAGCTTTGCAGGCAGGGGAGGAGTCATCGGAGGTTATCAAAACATCCCTCAAATAGCAAAGGCTCCAAGGCTGTCTGCCCAGTGGTGAGCATGGAGGGGCACAGCGGCTCACCCCGTGCTTGGGAGACCCAGGCCTAGTGGCCGTTGGACATTTCCCCAGCAGCAGGGGTCAACAGAGTAGTCCTGCTGACCTGAGATTCATACTGGAGGTCCGGTGCCTTCTGTTGAGAGGTGGGGAGAAAGGGGAAAAGGTGTGGAGCAGGTGGGGTCCCCTCTGAGGGCCCTTTGTTCCCTGATTTTGGGCGATCCCAAGTCTATGAGTCACCACAGGGGCATTTTGTCTGTAGGATGAAGAAATGGATGGTCTGTTCTCTAGCACTGGGCAGGTGGGTGGGGGACAGAGGGGCGTTACCAACTTGTTCTGAGCTAGGCCAGGAAGGCTATGTGTGCGGCTGCCTCAAATCCCTCTACACATGCCGGGAAGGGACCCACTGAGCATCCCCCCTTCTGAGACAGAAGTGGGAATGCAGGTGAGCTCGAGCTTTGCCCTGGGAAGAGAAAGAGAGAAAGAGACACTGGGGCTTCCCAGAGCAGGGAGGAACCAGGAGAGAGAAGCTGTGACAACCAGATGAGCCATCAGAGGGAGAATGCAAGAGAACTGTAAAAATCAATAACTTGGGGGCACCTGGGTGGCTCAGTCATGAAGCGTCTGTCTTTGGCTCAGGTCATGATCCCAGGGTCCTGGGATCGAGCCCCACATCGGGCTCCCTGCTCAGCGGGAAGCCCACTTCTCCCTCTCCCGCTCCCCCTACTTGTACTGTCTGGTTCTCTCTCTCTCTCTCTCTTTCTCAAATAAATAATCTTAAAATCTTAAATAACAATCAATAACTGGTACTTACACGGCACCGGCCACTGTGCCAGGCACTGTCTTAGGAGCTTCCTCAGAACTGACCGTGCCGTCCTTACAACCGTCATTTTATAGAAGAGGAAACCGAGACTCCGAGTGGAAGTAGACTTTCCCAAAGTCACAGAAGCTGGAGCAGGGCATGCGAACCCGGGAAGCCCGGCTCTATTTCATCACTACCTTGAAATGATGGCCCACCGGCAAAGGGCTTGCTACGTACCAGACGCCAACTTCCCTTGGCCCCTAGGAGAGGTTAGCACCCCCGTCCTACAGATGAAAAAGCTGAGGCTCCAAGAGGTGATCGTTTACGCTCCCATTTTGGGAAAGTGGCTGAGTGGGGACCTGAATCCATACCTGTCTCAGGTCTCCCATCCTCTAGGTTTTATCGGTCAGGGGTTGTGCGGGTGGGCTCTTAGAAAGCAAGGGATGGGGCATCTCCAGGGAGGGCAGGATGACCCAAGGGGCCCAACCCTCCCACGTTCCCCAGACAGTGGGTGGAGACAGTGGGAGGTTGGCCTGAGAGGCCCCATCTGCCAACACTCAGGGCTGGGAGGAGATAGCACCTTTTATCTCTGCAGAGAGTTCAAGAGTTTATTCCCACCCCAGGCAGTGGGGAGGCTGATGCCCATTCTTGGAGGGCATCCAATGACAGGACAGAGGGGGAACACTTCCTTCCCTCTCCTCCAACACTCAATGCCCTCTACACCCCACCAACATCAGAGGCCAGTGTTCAGAGAGATGCTGGGTCTAGTGGAAAGTCTCCAGCTCTGAGCACGGGGCTGGGGACGGGGCAGTGGCCAGTGGCAAGAACACAGGTCTGGAGCAGGGCACATTGGTGGTGTGGGGGTAGCCCTGGTTCCACCACCTTCTGACCGTGCGACATCAGTCATGATGCACCCCCATTCCGAGGCTCAGTTTCCTCCTCTGAGAAGCTGAATGATCATTCCTATGTTAGGGGCTTGATTCAGGGTAAAACAGAAAGATCATGTATTTCGGTCCCCTGGCTCACAGCCTGGCCCAGAGCTAGGGCTCTAGAACGACCCCTTTCCAGTATTACCACATGAATTTGACTTCACCCAGTGAAATAAAGTCCAGTCCAGTGTCCCAAAGACAGAGAGAATGATCTCACCCCCTCCTCAGGATTCTTCTGAGCTCCCCATGCCCTACAGGGGTGGGTACACCCTCAGCCTGGCATTCAGGGCTCCCTGGATCTGCTGGCAACCTGTTTCCAGGCCTCCTTTGCCACCTCCAGCCCTCTCCAGGTGACTCATTCTTCCTGAACAAAGCAGGCCCTATCTTTGTCTCCTAGCACATCCTTCAAGGCCCAGATCACCTGGTGTCTCCTCTCTGAAGCCGCCCCCGGATCCCTGCAGGAGGATGAATCACAACTCTGCTGTGCTCCCACCGTTCTGAGCTCATTCCACTCTGTGTCGTGTGTATCTGGCCTACATCTGCCCCCCACCCCCTGGCAGACTCTGAGCTCCTGCAGGGCAGCAGAGGGGATCCCTGTCTTCTTGTAGAATACCTGACACAGAATTTATTCTCAGTAAATGCTGTTTAGTTGAGTCATTAACTAATCAAATAGAATATTCTAGATTCAGAGATCTCCAAGCTAGCAGAGACTTAAAGGTCACCCAGTCTGGATGCCTCATGTTCTAGATGAAAAGGCGGGGGCATGGGGGAGGGGTTGGATGTGGGCTGCGGAAGGACAGGCCTGAGGTTGTATGGCAAGAGAAGGGAGGAGGCTTGAGAATGTGGTTCTCCACAGCACAATGAAGGCAAGGGTTGTTAGTTTATTCACAGCTGGATAGACAAAGACCTATCAGTGGCTCCTGTTGCCCTCTGGATAACGTTCAAATACGTTTTTCTTACTCCCTAAGTCCTTTCTGATGTGGTCCCAGCCAAGCTCTCTACCCTTATTTCCAGATGCTTCACACTCAGTGTACACTGTGCTACTCCAGGACCTGAGGCAGGTCCTTCTCTTGCTTCCAGTCCTACTTTGTTCTTCTCTGTGCCTGGAACACGCGCTCCTTTGCACGGAATGCTCCCTGCTCCTTTGCCTGCAAAATCCTATATCCTCTCTACACTTACAAAATGCAAAATCCCAATCCTCTCTACACTTACACCAAAATCCTTCTGGTGTAAGTGTAGAGAGCACATCCTCTGAAAAGGCCCCTTTGTCCCCTCTACTTTCGCCCCCTGTGATCCCCTCTGCATCATGAGCCTGCAACTCTCTGTCTGCATGTCTCTCTCCAGAGACTGACAGTCTTGTTCCCCCAGTGGCCAGCCCAAAGGAATAATGTATGAATGAGTGAGTGGATGAATGAATGAAGCACAGGGAGTTGAATGCTGGACCTCAGGCAGATACTATTGATCTCAAATTAACTCCAGGACCTGTGGCAGGGGAAAGGCACTGAGCTGAGAGAGGGGAGAAGGAAGGGTGGGCTTTAGTACAACCAGCAGAGGTGGGGCTGGGAGAATGTTCGCAGTGGAGGGAGTGGAGTTCCCCAGAACCCAGGGAAACAATGTCCATTTTATTGACCTGCGCCTTCTTTCTTTTTCTTTGGTCCAGTGACCTTTATTATTCATGGCAAACCTCTGAATCACTGAGGGAGCATTTGGGACAAAGCAAGCCCTGGAAACAACCAGTCAGCTCTGCAGCCCTAATGAGCCTTCACCGCCCTGTGTTCCCGTCTTCAGGCTCCGTACGCTGGACAAGAAGGGCACCTGGGCTTCGTGAAGGGGGAGGACAGCCGTGGTGGAAGGCACAGAATATGGAAAGGCCTGGAGGCCAGAGGGAGTGTAACTCCTTCGGGTGACACTAGAGACTTTGGGGAGAGGAAGAGAGGAACCCAAATGAGGAGCGGGAGTTGTGGTCGAAGACCTGGATTGCTGGGCTAAGGACCTCAGGCATTTTGCAGGAGTTCAGTCACTCCACCCCACATGCTCAGCCCTCTCCCTAGCCAGTCCCCACCCAGACAGCTTACAGTCTGCAAGGGGTCGGGGTGGGGGACACTCGAGTTCAGTGTGAACAAAGGCCTGACAGCAGGGACCACAGTGGGGGCTCTAAACCCACACATCAGTCTGGAAAGACTTTCCTGGCAGTGGGGACTGAGCTGGAATTTGGACAGCAGATAGAAACCCCTTTTCTTCCTTTCTCTCTTTCTCCTTCTGTTCCCTCCTTCCATTCTGTCTCTTTTTTTCCTCCATCTCTCCCTCCTTCCTTCCTTTCTTCTTCCTTTCCTCCCTTCCTCCCTCCCTCCTTTTTTTCCTCCCTCTCTCCCTCCCTCCCTTCCTTCCTTCTTCCCTCCCTCCCTCCCTCCTCCTCCCTCTCTTCCTTCCTTCTTTCATTCCTTCCCGCCCCCATTCCCTTTCTTTCTTTACCCCAGTTTCCAAAGGCTTTATTGGCAAATAGATTATAGAAAAGAAAAGTTGATCCTACAGCTTCCAAGCCCATGGAATGAAGAGCTGTGTCAGGGGACACACTAAGTGGTGCCAGAGGGGAATGCTGCTCTGTCCCTCCATTATTCATAGATCTTGTGAAAAGCACAAGACTTGGAGTCACTGGTTCTTTGGGCGTAAGCTGTAGGCTCATTTTTTATCTGCACTTTTTCCTGAATCACCTCTAGGAATGATGTTCTTCCAAAACAAATGCAGAAGTCCCCGTGAATGGCGTCCAGCTTAGATCCCCCTGGATTGGTGTCCCAGGCATCTGTCTGAGCACATGTAGCCCTTCCCAGATCACGGCCACAACTGGCCCTGCATTCATGTATGTCTCTAGCCCCATACACAGTGGGCCATCTTTCAGGGCTGCTTCAGGTGTTTTCGGAGGCCTAAGGAACTTCAGGACCACAGGGCAGAATCCTTCTGCTCCAAGTGCTTGATGACCTCACCCAGCAGGCTGTACTGCAGGCCCTCTGGCTTGGTGGCAATAGACGTATGCTTGAAATTGGCCATGGCCCTAGAGGCTTGCTGGGGAGGGTGGTGGGTGCACCACCAGGCCAGAGCCAAAGGCTATTTCTTCCTTGTTCTCTGCTATGCCTCGGGCCCAGCACAAAGCCTGACATGTGGTAGTTGCTCATGATATGTTTGCTAATAAGTAAAGAGATCTTGGGAGACCTTAGATGGGAAAATTTGGGGACTATTTGGCCAATCTCAATGAGAGTCAGAGAGAGCCAACCTTTCCCAAATCTTCCCATGGAATCTGCCCAGCAAGAGGAAGACAGACAGAAGTGGGCTCCGTACCCTAATCCCATCCCCAGAGCAGAGATTTCTTCCCTGACACCAGGCAGCACAGAGACACAGACAGATGCTCCCCATTCTCCCCCCCCCCCCATATAGGGGTCCAGTGGCCTGCACTCTGCCATCCTGGCTCTTCCCAGGCTGGCGAGGCCAGGCCCTGCCTGGCTGGGCCACGACAGCAGGATCTGAAAGCCAGCTCCACTTTCTCAACAAGTCAGAGGAGGGTCTGGGGTGCTCCTTCCCCCTCTGCTGCAGCCAGACGGAGCCCCAACTGGCCTGGAGCCAGAGAGATAAGAAGATCCAGTCATTCTCAACTTGCCACAAACTTGACACTCAGTTCCAATTGCAGAAAAAACAAATCACCTTCCACTCTTGAGACACCAGAAAACCACAGTGGCTCAGAGCAATCAGGACCCTAAAAGAGCACTCAGTCTGACCTCCCTGCCCTGGGCTCTGCACCCATTATGCAAGTGGGGAAACTGAGGCACAGAGACAGGCAGGGAACTGACTAGTCTCATACTAAGAGTCAGTAAGAGAGCTGAGGCTAAAAACTCAGGTCTCCTGCTGACTGGCTTCATACCCTTTCCAAACCCCACATTGAATAAATACCTGAGAATTCATATCCGTACCTGCAAGGAGCTTTTGGGATCTCACTCTGCTAGCATACCTCCTATGACATGGAGCTCAGCACCTCTGAGCAATTTAGATAGCACTCAATGTTAGAAAGGACTTCTGTACCCATAGTCTGAACCTGACTCACTACCCTCTCCGACCTTGTCTGGGAACTCACAGGGCCTGGAGAGATTAACATGGAAGGAAAAAAATAGAAAGTGCTTTATTACTTGGAATTCTCTGGGAGAGAAGAAAGCAGACTAGCAACGCTCTTCCTGCAAGAAAAGCCTTGGCTTCGGGCAGGAAGGTGTTGGGGGTGGGGGGTACCTTTTAGACCATGTTTTCCAGAAGACTGGAGAGGGGCACAGGTCAGGAACTCAGAGTTCGGATGGTGGGGATTTAGTTCTATGGGGCAACTTGTAAAAGTGAGCAAACCTGGTAATCCTCCCCTGGGACACCCCCAAATGGTTGCTAAGGTGACAAAATGTGGCAAAATTCCCAAGGCAATTACATCTTTCTAGTAAAGGGAGAAGGCAAAGTTTTGTGTGGGGGACTGATGTTTTGTTTTGTTTTGTTTTGTTTTGTTTTTATTTGACAGAGAGAGATCACAGTAGACAGAGAGGCAGGCAGAGAGAGAGAGGGAAGCAGGCTCCCTGCTGAGCAGAGAGCCCCATGCGGGACTCGATCCCAGGACCCTGAGATCATGACCTGAGCCGAAGGCAGCAGCTTAACCCACTGAGCCACCCAGGCGCCCCGGGACTGATGTTTTGACATGATGTGGAGGAGTTCGTCCTCTCATGAGCAGGGACAGAGAAGCCTGACAAACAACTGTGAGACAGCTGAACCGGCTGAGGTTAGACGAAGCTCTCTCCAATCTTTTAGAAGCATGGGAATCCCAAGGAGCAGATGGATAACGTACAAGGATTATCTGTGTCACTCATTCATCTCTTTATTCCTTCATTTGAAGGGTATTTAATGACTGCTCCCAATGTGCCTTAGGCCCCAGAGAGGCTATTATGAACAGACCCAGACCTGGTACCTTGGATGCTCTGCCCTATATTTGTGGTTAATATCTCTTGTATGGGGGTCCTGCCTCCCCACAGAGTTTGCTGGAGCCTTTATCTGCCTCGTCTCCATCTCACACACCCTTTGCACTAAGCCAATAGTGATCTATTAGAGGCTCGGTGGGGGAGCAGGGTTTTATCAGCTACATTTGCTGCTCAGTCACTGAATCGGGTAAACACAGCAGTGGCTCAGTTCTCACGTGCTTCCCAGTCCCTGGAGCTGAATTAGGCAGACCTGGAGGTGCTGATAAACTTGAGGTCAACAACTCTCTCCCTCAGCCTCCAGACCAGGCTAAAACCTGGGCTTGGTCAATGTGAGGGGGTAGGAAAGAGGAAGAACAGATGTCTGGGAGGCAGGAGACCTGGGTTGGAGCTGGATTCTGCCACTAGCTCGCTGTATGGTTAGCGACCGTTGGAAGGTCCATAGATAGCAACTGGAAAGCCCTCTTTCCCCTTGATCCTCTCAACAACCCATGAGTTAGGTGTGGGGGGAGTCTATTATCCCCATTTTACAGAGGAGGACACTGAAGCTCTGAGAAGTCAAGTGGCTTGCCCGAGGTTACAGAGCTGGTAAGTGGTGGCTCCAGAGTGTGAGGCCAGATCCTCTGGTCCTGGAGGCCTCCTTCTCTCCACTGCAGCAGCCTCTGTGTCGTGTCCCACTGACAGGAGCACCAGAGCTGAGCAGACTCATGAACTGGTGGCCCGAGCCTCCCAGCTCCCTATGCTCCCACGATGACCTGCCGGCTCTTCTGTCCCCAGCACCCCCGGCCCGTGACCAAGGGGAGAGCAAGGAGAGGGACTTGAAGCTGGAATGGTGAGCACTAGGGCTAGTCCTCCCTAATCTCCCACACCAGAGTCTCAGCTGCTGTCTGGTCTGCCTGAGAAGCAAGCTCCTGACAATCTGTCCATCATTCCCCTGGGTGAGCCCCTTCCCAGGCTCCTATGGCCTCCAGGCCTGCTGGGACCCAAGCAAATGGGCCACGTGTAGCTGGGCTCTGACAGGGAAGAGAGGCAGCCTCTTAGAGGCCAACAACAGATGGATCCATGTCTGAGGAACTGGCCAGATCTGCTTCCTGCATTTTGGACAGATTCTCTGAGGCCTTTGTCCCAACCCCAAATTCTTCAAGCTCCTTTCCAAAGCTTTCTGGGTTTCACTGGGTTTATGAGCTGTGATGTCTTGTCAGGCGAGTCTCCCTCCCCCAGCCTTCATCCTCACCTCAGCATGAATCAGGAGCTCATGGCCTCACCTCCGGGGCTGGGCTCCTTGGCTGGACATAGGAGGCCACCACACATCATGCCTGTCACATCCTGTCGGCCCCCAAGCACCTGGAACCAGGAAGAGAGGAGGAAGGGAGTGAGACCCAGGCTGAGAGGGTCGGGTCAGGCTGACGAGGCAAATCCAGTGAGGAGGGTGGCTTTCCAAGCACAGGCTGCCCGGTTGAGCAGGGAGACTGTGGTGCTGGGCTTCTGAACAACAAGACGTTCCCTTACGCCGCTTCTGTGGCAGACCTGTGCTGGGGCCTGGTCACACACAGGGATAGGATATGGTCCTGCTCCCGAAGGGTTTTTCTAGACCGGTGGAGACAACGGTTCAGTAAACAAATAATAAAGAACTGGTGATACTGGCTTTGAGAGGGCCTGAGGGGAGCCCAGGGTAGACAGAAGGCCTAAGGAGAGGCAAATTCTTTTTTTGGAAAGAGCTTGGACCCTGACCTCGGAGTTGAATTCCGGTGGCATCCCGCCATTGTTCACGAACTTCTCAAAGTCCTACTGCCCTATCTGTAACCGGGGTGACGTTATTATCCACCCCACAGCATTGTCCCAAGGACTGGGCAGTAAAGTGCTTCATGGGATGGCTTATGGGGGGGTCTTCTGAAGGAGGCGGTGCTTGGAGGACAAATGGAAGCTGTCTGACTAGTTGGTCAGGAAGCAGGAGGGTGTCTGACCGCTACGGAAGGTCAGCTGAGGACACTTGACAGTATGTAAAGGCAATACATCCCTAGAAGCCATCCCTGGGCCCACTTTCTTTGTGGCGTTGTCCTTGTCTGTCCGCACCTGCTCTGAGGCTGTGAGTTGTTGGAGGGCCCGGGCCCACTTCACTCACTCCGGCATCCACAGCATTTGCTGCTAATGGCACTCAGAATACATACCAGAATAATCCATGAGTGGCTCTGCAAAGCGAAAAACAAGAGAAAAGTGACAGCAGGAGAAGAGCTGGAAGGGAACCAACAAGTTTAGGGCCCCCCCTCCTCCCCCGTGTGTCAGGCACTAGGCTGGTTACTTACGTGTATGGGCAGGTTAGTACCCCCCAAGACTGCCGTGTATATTATTTCTTCATTGACAGATAAGGAGATGGAGGCTCACAGAGGCCCCAAGACTTGCTAGAGATAAGGCAGCTGAAAAGCCACCCCACAAAACTCAAGGTCCCATTCATGGATCTGCCAGGCCCTTTTCAGCATGTTGGGCTCCTTTCAGTTGGCATAAGGAAATTTGGTCAGAGCCTCAAGACCCAGAGAGCAGCCTCTCCCCACCCGTGCTCTACCCTCACCCCAGCTGTGCAAACAGACTCCAGCTGGGACATTCTACGAAGGGCAAGGAGGAGGGTCTGGCAGGTCTGACAGGTCAGGGTGAGCTGGGCTTTCCTGAGAAGATCTCCCAACCCAAGGTGGCCTAGAATACATGCTTCCGCAGGCTTGCTCAGGATGGGGGCCGAGAGCCTGGCCGGCTGCCCCCAGATGCTGTGATCTCAGCTGGCAGGACGACTCTAAAAATCACTCCAGGGCAATAGGACGCCTCCCTGGTCAGCCCTGCATGCCTGGACTCGGTGCAAATTCACAGGTCTTGCAGCAAGCCCCAGGTGTTTGTGACATCAGAGGTCACGTGCCTCCCACCACCACCATCCCCCCACCACTGGGAGCCTTGCAAGGGACAGAAGGCACAGAAACCCCGCTGGCTTGCTCCCCGTGCCTGCCCAGCCCTTTCTCTTTATCCTCTTTGCTCCAGAGTCTTACCTTCCAAGCGCTCGCTTCATCCACCCCTTCTCTCCCTCCAAGGCCCATGCAAGGCTAGAGGTTGTTATCCTAAGGGTCCTGTCACCAGTTCTGCAGAAATCCTTGGAAGAGAGTGGGGGCTAAAGGAAAGACCTCCCTGAAAAGAACACAGCACAGGATGCTCCCTGTCTGGCACCACGGTCAGGGTCAGAGCTTCCCTGCCTGCCATTGCAGAGGACGAGGTCCTGGGGTTGAGTGATTTTGTTTCTGAAGGACCAGATAATCCACATGCAGGAGGACTTGGGGATGAAGATTGATTCATTCACACTAAGACAGACACAGGAGGCACCTATGCCCGCCGGTGACAGGTACACAGGCTTCCCACGCGCACTTGGCTCTCAGGCCCACACAGTCTCGTGCGAGCCACCCAGAGAGCTGGGGTGCACCCTGCCCCAGGGCTGACACCGGCAGAAAGGCAAGCAGAACCTGGTCCCCGGATCCCTGCCATGCCTCCCCGGAGGCTACCTGCAAGCTCGCCCCCTTTCAGATCAGGCCACTAGGAGTCTGGAAAGCAGTGTCTGTAGGAACGAATCTCCCAGCTCAAAAAAGCCACACCCCACCCCTCCCCCAGGGTGAGGTGCCGGGAGGCAGCCAAGCCACAGGGGACCCTGGAACGCAGGAAGATTTTATCAACCCTCCACAGACATTTGATGCTCACCTACAGTGTGCGAGACCCTCGGGATGGGAGATGGGGTGGCAGAGGGACCCCAGAGTCCGGGGTCAGAAAACATGGGCCTTGCCATTTCGTTACTCCCATCATGCTAAATTTCAACTGCAAACATCATTCGCTCACCAAGAGTGTGTCGGCCGTGTTCACAGTTGTTTGATCTCACCCACTTCTCTATATGAGAGATGTGAGAACGGGGATCCAGCAAACACGCCGTCGGTCCGTGGTGCACATGGCGGCCACCACTGGCTCACATGTAGAGCGGATTCAGAGTGGTGCCCATCTCACAGGGTTGCTGGGAGGATGAATTGATCCATGGAAAATTCTTGGAACAGTCCCCCGCACCAAGTAAGCAGTCAGTAGGTCCTTGTCATAAATTCTGTTCACTGGAACAGCAGAACCTCAATTCACATAACTCAAATCTCACCCCCCACACACTGCCATTCTGCTCTTGTTTCTCATTTTGTTGGTTTATATACACCTCCAACAACCAGCCCCTGGGTGTCAGCCGAACAGCGGGATCACTGGGGAATATGAGCAGCTTGAGTCGTGCTCTTCAAAGCCCTGGAAAACGGACCCAATCTCCCTGCCTGTCCTCATCGTCTGCTCCTCCGGCCTCATGCTGAACAATAACTACTTCCCTGAGCTGACCCCCGGTTCTACTCTTTCTAGGCCTTTGTTCAGACTTCAGACTTTCCATCTCTGTTTCTATGGGGTCTGGAGTTCCAAGAGTGGTTGGTATCCAGGGATCCTTCTGCTGATGTAAATCTCAAGATCCATGTGAGATAAGAGAGATCCACTGACTTTCAAGTCAGAGCTATGGCACCAATCCCAGCTCTGCCACTTTGTCTGTGTGGCCTTGAATGAGTTACTTACCCTCCCTGAACCCAAGTGTTCTTACATGAGTAGTGCGTGTAACAACCCTCGCATGCGTTGTATTAAATAAAAGACTATAGAGAGCACGCTTTCCCTTCAAGTTTTCAATTCACACACACACAAACTACATAAAGAGATACAGTTTTCTCAATTTTTAATTTTTTCCATAGCTTTTCATGAACTTGTATGAACACTATCTTAACCATACTGAAATCCAATTTAAGAAGGCATGAATTTAACACCAACCAAGATATTTGATCATTTTGAATTTTGTCTCAAGGTGTCTCATGACATGCTCAGAGCATCTCAGACCCCAAAGGAGTGACACCTGAACCTCGTTGAGAATTCTGCTCGATCTTGTCTTTGGCATGTAGCCACAACCCCGCCCCCCAATCTTTCCCAAGTTGAATCACCACTGCGACGTCACAGCCTGTGTTTTGCGAGCTCCTTGGCAATGGAGACTGGGTCCGATTCACTCCACAGGGTCCAAGGAATCGTTCAATAAATCCTTGAACGGACCATCGTCCATTCCTGCCATCCATCCTTCCAGCCAAGTAATCATCCACTCGTCAAGTGGGTCTTTTAGGACTTGGTTTTATGTAGGGAACTCCCCCTTCAAAGGTGAGAGCCTCTGTCTTCTGTGTCCTCTTTCATTCTTCCCTCTCTTGAGATCCTTCCAGCCAGGTCTGTCGCTCTCATGGGATCCTCTGCCTTCCCGATTTCGATCTCCAGTATAACCTCTTTCATTCCCACCGAAGCAGGGCCTCACACCTTCATGCAGGTGGAAGCTGGGGCTGGCACCTGGGAAGGAATAATGCCCGGCAGTCCACAGCTGGAGGTCTTTAAGGACATCTGGATGGACCATCAGTTGCTCTCTCAGCCTTTCAAGCCCCAGGGTGCCAAATCTGAGCCTAGGCAGATAAGGAAGCTAGATTCTCATGTGCACATTTGGCGTGTGTGTTGCAGGGTGGGGGGAAGGTTGGGGGAGGGCCAGATCTCACTTAGCCCAGAAAGCCCTTCTTATCTACAAGTCCTTTGAAGTGGGGGAGGTCCCAGGGACTGGAGGCCAGAGAGGAGCCTATTCTCCACACCCAAGTCCCCATCATTCCTCCACTGCAGAGGCTGGGCCCTGTCCTGGAGTAATTCTGGGACCTCAGAAGCTCACAAGTCCTTCACTCACTCAGCAAGCACTTCTGAGCTAGTGAGTGCCAGGCCCTGTGCTCACTGCTGAGGAGACTAAGAAGAATCAGACCCTCATGCTTATTTGCAGCTACAAATGCTCTCAAATTGCTCCTCACTCAAGAAGGGATGCTGACATGGAAATAGAGACAGGGCCCGGGAGTGCTTACAATCTTCGGTCCTGCTCTGGAATTTGATGCCTCATTTGATGCCCACACATCCCCTAAAATGTCCAAACAAGCAACAGGGCTTCAAGATGCGTCTCATACACCCCTCGAGATGGTGGAAACCATTCTCCCTTCCTTCTTCCCTTCCCGCACCCCAGCAGCCTGCTAGAACACGGGACACTCCGGTTGGCGGATTATCTCTGAGAGCCTCTCTTGGAGCTGAAACAACGTACCCCAGGTGTTCTGCCCTCTTCCTAACTCTGCCGCCTGAGGCTGCCAGAGCCCCTCAGGCTGCACCTGCCCCCAGGGCAACCCTGAAAAGAACTGGGGACGATGACTGGTTTCCACAAAGCTTTCCTGAAGGCGTTTTGCTGCAGAAAGCCTGCTCTAGCAGCCATGAGCAGGAAGCATGTGCCCAGGAGCCCAGGACCCCAGGAAAACCAGGTGAGACATGACTCACCTGAGTCAGGCAGCAGCCAGCTTGGGACCAACCAGAAGGCCACTGGACAGAGACTCAGTGGGGGGTCCTGCTGAGCTTGGGAGAGAAGCGACTGCCTTAGAGAGCTGGCTTGATGGCACATTCTGGCTAATGAGGGAGCCTTAATCCCTCTCTTCTGGCTAGCATGGGAGATAAGACCAGCAAAACTGAGAAAACAGAGAACAGGAGCAGCTTTGAGGTCCCAGCCCCCAGCCCCGTCCCCGCCCTGGCCAGATGTGCACCTCTTCCTTGTCTCCCCCTCCCTAAACATGTATTCTCAAGTTGCTAGCGTCCCTGCCGTGGTAGCTGGAGGACAAAGGTGGCACCTGGGTCATCTCTGTTCCATCCCAGCCCCGCCCCTCCCCATGCCTAGCTGAGGACCTGCACATGGCAAAGTCCCAGGAAAGGTGCACTGAGTAAAACAGGCCCTGGTTTATGCTGGTTGTAACTGGTGCGGAAACTGTGTGTCTGAGGAATAAGGGTCAGCCAACTTTAGGGTCAGGAGACCCAAGCCTAAGCCCTGGCTCTGCCACTGAATCACTTTGCTCGAGGGTAACCTTGAGCAGGTCTTTTGTTCCTCCGTGGGACTCACTTTTTCCCATCTAGGAGAATCACACAAGACAATTCTGAGGGTTCCTAAGCCATAAAACGCCCCACAAAGGTCCAGGGGCGCCCCCTCCATATTTATTTGGCACATGTTATGTCCCCTATCGGGGACATCTGAGAAGACCACCATCTCCTTTCTCCCAGTTCACCTCCATGCCCCTCACCCCCAACAAGCTATTTCCTGGGAACCAAAGGAAGAATGTGTCCAACTGTAAGCTTGGCCAAATCAAGCCAAGTCACCTTTGCTATTTAAAACCTCTCTCTCTGCAGAAACAGTCTGTTGAAGCTGGGAGGAGAAGCAAATCCCTCCTCATTTAGGAGTCCACTTTGCGGTGGCTCTAAATTCCCGGGGATTAAGAGACCTCCAGCACCAGCTTCCCACTGCCCTTTTCTCTAAATTCTCCCCTGAGGCCACTCGGTTGATTGGAATGTTCAGCCCACCCCTTCGGTGGCCAGGCAGGATAAGCTCTCTCTCTGGGGACATTCTGCTGGCTGTCGTGTTTCCCAGAACTAATCCACGTTGACAATCTCTGGCCCAGGCATTTCTAAGAGGCCTGAGTGGTGCAGTACAGAAGTCCCAGGTCCTCCAGGGATCAGGGGTAGCCGGGGATGAAGGGGGCCAATGCTAGAACCAACAGGATGGACGGTGGGGTCTGGTGTTGTGAGCTCTTGTGTCCCCAGCATATTCAAGCCATGGCAGACCCTCAGGAGAATGTGTCCTGTACCCGCATTGTACAGACAGAAAACCGAGGCCCCCAGAAGGCATGGCACTTACCCAAAGTCACGCCATCTGTTCCTGCAGGGTGGGGGGCGACGCAGATCCAGGTCTCAGTTCTTCATTTATCCTACAATCTTCTGTTTTGTTTTGTTTTTAAACTATCTCCCAAGTTCCAAGGCTCCCACTTGGGATGCTGAGATAAATGTGTATTCCTTTAACAAACATGTATAGAAAACTGGCTACAGGCCAGCCATGGTTCCAAGCACTTTATCAATATGATCTCATTGAATCCTCCCTGGAAGTAGCTTTTATTATCTCCCATTTACAAAGGGGAAGGCTGAAAGTCCAGGAGATGAAGGAACTATTTCCACGGTCACACAGCTAATGGGACAAATCTAGGTTTGAACCCAGGTCTGTCCTGTACTCCTTCCTCCACTTTGGGTTGCTATTTTGGAAGCAAGAGAAGCTAAATCTGGATACAGGATGGTGTCCTCCGACGGGGATGTGGGACACAGGCCAGAGGTCAGACAGGCAAGCTCTGAGGGCCTCAGGGAGCCAGCCCAAAAACAGGCCTCCCCAGCCGCCTCCCCCCTGCCCAGTGTGGCCCTGACACCCACCTCCAGGGAACTCTGGCTGCTTTGTCTTCAACCTGAATTGTGCACCCCGCCCCCCTGCCCCCAGGTCATGGTTCGTGGCAGAAGCCCAGCCATCACCTGCACGGGCCCCTGCCAGTCAGGTGTGAGCCTCAGCTGTTCAGTCGGGGCTGCTGCTGTTGGGGTAGGGACTCCTGAGGATGGAAGAATGGAAGGCCTTGCCAGCCCCAGAGGTAACACGCACCAGCTGCTGCCGCAGCCCCCCGCCGGTTCTGCAAGATCACGCCAAGGGCAGCCTGCAGGTCATACGTCTAGACAGTCAGACTGAGAACGGGGCTCGGCATCTTGGTAGAAGTTTCCTGAATTCCTTCCACCTTCGGGAGTGGAAACTGAGCTAACCAGGAATTGGTTCTAATTATAGGGAAATAAGGAGAATTGAACAAGAGCTCCTCAAGGTTGAAGTCTTCTGGAGGGTTTCTCCAGCAGTCTCCCTTTGTTCATCTGTCCAGCGAGAAACCCTAGAGCACGGCGTCTGGGCCAGCTCCTGGTGGGAACTGGGCACAGACAGGGTTAGACAGGGGCCCTGCCCAGCAGAAGTGCCCATCTAGTGCAGCAGTAGTCAGGGAGCCAAGGAGCCCAGCCCACGACGGTACGGATGCCATCAACAAGGAAGCTGGGGGGTGGAGGACGGCTGAGGTGCACAGGTGCACAGCCTGGAGGTCAGCACATGCTCCTGAGCAGAGTGGAGGTGGAGGTCTCCTTCCCCCACCTTCTTCCCACACTGCAGGGCTCAGCTGAAACTCTACCTCTTCCTCCTGACTTCTTCAGGACACGCTGATGGTCGCTCACCGCTTATTCCTTCAACGGACATTGACCAAGAAGAGACCGGTGAGTGTACTCGTGGAGTTAACGGCTGCTCCCTTCTGCCACGAATCTTGGCACACATGTCCCCCAGCACACCATCTTAAGGGGCCTGTGCGTGTGTGGGTTTTCTTGCTCTTAAGCATTTCTTAAGTCTCTTCAAGCAGTAGTCAAGTATGATTGGGAACCTAGTCTCTGGAATCCAGCATTCACATTTGAATCTGGAATCTGTCCCTGTGTAATCTTAAGCAAGCTGCTTAGCTTCTTAGAGTGTCAGTTCCATTTGTCAAATTGGTACAACGATAGTTACTTGAGAAGGCTGTGTGGGTTAAATAAAGCAATCCATGTTAATTGCTTAGCCTAGCGCCTGGCTTCTTCGTGTTGTTATGAACAAGGACAGTCTCTACTGCTAATCCCAATGGCCCGCAGCGTGTCAGACGGTCCCTGCACGGAGTATTTTATAAATGTCTGGTACTTGATTACCCTTTGGCAGGAAGTGGGGGATAGATATGTGTGGTCTTTTTTAAAAAACATTTTCCTGTGGTGGTAAGATATACATAACCCAAAATTCGCTATCTTAACCATTTTTAAGGGCACATTAAAAGTAGCATTAAGCACATTCACGCTGTTGCACAACCATCCCCACTATCCATCTCCAGAATGTTCTCATCTTCCCAAACAGAAACTCTGGATCCGCTAAACAGTACCTCCTCTCTTTCTTTTCCCCCCAGCATGTGGTGACTGCAGTTCTAGTTTAGGTCTTTATAAATTTGCCTGGTCTAGGGACCTCGCAGAGGTGCAATCACACACAATTTGTCCTTTTGTGTCTGACTTACTCCACTTAGTGTTTTCGGTTCATCGTGTGGTAGGACATGTCAGAATCACATTCCTTTTTAGGGCTGAATAACATCCCATTGTCTAAACAGATCACATTTCCTTAATCCATCCTGCTGTTGATGGTTGCGTTGTTGTCTCTACTATGGCAATAGGGAGCCATGGAAGGCGATAGTGCATCTAAGAGTTGCTCAGTGTATGTTTATTCACTCCTGTGAGTAATGCTGCAATGAGCATTGGAGTACAGGTGTTCGAGTCCCTGCTTTCAGTTCTTTTGAGGGTATTCTGACAGGCGGACCTGATGAATCATAGAGAAGTTCTAATTTGGTTTTCTTGAGGAACCGCCATGCTGTTTTCCCCAGCGACAGCACCATTTTACATTCCCACCAGCCAGGTCATATGGCCTTAAAGTAGGAGTTGAGAGGGTGTGATGGACTCCCAGGATAGCTGGCACCCTCCCAGGGAGACTTATCCCAATGCAAGAGAAACTGAGTAGTGACAAAAGGGAGTGAGCCCAGAGGGAGTGCTGAGGGCCAGAGGACTAAAGCACACCAAGGAGAAAGGGTGTAAGAGCCCAGAGCTTGGGGCCCTGCAAGAAAGCCCAGAGCTGGGGAGGCTGCTGTGTGTGTTCACCGTGCAGCCTGGGGGCAGAGCGGGCAGCCCCAGAGTCAGCATGAAGTCCACTTGGGGAGACTAGATCCGTCTCGAAGTCAGGAAGACTTTCAGAGAGCCTGAGCTTTCCAGCAATGTGAGTGGGGAGCTCTGTGCCTTGGGAGGTGTGCAAGGAGCCACTGGTGTCATTTTGAACGGAATGCTAAAGGGCTTTGGAGCTTGGACCAGACAGCCAGGGTGATCCAGAAGAGCGGTGTGTTTTGAAACTCTGTCATTCAAGGATGCTGTGTTCTTTGAATCCAGTGGCTGGATTCCACTGAGCCCATTTGGAGGCAAAGACTCTATAACTTGCTATTCTCACACATCCGGACAATTTCTGCCAGCTTCTCTGAGAAACTCTATTGGCACAAACATCGCTCTGCCCCAGCAGGGGTGAGCTTCATTTCCATTTGCCATGATATCATGTGACACCGGACGTTCCTGTGGCTCCTGTCTACCTTTCCTATTGCAAGTTATACTGTGTGCGTGCAGAGGAAGGCTGCAGGGATTGGAATGGGAAATAGTGCAAAGGCGAGTGAGGAAAAGGGGTCCCTTGTCTGGCCTGCAAGGGCCTCCAGAGTCAGCTCCTCTCCCCCGCTCTAGGCATTCTCTCTCTTGCATGCTTCTCTCTTTCCAACCACTCAACTTATGCTCCTGGCTGGGCCTACCTCCTGGGATGCCAACTATCTTTCTCTCCACCTACACAAACCCTACCATCTTTTTATGGCTCATCCAGGTTTCCCTTCCCAT
This sequence comes from Lutra lutra, assembly GCF_902655055.1. NCBI lineage: Eukaryota > Metazoa > Chordata > Mammalia > Carnivora > Mustelidae > Lutra > Lutra lutra. Next base: position 159,719,471 of record NC_062281.1, read on the forward strand.
AAGGAGTTCACAAAGATCTCCTTCTCCCATAGGCTTTGCATGCTGGGGTAGTCGTTCATAGATGTTTATCACTGAAATCCCACTCGAAGCCTGGACTGTTCTCTAGACTGGGGACATGTCCATAAAAAGTGGTGACATCTTTGCTATCATTGAGCTTATATTGCAGCCGGAGACATGGAAACAAATACATAAAATCATTTGATACAGTCATGATTGCTGCAGACACAATGAAACTGGGAGTCTTCTTTAGATAGAACAGTCAAGGAAGACCTCTCCAAGAAGAGATATTTGAGACACAACCTGAATTCTGAGGATCTGGTGGGGTGGGGAGCCCCCTGGGACACACAAAGGCAGCAATCCCTGAATAAGCTTGGTCCTTTCAAGGAAAAAGACGGGGGCCACTGTGGCTGGAACATGAAGAATGAAGCAGAACGGATAATGTGACAATAGAGAGAGAGGCAGGGGAGATGTTATAAGCCATGGTAAATTTTGCAATGAGAAGCCATCTGAAGGTTTTAAGCACAGAAGTGGTCTGATCTGATTTATGACATACAGAAGAACATCACCCTGGCTGCTGCATACAGAACACTTCATAGGAGGAAGAGAGCCGAAGCAGGGAAGCCTGCTAGAGCAAACCAGGCAAGAGATGGCTCGGACCAGTGCAGTAGCAGTGCAGATGGTGAGGAGTCAGCTTGGAGATCTATTTTGCAGGTACACCTTCCTGGGGATTGGGAGAAGGAAGACCTGGCAGAGAAGGTGACACTTCCCTGGGTGGTTGGGTTATAGAGAAGGATGAGGAGTCTTCCAGAGAAAGAGAAAAGAACATTCTAGAAAGGTTTTTTTTTTTTGCTTGTTTGTTTTTTGTTTTGTTTTGTTTTAAGATTCAGAGGCAAAAAAGTAGATGGTGCTTTCGGCACAATGGCCACGATTGGCATAGACTGATGAGTTTGCAGACATAACAAGTGAGAAGTAGGTCAGAGAGCACAGAGGAGCATTATGGGAAGGGCTTTGTCTCTATTATGGCAATAGGGAGACTCTGAAGGTGCTAGCACATCTAAGAGTTGCTCAGTGTATGTTTATAGAAGGACCACCCATAGCAGCCCCAGGATTATCAAAGTGTGGAAAATACTTTTATGGGTATTTCATGGGACCCTGTAGAAACAGCCTGATGTGTAACAACTGGAGATTCTCCTCTCCCCATGTCATAGGAAACTTGCTGCCCAGGTTGAACTCTGATCTGGAACGCAGTTGGCATATGAACTCTTTGGGCATCCAGCTCCCTGGGGGACAGCATCTGGCCAGGGATCCCAACCAGACTTCACTGTCTTTATATACCTCACCAGGCCATGCCCAGCCTTATCCACAGATAGAACAAGCTCGGTCCCGTGTACCTGTTGCATTTCTACCAGCCAATACAAATGAAGCTTCTGGACACTATTCTTCATGGCCATTTATCACTCACTTTGGCAAGATTTTTGAGAGATACTGGTAAGTTCGCTCTTGCCATGGCTCAGTCTCCAAGAAGCTGTTTGACTCTAGGCAAACACTTTGCTCTGGGCCTTAGTTTCCCCATCTGGAAAGTGAGAAGATTAGACTTAGTAACCAAAGGTGTTTGCCAGCTCTGGAACCCTCTGACCAGTTTACTTGGTTCCTTTTCTGCTCAGAACCCATCTGTGTGTCTGCTCGTCATGCAAGGGAACAGTGTTTGGATGGAGCCAGGCCCATGACCATTCTTGGACCCCAGGGCCAAGAGGCCCAGCTGGATTCCCCTGAAGGGAAAGGCAGAATCCTGTGAGGGTCTGGTGTGCCCTGTGCTTTCTGGAAAAGCTTGCAAGCCTGAATTTCCAGCCCACATGCTGGAGCAAGCCATCCTCCCTTTGAAACCTAGGAAAGTTGCAGGCGCAGCCATTCACCTGTCACATGGTTTTCATAATTTCCCTGGCACCTTGGCGCGTCATTGAAGTGGCTTTTGGGGGGCAGCAGGGCAAGCTCCAGGTCTGATGAGGACGTGCGGACTGCAACTCATTTGGAGGAAGAAAATTGGAGCCGAGATCTTACAGAGCACGCCCCTGCGAGAGTCCAGCCACAGGGGTGCGCTCATGAATATTCGGGGTCCTGCTGAAATCTAGCTAGCTGGGTCGCAGTGCAGTGCGGGTTAAACAGATGACACCTGGGAGAGTCAAGTCAGCCAGGACCCGTGAGCCCAGCCCAGAGTAGCATGAGGAAGGGCGAGGAAGAGTGGAGTTGGAAGATGCAGAGCTCAGGACAGGTGTGGGGGACGCCATGCTCATGACATGTCTGTACAATCTCAAAAATTATATGTCACCCCTTCTCTCGACAGAGATTACTATGTGTGCTGTGCTGGCTGCTAAGGGCCGAGTGTGGGACTCGGAACCAGTCCTTTCCTTCCAGGAAACACGGATGCTCGGAAGAGGAGTGTTGTAGTTCCTGCTGAGGACGCTCAAGGGGAGGTAAGCATGGTCTCAGGAGATGACCAGGGAGGCTGTCTGGAGGTGGGGATGAGCCACACTAGGAAATCCACTAAGAGAAATCCACAGCTCTGTGGCACCAGTGGAAAGAGCTTGGACTTCGGACCAGAGGGGCTTGGTTTCAAGCTGACTCTCTGAGCTTCTGTGTTCTCATGAGTAAAATGAGAAATAAAATTCTAGCTTTAGGGATCTTATAGAGTTGGAGTGAGCTGGTTAAATGAAATGAGCCTGGTTCGAAATAGGGTCTCTGGACATGGTTGATCGTGGGGCCGCCGGCAGAGGTGATGAAGAGTTTGGGGGCAGAATATCTGCTGGGCTGCTTCCTCCTCAGCCTGGACTGGGCTTGTCCCTGCCCATCCCCGAGGCCAGGGTTGCGTAGGTGGGGTGTGGCCCGGCACCCTAGGTCCTGGGGGCCGGTTTGACCTGAGCTTCCTGAGGGCCTTGCTACAGCAGGCTTCTGTGAGCCCGGTGAATTTCCACAAGCCAAGAGAGCCCCCACTCTGAGGCTCATACCTCGGGAACTTGAGATGTTGGCCAAGTTCAAGCCGTGGGAGGGGAAGGCAAGTGCTGCGTCGGCTAGATTTGGTGGGGAAATGGGCCTCGAGGGTGGAAAAGGAAAATAAAGGAGTCCTGCTGTAGCTTGCTTGCAGAGAGGTAGTTCTCAAAGCCTCCCCCACAACCTCCTCCCTTGCCCCAGGCCTTTGCTGGAGAACTCGTTTCAGAATCTAGCAAAGACCCTCTTCCTCCAGGAAGCCTGCTTAGATGGTCTGGTCACTTATGACCTCTCATGCCTCCAACCCTGTGTGTTTGAGTGTGGCTTCACGCTCATATTCAGCACACTCAGATTGTAAGCTTGCAACAGGAAAACCAATAGGGACAGAAGAAAATACACATTTACTGAGCCCCTACTGTGTACCTCACTCAGGGTGGAGCCCCTCTCCTATATCACCTCACTTAAGCCTTTTAAGAGCGCCCAGAGGAAGGACAACTTTCTCTATTTTACAGATGAAGAGACAAAGGCTCCAAGGGGTATGAGCTCCAGAATTGAAGCCCAGGTCTGCTGGAATCTGAAGCTCAGCCAGCTCCTTTGTATCGAAGCCAGATCCTCTTAGGAAAAAGTATACATTCTGTGGTGAAATTAGTTTGGGAAATGCTGCTTGTTAAGCATCCCTCCCGAATCTCCACAGCAGCATATTCAAGGCTCTGAGAAGTTCTGCAGAAAACTTACTTTGTTTAGCTCAGCACTCCCTGAATCACATTATAACTACTAACAGCTTCCACAGCCCCTGGGCACACACTCTGGGGTACCCTATCTATAAGGCAAAGATGGCTAAAGTGGGAGTGCTCAGAAACAAGCTCTCTGAGGAACTTTAGGCGGGCTGTGAAGGCTGAAGAGGACATGAATGAGGGGAGGTTAGAGGAAGGGCGCAGGAAGTTGGAGGGAGCCCCAGGAGGGGTCTGGACAGGGTGGCAACCGCCCCAGCTGAGACCCAGCATCCTAAGGACCTGAACTGTACTTTGACCACAGAAGTCTGTCTATAAAGCCACCAAGCACGGTGACTCGAGTCACACTACGGGGCACTGCAGGCAGGAGGCCGTAGCTGAAGGAGTCTGTCTCAGTTGCCTGAGGAAACGCAAAACACAGCATGACATTAAAGTCGTTAGACTTCAGTTGGAAGACTCTTTAGAAGATTCTGACCAGTTCCCCACAAGCCACAGGCATATCCCAGTGCCATGCTTTGCTCACGTTCCCTCGTTCCCTCACTGAAGTGTCCTCCCTTCTGCACAGCTCCATCTCAACATCCACCACACAGCACATCCGTCAGGACTTGGAGGACTCCACACTGTCTGCTCTTTCTAGAAGTGGGGAGTCCCGCTCCATTTCCCCTCCCAAAGGAACCCACCTGGAGGGCGTTACGCTGTCAGGCCACCACAGTGTGACAAACGCTGTTGTGTCCCAGCGTTGACAGCCCAGATGGGAGACTTCTGGAAACTGTCAGATGAAGCAGGTGAAGGAAAGGGGTGATGGCACATTTATAGCCGGGAGTGTAATCAAAATCTTCGAGTAACATCTCACACTTGTTGTCTGAAGCGATGTCTCTTGAAATGGGACCCCAAACCAACAACAACACCGCCACCCGGGAATGAGTTTTCTTGTGGGCAACCCCTCCCAGAACAACTGAGTCAGAAACCTGGGGTGGAGCCCCCTAGAGAGGGTTAATAGGCCCTCCTGGTGATTCTGAAGCATGCTCAAGTTCGACAACCACTGCCCTGCAATCATTCCCGTTCCAGTAACTGCTCCTCAGGAGGAACAATGTTCTCCCCATCACAGAAGGTGGCCCAGAGAGGACACTTGCTCCATCCTAAGACACAGAAGTGATGGGCTGCAGAGCTGGGGCCGTCCGAGCTTCCCCACAGTGGGGCAGAGAGCTGTGTGCCCACCATCCTGAGTGAGCTGTTCATTTGCCTTGGCCCCAGAGAAAGCCTTAATTGGCTCATTAATAGCTGTGATTAGAGAGAATGGGGAAGCCTTTATCTTTGAAGTCCCCGGGCTCTGCTAGAAGCCCTTGTGCGGAGCTTGCTGTGGCTAATTAAAGCTGAGCTGTGTTTCCTGTCAAGGGCCCAGAGTGTTAATGGCTTCAAGCGAGAAAAATTAAGCTTCCATTTCCATTCAGGGGTAATGGATAGAAGCAGCCGAATGGAGATGAGAAGAGGCCTTTTAGAGGGGTAGGGCCCCCGGGCTGGAGGCAAAGCTCTAGATCTCTTCTGCAGTATGTGACCAAAGAGATCTGGCTGGCTTTGGGGGGTTTGGGGGGTGGTCTCAGATTCCCACGGAGGCAAGCCTCGGCCTGGCATCATTCTTAGTGTTTTCTGATGTTTGACCATTTCAGCTTCTTGGCCTCTGATTGCACCTGCTCAGGTGTGGGGATTGAAAGAGGTGAGGTGACAGTCCTTGTTGGTCTCAGGATGGGTGGTGAAGGTTCTGGTCCCCTAAGTCATCTTCACTGCAGGTTCCTAGTGCTCTCACTACTACTACTAATTTCTCCGTCCCCTACCCTCCGAGCCCTCAGTCGGTGACAAATACAAGGGTAAGTGGTTTTCATGATTGTGCAGAATGCTCTCAATGGTTTAACAGAAAATGCTTGAGACGTGGGGTACGTTAGTTTTGACTTGCACAAGGGAACCTGTGTCTGAGCAAAGGATCAGACCCGGCTGCAACCAAATCAAAATCCCTTGTTTTTCACCATGGATATAATCAAACCTTCCTGACCCTTGAACTTCCTTTCTCAGCCAGGTCATTTCAAGCCAAAAGTGCTGTCACCACCCTGACCATCCACTTGGTGAGGGGACCCAGGAACTTAGATCTTTTCTTATCTTTCTCTTTGCTGCCGTCCTGCCATTATATTTCAGGGGAGGTGACTGAGGCTACGTCTTTCCTGAGGGCACACTGTGGTGGGATTAGAGGGTCAAGGTAGACCCCAGCTGTGTGGGTGTCAGCGCAGAGATGATATCTCTGAACCAGACATCAAGACACGTGGTCTGGAAAAGGACATGTTCTCATTTGATCCGTCTCTGTCTCTGAAAAGTTTGATCAGAGCAGTCAAACCATAGAAAGTTTGTGAGTACATGTAGCCTTGAGTGAGAAGACTATTATATAAACATGATCATAAAGGTCAGCCCTAAACTGATCATTTCACTTCAGATAAGACCCAGATACTTGAAATAAGGGCTCTCCCAGGACCTGGAAGATAAACTTGGTTCCACAGGAGCCCAGCTTTGTATTTCCAAGGAGTCAAAGGCTTTCCCTTCTTCAGGGCCTAAGTGAATGTCCCCTCTTCCTGGGAACAGCCCCCACTCTACCCTGTTCTACCACCCCCTCGAATCCCTGCCACTCTCTCTGTAACAGTCAACTTCAAAGCTAAACGTGTGCCCATGCTCACCCCTCACCAGTTTGAAGGTCTCGAGAGCAGTCTGGGGTATTCCTGCTTGCCCAGGGCCCAGGCTGAGTGAACAGTCAATGAATGAATGAATGGCCATTCTGAGGGAGGGGGAATGTTCTGTTTCTTTGGCTAGAATTCATCTCATCCCAGGGCTTGTACCTTTCTCAAGCCCTTCAGCACAACATTGATTACTGTCGCCATTCTGTTCCTCCTCCTGGAGGTGGTGAGCAGGTCCAGGGCAGGGACAAGGTCTGACTTGCCTCTTTATCCCCCACTCTGCACCCAGGAAACAGCGCCCAAGAGACCTAAGGAAGGGTTTACTGAAAGAAGAAGGATCAAGAGAACAAAAACTTGCATCCAGCCGAATTGCCTCAGAAATGGTCTTTGTCTGGCAGTGAAAGGATTAACCCATATGGGTGAGCCTTCTCTTTCCAACCCAGGCTCCCTCCCCAGGCTGAGCTAACCAGGCTGGGCCTAGAAGGTAGGCCTGGGGTTTGGCCAACCTGGAAGCCCTGGCAGGATGGAAGGGGTAGGACCAAGGGACCACAGTCACCTACAACTCCTTCACACAGAAAGAGGGGGGAGTGTCCCCAGCTTCCTGACCTGCTCAGCAGCTCCCCACTCACCTAGGTATGCTAGGTTCCTCAAGGTCAGGGTAGAGAGGAAAAAACATAGAAAAACCCTGGCTCCTTCGAGGACAATCATGCCCACCTCCACGTGTCCCACTGGCCCCTCCACTGTGTGAAATGAGGCAGTAATAACGATGCCACTTCCGGGGTGCAGTTGAGATCTGGAACACATTGGCCAATGAGATGGGCAGCACAAATGGTGAGGAGACGCCGTTTGGTGGCCCTTACCCACAATGGCTCCCAGAAAGCCTGAAAGTATTGCTGTGGGTAGGGAGGAGAACAGACCAAATCGTGCTCTCCTCCTTCCTCACCCGGCTTTCTTCCTCTTCTTGCAGCCAATGGAAGCACCCAGTGCTCCAAAGAGAGAGGGCTCTACCCTGGGCAGGGTGCTGCCAGACTTCCTCCCTGAGCCATCCTCCCCCACACCATGCTGCCGGCCGGTGGACCCAGGACCAGGCAGCACGTCAGCCATCTCCACAGCCAACATTCAGAGGAGGGACCAACCCTGTGGGAAAGGTGGGGACATGGAGACCAGGGAGAAGCAAAAAAGCCATGTGCCCCAGTTGGTCTCAAATGTCAAGGCTGCTCAAGATTTGAAACTCAGGACTTTCCTCCATTCTGCCTTCCCCAAACCACAGACCTCCCTTCCTGCTCCCTCTCTGCACTTGCTCCGCTTCCTACCCTACCCACCCCCCAGGTGCTATTCAGTGACAGTCTGCTCAGTCACATGCCCACCTCCTCCACACATCCTCAAACTGGGACAGCTAATTCTGTGATAGTTGGAATCAGGATGCTAGCATGGATTACAGTCTGCCACCTGTTGGAAAGAATCACATGAGTGGGGTCTCCCCCTCTAGACTGAGATCCTTGGGGCCACAAAACCTATATTCTATTCATCTCCATGCTCCTCTACACTACCCAGCCATACAGCCTTGCTCTAAGCCCTGTGCCAAAGAGGAACATAGAGAAGATGATTCTACTCAAGGTCCTTTCCCCGGGCCCGTTTCTTCACAAGATGGTGGGACTAAATCAAAGGTTTAAAAAGGCTAGGGGATAAGCCCTACACAACCTGCATTTCCTGACTGCCTCTCTGACCTCACCTCCTATATTTCAACAACACTGGCCTTATTCTCCCTTTAAGACGTCAGTCAGCCCTGCCGCAGGACCTTTGCACCTGCTATTTTTACTTCCTGGAATGGTCTTCTCCCAGGCTTCCCCAGGGCTCTCTCCTCCACTCCCTCAGGTCTTCCATTCCCTGACCATGCTGTTGCAAATTGTGCCATCCCCCTCCGTCAGAATTCTGTCTCCCAATTCTGCTCTATTTTTCTCTGACGCATGTATTGGCATCTTACATTTTCGAGCAATCTTAGGCTGTTAGCTAGCTACCTCAGAATTACCTAGGAAGCTGGTTTAAAATAGATTCTTGGCCCCCACCATGCCAGCTAAATCAGGATCAGGATCGTAGGGACTGGTTATTTGTATCTTATGAAAGCTCTTGGGTGTCTCTGAGGCACAGACAGGGTTTAGGAACTGCTGTAAAATATCACTGGAACAAACTTGGGTCCCCCCCCCCCGAAGATGCGTTATCGTAGAAGTCCAAGCCTAAGCCTCACTAGACCCTTTTCCCCACCCCTCACTCCTTATCCTCCCCTCTAACCACACAGAACCAGCTGTTCTGTTCTCTGAGCAGAGCGCCCCTTTCGTCTTTCTGTTTGGCTTTTACTCCCCTCTTCCCTCTCTTCTGTTGTCCTCTCCTGTACTTCCAACTCACTCTCCAAGACACTGCTGATGCCATCTCCTCTGGGAAACCTGTCTGCCTCCTGGACCGCCTCCCACCACGTCAGAGTCCGTAACTTCTGCGTCTGTACCCAGAGGACCTTGCACAAGTCTTTGGTAGAGGATTGATGTCAATTTTTCAGATGCTTGTCCTTCTTCATAGATCATGACTCTGGATAAGGCAACGATTCCATGTGGTTCCTCGATATTCCCAGGCCCCGCGTGGTACTTGGAGCGTGGCTAGAGCTTCATCAGCGCCGAGGGTGGAATGAACGTCATGAGGCACGCATGGGCAGGTAGGTGCATGCGTGCTTGGCAAGATCAGAGGTTTTAAGTCTGTAATTTGTTTTCAAACTGGCCCCAAATTTTCTGGTCATCTCAGTCCAGCTGACCATTGTTTGCAGCTCAAGTCTGCTTTTAGGACAGACCCTGGCAGGCAACCCCTTCCCTGCCTCGCTGCAAGTGACCCAGCTTCCTTGGGAAGCTGACCCTGCTAGAGTGCCTTGGTCTGTGGCCGGGACCATCCAAGCCTTCTGCTGTCAAGGTTCCAGACAGCAAAGCAACCCGTGGGAGATCTTTTGTTCAGGGGGAGGACCTTCTCTTGCCCCCCAAAGTCAGGTGACAGATGCCCCACAGGCTATAATGGGATTTATCCCTGATGGTGCTCCAAGCAGAGAGGAAAACCAGCATCGCCCCCCACCCAAAGCACCAGGACTGCTCTATGATTGGCATGTACTCTCAGAGATCTTTGGGGACAGCCTCTTCGCCCCGCAGATGGGTGGTTGGATGAGGGGGTCTGCACGATCCAGACACTTGCTAGGGTCCCAGGGCCACCACGGGACTCAACCCCTTCCAGTGAGAGGTTCTTCCCCTGCCATCCACCTCTCACCCCTTCCCTGCCAGAGAATGGCTGGACTTCCTCTTAATGAGAGCCGTGATTTAGGCTGGCTGGGCCCAATTAACGCCAAGCTCTCTCGGGCGGCCAAGTGCCCCGCCGGCCAGCAGCTGAAGCCTGTCTGGCAGGACATATTTGGATGATGAAGCCATGCTGCGTGCTAAACTCGGCACAGGAAAGAGCAGTTCGACTTGGATGCCCACCAAAGGCTGCCAGGCTTGGCTCCTGTCCACGCGTTGGGCAACAAGGCTGTCTGGCAGGGGATAAGGGCAGTGCTTCCCTGGTGGGAGGGGTGAGCTGGCCTGGGAGAGCACCGCTCCGGGGCAACATGCCTTCCCTGGGGCTTGGCGGAGCCCAGCAAGTAGAGGCCAGGGGCGGGGGACCCTGAGATGGGAGCCAGGGAATCTGTACTCAGACCCAGCTCCTCTAGTAACTCCTTGGTGACCCTGGGTTCACTGTTTATCTTCCTCTCTGTGCCTCAACTTCTCCCCAGTACGGTGGGAAGGAATTCCTTGCCTGTCTCAGGAAGCACATGAGGGACATAGAGAGATAGCAAAGCTAGTGTGCCCAACCCTTCCTGCCTCGGTTTCCTCATCCATAAAATGGGACAAGCCTTGCACCTGCCTCACAGAACTTGCCGGTGGGAGGATTTGAACTCAGCTCCAGGGAATGAGGGTCCCATTGGTCATGACCTACCTCTCCTGTAATTCCTGTTGCCCCTACACTGTCGCCATTTCAGCTCTGATTCTCACTTTTCTAACATGGGTTCTTCACCTGGATTAGTGTGAAAATCAAATTTGGAAGCAGAGGCTCCTAAAGTAGCTTGTGTAAGCCTGTACAACTAAGAGCAGGCAAATTGGGGTTCTGAATTTAGGTCTGTCCGACCTCAAGTTCATGTTCCAGCTACAGTGCCGGGATCTACTCACCACCCATTGGCTTTCAGACTCTGCGTTTAGTGGTGGGTGGGTGTGGGGCTTAGAGCTCAGCTGGAGCGATCAGGTAGGTGTGCCCACAGACAGACCACCCCCGCCCCAGATCAGTCCTGCTGTGTGGATGGCAGCCCAAGCTGGAGGAGAGATGACTAAGACAGAAAGCAAGGACCGGCGTGAGCTCCCAGGGAGAGATGTGCAGGCCCGCAGAGACAGCCCCAGCCCCTGGCCTGGTCCTGGCTGCCTGCGTGCTGCCCAGGGCCGCTCATCCCCCTTCTAAGACTGCCCTAAGTCATCCCTGCTGTACAGAGTCGAAGCTCAGACTGGGATTAAACAAAAAATAAATGGATTTCAATCTCCGTTCTGTCACTGACTCTCTACAAGACTTTGGGCAAGTGCTTTTAATGGGAGGGCCTCAGTGTCCCCTCTGGGAAATGGAAAGGCCTTGCAAACTGATTGGTGTGAGTTCCCATCTCACAAAAGGATTTTCTGTGCCTATAAACCTGTGGGCAGTAGAGGAGCTGGCTCTTCTTAATTCTGTGCTTCATTCTGTTTCTTCAACATATCTTTAAAAAACAAAGCAAACAGTCTCCCTTTCAACAATTCATGTCTCTGGGACTCGGACCTGGGGATAAAGAGCTCAAGTGCATGGCCAAGGAGCCCAGATACATCTACAGCTCTTCATGTCGGCTGGAGGAGGGCAGCCCAAGACCCCGGCCAAGTGCAGGGAGCACGAGCACCTGCAGCTCCCAGAGAAATCCTCACGCTCCAGAAAGGGAAGCCAGTGAACGTCGCAGAGCTCAGAGGGGCTTGAGAGACATGTGTATCTTTAGGAAGAATAGTAATCCATCGGCGGGGGAAGTTATGGGCTGCTGGGTCCCAATCTGGCCTAGATAAATAAAAAGTTGCCCATGAAATGCCTTAAGGGTCTGTCCCAAGCCTGTCACCATCCGCACTATCCTCTTTCCTTCTGAGGTGCTAGGACCCAGGTCTCTTGGTTACTCCAGTTTCACCACGTTCTCCCCCCACCCATATGGTGTCCCATAGATGCTCCGTCCATGATGCTCGGGCCTTGCGGTCAGGGTCCCAAGCAGACTCTGTAAAGTCAGGATTCTCTAGAGCCACTGCTGTTCTGAGTCAGTGGCAGGTGTCCACTTTGGCTAAACTCACGTCCTCTGCAGCCCACGGATTCCAGGAAGGATGGTCCGCTCAGATGGGATTCATCCCAGCCACACAGCCTCTGGGTGTGAGATTGTGGTGGAACGCACAAACATTCAGAACGGGGACATCAAGAGACACGCTCATCCAATCAACTTACAAATGAATACATGTCTGTTTATTAACCAGCAGATGGTGTCTTTCCAGTCTCCCAACTGCTGGGTGTGGGGCACCCAGAGGAGCTGAGACAGAAGGAGGAGGTATGCGAGAATGGAATGAACACTAGTTTACAAAAAAGCTAGTCACTGGATGGGGAGAAAAGGTCAGAGACAGAAAACAAATTTAACCCTTGGTATTATCATAAAGAATTAAAACATGAAGATTTCCTAATTCCATAAAAATTTCCTACTTTCCTAAGCCAAATTTCACATTAACCACAGCCTCATCAGATAAGACTTATTATGCTCACTTTATAAATGGGAAAACTGAGGCAATGTGCAATAGGGTGACTTGCTCCAGTGTCTTGTTAACAAAATCCTTAAAAGCCAATATGCTTTTGAGATCACAGAAGGTCATCAATTTGACATTTTTTCCAGTTTTATTCCAGAGGGAAGATGATGTAGAAACGATTCTAAAAGATTGATTTTGAATCATTAAACTTCCACCCAAAGTGTCTTCATAGGAGATTAAAAACCTTTGTCATTTAAAACTAAACCTATGGCCATTTTCCTCTGAAAATTGTCCTCTCTCTAATTTACTTTAAATGGCTCAGATACTTTAAATGGCTTAGTCTTCCTCTTTTGTTATTTTATGCCCTCTTTCTAAGTTGTCTCATTCACATGGCAGCTTTAAGCATATCTCTCAATTGTCCATTTCTACCATAGAGTCTTCTCCCAAGATTCATACCTGAACGTTCTGTGGGCATTTGGCCTGACTATTGTGACATCTTAAAACCAGACATGGCAGTTTCCCTTCCCCAAGTAATACTGTGCTTTCTTTCACACTCAATCAGGGAAGGAAGGAAGGAAGGAAGGAAGGAAGGAAGGAAGGAAGGAAAGAAGGAGAGAGGGAGGGAGAAGAGAAGGAACAAAGGAAAATGGATGGTTCTAGAAGACTCCTGAAAGTTTGTCTAGTTCAGCCCTTTGTTCTAAAGATGAACAAACTGGCTAGATAGAATCAGATCTGGGGCTGGAAATCTTGGTTTCCTGACATCTGGTCAGGATCTCTGTAAGAGCAGAGATGCAGAGCACTGCAAAATGACATAGGGAAGGCAAAGGGCCAGGGTTGAAGGCTGGGCCTTTGCTTTAGCAAATCTCTTTGCTTTAGCAACTCTTCACAATGTGTGGTCTTATTCGTCTATTTACATGTGTCATGTCTGTCTTTGCAGTGTCAGCTCCATGAGACCAGAGCCTGTGTCATGACCACTACTACATCCCTAGCACCCAACACAGGGCCTGCAGATAGAAGGCACTCATTAAATAGAGCACCATTCATAGTAACAACAACATAGGAAGTATCTAGGAATTACAACAAAAATACTATGGAGAAAGAACATATAAAAGACTACTATATAAAAAGAATATAATACTAATATAAAACATAGAAGATGATCTGAATTCATTGAGAGACATTCATGTTCATGGACAGGCTGACTTAATATTAAAAATGTGTCCCAGGGGTGCCTGGGTGGCTCAGTGAGTTAAGCAACCCGACTGTTGATACCAGCTCAGGTCGTGATCTCAGAGTCATGGGATCAAGCCCTGCGCTGGGCTTCATGCTCACCAAGGAGTCTGCTTGGGAGTCTTTCCTTCTGCTCCCTTCCCCTGCTCATGCTCAGTCTCTCTCTCTCTTTCTCTCTCAAAGAAATAGAAACCTTTAAAAAGATAAAATAATAAAATAATAAATAAAAAATATTTCTTATTACTGAAGGGCACCATGGAGAAGATAAATCAATAACAGGATAGAAGATATTCACAATGTTTAAAACTGACAGAAGATTAACATTTAGGGATACCTGAGTGGCTCATTTGGTTAAGTGGCTGCCTTTGAATCAGGTCATAATCTCATGGGTCTTGGCATTGAGTCCTGAGTCAGGCTCCCAGCTCAGTGGAGAGTCTGTTTCTCCTTCTGCCTCTCCCCCTTCACACTCTCTCTGTCTCTCTCTTTCAAATAAATAAAATCTTTTTTAAAAGATTAACATATAGAAGATACAGGAAATTCCTGCAAATGAACAAGAAAAAGAGAAAACTCAAAGGATACATATGAAATTTTCAGAAATGAAACCTCCCCCCAAAACAAAAAAAGATAGGGAGAGCTGCTTATAAGCATTAGTAATCAGAGAGATTTAAGCTAAACTATAACGACATATCATTTTCTATAATTTACACCAATAAAAATTAGAAGGCTGGATGGTGGCAAGATTCATAGATACAGGATTCCCTAAATCCCTCAGGCAGGCAGGATATGAAGTGGTGGAGCCATTCTGGAGGACATTCCCTATCATATAGTCAAAATAACTGTATGCACATTTTATAATTCAGCTATTGAGCTCCTGAGTATGCATCCCCCCAAAACTTCATGCAGGTTTACAAGAGAATATGTATAAAGATGTTCATGGCGGCATTATCTGTGGAGTCAGGGAGTTGGAGGCAACTTGGAAGACCATCAGTCAGAGTGAACAGGTAAAATGTGTGGGGTAGCACCATTGCGTATTACGTAGCAGTCAGAAGAAATAGAAATTGGTTATAGAGTGTACTCTTTGGGGCCCAAAAGCAAAAAAGGAATCAGATTAATAACACAGTACCATTTATATGCATTAAAAATACATGCATACAAAACAGCAACATTTATTTTTAAGAACATATACAGATGAAAAATGCACATTAAATTACCAATAACAAGAATGAAGAGGGAATATCATTACAGATCCATATGGTCATCTCACTAGATATATTAAAAAAAAAAGGTAAGGTTGTGGGAAATAAAAGCAATATACAGAATTCAGTTGCATTTTATATATGTGCAAAGCACAGTCATAAATTAAAAATTTTTAATTGTTTTTAATACTTTAATTACTTATCAGAAAGAGAGTGAGAGAGTGAGCAAGCACAAGCAGAAGGAGCAGCAGGCAGAGGGAGAAGGAGAAGCAGGCTCCCTGCCGAGCAGGGAGCCTGATGTGGGACTTATTCCCAGGACCCAAGGATCATGACCTGCGCTGAAGGGAGACGCCTAACCAACTGAGCCGCCCAGGTGTCCCCATAAATTGAAAATTTTAAAATGCTATGTATAACAGCATTAAAAACTATGAAATACTTAGGGAAAATTATTATAAAAGATATACATGTTATACATGCTGAAAATCACAAAATATTGCCAGGGGAAGTTAAAGAAAATCTAAAAAAAGATAAGCCATGCTTATGAATCATGAGATTAAAAATGTAAATGCTCCCCTGATTGATCTGGAGATTCATTGCAGTCTCAATCAGAAACTCAGCAGGATTTTGTGCAAAAATTGACAAACTGATTCTAAAATCTTTATGAAAGTGCAAATGACTTAAGGTAGCCAAAGGAATTTGAAAATGAAGAACAAAGTTCGAAGACGTACACTGCCTATCTGTTTAGCTAATTTTAAAGCTATAATAATAAAGGCAGTGTGGTGTTGCTGTAAATATATGTATCAGTGGAACAAAATAGTCCAAATATAGGCCCACACATCAGCAGCAAATGATTTTTTATAAAGGTGCAAAGGCAATGCAGTACAGAAAGGATAATCTTTTTAACACATGAGACTGGGATGATAGTCATTTCCAAAGAAGAAGAAGGAGGAGGAGGAAAAGGAGGGGGGAGGAGGAAGAGGAGGAAGAAGAGGGAGGAGGAGGAGCTCTTGATCCTTACCTCACACCTCATACAAAATTCAACTAAAAATGGATTACTGAACATAATTGTAAAACCTAAAACTATAAAACTTCTGGGAGAAAGCCAAGGAAAGAAAACCTTAGTGACCATGACTTAGGCCAAGATCTTTAAAATAAGACACAAAAAGCATGAGTTATTAAACAAACAAAAAAACTGGATTTCTTAGAAGTTAAAAAAATTTGCTCTTCAGAAGGCATTCTTCAGAAAACGAAAATACAAGCCATGTCCTAGGAGAAAACATGTATTTGCAAAACTCTTGTTTGACAAAAGACTTGTGAACACAATATTGAGGAAGTTATCACAAGTCAGGAAAAAGTCAAACAGCCCAGTAGTACGTGCGCCAAAACTTCGAACAAAGGATTCACTCACTAAGAATGTCAAAGAAGTACATGAAAGATGCAGCATCATTAGTCATTGGGGAAGTGCACATTAAAACCACAACGAGAGACCACTTCACACCCACAAGGATGACTGTAATCACAAAAATGGGCCAGGTCAAATGTTGGTGAGGGGTTGGAACAAATCGCACTCTCCCACCTCTTACATCTTGTTAAATGCCCGACACAGTGGAAGTGCCCCCAATATGTTATCAATTAGCCATAGCAGCCATTAGGAATATGAACGATGCACAAAGTTAAATGAAAAACACAGACACGAGCTCTACCCTCATGAGGCTTCTGTCTAGCCATATTCTCTCCCTCTAGATGTGACAGTCCTTTGAATTCACTGTCTTAATAATTCACTGTCTGAAGAACTGTTTTCCTAGTCCTGCTCTAATTAATGTTTTAGGTTATGGCTGGAAACAGTGATTACTTCAGCTGTGGGATGTCTGGATGTCTGGAGGAAAAAGGCTCTAGAACGGTGAAGAAATGGTTGGCACTGATTCGGCTAGACCTCTAGCATGAGCTGCTGATTTGAGAGGAGAAGAAAGAAGTGGGACTGCTAGACAGTCTGGACAGATTAAGGGAAAAGCTCTGAGGCAGAAAATTCAGCTAAGCGGGGGCACTTCTGCCACCTGGAAGGCTGACTGGATTCAAAGGGCCATTGCTTCTCAACGGAGGCAGCTGTGGTATATTGAAAGAGCAGGTCTACAATCAGAACAGTTTAGCAGCTGGAAGATTCTGGACAAATCATTTCATCTCTCTTAGCCTCCAATCCCTGGGCACATAGATGACAGATGTACGACTTAGTAAATTAATGAATGAGAAAACTGCAGAATGTTGGAACCAACATGGGTTCTAGGCACAAGGAATCTTTTTAAATTGTTTTTAATTTAAAGTCAATCAGCCAAGGTATCCTTAGTTTTTGATATAATGTTCAATGATTCATTAGTGAAGTTTAACACCCAGTGCTCATCATACCATGTGCCCTCTTTTTTTTTTTTTAAAGATTTTATTTATTTATTTGAGAGAGAATGAGTGAGAGAGAGCATGAGAGAGGAGAAGGTCAGAGGGAGAAGCAGACTCCCCAAAGAGCTGGGAGCCTGATGCGGGACTTGATCCTGGAAGTCCAGGATCATGACCTGAGCCGAAGGCAGTCGCCCAACCAACTGAGCCACCCCAACAGAGCCACCCAGGCGCCCACTATATGCCCTCTTTAATGCCCATCACCACACAAGGAATCTTTAAAATAGTGATCAAGAGAGTAGAAACAGGCAAAACCTTTTGCATGTGACCTTGTCTCTGTGAATCTCTGTTGTCTCTGTGAATCTATGACGAAGACAGTGGAGAAGACTTGCTCCATGGGATCCCGAGGGAGGGAACCAGCCCCTTGTGGATATAAGGTATGCTGATGCACACCTCAGACAGGTGGAGGCAGACTCGATTTACGGATGTTTCTAAATGTTAAGAGTTGCTTTAAAGTGGAGTTGGCCACCTCAAGTAAATGAGCTTCTTGTTGCTAAATGTCATAAGTAGCCTCTGGGTAGGATTAATGAGAAGACATAGCATGCATAACAGATGAGAAGGAGAGAATCCAACCCGAATTCCAAATTGAGAAAAATGGAGTTTCGAATTTGGATATGATGAGTTTGAAGGGGAAGCAGGGCATGCAAGTAGAGGAGAGAACCTCTGTTAACTGGGGGTACACCTGGAACATCATCATGAAAATGTCGAGAACTAAAGAAAGTCAACAGACTCCCCATTGCATGTTTGGGTAAGTAAAGGCCAAGTGATTCTAAATATTTGCAGAAGTGTGCTGGTGGGCGCCCCCCAAGCCACTGCCAGCTTGCACAGTGCCTGGTGGAGTCAAACACAGAGGCAGGTCCTCGCCTCCGGCTGGATAGCACTGCCCGTTCACGTCCTCAGCAGAGCACCCTTGTGCGCAGTGTGCCCTGTCCCACTATTCGATGTGGGGGCTCTGGAGACCACCGTGCCACGGACACTCAAGACTTCTTCAGAAGGTGTCCATGTTGCAGATGACTTGTGCTCTTTTATAACTATTTTTTAAAATTTTATTTATTTATGAGAGAGAGAGAGAGTGAGAGAGGGAACACCAGTGTGGGGAAGCTAGAGAGGGAGAAGCAGACTCCCTGCTGAGCAGGGGGCCCGATACGGGGCTCGATCCCAGGACAATGGAATCATGACCTGAATTGAAGGCAGAGGCTTAACCACCTGAGCCATCCAGGTGCCCCTATAACTATTCATTTGCTTGAGAGAGAGAGAGAGAGCATTTGCAGAGGGGAGAGGGAGGAGAAGCAGAGGGAGAGGGAGTGAGAAGTTCTTAAGCAAGCTCCATGCTCAGCTCAGAGCCTGACCCAGGGCTCCATCTCACGACCCTGAGATCATGACCTGAGCCGACGTCAAGAGTTAGACCCTCAACCAAGTGAGCCGCCCCGGTGCCCCTTATAACTTATTCAGAAGAGCGCCACAGTGTTTATCCTAGGACAGGATGTACCTTAGAGCCCTCTTCTTATCAGTATTATTAATAATAATCATAAAAGTAATATTCCCAGCTTCGACCATACACCAAGTGCTCTCACGTCCATCAGCTTGATCCCCACAACAAAGCTGGGAGCCCCGCCTTGCTGTCATTTTTGTTCCATTGATGAGGACATGGAGATCTGGAGGGAGGAAGCTGGGAAGTTGTGAAGCTTTTTCTTACAAGCTTGTGTTTGGTAGTTACAAGCTCTTAGTCACTATAGAAATGCATACATTAACTTGCGCAAACCACACTGATCCTGCCAGGGCCCAGATAAAAGGAGGAAGCTGAAAGGCACACATCACCCCTAGATGATGGTTGAACTACCAATTACCACCACCCCCCCTTAACCATTTATACTTCATTTAGCTCTGCTTGAGTCCATCTAGACAACCTCTGTACTTGCTCTCTCCTGCCTCAGCCTGGCCCTCTCATTCTGGTGAATCCCAAATTTGGGCCCCTTTGGAGAGCCTCCTGTTCTTAACTCCTTCCTATGAAGACACGCCGCACAAATGGTTCTACTCTGAATGACTGTGTCCTCGGACAGGTCATGGGGGCTCCCTTCTTTGAGACTGTCGTATGCTAGCTGCCTTCCTTCACGTAAATAGCAGCTGAAATGTCCCACCAAGGATTAGCCTGTCCACTACCTTTGGATCTCAAGTGTCTTGCACTCTCTCTCGTGCCTCTGAAGGCTGTCTCCGGTAGAGCCATCTCTCCCTGGGATCCCAAGTTCCTTCCTGCTGCCCACCCTTCCTATCAGCCTACAAGCACCCTGTATGACCCCTGTTCTAAAAGGTCTCTCCATTGCCCCTGTGTTCTTATACCACTCCATTACTTTACACTTTTCCCCACAGCCTGAGAAGGGTTGCCTGAACTGGCTGTTTCTGCTTCCTCTCCTCCCTCTGTTCTCAATCTGTGGAGTTTTTGTCCCTAGCAATCCACTGAAATGCCTCCCGTCAACCTCCCTGCACTCAAATCTAATGGTCACTTCCCTGGTTTCTTTCCCTGGGTTCCTGCCTTCTCGCCTTCTGGTGTTCTTCTGCTTCTGTTGCTTGGGGTGGAGGCCCTTCTCTCAAACTGGAAATGAGTAGGTCCTCTGGTGTTAGCCGCAGGCTTTCTCTGTCTTCTCTGTCTTTCAGGTCGGCCCTTTGCTTTAAATAGCATCCCTGTGCAATGGAACCCAAAGGAGCCCTTCCAGCCTGGACCAGTTTGCGGAGGCCCGCGCTCACATATAGGCTGCTCCCCTAACACCTCCACGTGGACCCCAGTGGGCAGCTCATACTTAACATGACCTAAAACCGGATTCTTGTCACCGCCCCCCCGCACCCCCGCTCACTCCCTTAGCCTTCCCCTCTCAGTAAAAGCAGCCAGTCCCTCAGGACAAAAACCTCAGTGTTTCTTTTGATTCTTCTGGCCCCTTCATCCCCATGGCCTACCTGCCCTCTGGCTCTAACTGTGTGATCCAAATCTGCTCACTTTCCTCGTTCTCCTACAACCTCCTCATCCCAAGCACTGCCCTAAAGCCCTTAGCGGGCTCCTGAGGCCCAGGCTACAGTCTGATCCATCTCCTAAAAATGCTAATCAGGTCATGTTACTCCTCTTTAAAACCCTCCTCTAGCTTCTCAGCAAAGCTGGAATTCCAGACCCACATCTCTTTGTGATCTCTTAGGATTTTCTCCCTTGTGTCCTATGCATCCAGTTTTGCTGGACTTCTGTCTTGTCCCAAACACACCAAAGGTGGCTTTCTCTTTCGGGGCTTTGCCCTCCACTGGGAATGCTCTTTCCGCAGATCTTTTCCTGGCAAACTCTTCCTGGTTCACTGGACACTCTATGACTTCCATTGTCTCCACTGGTAATGGTTACCGCTCTATTATTTGTCTTCACTAACTTGGAAGTAAGGTCTGTGGGAGCAAAAACTCTACCTATCTCGTTGCCCAGTTTTTTAGTACCAGGCACGGATTAGACTCACCACACATATGCGATGCAGGAAGGAATGAATGATTCCTCTCATGCCCTTTCAGGAGTCACCATCAATACCATGTGCCAGGCGCAGAAGTAGGCACCTGCTGAGTGTGAGCTCTGTCAGGTACATTGGCAGGCTCTGGAGCCACACTGCCTTGTTTCAGATCCTGGCTCCACTGATGACCGGCTGTGTGACTCTGGGCAGGTTTGGGGACCTCAGTTTCCTCATCTGTAAAATAAGGATAATAATAGTATCTTCCTCATCAATGTACTACAAACGAGTAAGAGGTAACACATTTAAATAAAGTGATAAGAACAGTGTTGGGTACACAGTACATTGCCGGTAAAAGTTTGTAAGGATGAGAACCTCCAGGGGCACCTGGGTGGCTCAGTGGGTTAAGCCGCTGCCTTCGGCTCAGGTCATGATTTCAGGGTCCTGGGATAGAGCCCCTCAGTGGGTTCTCTGCTCAGCAGGGAGCCTGCTTCCCAACCCCCCACCCCGCCCCCGCCTGCCTCTCTGCCTACTTGTGATCTCTGTCAAATAAATAAAAAAAAAAAAAAAAAAAAAGATGAGGACCTCCAAACAGCAACGCTGTAAGGCAGGATTCCTCAATCTCAGCATGACTGGTATTCTGTGGGGGGAGAGTTCCTTGCTGTGGGAACTGCCCCACTCACGGTAGGATGTTTAACAGCACTCAGGGCCTCTACCCACCAGAGGCCAGCAGCACCTTCCCAGTTATGATAACCAAAAATGTCTTTAGATATTGCCGAGTGTTTCCATGGGGGCAGAAAGGGCAAAACCATTTTCTGTAGGGCTTATACTTTTACTCCTATTGACAGATATAAAATTGGAGATTCTCTGAGTTTAAATAAGTGGCCCAAAGTCTTACTACAACCTCCGTAGAGGCAGGCGCCACCAGCACTCTCACCCCAAGAAATGCCCTAGTGCCCTTAGGGATACAAAGCAAAGGAGCCAGGATTCAAACTCCTGTCTTTCTGGTCCCACAGCACATGGTCTTTTCTCCACGGCTTACCGTGCTGGAGGCCCAAGCCCCCTTTCCCTCCCCCCAGCCGGCTCACACACTCACAGATCCGTGCTAATTACATAGCAATGTAAAACGTTATATGTGGTTTGTTATTTTATATCCAGGAACACGGCCTATAGCCTTCATTACATAAAGCAGCTGTGTGTATACTCAGGGTCTAAGTGCTACTTAGTGGTCAGCTCGATGGGGTATTTTGTTTCAGGCATCACATTTCTTTTTCCCCTTTCCATACTTCTTCTGAATCCTAAAAGGAGGGATGGAGCCTGGCACAGCTTGGCTAGAGTGAAAGACACAAGTCTCCTAAAGGACAATTGTCCTATGTCCTAATGAGATGAGAGACAGTCCAGGATGCGCTGTATGCGGTGTGAATGTGTCCCCCAGTGACTGTGTGTGTGTGTGTGTGTGTGTGTGTGTTCAGAAGCCACACCCAATCAGCCCATGCTACCCGTGCTACCTTTCCATCTGTGTCGGAAAGGAAGCAAGTGGTTTCGTAGAAAGAAGTAGAGATTCCGGGCCTCTAACCATCAAATGTGTGACTTGAATACACCATGTATCACCTCTGAGACTGTTTCCTAGTCTTTAAAATGGGGTAAAAATATCTGTCTCACAGTGTTGCCGAGACCCGTTAGATAAAAGGTCCTGCACAGAATTGGTCTCTGACAACCCCTAGCTGCTTGTCCTTCTGCACCTGCAGGTCGCCCCCTGCCACCAGCTGTGCCAGCCCACTCTCTTCTCCAGCCTGGATGTCCTATTCCCAGCCCCACAGCCGTCCCTGTGCTTTCTCTTTCCATCTGGTGAAATGCTACCTTTCCTTCACCGCCTAAGTCAAATCTCCACGGCTCCTAGAAGATGTCCTTGACATTCCAATTCTCCCTGATGTCTCCTGGACTCTCACAATACTACAGCACTCACTTGGCACTAAAATGCATTGCAACTGGACGCCTGAGTATTCCCATCTTGTTTCAAAACTGCAAGCAGCCAGAGGCTGGGACCATACTCCTTCATGCCTAGCACACTATATGGTACATGTGGGGACGTAATAAGCATTTGTGAATTGTCAGTGCAGAGCACTGGTGTGTCACTGATGCCTGCACACATCTCACCTAGAACCTGATATGGGGTCACTCTCAATTCCACCTGCAATTCATGCAGGGCAAACTGGGAAGAATATATCCTCTGAATGGTAAGACGAAGGGGCTTCCCACATTCAGGCATGGCCCTTCCTGCTGAAGTCTTATTTCCAACATTTCTTAGTGTTTCTGAAATGCTAAGTCTCCCCCGTCATCATTCACAGTTTCCCAAATATGTCAGACCCTTAAACTCCCATCCTCTGCACACGCTCTTTCTACTGTGTGAAATAACCTTCCCCTCCTCATCCTCCCCTTCCAAATCTCACTCAACCTTGAAGATCAACTTTATTTTTATTTATTTATTTGTCATTATTCATTATTTATTTAATATATTTATAAATATTTTATATAATTAATATAATTATATAATTATATAAATATATATAAATATATAATTATATAATTAAATATATAATATTTTATATATTTATATATAAATATATATTATATATTTATATATAATTAAATATATAAATTAAATATAATATATTTATATATATAAATATATATTTCTTTATTTGGTTTTCATTTATCTTACCTTCTTACAAAGAACTTTGGCTGATTTCTTCTCTCTGAAGTCTGACTTTCTCAACTAAAGTTGCTCGCCTAACATATACACACACCCCATGTGTCTCCCAAATCACTTGATTTGCATCTCTTGTCTCCCTCCCTGGATGGCAAGTTCTGTGAGGACAACATGTGGGCTGATTCCTTCCTGTTCTCCACACCTCCACTGAGCTGGACCACAGGTGGGCTTTTTTTAAAAAATTATTCTTTTTAAGTTGTTTTTTGTTTTGTTTTGCTTTGTTTGTTTGTTTGTTTTACAAGGCTATCTTGTATAGACTCTGATCCATACTCTGCAATCCTGTGTCTACTTCCGCACTTCCATGAGGGAATGCCCTTTTCTGAATCATCTCAGTGTCTGATATTTTCTAGTTCTTTCCATCCCACTAGACTGTCTTCAGCACTGTTGATGCTGCAGGGTCCTGAAATCTGCTCTCCTTCCCCCACCCTCCCTGCCCCCAAAGCAGTCCTGTCTTTCAGTCATCAGCAGTTAACTTCTGGACAAGGAAGGCTGGGCTGGAGAAGCCAGAGCTCTGGGTGAGTGAGAGATGGGCACATCTGGAATAGGGGCTGAACTGGAAGTCAGGCCCAGCAGGGTCCATCTGAAAACACCAGTGGGGCCAGCGACCCAAGCAATGGCCAGCCAAGGGGGCAGCCATCGGGCCCAGAGCAAAGTGTCTCCTTTGGGTCAGCTGAGCAGGGAGCCCCTTGTTTCCTTCCCTGAGGGACGCCCTTTGGCAGGACCCAGGGCTCCTGGATCTGCTTAAGAGGCAGATTTTGTTGGTTTAGTTACGCTACAAGGCTTCTGTGTCTGCCCGGGCTGTTACAGCCTACAGATTCCTGGTACCCATCTGATTGAACAACTTCATTAAATTGCAATAAAAGGAAAGTGGGCCGGATGTGCAATAAAAGGAAAGTGGGCCGGAGAGGAGGCAGGTGGCTGAGTCCGGCGCCTGCTTCCTGAGCCCAGTGCCTTTCCCATCCTGCCTACAGGCCCCAGGGCAGGCAGTGGTAATGGAGTTCTGAACTCTAGTGTTGGACACAGAAGATTCTTAAGGGCTATTTTCTTCATGAGCCTGCTCATACCAGTGGCAGGGAAACCGAGGTCCAGTGAGGCCAGCCGAACTCTCTGAAGCTTCTCAGGGAGGCATTAGCAGAAGCAACAGTGAATCTCCAGGACTTTAGAACTGCTCATTGGGACATATCTCACTCCACCAAGTGGGAGAAAAAAATTGTTAGAAAACACTAAGACCCTTGTTCTTGAGGAGCACCCTTTCCTGGAGCCCCAAACTTGTTTGTTCCTTGTTTTTTGGTAACAGCTTTATGGAAATATAATTCACATACTGTACAATTCGTTCATTTAAAGTGTATAATTCAATGGTTTGTAGTATGTCCACAGCGTTGTGCCAACTTCACCATAATTAATTCTAAACGATTTTCATTACTCCCCAAAGCAACCCAGTACTTTTCACCCCAGGTCCCTCAAGCTCCCTCTTCCTCCTAATCCTACTAATCTACTTGCTGCCTCTATTATTTTCTGCCTCTGGAACTTTTATATGAATAAATCATATCATTTTTGCCCTTTTGTGACTGGTTTCCTTTATTCGGTGTAACATTTTCAAAACTGATCTGCACAGAAGCGTGTATCAGTACTTCATTCCTTTTTCTGGACAAATAATATTCCAGCATGAGAATATATCACATTTTGTATGTCCACTCATCTATAGATGGACATTTGGGTTGTTTGTCCTGTCTAGTTATCTTCAACAATACTACTACTTTGTGTGGATGAATGTTTTCAACTCTCTTTCCAGCTAGGAGTGGAAAAACCTGTTCGTTCTTGCATCTTATTAACAATATCCGTAACAACGCTGGTGGAGATCCAAAGTATTGTGCACAGATTGACTTAGAAAAATAGGGCAGGAGGGGCCCCTGGGTGGCTCAGTCAGTTAAGCGTCCATCTCTTGATTTCGGCTCAGGTCATGATCTCAGAGTTCTAAGATTGAGTCCTGCATCAGACTCTGCACTGAGTGTGGAACCTGCTTAAGGTTCTCTCTCTCTGCCCCTCCCTAGCTCAATTTCTCTCCTCTCTCTCTAAAATATATATATATATATATATATATATATATATATATATATATTTATTTATAAGGAAGCTGGATGGAGAAAGAGAGGCACAGAGAGGTTAACTCTTCTGACTCTGGTCACACAGCCATAAGAGAGGGCCATGAAGGAAGAAGTCATAGCTGGTACTCATGACAATTAGCCAATGAAACTTTTATAATTTTAGGAAAAAAAGCCTTGGAACATTTTAAAAATCACACACACATTCACTGGCCTCATTGCTTTAATTATAAGGGTCCATTTTTAACTTGATCAGGTCCTTTGTTACCCTCTGTCTGCCTTGTGTCTTCTAACTCCCCATGTCACCCTCCCTCTCAGGGGAATGAACTCCTCCCCCCACCTCCCAACTGTTTTACCTCATCCTTACCAAGAGCAGTGGGAGCTCTGGAGCCTCGGGGAGCAGGGATTCTTTAAAGGACTTCTCTTTTGTCACAGCTGCAGTTCTCAGAGCTCTGCGTGTGGGACACATGGAGCCACACTATTCTCTCACACCATCCAGGCACTCTGGCCTGCTCTGCATCTGTCGCCAGATGTGTGCTCGCTGAGACTGAGGTGGGTCTGGATACCTAGTTGCTTGAACCATATGAAATTGCCAACATAAGTTATTTCTGACCTATAAAACCAGCAATCTCATGTGGTTCAACCTGCAAGTCTCTGGTGTCCCCGTCCTTCCCTTCCATGTTCTGGTCCCCCGCGTGGCTGGAAGACACAACTTCAGGTCCTGCCACTGGACTTCTGTTCCAAGGTCCCTCCCAGGAGTCTTCACTGAGCCTCCAAGCTGTGTTAGGAGACCTTCTTCTCTGTTTGTAATTTGCAGTGCTTCTGTCTGTCCTGGCACTCATTGTCTGATTTTAACTGCCTCTTTGCATGACTGTCCCTGCCTTTCTCTCTAGGCTATGGGCTCCTGACAATTCTACCTAATCCCATACTTCAGTCTTTTTTTGTCAGCATAGGAGGAATTAGTGAACTTTCATTTAATAGCACTAAGCAAGGGTGCCTGTGACTCAGTTTCCCCACTTGCTGAAAATGGCCCAGAAGCCTGTGCCCTGCCCTTTGGAAGCTTCATTCGCTTCTCAGGAAGAGAAGGTTGGTTTTAAGGGCTCTCTCAATTCCTGTGGTGTAAGGTTTGGGAGTATGAATCTTCCCTGTTCCCTGGCCATTTACAGGGATCCTGGGCAGGTCCAAGGAAGTTAATGAGACAAGACTGTTTAAGTGGAAGGTGCGAAGGAGTTTTGAGGAAGACTACTTTGTTGTTTTGTTTTGTTTTAATTCAGCTAGAGTTTGCAGAGCACCTACTAAGCACATGCCAGTGTTAGCCAGGAGCAGTGTGATACAAAGTTGTAATTACCAGCTTTCCTGGTTTCCCTTTGAGTGCTGCCTTCCCCCCCAGTCTGCGAGTGCCTGCCCACTCCTGCCTCTTTCGCTGTTAACTCCCGCCAGGACCTGCGAATCAGATGCTTTAGGGGATGCTGGTCCGCGTCCCCGAATTCATCGCCCAGCCCTGTCCACGGAAGAGCCCACTGAAGTTGGCCGAGCGGAGCCTCGGCCCGGGAGCCCCCTGGTGGCAGCGCACGGAAGCTACGGCCGGCGGGGAGCGGGCCAGGGGAAGGGGGAGCGATGGGGGAGGAGGAGGCACGGGCAGGGGAGGAGAGGAAAAAGTTGCGCTGGGAAGTTTGGAAAGTGGGGAAGTGGCTGCTGCGGGCTTCGCCTCCCTCCGCGCGTGTGTGAGGGAGCGAGCGAGGGAGCGAGAGAGGAGCGAGCGAGCGCCTGCCATGCCCATCAGACCCCGCCTCGCTGCGCCCGGGCGCGGAGCTCGCCCCGACTCCCTGCGGCCCGGCCCGGCCCGGCGCGGCCCGGCGCGGCCCCGGCCCCCCGCCCCCCGCGCCGGGTCCTCCCCTCCCCCCGCCCCGGCGGCCCCAGCCCCCCGCCCGGCCCGGCTCCGCGCCGCTCTCCCGCCCTCCTCCCTCCCTCCCTCCCGGCCGCGGAGCAGCATGGCGGAGCCCGGGCAGCGGCCGCGCGGCCGCCCGCCGCCCCTCTGAGCCCGGCTCTGGGGCAGCCGGGCGCCCCAGACCCGACCCCCGCCCCGCAGCGCCAGCCGCCGCACTTGTCCCACCGCGCGCCCCCTGGAGCGCCGCGCACCCCTGGGACCCTTGCGCGCCCGGCTCCCCGCGTAACCCGGGACCCCGCGAGCCCTGGGAGCCCGGTACCGCCCCGGGACCCCGCGCGCCCCTGGACCGCGACGCAGCTCCGGGACGTCGGCGCGCTCCGGGACCCGCGCGCTCTCAGAACCCCGGACTCGGCCAACGGGGCTGCGCGCCTGGGGAGGGGCCCCGCCTCAGAGGGTCCCCCTCTTCCAGCAGACGGAGCCCCGCCCCAGAGGGACCCCCAGGTCCGGCAGGGACCCCCAGCCCCGCCCCAGAGGGCTCCCAGCATCCCGCCGCTGGAGCCCCGCGTCCCGGAGGAACCTCCGTGCCCAGCTGGGGGCTCCCCGCCCCGCCGAGGGGGCGCCGCCCAGGAGGGTCCCCGCGTCCCGCGGGCCCCGGCAGGATGCACGCCGCCCTGGCGGGGCCGCTGCTCGCCGCCCTCCTCGCCACCGCCCGCGCCCGCCCGCAGCCCCCGGACGGAGGACAGTGCCGGCCGCCCGGATCGGTGAGCGAGCGCCTGCCCAGCCACTCTCCCGGCCGCCCAGCCACTCCAACCCGTGGGGACGAGGGCTGGGGGGTCCTGCCTTCCGCACCCACCTCAGCCCACCCGCTCCATCTCTGCTCGCCGGGCGCTGCCTCGGGCGCCCTTCCCCGGCTCCTGCCGCCCGGGCTCCAGCTCCGCGCCGGGAGCCGAGATGGGGCGCTCCCTCTCCAGCTCCTTCTCCACACGCTGACGCTCTCGGGCTCTCCTCGACTTTCGCTCCTGGTCCTGCTTGGACGTTTCCTTCCTCTACCCCTTTGACTCGCTTCTTTCTTACTTTATCCTGTCTTTACCCTTCTGCTTGCTCTCTGCCCACTTCTGACTCTGTTTCTACCATCCCTTGTCCTTCTCTGTGCTGACTTCCATCAGACCTTTCCTCTCTCCAATTTCCACTCTGTCCCTCTCACAGGCTTCTCTCTCCCCGGTCCTCCCACTCTAACCTAAACTTTCTCCCTGGTGCTGGTTCCCATCTCTGTCTCCCTCTCCAGCCCAGGGCCCAGCACCCAGTCTCCTAACTGCCCCCATTTCACGAAAAGGAGGAAGATTCCAGAGGAGAGGAAAAGGAAGTGCCAGGGCATGCTGGCCTAATATCTCCTTGGGAGCTGAGTAATTACTGGTTCTTCTAAATTTTCCTTCTCAACGACAGAATCCCTTGATTTCTCTCAGTCTCCCTCCCTCCAAGTGTAAATTGATGCATTGAAAATAACACTTATTTGGAGGCCGGGGAGCAGGAAAAGGCTTTGTAGGGTCCTCGTTCACTGCTGGGTTAGCAGGGAGTAGTTGACCTTGGGCAAGGTGCACCTCCAGCGTCCTGATTTTCGCCGGAACTGGGAGGTCGGTGGCCAGCTGGGAGCGCGGGGCAAGTCTAGCTCCCCTATGCTAGGATTCACGATTTTTAGTTGTTAGTAAAATAAGGTAATGATCTCCCACCCACCTTGTCACACAGTTTTCATTTGTGCTGGAATCAGGCAGAAACATTTTATAGGTTGACCTCGGGCTGCAGGTGGTCATAGCCCGTCCAGGGGCTTTTCTGGTTGGAAAATGACTTTGCCTGGGAGAAATGATAGTCTCTTTCTTGTGTGCCTTAAGTCCTGGTCTCGTGCTAGATCTGGAGAAAGGACCTCTGTGTCCATGCCCCTCCTCACCCCCACAAACACTTCTCAGAGCTTCAGATCTTAGAAGATGACAGAGTTGGAGTTGAGGCCAGGTATAGTGTTTTAGGGGAGGAGCCGGAAGCCCCAGGGTATGTACCTTTCTTGGGACTAAGTCCGAGTTTTAGCCTGCAGCTTTAAAGTGCTTTCTCATCTGTGGTGGAGCCAAGCAGCATACACTCCAGGCCTTCCCTCCGACTAGAATGCCGGATCCGCCCCGGTGAATGGGAAGTAGCTGTTTAAATAGGTGTGCTATTTTTAATAGGTGTTCTGCTTTCAAAGTGCTCTTGGCATGTATCTTCTAATGGCTGGATTTAAAAGTTATATGACTTCCTCCCTTCTTGCCAGAGCAGGACTCTTGGTCCCCCTCTCCCCCACCGTCCACACGGAACACCACCGGGGAAGGTTTGGCTTGGCCGGGCACGAATGTTCTCAGGTGCTGCGGCGGTCCTTGGCCCTCACAGGGAAAGCTAATCGGAACGAGAGCTTCCTTTGGTGTGTGCCTCCTCTGTGCCTGGCGCTGCTCTCAGGGCTCACTAACGGGTGTTTTATCTTGTCACCCTCCCCTGAGGTGCTGCTCTCACCCCCATTTCACAGATGGGGAAACCGAGTCTGTGGAAAGTGGAACAGTGTGCTTAAGATCATGCAGCTAAGACAGGGCAAAGGCCGCATTTGAATGTAGGTCTTCCTGCTTCCGAAGTCCTTGCTCTTGCCCTGAGCCCTTGGGGGCCTCTGCCTCCCAACCCACCCCCACCCGCGTCTCCCTGGGCTACCCCTGGTTTCCTGCACTGCCTGCCGCCTCACTGCCTGCCTTCTCTCCCACTGCAGCAGAGGGAGCTGAACTCCTTCCTGTGGACGATCCGGCGTGACCCCCCGGCGTACCTTTTTGGCACCATCCACGTGCCCTACACGCGCGTGTGGGACTTCATCCCGGACAACTCCAAGGCAGCCTTTCAGGCCAGCGCTCGAGTCTACTTTGAGCTGGACCTGACCGACCCCTACACCATCTCGGCGCTGGCCAGCTGCCAGCTGCTCCCGCACGGCGAGAACCTGCAGGACGTGCTGCCGCGGGAGCTCTACTGGCGCCTGAAGCGCCACCTGGACTATGTGAAGCTGATGATGCCCTCGTGGATGACACCGGCGCAGCGGGGCAAGGGGCTCTATGCTGACTACTTGTTCAACGCCATCGCCGGCAACTGGGAGCGCAAGAGACCCGTGTGGGTGATGCTCATGGTCAACTCGCTCACGGAGACGGATGTGCGCTCCCGCGGCGTGCCCGTGCTGGATCTCTACCTGGCCCAGCAGGCCGAGAGGATGAAGAAGAGCACCGGGGCCGTGGAGCGGGTGGAGGAGCAGTGCCACCCTCTTAATGGGCTCAACTTCTCCCAGGTAGGCGCTTGGCTGAACCGGGCAGCCCTGCTGTCCTTCTCTCCGATGGCCTTCCTCCTTCAGGAGCCTTCCTATGGGAGAGGCTCTTTCCTATGGGAGAGGTTCTTTCTGGTGGGGCATCACCTCTCGGGCGACTTGAGTGGCGGGTCGGGGGCAAGCTGGCATGTGCTAGAATTCGGGCTAAGAGTTGGGGTGTCTGCTTCTATGTCAGCGTGCTACCTGTTGGGTTTAGGCACTCCCCACTTGCTGTGCTTGCCTGAGCGGAAAGAATTTTCCTGGGAGCATCAGAGTGAGGAAAACAAAAAGAGCAAGCTGTAGGTTTATGTCCAGCTTCCCTGAGGCTTCCTGGGGTCTCAGGAGCAGGAGGCTGTCCTGAGGCGGTTCCGTGAGCCCACCTGGGCAGCAGCGTGTATGGACAGAGGGTGGGCAGAGGGAGTCGTGGTTCCTGCAGCTTTGGGGTCAGGGGACGTGTTGCGGACCCGGTGCCCCGTGGCTCTGGCTGGCTGTTGAGGGTTAAGCACTTCTGAGTTGCCCACCCCATCCACCAGCCTGGGCCCGCTCTTGCATGGCTCTAGGCGACCCTCGGACTGCCTACCTGGGCCTGGAGAAAGTCAACAAGGAGAGTTTTGGGGTTAATAATTTCAGAGCAGTCTGTTCACTTAAAGGTTGACAGTTCTGGTTTCTGGACCTCGAGAGTAGGGGCAGTGGGGGAAGGGAAGAGCTTTGGGGGTTTAAAGTCTCCGGCTGCCAGAGACCCGATCCAGCAAAATGTCATTAAAAGCCCCATCTCCGTGGGCAGAGGTCACTTGTAACTCCCTGGCCCCAAACTCAGCTCGGAGACCCTGGGAACAAGGAGTTCACATCTGTGCCTGGAGGACAGGCTGTCAATCTGGAGACGGGGGCTCCACGTCAGGGCTGGTGGCTCCGGCAAGGTGGCGCAAAAACAGGGCTTGGGCCAACGTGCCGGGTGGGGTGCGGCCCCCAAGGCATGCTTCTCCGTTCAGGAGGCAACCTCAGAAGTTGGCCAGGCTAGAAACTACCACTGGGACCAGACCTGCTTGCCGCTCCCAGGATGTGGCAGACTCTTCCCCAGGGAAACAGTGGCCGAAACCGATCCCCCTTTGGAGATCTTCTGGCCTTTGTTTTTCCAGGGGAAATGCAATATTGTCCCCAGGGAGGTAAGAAGCCAGATTGATTTGCCGGCCAAATGAAAGGAGGGTTTGTCGGTTCTCCTGCTGGCTCTCCCATAATTGTGGAGTCCTTACCCAGAGGGCCCCAGTGGCAGGAATATTGGGGCAGTTAGTCACGCCCCGCAGGGTTCTGACTACGCCTGACTCCTTCTCCACGGGGGAAAATCCTGTGCATTCTCTGGCCCGGGCCCTGAAGCCTCTGCACATAGCGGCTTTCTCCCTCTGAAGTGACTTTTCTCTTGCCAGCCTCGGGAGCTGATATTATCTGTGTCGGGCTCCACAGCGCTCACCGCCCATCTCATTTTGGAGGCAGGTTTGTGGGAGGCCTCTCTGTTCAGAGACCTCACGTCTGGCCTCGATATCTTTTTTAGGCAGGGGAGGTGGGGAATCCGAGATCACTGTCCGCACCCTCTTTGTACCAACCGCAGAGGAATCGGAGGAGAGCTAGAGGGAGCCTAGAAAGCCCTCTGGTGCAAGAGCCCCTGGCTTTAATCTGTCTCTCTTAAAACAACAAAACTATCTTTCTTCGGTGTCTGGAAACATTGCTGTTCAACCAAATGACGGCTTTGGTAGGTTGAAAACATTTGCTGGCAAGTGTGTGAAGTTACGTTTTAGGAAAAGTTCCTGAGAGCCATTTATCGGCCAGCAAGGAGCCCGCTGACAGTCTCCAAAGCCCATGTTTGAAGATCAAACGGACTCAAATCTCTGGTTTCAAAAATGCGCCCACCCCATCCACCAGCCTGGGCGCGCTCTTAAAATTGTTCTTGGGTCGGGCTCCTCAAGAGGGCTGTAGGAAGCAAGCCCGGAACAAAAGAAAGCAGGACTCCTCTTGGTTCCCTAATCTGCACACCCTTCACCACCTGCCAGAGTGTCCGACCCCCGCCAATTTGTCCTGTTATCATTTTGGAGCGAGGTGCTGAAATCTCTCCTCTATCCCCGTAGGCAGCTGCGGGCTGACTGGGAAGGGAGGGATTCCAGGGCTTGGGCGGATGGCCGTGTTAAGGGTCCTCAACCCCAAAGTCAGAAACGAGCAGCCTTCTCCGTAAAATTGTATGTGCGCGTGCACAGTTTGATATGAACATCTGTGATGCATTATTGTACCAAAATATCTGTTAAGTGCATCAGATTTTTATTTTTTCTTTCCTCTCAGCATTACTGTTATTGCAAAATATTTGGTGCGGGGAAACAATGAGAGAGGAAGGCGGGAAAAAGGAACCTTTAAAGAGAGAGACTTTTTGTTAAGAGCTAGGGTTTTCGTTTGAGTTTTAGTATTTCTCAAATTTTTATATTTTCTTTTAGGCAGACATTGCACATGTTTCCTTTGCTAAGTAGAGAAAGAAAGCATACATTTTAGGATTCCATGGGGAGGAGGAGCCCCTGAAAACGTGGCTGGTCTCTGATTTCAATATAAACTGAGAGGGCTGGGCCCAGCATGAACGTGGGTTTGCAGTGTGACCTTGGGCAAGTCAGTTCCCATCTCTTGGCCTGTTTTTTCCTGCCTGTGAGATGAGATGCCGGGATTAGGTCATTATTGAAGCCCCTTCCAGGCCTGACATTCCACGGGACAGTTGGACTCCATTCCACCTGCCAGGCCCCCTGCACGCAGGAGGCAGCTTTTCCATTTTGGTGGATGCTGGCTCAGGTGAGCGCTCAGAAAGTCTGGACTACTTGCCCAAGGTCACGTGGCTGATGAGGCACAGAGCCAGTCTAGCTGGCCCTAAATGAAGCCTTCCCACTTCCTGCTGCCCCGTGCCCATTCCACATTTCCTGTCCTTCTCCGATTCTTCCTTCAGTCCTTCCTGTTGTTTCTTTCTCCCCTTTAGGGCTCAGGGGCCTAACATTTTACTTCTTGGAGCACTTCTACTTACAGAGAAAGTATTTTGTTTGGCTATGGGGCTGGAGTGATGATGATGAAGGCCCTGCTGTGTTAGACAGCTCACACAGCAGCTGAGAGATAGCAGACTTGCTTCTGGGTTTCAGTCCCTGCTCTGGCTCTAAAGCCAATGACTCAGGTATAACTTGGTGTTGCCGTCTGTCAGATGGGGCAGGGGTGACCAGCCTTCCACAATCGAGCGGGTTTTGTGAGGCAATGAGAAGACACTGCTTGTGTGTAAAATGACTACTTCAATGTAGGTCCTGTGCTTGGGAAACAGTTAGGGCAGGGCTCCAGGACAGGGGAAGAGGAAGGTGCCAGGGGACGCCTCATCTCTGCCCTGTGGCACCTTCTCCATCAGCCATATCCACGCCCATCCTTTGTAGAACAGAGCAACGCTGGAGTGGGGTGGTGGCAGCCCCTGCCCACGGGGACCTGGGGATGCCTGAGCCTTGAGTCCAGATCTTGTGACAGTCTTGGGATCTGCAGATTTCAATCGGCTCTGTCGGCTGCCTCCCGAGACTGGCACTGGCTGCCACTAACTAGCGGGGCTGATCAGGGGACGTCCTTCTCCCTCTAGGGGGCCTCAGTCCTCCCCCACCCGGAACAGTGGACACACTGGATGAGAATGCCTCTAATTCTCTCCAGGCACAACATAGCAAGGACCCCGCCATTCTGTACTTGGCTGTGTTGTAACAGACATGTGGATGTTACCCACCCGATGTGGGTGCCTGAGCCCTCAGGCATGGTGGCCAAGGGCGTCCAGAGTGTTTGTAAAATTCTTCAGCCCCTCACTAAAGAGTTAGAAACCACGAAACCATCATTGATTGAGCTCTGCCTCCACACAGGGCCCTGTGTTATACCTCATAAGTACATATTCTCTGGTGCTCACGGAGATGTGACAAGTCATATTGTCATGTCTCTTTCACAGACAATAAATGGGGGCGGTGCTCACACAGCCACGCTGGGGGACTCAGCATTCCAACTCAGGTGTGTCTGATGCTAGAGCCCAAGCTTTTCAGGCATCTGAAAGATGAGTTCATTTTTGTTTTTAGTAGTCAGATGACACTACCTGGTGACGTGTGTGTGTGTGTGTGTGTGTGTGTGTGTGTGTTGGAATTGGGGGAGATAATCATTTTTTGCCAAAAATGAAATAAAATATGATAGAGATCATTGAAATGGGCCCAAATTGATTTTCTCCTTGGCTTATAAATTGGATCTGAAGGTGATTCGAAAACAGAAATTCCCAAAGATACTCTGCGCATGAGTTGCGTTCTTGGAAGGAGTCCCTAGCTTTCCAAGGAACCACTGTGAATCTGTGCCCCTAACACTGGCTAAGTCAGCACGGTTGAACAAAGAAGAGTCTCCTTATAGTCAGAGTGCCTGTACTTATACCCTGAGGGGCCAGCACATGTTATTAGGTGCTCAACAAATACTTGGGGAATGAAAGAATGAATGAATGAATGGTCAGACATCATGTTATGACCATCCTGCTTCCCTTCGGCCATCTTGCACTAAGGGATGAGTGAATGAATGGGGACTGTATAAGCCACAGTGAGGAACCTCCTCCTTGAACTTGAATAGCTCGGTGCATTCCTACGGAGACACAAAATGTCAACATCATCAAGCGGGTAGTGCACATACAAAGCAGGCTCTAGCCCTCACCTCATTCCTCCCTTGCCTGTAACTTTGGGCTAGTCCTTTTCCCTCTCTGGGCCTCGGTTGCTCCCTCTGTCCCTCGAGGGGTGGGCTGGATAATTTCCAGGGTCAGCACCACTCTCACTTCTCCGGCACTCGTCTCTGGCCCCCACATCTTAAAGGCCCGGGGCCACCCTGAGGTTTGAGCCTGGGCGGGGCTGATAGTCTAATCTTCGGCAGGCCGCTGCTGATACCTAATTATCTGGAAGCCTGTTGGTTCCGGTAGGTGATCCTGCTGCCTCCCGCTGCCAGTCTGTGGAGCAGAGAGCCCAGCCTGCTGTGGCATAGCCCCTGGACACCTGCCCAGCCTCGGAGCCTCTCCTTCCCTGGGGCTCCTTCCGTCACTGGCTTCCTCACTCACTCAGCCAGAGTGCCTTCCTGTGCTGGGCCGTGCAGTGCTGGGGGCAGACCTGGGAATGGCCTAGTCTTTAGTTGCAGAATTCACTGTCCAGCCAGGGAGAGTGGGGATCATTAGTCCCATTTTAAAGCTGTAGCAACTGAGGCATAGAGCACCTGTGTATTAGTCTCTCTTGCGTCCTGGTTCTCCACACCTCACAAGGAGACTGTTCTTCCTTTCTCTTCCTATTGTATGTGCCCATCTTTCAGAACATGTCTCTCATTTCCCATCCTGCAGGAGTGGCCATTCTCAAGTCCTCCCACCCTCCCCAAGCCTCCACAGCAGCCACAGCAGCAAAGACCCTGGTCCCTCGAGCCTGCAGCTCTGGTCCCTACTCAGGGCCTCCTATCAGATCTTTGTGCCCTTCTAGGAATGAAGGGAACAGACACCTCCCCGAGGCTCCCAGGTCATGCTGAATCCTCTTCTCCCCAGAGGTCACCCAGGGGGTGCGAGCCCCTCAGTCAGAGTTGGATCAGAACAAGCTGGCCTAGTAACACCAGATCCTAGACCGAGAGACAAGAGTCCTCCAGCTTCACCTTTGCCCACCCCACCTGCTGTCTCCTACTGGAGCTCTGTGGTTGGGAGCTGTTCAGCCAATGTGTGTCACATGGTACGGAAGTGGTACGGAAGTCCCTCTGGGGACCCCCTAGCACTGACCCCAGCATGCGTAATCCCAGGTTCTTTGTGTGCACGGAGAGCGATTTGCAGAGAATCCCTGCTGTCTCGGAAGGCTCTGTCCGCTCTCTCTGACCTGGGTAACTCACACTTGAACATGGAATATATTTTCCCAACATGTGGCAGGAGGAAAACAAACTCAGGAGCAGACACACAGGATGGCTTAGGTACCACCATCAAAGGAGAGCGAGGCCAGAAAGCCAGAGGTGACCAAGATGTCATGAAATAGTCTAGTCTTGGGATCAGAAGCTCACAGCGTGAAGTCTTCCACACTTGCATACTCTCTGAATCATACGCCAGGACCCGGCGGCTTGGGGAATCTAAGAATGGTGAAATCTTAGAACATGAGGCTCAGAGGCATTTTTTGACTCGAAGAATCTTCACATCATGAAATCCTAGCCGCTGAGCTTTGAAGAATTTTCAGCTCATAGACACAGACTTCTAAAATGTTAAGAGTTGGAAGGGACCAGTCCTCAAGAATTCCAAGAAGCCCCATCGGCAAACACATTGATCTCCTTCCCACAACCCGCCAACCCGATCCCGGGCCACAGGGAGAAAGCGTGAGCGGGGAAGCACTCTGTGACAGAGATAAAAATGGGAATGTGCCTTTGTTAATAGTTCCCATTTGGACATCTCTCAAAGCCAGGAAGAGGTCGCCTGGTAATGCAGCTTTCCAAGGGAGGAAGCTGAAGAATGCGAGGACAGCCGTGGCCTGGCAGCGTTCTTCCCCCCTTGAGTTTGCTTCTAAGTAGTATCCACTTCACTCCCTTTTATCCCCCATCACTGGCTCTCTGTCCGCCTACTTAATCCACAGGCAGCTGGTGGCCCAGCCTTCAGTTGTGCTCAGCGGCTGCCAAGCTGTCTCGCCTAGCAGCTCCTTGAGATCACAGGCTTTTAAATCTACACAGTATATCCGCTGGAACACAAAACTGTTGCCCCAAGCTTGGAAACACTGTTGCTTTCCTGAGTCCCCTCCCTCTCCAGGAATTTCCTCCCTTTCTCTTCTAATTCTGAATCTTGTGCGATTTCCAAGGCTCCGCTCAAAGCTGTGCCTCCTCCAAGAAGTCCTCCCAGAATGCTCCTAAATCTAATCTACTCCAGAAGACTCAGGCCGAAGCTTTCCCTGGTGACCCAGCCATGTCTGTTCTGTGTTCTTTCCCTCTGCGGAATTTCTTCTTATGAGATTTTATGATATTCTCTCCACACATATTTTACTTTGTAAGTATTACCGAGACAGTCTTTTCTTTCCTAATAGACCGCGATTCAAAATCTAGCACCAGCTAAGCTCACAATTGATTACAAAATAGACAGAATGTGCTCCTGTTCTAAAGTTGGGGCTTTGCGGTGTATTCTGTGGTTGGGGTGTTGGCAGCCCTGGATGCTAAGAAGGGGCCGCCTCTTGGCCTCTGTATTCACCGAAAGTCCTCAGACTTCCTACCTGAGACAGCAGAAGAGTTCAGTCCCATTGTTGGCCCATTTGGTCAGCACTTTGTGACATCCGTGGGCCCTACTGGATTTCTCTCTCTCTCCATCCTAGAACACTTTGTTTTCTCTTCCTCATCTGTTACTTGCAAACAAAGGGCTCTTTTCCCCCCTCCTCTTTACTATCCAGAGCACACTTGAGCCTCTCCAGGCTCACTACTGTCCCACTTTATTTTCCGTTTAAAATGTTTTATTTTATCCCTTACTGGCTACTTGGATTTTGGGCCCCCATGGTGCTGACCTCTTCTAGTTCTTGCTCCCTCCCTCCCTGCCACACCGTCCTTGGTCATGCCTCCATGCACAGGCTTCTGCTGTTCCCTCTACCTGACAGCCCTTTCCAGTATTTATTGTTCGGCTGACTCGGACTCCTCTGAAGTGGTTAGGATTCCTAAGAGCAATCATTTTTAAAGCCTGGACTCTTCCAATGCCCCTTTATAGCCAGACTTTAATCCGTGGTCGCT
Source organism: Lutra lutra (assembly GCF_902655055.1). NCBI lineage: Eukaryota > Metazoa > Chordata > Mammalia > Carnivora > Mustelidae > Lutra > Lutra lutra. The sequence continues at coordinate 159,757,949 of NC_062281.1, forward strand.
AGATTGTATGCTGTGGGCAGACGCCACCTAATGCTAACTTAGCAGTTTGTGTTTAGATGGTGTGATGGAATGGATTTTCAGCACTGTGGGACTTTTTCATTTACTTATTTATGTCTTTTTTAAATTGAGGTATAATTAACATAACATTCAGGTATACAGCGTACTGATTCAATATTTGTATATATTGCAAAAAAGCATTGTGTCTTCGGAGGATCGATGGGTGTCTCAGTCTGCGGACTGCTAGGATAACAGAATCCCGTAGACCCAGTGGCTCAAACAACAGAAATTTACTTTGCTGGAGGCTGGAAGTCTGAGATTGGGGTGGGAGAGGTGGAGAGAGCAAGAGAGGTAGGGGAGAGAGAGAGATGAGTTGAGTTGAAAGTGGGAAAGAGCTGCTGAGACATTCTGATGTCTCTTCTCATAAGGGCACTAAGCCCGTCACAAGGACCCCCACCTTCATGACCTCTTCTAAACTGAATTATCTCATAAACTCTCCATCTCCCAATACCATCATTGTGGGGGCTCGGGCTTCAACATATGAATTAGGGTGAGGAAGACACATTCAGACTGTATCAGTGGGTGAGTTGCACCGGGACACCCCCCCCCCCCCACGAATGCCTGAGTACCCCTGAAAAAAGCCAGGTCACAGGCCAGGCCCATGCAACCCGGAGCCCTGTGCCACCTTCGGGTGACAGCCTGGGACGACAGGACAGGTGCAGTGGCACCTGCTGGTGGGGGTCTGTCCCTCCCCTGACTCGGTAAGGTGGGAGATTTCAGATCAGTACCTGACCACCTCCTCCCTCCCCTACAGGCAGGGCAAATAGCTCCCCTGCCCTGAGTCCTGAGACCTTGTTTGTCACCTTTTATTCTTGGGGTTCACTCTTCCCATCGGGTCAGGAAGAGCAGGGGGAAGTGTTAAGATTTGCTTCTCATTTGCTCTTAAATCTTTTGTGTAAAGCGTCCTCCCTGCCTCGCTCATTCAGAGGAACATCCTGGTCTGAACTTTACCTTTAAAAATAAGACTTAGTCTTTATTTACACAGCAGGGGCACAGACTCCGCTCAGAACCCCCACTTCTGCAAAGCCTTGGCTGGCGACAGCCCCAGGCTCCTTCAGTGTCCAGGATTACTGAATTTCTTGGGAGTGTCAGTAACCTTGGACTAGGTATATGACATTTCTGTGCCTCAGTCTTCTCCTCAGTCAACTTCATCCTGCCGTTGGAGGATTTCTTGCTTAGTGTAAAGCACTGTAGTACAGTACCAGATGCAAAACTCGCACTCAGGAAACTCTAGCTCACACTTACTGTTGGATTTTTAAATTAGCACGAGAAATGCTCTGTAGCTCCCACTTTGTGCCAGACATTGGGATAAGTGCTGGACATCAAAAGGTGAGCAAGAATGATGTTGCTTTTTCCGGCAGCTGCTTCCTTTTGGAGTGGGGAGGAGGTTGAGGGAGGTCGCGGCCTATAACCTGGTGTTGGGGGGACATTGTCCTGGGAAGATCTGGGAAGGCTTTCCGGAGGAAGCCTAGATGAGGTCGAGATCTTAAGGAGTAATAAAAGTTAGCAAGCCGGTGCTGCGGGGTGCTAGGCCCGGGAGACTGGCGGTGCCTACACCGGACGCAGGGGCGGGACCCGCTGTCCTGCTGCGTGGGCTGCGGCCAGGAGAGACCGAATGAAACGGCCGGCTTGGGGTCTGCCCTCCGCGGCCGCAGCCTGCCTCCCCTTGGGAACGAGCGCAGGATGGAGCCCGGCGGTCTGGGAGCTGGGTCTGCTTTGCCCCGGCCGCGCGGCCAGCTCTCTGGCCCCGCGAGCTCAAGTGCACGTTTCTTTACAAGTGCGGCGGGCGGGAGGGGCCGCGGCGGGTGGCAGGAGCCGCACCTCTGGGCGAGCCGCGCCCACCGGGGCCAGCCCTGCCCGGGAAGCCGCAGGGCAAAGTTAAAAGGCGAGGCTTTTTTCCCCTTCCGCTTCTTCTGTTTCAAGGACTTACCTGCTTCCTCCCTATTAAGGTTATTTAAAGTTTCCTGGCCGGTATTACCTCCTGGGGTCTTAATGCGCCTTCTAGGCCATTCGTCATTCAAGTCTCGGTCCCATTTTAAAGCCCTTTGAAAAGGAAGATGCGGGCAGAGAAAGCCTTTTGGAAATCTCTCTGGCTCAGCCTTGGTTCGCAGGGTTTCTATTTCTTGAACTGCTCAGCCTTGAGTCTGAGAGGAGACAAAAGTGTACTTGGCAGAGGTAATTCCAATCATTTGCATCCCGCTTTGCAATTTTCAGTCTTTGGCTTTACCGCTCTTCCTCCCCTCCCCCACGAGGACACCTTTGAGGGCCTACCTCAGTTTCCTGCCCCTCCTTCCTTTTCTTTCGACTCCCAAAGCTTCACTCCCCCTGCCTCTCCAGCTGGGTGGCTGGAAGCATCCGTTGGATTATGAGACATTTTCCAACACCAGACCCGCTAGTGGGGCTGCGGTTCCTCTGGAAGAGCTCTGGGTTGGTGGTGGGAAGGGTAAACTGAGACCCTGCTGGACCTCAGTGGTAATAATACTTGGTCATTGTACTTGACCTTGACTGGGATGTTTAGTTGACCCAGCATGACATAAGCCCCATGCCTAGGCCTGCTGGTAGTCTGGCAGGTGGTTTCCTATTATTCTGCTCCCATCTGTGTAGTTTTGCCAGGAGTGTGGTGAGAAAGGAATGCAGGGTTCTTGGTGGAGATCTTGCCGGTTGAAGGGGCTCTGGGACCCTGGAGATGGGCGTGGCAAAAAGGCATGAGGGGAAGCAAGTGGACTGTTAGTCAGAATTGCCAGGTTGGGAACATGCAGAGGGCAGGCAGAGAAGTGTTTCCATCCCTCCCTCTGTTAACTTGATTCTGCCTTTTCCTACCCAGCCCCCAAGAGAGCCATTGTTGCTTAGTGCCTGTCCCCCGCTAGGTCCCTGGTGTGTCACAGTACATTCCTAAAACAGTCCTGAAAGGCAGCTATCATTTTCAGCATTTTGAGGAAATTGAGGCTAAGTACTTTGTGCAAAATGGTGGAGCCAGGATTTGTGCTTAGATCTTCTGCATTCATAGAGAGACCGGCCTGGATTCGGAATTCCCACTGCATCACTTTGGCTGGAGGGCTGGGGTATGTTTTCACATCTGACAAAACGGGGTTCGCATAGTATATCCCCCCTGGTGTGTTGTGAAGAGTAAATGAGGTAATGCCTACAAACCACCTCGCCCGAGCGCCTGGCACGCAGCTCGAGGTGCTGAATGCTAGCCCTGCTGGTTGAAGTCGTGGTCCTTGTAATGATTGTGATTGGCTCATGTTCACACGGTCTTGAGGTGAAACCCAGCCCGCAGGGAAGATGGTCCTTGATCTCTTAGGCTCTCAAGCCCTGAGCATCACCCAGAGCAGGGATGCGTATGCTTGGCTGACCTGACTGGAACCGTGGGGCCCGACCACCCAGAGCGTGATCCTTTTTTGCTGACCATCTGTGGTGTATAATGTCCAACTGCGTCCTTTCTGGTTTGGCTTCCCTGTGATCTCCCACTGCTCCCTGGAGTAAGGACACACTAGACAGAGTGATTGAAAAATGTAGGCTGGAGACCCAGGCTCGGAGCCCAGCTCTGTCACGGGTTCGATCATGACCTGGGCAGATTCCCTATCTAAGGGTCCTTTCCCTCCACTGCAGAGTTCAGTTGAATGTTAACAGCAGCAACTCCGAGTCGTGGGGAGAATCGAGGGATAAAGCCTGGAAAGGACTTGATTAACCCCCGAGCACTCTGTGCTCTCAGTAGTACTCAGTGTGCAGGTATTTTTCCTCTTCTCTTTCTCTTTCTCCTGCGATCCCGCAGCGGGGAGTTCCTATGGCGCAAAGCAAAGAAGCAATCGTCGTTAACTTATATGGAAAAACTTGTGAGCGTGCCCAGACCCAGAAAATAACCTCTCAAGCTTTCCTGATACTTAGCACACATCTTGCTAACCGGTGCACACCCAAGATAAGGCACAGGTACTCCCAGGCACCTCCCGTAGCTGTGGTGGCTTGGTGCTGACATGCTGAGTGCGGTTCCCCCGGAGGAGCGCGGTGGGGTGGGCCTCTTGGTCTGCTGCTCCCGGAGCTCTCGGCCCCTCTCTGATGGCTCGCTACCAAACAAATACTGCGTGCTACTTCCCCTTCTTGCCCCTTTTCCTAAAGGAATCCTCTTCAGATTTCTTCTGGTTGGTGAAAACAGGAACTAATGTAGGTCTTCTGTAAAAGAGAAGTGGCGTAAAGTGAATTTTCCCAGAGCAAGGGATACCTGTACCCTGTCAATGCGTTGCTAATGGGTTTAGCTACTACGAAACTGTTCGTCCATTCATCCCTGCCTTCACTGTTTGTTGGATGAGCGCCAGCGGGAGCGACGCGGTGCCAGGCGCAGGTCCACGCTCTGGGGTTTGGCGATGACTGTGGGGCTGGAGGGGAAGCCATGGTGGAGGAGACTGGAGGGGAGAGGTGGCTTCCCTGCAGTGGCACTGGGGCTGGGCCTGAGGCTGCCACCTGCACTGCCCCACCTCGTCCTCACTGCCGTGTCCCAGGCAGCTATGGTTTCTCAGCCCCATTTTGTAGGGGAGAAGACTGAGCCATAGAAGGATTAATGCGTTTACTCGAGGGGACACAGCCAGTGGATGGAGGATCTAGCATTTAAACCAGAAGACTGGCAGCAGAGCCTGGACTCCCAATTTCCAGGCATCTGCTGAAAGGAACTGGAGTCTGGAGGGGAGAGGGCACACTTCTTCCAGACCAGGGGTGTAAGAGGTTGGGAGGGGCAGGGAGTTGAGACCTCTGAGGTTCCCTCCTGAGGAAGGCTGCAGCTCTGGTTAGAAGAGGGGGAGCAGGGCCATTGGCCAGGACCTGGGGGAGTAGTGAGGCTCTGCTGAGGACCGAGGGCAGAAGGTGGCCTTGGCTGGTGAGGGGATGGCAGGGCAGGCTGAGGGCCCAGATGAAGTGAAGGTCTACGATTGTAACATCGCTGCTCTGCCCAGCTCTCCAGTGTGGGTGTGGGAGCAGGAAATGGGACAGAGGGCCACCCCCAGCCCCCGGGCCTATAGAGTCCCTGTTATGTGTGTCAGGAGATGGACAGAATAGCAGCTCCTACTTGTGTGTCCTTGGTGAGCGCTGAGCCTGAGCCTCCACCCCCATGGCGGCTGGGCCTCTGCGGGGGTTCAGGAATTCTGCAAGTTCTACAGATGCTACCAAGGTGGAGGGGACTGTGTCCTTGCTGTCCAGGAACTGTCTTTGCTGGTGAAGATATTCCATTGGTAGACGGTAGATGACCCCCTCCTCATCAGTACCTGGCTTGACTTTAGTATAATGCCACCAGTACTTGGTAGAGAGGACAGATAGTGTTCCCAGGGTCAGGAGGGACAGCGTGTATGGGGCTGGCACTGGTGATACTGATCCCAGATGAGGAACTGTCCTTACATGTGGAGAATGTCTACAGGGGCCATGGGAGACCAGGGGATTGGCCAGAGAGGCTCACGGGCCACATCGTGGAGCCTTCACCAACCCGTTAAGAAGTTTGGGCTTGATCCAGGGTGTGTTGCGGGGGCACTGTCCCCCACTCCTGTACTTTGCAATTCATTCATTCATCAGACCCAGGCCTGCCTGGAAATTCTCAAGCCCCTTGGCTTGAAGGAAGGAGATGACGTAGGAGGGTCTTTCCTCTCATCGGATCCAGGATGTTCTCACTGCTGAGCCAAAGGAGGACTCTCAGCTTCTGGAATAGGAAGGAATTTGGGGGTGTTTTCTTTCTCTCAGAACTAGATCCTACAAGTGTCTGGCAGCTGAATGAGACCAGCTGTAGTTCTGTATCACAGGGTCTTTTGCCGGGGAGTCGGAGTCCCTGACCCCCATTTCTAAAGTAGTTACTGTGGGACAACAGGGCCCTGCATTTCATGCGACCCTTTTGATGGCTGACTTGGAGGATTCCACCTGTTCAGAATGGGAGTGGCGTGAGGCAGAGGCAGGTGGTTCCTGAATGTTCCTCAAGCCGAAGTGGGGGTCAGAGGGCTCTGCGGTCTATAAATCGTCCTTAAATAGTGAGAGCACTGGGTTGGGAGTCCAGCAGTGTGACCCGGGAAGCTCCCTCCCCTCTCAGACAGCCGTTAGCGGCCGTTAGCAGGTGTGAGTGAGCTCCCATAGACCAAAAACCACACCCCTGCTGCGGCAGAGCCACTTTCTAAACTGGCCCTGACCTCACTGGGAAAGGGCATTTTTTATTTTATTGTCTTTTATATGTTTATACAGACCGAAGTTCTTTGAGGGCAGGAGCCTCCTCTGATGAATCTGGGTTTGCCAAGGGCCTGGCTCCCAGTGTCACGTAGGGATGCTGGGTGTCGCTGTAAAATTACCAGCTCTATCACACATCATCGCCTGAGTATCCGGGAGGAAAACAGAAAGTCCCTAACCGCACCCCACATTGTTCCCAGATTTCCAGATGTTTGGTTGCAGGAGGCGAAACATCTAGGCAGCGGCCCGCGTTTCCCACCGTGGCACCCAGGCGTTTGGCCCTGCGTGGCGGTGGCCCCTGAGCGCCTTCTCGCCTTCACGCTCCGGCCGTCTCTGTGGGGCTATGGTTTTGCACTGATCCTCCAGTCCCGCGGGGGCCCTCGGGGCTTCCACTGGGTCACCCCGTGGGTGGGAGCCACTTCTCCTGGGGTTGGAGGGATCTTCCCAGCGCCCCTACCCCTCCATCCTCACACTTCCATGTTTTTTTTCCAGGGCCTAGAACAGAGCTTCTGTTTGCTGGTCATTCCGTGATCCTCACACAATATAAATGAAAGCTGCTAAAACCCATAAATTCAAACCATGTGTGGGCACTGGGGAAGAGCCGGGGTGGCGGGGTGGCAGACGCCGGCCGTGTGAGGGGCCGTCGGCTCTGACGGCCCCCAAGCTGATTTGTATATGAGGGAAGTAAATATCCACAGTGGTAAACAGCCTTGGGTCTCTCATCATCGCTGAGATTTGAAGGCATTTAATAGGAACACACACTCTCCGCCTCTTATAAACAAAGTGAGATTCTCTGTGTGTGCTGACCTCAATTCGGCATTTTTATCTTTGGGAGAGCGAGCCAGTCATTCTCGTTGGGAGACCACAGGCGGTCTGGGCCGCTGGGTTGAGTTCTTCATTCTGGTTTTGGCAGTTGCTCCGGCACTTCTGCTTTTCAAGAGCCACCTTTTCATCTCTCTTTGGCCTTAGAGCAAATGGGATGGGTGGCCATTCTCACTCCTGTACAGTGAGGGATGAGAGCCCAGAGATATACATTGACTTGCCCAAGACCACACAGCAGATCTGCGCTGAGCCAGGACATCCCCCTTCTCGCCTGCTTTGGAACGCTCTAGCTCTCCAGTCTTCTTTCTGTGAGTGAGACTTCTGTTCTCTCTGACTTAGAATCCCAGAGACTTCTTCATCAATCCCTCCATCACATCCTCTCTTTTCCAGTGTGTGCTGGAGCCTGGCCTTCCGCTGGATATCTCCTTCCTCTGCTTTTCTGTGCAGGCCCTTGTTGCGTTCAGGAAAGAGCCCAGGGAAGGAACCAGACAGTCATGGGTTTGGGGTTCTGGTCTCTGCCTATCAACTGTGTGGCTTCCAATATATACATACCTTCTCTGAGCCCCTCAGTTTTCACATATATAAAATGGGGATTGGAATACCTGCCTTCTTAGGGTGGCCGTGGGAGTTGAATGGAGCTCCCCTGTGTGAGAGTGCCCAGCCTTCTGAGTGACGGTGATTCCCTTCACCCCTCTTTCCTTCAACTGTGGACACTTCCAAGTTGGCTCCTCATTGTGCCTTAAAAATGGATTAATCCTTACAATTGCATGGAACTAAATACACCACTCACATGTACACAGCGTGTATGTGTCAAACTGGGGTAATCTGACTCACATCGGTGCCTTGTCTCCATGTCACTTTCCTGGTTTTGGTATTGTACTGTGGTCATGTAAGATGTCACCATAGGGGGAAATTGGGTGAAGGGTATTCCTTCTGACAGCTGCATGTGAATCTCTAATTATCTCAAAATAAAAATAAGAAGTTTAATTAAAAAATTAATTACCCTTCCCCACACCCTCATTCCCGCCCTCATTCTTCCCTGCCTGCTGCATGCCAGGTACTGCTCTCGGTGCCAGGCATGGGTCAGTAAACACAGAAGGAAAAAAAATCCCTGCCCCCACCTCCCTCAGGCCTTTGCTCAAATGAGGTCTCCCATGGCCACCTATTAAAAATTTCAAATCACTCCCTCAAACTCCCTGTCCTTCCCTTTTTCCTCCAATGGCACCTGTCACCAATTGGCATTCCGTGTATTTTACTTACTTATTTTCCTTTTGCCCTTGACCCGATCATTGGAATGTCGACCCTGTGAGAGTGGAAATCTCTGTCTGTATGACTTGTATCCTTAGCACCTAGAACGTACCTGGCACGTTGGTCAGCTAGCTAATGTTTGGTGAATGGCTGAGAGTGATGGACAAGGGACAGGGTCAGGGGTTCAGGGGTGGGGTGAGTGCTGAAGGAAAGCACAGAGCGGGGAGAGAGGACCAGTGAGATGGTGGAGGAAGCATCATCTGTTCTATTTAGTGTGGACTTTCAACAGACCTGGCAGGCCTCCCTGTTGTAGGATGGGTAGGGTCCTGGTGTCTTAGGTTGTGCCCCATCTTTAAAGATCTCTTCCTTTTAGCCATTCGCCAGATGTTTCTTTGAGCCGTTACTGTGTGCAGGACCCTCTAGGGCAGGTAGAAAAGGACCTTGCCCAGGGAGGCTTACAGGTAGGTGGGAGAGATGGGACAGGACTGCAAACAGCCCGTGAAAAGGAAGAAGGAAGCCAAGTTTGAGAGCTAGGGGAGGGCGGAGGGAGGGCTTACTGTAACCCAGGCATTTCAGGAAGGAGGAGGTGTTGATTCCTGGCCTTCAAAGTCTGGGAGGATTTCAAAGTTTTCTCTGGTCCAGCTGGGCTCAGCTTAGCAACTTCCTCTTCCACAGCTCTCCTGGGGGACACCACAGCCCTCATCAGACCGCTCCCTGCAGGTGGACCTGGACACCCTGGCTCTGCTTATGCTATGATCCTGGCCCAGCATGCCCTCCCTCCTTCATCCTGTCTATGTAAATCCTCTCTTCTTCCAGATCTAGCCTGGCCCTTCCTGCAGGAAGGCCTCCTTGATTGCCCCAACTCCCACACTTTGTCCTTGCTGAACATCTGTGCCATTTGTAGTCTGTACCATACAATTTGACCCTTTGGGAGAGAGTGTCATGTTGGGCCATCTTCACTGTGGGTGGCACATGAACCCCCAGCTCAGTTAGGAGCTCACTGCTAAGCCGGAACTGTGCTTGCGGCTGGATTGACTTAAGAGCAGTGGGAAAATGTGATTCATCCTCCGAGAGGGCAGGATTTGTTATTTTTTTCATTGACCCCAACTTGCCTCATTTTGAAACAGTGCAAGTTCAGCGAGGGGAGGGCTGATGTCTGCCTTCATAACGTCTCAGGATATGCGGTTGACAAAGCAAAGCTACGCACACAGTAGCACTGACCACTTACCATATTTCAGGAGTTCCTCTCTTTTCTGACATCATTGCTGGAGTCTGGGCTCAGGGAATTCTTACAGTCACCTAACAAGTGTTTTTTTAAATAAAATTTTTAAAATTTTAGAGCAGTTTTGGATTTGCAGAATTATTGAGAAATAGTACCCAGTTCGCCCTCTTACTGAGATCTAACATTAATATGGTGCGTTTCTTTAAAAAATATATATGGTACATTTCTCCTGATGAGTGCACCAATACTGATGATGCTTTCTTATGAACTAAAGTCCAGACTTCATTCAGATTTCCTCAGTGTTTCCCTAAGGTCCATTTTCTGTTCCAGGATCCCATCCAGGATACCATATTGTTTACTGTCATCTTGGCTTTGACTTCTCTCGGCTATGAGAATTTCTCAGACTTCCCTTGTTTTTGATGACCTTGACATTGAGTATTAACCAGATATGTGTCCCTCAATTGGGACTTGTTTGGGTGTTTTTCTTATTATTGGATGCTATGCATTCAAGGGAGGAAGACCAGAGATATCATGTCAAGGGCACACACTATGAACTGGCTCATCACTGTTGATACTGATCTTGACCACCTGGCTGAGCAGTGTTTGTCTGATTTCTCCACTATGAAGTTACTCTTCCCTCCCCGCCCCCATCTTTCCATACTGTACATGCTGGAAAACAGTCACTATGAGCATCCCATGCCTAAGGAAGGGGGAGTTTTGCTCCCCCTCCAGTTGATGTGTTTTGAATGGTTGCTATTTGCTGGGTACTCTCGCAGATGCTGAAAATAAAGTGGTGAAGGTGACAGAAAAGATTCTTGTCCTACACGGAATTTTTGAGTGAGGATTTAATAATGAATAAATAAGTAAGTAAATTCAGAGTGTGATAAGGATATAAAGAACAGCAACAACAAAAAAGGCAATCAGTTAGGGAGAAAGCACAGTGCAGGGGCAGAGGCAGGAAGCCAGAGTGGGGCAGCTGCTTTGTTTGCTTAGGCTCTGGGGAGAAGGTGCCTTTCTAGCTGAATCTCGAGGGTAAGGAGGAGCTAGCCATGTACACCTGGGGCAAGCCCGTTTGGGGCAGAAGGAATAGCAGATGCCACGGCCCTGGGGTTCATTGAAGGAACAGATAGAATGTTGTGACCGGAGCCCTTTGTGCACAGGACAGCGTCAGGAGGTGGAGCAGAGAGGAGGTGGAGTGAGACCTTCCAATCCCAGGAAGGTGTTTGGATTTCCTTCCAACAGTTGAAGCCATTGGTTTGAAGCAGGGGCGATCCTGATGGGCTCTCCTGGGCGCCAGAGTAGAGGAAGCTGGGAGACCGTGTGGGTGTGGCGGAGGGATAATGGTGGCTTGGACCTGCCGGGGAACAGGGGAAGGTGGGCTTGGCTCACTTTTGGAGGTGGAACTTGCAAGGCATCTGGTGAGCTGCTGGTGGAGAGGAAAAACACCGGCACGCGCTTGCACATGTGGATCCATGCTAGTGCCCCTACTGCAGTTAGGGGAGGCTGGGGAAGGAGCGCTTTTCGGTGGTGAAAGTTTAGATCCTGCGAACTCATCAGAGAAGCTCCGCTTTGAGACTCTCTGTCAGGACCAGGGTTAGGAGCACCTTCGGGCTATATCTTGCACTTGCAAGGACCTGAGCAGTAGTCTGTTGATTCAGACATTGCCCTTCTCAGGATTTACACTGTTGAATTAGGAGATGCCGATGGTGGATGGCCACGGCAGGCAGTCTGGGTGCAGATCGAGGGCCAGTTCCCGAGGGTCCTGGCTACCAGGCCCTGTGTTGGATGCCCTCGTGCCTCTCCCAGCACCCAGCCTCCAGGAGTCTAGCTTTTCCTGTCCTAGCTCCCGCCGAGTAAGCCTGGGTTGGCTGGCGTTGACTTACCTTTGCAGGAAAGGCAGTCAGTGAGTGGTCAACACCAGCTACCATGCAATGCTGTCTTTGGTGTGGGCCGCGGTCCCTGTGTGGGTGAGCAGGTAAGACATAAACGTAGTAAGGGGACAGAATGTGGGTGAAGAGGACAGAACCAGACATGTACAGTTGGCTCCCAGAGAGAACGCATGTGTCCCCAGGATACCTGGAGTCATCAGGAGAACTCCCTGGAAGAGGTGGAAACAGAGCTGTGAATTTGAAGGGCACCTGCTGGGCCATGTGGTCAAGGCTTCTTCTGTTAAGGAATTGGAGGGAGAAAGGGTTGGAAAAGTCAAATTATGGCCTGTCCCCCAGAACGGGGGCCATGAGGTACCACCAAAGCATACCCTCTAACAAAGTCGATATGCTACATCCTCACTGTAACCTGAATCACTTCGGGAGGTCTCACCCTAGGGTGGAGGTGGAGCGGTGGTAGGGATGCAAAGAAAAGTCCAGATCGCTCTCATTAACTGCATTTTTCTTTCTGGCTTGGGGTGGGGGCTTTGGTGGCAATCTCGGTCTTTGAGGCTGTTTCCAGGAAATCGTGAGAGACTGACCTAGGAGGTTCCCGAGCCTTGGGCACCAGGAGGCTCCGGTCACCTGTGGTGGGCATGGTGCTGAGCTGGGCACTGTAGGAATGCAGGAAGAAGCCACCTTTCTTCCCTCTGGGAGGTAGTGTGTATGAGGGCAGGGAGCTATGGCCAACTAGGCCTACCTGGCCCATGGGGAATCTTAGCAAATTCTCATTGTTTGGAGGACCTCATGGTAATTGTTTCAGGGATTTAGATCGGTGAGTGATCGCTTTCTGCAGGATTCACTAGCCGGGGCTTATGGGAGAAGTGGCATTCTGTGTAGAAGTGGTGTTCTGTGTTCTCCATTATAACTGCATCCAAGGCCACCTGTGTCCCACTGTTTTCTTGTGTATTGCCAGGTTTCTTCCCCCTACTTTGTGGATGAGAGAGCTGGCATTGAGAGGGAGAGGAGCCTCATTCATAGCACCAGGGGAGCCGGGATATAACTGATTGATTCCCCGTCTGACTCAGGGGCTGGCATGGTATTCCTACACACGGTAGGTTCTCAGTGCCCACGTACTGCATGAGTGCGGTACTGGGAGAGGAAACTGTATTAGAGGTCCTCAGAAAGTCGGGTATGTAGCCCTGACCCAAACTCAGGCCTTCAATTTCCAAAGCCCGATCTCTTACCGCCTGTCCAGTTTCCTTAGGCAGCAGTGGGGTGTTAACTTGGATTACTGCTGGAAAAAATGTTCACTCCCCGGGCTCTAGTGATGGAGGGTTTGGCCTTGTGACTTGCTTTGGCTTCATGTTGGGGTGAGTGTACTCACTGGTTCCTGGACTTTGGGCTCCGTCGTGTAGACATGCTCTGGCCAGGGAGATGTTCATAGATGGGAGGCGAGCACCCTCTCATGCCTCTGCCATCGTGCGGCTTTTGCCCCTCGGGGCTGGGGCCCAGAGTGAACGCGCCAGCCCTGAGCCTCCGCCTTGACGGAGGGTCAAGCTGCAGCTTGAACCCAGCCACGCTCATCCTGATCAGCTGGCTCCCGACCGACCCATGGTGAAAGTAAGTGCTTATTGACTAAAGCTGCAAAACCTTCGGGATGGTTTGTTACACAGCGGTAGTGGGTTGGTGCTGATGAGAAGGGCATCTCAGGCAGGGGCTGGCCCATAGGTTATAGAGGGAAAGAAGGACTGGTGGACCAGGGAGGAGGCTAGAGATAGAGGGGTCAGCTCAGTGTCAGGAGGTCTTCAGCGTCAGTGTAAGGAATTTAAGCATTTCTCAGTAGGCAGTGGGAGGTGCTGAAAGTTGCTGAGTACGGAGAGAGGAGACTCAGACCAGCTGTAGAAGGGTAATTCGAAAATAAGCGCAAAAGTGTTCAAATGGAGAGAAAAGGAGACCTAGGTCAATGGGCCTGTTGGAGTGGTGCTCTTCTTTGCTGCTTGCTGTATGCCAGAGCCTAGCACCGTGCCCCTTATGTAGTAAGGACTGAATAAATATTTGTGGAGTGAAGAGATGTGTAATAAAATTGCCCAGGGGTTGGATGATGAGAATTTAAGACAGTAGAAGCCTCTGATAATTCAACCATGGACCCAGTCATTTGTTCACCAGTATTTGTTGAGGTCTTCAAGAGGATAAGTAGTTGAACTTGGGTCAAGACTGGACAGAATCTGAGGAGAGGCCTGTAGGAGCCTTCCCTGTACGTGTTGCAAAAGGGATCTGGCCAACCGGGAAGAAGGGATGGAATGAGGGCGTGGGGACAGTGGTGTTCAGTCAGGCATGGTGAAGGGGTAGCCTCAAGGGCGGGCCTGTGCCCCTGTCTTGGTCATGAGGACACAGTGGGGTGGGCGACATCGCTACTGGCTTCCCCTGGGACCTGGCAACTTTCGTTGCTTGTCCTGCTGAAACCCATGGCTGGTTCTGCAGAGACCAGGTTTGTGAATTCTGATTATATTTGGTCTTTGCTTCAAATGAGATCTGATCTTTTCAGACTTTATGGCCACACCTTCATTCATTCATCTGCCTGAGCCTGGCCCTAGGCTAGGTGCAGGGGAGAGGAGATGGCTGGAGGAAGTCCCTTCCTTAGAAGCTGGCGTAGATCAGTCACTCAGCGATCCCTAGGGTATGACTTGCACAAACTGTGGCTCCCTCCTGGCCTATTTTCTTTTCTGTGAAATGGGTGCTGGGAGGCCTGGGTTCAAATCCCAAGTCTGTGCCTGGCTGGCTGTGTGACCTTGAGCAGGTCACTGTTGGACTGACTCTCTGAAAGGTGGTGTGGTTCCATTCTTGCAAGGTGTAAAGATCTCGTGGATGCTACGTGTGACAGGCTGAGCAGGAGTGTCAGCGTGCTAGAAAGTGCCCAAGGTGGGTTGAGGGGAAGATATGCCCGTTCTGCTGCCTGCCGCACCCCTGCCTGCGAGAGCAGACGTGCCCAGGACCGCGTATTTGCACCCACCCCAGGTCGGGAGATGTCAGCCCCCCACCTGTGGATCGGCTGGGGAAAGAAAACTAACAAGCAAACAAAACCCCCAGGCTTCAGTGATAATAGTGGAGGTCAGGAATGGTAAGCAGAGCCCATTTCCTATGTTAATGAGGAGTTAATGGTGGAGACTGCCTGATATCTTGGGGGCTGCATGATTCTGAGGCTCCTGGCCCTGGGACACAGGGCTGTGATGTGTTAATGACACCAGGGGAGAAACTGCAGGATGGGAACTCTGCCAGGGGCTTGCCAGGGCCCTTGTCTTTCTTTTGACCACTCCCAGTGGCTTAGCCATCCATTCAGTTTATCTCTCATTCAACACGTGATTACTGATGCGTCTGCTGTGTATCGGGGAGTGCCCTGGGTGCTGAAATTGCCCCTCCAAAACAAAACAGTGTTCAGGGCCCTTGCACATCTTACATTCTAGTGGGAACAGATAGGCAGCCAAGAGTAAACATAGTAAGTGAATAAAATAGTGGACGGGAAGGTAAGGTGCACTATGATGATGGAAGAACCCTGAAGCACCCCTATCATGACCCCCAGCCATGGTCTCGGCCAGTGTACTTAGAGCAGCAGGTGACCCTGCGGGGGGGGGGGTGGTGGTGCTGGGGGGGCTTCTGCCCCTGGGGCTCATACCTGCGGGGAGCCACAGAGGTGATTCGAAGGGATGTTGTTGAGGAGTGTGTGTATGGGGGGGGGGGTATGTGTGTGTGCACGCGCGCGCGTGCGCACGCACACACACACAGACACACAGACACAGTGTGGTTCTGTTCCTGAGCCCGAGAGGGATGACTTTGGGCTAAACATTGTTTGGCATTAGTTGTACTTCCCTAGCTGCCCACATAACTAAGTTCTTGTTGCTTCCCTGCCACTCATGCCCAAGTCCTGGGCTTCTGGTAGCTGGCTTGAGGGTTTGGGGACTCCAGTGATGGAGGTACTGAAACCACAATTATTGTCATGGGAGCATCCTGCAGTTTACCTCCCTGAGCCCTCTAGGAAAAGGGTCTACTGAGCAAATTAGAATTTAAAATAAATATTCATGAGGACAGGTGCATCTGGGTCATGAACATGGAGTTATCACAAGGCAGGGATGTTCTTTGTTTTGAATCAAATATTAACATGCTAATTTCAACCGTTCTTATCTCTCGGAGAGCAGGGAATGGAAGTGTCGGAACTAGGCAGTACTTTCTTGCCTCGTTCCAGTTACCATGGGAATCAGCCAACCAGGGTGGTGACCGTGCACGTGGTCATGAGGATCACTGGTCCTTGAAGACCACACTGCACACTGAGATAACACACAGTGCCACCAACATCAGTGCAGAGTGAGCTCTCCCACCCAAAATGAGTTATCTAGATAATAAAATCATAACCCTTAGGTACCATGGTGTTAGCTGACATATTCACTGTGGATGGGAATCTTTCAGAAGTATGTTTGTCACATACAAGAGCAGATTCTTCAGCTAGAGACTCAGGGTCCTCTCCAGTGGCCCTGCCCATCACCTGATGGGGGACATAGAGAAGATGAGCCGGGGCTGCTGTCTTTCCTGGGGCTCCCCATCTTGCTGACCGTTTCTCCACTTGCCCCGTCAGAGTCAAGCCATATATTTTGACTTCTTACTGGATTCAGCCTCCTTTCAGCTTACTGGCTGCTTTTAATCTTTTGTGAACGAGGAAGCTGGAGAATCAGATTTATTAAACATGAGTCCAAAGCTAAACTACATCATTTCAGAGGAGACTACTAAAGTCTCCTCCTAGGAGTCAAGTGCATGAACGTGGTGCGGCATCAATTCTGTTGTTCGAACAGGCACTCCGGACATGGGAAGTTATTAGATAGGGGACTTCTGGGGACACAAAGCATCACCGTGTGTGTGTGTGTGTGTGTGTGTGTGTGAGTGTGTGTGTGCGCGCGCGTGTGCGGGGGTGGGTGGGGGGAGGGTTGTAATTAGCCAATTTGGTTTCTGTAGGTCCCTGTCCTGGCACAAGGATCTAGTGTGTTCTTCATGGCCCTGATTAGTAGGTCAAAGCTTCCAGGAGGCTGGTTTCAGCACAGTAAGGGAAGAATCTGCTAAGAGAGAAATCTGGTCTTGGAACGGCTACCTTGGGGGGCCAGGAGTTCCTACTGCCAGAGCTGTTCTAACAAAGGCAAGGTTACTCCTCCGAGCACGTGGTTGAGGAGATTTAAACATCTGTCAAGTGACTGACCTGGTTTTTAAATTTTTAAAATTTTGTCAGCATTGTCGAAGTGTAATCAGTGTGTACTAAACGGTATATATTTGAAGGGATGGCCTGAATGGTTTTTAAAATCTGTGTTTAAGGGGTGCCTAGGTGGCTCAGTCCGTTGAGCATCTAACTCTTGATTTTGGTTCAGGTCATGATCTCAGGCTTGTGAGATCAAGCCCTGTGTTGGGCTCCGCGCTGGGCAGAGAGTCTGCTTAAGATTCTCTCTCTCTCTCTCTGTCTTGCCCCTGCCTCGCCGCCTGCCTCTCCCCCACCATCCCTTTAGAAAAATAAAGACAGAAGAAAGGAAGTCTCTTCTTAAGATTGGGCAAGGCTGTGTTATCCAAATGTAAGTCCGCATAACTGTTCGGGTTAGCCACCGTTGTGGACGAATGTTTATGTCCTCCCTAAGTTTGTATGTTGAATTCTCAGTCCCCAGTGTGATGGTATTTGGAGAATCGCCTTCGGGTGATAAGAGGGTTTAGATGAGGTCATGAAGGTAGGGCCCTCATGATGGGATTAGTGCCCTTGTAAGTGGAGAGAGCAGAGCTCTCTCTCTCTCCCTATCTCTCCCTCCCTCTCCCTGAGACATGAGGCTACGACATGGCCAGCACGTGGCCATCTGCAAGCCAGGAAGGAAGGCCTCACCAGAGCCCAACCATGCCCGCACACTGATCTCAGACCTCCAGCCTCTAGAACTGTGAGAAAACATACTTCCTTTGTTTCAGCCACCCGTCTATGATCTTTGGTTTCAGCAGCCCGAGCTCAGACAGTGACCTTCTTCCCAGGTGGGGCCCTGTTACTGAGCTTTCGGTCATGTGTCCACCAGCCAGTCTGGGAGGCTCCGCCTTTCATCATTCTCACCGAAAGCTGAGGGTAGATATGCTTCTCTCCGGCTTCTAAGGGGAGTCCTTTATCTTAAACAACTAAAAATGGATGACATTTCATTTGCTGTCAGGTGGCAGCTTGGCAAGTCAGGTGCCTAGCTGTAAGCTGACCAGCCTGGGCCGCTGCCTTCTAGAAGGCTCTGGTGTGTATGTGTATGTTGGGGAGCAGCTGCCTGGCTTCTCATGGCCTGGCCACAGCTTCCAGATGTCCCAAGGCACAGCTTTGCCACCTCCCTGCTGTTCGTGGCTGACTCAAACCTTCAGACCCTGTGCTGATGTTCAAAAGGATTTACTAGGCCTCTTTGTAAAGCATGCCAAACAGTTCAAGTAACATGATTGCTTCATGTGGCTGTGACACTGAGCGTGGCTTGGACTTTTTGTTTGTGTTCATTTCCCCCTTTGTAAATAGTGAGGAGTGTCTGCCTGTAGAACCATCTTCTTGGTGGGTTAGGGAGGGTAGAGAGAAGAGAATTCTTCCTTCCCTGCTCTGTTCTTCATGGCTCAGGGACTCCCCCAAGTCCCCATATTCTTTTTGGAGTACCGCAGCTCTCTATGACCTCAAAGGCCCAGGTTTGGCAGTTAGGGGTGGGAGGGGCTCCCACCGACCCTAGCCAGCCCTGGATCTCATCGTGTCAAGAAGGAAAGTGGAACCACATTTCCCCAGGTACTGAGGTAGAAAGATGGTGTGAAATCACATTTAGAGATTGGATACCTTTGCTAGAGGACCGGCTGAAACAGACCCCCTCCGAGGTCAATTTCTTTCTTGGGTTGGGGAGGGGGCAAGGCTGGGGCAGCCATCCTGAGGACATGGGAGGGAGGGGTCGGTCAGATGTCATCTAGGTGAGCCAGGGGCCATCTGGCTGGCCTTCCCTCTGCCCTGACATCTTCCACAGGAGTTTACTAGAATCTCTGGCCCCAAAGAGGATTTTGTTTGTGAGGAGGGGGATGCTTAAGTGAAAGTCTGGATCTGTAATATGGTTCTGGACCCTGCCAGACATTCCCATCACTTTGGAATGTGGCAGTGCAGACCCCAAGTTCCCAGGAAAGTCAGACTCGGGCCCTCCTTGGCACCTTCCTTTCCATTCGACAGGGCCATCTCGCCACACCATGGACGTGAAACCACAACATGGACTTGACACTTGAGCTGAACCTATTTGATCAAGTCGTGGAAGAAAAATCAAAGGCTGTTGAGGAGGCAGCATGTGCAGGGCGTCAAGTCCCTGAATACATTTCTAAACAAAAACCACTCTTCCTTTGAAGACCAGCTCAGCGGGCTCAGTGCCCTGCATGGCGGGAGAGGTGCTAGAGAGTCAGGTAGAGCCCCTGGGGTGAGGGGAAGTGGTGTCCACTTGTGGAAGGGGCGGGGCCTCCTGGAGGTGAGGGTAGGGTGGCCAGTGTTGGGGTCTGTGGTCCTTCTGCTGCCGTAGGGGAGAGTCTGCAGGACATGAGCAGCCCCAGCCTGGGCCCCGCCTTCCGCAGACTTGTAGAGGATTCTAGTTGAAATCCCAAGGCTAAACAGACTAAAGAGATAATATATTTATCGGAAGCAAAATGGCAAAGATAACGCCAGTGGCAAGTGATCCCCCTTCAGATGCATTGACATCCGTGGCTCCAACTGTTGCCTCTTGCCTGAGCAGAGCCCTGCACTGGCATTTTGACAGAATCACTGGGGCCAGGGATGCAGTGTGTTTGGTAGGAGAAGTATTTCAAAACATGGCCCTCCAACAGGCCATGGGTGGGAAGGTCTTTGCTCAGTAAAAAGTTTAGACACTGTGTTTCCGGCATTTCGGAATTCTTAACAAAGGTTGTGTCCTTCCCTCAACAACACTGTGGGTGATCTCTGCCAACTCTTCCCACCCTAAAATTGCAGAGTGGCCCAGGCTTCAGGTCTGGAAAGTGCCTAGCCCACCCCCGGGAAGCGCCGCCGTGCCTTGGGCGCCCCCTGCGCGTACTTAGGTAGTGACACTCTGTGTCCTGCGAGCGGAACACTCCTTTTTCATCTCTGCTAATTTCCAAATTGGCTCGTTAAATCTATACATTCCAGACACTTGGGCCAACATTCCAGGGAACCTTTCCACAGACACTCAGAGCAGAAGTACTATTCAGTGGGATCTGTTTAAGCAGAGGGAATGTGGAAAAAAAAAAAAGAAAATCTCCAGAACCAGTGCTCAATCTTCATCTTGCACAGGGACCTGGGAGGGCAACCTTGCCTTTACCCAGGCCTGTGTCTCTCTCGGGCTCTCGCTTGTCCCGTTGGCTTCTCGCGGGGTCTCGGTCCGCCCAGCTTTGGGTCCGGCCCTGGTTCACTTCCTCATGTGGTTGCTGAACTCCCATTGCAGACTGCAGACGACGCATTGTTAACGAGCAGCCTGGCCAGGGTGAATCAGTGCAGGCACCTCCCGGGTGTTCTCTTCTGCGTAGTGCTGTTGGGGCACAAACGTGAACGTGCGTTTGAAACCTTAGAGTGCAATGGCCATGGGAGGCGTCAGTCTTGCTGCCAGATGGGTACGTAACACACACGTGTGAGCGGGGCACCGGGGAATTTTAGCAGGAATGAACAACCGTGCAAGAACTGGAAGCAAATAAATAAATAACCCAAGTGTTCAAAGGCCGTTTATCAGCTCAGTTTATCTCCACTGCTCAGTGCCAACTTTTTTTTCTCAACTTACCTTTTCCCTTCCTCTGACCTTCAGAATTCTTCTCACATTCGAGACTGATTGAAGTTCCTCTGGATCTTCGTGCCCTTGCTTAAAGCAACGCCTAGCTCTTTTTTTTCTGAAGTGCTTTGGTGGGGAGATCATTTTCCTTTCCCCCAGGAGGCAGCTCCAGGCTGTGGGGAGGCCAGAGAGATGGGTTCTGGCTCCCAGCATCCTGGTCTGTTTATCGCATGTCACCTGGGGCAGGGGGCAGTATGAGACATCCAGGTCTTGCCTGCTGTCTGTCACTGTCTACAACAGGCACATTTTGAACACTTAGTGAGTGCCAGGCCTCTGTAAGGTGGTCCCTGCTCTCGGGAGCCCGTTAACCCCTGCTTGGGAGAGCGCCCATCATATAAATGCAGACGCATGTTTCAGTCCGTGTATGTTCACTGCCCGGGATGGACACAGCCAGGACCCAGCAGTGGCAGGCATATAATCAGTACTTACTGAATGAATGGATACTGGAATTACAGAAGTTCAGTTCCAAGGCCAAGGAAAAGCAGCAGCCAGGCTTACCTTGTTACACAGGGAAAAAGACGCCCACCTGCGTGGTGTGTCTTTGTGTGCCAGAAATAGATACCCGCTCGTTCGAGCGCGTGCAGCCCTCCGGGTGGGAGCCTTTGAGCAGGAGTCCGACAGCATCGGTGTGTGCAGTGGCCCTGCTGGGTGGGATGACGTGTGGGGAGAAACCGAGGGGTCAGGAGCACACGCTGACGCCAAGAGCTTAGGTCCGTGTGCTGATATCACCGCGTGGTACCAGAGTTTCTGTCTGTAAAACGGAGGCAAATCAGTACCTACTTTAAAGAGTTTCTGTGTAGCCTAAGTGAATCAGTATGTATAAAGCGTTCAGAACAGGGTGCCTGGTACAGAGTAAGTACTAATGAACTATTAGCTCTTTTTTATGCCATTATTATGGGGAGAGAAACGGGGGTCAGGATCTGAGGGTCCGGGGAAGCTGTTGGACAGCTCAGTTTCTGGAAAGGTGAAGGTGTGGGAGGAGGGGGAGCTGTAGTTAGAGACAGATTGTTCAGCGGGCTGTTGTCAGTTTGTGAGTTGAGTTTCTATGGCTGTAGATCTCTATAGCTCTCAGGTTTTATCTGGTGGGGTGTGGTTTCTGCAGTGGTAGAGGCAGGAGGTCATAGGTGAAATCAGGTGGCCAGCAGCCTCCTCCTAGTTCTGGTTCTGAGCAGCAAATACCTACCTCCCAGCACACACACACATACACACCCCTCACTGAATTGCAGGGAGTATAACAAACGGCACCCAGGAAACTGGCAAGATCCGGCAGGGTGGGCAGTCTGGAGCCAGCCAGGTAGGCCAGGATCCCATGATTTGTCTGAGTGCCCACTAAGGAAACGGAGGCAGAAACCTGGTACAGGTTGCCCAGTGATCCTGGCAGGCACAACTGAAATCAGGGGTGTGGCAGCCAGACCACATGCTCTGCTCCTGGCATTGCTGACCAGTAGACTCTAGGCCTGGCCCGAGGATCATGACAGCAGAGTCCACGGCACCCACCACCAAACAGGAGGCAGGTGGAGAGGAGGCCTGGAGACATCAGAGGCTAATGAGCTGAAGCGGAAGGCCGTCAGTTGAGATGACTCTGGGGATGGTCAGGACTTGCATGACTAGGGCCGAGGCATTCTGGGCAGAGGTAGCCAGTCCAGTGCAGATGGACGTGGGGTAATGTGTGATGAGATCCAGAAATATGAATAAAGTCATGCACCTGCGGAAGAAGCGTGGGATTAGACTGAGGCGTCGAGGCTGGGGCGAGGGGGCCTTGGAAGCCAAGCTAGCGAGGAAGGGCCAGTGGGCGTGGTTTGAGCAGACTTCTGCTGAGGCTGATGGTGGCCCAGAGTCTTTACTGTACAGGAGACACCGGGCCCGGGAAGGAGAAGCAGGGTTCTGTAAGGGTGGTGGAAGGAGCAAGAGCTCAGGGCTGGGGGATGACGGGAGGCAACTGGAGCAGTTTGTGAAGGGCAAAGGTCGAGGTGGACGCAGAGGAACAGTGAGAAAAGGAGAGAAGAGAGAAAGGTTGTGAAGGAGGAAGCCCTTCAGCCAGGGGCTGATGAGATACTGAAGACATGTGGGGTGTGTGTGTTGGGGGGTGTTCAGGAGGCGAGGATCCTGTGGGTAGAAATGAATTCCTCTTCCCTCCTGTAGGACTCGAGGCCAGTGTGGAGGGCCCCAGCGGACAGACTGCAGGGCAGAGTGGCCCCTGGGAGCGGGATCTGGGCTGGAGATAAAGATTCAGGAGTCACTGGGGCAGTGCTGTGAAGCCATGGGCTGGGAGGAGAAGAGGCACAGAGAGAAGGAGAGGAGATAATGACAGAAGTGGGGACAGTGGCCATCCTCTGCCTCCATGGCCAAGCAGAGGGAGAGGAGAGGCTGCAGCCCCGGGAGGCCGGGTGATCGTGGCCGTGCAACTCCTGCCGTGCCCTGCCTGGACAGCTTCTGCAGCTTTGCCCAGGCTGGTGCCTCTGCTGAAATCCCTGCTTCCTGACACACACATGCATACGCATGCCCATGTGTGTACATGTGTGCCCACGTGCATAGTGCCACAGAGCCCATGGGGCAGACAGGCACACTGCATGGCGCTCAGCTAGTTTTTGGAGAGTGGCCCCGAGCAGGGAGCTGGGACATGTACATGCCAGGGAAAGCCCTTGTGGGGTGCTCAGCTGTGGCCTTTGAGCCTGCAACCTATGGAAGGTGGAGGGATGCACCCTGTGGTTGCAGCTGCCCGAACCACTCATTTCCAGCTGCCCTTATACCGACTGTCCGCCTCTCCTCCCGCCTGCCCTTTTCCCTGGCGTCTCTTGTTTCTGCAGTCTTTTGAAGCTGTGACCCAATTCCTGTAGCTTGAGGCACAGAGGAGGCCCTCTGAAAATGCTTCTTTCAATGCATTGTGGCCTCCTGTGAAGTGAGAGGTGTAGACGAAGGGAGAACTGAGGAAGAATGGAGCTCAGGGTGTCTGCTTCTCTGAAGTCTTTGGAACATGCACAAGGGAGGCTGAGCCGTTGACTGGAAAGCACACAAGAGTGAGAGGCAGGAGTCCTGGGCTGGGGTTTAGCCCCTACCCAGCCACCAACCCCAGGTTAGGTAAGAGAAGAAGCAGCTCACATTTTCTGAGTATCTTCTGAAGTCAAGCATGAAGCTTGCCACTTTCAGCAAACAGCATTGTATTTCATTAATCCACAGAGCAACCTGATTCATACACTGATTCATTATCTTTATCTTACTTAAGAGCATTGGGTGAAGTTCCAAGAGGTGAGGTGACTTGTTCAAGGTCACAGAGCTGGCAGGACACAGGTTACCTGATTGTGAGTTTCTTATTTGCCACCAAGATTGATTTCCACCGAAGTGCAGAGCTACATTTGTATCTAATGCCTGGCCATCCCGTAGCCCCGTGAGCCACCAGAAGTGGAAGAGGTTTTCTCATGTTGGAGAAGAGGCAAGAGTGAGCCTTTGGGAAGGTATGAAGCGGGGGAGGGCGGGGGAGTCCTGTGTCCTGTTGAGCCCTGTGATTCTAAGAGCAAAGGACCATGTGACTTGAATACACAGTGTTTAGGGCCAAGCTCTGTCTTGGATGCCTGGAAACATTTGACATGATGTCATGAAAAGCTATGAAAGTGTCTCTCCAAAGCTCCAAGGAAGGAATTAGGCTTTTGCATGTACGTATGTGTTCAATTTTCAGCTGTCCTGATTTCTCTCAAAAAGCCGCTGGTTATTCCTCGGAGCTGGTCCAGGTCCCTCCGTGCTTCATCTGCACTGGGACAGGCCTGCATGCCTGCCTCCTCTCGGCCCATTTTTCTGGGCTCTTGGCGCCGGCCGCTATGGCGTTTTTCAATCACGCACTGTCAGGAGCTAAGAAAATTAAAACATAGCAAACATTCCCCAACCCTGAGTGATAGCAGGGGGTTGCTGAGTGGACTGAGCTGTAAGCTGGGGTGGGGTGGAGGGTGGGTGGGCACATGCACCAGGCAGAGTCTCTCTTCTGTCACAGCAGAATGAGGCTGTCAGAGGAGACCTTGGCTTTCCTCATGGGAACGTAGCAGGAAAGGGACAGAAGAGAAAGACGGGGTCTGACCTTGGGGAGGTCACCGTGTCCCCAGACAGGAGCCAGGGCATGTGGGAGAGCGGTTATATAAGCATAGCTGTAATTGGTCGTACTCATTAGGAGCTCGCAGATACCGAGAGTGGATGAGGGCACGGGTCCGGGAGCCCTGGGATGGCTCAGCTCTCTGCACAGAGCATCCTGCCTGTGAGGGGCTCACCCTGTAGTGGGAGAAACAGGCATGCATATGTGAGTCTGGGGGTGGGCGGCAGCTGTGATCTAAGGCCTTTAGTGTTGGGTCAAAGTCTAGAGGAGGAGGAGTTTTAACTCACAGAGGAGAAGAAGAGAGAGAGTGTGACAAATATAGGGACTAGCGGCCAGTGGCTGTTACCAGTGGGAAGCAGCCTGCTGGGCTCCTTCTGGGAGCTGGGGCTGAGTGTAGGCCTGCTTGCCTTCTGCCCCCTACCTAGGGGCGGCCAGAGGTCTTTGCCCAGGGTCTCAGTGGAGCCCAGCTGTCAGGATGAGCAGCGAAGGCTATAAGGAGGGCTAGAGGGGTGGTGGCAGGGGTAAGCTGGGAGGCTTCCTGGAGGAGGAGATATAACCATCTGGAACTTCAGTGAAGGAGATGGTTTGGACAAGGAGGAAGGAAAGTAGGGCAGGAGCCCTGTGAGAGCATAGAACCAGGGGCCCAGTGAGAATGTGACTTGGGGGTGGGGTGTGACTGAGGGGTGCTTCACAGTGGCACGTGACACAATGTCTGGCACCTTCGATGAGTCTGTAGCTCATTCTCAGCGGGGCCATAAATGCCAGGGATTCCTCTCTCGGTCAAGGGAAGGCTCCTGCAGTAGGTGCACTGCTCTCTGGGCAGGTCACTGAGGACGGTGAGAGTTCGAGTCAAGATGTCAGAAGACCTGGCTCCGATGGCCTCAGGCGTGTCCCTGACCACCCTGTGCCTCAATCCAGTGAGCTGGAAAACTAGGATATGGGGGAGCCCTGGAATTCTGTGATTACCTTGCCTCGTAACCTTGAGTGAGGCACATCCCTTCTGGGACTCAGCTGCATACTTAGTCAAGTAGGGGCAACGAGGCACCTGTCAGCTCCCTGAGCCTTTGGGAGGCTGGAGGGTGCCGTCAGTCACTCCAGAGCACACCTCCAGACAAACGTGAGGGCTTGGGAGATGCTGGGACCTTTTCTGACTTGGTGCCCACCAGCAACTGCCAGCCTGCTTTCCAGAGCCAGGCCCCGGCTCTTCCTCTGATCCACTTCCCCACCCTTTCCTCTGCTGTCTCCTTGCATCTGAGGACAGCACGACCCGGCCAGCTCCACCCCACATCTGGAGGGCCTTCCTTGAGCTGCTGGGCCAGGGCCTGCTGCCCTCCGCAGACGTACCCACGCGCCCGGCGGCGGCACGGCAGGCAGACCCCCCCTGGCACGCGGGCCTGCTCACCCTGGAAGGATGGCGTCCAGTCTGCTCTGGGCCCAGGGTCCTGGCTCCAGCGCTCTGAGCCTACTGAGGTTTATTTATTTATCATTTGTTTGGGGTGAAATGGGAGAGAATCAGATCCAATGGGCTGTTTTAGCAGCAGTTGGTGAAAAGAAAGGCATGTCTGTTTCTCCTGAAAGAATCCCCTGCATTGTGGCCGTGGCCCCTTGGTTGGGTTTCGGCAGACAATGCCCTCCTTTCTCCCTGTGCCCGACGGCTCGCCCCCGCCTGCCCGCCTGTCTGCCCTCGGTCCAGTGGGCCTGCCGCTGCCCGCTTGACTTGGCTGCTGGGAAGGAGACGCCTGAGGGCCTGACTGATCCGGCCCGTTTAGCCTGGCGTACCAGGCCCTGCAGGTCTTCTGGGGCCGCCGCAACCCCGTGACCCCCCAGGCCACCCTATGTGGAGCCCTCGTCCACAGACTAGTGTTGAGCACCTGCCCTGTGCCAGGCACTGTGCCCGCAGAGGTGCAGCCCTCCCCCTCCTGCAGTGAGGCTGACATCCAGGCCTCAGTTGAGTCCCCGGCCACCTCCCATCACCGCCAGCTGAGCTCTCGTGGCCATACTGCAAGTAGACACATGGAGATGCTAAGGCGCGGTGGGTGACTTGCCTGGCTCACACGGTGGGGTGTCGGTGGCTAAGATGTGGGGCTGTGTCTTTTCACCACTTTGGGGAGAGGCAAAGATCAGTGGGTCAGGAGGAGCTGGGTGACCTCAGTGTGCCCTGTCTGCTTGTCTGCACTCTTTCTTCCAACCCACCTTGTAACCTAGCCAGAGCCACTCCCTTTGCGCAGAAGAGAACCAAAGTCTCGCTTGGCCTCTGCGTGTTCACTGTGGCCCTCTTCAGCTTCATAGATACTTCCACTTTGCTTTCCCCTCTCTGGTCTTATTCCAGTTTTGCTGTTTCTTCTTCAGCTCCCCAAACTCATTTCTGTCTCAGGGCCTTTGCACTTACAGCTCATCTGCTTGGAACGTTCTTCTCCAATGTTGACGTAGCTGGCCCTTGACAGATGGGGGAGGGGTGTCATTCAGTTTAAATGGTCTCCTCTCACCCATACTCCTCAACTGCTTACCTTTCTCTCCCTTTATTTATATCGTTTGTCACTTTCTGAAACCATAGTACTTAATATACTTGTATTTCTATCTCCCCTGCTAGGAGGTAAGCTCCTGGCCTAGTCCATTCTAGGAGCTTGGTTAATATATATACGATTAGAATGAATGAACGACATCTGAAATGTTACGTCTTCATTTTCAGGGACTTTTTCGCAGAATATTTATTGTTTTCTCTGGTAAGTTTCTGGGAACTTGAGGACATAGATCTGAAGAGCCATGGCCTAGACAGGTATAGTGACAGCATGGACCAGCCAGGAAAGGCCCTTAGAGTCATGATGAGAAGTTATGTGGCCAGGATTCAGGGTCAAACAAACTTAACTGTGGGATCTTGTACAATTTACTTAGCTCTCTGTGCTTCCGTTTTCTCACCTGTAAAATGGGAATAATAATGGTCTTGCCCTCAAAGATTGTTTTGAGGAGTAAATGACTTAATAAATAAAAGTAGTTAGAATAATGCTTGGCCCATGATAATGTTAGTATTATCTATAATTACTGCTATTATTTATTAGCTAATTTTATTAGCAGTAAGAGTACAGTTATTATTCCGAGTCAGCTCCAACATGTATAGACCACGACCCTTATGTTAGTCATGAGGACGTATGGGAAAAATACACATCACGTGCTCAGTGAGGTTGTGGGAACTGAAGACTGATGGACAGAAGGAGAGACACTCTGGGGGTGGGCTGGGACCAGCGAGAGGAGGGGATTTACAGCCAGGGAAATGGGGAGCGTGTGTATAACCAAGAGAAAGGAAACATCTTAGAAGTTTGAGGGAGGAATACAGAGATTAAGGTACCACAAAGGGGCAGGGGGAGGGGGAAGGAACATCTTATTCTGCCACTTAGGAGGGTCTTGGAACCTTCTGGAGGGGCGAGGAGTTTGTATTTCCCTTCCCAATAAGCCAAATGCCCAGAAAAGGATTAGGGGTGAGTTCTTCGAGTTGGGTTTCCTCTCCGTCATTCTCCTGAAAATCCAGATATGGTCATGAGTTTTAAATCCAAGGAGTGCAGAGAGGTAGGGAAGTCTATGCACTTGGGGTCTAAATCTGAAGGCTGTCCTGTACACCTTGTCCCCTTGCCCTCTGGTCAAGGGCATTGGGAAGTGAAACATTAGTGGCCCGAGAGAAGCCATTAATTGAATTTTCCCCCAGGTGCTCCATGTGGTACAGACTGGCTGGGGCGATAGATTTAGACAATTAATTTTGGACTCAACCCTTTTTACCTTTTAGGATACCTATTGCTTAGGGGTCTTTTGTTCCCATCTGCTCCCCCTCAAGGCCATCCTCAGCACGCCGTCATCCAGAGAATGCCCTGAGGATAACAGCCCCTTGGCCCCAAGATGCCAAGAGCCCATCCCCACCATTTCGTAGTGTTTGACCCCAAAATTGCAAAGACCATGTCATCAGCATTTCAGGATTCTCAGCCTCAAGACTACAGGGACTGTGGTTCTCAAATTGAGAAGTTCGGTTGCCACGGTTTTTAGAGCCTGCGTTCCCGAAGCCCCGCAGCCTCCCAAGGTACTTTCCTGACCTCTGACCCATGCTATCGGCTCTCCTTTCACCCTTGCCTTTCTGCCTGAGGAGTCCTGGACTAGGAATCAGGACTGGCCCTGTGTCTTCTTTCTGGTGGGTTGAGATGAATCTCCACCAAACCGTTTACCTGGCTGAGCGTTGGTGTCCTCACCTAGAAAATACCAGGCGACGGGACTTCAGAGGGTACTTGGGGAGGATCGGGATGATAAAGTGCTGGGGAGGAAAGTGCTTTGCAGATGTGAGCTATTCCTGTTTCAGTGCCTGTCAGCCCTGCTCAGCGTCAACATCGTGACACTGGAAAATCCAGCTACATGCCCTGCTTGTCTTGGCTTTCATTCGCTCCGTGGGCCGTGTCCGCCCTTTGCTGTTTACCCAGATTTTTAACTCAATCCACTCCTCGGCATCTCCAGCCCTCCCGTCTGGTTTCACTGTTTCCCGGCTTTCCTGTGCACGTTCCAGGGGTGCCCGAGTCACGATCAATCCCTCCTCTGCTTTCGCCCCCTGTGTTCATGCCTGTGTTACAGCACGCCACAAAGCTGCTTTGTATACAGGTCATATATGTATGTGTTAATTATGCTATTATGCTGATTACCTCCTGCCTCCATCACTTGTAGGTCTTTGGTGTCTGATAGCCTTGACTGACCTTGGGCCAGGTTCGCGGTCTTTCTGAATGTCAATTTCCTGACTGTGAACCTGGGGAAGGTAACACATACCTCATAGAGTGTGGCCATTAGCAATGAACAGAATACTAGCCTTGCAGCATGTAAAGAAGCTCGCGTCACTTAGTAGGCGCTCATAAATACTAGGAGAAGTGGCGAAGTGGGAAGACCCTAAGGTCTGAAGCTAGACTCAAGCCACAACTGTGACCCATTAGAGTTGTGTGACATTAGGCAGGCTCCTTAACTCTTCCAGACCTCAGCTTTCTCATCCTTAAAATCCTTAAAACTGGCGTAGCAGGGACTGCAGCAAAGTTTAGTGCTTGTGTGAGTCAAATACGTGGAAAAGAGCGGGTATTTAGTAAATGGCACCTGTTACTGCCCCGCTTCACCTCCTTATGGGAGAAACCTAGTCTTATTCATCTTTGTACGCCCTGTGTTGTGTACACTTGTTGTGCATAGCACTGTGTAGTCTCTGAAATTAATTGAATTAGCAGAACTAATAACTCAGATGGAAGAAACCGCAAAGGGGGAAGAAAGGGGCCTGTAAGGCTTTGAGAGAACAGAGGAGGGAACTCGTGCCAGCTCGCTTCCTGGCTTTATGAGACCAGCGTCACCCTGGTACCAAAACCAGATGAGGACGTTACAAGAAAGGAAAACCATAGACCAGTATTCCTCATGTCATGAGTGTGGGTGGATCAAAATTCTCCTCCAAATATTAGCCCATGAGGTCCAGGGATATATAAAAGGTTAATGTATCAGAATGAAAAGGGGGTTGTCCTGGGAAGGCAAGGCTGGCATAATGTTCAACAGTCAACCAATGTTAACTTACCATCTCGATAGACTAAAGAAGAAAACCCGTATGATGATCTCAGTAGATGCAAAAAAAGCCTTTGACGGAACTCAACACTGTTCATGATAAAAACTCTCAGTAAACCAGGATAAGAAGGAACTTTCTTGACCTCATAAAGGACATCTATAAAAACCCTACAGTTAATATCAAATGTCATGGTGAAAATGGAATATTTTACCTATGATCAGGAACAAGGCAAATCACGTATCCGATAAAGGACTTATAGCCAGGATATATAAAGAACTCTCAAAACGCAGTAAGAAAGTAAAGATGATTTTTTAAAAGATGAGAAAATACCTTAACACTTCTCAAAAGAAAGCGCAAGAGTGGCAGATAAGCGCGTGAAACAATGCTCAGCATCTTTAGGGAGTTGGCAGATGCAAATTAAATCTGTAACGAGAGACTCCGCCATACTTATTAGCATGGCCGTGATGAACACCGACAGTACCAAGTGTCGGCGTGTTTGCGGAGCCACTACCGTTCTCTTACATGACCGCTGGGAATGCAAAGTGGTCTGGCCACTGTCGAGACAGTTTTGGAGTTTCTTATAAAGTTAAACATACACTCTCCACCCCCGGAAGTCCCACTTCTAGGTGTTTATCCCAGTGAAACCAAAAGCTGCGTTCACATGGAAACTGTACGCAGATGTCTGTAGGGGTTTTATCTGTAATAAGCCCACATTGGAAAAACCCAGATGTCCCTCAGCAGGGGGATGGGTACGCAAACTGCGGCGGGCCCATCTGATGGGATCCTGCTCAGCGATGGGATGGGGAAAGCTACGGAGGCAGACGGCACCGTGGATGGATCTCAGCAGCGTTATGCAAAGTGAGGGAAGCCGAGTGCCGAAGGCTGCACGCTGTGTGGTTCATTTCTATGGCATCCCGGGGAAAGGAACAACTAGAGAGACCGAAAACAGTAACAGCTGTTGGGGGGTGGCGATGGGCTGACTGCCGAGGGACACTGGCGAATTCTCTGGGGTGTTGGAACAGTTTTAGATCTCAATTTGGGTGGTTATATGACTGCACGTGATTAGCAAAACTCAGAGAACTATACCCTAAAAGGGTGCATTTTACTGCATGTCAAATATGTCTTCACAGGGAAAAGATAAGAAAAAAAGGCTCCAAGAGCAGCTTAGTAAAGTTTGAAGGCCTTTAGAGAAGGGAAGTGGTTTACAGGAGGTTTCTTCCTCGCCCTGGAAGATGGCAACGACTTCCCTGTTGCCTTCCCTGCCCTCCCACCTTCCTCCCCCAGAGCGTCAAAACAGAAATGCTCCCCACTGCCTGAGCTGTGAGATCTGAATCCATCCCATGGCTCCCTAGGACCTCCGCCCTCTGCTCCCTGCCCGCCTGGCTTCCAGGCCCCTCCTCATTCGAGGAACACAAATGCTTTGCATTTTGTCCCCAGATCAGACTCAGTCCCAGGTCAGTGCCTTTGGGGGCTGTTCCCTATTCTGAGAATTGCAGCCCTCTTTCTTCTATCTTCTCCACCTCCAGGTCTCCCTGCGATGCTCCCTCCTAGGGAGCGCTGGGACAGAGCTGCATCCGCTTCCTGCTCGCTGTTCCCAGGTCAGTTTCCTTGTCACAGCTCTGACAGGTAGCGACTGCCTTGCGCTGCTCACATCGGCCTTGGTGGGGGGTGGGAGCCGAAGCCAGTCGCCATGGAGTGCTGAGAAAGGCTTGTCCTCTGGGCCTCTGGCTGCCATGCCTTGGAGATCTGACCTTTGGAACCGAATCTGTGCTCCTCCCCGGCAACCCCGGCCCCCCTGGAGCACAGCATCTGAGCTGGGACCTCACGATGCCAGCCCAACCCACTGCGTGCCGTCTCTGTTGGGCCTGCTGAGACTTCCTCCAAGGGGCTTTGGTCTGCTGCTCTTCCTTCAGTCCTCCTTGCCTCCTCCATCCTGTCTCTTCACCATGAACAGTCTTTTCATGGCTTCCATGAAGAAGCTGCTCTGCCCCGCTCTCCCTTGATCTTTTGCAAGCATCACTCCCAGTGAGTCGCTCACACATCTGCCTCTGTCTTGGCTCCTACTTCCGGAAGGACTTTTCATTGTTTATTCCATCCCTTGTTGGTCTTTATTTCTTCTACCACTGGCTCTTCATTCATTCATTCATTCACTCAACAACGACTTTTCCAGGCCCACCATTTCGCTGTGCCCTAACAGCTCAGTGCCAAGGTCACTCTCTCCCCAGAGCACCCAGCTGGAGCCCCCTTATCTGCCTTTGCTTCCTCCAGCACAACCACACACAGGAATTCCATGTCCCATGGCCTCTCTATTCCTGGACTCCTATATCCCTGGGTCTTGAAATGCCATCTCTTACCCCCTAAGTAGCTTCCTCCTTCCAGGCCTTCCACGAATGAGTCCCAGGCAGCGGTACCAGGCCTCAGGGACTGCTCGGGACAGCTCACAGCATATGTTAGGGTGCAGAAATCACTGGTTGGTGTCCGAGTGACTCTCACGTGACTGTTGCCTGGGTTGATCAGAAGAGGTAATGCGTGTAAAACAGCAAGCATGCGGCCTGGCAGGCAGTGGGTTCACAGTAAATGCTTACGGTTGATTTCCAGTAAATTCCGCTCAATGTCATATCTCACAAGTTGGAGCTGATGTTTCCTTCTATTGTATTCTGTGGTTTGTTTTTTCCCTGATACATCTGTTACAGTTGGGAAAGAGAGAGCTGGTGAAAGCTTCTCTCTCATTCTTTCCTGAGACACACGACACAAATGCACATGCCTCGGGCGGTGCCAGTCCGTAGTGTGCCCTGGGCAGATGGTGGCAGTCTCTAGTCAGGGGACTGAAGGGCTGGCTCTGCTGGTGGCTCGTCCTTCTGTGGGCCTCAGTGTCACCTGCCGTCGGTAAGAGAGAATCAGACGGATTCTCACAAGGCTTATGGGACTCGGGTTCCACAGTAAAGTCCAGAACCAATAGAAATGAGCTTGGGTTTGCTTTTTGCTTTGAGATTACTTGGGCTCTTTTCCCTCTCCCACCTGGTTTGTCCATGAGGGCCGAGAATTCATCTCAATAAACACTTTATAATTTGGTATTAGTTACATTTTATAATTTACCTGTGAGGGGAACAGGGTGTCTTTCACTTGCATTTGAGGTTTCTGGCCAAAAGTGGGGGAAGCAAATCAGTGTTGATCAAATGTTAGCTGTGTGCCAGTGTCCTCGTGTAGGGAATTTGTGTGCATGTTCTCGCTGAACCTTCAGAACCCCATTCTAGGGAAGCTGATGTTATCCTTGTGTATTTGACTGGGGAACCAAGACTCGGAGAGCAGAAGGAACTTTCTTAATGGCTCGGAATGACCAAATGATTGAATTTTGAGCCCACAGCTCCCTTGCTCCAAAGCCTCTGCTCTTCTTTTGAGGTTAAGGGCTCTTGCCTTCATGCTTTCAATAAAAGAAAAGAAAAACCCAACAGGTAACTCTAAACTGTTCTGAAATGACAACTCCACAAGTACTTGGGGACAGAAAGTAAGAAGCATGTGCCCTTAAGGAGCCAAGTTTAAATCCCAGGTCTGCCCTTACTGGCCTTCTGGTCTTGGGCAAGTTCCTCAACCTCTTCTGCTTCCATCTCTTCATCTGTGAAATGGGTACAATACTAGTAACTGTTTCCGAGGTTGTTGTAAGTTGTAACTAAGTTAGTATGCATTGAGAGCTTATAGTCCTGCCTGTCTGGTACCTGGTAAATGTTCCAGAAGTTTGGGGGATTATTATCGATGATGTTATTATTCTTGTTGTTGTGGCCATTGTAATCTAAGCCTGGGACTTGGCAGGTTTCCGCAGGCTCTTCTGTTCTGGAGGGTGCTAGGTGGGTGGCGAGGGATGTCCTTCTGGGGGCTGTCATTGCGGCTGTCAGGCCACAGTCCCACCCATTTGACTCATGGAGAGGGACAGCATGGTGCCTGAGCCCTGCTTGGCCAGAGAGACCAGAGTTTCCTGGAATAATGCTTGATGATTGCTGGAGCAGGACCCTGACAATGTATAAACACCCCAGCTGTGGAGACACTGTCTTCTCTGCTCCGGCCCCATCACCCCGCCCTACTCCTCCCAGACCCAGCCTCGCTCTGTCTTAAGTGCTCAAGTGCTCTGGGCTTATGAGCCCAGGAACCACCCCACTGCTTCTCCAGGGAAACAAGACGGTGGGAGACAGGAGCAGGAATGGCATACCTGGGACTCTTGGCATCCCCGGTGAGTCAGGGCAAAGGGGGCTAGAAGAGGTCATTTCAAACCAGTTCTCTAGCACCAGGTGTGAGTGGATCAGGTGAAACCAAGTCACCGAGTGATCATCGACAGTGCTATCCTATTGACTAACGTTTGTTGAACACTTATATACACTGGGTATTGTTCTATGAACTTTACAACTGCACATTCATTTAATCCTCACACTAAAACCCAGGGGGTAAGTGCTGTGATTATCCCGAGTTTGTAGATGAGGAAACTGGAGCACACAGAGAGGTGGAGTAACCTGCCCAGGGGTACACAGGTGGTGTGCGATCCAAGCCACCGGGCTGCAGAGCTGCCGCACCGAGAGAGGAAGGCAAGTTCATTGGCCCCTCTCAGGCTTGTTTCCTCTTCCAGGCAGCCCTGACAAGTAGGTGAGGACTATTAGCTGGGTCTATAAAGGGGAGGACCAGAGCTGTGAAGACATGGCCAGGTTCGCACAGATAGTCTGTAGCCAGATTAAATCAGAACTCAGGTTTCCTGGCTCTTTGTTCAGTTTTCCCGGCATCCGGCTGTGTGTGTGTGTGTGTGTGTCTGTGTTTCTGTGTGCTCATAAGCACACGTGTGTCTGAGTGTGCGTGCAGGTGTGTACACGCAGGAGAAAGTCGGGTGAGCTGGGGGAGGATAATGAGACACCTGAAGACAGAAGCTCAGAGATTCTAACCTGAAAACCCAGGGAAGCATCCCAGCTCTACCCCCGAGGTGCTGGGACCTTGGCTAGGTCCCTTCTGGTCTCCCCTGTCTCTGAGTTAGGACAAGGGATCGGCGAGGAGGGTCTCTGGCACTCTCTGCTGCTGAGGGGCTGTGGGGCACAGGGAGGGGTTGGGCCCGGGGAGGTGCCCCAAGAACAAGATGTTTGGGACTGAATCAGACAGCCGGCAGTGGGTAAGTGTGGGCAGGGAGTGTCATTCATACGCCCCGACTGCTCTTCTGGGCTGGGGTCCAGGAATAGCTGTGGTGAGAACTACATTTTTAAAGTGGGTCTTAATGTTTTTCACTGCTGGAAAATATGCCATTATGGGCATTTTTCCCCTGCAAATTCCTGGACTGCCATGCCCCCCAAGCTCCCCTCCCACACTGCTCACTTTCTTTTCTCTCTGACTGAAGCCTGTCTATTTTTATTCCCGCCCGCTGCCTCTGTCCCTTGATTGCACACAGAAGAGCCGACTCGGGTCTCATCACCATCTGTGTCAGGAACATGTGACTCGGTGCATGGCTGGGCATCGAGGTCCTGCCCAGGAGGCCAGGCTGGCTGATGGGGGCAGGGCACAGACATTGGACCTGGCACTGCCGCTCTTCAGTTCCCAAGAGGGATGCGTTGTGACTGCCACCAAGGCTGAGAGCGGTGACATGGTGGTTGACATGTGGCCTCTGCATCAGATAGCTATTCTGTGCTCTAGCTCAGCACTTTCCAAAGCCTACAAACCTGGGCAGGCTCCTCTAGCATTCTGTGCCTCAGTTTCCCCATGAATGAAAATTGAGATAGTATTCGTCCATAGTAGCCCCCAGTATATGCCATCATCCTTTTATTGGCTCTGAGGTACTCACGGTCTGACGGTGGGAAAGGTAACCATCTGGTACCTGGGAGACGAGGGCAATGGGATCTTGCTGCATTGGAGTCCTGTAGAGGGCTGGGTACCAGCGAGCATCTTTCATTACCCCTGGGGGCCTAGGAGACAATTTCCAAGCTTGGTCCTTGAAGAGTCAGCGTTGACAGGACAGAGAAGATGCCTCAGGGTGTTGCAAACAGAGAAGCAGAGAGTGTGAGCCAATTCCGCCCTGGAGAGCTCAGCGTGCCCAGGGCCAGGGAGAAGCCTGAGGCTGCTGGGGCGAAGGGGCATCAGGGATGGGGTGGGACCTCAGGCTGAAAAATGAGGTTGGGGCCAGACGGAGATAGACCTTCGGGGCGGTGCTTTTCCTGGGGACTCTGAGGCCCTGAAGGGTTTTTAACTTTGCTTGGCTCTCGGAAGGACCATTCTGGGTGCAGGGTGGAAGATGGACCAGAGAGAAGGAGCAGGAGGCAGGAAAGTCAGGGAGGAGGCTGTGGAAAGATGCAGAAGAGGGGTCCTGAAGTCCTGGGCTGGAACAGGCCCAGGTACCTAACATGCTCTGAGTACAAGCCGGAGTGAGACGCGGGGAGGAGGAAACAGACCTAACGGTGTGGCCCTGAGTCCGTTGGTTGTCCTCTGGGGACTTCAGTTTTTCCATCTGTGACAGTGGCATTGAAATAGTCTCGTGATTAATATCAGTGCTGGACTCCTGACCCACTTCTCACTAGCTGGGTGATTCTGAGGGAGTTACTTAACCTCTCAATGCCACTGCAATTTTTAACCTTAAAAGGGGTTGACAGTAATCCGTGTCTGAAAGGCTTGTTAAAGGGATGAAAAAGAGATCCAGACAGAGCACAGTGCCTGGCACCTAGCAAGCCTACACGACTGTTCTCATTGCTGTTGTTTATTGCGGGTTTATTAATTATTATTATTACCACTGTTTTTAAAAATACTTTTTTACTGGGCCCCTGGGTGGCTCAGTCAGTTAAGCGTCTGTCTTCGGCTCAGGTCATGATCTCAGGATCCTGGGATTGAGCCCCACGACAGGCTCCCTGCTCAGTGGGGAGCCTGCTTCTCCCTCTCCCTCTGCTCCTCCCTCCCACTCATGCCCCCCCACACAAATAAGTAAACAAAATCTTAAAAACATTAAAATAAAATATTTTCTTACCATTCTGTGATCATGCAGTATTTATGTACATTCCCCTAGTAGCTGGCCCTGTCCATCCTTACCTCCTTGTCTCCCATGCCCTAGATTGCTCCCTGAGAGCCTTCCCTTTGTTGTCATATTGGCTTTTATTGGGTTTCGACTCTCAAAACTTTGAAAACTCTCTGCCATCAATCCTATCTTCCCACTCCAAATCCTGTTGAAAGTGGAACTGATGAATTAAAGTAATGAGAGAATCTTGGCGGGGACGGGGGATGGGGGGGACTTTAGGAATTCAAGGCTCTTTCAGTGTGATGTCTTTCCCTAAGCTGTTTCCTCCTCTTGACATGCCATGTGTGTCTGTCTGTCTCTCTCTTTCTCTCTCACACATGCACACGCACACGTTCAAATGCACACACTCTCACTTTTCTATCTGTGGGATTGAGAACCTGTCAAAGTCAACCCCTTATCCCACTTCTTCCAAGAAGTGTGTGCACAGTCCTCACCCCACACTTAAGAAGTGCCATTGGCTTCATGCTTGAGTTGAACTGAAACCAACCTTACTCCGTTATTTTACGGATGGGAACGCTGGATCCTGCTGAAAGGATGGTGGTAGCCCCTTCACTCCCTTCCCCAATTCCACTCCCAGAGAGCAGGATTCATGTGCGATCCCCCAGGCTGTCAGTAAGGGAAAGTCACAGGACACACTGTTTCTCGAGGCAGGAGAGAAAACTGTCTTTTCCCAATGGTTCTGGAAAGAAGGCGCACCGAAGCATGTGTGTTCGTGCACTCCTCTACCCCCCACCTGCCGTTTATGCTCAGCCCAGGGTTCAAGACGGAAGGGACCGTAGTTTTCAGACAAACAGATGGGAAGGAGAAAAGTTTAATAGACTGTTCCAATGAGGGCTGGTGTTGGGACTAGAAGAGCCTGGAGGTTTTGTGATTCTTTAATTCTGAGCTCTCCCTTCTTTCTCCCTTGCCCCTCTCTGCTCCGACCTCCACCTGCTCTGCCTTCTCTGTACACCTGTAGCCTGAACCCCGTTGTAGGCACAGCACCTCGAAGAAAGAAAAAGCCCATAAGTGGGCCGTGTGTCCTTTTTTGTTTGGCTTCTGGTCTTTTCCAGTCTTGAGTTCCCTTTTGCCTCACCTAATTTCCCTCAAGCTCCGCTCTGTGGGCCTGTGCCTGGGGCTTAGTGGCTACGATATGTAATTTAGGTCCCGTTTGCGGCTGGCGAAAGATATAATGAGTGGTAGAGCTGGAGAATGGTAATCTTGTTGGAGACCGCTGTGGGATTGGGGTGGGAGCTGGGGGTTCCCGTTTCCTCTTGGAAGGGGAAGTCTTGACAGATGTGTGCCCCCCCCGCCCCCCGCCACAGCCCCTCACCACATCTGGCCTGTTCGTTTCCTCTCCCTGATGTCTAGGTTTGGGATGTTACCCTCTGTCGTCAACTGCAGATGGCAAGAGCTTCGTTCGAGGACAGTTGGCACCAGCAAAGCCGGAGGCAGAATGATCAGCCTTGAGAGGAGTTGCCTCTGGGTAAACACCGTCCTAGTCTCGATGAACCCTGCTCCCTAGTTGGGGATCTCCGCACTTCCACGTGCCGTGGGAAGCTTGTTTTTAAAAATCCTGTCCATGTTAGAAAAATGAAAGTGTAGGGCCCTGCCTCTAACTCCCTCTGAATTCCTTCCCTCTTCTGGGCCTGTTTCTTGGTCTGTAGTGATGATGATCCCTGTGTGTGGGCCAATATGTTGGAAGTGGTCTCCATGCACATATTCCTTATGGCAGTGCGGTAGGTACTAGTACCGTCCCCATTCTACAGATGAGAGAATTGAGGCACTGAGTCGTTAACTTAGCAATATCGCACGGCTCATAAATGGGAGAAGCAGAATCCCTGTGATAACGAGGGAGGGTGGTGGATTTTTTCAAGCTCCCCTCTGGGTCTAAAATATAACGACAACCTAATTTTTCCATGTTCTGATTTTTTTCTCACACCTTTTCTTTTGTCTGTGTGCTGTCCCGCAGTAACTGGAGACACACTTTCATGTAAGGTCTACCTATTCTTTTAGACCCGGCTCTTCCATGAGCCCCCGGTAACTTCTCCAGTCCTAGTAAAGGTCCTCATTGGCATCTGGGTCCCCACATGTCCGTCTGTCCTTCCTCTCACACCTGCCAGGTCCTCCGTTCTCCTTTCCTCTTGTTTTCCCACTTGAGCGCACTGGGAGCTCATAGCTGGAAAAGGGGCAGGATCTTGGTCATCTCTCTGGCTCCCTCTGCCCCAGTGTAGGACTGGTATTGGGGTAGACTATTGTTTGATCCACACTCTTTGTGAGTCTGTAAGTGATGAAGCATCTAGTTCATGATCTCAGCCCCAGGGCTGATCTCTGATCTTGGTCTGCAAGAGCATCACACCCTCTGCCTGCAGCTGAGTTTGTCACTAGGAACAGCTTTCTCTTCCCTGATGTCACCAGAGGGAGAGGGAGAGATCTCATAATTCCTGAGCCCCTGGGCAGGGAGCGGGGGGGGCCATCCTGCGTGGTTTCCCATATGTTCTCCTGTTTATTCCTCCTAACAGCCCTGCAAAGCAGCAGCTCTTAGCCCCATATTTGCATTGGAGACTCCGCGAAGGGAAGTCACTGGTCCGGGATTACACAGCTCACAGAGTGGCAGAATAGAATTTGAGCACGGAGCTGCCTGCCTCTAACATCGATGTTCTTCTCCTCTGTGGCTTTATGTCCCAAATCCGAAATTACAGTACATGGTGGGACCTTCGGGATGCCTCTTCTAGGCATGAGAGATCATTTAGGACATAACAGTTTAGATACTTACATATTGGGATTTCTAGGCCATCCCAGTGACATAAGTGGCTGATGGGAGAGGGTATTTGAAATTAGGACTAACCCAGAAAACACTGGTCTTTCAGTCCCTGCAGAGATGTGGCATTTTTCTCTGCAGTCACATCTTGCTTGCTCTTTTTTTTTTTTTTTTAAAGATTTTACTTATTTATTTGACAGAGAGAGAGAGATCACAAGGAGGCAGAGAAGCAGGCAGAGAGAGAAAGGAGGAAGCAGTCTCCCCGCTGAGCAGAGATCCCGATGCAGGGCTCAATCCCAGGACCCTGAGATCATGACCTGAGCCGAAGGCAGAGGCTTTAACCCACTGAGCCACCCAGCGCCCCTCTTGCTTGCTCTTGAAGCACGTGCTCCCTGCTTTCTCAAGGGTACTTAAATATGCTGCCAGTAATAGACGACCGTCCTCATTGTCTGTACAGCGCGTCATTCTTCCATGAAGTGCATCAGTGGTCAGGTCCCGAGCACCCACCTTGTGTGCGGTAGGACCTGCCCCTGTCCCCCGCCTGCCCACAGGAGTCCGCTTCCCTCGAGGCGCCGTGCAGTACCGAGGTGTGCCAGCAGCTGCCGTGAGCTTGACATCTCGTGTGCGAATCTTCAAAATTCCCGTCTAACGCCATTGTTAGTTCCTTGATCTTAGGCGAGTCACTTAACCCCGCTGAGCTTTTGCTCCCTCCTCTATCAAATGTGGCTAAGGACCGTCTCTCTCGAACAGGGATGGGGTGAGGCATAGACAAGATAATGTACATCGTGCACATAGCACAGGCTCTGGCAAGAAGCAGAGAGGGCTTCTAGGGAGCAGAGGGTCACTGACTACCTGCTGGGGGGCCCGGGGAGGCCTGTGGCAGGAGGTGACAGCAAAACTGCCTCCTGGAGGGGATGGGGGTGTTGGGCAGGAGGAGGGAAAAGGGCATTGGCAGGCTTGGCCTGCGTTCTCCAGGGTTCTCCAAGGGCCCGGTTCCCTAGGAGCTGTATCTTCTGCTGCTTCTGACTCAAACTCTGCCTTCTGTTTTGAGAGTGGGGAGCAGGCTCCTCTGAGTCCCACCTCAAAGGCTCTCCAGTGGGCAGGAGATGCCTGCTAGGGATGCTTACTGGAACTCCAGGCCACCAGAATCCTCCTCTGAGTCCTATGTCTGGCTCCGAACATCCCCCACCCCCACCCACCTTGGAAATGTGGCCGATGACGAAACGGAGACATCAGTCCCGTTTGTGGCTCCATCAACTTTGGAAGCAGATCATGGGAATTTTCTGAATCTGGGCCCCCAGCCAGAAGGCATTTATAATCAGACATGGAGCAATCATTAGAGCAGAAACAATAAATTACAACAGCACCAGAGAACTCCCCAAAGCTGCTCACGCGAGCGGGAATCCAAGGAGCAGGAGGCAGGAGGAGCAGGAGGCAGCCGGGGGCCCTCCCACCCTACCACCCTCGGTCTGTGACCCCAGACCGCCGTGGCCAGAAGGCTGCAGCAGAGCCGCCTGACTCGTGTGCGCTTCGGGGACCGCAGGAGGGGGCAGGGGAGTGGGGAGGGGTCTTCCACTGAAGCTTCCTCAGGGCCAGGCCATGGAGAGGGTGTGAGGTCAGCCTGCTTAGCTGGGAATCAGACCTGCCGTGTGGTTTGCAAGCAGAGGGACTGTGGCACGTCACTGCCTCTCTCCAAGACTTGGTCTCCTCATCTGTGAAGTGGGAATAATAGTATTTCCCATCTTCTGGGATGGCTGTGAAGATGAACCTGTTTAACAGAGAGCAAGGCCTGGCACATACCAAGTGCTTCACCACGGCAGTCCTCCCCAGCCCCTGCCTTCTGCCCTCTGTCTGTGCTGTGCCATCCATGACCATTTTAATTGAAACTCAGCTGCATCCTTTTCTCAGCTGCTGCAGTGCCACACACACACGTTGAATGGTTGCTGTACCCAATGGCACGGATACTGATCATTCGCACCGTCAGGCTGCCCCCAGGTCCATCTGCTCCGTGGGAAAACCTTGGGTGTTTATAGTCATTGGGGCAGACCCTGGGGTCACAAAGATATTGAAGCCATGCTGTCCATCAAGGAGCACTCAGTCTGCCAACAGAGATGGGCAAGCAGTGTGAGCAAAGCCCGGATGCTAGGCCCAGAGGCAGGGCACTGAGAAAAGCCTAGAGGGAGTTGAGAGAAGGTTCTCTGGAGGGAGAGCACCTGAGCTGATAAAGGAGGTAAGGTGAGAATGACGTTCCAGTAGCGTAGCCAAGGGGATGGCAAA
This sequence comes from Lutra lutra, assembly GCF_902655055.1. NCBI lineage: Eukaryota > Metazoa > Chordata > Mammalia > Carnivora > Mustelidae > Lutra > Lutra lutra. Next base: position 159,799,880 of record NC_062281.1, read on the forward strand.
GTTGTTCAGAAAGTTGTTCAAATCTGAACAACTAGCGTGTGAGACCTCCAGTAGCTCCTGACTTCACAAAGCATGGAGTGCCAGGTGGGACTGACAGGCGATGGGCCACCTCTAGGAGGATCCTATTTGCTGAGGAGGCCGCAGACAGGGCTCAACACTCTTGGTCTAACTGCCCCACTCCTCCTTCCCCTGCTGGTGCTGAACCCCAGAGCTCAGATCCAAAGAGGTTTGTCGTACGACCCAGGCCTGAGTGGCTAGAACCATCCATCCTTTGAGCGAGTCACTTGGCAGCCAGCAACATGTGTTATCCTTCCAACAACCCACATGAGGATGAGGAAGCAGTGAGTTGCCCAAAGTCGGCCTGCCATCCAACCGAGGGGCCGGGCTGCCCCGCCCCCACCCCCAGATCTGTCGTCTCTGAATACAAGAACCCTGCCACCTTAGTGCTGTTACAATGGATTAACCACACCTGCTTGGTCACCTGGTTCCTTGTTCACACCCCTTCCCCTAGCGCATGGACTTTTCTCCTGTGCATATCCCTTCTCTTCCCAGAGTCATCTCCCCTCTCTAATGAGCATTCAGCATGTGTGAGAATTGCGCTGTCTCCCATCTAGAAACAACTCTTTTGATTCAACCTTCCCAAGCCCTGGCCCATTTCTCAGCTTCCCTCTAGAGCTGAGCTCCTCTAGTGCCTCGCCTGCCCTAACTGACCCTGGCACGCTCCCCATCCCACGCTCCCCATCCCCCGCTCCCTTCGCAGCCGTACTCACTGCCACTCTGACGTAACTTCCGTTCAGGCCACTATATGACCTCAAATCGAAGCATCCATTATCTTAGTCCTGTCCCTAGTGGACCTTCTTTGTCTACCTACATTGCAGGGACTCTCCTCCAACTCCACAGTCCTGAACCCCATGTTTGCCCTCCACGTATGCTGTCCGTTTCTATCACGGACACACATAGAGGTCTTAGAACTGGGGCCAGGATTGGTAAGGACTCAGTAAGTGTGGAACTAGGTAGTGCCATGAGGATTACTCCTGAGATACTGTCTTTAGCCCTGAGCTCTAGACTGGTATGTTCATCTGTTAACCCGGCAACTCTTCCTGGGTGTCTATCAGGCAGCTGAAATTTCACGTTACTAAGAGTTCTTGATATCAGGTACCCCTCTTGCACCTTCCAGTGTCCCCAAGACTTCATCTAGGTGCACGTCTCAGGCCAAAAGCCCAGAAGCCACCTTCGATCCCTCTCTTTTCCTCTGTACCCCCAGATCCAAACCATCCTGGCAACTCCTGGCAGCACTCCTTCTCCCTAAATTCTGAACCCCATCTCTAGCCACCTTCTCCATTGCCACCACCCCCACCCGGCCACCCAGGTTAGCTGTGGTAGCCTCCCAGTGGGTGTCTTTGCTTTGCTGCTGGTTCCCCTGCAGTTTCCTTCTACGGAAACCATGGGGATCCTTATCCATCCCGATTATATTGTGCCCCAGCTTTGTAAGCTTTCTGTGGCATCTTCGATTCATGCTTAGAATAAAGTGCAAAGCCTTCTCCATGCTCTGTACGGCCTCCTGCGATCTGACCCTGCTGGATCTCACCACATTTCCCACCTCTGTTCGCCTGCCTTCTGCCCTCCAGCCTCCATGGCGGAGGCTCTATGGCTGCTTTGCTCTTCCTGGAAAGAAAGAGCCAGCTGATCTCCTTCCCAGTCTGGGACCCTTGTTCTTACTGTCCCCTGCCTGGCATTTTCTTTCCCTGGATCATTCCATGGCTGGCTTCCTCCTTTGTTAAGACCTCTAATCAAATATTACATTTCCAGAGAGGCACACCCTTGGAAAGTAACACCCCTTTCTCTCTCTATCCCTTTACTCTGCTTTCTTTTCTCTCCTGATGCTTGTCCCTGCTTGACCATTGGGCTCTCTATTGCCGTATAGCAAACCATCCTAGACTTAGTGGCTCAATAGTCCTTTTATTATGCTCTTAATCTGTAGGTCAGTGGGGCGAGGGTGGGGGCAAGAAGCACCTGGGCTATTGTACTCCAAGTACCCTCCCTTGAGGTTACCCAGGGGTGTTCAGTGGGCAGCGGGGCTGGCGTGGGGAATTCGGGGAGGCCCACTCCAGAAGACAGGCGTGGTGGAAGAGTGGGTTGAGCTGGGGCGCTCACCTGCTCCATGGAGTCTCAGGGGCTCTCCGCGTGGTGTCATGAGAAGTGCTTCTCATGGGCTGGCTCCAGACTCCAGGAGTGAGCCTTCTAGCAGACAGGAGGTAGAGCTGCCAGTGTTCTGGAGTCCCGGGCTGGAAAACAGGCAGAGCAGTGCCTCCGCTGAGTCTCAGAGTATCAGAGTAGCCCCAGAACCCGCCAAGATTCCAGGAGAGGGGCTGGAGACCTCACGTGCTTGTGGGGAGGCATGGCAAAGATTTTGTGCCCCCCCCCAGTTCGCAGAGTCTGTTTGCTCTTCTGTGTCCTGCGGAATTCATCAGAATGCGGGCTTCGTGAAGACTGAGACCTTTCTCGTTTACCTTCTGCCTTATCCCTCGCCCTTAAAACAGAGCCTGGCATGTAGGAGGGATCAAAGCAGCCGATGAATGAATAAAGAATGAATGCATGGTTATGTGTAGAACAAGCCACTCATCTTGTGTAGGTTTTGTTTTATTATTTGAAAATATCTAGATGATTTTTCTTCCTTGGCTTTTTTTGTGTGGAGTCTCAGAGTGTTCTAGAGTAGGGAGAACTTTAGAAAACCTCCATCTCAGCCCCCTGAAGGTATGGCCAGACCTTTCTCTTCCTCCACACCTCCTGCCCAGCCACACCTACCTTATGTTTCCTCCCCTCGGACAGGCCTGCTGACAAGACCCTGGGGGTGTGGTCTTGGGGAACACTGGAGTCCACAGATGTGGGCTCTGGTTCCAGCTCTGCTTACAAACTTCTGGGGGACCCTGGGTCAGTCCCTTTTCCTCTCTGGGCCTCACTTTTCTTATCTATAAAGTGAAAGACTTGGTGTTCTGACCCCTTAGGGCTCTGAAGATACCAGCCCCTAAGTGGGGGACAGAAAAGACTTGTGGGACTGGAAGCCTGAAGATGTTTTTGGGGGGGAATAAGTGATTCTGGGAGGGGGACCAAGGGACAGATGGACGTAGTCTGCATCTGTATGCTCCCAGTCTACAGGCAGAGCTTTCTGTGTGTCTCCTGTCACACAGCTGGTTTCGAGTCTCCTCCACCAGCAGCCCCTGAGGAGCAGAGTGGGGACGAGGAGGGTGGACCAAGCAGGCCTGGTTACCCGTGGCTCTCTTCTCTCTCCCATCCCCCAAACTGCCAGGGGCCAGCTCACTTGCTCACTCTTTCTTTCTTTCTTTCTATCTGCCTCAGGGTGTGGAGCCAGGGAGCTGCTGGAGTCAGCCAGGAGCCAGGCCCTGATCCAAAGGGATCAAGGTGCAGATACCCAGAAAAATCCCACCCCCCCTCAGGAAGGGGCCGTGCACTTTGCTCCTGCCTGCCCTAATCTCTGGGGCTCAAACTTTGTCAGAGCCAACAGTTCCCTCATAAATCACCTAGCCTCCTGGTCTTTCTCTTCTTGGGTGTCTTCTGCCAGATACCAAAAGGCATTCAGAAAATTGAACACTAACTTCAGCTGACCGTGGCTCAGGGGCCACCTTCGGGGAGGGAGGAGGGGGAGGTCTCAGTGATTTGGAGGGACCTGGAAGGGTCTGCAGTTCAGCCTCTACTCCACACCTGAGCACCTACCTGGCCAGGTTCTAGGGAGCCAGGGACGAGGGACAGTCTGTCCCATGAGCACTGCAGTGTCAAAGAATCCATGCATATGTGGACGGATGGAGCTGGAGGCAGTGGGGAGTGAAGTCTATGCAATAACCACCTGTTTTCATTCTGGGGTCGGTGCAGGGGATCCTGGGAGAGGGCCGTTGGCTCAAGGAAGCCGAAGGACGAGAAACCTACAGGTAAAAAGCAGCAGGAAGAATGTACAGGTAGAGGAAACAATATATGCAAAATCCCAGGGACAAAAAAAAATGAGCGTCAGGGAAGATTCCCTGGAAAAGAAAGGACCCAGGCTGAGTCTGAAAGGGAGGCCTGGGGAGAGGACATTCCAGCCAGGAGGATCAAAGTGGGCGAGGGTGCAGGTGTGTGAAACACCACAGAGGGGTGTGTGTGTGTGTGTGTGGGTGGGTGGGTGGGCGGACGGGGAGCAGAGTGGGACAAGGACAGAAAGAACATGATGTTTAGGGTTGGCAAGCCAATGGCAAAGGCGGCTGGCTGGACAGGGAGCACTGGAGGGGAGGAGACAGGTGAGCGGCTGGTGGTGGTGTATAGATGGGGCCCAGCCCTGGCTGCTCAAGGTGCCCAGAGTGCCACCGTTAGAGCGTTGCCACAGGAGCCTAATCCTGCCCAGCCGGCCTCTGCGAGTGCCCCTCTGTGGCAGCCCCTGGGCTGGGTCCTGGGCACTGAGAGCTGAAGGCCGGCCCCTGGGAGTGCAGTCCAGTGAGACTAGGGCAGCTTTACGGAGTGGAAGGCAGAGGGTGACACTGGCGTCTTCAATGGGATTTGAGAGGACAGAAGGGAGACCGGCCCTTCACGTCCCTTTGGCAGCATGGCCCCAGGGTCTGCCCGGGGCTGGGGTCTGGGCTGAAGTGCTGAGCTCTGAGCTTACAGATCGGCGGGGGGGCGGGGGAGGGAATCCTGAGATGCACCCAGGCAAGGACAGTGCTCTTCACGAAAGGGTAGGATGAGGGGCTCGCACTGGGCAGGGGTCGGATGGGGGGCTTGGAAATAGCTGGGATTCAAGCAAACAGTGAGGGGACCCAGGTGAGTTAAGGGAGACACCTGGGATTCAGAGCGTAAGGAGAGTCACCCTGTCAGGTCACTAGCTGAGAGCCAGGACCTCTGTAAAACTTGCAATCCCAGTACCTCGCTTGCCTTATCCTAGTCCAGCCCTACAGGAAGAAATTCCGGGCTTAACCAAAACACAGCTGGAGATGTAGAGGTTGGGGAGGAATTCGATGAAGAGGAAAGAGCATTCTTGGCAAAGGGAACAGCATATGCAAGGGCTCTGAGGCAACAGGGGCCCACCCTCAGAGAACTACAGGTCATCTGTAGTTCTGTAGCCAGGGAGGTTCAAAATGTGAGGCTGACAGGTAGACGGGGGCTTGTAAGTTCTATTAGAGCACTTACGGTTTTATTGGGAGCATCAGTCTGACAGGGGGGATAGGTATGGACTTCCTGGAGTCGATGATGTTTGGGCTGGGCCCTGAAGGGTGAGTAGAATCCAGGCACATGAAAATGGGGAAGCGGGAATGGCCGAGCTCAGCGTGAGGGCCCAAAGGCCTGTGCTGTCACACATGCAGCACGGTGACAGTGTGTGCCGTGTGCCGGGCACTGCTCGTGAATGAGGAGGCACCTGTTCGTGCATCGGCTTCCTGCTAGAGGATTTGACCGGGAAGTTTTCAGAGTGGTCTAAGGTGATCTAAACTTGAAATGGAAGACCATCTTTAGCTTTAAGAGCCTCGCTGGCCCTGCCTCATCTTTCCCCTCGTCTCAGTCCAGTGAGTGTGCCTGTTTTGTTGAAGTAAAGCAAAAAAGCAGTGTTCTCACAGACTCACGCACGGGGGTCACAAGGTATGGAATTCGGAGGCAGTGGAGCGTAGGAAGGACATGACCGTGACCTCTAGGCATGAGGCACTCCCCATGCCAGGCACCTGATATATCATCTCATTTTAATCCTCACCGTAATCATAGAAGGTAGCTATTGGACCCATTTGACAGATGGCAAAGCTAAAGGTCAGAGAGCTGAGCTTTCTCCCCGGTCCCAGGGTGTACTGCGACAGAGTCAGGGTTTGAAGCCAGCCTGCCTGTAATCCTCCCTTTGCACCACATGGCCGCTATGGTCCATGTCCACCACTTCTTAACTGTGTGCCCTGCAAGTGACTCAGCCCCACTGGGCCTCAGTTTCTTGACCCGGAATATGAGTGTTGGCCTCGATGGACTAGAAGAAGGCATTGCAAACTTTACTGTGCCCATGAAGTGCTTGGCGGTCTTCTTCAAATGCATGTTCTAATTCAGAAGGGCTGGGAGGGGGCCCAGGGGTCAGCACTTCTGGCAAGCTCTCAGGTGGTGCTGATGCCTCTGGTCCATGGACCTCACTGGGAACACCAGGGCTGCTGGGTCATCTCCCAAGTTCTCACCTATCCACGGAGACTGACTCTTGCTCAGGAGAGGAGTGGAGGTATTTCTCAATCCAGGATCATTCAAGATACCTCTTTCCATTTCGTTCAGCTTCCAGGAAGAGGTCAGGGCAAGGAGGCTGTCTCCCCCTTTCTAGAAGAACCAGAGCCTTAGAGGGCACAGGGCTTGCCCACTCCTGGCAGTGCCTGGCCAGTGTTCTTTCCTGTACTCCCCAAGTCTCTCTGGGAGACAGGGCATTCTCCCTTGGGCAACCTCTTCTTCTTGGGCTCTAAGGGTCAGCATCTTCAGCAGGCATCTCCCATTCTGGATGGTCCCACAATTCCCCTAACGGGGTGGTCCATTCTGGCCAAGCAGCAGCATCCTCTGTGGCTGCTGGGGTGTCAGCCCGCTCCTTTCCTGCAGCCCATGTGGCGTGAGGGGGGTAGGGGCTCCCTGGAGGGAGGAGCCCAGGAGGAGGAGTTGGCTTACACCTGACAAGCCTGTCGTCTTGCCCACAGCCACTCTGTGAGGCACTGCCTCGCTTATGATCTCGGGACAGCTTTAGGCTTGCGGACCTGGAAGGAAGAAGGCACCGGAAGAGTGAATGTTTGCAGATGGATTTACAGGCCTCATATTTACCTGTATTGTCAGGGAGACGGGGCTGCAGGACTGAGTCACCCTGAGCGGGAAGGCCGCACCTGGCGCCTCTGGTGGGCTGAGCCTACGTGCACAGGACCTCCTCGGGCCCACTCAGCGGCTGCCGTTGCCTGAGCTCGTGCTGCTCCCCCTGCCGGGCTTCATCTTGGTCCTTCTAGGGCCTCCAAAGCCCTTCCAGAGGGCTTTCCCACCCACCTCCATCTTTCCTTTCTGTGACCTGGCCTGCAGCCAACAATCTAGCACGTGCCTAACACAGCACCTTGTGTAGATACATGGATGGCAAGTATTCGTTTGTGGGTAGATTTTGGAACCTCAGAACTAGCCATTACCCTCCAACTGCATTTCACCTCTCGGTATACAGTCAGCACTTATAAAAGGCTATTGGCACGGCCTCTCAGAAGCAGGGGGGCTGGAGGAGGGAGGGAACAGGGCTGAACGCTTTGCACCAGCCTGCAGGGCGGCGTACCCCCAGAGAAGTCACCTTGGCTTCCTTCCTTTATAAAAATGTTTGGAAGCTGCACCCCACCCACCGCCCTCCCAGTCTCCCCAATCCCTCTGTACACAGGGCCCTTGGGTGGCAGCGGCTGTGCCTCCTGGCTGGAATAGAACCCGCCACCCAGCTCCGAGCACACCCGGTAGCCTCTTAGCACAGTGCCAGGGTCTTGGGCGGTCTGGGTGGTCTGCCAGGGGAAAGGGGACTGAAGGACAGGCTGGCCCATCCTGCTGCCACGACCCGCAGTCCTGCTAAGCAGGAGAGCCCTGGCAGATCAAGCAGGGTAGAGGCACAAGAATTCCTCCTGGGAGCCAGAGCCCCCAGGTGGCCCTTGCGCCTTTCCAGAGGTGGAAACACCTCTTCCTGGCAGGGTGGAATTGCAGAGGGCAGGCAGACGCATTGTTGGAGCCTGCTGCCATGTGGTATGGGGTGGCACACCCCGCGGGGGTATCCCAGGCCTTTTTCTCTGTGACATGGTGAGCAGCTGATAGGGCAGAGACCCACCCTCCTCTTTGGCCCCCCAATAGTGCACCCTGCTGGCGGGCTTGTAGACTTTGGGGACACATGCTTCTCCTCCCCATAAAAAAGGATACGCCCATCAGATAACTTGATCCAAAAGCTGAACAAAATCATGTCAATGGCTTAGCACATGGTTGCATGCAGTAAGTACTCAAAGAAATATTAACTCTATCTCTTGCACCCCCAGAAAAGACTTTACTCTGTAGAATAAATCGAATGACTCCAAGGCTTTCTGTGTCCCCGAGATCTCATAGAAACCAAAGCAAGCCATGAGGCCCCAGACTCCTCCGCGGGATGTACAGTGGAGGGGAGAGTGGTCATAATCTCTCTGGGATGCGTTCAGGGAGGGTTAGATGGCAGAGTCCGTAGGAACTAGAACTTGGCACGTTCTCAGCTGTCCCCACATGTTAGCTGCTGCAGCGACCAGTTCTTGAATCTCATGAAGGGAAATGTTAACCAGGATTATTCTGCATATAAAGTACAACCGCTCTTCTTTCAAGACCCTGTTCTTTCCCATTCCTTTTCCAATTTAATTTCCCGATGGTTTTTCACTTCTGTTCTGTTTAAAAAGGAGAGAAGGCTCCTTGAGGCAGGACTGGAGTGTTCCGATCCTATCCTCACAAGCTGTGAGGAGGCCAGGGGATGGGATGGGGTGGTTTTGAGGGAAAGTAAAAGGAAGGAATTAGAGATAGGACCAGTAACAACTAGAATTGTGAGAGGTTTCTGGCCTGTTTTATGATGTAGAGAAGCTGGAATTTCTGGACTGGGTTTCAGAGGCATGGTCCGTGTGCTGGAAACATCGGGAGAAGGTACAGTTACTTGCTGGCTGCATGACTTCTTGGGGTCACAACCTGACACTTGACTGTGGCCCCAAAATGAGCCCGAGTCCTACACTGGCAGAGATTTGCCATTTTCCCAACTGCGGTCCTCAGTCACCCTGAGCCCATGGCTGACACAGGGTAAGGATGGTCCCCTGCACCCTTCCCACCGCCAGGAAGGTCCTTGCCACCACCCAGGAGAACCCCCTCTTGTTGAAAGAAGCAGCTGGGTAAGCAGAGCAGGGGAAGGAGGTCCTGAGTTTATGTATTCCACACGTGGTCACTTCTGTTCCTCTTTCTGGCTAAGCGCAGGCAAAATTACTCTTTGGAAATGCCACACCATTCATCCAGCAGCTCATGTCAGGCTTCAAGGGCACCTACTTCAGCTGGGGGTCAAGTAGGAGAAGGTGGGGACTAGGTAGAGGATGGAAGGGCTGGGGGCTCTGTCCTGGTGGATGGGGTCATCTTTTACCAGTGGACAGGACCCTATTGCTATCTTTCTTGTTCTCAGAGAAAGCGGGTTTGGCTTGAGCTCCTAAGTGGACCGTGTCCCAGGGCAGGAGTCCGCACTCTGATTAATGGATGTTAGCTGCAGTGAGGAGCTTCTTGGTTCACAGAGCACTGCTGTGTGGTCTTTTACTTTGGTCGCACATCGCAGTCACTGTGGGGAGTGAGTAGACAGGGCAAACATCACTGAGACCCCTTTCACCTGGGGGAACCCAGCCAGAGCTGCAGGGGAGGCCACCGTGTACTCAGTGACACATTCATAGTCTCACCTTGGGTCCTCAGACCCCAGGCTCTGCAGCTGCCCCTCTGAGTGGGAGTCTGAGGACCAAGTAGAGCTCAGAAGATTCTAGACCATAAATTCCAGGCACCACTTGGATTAGTCGGGTTGCTCTAGAGAAACAGAACCCTGTTGGTATTTCTCTAGAAACAGAACCCACAGGGTTCTTTCTCTCTGGGGAAACACATACACACATGTATGTCTATAGAGAGTAAGGGAGAGAGATCTATTTTAAGGACTTGGCTCACATGAATGTGGAAGTGCCAGTTCAAAATCTATAGCTTAGGCTGGCAGCTGGAGATCCAGGGAAGAGTTGCAGTTTGAGTCTGAAGGCAATCTTCTGGGAGAATTCCTTCTCCATCCAGGGAGGTCAGTCTTTTTTTTTCCTATTAAGGCCTTCAACTGATTGGACACGGCCCACCCACATTATGGAGGATAATCTGCTTTATTCAAAGTCTACTAATTTAAAGGTTAATGTCTTCTAAAAATACCTTCACAGAAATAAAATGTTTGACCAAATATCTAGGTACCCAACCAAAATTAATACACAAAGTTTACCAGCTCACCATCTCACATCTGAAGAGCCAGTAATAATGGAAAAAACTTCCTCAGCCATCCTTCCCCATGATACTCTAACAGCTTTGTGGAATAGTTGCGAATGGCAAGGATTAATCAGTTTATCCTGTAAATACACTACACTCAATCCTGACTTTGCACCAGGCACTGGGTTAGGCCCATCAAGTCACTCCCCAGTTCTTTCCCTCTTGAGAATCCAGTGGAAAAGACAGACACTGAATGACTAATTACCTGAATCTGTCCTATTTAGTGTCCAGGGTGATGAGTCCCACAGAGCGCAACTAGGACAAGGTGTGTGAGGATGACTGGCATGGGACCTGGCCTAGGGTCAGGGTTGATTGGGTCTTCTCTGAGGTGGTAACGTTCAAGCTGAGCCCTGAAAGGACAAGCAAGTAGGTCAGGGAAAGGTGGAAGAGGAGAGGGTATGGGGTCAAGGGGCCATGCATGTGAAGGTAGGAAAGGATTTGGCACATTTGAGACTTGGAGGGAAGCTGGCAGTGTCCACAGGTTGTGCACTGTGCAAGTGAAGGAGAACCTGTCTGAGGCTGGAGAGGAAGGCAGAGTGTCCACCCCCAAGCTTTCTAGGCCCATTCAGGATCTTTAACTGTAGCCTAAAGGCATAAGAGCCCCTGCAAACTTTGAGGCAAGGGAGTCACATGAGCAGATTTGTCTTTTGGCAAGTTGCCATCAGTGGACTGCAGAGAGTGGACGGGAAGGAAGCAGAGATGTGGGAACCTTAGGAGGTGATTGCAGGTTTCCAGCAGGGAGACCGTGGGGGGACTTGAGCCATGGAAGTGCCACAGGGATGGATAGCAAAGAAAATATTTGAGGAGCATCTGGGAGGCAGAACCAACAGAACCCCATGATTGTCTGGACCTGGAAGATGAGGACAAGGAAGGAATCAAAAATGCATGCAGCTGCCTCCCATTAGTAAAGTAGGGCACCGAGAGGCCCAGAGAGACGTGGCATTTTGCCTGAGTTTACCCCACCAGTGATGTGGGAAGCTGGGATGCAGTCCCCACCTGCTGAACCACACCTCTGGCACATTTCTGGCTGATAGTCTTTAATTCACCTGGTTCTTCGTGGTGCTAATACAGCTAAAGCTTAGACTCCAGGTAGTGGTCTGTCTTGTCCATTCTGAGTGCTTGACCACCAGCTCCAGCCCTGTAGCCAAGGACTGAATGATTGCTGCCTGAGCCCCAACCAGGCCCTGACCCTGGTCACCCACACAGTCCTGCTCTTGGTCTCTGGTGGCATCCCGCTCATGGCCTCTTGGTTCTGCCACCCTCCACCTGGGTAGCGAGCGGCGCCTCTGTACCCGGTGCTAGGCTAGGCACTGAGCCCCAGGTGTCCAGGCAGTTGAGGAGAGGGTGTAGTGCTTTGGGGCGCTGGGGGCCTGCAGCAGCACAGGCAGCAGAAAGGTTGTGGCTTTGCAGATGGATGGCCCCACTTCTGCCACCATTCTGCTGTGTAGCCATGGGCAGCTTACCTGGCCTCTCTGAGCATGTTTTCTTACTGCCAGCCGGGGAATCCCAGGACCTACGTTTTCGTTGAGGTATGGCTTAGAGGTATTGTTTGTACAGAATCTAGCATAGATTTGTTACTCCATAAATATCAGCCCGTTAACTTTTCTTTGCACTCGTTAATTGTACAGCTACTATGTACCTGGATGTGGGGGCCTTTACTGGGTCCTGGGGGTAAGAGGTGACAACCAGAGCCTCCTGGCCTTGTCAGAATTTCTAGCACACTCCCATGCACGGAGACGTGCTTTGCAAGTAAAAGGAACCCAGGAGGGTTTCAGAGACAGTGGCTTCCCCTGAGCCCTACACCATCCATTTTTCAGGAGCATCTTTGCAACATACAACAAAAATCCAGGTCATTTTAAAATGGAGTGGAGACGCTGCTGCAGAGTGGGCGGAGAGAGGCATCAGTCTGGGCCTCTGGAGGGGGACAGTGACTCTGTTTCCTGTCTTGTGATGAATGCTGGGCACACCACAGTCTGGACACTCCTTGGAAGCCTTGGGGGTGTGTAGGGGAGGGTCAGGAAGGACAGAGGAAGCTTCTATTCAGCCTGCTGGATGCACCGAGGACCTGCCTTCCAATACTGCTGGCCCCATGGCATGTGGCATCTTCAGAGGTCATCAGCTGCAGCCCAGAAACACCTCCCCTTCTGGAAATTCACAGGTCAGCCTGACGCAGCCGTTGGTCCACCCTGATCCGGCATACCTGGGGAGTCTGGAGTCGGGGAGAGATACCCACTAGGGGACACGTTTCACAAGCCCAGATGAAATGCCGAGGTCCAGCTGGAGAGACGCTGGGTGAATGCGGCCGGCCGGGCATGGTGCGGTGTTCGGAGCATGCCCACCTCGAAGGCAGGGATTGGGTCCTCTGATAGAACGGGTAGTCACCATAGTCAGGGTGTTGGGGTTGTGCAGTGGAAGGAACCCTGTACTTGGAGTTCAAGAGGGTGGATCGAGGTTCTGGATGCATCTCTGACTCTGTGAGATTGGGAAAGTCCCCCATCTCCCACCCCCCCCACCCAGCTGGGCCCTCAGAACATCAGAGAGACCAAGTGATGCCTAAGAGGTCCCCCAGGCCTCCCACCATGTCATTCATTTGTTTAGTCATTCGTTCCCAAGCACCTGGTACACACAGCCCTGTGCTCAGACACCTGGACAGGGACAGGCACCCTCGGGAGCTAGGCACAGGGTATGGTGTGTGACTACATTCTGTTTCTCTCTGCTTCGACTATGAGAGTCTTAGTTACCTCCGGAAACCAGACTCAAGAAGACCACAGGTTACCCTCTTCAGAGCCATCCTAAGGAATGCTTTTCAGCTTCCCACGTAGCTTCCAAAGAGGCGGCAGGCAGGCAGGTGGGGAAGCTCCTGGAGCAGTCACCCCCCCTTGCCCTCAGACCACCTTCCATAGACAGCACTCTTTTCAGATGAAAATGGTTGGACTCAGAAGCACATGGCCTAGACCCTGCATCCTTCTGAGGACAAGGGAGGCCAGTGTTTTACCCTGTAGCACTCTTGCCTTCTGATTTGCTGGCAGGCAGTTCTGGGAGCCCCCAGAGAACTAGGGTGGGCTTGCTAGAACTGTCTGGTCTGGTCCAGTCCTCTCTTTTTACAGATAGGGAGACTAAGGCCCATGGAGAGGCATGGATCTCCCCCAGGTCACCTGGCAGGCACCCGCTGAGCTGACCAGCAGCTTCGCTGCTTTCTCCAGCTTCCCGGGGAGGGGTTTAAGGACACACCCATGGCCTCGGCTCCCTGCAGGAGGACAGCAGCCTCAGAAAGCCCGCAGGAAAAGTCACCGTTTGGCTTACCAGATGTTTTTGGAGCTCCCTATGGCAGAGAGATTTCTGTGTCTTTGGAGAGCTCGCTACGGGAAGGGCCAAGCGCATGCCGGTCATTCATTCTCTCAGGCAGCCAGCCATGCACTCCTTCATTCACCCTTTCATTCTCTTGTCCATCTCTTTATTTGCCTTAGTTTTTCACTCGCTCATTTAATCGTTGATTCACTGGCCCATTTACTTGTCTATGGATCCATTCATTTAACAAGCCAATGCATAGCACTGAGCCCGTGCTCACTGGGGAGACCGATCATGACGGTGGGCAGCCTGGAGGCAGGCACCGGCTCAGGGCGAGTGGGCTGGAAGGAGACCCCCAGCGGAGGTGGCAGCCAAGCTGACCTCTGAGGATGAGCAGGAGTTCTCCTGGTGAGAGAGGAGGAAGGACCGTCCCTTGGCTCCTAATGAGGTTCTCAGGGGCTGCTGGACCTGCACTGCCCAACCCCCTTTGCCCCTCAGCCTGGGCAGAAGGAAGCACAGTGCGAGCTGCAGCCCAGGCCCAGCTCCTGGAGCTGTCCACCTCTGGCCTTGACTCCGTGGCTGTGGTCACTGGTTTTCCCCAGGCTGTATGGGGGTGCAGGAGGTGGCGAGCCCGGCTGGGCGCGAACAGCTTCGTCTTCTTTCTTTCCAGCTATATCTTGGCTTGTGGCCAGCCTTCCAGATGATTATCTGGGGTACATATTTCCACGTGGCCTCCTCTACTACTGCTCGTCTGCCTCAGAGGAAAGGAAGGAAAGGAGAGTGGGAGGGAGGATTAGTAAAGTCAACAAAAAATGTCTTTATCTGATATGATAGCCGTGAAGGCCATGGTGTTTGGATTCAGACCTGGATTCAGATTCTGCTCCTCCGTTCACCAGCTATGAGACCGTGGATGGCTCTCTCTGAACTTGTTTCCCTCTCTAAATGGGACTAATAGCACCTAACTGGCAGATCGATTGCATTGTTTAACGCCTTTCAGACACACCGTAGGTTCCCAAAATATGGTGGCAAAAGTTTTACTATGCGTCCACTTGCTGCCCAGCTGTGCAGCCCTTCCAGTGTGTTGGACCACCTGTGAGATGTGGGGCTCCACACAGATGAAGCAGTCACAGCCCAGCTGTGAGACCGACAGGTTCTGCCCTCCTTATGTGTCCTGCTAGAGCCTGGGTCTGAGGTCCGCTCAGAACACTCTGAGGAACCATGGAGGGCTCTGGAAAGAAGGCGACATCCTAACCAGGCCTTGAAAGCCGAACACTTAGGCTTTTCCCCGAGTCCACGTAGCATCTTGCAGGGGAGTGTTTGGGATGGGTCCTCTGTGAGGGGACCCCTGACCCTGTGGCTTCTGGATGCAGCCTGGCTCTGCCCTGCAGGTGCTGGGAGTGGGGGTGGTGATCTTGGTCAAATTTCTGAGCTTCTTGGAGTCTGTTTCATCCTCTGTAAATGGGAAAATAATACCCACTTCATAAAATGGTTTTAAGTGCAAACATTAAATTGTGTCAATGCATCAACCAGTGCCTGAGACGTAGTAGGAGCTCTGGAGATGTGACTGGTCGTCTTATCACAGCTGTGGTAGGGGTGGGGGTTGGGGGCAGGAGGCTTGGAAAGGGGCATAGAGAGAAGACAAAAGGGAAGTGGGCTTGACTAGGGCCAAAGGGAGGGTGTTAAAGGCAGAGGCCGAGCCTGCCCTGCTGCCCCCTTCCTCTTCTAGCCCTGAGCCGGCTATCTCCCCAGCACTCTCTTCTCCAGCCCCATGCAATTTCTTGCCATCCCTCCCCCTACTCAATTTCTGTTCCACTTCTGTTCCCTCAGCCTTGCTCTTCCCCCATGTGTCAGATGTTACAGTCTTTTTCCACCTGGACCTTGGCCTCAGGACTCTGCAGGTGCGCCCTCCTTCTGAAAGCCCTCCTGGAGGGACCCTGTTTCTAGTAGTGAACCCCTCCCTCCCTGCACGCCCCCTCCTTGCCCCTCTTTCACGTGTGCAAGTGACGACCTTCCCCTTTGGTGTGTTTGCTTCACTGTCCCCTCACTATATAGACGGCGAGCGCCTGGAGGCTGAGGGCCTGCGGGGGACTCAGCTTTGGGTCCCGAGCTTTTGCAGGTTGAATGAATGAATGAATGAATGAGCGAACGCAAGGACTTCGAGGGGGAGGCTGGAGCAGGCAAGGCTTTGTTCAGGGCCTGTCCTCAGCAGTTTTCATCCCCCTCTGTTGCTTCCTGAGCTCCCCCCACAAACCTGTAGCCGCTCTGCTCCCGAGGGGCTGGGGAGGGGCCAGGGGTGCTGGCCGCCCTGTGCCAGGGATGCCGCTTTCGTTTGTCTTCAGGGCTGTCTGCGGCCTCCTCAGCAACTCCAGGTCCTTGCAGACCTGCAGAAACAACTTTACCCTCTCACCCAGCACCCCCCACCCCAAAACAAACACAGCCACTGCCAGAGAGCCACAAGGGCTCACAATGAGAAACAGGTGTCTCCCAGAGACCTATCAGCCCAGGCTGTGCAGCAGCTTGGGGTCACCGCCTGGGGGCAGGGGAGGGTGTGGGCATGGCAGCGCTCACCCGCTCAGACGGAGGGCCCAGCACGGGGTGCAGCAGCCACCTCCCTCCCACCCTGCTCACAGGAGTCTGTGACTAACAGGAACATCCCCTCCCAGCCCAGAGGAGCCAGGGCGCGCGGGTTCCAGCTGGGCCCTTGCTGGGTATAGTGCTGGGGGGACAGCTAGACTTGGACAAAGGCCTGGCCCTCATGCCCACCCACTGTCTCAGGCTTCTGCTTCACCCCAGGGAGTCAAAGAGCACGAGTGTCCTTATCACCCGGCTTTAATCCCCACTTAGCCCCTTACAAGCTCCATGAACCCCAGCAGCTGCTTTTGCCTCTTGGAGTCTTACTTTACCCACCCATGAAATGGGTCTATAAAGACACTCCCCACCGGTGGTGGGCCAGGACTCTGGGTGGTAGCTTACACATGCATGTGTCTAAATGACCCCAGCTCAGGGCCTGGGCTGTAATACATGTTTATTAAAAGTCAGCCCCCATGTCTCTGGCCCAGGATCCATCACTAAGGGACTGTCTGAAATTGGGCAAGGCGTTTTCACCTGTCCCCGGCCTTTAAGAAGAGTCTGTAAGCTCCATCTGTCCCCTGACCTCCTGAGGCCCAGTCCCAGGGAGCTGCTGCGCATCTCCCACCTGGGTCCGCCCACCTGTTGCACTTCCCAGCTTCTGTGTGATGTTCCTCTGCCTGGAATGCCTTTCCCCAGTTGTCTCACTCCTTTCAGTCACAAGACATGCTTCCTGAGTACTTACTATGCACGAGGCACTGTTCTGAGCCCTTGGAATATGTAGGTGAAAAAGCCCTATCTTCTCCTGCTCCCAGGAGTCCCTGTCCCCCGCCACGTCTGCCTTGTGCCACTTATCTCACCGTACTGAGGTGGGCTGTTCGCACATCTGTCCTCCCCGTGACTAAGCTCCTGGAGGGCAGGAACCACATCTAACCAGGTCTCGACCCACAGCACCAGGCACAGAGGGTGGATTCACTGCGGAACCCCAGCATCCGCCTGGGAGCCGAGTGGGCTTGGGGCCCAGTCAGAGCCTGCGGGCTGAACAAGTGAAGGGGGCCTGGCAAGCTTGGCTCCCCTGCGGCTCCTGCCGGAAGGGTAACTCCATCTCTGTGCCCCCCCACCCCGACCCCCGTGGCCAGTTTCAGATTCTGCTGGCTCAGCCCCCTCAGCGGTGCCAGTGCACCCAGCGCTTTCCGCTGCGGAGGGGGCCTCGGGGTCCAGACACCTGGAAGGTTTGGCCGTGGCAGGAGAGAGGCCGGTGGGTGCTGGAGTGGTCTTCTGTGTTTGTATTGGAAGCAGGCTCCTTGCATGCCAGCGCTCGCCCCTGATTTTAATTATCCAATTGCACACTGCTGCTAAAATTGCCCGTGGGCAAATGAGCTGGCTCCGGGCCCCTTCCTTCATTAATTCTGACAGTCCGTCATGTTGCGCCCACGGGGGCCCGCTCTCCTCCCGCGGCAGGCTCAGTGGACTCTGTCCAGGTCACCGGGACGGGAACCTGAGAGAAGGAGCTGAGGGGAGGAAATGTCCCAAGAAAAACCCTGGTGATGGGGAGGGGCTTCGGGTTAGAGCCTTCGCTCCTCCTGATGCCCTGGGGTCTGCATCACGGATTCTCGGATTCTGGTTCTTGGAGGCCTGGGCCAGGAGTCATCTTGCCAAGGTGACGGGGAAAGGCACTTGAGAAAGGCGTCTGTGACAGTCGGCCCAGCCATGAAGATGAAATGAGGGACGCTTTGCCTGTGTGCGCGCACAGTAGGTTCTCCTCTCCTTTCCCAGTTCCTTTATTTACTTGCTTGTTGTTCTTCCTGGTGTTTCAATCAGAAAAGACGCTTCTGCTCCTCTGAAGTCAGGTGACGGGGCAGCAGGACACGCGGGAGGGGAGGGAGCAGGGAAGTGGGCATCCAGGACTATGCCAGACGCCTTGATAGGGGCTCATGGTCACCGGCTGCCCACCACCCGACATGTCCCTATCCTGCCTCTGTGCTGGGACCTCAGGAGACAAAAACAGACACGTAGCATGTCATTGGTGCAAGTCAAGTGGGGAAGGGTAGACCCCTGATCTAAGGAGGAAGAGCAGAGTAGATGCTCGGGGTAAGCTACCCGCTGCTCCGCCAGAGCCCAGGGTTCTTACGGGGTGTCTGTCTACCATCTAAAGTGGTGTCATGTAGGTCACTCCCCAAGTGTCCACTCTTTTGGTGGGACAATCACTGGAAACCATATTGGCTATTGCAGCTGGAGAAAAGGCTGTGCCCTCCTCATTGCTTGTGGGTGCTGAGCAGAGAGTGGGTCTGTGTCTGGAGGAGGTGGTGGGAATGGAGCAGAGGAGCCCCAGGGGCTGAGGGAGCAGGGGCAGCATGGAGAAGAGACGTGGGGAGGACTGAACCGCTTTCCCCCGAAAGCCTGCAGGGCTGGCCTGGTGCAGAGGGAAAGAGGGGCTCTCAGAAGAGGCCGCTGGACCTGGTGGGGAAGAACTGAAGATCACAGCTGAGAGCCGCCAGCCCCTTGGGGCTCAGTCAGCTCCTACACGGTGGGCGGCGGTCCGGCCTCTGCTGGGACAGCTGGGTTAGGGATGCTGCCTGGTCAGCTGTGCCCTTCCCAGCTTTGTGGCCCCAGACAGGTCATCTGCCTCTGAGCCCTGGTCCTCTCTGCTGCCCCGTGGGGAGGGTACTGACTAGGGAGTATGATGGGCAAGACCTCCCCCCTCCCCCAGACACCCGTGCCTGGAAGGAGGTATTTCCCCTGTCACATAGGCCTGGACACAGAGGGGCTGCCTTGGAGGCCGTCGGTCCAAGGGACAGGATGAGGCCAAGTGTCCCATCTCCCCAGCCTGGCACCGCCCTGTCAGCCCTTCCAGTGCTTGGTAAATGCCCCCCCCCCCGACCGTGAGTTGGAACTCCAGGGCTCCAGGAAATGTTGTTACAAATTGTTTTTCCACCAGAGCACATACTGGATTTTCCATGGCACCTCCAGCACATTTTCGGGAAATCCCAGGTGGTGGGGATGGGGGCTGAGACCCTCCAGAAAGGCCAAGGCCCCGGTGAACCAAAAGACGGCTGGGTTTTATTTAATCATAAGTGCATATATGTCTCAACCTTTGAATACTGGAAAGGAAAGGGAAAAGAAAAAAAAAAAAAAAAAAGCCCGGCAAACCAAAAAAACACACACATCGCTTTGCTGTGGAGGGTAATTACTCTGAATTCAGTTAAACCAACTTGCTCTAGCTAACTAGATTAGTTTACATCTTGTGGTAGAAAAAGAAATACAAATTACTTAGATTGCAATAAACCATGTTTTTCTAACTAAATAGATTAGTTTATATCTTGTGGCAAGAAACAAGAAGGAGAATGGCTCAGAAATGCCGGTCGCTCGCTCCTGGCTGCTCACTCATGCAAAGAAGCGTGTTTTCTGCGTGACCTCTAGCCCTGGAGCCCTGTGCCTGCCTCCGCCCCCGCCTCCAAGACATGCAAAGAATTGAGACTGGGGAAAAGAAAACAAAGCCACCTCCAGCCCGGTCACGGTGATGAGGGGACCTGACTGTGTTCTGGTGTCACCCTGTCCACCCAGATCGCAGTTGCTTCGGTGAACGTGGGCTTGCTGACTGCCCACTACGTGCGGGCTGGAGGGCGAGGCACTGGGGAATAGGCCAGCTCTGTGCCGTGAGACCCACGTAGCCACGCTTGGCTCATTCGGTTGCTCTGCCGTCTCCGTTTTAAAATTCTTAAGAATTTAGGAACGTGGGGCTCCACGCTTGTGCTCTGCCCTGGGCCCTGCAGATCATGCCCTGGGTCCCGGAGGAGAGACAAGGGATAGAGGAGGCCAGAGCCTGCCCTCCCAGGAGCGCATAGCCTTGTAGGAGACACGTCGTGTGTGGTTAGTATTTGTCAAAAGGATCTTTGCCTGTACAGAATTGACAGTGCATTGTCTTAAGTGATTCCAGAAAAATGTCAATGATTTGACGGGTCTCCGGCCTTTTCTCCCCAGTAAGAACAGAAGACACTTGTTCCTACATGTGTCTGTCTTTCTCTCCTAAGATTGCCTGGGAGAGTCAAAGTGTAATGGGTACCAGCAGTTTCTAAGGAGACTTGTCGAGCTAAGTGTCTCTCCCAGGGCTGTCTGAGGGCTTCTACAAGGGTCACTGCAGTGGAGAAAATTCATTCTAACCATCAGAACGCAGCCCATGTGTTATGCCCCATTAAGGTGTCCCCTATGATGCACTGTCTTACTGTGTCGTTTCAATGAGTTTATAAAGGGTAGAGTGGCTTTAGGGGATGCAGCTCAGTCTTCTCCCACAGAAAAGTCCTAGCTGGGTGGTGCCTGCCCCGAGAAGGGCACAGCCTCTTACTTCTCTGCTGAATGAGGTACCGCTTTCTCTCCAGGAGGGCTGGCCACTGCTGCGCGGGTGCTCCAGGCCTGGGCAAGGAGAGGTGCCGACATGGACTTGGACCCCTCAGTGCTGTCACATCCCATCAGCCACAGCTGGGAACCCTGACCATGGCACCGCAGGGGAGGTGGGGACTGGGCTCTCTTCTGGGCCACCGCGTGCCGCGTGAGGTATAGGCAGGTACGTGTGTCTCTGTTGTTTGAACTAGGCTATAGGCTCAGGGGAACAATGACTTGGCCCAGGTCGTGCAGCCTGCAGGTCTGGGCGTTTTCTAAGTACCCACGCTGGTTTACTGCTCCAGGGGTGTGGGCTCCTGGAAGTAGCCTCCTGGACTCCAGGGAGGCTGGGAGAGGGTACGTCACCCCTGGATGGTTCCACTGCAAGCCCCTGTAACTGAGGGTTATGGACTCATTCTTGTACCCACTGAGGGACGGGATACTCACTACTTCGCCTTGCCATCCTAGAACCTTGTTGGCTATTAATTACTGCCATTTCAGTTCAGCAAATGATAACCAGATGGTCCTGGACAAACAGAACTATGGGGCTGATTGGCGGGGCCCCTGATCTGGGCTGGGGCGTCAGGAAAGGCCTCCTAAGGACGTCACCCTTTCGGAAGTCAGTGTTCAAAGATGAATTGGCGTTATTTCCTAGCCCTGCGACTTTGGGCAGGTTATTTAACCTCTCCAAACCTCACTTTCCTCATCTGAAAAACGGACATAGTAGAAGTCTCTACTTCATACAGCTAAAGTGAGAACTCTAACATCTCTGTAGGTATTTCGTAGATGTCTGTTGTTGGTGAGAGCACACCCCATAGAAGATCTGGCAGGGAAAAAGGTGAAATGATGAACAGAGCACAGGCCACTCACGAGGCTAGACAGGAAGATAGGGAGTGGGGGCAGCAGGAGATAAGGAGAAGGGTTAGGAAGCTCTCCCCTCTCATCAGCCCCTCTCTGCTGGCCTCGATCCGTGTCCTGTAACTGGGTCTGCTCCCCCTGCCCAGATGGGGAAACTGACAGGCTTGTGTGTGGCTGAGCTGGTTCCTTGTGAGAGCTCAGGCTGGGGCCAAGGCCAGAGAGGCTTACCGGTGAGCTCGGCATACGGAATGGAGGGAGAAAGGGACAGAGGAGGTAGGTAGAGCCTGGAAATGGGAGAGCAGGAGAGGCCGGGAAGGAGAGAATAGGAGCCAGGAAAGACTGAGCCCTCAGCTTTTGTAACGGGACAGCAACCAAGCCTACAGCTAGGTTATATGAGCCCCATTTGCAGATGAAGAAACTGAGGCTCCAAGGACTTTTTGACTGACTTAGTTCACCCAGTTAGTGATCTGATTCCAAAGCTTTCTCTCTCTCATTTTCTTCTCTTAAAAAAAAAAAAAAAGAAAAAAAAGAAAAAAGAAAGAAAGAAAAAGAAAAAGCCTCACACGGACTGGTATGTATTATTATAGAGTATGTAATCTTTATAAAAGGCATAGAAAAAATTATAAAATTCTACCATCTGGTGGGATAACCGCCGTTAACATTTGATGACTATCCGTCCTGACATTTCCCCCATCGATGTCTCTCTCAATATACATGCATGGAGAGGAATACGTATTTATGAAAATGGGAGCATTGCTATGCACACTGTCCTTTAGTCCGTTCACCGTATATCGCAAACATCTTCCCACCTCAGTGAAAACATACCCATGCTATCGTTTCTAGTGGTTACAGAACACATTTAGACCATCAGAATTTCCACAGGCACACAGGAGAGAACACAGCAAGATGACTTTCTCATGAGAAAGGAAAAGAAATCCGGGAACTTTGAAGTAAAAAGGCCAAAACGAACCAGCCTTTCTTTCCTTCTCCCGCACACACCCAAGTACCATTCCCCTGAGTTTACCTAGGGGCTGGCCCTAAGCCATCCTGCCTCCACTGAATCTTTCGATCGCCTAACTTTATGGCTAGAAGGAACAGAAAGCACATTTCTTTAAGTCATTTTTCCCTTTTCCCTTCCCACAGAAGGGAAAAAGGTCAAACAAAACATTTTGAAGGTTTTCCTGCCAACTTGCTTTCTGGAGTAAGGACTCTTTCCTCTGCATTTCTCCCAGTGTCTTGGTGCCCGGGCTCCTGGTCCGTCCGGTGGATAACCGAGAGTAAGCATGGATGCACCTTGGGCACAGGCTTCTCCCTCCATGACGTGGCATGGTAGAAAAAGCACCAGACCCAAAAATCAGACAAATGAGGTTCAAATCCTGGCTTTCCCCCATATTTCCAGGACGACCTCAAGCCCTGGTTCATGTCTGAGCCTCAGTTTCCTAGTTATTAAGTGGAAGGGATACAGGGAATGTGAATGGTGGTTGGTGGGGGTATATGGCACAGAAGAGAATGGTACTCAACCAATCATTTTTGAAACTCTATTAGTTTCTACTCTCAGAGAATTTTCTTTAAGAGGTGGGCCCGCCTGTTTCTTGGTTAAATATCCCCTTTATTCAGTAACTGAAGAGAGCTCAGAAGTCAGAATCCAGTGACCAAAAGACTCCCTTGTAAAAAGCCGTGTTCGTGGCCCAGTCCAATGAATGAACGAATCCCCCATCGTGAAAGAAATTGTTTCCGATACGCATCAGAATGTATTGGCCAAAGCAGCTTGGGCCTGCCGCCCCAGCTGCCGGAGGTGATGGCACCGCTGCCTGAATTGCCACACTCTTGCCCTTGGAACCTGTGTGCGATTGGAGCCAGACTCCTCCCAGCAGCAGCGGCCAGGACTCACATGGGCTGCTTGGCACATGTCAGCAGGAGGCCTCCAAGCGAACTGCAAAGGACAGGCCCCAATTGTCTGCAGAAGGGGCTGGAACTGGACAAGAACTGTGTTCCTCGGGCACATCGTGCCTGTTGCCAGAGGGCACCGACAGCACAGGGGAGTGGACCCTCCGCCAAGCTCTTGGTTACCCTCAAGAGCCAGTCCAAGGGACCTGTGTTTTCTTTGCTGCGTTATTAAGCTGTCTTTTGCTTTTAAGGTTCCCAGACCTGTCATAATACAGACCATGTAGCCAGGATGCTGGGCCCCCGTTCCTTTGAACTGCAGGGACGGCACAGAGAAATCCCGCTTTCCCTGCGGGGCGGTTGACAGCCGGCTGACAGTCCCCAGCCAGGCTGCTCCCACAAGGGGTTCAGCCATGCGGGTCCAGGCGTGGGCAGTCGGTCTTGTCCCTGTGGGGAGGCTGATGGAGCCCTGCCACCTTCACACGCTACTGGGGGAGTGTAGAGCTGTGAGCAGGGGAGGAAGGGCAAATGTAAGATGGCGATCAGAACTCCTGGGTTCTTGGAAGGTCTCAGCCCATCACAAAGGGCTTGGAGCTCGGCACCCCAGTGGGCCTGGCTGAGTCTAGCTCTACCGTGTCCTCGCTGCTGACCTTCAGCACGTTCCTTTCCTTCACTGAGCTTCGGGATAATAAGGGTGCCCTCACAGGATTTGCTGTCAAGATGACATGATCACGTGTTTCCTCGATGGGGAGCCCTGTGCCCCGTCTGCGGCTCGCAGCACATCAGTGGCGCTGTTACTGCTCATTGCACTGGGCACATGCAGGGCTGGCAGCCAGGAAACCTGGCTCTTGATCCCAGCTCTGCTGCGGGCCTGTGGTGTGACTTCAGGCAGGTCTGTGCCCCTCTCTGAGCGGACCTTAACTTGCTTCTCAGCCTGGAAATGGAGAGATGGCAGCAGTGCCGTGAAGGCCTCCAAGCCCGGGGGTAAGGCCTGGGTCTAAGAGTGGCAGGTACAAGGGGATAGAGGTCAGTAAGATTCCAGGTAGGATCAGTAGGCAGGTCTTGCCCAGAATTAAAGTTTCTGCTTTGGTACCTCTTCTCTTTCCCTCTGAAACTGGGTTAGTGTTGTGAATACGTAAGGAGACTGCTTCTAAGTGTGTGTGCTATGTGCCCCCCCCCCAAACACCTGCCAGAGAGACCAGGGCCTGGGCAGGCAGTGGACAAGGCATAAGATACAGTGGAGGGAGGGAAGAGGGGGAGAGGGATATGCAGAGAAAGAAGCAGAGAAAGGTGAGTGTTTATAAGGAACCTCAGAGCTGGGGGCATGCGGGGTCAGCCCTAAAGAATAGGGCTGAAATGAAAGGACGTATTTCCCATCTGACGTGGAAGGGCAGCCACAGGAGGCCAGGGCCGTGGGTGGCTGGGGGAGCCGTGTTGATGCTGGGTGCTAATTCATTTCTGATGTCTGGGGTGGGGAGGTGGCAGTGCTGACTCTCCAGAGAACTCCGGCCAGAAGCAGGCCCGTGGAGTGCTGAGTTGGGGGGAATCTTCAGACCCCTCTCTTCTCAGACATCTGGCTAGCACCTCCTTCCCTGTCCCCCGCTGCCAAGGGCCTGGCCAGGCCTGGTTCTCTGGGAAATTGGTTCTCATTGCTCCTCCCACCAAAGTTTTCCCCAGGACTTGGATCCTTGGAGAAAACCAAGGAATGGCGTTTGAACTTGGCAACCATTTATGGAGAACCTACTACCCTCCAGGCATGAGCTGAGCACTTATACATGTGTTGCCTCTCTTAATTTGATCTTTCAGGCTCCTCTTGCCCCGAGAATGTCTGATCGGCACTTTCTATTTCTCCTTAGGTCCACAGTTTTTTGTGCCCCTTCTCCCCTCGACCTTGACCATGAGCTCCTCCAGAACAGGCTCAGCCTTTGAGCTGAGTGTCCTCCAAGACCCAGGCTCCAGCTTCAGCATGTTGACTTGATTCTGTTGAATGTAATCTAGGGACGCCCGGGGGGCTCAGTCAGTTATGCATCTGACGCTTGGTTTCAGCTCAGGTCATGATATCAGGGTTGTGAAGTCGAGCCTTACGTCTTCTAGGCTCAGAGTCTGCTTGAGATTCTTTTCCCTTCCCTCTCCCTCCCCCCACACCTCTGTCCACACCCTCTTGCTCTCTTTCTTCCTAAAATAAATGAATAAATAAAATCTTAAACGAATTAAATCAAATTAATCTGCAGGAGGCTTACTGAATTCAGTTTCTTTGATTTGGAGTATTAGGAGTCAGCTTTGTTGGGAGAGAGGAGTGGGGGAAATCAAATATTTTGAAGCAGAGTACATAGCATATGGAGGGCTATGCTGAGCTTGAGGGGAAGGCGGCATTCACGGTGGGGTCCCTGACACGGAGGGAAGTGCAATGAGGAGCGATCTGGGGTATTCTTGGCAGAGGGGAGGGAAGGGATGTGTGGTGGGAGGGAGCCCTTCCCTGGGTTGGGGCTGGGCTTCGCTTTCTGGGACGCTCCTCCCTCGTGTGTCAGGCTATGCTGGAGGAGTGAGGGGACCGCGTGGTCACACTAGGCAGAGGGAGAGTCTAGGACCCCGGGCACTTGGTTAGATCACCTTTCAGAGGACAGCACTTTCTGGTTCCATGGCCATAACGCCATTTCCTGCAGGGATTGGAGATTTGCTCCAGTAAGAGTTTTCCTGGGAAAGGACTCACAGGATAGATGTCTTCATCCACAGAATAAAATTTGGACGACTCTGCCTGGTGTCCCCAGATATGGACCCTGCTGACCAGTCTACCATCCCTGCCTCCTGCCTCCTTCCCTCCCCCTTGCTGCTTCCTCCACACCCGTGCTTCCCCCATCCTAGCCTTTGGTCACCCTGTTCTCATCTCTTTTAATGGCCTCCCTGATCCTGACTCATTACCACATCCTTCCCATCCATCCTTAAGGTCAGGCTCGGATCCCTCCTCTTCCAGGAAGCCTTCCCTCATCTCCTTGCTGCAAACATCAGCCTCCCTTCAGTACTCTGTTTCAGCTTCTCTGTATGCCTCATGATATTTTATGCTCAAGTTAGGTTTTGGGGGAAGGTACTCATCATTCTCCTTCCCCCAGAGTGAACTCTTGAAGGCTCTCTGAGGCCCTGAGGGCATGCTCAGGGACTGCAGGTAAGGGAGAGCCACTAACTCAAGGAGGCAGACAGATCCCATAGCCTGGCCTGGTGCAGCCTCTGGCACAGCAGGGGTTAATCAGGGGTACATGTGATCAATAAATATTTACTGGGTGTTAAGTGTTTAGCCTAATGCAGGATTTAACAGCCATTCTCATTTATGGTAATGGGAGGCATGTGCGACCCTGGGGGTTTGGGAAGGGAGCTCCCTCCACCTGCCTTCAGACCAGTTTCAGACCCCCACCCCCATCAGACTCCAACTGCCCTGCGGAGGTGGAGTCTCAGCTTCTAATTCTTTTCTTGGGTTCTCAAGTCCTGACTCCACCCCAGGCAGATCCCAACCCTCACAGAATCCTCACCCTATTTCTGTGCCTGGCTCTGTACAGGGCACTGGGGACACAGAGGTGAGACAGATACAGCTCCCTCCCACAAGGAGCCCCTCATTTCTCATCTCTGCCCTGAGAAATAATGCCAGTCCTTTTCCTTCCACTGCAGTTCACAGCTGAGTCAGAAGACTTTGGGATCATTGGAGAGGAAGAGAGGCACAGCTGGACTTCTGGGGAAGGACAGGGCATGGGGGGTGTGTAGAGGCCCCAGGTGTGGGTGTGCAGCAGCCCAGGTGTAGGTGTGCAGAATCCCCGGGTGCAGGTGTGCAGAACCCCCAGGTGCAGGTGTGCAGAACCCCCAGGTGATTTGATGCACTCCCTCAGAGCATACCGTCCAACAGACATCACAGGGCTAGAAAGCAGAGACTGACCACTGGGCAGCACTGGAGTGGGGGCTGGATTGGAAGAAGCCTGGGGGCTGTGGGAGACAGGGAGGGGCATCTCTAAGATGAGAGAGGAAGGCTTCTCTAAGGAGGTAATCTCCAGCTACATTGTGAAACCAGCCCAAGAAGCGGGAAATGACATTTGAGGCAAAGGGAATGCTGTATACCAAGGCCCAGGGACATGAAAAAAATCTGGCATGTGGAAGAGCATAAGGCGTTTGTGACTAGATCTGGGCTTTCCATGGTGTAGCCACGAGCCGCATGTACTATTTAAATTTAAATTGGTTAAAATTTAATTGGTTAAGATTAAACAGAATTAAAATTCAATTCCTCAGTCACCCTAGCCACATTTCAAGGACATAAAAGCCCTATGTAGCTAGTGGCCCAGCTGTATTACAGAATTTCCATCGCCCGAGGAGGCTGGAGTGTCCAGCACTGGCCCAGGGTACAGAGTGGCTGGGGGTCAGCAGGGAAGAGCCAGCAGGGTCCCTGGGATCAGACTGCAAAGAGTCTTGAGTGATGTGTGGACTCTGGGTCCCCTTCCTGTGGGGAGGAGGGTGTTGGCTCTTCCCTGGACCTCCACTGATTCCAACAGGGAGGCTTCTCATTTATTCCCGAATTGCTTTATGAACTCCTATTCTGTGTCCCACCTCACTGGTTACAAGAGAGGTGTGTACTGAGAACCTGGCCTCTGGAGAGGGCTCAGAGCCTTCCCCAGTAATGTCAAGGCTGTGAGGTTACAAGGGTCCTGTGAGAAAGCAGCAAGCACAGCCCCTGTCCATCACCCTGCCCCAGCCAGTACACTCTCCGTGAAGCCTGAGCAGGACCAGTATCAGACGACGCAGCCTGTGGAGGCTCAAAGTCGTGCAGTCATTCATGAATAACAAATACCGGGAGGCCGTGGTGACTGGCGGAATGCAGGCTGTGTTGGGGCAGTGGGAGGGGTGGAGACCAGCAGGACGAGGGGTCTTAGCATGGGAGAGAGGCTGCCTCTTCTTGGGCTGCCCTCTGCCTACTTGCCTAGGGGTCAGTTTCTCCTTCTTCCATGCCCAGTTCCAGGGTCACCTCCTCCATGATACCTCTCCTGGTTGGTCAAGGAGTCTTCCAGATTCCACAGGACACTAGTCCCGCAGACTGCAGCTCTGTCCAGCTCCATAACTAGACCTGGGTTCCATGAGGGCCAGACGTGACTTGTTAACTGTGCTCTTCCCTGGCCTGATCCATGTTTCCCCTCTCGTCCCCATGTGCCTCTGTTGTTATCCCTCTGCATCCAATTACCTGTTTGTATCTCCGTCTCCACCGTTAGACTGTGAACTCCCTGAGCACAGGGGCTGTGTTGTTCAGCTCCCACATACCCGAATGAATGAGTGAAGGCGGGAGGATAGAGGCTGTTCTGTCCACCCTGCCTGGAGGCAGAGGACTTGTGGGTGGATAGAACAAGGAAGGGGTCCGGAAGAGTTGTGCGATATGAAGGAAGGCCGAACAGGTGGCACGGCCCCGGGTCCCCACTGCCAAGCCACAGGATCTTCTACCCTGCAGTGTGACCTGAGTGGACTCCCCCGGGAGGGGACACTCTGTCTTGCTTCTCCTGGGCTCCCTCCTCCCTCGCTGATTGACTGCTGCAGAGAAAATAATGGCAGATCCCTTTATTCACTGGGCCGGCCTCTAGGCAGAAGGGTTTGCTCCAAGTGCCACTTGGTGACTCGTGCAAATTGTTCCTGACAGCCCCACAGAAGGCCAGGCCATCTGCCTCGCCCTTTCGCCGGGCGGAAAGGGCTGGAAGGAGAGATATTAGGTTTCCACTTCAGTCAATACTTTGATGTTCAAAGCTGTTTAATATTCATTAAACCAGTCCTTCAGTTGTAATTGCGGTCATTACCCTCCCTTTTATGATCGTCTGTAAATGTTATGGGACAGACGGGCACAGCTATCCTAATGATGGAGGGTTTTGATGATGGATAAAAGGTTGAATAGGACCCCCCTTCAGTCTGTCTCCTCACTCTTCGGTGCTCGCTCCCACCCCTTTCTGCGTCTTTCGCTCTTAAAAGATGGTGTTTGGGCTGAGAGAGCAGGATGGCTCCAGCGGGGTCATGGTTAGTTAATTTTACAGAGACAGACCGGCGGTCCTGCAGTCTTGGACTGAACCTAAACTCCCCTGCACACCTGGGCCCAGCCTCAGGTCAGGCCCTGAGCCCTGACCCCAGCCCCAGTCTCGGCCTTGACCGTAGCCACGTTCTGAGCATCGAGAGAGGGAAACTAGGTGATCAGAACAGGTTTGGACCTTGGAGATGTGGGTGCTTTTGCAGAGGGGTGGGGCCTCCTATGGGGACATTCCCAGGCTTCGGAATGCCAGGCTCTGCCACTTTCTGGCTGCATGGTTTGGACAGCGGCTGCACCCCTGCAGCATTCAGGTAGAGTCATTGGGAAGACCCCGGTCACCAGCAGGTGTGCAGCCCAGCTCAGCCAATGCCCCTTCTCGGCGCTCCCACCAGCCCCTTGAATTCTCACGAGAGCAGGCTGGTCCTCTGCTAGGAGCCCTAAGCCTGCTGGGAGGGGGGCACTGTGGGCTGGCCGGCCCCTGTTGCATGAGGGTCTGGGTACCTTCTCCTGCCTCCCTACTCTTCGGTTCCAACAGTCCCCTCAGGCACCCTCTCGTGAGCTTCCCAGGGCCATAGGTTGCAACCTCTGGCAAGCAGCCCCCAAGACAGGTTTGTGTGCCCAGTGTTTATTTAGGAGGCCCTTGGGATCCACAGCTCTGTCTGGAAAAGGGGTCGGAGAGGAAGCAAATCAGGTGGAGGAAATGCAGGTCTGCGCCCAGCTCCGGGTCTCCACGTCCAGCACGGTCACATCACGTAAGTCCCAACAAGCAAGGGAGAGCTTGCCAGTGGATAAGCAGATGATCAGAGCTCTCTTCTGCAGCAGCAAAAGGATAAATGTAGGTGGGAAAGGCACTCACTCCCCCTGCTTATGTTCCCTCTGTCATGCTTGTGCACACACACACACACACACACACACAGTGTCTCTCTCTCTCTCTCTGTCAAATAAATAAATAAAATCTTAAAAAAACAAAACAAAAAAAACCCTTCTGTCTCCACAGCCTCCCTCTGGGGGCCTTCCACCTGGGGAAGAGTCTATTATCTGGACACACCTTGGAGTCTCCCTGCTTCCTGGCTTGGTGAGCTCCCCGTCATTCACCAAGGACCATCCCGCAGGTTCCTTCTCTATGACGGTTTAAGAAATAGCTGTCCAGTAGCCTACAAGGCCCAAAATGTGCATCTGGCCCAGCTCTCTGTCCAGCTCTATGATCATTACCCTCCTTAGCCCCACCCCACCCTCCAGCCGCTCTGGCTTCCTTGCACTCTCTGGCCACAGGGCATTTGCACTGGCTGTTCCCCAGGCCTCGAATGCGTTACCCTCACAAAGGGGCATGGCCAACTCCCCCGTCTCCCAAATGTCACCCTAAAGAGTACTGTATTTACACTGCAGCCTTAGTGCTCCAATCCCCTGCTCCTGCTCACTTTCCCCCTTTTTCCACAGTACCTCCCCCAGTCACCACCCAAACGGGGTACATATGATTGACTTGTTATGTCCTTTGTTTACTGTCTCTCTCACCCCCGACACAATAGACTGTAAGATCCAAGAGAGCAGGGATTTGGGTCTGTTGTATGCTAACAATCCCACCCTCTAGAACAGTATTTGGCACACAGTACTGGCTCAGTATGTAGTGGTGGAATTAATCTTGGATACCTTCTCCGATGCCTGAGAAACTTTACTGGGTGCCTTCTTCCTCTGTCTGTGATTTTATGTATGTGTGCATATATAAAGTAATCATTTATATTGATATTTTATATATATTTTAAATTTTCTCTTCAGTCTTTGTAATTATGAGCCCCAGGCTGGGAGCTCTGGGAGGGAGATGAGTTCCATGTCTCAGCTTATGTAAAAATCCTGCTATGCGGCAGAGCCTAAGGAAAGAAAACCAGTGTGGAGTGCTGCCCGCGCGCGTCACTGTTACTGGCACTCTCTTGTTTAACTGTGGAGACAAATCTTTTGAATTCGTTGCCGTGATCCCCACCTTTCAGCTGGGGAAACTGATGGCAAGGAAGGTGGAATTTCTTGCCCAAGAAGACGCAGTGCTGGGCACCAGACTCAGAACCCAGGTCTATCTGAATCTAGAACCACAGGGTCCAGGCTGCAGGGACAGCCCCTGAGAGAGGGCAAGCCCAGCCTATGCCTCGGACACAGACAGGCCGGCTAGCCCAGGCTGCCCAAGCCGTCCTGATCCCTGCGGACCCCACTGTGGGCCGTGGTGCCCACTCTTGTTATGGCATCCTCGGGAAGCAGGTGCTGGGATCTGAGACCTCTTCCACCCGCACCTCCCTGCTGGGGTCCCTGCTCGCATCCCAGGGGTGCTGAGGCAGTGTAGACCATGACATTAGGAAGCGGGCGAGAACAGCGCTGGCCTGCCCCATCCATGGGAGAGGGCCATCCTGCCTGCTGGAGCCTCACAGCCCATTCTGTGCCTCCTGAAACCCGCCCTCCTGTCTGTAACCCCAGAGCCCTGAGCTCCCCATCCTTGCTTTCCTCTGGGCCCTAGGCCAAGCCTTCACCGGCTTCTCTCTGCCAGCCTGTGAATGTCCCTTTGTGCAGCAGCCCTGACGCAAGGTCCTTCCTGGGGAGGTGTTATTTTAATATATTAAGGGCAGTCATTTTATTTCATAAAGATAGCTTGTTTGGAGGGGCTGGCGGTGGCCCGGAAGAGGTAGCACTTGACAGTTGTGGGGACAGCCTGTGGTTCGGGGCTGGAGATCACCATGTGTGCCTCTGTAACCTTGTGTTCGGCTCTGGGGCGAGTCCTGACGCCTGGGGTCCAAGGACCGGGTAGCTTTTCCCTCCCAGTGATGGGGAACATGGGCAAGCCCAAGGGAAAGGCAAACACTGGTACAATGAGGCAGAGCTGGAAGGTGGGGGAGCACAGGCTCTTTCCAGCTCTGTCCCTGCCCACCTCCCTCCCCACAGTGGGCCCTGAGGATGTCTCTGCCCTCTGGGTCCCCTTCAGGAGAGAGGATGACCCTAGGGCCACTGTCATGCCAAGAGACTTTTACTTCAGCCTCCCCAGGGAGTTATGCTGAAAATAAATGAGGAGTGAACACCACTCTGGGCCCTGCAGCCAGGCTGGGGTGATGGACGGGGTGACAAAGTCTGACCAAGGTTGGTTCCAGGACACCTCTGGTTTGCTGCCGAGCAAAACACCTGGCCCTTGAGGCCATGAGACATGGAAGCAGCCTAACCAGCTCCTCTCCTCAACAAGGAGCCTTTCTCTGACTGTGGTGGGAGGAGGCAGTGGGGTCCAGGGCCCGGCAGTCCCAAGGCACCCCCTGCCAGGTAGTGGGGTTGTTGAACTTGGAAATGTGCATGCTTCCTTCTGCTCAGCAGAGCAATCCACAGCTCACTGCAGCACTCACACAGGGTGGCCAGGCAGGGCCTGTGCCATACGGAAACTTCAGGGAGAAGCGGTTGTCAGGCTGGGCCCCTGCGCTGGGGGTGGGCGAGTGGACCGCACGAGACCCTCCGCTCTCCCTGAGCTCATCCTCTGTGCGTGGGTGTGGGGCTCAGGCTGTGATGAGGACTGACTCCTGAAACCCAATTGTCCCTTTGCTGGGAATTCCCTGGAGAGTGTCGAGTCCACATCCTTGAGGTGGGACAGGGGCTACTGGAGCTGATTGTGTCCAGACGGATCTTTGAGTACCTGTCAACCCCTTGAAGACGTACTTGTAGGTGTCTATTCAGAACAGACCGTTTAGTGGCTCTACCCTTCCCCAGTCACAGTTCTTCACTTTTCAGCCACCGTTCCTGAGATCACATCCCAGCTGGCTGCTTGAGTCCTTATCTCGGGGGCTTGAGGAGAAGCCAAAGGAATGCAGTCTAGACCTCCGTCTACATGGCTCACATGGTCTCCTCTTAGTGGGTCCTGAGAAAAATCTGTCCACCGACGAGAAAGATGTGCTTCTTTTTCTAACTCACCACATCCCTCCTGCCCGTCCTGGAGAAGCTGGCTGAGGTGGTGGCCGGCATGCCTCAGTGCTCCCTCTGCATGCCCACAGTGCTCCTCGGTCCCATGTCGCCCGCAAAGGCAGCATGACACTGTAGTTCAGATAGTCCCAGTGCCCCCTCCCCTCAGCCTTATTCCCAGAGGAGGGAACTTCCCACATCCCACAGGCACTGTGCTGTGTTGGTAGAGCCCGGGGGTCCCAGCTTCCCGTGACAGGGAGCGGCCCTTCACCCTGGCATTGTCCGTTATGTCAAATGCTACTAATAATAAGAGCCGCTAACACGCGCGAGGCTCTTTGTAGCTCATGAGAAAGCGCTTCCCACGCATTTCGGTTCATCTTTACAGCAGCCCTGAGAGCCTGTGTTACAGATGCTGAAATTCAGATTCGGAGGTACGAAGTGACCCAGGCAGGAACACGCAGCTGGCAGATGGTAGGGCTGGATCTGGAACCAGGCCCTCCGACCCCAGCGTCCTGTTATGCAGTAATAGGCCTCTGGTCCAGATGGCCTTTGAAGTATACACAGGCTGTCCCATTTGGGGTGGATGTGAATGGGCAGGATCATTCTTATCACTGTTATTGGCTAGCCCTCCACTCCTTGAGGCAGGATGAGCAAGGATCATCATTGCTCCCATTTTTCAGATGGGCACAGTGAGTCCCAAAGAGGGAAAGTCACTCCCAGTGGCTCACACTGAATGTATGGTGGAGGTGGGATTCAAGGTCAAGATCCTGGCTGGAGCCCTGCCTCCTCTGCTGGAGATGTGACAGAGACCCCTCCTGTCCTGCCCCTCTGTGGTCCCATGAGTCCTGGCATTTGTAGAGACCACCGTTCTGATGCTCAGAAAAATCCTTGGAGCAAAACCATAAGAACCAGCCAGCCTGTCCCCCAAGCTCCTTGACCTCAAGGCTTTCCCCGGTGCAGTTTGACCCTAGAGCTCCTCCCCGGCCTGTGAAGTTTGCCAGGTGATGTGGCTTCATCCTGTCCCAGGGACTGTGTGGAAGGACAAGTGACATGCTCTTCATGGAATCCACTAATTGTGCTCAAGATTCATTCTGCGTCTGCTGCCAGGACCACCCCAGAGATCACAGAACCACAAGTCCTCACGCTGCCAGGACGCAGCCCCCTCGGCTCACAGATGGGAAAAATAAGGCCAAGCCGCAGCCCGAGGGCCCAGGCTGCCGGCCCTCCACCATTCTGCTGTGCCACGACCAGCACGGGACCTCCCTGGGCTGGGGGAGGAATGGAGGCGGGGGTGGGAGCCCGGGAACGGCAAGGTGGGAAGGCAAGGTGGGAAGGCAAGATGGGCTGCAGTCACAGGCATTTCTGATGTCCCAGCTGCCCACTGCCGACTCTGCCGAGTCGGAGAAAGAGAATATAGAGGGAAGAAGGGAAAGCTAGGCTTCTGGCTGTGAATGGGCCCACGGGCCTGGCCGCTGGGGCTCTGCACTTGCTGTCCCTTCTGCCTGGAAGCCTCGTTCCCCCGACAGTCTTCCTGACCACTGTGTTTCCAGAGGCTTGAGCCCGTCACCTCCTGTTCTCTTGTCCCACTCTATTCTTAGTGGCACTCGTTGCTTCTGGGTATCACATAGCTCGGGGCTGATGTGCTTGTTGTCTGTCCCGGGACATAAGCGCTGCGAGGACAGGGGAGATCTGTCGTGTTCCGTGCACGAGAATGGCCAGCACGTGAGCATGTTGTCCTGTGTGGCAGGTGCTGTTCAAAGAACTTCATGTGACTGATTCGTTTAATTCTCTTAAACCAGTGGGGTATGGACCAATAGGGCTCCATTATGCAGATATGGAAACTGAGGGCCAGAGAAGTTATGTAACTTGTCCTAGATCATAGGACTAAGGGTGAGAAGCAGGATGTGACTCCAGCAGCTTGACCTTCAATTCTAGAATCTCTAGTGTTCTTGCTGTGTGTGTCCACATAGCTTCACCCTGTAGTGCTTGTCGCTGTATCCCCCGCATATAACATGGTGCCCCACACATACTGAGGACTCACTAGTAATATGTGAACTCTCGAAGACAAGAAAGAGTAGGATTGAGTGAATGGTTAGTGAATATAGGCCCAGAATATAAGCAGGTTCAAGGAAAAGCATAATTAATTCTCAGAGAGTGGGTCCACAGCATGTTATTTGGGATGGCTGGGGTCTGAGAGACCTGTCCTCAACTATGAAGACAGTGCCATGCCCAGAGGATCATGGTCTCCCTGATATCCCTTTCAGGAACCCATCACAAAAGCCAGGATCCTGGGTCAGCCCTCCCCTCATCTAAGAACTCCCCCTGCTCATGGATCCAGGCAGTTCACACACTGCTGGGCCCCCGCCCTGTCAGAGGGAACTTTCTCATAGCTTTTCCCCTTTCTTTCCCTGGGACAGCCCTGGAAAGGAGCAACAGGCCATTTATTCAACAACTAAGTAGTCGGTGGCTTCTTGGCCTAGCGTACGTGGTGATGGGTGAAACCCGGGCGCACCCCTCAGTGACCTTACAGTCAGGCTGACAACACACGATTGGGCAATTCAAACATAGGCAAAATGTGGTAGGAGCAGGGGGTGCAAGGGAACCTACGCCAGTCTGGGGGGCTCCCTGGGGGTGCATATGACCCAGGCTTTCCTGAGAGGCCGACAACCAGGAAAGTCATGTCAGTGCGGCTGTTAGCTGTCCAGCGTCACGCGTCTGGGAAGCGATGGAGTGAGGGTGTCCCCTCCAGGCTGACTGCCACCGTGCTGGGAGGTGAAGACGCTGGTAAAGCCCTCTGTCCCCGGTAAAACCAGGAGCTGGGATGAGGAGGACGACCCCGAGAAAACAATCCAGACATTTGAAAATCATATATATAATCAACTGAATCAAGTTGCAAAACAGAAAATGATAAAGAGGACAATAAGTGTATCCACTCAGTTTGGTAACCCTGGGGGGTGAGGCGGCCCCACTGGCTGCGGAGCCATCTGGCCTGAGGCCACCGACGCCGTCCCACACGGGGGTCTGCGGCCCCCTTCCTCCACTGACCTCCCAGGGCCTTCTGCCATCGGCACCTTTTATGTGAGTCCACAGTGAGCATAAATCAGTCCCCAGCACTTTACCTCGTTTCCCTTTCCTATTCCTCTAGATGCCCTCATAAAATTTTAAAAGCTTTGCATGTCAGACTGCACTTCCCAGGGTCCTAAAATGGGAGACCCTGTTCCCGTGGAGGTTCCCCCGCGAAGGTCTTCCTGCCTTCCCCTCCCCGAGGGCTTCTTCCTCGCCAGCGAGGCCTCCTCCTGCTGTTAGCACCTCCCAGAAGCCCTCCTTTCGCACGGATAAATCCTGCGGCCCTTACCCTCCTCAGCCTATCTGCACGCCTTCCTTCCAGAACGTCCTGCTTCGCGGGACACTCTGTCTGTCTCCTTTGCTGGTTCCTGCCGAACTCCCTGCCTCTGAACTTCGGAGGGTCCTAGGGCTCAGTCCTCGGCTCTTCCCGCTCTTGTTCCCATTCTGTTCTGCACCCAGCAGGGTCTGCGCTTCTGTCTTCAGCCCAAACTTCCCCTTCATACGGGCTCCTTGGACTCATAACCTGCCTGTCGGATAGACTTTCCCCTGGGTGGCGTGCGTGCACACACCTCAGACTTAACTTGAAACCAGATGGGTAGTTCTCCCTGCCACCGCATCCCATAAGCTCCTCCCCTCAGCAGGGGCGGCTCCCTCCATCCTCCTGGTTGTTCAGGCTGGAAGTCTTAGGGTCCTCTCGAATGCTCCCTTTCTGTCTTGTCCTGCACCTGCAGTCAACCAGCACTGTCACATTCTGAATATGTCCAGGACTCCCCTGCTTCTCACCACCTCTCCCGCTTGGTGCTGGGGCCCAAGTCTCCACCACAGTCCGGGTAGTATGTAGTCTCCTAAATGTCCCCTCCTGTTGCCCTTCACCCAGCCTCAGAGTCTCCACTTCACACAGCAGCCAGAATAACCCGTCCAAACATTGCATGTGGCCATCTCCCGCTTCTTTGTTCAAAACTTTCCACGGCCTCCCAATTTGACTCCACACTTGATCTTAGCCAAAAGGCTGAGAAACAATCCAGTTTTACTCCAAAAAGAGGCCGTAACCACCCTGTGGCCTGAGAGCTTCTGCCTTATCTGACCCCCACTATCTCATCTCCTAGTACTGACCTCCTCCCTCCCTCTTTCTACCCACACTGGTCCCTCTCGTCCTTGAACACGCAAAGCATATTCCGGCCTCGGGATGTTTACATGTGCCTTTCCCTCTGCCCAGATCCCATTTTCCCCAGCTGGTCCCATGGCTTCCACCTCATTTAACCCAAGCTTCTGTTCAAATGTCACCTGTTCCGAGAAGCCCTTCCTACCTACATAGCAGCCCCCATTATGGTCTGATCTCTACACCCTGCCTTATAGAATAACCCTAGTGTTGTGTAGTATAGAAGAACCCTAGTACCTTCTACTACCAAACATTCATATTTGTGTGTTTATCTTTGGTTCTCCCACCAAAGTGTCAACTCCGAGATAGCTGGGACTTGGTTTTGCTGCTCCCTATGTGACCAGCGCCCCAGCGTGGTCCCTGGCATGTGTTCATAGCTAATGCTCCTATAGCATCACTGTGTGTGCGGAGAACTATTCTAAATACTTGTGATAATAATTAATTTAGTCCTCATAACGAATCTCTAATCTAGGTACTATTATTATCCCCACTTTGCAGTTGAAGAAACTGAGGCAGAGAGTGAGAAACTTGCCCCCTGTCATACAGAGCCAGGCCTGGGACTGAGCAGTGGCTTTTAACCACTATACCCTATGCCTCTGACCCAGAAATATCTGTTGGATGAAAGAAATCCGCCCATGGAGCATCTGTTGTGTACCAGACTCTCAGAATATTGAGGGCAGCCACCGAAGTGTCCCTAGGTAGCCATCCACTTCCTGGAACAAAGATTGTGAGGTTCTTTGCAGACTGTAGCCTTTTAAAGCTGGCTACAGCCGTTTTGTTCTCCGGGGCCCCCAGCAGTGAATATTGATTCCCCAGTGAATAGTGACGGCACAGATCCGAGATTGTTAACAGACACTCCCTTCACCTGCTCACACTGTGGATTGTTGACCCCGGGGAGGGCCACGGCCATGTGGGGTGTCCTGGGAGAGCAGGCTGTGAGGGGCCCGGTCACAGAAAGGAGGTCAGTGGGACTCATGCCCAGCGACCATCTCTCCATCACCTCCTCTGCCACTTGCCTATCACGGGTTCCACTCCTACTGTAATGACCACCTCCAGACCACAGCTAACGACCACCTCCACGACTCACGCCGTGCTGGCCGGCACCGCCACCCACGGCTGCCTTGCCCGCTGCCACCACCAGTTCTGGGGCTCTCACTGCCCTGACCCCTTCCTATCCCCCATGCTCCCCCGCCCAGCCCACCAGCTGCGTTGTTGCCCCGACTTCTGACTCTGTCCCCCAACTCTGCGGCAGTTACTCCGGCCGCTAGGAGCCCCAGCGTCTGATGTTATCGTGACCACCTGCCACTGGCAGCTGGCTGTCGCTAAGGGACATGGATGGCAGTCCTGCGGCTCACCGGCAGACTGGCGCTGTGAAGGCCCTGGCGGCTTGGTGAGGTGGGCGGGGCATCTGGTCCTGAGGAGGAGGAGACTCCAGCAGAGCCGGGCAGCGGCTCAGACAGTGTCACCCAGAGAGTAAAAGGCTCAGACAGCAGTAAGAGGGAGCCGGTGAATTTACAGAGGGCCTCTTCCAGAGCAGACCCTGTGCTAGGCACGTGGGGAACTTTTAACCCATTTAATAACTTTAAGACGTGAACGTCGTCTTCCCATTTTTTTGAGGCTCCGAGGGTAAGGGTGGTGGTGGAGGTTGCCCGGCTGGTCGGTGGCAAGGCACTGCCTGACTCAAGAGTCCACGCGTCTGGGGTCAGGGATAGCGCGTCCACGTGGAAGCATCTCTGGTCTTGCGGAGACTTTGCTAGTCATCCTCCCACCTAACCATCATCATCAATTCTCAGCGGCTGTGGACATTTTACCTCGGGGCGAAGCCTCTCTGGGTCTTAGGGCCAGGCTTGCGAGCAGCATCGAGTTCCACCGACCAGAATCCGTCACATGGCCTTGCCCACCTTCGAGGGAGGCTGGAGAGGCAGTCTGCCTGGGTGCCGGGGAGAAGAGGACAGGGGTCAGGAGGACAGGTGGGAGTCTGTGCCACACCCAGTTCTGAGGTGGTCAAGAGCAATTTCGTTAAAGAAGTGCCATTTTGGAGGGCACCCGGGGATCAGGGCCAGCTTCTCTCCAGGCAGCACCCAGCCGTGGTGGGAAAGCAGCCCCAAAGGGCGCAGTGCCTGCAGATGAGAACTGTGCCATCAGCGCCACAGTGGGGGCTTCCAGGCGGAAGGGCGCCTTGCTCTCAGCTATCCGAGGAGGGAGTCCTACAGAGCTCTCTCTGGAGAGAGCCCAGAATCCAGATGATCCTCCCCAAGGGTTTTAAGGCTTCTTTGCCACTAGAAGGGGCCTTCCATACCCGTCAGACTAAAGATTTTAACCTGAGATTAAAAAGGACCAGAGATCAAAAGCAGATGCTCCTGGAAGACACTTCGGCCTGCCTAGCCGTCTGGGGACATGGCTACGGACGAGAAGACAATTCATCACGGAACCCCGCAAGCCCCCATTCAATAATAAACAGATGTATTATGGGGGGAAAAGAAAGGGATGGGTGTCAGCCCCTTGATTCATTTGTCTCCCTCTCAAAATCACCTCCATCCTGAGCTCCAGAGGGCAGGCGCGGGGGCTTTGAAGCGGAGACATCATGTCAGAGAAATGGAAACATTTCACGTTGTAAATCCTCAGGGTTGTCAGAGAAATCCTAATGAGAGAGGAAGCTGCCGGGGGTGGTGGGGAGCACCCAGGACTGGTTTGAGGGGAGGGGCCTAAAGGCAATTCTGGGAGACAGGAACCTGGCCCCTTCTCTCCTAACTGATCCTTTCAGCGCCGTTCTCCAACCTTGAGAAAAAGCAGACCCATGTCCCGAAGGGTGTCCCCGCCTTTAGGGTTACCACTGGGACCCAGTGCCCTTGGCAAGATCCACATGCTATGCTCAGGTTACGGCAGTTTTATTGGCTTTATCATATAATCCGCACACACCCCCGCCCCCCAGGCTTTCACAACTTTCACTTATGGTGAAGAATCCAAAAACACATTGACAAGTCATAGATTTAAGTGTGATGACCTCCCAAGAGGTCTTGTCTCTATTTATGGGAAACTGAGTCATGACTCTCAACCCCCACCCCACTCAGAGCCACAGGTGAAGGCTTTAGTCAGAATAAGTACACCCTTGCCGACTGAGAGAGCTGGTAAAATGTCAAGGTTAAGATCTGGGGCCCTGGGGTCAATCAGTCTTGTGTGTGGAATCCCAGTTATACGACTTAGAGCTATGTGACCTGGGGAAAGCCACTTCTCTGAGCCTCAGTTTCCATACTGCAAAATGGCAATAGGAGTAAGAGGAATGGTTGCCCACCCCTAATGCTGGGAGTTAGTATGAGTAATAATGTGCTTGGCCTGTTCAGCAAACCATTCCCATCATTTCTTCCAGATCTGCCTCCAAGGTAGACCCACACTAAGGTACAGATTATTAGCCCAGTTTACATGTTGTGGAACTGAAGCTTAGAGAAGGGAAAAACTTACCCATGTTCACACAGGGAGCTAAAAGCCAGCCCTTCCAGCCACCACTCGGGGCTTCTCCTCCTACCCCACTCCCACTTCCATGGTCTCAGAACTTGACCAGGTATGATGGATGATGGCTTGCAAGTACAAATGCAGAAGGCTGGAGGTGGGGGACGGATTAGGAGTCTGTTAAGGATGTAGAGACCCAGACCAAGGCAGTGGCCTTGGGGAATGTAGAGGAGAAGAAACAATCTGAGCAACTATATAGAAGGTAAAATCCCCACTCGACCATTTCTGGCTAATTCACCACAATTTGTCTCTGGCCCCGAGCACATGGCCTGGCAGTGAGTAAGCAAATAATACATTTTCTTTTAATTGTTGTTGAAATGGGAGAGTGAATGAATGGGTGAATGAATGAATGAATGGATGGATGGATAATTCAAAGAGGCAGAGGGAGGACTCACAGATGATTTCCAGGTGTCTGGCTTGGTGTAGTCACTGAAATAGGGAGCACAGGGAAAAGAACAAAATTTGGAGAGTGATTTACAATAGAATCAGATAACTTTTAAAGTCCTTTTGTGTGCAAGGTCCAGAGGCTATAAATTCAATCCTGTCCAATCAAGCGGACTTGCCTTAACACCACTAGGTGTCCAGCATGAGGAGAGGTGGAGAAGGACAAGAAGCAAACTGT
Source organism: Lutra lutra (assembly GCF_902655055.1). Taxonomy (NCBI): domain Eukaryota; kingdom Metazoa; phylum Chordata; class Mammalia; order Carnivora; family Mustelidae; genus Lutra; species Lutra lutra. Next base: position 159,841,187 of record NC_062281.1, read on the forward strand.
CCATTGTCGCCATTCTTGTGGGATGCCCAGGACTTCAGGGGTTAAGTGGACCCATGGTGCAGAGCAGTGTTCATGCCTCTGTGGTGGGCAGACAGCAAGTGGAGCTTAGTGGAGGGGAGCTCCCTGGAGGTTGGTCAGTCAACAAGGGCTTCCTGGAGGAGGCAGGACTTGAACTGCTGGGTTGAATGATGAACTGAATTTGGGGGAGGTTGGAGCACATGAGGGCAAAGGTCTGGACCTGAGGATGGGTTCTGGGCATGAAAGAAGTCCTTTGTATTCATCCTAGCATCTCTGACATCCAGGAGAGGACTTGGCATTGAGCAGGCAATAATGAACTTCAAAGTTTCTTTAATTCACTCCTATATTCTTGACCAGTAGCAACAAAACAGTGATTCTCTTCGGCCATATGCCTGAAAGTTGAAGGCATTCCAGACCCATAAATATTATTTTCAAAACCAACTGGTGCATGAAACTAGACTTTGATTAAATATTACAACCAGCATTTGGTAATGGAGCATGAGACTGTCATTTATCAGCAATAAATGTGGACATAATAATTCATTAAGCCCCTTTGAGCTCTCTCTGAACTGAGCACTTGGGACAGAGGGGTCCTGGAGAGGTTATGTTTTGTTTTGGCTGTTTGTGGGACTCATTTCCAAACTGCTCCTGAAAACTGTTAGCTTCCCAGGAGACCCCAGGCTGCCATCCTCCGAGTGTCCCGGGGACTGAGCCACATGGAGGGCCTCTATTCTTCATCCCAGACTCCCAGTCTTCCCCCTTCAAGCCAGTGATTTGGGGGTAGGGTGTATGTGGAAGCTTCGCCAGCTGCATTAAACCCCTGTCCCCTCCTGCAGTCAGAGGACCTGTTCTTAGAAGGACTCATTGTCCATTCAATAGTGCTTCATAGTTACTAAGTGGTCACTGCTGTAATGGGCACTGGGGAGACCATAGAGAACAAAAGAAACATAGTCCCTGCCTGCAACAGATCTACTGTCCAAAAGGGGTCTGCAAGTCAGTAGACAGTACACAGTGATCCAAAAAGGAAGAGTGGAAGGCACCAAGATGTCACCTAGCCTGGGATGGGAGTCAGGGAGGGCTTCCTGGAGGAGGTGGATGCTAATCTGAGTCCCAAAGGATGTGTGGGAGCTGGTTAAGTGATGGGGACAGAGAAGAGTGTTTTCGGTGCAGGGAATAGGACATGACATCTCTGGAGTTGAGGGAAAGCATGGTACCTTTGAATGAAAAAAAATTTAGTAGGAGTTTTGAGTGTGAAGCAAGAGCCAAGACTGAAGAGATGAGCCGGGCCTACTTCCATGAAATTCTTGAACCTTATTCTGTTTGGGGGTTTGACTGGCTAGGGAGGTCAGGGTCCTGCTGTGATTAGGTTTATGGCTGAAGAAGATGACCCCGGCCTCTGTGTGGAGAGTGGGCAGTAAGGACTTGACTGGCCACCATCAGCGTGTTGGCATGAACCGGATGCCTTCCCCACCATGACTCTGGGGACCACCAGCAGGTGCATGGGCTGTGGGAGCTTACAGTCAGGATAGCTAGGGCTTGCTTCTGGAACTCTGAGTAGCTTCAAACCATAAAAGCTGATTTCTGACCCATACTGTGTGACTCACAAATCAGCCGCGGGCCTCAGAGTGGCTACTGTGCAGAATTGGAGAGAGAGGGGCACCTAGGTGGCTCAGTTAAGCCTCTGCCTTCAGCTCAGGTCATAATCCTGGGGTCTGGAGACTGAGCCTCCACATCAGGCTCTGTGATCAGTGGGGAGCCTGCTTCTCCCTTTGCCTCTGCTCCTCCACCCCACCATGCTGTCTTTCTCTCTCTCTCAAATAAATAAAATCTTTAAAAAAAAAAAAAAAAAAGAAAGAACATGGAGAGAAAATGAGGACAGGCCAATTTCATATTGCTTTTAAAGTCTCCACCTGGAAGTGACACACATTCTTTCTATTCACATTTCATTGTCCAAAGCAATGCCCGCTTCTGTTTTCAAAGAGGCTAGGGAAGTGCCACCATCCTCAGGAAGCCTGGAGAACCAGACTGTTCATGGATGGCCCTAATGACAAATCCTGTGCGGCTGTCTCGTTACATAACCACCACAAGCATTGGTCTGCTGCTTTTAGAGTTTATTTCCATGCACCTAGTTACGTTCCATCCTCCCACCAGCCGTGAGGTGCAGGTACAGTCATCCCTTCTGAGCCAGGCTCGATGTCCTAAAATCGCCACAGAGAAAGAATTACTGTTTCAGAAATGTCTGAGCTTCTGGGAAAGATGGGCTGAGTGTGGACCTCCCAAATACTTTGTGCATATTTGTTACTTTCCCTAAAACGAGCAATAAAAGCAGCTTGCTAAATAAAGAGAAAGCCGGGGCGCCTGGGTGGCTCAGTGGGTTAAGCCGCTGCCTTCGGCTCAGGTCATGATCCCAGGTCCTGGGTTCGAGCCCCACATCGGGCTTTCTGCTCAGCAGGGAGCCTGCTTCCTCCTCTCTCTCTGCCTGCCTCTCTGCTTACTTGTGATTTCTCTCTGTCAAATAAATAAATAAAATCTTTAAAAAAAAAAATAAAGAGAAAGCCGATGGCGTTGACCCATCTCAGTGACACACCGCGGAGAGCGAGCCATGGGTTTGCACGGATCAGCCCATGGAGGTGGTTGGGGCATCCACCTCCCTGTAGTTGGAACAGGAGGACTGTGAATGTGTTGTGCTCTGGTACGGATGCTGCTTGTGCCCTGGGGCATTTTATATTTTCTGGGTCTGGTTAACCAACCAGATGTCCTGATTTTGTGATGCAGCTGAGGGCTTCAAGCGCCCGGTCCCTCCAGGTCTTCAGAGGTTGCCCCAAGCCACCTCCCTGTTCGGCTCCCAGGCCACAGGCCACGCTTCTTCTACCACCAAGTCTCCTCCACTCCATCTCGTTCTCTCAGTTTCCCTGTCCTCCTTCCTAGCCCCTAGTGACGTCTCCATCTTGTTGCCTATAGGTCTGAGCATCTGTGGAATTAAAGTTCTCCAGATGACTGAAAATGAGCAGGAACATGGAGGGTACAGTTCTCACAGTTTGAGCTGGAGAACCGAGGCAGTGTGGGCTCCCAGGCTCTGGGAGGAGCCCCAGCTGGGGTGACACCCCAACTCTGCTGCCCGCCTGGGGGGCATGGCCTCACACCAGGTAGTTGACATCCCTGACCCTCTGGGGTCCTCCACGGCCTGGAGCGTGGAGACAGAGCAGGGAGGAATGCTGTGAGTCTTGGGCGAGGAGAGGCACTGAAGGCACATGACTTTTTCTTTTTTTTTTTTAAGATTTTATTTATTTATTTGATGGAGATCACAGGGAGGCAGAGAGGGAGGCAGAGAGAGAGGGGGGGAAAGCAGGCTCCCCACTGAACAGAGAGCCTGATGCGGGGCTCGATCCCAGGACCCTGGGATCATGACCTGAGCCGAAGGCAGAGGTTTTAACCCACTGAGCCACCCAGGCGCCCCACGTGTCTTGGGTGATGGTTGGCACATGCCAGCCTGAATGGACACACGCCCACTTCGGGAGGGTGACTTGCCCTAGGTCATTCTGTGAACACGAGGTCCAGCATCTTTTTCTCTAAGGCTCTCCTGCCAATCCCTGGGTCCCTGACTTCCTCTAGGGAACCTTCTGCCTGACCCGGGCCTGATAGCTCCCTCCGCTTCGGCACTCCCACCCCAGTGCCTCCTTCACTCCCACCTTCCTCACTCCTCGAAAGAAAGATTTTCCCGCACCTACCCACTTACGGCTGTTTCCTCACAACCGGATAGGAGGTCTGCCTCTCCACTGTCCTGACACTCTCAGTACTTTAGTGCTTGCGGAGTTTGTCCCTGGTGAAACCGCACCAGGCCCCTCGTGTAGGTGTCCCTGTGTTACACACATGCAGACGCCCTGTGTGCCCTGTTCCGCCTGAACCAAAAACTGGACAGGCCTGCACTTTGAAAGCTTGGTCCTTGTGCTGGGTGGCGGGGAGGGCTCACTGAGGACAGATGGCCCCCCACCACTAGCCCCCTTTGCAGGAGTCCAGGCTGGAGCTGGTGAGCCGGGAGCCAGAGCAGATGCCACAAGGTAAAGATAGGCAACAGGTGGAGACTGACTCCGGGGGCAGGGCCTGGGAAGACTGGATGGCAGAATCGGGGCAACAGGCTCGGCGGGCGCCCCAGCACACATGTGCGATCACCACGGTGACGTCCCTGGGCAGCGGCAGCCGCAGGAGGTAGGAGTGTGTGCGCGGCGGGACGTGCTTGTGCTTTTGGAACCTGGTGTTTGCTGGTGTTTACACAGGGAGTGGAATTAATTAAATGCCGCAGGGCCTCCTTGGTCGCTGAAAATAACCCAGCCAGGCCCCCAGCAGCGCGCCGCCCGCCTGCCTGCCTTGCTGCGGTGGGGCGGCGGCGGGCTTCCTCCCGGCCTCCCAGGGCAGGAGGCACACGGCTCCCGCGATGGGGATTAGTGCGGCCGCCACTCTCCCCGCAGGCAGCGTGTCAGAGCCAGATGTTCTCGGAGCCGGGTCAGCTCCCCGCGTGCAGATGCACAGCGCAGGAGAAAAGCTTGGGTCCATCAGGACGTACAGTTAGACAAGGGCACGTGGGGCCTCTGTGGCACAGCTTGGCTACGTACAGATAAGCCTGGCCCGGGTACTGTGCAGGACCTGGGCGCATGGCCACACACCCAGACTCACAGGGACACGCTCGGATGGGCTTTCAGACACGGTGCCTCAGTCTGCTCCTGGATCTGCCTTCTGCGGGAAGTGTGACCTCAGATTTCTTTTCCTTCCCTTCCCATTTGCCCTGTCTAGCCCATCACCCACCTCCACGTGCCCTTTCTTTCTGATGTCATCATAGGGGGTGGGGCTAGGTGGGCAGGAGAATAGATAACACTTGTTTAACCACTTGTTTCTTTCTTTGCTTCCTTTCTTTTCTTTGTTTAAGTGGACTCCACGCCCAGTGTGGAGTGCAATGCAGGGCTTGAACTCACGACCCTGAGATCAAGACCTGAGCTGAGATCAACAGTCAGACGCTTAACCGACTGAGCCAGCCAGGCACCCCACTCCTTCTTCCCTTTTAACTGAAATATCATTGACACATAAAATTATATAAGTTTAAGGTATAACATGTTGGTTGATGTATTTATATATTGCAATATGATCATTACCTTAGCTAGTTAACAATTCAGATCTAGTCTCGCAGTGCCTTTGAGCTATAATCGCTATGCTGTGGACCTCTTTATCTACTAGTTCCAAGTTTGTAGCCTTAAACAACATTTCTCCAATTCCCCTCCCTCTCCCCTCCTGATAATGATCATTCTACTCTCTGATTTTTATGAGTTTGGCTTTTTAAAAGATTTTACATATAAGGAATGTCATACAGTATTTGTATTTCTCTGTCTGACTTCTCTCTCTTAGATTCGTGTCTTAACCTTCTTCTGCCTTTGTTTCCTCGGCTGGAAAGTGGGATGACAGTAGTCCCTGTCTCTTGGTGTCATTATGAAGATACAAATGAGAAAGGGATCATGACGTTCTTAGCAGAGTTCTTGGTGCTGAGAACTCTATGAACATTAACTGATATTAACCTCTGTTAATGCCCTCACCAGGCATGAACTCACCTGAGAAAACAGGATATTCAAATATATTCAGATACACAAAGACACACATGGACCAAATGACACGAGGGCACGCACAGAGACACAGATCCGTACGCATCGGGGCTCACAAACAAACCTGTGCAGACCTCGCACACACGGCCCCTTTTCCCACTACCACCATCACCAAGCCAAGGGCTGATTGCAGACATATGACTGGACCGTGCAGAGCTGAGGCAAACCAGAGGCATTCTTGGCCAAGGAGGCACATACTGTGCGGTGTGGTTTCTAACCACTAAAACACACAGATTCTTCTGTAGGACAGGGACCTAACAAGCCAAGATCCAGTCTCCCCACCCTAAAATTAATGACCTTCCGTGCCCTGCCTCTGCCTCCCTCTCCCCCTCATTGTACCCCTATACTGCTCCAAAAGGTCCCCAAAACAATGCTGCTTGAGTTCTAAATGATTGAGAAATGAAAGGAGATGATGGCAGATGAAGGCCCAGTGCAGTTGGGGCTCATAACATATTACAAGAGGGGGAGAGGCCGTCTGACTGGATCTCAGAATGGGCAGGCTTAACAACGCAGTTCCAGACAGTGCTGGGAGAGGACAGGCACCCCCCGTGGAAAGGTCTGTCCAGGTAAGACTTGGGGCCTGGAGGGCAGAGAACGTGCCACATGCTGGTCCCCATTCCCCCTGCACCACCACCTTCCAGCCCTCCCTGAAGTCAAAACAGATGCTGCTCTCTGCGCTGTCTTCCCGTGGCCCCAGTTCTGACCGCGTAGCAGTGATACAACATGACCTCAACGTAGCAGCTGAAAACAACACCGATTATTCCCAATCCCTGTGTAATTATTGTTTTCCAATTTAAAAAGTACAAATAAGAACCTGCAGGTCAGGGGTGCCTGGCTGGCTCAGCTGGTAGAGCAAAGGACTCTCAATTTTGGGATTGGAAGTTTGAGCCCCACCGTGGGTGTAGAGATTCCTTGAAAACAATAAACTTAAAAAAATAAATAAAAACAAACCAACAAAGAAAAACCTTCATCCAAGAGGAATTTTGTCATGGATAGATTGGTTGATGGATTTCTCCATTTCTTCAAGTTGCTCCCTGTCTCTAGAGAGTTCAGGGAGGGGAATAGGGAGAGACAGCAGATGAAAAGTAGACACATTCATATCTGAAATGGGAGGTAAAAAGTGCAGCTGGACACTAGCCTGTGGCGGTGGCCTACCCCCGGTTCTCTACCCACATCCCAGTCACAGCGGTACCACCCCATGCCATGCCCGCCTTCTAGACCTCGGGGCCTGCCCCCTGCTCTGCCACCTCTGGACCTTGTTGGGCTCCTTGAGAAGAAGAGTTCTAGATAGCACTTGGATTAACCATCTCTCTTTAAATCTATTTACAAAATATACACTTATTGAAGAATTAGGAAAGTACAAATATAAATTTCTAGCATTTTTTTTTTCATCATAATCCTTATCCTGCACCACATTGTCGTCACTGGTCGATGCTTGTTAGACTTTTGTTCTTGTTTCATTTGTAAATAATGTGATTAACAATTAGGAAACTACCACTGAATCCAAGAACAAAATATTACTGGTAACTCACATCTACCCATGTTATTCCCTTCTGTCGTGGCTCCTGGCATCCCAGAGATGACTCTGTCTTAAATTTTGTTATTTCTCACTCATTTAATTTCTAAAAATACATCTGGGTCATCTAGTTGCTATTTATTGTTTGAATCTACCTGTGTTTAAACTCCCTCACAAAGGGAACGATGCTGTGCATGTGTTTCACTTGCTTTTATATTCAGTGATGTGACCCTGATTTCTGTCCCATCGCTGCCCACATCCCGCCTTCCTCCCAACCATGGGTACGCTGCATCACGGACTGTGTGATAATGATTGTCTCCTTCTATCCCACTTGCTTCGCACACTTCACAGACATGTTCCCAGTAGCGGTATGATATTTTATTTATGGAAGGCTATATCTTTTTATCACTTCCCTGTTAACTGACTTCTGGATTACCTATAATTTCTGCATGCCTTCCAGGCCTTTCTCCTAGAGGCCCTTCTGAGCTGCCAAAGTGCTGGTTCAGAAACTGTGCACATTTTTAAGGGTTATGAGAGTGATGGCAAAATAACGTCCAGAAAATTTCTGTGAATCCATGATTTCCCAAGGATTGCCAACTCAGAGCATCATCATTTATTAGAAATGGGGAGGGGGGAACAAGTGGGCAGACGACACATGCATCTGTCTCTTTCAAAGGGCCCACGGCCACGAAACTGGATGTGCCTTGAGAATGGAGTGTAGACCCAGGGACTGCCGCCCCCTGCCCTGCCACCTTCACCCTCCCTCGGCCTCTTTGGCCTTCTGTGAGTTCTTGCAGCACGCTGAGCTCGGTCCCCACCAATGGCCTTCCCAGGGCGTCTCCTCCACTAGGAGCCCCACCCCGCCCGCACCGCACTGCTGGGAGCTGAGTTCTTCTGGTCCTTTGCTTGAAATCCACCACCCAGGAGTACTTTTCAGATGTCTGATTCAGCGCCTTTTGCCTGCGCCAATATTACTGTCTGTCTCTGATTAGATCCGTTTGTGATACTCAGCACAATTTGTAACCCGTATTTATTTGTCTCCCTCCCCCACCTGCCTGTAATCTTAATGTGAACAGAGGCCATGTGTGATTCATCCACTACTACATCCACTTGGTTCCTGGTGCACAGTTAGAACTCAACACACACTTGTTAGGGGAGGAATGATCGACGGAGGGATGAATGGACGGATAACCTAGCATGTAGCGCCGTGCGGGACACCATGAGTCAGTGTTGGTCTGGGGTATTTCTGGGGAGCTGGACTGCAGCGTCCTGCTGCATGAACCTGTGGCCCTATCTCCAGAAGGTTTGAATGCCGGAGACACAGGGCTTTTTCCACCCTCGTCCCACCGTACACACCGCTTCCGTGTACTTAGCCCGTCTCCCACACAGAGACCACTTGAGCTGCTGACTGAATGATTGCGTGTTCCAGGAATGGGGTGGGCTGGCCAAGCCAGAGTCTGTGCCCTGACCAGGAGTCAGGAATAGTTCTGGTTCCTAGGTCACCTGGGCTGGGGTTACCCTCGCTGGATCTCTGCTCTGGGCTCTCAGACTCATGGCAATTCTCATGTTGCAGAGTTCGGCGTTAGGGTTCACGAGGCTCCCTGTGAGTCATTTTATTTGCTTTTTCCAGCAGCTCTAAGTTCTCAGGGCTGTTCTACCCAGTTGAGGCAGCTGGCTGCAAGGTTACACAGCTACTAAGTGACAAAACCAGGCTTGTCCAAACACGGACTCTTCATTACTGTTACAGTGGGAGTAGTAGAGTGGATGGACTCCATTCCTGCTGACCTCTCGGAGGTGGGGGCCCCTACTGGGCTGGGGGGACACCATTTCCTTGCCGTGTGCCCTCAGTCTTGGTTCTTGGTTGCGGAAAAGCATATCTCTCTGTCTTAGATTTGATGTGTGACGTTATTCTTTCACACGTTCATTTCATCACTATATACTGAGTGCCTGTGCGGTGCAGAGCAGGGGAGGCCACCGGGCAACACCAATGTGAGTGGGCATGAGTGTGTAGAGAGGCCAACACCGCAGCCGGAGTTGCTCTGGTCTGTGACTGGGTTCTGATCTCAGCCGGGGGGCAAGAGCAGAACTGTCAGGGGCTTGGGACATTGAGGGATTGGAGTGACCTCCCCAGGGACAGAATCTGTCACCTTGTTCTTAGCTAAAGGGCAGGGTTGGTGGCATCTAAGCGGTAAGCTTTAGGCTTTAACGTATTCAGAGTGGTGTGTGTGTGTGTGTGCACGTGCGTGTCAGAGAAAGACGGAGAAGTGGGGGGAGTATTAAACACTCCCTGCCCTCATCGTAATAGCGAAATGTCAGGCTTGCCGTAGACTCGGGAAGAAGTCTCAGCAGAGTGCTAACGTGCCTTTAACAACATGGAGCAGAGTGTGTTTCCTATCGGGGGGAGAGGGGGGCTGACCTCCTTTTAACACCTAAGGCTCAGCACCCCTCAGGGACACATTCCCAGCCACTCAATCTGCACCCATGAGCCCACAACACTGACCTTCGCTGGGCTTGCAGAGCCCTGGATGATGGCACTAAATCCGGCTCCAAAACCCCATCAGGACTTGAAAGCCACTGTGTGCCGCTGTGGGTAGCATGGCTCCTGGGTTCAGAAGCAGGGAGTGAGGAGTCCTGATGAACCACTGCTCCCCTCTGGAACCTCAGTCTTATCTCCACAATGGAAGGGTGAGGAGGATTAAGCCATTTTCTCTCCAGGGTCCCTTCCAGCTTCGGTTTTCAATAGCCAGCGATGTCCGTGTTGCCATGACCTGTCAATACCCCAGGTGTATAACTTGCCTTTTATTCTTTCTACAATAAACTCTAATGAGCTCTGTTTACTGTGTGGGGGAGAAGAGAGGTTAGGGACAGCACTTTTATTCCCATTTTGTGGTGGGGAAAACTGAGGTTCTGCCCTAGACCAAGAGGCTCCTTGAATAGCAGCAGGGCTTGGTGCCGGGCCTCCCACCCATCCCTGCGCTCCACGCTCTGGCAAGCTGCTTGAATGACAATCTAAAGCATCCAGAAGGCAAGCACCAGCTGTGAGAATCCGTGGTTTTGTCTCACCCCAGCCCAGTGTTAAGCCTGTGTGAGGTTTCTCCTTCAGGCGCATACCAATTTGTGAATGGTCTGTCCCCCTTCCACCTCGGGGAACTGCTGGTAAATTCCTTTTGTCTTTTAAAGTCCAACCCACAAGTCCACTTCCTCTGACCTCCTTTGGCTCAATGAATTGCCCCCTCATTACCCATTTTGCCCATTGGGCATCCAGCCCCAGCCCCACCCACTCCCCACTCCCAGGGCACTAGACCGGGCTCTCTACGTCAGTTCCCCGTTTTCCAAGTCGTGGACTCTCCCCTGACCTCCGTTGGGCCGGCAGTCTTCTTTCTCTGTGACGAGGTCACAGCCTGGCTGTGACCCTCTCTACTCTGAGTCCTGGGACAGGAAGCTTTCCCGCCACTTTCCCCTTGACGTTAGCATCCTCTCGTCGCCTGTGTTCTAATGTAGAAACCCAGTGCTTTATCTTAAGAAGGAAAAAAAAGCAAAGACAAACTTGATGTAGAGTCAAAATGGGGCCCAGGCACGCTGTTGGAATTCTGCCCCTTGCAGGTCTGACCTAGTGACAGCCTGCCAGGCAGCCTTCTAGTCCCCGGGGCCTGGCACCCCGTAGCTGGCTGGTGTGGCATTTGCCAAGGCACACTGGGCCTTGGAGGCCTGATATGGTTTGAAATGTGTTCAGACCTTCATAATTTTCTGCTTCTAGTGGGAAATCGGTTGTATGGTCTAGACAGGAAAATCTGGGGGTATAGACACGTCTGGAAGATGACGCTATGTTCTGAATCACAGCCAGCACTCCACTTCCCTCGTCCTGGCCCTGGGGGTTTGCTCCATAGCATAGTCCCCTCTCCCCAGCCATGTGCTCATGGCTACCCCTACCCCTTTTGGCTATGAAGGGCATGTGCTTGGATCTCTCAAGACAATGAGCCAGAAATGGAGGAATCCACCCAGTAAATCTGTTGAAGAGTAGCAAACCAAGACCAAGTGGCTGGTAGCAACATGGCAGGTGCTTTGGGAAAGCCCTTTAGTGGCATTTGGGCAAACCACATACCTTCCTCTTCCCTATCCTGGGTGCTGGGCTCAAACATGGAAGGCATCGTGGTGTGGCAGGTGCAGGAGTCCCAAGGACTCCCCATGTCCGGGCTGGATGTCTCAGACCCCCAATCCTGCACCCTCCACCCCAACCTTCTTTCCTCCAGTGTTCAAGCTTCTCAAGGGTTTGTCTGTGCCCTGAGTGAGCCAGGCTTTCCTCAAACCTTGTCTTTTCCTTTGCAATAAAGACAGTGGCTTCTAAGGATCTGTTTGCATGGGACCTCTGTGACACAATGAAGAAGCAGAGGCACCAAGAGGTCAAGTAACTTGCTAATCACCAACTAGTAAATGAATCTGGGCAGGCAGCTTGCCTACTGAGTCAGATATTAACACTAGGCCAAATGGCTTTAAGAATAATCTTAGCAGACCCTTCAGTCCTCCGACTCTCTCCCTTTCCTTATCCCTTCACCTTACCCTCTTTACAACTCCCTCCCCCGCTCACCCCAGCCATACTGACTCCCATCACCACCACCTCTGCTCAGCTGCCTCCTGGAGCCCATATAGGGAGCAGAAGCCAGTACCGTCACTGGGAATCAGGATCCTTGGAATTCTAGCTCTGGCTGTCCCTGTTCCTAGTGGGGCCTTGGAGCCTGTCATATCTCTTCAACCATCCATTCCTTCCTGCATTATTCTTTCCAAATATCCCCGGGTGGCAGGGAGGGTGGCAGACAGTGGGGTTTTTGAGTCCAGTGCAGCAGCCTGGTCAAGGTCGTCTGAAACCCTAACAGCCTGAGTCACGTCCTTGAAGGGGAGTGGAAAGTCATCCAAGAGACCAGACACAGGTCCAGAGCGACTGAAGCCAGATAGCACACAGCAAAATCGACATGAGCCTGTGGAGGCAGGGTTCCCCCAGAGGCTATGGGAACCACAGGGCTGTGACTCCCTGTGGGTTATTCTGTGCTGGTGGTGGGGATAGCATCAGGGTGCACAGGGCTTACAGACCTGGGTGTCACAAGTATAACTCGTGGCTGAACACAGAGCTGCCTTGCTTCCCAGGAGCCCACAGTCCCATGGGTCACGCACGTAGACACTTGTCCCCTCCAAGGGGCAGATGGGGAATGATTCATATCCCAGATATCCCTGAAAGCATGGCCGTGCGCAGAGGCATAGGCACCTGTGGGCACTCTCGTCCCTCCCCCACTTCAGAGAGGCCCCTGATCACCACAGACACCATTTTGCCTTTGAACCAAGATCCAGACCTTGCTGTGCTGAGAGCTAATGACTTCCAGGGGACTAGGAGGAAGGGAATGAACAAGGAAAAGAAGGAGCACGGAGTGGAGGTCTGAGGCCCCGGACCCTCGTGCAGGCCCTGCCACTAACCTGCTCGGGTCTGTGGGGAGCTACCTCCTCTGTGAAGCAGCAAGCAAAGGGACAGGACCGGCCCCCTCTGACCCATCTTCCCACTGGCCCTGGCCTTCTCCCCTCCCAGCGTCTGAGCAGCCTGTGTGAGTCGGGTGAAAGGCCTTCAGCCGCAGGAGGCCAGCAGCCTCATTCTCTTCCCTTGTCACACCAAGGTGAGGCGGGAGGTGGGGGGTGCTCTTTCCCCTTCTTTTTTGTAAACAACAATGTAATTTTCTTGAAGGTGAGTGTATTTCCTTGCTGACTCTAAGCCATCTTGCCTGTTATCAGATTTCAAATCCGATCCAGGTCTGGTCCTGGTTAGAGCAGGGAGAGTGGATAGGGGAGGGCTTGGGAGGGACCCTTCTGGTGGACAGGTTTGCGGGGGCTCCCTGGGTCCTTCAGAGTTCACCGCTCCTGCCCCCTCTCTGGCTTCAGCTCTAGTAACTCTGCCCCTTGCTACTGGGCATCCTTGAGAAAGCAGCTGTGCCTCAGGTCACTCAACTGTATGATGAAAATGCGAGCACCTGCCTGGTCCCCTGCTTGTGAGGATTAAGAGCTAGCACGTGTAAAGCATGGAGAATCTTGTCCAGCCTTGGAGAGCGACGTACAGAGCATGTGAGTGCGGCTCTCATGGGCACTGTGGTTCTGGCGGGACGATGCTTTAATCCTAAGGGACCTCTCCATGCTGGCCTGGCCCTGGGCTGGTCAGGGCCTACCCCACTTCTACCTGCGCCCTCCCTGCCTCCACGCCCTGCTTGTCTTAGCTGCCCAGAAATCCCCACTCCTCCATCAAGATCCAGTTCGGGCTGACCTGTCCTCTCTGCTCCACGGGGTGGACAGGCTGACCACACACGGAGAGAGCTTCCTGCTGCACTCGGAGCCCGCTTGGTGTCTGTCGTGCCGTCTGGGCTCTCTTCCTTGGTCTCTGTGTCTCTGACATAAGCACAAGGCCTAGGGCAGGGGATGCAAGCAACGTTAGTTCCTTTCCTCCCGTGTGTGCTGGGAGTCAGGAGGGGGACATGCACACTAGTGGTCCCCGTGCACAGTGGTGGTGACCAGGGTGGAGGGACAGGTAGGGGTGGGTGCCCAGGAGTTGTTCATATTGACCATGGGGAGGGTAGAGATGGGAAACTGAGGCAGGTGGCAGGGTGAGGTCGTGGCACTTGATTGCTTATGAAAGCGCGTCCAAGGTATAAATGAGATGCCTGTGCAGAGCTCCCTCCCCTCCGCGTGCCTGTCGTCACCTGCCTGAATCACCCCACAAATTCTGTCCCCGTCCATCAGGCTGCTGTCACAAGCTACCACAGACCCGGGGAAGCTTACAGACAACAGAAATGACTTCTCACAGCTCTGGGGCAGGCCATTGAAGATCGTCAGTTGATTCCATGAAGGGTGAGGGCCTGCTTTCTGGTTCTTAGCACGGCTGCCTTCTGGCCTTGTCCTCAAGCAGTGGAAGGGACAGGGATGCTCCCTGGAGTCTCTTTTATAAGGACACTAACCCCATTCATGAGAGCTCCACCTCCAAATACCATCACACTGGGGGTTCGTTTTTAACGTTTGTATCTGGGGGAGGGACGCAAACATTCCGTCTCTACAGTTTCTGTCTCCTGATAGGACCCTGACTCATAGACCAGGACCTCCTGTATCCTACTGGTCTGATGGGCTGGAGCTAAAGAAAACCACCCCCTCCCCGGCCCTGCTCTCCTTCCCTAGAACAGCCTCTGGGACCTAGCTCTGGTTACCTCTGTGGCCTTCAAGTGCTCTGGTTTGCCTTGACTTCTCAAACCGTATGTGACGGGGAAGGGAATGGATGCCATGTGTTTCTGATTCAGCTCCCTCGTGTTCAAAGGCAGTGTGATTCTGAGCTATATCTGATGGCCTTTCAACTTTAGAAATATGTTCTTCAAGCCTTCTTTTCCTGCGCTCTCTGCCTTCTCTTTGACAAAGAGGAAGCAGCCATGTCCAAGAATTGGTCAACTTGACAGCACCGAAACTTGGCAGAACTGTCCCCACTGCCCCTTGTGGGGTCACTGACCCTGGGAGGCTGTGGACCCCCAGGATGAAGACCAGTGTGAACCAACACAGCGTAGGTCCCACCTGCAGACGATGGTGGCATGCCTCTGCTTACACGGAAGAACACACCTGTTGTGGCAGACTGTCCTAGGAGTTAGGACATCTTCACTCTCCAGCGCGTGACAGGCCGATAGCTCAGAATCAAAAAATATTTTGTTGTACTTTATGTTCAGCAAGTCTTGAGAGTTTTCCTTGTCTTTCCCCTGCTTATCCTAGCAGTAGCTGCCCATTTATTTAATAAACATTTACCAAGAATCAACTACATTCTAGGCAATGGAAACATGAATATGTATAAAACAGCTCCCATCTTTTAGAAATGGACACTGTAAGAGACGATTCCATGGTGTGGGACTCCTTGGGGTAAACGCAGATAGAAGATGGACTGAGCTTGCTTGGGGGAAGGAGAGAACGAGGGAAGACGAAGGGGGATCCATTGGGGAATCTTGCAAGAGACATTGAGCTTTCCCCTGGCTACTGTGGGAAGCTCATGGGCAGAGTCCAGAGCGAGGTCCCAGGTAGTTAGGATGGTTGGGGTTAGGAGTTCCTGCGTTACCAACAAGTAAAGAAGGACATCTTGATTTTTATAAAAATGACCAGGGATGACTGCCCAGCTGGGGAAGGTGAGGCCTCACAGTTCAAAATCCCCATCTGCTTCGAGGATGATCACAGCTGAGCGGAACGATGGCCCCCGACTTGGGCATGCTTTCGAGTTTACATTCCATGATCTCAGTTCCTCTTCCCTCTGTTCTTCCTGCCTTCATTCAGAAATGTATACTGAGCACCAGCCTCATGTCAGGTGCTATGCAACCCTGGGAAGGGGAATGAGCAACGTCAACAGGCTTTGGCTTCGTAAAGTGTCAGGTTCAGGAATTCATGTTATTTTAAGCTAAAGAGTGACACTATCCCTCTCGATACCAAATGCCAAGAGGGCTTTGGGACTGCTGGGTTTCTCCACATTGACATTTTCCATAAAATGGTTCCGGTCCCCATTTCATATTAGGAAGGAATTCCAGAGCAAGGAATAGGGAGATGGGTTTTTTTGCCAGTTCACCTCCTACCCCCTTCCGATAAAAGCATTTCCTCTTCCTGCCCTTGGGATACTAATGGTAGTCCAATCCCCGTCGAAGGTCTCCAAAATTGGGGCCTCCCAAGTGTTTTGCCCCGATAAAGCATCACTTTCAATGGTTCATCTCCAAAAGTTTTGTTATTGATTCCAGCCACATTTTGCAACACTCTTGTTGGTTGTTCTAATTCAAAAACAGAACATTTCATGTTGGCTCTTTTTTTTTTTAACCCATTTCTTATTGTTTCCTACATATTTCCAGTAAATGAAGAGATTTGTTAGTGCATCTTTTTGGGGGGGGGTTCGTGAAGGACAAAAGTTAAACATCCTGTTCTGACTGCAGAGAAATGTGAAGGTTTCTGGAATCCATTAAAACCCAAAATGTCACAGGAAAGTTATTCCGCAGCCTGCAGAAACACAATTTTACACTTCTGATGTCCGTTGAGCATGTTTGCCTGTCCTTGGAAAGGATCACCATTTTCTTTCTTCACTCCCTCTGTCCTTCCCTCCTTCCTTCCAGAAAAATGGAAAGAAGCCAATGTATGTCACGCTAAGTACTTTACAAACATTATCTTATTTAATCCCCCCAGCAGCCCCTTCTGCAGCTCAGACAAGCTGATGAACTTGACCCAGGTCGCCCAACCAGGAAGCCCCAGAGGCAGCCTTCACCTTGTTGCACCCTCATCTCCCTGCTCCCCCTCTCTGGACCCCTTGTAGAGTCACACCGGGATACCCCACCCTGTGTCTCGCCCCCCACCCCCAGCTCCATAGGAAAAGATGTCGGTGCGGAAGCCTGCACAGGGGTGCGAGCCAGAAAAGGACTGACATGTTCGCCCTCCCTCTCGGCACAAGGCCACGTTTCCCCATTTGTCAGCGGATGTGCCACTGCAGACGTTACAGCCAAGAATGATTTCAGAGCATCTGGGTCCACAGTCCAGGGCAGCTCTGCAAATGCAGTTGTCATTACACATTTTACTTCCTCGCCGGAGACGGGCAGGTGGCTCTGACGTCTGACTGTATAGCCGAGAGTGAGGAGAGCTCTCACCAGCTGGCACGGGGCGGATTGGCTGTGACAGTGCCTGAGAAGGAGGGTCTAGCTGGCTGCAGCTTTGCAGTCAGATCTGGGTCTTTGAAATCCACTAATAGCCTGTGCCTGGACGCTGAGGCCCACTGGGCCTTCCAGCCTGCCTTCATTTGGGCGCTTGTTAGAAAGTCAGGGACTAACAGGCCTGGACGGGAAGGGTGGGGTGGAGAGGGGTCCACTGAATTGCATCACAGACACAGCCAAGTTCTAAAGTGTAGGAGGAACACAGCCAAGGGGCCTCCTGGCTTCTCCTTCACCTTCGTCCCAGCACGTGCCTTGGGAATTTTCCAGGATTCTCCTGGACTTGGAAGGGTTTGGAAGGTCTTCTGCTGGTGATAGCGGGGTTGGCAAACAGGGGGGCCTGTCCTGGCTGGGCTGCTCACCATTTTGGAAGCCTCAAAGGAACTGAGCTGACGTCCTTCTTCCAGAGCATGGCCGCCGTCCTTGAGAAACAGGCGGGATGGGCTCTCTCTTTGCCTCATAGGAGCCATTAAGGAGGTTGGCTCCTCCTTACAGTCAAGGCTCCCAAACGGTCAAGGCTCCCAAAGTCAAATTATATCTCTTGAGCCTTCTCTGATTCCCTAGGGATTCAAGGCCCCCTTTGGGGACTTGCACAGAAATTTGTTCTCTCTGCTCCTGTTCTCTCTTAGCCAGTGCTGAGCCAAGATGGCTGGCCTACACCTGCCCCCAGGGTCTGTGCCTTCTGGGCAATGGAGAACTGATGTTAGAAACTAGGTCTGAATGGCACAGCTCTTTCCCTGAGGTCTTTTATGTCAAGGCTGACCTCCTACCACACTGGGGATTCCCAAGCACATGGACAAGGCTCACCATCCTGTTTGCACACAGAGCTGGGCTCAGGGTCCGGGTGAATGAGTTTCTTGACCTGCGATGATGATTAGCCATCATTGTAGTAATAATACATATGGTGCCAGGCCCTTTTCAGAAGAGGAAACTGAAGGACAGGGGAATGAGGAAACCTGCCTAGGGGACAGGTCGCAATGGAAAGTTGAGACTTAGCCTTAGCCCATGGGATTCCACATCTGCTGTATGCACAGCAGAGCCCTCCCCACCCCCGCCGCACCCCCGAAACGCCTGCCTCTCTCTCTGGTCTGCGTGTTAAACCCAGAGCATCAGTCTGGCTAGAGGTGCCACTGCTGTCTATGGGCAGCGGCAGGAGCCCAGGGAGCAAGGCTGGAAACCAACTGGCCCAGATTCACTCCTTTGCAAAGGAGAAAAGGAGGCTCAGAGAGAGGCTGGGAACTAAAGCTGCCAGAAGACCAGTGCCTCCTCTTCTGAATTTCCACAACAGCATTTCTTGGACTCTGTGAGACACTGCCCATGCCAGGAAGTTGATTTCTTTTCTATCAAGGTGAACCAAGGTGTAAAAAAATCCCACCAAACCGTGAGAGCTTCGGTGAACTTTGTCATGAGTGTCGATGGGCTGAGTCAACAAAGTTAGCCCCCTGACTGGCCGTCTACCAGTGTTGGGTGGAAGGTCAGTAGCTGTCAGCTTGCACTGCAAGGAACCGGGCCTTTAGGTCAGTCTATAGAAAGAGAGGCTGTGAGCAGTGGCAGGCCAGGCAGTGGAGGGAACCAGCAAGGAGGAAGCTGGGCCTTTTCCCCACTCTTGGCTTCCTGGTCCCAGCTGCAAGCCCCGGGGATACCCACTTGGCGAGGAGGCCTGGGATGGAGCGTGATGCTGAGGACAGGAGTGTTGCTCACTAGAGGTGAGAAGGGAGTAGATGGCTAGACCGTATGCCCAGACTCCCTGCACCCTCCTTCCCACCAGCAGTCAGCCTTCCTACAGATCCAGCCTGCACTCCATGATCTAAGAGCAGTGGAGGCCAAGGCCAGGCAGCCAGCCTGAGATGGGATGCCTGGGGCAGAGGGCAGTCAGGGCCTTGCACACCCAGGCTGGGGTTCAAGAATGGCTATTTGACAGGAAAGGGAAGACCTGGAGGCTGCTGGGGAAACCGAGGCTCACATGTTTGCCCAGTCCTGTGCACTGTAAGGTGTTTTCTATCCCTGACTTCTGCCAACTCAATGCCAGTAGCATACCCTCCCCCATTTATGACAACTAAAAACACCCCCAGACATGGCTGAATGTCCCCTGGGTAGGGGAGCACAGCATTGTCCCCAGGTTGAGAACTACTGCTGTAGATAATCAAAGAATTTCAG
Source organism: Lutra lutra (assembly GCF_902655055.1). Taxonomy (NCBI): domain Eukaryota; kingdom Metazoa; phylum Chordata; class Mammalia; order Carnivora; family Mustelidae; genus Lutra; species Lutra lutra. The sequence continues at coordinate 159,860,248 of NC_062281.1, forward strand.
CCTAGAAAGGAGTGTTGAGGTCCCCTAGGCCAGACCAGCTAGAGTCCTGGTTCTGCTGGAACCAGCAAACATCTCCGGGCCTGGTCTTCTTGTAGCACAGGAGGGTCGAAAGAGATGCTCACAAGGCTAACATTCCATTGGTCGATGACCACCCCATTTCACCCCATTTCAAAAGATCTTGGGGCCCAGAAGGGAGAAGGGGCCTGCTGTCAGTCAACGATCAAGGACGGAGCTCTTCTCTGTGTCACTGTAACCAAGATCTGGCCGCTGGCACAGTGTCCCACACAAACTCAAACCCCCAGCTAGTCTATGCAGCGTTGTGTCTGGGTGCCCAGCGCTGTGCCTGGAGGCGCTAGTTGGCCAGAGGAAGGAGCAGACAGTGCTGTTCCAGCAGGTTCCATTCACGTGGGTCTCCAGGCTGGCTTCATGGGATGGGAAGCTTGTGCAGCTGTGCTGGTCTGGAGGGACATGTGGGTCTCAGCAGAAAAGAATTCTTGGAGAAAGGAGACTTAAGCTGAACCTTTGGGAAATGGCGGGGTGGGCATTAAGGAGAGGGAAAGAGCAAGAACGAAGGCGCGAAGCAGCAATCTGAGTGCACTCAGATCACCCTGCATTTAGCCTTGTAGTGGATAGCAGCCGCCACACACCAAGGACCAGCGCCCATCTTGCTCAGCGTCACGGCCCCAGCATCGGGCCCATGCTCCCGGGGGTGCAGTCCTTGCAGGCAGATCACATCTTCATTTCCCACGCTGCCTGCTGGGTTGCCCTCCCTGAGCTGCAGTCGCCCTGTGGGCTGGGTCATCGCAAGGAGCTGCCTGGCGTGGGGAGTGAGCATTACCACCCAAGTGGTAAGCGCCCAGACAGTTAGAAGGCAGGGGCTGAAAGGTGCGGAGAACTTCCCCATCAAGGGGACAGCTGGGCCAAGTCTTGTCGCATCTGCGGGGCTGGAGATGGTGGAGAGTGTGCCACTCTCGGCCAGGTGGTGTGATCCCTGCTTCTCCCAGCAACGTGGGCAGCAGCTAAGGCAGGCCCCCGCCGGGGTGATGGCTACGTGCCTGCTGGTGCACGCAGAAGCCTCCCGTGACCCCAGGGCCAGGCCAGAAAGGGGCCGCTGCAGAAGGACTTCTGAATTCCACGGCCAGAGCTTTACAAGTTGAAACCAAGACAGGTAGCGCCTCAGGGTACATGAGCCTGTTGTCAGGCACAGTTGCTGGGAAGAGGTATCAAGGGGGGGTAGGAGGTAGAACTGAGCTCTGGGGCTGCTGCTGGAGGCAGGGCCTGGGGTCTGCCTGGGGTTCACATGGGTCAGCTGGGCCAGAGGTGCCCCCGGTTAGCCACATGCATTTCTCAGCCACGTGTGGTTGGCGCTGGGTAACCACGGACCACAGCCCTGGCAGTGGCTGGGTTTCCAGAGGTGGGAGGGCCTGGCCAGAGGGGAAAGAGCGTGCAGGAGGAGGTGAAGGAGGATGGGTCCACAAAGCTGGGGTCTACTGGAACGAAGTGCAGTGCCAGCCTCGGGACAGGCAGCCCCGTGTCTCCAGAAAATGGGACGCTCCCAACGGGAGCCCCTTGTGCTCCTCACCAAGCTGAGTAGAGGCCAATGCCTGCTTGGTGGCAACGACTGCCTCCTCACAGGCTACAGGAACCACATGTGAGTAGATGTGTGTGCACAGTTAGGGAGGCTAGCTTGGGCTGCCTCTGGTTCAGAGAGCAGCCAAGGCCACCGCCCTGACCGAGCCACCATGGTCCCCACACCCAGTCAAGAGCTCCCCTCCCCACTGGGCCCACATACCCCTCTGCCCCGCACCAGGCCAGCCCCCCAGGTCCTTCCTGGGGCTGTGTGCTGGCCCAGCCACTATGGAGGGCAAAGGCAAGCCCTTCCGGCCTGGCCAGCTTCCAGAAGAGGCTACAGCACTTGCCGTCCACCAGTTCAGGATGAGGCAGAGGGAAGACATCGAAGGTTTCAGGGGCAGGGCAGTTCCGTTTGGATCTCTGCGTGCACGAGCTCTTGACTCCAGCGGTCACTTTCCTCTGCTCTCAGGCTAGCCTACGTTGTCTGACCCTGGGGATAATAAATCTAGCTTTGCAGGCTATTCGGAGTATTAAATGAGATATAAAGTGGTGGGCGGAGTGCCTCGCACACAGAAAACCATTAGCGGTAGTTACCATTTCTGCAGCTTTCACCATGTGACAGGCCCCATGCTGAGAGAACTTAAGGACAGGGAGCCAGCCACTCAGGACGGGGCAGGATCCCGGAAGGGTTCTCTCCCTCCCTCCCTCCTTCATTCGTGCTTGGAGGCCTTCCCTGCACACAGCCAGTGCCAGGCGGGTTCTGGAACACTGACGTGGGTCCAACCTGGTGTCCCAGGAGGTCACCTGAAAGGGAAGACAGGTGAGCAGTCAGGCCTCGGGCAGAGTGCCAGGAGGAATCTGGAGGCTACTGAGAGCAGGTACTGAGAAGGGGTCCTTAAGCTTTCCCGACGAGGGGTGGGTGGCCCCGCGCATAGAAAGCGGAGTTGGAGGATTCCAGATGGGTACAAGGGTGCTCTGGCCATGAGCCACCTGCCTAAGCCCGACACCGGAGGAGTCTGCAGGCTGAGAAGAAGAGCACTCAGGCAACACCTTGTGGGAGTAGCTTCGGGAAGGAGCCTCGGGGCACAAACAGGTCACAGATGAGGGAGCCCCTACTAAGGGCCCCGGGTCTAAGAGGAGAGGCTACTTCACGTGGCTTGCACCAAGACCGATCCCCTAGCTGCAGAAGGTGCCTTTCTGATGGTCCAGTCCAAGCCCAAAAGCCACCGGTAAGAAGACAGTACCGCCAGCCGGCTGTTGAAACTTTGCCAGAATGTCCCAAACTCTCCCGTTCAGGCGCCGTCTCCCGTCTGGGAGAGCTCTGAGGGACAGCCCCTCCCGAACAGCAACAGCCAAGAGCCTCTGGTTCTTTTCACTTTTCCTTCTCCTTTCCAGGCTCCCAGCGCCCCGCCCTCTCCGTGCCTGCGGGGCCCAGGCCCCATCATTTATCAAGATAAAATCCATCAAAGTCTCTGGGAAGGAGGAGGATAAAATGAGTTTGTGGGGTAATAAATCTCCTTTACCATAGGTGGTGAGCAAGGAATTCACCTCAGACTGTGCTCTTGAAAAATGGGAGGGTGCATGCGGACAGTGTGCGCTCAGGCATGGGGGTGGGTGTGCAGGGGCGGTGAGGCGGTCCCGGCATCGCCCCAAACCAGAACATTGCGGCCCGGCCAGGAAGCCCCTGGGCCTGCTCCAAACTGCCTTCCCGTGGTCGAGGGAGATGGTTCTGGAAGCCCGAACTTCCTCTAAACCCGAGAACTAGTTGCCCTCATCCACTTAGCCCCTCAACATTCACACTCAACACTTCATTTTCTTGTGCATTCATCACTATTATTTCCCGAACACCTACTGGGTGCTAAGCACCCAGCCTGCATCGGTGGCAGAGTGGGAAGCCTGGGTCCACAGGGAGCATGGTGGGGGGCTGAGGGGGCAGAAAGACCAGAGGAGCAGGGGTGGGGAGCACTGCACAGCCCCCGTGGAGTGGACTGCTGGGTCCACGCGGAGCACGGGCAGGGGTCCTACAGATCCTCTCTCTGTCCCCAGCAGAGGATGCCTCAGCCCCTGCTTACAAGAGAAGGAGACATCGGTCTGCCTTAGCACCGCTCACCCAGGCCGAACAGCATTTCAGGGGCCTTTCTGTGTGAGCCCAGCCTCGTGTTCAGAGAGCGGCTTGTCCATCCTCCAGGGAAAGTGGCTTCTCTTCTCCCATCTCTTTTCTTCTTCTGTTCAGTGGAAACAGCACAGGCAGGGGGCTGGGGAGATGTCCATCCAGTGAAGCGGTAAAGTGTCCTATATTCGTGGGGTGGAGCACACGGAACACACAGATTGAATGACCTACGTGTGTCCACACGGGTCGATCTCACACAACATCGGGCTCACGAGGCAAATCGTAGAACAATATACACAGTGTTCTACCGCTGATGCAAACTGAGAAACAGAACAATATTCCACATTGTGTATCTACACATATGCTTGTAACAAAAGAATAAAAATGCAGACAGAAAGGGTACAGCCCAACCTCAGAAGGGATCTCCTCTGGAGGGGAAGAGAGGTGAGTAGGGCAAGAGAGGAGGGGGCAAGGGGACTTCTGATGCTACAGTTTTTTTAAAACTTTTTTTAATTACTTGTTTATTTGACAGAGATCACAAGTAGGCAGAGAGGCAGGCAGAGAGAGAGGGGGGAAGCAGGCCCCCTGCTGAGCAGAGAGCCCATTGCGATGCAGGGCTTGATCCCAGGACCCTGAGATCATGACCTGAGCCTAAGACAGAGGCTTAACCCATTGAGCCACCCAGGCGCCCCCTGATGCTACAATTTTATTTCTTTTTTAAAAAAATAGGTAATACAAATACAGTAGAAGATCAATGTGTGTTAAATTTCAGTGGTACATACATAGGTATTTGTTAGATTTCTGTTTTGTTTTGTTTTTTTCTGTTGGCTTGAAATATTTCATTTTCAATAAAGATGTTTAAACAAAACCCAGACAGTCTGACTGGAAGACCCACACGAACAACATGTCTGAGGGCCTCTGAGTTCTAGCTGTCTGCAAGGTGCCCTGTTGAAACTTTTTTTTAAGAAGCGAATCTTCCCACGATTCCAAGAACAAAGCTTAGTACCCTCATATCACAAATGAGGAAACTGGCCCAGAGGTGGCAAGCAACTTGCCCAATGTCACACAGCTCTTTGGTGGAAAATCTGAGCTTTAGACTCCGGAACCCGTAACCCCAGGCCATGCTCTCTCCTCTACTTACACCACCTACACAAGTTGCCCCTCTTCCTGAAATATTATTGACTCAAACACCCAACAAAATGAAAACCACCAGCTCAGGCATCAGAAGTTAGAGTCTGACCTTAAATCTTGCATCTGCAACCAACTTGCTGTGACCTTTGGTGAGCTCCTCCCCTCCCCCAAGCTTTACCCACCCTCAGGGCAAATGGCAAACTGTGGTGTGGCCTTCCCTCTGGGCTTCAGTGCCCTTGTCACATCATACTTTCTAACCTGCTTATGGTGCGTAACACTCAGCAGAGACCCTCACTGTCACACCATACAGGACTGTGGCTTTTTCCAGGCGATTAGCAAAGCGAATCAATTTCATTGCTGGATGGAATATCACTGCTCCGCTCATATCTTGATATGCGTGTGTGCTCAAAGGAAGGCACTCTTAGTTTACACTCCCAAGGCCTGGTCCCCAGTATTTTCCTTCCCCTATCAGAATGGAACTAGACTGTCTGCAGTGGAGAGACCAGAAGGGGACAGGAGTGGTGAAAGTCTCGGGGGAGACTGAGAGCAGGTGAGGCATCCAGAAACCTCCCTGTAGCCCCTCCCTATTCTCTGGACCGTTGTGTGAGCCGTCCTGCCAGTTCTGGGGTTATAGGCATTGTGCTGAGGATTTGAAATACATTTTCCTAGTGTCACGCTCAAGAGCTTACCTCTGTTTTACAGAGGCTGGGAAATTTAAGGGACTGGCCACAAATAACATGGCTCATAAGTGGGAGAGTTGAAAATCATGTCTTCCTGGCCCCAAAAAGCCCTGTTCATAATCCTCACATTATATTATCGTGGGGTTGGTGGGGGGGAGCAGGGAGTGTACCAGTTCCCAGTGAGGCCAAGCTCATGAAGGCCTCTGTAAGCCCTCCGAGTTGCTAGGTGCGGTCCTGCAGGTGTGGGAGCCATGGCAGGGCAGAGGTGTGATGCACTTTGTGGTTTAGAAAGTGGGCTCCTGTCGCAGCTTGGCAGGAAGTTGCTACAGTATCCAGGCAGGAGAAGCTTGGGTGAGTCTAGGGCCAATCACAATTGAGAAGATAGGCTTTCAGGCTATTTGGAGCTTAATAAATATTGGATGGATGGATGGATGGACGGACGGGCGGGTGGGCGTTTCTGAAAGAAGAGAAAAGGAATCAAAGATGACTCCCCAAATAGCTCATATTAATTAGCATGGCCTACAAGCAGGCCCTAAGCTAGGCACCCTGACATCCTTTAAGACTCCTTCTTGCAGGACTTCCCTGGTTTTAAACTATGAGGAAAAGTAAGAGGTCAGACACTATAGGAAATCCCACTGGAGTTATCCCCAACCTTGGGGCTCCGGTCTAGTGACCACCCTCCTGTGGGGACCTGTGGGGCCCAGGGTGCATTGGAAGGAGATGCTGGGCAGTGGGAGGCAGGGCTGTCCAAACACAGATGCCGCTGGAGGTGGGGCACAATATGTACCAGCAAATATTGACCCTGCCCCTTTGCCCAAACCAGGCCCCCTCCAGACAATGCCAGGGCGCATCGATGGCTCTGGGCCCTAGGCTGCGGGCTGAGGAATGCGGACTGCACAGCAATCTGTGTACTCATCCTCCAGAGCTTGACATTCCCCGGCATGACCACCCCCTGTGTGTGGCCCTGGGACCCAGTACCAGCCAAGCCCCCCATTCGGGGTGTTTGTACAGGGGCTGCTCTGCTTAGCCAACACTCATTAGAAAAAGCTTTTCTCTCCTAGGCGTGTTTCCAGGGTTGCGGGAGGGGGAGCCTTTCTACCCACTGCCCTTTACCTGCCTGACCTGGTTCTGGCTGCCTTTGGGAGCCATAGAAGTGGGGCTCTTAAATGTTACAGAGAACATGAGAACCCAGCAGACCTCTGGAGAGGTATCCGTCACCATCACCCTCATTTTAGAGATGACCAAGAAAAATACACTGGGAGTCGCTCTGTTTAGAGGCAAGGTCTTTGTTAAGAGCTTTCTTTCTTTTTTTTAAATTTATTTTTTATTATGTTATGTTAGAAAAGGAAATGTTGAAAAAGAAAAGCAAAGCTGGGGCCATCATGTCAAGAACTTTTGAGTCAGACTCCCAGGAAAGTGATGTTGGACAAGTTACTCTACCTCACCATCCCCCACCACCTGCCCCACCCCCACCCAACTTCATGGCAGAAACAATAGCAGGGCGACGTCCTCTAAGACTGAGAGACCTAAAAGTACCTGGCACGCAGTGGTGCCCAAGAAGCAGAAACAGGTTGACTCAGTGAGAGCGAGGGGCCGTTACGGTGTGCTGGAGAATTCGTCGATTCCACCCTGAGCTGCAGTTCCTGAAGAGTTCGGGCTGCCCTGTCCAGCAGTGGTGGCTGTAGGGATGGTTCCCATCCTTAACACTGAGTGGACACATCAGGCCTGTTTCTGGCTCTCTCCAGCTCGCATCATTCAAGGAGGATCATGAAAATGGATCCTGCAATAGTGGGTGGGGAGGAGGGGGGAAACCTAAACTCTATTCCATTCATGGTCAGTTCAGTTACTTTGGTTTGGAATTCCAGTCTTCAACAGCAACAAAGGTGACCTGAAAGTCCTTATGAGTGGGGCTCCTCAGGCCTCCCCAAGCAACTCTGCCCTGATCACTTTCCTCCCTCCTCTGTGCTGGGCCACAGTCTGGGCCCGCCTCTAGTTCCAGAGCCCCTGAGATTTCTTGGGAGCTCAGCTGTGCCAGGGGCCATCATTGCGGCTTGTGGGTATTTGGGTTTGGGGTTATTTTTTGGACAGTTTCTTTCTGTTTTGCTTTCTCAGCTCAGCCCTTAGCAAAGACCTCTGAAATGGCTCTTGACATCTTCCCCTGCTTTGATTTGTGTTGTCGTCTAAAGAGGCCTTTGTCATTTCAAGGACCTACTGTGTGAATCATGTTGAGTAAAAGCACAGATTCTGGAGCCATAAGGCATGGGTTCAGATCCCACCTCTGGCACATTTAGCGGAGTTCTCTTGGGACAATCACGTGACTTTTCACCTTCCTCATCAATAAAATGGAAATGCTACCAGCAAGGTCAGTGGAAGGATTTAGAATTGATGCAGGGGGGGTAATCTGCTCATGTCTAGTACGTAGTAAGTCAACGACTGTGAGATGCGCACGTACACACTCATCTCATTTCATTTTCATCATGGCCTTGTGGAGTTGGGATCATCGCTCCCATAATAGTTGGGGATACTGAGTTTCATCACCTGAGCTCACTTACCTGGCAGGTGACTGAGAGGGACCTGAAGAGAAGCCTCCACTTCTAGAAAACTATCTGATATTCCTTCAGCTCAAGTGTAACTCAAAAGAAGACCTAGATTTCTTGCTGAGCATAATTTCACAACTCTCTCTCTCTCTCCTCCTCCCTGTCTTGCTCCCCCCCACCCCAATCTATGACTCAACTCTGCAAACCCTGAGTGAAGGATCTGAGTATAATTACATTGTTTAGAGACCTGCACCCACGAGTTGGGGAAGCGGACTTGGCAGAGGGAGCACAGTGGGCTGGGATACTTGGGAATGGTGTAGGACACATGCCTCAGAATCATCCACCTGTGAGTCAGGGGAGGCGAGGTATTAATACTCCTGTTCTTGTCCACAGTTGGTCTGGAGGGCAGTACTCGTCCCCAGCCCCAGCCTGCTCAGACCGAGTAGGATCGCATGGTTCGAGAAGGCCTTAGGCGAAAAAACGCAGGTGGTGGTTGTTGAAAGTTGGCTGGGAGTGTTTGAGGGAGGGGATATGTGTGGAGCAGGGGTGGTGCGGAGGAAGTATCCTGGACATCCGTGTGTCACTGTGCACACGATTCCGGACTGTGGCCGTCTGTTTCCGGCTCTCCTCTCCGGCTCTGTAGGGCAGGTCTCATTTGTCACAACACGGGGCTCATAGATACATTGGAGGGACGATTCTAGATTCTTAGACTGCTTCTCTTTCAGGGCAGAGAGAAGACTTTGGGTCAGTTTGGCCCACCTTCCATATGCTGTGTGGGTCCTTTGCTCAACCTCTAGTGGCAACCTCCCTACTTCTCTTGGCAAACTCAGCACTGCCAGGGACAGCCTGCCCCGTCTTGAGACAGCCTCTGACTGTGAGAAATGACTTCGTCACTGTCATCTGCATCCACTGATTCTGTGCCCAGGCTTGTCCCTACCTCGGGTGACAGGGCCTGGGCCGGCCTTTGGGAGAAGTCTGCAGCATCCCCTGGTGACTTGTGGCTGGTGGAGGACTCCCTCAGAAGCCACACTGCTTGTGCTATCGCCTCATGACACAATTGTCTGTGTCCAGCTGCCTCCTTGCTAAGGGTGGGAAATAGATTTTCTTCTGTATAAACAAGTAGCTCAAAGACCCAAGGAGGGGGAATTTGATCTGGGGTGAATGCCTTAGTTTTGCAATTCTCCTGGGGGTCTGTGGGCCAGCGCTGGCTGGGTCTGCAGCTTCTGGAAGGAACAGGCCTGTGAAACCATAGGTTGTGCCAAATGTCCCATCAGGGGATTCTGCTTTTGGCTACAGGGGGTGGGGACCAAGCAAGAAAGTGGTTGTGTAACCCCGGGTGCTGATCGCAGCTGTACCAAAGGCAAAAGCACTTGGTGGGGGCCAAGTTTGCCTTCAGAGACTGGCATACCCTGTGCTCCCTCCCCTCCTCCTGCTCCCTGAGCAGCCCCATCCATCCCCCCACCCAGCAAACCACCCTCGGAAGCTTGCACGTGTTTCAACAAGACAGCACAGACTCACAACACCCCCGCCGCCTGCCAGACCAGGGGCCCGGCGATGGAGATACCGAGGCGAAGATGCAATTCCTGTGGTCTCAGAATTCTAGCTCCCAGGGCTTTGAGAGGTGCCTGCTTGTCAGGAGGGAAGAATCAGAACCAGGAATGAGACACTTGGATTCAAGTCTCATCTTGGTAAATCTCGGGCAAACCACTGTCTCAGTCAGCTCAGGCTGCAGTAACAAGTATCACTGACAGTGCCAGCAGGGGGGCTTCAGCAACACACATTCATTCTGCACAGTTCTGGAGGCTGGGAGTCTGAGGACAGGGAGCCAGCAGGGCTGGCCTCCTCCATGGCCTCTCTCGTAGCTTGCAGATGGCTGCCCTCTTGCTCCCTCCGGGCTGAATGCTGGTGGCCTGTCTGTGTCTCCTAATCTCTTCGCGTGAGGACACCATTCAGACTGCCCTAGAGGCTTCCTTTCAGTTTTATTACTCCTTTCAAGCTCTGTCTCCAAATATAGTTGCATCCTGAGGTATGGGGTTAGAGCTTCAGTATATGAAGTTGAGGAGTTGGTCACGCAGCAGCCCATAGCAGTCACCCAGCTGCTCTGCTCCTCAAATTTCTTATCGGTTGCCCAGCCAGAAGGCTGCCATGGAGCCCAGATCAGGGAATGCACGCCAAACCTGGAACCGACACCCAGGTGTGAAGGGTTGCTAACCGCGGGCCCATAGGGACCAAGGCAGCTGGGGCATTTTAGGAAGCTATGGCCATAGGGGAGATATCTGGGGGCATGTGTCCGTCTCAGAAGACAGACAAGCTCTCCGTTCCCTTTTCTCCTGGGGAACATGGCCAAGAAGAGCCAAGAGCTAGGCCCGTGGGCCAGGTTGTGCCTGGTGTGATTTATCCTCGTTCTCTGCTGCAGAGGGGCTGTGGGCCACTGGGATCACGCTGTTGGGGGGGGGAGGGGTTGTGCAGGTGGCCTGGGCTCACTTTCCCTGCCACTCAAGGTCACTCTGCCTGCATTCCAGGAATACTTGTGGGCCCTCAGTTTCCTCATTTGTGTCATGGGCAAAGAGAGGGTTTAACCTAGAGGATTTCTGAGTTGTGCAAGTCCGGGGACTGAGCGCCGCCTGGAACAAAGGCAAAACCGCGGGCCAGGAGCCAGCTTTACTTTCAGGGGCCAAGCTTGGCTGACTGGGCTCTGGTATTATGACCGTGATTCTAGATTCTCGGATCCTCTAAGGGCCTGTGACCAGGGTCCAGTCCTGCCCACTTGGAACAGCCTGAGCTCTGACCCTGGTCACAGCCTGAGTACGGGCACTGGTTAGAGGCTGAATCCTGAGCCCAGTCACAGGCGGAGCCCTGCCCTGGTCACAGAGCAGAATGTGGATGGCCTCGGGCATGCCACCCCCATCACAGGAATCACACCTAAAATCTGGGGTCATATGTGGATCCCCTTCTCTTCAGCACTCCATATACCATGAAGGGGCTGATTCATTTAACATTTTGGGTTGGGGCCCTTGTCAGAGAAAAGAGAGCCCCCACCCTCTGTGCCCCACTGTGTTTGATTTGAAGGCTGGAGCCTGGAGCAAGGAGGGGAAGGAGCACTGAAGCCTGGAGAGATAGGCCGCGGGGAAGAGTTTCTCGCAAGCTCCAGGGCCCTCAGGTAGCTGGAATTTATGGTGTCAGCCCCGCCCCATGTCATTAATAAAGAAAAATTAGCCCTCTCTGGGTGAGGGCATTTTTCACTGGAGTCTGAGGGCTATAATGAGGCGCTATCAAAGCCCCAACGTACCATATGAATTTTATATGCCCTGTTTCCTACAAGTTCTGAACAGCTCGGCCGATTTATAAGGTAATGATTTTTCCATCCATAATTTCTTTCGTATGATTTTTGTAATGTAGATATTTCCCCCTCCTGGCTGGGCTGTGCACAGCGTGGTCGAGTAGATTAAGGCAAGGCAGGGAGGGAGAGCTTTCTTCTGGAGCCCAGACCAGTGTGCAAGGGCCACCCAGAGCCACAGTGGGTGTGAGGGAATTCCGAATTCTGTCCCGCTTCCGGAGCTGACTCCCAGCAGCCGCCTTGGGCAAGTGACTTCCTCCCCCTGGGCCTTCGTTTCCCCATCTTTCCAGTGAGAGGGCACTATTTAGATCAATCTACAGAATAATGTCCAGAACAATTCCCTTCACAGCAACCCACACTTACGTTGTGCCTAAGTACGCTGTGTTGGGCACTGTGCTGGGCATTACAGGCATGAGGACGAATTAAATACAGGGTGTCCTCCAAGGGGAGCTGTATGAAAGAGGTTGCATGTTTTGAGGACATAGACGTGACCGGTCCTTTCAGGAGGCAGCCGGGAAGGCTTCACGGGGGAGGTGCTTACAAAGAGCACCATGAAGGAGAAATCATTTTGCCTGGTCAGGAAGGACCCATTTCCGACTTTGTCAGTTGAGGTGGTGTCCCCTTCAACCCCATCTGGGGTCTTGGCAGTGAGCCCAGCTTCCCTGAGTGCAAGACCACCTTCAAGGTCCCCCAAGACACTCCAGAGGAGCTGGCTCCAGGAAAAGCCCTTTCCTCTCTCCCTTCCAAGGCCAACGCCTCCCCTCCAGATGCTCCAGTGGGGAGCGGGTGGGAGCAGAAACACCTGGGAGGAGCCTCTGCAGACTCATAAATCTGCCCCTCTCTAGCCTTTGATGTGGACACTCCTATCTCCCTAGAATCACTGCCCGGGGAGGTAGCTATTGAACCCAGGGTCAGAGGGCACCCAGCCCTCATTTTTGAGTGAGCGTGTGCTTTAACCTCACCTGGCCTGCATTATGTTAAGCCAGAATGTCTTACAAGATGTGACTCCCTCCTGGTCTAGGCGGGCATGGCAGCCCCGCACGGTCAACCACGTAGTGGCAGCTCAGCAGTGGTTCGAACCGTTGAAAACCCAGTGAGTCCTCCAGACGCCTGGCCTGTAGGACTTCGTGCGCCCGCACTAGGATTATTTTCTTTTGTTCCCTGCATTAACCAGATGTGCGGGTGTCCCTGAGGCCCAGCCCCCATATAGGTCATGAGCCTCCCTCCCTGTCTCGCTCATCTCCTGGCCACCTCTAGAGGTAGGGGTGGTTGCCAGTGCTTTTCCCAGGAATGGAGACCAGGCCCGGAGCAGTTGCCTACCTGGCTGTGGACGGGGGAGGGGAGACAGTTTGGAGAAATGGGATCAGAACCCCGGCCTTCCGATTCCTACAAAGGCACTTGGGCAGTTGGGCAAACGTCAGCAAACCCAGGGGAGAGCCGGATGGAAATGATGATGGTGCAGCTTTTGGCATGCCTCTCTCCCACTTCTCAGAAGTTGGTACGTTTGCCTTGGAAAGAAAAGCCACTTCAACTTTCCTGTAATAAAGTTTTCTAATTAACTGGAGGGGGAAGCATGCTGAATGTATTAACCACATCTTAGCTATATGTTGGTTCTTTTTTTTTTTTTTTTTTAAAGCCCTTGCATCGAGAGGTTTTAGGAGTCTTTGCACAACAGCTGTTAAAAGTATTGCCAGAAAGCCAGACATGGGACATTTGTGGTGCCTGGTCCGTCACCCAAAACCCCCTTTGCAAATGCATAAGGACAAAGGCACCCCTCCATCCCTGATGTGCCCAGAATTCAGGCCAGCCTGGGAGAAGAGAGGCCCAACTGTGTGAGTCTGGGAGGAAGGTCAGCATCCACTAAGCACCTACTAAGCATCCACTAAACACTAAGCACTAAGTCAAGCATGATTCTGGGGACTTGAAGTTCAATAGAACATGTTCATTTCCCTGGAGAAGCCCACAGTTTCATGGGAGCTAAGCACATTAGGAGGAAATTCCTCAGATTATAAAAATATATTCCTCACTACAAAAGAAAATAACAATTTCTCAGCAGGCACACCACCCCAAGCTATATATAAGTATACAAGAGTATACTCATATACTCTATATCCAAAACCCCTGAAGACAGACTTTAAACTCCCACTCAGACAATGAATTGGCTGCATGACTCCTGGAAGAAGAGTACTTTGTTCTTAGTACTATTATTATTGATTATTTTTATTGCTATTAGTAGTAGGCACTAGAGTCAGACTTCCTTGGTCCATAGCTCAGCTCCACCATTTCCAAGCTGGGTGATCATGGGCAAGTTACTTTACTTCTCTGTGCTTCAGCCTCCCAATAGAAAAAAGGAGGACAATAGAGCCTATATTGTGGATCATTTAGCAGAGATCATGCCTATAAAGCGTTTAACCCAGTGCCAGATGCTTGGTAAGAACAAAACAATTGCCCACTGTCATTGTTGCTCCCCTAATATTAAAGAAGAGGAAGCTGTGAATTAGGAAAGTAAAATATGTGAGGGTGAGGTTAGACCAGAGACCAATATCCTGTCTAAGGTGCCAGACTGCTGTCAGCCACCAGCACACTGACGGACTGGGCACTTTCTTTGACCCACGGCAGAAACGCCATCGTGGTGGGAAGAGAGCCTTGCTTGCAGGAGAAAGGGGCAGGCCAAGGTGCTGGAACACAGTGGGCAAAGCTGGTTGTAAGCATGCACCTGGGCAGTGCCTGGAGATGGACGGATGGGGACCGAGCTGCTGAGCAGATGCCTGTGCAAGATGGGTCCTCATCCACGCCTCTGCCCAGCTCATAAGGTGCCCCCTTATGAGAGATCTGACCCCCGGGGGAGAGATCTGAGCAGGTGCACTTCATGTGTACTCAAAGAGCTGAAATTCTTGCATTCTGTGGTCTCAGAATGCTGAGGGTCTTTGAGCCCGAGTGTTTGAGTCAAGGGGTCTAAGCTGCTGCAAGTGTCCCAGTGTAGAATACAGTCAAGCCCCTGGACCTTTGCGCATGCTGCTTCTCCCACCTGGAATTCCTTTATCCTCAAATCCTGCCTGTTGAAATCTCATCCTTATAGGCCTTGTAGGAACAGATGTTCCAGAACCCATCATGCCCTCCTCGGGGATCACATTGTGGGAGGCTTCAGTCTCTTAGGAAGTACTTAGTTCATCCTGCCGCAGCCTCAGAACAGACTTTGCACCCATCTTTTCCATCTGCCTGGAGGGCAGGGACAAACCTCAGCACGCCTGGGTTCTAAGCGCTCAGCATGGGGCCAGGCCCAGTGGATGTTTGTCCTGCTGACACAGATTTGAGTTGGAAGGCTGAGCAGTGTCTGGGAAGTGGGAGAAACATGTCACGATGATGTGAGCAGAGGACACAAAAGATGGACTTCTCCCACCTCCTGCCCAGGCCACCAGCCAGCCCTGGACAGGTCCCAGGTCCTGTGGCCCTTGTCTAAAACAAGAGCCACCCTCCCACCTCACCACTGAGCGGACATAGGCATGCACAACTCCTGTGGGCTCTGGGAGAAAGAGGCCCATTCAAAGGGGAGCCTATAAAACCTCTTAGTTCACACTCCGAGGCTTAGATCACCCTTAAAAGTGTGGTCAGCACGGTGTTACTGCTCTGCAGGTGCAGGGGACCGCGACATGATTTACCTGCATCCTTAACTGTTGGCTGCGCCCAAACTCTAAGCAAACACAGTGCACTTGGCTGAAATTACCTGCTTCCGAGCTCCCGCTTTTCCTGGAGGGGTTCAAAGGCATTCCAGGAGTGAGGGCTGAGGTCGGCTTCTATCGGGGCTTTCTTCCACAGCTTATGGGCCTGTGGAGCTGGGAGCCCGTCAGAGGGATTCAACAACCTTGGCCATTCCATTTCCAGAAAGACCCATTCTGAGTTAGTGTCTCAGGGGCAGATGGTCAATGATCTTAAGCTGGGTTCCCTCTGCTTTTCAGGTCCCACACATACCTCATCTGTCGTCTCCTGTGAGACCATCTTATTTTCAGGGGCTTCTGATGAAGCTGGTAATTTCTTCTCAGAAAAAGTTTTAAGAATTTACGGCCCCCCTTTCTCTGCGTCCTGACTGCCGGTCCTTCACAATGGCCCAGATGGCTTCTCCTCTTGTCCCTGGCCCTAAGCACCAAGAACTGAGGGGCTCCATCCTCAAACCTCTCCCTCCTCCCTCATTTTCCGAATCATCTCCCGGATGTCTGTCTCCACCCTGGACTTCCCTTCTGAATCCCAGACCAGCGGGTTTGGTCCTATCCTGACATCTATCTCCATCTGCTTGTCTAGCGGGCACCTCAAAATGAGCAAACCCAGAACCAGACCCAGAGTCTTCCCTACCCCTGAACTTGCTCTTCCCATGTTCTTCCCAGACTCAGGCGATAGAGCCTCCATCCAGCAGGTGCTTCGGTCCTAGCAAGTGGCCTCCCGCCCCACTCCTTCTTCCCCCTCATATCCTACCTCCATCGGGTCAGTTTGTCCTACCGGCTCTACCTCCATGCTGGATCCAGAGCTTCGCCATCCTCCTCCACCTGCCTGGCCCCAAACCTGCCACCACGTCCCGCCATCACTGAGGTGGCCTCACTCCCGAGCTCCTGCCTTCTGCCTTTGTCCCTTTGCATGCCGTGCTCCACACAGCAGCCAGAGTCAGCTTCTCGACAGCAAGTCAGGTCTCACCAGCCCCGGCTTCAAGCCCTCCATGGCCTCCTCCTCACTCTGAGGAAAAGCCAGCATCCTCGTGTTGGCCTGAGATCCTGGGTCGCTCTGCATCCCCACCCCGTTACCATGCTGAGCTCATCTGGTACCCTCTCCTCCCTCACCCGCTTCGTGCCACGAAGCTGCTCTGGTCTCCTTGCCATTCCTCAGCCACGCCAGCCGTGCTCCTGCCTCATGCTGGAGACTCGCTCTGTCTCCAGTGTTCTCCAGGAACCCCCCATGGCTGCTCTCCAACCGGTCTGTGCTCAGTCCGCTCCTTTGTGTTCCCTAACCACACTAAATAAAATAATACCCTGCCTGCACCCTCCTGATCTCCCTTACCCTGCCTCGTGTTTCTCCATAGTGGTTATCGCCACCCAGCATGCAAATATGTTTACTTGTCAAGTCCTGTCTCTTCCACTAGAACGTAATCTCAACATGTTGAAAAGTTTGTTTTGTTCACTGCTGTATCCTTGGAATCTAAAACCATTTCTGAATGGAGCAGACATATGCATATGAATGAATCATCCAGTTAACCGTTGGGTAAGGGTTGTAGAGGCAGAAAAGGGAGCTCAGAGGAGTAAACCAGTGGGGTGGATGCAGCTAGCACATGGCTGTGGTGGGAGTTCAGTCCAACTCGGTTGCCATGTCCCGTCACAGAAAGCGCTTTTTCTTTCCTAGAGTTGGGTCTTCTGAACCATGTCACTTGGAAGCTTTACCAAGGTTGCTGCTGGGGGAGGAAGGGAAGACCTCAGTAGGACCAGCCCGCTCCCTCTGGGAGGTCCTAGCCCTGACGGGGGGACCAGGCAGAGTGAGAAATCGAAGCAAGAGGTTGGGAGATGCTCTGTAGAGGGCGGGTCCTGCAGCCCGGCGATGTGTGATGCCCTGAGACAGAGCTTCTTGACAACGGAGCCAAATCATGATCCCAAGCCCTCAGGTGGTCACACAAGGTCAGGAATAAGCAGAACTCTTTCCTCTTATCCCAGTGTGCCCATTGCGTCTAGAGGGAAAAGGTTTGGAAAGGGGAATCTAGTATCAAAAAGCTGCTTTGTTCCAGGTGCTTTCTAGAAGCTTTGTGTTTAAATTTTCACAACCCACTTTGTTACCAAGATCACAAGGCAGAAGAGAAATGGAGCAGGCCGTGCAGGGTCTGTCCAGGAAGACCAGCTCAGCTCGGGCCCTTGGCTCTGGGGAACCTCTTCCCTCCCCACACTGAGGTTGTGGCCCCTGACCTGAGCCTCCCGTGGCCCCTCTGTGCTGTGCACTCCTCTGGACAGGGTGCTCCGAGGCAGCTCTCCACCCGTGTGTGGCACTGGGCAAGCAGCAGGCAGTCCGAGAGACAGAGAGGGAGGGAATGAATGAGCGTGTGGAGACTCAGCGGTTTGTGTGACTTGTGCAAATTACCCACCGGGTAGGTGACCGTTCCGGGACTCAGCCTCAAGCCCGGGAGTTACTGCAGTGTCCCATCGCACAGGGACCTTGTCCTGTTGATGCAGCATCTGGGTTGTGCACGTTGGGCTGGGCCTGCCTTAGGCGTTGAGACAGGTACGGCAGACTGCTGTGGGAGTCCAGCAAAAGAGTCCCCACAGCCCGCCTGTCAAACCCAATAGGGTTGTTCTACTATCATAGGGAACTGGCAGCCCAGGGTCCAGCAGGCCTAGAAAGGCTTTCTGAATTTGGGAGGATGGGATTGGGAGGTGCTCTGTAACCACAGAGCTAGAGGAAGAACCCCATCCTTAACACTGGAACGCTGGTCTTTTCTCTGCATCCTAATTGCAGAGAAATGTCATTGAGCCCCAAGTTGATTCCTCCTCCCTGGGCCCTGATTCAGGCAGAAGCTCAGGACTGCCAACAGGGAGTTTGGAGCCCGTAACTTAACTGTGGGCAGGGTCTGGGGGGCCTGATTCCAATTAAAGATGTCAAATGTATTTATGGATTATGCAATCAACAGGTATGCCGCAGCCTCAATGGCCGACCAGGCCACCCTGGAGATAGGCCTGTAATTAATTAATCCCAGTGGGCCTGCCAAATTCTGTTTCAAACATGACAGCTCCAGGGGATTTTGGGGACCAAGTCTGGGGCCTGATTTAGACCCTGCCTTGCTTCAGGGAGGGCTGAGGGGCTGGGCTACAGGGTATGTCTGAGCAGAGGAAAAAAAGAAAAATGTGAGACTCGGGGGATCTGGGTTTGAATCACGGCTCTACCACTTACTGGCTTGACTGGTGTGACCTTGAACCCATTACTGAAACTCTCAGAGCCTAGTCTCTGCTTCTGAAAAAGGGCAGCCCTGATGTGGGCATGCTTACCTTTCTCACTTCCAACATTGTCGCACCCATAGATGAACAGACAAAGCAACCACTCCTCATAGGGAATAATTGCTATGGACAGCCCATGCCCATCCTAAAATGTGTCTGAGCCTTACTTTACTCATCTGTGAAGTGGACTTGCCACCCGGCCCTCTGGTGTCTCTCTGGTCCTTTGAGCTCTTTCCAGCTGACAGACAATCAAACAAGATTCTCAGCAGACGTGGGCTCTGGTCTGGTTCTCCGCTGCACACCAGGGCCCAGAACTGAACGTAAGGAGGTAAGTCCCTCCAGGAACTCACAGTCCATGGGGGGCGGGGAGAGGCCCACACCTACCAGGATTTATAGGAACGGGTGGCCGTGATGCAACGAGCTCGGCCGTGGCTGGAGTAGCAGGCACTGCACTGCCCGCTGCCAATGGTTGGCTTGGCACCCTCACCTTCACCGGGCAGACGGGCCTGCCTGCTATCTCAGAGAGGTCAGTGGTGTGGCAGATGGCAAGCACAGGGTCCTCCACCTCCACTCCTACCACGTCGTGTGGCTGGCAGTTGTCATAATGGCGACGGGGGAGGGGGTATGGTGCCTGCTGGTGTGGCCAGGTCACCAAGTGCTTCACGTAGGAGCTGGGCCTGTTCCAGAGCTGTTGGGTTTACTCCTTAGTTCTTCTCTCTTCCTTTCCGCTCTGAGGTGTGATTGGCATCTGATGAAACTCCCTCCGTGTGCAGGCCGGAGCATGGGTTTTAGGGATCCAGTGAGCAGGTGGATGGGCCGGGCCAGGAGGAGGACAGTGAGGTGAGAGGCAGGAGAAAGTGCTGTGGGTTTGGGGAACAGAAGGCCATGTTATCCGGGGATACGTAGGAGGCCCGCTTGGCCTGACGAGGAGACCGGTTAGGTAAGTGAGTGAAGGTGTGCGCCTGTGTTGGTGTGGGCATGCATTATGTGTGTGTGTGAATGCATGAGTGGGAGTGTGTGGTGGGGAACAAGGGGGCGGGACTAAAGGAGAAGCCGGATGCCTAGCACGTGAAGTAGAGTATGGCCTAGAGGAAGGCTGACCCCGTGAGTCCCCTACAGCCCCCGCACTAGGTCATGGTTGTGTCTGCAGAGCCTGCGCATTAGGCAGCGGGCTCTTGTTCAGGAATGTAGTGTGTCGTGGGCTGGTGGGCTCTTGGGGAACACCTACTACGTTGTGCAGCACGTCCTCTCGTGAGAATGCTTTGCAGTCATGATCCTCCTTAAACCCCGCTCTGTGGGCCCGAAGCCCGGGGCAGCCTACACATGGTTTGTGCTTTTGGCCAGCACCCCTGCCACAGGAGAGAGAATTGAGGGCTGACAGAAGCTGGCCAGGCCACAGGCTATGTGCACGTCCAGCTCTAGCCCCTGGTTTGTTACCCATTTCCTCTTAGGAGTACTTGTGGGTCAACCTTGACTCTCTGCTGGAGGACCTTAGTCCTGTCTCCTTCCTGCTCTCATAGTCAGGGCCCTGATGCACTAGATCTGCTGCCTGGCTCTTCGTTAACCCCTTGTCCTCCCAGGCCCAGTAGCCATCCCGTCGCTCCAGCTGACAGCCCATCCCTGCCAGCACCCACAGCTCACCTTATACCCTGCACCCCTTTAACAGTGCCGCCAGAGGTGCCTGGGGGAGCTCAGCCAGTTAAGCATCTGCCTTCAGCTTGGGTCATCATCCCAGCATCCTGGGATCAAGCCCCACATTGGGCTCCCTGCTCAGCAGGAAGCCTGCTTCTCCCTCTCCCTCTCACCACCCCTGGCCCTGTCCTGCCCTGCTCCTGCTCTCTCTCACTATCTCTCTCACTGTCTCTGTCTCTCCCTCTCAAATAAATAAAATCTTTAAAAAAAATAGTGCCACCAAAGGGATTTCATCTTCCCCAGGGGATGACTTGGGGATGACTCTCTAAACCTATCAGTTGTAATGGACCCTGACTTTCTAAAGCATTGCTCAACAGCCCTGTGCTATGGGAGGAGAGGACATGGGAGATCCAGAGATGTGAATGAAATCCCCGAGGACACCCAGTGAGCTGCAGGCACTCAGCGCCCCAGAGAGCCAGCAAGAACCCCAGAGATGATCTGTGGCCCCGTTGCTTCAACCCCCTCCAGAGATAGGATGCTCACCCCTTCTTGGAGAGCCCATCCTAATGCTGGATGCTTCCCTCAGGGGCCTCAGCCTGCCTCATCCATGCCCCATCATCTAAGCAAGACAACTGACACTCTCTCTTGCTAGAACCTCTCCAGAACTTCTAGGCAGATTGCCCTGGCTCCAAATCCAGCCATGGACGTCTGAGAAGCAAAGCCCGTGTCCCCAGCAGGGTGGGGAGGGATTACAGTGGCCAAGTCTGACTGCAAACAAATTGCACCCTCTCCTTCTCTCCCATGCTGCTTTCTCCTGGTGTCACTTTCACTGAAGCTGATTGTTTTCCTGAAATTCAACCCCACATTATGACTTAGCCCTAAGTTAAGCAAAGGCTCTGGACCCTCCTGGACAAATGTTCCACCTTAAGGGGCAAAGTGCGTTCTGGTTAAGAACGTGACATCTCCCCTTAGACTGCTTGAATGCTAGTCCTGGCTCCACTCTCATTCTGTGCCTTTAGCACATTTAATATCTCTGTGCCTCAGTTTCCTCATGGGATCGAGTAGGGGCCGGAATAGTACGTGCTTTGTATTGAGCAATGTGGTTCTTACTTCCCTGCTCATGGCCCTGCACGGAGTCTTGGGCAGTAATCACCCTCTGGATTGTTTTCAGTCATCACCCTTAGACCTTTCAGAGGAACACTTAAACCACAGAAGGTCTGTTCCCCAGAAGCCCAGTTAGCTTCTCTCCAGGCTCTGCAGAGGCCTGATGATCCGGGTGATACAGCCAACTAGGAAATGGGTCCAAGGCTCTGGGCTTGGCTTCAGTCATGAAGAGGCTCTTGGGAATTTGTGCAAGAGCAGTGACAGGGAAGGAAGACACAGTGGTCTGGGCAGGACAGGAGAGTGGACACCTTTTGGAAGATTGACTGTGAAGGAAGGTGGTGCAGGGTTGAGGGAGGCTGTGGTGGTCCCTTTAAGAGATTTTTAAAGGGGCCTGCTCACCCTTGAATCCCAAACATCTTTCAGGGCCAGGAACCCATTCTTAGCAAGATGTCCTAATGTGGGAAAAACGTAAATCCGCCCCGTCTTGGTGCTGAGGTTATGACATTTCCTGCTAAGGAGTCTGCTGTCCTGCCAAGCCTGTCCATGGCCTCCCAGAGCCCAGCAGGGGACAGAGATGGATCCCACCATCAACTTTCTAATTCCAGCCCTGGCCTCCTGAGCCCCAGGCCTCTCCCCTGTGGTGTGAGCTTTCACAGGATTGTAGCCTTCCATGGGATGAAAAAGACATAGCAAACTTCAGTTGAGTTTAACAAACACTCCATCTAGTGGACAGCTACACTATAGTAGGCCCCAGGGACCCAGAGATGATTAAAGGGACATCCCGACCCTTGGGTATAATCGCCAGAATAATCACCAGCATTTATCAGATACTTACTGTATATCAGGTACTCTGCTGAA
The DNA here is from genome assembly GCF_902655055.1 of Lutra lutra. Lineage (NCBI taxonomy): Eukaryota > Metazoa > Chordata > Mammalia > Carnivora > Mustelidae > Lutra > Lutra lutra. The sequence goes on from NC_062281.1 coordinate 159,882,165, forward strand.
TAGGGAAAATACATATGGCTCCATTTAATTCTATATAGACTGTTATTTTCCCACTGTACAGAAGAAGAAACTGAGGCTCTGAGAAGCTGAATAATTTGCCCAAGGTCACACACATAAGAAGGCTGAGGAACAAGATTCACAACCAAGCTTCCAGGGTGGCCTCTGTTCCCTTCAACATGCATTTGACAATATACAGCCATTTGACTGATGGGGAAACGAAGACACAAAATGGGAAGTAGCTTGCCTAAGGTCACGTAGGGATGAAATGACCACTCTGTCATATGAACCCAGGTCTGGGACTACTTGCATTTGAGTTATTTTCTCAGTTATTTCACTGGGGATTATAATTAACATCTTAATTTATAACAGTCTAGTTCAGATTAATTTCAACTTATCATAACGGCATATAAAATTCTGCTTCTATATAGCTTCTTTCCTTTCTCTCCTTCCTTTGTGCTATTTTTGCCTTACAAATTATATCTTTAGGTATTATAAATCCCATCAATATGGATTTATAATTGTCACTTTATGAAGTTGCCTTTTAAATCAGCTAGTAGAAAAAAGAGTTGCAAACAAAAGGCAATCATTTATACTGTCTTACATTTACCTATAAAGTTACCTTTACTGTTTTTCTTGATTTCTTCATTCAGGTTACTGTCTGATGTCCTTTTGATTCAGGCTGAAAGACTGCCTTCAGTATTTCTTGTAGGCAAGCTCAGCTGACAACAAATGCCCTTAGTTTTTGCTTAGCTGAGAATGGCTTAATTTCTTCATTTTTTGGTAGGATAGTTTTGCTGGATATGGAATTCTTCATTGACATTCCTTTTTTTTTTTTTTTTTTTTTTTAGTACATTGATATGTCAGCCAACTGCCTTCTGGCTTCCATCATTTCTGATGAGAAATCAGCTATTAATCTTATTCAGAAATATGATGAGTCATTTCTCACTGCCTTTAAGGCTTTCTCTTTAACTTTGGCTTTCAACAGTTTGGTTAGGATATATCTATGTGTAAAATCTCTTTGACTTGATCCTACTTAGAATTCATTGAGCTTCTTGGATTTTTAGATTAATAATTTCCATCAAATTTGGGAAGTTTTCACCTATTACTTCTTTAATATTTGTTTTGCCTCCTTCTCTGTCTCCTCTCCATCTGGAACTACCATTATCCATATGTTGATACATATGGTGTATGTATGGTGTCCACAAGTCTCTGTTCACATGTCTTTATTCTTTTTTCTTTTTGTTCCTCATACTGTCTAATCTCAGTTGACCTATCTTTGAGTTTGCAGATGCTTTCTTCTCCCTGCTTGGATCTACTGTTGAGCCATTCTGGTGAATTTTTCATTTCATTTATTATACTTTTCAACTGTGTAAGATGTGATTGTTCCTTATTTCTTAATAATTTCAGCCTATTGATAGTCTGTATTTAGTGAGACATCATTTCCATACTTTAGTTCTTTAGACACGACCTCTTTAATTCTTTGGACATATTTAAAATAGCCAATTTAAAGTTTTTGTTTAATAAGTACAACTTCTGGACTCCCTTAGAGACACTTTCTACTGATTGCTTATTTCCCTGTTTATGGCAGTAGTTTCTTGTTTCCATGCATGGCTTATAATTTTTTGTTGAAAACTGGGCATTTAAAATAATATAACATTGACAACTCTGGAAATCAGATTCTCCTGCCTCTTCAGGGTATGTTGTTGCTATTTGTTAATATTACTTTTTGCTTAGTGACTTTTCTAAAGCAATTTAGTAAAGTGCATATTCTTTATCATGCGTGGCCACTGAAGTTTCTTCTCAGTTACATTAATGGTCAGCTAATGAGCTCTTGTTTGCCCTAACTGTTATCCACTGCTTCAGACTGCTTTGATGGTGAACTATTGCCTCTGATTGTTTTCAACAAATCTGTTGCACAAGTCTGTTAGCACTAGGCAAGCTCCAAGGGCAGCTCAAATACAGACAGACAGCACTGGAGTGGGATTTTCCAGGTAATCACCAGGCCGGTCAAGGGGTAACTTCTCTAGGAATGAGGCTCTAAAGGAGTTCTGACATGATTTTGTACCCTCCAGTGGCTTCCAGGCTGCTGATTTTCACTGTGATTGCAGGTGCTGGTTTTCCAGGCTACCCTGGAGGAGTGTAGGGTATGAGAATCGGACAAGTTAAAATGCCACAAAATTTTCTATTTTTACTGAAATTCAGCTGGTTTTTTGGAATAAATCCTCGCTGGATTGCTGCAAAACTTTGACTAACTTCCAGAGTTCAAAAAAAAAGTTGATTCTAACAGTTTTTCCCAGTGTTCTTATTGCTTTTTTGGAAAAGAGAACTTTTTGGAGGTCTTTACTTCACCACATGGCTCAGGGATGTCCAAATCCTTGCACTTTTGCCTGGAGACAGAATACATGGGCAAGAAAGGGAAAGTTGGGTGTAGGAGAACACAGAAGGCAATATCCTGAGGGTTTACTAAAAGCCAAAAGACATGGTTATAATAATAAGGGTCATAGGTTTCCTAGGGAGGGAATGATCAAGATAGATGGGTATAGGTAAATGTTCCTGGAGCAGGTGAGATCCTGGGTTGCCATGACTGCCAAGAGGGAAGGTGCCTTCACTCATCCCGGCACCTTCTACCACTTAACAGTCTCTCATGCAAGTGGTCATTCATTGGCCAGACCTCTGACTAGACTCTTTTTATTTGAACTCCACCAAATGCCACTGCTCCAACTGGGAGACTTGGTTTTAGTTTTAAAATTTCAACCTCTTGGGACGCCTGGGTGGCTCAGTTGGTTAAGCAGCTGCCTTTAGCTCGGGTCATGATCCCAGCGTCCTGGGATCAAGTCCCGCATCGGGCTCCTTGCTCTGCCGGGAGCCTGCTTCTCCCTCTGCCTCTGCCTGCCATCCTGTCTGCCTGTGCTCACTCTCTCTCCCTCTCTCTTTCTGACAAATAAATAAAATCTTAAAAAAAAAAATTAAAATTTCAACCTCTCTTCTAGGCTGCACCTTTTGACCTACTCAGCCAGGTGGGATCTGAGCCTTTATCTTAAAACCTAGCACCGTCTTCTCCTCATGGCTGATGTGGCCTTTCCCCTGCTGACCTGAGCTCAGGACCAGGTAAATCTGGTCTCGGATCAGGACTCGCCATGTCCGAACCTCTCTGCCACCAACTCCCACAGTGCCTGGAATTCCACCATCATCACTAAATTGTTTGTCCAGTCGTCTGTATTTAATAAATTCTGATTTCCTGAAATGCAAGTTCCAAGGGGTTACTAGCCTGGAAGTCACACCTGGTGGATTCTGCCACTTACCATATGTATGCCCTAAGAATACGATTTATAAGTTCCTAATTTCTAGACCTGTAAAGTGACAGGGGAGGTCTATAAGAAGCCTTTGAAACTCAGGACCCAGGACTGTGACAGCTGGGTGGGGGTCATTTCTTCAAGGAGTCACAGTCTTCCCAGCTTTGCAAACAGGCTTCGGTAGCTCTCTGGGCTCCCAGGAGCTCAAGTGCCTCCCTCTGTCCCCTACAAATAACCACATAGTGCCTGTCTGAAGCTGCGTCTCCCCAGCCACGCTGAATATAACAAGGGCGAGAACCTTCCAGATTCATCTCCACGTCCCCAGCACCCAGCACCAGGGCTTTAATATAGCAGGTGCTCACGTAACACTGGTCTCCACTATAAAGTCCTTGGGACTTGGTAGACTTTCCTGATGGTCTCACCACCACCTGTTAACATGCCGGCTTAATATATGTGCAGAATATGATAAGAGGGAGAGAGGGAAGGAAGGATTTATAGCCCTTTAAAAAAGCTTACAAATGTTTTCACACTTCTTAGTCATTCACTAACAAATATTTATTAAGCATTGTGCCTATAAAAGCATCCCACGAAGAGGATTGCTGTTGTTATCCCCATTTTGCAGGATAGGGAACCAAGGTTCTGAGAGATGATGGGCCTCCTCTGGGATCACAGTAAATGTTAGTCTGACTGGTCTCAAGACGTGGGGTTCCCCATCACTGCTCCCACCTTCCACCTCCAGTGAGCCTGACTCACTACACCCGAGGACAGGTAGACACTGATAAGCCTAAACCGTGAGCTTCAGAGGGCACGAGGGCCTAGAACAGTACCTGACACATAGTAGGTGTTCAAACAATATTGGGCTAATGGAATGAAAGAATCTTCTAAAATGCAGGTAAAGGATGAGGGATGCCAGCCTCCAGAGAGGCCTGGCACGAGGAGAAAGAACCACGGGTCCTCAAGACCTCAGGGAGCCAGGCATGTTGCCAACTCTGCTCACTTCATCCCACAGCAGCTCTGTGGGGTGGGAACTATCGCAAGAGCCACAGGGCAGGAAGCGACTGGCCCGGTCACCCAGCCAGCGGCACGGCCAGCTAAGGATCAAACTCAGGTCTGCGCAGTGCCGGAGTCAGGTTCTCTCCATCCCCCAGCAGGCTGACTGTTGAAGCTGGAAATATTCTGAGGGCCGCCTAATCTAGTCTCCTCGATTTATAGAGAGAGGGGAGCGATTGCCCCGACACGGCAGTCCAGCCGCCGAGCTGCCATTCTTGGCACTCAGAAGTTGCCCCGAGCACACACTCTGTGAGCCTGAAACCCGCAGCCAGCTCCCTGGGAGATGACAAACGTCTCCAGAACCCAGAGGTGAGCGCACACACCCAGCTCCACACAAAGACAGTCCGTGCTGCGCCTGCCACAGCCAAGGAGCCCCAGGCTCCTCTGAGTGTATTTTAAATCCATTCTGACTCCCCAGAAAGTCTGTTTTTGTTATTCACAATGACCTTTTAAACTCCATGCAGTCCTGCATTTTTCCCGAGGCCTCGGTAGGACCTATTAATAATTCTGCTCTCCCACCAAGGCTCTGAGCTACAGCCTGCTCTCTCCTGTGCTGTAAAAGCCAGTCCCCCCTCCAACTGCTGGCGAGTTCACCCTCCTCTGCAGACAGGAGAGGGGAAAACCCAGCTCCCCGCACCCCTGCCCTGTGGAGAGGAGGTCACACGTGCGGCCGCCGCCTCTGCTCTTCAAAGGTGAGGACAGGTGGTCTGGCCTCCACCAAGGACAGGATCAGGGCACTCGATGGCGGGGGGAATGTGGCTGAGTCGGCCCCCTGCCTCCAGCCGCTTTCTCCGCTCTCTGAGCAAACATCTCTGCAAATAAATCTCCTCTTTCTGCCTTTCTCTCTCTGCTGGGTTACTGCTTCAATTTCATTAAAGACTCTGGAAACATTCTTCAGGCTCGGCCGAGATATATAATACGGAGAACAGAGATTTGCTTCATAACCCACAAACTATTAAAAATATTAGTGTCCCCCAGAGAGTCTCTCTTAAAGATTCCTTCTCCCTCTCTGCCTCCCTCTCCCACTGGCGCACGGTGCCAACAATAATGCAGGAGGACTGGTCTGAGCCATTTCCTTGAAAGAAAATAAAGAAGAGATAAGGCCTCGGAGAAACCTCTCTTTGTGCCTGAATAATATCCGTCATCCTATATGTCCAGCTAGAGCTTTGTACTCGTCAAAGCCCCTTTCTCCACCGTTATCTTGTCTGATCCTCAAAAGACACACAAAGCGGGGTCGTGTCCTTTATGTTGGGGGGGAAACTGAGGCTCTAGAGAAGGGAGGTGATTTTGCTTTGAGGCAGAGCTGGGTCTAGAACCCAGCTTCTTCTGGTTCCCAGCCTGGAGGGTTTTTCTCGTTCCGGGGAGCGTGTGAGGCTGCTTCACTTCTCAGTAGCAAAGCCTCTGCCTCGTGTATGAAACCACAGAGTTCCCTCCGGCCTGACTATCTACCCGGCATCTAGTATTTGATGTCAATACAGGTGTGTTCATCTGACAGACATGCTGAGGGCATCCTCTGGGCCAGGCTGGCCCTTGGGGCTGAGAACAAGGCCAGGAGTGAATGAGGGGGCCACGCTGCTGCTCTCTGGGAGTCCCCATCCAGTGAGAGGGCCATCCGAGGACAGGGCAGTGAGACCCCAGAAGGACCAGTCAGAGGGCCCTGAGCACAAGAGGCAGAACCTGGACCAGGCAGGAGAAGGCCTCAGGAGTGACGCTCTGCTGGGATTTCCTAGGATGCATAGAAGTCAGACAGAGGGGTTGGAGGAGAGAAGCAAGTTCAAGGCCCAGAGGCCAGAGATGTTTCAGAAGAACAACAGAGGCATAACCAGCAGTGATGAAAGATTAGCAGGGAGAAGCCAGGGGCCCTGAAGCTTGGTGACAACTTGGCTTTGTCCCTAAGAATGATGGGGTGCAGCGAAGGATGTTTTGCTGTCCGTGGTTTTTTCGGGGGCATCTAAGGGCCACGTGTGAATTTATCTGCGGAGTGGTCACTGAAAGTGCTGGGTACTTGTGTTCTGACTTGGATCTCAGTCAGAGATTCTGATGGAGAATGGAGCGAAGGGGACAGGGACAAGGGCCAGAGGGCCAGAGAGACAGCCTGGACAGGGGAGTGGGGGCAAAGAAGAGTGGTAGGTTGAGGAGTTGGGGGGGTAGGCTTAGGGATTCAGGGTGGGGGGGTAACCGCGACACAGAGTCCAGCCTGACCCCAGGACTAGGGCGGCTACCCCTCTAGGTGGATTTGGGTTAAGAGCCCTGTGTGACTGCTGAGGAAACGGAGTCCTAGAGGAGTGACATGCTAGCTTCCCCTACAAGTCACTGTGGGGCAAGAGCAGAGCCTCAGCTCCCCAGCCCTCAAGCAGCAGCTCCCGAGGTCCTCTGGCCCCTCCTACCCCCAGCTGGACCCTTCCCCTGGGGTGAGGGGAGGAGGGCTTGAGTGACTTCAGGGCTCTTACAGGAAAAGCCAGAGGTTTCTCCTCCAGGCCAAATAGGGCCCTCTGGGCAGCCTCTGAGGTCTGAGAAACCAACACATTCCTTGGATCTTGCCCTGTGGGATATTTAAAATTAGCTTCTTATAAGAATTTGAGAAGCCAAGTCCAGCCCCTCCTGATGTCCAAGCATAAGAGACAAGGCTGGCACAGGGCTTCTCTGGGCCACCTTGAACTGGGTATTCTCCTCTCCAGGCCTCAGAGATGACCCTCCCTGTCCCCATTAGGCAACAGATGAGAGCATCATCTTGTGACCACAGCCCCCACCACCACTGTTGTCCTGTCCATAGCGTGTCACCCAGCCAGACACACAGGAGGCCCGCACAGGACGGAGGCAGCCTGCTGTAGCCAGGGGACTGGTAACAAAGGTCTGGCCCTACCTCTGCTACCTGCTTGCAGGGAGACTACTCTTGGCTGTACCAGTCACATGAATGGCTACAACTCCCAGATCTTTTAAGGACCCCACTTGCCAAGATACGGGTTCTTGATGTCTAAACTCACTTTGTCATTGGGTTAAAGTCAGCCCATCTAAACTAGGAAAGAGAGCAGGGTGCTTCTGGGAGAGGCCTGGGTTGGAGAGCTCTGTGCCATACCCTGGCTAGGAGCCTCTTAGAAAGAGGCCCCAGTGGAGGGGGCTTACTCCTCTGGCCTGGGCAAGATTGGCGGCAGAATGGGACCTGTTGCTGAGTGTTCTTTCTTTATTATTTCTTCTGTGAACCAAAGCTATATATATGTCCCCTCAAAGGCTTCAGAAGCTGCTGGCCTAGCGGCTTTAGTGCCCTCTCCACTCCCAGTAAGCCCTGGTACAGCAGAAGAGGGAGGGAGAGGCCAGGAGGGACAGTGACTCATCACTCCCCATCATACCTTCCTGTACTCCCCCTTCCTCAATGGGGGGGGGGGGTGCCAAATTGCAGATTAAGGGACCCCCAGCGGGACTTGGCAGGGGATTTTCACTTCAGGGGCTGTTGATGAAGAAGGAGGGACTTTGGAAGACTCTAGAATCCTTGGGATTAGCCATCAAGGGGAAAGCCCCCATGGTGGTGGAGCCCAGAGGGTGGGAACAGAGCCTTGGAGGGGAAGGAAGGGAACATCTTTTGCTGGAGCACCTGCTGTGCATAGCCTTGTGCTGAGTTGCAAACCTGTGAGGAGGGGAACATGAGGAAACTGAGGCATGGCCTGGGGTCCCTGCTCTGAGGTCAAAGTGCCTGTCTGACCCTCCTGGGACTCTCACCTCCTTAGCCGCAGCTCCCAACTCTCTTGGCCAAGCCTTGCACATTTGATGTGCACGAGTAAACCATGTAGTCACATCCCTCCTATTAAAGAAAGGGGGGCGGCCTCACTAGGGGTCAAAGTCCTGGTGGTTGTCCCCCTGCTGGGGCCTCGGCTCCCATTCTGAGCAGGGATAAGTGGCTGTTGGGATGATTTTTCCCTAAGAGGGCCCTTCTCGATATCCTCTCTGTTCTCACCAGGCTCTGAGAGGCCTTGAGCTCCCACAACAGGACCAGTCAGGGGCCTCAGGAATCAGAGGAGAGGGAGCTGCCTCTTTCAGGCTCTGGATGCTCCAGGAGCTTGCTCAGCTGTCTCTACTCTGATGCATCTTAGCAATTGAAGGGCTGCATGTGCAAGGCAGAGGCCAAGCCACTCACCACAGGCCATGTAGACAGAGGAGGTGAGGCAGGCATTCAAATGCAGAGGGTCTGTCTCTAATGTGCCTCTTGGTTTGAGAACTCAAGCAGCCTACCTGCTCTATTCACATTTCCGGAGTCCTGCGCTAGTGGGCTGGGGAGCCCCCTGCCTGTCTCCTCCATCACGTGCCTCCCAATTCTCAGAGACCTGAGTCCAGCTTTGGGGAGCCTGCTGGGATAGGTAGTGTTAAAGGGGGCAGGGAAGCCCGGGCGGCCCCCTGGGCAGCCCTGGCAAGGGCCCTCATCCTCCCCATCCTGCAGATGCCCACCCACCTGTCAGGTGTGGCATGGAGCTTGGACCCATTGACAGAGCAGGATGCTGAGGCCCCACACTTTCCCCTTCCTCGCAAAGGGACCACCATCATGTGAGGTCACTACAGAAGGGACTCCGGGGCCCTCCCTACCTACTCCCTGAACTCCATCTTGTATGGAATGTCTTCCTAGAAGCTTTCCATCACCCAGGATAGTGCCTCTCAACTCTGAACATCATGGCGCCTTCTAACTCAACAGGAACATCTCAGACCTTCTTTTACCTATTCGAAGGAGATTTGTATTTTGAAATTATATATGTAAAATACATTAGTATGAATTCAGCATATTTTATAGTAAATGAGTGATGTACACGAGTTCAACCACACCCAAAAGCAATGGCAAAATTACAAATGTCCGTTCATCTAGGAAGATGGGTATTGCTCCTTCACCCACAGTTAAGTCTGCGGACCCGGCTCCCGCCCACCCTTCTGCCTTGACCCATGTGATAGACGGGAGCCCACCACAGGCCAAGTCAAGCCAGCTGGGCTGTTTGACTTTCAGGAAACACACGACCTTCCCCCCAACCCCCAGCAAGCCAGATACCCCCCCACCCCACTAAAAATCGCTGCTGGCGGGTCACCAACTATTTATGGAACAGCCAGCACCTTCGAGGCACAGAGCGTTCATTGATGAGCACACTCTCTCTTCTGTCCTCTCTTCTGCTGGAGCCTTCTACGTCTCCCAATTGGGCAGACAAGGAATCCACGACCCAGCAGGGGTGGAGATTTGCCCAGTGCCAAACAGAAAGTCAGCAGTGGAGGCCGAACGTGAACCTAGCTCTGAGGCCGAACGTGAACCTAGCTCTGACTCGCAGCCCCAGACCCCACCTGCTGTCACAGCCTCTCAGGGTTGGCTTCCTCTGAAGGGGTGGCGCTCCATCCTGAGAACTCGGCAGCTCCTTGCCGCTTGGTGCCCACCTGGAGGGTCCCCCCCGAACCCATAGGAAGGCTTCGCACAGGGGCTGAGGGGGTAGGTGCCTCCCGCGAGGATAGTGGCGATCCCTGCAATGAGAGACCGGCTGCTCAGTCCAGGTGGGCATCCGTCAGGTGGAGGAGAGTGGGAGGGGCTTCCAGGCAAAGGGCATAGCTCAGGCAAAAGTGTTGCGGTGTGAAAGAGAATGTCATCTGGGGGACTCGTGAGTAGTCAGTTGACTTTTCTGAACCATAATCGGGGAGAGCAGGAGAGGGATCTAAAGAAAAGGGTAAAGGGGCAGTGGGGAGCCACAGCAGGCTTTGGAGCAAGGCAGTGTGGTCAGTTTTGCTGTGGGAAGATCATCCCAAGGTAGGCCCTATGATAGACTTTGGCTTTCTTCCTCTGAGCCTCACTTTCTGCGCTTCTTAGATGGCTACTGTGACAATGAATGAGAACTGAGATTAGGAAGTGCTTTGGAAACTACCAGTAGGGTCAGCCTTTATTCCTGCGCATGTGCCTGTCCCATCCACAGCCCACTCAGTGACCGGAGGGAAGAGCCGGGCCCCGGGACTCCCTCCCGAGGGTGACGGTCGTTGCTGGGGCCCCTGAAATCCCACGCGCAAGTGGCTTCCCAGCAGGCATTTGGAACTGGAACTCACAGGCTGCTGCTGGGCTTGGCTGCGGCCTTGTGAAAATCTGGAGGGTAGGCCTGCGCGGCCGCTGCAGCCTTGACACCGTGCTCCGGGGCAGAGCCGCCGCTCCCGGGGCTGGGCTCCAGGCCTCTCTCCCACCGACCGGCTTTCAGGCTGTGGCCAGGCCTCCTCTCCCTTCCCAGGGCTGCAGCCCCCTACTCCCTCCGCATCTGCAGACACACACTGCCCTTCTGCAGAGCCAGGCCTGCCTCCTGAGGAGTGAACTGCCCCGAAGCCCTGGGCCTCGGCGAGCTCCCCACCACCAGGACTCTGCAAGCAGAGGCAGGGAGACCAGGAGGAGCCCGCCTCCGCTGCCTCGCCCCTCCCCGCCAAAGCCTCCAGCCTCAGGCAGTGACCCTGGTGTGACCTTGCTGGGGCAGCAAGGCCCTCATTCTCACTTGGACATGAAGTCAGAGTTTGGGATTTTCAGTGCCTTTGCTCCAAGAATGTGCTGACACTACACCAGCATGATGGGCTGTGTGCTGTGGGCTTCCCCCACGCACCCCTGCATCCCGAACTTCTGCCTTCCCGGCTCAGAAAACCGCCGCGTCCCAGGGGACGCACAAGCAATAGCCGGACTTACGTCACACCCATGGCTTGGCCAGGCCAGCCATGTCTGTCATCCGACTCCCTCAAAGTCTCTCCAGCGTCATGACGCCTCAGTCACTGTTCCCTCAGGGAGGAGGAGTCCACCGCAGGGGTGAGGGGTCTTTAAGGATCTCCAGGAGGGCCAAGTACCCCTGCCCCAGGCTCTGAATTCACAGCTGTCTCCAGGCCCTGTTCCCCCCGGGGACATCATCAGGGGTTCTTGTCTGCCACCAGACACCCTTGATTCCTCACGTGGCCTGACACCAGCTTCGAGAAATGAGGCCTGCTCCAGGGCAACCCAGGGCCAGGGTGGCATTGGCTCCAGGACCCAAGGGTGACACCCAGAGGGGCACTCTCTCTGGGCCTAAGCCCTCTCCAGCAAGACCACCTGGATGGGGGTGGGTAAGTGTCGCTTGCAGGTGTGTTCTTGTCATGGACTTCCTGACCCTCCGGGGCTAGAACAGAACTGTGAAGTCATCTTGGGGAAGGGTCGTGCCACAAACAGTGGTCACAGCGCTGTGTGCCCCTCCACACCTCCATGCCTCGACTTTCTCATCTTTAAAATGGTGACAATACCAGCAGGTACCTCTGGGGGTGTTAAGGGGATCAGAAGAGTTAAAAAATGAGAGCATAGTGTGTATGTTATCTCTGGCTTTTACAGCAACCTTTCGAGAAAACAGTCCCTGTCTTGCGGATGAGGAAATGCCCTGGCGAGATCAGGGGACCGGCCCGAGTCACTGCATGAGTGGGTTTCGAGTCCACAGCTAAGTTTAGGTCTGCACCCCCCTCCCTGCCTGTGCCTGGGGGGCTCCGTGGGGCTACACCGAAACCTGCCTCTGGGAGCCCAAGAGAGCTGATGCGGGCCCTGCTCTTCCTGCCAGAACCTCAGAATGGGCAGCAGCCTGGTTTCTGGGATTCAGAGACAGCAGGGTGGGTCCCCCCAACCCAGTGAGCCTGCTGTGTGGGGGAGAAAGAGAGCCCAGAGCAACTCGTAGTAGATGGTTGTGCCTAGTGGGGTGCAGGATCCCCTCTAGGGGGGAGAGATAGTGTGTGAGACTCTGTGTGTGTGATGGGAAGTGCCATGTATGTGTGTATGAAACTACGCGTGTGACTTCGTGTGTGTGACTGTGTGTGTGACCGTAACCACGTGTGTGACCATGTGCGCACACACAGCCTGCATCCATCCAGGTGTTGTCCATACATGAGACGGCACAGGTTATCAGTGATGTGACCTGGAGTAGAACGTAAGTAAGAATGCACATGTGCACGTGTGTGTGCATCTGCAAGCGAAGGTCACATCACCCCAGGGCTCGGGACTGGACGGGAGCTTCGTTACACTTTCTGGTGGGCTGCGAGCTAGCTAATCAGCGGGGCCGCGTTGATCCAGACAGTGGTGGATGCTGTGTGACCTTGGGCAGACCTCTACCCCTCTCTGAGCTTTGTCTGTCAAGGGAGTTGGACCCGGCGGTATGTAAGCCCGTCTCCCTCGGCACCAGCACCTTGCTGTGGAAAAGGTGGAGGCTCAGGGTTACTGGACTTGTGCAGAAGGACTCGGAAATGGTCATGGGTCATGACATGCCACCAGGCACATCCAGTCATTCCTGTGAGATAGTTACTAAGGAGATTTCCTGTGCTGGGGCTGGAGCAACATTAGTGAATAAGACACATATCCCAGCCCATAAGGAGTACCCTACCTTCTAGTGGGAGGAGATGTAATAAATCAACAACTAGCATCATGTGCTGGAAGGTGGTGAATGGAGATAAGGACAGCAGAGTTGAATGGGCATGGCAGCACCTGGCCGGGGTGAGTAGAATTTGAAAATCAGGGCATCAGCGTGGACCTCATTGAAAAAGCGAGGCTTCATGCAGAAGGTGTCAGCACAGGTGTTCCCTGCTGTGCAGTCCCTTGGCTCTCTCCTGGGAGAGTATACCCAGGGTCTCTGGTCTGTTTCTTGGAGGACAGCAGCTGTGTCTGCGTTCCCCTCTGCTTCCTCAGAACTCAGCCATCACTTGGCCTACAATGGGGCTAGGAACCCTTGATCTGAATGACTGATGCAGGGTCTGGAGCAGCAGCCTTGAACTTGGGATCAGAGGGCCTTGTTACCCTCATTCCCCGGGGAGGGGTAATCCTTCCCGGCACCCGCCTCGGGGGGAATGCCAGCCCCTCTGGCCCTGGCCCTGCACGACATACCCAGGGGGGACAGACCCCGCTGTGTTGATTGCCCAGCACGGCGTCCACACCAGGCCCAGAACTCCATCCGCTGCCAAATTCCAGGGCTGGAAATAATGAGGCAAATTGTCCCTCACCGCTGATTGACTTTCAAGTCGCTCTGCTAAACTGGGTGCTCTTGAAGTTTTAGCAAGTCTCCCGAGGACCCCAGGCAGCTTCAGTTTCAGCCTTGTAAAGAACCGTTAAGATCCAATCAAAATAAATAAAATCAGATCCAGGAAAGCTATGTGTTTGTGACTGCAGACGAAACACTCAGGATATTCATGCTGAAGCCCAGCACCCCGCTTTTCGCAGGGATTCCTTACACCAGACTGGCGCGGCCCCATGATCTCAGCAGCATGTGCTCTCCGAGGCCTGGGGCCCTTGTGAGCCTCCTTCCCCCTTGTGAGCCTCCTGCCCCAGTGTGATGGGAGAGGGGAGTGCAAGGCTGGAGTGCAGACGGTGGGACTCACAGGATAGTCCCACGGGCCGGGCTGCCTGGCAGCTCGGGGGACTCTGGCCCTGAACGCCTACAGTGGCATAAACATCAGGGAAGCAGTGGCCTCGAAACCCGTGGCATAACCACGGAATCAGAAATTCCCAATCGTAGGATGCCAAGTCCTCGAGTGGGAGTGACGACCCATGGATTAGCAGGTCCTCAGGCATCGGAACTACAGAGAGGCAAGTTGGGGGAATTAAATCCCAGCTTGGAGAATCCCCATGCAGCCCAAAGGACCTCCTTCTGAATGCTCTCAGCCCACCCCACCTTGCTCTTCTGGACACCCCAGGAAGCAAATAATGGCATCGGCAGTGTTCTCCCCTCTCCTCCCCCTGATGAGGGGGCTGCTTCCTGCTCAGCCAACCACCCCCTCACTGGTTCCACGTACGCCCCCCCACCCCCCCTCCTTAATGACACCCTTTATTCAATACTTCAGCTGGAATTTTTTTATCAAACCCTGGAAGAAAAATCTAAGTTATTTGAGAGAAAAATCCGGTGCAATGCCAGGAAGCCTGTCTCCACTCCTCAAGTTCGGGGAAATTTGCAGGGGAGCCACTGAGGCCTTCCCGCAGGGAGATGCGTGTGCCCCCGGAAATCAGTGTGAGCAGCATCCTCCTGAAGGGAGGAAAAGCTGGTCCCCAGCAGGAGAGGAAATCGCTCAGGGTCACTCCAGGGAGGCGGTCAGAGGTGGCTTTGGAAGTCAGGCCCCCACTCCCCACTCCCACTCTCGGGCCGCCTGATCCTTCCAAGGGCTGTATTCATCCTTGACTGGGTGGCGGCATGTTTCCAGTCACCGGGCTGCACCCGGTCCGAGCCACGGGGTCAGATGGGACCCGCCTCTGTCCTGCCGGTGCCAGGCCGTGCTTGCAGGCAGGCCGGCCCAGAGCCGAGCTCGTCCAGCCCGGGCTGCGCTGCCCCCCACACTCGGCGTGCTGAAAGGCCCCCTTGTGCGGCCGCCGAGCCTCCCTGCCGCAGCGCGCAGCCCTGTTCTCTTACCTCATAAACGGCTAATTTGTTACATATTTTCTGACGCTGTAAATGGGAGAACAAAGACCTTTTCTCTCTCATATTTTCGTTCAATTATGTTTGTGGGGGAACCTGATCCCCTTCAAAGGGGAGCCGGGGAGCTGAGGGAAGCCTCCCAGGCTTGCTGACCTCCCGGGCCTGCTCCCGGGCCCGGACCCCCGGGACCAGCTGCCTGTTGCTCCACGGGGAAGGAGGTGAGGGGCCCCACTGGTGTCCCGTGAAGGGACTGGGCCCTCATCTTCAGCATGGATGCCAGTCTCAGGAGCAGGCTGGTGTCTCCAGCAGGAGACAAAGCTTCCAGGAGGCAGGCATTAGGGCTCTAGAAGGAAGGCCCTCTCCACAGTCCACATTCATGGGCTGGGATGGCCCGGGCCTGCAGGTGAGGGATGAACTCCCAGCTACTGTATTAGCCCCTCTCTCTGTACCTGTGGCATGTCCCGTACATTGGTTCTTCCTAATTCTGGAACCAGGGAGCAGGGAAGATGTGGCCCCTTGGGGCTCCTGGAGGGCTGGCTGCCCAAGGGTATCTTTCTGACAGCTGGCACCACAGCATCTCTGTCCTTACCTCCCTTTTGTGGGTAACTGAGAGTGGCAAGTCCCAGAGTAGGTCCCTGAGGTTTGAGGAGGAGCAAAGTAGATCTGTTTCCCTTCATCCTGTCTACACAGCAGTGGGCTGCAGACCAGATCGTGGCTAAAATGGCCAAACTGTCTTGATTTGTCTACTGCTTCCTTGCTGTGTGATCTCAGGCAAGTCACTCAGCCACTCTGTGCCTCCTTTGCCTCATCTGTAAAATTGGGATCAAAATTCTAAGTACTTCACAGGGTTGTTGGGGGCTTCGTTGAAATAATATTTGAGAAGAGTTTTGTGCAGTGTCTGGCATGGAACAAATGACTAGCCTGTGATAGTAAAATTGTTATTGGGATAAGCAGACATTAAATAAATGATTACATCCATGGATGAAGGAAGAGTACAGGGTAGGAAAGCTGCGTGGGGCTCTCTGAGCTGATTGGGGCATCACAGAAGTTTTCAGAAGGTAATGAAGGCTTGAACCATTATCTGAAATATAAGGAGGAATTAATGAAGCAAAAGAAAGGGTGATGAAAAGGTCATGCTTGGCAGAAGGACCTGCATTTGCAAAGGCCCTGAAGTGGGAAAGAAACAGCATATTCCAAAAAACCCATAAAGGCAACATGTTGACAACACAGAGCAAAGAGGACAGGAAGTGAGATGAATCAAAGGAACAGGCATGGTCTCCGCCAAACAGAGCTAAAAGTCCTGGTTGAAGAAGTCAATCGTTATTCCTAGAGCAGAGCAGAGCCATGAAGGATTTAAGTCTGGGAGTGCTGTGGTCTCATTTATGTTTTTGTGTTTTGTTTTGTTTTTAAGTTCACACCCACACACACCATCACTTTTCCCTGTTAGGCTGAGAACCAGTGGGTCCAGCATCAGGTCAGGGATGCTCAGGGTATAGTATGCAGCCCAAATCCTTGTCCTCAAGGCCCAAGATCACCCTGAGCAGCACTCTCCAACAACAAGGAGAAATAATAGTAAAAGGGAATGCGTAGAGAGATTGGAGGCTGAAGACACACCCATAGCAGGGCCAGGTCTAAGCCTAGACCGTGGAGAATGACTGATGGAGCTGCTTGGTATCAGGAAGGGGGGGAGTGGAAATCATGCTGCTCTCAGTATTCCCAAAGACTGCTGCCCAGCTCCTGGCCCAGAGGGGATGTCTGTTACATGTGCAAATGTCAGTCTGTGGTTAGGCCTCTTCATGGCGTGGATAATGCACAGGGAAGACTTTACACCTGTCCTGAATCTGTCTTCTATCCATCCATCATCAATCAATCAATCAATCAATCATCTATCTTCTATGTACCTATTATCTCCACCTGCAACTCTCTCCTTCACACATGTGTACACACACATTCTTATACAACTCCTGTTCACTTAGAGTCCCAGACACCCCAAGACAGAAAGAACCTCTGGACTGCCGCTCCCCTTTCCAAGTTCACAAAAGGAGAAGGCAGACACAGGCTGCAGCTGAAGAGATGCCTCCTTGGAGGAGGTGTGCTTACAGGCAGGGCAGGACATCTTCAGCATGGATGCCAGTCTCAGGGCATCCTGACATGTGGGTGTGCTTGCGTGGGGACCAACAAGGAGTCCTACCCTCCATATGGTGGGGCCCAGGTGGCAGGTCCAGGAGGGGCAGTGGAGTGCCAAATTGGGTCTGGGACCCCATGAGAAGGCTTCCAGCAGGGAGCTAGGTAAGAGGCTGGAACTCTTCTCTTTTTGACCATAGTGGATCCTGGAGGCAGACTGGCCCAGCGCTCGTGGGCGTCTTTCTCTGTACCCACAGGCCCACAATCCACCTGCCCTCCCAGGTCAGAGGGGCATAGAAGGAAACTTGGGTAGCACTGAGTACTTCCCATCTGCAGAGTAAGCAGCCCTTTGCTCCCCCAGAAGGTGTCTGCCTTCTCTATATTCTTTTCCCAAGATCCAAGGCTCAGGTTTCAATTTCTCATTCTTTTGCCTCAGGTCTAAAAACATTTTCCTTTTCTGTGATGGGGGGAAAGCAGGGAGGAGGGGGCAGAGGAGACCCGAGCTACCCAAGTAAAACAGACACATGCCTCACTCCTGCCTTAGTCTGCGTCCCCTACTTGCTGTGTGACCTTGGGCACCTTCCTGCCCTCTCTGGGCTTCAACAGCCCCTCCATAGAGTGAAGAGCCTCTGCAAGATCCAAGACCCCTCCCTCGCCTGACCTTTTCAGCTTTCCCATCCTGCTGCCCGGATGTGTCACCTGTAACTTTGAACAGGTGAAAGGCGGGAGACATTGGGACTGCATTTTAGTTTTGTCCATGAGGCCAAGTTCTGTGCAGCTGTCTCCTTTGATGTACACTAACAAGAGGGTCCATCCCCCGGGGCTGTCAAGGCCATCAGCCCCATGCCAGCTCCTGAAGAAACCCCTGCCAGCAGTCTTCTTTCTTTCCTGCCATTCTTAACCAGCGCCTTCTCTGTCCAGCAGCTCCCCTGAATGAGGCTCAAGGCTTCCTGAAGTGGAGGAGGGCTGGTCCTCAAAATTCAGAGCAGGGGAGAGGGGGCAGCAGTGGGCAAGGAAAGAGACTCAGAGCCCTGAGTTGGAGGGTTCTAAACCATCTAAACCAGGAAGGAATTGGAATCGGAGCCCACATTTACTTCCTCCATGCACCCCCAGAACCCCAGGGCCAGGTGGGGACTCCTCACCTCTCCTGGCCCAGAGAGGGCCACGACTGTCTCCTGCCTGCAGTCCATGCTTCTCCTATCCTTTCTCCACAAAGCAGCCAGAAGGCAGCTTCTCAGCGGAAAGCCTGGCTAGTCACTCCCTGTTTCATCACTTCTGGGCCTTCTTGCCTTTCCTTGGGTGAAGCCTGAGCTCCACATTCCTCCTCCACACCCACTCCAGCTCACGGGGTCATCCGCACATTTCCCCCAAGTGGCCAGCTTCCCCGGGCCTTTGCATGGACATCAACACCACCTGGAGTTCCTTTTCTTTCTCTTCCACATGACAAAGGCACGCTCCCACAGACATGCCATAGACACCACTGTGGATCGGATTGCCTCCTCCGAATCCCGGATGTGGTCCTCCCCTGGCAGGATGAGTCCCTCCTGCTGCGGCTCCCTCCACCCCAAGTTCATCCCCGTGCCCAGTTTTCACACGGTGTGTTAGCATCTTGTTGCAAGGATTCCTTGGGTACCTCCTTCCTTGCTCCACTCCACCTCTGACCTTGAGCTCTTTGACAATAGAAATGGTGCTGGTTTGGTTCTATGGCCTCAGTAGCTGACGCAGAGCCTGGCAGTAATCCACACTGGAGGAGTGAATGAGTACCCAGTCCACACGTACAGGCTTCTGCCCCTTCTCAGAACAGCCCTGCTGCTGCTTAGGGGAACAGAAGTGTCTTAAAATGCCCTAAGGAAGGATGATAATGTTTACAATATTTTTAGGGGGCTAGTTCACTAGCCAGGGAGGACAAATCTTATTCTCCCCACTTATAGACGGGTGAACTAAGGCCCAGAGAGGAGAAAGGCCTGTCCCACCTTCTCGTAGCAAGATATCACCAGAAAAGACGGAGTAGGAACTTCACACGGCCTGCACAGAGCAGGACCCACATTTGAACCCGAGCCAGAGCCCTACCCTTCCTGCTGCTAGACACACTACTCCATCCCTGAAGCAGTTGGTAGCCTGTGGTATAGCCAGCCGACAAGCCATTTTCACTCATCAGCAGGGAGCGCTCCCAGGGCCAGCCCTCGCCTCTGGTCCCAGGCCCAGCCCGTTCTGGTGCCATCCTCCCTGGCGGCTGCCGGGAACCCAGAGCGGAGGTCCTCACGCTGCTGGAGGGCCTTCGAGACCACCCCTCCCTCCTCCCGCCTGTACATCGGTAATTGCCGTGTGGTCAGACCAGAAGGAATTAGACAAGCCCTCAAGGAATTTCATACTGATTTTGCAAATGAAAATGGAGCGTTGCCTTTTTGAAGTCTAGGCAGCTGTGTCAGCAGGCAGGTCTGAGACAGCAGGGACAAGGAAAGCTACAGCTTTCAACCTGTGGATCAGCCGCTTCATAGTAATGATGATGGTGGGGGCCGCCGTGGTCACCGCTGACTGGCCGCCCGCCGTGCACACCATTGTCCCTATGTGGGGGTCAGTCTGCGCGTCTGGGGTCCCCACCATGTCAGCCTCACAGCTGATGATCCTGCCGAGAAGGACCAAAGGGCCGAGTCCTCCAGCCGGTGGAGTGTAGAGCTCCTGGGTGACATGGAAGGTCTCCACCCTGGACCCTCTCCGGGCCTAACTCCGGACACAGGCGCTTTAAGAACAGCATGCACTTCCGGGCCACTTGACCTTGAATGCGCTTCCCTCCCAGCGCCACCCGTCCTGCACAGCCCAGCCTGAAGCTACTTCCTTCACCATTGCCCAGGCTGCCTCAGAGACACCCCTCCCAAAGGCCCCGTTTTTTTCCTTTTATCATGAACTTAGCACCCCGTCTTAGAACTGCCTGTTTGTCTGTCAATCTTCTCCACCGCCTGGATATTCCTCAGCTCTATGCATGAGACTAGGTTGGCCTAGATGATTCTCTGGGTCTTTCTGATCCATTTTGCTCTTTTTTCTCCACCTGCAATGTTTATTCAATTTAGGAGATCAGATGTGGTGACTGGGGAGCAAAAACGTTTCGTGGCAGAGCATGGACCGCGGGGCAGGGAGGGCTGGGTGCGCTCAGCCCGGCAGAGCTGAGACACTTGTCACGTCGACCTGCCAATGGGGGAGCATGGAGGTCACTTACTTTCCTGAGCTTGGTTTCCCTGCCGGTAAAAGGGGGTCACTCAGCGGGACCTCACACAGCTCTTGGGAAGAATAAACAAGCTTCCATATGCAAAGTGCCTAGAATCATAGACTGTTTAAATCGTGTTGTGGTGGGGTAGCCTTAAAGTGTTATGCTCACAGAACCTGACTCCCAGAGCTGAGAGGTACCCCCACACTCTCGTGTTTCAGAGGGGACCCCAGGAGACCTGGAGAGTGTGTCCTGGAATTGATCTGGGTCAGAGCCAGCAGCACCAGAATCTGGGTCTCCAGCCTGCCTCGGGCTTACCTGTGCCTCAAACTGAAAGCCAGGGGACCCCTTTGCCCTCCAACAGGACAGACCCCATGTCAGCTCCCTTCCTGGAGACCCCCAAGAAGGGCCTGTCCCTTCCCCCATACCCAGCCTATCAGCCTCCCTACCAAGCAGAATGCTAATCTCCTCGTGTGGGTGGCTCCGGATTTATGAGCATTTCCTGGCATGACTTGAAGGACAGAAGAGGAACACTGGGATCTTTAAGGGTGGTCTTTGGGTGGAGAAGTTAGGCGTTCGGAGAAAAGAAGGGAAGAAAGCTAGGGTGAGTCAGCCTCTTCTGCCCGCCCAGGAAAGCACAGAGGGCTCGCCCAGCCCACACTGCAGTGCGGAGGGAGGATGTGGCCGGCACCACCGGGGTCCGGCTGGTGGGCGTTCACGGAGCCGGGACCAGCGGCACTGGAAGCCAAGTCCAAGGTTCTTTGGGTTGTGGCTGGGGTTTGGGATGGAGATGGCGAGGGGAAGCGAGGAGCTGCTCACTTGCTCCCCCTTCAGGAGGAAGACAGAGCTGTCTTCATCTTCCCTCTGATCTTATTCCTGTCCCCCTGGATTCCAGATCAGAAGGGTTACCAGAGCATTCCTCTGCTCAGACTGCAGGCCTTCCCATCTCACTCAGGGGGAGCCAAAGGCCTCCAAGGCCCACAGGCCTTAAGGGATGTGTTCCTCTCTGCCCACCTCGCCCTACTTCCAGCCGCATCCTGGAAATCCCCTTTCCTCTCCAGATGGACCCTCTGTTCTCCCTTCTCAGAGCCCAGAGCTGCTGGGACATCGCCTGGCCTCCTTTGTCCTGATGTCAGTGGGGAGCGCTGGCAGGAGGGGAAGAGAGCTGGGACAGTTCGTGCCCCCTCCTTCCTCTCTGTCCTGCTAGGCCAGGGAAGGGTAGCTGTGCTGTCCTCTGACCTTCAGGTCCCTCACTGCTCCCCCCTTTCCCCTTAAGGCTTGGGGCAGGAAAGCTTCCACCGCTGCTACTCCTCAGTGCCCCACCACCCCCGTCTACACCTCTATCGATGTTCCGTCGTTCAAAGTACTTTAGTTACCCTTGCAGTTGAACTTATTTCATTGGAACTAGCTTCATGGACCGTGCACCATCTGTTTTCCGTTGGGTCCTCCTGCCTGAGACAGACCTCACTACCTGTTCCCCCTCGCTCACTCCTCTCCAGTCACACTGGCCTCCTTCCTGCCTATCACACCCAGCAGGCCTGCCTCTGCCCCAGGGCCTTTACACTTGCTGCCTCTGCCCCACACCAGTCTTCTCTCTGTGTCCACAGAACCACCTCCCTCAGCTCCTTCTCCTTCAGATCTGCAACATCACTTCTCTTGTACCTTTACTGGGCATCATCCCCAAAATGTCAACACCCCCAGCACACACACACACACACCCCTCCAGGCTCCTTGCCTTGTTTCCTTCTCAGCCACTATTACTCTCTAACATACATCTTTTGCTAGTTTTGTTTTTGTTTATTGTCAGCTTCTTCCCACTAGAGGGAATATTGTGTTTACTGCTGTACCTCCAGAGCCTAGAAGAGCATCTGATCATTTCTCAGTACATACTTCCTTGATGCATGTGTGAATTGGTCTTCTGCATGGGTGGGTAAACCAAGGCCCGGGAAGGCAAATGACTTGCCTAGACTCAGACAGACATGAGATCTCTGGTCCTCCCTGCCAGGCCAGAGCCAGTGCCTGGCTCCAGGAAACCTTGTGTTTATTTGGATGCCTGCTGCTCGGTAGCCCAGTGTCCGGAGACAGGATTCTGTCCCAGGGGCTCAGGAGACTCAGAATACTGAGCAGGAAGCAGGGAAGTTGTCGGCACTGCTTTGGTACTGTCAGTGGGGCGAGGAGAATAAACAAATAAACCTCAGCCAGACCCCGGTGGGCTCTATCCTTTGAGGAACGCTCCCCCAGGCTGGAGAAACCTTCCCATGGGCGGAGCAGCCCTGCGCGCCAACCCCAGGCACTGACAGACTGATGTGGCCCAAAGCCTCCGGGGCTCAGCTTTCCTGGCTCTGGGCCCGGGATGGTACTGGGTCCGGGCCGGGACCTACTGGGGTTCTAGGATGACTAACTTGCTCCACTTTTTATTCATTCACTCTACAAGTATTTCTGAAGCATTTACTATGTGTCAGGCTCTGTGCTCTCTGCTGCAGAAACAGCTGTGACCAAGTCAGACGATTTGCCTTGGCACATCAGCAGGGGGCAGGGAGGACAAGCATGAAACAGTCGTGAAGCTGGGGGAGGGCAAGCGTCCGAGCGGTGCTGGGTGCTCTGGGAACCTGCCCGGTCCCTGGTGCAGGGAGGCCTTCTGAGGAAGGAGCCCTATAGCCAAGTGGCAGGCAGGCGTGAACCAATGGTAGAAAGGTGCTTTCCAAAGGTGGAAAGGCAGAACAGAGCAAGGGGACAGCCCTGAGGCAGGGGAGAACTCGGTACGACAAATGAGAATCTGTCAGGCCAGGGCGGAGAGCCATAGCACAGGAAAGCCCTCGAGGAGGCAGGCTACCCTGGCAATCATGACCTCTCTCCTCCCCTCGTGTCAGCTCTGACCAGGCCCGTGGCTAATGTGCTAGCACCCCTCCTTCTTCTCAGCTGACCCCCCACTCAGACGCTGGGCCTCCCACATGGTCTCTGTTTGTCTCTTCATGTCTGTTCTTCCTACCAACGACTGAGTGGAGGTAGCTCGGCAGGTCAGGCCCAGGGGTAGCCGAAAGAACCCAGGACCTGTCAGCTGGACCTGAATTGGAATCCCAGTTCCAGTCCATCAACTTGAGACCCTGTGCAGGTGACCTCACCATCCTCAAGGCCTGTTTCCTCAAATGTCATATGGAAATAACAATCCATTCCCTGAAAAGATTGTGATGGGGGATGGTTTCCTAGCATCCTTACAATGGCCCATGGAACATGGCCTCCTAACCAGTTCTGACATCATCTCCCATCACTGTCCTCTTTGTTTACTCAGCTCCCGCCACCCTGGCCTCTGCTGCTTCTCACAGTTGCACAGGGCCTTTGCACCCACTATCTCCCTTACCTCATCAACTCCTGCCCCCTTTCCTGCTTTGGTTTCTCCCTGTAACACACACTGTATTTGTCAGGGTTTTCCAGGGCAACAGTACCCCAAGTTGGATGGATAGATGGATGGGTGGATGGATGGATGGGTGGTTGGATGGATGGATTGGGTGGATAGGTTTCTTTTAAGGAATTGGCCTACACATTGTGGAGGCTGGCAAGTCCAAAGTCTACAGGGTAGACTGGCAGGCTGGAGGCCCAGGGGAAAACTGATGCTGCAGTTTTAGTCCAAAGACAGTGTGTGGCCAGAATTCTCTTCAACAAAAGAGGTTGGCCTCTTTCTATGAAGGTCTTCCGCTTATTGGATGAGACCCACCCTCATCTAATTATTCTGGAACACAATCTGCTTTTTTCAAAGTCTACTGATTTAAATGTCAGTCACCTCTAAAAAGTCTCCTCACAGAAACATCTAGAATAATGTTTGACTATCTGGGTACCATGGCCTAGTCAAGCTGACAAGTAAAATTAACCATCATAAGTGCATCCTTTGTTAACTTGGCACTGACAAGCATCTAAACCATACTTCATTTCCAAATAAAGACAATAACATGGGGCACCTGGGTGGCTCAGTGGGTTGGGCCTTTGCCTTTGGCTCAGGTCGTGATCTCAGGGTCCTGGGATCGAGCCCCGCATCAGGCTCTCTGCTCAGTGGGGAGCCTGCTTCCCCCTCTCTCTCTTCCTGCCTCTCTGCCTACTAGTGATCTCCCTATCAAATAAATACATAAAATCTTAAAGAAAAAAGAAAGACAATAATGGGTCCTAATTCTACCTAACATGATACAGCAATCCTGCGTCAACCAGAATGCGCTTCCCAGGACGAGGAGTCAAAGCCTTTGGGTAATGCTTACTCTTCTCCTTGAAATATCGTAGCTTAAGTATGATGATATAAAGTTAAGAATACTTAAATACTACAATACAAAGTCAATATGTCTTATGCTACATGCCTGGGGCAGAAAAAAAGAAAAAGAGAGAGAAGAAAATATTTTATACACATACAAAGATTCTTAAAATATGGAAGAAACACTCTTGAACTTTTGCTTTTGATTCTGTCTTTTGCTTCTGTCGCTGGTCCTGTGCTCATAGCTGCTATTTCTAACTTCCTTCTACTCCCACCACACGCCTTTCATCCCTTTACCTTTTGCAGGCATCTCAGCTGCTTGTGGTTCACAGCGGGTGGGGTGACCCAGACCTTCATTACCGAAGAAGGATCCGGACCATTGGGAGTCCTGCCTGGATTGCGTTGTTGCGGTTTCACATGACGTCGGTTCATCGCAGGGTGTGGTGATACTAGGAGGCGCCCTGAGGGATCTCGTGTGTTCCAGACAGGCTCTTCTCTCCCTCCTTGTGGGGCAGCCGTCCATTTTCCCTGCTGGTCAGGATCCGTCACGCCGGCTAGCACAGTGACGCCCGTCTTTACCTGGTGATTCGGAGGCTTGATGAGCTCAAAGTGGCCGGAGGCAGTCTCGGGTCCCCAGTTCAATGGAGTCATTGTTGTGTGCGTCTGCCGGGCCAGACACTAATACTTTACTGATCACTTTGTTTATTCTCTGTCTGCCCCAACAGGTAAGCTCAAGGAGAGCAGGATTTGGGTCTGTTCTGTCGCTAACTAAATCCCCAGCATCTAGAAGAGTGTCTGGCACAGGGCAGGTGCTCAGTAAGCATTGCTGAGGGGGTTGGGGCCTGTGCTGTGACTTCCCTGTGCTTTGGGGTGAGAGGTACTCATCATCCACCTCAGAACCCTGGCCTGAGAGCCAGGCCTGTCCCAAGGAGCCCTGGGTTGCAGCACGTCCTCTGGCAGAGGGCGTCTTGCTGTCTGTCCTCACATGGATGGTGCTGGGCCAGCAAATGAACACAAGGCTTAGGTGTTCACCATCTCAGCCCATTCAGGACTGTTTACTAGACTAATCTGGAACAATAAACCTGTCCCCACCCTCCTGGCGCCTGCCTCACTCCATCCTAGGCCTGTGTTTGAAAACGTGTTTAAATTCCGGGCCTACACTCAGCAGACGGCACGGGCCAGCCCCGGTAAGGGGGGCAGCCCTGGGATGCTCAGGTCCTCCCGGTGGCTGGGCCTCCACACGCGTTCATCCAGGGGGAGCAAAGTGGCTCTAGCCTCTACCCAGTGTTTGTTATTCCATGTCAAAGCTTTATCATAAACATTATCCTAGAGTGGGCCACAGCGGCTTTGGCGAGGAGGGTTTGTTATTCTAAAGTGGCCGGGGATACAAAGCATGGAGGCCCAGGAGGCTGTGAGCTGCGCCAGGCTTGGGAATTCAGGGTGAGTGGGAGGAAGGCAGAAATCAGGGCGAGGGTCTTCCGTGCCTGTGCATGGGGCCTCGGGGGCCCCACTTACCACCCTCTACTGTCACAGTCAGTTGGGATATCTGCCTCTGAAATGAGCTCCACAGAGGTGGAGACCATGCCCAATTCATCCACCAGCCCCAGATCCCTGCAGAGAATCCACAAAAAGTAACTGTTTGTTGAATGAATGAAGAAGTGTAGCTTCCCTGTATCTGTCGGAAGCACCAAGAATGCTCACGAAGAAGCACATATTGTCTTGAAGTTTCAGTCATGGGAACCTGTTCTGGAGCCAGACAGATATCATTCAAAGCCCAGCTCTGCCCCATGCAAGCCATGTGGCCTTGGGCCCCTCTGCTTCTTTGGTTTCCCGTCTATGAATCAGGACATGCTCTTTGCTAGCTGTCCCCTAGGGAGGGCAGAGGGAGGCCCCAGTGGGCAGTGGGCTGATAGGAGGATGGATTCAAGGGCTGACCTGCCCAAGCCCAAGTGCATGTCCCATCCCTCTCCAGTTCTGTCACCTTGGTGAGTACTCTTTGCTCTAGGGTTGGGGGTTTTTAATCTATTAATTGGAGCTAATACTAGACTTACCTTAAAGTTGCTATAAAGTTTAAATAAATTAATATGAGCTTAGAAGATGCCTGACCCAGAGTAAGTGCTCCATAAACATGGGGACCCTAGTAATAAACCCATGAGGACCTCTTCATGAGTTGCAAAGGATGGCTAGGAGGTGGGAGGTTGGGGGGAAGAGCATATAATTTGATCACAGTCAGGTCTCAGGCAGTCAACAGTCCACCTCCCAAAGTAGTTCCCAAACCTCTGCTCTCCAGCCATGACCACTGAACAAAGAGGCAGGCTCCCTGCCCTTACCAAGCTCTCAGTCTACACAGGCAGGGAATGGGGACTCACCTGAGACAGACACTTTATGGGATAAGTGCCAAGACTGGGGAAGGAGGTGGGGAGGGTCTGTGGAAGACACCAAACTTTGCCTGGGGGTCGTGGGAGTCCAGAATGATCAGTGTGAGTTTCTGTCCAAGCCCCACCACACTGGGAATATCTCTTAAATGATCTGCTCTCAGTTTTCTGTAATGCTAATAATAAATACTCTGTTGCTATTGTGGGCTGTTTCACAAGGCTGCAAAAGGAAGACAGGTGTGGTAACGTATGTGGGATGAACTTGGGCCATGCCAGTGAACATCCTGAAATCCAGCCCCAAACTGTGGCACCACAAAGGGTCCTGGCCTGGGCGTCACACTTGGCTTTGAGTCTGTTCTGCCCCCAGCTTCCCTGTGTGGGCTTGGGTGAACTCTCTCTTGACCACTTCGGGCCCCTGTCTCCTTTCTTCTCTATGATGAGGGCACAGGATGAGATCGTGGTTCTCAAACTGGGCTCCGGGAGACCCATGGGTTCCACGAAAAAGCCAGGGGAGCCTCTGTTGCAGGAGGGTGTTGAGCCTCTAGGACTTCAGGCTCTAGTTGTCTCCTCACATCAATTGGGAAAAGTTCCACTTTTATCTAGTCCACATAGTGAGTTCCAAGTAAGTTTCCTTTGGAAAACAGTAACAATAAAAAAGGATTCTATGGCCAAAAAAAAGGTTTAAAAAACCGCTGGAGCAGATGACCTACAGGGGCCCTTCCAGCTCCAATCTGGGAAGGTTCAAGTCTATTTTCTTCCAAGTTTTATTTACCAAGCATTCCTCCAGCTCTCACTCCACGCCAGGACTGTTCTTTGCACCATATAGACGGTAACGTGCTTAACTCGTTGGAACACATCCATGCTCCACGAAAACCACAGGACTGTGCAAGTGACTCCATGGGTCTGGGGAGGCCCAGGGAAGCCATTTCCCCTCCAGCCAGGGCTTCTGGGCACCTGAATGGATGACCTCACCCCAGGCAGGTGTGTGCCGGGGTGGGGCGTGATCTTGGGAGCCCGTGGATCCCAGCCCCGCAGGGAAGTGGAGCCTTCTAGCCTGACGTGGATGCTTTCATGCGAGGCCTGTTAGGTGTGGAAGGAAGTGCCTGTTGCCTTAGTGACGTGCACAGCAACAGGACTGCTGCCTCCTGCGATGGGTCCCATCGACCAGGCTGCCATTGACACCGTGCACCAGGTGGCCGCAGATTGAATGTCAGGGCGCTCGCCAGAGCCTGGGGAAGGCCCGGAGGTAGGGTCTGACCCCGTCCCCAGCCAGCTCATGACGGGGAGCAACCTGGGCCGCTGCACGCCAGCGCTATCCGGCTCTCCGCCTGCCAGAATCAGAAGTGGGAGGGGGCAGGCGGAGGGGATCTCTCCAGCACGCTTGGCCCCGTTTCCCACGTCAGTACGTTGTGTACCTTATTACTTGAGCTTTTCTGGTCAGATCGTGTGTTCTGGAATGAGGTGGCTGACATCCCTGGTGGGAGCTTCTGCCTCGTGGTAGCAGCAGCCCCCAACTGCAGACAGAGTGCCAAAGTTCCAAGATCTCGTCTGAGGGGCTTACTGAGTAGCCTTGAAATCGGAAGCTACGGACCACAGCAGGGGGCACTAGGTGGCACTAAGGTGCTAGGGAAAGGATGGAACGACATTCTCTCGTTAACCAGCCCTGTGCTGAGAGCTGCAGACACAAACGAGTAGGATGCAAGTCCTGTCTTCAAGAAGCTCAGAGCCTAGTGGGAGAGCCAGGGACCTGAACGGCAGGCACCATCTCATGTTAGCGCCGGGTTGGGGGACAGAAGCATGGCAGATCGCTTGTCCATCGCCGCAGCGGGCTGGGCAGCTCCGGGACTGGGCGTCTGCTCAGGTGTCCGGACCTAGTGGCTCAGCTGGCCCTACTGGCGTCATCCGGGAGCCGGCTCTCTGTCAGCTGGACTGAAATGGCCTCGGTGGGACAACTGAGGCAGCTGGGCTCTGCCTATCCCCCAGTGGGTTGGCATGGGCTGCTGTCAGAGCTGTGGAGCTGCAAGAGACAGCAGCAGCCACTGGTGCTTTCCAAGCCTCTGTATGTCCTGGTTGCTTATATCCAGAGTCGAGCATCACAACGTCAGAATGGGAGGGAGCCAAAGAACTCCGTGGCCAAGGGCATGAATACGCGGGCAGGTTAAGGTCTGGAGCCACTGTTGTGTCCGTCTGCCACGCAAGGAGACTGCGGGGGCCTCTGGGAGGGGCCTGACTCAGCTCCCAGGCGGTCAGAGATGCTTTCCTGAGAAGATATTTGAGCAGAGCCTGGACGGCCAAGTCTGGATTTACAAGAGGAGAGCAGAGGCAGGAGGCTGTTGTGCACAGAGAACAGCATATAAGACACCATGAGACAAGAGAGTGCTGAGTAGCTGGGTGTTTGGAAACACGTGGGCTGAGTAGGAAGCAAGGTCCTCGACCGCAGCAGGGTCCAGGTCACTGCCTGGCAGGCTCTGCTGAGAAGCTAGGCCTTTACCCTGAAGGCAGGAGGTCCCTGTGAAAGTTTTGAAGGAAAAAAAAAAGAGGGTCGGGGAGAGACAATCAGATTTGTGCTTTCAAAAAGTGACTGTGGCAGATGACTATGGGATGGAGGGAGGGCGAGGGGTCTCCAGGGAGGGGGACAGATTGCACTGGGCCCAGCTGGAGATGCTGGGGACTGAACTGGTGAGGTGACAGGCCGGGGACTGTGGTCCGAGGTGGCAAACAGATAATGGACAAACAGCATGCTCTAGGCCTGAGGACTGGAGGACGGGCCGGGGCTGGGCGACAGCAAGGACAGACAGCTTGAGACAACCAACAGACCTTCTGCCCAGGAACTGCAGCAGCTTTTCCCTACACCTGTGCTAAAGAACCCAGATCGTGGTTACACTCCTCCCTTTTTTGGCCAGAGGGGTCTGGGATACACCGTCACATGAAGGTAGTTCCAGTCCCTTCCTCAGTTTCCCCATCTAAAATGGGACATTTGAGATGGTCTCTTGGAGCCTTCTTGGGCAGGCCGTGTTCCATCAGAGCGTGGTCCTCACGGCAGAAGCAGTCAGACCCCTAATGTCGTTCCTAGGAAGCCTGTGAAAACTACACATCCTGGGCTCCCCCTCGGAGATGCCAGTTCCGGGCATGGAGACTGGGCAGCGGATAGCTTTGTCTGGTGCTCCACGTGATCCTGACGCCAGGCCAGTCTAGCTAGGCTGTAGCTGTGTCCCCAGGGCTCCGTATAGCGGCCCAGAGCTCAAGGAGCTTCAGTGCCAGCATGGGTCAGATTCAGAGAAGCCTGGCTCCTTGGGCCTTTGCCTGGAATGGGGATAACTTCTGGAAGAAGTGGCCTTTGGGTGGGTCCCTGACATCTAAGTGGGTTTCCTGTTTGTTTTGTTCATGTGTTTGTCTTACGTTGTTTGCCCGCCCTTGATTACCCCCATTAGTCTGTGCTCATTCTAGAACTTTCCTAAGCACAAGAATAAGAAAAATCTAGTTGAAAGACAAACTCACCCATCATTCCAAACCCCAGACACAGCTAGATTCTCATTTTGCCCCATCAGTAGGTAAGATGTTGACAGCCAGAGCAGAAGCTGGGACCTGTGTGGTCAAAAGGCTGGGGATGAGAACAGGCTGAACATGTCCAGAGGCCTGGGGAAGAGTTTAGGCTGCACCTGCCAGTGCCAGGCTCCACACACCTTCCCTGTTTCAGGGCCTGTTGCCCCAAAATCCAAAGCAAGGAGGGCTGGGCCTGGAGGTCCCTGGCCTAATCTAAAATGACAGCCCTTATTCTTCTGTCTTTCTTCTGTGCAGGTGCTGTTTGCCCTGAACCAGACTCTGCTGCAGCATGAGAGTGTGCGGGCGGGGAGCCTGCAGGCACCCTACACCACAGAGGACCTCATCAAACACTACAACTGTGGGGATCTCAATGCTGTCATCTTCAACCACGACACATCCCAGGTGACGCTCCCCTCCTCCCACCCAGAAAGCCTTTAGGTCCCCATTTCTGAAAGCCTGGCCCATATGAACCCATTTAGCATGTACTAGACACCTACTGTGTGCCAGGTGCAGGCAATCGTCTCTCTGCCATGATAAGCAGGACTGATGGGTGGGTATTCCATTTTACAGATGGGGACACTGAGGCTCAAAGAAGCAAAGAGACTTGCCCAAGCCCACACGCCCCTTAACTGTCCAGTTTGCAAGTTACCAAGCGCAGCGCTCAAGTCTAGCTTGTGCGGTAGAAGCTTAGCCTGGTAAGAGCAGGGAGGCCTCTGAGAAGTTCAGTTCAGCATCCGGTAAAATTAGAGGTCGGGGGAAGCAAGTTCACTGTGAGCACTTGGGCTTGAGTCCAGCTGGAGGCGTTCTGCCTTGAGTCAAGCCCTAGAGGAGAGATTACCTACAAGGAGGCTAGAGTATGAGAAGCACCCCGCGAGGCTGAGCGTGACTTCACCAGGTATCCACACCGCCCTCAGGACTCGAGGCCTTCTGTGTCCTGCCCTCTGCTGACCTTGTCCCAGCCCAGGCGCCCCAGCCTGTAGACCTTCTTCCACAGACCAGTGCCCCATGCCAATCGCCCACTGAGGCCCCTGAGCCTCTGTTTAGGCTCCTCCTTCCTCCTTTCCTCCTGCTGGGCCATGGTCCATTGTTACTTCCTCCAAGAAGCCCTCCCTGACCCCTGGATGGGGTTAGCGATTCTCCCGGCCCGCTCGAGGCCCCCTGTGCCTTCTGTCCTGGTGCTTGCTTAACCATTCTTTCAAGAGCCGTTCCTTGCTAGAGACAGTGCAGTGGCTCCCCCTTTTCCTCCGTGTAAAAGCCAAAGTCTCTCTAATGACCTGTGTGGGCCCCGGGGCTTCCCCCACCCCCACCCCATGCCCTCGGCTCTCCCCTCACACACTGCTCAAGATCTGTGGGCCTCTGGGCTGTTCTGTGGGCCCCCTTGCCATCCTTCGCATTTCCCTTTCCCCAAGTATCATCCTGGCTCATCCCCCCATCTTAACTCAGACATCATCATCTCAGCAAGGTGGGCCCCAACTCCCTGATCTAGAATTGCCGCCTGGCCCCCGCTCCCACACTCTCAGCCTCTTTACTATGCTCCACTCCCCCTCCAAGGTCTTTGTTGTCTTCTCACCAACTTACATATTTTGATTCACTGATAAGTGATTATTTATTGTTTGTCTCCCCCACTCCAGCGTAAGCTCCCTGAGGCCAGGGATTTGCATCTGTTTGGTCCGCCAGTATATTCTCCTTCACTAGGCCAGTGCCTGGCACAGGGCAGGACTCAGCAAATAGCTGCTGAATGAATGAATGAAATCATTTGTAAATACCAGGCCCAGTGCTTTGAAAAGAGATATGGGGCGGTGGGGGACAGGACAGCCAGAGAGAGCCACCCTCGTGGGGCGGCAGGAGAGAAGGGGACATTCCATGTGGCACCCAAGCGTGATCCTTGCTCCAAGGCAGGGTAGAGGGCGCCCCTGGAGCCTGTGGCAGGAGCAAGAGTTTAGATGGACTCGGGGTAAGAAGGAAGGATGCCTGCAAGGTGAGAGGTCAGGGAAGAACCTAACTTGGCCACGGGGAGGAGGTAGAGGAATGTTCCAGCAGAGGCGAGACAGAGCAGGAGCAGGGGTGTGAGTTTGGGCTGGAGGTGTAGCCGGGGACTGGGCCGAGAGGTTCTGTGTGCGCACACCACCCTCTAGAGCCAGAGCTCCCTGAAGCAAGGGTGTGCCGCGCTTCCCTTGGTCCCAAGGCCCAGTGCAGGGGCTGGCGCAGAGTGAGTGTCAGCGAACAGCTGTCCGGGAGAGCAAAGGTGGGTGTGTGTCATGCTCCGTGCAGTGGAGACAGTAAAAGGAAGGTTGCAGAGAGCCTGCAGAGGAGGCTCAGGACTCTGAGAGCTCTGATTCCGATCTACATGTCCAAGAGCCCTGTGCCAGAGCCCCACCCTGTGTCATTTGCCGGGAGGGAGGCTGGTGAGTTCCGTGACTGCAGGGACCTGGTCAGCACTCAGGGTGGCCTGAGCATGAAGTAGCTGGGCTGGGGGCAGGGGTGGGCAGGACAGGGCCCTGCTGCGGCCATGGCTGACAAGGAGCTGAGAGAGGGAAGAATGGGATGACCTCAGGAGATAGCAAGCTCAGATTTACTTTGAGCCTGTGTCCAGAACCACTGACTTGTCTCTGACAGGTGAACTGTGTTGGGGGTCCCCTGGCAGTGCCTGTCCTTGAAGCAGGACAGGGGGTGCCGTTGGACTGGTCACTCAGGTTAGCATAGCAAACTGGGAGGCACTCCCCTGGGCCCCTGGGTACACAGGTAGAGTCTAGCCCCCAAGGAAGGGACTAGGGAGCCCTGCCCCCAGACACAGAGAAGCCTAGAATTGGGGTAGCCAGGCTAAATCCAGGTCCACGTGCTGATGGAAAAGGGGTCCGGGTGACATGGGGCTGCCTTTGTTGCAGGAGACCCCAAAAGCTGTGGGGAGCTGAGGACACACAGTCTGTAGGGGGGCAGTCACTGCTTGCAGGTAGGGAGGGAGTGGTGTTGGAGCGAGGCTTGAAAATGGAGTCTACCAGGCGGGGCCGAAGGGAGGGGCTGGCTGCCTGATTGGGTGGTGGGGGCGGAAAGTGGAGGGTCCTGAGGAACCATCTGCAGAGCAGGGGGCAGATTGTAGGGGACAGGGGGTGAATATGCCTGCTGAGGGGCAGAAGCCCTATAGTTCAAGTGGGAGAGGGATGTGGTCGGAAAGATGCCGCTGGCCACCATGCAGAGGATGATCCAGTGGTCTCTAGAGGCTGGCGCAGGACGGGGGCAGGGCCCAGGGTGGGGGACAGGCGCTAGCTGCATCTCAGTCTTGATCTCCTTTGCCTCCCCACCCCCCCATCTCACCTCTGGAAACGGCTCATGCCCTAACCACCCACAGCTCCTGGGTCATTTGCACCGTCGATGCCCCACAACCACAGAATGATGCAAAAGAAGCCTGTCTGAGCCCCCAGCCTGTGTTAGGTGGTGAGCAGCCATACACTCATCACTTTGGAGAGTGAAAGGTCAAATACAATTAAGGGTCAGAATAATTACCAGGCATGGGGAGTCTACCTTAGCCATGAAACCGGATCATCCTGGACCAAGCCGGACACACAGTTATCCAGGAGGTGCCTCTTCCCTGCGCCCATACCCCTCTCAAAGCATGGATCCCACGGTGACTCCCTCACTGGGCGGTGAGCCTCTTCCAGGGAAACAGATCCCATCTGAGGGTGCTCTGGGACCCCTAGCCTGACACACGGCTAGACCCATGGAAGTTCATGGAAGGTGTCTGTTGGATGGATGGACTGAAGAGAAGGGATGAGGCCCTTGAGGTCAGTGACATCAGTAGACCCGAGCACTTGACCACCACACCTGACCCTGTCCTGGTTGTGGGCCAGGGGAGCCTACACTGGAGTCACTCCGCACGGCCCCACCCCAGCCCTGCCTGGCCTGTCTATCTCATCCTCTCACCTCGGACTCATGACTCTAGGAGACCCCAGGGACCTGACATGTCCTTTTCAAAATTCTATGGTGTATCCTGCACTTAAATGTGTCATGGAGATTTAAGGCTCCTGACAAGTCTAATGACATCATTAATTTGTTTCCCTCCCAGCCCGGGCACAAACCCAAGTCCCATCCTTGGCACGGAGCCAGGGCCCATCAGCAGGAAACATGCAGAGAATGTCAGCCAGCTGTCGGGCAGTCCCAGAAACCCCAGTGGCTAGCCTAACTCCTTCATGGCTTTGACATTGAACTTTCTGGTTCTTGTCCTTGTGCAATTTTTTTAGCTCCCTAAGGAATGAATGGAGATTCATATTTTCACAAATGCACATTCATGGTCAGGAAGCAGAGGAGGAAGAGCCTCTACCGGGACCCTTGGCAGAAGGGAAGGAAAGCAGGATGCTTCCTTCATGGCTCTCTGATGATTCTGAAGCCTTCTATTTGTCATCTCTGTCTCTACCCCCTGCCCAAGGCCACCCTTCACTGTAGCCTCTGCCATCATAGGGGGAAAAAATGATGAAGCCAGCTCCATCCCCAGGCTCATTGTACAAAGCTGACATTCAGTCAAGACTTTCTTTGTGCTCTGCACTGTGCTAATAAGCACTCTCCAAAACTGAGCTTATTTAAGTCCTACAACAACATAGATTACTCCCATGTTACCAATTTGGACACAGAGTCTCAGACAGCACAAGTAACTTGCTAGTTCTAGAGAGGCAACCCAACTGGTAAGCGGTGAAAGAAGGATCCCATCCCAAGTTACCCTGGCTGTCTGACGCCAGGACCTGCTTCATCACCACCTACTGCCTCTCGGCTCGTTCTTTCGGGCATTCATTCACTGATGGAACAAATGTTTATTTCCTGGTACAGCAGCATCCCACATTCTCTCCCATACCTGAGGAACACAGAGGGCCATGCTTCCGGGAATAACCCTTCTGAGCCACAACTCCTCCCCCATTCAGGAGCCTTTCCTGGAGCTGCATCACGTCCAAATGTGGCCTGCTTTGTCAAGG
This sequence comes from Lutra lutra, assembly GCF_902655055.1. Taxonomy (NCBI): domain Eukaryota; kingdom Metazoa; phylum Chordata; class Mammalia; order Carnivora; family Mustelidae; genus Lutra; species Lutra lutra. The sequence goes on from NC_062281.1 coordinate 159,917,326, forward strand.
CTGCCAAACATCCCTTCCATTATTGGTGGAAGGGGTAAGAAGAGCGCCATTCCTTCTTTTATCCATTTGCCCAGCACCGACTCCGATGGGGTACCAATCTCTGATTGAGTACTGGCAGGGCTGCTGCATACAGCTGTGCAGGTTGTGCACTGAGTAAGTTTAGGTTTCATCAGTCGTATCATGGCCTTGTCTTCCCAGAACAGTGAATCAGGCCCGTATGGCAGAGAAGCCCATCCCCTCCCACTCTGGGGAGCACCCTGGTGCTTGGCCAGTAGATATCAGAGACAGATGTCCCAGCAGATATAAGAGACAGATGTCCAGGCCCTGTCCAAATCCTTGAAGTTTCAGCCTCTGCTGACGTCTCCATTTTCCTCAGAAGGAGTGTTGACAACTTGTCAGTGGCTCTAAAAGCCATGTGGCCGGGCCTCATGACCCTTGAGGGCTAATCCCTACAGGTCTTTATTCTCGTCATGCCAGACTATCCACCTAGCTAGCCCATCGGGCAGCGAGGCCTTGTGTTCTGTGCATTAGCCTGAGTTGATGAAGAGAGAAATGGAAGAGGAGACTCCAGATGGAAGACATCCTATGCACTAGAGTTTGGAAGGTGGAATGACCGTGAAGGGTTATGGGGAAATAGAGAGGATGTTCTGACTCATGCCTCATCTCCTCCATGCCCTATGGCTTCTTCTCAGACCCCACCCACCACTGGAGGCCACAGTGCTGGGACACCTGGACCTGACCTCCAAGACAGGAAGACAAAATGCTGGGAATGGAGGAATCCAGGAGGAAGCAACACAGTGAGGAGAGACAGCATGACTTTATGTTCAATGTTCCAGAAATGTTTCTGGGCACCTACCAGTGTCAGGCACTGGGGGCCCAGGAGTGACAAGAGCTCTGTCCCTAGACTCAAAGAGCTCTCTGCCTAGTTCAGTAACATGTCAGTGACACTTGTCAGGCACTGGGGGCCCAGGAGTGACAAGAGCTCTGTCCCTAGACTCAAAGAGCTCTCTGCCTAGTTCAGTAACATGTCAGTGACACTTGCCCCCGGCCACAGAACTGGGTGTGGACAGTGGGTGCAGAGCTGATAAATGTGGAAAGTTCCAAGCCTGGTTGTGGAAGAAACCATCATTATGGGAGGAGCTGTGGTCCTGGATTTGACGTTTTTAAGAAGGGATGGAGGGATTTGGTTCTACCCTGGGAATTCGTGGAGCTGGAGATGGAGAGATGGTGGTGGCCAGCCAGGGCTCAGACACTGGGGAAAATGGAGGCTGTGACCTCTCCTGTCATCTCTGTGGGGTGGGCCGAGCTAAACCTAGCCCATGATAGCACCCACCATCTCACCTAATCCCCATCTTATGCATGAGGAAACTAGAGCTCAGAAGAGTTAAGTAACTTGGCCAAAGTCACACAGCGTCAGAACCAGGCCTGAATCCAGGTCAGCCCAATCCTGTATCCTGTGGCCTTTCTGCTACACTGGGCAGCTCAGCTGACCTCCCCACCTACCTGCTGACCCGAATTCCTTGCACGCTGGGCTGGGTGCTGAAGGAGCCAGAGTCATCTGGCCTCCTGGGCCCTCTGCATTCTGGAAGCGGAGGGTCACCAAGGCAGAGACACAGGAGTCATGCCTCCTTGTGCTGCCACCTCACCAGCTGTGTGATTTTGCACACGTCTCTGAATCTTTCCACTCTCACTTTCTTCATTTGTATAGTCCATTCCAGGGCCTATTTAAGAAACGTAAGTGCCCTGCTCTGCCGGGCTGTGTGCCTCTGCCGTGCCCCGGGAGCACTGAAGGCAACTCTGCCTTGCCTTTGCAGCTGCCCAGCTTCATCAACACCACCCTCCCGCCGCACGAGCAGGTGACAGCCCAGGAGATCGACAGCTACTTCCGCCACGAGCTCATCTACAAGAGGAACGAGCGGATGGGGAAGAGGGTCATGGCACTTCTGCAGGAGAATGAAGATAAGATCTGCTTCTTCGCCTTCGGAGCAGGTGTGGGCCCGAGTGGGGGAGGAATGATTTGCAGAGTCTGTAAGGGCTGGGCGATGTTGTAGACTATCTCCTGTCCTCTCCTTCCTGAGGGAAAGTGTGGAAGTTCAGAATGGAGCAGGAGAAGCCATGTAGCCCACTTCTCCTGTGTCTTGCCAAGGGTTCTTCCGTAATAGGCTCCGTGGGCAAGAAGGGTGACCCTGCCAGGGCCAGGACAGCTTCTGGGGGCCCTTCGTGCCCCAAAAGGCCATGTTAAGAGCCCATCCTGCAGAGCCAGGCCCAAGCCTGGGAGCGCCACGGGGCCCAATGGAGAGAGGCGGGCTCCAGCACCCCATGGCCCGGCTTCACGGCCTAGTCCAGCCCCTCTCTGGGTTGAGTGACCTTGGCATAGTACCATCAAGGGCGCAAGCCCCTCTTCTATGAGTGGGCAGTGATAGCAATGACTACGTGATGAACTAAAAATCTCTATCCTGTGGAAGAGTTACAAAGATTAGTGGTAATGTTTCAATAACCTAGTAGCAAGAACTCAGAACGGCATCTGGCTTCACTGTCACCGCCAGCATCAGGACAGGTAATAGACCCTTCATCATCCCACCATGGGCCGTGAGCTTGATGCTTCTCCTGGGGGCTCTGGCCTCTCTGTGCAAAGGGAAGTCAGGTCCAGGTACAAGGCTTGCTGCTCCCCCCGGCCCCATCTCCCCTTCCCTCCTCTCCCTCAATCCTTCCTTGCTTGTGGCTGTCTCCCGTGATGACAGCAATGTCTATGATGGGACCAGTGGATGGCATTTGCCTCCTTTATCAGTCAGCTGTGGCTCCAGAGCCACAGGATAGAAATGTCTGTCTTGCTTACATGGGCGCAAACCACCTCCTGCTGTGTCACAGTGAAGGGGGCGGCACCATGTCGGGGAGGGCGGGGGAGGAGGTGGTGAGCCCTCACGGCTGCTGCCTCTCCGTCCTCCTCCCCTGGCCCCTGGCCTGCGCTGCACCTGCCCGCTCCAGCCATGCGTCCCTGTAGCCCGGGTCGGTCCTGATTCTGCTGTGGGAGGTCTGCCTCCCCGACCCCACCATTCAACTCGGTACACGTCAAGGGGAGAGCCAGGGTCCTCTGACTGTGCCTATGCTCCCTCTCTGTTGTCCTCAGCATGGGGGAGTCTTGTGGGACAGCGTCTGTGAGGCACACCTGCAACTGGACAGAACCAGTCCCGGCTCGCGGTGGAGCACGACCATGACCTGTTGTGGCCTGTGGCCGGTCCCTTCCCCTCTGACAGCCTTAGTGAACTCATCTGAACAGAAGGATTCAAAAGCACAGGGGCCACTGGTGATTCCAAGAGCTAACTGAACAGTTTTCAGAGAAGAGAGGGGTTCCTCTAAGGGGTGTCTAAAGAAGCCAGAAGGGACAGGACCTTGACTGACCACGTGGAGAGGGCAAGGTTATCCTCTAGGTGCAGGATACCTACTGGGGACCTGGCACGAGTCAGGACAGCTTTGGGGATTGGGAGGGGAGTAAGTGCACCCCAACACACCCTGTCACCATCCAGCTGCCCTCTAGTCCTCCCTCCGTGGGCATCTGGGTTGTGCTCCTGCCCAGAATGGTCCCCCGCTGACTAAAAAGGGGAGCCATTCTGAGCCCAGCCAGCCTTGTGGCTTCTCTCTAGGCATAGGAAGGTCCCCTGGTGAGCCTGATCCCTGAGGGAGGCCAGTTAGAGATCCAGCATTCCACATGGCCCACCCGTGTGGTAGGACCTCCTGCCCCAGCTGTCCCACGGCCCAAGACCAGAGCCACCCAGGGTCTGAGCCTGGCCCTTTCCTGTGAGTGAGGGAACAGAGGGCTTGGAGATGAAAATCACAGCAATGCGGGCAGTCTTGGGCACTGGCCTGCTTCTGAAACCCAAGTCCACAGAGACACAAATGTGCCCTCAAGTACTCGGGCAGCACGCAGCCACCATGCCCATTTCCAGTTTCTTCCCCATCTCGGCAAACCAGCTGGCCCCTAGATGGTCCTGTGGACAGGCCACCAAAAAGACTCACATCCATCCACTCTTTCCATCCCCATCACCACTGTCCCGGGCCAAGCCTCCATCAGCTCCAGGTTCCTGGCTCCAGCTCCGCCTTCACCACCTCCAGGCTGCTCCCCCCATAGCAGAGCCAGCGGCTGCTGCTGGCTCTGGCTCCCACCCTGCCTTGAGCTCCTGGACGGCCCCCACCACGTGATCACTCTGGGGTTTCAGTAGCACATAACAGGTTTCAAGCTTGATGGGCGTGTAAAAGAATGAATGAGGGAAGGAATGAGCACATGAATGAACGCTGACCAGGTCCTTCCCTCCTAGTCTCATCTGGGCCCGGTGGACACGAGACCCGTAAAGTCAGGCTCTCAGAGGCCTGTTGTCCAAGGATAAGCCCAGAACCATGTGCAGATCTTGCTGACAGCTGTCCCCTGGAGGCTCAGCCTGTCCTGAACAATGGTCTGAGAATTTGAAGGCTGGAGGCAGCCTCCGAAGCCGGCCCACCTCGTCAGAGCCCCAGACTGACGGAGGGCCCTTCAGGCCAAGATCTGGGTGAACCTCACAGCAAGTCAGGGAGAGAGCCAGGACTGGACCCCGGGCCCGGGAGCTACGTGCCAGGAGCTCTGTTCTCATGTGCAGTCAGGGAGCCTGCTGTACAGACCCGTATTGGCATGCAACATGCCCCCACATAATCCGTAGCGAGAGAAGTCCACGCCCACCTCGCTGCCTTCTTATGGCCATAACTCCCGAGCCCCACACCTTAGGGCAAGGCTGACTGCCGAGCAGGCCAGGCCCCAGCACTCAGGCAGCCTGCCATCTGTAGACGGCCGGCAGACACAGCCCGTCCTCTCCACATGCTCCTTCCTGTCTGGGCACCTCTGCGGTCCCATCTCAGGCCTTCCTCAGCCCACCTCTGCTCCAGAATCCCCTCCTGGAAGCCCCCAGGCGCAGACTGGGGTCTCCAGAGCTGATGGCGGTCGGCCACCCCCTCTCCCTTCTGCTCCAGACACATTCGGTACAAAGAGTAAGAGGTTTGGTGTGGGGAGGCTAGGGGGTAAAGGGGGGCTCTACCATTGTAGACACCAGGAAAGCCATTTCCTCTCTAAGGGCCTTAGTCTCTCAAGTGCAAAATGGGGATAATACACCTACCTCATCAGACTGTGCTAAGTATGTTCACTTTAGATCACAGGGTTAACATTCTCTACAGCAGTTTCAGGCGGGGGGGTGTCTTTATAATAAAAACTCCTACTGTGTGCCAGCCCCCCTCCAGGCTCTGACGTTATATTACATTTGTCATCTTCACAGTAACACCATGAGATGGGTCTTATCATACTCATTTTGCAAATGAAAACTAAATCCCAGAGAGGAAGAATGGCTTCCTCCAGGCCATGCACGCAGACCTTCAACTTGAACCCCGACTTCTAGGGTCCCAGTCCCAGCCCTTTCAGAAATGTGGGCGGTTTTGTGGGAAGGGTATCCTTGTATCTGGCCCACCCCACAGAAGAGTGGTCTCTTTGGTGTCCGTGATGTTTCTATAGCAAGGTACCATCTGACTGACCTCTTGGAGAGGTTACTCAGTGGCAACTGGGGTGTGAACGTGTGTGACAATTCTGACCAGGCCTGGGTGACATCTAGGGGCCCAGATGGAAGCCCTGCCTCTCCAGGAGGTGTCTGTGGTCAGTGTGGAAACCCAGATGTTCTAGAATGACCTAAGCCACTGCCATGGGGAGGAATGCCTGCCCAGGGGGAGGGAAGGCCTGATTCTCGACTATCAGGCTCAAGGTCAAGCTGAACTTGCTGGGTCCCCACAGATCTCATGCAGGTTCTTAGATTTCTTGGGTTTCTTCTACTCTGTAAGTACCTTTAAAAAAAAATAGGTACTAGGTGGTAAATTTTTATTAACTATATTTATTCAATTTACAGGCTTATCTGATCTAAAATGATCTTCTTTCTACCATGTTGGAAGTTGAACATCTTTTACTTTAAAAAACAAAACAAAACAAAACAAAATGTTGGTGATACAAAGCAAAGGGAGCTCTCAGAGCCTTTACTTGGCAAAAGAAAAAGCTGGTAACTATATTGTTCCCCTACGCACCCTGCTTTTCTTACAGTGGGACAGAATGGAGCATGTCTGAAACATGATGTAAAGAATGCCATAGGAGCGTTGAGGCTGCTCAGTGAGGAAAATTACTAACCCAGGCTTCTGAGATGGCAGGAAGGGTGGGATCAGAGTTCAGGTAGAGGGTCTGGCCCTAGGTAGAGAAGGGCATTTCCTCACCTGTAATCGAAGGAGGAAGGAGGCCAGCAGATGGGTGATTTGCTAGTGGAGAAGTCACCTGATGGCTTTCTAATCAGAGCTCCTCTCTAGAGAGGGTAAAGGCATCTGTAGAGAAAGAGGAAGCAAGTGGAAACCAAGGTTCTTGGTTTAAAGAGAGAGCATTGGGCCTAAATGCAAGTGAGACTGGCCATAAGGAGTGGCATGGACAGGAAGTTAAACAGACCAAATCTCCCAGAATCAAGTTCATTCCCTTTAGTCACACGGTACCTCCTGGGCCCCGGGCCCCAGAGGGGTAGGGAGGTCTCAGTCCCAAGCAATAAAAGAAGATTATAATGTTGTCCCTAGCACCAGGGCACTGGGCCTTCTTGAGATCTGTTAATCTATCAGCTAATCCTGGAACCTGGAATGGATCGAGTAACATAGGAGCTGGCAGAGCTGGGGTGGAGATACAAACCAGACTCAAAGGTGGACCAGATAACCACTAGAGCCCGCTCATTTCAAACTCTGGAGCCAGTGCTTACCGTACATTCCAGAACCCTGAAGGGCTATAATCTGAATATGGTTCTACCTGCTGGCCTTCCAAAGCCCTTTGACACCCCACATCCTCTCATCCCAATCTTCTCACGTTCTAGTAGAGTTTGCCTCAGTCACTCCTGGATTCGTGGGAGGGTTTTGGAGCTAAGAGCTTCCAGGCCATGGAGAGCCCTCCCTGAGGGCTGCGGCCACCTGCCCCCACGAGCAATGGAAGTCCCCTTGGTAGAAAGCGTGCTGAGGCAGGCAGTGTGAGCGGCAGAGACTTTGGTGCTGCGGCTGCTGCCCGATTGCCCGCCCACCCGGCCCCTGCCAGCCTCTTTCTCTCCCCAGCCCAAGCGCCACAAGCCCACACTCAGCGGCATGCTGGGGAGCCGGAACACAGAAGCCGAGTGGTGGTGCAGACCCCAGCTCGAGAGCAGGGCTGGAAGCCCAGCGTCCCGGAACACCTGTAATATCTTTCTTGTAAATAACACGGCCGCAGCTCCCTACAAGGGGCACCATCCTGATTGAAGGACATTCATAGGACCTTTACGTCCTCCATTCCCCTTGGAGGGAGAGAGGATGGTATTTATTATCCCATTGGGCAGACAGGTAAATCGAGGTACAGATAGGAAGTGAGAGACACAGACCTGGAGTGAATTGATGGTCACGCTGATAGGCCATCCCCATTGATGGCCAGTCCCCGCCCTGCCCAGAAAAGATCCAGCTGCTGCTTGGCTGTCTGTGCTGCAGACTGTGCCCCTCTCCTCTTCTGCCTGGCCTTTCCACCAACTCCTCTCTAGGCTCCCACAGCCCTGTAGGATTTCCTTATCACAGCCTGGCTTGTGCCGAGCTCCTTTGTCATCTCCCAGTCTAGGAGGGAAGGTAAGACAGAGAAGGCTTCCCGGAGGAGGTAAGAACCAGTTAAAATTTTCCTGATGCTGGTCCAGCTGCATCATCCCCACAGTCCTCAGGACAATATCCACAGCCGCCTCCCTCCCGCCGGGGTTCTCCACTCGGCAGCCTCAGGAACGGAGCTCATGGCTGAGCACAGAAGAACCGCCATGTCCCCTGGAGGGCCCTCCTTCACCTTGGAAATGAGGGACGCTGCAAACAGGCAGCACACACCCAGCCGTTTTCTCCTCACGCAGGGGCACGCCCATGGCCTGCCACACTCCCCACGCTGGAACATGAGGCCACAGCATCCGGAAGTGTTTCAGAATTTCCAACGGCTCTTCAAAGGGCGCTGCTCCCCACCACGCTCGCATCTGGCAGCTGGCACGCCTGCTCCGGGCTGTGATCCTTGGCCAGAGTCACCCTTCCTGTTTCAGCCCAGAGCAGCCAGCCAGCCAGGGGAACATCCATCTGCTAGCTCGTCCCTCACCGGAGCCACCCCTGCCCTCTGGGGTGGGGGAGAGGAAGGAATGGAGGACGCATGCCCCAGGCTGGATCTGTCAGGGAGCCGGGATTCATGGAACATCGGCCACGGGCTCGGCACTCCTGCGGGGCCGCATAGAGAAGGCAGGAGAAGAAAGTGGCCTCGTTAAGAGCACGGGCTTTGGAGCCAGACTGCCTGACCTAGAAACCTGGCGCTTCTCCTTAGAGGAAGTGGCCCGGGCAGACCAGGTGCTTCACTTCCTGACATCAGATTTCTCCTCCCGAAAATGAGCCTGAGAGTCAGGGGGCTGGTCCTTGGACTGCTCGGTGCCTGGGGCAGTGCCGTCTCTGGATAAATGGGAGCCCTCCGTGTTATTAATGCTTCTGAGTCCTGGCCCCTCAGAGCCCATAGTCCCCCAAGGACAGGACTCCCCTGACCCAGGAGAGAGTAGGGCCATCCAGGGAGAAGGAGGAGGCAGAGGGGCAGAGGAGGCAGCCATCTCCATCCTCCAAGGACTCAGATGAACACTGTGCAGCGACCCCCAGAGCCAGCTCAGCTCCAATCAATGGTGAGGCTCAGGAGCAGGTTGGCCAGCAGGGAGCTCTCCTGGGTCCCGGCTGCTACCTTGGCCACAGTGAGTCCCAGACCGGACACCACCCCCTGCAGCCACAGAACCCCTCACAGGCTCTGTCTCTGGGGCTCTCCCCCAGGGCCTCACCATGACCTCAAACCGCTCTGCACAGTGTTTGCTTGGGTCTAGAGTGGTGTCAGGCCCCAGGAGGAAAGGCTGCCTTGTCTGACCCATCTCAGGACCCCCCAGGGCCTGGCCCGTGCCTGACAGGTAGGAGGTCCCTGAAAGGGCTTGTGGCTCCAGGCCCTCAGGGTAAAAACCTCCAGCACTTATGCCCTCATGGATAGGGTGGGGTGCATGGAGACTTCCTCACGGCTAAATTAATTGAAAGACGACCTGATCCAAAGACAATGAAAAAGCTCAAACAAACCCTGGGGATTTTAGAAGAACCAAGAGGATTGGTGTGGAGGGATGGGCCTGGTGGGGGTTAAGGGGATGCTTTTACAAGGACAGACACAACTGGGGGAGGTCGTGAATGGGACCCCAAGCCGGACGACTGTCAGACAGGTGTCAGAGGCCCAGAAGCAGCTCCAGCCCTAGAGGGAGGCTACGCGGTGCCCAGGGAGCAGCTGCCCCCGGAAGTGCCCTTTAAACAGGCACACTCCAAGCCATGAGCGAGCTCAGGCCCGCCCCGGTTCTGCCGCCTCCTCTCGGTGTGACGCTGGGCAAGTTCTGCTGGCCTCAGAAACATCGCAGTGAGGTCAAGTGACACGATAAATCAAAGTGTCCAGTTCTGCCTGAGTTCTGGAGAGATGGGAGGTGGGGTTGTTTTTCTTGGTATTTGTATCCATCCTCCCATTATTTAACAGCAGAGCTAAGCTGACCGGCTAAAGTCTCAGGACTCTTTGTTTCTGATTGTCCTGGGTTCTGGCAGCTTCCAGAGAAGAGCAGATGATAAAGGGGGCGGAATCGGGTTCCACCTGGATACACCCAGCTCCCCGGAGTGTGTCTGAACCCCCTCTGATCAGGTCTGACAAGCACTCAGTGACTCTCTACTTACATACCTCCAGGGAGGGGCCCTCACTCCCTCACAGAGCCAGACAGTTGTCTGAGAGTGTTTTTTGGGCCCCGATGAAACCTGGCCCCTTAGTCTTGTGCTGCCATGATCCAGAATCCCATAGCTTGGCCCACTTTCCTGACCCTCACCGTGCCCCACCTCCCCTTTCACTTCACATTCCAACAACCTGGAACCCTGGTGGTGGGCTGCACAACCACGCTTTTCGTCCGTTTGTACCCACGGAAGTGAAGTGCTAAGTCCCGTCGTGAAGGCCCTTCCTTCAACCCCATAGCCCCTGGCGGGGCTCCCTCACTGCAGGGCTCTCCCTGCCACATAAGGCCATGCATGCCTGTCCCCCAGGCCCCCCCCCCCGGACTGCGATCTCCTCTGGGGTGGGGACCATGTGTCTCAGCTCCAGGACAAGACTGGGTGCAGGGAACACATCATCTCAGTCCTTCCTGAGCTAAAAACACCCCCGCCCTGCCCTGGCTGGCCCAGCAGGAGAAAGGAAACCCAATTCTGCCAGTTTCCCAGGCTGACCTTCCTTGGAAGATCAGAAGCCCCGTGATACCCCCAGTTGTCCGTCCATCCCCAGGTCCCTCCATCCAGCCCTTCTGTCACACTTCCTCAGGAAAACAAACACCTCTGTCACTTGGCATCCGGCTGGCTAATCCTGGCAGTTGGATTAGCATTTGAAAGTTTCCCTTGCATTAATTTCAGACAGAACATAAATATGAGCTTGGGATCCCTCTTCCAGGAGGAGAAAACTGGAAACCCAGCGTGCTCACTGGAGAGAAAACATGTGTGCTGGCCGAGGGGAGCCTGTGTTACTTTGGAGCCATTGTGGGAACATCTGGTTCTCCCCCTCTGCACGGCCCCCACAACACTATCTTGAAATTACCCTGTTAATTGGCCCGTTCTTCTTGCTGAGCACTCACACACTTTTCTCTCTGATCTGGTGAACCCTGAAAGGACACACATTGCTGACAGTTCCCGGCCCCCCAAATGCGAACTCGGAATCCTTCGCAGATGCTAAGACCTCAGAGCAAATGTACTAGAACGTGCAGCAAACTAGGACATGGCTGGATAAAAGTCAGAGCTTGGCATTTTACCAATTGTACCAGTTGTGTGATCTAGGGCAAGTCCTTTCCTCTCTCCGAGCTCTAGTTTCCATGTCTGTAAGCGGTGGGGTACCTCAAAAGGATGCCAGGCTGAAATGAAATGACGTTCGAAAAGCACCCAGGAGACTTACCGAGTAGGAGTTTGTCTTCGGTTATCCAGTGATGGACTCCTAGAACTGGGAAGACCCAGGAGACCATGGAAGACAACGGAGGCACAGAGAGGGGAAGGAAACTGCCTGAGGTCACGCAGCCCATTAGCTGTGAAGCCAGGTTTTCTGTCCTAACCCCACAACAGGGTTCTTTGCTCTGCTGTACCCTGCCTTCCCATGTCGGGAGGCTACCAAGCTGGAGCCAGCTGAGGGGTAAAGCCTAGATCCAGCCTCCGCTCCGTTTGCTGAGTCTGGTGCCCTGGCACAGGCCTGCTTATACCTGGAAGAAGGGGAATCTTTTCTCCACACTAAAACATGATGGGGCTGTGCCCACTGGGAGCAGGACGCCTTCCCTGTTTGTTTCTTTCTCTCTCTCTCTTTTTTTTAAAGATTTTATTTATTTATTTGACAGAAAGAGAGAGAGATCACAAGTAGGCAGAGAGGCAGGCAGAGAGAGAGGAGGAATCAGGCTCCCCACTGAGCAGACAGCCCAGGATCTGTGGGGCTCGATCCCAGAATCCTGAGACCATGACCTGAGCCAAAGGCAGAGGCTTAACCCACTGAGCCACCCAGGCACCCCGCCTTCCCTGTTTCTATATGAATGTCCTCTAAGTGGTACTCTGACTTGTGGGGTCCAGGAGACAATCACCAAATGAGCCCCACCATTTGTAAGACCTATAATCCTTCTGCCCCACAACCATGTATGTCTCCTCCTGGCTAAAGGGTCCCTCCTCCAGGAAGCTTTCCGTGATATCCTAGTAGATGAGTCTCTCCACTGCCATGCCCCGTGTTTTCATTTCTGGGTTCTTTTTCTCTTTTCTCTTTTCCTCTCTATCTCTGTCTCTTTATATCTCTGCCCTGTTTTTGTCTTTTTCTATCTCTTGCTTTCCATTTCAGTGTCTCTCCTTTTCTCTCTCTCCCTCCCACTGTCTCTAAGTCTCTTACAGCCTGTCTCCCAGCCCCTCTCTCCCCCTCTCATCTGTCTGTCTTCTCTCTGTTTCCTTGTGTCCTGGCACTCTCTCCCTCTCCCGGAGACACTCCTGGGAGTGTCTCTTTTCTCTCTCAGCCCCTCTGTTGTCTCCTCTCCCCTAGTCTCTGTCTCTGTCGCTCTGCGTGCCCCACCCCTCACTGTCCTGCCTCCCTTCCCTCCTCTCCTCGTCCATGTAGCCTCTGCAGATGAAATGGAACCGACCTTCCTGCAGAGAGCTGGCCAGGAAACAGCTGTCAGTGCTGGAAGGAGCAGCTGAGCAGTGGCCAGGAGACCCCAGGAGCCTGGGCAAGCCCACAGGCTAAGCCCCAACATTGGGGCCCCTTTGGAAACTTTCCACACCTTCCCTGCAGGTTTCAGGATGGGCGTGGTGATGTTTTCAGGATTTGTGACCTTGGAGGCAAGCCTAGGCCCTGTCTGCCAGCCTCCGGGGACAACATGCACCAAGCCCTGACTCAGGCTGGTGTGAGCTCCTGGGATTGGTGGAATCTGCGGGAGCATCACCAAGAGGTGGGGCGGGGGCTACAAGGGAAGGGGATCTGTGAGCTCAGGTCTCCTGGGGATAGGGTGAGATCAGGGCAAGGATATGGAGTAGCGGGTTTTGTCATTCATTCATTCAACAAACATTCATGAAGCCACCACTGTATGCCAGACTTGGGCTTAGCCCTGAGGCCAAGGATGAATCAGACGTGGCTCATGCCCTCGAAAAACTCAGTCTCCCTTCAAATGGCTTGTTGAGAACGCATTCTGACAGGGGCATCTCTGGGGGTGATGTGGGTGGGAAGATCATTCCAGCTGCAGAGAGAGAGCAAGGAAGGCCATGTCTGCAGTGACTCAGGCAGAAGCTGATGGGGACCTGAGCTGGTCAAGCATGAATAGGAGAGAGAAATCAGAAGGCCTCTGGTCACTCATTGGATGAGGAGGGCGAGGAAAAGTCAAGCCAGAGCCCATCTGAGTTGGATAACAGAGCTCAGTTGTGACACATCCCAGGAGGGGACGGTGAGCTGGGTTTTGTAGACTCTGGAGGCTGTTAGGTACAGACGTCCGGTAGGCTGCCAGACAGTCAGGTCTGGGCGAGGACAGTAGTTCCAGAGTGGTCCACACTGCATGGTGATTGAAACCATCATGTGGATGATTTGTCCACAGATTGTGGGGGAGCAGAAGGCTATGGACATGATTCTTGGGGCCCCCACATTTACTGGACAGGAGAAGGGGGATGCGGGGCAGTGAGAGGGCTACAAAGAAAAGCAGGATAGCACCATGTCATGGGGTCCTCTGAAGCCAAGCCCAGAGAGGGAAGGGCTGGGGCCGCACTGGGTGCACAGGCTCAGGAATGGGTGGCTGGTGTGTGTTATCCTGGGGCAGGGGTTCACAGGGAGGGCGCCCCTTGGAGCTGTGCAGGAGCGGCCTCTTGTAGGGGGCAGGCAACGGGAGACTCTGGTCTCTCTGCCTTGCAGGGAAGGAAGTGAAGGCGGGCGTGGCTTAGAGAAGTAAAGATGGGATTTGCAAAAATCATTGCTGATGGCTTCCAACTAGTTTCTCAAAGTATCTGGAGTCTTCTGTTCAGGCAGGGTCTGGAGCTGCTGAGGCTGAGGACATGGATGGGGCACTGACTGGACCCTGAAACACTGTCAGGCAGCGGTCTGGATCCAGCTGGAGCTCTGTATGGCTTGAGCCCTTCCGAGCACCACCTCCCCCAGCATCAGGAATGTTCCTCTCAGAGCAGGTCGCACAGCTTGGTAAATATTCACCACGGCTCCTATGCAGCTGGAGGCGGCCTGCTCTCCCTGGTCCCTCTTGAAATCTTCTGGGCGGACCACTGCTGGGCCTGGAGGCCCTCTCCTTTAAAGGGTCTCCATGGAGGCATGGAAGGAATGGCCTTTGCTGCCAGGAGTAAATTCCAAGAACTGCTGGCAGGGAGCTCCTGCAACCCGTCTGCCAAAGGCCACCATGCCCAGGCTCCCTTCCAGCTCCGTCACACTCGGGGACCAGGCAAGTGGGCACAACTCTGTGGTCCCCCCAAGGACTAGCTTAGCTCATCACTCAAGAGTGCATGCTGGGCTTCTCCAAAGAACGGTCACTCCTCCTGCCTCATCAGGACCTCACCAGCCCCCGAAGGGATGCATGCCCATTTGACACTCAGGAAAACGGGCTGGGGGCAAGGAAGCCACTTGGCTCAGGAGACGCATAGCCATGGCAGGAGATTGGGTCTCTGTCCTTAACAGGACTGGGTGAAGCCCAGTGTCCTGGGAGGGCCTGCTCATGCCTGTGTTGTCTGCGTGTCTTCTGCACTCAGCTTCTCGAATGAGCCTATTATCCCCTAGCCTTCCACATGCTGTTTCCCCTGCCTGGAACACCCCCCCAACCCCATGCCTAACTCTCGTGCTCACCTGGCTAATTCTTATCCCACCCTTCAGCTATCACTGCCTCCTCCAGGAAGTCTTCCCTGACTTGAGGTTGTACTTCCATCAGCATAGTACTTAGCCCCGATCAAAAGATCTTGATTCTGAGACCAAGTGCCTGGAACAGGCCCCTGTCTCTTCACCACTGGCTAGCACTCGAGATCCACTCGCTCAGTGCGTGTCAGATTAATGAACTGAATCGGTAAAGAAAGGGAGGGAGGGGGAATCCATTTTGGTCGGGTTCTCCAGGGTCAAACAGAAGCTTTCCCCAGAGAGTCTGAGAGCCGGGGAGCCCATGGATCCCTCCCTTGTACAGAGACATTAAGAGCATTTGAGCATAATGGATTTGCCTGAGGTCTCAGAGCGGGTGAGGCAGGTCCTGGACTAGACGCCAGGTCTCATTCCCATACCAGTGGTCTCTCGCAGTGATCCCAAGGTGGACTTCAGGGACAGGGGTGGGCCAGCGCAAGAGAGCAGAAGCCGGCCCAGAGGTGTGCAGGGAGGTAGCGGAGGGGGTAGGCTCCACCCTCCGTCCACCGCTCTGCAGTCCCCGCCTCACCCCCTCTGTGCCGGAGTCTCTCCAGTCCCACCCAGCTTGGCCACTGTCTGCTCTCTTCAGACCTCCCCGGGGCTGTCAGCGTGCTGACCTTCCAGCTTCCCACCTGTCACCACCTGTCACAGGCGATTAGACTAATGGCACAGGGATTTCCCCCCAGGTTCTGGGCTGAATGGGGAGCTGAGGGGAACGTGCCGCCCATGGGAGTGGGGCCACAGGGCAGGCACATGGGCTAGGAAGCGACAAGGGGTCACTGCCACTCTGGCCACATCTAACAGGTGGGGAGATCGAGGCCCAGGAAGGATGAGGGGCTGGCCAGGGTGCTGACTGCCGTCACTTAGCCTTCTGAGGGCCCTTCCTCACCGGAGCCTGGGAGACCCTTGGCTGTTGCCAGACTTCATGCCTGCGTCCTGCTGAAGGAGACCATTTTCTGGGCTCATCCGGGGCTGTGGCTCTCTGTATTCTGAGCCACCAGCAACAGGGCTGGCCTCAGAGCAAGTGCACCATAAACATTTGTTGAATGAATGCTTAATGGGTTAGGGTGAGGATGCCAGCACCCCCCAAGCAGGAGCCACCTCGACAGTGTTCGGCTCCGGCTTTAGACCCCTTCTGTGCCCCCGCTGCTGTCTGCTGGACCTGCAGCCGTTGCAACCATGTGTTGCTCTCTCCTTCCCCAGAATCTGACACCTGGCGAGTTTTCTGGGGCCACTCGGGGCCTGGATTGTAATGTGTGGTTCGCAGAGGCTGGATAGAAGGTGAACGAATGAATCCACGAAGGTCTCTGCCCTGTGGAGCCTTGTGGGGAGACAGACATGAACACGGAGAACCCACTCGTGTCCTAAGGAATGGGCCCTCAAACTGCTGGTGGAACTCACGAAGATGAGCCACAGACCTGTTGAGGGCTGGAGGGCTTCTTGGAGGAGGTTTTCTCCAAGCTGGGCCTTGCATGACCCCTTTCGGCTGCTCATTTCTGTTGCTTGTCTTATATGGGCTGAATTCACTTTACTTTTCTGGTATAAAACTGTGTGGCAGCCACAGCTGGCGCCTGGGTCCTGTACACGGAGACCATGTTGCAGGTCATTACCATCTGAGTCTGGGGTCAGCCTCAGGGTACGAGGCACAGCAAGGCCACTTGAAACACTTGTGACCTTTGCCACAATGCCAACCACTGTTCCAGCAGTCCTCCCACTAGCCCAGCAGGGAATGCTACCATCATTCCCTTTACAGAGGGGAGCCCACCGAAACCGGAGCCTGAGGACTGGGGCCTGCTGAGCCAGGATTTGGACCCATGCCAAGGTGACACCAGGACAACATCCAGACACACTGTACCATCTTGGGTATCGGAGGTCCCTGGCCTGAGGGGTCCCCAGTCGCTGTGACTTGGCATGTGGCTGAGTCCACTCGTCTCTTGTGTTCTAGGTCATTTCCTGGGAAACAACACAGTCATCGACGTCCTTCGGCAGGCAGGGCTGGAGGTGGAGCACACACCGGCAGGGCAAACCATCCCCAGGTGAGAAACTCAGGCATCTGGGGGTACGGGCCTGGCAGGCCTGCTGCCACCACCACGAAGCCTACCGGAGCCTGTGGAGCATGGCTGGGCTGCACCCTGTCCTCCTGCTCGGCTTGCAGGGCAAGTTGTGAAGAAGCCTTGTAGGGACCCACTGTGACCAGGCAGCCAGGAGTGCAGGGGCTGGGCTGGAGGTGAGGGGACTGGGAAGAAAGCTGTCATGCTATCTTGGCAACCTGGGAGGTGAGGTTGGGGGACAGGGCAGTGGGAATGGGAGGAACATTAGATCCTGAGAGTTGCTCAAGATTTAGAGCCTGGTTGGGGTGGGGTGGGGGGGAGGACTCTGCAGGACACCTGGAGTGCTGCCTCGAGAACCGGGGGATGCCCGGCCCCACCCACACCTGTTCCTCACCTTCCTCTGACCACACCTCTTGGCTGTGCCCTCCTACCCGTGACTTTCCCATCAGGACATACCTTCTCCACTCAAATAGCCATCACTGGGCATCCGAGGGGTTCCTGTCCCTACCCTAGGTTGGGGGTCCCCTGGGCCCACTTGTGGTCCACAGTGCCAGGGCAGGCATGACAGGGTGTCAGCCCATACTGGGCAGCTCTGGGGGAGGCAATGACAGCATCCTCAAACTTAGGGATTCCCTGCAGCCTGTACCCCAACCGTATTGCTAGAAACTTCCTCACTAGACAACAAAGGCTACCACAGTGCAGTTTCAGCCCCTGTCTCTGACGTGACATGAGCCACAGTCAGAAAGAAGCTTGAACAATCATAGCCAATATTTATTGGTGGTTCACCGTACACCAGGCTCTCAGCGTTTCTAGCTCATTCAATCCTCTCAAAAGCTCAATGAGTTAGGAACTAGAGTATCCCCACCTTGAAAGTGAGGAACTGGAGGCCCAGAGAGGTGAAGTCACTTGCAGAGGGATACACAGCTCATGGTAATGGCAGTCTGGCTCTAGACCCTCCCTAAACTCCTAACCACTCCCTGTCCCCTCTCTGGGGACTGGAGGTGGGCTTGGGGGCAGGGGTGCTCAGGAATGACTGAGGCTTTGCTCCTTGCTCTGCAGAAATGAGGCTTGGACCCCCTAGCCCACCAGAGCTTTGAGCCTCTGGTCTCTTAGCTCTGGGCCAATGCTCACTGCTATCTCCATGGCACTTCTAGAGGACCTTAAAAAGTCCCTCATATTGGACTCCTTCCTCTTCTGATCATCTGAGTCAAGCTCATGACACTGTTCTTCCTGAACATTTGAGTGCAGCACAAAGCAGTCTGCCCTGGGCCAGCGCAGGGGTGTGCTCGAGGAGCGAGGGACCCAAGGCAGCCTCGGGGACAAGGCATTCCGCACACTCCCCTTCACAGCCCCAAGGACTTCTTCCGAGGCTCATTGTGTCTGTCCAGGCCAGGCAGGGTGGGCAGACAGGCCGGGGAGGCTGCCTCTGCTTCTATTCATCTCAGAGCCCAGGCATTAGAGGAAGGCCCCCCGCCTCTCCCGCCCCCCTGCCCGGCCCTGCTCCGAGAGCTCTCAGGCTGAGCCTCCAGCACACACTGAAATCCTGCGGGTGGGGTGAGGGGCAAGGATGCTGAGGAGGCCCCAACAATAAAAGCCATCATCGGCCACAGGTGCTTCCTGGATCCATCTTTTTGTCCGCCTGTTTTGAATTATCTCCCTAGCAGCTGCAGCATCTCCTGAACCCTGGGAATCTGGGCTTGCCATGGGGGCTGGGAACGGACAGGCTGAGCCGATGGCCTTCTCTCCTTCAAGGAGGGAGAAGCCCTTCACCCCATCGTGCATGCGGGACTGGAGGAGGAGGACAGGCTGTGTGCCGCCTTGGGTGTCACTGGAACTTTATAGTTCCCCACACCACGTCCAGCCTTCTGCCAGGGCCTGATGTCTTCCAGAGGAAGTCCATTCGGGCCCCAGAGAGGAAAGAATAAAAGGGAGAGGAGCAGACGATGTTCCCGGGCTGAGAGACCTGTGTATGTAGCGCTGTATGGAATGTGAATTCCACGACCACACGCCTAATCAGTGTTTCAGTGCCCACTACAGCCAAGTCCCTTTGCCTGCAGGCCAGGTTTAAAGAAATGCTTGTTATGGGTCAGGCACTGTGTTAGGACCTCAGCTCATTCATCCGTGCGACAAGCTTAGGAAGTAAGTGGGAATAGGACTACTCCCATCTCGCGCCTCCCTGCTGCTCCTTGGCCACACAACCTGTAAGCTGCAGAGCGGGATGTGAACCCGCGTTTGTGTACCTCTAGCTGGAGCTCTAACTTGCTGAATGCTGTCCTGCCTCCCCGGAAAGGTGTTCAGGAAGTAGATGATGAATGCACGGATGGGGGGCTGGATGAACGACACAAGCAACCATGTTAATATTTAATAATACTTAATGACTCACGTTCATTACTAAAGCATTTCAGCTGTTAACTACGAGCCAGTCACTGTTTTTTTTTTGTTTTTTTTTTTAAGATTTTATTTATTTGTCAGAGAGAGAGGAGAGCGAGCGAGCACAGGCAGACAGAATGGCAGGCAGAGGGAGAAGCAGGCTCCCCGCCAAACAAGGAGCCCGATGTGGGACTCGATCCCAGGATGCTGGGATCATGACCTGAGCCGAAGGCAGCTGCTTAACCAACTGAGCCACCCAGGCGTCCCGAGCCAGTCACTGTTCTAAGGGCTTTGCCCGGGTTCACTTATGGAATCCTCATGATGCCCCGCAGAAGCGTGGGCTGTGGCATCCCCGTTTCTCAGAGCAGGAGAACAAGGCACAGCACGGTTAGTCGCTTGCCCTAAGATACTCAGCCAGAGTTTGTGGAATGAAATACCCTGACGAAGGTCAGATATGCCCTCCAGAGACCTGCCCATGGCTCGCCCCCTCCCCTCCCAAGAGTCTGGGCTCAAACATCACCTGGCAGTGGCCAGACCCCCCTGCATGCCAAGCGCCCTCCACCTCCATGCTCCCTCTCCTGCCCCCCTCAGGGGCTCTCACCATCTGCCATCCTCATTGTCCATCTTCCGCTTCAAAGTGCGAGCTCACAACGGACAGTAACCCAGTTTGGACTGTTCTTGCCCAATCCCTAAAAGAGTGTCCGGCGCCTGGGGTCCCTCAATGAAAGGAGTCAGAGCTCCATCTCCCAACACCAGATACTCTCGCTGGGTGCAGCAGGGGCACCCAGCTTCTTCTCCTGTGGTGACAGCCTTCCCACTGGGTGCCATTCCCTGTTGCGCATGAGTGACACAGTCCCACACGTGCACCTCACGTGCTCTTGCCCGTTTCCAGCCCCGCCGCCCGGAGCCCTGAGCCCCCACCGGAGAGGACCTCGGCAAGTCCGGCCCCAGCCACCCCTGCCACTGCCGTCCCCGCAGCACCCTCAGCAGCCCCCACCGTCCCGCCTGAGGAGGAGGACCCGGCCCTGTCCCCACACCTCCTGCTCCCTGACAGCCTCAGCCAGCTGGAGGAGTTTGGGCGGCAGAAGAAGTGGCACAAGAGGCAGAACAAGCAGCAGAGGCCACGGCAGTTCAATGACCTGTGGGTTCGCCTCGAGGACAGGTGAGCAGGGACGGGGCGGGCCGCCTCTCCTGCCGGCCTCACACACACACACACACACCCCTGCCCCAGGGCTACAGCCCCTCTCCTCCCTGGGTGCTCCTCAGAGGAAGTGGGCCAGGTGGGCACTTGAGTGGAAACTTCTGGGGAGAGCTTGACACTCCCCCACCCCTGTTCACAAAGCCTCCTACTGTTCATCTAGCAGGGCTTACAGAGCAGGCTTACATCTGATTTTTCATTTTTAGTCTCAAAATGAGAGCAAGTACACTTTTTTCCATTTTAAAGATAAGGAAACAGAAACCTAAGGTGCATTGGCCAAAAGTCTGCTTTGCCTTTAGCTTCCCTGGATGCTGCTGGGGTGCAAAACAGGCTATGTTTGTCCCCAGACGGTGACAGTAGGAGAGAACAGTGCAGCCTGGCTCCATGGAAGGTCTGAGGTCTGAGGTCTGTCCCCGGAAGGTCTGAGTGGCCAGCACCCGGTCAGGGAGGGAGCAGAGGGTCCCACTCTGCAAGAAAGAGATGGCAGGGGCTGACCACTGCCCTTATGGCTGTGGGCTCCATCTCGGGAGAGGATGGCATTCGTGGTGCACGGCAGTGAGCATGGGCAGGTGCAGAGATCATCCTACTGTGCTAGTAGTACCGGTCTGTCCCCTGCCTGCGTGCCCCTGCTGCCCCTGTGCCACCCTCCCAGTCTGTCTGTCATCGTAGCTCCTGCTGAAACCAGGATGCCATCTCCCAACTTTTGCCTGCAGGCTCAAAACAGTCTCCCTAGCTTCCGCGTTGGGGTGGGAGTCTCTGTGTGTGGTGAACAGTGTCACCAGAACACCTGAGATGCCCCAGGGAGTGACTGTCAGTGGAGGTCAGAGTCCTATCCACTGTGGTAGCCAACCCTGGCCCTCGTGCCCCAGCAGTGGGCCCGTGGAGACTCAGAGTCTCCCCTGAGCCCTAAAGACCATCATCTGGGATTTCCCCTGCACCCCCAGAAAGAATCATCTGGGGTACCTGGAAACAAACATATGTCCAGGCCCCCGTGGCCCTCCTAATCTGACCCTGCACCACAGGGGCCTGGGGAGCTGGGTGCTGTGTCTGCCCTCGGACTGAAGTTGCACTCGGGAGACTTCTCCACAGCTTTGGGGAATGTGGACCTAGTTCTGCATTTACAGGCTGGGGGAAAAGGGATCTGTCCAGGGTCACACAAGCCATCAGGGACTGCCTCCAGCCTTGTCAACTTCATGGTCCTCCTGCAGCCAGGTGTCTGAGTCTATGACAAAAGGATGATACAGTCCAGTCCGTTCTTCTAAAGTCTGAGAGGTGTGCTATTCTACAAAGACTTCCAGCAACTAGTTGTGGAGCCCACTGCTCCTTTGGGCTTTGGTTTCAGAGCATCTGACTTGGGTTACTGGGAAATGTGCGGCGCCCTGGCCAGCCTGCCTGCCCCCCATCCCCGCTCTGCCAGGGACAGAGGCACTGCTGTAGCTCTATTAGCTGTGACATATTTGGCTCACATGCCCTGCGTGGGCCACCCCCTTCAACCCAGGAGCGCGGGCGGGCAGCTGTCAGAGGGCCTCTTCCTCTGCAGGGCAGGGCCTGCCGCCTGACAGGAGGAGCGGGGCCGGTGGAGGCACGGGCGGCCCATGGATAGCTCCCATCAGGAGGGGGACTCGGGGCCCTCATCAGCCTTTTGGGGCAATCAAAAGACCCAGTCTGGGGTGGGCCTGGCCCATGAGGTGATGGGGGCCGGCTGTCAGCTCCAGCAGCGGACCCCCGACTCTAACCACTTCTGAAAGGTAAATTTCAGCAAACGGCTCCAAACGGTTTCCTTTTCACAACACGTAGCTCTGAAACACAGAGCCTGGTTTCAGGAGAAGAAAATAGCTTTTCTTTGGCAAGAGGGAGCCCCTTCTCCAACCTAACAGGTAAATTGTGGTTGAATAGCTTTCTTCCATCTGGTGGGGTTGGAGAGAGAAGTTTCCATGGATGGGCACCCTGTTTGGGTTCTCGACGCTTCTCAGGGAAACAGGGCTTGAGCTCCTTGAGAGGCCTAGGTGGGGCACCCTTCTGTCACTCCCAGGGGACTCACCCCACCTGCCCAGGGTTTCCAAATTTCCACTCCTCTGAGAGGGAACAAAGGCAAGCTCTCCCAAGAGGGAAGCTGAGGCACATCTGTAGCCTCTCTAACAAAATCGTTATCCTTGGAGCTGTAACTCCATCCCAGGTTTTCTTATTTTCCTTCCCCCACATCCATCCCCTCTCCCACCCTTCCCCCCCCCACCACCCCCTCCCCAAGCACACTGCCCCCAGCAGTCTGAGATTCTTTGGTGCTCCTTGCCATGGCCAGGCCAGCTTCCTCATGCACAGCCTGGACGCAGAGCCGTGGCCTCCCCTCTGGCCTGGGGCTGCCGCTCCTGCGGGCCTTGTCCTTGCCAGGCTGCATGCCGCCCCTCAGCCGGCTGTGCCCGGCCCTCCTCCTCCCTTCGTTCTTGCTTTTCTCTCTGCCAGGGGTGGGCACGAGGGGACATTGGCTGAACTCCAACAGCAGACTCGTGCCCCGGGTCCTGCCAGGAGTCTGGGAAGTAAGCTTTGTTTGTGAAACAAGGAGACTGAGGCCCAGCGAAGTCAGGTAACGTGTCCAAGACCACACAGCGAGTGGGCTGTGAAGTCAGAGCTCACACCCAGGGCTGCCTAACGCTAAAGGTCACATTTGCCCATGGCCATGCAAATGCTCCTCCCACAGCCGCCTAGCAAGCATCTCCTCCATCCACACTGGCTGTGTCCCTTCTCTCCTCCCCCACATCCCGCAGCCCCCGAAGGCGCCCCCGTCTCAGCACAGTCACACGGGCTGCAGTCCCTCACTTGGGTTTAAAGGCCTGGGGGCCCTGGGCACCAGGTCCAGGTTGGACTTCTCCAGCTGCCAGGGGCCTCATGGAGGTTTTGTGGACCCTCCCCTCGGCCCTCATTCCCTGAGACAGAGACACTGTGGAGGAGGTTTAGAGAAGCAGCAGCCCTTGGCAGGGTGATTTAGGAGGACCCATGGAAAGGGCCAGGCATGTGTCCGCAGACAGCTGTGAAGTGGTGGTACAGAACTCTCAGGGAGCCCCCACATCGGAGGGCCAGGAGGGTGGCGGCCGGGCAGGGGTCATTCCCTGGCTGTGTGAGATATGGGGTTCATGACAATCCTCAGTCTCTCCTTCTGTGCAGGTAGGGCCTTGACCGTCTCCAAAGGTCAGGCCAGTTCTGCTGCTCTCTCCCTCCACAGCTGCACTATGTGTGCATGCGATGAGGGTGGAGGGTTGGATAAAGAAGGGGGCAGAGTGCGGGGCCATCAGGACAGACAGTCATGAGGAGGCAGGTGCAGGAAAGGGAGCTCCTTCTAAGTGCTGGACATGGCTGGAAGCAAGGCACAGGTAGGCCTCAATGTGGACAAACCCAGAGGGCTTGTGAGTGTACCATACTGGACACACACACACACACGTATCATTGTTCTTCTGGGCCTCAGTTTCCCTGAGATTTGAGCAGGTGCCCAGGTCCCCCTCGAAGGGGAAAAGACACTGTTCCACCTCCTAGGCCCCTGGGAGAGCTGTGCCCACCTCCGCCTGGCCTGCCCATCCTGCCCCAGACTCCCCAGCTCCAATTTCTCCCAGCAAAACCAGACCTTCTCCTGAGAGGGTCCTGCATGGTCAGCGTCTCTGTGTAAGGCCGGAATGCTGTGAGATCGCAGGTAGAAGATACCCTGTGAGAAATGGGAAACAGGATCTCCATGAACAACAGCACAGACAAAAGCAGGCAGAATGGGCATCAGAGCCCAGCCCTTCGTGGGGCTTGCTTTGAGGGTTAGAAAGCAAACAACAGGATGCTATGAAGTGGTAAGCTGGCGCCAGGCCACCTGTGATGCTCAGTGACCGCGGTCTCCAGAACTGCTGGTGGGACTCTCGGGCTGGCCTCAGATGCCACTCTCCCCGCCCCAGCAGGAGCTGCTCAGGGGCCCTTAGCCCGGCTTCTGCTACAAGCCTTCAGTGAGCCTCTGGGTGGGTGCTGCTCCTGCCGCTTAGCAGGAGCACACTGGGCACACGCCGGTTACCCAGCCCCACGTTGCTAGGCACAAGAGCAGGTGGGGACAAGAGCAGGAGAAGTCTCAGGTCACGGCCAGCTCCCAACACGGTGTGGCCAAAGAAGCCCTGGAGCCCCGGAGTGCTCCTGTGCCTGCGAAGGAATCAGATAGCCAGGGCCATGGGGAGGATGAGGCCATTCCCTGCAGAGAAGGCCATGAAGCCAAAGGCATGGAAGTGGGCACAGGCCTTGGACATCAGGACATCGAGCTGCAGGGATACCTGTTGCCGCAGATCTCCACCGGCCTCTGACCCGCTTGGCTCGAAGAGGCAGAGGCCAGACCACACTGACAGTGGGGTCTCCTCCAGCCGGACCACATCAAGGGCTGTAGCCCCAGGCAGCAGGACCACCAGTCACCCGGACCCCAAGTCCCCTCTCTACTCTGTGTCCCTGGAAGCCTCCGAGAAGGTCGCCCGGGGCATAGCCAGTAGCCCTTTGCATTGGGAGGAAAGCCACCACCTACGAAGACCCCCAGCACCCAGCCCCAGATGCTCTTGGAGACCCTCTAGGTGCAGGGGTCCAGGAAGCCCCCTGAAGGGGCCTCCGTGGGCAGACAGCTGACACTGTCTCGAGAAGCAGCCCTCTTCTGTGCTTTACACCTCGAGCTTCTGCCTAAGCTCTCCCTTCTGGCTTCTACTACTAGAAAACATTTTTAAATGCACGGGTCTGTTCCTGCTCCTTCATTGCACACATAGGGAAACTGAGACCTAGATGACAGGACTTGCCCCAAGTCACACAGCAGACAGGGTCACATGGCATTCTTGAACAGGGCTTCAGCAGTCCACCCAAGCAGTGGGGCCCTTCCCCATGCGAGGGGCCCAGTCGGCTCGGAGCAGACTCAGCCCGTTGGTGCCAGCCATCTGCGGAGCCTGGGAGCCCTCAGTGTTTGGTTTGGCTTCGAGGCCCCTTTGCCATGAGACAGTTTTCCCCTGCATGGGCCTGGGATCTTGGAGTGGGGGGAAGGGGGATCTGGACTAGGAGACAGCTTTGTGAGCAGAGTGGGCTGGGGAGGTGGGGGTATTTGGAGGGGCTTTCCTCCCCCCACCCCATTTCCCTGGGACTCCTTCCAAGCAATAAAACCCCCCGCTCAGGCTCCAAGGGGGAGTGTGCATCTTTGCTTTTCAAAGTGTGAAAGCAAATGCCTTTGGGCGCCTTGCGAGACATAATTTACCTAACTCCTACTTATCTTCCTTCTGATGGCGGGGCTGGCTGCAGCCCGCCTGGGCCCCTGCTCTGGGCACTGCAGATGGCACAAAGCCTCTCCTCTTGAGGCCAGGCCTCCTAGCCTCCTGGCTGCTCAGGCTGAAAGCACAGGGCAGCCCCTGGGAAGGGACCGTCGTGGACCCTTTGTGTAGCGTGTGGAGCTTTTCTCATTAGAAGAGAAAGGGAGAGAAGGGGCTCAGGTAGTGGCACGGGTTCAGGCATGACCCTCCCGGGGCCAAGCCCTCCCTCCTCCCACCCCGGCGAGCCTCCACACACGGGTTTTCCAGGTCTCAGCAGGAAGCAGCACGCCGACCCCTGTGCCCTCCACCGGGTGCTCCTCCGCATCCCGATCCCCTGCAGGCTGTCCCGTCAACCTGGAAATGGGGATAATGAGGTGACACGGGTACAGCATCGCAGTGTCTACGGGCTCCTAGGAAGCGCTTCGTAAATGGAGGAAGCTGCTCGCGGGGACCGACGCACATGAACATACGATGCTAAAGAGCCGAACCATGTCATGTGTCCAGCGTGCCGGGCGCTGCTCGGGGCCCTTCCCGAGCGGGAGCCCATCCAAGAGCCTCTGTAGACATAGGTACCTGTGTGCGACACGGCTGCAACAGTGAGACCCACATGAGGTTTTGTGGGGACGTTGAACCAGGCCTTCATAGGTGGGTGGGACAAGGCAGCAGGACAGTCAGGGTGACTGGACAGGGTGGCACATGCTGGCAGAGGCAGGATAGGTGAGGTTGGCTGGTCCCCAACTGTGTGAGAGGTCTCGGTGTCCTGCCAGCAGATACAGGGTGGGCCATCCTCTGCCAGGCTCTGTGGGTCATCGCGGGCACTCAGAGCCACCTGGTCTGCCTGCTTCTGTTCCACAGGCACACTCCCTCCTCTCCTCCTAGCTATTCTCGAAGTTTCTAAAGACAGAGGAGCACAGTTCATGACCACTGTAGATGCCAGGTGGAGAAGAACTTCATGTGAGGGTGCGGCAGGTTCTCGTGGCTGGAGCACGACCAGGAGTAGAGAACGAGGGACAGGCCAGGAGCGAGGACCTTCTTGACTGAGGGCATCTGGACACCTACTTCCTGAGCAGAGGCCCCAGCCTGCTCGGAGGCAGGGGCGTGCATGGTGACGCCAGGCTGAGCCAGGCTGTGTGAGGGGCATCTGGCCCGGATGGCTATGGGGCCGGAGCTTGGTGGTGATAATGACGGAGTTCACAGTGGTTATGGCCGATCATTGGGACCTTGTGTCTGGCACATGGAAGTGCAGGCCAAGGTAGAGCGGGGGACGATCTGAGGGCCCAGTGAGTGAACGGCCTCCTGGGGAGGGGCAGTAAGCATTGGAAAACAGGGCCGCGTCCCACACAGAGGAGGCTACCCACACCACAGACACCCAGGGAGGGGCAAGCTTCCTGCCCCTGCCTCAGCTGCTAGCAAGCAACTTCTGTGTGCCTGGTTCAGATCCCAGCCTCCTTGTGAGTCCTGGAGCAAGTTACTTAACCTCTTCGTGCCTCAGTTTCTTCCTAAGTAAAATGGGGATAAGAGTCGGATCTGCCTTATAGTGTGGCCATAAGGATTAGGGGTTGATGTGTACTAGGTGCTGGCTCAGAGCTGCCACAGGCTGGGGTAAGTACTTCTCTGGCCACTAGGGGCACCCTCAGTCACATGCAAGGTAGACTGTCTTCAGGCTGACTGCTGTGTCACCTCTTCCAGGAGGCCTTCCTGGCCCTATCCTGGACAGGGGCCCATCTGTGTGCCCCCTACCCAGTTTCCCCTCCCTCCTTTGCACATCTGCTGTGATGGGACTTGTTAGGTCCTCTGTCACATCTCCATCTGCCTCCCCTACCCAGGGCTCCACGAGAGCAGGTGGGGCCCAGTGCCCCTGAACTCCAACTCTCTTTTCATCCCGGAGCCTTCTACCCCGTGGCCTCTCTGGGTTATACCTCTGTCCTTGTCTGCCCTTGTCCTCTCTCTTCCACTGTCCCTGGCCCTCTCTTTGTTGATGATATGCTATCTCTCTTTTTCCAGAGCTTGAGCCATTTACACACCCCACCTGGCCCCTCTCCTACCCTGCACTTGCCCATGTCACTGGGTGCTGTCCTCAGCCAGCAGGCTCATTCTGCACTCAATCTCCTTATTTCTCTGTCTCTCCTCCTTCATTCTCCCTTTCATAGGTTTTCTTGAGCCAACAATCTCACCCATTCCCTCCAAAACTGGATTCTATTTTTATGAGTTCATGAAGGATCACAGCTTTCCCTCAACCTCCCTGGGCTTATGCAGAGGGCGGCTGACCTGGGCTCCTGCCCAGGCAGTGCTTTCTCCGGGGACCCAGTGCCATTTAGCCTCTCTGAACGCTGGCCCTCTCGTCTAGGGAAAGGGGGTGAAGAGACCCACTGTGAAGGTTGGTTTTGAGGCCGGAGAGACCCTCAGTAACTGGTAGATGTTATCAGGTGGGCAGGAGATGGTGGGGTTGTCTCTGTGGTTGATTTCCTGTCTATTTCCGGCTGGGTGGGGACAGTGGCAGGAGAGCGCCTGTGCACACAGGCCTGGAGGCTGACTCCCCCAGCTTGACCCCAGACGCAGCCCCTCTGTGGCACTTCAGTTCTTTCTGCCCTGGGATCTGTATCGAGGGGTCATGCTTGGGGCCTTCAGCTTCAGGAGCTCACTTTCCCTGCCCAGCCCCATCTCCTCCATTTTATAAGAAAGTAGATTCCCTAAAGTCGCCTCTGAACCCCAGGCCAGAGCCCAGGACGAAGCTACTGAGTGGTCGTTCCGGGGTTCTCCTGCTTTCTCTCTCCCTCCAGCACGGCCGCTTCACCGCCCCCGCCGCCCCTGCAGCCCACACACAGCCCTGGGACCGCAGGGCCAGCCTTGCAGCTCTCAGAGCGGCTTCAGCAGCGGGAAGAGCCGGGGCCCACCAGCAGCACCTGCCGCCCCCAGCCCACCCTGGGCCTCCTCCCCGCCATTGTGTCCGGCGTTGCAGCCTCCCTCCTGCGACACCGCCTTGGGCCCTCCTGACCTTGGCCACCAGTGCAGAGAACCCAGAGAAACCACAGGAGGGTGTGTGGCCACCCCCCCCCCACTGCCCCTGCCACCACCTCCGGGGTGCCTGACACCTCACGGGCAGTCCAGACGGGATCCGTTAGAACACTAGAGCTTTATTGTACCCGAGTTACATCTTCTTTTTTGTAGAAGGATCTTAATTTCCCATAGTGCTATGGGGCTCTTTTGTAAAATATGTGTCCATATTAAAAAAGAAAAATGTATTTATTCTTACCGATAAAGCTATTTTTATGTGGCCTATGTTAACCTTTAAGTAGCCCCAGCACCAACCCAGGAGGTGAACCCAGGCTGCCAGGAGGTCTGCAACCTCAGGCAGACCATGGCCTTGAACTGGCTTGCTCCTAGGCCCGCAGCCTCCACTGTCTGGGTTTGGCTTCTCCCACCATGGGGACCTCAGAGAGAGGGGCAGGCAGACAGGCTTATTAGCTTTTGAAGCTGGATCTGGGAGCCAGAGATGTGAACGCTGACGACTTCCCTCCCGTGGCTGCAACCTAGGATGGGAAGGTACTTTAGGAAAGAATGCTGCTATTTTGAAAACCCTGAGTGTCTGTGAACTGGCCTTCCAGAGCTCTCGGTAAGTGTTTGGACCAAAGCACGGGGGTGAGGGAGGGATGGTGGTGCTGAGAGGGCCCATCCCCCAGCCCTCTGTGACAAATGGTTGAGATCCAAAGAGAGGAAGGTGGTTGCCCAAGGTCATGCAGCAAGTGGGAGAGCTGGGGTGTGAATCCAGACCCCTCTGTTCTGGTTTCATTAGTCTTCTTTGAGCCTGGCTTGTAGAAGAGCCTGTTGAAATCACGGCCAAACTGAGTGAGCTGAGTCCAAGGCAGGTGTGGGCACAGAAGGGCCATTTTAGGGACAGAGGCTCTAGGAGTCGCACAGTAATAATAATCCTAATGTAAGCCACCCTTTGTCCCGAACCTGCAGCACGGCAGGCATTTTGCACACTCACTTTGTCACTGATCCTCATGCCAGTTCTGTGAGATGTGATTGTCCCCATTTCACAGATGAGGAAACTGAGCCCCCCGCCCAAACGGATAAACTGACTTGCCCAAGGTCACCTGGCTTGGACATGACCCCAGATCAGTATGATTCCGAAGCAATGCTCGTCCCCTGGACCGTATTTTGCCATGTTCTTTCTGCACAGGGAAGCTCCAAGGAAAGGAGATCTCCCCCAGATGGGCCAGCACAAGCCCCTTGTCCCAGCCCAAGAGACCCCTTGGCCACAGTCACGCATGTTAGCCCCTCTAAACGAGGGGTTCTGGCAACAGCTTGTGCACAAGCTTGTGTCCCATGCCCCAACTTGTCTTATCTTGGAGCTAGTGAGAGGCTTTCCTACCAAATCAGAGGCTGGCAGGTGGGAGAATCTGGGCAGGCAGGCAGGTAATTGAGACTTGGGGAGACTGACCTCATTCCTCTGCCTCCAGCGTGGTAGCTTAGAAAGCAAAGGACCCAGGTTGCCTTCTCCCTTGCCCTAAATCCTCATTGGACTGGAGTCTCACCAGTTACAGAGTTCTGGAACCCAAGAGCAGAAAGGGCCCCTCGTTTGACAGATAAGAACAATAAGAGTAATCATGAGGCCCAGAGAGGGGAGGCACTTCCCCAAGACTGCACAGCTGGGTGGGTGTGCTGACTCCCAGCCCAGTGCTCCACGGCATCACCACACCATGGACTTTCCTGGCAGGCCTGGCACTGGCTGATTAGACCCAATGCCATTGTGCCCCTCCCCGCAGCTGTCTCCCTTTTGAGACAGAATTCCGGGCAGCTCTGGATGACTAGAGGTCCCATGAGCATCTTGGCCAGCAGTGAGCTTCTTTTCATCTTGGCCCCAAATGGGCATGTTTGAGCTTGAGACCTGGCAGGAGCCCTGAGATCTGCTTCAGAGGGTCCAGCCAGCCCCATGGGCATCGTGTTGTAAACTGAACTTGACCCCGTGGCCTCAAACTGGCTGGAGTCCATTTGTCTTTGGCAGAGCTGTGGTTTCCTATTCCTGAGCGGGAAGGGGCTTCGCTGACTTCCAGCGCAGGCTTAGAAGGCCTGTCAGACATCGAACAGACGGTGCAGAGCACTCGGCCCATGAAATAAGTGTCAAGGAATTGGAGGCACTCAGGCCAGATCTCGCTCAGTTCAGGGCAGAGTGTGGCATGAGATGCACGAAGCTTGAGGTGAATTAAAGAGGAAGGTTTTGGGTAACAGTCTGCGTACCCGACTACGTGCCCAGATCTGTGCCAGGCACGAGGCCAAAGAGGTAAACCAACAAGCCGTGGGACTGCCGAGCATGCGCGGTGCCAGGCCTCATCTGTGCACCTTTCCTGGCCCGGAGGAACCCCCTGTCATCGACATGGAACAAGCAACCCAGTCGTAGGTTCCTAGAAGGAACTTTAGAGGTCCTACCCAGGCCCCTGACCACAGACAGATTCAGCCCTTGTCTTCCCCAGATCTGGTCCTCTGGAGAGCTTGGGAAATTCCAGATGTTCCCTCCAGCAAGCGCTCAAGTGTTTAAAGAAAGATGGATGGCGGCAGATGGGTGGGCTGGCTGGTTAGGTAGGCCTGCGCCGACGAGACAGCCAGAGCCAATGTTGATCAGACGTCTGCAGCCTGAGCTCATGGATCCCAGCGGCCCACCCACTGGCCAGGCTGGGAAACGAACTGAGCTTATGTCCCAGAAGACCTGAGGCACGTCTGGGGAAATCTGTGCGGCTGGGTCACTGAATTCTCTCATCCCAAGCCAGGGAACCACCACACCGTCCGTAGCTACTTAAACATTTTGGATGACCTATCCACCACTGCTGACATTTCTTCCAGCATGTTCTATGTGCCTGACCTCATAAAAAGTCCCTGTTGCTCCGAGAGCCCCATGTCCTTTTCTTACGGCTTTCATGGTTGACCTTCATGTGGTGGAGAAGATGGAAGGACTAAGAGCCAGCAGGCTAAGTGACCTGCCCGAGGTCAGGGGTGGCCCTTGGTCCCCCATCTCAGGAAAACTGACCGAATGGCCCAGGAGCATTGT
This sequence comes from Lutra lutra, assembly GCF_902655055.1. NCBI lineage: Eukaryota > Metazoa > Chordata > Mammalia > Carnivora > Mustelidae > Lutra > Lutra lutra. Next base: position 159,948,758 of record NC_062281.1, read on the forward strand.
GGAAGCTGCCAGCATGGCCACATCCTCCTAGTCTGTTCTGACACACCAGCAGCAGAGTGAAGGCAGGGAGAGTGGAGATGTTAGGTTGCAGGGAGCTGCAAAGGGCCACCACAGGCCCCTCCAGCTGAGATGCAAAGACCCAGAGTGGATGAAGCACGGGAACTTGCACCGGCTGGCAATTTTGCCTTTGTGGCAAATCACCACAAGCTGATTTTTCTCATACGAAATACTCCGCCATCTATTGCCATGCCCTAGCAAGCTTGGGGCTCAGGACCCTAGTTCCACCTTCCCAGTCTCCAGCCTGGTGCCCTCGTCACAATGGATCCCAAAGAACGGTCCTCCACCAAAAGGAACATTTATGAAAACCACCATGAAGGACACGAAAGGCTCCACCTGGCAACTGCAGCTCTGATGGTGTCCCGTGTGGCAAGAACGAACCGGGGCTGGGGATGTTCCAGTGACTGTGGAGTAAGAGCAGGAGTCCTCGGCCTGGCCTTCCACACCCTCCATGATCAGGCCCTGCTGACTTTGCCAGCCACATCACCCATCTCTCCTACTCTGTGCCCAGCCAGACTAAATCCTATTTGTCATTTCTCGAATCGATAGCATGTGTCACACGTGCCACTCCCTGGGCCTGGAAACTCCCTTCTCTTTCCACAAGTCCTCATTTTTTGAGGATTGACTCAGATAGCACTTCCTCCAGGAAGCCCCTGTGATTCTTTTTTGCCTTTTTAGCATCTATCCCAACACCCACTGATAAGTGTTGAGACTATAATTGCGTATCTGCTCTCCTAACGGACCACGAGCTCCTTAATGGCAGGGGTCAAATAATTCGTCTTTGGATCCTCATCTGACACAAAGATGGCCCTCACAGATGTGTAGGGAGGAAAGGAGGAAGGAAGGAATGCAGAAAGGAAAAGAGAGACAAAGACCTCAGCTCTGGCAATGGAATTATGTCTACAAAGCCAAAGCTGTCCCCTGTAGGTGGTGAGTTTGCTGTCAGCAGAGGTGTGAGCAGGGCAGTAGGCCCACCGGCTGGAGATGTGGTATGAGAGCTGAAGTCTTGGCAAGGGACTGGTGTGGATGACATCAAGGGTCCCTCCTGGCTCTGTAATACTCAGGTTCTTTGAACATTGTTATTTTTCCAAAAATTCATCTAAGCAGCCAAAAACATCACCCAGCCTGGCCATCTAAACCAGTAGGGTTCAGGAATCCGTCCAGCCTTACACCCCCGTTCTTCAAGAGCCCAGCCAGGCCTGACGTAAATTGGCAGGTTTGCCTACTACCCTGAGGCAGGGGGACTTCTAGGTGGTGGGGGAGGGCTGGACTGGAACCCAAGGCCCCTGACCCCCAGCCTAGAGCTCCTTCCCTCCCTGCCCCCGCCTATGGGGTACCGAAGAGAGGGGTCACGAGGACTGATCAACCCCCTACTGGTCCTTTCCTGGGAGTATGGGCACAGCCTCAGATCTCCCCATCCTTTCTCCAAACATTGGCTCTTCCTCTCCAGAGGTACTCTGGACACTCTTTCACTTTGCTGGGTGACCTTGGGCAAGCCCCTGCTCCTTTCTGAGCCTCCATTTCCTCATCTGTTAAATGGAGGCCTTGTTTCCCACCCAGGCCATTCTGGGGGCTGGAGGAATGCTGTGTGCCATCTCAGGGCTCCATGACGGTGAGGCAGCACCCCTCCTCGGGCTCCATGCTCAGCTTTCCTCCCTGGCCCCGCAGACTGCCCTGGGGTCAGGAGCACGTGGCAGGCAGGGCACCGTGATGGAGTAGCATGCCTTCAGGTTTGCTCCCTCCCAGACCTGCTGCAGGGAAAGTGGGCTTTGGATGGGACCAGAGTCTAAGACAGTTCCAGGGAGGCTCTGAGACATCTTGGGCCCCAGGGGCTGGGGCAACAGAGGCAGCTGGAGCTCCTGCCCCATTCCTGGGCTTCAGAGAGATTCCAGAATGTCCCCCCAGCTGACTCTCATTATGTGACACAGCTTCAGATCATAATGTATTTGAAAGATATTGGTAATGTTGTTGTTCTAACCACCTCTTCCCTTCACCTCTGTGAATTATCATGAAGAGTCCTTTAAGAATATAGAAGACAAAGAAAGATGCTATTAATGTTATTTTGCCAAAAATATTTTTGTAGCATAATATATTAATAAAAGACATTATGAATTCAGTGGGACAGCGTCTCTGTGTGCTGATGGTTCCCTCTCCCCTCTCCAGGGAACACTGGGGGAAATCACTTTGCTGGGAGGTCCAAGACTGGATGCAGTGGTGTGGAGGAACTGGAACGGGCCCATTTTCCATGCAAAAGCTTGGGCAGATTTGGGAGGCAGAGGCTTAGTCAGGAGTCCAGTGACTGGAGAGGCCTCATGTCAAGTGGGATCCAGACATCCCTGGCCAGCCAGAATTAGCTAGAATCTGGGGTTCACCCTCAGGGCTTCCTTTATCTCCCTCACTCACCAAGACCAGCCAATTCCTCCACTCCTCCCCCCACCATTGCTGCTCCCCAAGCCAGCCCTCCTCACCCTCTGAACCATGGCCACCTGCAGCTGTGCCCCTCAGTCCTCTCCCCTTCCCATCCCCACGGCCAAAGCAAGGTCCATAAACCACCAAAATGACCACGTATCACCCCTGCTTTTAAATCTCACCAATACATCCCCACTAATCCCAGCACAAAGGTCAAGGTCACACAAAACTCTCTACAACCTGGCCCTTTCCAACCAAGAAGTATCTCCAGTATGAGGTTCACAATTTTCCAGTTCCTCTCCTCCTCAGCACTCCCATCACTGCCTGCCTCAGGACTTCCTGAACGCACCCTACCCTTCAGGGCCCACGTCTCTGCACTTGCTGCCCCCAACCCCAGCACTGACCATCCGTCCGCCCCTCCATCCCTTGCTGGCACCTGACTCTGCAGACCTCCTACATGGACTGCATGACACAGCCCTGGTAGCGGCCGCTCCACCAAGCCTGAGCTCCTAAGCTGAGCTCACCCCTCGTCCCCTCCGGTCCCACAGAAACCCCTTCCTTGCACACCAGGGTTGTGCTGAAATGCTCTGCATGTGCCTGCCCTTCCCCTCACGTTCTTGGGCCAGGACCATGGCTGGTCCGCTCTAATTTGTCAGCCCCAAGCATGGGATTTGACATCTTGCGGGGCACTGCTGGAGTCAAGGAGGAAGGCAAGGAAGAAGAGCGGGAAGGGAAGACTAAAGATAAAAAGTCCGTCTCTCTCATAACCTTTGCCATCCTTCAAGAGCCTGTGGGCTGAGGTCTCCACCCGCCGCTCCAGCTTCAAGCTCCCCAGAGGAAGACAGCCCCCCGGGGACCTGGGGGAGGAGGCGGGTCGCTGGGGGGTGGGGAGGGGGAAAGGCCTCCCTGGGTTCTGAAACTACAGAGACTTCAGCACCAGTGACGTGTTGGCCATGGTCCACGAGTTCTTGCCGCCTCCTACCGAGACTGATGCGGGCCGTCCATGGTGGGCCCGCCCCAGGATACCAGTGAGAACGTGGCCGGGCTCGCATGGAGTGAGCATTTATGATGCGCCAACAATGTTCTGAGCCTTTACAAGCCGGAACCACCTCATTCTCACGGCTCCTCTTCCCTCTCTCCACTTTCCAGACGAAGTAACTGACACGCACACAGGTTAACTTGACCACAATCATGAGTGGGTAAATGCTAGAGCCGGGACGGAAAGCCAAGTAGCCAAGCTCCAAGATTACCCTCTTGACTTTCACTTGGGTGTGCGAGCACATGTGGGCTGCGGCCTGTGAGGAGGGCAAGGAGGGGTCTGCATGCCCGTGCCACAGGCCAGGTAGTCTCGGTCAGGACCCATCCAAGGCCCAGAGCAGTGAGCCTCTTTCACGTCATGGAGCCTGCCCAGACCTCTGTCCCACCCACCAGACTCCAAATGGGGGTGCAGGAAGAGGCCTGGCCTGCCCCCCGCCCCACACCACCACAATGGTCTGTGGGGCGGACATCAATGGTCTGAGACCTCCTATTGGGGCCTGTGAGCCCTGTGTTCTCTGTCCCTCACACACCCGCTGTTTTCAAGCAAAGAAGCTCCTGTCATCGACCTTTCCAGAAGCTCAGTGAGAGAGTGAGCCCTTGCCCTTCCTTGGGAGACACAGTCTTCAGTTGAAGTGCTCCCTGGAGAAGAAGCTGTGGCCGGGAACAGCAGCTCTGACACAATGGATTGGGTGACTGAGGGGACAACTGGGAGGTAGGTGTTTGTACCTAGAACACTCAAGTGTCTGCAGTTCCTAACTTGGGAGCCCCGGCCCTCTCTCCTTTCTAGACAGACCCAATCCCTTGCTCTGAGCTAGCTCCCCAACAGTGCTTTACTGGAGAGAAACCGGAGGCCCTGTCTGATACGTGATCATGAGGTTCCAACTTTCTGTAGAGCTGCCCTGGACAGGAGGCTTCTCTGTGCAGATACAAAGCTCAGAGCTGAGCCCACAAGGAAAGAGTTTCCAGCAACCAGGAGCTGCCGCTAGAGGCCCTTACAGCTCATCCCCGGACCCCACCCAGAACCAGGTGACACTGCTGGGGCGGGTAGTAAGTTCTCTGACATGGGAGGGGTGTGAGGACGTAACTCAGTTAGCAGAGACCCACACCACAGGTTAGAGGCTGGCCAACAGGCCACCTCTAGCCTCCCTCTGCCTCCGTCTTTTTTGCTCTCTCATACTTCTGTGCCTGTACTCCTCCTCTGTCTTTCTGTTCTTTGATGCCCTCCTTCCCACCCCTGAACATCCACAGCCCTGAACATCCCACCACCCAACCTCACAGAAACACCTTCTGCAAGTGTGCCCCTCCCCCTCTCTGGACCTCAGGGTCCTTATTTGCGTGACAGGAGAAGCGGCTTGTGTTCGCTAATTCCCTCTGAAGAGGAGCAACATCCTTGGAAGGCTGCCTCCATGGGAGCCTGAGGTAAGGAGAGCCACCTGCTCCCTCCTCACAAGAGGTGGGGAGAAGACAGTCCTTATGATCAGGGGAGGAGTTTTGTCATTTTGTTCCTGAAAACCGGGGCCAGAGAAAGAAGGAATCAAGAGAAGGAAGGAAGAGAGGTGAGGAGCTAGGGAGGTGGCAAGGCACTGAGGGAGGTGGGAACAAGTCCTCCTCCGTTGGGAGAAAATCTGCGGACGATGGTCATTTTCCTGGCTGCTGTGCAGACCCAACTCCGCCCGCTTTGCCCATCTCCAGTAACTTCCCCACTGCTGATGAAGATCCTGGACAGGGAAAAGCCCAGTTGGGGCTGATTCTCATGGCCAAGTTGACACGGTGTGAAGCAGATGAGGCAAGGTCAACAACAGGGAGCTGGAAGCCAAGAAGAGAGAGCGCGTGCACGTGCGCACACACACACACACACACGCACACACATGCACACACAGCAGGGGGAACCCCCAAGGGAATCCACGAACCCCCGGGGAAGCCTTGGACCTTAGTCCCACAGCTGAAGGCCGGGACCATCCTAATCAGGTATGCTGGGCCAGGAGTGCTTGGGCAGCATCCGGGTCCCAGGCAGACCTGCCAGGCTGGGGCAGCCATGGGCCGTGGGGTAGAGGGCTCCGGGGCTCCCTGGGCCTGCCAGAAGAGCCTGGCCCCCACACCACTAGCTTCCAGAGCTGCCGCCTCTGGGAGAGGACCCTGACCGGCTGCCCGGGGCCTGGCCCGGCACTGTAACAGCACCAGAAAAAGAGATTCGTTTCAGAAAAATAGTCCTAAAACCCTACAACATGTCAGTTCCTGACTGACAAAACAATTCTTGTGTTTTCTTTTTTCATATTTTCCATTTCTTCCTCCCCAACCAGTCACAAGAAAAGAATGATAATATTTCCGACCTGGAGACACAAGACACCAGGCCAGCACTGGAAGGACCCTTCTTAGCTTTCCCCCACCTGTCTCCCGAGACTCTGGAAGGGTGGAAGGGGCCAAGCGGGGTGGTGACAAGGGGTGGGGGAAGGGGTGCAGGAGAAGCCGGGAAAAGATAAAGAACAATACACAGAATGATAGAGTGGGGATCCAGAGAAGGGACCGGGGTTGGGGGTGCACGGAGAGAGAGCCAGACAGATGGTGCTGGAGAGAGATAATGGGGAGAAGGAAGGAGCAATCGGAGAGAAGGTCAAGGCAGAGGGTCAAGCCCAGTTCCCCAGGAGAGAGAATACAGCAGGGTCTCCAAAGAACGTGGGGCCTGGGACGGAGGCTTCGGTGGGTGGGAGGCCAGATGTATGGGCCTCTAGGGCAGCCCCTGGAAGCAAGCAGTCTACTCCTCCCAGGGAAACCTGAAAACACGAATGGCTTCCAGGGCCTGCCTGGCTCCCCAGACTCAGGAGAATAGCTTCTCGCTCTTCATTCCCGGTCCCTCTCTGCACAAAGGTGGTGCAGGCTTGGCCAGGGTCGTGGTCTGGTCATCAGGGGTCTGGGGCCTGGCCCCAGGCATTGCCCTCCCTTCCCTCAGAGTCTTTCCCCTCATCTCTTTAGTGGGGTTAATAAAAATATTTCTGGCACAGCTTGCAATGGGGTTTCAGTGAGATAGTGCAGGCAAAAATGCTTTGCAAAGCAAGGCCCCACACTGAGGTTGGCTGTTACTGCCACCCCTGCAGACAGCGGGGACCAACACTCGAGCAGCTGGGAGCCTGCAAACGCTTCGCCATGGAGGGGAGCAGGGTTCCAGGTGGCCGCTGGGGACTATATGGCCAGATCGGTGAGCAAGGACAGGGCTGGACCACCGCTGTGCTCATCTAGAAATTGATACAGTATCCGGGAGACAACGGGAGCCACCGAGTCAGCTGTGTGATGCTGAGCAGGTGACTAGAGTTCTCCGTTGTGCAGTCACTCTAGGATTAAAGGAGCTAACTCAGGCAGGGCGCTGAGGGGCACATCTGCAACACAGAAGTCAGGGCAGCCCAGCATCATAATACTCGGTAGATCGGTGACCTGGCAAATGAGCCCGGATGCTCTGTGAAGTGTCAGGGGTCGGAAGTCCTGGACAAAGACAAGATAGGAAGAGCAGGAGGAGGGCGCCTGGGTGGCTCAGTTGGTTAAGGAAGAGCAGGAGGGAGGCTGACTCCTGGGAGCTGATTTTCATGCTGCAGTCTATGCCCAAGACTGGTCCTGGGTCTGAGTTCTTGGGGGGGTAGGGGAGGGGATTGGGGGAGGGACGAGTAGAGGAGACGTACCTGCTGTCACGGGGATCTAAACAGTGTATCCTTGGGGGCCCAGCTGACTTTGGACCTAGAGGATGCAGGGAAGTTTACAGGAGGAGGCTGGGCTCAGGTGTGGGGGACTGTCACACGCTGGCTGAGGCACTGGACTTTGCCCTTTCAAAGTCTCTTTGGCAGCAGGGAGCCCTGGCAACTTTAGAACAAAGTGGCATGAAGTACTGTAAAAGCCAGGTACACTGGACCCAATCTCTTCGCCCCACTGAGTCTCAGTTTTCCCATCAGCGAAATGAGAGAGACAACCCTGATCCTACAGAGTTACCGTGAGGAGCTAGTATATATCAGTACAAGAAGGGATGTTATAAAATATTTGTAATAACATGGGACATTGGACCTGAAAGTGTTAAGAGAACCTGCTGTGTATTTCTTTTAACTGTGAAAACTGGAAAGTCCTGAGACACTGTCCCGGGTCCTGGTACCAGTACCAGCTCCTCTGCATCTGAAGTCCTTTTACCTTATGTTCTACTCTGGCCATTTTCTGCATGATCTTCCAAAAAAAAAAAAGCCCCTTTCAAGGATTAGGGATGGTGAGTGATGCATCGCAAAGAGCAACAGGCCTGGGCCCAAAACTCTCTCTGGCTACTTACTGGTCGCCTGTGGTTGGGCATGTCACCTAACCCTTGTTCTTACTTGCTTCCTCTGGGAAATGGGAATGAAGGTAACTTACTTGGTAGCTTGTCATGGTGACTGAGACCACGGGCCAGAAGAGCTTCATCTCTGCAAAGCCAACATCAGTGCACATTTTTACAGTTGTTGAAAGAGGAAAGGAGTCTGTGCCCAGAATGTCCACACAATCTTCACTTGGGGCCCCCAAGTGGTGGAAGCGGAAGATTCTGGCTAATTTAAGCCCCAAAGTGGGTTCCTGTTCCGCTCTGCCATTGACTCCATCGTCACACGAGGCCAATGACACCCCCTTTCCGAAGTTCAGTTTTCCCACTGGAAAAAAGCAGAACATGGAGCAGACGATCTTTAAAGAATCTTCTGTGTCTCACAGGCTGGAACGTCGAAAACTTCCTCCAACCACCAACCTCTTAACTCCGTTCCCAGGCTTTGGAGAAACACCTGCTCAGAAATGCTGGTTTGAGCCACATGCTAAGGCTCAGAGCCTTGTAGCTGCTGTTCACAGCTTGTAGCCCAGCGGCCTGACTTGTAAGAGGGCCCCTGACTTCTCCAGGGCGGCAGGAGCTCTAGCTCCATGGTGATCAAATCCAAAATGCATGGTAAGGGCTTCCAAGTCCAAGTTTTGCTACAGACTCCTGGCCTCCCTCAGCCCCACATCCTTAAGACCACCTCCCTGTGGCACCTGGTGGCTCAGCCGGTTAAGCAGCTAGCTGCCTTTGGCTCAGGTCATGACCCCAGGGTCCTGGGATCGAGTCCCCTGTTGGGCTCCCTGCTCACGGTGGGGGTCTGCTTCTTCCTCTCCCTCTCCCTTCCCCTCACCCATCCTCTCTCTCTCTCAAATAAATAGATAAAATCTTTTAAAAAACCAAAAAACAAAACACACCTCCTAGCTAATAGTCCAAGTCCTGCCCCAGAAACCTCATCTGCCTCTCCAAACACATTCAAGCAGAGCAGCCATGGCAGTGTGAGATGTAGGCAGGGTGGGTGAGAAGGGAGTCCCCAGGGAGGATTGTCCCAGAGAGAAGACTACAGACCGCCATGGCCGTGTACATGTCAGGGAAGGAGGGCGTGGGGATGTGCTGGAGGGCGCGTCTGGGCAGGGTGAAGGCCATCAGCTAGGAGGTGGTCTTAGGGGACGTGGGACTGAGGAAAGTCAGGAGCCTGGAGCACTATTTGGAAGTCCCTACCATGAATTTTGGATTTGATCAACAACTGTCAGTAAAAGTCTTTTCTTCCAGAAGATGGAAAAAATTTTGTCTCTCTAGGATACTGAGGCTCGCGAGGAATGCAGGGTGTGTAGCTGGGCCAGAGAATTCAGGAGGCATGGAGGGCTGAGCCAACTCTCACAGCGGGCTTGGGCCCGGCAGCCAGGGCAGGAAAGAGAAACAAACACAGGCCGCTAGACCCAGAGCAGGCACGAAGCCCCCGCAGAAGGCGCCCTGCACGTCCACGCGTGGCCTCCCCCTTCGGGGGCTGTCTGCGGGACACACGGGTTGCCAGCTCAGACCCGTGTTGGAAGTTCCTCCAGGGAACTCATCATCCACCACCTCTTCAAGCACTCCAGGTCCCAAGCTTCCCAGGGATGCAGGCCAGCCCGAAGAGGTGCTTTGCCTGCCGTGCTTTATGCCGTGGTTTATGCTCCTTGAAGCCGCTCCCTCCTTCTCAGAGACAGCTGCCCAGCCCGCTGCTCTGGCTCCCAAAGAGCACTTCCCTTTCAGCTTTTGAATTTCAAAGCAGACCTGACTGCAAACAGATGGATGGGGTCATAAAAATCCCCCAAGCAAAGAGGTTCATGGTCGTAAAAGAGAAGCTCCTTTGGAAGAATGAGTCCCAGTACCCATGCTGGGTTCTCACTGCCCTTGGCACCCACATCCTCGCTGCTGTCTTCACATGCTGTCTTCACCTTCACCTATCCACATTCCATCTGGCTTTCAAGGCTCAGCATCAGTCAGTGATCTCCCAGGTAACCTTCTATGTCCTCCCCTCCCAAACCTTCCCAGCCACTAGCCACCAGACTGCTCTTGCCTTTGAGCTCCTAGGGTACTCCTCCCTGGACACCTTCACCTACTATCGACATCTTGGCTTTGCTGGCAGGATTTCTTTTTTCCTTTTTTTTTTTTTTTAAACATATCTTATCTCTATAAATGGATTTGAGGCCTAAGATCAGAAAACACCTTACCCTTCATGACTAATCCAGTGTTGAACCCGAGACTGATGCTGAATCCATGCTAACTGGATGCTTTTCATGAAAAGTCAACTGTATATAGCTTAAATAATAGTAGACAGAACACGGATGGAGACTGTATTACCTATAAGCAGCTGCTGTGGGGACTTGCTACTGTGCAACACAGGAAGTGTCATTCTACCGAGCAGTGGGGGATCCATTTCCAGGGTACACTCCAAGCAGGAAGTGACTTCACTCAAAGAGATGGCCTATTATGTCCAGAGTGAAGAAGAGCCATTGACAGAGGAAACAAAGATAGGACAAAGAGCAAGGAGGTCCGGGAGGTGAAATGAGTGGTGAAACTCATATAGGCTTTGGGATCAGGTAAGGCTGAGTTGAATCCCTATTTATCAACTATTTGACCCTGTGCAAGTGCCTCAAAAACTCTGAGCCTCAGTTCTGTTACCTGCAAATGGGGATGGTAATAAGACCTACCTGTGGGATCGTTGTGGGGTGTGGATAAGATAACGGTGCCCAAGATTGGCTAAGTGTTACCAAAGAGAGCCCCACAGGCCAGGCAGATGGTGGGAGGAAGCTATGTCTGGATTAGCAAGAAAAACTGACATCCAGTCTAGTGGGAGGAAGTAAAGACGCCTCAGAAATTCACAGATTTTCACATTGTTCCCGTGTACTAGGGGCTCGCTGTGTGCTACCTGATGTGTAGAGAACATTTCAATCTTCACACTGTCTTAGAGAGTGAGGATCATTGTCCCTGCTTTACAGATGAGGAAACAGTTTCCAAAAGGTTAGGGTATTTGCCTGTGGTCACCTAACCAATGTCGAACTCCAGAACCTGCAACTTAATTGCCCCCCACTGCGCTTGAGATAAAAGTTGCACAATGGAGACTAAGGAACTGAAGCATAACCTAATATTGCTTAGAACTTTTCCTGGCATCCATGAGTCATAGCTAAGTTCCCAGAGTTAGTGTGTTCCAGTTTGGAAGAAGGAATCGAGACCACCCCTGCAAGATTCTCGAAGGTATAGAAAACATCCATTATACCACCCCTCCCCAGTCAACCAGCATATTGGTAGGGCTGAGGCCAGAGGACACTCAGGGTTGCAGGGATTAAAACAGTGAGGAGCATATTAGCAGAGCAGGAGCTATGGGGGAGATGGGACATGCCAGCCAGGGAGGGTTTTGCCCACAGCAGAAAGAAGCCCAGTATCCCTGAAGAAATCCACCTACCTATATGTCCCCAACCAGAGAAAGAGCCAACATTTGGACATCTGTCACCCAGAGGGCAGCGAGGCCCTCCTTTTGTTTCATTTCAGCATCCTGCCCAGCCTGGTGGGGGCCATTAGCAGCCTCCAGGGAGGCAAAGAGGGGACAGGGCTGACTCTGAGCTGAGCTGGGGGCAGGGGTGGGGTGGGGGTGGAGACAAACATTTTGAATTCTGTGAGAAATGTAGATTGATTTTGACCAGATGAGAGTTTTTAATCCCGGAAAAAGAGAACCTTTTAATCCCAGATAGTGGTGAGAAAGCTACCAGATCCACACAGGACATGGCCCAGGGATGGGGAATCGACCATATAAACAGTTGAAGGGAGTGGTTGGAGGAAAGAAACTCAAGTGGTTCTCCCTTTGCATCCACTGAGTCCACCAATCAGAAACCAGGCCCTCGGAGTTGGCCCCATAAGCAGCATCAGGAAGGACGAAGTAAACCATCACGGTGTCTGTTCTCAGCCACCCTGGTAAGTGTTCTTATGTGATCCTCTGGAAAGGGGCACAAGGGACCCACCTCAGAAGGCGATATGCCGCCTAAGAGCCCATAAATGCAATGGTGAGTGTGCTAACCCCATAGCAGCCTGTGTATAACTTTCATTCCAGGGTATGATTCAAACTCTCTCAAAAGAAAGCTCAAGTTATACATTAAAAAAAAAAAATCTGGAGATTTTGTTGTGAGGATACATCCAAATGGGGTAGATCATTAAAATCTAGATTCTAGAGTCCAGGAGAACCAAGTCATCATCAAGAGGCACCACCATATCGCAAAACACTGGCTCAAAGAACTCTCCACGTGAGACCCTTAAAAATGGCTTCTCTTTGACTTCAAATGAGATCTTGATTCACAGCTGTGGCACTCAAGCTCCTGTCTCACGTGGAAAAGGCCAGTATCAACCGTGGACAACCACCCTAGTGGGGCCCTCAGGTTCTGGGCCTTCCTGTGCAGTGTGCTGGGGGTCACTGTCTCCCACACTTCACTGCCAGTGACCCTGAGAGGTCAGGGCCACCAGCCCTGTTTTGTAGACACGAACACTGAGGTTTGGAAAGATTAGGGACCTTTTCCAGGACCTCACAGCTTGGAAGTAGCTTCAAGAATGAGAAGGCCCATTAGACTCTAAATCTGTGCTTTTCTAACTACTCTAAGTCAGAGTCTGGTCCAGCCTCAGCCCCCAGCTTTTGGACCCTCAAACTCTCTCATGTCCCCATCTCACTCACTCTTGGACCCTGGCCTAACTCCATCTTTCAGAGAACTGTGCCTAGACTACCAGGCAGAAGCCTCCTTCTCCTGTGACCCCCATCAACACTACGCCACTTGCCCCTCACAGCTCACGTCATTCTGACCTCTGGGATCACATTCATAGGTAGCCAGCTATTTTCTTTAATGGCTCCTTCTGCTAGAGACCGCTTCTCTGTCCACACTCACTCCCTCGGTGACCTCAGTCAGTCCCACAGCTCCAAATAATCTGTGATGGGTTCCCAAGATACAACCAGCCCCACCTCTGCCGTGACATCCAGCTAATACAACCTCTGCACTTGGGTGTCAGAAAGCATCTCCAAGTCACCACATTCAAAACCGAACTTGTGCTTTCTGCCCCTAATCTATTCCTCCCTCTGCGTCCCACTTTAGTGTACGGTGCCACCATTCCCTTGGTCCCTCAAAGCAGACATTGTGGAGGTGATCCGTGATTGTTCTTCCCCTCACCCCCTATATCCTTTCCATCCTGTTACTTCTACCATCAGAATCTATGCAGAAAAGGACCTCTCTCACCTGCCCTACTTCCCTGGGCTGAGCCACCCTCATCTCTCCAACTGACTTCCCTGTTGCTGCCAACCTGTCTACACCCCACAAGGTCACATGACCATTTTCAATGTAAATTAGATCATGGCAGTCCCCAGCCCTGAATCCTCAGTGCTTTCTCATTAGACTCAATGAAATCACCATTGCTTACCCAAGCCAAGCAGGCTTTCTCTGATCCAGGTCCTGTCTGGCATCACTTCCAGCCCTCTTCATGCTTACTCCAAGCCAACTTTCCTGTTTCTCCTCATTCCTTGAACCGTGGTAACACCTTCAAATGTTAGGACTTGGTGCTTGCTGTTCTTTCGGCCCAGAATGTTCTTCCCCCAGGTCTTTGTTGACTTCCTCTCACCCCCTTCACCTCTCTGCTCACATGCCACCTTCTCAGAGAAGTCCTGCCCACCCAGGTCATCTGTAGGAAGCATTGCCCTAGGGCTCTCTCTACCCATTGTCCTATGTTCATTTTCTTCATGCAACTACTCACCACCCGGCATTCCACTGTCCACTGTGTCCACTTCCTCTAGAATAAACTAGAGCCGCCATGGCTCACACCTTCTCTGCACACTCCCTGCCCCATCTCCACTGTCTGACTCAGAGCTCACGCACTCAAAACAAATTCGTGGTGTGATTGTTGAAAAGTTTTGTTTGTGGTGAAATTAGGGTTACATAATTTAACAAGAGGTATATAATTATAGGCAAATTGGAGGTCTGACCCCAGACCTCAAATCAGGGACTGATCTATTGGCCAGATCTCAGATGCATGCTCATGTCTGTTCCTGGCAAACCCTGAGGACCCACAGATGAATGCACGCTCCTGGGGCTATGACTAGAGTCTGAAGCGAACAGCTTTCTTTCTGGCCCTGTGTAAATGGCCTACCAGTTAACAGCAGGATTTATTCTTTCTTTCTTTCTTTCTTTTTTTCTTTCTTCTTTCTTCCTTTCTTTCTAAGATTTATTTATTTATTTGAGGAGGGAGGGGGAGAGAAAGGGAGAGAAAGGGAATCTGGAGCAGACTCCACACTGAGCAGGGAGCCCAACATGGGGCTTGATCCCAGAATGATGAGATCATGACCTTAGCTGAAAACAAGAGTCAGATGTCCAACCAACTGAGCCACCCAGTTGCTCCTACAGTAGGGTTTCTTAACCAGCGGCTATCACCCCACCCTTGCACTGTTAAGGACACAGTTCTGAGTTACAGTGACAGGAACCACAACAGTAAACAGTGAAACAGTGAAACAGAAACAGTAAACAGGAAACAGTAACAGTGGCCATGAACACGGATAATGATTGAGTTCACCTCTAGGCTCAGCCCTGTGCTGTGTAATTAAGGATGCTGTGAGTAGTGAGTCAAACCCAGGCCCTGCCTACAAGGGATTCACAGTCCAGTGGGGTGCAAGTAAATATGTTGAGGGTGGCGATTTCCAGATGGGAAAACTGAGGCCCAGAGAGGGAAACTTCATGCAAGTTAGTGACAGGGTCAGAGAACCACACCTTAGTAAGGGGGATGAGAGGGGGCTGGAGTTGGGGGAGGGGCCCTCCATTTATTGTACCAGGCTCTGGGTTTTGTGCTTCATTTGGAAGGCCTCATTCTAGTCTCCCCATACCCCTATATCAGATGTGTTATTATCCTCTCTTGCAGATGGGAAAATTAAGTCCCAGAGGGAAAGCAGAGGAAGCCCATGGGCTCCACTCGGGAATGATGGAACTCAGCTCCTCAAAAGGCCAAGGGATGATTCAAAGTAAGAAGAGAAGAGACAGGGCCACAGGGGAGGTGGGGGAGGGAAGGGATGACAAGCAGCAAAAGTAGACTTGTCCTGTGTCAGTCATTTGGCCTGAGTCTGACTCAGGGAAGAGGGAACTGATCACCTCGGCCTCCTCATCTTAGTTATCAAGGCCCAGGACAGACCCACATCTATGTCCTGCATGGTGTGGGGATACAAAGAAGGAGGCCTACAAACCCTGGGGAGGCTACTAGCAAAAAGAAATCCCTCAGGGTTTCCAGAGCACCCGAGAGGACCCCACTCAGCTTGGGGAAACAGAGTAGAATTAGGGAAGGCTTCATGGAGAAGGCATTGTAGGAGTGAAGTAATGAAGAAGAACATTTCTGAAAGACAAAGTCACACAGTTGAGCAGACAGGAAAGTAAAATTTCAGTCAGTCCCATCAGGACACAGGACACCCAGCCCCCACCACCCAACCACCCACCCCCCCATCCTTGTGTCTCTATCAGCCCTGGTCCCTGGATAGTCTTATCATTCTGCTGCCCTCCCCCTTACTATTCTTTCCTACTGCTGTGGCCATCACTCACAAGGGAAGACCTTTGCCTTCTACTTTGCTAAGGCCTTTGGTTGGAAATTCCTCAATCTTCTGCCCTGCCCCAATCCCAATATGCCAACCATATTGGGGATCTGCCCCTTCCTTTTCAAGGCCAGGCCCTCCTCTCCCACCAGAGGCCCTACCCTCTCATCATCCAAACATCAGCTGACCCTCTCTCCTTCATTTTCAGACTCTATGTCTTCTTTGGCTCCTTCCTTCACAATAAAACGAGACTCAAATGCCTTCCACCCTACAAGGCCAGTCCTTCAAGCCATCAAGGGATAAATAAATAAAACAACTTGACCCCAAGATTGAAAACTTTAGCAAGCATCTTCTGAGTTCTCTGAAGAGCATCTGTGTCTTCAGAGCCAATTATGATTTCATTTCAAATTTACTCTCAGGTTGAATATGAAAAGTCACTACTCATATATTTTAATAAAATTTGCCATTTGAGCTACCCCGTGGAAGGCACCATCAACACTAGAAGGCAGACCCATGGTGGTAAGGTGTTCTCAGTGAATGAGCACTTTACAGAGGCCTGGACCCAGGCCCCCCTCCTCCACCTGCTCCTGCTCACACAGCCGTGTATTTGTCCAGCAGATTCAACCCTCACCAAATCCTCATGTTCAGCTGAAAATTGCTCTAAGCACGTTTTTTTTTTTTTTAAGATTTTATTTATTTGTCAGAAAGAGAGAGAGAAAGTACACATGCAGGCAAAGAGGCAGGCAGAGGTGGAGAGAGAGGCAGAGCGAGAGGCAGGCTCCCCGCTGAGCAAGGAGCCCAATGCGGGACTCGATCCCTGGACCTTGGGATCATGACCTGAGCTGAAGGCAGCGGCTTAACCCACTGAGCCACCCAGGTGTCCCTCTAAGCATGTTTTAACATGTTTTCATAGACACCATCATTCTACACTGAGCAAAACAAAACAAATAAAAAAGAAAAATGGCCAAATCATTAACATCCATGTTTTCATACAACTCAAGGGTAAAGAGTCAAGTTAACCTCATCCATTAAATCAGTTGTTTGTCTTCAAGCTCATTAAATGTGCTGTTGGATGGTGTCATTCAATAAAGGCACCTTCCCAGCTTGGATGTCTCTCGTGATCATGAATTAGATCTTGTCATTGGTACACTGTATAAATTCGGCCAGTGTTGTTTTGTTGTGTTTTTTTTTTATTTGTTGACTTCATCTTTCAAGTATAGTCTAAGGCTGTCCAATAAAGAAGCATTTAGAAAATTTGTATTTGCCTCTTTGATTTAGATATGAATTTTAGAGATTAGAATTTAGTTTAAAAATGATCTCAAGTTATATTGATCCCACCCCCACTAAACTGTGAGCTTCAGGGTACTGAGATAGTGTCTGACTCATCTCTTCCATTCAAGTCAGCACTTAGGGCAGGATCCAGTCCTACATATCAGTCAGTAACTCCCATAATTATACTGCATAACAAACTGCCCAAAATCTAGTGATTTAAAATAATGGATATTTATTCCCCTGCTCATGAGACTGCAGGTCAGCTTTGACTTGGCTCTTCTATCTGGCTGAAGGTCCTCCAGGTGAGCTGCAGGCTTCAAGGTTAGGTTCAGGTCTGGTCTGTATGTATTCACTCTGGGGCAGTCTGAAGGTGCAGCGGCTTTCTAGACCTGTTCTTCTCATGGCAGTCAAGAGAAGCCAAGTTCCTGTAAGTGTTTTGCTGTCATATTCACCAACTTTCTGTTTGCGGAATCAAGTCACATAGACAAACCCAGTGTCAGTGTGAAGAAGTATGTTCCCCTCACTGCAAAAGGACATGGTATAAAAAGGAATTGACACGAATATCCCTCAAACTCTTCCCAAAAATAGAAGAGGAAGGAACACTTCCAAACTCATTCTCTAAGGCCATCATTGCTCTAATACCAAAGCCAAAGACCCTGAAAGAGAAAAAAATTATAGACCGATATCCCTGATGAATACTGATCCAAAAACTCACCACAAAATAACAGCAAATGAAATTCAATAGAACATTTAAAGGATTAAATAGCATAACCAAATGGGATTTACTTCTGGAATGTAAGGATGATTCAACATATGAAAATTAATTAATAAAATATACCACATTAACGGAATGAAGGAAAAAAGCCTACATGATTATTTCAACTGATGGTAGAAAAAAATATCATTTAGCAAAATTCAACACCCTTTTGTAATAGAAACACTCAACATATAGAAAACCCTAAAGGCTCCACCAAAAAATTGTTAGAACAAATAAAAAAACCAATTACTAATTTAAATAAATTAATTAATTAAAGTAAAATTATAAAATACAAAATCAATATACAGAAATCAATGCATGCCTATACATTAATAATGAACTATCAGAAAGAGAAATTAAGAAAACAATCCCAGGGCACCTGGGTGGCTCAGTTGGTTAAGCAACTGCCTTCAGCTCAGGTCATGATCCCAGGGTCCCAGGATCGAGCCCCACATCGGGCTCCCAGCTCCATGGGGAGTCTGCTTCTCCCTCTGACCTTCTCCTCCCTGATGCTCTCTCTCACTCTCTCTTTCTCAAATAAATAAATAAAATCTTTAAAAAGAAAACAATCCCATTTACAATTGCATCAAAAAGAATAAAATACGTAGGAATAATTTTAAGAATAAAATGCCTAGGAATAATTTTAACCAAGAAGATAAAAGATCTACACACTAAAATATAAGATATATAAGACATATAAAATATAAGACCTGGATGAAAGAAATTGAGTAAGACACAAATAAATGGAAAGGTATTCCATGCTCATGGATGGGAAGAATTAGTAGTGTTAAAATGTCCACAACATCCAAAGCAATTTACAGATTCAATGCAATCCCTATCAAAATCCCAATATTGTTTTTCGCAGAAATAAAACAGACAACCCTAAAGTTTGTATGGAACCATGGAAGATCCCAAACAGCCAACATAACCTTGAGAAAGAACAAAGCAGGAGGCATCACACGTCCTGATTTCAAATTGCATTACAAAGCTGTAGTAATCAAAACAGCATGATATTGGCATAAAAAGGGACACAATGGAACAGAATAGAGAGCCCAGAAATAAAGACACACATATATGGTCAATTAACTTATGATGAAGGAGCCAAGAATACACAACAAAGAAAAGATAGTCTCTTCAATAAATGGTGTTGGGAAGACTAGACAGCCAAATGCAAAAGAATGGAATTGGACCACCATCTAACGCAATACACAAAAATCAACTCAAAATGGATTAAAGACTTAAACATAAGACCTGGAACCATAAAACTCCTAGAATAAAACACAGGAGGTAAGCTCCTTGACATCGATCTTGGCAATAATTTTTTTTTATATTTGACAGCCAAAAGCAAAAGCCATAAAACCAAAACAAACAAGTGGGACTACATCAAACTAAACCTTCTGTCTAGCAAAGGAAGTCATTAACAAAATAAAAAGGCAGTGTATGAAAAAATATTTGCAAGATATATTTCTGATAGGGGGTTAATATCTAAAATATATAGGGGCGGGGCACCTGGGTGGCTCAGTGGGTTAAGCCTCTGCCTTCGGCTCAGGTCATGATCTCAGGGTCCTGGGATTGAGCCCCACGTCGGGCTCTCTGCTCAGCAGGGAGCCTACTTCCCTTCCTCTCTGCCTGCTGCTCTGCCTACTTGTGATCTCTCTCTCTCTCTCTCTCTCTCTGTTAAATAAATAAATAAATAATAAAATAAAATAAAATAAAATAAAATAAAATAAAATAAAATACATAGGGGCACTGGGTGGCTCAGTCTGTTGGACATCCAAATTTTGATTTCAGCTTGGGTGGTGATCTTGAGGTCATAGGATCAAGCCCCATGTCATGCTCTGCGCTGGGTGTGGAGTGTGCTTAAGAGTCTCTCTTCCTCTGCTCCTCACCCCTCACTTAAAAAAAAAAAAATTAATTAAAAAAAAAAAGTGTGGGGATGCCTGGTGGCTCAGTCAGTTAAGCCACTGTCTTCAGCTCAGGTCATGATCCCAGGGTCCCAGGATCGAGTCCCACATCAGGCTTCCTGCTCAGTGGGGAGCCTGCTTCTCTCTTTGCCTCTGGCTGCCACTCTGCCTGCTTGTGCTCTCTCTCTCTCTCTGACAAATAAATAAATAAAATCTTTTTTTAAAAAAGTGTTAAGTTAAAAAGGAAGAAAAATATATGTAAAGAACTCATACAATTCAACTTAATGTCAGCAAAAACAATAACTACAAAAAAAATCCCATTTAAAAATGGACAGAGAATCCAACTAGACATTTTTCCAAAGAACTCATACAAATAGCCAACAGGTACATGAAAAGGTACATCAACATCATTCAGCATCAGGAAAATGTAAACTGCAATGAGATACCACTTCACACCTGACAATGGCTATTATCAAAAAGACAAGAAATGACAAGTGTTGGAGAGAATGTGGAGAAAAGGAACCTTTGTGAACTGGAGCAGGCACTGTGCAAAACAGTCCGGAGTTTCCTCAAAAAAATTAAAAATAGAACTACCATGTGATCCAGCAACTTTTTTTCTGGTTATTTATCCGAAGGAAATGAAATCACTATCTTTAAAAGATATCTGCACCCTGGGTTTATTGCAGCATTATTTACAAGAACCAAGACATGGGAACAACCTAAGTGTCCATCAGCAGATGAACAGATAAAGAAAATGTGGTGTATGTATGTATATTTCAGCCATTAAAAGGAAGGTAATCCTGCCATTTAACAACATGGACAGGCCCAGAGGGCATTATGCTAAGTGAGATCACTCAGATAGAGAAAGACAAACACTGTGTGATATCATTTATATGTGAAATCTTAAAAAAAAAAAAAAAGAGATCTTAAGTACAGAGATCAGATCTGTGTTGCCAGAGTAGGGAGCAGGGGGCATGCAAAATGGAAAAACAACCACTCAACAAACTAGGAAGAGAAGGAAAGTGCCTCATCAAAACAAAGGCCATATACAGAACACTCATAGCTAACATTGCACTTAATGGTGAGAGACTGGACGCTTTTCCTCTAAGATCAGGAATAAGATAAGGATGTCCAGTTTTGGCATTCCTATTCAACATAGTACTAGAAGTCCTAGCTAGAGCAATTAAGCAAAACAATAAAATAAATAAAATTAAATAAAATAAAAGGCATCCAAACTGGAAAGGAAGAAGTAAAATTATCTCTGATTATGGAAAACATGAAATTCTATATAGAAAATCCTAAAGATTACACCACCCTTCACACTCACACCCCCGCCCCCCGCCCATGTATGTCCACATGAAAATGGGAGGTGAGCAGAACATCTTGCTCCTCAAGCAGGTAGAGCTCAAAAAGAGAGAGAAGGTGGCAGGGTCACACTTGGTCCCTGCAGTCTCACTGATAAGTTCTTTTCCTTCCTTAGAGGGGAAGCAGAAAAAGAGGAAGCTTCTCATCTTGACAAGCGTGGGAGTGCCTATTCCACCAGCCGAGGTAGAAGCACCAGGAAGAGAGAACGGTTATCCCTACGGATATGTCCAAAACCAAGTTCATGACCTTCTTCCCCAAACCTGGTCAGCTTCAAGGATTCACTGTCTCAGTGATGGAGGCAATTTCCCTCCAAGGGCCAACACCAGGGGTCTAGCGGTAGGAATGGCTCATGTTTCCCGCTGACCATGTTCTGCCCACGTTAGCCTTCAGTGTTTGGGACTTGCACGTTTCTGTGGCACTCCCTAGCTGAAACAACTCTGCTGGTTCCTGCAGAGCCTCCCAGCCAGCCTCCCTGGGTCCTCAAAGCCACTCAGGCCCCTTCCACACTTGAGCCTGAGAGATCTCTAGAAAGAACTATGAGCAAGTCGCCTACCCTACATTATACCCTTCAGCCCCTTTTCATGCTCTTAGGATAAAGACCAAAATCTCTGTTGTGAATAAGGTGCTGTATGGCCTGGGCCCATCCTCTCTCCAGCCTCCTCGCCCACACCCTCCCCTACTGTCTCCCTCTCCCTGATTCTCCTCTCAGTCCCTCAAATATACTATCTCTTCTGACCACAAGCCTGTGCACACGTCTTCTCTGCCCAGAAATTCCCTCCCTCTCCTTTCTTCCCTTGTTCACTCTTGGCCGCCTTCAATATCACCTCTGGTACTTCCTCTGGGCAGTCACTGCTTTTGGTCCTCCTCTCCCCCTAAACCAGGTCACTTATTCCATCATGGGCCTTCTTAAGTCCTTATTCCTTTCCTCAGGGCCCAAGGCGCCCATGCCACTATTTACTCACGTGTGGCTTGATTAATATTGGTCACTCTCACTTTTCATATACAACAGGACCTTTCATATACAACACTTTTCATATACAACAGGACCTTGGGCTCAGCCCCAGTTTATCCCCAGTACCAGGCAGAGGCTGAGTGTGGGTCCGTGCCTGTTGCACAAATGAATGAGTTCTCAGCTATCTGGACCAAGCACAGGCTGGGGCATCTCTTTCCCAGTTCTCTCCTTCTATTATTGTTCTCCCTCTTTTTCTCTCTCTCTCTCTATCTCCCCAATTCCATCCACTCCCCCTGTCCCCCACTCTCCTTCCCTCCACTGCATTCCTCCCTCTTTGCTTCCCGGGCTTCCTTTCTCCCTTTTGGAGTCTGGACAGCTTTGCCAAAATTTCTCAGCCCAAAACTTTTGCAGCTACAGCGCCACCTAGAGTCCATCTCTGAGATGGACAAACCCTAGAGCGCTTGACCGCTGTCCAGCCGAGCCCAGCCCAGCTCTCCCCTGTGTTTGGCACATCTCTAGGTCCTCAGCCCTTGTCTTCCTGACTTTGATTCCTCACCATCTCTGCAACCCTCTAAGTGTTTAGTGGAGACTTTAAAACAGACAACTACAGCATACAGAGAGGACCATAACTGTGGGTCAAGGTGGGATCGTCCTCTAACATTTGGTCCTGCTGTCTTTCCCCTCCTCTTTCTAGCACTGTGGCTCACAATTCAACATTAGCTGTAATAACAATTAATACTACAATACATCAAATAGTCCATGAGTAATAACAGCATTTAAGAACCCACGCAGGACTCCTCTTCAAGAGGAACTTACAGAGCTACTAAGAAAACAGCGTGGACGGAAGCAAGTCTTCCACTTAGTCTTAGCCCCAGTTGCTCTATCTCTAAAACCACAGGTTTCACTCTGGAAGTTTGCACCAAGTGCCTTTCAAATTGTTCCAGTCATTCCATCATGTGTACAGAGATTTATGCGTAGGATTTTTGGTCAACATTGTACATAATGGCAAATGCGTAGAAACAACCTTCCTGCTCAACAATAGAAAACTATGTAAGTGAGGTAGGGCACATCTTGTTTGAATAGTACGCAGCCACCAAAAATAACACACACCAATGCTTTATATAACGTGGGGACACACCTGTAAGCTATTGTGGGGTAGAAAACAGGTTAAATAGGAGTTATTACCTCAATCATACAAAATAAAATTTTAAGTGGGGAGAGATTACAAGACTTGAAGGTCCTTTTTTTCCTTTTCTCTGTTTCCTTAAATATTTGTAAAGGGCTTGGTTTTTATTTACAATGAACTATTGGAATTAACCCCCAATTACCAAAATAATCTAAAAGAAAAACATTTAAAAATTAGGAATACCTGGATAAAAGCTCGAATAGTCTACGAGACTCTTCATCAGAGACTGGAGAATCTCTAGACTATCTCATCTCCACAGACAGTTCTGAGATCTTCTGAGACCCACCTGATTTAAGGTCAAGAAACACGAGTCAGTCTGTCCATTGGCATGGGCTCAGCCAGCATCTCCTGCGCATTTAGCAGCTGGGAACATACGTAGGAGGTTGAATCTTTGTGGCAGGGAACATCTCAGCCACCGTGCCTGCCACAGGTCTATTGAGAGGAGCAAGGTAGACACAGGAGACAACACCCAAATAAATTCTAAATGGAGCAAAGATTTAAATATAAAAACTGAAAGTACTATAAGAAGCATAGAAAGAAAATAATGTTATAGTCTCATGACAGGTGATGGCCTAATTATAATAAAACTGAGAAGCCACAAATGAAGAAAACTGAGTAATTTGGCTCTACAAAAATATGAATTTTGTTCATGCCAGGAACACTCAATAGAAATATCAATAGAATTTGGGGGGAGGCGTGCAGAATTACACACACTCTCAAATTCATATGGGAAAGTAAGCATGCAAAAACATTCATAATATAATGAAGGGTATATAGTGGGCATGAGAAAAATAGTTTCAACTCATACCACAGGCAAAAAAGTACATTCCCTTTAAAATCTAAGTGTGGAAAATCAATTAAAGAAATTAACACTCCACCCTACTCTCCAAAATGAGCAAAGGATATAAAACAAATAATTGAGAGAAAAGGAAATATAAATAGCTCTTAAACATATGGAAAGATGCTCCGAATTGTAATAAAAGACTTTCTAAGATCTGCCTACCGGATGGATCATGATGATATACTCTGTTGGCAAGGATACAAACCCAGAAGCCAATGGCCCCCATGGAAAACTGGTTTGACTCCCTTGGGTGGCAGTTTGGCGATGTCAAAGTCCACAGGCTGGTGCCCTGTCTCCACCTCTCCGAGGTCATGCTGCAGATCCAATTAGACGTGATGCATGCACAGAAACTGGTAAATGTAGCATCATTTGTAACAGAGAATTAGAAACTAAGTGTTCATCAACAGAGGATGTGGCTAAACACACTCTGACTGGGAAAAGAATAAGAACATTTTTATGAGGTGCTGCAGTATCCTCTGCAAGATACACTATTAGAGGGGAAAAAGTGAGGTGCAGAACATAGTGTACTCTCATTCATGTCTTCTTAAAGGGTTGGAAGAAGACCATATATGCACATTTATTTGCAAATGCATAAGATATGCATTTTTATGAAAAGGGAAAGGGGCATAAGAGATTGATAGCCCCGGATCCTGGGGAAGCGGGAGGTGGGTGGGATGGAGACTTTTCACTGTACATCTTCTGTCATTCTGAAGTTGAGTCCCAAGAATGCATTACATTTTTAAAATCTATGTATGATTTTGGGGGGAAAGGATATCCATTTATTTTGGAAATGCACTAGAACTGGCCATTTAGTAACATCTTACAAATCAAGCCCTCTCCAGTTTCTTGTGGACAGAAACATCGGAACAGCCGTTTAGCAGATATTTGATCGTGTAAATTGACACATGGAATGGTGGGGAGTGCTGTGTTCCTGTAGATTTTGTCCTTTTAAAGAAACAAAAAGGGGTATGCCTGGGTGGCTCAGTCGGAGAAGCTTCCAACTTTTCATTTCAGCTCAGGTCATCATCTCTTTTCTGATCTCAGGGTCGTGAGGTGGAACTCTGCGTTGGGATGGGCAGAGTCTGCTTGGGGTTGTCTCTCCTTCTCCCTTTGCCCCACCCCTGCTCCTCTCCCTCTCTCCATCTCTTCTAAAAAAAAATAAAAATAAAAAATAAATTAAATTTTTAGAAAAAAGGAAAAGTGGTAAATATTTCTTTGGTCTTTAGGAGTTAGACTTCCTTGTGCTTTATGTATGTGTGCAATTTTTTATTATTACACCTGATTATCTAAGCCAGGAACCTAGAAAGATGCCCAAGCATGGAAGCATGGTACTTGAAGGGCTTCTGGTAACAACTAACTGGGCCAGACTGGACATAGCTCACAATGAAGCCAATTCTGGACGTCTTCCACGGGCCACTTAAGCTACATGATCTGGACTCTGGGAATGTGTCAATTGATATTCAGTTGTTGTTTTCTGGTGTAATAGTCATTGGGGCACTTAGAACAGGGCCCCATTTTTGTGAATAAAGGTCAGGAAGTCAACATTCCTGTTGCCCACCCTCCAGGCAGCTGTGGATCCTGATACTGTCAGGAGCGAATGCTCCCTGGGAATGACAGGAAACTCCTTCTCATCAGTCCTTCTGGAGGTTGGTCTGAAATTCTAATGGAGATATCTTCCGTGGATTCCTGACAAGGGATGGGGGGTGGGGTTCCCCTGTAGGGACAGGCTGGGAGGGAGCAGAAAATGCTCTGAGAGAGATCTTAGAGTGGGTGTAGGTGTTAGGGCTCTGGAGGAAGCCACAAGCAGTATAGATGGTTTATTTTCTAGTAAATGCCCCTCCCTTGTTCCTGAACCTTCCAATCAAAAGACCTAAACTATGTTGTCTCATCTGGAGAAATTAAGAGGAGGCTGGGGCAGCATGGTAGAGGAAAGAGCAGTGTCTGCCACCTCCCAAGGCCAAGAGCACATTCCAGCAGAGCACTGTGGGTCTGAAGCATGACTACTCCGGTCCCCATGTGGGAGCATCACATAAGACCCAATCATAAAAGCTAGAGTCACAGCACCAAGACTGTGTCTGCCCACTGAGTGCCCACAGCAGCACTCTCCAGGAAAAGAATCAGTGTGTTTTAGAGGACAGGTGGTTCTATGTCCTGGAGGAAAAAAGAAAAATACAGATGAATACAGATGGATATGAGGCATCCAGCTGTTCCCAGAAAACAAGAGTACCTTACAAGATATCAGTGTATTAAAGGTGAGGGGGCAGTTTAAAGCACCTTCCACTGGCAAAGTTCTGATCATTAAATATCAAAAGGAAGGAAGACAAGGAGGAAGAAAGGAAAAAAATATGGTTTATTAGAACAAAGTAAGTTAGTGAAAGGCTACAAATCTGTGACACTTTAAAAAAAAAAGTAAATATGAAGCATGCAAAAAAGTGGTTGTCATTAAACGATAAGTGTAAAAGGTCAAGGTAAATTCCTTTTTATTATGTAACTGGATAGAGAGGGCATTCTGCTGGGTGTCCCATGGTGATGGAGCAGGTAGATGTCTCAGAGAGGAGAAAATTCACACAGCCCCAATCTCTCATCTCCAATCAAATCCGTAGATGACTCACTAATTGTAAGATAATAGAAGGTTTCTAGAAGTAATGCTCCTGGATCAGAGCCACATGTCACAATGTCAAGACAACAGGTTATATAACACTGACCAGGTAAAATTGGCAATGTATAAAATTTGGGGCGAGAGACCCCCAGCTCCAATAAAACTAACAATAGTGTGAAAGTCCTGAACCTAAAATTTTACTGATGTAACAAGGTGAGATTAAGCAAAAAAACAAAAACAAACAAACAAACAAACAAACAAACAAAAAACTCAGTCTGTTGATCAGCAGCTTTTGTTCAATGACCTTGAGAGAGACAATCACATCCCATGCCCAACCAAGAACTACATGATTGTAACCCAGATCTCAATGTGAGTCACTCTAACTTTTCTTTTCAATTTGGAAAGTTCTTGTGACCCGAGCTGAGTATCTAAAAAAAAAAAAAAAAAAAAAGTCCAAAAAACTAAGAAGGTATAAAGTTAAGTATAAAAGTCATGAAGAAATAACCCAAACACCAAATAGATGCTCCCAGGATAAGTGTAAATGTCAACATAGTCTTGAATTTTAATGATTCTGTTTTGTGTATGTTTTACTTGTTTGTTTCATGAGTTTGGAGGATTCAAAGCACATTATAAAATTCATACTTATAGTTTATGCAAAACGGTGTGTTTATTTAAACTTATATATAACGTTTAAATAACTGGGAAAACTGTTCTAATATCTTATTATTAGATGCTATGAATTTAGTAATATACTTTAAAATATTTTTAAATACCAGTATTAGAGGGTCTTTCTCTGCAAACTCAAGCACCCCTTGGTCACCGATTCAGTTTCCTATTGCTATGTACAAATTGTCCCCAAACTCTTAGTGGCTTAAACTGACAATTATTTTGTTATATCTCTTTGATTTCATGGGTCAGGAGTATAGGCAGGGCCTGGCAGGGCCAGTCTTCTGCTCCACAGAGTGTCAACCGGGCCACTTAGTTTTTGGCTGGTGCCTTGGCTGGGACAGAGGATCCAAGATACATTCACTGGGATGCCCAGTATCTTAGTGGGTGTGGCTGGAGATCTGGCTTGGCTGGACCCCCTTCATGAGGTCCCAGGGTCTCCCTACGTGATCTCTCCAACAGGCTAGTCGGATTTACCACAGGGCAGGGCAAGGCTCCCCAAGACAAAAGTGGAACCCATCTGTTTCTCTAAAGGCAGAGGGGTGGGGGAGGGGCACGGGTACAGCATCCCTCCTGCCTCTTGGTTAAAGCAGTCACAGCCTATGCCACATGGCCACATCAAAGAAGAGGGAATGCAGACCCCATCTCTTTAAAGAAGTAGGACCAAAGAACCTGTAGCTATTTCGAATCTGCCTTGACCATTAAATATCCAGGACGCTGTGAAACAGCTGGGGGAGTCGAGAGAATGACTTGTTGTTTGATAGAGAAGGGTTCTGGTGTCACGTGATGGACAGTGATGGTAATGATAGTTAACCTTGAGTCTTCACTGAACATTCGCTGTGTGCCAGGCGATGTTAAAAGCATTTTACTTTTGTGTGTGTGGGGTGGGGGTTGGTTATGGAATCTTTGCAGCAACACTACAAAGAAGCTTCTGTTATCATCCCCACTTTATGGATTTACAGGTTGAGTAACTTGACCAAGATCATTCTGCTCACAGTGAGGCTAAGATTTGAGCTCAGCCCACAGCCTATCTGCAAAAGAACCAGAAGACAGGGAAACCTGAAGAAGTCGATAGATGTGGGTGAGAAGGAGCCTTTTCACACCCGGAAGGGGCTGGAAGGTGTTCTGAGCACAATGGGAGGGGTCTCAGCTGTGCACCACCCACATTTGTGTGTAGAGGGTAAAAGAGGGGACAGTGAAGCCCAGGACACCAGTGAGGAGACCCATGCCCTGTCCTAGGTATGAAATAATGAGGCCTGAATGAGGCTTAGACTTAGGGAAATGGTGGCGAGGTGATGAGAGAGGAAGGTGGGCAGGTGACCTTTGCTTACGAGGGAAAGAGTGGAGATAGGACCCGCCTTCGGCCAGGAGTCCCCACAGTCACAGACAGAGCCTGCAACACGTGCTTTCTGGAAGATGTTGACAGACTCCTGATAGAGGGGCAGCAGGGCCCAACCCTGGGCTCTTATCTGCTTGGATGGGCCACAGAGACAGTTGGGGGTGCGTGGGGGGAGAGAGGAGACAACCTTCCTTCTAGTGAGGATGTTCGGAAGAAAGATCGGGGCATCCCCCTGAGAGCGGCTCACGGGAGCCCGGGCTGTGCAGGCCCAGCCAAGACAGCCTAAGGATAGAGCTGAATTCTGGGTAGCCAGGCCTAGAAGAAGACCTGTTTTCTTGATCAGCTTGGAGCCAGGGAAGCTAAGAATGACTGGAGAGAGCAGGGTGAGGCCACCTCGGGGGAGGAAGGGCGTTTTCTAGTGCAGCCGAACTTCCTCTCGCCTTCTGGGCTTGGGCATCCACAGAACCCTTCTGACCTCTGTTCTTCAAACAACCACTGTGGTCTTTTAAGGCCCAACCCCAGAGCAATGTGACACAGTGATTAAAAGCAAAGACTTTGAAATCAGAAAGACCTTAGTCTAAGTCACCTCCAGAACTGAATAGCTGTGTGACTTTGGGTAAACCAGTCAACCTCTCTGAGCCTTGGTTTGCTCATATATCCACCTCAGAAAATAATGGTGAGGATTCTGTGTGATCACGTGCATCACATACACAGCACAGTGTCCAGTATATACTAACTACCTAGCAATCAGCAGCACACACGCATGTGCGCACACACACACACACACACACCTCCCTCTTTTGCTTTCACTCCTTCGTGACCCACACTGGCCTCTCCCCTAGCCACGAAATGGCATCCCTGGTGACATTTATGTTTCTCAGCATCTGCGCACTCCTCCCCGAAGGGAAGTTAATCATCACGTTATCAGGGATGAAGGTTTGTGCTCCCCTATCCTCGCGATGGGGCACAGGCTTCTTTCCACCGGTTGGGTGCTCGTGGGAGCACAATCAGGGCTGATGGGGCTAAATGGCTACTTTATGGCTTCTCTTTGAACAGGCCTTCGATGATTACCTTTTATGAGGCTTACACTTTAGACTTACGATGTAAAACAGAAGCCTGGGTTAAGAGGCAAATAATGGGATATTTTATGTGCTTTCTGGAACAAAAGTCCACAGCTTTATTGCAGCGCTATAAAAGAACATGATTGGGAAAGCCTTGATTGAGAAACCTGAGGTGAAAAGAATGCTGGGTCAGGAGATAGGAAACTCACACTTCCCACCCTGTCCTGCCCAACCAGCCAGCAGCCTGCCCTCCCCGAGGGACCCCCCCACCATATGAAAGTCCCTCCCATTCCTTACCCTGCACAGTTCCGCAGTCTGCAAGTCTAAGATGCCCTCTTCCCAGGATTTCATGATTCTAAGATCTTAAGATTCTCCAATTCTAAGATCCTAATACCCTACGATTCTATGACACTAAGACTATGAAATCTTAAATTAAACTATCTTAAGACTCTGTGGACATGGAGTCCAGAGACCTGGGTTCGCATTTCCACCCACTGCTGACCATAGTGTGATGTTAGACAAACTGTTTAACAGGAATCTCAGTTTTCTCACCCATATAATGGGGACACGACTGTTGCCACGTGATGATGTCGTGGAGAGGATTACAAGAAGGAGCCTCTACCAAGAACTTACTGCAATTTCTGGCTCAGAGAAACCTCTCTGGGAGTTATTAGTAGTGTTCTAAAATTCCATGCACACAATACTCAAGTATTTAAAAATCTCCAGCCCTAAGAGCATACCATCTTTTGATTTTAAATCTGTGACTCTTCAGAGGTTGAACATGAGTCTAAATTCCCAGGAAGGAGGGCTCCTCCAGCCCCATTCTAGGAGCAGGGATGTCGGCCTCGCTATGGCCACCAGATGGCGGGCTCGGGTTACTGGTCCCCGGGTAAACCTGCTCAGCCAAAGCTCTGTTGGTGGGACCAGCCCCTAAACCTTCTCTGCGGCTCTCACTTAAAAATTCCTTTCTCTGATGGGAACAGAGTGAAAGGGGGGAGGAAAAATTGCAATTACGATGTTTTTCTTATCAGTCCGAAGATCAACAGTGCAAGAATGCAAGGGGACCTGAGCAAGGAGGTGGGTTTTTGTCCAAAGAGCTTAATAAGATGCCATACGAGCACTTAATGGCAGCAGGCTGGAAAGGTGTGATGGGAGCCGGGGAGCCATACTCCACCGCGGCCACATGTTCCCAGCTTCTGCGCTGTCTGGGAGCCGTGTGGTCTTCAGTGCTTCGTCCGGTAGGGCAAGACTTATTATTGCCACGTTGACAGGAGACAAAGCAGAGAATCTAAGGGGTCAAGGATTTGTCTCCGATTCATCCGTGGTGAGGCCAGGATGCAGGTGAACCTTCCAAAGGTGCTGGTCCATAAGCTGAAACAGGCATGGGAGGAAGGAAACGGGAGAAGCAGACACCTCACTACCTCGGACGAGCCCAGCCTCCGGGCGAAGGCCCCTCTGCGAGTCATTTCTCTGCTGGGCACTGCCTCGCACTGGCTCCATTGTGATCCTTTCGACAACCCTTGCAAGGGGAAGCGTTTAAAAATACCAACACTAAGGGCTCAGAAAGGTGAAAGGACCCGCCCAAATTTATAGAGAGTCAGAGCTGGGAGTCAACTGAGGGATTCCCAGGTCAGACCCCCTACTTCTCTTCCTACCCCAGGCGCTGCCCGGAGGTTCCAGCGTCGAGACGCCGGCCCTGGGCGACCTTGGGCGAGGCCCCTCCTCAGACCCGGGGCAGTTGGGACAGCAAGGACGAGGCCTTGGCAGTCCGGATGCGGCCCCGGGTTCCGGGAGGCCAGCGGGGGCTCCCCTGCGCCCCGGGCGGGCGCCATGGCCAATATTGACTTTGGTAAACACCATTTTGCACGGAGCTCGGGCCGAGGGCGGGGGGCGCCCTGACCCGGGGGGCGGAGGCAGCGGCTCCGCATTTAGACGAGGCCATTAGCCGCGATCGATGGCTGCGCCGCGCGCTTCGGCCGCCGGGCGCTCCCAAATGAAGGTTAAGTTTGCTCTGCGCCCCGGCGCGGCCGGCCATGCGCCCGCATAATGGCCCGGGCCCCGCCGGCGCCGCGCGCCCAGGTTAAGCGGGGGGCCGAGGAACCCCCCCCCCCCCCCCCGCACTGGCCGGCGGGAGGCGGGGCGGGCAGGCCGGCTGTGCGGGGTGGTTGGGCCCCGGATGAGGCGCACTGGCGGCTTACTCTGAGACCCCCTGAGGGCTTCCCTGAGCTCCCAGAGGTTGCGGAGTGTCGCCGTGCCAGGCCTTTGCTCCTCAGGATCCCCCTTTGAATGTGTGATCTGCTTGCGGGGTGCCAGAGTTCGTGGTGTGCACCCTCACCGCCGCCCCCCTCCTGCTGCCCCTGGACCACTGGTGCTTCGCGCAGCGCTGGTTCTGCCCCTGCCCTGTCTCCTGGGACACCTGGGACACCATCCTTGCCCCTCAGCCCCAGACTCATCTCAGAAACAGGTGGGACAGGGAGAGCCTTGTTCTGGCCCCGCAGGGATGTGTTCACACTGGCTTTGTGGCTGTGTGCATGGACTCGGTGTGGCTGTGCCCAGGTGTGCCCGGGACAGGTGCCCAGCAGTAGGTCGGAGTAAATCTGGACAGTTCCGCTGGAAATCCCCTGGGGCTCTGCAGCTTTCCCTGGGACACACCTGGTCCCTCCTATCCTCATCTGTCACCCCCACCTTCACAGTGAGGCGGGTGGTCAGAGAGCATATTTAATGAATGCCTGGAAGTGCCCCGGGCGGCGGCGATCACATTCATCCTCACACCTATTCTTTTCTCTACTTTTTACAAATGAGGAAACTGAGGCATATAGAGAGGAAGCCACCTGCCCAGAACTTCCAAGTCAGCATATGGAGAACCGAGATTCAAACCATACTCTCCGCACGGCACCCTGCTGCTGCTGGCCCTCTGGGGACAGGTGACCTAAAAGGCCAGCTCCACAGCAGGTAGGGGGTGAAGGGAAAGTTGTGTGAACCCACCAGGGTGGTTAGGTCCAGTCTGCTGATCTCTTTCCAGCTCCTGTTTATCTCCCACCTTGCCGCTGAGCGCAAAGGCTCTGAGAGGGAAAGGCAGTTCTGCAAATGAGCATCAGAGTGGGGACTAAACCCAAGAGAGGCTGGGGCACGGGCGCAGGCCGCTTGCTTCTGCCTGTCGTGTGTGTCCTACTGGAGGGGGCTCTGGTTCCAGATAGCAGCTGAACCAGTGAGTATGACAGGGTCATGTGTGGGGAGGGGTGGGAAGGGAAAGAGACCCAGTCTTCCCACTGGGAAATGTGTAACCTGTTCTCCCTCAGACAAGACTTGTGGCGCGGTCCCTCAGCAGAACACCAAGCCACATGGACTGCTGGGCGCTGAGCAGAAAGGTGATGGGGTGGGTCCGAGGGGTTTGCTGAGGTGGGCATTAGGGAATGTGGCACACGTGGCTGACCCTGGGATACTAGTGCCCTCCATGAATGACCAGCCTGCCCCAAATACCAGCTTTGTCCAGAAGGACCTGACCAGGGCTTCTGAGGAGTCAGGGAAGCAGGTGGCCTTCAAAGAGGGGGTATGGCCTCCTTCCTTCCACTACTTACTCCAACACCCCAGCCCAGCCGCCACTATCTTGTTTAGATAAGATCTAAGAGCCCCAGACCTCTCCCCATGGTACCTCCGCCCTGGTAAATGAATGACCAATGTGTGAACCTGCAGGGAAGAGGCTTGGCCCTGAGCTCCATCCAGCACCGCAAGGCGTGCCCCACAGAGGAGGGCCCACCACACCCAGAATCAGAGCTCTGGGAGCTGAGAGTTCACCACCAACGCTCTCATCTCATCATGACCCTTTGCTCTTCTCCCATCAGGGCCCAGAGAAGCACGGTGACTTGCCAACTCACAAGCCTGAGACCATGGATCCAGAACCGGGGTTCCGGATTGTCGGCCCGGGTCTCTGTCCAGCATACCTGCCCCTGCACCAACACGCCTGACTTACCAACCAGCGTCTTCCTGAGCATCGCTTAGATGGTCAGTCCCAGCTCTGCCCTCATCACCTGACTGTGTGACCCTAAAGCAATAATTGCCCTCTCTGGGCCTCAGTTTACCCAACTGTAAAACGAAAGTGTTAAGCCGGTTACCTGAGTAAGCAGTGCTTACCTCTCTGGGAGGCCAAGTTCCCCATCCATCCCTGCCACTGACCTTTTTAACCAGATGTGACATTCTCTGTCCTAAAGTGAACTTGGAGGTGTCTGGGTGAGTGCCAGCAGTCAGGCAGGAGTGAGGGGTGGAAGGGGAGGTCTACTGGGGAAGGGATCCCCATGTGCCATGGGAACAGGGGTAGAAGCCCCTTGGACTCTGAGTCCCCACATCTCCCAGAGCCTCAAAATCATTCTGCCCTCTCCAGAGGTTTCTGTAAATGGGCCTTGACACCCCCCACCTCTTTTCCACCAGCACCAAGCTGCTTATCAGTTTGGAATCTTAGGATGAAGAACAACCCATCCCCTGAGTAATTTAAAGTCCAGAGAGCTCTTGACTCGATGCAGTGAGCCAGTGGGGAGGCTTAGGGTGTCCACTCCCTGACCTCTAAGGGTCAGTTACAGATGCAGGGCCGTTCCCAGAGGCCGTGAGCACCTCCCCGCTCATCTCAGCCTCAACCTGCACCCACGGTCACCACCCCAAACCAGACCAGATCCTGGAGGCCTGCCCTGGCAGGTGCTGGCCCACAGCCTGGGCTGGACTGGGCATGTGGGCAGGACAGGGGTGAACCAGGCAAGGCCCTTCCACAGAGGAACCAGCAGCCTAATAGGGGAGAGAACATGACCAAAAAGAAAGGCGACGTCACTAAGGAAATGGTTCTTATGCTAGGTGCTGGGGACAGGCACAGGGGCGAGCAACCTACACGGTCCTGTGTCATGGAGGAACAATGTCATTTTTACTCTAATATGTAATTACACATGGATAAGCGCAACCAAGGAAGAGCGCAGGGGACAGTGAGCGCACTTAACAGGCCAAGGCAATGTCCTCTGAAGGTGGGGGACGCTTCCCTGAGGAGGGACGGGCAGAGATGATATCTGCCGGAACCTGGGAATTCAACCCACAGGGGCCAGCTGTGACGGGAGCAGCATTCCCAGCAGGAGAATCTCACATTCGGAGGCTCTTGGGTGGGATGCAGTCTGGACCATTCAGATAACTAGAAAGGAGTCACTGTGGTCGGTGCAGGGGGCCCAGCGGTCCCACAGTGAAAGATAAACCTGGAGAAGTCAGCAGATCCCTGGGCGCCCTGGAAAGGAGCTGAATCTTATCCCGAAAGCAATAGCAAGCCACGGGTCAAACAACAGAATGGGCTGTGTTTTTAAAGAAGCCTGTTGGCGAGAGTGTTGGGGATGGATGGTGCTGTGAGCAACAGCAGAGAGAGCGCCAGTGAGGAGGCTGTTGTCACAAGGAGGCGCCAACAACACCGAGGCAGAGGGCTGCGGGTGGCAATGTGGGTGCACAGTGGATCGACAGGCTTTGCTGATGGGTAGGCTGGGGACATGTCAGGCTGACTGTCCTGGGGATGGGCTGCGGGCTGGCTGCTGGTGCCAGGCACAGAGATGGAGCCCTGGAATGGGCAATCTGTTCGGGCCCCATCTGCATCTTCAGATCCCTTCAAGACCCTTAAGTGAAGAGGTCAAGTAGGCAGTAAGGCACGTGATTCTTAGCTGAGCGAGAGAGACGTGTCCTCGTCAGACAAACGGCCATTGAAGCCAAGGGCATGGTGAAGTCTTGTGGGGAAAGGGGGTTGAGCACAATAAGAAGCAGGATAAAGGTAAAGGCCCAGGAGAAGAGGATGAGGCAGCAAGACCCAAGAGAAGGCAGTCAGATCAAGCCTGGCCCCGAAGAGCGGACAGGCAATTCTGCCGACCTTCTACGAACCCCTCAGCAGTCCCAGACCCATCGCCTTCCACCCAGCATGCCTGCCGCTTCCAAGCACAGCCCAGGTGTCATCTCCACGAGAGAGCATCCCTAACCCCTCCTCCCCAGAGCCCACAGGGCAGGAACAGGTGCTGGAGAGATTGCCGCTCAGCCTCTTTCGTGAGACACGGGCAGTCGGCTCTCCAAATGCCCGTCTCCTCTGCCATCAGACCGAATGATAACGACTGTGCAGGGTTGTATTTCCTGTGACGATCCAATGACAAAATGCATATAAAATCTGTGGTTTGTAATAAGCCCTCCCTAAACAGAAGCCGCCATGTTAGCTCTTGCCGTGTTGTATGGACATCACCTCTTTTTGTCTGTTACCCCTGCCCTGCCGGAGAGCTCTGTTACCTGACGGGGTTTGATCCATGCCAGCATGACCAGTGCCTGGCCTGGGACCCGGCATACAGTAAGGCTTCACTGAAAAAAGAGTGAAGGGGCAGAAGAGTTTGGTGGGAGCAAGAGAGTTCAGGGTAGACTTCCTGGAGGAGGGGGTATGGAGCCAGGTTCAGGAGGTCCCCAGAGCCCCCTTCCGAGGCAGTGGAGTGGAGATACAAGGGGAAGAGAGAAGGATACAGTGGGGGGTGGGGGGAGCTTACATATGTTTTCCCAGCTGAGGGCTCTGGGAACCACATCTCAGCCCAGCCACAACCTCCAAACCATGTAACCTCTTTGACCTTCAGGCAGTCACCAGCCCTGTTACTCTCCAGCTGAGCTGGACACAAAGTGAAACTCAAGTCCCTCCCTAGAGGCATCTCCACGAGCCCCAGGCCAGGCCCCACACCTGGGTTTATTTGTGTGGGATTAGCTGAATCTCGCAGTTGAGGCCTCCCAGCGCTGGGCCTGCCTGGGCCGAGCAGAGCTGGTGGCCTCCTCTTCCATCCTGGGTGGGGGAGGGTAGGCACCCCTTGGGCAGAACTTGGACTCCGGAGCTGGGATGGAGTCCTGCTGCCCACTACACACAAAGGGCAAGTCTGAGAAACTGGGGAGTTTCTTCACCTCTCTGGGCCTTAGTTTATCTGCAGTCAGTGGGGGAAGGGGTCTACCAGGTAAATTGCTGAGGGAGCAAGTTCTTACACAGTTAAAGCACAAAGGCCAAAGTAGGCCCAGAGGAAGGACACACACAGAGACTCACGCGGTAAGCACCGCACAGTTGATGGTTTCCTCCTCTTTGACTTAGGATGGAACCGTGGCTTTGAGAGAGCCCACCCAAGAACAAGCAATGCACATCAGCAGAGCCAGTGTTCAAACGAAGGGCCATCTGACCCTCGGGTCCACAGTGTCAGGTGGCAGAGGGACCACGGCAGTTCTCAGAGGAGGGCATCCCAACTTCTCGACTTGCTGCTACCCCTGTTTCATTTTTTTTTAAATAATTTTTTTGATTATGCTAGTCACCGTACAGTATACCATTAGTTTTTGATGTAGTGTTCCATGATTGATTGTTTGCATATAACCCCCAGTGCTTCATGCAATGCATGCCCTCCTTAATACCCATCACCAGGTTTACCTATCCTCCCACCCCTCCCCTCTAAAGCCCTTAGTTTGACTCCCAGAGTCCATAGTCTCTCATGGTTCGTCTCTCCCTCTGCTCCCCCCACCACTTCGTTTTTCCCTTCCTTCTCTGAATGTCCTCTACATTTCTCCTTATGATCCCCAAGTAAGTGAAACCATATGATAATCGACTCTCTCTGCTTGACTTACTTTACTCAGCATAATCTCCTCCAGTTCCATCCATGTTCATGCAAAAGTTGGGTATTCATGCTTTCTGATGGCTGCATAATGTTCCATTGTATATATGGACCACATCTTCTTTATCCATTCATCTGTTGAAGGGCATCTCAGCTCTTTCTGCAGTTTGGCTATTGTGGACATTGCTGCTAAGAACATTGGGGTGCATATGGCCCTTCTTTTCACTACATCTGTATCTTTGGGATAAATGTAGTGCAATTGCTGGGTCGTAGAGTAGCTCTATTTGTAACTTTTTGAGGAAACTCCATGCTGTTTTCCAGAGTGGCTGCACCAGACTGCATTCCCACCAACAGTGTAGGAGGGTTCCCCTTTCTCCATAACCTCTCCAACTTTTGTTGTTTCCTGTCTTGTCAACTTGCCACTACCCCTGTTTCTAGCAAGTGTGAAGCTTGTGGCCTCCGGAAGGTCTGGCCACTCTCTCTGCCCCACCACTGGAAGTCCAGAGGGTTCCATGACTCATGGGCTAAACCCAGAGCTCATTCTGGAACATCCAGCCCAGGCCTGGCTGGGGTGTATTGAGTGAAAAAATGGATGAGTTTCCAACTCTTTCTAGAGTATCTATGAGAGAGAAAGAGTGAGATAAGCAAGTAAAAGTAAATGGAAAGGCTGGGGGAAGTAAATGTAAAGGATTCCTCTCTATCATCTGTTATCTATCTTTTCCTGTTCCAACACTGATGGGCCACCTGCCATGGCCCAGGCGTATGTGGGCTCTGTAGACACAAGGATGATGATATTTCAGGTGAATTTAGTGCTACCATGTGACTAGCACTGGCCTAAGCATTTTCCATGGATTTTCTCACTTACTATAACAACGCTAAATAGAAATTATTATTATCATTCCTATTTTACAAATCAGGAAACAGAAAATAAGTACCTTAGTCAAAGTAGCTTAGAAAGAGGTAGAGACCAGATTTATTTCCGGGTACTCAAATTTCAGAGCTGGGCGGCAGGGGATGGGGGTTGTTCTCTGCCCCATCTAGCTCACTGGCCAATTGAACAAGTTAAGACAGAGAACTGAGATAAAGTATGGTAGCATGGAGTCTGGCACAGAGAAAGTACTTCCTGAATTTGATTATTATGACACGAATTTTGTTGTTGAAGCATTACCACAAAAACAATAATTTTGTTATCAGCACATCCTCTCTTTCCCTTGGTGTCTAATGAAAGAAAGAAAGAAAGAAAAAGGAAGGGAGGGAGGAAAGAAGAGAGGGAAGGAAGGAAGGGGAGAAGGAAGGAAGGGAAAAGGAAAGAAGGAAGGAAGAGAGAGGAGGGAGGGAAGGAAGGAAAGAAGAAAGAGAAAGGAAGGAAAAGAGGGGAGGGAGGGAGAAAGAAGGTCCTATAGAAGGTAGCTAAGGCAGCCTGAATTTGACTAAGAAGGGAACTGAGGCAAAGGAGGGGTGGGAACCCCAACCCCTCCAGTCCACCTAAACTAGAAGCTTTGTGTTGGTGAATGTGTAACACCAGTTTCAGACAGGTAAAGCCCTAGGGGCAGCCTCTGCCAATTTCAACAGAGTAAAGACTCACCGTGTTGGACTTGGAGCTCCCAAAGTGAGGTCACTGAAGAGTGGAGCTGGACAGAGATCATTAGTCAGGCTCTGGAGTGCAAACCACCTCCAGCACCCCTGGCTGGAGCCCAGTCTCTGCAAGGAGCGGGAGTGGGGTAAGACAGTGGGTGGGGGGAAAGAGGACAGAAGCCAGGTGGCCAGGTGCGGAGCCCAGAGATCCTGCAGGTCCTTCCTCCCCATGTGCTCAGGTCATCACAGCGCTTCTGAGGCCCAGCTGGGCATGGGCATCAGCTCTCCGATCCTTCTCCGGAGCAAAAGCTCCTCGTTCTAAATGCTCTCCAGTGACTTGTAAAGTTCGGACTTGGTGGGGCAGGGAAGGAAATGGTTCCCATTAACCTTGATGATCA
This sequence comes from Lutra lutra, assembly GCF_902655055.1. Lineage (NCBI taxonomy): Eukaryota > Metazoa > Chordata > Mammalia > Carnivora > Mustelidae > Lutra > Lutra lutra. The sequence goes on from NC_062281.1 coordinate 159,987,669, forward strand.
GAAGAGGCTGCGCAATGAGCACGGTTCTACGGGCTTCGCAGCCCCTGAGGGAAGAGAGCCTAGGCTGGGCTCAGCTGTTCCCCAGCCCCACCCCATCCAGACAGGTGGGCCAGGCGGGGCATTTCATGAGTACTGAATGGAGCTGCTTATCTGTTGAACCCTGGTCCTTTTCTCTGCATATCCTTCCTCCTGTGGCCTCCCAGTGCTTCCAGTTAACTACTCTGAGGCCCAAATAGGAACCCAGGCAGAGCTGGTGGTCTTTGCAGAGTACCTTCCCCATCAGAGTGCCCGAAACTCCAGACTGGCTCTTCCTCTGCATTAATTGATGGTCTTGTATTATAATTGTCCTACTGCTAGTGATGGTGGTACAAAATAACAGCTTCACACATACACAAAAATAATAATAAAATATTTTAAAATAACAGCTTTGCTGACTCTAATATTTATGAACAGATTGCTCATATGAGCTTATTGCTATCCAAAACAAATAAAAAAGAGTTAAACCCTACTATGTGCCAGGCATGGAATGTGTATTATACTTAATCCTCCAAGCAAACTGACCAGGAAAGTCATTATCTTTATGTTTGACTGATGAGTAAAGTTCTGCCTAGAAGGGTCTCAAATAACTTGGCTAAAGTCACCTGGCCAGTAGGTGACTGAACCAGAATGGGAACCAGGTGTATTTGTGTCCAATATTCTATTCTCCAATTCCACAATAATTAATTCTTCAGCTTGATGAGGAAAAAAGTCACAATAATTCGGAAAGAGTAGATGTAAGAGGAGAGTGTTTGTTTTCTTTTGCTATGTAACAAATTCCCACAAACTGTAGACCAGAAATCCAAATGGACTCATCTGGGTCCTCAGGTCAAGACCTCACAAGGTCAAAATCAAGGTGTCAGCTGGCTGGGTTCTTTCGGGGAGGCTCTGGAAGAATTTACTTCCAGGTTGTTGGCAAAATCCCGATCCTTGAAGGTATGGCCCAACGTGTCCATCTCCTTGCTGACTTCAGCTCCCTAAGGTCAAACACATTCGTTTTCACACGGTCTCCCCCATTTGTGAAGCCAGCAGCTGCAAGGCAACTTCTCAGGCTCCCGCTCCCTCTAATGTCCGCTCCTGCTGCATTTCTCTGACTACTCCTGCCCTCAGCTGGAGAAAGCTCACTGCTTTTCATGGCTCATGTCATTTCAGTGGGGCCACCCAGACAATCCAGGGTAACTGCCCCATCTTAAGGTCGACTGGACCATAGAACATAGTGTGATCGCAGGAGTCATTTCTCATCATATTCCCAATTTCAGGATTAAGCTTCCTTTGGGAAGCCATTTTAGAAATTCTGCCTACTACAATGGGTAGGCTTTGTAGAGGTGGAGGTTCTAAGGCCCCTCTCCAGGAAGGCAGGACTGAGATGGAGAGAGGCTTCCCCAGAGGCCTGAACGCCCAGAAAGTACTGTGGGAGCACTGGGTGGCCAAAAGGAATGGACACAGACAAGGAGGTGTGTTCGATGGGGGGAGAAACTGGAAAGAGAGAGACAGAATAGAAATGCTAAGAGAGAATGCAGCCTTATATCTGTAAAGAAGTTCCAGTTTGCTCTGCTCCCTCGTGGTGGCTCCCAAAAGATATTCAGTAAATATATGTGGAGGTGGAGGGCTATGTTGCCCAGTTGCCATGGAATGGGTTAAGTTGAGAGTCATTGAATAGGTAAGATTAGGGCCAGCAAGGACTGAGTTGGGATGAATTTGATGGGATCACACAGATCGAGTTGGAAATAAATGACCTGTGTAGACTAAGAAGAGTTAGCATTGGCTGACTGGGATAGGTTGCCTGTTGTCTAGATAGGCTGAGGTGAAAAGAAGTGAGGGGGGTGTATATTAGCAAAGGCTGGGTTCAGCCAGGCTCTACTGATTAGGGTCAGGCCAGACTGAACAGGCTTGGTTGGGTTGGAATGGTTTGGGGATGGACTGGCTTGAGCAGGTTAGGTTAGGTTAGGTTGCACAGAGAGAATCCACTCTGGATAGTTTAGGCAGAAATAAATGTATGAATGGGTTTTTAATGGTTTACAGAAATCCTTGAAGAGCTACAGAAACAGATTGTAGGCTGCATCTTTGGGACCATCTCCCAAAGCCATGCTGTAGAACTGGACCACCAAGGCAGCTGCTCCTTTTCGAGGCCATCAGGAAGCCATCTGCCAAGTCGGGAAGCCGCCCGTTGAGCTTCTGGCTCCAGAAACACGCTCCTCTGTATGTCCAAACCAGCGAAATGCACACCTCAGGATGAAAGCATAGACAGGGTCTGTCTTCAGGGGGAAACAAATGTGATGAAAAGAAATTACTTGGGAAGATAACAGCAAAAGTGAGAAAATGTTGACAATCATGGAAGCTGGATGATAGGGTTATAGGGCACACCGTACTGTTCTCTCTGGTTTTGCATATGTTATTTTTGCAAATACTATTTTGAATGGATATCTCATTTCCTGCCTTTCTGCCCATTTGCTTCACTTCTGAATGAATTGCTTTGCATGGGTGCATGCCGTGTGGTAAGCCCACATCACCTCCAGTCCTCTAAGCATAGGGCAGTCCGGGAAATGTAGATTTTTAGCTTTGCAGCTTCTGTGGGACTGAAAGGTGAGCTAGAAGGAGAGAGGAACCCAGTCTGGGCGAGCCAGTCTGCAGTATCTACCACCACTGAGCTGGGCAGGGAGGGGTTGGAATGAGTGGATTGGGAGAGGTTGTCTGGGGTTGGGTAAAGGGGTTGGACTGGGCTGAGTTGGAAGGTTTGGAATGTGTGTGGTGGAGCCAGACTGAGCTGGGTTGGGCGGTGTGGGCAGGGGTTGGACGAAGATGGGTGATTTGCACTGGGAGCCACTATGGCGCAGAAGCTCAGATACCGGCGCCAAGCTCTTCCCGTCCAGCAGAGTGCGAGGCTTTCCAAAGCCAGAGATAGGGAAGGAACACTTGGAGGATGACAGTTTGCTCAGGAGCTCCTCTGTCCATGCCCCTCATTGGGCTTTCTCTGCATCTCCTCTCCCTGGGCATGGAGTGTTTCCCCAGTTCAGCTCCACGTCCTCTGCCCTCCTTAAAATGAAACCTGTTTGCACAAGGGGCTCGAGAAACACACTCTCAGCAGAGAAACTTGAAGGGTGTGTTGTCTCCGGGCAAAACCAAACCCAAAGTCAGTGTATCAGAGACATGTGGTTTCCTCCCTTCATTTCTGGTGGGAGGAGTTGTGGGTTTTATGGAATTCGGGACCAGTTCCGGAGTCCCACAGGTGCTGTATTTACTGAGCCAAAGAAAACAGGTGCTGGCAAGCACACATGTTTACACACACCCAGAGTAATGCACACGAGCACGGGGCTTTCCAGTTTGCAACCCATTTTCAGTTTATATATATTCTCTCAGAATTGTACTGGGAGGCAGAAGTCATTATGTAATAGCCCAAATGGAGATGTTCATGCTCAGAGAAGCCAAGTGGCTTGCTCAAAGACCCACAGCAGAGCTAGGATTCATGATTTTTTTGGTGTACATGATCTCTCTGTCTCCCAGACTAGAATCCAGCCTCTATGAGGTTTGCAATTTTGCCCTCCTTGTTCATGGTTGTAACCTCAGAACCTTGAACAATCCTAGCACACAGTAGGTACTCAATATACATTTACTAAATAAATGGGCAAGACCCAAGCCTCAGAAACCATGTTCATTCCACAGTGACACACACACTCATACATGTGCACACACACACACCGCTCCTGTGACACGGGCCCCTTGTTCTTCAAAGTCTTATCCTATCTCTGCTCCCTGGAGTGGCCTGGATGAGGTCATGGATTCATGTGTCTTCTGACCCACAGGCTCAGTGTCAAGAGAAGAGAGACCTCTAGATTCAGACTTCCAAGCATGCCTGGCATCATACCGGCATGACAGGTGCACGAGAGATGTCAACCCGCTTTGTCACCTGCCTTCACTTCCACTCTCTTTTGAAGGACAGAGCGGAGGAGACCCCAGGCAATTCCATTTGGAAGTCGGGCTTGCCCTTCCAAGAGAAGACAAGATGGGGTCTGAGACTATGTCTCAGCTCAGGTCCACCAGTCTGCAACTCCTCCTGCTCACCCCAGTCCTGCAAATAGCGCCCCTTTCAGTTTGCACAGGTAGCCCTGTGATGGAGGTTTCATCGTCCCCATTTTGCACACAAGGAAACTGAGGCTCTTAAAGAAGAAGTAATTAAATTTCGCAAATCACATGGCTAGAGAGCACAAAGCCTGGATCAGAATCTAAGTTTGTGCGACTCTGTGGTCCATGGGTCTTAGTGACAGTAACCCCCAGGCCATCCCCCAAGGGGGCACATCTCTCTTTTATTCCTGGGTTCTGGGAAGGGCAGCGGCCCCATCCCCTCTTCCTTGTATCCTGCCAATGCTCTCAGTCTGGGTCAGCATAGGGTGGGGAGCGGGGGAGACATTTCTTACCACCTCCAACTGGTATTGACGGATGGAGTGACTATTGTAAATGCTACAGTGTTGTGTAATCAGTAGGAAAATGTGACTCTGTCCCAAGAGGTGCCAATGGCATTTTGGAGAAAATCCTATCCTTGATTTTCTGGGCTTATTCAGTTGAAATGTCTGGGTGACAGGGACAGGCTGGGGGCTCTGATACGTCGGACCTGGGCAGGCTGTTTGCTGCTCCGATCCCTGCCTAGGAAAGTACACTGCACTGCACACAGGCCGGGGTGTGTGTGATTCTGGGTGTTCGTGCACATGGGAGCAGGACAGCATGGGGCTGGCGCTCTCGAGTCATGCTGGGGAACAGATCTTAACTCTGTCACTTAGTCCATCCTCATTTCCTCTACTGTAAAATGGAGAGGGGAAAAATCCCCAGCTCGTTAGTCCTCCAGGAGAGCAAGGCGAGAAGGTGCAGCCAGCACCTAGCACAAGTCTGGCCCATGACTGATGCTCTGTAACTACCTATTGAGTGAACACATGAATGAATGAACCAATGAACAAGGGGATGCATGTACTGCACGGAGGCAGGAGCATGGGGCAACAGAAGGAGGACAGCACTTCTAGTCAGGAGACCCAAATCGGAGCCGTGTGTCACTTACTAGCTGAGTGACCTTGGGCAAGTCACTTAACCTCTCTGAGCTTCAGTTAATAATAGCAGTAATCTCTGCCTCTCGGGTTGTTGTGAGGATTCGGTCAGAGTGCGTGCTGGAACTGCTCTGTCAGTGGCAGGGCACTGTGCAAATGTTAGTTCTAATTATTCTCCACAATTATGACTGCTCCGCGGGAGGCAAGTGTGTATGCCAGAGTAGAGAAGGGCTGTGCGTGAGGGTGGGCCTGTGACCAGGCTGTGTGTGCATGTGTATTGTGTGTGGATGTGTTTGGAGAACTGGGGCCATTAGAAAAACCATCATCCCTCTAAGTTGTTCTTTCTTTTGCTAAATTCAACCTGCCAGGCTGACATCGGAAGAAGGAATTAGTGGGAAGTCTGGGGGGACGGGATTAGTGGCTGAACTTTCTATTCCTGGAGACCCTCTTTTCTCAGGAGGTCAAAGCAATTTCCATATATTATCCTGCTGGCAGCTTGGGAAGGTCAGGGAAACGGCAAACACATGACGTGAGTTCCTCAGATGGAGAAACCAAGGCAGGCAGGGCGGTGGCTGAGCCCACTCCTGCCCCGCTCCTGTTGGAGCCACCACCTAAAGGACTCTGCAGCCACCCAGGCCTGCCCCCAGCCACACCCACTGGCAACACTACATTCATGTACATTCATATGAGTGCTTATCATAGTCCCCCTTCCCCCCATCAAGGGGTGGGGTGGGGGGAGTCGATGATTAGAGCGGGGTCCCAAGTCCCTGCCATGTTACACACAGCCATCAGAGGGTCATATTCTATCTCAATCTCCACCTTTCTTCCTCGGACCAGCTGTTGCCTTAACTCCCCTCTAGCAGCCCTCCAAGTTTAGTCCGCCTCTTCCAGGAAGCCTGCCTGATTGCCCCAGCTGGCAGATGGAGAACTTATTCTTCTTTGAGCCACTGGAGTGAAGGGACCCGGAGAAGGGGCTTAAAGGCCAAGTTACATTGCATCTCCGATGTCGAGGGCGAGGCCAGGAAATGCTCTCTGAAACTGATCAGAATCAGAGTAACCCAGACAGATATGCTATAAATGCAGAGCTGGTGAGAACTTTCAGGGAAAGGTCTCTGAAGGGTTAAGGGGTGATTCTCAAAGCTTGTTCCACAGACCAGCAGCATCAGCATCATCCGGGAACTTTTTAGAAATGCCAACTCTACTGTGCATCAGAAACCCCAGAAGGAGGGGCAACCACTTCAGCTGACTCTGACTCCAGAAGTCTGGGAACCATTGGGCTCAGGCTGCCCTACCTCCCTGCACTTGGCATTCAGGTGCTGGCCCTCCCAGCCAGGCCTCAGGAAACCTCACCTTCACCAAACGGGTTTTGGTTCACCCTAAGGAGGGCTCCTGCCCCAGATCCACAGTCTGGCACAGACGGAGGGGCTTACAGCTTTCTTTTCTGTTCTCATCACTCTGCCCTGGTATGTCTCCCGTCCTCAGCCCTTCCACTGTGTCCCCACTAGGTGCCCCAGAGGCCCTGCCTTCCTCTTGAGTCTTACCTCTATAGACCAAGGATCCTACCTGCTCCCTCCTTCTTTCTTCATTTCCTCCCCAAGACCTGGACCTCACAGCCACAGCCTCCTTGCCCTCGGGTCTCTGGAGCCCCCTGTTTGGCCCCAGGGAAATGGCTTGTGTCTCAGGGCTTGTATGTCCCCACCTATAATGAGGAGGAGGCCTCCCATGATGGGCCCAAGGACCTGGATATGGTCACTGGGTTTCAGGGCTGTGGACTTAGGCAACCAGCTGCTGCTCTCAAGTCCCAGTAGCAGCAGGCCCCTGAGATGGCAAGTTCATACTGACCCCAGGAGGGGTACAATCCTCTGACCCCTTTCCCCTCCCAGTCACTGCAACTGCCTCCTTCCCTGATGAAGGCACAGACACGGGTCACTCCACTCCATTCTCTGTACACCCCCCAGCCCCAGTTAGCCACCCCTCCCCCAACAATCTTGAAAGGTGTCATCACCCCTGTTTTTTAGATTCATAACTGAGGCCCAGAGAGTTTCTGTGGTTTGCCTGAGATCCCACAGCCCTCATGAGGCTGAATTTTGAATACATGTCTGACTCCAAGTCCTCTTTCTCAGCCTCGGAGGAACCACGAAGTCCACCAGCGCCGTGGAGGTGGGTCCAGTCTGTGTGCTGCTGACTCCAGTACTCGCCAGTGAATGGCCTTGGGTCTGCCTTAGTTGCCCCATCTGTATACTGGGAATAACAATTCCTGCCCTGTCAGCCTCACTGGGCTTCTATAAAGAACAAGAGAGGTGGAAAGGCAGGGAAAACCATGACGTCCCAACTCTGGGACCTGGTACGCATCCTGCTTTACAGTTTAATGATTATGGTAGAGGAAGCGTGTCACTCTAGCACCTCGTGTCACCTGCAGCTCATCAACCATCTCCTGCACAAGGGCAAACCGAAGGGGAAAAATCAGATGCCTCACCCCGAGTCCGGAGTCCCGCAAGATGCTGGGGGCCCGGCCTGTCCAGGTACGGGGTGCGCCTCCGGCCATGAGCGCAAGGAGGCGCCATGGGCCCACCGCGAGCCCGGGCCGCGGGACCGCAGACAGCGACAACTGTTCACGATCTGCACACCGGCTCGCAGCTCCCCAGCTTCGCAGAGAGCCGGAGGTGCCTGGGGCTCCAGAGGCGCCCAGGAGCGGTGCAGGAGAATGAGCAGAGGCTGAACTTTAAATGTGAAGTCCGGAAAACCAGCTGTCTGTCCCCGCTGTGTGACCTCTAATGAAACATTTGGCCTCTCTGAGCTGCATCTATAAATATAGAAATATAATTCCCTCCCGCTCCGCCACTGCAACTCAGTCAGCCAAAGGCTCCTAAAGCTACGAAATGAGATCGCTGATTCAGGCTAGCAGGGCAAACTAGCCCCATTCGTACAGGAGGAATTCGCTCCTTTCTGGGTCCTCCTGGACTGAGCATCTGAAGCCCTCAGTCAAAGCGGGCCTGTTGCCGCATCCCCGTTTCGTGGACGCGCAAACGAAGGCTCAGCGAAGTCGGTCTTTTCGGGGGTGGTGTGGCTCATCCGGGAAGGGACAGATTGGTCTCCCGACGCCAGCACCAGACTCTGTCCCTTTCTGGTCCAGCAGGCACTCCCTGGGAGCACTGTGCTCCGGTGACAGAGTACCGAGAGCCGCCTCGGATCTTCCACAGAGAGGGATGATCTGAAGGAGGCCGCGACGATAAGAGAAGCCCAAGGGTCCAAATGCTCCGACCCAGCACGCCCGGGCCGGCTCGGCCAAGGCCAAGGGGCGTTCCGACCCAGTTCTGGTCCTGGCTTCTAATCCGCGATGACCCGCCGGCCGCGGGCTTCCCGAACCCCTCCCGCCCGTGTGTGTGCTCGAGGCCCGCGCGTAAGGCAGAGGGCTTAGCGGGCTCCCGGGCCCGGGCTCTCCGCCTGCGCGCCCTTCCGCGGCCTCAGCCCGAGCTCCGCGCGCCAAGCCTTTCTGCTGGGGCGGGATCGCGGGGCTCAGCCCGGGGGAGGTGGCCCGCCCCGCTGCACTCCCGAGCCCTTCGCTGCGGCTGTTTGCGTACGTGTAATTAGCTCTTATTATCCAGGCTTTCGGTTCGCGGGCTCCGGGCCTGAGAGCCGCTGCCGCAGGGAACTCGGCCGTGGAGCCACTGCCCCTCCGCAGGGGCCCCTCGGCCCCGGCGGGGGAACAGCTGTATCCGAATCCCCGGTCCCTTGCGTCGTGCGCCTGTGTGCGCCCGTGTGTGTCCCAGTGTCTACGCGACCACCGCGTGCCGACACATGAGCGTCTTTGTGTGTCCAAGGCTGTGTCTACACCCGCACGTTGGAGGACGAGGCTGGGGGAGGTGCGCAGGAACCCCGCGCAGATGCGGAGAGGAGGGGTAGGGGGATGGGGAGACGAGATGATTCTCAGCTGCGAAGGAAAGAAGAGCTCGCGGTCGCGCTTTCTCCCGCCGCATAAGCATGAGCCCGGAGGGGCAGCGGCGCGACCGAAAATCCCCCCATTCCCCTGGACTTTTGCTGTGACAGCCCAGCCGAGGTGTCGCTGACCGAGCTCATTTCCCTAGGCCCAGCAGCCCTTTAGACCCGCCGCCACTTCTCGTCCGAGCGGTCCCCCGGCACTCTTCTTTACAGGTGGTAGAGCCAGGGCCCAGAGAGGTTAGGGCACTCGCTCTAGGCAGTGCGGCAGGCCCGGGGCATCACTCTTCACTTGCTGGGCTGGGCAACAGGTCTGCGGGGGCCCGGGGCCTGGGGAACGCCCCTGACTCCCGGGTTCTCTTCTCTCAGATCTGGGATCCCTAGCCCTCGGTGACCCCGGTCCTGTGTACCGGGTCCTGAGTACCCAGTCTGCCACCCAGCGCGTCCCTCTGTCTCTCTCCGGGTGGCCAGTTTGGCCATTTCTACGCTGAAGGGAATCAGAGAGCTCAGCCCCACCTTAGTTGTCCTCTTGGGTCTCCCCCTCCCCCCCGGCAGGATTTCTCAGCACACACGCCCTGCCCCTAGGGCCTCGTGTCCCTCCCTTTCCTTTCCAGGGTTCTGTGTGTGCCTAGGTCTCGGCCTCTAGTGAGTCCCTCTCCCAGTCTCTTTTGCTTTCTGACCCAGTTTACTCGTTCCCCCGTGTCTCGCTGTGCCTTTGTCTCTGTCTCTGCCTCTCATCGGATCTCGGCCTGTAAAGCACACAATCCACCCCCCCCTCTCCGCCGCCCCCGCAAAGGAACACACACCGGCAGAATCCGCCTTTTCAATAAAAAACGACAACTGGGAAACAGAGTGAATTAAAAAGCATTAACTTAAAAACAATCCATGTGTCTGCAAATGCGTTCCAAATGGCAGTCTTTCGGTGGGGATAGAAGGGGGGTGGGAGAAGGGGGAGTGTCGGCCACATGTTCTGGAGCCCCAGACAGAAAGTGTAGGGGGCTCAGGGCCTAGTGGTAGACCTCTCCCACTAGCCACCTGGGAGGGCAGGGTCTGCAGAAGGGGGCTTCATCTATGCTCACACCCTCAAGGACCCCTACCTGGTTCCCTAGACCTTCCTTGCAGTTCTGGCATCTGCTGGTGGCTCCTACCCCCAGTGCCTCCAAACCTCCCTATGCTGACCCCAGTTCTCCCTCTGCACCAGCCCACCTCATACTCATGGGCGGATTCCTCCCTCATCATCCCACCCCCAGTCTTCGACCCCATACTCCCGGCCTTGCCCTGCCCACCCTTATTCTGCCCTCCTGCCCTGAGACCACCCAGTAACCCTGGCTCAGTAGAAGTGGTTAGAACAAAGCTTTCCTTGGCCTGAAGAGACTCCCCTGGGAGCCGCCCGCAGAAAGGGCGCTCCGGTCCCAGTACCTGCAGTTGATCTATCACACCGGAAGCTAATCCAAGTTTGTCTCCAAAGACCCTCCTCTCCCAGAGGTAGAAGTAGGATGCTGTGCTTTGAAACCCCTCATCAAGTGGGGCCACTCCCCTCCCCATGGAAGTGTGTCCTGCTGTCACCCTGTCCACTCTTGGCAATTTTCTTTTACCCTTTTTCCCTGGGAAGTGGAAGGATTGGAGTCCATCAATCAGGACATAATTAGATAAGATGGGACTGGGCGGGGTACCCAGATTCTACTGCCTTCTCAGTGTCTTCTCAACTGAGAAGGAAACTCTGACCATAAACCAGATGGGAGGAAGATCTGGATTCTTAGCCTTGCTCAGCTAATGATAATGACGAATGATAGAACAGTAATCCTAATAACATAGCAGCAAACACTTATGGAGCTCCTGCTGTGTGCTCTCCATACATTAGCTCAAAGAAATCACTAACAGCTCTATGACTTCGAGCAACAGGATGCCCTCCCTGGGCCTCAGTTTCCCTATCTGTAGCAGGAAGGGGTAGGACCTTCCAGTTTAGGTAGTGAATCTGAAACATCTGTGATTGAGCCAAAATCTGGACAAGGTGTGTTTGTTGTCACCGTTCCTATCTGTTTAATGAAGACACAAGGAAGTCAACCAGGAAAAAGCTGGCTCCCAGGTAGTCCAAGTTCTTAGAAAAACAAATAATTAAAAAAAAGTCATCACTTTAAAAAATCCTAGAGTTCTCACCCAAACTATTCTTCCTCCTAATAGTCAACAGTGAGCTGTTCAATTCTAATTTTATTTTTAATGATAAAATGGTTCTGGGCTCCTTATACAAGGGAGACTTTCCCAACTCTCCTGACAACCACTGTATCAGAAACCTTACGGATGGTTTACCAGATCCTGGAGGAGCCCAATATGAGGCTGGACACTGGTGATTCTAACAGAACAATTCTGATTTGCATATAATTTCTGAATCTGGTATCAGATATCTGGTATGTCATCTGATCTAGCCTCATCACACCCGATCCTGATCTGAGACCGTGACTGAGAATCAGGCTGGGTTCTGAGAATCTTTGTTGACCGCTTCTCTGTCTCTATCCTGCAGGTTGCCCTCACTCTCCGTGTGCTCTTACACACTTGTTCCAGGGAGGCTGTGAAGGTGCTTTGAGGCATGCATGTAAGTCTAGGTGTGTGTCTATGCACATGGATGTGCAGGCGTGTGTTTTTCATGTGGGCCCATGGGTACAGGTCTCAGGGGATCTCAGGATACTCAGTGACTGGATGTGCCGAATGAGGGCCTCTACCACTCTGTTCACATATGTGGATCTCCGAGGGTGGGGGCCCATGAATCTGGGCGAATTTGTGTGCCTGGGACTTTGTGTTTTGTTTATGTAAGAGGGGAGATACGTGTGCAGACACATTCTGTATGCTGGCACTAACGTACCTGTCGTTTTCCCCACAAAGAGGGCAGAAGTTTCTCTGGAGAAGCCGCTCAGTCCAGGCCCCTGAAATGCCAGTTGGGCAGTCTCCAGGCTCCCGAGCTAGCAGCCAGAGCTCCTCTCCCGGTTGGGGAAGAGGAACAACAGATTTTGAGCATAAACACAGGTCTCTGTGCTGAGCATTCTAATTCAGCAAGTCAAGTAGAAAGCCCAGGCAGCCACCTGGTAATTAGCCACCCTGGGGAAAAAATTGCCTGTGTTGGAGTGGATAATGTGTTTGCCTGTTTCCGTGGGATCCTTGACCACCTGAATGCCCCCCACCTCCCTCCTATCCTCTCCCATGGGTCTGTCTCCCTGCACTGCCAGCTCAGAAAGACGGTGCAGCGTTTTGCTCTAATACATCGGCTTTTTCAAACAGGCCAATTGCTAAGCAAATGTCATTTGGGCAGAAGCTCAGAAGGCTATAAATGAGATAAATGATCCATTTGAATAGATGAAGATGGGTCCCAGGCTGAATGAAGATGAGCTAATAAAGTCCCCCACAACATCAAGGACAGGTTCCACGTCCCCTCGCCAGGAAAACTGCTCTCAGAGGCCGGGGCTCCTCTGCAGCGTAGAACACAGCCCGCAGCACATACAGCTGAGGAGTGAGGCTTACCAGATGCCCAGTCCCAGAAAGCCTCAGAGCCCCTCTACCTAGGTCCCTTCAGCAGCTGCCATGGGCTGGGGGGAGCAGGAGCCCTGCCAGGGTGGCCTGAGGGACACCTGCCTACTGTGGTTGGAGTCATGCCCTCCCCTCACTCATACACACATATGTATATCCGCGCTGCTCATGGATACACCCACTCTTGCAGCCTGAGCCCATGATTCTAACCCGTGCTTGGCTCTCGGCTCTCATGTACACATTAGGTCTGCCGTGCATTTAAAAGGATTGGCATAGGGGTGCCTGGGTGGCTCAGTGGGTTAAAGCCTCTGCCTTCGGCTCAGGTCATGATCCCGGCGTTCTGGGATCGAGCCCTGCGTCAGGCTCTCTGCTCAGTGGGGAGTCTGCTTCCCTCTCTCTCTGCCTGCCTCTCTGCCTACTTGTGACCTCTCTCTCTGTGTCAAATAAATAAATAAATAAACCTTTAAAAAATTAAAAAAAAAAGGATCGGCATACACCAAATGAACAGTTAGCTTTTTTTTTAAATTTTATTTATTTATTTGACAGTCAGAGATCACAAGTAGGCAGAGAGGCAGGCAGAGAGAGAGGGGGAAGCAGGGTCCCAGCTGAGCAGAGAGTCCGATGCAGGGCTCGATCCCAAGACCCTGGGATCATGACCTGAGCCGAAGGCAGAGGCTTAACCCACTGAGCCACCCAGGTGCCCCTTGACAGTTAACTTTTAATTGATTTAATTTAAAGATCTTGTGGAACACCTATGCATCAGAATGGGGAAAGACTATCTATAAAAGATTCATAGGAGTCCAAAGTAAGCCTGCCCTGATCCTGGCCTTGGCAGGCATTTCTAAGACATGTATATTAATCTCTAAGGGGGCTGGAACATGTAGCTTCAAGAGAGGTCATTGAGCAAACATGACTAAGATGAAGGGCAAAAGATGGAGTGATATCATCAGCACTCCTACACATACGTTGAAGCCCTAACTTCCAATGTGATGGTATTAGGAGGTGGAATCTTTGAGAAGTAATTAGGTTTAGATGAGTCGTGAGGGTGGGTCCTCTGAATGGAATTAGCATCCTTGTTAGAAGAGGAAGAGAGACCAGAGCGCTTCCTCTTTCTCTGCCATGTGAAGACACAGTGAGAAGGTGGCCTTGTGCAAGCTAAGAAAAGGGCCCTTACCAGGGACCAAATCCACCAGCACCTTGACCTTGGATTTCTCAGCCTCCAGAACTATGAGAGAATAAAAGTCTGCTGTTTGTTACCCAGTCTGTGGTATTTTGTCATGGCAGCCAAGCAGACCAATACAGAAAAGAACTAGGAATTATATTTGCACACAATTGCAGATATCGATTCACATATGAATACCGATTATTGCTTTACTCGTAGAGAGTAATGCCATGTGTGCCCTTCCCACCATTCCTGCTGCTTATCACTATGCCGAGTGTTTTACAGACTTTACCCTATTCTCAAGATAGCCCCAACAGGGACCCATCTTTTGGCTCAATTTTCTCCAAAAGATTAACTCTTGAATAACATGCTCAGAGTTGGTTGCACAACTGCTAAATGACAGAGTCAGGATTTGAACCCAGGTCTCTTGACTGCAGTGTGATGCTTTGTAGGGAGAATAGTGATCCTGGCCCTCAAAGCTGGGGGAGGGAATCCTCACCAGGGTCCGGGGAGAGCACTCCTGCTGTGCCCGTGAGACCAAAGCTTCCCTTCCCCAGGGCCACCTGACTCGTTCAGCCTTGCACCTTATAACCCAATTACCATAATTGGTACAGCTGTCTCCCAGAGCTGCAGATCCACAGGCATCCCTGAAGCCATTGAAGAATTGGCTTGTGACTTTTGTTCAAAAGAATGAAAATGATGCAGTAATAATCCGAGTTGATTTTCATCTATACCCAGCTAAAGGACAAAGATTTGCTCCAGTGTCGGCATTTTCTGAAATACAAGATGATTTTATTCTCAGCACAAAGTCACTTTTTGTATCATTCCAGCTACATGTTTTGAATTAATAGTGAGACCATTTAATGGTGCATTTGGACGTGATCTCTAGCTGCAGCACCCACACCCCACCCACACCCAGACTCCCGCATGTCCAGCTCAACGGAGCCCCACCTCTCCTGGGCTCCCCTTTCCCTCCCTCCTGAAGCCCCTCGTGTCTGCCCAGAGCTGTCCTGAGAATATTCTGGAGTCTTCATCAAGCCTGGGCGGCAGAAGGGCCTACAGACATGTCCCATCCTTCCAGCTCTGGACCAGTACCCTGGCTGGCTTCCTCGGAAGAAAAATGAAGGTCTTCCTGACAGGCAAGCATAAATATTTTCTTTCCCAGCCTGGTTCAGATGGGGATATTTGCTGTTAATAAAGTGGCAGCTGGCTATCTGGGAGTGTCTGAACGTGGCCTTCCCTGGCAGGGAGCGTGACATCCATCTCTGTCGGCACCCCGTCAGAAGACAAGACTCCGCTGGCCCGCTTCCTCTGGAATGTGCCTCAAATGGTAGAAAGCGGGCAGGGAGCGCTCGCGTCACACCGGTCTCGGCTTCTATCTCTCTCTTGAAGGGCTGGGAGGTGCAGCCGGGGTTTGCTGCTCTTGGCAAGCACGTCTATCAGGAGTGTGGCCATCAGGTACCCAGCAAGGCTCTTTGTTTAAGCCCCACAGCAAGCGGTGCAACTTTATTTATGGGGACAGGAGGGGGTGTGCTGGAGCAGACCGGGTCTCCCCGCTTTGAAAGGTGCTCAAACCAGAAAGGGCAACACGACGTAATGGGAAATCGTGCTTTTCTTTGTAGCATGTGGCCTGGAAATGGAGCTGCGAGGCCCGGAAAGGTTTTGAAATAACATTTCGGGCTGGAGTTCTCCCTGCCCCCACCTGGAAATAGGTGTTGGGATGGAAAACAGGGCACCTCTCCTCACCACTCATCACCGGCCAGGGCTGTTTGAAATGAAAACAAAAAATTCTTCTTTAAAAGAAAATGTGTTTTCCAAAGTGCTATGAATTCTCTTCTAAACTTCCAAGTCCACGAAGACCGTGTGGAGGCCCAATTCGCAGCTTGGAGCTAGGGAAACTGTCCTGGGAACGAGGAAGGCTGTTGGGGTTGGGCATCGCCAGCCCCCAGGTTGCTGGGGTTGCTCTGTGGCAAGACAAACACTTGATGAGTGCTAGACCTGAAGGTGATAAAAAGATACTAAGATTTCAGGTCAAATCTCAGCTGCAGATTACCTTGGGAGAGTTATTCAACCTTCCTGTGTTTTAGTTTTCCTATATGTAAGATGGGGACAAGAATACCCATTTCACAGTGCCCACTGTAGCACGTGACTGCTCATCAGGGCTGGGCAACGTGTTGAATTTTGCTGAAGGAGCTCACAGAGGTTTCCTACAGCCTGCAGCATAAGGCAGAGCTCCTCAGTTTTGCAGTTAATACCTTCTGGGATCTGACCCGACCAATTCTCCCACCCATGCTGCCAAGTCTGAGCTCCCCATGGTTTCTCAGTTCATGACACACTACTGCCGTTCCCATGTGCTGGTCCATGCTGTTCCACACACCGCTACACCATGCAACCGCCCACTCCCGCCTCATTGTACCTTCCATCCGGATGCCCATGTCTTCAGAGAAGACAGTAACTACCACTTACTGCGTGCCATGTATTGGATGCTTCTCCTAAACTGTCTTAGATCTTTAGTTCACGAGGTCAGGAAAGACAGAGTCAGGAGAAAGAAAAGAGGGGACCAGTAAAGAGTTTCCAGAAAGGGCATCCTATGGTCATATATATCATAGAGGAAAGATCACTTTGGGCCAGAGAGGCAGCTAGGGGTCAGGAGGAGGCTGGAGTCAGGGAGGAGGCTGAGGGATCAGGAAATAGGCTGAGAAGAGAGGACAGTGGCTGTGACTTTTGGAAGGAGAGGTGGGGCTGGAGCTGGGCCTCTGCTTCACTTACCCATCCAGTACCTATTTTATGGGCAGGCTCTACCCCTGTGGCTGGGATCCAGTAGTGAACAAAGCAGTGCAAAATCCCTGCCCTCCTTCAGGAGAAACAGATACCAAACAAAATAAATAAGGAAAACATACAGTGCATTAGATAAGGACGAGTGCTATAAAGAAAACCCAAAGGAATGGAGAGGGATACAGAAGGAAGCAGCCAGGGATAAAAGTACAGGTCCAGTGGCCACAGAAGGCCTTAGGGTAACTTTTAAGAAAAGGCCCCAAGGAAGTGAGAGGGCTTGTCTGCAGATGCCTGGGAATACATCCCTGGCAGAGAGATGGCCGAGAGACAGGGGAGCCCAAAGCCTCCCAGCTGAGGCTGTGGGCATGCCCCAGGAACAGGGAGGAAGCCAGGGGGTTGGAGGGGGGCTTAAGACGGAGAGGATGAGGCAAGGTCAGAGATGAAAAAAGGTCTTGACTTAAGGAGCAAAGACTCCTTAAGGCTGTTGGAGTCAGCACCCTAAGGGTGTGCCTTGGGCAGACCCCTCCCTGAGCCTGATTCTCACCGTAGAGGGTACATGTGGTGCGGGGCGTCACTGCGAAAGCCTTGATGTTCAGTCCTTGCGCTGAGTCAAAATCAGACCCTGAAAGCCCTAAGATTCTACATGCTAAGTTCTGCAGCCCTTTCCAAGGTGGACTTTCCATTCTGGAGGTGCTGAGACAGTGGCGATGGCGCTGATCTCGGGGTGCAGAGGGCCTGGCTACAGACGAGGGGCTGACTTGGGGCAACCCTGGCCTCTAGGCCTCGGGTCCATAGACACTAGGTCACGTGGCACGGATTCTTGCCCTGGTGAGATTAACCTTCATCCTTCATTCCTTCGTTTATGCTCCTCGTTATTCATTTACACATTCATGCCCTCCCTTATTCTGTTTGCCATCTCCTGTCTTCACTCTTTCCACATACACTCACTTACTTACTTATTAATTTTCCTCTCCCGTGGCATTTTATCCCAAGAATAACTAAATAAGTGCTAGACCGGGGAGCTCTCTATAAGGCTGACTTCTCAGCTAAAAGGTAAGGGCACGAGGGCAGAGAAAATATTTTTTGTATGTCTCTTTCACGGCTTACACCAGCACTTGGCCCCCGGCCTGGCCCATGGTATGTGCTCTGTAAATGGATGCCCGTACCCCTTCATTCACGGTCCACCCATTCACGCCTTCATGTGTTATCAAACCTCTGCTGGGGCCAAAATCTCAGCTTGGCACATTTTAGGAGAGGGATAAGAAAAAAGAAAATAGAGAAGAGTTTACCTGAGCTCATCACCCATCCATTCATTTATTCATTCTTCAGTAAACATTTACTGATATTACTCAGGTTCAAAGTCTTTGCCAGAAATTCCTTCACTGAGGATGATCAAGGGAAGGCTGAGGTTGGGCCAGAGCTGGATCTCGAAGAATAGGTAAAATTCCAGGAATGGCAGGGAGGAGATGTAGTCAGGGAGAGGCAATGGCATCAACAGAGACTATGAGGAACTTCCCAGCCTGGTGTGTTCTGGTGGCGAATGGCGCTGCCTGGTAGGATGCTAGCGGCTGTGTGCTATCAGGAGAGCTTAGAGCAAATCACGGAAGGCTTTAATTGCCAGGTAGAGGGTTTTGCTGTGCTCCAGGGGACACTGACTTGGGCCTTTTCCAAATTCGGGGGAAGGGCAAGGAAGCACCAAAGATCTCAAGTCAGTTGTTCCTGGTGCGGTGGGAGTCCCCGTTTGCCCTAAGAGGAGACAAAAGCCTTCAAAAGATGCCTAAGGTTCCCCAACAGGACACAACAGTGCAACCGGCTCTTACAAAGCCCTGCGATAACCTTAACACAAATGAACTGAGGTATGTGGCCCACATTTCCCTCCCCTCATACACGAGAAGGTGGAAAGCAGGAGAGTATTTAGGGGCAGAGAGCTGGGTGTCTGGACCCATCAGAACCTCCTGGGTCCTCTCGGGAGCAGTGGGGGTTTCCATGGAAGTGTGGGGCCTGGGCTGCAAGGGCCCTTAAGCTCACTAGGGATCCTGTCTTAGCACTAAATGACGCAGTGTCAACTGTGTGGGTGCCACGGTACTAGCCAGCAGGTGTGGACAAAGGGTGCTCAGCCTCTAACCCTGCAGCTTCTCTAGTCTTCTGGGCCCTGCTGGGGCCCCCGGAGAGCTCCTGGCTTCCTCTTGGACCCCTAACCAACAGAATTTACTCCTGGACTTAGGTTTCCCGGGGACCTGAGTTCATCCGGCTGGGCAGGAAGGAGAGTAAACGTGAAACAATGACAAAACAATTGGGATAACTTAAATGCTTATTCTCTCCCACGTCAATGCATTCAGCTCACAAAGCACCTTCGTGATCCTGATCTCATTGGATCCTCATAAGAAGCTGAGGGGATGGGTGGGTGAGGAGGGTTATAATCCCCATTTTAAAGATGAGAGAACTGAAGCCCAGGGAAGTAAAGTGATTTTTCCCGAAGTCACGCCTCTGTTTATGTGTTCTGCTTTAAATCTCTGAACCAGTAAGAGCATGACATCCTGGCTCCGTGAAGATGGTGCATGTCCTCGACGTGAATGGCGCTAAGTGGTTTCTGTGGTTGCCATGTGCCTTTGGAGGAAACTGTGTGCTTTCCTCCTACTTTCTTATGACCTGTGCATTACAAGCTGAGACAACAATCTGTGGTGGGGTCAGGGCTCAGCAGTGTGGGGATCGGGGCTCAGTATGTGACTAGGATCTGGGTTCAGCTGAGACAAGAACCTGACTCTCGTCATCCTGACCTCAGTCCAGTGTCATTGCCACCTTACCTTCCCAGATCTGACCTGGGATCCTCCCATCCGGGGAGGCAGCCTTCGCATCTGGTGTCAGAAGGTGTGAAAAAGGAGGCCTCTCAGGCTGTTGTAGAGGCCTCTCAGGCTCTCTAGGCTGTTGTAACCAGATTGGAGCTCAGGATGTGAAGGTGGAGAGTGAGAGCCTGAAATCCCCGGGATCCTCATGTGGGAGGTGGAGGGTACTAAAGCCAGCCTCGACCGGCCCCCTAGCCCCCTGTCACGTCCTCCTCTCCAGCCTGGGTGTCTCCTCCGCTTCCACATCTTGTAACTTTGGAACTGACAAGGCGTGCCAACTGTCAAGGCCCTGGGACAATTACACACCTGCCTCTTAGGAAAGCACCCTCTCTATCCCGGTGTTTACCAGCGGCCTAGAAGAGGGGGCAGGGGCACACGATGGGATCTCTTGGGTGCTATGATTTTCCTGTAAGAGGAAAATCACTGAGAAGGTGACAGAAGGGAGAAATCAAAGACAAGTTGCATTCTGGAAAGGAAAGGGGGAGGGTTCCTGGTCAACCTGATGATCGTATTCTGAAACTCTGGCTTCTGGACTCCAGGTCTGACTCCAACCATTCATCAGAGCTCAGGTTGGTGTGAGACGCTTTATGGTATTTGCTTGCTTTATTGGCTCCTCGGAAGAGGATACGAGACCCAAGCAGCTCTCTGGAGACAGGACCCCTCAAGGGAAAGCTAAGATTTATGGTTTCCGGAAGCCCTCAAGGTTACTCAAGGCTGGGCAGAGCCAGCTCTCCTCCGCTGCCAGGTATGAGAGAAGGAGGACCTAGAGGTAAAGGAAACCGCAGCACTATGGTGGGAACCATTCCCCACAATGTCTTCTCTTCTGTTACTTCCGGAGGTCTCAGGATGCTGTGACCCCGGGGATCTCCTCCTTCACTGAGAGGAGGATCTGAGGCTGGGGGAACTGGTGGGCCAGCCCAGGTCCTAAAGAACCAGTGTCAGAGGAGGAGCTCAGACCTAGCTAGCCCCAGCCAGGGCCTGCCTCCCTGAGCTGTTACTGGCAGAGTGACCTCTGAAGCCCAGTCAAGAAATACTTGAGTCATTCTGACCAAAAAAAACAATATTGCTAGGGCCCTGGCCTCGAGGCACCTCTGTGTCACCCCATGCAGATCTGAGAAAATAGTGACCCAGCCAGGCTCAGGGAGGTGGCCGGAGTAGCTCCCTCCACCAGCATGTGGCCAGACCAAGGGTGCTTGCCCTTTCCGGGAAACCCCCCACTTCACCCTCCTGTGGACACTGGCCCAGGCCAAGTGGCTCTGGACACAAATATTTCGTTGACAACCCTCCTTCACAGGCACAAGAGGCTGGTTCCCGACACGGCCTTCCAGTCTTCCATGGCCCCTGTGCACAGGGTAAATTTTATTTCTGGGCTTAATTAGGGGACATGCCATAAATATTCATGCAGCAAAATGAGCCCCGCTCCCAAGTGCAGCTGCTTCCCGCTTGGGGGAAATTAACATTGTTTCCCAGCCCCTGAGTAATGAGGCTCCCCTGCTGGAGAGAGGAGCCTTTTCAACAGCCTCTCCAGGACCGAAAGAGAGAGCCACAGTCGGAGGCACCCCCGCCCCGGGGAGCCACCCTGGCCATCCCAGGCCCCTCTGCCTCTCCAAAGCAGGGCAGAGCGGGACTCTCCTGATAATCGGCCAGGAAGGAAGCCCCTCACCAGGGCGCTGGGCAGAGCAGAAGATGCGTGCTCTGTGTCTGGAGAACAGTAGTCCATAAATTACAGCCCGCGGGCCAAATCCACCTGCCACTTGTTTTGGAGAATAAACTTTTACTGAAACACAGCCGCTCCCATTCATTTAGTGACTGGCTACAACAGCAGGGGTGGGTAGCCTTGACAGAGACCTTACGGCTGCCAAGCCTAAGATATTGACTGGCCCTTTACAGAGGAAGTTTGCCCACTCCTTCTCTAGAATCTTCTCATCCTGAACATTTATTATTATTAATAAAAGTCCACATAATATTGAATTCTCTGGGTTTCTGGGAACATGGAGTGGCTTTAGAATCTTGTGGTCTTAGAATCTTAGGTGCACAGACTGTGGAACCTGAGTCTAGCCTCTGCTCACTCACTTCCTCAGCTGTGACTATGGCCAGGCCACTTACCTTTCTCTCTGTCCACGTTCCTTCATCTATAGATTGTGGGTGATGATAGTACCTATCGCATAGGGTTCTTACGAAGATTAAGCAAGTGAGGGGTGCCTGGGTGGCTCAGTTGGTTAAGCGTCTGACTTTGGCTCAGGTCATGATCTCAAGGTCCCGGGATCAAGCCCCGTGTCAGACTCCTTGGGCTCTTTGCTTGGGAGGGAGCCTGCTTCTCCCTCTCCTGCCCACTCATTCCCTCGCCCCCACTCATGTGTGCGCTCTCTCTCTCTCTCTCTCTCTTCCTCTCTCTCCCTCTCAAATAAATAAAAATCTTAAAAAGAAAAAAGTGAGTACTTGTAAAGCCCCTAAGAAAGTATTTGACACAGGAGAAACATTATGTAAATGTTCAAACTCCTATACTTTCAGAATCCTCAAAGTATAGGATCTTAAAACCCCTACAAACCTTGGCCTGTCTGATCTTAGCCTCCTAGCTGGGCCAGGGGAACCCACAAGTTTCTGACTGTGCTAAGTGCTTTACATGCACTATCTTATTTACTCTCCAAAACAACTCTTTGAAGTAGGAATTAACTGCCTATTTACATATGAGGAAATTGGGATTTTACAAAGTTTAGGAGACTAACCCAAGGTCACACAGGGGTGAACTGTAAAGCCGGAACTGAAGTCCAGGTGTGCCTGACTCCAAAGCCTGTCTCAGATATTCCCACCTCTTACCCCGTGCCACAGTCCCCCTTCTGTACCGTTCCAGGGCCTCCCAGATGCTGCAGGACCCCGCCATGACAGGGAGCTTGCTACCTCTGGACACAGCCGGCTCTCTTGCTGGAGCCCACACTGGGATCTGCTCTTACATTTGCCCACTTCTTGGTCCTAGGTCTGTCTCCTCCCAGCTCTGAAAAGCCTAGGTGGGGAAAAGAGGGCACTTCTGGGGCTATCTCCCAACTTGCTGGGAGCCAGCAGTAGTCTGGGCCTCAGGCATTTGCAACAAACTAGACCTGGGTAAAAAGACTAACCTCCAGAGCTTTGGACAGAGCACTCCTCCAGGAAGCCCTCCTTGGTGTCAAGAGACAATAAGGACTTCCCTTTCTACCCAACCCCCCAGCAATCCTGCCTGAACCATTCTACTCAATAAGCCCAGGCCCAAGTGTGAGATTGCTTTTAGTATCCCCTGGGCTCTCTGATCCTTATACTCTGTCTGCTTTCTTCTACAGGGTTTTGAGACCTAACCCCTCCTAGAGTTCCGCGGCACGGCGACGCCCACCAAGGTGCTGACATCACACTCATTCTCATAGCATTCTCCACCAACAAGGGCACTGCCATTCCCATTGACAAAGCAGTGCCCCCTAAGACCCAGAGGGGAGGGTGAAGGGGAAGAAAGAAACCACTGCGGGAGAGCCCCTGGGAGCCAGGCAGTGTGCTAACCCTCTGCCTCATGGAGTCTGGGCTCGGTAGGCAGGAACCCCACTTTAAAGAGGAGGGAATGGAGGCTGTGAGAGGAGCTCAGACTTGCTTTAGGTTACAGGGATAGGAAGAGAAGGAAGGACTCATTGATGAAGCGTCTCCTGGGTGCTAGGTACGTTCACATACATGCCTTATTTCCCCATCAGACACACACAAAGTCAATCTCAAAGGGAGGTATTTTTACTCCTGTTTTCCAGATGTGCAAGGCAATGCTCAGAGAGCAGGGGCGGCTTCTTCCAGCAGGCACGGGGCTGGAAGCAGACCGCGCTGGCCAGGAGAGAGCCCTGTCACCCACCCCCGCCGTCCTCCCAGGGCTCAGCACGCATCCTTTTGGGGAGTGGAAAAGGAAACACTGGGCCCTTTTACAGGGTTTCCGTGTGCATGACGGGGAGCCCCTAAGGATGGCCGGCCTGCCACGGATGGGAGGAACAGTTTATTTTCTCTGCGTGCCTCTCTGGAGCCTTTCAAAGGTGTGAAGTTCCGTGGCCCGCAAAGGCCGACTCTGCCGGTTGCCCCAAGCGGGCCCTGCCCGGGGCCCCAGCCCCCCCCCGCAAGCCCTGGCCTCTTCATGTGCCGCCCCTGGGCCCTCACTCGCTGAAAGGCTAGAGAGTGACGGGCCAGAAACCTGACTCCCGTGTTTATTCACCAAACACAGAGCCGGCCCTCTGGGCCCTCCTCCGCCATCCAGACCCTCCCGCTACCTCTGGGGAAGAGGGGTTTCCAACCCACTCCTAGGTTCGGCAAAACTGGCACACTCCCCTCCAGAGACCAGCCACCAGGAGGAGCATCCAAGCCAGCGCTGCAGCAAGAGAGAGTCTGGGCAGACACAAGGAAGGACTTCCTGCCCCTGAGGGAACATTCGGCTCAGAGAAGGAAGGGGAATCTTGTAAAGTACTATGCTCTCTCGGTAAGGACTCTGGGAAAGTCTGAGTTTCTGTTCCTCACCCCTACAATGAGACTGCATGATTCCCAAGCCCCACTCCCTACCAGTCCTAATAATGTTACGACTGGAGCTTCCCAGCGAGAGTCAAGAGCAGGAGCCCTGCCTCTATCCCAGCTCTACCGGCAACTGACTATGGGAACCTGGGCAGACTTACTTTGCTGTTCTGGGCCTCAGCTTCCCCATCTTTAAAATGGGCACAAGTATTTGATACTTATGAAAGTAGTTATGAATTAATGAACACAAAATACATTCTGATAAGTTCTACCATAAAGCGCTCTACGAGGGTGAAGTAGATTTGTTATTTCCACCGTTCCTGGCATCTTGCTTCCTCCTTCTGTCTTCTCCTTCCCCAAGCTTCCTTTGACCCTTCTTCTTTTCTTTCTTTCCTTCCCCTAAAAGGGCAAGGTAGTATGCCCCTTTCTCTACCTCGCCAGTTAACTGAGAAATGTTGTTGACAAACTGAGAGGTTTTTGTTTCGTTTGAATTTTGTCTTAAAGAACTTAATTGTTTTAAGAATTTTGTTTTAAGAACAATTTTGTTTTAAGAACAGTGGTCATTAGGAAGGTAGGGGGGCCACAGGGAAATACCTGTGAAGCGTCCAAATCCCCTCTTGCAGACTTCTCAAAGGGTCTGGAATATTCCCCCTGCTAGGGAATGTCTGGCTGGGTCTCTGTGAGGGGAGGGCAGTGAGAAATTCCGGTCACAAGGTTGTTGGCCTGGACCAAAGGCCTATTTCTCAATGCGTCCACCTCCAGAGCTATGGAATCATGTACCGCTTAGCGCTCATGCAGAGCGGGCAGTCACATTCATGAGCTGCGGGTTGTTTCCTTATATGACTAAGGAGGTCGCAGGGCTACTTGTTAAAAACTGAGCTGATATCATTGCTGCTTTTCTGCCGCTCCCCCTGCCGCCACCACCATTTTTATAGCTGACCTGACTGTTTTGGTTGGACTGACCTATTGTTTGTCTACATGGACCCATTGCTGGAGAATCGGACTGGCTGTTTGTCTGTAGTGACCAGCTGTGGGACCGAGGGAGTCGGCTGGGGGCTATCCCGACAGGATATTTCAGCTAAATAAACTGGGCTAGAGCCTGCAGTTAAACGGGGCCCCTACCAACCCACCCCCAGCCCCTGTCAACCTTATCGCCAATACTGGGCTTTCCAGAAATTCCATCTCAAATGTTCCAGCCACAAACCCCACCCCATCCACCATGACAACATGTGCAGTATTGTCATAGGTTAAAACTCGGGCTTCCCATCAAGAAAGGAGAAAGCCCAACTGAGGACCTTACAAACCACCCAGCCGCCTGTCCCCCTCAGCCTTGTGGGGCAGCCCTGTGTGGCTGGCTATCAGTCCCATCCCTAGTGGGAGTTAGGGGCTCACTGAGCCCCCAGCACAGTCCCCTCACTTGCCTCTTTAACTCACTTCCTTTCATCGCTGACCGGTCCACAGACTTTCAATGGGGCCATGGCAAGAGAGTCCTCATCCCCTCGGGCCCCATTCACCCTGCCCACCCCCTCCTTGGCCTTTCAGACTCCCAGTGAAAGGGACTTGGCCACAAATTGGAGACTTGCCATTGTCCCCTTTGTAAAGGCTCTCCATTTCCCTCGGCCCCACCCCTCCCATCACTGGGATCAGCAGGGGTGGCCCCAGAGGGGTGGCCGTATCACAGAGCGTCACACAGTCAACAGTCTTGCTTAGAATCAGGGCTGGGGCCTCTGAAACTTGGACTGTGCTTTGGACCAGGAAGGAAGACAAGATCTAGATTTGTCCCTGCTTCCCTCCCCTCCCTAGGTGACAAGTGGGAAGACAAAGAGTCACACAGTGGGACCCGTGACACCCGGTTTTGCCGTCCCATTAGCTCCTTTCCACTGTTTCTTTCAGTACCGAGAAGGCAAAGGCATTTGTCGTTTTTTGTTAATCCAATATGCCGCACCATTGAAAATGTGTATAAAAGCTTTAGTCAGTAGTTGAGGAAGTTTGGGGTCGTGGTTTTGTTGTTTAGCATCTGAAATCAAAAGCTAGAGCCATGAAAACAGCAATTCTTGGTTGAACTACTTCAAAAATAAATAGAAACACTGGCCTGACGAATTTGAAATTCAACTCACAAAAAGGAAACAAAGCCAAATTGTTTTTTCCTGTTTGTAATATTTTTACTCCCACTTAAACATAAGCATGTTTAGATTATTTAATCCAACTTCCTATCTGTAGGTGGGCCTGCTGTGGCCCAGAGAGGAGGTCTACTTGCCTAGAGGCACACAGCATCACGGGCAGGGAGGGGCCAAGCACCTGGGGTGGACCACGCTCTGCCACTCAGGCAGGCGTTTCATTTTTGGAAAAATCTCCGCTCCATCGAAATGGTGTTCCTGGAACTAGCTGGGCGCTGTGATTTGGTTTTGGGAGCTCTGCAGCTTCTAAACTAAATTGGCTTTTAAGGAAAGACTTGAAATTGGTGAAAGAGGTTATTTACAAAGTTTGGTCTATGGGGCAAATTGCAAGATCTCTTAGCCTTTCTAACTTCAGCAGCTCCCTCCCTGAGGAGTTCCAGGGAGCTGTCGGTGAACACCGGACTGGGAGATTCTGAGTATAAGCTGAGCCAGAGAAAAGATCTTCTGAAGAAGGCAGCCTCACATTTAAGTGACCACCGCATAGACTCTGTCTTTATAATGCTTTAAAAAAAAGTAGGAGGTTTTATATTTAAGCTGTTGATATCTGGCTAGTCCTTTTACAGAGTTTTACGAGGAACTCACTAGGAAACGAACGTTTTCCAAAGGAGGAGGGTGACTCTGAAGCTGGCTGTTTGGCTTTTTTATTTATTCCTCCACGTTGTAACAGAATCTTCAGTGTTACCATCCGCCCCCTTGCTCTGTGTATACTGTCTCCCCACGCCCCGCTCCCCACGCCCCGGCCCCGGGATTTACGGCCGGGGAAGAGCCTCCGCATCTCTCCGAACCCCAACAAGGACATGATAACATCATCAACTCATC
Organism: Lutra lutra; assembly: GCF_902655055.1. NCBI lineage: Eukaryota > Metazoa > Chordata > Mammalia > Carnivora > Mustelidae > Lutra > Lutra lutra. Next base: position 160,014,460 of record NC_062281.1, read on the forward strand.
ACTGAGCCATCCTCCTCAAGCAGCTTCTATCTTCCCCCAAGTGTGATAACCATCAGAGGCTGGTAATTCCCAGCCAATTATCTAATCCACATGTTGTCCGGATTGTGTAAACCCCAGCCTGTGAGGATCATAAAATAAATAAGCATGAAATGGTGTATAGTTTCCAATCTCCTCTCACCCGATAGGCCAGGCTGCCCAGTCCCAGCCTCGACTACTTGTCCTTCCAGAGGAAAAACGTAGCTTAGGTTCAAATCTGGACCTGTTTGCTGCTGTTTCTGAAATAGAGGCCATAGACACACATGCCAGACACACAGGCCTGCCCTGTCCCCTTCCTATGCCTCAAATGGGCCAAATCTTCGTTTCACAAATACCTATTCATTCAAATAGTCTTGTCTGGCAAGGCACCAGAATGGGGAGTTAAGACTCTGCATGGTTTGCAGAAAGAAAAACAGAATGGTCCCTCAAAAAGCAAAGGGTGGTAGGAATTTATAATGATGAGAGAGAGAGAGGCAGAAAAGGAGATTCTAGGCTCTAGGAAATGTACAGAATGATCAAATCAGACTGTGTTGTCTAGACATAAACACGGGGATGTCTAGGAGCTGCTCTGTGTGTGTGTGTGTGTGTGTGTGTGTGTGTGTGTGTGTGTTTGTGTGGTGTGTAGGGTTAGGTAAAGATTTGGACTGGACCAGGAGTGGGGCCAAATGACCTCTAAATCCCTTTTTGCCTCTGAAATTCTTCAAGGCTGTATCTAAAAGCCTATAATTCCCAAATTCTATAATTCATAGATCCTATACTTCTCTAACAAAACAGACACTCTTTGATTCAAATGTTATGTGATTCTAAGAGTCTATAATCCAATGAGCCTGTAATTATAAACTGCTATGATTATAGAAGTCTATGATTCCTTAATTCTACCGTTCCATGATGCTAATATTGTGTGATTCTAAGATTCTATCATTCAACGTTTCCTTAATTTAATATTCTAACATTCCACCATTCTCGAGTTCTGTGATTCTAAGAGACCACAATTCTGGTTTTCTATAAATTTTTCTACGTTTCTAATGTTCTACAATTCTAGAATTCTGATTCCCTAGTCCTGAAAGTCCATAATTCTAATGTTCTATGCTACTAAGACCTTAAGGCTTTCCTGTGATTCTATAAATCATTTTTTCAAGAATTCTAATAATCTATAATTCTAATATTTTGGGTTGCCAGGATCTTACAACACAAAGATAGTTTTATTCCAGGTTCTGTATTTTGAAAAGTCTATCATCCTAAGATTCTAGGCTCCGTGATTTTAACATCGTATGTTCTCCAATTCCAACACTTGGCTTATTTTAGGATTTCGTTATTGCAAATAGAAAGTCACTTCGGTTTCAAAGTACAGGAGTTAAGCTGCAGTGGGCAAAGAATCGAGTAGCTCCCACAGCCATCCCCTGAATCAGGCAGTTAGCCTGTCCCAGGGCCGCCCAGCTTTCCTCCTTGGGGGGAACGAGACCTGAAAGTGTCTGGTTTGTGCTGCCTGGGCTCCAGAGCTGCGGGCAGACAAAGGCGTGGGGAGGTGGGGGGCCCAGGGCCCAGGGTCAGGCCGAGGAGTTGGCCCCCACGCCTCCCGGAGGCCCCTCCTCAACCACCAGGTTTCCAAACATCTGCCAGCATTTGGGTCCCTCTTGCTGTCCTTTAAAAGTATCCCTCTCCCTTTCTTGTTCCCCATCAAGGGCTCCCATGACAATCATTTCAAGCAGCTAATGAGTTTCAGATGGCCTTCAGGAGCCCGGGACGGATGGAAGCTGGGGGGTAAGTGTTCTTAGGCCGAGTTTCGTGGGCAGGGGGGGAGGGGTGGGGGTGGGGGTCAGAAAGAAAAATCTTTTGTAGCTGAAGTGCTATGGGCCCCCGGGCCAGGCCTGGAGTCAGAACCTGGAAGGGAGCCTGTGGACAATCCACCATGCTCTCTACCTCCTCACTCGCTGTTTCAAACTTGGATGTAGTAAAGACCCTGGAGCATTATATGAAAGCATCGAGCCCTTCCTAAGGCCAAGATGTCATCACTCACCTGCTGATAGAAGCATCTTTGCAATAGACCGAAATAATCCTTGTCAGAATCTACATCTTCTGTAAATGTCGCTGTCCAGGAAAATGGGAGAAAAGCCCTGGGGCTCGCTGTGGTGCCATCTGACTCCGGCCTGTGCCTCACTGCCTGACCCCAAGCGGGGCTGGCTGTGCGGCACGCTGACCCAGGGACCCCCCAGCACTGCGCCAGGACGGCTCAGCCAGCCTGCAGCTCCTTCCCAGCACCACTCCCTCCCTTTGGAGAACTCGTGTGCCCGCAGTTGGCCTGGGACCCCTGGGGGACCCACTGTGACCTCAAGGGGAGCTTGGGAGACCAGAGGCACAGGAGGGGGTGCCTAGGCTTTCATTTCCGTGGCATTCGGAGAGCCCGGGAGGCAGCCGGTGCCCAGAACCTGGCCAGGATTACACAGTGGGTTCTGTGGCGTTCTCCCTCCCGGCTGTTGGGGGACTTCCGCTGCTTTTAAGTTCTAATTTCGGGATCCACTTAAGTGAGCAGAACATTGAGAAAGGCACAGCAGCGCATTTCAGAAGAACTCACACTGCGCAGCCCACCGAGGCCATTTGTGTCCAGGAATTTCGGGGGACAACTCTGCCACAGGATGTGTACAGTCTCAGGTTGGGAGGGGGTCTCTCCTGGCAAGGGAGAGCAAACCTTATAATTAAGGAACTTTGCCGTTTCCTTGAAGACATCCACAACAACCACCGCGTCCTCCCCGTTGCCTAAACAGGACAAATCCCGGGTTAAGCAGTTCCTGGTGGTCCGCTCACACATGTGCAGAGGGAGAAAAAAACCTCGCCTGGAAGCTGGCCTCCCTGCTTCCCAGCAGCAGCCGCCTCCCTCGCCCCGCCTCGCCCCCCCCCCCCTTGCAATTAGGGGCAATCTTTTGTTGCCTGGAAAGTGTAAAAATCGCTGGCTTTTCTTTTTGCATGCATAATATCATTTCCCCTCCAAGTGCGTTATTTGGTTTGGGAATTACATCTATTTACAAGAGTAGATGTTGCACAAAGGTTGTGTTTATGTGGAAAATTATATCGGTGACACGGGCTGATTGGCATGTGGAGGCTGGGAGAGCAGGCCGAAGAGGCCTTCTCATCAGCTTGGAATAACAAAATGATTGTATTTTCAGCAAAGCTAATTGATCACATACCTCGCTGGGCTATCTGTTTACTCAAAGGCCGGCCAGGCCCTGGGAAGGTGGAGAAGAGAGAGCCCCAGGGCAGTGGTCACCGCCAGACCCAGCCAGCCTTCCAAGGTGCTGAGGTGCGGGGCCAAGACGAGGGCATGGGACAGGTCATGGGGTCATGCGGTTGGACGGAGAGGTGGGCTGACCCTCGTCGGGAAACCAGGCCTGGACCTGAAGCTGGCGGACTGTGCCCTTCCCCCAGGACCCCGGAAGTCAGCGTGAGATGCAGAAGGTGTGGGAAGGGCAAGTTAGAGTAGGATCAGGGGCCAACTGCAAAGAAAAATGAGCTCATTCCCTTCCTCTCTTCCATTTGGGAAGCTGACCCAAGAAGGGCTTTTCAGCTGGTGCTGAGCTGGCTGTGCAGGGCCTCTTGGGAGTGAAAGCTCTGGAAACCTGGCTGGGAATGTCTGCCTTGACTGAGGGGGCTCTGTGGCTTTTCAGGGCTGTCTTTGCCTGCTCTGGGGAGCTCTCCATCAGGGCCTGAGCTGTGAGGCTAAATGGGAGAGACAACATGCAGGAGTTTGGGGATGTGGCCGAGGACTGCATTCAGCTTCCAAACCCACCAGCGGGCAACCTGAGCCCAACGCTCTCTGACACCCTCCCAGAACAAAGACCCTGCTTCTGGCCTTTGGGAAGGAGGTGCTTATCCATAGGCTTGTGACCAGCCTTTCTGGGCCCAGCGGACGAATCAGTGTGTGAAAGGCCTCCTAAAGAGAGATCAACTTCCCCAAACTGACCCGAAGAGGCCAGGCCTCCGGGCCACTCTTCAGTCACCTCAAAAAGCACAGGACTGGAATTCCATTTCCTCCCTAGCGTGACAGCTCCAGTTGTGTGAGGGAAGAGAACAGAAGAGTTGGATACAGTTAAGCAAGAGCTTGTATTGAAAATGACCAATTACTCTAAAAACGACTTGCTGAGAATTAGTCAGGGAACTGATTAATTCACCACTCACTTTGCAAACACAAAGTACCTTTGAAAACCACCCTTTAAAAATAATCTGTCATCCCCGCATATTAGGACGATGGCTGGTTATTTCACAAACTTCCAGTTGGAGTCAGTCAAGTTACTAGTCAATCCTTTACAAACGACGAGGCACAAGCACCAGCTGCTGGTTTGACGCGTTCCAATTGTGGTCTGCTCTCCTTGTTGCTAATCAGTCTTGTATTTAGTTAACATTTCCTAAAACAAGGATCAAGAAATTTTTGGGAACCATCAATAAGGAGGAATCCAAAAATCCTGAATGACCACTGAACCCAACAGCATTGTTTTACAAATGGGAAGAGGGAAGGCCGGCTTATTCCAGCCTCTGCTGATCCCAGCTGGTGATAGAGGAACCAGGTTTGTGGATGAGTTGGGGGTCCTTGGATCGGGTGATTCTGCAAAAACTCTAGGTACTTTTTCTCCAAGCTCAGCCATGAGGTTTTCCCCTTCTATCGAGGGATGAGCTCTGCAAGCCCTGATTTGGAATCTATTCCCAGTGGCACTGTGTATGCACGTCTGATTATCTGTCCACCATTGCATTTCAAAACCTCCAGCCCTTCCGAAAAGACAAGCAGCTTATTAATGTGGCGCTCTTGGAATTGTTTTTTAATTGGAAACATTTTGCAGTGAAAGAACATTAATAAAACCTGAATCCAAATCAAACTTCTCTGTGTATGTTATTTTTACTCCACAGTCAAATGCTTTTATTAGATTTAAAACTTTCATTGTGCTTTTTATCTCTGGCTGTATAATGTTCTATAATAAAAAAAAAAAAAAACCAATGACTTCGAAGTCTGGCAAAATAATATACTTTCTTGGATGTCTCTGTGTGTTGCCAATTAGCTTTGCTGTGAACGCAGGCCCCCATCCATCACCCGCCTCTGGGTGGCTGTAAGGGAGACCTAATTTGTTTCAGATGCCCGGTGCTCTCTGAGCCATTCACCAGCGCCTCCAACCTGCTGAGGAGCGGCTAGGCCAAAAAAAGAGATGAATGACAAGAAAAACCTGAGACAAGCCACAGGAACCCCTTATCAGAATGGGGCCTAGCTCTGCCCACCCCATGGGAGAATCTCAACCTCCATGTCTCCCTCCCAGTCCCTCCACCTCACATCCCCCCACACTCTCTCCTCAGTTTCTTCTCCCCTTGCGTGACCCAGAAGACCCAAAGCTCACAGGCTGTGAGGACTTGAGTAGAGAGAATGGGAAGGCTTATCCTTTTCCTCTAGCTTCCCAGGGCTGGCCGCTGGCCGTTCCCCTCCCAGCCCATTCCCACCCCCTCCCACCTACTCCTTTTACAAGCCCGACTTTTAAACCTCCAGTTCCCTAGGAATTTTATGAATGCTCGACACAAGCCAAAATAAACTCGTAAAGAAAAAGTTTCTAAAGAAGGTCATAGACCCGTACAGCAAGTGCTAAGCGGCAAATACAAAAGTTCTTCGGGTGGCTGGGGCTGAGGTCTGGGTGGCAGAAGGTTGGGGTCAGTGGAAGGAAAGGCAGGGAAGGAGGAATAAGGAATGAAGACTTCTTTTTCTCTACTGAAGAGAGAAAAGAGGAATCTCTAAATCCCAGACCCACTGAATCATTATTTAAAAGAAAGAAAGAAAGAAAGAAAGAGCAAGCAAGCCAGCCCTACTATAGTTTGACTCCTCATTTTAATGAAGCTCTAGACCAGGTAGGCGAGAGATTTGTCCTAGTCACACAGCAAGCTGGTCTATCCAGTGCTGAAGCTAGGTGCTCTGACTCGAAGTCTAGAGACTTCCCTCTCGGTGTGACTGATGCGCTGAGAGAAGGAAACGAAGGGTCTTCAGGGTCATGGAATGTTGTAACTCTCTGGAACAGTGTTGCCCATTAGAGTAGACCCTCAGCACACAGAGCTGGTCCATCAAAAATTCAGTCTCCCAGCAATGTCTCAAGGGCCACCACATTGGTGAGCCCCGATATAGAACATATCCACCATTGTACAAAGTTTTATTGGACAGCAATGCTTGGAGGGTCCAAATCGTTGGTCTTTGAAGACATAATTGTGGTCATGGTGCTAGATGGTTCCTTCCTCTGAGCTTTCATAGGCCCTAGAACTCCTACTGCCGCCCATCATGACACATGCACCCTGGGGGCTGGGGCCCCATCTCTCTTCTCTTTTCACCCCCATGATGACTAGCACAAGAGAGATTCTCAAAGAATATTTAGTCTCAAAGCTTAGGGTTGGAAAGGGAGCTCAACTAAACCACTCCCAGGGTAAGAATCTGCCCCAGAGCCTCCCAGAGGGTGGTCCTATCCACCCACTGTCTGCACATTTCTAGGCCTAGAGACCTTACTGTCTCCCTAGGCAGCCCTAGCCCATTTCTGAAGAGCTAGAATAATGAGAATATACTTTCTAAAATCTAGCTGAAATTTCCCCACTTACATCCTTGACCTTGGCTCTGCCCTCTGTGGTCTCATAATACTGATTTTGCTTTTCCTTCTATATAAATACTCTTCTAATAGCTAAATGTGGTCCAGTCACTCCCTCTTCCTTTTCAAACATGGAACTCACCACTGAACATCTAATTCTAGATGTGGACTGATCGCAGAAAATAACCAATGCCAATCGCCCTTAACCTAGAGACTATTCTTCTGTGAATGCCACACACACTATCAGCTACTCCATTACTCTAATGACTCATATTGGGTTTGGGTTGTGAAGACCACCCAGGCCGTATGAATGGTCCCATGGCTAACGGGATAGACAGGTTAGAGACTGCCCCCGTGCTGAATAGGTTAGATAAGGCCCCTGCCAATATGGCTTTTTGACCTGGGCAAGCAGGGCTCCTGCTCCTGTCCCACTCTCCAGGCAGGCCTACACTTTGGATTACCTTTCTCAAATGTTTCTAGGTCTGTCGCCAATACCTGCCATCACTCAGGGTGGTAGTACCATATAGATGAGATTCCCTGAGATCAGACTGAGACTCACATAGGCTCTGGTCCATTCCTCCCCTTAAGGGCTCTTTCCTACCATCTACTTCATGCACGGGATTGACTAGATGCCCCAAGAGCTCCAGGATTCACTTCTGTGGGTTTGTCTGGGGGCTCTGGTCCTGCTAGAACAGCATGACAAATGGATAACTTCCATTAGCAGCATGGTACTTCTTTCGCAGGGTCTCCAGAATGGTGCTGACATACTGATTTTGGATGATTCAATTGTTTGTATAGACGGGGGCCCAGAGCTCCCAGAAGCAGCATTCACAATCCAAGGAGAGAAGCAATCTACTCTAAAGGTTATGAGAGAAGCAGCCCTGGGTGAGCCCAGAAGAAAGAGCCTGGAGGGCTTCCCAGAGGCAGTGTTATCAAAGCTTGGTCTAAAGAATGAGCTGGGAAAGAGAGAAAAGGGAGAATTCCAGGCTGAGAAAAGTGTGTGTAAAGGGCTCTGAGCACAGTGCAGCCTGACAGTGTAAGCTGGGCAGATTGCTGAACTTTTTTGAACTCCAGTTTAATTTTAAATCTAAGAGAACAGTCTGCACCTCACAGGGCTAAGCCTTCATTCAGTCACTCAAAGAATGTCCTGGGAACCATGAAGCCAGACCCTGTGAGGTGCCAGGAACGTCCAAAAGAGTAAGGCAAGCTCCTGAGCTTGACCCATGCACGATGGCAGTGTGGCCGAGAGGTCCTGACCTCCCTGGAGCCCCACAAGGGGGCTCGTTAACTCCAGCCTTCCTGCCCCTTAAGCTCAATCTTGAAGGAAGCTTAATAAGAGTTGTCAGGGTGGAGAAGATGGGAGGAGTGTTCTAAGCTGGGGGAACAGTATGTGCGAAGGCCCAGAAGTCTGAGCAAGACTGAGATCACTGGGGCTCCGGAAGCAGCTCCATATCCAGTGGCAGGTATGACACATGTCGACTGTGGCTAGAATTTGAGACCGGAGCCTGAAAGGCCTTGAATGTCCTTTGTCGTGTGAGTAAGATGGAGCTCTGGAGGATTTTAAGCCTGAAAGTCATCAGATCAGATTTGCAGTTTGTTGCATTTCTCTGGAGGCCAGTGTGGGGGCTGGGCAGTTGAGTGAGAGGCTGGAGGCTGGGAAGGCAAGGAGGAGGCTGGTGGGATGTCCGGCTCAGAGTTGAGGTTGTCACCAAGGGGCATGGAGGAGGGTCCTGGCCAGACTGAAGGCTCACATAGGAGGCTGATTCAAGGAAAGTTTAATCGTTGGTGGATGTGTGTGGTAGGGGACAGGCAGAGCCAAGAATGACTCAGGTACATGGCGTGTTTGTCCTCCAGCAATTATGGCAATGTTAGCTCACATTTATTACTCATTCATTATGTGCTAGGCAACATGCTAGGCATTTTACACACACGATCTCATTTAATCCTCTCAGCAATTTTGTGAGGCAGCTACCATTTATCCCCCAGTTTATGAATGAGGAAACTGGCTCAGAAAGGTTAGGTAACTTGCCCAAAGTCACACAGCAGACCCAGGGCTGGCATTCTGGGCAGCTCTCAGGGGCTCTATTCTTCTAACCCTCCTGCTTTTCTGTCAGGCTCAAGCTCTGGGCTCCTGCCAGGCCGTCCACACCCTGTCTGACCACCCAGGCTCTCAGGCACGGAATGTTGCCTTGTCTGCCTCTCCCTCAAGGCTTTCCTACACAAGAGCAGGGGCTGTGCAACTGAAGAGACCCATACTCAGCCATCGTCCCCCCGCAGTACGCTTGCTGAGCCCCACCCCAGGCCAGGCCCTGTGCCTGGAATGCAGACGGGACAGACTTGGCCCCTGCAAAGTGCGCTCAGCCGGGGACAGGATGGGGACAGGATGAGAGGCCAGTGCCTGCAGACTCCCACCTGACCACTCCGTCTAAAAGCGCACTCTGCCTGTCTCTGCCTCTATCTCAGCCCCTTTCTGCTTGTTCATAGCCTTCATTAGAGGTGGATCATTTTATAATTCTGTTTGTGCTATCTTCCCCATTAGAGGGAATTTCCCAGTTATGGGCTCAATTGTGTGCCCTTGGAAATCATAGGTTGACATCCTGACCCCTTGTACCTTCAAATGTGACTATATTTGGAGATGGAATCTCTTAAAGGGATAATTAAGTTGATGAGGTTACTGGGATGAGCCCTAATCCAAAATGCCTAGTGTCCTTATGGGAAGAGGTGAGGGGGACACAGACCTGCCCAGAGGGGAGACCACGTGAGGCCAGAGAGAGGACGGTCATCCACAAGCCAGGATGAGAGGCCTCAGAGAAAACCAGTCCGGGCCACACCTTGATTTCAGACTTCCCACCACCAGAATTGTGAGAAAACAGATTTCTTTTGTTTAAGCCTCTGTCCATCTCTGGTACTGCGTTCTGGCAGCCTGGGTCGCCGAAGGTCCTCCCTGAAGGACACTGCCCCGTTCTCCAGGCCTAGCATCGTGCCTTGCCTGTGACTAGGCGATCAGTAAATATTTGTTGATGAAGTGTGAGTATTAGTGTGTGTGTGTTTGTGTTACGCTTACACACCACCACGCATGCAAGGATCTGTGGGCACACACATCTGTGTACAGATGAACTCAAGTGTGTCTGCATGTGTGCCCTTGACCTCTGCATCTGTCACCCCGTGTGAATATGTGTTTATGGGTGTCTTTGCCTGTAAGAGAGTAGACTGAATGGCACACGCTTACGTGTTTATGAACAGAGGTGTGGTGGGTGTGGGAACATGGCTAAGTGTAGAGGGTGCTGTGCGCACCTCTTGAGCCTCCCACCCGAGTGTGCGTCTGGCCATATCCATATACACACAGGAATATGAGTGTATGAACTGCGTCCTTGCGTCCGTGTGGATTCTAGCCCAGGAGTCTGGGGGTCTGAGTGTGCCCTTGCACTCACATGTGTCTGTCCTACACCATAGCTGGAACAGTGGTGGTCTCCGTTCTGGCCTCGTGCTGGGGAGGGATCTTCGAGGCTCCCAGGAAGAGCTTCCCGAAGGAGGCTGAGGAAGGGGGGAGCTTCCCATCCAGACCCAGCTCTGAGGGGCAGTGGAGGGGAAAGGCTGAGCTCCCCTCGAATGCTGTCACTGTCCCTGCTTTCCCAGAATGGGTTACTTCCCTGCCCTGCTAGACTGCCTTCCCCAGTCTCCCTGACCCCACACCACTGCCCCCATACAGACTGCTCAGTTCGGCCATTAGATTGTGCTTACCGGCCGTGTCTCCTTCCTCCAGTGCCTGGTGCCCTGTCCCCTGCGCCTTACTTTTTCTTTTGGAACTCAGATGCCAATGAGGACATCAGGTGGTATGCTAAGACAATTGAGATGTTTTATTCCTCCTTCCGAGGTTCCTTCTTCCTCCAGGGGGGTACAGCTCTGCACTCACTGCCCCAAGGGAGGTGTATGGCAGGGCAGAAAATGCCCGGCCAGCAAGCGTCCCCTGTTCTTCTTTTCCCAAGAGAAACAGCGCTGTGCAGAGAAGCTGAGACAGAGAAATGACACTGACTGACCTGGAAGCCCCAGCAAGGGGCAAGGAGCTGGACTTCTCAGACCCAGGCTGTGCAGGGACACAGAGCCCAAGCTAGGACTCCCCCAAGTGGAGAGGAGGACAAGGATGGCGCTGGTGAGCCTGTGCTGTGGAAGGCAGGGTGGCCACCCAGAGCCCCCAGGGGCCATGTGGCAGCGGCAAGGGACAGGTCTAACGCAGCTGACTGACAACCAGAGCAGCTCGTCCTGGCCACGTTTCCTACCAATTCAGTGAGGAGGGGACTCAAGCACTCAGTTCCTGTTAGCTCTGTCGTGCACACCTGGACCATGGACTAGTTCACACCCAGTGTTCATACCCACAGTTGGCCTTTGCAGGAGCTCACCTCATCTTAGGGGCAGGTCTAAGAGGTAAGTGCTGTGATGGGTCCCTTTGTAACGACCAAGAACCCGAGTTACAGAGCAGCTTGTGTGGCCCAGCATGGCTCTGTACCTGAGGTGGGGCTCCAGTCCACCCTGATCACTACACCACGTCCCGGAATCTTCCCAACCAGTGCCCCCTAGCCCCCGCCAGTCCATTCCATATACTCCAGATGTAAATGCAAATCTCCATGCCACCCTGCCTGTAGTACCTTCCTCCAAGGGAAGCTCACAGACCACTTCCTCCAGGAAGCCTTCCCTAACTGCTTTCCTCCCACCCATAAGGGGTCCTTAGATTTCCCTGGATTTTTCTTTAGGTTTCCCCAGTTCCCACAGGTAGTTTCCATACGGTTCTATCGCTTCTTACCTTGGGAGTGTTAACCCTAAGACTGTGAGCTTGTTTGACACATGAGATTAACCCTGTGGCCGCTGAACACCTAGCACGGAATAGAGACTTGGTACATGTTTGGTGAATGAATGAATGACGTATCTCGTCACTCAGGCCCAAGCTAACTCCTTTCTCCTTTAGGAATCGCCTCTGACCATGAAGAGTGGGTGGCGGGGGAGCAGAGTTGGGTTCTTAAGTCATACCTACTCAGTTCTGTCCCTAAGGTACTGTGGCAGTCATCACCTTGTCTGAAGCTTAATGCCTCTTTATCTGAAGTGGAGCTAATTTGAGAACAAAGTGGTGCTGGCGACAAGCACATGAGACAAACCCAGAGCTTGCCCCTGTCCCTGGGTCTGGCCTACCCGGACTGTCTCTGCCCGGGGCTATTGGCCTGACCTCCAGGGCCCCTGGAGCTTCACCCAGACCCAGGCCTCCCAGCCTCCTGTCTTGGCACCAACTCCAGCTACACCAGCCGCTGGCTTGGCCCTGCAGGAGAACCTCAACTTGGGGGCCGCGGGGCCCCGCGGGGGAGGTCAGGCTGGCAATTTATGGCGTGTGGAACCAGCTCCCTCCCAACACATGATCTGTCAAGGCCGTGTTTTCCTTGGAAAGTTGCTCCTGCGTGGAACCCTCTTCCCGGCAAGCAGCTCTCCCTCAGGTGCTCCCAGAGTTCATGGGCAGGCAAGGGGGAGTGGAGGGGGCCTGAGGCCTCCTGGGAAGGGGCCGTCTCCATCAGAAATAACAAATGCATTTCCTCCGTTCCGGGCCTCAGCCCGAGCACATTCCAGCGGGCAGGGCCGTGCAGGTGCCGAGGGGCAACGGAGCTCCTGGGCGCTGGGAGGGAGGCCTCTCCCGGCTCTACTCTGATTCCACCCACCAGAGACTGGGACAAAAGGGGATGAAGAACACATTTAAGAGCAAAGACATGGTGGGGTGGAGAGTCTCAGAGATAGGACAAGACAGAAAGAGAGACAGACAGTGAAGAAAAGGGGCAAGCAGAGGGCAGCCAAGGCCTTGGTGCGGGGATGGGGATGGTGGAGAGGCAGGAAATTGGAAGAGAGAACAAGAGGGAGTGAGGAGGACTGACAAGAAGCAGGAGGATGATCAGTGAGAGGTGAGAGGAGGCCAGGGGAGAGAGAAGAGCAGATCCATGGGGTCGATCAGGGAAGGAGAGACGGGTGGGGCCAGGATGGCCCAGCCAGGCTGTGGGAGCAGCATGGCCCTGGATCCCCAAACAAAGGGCATGGTTTGGTTCCACAGTGATTTAGAACAAATCCCAGGGCCTGTCACACAAACCTGTCTACTCACTGCCTTCCCAGACAGCTGTGGTCCTTGGACCTCTGGCTGCGGAGTGGGGGCACAGGTCAGTGGGGCCCCCAGAGGACAAGGGGCCACACGGAAAGCCTAGGGTGGAGGGGACTGGGTCTGGGACTGGCGGAGAAAGGAACAACCACCAGGAAGTGGTGGTTGGCGGTCGAGGGACAGTGAGGAGACGCATCAGGCATTCTATTCTGGCTGGGCCGAAGAGGAGGAAGAGGAGGAAACATGGATCCCCAGTTTCTTGGAGCCAAAGGCCACTGCAGTTTTCATAGGATCAGACTCCATTTGAAAGCCAGGCTTTCTAGGGAGCCCTCACTGAATGCCAAGGTCCTCTTCCTGCCGCTGGGGACACCGCAGCGGACAGGAGACAGAAAGCTTACCTCCACGGAGCTTACTCTCTAGCGGGAGGACAAAGACAACAGACAAAACAATGGCATGGGTTGATGGCCTGTGAGGCAGAACCATGTGCTGTGAATAACCATGGAGCCGGGAAGGAGGGAAGGAGCGAGGGGCTGGTGATTTGGACTGGGGTGCCCAGCCAAGACCCCGGGCAGGCCCTGAATGAGCGAGCTGGGGGAATGTCTAGAGGAAAGAGGCGGGAGCGTCCGTGGGGCAGCAAGCAGGATGGTGGGGCCCAGGGGGGAGGTGCAGGGGTGAGGCTGGGTGGGAAGAGGAGTGACGTCCACTCCCAGTGGGATGGGGGAGTAGTGGAGGGTTTGAGCAGAGGAATGACATGAAATGTCTTAGCTCATTGAGGAGACCGTCTTCCCCAGTCTCAGTAAGAGCCAGGGATGGCTGGAACCCGGGCGGTGACAGGAAGGTTGGGGAAAGTGGTCAGGGTCTGGACCCCTGAAGGCAGAGCCAACAGGATGAGCAGAAAAATTGCATGGGGGTGGGGGGTTAGAAGGGAAGACCAGAGTCACAGCCTCCCTGCAAGACCTCTTGCCTCTGCTCTCACCTCCTGGGCCAGAGATCTCCTAGGCCAGAGATCTCACTCCCCTGCCCAGGCGCCCACTCTTCTTGGGACAGCCCTGCTAGAGAGCAAATGCTTCCTCTGGGCAGTGCTCAGACCTGCCGTCCAAGAAGGCTCATCGGTGGGTTTCAGTAGGCATGCAGATGGGATGGCAGTGGCCGAGAGCCCCAAAGACTCCCTGTAGACCATCCAGAGAGGAGCTGAGCCAATGCAAGGGAGACTGACCCCGCCTGGCATCAGATCGCCACTGACTCCTGGTCCCCGTCTCATCCTCAGGGTGCTGCCTCCTGTGCCAGAATGTCCTATTTCCCTGAAGTATTGGCCGCACGGACGGAAGGGAACAGAGGTGATAGTTAAAATAATTCAGTGGGTTATAAGAGCTCATGTGGGTAAATACTGCCACCGAGCTAGTAGTCAATAAATATTGTATGTCAGCATTATTATTATTATTATTTTTGATTTTGCCATTATCATCAGGGATAAAGTCAGACAGATCCAGACCCAAGTTGTTTCCTTGGACAAAGTATTTAACTTCTCTGAGTCTCAGAGTGTACACTTACAAAGACAGGGCGTAACAAAACTTCCTTCATATTGTTGTGACTAAATGCGATATGGGGCCCCTGGGTGGCTCAGTCAATTAAGCGTTCAACTCTTGGTTTCAGCTCAGGTCATGAGCTCAGGATTGTGAGATTGAGCCCCACATCCAGCTCTGCGCTCAGTGCAGTCTGCTCGGGATTCTCTCTTTCCCTCTCCCTCGGCCCTCCCCTCTCTAAAACAAATAAATAAATTTTTGAAAAAAATTAGATAATGTATGTACAGAATTTGGTGCAGCACCCGACACAGAGGAAATATGATGATTGGTGCTCAAGTGGTATGTTGGAATCAGCTCATACCATTTTGTGAGCTGATTAAGTTTTCAGGAATTGTATGATTCAGTTATTGAAAACAGCTGCCAATAAGAGTTAAATATTTTGGGGCGCCTGGGTGGCTCAGTCAGTTAAGCATCTGCATTTGGCTCAGGTCATGATCCCTGGGATCAAGGCCCACATAGAACTCCCTGCTCAGTGCAAAGTCTGTCCCCCCCGCCCATTCCCCTGCTTGCGCATGCTCTCTTTCTCAAATAAACAAATAAAATCTTTTTAAAAAAGAATTAAAATATTTTTAAATTAAAGTATATAAACATGCCATTAAAGAAATTAAATTTAAAAATTATAATACTCAAAGCCCACCATTTCCTAATTATTTACATTTTACTATGATTATCTGTTCTCTTGAGGTTATTTACATCTACTGTTCCTGCATGGTGGAAATACTACATAGTGGCATGCTATTGTGTATCCCTTCCCAATTCTGTGTTGAGCGATGTCATCTTGGTAGCTTAGAATCAGCCAGGATGGGAATATTTACACCTCAGAAATTGGCAAAGCTACAAATCAGCACTTGATTTATTGTTTTCTTGATTAGCTAGATTTTAAAAAGCGATAGAGAAAATAGAATGCAAATCAAACTCAAAAACTGTCATATCCATAACACACCAAACAATGAGGAAATACTCTTCCAAAACACAAAGACTACTGACAAATAGGCAAAGAACCTGTTTACATCATTGATGAAAGAGTGAAGTTCCAACATACATCATTCTTATTTTACTTTCATCTTACTTGTTAATATAAGCAAAATGATCAACTAGCATCTATTTCAGAACCATGCTCTTTTATCAGTTCAACCATAGGTTGACTACAAATATGAAATCAAAAAGCATCCTGTATGAATTAATTGGCTATATGGAGTTAATAATAAAATATGTTTTATATTTTGTTATTATTTCTAAATTGTGTGCTATACATTCTCTATATCTGTAAAGTTTATTTTACATACACACACAATTTTGGGAGATGGTAACATTTATCAAGCACATCGCTGTGGTCATCGTTATTTTATCACTGTTGCTATTATTTATAATTCAATATGGTTTCTGGTGTTGGCAGACTAGTTAATTCAGACCAAACTCCCCTAATAAGAACAACTAGAAAAGCCAAACAATAATAATAAAACACATCTGTTTGAAGGCATTGGCAAGCCAACAAGGCAGTGAAGAGTTATGGGAACAAACCAAACGAAGACGGAAATTCAGACACCCGTGTTTAGCATTTGAGGTGGTTTTTCCCCTGAATGTATTTGCTGATTCCAATAGAGGCAGTTGAGAGGCTGAGACACTGAACAGAGCTTACAACAGACTCATGAAACTAAGGGGACAAAACTGGGAGCCCAGGGTCTGCCAAGAAGGCTTTTGGTTGAGACCCTAATGGGCTGCACCCCAGGAGAAATGAATAACAGAAAATATATTCCACTAATAGGGAAGATAGCCCAGCTCTAAATGATCTTAATCACTGACTGGATAACATGATTCAGAAGTTCCAGTGCCATAGCCATAGACACCTGCAGGAGCCAAATGTATCTCCTCTGGTCGAAGATGCTATGAGCCCAGCACACAACTTATCTCTACAATTTTGTACATAAAATGTTCAGAACACAATCCAAAATAACCAGGCACATGAGACTATGTGAATTAAAAGAAATGAAGCAATAGAAACAGACCCACAGGAGAGCCAGCGAAGTTCATTAATTGGATATGGACTTTAATATAATCATGCTGAATGTGTTCAAGAAATGGTAAAGCAAGGTGGAGAATGGCAACGGAGAAAATAAAGCAATGAAAAAGAATTAATTGGAAATTTCCAGAACTGAAAAATGAAATCTCTGAAATTAGAAACTTAGTGGGTCCATTTAATGGCCTGTTAGATCTAGCTGAAGATGGAATGAATGCTTTAGAAGGTAGGTTCAAAGAAAATAGTCAGAATGACATACAGAGAGATAGAAGGATGTAAAATACCAAAAGAATATAAGACGGGCCTATAATTAGTGTCCCAGATAGAGAAAAGAGAGAGAATGCGACAGAAGCAAGCCACAGAATCAATAAACTTTGCAGAACCAAAGCAGGATTAATTCAAAGTAAACTACACCATGCTACAGTTAAGCTGCTGAAAAGCAAAACAAGCAGAAAAATCTTAAAAACAACCAGATAAAAAAGACGCATCACCACCAAAGGAGCAGTGATTGGATTAATAGTTTACTTCTCAATTGAAGTGGTGGAAACCACAAGACAATGAAGTGATAACAGCAAACAGCTGAAAGAAAATAATGTGATCTAGAATTCAACCCCAGTGCATATGGTCTTCAAAAATGAAGGCAAAATAAAGATATTTTTTAGACGATTTTTTAAATGAGAGAACTTATCACTGGCAAACCTGAACTACAAGAAATATTAAGGGAAATCTTGAAAGAAAATGATCCCAGATGGAAACTTGGATAGGCAGGAAGAAATGAAGAACAACAAAAAGACTGAATATATGGGTAAATACATAGGAATATGGACAGTACAAAATGATAACAGTAACATCTTATGTGGTTTAGAAATATAGGTCATTAAGACACATGAAAGCAATAGCATTAAATTTGAGAAAGGGTAAATGCAGTTAAAGTGCTCTAAGACTCCCTTTTCAAGAAGAAATAAAAGTAAAAATGTAAAGACTATATAATGTTTGATAGTTTGCAGCATATTTTTAAAACTTTATGTAAATCACTTAAAAGAGAGTAAAAGAAGTTAAAATAACCAAACTTTTTTGGAGACAAATTATATAATAAAGGAGACAAATTATATAATAAATATGCTCAATAAATCCAGAAAAAAAAAGGCAAGAGAAGAGGGAAGAAAAAGGAACAGAGAACAGGCAGGACAAATAGCAAACAAATGGTAAGATGTAGATTTAAACCCAAATATTTTAGTAGTCACATCAAAATATAAATAATGGGGGCGCCTGGGTGGCTCAGAGGGTTAAAGCCTCTGCCTTCGGCTCAGGTCATGATCCCAGGGTCATGGGATCGAGCCCCGCATCGGGCTCTCTCCTTGGTGGGGAGCCTGCTTCCTCCTCTCTCTCTCTGTCTGCCTCTCTGCCTACTTGTGATCTCTCTCTGTCAAATGAATAAATAAAATCTTTAAAAAAATATATAAATAATGGCTTCAAATTAATAGATTTAAAAATTGCCAGCCTATATTGAAAATGAATCCAACCATATGTTGCTTTTAAGAAATATGCCTAGGGGCGCCTGGGTGGCTCAGTGGGTTAAGCCGCTGCCTTCGGCTCAGGTCATGATCTCAGGGTCCTGGGATTGAGTCCTGCATCGGGCTCTCTGCTCAGCAGGGAGCCTGCTTCCCTCTCTCTCTCTCTGCCTGCCTCTCTGTCTACTGTGATCTCTCTCTGTCAAATAAATAAATAAAATCTTTAAAAGAAAAAAAAAAGAAGTATGCCTAAAATACAATTTTACAGAAAGATTGAAAACAAAAGCATAGAAAAAGTTATAATATACAAACTAATTTTTTTAAAAGCTGGTATAGCCATATTAATATCAGACCATGCAGACTTTAAGATAAAGTTTCACCCAGGTTGATAGATATAAGATCCATAATCTAAAATTCTACTTTATTTCTGGGGCACCTGGGTGCCTGAGTCAGTTAAGTGTCCAACTCTCAATTTCAGCTAGATCATGACGTCGAGGTTACGTGTGAGACTGAGCTCCATCCCGGGCTCTACCCTGGACATGGAGCCTGCTTAAGAATCTCTCTATCTCGGGGGGGGGGGGTGGTTATGGACACTGGGGAGGGTATGTGATATGGTGAGTGCTGTGAAGTGTGTAAACCTGGCGATAGGTTCACAGACCTGTACCCCAGGGGCTAATAATACATTATATGTTTATAAAAAAATTTTTTTTAAAAAGAATCTCTCTATCTCTCCCAAAAATAAGGAAAAAATTACAAATTCCATTTTATTTCTGTAAATTTATACCAAATAATTTAAAGATGGCAACTACAACAGCACTAAAAAAATCTAAGTATCTAAGGATAAAAACAACATGTGCAATCTACATCAAAACTATCAAACGTTATTGAGCGAAATTAAAGAGGCACTGAAGAAATGGAGGGAGAGTCCACATTCATAGATTGAAAGACTCAATATTTCAATGAAGTCAGTTTTCTTCCACTTTATCTATAGATTCAATGCAATTTCGAACCAAATCCCAGTGATAGGCTTATGATAACTGACAAGCTGATTCTAAAATTTATATAGAAATGCAAGAAGCCAAAAATAACCAAGAGACTCCTGAAAGAGAGGAGATGGGAAATCTTACTCTACTACCAGCTATAAAAACTTACCATAAAGCTCTAGCAAGATACACTAATTAAAGCAAGTTTGTACTGGCTACAAGGATAGCTTAGTAGATTGATGGGGAAAAAAGATCAGACATAAACTCATGCTTTAATGAGTGTTTGATTAAGGGCAAAAATGGCACCCCAGAGCGTTGGACAAAGAAGAGACTTTTTCATAGATAGGACTCAGTCAAATGTTTACAATATGGCAAGAAATTAAAACTAATCTCTTCTTCACACCATACGAAATCAATTCAAAATGAATTTTAGATTTAAAGTGAAACAGAGAACTATAAAGTTCTTAGAATACAACATAGAACATACCCCATGAATGAGGAGTAGGGAAAGATTTCTTGAACAGGATACAAAAGCACTATTCATAAGGAAAATCCCAGCCCAGTGCTGGGCAAGAGAGTTACCAAGACAAACAACATAGTCCCTGTCCTCAAGGAGTTTTGCCTAAAGGGGAAGTGAGTGAAAAAGAATAGATGTGGCAGTGTTTAGAAGATTTCCAAAACCTACGAAGGGGACCTTTGTTGGTTCAAGACAGAGAGCGTGGGTTGGCATCAGGTAGACCTGGTGCAGGGCTGGTTCTACTATCCTAGCTGTGACCTTGGGAAAGTCACTTAAACTCTCTATCCTCAGATTCTTTGTCAGTAAGATGGGAAATCTGCCAAAGGTTCCTTTAAGAACTGAATATGATGACATATGTAAATGCCTGACACATGCAGGGTACTGCACAAGACCTAGCTCCCTCCCTTTCCCACCCAAGGAACAGATTTCTAGTGTTGGTTTGTGCTGGGCTTTGAGAAATGAGGGGCTATCCCCAAATAAGATTCACCTTGTGGGACCTCCCCTCACCCCCACCTTCTCTCATCCCCACCCAGACCCCAGCACCAGGCTGGGCACCCAGGTGGTCTTTAGATCTTCATTAAAAGCTTGTTGATTCAGTAAAGCACCCCGTTCAACAGATGTGATGTGTCTCAGAGCAGAGGACAGCCCTAATTCAAGATTAATTCAGCTGTGTCACTTAAAAACAAACAAACCACAACCCCCCTCCCAAAATCCCTTCTTTTAGTTCATAAAAAAGATAAATGTAAAGCAGTGAGTGTTGGGCTGGACTATGGTTAAGATACGTCCCAGGTTTGGCTCTGGGCTCCGTCACTCACCAACTCTGTGACATGAAGTCAGTTCCCACTTGTCTTCCAAATTTTGGTATCCTACATACGATGGGGCTTTCTGTTCTTCCTCAAAGATGTATGGTTAAAATTAACTAAAATTATGTACACATAAACCCTTTAAGAAATGTGAAATACCCTATGAATGCCAGCCATTATTTTGATAGCAAAAACATTTATTGAGTACTTTCCATTGTCAAACATAATCCTTACAGTCCCAGGAAGTAGTTATAATTATTGACTCCCATAGCTCAGGGAAGGAACTGAAGCTTAGCACGGGTACACAGCATAGAGCCAAGGTCACTCAGCTAAGAAGGTTTGGGGTTAAGACACAAGCGAAGCTAGTCCTGCTACCCTATGCTGCCTCCGGCCCCAGCTCCGCCAGAGCTCAGGCTGAGGCTGTCCTGGCTTTCTTCTCCCGTGAGTACTAGAGTACTAGGTAGTCCCTCGAGGAAGGGACAGGGAGCCTTAGAATGAGGAAAAGGACTTCAGGGTCATTACCACTGATGTCACAAAGATTCATTAATTCATTCATTGCCTTTGTGCTATTTGCTGCTGTGCCAGGCAGCATTCTAAGTGCTGCCCTATCGGTGGGTCCGAGATCTCCACCCCTTGGCACATGCATTCTCTGCGAGGGAGTCATGCATGACAGCAAGCCCCACATGGACTGAAGTATAGGACACATAGAAGGTAGCAAAGATGATGCAAAAAAGAGAGAGGAGAGCGGGATGAGGAGGACGGTATAAGGAGTGGACGGGGAGTGGAGGACCATTTGAAACAGGGTGGTCAGGGCAGGTCTCACTGAGAAGGTGACATTTGAGCAAGGGCTCAAAGGAGGTGAGGAACTGAACCATGGGAGCCGATGAGAAAGCCAGAGGAGAGTGGGGATTCGGACGTGTTCTGTGAGCATCCTGGACTGGATGGCACGGGTGCACGCAGATGACCTCCCGCAGCCTCAGCGTTGGAGGGGTGCCTAGGAGGCCTAGCATCCAACCCCCTCCCACGTTCCTGCAGGAGGCTGAGGGCAGAGGGACAGCGAGGTAATAGTGGCCGGCACCACAATTCATTGGCCCAGGGCTCACTAGCTGGCCATCTCAAGAGCGAGAGTCCGAGTCATCCCACATTAGCACGGCTGAGCTGCTTTGTCATCATGCACGCCTCTCTGTCCGGCACTGCCTGAAGATGGCCATGGTCACGGCAGCGGGCCACAGCCATATGGGAGGACGAGCACAGGACTGCATGGCTGGAGAGGTTTCTCCCACTTCCCCATCCAAAACGAAGATCGCCGTTAGATGATCTTCATACCACAATTTCCAAATCACAGGGGACTGCTCCAACAAACTAGCATTTCCGCTGTGGCTTCACGGGCATTTGCTGAGAATAGCCACAGATCCAACAGTGGCTTCTTGCTCCAGATAATTCAGCCCAAGAGGGTGCCTTAATCCAAAGCAGACCCTCCCAGCCAGCACCTTTGTCTCTGGGGTCCTGAGAGGCCCCAGTCACCCGCTTCTCCCCAGTGCCAAGGGCCTCTGGAGCTGCAAGGTAAGTGAATGAAGGCTTAGCAGAGTCTGTTGAGAAGACATTCTGAAACCAGAGAAAAACAGACTCATTTGCATTCATTTCCATGTAATGAAACAAACATTTACTGATTATCCTCCCACAGGTCAGGTCCTGTGTTTCACTGCAAAGTGGCAATAAATAAGACAAGGTCCTCACTTGTGGAAGATTGCAGAAATGACCACCAATTCTTCTCATCCCTGCATGCCTACATCTTTGTAAAGTCACTTTACAGCTCTACCAATCCAGGAACGGAGTCCGTTTCTCCAGCCCTTGACTCTGGATTGCTCCCCGCTGCCCCCCAACCCCCCAATCTGCTTTGGCCCAGGGAACATGAGTACATGAGACTTGACCACACCTAGCTTGAAAAGCATGCGGACATGGAGCCCCGCCCTCTTTCTGCTCTTGGAATCTGCACCCGCCCTGTATGAAGCAGCTCAGGCTGGCCTGCTGGCTGATGAAGATCCTGTCGCTTCATTTCTCCATCCAACTCCCGGCCACCCACAGACGACTGACCCCAGCAGCAGAACCGCTCAGATGAGCCCAGACCAAACTGCAGACTCACAGAATTGTGAGGTAGGTAAATGGTTGTTGTTTAAGTTACCAAGCTCCAAATGGGTTCTCTATCTCGGGAGCCAGGCCAGTAAGTCAGTCACTGGGACTCGGTGTAAGACAGCAGAGGCGCATGAAGATGGCCAGCCGTCCTCGCCTAAAGGAAACAGGCTCTGCAGCTCCTTCCAATGGCTGCCACACTCACGATTGTGCACCAAACTGTTGTAGACAGTTTTAAAGAGAAGCCAAAGCTAAAGATATTTATGCAAGATCCCCCAGTATTTAAATGTTGACAATGTAATCATCTTTCACACCCTGTAAGTCAAAAATCTGCAGGCCTAATCCAGTCAGCAGACATCAACTTCTAGTTTGATGGAAGAAAGGGAATACAGGTGGCCCTTGAACCCCACAGGTGTGAAATGCACAGATCTATTTATATGCAGATTTTTTCATGAATACAGTACAGTACTATAAATGTGTTCTCTCTTCCTTATGATTTTATTAATAACATTTTTCTCCAGCTTATTTTATTATAAGAATACAGCATATAATGTATATAACATACAAAATACATGTTAATCTATGCTTTATGTGATCAGTAAGACTTTCAGTCAACAGCATGTTATTAGTGGTATTAAGTTGGGGGGGGGGCGTCAAAATGATATGCAGAGTTTTTACCACGGGGGGGTCAGCACCCCCAGCCCCTGTGTTGTTCAGGGTCAACTATACTTTAAACAAAACACTGATTATGATAAGAATAATAATTGTAGTAATAATAATAGTTTTTAAAGAGGGAGTTAAGTGCAGAGAAGGTTAGGCATGGGGGCCACTGAAGGCCAGGAGAGGCACCTAATGCGGTCAGGGGAGGTGAGAGGGCTCCTGATGGCAGGTGACACCGGGCTTGGGTCTGGAAGAAGGAAGACAAGTAAACCAGGTCACAAGGTAAGAAAGATATTCCCACAGAGGGAATAGTCTTCATCAGGGCTGGTGTGGGAGGGCTGACACCCTGTGGGAGGGCTTCCTTGGGCCAGAAGGAGAAGGAGCAGTCACAGTGGCCAGAAAGTAGGCTAGAAGGGTGGAGGGCATTGGTGAACGTTCAGACTTTATTGCCTAAGGAGGCGACAACGTGGTGAGGTCTTTCAGGGAGCAGCCTGGGGAATCAGATGCCTGAATCTGAATCCCAGCTCTGTCATGTCTTCCCCAGGCCAACTCTTGTTGAGTCACTTCCCTCTTTTAATAATGGCAGAACCTAGCGTCAATTTGTTAAAGCACGACAGCATTTATCCATGAAAAGCCATTGAAGGTATAGACTGTTTCATGCTTTTTTAGTTAAATGTTCCTTTTTCCTCCCTTTTTTTTTTTTAAAGATTTTTTATTTATTTATTTGACAGAGAGAGATCACAAGCAGATGGAGAGGCAGGCAGAGAAAGAGAGAGAGGGAAGCAGGCTCCCTGCTGAGCAGAGAGCCCGATGCGGGCCTCGATCCCAGGACCCTGAGATCATGACCTGAGCCGAAGGCAGCGGCTTAACCCACTGAGCCATCCAGGCGCCCTCCTCCCTTTTTTTTTTAAAGCAAATATGCTCATTGTAGAAAATCGCGAAAACACAGAAAGTATGAAAAAGAACATTTTTAAATTCCCCACAGTCCCACCCCTCAGGAACAACCATGATGGCTACTTTTTTTTTTTTTTTTTTAAGATTTTATTTACTTAATTGACAGAGAGAGAGATTGAGTGCTAGAGAGGGAACACAAGCAGGGGGAGTGGGAGAGGAAGAAGTAGGCCTCCCGCTGAGCAGGGAGCCCGTTGCGATGCGGGGCTCCATCCCAGAACCCAGGGATCATGACCTGAGCTGAAGGCAGACGCTTAACGACTGAGCCACCCAGGCGTTCCAAGTGATGGCCACTTTCAGATATCTTCTCGGTCTCCCTATCCTGTGCAAGTATGGTTTGCTTGCCTGTGGTCTGTTTCCACAAAGTTGAAATCATTCCCAATATACAATTTTGTATTTTTTTTCACTTAATGTCATACCATAAGAATTTTTCCCATGTCATTAAGAATTCTTCAAAACATAATTTTTATGAACTATTATGGAAATAATATGCGTGTGTGGGATGTCTTCATTAGGCATTTAGAGAATCCTGCCAGTACTGGAGGTTATTTACTTTTATTTAGCAGTTACTATGTTCCAGGAGTTTCCACATATCAACTTCTTTCATTCTCACACCCTTGAAGGTAGGGGTCAGATGTACTACGCAGGGGGTAGGATCTGTCCAGATGTGCTCTCCTCCCCTCTTCTCCCTGCCCCAGGCCTCAGTGCACTGATGGGTATAGATGCCTGCACCTGTTTCTTCGCCCTCTGCCATCTGGCTGGGTCCTGCTAATGGGAGGCATGGCAGGAGATCTGTTTCTATCTGCTGGGGTCCCTTCGTGCTGGGGCTGGGGCAGGTTGGCTGCCTCCTACTTCTCCAGAGTCGCAGCTTCTGTCAGAAGCCTTCTCCCCACAGCCGGCTCTCCAGCTTGGGCTAACCAAGCCCTCCACTTGGCCCTGCGGGGCCTGAGGTGCTGGAGCTCCCTGCAGGTACCAGTGCTGGGGTGCTGCCCCCTAAGGACTGCCTACCTGATCATGAAAGTCCTTTTGTTGACCTCTCGTCAATGACCCAGGTCAACCATGCCATCTGTCTCCCTCTGCTGCAGCATGTCCACAGCCAAAAATGCACCTGCCCTGATAATGAGCAACTCCAACAGTTATACAATGAAAATTAGACTCCTGGGTTCACTGCCCAAATATGATCACCCTCAAAAGTATACTTTTTTGTTTAAAAAATAGTAAGAGTAGCTGACCCATAGAGTGTTTTAAAGATGAAGAAAGAGGGGGCGCCTGGGAGGCTTGGGTTGGTCAAACCACCAACTTCTGATTTCAGCTCTTGTCGTGATCTCAGGGTCCTGGGATGGAGCCTGCTCGGGATTTTCTCTTTCCGTCTCCCTCTGTCCCCCCCTACTGTACTCCCCCTCTCACTCTCTCTCTCAAATAAATAAATTACATCTTAAAAAAAAAAGATTAAAAAAATTGAAGCACAGAGAGGTTAAGTGATTCACCCATGTCACACAGCTCAAAAGTGGCAGAGCTGGGAACTGAGCTCAAATAATCTGGATACTGAATTTATACTTTGAAACACTACACACACCACCTCTCCCAGAAGTCTCTATTAATATCTATATCTATATCTTTATCTCAAACTCTCTGTTGCTCTTACACAAATTGAAACATGTTATATGTACTAATTGTGACTATTTACTTAGTAATATAGTTTATAGATCTTCCTGTATATCTTGTTCCTTTTTCCCATTTAACATACCTTTATATGCTTTCCTTATGCATAACTAAGCTCTACCTCATTCTTTAGTCCTCTCCTGATTTGCATTTCAATTGGTTTCAGTTTTTTTTGTTATTACAGACAAGGCCACAATAAATAACCTCGTGCAAATATCTATGCATATCAGTGTGGGCATACCTAGGGATTAGATTCCTGGAAGTACAATTTCTAGGTCAAAAGGTAGGCGCATTTTTTTTTTAATTTGCACAAAGATTTTTAAATTCTGTTTTTGCAAAATTGTCATCGATTATGGCTCTCTCAATGGTATCTTTAAGCCTATTTTACTTGGTTGTGTTTTATCAAATTTTTTACTTTTTAAATTTTCATAGTTAAAAATAGTATATTTTAATCTTCATTGTTTATGAAAACAATGAGAGGGGTTGACATCTTTTCGGTTAAAAACCTATTTTATTGAGCCTTACTATGCTGTAATTTATTTAGCCCATCCTTCAAAATTCTCTTTTAAAAATAACAGTGTGATGCCCACCTTTGCACATAAGTATCTGTCTGTATCACCTAGTATTTTCTGGGAAATATTTCTTAAGATAGAATTACTGAGTCAGAGGGCATGGCTTTTTTGGACTCTTGATGTATACTGAAAATTATCACCAAAAGAATGACATTGCCCTCCCCCCAATGATGTTTGAGAGAGGTTCCCCGGCCCACCTCACCAGAACTTTTATAATTTTTAAACAAGTGCCTATAAATAAGGAAAATGGGATTTCAATTTAATTTCCATTCCCTTGATTTCTAATGAGCCAGATTAAACATTTTTTTTCATATCTTGGCCATTAACATTTCTGTGTCTGTGAGTGCCTTTTTATCCATGTTTCTACTTTTAGTGTTTCTCTTACGGCAGGTGAACACCAAACGTTTTTAGGTAGGTCAGATTGGCACATCAGTTAAATCCCTACTACACAGACAGCGTGGAGCTAGGTGTTTGAGAGCCATAATTGAGATGCAATAATTATTCTTACAGATCTTGTGATTTCGCCGGGCAGAAAAGCCCATACACAGAGAAAGCAATTAGAGAGCAAACCAGACAGTCTGTAATCAAGTGCTAAATGGGCAGCTCAGATGCTACGTGCTGTGAGAGCTCAAAGAGGAGAGAGAAGAGCCCCGCCAGCGTGGTCAGGGAAAGCTTCTCGGAGGAGGAGCCCCACACAGGAGCTATATGTTTCAAATGTGACACTGACATAGTGACACACACGTCTCTCCTCCAGCAGGAAGGATGTCACCTTGATGGCTCTCCCAACACTTCTGCGGGATATCAGTCTTCGGCAGATAAACTGGTTGACCTCTGCCAGGGCTCCACCAGGCCAGCAGTGGTTGGCCAGTCTCATCGTTGCCATGGTAACCACAGCGACAACAACTGACATTTATTGGGCTCTGACCATGTGCCAGACACCCCACGCTAAGTGCTTTCTATTTATAATCTCGTTTAAGTTCCTGGCGAGCCTATGAAGTAGGTACTATTGTTACCTCTTTTACAGATGTGGAAAGTGGGGTTAAATAAGTCACTCAAGGCATCAGGGAAAGTGTTGATGAGCTTGGTCTCTGACCTCTGTTTGTCAGCCTCCAAGAAGTACCTTCTATGCCCAGGCTTGCTGCAACAGTGGGGGCCCAGCCAAGCCTTCTCTCCTGCCTCCACTCAGAGCTGGAGGTTCCCTTGGCATGACTGACAGAAAGACTTAAGGCGAACAGGTCAGAGTCCTAAAAGTTCAGTGAAGACTCCCTAAGCACATGCTAGGTCCAGGGTGAGGCATGCCTGTCCCCACGGTACAGGGAATCGCCCAGGAGTAGAACAGGACAAGGCTATGATGAAGAGTCAGGCTTCCAGGGAAGAGCACGAGGAGCACGGACAGCAGAGGGGGGTCCCCAAACCCAAGAAGGCAGTTGAGTCAGTCCTGAGAAATGGAGGGGGTACCCGGGGAAAAGGAGGGGTGGAAGGGCATTCTAAGAAGAGAAAATAGCTGAGCTCAGAGCCAAGGTGGAATGCAGTGTGGGCGTGAGGGCGGGGTAGACACAATCACAGTGTGTCCCTTCATCACAGTGCTGACCACACCATGTGGTCATCCTCTGCTGACCCATCTGTTCTCCCCAGTGAGCCACGTATGTCCCCAGGGCAGCAACTACATGCGACCGTCCCCTGCAAACCCACAATGACAGGAAGCCTAACCTGTATTGTGTGGGCAAGACATGTCCAGGAAGGAAGGATCTGATAGCAAAATCTCCATCAGGGAGGACTAAGCACTCAAGATTTCACCAAGTGAGGCAACGCCCCAGGGTGGGGACTCCTGTGCAACCAGACCGTGCACCCACTGATGACAGCGGCCAGTCCACTTCTCCTTCCTGTCCTCCAACACCAAGTTGACCAGCACAAGCCTGTGACCAATAGAATAATAACCACTACTATTAGTACAGGAAATACATAAAGATTACGTGGAAGGCACAACTCTAAGTGCTTTGCAGAAATCTTTCATTGAACCCTCCAAAAAATCCCATTATACTCATTGTACAGATTGGAAAGCTGAGGTACAGAAAGGTTAAGTAACTTGCCCAAGGTCACTTGGGAGATAGTACAAAACAGGACTTCGGAGCAAAGGCAAGGGGATTCGACCAGACCCAGGTTCAAATCCTAGCTGTGTCACTTAGCCTCTCTGGGATGGTTATTTATATTCTCTGGCCTCAAGTTCTCCCATATGTGAAGGAGTAATAGCAACAATTTTGCAGTTCTGTGGTGAGGAGCAAATGATATAAATGGAAAGCACCTAGCTCCGTGTTTGGCACACAGCAGGGACTTCGAAACCAGCAGCCATCATTTTTTTTTTTTTAAAGATTTTATTTATTTATTTGACAGAGATCACAAGTAGGCAGAGAGGCAGACAGATAGAGAGAGAGGGAGAAGCAGGCTCCCTGCAGAGCACAGAGCCTGATGTGGGGCTCGATCCCAGGACACCGGGACCATGACCTGAGCCAAAGGCAGAGGCTTTAACCCACTGAGCCACCCAGGTGCCCCAGCAGCCATCATTTTTGCCCGGAAGTCCCGCAAGTTCTTATTCCAGTGAAGTCAGGCCACGGGTTGCCCGCATGGTCCCCCCTGGTCCCCTTCCCCTCAGACACAACCTCTTCTCCCACACACGAGCCACTCGCAGGAAAACGTGTGAGTCAGACCCCTGGTCCACTTGGGCCTGCTATTCCCTAGTCAGCAAACTTCTTCCACACGGAGCAATCTTTTCCACTGCTCTCAGCTGCCAGCAGAGGCCGGCATTAGAGAGCGTCTTGGCTCCCATTGGAAGAAAAACAAACTTTGCAGAAAAATAAACACTTTTTTTAAAAAGTCCTGTGGTTTTGCATTCAAGACCTAATAGTTTTTCCTTTCTTTTTTTTCCCCCCAGATACCACAAATCTTCTGCTGGAGGGAGAAAAAAGAAAAAGTGACTAAGAAGAGACTTCTAGATTGTTTGCTCATGCAAACACACACCAAGATGGCCGCATTCAAGAACGAAGGTCCGGCCTCTGTGCTGCCATGGGGACACCTTCAGGCAACAGCTCCTGGAGACTAGGGACTTCTCTTCCCCACTCTCTAAGCTGTCCCTTCTGCTTACTTCCAGGCTCTGGAAGGGGGCGTCTGAGTGACTTTTCTCACCCACTCCAGTTACTTCAGTGCTGTAATGGGCAGACACAGGCATAAATGTCAGGGGTGCTCAGACAGAGGCTCTCGTGTGATAGGCCTATGACATTTTAACTCCCAAATACAGTTGCCTCCCAAAGTGAGGCTGGCTGGCCAGAGGCCATTCTGTTCCAGGGACAAGTCTAAAATAGGAAACTGTTTCTTAGAGAAACACAAAACCACCGCCTTTGAAAACAGCCTCCACTCTGCCCCTCCATCCCTCAGCAGGGCAGGGACAAGAAAGCTGGAGTGACCTGAGCAGTGGTCGAAAACTCTGGGTGAGCCATGTGCTTCAGACAGGCACGGGTTTCCTCGTCCCGAATCTCTGGCAGTACCAACCCCTGCCAGGCAGCAAGGGAGGCTGGCAGGTGTGGTGATGGAGAGACACAACAGGTAAAGTACCTTCTACAGGAATCAACACACAGTAGGTGCTCTGTTCATCTCTGTTCCCTTAGATCCAGAGCTCCTGAACCTGCCCCGTGGCTCTGGAAGTTCTGGAAACGCCCAGAGGGGTACACGATATTTTAAGTGCACACTCTCACTGGTGAGGGCATTCACTGAAATCTCAATGGTCAAATACCCCAAGAGGCTAACAACCACTGGCTTTTTTTTTTTTTTAAAGATTTTATTTATTTATTTGAGAGAGAGTTGGAGAGAGCACAAGCAGAAGGAGAGGGAGAAGCAGACTCCCTGCTGAGCAGGGAGCCCGATATGGGGGTTTCCAGGGGTTGGATCTCAGGATCTGAAGATCATGACTTGAGCCAAAGGCAGACACTTAACCATCTGAGCCACCCAACCACTGGCTTTTTAATTTAACTTTACAACTGAGAATTGAACTTTCTGAAGGCAAGGACCCATCTCATTCATCTTGGTATCATCACAGCACAGGAAAGGCCCAGCATGTTAGACATTCAATGGCATGAATGAATGAATGAATGAATGAATGACAAATGGCTTATTCCTTCAAAGAATTCAGCGCCCAGTAGAGGAGACATAGAAAAAAGAAGCATAATACAAGGCAGAAAATGATACAGGACAAAAGTAATGGGAAAGTGAAGGGCGGCAGGAGCCTTGTGCAGACACACATTTCTATGACCAGGCCAGGGAGCTGGGCTGGACCACGGAGTGGGGGGCAGTAGATAGAAGGTGGAGAGGGCTGGGAAGTCATGTCAGGAAACATGGTAAAAGAAAGAATCACAAACTTTATAGACACATGGACATTTTTTTAACTGTGGTTTTGCATTTGGGGCCTAATGGTTTTTCCTTTCTTTTCCCATACAAGCTGTCCAGTTTGGCGAGAGGGAAGGATCCGTTGGAGGCAGGGGTGGGAAAGAGGTTTGGAAAGAGAGGTTGGGTCACATCCTGGGGGGCCCTGAATGCCAATCTGCAGTCTTGAAGCAGCATAGCAGCTCCGCACGGGGATGAGAGGGAGAAGGGACGGCGGCCCCAACCCGGCGAGGAGCTGCTGCAGGGCTCCAGGGGAGGGAGGCTACTCCCCCCACCCCCACCCGGTGCAGTGCCCATGGAGGAACCTGACAAACGCTAGGGCGGGAAGGAGAGCCGAGCAGCTGGCAAGGGAGTCCGTTCGCATGGAGGATAGTGACGAAGAAGCTGTCCTCCGAGAATCCTCTGACTCTCCCCAGCCTGACTTACTGCCATTTTTTAGATTCACATAACAGTACATTTTAAAAGACTAAATTAAACTCAGTTATAAGAATAGAGAAAAAAAATTAAACGCACTTATCAGAATATATAAAGAGAGGGGGGAAAAGATTGGCAAGACTGAAATTGCATGAAGTGTTGCTTTCTGCCTCGTCTCATTGGTGTCCGGGCATTGCTTCCTGAGTCCAGGTGCCTCCGAGACTGAGCACACTCACTTTGCGGCCCCAGGGCCTTGGTTCGTGAAGATCCTCCCCTGGCTCCCACTCAATAACTCCTTTCGTAGAGCAGCCTTCCCTTGCCAGGGACTTTTCGGAAGGCCTGCAGCCACCGGTTTCCATCCAGATAAACACGGCAGTAGGGTACAGACCATCAGGTCCGGGTTTCTCCTCGAAGCTCCGGGACCCGCTGGAGACCCCCACACCCACCCCCGGCGCCCATCTTTCCTCTCCGGCCTGCTCTGCGCAGGCGCGGCCCTGCAAGTCCGGCTTAGCTCATTTACAGCTCCCAGAACCCCCTGGGGCGGTGCCCCCGGAAGCCTCACCAACGAATCAGGACGCGGAAGCACAGGCCTTGGTCGGTGAGCAGGGGACCCAGCACGTCCGCCGTGGAGTCACTGGTCCCAGCTCTTTTCTTCACACACACGGATGCAGGGCTTCGTGGGTAGGGTTAAGGACCCTCAAGGATTTCACGAGAAAAGGTAAAGGGTGTTCTGTCCATGCTGGCTCTAGTCCCGTGCATACATGTTTTGTTTTGTTTTTCAGATGCGGGAGGAATTGTTGAGTATGAGGCGCTTTGGGAGAGCAGGTAGGCAGCAAGTCTCTGTGATCTGTCTGCTCCCGATACCCCAAAGCCGCTTGAAGGGACTGGACCTGATTGCGCTGTCTGCCTCCATGGGCCAGTCTGAAGAATGGGCTTCTACAGTGGGAATCAGTAGAGGCCCGCAGACCCACGATAAGAACTAAATTCAACAAGTCTCAACGAGAAGTACCGGTGATCTGCCTATTTGAGGCAAGTAAGATCTTCCTCCAAGAAAGGAGCCACGGGTCTTTCAAGGACCAAAAAAAAAAAAACTTGATTTTTAATGCAATCAAGAGACACAATACTGGAGAAGACCTAGAAACTGGGAGACGTGGGTTTCGGTGCTGGTTTTGCTACTCCTAGACATAGGACTGGAGAAGACTCTGCCTGCCCAGCTTCTGCTGGCCCCTTGGGTCCAGGGAATAGTCTTTACTCTGCGTCCATGACTTTGCTCCTTTGTTGTGTTCTTCCAGGTTTTGCATCAGCTGAACTTCTACTTATTCCTCAAAGCCGGGTGGAAATGCCCTCCCAGCAGCCCCACAGGTGGAATTCGTCTCCTTTCCACTTGGTACATGGAGCACCCCTTTCTCTCTCTCACTATTTTGCTACCTTGTATTTTATATATTCATTTAATCATTTCAGAAAGTGTGAATTTATTTGACATAATCTCCTGAGCA
The DNA here is from genome assembly GCF_902655055.1 of Lutra lutra. Lineage (NCBI taxonomy): Eukaryota > Metazoa > Chordata > Mammalia > Carnivora > Mustelidae > Lutra > Lutra lutra. The sequence continues at coordinate 160,046,937 of NC_062281.1, forward strand.
CCTACTACAAGCCAAGGGTTGGGCTAGAATGCTGGGAATGTAATGAATAAGAGATTGTTATGGGCTGAATTGTGTCCCCCAGAAAAGAAAAGTCGGAGGCCTCACCCCCAGGGCCTCAGAATATGACCTTATTTGGAAACAGAGTCACTGCAGATGAAATTAGTTAAAATGAGGTCATGGTGGAGTAGGGTGGGCCCCTAATCTGATATGACTGGTGTCCTTACAAGAAGAGGAGAAGAAACACAGAGATGCGGACACACAGGAAGAACACCATGGAACAGCAGACGCTGAGATTGGAGACAGGCTGCCAAGAGCCTGCAACTACCATAAGCTGAAAGAGGCAAGGAAAGGTTTTCTCCTAGAAGCCTCAAAGAGAGTATGGCCCTGCCAACACTTTGATTTCAGACTTCCCAACCCTAGAAGAAATTTCTGTTGTTTCAAGCCACGCAGTTTGTGGTACTTTGTTATGGCTTCCCTAAGAAGCTAATACAGAAATTTTCCCCACTTTCAAGGAACGATACGTAAACAGATAATTATAAAAGAGCATGGGGATGCTATAATAATAAGAAGTCCTCTGTGCCAACACAGAGAACATGGCAAGTAACTCAGTCTTGGAAGAGGATCAAGATAGGGTTCCCAGAGCAGGCCCAATTAGAGCTGGGTTTTGAAGGATGAGTAGGAGTTTTCTAAGAGAAGGAGCACCCTAAGCAGAAGGAATCGCAGAACCATGCGTGTACCCTCTCAGTCTCTCCTACTGGATTGTGCTTCCTGGTGGCCTTAGCACAAGGTTCTGCCTTTGACAGATGTTTAACATCTATTTCTTAGACTTGCAGAAACACTGTACTCTGGACAAGAAGAGAGGAACAGACGACAGAGTGTGGGTGGCTGCCACCTAGAGACAGGGGAAACTGAACTAGTCTGACTCCCTAAATAGAGAGCAGATGGAGGGCAGCAGCAGGGGTGAGAGAAATGAGGCAACCCCAACAGGGCTGGCTTAAAAAAAAAAAAAAAGAATGAAAGAAAGAAAGAAAAGAAAGAAAAAAGCGTTATTCTCTAGGGCTCCAGCTCAGCTGGGAAGGAAAGCAATTTATGGCCAAAGGAAGTAGGCTGACAGTAAACAAAAATACAGTGACCCCTGAGTTCCCACTGGACGGAAGATAGATGGTGCCGTCGTAAAAATGAGATTAATTTTAATAAGGGCTTTCACCAAGCAGCAGACCCCGGCGGCCAGAGGCCTGTCAGAAGGCCGATGACAGGCAGCATCGCTGATGGATGAGGCTGACCCCAGCGAGCTGAAGACATGGGGAACAATCGGAAGCTGGGGACCGGCCCCTGGCTGGGGATCAGACAGCTGCTGTTTCTGCTCATTCTTTTTCCTAATGGTCGGTGTCCTGGAGCTGGATGCCCACGGTCTGAATCTCTGAACTGTGGCTCATCCCTTGCTGAGACCACAATCCCGTGTTTCCTCATCTTGATGTGGCACTGGGCTTGCATACCTCCAGTAATGATAAGCTCACCACCTAGAAAGCTATGGGACAGTGTACCAGATGGGGTCACTCAGGAAATGCCCACAAATGTTTGCCATAGAACAATCCTCAAAGACTATGATCAGTCTTGGTTCAAATCAGCAGAGTTCCGTTTAATAAACACTGTCTGAGAGTTCATTATGCAGCAAAAGTATGAGACAAGAGATGGTCAGGAATGAGTTCCTGCCTCCAAGACCTTTCAGAAGGGAAAACAGACTGTGCCTCTGACCCTGACCACAGAGTGATGGGCCCTGACCCTGGTTCTTGACTGAGCCCTCATCCACTTGTAGACTCAGCCATAATCTTGGATAGGAAAGTAAGCCCTGAACCTAGTTATAGATTAAGCCCCAGGCCCAACTCAGACTGGGTTACCTGCAGGCTGAATCCTAATTCTTTTAGAGCATGGGGTCCAATCCTGGCCACTACTGGCCCTGACTCTGGCCCCTGGCCCCAAACACAGGTGCCTATTATGGAATGAAGGAGATGGTGAATAAGGAGATACAAATGGGCCCTCATCACGTGAAAAATGTCCAAATCCTTGATGCTGGAGGCAGACATCTTTCAGACACAGAACTGCGTGAGTTACAGCTTCTGCCTTTGGAAGCATGCATAGACACTCCCCCAACGTGCTGCCATAGCCCTTGTCTGTCCTGCCCCAGGACTCAGTCACCACGTCACTGTATGTGTTCACAAACACACACACCACCACCGCCACCACCACTGGCCTCTGCTCTCCCCTGATTTGCTTGTGGCCAGGCTGCTTTAATCAAACCTTCCCTTCGGCCCCACTTCTGAATACCTACTGGGTGCTGGGTGCTGGGTCCTGGCCTGGTCAGAGGAACCCATGGACCAATGGCCTGGCCTGGCCCAGACACCAGCAAATATCCTGTTAGGTCTTTAATTATTTACTTAATCAACAAACCAGTGAGAGGGATCACATTGCAGAGAAATGGTGCCCCATGGGGTTTATGAGGTGAACACCTGCCAGCAGAATAAAACCAGCCCTCATGTCTTTTGAGCACTCAAACCCCCTGGCATCAGACAGCCCGATTTCTTGTCAGCCATTTCCCCGATCATGTATCAATAGGTGTCACACAATCAAGTCCTGGCTCCCAAGAGAGTGTTTGAAAAGTCAAAGATGTTTGTCTAATGCAAACCGATGTCATGTCAGGAATTAGTTTGACTAATAGGCCTTTAATTAGATCCTTGTGAGGTCTGGGTCCCAAGCAGAGGCTTCCCAAGTTTTCGTTTAGAAGATAAACTATCCCTTCCCCCAGATTGTCACCATAAATCTCCTTTCCAGCATGCACTCAGAATGGCACAGCAAGGCATAGATTCATTTCTCCTGCCAACTTGGAGAGTCTAGGCCTACAACCCAAGGGACAAGGGCCTGGGAGCTTCCTGCAGGCCGGGCCCCTCACCAGAGGAGCCGGGGGAGATGCCTGGCCCATGCCATCTGCTCTGGCTGGGGACCAGAGCTTCTCAGCAGGGCCAGAGAGGCACTTTCCCAAGCAGCAACAGGAAATGTTCATTTTGTCAACCTGAATAACCCTTGTGAGGCCAATTCCAGGGCACAACAGAACAGAGAATACAATTTGATCATCATCCAGGGCATTTCTCTCAGGGGAAGGAACATGGAAATCAAGAGAAGCCTGCAGAATGAGGTCATCATGCCACCCAGGCAGGCAGGAGGGATCTCACACAAAATAACATATGTGGCCCACCAGCCACCGAGCAGGTGCCTCATTCATGACAATGTGGTGATTAGCACAGAATCCCGCCTCTGCCTTGAACTTACTCAAGAAAATCTTGGAGCACCCTAGGTCAGCTCCACTGCAAGGGCATCCCCGGGCCTGGTGCCAGCCAGCCTCTGATTAGTTACCAGTTTGAGTTTACAGATATTGAAAGAAAGCAACTAGAAATGTTTACAAGTAGTTGGCATTGGTCTAACAACTTTTATTATATTTCCCAAAAGGATTACTGATCAGCAAAAGATTGCAAATAAAAACAATGCCTCAACACAAATCCTTTGAGATGAGGAGGCATGGAAGCTTCTGAGATGGGTCTTATATACCATTTTATACATGAGAAGGTAAGGCTTAGGGTGATTAATGTGCCCAAGTCCTCCCATCCAAGTGGTCTAGCTGGTCTTCCAACCCAGGTCCTAAAGGTCTGTTACTTACAGTCATTATAACCCGGGGGCCAAGGGAGTTACATCTCTGACCTCCATGTGTGGCTAATAAGAAAAGGTCCACAGTTATCAGAGACAAAATCATGGGCATCTTGTCTCACCTCTGCAATCAATTCACCCGGTGAGTCATTTCCTCTTTGGGGCCTCAGTTTCTCCATATGTACAATAAAGGAGGTAGCGAGTTATACTGAAGGCCCCTTCCTGCTTTGACCTCCTGAATGTGATCATAGACTCCTTCAACAAAAAGGGACCTTTGAAGTCACATGACCAGCCTCCCTTCCAAAGCAGTCTGGGATTCCTGTAACCCCTTGTAGGCTCTCTGCGTGTGGCTGTGATTAAATAGCTCTAATTTTCAGGCTAGCATCTTGCTTCCAAGGGCTTCTCCACGAAGGGTGGACAGAGTCTCTTTGTTGTCCTCTGGATGGCAACCTGATCACTCTTGCCCTGGCGGGGGACGGGTTACTCCTCAGAGTCAGGCCTGGTCTTCACTCGTAGATTTCAGCCTCAAGCCTAACCAGATCCCACCTGGCCAAGGCATAGCTCTCCTCTGCTGCAGAGAAGGAGAGGACAACCTAGAAGCCACTTGTGCTTTTTCCCTGGAGAAAGCAATGAAATTCCCTTTTGCCTTCAAACACTCAGGGATTCCATCCCTTGAGGGGTTAGAGACCCCAAAAGCTGCCATCTCCTTTCACAAGAGTCCCAGGGGGTGTGGGGAGTACCTAGGGCTTTCCCAGGGCCCTGGGCTGGCAGGAGATGGATGCAGGTTGTATGAGATGGTGCGGGTGTGATGTATAGCCGTACATGCTGACTTCCACTGCACTCTGTCGAGGACGCAGCCCTGCCTAAGAAAGCTGACCCCAAAGACACAGTCCTACAGCCCTCATCTAAGTAGAGGAAATGAGCAGCAAAGGAACTGGCCCAGCTCTGTTGCATGCCACCCCCTCTACCTCCCACCCCAGAATACTGACTCTTCTCAGCTCTACCTGCCACGGTTGATTAGAAAGTGGGAAGCTCCAACTCTTGTCAATGCTGAATGAAGTGATCAATGACAAATTCAGGGGCTCCTGAAACTGGGAAATACACAGAAACCCAGGGTCAGGGAATCATGCAGCAAACATTTCTTGAATGTGTATGGGGGCTGGGATAAACCCTGGAGACTTGCAAGTACAGGGACGTCTAGAGTCAGAGAATCCTACAAATGGAGGGTCGTGGACTCCTAAGGTGTTAGAATCCTTAAAAGTATCCAGTAATAGAATCCACAGCATTAGAGAAATGAAACCTAGAATCACAGTCCTGCGCGAAGGGTCCACAGAAGCAATAGGAGTTGTCGGAGGTCTCCACATTTTATGCTCTGGGGCCACCAGCCAGCCCAGCCCTGTGGCAGGCAGCCGAGTTCAAAGGAAACATATTCCCACCACAGCACCAGGGCAGGGGGCAACCAGCACTTGCCAAGGAGAGGATGTCGGCCTGAAGACTAAGAATGGGAACAAATGGCAAAAGCTCTGGTGAGGCATGTGGCTACCTCTGAAATACAGACCAGGGGCAGAAGGACTCCTGATAGGATAAGACGAGGCCACAGCTGGAAGCAGAGCTTCTGGGCTGGCCTCACTTCCTACTAATGGAGGAGTTCCTGGCCATGGGTGAATCCGAGGCAGGTGGGCCCATTGCTGGCCAGCTCTGAGGACAGCTGGCTTGGATATAGCTGATATCGACCTCCCCACTCTGCCTGTGGCAAGTGCCTCACTCGTGGAAGAGGATTCCTGATTCTTCTTCCCACACTGGGGAGGCCACTCTTGACAGGATCAGGTATGTCACAAAGGCAGGGAGGCTGGAGGCATAGGGCATGTTCCCAGGAGGTAGACATCTCAGGTGTCAAGAACATGGAGGGCCACTGAGAGAGAGAGAGAGAAAGAGAATGAAGAGAGAGAAGATAGGGAGAGATGATGCTAGAATGTGATATTAGGGTCAAATGACAGAGGTCCCTGTGGGTCGGGGCTGGACTCTGCACATGTCTGCCGCATCTCTGCACAGCATGGCCCGCGGCCCAGCCAGAAACCAGCAGGGATTGCTGATCGCATGGTCCCCCACAGGGCCCTGGCCAGGACTTCTGGTTCTCCCCATAGTGGATACATGGGATGCCCTTTCTCTGCCCCTGGGTGGCTCAAAGAGGCCCTGGAGGAGCCATGTGGTGGGCTCAAGGTGTAATGTGCAGGCTTAAGTGTCTCTAAAACAACTAGTAAAAACCCTGACAAAATCCAAACCAGATGCCCCCGGGCGCACAGGGTTGAGAGCTGTCAGCACCTCTGCATTTTCACCTGCTCATGTGGGTTGCACCTGTAGACAGCAAGAACTCAGGACAGCTCCAGGCTGCCCACCAAACTCAGCCCCACTGAACTGCCCAGTGTGGAGGTACTGATGGGCTGAAGGAGTAAGGCAGCAGACCTCTCTTGGGCCAGTCCCCCCCGCTGTAGTGATTCTCCCCTTTCTCCCATTTCCCATTACAGGCCCTTGGGATTGTTAATGCCCGAACTATACTCCTTAGCTGTGAGAAGTCGTGCAGGTTGTCTCCCCTCTCTGTTTCCCTATAAGCAACATGGACACATTAATAATGACCTCCAAGTTTGCTGGAAAGTTCACTCTGCTGGACAAATATTTACTAGACATTTATTGTAGGCCAAGCATTGGGCTAGGTACTTGGAATACAGAGATGAACAAAACTGACATTACCTTTGACTTTATAGAGATTCGAGGCAGACAGGCAAAAGAAACCTTCAGACAAGTAAACAAAAACAACTTATCAGTTGGTTAATGCTTTGAAAAGGATACACTTTGGGAGAAGGTGGGGAAGGAGTCCTCTCTGAAGAAATAATAGTTAAGCTGAAACCTAAATGTTGAGTAGGAATAAACCAGAAGAAGGGCTTGGGGTAGAGTGCAAAAGAATAGCATGTGCCAAGGCCCTGAGGCAGGGAATGCTTAACTCATTTCCTCTTTATGAGCAGAGAGAGCAGGTGACATCATGAGATTTTAGTCCGGTGACAATAAAAGGCCCCCAGAGTGTTTTCAACAGGGCCTCCACTCAATTCTCTACTTAGAGCTTTCAAAGATGACTTTAGTGCGGAGCTGAGATCATGGGTGGAACTTCCTCACTGCTGGCCTGCAAGAATGTCCAGGATCTAAGGCTCCAGAAGTGAAGGGATGGGCCATGGCCAGTAAGTGCCAGGGACCAGGATATATGCAGCTCCTTCCCTGGCCCTGGGCTGCCTCTAACAACTATGGTGAGGCAAGGATGCTACCATCCTTGCCCTCATTTGATCTTTCCAACCCTTGGGGGAGAGGGGCACACGGGACACAGATCCTTAGCTCAAAAAACTGAGACCCAGAGAGGTAAGTGGGTTTACCACGAGTCATGCAGGAAGTTAGTGACTTGACTTCAAGTCATAAAGACTTAAGGCTAGGTCAGGCTGTTCCCAAGAACCAGCACACTCTGCAGAGACTCCTGCCCCACCAGCATGGACAGCCTCAACAGTGGAGGTAAAATATTTCGGGGAAGGAGGACTTTAGAGGCTGAGCCCGCACCACATAAGAACAGGTATGAGGCCCAAGGTGCCAAGCAGAAGGTGCCAGACAGAAGATCTGGGAGTGATGTGGAATGAAATGGGATGGCCTATCTGGGACACCAAGCCAATGACTGACCACCATGCAAACAAACAATGGTGAGGATAACCTCGACCACCCCTTCCTGGTCCCAGGCCCTCTCTCGGGGCCACATGCTCCACACATCTGCTCCCTCTGCCCCAAAACTACCTGACAGAGTTAAAAGGCAGCAGCTCTGCCATGAGTCTGAGCAACTCCTGGCAACATTGCCAAGTCCTGCGGCCATCACGTCCAGGACAGACCCCCACCCCTCCCCCTGCTCAGTGGGGCTGGGGCAGCTCAGAGTCCCCAGGGGTAGCGACCCTTTGTTGCACTCATATCTCCCAGGCTGAACTCACTGTTGGTGCAGCCCAGACTCAGCTCTGTCCACAGCCATGTGGCACTGAGGACTGCTCCCCTCCATCTTCTTGGGGCTGCCCCTCCTTCGAGGCATCCTCCCCATCCTCCAAAGCTCAGAGCAGGCATCCAGTCCTCCAGGAAAGCTCCTCTGATCTCAGGATGAGGGAGGAGCTCCTCTCCCCTGGGCTCCTGCAGCCCCTGTTCTTCCCTTCCTTTCCCTGGTGGACCATGAGCCTCTTGAGGGCAAGGTCTGTGCCTTCCTTGTTTCCCAGAACCCAGAGCACAGTAAGTCAGTAAATGTCTATCATTTCTTCCTTTCTGGGAAGAGCGTTGGGCAAAGGGCTTTGGAGCATGAAAACATCAGAATTTTCATAGCGGTTGTTTCAATCCTCCAGGGTCTCCTAGAATGAAGTCCCCCCTGACTGGCATGGCCTGTCCAGGATCACTGCCACCCTTCCCCCACTAGGACTGCAGCCCGGACCATGACAGACCATGCACCCCACCCCCACCCCCAGCCCCACATTTTTCCAGCCTCCTCCTCCACTCTTCCTTCTCTCCCTCTAGGCTAGTGGCGTCAGGTAAGTGCACGTTGAATGTCATGACCTTCTCCAGGTGCCCCAGTGGGTGACATAACCACTCTACCCCTCACCAATAAAACAGCCTGCTACTGAGTTGCAAAAAGCCGATTTCCCTTTTCCTGCCTTCTCTCCCTACATACATTGTTTCTTCCCTCCAAAGCCTCAAGCTTCTCCCTCCCTCGCAAGAAGCCTTCCCTGACCTCGTGGCGCTCCCGTCTTTGGGGAGACTGAAGACTCAGTGGCCTCAGGCTCGCTGTCCTGGGAAGCAGCAGGGCAGGACAGAGCCACCCCCAAGCCCGGACAAAGGTGAAATCCAACAGTTGCAAGAGGTTATTTTTGGACCTGACACAAATGCTCAATGAAGAGCCCTCAGCCTTCCAAGCCATCTTTGCTTTGCGCTCTCAGGCCCAAAACTAACATTTTCATAATAATTTTCCAGTATCAAAGTGATAGTTTTGATTCAAGACAGCTGAAGCCTGCAAAACTGCGCGGCGGCCTCTCCCGCCCTCGAGCCAAACATGTGCCTCTGTCTCTATTTTAACACCTTTGATAATCATCGAAAAATGCACCGGCCCAAGCAGTTTTCTCGGCTTTCTGACCGGGGCGGCCGCCCCTGGAAGGGGGGGCGGGGTGGGGGGGGGAGCAGTCTGTTTTCCAGCCGCCTGACTCGCAGCCCTGGGCTCCTGCTCCCCCGCTTGGCGCTCCCGGATCCCCGCTCGGCGCTCGGCTAGTGCTGTCTGAGGAAGGCGCTGGCCTTTCCAGGCCCATTAAACAGGGGGGGAGCCCAAGAAATACAGTAACACAATCTCATGGAAAACTGATATAATCTTTTCAAAACTATAAAGATCGCTCACCCGGAGGAACATCTGCATGGAAAAAGAAAAAGGTTTTAAACAAACTGGAAAAGGGTCGGGTAACTTGTAAAGGCCGGAGTGTCAGGAGACTGCTGGCTCGTCCTGGGCCCGCTGTCACTCTGCGGGGGGAAGGCCATCCTCGGAGGAGCCAGTTCCTTCACCGAGAGCTCCCGCCATCTGGAATTCATTGCAGGAGGGAACACTGGTGTTTGGAAAAAGAACCTCGGCCTTAACAATCGTCGTTCCTTAAATCATTAATATGGTCCAAGTTCCAGATGGAGAATCCGAGGACAGGAGGGACAGGCCAGGGACCCAGGGCCACGGTCCTGGTCCACTCCACTGCCCTCTTCCTAGGAAGCCCTGACCACCTCCTCACAGAAACAGGCTCAGGTCAGATTCTAGGCTCTTCCACTAGCCAGCCTTCCGCCGCCCCAGAGAAGAAACTGCTGCTAAGCAGTTATCTGCGAAGACTCTTCAGGTTCTTGGTTACCCTCTGAGCTCAGGGGCCCAGAAGAGGCTGAAGCTTGTGTCTTAAAGTCCCTGCTGGAGGCCCGATTCCCCGAGCACCCACATTCCCCAGAGGACTCCACGGCCCCGTTGGTGGTAACAGTCTGCAAAGGCAGCATCTTCCTTACCCAGGAGATCTGATGAGAGATGAGCTCACACACGGGAGACACGTAGGCTCATGATACAGCCAGCATGGGCAAGACCCAAGTGCATGACTCAGGCTGTTCAACCACCAGAGATCTGAGATGGAAGAGGTTCTTGTGGGCCCAGGCACGGGATTTTAGAATAACAGCATCTGAAGATATGCATGGAGAGGTCTGAATGCTGACCCTGTCACCACCCTTGGACATATTGATTTTCTGAAAAGTCATAGGCAGCCTACAGGCCCAGGGAGACCAGAGGTGACTGAAACCCACTCAGGTCCCTGAACATCCGGGGCCTGTGAGCCGGGGGACAGCAGAGAGGCCCTCCACCCTGGATAAGAATTGCCTCTGGGCAGGATTCCCTGTCCCAAAGCGCTGGGCCAATCAAAAAGTTCCGCCCTCTGGGGTATATGGTGCCTCTGTCCCTCCTCTGTTGTCTGCCCCGGAGCTCTCCAAGGGCCCCTGCCTTTCTTCCTCAGAGCTCTGAGGGAGCTGAACAAGCTCTCTGGTGGTGGCCTCAGTTACCATCCCTGTGCTTCTGACCCACATTTCTTGACTCCATCCTCTCTCTGTGTCTCTCCTGAGTGGAGACCCATAGATTCAACTACCTACCAAACACTCCCTCCTTGAGATCTCGCAGCCTCTGAGCCCCAGCAAATCCCAACCAGAACTCTTCATCCCCCTGAGGTGATCCCTCCTCAGTGTCCCCACCTCAGGGAAGGCATTGGCATCTGCCAGGTCCCCCATCCTAGAACGGGAGAGTCATCCCTGACATCTCTCTTGCTTTTTCCTCCCAATTCCCAAGCCCCGAAGACCTGTCCGTTCTTCCTCCCACAGATTTCTCAAAGCCGCTCATATCTTTCCACCCCTACTCTCAGGCCTCACCATTTCATGCCTGGGTCACTGCCACCTGTTCTGGACTCATGTCCAGATCCCCCACCAGGCAGCTAGGGCCATCTTTCTAAAACACAAATCTTACCTGGTTTCTCTCTGCTCAAAAATATCCTTTAAATAATCATCCATAGGAAATAGTCCCCATTTCTGTCACTGTACTAGTCCAGATTTGTTAAGTTATGCTGTAGTAACTGACATCTCATGTATCTCATAAGCTTAAAATTTCAGTATTTCCCACTCACGCTGAGACATTGAGGGTTGACAGTGGGATCTACTCATTGTAAGGTCCCCAGGCTCTCAGGGTCCCTGGCTATTGGAGCAGCCGCCATCTTGAGAGTTGTCAGCCACTGTGATGGAAGGAAAGAATACCGTGGAAGGTTTCACACTGGTAATTAAAATGCTGGAGCCTGGAAGTGGCACATGCCACTTCCTTTCACAACTCAATTGCCAGAACTAGTTGTATGAAACCATCCAACCACAGGGTGACCAGTAAAGGCAGCCCTCCCACGTACTCAGAAGGGGAGAGCCAGAAATAGTTGATAATACCACAGTCATACACTTCTTTCAGTGCCCAAATGCCCGTACTTTCTCTTACTTCTGTGTCTTTCCAAAAGCTGCTCCTTCAACCTGGAACCCTCATCCTCACACCTAAGTTAACTAATTACCACCCATCCTAGGATCTCAACTTAGACATCACAGGCCCATACTGAACTCCCCATCGTGGTATGGGCCTCTCCTCTGGGCTCTCAAGGCTTTGTTCATTCATACTCTATTATAAGTACATTTATTGTCTTCTCTTTCTTGGGCTGTGAGTTCTATGAAAACAGAGGCTTGAATGCTGTGTTTATCACTGTCTCCCCAGTGCCTGCTCAAGTGCCCACATGGAAGGGTAAGCAGAATTGTTGAATGAATGAATGAATGAATGAGAGAAACAGCAAGATCCCAGAGCTATTCGGAGTGGCAGAGAGCCAGAAGGCTTCAGGAATAAAGCCAACAGTACCTCCTGAGGAGTTCCAAAGGCCAGCATCCATGGGCTGGTGGAGCAGAAGGAAAGAAGGTCTCTGATAGTGCCCACATGAAGAAGGACGGGCCCCATGGAGAATGACGACCTACAGCTCAGTCCCCCAGCTGTTCCCCAGTCAGTCACAGAGTCCATGGGAAGCCTCTCGTCCCTCAAAAGCCAAGGGTGAGGAGGGGGTGGAGCGCAGGCCAGGGTCCAGTTGAGAGAAGTAGAATGCCCACATAAAACCTGAGCCAGAGCTGCCCTCCAACTTTCCTGACCCTCTTCACCCCTCCTCTCATCCCCTCCAGACTCCATCACCTGCTCTGGGGCTGCTAATAGCAGAAACCGTTTATTTTATTTTGGAAAGCCTTGGGTGCACTCCAAGAGCAAAGATATGTGTCTCTCCTGCTTCCCAGCAATAAGTACAGTACTTGGCACATAGTAGTAGCTCAATAAATGTTTAAATCTGACTCTGATCCACTTCCTACTCTCCAAGCCCTCAGGAGAGCTCAGCCTGCCTGAGGGCTCAGTGGTATCACTGTCTCTCTGGTTATCAAGGCATTGGCCTCTGTTGCCTCTCCCTCCTCCCATCTCCCCACTCCTGACCCTGACATTCCTGGAAGTAGATAGGGATGTGTAGACTGAGTGCCCAGACTTGACTCAAGCTCCATGTATCTCAGCCGAGACTCTCTGTCATGGGAAGCTCCTGGGCCAGCCTCCAGGGCATCCCCTCTGAGGCCTCAAAGGCCCCCAAAAAACAAAAACAAACAAACAAAAAATACCAATATCTGTTCAGTGTAAGTAATATCATGGTTTCCAAGCTGAAAGCTCCAGGGACAGGGTCCAAGTACTTAATGGGACCTATTGTGGACTGTAGTCAGCGCCCAAGGGCCTAGGATTCCACAATCCTGACCATTCTCCTCCCCTTACCCCACTCCCCACTGATCGTATCAGTCACCAAGACTTGCCTGGTCTACCTCCTAAATGTCTCTGGAATCCATCCAGGCCCCTGAATCGCCTCTAGCTCACTTCTCTGGCCCCAGTCTACTCTTCACACTGCAGCTAGAGTCATCTTTCTAAAGCCCCATAGAGCTTAGATCTTGCTCCTCCTTAAAATGTTCTCCTCTGGAGTTAGGAATAAGGCCTACAAGATTATCCATGCTCTGCCCCTAGCTTACCTGCCCTCTACCCCCAGTCTCATCTCTTTCTACCTCTGCCCTCATACTCTCCACCTTTCAGCTTAGCACATGCTGTTTCTTCTACCCGGAACTTTTCTCTCCTAGAAAATATCTACCCATTTCAAAGACTTTTATCAATTTTCACCTCCTCTGGGAGGCTTTGCCTGAACGCCTGCCCCCCGAGAGTCAGATGCACCCTCCTTTCTGTTCCCACAGTCTCCAAGGTTCTTTCTATTTTAGTGATTGTTACCATGTCCTATTTTCCTTCATTCATTCACTAGTACCTAGTATCTAGCTGCCTAGAAATATCTACTGAAGAAGGATGAGAGGGAGGAGGAAGTAAATAGCTGTGTCCAGCTGGGACAGAGTTGAGCAGGACAGAGAAGAAGACTGGAGGAAGTGGGAGGAATCTGACTACTGAGTGAGCTGAGTGGGCTCCCTGGAAGAGGAGTGGCTGGTGGAGAGCCCAGAATGACAAGAAACGTTGTTCTCCCAGTTAAGGGGAGAATAGGGGCTGGGCCAATTTCTGATAGGAGAATGGGGTGGCCTGGGAGTTGATTCAAGGCCCCAAATACTAAGCTAATGAGTTTATACTGTATTCCGAGGTCAACTACAAAAAGATTTCAAGTAGATGATAAGGCAATGCTGATGATTAAACCGGGATTCGATCTGAGTGTTTGAAGGGTCTCCCTGGCTATGGCGAGGTGGGCAGAGACCAGTTAAGGGGCTGCCCCAAGCTCCGTGGGAGAATGAGGATGGCCTGCAGGGAGGCCATGTGGACTGAATGAGATCAAGGGATGGGTCTGAGGCCTACCCGGCAGGGTGAACTGACAGGGCTTGGGCACTGACTGAGGCAGTAAGGGAGAATGGAGTTGAGAAGGCCTCTCAATTTCCCCACCTGGATGACCAGTACCTGCTGAAGATGATTTGTTTTTCTCTGGACACATTGGACATTGAAACCTTAGGTAGGACAGAGGAGGGGAAGGTGGCCATTAAGCAGTTAACGTAGTAGGGCCAGAGCACGTAGTAGGAGTGCAGATAAGGTCAGCTGACTTCCATGGAGGTGCTGGGTCTCATCATAAAAGAGCAGATGTGTTCCCCACTCCTGCAGCTCAGGATGGGCCTGCAGGCCACATCGGGGAGGGAGGACCAGCCTAAGCAAAGGCCTGGAGGTGAGCACCCCCAGAGTATGTAGGATCAGGTAGACGACATCCAGCAACACAGCAGACAAGCTGTCCTCTCGAGGACCCAGGCTTCATCTGATGGAACAATGGGTGTGTTCCTAATTTGTCCCCCAAGAAAAGGGCTCTGGTGGTGCTGGCAGATAGAGAGAAGGTCAGAGTTGGTGTTCTGGTGCCCAGAAGTCAGACAATGGCCTATCCACAGAGTCCAGGCAGCTACACAAGGAAGCCAGAGAAGACCAGAGCATACCAGCTTCAGGAGACAGCCCACTCAGCTAGCCCCAAAGGTCAGGAATTCCACACGGGAGAGGAGGGCTGGGAGATCTCCAATCCAAGGCTGATATACAGTAGGATCTCAATCAGTGTCTCAGATCAGACAGACCATTTTCTGTGCCATGAGTTCCAGAATCCCAGGATCCAGGATGAAGGGAAGCAGAGACACCCTCTGGGCTGCGAGTTTGCCCCATGCTCACCTCCCACCCTCAGCTCCAGGCCGGTGGAATGCACCACACTCCCCTGGGCCCTCCGTGCCTCCTCCTCCTTCCTGGCTTTTGTTCATGCTCTTCCTTCCTCTTGAAACACACTCATTCTCCCCTACCCCTTTATCCAGCTCAGATGTCACCTCCTCTAGGAAGTCCTTCCTGATACCACCAGACTGGAGTCATCTTTGTGCCCTCACAGCCCACTCCAGCCCCTGGAAATCACTGTAATGATCACGCAACAATGTGTCCCTTTTCACTGCATCCTGGCCCCTTGCCTGCTGAGCTCCAGCCTTGGGCTCTTCAATGTGTCCTTCCCCCCCACCCCCGGGCCATCACAGCCACCCTTCCCTTGCCCAGAAGGCCCCCTCTTCTGACTCCACTTGGGCAGCATGAGTTCAGGCTCAGGACAAAGCTTCCATCCTTGCAGGCCATTCCTGACCATCATTTTGACCACCCTGGGCCAGGGGCCACTGTTAGGACTTCCCTTAGCTCCTCAGCCAGTGTCACCGTGCTTCCTATCATTCCTGTTGCTCTGTGTGGCCAGGAGGCACAGCGGTCAAGGTGCAGACCCTGGAGCCAGACCACCCCGTTCACATCCCAGCCCTGCCCCTCCCCAGCTCTGTGTCCTGGGGATGGTTCCTTGGCCTCTCTGCACCTCAGTTCTCCCATCAGCAAAGTGAGATGATCAAATGATCTCCTGCACAGGGCTGAGGTGATGCTCAACTCTGTCATGGACACATGGCCCTGTGGCGATCCTTGGGTTTGTTCATGAAGAGCCTGGGTCTCCCCTCCCTCGTGTCTGTGGCGGGACTGAACCCCCACTACCTCCGAAGCCCAGTGCAGCCAGGCACCTGCATTGGCTTGTGATATATGAGCTCAGTTACATGTCCCACTTCCAGGAGGAAGCCTTAGAAGACACTGTGGAATTTGTCATGTCCCCTGGTCCTGCCTGTCCCTCATCCCAGGTGCCTGAGCAAGAAGGGTGTGCTGTCTATCTCCTGCTGATCCATAGTGAACTTATGCTATGAACGAGAAATAAGCCTGGGTCATTTCAGTCCTCTGAGAGTTGGGGGTGCCTGTTTCCGCAGCATACATCTCCCCTCCTGACTGACGGGAGCATTTAAGGTGGGGCTTGGCCAAGAGTACGTGCTATGGCCAAGCGTAAAGGTTACTTGTTATCACAGCCTTTCCACACCTGCATGCTAGAGACCAAGAGTGAAGCCGGCTGTCTCGTGTTCCCTGAGGTGGCCCCAGCTCCTGGCACAGTGCTTAGCAGGTAACAGTTAACTCAATAAAATATGTGTTGATGGCTAGGCAGGGGACCCGGCCAATCACGCACATCCACCCCACCCACCTGACCGGTTCCCAGTAGTGGGTGATCCAGACCCAGCTGAGCTAAGAATCACCCCTCTGCATTGCCATAATTCCCAATGGCATCGTTTCTTTTGAACAGCCCCCAGAGTTCTTCCATCCTAGCAATGTCTGTCAGTGTGATGGAATAATCTGGTCTCGCCAAGGCTGTGGTCTGGCCCATCCACTGTGGCTCCCTTGTGGATATTCTTCCTGGCCTGGCATAGTGGGCGGACCTTCCCCTGGTAATTATTTGCCAAGCAGTTCCAGGTGGTTTCATTTCACTCAGCAAACCCAAACCACCCAGGGTCTGAGAAAATTCTAGATTCTGATAAAAGGACTATGTCTCATCTCAATCCAGTAAACATCATCCCAGGAGGCACCAGTCACTGTTTGCACACCTCTGTTGATGGGGACCTCACTGCCTGAAGAGTTTTAGCTCCACAGCTCTTCCCAATATATGGCTGCCCTCTGTATGTCTGTACAAGATATTAATAGTTGTTCCTTTAGGAAGATCATAGAAGACCTCAAAAGTATCTCCAGAAGGATGGCCACTCATGAAAACGTTGACTGGCATTCAAGTTCCAGCCCTGACACGAATTTTGTGTGATCCTAGGTGAATCCCTTCACTTCTCAGGGCCTTAGTTACCCCATGTCCTCGCAGTAGGGAAGTGGTACTCAGTAATCTCTAAATGCCCTCCTGGCTCTATCAACCACCCACTTCTTAGTATGAATGAGTACCTTGGCTTAGAGGCAGCAGTGACTAGGTCTCCAAATGGACTGGCTGTGGGTGGCAGTTGCAAGAAACAGAAACCAACTCTGGCTAACTCAAGGAGAGTTGAAGAAGGAGGAAGAGTAGCTGGAGGAGGAGGAGGGAGGGGAGGAGGGTTTATAGGAAGCTTTTGAGTGAACCAGAGAATTAAGGGGAAGACTTGAGCACCATGCTCACAAAATGAGCAGAAGCCAAGGAAAAGCAAAAAGGCAGAACCACAGACAAGTTCGTTCCCCCAAAACAGCCTGGTTAGGGAGGCATGTCTCTTCCTGCTGGGGTAAAGCTTATGCTGTATTTACATTTTCTCTACTCTTGATTTTTGAGACTCTACTCCCTCCAGTTCTCCCACCATCTTCTTCATTGGCCACTTCCTTCGCTGACTTCCAAATAGATTCAGTTCCCCGAGGTTCTGTCCTCAGCTCTGACCCACCTGCTGGCTGAGCAGGGTTCATAGCTAGAGCCGAGGGCCATCTCCACGATAGCCATCCTCTCTCCTGGGCCTTCCCTTCCGCTTCCTGATCTTGGCCAAGTGGCTTCCACTTTCCAAGCTGGGTCTTTTCATCACTAAACTGAGGACTGACCTGTGCCCTGGGCTGGTGAAACTTAGGGAGTGCTAGGACAGAAGTACTCAGGACAACAAACTTGCAACCAGCTTTGTGCTCCCCGCTGGGGTGTGGAGTGAGAGTGGGGCACCCCTCTCCTCTATTCCTGGCCTCTCCTCCCTACTGGTGCCATTTCTTTGACAGCTGGGCTGCAGAGCTGACTTCTGTGGCCCAGCCCCTGACAATTGAAGGGGGCCACCACTGAGTGGGTGGGTATGGTGGTGGGGGGGGGTGTCTCGCTGTTCAAGTCCCCTTTGCATTTGAGCTAAGAGCCCCTTCAGGGTGGCAGCTGTGGCTGGGGTGACACACCCCAAGTCTGGACTACCCTCTCCCTCTCCACCTGTGGCTCTTCGTTGAAGGCCCCTTGTGCCTATCATGAGGCTAAGTGGATGTTTTCCTGGCTGGGGAGGGGGGCAAAGGAGCAGGGCCTTTTCGGTAGCTTTCAAAGAGCCTCTGGCTTTATTACCGCCTGTCGTCTCCCCTTCCCCTTCTCATCCTGGAGAGCCCACCCTCCTCCTCATCAGGGGGAAATTATACCAGGTTCTAAGAGGGGGTTGAAGGGAAAGCGTCCCCTCTATTCATCCGGGCGGCTGAACGGCCTCTTGAGCACCCATTGTGCCCATCCTGCCGCCTCTGCCTCAATTGAGATCAGGTGGTCTGGTGTGACCCCCTCCCCCTGGCCTGGGACAGGAAAGGGCTCAGGCAATGGGCAGGCCCACAGACTTCTCTGTCCATCCTCTCAGGGGGCTTTTGTTGAATAAAATAGCACCCGCCACTGGGCCACTTTAAACCAAGGCCAGGCACTTGAATGTGAAAATGGGGCCCAGGCGCCGAGAGTGCAGGGACAATGGCTGCCCTCAATTAGCTCACTGAGGTGCCCCAAATGGACTTGAGGAGGGATGCAAGCACAGCCCATTCATGCATATTTATCACAAGCTGCTGCACATCGGTGTGCACTGTTCCCATGGCAGCGCTGGGGACGGGCGGAGGGGCGAGGGGCTCACTGGGCCCTGCGGGGACTGTGGTTCAGGGACGCTCTGGGCTGTCCCCAGAAGACTGGAAACTGCCCCCCACGCTGTGTCCCCCTGCCTTTACCTGACCCTGAGACTCTCGAGCCAGCCTAACGCAGAAGCCCTAGAAAACAAGACAAAAGGGGCTTCGAAACGTACAGAGCACACCCACTTGACAGGTGGAGAAGTTAAGGCTCAGAGCAGAGGAAAATTATTTTTTTTTTCCTTTTTCCAGTTTACGTCTAGGATGAGAGGAGGTCAGCAACAAGAAAAGTATGTATGTATGTATGTATGTATGTATGTATTTATAATAAAAGGATTTAACGAATGTTTACTAGGTGCCAGGATCTATGCTCGGTATGTTCAACTGTCCCAGCAATGCTATGAGATGAATGTTGTATTATCTTCACTTGAGAAGACTGAAGCCCAGGATACAGTGGGGAATTTTTCCAATATTACATGGTGGGTACGGGTCCCAGGGCTGGGCTACTCACCGTGGCTGTCATTCTCCATAGCCTAGGGCCTGGCCACTGCAAAGACAGTAAAGCAGGAGGAGGCTGTAAGTCGGTCATCAGCTGCTGTGTGCCAGGCACTGCGTGAGAGGTCAAGTTCCCTACTTGGTCATGAACAATACCATGTGAGAGCGCCACGTAACATATGGGGAGACTGAGGTCCAGAGAGACAAAGGGGCCTGCCGACAGGCCACACAGCTATCAAGCAGCAGGCCTAGGATAGAAGCCGGGCATGGAGGGATGGCCGTTCCCAGCTTGCTCTAGGCCACTCATTTCCTTCTTTTCTGGAGCTTCTGGAACAGGAAGGCAATTTGTCTTCCAGATGCTGCTGAGCTACGGAGAATCTCACCCATGTAGGAGGGGCTGCGGCCAGGCCTCCTGTCACAGGGGCTTCCTGAGAACCCATCTGGCAGCGGCCACTCCTTATGGCTCCCAGGCTCTGAAGTTCTCCTCTCAGGAGTCGAGCTCTTCCAAAGAACCGCAAGCCTCAGCTGAGATGCAGGCATGTAGATAAGGTGGGCAGAGCTGTGTCCTCAGCCTGCCAGGCAGCTGCAGCAGTGAGGCCCCGGGTCCCCTCCCAATCTGGGCCATCCTTCTCCCAGAGAGAAACTCCCAGTGTGCTGACCTTGTTCATCATGGGCCCATCCCCCTTGTCCCCGGGCAAGCATCCCGACCACCATATCTTGGCTCAGGCTCCTTCTCCTGCTTGGATTGTGACTTGAGTTGCAACGAGTTGGGGAGAGTGGGAGAGTGTGATTGTTAGTCTGGTTTGGTTGGATCATGTCTGTTGGGTTTGATCTGTGGCATGGGAGCTGAGCTGAGTTCCATGCCATTGAGTTTAGCTGAGTTGAGCTAAAGTCATTTGGGCTGAGCGGAGCGAGAATGAATTGAACAAGCAGGGCAGCGAAGCCTCAAGTTAGTAACCTCCAAGGAAACCCCAACTCTGGAAAACTGGGATTCCAGGAATCAAGAGTCCCCCAAAAGCAGAGAGGGTGCTCTTTCCATTATGTCCCTCATTTGTTGTTGGACTTGACTCCCCCTTGAGCTAGAAAGTGGATGGGGGCCTGTGGGGCTGTCTCATTATTTTTTAATCAGCTTCTTTCAAGGTCAGAGGAGCAATGATTGTGATGTCTAGGAGAAGTCAAAAATCCTCAAACACTGACTCTTGAGAGTGGGGATTCCCTGGAGTCCAAGACCTGCAGCAAATAGCAGGAGAGACTCACAAATCATCTCCCTGCTCCTCCATGGTCCTCAAACCCAGGACCCCTCCACGGGTCCCCTGAAGGGGCCTATCAGCCTCTGCTCAGAGACAGGACGCCCACCACCTCAAGGGACCACAGTGTCATCTAGTGGTAAAGAAATCTGAGTCGGACTTGCTCACTGGCTCCTTGGCAGCAACGTGGAACTAATAACTTTCCCTCTCTGAGATTTCTGGGAGGATGGGGTTTTGTGGACGTAAATGAGACAAAATGCGTGGGCCACTTAGCCTAACACCTGGCGTTCAATGACATCTTCGTCAAAGGTGCTTTCTGTCACCATCACGAATCCTATTGCCCCTGACTCTTACTATTATCACTGACAATACTGATGATTGTCTGGCTGCCTATCAGAAAATGCTCTGCACTTCTGAGACGGACGCTCTCACCCACGCTGAGCCCCCAGCCTCATTCCCTCACCTCTTCCTTTCCTGACACAGTCTCTTCCCCACTGCACTCTGCCACCGGTCACAGCTGACTCCTTCTGCTCAGGGACTGGCCCTCCTCCTGGCTTGGACATCGCTTTGTGGGCTGACCTGGGACACTTCCCTTCTCTTCTGAACCTGTTTAGTGGAGGATTAGGCTAAATTCCCTGGAGACAGCCCCAGCTCAGACACCCCAGCCATGCATCTGAGACTCACGTTCCTCTCTCCTCCCTCCAGTCCCCTGGGTAGGAGTCTGCATGGCCCCTGTTTTTCTGGTCAGTCCTGAGCACCTCCTCTGACAAGGATTTGCATCAAGGTTCCCAGGAAAAGGCGTCAGACCCAGCCACTACGTCCACACCCAGAGCCTAGTGCTAAAGCCCTGACTTAACATCACTGTTCACTTCCCAAGAGCCGGCTGGCCCCAGGCAGGTAAAAACTCCCCAAGGACCACCAAGCAAATGGAAAGCGCAAATCCAGGCCTCCTGTCTTCCAGTCCAATCCTCCTCTCTCTGTCAGCAGTCCGTCTGTCCAGGGCATCGACTGCGTACCAAGAACTGCTCAGCACTGAGAATATCAGGGTGAGAGGAACTCACCCATGCCGTTGAGGAATTTCAAGAAAGTTCCTAGAAAGACTGTCAGTCAGTCATTCATTCAACAAACATACGAGCGCCTGCTTCACCCAGGTCAAAAGACCAGCTCAGACCCGAAGTCCAGCTCCCACTGCTCCCACGGCCTGGCCCCTGTGGTGGGGACAAGGCCTGGTGGTTTGGCAGGCCACCCACGGCCTCCCGAAGGGACTGGCAGGCATGAGCTCATGTCTGCGGAGCCCCGCGGCTCTCAGAGCAGCCTCTGAGCACAAGGCCTCCTTGTGATTCAGAGAGAGATGCGGCGGGGGCTGCTGGGCCCACGAAGCCCTGGGCACTGTGGGGCTGTCAGCAGACACTCCTGAGGCTGAGGGTGCTGGGCTTTGATATGGCATTAATGCGCTAATATCTTAATCCAGCCACCCCCCGCCAGCTGCCTGGCCACACAGCAGGGCCCTGGGGAACGGGGTTTCCAAATTACATTATTGAATGTTTACCTAGTGAGCTGGCCAACGAGTGTTTAACACCAGCTGAGGGGAGCAAACGTGCGCGGGACAGCCCCACACCCTCTGCCCTCACGCATACCACACACACTCACACTCCCACCTCCTGGGGCTCAGAGACACATGCGTTCAGAGGTGCGCGGACAGCGTGGTCCTCGGCTGCACAGGGGAATGCACACGCAGGCACCTGGCGCCTCACAGATGACAAGCACACCACACACTGGCCCGTGCCCCGCACACACACACACACTCATCCCCTGTGCGTTCACATAGCCCTCGGGGGCTGCCACCAGGACGTCTGCTTTCCCTGCCCTCACACAGTCACCCGGCAGGAGAGTCCTGGGTGGTGGCAGGAAGCTGTCCCTGACTGTGCCTTGGCAAGTTGCCATTGCCAGGCCTCTCTAGGCTCCTGGGACCCCGTTTCCAAGTTCAGACAGACACCAAACAGTTCTTGATGACCATGCTGTTGGTACGGCTGGCAGTCCTGCCCCCAGGGAATGCAGGGCAGACTTCACGTCTGGCCCTGTCCTGGCATGGGGACCTTTCTCCACACCCCTCCCCCGTCACCCTTCTCCCCACTAAGCCCTCTCTCTACCTGCCCCATCCTTCTCACATGACATCCTCCAGCCCAAGCTATTCGTTGTTCACATGACCTCACCGCCCTTCTTCTGGAAGTTATCCCTGCTCCAGCCAGCAGAAGGAAGACCCCCTTTCATGTGCGGGTCCCCACACTGGGAACTCGACTGATGGCTCCCAGGAGGAACTGCCTTGGCGTGAGGATGGGAGCAAGGCCCGCTTCACAGGGCTGCGGCGAGAAGTAAGCATTGACGCAGGGCTGGCATACAGAAGTCACTCCACTAAGTAAGCCATCGGCTATGGCATTATCAGGGAATGACGATGGTGGTAATGGTTGCAATAGTGGCAGCTGTGACTCCCGACGCCTGGGTCCCGTCTCTTCAAGAGGCCAACCTGACATCCCCCTCCAGCCCTCAGCTGGAGCTCAGTGTTGGTTGAGAGAATGACCAAGAAGCCCACTATCTGCCCTTAAATTTCCATGACCAGAGAATGGATTGTTCTAGAAATACCCAATTGAGAGGCAAATGCGAAAAATTCACTGAACTCCGTAGAAGTCCCTCGATCCCCCTAATCCTGGCTCTGCCACAACACTCTGTGGCCCCAGATGGTTCCATTCTTCTTGCTGCGACTCAGTTTCCTCATCTGTCAAATAAAAAGTTTGCATGGCAAGGTTTCCAAATTCCTTCCAGCTCTGAAGTTCTAGAATTCTAAGGATTAGGCACAACCTCACCACTAGGGCAGACATCAAGTGGGGAAGCAGGGCCTGTCAGCAAAAGTGGCCAGCTTCAGCCAGGACCGCCTGGGAAGGAAGAGGAGATGGAAGAAGGGAGGAGGAAAGGCACAGCATGGTGGGAACAGCAGCAGGGGCTCAGAGGCTGCCTCCCTCATGCACTTCTCAGGCATCAGTGACCGCACTGGATAGAATGGAGGATTGGCCCAGGGGGCACCATGGATCCATAAAGCCAAAGGAGTGGATAGAGGCTGGTCTACCCACAGCCCTGCAGGCTAGACTGAGCAATTGTGGTTTTATCTTATAGGCCCGCGTGTTCCAAACTTGCCTGATCTTCAAAATCAGAATGTGGCAATTGCTAGCAATACAGATTCTTGGATCCCTACCTCGGCCCCTCGTTTGCAAGGGACTGGGGAATCTGTATTTATGTTAGGTGCTCTTGGTGAGTCTTACAAATCCAGCAAGTTTGGGAAATACACGGGATGAGAAGCCAACTCACTGAACAGTACAGCAGGTGGGAGAGACACGTCCAAATGTGCATCACTACGGGCCATGGGCTCTGGAGTTCTGACTCCTCCACTTTGTAGCACTGGCCTTGGGAGAGTGACTTGACCTTTCTTCTCTTCCCACCTGTAAAATGGGAATGATCCAGTACCTACCTTAATGGTTGATCATGTATCTTAAATGAGCTCCCAAGAGCTTTACCAGGATCAGGAATGGGGAGGCTGTTTCAGGAAACATGAGCAAATATGCCACCCAAGAGATTTGAGGGAAGCAAGGCAGCCATCGGTGAGTGGAGGGCTGGGCCGCGGTGGGCTGGGAAGGAGATAATTGGTGAGTGGAAGCATCTGCAGTCTGCCTCTGGCTTCCAGAGATTCCCTTTGGGCCATGTGGGTTTCACTCATTCACTCATTCATTCATCCAACAATACTTACTGCATACCTGGCATGATGCTAGGTGCTGGGAATACGAATAGGAACGAGAGAGACCACACTATGTGTCTCCTTGCAGAGTTGACATTCTAGAGGGAAAGGTTAAATATGGACAAGTAACTGAAATAATTCCAAGTCATAACAAATAGCATGAAGGAAACCAACAAGGGGGTGATCAGAGAAGACCTCTCTGAGGGGGTGACATTGATAAGAAGGGAGAGGGGATAACCTGGGGAAGTATGAGAGACAACTGTTCTAGGCAGAGGGCAGAGCATGTGCAAAGACACTGAGGAGGAAAATCCCATTTGGTATCCCTGCAGGAACACAACAGTCTGGCCCGCATGGTGGGTGAGGGGCAAAATGGCCCAGATGAAGTTGGAGAGGTTGACAGAGGCAAGGTCACATAGGCCCTTGCAGGCCATGGCCAGAAATCTGGATCTTATTTAAGTGCAATTGAAGGGTTTTAAGCTGAAGAATGATGTGATTTGATTTATATCCTAAGAAAAATCCCTCCAACAGCTGTACGGAGAATGGATTATAGGTGGGGTAGGAGGGGAAGCAGGGAGACCTACTTAGAAGGTATTAATCCACTAGGGTGGCAGCAGAGAAGAGACACAAGTGCACAAACTCAGAAGGTATTCTGGTGGAGGACTGATGGGACTTACAGAGCGACTGTCTGTGGGATAGAAGAGCAAAGGGTCAGGGAGGGATCAGGGAGCATGCCCAGGTTTCTGGCTTTCAAACGTGGGCAGTGAGGGTGCCACTTATAGAGTTGGGGAAGGTTGAGGGGCTCTGTCCATATCAACTGCACAGGACATACGAGATCCTCCAGGACCTAGAGACCTAAGCAAGCCTGATGCTGATGCTCTGAGCTGTTGCCTTTCCCACCATAGGCCTGGGGCTTTCCAGCCTCCCCGCCAAAAGCTAATCTCAGGAAAGAATAAGATAGTCATCACCTGCCACTTTCTTGCAGGAATTCTGCAGCCCCCCTCCCCCACCCTCTGCCATCCCCTGGACAGGCCTTGTCCCCAGGGAACTGACATATAGCTAGTGTTTAAAAACATGGAGGAGCGCCTGGGTGGCTCAGTCAGTTAAGTGTCTGCCTTCAGCTCCGGTCATGATCCCAGGATCTTGGGATCGAGCCCCACATCAGGCTCTCTGCTCAGCAGGGAGCCAGCTTCCTTCCTCTCTGCCTGCCTCTCTGCTACTTGTGCTCTTTTCTCTCTGTCAAATAAGTAAATAAAATCTTTTAAGAAAAAATGTATTCTACCTGGTTTTTGACTGGATTATTTTTTCTTTGAGGGTTGAGTTTGATAAGTTCTTCACAGATTTCAGATACTAGCCCTTTATCTGATAAGACATTTGCAAATATCTCCTCCCGTTCAGTCCATTCTCTTTTGGTTTTTGTTGACTGTTTCCTTTGCTGTGCACAAGCTGTTTATCTTGATGAAGTCCCAGTAGTTCATTTTTGCCTTTGTTTCCCTTTCCTCTGGAGACGTGTCTAGCAAGAACTTGCTGTGGCTAAAGTCACAGAGATTGCTGCCTGTGTTTTCCTCTAGGATTTTGATGGTTTCCTCTCTCTCATTTAGGTCTTTCATTCATTTTGAGTTTATTTTTGTGTGTGGTGTAAGGAAATGGTCCAGTTTCATTCTTCTGCATGTGGCTGTCTGATTTTCCCAATACCATGTGTTGAAGAGACTGTCTTTTTTCCATGGGACATTCTTTCCTGCTTTGTTGAAGATTAGTTGACCATAGAGTTGAGGGTCCAGATTGCAACGACATGAATGGAACTAGAGGGTATTATGCTAAGCAAAATTAGTCAACCAGGGAAAGATAATTATGATATGATTTCACTCATTTATGGAATTCAAGCAATAAAACGGAGGATCATAGGGGAAGGGAGGGCAAAAGAAAATCAGATGGAATCAGAGAGGAAGATAAACCATAGGAGACTCTTAACTCTAGGAAACAAACTGAGGATTGCTGGGTGGGGTTGT
The DNA here is from genome assembly GCF_902655055.1 of Lutra lutra. NCBI lineage: Eukaryota > Metazoa > Chordata > Mammalia > Carnivora > Mustelidae > Lutra > Lutra lutra. The sequence goes on from NC_062281.1 coordinate 160,072,716, forward strand.
GGGTGGGGGCATGGGGTAACTGGGTGATGGACATTAAGGAGGACACATGATGTAAGAGCACTGGGTGTTATATAAGACTGATGAATCACTGAACTCTGCCTCTGAAACTAGTAATACACTACATGTTAATTAACTGAATTTAAATTAAACAAACAAACAAAAAATAATATGGATTCTAGAGCCAGAACACAGAACCTGTGTTCAAATCCCAGTTTTGCCGCTTCCGGACTGTGTGACTTGCCCCCGTGTCCAACCCCAGTAAGTTATTTACCTTCTTGTCCTCATAAAATATAGGATGATAATAGTGCCTATTTCATGGGGTTGATATGCGGACCAAACGAATGTAATGCTTCCCTTGGAAGTGCTTAGAAAAGTGCTCTGGTACCGAGTGGGTGTCAGGAGACATTAGCAGCTGCTGTGAAGTAAACGTCGTGGCTACCAGCCACCTTCATTTGTTAGGGATCCAGGGGTCCTCGCCGCTGGAGCTGCCCTTTGCAATTCTGGGCTCCAGATCTCCGGCTTCCAATTAGCAGTGGCACAGCTGTGCACGGGTTGCCCCGCGATGGTGTAGGTGATCTCTGTCCTGCCTGCTTCCTAGGTTCGGAGCAAGGGCTCAGTGAGACGGTGGGCAGATATGAGGCTGCACACGGAGATGGAATGTGCCTGTTGATTCAGCACCTTCCCAGCTGGGTAGGTCAGCCACTGTCCTGAACGATGAATCCACGGGACAGGACCGCAGGGTGATACCCGCTCAGAGCTCCATGATGGGCTCAGGTCGGGCTCACTCTGAGGCTCTCCAAGGGCCCAGGACCGAGCTTGATTGTCCCTTGGAAATAATGACTCCAAATGCTTCCCTTTCTCCATGAGGCTTTCACAGGGTGCTGTGACACCCCATCATCTCTTCTAACTCTCACAACCACAGAGCAGGTCAGGGAGCAGCTTCCCAGGTGGGGGATGGGGCCTCTGAGGGTGGAGGTGCTCCCTGCAGGCCTGAAGTGCTCTCCCCCACCAGCCTCCTCCGTCCCGGCCACTCCGTCCTGCCCCTGCCCTGCCCCCACAGGGCTCTCTTTCCCAAACTCGGTTTTGTATGGATCTCCCCTCCCGGCTTTCTCCTTGACTTCCTCCACGTCTCCTCTTTCTCCTTAAGAATCTCCTCAGAGACACTCCTGAGACAGCAGGTCTGGAATTCCAGCCACGCCAGCCTCCTCAGGAGATGCCCATTCTGACCCAGTCTGTCCCAGAAGAGTCTGCTTGCGTGGTGTCCCCTCCCCACAGCTCTCCACAACTGGGCCCTTGCTGGTGTTCATGTCTCAAGGGTTTACCAGGCTCCAGACAATTCCAGTTTAGCTCTTGGAAGAGAAAGTCAGAGGAGAAATGGAAAAAGAAAAACAATTTCCCTACCCCCAGCCACACATTTTTATAACCTGCTCCAAACTCCTCAGCTATAAATGACTTAATTTTGACTGTTTTACAAGCAACTTGACTTTAAAATGGATGGGAGGAGAAGGGATGTGAAGGAGTCTCTCGAGAGACTGACCGAATCCCAAGAAACAACACAGTGCACGCAGACCGCAGGCCCGGGCCCCGCTTGCCTCCGCCTCCCCAACGCCAGGCGGGCCCCAGGCCCCAAGAGGTAGAGCCTGGGGTGGGCAGAGTCCGTGCTGGGAGTCAGAAGACCTAAACCCTGGTCCTAAATCTGCCTTTTTTTGGATCTCAGTTTCTCCATCTGTTAAATGGAGGTTTGGACCAGATGACCTTTAAGGACTTGTCCTGCTCTAGGGGACATGGTGTCTGGGAGGACTAGGACCCAGAGGCCACAGGGGAATAAAGTGCATGCTGGGCACTGGGGGCTGTAAAACACCCAGAGGAAGATTGCATTGGCCCCTGGCCGGATTGAGGCCTCCAGGGAGGGAAGATGGCAAATCAGCCACCACTCCCGGGATTCAACCCTCAGTGGTTCTCCACCACGTTTAGGCACTTAGGCATCCTAAGTGCAAACTCTGCTGTAGGCCCCTCTCCAGCACCTCTGTCCCATACCCCCCCACTCCCGAGTGGCCCTAAAACACCAAAGTGCTCCGTTCATTTGCACGAACTGCCCCTCTGCAGTCTCACTCACAGGGGCACCTTGGCCTGAATACCAACCCCCTTTCATCTCCCCTCTGGTGAACCCTCCCTCCCTTCTCAGGGCCCATTCAGGGAGTGCTCCCGTGGGAAGCACTCAGGGTCACCAGACCGGAAGCCATGGCCCTGCACTCACCTGGCAGTGCGTGGCCCAGGCAGGAGGAGGAAGCCTGCCCATTATCACACACAGACGGGGACCTACTGGGAGAGGGAGCAAGGGAGTCAGAAAGGGAGATCAAGAGGGGGCTGGAGAAGGCCGGACACTGCCGTGACATCCTCCTTTCGCAGACATCTGAGCAGAGTAACCTTCCCCAGCAGGCTGGAGTACCAGATACACCAGCTAGCTCCAAAGCCCACATTCTTTGTCCTCCCAGGCAGGATGAAAAACAAAGGTGGGAACCACAGTCTCAGAGTTCAGGGATGTTCCAGCAAAAAGCGCTCTCTCTTTAAGCCAAGCAGACCCATGTTGGTTCACAGGGAAGCAGAGAGGTAACCCCATTGCACAGATGGAGATGGGGAGGCCCAGGGAAGCAAGGCGACTTGCCCCTGATTGCACTGCGCTTGAGGGCAAAGGGCGGCATTTTGAGGAGGAGGAATGCTTTAAAATAATATAGGCATCTAAAAATAGTGCGTGGTTTGGCCTGGCTGACTCAAAGGGGTCAGGTTTTATGGCTGCCCCCATCTGCTTTTCTGGGCCGGTGCAGCCCAGCCTGCTCTGGTTATAGTTTTTCCATGAGCTCGGCTCAAATTTCCCTGTCCCAGTGGTGAGCCCACGGGTCAGTGCCTAATTTTCCAACGTTTATCTTTCCCATTTACAATTTCCCCATGTAAACAACCAACTCCTTCGGTCCCCTGTGTTTCAGACTCCAGACCTAGAATTAGGGGTAACCAGGCACGCAGCGCTCCCACACTCCTCAGAGAGCCCCAGAGCCATTTGCGAGGGCTGCATCCGTCGAGATGGGGCCTGACATGCGCTGCCCACTGCCCCATGCCCACCGAGATGGACCACCAGTGTGCCCCATTGGTTCCCCACCTCTCCATTGCTCCCACAGCTCCAGGGGCGGTGGCCTCATTCCCTCGTCCAGTCACTGCTCTGCAGGCCAGAGATAAGCTTGAGGGCCCGTGCTAAGGATGCGAATGTGCGTTTGGCATCCTCAGTGCCTTCACAGCATCCACAGCCTAGAAGATGGAGACAGAGTGGTGTGGCAGCTCTCTCCACACAGAAGGGACAATGGCATGTGGGGAAGGTGGCAGGCTTTGCAGGGCTGTGTGAACTTGGAGGCCCCAGGGGAGATGTCTGCCCTGCAACTTGGGTGTGAGGGCCTGGGGTTCCCCAGAGCAGTCTGGGCTGGTGTGCCCCTGGCTCTCTCCACCCTGCCCACAGGAAGGATGCTGGTGGCACCCTCCAGCTCTAGGTCCCATCCCCTCTTGGACCTGTTCCCATTTGTATCCTGTGTGATTGTCCATCTTCCCAGAGAGCCCACCACAGGGTTTGCACAGAGCAGAGTATGAACAGGTGCGCCACATGGACTAAGGTTGAATGGAAAGCCCAGCTACATCCCTCTAGCCAGTTCACCGCCATCTTCAGGAAGACAAATAAGTAGAGAGAAAGAAACAGTCCCCAGAGCTGTGGGTTTGGCTCACCCCCGTGAAAATGAGTGTGGACCTGGCAGATAAGAGGCCAGGGCTCCTGGACAACTGCTCTGGGAGCAGGTTCATTCCTGAGAGAGCAGCTCAAGCCTGGCTCCTTCTCCCAAACCTGGCACGAGGTCCCTCCTCCCCCTTCCCTCCCTCTCAGGGAGCAGCCCAGAAAGAGTCTCAAAAGGAGGCCACTTACGGATGGGTTTGATGTTGGTTGGGGTCTACAGTGGGCAAGGTCCACCAAAATCTTGCGAGAAACCAGTTTTGAACCAGAACATTGAGATACCTGAATCCTCCTGCTTCCTTCTTAGGACCTACCCAGAGCAACAGTACGGGGCCCTCGTACTCCTATTGTCTGCACAATCATTAACTCATCCCTTTCTCTGGGGAACATTCTTGCTCCATTATACAGATAAATAAACTGAGGCTCAGTGAACAGTAGTTCCTGTAGTTAGGAATTAATAGAAATAACAGAGTTGATCTCCCTGGAAGCCCCTGTACTTGGCCCATGATTGCCCGGAAAGACCCACGTGAGGCCGCACTTGGAACTTGAAGAGAAAACCATGGCCGACTCAAGGATATACATGTGGTTTCCCTGGACTCATTTGAATCTGGTCCTCTGCTTTCCCTTCGGTGATCTCAGCTGGTCTGTCTGCAAATGCTGTCCACATGCAGAGGACATCCAAATATAAATCCACAGCCAAGGACTCCAGGTTCATCCCCCTGGGCACCTTCCACTTCCCCGCTCAACTCTCAACTGACCCCCCAGCCCATTCCTCCCCAGGCTTCCTGCATCCCAGGCCAAGACTCCACCATATACCCGGCTGCTCACCCAAGGATTGTCTTCGATGCCTCTGCCCCTCACAGCCCTATCTGATCCCTCGGAAACCTTCATTGCCCAGAAACGTATCCCAGTTCACCTACCTCCCTACTCCTCTGCTGCAGCATCCCGACCAAGTCAGGGCTCGCTTTTTTTCTGGACTCTGCTCCTTTTTTTCTGGAGCTCCCCATAGGGCCCCCTGCTGCCGCATTGTCCCACCTCCTCCCCTCACACTCTCCACTCCAGTAGCCTGACCAATCCTGAGGAAGGCAGATCAGCTCAAGCCACACCCTGGCTGGTTTTAAGTGGCCCCCCACTGCAACATAATCCAATCTCCTTGTGCTGGTCTACCTGGCTCTATTTAACCCAGACACCTGCCACCTGATCTCACGTCCTCACCTGCACCCCCAGTCTCTGGCCCTCAAATGCACGAAGATCGTTCCACACCAGGACCTTTGCTATAGCTGCTGCCTCTTCTTCAAATGTTTCTTCCCTGGGGGCACCTGGGTGGCTCAGTGGGTTAAGCCTCTGCCTTCGGCTCAGGTCATGATCTCAGGGTCCTGGGATCAAGCCCCGCATCGGGCTCTCTGCTCGGCAGTGAGCCTGCTTCATCCTCTCTCTGCCTGCCTCTCTGCCTACTTGTGATCTCTCTCTCTCTCTCTCTCTGTCAAATAAATAAATAAATAATTTAAAAAAAAAAAAAAACAACATATGTTTCTTCCCTGGAATACCACTGCGTGGTTGGCTTTTATCTTTGCAAATACCTCCCCTTCCTACCAAAATAGCCACTCCCAACCTATTGGAGGAGCTCTCCTGGTGTCTTCCTTGAAGGGCTTGCTGTCTGTCTCTGCCCGCAGCCCCCAGCCAGCAACGACCCCTTCTGTCTTGTTCGCCACTCCGACTTCCTTAGGGCAGGTGTTCCCAGCACCTACAACAAGCCAGGCCAGGGCAGGTGTTGAGTGACCGAATGGATAAATGAATGAAGCAGCTCACACCTCCTTGCATGAGAATTAAATACAGTATGATAAAGAAACAACCACAATCCACAGCTCTCTGCCAGGCATCCATGTGTGGATAACACATGTAATAGCCACAAAGAAACAAGGGCTCAGGAGTCAGAAACATTTATTAGTGACCTGACTTCAGAGGATTTTTAAATAAAATCTTTCTGAACCTCAATTTCCTTATCTGAAAAATGGGAATAATATCACTTCCCTCCCTGAAATAGCGTGAGGGCTTGACATCCATCCATCACGGCGATGGCACCTTGCAGGCAACGGGTGGGCTCCCTCGATGGTGTCTGGCATTATCTTTGCTGTTACCAAGTGCCTCTTCAGTCCCTGGCCTTGCCACCCAAGCCCAGTGACTCTCTGGCCTTCTGGTCTCGCCCCTGTCATAAAGGCTCAAGGTGTGTTGCTTTCAAGTCAGAAAGGAACAGGACCAAGTCCTCCCTCACCACGTACAGCTTCCTGATCTTGGACTTCTCTGGGCTCTGACCTCTTTCCTTGGAAATGCTGCTCACCGTAGGCCTCACGCCCTAGAGGTGGTGTGACCACCAAATGCAGTCAGGTCGGGAAGATGCCTCCCACTGTGACAGGTGCATTGCGGGTGTTTGAAAAGTGACCACTGTCGTCGTCTGTCCATACGTACCTGCACATGCACACGCTCACACACGTGCACATACACGTAGGCACACACAGGCCTACACACGAAAGGCTCTTCTCTGGGCTGGGTCAGAGAGCTACTGATTTGAACTCTAGGGATGGAATCAATTAGAATTATTTTTAAAACCTCATCTGTTTTTATTTAACAGGAAGCTTCTGTTCAATGAAATGCCGCATTAGTCAATGAAAAATCAAAGGCCCCAGATTTGGGGCTCAGCTGTCCGTGAAGGCTGAGCAGAGGCCCCCAGATCCCAAGGACCTCCCAGGTCCAGCTCCCATTTACGTGGGTATATCTCCCTAGAGCTGCCACATCCTCGGTGAGTTCCAAGAGGAGACGCTTGTCTGACCCAGGAGGCGGGGGGGGGGGGCTCTGTCTGCTGACCCTGAGCCCCGTCCTGCTGAGCACTGGGTGTCCCTTCCTAGGGATACAATTACCCGTATCTGCGTTTGTCTCCCCTGATCCCTGCCCATATGAGGACAAGGGCTGTCTGATTACACCTATGACTCCAGTGCCCAACCTGAGGTCTGGCACCAAAAAGGCACCAGAGGAGATTTTTATGGGAAAAACAGTGAGCAACAATTGAATAAATGATCAAACGATTGAGTTGCGATAATAATAATTACAACTGATTTTTACCATGCCACTCCCCTTGTGCCCATGGGCCATTCTGAATGCTTTTCATATCTCCATTCATTGAGGCTTCAGAACAATGCCCTGAGGCAGCACTATTTAGCTTCACTTTACAGATGAGAAACCAAGGTACAGGAAGATTAGAAAGTGGAGTAACTAGGATTCCAACCCAGGCACTGGGAGCCCAAGGCCAGCGCTCAGGACCTTAACTCAGAGTTACTCATTCATTCATTCATTCATTCATCCGACGTTCATCGGACATCTTTACTCTGCCCAGCCCTGGGCAGGGCTCTAGAAATGCACTGATGGATTGGACTTGCTTCTCACAGGAATGTCCCGGTCCAGGGGAGGAATCACAGACACAGAAATGAGCGATCACCGTGGGGCAGGGGCATGGGTGAGGGAGCAATTTCACTCTATCTACAGCAACACATATACATACCCACCATGAAAACACACACCTCCCCCATACACATGTGAGCACGCATACACCCATGGGGCGCAAGGGTCGGGATGTGGAAATTGTGGACTACTGATAATGACTTCTACCGGAATCCAGGTCTGGCTCCCTGGAGCACAATCCCTTCTAACTGAGGTTGGTGCCCTGAGCCCCGAGGCTGCTCCCCTTGCTGCCATTCCATTCCATGAAAATAGTTCCATCCCTACCTACCAAGGAAGTTGGCCCTAGCCTTAAAGGAGTAGTTCAGTGTTCAGTGATGGGAGCCCGGCTGGCTGTGCCTGCAGTTAGGGTCAGTAGTCACACCATGGACCAAGTTTCATAGCCCATGGGGTGATGATGGCTGGAATGCGGGGGATGCAGGCTCTGATGAAGAAGGGATTTTCCAGGGAGCTCTCGGGCTTAAGCATTGACCACATGGAAGGAGAACTTGGAGACAAGACCAGATGAGCGGCTGCCCACAGAGTGTTGGCAGCCTGAAGACGGGGACCAGGCCAGATCCCTTCTTAAGGGTCTTCCTAGGGCAGTCTCTGGGCTGCTGCGGCAAGATTCCACAGGAGCCTTCTCCCCTGGACTCTGCACTCTTTTTCAAATAGCAATTCTTCTTTTCTTTTTTTTTTTAAGATTTTATTTATTTATTTGACAGAGAGAGAGATCACAAGTAGGCAGAGAGGCAGGCAGAGAGAGTCGGGGAAGCAGGCTCCCCGCTGAGCAGAGAGCCCGATGTGGGGCTTGATCCCAGGACCCCGAGATCATGATCTGAGCCGAAGGCAGAACCTTAACCCACTGAGCCACCCAGGCGTCCCATCAGATAACAATTCTAATGTTATTCCCTTCCATGTGATTGCAGCAGGAAGCATTCTGGAATATTAGCAGAAAAGCTAGTTAGGCAATCAGATGTGTCTGGGTTCGAGGCTTGACTGCATCAACACGGGCCCCAACACTCACTAAATTTCCTTGCCAAGTAATTTACCTCTCAGAACCTCATGGTCGTCTTCCATGGAGTGGAGTCAGGAAATGCCCACCTTGTACAGTTAGCGTGAAGATTACACAACACAGACTTCCAAACTCTGAAGGGAAACCAACACCCTTCCCTGCTTCTGTTCTACCTCCTGCCTCACTGGTGAGCGGCTGTCCCTGCATCATGGGAGGTAACGTGTTTATTCTCCACGTATGATTCTGTGCCCTCAACAGGGATGCAACGTTTTTCATCGAGGAGCCTTTGACCTTATCCCAAAAGGCTGCTCTTCACTATCTTGTGAGTAGAGATGCTGCTGATGGGGCAGGTGAGATGAACAGTGGGGATGTCTATGACAGCAGGGCTGGGGAGCTCTCCCATGACCCCAAGATCCTTGATCATCTGTCCCCAGGTTTGGGACCCACTTCACCCCTACTGATGACTCTCTTCTGCTGGGGCTCAGTGTCTCCCCAGGGATTGGTCTGGGGGAAGCCTCATCCCTCATCAAACTCCAGGGATTTTCTGGCTAAAACTTGCTGGTGCTGACACTGTATTGGGGACCATTTAGGAATCTGTGGTTTTCCATAGGAATGCAGAGACATGCAGTCAGAATTGGAGGTGCCCAGCAGGCCGAAGGATGCAATTAGATTCGGAAAATGAAACAAGGCAACAAAGGCGGACCGGTAAGTTCCTCCAGAAGAGGACGCCGATGTGTGCTTGACTGGGAGCGGGCGAGAGCAGGCGCTCTGGGTCCGGCCCAAGAGAGCTGGCAGACAGATGCCAAGACAGTGACCTCCTCAGCACCTCGATATGTCCCTGCCCTTCTCTCTAGCCTCTTCCTCCTTCCCATCTTTCTTTCCTTGCCAGTCCCCTTCACCACGTTCCCTCCTTCTCCTCCTCTGTCCCAGGGCTCAGCCACTGACCTGCTGGGCACCATGGGGAAGACCCCTTCCCTCTCAGGTCCTGCTTTCTCCTTTTGTAAATAGAACACATGCGCACACGCGCACGCACACACACCTCTGATGAATAAATAGCGTACTGTTAATTCTATTAACATTCACACTACCCCAACCTTTCAGAAGCCCCCAACAAAGGCAAAGTGCAAGAGGCCACATCATGGGGTGGTCTATTGAACTATCATCATTGATCCCATTTAATTCATGTTTGCTGTGTGTGAGATCTGTGCTCAGCGCTCCACAGGCATTAGCTCATACAATTAAGAAGCCATCAATTGTTCTTATAAAAAAAAAAAAAATAGAGTGTGGGTGGGGGAGGAGGACATTTTGTGGGTACTACACAGAGTTTGGCATTACAGTCTTTGTAAGTTAATTCCCAGATATTTAATAGTTCTTGCTGCTATTATTTAAAAAAAAACAAAAGGTGTCTTATATCCTCTTGTATTTTCTAGTTAGTTATCATTGTTGTTAGGGAACACTTAATCTTTGACAATTATAAAATATGTCTGACATCAGAAGGTGTAGCGAATGAGAACACCAACACTCGCATACCCAGCATCCAGCCTGGAAATAAAACAACACGCATCCATTTGAAGACCCCTGAGCATCTCTCCCAGGCGCATTCCTTCCCCTCCCGTGAGAGGTCATCCTCTCTGATATGACATATTCTTTCCACTCATGTCTTTACGAATGCTCTTACACTCTCGTTATACCCCTTCACGTATAATATAAAGTTCATACGAGTGTAAACACTATCCAGTCATTTGCCTGCCCCTAAATGTCACACAGATGTTATCATGCTATTTATCCTTTTGCAATTTGCTTTTTTGGTTTTTTTGTTTGGTTGGTTGGTTTGTATTTTTTCTGGGTTTTTTGTTTTTGTTTTGTTTTTGCTGCTGCTGTTGTTCAATACTGTGCTCGTGAGATTTACCCATGTAGATGGACAGAGCTCTGCTTCTTTCGTTTTCACTGTTCCATAGAGTGTTTGCAATGTAATCACCGCCTGCTCATCAGTTCTACTCTAGAACATTTCAGTCGCATCTAATTATTTTAACTCTTTCAGTTTTGCCGGGAACATTCCTATGCATGTCTCCTTGTGTGGGGATTTCATATATACACTAAATGTGTGTGTGTGTGTGTGTGTGTCTCAGGAATAACCCATTTGATCTTCCAGAGCAATTCACCCTCTCATCTGCGAAGCTCGGGACTGACATTGCTCCGCATAGTTTGTCGGCAGTGTAAATTGCCAGGCTGTCCCATGTCTGCAAATGTGCCGTGTGCCTACTACAACCACAGCGAGTTTACTTGGCTTCACACTGGTTAGCAGTACATGGAGTCAAGTTGCAAACATCTCTTGGCTACTAGATTTTTCTCTTCTGCCAAATGCTTCTTCCTATATCTTCTTCCTATACCTTGATTTTTCTGTGGAGTCCTTTGTATTACCTAATTTATTTATTGGTCTTTTTATATATTCTGGATACAAACACTTTTTGGTTATGTGTTGCAAATTTTCTCTCTCGGCCTGTGACTTCTCTTTTTTACTTTGTTTATAGTATCTTTTGATGCACATAAATGTTTACATTTTAACGGAGTCAAATCTATCCATCTTTTTCCAGGCTTGTTTCTGTTTTTTGTGAATTGTTTAAGAAATCCCTTCATGCCCTGAGGGTATAAAGATACTCTTCTATGTTTTCTTCCAAAACTATGAAGTTTTTGTTTGCCATATTTTTCCATATTGATTCTAAAATTAGTTTTTGTGCAGAGTAAGCGTTAGCAGTCCAATTTTACTTTTCCAACTAGATAACAATATTCCCAACCCAACTGATTGAATTGTCCACCATTTTCCCCACTGGTTTGAATACTGCTTCCATGGTGTTAAAAGTTTCCACATACGTAGGAATCTCTTTTCTAGTATCTCTGTTCTGATCCATTGTTCTGCTATCTAAGCCAAGTACGGTATCTTTCCACTTGTGATATTTTCATAAATTGCATTAACTTGACAGGTAACACATTGATATAGGACAAAATAAAAAGGTTTCAAATGAAAAGTACCGCCCCACATCTGTCCTCATTCCACTTCTAAACAGATAAACACATGTTTTCTATACCTGGGCAAATATAAATACATATCTTTCTTCTATCTTTTACACAAATGGTAATGCAACATAAATGCTAGGTTTTTCACCTAACCTAGGTCCAGGAGATCTTTTCGGTCCATGATGAAGAAACTCCTCATTCATCTGTAGAGTTTTATGATCTCCTTTTGTGTGGAAATAATGCGTATACCATAGTTTTCATAAAGCCATTTCTCTATCAATGGACACTTAGTTTGCTTCTAATCTTGGCTATTACAAAGAATTCTGATATGTCATATCCTTTATATACACACTAGGTTTTGGAGTAGATTCTTAGAATGGAATTGCTGGGTTAGAGAACATGATGGTTAATTGTCTATGGCAACTTGACTGGGCTAAGGGATGCCCAGATAGCCGGTAAAACATCATTTCTGGATGTGTTGTGAGCGTGTTTCTGGGAGAGATTTGCATTTGATTTAGTGGACTGAATAAGGAAAACCTCCCTCAGTTGATTATGTGCAAGTGAATCCAATCCAATCCGCTGGGTCCAAATAGGACACAAAGGGGAAGGGAGGGAAGATTCCCTCTCTCTCTTCTTGAGCGGACACGGCCATCTTTTCCTCCCTTGGACGTCGGTTCTTGGGCCTGCAGACTTGGACTGAATTACACCACTAGCTGTCCCTGTTCTCCAACTCACAAAAGGCAGATTGTAGGACTTCCTGGTCTCCAGAACCACAGGAGCCAATTTCTGTAATAAATCTCCTCTTGGACCAAGGCTTCTGTCCATCTATCTATTTCCCATTGGTTCTGTTTCTCTGGAGAATCCTAATACAGAAAATACATACACTTGTAATTTGAATCAATTTTTGCCGCATTTTCTTCCCTGGAGACTGTACATCTTGGTGCAGTTCTAATCTGCATTTCTGTTATTATGAGTGAGTTAGAACCTTTGTTTGTGACCGACTTGTCCATATCCTTCGACTATTTTTCTATAGAGCATTTGGTTCTTTATCTCACTGATTTCAAGGACTACTTTATAACTTAGAGAAACTAACCTTTTGATGAAAAATGAGCATCAAGTATTATTTCTCACATAGTTATCTTTTTATTAAAGATTTTATTTTAAGTAATTTCCACACCCAACATGGAGCTTGAACACACAACCCCAAGATCAAGGGTCTCTCGCTCTACTGACTGAGCCAGCCAGGGGCCCCTCATGGAGTTATCTTTTGACTTTATATCTTGACACACAAAGATTTCCTTGATGCAGTTTAATTTTTTTTCTCTAATGTCTTGTCTTACTTTGAGTCATAGTTTAAAGGATCTTCCCTAAGTCAAGATTATCAAAGAATTCTCTCATGTTTTCTTCTAGCATATTTGTGACATTATTTTTCCTTTTAAATCTTTAATCCATTTGGAATTCACCCTTATGTGTGGTGCAAGGACTGAACCTAACTTTATCCTTTTCCACATGGTCAACCAGTGAGCCCAACCACGTTTATTGAATAGTTAATCATTTCCCCCACTGATTTTAGAGGCTGTTTTTTTGTACTAAACTCTCTTATGTGTATTCTCTTCTATTTCTGGACTTCCTATTATGGTGGATTGGCCCATCTTGCTATTCATGCATTGGTTCCTCACTGTTGGAATTATTGAAACTTTTAATATGTTTTAATATCTGGTAGAGCTAGTCCCCTGATATTACTCCTCATTTCAGAGTTTGCCTGAATGCTTTGTTGCTTTACTTTTTTCACATGAACTTTAGAATCAGTCCATCTGGTATTTTATTGGGATGGCATTAAGTTTCGAAATTAACTTAGGGAGAATTGACATTTTATGATGTCGAGTCTTCCTAGCCAAAAACATGGTCTTCTCATTTACTCGGGTCTTCCTTGTGTGCTCAGAAGTGTCGCAATGTTGTCTTTGCACAGGTCCTGCTGCCACGTGTGAATTTCACTGCAAAGTAGTTTACTTTGCTGTTGTCATTGCCCTTGGAAATGGACCTTTTCTTTCATTATCTCTTCTGAGCAGTCATATTTATGCATGAAAGTAATTGATTCATTTTTTTTAAGATTTTATTTATTTATCAGAGAGAGAGAGAGCCCGAACAGGGGGAAGGGCAGAGGGAGTAGAAGGCTCCTTGCTGAGCAAAGAGCCCCATATGGGACTCCAAGTGTATCATCAGGATCCTGGGATCATGATCTGAGCTGAAGGCATATGCTTAACCAACTGAGCCACCCAGGCACCCCAAAAGTAATTGATTCTTGGTCATCAACTTTACCTACCCATATTGCCAGATCCTTACTGTTGATGGTTCTTCAGTGAGTTCTTTAGGTTTTCCAGGAACAAGATCATCTGCAAATAGTAGCAATTTTATGCCCATTTTCCCAGCTTTTATACCTCTAATTATTTTCTTTTGTCCTATTGCATCATCTGTTGGAATTGGGGCCTTGGGGAATCCCAACAAATAATACCTCGCTTTCCCCAAATTCTGAACCCAAGGGGAGTAACGCAGATGGAGGCCAAAATATCACTTTTTTGCTGATGAAGTTTAGGTGTTAGAAAATGGGGCTTCTCTCTGACTTATCCACTCACTCACGAGCAGCCCAGCCTGAGAGCACGGCTAGCTGTATACCACGGGCTTGGACATCCAATGCTTTCATCAGAATTAGTTTTCTAAATATTCCAGCAATTTTAGTTCTCATCTCCTCCTTGACCCAAGGCTTTTGTTATTATTGTTTGTTTTGATTTTGAGATAGAGAGATTCTTCTACTTTCTGAGTCTAATATCAAATTTCTACTTTAGACTTATTGTAACCAGAGAATTTTGTCCCAACTATTTTTACATTTTGAAATTTTTCAATGTTTTCTTTGAGACCCAAATTATTATTCATGAATATTTTCTGGGCAATTGAATAAAATAGGTGGATTATCTGCTTTTAGAATTTAGATTTTAAAATGACGTTTAGTCAGGGCACCTGGGTGGCTCAGTGGATTAAGCATCTGCCTTTGGCTCAGGTCATGATCTCAGGGTCCTGGGATCAAGCCCTGCATTGGGCTCCCTGCTCAGCAGGAGTCTGATTCTCCCTCTCTCTCTCTGCTCCCCAACCCCATTCATTCTCTCTCTTTCTCTCAAATAATTAAATAAAGTCTTCTTAAAAAATAAAATAAAATAAAATGACATTTAGTCTTCTCTATCCTTAACTATTTCTTATCCACTTGCTTTATCATGTACTAAGATCACTGAATTAAGTCCGTTGTTATTAGGGTATTTATGATTTATTTTCTTCATATCACCTAAAGTTTCAGTCTTATGAATGTTGATGCTGTGTTATTTTGTGCAGAGATAAGTATTTTTAACTGATATGAACATTTCCTGGTATTCACACACTTACGTAGTCCTGTCCCACGTTATGTCAGGGATGGTCTCTACAACTGCTTGAATATGGAAGGAGTGATGATACATATCACTTCTGAGAATAGGTTGTACGAGATAACCATCACTTTCATCTCAGGTGCTCTCTCGCTCTCTCTCCTTCTCTCTCTATCCTGCCCCCTGCCCTGTCATTTCCTATGGGGGAAGCCAGCTGCCATATTTTGAAAAGGCCCACATGCTGAGTGAGGTCCTGAAGCCTCCTGCTAACAGCCAAGTGAGTGAGCTTGGAAGTGAATCCGCCAGTCCCCACAAAGCCCTCAGCTGCCTGCAGCCCTGGGCCAACAGCTTAACTGCAACTTGGTGAGCTACTCAGAGCCAGAGCCAGCCAGCAAAGCTGCTCCAGATTTCCTGATCCTCAGCAACTCTGTGTGCTAATAAATGTTTATTGTTTTACACTAGTAAGTTTTAGGATAATTTGATATGCAGCAGCCAATAACTAATAGATATGTTAATTACAAATTGCAATCTTTATATGGTCTTGTGCCTATCTCTGACTCATTGAATGCTTTTGGGGTCTGAAGCCAAATTAGCTTTTTTGTCTGGTCATGTGTACTTTCTTGGTGTCTACATTTGACTGATACATCTTTGCCAAAACTTTTATTTTTAGCCTATCTCAATGGCTTTGTTTTAGGGGTATCTCTTTTAGGTGGCATAGAACTTCTTGTCTTTGGGATCCACTCTGAAAATCTTTTTCTTTCAATAGGTGACTTCAGCTTATTCGCATTTATTGATAGGACTGACACGTTTGGTCTCAGTTTGTGCACATTTTTCAATACTGAAGTTATTTTCAAGTTCTTTACTACGTGATCTCTTTGCTGTGTGTGTGTGTGTGTGTGTGTGTGTGCGCGCGCGCGTGCGCGCGTGTGTGTGTGAAGTTACTCTGATACCTAGAAAAAATTATTTTTGTTTTAGTGATTACATTCATAATTATAACTCGAGAGAACTCCTTTAGTTCTCTATTTTTTTAGACGGTATTTATTAGTTTCCTCCCACAGACAATGATAAAATTAGTGCATTTCTTTTTTCCCCTTTCTCCTCCTCTCCTTCATCTTTCAATTTCTATCCATAACATTACCCTTTTGGAATACACCTGTATACTGTTAAATACACATACACTTTAACTACTTGATTTGTCAGCTTCAAAATAATATGTTTTGCTCTCAGTTGTAAAGATGAAACACAGCAAATACTCTACCTCCAACTTTCTTACTCCCATCCCTCCCTTGCCCCAGTTTATATTAGTTGTTCCATTTCTATGTCTTTGGAGATTAATTTATTTTCTGTTCTTCAACTCAATCGTCACAGTTTTCACTTTTACGGTCTTTTTGCTGTAGTTTCCCTAATTCATTGTTGATCGATCGTCCTGAAATCAGGCATGTCAAAATTGCTGGTCTAAGAAAACTTTAAATTCAAAGGACTACTAATTGAAGGGCAGTTGATAGGGACATATAAGTCCTCCGGTCTCATTTTCTTCCCTGGAGAGTCTTGTAAATGCTACTCCACTGTCTAAAAACATTAAAAGTTAGTCTAAATGAGTCTGAGTCTATTCTGATCCTTTTTCCTATTATCTGCGACCCAAATTTCCCTAGGTTAACCAAAAATTCCTTTCTATGTCTTTGAAGTAGAATATACTTCCTAGGCTATGTCTTGGAATTACCATTCTAGTGAAATATAGTCAAGTGTACTTCATTTCATGACAAACTTTTTTGAATCCAAATTTTCAGTATTTATTTGGTGCTATTCCTTTGGTATCTGCTTCAGGGACTCCGAAAGTACATAAGCTGGATCTTCTACTTTCTATATTAAACATCTTTTCTCAAATCCTTTTTTAAAACATGTGTATTTCTGGTTTTTGTTTGCTTGCTTGCTTGCTCTTCTCATATTTATTCTCTAAGTCACTTACTATGGGTTTTTTTTTTTCAATGTCCCTTCTTTTTTGTACTCTGAGCTCTCTTCACTTCTAGATGACTCTTTCTCTTCACTCCTTTCTTGAATTTTGCCAGCTCATATATTATATCCTCCAGTGATCTTATCCCTTCTTCCCTGCGTTCTTTTATCTTTGCTTTGTTGTCTTACTTCATAGATAAAACGTTTTCATTAGGATTTTTTTAATTCATGGTAAAATGTTTCCCATTTTTATTGGCTCTGTAGCAACTTTTCTCTCTTTTGCCCTTCAATAAACTTTTCTGAATATTTTTCTCCTTTTTTCCTATAGTATCTTTGTATTGATGCTTTGTTAGATCCTTGCTCTTACTCCTGATAATAGCACTAAAGGTCCTCGTTAGCACTAAATGAATTGGGTTCAATTTTCCTGGACAGAGAGATGCTTTGGGCAGGAAAAGAAAGGGGGTAGTAAGAGAAAATCCCAGGGTAGCTGGTTTTCACAAGAAGAAACTCTCTTCTGCTGTCACAGAAATAAATTGCTTCCACAAAGGGGTTCACCCTTAGGATTCTTTCTATAGCCCTGGTTCCTCAGCTTCTCTCAACCAAATCAGATCCAGGAAGGCTCTCCCTTTAGCCCACTCATTACACCTGTTTTTAAAAACAAGCGATACAGTTTGTACTTCTCTACATATACCCCTTACCTTTTGAAAAAATATTTTTGCTTGGCTATCACATCAAAGAAATCTTTCTCTGAGCTTCTTTCTCTTCATTTCCTCCTATTTGTTTTCATCCTAATCTCAGCTTCTTTGGACAGTTCTTACACATATTTGGGAGTCTTGGATAATACCTGTCCTCAAGTTTTGCCAAAAATAGAGTTTATTTTTTCACTCCTTTTGTTGCCTTTGGATGATTTCTAGGAGAAAGAGAAAAATGTTGATTTACACAACCATATCTATTCCAGATGTACACAATGTCTTAATTACTAAGGTTTTAAAATAAGTCTTACTTTTTGCTAGGGCGAATTTAACCACCCTATTCCTTTTCTTCAATTGCTTCTTAACTGTTCTGAACCTTAACTCTTCCATATAAATTTTAGAATGCATTTCTAAAATTGTGTACACACACACACACACACACACACACAACGCACAAAGACACATACATAATGTTGAGATGTTGGCTTTAATCCAGTAACTGTACTATTAATTTAGAGAAAACTGACATCTTCATGGCATTTTCATATGATTTATGTCTCTCATTTACTTGGATTTTCTTTAATACCTTAAAATAAAATTGTGGGGTTTTGGTTTTTTTTTTTTTTAAATATTTGGTCCTTCTAATCATCTTATTTTTTTACTGAAGTATCATTGACATATAACATTATATCAGTTTTAGGTGTATGACATGATGATTTGGTATTTGCATATTCGGCAAAATGATCACCACAGTAAGCCTAGTTAACATCCAACACCTCACAGTTAACAAAAAATTGCTTTGTGATGAAAAATTTTATAATCTACTCTCTTAACAACTTTTAAATATATAATACACTATTATTAACTGTATTATAAATATATAATACACTATTATTAAACTGTAATTCTGTATATCCCCATATTTATTTTATTTTATAACTGGAAGTTTGTTTCTTTTGACCCCTTTCACTCATTTCACCCACCCACAACCCCCCACCTCTGTCAACCACTAATCTATTCTCTAGATCGATGAGTTTGTTTTTGTTTTTGTTTTAGATTCCACATATAAGGAGGTCATATGGCATTTGTCTTTCTCCGACTTACTTCACTTAGCATAATACTCTCAAGGTCCATGCATATTGTCACAAATGACAAGATTTTACTTTTTTATGGCTGAATATATTCCATATTTATATGTGTGTGTGTTGTTGCTGTTGTGTATATATTAACTGTTTCCATGTCTCTCAATTTATTTGGATTTTCTTTAATACCTTCAAATAAAGACACCACACATCTGGGGCTTACTGGATCAGAATTTCTGGGGATGGGGCACAGCAGTCTATTCTAATAAGCCCTCCAGTTGATACGCACTCAAGTTTGAGAACTGTTCTGTACTCTCTCCTTTATCCTCATTTTCCGAAAGAAGAAACTGAGGCTTTAAAAAAAAAAAAAAAAAGATTCAGGAACTTGCCCAGGTTTTGTTTTTGTTTTAAGATTTTATTTATTTATTTATTGGGGGGGGGTGGGCAGAGGGAAAGGGAGATAGACAGTCTCAAGCAGACTCTATGAGGAGTGCAGAGCCCGACTCAGGGCTCAATCTCCTGACCCTGAGATCATGTCCTGAGCGGAGATCAAGAGTCGGGATGCTCAACAGACTAAGGCTCCCAGGTGCCCCAGCACTTGCCCAGGAAATAACGGAAACAACGTTCTAGTACAGGTATCACGGACCCTGCTCGCCTATCTGTGATGTTAAATTCCTTGGCCTAAAGGTCAGCCACAGGAGCTGGCTCCTCCCGCTCATGGAGGGTCTTCCTGCCTCAGTGGTGGCGGGGTGAGGCCAGCTTCTGGCATGTGACTACACTCTAAGACAAGCAAGGAACTCTAATGCCAGGGAGATGCAAGTGCTGAGGGCTAGGTAGAGAGCGTGCCAAGGAGAGAAATGTGCCTACGACAGCCCCTACCAGCTGCCCTCAGCACGGTCTTCCCTGGGGCTCCTCTCCCTGGCAGATTCCCTGCTCCTGACCCCAGGCTGGAGCTACCTGAGAATGTATGTGGCGGTTCTGGCTCCTTCTCTGTCCCCAGCACCTAGCTCAGGGCTTGGCACCAAGAAGGTTCTCTGTGAAGCTGTGTGGTGACCCACTTCTGGCTGGATGGCTACAGAAGACTTCATGGAAGGCCCTGCAGACCTTAAGTGGCATAAATATGTGGACAAGCCGGAGGTTATGGGAGGGGTGCTCCTGGTGAAGGTTACAGGCTGAGGAAAGGCACGGCAGTGTGAGAACTTAAGAGTTTGTGGTTTTAGCTTCCCTCAAGTTCTTGGGAGTTATATAAGAACCTGAACTCTAGATTTGACAGCCAATCGGGAAGACCTGGAATGCCAACAGGGACGTCTGGGGTTTGTTTTATAGGTGCCCAGGGGCCACGAAAGGCATTAGGACAGGAGAATGGCAGGGTCAAATGGAGTCTTGGGCTGATGAGGGATGGAGCAGCAACTTTCACATCCCAAAGCCCGCTCTGTATCAAGCCCAGTGCCTGCTGCTTGCCCCCAGCCCAGTTCATTTCATGGCCGAATCTCAGGGTGCCTTGTTCCAGAGAGCACAGCTAGGACGCAGTGGAGCAAAGTTTGCATCCAAGGCTGTCTGACTGGAGAGCCCAGGTTCTGGCCCCACACCAGGGCCTCACTCCTGTCTGGGCTGCCTCCAGGGGTTGAGTTTGAGATCATGGGGAGGCTGAGGTTCCCTGACTTCTGCCAGGAGTAGAAGGCAGCCCTGGAACCCGGCCCCTCATGGAGACTCCCATGCTGTGAATCTGGGGAGTGGAGGGTGGAAGCCGGGATGGAGTTGCCCAAGAGACAAGGTCTGAACCTCGGAAGAGGAGAGCCTGGCCAAGAGCTCAAGCCTATCCCCAGGGCCCTTGGCATGTCTTCGGCGGCAGGCGTCCTATTGTCTTGACCTGAGCGCTGAGTCCTGGGCTTCAAGAGCCACTCCGCTCCCGGCCAGAAGGGCCACCTCCTTGCATGGGCAGGGGCGGAGAGGGTCCTGTGCAGACAGCAGAAAGCGTGGGATCGGGAGAACGGGCATCCCCCCCTCCAGAGGATTCGGGAAACTCCACGAGGTCCTTGATTCAATGGGATGAAGCAGCGGTCCTGGAGGGGTGGGGGACTGAGATCCCTAGAGCCAGGACACGCGAGGCAGCCGCAGAGAGGGGCAGGAGAGCGCTCGGAGGTACACCGCCTTCGTCGCCGCGCTCCCCACGCGGTCCGGCAAACTGGAAACAGCTGCGGAGGTTTTGGGTTTCCGCCCCGCCTCCCCACGGCCCACCAGAGCAGTTCCCCTTAATCCCGCTCTCTCGGGAAGCCGCTCTGTGAAAATTCCCCGCCCTGCCTGCGGAGGTCAGCCCGGGCGGCGGCGGGGCCGGAGGGGCGCGGGGATCCCGACGCGGGGTGGCAGCGGGACGCGGGGTGCAGAACGCGGCCCTTGGGTTCTGCTGAAGGCGTCGCCGCCCGCCCGCCCGCCCGCCTCGGACCCCCGCGTCCTCCCCCTGTAAACTGGGCTGATCCTGCCTCCCCCGCAGGAGAGTTGGTGTGAGGGTTTCGTGGAAGGTACTGGAGACCCTCCCTGGCACCGGCAGGTGCTCCCGGGACTCACACAGGTCGCATCATTGCTACGTCCACCCACAGGGGGCGCCTTTTCCTACTTCTCACAAAGAAACCCTATGGGGTTAGCAGGGGCCCTGCTTCCCCTTCTTCACTCTCCCAGAGGCTAGAGTTGAGGTGTGTCCCAGCCCAGTGCCCTGGAGCACTGACCCAGTGGCCTTGCCCCCAGACGACATGAGTCACCACCCCACCTCATCAGATACTTCGTGAGGCACCACTGTGTGCCTGTCCCGCGCTGGATCCTGCTCAGAGCCAGCCCTCAGGAGCCAAGAGACGGGATTCTGCTCCGCTGGGTCACAGGGCTTTGTCAATGGAGCCTGGAAATCAGATAGGCCTCACTGTCCCCTCTGAGCTTAACATGAGAGAGCATGCAGGCTGATCTAGCCATCATCCAGAGAGGGCAAGTGGCTTACTCTGGGTCACACAGCAGGTCTGGAACAGAGCTCAGCCTCTGGGTCACACTTCTGGCCCTCCAGTCAAGATTTGGTTTTGTTTGGTTTTGAGCACTGGGCTATCTCCATTCCAAAAGCCCATATTGGGATTTGAGGCTCTGGCCCAGCCGACAGAGAGGGTTACTGCCAGCTCCAAAAGTCACTCAGTTGGAAAGGGTTTCCTGAGCCATCTTTGCCCCAGCCCTGGGCCTGGAGTCACCGTGGGGGGCAGGAAGGCCGACCCCCAAAGCACTGCTGTGGACCAGGTGAGCATGAGTCCAGGAGGGAGGGCCTCTGAGGGTCTTTGGCAGCCCTGAGTCCCTGACCCCTGAGAAGGACTTCTGGGCTGGGAGATGGGCCCTCACATCCCCCTCAATCCCTGCCACCTTCCTGCCACCCACTTCCAGGGAGTCTGCAGGAAACTGCTGGACAGAGAGAATGAGGCATCCATTCTCCCTGACCCCTTCCCCCAACCTCTACATGGCTCCTGGGTGTGCACACACAACACAGACTCTCACATGCCCTGCGTGGGTGACACATGCATGTTCACATTCACCTCAGTCTCACACACACACAAGAGCACACACAGACACAATCACTGATGTGCAGAGGTGGCCTCTCACAGCCTCACACTCACCTACACTCGGTTCCACACGGGTCCTCTTGTCACTCCTACACACCCTCTTGGCTGTCGGGCCGTCACACACACACGGAGCTCCCTGGGTGCCCATGGCCAGCATGGTGAATGGTGACCTTGATGCCTCTGACAGCACCTGGGCTCCTAGCAGCACATGGGGCTGGGGCCTGGCCCTGCCTGGCCTTCTCCATCCCCCAGTGGTCGGCCCTTGCTGGCACAGCTCTGGGTGGGACTGGTCACAGCGGAGGGCGTGGCTGGGCGGCGGGGTCTGAGGCCAGATGCTGGCCTGCTGCTTTATGGCTCCCAAAATACAAGCTCACTGTTCTCTCACAGACTGAAGACTGCTAATGTTCTTACAGAGGCCCCCACGGTCCCCCCATCCTGCCCTATCCAGCATCCTGCCTGTCAGCCACCCACCTAACATGGGAGAGAACTCACCCTCACGCCTCCCCTGGCCCCTGCCTCAGACGCACACCTGCCCGTCCAGCATCCCGCATGCTGGAGGGGCCTTCCTACAGCCCACTCTGAGCCTGTCACCCCCTGGGCCACACAGCAGCACACCTGCTGGACTCAGCAAAGCCCAGACTCCCTACCTTGGCATTCCGGGTCCCCCCACGCCTGACTCAACCTCCTCCTCCAACCTCAGGTAACACGGGCCCCTCCCCCATTTCCCTCTCTCTCTCTTTCTCTCACTCTCACACACATACTTTTAGAAGCAGGGTCACCGTGACCCCAGGTTTGGGGGTCCTGGCTTGCATAGCTCCTGGGGTGTTCTCCCCCAGGCTTGTGGGAGGAAGTGGCACATAGAACAGAGGCTGGCCTCAGTTTCTCCATCAGAACACTGGCGAGAGCCTACCTTCTAGAGCGGGTGTCAGGGTGTAGAGATGGCCTCTTGGAAACTGTAAAGTGTTGTACACATGGAGGTAAAACTCACTGTTACTAGGAGCTGCTAGCAAGAACTTGTCCCTTGGACAGTGTCTCTCCCCCATGAGCCCTGGGCTAGGGTGAGGGCCGCTGGTGAGACTCGGTTCTGCTGTCCCCTCACGGCCCAGCTGCAGGCTCTCCTTTACTGTCTCTGGTCCTCAGTTTCCTAAACTGGAGAGAAGCAGGATGGGCTTGGACAATCTGTATTGTTCCTTCCACCCTTTACCTTCTTGGCGTCCCAGGACCCTTGTGGTAGAGGAGGGGAGGGAAATGAGCCACAAGAGCTCCCAGCGTTCTCTCCTCGCTTCGCAATGGAAGCCACCCTTCACACCCCATGCCGCCTGCAGCCTGGGGGTTAGGCCCGGAGCTGGGAGCAAATGCATCAGCAGGCGGGCAGGCCCCACAGGCTCTGGGAGCGAGTCAGGAAAGCTGAAGGTGTGCCTCCTTTTCAAAGATCGTAAGAAACGAGAAAGTTAGATCTCAAGGTAGCTGAGCATCTCCCTTAGGAGAGAGACCTGAGTGCAGGCTGGAGGCTTTTTGTAGAAGGCAAGCTCTCTGGTACCCAGGATGAGGGTCAAAGAAAAACCAGCCAGGCAATCCTCTAGTTTAGAGTCCTTTCCAGTTAAAACTGGGAGGAACTGCTGGGCCATCTTATTTTGTCCTCTCTTTTTCATGTGAAACTGCAGATGACCAGACGTTATGTGGCTTCCCCCTGAAGTGACCACAGCAGTGTTCAGGACAGTGCCACAAGTCCTAACTCCCAGAGCTGAATTTCTCTACTGCATCCCCTGCCTGGCCCATCCCCAGGAACCCCCCCCCACTTGAAGCTCCTAGGGTAAGGTTAGGCCTGTGCCTTCCAGGGCCCGGCACAGGCACATACACACACACACACACACACACACACAATTCTGGTGGCCTGGTGACTGCCTCCAGCACAGGACAAGGGCCGGGCTCCCTGCTCACCAGACTATAAACCTTGGAGCCACTGAGCGGGTTCCACAACCTCACCACACCATCCCCTAAGGCATTTCCACTTGATTTTGCTTTTATCTAAATATGTTCCTGTGCCTTATCTCACAGGAAACTTATTAGCCCTCTCCCAGGAGGCCGGGAGGCCCAAGAGACGAGTTGAGCTTCCCAGGGCTGTTATTGCCCTGCGGTGAGGGCCCCATGGGACGGAAGGAGGCAACAACCTTAGGCTTCCCACAAACACCCAGCTCCCTCCTCACCACCTCCTCCTTTCCTCAAGCCGGCCCCACAGCACTCCTCCCCACAAGAGAGGCTAATCAGAAAGAGCTGCCTCCATCTGGCTGGAGACCTGCAACCTTCCCAGACCGACGGCTTCCTTGGTGGTATCGTGGCAGCTGGGGTTTTTATGCAGTGATTTTTTCTCCATCTTGGCCCTCTTTCTCTATTCTTTATCTCTTCATTTCTCCATCTCAGAGTATCTGGGAAGCTAGAAGAGAGACCCTGACCAGCAGTTAAGGTCCCCTAACTCGGAGCAGACAAGGGACTGCCAACACACATGCATCGGCATTTAAGAAGTAATACAGAAAGCTTACATACATGACTTCACCTTTTTAACGTTTTTCTTGCAAAATGTTTTTAACGTTTTCCTCAAGTATTGCAAAGGAACAGGAACTCACACCAAGTGAACATGTAGTGGGATGAACCATTATTAGGGGAACACGTTTGCAACCATACCACGATCAGGAACTAGAGCAGGGCTGCCCCACCCCATCCACCCCACATGCCAGCCAGGTGCCTTTTGTCCCAGTCACCACCTTCTCCCTTCGCCAAAAGTAACCACCACCCTCACTTTTCTAAGAGTCGCTTTCTTGGTTTGCCTTGTGATTTTTTTATCCTTCAGAGCACATCTCAAGACACTGTCATGTAATCCTGCCTGTTGTCTACACCTGAGGTGTCCTTTAGGTTTTTCCTAATCCCCAGCTGTTCCCCTCCCTCCCTTACATTTCTTGCTGTGTCTGCGGAAGAAGCCTAGCTCTCTGACCTGTAGATTTCCACAGTCTGGCTTACTGATCGCACATGCGCAGTGCCATTCACCATGGGGGTCTGGCCTCTGTTTTTCCTTCAAATGGGCAGCTGGATCCAGAGTGTAGATCAGGCTCAGGCCCAGACCCCCCCAGGCAAGATGATGGGTGGGACTGTGCTATTTCATCAGAAGCTCAGATTGTCTGACTGTGTCTCTTTCCAGGATAGTTATCACCTATTGAAATTCAATGTCAAGATCCATTTGTTCCTCAAGTATTACAAAATGACAGGTGATATCAGCCTTTGTCTTTTTTTTTTATCATTCATTCATTAGTTGGAACATTTATTATGACCAATTCTTGATGCCTTAATTTACATCATTCAAGGTCATGGGTTTAAGTCCTGGGGGGACATCGCCTTCTCAGGGCTAGGAGGGGCAATCATGGGGACATGATTAATCTCAATGTCTTTTAATAGCTGAGGATATGAGTCCTAGAATTACCACTAAGGTGAAGTCCACTCCAGTTACAGCCCCCAGAACAAGAAACCACGTGGTAACCTCCCTACTATTTGGCCATCTAGCCCCTGCTCGCACATTTCATGGATCAGGAGGCTCACTACTTTCCATCCTTGGGAAAATTCGACTGTGAGAAGGTCCTTCTTCTTGCTTGACGAGTGCCTCCTCACCTCTCCCTCTGGGCCGCACAGGGCAGGTTGTGCTCCCTCCACCAGGAAACGGCCCTCCAAAGACTCCTCCCCCAGGAAGTCTTCCAGCTGCTCCTCTCCCTCCTCTTCTGGCTATAATTTCACATAAAATCCATCGCTGCAGAGCTGTGATTGATGTCTGCTCAAAATTCCAAAGCCGGCTTATCTGTAATTTTCAAAAGGCAGACGATCATTTGGAGGTGATCGGGTCCAACGTCAAACACTAATACTTGGACTCCCAGGCCAGTCTCACCGCAGCCCGCCAACCGCAGCAAAGGCGAGCCTACGGGCGGGCCTTCCACTCTGTAACCCCCTCCACCTCCACACCAAGAAGCCACATTTCACAGACACCCAGATGTAAGACAGCAGAGATGGATGGGGCAGCCAAAACGCCCTCTTCTCCCGGCACTTGGCAGAACCAGACAACATGAATCAAAAATAAAATCAACACAACACAAAAAATGTGGGTCAAATTGTAATTGAAAGTTGCCTTTGAAAGGGAGGTCTTGAAGCCATCATCTTTCCTTCTCCTCTTGAAATCCCCAATATCCCCCTTGGTTAATGACATCATCTTCCACCCAGACTCTCCAACGCATAACCTGACTCATCCCCAAAGCTTCCCTCGCCTTCAGCCTCCACATTCAGTTACTCACCAAACCCAGCCGTTAGGCCTCAGGAACATCTTTGCAAACACAATCTCCACTTTTCTACTTGCTTTGCACTAGCTGTCCCGCCAACCCAAATATACTACCCACCACCCAACATCTCTGCTAACACAAGCATCCCAGACTTAAGAGCTTAGTCCACAGGCTACCATCCCAAGCAGCTGTCTTGCATCCTAACCCCCCTCCAAAAGCAACCTTCTCTCCAGAAGACTCTTGGGGCTGGACGTATGGAATAGATGAATGAGTTCATTAATTCCATAAACATTTCTGAATTCCGCCCCCCAGACAGTATGCTAGGCACTGAGGATCTAGTAATAAAAGCTATAGACAAAGTCCCCATTTATTGGGACACCTGGGGGATGGGGTGCTGAGGTAGTTAAGCAGCTGACTCTTGGTTTTGGCTCAGGTCATGATCTTGAGGTTGCGGGATTGAGCCCCATGTCAGACTTTGTGCCCAGTGCAGAATCTGCTTCAGATTCTTTCTCCCTCTGTCCCTCTACATGGACATAATCTCTCTCTCTCTCTCTCTTTCTCTCAAATGAATAAATAAAATCTTTTTAAAAAATCTCCATTTACTATAGTCAGCAGAGTCATAAATGCATATAACAAGTCCATCAGACAGTATATTTTGAAGGTGCTGTGGAGAAAAGTAAAGAGAAAAGGGCGGGTTGAGGGGTTGCTCTCCAAATGTGCCATTGAGAAAGAGACTTAAAGGAGGAGAGGAAGAGGCCATGCAGATTCTGGACAAATGGATGAAAGGAGAAATGAATGCATGAGCAAATAACTACATATAGTGAGGATGAATGAGGGAATCACTGAATGAATGAATGAATGAATGAATGAATAGATAAGCAGAAGAAGAGGTAGGAATCGTGTCTAGTTTATTTGTTATAATGAATTGAAGGGAAGCGAAGTGAAATGAATTGGTCAAACTACACTGGCTGGAAATAAAACACCAGCTATTTCTTTGACTTTCAGGAGCCCATTTGGGCCTTGAAACTGTGCCTAATAAACTTGGGAAGTGGCTCCAAGAAGCTTTCTTCTCTTTAGAGGCCTCCTGGGGCTCGGCGGGCTGCATTCAACTCCCTCCAGTGCAGGGGCTCAGGCGGGCTGGTGGCATGAATGGAGAGTGTCTCCTTGGAGGGGAGCATAGGGCAAGGCTGCAGAGTCACAGCCAAGTCTTGCTGGTCTTGGTGCTGCTCTGTCCCAGACTCCCAGTCCCTCCTCCTGGGAATGGGGAGGTGGCCCTGTATCCCTGTTCCAGGCAGCCATGCTCTGGAATGGACCAAGCCTCAGGAAAGGGAAGGTGCTGCATTCATTCCTTCTTCAGTCCCAAAAGGAGATACAACAAGGCAGTCCCTACTGGCTGGAAGGACCATTACTTAGGCTATACAGAGTCTGGAGGGAATTCTAAAGATTCTGCCTCGACCCATTCCTGCCCAGGTCAGAGTGTTGTCGGGAAAGACCTAGAGGGCAGGCTGCAGACACCACAGGGAGGCCAGAGCTGCAGGGGAGGGCAGCAGGGCTGTGGGACGGCAGAGCAGGGACAGGAGCCCCCGAGGTCTCAACCCGAAGCAGCCCCACCCTCTGGAGGACAGTCCCTGAGGGGCAGGAGAGTATGGAGCTTAGGACTGGGGGCTTGGAAGTCAGACAAACACAAGTTCAAAGCCAAGCTTTACTGCTTCAGGTGAGCTATTTAACCTTTCTGAGCTTCAGCTTTCTCTAAAATGGGTATAATAATGGTGCTTACTAAGGGATCAAATGAGACCGTGTTTATAAAGCACTGAGTGTAATGCTGGCACAGAGTAAACACTTGGTGGATGATTGTAATCATCACTGGCAACAAAACACGATACATTAAAAAAAAACGATACATTATTGATAATACTAAGACATTCTTACATATAACCATATCTTGTATATATAATAATGTTATCTGAGTAAGCAGTGTGTTGGAGCTAATTTTTTAAGATTGTTTATTTATTTATTTATTTATTGAGAGAGAGAGTGCAAGCAGGGAGAGAGGCAGAGGGAGGAGAGAGAGAATTTCATGCAGACACTGTGGTGAGCATGGAGCCCGACATGGGGCTCGATCTCATGACCCTGAAATCATGACCTGAGCCCAAATCCAGAGTCAGATGCTTAACTGACTGAGCCACCCAGGTACTCCAGGCTAATTGTTTAAAAAGTTAATGTGAGCTCAGACTAAATTAATAGAGGTCAGGGGCTGGAAAGAAGGGAGACTATGAACCGCTTTCCTCTGAGCTGGTTGGTTAGATCCCAGTTAGTAAATCATGTCGAGTCCTGGGCCTGCCCCTTGGCAGAACAGTGATAGCTGGGCTGGATACAATGGTGGCAGCTAGAATGTGACGGCTAGAAACCCATCCTGTGAGGAGTGGGGGCTGCTCAGCCTGCAGGAGAGGAAGCCACACTCATCCTCATTCACCACTTCCAAGGCTGGCCCAGAGCAGATGGTGCTGAGCACTCCAGTGACTAGCTTTGTAGGGAGGGATCTCCCCACCACCAAAAGTATGTCAAAAGAGGCTTGGACAAGCTCTGCCATACCAAAAGAGGGTTCTCAGAAGGAGACATATTTGGCCCCCATTCACACCTAGACCTTTTATTGATCTATTGTTCAGGGTCTCTGACTCATGGCACATCTGCCCTTATTGGATTCTTGGAAATATACATATTAGTTTTCTATTCATCTATTCATTTATCTGTCCATTCATTCATGCATGTGCTGCTGCATTCAGTGCCAAGGACAGAGCAAACACAAACACCTCCTTCCTGGGGTTTACATTCTAGAACGGTGGCCCTTAGAGTCTACATGCATCACTCAAGAAAAACAATTGGAATAGGTACCCAAGAAAATAATGAAGTTGGACCCTTATCCCATGTACCATATAAACAATTAACTCACGCTGGACGGCAGACTTACATGTAAGAGTCAAAACTAAAAACATAGGGTAGAAAACACAGAGTACTTCTTCCTGACCTTGCACCTAGCAAAAGATTCTCAGATCTGACACAAAAGCAACAAAAGAAAAAAGGGATCAGTTGGACTTCCTCAAAATTAAAAACTTCTGCGTTTCAAAAGACAGTGTCAATAAAGTGAAAGAATATCCCACAGAATGGGAAAAAATATTTGTAAACCACACATCGGATAAGGTAAAAATATCTAGAACACATAAAGGACCTTTGAAACTTAGAAATTGAAAAAAAAAAAACAACCCTAATTTTCAAATGAGTGAAGGATCTGAAAAGACATTCCTCCAAATAAGATATAACAAATGCTAGCAAGCACATAAAAAAATCTTCAAGGTCATTCATCCTCAAGGAAATGCACACCAAAACCAAATTGCGATACGGCTCCACACCCACCAGGATGCCTGTGCTCAAAAAGTCAGACACTAACAGGTGTCGGCAAGGACACAGAGCCACCAGGACCCTCACGTGCTGCAGGTGCGAATCTAAAACCATGCAGTCCCTGTGGAAAGCGGTCCAGCATTTCTCCAAAAAGTTAAACACAGGGTTATCCTGTGACCCAACAATTCTGCTCCTAGGTAAACACTCAAGAAAAATGAAAATATGTGTCCATCCAAAAACTTGAACATGGATGTTCATAGCAGCGTCATATAGAATGTATATCAGCCAATGAATAAACAGAACGTGCTACATGGTTTCCAATCAATAGTCTGCTACCCCAGTGTAGTGGACTATCATTCGGCTACAAAAAGCACTGACGTAATGATACAAACTCCAGCAAGGGTGAACCTTGAAAACTTCATGCTCAGTGAGAAAAGCCAGGCACAAAACACCACATGTTGTGTTGTTCCATATGAAATGTCCAGAATAAGCCATCAAAAGAGATAGGAAGTAGATTCGTGCTTGTTTAGGACTGAGGGGGATGGATGAGCAGGGAGAGATGACAGGACGAGGGCACAGGGCTTCTTTCTGTGACGATGAAGTGTTCTAAAATTGACTGTGGTGATGGTTACACCACCCTGTGAATATCCTAAAAATCACTGAATTGTATACTATACATAGGTGAATTATTGGGTGTGGGCATGATGTCTCAATAAAGTTGTTACCAAAAAAGAATCACCCAGGATGCATTTGGAAACATCACTGCCAGAGCCGTAGGTCCCTGCTGCCTGGGTGGGGGGTTGGTGTCAGTAGTTTTAAAGCCCTTCGGGCAGTTCCCATATGTAGCCAACGTTGAGAACCACTGGTCTAGGGGAGCCGATACCTCCCATTTCTCAAAAGTCTGCCAGTTGCCTTGCCTCCACTGTCTCCTGCCATACAGGTACACAGTCTTTTATCCATAATTCTGAAATCCAAGAAGCTCTGAGAAAGGAGAGCCTTTCCATCAATTTGCAGAAATTCACGTCACCTCAAAAAACCCTAACTGAACCTATGCAAGGCTACTTATGGTCTCTCCTAATCAGTCAGAATATGACTACTCATACATTGCCCCACAGAAATCATCACGTGTTTGTTTCCAGGCTGCTCCCCTGACCCCACCGCAGGGGCTCTAGAAAGCAGAGCATACATCTTACTCTCTAAAGATCAGAACCATTCTGACTTCCAAACCACCTCAGGCCCCAAGCGTGTCAGATAATGGACTATGGACCTACATTTGTTTCCATTTACAGAAAGAGGAAACTGAGGCTGAAAGGTAAAAGAGCCTGCCTGAAGTCCCAGAGAAAGGACTCTTGCCTTAGTTCCTTCCCTATAACCAGGAACACCCTCTGGGCCTGGGGTGCAGGCTTCCCTGCCATCCTCGCTGGCCCAGGGCACGCAGTAGCTCCCATGTACCCATGTACCCCATGCCCCCTGCCACTCGGAGCCCATCGTCCGATGCAGGCCATCTCCTGGCATTCTCTCACACACACAGGAGAGGCCTGCCCTGCCTGAGCAGGAGTTGGAACCGGAGCCGGCTTTGTGATTTGCTCTGCCAGCCACCCTCCCAGCTGCAAACGGAAAATCCAAGAAGGTGGTCTGCTTTTCTGGCAGATGTCAGCCCCAGCCGGCCGAGACGGTGCGGCTCAGCAGGGAAAGGCCTGCTGCAAAGTCTGGCAGGGAGACCATGGCTAGGCTGGAAACATATTTTGGTGGAACTAACAGAGAGGAAGACTGCTCATTCTGCAATACCGAGACTGCTACAAAATAGCTTGTCTGCAAGAAACGACAAAAAAGGTGACAGATTGAGGGCCGCCCCCTCACTCCTCCCACCCACCAGTGGCATTTGTTAACATAACTAATGGCCATAATAAAAACTACTATGTAATGAGCCCTCCCCCCCGCCCCCACTCTGGGCCAGGGGTTGGACTCAGCCCTTTTCAGGCATTGACATGCCCTGGGGTGTGAAATGCTATTGTCCCATTTTTTCAGAACCAAAACCAAGTCTCCAAGAGATAGTGTGAATACTCTGAGGTTACAAAGCAAGAACACAGCCGAGCAGGACCAGATTCACTTGTCCTGTGTCTGAAGATCAGCCTTTTTCCCCACTCACACATGGAGGGTCATTTTGGCCAAAGGCTATATAAAGAAGCTGAACCAGGTCTTTCCCCAAGTCAGAGTTACTCAGGGAGAGAGGTAGGGCAGCTTTAATTCAGTTTGCTTCCTTCCCCCACCCAAGACCATATACACCTCTGCAACTTTTCTCTCAGTTAGCTTCAGAGATGAGTTACCTAGCCCATTTCAGAGATAAGGAGACTGAAGCCTGCAGAGTGGAAGCAGTTGCACAAGGCCACAAACCCAGGTTTTTCCCTCTTCCCTGTGTGATGCTTTTATGTGACTCTCAGCTCCATGCCAGTTTCCTGCAGCTCCAAAGAGGGGAGAAGCCTACACAGGAAGAACCATGGTCACTTTTCTTTGATTGACCGAAAGACAGTCTAAGACTGTAGGAGTCCCAGGAAGGCATTGATGTACAGGCATCTGCCATTCACTCACTCATTCATTCAAAGTGCCTGGACACGCCCCTTTTCTGAGCTCCAGCTGGGCACTAGGGACACAGTGAGGGATCATCTCTGACTTCCGGGAGCTCAGAATCTAAGAGAACAACCTGCAAACCCACCATTCCAACACAACACAGTACAAACTGTAGTGGGGTCCTCTAATGCAAAAGCCCCCACCCCACCCCACACCTGCCCCAGACTTCCCTTCCTAGAAGCCAGGGAAGGCTTCTCAGAGGAGGAAGCCTTGCCGCTGAGAGCTAATGCATGGGTAGACTTCGGTCAGGCGTCCGCAGAAAGGCTGCCCAGGCTGAGAGCACTGCATATGCTCTGGTCCAGAGGTGGGAAAGATAGCAGGGTCCTTTAAGCAGGTTGGGGGACTGAGGCATAGATCAGAATTCCACCAAGGTCTGGGGACCAGCTCCTCTCCCCAGATAGCCATGGAGAGCCATGGCCAGAAGGACATCCCAGGATGGCCAGGGTTTGAGAGTGGCTGTTACTCTCAGGGTACCAACAGCCTAAGCGATTGGCCCCACCGAGGAGAAGACCCTACCCTGAGCTCCAAAGTCCGGGCAGCCCCTGTGGCTTTGGCCCAGCCAGTGACAAAGTCTCTTGGTCATCAATGGCAGCGTGTGCTAATGTTTGACGAATCGCCCAACAGTTGCGTTAGCTAATAACTCCCCGAACAAAACCGGAGAGTTCATCTGTTTTTATAAGACGCCCAAGAGCATCCTGGGAACAGGCACGGTGGTCGTGAATAAAAGAGAAACATTCATTTATGGTAATTGGTTTCAGCTCCTCACTTGGCTGCTTGTCCTGACCTAAATGTATCCAGTTGTTCCCTTTGCCTGGCTCTGGTTTGGGGGTCACTCCTAATGGTTTAATTCAACAAAAAATGTCTGCCATTTCCTGTAACCTCTGTCTTTTTCACCCTCCTCCCAAACGGTTTTCTTGCAAGCAGCATCTCTGCAAGGCCCTCCCGGAGCTGTTTCCTTCTCAGGGAACAAAGTCAAGATTGTTGACAGAGAAAAAAGGTCTTAACTCCAGGCCAAGAAAAGAAGGTGGGGGGAGGGATAAATGAAGGTAATAATCATTTGTTTGTCTTTTACCCGGACTTCACAAAGCAGGTTTTGTCCGAGGCTGGTGGTCAGGGACTCTGACACAGAACATGGCCCTGGTGACCAGGGGCAATTTATGGGAGGGAACGAACACAAATCCTCATTCATGGAGCCGGGCTGGCCATGGAGGAAGGGACAGGGGAGGGGCATTCACGCAGGGCCACCGGGCCCTACCTCCGTCCCTCCCACGGGTCTGAGGCTGTGGAGGGCTGGGGAGAGGCCTGCTGGGTGCTGTGAGTCTTGGCCAAACTTCAAAACCCCGGTGTGGCCCTGGGTCTCCTCTGGAGGGCTTTTCTTCCCCAGTCAGGAGCATAGATGAGCTCCCGGCAGGAGCCCAGGGAGGCTGTGAGCGTGCTGGGCCTCAGGGCCCCCGGTGGGCTCCCCAACCTCAGGTGGGTCTGGGGTCGCCGCTGGCCTTTGGGCCCCAGGACGAGGAGAGGGTGGGTGGGGGCGGGGCTGGAGAGATCTGGAATACATTGCGCCGTCAGCGGGGACAGCTTGTAAACTTTGTTGGGTTGCATCTGGTAGAAAGGCGTTGTATAAATATTAGATCATTATCGGCGTATTGTGTTTCCCGCTTGGGCGGAGGAGGGGCTGGTGGGCCCCAGATGCCTTTCGTCAAGAAGACGAGGATGGCTTCGAGGGGTCCTCGGAACGTCAATGCTTGCCAACCGGTGGCCTTCAGGGTCAGGGCTCAGAACCCAGGGAGGACAGAGGGGACTGCCAGCACAGGAGCCCAGGCTCTCTGAGGGGACGACTCTGGGCACCAGGCTGAAGGGGAACAGGAGCCTGACCAGGGGCAAGGGGGGCAGGTTGGAACAGACAAGGCCAGCTGGTAAGGAGGCAGGGGCTGCTTTGTCACTGTGACAACCTGTCTCTCTGGGTGGGTCCCTTTCTCCATCTGAATGGCCACGAGGGGCCCTGATTTTATGACATTTAGGAATACCTGCCCAGTGCCACCTTATACCAGGCACAGGGGGCACTGAAGTGGACACAGCCCCACAGTGGGAAACTCAGTTCTCGGTTGTAGAGCTCCATTCTGATTACCCAGAACCTGGAGGGGCACCACATCCCAGTGTCCACACAGCCTGACCTGAGGGAGCATATCCAAGGCAAGTGCAGGCAGCAGTCCGCGAGAAGCAGGGTCTGAACGGCACCCCCACAACATCAAATCCTTGTCACACCATCTTCTTCATCATCATCATCATCATCAAAACCCTGGCCATCCTGGGGGGATCCTTTTGGCCACGGCTCTCCATGGCTATCTGGGGAGAGGAGCTGGTTCCCAGAGCTTGGTGGAATTCTGATCTATGCTTCAGACTCCCCCAACCTGCCTAGCGGACCCCGCTGTCTTTCCCACCTCCGGACCAGAGCATATGCAGTGCTCTCAGCCTGGGCAGCCTTTCTGCAGACGCCTGACCTAAGTCTACCCATGCATCAACTCTCAGCAGCAAGGCTTCCTCCTCTGAGAAGCCTTTCCTGCCTCCTGCTGGCAGTCTGGGGCTGGTGGGGTGGGGGGGCGGTTCTGCATTAAGTACCCTACTGCAGTTTGTACTGTATTGTGTTGGAATGGTGGGTTTGTATGTTGTTCTCCTAGATTCTGAGCTCCCGGAAGTCAGAGACGTTCCCTCACTGTTTCCCTAGTGCCCAGCTGGAGCTCAGAAAAGGGGCGTGTCCAGGCGCTTTGAATGAGTGAAGGAATGAATGTCATTCTCATCATCAGGTGGCTACCGTTTGTTATACATTCTCAATACGAAGCAGAACACTTGATTTTCACTGCATATCCATGAGGTTGACTCTGTGGGTGCCCATTTCACAGTAGAGAAAACTAAGGCCCGGGTTCACACGGCTAGGAAGGCATTCAGACCCACATTTGTGTCCCCCACAATCTGAAGAGGAGTTTCTGTCAGCAGGCATCACAAAGGGCAAGGGAGCCAGAGAAGGGGCCCGTGCCGCCTGTGGCTCAGGGAGACTTCTAGAAGAGGTCCCTTTGAGCTAAGACCTGCAGGATGACAACTTGACAAGGAGGCCCACTGAAGACAGACATGATTCCCCGGCCCTCTCCTCGAAGGCCGGCTGACTTCCCAGCCCCCTGCACCTTCGGAGAGCAGGCTCTGCCGTCGTGTAATCTGCGGCCCTGAGCCGGTCCCCTCTCCTGGACCTCAGCCTATCCTCTCCTCCATAGAATTGCTAGAAGGGAATTGGACTTCATGGTTTCCCACAGTCTGTGGGTGATGTCATCTTGTCCCAACACCTCTCTGCCAAGCTGGAGTGCCAGACATTGGCATCTCCATTTTACAGGTGGCAAACATGCCTAGAAAAGAAAACATGCCTAGAAAAGGAGGCCCAGGTGTGGTGAGGACAGAACCCTGGGCACTGAGGGGACGGTGAAGGTGCTGAGGCTGTCTATTCTAGAGCCCTGCAGAAGAGCCAGGGGCACAGGGTCTGCCTCAGATCTGGACAAAGCATATCCACAGTAGAGGGAACAGGTGAAGTATAGCCTCACTAGACAGATGACTCTGTGGGTCAGGAAGTTCAGCAGCATCTAGTCTAAGCCATAGATTATTTCCTGGCCAGGTGTTGTCAGACTCTGTCTTGAATACCTCCAGTGACAGAAAGCTCACTACCTGTTAGTGCAGCTCATTCCGTACTTGGACTGTTCTGATTTTAGCTCATTGGAAGGAAGCATTTTCTATTAAGAAGCAACAGAGAAAATCTAGAAGAGGCTGGGAGCCACAGGAAGTCATTGGAAGCTGTGAACTCTGCAGAGAGAACTTAGGCTTATCCCAAACATCCAAAGACTGTCATGGAATCCATCCTCCCAGAGTGCCCTCCCTTTTGCAGTGACAACAGACATATACACAGCACTTGACAGTTTACATTTGTTTAAATGCGTCCTCCTAACCACCTTGCCAGATGGCCAGGGCGGGAATTATCCTGCAGCCGAGGCAAGAGGAACAGCAGGAGTCCAGAGAAGGTGCCGGCCTGCTCTGCCCATACTGCTCAGCCAGGAGGAGGCTGCAGCCGGGCCTGACCCTTAATCTTCCCTGCCAGGCGCTACTGCCACGGTGGTGCCTGCCCATCACTGCCAAGCCACCCACGGAGGGGGCCTGCTACAAAGAACTCTCCGGGCCACTTCCAAATTTGGGATGGGACGCCCTGGAGCCCCTAGGAATTCCAGGCTATGCTATTTTTAGGCTGATCAGCTGTTCCACCTCTGCTCCCCTACCCCAGGCCCCCCAAGCAGATTTCCCAAGCAATCAAATCCATGTGTCTCCAGTTCCGGCCCTGGAGCTCTGCGAGGTGTGCGCTGGATCCGTCGGTGCCACCGAAGGATCCACGCCCTGCCCAGACTGGGACAGTCCTGCCTCTCCTGATGGTCCAGAGCCCAGAATCCCCTGCCTTCCTCTATCTTGGGGCCAGGATCTGGATACCCCCAAAGCCCCACCATCCCTCCCAGAAATCTTCAGAAACTACCCTATTGGACAGAGCAGCTGACTGAAGACCAGAGAGAGGTCTCAGGGAGCCCTGCTGCCCTGATCCAAGTTTGCCCATGCCTATAAGGCCCATCTAATTGCTTCTTGTCTGAGCCAGGCTGGGTAGGGCCACTGATGGCCTGGTTCCAAGAGAGTAACATGGTCTCACACCACCCCGGGATCAAATCCCTGCTTGGCCACTTGTGGTCAGAAAATCTTGAGTCAGGGTGTCTGGCCCCTGGAGCCCATTTCACTCATCTCTAAGATGTGGATGATAACAGGACCTCGTCCACAATGTGGCTATGAGGTCTCAGTGACAGGCTGTGTAGAGAAGGCTGACACTGTATACAGCAAGAAGCTGGCCCCCTGGACATTTTTAGCTGTTATTACTTCCTGATGATAGTAGAGTTATTAAAGAAAGGGGAGAGAAATAGCAAGTTTGCTTCTACAGTTTAGCAGGGGAAGGATATCTGCATATCCTCATGGCCCTCAGCACTGCCCTTGTGACTCTTGTCCAGAGCCCTGCTCCTCGGCGGGGCAGTCCTCAGGGACTTGGGCTGTGCCAGCTCCCCCACAGGCATGAGACCCCAGCCTGGTGGAGCTGCCTGCCCTGGTTCAATGAGGGCAGGGACCGTGGCCCCCACTGAACCCCCAGTCCCACAGGGCAAGGCATTCAGCAGACACTAGACTTCTAGAAGGGCACAGAGAAGTTAAAAGATCATGGGCTTTGTCATATGACAGGCCTGCTATGCCATTTTCTAGCTGTGGGACTCCCAGCAGGACCTTCAGTCTGATACTCTGTCTCCTTATCTGTAACATGGGCATGAGAATACCAACAGACAGAATCTAGAAGGTATTCCAGATGTCAAGGGTAAAGAGAACAGATGCGAGGCTCTTCATAACCAGTGAAGATCTGCATGCCAGGAGGTAGACCCAGTGACTTTTAGGACCACACCACCTCCACAAGGAAATGGGAACGTGGAGATGAGAGGGCTCCTCCAAGGTCATCCAGAGAATCATCAACAGAGGGCCCAAGAACTACATCCCAGACTCAACCCTTTACACGTGCAATGAGCAGAAGCTATAAAAAATGCAAAAAAAGAGAACTACCAGAGGCTTCTCCCTGGTCCAGAAAGGCCAGTCAGGGAGAAAGTCTTTCTGGGCAGACCCCGCCCACAGAGTCCCCAGGACGGCATCTACACCGCCAGCACCCACTTCCG
This sequence comes from Lutra lutra, assembly GCF_902655055.1. Taxonomy (NCBI): domain Eukaryota; kingdom Metazoa; phylum Chordata; class Mammalia; order Carnivora; family Mustelidae; genus Lutra; species Lutra lutra. The sequence goes on from NC_062281.1 coordinate 160,110,836, forward strand.
GCAGCCAGCGCACACCCGCCATGCCAATGTGTTAGGGCTTATGCATGGTCCCCGCCATGGGAACCAGCCACCTCCCTTCACCCGCCGCCCCTAATTCTTCCAATGTGGCTGAGAGCTAGCAAGGCTCCGAGGAGGGAGGGGGTCGGAGTGGCAGGAGCGAGACCACCTCTGCTGACGGCTCATTTACAGCCCGTGCATCAAGGGCACTTTCCCTACAGGACTGGCCCCTGGGAGTAGAGAAGCTGGGGGGCCCCCCGCTCTCAGCTTCCAATGACACGTTGCAGGCACCAGGGGAGTGCCTGGTGCCCCGTCACTTGGAGTGGCCCCAGGGACTGCGAGAGCTGGCCAGAACCAGGAAAGAATGGGCTAGCCCCGCCAGCCAGAGGAGGCCTTGTGGCTCTGGAGCAGGCTTGAATCAGAAAATAAGAAACTGCCCATGCTCCCATCCCCACCCAGCCCCAGTGTCTGGCCAGTGCTCCCAGCAGGCCTTGGTAGCACAAGGTTAGCTGGGCTGGCTGGGAAGGTCAGGGGAGGGCAAGATGGACAGGGAGAGCAGTGGTTCAGAGCCAGCTGGCCACATGGCAGGTCTCATGGGCAGATCCTGAGCGAGTGAGAACAGGTGGGTTACCAGCTGGCTCGAGAAGCTCAGGCCTCTGGTCCAAGGTTCCCATCAGTTTGCTGTGGAATCCTGGGTCAGATCTCTCTGGATCTCTGAAGAGGGGGTGACAATATCTCTCTTAGGAGATAAGACTACAATTCCAAAGAGAAGAAACTATCAGAGGCAACTGTTAGCCATGCAGAGGCCCAGCCTCCTTACCTGGTTCAAACTATCCCAGAAAGCTGAGGACGAATTAGGAGTCAGATTGGGATGGGGTCAATGCTGCAAACTCAGAGAACATTCGCTGATGTCCAGGGTTGGATGATGTTGAGGGCGCTGTCATAGACCAGCTGCAGTCCTCACCCTTCAGGACCTCCCTTTCTGGTTAAGGACTCATTAGGACAAAAGGCAGACAGCTGAGTGTGATACTGGAAAGCCAGACATTGTCCGAGAAGAAATAGGGACTGGTAGGCAGTTTCCACAAAGGAAGGTGGGAAATCACCTGGAGGTCATCGAGCCAGGCCGTGAATGGTGTGGTCCTTAACTTGGTATGCATGGCATACAGCAGGGACACAGAGAATGGATGGATGGGCGGATGGGTTGAGGGATGAGTGAGTAATGGGTGTGAGAGCCGGTGAGCCGGGAATGGATGAAGAATGGATGGATGGACAGATGGACGGATGAATGGGAGGATACATGGTGGAAGAAGGAAGGAAAGATGGGAAGGAGGAAAGAAGGAAAAAGAGGAGGGAAGGAAGGAAGGGAAATGAGATGATCAGATGCGTAGGCAGATGTGAGAACAAAGAAACATTTCATTAAATTAATTCTTACAAGAAGTCTGCCAAGTAAAAGGATGGAAAGGCAGCCTCCTTCCCCAAATTACTAATAAGAACACCTGACGCTGAGAGTGGAAAAGTGACTTACATAAGGTGACACAGTAAATTAGTGACAAATCCAGGACCAGAATTCAAGGCTCCTGATTCCTACCCAGCACTTTCTCCATTTCGTCTTGCCCACCTAGTCTATTCTCCTACTCCCTCCACCCTCCACATAAATACTTGTGGAAAGAAGGAAGGAAAGGCAAAGACAGAGAGGGAGTGGGGAGGTGGTCGTGATTTTGTAGTAAGGGTCCTGAGCTCTGGTCCTAGGTCTTGCATAAGCCATTGTCCTGGCTTGGCCTTTTTCTCCATCAGTACAACGGGCTGTGAAAGCCTCCTAGATTGCAGGCAGGAGAAGTGCTGTGAGAAGCAGAAGCCCCTACAGATGAGGGGAGGGAGGACAGTCACTTTTGTCAGGACTCCTCACAGACTGGGCGATGCCCCCTGGCTTCCAGACAGAAGTGAGTCCCACAGTCAGGTTAGAAGACCCAGCGCAATTATTCTCCCTACAGGACCCTGCACCAGCATGTGGTTGGGAAACTGGGGACAGGAGACTGAGGGACAGGGAGATTTCAGACGTCGGCCAGGGACTGACACTGGACTGTGTTCCATGGGGAGGGCAGGGGACAGTGTGGAGCAGACATCGCCAGCTCTTGGCTGCCCAGATCAGCAGATGGGGCAGAGCAGGAAAAGCCCTCCCCCATTCCTAGGTGACTTCTACACTCATTCACTCACTCATCCACTCACTCACTCGTTTCCTGAGGAAAGAGAAGCGAGTGTCCAGAGACTGAGCAGGTGTCATGAGCCGGTCTGGGAGTAGATGTCGAACAAAGGCTTTCCCACCCAATTCTGACCACGTGGCCATGCCGAGGAGTTGGCGATGATGGCTAGCACCCCTGGCAAGGAGATGCTCTGGCCTCCGAGTCCAGAATCTCAGCTTCCAGTTGCCGTTATGGAGACTAGTCCTTTACTCTCTCCCCGGGTCTCCGTTCCTTCCCCTACTGAGTGAAAAGAATGCCTCCTTGCTGGCCTCAGAGTGGCAGCTGTCGCCAGAGGCAGGGCTAGTCCTGGCCACCGTTGTCCAGATGAGGCCCCATCCCCCAGGCAGAGCAGAGGGTGCCCAGGTGCACCCCACACAGAGATGGCCTTTCCGTACTGGGGAAGGTAGAACCAGAGCAAACATTTCCCAACCCGGAAGGACTGGGAGGGTATTGCCCTGTTCACTGGATTGTGAAGGGATGAAGGCATCCTCCCTCGTTTTGTTAAATATGGTGATGTTTGTCCCAGAGCCCAAGTGGTCCCTGCCCTTCCTCCACTCCTCCTTCTCTCCTCCCCCACTGCTTTTCCCCTCCTTGTATTAGCAAGGTGGCTCAAGTGTGGATGCTAGAGCCAAGTGCTTGGGTTAGAATCCAGGCTTCACCCCTCCTTAGCTGTGTGACCCTAAGCCACTTACCTAATCTCTCTGTACTTCAGCTTCCTAATGTGTAAAATGAGGATAGTGAGCCTCACAGAGCTATTGCAAGGATTAAATGGCTTAACATGTGCAAAGGGCCTGGAGCAGCACCCTGCACATAGTAAGCATGGTGTTCAGTGTTAGCAGGCAGCAACATGGTCCGGACTCTCCCTTGGTGTTAGTGCTCCCAGAAGATTCCCAGCCCCACAGGCTGCTTACGCACTGCCTTGGAGCCCCACCAGCCACTGAGCTGTCCTCTAACCGGTTGTCTCTTCTTACAGTTAGGTCTTATTTTTCAGCGCACCTTACAGAAGAGGAAACTGAGGACCATAGCAGTTAAGTGATTTGTCTCCCTGCCCTGATCTGCTATCCTGGGCTTAGACAACTCCAAGAGCACAAAACTCCATCCTTGGGATGGCAGTACCAGCTGTGCCCAGTTTTGCAGGGTGAGAGTTAACCAGGAGAAGCTGGAGTGGGAAAGGTGGCATTGGAGGCAGAAACCCACGGGATAAAGCCATGAGGTGAGGAACCCCAGGAAGCTCAGTAGTGGGGAGCACAGAGTGAGCAGGCAGTCCGGGATGTGGAGGGAGGCTCTGCCTCACCACGAGGGCCCTGACTCCCAGGCCAGGAGGCTCAGATGTGACGCTACAGCCACAGGGAAGCCATTAGACCATTTTCAGCAGACATGGAAATGGCCAGATTTCCATTTGAGGCCCTTGGTGAGCTATAAACACCGTGCAAAGCTAACTATTATGGCTAATAATGGTTTAGCACCCTGAGCCATAATTGCCGTTCACATGTCTGTCTCCCACGAGATCATGAAGCCCGTTAGAGCGGGATCCGTGTGTCTTGCTCATCCCTGTGACCCCATGCATGGCGCGGAACAGACCCTCGAAACACGTTCTATGAAGTTAATTAATCAAAATAACATCTCTTGCGGAAGGAAACCCCTGGAGCTGGGCAGCCCTCGACCCAAACCCCGATGCCAGCTCTTACAGCGAGCAGCCTTGGCAAGTCCTGTGATGGCTCTGGGTCTCAGCTTTCTCCTCCTCAAAATAAGCTCAATAATTCCTCCCTCCACCGGGTCATGCCAGAGTCCCCAGTGCTGCGCCCCACATGCATGTAGGTCCTCAATAAATGGTGGCTAGCAGAACACCACAAAGATACCCACACACAAACAGTAAAACCGCCGCTGAGTGCAGACAGGGGACAGTGCAGACAGGGGGACAGTGCAAAGGCACAGAAATCTAAACCTGAGGACCTGGATTTGAATCCTGACCCTGCCCTGCCCCCAGCTGTGCAACCTTAGGGAAGTAGATCAACCTCTCTGGTTTCTACATCCACTCCATCGGGGTATGAACAGTAATACCAAGCCCAGGGATTTGTTGCATGGACTAAAGGAGATAACAGATGTGAAAGTGCTTAGTGTATACAAACATGGGCGATGATTATTATTATCATGACAGCTCATAAAACCCGGGTGGAGCTTCCTGTTATAAACAAGTGCTCCCTCCCCCACCCCAGACCCAGGGGCTGGCTCAATGCTTTGTTCCCAGGAAGGGCATAGCTGGAGGGGCCTGCTGGCCTGGGCCAGAGGCCAGGGCAGGCTCCTCGCTCCCAACATCTGCGCGGTGGGGTCGGCCCCTCTGTCCAGCAGTGGGCACACATGTGGCCTCATCTGAGGGCGCAGGGTCATTGGGGTCAAGCAGGAGAAAATTGGGGGCAGATGAGGGGAAGGTTGCAGCTTATTTTTAGAAAAGGGGGAAAGAGAGGAAGACAGGAAGGCCCTTGTTCCTTGGAGTTTCCACCATGTGGATGGCAGGCGGGCGGGCAGCCAGGCAGGACTCGAGACAAAGATGTAGCCACTTCTGTGGCTGTCACACGGTCGCCGCGGGGCCTCAGATGACCGCACGGCCTGGCCGGTCAGCAGAGTGTTCTCCCTTGCAGCCCTGGCTGCCCCCAGTGAGAACATTCACGGCGCAAAGTACAGGACCCTAAAGGAGACCATGCCAGCCCAGTGGGCCCGAGCCCGCAGAGCCACATTTGGGTGTTAGGAGGGCCCCTCCATCTGCGGGTGGAGGAGAGCTTGTGGGGTGCAATCTGAGGGCAGACGGGCCAGTGAGCACTCCCAGAACACAGCCTGGCACACAGTAGGCCCACAAGTGCTCTCCTCCTGGTCTCCCCTAGAGGTCTGAGGTCCTGGCACCTCTCCAAGTTACCCTGCCCTGTGTCCCAAGACACAGCACAGTGGAGCGATGAACATGGTGACTCTGGCACCATATTGCTGGGACGTGAATCCTGGCTCTTCTACTTCCTGGCTGTGTGACTTAGGGCTAGTTGCTTTACCTCTCTGTACCTCGGTTTCTTTGTCTGTAAGTTGGACATAGCCATAGTTCACACTGCATAGTTTTGTTGTGAAAATATGTCAATATATGCAAAGCACTTAGAACACTGCCTGCACTTGGAGCCTGGCACTCAGCAAGCATTCAGCAGCAGATGTTGTCGTTGTCAACATACAGTAGGGCACGTGCCGCTGGGGTGGCCTTGTCTGGGGAGGACCATGCTGAGCGTGCACAGTTCTCCAGCGGAATGCCTCGGTGGGGGGCTCGGTGTCAGCAAACTGGATAGGCCAGACCGGGGCACGGTGGGAGGCCCACTCTGCAGCAGTGGGGCCGGCCCACGGCTGGACGTCACCAGCCCCACTGTGGCTCTTGTGGGTGTCTTTGGAAAGAACTCAAAAATGACAGGAATTTTCCAGATCTCCTGTTTTTCCATTCTCGGGTCCCCCCAGCCCCCCATCCTTAGATCTAATTCTGAAGAGAACTTTGAAATGTGTCGGGAACAAAAAGGTGAAAGTCTAAAACTCCAGAGAGGACGGTCAGCTCCAAGTCTGGGTGGCAACAGGCCACAAGAACGCACCTGTGTGGGGGTGCGCGGCCATGGGGGGGCATTCGTGTGGCCCCTGATGGGAGCACATCCAGACACGGGGCACTGACAGGCAGGTCAAATGTGGGGATCGAGGGCCACCGGCCCCTCATGTCTGCATGCCTGGGACCGTGTGCTCATCTGAGCACATGCACACCTGCTGCTACCCCAGATGCATGCTGGGTGTAACCAGCTGGACACACAGTAGGTGCTCTCAGCTGGACTCCCCATGTGCATTCCCCTGAGCATGGACATGCAGGGAATGCACCCTGCTCCTCTAGGTATGGTTTGGCAATGACTGACCCAAGGACCACGTCAGTGGCTGGGCCTGGGGCAAGATGAGATGGAGAAGTGAGAACTGGCCTGCTGGAGTCCTTTATGGAATACCTAGCAAGCCCAGGGCGAGGCCCAGCTCTGGGCCCACGTGGTGCTAAGCAGAACAGGCTGGGCCCTGAGACAGGGAGCGGGTCTATATGAGGGCATCTGGGCCACGGCTCAGCCCCGGCCCAGGGATCCTCCATGGGCAGCAAGCTCAGTGTCCCAAGAGCCTAGAGAGACCTTGGAGACCACCGACAGCAGGCCAGAAGGGCAGCGGCCTGACTGGGATCTCACAACAAGTTCAGGGCTGGGGCTAGAAAAAGAGGTCGTGATGAAAAGCAGACTTTGAAATCTGACAAACCTGGGCTTCATCTTGGCTCTCCCACTGACTAGCTGAGTGACCTTGGGCAAGTCACTTCACCGCTCCCAACCTGTTTCCTCATCTCCGAATGAGCATTCCACAACTCAAGGAGTATGGCCAGGACCCTCAGTCGGGGGTGGGATTGATGACCAGGTCCCCTGACTCCTCTTTCTATGCTCCTTGATGGATCCAAAGGATCCTCCACTGGGGCAGCTGAAGGTGGAAAGCCACAGTCCCAGGTGCCACTTGAGGGTGTCTCTTCTCCAGATCACCCTGGGAGGGGTCCAGAGCCCTGTCTTGGGAGGCTAGAGACCAAGCTTCTAGTCCATTCTGGCAAGGGCAAGTGTCTACTCCTCTCCAGGCCTCAGTTTCCCCATGTTTCCCCATCCCTGCCAGGAGGGCCAACTACTCCAAAGACCCCTGGTTCCACAGGGGAGGGTAATTGAGAGCAGCTGCCACCAGAGCAAGCAGGGGCCCTGGGGAGAGGGGCCTCTGGGCTTCTTCAGGCCCCGGACACTGCCCTGTGGTTTATGTCAAAGTGTCAGCCCCAATCCTGCTTTCCTCCTAGGCAGGGCCACCTTCAGTGGGCCTCAGGAGAGGTGGCCTGTCCAGCCGCTGTGTTTACAGTGCTCAGACGCCGCCAGGAACCTGATCTGGGCAGACCAGGGTGGGCTGCCCCACTGGGCCCATGCCGTGTCTGCACTCATTTCCCGGAGACTGAACACCACTGGCCTGCCTGCTGTGCTGAGTCCAGCAGCCCAGCCACCCATCCTTTGAGGGTCCAGCCTCTGGGAGGCAAGTACCCTGGAAAACTGTGGGAGGCAGCAGGGCCCAGGAAGCCAGAGCCGGGCTGGCGGGAGCCGGGCGCAGAGGGAGAGAGGAAGGGGTGTCCTCCCTCTAGACAGTTTCAGGCTGTGCTCCCCGGGCAAGTGTGCATTCCCTGCCCCTCTGTCCAGGTGCAGGGACCCTACTGACTTGTCTACTTTCAGCCATCTGCGTCCACATCAGCCAACTCTGGCCCGTGGGCCAAATCTTGCCACCACCTGTGAGTGAAGATCGCCTTTTTACATTTTTCAGTGGTTGGGGGGGAATCAAAAGAAGAACATTTTAAGCACATGAAAATCACATAAAATTTATATGTGTGTCCATAAATAAAGTTTTATTGGCACACGGCCACACTCGCGCGTTTATGGATGGCTGCGCCGTTTTGGCCCGACGGCAGCAGATGTACGTACTTACGATGGAAACAGTATGGCCCTCAAAGCTGAGACTATTTACTCTCTGACCCTTTACAGAAAACATTAGCCACCCTCTGATCCAAAGCAGACATGAGCGGCGGTATAAACCTCACGTCTCGGTCTGGGGGATTTTTTATCCCAAGTTCCCAGGGCGATTCCATACTTGGGGGACCCTACATGACATTAAGGTGTGGGGTTGGGGGCAGTGCACATAGCCCCTGAGCACAGCTCCACACCAACTGCTCTTGTAGGTCCCCTCAACACCTGACCCTGCCTGTCTGGCCGCCCTCTGTCTACCCCTGCACTGGGTCTCAGGTGCACCCCACTGCCGCGTGTCTCCTGGGGCTCCCATCACCTCCCAGCTAAGCTGCTTAGGATGTGTAGGCCTGGCCACATCCCTCTCTCCTCTGCTGACCCTTCTTCAAAACTCTCAGCTTAGCCTTCTTCTCCTGCTTGCTTGCTCTGGAAACACCCTTGATTCCAAAAACTCACAGTTCTGAAGAACAAAGGCCAGAAAGGCTCATGTGCTCTGTGTTCTGCCGGTCACATAGCTCCGGGGGGACAATGAGCATCAGGCCAGGGCCCTGGGAGCAGGAAAAGGGCCTGGAGGGAGCACAGGCCTGGCAGGCACTCCAGTCCAGCCAGACACGCATCCATCCTTTCACCACTCTGGCCACGGTCCTAAGAGCACTCACTCTCAGTCTGCCACACCTTGTGGAACAGCCATTCCTCTACCAGACCCTGCAGGAAGACAGAAGCGGGGCCCATGAGCTGTCTGCACTCCAGGGCAGTGGCTGGGGGGCACGGCTTTCAAACTGCCTCTGGGGAAGGAAAACAGTCCTTATCCACAGGGCTTGCTGCTTTCTGGGATGTAAATACTCCTACCGTGGCCAACTTGCAAGTTGCCCGCATGACGCCACTGAACTTGGAACTGGGAAGAGATGTGCTCTACCAAGTCTCACCAGTGGGCTGGAGCCAGATTCAGCCTTCCCCCGCTCCCTGGGAACCCAGGCACGTTAATGGCCGTCACACACAGTGAAGGAGGTGTGAAACATGAAAAGCAAAAGAGCATGGGATCGCAGAGGAAAAGCGCTGAACCTGGCTGGGAGGGCAGATCCTGAAGGGCTTCTCAGAGGTGGCATTTAGATCTGAAACCACGAAAGAAAAGTAGGGGTTTGCAGGGCTAGAGATAGAAGGAAGGGTTTCCTGACCGGATCACCCCCTCTTGCCCTCCTTTCTCTGCAATCCTTTGTAAGCCCCACAGCCCGAGTCACACTTTTGATGTCCAGTTTGGGAATCTGTTTTCTCCAAAGGCATCACAGACTTAAATTTAGCCTGTGCCCGGGCCATACAAGGTTGACAGAGGGAGCGGGCTTCAGTCGCATGAGGGTCCTGACCTGCCATAGGTTGTGTTCTGGCTCTGATTATCCACTCCGCCCTCCCCGTAAGAGGCTTTTCTACCTTCCCTTGCCCATGGGAGGCCTTCACGTTGGACTCTGCCATGGGTCTTGCTTTGGTTGATGGTGTATGCGTGAAGAGGGCATTAAGAGCTATTGTGGGCTCAGTCATTTTTCTTTTTGCTCTAGCCTGGAGTACATCATGTCCCAAAGAGGGAAAGCTGCTTTGCAAGGATCCTGGAATAGAGAGGGCACACAGAGCAGAGCCAGTCAACCCACAGCCACCACAGACAAAATATAATGTGGGGGAAAAGTAAACTTGTTATTGTAAAGCCCCTATTTTGGGCACGCTATGGTGTGTCTGTTACCACAACATAACCTAGAAAAAAACTGATGGAGGTTCAGCCCATCCCATCTAAACCTGGCTCATAGCCCAGCAACCCCCCATGAGCCCCCAGAAACACACTGAGTCACTGTGCCTTCACCAGTTTTAAGCAAAGATTTGCGCAGCCCAGGCTGATGAGGTGAGACTAGCATCCCTGAAATGTCCAGAATGTTCTACAGTTCTAGGGTAACCCTGTTGTCTTAGGGAAAGCAAAAGGAACCCCTTATTAGTAGCATCCCCAGCTCAGCTGTCCCATCACACAGAAGCTATTTGGAAATGTCTCTCTAGGCACCAAAAAAAAATTGCTCTCAATCTCAACCCAGAGTCACTCCAGGCATGGAAATTCTCTCTTTGGGGAAGAGGCCAAAGTTAAGGATCTTCTGTGTAAAAGAAGAGGCAAGGTGAGGGGGGCAGGGGGGAGCCTCTGTGTCAGGCAACACCAGAGACAGAAAGTGTCAGGCCCGCTCTTGCCCTCAGGGAGCTCCCAGGCTGCTGGGCCGTCCGGTATCGTCAAGGGGGTGGTACTTGGCTGTGGACAAAGAGCCGTGGCTCATAGAGGAGCCAGTGATGAACTACCTGGACAGCCAGAAACCCATCTGGCACAAATTAAGGGAGAAGGAAATGGATGGTGGATGATGGATGGATGACGGATGGATGGATGGGTGGACAAAATAAAATAAAATCTACCTGGAAGGGTCAAAGAACCTTTCACAAAGGACATAGGAAGCAGACCTGAAAACAATGAGAATTTCACCAAGTAAAGAATGTGGGCAGAAGAGATGGTGTTCCAGACATAGAAAACAGAAGAGAGAAGAGGAGGCCCGTGGTTCAGCATATCTTGGGAAGAAGGGAGGAAAGAAAGGCAAAAAGCTATAGTGGCCTCCTGCAGAGAGGTGACTGCAGAGTCCCACAGACCCAGCAGTGCCACTCTCTGAGTGTGACCCTGGGCAAGTCACTTACACTCTCCATGCCTGGGCCACTACCATCAAGCCCGACCCCAGCATGGCAAATCACTTCCCCTCACAAGGTTTTGGAGGCACGTCAGTGAGAGAACACGAGCACAGCTCCTGGCACACTGTAATCGTGCAATTCATGCCACTTTCCTCTTGTCTCCCTTCCACCAGGACCAGTTCTTCCAGGGTCTGAGCCCACCCCGTGCTGACAGGGCTCTGCCTCATAGCTAAGACTCTACCTCCCCCCTGTTCTGGGACTTTCCTTCCCAAAGCTCTTATCTCAAGGGATTTCTTTGCCTTCCTGCCCTTCAACCACTCATTCCAGCCCCAGCGCTCAACTGTGCCCCAGGCACCAGCCAGCCTCTCGTGTGAACAGCCTCCCCTCTGGAGCCAACACACAGACATGGGACCAACCCCAGAGACTGGTGAGGGGGACAGCTCCAGGCAGGGTGAGGCTGCAGACTGCCATGTTCTAAGGGAGAGTAGTGTCCAGGCGGAGAGGTCAGCTGGCCAGGCCAAGCCTGGTCTCCCACCCTTGCTATCTCACCTGTCCTAGACGAACGACAAGGTCCCTGATGCTATTCCCAGTCCCAAGGCCAGTTTCCTGTCCCAACTCCCTCGAGTGTAGCTATCTCCATGGGAAGATGGGAGAAGACAAACAGTAATTAACTAAATTTAGAAAACAATTCTTCTTATAGCTGTTTTGGGCACACAAGCTAGAGCCCAGGAAGGAAAATGATTTGGGATTTGGGACTGCATTCAAGGCCTTTCACAATTTAGCCTGATGTTCTGTAGAGAGTCAATAAATATTTTTGAGCAAAAGAATGCTTGTCCCTGCCCACCATAACTGCGACTCACGCATATGGTCGTGCCCACAGCAGCCCTTGCAGCTCCCTACCTGCAACTCACTCCGTCTCCCACAACTGGGTCTTTGCTTATGCTGTTTTCTCCACCTGGAACATTAACCCTTCCATCCCTCTCCCACCCCTCACCTGCAGCCCTCTTGCCAGGTTCTGCCTCAACCTTCAGGATTGGGCTCAGACATCACTGTCTCCAGGAAGACTTACCAGGAAGGTTCCCCTACATTCCCATGGGACCTCCACTACCCACCCCCCACTCCCCACCCCAGTCCCAGCCCCTGCTGCCTTTGGGTGGCCTCCATACATATCTGCCCCCTCACTGGCCTGTGAGCTCCTCCAAGGGCAGGGATGGGTCTCCAGCACTCAGCAAGGAGACCCACCCAGAGGAAGGGCTCAAGGTGTATTCGGTAAGTGAATACACATGTTTTCAGATTAGATGATCCCTAGGAGCTGAGTACTGAGCACTCCAGGAGGACACAGGAAGTCCGTCAGAATTGCAGTAACCCTCCACGCCACCAGGGGGGTCAGAACAGAAGGTAAGCAGAAATCATGCAGAATGCTCCCTCTCCCCCTGGTGGTTCCAGCACATTACTGCAGCTCGCGTGGGCCAGGCTCCCTCCACGCAGCAGTAGAGTCTGGGGACAATGGGGGCTGAGTTCTGGGACCACAGGATCCTAGAATATGGGGGCCAGAAGGGATTTGACATCTCAGAACCTTGAGCACCATGCCCATTCTCATTCACAGATGGAAAAACTGAGGTCCAGAGAGAGGATGTACACTACCAGAGGGAAAGATCTAGAACTAGAACCCAGAAGTCCTGAGGAATACAGAGAATATTTTGAGGACAAAAGTGTCCAAAGTGATGGGCTTGCATTGTTGTCTGATCCCCAGATTCTCTTTTATCTCTTCATCCAAACTCCATACGGTCAGCGGTAGGCATGTGGTTCTTAATTACCAGATACTTGTGAAATAACCCATTCTAAGCCTTCCCCTTTAACCTCATCACATGCTCTGGAAGGTGGGTTCCAGATCCCGCTCTCCTGTGACTGGTGGTGGGACTTCAGACAAGCTGCATCTCTCCCCTATGCTAGCGGTTTTCTCCATCGCAGACAAGAAGGTGGGCTAGATCTCAGTGGCAGATAGGCTTGCTAACTCGGATGGGCCGGCAGTGGCTGCTCAAGAACTCGAAGGGCGGGAGCGCTGTGGCTCATTAGCGGTGCTTGTCAGAGGCTGGGAAGCAGCCCAGCAGACGCCAGAGGGCAGTGAACCCCGACCCAGGTTCAAAGCCCCTGACACCCTTCCAGTTCTCGCCACTAGATTTCTTGTCTTTCCTGTGTCTGCTGTCTCAAGCCTTGCCTGAGATACAAAGTATTCAGAGAGCATCAGACAAGACCCCTGCCTATAAGAAGCTCACAGTTTGGTAAAAGACACTCGCCCCAATTCACACACCAATGAGTGGAGGTGTCAGAGCCGCGGTCTTAGGAAGAAAGGGGTCCTCGAGGTCAGGAATCTGACGCCTTCACAGCTGCAGGAACCCTTCCAACCAGCAGGTCATCATCAACCTTGCCCTACCATGCACCAGCATCCCATCACAGAACATCCGTTTCTCCTGTGGGCACAAGCATCCCCTGTGTGGCCTTGCCACTTCCCAACAGATCAGCTGCAGGAAGGTCCCTTGAGGCCTCTGGCTCTCCACATCCCTCTGCCCCCTGCCCAGCTGGGATTGCTGTGGGGAGCAGATAAGTAAGTGTGGGTAAATCTCCTGGCACTTAGAAGCCCCAGGAAAGAGGAGCTGGCAGTGGGGCTCCGAATTAAAGCCGGCCTCCTTAGCATTCCCCTGGCTTTGCGCTCTGGGGAGACACCGGCATATCTGTTTCCCCTGCCCAAGGATAGTGAGGAGGATAACAGGACCCCATCAGGTCTTCCCTTCTTGGGACCCGACATGGGTGCCTCCACCTACTGTTCCCAAGCACACTGACAGCCACAGCGCCTGACTGCGAAGCCAGTGCCATGGAGCGGCCCCTCCAGGGAGGGTCCAGGTCCCCTGAAAGTGAAGGAAGGGACCAGGGCCCTGAGCATGCTCCCTGCCTCCCAACCCTGCCTGCTACCCACCCTCCTAGAGGCCTGGCCTGAAACCTGTCCTTTCCCACCCGGCGGGGGAGGGCCCACCTCTACATAGTCCCTCCGCCCCCCGCCTCCATTCGGGTCTGAATGTTTGCTCTTCCACCTCTCCCAGAATCATTAAACATTCTGCAGTGGAAATACAGCCGGTCACATGGCGAGCACGGCCCGCCAACCTTGGCACTTCTCCTCTGATCCCGTTTGTTTTTCTAATATAAAACTAATATGACATAATGTATAATCTAATTTGGAAATTACCATTTGCTTGGCTGGCCCACACTGCCAGCCAATACCAACAGCAAGAGAAATTATTTAAGAATGTTTCTTTTCCTTCGGAACACTGCTGATAATTTATTTTTCCGTCAGAAGATTACTTTTCTCTTTACGACATTTCCTGCCCCGGTGATTTGCGTTAGCATTCAATAAAATGGTCTGTGCCTAATGTGGGGAGTGAGTCAACATGCCTTTCCTTGAATGAGGGGAGGGTATCAACTGTGGTCAGAAGTGGGCTCAGACCTGCTGCCCAGGTACTGGAGGCAGGCGCCAAGGGGGCTTTTAGTGGGGAGGACCAGGCAGATGTCAGGAAGTCGCCTGCCCCCTGTCCTATCAGCCAAACCTCAAGGCTGCCTGTAGGTCCAGGTCCCCCAGGGCCCACCAGCCTCGGGGAGAGTGAGTGATACCCATATGGCATTCCTGGGCAAGAGGGGTTAGCACTGGGGTAGACTCGAAGGTGAGGGTGTGCTTTCCTGAAATTCAGGCTCCCGACTTGTCTACACCCGGGTCTCCACCAGCATGAAAGACCTCTTCTCCTACGGTCACCACGAAGACAGACGAGTGGGGGCCTTCTAACGCACCGCCACCTGTCTGCAGCTCCAGCCGACTCCTTCCCTCACCGCTTCTTCCAACAAATATGTTGAAGGGACAGTTGGCTCCTAAAGTCTGAGCTGCTTTCGAATCCTACCCCGGCCTCTCAATAGCTCTGTGACCTTAGTCAACTTTCTTTACCTCTGCAAGCCCCCACAACCCATCGGTGAAATGGGGGGGTCACAACAGCGCTGAGCTCATTGAGTTTTGTAAAGATAGCATGTGCCGAAGTCTGCAAAGGACTTCTTAGCCCAGTGCCTGGCCTGCAGAAGCTCAGCGGTATCACTGGCATTAGTAAGCCAGGCACAAGAGATGACCAGAGCTCCTGGAATTGCTAGGAAAGTTCTGCTCCCAGTGAAGGGCTCCAGCCTTGGAAACCAGGCTCATGACGTGGGGCAAAGGCCTCCTGGCTCTGAGAAGTAAAGAGCCCAACACTGGGCCGTGGCTCCCCACTAGGTCACTGTAGGCCCTGGACAGCCTCCCTTGTCACCGGTAAGGTCCCTGGAGAAAAGTCTCCCCATCCCAAACAGTTTGCAACAAGGGACACAGGTGGGGGGTTTTGCTCCCTACTGCAGGCTGGGGGAGGGGACAGAAACAGTCTTCTTTGATCTTCTCCCCTCCACCCTCCATTTCTCTCTAAGAAACCCAACCTCCACGCCAGAAAGTTTATTTACCCAGTCGAGGCACAGGTCTGATTTCTCTCTGGATGTTCTGAGGCTGAACGGATGGGCGCATGGGTGACGTCCAGACAAGGGAGCCACCCGCCTGGCAGCGTCCCCCCTCTCTTCTGGTGTCACTGGCCTGCGAGTGCCGGACAGAGTAGAGGTGCTCTCGAAGTCCTCTCTGCCTTGTCATTAACTCACCCAAGTTAAGTGGTTGTTTTGGTTTCACAGTATCAAGACAACTAGCTCTTCATAGAACTGACTGAATGTTTAGACACAGCCTCTCCCACTTGAGAGGTTGTTTGACAGAATGGAGTGGGTGTTTTGTTACTGCTTGGTGACCAGTGTGACCTGTTGCTTTTGCTTCATTTGGGTTGACTGCTTGTTTGGCTGTGGTGATTGGTGGTTTCACCAAGCTGACCGGTTGTTCTGTCACGGTTAGCTCCCTCTGACTGACTGTTTAAGTTGGATGGGTGTTTTGGCATCCATTAACTGAGTTGACTGGGTTTGATTGAACTGACTGGATGTTTGAATGAATTAATCCAAATATTTTGACATTGTCTGAAGCGGTCGATTGGCTGTTTACAGCAGCCCGGGCATGCTGCTATCATCCGACCCAGCCGACCTATTGTTCTGGCATTGTCTAACCCAATGGCTCGATATGGAGCTGGTTCGGTGTTTTGGCTTCGTTTCACTCTGAAGACAGATTGTTTGAGCGTTGTTTGATCAAGCTGATTGCTTGTTTGACTAAGTTGAACAATTGCTTTGGTATGATTTGACTAAGTTGACTCGTTATTCAAACTGAATCAATGTTTTATGATCGCGTGACCCAGTTGCTTTGAAGGTACCCATTTCTGGGGCCACGCCAACGGGCTCCTTTGGCACCTTTCGGACCAGCTGACTGATACTTAACCAAGATGACCAGGGGTCTGGGCTCTGCTTGCCCACTTCAACTGTTGCGTGCCAACCTGACTTAGCCCCCGACTGAATTAGACGTTTAGACGGGGCTTCCAAAAGCTCACCAGGTCCTCACCGAGTTGCGCAGCTGTTTGGTCTCCGAAGGACGGGAGCAGCGGCAGCCAACACAGGACTGACGTTTGCCAAGAAGGGGCCCTGGGCAACTCCCTCGGGAGGGAGTGGGAAGGAGAGGGGTGTGGGGGACCCCGAGTCTCGAGCTCACGTTGAGGCAGGTGACAGCAGAAAGGCTGGTGGCTATCCAGCCGCCGCGTGTGCGAGCACTCAGGAGCTGCGGTCTCCCCAGCCGGGAGACGAATGCGTTTGGCAGAACACTTCAAGAATGCAACCTCTGGGTTAAGTGGTTGAAATTAGGCCCAACGGGGCTGTTTTACTGAGAATTTACAGTTGCTCGTAGAACTCAGCCCCGATCAAGTAAGAGTCCCTCCTGCCAAGATGGAGATTGGCTCCCAGGCCAAGGGGATTCACCAGCAAAAGCACACGTCCTCCTGCCTTTGATTAGACCTAATGGTTGCTCCTCCGAGGGACGACCACGTGGATGCTAATGTTTGTTCTCCCTGTTGTGGGGGGCGGCTCTCGCTGAAATCTGCAGGTGGTAGGGGGAGAACTTTTCTCCACATTGACTCAGAGAAGCCTCCTCCACCGTGTGTAACGTGAGTGGTACCACCAATACATCGATCCTACTGGCGGGTCATGGGAGTGGGGATGCCCACGTCCCACGCTCGGCTCATCAGACATCAGGGCCAGAGCGGACTCTGCAGCAGAGCTGGACTGGACTCCTCTTTTGACACACGAGGAAACTGAGTCCTAGAGAGAGAAAGTGACTTTCTGATCCATGCCTTAGGGCTCTCCAAGTAACTAACCCTTTCAACGTAGACTGGTTACAATTAGAAAGCCCTGATTAGGGTGCCAGGAGCGGGAGGAGGGGTGGGAAAGGACAGTTCTGGTATAACAGCAAGGAGGATGGGAAAAGGAAAGGCCGTAGCCAGGATGAGGCTGAAAATGGAGCCCAGCTGTCTAAATCACTGTGTGATTTAATGCAGGTCCCTTCGGGAGAGGATGAATAAGCCATCGCTGAAGGAAAATCTAGGGTCACAAGCTCTGGTCACTGAGGCTTAGGGATTCACAGTACCTGAGCCTCCCACCTCTGGTTGCATCAATAAGAGCATCGTCATCAGAACAAGGGAGGTGGTGATCTCACTAGACCCCATATGGAGTTTAAGACAAAGACTAATGGGAGAATGAAAGATGGGATCACTGTTTAGAAAACACAGAAGACTTTCAGAGGATAAAAGAGCAAATAAGCTTAATGAGTGCCAGAGAACAAAGATAAAAACAATACAACACCCAGTACGTACTTGAAAATATTATTGAATAAAATCACAAGGAGGCAGAATATAAGGAAGAACTTTCTCACAGAGCCAGCTGAGGAGGGGGAGAACTCCCAGTCACTGGAGGCTTGCAGAATTCCTATGTTGGGTAAATAGGGAGTCAGATGAGTCAGAAACAACAGACTTGTTACATCCTTGCTCAAGAATCCATGCCTACATTAATGCAACCTCAGTTGCGCTTCCTTACTCCAGCATGGTCAGCTTGCACTGCACTTGGATACCACTATGACCCCCAGATTCTTTTTGCACAAAGAACTTTGAAACATACCTCACCACCATACAATCAGGCAATCACTTTTCAAACCCATGTTTTCAAACACTGAACCTTTCTAACCCTGGTTCTGCCAGCCAGCGTCTGCACTGTCCCTTCAGCTCCATGATATTAACAACTAAGAGTAGCGTCCAGCCCTGGCTGAGGACAGAGCCTTATAGTACCTCACTGGAGACCTTCCTTGGATTAGGTCTTCAAGGCACTGAGAAGTCGGGAGGCAAAGGAATGCTCTGCAACCCTCTGACAATTGTAAATTGTTGGTTTTAAGATGTTGCTGTCCATTTGGTGCTAAGTGGTCTGAGTCCTGGGGCTGGCTCTCAGAAAACATTGGAGGCAGGCAGGAAAGGAAGTCAGAAAGCCAGCTAGGGCATCAAGTCTCCCACTAGGGACCCCGAGAAAATACTGGTGGGGCATGTAATCAGCCTCCGTGGTCCTCAGAAGCCCTGGCCAGACAAAGACATATTGTGCCTCTGCACTGTGGGTCCAAGGGCCGCAGGCCACCCATCCAGGCAGCCTGGGGAGGCCGCCCTAGAACTCACAGGATACCAGTGGGGCATACTCACTGCTCCCTCCTTCAGGAAGATGCCTTTCCAAACAGCCAGTCCTCATCACATGCGCGCGCGCACACACACACACACACACAGCACTGAGGCCACCCAGGGGCTGAGAAGAGAGCATCAGAGGGGGGAGGCTTGCTGAGGACTCAGTTCGGAGGCACTGAGGGCAAAGGAGTGATCACCGTGCAAGAAATGAAGGCTGAACTCTCAGCCTCACTCCCCGGCTCCCATGGGCTAGGCCCCCAAATCTTGCTGGGCTCCCTCTTCACTGCTCCTAAGAAAGCACCGGTTAGAAATCTCGAACCCCACTCCTTTGGTTCACAAGCAGCACATGGAGCCCAACAAGTGAATGGCAGATCTGGGACCAGAACTCAGTTCCTGTCCCCTGTCCACTCTTGCCGCCACAGTGTGCTGCCCCTTCAAGCTTGCACAGAGTAGGTCCTCTAAAGCTCTAGAAGTCTGCAGATGGGAGAGAGTTCATTAGGTTCCCCAGGCTGCCGTAACAACATACCACTAACCGAGGGGCTTAAACAGCAGAAATGTATTGTCTCAGGGTTCCAGAGTAGAGAAGTCTAGAATCAAGGTGTCGGCCCATTTGGCTTCTTATGACGCCTGTGAGAGAGACCCTGTTCCATCCCCCCTCTTGGCTCCTGGCTGTTTGCTGGCAACCTTGGCGTTCTTTGCCTTGTGGAAACTTCACCCGGTCTCTGCCTTCATCTTCACATGGTGTGAGTATTCGTCCCCAAGTTTCCCCTTGTTAAAAGGATGCCAGTCAGATTGGATTAGGGCCCTCCCTAACAATGGCATTTTAACTTAGTTACCTCTGTAGAGACCCTATCTCCAAAGAAGGCCACACACACTGAGGTTGGAGAGGTTAGGACTTTGATACATGAACTTCGGGGGAACGCAATTCAGCCCACAGCAGAAGGGTTCTGCAGTTCCCATCAGGACACACACACACACACACACACACACACACACACACACTGACACCTGGATCAGAGAAGCTGATGCTCAACTCCAGGCAGAAGACTTGCCCCTTCACCGAGCACCCAGCCTCGTGCAGGTGCCAAGGGACAGTGGTTAAACACGGATACTGTTGGGAGCAGAGAGAGGCGGTGTTCATCCTGTGTGAACACAGACAAGGTACATCCTCTCTCTGGCCTTGGGGTCCAGCTGTGAAAGGGAAGAGCCATTCTCTGCCCTGGGCGAGGGCTACAGGAGCTCAGGGATGAGAAAAGATCATTCCTGCCAAGAGGGCATGAAGAAGATATTGGTGCAATGCCAGCCTGGGAGAGGGTGTCCTTGGCCTCCTACCACCTTCTCAACTTGCTGGGGCATCTGTCCTCCGTCCCCAGTCTCTGACAGGGCCCTGTGAGATGCTCCCTCACTGAGGAGAGGTCTGACCGCACAAGACCTGCTGAACCCCCGTGGCACCATAAGTGGACCCCACTTTATTCACTATCCCATGGGACAACCAACCCCTTGAGGGTGGCGACGGGGTCTGGCTTACTTGGCACGGCGACTTCTCAGAGAAGCCGGCCTGGGATGACTTTTTGGCTGTATAAGCAATTCCTGTGAACGTGCATGCAGGGGGCTGAAAGGTATGCCCCTCCCAGGAGAACTTTCCGGTAGAAAAGGCTCTGGTGGGCAAAGGAGTTGCCTTGAGGCAGAGAAGCTAGGGTCCAAAATCAGGACCTGCAGGCGGCCCCCTGTGGGGCAGAAGGTCCATCCTTGCTGACCCCCATCAAGAGGCCAGGGTCTGTCACAGCGTCGCACTCTGCCCACATCCCAGATCTCCTGGACCTCCTGTTCCAGTCCCCCACTCCCCCCCACACACACCCTAAGGACCCTACCTCACTTTCTGGGTTCCTGGTCACAACTTCTCAGCCTTTGGGCTAAGGTCAAGTACAAAAGTCCACTGTTGTGCCCAGGAGACAGAAACAGCTGTGTTGTCCATTGAATGTTCGAACAAGCTCACACACCTGTCCTTGTGGTCATTCACTGAGTCCTTGTTTCCCTCACGCATCTACCCAGTCCCTCGTTCGTTATAGATTTGCCAACACCCACTCCTCCTTTAAATTAACTCAGATTATTTACTTGCCGATCC
The DNA here is from genome assembly GCF_902655055.1 of Lutra lutra. NCBI lineage: Eukaryota > Metazoa > Chordata > Mammalia > Carnivora > Mustelidae > Lutra > Lutra lutra. The sequence goes on from NC_062281.1 coordinate 160,131,153, forward strand.
ACGAGTTCATTCATGTAGGCCACTCCCTGATTCGAATATTAAATCCACCTTACTTACACATTCAGTGACCATCTGTAGTAAGGGCCCACTCTGTGCGAGGCACTGTCCTAGGCTCGGGGGACACAGAAGCAAGCAAGGGAGACAAAGCTCCTGTTCTTCCTCAGAGCCAGAGGGAAAAGGCCAGACAACTGTTTCAAACCCTGATAAATACAATGAAGGAAATCATTCGGGGTCAAGGGAGTGAGACTCACCAGTAAGGGGATCCCCTTAGCTAAAGCTGACTCCTTCCTGGGAAAGCTTTGCTGAGGAGGTGTCGGTCAGGCTGAGAGCTTACAGCCGAAATGCACTTGCCAGTGTAAAAGCCAGAAGGAAGTGGGAACCAGCAGGCAGTGTGAACAGCAAGGGCAGAGGCCTGGAGATGGGCGGTGTGTCGGTGAGCACCGCCACGGGAAATAGGGAGCACGTGCAAAACAGGGGAATTCCAGGAGGGTTTCTTCACAGAGCAGGTATTGGAAAAGGAGAGGATACAGGGAAACCTAAGGAACAGAGCAGCAGCCTGGGACCCGGGCCACAAAGCTGTTAGCCCTCTGCTGGAGGCTGGAATTTAAAGTCAGTCTCCTTGAGAAAAGTAATAGCCTTTGGTCAAGAGACACAGCCAGCCCAGGACACCTGTAGGGAGAGCAGGGGGAACAAACACCCTGACCCACTCTGCTCCCTCCTTGTGCTCTCCTGGGGTGCCTCCCATTGGACAAACCCATCTAGAGGCCCACTGGGGGACCAGCCTCTACCCAGAGGGTGAAAGTGAAGATGAGAGAGACGACCCACATTATTTAGGGCAAAGCCAGAAGCAGTCTCTGTGCCTCTCCCCCACCCCCACCCAAGCCCACTGGATAGGGGGTCTCAGAGAGTCAGACAACCACAGACTATCCAGGTAAAGCAACCCTCAGGGGTGCCCAGCCCTCAGGGTACAGATGGGGACACTAAAACCCAAGACCACAAACGTGCCCAAGATTGCAGGAAAGTACGGCTATTACCAGCAAGCTGGGAGTCCAAGGACCTGGTGCCAAGAGCCACTCTTCCTCATCAGCCCGTGACCTTGAGAACAAGATGAGTCACCTTGAGCAGAGGTTGTGAGATTACATGGGTTAGGGTAGGACATGCCCAGCACGCAACACGCAGAGGCCACTTGGTAGAAGACACTCAGTACGGCGCATCTGCCCTTCTGAGGGGATGCCCCGGAACCTGCCCTGCCCAGCTGCTTGGTGGGGACCCCAGCAGGCTGACCAAAGCTCAGGCCAGGGCCCGTCTTCCCCGCCAAGTGCCCCACCAGCTCCCCCAGGTTCACCCTGAGACCCTCCTGTGTCCTCAGAACGGCTTCATTAACCGCGCTCAGACTGGAGAAGGCAGGAAGGAGAAAACGAAGGTGCAGCAAAGGAAGCAGGACAAGAAAGAGGAAGAGGAGGGAGAAAGGCCCGCTTAGGTCACTGCCGGGCAGCAGGGGCAGATGCCGTTTGCCCTGTGTTAAGAAATCACAGGGAAGGGGTGCCTCAGTGGCTCAGTCAGTTAAACGTCTGCCTTCAGCTCAGGTCACAATCCCAAGGTCCTGGGAGAGAGTCCTGCATCGGTCTCCCTGCTCAGCGGGGAGCCTGCCTTTCCCTCTCCTGCTCCCCCTGCTTGTGTTCCCTCTCTAGTTGTCTCTCTGTCAAACAAACAAATAAATAAGATCTTTAAAGAAAAAAAGACATCACAGGGGACTTTTCTCTCTGGCCTCAACACCGTGGGGATTTGCACTTCTTCTAAGCAAAGGGCCTGTCTTTATCTGGTGGACACTATAAATGGCCCTCCTGCTTGTGTCCACTCTGCCGGGAAGGCGGGAATGAGATGCAGGCAGGACCTTAGGGCAGGAGTCCCTCCTGAATCCGTCCTACCCTCCTCCACTTTGCTATCATTGCCTAGACGGCTTATTGCTAATTTTATTTTTTCCTCCGTTAGTGTACGCTTTCATGTGGAATGCTTTCTGTCCTTCCTGGGAGGAGGAGGGGGCCCCAGCCCTGCCCTGCTAAGATGGCATGACTCCTCCCTCCTCCCTCGACTGGCCCTCCTGCTCCCATGAGGGTTCAGCATTCTCGAATGTGCAGCCGGCTGTCAGCTTGCTGTGGACTGAGGGGCCCAGACCATCAGTTGGGCTCACAGAAGATCACACTGCAGGAGACCTTCAAGGAAACAGGGGAGACAGGAAGTGGGGGTGGGAAACACTCAGCCAGGAAACCAGAAGCTCCCCATTCACCCGTCCACCTCCACAGCCTCCAAAGCCAGCCCCATACCCTTACCCAATGCCCAGAACTGACCACCACCCCCCATCTCCCATGACTGCCCAGGGCCTGGGACATGGGATTTGTCTGGGCTCCCCTGCCCCGAATTTTTGTATGCTATCTTAGTTTGCATAGTGACAACAAATTACTAAGAAGTAGGTCAATTAAGCAACAGAAATTCTTTCTCAGGGCTCTCAAGGCTGGGAAGCACAGGATCAGGGAGACAGCACAGTCAGGTTCGGTGAGAGTTCTCCTCCTGGCTTGAAGACAGCGCCTTCTCACTGTGCCCTCACACAGTGAGGGGAGGGCAGGGTAGGGTAGCTAGCTCTTGGGGTCTCTTCCGAGAAGAGCATCAATCCCATCAGGAGGACCCCGCCCTCAGGACCTCATCACCTCCCAAGGTCCCACATCCTAATACCATCCCACTCTGGATTAGGGTTTCAACATATGAATTTAAGGGAGACACAAACATGCAGACAGACCATAATAAGTGGGGAGGTGACAGATCCTAGGAGCTGTTCCATCTGACCCTTCCCAGGAACCCTGCAAAGCCCCTCCTCATCCCTTGAACTCCACTGGTGCCAATGGGCAAACCTGGGCAGGTCCCTTCCCCACTCCAGCTGAAATTCCTACCATTAAGTAAGTGCAGGCCAGGTGATGATGAATGCCTAAAGGTCACACCAGACACCCACTCTGCTCTGCCCCTTCCGGTATCCGGTAACCATGTCCTGAGCTGCAATTCTGTGCCTGGCCTTGGTGACAGAGCTGCGGGGACACCACAGGCTGGTGGGATGAGAGGTACAGTAACAGACATGAGGATGAGGTACTGTCAGAGCAAAGAAGACTCACTGACAGACTGCTTAGGAGATCAGAGAAGGCCTCCCAAAAGCAGGAAATCTGGGCAGGGCCTTGAAGGATGAGTAGAAGTTTGTCAACATCATAGGCAAAAATAAGGCTTTTTCTCTAGCCTTTATTTGTTCAATTCCAGGGTCTCATCTGTCTTCCAGACTCATGACTCAGCAAGGAGGGATTTGGAATAGACAAAGGTTTAGCTCAGGAAGTCTCTTTAGAGATTCTTATTTTCTGATGGAGCTGATGGGGGCCCAAAGAGGGGAAAGGACTTTCCCAAGGTCATGCAGCAGGGGATGAGTGAGAAGATCCTGAAACCTGAGTCCTGATTTCCAGTCTAATGTTGTTCCCACCACAAGAGCTCAGTCACTGCCTTTTCCTTTTTCCAACCACCATCTGGCCTGACCAACTGCCCTGTCCCTCCTGGCCAGACCCACGACAAGTTTTACAGGGAAGTAACTGATGGAGGTGGGGGGTGGGGAGGAGCGGGGAGTGTTTAACCCCACAATGTTTTCATACTTGAGATCTGAAAACACGATTTCCCCAGCAAAGAAGCTTAGCGTTAAGCGGAAAATCGGCTTGGAAGGATGTGATATCATTTATAACAGTACATTAAATGCAAGCTGAGAAGCTGATATATTTTAGGAACGTTCAGCACACTCTAGACTAATAAACATTTTACAATATTATTGCACATGTTCATTTCACTTTGTACAAATAATCATTCCCTTCACATCTAATAAGTCTGTTTGACACATAAGTGGTCTTGGGCAAACACCTCGGAGGGCCTTGTTTTTCTGTGCATTGATCATTTATTTGTGTAGCCCGCCGGGACAGTGACTAATGATTTTGAGAGTTTAAATGTCCTCAAACATCATCTTTGTCTCCTTGCTGTTATCGTATAGATGGAAAATCATTTCATTTTGGCCCCAGAATGTATTGTTTTTCATGTATGAAAAATGCCTGCCCCTTCCCTGCCTGACGTGGCATCAATCAGTTTAAAACAATATTTAGAGGAGCCCTGGTCTGCAGGTCCTCCAGCGAGCTCTCCAGGTCACTGGGTGACAGGCCCAAGCGTCCCACTTACTGGAGAATTTCCAAACAAGCCTGCCGCCACCATGGCCTCAGCCCGGAAGCCTCCTTTCCCTGCGAGCTTAGCGTGAGTGCTTCTCCCTCGAAGGCCTAGAGAACCGAGACTGGCTACTGATAGCCTTCTTCTCCTTCTCCCTCTCCTTTTCCTCCTTCGTTCTTTCCAAGAACATTCACAGAGGTCTCTGAGACCCAGTGCTTCTATGCCAGGAGCTGGGGGAACAGACAACCCAACATGATCCCGGCCTCCAAGAACTTAAAATCAGGGTAGGCCACCACCAGCTCAAATAACTCTGGTGTGGGATAATAGAAAAATGTGCCCCCTGTGGATGGGCTCAGCCGCTTGAACCTATCACTTGGAGAGTAAGTACCTTTGTATGCATTGGGGGTGGGAGAGGGACAGTCTTTCCTCTGGGCAGAGGCAGCCCTGATCGGGGCATATCCCCCAGCTGGGTGTTCTTATGCAGCATGCAACCAAAACAACTGTACACAGAGGCCACCCTGGTAGAGTGGAAGTGGAGGTCAGTGTGGCACAGAAAGATCCCGAAACAGTGCTATGATATATATGCCCCGTCATGAGACCAGCCATTAAGAATGGAAACCTAGAGGGAAGATCGCTGACAAGGCTTCATGGAGGAAGCGACCTTTGAGTTTGGACTCGAAGAAAAAGTAGGAAGTATTACGCAAAGAAAGGGAGCAGGAGCACTCACCCCAACATGACAGGAAGAGTGTGCTCAAACAGACATGAGGCCAAGGAAGCTGGCCATTTAGAAATACTGATTCTGAAGAGAAAGAAAAGAAGTAAGGGAAGGTGAGAAAAGACATCAATGTTTGCTGAGTGAGTAAATGGCTGGATGGGTAGGTAGATGGAGGATGGACAGACAGATGGACAGGTGGAAGGTGGATGGATGGATTCTACTAAGAAGTCTGGTATTTCTTGATTGCCTTTCCAACAAATCTGCACTTTATTCCATACACAGTGAGGTGGAGGAATTCCCAACGGCTCTGAGGAGGGGATGACACAGGAAGAACGGTATTGTGGTCCCTCTGACCAAAATGAAGTCAGCCTCGGTTCCGAGGGGCATCTCCTTGGTACTCAACTGAAGTGACCATTGGGAGTCATCTTATAAGGAAAGAGGAGGAAAAAAATAATGTTTACAGAGCATTAGCAGCACCTGAGGATAAATGATAAATGATAAAGCCCCACCCAACCAGCCACAGGAAAATGAGACTGTCTATCCTCCTGTGGATAGCTCAAGGGCAGGAAATCTATTCGATTCATTTCTGGGTCCTCAGCTCCCAGCACAAGGTCTATCCCAGGTAAAATCAGAGAGTAAGAGAGATAAGTGGATGGATGGATGGATGGATGGATGGATGGATGGATGAACTGACAGGTGGATGGACAAATAGGCAAACCGCTCTCCCTTAAGGGATATAAACTTTGGACTGCCCCCACCTCTAGGAAGGGTCTCCTGACCTGGTGTGGGGGGAGAGGGATACAATCTTAAAAATTGAGGCTCCTGATGGCACAGAATAACTGAAGATAACAACTTATAGGTGCACAGACCTACAATCTGATTCATTCAAATTCACTGAAGTGAAGGCCAGGTGATGTGGGACAGTATTACGCAGGCTATGGCTCAAGGAGAAGCCCATTTGGAAGTAATGAGGTCACAGAAAGTCTTGCCAGATTTAAGGGGCTTGATCTTTATCATGAAGCTAAAGGGAAGCTGGTAGAGGGTTTTCTGGGTGTTGCAAGGAGCCGACAACATCCCTTGAATACTCTAAGTGGAAATGAAATTGAAGATTCAGATACATTAACCAATGTATTACTCCTTGTCCTTTCCACAAAGGCTGATGAGAGAAGCAGAAGTTACTTAGGTCCCCTTTTTGGGGCAGAGATAGGTGTTGTCAGACTGACTAGAACCTGCACTCAAGCCACCCAAAAATTACTCCCCGGCCCCATTTTATGTTCCCCACCCCCCCTACCCAGCTCCCTATAGTTCTCTGGCCCCTTCAGACTCCCCTTGGACAGAACTGAGCATATCGTGTCCATGAGGGTGGGGAAAAATATGGTCCTAGAGTTTGAACCTAATTCCTCTTCCACCTGCTCCAGCGAGTAGAGCTGGATGTCCATCAGCAAGTACCACATATCAGAGGACCAGTCATATAAATCATTTCCTAATTCATTTTATAAGTGTTTATTGGACACCTATGTTCAATCAGAAGATAGTAGAGGGGCCCCTGGATGGCTCGGTTGGTCATCCAACTCTTGATTTCGGTTCAGGTCATGAACTCAGAGTCATGGATTCGAGCTCTACTTTGGGCTCAGCACACTGGGCAGGGACCACTTGAGATTCTTTCCCTCTCCCTCGGCCCCTTCCCGCCTCCGACGCCCACCCCCGCTCCTCCATGGGTGAGCTCTCTTTCTCTCTCAAATAAGAACTAAATAAATCTTTTTGGGAAAAAAAAAAAAGATACATAGAATATGGGATTTATTGTAAGGATTTGGTCTTACATAATCATGAAAGCTGTTCAGATCTTCTGCATGTTTCCACTTCTGGTCTAGAACCTGAAGGCTCCAGGGCAGGCAGTGAGGAGACCAAGTCCCTGTGAATTAGAGGAAGGAAGGACCAACTAGAGCCATGAGAATTCTTACCACTCTAAGCTTCTAACTTCAATGACTGGATGTCCTCTAGAAGCTGGTGCTCCGTGGCACAAGGCTGCACACCCAGCAGGTCCAGGGGTCAGGGACGCTGAAGTGGGTGATGGGTCAAGAGCTGGAGGAGTCTGAGTCCATGAAGCCCAGCCTGCAGAGACATGACAGAGTGGGATCTTGGGTCCCGCACACGAAAAATACGGCCGCTGCCGCACCATCACCTTCCAAATCTCAAGCAAAGTGTCTCCTGCAGCTCCGCTAACCATGCAGGGAAGGGAATTCTGGGAAATGGGGCTCCAGTGTAGCTAAGTGGTCACGATCCAGAACCCCTGAGCCTGCTGGGTGCCTGGCAGCAAACCAGTCTGTGGAGACCAATTGTGCGAAGTCAGAGTCTCTGCCATCACAGGGCTGGATCTTATGACAAACCCAGATCATTTTTAAAACACCAGTCTGATCAATGTTACGGCAGGACACATGTAGTTATTGACACACTACCGGTGAGAAGCAGTGAAGTAATTAGGCTTATGTTCATGCCCAGAGTAACAGTGGCTTAAACAGATTAAAGTTTCTCTTTGGTTTCGAGAACAGGTTGATATGATGGGTCCTGCGTTGTCAGGGGCCCCCATCCTTCTGTCTGTTTGCGATACTGTGTATGGTTTCATTATCCTAGACGTCTGATAACTGGTGTTCTAGCTCTTAGGTCAGAATCTCAACACTAGAAAGGTGGGTGGGGAAGGGACACACATGCCCACTCCCTTCCAGGACACTCCCAGCTTGTTCCCCATACAACTGCAGCTCTTGGCCAAAACTCGACTACACAGCTGCAGCTAGCCACAAGGGAGACTGGAAACCATGGTCTCTGCTTGGGGGCCATGTGCCCAGCCAAAATTTGGAGGTTCTATGACTCTGAAATAGGGAGAAAGTGGATACCACAGTTCAGCCAGGGATCTCTACTTCAGGACACATTCCATAGTGGTCAAGATTCTAGAATTCAGATTCTAGAATCGTATCAACCGATTTTAGATTCTTAGAACTCAGAACCAATTCAGATTCTAGAATTCAGAACCTATTCAGATTCTAGAATTCAGAACCTATTCAGATTCTAGAATCGGACAACCCTGAATGTCATGGCTAACTCTGCCACTTCCTAGCTGGGTGATGTTCAACCTAGCCTGTGCGCACCATGGTTTTGAGATCGGCATGTTGGCCCAAACTCAGCATAGATTGTTCACAAAGTGGGTGTCTGGGGTGAGGAGAAGCCAGTCAAGCGACCAGTCACTCTACAGCAGCTCCTGGCCAGACTGAGAGCAGCCAGCTGGAAGGAGGAACAAGAGAGGCAGGCACCTGCCATCCATCAGCCTGGACTCATGGTTGCAGAGCATAGCCACCACAGTAGAAGGCCCCCCTTTCGTAGAGGACACTGAAATCGCTCACCCAAGATGACACAGGAAGTACCCCAGAAGGCTGAGCCAGAGGCATAGGATTGCCTGGTCTGTGTAAGAGATGACACCCAGCTGAGGTGGCCATCGCCCTGCCTAGGGCAGGGACAAGGGCACAGAGGCTGTTATAGACAGAACTCTGTTACTGCCAGAACTCTGGCAGCAGAAAGCCAGCCTCAGGAGTGGATGATGCCCAGTGGAAAGCCAGCACGGGGACTGCACATGAATGGGGCTTTGGATGAAAGTCAAAACATCTGAGTCTGGTGTCTTGGGCAGTACCTCCGGGGACTGGCCAGGGCCCTCCCAGACATAGACCTCAATTTGCCCACGTGTGGCCAGTTAGACTCTCGGTAGCCATGAGAAGTTGGGTAAAAGACTGCCCCCTGCCAGTTCTTGGGGTCCCCATCGGCAGAGCACTTCCATCACCTCGGTGCCATTCCTGGGCACACGAAGGCAGGCCACGTGACGCTCTGCACAGACCATGTCTAAAGTAGGCCTTCCGCTGTCCACAGGAGCGACACTACTTGGCCAGGAGGTCCCGGGAGACAGAGAGGAAGGAACTGACGGGCCTGGTGCTCCCATCCTGACCTTGGATTCCTCACCTGTAAAAGGGGTTAACAGGAAGTAAATGAGACTATCCCCGTAAAGTGCCAAGCACATTCAGTACCGGCCCCACACAAATGCCCTCCGTAAATGGGAGTCCCCTCTTCTCCCCCGTGCTTTGCCCAGGAAAAGAAGTCTAGAATGGGCATTACTCAGCATCAGAGAACACCAGGGCTGGAGATCAGCCACCTCTGTGGCCAGAGAGAAGGGGGTTTTCCAAGCTCTCAGAGCCAACCAGGCCTAGCACTCCAGTGCTCTGACACCTCCTGAGGGACCCCTGCCCCCAGCCATGACGCTCTGGGGGTTGTAGGGCGCTGAGCACTTAGTGCTGAGACCTGCCAACTTGGGGCCAGGGTCTGAGTCTGTCATGTTCATTCAAGAAAGCCACCCAGCCGCGGCCCCATCACTTCTCCACCGCCTGTTGCTTTGAGGAGCAACTGTGTTATTTGTGATTTCTGACATTTCACTCCCTCCCTGAGCCCCCACCCCCTTCCTGTTTGGCCTGTGAATTGGAAAGGGCTGTAAACAGGCAGGCGGGCTCCTTGCCCCCAGGGCGGGCCTGTCAGCCAGCCAAGGGAAAGGTAGACCCAGGAGACCCCCTACCCCTACCCGCCCCACGCAGCCCAGCTGAGGAGCTTGTAAAGATAGGATTTGTTTGTTTTTTTGGATCTGGCTCAGGATCTGGCTGAGGCCGGGCCCTTTGGGGAAAAGCAACTTTTAAATAAATGCTTCAAGATTGTGCAAACATTTCAGTAGTATTGGAGGCCTGGCGTTCTGGGTCAGGGAGGGAAAAAATACCTGTCAATCACTCTAGAGATGAAAACCTGATAGAGCGGGTTGGCGGGGCTGGGGCTTGGGTTGCAGATCTCAGCTGTGGCTGCCTGGGACCAAACTACACTTAAGCCCTCTCTCAAAAAATCATTTGCATGTTAATCAACAGAGCAGCCCTGCTTGACAGGCCCGGGGAACACAAGCCCCTAGCAATCTGATCCCTGTGATGTGTGCAGAAGGGACAGGCCTCCAAGGCGCACAGAACTGGATTTGGGCCCTGGCTCTGCCACCGATGAGCTCTGTCGTCTGGGCTGAGTTATCCAGCTGTCCTCGGCCTCAGTATTCTCATGGGTAAAATGGGGTTGTAATGGCAATCTCATATAAAGATGTTGTGAGAATTCAAAGACAGATTGTAACATCGAACCTGGCCCAAAGCAAGAGCTTAGGGCTAAATTGTGACAATATTAGGAGCTGCCATTTTTCACACTTTCTCTGTGAGTGGGGAATTGCATACATCTTCAGTGCTCCTCAGAGCGTGTGGCCAGCCATTCACAAGCTTATCCTATGCTCCTGGGCCCAGCTAGCTCTCTCTTAACCAAGCCTGGGGCTCAACCCCCACCTCAGGGACTCATGGTCATGGAACTGGGAACCCGGGCCAGGGAGATGGGCACACTGCATGAAACAGGGATGGAAAAAAAAGGGTTCTGAGCAGAGAGTGCAGCAGCTTCGGTGGAGACGGAAGATCTGACCAAGGTCTTAAAGCATGGGCCAGTGTCCACAGGCAGGCATCGGAGAAAAGCATTCCAGATGGAAACCAGCTTAAGCAAGGGCTCTGAAATGAGCCTTATATATGCAGAAAGTCAGGATGTAGGGAAGAGAGTCATTTGGGACACAAAACTGCCCAAGTTAGGTCAAACGTGAAGAATCCCGCACTGAGAGGGCCCAGCGTGGCTCCCTGGGTCAAGGGAGCAGCCCCTCCTGCAGTGCCTCCCAAGGCTCCCCACCCAGCAGCTGCGTGTCGCAGGCGGCGGCCGATCTGGGTCCATACATCCCTGTCATGCCGTAACAACCTGCCTCAGAGGGCTCCTGGAGGTGAGAGAGTTTTGAGAAGGGTAAAGGGCTCCACCAACACTGCATGCCATTATTTTACATATGCACACACAGACACACACACACATGTGTCCATGTGCACACATGTCACAAACTCACACATAGGCACAGGCTTGAGGACTGGGGTGATTTGGCTTCAAACCCCAGCTTCTCCGTTGACTGCCCCCTCGCCTAGAGCCATGCACGTACACGGAGCATACACGGTGCCAGTCCCATGCCTGGCACGTGGTGGGCACACGCAGTCCAGTTACCTTCCAACCCCTCAACAGCCTCAAACTCTCTGTTTCTACCCCAGGAAGAAATCAACACCCCGTCCAGTCAATTCACGAGATGGCGTGGTCCAGAAATTGGCCTTCTACCCCCTCATCAGACAAATGGAGAAACTGAGGCTCAGAACAGGATATGTGCATATCCAGCTTGAAATGGGGGGCACGGGAGCTCTTGGAGAGAAGCCTTCCTGGGACGCCCAGTCATTGTGCGGAGGCGTAGAGACTGAGCAGGACTCCGAAGGTGGTTCCACATGGGAAGGGCACTTCAAGACGGAAGAACAGGGTGAACAAGGGACTCAGAGATATCACAGATCATGACCTTGGGGAAAGATGAGCCACCTAGTTTGTCAGGGTCTGTGCTGGAGTGGGACAAAGATGGAGCTGAAGAGTTGGGGCAGGTCCCTGAATCCTGGCTGGGAAGTCCCTGGGCAGCATGTCTAGGAAGATGGACACCCTGAGAGCAACAGAGAGCCCCAAACCAACCAGCCACTTTGGGTGGGCATTTTAAGAAGAGTCCTGAAGGGATGCTTGGGTGGCTCAGTTGGTTAAGCATCTGCCTTCAGCTCGGGTCATGATCCCAGGATCCTGCTTCTCCCTCGGCCTGCTGCCCCTGCTTGCACGCACTCTCTCTCTCTCATACACACACACTCTCTGCCAAGTAAATGGATAAAATCTTTAAAGGAAAAAGGGAAGAGACCTGATGGGTCAGAAGCAAGACTGGAAGCTTGCCCCAGGGCCATTCAGGGGTGGGGAGTGGTGAGAGTGAGTAGGTAGGAGAGACCCTGAGGAGATACAAGACTTCTCCATGAGTCTTTATTTTTTGGAAGAGGAGAAAAAGGATTGAGACAGAGGGGACACAGAAGGAGGGATGATTTTTGGTCTGGCTGGCTGAATTACAAAGAGCCACCTTTCCTTCCAAGGACTGTGGCTACAGAATTTCAAACAGAGAGTACTCAGAACAGGGGGCTTCCAGGGTCCCACCCCTCCCAGCCAACCAAACTGCCCCACCTACAAGGTCCCCCACCACCTCCCCTCCCCATAAGCCTGCCCACCCTCTACTCTATCCCAGTGCAGAAGACAAGGAGACCTATATAACACAGGATGGAGAAGAGAGCCCAGTTTGGGGGGTGGGAGGGTTGCGGGGAGAAGCCAGGGTAGACAAATCAGATGGCAGTGGCCCAACTTTATCTCTTTCCCATGTCTTCCTGCCTCCATCTGGTTCTGTGCCCAGGACTGTCCTCAGTCTCTAACTGCATGCCTTGGAGACAGTCTGTCACCTCTCTGACCCTCAGTCTCCTCCTCTTTAAAGGGACGGTAACAGAACTTAGCAAGGAAAGTTGCTGAAATTGTTGGCAGGTGCCATTCGGTGTTTGCCCGCGGGCGGGGCGGGGGGGGGGGTACTCAAAGCCAGTGGGTTCCTTTGTCAGGATAAATGATTCCATTTTTTTCCATGTGTGGGATGCTGCCCTTTCCTATTTACAGATCCCCTTCGTTTGTTTCAGCACAGCAACCCCTCCAGTATTAGGGGCAAAGGGCTCACAGGGACAGTCCGGGCCCAGGCAGGATTTGAACCCCTGGAGACTGGCTCTCCAGTCAGACACTGTCCTGGCCTCTCTTGCCAAATCCGTCTCCTTCTCCCGCACCCCTCTGTCGCCTCCTACTTCCCGGGTTTCCGCCCGCCCCCACCTCTGCTCCTGGAGGGGGGCGCCACCCCCTCCAGTCCCCCTCCCCCTCCTCCCCACACGTCTTTCCCTCCCCTTCCTCCTCGGCGCCGCCCCCTCCTCCTCCTGGTCCTCGGAGCCCAAATACGCGACACCTGGAGCAATAGCAGCAGCCCCGCGGCCTGGGCCTCATTACGGGCCGGCCCTTATCTCGGCGTGCATCACATTATTTCATTTCAAAGAATCCGCAGAGAAACCCGTCCCCGGCCGACAACAGAAAGTAAAAACACAGCTGACTCCCATTAGGGCCCTCTCACAGGCTCCGCGTGAGGTAATGAAATATGGAAGCGGTGAGATATGTAATGCTTTATTAAGCGGTCTCAGCTACAACGGCGTGCATGCCAATTACGCCTGCAGGCTACCGCCCGCCCCCGGCCGCCGGACCACCCAGCGCGCGCCCGGCCCGCGCCCCGGCCTCTGGGGGGGGGGCAGGGAGGAGGGGCGAGGAGAGGATTTGGGAAGAGGCTCGAGGCTCGGAAGAAGGGGAGGACAATGAGGAAGGAGAGGGGACAGGGAGGGGAGGGAACGGGAAGAACACTGAGAAAGGACATTGGCCCCGCCCAGTGCCACCTCTGGGTTATGGAAAGTACCAGAGGCATCATTCGGTCCCCTGAGAGAGCCGAACAGTGTTCCCTCCACCAGACCTGTGGGGACCTGGGAGTCTCAGAGTGACCTGAGCAAAACTGAGACTCAAGTTCCTCGAAGACTGGGAAGGGAGAGGCCAAAACTAAGGCTCAGAGAGGGAAAGACACTTCAGGAGGGTCACACAGACCATTCCTGGCAAGACTGGAGGGCAGACAGGCCTCCTCCTTCCTAAACTAGATAGTTTCCATTCTGCCACAGGCCTCTTCCTTTCCTCTGCTGATGTCTGAATGGCAGAGTTCCCACCATATTGTGTGGGTTCTTTACATCTGACTCTCTAAATCTCTGAGGTCCTCTGCCCCCTCTAACTGGCCCTCCATGTTTTCCCACCTCTGCCCAGTTTTCTGACTCTGCCACTGTCTTGGCTAGGCTATTTCGCCTCTCCGAGGATCAGTTTCCTCATCCGTGCAATGGGGATAACAATCCCCATCTCCTTGGGTTTTGGTACAGATGAAAGGGAATCATGCAGCCACAGCCTGCGGGAAGCCCTCTGCCGTGACAGCCCTGGGTCCTCAGTGCCACAGTGAACCTATCCTGTCAGTCATTCAACAAGTGATTCCCAAGTACCCACCTGGTGCCAAAAAATGTACGTGCTAATGTCCCTGCGCAGAAAAGGCCGGCGAGGTAACCGGACCCCCGTCAGGAAGCTCTGGGAGAGGCTCAGCTGCAGAGAGGGAAGTGAAAATTACTGGCTAATATGGAATTTGGGATTATCTGGGGATTTGCGTTATCCATTCCAGGAGTTCTCAGCCATATTACTACCTCAATACAAACAAGCAATGGTTCACTGCTCAGGAGGGTGGGGAGGGGCGTGCTGGAGCAGATAACCCAGCCTGCCAGGTCTGCCTAAATCCTGGTGCACTCTCGGGGCCCCATCCCTGTTCCTGACACCCTAGCAAGGCATTGCAACAGGCAAGGGAGTGGAAGAGCCGTATTTTAGAGCGCTGATCTAGAACTACACCAAGTTTCTTAAAAGAAAGTCATTTGCAAACCTGGGTTCTTTGATTAACTTTACCAGCATATCCCTCGTGAGTCAAGCATGCAGAGATTCCCAAGTTAAGATCTGCTGGGAGAGTGTGCCCCCAGGGCCCCCTGTCTCTCACGGGGCCTCACCCTGTCAAACCCCCGCTCCTGATCTCCTCAGATGCCTGCTGCTTTCCTACTACCTACCTCTCTCCACCAGGAGAGAGAGAAAACATGGGCGAATCCTTCTGCGGTGCTCACCGCATGCTGGGCACTACTGTAAGCTGTATATATAACTATATCCTATATATGATGTTATTATTGTCTATAATGCGATATACTATAGATAATGAAATGTAGAGTAGAATGTAAAATGGAATATATAATATACTATCCTTTTTTAAAGATTGTATTTATTTGTTTGAGAGAGAGAGTAAGAGAGAGAACACAAACTGGAGTGGGGAGGGGCAGAGGGAGAAGCAGACACACTGCTGAGCAGGGAGCTCCATGCAGGACTCGATCCCAGGACCCCAGGATCATGACCCAAACCAAAGGCAGACACTTAACCGACTGAGCCACCCAGGCACCCTATAATATGGTATTCTTTTTTTTTTTTTTAAGATTATTTATTTATTTATTTGACAGAGATCACAAGTAGGCAGAGAGGCAGGCCGAGAGAGAAGGGGGGACGCAGTCTCCCTGTCAAGCAGAGAGCCCGATGTGGAGCTCGATCCCAGGATCCTGAGACCATGACCTGAGCCAAAGGCAGAGGCTCAACCCACTGAGCCACCTGGGTGCCCCAATATGCTATTTTATTAAGTATTAGAAATATAAAGAAAATGATGCAATAATATATAAATATATACTTATATATCCTGTTTACTTAATCTTTACAAAAACCCCTTAAGGTCAGTACTCACCATTTTGCAGATGAGGAAACTGGACCACAGAGAAGTGAACTGATTTGTCCAAGGTCAACAGCCAGTGAACGGCATGTAACGCAGAGCGTTCGTTCAGCCCCACACTGTCGATCGCTATTAATCTGAAACTCACAAGGAGGGGACTGGAATGGGCCGGGGCGGGGGGGCGGGGCAGGGGGCAGCTTATGGGACATAACTAATAGCACTCATATTTCTACAAAAGCCTAGGAGCTGCTCTTTACACATGAATTTGATCCTCCCAGCACTGTTGGGAGACAGGTTTTTTCAGCCTCATTTTACAGCTGAGGAAATGGAACCCCAGAGGAGAAAGGCCACTCCATTGCTCAGCAAGTCCGTGCAGAGCTGCGGTTAGAAGCTAGATCTGAGTACCATCCCAGTGTGGCACCACTCCTCCGGACCTCCCACCGCCACAAAAGAGCATTTTTAGAGGGCCGAAAGAAGAGCTAAGGCTGGAGATGCCTGTCACACAGAGAGAATCAGGCAGATCTGCCCAGGAGGTCTCAGCAAACACCATGTCAGCAGAGTGTTGCAGGGAAAGTACAAGGAGTTATCTTGGAGGAGAAGCACTGAGAAACCTGCTTACAAAGAGTACGGAGCCCTGGGTATACGCAGCTTCTTCAAGGGACTGCTAATACTTTATAGGGTCCGCTGAGCAGGACAAGCATTAGCTAGAGCTGGGTAATGGAAGAGCCCCAGAGATTTTGTTAAGTTAAATTATTTAAATTTAAATTTAATAATTTTTAAATTTAAATTTAAAAATTTAAAAATTTTAAATTATTAAGTTTTTCCAGAGTAATTGGGAAAGCAGAGTACTCAGTCATTCCTTGGTAATTATTTCTCTTTAAATCTTGCTCCCCATAGAATTCCCCCCAAGTTATTCATACTGTCATAGAACAGAAAGTTCCAGACCTCTGCTTCCATCATACAGGTGACATTACCCTCATTTTATAGATGACGCCCTGAAAAGACATTTACCTTCAACAGAAAAAAAAAAAAAAGTGAGTTTCATTTCAGGTGCTGTACCAAGTACTTTATATACAGTTGTCTCACTTGGTGTTCAAAAATATCCTGTGAGATATTTTCCTAAACCTTTCTGACTTCTTTCACATTTCGTGTCTTGAACATACTCTTCTTCTGCCCTACAAGTATTCGTTGTTCTTTGCCAACCGTACTCATTCGTCTTTGGACTAAATAAGAGGCTTCAGATAAGAAAGCCAACAATGCAGTGGCTCAAATAGGACAGCGGTTTCTGTCTCTCTCATGTAATGGTTTGGACATAGGCATGTGGTCCAAGGTGAATGGGATAGCTGTGCTCCCCAGGGTCATCTGGGGACCCAGGTTCCTTCTTTTCTTTTTTTTTTTTCTTAGATTTTTGTTTGGTGACTTTTACTTCACAGAAATCTTATTTCTTAATTGAGAATTATTTTTCTCATTTAAATTCTTAATTTAAATGAATTATTTAATTCGTTATTAAATAACAATTTAATTTTTTTTCATTTAAATTCATCAACACAGTGTCTTACTAGTTTCAGAGGTAGAGTTCAGTGATTCATCAGTTATACACATCTTTTTTGAGTTATACATGACCTAGAACGTTCTATTAGTTTCAGGTGTCCAACACAATGATTCAGTATTTATATATATTGCAAAATGATCACTATAGTAAATCTAGTTAATTTCTGCCACCATCCATAATTACAAAAGATTTTCTTCCTTGTGATGAGAACTTTTAAGATCTCCCCTCTTAGCAACTTTCAAATATGCAGTACAGTACAAACTATAGCCACCATACTGTCCTTACATTGTTATGAGTGATTTATTTATTTTATAATTGTAAATTTGTACCTTCTGAACTTAGAGGGAAAGCTTTCAGCTTTTTACCACTGAATAGGATGTTAGCTATGAGCTTCTCGAATGTGGCCTTCATTGTATTGAATTAGGTTTCCCCTCTATCCCCCCTTTGTTAAGATTCTTTTATTATCAATGGATGTTGAATTTTGTCAAATATCTTTCTCTGCATCTGCTCAGATGGTGATATTTTTATCATTCATTTTATTAATGTAATGTATGTATCACATTGATTTGTGGGTGTTGAGCCATCCTTGCATCCCCAAATAAATCCACCTGCGTGTCACATATGATCCTTTTAATGTCTAGAATTTGGTTTGCAAATATGTTGCTGAGGATTTTTGTACCTACATTCATCAGGGCTATTGGCCTATAATTTTCTTTTCTTGGGGGCATCTTTTCGATATCTGGATAATACTGGCTTTGTAAAATGAGTTTGGAAACATTTCCTCCTTCATAGTTTGTGGAAGAGTTTGAAAATGATTGGTACTAATTCTTCTTTGTTCTTTTTTTTAAAAAGATTTTACTTATTTATTTATTTTTTAAATTTATTTGAGAGAGACAGAGCACATAAGCAGAGGGAGAGGCAGGCAGAGGGAGAAGCAGGCTCCCTGCTGAGCAAAAAGCCTGATGCAGGAACTCTATCCCAGGACCCTTGAGATCATGACCTGAGCAGAAGGCAGATGCTTAACCAACTGAGCCACCCAGGCGTCCCCATAATAATTCTTCTTTGAATATTTGGTAGAACTGACCAGTGAAGCTATCTGGTCCTGGAATCTGGTTTGTTGGGGAGGTTTTTGATTACAGATTCCTTCTTCTCATTAGTAATCCAGTCTGCTCAGATTTTCTCTCTCTTCATGATTCAGTCTTGGTAGGTTACATTTTTCTAGGAATTTATCAGTTTCTTCTATTGTCAAATTCGTTGGTGTATGATTGTTCATGGTAGTCTCCTATGATCCTTTGTGTTTCTGTGGTATCAGTTATAACTATATCTTTCATTTCTGATTAGATTTATTTGCATCCATTCTCTTTTTCTTGGTGAGTTTCTCTCTGTATTTTGTTGCTCTGCCATCCCCTCATGACCAGATGAGTTCACCCACACGATATCCACATTCCAACCACAGGAAGCGGTGGCAAGTAATTTCACCTCCACTCACATTAAGAAGTAGAAACCAAGTCCCATGGTTTCACTGGCTGCAAGGAAACATGGAAATTATCATCTCTAGGTAGGTGGCCATGTGTCCTGCTAAATCTGGGAAGGGTGTTCCTGTTATTAAATGGAAGAAGAGAAGTGGGGCACAAGGGTGGCTCAATCAGTTAAGCCTCCAACTCTTGATTTTGGTTCCAGTCATGACCTCAGGGTCCTGAGATCGAGTCCCATGTCAGGCTCCACACTGGGTGCAGAGCCTGCTTGAGATTTTCCCTCGCCTCTCCCTGGGCTCCTCCCACCTACTCCTGTACATGCACATGCACACACTCTCTCTCTCTCAAAAAAAACCAAAAACAAAAACAAAACAAACCAAAACAAAAAAACGGTGGAAGAACCACACTAGAAAAATAAGCAACAACTCTGCCATCCCCACTTGTTCTTCATTATCCAGCTTGCACGTTGCCTCCTCTGTGAAGCCTGCCTGGATCCCTCACCAAGAAGAGCTCATTGTTCCATCTTCTGTATTTCTCTAGCCCTTGTGCTTTGCTGCTTTATGATTCTCAGTTCACGAGCCTGTTTCCCCTCTTCTGTGAATATTAAGCACTATAAATAAGCAGCGCTTGCTATATCCGAGACACTGTGCTAAGCAGGTTTTATGCATTAACTCATTTAGTTTTCCCACAACCCTGGGGATGTCCTCCTTTATAAAATGGGCATGAAAATGA
Organism: Lutra lutra; assembly: GCF_902655055.1. Taxonomy (NCBI): domain Eukaryota; kingdom Metazoa; phylum Chordata; class Mammalia; order Carnivora; family Mustelidae; genus Lutra; species Lutra lutra. The sequence continues at coordinate 160,150,244 of NC_062281.1, forward strand.
TACTGATCTCATAAGGTTGCCATGAGGATTAAAACAACAAGTATTGAGGTGAGTACATGCTCTGTAAACAGTAGCTATTACTACTGGAGAAGTATGGGTTGAGAAATGTACCAGTGTAAGGCATCGGTCCAGCATTAACCACACTCCCTGCCCTCCACAGCTCCTAGCAGAGCTGTGAATGTTGACTTCATGCCAGAGTGTGTAGGCACCTGGAGGTACGCAGCCAGAGGACAGTGAATAAGGTGGGATGTGTTCTATAAATAGAAAATACTTTATCCCCCTCCTCAGATGAGACAACTAACTTACCCAGGACGCACAGCTAGTTAAATGCCAGAATCATGGCTCAAAGCAGACTTATTTTAATGGGTGAGGAGAGCAGTAATTGACTAGATACAGTGTGTCAGTCTCTGACACTTAATAAACTACTTGGAGGAAGTTCAGACTCTTAGGCCACTGGAGACACTACCATCACCTGGTGGCATCAATAGGCATTGCAGGCATAGCGCCCCTTGCATTCAAATAAGGCGAAAGTATCCCAAGTGTCAATTTTGAATTGTTTTAATACATTAGATAGAATCAAGGCCTGTTCAAAACATTTGGTTTTCTCTCTCTTAACAATAAGCTACACCAGGCAATTTCCATTGTTCTAGACCACTAGCATTTCCTAGATCCGTTCTTTACAGTTTAGAATTTCTGAGTTCAGAATGTATGTTACAAGAATGGACCCACCTCCAAGAGGAGGGGCAAGTTGTCAGAGAGTTGTCACCTTTAAGTAATGTGACTTCAGGTGTGTGTTGTACAATAATGACACCGACTTGTTTGTTAACTTAAGTTTGGATCCCTAATTACTGCTGTAAGTGTCTTCAAAAAGATTTCACTGTGATGCACAAAAAAAGGTTAGCGTTTTTGCAGGAGGTGGCCTGCCACACAATAGTCAGGGCCATCACCAGCAGTAAAAACTGCTCGGTCTTCCTGAGGTGGTCAGAGAATTTTCCACGTGGTGTGAGATGGGTCTTTGACAAATTGATTCATCAAGTCCTATAACTTAGACACTAAGCACCTATCTGGCAAAGGCTTTTTGCTAACTTTTAAGAAAAGCTGTTTAACCTCCAGCAATATGCAATGCGGTTAATGGAGAAATGAGAGGAACTGTGTTTATCCAAAGCAGAAATACACATGAAACACTAATACACTTCCATATGTCTTGATATCATACTTTAATCTTCAAAAAAATAAATTTCATATGCATGGGATGCAAAAAATAAATTTAAAAAAACAACACTCTGATGTTCTGCATAATTGCTGATGACCCGCAGAATTTCCACGGGTTATAGACGTTCCAGTATACCCTCAGACATGGACAGTGACCCTGAAGACAAAGTGAGAGATGGTAGGAACAACTGTATGTTATCAGGCATTTTTCTCAATTACGTACCTGGAATCGGCAGCTCTCCCCCACCCCGAAGTCTAATTAAGTCAAGGAGACATCTTACCTGCGATAGTGTCTTACTACCAGGAAACTCCAGTTTTGTTTCTTTTTTAAGATTTTATTTATTTAAGGCGCCTGGGTGGCTCAGTGGGTTAAAGCCTCTGCCTTCGGATCAGGTCATGATCCCAGGGTCCTGGGATCAAGTCCCACATCGGGCTCTCTGCTCAGCTGGGAGCCTGCTTCTCCGTCTCTCTCTGCCTGCCTCTCTGCCTACTTGTGATCTCTGTCTGTCAAATAAATAAATAAAATCTTTAAAAAAAAAAGATTTTATTTATTTATTTGACAGAGGGAGAGAGAGATATCACAGAGAGAGACAGGCGGGGGGGGTAGCAGGCTCCCCGCCAAGCAGAGAGCCCGATGCGGGGCTTGACCCCAGGACCCTAAGATCATGACCTGAGCTGAAGGCAGAGGCTCAACCCACTGAGCCACCCAGGCGCCCCAAAACTCCAGTTTTCACTTGACACTAAGCAGCTCGTTAAAGATGAGGTGTTAAATGTGTCATTAGCACTTGTTCTGCTGTGATAAGCTTTTCCAGCATGAAGTTCTTCTATTGTGACATAATAATTATAACACTATCGACAGTATTCAGGAATATTTGTACAGCACCTTAGAGTTTCCAAAGTAGTCACATGTATTTTCTCATGCCATCCATAAGGGGGTCCTTTTTAATTGATGAGGAAATAGGGCTCAGAGAGATGAACTGACATAGCCAAGGTCACACAGCATCACTAAAACCCACCTCTTCTCCTCCTCCTTCTCTCTCCCTTTCCCCCCTCCCTCCCTCCCTCCTCCCTCCTTTCTTACTCCTCCCCTGGTTTTTCAGTGCCTGAAGATGAATGATTTTTTCCCCCTAATGGCCAGCATCTCCCTCTTCTCTGAGGACAGACACAGGCAAGGAAGGCAGGAATGGAGGAACTGGGGGCAGCAATGAGAAGGCATCTTGGCCTTTGTCACCCCCTAGAGTCTGTTCATTTTGCCCAAACCTCCTGCCCCACAGACGGATACCCTTCAGCGCCAACCAGTAATCCCAGAACAGGGATTTCTGGGGAGGACCCAGCCAGGGACCAGTCATACCCCAGAATACACATATTCTGCCTGTGTGTCTCTGAAAAGAACAAGTTAAATAGAAAGTTCTGGGCACCTTGATAAGGAAAGTAAAACTAATACCAAACTTGGAATTCCTTCACCTGAGTTTGAGTCCTGGCTCTGCCAGTGACCAGCAACATGACTTGAGGCCACCTAATCTCTCGGAACCTCCATTCCTCACCCATGAGGTGGATTCCTTGCAAGGGCTACTGTTAGGCATGAACTAGAGCCATGATGGGGAAACCACTGGCCACATAACAGGTGCTCAATAAATGGTGATCTAGACTCAGAGGTTGAGAGTGAGGACGTGGAGAAGGAAGGGGCCTTCAGGGCAGTGGGAGCTAGTAGGCAAGCCTCACGTTCTGTAATGGCAAAAAGTGGCCGAGATTCTCCCCCAGTGGTCAAAGGATGGAGTGTGTTTCCTCACCCCTCAGGTCCAGGCTGGCTCTGGAACGTGTTTTGGCCAATGGGTTGTTAGCAAATGTGATGCGAGTCAAGCATCACCATGGGGCTCAGCTCCCCTTGCCGCTTCAGGAGCCTGTGACTACCACCCTGTGAAGAATCCGGGCTGGCCTCCCAAAGGATCTGCTGTGACCTCGGCCCTCCGCCAGCCACCCAGCTATCACTGCCATCGGAGACCAGATATAGGAGTGTTTCCATAGCTGCATAAAAAACCACCCCCAAAGGAGCTCGAGACAAAATTATTATCTCACTCAGTTTCCGAGGCTCAGCTAGGAGTCTGGGGGCTGGCAAGATCAGGGGAAAACCAAGTCCACACCCACCGCACCCTGCCTTTACTACCAAGCCACCTGGTGCAACCGTGGCTCAACACGCATGCAAGCCTGCAAGCCAGAGAGTCCTCAGCAGCAAGCCTCCCCAGCCCCTCATTCAGCCCTGGGGAAGCTTGCCCAAAGTCACACCGTAAAACTACAGCAGCGAGATTAAACCAGGTGCTCCCGCTCCCCGCCCTGGGCTGGTTTCTTTGCAATATATAAAGAGCAACTTGCCTCCCTCATGACACTTCCGTTTGGCATGGAATGGATTTCTAAATACAGGCATACCTCGTTGCATTGCATTTGCTTTGTTGCATTTCGCAGAAACTGCATTTTCTACAGATTGAAGGTTCGTGGCGACCCTGCACCGGGCAAGTCTAGAGATACCATTGTTCCAACAGCGTTCGCTCACTTCATGTCTCTGTGTCACTTTTGGGAAATCCTCAATATTTCAAACTTTTCCATTATGATTATATTTGTTAGGGTGATCCGTGATTATAACTTGCTGAAAGCTTAGATTTGGCTAGCATTTTTTAGCAACCAAGTATTTTTTTTATTAAGATTTTATTTGAGAGAGAGAGAGAGAGAGCATGAAAGGGCGAGGGGCAGAGGGAGAAGCCAGCTCCCTGATGAGCAGAGGGCCTGATGTGGGACTTGATCCTGGGACTCCAGGATCATGACCTGAGCCGAAGGCAGTTGCTTAACCAACTGAGCCACCCAGGTGCCCCCAAGTATTTTTAATGACGGTATATCCATTGTGTTTTAGACATAATGTGATTGCACACACAACAGGCTCTAATGTAGTGTAAACATAACTTTTATACGCGCCGTAACCAAAAAATTCATCTGACCCGCTTTATTGCGACATTTGCTTAATTGCAACGGTCTGGAACCGAATCCACGGTATCTCCAAAGCATGCCCGTATTGCCCAACTGGGCTCAGAGGCCAGACCGGGGCAACAAGGAAAAACCAGCAAGAACAGGAAAGGAAGAGATGACCTCATTACCTGACAGCTTCTCCTGGCACACCGTCCTCTTACCCTTCTCCGCACCTCTGGCAGCCAGGACTCCTGCCTCCCACCCACAGAACCAGACCTCGACGAGGTGTCCTGCCCAGCCGCACTTCCCAAGAGGCACATGCCAACTAGAAAATATCCAGATCAGAACCTAGTTCTAGGCTAGACCTGGTCCTAGAATCTTGGCAGCTCAGGACAAGAAGGAACCTTGTTTTTGACCATGCTCTCTCCACGACAGGGGGCTGTTCAGCCTCTGCTCACTCACCTCCAGAGCCCAAGGGCTCACTACCTCCCCTGGTGGGAAAGAGCTTTGGAGACGGATCTACCTACATTTAATTTCTGTGACAGATAGCTCTATGACCTTTCATGTCATTTGGCCTTTCTACACCTCACATTTCTCCTCTTCGAAAGGGGAATAATGCCTCCCAAGCAGAGTTGTCATAATTAAATGTGTGCAAATTCTCAGAAAGTAATCTGCACGTGACAATTTTTATTACATCAGCAGAAGGTGGGAACAGGAAGGGAACACAGGGAGCCCACCTCTCAGCGGTACCTGCTCCCCCAGCACCCAGCACCTACCCTAAACAGTCAGGGCTTCGAGGGTTTAGGATGCCCTGAGGAATCCCCCCAGACAGAGAAATTCAGAATTTACCCATCATGTCAGGAATGCAGGAAGGCTCTAGACAGCATGGTCCCTGAGGGTGTGGAGGGGACACTCTCAGATGGGTAGGCTGGGGCTAGAATGTTCAAGGATAGAGGAAGAGAAAGGATGGAGGGAGAGAAAGGAGGGAGGGAAAGAAGGAGAGATCACAGGCGTGTGTAGGAGGTGATGAGCGGTTCTGCCGGAGGTCGATCACGTGGGCACAGCTAAGATGCCACGGCCCAGGTATCAGTGAGGGAAGTCAAGATACCTCCCCAACCCCGCTGCAAAGTTACATAAAGGCCACTCACAGCTTGTTCTTTCTGCAACATCCAAGTTACTCCAGCATCTCTGGGGTGCAGGGCAGGGGGGAGGTGAGCGGGCAAAAGTCATCGATGCTGCCATATTGTGAAATCAGGGCGGCACAGGCCCCCTGGGTGGGGGATCTGACAGCCACGGGGGGTGGGGGGAGCACCTCTCAGAGTGCAGATTATCTGCTACCGAGCAAAACAAACCTGCAGGCAAATCACTGCGTGTGGGAGGTTGCTAGAGAGCAACAGACAGGAAGACAGACAGGAAACGGAAAGTCACTACACTTTCTCATGGCCATTCACTTAAGACGGCCAAAGGGCCACAAGAGCTTTTTAAGTCCTCTACCTCCCTCCTTATTTTAGGGTCATTCAATGGTTCTGAGGCTTTCCATGGGCTTGTTTTTGACCTCCCTCTCTTCCATGGCCCCTCCACTCACAGAACCCGCCTCACCCTGTTCCCCTGCAGGCTGCTCCCTCCCTTCCCTCCGCTTCCCAAGTTACCAGCCCAGGCAGCTGCCCCCTGTAGTCCGTACCCTGTTGCTCTCCCTCAACCACCCCCCCACACCTTTATAACTAGTGCCCTTTAAAACCTCACCTCCATACCCAGGACAGGCAAATGCTTCAAGACAGGACATGGTACAATGGCTACCAGGGGCTGCGGGGAGTGGACAGTGGGCTGTTAGAGTCTCATGAGGACAGATTCCATCTGGGAAGAGGAAAAAGTTCAGGAAATGGATAGTTGTGATGGTCGCCCAACGTGCGGATGTACATAATGTCACTGAACCATACACTTAAAAATACTTAGAATGGTAAATTTTATTTTATGTCCATTTTAGCACAATTTATTTTTTAAGACTATTTAAGAGAGAGAGAGTCTGAGAGAGAGAGAGAGAAAGCATGAGCAGGCAGAGTGCAGAGGGAGAAGGAGAATCAGACTTCCCCGATGACATGGGGCTCGATCCCAGGACCCTGAGATCATGATGTGAACCAAAGGCAGACAGATGATTAATTGACTGAGCCACAGAGGTGCCCCTATTTTAGCACAATTTAAAGAAAAAACAACCCTCACCCCTCCATTAACCAGCTTGAGGGTACTTTCTGTTTCTTTCTTGGGACCCTGCCTAATAGAGACACCCCCGAGCAGTGTCTTCCCCCATGGGTCCGAAGTTCCTGACCCTGGTCTTCTCCTCCCTTGGGGGTTTCTGGAAGCTGACCCTCAAGAGTGGGCAGGGCAGCTGGATGCCCCCTGGTGATACTCTTGCTGAATGCCCATGGGGACCATTTTTACTGAGCTGACAAGAACTAAGACCCCTGGGGGCTCCCACACACACACACCTGGACTGGAAGCTCACACGAGGTGGGTGTGACTGGGCACACCATCTGCACACTTGCTTCCAGAGCAGTGTTTCTTAGTCTCGGTCGGTTCGACGTATGGGCTCTGCCTCCTCATGCAAGTAGAAGCCAGGGGATGGGTCCTTCTTCTACAAATGTCAGGTGATCTGGGGCAAGCCTCTGCTCTCTCTGGACCTCAGTTTCCCCTTTTGTACAATAAGGGAGTTAACCGGTGCTACTCAGTTTTCTTTTAATCAGCTGAATTCTTTCTTCAAATAAAATCTTACAAAGAAACCCAAAGTAAAAGTAAAATAAAATCAGGGCAGCCTGGTCTGAGGATGGCATGAGAGGCCCAGAGCATCACTCCATTTCTACCTTTGAAGGAACCCTGGGGTTCCATGAGGCACAGTTTGACAGCCACTATTCTAGATGCTCCTCGAAAGCCCTTCAAGGTTCTGGCCACATCTATAGTAGGGACAATGCCCAACACATGTGCCCAATATAAGTGTTTGCCAAATGAATGAAAGGATAAACCAGAAAAATTCCCAACCTCCTTCCCTCTCCCACTTTGCCTGATTTCTGTCACCTCAGCACTGATTAGGAGTCTGGCCCCAGGTCTGTAGTTCACTAAAACCGGGATCTTAACTGTGCAAGACTCGCTCCCTCCTCAGCCTGCCAGTAGCACTCTGGTGGACAAGAAATTGATGAGCCTTTGTGCCCACCACATGCTTGATGGGAAGTTTGCTATTCCCTGGCCAGGCCAGCGTGCTGCCTCTGAACACAAGCAGAGGGTCTGAGCTGAGGCCAAGAATAATATTGCATCAGTGAGTCTATTATGAAAATAATGGAATAAAAGAAGCCACCCTCCATAAGGGATGTGCAACCTTCCCTCTGCTCTGCGGCGGATGGACAGAGGCTAAGGTGGCCCTTCCACAATGGGCATTCGGCCAAGAGCTTTAAATAATCATTAGAAACATGGTCATGATTTATCATGGGGGATCAGCCGGCCAGAGGGCTGCTTGCAACCTGGCCTCTTCCCACTTCAACTCGGGCATGTGGGGAGATGACCCCCCTTTCTCTCCTTGCATCACATCCAAACTGTGGACTTCCCCAAGGCCAAGAAGAACCTAACTGTAAAACATTTGTCTTCCTTTCTCCCAGCCAGGAGGAAGCAAATCGTGGTCATATCTAATGCTTCCTGGGTGTCTCAGTGGAATATTTCATCTGACCCTCTTGACAACAGAGTGAGCTAAGTACTATTAGGACCGTGCCCATTTTAAGTCCGTGAAAGCTGAGGGACAGAGCTGTAACTTGCTCCCGGTTTGGGGGTGGAGGAGTAGGCGTTGGAACATCCTGTGCTTGGCTCCAGGGGGCCTGAACTGGCCCTGAGTCACTGAAATCCCCACTTAGCCAAGCTCTCCCTGTGCAAAAACTCAATTTCAGACCCGTTCCCGAGTCTCTGCCGAGTTGAGGGACACAGGAAATCCTCACAGAGGAGGCTGGCCACCCAAAGAAGGAGGGGTAACTGAAAAGACAGGCTCCAAAGCACCCGACACCCCGGGGTTCTCCAGGAAGCTGGAGGCAACCATGTGCGTCTGCTTGGCTGCAGACCCCCCTCCCACAGGCGCAGGGCAGAGAGGCCTGGCTGGGAGTCAGGACAAGGGAGTCCTGGAGCCAGCTCTGCCTGGGGCTCACTTGCGCTGTGACCTCCGGCAAGTCATACTCCCTCTCTGGGCCTCAGCTACATCTTCTGACAAATGGTTATAAAAGTGCTGTTCTACCTCCCGGGACTCATAAAGAAGCTGAAGTGGGAGATTAGTTATGCAGGGGCACAGGTGGGTGACTGTCTGCTCCTGTGGCCTCTTGCCCACCCAGATGTAGTCCTGTCTTCCCTGATGCTGACTTTGTCCCCTCAGAGGATAGAGGGACACCAGAAGGTCTGACTGGGGGATACTGGTCTGCTGTGGTCAGCCGCCAGCCCCCGTCCAGGGGCTTATCCTGTTCCTTTGCCTAAAAGCTGCAGACAGTAACGCCAAGGTCTTTGTCTACACTGTCTCATCGAACCCCGCCCTCCTCCCCGAGCCACCTGTGTGGGCTCTACAGCCACTATCCCATTCTCTAGCTGCAGAAGCCAAGGTTAAAAAGGGTTAACTAACCTGAGCAGCTCTTCCCCCTCCTCCCAGGGCATCATCCTGAGGCCTCCCCAGAACCGACCCTCCTGGCACCTTGATCTTGGACTTCCAGCCTTTAGAACTGTGAGTAAATACATTTCCATTGTTTAAACTTCCCAGGATGCAGTGTTCACCTCAGCAAACGAATACATAGATTATCTCCATTCATCTTCACAGTGATCTGAAGAGACCAGGGCCCATGTCCTCCCTCTTTTTACAAGTATGGGATGTAAGGCTCAGAGACGGGTAGATCAGCTAAGTTTACACAGTTAGAAAGCGGCAGAATCGGGGCACTTGGGTGGCTCAGTGGGTTGAAGCCTCTGCCTTCAGCTCAGGTCATGATCCCAGGGTCCTGGGATCGAGCCCCGCATTGGGCTCTCTGCTCAGCAGGGAGCATGCTTCCTCCTCTCTCTCTCTCTCTCTCTGCCTGCCTCTCTGTCTACTTGTGATCTCTGTCAAATAAATAAATAAATAAAATCTTAAAAAAGAAAGAAAGAAAGAAAGAGGCAGAATCAGGACTCCCACTTCAATCAGCATAACACCTTGTCGCTGCTCTTAAGCCTACACTGAACCATCTCCCCTCAGTATTCCAGCACCAGCCAGGAGCCTGGCCAGAGTGTGAGCCTCCTGAATGTTTGCTGAATGAATGAATGAATGATGAATGAAAGAATGAATGAACGAGTGGTTGCTCACCACCACGACAAAGAAGATGTCTCTTCTTTCCCAGGCCTTTTAAAGACATTCACCCAACACCCACCCTGCAGTCTCGGGGAAGAGCCGAGGTACCCAAACCACCCAGGCTCCGGGACGTGGCATCCAAACCTAAAGGAGAAGTAAGAGCTAGCTGGATGGGGAGTGACGGGAAGGGTGCTCCAAGCAGAAGCGTGACTGTGAGCCAAGGCTGGGAGGCAGGAGAGCAAGTAGAGTCACACTGAGGGGACAGAGGGGCCAGGAGAAGGGAGAGAGGGTGAAGAAGAAAGCAGACGCCTGCAAACCTTGGAACCAGGGAACCAGAGACTCAAACAACTCTGGCACTTGGCCCATGCTTCTGATGTCAGATCTAGGAGCCACTGACAGGGAGGCAGCTGACAGCCCATCTACAATCCAGAAAGTTCTAGAGGCAGATGGAGGCTTGCAGTTGTGGGCATATGCACTGTGACTGGAACCACAGGGGGACCTATGATCCCCGGGAGAGAGATACGATGTGGAAGGATGGGGTGAGGATGAGCTACGATTGCGGGGATGGCCATTATCTTCCAGGCACGTGTGTGGACAATTGCTTTACAACCCCAAGAAATAGGCTTATGCCCATTTTACCCATGAGGAAACTGGGGTTTGGAGAGTTGGAGCCTTTCGTGTAAAGGCACCTGGCTTGTGCCGAGCCTGGGATTTGGCCTCCAGCCTGTCTGATCCCAAAGCTTGGGTCCTCATTGTGTACAGCTGAATGGGCTTCGAAACTAACCCAACAATCCACTGTTGGTCAGAAGACAGGGCTGTTGGAGACACTGGGCCTTGGTGTGGCACTGGTGACACATGGCACCTAGTCAGTCTGCACTGAGGAACAAAGCGCCTCTGATGGCTTCCCTGACCTTCCACCGGTTCATATCCATTCCTCCATCATCTTCAGGTGCCTTTCTCCTAGGAGTTCTTCCAGAAAACACCACAGGATCATCCTTCAGTGAGGTAGTGAGCTCCTTGTCACTGAAAGCAGAGGCAAGCACCTTGGGAGAGGCTGGGAGAGACGTCTAGGAAGTTCCTTCCTGGGCTCAGATTCAGATTCCTGAATCTCCATCCCCTGCCACCCCCTATCCCCAAGGCCTCTCTCACCAAGCCTCAGTACTGTTTCCCACTGTGGCTTAGGGATCCCAACTTTCAGCATCGAGGGGCTCTGTTCCAGCTGAGTACATCCTCTGGCTTCTCCTCTTGCCCCAGGTTTCAAGGAGAACTCAACTCCCAGCTTTCAGTACACTGTCCTGGTGGTTCGGGGACAAAAGAGACCAGGAACACCCTGGACACTCACCACCGGGACACTTCATGGGGGCCCTCCAATGTTCTACCTCGGCAGTCTCATTATTCTAATTAATCCAGCTTTCTCTGAGCCGCTTCTCTGGGGAACAGCTCAGCGAGGAAGGCAAGAGCCCCACCCTTGAGAAAGTGGAGAAAGTGGGGGCAGATGTGTCGAAAAATAAAAAGGCAGCATGAGCGAGAGCCATGGCCTGGAAGCTAAGTGACCTTTAGGGAGGTGGGAGTCCAGTAGCTTGGGTGTGCCAGTCAGACCCAGGCGTGAATCTCTTCTCTCGAACTTTCTGGGGGGTCTGAACTTAGGCAGGTATCTTTACCGCTTAGGGCTTCAATCTCCTGATCCATCAGAGGACGACTGTGGGGACTAAATAAGACAACGGTCGTGTGCTACATGGTGACTGCAGTTATCCACACGGGACTGCATACTTGAACGTGGTTAGGAGAATGAAAAAAGTTCTCATCATAAGAAAAAAAAAAACCTGTGTAACTCTATGTCGTGATGGAGGTTAACCAGGCTCATTTGGCCATCATTTCACAACATATACAAATATTGAATCATTATGTCATGCAGCTGAAGTTTAGATAATGTTATACGTCAACGGTTTCCAATAAAAGGGAAGAAAATTAGGAATGAAAGAAGTTATAACCAAATATCCTACAAACATTAAAAAGAAACTACTGTGACAAATTTTTGCAAATAAATATAAAAATAGATTTGAAATGAAGAAACTACAAATTACCAAAACTGCCTCAAGGAAAAATAAAATATCAGGGTTCCAGGGAGGCTCAGTTGGTTAGGTGCCTGCGTCTGGCTCAGGTCATGATCTCAGGGTCCTGGGATTTAATCCCAAGTCAGGCTCCTTGCTCAGAAGGGAGTCTGCTTCTTCCTCTCCCTCTGTGCTTGCTCTCTCTCTCAAATAAAAAATAAAATAAAATAATAAAACAAAAAGAAAGAAAGAAAAGAGAAAATACCTAAGTTGCCCTGTAGTGATAAAATATTCTAAATTTGTAGCTTTCAATCTTCCCTCAAAGAGATTCCAGACCCAGAGTTCTTTCTGAAGGAACAAGCAATTCCATAGCTATTTCAAGGTATAGAAAAAGAGGGACTATTCTCAACTTCCCACATGAAGCTATCACAAACATGATGTCAAAACCTGATAAGAACAGTATGAGAAAGGATCATTATAGGCCAATTTGACATAAAGGCAAAAATTCTAAGCAGTATTAAAAAGCTGAATGCAGAAACCTAAAAAGAGGATAATCCATTATAACCAAGTTGGGTTTAACTTAGTCACGCAAAGACGATTCAACACGAGAAGTGCTTACTGCCAATTTGCCATGAGAACAGATGAAAGGAGGAAATTGGCATACTCCTCTCGTTAGATGCCGGAAAGATATTTGATGAGATTTAACACCAGCTCATGATTAAAAATGAAAAACTTTTTAGCAAATTAGAAATAAAGGAGAAAGTCCTTAACCTGGAAAAGATGACTGTCATTCTATTAAGACCTAGAATAATTCTGTTCCCAAAAGTGACTTCTCTCAGTAAACTGATTTGAGTCAGGACCTCCTGGAAGGGGTGACTTGATCCAGGAATGAGTGTAATGATAGAAGTTTCTGGACCACTGTGGTCAGGGAGAGGAAATGTTTTTGCTAAGCCCTGTGGTGCTCTTCAGATTGTATTAAGATGCATAGACTGCTGTTTATGAATTTTCATTCACCCAATAAAAACTTATTAAATATCCAAAAAAATGAATAAAATGTCACTGTATAATATTGTACACTGATGCCAGATCTATGCTCCTCAAAATGACAATAAAAAGCCTATCCTGGGGCGCCTGGGTGACTCAGTTGGTTAAGCGTCTGCCTTCGGCTCAGGTCATGATCTCAGGGTCCTGGGATCAAGCCCCGCATCGGGCTCCCTACTCAACAGGGAGTCTGCTTCTCCCTCTCCCTCTGCCTGCTGCTCCCCCTGTTTGTGCTCTCTCTCTCTCCCAACCTCGACAAATAAATAAATAAATCTTTAAAAAAAATCAAACCTATCCTTACATTAGAAAAAATCTATAGGATGAATTCCCAGAATCCCTGTGTGGTAAGATTATAGGTAAATTTTATTTTATTAGAGCTCTTTCTTCACTGATTAAATAAATATTTATTGAACATACCTATTAGGTGTAAGACACCATGTGAAGTCATGAAATAAAAAGGAAATACAGAAAATGGTTAGAAATGTGGCCTTCGCTGCCAGACTGAGTTCAGGGCAAGCCTCTGCTCCTCACTAGCTGTGCAACCTTGGGTAAGTTGTTTAACTCCTCTGTTCCTCAGTTTGCCCATCTATAAAATGATGATATTTTTTTAAAAGGAGAAGAAAATGCATGTAAATTGTCTGGCCTATAGTATCTGAACAAAAAAAATAGCAATTATCACCTGAAAGGAAAACGTAATTATGTAGCAAAAGAAACGGGCAGATGAAATGTTCTCAGGGCTCAGAGAAGGGGGCAAGAAGACATCAGAAACTGGAGGAGGATGAAGGAAGGCTTCCTGGAGGAGGTAGCATCAGAGCTGTGCCTTGAAAGCTAGGTGTTTCAACAGGCAAAGAAGAGGCGGAAGGATATTCCAGGAGAGTGCCCAGCGTGAGCAAAAGCCCAGAGATGAGAAAGTGTCTGGGTTAAAGGCATCAGTGAGGTGGAGCTGAAGCACAGGGGTCTGATTGTATCCGGGCCTGGGGCCAATTCCAGAGGTCTTATCACACTGTGCCAAATGGTGTGTGGTAGCTACCCCCTGCCCCTCAGTTTCACCATCTGTAGAATGAGGCCACTGGAGTCAGTCCCCCTGGGGCCCCCAGCCCCTCCAGGCCTTTCATTCTACAGAGCCCAATCTCCCTGACTCCTAAATGCTTCCACATGTCAACCCAGCCCCAGCTCCTTATCTGTGCTTGCACAATGCAGCCGGCCAGCCTGAATCCCAGGCCTTGGACGGCCTCCCCACAGGTCTGAAGCGCACAGCTCTCCCAGGGCCACCCGGGACCTGTGGCCCCCTGCTCCAGCAGAAACACAAAACTCGGGGCGGTGGGCCCTGTGGAAACATTAGCCTCCTTTCCCCCTTCAGGCCTCTGGGCCTCAGCAGTGCCTGAGGGCAACGTGGGTTTATTTGGGGTCTGCGGGACGCAGAGAATGTTATCATTCTCAGGGAACTCCAAGTCCTGTTCTCAATGCTTATTCTGGCCCCTCTCCTGGGGTGCTGCAGGCGCGATGGGGCCAGGAGGCCTCTCTCCTGCTCCAGTACCACCAAGAACTCCCCGTTCCAAAAGAGGTTTCAGGTTTCAGAGAAATGAAGTAAGAGCCTGAAGGGGCAGCTGTCCATAGCTGCCAGGGCAGAGCAGGGCTGGAGGTTCAAGCTGTGTCCCCCTTCTTGTCCCTTGACCCCCACTCCCGCAGAGGGCAAGCCTTTGCTTTTTCAACCTGGAATCTGGGAATTCTAGCATCTCAGAATCCAAGACTCTTAAAATCTTCAAACTAATGGACTCAGGCTATCAGGACCCTAAGATTTGTGGAACCTTAAACTTCCTAATACCCTAAAATTCTAGAAATTCCAAATCAGAATCATTGTGTCCAGGAAAGGGGCAGGTTCCAGCATTTCCTAACTATGTGACTTTGGGCGAGTTACTCAGCATCTCTGTGCTTCCATGTCCTCCTATGGAAAATGGGGGAGTAATAGTACCTACTTCCTAGGGTTATTGTGTTGAGTTATGATGTCAACATATCATATGTTAGTATGTATAAAGCACTGAGAACAGTGCCCAGCACATGGAAGGCACCAGAGAAATGACGGTTATAGTTCTAATACCACACTGCAAGGTGACAGTGGTCCCTGGCCTCCCCGTCTAGAATTTTCCCCCATTCACTACCACCTCTCAAGAGAATGAGGAGGGGACCAGCCCTGGGACCAGAGAGACCCCTTAATGATGGCCCCACCCACCCCACCCCCGGAGAGAGACACTACTATGGACAATTTCCATGCAAGAGACAGGTTTCCCATCACCCAGAAATATAACGGGCAGAACCACATCTCCTCCCAGAGCGAGGAACTGTGGCAGGAGGAATCGGTGAAAGGCTCCGGGATGGTTCACAACTCTCAGGGTTGACTGCGCTCAGCTGGGGCTGCTGTCTTCAGGGGGCTCCGTTAGACCGTAACATCTGAAATCACTCACTTGCACGTCTGGCATTCTGACAGGGATGGCAGGAAAGCTGGACTCAGCTGGGCCCCCTCCAGCTTCAGGGCTGCCCCTTCTCCGGAAGGTTTCTCTACCAGGTTTCTCCTTCAGGGCACCCAGACCTCTTACGTCATAGCCCAGGGCTCTCAAAAGGACCTGAGTAGAGTTGCCAGTTTGGGCCAGCGTGATAGGCAGAAATCCAAGGTGGTCTCCAAGATTCCCAGCCACTGGTGTACCTGACCGTATAATCCCTTTCCCTTGAGTGTGAGCTGGACCTGAAATATGATAGGTTACACGGGTCAGGTGACCCCGTAAGGCAAAGATGATGGCACAGATCACACCACATAATGCAAGGCTCCAACACAACAGACTGGAGAGAATTCCCCAACTGGCCCCGAAGAGTTGAAGCTGCTACGTTAAGGGAGGGCCATGCCACTAGGACCCGAGCTCAGCCCCTGGGTGCCGAGGGAGACTGAGAGCCAGAAGGAAAATGGAGACTCGGTCTTCCAACCACAAAAAAAATGAATGTTGCCAACAAAACTCATGAGGACCCCGAGCCTCACCTGCGAGCACAGCCCCACCCGACCCCTTGCGACTGGAACTGGAGAAGCATCAGTTGCCCTAGACTGTGTGGTTAAAGGAGACATAGGGATAGCATGAGTGAGGACCATGCTGGATGAGAGGACGGAGAGGGATGGTTCATCTAGGGCCAGCCTTGGACAAAAATGATTGCAAGTACAGTCAATTCCCTGAGGGCTAGGTCCTTTCTAGTCCCAGAACACACCCTTGTGCCTGGTTACCACCTAGGTCCTGTCTAGTCCCAGAACACACCCTTGTGCCTGGTTACCAGGTTTCTAGAAGGTCAGGCGTACCCCCACAGTAGGTAAACTGTTTTAGTGGAGATGGCTTACGATATCTGACCTTGTCCCCTCTTGCTGACCTTGCAGCCTATTTTCTGTTACTTCAAAGTAAGCATGGTTGGGGGTGCCTGCGTGGCTCAGCCGGTTGAGTGTCCAACTCTTGGTTTCAGCTCAGATCATGATCTCATGGGTCATGGGATCGAGCCCTGCATCAGGCTTCACACTCAGTGGGGAATCTGCTTGACATTCTCAGACCTCTCTGTCCCTCCCCCCTTGTGCTTGTGCTCTCTCTTTCTTTCTCTCCCAGATACATAAATCTTTAAAAAAAAAAAAAAAGTAAGCATGTTTTAACCAGAAGGATTCATAAGAGTCATCTAGTTTAAACCCCTTATTTATTTATTTGTTTGTTTGTTTATTTGAGAGAGAGAAAGAACACGTGGAGGGTGGGGGGGAAGGTGCATGATCTCCTAAGCCTGAGATCATGACCTGAGCCGAACTCAAGGGTCTGTTCCTTAATCAACAGAGCCATCAGGTGCCCCTACACCCCTTAATGTTGAGTGAGGGTCTCAAGAGAAGAGGGCATTTTCCCAGGTCCCATAGCAAAGCAGAAGGTACAGTTTCTAGTCCAGGTGTCTGGACTCCCAGGCAAGGGCCACCTCCATTCAGCTTGTTTCTGTGCTCAGTGCACCATTCCCTCCTCTGGGCCCAAGGGAAGGGCACTCGTTTTGCCCGGGCCCTCCACCTCTCCTGGGCCCCACCCTGCCTTGACCGCTTGGGAATTCTAAGACTCACCATTTCTACTCCCCTGGGTCTGAGAGATTAAGAAGGGAACTCAGGATTCTCCAGATACTGAACCCCCAACATGCCTCCAGTAGAGGACGGACAGGGCGAGGAGCCTCGCTGACACAGCCCACCTGCGGCCCAGAGCTGCAGAGGGCAGGGTGCGCACCAGGAGCTGGTTTCCACGCTGTGTCCTGGTGTGTATCTTCCCCTGATCCACCCTGGGGTCCTAGGCATATCACAACCCATGCCTTCTGTTTCCTCTCTGTAAGTGAAGACAGTAGGAGGACTAAGTGAATGCCCCCTGAGGATCACAAAGGAGTAAACTCCTGGGCAGTTTTTCAGTTTGTCTTCCAAGGGAAACCTCAGCTCCTGCTTCCTGATAAGCCATCCCTGTGCCTGCAGCTAAGGGTCCCAGCCTCTCCTCATTCCAGTCCCCTTGTCCATCTCCTTCCCCTTCTCCAGTGAAAAAAGAAAACCAAGGGCCTGGGCCTCCATCCCTAGGAATTCTTGGGAACTCCTAACCCTACCCAAATGTCACCTCCTCGGGGAAGTCTTCCCAATGTCCTTACCTACAATAGCATCTTCCTTCTCCTCTGTCCTTTTCTTTTTTTTTTTTTCCTCTGTCCTTTTCTCCTGCTCATCCTTTTTATAATGGCACTTATCACTGCCAGAAATTACAGTAGGCATTTATTTGTTTACTTGGTGATCATCTGTTTCCTACACTAGATGATAAGCAAGCATCTGTCTGTCGTTTGCCACCATATCTGCAGAGTTACATAATAATGCTCAAAGAGTATTTGTTGAACAAGTGAATGAATGAATGAATGGAATCCAAACTAAGCACAGCAGCAACCTTCAGTGTTTATCCAGGATCATGTCTGACATACCAGTTTGCAAAGTGAAGAAAATAGTGTGCAAGATGACAGGTCTGAGCAGCCCATCCCATGCTGGTCCCTCTCTCCCCTGGCTCTTGATATACCTAGGACCTAAACCCCTCACTCACCACTGATTAACAAATTGTGGAGACAGCCCCAACATCTGATGTCCGGAAATGAGCAAGCAGTGTAGGTGTGAGTCTGGCCTTTCTCCCAAGCTTACCAAGGACATATTCACCTTTTTGTCCACCCTCAGAGTGCCTAACAAATGCCATTTGGGTCATTGTCCCTCAGTAAATTAATGAATGAGTGAACAAGGGAGTGAGTGGGTGAGTGGGGATGGACAGACTATCAGATGGATAGGTGGATGTTGAATAGATGTTGGATGGATGGATGGATGGATGGATGGATGGATGGATAGATGGATGGGGAGATAGAAAAAAGGAAGGAAGAGTCAACATATTGATGGAGGATGGGTGATGAGTGATAGTAAGGGGAATGGACAGATGATGGAGAGATGAAGAGATAGATGAATAATTACCGGACAATTGAGAAAAACGGTTGGGTGAATGGGTAAGTAAATAGATTTGATTTACTATGTCTCAAAATCTCCAAAGGCACAGCACCAAGGAAGCAGATTTGCTCTGTGTCCCTGCAAGATAGAGTTAGGATCCTTAAAGCTATAGGAAAGCAGTTTTCAGCTCATTAGAAGGTAGAAGTTTTTTGTCCTAGAGATGTGCAAATAGAAAATAGGCACCCCTCTCCCCCATCAGGGGACTGAGGTAGGCAAGAATCTAGATCTTATGCCCTCATTCTCTACCCTGAATCTTGGGGATTTTCTACCTTAATACCTTTTCCTAGGGTGGAGGGCAGAGTCCATGACAACTGAGCTCACGCTGTGAGCACTTAACATAGACACATTCCTAACAACAGCCCATGAGGTTGGGACTCCTTTGTCCAGGCTGCCTTATGGGCAAGAATGCTAAAATCTCAGAACCCTAAAACACAGAGACTGACTGTATAGCCTTGAACAAATTGTTACCCTCTCTGATCATCAGTGACATCACGTGTCAAGTGGAGACACCAATGCCTTTCTATAGAGCTGCTGGCAAAGTGAGCAGAAGGAATTAGGTAATGTGCCGCCTCGTGCCATACTGGGTGCATTGAAAGTTACAGTATTGGCACTGATACTGGTTTCAGACTTGATGTCAGGATTCAAATCCACATCTGTATTTGTATTCATATTTATTAGAAATATTATCTTAGGATAACACGTATGACATATCATTGCCATAGACTCATAAATCTAGAACCACAGATTCATGGATCGAAGTAACAAATTATTAGAAACTGACCATCTCAGAAGTTTTGAACTGTAGAATTACCAAATCTTAGAGCCACCAATGGTTCATTTCATCAACTCCCAGAAATTCCTAGGACCTCTGAGGTCATGAGTCCAGCCACCCCAACCAACCTCTCCCCGGGACAGATGCCCCTCTCCAGTGTCCTTCACCCCAATCTGCCGGCCAAAACACCCTCTGAGCCCACCTTTGGGTGCCTGGCCAGACCCCTTGGCCCTTTACTCCTGTTCTCAGACAACCCAGAATCCCAGGAATTCATGGCCACCGCGAGTGGGGGCCTGTGATTGGGCCTGGGGGATGGTGAAATATGGAAGCTCCCAGAGTTGGGCTGGTGGGGAAGGCCACATTTTCTGTGTCATGTTCTATTGCACGCCAATCAATTACAGTGCGCCCTATATAAACACATCATGAGGGCTTTGACAGGGGGCCGGGGTGAAGTTGGGTGTCAGGGTAAAACAGGGGATAATAAAATCACTGGAGATTTATTTCTCTAAATTGGAAACTTCATGCTTACACCTGACTAAATCATCAGGCTGAAATTGGAGCCGACTCCCACGGAAAACACATGTAACCTTATCCCATCTTTGTTTAACGGCGACCCATCAAGACGCCTGATGGATTCTGCAGATGCGGCCAGCGTCCTCCTTTGGCTCCTTGAGTTCTGGGGGTCTCAATCAGACCTGTCTTCACTGTGCCCACCCTGCTTTCTGGTTCCTCTTCCAAGACTGGCCAGCGCAGCCTCTCCTACAGGTGGGTGTCCATGTGGGTCTCCTGCCCCACCCCACCCCCGCAGCTTCCCTTTTCTTCCAGACCCAAGAGGACCCCCTTTGTGTACCTAGGATGTACCTAACATCCTCCTTTGGCATGAATCTGTCCCCCCTCGCTGCAGAGGGCCAATGTTGAATAACAGGAGAGGCAGCTGGGACATCAAGAAAAGGGCTCTAGGCTAGAAATTGTCTGCCCTGGGTTCAGAGCATAGTTCTCTGATAAAATCCCTTTTCACTCCGGGTAAAATAACTTTGCTACTTCCTTTTGTCCTGTCTCTTCTCTCATAGAACTTTGATGAAGATTTGTTGAATTAAGGGATTAATGATGCTTTATAATTCATAAATTGATGGTATGTATTTGTATATAATTCTCTATGTGAATCATGAAGCCTGTAGGTGGTACCAGGAGACGGTATGAAGCCATCCACCTCCCGTGTTAAGGAATCCCCCCTTGAACAGGAGTAACCAGCCAACTTTGTTGGGAGGAGGAATTCGGAAGGGAAGTGAATCAGTAAGCCCCCTCTGTGTGCTGGGCACTGCAGTACTGCAGTGAACACAGATATTCCAAATGATGCCCACATCCTAGATAAGAGTTACACCCACTCCAAAGAGGACAAATCAGAGATTAGAGGGGTTGCCTAACTGCCCCAAATCACACAGCCAGCGTTGATGGGAACCAGGCCATCCATCTAGGTTTGTCGGACTCCAAAGTTCATTAAAATGTATGACAAGGGCTCCGTGAAGCCTAAGGGAGAAAAGATGGGCAGTAAGTTTCAGGGCTCAGTGCGGGCCCTCCCCCTCTCCCAGACCCTCCCTTTAAGTCCATAAATTCTTACACACACAAACACACTCACCCCAGTGCACACCGCAGGTGGTCAGGGGCTGGGAGGCGGAGGGCTGAGGCTCACAGGGCTTCAGGCTCACACCTCCACCACCGCCCTGCCCTTCGGGTGGAGCAGGGAGGGCTGGGTAGAGCGGGAGGAGCCCTGTGTGTCATTTTCGGCAGCAGTCAGCAGAGAGCCTTGCAAAGTGCAAGATGGCTTTTTTAGCCCAGCATAAGGATCTAGTTAAAAACCAATAAATCAGCAGTGAAATGTGCATAGCAGCCTTCTCCGTAAAATCAACATAGCTTGCTCCTCTGCAGGGAGCCTTCTGACCGCCAGGCTGAAGTGGAGGGCTCAGGCAGAGCCCTCCTCTGTCCCAAAGGGGCCTTGGGGGAGAAGGATCCCCACTCCCCCCACCCCAACCCGAGAAGATGAGAGCCAGGCCACCTGGGTCCTGCCTAGGCGGCGCCTACACTTGAGACGTCCCCCTTTCTAGCCGCACAGATCAAGAAACGTGTGAGCGGGACCCAGACTGCCCTCCGCCTCCTCCACCCAGCTCCCCATGACACAGAAAATCGAATTAGGAGATGGATGAGCTGGGGAGTGGATGAGAAGGGGGAGCTCCGGGGCGTCTCCCCAGCACAAAATACCGAAAGCCATCTGCAGAGCGGGCTCAGGGGCTTGGGACCCCCTGGGGACCTCGTCCTGTCCCGGGAAGACGCTCCGCTGACCTCCGACGGGATGGGCGCCCCAAGCCTGCCTGTGACCAGACCAGCCCCCGGACCGGGAGTGGGGATTTAAGGAGGCCCCAGGTCCCCCTCAGGACGGTATTTAATATCTGTAAAACTGCCACTCGGGCGGCCAAGGTAAACAGCGTCCCTGGCAGTTCAAAGGTGAGCGAGTTTAAATGTTTCCCCTTTGCCTGCGAGGAATCCGCGCGGGCCTGCGGCAGGGCGGCCCCGGGGAGGCCCCCCGCGCCGCCGGCCCCAGGCATCTGTGCGCACAGAGGCTGCGTCTCCCACACAAATACTCAAAATTTCTCATTAAAACTTATGACTGTGTCAACAGCGGGGGCCGGGCTCCTAATCTGGAAAAGCCATTTCGCCACCCTCCCCACCTCCTGCCGCCCCACGCCGGGGAGCTGGGGCCCGGTGCTGTCCCTCTGCCGGTCAAGGCGCTCGGGCAACCGTGGCACTGGGGCCGGCGACGTGCGACACCAGGTTGGCCGCTCAGGTGAAGCTCAGGCTGGCCAAGCGCTCTCTCGGGCCAGGGGGCCAGCCTTGGCTGGGTTGGGAGTGGGGGAGGGGGGCACTGAACAACACTGTCCAGCTGTACCCCCTGCAGGCAGTCCTGCTCCCTGGGGTGCTTTTCCGCTCCTGCAGGGAAAGACTCAGCTCAGCCGTGCCTGTGCCACCGTGCCCCAGGCAGGTTGTGGGGGGCGCGCACCAGAGATGGGAACACAAGGCCCTCCACGCTTCGGCCAGGAAGGTGTGGAAGCACCTGCAGGAGGTAGGAGGAGCGAGGAAAGAGGAGGAGAGGGTGAACTCTCCCAGTCCGTCTACACATGCAGACCCCAGGTGAAGAGGGAAATCAGAGAGAGACTTGGGAGTGGAAAGAGTCCCCCGGGCTTCAAATCCCAGTTCTGATACTTGGGAAATTTCCTTTCCTGCTGTGTAAGATGGGGTCAGTAACAGGAAGGTAACACTTGGGCCACCTCCTCCAGTTCCTGCCCGGATGTGAGTGCTCATACCCAGTAGGTATTCGCGCAGTCAGCCTGTTATTTGTAAGGCCCTCGTATGTACGGCCAAACAGCAAAACAACTGGCAATCAAGGGGATAACAGGCAAAGCAAGTAGAACAGACAGGCTTGAGTGTTATGAAAAGGAACACCGAAGATCCTGAGTGGGTGCTCAAGGAGGGGTCCCAGAAGAAGAGATACATACATTCATGATACATACATACATACATGACTCAAAGATGAAGACTGGCAAAGGCAGTGGTGGAAGACATTTTCAGAGAAGAAACATCCTGTGCAAAAGCCCTGAGGCAAAAGAAAGCATGCAGTTACTGGTAAAGTCCCAGAGACAAAAAAATGAGGTTGAAGGAGAGGGGCTGGAAGAGTGTACATGCTTATAACTTTCAATGAGCACGTCTGGATTTGAGTCTCTGGGGGGGGTGTGTGTGCACACATGCACACTTACACCCATGAGTATACGCTTAATGTATGCAGATTTGAATATCCCCCCCAAATGAGCACCCATATATGGGTACTTTTTGCTCATTTAAAATGTGTACGTCCTTTTAGACGTAAATGAGTGAGCGTTTAGATATGAATTTGAGTGTATTCATGGGTGTGCCTATACCTGTGATGGTCCCCTCACACTTGTGAATCTGAATGAGGGCTTGCCTATTAGTGTTTGCACATGCATCTGTACCCCTTGATGTCTTTGTGTGTGAATGCACTTGCACTTACACACGTTGTTACAAATACTGATTCCCTGCTTCCTGCACCCTGGGCTGTGTGTGGGAGCTGGGGTGGTGGGTGCTGAGCATACCTTGCCTTCCACTGATAGCAGACATTCCCAGAGACAGGCCATGCCTGCCACTGGCACCCATCGGCCTGATATACCCACTTCCTTTTGAGGCCATAGACATTCTGTTTGCTCCACCCCAGGGAAACAAGAAAGAGCAAAGCATGTCCAGAATTTTCTCCAGAAAGCTACAATCCAGGCACCCACCCCACCATCCTACCTAAGTCAAGGTCTGTAGAGACCCTGTTGAGTGGAGAGGAGGGAGTGGGTGTGGGTAACTGCTGGGAGTTTGGGAAACTGCTGCCCAGCCCAGCCCAGCTGCTCAGCTGATGCACCGTGTGACCTGGGGTAAGTTGACTTGCCTCTCTGAGCTACTGAAAATGAACACCATGTTCCCAATTCATCCTAGGCTGAAATAGAACACAAACAGGAATGCGACAGATGGTGACCACCCCTCCAAATTTTTCACTGGACTGAGTTAGCTGCCTAAGTAAATAAACAAATAATTTTTTTTAAAAAACAATCCTAAGAAAAGCCCCATGAAGTCCTAAAGGTCCAGTGCACATGTTGCTTCCAAAGGAACAAGATTTTGCCTTTGTCATCTCTGTATAGTATTCTCTTCCTAGAACAGTACTCAGCACACAGTGGGTACTCAATAAAATATTTGTTGAGGGGCGCCTTGGTGGCTCAGATGTTAAGTGTCTGCCTTTGGCCCAGGTCATGATCCCAGGATCTTCAGGATCCCTGGGGAGCATGCTTCTCCCTCCCTCAGCCCCCCTGCTTGTGTGCTCTTTCTCTCTCTGCGTGACAAATAAATAAATAAAATTATAAATAAATAAATATTTGTTGAATTGATAAATTTGTTCATTGAGCTATTTATTCATTCACTCACTCTGCAAAG
This sequence comes from Lutra lutra, assembly GCF_902655055.1. Classification (NCBI taxonomy): domain Eukaryota; kingdom Metazoa; phylum Chordata; class Mammalia; order Carnivora; family Mustelidae; genus Lutra; species Lutra lutra. The sequence goes on from NC_062281.1 coordinate 160,174,198, forward strand.
AACCCTGTGCCCTGGTCCTGTGCCAGGCCTTACCTTTCTCCCACCAAAGAAGAAGGAGCTCTCTTGCTTAGGCGTCACAAAAATTCCAGAAAAACCGGGACCACTTTAAGGCCGTTGCCATGAAGCCTAGAAACTGCTAGGAAATCCAGCTGTTTCTCTGCTCCTTCTGCTCTCCACAGTGGCCATTCAAATCCTCCCCCCCACTCCTCTGCACCTCCAACCTTGCTCTTGCTCAGCCCGCCCTTTCACAATGACCTTCATGCAGAAATCAAAAGCTTTCAGCCACAAAGCCTTAGGTGTGCCTCCTTCAAATCTCATCTCCTTCCCTCCGGTTGGAATGGCAAACAGGATTCCTTCGCCCACCCCCCACCCCCCGCCCCGGGAAGCCAAACCCTCCCCTCGGCACCCCGTTCCTCCTGACCCCAGGGAGCTCAGCTCACCCACTCTCCCCCTCTCCGTCCGTTCCTCTATCTGGGCGTCTGTCAGACTGACCACTGTGAACCATTCAAGGGTCACCAATTCAGTCTGGGGCATTGTGACTGGCAGTTTATAAAAGTAAAACAGGAGAGAAATGATTTGGGTGTCGCACCCAATAAAGGTGAGTACGTGTGTGTCAAACCAGTATGTCTTCTGTGTCATGTGGGGAGGCGTCCTGGGTCTGGAAGGAGCCGGGCGTCTGACCGTGGGCTGCAGTAGGGAACTTGTGAAGGCCGCCCTCTACTTCTCTTCTTCTACCACCTCCTTCTCATCAGCGGTTCAACATCCTGGAGAGTCTCACAAGCAGCCTCTGCCTTCAGCCCACCTTCTCCAATCACGGGCTCCCTGCTGGCCAGCCGTTCCCCCACATCTCTTCTTTAAGGAGCTGTCTGCACTCAGCTCCTTCCGCCACCTCCCATTTCTTGGCAAATCAGCGTACCCGTGGAACCAGAGTGAGCCGTGAGCCAGCTGCTAACTCCAGTGAAAGCTTGCCTGCGGGGCTCGCACCCAGGGCACTGACCATTCCCTTAAGTCCCACTTGGCTTTCTCTTCTCTGGCTGACCTTCTGCCACTGGGCCCTGCCACTTCCTCTGTGGCCTCCTCTGCTCCTGGGGGCTCACTCCTAGGCCCCCTTCTCTTCCCACCTGTTCTCAGTGAGGGTGGCTTCCAGGTTCACAGGCTGCGGCTGCCCACCCTGATCTCTGCATCCCAGATCGCTCCCCGGGGTGCCTCCCACTCAGCACCCCGGAAGAGAAACCTGGCTGCCTCTCTACCTGCTCCTGTGTTCCTTGTCTGTGCGTCGCCAGCACGTCACCCAAACCAGAAAGAGGAGCCGTCTGGGACTCCTCCAGGGCCCAGCTCTTTGGTCACTACCTCCTGATCTCTCTGGCACCCCTTCACTCCTCTCCCCCTGCACCACTCTCAGAGTCCACAGTCGGAGCTGCCATCGCCCTCCCCAGTTCCTGCAGAGCCTGCTCACTGACAGGCTCCCCAGAGCTTCTCTCTAATAGCCCGTGTTGCTGTTTGCTTCAAACCAGTATCTCTGCTCAGCTGCTGGCGCAGGCTCCTCATGCACATTTGGAAAGATGGGTCCATCCTGACCCTCCATCTTCAGCCCCTCTAAGTTTATGTGCTCCTTAGGTAGAGGTGGGGGCGTGACTGGCTGGCCCCTCCACTTGCTTGGCCTCCCTAAATTCCCCCACTCTCAGGTTCCTCTGGCCAAGGCCGGGCTGACCCAGGGCACCCCAAGCTCACGTTCAAAGACTCAGGCCAGACCCAGCTGCTCGGCCCCATAAATGAGGATTAGGCGCCCCCCTTTGAGGCGGGCGGGTGGGCTGTGAGAAGAGTTGGTTTGGTAGAGATTTTATGGCAGGATCACATTTCGTCATCAGACCCCCCTCTGAAGCCGGCCAAGGGCAGGTCAGGGGCAGGGGAGTGGGAACCTGAGCCGCTCCATCAGCTCGGAGCACAGAGCTGCTGGCACAGGAGGGAGCCAGGGCTGGGAATCAGGGGCCTGAGTTCCTGACTCCCTTCTGCTGCCCCCCACTGTGTGAACTTGGGCACATCCTTTCACTCTCTGGACAGTAGTCTATGATGTGGGGGCCCTAGACCAGATGGGCTCTGAAGCCAATTCATTTCCAGACTCCCAGGCCCTCTCCGGATCGGAGCCATAACAAGAGCATCCCCCTTCCCTGAAGGATGCTGAGCTGTTATATGCATATGAACTCACACGTTAGGGTTGCCAGATCAAATACAGAATGTCCAGTTAAACTTGAACTTCAGATAAACAGTACATAATTTGTAGCTTAAGTATATTCCAAATATTGTGTTGATGTACTTATATTAAAAATTACTCCTTGTGCTGTGAAGTGTGTAAGCCTGACGATTCACAGACCTGTATCCCTGGGGCAACTAATACATTATATGCTAATAAAAAATAAAAAATTAAAATAAAAACAATCACTCCTTGTTTATATGAAACTCAATTTAACTAGGTGTCCTGTATTTTTATCTGCTAAATCTGGCACCCTACCCTGGATGCACTGGGATTTAAGGGCTATGGCATCTGGGTCCAGGTAACCAAAACAACTAAGGTTTTGACAGATGAAGTGGTCTTGGAAAAATCATCAAGTTGGGCAAGATCAAGGACCAGTGGGGATTTTGCAGAAGGGTGCTCCTGACAAAGGGAACAGCATTGGCAGAGGCCTAGAGGTGGGATGGTACTGGGCATATTCCAGAAAAGGCTGCTAGGAGAGGGAGGTGTGGAGGTTGGCTTTAAGTGGCTGAGATGTCAGATCACAGCATATCCAATCAATGCTGCCACTCCTGCTCTTAATGGAGGGGTCCAAAAGAGGTCTGAGTTGAACCAGGACCACAGCCAGACATTGGGGTTCAGGGAACAAAAATCAAACCACCCAGAGATTAGGAGAAAGAAAACTGGGATGGCCTGGGAGGAGGGACCTCCAGGATCCAGCCAAAAAATTGGGGCTCAGATCTTGTTTATGTGCAGAACAAATGATAAATAGCAGTCAGTAAACAGTAACTGTCAGGTTGTTATTATTATTAGGTGCTTAGTAAATGCTGTGGTTGGGTACCAACTGACCTCACCTCCCAGGTTGTCCCCATGGGGCCAGAGCCATTCCTTACCAGCTGACAGTTTACCCAGCTCTGCTATCATTTCCTCTCTCCTTTGCCCAATATCAATGAGAAGTAAACCATCAAGGGAAATATTACGAATGCAAGGACATTTCAGGGACCCAGTGAAAATTACCTCGGGGAAAGGGGCTGCTTTATAAGAGCCTCTAGAAGATCCACTTACACGAATCTCTCATGTGGTTCTCACAGCAATTCCAGGAGGTGCTTAAGTCCCATTTTACTGATGTGAAAACTAACGTGCAGAGAGGGAAAGTCCCTTGCACAAGGTCCTCACTAATAGTAGGGAGAGGCCAGGTTTCAAGTTTACTCTTCTCCTTACATTAAGACTGAGTCTGTGGTTCAAAGCAGCAGAGCCTGAGCCCAATGCCCACATCCGCCTTTGCAGGCACCCTCACCCCTGCTAATCCCATTCAGCTCAACAGGTACCAAACCTCCCACTGCCAGGTCCATGAGGCCTTGGAACTCATCCTGCCTCCAGGTCACATACATGCTTCTTTCTGCAGTGCTGTGAAAAGACTGGAAAATTCAGAAACCTTGAATCCAGTCTCAAGTTCCCCAGTTCTTGGGTACATGGTTTCAACAAGTTTCAACATTCTGAACTTGTACTTCCTCATCTGGAAAAGAGGATAACAATGTCTTTCTCCTAGGAACGTTGTGAAGGTCCAATGGGATAACGTATACCAAAGTGCTTTCTAAACTGGAACGCATGGTGCAGACTTCTTTCACTGCCCAAATCAGATAAACAATATCATCTTATAAACTTCAAAGCTTTTTCTACTTGAAATCTTCCAGATTCATGGGGTGGCCTCCGGTCTAACAGATGAGTCTAGCTCACAGCTGATTTGCAAGGCAGGAGTGATTGGTGACACTTCATTTACTCATTTGTCAAACATCTCCTAATCTCTTCTGTGTCAGGCCTTTTGGGAGGGGGGCGGTAACTGGTGAATTGAGACATAGTCCTTGCCCTCGGGCAGGTAGTCAGTTGGGAAGAATGAGGCAGACAATAATGATACAGTTATAATTAGTGATAAAGTATGAGCAAGCATAAAAACATTATAAACAAGTGTGATAAACTTGTCTGAAAATTGGAGAAGGCTGTCAGATAACACATCCATGAAGGGAATATTTGCACAGGGTCTTAAATTATTTATTCCTTATTCAACAAATATTTATGGATCTCTTCTAAAGTGCTGGGAGGCATCAATGACCAAAATATATAGTCCCTGCCTTAAAGGGAGTTTAGTGGAGAAGACAGAAAATAAAAAGATGAATAAATTATAACAATAAAATATCACATCATGTATAATACATGCATGTATAATATAATATACTAATACATTATAATATAATATCAGATGTTATGAAAAAAATAAGGCAAGGTAAAGGGATAAAAGACTGATAGGAATAAAGGGGCATTGTATATAAACTCATCAGGGAAAGACTCTAAGAAAATGACCAATGAGCACAGACCTAAATGGAGAGACAGCATTTAAGCATAGAATGATAATGAAAATACAACATAAAATTAGTAGGATGGAGTTAAAGCAGTGCTTACAGGAAATTTTATACCTTTAAATGTTTATATTAAAAAGGAAGAATGATTTAAAATAAGTTTCCATCTTAAAATTCTAGAAAAAGTGGCGCTAAGTAACGAGAAGAAAAATTATTAAAGATAAGAGTGTAATACATTGAAATAGAAAATAAACAATAAAGAAAAGTCAATGAAATAAAATCTGGCCCTTTGAAAAGATTGATAAACTTGGTGAGCCCATGGCTACACTGATCAAGAAAAGAAATAAGACACAAACTGCCAGTATTAGAAATAAAAGAGAAGACATCAGGAGCATCTGGGTGGCTCAGTTGGTTCAGCATCTGCGTTTGGCTCAGGTCATGATCTCAGGGTCCTGGGATCGAGCCCCACATCAGGCTCCCTGCTGAGAGGGGAGCCTGCTTCTCCCTCTCCCTCTGTTCCTCCCCCTACTCATTCTCTCTCTCTCTCTCTCACTTTCAAATAAATAAATAAAATCTTTTAAAAAAATAAAAGAGAAGATATCACTACAGATCCTACAGACATTAAAATGATGTAAGGGAATATTATGAACAATTTTATGCTTCTTAATTCAACAACTTGGATGAAATGAACATTCTTTAAAAGACACAAATTGCCAATATTGACTCAAGAAGAGAAAATCTGACTGGCCCTGTATCTTTAAAGAAACTGAATTTGTAATGTTTTTAAAATCCCCACAAATAAAACTCCAGATATTTTCATGGTGAATTCTTCCAAACACTTAGTGAATAAAGAATAGAAAACTTTTTCAAAAATATAGAAGAGAACACTTCCCAACTCATTAAATGAAATTAGTATAATCCTTATACCAAAACCAGGCAATGACATTATAAGAAAAGAAAATTACAGACCAATATCTCTCTTTAAAATCCTTAACACTCTGGGGGGCACCTGGGTGGCTCAGTTGGTTAGATGGCTGCCTTCGGCTCAGGTCATGATCCCAGGGTCCTGGGATCCAGCCCCACATTGGGCTCCCTGCTCAGCAGGGTGTCTGCTTCTCCCTCTCCCTCTGCTTGTGCTCTCTCTCTCAGTCAAATAAATAAATAATCTTTAAAAAAAATCAAATCAAATCAAATCCTTAATACACTGAGTGTGGTGCATAAACGATTAATTTTGGAACACTGAAAAAAATAACATAACATAACATAACATAAAATAATAAAATAAAAATCCTTAACAAATTATTGTCAGATCAAATTCACCCATAAACGTGTGTGTGTGTGTGTGTGTGTAATAGATTGTGACCAAGTCCACTTTATCTCAAGAACACACTTTGGCGCCCCTGGGTGGCTCAGTTGTTAAGCAGCTGCCTTTGGCTCAGGTCATGATCCCAGGGTCCTAGGATAGAGGCCCACATCAGGCTCCCTGCTCAGTAGGAAGCCTGCTTCTCCCTCTCCCACTCCCCCTGCTTGTGTTCCCTCTCTCTCTCCGTGTCTCTCTCTGTCAAATAAATAAATAAAATCTTTAAAAAAAAACACTTTATCTCAGGATACCTGGGTGGCTCAGTTGGTTAAGCATCCAACTCTTAATTTCTGCTCAGGTCACGATCCCAGGGTTGTGAGATGGAGCTCCAAGTTGGGCTCCACACTGAGCTGGAGTCTGCTTAAGATTCTCTCTCTTTGCCTCTCCCTCTGCTCTTTCCCTACTCTCTCTCTCTCTCAGAAAAGTAAAACAAAATAAGAATACACTTTACCTCAAGAATATGCAATTCTTCATAATAACACAATAAAGGAGAAAATCAACTGACCATCTCAGTAGATACTGAAAAATCATTTGATGAAACTCAATACACATTCATAATAAAAAAAAAAAAACTCTCAGCAACCTAGGAACAAAACTTTCTCAATCTGATAAAAGATATTTGTGGAAAACCTACAACTAACATCATACTTAATAATGAAATATTAAGCCCTTTCTCCCTAAGATAAGGAAAAATTCAAGGATGCCACTCATCATTTTTTTTTAAGATTTTATTTATTTATTTGACAGAGAGAGATCACAAGTAGACAGAGAGGCAGGCAGAGAGAGAGAGAGAGAGAGAGGGAAGCAGGCTCCCTGCCAAGCAGAGAGCCCAATGCGGGACTCGATCCCAGGACCCTGAGATCATGACCTGAGCCGAAGGCAGCGGGTTAACCCACTGAGCCACCCAGGCGCCCCCACTCTTACCATTTTTATTCAACATTGTAGAGGTCGTCCTAGCCAGTGCAGTAAGACAAGAAAAAGAAATAAAAGACATAAATATTGCAAAGGCAGAAGTACAAGTGTCTTCATTCACAGATGACATTATTCTGAACACAGAAAATACTAAGGAATCTATCAAAAAATTATTAGAACTTATTAGTGACTTTATGACTTTAGGAAGAATGCAAGATACAAGGTCAATGTAAATCAAATATATCTGTGTGTATATGTATGTACATAATACAATGCAAAAATTTAAATGAACATTTTTAATATTTAAAACAGCATCAAAAATATAAAAACTTAGGGATAAATTAGCAAAATATGTGCAAGAGCTTCATACTGAAAAAAAATATTGCTGCAAGAAGTATAAGTCCTAAAGAAATGGAAAGGCATACCACTTTCATGAATTGGTAAGCTTAATATTGTTAAGATGTCAATTCTCCCCAAATAAATTGATATATTCAGTAAAATCTCAATCAAAACCACAACAGCTCTTTCTGAAGAATTTATATGGAAAAGCAAATGACCCAGAATAAACAAAAACAATCTTGTAAGAGAAGAACAGAGTTAGAGGACTTAAGGTTACTTGATTTCAAGAGTAATTAGAAAGCTACAGGAATCAAGAAAAGTTGAAAGTAGCATGAAGATAGACAAGGATGGAACAGCATAGAATCAAGAATAGATCCCTATATATATCATCAACTGATTTTTTATCATTAAATTCAATATGAAAAGGAAAGCCTTGTCAAAAAATAGTTCTAGAATAACTGGGAAAAACTGAACCTCAACCACTATCTCACCCCATACCAAAAATAATTAATTCGAAATTGTTGACAGAATAAATTTAAAAGCTAAAACTATAAAACTTCTAGAAGAAAACAGAGAAGAATATTTTTGTGACTTTGGACTAGGCAAAAATTTCTTAGGATACAAAAACCACTAACAAGGTAAAAGTTGGCAAATTGGACTTCATCAAATTTTAAAACCTGTGTTTATCAAAAGATATTAAGAAAAATCAATATAGCTTGCCTGTTACTTATATTCAGAATATATAAGGAATTCTTAATAAAGTGACATGCAAGCCAATAAAAACCGGGCAAACACTTGAACAAGTCGCTACACAAAGGAAGATACACCAATAAGTGTATTTAAAAGCCCTCAATATCAGAGCACCTGGATGGTTCAGCTGGTTAAGCCTCTGTCTTCTGCTCAGGTCATAATCTCAGGGTCCTGGGACTGAGCCCTGAATCGGGGGTGGGGAGAGTGGGGGGGGGGTGGGGGGGGCGAGGGTCTCTGCTTAGTGGGGAGCCTGCTTCCTCCCTCTCTGCCTGCTGCTCTGCCTACTTGTGATCTCTCTCTGTCAAATAAATAAATAAAATATTTTTAAAAAATAAATAAAAGTCCTCAATAACACTAATAATAAATTCAAATTAAAATTCAAATTATAAAATGAGAGGCGCCTATGTGGCTCAGTTTTTAAGCGTCTGCCTTCAGCTCAGGTCATGATCCCAGGGTCCTGGGATGGAGCCCAGCATCAGGCTCCCTGCTCACCAGGAGCACTGCTTCTCCCTCTCCCATTCCCCCTGGTTGTGTTTCCTCTCCTGCTATCTCCCTCTCTCTCTGTATCAAATAAATAAATTAAATATTTTTTTATTTCTTTTCAGTGTAACAGGATTCATTGTTTATGCACCACACCCAGTGCTCCATGCAATCCGTGCCCTCCTTAATACCCACCACCTGGCTCCCCCAACCTCCCACCCCCTGCCCCTTCAAAACCCTCAGATTGTTTTTCAGAGTCCATAGTCTCTCATGGTTCATCTCCCCCTCCAATTTCCCTCAACTCCCTTCTCCTCTCCATCTCCCCATGTCCTCCATGTTATTTCTTATGCTCCACAAATAATTGAAACTGTATGATAATTGACTCTCTCTGCTTGACTTATTTCACTCAGCATAATCTCTTCCAGTCCCGTCCATGTTGATACAAAAGTTGGGTATTCATCCTTTCTGATGGAGGCATAATACTCCATAGTGTATATGGACCACATCTTCCTTATCCATTCATCCGTTGAAGGGCATCTTGGTTCTTTCCACAGTTTGGCGACCGTGGCCATTACTGTTATAAACATTGGGGTACAGATGGCCCTTCTTTTCACTACATCTGTATCTTTGGGGTAAATACCCAGTAGTGCATTTGCAGGGTCATAGGGAAGCTCCATTTTTAATTTCTTAAGGAATCTCCACACTGTTCTCCAAAGTGGCTGCACCAACTTGCATTCCCACCAACAGTGTAAGAGGGTCCCCCTTTCTCCACATCCTCTCCAACACACGTTGTTTCCTGTCTTGCTAATTTTGGCCATTCTAAGTGGTATAAGGTGGTATCTCAATGTGGTTTTAATTTGAATCTCCATGATGGCTAGTGATGATGAACATTTTTTCATGTATCTGATAGCTATTTGTATGTCTTCATTGGAGAAGTGTCTGTTCATGTCTTCTGCCCATTTTTTGACATGATTATCTGCTTTGTGTGTGTTGAGTTTGAGAAGTTCTTTATAGATCTTGGATATCAATCTTTTGTCTGTACTGTCATTTGCAAATATCTTCTCCCATTCCGTGGGTTGCCTCTTTGTTTTCTTGACGCTTTCCTTTGCTGTGCAGAAGCTTTTCATCTTGATGAAGGCCCAAAAGTTCATTTTCGCTTTTGTTTCCTTTGCCTTTGGAGACATTATCTTGAAAGAAGTTGCTGTGGCCGATATCAAAGAGGTTACTGCCTATGTTCTCCTCTAGGATTCTGATGGATTCCTGTCTCACGTTGAGATCCATTCCTGATTAAAATGCTTCAAAGTATAGGGATAGAGGGAACATTCCTGAACTTCATAAAATCTATCTATAAAAAACCCATAGCAAATATCATCCTCAATGGGAAAAAGCTCACAGCCTTCCCGTTGAGATCAGGAACATGACAAGGGTGCCCACTCTCACCACTCTTGTTGAACATAGTATTAGAAGTCCTAGCAACAGCAATCAGACAACAAAGAGAAATAAAAGGTAATGAAGAAGTCAAACTCTCTCTCTTTGCAGATGACATGATACTTTATATGGAAAACCCAAAAGACTCCACCCCCAAACTACTAGAACTCATACAGCAATTCAGTAACATGGCAGGATACAAAGTCAATGTACAGAAATCAGTGGCTTTCTTATACACTAACAATGAAAATACAGAAAGGGAAATTAGAGAATTGATTCCATGTCTTACTATAGCACCAAGAACCATAAGATACCTGGGAATAAACCTAACCAAAGAGGTAAAGAATCTGTACTCGAGGAACTACAGAACACTCATGAAAGAAATTGAAGAAGACACAAAAAGATGGAAGACCATTCCATGCTCTTGGATCAGAAGAATAAACATTGTTAAAATGTCTATACTGCCTAGAGCAATCTATACTTTTAATGCCATTCCAATCAAAATTCCACCGGTATTTTTCAAAGAGCTGGAGCAAATAATCCTAAAATTTGTATGGAATCAGAAGAGACCCCGAATCGCTAAGGAAATGTTGAAAAAGAAAAACAAAACTGGGGGCATCACGTTACCTGATTTCAAGCTTTACTACAAAGCTGTGATCACCAAGACAGCATGGTACTGGCATAAGAACAGACACATAGACCAGTGGAACAGAGTAGAGAGCCCAGATATGGACCCTCAACTCTATGGTCAAATAATCTTTGACAAAGCAGGAAAAAATATCCAGTGGGAAAAAGACAGTCTCTTCAATAAAAGGTGCTGGGAAAATTGGACAGCTTTTTTTTTTTTTAAAGATTTTATTTATTTGACAGAGAGAGAGAGAAATGAGAAGTAGGCAGAGAGAGAGGCGGAAGCAGGCTCCCCGCTGAGCAAAGAGCCAGATGTGGGACTTGATCCCAGGACCCTGAGATCACGACCCGAGACGAAGGCAGAGGCTCAACCCACTGAGCCACACAGGCGCCCCTGGACAGCTTTATGTAGAAGAATGAAACTTGACCATTCTCTTACACCGTACGCAAAGATAAACTCAAAATAAATAAAATATTTTTAAAAATTAAAATTAAAAAATAAAGTGAAATTATAAAATGACATAACTATACACTCAGTAGAATGCCAAAATGAAAAAAAAGAAAACCTGACAGCAGCAAATATTGCCAGGGATGTGAAGCAACCAAATGCTCATACATTGCTGATAAGAGTGTAAAATTGTACAATCATGGTGGAAACTTTTGGCTATTCACAAAGTTAAAAATGTGTCTGCTCTGTGACATGGCAATTCCACTCTTAGACATCTACCCAAGAAAAATGAACACATATGCCCATCTCTCTTATCCAAGAGATGTTTAAGGAAACTTTATTCATAATGGCACCAAACTATGACTAATCCAAATAAATGAATACACAAAAAGGAGTATATCCATACAATGGGGTACAATTCAGCAATCCCAAAGAATAAACCATTAATCCATGAACAACGTGGACGAAGCTCAGAAACATCAAGCAAAGCAAAAGAAAGCATACACAAAAGAACAGATGTACTGTTAGCTGCATTTATATGAAGGTCAAGAACAGGCAAAAACTCATCTGTAGTGTTAGAAGTCAGAACAGTGGTTACCACTAGAGAGTGGAATTGATTGGGAAGAGTCTTAAGGGAATTTTCTGAGTGATGGAAATGGTCTGTCTTGATTTGGGTGATGGTTACAGGGAGCATATGCATTTGTCAAAACTCATTCATTCACACTTAAGGTCTGTACATTTCATTGTATGTAAAGTAAGCCTTAATTTTGAAAAGGTTTTTTTTTTTCTGTTTTTTTTTTTTAAGTTTTTATTTAAGTTCCAGTGAGTTACCATACAGTATAATATTAATTTCTGGTGCACAATCTAGTGATTCAACACTTACATACAACACCTGGTGCTCATCACAGGAGGTGCCCTCCTTCATCCCCATCATGTATTTTACCCATCTAGCCACTCCCTCCCCTCTGATAACCATCAATTTGTTCTCTATAGTTAAGAGTCTGTTTCTTGGTTGGCCTGCTTCTCTCTTTTTTTCCCCTTTGCTCATTTTTTTTTAATTCCACATATGAATGAAATCATATGGTAATTGTCTTTCTCTGACTTATTTCACTTAGCACAATATTCTCTAGCTCCTTCCGTGTTGTTGCAAATGGCAAGATTTCATACTTTTTTATTCTATTCTATGTAATATTCTATTGCATATATATACACTACCTCTTCATCCATTCATCAGTTAATGGACACTTGGGCTGTTGCCATAATCTGGCTATTGTAGATAACGTTGCTATAAACATTGGGGTGTGATCCAGCAATTGCACTATTAGGTATTTACCCAAAGGATGCAAAAAATACCGATTCAAAGAGGTACATGCACCCCAATGTTTATAGCAGCATTGTCAATAGTAGCTAAACTGTAGAAAGAGCCCAGATGTCCATTAACTGATGAATGGATAAAGATGCAGTGTGTGTGTGTGTGTGTATTTTTTATATATTTTATATCTTATGTAATATATATATAATGGACTATTACTCAGCCATCAAAAAGAATGAAATCTTGCCAATTACACCCATGTGGATGGAGTTAGAGTGTAGTATGCCAAGCGAAATAAGTCAGAGAAAGACAAATACCATATGATTTCACTCATATGTGGAACTCTGGAAACTAAACTCTGGAAACAAAACAGATGAATGTGTGGGACGGGAGAGAAAGAGAGAGAGGAGAGGGAGGAAGCAAACTGGAAGAGACTCTTAACAATAGTGAACAAACAGACAGTTGATGGAGGGAGGTAAGTGGGGAATGGACTAAATGGGTGATGGGCATTAAGGAGGGCACTTATTATAATAATAATATTATTATTAATTAGTACTGGGTGTTGTATGTAAGTAATGAATCACTAAATTTTACTCCTGAAACCAATATTATATTATCTCAACTAACTTGAATTTAAATAAAAATTTGGAAGAAAAAATAAATAAAGTAAAGTAAAATAAACATCGGGGTACATGTATCTCTTTGAATTAGTATTTTTATATTCTTTGGGTAAATACCTAGTAGTGCAATCATAAGGTAGCTCTATTTTTAACTTTTTGAGGAACCTCCATACTGTTTTCCAGAGTGACTGTACCAGCTTGCATTCCCACTAACAGGGCAAGAGGCTGCCCCTTTCTCCACATCCTTGCCAACACTTGTTGTTTCTTGTGTTCTTGATTTTAGCCATTCTGACGGGTGTGAGGTGGTGTCTCATTATAGCTTTGCGATGTACCTCCCTGATTATGAGTGATGGAACATCTTTTCCTGTGTCTGTTGGCCACCTGTGTGTCTGCTTTGCAGAAATGTCTGTTCATGTCTTCTGCCCATAATTTTAAAAAGTTGTTTAACATGTGATGAGATCCATGAAAAGGGGGCAAAGGGAGCACCAAAAGGGCCCCGAGAAAGGTGTGGCCAGAGGAGGCTGCCAGGAGGAAGTTCATTGGCCCTGGATCTTGAAGAGTGGGCAGAGTGTGAACAGGAGTGCTGCGAGAACCAGAAGAAATGTCAGATGTAAAGGAACTTGGGAAACTGCTAAATGTAAGACGTTGCTTAGTTCAATTACAAATGTCTCCTCAAACCAAAAGCAGGAAGACCAGAACAATGTGGTGGGATGGGAGAGTGTCCACATGGATATCTGTACCGCTGGAGAGAGAGCGGTCAGGGCCAGCCCCTGGAGACTGGAGTCTGTGTGCTCCAGGGGGCAGGCAACAATGTGCCAGAGGTAGACTCAGCCCTTAGTTCACTGCTGGGCACATAGAAAGTACTAGATAAATGTTTTTCCAATGAATGACATGTAAACAAAGGCGCCGCTAACAGACCTGAGCCTGAACAATGACTTGGAGCCCCAGAGAGGACCCGGGGCTGGCTCCAGTTCACCCTGCAGAGGAGCCAAGCACAGTCCTGGAGTGCTGAACTTGGACACATTCTATCACACAGCTCGAGCTGCCCTGGGGGCGCCATATAACTTTACTGTAAGCTCGTGCAATAACATAGGCAAATGGAATAACAATGTAAAGTTGGCTTTAATTAAAATGAAGGGTGTTTGCCTCTCCCTCCTTTTTGTCCTAAGCCAGGGCAGCCCGCTGAGCTGTGCAGAGCAATCAGAAGAATGTTTCCAAAGCAGGAGGCAGCCCCCCGCCCCGCCCCGCCTTGAGCTCCACCAACATTGGAGCAGCCCTCCCTCCTCCCCAGCCTCCACCACACTCCCTTCTTACACAATCCACATGGCAGAAGGGCACGAAGAAGGAAATCCGGAGTGGTGATTTCTTTCTGAGGGCATCAGGAAAGGAGAGCAAAGTGTTGTCAAGCAGTGTGGGGAGGGGAAAGGGCCCCAGTTCCAGAGACCTTGTCCACTTTGCCATTCTATTATTGCCTCCTGAGCTACTGTGTGCCAAGCTTTGTGCCTGGCGCTGAGGCCCCTCTCAGAGGACTTACAGTCTCATCCATGCCAAAGAGGTATCCACTCAGGGAAACATGAAAAAGGCATGAATCCAGGGGTTCATCTACATGTCCCGACATTTGGAAGATAAAGTTAATGTGAAGAATTTGCTAATTGGGGAGAAGGACCACATGCAAAAGGACTGAGAAAGATGGCACTGTGCTGGGCACGTTGTAGACTTCCTATCCCAGGCCCTAGCCTGGGGTGTGCCCAGAAATGTTTAACCATAGGAAGTTGCTGCTTCTAGCAAGAGTGGGGCCTTGATTGGTAGCCTTTGCCAACTGCCGTGGTATAAATTCTCCCGCCGTGTCAGATTTCAAGCTACCAACAAGATGTTCACCACCTCATGAAATTCCTGAAAAGGTAACGGTCAGGTCCTACCCATCAGCAGTCGTCTGGGCTGGCTGAGGGAAATTCTGGACACTAACACCTCAGCCCAGGACTTTCATTCAATAAACATTTACAGAACATCTTTTCTGTGCTTGGCGTTTTGCCATGAGGTCTCAAATTCATTCATAATAATATCTTAATAATTATAGCTAACATCTACTTAGAGTTTACCATAGGCCAAGTTCTCTTCTTTTTTTTTTTTTTAAGATTTTTTATTTATTTGTCAGAGAGAGAGGAGAGAGAGCAAGCACAGGCAGACAGAATGGCAGGCAGAGGCAGAGGGAGAAGCAGGCTCCCCGCCAAGCAAGGAGCCCGATGTGGGACTCGATCCCAGGACGCTGGGATCACGACCTGAGCCGAAGGCAGCTGCCCAACCAACTGAGCCACCCAGGCGTCCCGGCCAAGTTCTCTTCTAAGGGTTTTTTACCAATCAGTGCATTGAATCCTATGACAACTCTATGAAATAAACTCTGCTCTTGTTCCCATTTTGCAGAGGAGAACAATGAGGCTCACAGAAAATAACTTACCTCAGAGCACGTAGCCAGTAAGAAGCAGTGGCACAGCACTGTCCCGGTTGAATGCCCTCCCTACATTTGCATTGTTTCCTGCATCATGAGTCTAACATTCTCCAGGCAGAAGCCAGAAATGCCTCATCTTCAGACCCCTTTGTGGCTCGGCCTCAGACCAGTGACCCAGGGGGCATGGATCAGATACACCTATGTGACCCCTGGGTTCAGAACGAGGCCACCAGGTGGGAGGGCTGATCCTGTGGCCAGGGCAGTGCCAGAGGCATCTGGGTCTTCGGGGACAGCAGGGACAGAGCCTCTGGCATCCATGTCTGAATGCCAGAGAGACTGAGTGAGGGGACAGTGGTGTTTTCACTGAAAATTCCCCCACAGTTTCATCAGGCCTCACTCACTCCTGGGACCCTCCAGAAATTCTGTGAGCTGGCCAACATCCTGTAATACATTTCTTCTTTGCTTAAACCAGTTATAATGGACTCTGTGGTTTGCAGTTAGGAACCCCAAAACAATGGCTGGTGGGATCCAGGATTCAAAATCGGCTCCAGAACTCAGGCTTTGACCCACAATGCCAAACAGCTTCATTTTCTCCTCTCCCCAACTCTGTAAATGACACTCTATTCCCATTTCACAGGCAAAGAAACGAAGTCTAAAAGAGATCAGGCCAAAAAAATTTAAAAATAAAAATAAAAAATGAAAGAGATCAGGCCAGCTGCCCGGGAGCACACAGTAAATTGAGCCACATGAAACTATTGCTATTCAATAGCTTTGGGCTTAGAAATGGCCATTTCACACAGTTCAACTTAACAGAAATAGGATTTTAGTCTAGAACTTTCTGATTCCAAAACTCTTGCAGTCTCTACTATCTCTACTTCCCCACCATCAAACCTGCTCGCAGGGTCTCCTGGATGAGAAACTGCACTCAGGGGGTCCAAGTGGAGGAGGTGAGGAATGGAGGGGCTTGCCTCCCCAGGGCCAGAAGACAAGCAGACAGTCGGCCACGCCCTCAGTCTGAGTCAGGGCACGACCACGTGCCCTTGGGTGTGCCCGGCCCTGAGCCTCTCTCACTTCCGGGGAGGGCCCTGAAGGAGAGGGCTCGGTCCTTGCCTACACGGAGCTTAGGTCAAGAGTTCCAGCATGGGCAGTCCTGAAGGGAAATGGCACAGTGAGAAGAACGACGCACCGCTTGGCCTTGCGCAGAAGGAAGGCCTGCTGAGGGCACTCCTCTAGGGGCTGGAAGGCGGCCTTGAGGAAGCCATAGGCCATGGGTGAGAGAAGGGCCTGGGCATCAGGCCGTAGGACCAGCAAGAGCAGAGGCAGAGGCAGGGCCGAGAGTGGCTGCGTGAAGAGAAAAAGAAAAGGGGCTGAGGTGAAGCAGAGGGTGTGTGATGGGGGCAATAAGAGACCAAGGGGAGAGAAGATGCCATCCACTCATTCTCCAGCACTTCCTGGTGGCCCCTCCTAACTTGTCCTCAAGCCCCACTGGGGCACTAGGAAGCCTGTGAAATGGTGACTTAGCTCCGGGCCTGGTGTGGTGGGAGCTGGGAGTCCCATCTTGAATGCAGTCCGTTGCAGAGCTCTCTCTTAGAACATCATCTAGAGATATCAGGTAAGCAGCAGGACATCAGGAGAACAATCTCCTGCACTGGCCATCTCCACGGATGCGGAAAAGGAGGGCGAGCCTGGGGAGACCACAGAGTCAGCCGCACCCGCAGCTGGCTGAGCCCTGGGGCCTCGCTCAGCGCTGCGCACCAGGCATGGGCACTGGGGCTACTCCCAGCTCCCAGGAAGAATACTGGCAACGTGAGTGGCTTTGGCAGTGCCCCTGGAGACGCCAAGCAATTCCTCCCAACTTTGACCCCCGGCAGTCTCAGCTGGTGGCCTTTCCTCGATTCGCAGGGGAGCCAGGCCTGAGTCAGCTCCTCCAGGCCCTGAACCTGTCTGAGCCTTCAGACCCCCGGCTTAGGCTGCTAAGCCCCAGCTCGTGCTGACAAATCCCTTCTAATGGGGAGATCAACCTTTCAATACGACTGCTGCTGCTCAAGAGACACAGCCCAGGACAGCAGGACAGTGGGCGTCCCAGCACCAGCGGCCTCTCACAGCCTCTGCGCTTGTCACCACCCACTCCAGCAGCTGCGGGGGCTCCAGTGGCCCAGCTTATCTGCGCCACAGGCTGGGAGCCCAGTGGGAAGAGAGCAGATGAGCAAAGAATCTGGTCCCTGCGGGAATGAGAAGAATAGGCTCATGTCAAAAGGAGCTCTAGAGTCCTTGAGCAAGGGGACACTCACCTCAGGGCCTTTGCGCTTCCCTCTGACCTCCTCCAGATATCTGCAAGTCTTGTTCCATCACCTCCTTCCAGTCTTCATTCAAAAGTGATGATCTCAGGGTGTCTGGGTGGCTCTGGGGTGGGTTAAGCATCTGCCTTCAGCTCAGGTCATGATCCCTGGGTCCTGGGATGGAGCCCCATGTTGGGCTCCCTGCTCTGCAAGGAGTCTGCTTCCCCCTCTCCCTCTGCCCCTCCCACTGCTCACATGGGCTCTCTCTCTCAAATAAATAAATAAAATCTTTTTTTTTTTTTTAAGTGCGTGTTCCCAGGAAAGCAGTCCCTAACTACTCCAACTTAAAATTGTAAACACAACCCCTAGGCGCTCCCTAGCCCCTTTGCCGGCTTTATTTTTGCTCACAGGAACATCACCTGCCATGTTATATTTTATGTCAGGTTTGTAATTGTCTGTCTCCCTCCACTAAAGAGAAAGTCCACGAGGGCAGAGATTCCGTCTCTGTTGTTCACTGAGGAATCCCCCCAGCTAAAGCCTAGAACAGTGCCTGGTACAAAATGGACAGTCAATAAATATTTGTGTGTTGATTGACTGATTGATTAAAAGGTTGTCTCTCAGGGTGCCTGGGTGGCTCAGTGGGTTATAACCTCTGCCTTTGGCTCAGGTCATGATCTCGGGGTCCTGGGATCGAGCCCCACATTTCGCTCTCTGCTCAGCGGGAAACCTGCTTCCCTTCCTCTCTCTCTGCCCACCTTTCTGCCTACTTGTGATGTTGGTCCGTCAAATGAATAAATAAAATCTTTAAAAAAAAAAAAAAAGGTTGTCTCTCAGGCAGGTCCACTGGACTCAGAATCAGGGTCCACAGCTTAAGGTCTAATTCTCCCTTATGTCCTTTATCGAATACTCCCTCTCTCTAAAAAGCCTCCATTTTCACATTTATGAAGTGAGGGTTATGTCAGCTGCTCAGTTCCCAAAGCCAAAGGAAGCTTTGAACACCTCTTTAATACAATAAATTACTGTTATATTATTGTCTAAATAATGTTATTAAATATAAAAAGGAGGGGCAGAGAGAGAGAGAGAGAGAGAAAAAACAGTAGGAAACTAAGTTGGGGAGGGCTTGCTGGGAGCTCCCAGAGGGCTGTCTGATTCATCTCTGAGGCCCCAGGAGCCGACACCAGGGAGGTCCCTCCCTGGGCCTGAGCCCGCTCTGAACACAGTATGCTCAAGCAGGCTTGAATCACCTTCCTGGCAGGACACCTCTGTCTCCTGAAGGGGGACTTTCTATGGAGCTGGGAGAACCCAGAGGCCATACCCACATGGTCCAGGTATCTTGGAGAAGAGGAGGGCCTCCGGGGAGCAGTCGGCATTCTGAATCCAGGACAGATCTGCCAGGTCCCCTCACCAAGACAGAGGTGGGGTTAAACAGGACCCTCTGCTCCAGATCTGCCCACTCCCCCTCACCGTGCCTGACAAACACCCACTGATCTTTAAGACCTGGATCCAGGGGTGCCTGGGTGGCTTGGTCCGTTGAGCATCTGTCTTCAGCTCAGGTTGTCTCTATCTCTGTCAAATAACTAAAATCTAAAAAAAAAAAAAAAAAAAAAAGACCTGGATCCAAACTCACCTCCTTCGAGAAGCCTTCCCTGACAAATCCTCCCCACCTCACTGCACCCTGGGTAGAACTGATCATTCCCTCATTTGCACCCACTGAGTCCCATTCAGTCATTCGTCCCCGCCACATGCAAAGAAGTTTCTGGAATATCCACTACACACCAGGACATCCACTGCCCAAGGACTGGGGCTGAGACAGCAGAGGGGACAGATGAAGGCCACGGCCTGCCCTCACAGAGGTTATAAATGCTACCACACTATCCTCTCAGCCCCGTGGAGTCATGTCTGCTCTCCCACCGCGCTGTGGGCTCATGGAGGCCAGAAGCCCTGCCCGATCCTGATTCTTGTCTTGCGGCACAATAGCCCAGGGCTCTTATATAATTGGCAGTGAATAGGGAGAGGCTTCTGAGCCCCCCTGAAAACCCCTGAACCCCAGGTCCACCCCAGGCCTACCAACTTGGGCTCTGCCATGTGACAGGGTCCCCAGGTACCTGTGTGCACATTCATGTTTGAGAAACACAGTTCAGAGCTACAAGGAAGACAATGCCGGCCCTGCCATCATCCCAGGAGAGCGAAGGGTGTCTCAGAGGATGACTAATGTGAAAATGTTTGGATTCTTGGAATATGCCGGAAAAATGAGAAGGACTGCCCAGATGAGTCCTGTGATTAATAATAGTCCTTGAAGAAAAGCCGCTTTCGAATTCTGTTCTTCAAACCTCCTCAAATGCTGTTCAAATGTGCTATTAAAAGTCAGGTTCTAGTCCACTTAGTTTTGTAAACCCCAAGTCTTTTAAACAGAACGGAGTCTGGGCTCCAGGACAGGAACACGGGCCCTGCTTATGATGGTTGCCATGGGCATGATTGAATGCAAATTTCTTTCCCACAGCACCCCGCCAACCGATTGATCCTGGGGAAGGAGGAGATGCTGGGAACCCAGTTCCTCAGAGAAAGGAAAAACTAAGTAGAGGCAGAGGGTGGAAAAAGACAACCATGGGGTTTCACGCTGGTTTGTGGGGCTGTACTGCGCGCCTGTAATCTTCTGCCTTTCAGCCTCTGCCAAACCACGTGGAAGGAAAAGAAGAGCCCCGGAGAGAAGGGAGCAGACTCGGGTGGAGAATTACCTCAGCCCGAGGCCGGGCCGGTGGACTGTGCCGCAGAGCCGGGGCTCCCTCGGGGGGCGGCCATGGCAGCGGCTTCGGGGGTCGGCGGGGGCTTGCAATGCAAGGCTGATCCGAAGCCAGGGCCACCCAACGGCCCCTGCAGCTTTTGGTCCCAAGATAAAGGCAAAGAGGGAGTTAGGAAAATGCATCTTGGACTAACACTTGGGCAAGGGAAAGCAAAAACTGTAAGGAGACTGGGTAGGAACGGATCAGCAGTCAGGTCTGGTGAGAAAAGTAGTAAAGCAGAAAAGCAGGTGTGAGAGGCACCGGTCCTTCCACTGCGCTGCCTCCCTGGGTTACATCGGCACGCCCAGGCTGGCCCCGCAGGGTTGGCCTCTCCAACGAGCAACAGGAAATGAACATCCCAAAGTTGGGGGAATTTTCCAGCTAGGTCTCGAACCTATGGCCAGGCCAACGAACTCTGAACCTAGCTTTACAGTCTCTTCTGCTTCTCCTTCCTCTTTCCAGCTATGAATGTTCTAGCCCTCCACCTGGCTCCTGCTGCCCCCTCCCAGCGTGACCTCTTAATCCGTCAAAACCACAGTATGGATGCCCTCGGTCGGTCAGTCAGTCATCAAGCACTCCCCGGCACTTTCACTGGACCAGGCCCCAGCCCAGACGCCAGAGACACGGAGGTGAACTAGCCCTGGATGCCTCCCACAAGGCCTTCACGGGCTGTGGGCCTACAGGTATAGGAGGGGTGTTGCAGCTCTCCGGTAACCAGAGACATGCAAATCAAAACTGTGAGACACATTTTCTCCCCCATCAGACTGTCAGTGTAAAAGTTGAGTAATACCAAATGCTGGCAAAGACTCCAGGGAACCTGAAAATTTGTGCCTGCCCGAGGTTCCGTTAGGCAGAACGAAGGGAAATTAAATCCAGCTCGGATCCCTCCGGGCAACGCTCCTCCTGGCTGTTCACCGCCAAGAAACTCCTGCCCTGGGTCTGAGGGAAAAGCTATGAGAACGTTCGATGGGAACGCTCCCAAGGGGCCGGGGGTCACGGGAGAGCGGGTCCCGAAACCTCAGCGTGGGCATACAGCACACACGCCATTAGAGGCCATGGATGGGATGCCAGAGGGACACAAAGTGATATGGAGAGACCTTAAAAACATGTGTTAAGTGGAAAAAAATAAGAAACAGAAGGTGCTCTGAAGCAAAATACCATTTATATAAATGAAAAACACACACAAAGTAAACAACACCATATATTTTTTCAAAGAAACGTGCATTTGCAAGGTCAGACAGCAAACACATTAGAGTGGGGACGTATAGGAAAGAGAGAAATGGGAGGAAGGACTGGCCACGAAGCAGTAGGAAAAGCAGCAGAACAGCCAAACCAGAGCCGGGCCTTGCAGGAAAGACGAAAACGATGGTCTGCCGTGCGGAGAAGCGTTGTTAACTAAACTCGCTGCCCCCACCTGAGATTTAAAAAGGAAAAAGAACAAAAGAAGGAATCGGTGTCTAGGCAGAGGGAATCAGAGGCCCAGAGACCCAGAGGGAGCCAGGCCTGTGGGAGGAGTCACAGAAGAGCCGAAGCAGAAGCCACGGTGGGACTTGCCCAGATCTGGTCTGAGATCCTCTCACAGAACCACAGGTTTGTGGAATGTCATGGGCGGAAGGGACTGCAGAGATCACCTGTGTGCCCTCCCTCCCCCTCACTCCCTCATCTCCAAGGACAAGGAGGCCCTCAGGTCTTTCTTGTCCACAAAGCCCTTCCACACTCGTAACCCACCAACCCCCACTACACTCGCAAGAGAGGAGAGGCAGATGCTAACACTCCCCCCCTTACACGGGGGTTCACAGAGGGAGTTCACGGGAGTTTGGAAAATCTTCTTTCCTCAGTTTGTAAAACTCCAGCCACCCTTTCCAGAGGTTACAAGATCCAAAGAAAGTCTTTTCAAGTTGAGTGGATATATTTAACATTGAGTTAAATATGCTCATTAGGGTTAAATCCATTTGCATTATGCTCAGTTGAATCTATTCATTCAAAAAATTGTTTTTAAGTGCTTACTATGTCTCAGTATGGGCCAGAAGCAGGGAATACTGCCATGTGAGAGACAGTCCCAACCCTCTCAAAGCTAACAGATTAGCAGGAGAGACTAACTTTAAACAAGACTCTTGGATCTCACACTGTTCTAGCCACTCTGGTCTTCCTGTCCCATGAATACACCTAGTTTGTTCCTACCTCAGGGCCTTTGCACTTGCTGTATCTTATTCCTGAAAAACACTTGCCCCAGATAACCAAAGGTCCCATTCCTTTGTTCAGATGTCGACTCACATATCATATCCTAGAGGGGTTTTCTTTGACCA
This sequence comes from Lutra lutra, assembly GCF_902655055.1. Taxonomy (NCBI): domain Eukaryota; kingdom Metazoa; phylum Chordata; class Mammalia; order Carnivora; family Mustelidae; genus Lutra; species Lutra lutra. The sequence goes on from NC_062281.1 coordinate 160,196,869, forward strand.
CCATATTTCTTAATGGCCACCAGCACCCTGCTGGATTTGTCATCACTACTTTTATGTATTTTGGAATACATGGGTGACCAAAACATATAAAATCTCTGCCCTCATAGGGTTCATATTCTAAGGAAAGTTACTAAAGGACTGAGATAAATTAAATCAAATCTAGAAAACCTTAGTGAAGGCTAATTGAGTCAAATTGGGTTGACTCAAGATGGACTGACTTATTATGGACCGGGTTGGGGTAATCTGGGATGCTCTTGGCCCAGGTAACCTGGACTGGGCTTAAAACCAAACCAAGCTGAGCTAGGGTAAACTGAGTTACGTTGGGCTGAGTTAGGTTGGGTTGTGTTGATTTAAATTCAGGTTGAGCTGAGAGAGGATGGGGTGAGTTGAGTCAAGCTGAAAGCATAATGTGTGCTGAAAAAAACTGTCTTGTGTTGACCCAAGTCAAGATGCTAGCTGGATAGATGTAGGGTAGGTGGAGCCGAGAGTTGAGTTTGGAGGTTGGGATGGATTGTCCGGAGTAGCATTGGTTTAAACAGGGCTCCACCAAGTTGGGTAGAAGGGAGTTTGGGCTGGGTGTCTGGGCTGTGTCAAGTTGGGTCATCTTGAGTCAAGTTGCCTTAAGCAGAGCTGAATGGAGTTCAGGTTAGAAGAGGTGTGACAGCTGGGCTGAGCTAGGCTGAGCTGCTGAGTTGAATGGATCAGGGCTGAGGTGGGCCTGCCCAGACCTGCCAGGTCCTGAAATAATGCCTCCACCATCAGACCACAGCCTCAGGGGAAAGAGTCACTCATCCACTCCACAGTGGGCTCTGGAACTGGCCACAGCCCTTGGAGGCCTCCCTCCCACCAGGCTGGTCATGGCCAAGTCCTCCAGCTCCTCCACCTCAAACCACTCACACAACTTTTTCAGACATTCATTTCAGACAGGTCCCTCGGAGGTCCCCAAACCCAGATCTGTACACCACCCCCTACCCTAATCATCCTTCCACAGACCTTGACAGATAGTAACAGGCTGCATGTGCACAGCCTCCTCTCTGCCAGCCTGCCTCCCCATAAGCTCCCTCGTTGTTGTGTGCTTGCAACCCAAGGCTTAGGGAGACTCAGCTGCAGAGCACACTCAGCCTTCTTGAGCCAGTACACCACACAGTGGGGCTTCAGGCAGCAGCCCCCAGTCTCTCAAGCACTGTCAGGGGATGCTAGAACAATATGCCCTCGGCAGCTGGCTCTAGGACCCCAGCAACAGCACCCAAGACAACTCCCTGTGCCCCTCCCAGCTGAGCCCCTAGCAAAATCATAGCCATGTCTGGCCAATGGGGCCTTCAAGGATGGAGAGCCTCTTCACACCCCCTTCTCCTGCCATCCACATATTAACTCCACAGCCGGGCATTCCCAGCCCCAGCCTCCTACCTGTGACTGCCACCACCCAGACTTGTCACTACCTCGCAGCCTTTGCTGGGGTCCCTGCATCAACTCTTAGAACTGGGTAAGATTTCCCTGGGACTCTGTGGAGGCCATGACTTCATGAAACACACACACACACACGGACCCCTCACTGGGGTCATCTGCACTGAAAATGAGTCCATTTACACAGATAACAAAACAGGCAGACAAACAAAAAACTGTAGGCTTTTCTCCTCCCAACAGACATTGATAGGAAGCAAGGAGAAAGAGCCAAAGGAAGAGGTGGAAAAAAAACAAAAAAAAAAAAAAAAAAAGAAAAAAAAGAAAGAAAGGAAGGAAGGAAGAAGAAACTCCCAACTATCATCGGTCATTATGAGAGTGAAGAAATGCAAAAGAGAGTCCAAGATACAGGAAATGTTTTTTCTTGTTGAAGATGCAACTTCCCTTCTCCTACCTCCTTCCTAGCCACTCCTCTCTTTGGAGACATAGAAAACAGAGGAAAGGAAGGCTGAGCATCCTATCTATTATGAGAGCCACTTCCTGTGAATCAATTAAGATGGAGAGGGTATGTATCAAGCACTCTTGTGTGGCAAAACTTGTAGATTGTTTGTGTTCTTTCTGCCCCAGGACCTTTGTACATACTGTTCCCTCTATCTGGAATTCTCACCTGCTTTTACCAACACACCCCTTCTTTCCCTTTGAATAACCAACTCCCACAGATCCTCCAGGCCCCACATAGACATTACTTCCTCAGGAATGGCTTCCCTGACTCTCCCCCACCACCACTGGTCACCCTAAGAGCACTCTGTACCTTTCTTGTGTGGTATTTGTCACATTTCTAGTTACAATTGATCCTTGAACAACACAGAGGTTAGGGGTGCTGACACTCCTTCCCCCAGTCTGTAGTAAAAAATCCCAGTCTAAGTTTTGACTCCCCCAGAATTTAGCTAATAGCCTACTGTTGACTGGAAATCCTACCAATAACACAAATGGTTGATTAACATATATTTTGTACATTACATGTATTATGCACAGTATTCGTACAATAAAGTAAGCTAGAGAAAAAGATGTTATTAAGAAAATTGTAAGAGGGGCGCCTGGGTGGCTCAGTGGGTTAAAGCCTCTGCCTTCGGCTCAGGTCATGGTTCCGGGGTCCTGGAATCGAGCCCTGCCTCGGGGTCTCTGCTCAGCGGGGAGCCTGCTTCCTCCTCTCTCTCTCTGCCTGCCTCTCTGCCTACTTGTGATATGGCAAATAAATAAATAAAAATCTTTAAAAAAAACTGTAAGAAAAATAAAATACATTTACGTTACTGTACTGTGTTAGTGGGGGAAAAATCCACATAGAAATGGACACATGCAGTTCACACCTGTGTTATTTACCTGTACGTATGTGTCTACCTCTCCCATTAGAATGTAAGCTCTGGGGACACTGAGGGACTCAGTTGGTTAAATGTCTGACTCTTGATTTTGGCTCAGGTCATGATCTCTGGGTTGTGAGATCAAGCCCTATGCCAGGCTCCGCACTCAGTGGGGAGTTTACTTGAGATTCTCTCTCTCCCTCTGCACCTCTGCCCTGCCCTTGCTATGAGCTCTCTCTTGCTCGCTTTCAAATAAATAAATAAATCTTAAAAAAAAAAAAAAAAGAATGTAAGCTCTGGAAGGGCTGGGGACCTTGTCTCTATTGTTCATCACTATTGCCAGCACCCAGTACATAGTAGCTACTCAACTAATATTGATGAATGAATAAATGAATTCAGTACACACACGCAAATGAGAGCAATATTCTGGGAACCAGGCAGTGACACCCTGGTTCATACAGGGCTGGTGGCTGAGCCATGACCAGAACTCAGGCTCCCACAACTGCGGAGCCACGGAACCAGTTCCTCTCCCACATCTGGACAAGCTGGTGTGGTCTCCAAACAGAGGGTGGGTAAGGTCCAAGGCAGAGGCTGATGTGAATTAGGCTGCTCCCTCCCTCCGTACTAAAAGTCTCTCCTGCCAAAGTCACTGCCAAGAGCTGGGCCTGGAAACTCCCCCAGCCCTAATCCACTGCACCAACCATCAAAGCCTCACTTGATTACCCACCACAGAATGACAGGCTTGGAAGCGAAAGCAAGGAGCCTTCTGTGTATCAGAAACAACCGTTCTGACAATAAGTTCCTCAACCTACCAGGGGGCATTGGTGGGGGTGGGGGGCCCACATCCAGCCCAAGGAACCCCTTCCTGCTCTCCTCACTCCCCTTGGAGATGTCCACCTACTATGTGCCAAGCCTGCAAGGGCATTTCTGCATTTCATCTTCACAAGGAATGCCCAGAGATAGATACTTACTATGATGTCCATTTTACAGATTAAGAAGACAAGACTTAAAGAGGTTGAGTAACTTGCCCGGAACCACACAGCCAGAAGGAAAGAAGGAAGGGATTGGAGCCCGGATCTACAGGACTCCAAAATCAGTGCTTATACCACTTTCAGTCCCTCTTCCCTGGGGCCTACCACCAGGCTTAACACACAGTAAATCTCGCAGATATTTGTGGGATTCAGTTTCCTGGGATCTGTGGGACCCCACCCCAAAGGCTCGATGAAAATCTCCAAGGGGCATTCTGGAGCAAAGAGGGAACCTGAATGGCTGGAGCTTCAAAACTCAAGCTCAAGACCAGATGTGCACAGACGTGCACACACGCACACACACGCGCGCACACATGGGCACACACACAGGCACACTCATGTGCACATACACACGCCTCTTCAATAATAGCAGGACCAGTCTTCATTGCTTTTCTGTGTGTCTGAACAGAAGGTTCTGCGGCTGAAACCTGTCTGAGGAACAAACCATCACTTCCTGAGCCTAAGCCTCTCCAAGGAAAGTGTCCTTGGTTCCCTCCCCTTCCTAGTGGAACGGGCAGGGTGGCCTATCCACTCCTCCCACACCATTCATTGGTGCCAGAGCAGAACTTCGGGGCTGGGGCTGGGGCTGGAGATGGGTGAAGCACTGGCAGGATTTGGTGAAGTCAAGGGCAAAGGCTGGAGAGCGATGTGGGTGGGATGAGCCAGAGAGAGAGAGAGGCAGAGGATGGGGCAGGGATAGGAGTAGCCCTGCCAAAAATAGTTAACCTGATTCAGATCATGAGGAAACAGACAAATCCAAAGCAGGAGACATATCACTAAATAATTGATCTAGACTCCTCAAAAAAATGTCAATGTTGTGAAACAAGACAAAAAAGGAAGGCTGGGAAATATTCTAGATTAAAGGAGACTAAAGAGACATGACAACTGCAATAAAATGTTCTAGAGGACATCATTTAGCAAATTGGGAAAATGTGAATGTGGGCTAAGTATTAGATAATAGTATAGTATCAAGGTTAAAATTCCAGGGCAACAATTATATTGCGGTCACGTAAGAGAATGTCTTTTTTTTATACTGAAGTCGGAGGGAAGAGGGCTGGTATTTACTCACAGATGGTGGGGGGAGAGGGGAGGAGGATATCGGAAGGAGAGAGGGGAGGAGAGAGAATACCTTGATGACGGTGGATGAATCCACAGGAAGGGTAGAAGGAGGTTGGTTGATGATTCTTAAAATTTCTCTGTTCTCTAAAATTTTTCAAAATAAAATAGGAGTAGGAGGTGGGATAGAGTAAGAAAATAGGAGAGGTTATCCCAAAAGCAGAGGTGGGTTCCACGAGGATTGGTAGGGGAAATCAGGGGAGCAGGCCTTCTTTGAGGGGGGAGGCAAGTGAGTGGTGGTGGATTTCCTGAGTCAGACACACAAGGCCAGGAAGGAGGTTAGCCATGATCCGGGAGCTCTGAGCAAAGGAGAAGAGGGAGATGAGGTCTAAGAGCAACTCCCAGGGCAGCAGAATGGGGAGCAGTGCTTCTGGAAGAGACAGTGAGACAGAGACAGAGACACAGACAGAGAAAGACATAGAAACAGAGACCAAGAGACAGAGAGATTGGGGCTGGAACCAGGGAGGAGCTGAAGAGGAAAAGAGGCCTGGCCAAATGCCACAGGATGAGAGCGGGGTCCAGTCTGTGCACAGGTGAGTCCTCGTGACAGGTGGACAGACCAGGTGGGGAGGGGGTGGGGAGGGCTCATGGGCTTGGACACCAGGTCCCCCTCCCCCCTCGACCTTGCTGTGGTCCACCTAACCACTCTGGTTGGACGCAGTGTGGCAAGGCTGGGAGACAGACTTCGGGCCTCAATGCACCCAGGACTGACCCTACACCACTTGGTGCCTCAGTTGCTTCATCTGTGAAAGAGGGGCAAGAGTTGGGCCTGGATGGTTGCTGCAACCATTAGCCAGTGAGTGGACGCAGCGTGCTAAGAGAGCACAGAGTCAACATTAGCTCTCACCCTAACAACCCCACCGACGCACGCTTGCAAAGCGGGGTTGCATGGGGCCCCTTGGGCCCTTTGCTGTGCCCCAGCGCTGTTCTTGGTCCCAGTGATGCCACTGCAGGTAAAACAGACAGAAGGCCCTGCCCTTGGGCCAGACCTACAACACACCAAGTAGGCGGTGAAAATGGACCGATGATGCACTAGATGGGCTAGATGGCAGATAGGGGGCGCTATGGAGGTGGAAAAGTAGAAGCAGGGAAATGGGGGACCTGGGGCCATGCAGGAAAGGGCTCCCTGAAAAGGGAACCTTTGGGCAGAAACAACAAAGAGGTGTGGGAGAGGGTCTGCCAGACCCTGCGGACACCGTTCCAGGCAGAAGGAAGAGCAAGTGCTAGGTTTCTTGGGCTGAGACACAACCAGAAAGCCAGAGCGTCCATAAGAATCTTACTTTGAGTGGCTGGGAGGCCGCTGGAGGGCTGGGGGCTCAGGAAGGACATGATCCCACAGCCGTTTTAACAGATCATTCTGGCTCCAGGGTTGAGGCCAGAGCGAGGGAACAGGAGCAGGAGCAGAGAGACCCGTTAGGAGGGTCATTTAAGAATCAGGAGAGAGATGATGGTGTCTTAGACACTGATGGGAGCAGGACCACATTTCTAAAGGCAAAGTCTAGAGGGTTCCTGACAGAGGATCACACAGCCCTCCCTCCTGGTTGTGGTGAAGTCTGGAGAAAGGTGGAGGCAGGGGATCCCTGTTTCTGCCACGTTGCCCCGGGCCAGCCCTGTTGTAGCAAATGTAGTAGGTGTTAGATAACTGGGACTGTTAGGACGGATGGAAGGCACCTGACAGGTGCCAGCTCTTCACTAAAAGCCCCCTCTCTGTGGCCAAGCAAGAAAGAGGTGTCCCTGGGGCCAGTGAGCCTCTCCCTACCACTCCCTGCCCGGACAGGACCTCAGAGGCCACAGGTTACGGAGAGGGAGCTCACACCCTGGCAAAGATTGATGCCTTTTAAACAGACCCAGAGTGAGAAGGACAGAGAAAGTCAATATTTGTCCGAGCAAGCCAAACAGGCAGGCTCGCCCAGGAATGTGAGGGAGGGAGGCCCAGCACCCGGAGAACATTATTTCAACAGACAGATATTTGGAAACCGTCGTTGTCCTAGATATGGGGGGAGGGGCAGTTCATCCAGCCCTCGATTCTGCGAGGGGACGGATGGGACCAAACTGAGCTGAGCGGTGAGGGGGCAGGGGAACCGGGGACGAGAGGAGGGTGGGAGAGCGAAGGTGGACTCACAGTCACCACAGGAGAGCTGGCCCACCGCTTCTCCTGCCTGGAAATCCAGGTTCAGGGAGGGGAGGGGATTTGAGCCCAGACATCCACGTAACCCCCACCCGGGCAGTTCATCCTGTCTTTCAAACCGAATTGCAGACGTCTTAGGCTAGGCATTCCGTGCTCCAGACCCTGCTGACCTGTCCCCTCTCGCCCCTTCTCACTCCAGCCAATCAGAGCAGTGTATGGCCCCCAACGCCAATGCCTCGTTTATTTTCCCGATGCTCCTGTCCACACCATTCCTCTACCTGCCGCACCTTTTAACCAAGACGTGCTCTTCAAAACCTGGTTCAAGTTTCACCACCACTGGGCAATTTCGTGTTTTGGAATTAAGAGCTTGAAGCCTGACACCAGAGAGCTCCGGCTTTGCAGACAAATCCCTTAACCTTCGTAAATCCAAGTTTTCTCATCTGTGACACCAGCTCAGTGGGCTGAAGAATGCCCCCCCATGAAGACATCAGTGTCCACCTCCTGGACATCTATGAAACCGTCACCTTACGTGGTAAAAGGGACTTTGCGGGTGTAATTAACTGAATGATTTTGGGGTAGGGAGACGATCCTGGATCACCTGGGTGGGCCCAACACGGTTCCAGGGATCCCTAGGAGAGAGAGGCCTGAGTCTCTAAGGGGCAGATGTGGTGGCAGAAGCAGAGATGGGAGTGGGGCGGGCGCCAGGAGCAGCGAAATGCAGGCCGCCTCTCTCTCCAACCTCAGAAGGCAAGGAGATGGACTCTGCCCTCATGGCCGCTAGCAAGCCCTGGCCATGCCAAAGCCTTGACCTCAGTCCCGCAAAACTGGTTTTGGACTTCTGACTCCAGAACTCTAAGATAATAATTTGATGTTGTTTTAAGCCACTAAGTTTATGGATTACCCTCCACAATCCCTGTCACCTCCCTCTTCTTTACTTTCCCGCTTACATCTCTGCCTGTCCTACAGACTGTGAGCAGTTCAAGGGCCAGCTCCCAGGCTCAGGATCCCCAACTCTGGCACAGAGCAGGTGCTCTGCACACAGCGAGCAAATGAATGAATGAATGAATGAACGCCACCCTTGTCTGTACGCAAGGTGGCTTTAATCACTCAGCAGAATCCTAGACAGAGGAAGACAAAATTCTTGAAGCCATGGGACCAAGCCTCAGAATACAAATGCTGGAAGAGATCTCTGGAAATGGTTGGATCATTCCTGCAGGGCGGACAGCAAGATGTCCGATCACCCAACGGGTCTAGTCTCCGCTCTGAATTTCCAGGAGGTTTCTCCTAGAGAACAGTGTGAGAGGCGGTGCCCAGCGATCATTTTCTATCTGCAGAAGCAGTCTGCACAGCTGGCCGCTGCCTCCAGGCTAGGGGCGGGGGAGGGGGGTGTCCTGGCAGCACGCATGGTGGGCAGCTGCTGGTGACAGTGAAGCAGACGGTCACCATGCAGTGGCCTCCACTATGCGCCAGACGTGGTATAAAACACCTACGTCAGTATTTCGTTTCATGCTCAAGTGTCTATTATTATTCCTATTTACCAAGGAAGAAGTTGAAGTTTTGGCAGGCTACACACACTTGCCCTTGGTCACACAGAGAGCAAGCAGTTGGGCCAAGATTCTAAGCCCCATCTGTTGGCCTTGAGAGCCCATTCTTACCACCGCCAGCCGTCACTGCTGGTCCAACCCCCATGTGCTCAGACCGCGTGTCTTCTGTAGAAGTGCACAGGACCTCGGGACGGACAGTCTGGCATACTTGTCCGTGTCCCCATCCAGAGCCACTTGACAATATTACGTGTCAGACCTGCTCTGGGTCAGGATTTGCTCCGTTCGCCATACACCGGGTACGGAGAGGTGAGCCAGCCCAGTGGGGACCACAGATCCTGAACAATCACCACAGGGTGGTAAGGGCAGGGACAATGGGAGGCACAGGAGGCCACGAGGACCCAGTTGTGGGCATCAAAAACTGAGGAGCATCAGATATAATGTTTCCTTGGTGACAGCCAAACACATGGTGGGTTTGACCCACTTTGGAAGGGGCCATGCCAAGTCAAGGAAACCAAATATCAAAGGCCCAGAGGTAAGAGTACAGTACATTCAGGAAAACTCCCCAAAGGGGAGTCATGGAGGGAGTGACAAAGCTCGAGCAGGGACCAGATATAGAGTTCAGCACAGAGGATGCTCTGGGCCCTAAGGGCAATGGGACCCTATGGAAGGAGTTTAAGCAAGGTAAGGACTTGGCAAAATTGTGCTACCTTTAAGAAATAAAAATAATATAATAAATATACAACAACAACATGTCTCACTTATCCAGTACTTTGTTATATCTCAGCCACTCTCCAAAGCACCTGACATGAATTAATTTACTTACTCCCGGGGCGCCTGGGTGGCTCAGTGGGTTAAGCCGCTGCCTTCGGCTCAGGTCATGATCTCGGAGTCCTGGAATCGAGCCCCGCATCAGGCTCTCTGCTCTCTCGGGGAGCCTGCTTCCTCCTCTCTCTCTGCCTGCCTCTCTGCCTGCTTGTGATCTCTCTGTCAAATTAAAAAAAAAAAAATCTTTAAAAAAAAAATTTTCTTACTCCCTATGGCAACATCATTACTAACGTATAATGTCCCCAGTTTACAGAGGAGGAAATTGTAGCACAGAGAGATTGAGTCCCTTGCCCAAGATCACACAGCAAGTAAGTGGCAGAAGTTGGATTTGAACCTAGGCAATCTGGCTCTAGAGCCCTGGGGATCCTATACTGAGCACTTGTCCTAGGAGAAGGCAGCTCCAGGACCCCATCAGGACAAAGCAAAGAGGAGGTGTTCAGGAATTCTGTGCTAGCTGCCTGGCCAGTAGGCCTGCTCCCCAAGCGGCTCCAAGCCCAAAGCAGCCAGTCAGCTCCACGCATCTCTCTTGGACTCCCTCTGCCCCGTGCCCCCACACACAATGCTGCAAGTTCTCAGGGCAACGCCTTATCATCTCCCCGGATTTTTCTAGGGCTTCTCCCAGCTCCGCTTTTCAGGAAGGCCTTTCCGCTCTGCTGCAGATCCTATCTTCCTGCATGTTTCCTATTAGCAAAGCGATTAGCACTCATCCATTTGCATAAGCACAGAGGTCCCCCAGAGCGATGAGAGCCTAGCCTCTGCTGGTGGGAGAGGGTCTCCCTTTGCAGAACCTGCATTGTGCCTTATCTCCAGGTGGTTCGGCTTCCTCACCCTTAAAGTGAGGGTACTGGGGCACCTGGGGGGTTCAGTCACTGAGGATCTGCCTTGGGCTCAGGTCATGATCCCAGAGTCCTGGGATCGAGCCCCACTTCGGGCTCCCTGCTCAACGGGAAGCCTGCTTCTCCCTCTCTTGTAAGTGTTCCCTCTCTTGCCATGTCTCTCTCTGTCAAATAAATAAATAAAATCTTTTAAAATAAATAAATAAATAAAATAATAAAGTGAGGGTACTGAGGTCCCACACTTGTCAACCTGCCCTCACACGTGATGACAGACAGGTGGCGGCGTGTCTGAACCGTGTGCCATCAATACACTGCCAGACATGGGACTGTGACTACTATCACTGGGATTATCACTTCCATCCAAAGTCAGTGAATTTGAAGAAAAATAGGTTGAGTGAAAATTCTATTTTGTCGTAGCCATTCTGAGCAGCAAAAAGGAAAAAAAAAAACACATTAACCACCAGGAGGCTAAGGCTTGGCAGCCGCAAAACCAAGAGCTCCCACATGTTCTCTCATTTAATTCCCACAATTTCTCCATGAGATAAGATTTGTCCCCGTTTTTACAGATGGGAAAACTGAGGTACAGAAATGTGAGGTCATTTAACCAATGGTCTTGTAAGTGACTTTGAACCCAGATCTGCCCGGCTGCATAGGCCTGGCCTTGCTCTGCTGACCACACTGCCCCCAGAGCCAGGCCACCTCTGAAGTGCACGGAAAGCGGTGAACTTCCGTGGTGCTGCCGCTCACTGGGCCTAAGACACATGAGATGGACCACCAGAAAGTATTGTATAAAACAACGCAAATCAAACAAGCACTTACAGGCTCTTACTAGATGGCAGCGCTCGCGTGAATTCAATCCTCACAACAACTCTATAAGGTAGGTCATCCCCATTTCACTGATGAGGAAACTGAACCACAGAGAAGAGGAGAGATTTGCCCAAGATTGTACAACTAGTCAGTGGCAGAACCAGGATTTGAATCTGGGTAGTCTAGCCCCACACCTTATGCCCCTAACCTTAATTCTGCATACCATCCTGGAGAGGCCAAGAGGTGAGACACATCCCCCTACCTGTTTCTCTCTCTCTCTCTCTCTCTCTCTCTCTCTCTCTCTCTCTCACACACACACACACACACACACACATACATGGCAATCCCAACAATCCAGGCCACTTGGCAGGCTCCCACCCAGACCCATCTTCTACAGCACAGTCTCTGGGATGTCCCTGGACAAGAAGTCCTAGGAGGAGGTACGAGCCCAAGTTCCAAGACACCAGGTTTCCCGAGCTGTGGAAGGAGCCATTGCTGAGGCACAGGAGGTCACGCAGCCTTGGGGCCCCACTTCCTTTCAGGCCCCACTACTACTCAAATCCCATGGGCCTCAGATTGTGCTCATGATACGGGGCCGTGTGCCTGCTTTCTGGAGCCCTCCCCATAGTCCATCTGTTACCCTTTAGAAGGGACTCAGGTCTTGGCTAAGCTGTAGGAAAGCAGATTCATGGGGCCAGAACCCTCCCTGTACCCAGCAGGCCTATGTCCCCAGCATTCAGCTGTCTTTGAGAAGTAAGAATGAGGAGACTCAGCACTTTGAGAAGTACTCTAGGCCCCTCAACCTTCCCCTTGCACAGATCCTGGGTGTCGGGGCCTTGTGCCTCTTCTCCAGGGACAATCTGGGAGCCAGCAGGCCCAGGAAATGCCCAGCCCTCCCTCCATCCAGTGCCCAGACCTCACAGTCATTCACTCAGCCCCAGCATCCCTCCCAGACTTAGGGGTTCCTGGGACCCCAACACAGCAGCTCCAACACCAGCAGCCTTTGTGGATGACAAAGGCTTTCTAGGACTCTGCCTCCAGGGAGCAGAAAAACTCGCAGTACTGAACCACAGATGGAGGCTCCGTCCGCACAAGCAGCCCAGTTTGGAAAAAGGAGGAAAAGAAACTCCTATAGGTGTGACCACCACTGCGGGGAGGTTGTCTGATACACGCTGAGCCCGGAGGCCCAGGCCTGCCTCTTCTCATCACCCAATTGTTCCTCAGATGGATGCCCACTGGACGCAGGAGCCAGTGAACTGAACACAAGCTCAGAATTCTAGCCTCTGAGTTCCATCCCTAGTGCTCTAGGTCACCTTAAGAAGAGCATTCCCGGGGCGCCTGGGTGGCTCAGTGGGTTGGGCCGCTGCCTTCGGCTCAGGTCATGATCCCAGGTCCTGGGTTCGAGCCCCACATCGGGCTCTCTGCTCTGCAGGGAGCCTGCTTCCTCCTCTCTCTCTGCCTGCCTCTCTGTTTACTTGTGATTTCTCTCTGTCAAATAAATAAATAAAATCTTAAAAAAAAAAAAAAAAAGAAGAGCATTCCCTCCCTGGGCCCCTGTAAACTGAGGGCTTGGCCCCTGCACCTTTCTAGAACTGAAAGATACTGATGTCAAGGGCTCTGGTGCAGCACAGCTCAGTTCTTGCCAGCCCCAGATTCATAGAGAAACACCCTTGTGGCTAGAGATGATTCTACAAGGTGGTTCTACCCCCACTTCTCCTTCCAGTTTGCCCACATCTTGTCCCTCCTGGTAAGAAAAGGAAAGAGGTCTCACTCTGAGCCACGCTGAGAAAAGACTCACAGGACATCATGGATCTGCCAGGGGGTAGACCTGTTGGCTGGAAACCCCAAGACCCTGAGCCAAAGCAATTGTCCCCTTAATTAAAGACATGCCCCGGATCATGGAGGTCAGTGAGGACTGACCCACTTACACTTGGATCATGAGCCAGGCTGTGCCAAGGAGCCTGCTCTCCAGCTCAGGGGAGGAGGAAGACCTTTTTATGGAAATGACTTGAGCTTTTCTCCCCTCAGGAAAAACAATCCTTTTTTTTTTCCTTTTCTTTTCCTTTCGTGTGTGTGTGTGCGCGCGCGCGCGTTCACATGGGGAATAAACAAAACAGGTTTCTGCTGTAAACTCCAAACCAAGAAGTTCAACCTTCATTCTGCCTCCTTCCCCGGGTTTCCTTCCTCTCTGGGAGTATGAGCTGTGGGGACAGTGGGGCATAAATGGACAGGATTCCGCGGGTGAGGCTGCAGCTCCCATAACCAGAAGCCCCTGAGATATTCTAGAAGACAGTGGGTCAAGATGAGTAGGAATCACCCCATCCCAAGGCCCACTGCCTCAGACACCCCCAGTGCTTCTGTCCCATGCTGTCCTGCCCCCTTCTGGATGGAGACTCAGTCCAGTCTAGGGAGGCTCCGATGAGGCCCAGATGAGAAAGCCTCGCCTCTGGACATCCCACAACACCTCGGGCTCAGCACAACAGCACTGAACATAGCATGTGCCTCCTCAGGGTCCCCTGCTGTCCTGCCAGTCACCTTAGTGAGAAAGCAGCTTTCTCCCAGCTCCTCTATCTCCCTTACACCACACACCCGGTGGGTCCCTGAGTCCTATCAGTTCAAACTCCAGCAAGCTCACAGATACATCCATTCCCTACACACACACACACACACACACACACACACACACACACACACACACACATGGTGCCACCCCAGCCCAGGCAACTTGCCAGGGGCTCTGAGGGGCTTCTAAATGTACTCCCTCATGTGGCCCCGGGGGCTAGGTTAAAACCCAAGTCTGACCAGATATTCCCCCTGCCTAATGGGCCAGTGCCTCCCCCACAGCCTTGAAGAATAAGATAAGGCCACTTTCATGGCCTGACAGGAGCTGTGGCCATCTCTCCTGAGAACACCATTATGCTTCTTGCCTTTATAACTCTCAGCTGTTTTGTGGCTCCCCCACTCCTTGCTGCCACCTTTCAGCCTTTGCACATGCTGTCCCCTCAGCCAGGAATGTCTTTCTTCCTTCTCCTCACGTGGACAACCCCTATATACTTCTAGAGATGCAGCGCAGGGCCATCACCCCCTTCAGGAGACCATCCCAATAGCCCGGGTTGGAACAGAGTCCTCCCCCATTACCTGCCCCAGCAGAGCCCAGGGTGGCCTCTATCTGAGCACATTGACTGTCCTGTTTCTCACGGTGCATCTTACCCTGGGTCTGGTCAGAGTCTCCCCAGCGCTCAGTAGGAAAAGTTGGGCCAAACTGAGCTACACATTTTCAGACCAATATAAGGAAAACATGAAGTGAGTTCAGTGAGTTCATATGTTGAGTCAAGAAATGAGCTCCATGTGCCAGGCTTTGAGCCATGTGTATAGGAAGTGGTTGCTTTAATAGAATTACAGAGTAAAGTCAAGACTGATGAATCTTGCGCCTAGCAAATGCCACACCCAGTATGCAGTGATACCTTGAATGAATGAACGAATGAATGAATGATGAGAGGAGTACTAGAGGTAAGTTCCAGCCGCCCTTACCCCAGTGAAACACTGACCATCCAGAAGTGACCAATTTTTAATCTCTTTATTAAAAAGTCATGATTGGAGGGGCGCCTGGGAGACTCAGTCCGTTAAGCGTCTGCCTTTGGCTCAGGTCATGATCCCAGGGTCCTGGGACTGAGCCCCACATTGGGCTCCCTGCTCGGCAGAGAGTCTGCTTCTCCCTCTCCCACTCCTCCTGCTTGTGTTCCCTCTCTGCCAAATAAATAAATGAAATCTAAAATAAAATAAAATATCATGACTGGAAACTCCACTTCCTCTCCATTCTTCTTTACTATAATATATTCTCCAAACCTTAAAAACAGACTATCTGTGTGACCAGAATCACATCTGCTCTCTTGGATCCTCGATCCGTCTTGTTCTTTCTAGGAACAGGGACATCCCACCCTGTCCAGCTCCCTGCCCCTCACCTTCCTGCTTCACACAGCTAGCCCTATTTGACCTCACTGAAAAGGTCGAGATCCTTCCCTGCTTGCTGAGACAGCCACGGAGAAGGCTCCCTTCCTATACTCATCCTCACAGGCCTTAGCTGTGAGCCTCAGCATTCCTGCCCATTGCTTTCCTTCAGGGAGCCCCCAGTCTGACAGGGGAGACTCCAGCCCAGCCCACATCTAAAGAGAGGGTGATAGGAAACCCTAGCCTCACACTCACCACAGAAGCAGCAGCTGTAGCTGTAGTCACAGAGAGAGATGGCCTTGGAGGGGCGGGGGAGGGTCCCTATGTGCCACATTCCCAGTGACCCAGGCAAAAGGCTTGCCAAGGGCCTCCTCCCACTGAAAGAAGCAATCAGGAGAACCACATGTGAATTTGCATGATATTTGCATTCAATTTGCTTCTGATTTACATAAGTCCGTTAGGCTGGGCCTTCTCTGGGACAGTGCTCTAGGTCCGTCCTATCCTAGAAGATACCAGCCTTGTCCCAGCCCCTCTGAAGGCTCCTCTCTTAGCCTGCCCAAGTCCCCTGGGGAAGGAGTTGGGGGGCTGGCTTCCCAAGGGTCAAGCATGCCAGGCTGGCCAGGATCCTATATGAAGACAAAGAGCTATGACAGCACCCAAGGAGAGGAGGGAGGGACAGGGAGGTGCCTGACAGTCTCCACAGGTCTCCTCTTCCCAAACCTCCCTCCATCGCCCCTTCAGCAAATCACCAACAACGAGACAAGGGAGTGGGGATTCTGGCTGGGACAGCCAACTCATGGAAGATTCCATGAAGCAAGTACTTGAGCAGAGCTTTCAAGGAAGAGTAGGGTGTGAACAGTAGAGGGAGACGTGGTGTGGGACAGAGGCTGCCCGCCCACAGCAGGATTTAGTTTCTCACTCCACAAATGAGACAGATGGGCAGACCAATGATGATGGTGGTGAAGACAGACACAGAGATAGACAGGAGAAAAAGATGCTAAAGATTGCTAAGTAGAAAGTGATAGATAAGAGATACACAGATGACCAAGCCTGGCTAGGTGGTGACGATGACAGGCAGACTGACAGATGCTTTGTGCCAGGTGCCAGGAATGCAGCGATGGGCTAAGTGAGCCCCCCTCCACCCCGTGAGACAGACAAGCAAGCAATTAATTAAAATTCCGAGTGGTGAGCTCTGTGTTAGGGAGACATACAAATTGTTGCAGGAGCACAGTGGAAGGGACTATTAATTCAGCGGGAAAGGTGATGTGGAGACCCGTGGAAGGGATGGTGTCATGAAAGGGTGACATTTGAACTGAGCGTCCTGAAGGACACACAGAAGGTCACCAGCAGCAGAAGGTACAGGGAAGAACGCTCCAGCCAGAGGAAAGGATCTCAGACACGGCACGATGGTGTGGATGAAATACAAAAAGGCCATGCAGAGAGAATTCAAGAACAGACAAGAAGACTGAACCTCGGGAAAGCAAACCGGGCCAAGGAGGTGCCCAGAAGACGGACAACTTGCAAAAAGATCAGGAAAAAAAAAAACCCTGAGCTGGAAAAGGTGACAGATGCTTTGTAGAAGCTACCTGTAGTTTCAAAGGGACACTGCTAAATTGGAAGGCTGAGGAGGCTGGGGTGGCTGAGGTGAAGAAACGATATGGAAAGAACTGGTAAAGGATGAGTGGGTGGATGGATGGATGGACAGACGGATGGAAAGTTCGATCGATTATCTGCATATCATCTTTATAAATATTGGCTGAATTAAATTGGAGAATGGCCGGTTGCTGGTGGAGGGATCAGCATCGATGGAGGGAGAAAGGAGGGAAGGAAGGCAGGGAGGAAAGCAGGTTACCTGAGGAGCTGACGGTGGGTGAATGGATGGCCTGGCTGAGGGAGAGGAGACTACTCATCTATGAGGAGACCTAGGAAATGTGAAAATTGGTAGGGAAGACAATTTCTCACTTTGAGGGAGATGTAGAAATCCTATAAATGACAGGGGTGATGACAAAAGTTCATCTATTTAAATAAAGGTATCAGTTATTTACATGACCCAGAGAGAGTGAGCGAGCACAAGCAGGGGAAACAACAGGCAAAGGGAGAGAGAGAAGCAGGATCCCCGCCAAGCAAGAAGCCCGATGTGGAGCTCGATCCCAGGCTGCTGGGAACATGACCTGAGCCGAAGGCAGATGCTTAACCCACTAAGCCACCCAGGCGCCCCATGAAAATTCATCTTTGAAGAGAACTCATACTTTTGTGAAGAATGCCTACCTCTTTGCTTTGTTTCACTGGAATTTCTCAGAGATGTGAAGCTCAGGTTGGACCCTGTAACTGCCTCAGGGGCAGCTGTAGAGACACAGGGACAAGAGATCCTAAAGTGAAACCCAGCACAGGCAGCGAACTCCAGCTCTTGGAACAGCAGTGATAACAGAATGGAAACACGTCCAAGGTATTGTCCCCGAGAATCCAGGAGTGGCCATCAGCGTGGCCGTCGGCATGGCTCCGGTCCACAGCCACCCAGTGACGGCACAGGCCTGACACACAGGCACCCTCCAGGTCAGGCTGAGGGGAGGAGGAGGACAGAGTGAGTGAGTGACAAGGGTACGTGAAAGGACAAGTGAGGCCGCGCACACCCCTCTTAGACGGAAGCCACACAGATGTGCCCATCCCAGTGAGTCTGATCCAACCGGAGCTCAGCAGAGTGCACTGGGGGGGCTTCCTGGAGGAGGTTACACCTACATGTGGGTGAAGAATGGTGCCTTTTGCTGGGACATCAAAGTACATCAAAGCAGGAGCAGTTTGGTGAGCAAAGTAGAAGAGGCTGAGGGCACATGGAGCTGGAACATTATAAATTCAGTCAGGCGCCCACTGATTCTGAGGTCACCCTATCTGTACTTCCGTTTGTGCCATTCTTGCCACCTGAGGGACACGACCCTGTCCCCTTCCTTCCATCTCCTCAATCTACCTGAAAATCATCCCATCCTGGGAGCTTCCTGGGGTGAGGACGAGGCAGTAAGGGATGACCAGGAACCATGCTCTGGAAAGGCACACCCACAGCTGGAGGGAGAAGACTTTACCCACAGGACGGCTCCCACTGGAGCTTATGTGTCTTCCTGCACGTCTCGGGCCAGCTTGGCCACCTCCCTTCTGCCTCTTCCCTAGGCTTCCCAGTCAGTGTGCCCCACTGCCCACATTCCTCTGCTCCACATTCCCTGGCCTCATTGGAAGGGAAACAGGTCTCCTCCATCCAGAAGAAACAAGGTTGGCTGTGTGATCTCAGTCAAGTCGGGAACCTCTCTGGGCCTTGATTTGTTTGCATATAAAACAAATTTAATAACCCCAGCTCTGCCTACCCCACGGTGCTCTAAGAAGAATGAAATGAAATGCAAACTGTCCCCTCACTATGCATCTGTTAAAGGTAAAGATATACGACACAATTACGTGAAGCTGATCTTTCAATTTCTTCTTTTTGCTCATGGTAGTTTTTAATGTTTTTACAGCAAATAAAAATTACTTATTTAATAAGGTCAGAACACTAAAGTTTGAAAAAAAAATCATTCTCAGGAACTGAGAGAAGTTTAATATTTCAGAGTTCGACAGGGGCATTTCCTGTTGTGCTGGTTCATGTGAACCATCATTCCTGTCACCATCGTCATCCCTGAGTGGGGATCATCATCCTCGCCTCACAAGGGAGGAAAGGGAAACCCACAAACACTAGGTAACTGGACCTGACCCCACTAGCCAGCTCCCCAGTGAGCCAGCACCCAGTGGTCTCCACGGTACAGAACAAACACACTTCTGTGTGACGTCTTCCTGGTGTGGCCAGCGCTGACATTCAGTTTTTAATCAGCATGTGTGTCCAAGTGCCACGTATCTAAATAAAAATACAGCGAAACCTCAGCCATCTTGGACCTTTGATGAACACATTCATCCAGACGCCCGAGCTTCCAAATAGCTACAAATTTAAGGATCAACGTTTTAAACATTTTTAGGTCATTCTTAGAAATTGTCCTCTAGAAGGGGCGCCTGGGTGGCTCAGTGGGTTAAAGCCTCTGCCTTCAGCTCAGGCCATGATCCCGGCATCCTGGGATTGAGTCCCGCCTGCTTCCCCCCTCTCTCTGCCTGCCTCTCTGCCTACTTGTGATCTCTGTCAAATAAATAAATAAACTCTTGAAAGAAAGAAAGAAAGAAAGAAAGAAAGAAAGAAAGAAAGAAAGAAAGAAAGAAAGAAAGAAAGAAAGAAATTGTCCTCTAGAAAGAGGCCACTCCTCCTGACTGCTCCATCAGAATATATGGAAAGTGGGCACCTGTGTGGCTCAGTGGGTTGAACCTCTGCCTTCAGCTCAGGTCATGATTTCAGGGCCCTGGGATGGAGCCCCACATCGGGCTCTCTGCTCAGCGGGGAGCCTGCTTCCTCCTCTCTCTCTCTGCCTGCCTCTCTGCCTATTTGTGATCTCTCTCTCTCTCTCTCTCTCTGTGTCAAATAAATAAATTTTAAAAATTTAAAAAAAATAATAATATATGGAAAGTGAGTTAGCCCTTCCTAATGCCTAATGGCAGCCACACTGATCCCAGCCGTCCCTGCGTGTATGTAAGGAAGCTCATCACATCCCTTTCTTCTCTGACTTCCATTTATCTCAATAAGAACAATCATTAAAAAATAATAATAAACATCAAAAAAGAACAATCATAATAACTAACATTTATCCAGCACTCACCACACGCATTTTCTAGGTGTGAACTCATGTCATTGTCTCCTCCCCTCCCCCCCACAGATGTTGTTACTCCTGCCCTATAGACAAAGGAAGGGAGGTGCCAGCATCTCAATAACTTGCTCAAGGTCGTAGGGCTGGCCGGCAATGGGGTCAGAATTTTACTGTGTGTCTTCCAGCCCCAGCACGCATTTTCCCAAGCCCCCAAGAGGAGCTTGATGAGCAGAGACGCCTACCACCCCCCACCCCAGCATAGCCACGGCCTCGACCTCAGAGAGAGCATAGCTTCCTCCAGAAACTCCACACAGCCTTCCCCATGCCTCCGGACACTTCACGGAAACTCTCCTTTCTTCCCAGCTCCCAGCTCTTGCCACGGCTTAGGAAACTTCAAGATCCTCATTGCTTCTCCTGTAGGCCCTCCAGCCCTGCCAGTTCTAAACTTTATGCCTTCAGCCCTTTTCTGGCTCTCAACAAATGGAAAACAAAATCATTCTTAGGATTGATGCGTGTGTGTGTGTGTGTGTGTGTGTGTGTGTGTGTGTGTGTGTCTGCCCCTGGGGGGAAAAAAATGACATTTTTGCCCCTTTCCTCGATTCTGGTTGCATAACAGTGGAAGAGATGAGGGGCTGGACAGAAACTCACGGAGGTGGCCCCAGCCTCCTGAACACCCACCCCATCCTGCCGTGCACCACACAGCAAAGCCCTTGGCTGCCCAGTCCTTTCGCTGCCCTTCTGCAGGGAATTACTGTCGCGGCCTCAAACCCAACCTGGAAAATGCAGCATTCCTGCCCACCTTCCAACCTCATCGCCCACAACTCCCTGGCACCAGCCCTTTTTTCCAGACAAACCAGGCTCCTCATTGATCTCAACACATGCTTCATGCTTTCCTACCTCCGTGCCTTTGCCCACACCGCTTCCCCTCCAGGACTGCCCTCCCTTCTCCACTCCCTGCATCCAAATCTACCATCCTTCAAGGCCCTGCTGGAGACAAGTCCTTGTCAGGCCTGACTACCACTGGCTATGTGCTGCAGGGCTGGGAGCACTGTGACAAAGAAGGCAGGTAGGTCTGCTACCCTCAAAAGAGTCAGCAAAAAGCAATGGCACAAGGGTGCCTGGGTGGCTCAGTTGGTTAAGCATCTGACTCTTGATCTCAGCTCAGATCACGATCTGAGATCAAGCCCCTTATGGGTCTCCGTGCTCAGTGTGGAGTCAGCTTGAGATATTCTTTTCTTTGCCCTCTGCCCCTCCCCCCAATTGCTTTCTCTCTCTCTCTCTCTCTCTCTAATAAATAAATAAAATATTTTTTTAAAAAAGCAATTGCACAATTACGAATGATGAGAAGCTTCCCTGTTCCACCTCTGCTCACACCCTCTATGCCCAGGGGGCCACTACCATGGCCTAGCTGCTCTCAGTAATAATGCCAGCCTCCCCCTTCCACCACCATCTTCATTTATGAG
This sequence comes from Lutra lutra, assembly GCF_902655055.1. Lineage (NCBI taxonomy): Eukaryota > Metazoa > Chordata > Mammalia > Carnivora > Mustelidae > Lutra > Lutra lutra. Next base: position 160,218,026 of record NC_062281.1, read on the forward strand.
ATTCTCTCAGACCTTTAAGGTCCTCAGTCAATGCCTGCCTCCTCTGCAGAACCTTCCAGAATCCCCTGTCAGACACAATAACTCCCTCTGAACTTACCCCATCCTGGCCGCCCTGCGCTATTTGAAGTGAACCCTCTCCATGGGGAGCCCTGTTCTGATCTCATCACTGCACTTGCACAGTGGATATAATCCCTGATCCCCACAGCCCTGGGGCCTCTGACCACAATCCCTTTCCACTCAGCCCAGTGGGCCACACAGAGACCACGGTATTCTGCACGCACTGTGTCGTAGCCCGGTTTGGAAGCACACCAGTGAAACCATGATGTTTCTAGGGCCCGTCTGATGTTGCAATGTGCTACTGGTCAAGAATTACATGTCTCAGTGTTAACTGAACAGATCTAGAAGTCTGGGCTGAGCAGTGTCATTCCTACAGTTAAAGATGGATCATTTTTAATTTTTAAATTTTGCTCAAAATTTTCACCTTAGTTTTCTGATATCTTTTTTTATTTAAAGATGTTATTTATTTATTTGAGAGAGAGAAAGTGAGAGAGAGCATGAGAGGGGAGAAGGTCAGAGGAAGAAGGAGACTCCCAGTGGAGCTGGGAGCCCAATGCGGGACTCGATCCCAGGACTCCAGGATCATAACCTGAGCCAAAGGCAGCTACTTAACTAACTGAACCACCCAGGCACCCTGTTTTCTGATATCTTTTTAATAATGTGTCTGTGGGTCACTTAACAGACAAAACACCGTGTGGTAACCAGTCACAGCTTCAGCCAGCAGAAATCATTCTGCTGTCTCCCGCCCCCTAAAGGGTTCCAGAATTGGAACAAAGAAAATGTTTCCATTAATGACTCTTGTTCAAAGACAGTTTGGTAGGACAAGGTAAACTCAGTGAGGGAAAGGCAGGGTAAGGTAGTGTTCATTCTAGAGTAAAAGGAGGAGAAAGCTCAATCAAATTCTGTAATTATGACAAACCCTGGAGAGGGGATGGTACCTCACAAAGATAATGAAAACTGAGTCACATTTTCATGCAATCTTTGTGCCTCAAAACTCAAAACTTCTGAAGAAACCGTTCAATTGTCCTGGGGTGTTGGGTCCTCAGGGGAGGCTACAATCCAGCCCCGTCTGAACCAGAACGGATGGGCATGTGAGTTGGTGGGACGTAGAGAAGTGTTTGCTGCTGAGGGAAGGGGTGGTGTGGTGTTGCTGCCAGCCCACCCTTCTCTCGATGATGATCCCACGAGATGACCACCCCAGCACCTGCGGGCAGGTGTTCCCAGGCAGCCATCTGCCTCACTGAGGAGCAGCTGCTCTACTCGACTTGTTGCTTAGGCAGCCACTGTCCCAGGTGGCAGGACACTGGGTTCTCACATCAGAAGGGCAGGTCCTCGTGGTCCGAGGACTCACCTCCCTCAGTGGCCTTGTGTTGGGAACCCTCCACACCCATAGCTACAGGCAGAGAGCGCTCAAGAATCATCCAACAGACCAGCCACCAAAGGTCCAGATGTCATGGAGGAGGAGGACGCAGCTGGAAGCCCAGGCTTCCTCTAGGATGGAAGGACCCCCTCCTGCTGCTACCAGCCGGACACCTGTCCAAGGAACTGTCACTACCTGCAGGACTTCTCATGGGTGAATCAAAATACAAAAGCCAGTCATTGAGAGAGAAGTAGGACTCACAGAGCATTGAGAAAGAGGTCCTTCTGGAGAATGGGAAACTCAAGAAGGTCACAGTCATTATTAGTAATTATTATCACAATTATCGACTTGAGGAGGAGGAACAGAGAGACTCCCCGCAGCCTCACAAAAGAAAGCAAACGTCTGGTGCCCAGCCAATGTCTCGAATGTGGAGAATGGGCTGCTGGAGAACTTGGTCCCTTCCATCTTGCCGGGAACCTCTTTCCTCCAGTAGGTTAACCAGGAAACACTGAACATGATCTCAGGAGGGCACCCACAATTAAAGCAATGCAATCACCACACCTAGAAGGAGCTTGTGATAACTTTCCATAGACATGCAGGAAAATTGCCTATGGTATATGATAATATATCCAGGTCTTCTGAATAAAAACAAACAAACACCTGCAAGGCTATATAATTCAGTGGGTGATCAGAACACCAGTGCAGATAAAGCCTCAATCCCTCTTGCCCAAAATTAAAACAGGATCTCCAAAAAATTAGAGGCTAGATGAAGTCAAGTCTTGAGAGCTGCTAAATATGAAAGTGAGTGTAGATGGGGTTGGCTTGCTTTTCTCTCTACTTCTACATACATTTGAAATGTCCATAAGAAAAAGCACTTAGCAAGTGTTCCCCCCAAATTCAGAGGTTTGTTACAGCTACTGCTTCTACTCTTTATTTTTTTAACATTTTTTTTTAATTTGATAGAGAGAGATCGCAAGTAGACAGAGAGGCAGGCAGAGAGAGAAGGAAGCAGGCTCCCTGCCAAGCAGAGAGCCCGACGCGATGCGGGACTCCCAGGACCCTGGGATCATGACCTGAGCTGAAGGCAGAGGCTTAACCCACTGAGCCACCCAGGCACCCTGCTTCTACTCTTTAAATACTGTTGAAGTCTTTGTGGTTTAGGTCTACTCATTACATCAGGCTTAGAACTACTCTCTTTGTAGTATATGCAAAATATACTGCCAGTGGTGGCTTCAGGAAAAAGAGGGAAAGGAGGGAGGGGAGGGAGGGATGGAGGAGAAGGGGGAGGGGAGGGCATAGGCAGAAGGCGCGTGAACTTTCACAGGAGTTGGACAGAGCTCCCATTCCAGCTCTTCCACGCGCTGTGTGACTCCGGGTAAGCGTGTGGTACTCTCTGTGCATAGATTTCTTCTGGAAAACTGGGATATTGTTCCCCCCACAGGCTTGTTGCAAAGCTAAAACTGAATAATAGATGTTGAGTACTTGGCACATAGTAGGCACTTAAGAAATCCTGACTATGACTACTTTATAAAGATAAGCACTTTACAAAAGAGACACATTCAGGAAATTCTATGCTTTACAAAAGAATTCACCACAGGATCCCTTTAAGCCCCCAGCCCGGCTAGTGCATTTTAAACGGGATTGAGTTGGCAGAAACCCATTTACACATGACTTTTCAAGAACCGCAGCCGCCAAGGCACTAATGAAGGCAACGGATCTACGGAGAGAGCTCCCTGGGCAGACTGTCTCAGATCGTGTCCAGCAGGATTCTCTGAAAGCCTGGAGCCTAAATACATCTTCTCTGAAAGCCCACAAAGACCCACTGGCTTGCCCTCTGGGAAGCCTTTATTCCATGCATATTTGGAAGGGCTGTGGCAACTCCAGCTATGGGTCCAGGCTGACGGAAACAATAGAAATAAGCTAACAACGGTTCGCTAACATTTACTGAGGGCTTCCGACATGAGAGGCACCGTGTTAATTCCCATGCAGTATTCCGACAAGGCAATAAAAGCTAATGCCTGTGTAACCACAACAAGGGCTTCCAGATGAAAGAAATTCCTATCATGCTCACAAAGATCTTACAGGGTCTTCTGATCTTACTGGCTGGGTTGGTTTGTTGGTTGGTTGGTGGGTTGGTTTCAGATAGAGAAACTGAGGCACAGAGTAGGTAAGTCATTATGCCCAAGGTTACCCCGCTGTAAATGATGGATTATGAAAACCCGCCTTGCTCTGGAACCCACCCCATCACAGAGCCCCAGCTGCAGGCCCCACGCCCCTTCCCCACCAGCCCTCCATCCAGCAGCGACAAGACTGCGGGGCAGAGGGGACCCTGGGGAGGCACTGCCCCTCCTTCTGCCCCCTCCCCATCTCACTTAGCCCTCCACAAGCTGTTGTCAATTGCAGTGAAGTATTTACAGCAACCAGCAACCGCTGCCACCTCTGGCCACGTGGGCTATAATTTGATGCTCAAGCTGTTAACCAGCCGCTTTTGAGCACTGAGCTCTTCATACATGAGTGTCTCTCCCCAGAGCCAGGCTGGGCTGCCTCTCGGCTGCTCCTGACGCTTGCACACCTCTCCTGCTGGCCCCAGGCGTGCACACATGTGCACACATGCCAAATACGCCATCACACACAGACAACTCCTCACGTGCAATTTTCACCACGAGATGATCCGAGTTCACTGATCAGACCCCCAGCATACATGATGGACAGCAGACTCCCAGCCCACCCCATCCACCCACCTCCTGCCATCCACACCCAAGACACGGCAAGGTAACCGCTTGAAGATATTCCGTGTAAAACAGAATGCACACGGGACCGGCTATTAGTCATGCCTATCCTATATATATTCCCACAATATACATTCTCCCCACATAATTATTTATGGAGAAACTATCCACACGCTCAACTCTGCATGACTGTCACCAGAAAAATACTGAATAGATATCCTCACTTACTTGTGCTAAATGCCCATGTCACCAGGATGTACACGTTTCTGATCATTGTTGTAACTAGGTGTTGGATATGTAGGGAAACCCACTGTTCTCTCCTTCTGCCTATGTTTGGTGATGTTCATCCTGGTGCATGTACCTGACTCTTCGCCTCTGTCAGCGGGCCAGTGCCTGTGGGTGCCGTGGAGTTCGGTTGGAGCACACTAGCACGTCTACCTCTATGTGTCTGCTTGTACAAAGCAGACCCGGCACTTCGGCTCCGTTGCTGGCCCTCTCCTTGGGGAGACTTTGCAGTGTGGGGCTGCTCTCCGCTTAGCTAGCCAAGAGCAAACACATCATGGAAACCTGACCCCCACACCACCCTCTGTGAGTGTAACCATGAAGAGGGGGCGGTTCTGAACACGGCAAGGGAGCAGGGGATAAGGCAGGGAAGTGAGAGGGGATGGGAGCTCCGAAGGCAGAGGAAGAAACTCGGGCCCATCAGCCCATGGGAGAATACAGTCCGGAAGTTGTGCTCATTCATAATCTCCAAAGAGATGGCCCAGAGCTGCAGAAGTGGACCGCCTGAGGTTCTGAGGAGGACGTAGGTCTCCAGCCCCTGTGAAGCCCTCTGGGTCCTCATGTCTGGAAGGACAGGTATCAGCCTCAGCCCCCTCCAGGGAGGTTCTGAGGTAGGGTTCTGAGGTCGGAGATCCCATGTGTGTAGAAGACAGAGTGAGCCTGCACTGAGGGAGCGGACCACAGCTGCCTTCTTACAGATTTCAGACTGGGCACAGAGACAGGCCAAAAAGCTCGATGAAGAAGGAAAGACAGGTAAGAACAAGGACGGTAGAAGGGATGTCTGAGTCTCCAGGATGAGTAAACTGGGCTCCCAGGAGACCCAAGCAGTTCTGAGAGCTTCAGAGACTGGAACCCTTGCAGCAGGAGCCAGGTAAGGACTCAGGGGCCCAGGGTCACTCCCATAGCTTTCACAAGCCACTGAGGAAAAGCGGGTCCTGCCCAACATGCCTATAAGCTGTTGCCAGTCCTCGAGGACAACTTCCCTGGGGGGCCTGGGCTATGCACGGCAAGGGCATGGGTGAGCGTACCGCCCTCAGCAGACCATGCAGCAGGACCTGGCAGGAAGCCAGTGGGAGAGAAGGAAGAGCAAACCTGAGTGGGGGCAAGGGAGCAGACGGCCCTATGGTGTCAGAAGATGGGAGTTCAAGTCCTCCTGCTATGTACCGGGCAGACCTGCAACAATCATGAGACTTCTCTCCATCTCTTCTGGAAAACAGAGGCTGCAAACGCCCTGTGAGGACTAAATAAGGCTGTGGGGGTGAAAAGATTTTCTAGGGAGGTCTCTGAGCACCCTCACTTTTCAAGATTGCCAGAAGGGGAGAAGTCACGGGACAGGATGGAGATGACAGTGAGCGGTTATCTGCCAACAAGGAAATTTTACTATTAATACTCACATATGCCTCTGTGTCCTGCTTCATCCCACAAAGCATTTGAGATGGCTGAGAGGGAAAAATCTCTGATAGACCGACTACGGGACAGACGGGTGGATAGAGGAATGAACACAAAAGCAGGAAGAGGGCAAGAGACCTCTAGAGAAAGAAGTCTTCCATTCAGCTGCTCAACTCAATATTTGCTTACTAAGCATCTTCTGTGTTTAGTTTTAGGTGACCTTACCCAGGGGCAGAAGTATGGCAAATGTGAGCATCCCTTTCCCAATTCCTTTGGTCTTGCACACACAACTAGAGACTATTTCCCAGTGTCCCTTGAAGTTGGGTGGAGCCGTGTGTCTGGGTTCTGGCCAAAGAAAGTGGTCAGAGTGATATCAGTCACCTGCAACCTGACCCTTTATAAAAAACACTCCCCCAGAATTTTCTGATCACTCTCCTCCTCTGCATTTAGAAGACCCATGGAGGATGCCAAGGACCTAGAACCAGGGTCTACAACCCACAAGGGGTCAACGGGAGTATCTGGTACATGGAAGTTCCATAAATTTAGCTGGGAGAATTTTTTCTTTATTTTGACATAGCTCTGAACTAAAATCAGCATTTTATTCAATTATGAAAGGAGGCCAAAAACCACAGCAGTTTTCCCCATACCTGTAATTTTGCCGCCCACAGAAATTGCAGGTATTTTTCTACATTGTGTTAAGTTGTTGCAGAAATAGCAAAAGGTCACTTATATTAAGAACATTCTGAAATTGTCCTGTTAATCCCATTGCTATTTTTTTATTTAACTTGTCATGTTATTATTATGTCAAAAATGTATTCTATTGTTTTATTACACATTCTATTATATCACAAAACTTAGAAATATTTTGATACTCGAACGTCAATATAATTGGTTTCTATTGTAGTCCTGTGAACTGGATTTTATGCATGGACAAATCCTTAATCTTAGGGGTTCATAGGCTTCAATAGTCTGCCCAAGGGGATCCATGGCACAAAAGAGATGGGAAATCCTCTCCCTAGAAAATGAGGCAGTCCCAAGAGAGAAGGCCCTGGGTCCCTGAATGACTGTCTGGAACAAAGTATCCCCCATCAGATCCCATCACCAGTATTTGGATTATGTGATGGATTTTTAAAATCTTTATTTGTTAAATTCCTAAGACTACTAAGACTTTGAGAACACTTATAATACAGAGGGGAGTCCTTGTGACCACAGTAGGAATACAGGACAGACCTCTCAGCCTACGTTCACTGTGGACTCATTCTTAGCTCTCCTAAATGCCCTTGCTCGTAAAGGATGGAATTCCCAGGATGCCCTTCCCTCACACCCAACCTTCTACTATGGCAGTTCTCCCAAACCTTTCAGACCCAGCTCAAATGCCACTTCCTCCAGGAAGTCTCATGGGCCTCCTCTCCCCTCACAGAACTTATTGGACCTGACCCAAAGCACCAAGAGTCAGCAACATCAGCCAGTGAGCTTCCCCAAAGGTAGGCAGTTGCCCTCCCCACTCTGTTCCCTAACCTACACCCCTGCCCTACAGCGAGCACAGCCAGGGATGCCCAGCCACAGTAGGTCCAGGAAATATTTGCTGCATGGGAGGCAGGTGGGTGGTCAGAGAACAGTGTGTCTGATTTGCCTCTATTCCCTCAGCCTGGTCCAGGTGTGCATAGAGTCAGCATGTTCAAGGAAAATATGGGACAGTGTGGCAGGGAGAGGTAGTGAGCTAGTGCTTTCCCACCTTGAGGCTGCAAGTTCCCTTCTCAGAGATTATTTGTGCCCCATCTGCATTTTACACCAAAATATCTTATCGTCTGGGTCTCTGTCATTTGGGTAGCCAGGTAAGACGAGAAGTCAGGAAGGAGTTAAAAACAAGATGTGTCCTCTCCTACCCCATATCTCTGGTGGGTCCCAGCTGAGTCAGCTCTTTGTCCACACCCTTGAAAGCCACTCCCTCCACCCATCCCCCTTCCTCTTCCAGCCTGTCCCACCCCCAATAAGCATTTGCAGCTTCTGCCCTCGGGCTGGGAGCACTCATCATCTCTGTGCAGCTCTGGAAGCCCACCCCTGCTTCCTGGACAGATGCTGCTTGGTGGGAGAGTGGGGATGGCAGGAGAGGTCATTGAACAGCCCAAGCTCCTTTTGGAATGGGAATGAACTGACCTTGAGTAAAGGTCCCTCCCTCCCTTCAGGATATCTTACTTATATTAGTGCTCAGGGGGCCTCCAGATCCTGCCTTGGGTACTACTGTGCCCACTCCCTCCCCTGCCACCCTGGGCTCCAGAGACCCTTACCGCTCTGTTAAGGATCAAACTTCTGAATAATATTAACTCTGGTTGTCTCTGGGAAGTGACACTTTAGGAGCACTTCCAGACCCATGGTTGATTCATTTACTCATGTGCCAGGCCTTGCTCTATGTGCCAGGAACAGCGTGATGCCTAAGATTTAAGTCCTGCCCTCAAGGAGCTCTCAGTCTGGCAAGGGAGATAGGGCAGTAAGCAGAAAATAATACACCACGATAAGTTCTTTAAAAGCTCCTGGGGGGGGGGGGGGGGGGGGGGCTGGGTGGCTCAGTGGGTTGAAGCCTCTGCCTTCTGCTCGGGTCAGGATTCCAGGATCCTGGGATTGAGCCCAGCATAAGGCTCTCTGCTCAGCAGGGAGCCTGCTTCCTCCTCTCTCTCTCTTTCTGCCTGTCTCTCTGCCTACTTGTAATCTCTGTCTGTCAAATAAAATAAATAAAATCTTTAAAAAAATAAAAATTAAAAAATAAATAAATAAAAGCTCCAGGGGTGGTAGGAGCCCAGAGGATGGGATCTAAGCCCATGCTTGGGGAATAAGGGACAGAAAAGAGGGAAGGCTTCCTGAAGGAGGTGACACCTGATTTGGAAGTGAACCAAGTAGCAAAGGGGAGAAGGGACAAGCAGATGCATGAAACAGAGAATCATTGGCTTTGGGCTTATCAAAGAGTAGACTCATAGACTGCTAGAATCATTTTTTTTAAATGAACAGCTATTTATTATACCAGAAGCCAAGCAAGGTAAAGAGATCTCAGAATTGAAGGGCTCTCATACGCCAAAAGCCAGCTTGGCTTCCATACCCTACTCTTAAGAGGCAGACCACCTCTTCCAAGGCAATTTCCAACTCCAAGGGCCTGGGGAGAAGAAAAGAGGTCTAAAGATGCCCAGGGTGTCAGAATGCAGTGTTCCAGGAGCTCTCAATGGGCGATGGCCGTGAACCCTGGCAACCTGAGCAGCTGTGACTGGAATTCCCAATGGTCAGAGCTCTGTTGGCTGGAGTCTGAGTTGAACAGGAAGTAGTTTGGGGTGATAGCTACTGTCCCAACAGGTTCCAGCCTAGCAGAACTGAGCAATTCACCTCCAAATTACATTCTTCAACTCTTCTCAAAGCCCTAGCTGCTCCTCCCTCAGAGCCCCTATTACTCTTTTAATTAGATATGTGTCTGTGGATTTCCTCCTCTCCTCCACTAGATCACCAGCACCCTGATGCCAGGAACAACATCTGTTTTATTCTGCACAGTATCCTCGGTGCTGGGCAGAGACCAGGCACAAAGCAGTCATAAACGCTTCCTGAAATGACCTGAGACTGGCCGGTGGATGTGGAAGGACTGTCCCAAAGATGAGGGCAGCCTGGTGATGAGCTCATTTCATTTCCCCAACCGGTACACTGAGCCCAAGAGAGTGTGGAGTTGCCCAAAGACAGAGTTGCCTATGGATACTGAGGTGGGAGGCCGCGGGTGGGGGGGGGGGTGGTCCCCAAAATGCTCCAGTCTCCTCAGAATCAGTTCCCTTTACTAATCCTCCTTTCCTACCCTCAGTCACCTTTTCGGCCTTGTAAAATCCCGCAAAACACTCCCAACGGAAAACACTTCCAACGGAAGTCCCAGATGTGGCCTAAAGGGCCAGGGAGTAGGAGGGATGGAACAGCGACCAGTGGAGGGTGGGGGCGGGGAGCCCAGCTTTGGCGCCAGATCCAAGGGTCCTCCAACAAGGGCTAGACAGTCCTGGCAGCCAACCTCTGCAGGTGAGCCTTAAGGGCGAGAGCACAGAGCCAGCCGGGTTAGCCCAAGACGCCCGCTAGCACGAGATCGACCCCGCCCCTGGGCGGTTTAGGATCACTCCCGAGCGCAGAGTCAGGCTCGCTCAAAGCTGAGCTGCCCCGGTGAACGTGGGGTCATCCCTCTCACCCAAGACGGGTCTGCTCGGGAGCGAGAGCGTCCTGGTTTGCAGAACCGGACTCTAAGGGAGGGTCAGACCCGGGCGGGGCGGGTTCACGGCGGTGAGAGCCGGGGACGCTCCCGGCACTTTGGGGCCAGCGGCGCCCCCAGGTGGCAGGGCCCCGCCTGCGCTCGGGATCCGGGTAGGGAGGGCTTCTGGAACCTCGCTCCTCTCGCCCTCTGTCAGGGAGCCTCGCGGACTTAGTCCCGGGCTTCGCCTTTCAGGAGTTTCTTCCGCTTCCGAATATTCTCTGGGGCTCTTTCTGTTCACAGAATGCAAGTGGGTGCGCGAGCGCATCTGACAGCAAGAATCCTAGACGCTAGCGCAGAGGACACAAGACGCCCGCCCGAGTCCGGCCCCAGTTCCCGGGTAAGGGACCACAGAGCCTGGCCCTGACCCTCCGGGCTTTCCCCTTCTTCTAGGTCTCTGTCCGGGCCGACACCCACTCTTCGGATGTGTCTCTGAGAGAAGCCATCCGACCCCCCAGACACCTCCCAGGCTTTGGGTGCTTCTACTACAACCCCACAAAATCTGCAGTTCTCCAGCTTGGGTCTGGGACAGGGACACTGGGGAGGGAGCAGAGCCACAGGCCCTCCCCACTCTGGCTTTAGGACTGTTCTCCCTATACCACCAGCTGTCCATGGTCCAGTTCCCAGCTCCTGTGCAGGGCCCTGCCTCTCCTGCCTCCCCGGGAACACTCAAACACCCCTCTAGAGGTTTCCAGGAAAAGGGGGGCAGGGCAAGGTGAACAGGGACAAGAGTAAAAGGAGGTGGGGTAGAGGCCCCCTTTCATATTCTGGTCCTATCTTCTACTCCATGCCTCCCTAGCCCAGTGCCAGACACACATGGGACAGTGCTGAGATCTCAGTGGGCTACCTGCTGGGAAGTCACCTTCCCATTCACCCACACTCCCTGTCTTCAAAAAGGAGACAAGTTCATGCAGGACAGAGGAACCCAGGCATCCAAAGCCCCTTGACCACGTGACCTGTCTCTGGTCCTGCCTGAGGAGGAGAAATCCCAGGGTCTCGGGTGGAAGCCCCTCGGGTCCAGAAAGGAAGGAATCATGTCTTTCCCCTTGCCCTTGTAGTGGAAGCCAGAAGGAGACAGCCACTTGGTCTGCGTCTCTGGGAGTCCCCGCATAACCTATGGTAGGCTAGCACTGTCCCATCCTGTACCCTCACTGCAGAAGAGAGAGCCCAAAGAGGAGTGAGAACTGCAGTAAACTAGAGGGAGGAGCTGGGAGGAGCTTACTGACCCAGGACTCGGAAGGTGAGTCCAGACTACTGTATTCCAGCTCCATTTCTCAGACAGAGAAACTGAGGCTCTTTAGGGGTGGAACTACTGGCCTGATATCACAAGAGAGTCAGCACCCTGGCTGGAATCACGACGCGTCTCTCCTTCTCCCCTTCTCAACTGCCAGTATTAGATAATTAATCATCTTCAGGGTAGGTATTAAACGAAGACTAAGAAGGAGGGGGAAAGAGGCATCAGATCTCTGGTACCTTCCAGGCCAGTATAACTCAGAATCCTTATTGCTGCACGCCTCTCACACACACACCCTCTAACACTCTCCTCCCCTACCCTCCTCCACACATAGGCCAGCCCTCCCCCAGATCTCTACCTCCCAAAGCCCAGAAGCTCAGCCAACACTTCCCAACCAGGAAGGAATGGCTCCAGATGGCCCCGATTTTCTTGATTTTCTTCATTTATTCCCCACTGCCTAAAAGGTTTAGAGTCCAAAGTGGCACAGGAAGCAAGGCTTGGACAAGCCAGGTGGGCCAACTGGCTGACAGATTCACCAACAACAGACTCGTGGAAGTTGGGAAGGAGAGACGCTATTGCCTGGGAAAACTGAAGGGAAAAAGGTGATTGACTGGAAAACTATAACCACCACCCCCAACTCCTTCCTCACAATCAAGTTGGTGCCCAACCCTCTGCACAGCCTGGAGCTGGGGGAGCAACTCAGCTGCCTTCCCCGACCCAGCAAGCCAGACTATGGCAGAGCCCACGATGCTACTACTTGCCCACACTCCCCACACTCCTCCTGACGGCTGCCAGCACCTCATTCACTTTAGGGCAGCAGATTTCATGCCCTGGGAAGGAAGGAAGGTTCAGAAGCAATCCATAACCCAGACAATACTTGAGGTTTCCCTAGAGTACAAGGGGAGATGCTAGATTTTTAGTTTCTTCAGAATATCTAGCCTAACGCTTCAATTATCAATGCCTGTGCAGAGAGACAGCGGGCTCCAAATTTACAACGGCTTCCTGCTGAGTGAGCTTGGGCAAATTCTACCCTTACCCCTCCTCCAGACATGTTTGCCCATCAGCTGAATGTCAGACTTGAAAACCTTGCACAGTCCGGAGTTACTGGCTCTACAACCTGCACCCACCCCGTGGCTGCAGGAGGGTAGTTTCCTGGGAATGGAAGGGGGGGGCTCCAAAGTTCCCCAGGAATGCAGACCTAGTCCCTAGGTGCAGGCTGGAGGGAAGGAGGCTCAAGGCCCCTGGCTCAAGAGCAGGTCGGAAAGAGGCCAGACAGTGGAGCCTCTGGGCTACTCTAGAACCTGGAGCCATCCTGAACCAAAGGTAAGCTAAGAGGACTAGACACCAGCAGGAAAGGGAGAAAGCAGGAGCATCAGGAGGAGATCTGTGCCTCTCAGCACCCTCACTGGCTGCTTCTCGTTCCCAGCCTTGTGGGCAGTGGGAAAGGAAGTAGGGGGAAGACTGATGGCCCCAATCTTGACTCAAAGAATAGGGAAAGAGGCTTAACACTGAGTCCTCCTCATCTACACCCCTGCAGAGACCCATTCCTAACCCTCCCACCCCAGTCCTTCACACCCATAACCTTCCAACCTCTGCTTCAGACACCCACCCAAGGAGTGGGGACCACAAGCTGTGACTCACACTGATACACTCACAAATATACGTGTTAGCACACACGGAATCAGTAACAGACATCCCTCCCAAGCACAGTCACCCACGCAGGATGACAGGCTCAGGTGTGCTCTCACGCACAAACATATATACAGTCACAGACCCCAAATATCCAAAAAGCACATACACACCTCTGGACTGTGATACCTGGTACCATCATCATGAAGTAGAAACTCTTAAAACACCAAACTTTTTTTTTTTACCTTAAATATGGTGGTAATCACTTGTTTTGCCTGTCTTTTGGATCTCAACTACAGTTAGACTGAGTGTAATGATGGTAGGCAGATGTTCCTTGTTTGTCTCTCTGGCACAATGCCCGGCACACAGTAGGTGCTTAATAAATACCTGTGGAGAGGTATTTATTGAGAAAATAAATACCAGAGGAAAGAGAGAAAAGAGAGGAAAGAGATCTCCAGCACCGGAGGTAAAATCACTTGCCTATGTTTGCTCTTTACCAGGCAACTCCTCCTCACGCAGGAAAACTGTTCTTGGACACAGACTAAGCCCTGACGCTGGCCTCAGAATCTCCAGGTGATCAACAGAGGAGCAGAGGGACAGAGGTGCCCGGTATGCAGATCAGAGCTGCTGCCCACAGCGGATCAGAACCCAGAGGCGGCCTAGCAGCCTATGCGCCCTTGCATTGCTAGATTGAAAACCCAAGGGTTTGCAAGAGGACACTCAGCATGGTCATCAATCCTCCCTCTTGCCTGGGTCTCCACAAAGCGTGACTGGCCAGAGCAGCCAAGACGTTGGGAACTGGGCGAAAAGCCAGACCTCCGAGCCCTGGGATCCGACTCTTTGCACAGGGAGTCCACGTCTTTGGATCCACTCCCGGACTCCGCAAATGATCCGGGGTGCGATCTCAGCCTGGTCGCTTCCGCTCCAGCGCAGAAAGTGGCTCCTGTCGTCTGGCTCTGAGGCTAATTTAAGCGATATCCTCACCAGCAGCCCTCTTTGACTGGGGTGACTGGTGGGGAAGCCAGAACCGGCTCATAAAGATGAAAACATTTGCATAGAACTCTGCACGTGAGACGTGAACCCACGGGCCCAGGAGAAGAGGTGACCCTGCGGGCAGAGAAGGACCGAGGTGGAGGATCTTCCCACACCCAGCAGGGACCTGACATGTCGGCACCCGACTGCGACTGCGATGGGGCATCTAAGTCAAAGAGTCCTAGCAGCACCGACACCTGCCGGGGGAAAGGGGCGCGAAGCGAGGGCACTCTGTAAGCGGCAGGAATTAACGTGGACAATAAGACCCACTCCTGTACCCTCAGTGCCCCCACTCCTCCACACACAATTTGGCGGTGTCTGCCCAGATCGTTTGAAATATGCTTTTCAAGGTAGTGTGATTTTTAGGAAGGGATAGAATCAAAGAGATGTATTTAAATATATTGTTCCCCAATAATTTGTCTTTTCCAGTCCTAAAATCCGTCCAACCGCAATTCCAACGATACTTCTGCCTGTGTAGAAAGAAATGCCCCGGAAGTGAGACCAGTCTAAGGAGATTTACCAGCATTAGGGAAACAGCCCAGACCTACAGAGCCCTGGCTTCCGAAGGGGAAACGCGCGAGACCCTGGTAGCCGCAACTATGCGCATCTCCCCAGCCGCTCCTGCGGGGTCCGCTGCGCACCCTTCGCCATCCGCGCACCTCCGAATAGCGGGAGGGCGGGGGTGAAGACCGGGACCCTGTCGACGCCCTCTAGGAGTACGAAATTGCGTCTAGGAGGCTGTCCCCGGCCGGCAGGAGGGCACCCGGCGTAGAACCCCGCCGCCAAGGAGCAAACCGAAGATGCAGACTGCGAGCGAGTTTCGCTCGGAGTCCGTGTGGAGCGAAAAGAGAGCGCTCCGCGGACACCCTGTACTCGGAGCTAGGAACCCAGCGCGGGTGAGAAACAACTCCAAGGATGTCGGCGCCCAGGGCAACCCGGGGACGCAGGCACCGGAGGAAAGCACCTGGCTTCGCAGCCGTCCGAAGCATCTCGGCCTGGCCTCTGGCGCCGCTGCAGGGTCCCGCCGCCCCGCTCCCTAGTCTGAGAAAGGAGGCGGTGCCCGCTCCGCCCCGCGCCGCGCCGCGCCCACCAGCTCGCGGAAAAATTCCTTGCGGAAACTAGAGCTAGGAACCTCTATCCTCCCTTCAGCTTTCTGTGTTGGTACGTGTCTATCCGGCCTTAAGGAACAGAACCATCACGCTCCGAAACTCCAATTAACATTTGTTTTGCTCTCAAATACCCTGATTGACGAAAAGCTTAGGAGGCTGAATTATCTTGTACGACCTCTGCCCACCTCAAGTTCTCTTTCACCGTTTCTCCATAAATCTCAGAGCGCCATCCCCGAGGACAAATGTGAGCTGGGTCTCATCATCCCGGTTGGTCCTCCCTGGACACATCTCCAGTCCTTATCCTAGACAACCTCTGGAACCACGTAACGTAATAATGTAGGCACAAACCCAGACTCGCCTCTCTTCTCTTTGGCGGGATGCGCGGGGTATGAATTAAATCCCGAATCCGGTCGGTAAAGACCCTATGCGAGCTGCCTGCTCCAACGGTTCGAAATCCTAGGAGGCACGCTCCACACTCGAAATCTTTCCTCCCTTTCTCTTGCAGGGTCCCTCGTTTAAACAGCGTCGGCGCCTTTATTCGCCTGACCCTAGGCGAAGGAAAACCCGCCCGATCGGTCATTGTCTGGTCCGCGACCGCCCCCGCCCCCGCCCCAATCAGTGTCACAAAAACGCCCCTTTCAACGGATTCCAAACCCTCTTCACCCGGGCTCACCGAGCCTTCAACTTCATTAAGTGCGCGCTACGGCGGCTCTGGAGGAGGCGAAGTTTAAATCAACCCGAGCGGAGAGGGAGGAGGGGTGGGCCTGGGGAGGGTTGCTAGTTGAAGAAGAGAGAGAGAAGTGTTTTTGAAAAGGGGAAAAAAGTCATCAGGGGAAAAGCGCTTTGTAACCACGAAGACGCGCCTGCTGCGGCGAGAACAAATTGGAAATGGAGGGGAAGTGTCCGCCCCCACCTCAACTCTGGCTCCTGGGTGGTCCAGGGAGCCCCAGGAGAAAAGAAAGATGGGGAGGAATCGGCGGTGAAAAGAATTAACCACTTTAATTGGGCTGCAAGAGAGAAGTAGGGAGAGGTTCACCGATGTGCCTCGATCACCCAAACCAAATGCCCTTCAATAAAATAAAATAAAATAAAATCCCTTCCCCAACCGTAGCTGAAAGACGTATGTCAAAGTTTGAGAATCAAGGCTGTTCTCGGCCGGTAGAAAGTAAATCTGCAAGATGGGGTAAATTCTGTCCGGAAAGACCCCTCCCCCTCCTTGTGGCCTCGGGCCTCCCGGCGCCGGATGAAAAGGAATGAAATTGAACGAAATTGAACGAAATGAAGTGAAATTGACCAGTGAAATTCGCCAATTTTCTTCCCCTTTAAACTGCCCGCTCTCAAAAGCACTCTCTGAACCCCAGGCCGATTTCTTAGCATTTTTTTTTCTCACCTCGAGAGATGAAGGTGTGCCCTGGATATTTTCTTATTGTCACCGATTGTTGGGGCCTGCGGGGGTTGAAGCTCAGCTGTCTCCATCCAGACAGGAAGGGAACCCACAGAAGGTGCTCCAGATGGGATGGCCTGTTTCTCCTCCCAGGGACCTGGTCTCCTAAGTAAGCCGCCTTACACTGAACACCTACCCTTTGCACCCACAGGGAGGGAAGGAGCCACTTACCGCGTCCCTCTGGTCTGTGTGTGGAGGGGAGGTGAACACAAAGAGAGGGCTCTATCTGCAATCCCCTCATCCTTTTTCTTGCTCTTCCCTACAGTCCAGGTCCCAGGTGGGTCCTTGCCAGTTCCTAATTTACAGGTTCTGGGTCCACACAACCTAAAAGAGTCTCAGATTCTAAACACCCTCCCTTCTCGCCTGCCTTTAGTAGTACGGATCTCTCAGCAATTCTTTTCCTGTATTTTTCAAGGGCAGTTGGGCATCTGTGGTTTCTTTCTGCCTCCCAGTCCTCAGCCATAATCTGAGCCAGATCTGGCCTTCTTGACCCATGGGGAAACTGGGATCTGAGCCATGGGTCTGGGGCCTCAAGCTTCTTAGAAACCCCTGAAGGGTGCATCTCACTCTTTCCTGATCCTCTTATTTCTACCACTTCCTGATATGGACCCTCTGACACACATATACATAAAGGCAATATGCTCAAATGAATTTACACACACATTTACTTTCACAAACACACACTGAGGAGTCCAGAAGGATCTGCTGCTACTCCTGGAAAAAGCGACTGAGGCCCTATCTTCTCGTCTGCCTATCCACCATCAGATATGAATTCTGACTGAATTTTCTCTCTTCCACAGAGGAAAAACTAACTGATAAATATTTTACTTGAAGCTCCAACCTAAGATCTGGGAGTGACATATTCATGGTAAATGAGATCACATAAGCTACAAAATGCTTTATTCAGGGCAAACACACACGGTCATGTTCAACCTCCCTCAAATGAAAAGAAATCAAAATCAGCAAGGAAGTCAACCAAGCAACCCGCCAGAGCCATTATCCCCATATCAGCAGGCCATTTCACTTTCTACCACTAACTCTAACCTGACTTCTCATGGACTGTTTGATAATATCATGGGAAGATGGCCCACTGCTTTCAACCTCCCCACCCTCCCACAGTCTCTCAAGGACAAGGATCCCTCTCTGGCAGAGGAGCCTCATTTACTACCTGCACCTCCAACCTTGTCTCCCCTCTGTTAGGGAACCACCTGAGACACTTAGGAATTCCAACCACTGTTCCTCAGCCCTGATGCGTTCCCTAACCTGATCCTGATTCTGACCCTCCTCCCTTAGGGCACTCTGTCCTCTACCACCTTCTCCTTTCCTGCTGTTGCTAATGCCTGGGACTCTGGCTAAAGAGGCCTGTGGGGCTTCTCCCTGCCTGCCCCTCTCAAGTTTTCCAGAGTTGGTTCCCTGACCCTGTCTTCCTCTTCTAGCTGTCACTCTAGCCCAACACTCGCCCTCAGCATGTGTCTATTTTCCCGTGATGGCTGGAATGCCTCGTTCTGCACCTTCGTATCTCTCCTTCTCTCCTCTCCTTCTCTTCTTCTATCCTCAGTTGAATGTACAAAGAGCTGAGTAACCATCTTTGTTCAACCAAAGCATACCCTCCCGCCCAACATGCTTTCGAGTCTAGCCAGCTGGAGTCCCAGGCACAGGCAGCAAGCTGGGAAACTCAGTAAGTTTATGGAAGGCTCCAGCCATGATTCCCAATGGTTTTGCACTTCAGCAGTACGTTCTGGCTGTGTGAGCATGGCTCAAGGGTTGGGAAGGTTTGCCTTAACAGAGTAGGACCGCACTGCCTCTCTCTTTTGGCTCATAGTGCACTTCTAACCCTCTCAAGCCAGAGGAGAGAAGGGTTTCACAGTCCCCCATTCAAGCTATTTGTACTGACCTGTCCACAGCAGCAGGGGGGAGGGAGATCCCCCCAAAAGGCTCTACAGTGGCTAAAGAGAGGTCTCTCTTCTCTTACAGAGCCAGAAAAAGACAGTGACAGAAAACCACAAACATAGAGACACACATACATGAACACATAAAGAAATAAAAATACAGATATCCTAAAATTCAACTCACTCCCTCCCCCCACAAAGGAGGACAAAAAGCAAGGATACAGAGGACCCTCAGAAACACAAACTGGAACAAGCTCCAGGAAAGCCTCCGCACACAGAGGCATACAGAATACGCATCAAGAAACACATTCACTCCAACTGTACTTAGTGGGTAGAGTGTCCATGAGCACTGGGCTCCCAGATAAGACCAGGCCTCGCTGAAGTCTAAACCAGATGAGAATCCTCCGGTGCATTTGAAACAAAACCTTGGCTGTAAACCCCAGGCAGACATTTAGGACCAGAGTGAAAATGAAAGTGCTAAAGGGGTCCCAGGCTTCCCAGAGTCCTAGCCCCATCAACAGCCAAAGGCTAAGGCCACAACATTCCCAGTATCCAAAAAGCCCAAGACCTCCTTTACCTGTCTGGGCTGCGCAGGGCTCTTCCCCACTCCCTCTCTACCTGGGAGCTGGGTGTCTGGGAAAGCCCTGACTGGAAAAGGGGAGTACAGGCAAGCAGACAGAGCTGGTGACTGCCAGAGTTCACATACATTTATTCAACTGACACCAATGGGAATGGGGGGGAAGACAGATTTTTCTTTTCTTCCACACAAACCATCAGACGATTTCACAGAGTCTCCCCTCAGTGGGGAAATCTAAATCAATTCACACCCAGTGGACAGAGAACGCAGATAGCAGCCCGCTGTACAGATATTTACACGTAATTACAGGACCCCCTGCCACAGGATGTGCTCTTGCCCACCCCACCCCACCTCTCCAGTCCTTGACCCAGACCCTCCTGTCCCACCCCAACCTCATTGCCTTTAGCTACAATAAATATCCCAGGGCCTGGGACAGAGCAGAGCGCTGAGAGGGCCGCTGGCCCTGGATGGCTGGACCCAGCCTGCCATGGGAAAAGGGGAAAGTTCCTTTAAAAGCACCCCAACACAAAAGAGGGAGGATGTTCCTCAGTGTAGTGGGATCCCGGGTTTCTGCGGGGACTGTGGAAACCCCTCGCTTAACCTCTCCGTTCAACTTCGACGGTGTAGACACTGCTTTAGGCTTCAGAGGAAACGAGCTTTCTTGGAGAACAGCAAGAAAAAAAAAAGTTGAAATTTTCTTTTAAGCACAAAGCAGATAATAGGTATCTTTAAATTATAATATCGGACAAGCAGGGCCTCAAAGTTGGGGAAGGAGTGAGGGAGAGGCAGAAAGGGAGACCTCTCTGTGCAGTTGGTGTTTCTGGTGGAATCGGTAGGGCCTGGGCAGACATCTCTCCAGAAAAGCATTCCTCCCGGGCCTCTGAGAGGCGCAGAGGCTGGGAAAAAGTGAAGGCTCCTCCGCCCCTTTTACTGCTCATATTGGAGTGGGATGGATCATGGCTTGCGAATTCATCGCGTAGACCTGGCCTCTCCCTGATCGATGGAGCCCGCTTCGTCCCAACTCTCGCCGAATTTCTGAGCATGGAGCCTGAAGTGCCAAGTCACGAGCGCCGGCCCAAGGTCTGGAGACTCTTCATAAATAGACTCCCTGAGTTCCGCTGGGACCTCAGGAGCTCCCGGGAGAGGCTGAGGAGTGCGGGCCTTACCGGCCCTGAGCTCGATGCGGTCAGAAGTGGCAGCCACTGAGGCCGGCGACTTTGCTGGCAAACGGGGGCCCTGAAGACAGGAGTGCGTCCCCGGGGTGAGAGAGGCGGATGTGGCCGGCCACTGGAGCCAGAGCTGGGGCAGTCAGCATAGCCAAGACCTGGGCTTGACCCCCAGGACCTGCCGCCGCCGCGAAAGGCGATCCCGGGGAGCCCTCGCCTCCGCCCGGGGGTGCTGCCCCGCCGCCGCCACCGTGGCCCATGATGTGGTCTATAGAGAAGGAAGGCCTCTGCCCGGCTCCGGCGCCCCCACCGCCCGCACCACCGCCTGCGTCTGTCTTGAGGCCCTGGCGCAGGAGTGCGGTAGACAGACCGGCCGCGGTGCCGGCTGCGGGAGGGCTCAGTGACGCGGGATAAAAGGCTTTGGCGCACCCCAGCTCGGCACCCAGGAAGGCTGGCAGGCCTGCGGGGCCGGGCCCCGACCCTGAGCCCTGGGCAGGCGCGGGGGCCGGAGCCGAGGCTGCGCCCGCGAACACCGAGGCCGTCGGAGGTCCGGGTGGAGGAGCAGCGGCGCGGCCTGGGGGTACCGACAGCTGGCAAGGCGCGGTAGCGGCGGCGAAAGCGAAGGCGTGCGGGTGAGGATGCGGGTGCGGGGCCGGGCCCGGTGGGGGTGCGCCGTAGGCCGGGAGCGCCAAGCCGTAGCCGTAGCCGTAGGCGCCGTAAGCGGCGAAGCCCGGCAGGAAGGCGCCGGGGTCCCCCGCCGCCGCAGCCCCGCCACGCAACAGCAGCTCGGGATGAGGGTGAGCGTGTGGATGTGGCGGCGGTAGCGGCTGCCGCTTGAAGCGCTTGCGGCGCCGCAGGAAGCTGCCGTTGTCGAACATGTCGGCCGACTCCGGGTCGAGCGTCCAGTAGTTGCCCTTGCCTGGGTTGCCCGGCTCGCGGGGAATCTTGACGAAGCAGTCGTTGAGCGAGAGGTTGTGGCGGATGCTGTTCTGCCAGGCGGGGAACTTCTCCCGATAGTAGGGGAAGCGGCCGCTGATGAACTCGCAGATCTCGCTCAGCGTCAGCCGCTTCTTGGGGCTCTGCAGGATGGCCATGGTGATGAGCGCGATGTACGAGTAGGGCGGCTTCACCAGCGGGCTCCGCGTCGCCGCCCCCCCCGACGGCGGTCCCGGCCCGGGCCCCGCGGCGCCCCGGGCCGCCGCCGCCGCCGCGCCTGGTCCGGGGCTTCCCGCTGCGGCCGCCGCCCCCCGGGGCGCTAGAGCGCGGGGCTCGCCGTCCGAGCAACCGCCGGACTCCTCCTCGTCCTCGGCTGCGTCCGCCTCGGCTTCCTCCGGAGGAGGCTCGGGGCCGTGGGGGAGCACGTCCCGGGGGGCGCGGGGCCCGGAGCGGGCAGGGAGCTCCCCCCCACCGCTGCCGCCGCCGCCGCCCACCACGTCTATGTCTGCGTCGGCCTCGGACAGCGCGGCCGGGGAGCTCTCGGAGGACATGATCTCGCAGCAGCAGCTGCCCAGGGTCATGGTGCCGCCGCCGCCACCGCCGTTCTCCGGCTCCGCTCCGGCCGCGGCTCGGGCTCCGCCGCGCTGCCTCTGGGGCGAGTGTGTTTTGCGCGCGGGCGGGGAGGGGGCGGGGGACTGAGGAGGGTAGGGAGGGGTGTCCCCCAGCTCCGCAGCGCCCCCTCGTGGCCCAACTCGCAGCTCTCACCTCCCGGTGAGCATCCGACTGGCCGCTCTCCCCGCCGCCCCGGGAGCCGAAGCCCGGCACCCGCACCCGGGGCGTGGGCGGAAGGAGCTGAGGCTTCCCCTGACCCTGGCCGGTCTCGGCCCCCAGTGCCCCCGGGATGGGGGGGTAGGGGAATTTGTCCCTCCCGCCTCGCGGCTGCCTAAGGCGGAAGAGCGCGAACCCGGGGCGGAGCTCCCCGAGCGGGGTGGGGAGGGGCGGGAGGGGGCGGGAGGACTGCCTCGGCGGAGGGGCCGGGCGGGAACAAACCGCGGCCACAGGCGGGAGCTGGCTCGGGTGGCCGGAGGCGGGTCCTCCTCTGCCCGCAGATCCCGCACACGCTCCGCTCCCCGGAGCCGCCGCCTGGAACCAGTGCGCTCAGCCTCTGGATGTTGAGGTTCACGCGGGCGCCATCCGGCGCGGGGAAAAGTAGGGACAGCCCCCGGCCCTTCATCTATCCACGGCAGCGCCCGGGGCCACCAAGGCCGAAGCGCAGTTGGAGCGCGAGCGGGAGCCTGAGACCGCGGGACCGAAGCCGCCCGAGCAGGGCCCGCCGGATCCAGAGCGGCTTCCGGCCCTAGGGGAGACGCACTTGAGTGATCGCGAGGAGCAAACTTGGCGCTCTCAGCCTCGGGCCTCGGAGAGGTGAGAGATTCCGGCTGCGCCCCTCTTCTCCCTTCCAAAGCCGAGACCCCGCCATACATCCTCTTGCCGCGTCGCAGGACCCCAGACGCAGGAGTGTGTGCGGGGAGACCCGGGGAGCGCGTCGCCTGCGCGTCGCCCTCTCCGCGAAGCTACTGTGCGGCGCTCCCGGCAGTATTCCGGGGGCGCGCACCGGTCCATTGCTCTGAGTTTGTCTGCACTCCGCCCCTTTCGGTCCGGGTATCCGTTTGTCTTGGGCTCTGTGACTGTGTCTTTCGCCTTCGGTGAATCCTTGCCTCGTTTCCTGTGGAAACCCTGCATTTGTTTGGGTGTTTCTTCGTGGGTCCGAGAATCCCTCGCTCCATTTCCCTAGCCCCAGCCGCACTGCAGGGCTGCCCCCCACTTTCTGGCCGGACTTGTAGGCCCTACGGACCGGCAACAGGACCCCTAAAGACACCTTCCTCAATGAGCCCTGACCTCAGCCCAGGCCAGCGTTGCCTCGTCTCTCAGGAGCCCCTGCACACAAGGTTGGTCCTTGCCCTTCTTCTTACCAGCCGGGTTTCTGCCCAGCCCATTAGGCTCCTTTCTCCCCTGGCCAGGAACCCAACATCCATCTCAACCCTGAGGGGTGACAGGAGTAATGGGCATGGTCGTGGGCCAGAACTGAGCTGATGGACAGGCCGCTGCTCCGCCAGCGCCGCTCAGTGGTCAAAGCTCCGGCATGCGAGGCCCGAGACCCAGCTGCTGTCCGCTGTCATAAGGCTGTCTGACAGCCACCAAGCTACTTTCCCTACCCAGCCTGTTTCCTGCTTTGCCTAGGAGTTAAGAGCAGAAACCCTGACGTTAAGCTGCTGGGATTCTGGTCCTCACTCTTATTTACCAGCTGTCATGTTGGATACATTTCTTTAACTCTTTGTGCTTCTGTTTCTTTCTCTGTAAAAAATGAGATTTAAAAGCAACTACTTCGGGGCGCCTGGGTGGCTCAGTGGGTTAAGCCTCTGCCTTCGGCTCAGGTCATGATCTCAGGGTCCTGGGATCGAGCCCTGCATGGGGGTCTCTGCTCAGCAGGGAGCCTGCAAAAAAGAAAAAAAAAGCACCTACTTCATGACTAATATGTAAAAGTAGTTCTGTCACTCTAGACTATTTATGAAGAGGGTATTGGGAGCACTTTGCAGACTCTTGGGGAGAGAGGAGACAGGCAGGGTGTAGTCTCCCACCTGGATCTCAAGCTCTGGTCTAGCCCCTCACTGGGTTACCCCCCTCCTGGATAATGGTTATCTAACCCTCTGTGGTCACTGCGCTGAATCAGATCCCCTGTAGAGAGGTGCTGGGAGCAGGGTGGGAGGGATCTCCTGGCTCCTACAAGCTGTAACTCAACAGGGTTGATGTGGGGGCAGATACATTCTTTCCTCTAACAGTTTCCAGTCTATGGAATAATCTAGTGTAAATCTAACTTTCCCATTCCACGGTTGGGACAACCAGAGGCCCAGAGGAGGGAAGGGACTCACCTAGGCTCCTGCAAGATAGAGCAGGGCCAGGTGCTTATCACTTAATCTTTGTGATGGAGGTCTCTATCCTCTCAAGCCATCTGGCTGAGAGCAGAGGAGAGTGGAAGCAGGTCTGGCTGCTCCTATCCAGGGAGAGAAAGTCCTCTGTGGCCCCTACACACACTCCTCAGACCAAGGGGCCACCTGGTGTGCAGGGTCTGCCTAAACAGGCTGTCCTCAGGAAGGAGAAAAGTGGTCTAGTCCTCAAACCATGGACGAGGAGTTAGTCAGGGGTAGTGGCTTTGGGGAATTGGAATTTTCTAGGTGATAAGGCCCTCCAGAGAAAAAGGATTGGTGGGGGGGGCACTTTGGAAAGAAGTGTTTTGCATGAGTCCAAATAAACTCACATACCTAGGGTTGCTAGGTTTAGCAGATTTATTTTATCTGGTCACCTTACTCATACCCCAAGCTCGTGTATTACTTCATGGAGATCTCGCTGGAACTCGCAGATACCCCACACTGTCTACCACACATCAGCTCTAGCCTGACTCTGCTCTGCTAGTAGCTGAGAAAATGGGGAGGAAAATCAACATTGGTCTCATCTTACTACACCTCACCTTCTGAATGTCTTCATTTCTAAAATGGCAGGCAGGAACCAGTCACTTCCCTCCTCGCCAGCACTCTCGGGTTTCCCAGGCTCCAACCTCGTGCCCAGCTTCAGGGTCAGACTGGCTGAGGCATTTTGTGCCCAGGTAGCCCAGGTTCCAGAATGTAGGCAAGACTCCGAGGAGCAGCTGCTAGCCTTTTCCTCTGCCTAGCTCTCCTGCAGGCGTGCTGCTGCTCAGACTCAGGTTGGGGAAAAGGGATACAGGCCCCTAGCCCTTGTTCTGCAATGTGGGGGTGGAACATGATCTTAAGGAATCATCCAGACCCTTCAAACACACGTATACTTTTCCAGGAGTGCAAACAGGCTCAGAGGTCATGTGATTCAGCCAGTCTTTTGAAGTGCTGCTCCCAATTCCCAGGGTTGGGTTGGACACAGGTGTCCAGACTCACAGGCCAGAACTCCTTTACTTATCCAAATAACGCTGCTTAGCCCCTGACCAAGCTTGGGAAAGGTGTTTCTGGTAACCTCCCATCCCTCCCAAGGTTTTAGTGTAAATCTAGATTTGTCTTGAACAATGTCAGGAGTAGGTGAGTGGGGGGCTGGGAGAAGGTCCACCAGGACCTTTAGAATGCATTCAGTTTTCTGCACTTCCCCCAGGCACCAGGCTTTCCCACCTGTGGGCTCAGCTTCTGGTCACATTTGCTATCTGGGTGACTCTGTCACTTCCCTCCAGGGAAAACCTATGCTTCAGCCCCGGGGCCTGAAGCCTCCAAGAAGCAAGAGGCCACAGGCTCTGTGCGTTTTGGCTACAGTGTCACTAGTAGAGTCTGGCCTCTTCCTTCCTCTGCCTTACTATTTTGCCACCTCCTTCATGCAGCCAAGAAACAACTGGAGGCTTTGGGGGGGGCGCCTTTTGGGAGGGAGGTCCACCCCAAAATGCTCGGACAACCGGGAGTTGTTGCCTGTTTGCTGTGCTGTGTTGCTAGCTACCGGTGGTGTCCCTCCCTTCATGGCTCCTCTCTTGCTTTCTTATGGTCACCCTAGACGTACTGTTCTGGACTAAGGGAAAACGACAGCTATCAGATGGTTTTGAGAATCTAAAGAAGTCAGTCGCCAACGTGGCGAAGAGCGGCCCTGAGCTAAGGGGGCGGCGGGGACGCGGAGCGGAGCGACCTCACGCGCTGCCTTCCCGCCGTGTGAATTCCGCGAGCACAGCACGGCCTCCGCCGGGCAGGGGGACCCCACGCGCGCACACTTTTCTAATTTTATTCACAAACTCTGCCAGCCTCAGGGAAAGCTGCGAGACGCGCGCAGTCGCCCCTCTTCCCGTTCCGCCATCGGGCTGCAGCTCTGCGGTGGAGAGACAGTTGTTTGGCCGAAGCCCGGACATCCCCGACCCTTTTCTTCACCCAGATCCCCGCCTGTTCCTGAGCGATCGGCTCCCTTGGCCCCGGGCGGAGGCGGGAGACTCCAGATCGGGAGACCTGCGGGGACGAACCTCAGGCGGCGGGGCTCCCCTCACACAGGAGCGGGACCCCGGGTCAGAGTTAAGAGAGAGGCCGGACCCACAGCAAGCACAGAAATGACAGGGCTTCCCGCGTGTGCGCCTTCGCCCCAGCAGACCACCCGCCCGACCCAAGCACCTCTGAACTGCTCCCCACACCTCCACGGACGCTCCACTTTTCCGAGAAAATGTCTTTCTGTCCTTTCACCAGGCCCAGCCCCGGTCGCCTCCCGGCCCCCCTATCCCGGGACGACGTCGTAGGGGGCTCCCTTGAGCCCGGTCCGGCCCCAGCCCTGTGCCGCGGTTGAGACCCGAACGAGCTGCGGAGCCTGTCGACTCTGGTTCGCGGGAAGAGGGTTGCGGGCCCAGGCGAGGACAGCTCGGCTCCGCAGCCGCCCAACCTGGGGCCCTGGCTTCGCAGCGGCCGCAGTGCGACAAGCTCCCCTAGCTGGGGAGACGCACAGCTGCGGGCAGGGGAGAAGGGGACGCTCCCAGGTGTGTCGGAGCGTCAGCCCCATGTCTGAGCGCTCCTACTGTCTAAGTGCGCCCTGCGTTTCTGCGAATGAGGGTCTCTTTCTTAGTCCCTCCGAGGACGGAGCTGTTTGTCCTCCCTCTGCGTGCGTGTGCCCCTCCCGACGGCAGTGGCTCTGTGTGCCCGTCCGACCCGCGCCTGTCCCGAGTGCTCCCCTGCCAACCGCACGACCTGCGCGGGGACTGCCCTGGAAGCCTCGCCTTCCAGACACACCGCTCTGCCCCTGAGCCGGAAGCGGCGCGACGTGCCTGGGCCTGCAACCTATTCCAGGCCTGCGGCGTGACCCTGGCGGGGAAGGAGGATGCGTGAGGGTGCAAGCCTCGGGGTGTGTTTGGGACGCGAGCGGGGAGAGGGGACAGCGCACAGGCAAGGCGCAGCGGAGAGCTGGCAAGAGTGTAGCGGCGGCCGCTTGCCCACCAACTGCGCCGCCTGCTGGAGCAGCGGGACCCCGAGACACCAACGCCCTTCCGCAGCCTTGGCGTGGGGCAAGGCGGGAGGGAAGGGAGGAGGGGGCCTAGCCGTCCGAATCCGGTAACCGACGCAACATACACACACAGACACACACACGGAGGGAAGGGAAGGGAGGAGGGGGCCCAGCCGTCCGAACCCGGTAACCGACGCAACATACACACACGCACACACACACGCCTTCGCGGTTAGCCTTTCGGAGCTCCAAGCCCGTGCGGAACCGCGTGAGCCCCACAGAAGCAGAGCGAGGGGACCAGAAGGAGTCCCGGCCGGGTAGACGCCCGTGACGGATTCCTGGGGCACAGCGACCTCTGGAGGAGCGGCGCGTCCACGCAGAGAGTCAGGAATAGGAGGACCGGGTCTAGGATCAGAGGGCCCTTTCTCCACCCACCCCTTTGGCAAAGTCATCCAGAGACTCATAAACTCTGGACTCCTCTTTGCTCATGCTTGCTTCCTTTCCCAACCTGTACTCATGCTTAAGATCCTTGCCCAAATCCAGCCTCATCCAGAAAGAAGGCTTCTGGAAAACCCAAAGCAGCTTGCCTTCTTCCTGCTCTGATCTCAGAACTGAAAGGCTGAACCCTTGACAAGATCGCTGGCACCCCAGCGCTGCACAGCGGACCTGCTTCCTGCCTCGCCCTTCTCCAAAAGACCGTTAATCCATGCACTCCACCCACCCTTTGCACTGCATGCTGGGTGTGCTGTTTTTCTTTCCCTTCAGTAAATAAAAGACAAGTCATTTATCCCAAAATTAGACTGCAGGCTTTCAAAGTCCGTTTCCCAGAGGTGGAAACCCAGAGGGAAGGCTGACTTGCCCAAGGTCACACAGCAAATTGGTAGCAGAGGCGGAACTAGATCCCTAACCTCTCATTTCCCAAGCCCAGAGCCCTCTCCATTTCACCTAGATGTAGGGAAGGGCTTATTTTGAGGGGTAAGGCCTGGTTGGGGTGTCCAGGAGGGGGGGGAAACACAGGAGAGAGAATGGGGTGGAGGGAAGCACCACCCCAGGGTGGGGCAGGGAAGAAGGAAGAGAGGACGAAGCTGCCCTGGAAACTTGTCACTTGTCACTCGCTTTCCTCAAACAGTCACTTACTTTCCTCAAGCCCAGCGCAGATCAAGCTACTTTGAAGGACTCTAAATGTCAGGGGTTGGCTAAGTGTCTTCCATCAGGAGGTGGGTGGGCTGGAGGCTGGACACAGCCTCAATTCAGGCCAATATCGCCCTCCCCTCTGCCCTGGGAAGGGGGAGATGGGATAAGAAATCTCTGCTAATACACACCCAGGGGTGTGTATTGTTGGATAAGACTTCCCTTCCCACGGTCCACATGGTCCTGACGGGGCTGTCCAATCTCTGTCCTTCACACTGACTTCCAAGAGTAGACTGCCAACCCAGCAGGATCAACCATAATATTGCAAACCCAAGGCCCAGCAATTGTTATTGGCAGGAGTAAGTGACCTAAAGCAAGCCAGTCACTCCTTCTGTAAGATTTGATATATGAACTCTGGGACTTCAGGAGGGGTGCTTCTCCTTTTGGACTAGAAGATCACATGGACAATGCTGTTTGACATGGAAGCCCATACACAGGGGGTAAACAGCTTAAAGAGAGAGACAGCTTAACAACAGTGTGGCATCCACTGTCTCTGCCCCAAAACTAGAACCCTTAGACTTTCCAAACACTCTAAAGATATTCTCCCTTCTCTTAAGCTACGTGTAATGATGTTCTGCTAGTTTGAGTTGAATTTCACAAACAACAGAGCCACAAGAGAGAAGGATCCCGGGTCCCTGAAACCTTTGAGGTGCCACCCTGAACTGCCTCACAGACTTATGGGAAAAGGTAACATTTCAATATGGGTTAAACCACTGCTGTGGAATTTTCTTAGGGGGGAGGGGGTTGTGGCAGTGGTGGTGGAGTCCGTTACTCATAACTGAACTTAACCCTAATGAATACCAGGAGGGGGGTGGGAAAGATGTCCTATAGACACAAAAGACCAATCTAGGATCATTAGCCTGGAGGATAAAGGGCTCAGGGTTGACACAGCCGCCATCTTCAAATCTCTATAGCGCTGACCTGGAGCATAGAGACCAAGGTGGAAGGGAGTCTGAAGGTTGTCAGGATCTCCTTCCATGGAGTTCCAGTATCTGGGACTCCATGGAAGGAGAGCCTTCTAATAGGGCTGTCACTCATTGAGGTGCTGGGCTATACTGATGGGAGTGAGCACCCCATCCCTGGAAATGTGTGAGCTGTGGCTAGGTAGTCACTGGATAGGAATCTAGGTACAACAGACAGACTATAAGTCTTAGAGATGGGTTAGGATCATGCTTCCATCATGTATTAGTCTCCAACAAATAACCTTTCTAAGCCCCAGTGTCCTTGTTCATGAAGGATCTAGAGAGCTGGGTCAGAGACAGAAACCAAGGAAATTTCCTAGCCTGTCACCTCACAGAGACTCCTGATGCCTAGTATTCTAGCGGGAGCCAACTATGGGTCAGGAAGCCTTGTCAAGGATCTGTGCTGACCTCTCCAGCCTTGGCATTTTTGAGGATGCCTGCTCCAATCTGCCAGCAGGATGGACCTCCGCCTGGTTTGTTCCTGAGGCTGGAGAGGAGCAATGGAGCCCAAGTTGAGGGGCCTGAGATCGCCTCCCATCCCTGCCCCTCCCCTCCCAGGTCCTCCACTTCCTCATCTGACATGTAAGAAGGGTATCCCCTGTTTTGAAGAGTCTGGCTCAGAAATCAGGACTCTTAACTACTGTGCCCTACCCACAATTCCAAAGGTGAGTGATTGCCATTCACAGCAATCACTGATAACCATGTTTCTGCATGGTCTTGACCTGCTCAAGGTTCCTGCTCATCCTGGTCTCCGTCAGCCAGAATGGTACCATCTGCTACATGAGCTGATGCCACAGACCTGGGCCAACCCAGACACTCCTGGGCTCCTGAGGGCCTTGTTTTATGACATCAGTTTGGCTCCCCCTTATTCATATGCACACCTCTCACAGGGCGCTTCTTCCTGGGTCTTCCTTCACCCTCTTCCCCCCGCAAAGCAGGCCTCTCCCAGTGAAATGGGATATCCAAGGCCAGAGAGGAGCAGATCTTAGAACATGACCCAGTGATCAGAAGGAGGTCACAACTGGGGACGAGGGATGGCAGAGAAGAGTAGACAGCAGCATTTGGCAGGAGGCCCGGAGGCTTGAACAGTGGAGGTCTGAAGACTGAGCTTTCTACACCTGCCACTGATGCCCAAGGCTTGGAGAACGGAGAAGGAGCCATCACTCTGGACAGATTGGTGACCCAGGCACAGACCCCACCCATGGTGGAGGTGGCAAGTGCCCAGGCTTCTCAGATCCAGAGGCCAAACCATCTGGTGAGGAACCCTAGTGAGAGGTTCTGATGGGAAGGTCACGGGGAAGAGGGCAGCGAGGTTTGAGAAAGTGGAATTCTGACCACAGTCACCAAGGGTTCCTTTGAGAAATAAAGTGGACACTGCCCAGAGAACCGGTGTGGTCATAGGGGGCTTGGTGTGCTGACAAGGACTGCGTGCAAATGCACTTCCAGGAACTTTTCCTGCAGATGGACCTGCATACATGGGACACATGCTGACTCTCACTGCAGCTGGTTCCAGAACACCAAAAGGTAGGAAACAGTGTAAGTGTCCATTGACAGGGGGTTGATCAAGCAAATAATGGCACATCTCATTAGGAAATAGAATGTTGTGTAAAATAAAATAAAAAAGTTCTTTATCTATTGATCTGGAAAGAGTCCAAGATATTTTATTGAATGAAAAAATTCAAGATACTTAACAGTGTAAACACATTTTGCTTCCAATTGTGTCTTTTTAAAGGAGAAAATAAGGTCTATTTGTTTTGACTTGTACATCTAGGAGGAAGAATAAAAAACTAATAAACATTATCTGTTGGGGCAAATTAATGGGGAACAAAAATGGAAGAGAGACTTTTCACTGAATACTTTTTTATAATTTTAAAGCCAAGAGAATATATAGCCAATTCAACAATTGAATAAATACTTTAAGGCAAACAATGGAATCATCCGAGTGAGTAAGGCAGAGTATGTAGAACATATGAGTAATAAAAACTGTAACTATGTGGTAAACACTTTCTATGAGCTCCAATCCAAAAATATGGCTGGTGGCTAATGTGAAAGGCAGGAACATTTAAGCCCGATCTAGTGGGTGCCTGTGGGTGCTAGCCCGTCAACCATCAGACAGGGAAGCAGGCGAATCTACTAGCTAGGACCCCAAACTTTCTACCTTACCCTTTTCCTCTTCTCTTTCCATCCTTTCCCTATTTCTGCCTCTTGTCTTGGTACCGCCTAAATTGCTTTGGAAGTAGTCAAACATTTTTAGCCAGCCAGGCTGAACAGGGATTAGGATGGAGGAAAGGGGGTTTCATAGAAACTGGAATAGCAGGTCTTCTCCCTTCCTTCAAAACCCCAAACCAGAGCTTACCTCCTTCAGGAAGCCTTCCTTGTGAAGCCCACCAAGCCCTGGTCCCTACACAATTCAGGAACCAGTCTGATGCCTAAGCTGGGGCCTGTGTAACCCTCAAGCAGGATCCAGACCTCTTGTCTTTAATCAATCTCCAGCCCCAAAACCTCAAGCCCAGACTCCAGACAAGGGGTATCTCAAGCCAAAGTCCAGTGTGTCCAGCCCTAGCGAGGCGCCCAGTGAGGGAAACAGGGTCGAATATCCTCACCCACCATCACAATGGCTTTAGCAGTTACAAAAGCATCATTACTCTGGCAGATAGGGCAAGGCTCTTTCAGAAGAGACCAAGGCTGAGCTCAAGGCAGAGGCTCCAACTGGTGAGTGACCAAGGTGACCTACATGCTCCCTCATCTTGTCAGCGCTCTGCATACAATATTGTCACCCACCTATATTTGACTCCTCTGAGCAGGGCAGTGTCTGATTCATCTGAGTCCTTAGCTGGGGAGGAACACACAGTCACGGAGCTTGGAGAGTGTTGGGAATGGCTGTGAAAGACAGAGGAAGGAAAGGTGTTGCCTAAGTGCTTGACCAGACCCCATATTTCCTGACCTCAGCCCAGCATGCTTTCCTCTATTTCCCTTTCACAGAGTAGATCAATTCTTGGCAGCTGGGACTGCCTACCCCATTCCAAGCCCCCCTACAATGGGGCAGCTACCAAGGGCTGCCAAGGAGAATGGAGGAGGACGGGAGATCTGGGAGCGCTTCCCAGGCAAGGTGGTAACTGAAGCCAGTTTTCCTCTTCCACACCAAGCAACTGGGTTCCTCACTGGAGCAAGTGACTTTCAGCGGCAGAAGCCACTCCCAGCCCCAAACAGCATCCAAATGGATCCCGGTCAGGTGCTTACAAGGTGGCCAATAGGTGGCGCTTTTGTCTCCACAAAAATGGTGAGGGGAGAGGAAGGGAGGAGGGGTGTACGGGGGGTGGGGGGGGAAGGGGTCTGAGTCAGGGAGCCCAGAAGGGGCGGGGAGTGGAAAACTGAAAGAAAAGGGAATCTAAAACTTGTCACTTGGCTTGGAATGTACATTTCAAGATCAGGGCTGGGGAGGGGGCCGTGGAGGGGATGTATATTAGGGTGAATGGAGGAATTTGGGTGGGCTTTGGAGCCAAGTTTCTACTTCCATTTGCTTCTTCCTCACAGGCAGAGAATGACTTTGGAGTTAAGTGTACCTGGAATCAAATTCTAGGTCAGTAACTTTGTAGCTTGACCTGGGTGAGTCACTTAACTTTTATGAGCCCTAATATCATATCCTGTAAATTGGAGCTGAGAATTCTAATAGTGGCACTCTGCATTCCAGGAATAAACTGTATTTGATCATGGGTTTTTTTGTTTGTTTGTTTGTTTGTTTGTTTGTTTGTTGTAATACACTACTAGATTCAGTTTGCTGATATTTCATCCAGGAGCTTTGAATCTGCTTTCATAGGTGGGAATGGCTATGTTTTCCATCTTCTCCCCTTCTTTATCAGGCTTCGAAAAGGTCATTAAATAGAATTGGAATGACTTCCATTTCTTCTGTGTTCTAGAACAATTTATATAACTATACATTATATACATATAATGTATAATATGTAACTATATTATCAAAGAAAAATACATTCCGTGATGGTTTCACAGAATTCATGGGCAAAACCAACTAGCCTAGGTGCTCTCTGGTGGGCGCAAAGGAGGAACAGTTTCTGACAGTGTTTTCTCTTTCTTCTGTACTAATGGGTCTAATGAGATTAATCACTCCTCGGATCAGTCAAGCCAGACAAGGTGGTCTACCACTCAAATGACCACCCCAAACTTTCAGAGTCAGCATGAGGCTACAATTATATGGCAAATTTGTAACCTCTGTGGAATAAGAAGATTTTAGCCAATGGTTGATTTTTTTCTATACCTTTGTTTTTCTGTTTTTGTTTTTTAAAGATTTTGCTTATTTATTTGACAGAGAGAGAGAGTGAACACAAGTAAGGGGAGTGACAAGCAGAAAGAGAGGGAGAAGTAGGCTTCCCGCTGAGCATGGAGCCCAGTCCTAGGATCCGGGGATCATGACCCAAGCCGAAAGCAGTTGCTTAACCAACTAAGCCACCCAGGCACCTCTTTTCTATAGCTTTGTATACCTATTTTCCTCCATCACCATGGCTACCTCCACCAAGCTATCATCCTTCTCTGCCTGGATACTGCAGTAGCCTTGTCATTGGTCTCCCCACAACACCCTATCCCAGATCCCCTCTAATAGTTTATTTAGGGCTATGAAATTTCTTCTAACCACAGGTTTGACTATATTCTGCAGAATTTTTTTTTAGGATTTTATTTATTTATTTGAGAGAGAGAGCATGACCAGGGGTAGGGGCAGAGGGAGAAGCAGGCTCCCCACTGAGCAGGGAGGCCTGATGTGGGGCTCGATCCCAGGACCCTGGGATCATGACCTGAGCCAAAGGCAGCCACTTAACTGACTTAGCCACCCAGGCGTCCCTATCCTACAAATTTTAATATGTGCTTTTCTCACCTTTATTAATTTATGGATGGTCTGTAGTTTCAATTTTCCTCTAACCTGAGAGTTATTTAAGTAAGCATTTTTTAATTTTCAAGGGCTTCTTTCAAAATGTGGTCCAAGAACATATTCTTATAGGAATTTATGAACATTTTTGGTTGTTGTTTTCAATAGTGATCTTAAACACATTCATATAAGCATATAATGAACCACTTACATGACCTCCGATATAAATATCAGAGACCTGATATTTAGAGTCCTCATTTACATCTATTGTCAAGTACTACTTCTTTAATCTTGAGACAAGGCAAAAAACAGTGTTGACTTTATAAGTAAATGCTGCATTTGGGCCAGTTGATGGCATGGCCTGCCATACAGGGAAGGCTTGCACTTCATTCAAAAGAAAGCAATGGGAGGGGCACCTCGGTGACTTAGTTGGTTAAGCTTCTGACTCTTGATCTCAGCTCAGGTCTTGATCTCAGGGTCATGAGTTCGAGCCCCACGTTGGAAAAGAAAGAAAGGAAGGAAGGAAGGGGGGGCGGAGGGAGGGAGGGGAAAGAAAAGAAAACAATGGAGGATGAATTTAGTCATCATGGCTTAACACACCAAACCCAAAAGACCTGTAATGGAGCAGTCAAGGCCACATTTATGGTGCAAATGATTTATTTAGTTTCAACAAAATGGTATCTTCTTTTACATATGATTAATGTTATATGAATTTTTATTTTGTAGCTCTGTTTGAATTTAATTTGTGAATAAATTTTTGTTTTCCAGTTGCATAAGAGACACAAGTCTAAGGATTTGATACCTGCCCATGTTAAATGACATTATTATAAAAAGTAAGGTCAATACTGGGGGTCTACAGAATTTTTTTTGTTTAAAAGAAGACCACTGTAGCCTCCTGTATCTTGCAAAATCCTGTCCAGCCTCATCCCCCAGAGAGGTCCTTCACATGGGCTTAAAACCAAACCAGTCACTAAAAGTAGAAGGTTTTCCAGGTTGTGCATTTTTTCCTCTGCCTTCCCAAGTGAAAGCCCATGGGCATGAAAAATTGTCCAAAGGAGGCTCTCCATTGATCTGCTTACCTATGTCCCTTCCAAGGATGTCACTTTCCTATGTACTCAATTTTCCCTGTGCCAGCGTGATGTTGGCCACTTTCTTGAACTGGGTCCAACAGACCTTCTAACCAGCTCAGCACCATCCTGGGACCAAAGCCATCCTTCCCATCCTGTCCCAAGTCCTCCTAAGTTCGGAGGCTGCCCTCTCAGCTCACCGATATATTCCTGTAAGGAACTCAGAACTGTCCCCTGCCTTAATCCTCCTGCCAAAACATGTACCCCTCATTTCCATAACACTGACCCACCTTCCCAGCTTCCCCATACACAAGGTATACTGAACCCATATAACAACCTTTCATTCCCCTCTTCCTAACCCCCCCAAAATAAGTCTACAAAGATACAGCTTTGACTCAAACATTTCATATTCAAAGTGCACACTTAGCTTCTCATACTACAGTAATCATCTTAATTTCAGATGTGTGAAATTTCCCCCCAAATTTACCTCAACTGAAATAAATAAATCAAGAAAAAGGATGATGTGGGATCCAGGAAGCAGAGAATCCAACACCGGATAAAGATGGAGGGAATTGGGGCACCTGGATGGCTCAGTGGGTTAAAGGATTGAGCCCCAAAACACACTCTCAGGGAGCCTCCTCACCGCCCCCTGCCACCTCTCTGCCTACTTGTGATCTCTGTCTGTCAAATAAATAAATAAAATCTTAAAAAAAAAAAAAAAGATGGAGGGAATTCCAAGAAATCCCTAGGATAACAGTGAAGGGAAATTTCAGGTCCACATCTGAGCAGCAGACATGGAGAGCAATCAGCTCAGACTGGATCTGGAGGACAGAGAACTCTGGGAGAGATGCCCCAGGAAAGGAAAAATACAACCACCGAAAGCCATGACAGATTTCCTGATAAATTTGACTTTGTGAAAAAGTTACCACAATGCTTTTGGAAGACACAGGAAGATTTAAACATAGGTACAAAGAAACCTAAGCAAATGAAAAAATAAGGCATTGACTCCAGGAGAAATGAAAACTTTCCAGAAGAAGGAGGAGGAGGAAGAGGAGGAATAGGAGGAGGAGAAGGAGAAGAATTATAGGCTTGATACATTAGCACCCTATCAGAGAATAGTATTTACATGGTAGTAAGATGTAAATGCCAGAAGTGGGTAGTTTGGCAGGGATGGAAAGAAATAACCATTTTAGAGGTAAATGATTATTACAATAGGAAGCTAATCATCACTGTTTCAAGAGAGAGGAATATAAGCATGGAAATGTGGGGTTGTCTGTGGAGCTCAGATGGTTAAGCTCCTGCCTTTGGCTCCATGATCCCAGGGTTCTGGAATCTAGCCCCAAGTCAAGCTTTCTACTCAGCGGGGAACCTCCTTCTCCCTCTCCCTCTGTCTGCCTCTCTCTCTCTCTCTCTCTCTAATAAATAAACAAAATCTTAAAAAAAAAAGGCATGGAAATGTGGAACTATATTTCAAAGGAGACAAATAGGAATTGAAAGTAGATGCTTCTAGGGAACAAAACAGGGATCCTGAGAGTGGGCAAGGCACTATCATAGGACTTTGCTATTTGATTATATGCTTGTTTCAATTTAATAAAAACAAAAATTAAGTGTCAAAGATTGTCTTCAGATTAAAGATGACTTCTAGTTTTCTACAAGAATGAAGGGGGAAATATTTACTTAAGGTGTCTGAAGGCTTGGATGCCTGGGTGGCTTACTCAGTTAAGCAACTAACTTCAGCTCAGGTCATGATCCCAGGGTTCTAGGATGGAGTCTGGCATTGGACTCCCTGCTCAATGGGGAGTCTGCTTCTCCCTCTACATTTCCCCGCTGCTCATGATTGCTCACACGCTCTCAAATAAATAAAATCATTTTAAAAAAAAGTGTCTGAAGACTCCATTTAGATTATTTTCTCCAAAAAGGGGACAGGGAGAATAATTGTGAAAACTTACTTCTAGATAAGTCATTGGTGCTTTTAATTTTTTAAAAAGATTTTATTTATTTGAAAGAGAAAAAGAGAGAGCATGAGTAGGGGGAAGGACAGAGGGAGAAGCAGACTCCCACTGGGCAGGGAACCCAACATGGGGCTCAGATCCCAGGACCCTGAGATCATAACCTGAGCCCAAGGCAAATGCTTAATGGAGTGAGCCACACAGGTGTCCCTGATTGGTGCTTTTTTTTTTTTTAAGATTTTTTTTTATTGGACAGACAGATCACAAGTAGGCAGAGAGGCAGGCAGAGAGAGAGAGGAGGAGGAGGCAGGCTCCCTGCTGAGCAGAGAGCCCGATGTGAGGCTCGATCCCAGGACCCTGGGATCATGACCTGAGCCGAAGGCAGAGGCTTTAACCACTGAGCCACCCAGGTGCCCCTGATTGGTGCTTTTTAAAGAGAGAGTGGGATTAGAGCTTCTGTTTCTGTTTGTTCAATATCTACCAAAATGTCAAAATTCTTAGAGTATGCTATGACATATTCTGTGAGGGCATAAATGGTCTCAAATGTGATTCTGTATTGGCCTAGGAGCCTAGGACAGGGCGTGGATACACATAGCAAGTCTTGATGCGTTGAATAAAGGAAGATTAAAGAGGCAAAAAAATCAAATCAAATCAAATCTCTGATTTTCCACTTCAGTGGTGACTTTTCTAGTATTTCTGTACAGACATTTCCCACCTAGTCCTCACAGTTCCAAGACCCTGGCGACAGAGATCTGCAGAGCAGTGGCAGGAATGGAAATCCGAGCTCACAAGGCACTTCCTGGCTTCAACAGACTGCGAAGGGTTCTCCCCTTCCCTACACAGTTCTTGGATTTGGAAGGATTTATCAAGAGGTTCTCTGAGGACTGCGAGTGGGAATGGATAGGAAGGTGCCGAAGTACTGTCAACCTAGTCATTATTCAGGAAGTCAGAGACAACAGACCCCAGGGAGTCAGTCAGTCAAGTATTAAGGGAAGGGCTGCTATGTTTCAGGCAAATTAGTTCTGACTCTTGCTCACGGGTTAATAGCTGAAGGAGGGTGTCCACTCAGGTAATTTCATTCCACCCAGTCTGTATCCAGTGTCCTACCACCAAAGAGGGCCTTTCCTGCCTTCTCAAATTTTTTGCCCTTTCTCCCCTAGAAGCTGCTGAGTCTCTACCCTCACCTTCCAACACCACAAGAGAACTTTAAATTCTTGTAACTAAAAGAAGTGCACCAGGCATGTCCAACATCCAACACGCAAATCACGTTCACCGTGGACTCAAGACACATCAGCCCATCCCCCGCCCCCAATGCCCAATCCAGGCCCTGCTAGACTGTTAGTGCCCGGGCACCTGGGAAAGCCTGAGGATTAGCATTTGGGTCAGCACCAGGGAGCAGGACAAGGTGAAAGTCCAACTCCCTCAAACTGCAACTAGGAGTCTCTCCTTGGTGCTGCCCTGTCCGTGGTGCTGGGGACGGTCAGTAGTAACCAGTTCTGGTTCTGGCTGCCTCAGCTCAAACCTAGCAAGGGAGGTAGAACAGGAGGCATACATGATGAGGCACAGTCCAGCTCCGGAAGTTGGGCGGGGGAACATGTGGTTCACGATCCCCTTTCTTAAAGTGGGGAGCTTTAGACTTTTAAATTGAGCCCCCAGCCTTGATCTGGTGCCTTTCCTTCAGAATACTGTGCATACTAATCAGCTGGGAATTTTGTTAAAATGAAGAATCTGATGATTCAGTGGGTCTGAGGCGGAGCCTGAGATTCTGCACTTCTAACGAGCTCCCGGGTGATGCTGAAGGTCTATGGACCACAGTTTGAGTGCAAGGCCCTAGAGCACTCATTTCTCTGAGGACTGAGGACTGATCCATGAGCCCCATAAGGCAGGGATCTTGCCCATTTGCTTAGTGATGTATTTCCAGTGCCTACACAGTGCTTTGCACGTTGAATAAGTACTTGTTAGAGGAGTGGCCAGTACTCCCTTATCCATGGGAGCTGGGAATAATC
This sequence comes from Lutra lutra, assembly GCF_902655055.1. Taxonomy (NCBI): domain Eukaryota; kingdom Metazoa; phylum Chordata; class Mammalia; order Carnivora; family Mustelidae; genus Lutra; species Lutra lutra. The sequence continues at coordinate 160,257,144 of NC_062281.1, forward strand.
TCACACAGCAGACAAACCCCCTAACTGAATACAATCATGTGCACACCCCTACCAGCTTCTGGGATGCAGCAGGTGGTAGCATTTTGCTAGGCCCACAATGTGCCCAGCTATGGCTTAATCACATCCTAATCCCACTTCATGAACCTTTGCCTGATAACTGACAAGAGGCTCACCCCGTGGCAACCCAAGATCCCATACAAAGCTCACTCTCTATCTCCCCAGATAACTCCCCCAGGTCACCAACCAGCACACCGAGCCCAGAGAAGAGTTCTTCTTCTTCTTCTTCTTTTTTTTTAATCAAACCAGCTTTAATTAAAAAAATAATAACCCAATAAGTCCTACGTTTTTCAGACGTTGGGGCAGCCCACCAGCCCCCCTTTCAGTCCGGAGCCCCTGGTCCTTCTACTCTCGGAGATCTGGAAGAACTGTCCTCCGGGACTGGAATAACGCAACCAGGTGTGTCTGTTTGGAAGGGGCGCTCTCTCCCAGTAAGACAGGTGCAGACGGGGAAGGGAGGGGTGGGGGCAAGTCTGTGAGGAAACGGAGCAAGACAGCAAGGGAGTCAGGAACCCAGGAGTCTGACCTCTACTATGTTGTGAAAACACGAGGGAAGGCGGAAGAAGTTTGGAGCCAGTCGAGGAGGCGGCGTGAGAGCGAAGGTCTGGTTTCCGAAGGCTCGGGGTTTACCAGAAGCTGGGGAGGAAGCTCGCCCGCGGCGATCCAGCTCCGGGACTTGAGACCTGATACGGCGTCCCTGGGGAGAGCGCCCGGAGGAGGGCTCACAGTTGGGGGGGCAGGGGGTGGGTCCAGGGGAGAGACGGCTGGAGGGTGCCCGGCACGGGGGCAGCCAGGTGTCAAAGGTGGGCTGGCTCCCCGAGGCGCGCTCCGAGACAGGCAAAGACGGGCAGAGACGGGGGGGGGGGGGGGGGGGGGGGGGCCGCGGCGACTCACAGGTAGCGCTCGAGCCCGGGCGCGTAGCCCGGCGGCCGCAGGTAGGCCTCCCCGGGGCCCAGCGGGCCGAGCGCGGCGGCGGGCCCGGCCAGCGCCAGGAGGGGCTCGGCGGGGAGCGGGCCGGGGCCCGGGCGCTGCGCAGGCAGCCCCAGGCGCTCGGGGCCGGGCGAGTAGAGCGGCGGGGAGGCGGCGGCCGGGCAGGGCGGGAAGGCGGCGGCGACGGCGTCGGGCGCGGGGCAGCAGGGCGGCTCGGGGGCGCCCAGCCCCGCCAGCTCGGGCGGCAGGCTCACCAGGCTGTCGACGCTGAAGAGGCGCGCGGGCGGCGAGGGCCCGGGCGCGGCGGCGGGGGGCGGCGGGGCGAGCAGCGCTGGGCCGGGCGCGTAGGGCGCGTAGGGGAAGGGCGGCGGGCCGGCGGCGGGCAGCTCGGCGCGCTTGAAGCGCTTGCGGCGCCGCAGGAAGCTGCCGTTGTCGAACATGTCGGCGGCCGCGGGGTCGAGCGTCCAGTAGTTGCCCTTGCCCGGGTTGCCCGGCTCGCGCGGAACCTTGACGAAGCAGTCGTTGAGCGTCAGGTTGTGGCGGATGCTGTTCTGCCACTTGCGCGGGCTGTCGCGGTAGAAGGCGAAGCGCTCGGTGATGAAGCGGTAGATGGCGGCCAGCGTGAGGCGGCGGCCCGGGGCGTGCGCCAGCGCCATGGCGATGAGCGCGATGTACGAGTAGGGCGGCTTCCCGCGCTGCAGGGGCCGCCGCCGCCGCCGTCCCGGGCCCGGTGCGGGGGCGGACTCCGGCTTCCCGCGGCCCGCGGCCGCCTCCTCGGGCTCCGGTCCCGGTTCGGCCCCGGCGAGTGGCGACGGCGGCGGCCCCGACGGCGCGACCGAGGGCAGGGCGGGGAAGCCCGAGAAAGCGGCGGGCGGCTCCATGTCGCTTCGCCCGGTCATCGGGATGCGGCAGCCCCTGCCCGCGCAGCTCGGAGAGAGCAGGGGCCGCCGACCCGCCTTATATGGACGCGGCCTCTCCTCCCCCATCCCCCCCAAGCCTGGGGAGAGGGCTCGGATCTTCCCCCGCCGGCCAGCGCCTCCTCCCTGAATCACTTCCCCAATCCCCTTACCACGTTCACAGTCCCCTGCCACCTACATGTCGCCCCTCCCTTGGTCTCTTCCCTTTGGGTCAGTCCTTCCAGACCCAGCCTCAATCCCTTCCCCATCTCCACTGGGTCGGTCCGGTCCTGGCCCCATCCCCCTCCCCCCCTCTGCGGGCCTCTCCCTCACCTCCCTTCTCTTTGGGTCAATGCTAATCACAAATCCACCCACTCAGTGTACTCTTTGGGGCCCCCTCCCCACTATGCTCCTCCCCCGTCCGTCCCCTCCGTCATTCTCTCCTAGCCTTCTCCAGGTTCTTCCTACCCCAGATGGGGTAGAGATGAAAGTTCCCCAGGACCACCTTGCCAGCCTTCAGCGTCCTGACACCGTGCTGGTCTTGGACATTAAAAGGGTAGGGTAGGGGCAATGGCAGAGCAAGAAGGCCTACTTTGTCCTGGGAGAGGACATTTGGTGCTCCAGGGTCACCACCTCCTCTCTCTGCTACCTCCCACACGACCTTGTCCTGTCCAAGCCATTTGTAAGCATCCTTTGAAAACACAAAATCCTGAAAAGTGATCCAACTAGCATATTTGGGGACCATGGGACTGGCTGCTTTAAAATCAAGGGCCCCCAGTAAGTCCATAATTTGAAGTTGCCTTTCTGGCTGCCTCTTGTCTGTGTGCCTTCTGTTCTAGAGAAAGTGCTCCCTTTCTCTCTCTGTCTCTCTGTCTCTCTCTCTCTCTCTCTCTCTCACACACACACAGAATACACACTGTGGAGATGCACAAAACACGGGCCTACACAATTCAAAGTTCCAAGGACCAGTTGCTGGGTCAGAGAAAGACCCCCAAGTGCTTCCACAACCTGGGGTCTGAGAAAACTGCTTAGTGACCCCAAAAAGCCACACTCACATTTCACTGGGGAGGGTGAGGGTTGCCTTAGCGATTTTTATTAAAGACTCACGCTGGGAAACACCACCTACTACCACCATCCAGAGGAGATGTCTCTCTGAGTTTATTTCAGGAAATCTCACCAAAGTGACAGGAGAACCAGCCCTAGCTTGAAGGGAATCAAAGGATGAAGACGGCTTGCCTTAAAGAGGCTTGTCTTGGGGGACAGGCAAGATCAAGGGAGCAGGGCTGAGGGTAGGTGAGGCAAGTGAAGGAAGGGCCAAGGCGGAAATTTAAGGGGGCACAAACTCGCAAGGTGGTGTGAGTGTGGGACTGGCACTTGAGAGCCTCCTTAAATGGGGGGCCCTAGATGCCTCATTCATCAGATTCTGGCCCTGGTGTGGCAGCCCTGGGGTGCAAATGACCAAAGCTAGCTACTGCAGGCCTGTGGCCGAGGGCTTCCAAAGTCAAACGGGAAGCTCAAGGCCCCCAATCTCCAGCTCCATAAAGTAGCAGCACCATTACTGAGTATTCCATTCGCTGCAATGCCCCGCTTTAGGGCAAACACCTTGTGAGGTCAGCACCGTTACAATCTCTGTTTTGCAGAGAAGGAAACTAAGGCTCGGAGAGGTTAAGGGATCTTCCTAACTTCACACAGCTAGTAGGCAGCAGGGCCAGAATTAACCCCCAAGTTCAGAGCACTAGCTCCATGACTCTCCTGAGAACACCATACTTTACAGTTGAGACTGCAGAAATGACTTCGTCTAGAGTTGTTCCAGCTTTCAGCAACTTTGGCTGCAGAGCTGAAGCCTGTCCTCTCTCCTGACCTCCGGGTCAGGATATCCAGTGTCCGCAGGACATCAGCCTCAACCCCGTGTCCCCCTGACCCCATCACAGTAAATGGGCCCTTGGCCATCACCACACAGAGCAGGAATGATGAACATCATTTTGGGCTCCTCTTCCCCCGTCACTCCCTCCATCCCAGCCATCTGCAAGTCCTGTCACTGTCACATGGACCTCAAATCCACCCCTCCTTCAGGTGTCCTGGCCTCAGTTTAGCCCACATCACCCACTGAGCACTGCCATGCCAGGCCCTTCGCCAGCACTCAGGGAAGACTGAAATGGAGAGACTTTTGATCTGGTGGGACGATGGACAGAGACAATTACCACTGTGGGAGAGGTGGGCAGAGAGGTCTGTAGAAGCAGAGGGGAAGGAGGAGATGACACTCAGCCACTGAGAGACGACCCCCCAACCCTACAACCGTGAGGATCGGCCTGGATTGTAGCACACAGTTCCTGCCCTTGTGCCCTCTCCACATTACGTTCTACTGCTGAGCACAGGCCTTACAGAACACAAGACAGTGCGGGCACCGTGAGCAGCTCACCAAAGACGAGCAACGAGCAACGGCAGCAGCAGGGAATCCAGTTGCAACAGCCATGTGACCTGGGCCCATTTTCTCATTGGAGCCTCAGTTTCCTCATCTGCCAAAGGGGGGCAATAACGAGCCCTGCCCACATTGTTAAGAGATTCAAATGAGATCATGTATGAAAGATGCTTGTCCCACAATGGCACTTGCTAACAGGAGATTTCTTTTTTCCTGATACCCAATTGGCATTTCCAGCATTAAACCAGGAAAGGAAGGAGAGAGGCAGTCCAAGAAGTGACTTCAGAGCCTGCATATTTTCAACCAGGTACAGCGTAACCCTGTAGCTGGACTGAGGCACAGAACCAAAGCCACACTCTTTCCCACCTTCCCTTGGGGCCAAACGCCCCTCTGGAGGCCCCTTACCATAGCCTGTCTCACACCTACAGATTTGCTAGGGGTGGGGTCAGGGGGGTTATGGAGAGAGGCTCTTATTAACTCCCATGGCTAGCTGCAATTTTCTTATACTTTCAATTTGCCAATCCATGTGTAGAGCCTGGGACATAGTATATGTTCAATAAATGATACTGAATGTGCGCTTAGCTATACTCATCCTGGGGAGGGTGGGGGCAGGGAATGGAGCCAAAGGGGTGAGAACCCAGACTTTTCCAGTTCTCTCTGCCTGCCTGTCCCCCCACCCCCCACACCCGCTGGGCCTGCTTCCCGGAGCCGAGCAGGCCTGTGTCAGGGGGTGGCCCAAGGGCTAATCCGTGTTTTCAGCGTGGCTGGGCCCTCTTTTCACAGGCCCTGGGCCGGACGGGATGCGGCTGAGCATCCGGGCATAAGATGGCTAGTGAAGGCGGCCCCTTTCTCATGGGCCTGGATTCCAGGCGGCCCAGCGTCTGAGTGGAGCCCCTGGGGCGGGAGGAACACAGTGGCTGGGCTGGGCAGTCCTTTGTCTGACCACGCTGGGTGGATATTCAGGCTGGCAGGAGGGATTAATGGCCAGGGATTGGCCCTGGGGCCGGCCTTCCCACTGCCCTTTGGAGGCCAAAGGCCCAGGTCAGGGCACACGGCGTTGATGGCTCCCTAGATAGGAATGGAAATTCCCACCCTGTCCAAAGCTGTTAGCATCAGACCCCAAGGCTCCCTGCCTCCAGCCCCACCCCTACAGAGGCACCATGAGCCAAGATGGGCTTCCAGGCAAGGAGCAAAGGATGCGGGCCAGACCTTCCCAATCATTCTCCCTGGGAAAGTCCTTTTAGGTCCTTGCCCTGAGATGCATGGCCCTTCTAGGAGGGCCTATGACTGCCGCTCCTGAGCTCTGGAAAGAAAGAGCTGTGTTAACCAGTGAGTCCAGGGGGCCAGCCTGAACTATCACCAAGCTTCTTAAGGCTTTCTGGAACATTCCTCAAATACCACTAGAGACCACTCTAGAGTCATTTACTCCTTAAGCCCCTCATCACAGCATCATGGATCAAATAGCCCAGAAGCTGAAGAAGGGGTTCAGGAACCAAAGAAACTTTCAGAGACACCCCACACCACCCCAACCTTCCAGGGATTCTGAGGGCTGCTGCACGGCCTCCTCCCTCTTCCCACTAAGACTAGAACTGCCCAAGATACTGCTCCTTCTTCAGGAGCCTGGGGCAGATGCTTCCAACCTAGCTGAAGGTGTTTGGGCCCCCATTCTGGTGTGGTCTTTTCTAACCAGACTGCTCTTGAAACAAGTAATGAAGGCAAGCAGCCCCAAACTTACCCACAGGGCCTGACCCCTGTGGAGTGTCCTCTGGGCTAAGGGGCCTGAACAAGGCGCAGGAAAGGGAATAAGATCAGGCCTGATTCTGGGGAGAGCATCAGAGAAAAACCCACGTGGAGGATGCTGCTGTGTGTGACTCTTCATTCTACAAGCACGTCTCCTGGGCAGATCCCAAGGATTTGTGTCCAGGCTGCCTCAGGTGCTGGGCTGGTGGGGAGCCAGACTGTTCTTGTCTTCACTGTGCCCAGGAGGGGACAGCCATTCTCCATACATGGTGGTCAGTGTGTGATGTGGGCAGAGAAGGGACTGTAGGGGCCCAGCCATGGGACCTCAGCCAGACTGGCAAAGTCAGGGAAGCTTCCTGAAGGGGGTAAATCCCCAGTGGGCCAGATTGGCAGGCCTCAGGCTGAAATAGGGCTCATTCTGTGCCCCCCATCCTCTCTGTCACTGCACATACCTTATCGACTCTCCATGGATCTGTCTCCCACACTAGATTGTACGCATTGTGGGCAGGTACAAATGTCACTCACATGGGGACCCTGGGCACTTAATGCAGGGCCTGGCACAAGCTGATGGTGTATAAACACATATCATGTGGCTGGAAGGATGGCTGGATATCAGAACAAGATCACCGAAGGGACAAAGATCTGAGAGCAAGAGGATGTGACCCCTTCCAGGAAGTCCGACACTTACTGTGTTTTTCAACAGAGAATTACGTGAGTGAACATATACAAAGTTGTTGAGACACTGCCCAGCCCGCCTCAATGCTGTGTGTTAGCTGTTGTTCGTTGTTGCTGCTGTTACTGTTATTACTCCCTGTGGTTAGTAGAGAGTGCCAAGGGACGGAGACAGCGAAGGTAGATGGGGGTCAGACTGTAGATGACTTTATTTGCCAGGCTAAGGAGCTCCGATCTTTTGAGACAACAGGTAGCCTTCGGAATTTTTCAGGGGAGTGACATGGTCAGATGGCTTGTTGTGACCAGTGTGGCCGCAGAGAGACTACAGAGGGAAGGGGCTAAAGGCTGAGACCAGATGGAAGGCTGAGCAGACAGTGAGGTAAGAACCAAGGCTCCGCCTCTGGGGGAGCATCAGACCCCTCGTTCCCATTCACTCCAGAAGGACAGAGAGGAGCCCTCCAGCTGCCCACCTCAGTGGCTTAAACCTCCACTGCCACATAGTCCAGGAATGGGCCGTCACCCCGTCCATCACAGTGGGCCCCTCTCTCTCCTTCTCCAACCACCTCCAGTCACCCAGACCCGTCAATTCCCAGCAGTTTCTCTCAGATCCGTCCTCTTCTCTGGTGCCTCTGCCTGGCGGCTGTTCAGGCCAATACCAGTTCTCACAGTGCCCAGGGCAGTAGCCTCCTGGCTGCTCTCCCATCCTCCCCCTCCGATTCCACCTCTCCTTGGCAGCTCGAGCGATGCCCCACTCCGCAGCCCTGCTTGAGCACCTTCAGGGGCTCCCCTGACTCGTGTGGCCGGACCCGTGGCCCCGCTGCTCACCAGTCGCCCGTGCCCGCTTCCCCTCCACACTCACCATGCTCTGCAGGGCCGCTTTCAGCCAAGGGCCAGGGCCTCTCCCACTCTGAGCCTTCGCTAACTGAAATGAGCACAGCCTGCTTTGGCAGCTTTAGATACAAATACAATCTCACTTATTTTTCCGACCAGCCCCTCGATCTCCTAAGCCCTTTATGAACAAGACGTCCCATCCCTCCCTCTGACAGACTCCCCCGACTGGCCTGCTGTACCCCTGCTTGCCCTTTAAGGGCCGCTTTCAGCATATAACCACTTTATCTGCTGGAACACACTGCCCAGTGTCCCCTTCCTCGCCCGTCCCCAGGCAGAAGGCCCGCTGGCACCTCTAGCCCAACCCTACCCAGAGAGACCCGAGTGCACGCCCCATGTCTCCCTCCCTCTGTGCCCTGTTCCTCCTTGGGCCTGATGCCAGGCTGCAGCAATAAGGCTCCATGAGCCTTGCTGAGTGAGTGAGGACCTGGCTGAGTGAATGAATGAATGAGTGAACGATGCGTGATCATCTAACAAATGACCGCACATGTCTGGAAAGGCACAGGATCCTGGTGCCTGGTTCCAGCAAGGACTGTGCCTCGTGCCTCCCTTGCCTCTCTGCTCAGCTCTGCAGCCCTGGGCCAGGACCCCCCATGCGGACCCTGTCCCTGCAGGGTCCAGGCTGGGTTCATGCTCAGACTCAGACAACGTTGGCTCAGCCCTGAGGGTGTAATTCCAGCCGTTCCTAAACCACGCCCCCGGCATCTGAAGTATGTTCCCTGTCATTTTGGGCTGTCAGCATCTGTGTTCCGCCATCTACCTCGTCCCCCACCCAGGGCAACCTCAGGGCTCATAGGCCTCCCTGCTTCTCATTTCCAGGGACCCTGAGGGGGACTGGTGCCATCGGCCAGGCTGGCTGAGCTGAAGAAACCTGGGTGGGAGAAGAGTGAGTCTGAATCCACCGCTAATTGCTACGTGACCCTGAGCTAGAGGTCCAGCTGCCCTGGTCCCTGCCGGACACATAAGCCCGTAGTGCCCAAGGAGCTCTGCGATGCCCCAGGCTGGGCTTCTCAGCCTGTGGGCTCCTGAGCCCAAGGAGGGCATCTGGAAACCACGTGGCCCCCAGAGCTGTCTGTCAAGGGGACAGACACTGTCTCACACATAAGGATGAAGGCTTTCCAAATGGAGATCCGTGCTGCCGTGATGGGCAAATTCCCACATTGTAATGTTTTGAATCTGTGGATACTGAAAGTACAACTGCTCTAAAATGGAGTCACTGAGAGGTATTTTGCCTCCCAGTTCTTAAACCACTGCTTTAGTCCACAGTACGCCTTCTTTACGGTTTTGGATATGGAGCTCCAGACAGAGAAGAGATGCACCTCAAGTCCCAGAACAAGTCAGTGCAATGCCTCGGACCCTGACCACTCCCATCCCCACCCCTGCCCCATCTCTGTCTGCTCCATACAGACTCAACAGTGTTTATTAAAGGCCTGCCTTGTGGCAGACTCTATGCCAGACACGAGAGAGCCAGTGAGGACCACCCGCTGTCCTACCCGCAGGGGCTGATGTTGTCTGGGAGGTGGGTAGGCATGAGGCAGGGAGAGAACACAGTGAACAAAGATTTTGTCCTAACTTCCTGGAGAAGGCACTGAAGGACTGGAATGAGTCCTTATGACATGAGGAAGCCATATCATAAGATTCCCGTTGTTTGCAGTGTGGAAGCTGGACGGGGAGTAGTTTCTCATTTAGGATGTTTTTGGCAGAAAGTAACAGAAAACATCAACTCAAAGTGATTTAGGCTGGAAGGAAATCTATTTTCTCCCTGACAAGAAGGTCAGAGGGAGGATGCGGTTAGGGCTCTAGCTCCCCTTCTTTTCTGTGATTCTCTTGGCTCTGCTATCCCTCATGGGTCGACTCCATCTTCAGGCTGGCGGCAAGAGCATGACAACATCCAGAACTACAATACTGAGTTCCAAGTGTCCGGAAGAGGAGAGCTTGTATCTTTCTAGGCAGGGCCCCTGGCCCCCTCACGCCCCCACCCCGTGTCCCCTCAGCGCTCATTGGCCAGAATTGGATCACTTCCTGTTCCTAAACAACTTCTGACAAAGAGGAATAAATGAGAGGTTTGACCAAGGCCGATCAGAAACCTACCTTCTCCCACAGCTAGAGACAGCTGACTGGCCCATGAGATGGGTTGCTGCATGAAAGGCAGTAGATACTGAGAAAAAAACAGGTTCTCTGAGGAAGAAGAGAAGTCCTCAACAAAGTCTGCTGCCAGGAGAGAAGAGAGAAGCATGGAAGCCCGGACGGGAGTTGCTTGACAGAAGTTGTGTGTCTGCCTCCCCACTTGGCTCCCAGCTCCTGGAGCACAAGGCCTGGGACTCATGCTCTGTGGAGCTGGGCACAGGAGTCCCCAAAGAGGAAGAAGAGGAAGAGGAGTGTTGGAAAAGGCAGTGTGTTTCCACAGTAGAAAGCATGGACTCCCATCTGAGACGCATCCCCAGCAGCGAGCAGGGAGGAACACCCCTATGGAAGGTCATTGGGCTGGGCGACCCGGGGCAATCATCTGGACCCCCTGGAGCCTCAGTTTCCCCTTCAGAGAACTGGGAGAGGATGTTCTCATTCTTCAGTAACATCCACCTCCCTACGGAATATTCAATCCCTATCGATTTGGTTGAGCCTCAGGGAGGGTGATGAATGTGGACGAGGAAGAAGGGGAACAAGAGGGAGCCACAGGCAGGTAAAAAGGCAAATCAGCTCCGACCAGCCTGTGAGATTAGGTGCATCTCCTCCCAGCTCTGCTTTCCACGACAGGCTGGCAATTTGAAATTGGTCACAGCGGGAGGTTTTACACCACAGATATGGGCAAATGCCACCAACCAGAACCTACCCCCCAACCCCAGCCAGCTGTTAAACATTCTCCAGCCCACCCTTTGGCAAGTCTTTAGGGATTAAAATAATAAAGCTCAGACAAGACTGATATGCTCCCTTGTGGCTGTCAGGAAACTCCAGGGATGGAGGGCCTAGCTCACACTCATGGAGCCCTGTGTCTGTGCCCGGCAGGAGGACAGAGCCCTACATAAAAGCTCTAACACAGCCTTGGGCCTGACCCTCCATACTTTCTCCTGACTTGTAATGCTGTCTTCCCACTGGTTGATTCAGTGAGGCCCCTGCTGGGACTTCATCCGGAGGGATGGGCTCCGTGATGCACATTCAAGGATGGTCATCACTGGGTTATTTAGGATAGGGGAAAGTTGAACCTGAAGCCCTACAGGAAGGTGGGGGTCCATTCCTCGAAACATCAGGCAAACACTGAAAGAAAATCGGGGGGAGTTTTTAATGACATGAGGAAATGTCTGTGACATAAGTTCAACATAAAAAACAGGGAACACAAGTATGCAGCATGATTCTGAGATTTACGTATACATATATGCATAAAAATGGAAGAGGCAGAAAATACACCAAAATATCAATAGGTTTTTTCTGTAGGTGATGAGTTTGGGATGATTTTTCCTTTTTTTCCCTTTAGGAATTTTAACTGTAATATTCACCAAGTTGTGTTTTGAGGCATATTCACTTGGCTCTGTGTGTGTGTGTGTGTGTGTGTTAAAACTGCAATAGAAGTTCTTTTAACTTATACAAATTGAATACACCAGAAACCAATAGCAATGATTGTTTCAGTGGAAGACAATGGTGCAGTTATGGGACAGGAGTGAAAAGGACTATCTCTGTACCATTTGCACCTTTTGAACTTGGAATCCTGTGAGTATATCATCTGTTCAAAGAAACTTCTTTTTTTTTTTTAAATAGGCATGAAGCTTGTATGAGTTCTTTAACAGAGGGTTTCTTTAACCAGAAACCAACCCCAATTCACAGATAAAGGAACGGAGGGCCGCACAGGTGGAGGGAGCTGCCCGGAGGCACCCAGCCAGAAGACAGGCCCCAGCCATAGGGCTCTCCAACTGTCTCCATCCCCAAGTGCATTCAACACATAGCATTTTCAAAGTATTGCTTCCCTGCAGATTCATTACCTCTTGGTAAATGCAGAAACTGAGCACACCCGGGCTCAGAACCCCCTGCCTCACCCAGAGATCCTAGAGCACTGGCTCCCGGCTTCCCATTGGGCCCCCTTCTCGCACTGCCCCCCCACTCCGCCCCATAGGCCAGGTCAACCTAGTCATCCTGTAGAATGACCCAATGAGGCCCAGAGAGGGTGATCACTTACCCCAAGCCCCTCAGCTGACCCCGTGTCTCCCAAAGGACCAGAACCCAAGGAAGAGAGAGCCCAGAACCTCAGGCTGGGAGAAAGAAGGGCTCTCACAGAGGCAAGAAGTAGCATCTGGAATGGTTTATGCCTTTGGAGCCGGCGTGCAGTCATTAGTCGAGTTTTGGCATATGTTTGGGGGCAATAACTGCATTCCCCCCCCCAGGATGCATTGTGAACCGCCTTTGCTCCGAATGTAATGAGTACGTTTCCTGGGAGGGGTGTGTTTGCGCTCCTCGCAGGCCTGCTCTTCTGCTGTCTGCTTGGCGTTAGGCTCCCTGCCTTCCTATTTTTAGACAGGTCCAACAGCCCCAGGACCAGCCTCGGGAAGCAACTGCATGCCTGGCCTCCCGGAGGGACCAAGGGCCAGTGGGGCGGCCTGCAAGGGAAAGGACCATTTGCTCCAGGGTTTTACTGTGGTCAAGAGGCACTTCTTTTCTTCCCTGTTCAAAGACTTCACCCTGGGGATTTTCCTAGCTTCAAAAATGGAGGTCTTATTGTTTTCGGTTTTATTTTTTTCTTCCCTGCAGAAGTTACAATGGGTGGAAAATACAAATAAATCCATCCCTTGTGTCCCTTCCCTCCAGCCCCAGGCTGCCACTTTCTCTCATTCTCCTTCGGGCTCTTACAGACCTAGCTTCTTCTGCTACAATGCCATTCCTCCTCTCTCTCTGCTCCCACCCCATCTGAAAAACTCAGCTCAGGCCACCTCCTCTAGGAAGCATTCCATATGGCCCTGTCCTGCCTACAGCTCCTAAGCTTCCTCCAGCACAGGCATGACCACAGTCGGTAGGGAATGCTTGGTCAGGGGGCCCCCCTCCTGACTTTGGAAGTCTCAGGAACTGTCCTTGTGTTATTCCTCTAGCAAGACTGCCAGCGTCCAACAGAGGGCCAGGGACAGAACAGACGCCACGTGGATGCTGACTAACCGACTGACGGATGAAATGAAGAAATTGATGGATGCAGTGACAGAGCATTGGAGATGAAGGTGGGGGGCATAGACTTGGCCGGGATTCTGAGATAGATGCAGGGAAGGCGCAGTATTTTCGGGAGTCGTTGCTTGCAAGCAACAGAACCCCAACTCAAACCAACTTAAGAAAAAGGAGGAGGGTGCACTGGCTTGTAAATTATTGTAAGGATGAAGCAGGATTTGGGGATGTCTGGAACCAAGTACTTGAACATCCTCTTCACGCTGGCTTCAATTTCACAGACCACTTCCTCCGTGAGGTTGGGGACCTGGCTGTTGGTGGCTTTATGGCCCCGTCCTTACAGTCCTGCAAACTGAGACAGAGCTACAATTGGGAGAGGGGGAAAAAGCCCCAGAAAAGCACTCCGAGGGGTCCGATTTGGGACATGCCTTCCCCTTGACAAATCACTGTCGGAGGGTGGCAGATCCCAGCTAGAGGAGAAAGAGTTCCTTCAAACATCCGGGGTAGCACGGCCATCACCATGGGGAGATCCCTGTGAGCTAGGAGGCTACCCCAATGTAAATCCGCTAGGGCCCCTAGCATTTCTGGAGCATCTCAGTACCCAGCCCACGTTAGGCTTTCTCGTACATTCTACCTTACAAGAACTCTATGAGATGGGTAGCCTTGTTCCCATTTTACCCCCAGGTGAGAAAGCAGAGGTTCAGAGAGGGTAAACGGCCCAAAGTCCCAAAGTTAAGGAGTCCAACAGAACCTCCTCCTCTGTGTCCAGTGAAAACTGCAGCCCAAGAGGGGAAGGACTTGCATGAAGTCAGAGTAGGTGAGTAGGATCATCATGAGCATTTAGTCACATTCTGTTATAGATATGTCATAGACATCTTTGGGGTATCTGCTCTGCTTGTGACAAGGTCCCTTCTGGCAGAAGGCCTGGCCCCCGACCCCCATGACTATGGGGAATGACTCCCAGAGGTGTAGGCTGGCAGCCTTGTTAGTACCATGTGACCCTATTCCCCTTCCCAAAGCTGACTGGGCCAGACTGGGACACTTGTTTCAGTTGGGCCAATCACCTTCTCTTGGGAATTTGGAGACAGCTGGACCTGTCAGGTGCTATGAGCAGTCCCTTGTAATCCGTTCCCCCTTTCTTTGTTTAAACTGACTCAAGTTGGACTTCTTGTTGTAAAAATAGTATCCTAATATAGCATGTAGCAAAGCAGTTCCTGGAAAAAGGGGATCATTGCATGAAAGCACGGGGTAACTTCAGTCCTTCTACGTGGTCTGATGAGGAGGCCGCTGGGGCTGGAATGGTCAGGAGGGTGTCCCTGGAACAAGTAGGACTCCTCTGTCCTTGAAGGATGAGAATCTTGGAAGCAGGGAGAGATGAGGTGGAATGCTTCTGAGGGGACGCTTGAGGTGACGTGAGGGAGACTGGTCTGAAGGAGTTGAAAATGCAACCAAGCAGGAAGGTAAAGTAGCAAACAAGAAAGGTGGTAGTCTTCTGGTCCCCAGGAGCCATCCAAAGCCATCCAAGGTGTTGGGTGGATGTAGGGAGGGATTGGGAAGCATTAAACACTGGGAGGGTCTCTCAGGCCTGGTTACAAACCAAATCACTGCAGTGAAAGCAATTATATCCCCCTGGGGCTCTATCTAGCTTGACATGGGACAGTTCACCATTTCCTGCCCTGCCCCTCACTGTGCCTTTGCTGGTGCTGGGAGCCCTTCATCCAGTCTCGGCGTGGCTCAAAGACCACCTTATCCTGACGGTCTTTCCTATCACCCTATCACCCTCCCCCAAACCCCAAAGTGAAATCCAGACTCTCTTTCTATAGATTCTGAGATCCTCTACGGCATAGTTTATATTATACTGACCTGTGCATCAGTTGTCCCCACTAAAATGTGAGACCTGAGCCCAGGAATTCAGATTGGATTCATGGCTTCTCTAATGCCCAGTGCTGGGGCTGGTCCACAGTGGGGAAAATTTGCTAAACACCTGCCCATACCCACTGTCCATACTGAGCCCAGGAAGAAGTGATGTGTTTGCTGCCTCCTTAGCAGCCTCCCTCCCCGACTTACCAATCAGGAGAGAGAGCAAGGTTTGAGGGGGCGGGGAGTTGGGGCTGCATACGGATCTTCCGTGTACTGCACAGGTCTGTGCAGGGAGCTCTCTAGGTTGTGAGGCAAGGGGGGCCCCCCAAGGGCAAAGTGGTTGGCAGCATCACAGGCCCAGCTGTGTCGGCCACCCGGTGGCCCCCACTCTTGATTCTAGTCTGATCGTTCTATGGGCCACAGGCATCAGGCCCAGAGGCTGGTGGACTATATAGTCAATAGCTCCAAAGCCAACCTAGTTGGGCCTGGAGCCCAGGAGGGCCTGGGTCACAGTAGAGATCAGTCTAATCTTCTGTCAGATGATGCTCCCCAAAGCTCTGGTTAATCTCTGTTAACCTGGAGTTTTACTCAGGCTGATCAGATGCACCCTAAGGCACACAAGGGGCCAGGAGAGAGACGGGCATAGCCAGATGAAGATACCAGCTGGTACAAAGTTTGGCAAAGAAGAAATGAACAGGAAATGAGTGAGCACTTCCTGTGTACCTACAGGTTCCAGCTCTGATAGACATTTCACCTGTTTTACCCAATAAACCTGGGAGCTAGTAATCCCTTCTCCGTCTTATATGCAAGGAAATAAGGACCTCACCATGGAGGTGGCTTGCCCTGCGGCAGATGGCTGGGAAGTGGCCCTGTGGGGACTTGAACACAGCTGGCATATGATTGCCTTCTCATCATGGAGTCCCATTGCCTTTAGAGGGTGTAGAATTAGCACCCCTTCTTCCCAGAACTTCATGGCCCCAAACCTTCAGCTCCCTACTTGTCAGCCCCCCACCTCACAAAAAACTCTCCACAGGCTGGTCCCCCAGACCACAGTCAGATCACCCTTGTCACGGCTACCCCTTTCTCTCCAGCAGTTAGTCCTGCAGGTGACTGTGTGTCTCACGTCTGCCTCTGCCATTGGACTATAAGCCCCCCAACAGTAGGGGCTTTATCTTTGCCACTGTTCTATCACCATCTGTTGACTCACTCAACAAATATCTACTGAGTGCCCACTCTGACAGCCACTGCGCTAGGTGTTTGGTATTTAATAGTGAAAAAAAAAAAAAATCCCTGCCTTTTGGAGCTTACCTTCAAGCATAGGCAAGACAATCAGCTAATCTTATAGTGTGTTAGGTCTTCGGAGGTATTAAGCATGATGGACAGAAATAAAATGTGGGGAGGTGATAGAAAGAGTAAGGGTGTGATTATAGGTAGGGAGGGCAGGAAGGGCCTAGAAGGAGATGAGGGAGGGAGCCATTTGGATATATAAGGGAAGGGCATTCCAGACAGTGGGAACAGCAAGTACAAAAGTGCTAAGGTGGGAGGGTCCCTGGTGTTTTCCAGGAAAAACAGCAAGAAAGCCAGCAAGATCGGAGCAGAGTGAGCCAAGGGTCAGGGCATGAGACCCTTAAAGGGGACCACAAGGGCTTCCCCTTCCCTCTGAGTTGGGAAGCCACTGGAGAGTGACAGAGAAGTTGATCTGACTTAGGTTTTAAAAGGACCACTCTGGCTATTGCAGTAAGAATTGATAGTTCCAGTGCACATTGGGGATTTAATAGGGGTTTTCAAGTGCATGAGCAGAGGGGAGTGAGAAGGAAGAAAGAACCACTATCAAGGGGAGAATCTGAAGAGGCGAACCTGAAGGACACTTCTGACCTTGACACTCCATGCTTCTGAGTCCAATTAGAAGACCTGAAAGGGAATGAACGTCCGCTGAGCAGATTTGACATGGTATCTTAGAAAATGTCCTGGGACATTGTAAGATCTTGTTGTGGGAGGTGTGTGACCCAAGTGCTGGTGGCCTCAGGAGAACTATGGGCTATGGCCCTCCATGGGCTAGCCTGTGTGTCCCCCAACTCCTGTCCTCTAGTTCAGACGGTGCAAGTGGGTGCAGCAAGGTTCCTGTCTCCTCCTGCCGGACCTCACCTGACCTTCAGGGCAGTCGAGCCTTCCTGGTATGTTTGGTACCTGCCTCCTGTGGCACAATGACAGCAGATGCCTAGGAGCCAGCCTGCGGGAGACACTGGCAGCAGAGCGTTGGGAGTGATATTTGGCCGGGGCCACAAGGCTGTCCAGAGTGGCAGGCTCTCTGTGAGCTGAGTCCTGGATTCCAGGAAGCCAAGGCCAAGGCAGGCCAGGAATTTCTTGCCTTAATTTTTGCCTCTAATTCCTCCCAGAAATGAGGCATGTCCGTCTTTAAATTCTCGGGTTTTTATGAGGCGATTATGGTGATTACTATAAATCTCCCGTGTGTTGTTTTCAAAGGGGCAATTAAGTGGAGGAACCAGGCACCATTTTCATTTCTCATTAAGTGATTAGGGTTTGTTTGGCAAATCCCAACATCTGTGGCTAGAGGCCGGCTCTGCGGAGCTTGACTGGGGCAGCGCGTGGCCTCCACACACAGGAAGCATCCAGCACTTCCCTTCTGCCCTGGCTTCTCCCAACCTGAAGGAATTGGAGGGGCTCCTTTCATTGCAGAGAAGAGGAAACTGAGGCACAGAATGGGACACCAATCCACCACTACTGCTCCACAAGCAAGCAATAGAGGCAGGTTCTGCCTTTCAGAGAAAGACTAACCATTACACCATACTTGCCATCTAAAGAAGGAGTTTTCAGTAAACCTGTTCCCACTGGCGGCTTTGCTTCTGGAAGGGACAGTGAAGACTCCTTCCTTGCTTAGTCATTCTCTCCGTCTGATTCTTCTTTCTCCTTGAACAACCACTAGTTTCAACAATATGCCATATGCTGTTGGTGTCCACCCAATGGTCATTCCTATCCTCCTTTTCCTTTGCCTACCTCCCACTAAAGTGGGTAGACAAAACTTCTCTTGTGGTTAGGAGAGACTATGTGACCCAGTTCTAGCCAATGAGATATGTGGGGGGGTTTTCTGGGGGACTTCCGTGTAGATTTTCTTCCTCCTTCAAGTTACTCAAGAAGAAAGCCTTTACTCCATACTTTCTCCCTCAATTTTGCTTTTCCCATCGGTGGTCTGTAGTGATACTTGGGGCTGAGGCAACCATCTTGTAACTTGAGGCAACAAACTAGAAGAAAGCCAACTGTTGCAGTCATCTACTGCTAAGTGATTAATCACCCCACAAAATTCAGTATCTTAAAGAAACAATTTATTATCTGTCACCATTCTGTATGTCGACCGGACTCAACTGGATGGTTCTTACTTGAGGTCTCTTATGTGGTTGCAATCTGATAGAGGTGGGGGCAGAAATCATCTAAAGTCTCAAGGGGCTGGATGTACTGGTTGGCTCACTCAAAGAGCCGGCAGTTGATGCTGGATGTCCAGTGGGAGCTCTGCTAGGGCCCTTGACCAGGACACCTGCAGAGGGGTTCTCCATGTGGCTTGGGTATCCCATAGCATGGCTGCTGTTTTCCAAGGGCAAGTGTTCAAGCTCTAATCATTTTAAGAGGTCCAGACAGATGCTACAAGGCTTATGATGTAACCTTGAAAGTTCAAAACATCATTTCCATCACATTCTATTGGTTAAGCTAATTGCTAAGGCCAGCTCAGATTGAAGAGGAAGAGAATTAGACCCTCTCTCTAGGAGAGGGAATGGCGAGCTGACATTGCAGAAGAGCAAATGACATGGGAGATATTGTTCTCTCCACCTTTGGAAAATGCAATTTACCATACCCACACGCTGAAGACCATGATGTGTTAAGCTGGAAAGAGTCATCATCCTTGTTACCTATAAGTCACTGCGGTGGTCCTAGGACTACCCTTTCTGGACTTTTCAAGTAAACAATGTCCTAAATGTTTAAGCCATTGTCAGTTGGATTTTCTGCCCAAATTTGGAGCAGGAGGCAAACATGATCAGAGAAGACTTCCTGGAGAAGGTGGGACTTAAACTGGACATTTCAAGACCATCTCAAGCTCTTAAACTTTGGTATCAGATACTCCTTGGTTTGAGTTCTATTTCTGCAATTAGCAGTCTGTGAGGCTTTCAAATCTTCCTCTGTGGGAACTTGAGGTTGGGATGGGACACAGTCCTCTGCGGTAGTGTGGCCAGTTTGCCTAGGACTTTCCACTTTTTAGCATCTCACATCCTGGGGCACCTGGGCGGCTCAGTCAGTTAAACATGTGCCTTTGGCTCAGGTGGTCCTGGGATAGAGTCCCACATTGATCGGGCTCCCTGCTCAGTGGGGAGCCTGCTTTTCCCTCTCCCTCTACTGTTCTCCCTGCTTGTGCTCTCTCGCTCTATCAAATAAATAAATAAATGAAGTCTTGAAAAAGGAAAAAAAGAGAGAAAAGGAAAGAGAGAAGGAAGGAAAGAAAGAAGGAAAGGAAGGAAGGAAATCTCACATCCAGAGAAGCCCTTCACTCCAGGGCAAACCGGGATGGTTGGTCAGATCTGTCTGCAGGGGATCCTCTAGGGGGAGCCCTTGAGGATTCAGGGAGGCCTGTGTCCCAGTGGAAGGATTAACATCCTGGCCAAGGAGTCTGTCCGCGGAGGCCGGGGATGCAGAGCCACCTCCAGGCAACCAGGCTTCATAGCCTTTACAGGTCGGGGACAGCAGAGGCCCCTCTGTAATCACAAGCCACATGTCCAGGCCTGGAGACGGAGGGTATAGTACAGAGTAGCAATAGCCTCTCTCCTGCACAGTCAGCCTGTCTCAGTCCTTTGAGTGAGTCACACTTGTGCCATTATCACCAGTGAGTAACATGAGATCATTTTAGGGGCTCAAGACATATAAGAACGGTGCTCAAGCCTGAGATACAGCTTTCCCAATTCAAGCCCCAGAACTGAAATTCCACCATTCACTCTTCATTCATGAGGTTCGAAGCAAAAGGGACTATGTTCCCAGAAGCTCTCACCTGACATGCCCACTTGGAGTGAAGAAGTCTATAGTCCTTTCCTGTGGAAGCGAGAGCCTTGAAAGGTGAAGAAGAGGTGCCTGAGGCTCGGGGATGAGGGAGCAAGAATGGGAGTCCTGGGGCACACTTTTGAGGACCTCGCCATTGGGCCAGTGTGGTAATAAGAGGGATAGAAGAGAGAACAGGGGCGGACACATCACTGGGGATGATACATTGGTGGCTTTAGTCCCCTCCTGAGAGCCCTCTAAAATGACTGTTAAGAAATAAAGAGGAGGGGCGCCTAGGTGGCTCAGTGGATTAAGCCACTGCCTTCCGCTCAGGTCATGATCTCAAGGTCCTGGGATCGAGCCCCGCATCAGGCTCTCTGCTCAGTGGGGAGCCTGCTTCCCTTCTCTCTGCCTGCCTCTCTGCTTTCTTGTGATCTCTCTCTCTCTGTCAAATAAATAAATGAAATCTTAAAAAAAAAAAAAAAGAAAGAGGATGTAAACCCACAATAATAAAACTAATGGGTGAGGTACAATCAGCAGGGGAGATGCTACAACACATTTCAGAACAACAGATAGCAGGTGGAAAGGCGGTAACTGATGCAGCAGGGCAGGGAAAGCCTTGGCACGGAGCACGCAGAGAAGATACAGTCAAGGCAAGAGGCAGTCGTTCTCAGCAGAACCAGCAAGATGCAGAGCTCAAATCAGCAGATTCAGTGAAAATCTGGACAAAGGACAATGTGACCCCACACCTGGGCACTGAGCACCAAGAGGTCAAAGTCTACAGCAGCCATTTTCTGGAGAAATCTAATGTCCCCAGAAGGACCCCAATGTCCTGGCACTGGGGGGAGAAAGTCCTCTGCTGTGGTGGCTGACTGACTGCCTCATCAACTAAGGCATGCCAGCTGGACAGCAAGCTATTCTTCATTCCTAAATATGAAAGGACAGCTAACGATTAGCACACATTTGGGAAAGCCTCTAAACTGAATGTAAGACAAACAAATAAAATGACCTCAGAGGAAATGGAAATGATGCAAGGAACAGAGAAGAACTAAAAAAAAGGTCTACACTCTATTAATACCCTCGCAGAGATTTGAGGAGGTATTGTGTCCCTAAAATAAAAACTGGATGGTATAAAGAAAAAAGAACCAAACAGCCCTTGGAAAAATACATATATTTATATTATGTGTATATATTAGTTATATAAATATTTTTATATGTAATTAATTATATAATTTCTGTATTATGTAAATAAGTTGTGTATAACATACATAATATAAATATATATAATAGGACTAGAATGTTTTCAAGCTAAGGAAATTTTTCAGAGAATGGAATAAAAAGAAGAGGAGGTAGAAAACATGAGAGAATGGGGATCCTGGCTGGCTCAGTCTGAAGAGTACGTGACTCTTGATCTCAGCATTGTGAGTCTGAGCACCACACTGGGTGTAGAGATTACTAAGAAAAATAGATTTTTTAAAAATAGAAAAAGGAAATATAAGCAACAGAAAGGATCAATCCAAGATGTTAAAAATCCAACAAATGGGAATACTAGCACAGATAGCAATGGAGAAGAGGAATTATTTAAAAGTGTCGTAAGAAAATTTCCCTTAAAGTTCAAAAAGTCTCCATATTAAAAGACTTCACTACGTGTCCCCAAAATGAATGACAAAGTGACCCACACTCAGGAATAATATCCTGACATTTTTAAACACAGGGATTTAAAGAGAAGATCTAAAAGCTTTCAGAGGGAAGAAAAGTGAAAAGAAAAAAGGTCACAAAGGAATGAGAATGAAACTGCCTTCAGAATTCTCAGCAGAAATGCTGAGAAATGCTTCCAGACGCTGGCAGAGCAGAGTGTCTGATCTAGAGCTCTATAAAGACTGAGCCATCAATTACTAGGCTAGAGTAAAGATATACGGAGCCTTATCAGGAGTCAGAATATTCATGTCCTATGCACCCTTCCTTATGTGATTACTTGGAGGGTTTTCTCCAGACAAACGTGGAAATAAGCCATGGAAGAAAAAAGACTTAAGTTACCGAAAAGACTAGCGGCCCCCTGACCCCGCCCGGTGCAGAAGTTGTAAGAGGAAGTCAGGCTGACAGGTGTCCAGCAGGTGAAGACACTTGCAGAGAAACTAGAGTGGGAGAGAAGGCGTCCTTGAAAGGAGGTCTCTGGGGACAGAGGGAGGCTGAATGAGAGACTAGAAAAACAAGAGGGAGAGATAAAGGCAGTAAGGAAAGAGGAAAGGAAAAACTAGTATAAGAAATAAAATGCCATCTGGGGTGCCTGGGGGGCTCAGTCGGTTGAGTGTCTGCCTTTGGCTTGGATCATGGTCCCAAGGGGCCTGGGATTGAGCTCCACATCGGTGAGGAGTCTGCTTCTCCCTCTCCGTCTGCCTCTCCTTCTCCCCCCGCTCCTGCTCTGTCTCTAATAAATAAATCTTAAAAATAAATGCCATCTAGTAACCACCAGCTCTGCAGTGAATGATACTAACACAATGACACAAAAATTTTCTTAGTTTCTAAATTTTTTGGATGCATCTATATGTATTCTATCTTGGAAGGGCCAAGTGGAAGGGACCTGAGCCCGGTCCCTAGTGCCAAGAGTGCCTTGTGACCAACAGTCAGCAAGGAAACAGCCCCCTCATTCTTACAACCGCAAGGAATTGGATTCCGCCAACAGTGTGGATAAGCTTGGACATAGACTCTCTCCAGAGCCTCCAGATGAGAGCCCGGCCCAGCTGGTTTCTTGATTTCAGCTTTGTATATGGTGAGCACAGAACCCAGACTTCTGTACAACTGTGAGGTAACACGTGGGTGTTGTTTAAAGTTGCCAAGTTTGATGATTCGTTACACAGAAATAGAAAACTAATACACCTGGCATGTCTGCCCCCAAACTCCTATTTTATTTGTGATAGGAGGTGTTCTGGCCTAGTAGTTAAACTGTCAGATGGCAGGCAGGCTGACCTGGATTAGAATTGTTCCTCTATGAGGATTAGCAGTCACTAAACACAGTAAGCGTTCAATAAACAAAATTGTAACTATTGTTTTATTCTTTCTCTGTTCAGCCTTCACTCCCTGTGACTCCCTGGCTCGCTCCTCTGCAAAGTTCACCACACCCTCCCCTGTACTTTGTACTTGCTGCATGAAGGCAGGTCTCACGCTGTGCTAGTTAAATGCCCTCTCCAGACTATCAGCTCGGGGGAAGGGCAGAAATCCAGGCCTGCCACAGCCCCTTCATGAAGAAGCAGCTCTGGGAATGTTTCTGGAGAACATAGAGAAACTTCCCAGAAGTCTGAGCCACCCAATGAGGACAACTGCTTAGGGAGGAGTGAGCAATCTGTTAGTAGGGTAGCCACCCGTCAGGGATGCTGAAAAAGACTGACTTCATGATACACTAGGTCTTTCTACCCTAGCTTATGTTTTGAAGCCAGGATTTGTTTCATAGTCCGACAGGGGGTATAAAAGGCTGGGAGGCAGGTGCTGGGGGTGGAAGATCTCTCCAGCTAGGGCTGGTGGGGAAGTTGTTGAGTTGGGCATTAACTTACTCAATTATTTTGACACGCATTGTTAACTTTGACAATCCTGCTGTGGGAGATGCTATCTCAGGCTCTGAAAGAGAAATGAAATTTTAACAGCTGCTCCTGGGGAAGAAGCTTTTGGTAGAAGTCACACTATGATTAAGACCGGACAGATCAAGTTCTCAAGAAGTCTCAGGACTGAGCAGGGGGCTCTGAAGTATGTTTGTTCGACTAGGAGGGAGGAGGAGTTGTGGCTGTTTCGGTGGTTTGGGAGAGGGAAGAGGTGTCAGCGAGTACAGTGGATCCTAGAAGGTTGGAGCTGAAAGTAAGATGCCTCCCAGCTCTGTGCAGGGAGCCGGAACAGGAAGGTGCGGGCACAGAAACAATTGACAGGCTGGCAGAACCTGCAGAAGGTGGATGTAGGACGGATGACGGGCGCCCCTTGGTGGCCACACTGAATAACTACAGCTGATACCAACCAGACACAGCCCGCACCCAGCTGATTGTTTCACTTACTTCAGGACCAGAAGGGCCCACTTGCCCACACAAGAGGACCACTTGTTGCAGTGAAAATGCTTTGTGGAATGCAGCTGTGTCTGGGGTTGTAGGTCTGTGTGCTTGTGCTGCCCAGTTGGGTGGGCGTACATGTCTATGAGTTTAGGCATGTGTATTTGTGTATGTGTCAGAGAGTGTGTAGACTGGTGCTGGGGACTGGGCACATGAGCAGATAGTGTGCAGGCATCGTGAGCACTGGAACTGGAAGGTGCATCTGTATGTTTGTATGCGTATCTGTTGGTACGACTGCTTGTGTCTGCGAGTGTGTTAATATAACTTTTGGGGCCTTGGCTTTCTTTTCTGTTACACATTGAAATAGTTAAGCTCCATAATCTTATTGTTTGTTTAAAGTTTGCTCTTGGATGCAGGCCTGTTCCAGAATAACTAGCAGATGCGAAAAGCATCCATTATGTATTTTTGCAATTAGCCGAAAACCCAGAAACTTTTCTTAAATAACAGACACAATTCTGTGGGTTGCTTATTGCTAGGAGGCGCCTCTTCTCCCCGGCTCAGGCAAGCCGGCCCCGGGCCCAGCCCTAACCCAGGCCAAGCCAGGGCGGGTTTGCAAACTGTCCCTAGTGAGATGGAAAAACCATTAAGGGTTCAGAATAGAACTCAAGGGACATCTTACAGCAAGGAGGAAAAAGAGGAGGGGGTGAAGAGGAGAGCAGCCTCCAAAATCGGAGAAGCCTTTATCAAACTGCCTTACCCAGCCTAGTAGCTCCCCAACATTCAAGTCTGGACTTGACTAATCAGACATAGGATGAGTCAGCATTCTTCTACCTGCCTTTATGGTTTGTCCATTACATTTCCCCACCTTGTCTCTGCATGTTCGTGTTTCCCATTGTTCAGTACACAGAACCCCACCCTGTTCAGCTGGGTGCACTCCCCCCACCCCTCCCTCATCCTGTCATGCTTTTGCTAGTGCTGTTCCTCTCCTCTGAGGCAAAGCAGGGACCTCCTCACTGCCAGCAGCATTACCACCAAAGAACTCTCTGGAGTATCTATTCCAGACACTGGGGAAGGGACCCAGGAGGCAGAAAGAGAAGCTTAAGGAAACTTCTCAGTATTTGGGTTCCTATGAGAAGGCACAGGCTCCCATGACGTTCCTCAGGCTTGCCTCCTTGGTTCTATGGATAGGGAGCTATTTTGCGGCCTGGGTTTCAAAAGGGCCAGAGAATGTGGCTGGTTCCAGGTGGAGTTTAGACTTCAATAGCTACAGCTTGAATAGGATGGTCCACAGGCGACAGAACCTACCTATCTAGGGCTGGAAGATTCTAAAACATCCTGCTGAGTGTCCAGGCTGCTTGCACACCTCCAGTGATGGGGAACTCACATCCTCAGTTATTCCATTTCACTGCTGGGCAGATTTTTTGTTGTTGTTGTTGTTTTATTTGTTGCTGTTGTTTTTAAGATTTTATTTATTTGGCAGAGAGAGAGAGCACAAGTAGGGTAGCAGCAGGCAGAGGGAGAGGAGAAGCGCTCCCCACTGAGCAGAGAGCCCGATATAGGGCTCGGTCCCAGGACCCTGATATCATGGCCTGAGCCAAAGGCAACACTTAACCGACTAAGCCACCCAGGTGCCCCTGGGCAGCTCTAACTTTAAAAGGACCTCTTGAGCTGCTTCCAGGGGCTTAGTTGTGCCCTCAAGCTCACAATGAACACATCTACATCTCCCTTCAGAAGTCTAGACAGTGAGAGCAGCCCCCAGGACGATCCCTACCTTTTAAGACAGTGGCAGCTGGTGAGCTGAGCCATGCTACACTGTCAAGTTAGTACCCATCTGACAACTTCTTTAGAGGGAGAACACTTGTGATCTTCTCCTAGTCCTTCTCCTTCCCCTCCTGCCCCCCACCAACCCAGGAGCTTCAGGGATGGCAGACTAGGCAACTCTTTGACTTATAAGCTCTCATTAGGGTTGTTAGCAATTTGTCATTTATCCAGCACTAAGTACCTACTCTGTGTTAGGCACTGTGGATATAAAAACCAAGGAGACTTGCTTGGTCCCTTGGCCACAAAGATGCAAGACCCGGAGTTTCCAATATCAGCTCCTGTCACTATTTAGTACGGTGGTTCTCAAAGTATCGGTATCACCTGGAACTTGACAAGAAACACAAATTCTTGGACCATACCCAGATCTACAGAACCAGAAGCTCTGGGTGGGCTCCGCAAACTGAGTTGAACAAGCCCTCCAAATGATTCTGATGCATGTGAAAGTTTGAGAACCACTGATTTAGATTCACCTGGGGAGTCTTTAAAATGAAATTAGAATTTCTGGGAGTGATGCCTGAGGCACTGGTTTTAAAAAAGAAGTGGTTTAAAGGACATTCAACAACTGTTCTCCACATCGAATGAAATCCTATTAAATGAGTGACTCTGGAGCATCACAAGCTATGACCTTGCCTTTCCCCTTTCCAAGTTTTGCTAGGAAAGACAGTGGATAAAAGCATGTTGGGTGCTAATTAAGAAATGTGGGCTAGAAGAAAGGAAAGCTGGGTTCTAGGCCTAATTCCTCCAGAACCTGGAGAGCTTCGAGGAAGACACGTCCTTCAATATTCAAGAGAATTATTAAGAATAAAACGTACTAAGAATCTGTTCTGTGCCAGGTCAGTAAGAAAATACAGAAATACAGCTAAGATCTCTCAAATTTCTTTCCCAAAGACTCCACGCATCAAGAACTACAGTGCACACCCACGGAGGAGAAATTAGGCAGAAAGCCTCTCACTTCTCTCTTTTCCAGTCCAGTAAACACAGTCAAAGTGCTGAGGATACACCATAGTCTTACCAAGGCTTCAAGTAGAAATTTTTACTAAGCAGTTTCAGATCCGGAACATGAACCAGAAACTGTCAAAAGTCTTCTTCAGGGGCACCTGGGTGGCTCAGTGGGTTTAGCCTCTGCCTTTGGTTCAGGTCACCGTCTCAGGTCCTGGGATTGAGCCCCACATCGGGCTCTCTGCTCAGCAGGGAGCCTGCTTCCCCCTCTTTCTCTGCCTTCCTCTCTGCTTACTTGTGATGTCTTGTTCTGTCAAATAAATACATAAAATCTTAAAAAAAAAAAGTCTTCTTCATAAAGTAAATAATTTTTAAGTCATAGCAGAGGAACAGTAATATAATACAATACAGTACAATAGGTCAAAAATCAATCAACTAGACTGAACTATGCATGGGTGGTGAGATTTTCACCAAAACATTGTTTTCTGATCCCAGTCTCTCTCTCCTGGTTTTCCTTCCACGACAGTCAGTCACACTTTAAGTCTTCTCATAGTTGTGTGCTACAAGTAGAGGGAGGCTGATGAAGTGAAAGATTCATCTCCCCTCCCATTCCCACTGCTTTATGGTTCTCAGCATCTGGTCCCCTGGAGGAATGAAAATGGAATCCTAAGGAGGGGCACCTGGGTGGCTCAACTGGTTAAGCCTCCAACTCTTCATTTTGGCTTAGGTCAGGGTCCCAGGGCTGTGAGATCGAGCCCCACATCAGGTTCCATGAGCCTGCTTAAGATTCTCTCTCTCTGCCCCTCAGCCCCACTCTTCCTCTCTTAAAAAAAAAAAAAAAAATCCTGGGGCGCTTGGGTGGCTCAGTGGATTAAGCCACTGCCTTCAGCTCAGATCATGATCTCAGGGTCCTTTTGATGCAGTCTTGTCTCAATCACAGATACTCTGGCCAGATTCTGGCAGCTGCTTTGGAGCCACTCGTGAAAAAGCTTCTCTATAAAACTAATGAAAAACCTATAGTGAGCCATGCACAACAGCTTTGTGCTTTTAAGTACTAACTGCTGAACCAATTCAGGGTCTTTTCCCTCTGGTTCTGGAAGCCCTTGGGAGCCAGGTGGTTGTGAGATGGCCAGCTCCACCTAGAGTCCTCAGATGGCTGCAAGCATTTGCAAACTGGCAGGAATCTCAGCCAATTCAGGGGTTTTCTTGAAGGCCATCTTGAGTCCACTGTTATCAATTCTCCCCCTGAATTTCAAAGAAGCAGCTACTGAGAATGTATTTCTTCCAGGAAGCCTCCTGAAGGGTAGGATTCGAATGTTCCCAAAGGTCACAGACATGTTTTTTGAATTTTACTTTCTTTTTTAAAAATGTCGTTATTTAACCCAAGAGAACGCATCTGCTAACTATGCAGAATGCTGCTTAACTGCTCGATTCCACTGTGTGGAAGACACTTTTTAAAGGTTTGGATTATCTACCGTTAGGGTTGAGATGTGGTAACCTACCTCTGCAGATGTGCAGATGCTTTCCCTCTGGTCGGTTAGGGCATCAAAGGCCAATGTTAGGAAGCTGCATGAAGTTACTTCAAAATGTATCGTAAATAAAAAACAATTTCCTGGGGCTGAAATAACCTCCTTTAGAGAAATGTTGATTTATGACCCTTGTCTCCCCCTAAATAGGAGAAAATAATTAAACCCTCTTCTCTTATGCCTCAGTCTTAGGAGGACAAAATAATGAAAGAAAAGCCTCTTTAAAAAAGGGGGACTATAGAAAAAACAGGTTCTGCTCTCATGAGCTGGGACAGCAGGGACCCCATACAAATCCAAGCCCTGGGCATAGCCTAGAGCTGGCATAGCTGACCAAAGGTAAAGGGTGATAGCCAGAAATTCAACTTCGTCCTTAGCCCTCCCGAGGTGGCCTGCAGAACATAACTGAGACCGAACATACACAGTCACAATAATCCCACCCATTCAAAGGAAAGCATACCTGGATCGAAAATACTGGAGTCAGGGGTGAGGAAATAAAGGGATAGGTGATTAGGACCATTTTTACCTTTTTTCCTTGGTACACAATAAATGAGCTTCCTTGCTTTCATTAGAAAAAAAATGCTTAGAATTAAGGCGCACTTAATTTAGCTGAACCACGCAGGCAGGCTTGGGAGAAGGGAAATAAGCTACATAATAGTGATTTTTAGCTAACAGAAGACATCTGAAGGTCTGCCCATATCAGGATGTTAGTTTTAGGTGGAAAACTCTTGGAAGGCACAGAATATATTTGTAGCACCATGGCTAGTGCAATTAGTATGTGTTTGAAGATGAAGGACCAAACCTCTAGGGCAAAAATGCTGACCTGCTCTGGCCAATACCTGCAGCCACTATTATCTCCAGAGACCACTGGAGTGTCAGGCGACCACTCAAATTACATGACAAAGCCACAAGCCCCCAAAACCCTGCATCCTGAGATACTGCTGGCTGCCATTCCCCGCCCCCCCCCGCCCCCGATGCTGTAGGTAGGTAATAAAATACGCCATACTTGTGCCTCAATCCAAATTACTTCTTAAAGGAATGGGATAAAGTCATGCTTTCTACTTAATTCAAGATGTTCAAACACAATACACAGAGCAGAAAATTCTCCTGGATCCTGAACTCTGCTTTTGCCTCAAACCCACATGTTAAATACATGATACTTCTCAGTCTTTCAATATGTTTGAGAGAAAAGAAATCTGAAACAGCAAAGGCCATAGCACAAAATTTATTGGGATTATTTATCAAGTAAGTCATACACATCCAACATCAATGAATGGAAATAAGACTAATTAATTAAAAAAAAAAAAAAGCAAGGCTTCCACTGGGGTCCTTCAAGAAAGTCAAAAACTTCTTGGTTACTGTATCTTTAACAAACGGAATGACCAAACTAATGAAGTCAGATGTATCACAGTCAAATCCTAAATGCAACATTGCCAACATGTTTTTCTACTCAAAAGCAAACAATAAGCAAAGGTTCATAACTTTGTAATTATTGTTTCTTGGTTTCTGTTCTCAAATGCCACAGAAGGATGTGTGATAAAAGGAAGCAAAGCACCTACTCTCAGCAGTCTTCTTAAAAACCTTGAATTTGCTTTCCCAGTATCAATATAAATATTTAGATTTCCCCATTGGATGATTTTTTTCACTTACTTGAGTAGGAATGCTCTCAAAACCTTAGTCTTTACTCCTGCTTCATACTGCAGTTGTTTGATTAAACCACCAGTGACGTTCCTCTGTACTGGCTGGACTAAATCACTAGATAAGAATTCATTATGGTATCTTCTAAGAAGCCAAGATAATTTCAATACAAATTTTCATGGCTAATATGTTACAGTACTTACAGATACTTTGTTTCCTAATGGTTAAGTCTGTTGAAAAATGTATCATTAATAAGTGAGTCTCATAATACACACAGAAATAAATGAACCTATTATAATGTAAGAACATCCATAAATTGCACTCACTATTCCTGATGACTTTATACTTCTTCTTCTTTTTTTTTTTTTAAGTAAACTCCAGTTCAATGTATGGCTTAAATTCACAACCATGAATTAAAAGAACTGCATGCTGTACCACTTAGCCAACCAGGTGCTCCTATTCCCAGTGACTTTAAATGTAAAACCTAATTACACAAAGACAAAATTCCCTACCTGATTTAACCCTGTACACCAAATAGCATAAATGCTAAAAGTGAGAAACATTTTAATAAATCTCACATTAAGAACCTTGGAATTTACTCTGCTTTAGTAATAGCAGAAAAAGATAAGGAGAAAACAAATTTCTCAGAGATTTTTTTAAAAGGAAGAATGGATTTAAGGGAAAATTCCTTTGGACTCTATAGCCTTTTTTTTTTTTTTTAATTCTGTACCTTTCAATGCTTCAACATGATGCCAAAAAACAATATACTAAATAAAAGTAGCCAGGAAAGAAATCAAACATTTATAAGATATATTTATTATTTTTCTGACCAAAGTGCAATGATTTTTAATCTCCTTAAACAAATAACTGAAAAAAAGTATTCAAGAAAATAAAACACAAATGGGAAATTAACCATTAGATGTTTTTACTACATACCAACCCTACATTTAGTCTAAAAAACAAACAAAAACACTTTGAATGAAGTGTTACCAAAACGCTAACCAAATCATTTACCATAAACCTCGTACATGCATTGCAAGGTTCCACTGCTAGGAATTTTGTTAAGATCAATTTAAATCATCAATAACACTATATAATAGAGCACAGGAACACAGGTCATTAGATGTGATCCTTGCCCCGCACCCTCAGATTTATGTCAGAATAAAGCTGACAAATCTGCCAGGCTCTGAACCCCCAGTGACCCCATCCCAATCCCTGGAAGCAAAGAAGATGGCCCTGTCACACAACTTTGTAGAAGTTGTAATAAAACCAAGCCTATTTTCTTACCTTTCTATAGGAAATGGTCAGTTATTTGATATATACTAAAACACTTCTAGGAATTTATTTCATGAGTTTACCAAACACATTTTGCAAGAACCGACTACACAAGAAGTTCCTCTGGAATTTGGTCCACAAATTCGCTTAACAGGTTGGAAATTTAAAACTTGCAAGAAAACAAGGAAGTGGGGAATTCCTAATCCTAACATGTTGTAATTATTAAAGGGATATACAGACATACTAAAAAGTTTTGCTCACAGAAGGCACAAACTATAAAAGGGATATGCTTTTTGAGTAAAAACAAAGAACTAAGCTGATATCCTTCTTTGTTTTGTGAGCACCATAGCTAAGATGAAGTTAGACCCGAATTCACTGTCTACTCCTATAACCAAAAAAGTCTAAGATAAAAAATTTAATTTGTCTTACTATATACTTTCCAGCCATTAATTGAGATGTAATTATGAAAGATTAAAATTGCCTTAAAAAGGGGTTGTAATAGCAGCTATCAAAGCAATATTCAAGCATGATTTCGAGGATGCCTTCAGGTTTAGAGTTAGCCTTCTTTGTCAAAAATCTTCACAACTTCATCAAAAACCTGCAAAGGACAAAAATAATAGTAATTTTAAAAGAAGGTATTATTAAAACACTATATGGCTAAGTTCCTGTTAAAAAGTCAAATTTTTATTAATTTTCAAGATGTATCATTTAAAAAATATTTTAATTCTTTGGTTTCATCTATTTTACTTTAGACAGTAGTAAGTAATATCATAAATATGTACAAAATTGTGAACAAGTGCATTCAATTTTATTAGTATTTTTAGGACAAATTTCTTGATCAATAGCAATTATTTGATAAAATGTAAACTGTTGTGGCTTATTTTTCTAGTTCTGGTTCTAAAGCACTAAGTTCCCTGATGTATCACCTCACCTCTTGGGAAGGAGTAATGGATAAAAAACACCCAACACAACCATGTGATAAACAAGGAAGGTCCAGAAAGCAAGACTCAGGGTGGGAATCAGGGCAAGAGGAGCAGGATTAAGAGACACTAAAAAGAGCTGCTGGGCACTGAGAGATCACGGATTTTTAGAGGAGAGAAGGGCTGGGTCTGGAAGCCCTGTGCCCCTGGAGCTCTGTGCTCTGTGATGAAGAGATGGAAGCAGCCTGGGGCCCTTGAACTAAGAGGACTCGCCATTCACATTAGAGATTTTTAAAAATGAACGTGGTCCAAATCACAGTTCTCAAAATGCCAATTTTCCAGTGCTTGAGAAAAGAGGTTTGGAATTAATAAACCATCCACTTCTTGTGAAGAACGAGTCTGAAGTTGTAAAATCTATTTTAGATGCTATTCAAAAAGGAGGAAAAAAAATCTCATTTTTCATTTAGTCTCCAGGGTCTTGAAAAGCAAACTAATCTGTCATATCTCTTTTTCTCCTGACTACATACCCCTTTGCCTGCTAAATCACATTTTTTTTAAAAGATTTTATTTATTTATTTGGCAGACAGAGATCACAAGTAGGCAGAGAAGCAGGCAGAGAGAAAGGAGGAAGCAGGCTCCCCGCTGAGCAGAGAGCCCAATGCAGGGCTCGATCCCAGGACCCTGGGATCATGACCTGAGCCGAAAGCAGAGGCTTTAACCCACTGAGCCACCCAGGCGCCCCGCTAAATCACATTTTTACTTGACTTTTCTTTTAAGGCAAGCTAGGGATACTCACTTCATCAACAGACTTAGAGGCATCTATCTTCTTGACTTTCCCCATTTCTTCGTATAAGTCAATAATTGGCTTTGTTGACTGAAGATAGGTCTGAATTCTGCAAAAGCAGCAAATAATACAAGGTTCTACATATCCTCCCATTCTTCCCCATGTTATAGGATTGCTCAGAGCACAACCCAGATCTGACCCAACCAACCCTCTTTCTATACCCGCCATTTTACATATTTAAGCACGCCGTTCTCTTTCCCTGGGCGAACTGAGGCAGGGGTTTAACCTGGGCCTCAAGTTCCAAACTCAGCCTAAGGTGGCGATGGATAAAATCTGCAAAGTACCTCTTCTCCAAGCTCTCTCTGTTGTCATCACTTCTACCACTACTCTTTCCCCTCTCAAGGCATCGTTCGATACAGATCTAAAAAGAAAAATAATGAAAAGTCATTCCAAAAAAAAAAAAAAAGATCCAAATTTGCCTTTCACATTTGCCATTCTTTTAACCCGAAAAGAGAACAAAGTTTTAAGAGATTACAAAAAAACCCCCTACATTAAAACTAATTTGTCTAATTCATTAATCAACATGCAAAGTCCTTTTAAATTTAAACATGTGGTTCAATTTATATAAACTAGGTTAAATAAGTACAGAGCATAATAAGAATTCATTCATGACTCAGTTTTTCCCGTGTACTTTTTTTTAAACCGCAATAAAAAGAAGATCTGTATGTGTGTGCTTCCATCGAGGATATATTATTAACTTGTTAGGTATGAATTACATGCCTCAAACTTTGTTCCATTTTGCTTACTTTTTGATAATTCCATAAATATCCAAATATTTAAGAATCAACAAATTTGCATTTGAATAAAGTATCCCTTGTTAATCGTGAATAAACATTCCTTAGTTATAAAGCTGTGGTGAACATTCTAAAGTTAACTTTGAAGAATAAATGAAAACATATTTTTGGGGGTTGGAAAAAGAGAGTTAGATTTTTACAACAACTCAAAGGCTGCAGCAAGTCTCTCCGGCAGAGGCACATTTGCAGTTCAGCCCAAGAATAGCCAACTTCCTTCAAGGCAGTACTTTAGGTTCCCATTCTTTCAGGCTGCTGGCATTAACTTAGTGAAGTTATATTACAGCTGTCAAACAGTCAGGCCTCTTAATTAAATGATCCTGAGAAATTCATTTAGCTATTCAAAGGTATGTCTGGATATGTTACTAGAAGTACCAGGAAGAAAAAGAACGCTTTCTTGCTTTTTTCAAGATCATTTCACTCTTAGAAGATAGAAATCAAGCTATCTTTTTTTCTTTTCACATCAAGCTATCCTAGATGTTTCTTTAAAATAGAAAGTTTTCCCAACTTCCCCAAAAGTCTTTTCCTAACATCCTAAGGCAATACTCTGAAAAGAGCACATACCTAAGAGGAAACAGCACAGCCTCATTACCTAACATTATTGTACAAGTCAATTCTTACTTCAAAACAAAGCAAATACTTGTTATCTTGAAAATCAAGCAAATTTTAGATCCACAGTGTTGCTGATACCAAACAGTTTTTAGAACTCCAACAGCAAGACAGCACTGTTCCATTCATCCATTTACCAGTTCAAAGTAAAACTACTGCCCATATAAAATGCAAAGATAAGTAAAAAGTCACATTGTTTTTCCCTAATAGTTGACCATCAGTTAGTGAAAGCCCGTGTGAGCAGATGAAGGTCTTAATTACCTCATTATTACAGTCAAAAAACAGAACGAAAGACACATCTGCCTTCCCATCCATGGTCTTGTTCCAACCTTGAAGGTTGTCCTGATTTCTTGGAAACCCATCAATCAAGAATTTATTCTTCTGAGCATTGGCAGCCATTGTGTGATCCATTTCCTAAAAGAAAAGGAAGATTCAGGTTCAAGAGGACATCAACAAAATGTAATTTATTTTTTTTTTTCAGTGTTAACATGTTTAATAAAAGTATATACTAGGTACAAAAGTAGCCTAAGTGAAGGAGTGACTAGTTTTACGAGGTTTTTTTGGGGTGAAGGTATAAGAAAAGGTTTGGGGGAGCCTGGGTGGCTCAGTCATTCGTTAAGTATCTGCCTTCAGCTCAGGTCATGATCCTAGGGTCCTGGGACTGAGTCCCACATGGGGCTCTCTGCTCAGAGGGAAGCCTGCTTCTCCCTTTTCCACTCCCCCTGCTTGTGTTTCCTCTCTCTCTCTGTCAAATAAATAAATAAAATCTTAAAAAAAAAAAAAAAAGAAAAGGTTTGACTCAGGAGTGGTGTCCATTTGAGGGGATATTTGAAACAATGAAGCATAAGCAGAAATGTAAAAAAAAAAAAAAAAAGCTCCTAAGGTAGATATTAATGACTACAAAATACTGACAACACAGAAGAAATTAAAATATAAAGAGGTACAGAATTCTATTAATTTTAAATTGGCAGCCAAAAGATTAGTTGAAAAATGTGGTGAAAGGGTAGAGAAGTCCTTTTTTTCAGATTTTGTTTTTTTACTTAAATTTCAATTAACTAACATACAGTGTATTATTAGTTTCAGAAGTAGAACTCAGTGATTCATCTGTATTATGTAACACCCAGGCTCATCATATCACAGGCCCTCCTTAATGTCTATCACCAAGTTACCCCATCCCCCACCCTTCTCCCGTCCAACAAAATGCAATTATTTAAGCAGGGTGGTGGAGATACAAGTGTTTTTTTTGTTATTATTATTCCTTAAATCATTAGTAAAGAGTGGAGGGTGCATAGGAAAAAAAAAAAAGACTTAAAGGAAATGATCCAATGTAGTAACTTGGAGTTACAGGCAAGCAAGTATCCCTTCCCAATTTACACGCATACATACACACATACAATTTTTTCTCTGAAGTTTCTAAATTTTCTACAGTAAGCATTTATTACTTTCACATATACATTCACAAAGTTATGAATAGCAAAAAGAAAACAAAATAAGCAATAACCAGTACCTTTGCTCCAGCCACTAGAGGCCCTATCTTGCCTTCCCCTCCCCACTCCCAAGTCGTTTTGCTGTAGGAAGAAGTATGCTGCTTCTGCAGGCATTCAGATTCTCTGCAATAATTCAAATCCAACTGCACAAAGCTTTGGACAAATATAAAGAGACTGCTAGCAAAAAGTTAATACATTTTTGACTGAAGCTAATTAAACTTTAAATGCCACTAGCTATCCCATAACACAGGTAGCAGAGTTAAGAATTCAGTCAAGGAAGACAGAAAGAGCAGCACACTTCACCATCTTCCCCAAAGTTTGAGGCCAGAATGTTGAAATATGTGAACAGGAGATGCAGAAATGTAGTCTCCAAATCCTCACCACTGCCAGCCACCACGGGGTAAGCACTGATGCACGACTCTGACCAGATCTGGAGAAGCCCCCATTCCAAAGCTAACCAACATCCAGTCCCCTCAGTGCTCAATCTCCTTGTTCCTCAAGAAGAACACGGGTTGTCTGGCCCTCTAATTCTTTCATCTGAGGGTTGGCTTTGTCCCAGCATTTGTTTCTCCAATGTTCTCCAATAATACAAAACTTTCATAGAATGTTTTTGGGCTCTGCTATAGCATTTCTACCTCAATTATGGTAGAGAAAGATTAAGGTGCATCAATATTCTACTCATGCAACATACAGTTACTCAAGGCCTATTACCAAGGAACTTGGATAATAGAGAGATAATAGAGATAGCCACATGGCTCTTGCGGGCTCACGGTTCAGCAGGTAACAAATATGTGTAAAGAAATGTGCTAAGTTCTATGGGGACGTATGAAAAAACAAAGCACCAACTACCAGGAAAACAGCCTGAGAGAGAGCTTTATAAGAGGTGGCAGTGGAGATGAGTCCTAAATAATGAAGTGGCAAGCAGACAGGGATCAAGGTACTCCAGACTGAATATATAAAGGCTCAGAAATGAAAAAGCATAATAGCTTTGATAAATCTGAAGTAAGCTGAGGCAGCTGAATATTAGGACATGTGTACAGAGTGCTGGGAGATAGGACTAGAAAGTCAGTAGGGGCAAGATTAATGAAGAGCTTATTATGCCACACTAAGGAACTGGTTTTTATTCTTGAAGCAACAGAGGACCACTAAGGAATTTTAAGCAGATTATGCTTATGTCACCTTCTGGAAAAAAATCACCCTGACTGGGGTGCCTGGGTGGTTCAGTCTGTTGAGGGTTGACTCTTGATTTCAGCTCGTCATGATCTCAGGTTTGTGAGATCAAGCCCCGGGATGGGCTCTGTGATTAACTCCACATGTCTCCGCACTGGGTGTGGAGCCTGCTTGAGATTCTCTAACCCCTCTCCCCTTCTCAAAAAAAAAAAAAAAAAAAAAAAAAAAAAAAAAAAAATCACCCTGACTGCACTGCGAAGAGTGGATTAGAAGGGGACAAGCATGGATTAAAGGCAAAAAGACTCATGAGGAGGCTCTAGTGATAGTCCAGGAAAGGAAAAGAGGATCTGAACTAAGGTGACAGTGGTAATAGAGAAAAAAGACTAAGTTAAAGACAGTTAAGAGGAAGATAACTAGAAGATCCACTCACTGAACTGATTTGGTAAAGTGACGAAAGAGGTGTAAAATACAGGATGGCCCCAGATCTCTGGCTTGGGCACAGATGGTAGAACCATTAACTAGAACAGGAGATAAAGGGCGATCACATTTTAGAAGATACACTGATTCCCTGAGATACTTGTCAAATATTCAGATGGGTATCTAGTAATTAGAAGTGTAGGTCTGGAGTTCAGAAAAAAGGTGTGCGCTAGAGCTATAGATTTTAGCATTTGTTAGCAAAATGAAAGCCTTGGGCATGGCTAAAAGCATCCAGCAGTAAATACATAAAAGGAGAGGAGAACCATGGATAAAACCCGGAGAACATCATCGTTTAGGAAACTTGCAAGGAGACGTAAAAAACAACAGTTGTTGAAGCAGGAAAGAATCAAGAAAAATGGTGTCATAGAGAATAAAGAAGTTTCAAAAAGACAATGAATGGAGTTACATGCTATAAGAAAAATGACTAAAAATGTCCTCTAGATTTTATAAGGAAGATCACTGGTAACAACAGCAAGAACAGTTTCAGTGAAGATGGAAGTAGAACCTGATGACATAAGGTTGAAGAGTAGGAAGTGAAAAAGCGAAAAATGTAGACCACTTTTTCACAATGTTTAGTGATAAAGTGGAGAAAGGGCATCAAATCTAGAGAACAGGGAGAGAAGATATATTATGGAATAGAAGCAGGTTACTCCAATCTCTGAAACAAAAGGTAAGAAAGTGTGTAAATGAGCCACTCCTCCTCCTCCTCAAGTTTCTATGGTTCCATCCAGGTGCTCATATATCTCTCTTCCACTGGGTTTCAACTATTTCTTGCTGTTCTCACTCTTGCATTTCTCTTTCACTGTTTCTTATATGTGAAAATACCTGTTAACAACCCGTCTTGGGAATCTATAGTGGAGAGATATCACATAAATGCAAGACACCTGTTTTTAAGATGGGACATATTTTGATAGCTGTTAATCTCTATATTTCATACTGAAGATGGTGATACATTCACCACAAAAGGAAACATTAAAATGGAGAAAAACGGCAACAACTGGATGTCCAAGGGAAAAAGGAATAAAGGGAAGGAAGGACAGAAAGGAGGGAGGGAAGAAAGAAGGCTTACAAGAAAACAGAAAAGGCGGCACCCCTGGGTGGCTCAGTGGGCTAAGCCTCTGCCTTGTGCTCAGGTCATGATCTCAGGGTCCTGGGATCAAGCCCCACATTGGGCTTCCTGCTCAGCAGGGAGCCTGCTTCCTCCACTCTCTCTCTGCCTGCCTCTCTGCCTACTTGTGATCTGTCTGCCAAATAAATAAATAAAATCTTTAAAAAAAAAAAAGAAAAGAAAACAGAAAAGGGCAAGGAGGGGGAAAGGAAGAAGAGGAGGGGAAGGAAAAAAGGAAGAGAAAATAGAAATGGAAGTAAGACACCGTCTGCATGTTGGGGAAGGATCAAGGACACACCTATGGATGTGAAGCTAAGCTAGCTGATCCTAGATCAAGGTAGAGAATGTTTGCTACTGTCCAATTTCTTTCCAGGGGACAGCAGAATGTCCAATACTACCATTCTCAAACAGCATGACCACCTACCACAAGCAAGATACTTAGTACTCTCATTTTTTTTTTTTAAGATTTTATTTATTTATTTGACAGAGAGAAATCACAAGTAGGCAGAGAGGCAGGCAGAGAGAGAGGAGGAAGCAGGCTCCCTGCTGAGCAGAAAGCCCGATGTGGGGCTTGAACTCAGGACCTGGGATCATGACCTGAGCCCAAGGCAGCGGCTCAACCCACTGAGCCACCCAGGCACCCCAGTACTCTCATTTTTTTTTTCATTACTCAAAGGAAAGGCAGATTTAGTTTCTTATTTCATTGCTGGTTTAAACAGGTTGGCATTCACACTCCTTACCCTCTTTAACAAACTGATGGTTATCTCAACTGGCACAATCTTTCCATCTTTAATGTACTTTTCAATGAGTTCACCATACTGTGAATCTGGGTTCTTCCTTTCATCACGAAGAAGTTCTCCTGCAGAAAGGTGTGTATAACCATATTTCTGAAAGAAACAACACACAGGAAAAAAAAAAATCAGAATACTTTCAACCCAGAGGCACCTGGATGGCTCAGTAGGTTGAGCATCCAACTCTTGATTTCAGCTCCGGTCATGATTTCGGATTGAGCCTCAAATCTGGCTCTGCTCTCAGTGTGGAGTCTGCTTGTCCCTCTCCCTCTGCTCCTCCCCTAGCTTGCATTCGTGCACAAGGGCTCAAGCTTGCATGCTCATTCTCTCTCTCTCTTTCTCAAAAATAAATAAATAAATAAATTCAACCCAGTGGTAGGACTACCAATTTTTTTCCTTCATGTTAATTTCTATAGTCTAACTTTTCCACAATAAGCTTTGATTGTATATTAAACAAATAATAAACAAATTTTAAGAGATTTCATACACTCAAGTTTGCTTTAAAAACATTCTTAACCTCATAGGGCATGGTAGCTATAATGTTCGCACACCAAGAAATCATCCTGAAATTTATGTAACTATTCAAGCCATTAACATTTCACTGTAATCCTTCAGAAACACAATCAAAGTTTAAATGCCACTAATAATGCCCAAGAAATGCCTAACAAAAACCAAATAATTCAAGGCAAAAAAAAAAAAAATTCACCACTGTTGGCTGTACCCCCCTTCTATAACTATAAAATGCTTCCCTTCCTTAAATTCAACACATCTAAACTGAACTCATCAGCATTTACACTACCACTGTTCTTCTGGTCTGTTCCCTTTCTTGGTAAATAGCACAAGTCCTACCTCCTCCACAAAATTAACTTTCCTGACCACTATGGAGGTCACATAATCAAGCAGTGACTTCAAATATCACTGTCTTTCTACCTAGACCAGTACATTCCTGACCATTCTTAAAAGTCCATCTCTTCCTTCTCTAGTTGCAACTAGAGGTCTCATCTGTGAAATGGGAATACAGATACCTATTTTATAAGTTAATGGTGATGACTAAATGAGATAACGTAAAGAGCCTGACGCATAGTATGAGATAAAAGTCAATTACCTCCTTGCCATTATGAAGATACTTATCTTAAATAATCTAGAAGCATTTTTATATTATATGTATTATATGCCATTTTAATTATACACACACACACACACACACACACACACACATACACTCCCATATACATATATACACACAGATCTGCATATGTACTCACTTTAATGGTTTTTATGGGAAGACCAATCAAGAGATGAAAGTGAAATAACAGATATGAATAGTCTATGAAAGGTCAGTAGAATAGTATTATTATGATTGTGATGATCATTATTATGTAGGACTTATAAATGATGCATTAGGTCAGGGTATAGAGTAATAGTCGAACTAAGTCATATAAGATGTTCAGTGTTGTTCTGCCACTTCCTCATGCCTGGAATGAAAAAACAATGCAGATCTAGGAAACAATTCTGAATAATGAAGTGCTTCTTCCACCACATGAACATACACATTCCCTGTTTTAAATCAAAAGAACTATAAAATCTATTTTAAAAACGTTTTGGGGGCACCTGGGTGGCTCAGTCAGTTCAGTCGACAGTTCTTGATTTCGGCTCTGGTTATGATCTCAGGGTCATGAGACTGAGCCCCAAACTGGGTTCCATGCTCAGCACAGAGTCTGCTTGTCCCTCTCCCTTTGTCCCTCTCCCCACTTGCTTGATCTTACTCTCTCTCTCAAATAAAATCTTTTAAAAAGTGTTTTTTAAATAAATAAGTAAATAAAAAGAACACTTTATGTTTTAGAAAAAAGTTTTTACTCTCAAATATCAGGGCACTCAGAACATATTCAATTTTCAGTTACTATAATCATCTTACCCCAAATTTTTAAGGCTCCCTAAATGGGCTTTTATCTCATCCATAGTTAAGTATACAATAAAAATTTAATATCTTAAATTTATCTTTAATTTCAAAATTAAGATCTGAGGAAGCCCACATTCCCACCCCCCTTTTAAAGAAGAAAGTTTCAATTGCACAGTTCATAAAAACTCCAATTACCCAGATTATGGTGAGTCTTCTTTTTTTGGACTGCAGAAGCCATACCTTCTTCACCCCTTTTTCTATTTCTAAACATTGTTGGCTAAACTTGTTCTCACTGACTAAAGTAAGCTAGGTAAGGTAGTCAGCAAAGGAAACCAAACTCTAAACAGTTTATTTGCTGACTAAAATTGGGCATAAAGTTGGATGAGAATAAACAAAACCGCAGTGTCACTCATGTCTCTTAGTTATACACCCCCTTCCATTAAAATAACCAAAAGTGTATTTAGTTTTTTAATAGGCTTTAAAAAAAAAACCCTCCCATCGTTTGCAGAAAATGAAAATACAAAATGCTTAATTATTTAAACTGTTATTCTTAAATTATTTCCATACGACACCATTTTAAAATGCTACTTTGATCACCAAACATAAGGAAACTTCTGAAAGATGGGTGTAGAAAAGACTATAAAAAATGAGGCATGACCCACTTTCCCACTATTAAAATTTTCAAAAAGCATTTTGCAACTAGTGTCCATAAAATTTTATAGCAGCTCCATTTCCTACAGCTTACTTTGTTTCCTGCTTGGAAGTCTATGCTTGCTGGATGTTCTCATCTGGTCTGGAGATTATAGCATATGGTAATATTGAATAAATGCAGAGACAAACAGTACTAAACAATGACAAATGCTTAGTGAAACACCAACCACACAGACTGCTCTGTATGGACTGCCTCTGCTGCATGAACAACATACATTTAGAAGCCCAGATAGTAATCTGGAAATTAGTACATACGTGTTGGTTTCCTGACACTCGAGTGCTCAAATTTGCAAGCTTTATGTTGCATTAAAGTGGGTTTTGGCCTATCACTTTTTTAAAAGAGAAACTAGTTGTAAACTGTAGATGTATACAAATGGTGTTTTTAAAAATAATTACACACAGTTTGTCAAAGAGAGAGAAAACAACCTTATATGCAGAGTCTAAGGAAACAAGGAATTTAAATAAATATAACAGAAATCCATACATGTGTCTTCCTATTTCTCATCCACATTCCATTTTTTAAAATCCTCTATTTACTGCTTTTTTATACTATATTTTTCTCAAGGATTTTGCTGAAGCTTTCCTCTTACCATAGAGTTTCTATAACAAAAAAGCAACTATCACTTACACACTAGCTACTATGGTATTTTAGTAACAGCTAGACTTCAAGGAGCACATTTTTAAAGCATTCTGTTGTCATTAAGTAGTTACTGATGCCAATTTTGAGGAAAGCAAAAATGGCTATTTCCCTGGTTAACCGAAACTTTTTCACATTCTCTGAAATTTCCTAGCAATTAAAATCTAGTGGGTCACTAACTACAATCTTAAGAACATCATTCAAAACCACAGTAGGTTATAAACACTATAAACTAGAATAAATACAATTACAAGCTACTATTCAACTAAAAATAGTTTTCTAGTGACAAATGTATAAACTCAATTCATTTAGAGTAACGGTCTAAGCTTTTTACTTTCATTTTCTCCTTTAAGAAATTGAAAAAACAACTCAATAAATTCTTATAAACCACATACTAAGATTTGGAGGGAGAAAAAAAAAGCACCATGTTCTCAATAAGGACAGAATGGCACTTTATTTTCTTAGGTGAATGTTGAAACTTTACAGTATCAAATCTTTAATCATCTTGATGGACTTCTTTCACCTCTTAGCAATCATCTTTCCTTCTTTCTTAATTTAGGGAACGTGGTTCTATGTGGGCAAAAACAATAAAAACAATAAAAAACAAAACCACAACAATAAAAAAGAGCTCAAGATATAACTGATGTGGGGTGCCCGGGTTGGCTTAGTCGATTAAGCATCTGCCTTCAGTTGAAGTCATGATCACAGGGCTCTGGGATGGAGCCCCACAGGGGGCCTGTTTTTCCCTCTAGCTCTGCCTCCCCCACCTCACACCCCTCTCCTACTCATGGTCTCTCTTTCTCTCAAATAAATAAATAAATTCTTTAAAAAAAAGAGAGAAAAATGATGCATAAATGGCAAGTCCTTGGAGGCAAGAAGAGATCCAGATACCAGACCCCTCCTCCAGTTGGTGTGGCAATTAGAAAGCACCATAGGACTGCTTCCGAGCCTCACAAGAAAGGGCATATAGCAGATATATTAGACATAAATATATTTTTAATACAACTATGCACGTTAAAATTATTGGGTGTCCTTTAAATAGTGGACACATCTATGAAGCATTTAAGACTAAGTTTATTTTGCATTCCCTAGAAGATTAGTGAACCTTAAAATCTAAGTTTTGGTTATGTACTAGCAACAATGTACCTTCAGCAGAACACCCAGAAAGGCTGCAAGGACTATCCAGAGCCACCTGGACTCCACAGTCTGCTGCTTGTTGCAAACAACAGCTTTAAGATTTTATTTATTTGACAGAGAGA
Organism: Lutra lutra; assembly: GCF_902655055.1. Classification (NCBI taxonomy): domain Eukaryota; kingdom Metazoa; phylum Chordata; class Mammalia; order Carnivora; family Mustelidae; genus Lutra; species Lutra lutra. The sequence goes on from NC_062281.1 coordinate 160,300,701, forward strand.
AATCACAAGTAGGCAGAGAGGCAGGCAGAGAGAGAGAGGAGGAAGCAGGCTTCCTGCCGAGCAGAAAGCCCGATGTGGGGCTCGAACCCAGGACCTGGGATCATGACCTGAGCCGAAGGCAGCGGCTCAACCCACTGAGCCACCCAGGTGCCCCAAACAACAGCTTTAGAGCCTACAGCCTCCCAGTAACATTTTATGTAAGCCTATCATTCATTTCAAAGGTATTTTCAATAGAACTTTTTCCAGTTACTCTAAATGAGATGTCTGATAAGGACATTCCAAGAACAGAGTCTTGGGGAACTTACATTACTTTGAATATAAAAACCAAAACAGTGCCAAGATGCTTACAACTGGTCATTCGTTTAAAGTTCCTTCCGGTTTCATCCACAGAGGGTTTGAAAAGGGGTCTTTCCTATAATCACCATTAAAGAAAGGTTAGCATTAAAAGGGGATTAAAAAAAAAAGTCTATCCAGTGCGAGAAAAGCTGAGCGTAATAGTTGAGTTAAGTTGCTAGCAGATTTCCAATCTCATTTTTAGTGTGCCCTCACTGTATTTCCAAATGTATGCATTGCATTTCACATGCCTATTTAATTGCAAATCTACATATTAACTATAAACCATGGGAAGTTATAAACTGAGCTAAATCTTTTCTCAAGCAAAAAGCTGTAGCAGACAGATTTTAAATTAACATGAAGCATACTTCTTTTTCTAATTAAAGAGTGATATTTTAAAAACTTATATTCTGAAAAGAGGAGGGATATAATCCATTCAACTGCATACAATTACAGCACTATTCATTTTCCTCAATGTTTTCCTCTCCATATAAGAAACCTTAATTCAGGCAATACTTGGAACTTACTTTAAATCTGTAAATATTTATTGAATGTCTATGAAGTGCCAGGTCATGTGCTGATTCAAGGAAGCTAATATAGAATGTAGTAGTGACCTGCATATATAAAGTGACCGGAGCCCTAATACTAACTAATAAGGTAATTCTTCATACTTGCACAACTTTTCCTAAGGAATTCAGTCTTTACGAGCATCGTCTGCTTGGGGAAGCAGAGGTGGTGGTAAGAAGACAGAACAATAAATAAATCTTAAAGCTAGGGGACGTTAGAAGTCACCCAACACTGTTTCCCCACCTGTGTAAGCCTGCGTGTCCCTCTAACAGCCTGTAAAAGGCTCTCAGATAACTGACGGTATGGTTACCTGATTTACATACCAAATGGCCCCTATAGCAACCATGAATTGGAATTTTCACACTCCAATTTCTTCCAGTTGGTCATTTCCAGTGTTTTTCTTTTAATTCATCTTATCCATTTCTTAATCAATCTGTATTCCCTACATTAGAAGGAGATGGAAAATGGTCAAAAGACAAGACCAGGCCCAGAAACCTCCTGGGATTCCAGGAGCTCAGAAGCAATAATTTGAAAACTTCCAACACTAATAGACAGACACAGAAGTCTTGCTAGTCTTAGAAAACACTCTCTGATCTTATTAATTGAATGATCAATTCATACAGTCACCATAGGGTCTACAAGCTAAACACTCATATCACTACCACCCAAATATTGTTGCAGGTGGCCTAAGAGCTTCAAGTTCAGTTAAGTCATTTCCTGTGAGAACACTTGGAGGACATATATCAAACCACTCAGATGAAGCCCTTGTTTCTATTTCACATTAGAAAAGAGAGGTTTTTAAAATATTAAGCAGGCCTACTTGTATCTATTATTTTTTTTAAAAAGTAACATTAAAATCAGAATATCATTACCTATGTAATATCAAAAGCAATAAAGCCACCCTAAGAGATATAACTACTTGAGAATGCAATCTGTAAAAAGCCTCATCACAAAATAACATTTTATCAGCTTAGGTTCTCCTTAAGGGGTACAATTTATTTGGATTTATAAATCCACTCTTGAATAAAACGTGCAAAGGATACCAAACTCTGAATTCAATAATACATACAAACATAGCATTTCAGCATCTGCAAAACTATCAAACTAATGGAGAAATCCACTTAGAGAAACAAAGAATTCAGCAAGAACCACAAGCACAGAAGAACTTTGCATGAAGTCATATCCTCGGAACACTGAACTCAAAGTTAAGGGATTAGTTTTAAGACTAAGCTCTGTCACAGCCCTGTGTGACACTGGAAAATTATGTAACCTTTCTTAGATCTCAGCTTCTTCATTTCTAAAACACAATTAATATCGATACTATCAGAAATAATATCTACACTACACCATCAGCTACAGCCAAGTATTGTTATTAGCTATTACAACTCGAGGCATCTCCTTAAGTACATACTGCTAAATGCATGGTCCACACTGCTAGATTTAAGACCTACTATGAGAGCATTCACATCAGGAAAAAGTTACACAAACACAATCAGGTTATTCCTGGAGCAAAGTCCATGATAATCAGTGGCTAAACTACAATTACTACCAATTAAGGAAAATAACTACCAAACAGGCTCAACAGCATACAAATGTACAGAAGAGGGGTGCCTGGGTGGCTCAGTGGGTAAAGCCTCTGCCTTTGGCTCAGGTCATGATCTCAGGGTCCTGGGATTGAGCCCTGCATCTTCCCTTCCTCTCTCTCTGCCTGCCTCTCTGCCCACTTGTAATCTCTCTCTCTCTCTCTCTGCCAAATAAATAAATAAAATCTTTTTATAAATAAATAAACAAAATATTAAAAAAAAAAAAGTAAAAAGAAGGCGTTCTATGCTTCTATGTTCCTGAACAGAAAGATCCAATACTGTAAATATTTTAAAATTCCACAAACAGGGATACCTGGGTAGCTCAATTGGTTAAGTGGCTACCTTTGGCTCAGGTCATGGTTCCTGCGATAGATCGCTAGATCGGGCTCCTTGCACAGGGGGAAGCCTGCTTCTCTCACTGTCTGCCACTTCCCCAGCTTGTGCACTCCCTCTCTCCCTCTAACAAATACATAAATAAAATCTCAAAAAATAATAAATAAATAAAATTCCACAAATTAATCTGTGAATTTATTGCAACCTCAATCGAAAGTCAACTGGAATTAATTTTTTTTAAATAAGGAGCAACTTTTTTATTGTTTTGTTTTTTTAAGATTTTATTTATTTATTTGACAGAGAGAGATCACAAGCAGGCGGAGAAGCAGGCAGAGAGAGAGGAGGAAGCAGGCTTCCCGCTGGGCAGAGAGCCGGATGCGGGGCTCGATCCCAGGACCCTGAGATCACGACCTGAGCGGAAGGCAGCGGCTTAACCCACTGAGCCACCCAGGCGCCCCTGGAATTAATCTTTTTAATGCAACAGAATGAACTGATTCTCAGGTTCATCAGACCATAAATGTGAGGAGACTAGCCAAACCTGAAAAGAATCTTAACAACTACAAGTGGGAACTTGTCTTACCAGGTAGCATAAAATATTATAAAACTATAGTAATTAAAACAGTATGACACTAGTATAAAAATAGGCAAAGAGAACAATGAAATTCAACAGTCCCAAAACAGACCCAAGTGTCAGTGGGAATTCAATAAATGATAGACTTGGGACACCTGGGTGGTTCAGTTAGTTAAGCAGCTGTCTTCAGCTCAGGTAGTGATCCGAGTCCTGGGGATCTACACCCAGACTCCCCACTCAGCAGAGTCTGCTTCTTCCGCTACCCCTCACCCTGCTCTCCTGTTTAGTCTCTCAAATAAACAAAAAAATCTTAAAAAAAAAAAAAAGATAGATTTAGCATCTAAAAACCAATAAGGGGAGTGTCCAGCAGGCTCAGTCAGTAAAGCATACAACTCTTGATCTCAGGGTCCTGAGTTTGAGCCCCACATTGGGCACAGAGAGTACTTAAAAAAAAAAAAGGTTTAAAAAAAACTTAAATGAAGGGGCACCTGGGTAGTTCAGTCAGTTAAGCATCTGCCTTCTGCTCAGGTCATGATCTCAAAGCCCTGGGATGGAGCCCCATGTCGGGCTCCCTGCTCAACTGTAAGTCTGCTTCTCCTTCTCCTTCTGCCTAACCGCCACTTGTGCTCTCTTTTATTCTCTCTCAAATAAATAAAATCTAAAAAAAAAAAAAAAAAAAAAACTTAAATGAAATAGAAATCTATGAGGAAAGATTAACTATTTAATAAATGATACTTGTGCAACTAGCTACCCATCTGGGAAAAAATTAAACCAGATTCCTGAATCTTAAATCATCTTCCTGCAAAACTAAAACACAAGCAAAAAAACCCTATGACAGTACTAAAGAAAAATAATCTTGAGATACAAAAAAGGCATTCTAAAACAAGAACCAAGTCAGCTAAGATTTATGTTTGACCACATAAATAATAAAAGCTTTGGAACAGAGAAAGAGAGCATAAATATAGTCAAATAACAAGCAAGAGCCTGGAAGAAAATGTTTTCACCATGCAAAGGTGAAAGAGGTAATGTATACTGTACATAAAGAGATCATACTAACAAATAAATAAAAAACCTCAATAGAGAAATGGGCAAAGGAAAAGAATAAGCAATTCACAGAAAAGAAAAGAACAGATGCTCAATTCACTGGTAATCATGAAAATGCAAATTAAAACAATGTGATTCCATTTTCCACCCATCAGATTAACTAAAATAAAAAGACTGCTTTATCTGGCAAGAATAGAGGTAGGGGTGGGGAAAAACTAGCATCCTCATACTTTGTGGGGTGTGAACTGTTTCAGCCTTTTTAGAGGGCAATGTAGCAGAATCTATCAGAATTTAAGTTTACACGCCCTCTGGCTCAGTACTTCCGTCTCTAGGAGCTGTGCTACTGAAATAGTTGCACATGCACACAAAGACATTCTGTACAGGGGCGCCTGGGTGGCTCAACCAGTTAAGCATCTGCCTTCTGCTTAGGTCATGGTCCCAGGGCCTGGGATAGAGTCCACGTCAGGCCCCTTGCTTAGCAGGGAGCCTGCTTCTCCCTTCCCTCTGCCTGCTGCTTCCCGTTTGTGCTGTCAAACAAATAAAATCTCAAAAAAAAAAAAAAAAAAAGACATTCTATACATGAATGTTCAAAGTAAACAAAATCAAAACATTTACCAGTATACAAGAGGTTAAATAGATCCACTCTGTGTATTATGAATGAAGCAGAGCTATCTATATGGAAAGCTATCCAAGATAAACTGCTAAGCAAAAAAACGCAAGTCACAAAACAATAGGCAACATGTGTGCACACAGGTGTGCACGCATTGTATCTGTATATAAGGTACATCACAAAATGGACCAGAGGGGTGTGTGGCTGGCTCAGTCCATAGAACAGGCTACTCTTGATCTCAGGGCCATGAGTCAGAGCCCCAGGTTGGGCGTGGAGCCTACATTAAAAAAAAAAAAAAGGACCAGAAACACACACACAAAACATTTTAAGTGATTACATAAGAAGTACTCTGAGATTGATTAAGAAGAACTTTCATTTTTACTTTATGTATTTTCAAAATGTTTAAATCTTTTATAATATAAATGCATACATATATGCTTTTTAAAATTTTAATTAAACATATATGCTTTTACATAAAGCATATATACTATCCACACATCTCTAAATGGCAAACACCACAAAGAAAAATTAATGATTTAAGTGTTTTACTAATATAAAATCCTTGGGATGTCTAGCTCATTCAGTCGGCACAGCATGCAACTCCTGATCTCAGGGTTGTTAAGTTCAAGCCCCACAATGGGTGTATAGATTACTCAGAAATAAAAATCTTTTAAAAAAAGAGTGTGTGTGTATATATATATGTATATATGTGTATATATATGTGTGTGTGTGTGTGTATAAATACATATATATTTATATATGTGTGTATATAAATATATATATATATTTATATATATGGGTATACAGATTACTTAGAAATAAAAATCTTTTAAAAAGTATACATATATATATATTCCTAAGAAAACAGCAAAATGAAACTCAAAATAGTCTCACATGAAGGATAAAATCCCTATGTAAAAAAACATCTAATTTCAAGAAAAAAGGGAAACACTACTTGATCAAAAACTTTTTAAAATTTAAAACTAAATCATTATAGAGTACAGCAAAAATCAATTCAAGTGTTTGAACAAAAATTTCTCTGTAAAGTGATCCATTCCTGAAACAAAAGAGAAACAAAAGCATAATATAGCAACACAAAAACATACTACATGGGCATGAAGTCAAGAGTTATAGGAGACAGAAAACAGTTCAGTTTTATAGCCTAGAAACAGATGGAAATTTAGAGACAACACTCAGTTGAGAGAATCCAAAAGGCACAGCAGCAAAGGTTTAAAAGGAAACATATTTCAATGAAGTCCTACTCTAGACACTAGAGTCCAAAATTATAAGCAAGTTTTTCTGGAAATGACACCTTCATGGCAAAGGCAATATACTCATACTACTTCTAGTCTCCAGAATAACCCCTTGCAGCACTTTCAGAACTTTATTGTGCTAAGCAACCTCTTTCAACTGATTTTTTAGACATAATTAATCTTGCTTAACTTTAACAAAGAATCATCTTCATTTTAGTCCACCAACCTGTGCTAATAGAAGAAAGCGTGAGCAAAATCGTTATTTTTTTTTTTCAAAGATTTTATTTACTTATGTGCCAGAGAGAGAGAGACCGCACCAGCAGGGAGAGCAGCAGGAAGAGGGAGAAGCAGGCTCCCCATGGAGCAACGAGGCCAATGTGGTACTCCAACATGACCTGAGCTGAAGGCAGACACTTAACGGACTGAACCACCCAGGAATCCCAAAACTATTATTTATTTGGCTTTGAAAGATAGTACCTGTTTTTACAATTTGGGGGTATAAAGTTTAGTTTCATTACATTCTGCTCAATCTAAAAGTCCACAAAACAAATGAATAAACGAAAAGCAAAATCAAATCTACAAATACAGAGACTAAACTGATGGTTGCCAAACGTAAGGGGGATGGGCAAAAAGGTGAAGGGAAGTGGGAGACACAGGCTTCTAGTTATGGAATGAATAAGTTATAAGAATAGAAGATACAGTATAGGGAATATAGTAAATAATATTGTAATAACATTGTATAGTGACAGATGGTAGCTACACTTGTGATAACTACATCATAACCTATAGAGATGTTGAATCACTATGTACACCTGAAACTAATGTAACATTTTGCGTCAACATCAATCAATCAAAGTCAGTCTAAGAATACACTTTAAAAAAAAAAAAGATTTCATTTATTTATTTGAAAGAGAGAGAGAGAGCATGAGAGGGGAGAAGTCAGGGAGAAGCAGACATCCCTCTGAGCTGGGAGCCCCATGCGGGACTTGATCCTGAGACTTCAGGATCATGACCCGAGGCAAAGGCAGTTGCTTAACCAAGTGAGCCAGCCAGGCACCCCTAAGAATACACATTTTTAATGGCACAGCTATCAAATCCTAGCCCGGCTGGAATTCAATGTTGGCCACAGATAACTGTACCCATTTTTATAATGTAGACAGAATATAAGGGACTCCCAGTTCTTGATTAGGGTCTAATTTCTTCCTATAATGGAAAAAGTGGTAAACGTATGGGAAGTTTTATAGCAAATTTTTTTTCCTGCCATGACTACACAACAGAAAGAATGCTGGAGACCATTCTGCAAAATGCAACTTCTCTTGCCCACCTCACTAATCTGACTTGACTTGCACTCAATTACGCCCTAGAATCAGTCAAGAAAGTAGTAAGAATCTGTTACTCCCACTCTTCCTTTCCATCCACCACTACCCCCTGCTCTCAGTCCCAAGCATAAGACATACTTACCAACTGTCCTCTTTTTTAGTTTTAAACTTACTTATCAGTCTTTCTTTTTTAAAAGATTTTATTTATTTATTTGACAGAGAGAGACACACAGAGAGAGGAAACACACACAGAGGTTGAGGGAGAAGCAGGCTTCCCGCCAAGCAGGGAGCCTGATGAGGGGCTCAATCCCAGGATCCTGGGATTATAACCTGAGCCGAAGGTAGACGCTTAACAACTGAGCCACCCAGGCACCCCACTTATCAGTCTTTTAACTTATAAATCATAGGCAATAGAAAGCATACCATATGTTCTAATGGGCAAGATGAAACGCCTCATCAAAATTAAGAATTACTGGGACGCCTGGGTGGCTCAGTTGGTTGAGCAGCTGCCTTCGGCTCAGGTCATGTTCCCGGCGTCCTGGGATCGAGTCCCGCATCGGGATCCTTGCTTGGTGGGGAGCCTGCTTCTCCCTCTGCCTCTGCCTGCCACTCTGTCTGCCTGAGCTCGCTCGCTCTCCTCTCTCTCTGACAAATAAATAAAATCTTAAAAAAAAAAAAAAATTTAAGAATTACTGTGCTTCCAAGGATACTACCAAGAAAATGAAAAGACAATCCACAGGATGGGAGAAAATATTTGCAAATCATATATCTATCTGGGTAAGGGACTTATATCTAAGATATGTAAACAACTTTATAACTTAATAATAAAATGATAACCCAATTCAAAAAATGAAACATTTTAAAAATGCAATATTCTGGAAAAAGATGAAAAAAGGGACAAGAGATCCAAATAGACATTTCTCCAAAGCAGATATACAAATGCCTGGTAAATATGAGATAGTTGCTCAACATCATTAATCATTAGGGAAATGCAAATCAAAACCATAGTATGACACCACTTCACACCCACTGGAATACTATTAAAAAAACAAACAAACAAAAAAACAGATAAGAAATTGGAACCCTTATACCCTGTAGGTAGGAATGTAAAATGGTACAGCCACTTTGAAAGTCAAGCAGTTGCTCAAAGGGTTAAATATAAAATGTTTGCACATCATCTATCTGACAAAGGCTTATTATCTAGAATAAAGAACTCCTATAACTCAACAACAAAAAGACAACTAAATTAATAAATGGGTCAGGGACTTGAATAGACATTTCTCCAAAGATAAACAAATGACTGACAAGTCCAAGAAAGATGCTTATGCTAGTCATTAGGGAAATATAGATCAAAACCACAATGAGATACCACTTCACACTACTAGGATGGTTATAATTAAACAAACCAAAAATTAATTGTTGATAAGGATGTGAAGAAACTAGAACCCTCCTACATTGCTGATGGGAATGTAAAATTTTAATAGCCACTGTGGAAAACAGTTTGGCACTTCCTCAACAAGTTAAAGAACTCATCTGTGACCCAGCAATTATATTCCTAGCTATTTACCCAAAAGAATTCAAAACAGACTCAAACAGATGCTTGCATGCCAAAGTTCCTTGCAGCATTATTTAAATAGCCAAAAGGTGGAAGCAGCCCTGTTCCACAACAGATAAATGGATAAAGAAAATATACTATGTACATACTATGAAACATTAGTCATAAAAAGAAAGTTCTGACACATGCTAATGTGTACCTTGAAAACAGTATGCTAAGTGAAATAAGCTAGACACAGCAAGACAAATACTGGGATTCCACTTCTATGAAGGACCCAAGATAGGCAAATTCATAGAGAGAAAGGAGATCAGAAGTTAACAGGGACTGGGAAAAGAGAGGAAGGGGGACTTATGTGTGTATCAGTTTCTGTTTGTGTATCAAAGAAGTTTTAGAAAAGTGGTGACAGCTGTACAAAGTGGTGAATGGGATTAATGTTGCTCAACTGTTTGTTTGAAATGGTTAAAATAAGAAATCTTGGTTGTACTTTACCACATTTTAAAAAAATTAACAATGTAATATACCAAAACCACTGAATTACATACACTTCAAATGGGTGAATTATTTGGTCATAAATTCAATCTCAATGAAGTTTTGTTGTTTTTTTTTTAAGATTTATTTATTTATTTGACAGAGATCACAAGTAGTCAGACAGGCAGGCAGAGAGAGAGGGGGAATGAGGCTCCCCGCCGAGCAGAGAGCCTGATGCTCCCAGGACCCCCAGATCATGACCTGAGCTGAAGGCAGAGGCTTTTTAACCCACTGAGCCACCCCAGGCGCCCCTCAATGAAGTTATTTTTTAAAAAAAAGAATACAGGGGAACCTGGGTGGCTCAACCGGTTAAGTACCTGCCTTCGGCTCGGGTCATAATCCTGGGGTCCTGGAATCAAGCCGGGCATCGGGTTCCCAGCTCAAAAGAGAGTCTGCTTCTCCCTCTGCCCCTCCCCCTGCTCATGTTTTCATGCTTTCCCTCCTCTCTTTCTGAAATAAATAAAATATTTAAAAATATATATAATTTCTGAAAAATTACAAACAACAAAATTTCCAAAATGGAATAAGTTAAATATATAATTTATCTCATCTATATGGTATATTGTTATATAGATTATATGATAAAAGTATATTTATTAACATGGTAATATGTTTACAATATTATAAGTAAAAAAGCAGGTTTCCAGATAGCCTGAACCTACTAAAAAAAATGTCTGGAAGAATATGCCCAAAAATAGTGATTAATGGTAGCTTTCTCTGGATGGTAAGATTACTGGTAATTTTTATACTTTTTAAAAAACCATTTTATTTATTTATTTCAGAAAGAGAGTAGAAAGCATAAGCGGGAGGAGGAGTAGAGGGAGAGGGAAAAGCAGACTTCTTGCTGAGTGGGGAGTCTGATGTGGGGCTTGATTCCAAGACCTTTGATCATGACTGAAGCCAAAGGCAGAACTGACTGAACCTCCCAGGAACCCCTATATCTTATTTCTATGTATCTGTATTTTCTAAATTTTGTATAATGTGTCTATACTACTTGCATAATAAAAAAGTAATCAAAATAAGAAGTATGCGCATCTTTAATAACAGGACAGTTAAGATATACATACAGTACTAGCTTATGACACTTAACCCATCATCAGGTCATTAGCTCCATTTGGCATCTAATAATCTATTTTGAATACAAATAGCATTTATCCTATAAACTTCCTTAAATCTACTCACCCTTTCTAGGTTTTTTTTAAAGGTTTTACTTATTTGTTTGTCAGAGAGAGAAAGCATAAGTTGGGGGGAGCAGGTAAAGAGATAAGCAGGTTCCCTGCTGAGCAGGGAGCCCGACATGGGACTTGATCCCAGGACTCTGGGATCATGACCTGAGCCAAAGGCAGATGCTTAACTGATTGAGCCACCCAGGAGTCCCAGCCTTCTAGGATTTTTAAATGTAAGCTAATCCAAATATTTTCTCTAAGTACAAAGATCTTTCATATTCCATAGACTCTAAAATACTGTACCAGATTTTCTTAAAATTTATAAACTGATCAGTGTGAGCAATCACTCTCTGTATTATAGCAAACAATGACAATAATGCTTCCCACAACTACTTTTACCTAAATTACTTTTTTATCTCTTTCCTACAGATCTTTTCTAAAATAATAAATGTTACAATTTTTACGCTCAGCATCACGTATTATGCTGAACACTGTAGAAGCATCACCTCATTTCACCTTCCTAACAACTCAGTGAGGTTGGCATTATCATCACTTTACAAATGAAGATACAGAATCAGAAAAGTTAGCGAATACAGCTGCAGGTGGTAGACTGAGATTCAAACCAACGTCTGACTTCAAAGTCCACATGCTTTCTAATTCTATGCTGTATTGTAAGAAAGTTGACCCTAATACCCCAATTCTTACATATTTGTAGTTAAAAAATACAAACACACAATTCTATTTCAGAAAGCTATTCCTTTTCCCACCTTACACATTCTTTGTTACCAGCCTGAAGTTCTATGTAACCATGAAATACTTGGGAATTGATTTAAATACAATTCCTTGGCCCTCACAATTCATACAGCACCGAATGGCACAGAAAGTATACATATTGACAACTACTGGATAATTTGCCTCTGAATATGACTGCACTGGATTACATACTATCTAACACTTACATCTTGGGATACAAATGTTTCAGTGTTGGCAAAACCACCTACTTCTACACCCCTCCTTGTACAAAAGGGAACATTGAAATAAACCAACTTGCCAGTTAGTGGAGAGGAAACCAGTACTTGAACCCAAGTCTGACTATTAATCCACAGTGGGCATCCAGGGCAATGCCTAGGCGACAGACCTGGAGACAGTCTTTTGCCTTTAAGCAGCTTACTGCCTTTAAATAACAGAATCTCCTGGTAGAAATTAAAAAGGAAACTCAAAGTTGATGTACTTTATCATTCCGTTGTATCCTAGCATGGGGTTGAGAGAAGTTTATCCAAACAAAGAGCCAGGCATATTGGGCCTATCTACACCATTCAGCCAGATTCTGACAACCCTCACTTTACTCTTGCCTTTATGACACCACTACCGTTTCTGACACCATTATCATTTCCACTTGCCACCTGCCTCACCCAATAATCACTAAGTATGTAGCAAATAAAACTGTATATGTCCACTATATAACAAGCTGTATTAGCCATTAAGTCAATTCCCAATCACATAATCAAAGCCTCTGGGCTGTCTCTCTACTCCCTATAGACACCAAGAAAATATTAATTCATGTTATCTACCTAAATCATACATAATTATAAAGGTAAATCTTATCGTTTAAATTAAACACGTAATACTTTCCAATGGCACACACCGGTGATAAATACATCATGGAAGTTCCAAACATATAGTGAGCAGGGAAGCAGTCTTTTATGTAGCCCCAAGTAAAGCATATTTAATTGTTTTTTGATATAAGATACAGCCTAATGATGAATAAAACCAACTTTTGGGTCTTCTAGAGAAGAATGATGGAAACCAGGCATAGAAAGCAACTCATGGGACCCAGTCCTTCAAAATGAAAGTTTCTGAGAATGGTAGGTAACAACTGGTGCTTTTTCCTTTGCCAAAGTAATGTTTTGTTAGCTTTATTTACCAGGCATCATAAAACTGTTGGCAAACAATATGTCCACTCACACCTGTTCTTTATTAAATTCTAGATGCTCTTATCACATGTTCAGTCTATAAAAATGTTCTTGATTTGCCAGGTTAAAGCAATAGAAATGTTAGAGCAAATACATTTACATAGGCAATTGGGCTAAAAGTATTAGCTTTAAGGTTAACATGAGTCAGCGTGATTAGGCCAACATGACATGAATAAGACGGTTATCACCCAAGCCCACCCCTTCTCTCTTACTAAGATCTAAAAGTCCCACTACTAAAGAACTTCTCTGAAGTGCTCTGAATTTCAACTCAGGACAACCGTCTTAAAAAAATACTGTACTCCTATGTGACTTGGAGGTCCACAGTCACTGAAGTCCTCTCCCCATTAGCATCTTAACTACAATGTGGCATTTAGAGTAACCCATTATTGTCATTGAAACTTTAACCCAAAGGGTATATATATCAAGTAGATTTCAAAGAGAGTACGGATAAGGGAAAGAACAGACACTGAAGAGACGCTAAGACTTAGGTAGAGGCATCTAATTTTCATGTGGGTAGAATATATATGTACATTCAGAGAAACTCCTCCCTGCATAGCAAACCCATGTAGTTGGATATAAGTGTATGTGTGTGTATTTTTAAAGATTTCATTCTAAAATAAGCTCTACATTCAACATGGGGCTTGAACCCAAAACCCCAGGATCAAGAGCCACATGCTCCACTGACTGAGCCAGCCAGGCACCCCAAATGGAGTATTTTTTATAACATTTTTTCTTTAGTTTCTTAAGTAATCTCTACACCCAATGTGGGGCTCTAACTCATGATCCCGAGATCAAGAATCTCATGAAGAATCTCATGCTCTACTGACTAAGCGAGCCAGGCACCCCGTATATATAATACATACACGTGTGTGTGTGTGTGTGTGTGTGTGTGTGTGTGTGTGTGTGTGTGTTATCCTTTTTCAATGCATGATGGAGCTGGTAGAAAACCAGAGTAACTCAGATTTAGCTAAATCAAGAATGCACAAATCTAGAGTGAGTGCCTGCTAGAATTGTGGCTGCCCTGAGGTCTTTTCCCTGGGATTTAATGGCCCACAAACTGGAGAAAGGGGATAAAGACTTAGGCCCAAATAGGACTGGAGATCAGATCAAAAAGCTCCATGTAAAGTCAGAACCCCAAAAGGATGGTATTTTTAGTGGCTACCAAAAAGAGAAGCTACCATGCAGAGAAAACAGCAACAATTCCTAACCACAAGCCCATACGGATTAAAGAAACTTGTTAAGGAAAAAAGAAGGAAGTTCTGAGATGCAAAAATAGATGGTGAATAGACAAAATGGTATATATGTGAGTTATTCTACAAACATTACATCACTGTTATAAAACACTAACACATCGTTTGTAGGGATTTAAAAAAATCACTGCAGTATTTAAATCCTGGAAAACAGAACAGGATGGAACATAGAGTTAAAGCATCCTAAAGCACTTCTATTGTTTAGGAGCAGGGAGAGTAAAAATATTAATCAATATTAGACTTAAGTTAAATAACATGTATGCTTAAAATTTCTAGGGCAATCATTATGAACAGACTGTATAGCCACCAAAGTAGAAGGGAGTAAATGGGGGTAGGTGTCTCAATCAAGTCAAAGAAAGCAGATGGGGGAGAGGGATATAAAAAATTAACACATAAAAAGATGATGATAATAAAAACAGCTAACATTTATGTATGATTTACTACGTGCCTGGCACTGCTCTAAGAACTTTACAAATATTAGCTCATTTAATCTGCACACCACCCCTATGAGGTAGATACTATATAATTATTCCCATTTTACAGATGAGAAAATTTAAGCAGAGAGAGATTAAATGACTTGGCTGCGGTGGCACACACACAGTAGATGTTAGGATGAAAACCAAACCCAGGCAGTCTGACTCTAGAATCTGAACTCTACATATTGCCCAATAGACAACACACAGGTATGACACTTTGATATTAATTCATATCCCTTCAGTTCAATTTTTCTTCAGTCTAATGACTAAGAATGTATCTATCTGTACCAAAGTGTACCCAAAGTATAGCTACTTACACTGCTCAAAGCATTTCCTTCATTGACTATTTATGGATAAGCACAGAGTAGGCAAAGGGTGTGTGTGTGCTAACATATATAAAGTAATAATAACATGTATTAGGCACTCTGCCAGACATTTTTTATTAATCCTCACAATCACCATGAAAAGTAAATTAATATCCCAAATTTTCAGTGGAAGAAACTAAAAAGCAAAAATTTAACTAACTCATCAAGGGGCAGATCTGAATGGCTTCAAAATCTACTTCAAAATCTACTTAAATGTTCACTGAGCATCAATTTATGCCAGACACTGTGCTGGGCACTAAAAATATGAAAGTAAATCAGAAATTCAGGGTTCTCCTCCCATATGGAGTTTATGGTCTCATGGGCTAGTCTTTGGGGTTCCTGGACCCAATTCTAATTTGAGGGGCAGGTTCCCTTACACAATTCTCAAACACCATCAGTGTGTGTGAAAATTCAACTCAATTCTGACACTATCTACCCAGAGATTCATCAGCTTCCACAGGTTAAAGGTTCAGCTCTACAAGACTGCCCCCCACCACCATCACTTCAGAGCCCAGTCCCAAGTCCAAGGTACTGCCTGTACTTCTAACCAACTGGCTATAAATTAGAGGGCCCCAAGCCCCCTCTTTGGGTTTGATTAATTTGCTAGAATGGCTCACAAAACTCAAAGAAATATTTTACTTTCTAGATCACTGGTTTACTATGAAGAGGTTATAACTCAGAACAGCCAGATATAAGCACAGCACAAGAGCACAGAGCTTCAGTGCCTCTCCAGACAGGCGACTCCCCTTGACTCTCCACGTGTTCATCAAACCAGGAGCTCTCTGAACCCCACCCTCATTTTTGGAAGCTCCATTACATAGTCATGATTGATTAAACCACTGGCCATTGGCAACTGATTAAACATCCAGGCTCACTCCCCTCCCTGGAGGTGAAGGGGAGGGGTGAGACTAAAAGTTCCAACCCTCCTACCACACAGTTGGTGTTCCTCACACAGTTGGTGTTCCGGTCAACCAGCACCCCACCCCCACCTTAGGTGGGGTCCAAACCCCACCTCATCAACATAACAAGAAAAACTTTTGTAACTCTCAACAGTTGGGAAATTCCAAGGGTTTAGGAAGGTGTAAGTCTGGAACTGTGGTCAAAGATCACAAGTTGTTTGAAAATACCTAAGTATTGTCCAGATCTAATTACTTAACAAATATAACTTAGTATTTCTTTTGGACTAGGGTAGCTGTGAAAAAAATTACTGAGACACTATAAGGGCACCATTAACTGAGTCTGTCTGGGAATCTCCGTAACAAGCTAAATCTGAAAGATAAGCAAGCATTTCAAACACCAGGTAGGAGAAGGAGTAAAAGCCAGGGTCCCCACCCTTGAAGACATTACAATAACTCAGAAGGAAGAACTACAAGATAAACAGTTTTTTAAAATGTAATGTAAACTTGAATATTTGCAAAAGTTTTTCATATCTTTTCTCATAAAATTCTGTTAAGTGTGCATCTATCTTAACTAAAGTGAAAGCCTCAAGAAGCCTGTGTCCCCATACACAGATACAGCACACAGTCTGCATTCAGGAAGTGTTTTCTGGGTCAATCTCATATAGGTTTTCTCTCATTAGGCTTTTCTCAGAAATGAAACCTCCAATTACCCTATTCAAGGGTAATTCTGCTTTAAGTGTTCTCTACTCCCCCACATCTCCCAGCTGCTTCTTTCCTACTGTCCTTCAAAACTGAGTTCAGAAAAAAAAAAAAAAAACTGAGTTCAGAAATATCACCTCCCCTGGGAAGACCTCCCTGACCCACTGGACTGAAATTTAAATGTCCCTTATCTAAATGGTAGATTTGGTACATTTGTATCACAGGATTTACCACTCTATTCTGTAGAAGTCAGCAATTAACTTCCTTGCCTCCACACTAACTAAAAGCTTTTACGAGAAGGATCTGTGCTTTATTCATCTCAGCAACAATCACAGTGCCCAGCTCTCAAAAAACTGTTTTCTGAATAAATGACAAGTAAACGGATATTTTTAAAATTATGCCTCTTCACCTTTGAAAAAATGAGGAATTTACTCAGAAAAACTTTAGAAAGGAGATGTACCAGTTTGCAAAAATTAACGTGACTGGGCGCCTGGGTGGCTCAGTGGGTTAAAGCTTCTGCCTTCGGCTCAGGTCATGGTCCCAGGGTTCTGGGATGGAGTCCGGCATTGAGCTCTCTGCTCAGCGGGGAGCCTGCTTCTCCCTCTCTCTCTGCCTGCCTCTCTGCCTACTTGTGATCTCTGTCAACTAAATAAATAAAAATCTTAAAAAAAAAAAGAAGATAACTTTAAAAAAAAATTAAAGTGATTGATAACCATCCTGTGCTAATAAAGAACCATACACTGCTGACAGAAATGTACTAAGTATAATGTCTTTGAGAAGTATTCTGACAATTATCAATTAAAATTAAAAATGCACATATCCTCTGACTGAACAATCCTACTTTAAGGTACTTTACTTACAAAAACAGCATCCATATGCAATGTTATATTTACAAGGAAGTTTTCTGAAGTACTGTTTGCAATAGCAAAATAATTCCTGGAGACTATCCTGAATGTCCATCAATAGGGGAATGGTAAAACCATGCTATAGAACATTCATATTATGGAATATTCTACAGCTACTAATAAGAATGAATTAAATTGGGTGTCTGGGTGGCTCAGTCTGTTAGGTGTCCGCCTTTGGCTCTGGTCATGATTTCAGGGTCCTTCGGATAGAGTCCTGCATAGGACTCCCTGCTCAACACGGAGTCTGCTTCTCCCTCTGCATGCTGCTCACCTTCCCAACTTTGCGCTCGCTCTCTCGCGTGCACGTGCTCTCTCTCTCTCTCTCATGCTCTAATAATAAAATCTTTAAAGAAAAAAAAATGAATTAAATCTATATGTAAAGACCTGAAAGGATATCCATGATACATTAAGTAGAAAACAGAAGAATTCCATCTGGAGGTAAAAAAAAAAAAAAAAAACATATATATATACACTAGCATTTTTATTTCTAAGAATATTGAGAAAGAGATGGGGAAGCAGTAAAAACCAGAGAGCTAACATGAGTGGCATCAGAATTAGAGAGGATTTTACTTTTCCCAAACAACTATGTATTACTTTTGTAATTTAAAATAGAAAGAAAAAAAAGGAAAGTTTTCAAAAGTAGTGATGGTAATATCTCAATACATTCTCCCCTCCTAAAAGTTCTTAAACGAAAAAAAAAAAAAATTCTAAGTTACAACCACCTTTAATAGAAAGGTGGTAGGTACTTCAGAAGAATCAAGAATTCTGTGGACTCTTTTACAGATAATTTAACTTTCTATTATAAAAAAAAAAAAAAAAACTTATCTCTTACTCTATCCTGTCCCCCCAAAAGGAGAGAAAGGCTTGTTCTTAAACAAGGGAATGTTTAGTAAATCTTCCTATCAAGTTTCTTCTATGAGCCATAATCTGCTTTGGCGATTTGTAATCAGGAGCTTGGATATTTTAGAACAGTCAGCAGATTTTCACAACCATACCATTTATTCACGGACAGTAAGCAGAAGTGTTACATAACAAAACTCAGCGGTGCCTGGGTGGCTCAGTCCCTTAAGTGTTTGCCTTGGACTCAGGTCATGATACCAGGGTCCTTGGAGCAAGCTCAGCATCCGGCTCTCTGCTCAGTGGAAAGCCTGCTTCTCCCTCTCCCACTCCCCCTGCTTGTATTCCCAGTCTCATTGTCTGTCAAATAAATAAATAAATAATCTTTAAAAAGAAATCTAAGTATGGCTAAGCTAGGTCTCATTCAAGCATTTCTGTCCTGGAATTGGGAGAGCTAACTGCTACTTGGGCGCCCCCTGGGGACCAAATTTTAAAACTTTTTACATCTTAGGACAAACCAGCATCCTCTAAAACTACTAATTCAAAAAATACTAAGCCCCTACTACGTGCCAGGCACAATGTTCAGCACTAGAAACACAATGGCAAATAAAATCAACTGATTTCTACATGCTTAAAGTTAATGGCATCCCAAAATTTCTAAGCACAGTAGGTAGGAAGACCATACAAAGTACAAGTTACCCGTATCATCCGCGGAGAAAGTTATGACACAGAAGATGACAAGAATGCTTTTGGGGTACTAAAGAAAGCAATCTGGCATTGAGATCAGCTTTAGCATAATTTGTTTATGTAAGCAAATCTTTAAAAGAAAGGAGGTTTAAGGGGCACCTGGGTGGCTCAGATGGTTGAGCGCAGGTCATGATCTCAGCGTCCTGGTATCAGCTCTGCATGGGACTCCCAGCTCAGTGAGGAGCCTGTGTCTCTCTCCCTCTCCCCCTGCTCATGCACTCTCTGTATTTCTCTGTCTCAAATGAATATATAAAAAAACTTTTAAAAAAGAGAGAGAGAGGAGGTTTAAATATCCTTCCAGCTAACACATGCAAAATTGTGGTTATTTTGTAAGACAAATTTAGGTTATGGCACCAAAATTTTTCTTGGGCCAAAATAATATAAAGCTTAATTTTAGAAATTAAAAAAATGACACAGTATCCCTGTTGTTTTTTAGTAAGAAGTTATTCCACAATAACTCTAAGCACTTAACTCTGAAAGGACTGCACTGATTTAGAAAACCACTAATTTTCAAAAACAAATTGAGTACAAGAGGACACAGATTTAGAAACAATTAGTTAGAAAATAAAACTGAGGAAGACCAGTACAAATAAATGGGCAAAGTCAAAACCCAAATCTCCCTCAAATCCTCCCATCCCAGTTCAGAACAGTTTCAGAAAATACTGCATCAGATTTGCCTTTTCTTCCTCATGGTCTGGGTGAGTAACTAGCAGAGGTAAAACTCACCACCAGGAAGGAAAGGAAGGAAGGAAAAGGAGGGAGGGAAGGGAGAAAAGAAAGAAATAGATAATAAATAAATACATATATACCTACAATCCAACTTCCCTCCCGTTATACACTCATCACTAACCGCAATGTCCTAGGATACTGGAGGGCCGAATAGTCTCAGATTCTATAGCCAGGCCCAAATAGGTACTTCTGGCAGCCTGAGTTGGAAATCAGTGTAATTCCCCACCTCCCCAAATTTATTTCAGCTATATTTCAGGTACCCTGTGAGTTAAATTAGCATTGGCATGATAGGGAATTTAACCTTGAGTTACAGAACTTTTTCCTTACAGAAAAAAACTTAGTCCCCAGAATTACAGTTGTTTAGAATTCAGTTTATATTTGCCTATGAAATAAAAAATTGAGTCAAAACACAAAAGACTCCTGGGGGGGGGGGGGAAGGCCTCTGACTCAACTGTTCATAGACATTCCATTGTTCAATTTAGTCAGGAGATAGCAATTGCTAAATTATAAACTACATGGAATTTGTAGAAATCAACTTAATTGTTTATGGCAACTGGAATCAAGAGCAACTATTTTCGTGAAGGAAGATGACAGTTTAAAACAAGTTAAGCTTGGGGTGCCTGGGTGGCTCAGTGGGTTAAAGCCTCTGCCTTCGGCTCAGGTCATGATCCCAGAGTCCTGGGATCGAGCCCTGCATCGGGCTCTCTGCTCAGCAGGGAGACTGCTTCCTTCCCTCTCTCTGCCTGTCTCTCTGCCTACCTGTGAACTCTGTCTGCCAAATAAATAAAAACTTTAAAAAAAAAAACTTAAGCTTATAGAATTGCCAAAATTTTAAAGAATAATACATTAGGAAACAATCATGGAAATCTTAGAGTTGATAATTAACAGGTTTAAAACATTATCAGCCATTACTGAACTGAGTAAAGAATAAACACTAGTTACAGAATGTGTAGATTATTTTTAAAGCAGTGGAGTAATTTGAGTATTATTAGTTTGGATGTGGATATTTAAAGCCACGTTATGATTCAGAAACAAAATATTTAAATGCATTCAAATATAGCTGTCAAAAACCAATTTTTAAAGTAATACTACTTCAAAGTAGAAATAACCAACTTCATAAATTCAGAACAGGAAGTCTAAAATGGAGGAAAAAAATCATCTGCATCTATGTGTGCCAGATATTTTACCTCATTTTTTTTTAAGATTTTATTTATTTATTTGACAGGCAGAGATCACAAGTAGGCAGAGAGGCAGGCAGAGAGAGACAGAGAGAGAGAGAGGTGGAAGCAGGCTCCCCGCTGAGCAGAGGGCCAGATGGGGGGCTCCATCCCAGGACCCTGGGATCATGACCCAAGCCAAAGGCAGAGGCTTCAACCCACTGAGCCACCCAGGTGCCCCTAATTTACCTCATTTAACATTCACAACTACCATGCTAGACAGGTATAATTTCTCTCTTTTCACAGAGGAAGGCCAGCTGAAAGTAACAACTTCCCTGGGTCTAAAGAAACAGTAAATGGGGGGCACCTAGCTGGCTCAGTCAGTACAGCATGCAACTCTTGATCTCCAGGTTGTGAGTACAAGCCCCATGTTGGGCGTAGAGATACTTAAAAATAAAATCTTAAAAAGAAGAAAAGAAACAGTAAACAGCAGAGTTAGGGTTTGAACCCATATCTGTTTGGCTCTGAAATCTCTTCTTCTTCCCCTATTATGCTATATACATGTAAGAGTCACCTCAGACGTTAAAAACAAAAACAAAAAAGAAAACAAAACAGGGGCACCTGGGTGGCTCAGTCATTAAGCCTCTGCCTTCTGCTCAGGTCATGGGGCTCCCTGCTCAGCGGGAAGCCTGCTTCTCCCTCTCCCACCCCCCCCAACCGCCCTTCCCCGCTTGTGTTCCCTCTCTTGCTGTGTCTCTATCAAATAAATAAATAAAATCTTTTAAAAAATAAAATAAAAAATAAAACAAACCTGAAATCACTCAATTGCCACTTGTCTTAAAAAGTTAAAAGAACCAACAAAAATAAGACAAATATTTATGTGGAGTTTTTTTGTTTAATTAGTCCCACTTTCATTCCTAAAAATGATCAGGAATTATTAAGAGAGTTGTAAAACAGTAATGAAGTAGATGTTACCACTTCGCTTTGGATGCTCTTTAGAGAATAAAATATAGGACAGGTGTGGACTGTAGGAACATAGGAGAGGAATGAAAGCCCAAAGCTAATATAAGCCACGTCCTGGTACAGAGGAGGGCATTATTTTAGAGTTCTGGGTCAAAACTTTTGTGGTCACCGAGTTTCACAAGGATCGTCTGGGTGTTTCACAGCACCATTGGGCTCCTCTCGTTTCTAGATACCCTGTTTTCCTTCACTCCCAATTCCATTCCCCAGATTCTCCAATAAGCCTTTCTCCTCACAGTGTTACTGCAGCTAACCACGTTTATCTGTTCGAAAATTTACAGAATTGAACCGATAACCTGAACACGCCGTGAAGTAACAACAAAAAAAAGAAACACAATTTTAGAGCTGGGAGGGGTTTTACATGGAGTGTAAATCTGGGTGGAGATCCTCGTACGGTCTAGAGTGCAACTGAGACAGAGAGGAAGTGACTTGGCCACCGACTTAAGCGTGAGCTGGCAGCGGGACCAGAGGTTGAAGCTTGAACTCCTACTCTGCTCCGCGGCTTTTCAACCACACGAATCCGGGCTGAGCCTCAGAACTGGTACTGCCACTGACAAGGCCAGAAAAGTGCTCCGGGCAGATCACAGAATACCTTTAGCAACACCCTGTCCCCCGGGGTTCCTTTCCAGGATTAAGACCAGGGTTAGGTTAGCGGAGGTGTTTACAAAGGGCTTGCGGGAAGGGGCGGAGTGGATAAACCGGTCTCCCCTCCAGACAGCTGCGAGCGCACTCTGCCTCTAACCTGAACCCACGCTCCCGCTGCCTTCACCCACCTCACAACCAGAGACACACTGACCTCGGCGGGCCGGGAGTCCCCAGAGGCTGATCCTCTCGGATCCCCCTCCCAGCCCACTCTCGAGACGAACTTGGTCCCCAAATTGTAAGGAAAGAGGGGCGCGGGAACAAAGAGACCCCAAGCGGTCCCCCTCTATTCAGGGCGCCCCCGAGGCGGGCAGACGTGGACTACGAGTCCCGAAAGGCCGCGCGCCTCAGGACCCTTCGACCGCCGCTACGCGGACGACGCAATGGTCGCCGGGACTCGTAGTCCGCTTAGTCCGCGGCTCCGGGGGGCGCGGACCGCCCGGCGCGGCGGGACAGGCCGACCCGGCGTCCGGTCAAGCCCAGGGAGCGCGCCAGCTGCCCGGGCCTCACCTCGACGATGCGGGCGCACTGGGTCCCCTTGCCGGCGCCAGGACCGCCGAGGACGAACACGACCAGCGGTTTCATGAGGCGGTGAGGGCAGAGAAAAAGCGGCCGGCGGGTGAGCAGCGGGAAGCTAAGGCCCAGGATGTGCAGCAGCCTGCGGCCGCAGCAGCTCAACATACACAGCGCCTCGGCCCGACGCTGAGGAGAGCTGACAGCGGCCCGGCCGGCGGCGGCGCGGGGCGGGGCGGGGGGAAGGGGGCGGGCCGAGTCGGCGCCCGCCGCGGCCCCGCCGCCGTGGCTGCCGAGGTGTCCGTGCCGCGGCCGGAAGAGGCGGGGCTTCCGCTGCTTCCTAAGCGGCTGCGCTTGGCTCCTTCCGTGTGCGTTCACGTCTGTTCTCTTGCCCGCGCCTTTGCCCGCTCATTCATCCCTCCGCTGGCGGTGCGTCCTGGGCGCAGATCCTTCATCTATGGCCGTGTGTGGCAGGCCTATGCTGGCGTCTGCAACGCGACACATGCGAGAGAAAACCTATTGTCTGCTCGCCAGGAGTTTAAATTCCAGTGGGGAAGAAGCCGAGCTGGACAAGCCAACATCAGAAGAGATAGATGATAGACAAGAAGGAAGGAAGAAAGAGCTATAGGCTTTAAAGGGAAAAAGAGGAAGAAAAACAAGGGGTAGTTGTGATTTGTAGACGGTGGTCGGAGAAAGCCTCTGAAGAGGTGACAACCCAAGACGTTAAGGATAGGAAAGAGTAAAAGCAGGTAAAGACGAGGATAGTGTCCCATAAAAAGAAAAGCCCGTGCAAAAACCCCTAAAACGGCTTGTTACTGGGACAGGACGGAGAGACCAGAGCTGTGGGAAATGAGTCAGAGAATGAAATGTGGGAAAGGTAGGCCCAGGCAGGTCTTTCAGGCCTTTGGTTATGGAACGGAGTTGGGATTATATTCTAATTGCAGTGGGAAGCCCTTAACTACATACAACTCCATTTCTCTGCTGCCTGCATGTGAGGAAAAATCTCATTAAATACAAATAAAAATTAAGTTCCTCAGTCACACTAACCACACTTAAAGTGCTCAATGGTCACAAGCGGTACTGGCAGTTGTGTTGGACAGCGCTCGTACAGAACATAACCCACTACAGTTAAGTTCTATGGGGCCGTGCTGTACTAGAGCTTGTGTCTAAGCTCCTGGGAATGATTTGATACGAAGGGAGACAGGCAACCCTTGTGAAGAAAAATCAGACGGGCTCCAAGGGGCAAATGGAGGCCTTAGATGACTTAAAAATTTTTAAGAGACAGGGGTGCCTGGGTGGCCCAGTTGGTTAAGCTCTTGGTTTTGGCTCAGGTTGGTGGTGAGTATGCTTGAGATTCTCTCTCTCCTCTCTCTTTGCCGAACCCCGCCCCCATGCATACACTTTCTCTCTCTCTCTCTCTCTTTCTCTCTTTCATGGATAGATAAATCTTTAAAAATATTTTTTTAAAAAGGTCTTCAGAGACAAAGACATTAATTTGCAACAGGAGTTGCAGGAAGGGCACAGTTGCAGGAAAATTAGAAAGTAGGAAGAGTTCCTGTCTGAAAATTGTATTTTCTCCATAAAGAAAAGACGACGTCAGCTAAAGATAAAGATTTTGAGGTAGGATGTTTGAGGGGAGAGAAGGTATGAAATAGACATTTTTTTAAGACAGGAAAAGTTTCTAAAGAAAAGTAATCGTAGGACTGCTGAGCAATATTAGGAGTGCACTTGGTATTTAAGATCCTGGATTTTAAATTTGAAGGTTTTTGTTTAGGTGCGGGCAAAGAGAAGACGGATTCTAGAAGTCATCCAGGGTTGGGTTTTTGCCAAGCAAGCACAACAGGAGAAAAGACCAGCATGGTGTTTGCACGAGCATGTTTGCAATGATGTATATGAAATCAAAACCATAAAGAAAGCAAATGATGGCATTATAAGGGCATATGAGGGGGACATGGAGGAGAGCCAGGAAGGGGGACAAGGTATTAGAAGCATCAATGCTGAAGAATGACTGCAGTCAGGTTTTGAGCAAGTGAACTGGTAGTACAGATGCCAGTGCTCTGAGTAGGATATATGGAATTGAGATTTCAGAGATTGTATGTTGCTGATGCTGTTGAGATTCAGGGTGAGCCCAAGCCAGATGAGACTGAGGGAGGAGAAGGCTGAGACAAGAGCATGCCCTGTGGTTGGAACTGGGTGGCCAGGGTGTTAGATTTGTCATCCAAGGAGAAATTTACATCAGATAGCATTAGAGTGAAGAGAGAAACTATGAAAGGAGAATGAAGTTGTTGAAGATAGAGTGACAAGAAAGTTGGTAAATGATAGCAAACAGGAGTTTGCTATCTAACTGGGTTGATATAGCCTCTGTCTGGCTTCCCCCAGTCTCTTTCCCCTCTATTACTTTCTTCTCCTCTCACCCAGTATTTCCAGCCCCCCATCTCATCCTACCTTCTCTTCCTCCCTCCTCTCTCTCTTTTTTTTTTTTTTTACTTATTCCCCTATCCTCCCATTCTTTTCCCATTTCTAACTTCCTCCCATTCTCCCCATCTACTTCTCTTTTTCTGTCCTTCTCCCCGCCCCCCCCCGCCCCGTTCTCTTTCTTTGCCTCTCTTATCCCTTCTACCTTCGGTTCCTACTTCCTTCCTTTCCATAATTTCTACCTTTTCCTTCCCACCATGGAAGAGGGAATGGAATATCTCAGATCATCACAGCTAGAGACATCTTATGATTAATAGCTTACTCATATTCCTTCACAATATCTCTCTTTTTACTTGTTTATTGAGCCCCTGCACCCCTGGGAAGGAGGAGCTAGGACATAAGTCAACTGAACACAAGAACAATTGGTCATAATACTAAGAACTAGTAGGAGTTTTAAAAAGGCCATATTGGAGCAAATGTGCCTTCTTTTCCTTTGTGCATGTTCTCTTAAGTGTCTTCTATATCTCTTCTGGCAATTAGAGTTAAGAGATGTTCAGGATATGGAGTCTATGGAAAAGGGGATTAGGAAGCTGTTCACATGCTTTTAGTGAAGGCCTTAGATCATAGAGAAAACAGTTGTCTTTCTTGCTCCATGATAGAGTCCACCAGAATAAGGAATCCACACAGGAGTTTGGATCTAAAATCTCATTGTATATCCATATATGGCAAGATGCAGGAACTTATTCTAAGTCTTTCTGGAATACTATGACACTTATTATCTTATATCTTGCCCAGCTCTTTGTGCCAACTGTGCTAGACAACTAAGGAAAATACTGCTGTGGAAATATATCAAAAAGTGAAACTCATATACCCATCGTCAAGGGTTTTCCAGGGAGTTATTTCCAGGAAGAACAAGGCTAGGCTAAAGAACAGTTTATTATTTGTTGGCTCTTTGGACCTACTGGTTATCTATTGCTACATAACAAACCAACCCCAAAACTTAATAGCTTACAACATGAAATTTTTTGTGTGGGAACCCTGCCCTCTCTTCTCCCCTGCCCCACTTTGCCCCACATTGGTGACCTGGAATGTTCAGTGTGAGTGTGCTGTGAGTAGAAAGAGGATTAACATGGAGGAGTTTTTCCAAAACACCTATGTCACCACAGCCAGGCAGTCCCCTGGGGCCAAGTCAAGGATTCATAAAAGACACCATGCTACTCTGATGCTTTAACATTAACTCCTCTATTTGTCCACAGTGAAAGATCTAACTCTTAGCATCTTGCCCCTAATTTGTCCCCAAAGAGTTCACTTTTTTTAAGCCTTAGATCAGTGCTCCTATTCCTTGGAGGTGGCAGAGAAAAGAATGAGTTCCACCTAGATGCAAACAACCAAACCTTCAATAATAATATGCCTTAATAAATATATATTGGATAAATGGATGTCATCAAGTAGAGGGCCATTTCCCAACAAACCCATGGACTGGAAGTCATAGATTAAATAAATTCGATGAGTATCTTTTGGATATCCACTAAGTACCAGGCATTTATTTCACTTACCTAATTTTTAGATGATATTCAAACTGTTTAATAATCACTGCAATCAGAATATCTGTAGATTTCTTTGCCAAGATTTGCTATGCCAGCCATCAACCCTTTAATTGCTGGACCATGGAGAGGTCCTTGGGGTCTCAGGAGAGGGGAGGAGGGCACTTAAAGTGCTCATTGGAGTAAGTCACTGAGTAACCAGTGAGTAACCAACTCATATAAAAATAATTCACTACTTTAACCACCAATACTGGTCTTGCTAATTGAGTGTTGGTTACACATCAGCCTTGCCTTATAGAATCTTCATAATGCTGTGACATTAGTACTGTCATTTTGCAGGTGAAGAAACAGCCAGGAAATGAAAGTACTTTGTTCAAGACCGCATAGGCAGTAGATAACAAAGTCGAATTCAAACTTGGTGTATATGGCCTTAAATCTGCGTTCTTTCTATACAATACAGACCCCTTATAAGATAAAAGCATATTCACAAAAGCCCTTCAAAGTTAGTTCTATTACAGATGAAAAGACTGATCTCAGAAAGACATATAACAAGTGCTATCCTCGAAACGCACTCCTACCCATATGTGTTTATTTATCATTTAAGTATCTTAGGTCTTTGGGGCATATATTCAGTGTATGCATATTATCTCCAGGGTATAGCTATGTTCCTAGTGAACTCTATAGGAGCTTAAAAAATAGAGCCTTGTCACCACTTATCTGTCCTATTTATCATAATTTCCCTTTAGAGATAGATCAGTTGTTCCCATTCTTTCATTTTCCCATTCTTGACCGACCATACATACCTCTGCTGGTATGTGCCATTTATTTTTCAGGATTCAGCTCAGATTTTACCTCCTTCAGTAAGCTCTCTCTAAATTCCCAAGACTGGGTTAGGTGCCCCTTTTTTGTTCTTCTACACATACCACCACCACCCATACATACTTACTCCTTCCCTCCTTTACTTCTGTTGTCTTACTGTGGTGTGTTGTGTATCTCCACACTGGATTTAAAACTTCTGGAAGGAAGACATTATGTCTGATTACTTTTTGTACAGCATGATAACCTGTTATTGTTACAGCTGATTCACTCTCTTAAAGGTACTCCAAGGTCCTTGGAAGATTTAGACTACTTTGGCTGCTGCCACTCAAGTTTTTCTTATGTTGGTTTTTGATGGCTACTTCCCTGTAATTACAAAAACACCTTTCTTGAGTATACTTAGGAACCAGTTTATAGGCTTAGTCTGGGTGATGAAGCAAAGACATGGCATGTGGTAGCATTGGAAGGGGGCGGGGGTGGCAGGTCATACCCTTTGCATTTGGGCCTTTGTAGCCATCTATTATATTGTGATCTATTTCCTGGAAGGATGCTTGGTACATTACATCACCTGATGCTTAATAGAGTTTCTAAAATAAAGATTCCTGTTATTTAGAATTGCATATTTGCATATTAGATCTCCTCTTTTATCAAAGAACCTCTTATCAAATATTCTGAGAACATTTGTTAAAGGAAACATGGTCTTTAAAAGAACTGATATGGGACGCCTGGGTGGCTCAGTCGGCTGGGCATCTGCCTTTGGCTCCGGTCGTGACCCCGGGGTCCTGGGGTCGAGCCCTGCTTCGGGCTCCCTGCTCTGTGGAAAGCCTGCTGTCCCTCTCCCACTTCCCCCTGCCTGTGTTCCCTCTCTCGCTGTATCTCTCTCTGTCAAACAAATAAATAAAATCTAAAAAAGAAAAAAAAAGCTGATATGGTAAATCTGACAGCAGGCAATATGCCTAACCTCTTGGGAGTGTGTCAGCTGAGTTCAGTCGGGACTATGCTGCAGAACAGCAGGCTGAACAGTGAAGGGAGATTGTCTTTGACAGGTCTTACAGTGTGTTTGCTTATTAACTCTGCAAACATGGGTAGAATGGTTAGACCTATAATTTCCTTGCCTGCAAAACCAAGATGATGTTACATCAACTCAGGTAAGCAAATACTTGTAGAGAATTTACCTATGTGTCTTATTTCGTCATTCCTGTCTTCATTCCAAACAATCCAAGCTTTTTAAAAAATAAGTAAAATAAGGGGCATCTGGCTGGTTCAGTGGGCAGAGCACGTGATATGACTCTTGATCTTGAGGTCATTAGTTCAAGCCCTGCATTGGGTGTAGAGATTACAAAAAAAAAAAAAAAAAAAGCAAAATAATTTGACTTGACACATCAATTGTTATATTTACCTCTCCCAAGCAGATTAAGAGTCTCAAAGGAATTTTACCCAAATTGACAGTTTAACAATCCCCCTAAACAATATGATATTTCTTAAAAGCAAACCTACGGTTGTTTTTAAAGAGCAGCAGGCTAGCTGAGCTCAGAAGTGTAAACAGAGAAAGGGAAAATTGGTATTTGGAGAAATTGAGTAACAAAGCTCATAACTAATTCCAACTTCCCTGTTCCTGGTAATAACAATATCTCTTTAATTCCTTCAGCCAGGCTACCAGCAGACATGCTAGGATTTATGACACCAAACATTTACCCAGGGTAATCATAAAGACTATGTCATGTGGACAGGAACTGAAAGGGAATAAGGAAAAATGAGAACAATTGATGTGTTAAGATGTAGAATTTGGGGTGAACGTTTCTCTTTACAATTTTTTTCTTGTTATAGCATTGAGGAACAAACTCGTGCATTTTTTTTTCAAAGATTTATTTATTTATTTTACAGAGAGAGACACAGGGAGAGAGCAAACACAAGCAGGGGGAGTGGGAGAGGGAGAAGCAGGCTTCCCGCTGAGCAGGGAGCCCTATGCAGGCTCGATCCCAGGAACCTGGGATCATGACCTGAGCCAAAGGCAGATGCTTAATGACTGAGCCACCCAGGCACCCCGAACTTGTGCATTTTTTAAAAGTATGCCATACTAGAAATAATCCTCTGTGAAGCAAATTAAAGCACTTGCAAAATTGAAAAGTACGGCTGGTAGCTTTTCTCTGTAGGGACCCAAAACCAGAGCAATTCCATAGTGTCCCGAAATGACATAAATTTTAGAAAATGGGGATCAAGGAAGAGATAAAAAGAATAGTATATGTTCAATCTATTTAAATTGCCTGCAATCTAAAAATAATTCATATTTGCTTTGGATAATTACCTCTTGTTATCCCACCTTTAAAACCATGCCTTCCTTGTTCTGTTTGTCAGATCCTTCCAGTTCCCTGTGCCATCACGCACAAGGCTTAGTGTGCAGTAGGTCCTTAGTATAGCATTTGTAGATTTTATTTCACTAAGCTTATTCACTGATTTAACAAACCAATTCCCTTAATCTCTATGAATGTGTTGGTCATTTATTAACACTGTCAATTGTCAATACACCTGGACAAATAATAATATATGGGTACTCTTTTAATTAAATTTAATTAACTTTCACATTCATTAACTCTTTCCTGTAATAATGTGCAATAGGCAAATGAGGAAAATCAATCTTAGAGAAATAAATGGCAGAGTTGAGGCCAGCTCCCCAAAGCCAGTGCTTGTTACATTGTAACATAATTCAAAAAGTGTTCTCAATATCTAGGGAATTAGGCCCTTTAGACACCTCTCAGCTGTTCTAAATATGAGGCTGAGTCATTCCAATCCTAAAATGAAGTCAGTAATTACCTTTCTGTTCATTTAATTCAAATATATCTAATTTATGCATATCATTAAGTGTATATTCTGCTTAGGAATCCAGTGGTAATAAGATGTTTAATTGGAGACTTATTGGGGTCTGTCTTGTTAGGCATCTGTCTTCAGCTCATGACATGATCCTGGGGTCCTGGGATAGAGCGCCACCTGGGCTTCCTGCTTGGTGGGGAGCCTGCCTCTCCCTCTCCCACTCCTCCTGCTTGTGTTCCATGTCTCGCTGTATTTCTCTCTGTCAATAAAAAAATAAAATCTTTAACAAAAAAAATTGAAGTCTTATCTATATTTGAGCTCTTATTAAGCAAAAAGAAGACATCTTATTTTATTGTTGTTGCTTAAAAAGTTAGCATATGTTTCGACTCTCCTCCTGCCCCTTCCTTTTTTTTTTTTTTTTAAGATTTTATTTATTTATTTGACAGACAGAGATCACAAGGAGGCAGAGAGGCAGGCAGAGAGAGAGGAGGAAGCAGACTCCCTGCTGAGCAGAGAGCCCGATGCGGGGCTTGATCCCAGGACCCTGAGATCATGACCTGAGCCGAAGGCAGCGGCTTAACCCACTGAGCCACCCAGGCGCCCCCCCTTCCTTTTTTTTTAAGTAGACTTTATTTTTTAGAACAGTTCTAGATTTATAGAAAAATTAGAAACTTAGTACAGAGTTCTCATATACCCCCCCACAGAGTTTCCCCTTATTATTAACATCTTATATTTAGTATGGTACATTTGTTACAATTAATTAACCAATATTGGTACATTATTATTAATTAAAGTCCATAGTTTATTTAGGTTTTCTTAGTTTGTTGGTTTTTTTTTTTTTTTTTTTTTTTTTTGAGAGAGAGAGAGAGCACATGCGCATGAGGTTGGGGAGGAGGGGAAGAGGGAGAGGGTGAGAGAGGATCTTAAGCAAGCTCCACTGTCACAGGGCTTGATCTCATACCCTGAGATCATGACCTGAGCTGAAATCAATAGTTGGACCTTTAACTGACTGAGCCACCAAGGCGGCCCTAGATTTTCTTAGTTTTTAACCTAGTGTCATTTTTCTGTTCCATTATTTCATCCATAATGCTACATTACATTTAGTTGTCATCTCTCTTTAGGCTATTCCTGGCTAGTTTCTCAGACTTGCCTTGTTTCTGATAACCTTGGCTATTTTTTGAGTACAGGTCAGGTATTTTATAGGATTCCCACTATTAGAATTTATCCAGTGTTTTTCTCAGGATAAGACGGGGTCTTTAGTTTACTGAAAGGAAGACCACAAAGGTAAAGTGCCATTTTTATTTTTATTTATTTATTTTTTTAAAGGATTTTATTTATTTATTTGACAGAGAGAGGGAACACAAGCAGAGGGAGTGGAAGAGGCAGAAGCAGGCGCCTCACTGAGTAGGCAGCCCGATGCGGGGCTCGATCCCAGGATCCTGGGATCATGACCTGAGCTGAAGGCAGATGCTTAACGACTGAGCCACCCAGGCGCCCCTAAAGTGCCATTTTTAACACAGCATGTCCAATGTACATACTATCAACATCACTTATGACTGTTTAATGTTGGCCTTTATCACCTGGCTGAAGTAGCTTTGGTCAAGTTTCTCCAGTGTATAGTTATTCTTTCCTCCCCTCCTCTCCATGCTGTACACTATTGCTAACCCAACAGGGGTAGGGAGTTATATGTTATGTTCATCCTTTCCTTTTTGTCTAATATCATCTTACATTTTTCTTTCAGATATCTTAAAGTAGTTCTAAAGAAAACTGTAAATCATGAGCGTCCCACCCAAAGTCCCTTTCATTTACATCCTAAATTCAATCTCTAATCAAATCATGTTTACTTTACCTTCCAAGTCTATCTAGAATCCAACCACCTCTCACCACCTCCATTGCTACCACTCTGGTTTAAACCACCATCAGTGTGGACGCCTGGGTGGCTCAGTGGGTTGAGCCGCTGCCTTTGGCTCAGGTCATGATCTCAGGGTCCTGGGATCGAGTTCCACATCGGGCTCTCTGCTCGGCAGGGAGCCTGCTTCCCTCTCTCTCTCTCTGCCTGCCTCTCTGTCTACTTGTGATCTCTCTCTGTCAAATCAATAAATAAAATCTTTAAAAAAAAACCACCATCAGTGTTAGGTCATTACAATAGCTTACAGTAGCTTTCTAACTGGTCTCCTTTCTTCTCCTTTCCCCTACCGTTTATTCTCAAAGTAGCAACCACAATAATCCTTCTAAAACCTAACATCAGATGTTAGCCCCCTGTTTAAAATATTCCTGTGGTTGGGGCACCTGGCTGGCTTAGTTGATAGAGCCTGTGACTCTTAATCTCAGGGTTTTTAGTTCAAGCCCCACATTGGGCTGGGAGTTTACTTGAAAAAAAAAATTAAAAAATAAATATTCTGATGGCTTCCTATCTAACTCAAAAGAGCAAATCCTTATCATGGCCTCTAAGGCCCTGTGTGGTCTACCAACAACATTTCCCTCTTCAACCCTTAATATTCTCCTCACTCACTCTGCTAAGGACATACTGGCTTCCTTGGTCTTCCTTGAAGATGCCAGGGAGCTCCCTCCCCAGAGCCTTTGCACTTAATGCAACTCATGACATCCATTGACATGTGTCACTTGGATCTTTCTCCAGAAAAATCATGCCAGTCAGCTGCAAAGCACACACTTGGCTAACAGTCTCTTGCTGTTGCCTTCAGGATCTACCTTAGCTTGGTTCTTGCTTTTTCTGAGAAGCCCCAGGCAATGACTAAGCACAGAAGAGATTCTACCCATTTCTACCTGATGTGGGACTCTTCTAATGGGCAATCGTTGTTCCAGAGCCCCCTATTGGGTTGGCCAACACTTTGTCAGACATGCATCACTGTCTGAGGCTCTTTGTACACTCACACCAGAGCTGAGGAACTCACCATCATTTCTCTTAAAAATGTGTGCTTTACATTCTAATAATTTTTTCAGGAAAGCAGAGAATGACATTCTATAAGACATATATCTCTTGGCTAGTTTTTGTTTTGTTTTGTTTTTCTTTTTAAGATTTATGTATTTATTTGCAAGAGAAATAGAGAGAACGCACTTGTGCACCACTGGAGCAGGGGAAGAGGCAGAGGGAGGAGAAAATCTCAAGTAGACTCCCTGCTGAGTGCGGAGCCGCCACGCCCCCCCCCCCCCCCCCCCCCGCCCCGGGATGATTTTAGGACCCCAGATCATTATCTGAGCTGAAATCTGGAGTCAATTGCTCAACCAACTGAACCACCCAGGCGCCCTTCTCTTGGCTAGTTTTATACATTTTTCAGGATAGTGTTTCAGGGACACCCGGGTGGCTCGGTCCACTAAACGTCTGCCTTTGGCCAAGGTCTTGATCCCAGCGCCCTGGGATCCAGTCTCCCAGTGGGGCTCCTTGTTCAGTGGGGAGCCTGCTTCTCCTTTGCCTGCTGCTGTGCTTGCACTTTCTGACAAATAAATAAATCTTTTTTAAAAAGTGTTTTAACTCCCTCAAAAGAGTGGACGCTTATTCAGAACAATACAACCTGTAGATGCATTTCACACTTTGACACTCCCATATTGCTCAGGAAACTAACATAAGTGAAATATGGTGGAAAGCTAAGTGGCATTTCAAATCATCACTCTGCTCTAACTAGCTGTGTGATTTCTAACATTTCCTCCCTTGTTGAATAGGGATAATAATACCCACTTTGGCTGTTGGAGGACAATCATATAAAATAATGGTGGAGAAGGCTCAATTACCAACATCAGTTGTAGAAACTAAGAATAAATGGTTTATAAATTTAAATCACGTTCTTTTTTACTCAACGGTAAGGAACTAAAGCTTTTTGTTGTTGTTATTGAGAGGAGAGGAGTCTTCTTCGTTAAGAAACTAGAAGGAATCGAACTTCCCTCCCTTTTGTCCATTTAAGTAGAAAGTTTTGTCCGCTTCTACTCGTTCGGCGACAATCTGGGAAAGAGCACTTCCGACTTCCTCTGCCACTCCCGCATCCACCAGATTGGGCTTGTCATTGCGCGTGCGCAAGGTCCACCCACCCCGGAACTTAACCGTTGACCAAAATGTAGTGTTTAAATCCTCCGGTATCTGATCCCGGAGAACGGGTGGCGCACTCTTTTCTCCAATGAGGCTTGGGATTGGCCAAGCGCCGGATTGGTGCGGAGAGCTGATTGGCTGGTGTAGCAGCACGTCTCGGCGACCGTGCGTGTGGCTTCTGGCACCGCCCCTGCCCCTGACGGGTCGGATTTCTGACCAGTCAGTAGGCGCGGCGCGGGCTTTGGTTTCTCGAGGCTGTTTGCCGCCTCGGTTCCCGCGACCCCAACGTCCCGGAGGCGGGGCGGAGGCGGCGGAGGCGCTTCTTGGAGCGGACCGCTGTTCCGGCCCAACAAACAGACCCGGCTGGGCGGAGGGAGCGGTGAGTGGGGCTTTGTGTCCTGGATTCTCTCGAAGGGCGGCAGCGAAGCTAGGAGGACGGTGGGAACTTTCAGGGCCCTTTGGTGGATTCAGCCCTCCTGGAGCCTGGCGCCGATGACGTGAAGGGAAACTAGTGGGAGAAATCAGTCGTGCGGACCACGAATTCTCTAGGAATGGTTTGTCGTTGGGTATGTGAAAGAGGTTTGCCGTCGATAACGTGCCATTTAAAGGCGAAAGTTTGACGGCTGAAGTGTGCTCGTTCCTGCATTCCTCACTTTCAGCTCATGTGGCTACGTAGTGAAGGGGTCAGTTAAAGTTTGAAGTCCGCGGTTTCCTGGGAATAGTGTGTCAACAATACTGTGTGAAAATGCTATGTGTGAACGCAGGCAGTGGTGACATCACTATGGTGTCCAGGAGATGGTTTTACAGAGCCAGGGACATTCGATTGGGGTTGTGAAGGATGATGATTTACCAGGGCATTCCAAGTCAGGGCAACAGGCTGTGCAAAGATGCTCAAACTCGGGGAACTGTAAGTAGTTCAATTTGGTTGGAATGTGGGATAAAGGGGAGTAATAAGGTGGACCAGACTGTGAAGGTGCTTTCTTCTGTATGTAAAGAAGAGCCGGGGCGCCTGGGTGGCTCAGTGGGTTAAGGCCTCTGCCTTTGGCTCAGGTCATGGTCTCAGGGTCCCGGGATCGAGCCCCGCATCGGGCTCTCTGCTCAGCAGTGAGCCTGCTTCCCCCTCTCTCTGCCTGCCTCTCTGCCTACTTGTGATTTCTCTCTCTCTCTCTGTCAAATAAATAAATAAAATCTTAAAAAAAAAAAAAGAGCCATCAGCAGTTTTTTTTTTTTTTTTTTTTTTTTTTTTAGGATTTTATTTATTGGATAGAGACACACCGAGACAGGGAACACACGCAGGGGAGTGGGAGAGGGGGAAGCAGGAGCCCTGCTGAGCAGGCAGCCCGATTTTGGGGCTCCGTCCCAGGACCCTGAGACCACGACCTGAGCTGAAGGCAGACGCCTAACGACTGAGCCACCCAGGCGCCCCAAGCCCTCAGCTTTTTCAGCAGGGAAAATAATATAGTCAGATATGCAAAAATACCCTTCTGGGAGCACTCTGGGGACTTTTCAGTAAATCTGGTGAGAATTGATGAAGTCAGGAAATAAGGTCCTAGAGATGTTAAGGCAGAATATATATCGGGAAACAGGGAGAAAGGGGAGGTAAGGATAACTTGAGGGTTTCCATTTTGATAAAGGATGATGTCATTATCTGAGGAGGGTATGTTTTGCTAGGTATAGGTGTTATGTGGTTTTAGTTTCACTGGCTTTAATTGTTTGCGTGATGCTGTCAGAATAAATTCATGTATTTTAAAATGAGAAATAGATCAATATCATCTTTTTACCCTCATACATAAAGGAAGAAGAGACAAATATGGAGCTTTAAGACTCTTTCATTTATTGAAGTAAAATGGCATTTTATATACTTCCTAGAGTTACAGTTATTGATCTGAATACTATTATGCGTGACAACCAAATGACATAGAAGGGCTTTCAAGATTAAAGCCTTCATTCCATAGATGATGCATGAAGTCCAGATATCTCCAAGAGAGACTTTTTAGTCAACCTTACAAGAGCACTTTAAACAAGATTTTCTTCTAGTCAATAATTTCAGCCTCTGGCTTTATCTGAAAAAATCTCTTCTGCACCTGCATTAATAACTCTTTCCTCCCTTATCTTGCTTCAGACAATTCCTTCTTGTTAGGATTGAAATAGAATGTTCAGGGCCTAAAGAACGCTAAGACCTAATAAAAGAGTAAAGGAAATACTGAACAGTAAAGAAAAGACTATGAGCTCTGTATTTTCCTTTGATAATATTTAAATGGAGCTATCCAGTGGGCAGTTTAAAATACAGGTTTGAAACTGAGAAGAGAGGTGGAAACTGAGTTTGCTATGTACAGTATAATGGGAATAGATGAGAAATACCCAGAGAGGGCATGTGAGACCAAAAAAGGACCACTGATTCTGTAGGAAAACAAGTCTGTTTGTAGGGATGCAGTATTGTCTTCTATCTCCAGAAGATTTAAGGTTTGTTAACTTTATTACAGATTCAATAAATATCTAGTTTGTTGTTCCTATGTACTGTTCTGCAGTTTTCGAATATTATGAGGCTTTTGGCCAAAATTTCCTATATTAAAAACTTCCTGCTGCCCAGATTAATATTAACATTAGTTTATAGGCAGAATGACTATAAAGTATGAAAATGATCAGAATCCACAACCATTTTCTCTTACTAATCTATAGATGAAGGTACTTCATACAAGTAACCTAATTTTGTCTGTACTGTTAATATGTGGTTAAATCATGTTTCTTTTTTTTTTTAATCATTCATTAGTAACATTCTCTTTACTTTTTTAGGATTCTGAGCATTTGAAATCGAATACATAATTCACCAGCTGCCATGGAGCCTACATCTTCTCTTGCAGGGCCCCAGATGAGTACCAGGTATAGAAGCATTTTTACAAAATGTTTTTTTCACTGCTTCTCATAACTTGGGAAGATAGGTTAGAATAGAAACAAAACAAAACAAAACTTTCAAGTCAGGAAAATCTGGATCCACGTCCCATCTGTACCACTTGGTAGGTGGGTGACCTTGATCAGGTTAATTAACTTCTATAAGCCTCAGTTTCCTCATCTGTAAATGGGGGATAGTAATCTCTATGTAACAAATTATTGTGAAGGATTAAATAAGATTACTAAGGTAAAGGGTCTGGCACACAGTAAGCACTTGGTAAATATTAGTTTTATTCCCACCTTCCCTTTTCTGGTTTCCCAGAGCATCTTTATTGATGGGAAATAGAACCCGAGCTCTTGAGGCTAAAAATCATATACATATTTATTTCCATCCTAGACAAATGAGAAAGTGGTTGGGTTCCTTCCCTTGTCTAAGCCCTAATCCTTGATGGAAGATTTCACACTGGATATACCAAGTTTCTTTAAATGTTCCTAAGCCTTTTCCCACTCATGTAGAATGGGAAGGAGGAGCTTGCCACCTGTCCCCTAATTTTCTCAGTCTGTCAGTACTATAGGGATAAGGCAGATTGCCTTGTGTTATTTAGCTGTTTGGATCATTTATCGTTCTTTTTTTTCCCTCGAGAAAGGGACAATTATTGCTGACGTGAATTTTTTTCTTCTATACTATAATTATATCCATGAGTTACCTTCATTCTCTGTACTTTTCTTTTGTACCAGATGTTTTTGATGAAGACAATGGGAAACGTGACCCAAAGAGGCTATCATATTCCTTTTGCTTAATTTTGACCCTTCTGTTTTATCCTATTAGTACTTCTTATTCTTTGAAAATTTGTCAACTTCTGTTCTTTGAAGGAACTTTGTTGCACTTGCAACAAGTCAATACATTATCTTTTCTATTTTATTTTTGGGTCAAATTCATTCCTTACATTCTAGGTAAGATAATATACTCATGTAATTTAAATTGATTATTCCTGATATATTCAACTTAGTTTTTTTACTTATTTAATGATTTTTGGTTTTCTTTCTTTCCTTTTTTTTTTTTTTTTTTTAAAGTGAGAGTGAGAGAGAGAGAAAGCACAAGCAGGAGAGAGGGAGGGGAGAAACAGACTCCCCACTGAGCAGGGAGCCTGACCTGGGGCTCGATCCCAGGACCCCAGGATCATGACCTAAGCATGAGGCAGACCGTTAACTGACCATTAAGCCACCCAGGTGCCCCGACCTCTGGTTTTCAATAATCTTTGGACTGAGAGCAACAGTTCTGAATTACTTAGGGGTTGCAGACCGCTTTGAATATCTGATAGCATGAATTCCCCTTTTATATGATAAAACACTTATATACATACATGTAAAATTTTGTGCCACATTTCAAGATGTTTCTGTTTCCCCTGCCTCTAAAGTCTACTGTGTACCTTAGATTAAGAAAACAACTAATAGCAACATTTATTGTTTATGTGCCAGGTGCTGTGCTAAGCACATTATGTGCATTATTCTTATTTAATCCTTATAACAAACCTATGAGGTATAGGTACTATTATTATCTTCATCCCCCTGCCTTTTTTTTTTTTAATGAGGAAACTGACATGGAGAGATTAACCAATCCAAAGTTATATGGTTGGTAAGTGATATGGGGCAGGATTTAAACCTGATGTGACTTCTACTTTAAACCCTTTACATATATGGACTCATTTAATATTCAGTATAACTGCCTGGAGATACAGATACAAGTATTACCTGTTTAACAGATGAGGAAACTGAGGCACAAAGACATTAAATAACGTGAGAAAGGTCACAGAGCTAGCAGATTTTGAAGCGAGTTTTCAGACCTAAGCAACTGATTTCCAGACATTTTGCTTTACCCACCAGATTATGCTGCCTCTCACCAACTGATAAGTGATAAATATATTAAATATAGAAACAGATAAACTGACAGTTTGTTCCTACTAGCTTTGTGACCTTGAACAGATTTCTCAATCTCAGACTATGTCCTCATTTCAAAAAAGGGAGATTAAAGATCCTTCTTACAGATATTATGAGCTCAAATCAGACATGGATTTGAAAGCACACAGCTAGGAATAGTGGTGGAGCCAGAAATAGAACCCAGGTTTTAAATCTCTATACCATTCAGCTTCTGGAAGTATAAGTTTTGAAATCAGCCACACTTAGATTCAGAGCCTACCTTTGCTACTTTAATTATTGTATAAAGTTAGGAAAGTTACTGTTTGCTATCTATAAAATGGATAATAAAGTGGTTCTGGAGCAGTTTTAGTGAGAAATATTGTGTATGTAAAGTGCCTGCTGGGATGCCTGGTACATAGTAGGTGACCAGTAAACAGTCTAGTTTTGTAGTTGAGAAGCTTCATTAGATGATACAAGAAAGGAAGATTTAGAATGAGATATTCTTAAAACATGATATGATAAATAATCTTTCAGTTCAGCTTTTGAATAGTCTACTACCATGCAAATGTATTGGTGTAGTTAACTCCCTGTCAGAGCTTTCTTGCTTTAATTACATGGGACTTTGACTGGTATCTTTTCCTCAGTCCTTTCTCTCCATTGTTTCTTATGGTTTTCTCATGTTACTCACTTACATAAAATAAAAACTTTATGATTGTGTTCTGGATGACTTAACATTGAAACCTTGCTTTACGCTGTATCTAGGATATTTACTTAAGGAATTACTTATTATGCTGTCCTTTTGATGCTTCGGTAACAATTAAACTGAAGTGATAGGACCCAAGTTTAGAAACACTGAAAAATTAAGACTCTATTAAGTTTTTGTGCTTTTCATAATTTTATTGGATATTATCTAGGAATTAGTTCAGAAGGATAGAATTTTAAATTTAAATTTAAATGTAATTTCATGGTTTATACTTTTTCTCTGTTACTTAATGAAGATATTATAGGATTGATTCTTATTTATTTATTCATTCATTCTTTCATTCGTCTATTGTCTTTTTTTTTTTTAAGATTTTATTTATTTATTTGACAGAAACCACAAGTAGGCAGAGAGGCAGGCAGAGAGAGAGAGGAAGGGAAGTAGGCTCCTCTCTGAGCAGAGTACCCGATGTGGGGCTCAATCCCAGGACCCTGGGATCATGACCTGAGCCTAAGGCAGTGGCTTTAACCCACTGAGCCACCCAGGCGCCCCCGTCTATTGTCTTTTTATTTTAAGTAGGCTCCATGCCCAATATGGGGCCTGAATTCACAACTGTGAGATCAGGGGTCACATGTTCTACCAACTGAGCCAGCTAGGTGCCTTTTCCCATTCTTTTTAAGAAACGTGTGTATGTAAATTTATGTAAGCATAGGAAAAAAAAAAAAAAAAGGACAGGAAAAAGCTATACCTAAATTTTGAGTGCTTCTTTTCTTTTTTTTTTTTTTTTTTTAAGATTATTTATTTATTTATTTGACAGACAGAGATCACAAATAGGCAGAGAGGCTGACAGAGAGAGGAAGGGAAGCAGGCTCCCTGCTGAGCAGAGAGTCTGATGCGGGGCTCGATCTCAGGACTCTGGGATCATGACCTGAGCTGAAGGCAGAGGCTTTAACCTAACACTGATCCACCCAGGTACCCCGAGTGCTTATTTTCTTGATAGTAAAGTTACAAGGATTTTTCTTTTCTTTCTTTCTTTTTTTTTTTTTACTTCTTAAAAATATTTTTAAGTTTTAAAAAAATTAACATAAGTAGTTTGAAAAGCTCCATCATTTAATGTTAAACTGCTTCTTATAAAATTTCTGCTAAGTTTGCTTTTCATTGTGTTTTGATTTAAACATTTTTTTGTTTAAGGTTTCCTTCAAGCAGGATGGTACCTTTCTACTTTCCTCCATCAAAATATGCACTTTGGAACCCAATCCCAATTGGAGATTTCATCTACTTACACCTCAATTACTACAGGTATAAGATGTTTCTCTTTTCAAATCAAACCAGTAGAAACAGGAATCAAAAGGATGTGTAAGGCAAAGTTGATTACTATAACTAATTCCTTTTTTTTTTTAACTTTTCCATTCAGAAACTCCGCTCAAACAATCTCTCTTACTGCTTCTTAAATCTATTTCTTGTGCTTTTGAGAAGTAATCTTAATTTCACAGTTAAAATGTTCTGCAAGTCTAAATTGCTAAGTATTATAGGAATTCAAGAGACAAAATATAATAAAAACTGGAAGGGTTTTTGATCGTGCTTTAGCATGCTGTCTTTGTAAAACATTAGAAAACTGAACTTACTTTAAGTGGATAGATCATGTTAGAAGGAATATAAATCATGGTTAGGGCAGGATCTTGAAAGAAAGATATAAAAACTTAAGCTTAAAGAAATAGAAAATAGAGATCCACTATGATTTTGTGTATAAGGGAGTTATTTGTTGAAAGTAGAATTCTAAGAAGGATGGGTCATAATGGGGAAAACCTGGAGTTAGCTTAGCTGTGGGATGGTTTTCTGTAATCTAAGCAACATCCGTTTATGCCCTAGTGGTTTGTTTAAAGTGCTGTAACTAGAGTCAAACTGCCTGGAGGGTCAAATCCTGATTCTACCACTTCTTATTTATGCAACCTCAGTAAAGTAGGCAGGGATCAGTTTCTTTATTTAGAAAATGGAATAATGATACCTGTTTCGTAGCACTCTTGTAGGGATTAAATGAGACAGGCTCTGTAAAGCAGCAGTTGGCATGGTGCCTGGAACATAGGAAGCATTCAATAAATGGTTGCTATTATCAGGGTTTAGAGCAATGTAGCAGTATTAAGATCAAAAGGAAAGAATGAAACAAGGCTTTTTGAAGAAATAGCTTATAGTATTTGATGATGGATTCAGTGGAACTAAAGGAGAGATACAAGTCAAAACATATCGAAGTTCTAAACCAGTTGGCAGAGAAGAATAGTATCACTGATTAAAAATAAAACAAAACAGTCTTGTGGGGGTGCATGGGTGGCTCAGTTAGTTAAGCATCTTCGGCTCTGGTAATGGTTTTAGGGTCCTGGGATGGAACCACACACATCAGGCTTTCTGCCCAGCAGGGAGCCACCTCCCTTTCTCTGCTCACACTCTGTCTCTCTCAAATAAATAAAATCTTTTTTTTTTTTTTTTTTTTTTAAGATTTTACATATTTATTTGACAGAGACGCAGTGACTGAGGGAACACAAGCAGGGGGAGTAGGAGAGGGAGAAGCAGGCTTCCCGCTGAGCAGGGAGCCCAATGTGGGGCTCATTCCCGGGACCCTGGGATCATGACCTGAGCCTAAGGCAGACGCTTAACAAGTGAGCCACCCAGGGGCCCCAATAAATAAATCTTTTTTTTTTTAAGAATTTATTTATTTACCTGAGAGAGAGAGAGAGAGTGAGAGATAGAGCATGACAGAGGAGAGAGTCAGAGGGAGAAGCAAACTTCCCACTGAGCAGGGATCCCGATGAGGGAAATGATCCTGGGACTCCAGGATCATGACCTGAGCTTAAGGCAGTCGCTTAACCAACTGAGCCACCCAGGCGCCCCCAATAAATAAAATCTTAAAAAAAAAAAAAAAAAACCAACAGTCTTGTGGAAGTTTAATTAAATATTTCTTAGACTTGTTCATTCTTTTCTTGATGTCTCTTGACCTTTTACATTTTGTATTGTTATCTTTCTGAGCTACAATGTGGGTAATTTTTTCTTCAACTCTATTAATTTTCTCTTTAGGTGTACTTAGCCATCTAACCTGTATGTTTAGGTTTTTTACATGTGGAAGTATTCCATATATATCAAAGATTGTTTATAATATATATGCAGAATTTATAGGATAATAAAAATTCATGTACTTATCCCCTGTTCATTATATTGGTTTTTTAATTGATCATATATATATATATATATATATATTTTTTTTTTTTTTTTAAGATTTTATTTATTTATTTGACAGACAGAGATCACAAGTAGGCAGAGAGGCAGGCAGAGAGAGAGGGAAGCAGGCTCCCCGCCGAGCGGAGAGCCTGATGCAGGGCTCCATCCCAAGACTCCGAGATCATGACCTGAGCTGAAGGCAGAGGCTTTAACCCACTGAGCCACCCAGGTGCCCCAATTGACTATATTTTTATTTCTGCAAGTCTTTGTGGTTCTTTTTCAAATTTGCCTCATCTTTTTTGATAGTATCTAGTTCCTTGCTCATATATTGAAGTCCCTTTTATATATCTTTACACATTTTTTTTCTTATTTTAAAAGATTTTATTTATTTGACAGAGATCACAAGTAGGCAGAGAGTCAGGCAGAGAGAGGAAGGGAAGCAGGTTCCCCTCTGAGCAGAGAGCCCGATGTGGGGCTCGATCCCAGGACCCTGAGATCATGACCTGTGCCGAAGGCAGAGGCTTTAACCCACTGAGCCACCCAGCTGCCCTACACATTTTAATCATAGTTTTATATATTCTACATTCAATAATACTAGAATCTGAAGTCCATAGACCATATGTAAACAAACAGATGTGGTATTTCAACCAATCTTATTTATAGAAACAGGAGGCTAGCCTCATAGTTTCTTGAACCTTGCTCTGGTTTGTAAAGTTAAGCAAATGCTCAGAGAACGACTATAACTTCAGCGTCTACTTAACTTCAGTTCTGGTTTCCAGGCAGCTCTCCCTACGCACCCCCAACTCCTGCCCATCTTTGACCCTAGGATT
Organism: Lutra lutra; assembly: GCF_902655055.1. Lineage (NCBI taxonomy): Eukaryota > Metazoa > Chordata > Mammalia > Carnivora > Mustelidae > Lutra > Lutra lutra. The sequence continues at coordinate 160,344,940 of NC_062281.1, forward strand.
TCTCAACAGTGATTTTTCTGTGCGTTTTAAAAAATATATGTTATATTTTAGGCAACATTTCATGGCAGGAGGGTTTTTTAGGATATCAGACCTACCATTTAATAAAAGGCTTTTGTTATTTTTCAGAAATCCAAAGCTTGTAGTAACTGAAAAGACCATCCGACTTGCTTGTCGTCATGCTAAGCAGAATAAAAAAAACCTGCCGTGCTTTTTACTTGGTTCTCTCATAGTAGATGAAGGTAATATACTTTAAAAAAATATTTTTATATTTATATTTATATATTATAGATATATTAAATATATCTATTTATATATAATAGAATTTGTGTTTCAAATTCAGCCAATTGTTGTAATGTTCTTTGTACTAATTTTCTTTGCAATAGACCAAGTTTATAAAAGTAAGTAAAACTTCACACTGCCTATCACAGACTTCACAGGTCAGGTGGAAGAATATGTATGGGAGCCATTTTTTAAAATAAGAGCTTAGTGTACTATTAGTATGAACAAAATGCTTTGTTATAATAGTCGGCTTACTTGGTTGATTTCCAATTTTTATTGTCATGTCATAAATTTTATTTATAATAACTGCTGTTTTGTTCTTCAGATGAAGAAAGTGTGACATTGACAGTTGATCGTTTTGATCCTGGTAGAGAAGTACCTGAATGCTTAGAGAGAACCCCTACTGCTTCTCTTCCTGGGGACTTTGTGATTCCATGCAAAATTCATACTCATGGACTTTGTTCAAAAGAATTAATAGTTCATGATGGAGATGACTTCAGTTCAGCTTTTAAGGTGAGATATATTGATAACTTGATTATTCTTAATTGAACCCAAGTATCAAATTATGGGTATTATGTTGTATTTCAATAAACCCATATTTAACAAGTATTCGTAATTAATTTCTGGTTGAATGATTGTTGCTAAAATACGATTAAATGGGGTTTCTGAAGGCAAGAATTTTAGGGAGGTAATATGTATGGGTAGTTTTCCAGAAGGGAAGGCAGTATGACCAAGATAACAAAATGCAAGATGTGCTCAGGGTAATATTAAGGGTATAGATTTTTGCTGCATTTGTGGATAATCAGACTGGACTATTAGTTTGGCCAGATTGTAGAGAGCCTTGTCTGCCAGGCTAAGGAATTTGAACTTTGTTATATGGGCTATGTAGAGTCATTAAAAGTTTCTGAAAAGAGGAAATACTATTAAATCAAGGATAGTTAATCTGATAGGGCAGCCTGACTGAAGTTAGAGAGAGTAGGTGGGCCAAGTCTGTAGTCAGATGTGTGTTCCAGAATGTGTATTAGCCTGGAGTAGAATGGTAGCAGAATGTCTAGGAAGGACACAGTGGGCCTGAGCAACATGCAGGAAGAACTGACTTGACAATTTGTGGAAATAAGAAAATAAAGAAGAATGGACTTTGGATTTTCTTAGTTGAGTTGGAGTTAGTTTACATCTGTTTTTTTCGTGTGATGAATGTTTACTGGAAGTGACATTCTCTAATAAGAATTTTAAATGCTGGGGCGCCTGGGTGGCTCAGTGGTTAAAGCCTCTGCCTTCGGCTCAGGTCATGATCTCAGGGTCCTGGGATCGAGTCCCGCATCGGGCTCTCTGCTCAGCAAGGAGCCTGCCTCCTCCTCCTGTCTCTCTCTCTGCCTGCCTCTCTGCCTACTTGTGATCTGTCTGTCAAATAAATTAAAAAAAAAAAAAAAAAGAATTTTAAATGCTGCTGGGACATCTAAGTTGGCAATATGTAATGGAACTTGGTACAGTAAATCTTACTTCCTTTGACATAATTACTCATGTGACTTTTTGGTCACATGGAAAAAAATCAGAATTGAAATGTTACAAATCAGAAATTGTTTAATTTTGTTAGATAAAGATGTATATATGTTGTACCAGTATGAAGCAGAACGTTTAGAGATACGGACAAATTTCAAAGTTTTAAAGTAATTATATAATATTGATTCCTCAGGCTCTGCAGCATCATATATGTAGCAAAGATTCCTTGGATTGTGGTAAACTGCTTTCCCTAAGAGCTCATATCACTTCCAAGGAAAGTTTGGACATTGTGGATTTGGATTTGCATTGGGCAGCAGTAACTCTGGCAAACACCTTTAAGTGCACACCTGTAAAGCCCATCCCCGTTATTCCAACAGCTCTGGCAAGAAACTTGAGTAGTAATCTGAATATTTCTCAAGTTCAAGGTACCTATAAATCTGGGTAAGTAATAGATAAATTAATTTTAAATATTGGTTACATTAGTATGTTTTCATGGTATTCACATCATATGAGATATTTGTGCATTCAGTTTATATGCCAGAGATCTGTGGTGGCTAGATAAATAGCCAAGGAAAGTGAAAAAAGAAGTTGTTCAATTTATTTGAATATAGTTCAGAGTTGTGGCTTATCATCCCCAGAAAAATAAATAGTAAAATTTATATTTAAAATTGATTGTATTTCGTGATTTGAAATTAGGAGGCACTATCCTCTATGTCATTTTGCCCTTTGTATTTTGCCTAGGTTTGGGTTATTGTCTGTCTTTTTTTTTTTTTTTTAAGACTATGAGCCTACAGAGGCTGAAAATTTTTTTATTACTTGCTTGTTTTATTACTTGTTTTAATTGTGAATAATGAGTATGGCAGAGAGAGAAAGGAGATAGCTAAATAAAATTCGTAGTACTCTTGCTTACCAAATTGTCAACAACTTGAGGGTGGAGTTCCCCCACACAGCTGGAGCAGCATCCTCTCCAGCTTTCTGTCACCATTCTTAGTTTCTTAGGAAGTGGAAGCCAAATTGCATGCTTTCTGACCCTCAGCAGGGCTGCTTCCCTGAATCCTCATCCACTTTCTTTATCTATTGTCTACTGAGCTAGGTTAGACAATGGAAGCACCCTCCGCTTTAAAGTCTAAGCAACTCACTTCTGGTTTCCTTTCCCACTGACTCCACCCTAGTTCCTGTTAGGTCTCTAGAGCTGAAAATGTTTGCCAAGATACACTCAACTGCAAGTCCAGTCCTCTAAAAATGCCTCTTCAAAAGACGAAAAGAAAAAGAGAGGGTTTTCTTTTCAGAGGGTCCCTGGAATAGCAAGAAAAGTCCTATTTTTCTTGGAAAAGTCCTGCATGCTAACCAGAGCAATGTTCTGGTTGGAGTGGTACAAAGGGAAAAGTGTGTACATTCCAATATCATGGTCTGGTCAAAGGTGATATTGATAAGTGTTTGAATTAAGTGAAACATTTAATTCTCTAGGAGTAATAAGTGCTGTTCAGTTGGGACATGGGAATTTTTTTAAAAATTAACTAAAAAATTAGTTTTTCTTAGTACCCATGCCCACCTACTAGTGAAGTATGAATTTATCCTTCTTTAAATTTTCCTTCTGTGACCCCTTGGTGTGTTAGTAGTAACCCAAGATGTTCAATATTGTATCTAATTACCTGTCTTCCTTGCCCCTTCTTACCTAGAATTATCTAATTTGTGACATTTTCCTTTTCCTTAACCACATTCATTCATTTATCCTGACATTTTTTAGGATCCATTATAGAAGAGGTATTGTGTTAGACACTGGAATTAAATAGATAAAAACCATATTTGTTGTCCATAAAGTATATTAATATATAAACATGATGCAGATAAATATAATGGGAGTTTTTATACAGTGCAGGGAAAGCAGGAAGGTGTGTCCAAACTGCCTGGGAAGTCATGGAAGGCTTGAGCTAGTTCTTTTAAAGAATAGGAATTTATCAGATGGTCAAGGCAGAAGAGCTTTCAGAACAGGTGTATTTTTATTTTTTATTTTTATCTTAAGTAATCTCCACACCCAATGAGGAACTCCAATAACTCAACCTTGAGATCAAGAGTCAGGTGCTCTTCTGACTGGGCCAGCCAGGTGCCCCAGATGTCATTTTTTTCCCTAAGATATTATTTTTAAGTAATCTCTATACACAACATGGGCTTGAACCCACAACCCCGAAATTAATAGTTGTATGCTCTATCAACTGAACCACATAGGTGGCCCTAAGTATCATTATTGATCCATAAATCTCCCTGCCAACTCAGGCTTAATCATCTTGTCACATGGCCTGATACATTCTTTATCTTTTTGTTTTAGGGTTATTATAGCAATAAAATATATCCTCAGTGGTACTATTAAGATTGTATATCACTAATAGCATCATTTTGAAGCACAAGTATTTGTGCATCATTAAAGCACAAGTATTGGAACTAGCAAACTTTCTAACCTTTTCATTTTTGTGTTTTAAAGCCATAATGATGAAATTAACCCTTTTTTTTTTTGAGAGAGTGAGTGAGAGTACGGGGGTTGGGTGTGTGGGAGTGTGAGGGGCAGAGGAAGAGGGAAGGATAGAGGAGAGAATCGGAAGCAGGCTCCATGCCTAGTGTGGAGCCTGGTGCAGGGCTCAATCTCACAGCCCTGAGATCATGACCTGAGCTGGTATCAAGAGTCCTGAAACTTAATTGACTGAGCCATTGAGGCACCCAGACTCTTGACAATTCTATAGTTGTTCATATTCTTAAAACTTAATGTCTCAATGTAGTTTTAATTTGAATCTCCCTGCTGGCTAGTGACGAACATTTTTTCATGTGTCTGATAGCCATTTGTATGTCTTCATTGGAGAAGTGTCTGTTCATATTTTCTGCCCATTTTTTGATATGATTGTTTTGTGTGTGTTGAGTTTGAGGAGTTCTTTTTTTTTTTTTTAAAGACTTTATTTATTTATTTGACAGACAGAGATCACAAGTAGGCAGAGAGGCAGACAGATAGAGAGAGAGGGGGAAGCAGGCTCCCTGCAGAGCACAGAGCCTGATGTGGGGCTCGATCCCAGGACACTGGGACCATGACCTGAGCCGAAGGCAGAGGCTTTAACCCACTGAGCCACCCAAGTGCCCCGAGTTTGAGGAGTTCTTTGTAGATCCTGGATATCAACCTTTTGTCTTTACTGTCATTTGCAAATATCTTCTCCCATTCCGTGGGTTGCCTCTTTGTTTTGTTGACTGTTTCCTTTGCTGTGTAGACGCTTTTGATTTTGAAGTCCCAAAAGTTCATTTTCACTTTTGTTTCCTTTGCTTTTGGAGACATATCTTGGAAGAAGTTGCTGTGGCTGATATCGAAGAGGTTACTGCCTATATTCTCCTCTAGGATTCTGATGGATTCCTGTCTCACATTGAGGTCTTTTATCCATTCTGAGTTTATCTTTGTGTATGGTGTAAGAGAATGGTCGAGTTTCATTCTTCTACATATAGCTGTCCAGTTTTCCCAGCACCATTTATTGAAGAGACTGTCTTTTTTCCACTGTATATTTTTTCCTGTTTTGTCGAAGATTATTTGACCATAGAGTTGAGGGTCCATATCTGGGCTCTCTACTCTGTTCCACTGGTCTATGTGTCTGTTTTTATGCCAGTACCATGCTGTCTTGGAGATCACAGCTTTGTAGTCAAGCTTGAAATCAGGTAACGTGATGCCCCCAGTTTTATTTTTGTTTTTCAACATTTCCTTAGCGATTCGGGGTCTTTTCTGATTCCATACAAATTTTAGGATTATTTGCTCCAGCTCTTTGAAAAATACCGGTGGAATTTTGATTGGAATGGCATTAAAAGTATAGATTGCTCTAGGCAGTATAGACATTTTAACAATGTTTATTCTTCTGATCCAAGAGCATGGAATGGTCTTCCATCTTTTTGTGTCTTCTTCCATTTCTTTCATGAGTGTTCTGTAGTTCCTCGAGTACACCTTACACCACTTAGAATGGCCAAAATTAGCAAGACAGGAAACAACATGTGTTGGAGAGGATGTGGAGAAAGGGGAACCCTCTTACACTGTTGGTGGGAATGCAAGTTGGTGCAGCCAATTTGGAAAACAGTGTGGAGATTCCTCAAGAAATTAAAAATAGAGCTTTCCAAATAGGATGGAGGACAAGGGGAGATGGAGAGGAGAAGGGAGTTGAGGGAAATTGGAAGGGGAGGTGAACCATGAGAGACTATGGACTCTGAAAAACGATCTGAGAATTTTGAAGGGGTGGGGGGTGGGAGGTTGGGGGCACCAGGTGGTGGGTATTGTAGAGAGCACGGATTGCATGGAGCACTGGGTGTGGTGCAAAAATAATGAATACTGTTATGCTGAAAAAATAAAAAATTAAAAAAAAAATGAAAACGTAAAAAAAAAAAATAGAGCTTCCCTATGACACTGCAATTGCACTACTGGGTATTTACCCCAAAGATACAGATGTAGTGAAAAGAAGGGCCATCGGTACCCCAATATTTATAGCAGCAATGGCCACAGTCGCCAAACTTTGGAAAGATCCAAGATGCCCTTCAACAGACGAATGGATAAGGAAGATGTGGTCCATATACACTATGGGAGTATTATGCCTCCATCAGAAAGGATGAATACCCAACTTTTGTAGCAACATGGACGGGACTGGAAGAGATTATGCTGAGTGAAATAAGCAGAGAGAGTCAATTATCATGGTTTCACTTATTTGTGGAGCATAACAAATAGCATGGAGGACAAGGGGAGTTAGAGAGGAGAAGGGAGTTGAGGGAAATTGGAAGGGGAGGTCAACCATGAGAGACTATGGACTCTGAAAAACAATCTGAGGGTTTTGAAGGGGCGGGGGATGGGAGGTTGGGGGAACCAGGTGGTGGGTATTGGAGAGAGCACGGATTGCATGGAGCACTGGGTGTGGTGCAAAAAGAATGAATACTGTTACGCTTAAAATTAATTTAAAAAATTAAAAAAAAATAAAAAACTTATTGTCAATAATAGGGGCACCTGGCTGGCTCAGTTGGTGGAGCATGTGACTCTCGATCTCGGGGTCTTGAGTTCAAACCTCACACTGAGTGTGGAGATTACTTTAAAAAATAAACTTTAAGCTACTGTCAATAATAAATGTAATAACAAAGTTTAAATGTGATTTAATGTCCTTTTAGGAAAAAGTGAATTTTGGCATCTATCATAATGGTTCCAACGTTCTTTGATAATGGTTGGAAGAGTATAGTGCATGGAAAATTGAATATATCTCACATAATTTAGCTTTGTTAGTGAGGAGTCACATCTTTTGCAGTCTTGTCAAGTCACCGGGATGCTTGAACACTTCTAGTAACAGGAAATTCACTTCTTCCTGGGAAACCTATTTGAATATGAAATAGCCTTGATTTTAATATTCCTGATTAAAATAAGCGGATACTTTTTTTTAAAGATTTTATTTATTTATTTGACAGACAGAGATCATAGTAGGCAGAGAGGCAGGCAAAGAGAGAGAGAGAGGAGGAAACAGACTCCCTGCAGAGCAGAGAGCCCGATGTGGGGCTTGATCCCAGGACACTGGGATCATGACCTGAGCTGAAGGCAGAGGCTTTAACACACCCAGGTGCCCCAATAAGTAGATACTTTTAGAGCAAAACTTTTTAAAAAGGTGTATGATCGTCAATGACTGTTTTAGTAGAAATTTTAAGATATTAAATCTCTTCGATCTCTTCCTCTTACTGGATTCTTTTTTTACATTTTGACCTATTTTCTGTGTGTGTGTGTGTGTGTGTGTGTGTGTTTATGTATGTGGGAAAGCATTCATTTGAATCATCTTCCCTGCCTAAAATATGCTTCTCCAAGCACTCAGATTATCTCTTTTAGGTAAAAAGTACATACTCTTAATTGTTTTTTACATGAATATCTTCTGTTTAGGTATCTTACCATGGATGAAACACGCAAATTGTTACTTTTGCTGGAATCAGATCCCAAGGTTTGTTCTCTACCATTAGTGGGAATGTAAGTATTATATATGAAAACTTTTTCAGCCACATATGTATTCAAATGTATATAATAAACATGTTAATTAGTTGTACTATGAATATATACTTAATACTTAGGTCAGCTTATAAAGCTACAAAGGCCAGTGATTCTTAAGCTTTCTTATTTTCTTAGCAGTATCAGTTAAAACCAGATTTTGCTCAATCTTAGGAAGAACTCCAGTAAATAAAACATATAAAGTTGAATTCTTCTGATTGAAGTTGAAACCTTAGAACCCTGTTTCTTTAACATTCATTACTATCCTCTGTCCTTAAAGCACCTTGAAGAACACAGGGCTCAGAATAACACTTCAAAATATACCGTCAGGCAGTTTTGCGGTAATTCCCTTTGGTGTTAATGGCTTTCTCTTTAGAGTTCATGGTTAATGACATTTAGACAGATTATTCAGTCAGAAATTTATGTTTTTTGAGTATTTATTGAGTGCTTACACTATGCATAGCACTATATTTGGTACTGTCTTAGGATTTAAAGCTCTCCAAGAAATTTATAATCAAGGTGGAGCAATCAAATATATGTATATTCACAAATAGGAAAATAATAAGGAAGTATATGATTTATTATAAAATGAGCAATATAGACAGTGAGCATTATTAGTATTCATTAGAGGGATTATAAGGGACATTTCCTTAAAAAAAGCAAACTTGAGCTGGACCTTAAAGAGTTTGGATGATAGGAGGGAGGGGTCTGGTGGTATGTGCAGTTAAACAATGAGAATGTACAAATCTTCTGCAGACAACAAAATCTTACAGTCTTTTTCCTGTGGTCCTGGTATTGGCTGTGTGATATACCAAGTGAAGAGCCTTGGGTGTTGGGGGCTACATATGTATGTTACAGCATTTAATCCTCTCAATAACGCTATAGTTTTAGGCTGCATTAGCATTCTCCCCTAATTTAGCCCATTCTTCTAGTCCAGACTAGTTTATTCTAATTGATTTCTGCTTTCATCTATGTTAACCATTTTGTCTCCCACCATTTTCTTGTCCTCTCAAGTGGAAGAGGGCAGAGAGAAATATCTCTCTGTCTATATCTATATTCCTTTTAATTATTAGCATGGTCTAGTGTCCATAGATTTCTTATTTATGAGCTGTTTAATGTGTTGCTGGTGAATATCAAGACTCTCTGCTCTATCACCTTGAGAAGAATGTAATCTAATGTACATTAAGTGTTAATTTGTAAGTGACTATACCTTTTAATTTGTATTTTTTCTTTTAGTTGGCTCTCTGGAATTATACATATCTATAGTCCTCAGGTATGGGCTTGCTGCTTACGATACATGTTTAGTTCTTCTATTCAAGAAAGGCAAGTGATATTTTGTATTTTATTTTGATCTTCTCCCTGTTCATGTTTTATTGGTCTTGTTTAAAATTCATGCAGTGCCTTAACCTTTTATAATATTTACAGAACGGTAGAATAAGCACACTAAGAAAAACAAATCTTACATTAAATGGGAATAAAACCAGACAGAAAAGAAGAGGTTGCAGTATACATGGAAATGTGAAGAAATACACTTGTCTAACCACAGTACTATAAGACAGAACATACACTTTTCAGGTGGGGGGCGGTGGTTACCTAGAGATCATCTACTGTAGCATCCTATTTTATAAATAAAGAGATTAATTTTTAGTGAAGTGATTGAAAATGAGTTTAAATTTGTTGCCTTATGTGTGTTTTATTAAGTTACACAGTGCTAATACTAGTACCATAAGAAATATTTGAGAAGAGATATTTAATTTTCTTTCTGGAAGTGAAGTACAATTATTGGAACTAGCAAAGAAACTTTCTAACTTCAACTCCTCATTTAATCTTGGTATTTTGTGTGTGATACCACCATTTGCCTCAGCTTTTCATCTATTAAAATTTCCAGGCCTGTTTGTGTCTACCTTGGGTAGCTATAATACCCGTTTTTTTGTTTTGTTTTGTTTTTTAAGATTTTATGTATTTATTTGACACAAAGGGAGAGAGCGCATGCATGCACAAGCAAGGGGAGAGGCAGGCCGAGGGAGAGGGAGAAGCAGGCTCCCTGACTGAGTCACCCAGGTGCCTCTATAATATACTTAAAAAAAAAAAAAAAAAAAAACTTTGTTGAAAAGGCGGTACAAGTCCATGGCAATAAATCAAATATATGTAAAGATACTTAAGTTTCTCTTCTTCCCCCATATCTGCAGAGCCTATTCCCAGAGACAGTATTAAATGTTAAATAGTACCTTGTGTTCCTTTCCTAAAATATCAGTGTGTAGACAGGTATCACACTTTCCTATCACAAATAGGAACATAGTGTTCTTTTCTGTATGTTGCTTTTTTTCTCTCTATCATTATACCTTAGAGGTCATTACATCTTGGCGCATACAAATTCAGTCATATTATTTGACAGTTGAATAGAAAGTAAGATGTATTGGGACGCCTTGGTGACTCGGTCTGTTAAGCATCTGCCTTCAGCTCAGGCTATGATCCCAGGGTCCTCAGATCAAGTCCCACATTGGACTCCTTGCTCAGCAGGGAGCCTGCTTTCCCTCTGTTGGACGCTCCCTCTGCTTGTGCTTTCTTTTTCTGTCTCTCTGACAAATAAATAAATAAATAAATCTTTAAAAAAAAAAAAAAAGAATATGTATTATATCTTAAAAACTAGTCCTTTTGGGGCACCTGGGTGGCTCAGTGGGTTAAAGCCTCTGCCTTTGGCTCAGGTCATGATCCCAGGGTCCTGGGATCGAGCCCCACATCGGGCTCTCTGCTCAGTGGGGAGCCTGCTTCCTCCTCTCTCTCTGCCTGCCTCTCTGCCTACTTGTGATTTCTGTCAAATAAAAAAGTAAATACTCTTTAAAAAAAAAAAAACAAAACTAGTCCTTTTGCCTTTGCAGCAATTTTGTGTATACATCTTTGTCTACATACACATGTGTACATATATTAGCATATTTGTAGAATAAATTCCTAAAAGTGGTTTTTCTATGTCAAAGAGTATGTAATTAAAATTATTTTCTTTTGTAATTTAAATTTTTATAGATATTGGCCTTCAAAGACTGCCAGTTTATAAGCATTCCAACATTGTTTGAGAGTGCCTGTTTTCTCCATCCCCTCACTAACACTGTTGAACAAAATATTTATTGAGCACCTACTGTGTACCAAGCACTGTTCATGATATTGGGGATAGGCAGTAAACAAAGACCCTGCAGTGATAGGCAGTAAACAGAATAAGTAAAATAAGTAGTATTTTATAAGGTGATGAATGCTGTGGAGAAAAATAAGCAGAGGAGGTAGATATTGTGTGTCTGGATGGTAGTGATAGGTAAAGATTGAAATTTTATTTTTTTTTAAGATTTTTAAAAAAATTTTTTAAGTAATCTCTACACCCAAATTGGGGCTAGAACTTACAACCCCGAGATGAAGTGTCACATGCAATACTGAAAAGAGTTGGTATTTTATTTTATTTATTTATTTTTTATTTATTTATTTTTAAAATTTTATTTATTTTTTTAAAGACTTTATTTATCTACTTACAGACAAGAGATCACAAGTAGGCAGAGAGGCAGGCAGAGAGAGAGAGGAGGAAGCAGGCTCCCCGAGGAGCAGAGAGCCTGATGTGGGGCTCGATCCCAGGACCCTGGGATCATGACCTGAGCCGAAGGCAGAGGCCTTAACCCACTGAGCCACCCAGGCACCCCAAGTGTTGATATTTTAAATAAGGTGGTCAGGGAAGCAAAGGTTTGAGGGAAGGAAGTAAACAAAGCCATGTGGCCATCTGCACCAGCATCCCAGTCAGAGGATACATTAAGTGCAAAGACTGTGGGTGAAAGATCACTTTGCATCTTCAAGAGACAGCAAGGAGGTTATGCCTGAGAGGAAGAAGGGGAGGGGAAAGTAGCAAACCTCAGAGAGGTAACTTTTGATCTTTACAAACCTGGTGAATGGGAAATGATCTTTTCTGATTTTTATAACCTCTTTTGGGATCTTCACATTCATGTCTCTGGCCATTCTATTGGATTATGCATCTTTTTCACATTGCTTTGTAATAGCTCTGTTTCTCTTTCTCATTCTCTATGTACATATATAGTATGTAAAACACAGAAATGTACATTTATAAAAATGGGTGTGTGAATGTATGGTAGAGGTTATATAAATACAAAAATTTGTGTATATATGTATATGGCAAAGATTTTTTTCCCCCAGATTGCCATTTCATTTAATTTTGGTTAACGATATTTTTCCCAGACTTAACTTCTAAGTCAGATTATCAGTCTTCTTTTTCAGTCTTAGAAAGGAATTGCACACTCAGAAATATTTATTGAAATAAAAAATCTCTTGTGTTTTCTTCAGGTACTTTTTGCAGTTCTACTTTTTATATTTTGTTTCACCTTTTCAAGATAATTAGTTTTATTTGCAATAAAACAAATATTCATTTTAGTATATTAGTACAACTAAGTTTTGTTATCAGTGACTGGTCTTACTTTTAACTACTTATTGACAGTAAATGCTAGGTAAAATTAGTTTTGAAACTCTTTTAGTCTGTGTTCAGTCTGAAGCATTAGGCAATTTCTTTGATACCTGAACTCTGTAATTACTGCCAACTCTATGAACCAAAGAGAAGTCAGCACTGCTCAGCATAGCTTAGGTTGGTGCTTTGCAACATTCTGAACCGTGGGCTTGTCTGACCTAAAGGAGGAGCTGAGCAGAACAGACATTCTGTCTCTACAGCCCTCACTGTACTGTTTTATTAATGTTGTAACGTATCCCCAAATTATCTTTCATTCAGTGTTTTACAAAGGAGAGACAACTCCTAAAAGGGTTTTATTTATTTTAAGGTTGTACTTGTTTGTTAGAGAGTACGTGCAAGTGCGTGTGTTGGGGGGAGGGGGAGAGGGAGAGAGAATCTCAAGCAGGCTCCTTGCTGAGCCCTGAGCCCAAAGCAGGGCTCCATCTCACAACCCGAAGATCACAATCAGAACCAAAATCAAGAGTCGGAATCTCAACCAGCTGAGCCACCAGGTGTTCCTTTATTTATTTAAAAAAATTTTTTTTCTTAAAGTATTTTTAAATACAGTTTCCTTCCCCCACCCCATCTGAAAGAACAGAGTGCTCCTATGAAATCTTTTGTAAGCTGAAATGACAAAGCAAAGAACCAACTACCATTAATTTATATGGAAAATTTTTTCATTGTTCCCAGACTGAGAAAATAGCTTCTCAGGCTTTTTTTGACACCTTAGGACATGTCTTACTAATGGATGCACAAAATAAATTGAGGTAAAACATAGTACTCACAGACACAGTTCAGAGCTATGGCTGCTTAATGCTGAGATGCTGCATGTAGTTCCTGAAGAAGGAGCCCGGCAGGGCTACTCTTGCTTTTGATGCATGCTACCCCTGTAATGGCTCATGCAGCACAAATGCTGAACGTTATTTTCAATTTTGCCTTTTTTTTTTTTTTTTAATAAAAGCAAAAATCCTCTTTGGATTTCTCGGTTAGTGAAAGCAGATTTTAATGTAGGTCTTCTATAAAAGTGAAGTGGCCTAATGTGAACTTTTGAAAAGAGGATATCTCTTGTTGGTTTTAGTATGTGTTTTAAGGATTCTTGATGACTTTACAAATATTTGTTGAGCCATTCATTGAATAATAAAATGAATGTTTTTATCCATGCTTATAATAGTGAAATATTATAAATAATTAAAATACCTACTTTTAGAAGTCTAGGTGAATAATGGCACATCTGTAAATTGTAATACTTAGTAGTCACTAAAGAAGAATAAAGAGGTCTGAGGTATAATACAGAGTAGTGACATGGGAAGAAATCCAAGACAGTCAACTGAAAATAACAATTACTAATACAGTTGACCTTTGAACAATGCAGGTGGTGGGATACTCAGTCAGAAATATAGGGGTACCTGACTGGTTCAGTCGGGCAAGCATGTGACTCTTGATCTCTGGGTCATGAGTTCAAGCCCCACATTGGGCGTAACATTTACTTAAAAAAAAAAACTACATATAACTTGATTCCCCAAAAACTTACAGTAATAGCCTACTCTTGACTAGAAGCCTTATAGATAACCTGGTTAACACATATTTTGTATGTTATATGTATTATATCCTTTAAATATTCTCGCAATATTACAAGTATTCTTCAGTAAAGCAAGCTGGAGAAAAAATGTCATTAAAATCATAAGGAAGAGTAAATACATTTACAGTACTGTGCTGTATTTATTGAAAAAATTCACATATGCTGCGCCTCAGTAGCTCAGTTGTTAAGCATCTGCCTTCGACTTAGGTCATGATCCTGTGGTCTTGGGATCGAGCCCCGCATCGGGCTACCTACTCAGTGGGGAGCCTGCTTCTCCCTCTCCCGCTCACCCTGGTTGTGTTCCCTGTTTTGCTGTATCTCTGTCAAATAAATAAATAAAATCTTAAAAAAAAATTCACGTGTAAGTAGACTTGCATAGTTCAAACCCATGTTGTTCAAGGGTCAACTGTAGTATGTATGGTACGGCCTCATTTTTGTTAGATTGTATAAAATGTTTTTGTATGCCAAGGAGAAAATTATGGAGTTATATACACTAAACCAGAGAGTGAGGAGGTTTTCATTTTGTTTTATATATCCCTGTCTTGCTTTAAGTTTTTATAAGGAATATGTATTTCAACATAAAATGTATTTTAAAAAATAAAAATCAGTAACCCTAAAAAGTAAGCACATTTGCTCCCTAGTTTTTTCTTTTTTTTTTTTAAGACTTTATTTATTTATTTGAGAGAGGAACAGAGTGCCTGGGACGTGGGGAGGAGAGGGAGAAGGAGAGGGACAAGCAACCCCCTGCCAAGCACGGAGCTGGAAGCAGCCCTGATCCCCAGACCCTGAGATCATGGCCCGAGCCAAAGTCAGTTGTTCAACTGACTGAGCCACCCAGTCATCCTGCTCCCCGGTTTTCTTCCCAAAATTAGACTGCTTAAGTAGTTTATTAACTAGGTTGACAGATTTATGTAGATTTGTTAGAATATACTCTTAGTATCCTCAGTAAATTTTAATTAAATGGCTTTATTTGTCCAGGGTTTTTTCCGAATCTGGAAATTTCATTATAGTTCTATATTCTGTGACACATAAGGATCCTGAGTTTTATGAATGCCTCCCGTGTGATGGCAGGTCATCTGACCTTCAGTTCCAGCTACTAACCAGCAAGGAAACATTACGTCTTTTCAAAGTAAGTGATTTGATTAAGTAGCATATTAATGACTGTTTAGAGTTGCATGTTGACAATTTAAATCCAATGGTCTTTTCCCTTTAAAACAGTAACTCAAACTATTAGGTTCTGTTTATAATTATTATTGAATATTAACTTTATTCATTTGTGGTTAGTGTCTTTTTATAAATGCTAGATCGTATCTCTAGGACCAAATTATAATACAGGATCAGAGCTTTTCCACAAAATAACTTACTCATGTTCTAAAGCCTTTGAAGAATATTAAGAATTTATATGTTTGTATCATTTTATGATATTGAGATATTAATAATATTGGGAGTTAATTTGTGATCTTAGCATTTGTTTTCCCTGTTGTTTTTTATTATTTATTTATTTATTGAAAGATTTTGTTTTTATTTATTTTGATAGACAGAGATCACAAGTAGGCCGACAGCCAGGCTGGGGGTGTTGGGGGGGTGGGGAAGCAGGGGAAGCAGGCTCCCCGCTGAGCAGAGAGCTCAATGCAGGGCACATACCAGGATCCTGGGATCTGACCTGAGCCAAAGGCAGAGGCTTTAATCCACTGAGCCACCCAGGCGCCCCTCCCTGTTGTTTTTTAAATGTAGATACAACAAATGGTTTCTCACATTTGAAAGTTAATTTTTATGTTTAATCCTAGGAATCAGAATAGATTGTTCTGCATCTCATAAAACACATAAAAAATATGTAGGTGATGGTCACAGAAAAAGTAGATATTTGAAACCGTAAGTGTAGTTACATGAAAACATTCAGAGACTACTTTTCAGTAAATGATTGATTGTCCTGTGTCTCAGACTAATAATTAAAAAATTCTCAAGGTGCCTGGCTGGCTCATTTGAGTGTGTGACTCTTGATCTCCAGGTCATGACCTCAAGCCTCATGCTGGGTGCAGAGCTTATTTACAGAAATAAAACTTTAAAAAAAAATTATGTATTTTAATTATAAATATAATTATCTTAATTGAGGTCTAATAATTTATTTCCATTTTAGAGACATATATCACTTATCACGTCCTCAGTTCATAGTTCTTATTTTCACTGAATCCCTGGTTATTGAGTGAGTTACATAATACAGGTAATTAAGTTTTCACTTTTGTTTATGTGGCAAGGAAATGGACAGTTTAAAAAAGGTTATATAGGGCACCTGGGTGGCTCAGTTGGTTAAGCAACTGCCTTCAGCTCAGGTCATGATCCTGGAGTCCTGGGATCGAGTCCCACATTGGGTTCCCTGCTTGGCAGGGAGTCTGCTTCTCCCTCTGACCCTCCCCCTTCTCATGCTCTCCCTTTCCTTCTCTCTCTCATTCTCTCTCTCTCTCTCTCTCTCGCTCTCGCTCTCACTCTCAAATAAATAAAGTCTTAAAAAAAAAGGTTATATAAAAATAGAACTAACGTATGTTTAAGCAGTTCCACCTGTGGGTATTTATCTAAAGGAAACAAAAACACAGACTTCAAAAGATATTTGTACCTCCATGTTGATTGCAGCACTGTTTACAATAGCCAAGACATGGAAGCAACCTAAGTATCCACTGATGGGTGAATGGGTAAAGAAAATGTGGTATATGTATAAAATGTGTGTGTGTGTATATATACACATATATACACATACATATATATGTGTGTGTGTGTGTATATATATGTATATGTATATGTATATATAGTAGAATGTTATTCAGTCATTAAAAAGAAATCTTGTCATTTGTGACAACATGGATGGACCTTGAGGGCTAAAGAAGTCAGAGAAGGCCAAATACCCTATGATCTTACTTATGGGTGAAATCTAAAAAAACCCAATCAATGGGGCGCCTGGGTGGCTCAGTGGGTTAAGCCTCTGCCTTCGGCTCAGGTCATGATCTCAGGGTCCTGGGATCGAGCCCCACATCGGGCTCTCTGCTCAGCAGGGAGCCTGCTTCCTCCTCTCTCTCTGCCTGCCTCTCTGCCTGCTTGTGATTTCTCTCTGTCAAATAAATAAATAAAAAATAAAAAATATTAAAAAAAAAAAAAAACAATCAAACTGAACTCATAGATAAAGAACACAGACTGGTGGAGCATTGGGGGAGGGCAGGATGGGTGAAGGGAGTCTAAAGGTACAAACTGTCAGTTATAAGACCTGAGGATGTAATGTACAGTATAGCATGGTGACTATAATTAATAATATATTTGTGAGTTGCTAAGACAATATATTCTCAACACAAGGGGAAAGAATCATAAGTCTGTATGTATGGTAATGGATGTTAACTAGACTTATTGTGATGAGCATTTTGCAGTATACGCAAATATTGAATCACTATGTCGCACACCTGAAACTAATGTAATATGAGATGTCAGTTATATCTCAATTTTATTTTTTTTTTAAAGATTTTATTTATTTATTTGTCAGAGAGAGAGGGAGAGAGAGCAAGCACAGGCAGACAGAATGGCAGGCAGAGGCAGAGGGAGAAGCAGGCTCCCTGATGAGCAAGGAGCCCGATGTGGGACTCGATCCCAGGACGCTGGGATCATGACCTGAGCCGAAGGCAGCTGCTTAACCAACTGAGCCACCCAGGTGTCCCTATATCTCAATTTTAAAAATGATTTTTTAAGAAAGGTTATAGTAGTAGAAATGTCTCCCTCCTCTCAGTGTTTCAGAGCCACTTTTTATCTACATAAAATTTTAAGTCAGCTCTCAAAGTACCACCTACTTTATTTCAGAATGTTGAACCTTCTGACAAGAATTCACTCCATTTTGAGCTGACTGCTGAAAGCCAAAATGCAGAAACAGAGTTTTTCAACAAGGTTTCCAAGCATCTTTCAATTGAAAGGTAAAAGATGTTTTTGTTATCATGTATACTTTTTAAATTATATTTACTAGTTTTTGATGAGTAATAAAGTAACTCCCTAATCTGATGAAGCTAATTATATATCTTAGATATCATAAGATGTCCTTGCTTTAAATGCATTACTTCATACTCAGCATACTCAGATGTTGGATGATAATTCTTTTTTTTTTTTTTTTTTTTTTAATTTCTTCAGAGAGAGAGAGAGATACAGAGCACAAGCAGGGGGAGCTGTAGGCAGAGGGAGAAGCAGGCTCCCTGCTGAGCAGGGATCCTGATGTGGGACTCCATCCCAGGACCGTGGGATCAATGCCCTGAGCCAAAGGCAGCCGCTTAACCGACTGAGCCACCCAGGCATCCTGTTAGATGATAATTTTAATGAGGTGACAACTTTAATATGGTTGTCATTTGAGTTGCTTTATTACATAGGAAGAAAAAGTGTCAAGAAATTATCTTGTTTAGGAAGAAGCATCTTGTTTTTGTTTAGTTTGCCTTCTATTCTTCTCTTCCTTGTAGTTTTAAACCTGAGCCTATCAAAGAGACTACTGTAAAATATAACTTCTTTACCTAAAAAGGAAAATGCACTTGGGGAATAGTAATTAAATAATGACTGTGGTTTTTTTGGGTCTGTATATACCTCTTCTGGTAAAAAAGATATTCCTTCATAGTAGGGTTCTCTAGAGAAACAGGAACAGCAAGATGGAGAGAGAGAGAGAAAGATTTGTCTTATGGAATTGGCTCATGCAATTGTGAAGGCTGAGAAGAGTTGCATTTAGAGAGTTAGAGTCCTAAGGTGATCTGCTAGCAGAAGTGCTTCTTCTTCTTCTTCTTCTTCTTCTTTTTTTTTTAAATTAAAGATTTTATTTATTTATTTGACAGAGAGAGACACACTGAGAGGGAACACAAGCCGGGGGAGTGGGAGAGGGAGAAGCAGGCTTCCCGCTGAGCAGGGAGCCCAATGTGGGGCTAGATCCCAGAACCCTGGGTTCATGATCTGAGCCAAAGGCAGACGCTTAATAACTGAGCCACCCAGGCACCCCCAGAAGTCCTTCTTCTTGGGGGTGGTAATGCTTTGTTCTTTTTTTTTTTTTTTTTAAGATTTTATTTATTTTTTTGACACAGAAAGAGAGAGAGAGAGAGCAAGAGAGGGAATACAAGTAGGGGGAGTGGGAGAGGAAGAAGCAGGCTTCCCACTGAGCAGGGAGCCTGATTCGGGGCTTGATCCCAGGACCCTGGGATCATGACCTGAGCCGAGGGCAGATGCTTAACCACTGAGCCACCCAGGCACCCCCAGAAGTCCTTCTTGGGGGGTGGTAATGCTTTGTTCTATTAAGGCCTTCAGCTGACTGGATGAGACCTGCCCACATTGTGGAGGATAATTTGATTTACTCAGAGTCTACTGATTTTAATATTAATCTCATCTAAAAATACCTTCACAAAGAGGCACCTTGGGTGGCTCAGTCAGTTATGCATCTGACTTTTGATTTTGGCTCTGGTCCTGGTCTCAGGCTTGTGAGATTGAGCGCAGCATCAAGCTCCACACAGGGCATGGAGCCTGCTTAAGATTCTCTCTTTCACTCTGCCCCATTCTCCTCCTTCTCCTCCAGCCACCAAAAAATATCTCCACAGAAACATCTAGAATAATAATTGACCAAATATCTGGTTACCATAGCCTAGCCAAGTTGACACATTAACCCTTCAGATCGTATTCCAGCTTTCTCATTTGTTCTACGATATGCCAAAGACTGGGGATATGGTGGTATTAAAAACAGTTGTAGACATGATTTCTTCCCTCATGGAATTTATAGTCCAGTGATAAAGTGTGTTCAGTGTTCTCCGTATTATTGGAGAGGTCCACTAATGTAAGTTAGTAATTTGCCAAATGTTTAATAACCTCATTTAAAAGTTGCTTTGGGGTGCTGGTTTATTCTTGATGCTGTGGGTCTGAAACTATTGTTTTTTTAGTAAACTCTGCACCCAACATAGGGCTCTAACTCAGGTCTCTGAGATCAAAAGTTGTATGCTCGACTGACTGAGCCAGCCAGGTGCCCCCAAAACTATTGTTATTTTAACTTGCCCTAGCAGTTAATTTGTCCTTTTCTCAACTTTTTGACTATGACCTTAACTTGTCTAGAGGCTGCTTTAATACTGTCTATTTAGTGTCTCGCATGAAGAATAGGAGGTATAAGGTTCATTGTAGTTTATTGCAATTATTGAGAAAATGGCCTGACTTTTTTTATAGCATTCATTCATCTGTCCTTAACACTTGATTCTGTAGGGAAAAATTAACTGTGGTACAATTTTAAAATAAATGCCAACTATATGAACTGTTTATAGTGGGCACAACATAATAGTTGTGAGCTCAGTTTGGTATAAGACATCTGCATTCAAGTCCTGGTTCTAAAACATCATTATTCCATCTGTAAAATGGGAGTTATGATTGAATCTGTATTAGTTTCTGGTTGTTGCTCTGACAAATTACCACAAATTTTTTGACTTAAAAACAATAAAATTTATTGTCTTCCAGCTTTGGATATCAGAAATCTAAATGGTCTTTGAGGCTAAAGTCAAAGTGATGATAAGGCTGCATTCCTTCCGGAAACTTTAGAATCCATTTTATTCCCTTTTCTAGCTTCTGGAGGCCATGTGCAATCCTTTCTGGTGGCCCCTCACTCTGTCTTCAAAGCTAGCTTCTGACTTCTGCTGCTAATCCTCACATCTCCTTCGCTAACTCTGACCTTTTTGCCTCCATTTTATAAAGGCCCTTATGATTACATTGAGCCTACCTGGGTAATCAAGGATAATCTCTACATCTCAAGTTCCTTAACTTAATCACATCTGCACACTCCTTTTTACCAAGTGCAGTAAACATAGTCACAGTTTCTGAGGTTTAGAAAATTATCTAAAGTATACTGTCTCCATCTTTGGGCATTTTAAGTTATCCTTGATATAGGTTAGAGCACCAGAAAACTATATTCTTACAGCTTTTCAGGAACACCTTCACTGTCTTTTTAAGTCTTTATTCAAGGTTTTATTAAATATTTATGGAAGAAAAGACTAGATTAAGGGAACATAATTTCTTTAACATTATTTTTGAAAATTTTGCCAATATTCAATTCTGATCAAAGCTTTAGTAACCATCAGTCACTTTTAGATTTTTATTTTTTTTTTAAAGATTTTATTTATTTAACAGAGGGAGAGAGATCACAAATAGGCAGAGCAGCAGGCAGAGAGAGAAGGGGAAGCAGGCTCCCTGCTGAGCAGAGAGCCCGATGTGGAGCTCGATCATAGGATCCTGAGATCATGACCTGGGCCAAAGGCAGAGACTTAACCCACCAAGCCACCCAGGCGCCCCCCACTTTTAGATTTTTAGTAAAATGTTTGTCTCACCTAAAGAACTGATGTTATAATTATACAACATAAGGTTTTTTCTTTTTGCCTTGGCTACTATAAAAGCTCAGAAATGCATCTTATTGCTTGATGTCAGAAGTTTTATGTGTGTTTTTATATATGTTTGTGTTATCATAAGTAAGCATATAGCAAATTTTAATTTCTGGGGCTCCTGGGTGGCTCAGTTGGTTAAGCGTTTGCCTTCAGCTCAGGTCATGATCCCCGGGTCCTGGGATAGAGCCCTGCAACGGCTCCCTGCTCAGTGGAGAGTCTGCTTCTCCCTCTGCTTGTGTTCTCTCCCTCTCTCTCTCTCTCAAATAACTAAATAAAATCTTTAAAAAATATATTAATTCCTTGCCACAAACGGGTTCAAAAAAATATAACTTTTTTTCTTTTTAAAAGTAATTGAACTTGATTTCTAATTTGACTGCCCAGTTGTTATAGAAACCAAATTTCAGTCAATTCAAGATCTGTTTATCTTCTTTTCTATAAGGTTATATACAATTTGGAGGACTTAATGCTGTCCCAGTAGTGATGATGTGGGATGGCATGATTATGATCCAGCTAAGCTGCCATCTGCTCAGGTGTTTTCACTTGCCTCTGGTCTTTGGCAGTAGATTTGTGTGGGCCTCTGCTATGACCTCCTTACTCTAGTCAGGTCACTGGCTCTCTGTCATGTCCATGCTACACTTAGGCACGGGGGGTATCATAATATTCTCCATGTCACTCTTGGGTGCTGGGGGAGAACTCTGTGGGGCCGAGTGCAGACCCTGATGCTTAAACACACCATGCAGACATCCTGATTATTTCTTTGCAGCCCCTTGATTCAGAAGGGGCTGTGTTTGTTTCTCAGATCCATCAGGGTCTAGGACAAAGGTCTCTCAGACCTTCCAGATCCACCTGGGGGTTTCTTTTGTGCTTGCTGCCAGGGAGACAGGATGTGGGACCCTTTCTTAGGAATTCTGTTAATGTCTACACTCTTTTAGCTTCCTTCTGGCTCTTCTTTTCTCTTCCCTGAACTCATCCTCTTGAGACTTTATCTAGGATGCAAAAAAACCCAATGCATATAGTCTTCCAAATTTTAATCTTAAACTCTCAGCTTTTGAAACTCTGTACCAGAATTCAAAATTGGTCTCTGTTCTATTAGAGCAGGCCGCTGTGACACAATGATGACAATTGGTTCAGTAGGAGGAAGCACCTCAGTTAATGTCTCAGTTTTCCATCACAGATATAAGTGTTAAGGAAAATGGTGTAGTTCCTTATCGAGTTCTCTTTTTAACAGTGTTTAACGAGTGTTGAATGTAGTGAGTGTACAGCTTTATCACCAGTTTATAATTTTTTTATGGCAAGCACTGTGCCTTATTTATGACTATGTTCCTCAAAGTGGTTAATCAGAAGATGCTCAGTAACTGTTGATATTTTGTGACTTTAAGAATAACTGGGTTAAACTTCCCATGATCAGGCAAAGGGAGGTAGTTTATTAAGCATGAATCCGACTGGACCAGCTTTTCTAGGCAGCTAACACTGGTCTGAAAAACAAAATAATCTGTGATTGTCAGATACCAAATTAAATGATCCAGATACTACTGGGGCTTATTAAAGTACTTTATTCAGTTTCAAAAAGAAAGAACAAATAAACAGATTACTGAAAACTTTTCCTTACTCCCCTGTATTCTTTAGGTCCTCCCAAAAGTTATCTCCAGGAAAAATGCCAATAAATGATCGTGATTCTGGTGTTGAAGATGAAGATTTTTCTCCAAGACCAATTCCTAGTCCTCATCCTGTGTGTCAGAAGGTATCACCGATCTTATAAAGAACCCACCTATGTGTTTAGAAACCTAAGATCTCTTCGTGTTAAAATATTCAACAGTATTACTGAAACTTATTCAAGTTTTATTCAAAGATATATCTAGGTATATATCTATATGGCTATATCTGTACATACAGATACAGGTATTTTTCATGTAACTATTATATTTTATATATATAATGATACATATGTATATATGTGTACGTATTATATTATATCGCTTCCAGAGAAAACTGAGGCACAGATTGGTTAAGTTGCCTGCCCAGTATTGTACTAGTAAGAGAAAAGTAGAATTCAGGAGGTTTGAAATTCAGTAAAGCTAGTAATTCAGAAGGTTTGGTTTCAGAACTTGGTGCCTTTAACCCATATAGACTCAACATTCTTAACCTTCTCCAGAACTTGACATTGTTATCACCAAATCTGAGAAAACACGGTACTTGCTTTTGGAGATTGCTAAATCTCCAATCTGTTATAATTTTTTGATTATACAGGCAACCAGTGTGTTATTATGGAGTTGTTGTACTTTAATTGGACCAATTACTTATTAGAAGAAAAAGGAATAAGAAAGATTTTTAAAAATTAATATCAAATTATAACCAAATTCATGACAGTAAATATTTAGTTTATTTTTTCCTGCTCTCTTCCAACTCTTAGTTGGTATTGGCAGTGAATAATTTCACTTAGTAGAAAAATATTCTGAAATACTTATCAGAAGATCTTTTGTTACTGAAGAGGCAGAAACATTATTTGCTATAAGATCTATTGAAACATTTTGACAGTGATAGTTTTTTGCAGAGAGAGGGTAAAAAAGTATTATAAAACAGTTTCCCATATTGTGTTATGTAATTTAAGCAACATAAATCAGTATTCCAATAAAGGGAGTTCCATTGTTAAGTAATAAGTTTGTGAAGGCAAAGACCTTGTTTATTTTACTCACAGTTGTATTCCTAGTGCTAGCACATAGAAGATGCCCAGAAAATATGTATCAACTGTCTAAAGAATAAACACTTTTCAATAAGTAATTGGATATAGTTTGGAAACTATTAGTCTAAAGAAAACAGAACATCCAAAAAAATACTTTTCCTCTTTCATTTCTTTCCCATTTATAGGTTTCTAAGATCCAGCCATCAGTTCCTGAACTTTCCCTTGTTTTGGATGGCAATTTCATAGAATCAAATCCTCTGCCTAAGCCATTGGAAATGGTGAATAATGAAAATCCTTCTTTGTTGATTAACCACTCTGAACACTTGGAGCCATTGCAACCCCAGCTTTACGATGACAAAAGCAACCTAGAAGCTGAAGCTGGAGAGCTTTCCTTGAAAGGGTTACCAAATCAATTAACCCAGAGCACTGTTCCTTTGAGACACAGCAAAGTAAGACAGCCATCTACCTGTAAGAATGGGAGCGCCCATATCAAGAACAGTATTAAAGCATCTTCTCTTAATAGGCCATCTTCTGATTCAAATGTACACAAAGAAGAATATCCTGTAAGATCCTCCACATTAAATTCCAAGCAGTCTTCTCTTGCCTCAGGGTCTCACCCACACAATTTGGTTTTTTCATCCCATAATTCAGGAAGACCAATGGAACTTCAGATACCTACTCCACCACCGTCTTACTGTCCTATGAATGTTTGCAGTTGTTGTCAGCATCATGCCCACATGCAGTATAGTCCAATAAATTCTTGGCAAGGAGTGAATACAGGAGAGTCTGTTCAAGACCTCCAGTCTGAAGCCATTCACAAGCATTCATTATTTCACCTAGGTGGATGTCCAGCTCTGTACCCTAATGCATTCTGTTCTTCAAGTAGTCCTGTAGCCTTGAGACCTCAGGGGAACATGGGTGGTTGCTCTCCCCTCAACAATGTAGAACCATCGCCTGTGGCAAGACAGCCTTCACATGTGGGCTCCTGTAACCCACCGCCTTGTGCAGTATGCATGCACACACCCAGGACTGGCTCAGACAACGGAATGATGGGACTGTCTCCGGATGCATATAGGTTCCTCACAGAACAAGACAGACAGCTGAGACTGCTTCAGGCACAGGTTTGCAAGCTTTCTTAGTTCTTTTAAATTCACGGTATTAATATGGGTGCTTAAAAATAACTGGCAGTTCTTCAATAACTACATTTTATGGAATAAAATTGTAGAATATCAAAACTAGAAAAAAACCTTGGAAAATGAATTCTGGTTTCTTTTGTTTTACTGATAAGAAGAGGATTAGAGAGAGAAAATAATTTACCCAATGACACATTGCTAGTTAGGAGTAGAACTGGGACTAGAAAGTAAACCTTCTCTTCTCTGCCTTGTGCATATCCTAATCTACAACATAACTACATTTTTCTTCCGTTTGTTGCCTCTAACAAAAAAGTCTGTATAGTTTAGTAAACCTTGGTATACAACTAAATATAAAACCTGCACAATAGATTCTGATGCAGCTCTAATTTGTCAACCATGTAGTATATTTAGTACTTTTAGCCAGTGTGCCTTTAGAGAATAGTTCTAGAACCTCTTCTGTGTATCTGTACTAGATGTGTTTCACTCATTTTATTATGAAATGCTTCCTTTTTTCAGGCCTTTATGGTAGGTTTTAGTATTTTAGTTATATCCTTACACCATTGAGTCTTGTACCTTTTTTTTTTTTTTCCTTTTCTTACTGGTACCCTTACCTACCACATATCTACCACATACCTACCACATACCTACCACAAATCCCCTACCTCCTTCCTCCCTCCTCCCGACAGCATGAATGAAAACAACCTGAAATGCATTCTTCAGTATTTTGCCCATGATCCTATAACTATGCAAATATATGTGAAATGGACATTATATACATGTACAATTAAAAAAAACCCTTGTTTTATAAAACTGGAGTCATAGTGTTTGCATTTTGCAAAAACAAAAAGAGACAATTTAAAACTTCTGCTTAGAAGCACCTGGGTAGCTCAGTCAGTTAAGCTGTGTTTGCCTTTAGCTCGGGTATGATCCCAGGGTCCTGAGTTTAAGCCCTATGGCTGCTCCCTGTTTAGCAGAGGATCTGCTTCTCCCTTTCCCTCTGCCCTCACTTGCACACTCATGTTCTCTGTCTTTCTCCCTCCCCCAAATAAATAAACAAAAAATCTTAAAAACCCCAAAACTTTAAAGACCCCTTCTGCTTTAAAATGCTGTAGGTAGGAAACCTGAGAAGAATGTAGTTTCACTGTTTTTTAGACCTAGTAAATTCTTCGAAGTTGTAAAATATAAGTTTGATTTTTACAAATCCTTACAAATATAGACACTCGTTTTAACATAGTTAAATGTTTCACATTGAAAAGATATAGTTCTTATATATTTCTTGTTTTGTTTTTTAAAAAAGGCAGGCTAAAAAGATCTTTTAAACAGAAATCTTAGTTACTTGGGATTAAAATGTAGATATAGACTAGTGAGCACATTATCTGAATCATTATACTTGAAGAATACAAAAAAAGGATGTAGAAAATGCTTTTATGATAAATACACACACTTTTATTTTGCTCATGTGAATTTTTTTTGAAGATTTTATTTATTTATTTGGCAGAGAGAGAGAGAACACAAGCAAGGGGAGCAGCAGAGGGAGAGGGAGAGGCAGGCTTCCCGCTGAGCTGAGAGCCAGATGCGGGGCTTGACCCAGGACCTTGGGATCATGACCCGAGCAGAAGGCAGGCGCCTAATCAACTGAGCTACCCAGGCTCCCCAACTCATGTGAATTTTTTTAAACTTTGTTTTAGGTACCACTTTATTTACATGTAAAAAACTATCTTAACACATTTTCTGTATAAGAATATATAGAACTATCTTATTCTGTATAAGATTTTGTTAAAATGATGTATAACAAATTTTCTAGTCTCCTGTTCCACAGTTTGAAGTTTCTGCTATTGCAAACAGTGCAGCAGTCAGCATCCCTGTGCTTGGCATTGCCCTGCATGTGTGCACATATCTCTGTAGCATAGATCCCTAGAAGTAAAAGTGTGAAGTTGAAGGGAACACACATTTTAAGTGTTCAAAGATAGCCAGACTTGTTCCAGTCCTAATGGAGACTTGTTTTGAGTCTCATCTTGGTGTAGTGGTGAAGGGATGGCACCAGCCTCCTTGGGTTCTAGTCAAGTTTCAGTGTAAAATAAAGTAATGCAATCTTGGGCAAATTACTTCACCTCTCAAACTTCAGTTTTCTCATTCACAAAATAAGAATGTACCTAAGTGTATGGAGTTCTAAGGATTGAATGAGTTACTAGGGAGAAGTGGCTTAGAATAGTGCCTGGCATATAGTTAGTGCTCAGTACCTGTTAACTATTACTATTTTCATTATCATTATTAGTTCAGTTAATGACATCACTTCTCATCTTGTTGCTCAGGCAAAAATCCTGGGTGTCAGAAACCCAGGTTTTACTTTCTAGGTGTATCTTGAACTTAACTGTTTCTTAACCATCTTTCCTGCCACCTCCCTAATTGAAACCATCTCCATTTCTTATCCAACCATGCTACTTCCAGTACTGTCCCCATTTTTCCTTGGAAACAATGGAAACATGACAGCCGTCTTCTTTTTTTTTTTTTTTTTTTTTTTTTTTTTTTGAGTTTAAAGATTTTATTTATTTATTTGACAGATTGAGATCACAAGTAGGCAGAGAGGCAGGCAGAGAGAGAGAGGAGGAAGCAGGCTCCCTGCTGAGCAGAGATCCCGATGTGGGGCTCGATCCCAGGACCCTTGGAATCATGACCTGAGCCGAAGGCAGAGGCTTTAACCCTCTAAGCCACCCAGGCACCCATCTTCTTAAAGCTCAAGTCAGATCATAGGGCTTCGCTCTCAGTGGTTTTCCTTTGCAGTTAGAAAATCCAGATTCCTTACCCTGACCCTTGAAACCTTGTCATTTGGCTCTGTGTGCCTCTTCTTCTAGCTCATCTCTTGCCGCCATCTTCTGTATTCACTACACTTCAGTTGCAGGATGTGCTTTTTGTTCTTCAAAAACATGAACTTGTTTGTTTCCACTTTAGATTCTTGAGTTTGCCCCTTTGCCTATACCTTCTAATGGCTCACTCCTTCTCAAGGGTCAGGCCTTAATTATGAGTTTTTGGTTTTTGTCTCTAGGGAGCTGTAGGGAGAGAGCTTACAAGATTCATCACTGTACTTTTTAAAAAAGCACCTTGAATAGTTCTTTACTTATAATAGTTACTTAATACATACTTTGTAACTTGAATGAGAACGGCCACCCAAAGAGGCCACCAGTTTAATACTCCAAAGTTGTTTTTCCACATCTCCAGTATTGTGCATATAAAACTAGTAAAATTAGTATCAGTCTTACAAAAAGACACTATTTTAATTTGCATTGTATTGTCATAATCCAGATTGATCATTTTATTATTTATTGGCCATTTATATTTTCTTTGTATAAAGTCCGTCATTTATCCATTTTAGGTCCTTTTCTAATTAATTTGTAAGAGCTCATTGTAAATTAGGAAATTGGTTTTTTATCATATATATGTGGTAAGCGTTTCTTATAGTTTGTCTTAAATGTTTTTTGTTTTAACCATTTGTTTTGTGCAGAATATTCCAATTTAAATATAATTAGGTTTATTGGTGATTTTCTTTCTGCATGTTAATTATGTTTAGAAAAGCCTTCTTCAAGATTATAAAAAATCTATTTGTAGGGCACCTAGGTGGCTCAGTGGGTTAAGCCTCTGCCTTTAGTTCAGGTCATGATCTCAGGGTCCTGGGATCAAGCCCCACATTGGACTCTCTGCTCAGCAGGGAGCCTGCCCCCCCCCACCTGCCTACTTGTGATCTCTCTCTCTCTCTCTCTCTCTCGGTCAAATAAATAGATTGGATGGTTTAATGAGTTTATGTGTATGTGTGTGTGTCTATAGGTATATGTATATATAAAGTGGTTAGTGTAGGTCCTGGCTATAGTAAACATACAAAAAGTTACAATTATTTTGTCTCTCTTTTTCTTTTTTTTTTAAGAGATTTTATTTATTTATTTGACACAGACAGAGATCACAAGCAGGCAGAGAGGCAAGCGGGGGCGGGGGGGGCGGTGAAGCAGGCTCCCTGCCGAGCAGAGAGCCCGATGTGGGTCTTGATCCCAGGACCCTGAGATCGTGACCTGAGCCAAAGGCAGAGGCCCAACCCACTGATCCACCCAGGTACCCCAATTTTGTCTCTAAATCCTTACAACTACTTTAATATTAAGTGATACTGAGGCTCATTGTGGTTAAATAGCTCATCCTAAAAGACAGCAGAGTGGGATTTAAACTTATATCCTCATGACACCAGAGTTCACACTGTAAACCACTATAAATACATATGCCATTTTATATTATTAATGCAGGTTGTATTTCTACTGATCTTAATAATTTATTGATAATTTATATCTTCCTATATTAGTAAAGGTAATTTGCTCAAATTAATGAGACAAATTGAACACAATGGTATAATTTTTTTAAAGATTTTTATTTATTTGTCAGAGAGAGAGAGAGAGTGTGCATGCTTACAAGCAGGGGAGCGGCAGGCAGAGGGAGAAGCAGACTCCCTGCTGTGCATTGAGCCCGATGAGGGACTTGATCCCAGGACACTGAGATATGATCCTAGCCAAAGGCTAAGCCACCCACCTGAGCACCAAAGCATCCCCACAATCGTATAATTTATAGGGAAATAGAAAATCGCAGTTTAAAAAGGGAGGCTCTTCTACTCCTAAGTATATACCCAAGAGAAATGAAAAAATATGCTCACATAAAAACTTGTACACAAATGTTCATAGCAACATTATCTATGATAGCCAAAAGTGAAAACAGTCCAATGTCCATCAGCTCATGAATGGGTAAATACAATGTGACATACCTGTACAATGGGATATTATTCAACCACAAAGTACTGATAGGTACAACAAGGATGAACTTTGAAAATGCTATGCTGAGCGAAAGAAGCAAGATACAAGGCCACATACTGTGTGGTTTCATTTATGTAAAGTGTCCAGAATAGGCAAATCTGTAGAGACAGAAAGCAGATTAGTGGTTGCCAGAGACTGGGTATGGGCAATGGAAAGTGACCACTAGTTGGTACAGGTTTTTTCAGGGGATTAACGAAAATGTTCTAGAATTAGATGGTTGTGGTGGTTGCAAACTTTGTGGTGAATTTGCTAAAAACCACTGACTTGTATACTTTAAAGGGATGAATTTAATGGTATGTGAGTTATATTTCTGTTTTAAAAGAAGCACGGGAAACTTGGTGTTTGAACCTCAGCTTTGCTACTGGTTAGTTACATGACCTGGGCAAATAATGTTAATTTCTCAAGTTTTCTTATCTGTAAAGTGTGTTTAATAGTAGTACATTCCTGGGGTGCCTGAGTGGCTCAGTGGGTTAAGCCTCTGCCTTCGGCTCGGGTCGTGATCTCAGGGTCTTGGGATCGAGCCCTGCATCGGGCTCTCTGCTCTGCAGAGAGCCTGCTTCCCTCTCTCTCTGCCTGCCTCTCTGCTTACTTGTGATCTCTGTCTGTCAAATACATAAATAAAATCTAAAAAAAAAAAAAAAAGAACTATAAAAAAAATAGTAGTACATTCCTAATGGGCTGGATTGTAATAATCATACATAAAAGCTCTCACTATAGTGTCTTATAAAACAGGACACACTCAGTAATTGTTTGCTACTGTTATTAATAATTCCAGTTTTAGCATGGCCAAACATGGACTATTCTGATTACCCTTTATAAGAAGAACCTTGTGCAAAAATGTTCACTATTTGGTAAGGAGTTAGATTATAACTCTTACCTTGATTTTGATTTGTAAGTGGAAGAGGAATGAAATACTGATTTGAAGTGTTAACAATCAGGCTTTTTTACACAAGTGTCAATTTATAAATGCCAGTTTAAATGCCTTTATGTTTTTACTTTTAAATTTACACTTAGCTATGGGACACCTGGCTGGCTCAGTCAGTAGAACATGCAACTCTTGATCTCAGGGTTCTAAAAGCCCCACATCAGGCATAGAGTTTACTTTTTTTTTCTTTAAAGATTATTTACTTGACAGAGAGAGACACAACAAGAGAGGGAACACAAGCATGGGGAGTGTGAAAGGGAGAAGCAGACTTCCCCCTGAGAAGGGAGCCCTGTACGGGGCTCAAACCCAGGACCCTGGGATCACGACCTGAGCGAAGGCAGATGCTTAATGACTGAGTCACCCAGGTGACCCCTAGAGTTTACTTTAAAAAAATAAATAAAATTTGCACTTAGCCTACTTAAGTGCTTAATAATGAAGGATAGTGATTTCTGCATTGAATAAGTTTTATGGTATGATCTAACTGAATTGTGAGAAAATAGAGTTAAAAGTATGATTGGGGCACTTTGTAATTCATTTTTAAACTCCACCGCCAATTTGGTTGGTTACTTCACTGCCAGTTTAAAATATGTTTTTAATTGATACAGATTCAGCGTTTGTTGGAAGCACAGTCTCTACAGCCCTGTTCCCCTAAGACAACCTCTGCTGAAGACACGGTGCAAGCTGCAAGACAGATGGAGCTGGTTTCCATGGAAGCACAGTCTTCCCCTGGCTTGCACATGAGAAAAAGTGTAAGCATTGCTGTGAGCACAGGTAATTTCCTTCTCTTTTAATTTGTAAGGAATTAAAAAAAATTCTTTTCATATCACTTTTAAATTTTTTGCTTTGAAATTGGTGCATGGTACAAACAGAACCAAAGCCAAGGTGAAGAGAGTATCACTTATTTAAGTCTTTGTGTAATTTTACTCTTTATGAAAGAACTGTATCAGAAAACAAATGGGAGACCACATGACATGATACTTTGTTTTTGCTTCTTTCCTAGACTGGACCCAGTTCTTTTTTTTTTTTTTTTTTTTTTTTAAGAGTTTATTTGACAGACACAGTGAAAGAGGGAACACAAGCAGGGGGAGCAGAAGAGGGAGAAGCAGGTTCCTGCTGAGCAGGGAGCCCGACTCAGGGCTCAATCCCAAAACCCTGGTATCATGACCAGAGCCAGAGGCAGATGCTTAATGATTGAGCCACCCAGGTGTCCCTAAACACAGTTCTTAAAAGAATAGTCATCTGTGGTTTGAGGGATCAGGGAAGGTTTGTTTTATCTATGCAGTGGTATTGATTCTGGGCCTTGAAGGATGTGTAGGGTTTTAGGAGGTAGAATGGAGAGATGGCAGAACAAGATGGATGGGAAAACAGTAGGGGCACAGGGAGAAAACACAGAGCTCTGAATTGTCTAGTAACAAAGGAGAGCCTTTATTACATCTTTCAAAAAGGAATGTCTGCTTTATTCGGTAAGCAACATTAAAGGCCTTTTAAAAATCAATTAAAAATGTAATGGCCTATATTTGTTCACATGTTTGATCACCACCAGACCTTGAGATCTTCAAGAACGTCCCCAAGATCTAGCAAGACACCTAGTACATAGGGTGATGGTGGTAAGAAAGAAGAGAATGAGTTGTGTAGGGTGTTGATAAGATTTGGTTAACTAATTAGATGTGGCAGTTGGAATAGGTGGGATTCTGAAGTTACTTGTTTAGATCCTGGAACAGAAAAAAGGACATTAGTGAAAAAATCAGTGAAATCCAAATAAAGTATGGAGATTTAGTTAATTGTAATGCACAAATATTAGTTTCTTGATTTTGAAAAATGTGCCATGGTCATGTAAGATATTAATGTCAGGTGAAACTGGTGAGGAGTATATAGGAACTCTTTCTTATCTTCTCTATAAATCTAGAATTATTCTAACATTAAAAGTTTATTAAAAATGAAAATAAAAGTTATCCAGGATTTTCAGCTTAGAGGACCTAGGGAAGGCAAGTTAGAGAAGAAGCAAAAGAGAGAGGATGAGTTTAGTCTAAATATCTATTGCATTTGAGCTGCTTTGGGAAATGAAGATGGTGAAACCCAAACATTTGAGGAGTGGAGAAGGGATGATGACCCAAGACTTGTAGAAGTAACAGATGAAGATTTGAACCTAGAGAATAAATATTTGAGAGGGAGAAAAGGAAGGAAGGCAGATTTCTATATTCTATCTCTGAACCCATTTGTTAACTGCCCATGTAGAGGGGAGCAAGGAAGGAGAGAAAGAAGAACCCCTTGTACATTTATAAGTCAGATATCACTGAGTATTAGTCAAGATTCTTTGGCTGCAAGTAATGTAAACCACTTTGAAATAATTTAAGTAAGGAAGGGGAATTTACTGGAAGGATATGAAGTTGTTTCATGAGAACCAAGGCCAAGAGTGGGGCTGACGTCAGGAAAAAACTAGAACTAGAGACTAGAATACCATTAGGGCTATCCAACTATATGGCTGTTTTACTCAGTTTTTCTACTCAGTTTTTGTAGCTCACCCAAAGCTCCAAAGTGTAAGTGTCACACAGTTTTAGCCATGTAAACAAACCAAGTTACTCTCCTTCCGTCTTGTTTCAAATTGCAGAGAACCTGAAGGGTCTAGTTTGGATTAGGGTTTAATCCCTGGTTCAATGGTGAGGGGGTTGAGAAGCATGTAAAGGGACATATCTGCTGGAGTCTCAACTTGGTTAATTGCAGGGGTGACAGTCTCCAGGGGAAGTTTGTGTATGTTGTAGAGGGGTGGCGGACAAGGAGCTGTGGGTATTATGAGCTAACCAAACATACATACCAAACATACCAAAAAAGTGCAGTTTCCTCCTATAAACTGTGCTTTTATTATATTACAGTTGCTTCTCATCTGTAGCTGTTCCTAGACTACAAGCTTTTGGGATGTTGAACATTGCCTTATTCCACGATTGTATGTCATTAGCTAATATGATGCCTTAATCATAATGTGTGCTGAATAAAAGATAATTGAATGAAGTCATTTACATGTTTAAGCTGATATTCTGAAATTATTTTGAAACCTCATAGATTCATATTCAGTTATTCAACTTGGATGACCTGGGGTAGTTATTACTTATATGCAGAAAAAAGCATTATTAATAACTGTGAGAACTAAATGGCTTTTAAAACATGTTTATTCTACAATGTTACTTAATTTCCTGAAGGTATGTATTGGTAAATATTCCAGAAGAGTAGCAGCACTTACGTAACTTTGTCATAATTGTCCTTTCTTTTTCTTTTTTTTTTTTTTTTAAGATTTTTAAAATTTATTTGAAAGAGAGAGAGAGAGCACATGTGCATGTGAGCTTTGGGGGTGCGGTGGAGGGAGAGGGAGAGAGAGTCTCAAGCAGGCTTCTCACTGAGTACTGTGCCGGTCATGGGGCTCCATCCTGAGCCAAAACCAAGAGTTGGATGCTTAACCGACTGTGCCAACCAGAGCACCCAACATTTGATTTTTAAATAATTGCTGATATTACATATGTCTGATATGTCCCTGAATATTCTCATAAATATTGTATTTAAAGATAGAAATCAGAGAGCCTAGGAACTCATTATATGTTTTCCCTTGTTTTTCAGAAGAGCAATTTTCTGTACACACATAAACCTAAATCATATTCAGAACCTTTATATGTGAAACACATCATTTGAGAGCCACACCTCTTGAAGAGACAGAGCCCAGAATGTCCCCTGTTCCATTTGTCCCAAGTTGTTTTTTGTTTTTTGTTGTTTATTCTTTTTTTAAGTAGGCTCTGCACCCAGTGTAGAGCGTGATATCCTTGAACTCCTGACCCTGATATCATCATCTGAGCTGAAACCAAGAGTCAGACAGTTAGCCAGCTAAGCCACTGAGACTCCACCTTGTACACCAGTCCTCTGGTTTTTCACCTTACCTCTTTATGGCATTTCTGAGAAGAAATAATCTGCAAACATTTCTAGGTAATTGTGTTAAAACAATATAGTTAGTCTTACTTAGAGGTTTGTCGGAGGATTATTTTTATAGTAGGATATTTGTTTCAGTATGTGCTTAATCATTTAACTTCCAGGTGCCAGCTTGTTTTGGAATGCAGCAGGCAATGATCAAGAGCCCGAATCTCAGCTGAGGCAAGATGATACCAAGATTTCCAGTGAGGACATGAATTTTTCTGTTGATATTAATAATGAAGTTACAAGTCCGCCAGGTAGCGCGTCTTCATTGAAAGCAGTTGATATTCCCAGCTTTGAAGAAAGCAACATTGCTGTGGAAGAATTTAATCAACCACTTTCTGTATCCAAGTAAGGTGTCTTTGATTCAGCATTCATCCTCCTTTTTTTCTTTTTAAGTTCTAATATTCTTTTGGTGTTTTAACTCAGAAACTGTTTTGTAAATGGTATTTTCAGTAGTCTCTTTCCTGATACAGTTTTTACGTAACTGACAATTGTGGTACTCCTAGAACTGTTCCCAGATGTCAGTCATTGGTTTGTTACAGTCTAGCTGAATCAGAACATCTGAAGAAAATTTTGGACATACATATGCTTAGACCTCACTGTAGAGATTCTGAAACTAGGCCCTAGATGGAGATGGGGCCCTGAATTTTGTAAATTTTTAAAGATTCTCCAAATTGCAATTATACATTTATAAGAATTTATTTCTGAGATTTATTTCAAAGTAACCCGGTGAGAAAAAAAATAGCTGGTGGGAGATGAAATGACTAGGGGTGTAATTGGAGTGAGACTGATTATAAGTAGGTAATTTTTGGGGGTGCCTGGGTGGCTCAGTAGGTTAAAGCCTCTGCCTTTAGCTCAGGTCATGATCCCAGGGTCCTGGGATCTAGCCCCGCATTGGGCTCTCTGCTCAGCAGGGAGCCTGCTTCCTCCTCTCTCTGCCTGCCTCTCTGCCTACTTGTGATCTCTGTCAAATAAATAAATAAAAATCTTAAAAAAAAAAAAGTAGGTAATTTTTTTTTTAATTTACTCATTTATTTTAGAGCAAGAGTGCGTGTGAGGAGGGTGGGGTTGGGGGAGGCTTGGGGCAGAGAGAGAGGGAGACAGAGAACCCCAAGTTGATTCCATGCTGAGTGCAGAGTTCTACATGGGGCTCGATTCCAGGACGCTGAGATCATGACCTGAGCCAAAGTCAAGAGTCAGCTGCTCAACTGACTGAGCTACCCAGTTTAAGATTGAGTAGTAGGTTAGGAAAAGCTGCTAACTTCATGGAATTTCCATGACTTGTTCCCATGACAAATAATAACCATATAAATAACAAATAATTTAATTTCATGTAATGACAGCTGCTCTGAAGAAAATAAACCAGGGTGATCAAGTGGAGTCTAACCAGTTGGTGGCATGGGAGTGAAGACATATTAAGTAGAGGATGGTAAAGGAAGCCTTCCCTGAGCTGGTAACATTGGAGCAGTGACTAGAATGATGAGAAGGAGCCAGCTCTGAGAAAATCTGCAGAGTGTTCCTGGTAGAAGAAATGGCATGTATAGACCCTAAGTTGTGCAGGAGCATGACAGTTCAGGAAACAATTAGGAAAGCCATTATGGCTAGAAACAGTGACAGAGATGGAGGCGGGGATTGCGGGGGGGAGTGCGAGTTGGAGAGAGAGAAAGTGCTCAAGAGAGCATGCTTATAGGAAATGGGGTCAGGGATATAGGCAGAAGCCAAATTATGCGGGAGCTTTGTAGGATGTAGAAAGGAGCTTTGAATTTATTCTATGCTCATTAAATCCAGGGAGGATTTTAGACAAAAGAGTGGTGTGATCTGATTTTTCATTTTTTAAATAGCTGTTCTGTGGCAAATGAACGGAAGGAGTTAAGAGTGGAAGTAGGGAAACTGGTTAGTATAGTAAAAAACCCGAGTGAGATGAAGGAGCTTGGACTTGTAGAAGTGCTAAAAGGAATCAGGTGCAGAATAAATAGAATAAATTTGAAGGCAGAGGAATGATGTAGTGTAAAACACAATAGGTAACCGTTAACAGAGGTGAATTTGGTGGTGGGGTGGCATGGGGCAGACAACTGATTTTTTTTTTTTTTTAATTATAAAACTTGTGATAATATTTGACTTTTTTTTTTTTGCCTGATACTTTATAGGTGCGTTTTATTTTTTTTTAAAGATTTTATTCATTCATTTGACAGAGATCACAAGTAGGCAGAGAGGCAGGCAGAGAGAGAGAGAGAGAGGAGGAAGCAGGCTCCCCGCTGAGCAGAGATCCTGATGCGGGGCTCGATCCCAGGACCCTGGGACCATGACCGGAGCCGAAGGCAGAGGCTTTAACCCACTGAGCCACCCAGGCACCCCGGTGCATTTTATTTTTATGTATTTTTTTAATTTAAAGTTTAGGTAGTTAACATTCAATGCAATATTGATTTCTGGAGAAGAATTTAGTGATTCATCGCTTATATACAACACCCAGTGCTCATCACAGCAAGTGTCCTCCTTAGTACGCATCACCCATCTAGCCCATCCCCCACCTACACACCTCCATCAACCCTCACTTTGTTCTCTGTTGTTAAGAGTCTCTTAGGGCTCGTTTCCCTCTCTCCTTTTTTCTTTTCATCCTTCCCATATATTCATCTGTTTTCTTTCTTTCTTTCTTCCTTTTTCTTTCTTTCTTTCTTTCTTTCTTTCTTTCTTTCTTTCTTTCTTTTTTTCTTTTTTTTTAAGATTTTATTTATTTGACAGAGAGAGACACAGTGAGAGAGGGAACACAAGCAAGGGGAAGTGGGAGAGGGAGAAGCAAGCTTCCTGCTGAGCAGGGAGCCCATTGCGGGGCTCGATCCTAGGACCCTGGGATCATGACCCAAGCTGAAGGCAGCCGCTTAAAGACTGAGCCACCCAGGTGCCCCTCATCTGTTTTCTTTCTTAAATCCCACATATGAGTAAGATCATATAGTATTTGTCTTTCTCTGGCTGAATTATTTCACTTACCATAATACACTGTAGATCCATCTATGTCACTGCAAATGGCAAGATTTCATTCTTTTTGATGGCTGAATAATGTGTGTGTGTGCGCGTGCGTGCGTGTGTGTGTGTACCACATTTTTATCCATTCATCAGTCAATCTCTATAGTTTGACTGTTGTTGATAATGCTGCCGTAAACATTGGGGTGCATATACCCCTTCAGATCTGTATTTTTTAATCCTTTGGGTGAATACCTGGTAATGTCATTTCTTGATCATAGGGTAGTTCTATTTTTTTTTTTAATTTTATTTTTTTATAAACATATATTTTTATCCCCAGGGGTACAGGTCTGCGAATCGCCAGGTTTACACACTTCACAGCACTCACTATAGCACATAACCTCCCCAATATCCGTAACCCCACCCCCCCTCTCCCAACCCCCCTCCCCCCATCAACCCTCTGTTTGTTTTGTGAGATTAAGAGTCACTTATGGTTTGTCTCCCTCCCAATCCCATCTTGTTTCATTTACTCTTCTCCTACCCCCTCAACCCCCCATGTTGCATCTCCTATCCCTCATATCAGGGAGATCATATGATAGTTGTCTTTCTCCGATTGACTTATTTCGCTAAGCATGATACCCTCTAGTTCCATCCACGTCGTCGCAAATGGCAAGATTTCATTTCTTTTGATGGCTGCATAGTATTCCATTGTGTATATATACCACATCTTCTTTATCCATTCGTCTGTTGATGGACATCTAGGTTCTTTCCATAGTTTGGCTATTGTAGACATTGCTGCTATAAACATTCGGGTGCACGTGCCCCTTCGGATCACTACGTTTGTATCTTTAGGGTAAATACCCAGCAGTGCAATTGCTGGATCATAGGGTAGTTCTATTTTCAACATTTTGAGGAACCTCCATGCTGTTTTCCAGAGTGGTTGCACCAGCTTGCATTCCCACCAACAGTGTAGGAGGGTTCCCCTTTCTCTGCATCCTCGCCAGCATCTGTCATTTCCTGACTTGTTAATTTTAGCCATTCTGACTGGTGTGAGGTGATATCTCATGGTGGTTTTGATTTGTATTTCCCTGATGCCGAGTGATATGGAGCACTTTTTCATGTGTCTGTTGGCCATCTGGATGTCTTCTTTGCAGAAATGTCTGTTCATGTCCTCTGCCCATTTCTTGATTGGATTATTTGTTCTTTGGGTGTTGAGTTTGCTAAGTTCTTTATAGATTTTGGACACTAGCCCTTTATCTGATATGTCATTTGCAAATATCTTCTCCCATTCTGTCAGTTGTCTTTTGGTTTTGTTCACTGTTTCCTTTGCTGTGCAAAAGCTTTTGATCTTGATGAAATCCCAATAGTTCATTTTTGCCCTTGCTTCCCTTGCCTTTGGCGATGTTCCTAGGAAGATGTTGCTGCGGCTGAGGTCGAAGAGGTTGCTGCCTGTGTTCTCCTCAAGGATTTGGATGGATTCCTTTCTCACATTGAGGTCCTTCATCCATTTTGAGTCTATTTTCGTGTGTGGTGTAAGGAAATGATCCAATTTCATTTTTCTGCATGTGGCTGTCCAATTTTCCCAACACCATTTATTGAAGAGGCTGTCTTTTTTCCATTGGACATTCTTTCCTGCTTTGTCGAAGATGAGTTGACCATAGAGTTGAGGGTCTATTTCTGGGCTCTCTATTCTGTTCCGTTGATCTATGTGTCTGTTTTTGTGCCAGTACCATGCTGTCTTGATGATGACAGCTTTGTAATAGAGCTTGAAGTCCGGAATTGTGATGCCACCAACTTTGGCTTTCTTTTTCAATATTCCTTTGGCTATTCGATGTCTTTTCTGGTTCCATATAAATTTTAGGATTATTTGTTCCATTTCTTTGAAAAAAATGGATGGTACTTTGATAGGAATTGCATTAAATGTGTAGATTGCTTTAGGTAGCATAGACATTTTCACAATATTTATTCTTCCAATCCAGGAGCATGGGACATTTTTCCATTTCTTTGTGTCTTCCTCAATTTCTTTCATGAGTACTTTATAGTTTTCTGTGTATAGATTCTTAGTCTCTTTGGTTAGGTTTATTCCTAGGTATCTTATAGTTTTGGGTGCAATTGTAAATGGGATGGACGCCTTAATTTCTCTTTCTTCTGTCTGGTTGTTGGTGTAGAGAAATGCAACTGATTTCTGTGCATTGATTTTATATCCTGACACTTTACTGAATTCCTGTACAAGTTCTAGCAGTTTTGGAGTGGAGTCCTTTGGGTTTTCCACATATAGTATATCATCTGCGAAGAGTGATAGTTTGACTTCTTCTTTGCTGATTTGGATGCCTTTAATTTCCTTTTGTTGTCTGATTGCTGAGGCTAGGACTTTTAGTACTATGTTGAATAGCAGTGGTGATAACGGACATCCATGCCGTGTTCCTGACCTTAGCAGAAAGGCTTTCAGTTTTTCTCCATTGAGAATGATATTTGCGGTGGGTTTTTCATAGATGGCTTTGATAATATTGAGGTATGTGCCGTCTATCCCTACACTTTGAAGAGTTTTGATCAGGAAGGGATGCTGTACTTTGTCAAATGCTTTTTCAGCATCTATGGAGAGTATCATATGGTTCTTGTTCTTTCTTTTATTAATGTGTTGTATCACATTGATTGATTTGCGGATGTTGAACCAACCTTGCAGCCCTGGAATAAATCCCACTTGGTCGTGGTGAATAATCCTTTTAATGTACTGTTGAATCCTATTGGCTAGTATTTTGGCGAGAATTTTTGCATCTGTGTTCATCAAGGATATTGGTCTGTAGTTCTCTTTTTTGATGGGATCCTTGTCTGGTTTTGGGATCAAGGTGATGCTGGCCTCATAAAATGAGTTTGGAAGTTTTCCTTCTATTTCTATTTTTTGGAACAGTTTCAGGAGAATAGGAATTAGTTCTTCTTTAAATGTTTGGTAGAATTGCCCCAGGAAGCCATCTGGCCCCGGGCTTTTGTTTGTTTGGAGATTTTTGATGACTGTTTCAATCTCCTTACTGGTTATGGGTCTGTTCAGGCTTTCCATTTCTTCCTGGTCCAGTTGTGGTAGTTTATATGTCTCTAGGAATGCATCCATTTCTTCCAGATTGTCAAATTTGTTGGCGTAGAGTTGCTCATAGTATGTTCTTATAATTGTCTGTATTTCTTTGGTGTTCGTTGTGATCTCTCCTCTTTCATTCATGATTTTATTTATTTGGGTCCTTTCTCTTTTCTTTTTGATAAGTCTGGCCAGGGGTTTATCAATCTTATTAATTCTTTCAAAGAACCAGCTCCTAGTTTCGTTGATTTTTTCTATTGTTTTTTTGGTTTCTATTTCATTGATTTCTGCTCTGATCTTTATGATTTCTCTTCTCCTGCTGGGTTTAGGGTTTCTTTCTTGTTCTTTCTCCAGCTCCTTTAGGTGTAGGGTTAGGTTGTGTACCTGAGACCTTTCTTGTTTCTTGAGAAAGGCTTGTACCGCTATATATTTTCCTCTCAGGACTGCCTTTGTTGTGTCCCACAGATTCTGAACCATTGTGTTTTCATTATCATTTGTTTCCATGAATTTTTTCAATTCTTCTTTAATTTCCTGGTTGACCCATTCATTCTTTAGAAGGATGCTGTTTAGTCTCCATGTATTTGGGTTCTTTCCAAATTTCCTCTTGTTATTGAGTTCTAGCTTCAGAGCATTGTGGTCTGAAAATATGCAGGGAATGATCCCAATCTTTTGATACCAGTTGAGACTTGATTTAGGACCAAGAATGTGATCTATTCTGGAGAATGTTCCATGTGCACTAGAGAAGAATGTGTATTCTGTTGCTTTGGGATGAAATGTTCTGAATATATCTGTGATGTCCATCTGGTCCAGTGTGTCATTTAAGGCCTTTATTTCCTTGTTGATCTTTTGCTTGGATGATCTGTCCATTTCAGTGAGGGGAGTGTTAAAGTCCCCTACTATTATTGTATCTTTGTCGATGTGTTTCTTTGATTTTGTTATTAATTGGTTTATATAGTTGGCTGCTCCCACGTTAGGGGCATAGATATTTAAAATTGTTAGATCTTCTTGTTGGATAGTTCCTTTGAGTATGATATAGTGTCCTTCCTCATCTCTTATTATAGTCTTTGGCTTAAAATCTAATTGATCTAATATGAGGATTGCCACTCCTGCTTTCTTCTGATGTCCATTAGCATGGTAAATTCTTTTCCACCCCCTCACTTTAAACCTGGAGGTGTCTTCGGGTTTAAGATGAGTTTCTTGTAGGCAACATATAGATGGGTTTTGTTTTTTTATCCATTCTGATACCCTGTGTCTTTTGATAGGGGCATTTAGCCCATTAACATTCAGGGTAAGTACTGAGAGATATGAATTTAGTGCCATTGTATTGCCTGTAAGGTGACTGTTATTGTATATTGTCTCTGTTTCTTTCTGATCTACTACTTTTAGGGTCTCTCTTTGCTTAGAGGACCCCTTTCAATATTTCCTGCAGAGCTGGTTTGGTATTTGCAAATTCTTTCAGTTTTTGTTTGTCCTGGAAGCTTTTAATCTCTCCTTCTATTTTCAATGATAGCCTAGCTGGATATAGTATTCTTGGCTGCATGTTTTTCTCATTTAGTACTCTGAATATATCATGCCAGCTCTTTCTGGCCTGTCAGGTCTCTGTGGATAAGTCTGCTGCCAATCGAATATTTTTACCATTGTATGTTACAGACTTCTTTTCCCGGGCTGCTTTCAGGATCTTTTCTTTGTCACTAAGACTTGTAAATTTTCTATTAGGTGACGGGGTGTGGACCTATTCTTATTGATATTGAGGGGGGTTCTCTGAACCTCCTGGATTTTGATGCTTGTTCCCTTTGCCATATTGGGGAAATTCTCTCCAATAATTCTCTCCAACATACCTTCTGCTCCCCTCTCTGTTTCCTCTTCTTCTGGAATCCCAATTATTCTAATGTTGTTTCGTCTTATGGTGTCACTTATCTCTCGAATTCTCCCCTCGTGGTCCAGTAGCTGTTTGTCCCTCTTTTGCTCAGCTTCTTTATTCTCTGTCATTTGGTCTTCTATATCGCTAATTCTTTCTTCTGCCTCATTTATCCTAGCAGTGAGAGCCTCCATTTTTGATTGCCCCTCATTAATAGCTTTTTTGATTTCAACTTGGTTAGATTTTAGTTCTTTCATTTCTCCAGAAAGGGCTTTTATATCTCCCGAGAGGGTTGCTTTAATATCTTCCATGCCTTTTTCAAGCCCGGCTAGAACCTTGAGAATCGTCATTCTGAACTCTATATCTGACATATTACCAATGTCTGTATTGATTAGGTCCCTAGCCTTTGGTACTGCTTCTTGTTCTTTTTTTTGTTGTGAATTTTTCCGCCTTGTCATTTTGTCCAGATAAGAGTATATGAAAGAGCAAGTAAAATACTAAAAGGGTGGCAACAACCCCAGGAAAATATGCTTTAGCCAAATCAGAAGAGATCCCAAATCGTGAGGGGGGAGAAAGGGGATAAAAAGGGGTTCAGA
Organism: Lutra lutra; assembly: GCF_902655055.1. Classification (NCBI taxonomy): domain Eukaryota; kingdom Metazoa; phylum Chordata; class Mammalia; order Carnivora; family Mustelidae; genus Lutra; species Lutra lutra. The sequence continues at coordinate 160,388,218 of NC_062281.1, forward strand.
AAGAAAAAAGAAAAAAAAAAAAAGAAGCTATTAAAAAAAGAAAGCTGATAAAGAAAAAATATAAAAAGAGGAAAAAAATATATATATATTAGATAAACTATTTAAAAAACGTTAAAAAAGAAAACGGTAAAAGTTAAAAAAATTTAGCAGAAGGAGAGAAAAAGAAAAAAAAATTGAAAAAGAAAAAAAAAATTAACTGCAAGGCTAAAAAATCATGGGGAGAAAGCCATGAGTTCCGTGCTTTGCTTTCTTCTCCTCTGGAAATCCACCGCTCTCCTTGGTATTGAAACTGCACTCCTTGGTAGGTGAACTTGGTCCTGGCTGGGTTTCCCGTTGATCTTCTGGGGGAGGGGCCTGTTGTAGTGATTCTCAAGCGTCTTTGCCCCAGGCAGAGTTGCACCGCCCTTACCCGGGCCCGGGCTGAGTAATCCGCTTGGGTTTGCTGGGTTTGCTTTCAGGAGCTTTTGTTCCCTGAGCGCTTTCCGTAGAGCTCCGGAGGACGGGAATGCAGATGGCGGCCTCCCGGTCTCCGGCCCGGAGGAGCTGAGAGCCCGGGGCCCCACTCCTCAGTGCGCCCTCAGAGAACAGCGCCCAATGACTCCCACCACCCTGGCCTCCGGCCACGCTCCGAGCTGACCGAGCCTGCGACCCGTTCAAGGCAACCCCGAGCTGAGAGTCACTCCTCGGCTCTGTCTCTGTAGCTGGCTTCCCCGTTCTAATACCGGTAAGCTCTGCAGCACTCAGACACCCCCGATCCTTCTGCGACCCTGGGGGACCTGAGGCCACGCTGACCCCGCGTGGGCTTCACCCCGGTTAAGCCTCTGGAGTGATGTCCCTCAGCGGAACAGACTTTTAAAAGTCCTGATTTTGTGCTCCGTTGCTCCGCCGCTCGCCGGGAGCCGGCCCCTCCCCCCTTCCAGTTGCTTTGGATTCACTTCTCCGCCAGTCCTACCTTTCAGATAGTGGTTGATTTTCTGTTTCTAGAATTGCCGTTCTTCTTCTCTTCGATCTCCCGTTGGATTTGTAGGTGTTTGCAATCTTTAGATAAGCTATTTAGCTGATCTCCCGCTACCTGAAGTAGTCTCAGCCTGCTACTTCTCTGCCATCTTGACTCCTCCCTCAGACTTTAAAACTTTGTAGTCACTTTTTTGGCTTCAGTCACAGCATTCTCCTGCTGACTCCTCCAGAGGGCTTCCCTGAGTACTTCTTAACATTTTTGGAAAACGGAATGTTAAAATAATTAAGTTAGGAAGACACTAGACTTGGACAGTTCGAACGCCCAGGCCGCTTACGTAAGTGAACCAAACTCGAAGCCTTTTTTTTTTTTTTTTAAGATTTTATTTGTTTATTTGACAGACAGAGATCACAAGTAGGCAGAGGGTCAGGTAGAGTGAGGGGGGAAGCAGGTTCCCTGCCGAGCAGAGAGCCCAATGCGGGGCTCCATCACAGGCCTCTGAGATCATGACCTGAGCCGAAGGCAGAGGCTTAACCCACTGAGCCACCCAGTCGCCCCAGGGTAGTTCTATTTTTAACATTTTGAAGAACCTTCATAGTGTTCTCCAGAGGGGTGGCACCAGTTTGCATTCCTACCCAACAGTGCAAGAGGGTTCCCCTTTCTCCACATCCTTGCCAACACCTATTGTTGAAGAGACTGTCTTTTCCATCTATGGATAGTCTTTCCTGCTTTCTCAAAGATTAGTTGACTATATAGTTGTGGGTCCATTTCTGGGCTCTCTATTCTGTTCCATTGATATATGTGTCTGTTTTTGTGTCAGTACTATGCTGTCTTGATGACTGCTGCTAGCTTGAAATCCAAAATCATGATGCCTCCAGTTTTGTTTTTCTTTTTCAGAATTTCTTTGGCTATTCAGGATCTGTTGTGGTTCCATACAGATTTTAGGATTATTTGGTCTAGCTCTGTGAGAATTACTGGTGATATTTTGACAGGGATCACATTAAATGTGTAGATTGCTCTGAGTAGTATGGACATTTTAACAATGTTTGTTCTCCCAATCCATGAGCATGAAATGCTTTTCTATTTCTTTGTGCCTCTAATATTTGTCATTTTAAATTATTCTGATTACCATAGTCATTAAAACAATACACATGTTCCTCCAGAAAACTAGAAACATTTATCCCCTTTGCTCAGTATAGTATATGTTTTAATCATATAATTCTCATAGTATGTACCACAATGTATTAAAAAGGGTATGTAAATATGTCTCCCCCATTAAATTGGATTCCTATAGGACAGGGATCATATTCGTTTCTGTATCTTTAGAACTCGACCCAGTGTATAGGGTATAGAGTATAGATGAAAATACTCTAAAATGTTAATAGTGGTTTTCTCTAGGTATTAAACTATGTACGAGGGGTTCCTGGGTGGCTCAGTCAGGTAAGTGTCTGCTTTCAGCTCAGGTCATGATCTCAAGGTCCTGGGATCGAGCCCCATATTGGGCTTCCTGCTCAGTGGGAGGTCTGCTTCTTTCTCTCGCTCTCTCCTAACCCTGTTCTTGCTATCTCTTTCTTTCTCAAATAAATAAATAAAATCTTTTAAAAAACAAACTGTATTTTTTTTCATATTTAGTATAACTTTGAGCAGTTAGCTAACCTCTCTGTGCCTCATGACCTCATCTGTCAAATAGGCACAATATATAGTATCTCACAGGTCTTTTTGGTAAGGATTTTGTAAGAGGATGCACTTAAAACAATGCCTAGCCTGTAATAAGCTTTCTGCTAGCTAATATTTATTATTACCTTTCTCTACAATAGCCACATTATTGTTCTTGTAAGAAATGTCTTTTAATATAGCTTTCCATAGTAAATTTAGAAATATGTATTTATATGCTAAGTTTAAAAGTAATAAATGTTCATTGTATTAAATTTGAAAAATAAGTAAAAGCATAAAGAAGGAAAGAAATACTACCAAATATATAATGTGATTATAAATGGCAGCTTATGAACTCTTCTTTGCCAGGAATTTTTTTTTTTTTTTAAGATTTTATTTATACATTTGACAGAGAGCAAGCACAAGAATACAAGCAAGGGGAGCAACAGGCAGAAGGGAAAGGCAGGGAGCCTGATGCAGGGCTTGATCCCAGGATGCTGGAATCATGACCTGAGCTAAAGGCAGAAGCTTAACCAACTGAGCCAATCCAGCACCCCTTGCCAGGGATCTTAACTATATTCTAAAACTTAAACAAATAATATATTTAAAAATTTTGACACTTGCATCAAGTTCAGGAGAAATCAACAGGTTGTTTGCCAGCTTTCAAAAAAAAGTTGTCTGACTATAAATAACATGAATTGAAAAGGTGTTATGATCTGGTTTATGTGCAGCCTATCAAGATGAGAGCTGAAAATACAAACCAGAATGCTGTTGAATCTTATCCCTTTATTTCAAAGTTACTGCACTTCAAATAAATATATCTTGAAAGTATCTTGATAACTAACACATTATTTATATCCTTCCAAGCAGCTCTTCTCCAGGTGTGAGAAAAGAACCTGATGTGCCTGTGTTCTTTCCGAATTCCATGCTGGCAGAAAATGTAAGCATGTGCTTACAGAGTGGACCAACAGAGGGTGCCAGTAACCACTCTGTAACATCAGGGGAACCAAAAATTGAGCAAGTAATGCAACCCTTGCCTCATCAACCTACAGATAATCAGAAAATATACCAGGATTTATTGGTAAGAAACAGTAATACATTTCATCTTTTCTGAGATGATTACTTTTGGGTAGACTAGTTAAGCCTCTCCTTTCTTTAAACTGATTGGGACCTTGATATAAAAAGATTTTCCCTAAATTAATGACACATCATTTATTTCTTTTAGCTCTTCGTGATTATGATAACCTAAATTCAGTAATTTTGTATAAGCATCCCAGTCATCGGATACTTAGATAGCCGGGGGAAATCATAAAAACAAAACAACAACAACAACAAAAACAGAGTAAAGTTAGTACCAGAAAAAATAAGGAACAATTTGCAGGAAGTTTGAAAGTTGCAAAGTAGGAGAATATCTATGGTAATATTGCATTCAGGTAAAGAGATTTTTATTGAATACTTAGTCTAAGAAAGTGAACTAAGTAAAAAGTAAATTAAGTAAGTGAACTAAGTAAAAAGGAGTGCCTGGGGGGCTCAGTCCGTTAAGTCCAACTCGGTTTCATCTCCAATCGTGATCTCATGGGTCATGAGATTGAGCCTTGCAGTGGGCTCTGCACTCAGGAGTCTGCTTGAGGATTCTTTCCCTCTGCCTCCCTCCCAACACCCCCCCTTTTCTTTCTCTTTCTCAAGTAAATAAATCTTATTTTTAAAAAAAGTGAATAATATAAAGATAAGTATGATAGTCTCTGCTCTTGAGAAGCCAGGGGAAATAACACATGGATACCAATAGCAAATGATTATAGGACAGGCTGAGAAGTGCTGTAAACAAGGCAACATGGAATAAAAAGGGTAATTATGGTTGGAGGAAATAGTCATCTAGTCATCTTGGAAAAATTAGAAAGTAAACTAAGACTTGAAGCTTAAATGACCCTGGCTGTCACTTCCATCCGAAATGTAGACTAAGGAATATTTGATTTCTCCATACTTCATAGGGCCGTAAGTTTTCATCAGTGAACACATACTTGCTGTTTCCCTGCTGGGTCTTTTACTGGCACTAGCAGCTGTGTGCTCAGGGAATGAAATGTGCTCTAATGTCAGGAAGGCAGAGGTAGTGTCATAGGTCATTCTCATTCTGAGGGAGAAAAGAGAGAAACCAAATTCTGAAAGGAACCTAAAGATCTAATATATAACTCTGAAACATTACCATTTTTCTTTTTTTTTTTTTTTTAAAGATTTTATTTATTTATTTATTTGACAGACAGAGATCACAAGCAGGCAGAGAGGCAGGCAGAGAGAGAGGAGGAAGCAGGCTCCCTGCTGAGCAGAGAGCCCGATGCGGGGCTCGATCCCAGGACCCTGAGATCATGACCTGAGCCGAAGGCAGCGGCTTAACCCACTGAGCCACCCAGGCGCCCCAACATTACCATTTTTCAAATGAAAGCGTGATTTAAAACTTTTGTTTATAGTTCCTAAAAACCCTTGAAAACACTTAAAATATTATTCAAATGCCTCTAAAGCTGTTAACTTTAAAATGAACAAGTTCTGAGCATTCTAAACTTCCTCTAGGGTCTGATAAAATCATTCATTGAGATGGGCTTCCTTTATAAAAACCCCAAAATATAAAAAATTTCCAAATGTACTTGATTCTTTGTAGAATTTGGCTAGTCATTATTTTGCTTTTCCCTGGCCTTACTTATGCTGCTACTTACAGTTTTGTTTCCTAAGATTGTTAATACTGGTTTTTCAAATACATCTTTTTTCTTTTCATCAGAGTCAAGTGAACCACCTCCTGAATAACTCCTCCAAAGAGACTGAGCAGCCATCGACCAAAGCAGTAATTATCAGCCATGAATGCACCAGAACACAAAATGTTTACCATACAAAGAAAAAAAAATGTGATTCAGGTCTGGTAGACAAAGATTGTGTTCTTAATGCAACCCTTAAACAACTAAGAAGCCTTGGAGTAAAAATTGATTCTCCCACTAAGGTGAATAAAAATGCACATAAAGTGGATCACGCCAGGTAACTTTCAAATTTGTTTTACTTCTTTATTTATCTTAAAAATTTTATTTAAATTGTAGTTAGTAAGCATACAATGCTGCAATATTGGTTTCTAGAGTAGAATTCAGTGATTATCACTTATAAATGATACTTAGTGCTTGTCATAACAAATGTGCTCCTGAATATCCTCACCCACCTCCCTCCATCAACCCTGTTTCCTATCTATCGTTAAGAATCTCTTATGGTTTATTTTCCTCTTTTTTTCTTTTTTCTACTATGTTCATTTATTTATTTCTTAAATTCCACCTATGAGTGGAATCGTATGGTATTTGTCTTTCTCTCACTTACTTCACGTAGCATACATTTTAGCTCCATCCACATCATTGCAAATGGCAAGATTTCATCCTTTTTGATGGCTGAGTAATGTTCCATTTTATATATATATCACATCATGCATGTGTTCTCTCCATAGTTTGGCTATTGCTGATAATGCTGCTATAGGCATCAGGATGCACGTACCCCTTTGAATCTGTATTTTTGTATCTGTTAGGTAAATACCTTGTAATGCAATTACTGGATCATAGAGTAGTTTTATTTTATTTATTCATTTATTTATTTATTTTAAGATTTTATTTATCCATTTGACAGACAGAGATCACAAATAGGCAGAGAGAGAGGAGGAAGCAGGCTCCCTGCTGAGCAGAGAGCCCGATGTGGGACTTGATTCCAGGGCACTGAGATCATGACTTGAGCTGAAGGCAGAGGCTTTAACCTACTGAGCCACCCAGGTGCCCCAAGTAGTTTTATTTTTAACATTTGGAAGAACCTCCATACTGTTCTCCAGAGGGGTGGCACCAGTGGCTACATCATTTTGCTTTCCCACCAACAGTATATCTTTTGTTTCTTGTGTTGTTAATTTTAGACATTCTGACAGGTGTGAGGTAGTATCTCATCCTGGTTTTGATTTGTATTTCCCCAATGATGGGTATTATTATTGAGCATCCTTTCATGTGTCTTTAGCCATCTGGATGTCTTTTTTGGGAAAGTGTCTATTATGTCTTCTGCCCATTTCTTAACTTGGTTATTTTGTTTTTTGGATATTGAGTTTGATAAATTCTTTGTAGATTTTGGTTGCTAACCTTTATCAGATATATCATCTGCAAATATCTTCTCCTATTCCATAGGCTGCCTTTTAGTTTCGTTGATTGTTTCCTTTGCTGTGCAGAAGCTTTTATCTTGATGAAGTCCCAATAGTTCATTTTTGCTTTTGTTTCCTTGCCTGTGGTGATGTGTCTAGGAAGAAGTTGCTATGGCCGAGGTTAAAGAGGTTTCTGCCTGTGTTGTCCTCTAGGATTTTGATGGCTTTCTGTCTCACATTTAGGTCTTTCGTCCATCTTGAATTTCTTTTTGTGTCTGGTGTAAGAAAGTGGTCCGATTTCATTCTTCTGCATGTTGCCATCCAGTTTTCCCAATACCATTTGTTGAAGAGACTGTCTTATCCATCTATGGATAGTCTTTCCTGCTTTATAGAGGATTAGTTGCATCATATAGTTGTGTAAAACTCGTTTTAAAAGATGAAAAGATTGGGGCACCTGGGTGGCTCAGTTGGTTAAGTGACTGCCTTCAGCTCAGGTCATGATCCTGGAGTCCCAGGATCGAGTCCCGCATCAGGCTCCCTGCTCTGCGGGAAGTCTGCTTCTCCCTCTGACCCTCCCCCCTCCTCATGCTCTGTCTCTCTCATTCTTTCTCTCAAATGATAAATAAATAAAATCTTAAAAAAAAAAAAAGATGAAAAAATTGTAGGGGGCGCCTGGGTAGCTCAATCTGTTCAGCGTCTGTCTTCAGCTCATGTCATGATCTCAGGGTCCTGGAATTGAGCCCTGCATTGGGCTTCTTGCTCAGGGAGCCCTCTTCTCCCTCTGCCTGTTGCTCCCCATGCTTGTGCATGCCCTCTCTTTCACTCCGACAAATAAATACATTTTTTAAAAAAACATGAAAAATATTTAGATGTATTATAGCAATATCATGAGAAAAGGTATAAGCTTGCCACTCGATTCAGTTGCTTCATAATTTATTCAGGGCCTAGTAGGTGTGTGATAACAAAGAGACCATCTCTACCCTATAGTAGGAGAGTGGGTTTTACATACATAAGAGATACTGTCCGATGTCTCCTAGGTAAAGATGTCAATAAAATGCTCTGGGACTCTTGAAAAAAGAAATGAATCTTACTCATTTCTCGTGTCTAGAAGGTCTTCCTGGAGGTGATAGGGTCTGTCAGCTATTGGATATTCAGTTACGCAATTGTGCCATCTAAAAGGCAAAAACATTCCTTTCCTTAGGAATGTGTTTTGAACAGTAGAGTCATACAAAGCTTACTCATTGCTTACCACTTACAGTTGACCATGTTCTTCTGTTCAGATTCCTCTTTATCAAAGATGACTTAGCACATATTTGTTTTTAAAATCTGAAAGTTATATTACTAAGATTAGCATGTTTTCTGTTAATTACTTTTATTGTTTTCTATTGCAAAAGTAATATGGTTTCATGATTTAAGAAAGTATTAAATAGCACACAAGAATATCAGGTAAAATGTAAAAGCTCCCACTGCCCGAATTCCTCAATCTGAACCCCCTGCCAAGGTTACTTCTCTTAACTGGTTTTTTTTTTTTGTATTCTTTAGAAATGTTCCATGCATGTTCAAGTGTATATGGTTGTGAAGAATACTGCAATTTTGTTTTGTTTTGTTTACTTAACATTATGTCTTAGATACTTTTCTTTATAGGTCTATGCAGTTCTTTCACATGCATTTAAACAGCTGCATGATATTCTCTTGTATCCATGTACGATAAGATAATGAACCTGTCCTCTGTTAATGGACTTCTAGGCTGCATCTCTTATTTATCTCAAACAATGCTAAGTAAGCATCATTCTATAGGAACTTGTACAAGTAATTTGTTGGATAAACTCTTAGAAGTAGGCAGGATCAAAGGATATGTGCATTTAAAGTTTTAGTAGTTTAGTAGTTGCTGCCATTGCTCACCAAAATAGTCATACCAATTTACATTCCTACCAACACTGTAAGAGAGTAAGGCTAGCATTTTTAAAGGTTTTAGCTCAATACTGTGAGATAGAGGCCACATAATGTATGTTAGAATATACAAGTCACCCTGCTATCTGCGTGGAACACTGTATTTTGATGTGGTGCTGGGGGCTGGGGGGGTTAAGTAATTATTTCTTCAGACTGGTTACCTAGTTTTAATGTCTTTATAGTGACACATTGGAAATCATAAATTTCCAGCATATAATGAACCTGATTGGTATTTTAGATGCTTTAGAATGAAATGGGAAGTAAAGTCTTTTTGATTTATCAATGGGGGTAGTCATTGTTCTAATCGGGTTTATTCTGTTCTCCATTTAAATAATAATCTACATTATAAATTTATACTATGAAAAGTATACATGCTCAGAGTTGCTGTTTTAGAAAATGAAGAAAATGTCATCTGAACTTATAATAACATCTGAAAAAAATTAGCTTTTTAACAGTTGCAGTTTACTATATATACATAAAAATTTTTAAGTATTTTAATATTGTGGCCTATACCCATTTTTAAAATTTGATTATGTGAGTTGAAAAACCCATGGATATATTTTCATAGATGGAATTTTAACTTCATGTAAGATAATTTTATCAAGGAGGTGAAAGCCAATATGAAGAAAATTGTTTTCAGTTCAAAGCAATATGTTAAATTAAGTATTTCCATAGAGGAGTAGGCTGGCAAAAACCTAACAGTAACATAGCTATATCTTCATATGAAAAAAAATTTTTAAGTTTTATTATATGGTATAAGTTGTATAAAATATTGTAGAGCTTTGGAAATAGATTTTGCTATTTGTTTTGTTTTCATTGCCAAGGTAATATAAACTTACTTTCTGAAATGTAGGAAAAAAACCATATTCATTACAAACTCATTTATTATTAAAGCTTTACTTTTTCTTTTTATTCCTTTTCTAAAACAATTTTATTTTGTTTTTATTTACTAGAGAGAGAGAGAGAGAGAGAGTGAGCATGAGTGAGGGGAGGGGCAGAGAGAGAAGTGGACTCCCCACTGAGCAGGGAGCCCGATGTGAGGCTTGATCCTAGGACTGTAGGATCATTACCTGAGCCAAAGTCAGACCTTAACTGTTTCCTTTGCTGTACAAAAGCTTTTTATCTTGATGAGGTTCCAATAATTTGTTTTTGCCTTTGCTTCCCCTTGCCTGTGGTAACATGTGTTGTAAGGAGCTGCTTCGGCCAAGGTCGAAAAAGTTTCTGCCTGTTTTCCTCTAGGATTTTGATGGCTTCCTGATTCATATTTAGGCCTGTCATCCATTTTTAATTTCTTTTTGTGTATGGTATGAAAAAATGGTCCACAATGTCATTTTTCTGCGTGTTGCTATCCAGTTTTCCCAACACCATTTGTTGAAGAGACTGTCTTTCCACCTATAGAGAGTCTTTCCTGCTTTTTCTTTTTCTTTTTTTTTTCTTTTTAAAAAATTTTTTAAAGATTTTATTTATTTGAGAGAGAGAGAGAGAGGGAGAAGCAGGCTCTCCACTGAGCAGGAAGCCTGATGCAGGGCTCCATCCCAGGATTCTGGGATCACGACCTTACCCGAAGGCAGACGCTCAGCCGACTGAGCCACTCAGGTGCCCCTCTTTCCTGCTTTTTAAAGATTAGTTGACCATATAGTTGTGGTTCATTTCTGGGTTCTCTGTTCTGTTCCACTGATCTATGTGTCTGCTTTTGTGCTAGCATACTGTCTTGATGATGACAGCATTGTATAGAGCTTGAAGTCCAGAATTATGATGTCACTAGTTTTGGTTTTCTTTCTTTCTTTTTTTTTTTTTTTTTTAAAGATTTTAGAAATCACAAGTAGGCAGAGAAGCAGGCAGAGAGAGAGGAGGAAGCAGGCTCCCCGCTGAGCAGAGAGCCCGATGCGGGGCTCCATCCCAGGACCCTGGGATCATGACCTGAGCCGAGAGCAGAGGCTTTTAACCCACTGAGCCACCCAGGCGCCCCTAGTTTTGGTTTTCTTTATCAACTTTTCAGTGGCTATTCAGGGTCTTTCTGGTTCCATACAAATTTTAGGATTATTTGTTCCAGCTCTCTGAAAAAAGTTGATGGTATTTTGATAGGGATTGCCTTAAATGTGTAGATTGCTCTAGGTAGCATAGATATTTTAGCAATATTTGCTTTTCTAATCCATGAGCATGGAATTTTTTTTTTATTTCATTTTGTCTTCCTCAGTTTCTTTCCTGAGCATTCTGTAGTTTTCTGAGTACAGATCCTTTGCCCCTTTGGTTAGGTTTATTCCTGGGTATCTTATGGTTTTAGGCAATTGTAAATGGGATCAACTCCTTTATTTCTCTTTCTTCTATCTCATTGTTGGTGTTCAGAAATGCACCTGAGCTCTGGGTATTGATTTTATATCCTACCACTTTGCTGAATTCCTGTATGAGTTCTAGCAATTTTGGGGTGAAGTCTTGGGTTTTCCACATACGGTATCATGTCATCTGTAAAGAGTGAGAGTTTGACTTCTTTGCTGATTCAGATACCTTTTGTTTCTTTTTGTTGTCTGATTGCTGACGTTAGGACTCCTAGTAGAGTTTTGAACAGCAGTGGTGATAGTGGACATCCCAGCTGTGTTCCTAATCTTAGGGGGAAAGCTCTGTTTTTCCCCACTGAGAATGATATTCGCTGTGGGCTTTTCATAGATGGCTTTTATGATATTGAGGTATGTTCCCCTATCCCTACACTGTGAGAGTTTTAACCAAGAAAGGATGCTGTACTTAGTCAAATGCTTTTTCTGCATCTGTTGAAAGGATCATAGGGTTCTTGTCCTTTTATTTATACATTGTATCACATTGATTAATTTGCTAATGTTGAACCACCCTTGCAGCCCAGGAATAGATCCCACTTCTTAGTGACTAATCCTTTTAATGTACTGTTGTATCCTGTTAGCTAGTATTTTGATGAGAATTTTTGCATCCATGTTCATCAGGGATATTGGTCTGTAATTCTCCTTTTTGGTAAGGTCTTTGTCTGGTTTTGGGATCAAGATAATGTTGGCCTCATAGAAAGAGTTTGGAAGTTTTTCTTCCATTTCTATTTTTTGAAACAGCTTCAGAAGAATAAGTATTAATTCTTCTTTAAATGTTTGTTAAAATAGCCCTGGGAAGCCATTTGGCCCTGGGCTCTTATTTGTTGGGAGATTTTTGATTACAGCTTACGTTTCCTTGCTAGTTATGGGTCTGTTCAGGTTTTCTATTTCTTCCTGGTTCAGTTTTGGTAGTTTGTATGTCTCTAGGAATACATCCATTTCTTCCAGATTGTCCAATTTGCTGGCATGTAGTTGCTCATAATATGTTCTTATAATTGTTTGTATTTCTTTGATGTAGCTTGTGATCCCCCCTCTTTCGTTCATGATTTTATTTATTTGGATCCATTCTCTTCTCTTTTTGGTAAGTCTGGCCAGTGGTTTATCAATCTTATTAATTCTTTGAAAGAACCAGCTTCTAGTTTCCTTGATCTATTCTACTGTTGTTTTGGTTTCTATTTCATTGATTTCTTCTCTAATCTTTCTCAGTTTTCTTCTTTTGCTGTTCTTTCTCTGGCTCCTTTAGGTGTAAGGTTAGGGTGTGTATTTGAGACCTTTCTTGTTTCTTGAGAAAAGCTTATATACTTGTATTGTTACATACTTCCCTCCTAGGACCACCTTTGCTGCATCCAAAGGTTTTGAATAGTTATGTTTTCATTTTCATTTGTTTCCATGACTTTAAAAAAAAATTCTTCTTAATTTCCTGGTTGACCCATTCTTTAGTAGGATGCTCTTTAGCCTTCCATGTATTTGAGGTCTTTCCAAATTTCATCTTGTGATTGAGTTCCAGTTTGAAAGCACTCTGGTCTGAAAATATGCAGTGAATGATCCTAGTCTTTTGGTACCAGTTGAGACCTGATGTGACCCAGTATGTCATCTGTTCTGGAGAATGTTTCATGTTCATTTGAGAAGAATGTGTATTCTTTTGCTTTAGGATGGAATGCTCTGAATATATCTGTGAAGTCCATCTGGTCCAGTGTGTAATTCAAGCCTCTTGTTTCCTTGTTGATCTTCTGCTTAGGTGATCTGTCCACTGCTGTGAGTGGGGTGTTAAAGTCCCCTACTATTTATTATTGTATTATTATCAATGTGTTTGTCTAATTTTGTTATTAATAGTCTTATATAATTGACTGCTCCCATGTTAGGGGCATAAATATTTATAATTGTTAGATCTTCCTGTTGGATAGACCCTTTAATTATGATATAGTGTCCTTCCTCATCTCTGACTACAGTCTTTGGTTTAAGATCTAATTTGTCTGCTGTAAGGATTGCTACCCTACCTTTCTTTTGATATCTATTAGCATGACAAATGGTTTTCCACCCCCTCACTTTTGCTCTGGAGGTGTTTTTGAGTCTAAAATGATATGCTGACAGCATATCTATGGGTCTTACTTTGTTATCCAATCCGATACCCTGTGTCTTTTGATTGGGGCAATTAGCCCCAATTTGCATTCAGAATAGCTATTGAAAGAGTTGGATTTAGTGCTATTGTATTACCTATAAAGTCACTGTGTCTGTGTATTGTCTCTGTTTCTTTCTGGTCTGTGTTACTTTTGGGCTCTCTCTTCCCTTAAAGGATCCCCTTTAACTTGCAAAGCTGGTTTAGTGATCACAAATTCTTTTAGTTTCCATTTGTCTTGGGGGGGGTTTTATCTCTCCTATTTTGAATGACATCCTTACTGGATAAACTATTCTTATAGACTGCATGTTTTCTCATTTAGCACCCTGAATATATCATACCTATCCTTTCTGGCCTTCTAGGTCTCTGTGAATAGGCCTACTGTCAGTCTAATGTTTCTATCCTTGTAGGTTATGGACCTCTTATCCTGAGCAGATTTCAAGATTTTTTCTCTGTCTCCAAGATTTGCAAGTTTCACTATTATATGTCAAGATATTGAATATTTTTATTATCTTGAGGGAGGTTCTCTGTACCTCCTGAACTTCAGTTCCTGTTTTCTTCCCTAGGTGAGGGAAGTTCTCTGCTATAATTTGCTCCAGTATACCTTCTGTTCCCCCTCTCCTCTCCCTTTCCTCTTCTTCTGGGATCCCAATTGTTCTAATATTGTTTTGCTCTTTGGTATCACTTACCTCTCAAATTCTTCCCTTGTGATCCAGTAGTTGTTTATCTCTCTTTTCCACAGCTTCTTTATTCCCCAGTAGTTGTTTATCTTTCTTTTTTCTCAGCTTCTTTATTTTCTATCATTCTGTCTTCTATATCACTAATTCCTCTTCTGCTTCATTTATCCTAGCAGTTAGAGCCTCCATTTTTTATTGCATCTCATTAATAGCCTTTTAAATTTTGGCTTGATTAGATTCTAGTGCTTTTATTTTTCCAGAAAGGGATTCTGTAGTGTCTTCTATGCTTTATTTTAAGCCCAGCTAGTGTCATCCTGAGACCATGCTATTCCACCTAGGATTCCACCCTGTTTAGCCACCTGAGCACCTTTCAGGCCCCAATGTCTGTCACTGGAGCAGAGTTATAAACGTTCTGATTTTTGTGCTCCACTTCTCTATCACTTGCGGGTAGCCAGCTGGTAGAGGCCCCCTCTCCTCAGCAGTTTATCCTCCCATATACTGTGTCAGATTCACTTCTCTACACCTCCTACCTTACAGAAAGTGGTTGCTTTTCTATTTGTAGAGTTGCAGCTATTCTCTTAGATCCCTGGTTGAATTTGTAGATGTTCAGAATGATTTGGTGGCTATCTAGCTAAATTCCTGGGACCAGATGAGACTAAGGTCTCCTACTCCTCCACCATCTTGGACCATCTCCTATGCAGTATTTTTCATTTAATCCTTAACAGTAATCTGTGTGGTAGACACTATTACTTCTGTTTTATAGATAAGGAAATTAAGTATCAATTTGCTCAAGTCCCTATACCTGTGATTTTAGACCTACTCTTCTCTAACTCCAAAGTCCATAGTTTGTTTTTTGTTTTGTTTTGTTACTGTTTTGCTCTATTGCTTACTGCTTATTTAATTTTGGTGGGGTCTCATGGCGATACACTGTTTGCTGCTTTGTGTTTTGACCATTATGTGTCTGCCCCCCCCAAAAAAAAAAATTTTTTTTTGCTCCACACTCGTAAATAATGTTTCCAAGTCATTGTAACCCTTTCTAAGCATCAACTTTAATAGGGATATAATAATCCATTAAGTGGGACCTAGCATTTGTTTACCTTACCCTTCCCGTCTTGTCATAACTGAAAAGAACTTGTTGTGAAGTTAGTTACAATTTCTTACTTAAATTTTTTTTTAAGATTTTTAAAAAAGATTTTATTTATTTACTTTAGAGAGAAAGAGTGAGAGAGCATGAGAGGGGAAAGCGTCAGAGGGAGAAGCAGTCACTCAACCAACTGAGCCCACCAAGGTGCCCTTTAAATTACTTTTTTATTTATTTATTTTTAAAAGATTTTCATTTTTGAGTAATCTCAACACCCAGCATGGAGCTCAAACTTAGAACCCCGAGATCAAGAGTCACGTGCTGTACTCTCTGAGCCAGCCAGGCACCCCAGTTTCTTCCCTTTTATTTTTTAAGTGGGCTCCATGCCTAGCTTGAACTCACAACCCTGAAATTAACACCTGAGCTGAGATCGAGTCGGAATCTTAACTGACCAAGACAGTCAGGTGCCCCAATTTCTTACTGTTTTAAATGTTGTTATGATGAACATCTTTTTCCAAAGATTACATTTTTGTTTAGTTTTAGGATTATTTCCTTAGAGACTCAGAAATGGGAAGACTAAGTCAAAAAGGTCAGAAAATGTTAAAGCTGTTGCTACATTGCTTTCTGAAAGAGTAAGGTTTTACAGTCTTAGCAGCTGTATATCTTTCACCAGTACTTTCACTCATTTTACTTTAATAAATATATATTGAACTTTTATTTTGAGCCAGCCCTGAGAGACATCATGGCATACAAGTTGAAGACATCTTTGCCCTCACAGAGCTCATAGTGTAGTGGAGAAGACACTCAGATAGTCAACTATAATATATTCTGTTGCCTCCTGTGAAAAGGATAGATACAGTTTGTTGTAGAAGCACATAGGAGAGATAACTAAAATTGCCCCTTTAAAAGATATGTGCTATTTAGACCAAATATATCTTAACCTATTCTTAGTTTATTTATTTCTTAGTTTGTTCTTAATTTATATTTTATTGATTATTAATAAGTTCTACAAACTATTATGATTAAAAATGAAACTGGGACACCTGGGAGGCACAGTTGGGTAAGTGTCTGACTCTTGGTTTTGGCTGAGGTTGTGATCTCAGGGGCATGATATCAAGCTCTCCATCGGGCACCATTTCGGTATGGAGTCTTCTTGAGACTCTCCCTCTACCCCCCAATCAATCAATCAGTCAACAAATAAACGTTAGAACCTTAGAAAACAAAGGTTTTAAAATGAAACTTACACTGAAACTGTTTCTAACACAAAGAAGTCAGATTTTGTCTGTCATTAATCTTAGACTGAGAGAATACTCCAAACATAAGACCATCTAAAGCCTACCTGTTTAATTTACATTGTTTCACAGTTTGTCTTAAACTTGTTTTTTTTAGTATAATCTGTCATTCTCTACCCAATTTCCAGCTTACTCAGCATTGGATATGCAAGGTTCCTTGCTTTACTTTTATGTGGAATACTTTTTCTCCTTTCTGCCTGCCAGATCCTCTTATCTGTCCTTCAAAGCTGAACTCAGATGACACCTCCTTTGTCAATCAAGGTTT
Organism: Lutra lutra; assembly: GCF_902655055.1. Lineage (NCBI taxonomy): Eukaryota > Metazoa > Chordata > Mammalia > Carnivora > Mustelidae > Lutra > Lutra lutra. Next base: position 160,404,672 of record NC_062281.1, read on the forward strand.
CCTGGACCCCTCATCAGAATATTGATGTTTTTAGTCAGAATACCTTGTTCCCAAAAGATTATAGCATGTTCTTGTGATAGTCTTTCTAGCAAAATTGGGAATTTTATATATCTCCGAATCCTCTTTTCTTTTCTTCTTCTTCTTCTTCTTTTTTTTTTTTTAAAGGTTTTATTTATTTGACAGAGATCACAAATAAGCAGAGGCAGGCTGGGTGGGGGGAGGTTGGAAAGCAGGCTCCCTGCTGAGCAGAAAACCCGACGTGGGGCTCGATCCCAGGACCCTGGGATCATGGCCTGAGCCAAAGGCAGAGGCTTTTACCCACTGAGCCACCCCGGCACCCCTGAATCCTCTTTTCTTCTACCACATTTGGTAGGCCTCCCATGAGTCATTTGCTAATTTAGTGAAATCCCACTATTTGGGTCATCACTGAAGCTTACAGTGAATGCTTTATTTTTAGCACCTCTGTAGTATTTATTGTCAGTATTTATGGTCTTACTATCTTTTAACACATATGAGTATATAACTGGTATGCTTAAAGTTCATAAGACAGTTATTTAGAATTTAAGGTACATTGTGCTTTAGAAATAGTGTTTTAAATTAGTTTAGTATTCTAAGAAAGTACTGTGTAATTCTTACAATCTGCCCTAATTCTCTATACCACCTATTCTTTGTCATTATACCTATGTGAAAACTAATTTCATGTTCCAGTTCTGGACTTCAGGAGCAGGTCCTACCACCACATGAGTAGCTGAAACAAGGGAAGGAGGATTTCCTTTCTTTTCTTTTCTTTTTTTTTGTTTTAAGATTTTATTTATTTGAGAGAGCGAGCATACATGAGCTGGGTAGGCGGGGCAAGGAGGAGGGAGGAGCAGACTCCTCGCTGAGTGGGGAGCCCAATGCTGGGCTTATTCCAGGACCCTGGGATCATGACCTGAGCTGAAGGCAGATGCTTAACAACTGAGCCACCCAGGTGCCCCAGAGATTTCCTTTCTGCTTTCCTGTTCCAGAATACTGCAAAGATTAGACAGCAGAGCAATGAAAGAAGGTCCTAGACAACCCTAGAAATTGTGGGGAAGATGGAGATTGTGGTTTTGGTGTCTGGCAACAGCCTTTATAGGCAGATTTCCAATTCCTTTCAAATTCGAAACAGATCTTAAGCCGTCTCTTAGTTGCTTCCTTCCTTTCTACTTATTAGTTGAAAATTCCATGTAGGATAAGTAGGAGGTGACTAATTGGAATTCAAACAGGACAATAAAGTCAAGGTTAGTTTTCATCTTGAAGAAAGTTGGAATGATTTTTGAGCTTCCCTTAATTGTCAGCCTGTGACTCTTATATACAAACATCAATGAATTCTCATCATCCTTTTGTGACTGCCTATATAATGAGATTCTACCATAGTATATTTGTGCTCAAGGCTGTAAGTGTTGTTTAGTGGAATTGGCCTCCTTTTGCTTCTCACCTTTTATTACCCTGGTGTTTATATGCACTGGTTCTGAGGATTATTGATTTGTTTTCTTTTCAAAGCAATGTTTCCCCTAACCTCAAATTGAAATTAGTGAGCTGTGTTGCACAATGAAACTTAAAGAACCTTCTAAATTGATATTGACTGATTTACAGATTTATATAGATTCTTTAGCTATTCTATCAAAGAAAATCTAATTCAAATTAGACCTTCTTTTTCTAAATATTTAACATTTTGAACTAGAAGTTTTTGTCTATTCAAATTATTTACATTAATATTATCTCTAGAGCTATTATACCTATATATATTTTTTAATGGGTACAGGTCTCCTGGTTCAGTATGCCGATTGCTTATAATTTTGAAGAAATAGGCAAAAAAAGTAGAAAAAGATTTTATAGTCAGAAGATAATGCCACTATGAATATTTCATAAAAGAATAATGTCTAGGGGCACCTGGGTGACTCAGTCAGTTAAGTGTCTGTCTTTGCCTCAGGTCATGATCCCAGAGTCCTGGGATCGAGCCCCAAGTTGGGCTCCCCTGCTTCTCCCTCTCCCTCTGCTGCCCCCGCTGCTTGTGCTCTCTCACTTGCTTTGAAATAAACAAAATCTTAAAAAAAAAAAGAAGTAGAAGAAGAATGTCTAGATAAATTGGTATCATTTCCATCGTATTAAGACAGTCTCCAAAGCAGAAAGTACCAAGAAGCTTAAGGAAAAATTACAAGATGGTTTTAAAAACCAACATTATTGAGCATATAGTTTCATTTTTTGGTGATGACATCACTGGTTTCAGGAATATTAATGGTTGGAAATAGCTTCTTCAGAATTTCAGATGCTTCTCAGAATGAAAATACCTGGTCTTTATTTGGGTTTTAGAGAGTTGGTCATATAGACAGTGGCTGGCATATATAAAACAGCTACATTGGCTGATAGGGAAAGTCATATCATAGTTTTTGACCAGAATATAATGTTTACCACAACGATTGGTACACAAAAGATTCTAACTTTTAGGGAACCGAAAAACTGATAGCAAAATACAAGTTGCTGAATATAGTGTAGTGAAACAGTGATTGTAGAGCCCCAGAGAATAAGACAGACCTGGGCCTAGCTCTTCAATTCCTAGCTGTTCAGTTAGGAAAAGCAGTTAAAAATCTCTATTCCTTAGTTTTTTCAACTGTAAAATCAAGATAATGGTACCTATTTCTTGTATTCATGTAATAGATATTTAATGAGTGCCTATTATGTACCAGATACTGTTTATAGCCACCAAGGATATTGATTGGGGTGGGGGTGAGCTGTTAAAAATCTCTGCCCTCATGGGGTTTCATGAACGAGTTAGATGATGAATAAGAAGTGTGAGTTCAGGGGCGCCTGGGTGGCTCAGTGGGTTAAGCCTCTGCCTTCAGTTCAGGTTATGATCTCAGGGTCCTGGAATCGAGCCCCGCATCGGGCTCTCTGCTCAGCGGGGAGCCTGCTTTTCCCTCTCTCTCTGCCTGCCTCTCTATCTACTTGTGATCTCTCTGTGACATAAATAAATAAAATCTCAAAAAAAAAAAAGAAATGTGAGTTAAATATATGGACTGCCAGTAAATGATGCAATTGTGAAGTGTTGGAGAGTGGAGAATGAGGTCAGAATATTTGAAAGGGAAGACATCTCTGAGAAAGGTTTCCATGAGGATGAAATTAAATACTGAATGTTTAGCAGAGTGCTTGACATATAATAAGGCATCAATAAAAATTAGAAGCTATTATTGTATTTATGGTATTAAAAAAAAAAGGCAAGTAGATTGGTTAATATTACTGAGATAACACCAATCAAAAGTGAGTTGAAGATTATATCTAATGAAAGAAAATTAGTCTATACAGAGATACACACACACTAGTCCATATCCAGAGACTGGTTGATATTTTTTATTCAAATGGAATCTCTTCGGGACGCCTGGGCGGCTCAGCTGTTAAGCATCTGCCTTCGGCTCCAGTCATGATCCCAAGGTCCTGGGATCGAGCCCCACATCGGGCTCCCTGCTCAGCAGGGAGTCTGCTTCTCCCTTTCCTGCTCCCCCTGCTTGTGTTCCTGCTCTCACTTTCTCTCTCTGTCAAATCAATAAATAAAAATCTTTTAAAAAGAAAAAAACAAATGGAATCTCTTCAACCATGAACAATTTAATATTCTGAGCTACTCTCAAAGTTGTAAATGGTACATCATCAGATGTTTTTTCTGTTTGATTTTATTTTTGTTTTATTTTACCAAAATTAAATGACTTTTCATTTTGGGGTGTTGTATTTCTTAAAACCATGATGTATGTATAAATTTGGAAAAACTAGTTTGCATTCCACTTTCAGTCTTTGAGTCAGGGATTATCTTCTAGTTTATCATGTTTATCTCTTGAATGTATCTAGATCATTAAGACTTAGATGTTCGAGCACTCAGCTAAAAAAGCACCATGAAGCCTAAAGCTGAAAACCTTTTGTTATTTTCATAGAGTGGAATACATTTAGAATAACACAATTTTGGTACTCAAAATAAGATAAATGATGGCCTACTCCTTTGTGTCTTTCAGTGTGTTGGCATGCATCAGCCCTGAAGCAGTGATTTCTGGATTAAACTACATGTCATTTGCTAATGTTGGCATGAGTGGCTTAAGCCCCAGCGGTGTGGATTTGAGCATGGAGGCAAATGCTATAGCTCTGAAGTACTTAAATGAAAATCAGCTGTCACAACTGTCTCTCACTCGATCAAACCAAAATAATTGTGATTCATCTTTTAGCCTTCTACATATTAATACAGATAGAAGCACTGTGGGGCTTAGTTTAATTTCACCAAACAACATGTCATTTGCAACCAAAAAATACATGAAGAGATATGGACTCATACAAAGCAGTGACAACAGCGAAGATGAAGAAGAGCCTCCAAACAATACTGAGAGCAAGAGTGAACATTTATTGACTCAGAACCTTACATCCACACCTGAACAACTTGACTGTCAGAAAGAGCCTTCTAGGAATGCCTGTGAAATCATTAATCGTTATGACTGTGAATCCGGGAGCACCCACACAGACACGCCAGTATTGAGAAATATTACAAATGATGTTGTTCAGCCAAAAGCAACACAGCAATTGGATGAAAACCCAACTTTCTTACTAAAAAACCATAAACCAAGTCCTGCAATGAACCTCCGAACCGGAAAAGCAGAGTTTACCCAACATCCTGAGAAAGAAAATGAAAGGGACACCCCAATTCTTCCCAAAGGTTTGAAACCTGAAACTTTAAAGCAAATGAGTAGTATGAATTCAGTAGGCACCTTCTTAGATGTAAAGCGGCTTAGACAGTTGCCAAAATTATTTTAAACCTTAAACTTGCCACCCTCCTGTTTCGAGGATGGGGGTCTCTCTTAAAGAGGCTTAGGGAAGCCGGAGCCTTTGGTAGTTTGGGGGATACCCTAAGCATTCTAGGGGCCAATCCGTTTCTTGGTAGCAGCTGACTGCAAAGAGCTGAACAGGTGACCCGATGGTCAGTGAGATGGTGCGAGCGTAAAGGAGGGAGAAGTGCTCTGTTCACAGAGAGCTGTTCAGCATCCCTGCAGCCGTTGTTAAAACAAATCCTGAGATCACTTATTTCGACAGATATAGGTAAACCAGTACTATCCAACTCTGAATCTGAACTGCTGTTTTATACTGTAAATTGTGAGAAGTAACTCCATTTTCCTAGTGTGTTGCATCTCTGCATCTACCCAGTTTCACCTGAAATAACGTAAAATAAACTTATCATGACCCTGGCTAAATTAGCTAAATCGGCCCTTATTGAATTTAAGGGGAAGGTTTTATTTTTAAAAATAACTTTAAGATCTTTTATACAATGAGTATATATGTTCTCTTAATTAAGATCATATTTGTTAAATTCTGTGGAGGTAAATCTTTTACAGTCTGGTGGTTTGATGTTAATGTAACATTTTCAGCTTATAGCACTAGCTATCACAAAATAAGAAAATTATTGAGCATGAGTTTTATAAACTTTGAGTATTTCAAGTGTTTTCATATTTTTTAATAGAACTTAATAAAAATGTCTAGATTTACTCTTTTCCTCTATACCATATCCTTCTCCCCTTGTTATTAAAAAACTTATTTGACTTCCCAAAACTTACAAAAATAATAACACAGTTCAGGTATACCCTTTACCCAGTGATCCCCAATTATGGTATCTTACATAACTGTAGCAAATGATCAAAACCAAGAAATTGATATTGGATGTGATATTAGTAACTAAACCACAGGCCTTGCAGGTTTCACAGGTTTCTACTTGTACTCATTTATTCCCTTTTTGGTGTAAAAGTCTGTGAAATTTTGTCGCTTATTACAGATTTGTATACCTTCCACCGCAGTCAGCATACAGAACTGTTCCATCACCACAAAGAAACTCCCTAGTGCTGCGCCTTTATAATACAATCCACCCCCGCCACAGCCCTACTCCCTGACAACCAGTGGTCTGTTCTCCATCATTAGAATGTTGTCATTTTGAGGACATCAATATAAATGGCAGCATAGTGTACAACTTTTTGAAATTGGTTTTTACTAAGCATGATGAGGTCCTTGAGATCCACCCAAGATGTTAGTGTTGCTTCCTTTTTTCTCCCACCTTCTTAAAAATTAAGTTTTAAATTTTTATTTCTAAATATAAATGGAAAAAGTCCTCATTCACTTGAGAGATAAAGCTCTTCTGCTGAAGTTAACTTAAGCTGTGGTTGCCTTGTATCCAACTTTGACATGTAAGCTGGAAAGAAGGGGACTTTGGATCTCTAAATACTTTCCAACTCATCTGGGCCTTCTGAGCTAATAATCTGATAGAACTGCTCATAGTTTGTAAGCCAAAGTGTAGTGACCTGGTGGCTCTCTGCCGGTCCCCGCTGGAGCCCTGACCGGTTGCTGCCTGTTGCCCTGCAATGTTGCTCTTTCCAGTGAAAAGTAAGACATGGAAATAGCAAGGACAAGAAGTCTATGTCTTCCCTTTGTTTCCTTAGGTAGGCATCATTTGGCACTTTAGTTATTTTATTAAATAGCATAAAAACCCACTTAAAGGCTTCACTAGAGTCAACTTTTAAGAAACGGAATTGTCAACGCCACTTCGCATGTGCTATACTTAACTCTAGCCCCCAGTACCTCACCCAAGAAGCCAGTGTGGGCACGATTTATACTGCACGTGATTAAAAAACCTGAGAGAATTCTAGTAAATTAACTGACAGTCTCATTAACTCTACCATTATCACTGGGAACCCTCTCATTTTCACAGCAAATAAGAAGCTCTCTGTCTTAACAATAAAAACTGAACTTGAGGCTTTTTAGGCAAAATCTAATTCCATCCCTTCTGTTAACCACATCTGATTTAAGGCCTATGATAAGACACTTAAGCAGTTTTGGAGACTGAATTTAGACTGCAGATGAATTCAACGAAACGTGTCTCTTTCTACTACATGCATGTCTAGAGAAGAGGTGACCATCACTGAAGCCTCCTTTGGAAAGTTTTCTAAGAATGTTTTACTCTGGGAGCACCTAGGTGGCTCAGTCGGTTGAGCATCAGACTCTTGATTTCAGCTCGGGTTGTGATCTTAGCCTCGTGAAGTCAATCCCTGTGTGGGGCCTCGTGCTGGGTGTGGAGTCTGCTTGAGGTTCTCTCTCCTCCCTCTGCCTCCCTGCCACTGCCCACATGCCCTCACACTCACACTTTCTCTCTCTCTCAAAAAAAAAAAAAAAAAAAGTATACTGTGTGAAGTTATTTGGTAAATTCGTTGCTATGGTAGCTTTCAGGCATCTTTGAGCAAAGCATGAGTACTGGAAAAATTGGATTAAAAGACTGGATACGATTGCCTCTCAAGTGGTATTTGTCTGAATATTTTTCTTTCATTCAGTCCCATGGCATACTGTTTAGATACATGGGTGCTATTTCAAATGGAATAAGGAAATGATGGCGCTTCCATTCCTCAGCTTCTGGAAAATAAACCCACTCATCTAGGTCCTGGCCAACTGGCCTCTCTGCTTTCACCAAACATCCCCTCTCTGAACCTCTGAACCCTTTGCTGCCTCATAACACTATGCTCACTTGTCCTCTGCCTTACCCTTCCTGTGCTAACCTGCACAGAAGTAGATACAGACATATTAGACATAAACCTTGCCTTTTGCCATCCGTGAAGACTAAGGAAAAGAGATACACCCCGGAAAGAGTCATACCACAGTATGAGACAGGAGTGATGGAGACTGGAAGGATCACAGAAGCATAATCATGACAGCTTCCATCTTTTTAGACCCCCTGTGTTCACTGGGTGCTGTGCAGAGTACTCCACATGCTTTGATCGATTCATTTAAGCGTCCTTGCTGACCCCAGCTGATGACTGTCATTCTCACAGTTAAGGGAATAGCCTGAGGGAGATAATTGACCTAAGTAAGTTGCTAGCAGAGATGCAAGCTCAAGTACAATCCCAGAGCCCAAGCTCTTACTAAGCCACTGAGAAATACAACTTCTCTTAGGCCTGAGGAATTCCGGAAGAGCTTCCTACAAGAAACATGCTGAGCTGAATGAATGATTTCAAGTACTGCAGTCAATGCTGTTTTGAGTATGTGTTGTCCTCCAAGCTGCCCTGCCTCTTTGGCCCCAAGAAGGAGTCCTCTGGCCCTTAAGCCAAGACCAAAAATTTTCTACTCAACAGTCCTGAAGTAGACAACCCCAGCTCTGTCAATGTTAAAGAGTTCACGTCAATGATTTTACATCATGGTAGTCAACTGAGTCTATTCTTACGAGCTCCAGAAAATTAGAGGAACAAAAGAATTTTCTGTGCTTTTATTTTCTAGATGTTATGAGGCCAGAACCTTTCCTACTTCCCTAGATTAACTGAGAGGGCTTTGTGCCTGTAAAATAAATTTAATGGTAGTGTCTTGGGTTTGTAGACTGCTTTGGATTTTTCAAAGTGCTTTCTGACATACTTCCTCATACAATCCTCACATCCAAAACCAGACTGAATCATGGATGGAAGGCATCATTAGCCCCTTTTTACACATAATGAGAAAGACACAGATAAGGTACAACTGGGTCAAGGTCATACATTTATAGTTAACGAGAACATGAGCCTTGTGTTCTTCCATAGCATCCAGCCCAGCAACAGCTTCTTCCTCCATTCTTCCTCTCCCCACCAGCACCTGTTTTACTCCTAATCATTCAACAGGTATCCAGCATTGATTCTGCTGGGCATGCAACTAGATGCTGAGCACAAGGTGATTAACAAGACAAACTTGCCCGTGTAGGATCTCAGTCTGAGGAGAGACCTGCAAATATTAGCAATACAGTGAGGTCAGCACTCATTTAAAAAAAAAAAAAAAAACTCTATGTGTGAGGGTGTATGAAGAGGAGCTGGGAGGTGGGGTAATTCTGAGAATGTTCTAGATTTTTCCAGAAACTTGTAGGAAGAATAGGGAAGAAATATTATTTCTGATAGAAAGAACAGCTTGTTGGGATACAGCATGGAGATACAAAGAGGCACAGCATTGGAGGAAGGAATTGGGGTCAGGAAACCAAAGGGAGAAAACATGCAAGTAGGAAGAATACTTCGCTGAGTCAGCAACAGTTGGGTTTCTCTTGCTGCTCTGCCCTAAATTCTATGACTTTGGGCAAGTCACCTCTTATCACTCGGCTTCTGTTTCCCAATTTTTGAGGTGAAGGGGTAGCCTATCTATCTGGCATTCTGTGATTATGAAACAATGATGCAGAAATATAAGGTATGAGGAGCGGTTTGCAAGTCCAGAGGAGGGAGAGGCTTCTGCAAGAGGCAGCATTGGAGTTAGGCCTTGAAGGATTTTGAAGGATTTCCACAGTCACAGTTAAGGAAAGGAAATTTCCCTACTTTTTATAATGCTTAATATATTTCACAATTTAAAATGAAAAAGAAAATTCCATTTTCTCCACCAAAATGTTGAGTGATACCTGTTGTAAGGGGTATCAACATCTCTTTTTCCAGCTCTGAATTTTGTAGTCCCCGTATTTAAGGTGTTCAAAGTCCAGCGTGGAAGGAAACCTCAAACCCACAAAAAGGGGCTTTATGGTTTGGAAACATGGGTGAAATTCCCTATCTCCTCCTCTCCACCCCCCAAACCGGAACTGTCTGGGTCACAGAGAACATCCTCAGAGGAAATCCTGTTTTCCACTTCCTGGTCAGAGGCTGAACTCCAGGAAAAGGATGGATTTGGGGAGAGCTCTGTGTCCTGCCTCTTCATGGGCGGTCTGAGGCTAGGAGGATGAGAGGGACTAATTAAAAAAACAATGGAAAAGATGACGTCAGGTATCCGAGTGTGTCAGAGCTGCAGGGCCCTCAGAAATCACTTGGTCTTCATTGTATAAATGAGGACATTGGGGTCCTGAAAAGGGACTTGCTCAAGTTCACACACTTATTAAGCACAGAGCTGGGACCTGAAATTCAGAACTCCAGACCATACTACCATATGCCATGGTATCTGAATCAGTAAGTTAGGTATTAAGCAACAACCTAGGCCCTTCCTATTTTCCTTTATACCATAAAGGGAATAAAAAGGCAGTGTCTGTGCATACACAAACACACACACTTCCCAGCCTGCTTGGTTTGCTCACATGGCTTCCTTCACCCAAACCCTCCATGGGTTCAAAGCCCTATGTATATCCTTCAAAACACAGCCTAAAAACTACTCTGCCCCACATGCCCTCCCCATCCTACAGGAAACCTTCCCAAAATCCTGTTGTGGAACTGAAATTTTACTCCTTTGACTTTACATAATCAATTCTCTCTTTGATCCTCTGTCCTCTTACAGATCTATTACAACCAACTAGTATGATGGCTATGTGTCCTCATGGCTGGGAGCTCCTCAAGGTCAGGGACCACATATGATCCCCTTGTCCAGTGAAGAGTCACAGGGACAGGGTCTACTGACCATCCCTGCTATATCTGGGGCCTTGTGCTAGACCCCGGGGAGCATAACCAAGGAAGCAAAAGACCCTGTTAGACCCTGCTGTTGTACAAATGCATTTTTTGCGTGCCTAGACACACATGTGCAAATCCTATTCATATCTATCCAAGTCCTACTCAGAACCTCATTTAGACCTCACAATAATCCTGCGAAGTGACGGGAGCAAACGTGTAGTTTCACCTGCAGACACACATCGTCCTCAGTGAAGTAACGACAGTTTACTGAACGCACCTGCTCTGTTCTAAGCCCTTTACGTTTGTTAACTGAGTCCTCAGGACAAATGTTAAGAGGCAGATGCTTTTACTATTCCTCATGTTATGGGCTAGAAATTAGGAACAGAGAGGTTAAGTAACTTTCCCCCAAGGTCACACAGTCAACAGGAAGAACAAGGATTCAAATCTGGGCAGTCTGGCTCCAGAGCCATTGCTCTTAACCTGAGCATTGTGTCGGGATTCTCCCTGAGGGGAAGTGGAGACTCGGTGGTAAAGTGATGTGCGCAAGGTCACACAGGTGAAGTCAGGATTTGAACTCAGGCCTGTCTAGCTTCAGAGCCCATGTTATCCTTCCCTTCCCCTTTTTCTCCTCCTCCTCATCCCTTAGCGACAGCAGGCACTTGAAGGAAGCACGTCTTTCAGTTCCCTAAAGCCCATGTTCCTAGCTTGATAAGATGATGCAAGGTCATAGATGCTTCTTGGAAGGGAAGCAGGTACATGGACCATAGCTGAGTCACTCCTGATGAGGGATTTGCTCCAAACCCCCAGAATCACGCTGAAGAGGCCTGCGCTGTGACTCTCAAAGCCCCCTCCCCACCTACGCTCCCTCCCCAGTGAGCACAGAGAGTACACGCAGAGACCAGAGACCAGGCATTCAGGAGCCCCATCCCCATGAAGGCCTGCATTTCCTGGGCTTCCCCAGGAAGGGGCTGTGACTCACAGCTTGCATCCTTGTAGAGTCATTTCTCTCTCCTAGTAAGGACCATACAGAACACATTTGCACATTCTCTGTGACTGGTTTCTAGGGCCGGGAGGGCTGGCCAGCTGGGCTTCCTCTAAGCTCATGGCCTAAGTTCCTGCTTTTCCCTCGATTTCTTTCTCCAGTTGTGCTACTCTTCATCCTTCAACATACAGTTGCGGGCTGCTACTCTGTCTCTATGATATGTTGAGGCATAGACAAATCAGACCTGGTCCTGGTCTCCAAGGGGCTCATTGGGGGTACAGAATCCCCCTGCTATAGGTGTTTGGCACCATATTGGAGGGATGTTTAAGGGACATGGGAGAAAAAGCTAGAGGCAGAAACTTCTGCTCTCCAGGAAGTCCCAGGGCAGCCAAAGTCCTTGGCTCCCTCAGTCTGCCTAAGGAGATCTCCTTGGTGTTCACCTTGTCCCTCTCCCTCTGCCACCCAGTGCTGCAGGACCCCCGTGTACAGTCCTGGGGAAACAAGACCAGGGTGGGACTGACCCGGGAAAACCAAAATAACCAACCTTGTGCTGTCAAAGGCCTGAGATCATGGATATGATTCCAGTTGGCTTTTTTCCATTCTTCCAAACCTCACAGACATAAGCCTCAGCTCCTGGCAGGTAGCCCAGGTGGACTCTGGGTCCTCTCATATCCCTGGCAGCCCCCACAGGGCCCAAAATTACCGTTCAAAAGTGTTTGTTTAAAATGAACAAATAAGCAGGAGCCATGCCCACCATACAGATGAGGAAACTGAGTTCCAGAGAGGGTGGAGAGTTGCTCTCCCACCACAGCTTTCAGTAATTGAATGAGAAGGAAGCCAGATTTCTTAACCTAGCGCAGAGCATGCTACCCAAGAAAGGGAATAGGTTTCCGGGCACTTACGATGTTGTCTGGCACAAACTGGACACTTTGCAAGTGTGGAATAAAGGAATGAATGAAGCGGGGCAGGCATGCATTTTGGATAGCCCTGGCCTGCTGTTCTTGCCTTATCAACCACAAAGCCCCTTCGTATAACTTGAGGGACAATCATAGCTTCTCACTGTCCCCATAAGTACCCTTTCCCTTCCCACCACTGGGCCTTTGCACCTACTAATGCACTTCCCCTCATCTGACTGGACTACTCAAAGTCCAAGATAGATGACACCAGTTTTGCAGAGTCTAGCCTGATCATTCCCAGTGAGAGCACCCAACATGCATGTACAGACAGACAGACACACACACACACACACACACACACACACAGAGTCTCTCCTGGGCTCCCAAAGCATCTTGCATACCCCTCTCTGGAAGAGCATGTGTGAAGCTGCACTGTGATCCTTGCTTCTGTGTCTTTCTCTCCCGTCTTAGTATCTGTAGGTCTGAACCCAGGGCCTGGTGTGGAGTAGAGGCTCACAACAAAAATTGTAGCTTCTATTTATTAAATTGTGCTCAGCTATGTGCTAAGCTCTTTATATATGTCTCATAGTGTTTCCAACAACCTTGTGAATCATGCGTTATTTTTAACCCTATTTTGTTTTATTTTTATTTAATTTAATTTATTTTTTAGAGAGAGCACAAGCCAGGAGAGGAGCAGAGGCAGAGGCAGAGAGAGAAGCAGGCCCGCCCAGCTGAGCAGGGAGCCCAACTCGGGACTCAATCCCGGAACCCTGAGATCATGATCTGAGCCAAAGGGAGATGCTTAACTGACTGAGCCTCCCAGGTACCCCCTTACCCCCATTTTAGAGATGAGGAAACAGAGATAGGGAAAAGTGCAGTGACTTTCTTAGGGCCACCAGCGACTAAGTAGTTGAGGAGGAACTTGAGCCCCGTGTGGTTGACCTTCAATCACGTATTCTTATCCAAGCCATTAGGCTCAGTCCTGTGAGTAGGTTCCAGGCTGGACACACACAACGCAGGCCACACAGGGCCATGCAGGTGACAGGGCCTCCTGCCACAGCTTTTCCTGGGGATTCAGAGCTGTGTGAGAGAGCCTGGTAGGCCTGTGTGTCTCCTTAATGGTATCTTTTAAAAAAAAAGCTCCCCTTCCCTTCACATCCTTTTCGTCACTCCCGTGCCGCTGCCCCAGTTTGCTGGCGGACCGGCTATGACTCTATGGGTCTGATTTGCTAGGGTGGGACGGGGAAGCAGGTTCCCTCGTGGGGGCACTGGAGTTGTCACTGAGAGCCTGAGTGGAGACCCAGAAAGAGGAAGGAGGCAAAGATGAGAGCCAGATTAAAGGCAGAGACAGAAAGAAGAGCAGACCCAAAGAGTGAGAGTTTGAGATAGAGACAGCAGAGTGAAAGAGATGATAAGAGATAAAAGGGAGGGAGTTCTTGTGGTCCCCTCGCCCCCCTATTAGAGATGGGGAAACTGAGGGTCAGAGGAAGTGACCTTACTTCCTGGCAGATGTGTCTGTCACTTTTGCAAACACCATCAATCCAGTTCCTCTCCTGTCCTCAGATATCTACCCTGCTCGGGGGTCTGGCCCTAAGCAACAAGTGTCAGGCTGTCAGGCTGTCCCGGAGGGCTCTGGGGCACGCTAACAAGGACAGCGAGAGGGGGTGTCAGCACAGGATGGATCAGGGACGGTGTCCTGGACAGGATAAGACCGAAGCCAGACCACAAAAAATGTTTGTAATCAACTTTATGGAGGCATGATTTATATACAGTGAAATGCACCCATTTGAAGTGTACAGATTTTTGACTTTTGACACACATAGGCTCGTAAAATAGCACCTGAAGAAGGTATAGAATATTTTCATTCCCCAGAGAGCTCCCCTCTGCCTCTTTACTGTCATCTCTCCTGTCACCCCTGATCTGAACTCTGTCCTTACAGATTAGCTTTGCCTTTTCTTGAGTTCTCTGTAAGTGGAATCAGACACAAGTATACTCTTTGGGCCCGTCCTCTTGCACTGATCATAATGTTTTGGGGACGATTTCATATTCTTGCGTGTATCAGTAGTTTGGTTTTTTTAACTGCTGAGTTGTGTTCTATTGCATGACTGCACCACACTTTATCCATTCACCTATTGATGGGCATTTGGAATGTTTCTGGTTTTTAGCTGTTACAACTAAAGCGTCTGTGAGAATTGGGTCCTAGAGTTCTTGGGGATATATACTTTTCAATTGTCCCAAGTAAGTATATGTCTATAAACTGTATATATATAAGGAACTGCCAAAGGGTTCTTCAAAGTGGGTGAGTCATTTTTGCACATTTGTTCCGCTTCCTCGCCATTCCTTGCTATTATCAGTCTTTTATTTTTAAAAAGTATTTTATTTATTTTGAGAGAGAGAACATGAGAGAGAGCAGTGGGGAGGGGCAGAGGGACAGAGAGAACCCCAAGCAGACTCCATGTTAAGCATGGGGCCCGTCATGGGGCTCAATCTCACAACCCTGAGATCATTACCTGAGCAGAGATCAAGAGTCAGACACGTAAATGACTGAGCCACCTGGGCAGCGCTATTGTCAGTCTTTTAAATTTTAAATTTCTTTTAAATTGTTTTAGCTATTTGTTTTTAATATTTAGGGTCACAAAGGATTTAAAGTGGGTCATAATCACAGTGCTATCCCCTGTCCTTGATTATGAAGTAGTTCTCTCAGTGTACCGATACATCATTATAGCTAGCAGGAATGACGAGGACGTCGGGTCCAAGCCAACATGGGTGCCAACCAGCTGAGTGACCTTGGGTGAGCTGCTCCTGCTTCCTTATCTCTAAAGCTGGGGTCACACTAGCAGCCTGGCAGGGCTGAGGGAGAGGACATGGCAGAGGGGAGGCAGAAGCATGGAGTGGTGCCGGCAAACATAGCAGATGCTCAGGACATAGAGCCCCTTCCAGCGGCCCAAGGAGCCCACCCACAGGTATGTACGCACACCCTAAGTCCCGGGCCTGGGTCAGTGACCACCAGCCACTATTTGCTAGCGAGAGGGCTGGGGGCGGGGGGGGTGGTGGTGGTGGCACACGTGCTCTGTCCTTTTCTGATGGCTCTAGGAGCAAACCTGTGGATGGCAGAGCTGTCTGGGCAACTCTGCTTGTGAGGACAGAGTTAAGACACTAACCATTGCCTCTGGGGAGCACCCCTTCTCTTCTGAATGCTCCTGTAAGGGCTGTGCGTCAGGGAGAGGGATATGGCTTCAAAGCATTAGGAAGCACAGTGTTTTCAAGGGTCTTCTGGTGGCCCTTCCTGCAGGCGACAGCGGCAAACCAGAGCAGCAGTTCTCTAATTTGGGGTAGCATGCGAATTACCTGGATGGCCTGTTGAAATGCAGACTTCCCGTCCCAGAGTCTCCCATGTATCAGATCTGGGGCAGGGCCTGGGAATTTGCATTTCTAGCAAGTTCCCAGGTGATGCTGATGGTCTACTTTGAGAAATGTGGAATTAGAGGGATGCCCTTTATGTCCCGGGGAGCCAAGGCAGCTGTGCTGGGGTTTGGTAGCACAGAGAATTCTCTCCCCACCTTTTCAGCTTGGAATTCCATCTCAGGCCTGCTTGCCGGCAGGGCGAGGTGTCTCTCAGAGCAAGGAACGAAGGGAGACCACAGGGAACTGGGAGGGGGAAACCAGGACACCTCCTCCAGTCGGAGTTCTTAACCTTGAAAATGTGGCTCCGCAAAGTTGCTCAGCCTCTGTGCCTCAGCTGGCTACCTACAAAATGGAGGTCACGGCAGCCCCTATTTCGCTGGGTTGTTGTAGGATCAGCTGAGTTAATACTTTTGAAGTGCTTAGACCAGTATCTGCTACATGGCACCACCACCTGGATGTCTTGGAAGGAGACCAGGCTGTCCACCAGCGCACACACCTCCAGCCTCCCCTCTGGAAAACAAGCTCGGGGGAGAAAGCTCAGAGATCCGCTAGAACCCAGAACCGGGTAGGAGGAAACACTTGAAAAAATTAAAGTTTCAAATTTGGGGTTTAGGAAGAACCCAGCCTTTGGTAGGGGTATGGAAGGAGGTGAGGGACGGGGAGTGGCCACCAGAGCCGCAGGCACCAAACCCCAGGAGGCTGTTCCCTCCAGGCTGCTCCCCTCCAGGACCAGACTCCAGACTGACCTGTCTGGGTCCCAACCTCCCCTCCTCCCTCCACCCCGCCCCCCAGCCCAGGCGCTCTGGGTTTCCTGCCCGCCCAAGGCCCCTGCTTGGGGCCGGCGGAGGAGGGGTGGCATTTCCTGGCGGGGCCATGGGCCGCGTCACTCGCTCCTGGACGCTCGGACAGCGCGCTGACCGACAGGCACCAGATGCTATTTCGGGCGGCGCCCCGCTTAGTGCGCAGTTTCCGTTTTTCCACCGACTGTCGGAAACAGGGCTTGGGGGGAGGGTGTACACGTCACGAGCCCCCAGCTCCAGGCCTGGGTGGGGGTGGGGGACAGGTCCGGGATGGCTGCCAGACTGTCACAATCTGGAGCTCTGCGAACAGAGCGGGGTGGTGAGCGTCACCTCCCCAACCCGACTGATGCCTGGGCACATTCTCTGCCATGGGGCTGGCTCACAAGAGCTTTGCCTCTGTCCGTTGTTCCTTCCCTACAACCTGGTAAGGTCATTTAATGACCGGTAAGAGAATCCGAGAGCCTGTAGATGCTTCCAGCACCTAAACTCAAGGAATTCAAAACCAAATGCAGATTCTCTCCTTCTGCCCCTTTTACTCCAGGCCCCCATCTCCAGGAATGACACCAACATCTAGGCAAAGGAAAGCCAGAAAGCCAGAGAGTTCCTGGATTTCTCCTTCTCCCTCCTCCCCTAAACCATATTCTTACAAATTCAGTTTTGTATCCTAAATACATGCCATCTTCATCAGCTTCAGTCCACCACCCTCCAGTTGGACCACTGTATGTCAGAACTAGTCTTCTTCCCACTTTCCACACACCCATACCCCTTCTCCACCTTGCGGCCAAAGAGCTTTCCAGAAATGCAAATCTGATCTTATGTAGGACTATGCCCATTCTCAAACCAAATAAACAACCCCCCCCCCCAATCCTTTAAAATGACCAATCCTTTAAAATGACCGCAGGCTTGCTCCAACCAGACTAAACTCTACTGTTCCTTGCATGAAATTAAGGCCCTTCTGCTTCAGCCCTCGTCCCACGTGGAAGGCTCTAGATGTTCACTCTTCTACCCACCCTCAGATTGCATGCTTATTTTTAAAATTTTTTACAATAAGATTTTGTTTTGTTTTGTTTTGTTTTTTAAGATTTTATTTGGGGCACCTGGGTGGCTCAGTTGTAAGCGTCTGCCTTTGGCTCAGGTCATGATCCGAGGGTCCTGGGATCAAGTCCCATATTGGGCTCCTTGCTCAGCAGGAAGCCTACTTCTCCCTCTCCCATTCCCTCTGCTTGTGTTCCCTCTCTAGCTGTGTCTCTCTCTGTCAAATAAATACATAAATCTTTTAAAAAATAAAAAAATAAAGATTTTATTTGACAGAGAGAGAGAGAGCACACGCTCACAGGCAGAGAGAGGAGTCCCCGCTTCTCCCTTCCATTCGAGGCTCAATCCCAGAAAGGCAGTTTCCTGGGATCATGACCAGAGCGGAAGGCAGCTGCTTCACCGGCTGAGCCACCCAGGTGCTCCTGGATCCCACTCTTAGATCTCAGTCTAGGCATCATTTTCTCAGGGAAGTGCTCCCTGGCTGGGCTTTCTGATGGGAATAGCCAGCACCTATTTGCAGGGGCTCAGAGGTGAACTGACTTGCTCAGGGATGACAGCACTGGGCTTGGAACTCCAAATTACATGATTCCCACACTTTCAGTTAAGTGATGCTGCCAGCAAAAGCAAAGGGGACAAGAAGAGGGAGAGAGGGAAGCCAACCCCACTGCAGGAGGCTTCAGGGAGGAAGTGGCCAAAAGGCTGAGTTGTGAAAGATGGATGTGAGATGAGAGGGCCATTAAGGGAGAAGGAGCAGCGGTAGCTAGGGCACGAGGGAGGGCTCGATTTAATACCAGTGGGTGAGGCAGGGCTGGGGCCATGGGGAGAGAGCAAGAGATGGGGCTTAATAGACCCAGGGACCCCTCCTCAAGGTCCCTGCCGAAGGCGGGTGTGGCTGGGCCAGGGGACACCTTGTGGCAAGTCCAGGAATTAAACTCTTTTCTGCAGACCAAGGATGGCCCTTCTCCCATGAGATTCTGTAGATGTTACCTGGATCCACAGGGCACCCTAACTTCCACCAGAGAGCACAGAAGGAACTGAAGGGACAGCTTGCACTGAATCAACCATATCTTCACAGAGAGTCATCCTGATAGCAAGAAGGGGCCAGGACTCAGACTGTGACCACACTCTGGGCTCCATCCTTAACTGGGACTCAGTCTGGGACCAGGCGAGGGGCTTTTCCCTAGTTCTCAGGCACCAGACCAGAGCTGCTGGGAGGACCAAGCATCCTGGCATGATGGGTAGACTTGTGGACTGGGAACTGGATACTTGAGCTTGGATCTCAGCTTTTCCTCGAGTCACTGTGAACTTTGGCCAAGTCATATCTCTTTGTGCCTTAATTTCTTTCCCTATAACAAGAACCAGAATTCCCATGCCATGTGCGTATGGTGTCATCCTGGACTCTGGGCTGGGTGAGCTTCCCTAGATTCTTATTCTCACCACTGCCCCCCCCCCTTTTTGGTGTAAGATTTATTTATTTGAGAGAGAGAAAGAAAGAGAGTGAGAGGAGCTGAGGGAGAGGGAGATGGAATCTCAAGCCGACTCCACACTGAGTGTACAGCCTGACATGGGGCTCCATCTCACGACCTGTGCTGAAATTGAGTCCCTCACTCAACAGACTTCACGACCCAAGCCCCTCACCACTGACTTTTTTTTTTTTTTTACATTATAGTATCAGGAAGGTATTATCTCCCCATTTTACAGACAAGTAAATGGAGGTTAAGAGCCCAAGTGACTTGCAAGATTTGAGCTTGTGCTGTTTCCAGTCCACCATAAAAGAATGAAAGTGGGTGCTTTCCCTGGGCTAAGTCCCAGTTGCCCACTCCTCACTGAATCCAGATTTCTACCCCACAGTAAGATCTTGGTCCTTCTAATGAGTTGAGCCCAGATCTGTCCTCCCAGCCTAGACTCTAGCTGCCCTTCTTCGTCACCTGGCTCCCAGGAGGACTCTGAGACCAAATTTGTTTCAAACCCAGGCTCCACCGCTTACTAGATCTGTCACCTGGGTTAAGTTTCTTTGACTGTCTTTGCCACAATTTCTTCATCTCTAAATGGAGGATAATAATAGCACCTGCCTCTTATGGATTGTTTATGAGAAGGAAAGGAATCTGTGTTTGTAGAGTGCTTAGAATGGTGCTCCCATAGCAAGATTAAAATGTTTAAAATATAATGGGGGTTGGGACGTTCCCAGGTTCCAGGCTTAGCCTGGAACTCCGCAGAAGGGACATTTAAATCGCTCCGTTGACAACAGTTGTTCCTCCCCAGAGCCCGTGGATGTGAGTTCAGTCTATGGCCCTGGAGGCAATCACGCTCCATTTTAGCGCAGAATAGAGCCAGGGCTGAAGAGGGTGAGGGGGGTAGGGGGAAGCGGGGAGCTTTCTGGGATGAGGAACTGCCCTTTGAAATGCGGGTGTCTAGGACACTGGAGAATGAATGCCAGGGAAAGGTTGGGGAGTGATGGTTTGGGTGTCAAAGGCAGGGACGGGGTTCTGGGATGAGAGCCGCCTTAGAAAGGTGTCTGGAAGGCCCAGGGACTGAGGTTGCGGTGCCCAGTTCCCGAGAGGCTTAGGGATCAGGAATGGGGCTGGACTCGCCGAGTCCTAGACTGCGCGCCTAACTCTCTCCGTGGCGCATTCCGGAGCCGGTCCCAGCGCCGCACAACCAGTCTCCACTCCCTCCGGCGAAATTGCCAAATTAAAATGAATCATTTGGCCCATAATGGCCGAGGCGCTTATCGGGGGCGAGCGGACCCGCAGCAGTGCCTTATCTCGGCGGCGCACACGGCCCCGGCGCGCCTCGGCCCATGCTAACGAGGCCCAGAACGTGAGCGGGATTAGCGCGCGTCGCTGGAGGAGCCCGGGCGCGCGGGCGGGGGACTGGGACGGGGACGGGGGCGGGGGCGGGCCTCCGCTCCAAGGACCAGGCCTCAAAATGGCCACACGCATCCCCCCGTAGCAGCAAAACGTGAGCATTCGGGCCTTTTTCCAGGGGAAAGCAACCTGCGGCCCCCCGCGGAACTCCCCATCAGTTCCTCTCTTCTTTTCCCCGCTCGCAGAAGAAGGCTTCGCTCCTTTTCCCTGTGTTTCTTTGGATGGGGGGCATTTTCCACCGACGGCCTCCGCTCGCCGCCGCCGCCCCTCCCGCCTCGGAGACTCTCTTCCTTCCTTCCCCTTTTTCCTTACGCAATATACAGAAATGCGCGAGGCGGTGGTTGGTTTTCATTTCTTCTTGGTGGTTGTGTGCATGCGGTGGGATTGTGAGTGCGTGTGCGAGCCGTCGGCAATGCTGACTTCTTCCGAGTGTGGTCTTCCAGGCGGAGGGTTGTGTGTCCGAGTGTGATGGTGTCCGCGGTCTTTGGGCTGTTGATTTGGATTCTTCGAGCCCTCCTGCGTTTTCATCGCTGTATACGATTATGCTCGTTTTTCCTTCTCGACAAGAGTCTGGCTCTGCGTGTTGGGTTGTGTGGCCTTTGCGACTGTATTTGGGTGGTTTCGTTGTTGTGTCGGGCATATGTGATCCTGACTACGTTAGATGTGTGTCCTTGAACGATTGCGTTCTGATTTCGTTGTACCGTGTTGGCCAGTGTGCGGGCCTGACCATGTCGGCTTGGAGGGCAGCGCTGGGTTGTGCTTACTTTGCTTCCCTTCTGTGGGGCTGGACCGTGTGTGGTCCTGTCCGTACTGGGTTGTGTGCCTGTGTGCTTGTGTCCTTTAGAAGTGTATTTGCAGATCGGTGGGGGGTGGAGGGGAGGGCGAGCAGGAGATGGAACCGCAAGTTGAGGAGGCGGCAAGGGGGCGGGGAGAGGGATTTCACATTTTATTCCAAATTATGATGTATTCGGAAGCCAGTGTTGGCTTGGATGGGCAGACGGAGCCCGATCGGCGGCTGCTCTGTCCAGAGGCCGGTCCGTGCCTCGGTGTTTGAGGGGTTTGTTAGCGAGTGGGAGGTTCTTCCAGGCTCGAAGCTGAGCAGCGCTCGCCGAGGCCCGCGCCTTCACGCCCATAGCCGCTGGCTTCGGTTTCCGCCGCATCCAGGCTTCATCCATTTCTGGTCAGTTTCGCAGGTACCTCCGCGGGGTCTGCGGTCTCGAGAGACCTGGAGAAGACAATGGGCGCATTCTCCGGGTTTCGCTCCTGGGGTGGGGACCCTCAGGTTAATCTACAAAGAACACTTTTCCATCCCTTCCCCGGGTGAGCGACATTGCGGTGTGGGTCAGGTATCCGTCGCATGGGTGACCAGAGCCAGGCTTTGTGGAGGGATGGGGTCAGTGCTGCCCTCGCTGTATAAAAATGGATTTTGTTTTGCCAGTTATTGTTGTTATTAATGTCATCATCATCATCATCATCATCATCATCATCATTCTATTTAATTAAAGTAATCGTTAAGTAGCGAAGTGGCTTGTCCAACCTTTTAGCTTCTTAGGAGCGATAACAAAGCAGCCCGGTCCCCCCCAACCAGCTCTATATTTTTAAGTTGCTGGGTTTGAGGTAAGGAAAGAAAATGGAGAGAGGAACGGGGCACAGAGACGCTGTCATAAAGCAAAAATTAACCCGGACCTAAGACACGGGAATGAGTGGATTCCCCCCTCCCCCACCATCTGGATTGGAAGAGGAGAAAGAAAATCTCCCGCATTGGACTGAAACCCCAGGGAAGAATTATTCCTATATTTCCACCAAAGCCAGAGCAAAAAGGAGTCCTTTGGAATTAATCCAGGATTTCGATGTGTAATCATAAACTGGACAATTTAGGCAAAACAAATTAAATAAAACCCTTTGGAGAAGAAAAAAATGCAACCTAGATCCCCCTGTCTTACACACTGGGGAGCAGTATTGGATTTTACCCTCCCTGCCTTTGCCTTGTTTATTGCTGCAAGGAATTAGAATTCTCCTGTACTCTGAACACTGAAAAAATGAAAATCATTGTGTGGAGATGGTTGAAAGGAAGGTGGCGGCGGGCTTTTCTTTTCTTTCTTTTCTCTCTCTCTCTTTTTTTCTCTCATTGGTAGGAAGAAAAGAGGGGACAGATAGATCAGATATTTGCCACCCCCATCCTCTTGGATCCGTGCTGTTCTGACTCCATTCCTGTGGGAAAATAGCCTTTGGAATTGGGTTCTGGTTTCGTTTTGCACTAAAGGTGGGCATGGAGAGAATGGGGACCTTGGACGTTCTGCCCTACAGATCAGGGTCTGAAAACCGGATTCCCTTTTTCCAACACACATTTACCCACCCAGTGGTACTAGGCGTTGCGGCCGCTGATCCCGCCTGACCCGGGTTCCCAAGCCAACCGCCTAGACCCGTCAGTGCTTAGAAAACAAACTCGGCCACACTGAACCAGACAACCCCGTTGGAGGGCCCGAAATTGTTCCCGCGGTCGGTTGGTGCAGACCTTAAGCTCCTTGTTGTTGTTGGAGTAAATAGTTATTCCTGATTGGTCAAGTGTAGGGTTCTTTTTAAAGGGGGACTGGGGGGAAGCTTCAAACACCTGCAGGGTGGGGGCAGAAAGGCATTTGCAATTCCCTGGGCTGCTTGGCGACGACAGGAGGTAATTCCCAGCCATTGACCCCCATTTCTCTCTCTCCCTCCCTCTCGCCCTCCCTCTTTCTCTCCACCCCCATCTTTCCTGGAAACTGGCTTTGGGCGCGGCAGACTGCCCAGGACCACACCGTGGCCTAACTGCTGGTCTCTCAGCGAGAGAGGGGAAAAGCAAAGATCCCCGTCCGCAGCTTGGACCTTGGCTCCTGCCTCTCTCCAGTGGCGGAGTGGAGATCCTATTCAGAGGGGCCGGTTTCTCTAAATATGCCCCAGGTGAGTTTTGGGGGAACAGTATCAGTGGAAACAGTGTCCAGGAAGACCTTGGGTTCCGGCCTGGGGTGGGGGAAGCTTAGGACAGAGGACAGTCCAGTCTACAATTGGGGGAGGGAAGGACGAACCCAGAGCTGGGAATCTGGTATCTGTGTCTCTGTGACTTCTAGAGCCCTTTCCATTTTGATCCTGGGTAAAAACACCTAGCCGGACCTAGTTCCCCAGGCCGCTCCCATCAGTGCTGGTTTTGTGGGTGTTTCACAAGGCTCCTAACTTTGGAGCGGCTATAACCGGATGGTGCAGGCTGTGTGTGCCTGGGCCGCTGGCAGGAAGAAGGCCCAGCCACCCCGGCTAGCTAGCGCAGTCCCAACTCGGGTGGGCCTTGACTGGGGCCTAAGGCCTAGGGTGGGGCTGTGCTGGAGTACCCCCTCGCTCTCTCACTCTCTCGCTGTCTCCTAGTGGCTGGGAAGGTGGTTCTCTTCACTGGTGCTTTTGGTTCTCCAGCAGGCTTGGGGCTCCCCCAGGGGGTCATTCGGGTGTGGGTGCATTATGAAGGACAGGAAGCCAGCTAGCTCTTAACTCACATACCAGGAGAGGCTGTTTTCATAGGAGAAATTTTCCCTGGCGGGCATTAGGAGCTGCCCGAGACCTAGTGCCTGCCCCCCAGGAGCTCCTGGGATCCCTGTCTTGCTCAGACACAAGCGGAAATGTTGCGGCCATCTGGCAACAGGAGATGAGGATCCGGTGTGGGCTTCGAGCTGGTTCTGGGCGACACAAAGACAGAGGACTTGTAATGGTCAAATAGTCTAGTGTCATTCTGTTCAAAAGCTTCTCCACACTCTCTCATCTTCCCCAAATAAAAACAAATGGACAAACAAAAATCACTCAGGCTTTCCTTCCAGTAATCTTAACCGAAGCCAAGTGATGGGGTTTAGTCCCCTACAACCAAAGGTACTTATGAGTGCTCTGTTGGCTTTTTCTGGAGCATGGACCCCTCCCCTGGGTGATCCTGGTTGCTGAACAGCCCGCCAGGTTTTCCTAAGGTCCAGGGATGGGTGGGGAGAGGTCGGCCACAGACCCTGGGAATCAATCATAGGTTTATCACAGGGAGCCTCCAAGATATAGATATTTATAGGTGGCTGGGGAGGGCATTTGGGGCCAGGGTCAACTCATTTGGAATATGTGATCCTCTTGCCCCTCCGGGATCCGTGCCTACATGAAGACTTAGAATTAATCAGAGGGTATAAATGTGTCATAAGGAGAGCTTGCAGTGTGCAGTTTGTTTGTTACTGAGTTAGAAGCTGTGACTGAAGCACGTGTCACTGGGCACACAACAGTGTGTGAGGACAGTAAGGTAGGGCGCCAGGACCTTGGAGCTTGTCACTTTGACCACAGGGTAGTATATTACTGGTGCATTTCCCTGCTGCAGGGGAGCCAGGAAGACTGGACTAGTAAACCTCTGGTGCAGTGTCTTGGCAGTCCCATTCTGTGGATAGGGATCTATTGTTTCCGCCATAGTCATAAACTCACTTCCAGTGAAGCCTTGAGGACCCACTGCCTTTGCGGCTCTTTTCACCAGGTCTTGGGGAATTCTGTTATTTCCTGGTGAGCCCATGGAGTTGGCAGACCCAGGGCAGAAGCGCAATCCAAATGACAATTCTCCGTCAGCTTGTGTGTGGCAATTTTGCTGAGCTCTGAAGGAGGTTTCAGAAGGTCAGGTCTCTCTTCTGGGGTGGGAGGACGTTTCTCAGGCCAGCCCAGCGCCCGGCCCAGAGTGATGCAGTGGCAGCACAGCTGCCCTGAATGATTAGATGGAATCTGCTTGGGGCCAAATTTGATTTTTGTGTATTTTATGCTATGAAATAACCCAATCATCTAATTTTGAGACGAGAAACCCTATTTTGAACATCTTTTAAAGCCTATCGATTTGATTATATATGTGTATATCTGTGTCTGTGTATGTGTGTGTGTTTATTTTATTAAAACAACTCAAAAGCACCCCCAAACTCCAGACCCAGAGTCTCCTGGTTTTTTAGTTTTTATTCTTTTGGGGCCTGGCTCCATGGGCATCCAAGCAGGGTGATGGAAGCTTCCACCCCTCCACCAGCAAGTGTTAGTGGAGAGTAGAGCCTCTTTGGTCACCCTGGAGTATGGTTGTGGAGAAAAGAAGGAGTGTCCTCAGCCCCAGCGATATATATAGGAGGGTGTATACAGGAGTATAGTGTAGACAGAGCGAGATCGTAGCTCTGGTCTTGCTCTGTGGCTCCGTGGCAAATAGGTTCACATGACCTTGGGCAAGGCAGTCCCCTCGCTGGCTGGGTCTCCTTGTTAATAATAATGTTTACTTGAGCATTTGAACGGTGCTTTTAAATGCATTAATGAGGTATTGCTCCCATTTCCCAGACTACAACAGAGGCAGGAGAAGGGGATGGAAGAATTCAAGGGCCTTCATGATATCTCTTCCCATTCAAGGGTGGGAGCTGAGACCCCAGTGGCCTGGGGGCACTCTGAATGCCTGGGTTCCACATCCACTTAGCCAAGCCTCCCTTCCAGACCGCACCTCATTTCTGAGCTCAAGGAGGTGGAATGTGGAGGGGGAGGAGGATAGGGCTAGGATTATCTTCTCTCCCACGAGTCTCATCTCTGGTCTGGTGGGGAGTAAAGGGCCACTGGGGTTTCCAGCAGCCGCATAGAATACTCGGTGTATTTGCTTAGTGCAGAGGGACACTCCCTGCGGGGTGGTGGTGGTGGTGGTGAATATGTGTTGAAAAGGAGGGCAGGAGTCTCTGCCAGCTGTGGCGGACCCCGGGCCCTGCAGCCTCCATTCCTTGAAGTCTCTACTTGTTGAGAGGCAAGGGAGGTTCGAAAAGCACCCCACCTCCGCGCCAGTTTCCCCGCCAAAACCAAAAGGGGGGCGGGAGGAACACGGTCAGGGGATTTGTTCCCTCCTCTTCCCTTGCGGCCTGAGCAGGGGGACACGATGTTAGTTCTTTCTCGCCTCTTTCTACATTTCCTTCCTCCTTTTTTCCCCCTTCTGTTTTCTTTCGCTGGCTGTATTCCTTTTCTTCCAGTGCCTGTCGTCTTTTTCCATCTCCTCGGTCTCTGTGTCTCTTCTCCCAAACCAAAGTCCCTCTTTTCCTCCTGCCCCAGCCCAGCCGCTGGGCCTTCAGGCCCCTGAGGGGGGGGGGGGCGTGTGTCCACGTGTCATTAAGTCCGCCTCTTCCCACGTCTCGGTGCGCGAATTTCTCTCTGCCCTTAACCCACCCCTCCGTGGGCTGGGGGCGGTTGTAAGAGCCGGCGTCCGCTTGTCTGTCTGTCTGCCCGCAGGATGACGGAGCGGCCGCCCAGCGAGGCGGCCCACAGTGACCCCCCGCTCGAGGGACGGGACGCGGCCGCGGCCGAGGCCCGCATGGCCCCCCCGCACCTGGTACTGCTGAACGGCGTCGCCAAGGAGACAAGCCGCGCGGCCCCTGCGGAGCCCCCGGTCATCGAGCTGGGCGCTCGCAGCGGTCCGGGGGGCGGCCCCGCCGGTGGGGGCGGCGCCGCGCGGGACTTAAAGGGCCGCGACGCGGCGGCGGCGGCCGAAGCGCGCCATCGGGTGCCCACCACGGAGCTGTGCAGACCTCCGGGGCCCGCGCCCGCCTCGGCCCCTGCGGAGCTGCCCGGCGACGGCCGCATGGTGCAGCTGAGCCCGCCCGCGCTGGCGGCCCCCCCCGCCCCCGGCCGCGCGCTGCTCTACAGCCTCAGCCAGCCGCTGGCCTCGCTCGGCAGGTCAGCGCCACCGCGGGACGCGCGGGACTGGCGGGACGGGCGGGACGGGCGGGACGGGCGGGCGGGGTTGGGGGGGAGCCCTCGGCCCAGGCGTCCCTCCTGCCCCTCGGAGCCACCGCCTTCCTCCCGACGGCGCGGAGCGGCGGGAGCGCAGGAAGAGAGGGGGTGCTATGAACCCAAGGGCGGAAAAGCCCGCGCGCCTGAGCCCGAGCGCCAGCGACTGGGGGTCCTCTGCGGGCGTGTGCGTGTGCGCGGAGCCGGCTGTGGGGTGCAGAGTGCATGGGTGTGCGGAAGCCCGCGAGTGGGTCCACGCCTTCGGGAGCGCGGGCTGTGGCTGCCAGTGAGCAGAAGCACGCTGGCCCACGCTGTATGGGGTGTGTGTGCGCGCGCGCGCGTGCTGTGGACCAAAGGGAGTCGTTTGAGTGTGAGCAAGAATGTGTCTGAATGCGCTCGCCATGCAATTCTTCTGGAAGCTGCAGCCCTCAGTGGACAGGTAAGAGATAGGGATCTGAGGTTGCAAAAGGGCTCTCTCCCCTGAAACCGCTACAGAGCCGGTGTGAGGAGCGGATTCCTTCCTCCCCTCCTGAGCCCCTATGCCCCTAGCTTCCGTCTCCGGCTGGGGTCTGTACCCCTCTCCTGTTAAGGTGTCCGTTCCCCAGCTGGGGCCACTGAGATGGTGGGGAGATGGAGGTAGGTTTGGGGTGAGACAGGAAGATGAGGCAGGGGTTGACAATGTGGGGCAGTTAGTGAGTCTATAGGAGACCTTGAGGAGGAAGCTGTTGAGAGCCCAGAGTGGTGGGGCGGAGGGGGGGGGGAGAAGGGGTGTATGCAGCGGTCAGTGGAGGGAGGTTTCCTTTCTGTTGTCTGTCCACAGGCCCCCTGGGGCCAGGGCAAAGGTGAGGGTGATTTGTGGGATTTGTGCCCTGTGAGGTGCGAGTTGCCCACCATCAGGTGTGAATGCGACCCCCTGCCTGTGTGGGTACCTGTTTGGGAGGGTAGGTGTCTGTGGATTGTGTGCTTGCTTCTGGGAAGGGGCGTATGTCTGCCGGTGGGGTGTGTGTATTCAATTTTGCGTTTGCTCCATGTGTTCACTTCTGACTGTGTGTCGGAGGGAGGGGTGTGTGGGTGTGTGGCCCCTTCTTCCCTTGTTTGTCTCACCCAGGAGAGAGAGTGGCAGCATTCTGTGGGTGTGTTTGGGTGTCTGTGTGTGATGCTCCTTCTATCCCAAACCCAGGTACGAAGGGAGCAGGGTTGCCCTTGTTTTCTGGGGGGAGGGGGCTGAGGAACCTGTGGGGAGGATCCCTCAGGAGGCTTTCTCCCCTCCACCTACATGTGATCTTGTGATCTGCCTGCTCCTTCCCACAGTGGGTTCTTTGGGGAGCCAGATGCCTTCCCTATGTTCGCCACCAACAACCGAGTGAAGAGGAGACCCTCCCCTTATGAGATGGAGATTACTGATGGTGAGTCTACCTGCCTCTCCCTTTGTACTCACCCCTCGTGCTGGTTAGAGCCCCCGAAGGTGGGATCTTCAGGGACTACACCACAGGTGTCTCACATAGATGGGTTGGCTGTCTTGGAAGGAGAGTCCTTGCCCTGCAACTGACCTGGGTCAAGGGGAAGTCGTGGGTGGGGCTGGGGGGAGCCATCCTCACGCTCCTGGGAAGAGGGCACATGGCAGTGAGGACACATTGCAGCATTTAGCCCAAATCTCTAGGGTCAGTTGCAGTCCCCACTGTAGCTCCATTTCCACACTTGGCAAGAATCCCAGGGGGAGGGCAGAAGACCCTCAGGGATTTCTTGCACCCCCTCCCAAGTCCTTTTTGGAATCTGGAATCTGCTCTCTGCCTGGAATTGGACAGCTAAGGCCCTTGTCCCAGGTCCCATTATTGTGGGGCCCTCTTGTCCCCTGTTCCATACCCAGGGCTGAGACCTGGAATTCCCGTCCCGACATCACAGAATCTACCCTGCCCTCCCCGCATCCTCTAGAAGGTCCCCAGCACTACTATCGTGAACTACCTGAGTAGTCTTCCACCCTGAACTTGGGAAAGGGGTTGGATGAATGGGAAATTTAGAGTATCCTGGCCCTCTTCCCATGTAGTAGATGAGACCCAACACCAGGTGGCGGGAGAGCAGGCCCTTCAGAGCCCAGGACTTGGAGCAAATCCCTGGAGCTGCTGCCCATGTGTCAGCTCCACTGGGGCCTGGGACCCCTGTGGGAAGGACACCTGAGGCTTTGAAGCTGGACTGGGATTTATTCAAGGAGCCAGCAGGAGGGATATGTATGGAGCTGGAGCTTCTGGAGAGGAGTCCTCTGTGGTGTTCTGGAGGGGAGAGGGCATAGAGTCTGGACAAGGAACAGACCTTATAGGACCTAACCAGCCAGGGACTTGAGGCGTGTAGGTCCAAGAGGGAAGGGTGGTGGGTTGTCAGTGCTGCTGGGTTAGAGAGGGGAGGGAGGTATATCAAATGGAGAGTAGGCAGGACCAGCCACAAAGTTCCCCAGGGAAGAGACATTTTTTACGGAGGGCAGAAGATAGGAGAATCAGGCACAGAGAAGAGGAAGGAGGAGAAGGGACAGGAGTTGAGGGTTTGGGGGGAGTGCAGAACTACAGGGAAGCCATTACTCATAAATGTCACCAATATTTACTGAGCACCTACTCAGTGCCTGGCCCCAGAGAGGCGGAGGGCACAGAGGGATGGACAGACTTGGGGAAGAGGAAGGTGTAGAGAGGTGGGGAGTTCTCTGGGAAGCTGCCAGAGAGGAATAGACAGAAATGGAGGTGAAGAGGAAGGTGTGTGTGTGTGGGGGGGGGCAGTACAGAGTAGGTCCGTGAGACTTTGGAATCAGAGATTTCACCAAAAAGAATCCATAGAGGTGGAACTAATGCAAGGGCTGAAGTAGGGACTTGGTGTGGATTCCTACTGCTGAACTTTTATGATTCTCTGTTTCCTCATTTGGAAAGTGGGGAGAGTAGTAGCTTCCTCACAGCTTGTTGAGAGAGTACAATGGGGTAAAGTGTTTTTAGGACCTGGCTGAGGGTAGATCCTCCTTTCGGAGTTCTGTCTCGCTGCAGCCGTGACAGCAATCGTCATGTCTCTTCCCCACCTAGTTGCTCCCTCCAGGCCAGCCAGCATTAGCCATGGAGCAGGGATGGACCTCCTCATGTCACAGTTGAGGGACGGCCCTCTGTCTGGCCCGGAGGCCAGAGAACAGAGAGTTATTTCCTCTGCGGCAGGCAGCCTAGGGGAGGCCGGCCGGCACGTGTGCTGTTTTTTCCCAGTCTGGGGCTGGTCTTTGGCAAAGAGTCAGCTGGGCCCTGGGCCTGTTGGGGTTTGGAAAATCAGCTTGCAGGGGGTACGTGGTCCTCCCTGAGAGGTGGTGTGTGTGTATATGTATATACATGCATGTGTGCATCCGTGTGTATGTGTGTCCATGCCAGTGTCCATGACCGGATGAGCCATCCTGGGCTCTCCTTAGCGGGGAAGCAAGCTGTAGGTCCAAGGGGAGGCCTTGACCCCTCCTCTCCTGTTTTCGCCTATCCTAGCTTCCCCTTTCTGAGGTTGAAGAGGGTGAACAAATATCCCCAGCCTGGGAGTTCTTTCAGTGCATGGAGCTTCCTGGTGACAGCTGGGAGACCAGTGCTGGGCTGGCCTGTGTTGGGGAGGGGAGCGGCCACCTCAGCCCAGGAGCTCAGGAGCATCGGGAGGGCCCCCTTCTGTTTTCTCTGGCTTTGGGAATGCCAGGTCGGGCTGGGACATTGAGTGCAGTGCTTCGAATGCCATAGGTGCCCAAAACATGCACACTGGGGTCTGTCACTGCTTCACAAGGCTCAGGACATGAATATAGTCTGAATTTCAGTCTAGTCTGTCATCAGTAGACATGGAGAAACTGAGGCAGCCCTCAGACACCTGTTTCGAGCCTTGCATGGCCCATCTCTCCATTTCTTTTCTTGGGGAGAGAGCCCATAGGGTAGGTTGTTTTCCCTCTTGTCTCTACTCTCTACTCCATTCCCCCCACCTGCCAGCATGATCAGCCTAGCCTGTTTTCCATCACTCTTAGAATAGAGTCCCCACACTTACTGCAGAGACCTGTGGGGCCTGGAACCAGTCTACTCTGATCGCACCCACACTAATTAGCCAGGTTGGCTTGGGCCATTTTCCAGCTCAGGGCCTTTGCACATGGTGGTCTGTCTTCCCTACCTGGGCCTGGCTGGCTCTTCTTCAGCTCAAGTTCTTACCTTATAGATGTCTCCTTCTCTAATATGCCATCCCCAACCACCTCAGCTAAACATAGTGGCTCCTTTCCATCTGTTACTACATTCGGCCTCCAGTTTCTTTATTTGTTTGCTACTTGTTCATCATCTGTCATCACCATTAAAATGTATGCTTCAGGGGTGCCTGGGTGGCTCAGTGGGTTAAGCCGCTGCCTTCGGCTCAGGTCATGATCTCAGAGTCCTGGGATCGAGCCCCGCATCGGGCTCTCTGCTCAGCAGGGAACCTGCTTCCTCCTCTCTCTTTGCCTGCCTCTCTGCCTGCTTGTGACCTCTCTGTCAAATAAATAAATAAAATCTTAAAAAAAAAAATGTATGCTTCATGAGGACAGGGACCCTATTTCCCTTAGTGCCTGACACGGTGTCCGGCGCGGTGCCCGGTTATTAGTATGTAACCGATGGATGGGTGACGGTAGCTGCCATTTACTGAATGTTTAATCTGAGGCAGGTTTGTATTAAGGACTTTACCTGTGGTAGTTGTTCGATCCATGTGACAGTCTCATGATTTCAGTTACTCTTGTATTATCTCCGTTTTACAGATGACTAAGCTAAAGCACGGAGAGTTTAAGTAACCTGCGCCGAGTCACTGTCTAGTGAGTCCTAGTCAGGGATTCAGTCCAGAAAGTCTGGCTCCAGAGTTTGTCTTTCTCACTAGGGCTGTATGGCCTCTTGGCACAATGAATGAATGACATAAGGTCCCTGTCCTCAAATGCCTCACAGCCCCAAGAGGGAGACAAGCATAGACACTACTGGTCAAAAGTCACAGAGGGGTGCCTGGGTGGCTCAGTCAGTTAAATGTCTGATTCTTGGTTTCTGCTCAGGTCGTGATCTCCAAGTTGTGAGATTGAGCCCCTCATCAGGCTCCACGCTCAGCACAGGACTGTTTAAAAGACTCTCTCTCTTTCTTCCTCTGCCCCACCCCTTCCTCCCCGGTTGGATGTGTGCACACATGTGCGCACATGCTGTCTTTCTCTCTCTCAAATAAATAAATAAATAAATATTTAAAAAAAAAAAAGATGATGGAGGTCAGGGAGTTGTAGGGCCATGGTTGTTGGTGAGGTCTGGCCGGAGGGGTTGAGGGAAATCCCCCGAGTGGAGGAAACAGATGAATGGGGGTTTGAAGGCTGAGTAGGAGTTTTCTTTTCTTTTGGTAAAGATTTTATTTATTTATTTGACAGAGAGGGACAGTGAGAGAGGGAGCACAAGCAGGGGTCGTGGGAGAGGGAGAGGGCAGGCTTCCCATTGAGTAGGGAGCCCAGTGCGGGGGTCGATCCCAGGACCCTGGGATCATGACCTGAGCTGAAGGCAGATGCTTAATGACTGAGCCACCCAGGCGCCCCAGGAGTTTTCTAAGTAAAAAGCAAGAAGGCATTCTAGGTTTCCCAAGTTTTCCAAAGGATAGTTTCCATCACTCTTAGAATAGTACAGGAGAAGGTGTCTTGGGGGACGTCCATCTCATTTTTTTAAACTCTTGTCCTCCTACCTCCAGGTCCCCACACCAAAGTAGTGCGACGCATCTTCACCAACAGCCGAGAACGATGGCGGCAGCAGAATGTGAATGGGGCCTTTGCTGAGCTCCGCAAGCTGATCCCCACACATCCCCCAGACAAGAAGCTTAGCAAGAATGAGATCCTCCGCTTGGCCATGAAGTACATAAACTTCCTGGCCAAGCTGCTCAATGACCAGGAGGAGGAGGGTACCCAGCGGGCCAAGCCTGGCAAGGACCCCGTGGTGGGGGTTGGTGGTGGAGGCGGTGGGGGAGGGGGCGGTGCACCTCCTGATGACCTCCTGCAGGACGTACTGTCCCCGAACTCCAGCTGCGGCAGCTCGCTGGATGGGGCGGCCAGCCCGGACAGCTACACAGAAGAGCCGGCCCCCAAGCACACAGCCCGCAGCCTCCATCCCACCATGCTGCCGGCCGCTGATGGAGCAGGTCCTCGGTGATGGGGCCGGGGCCGTTCAGGACCAGCCGGGAGGGCACCCTCAGGCCGCCGGGCCCGTGGGCTTCAGGGCAGGTGGGGTGAGGATTGGGCAGCTCTGAAGCAGGGCAATGGACTCGATGAGCTTTCCTTGGTGTCTGAACTTGGCAGAGCTCTAACTGCCCCCAGGGCAGCTTCCCTGACTTCTGCCTCAGTGGGAGAACAGAAAAATGGAGCAAAGTGGTAGGTACTTTTTATGAAGACGGCACGGTCTTCCCCCTTCCCCCAATCCCTAAGACTTCTCCAGTAAGAAGCTGGACTGACTCTGCTTTTGGCCTAGAGCTTAGGGGCCTTGTCTTTGACAAGACCTGGGGTTATCAGCTCTCCCTGGCAGCATCCAGCAGCCTCTGCCTTGCCTTTAGCCCCTCCCAAGCTGGCCGGTGTGGCTTGTGTGGCCACTCTGTCCAAATATGTAGGTACCCAGTCGCCGCCCATTTCTGGGTGAGCCCCATCTTCACCCAGGCCCATGTCGGTCCACCCAGCTTGCCAGCTGCTGTAGACAGTCACAAGCCTCGAGGTGCCTTCTACAGGGCCTGGTTGAAGAAGATGGCCAGTGGACAGCCTGCTCTCAACTAGCTGGGCCAGAGGGTCAGAAAACCCAGTAGCCCTTACTGCTTGCCCCGGGGATCAAAGCTCTGCTTTCTCCCCACTGAGACTTGCCTTCCTAATCCTTGCGGGGATTGAGTCTGTAGCTGAGAGCCTGCCTTGGCAGGCCTCATGAAGGCAGAGAGAGGGAGAAAGGTGAGTGTGAAATTGAACCAGAGCTCTTTGGGGCTTTGGGTTCGAATCCTGGCGGTGTCTCAGAGCAGCCTGCCTGTACTCTCCACTCCCCGCCGCTGTTCTAGTGGCGAGCCAATGGCTGTGTGCCGATGGCCGTGTGCCGATGGCCATGCGCCGCTGCTTAGCGTGGATGTGCAGCCCCATCTGTGGGTCTCCCGATGCTCTTCTCCGGGGTGTGTGTCTGCTGACGGTCTGGTCTGAACCCAGCTGAGCACAAACCCTGTCCTGCGAATTCCTGGCATTTGGGATTTTTGCTTGACTTTAGTTATTGGTGAGATCTTTAGGTCTTGATAAGACCCAGGCTGTAGCCCCACTTGGAAGGCAGGGGGAAAACCAATCAGAGACCAGGCCCTGGCTGAGATCCAGACAAGTGCACATTCACGCAGCAGAATCTCCAGCACCCCTGGATTCTACAACTCTCAGTCATCTAGGGTGTGTTTGGAAGGCTGGCTTACCACCACAGGAGCACCCCCCTCTGAGAGCTGTACATGAAATTTTTGTAAATCGAACCCTTATCCTTCATCTTTTAAAGAAATACTACTGCAAGTCCTTTTGTAAAGTGAAGAATTTTTTTTGTAGAGTGGACCACTGCCCCTTGTTGATCTCTTGTGTCAATCCAGGTGGTGGGACATGGTTTTCTTAAGGCCAGGCCTGCCTGTGACATGTGTTCCACACCCATGGAACAAACCCCGCACAAGTCCTATACACGTGTCATTGTACCCTCAAGTCACCGCAGCCACCTCCCACCAGATTCCGTCTTTGAGGTTAAAGGGAAGACAGTCCCACCCAGTGAAGGGCCTTGAGCAGAGCCCTGTGCTCACAGGGCACAAACCTGGCTCTGTCCCCTCCCTCTTAAGTTGTGAGGTCCAGTTTGTGAGTAGGGGAGCAACGTGGTAATCCTTTAGCACTCAGACTCTCTGTCCATTTCAGACCCCCAGCATCCTATTTTGCTGAACATTAGGCTTGTTTTCTTTCCAATGCTTAGAAGCTCCTGTGAGGAATCCCATCTGTGTAAAGAGGGAGCTCCTATCCTCGGTCCTAAAGCTTCGTTTGTTTCCCGGTGGATTAATTTGACTCGGAGTGAACAGTGGCCACAGTATGGAT
The DNA here is from genome assembly GCF_902655055.1 of Lutra lutra. Classification (NCBI taxonomy): domain Eukaryota; kingdom Metazoa; phylum Chordata; class Mammalia; order Carnivora; family Mustelidae; genus Lutra; species Lutra lutra. The sequence goes on from NC_062281.1 coordinate 160,439,881, forward strand.
GGATGGAGAGGTTTTAGGAGACGGATCGCTCATTCTATCAGGAACTCAGGCTTCTGGCTTCCTCTTCTCTCAGACTTGCAGAATGACGTGGATAAGTTATCCCTCTCTCAGTGTCGTTTCTCATAAAATATCCTGGCTTGGCCTGTCCACTAGGGCTGTGGATTCCATTCCAAGTGAAATCATGAAAGTAGAAGCATTTTGAGACCAGAAAGAACTCTTTCGACCTCAGCATCATTCCTGCAATGGGGTTTCCCATCCTGAGTCCGGGGCCTGGGCAGTGGGCCAGTCTGCCTGACTGTGCAGGATCTGGGTAATTTAGGTTCCAAACCACTTTTGCCTGAGTTATCCTGATTGTCCTCATTTCTCCAGGTTGACCTCATTTGTGTCTCCTTCCAAGGAGAGGTAGAGGAGTGAGAATGGAAAAAGATATGGGCAAAGAACATGTAAGACATAACACAGCTTCCCGCAACGGGCCTGGGTAGGGATGGGCAAAGCCTCATGTTTTTGTAAGACTGACTGAAGATCCAAAATTTTAATGTTCATCTGCACACCCCCTCGCCCCACCCACTACACCCTCCTCCTTCCTCTGTCTCGTCACCTATGAAGAAATGGCAACCTCCCGAGAATAATACCTGTGCCAAGGGAAAAGATGTAAAGGGGGAAAAAATTGAGAGCAGAGATGATTGTAAGAACTGGAGGGATTCGCATCTTTTCAGGAAAATTCTTATGCTTTTATTAGCGGTGACAAACGACAAGATGGTACAGCCTTTCTTCTTTTCCAAAAACAGAGCAAAGGGCCCAGCATCTGTAGTCAGCCGACAACTATCTCGGCCTTTGGGGATGGTCTGGTCGTACTTGTGATTCCGATGGTACGTGACCCCCCCGCCGAAGGCTCGCCCCTGCCCCTGTACATAGAGCGTTGTTCCTGTGGGCGGGCCCAGCACTTTCCGTCTATGTTGTACTGTACGTGATGGGTTGTGTTGGTCTCTGCATTTTTCTGCAGAAGAGGAGTAACCGCTCCAGGTACCTTGACCTTTGTACAGCCCGGAGGCCAACACTGTGGGCGTGACTCTTTAGCGACACAACCCTTGTGGTGATGATGTGTGTATATATATAAGGATATATTGGGAAGATTTCTAAATAAAAGTTTTACAGACGGGCTTGGACTCTGTCCTTGCAGCTTATACCCCCCACGCCTGGGAGTTGGGACATTACAAGGAAGGGGCCTGGCAAGAGTCTGTTTCTCCCGAAATGGAGGGAACTCCAGAGCTCAGCTGTCCTCTCGGGGTGGGATCCCACCCACCACCCACCACCCACCACCCACCACCCGGAGGCTCCCCCCATGAAGGTTCCATTCTTTTCGCTCTGCCAGACCTCAGAGCGGGGGACTCTTCTTAGCATCGTGCACCCACACTTTTGGCTCGGGGCCACCCCACAGATGGTCCCCTGTATGCGTTGGGTTCAGCCCCCACGGCTGGGCCTGTTGCTTTTATCATTGGTTCAGGACAGACTAAGTTCTCAGCAGAGCAGGATCCCAGGGGCCCTGATGACTCAAAGGGAGGCTGACTCTCTTATGCCTGGCTCTTTAGGGTCTGGGGGTGCAGGACTCACGTGGGGCTCGGGGACAGGCTGAGGTTTTGGGGTTAGTGATCAGTGAATGGAGGCTCAGGAATGGGAAGGCCCATACAGGCAGGGACTCGGGTTCTGGGCAGGGAGGGGAGGTCAGGGGTAGGGTGGAAGGGGAGGGTGGGGTTCCGCAAATGGACCGTTGGAACTTCAGGGAGCTCAGTAGGTCAGAATTTCCAATGGAGAGCCAATCCTTTCATTTAACAATATTTTTTGAACCCCTCCAATGGGCCAGGTGTTATTCTAGGTACTGGAGATCCAGCAGTGAAGAAAACCAACATCCCTGTTCTTGTGTTGCTTGAATTTTAGCAGGGAGACGGTAAACACACAGATCAGATACATGTGAACATATGAAATACATTGATTATGGGATTGATGTAGTAAAGATACAGCACATTAGAAGCTGATCAGTATTAGGGAAAAAAGATGAGCTCAGAAGGGAACTCAAGGGGCCCATGGATAACCCTGGCTCCTTTGGGGTCAGCCTTACTCATCTCGCCAGGCTTGGATCTTGGTGGCCCCTGTCCTAGGAAGCTTCCACCTATAGCTAGGAGGACCAGGGCTTGGCAGAACTTGGGATCATGCCCTGGCCCAGAGAGAAGCTTCTGGGCTTTTGGAAGACTCCAAGTGTGCTTCTCCCTGGCCCCGGGGAAAAGAGGCCCTTGGGGGGACAGGATGATGAGACAGTCCTGGTGGGGGTGGGGGCAGGGTGGCAGGGAGAGAGAGAGTGTGTGCACAGGACAGTAATTTCAGAGGCTATGATAAAAGGGGGTTTGGAGTTGAGGAAGTGGTTAGCCAAGCCCAACACAGCGGTCACTGATGCTCTGGCTAGAAGAGCATCAGGGGAGGAAAATGAGAAGGGAGGAGCACCCATTTCTGGAAGGACCTTTCCCAGGAGAAGGCAAGGCAGTCCACCTCCAGAGAGGTCAGGAGGAGCTGACTCTGTGACCACCAGGCAGAGGCTGTGAGGCTCTTGACTGCCCAGGTGGGCCAGGCCCTTGGGGATCATTTGGGCTAACGTCTCCATCTCCAGGTGGGAAGACTGAGGCCCAAAGAGGAAGGGAGTCTTCCCAGGGCCACACATCACTGGAATGGTGAGAACAGTGGCAAGCAGGGCAGGACTAGGCTTCCTGCCTCCCAGGACATCCTGTGCCCACCTCAGGGAAGGGACCGTGTTCTTTCCCTTCTGCCCTTTGTTTTCTCTGCTCCTGCTGGACTCTCCTTTCTGTCCCACTGCCTTTTTTTTTTTTAACCATCCAGTTTTACACTTTTTGTTGCTATCATCTGTGTCCATCTCCCATTCATCTGGCTAACTTGTCTCCAGCATCCAGAAGACTGCCCTGACACTGTGGGGCCTTCCTTCCCTCTGTGCTGGCTAATGTTTGCATTGTCTGCTTCCCCACTCAAACATGAGCCCCTCAAGGGTCAGACCATGCCTCATTTGTCTCTAGGCCTCCCGAGGGCCCTGGAAGACCCAGCATGGGACCCATTCAATATTTACTGTATGAAGAGGTTCTAATGTATGGAATGTCCTAGCTCAGTGTTGAGGCCAGTATGGAAGAGAGGGGGAATGGGATGGATGGGTGGGAGGCTGGGTCATCCCTACAAACATCCCTACAAACACCCCTCCTGCAATGTTCCTCAACGCCCACCTAATACCACAGTCCTGGGTTGGTTAGGGACAAATGGACCGCTCTGCCCCTTCGGTTGCTTCTGTTGGTGGGGAAGTAGGGTGTGAGGTTTCTCTGGCTGGGCCCCAGCAGCTGGTGAAGATCAGGAAGCTGTTTATCCAAGTCCTCATGGCAACCTTGCCTCCTTGTGCTGCCCACTGCCTCTTCTCTACTTGCAAAGAACTGAAGGTGTCCCCTCTGGCCCCACGGCTCCGCGCAAGTCAGGTAAGTGCCGCTGTCCAGCGTACTGAGGACATGCCATGGGGCTGCACACAGTGTCCAGCAGTGGCCATCATGAGTCACAGTAAGGAACCAAGTAAGTCAGGATCCCCCGGACATTCTCTCTGTTGTCCAGAGAAGGAAATGAGGCCTAGAGAGGGGCTGGGGTTTCACGTAGATTTTGCAGGATTTGAATTGAGGTCTGAGTCCAGAGCCAGTGCTCACTGACGTTCAAGAGCGGAAGAAGAAATAGCCAATAAGTAGTTGGCGTTCGGTGAGCAGATAGGCCTGGGCTGTGCTGCAGGGAAGCTAACAGCTCAGCTTGTCCAGCAATCTGCCCAGGACCACGGGCAATGAGTGTGGGCACGGGGGAGCTTGCCCAGACCAATGGGCTCAGCTTGAGGACAGGCCGTAAGGGCAGTCGACGTGGTGTTGGTTCAGGGAGGGAGAGGCCAGGACGTGGGTGGGATAAACCAGGAAAGGCAGCTGGGCTGCAAAAAGACCCTGGCTTTTGGGGTCAGACTTACCTGGCTTGAAGTTCCAAGACTGCCACAGATTGTGGGGATGGCAGAAGATAGAAAGAGGGCCCTGTCTGATTCCTGGTGGCCTGGGCTGGAGTAGGGCCCCTAGGAGGGAGGACCAGCATCGCTGGAGCAACTCTCATCCACCATTGAGAGGAGATGCCTGGGGCTCAAGACAGGCTGAGCGTCCCTGCAGAGGCACCTGGATTAAAGGACATGACATTCTTCAAGAAACGTGCTCCAGCCTCCACCTCAGGTTCTTTCCAATTCAGCAAACATGTACTCTGGGCCTCCAGGGTCTCCCCTGGCCCCTGCACTCCTCTCTCCCAACACTTTCTTCTGGGGTTATAGGGCTCTGTACCTGTTACCCTCCATGCACTCTCCACCTAGCCTCCGAGCCCCTGAGCCCCAGGGCTCCTGACAGACAGGGACAGGGTAAGCCCCTTGCCAGCTCCCCCACACTGGCCAGCATGCCGCAGGTCCAGAGGAATGATTAATGTTTCCACTCCCCCCCCCACCCTCTTTCTCTCTTCTGCCATCCCCAGGTATAACCCTATCCCAACCCCATTTCTAGCAATAATAACGGCTCTTTCTATAAAACACAAGCACTCAATGTAGATTCTTTTGAAATCCCATGCCAGCCCTGGGAGGTAAGAATTAGTAGCTTCACTTTGCAGATGACAAAACTGAAGCTCAGAAAGGGTAGGTGATTTACCCAAGGTCGCACAGCAGTACAATCTGTGTCAGTCTTGGAACTTCAAGCCAGGTAAGTCTGACTCCAAAGGTCAGGCTCTTTCTGTAGCCCAGATGCCTTTCCTGGTTTATCCCACCCATGTCCTGGCCTCTCCCTCCTTGAGATGGCACCAGGCTGCCAGCATAACCTGATGCCCACTGTGACATTCCCTCCATCTCCTCCTTTCCCTCCGCACTCACTTAGTCGGAACCCTGCCTCCCTCCCCAGCCCCTGGCCTTCTCTGTCCACACAATAACAGGATATGATCCGTTCAAGAGAGGAAGTGGGGAGGACGGGCAGTGCTGATAGCGCATTTCTGACTCTCCACTCTGTGCCTCCCCTCCCCTTTGGGCTGCCTTCCATGAGGCTGCCTCCTCCCCGAGGCCCTGCCTGCTTCAGGAGGGATGAGTTCGGGGTCTGCGGGCTTCTCAGGCCCGCATAAGTCTATGGAAAGATACACGTTGGCCCTCAGTGAGGCCTGCTCCCTGGCTCTGGCTTTGGTGACCTGGAGACAATGGACTGAGACGCTGAGACTCAGGGAGGCTCGCCTGACAAACTTTAGACTCCACGGAGTATTATCTGGAGCTACTGGAGCCTGGGGCTGGGCAGGTGGGTCCCTCAGCCTCCACATCATCAGGGCTCCACCTACTCACCTGTTTCCACAGGGGCCTGATCCAAGGCAGTGGGGCAATAGAATCAATCGAAAGGTCCTCATCAAACACTGACCGTGCTCTGCCTTGCTCAGAGTGTGGGATCGGCTGTACAGATAGAGAAACTGAGGCTCCGAGAGGAAAAGGGACTTGTTTAAGCAGCCTGAACCAATTCCAAGCTGGAACTAGAACCCAGATCTCCTAACTCCCAACTTGGAGCTGTCTCCTGCCTTAAGGCAGTGCTGCCCAGTCAAGCTTTCTGGAATGGTGGACGTGTTCTATGTCTGCCCTGTCCAGTGCGATAGCCACTAAGCCCCCGTGGCTCTCAAGCTCTTAAAATGTGGCTAGTGCAACAGAGTACCTGAATTCTAAGTTTGTTTAATTTGAATTAACTTAAATTTAGACTTGTTATGATGCTAAACTCCCAGGGAAGAGCAGATTTTCACAGACAGAGACCGAGGGACCCCACCGCCAAATCTGGGAAGCTTGGGAAGAGGTCGCAGGTCACTGAAGGTTAGCCTCCCCTGTGCTCACCGTCCAGTTTACACCAAAGGGCTGGGCTTTTGATTCTGTTGTCTCACTGACTCCTCCCGACAGCCCCCTGCAGGAGGACAGTCACTCCCATTTTACAGATGACATCACACAGGTTGAATGATTTGCTCGAGGTCATGTAGCTGAGAGAGAAGCCCAGCTGTGATTCTGCCCCAGGCTGTTCAGGAAGCCAGTTTGCTCACCCCACTGCAGGTGAACCCCTAAATGCTGCTGGGATCACTGCAGAGAGGCACTGCTCAGTTCTGGGCCATCAGGATGGGACTACCCTGAGCGGAAATCAGGGGCTCCCCCATACCTTGTGGGTGGGGAGGTTGGGTCATATGCTATTCTGCGAGTTCCCTGATATGGGGGATACACAATTTCCCCTGACTCAGCCTCACTGATGCAGATGGTGGTTTGAAGATAACGTCCCTTCTCCCTAAGCAACCCCCCCCCCCTCATCATCCCATAACTAGGTCCCGCGACAGACCCCTGCCTTTCTGAGACCCTGTGGGCCTCCGGGACCAGGGTGGAAAACTCTTTCCCACCCCATGCCCAGTGACAGCTCAGCCAGCTGAGACCTGGGAGCCCAGGGTCCTCAGCCCTTCCCAGCTCACTGCCTGCAGCCTGGGACCTGTGGTGCTCCTGGGTCCCAGGCTCTGAAGGATCCCGGGAGGCTGGGCCTTCTGCCCTCTGGCCGTTCCCACACAGGCTAGCCACGGTTCCTTCTCTCGGGCTCCGCCCCTCTCTGCAGCCGTCTCCTGGGAGCTGCGTGTTCAATGGGCTATCAGGCCTCCCCATCACTCTCACGCCCCTCTCTATTACCCCTGAATAGGTGGGACCCAGACAGACACAGGCACTCCCAGCCCTAAGCCCCCAGGCAATCTCACCCAAGCCCACCTGGGACCTCAGAGCTCTGGAGCCAGCTACCTGCCTGGCCAGTCTGGAGACTTAAGTCCTGGGAAGCCGTGACTCTGTGGTCTGGCGGTGGCACATTCTAAAGCAAGTGTCTAAACTAGGGACTGGCAGGCTCTGACCGCCATGGTCTGCGAGGCTAGGATTTGAGCCTGCTTCTAATGACAGGTACAAGCTGAGGTCTCTAAGACCCTAGGCATCATTGTGCAGGGTTTGTCCGTTGCATTTGGCTTTCTGGCAGCCTCCACAGATTCCGGGGGCGGTGCAGTGGGGCGGGCAGGACAGGGAGGTGGTTGCCTGGCGTATTTAGTTTTGAGGGAGGGGCAGGGTGGCCCACAGGGCCCTTCAGGGTCCACATCTGCTTGGTTGGGGCCCAGCCAAAGCCAGGGCTGGCCTGTCCAGTTGCCGGGAGCCTGCTGGCAGGTTTTCTGTATGATGCTAATGAGGGCAGTGGCAGGCGGGGTGGGGGGGAGGCTTGGCTTTTGTCCTGCACTTGTCCTTGCTGGAGGGTCCTCAGAGAGAGGCAGGGGGCCTCCTCAGAACCAAGTGGCTGTGATTAGCCTGCTGTCACTCACTCTGATGGCTCCCAGTGCTCTGGGGGTGTGGCCAGAGTTTCAGGGAGGGAAGGTGGGTGGGTAACATGCGTGGAGCAGGGAACGTCCTAAAAAATCATGCTAGTTCTAGTTGGGAATGAGAAGAAACTCTGGGCCATTCTTTGCCTTCCATCCACCCTTAAGGGCCTGTTGGGCTCCCCAGGCATCCCACGTGTAATCGTGCGTCGTCTCTCACTTCCCACATCTGAGCTTTTCCGTGGCTGAGATGCCCTCCCTGAATGCCCCACGGCAGGTGTACTCTTGTGTGTTCAACTTTACCCCAGAGGCTCAGATGCTGCACTTGCTGGATGCCCTACCCCCCAGGGATGGGTGTCTCCCCTACTTCTGAACTCAGAGCTCCTTGAACCATATCTGGGTGCTGCTTGCCATCAGCCCATATTTGAGTCAGGGCCTCATCTCCTTAACTGTGAATAGGTCAGTGCTGTGATAGTGTGTCTCTGGTCACTGGGGGCTCTGTCACGCCCAGAGTGTGTGGGCTCACATAGGTGCTCAGTAAATATTTACTGAATTATTTCATCAGATCCTCATGGTGAGTGGGCACAAAAGGATCATTACCTTCATTCTATTAAGGGCATTTCCAAATCTATATGAAAATGAAGAGCATAATATAATAAATGGCATGAATCCATCGCCAACTTCAACAATCACCCACATGGGCAATCTTGTTTTGTCTACGCTTCCATCCCTCCCCACACATTCTGTCTACAAAATGGATTATTATGAAGCAAATCCCAAACATCGTGTTATTTCATCTGTAAATTCAGATAAAAATCTTTACTAGTTCTTATAATTAAAAATATCTACTGAATATCCACCCTGTCAGATTGGATATTATTGGATATGAGTAAATTCCTACCCATCCTCAGAGCTCAACTCAAATGACACCTCTTTCTGGAAGTCTTCCCTGATCTTTTCTTCCCCCTTGGGAGTTTAATGGCTGCTTCTCTGAGGTTCCAATTGTATACTTCCTTCACAGCACTCACTGCTTTTTAGTAATTGATTTTTTTTTAATGTAAGGAGGAAGTTTAATGTTATACTCGAGAGCATAAAAAAAATACTCGAGAGCATCAAATAAGTGTGAGTTCAAAATCTGGATACACTTACTGAGTTTAATTTCTCTGAACCTCTGTATTCTTGTTGCTAATGGGGATTGCACTCACCTCATATGGTAAGGATTAAGTAAGTCGTGTCCACAGAACCTATCCTGTGCCTGGCACATGGTAAGCATTCCTTCAAGAAGTGGTAGCACTGCCAATGTTACATGTCTTTCTGGACTGAGCTGGAGGGCAGGCCCCAATGCTTCCTATGTGTGCCCCAGCACCTGGGACGCCTTTCTAGAAGAGCACAACGGGGACAGGCTCCCATTCACCAGAAAATAGGCAGACTGGGCTCCGCCGTAGAGTCTGAGTGCCCCTGCCTGGCCAGAGATAGATTCTTTGGCAGAGAGAGGCTCAGGGTTAACTTCAGGCTATTTAAGAGCCCTGGTTAAAAATCAGAAAGTGACTTGATTTTGCCTTTTAAAACAGATTTATTTTGTTTGTTTTTAAACTATAAGTTGTTTTTTTCTTCTCTTCCAACAAACATTTTTTTGTTGTTGTTATAGCAACTCTGGAAAGAACAGAGAGAGAAGCAAACAAAATAAAACAAAACAAAAACCACAAACTGAGCCCAGGTCACCAATGAACATTTTGTTGTATTTCCTCCCTTTAAAAAACAAAATCTATTTTGGGGGGTGCCTGGCTGGCTCAATCAGAAGAGTGTGCGACTCTTGATCTCAGGGTTGTAAGTTTGAGCCCCATGTTGGGTGTAGAGATCACTGAAAAATAAAATCTTTTAAAAAATCTGTTTTTTTCCAATTATGAAATTATGACTGATTTAACTTTTGCATGCAGCTCCAAACTTTTTTTTTTTAAGATTTTATTTATTTATTTATCAGAGAGAGAGAAAGAGAGAGCACAAACAGCAGGAGTGGCAGGCAGAGCACACAGAGGGAGAAGTAGGCTCCCTGATTGATCCCAAGACCCTGAGATCATGACCTGAACCAAAGGCAAACGCTTAGCCAACTGAACCACCTGGGCATCCCACAGCTCTAGACTTTAAAAGTCCTTTCATGTTGAAGGTAAAAGTCTGACTCCAACAAAAGCTCCAAACAGAAGATGTTCAGATGGCTTGGGTGTGGCTTGCTCTACACTGAGTTAGAGATAGTGACCATGTGGCCAGCGGAATGTGCCCATAATGCCTCTCACTGCCCTGCTGAGGTCTCCGTTCTGAAAAAGGCCTGGTTTGGGACAGGGCAGTACAGCTCAAACACTGGGTGCTGTGTTTAGATCTGGGTGCTCCCAACATTTATCCAACATCTACTGCTACCAGGGATCCAGATGCATTACCCTCCAGCCAATCCTGTGCAGCATTGCTGGGACACAGAGGCTGAGAGAAGGAGTCTTGCTCATGTCACACAAATAGTGGTGGGTGAGGGTCTTGACCCCCAGCTCATTCCTCCTGGGCCCCAGAGACTTCAGCATTGAGTCCATTCACCATTCACACCCCCCGCCCCATCTCATTCCTGTGCGCTACCTGTCTCCGCAAGCTCACAGCTCCAACTTGCATAGCTCTAGTGATGGGGAGCTCACCCCCTTCCAGGCTCTTCTTTGCTATCACTAGATACTCTTCAAGATAGGCTTTCTCTCAGTGAACTAAATGCAGTCTCTCTGTGACTCTTCTCATCCCCCAGCTCTGTGCTTAGAGGAAACAGAGCATAATTTTTCTCTGGTCTAGGGCAGCCCTGCAGATATTTAGAGACAGAGACTCCTTTTCAGGCTGAAAATCTCAGCTTCTCTAAATATGTAATAGACTAATGGCAAAATTAGTATCAAAGGAAGAAAACAGTTTTTTTTAAAAAAGATTTATTTATTTATTTATTTATTTATTTATTTGATAGAGATCACAAGTAGGCAGAGAGGCAGGCAGAGAGAGGCGGGGGGGAGTAGGCTCCCTGCTGAGCAGAGAGCCCGATGTGGGGCTCAATCCCAGGACCCTGGGATCATGACCTTAGCCGAAGGCAGAGGTTTTAACCCACTGAGCCACCCAGTTGCCCCAAGAAAACAGTTTTATTCAGGGTGAAATAAAATCAGTTATATGACTCCAAAGGCCCTGAAATATGGGACATGCCTGATGCTGGTACTTTGATGATAAGAGGTGTGAAGGGGATATGTATTCCTTCTTTATTTTCCTTTCGGCATGGAGACCTACTTTCTGCGCATTTACCTAGGCATTTCTTAGGGCTGGGTCCTAGCCTTCCTGCTCATCCTTCCCTATCCCAGCCACATTAGCCCCTCTAAGCCACTACTTCCAGCTCAGATCTCTCCCACACCCCAAGCTGCATCCGGAGATGTCCCATGGCTGCTGGGAACTCAGCCCGCCCACACTAGGGCCCAGCATTCAGCTCATTGCTCTTTGCTTGTCTCAGAGTCTCATTAAATGAATGAATAGTCTCTCCTCACCCCCAACCTGCTGCTTTTCTGGCACAGCCACCTGTGTTATCTGAGAGGGAGGAGTAGGTGCTCCTTGGACACCACTCTTCCCAATCCCTCCCTCCTCACATCCAGCAAGGCATCTCAGTCTGCTAGTTGTACCCCTTAATTTGCTCTTCCGTCTTCCCCCTTTTCTCCACATGCTGCTCTAACCCAGCCGGGCCTCCTGTCTTCTGGGCACCCCCAGACCCGCCCCCAGCTTGCTCACTGCTCCCCACTTTGTCTACTCCGTCCCCCAAGCTGTGGTTGGAGAGACCTCACTGAAACGCAAGACGGTCCATGCCATGTCCTTGCCTAAAACACTATAATGGTGTGTAAGGGAAAGACCAAACCTCTTAATAGCTCCTACAAGGCCATCAAGACCATTTTCCCCACCACGCCCTGCTCTCTGGATGGGCTGATTCCCCAGTAGCTCCTCCTATCTGCATACTTTCCCATTGGCTCTTCCCTGGATGACTGGTACTTCCGATCTTCTCTCCCCATGTCCTGGGGAGCCCCCGGCCCCACCCCTGTCACTGCCTGACAGCTCCCAGATACACATCTCTAGCCCGGACCACGCCTCCAAACTCCTGACTCAGGTCCCAGACAAAACACGTGAATCCTGCCCCTGCCCGACCTTCCCCATCTATCTATTGTAGCTGAGCAGACTCAAAACCTTGAAGCCATCCTTGGCTTCTCTTTTCCCCTCCTATTCCATATCATGTTGGCTGTCCCCTCAGAATGTTTCTAGATTCAAATCCTGCATCCCTAGTTCCCCAGCTGCTACCTCGACCCAAGCCACCTCGCCTGTGGTCTTGTGGTGGCTTCCCAACCCGTCTCCCTGCTCCTGCTCTTCTTGCTTTCCAAGGTCTTCTCTCAACACAGCGGCCACATCTTGTCTTCTGTGCTCAGAGCCTATAGCTTCTTGGCTCTGATTCAGAGCTGGAGTCCGTACAGTTTGAAGTCCTTGCAAGGCTCCAGATGCGTGGCTCTCCAGCGGCCTTTCTTTTTTTCCCTTTTTCCTTTTTAAAAAAGATTTGTTTATTTGACAGAGAGAGAGCGAGAGCGAGAGCGAGAGCGAGAGCGAGAGAGAGAGAGAGAGAGAGAGAGGGAATACTAGCAGGGAGAGTGGAGAGGGAGAAGCAGGCTTGCCGCGGAGCAGGGAGCCCGATGCGGGGCTCAGTCCCAGGACCCTGGGATCATGACATGAGCCAAAGGCAGAGGCTTAACCAACTGAGCCACCCAGGCGCCCTTCCAGTGGTCTTTCAAACCTCCTCTCCTGCCATCACTTCTTGATTGGCTAAGCTCACACCGTCCTTATGCCCCTTCCCCCAGACCTCTGTCCTGGCTGTTGGCTCTCCATGCCTGTCATGGGCTCCTCTCTGACAGCCAGACGTCTGGCTTCCTCACCTCAGCTCTCTGCTCAAGTGTCGCCTCTTAGAGGAGTCTTCCTTGACTAATCTATGTGAACTAGCCCAGCCCTCTCTGCCAGCACCCCATTCTCCTGATCCTGTCGTGACTTTCCCATCCTGCCCTATGACCTTTTTTTTATCGATTTATTTGTTTCCTGGGTAATGCCTCTAGAATGTAAGTACGCTCTGTGAGAAGTCAGCTCTTGACTTTCTTTTGTTCATTGCTGTATCCCTGCATCTCGGAGAGGGACTAGTCCATGGGAGACATTCAATAAATGTTGGTTGAACGAACCAACAAATGAATGAATGAACTTTAGACTTAATGTTAATATTAACACTACATTTTCTTGATTTCCTATAGTGGAGGGGGTCCCCTTGGCCCTCTTCCATCTCCTTTAACAAATCTGGTACAATTAGATTACAGCTTACCCTTGAACAACATGGGGAATAGGGACACTGACCACCCCCATCCCGGGCATGGCCAAAAATCCACATATAACTTTTGACTCCCCCAAAACTTAACTACTCATAGCCTACTGTTGACCAGAAACCTTACTGATAACATGAGCAGTTGATACACAGCTCTTGTATATGTATTATATACTGTATTCATATAATAACATAAATAAAGTAGAGAAAAGAAAATCACAAATCACAAAGAAAATACATTTACAGGGGTGCCTGGGTGGCTCAGTGGGTTAAAGCCTCTGCCTTCAGCTCAGGTCATGATCCCAGGGTTCTGACATCAATCCCCACATGATCTCAGGGAGACTACTTCCCTTCCTCTCTCTCTCTCTGCCTGCCTCTCTGCCTACTTGTAATCTCTGTCTGTCAAATAAATAAATAAGTAAAATCTTTAAAAAAAAAAAAGAAAAGAAAATACATTTACAGTGCTATACTGTATTTACTGAAAAAAGTTCACATATAAGTGGACCCAAGTATTCAAACACATGTTTCTCAGAGGTGAACAGTAATTAGATAATTAATCAGATAATTGTATAACATAAGCCCTATCTTAGTCGTTACTGTATTTCCAGGCCCATGGTATGTTGAGCGAATGAATGAAAGCAAAGCCAGAAGCCTATTTGGGAAACTGACCAGTACAGAGAGCCCTATCTCTCCTACTAACTTTGTGACCTTCAGTTAGTGGCTGTCCCATTCTTTACTTTTCTTTTTTTTTTTTTAAGATTTTATTTATTTATTTGACACAGAGAGAGATCACAAGTAGGCAGCGCAGCAGGCAGAGAGAGAGGGGGAAGCAGGCTCCCTGCTGAGCAGAGAGCCCGATGCAGTGCTCGATCCTGGGACCCTGAGATCATGACCTGAGCCGAAGGCCCAGGCTTAACCCGCTGAGCCACCCAGGCACCCCTGACTGTTCCTCTCCGAGTCACAGCTTCCCGAGGTGAAAAATGAGGAACAAGATCACAGCATTCAAGATGAGTGTTTAGGCCAGGGGACACAGTGATTCTAGACACCAGCACCCCCAGTGCTGTCCCACGGCTGGGGCCCACAACAGTGGGCAGGGAACAGGGCTGCGCTGGAACCACCAGGCAAGGATTGGGCTTTGGGACCTCTGCTGGCAGCTGAGCTCTTGGCAGAGGGTCAGCCCTTTAGTTTCTTGGCTGAGTGAGTAAGCAGCAGGAGAAGGTGATTGATTTTCCCCAACTGGGGGGTCCTGGTCATAAATCTCACCGGCCCAGTGGAGTCGCCTAGGCCCCAGGAGTCATATCCAGTACATTCCTTGGCTTGGGCGCTTCAGGGCTTGTCTTTTCGCCCCTTCCAGCTTCCAGGGATGGGGCCCTGTACGGGGGTGATCACCCATTCAACCTGACCGTGGCCCCAGCTCGAAGTCCCAGGAAGCCCCTGTCCAGGAAGTGCCAATCTTTCTCTAGATCTGACATGAGTTCGTATGGCATTGCTTTGAGCAGACCTGCCCTGGGCTCCTGGTGAGTCCTGCTTTGTGCTGTGGGACCCGTGGGTGGTCTGGGGCAGCCCATGGACACCCATCTCAGAGTAATCTTTTTAAATGTATAAAGGAAGAGGAAACCAATTATATTGAAATGTAGTTATTAAAATATCAAAAATATAAGGTTATAGTATGGTACTTATGTGTATTTTTATAATGTATTAAATAATAAGATCTAGTGGGAATGGAGTCCTAGTGACTCCTATACTTCCATAGTGATGAGCACAAGGGATGTATCCAGATGTCTGTGCCAATGGTGTATGGTGATATGGAAATAATGCAGAGGGACTATGGTTTGTTGTCTAAATTCTTTTTTTTTTTTTTTGAGATTTTTTTTTTTCATTTTTAAGTAAGCTCTACACCCAACATGGGGCTCAAACTCACCACCTCGAGATCAAGAGTTGCACCGACTGAGCCAGCTAGGTGACCCTGTTGCCTTCATTCTTTTTTTTTTTTTTTAAGACTTTATTTATTTATTTGACAGAGATCACAAGTAGGCAGAAAGGCAGGCAGAGAGAGAGAGAGAGAGAGAGGAGGAAGCAGGCTCCCTGCTGAGCAGAGAGCCCAATGTGGGGCTCGATCCTAGGACCCTGAGATCATGACCTGAGCTGAAGGCAGAGGCTTTAACCCACTGAGCTACCCAAGCGTGCCATGTTGCCTTCATTCTTAATGAAAGAAAATGGTCAATTTCGGGGTGCCTGGGGGGCTCAGTGGGTTAAGCGTCTGCCTTTGGCTCAGGTCATGATCTCGGGGTCCTGGAATCAAGCCCTACATTGGGCTCCCTGCTCAGGGGGGAGTCTGCTTCTCCCTCTCCTGCTCACCCTGCTTGTGCTCTCTGTTGCTGACAATTAAATAAATGAAATCTTAAAAAAAAAAAAGAAAGAAAATAGTCAATTTCAGCTAGAGGTTAGTGAAATGCAGATGTAATGTTTTCCCTGTGCAAGTTCATGAACCCCTGAGTTTTGCCCACGGGCCCTTGTGATAGGAATGCTAAGTGAAGGGGAGTCAGGTAAGAGAAGTACTGAGTCTGAGGGGAGAGAGGCTTACCACAGTCCTAACCAGCCCACGTCCTCAGAACCTGATTAAAATGTAAGTATCCATCTTAGTGTATTAACAGAGTCACAGAATCACAGGCCTTCGGAACTGGAAGGGTCAGAACCCCTTTTGTAGATGTTCCCATTGGGTGACCTAGCTCTGGGCCTCTGCTTGTACACCTCTAGGGATGGAGAGTTCACTCTTATTCCGGGCTGGGTAGCTCCAACTTCTCTGAGCAATGTGACACAGAGATGAATCAGACCTGTGAGGCTCCGCCCTCACAGCTAGAGGGTAGAGAAAAACAAGGACCCGAAAAGAGCTAAAATGCTTGCTTTATTCAGTAATCATTCCCTGAGCTCCAGCTTTGGCTGGGCCAGAGGTAGGGACTAGGTCTACTGAGACTTTATTTCATAAAGTATTTGTTGAGTGTGTGCTCATGTACTGTGCTCAGTTCCGGTGTACTGGGGGTGATATGGTTATGATGCCTTCTCCCTGGGGAGACAGATATTAAACAAATAAACACACAAGTCAATATGTAATTGCACTCATGATCATGGCTGTGAAGAAATGAGCAGGGGACTCAGGAGAGTGACTTCAGATTGGGGAAAGGGGAGGTCAAGGAAAGTCCCTTGAAGAAAAGTGACATTTAGGAAAAAACTTGGAGGATGGGTTGGAGTCCACCAGGCAAGTAGGAAGGGAAGAGTAGTGGCCCTGATGTGGGCAAGAGCATGGCTACTCTTAGGAAGAGAGAGGGGGCACTGGGGCCAGATGGGGCTGAAGAGGGGGCACCAGGGCAGCTTGTGGGATCTTTAAGCCCATGCTAAGAAGTTTGCATATTATCTTAAGAGCTGTTGGAAGCCCTTAAAGGGTTTAAGCAGGATCTGCTTGAAGGAATAAAACAAGGTATCCTGGAGCTCTCAGGCTTGCAGCAAAGACATTAAAGAGATTGAAATACTATGAGAATGAGTGAAAAAAAGCTTTTGTTTCTGTGCTCTAAACACCCTACTCCAACGCCTCCCTGCTTGTCCTCTCTGTGCCCAGATCTCTTTCTGAACCTTTCTTTTTCGCGCTGCCTCCTCCAGGACGCCTTCCTCAACAATTTAGTCGTCTGTGCTGCTCTCCAGCACAGCCCTGAGCATGCCATGGGCCCTGTTCCCAGCATGGCTGACTGTTTACATGTCCGTGTCCACCCTCTCTTCCTCCAAACCACCCACGGAAGGGGGCGGAAGTGGGGGGCTGGAGGGAGGGGAAGTTGCCGAAACTTCAGCGCCAAACCGGCCCCCTCCCTTCTCCCCAACCTGGCTGGGCTCGGAGCTGGACTCTGCCACCTGCTGGCAATAACTGTAATGGCAGGCGGCTGGGGTTGGGAGAAGGCCCCTTCTGGAAAGTCTAGGCCTACACTGGCTTTTCTGAAGGGTAAAACCATCACACAAAGTCTAGCTAGATGGAGGACCTGTCCAAGGGGGACTGATGATTCCGGGGGGCAGAGATGAGCTGGGACCAGGAGGGAGGAACTGAGTGTTGATGGAGCAGCAGCTCAGGGATGAGGACACAGAGTCCAGCCCTGTGGCACCCTGAGGCCTGAGTCTAGATCTTGGGCTCACACCAAAGCAGCAGGGGGCCCAATTTGTTACCATGAGGACCCAGGGTCATGTCCATACAGGTGGGGAGGTGATCTTCCCCTCCCCAGCTGGATGAGGACGCCCAGTGAACAGAGACCAGCCTCAAAGCCAAGTGTCCACCCACACCCCTCTTTTCCGGAACAACTTGTTTTGCTCTAAAGCTTGGGACTTTGACCTGGGAGGTGTGTTTTCCTCCTGTTGGTCACCTGATGTCCTTCCTGCTCATCCCCCTCCCCCCTCCCCCTCTACCCCAAAACCCGGCCAGCCAGGCCCCTGGAGTCCTTGTCCTTCCCCGTATTCTTTAGGGATGCTTGGGTGAGGGAGCAAGGACCCTGGGACTGATGGGAGAGGCTGGGCTACTTCTGGGGGGCAATCCTTAAGGGGGTGGTCCATCTCTTACTGGATCTCTCCTTCCTGGGTTTCTGGGACATCTCACTCTTCTGAGGTTTCTTCCTCCTGCTCTAACCTGCTCCTCTTCCTTTTTTTTTTTTTTTTTTAAGATTTTATTTATTTATTTGACAGAGAGAGATCACAAGCAGGCAGAGAGGCAGTCAGAGAGAGAGGAGGAAGCAGGCTCCCTGCTGAGCAAAGAGCCCGATGCGGGGCTCGATCCCAGGACCCTGAGATCATGACCTGAGCCGAAGGCAGCGGCTTAACCCACTGAGCCACCCAGGCGCCCCGCTCCTCTTCCTTTTTAAAGACCCTTATCATTGGAGTTGTGTCCTGCTCCTCACTTCCTTCCTTTCTCCTGCTCTCCTCTTGCTACACACACACATATACCACACACCACACCCATACCACACAAACACCACACACATATGTACACACACCATGGACACCATACACCACACATAGACACACACCATACACACATGCCACACATACACACCACGCACACATTACACTGCACATACACATATACCACGCATGCACACACACACACACACATACACACTCACATATATACACACGTCGCACACACCACACAATATACCAGACACCACACACACACTATACACACACCATACACACACAGACACCAAACCACACACACACACACACACATACACACCCCGCCCTGGGGAGACCATACATTCCTGTGCCTCAGTTACCCATGCTGTGCCACCCATGTCTCCCAGATCTAGTCCTTTACCCCAGACCCCAGATTCTGCTGCCTTCCTCCTATTTCCTTCCGGAGGATCCACAGGCACCACGAGCATCATACTCCTGAGCCTGAAGCTCACCATACCCCCACCGCTTCTGAAACTTGCTCTGGTTCCTTCAGAAGCTCTGGGCATCACCCTTGGCAACTCCCTGTCTGACCAGCCACTCCCTGCTGGTCACTGCATCCAGAAGCAGCGTCCTGTCCGCTCCATCCCCTGGCCAGGGCTCAGATGCACAGCCGCGCTGCCCTGTGCTGCCGCAGCGCTGGGTGCAGGGCTGCCATATGCGCCCCCCCGCGAGTAGCCCCCTTTCTCCAGCCCTTGCCCTCCCCACTCATTCCCCACCCTGGGACCAGAAGTGTTTTCTCAAATGCAGATCTGCCCACCTGACTGGCCGGCTTTAGGCTGCCCAAGAAGGCGTTCTGCTGTTTAGTAAGTTCAACTCCATTCCTTGCATTCCAATAGGTGATTCCCTGGCTGTTCATTAACATGAATGGTGCCTATGCTCGCCAAACTTTGTGCCAGAAGGTTCAGTGGACACCCAACTGGGGGTTATGGAGGGAGAACAAGACATACGTGTCTGTGTCATTCAAGTCTAAGCCAAAGCACCCCGTCTTGAGATGATAGTGGGTGCTCTGCCCTTGTAAGTGCGTACTGTCCTTGAACCTGCATACATAAGGAGCAGGGGTGAGGCATGACATCCGATGGCTGCCACTGGCTGAGCCATCCTGCAATGGAAAGGGTGGCCCACAGGGTCCTGTGAAGAGCAGTTCGGTGGCTTCCGTGCAGGAAGGCTGTGGAGGGACTTCCAGCCCTGACTTCTGGGGACCCTCCATTTCTGAGACTTTGCCTCAGGATGCTGGGCCCTTCTTTCCTAGTGTCTGTGGAGTCAGCCTCTCAGCCTCTTTGGCTTTCTGGGGAGGGGTGAGGCAGGGAGACTCAGCCTGACCCTCTGGCCCAGGCCTCAACAGGTCCTTGGGTCATTCTTAGCGCCTGAGCTGGAGGGCCAGGTGGATCCATGTGATCCCAGTGTTTGAGGGACCAGGGGTTCAGGGCCCCACGTTGGACCCTTCCATATGGGGATATCTTTCCTTCGCCTCCACAGCAGTGCTCTCCCTTGTCTCCTTGTGATGTTGGAGGTAGATTGAGAGGTGTGTATAATGG
Organism: Lutra lutra; assembly: GCF_902655055.1. Classification (NCBI taxonomy): domain Eukaryota; kingdom Metazoa; phylum Chordata; class Mammalia; order Carnivora; family Mustelidae; genus Lutra; species Lutra lutra. The sequence goes on from NC_062281.1 coordinate 160,459,231, forward strand.
TCTGTGACTGAGCCTCGATCTTGTCCCAGGGAGCTTCCACCCACCTTCCAGAAGCTACATCTGGGGCTGAAAGGGCAGCTGAACAGGACCAGGGCAGTTGGGTGGGTAGGGAAGGCTGGGGACAGGGCCCCTCAGGCCCTCTGGCATGATCCCCACGGGACAGGGTAGACAGGGTAGAGCTACGAGGCTAGGCCAGGGATGGAGGGACAGAAAGCCCAAGGTCTGGCCTGGCTAGGGAGGGACAGGTGAGCTGAAGAGCAGGAAATGGGCTGGGCTGTGGTGGGGATGGTCAGTTTTGACCTTTCCCTAGCCTCTGAGGTTTTCCCCAAGCTCCTGCTCCTAGCCACACAACAGATTTCTTAATCCCACTGTCAGCCTTCCAAGGCACCCTGCCCATAGGAACCATAATGTGTCACTCCTCTCCTCAGAGCCCAGGCCCCCTGCCAGGAAAGGGGAACTGACACAAAAAACTGGGGAGGCCTAGGGCTTGGAGGTGAGACACCAACTCCCCTCACCGTCTCCCAGGTCCTCAGACCTGCTTTCTTATCCAACCTTTGAAACATGACCTCGAATGCCAGCTCGAGTGGGCAGGGCACCAACCTGGAAGGCCAGGCCTGGAAGCTCATTACCATGGGAGGGAGGGCAGTTTCTCTCCACCTCCCTTCCTTCCTCCCTCGCCTTTTTCCTTACTAGCTCCTCTCCTCCAGGGCCAGACTGAGCCAGCCGTTCCCAGGCGGACGCTGACAGGCCTCACAACTGCTCCAGAAGCCCAGAAACCAGCAGCCCGAGAGAAGGCCCAGAAGCTTCCTGCAGCCATGTCAGCTCTCATCCTGCTCCTCACTGTCCTGTTCACGGCAGTGCCGCCAGCCAGCTGTCAGCAAGGTAGCCCAGGACTGGTGGCTATGGCAAGGGGGGCTGGGCTGAGTGCTGCTAACCCAGGGGTGGATGGGGTGCTTGTCTGGCTTCCCTCACCACTCTGGACACCTACAACTGGGAAGGGGAAGCAGGGACTGGGCTTGCTGGAGGAACTGCCAAAGGCAGAGACCCCCGAGCAAGGCTTCTGTCTGGATCTTGTTTTCCAAGAGTGAGGAATGTGGGCAGCAGGGGAAATGTGTGGGCTTGGACTGGAGCCCCAGAGGAGTTGACACCCAAGCTCTAGGAGCAGGAATTGCCGGAGAGATGGTGGGGTCCTGAGGACAGGGGGTCAGGGAGTGGGCCCAAGGGGCCCCTCATATGGCAGGCTTGTCCCAGGGGAGGGAGCATGCTGTCAAGGCTGGGCCCGTGTCTCTGGCTGAAGTCCTCATTGTTTCAACTTCCTGGGCTAGGGGTTGGGTAGGGGACAGTGCCCCAGGGTGGCCCCCTTCAGAAATCTGAGCTCTCCCTCTGTCTTGCTGTGTGGCTGGGAGAAAAATCACTGCCCCTTTGTGACACTCAGTTTTCTCCTCCATAAAATGAGGACAATAGAGCCACCCTGCCTACCCAGGTGAGGGCGTGGGAAGGCTGCACAGCAGGGAAGCACCACACCCCGAGATCTGCTGCCTGCCCTGAGCTGCAGGGCCCCATCTACCTCCCAAGTCTGGGGGCTCTGCAGGTGGGATTTGGGTGCAGAGAGGACGGGCAAAGATGCTCCCCCAGTAGCTTCACAGGGACCCTGAGCTAACATGCAGGTCCACTTCCCCTCTGCCTCCCAGTCTCGGGAAATTGAAGATCAGAGGGGTTGAGTGACTTGTGTGGGTCACACAGCAGAGTGAGAAGAGATGTAGCCGGGTGCACGAGCCCTGGCTCTGGGGGCCCCACACAGACCACGTTCGGCCCCTGGCTCCTGACAAAATCCAAATGCAGGGAAACAGGGACTGTGAAACAGGGTTCATTTCAGTGAGGTCAACGCTGGGAGGACAGCGGACTAGCATCTCCAGGACTGTCTGCAAAGTGCCGAAAACACTTCCAGGGTTCTCTAAGAAAACTGTGGGGCAGAAGTAGGTGGGTCCATGCAGATGGGCAGGGAAGGTCAAGTCTGTCTTTGTTTTGGGGGTCTTGCTGGCTCGGGGCCATACTTACTGCTTGAAGGCAGAGTTTGGGTTCCCAGAACTGCCCTCGGGGTCTTTGCCTGAGTGAAGAGATAAGCCAGAAAGAACTTCTTCAATGGGAAAGTTTGAGATCACTCTGGAGGGACTTGCAGTCTTTCAAGGACAGGGCTCAGGTCACCTTTCTCCTGCTGCAGGCTCTGCCCCTTGTGCTCTCTGCTCACTTCAGAGCTACGTGGGTGGAGGAGGTTCCCTGGGTGTCTGGAGAGAGTTGGCTGCAGGGTCTGGAGGAGGCAGGGAGGCACCTCCCAGGGCTGGAGCCCTAACTCCCCATCCTTGAGTAACCACGGACAGACAGACAGACCGAGGAAACAATGGGTCTGATCCATTGTTTCCTGGGGAAACAGTGAGTCCAAAGTACTTTGTTTCCGCAAGTCTGTAACCACACTGATCCGGCCCCAGGCCCCTCCCCTCTTCCCTGTACCTGGCAGGCTCAGAGGGATCTCAGAGAAGGGGTGCGGCCTTCACAGCTGCAGGAGAGCTTTAGGGTAGACCCAAGGAAAGACTTTGAGTGAGAGTGAGGCAGAATGAGGTTTCCAATGCCCAGCCCAGGCCCCTCTAAATACAGGGTGGCACCAGGTCTGCATGTGTCTTGGCCTGGACCGAAGACCTCTGGGGGCCTCCTGTTGGCCTGTCTCCTCCTGACACCCACCTGCTCCCGCCTTTCTGTTCTCTGCAGGGTTAAGTGCTCATAGGCTCACAGAGCACAGTGATGCCTGGAGGAGGGGAGAGCCCTTTTGGGGTTGCCAGTGGCTGAGGGCAGAGATTTTGGGAAAACTTGAGGGTTGAAGGTGGTGTCAAAGGTCAAGAAGGAAAGAAGGTGATGAATGGGGGGATCTCAGCCTGGTCTCTGGTCTAGTCCTGTAGGCATCCAGCCGGAGGAGATAAAAGGGGCTCAGGTTTTGAGACTTTTTTCCTGGCCCCCCGACGAGGAGAACTTGTCCTTCTGTCTTGCTTTTCAAAGGTGTTCAGTCCCACCCCTCTCTCTGGGTGCCCCTAGCTAAGCTGCTGTGCTTGTTCTCCACTCCCGTGCCCTAACCAGTGCCAGAGAAATCTCATTACAGAACAGGATCTTCCAGATGCCAGCCCAGTCCTATCAGCTCTGGCCTCGCCAGCCTTCTGGAAGTCAGGGAGAAGGGGAGAGACACACGGCTGGCAGGGCCCGGGCCAGTTGTCCAGAGGACTGCCTTTTGGTCCCTGGGGCCCAGACACTCCCTAGGGGGCCCTGCATGGGACCCATGTGGAGGGGTGGGCGGGGGCTTAGGGCTGTCTCTCCTAGGCATCTCATTCCTTTTTTGAATTCCTGTTTTCCCACTGCCATCCCTTTCTGAGCTCAGTGGGGGATCAGGTGGGTCCTCCTGGCCACCCCGGCTGTCCTGGAATGTCTCGTCTGGTCCTGGCCACTGGCAGGCCGATGGCATCTGACACAGGCTCTAGCCTTTGGGGCATGAGGCCCTTCGCTCCCCTGTTTTGTACTTGGAGCCCCTAGCCTGCTGCAGTGACCACACCCCTCTTTCCAGGCCTGGGGAGCCCGCAGCCCTGGATGCAGGGCCTAATCGCAGTGGCTGTGTTCCTGGTGCTGGTCGCAATCGCCTTTGCTGTCAACCGCTTCTGGTGTCAGGAAGAGCCGTGAGTACCGCCCCTGGGGGCCCCAGGGGCGCCGGGGTCTGGGCTGGTGCCGGCAGGGCGGGCCCCGGGGTTATGCCACTGCTCTAGTCGTGCTGAGAAGGGTCTCGGAAGCCCAGCAGCCAGTCTGTCACTGTGTGGAAGTGACACTGAGACCAAAGGTGTCTGGGACCAGGGCAGAGGCTCAGTGACTGCCAGACTGGGTTCTGTCGGTCCCCGCGGCTTGGTGCACGTTCATGGTGAGCTTCCCCCAGATGTCAATGTCTCTCTCTCTCTCTCTGTAGAGTCAGAACACTGGCCCCACTTGTGATGGGGGGTGTGGAAACCTCTGGGAAGGAAGGTTCCATCCTTCTTCAGGGTCAGGTGCTGTGCCACATGCTGGGGTCCAGGGGGTCAGCAGGACAGACACCGAGGTGCTCCCAGGCTCCCAGACCAGAAGGCAAGGAGCAGTCACAATGCGGGGCTGGGCTGAAATGCAGCCCACTCTGTGCTCCCCAACCCAGGCCGCCCCTGCCACTGTCTCTTACGAGGGGGGCCCAGTGACCTGGGGGCCAGCTGAGGCCCCACGTGGCCCCGTGAGGAACCACGAGCCGTCATGGGTGGAGAGAGGCATAGGGAGGACCAGTGAGAGACCGGCAAGGTAGGCAGGACCTGGGCCTAGCAGCAACCGATGCCCCGAACTTTGGGCTTTATCCTTCCTGCAAGAAGAATCCAGTGAAAACTTGCATGCTGGTCTTGAGATGAGGAGTGGCCTGAGCAGAACCACGCTGGCGCCGCGGGTGCATGTGTGGGGAAGGGGCAGGCGAGAAGGGCAATGACCTCCCCACCACAAGCTTGAGGTCGGGAGAGAGTCTGGCCTCTGGAGGCAGCAGAGGGCATAGAGAGGGGACCTGTCTGAGAGCTGTCCAGGGGGCCGAACCCCAGGACTTGCTGGAGGAGGACTGCTGTGTGCAGGAGGAAGGAAGGACAGGGATGGGTCCAGGCTTCTGGTGGTACTGCTCACAGAGACACGGAGCCCCCGAGGCAGATCTGGAGGCAGCTGCGGAGTTAGTTTGGGACATACTGAGTCTGAGGTGCCCGTGTGGTGACCCAGGAAGGGCAAAAGCAGTGGTCAGAGTGCCGAGATTTTGGTTAGAAAGAAGCCTCATTTTTGCACCTGAGCTAAGCTCTGCCTTGAGTGGAGGTGGACTGTGTCCACACCCGGTGCAGGGAGAGCCACGTGGACATGGGCGGGCAGACACCAAAGCCTGTTGGGTCTTGAGCTGAAGCCAGAAGGAGAATCACAGAGGGAGGCTGAGTGGTGGTAGGGGAGAGGGCTTGGATAATTCTTCTGCAAATCTCAGCCTGGGACCTGAGGCCCCCACCTTAGCAGGAAGGGTGTGCAGGCCCGTGGAGCAGGGCCAGAGTCAGACCACTGACAGGGGCCCGGCTGGAGAGAGGGGCTTCTGCTAAGGCCCAGCCGCTGCCCTTGGACTTGTGAGAAACAGTGCCTAGAAGAGCGCCTGCCTGGACAGGGGGAAGGAGGGAGAACAAAGAGGGTAGGGACCCAGGGGGCCCTACTGATGAGCCTCATCCACAGGGAGCCCGTGAACACGGTCATGACTCTTGGAAACAAGGCAGATGGAATCCTGGTAGGAACAGATGGAAGGTACTCCTCGATGGCGGCCAGTTTCAGGTGAGGGACTGGTACGGGGCTGACTGACCACCCTGTGCTCCAGAAGGACCAGGTGCTTCTGAGAAGTGGGGTGGGAGGGGGAGGAGGACTCATGTGGGGAAGAGCTCAGTGAAGGGAGGAGGGAGGGGTGCGGTGGGGGCTTTGTGAGGATGCAGGACTCCTGGGGGACCACCAGCTGAGCTGGGGAGAAGGCCCAGTAAGAGGATGGGATTGGCAGGGGAAGGGGCTCAGCCAGGGGACTGGGACTCATATGGAGGGGTGGAGGGGTGCGGTGGGGCAGAGGAACTCAAGGAGGGAAGGGGACTCTGAAGGGATGAGTTGGGGAGGCAGCTCTGTGGGGAGATGGGCTCTGTGAGGGGGTTGTTCAGTGGGAGTCCAGTGGGGGAGGGGCTTAGCCTAGGAGAGAGATGGGGGCTCAGGGAGGGCTGCTGAGAGGCCTCTAGTCACGGGTGCACCTGGGACAAGATGTGGGCAGGGGAACTCCCTTCTGGCACTCAAGTACATTTATTCGGGAAGATACTGCTGTCACAGGTGCAGCAGGATAGAGCACGGAGGGGGTGATGACCTTTGTCATCCTCTTTCAGCTCGAGTGAGCATGAGAATGCCTATGAGAATGTCCCCGAGGAGGAGGAGGGCAAGGTCCAGAGCACCCCCATGTGACCGCCGCTTGCCTGTGGCCCCCAGCCCTGACCCCAGGTGCCTGTGATGGATGCCCAGCTCACCACGCAAGCCAGCCACTCCTTCTTTGTGCAGGAACCTACAGGAAGGGGCCGACTCTCCAGCTCCACACTGCCCACCTTCCCTCCAACTGTCACCAGCCTAAGTCAGAGCTGTGTCCGGGTTGGGACTCAGCAGTGGCCCTAGGGGTTCCTGCCAGGTCTCCCACCCAATTTAATTCAGAAGACCCTTCCGAAGAGGACAGTCAACTCATCACCTCCAGCCCTGCCTCACATCCTCTCCCTCTTAACCGTGGAAATGGCTCTCATTTCTGTGAAATAAAGATGTTTTGTATTTCCAAGCCTGATGTTCCCACGGTTCAGAAACAGCCCCTCAGGCTTACAGCCGGGCCCAGTCTTGCTTTCTGAGTCATGACAGTTACCTCCCCAAGCCACCGTCATGGTGACTTTGGAGGATTACCCAGGAAACCCTCTCTGAGAGCCCCCTTGGGGTAGGGAGCTCACCTACTCCAGCCCTTGTTCCAGGCAGAGACCCTCCTGACAGTGCCCCTCCCTGACTACCCTTCACAGCTGTGATTCTGGGCCCTTCTTTGTTCAGTATCGATACCTGTCCCTATCCTCTGTGCTGCCTGGCTTTGTAGGTGGCTCACTTGCCCCTCATCCAGGCAGCTCTAGCTGTACTTAGGCTGTACTTGGAGTATAAGAGGTTCTCAGACAGAGCTTGCGCTAGGACGCAGGGAGCCCAGCTTTGAGTCCCTGTCCCCTGCAGCTTTACTAGGTAACTTTGGGAGTCACAGTCCTCTCTGAGCTCAGCTTCCCCTCTGGGGGTGGTGGTGGTGGTCAGTTTCATCACAAAACCGGAGTAGAATCATTCTCAGCAGTGCCCCTGACTCCCTGTCCTGAGGGGTGGGTGGAGTCAGGGAACTGGGTCCCAGGGGGAATGAAGCAGGAGGGAGGGAGGTGGGAGGAGGCGGCCCAGTCATCGGGCTGGCTGACCCTGGAGGCCCCTCGTCCCTGTGACTGTCATTCTTCTAGGAACAGACAGAATATGGGGTGACAGCCTGAGACAGGCCTAGCTAGGAGCAATCCCAGATCCAGATGAGTGTGGCTAGAGGGTAGAAGGCAGTCTACCTTGCCCTAAAGATCTCCCTCTGCTGACTGTCCCAACCAGTCATGGCCCCCTCACTTCCCCACTGTAACCTTTGCCCTGCTGTTCGGGGGTTTCAGCCAAATGCTCCAGGGAAGACCCATCTAAGGTCTGATTTATCCTTTCTTACCACTGAGGTCTGATTTGTAGCCTGCAGCAGAAGGAAGAGTCCTGTGCAGAATGAAGCCAGGGTCTTTGCCCCAAGCCTTCCCTTGCCTGCTGCGTGACTCAGGACAAGTTGCTTCTCCTCTCTGAGCCTCAGCTTAGTGAATTGTGACCGTGCTCTTGTGGGCAGATGCCTTCTCACTCACTGCTGCCAGTTCCAACTCTGCATATTCCTTTTTCTTGGCTCTGCTAAGAGCTCTTCTTGGCTCTTCTTCCTCTAGGAAGTCCTCCTTGACTAGACCAGAGGGCAGAGCCAGGGGCCCAGCCTCTAACTTACTGGAGGAGGGACAGAGGTTACTAGAGGGCCTCTGCTAAGGCACAAACACCCTGTTCTTCCTTTCCAGCCTCCTTGTATGAACATTTTCACTGCTTGGATTGATTCTCCTTGCACAAACCTCCATTCCCTCCCTCCCACTGCTGCCCTGAGTTGTCCCTGAGGGCCTGGGGTGGGTTCATGTCTGGCCCAACACACCCTCCCAGGTAGAAGGCAGAGCTACCATCCCTTGGCCTCCTTGCAGCAAGTGAAGCCTGGCCTCTCCCACCTGTGAGGCTGCCTAGCAAGGGCCAGTGGCAGTCGCTGTCCTGCCTGGTTCCTGGGGCAGGCCACCCTCTTCCCTGCCTCTGCCTCCCTGGGAGCCGCCTTAGCCCCCTCTCTATGGTGGAGGAGGCAGGGTGGTGGGAACTCCGGGATCCTTGCAGGTGCTGGGCTGGTATTGACCTTCCCCCCACCCCATGTTCCTGCCCTGGCAGGGGGCAGGGGGCATGGACCTGCCGGCCCCAGAGCCCCCAGCCCTTATCGCTTGTTCCCACCTGCCAGCCTGGCCAGAGGGAGGGGGGGAAAAGAGGCTGGGCCCGGGCCAGGGCGGTGCTTAATGACCCTCCGGGGCCTAATCTCAGGCTGGCAGCCGCCGAGAGGCTCAGGCTCGCTCCTGGAGGAGGCTGATAACACACCAGCTGGGCCCCCCACCATATATCGGGGCTGCACAGCTAGTCCCAAGGGGGCGGCGATCAGGGGTCCTGGGGAACGGAGCCCCTGAGCTGGGGCAGGGAGGGAGTTGAGCCCCTCCCCCATCTCATCTCCTTGAGTGACAGGAGGAGGGACCGCGCCGCTGGAGCGGTGGGCTGGCCTGAAAGTAGCCCCGCACAGGGCGGGTGGCTGGGCCTTCACGATTTCCTGCTCCCTCCCCTCCCTTTTCTCCCACTCGTCCCGGTCTCCTTTTTTGCTCTCCCAGCCTTTACGGATCTCTGTCTCCCTGAATGCACCTCTTGGTCTGTTTTTATCTCCGTCTTCTAGTCTCCTCTTCTTCTTTCCTCCACCCCGAGCTAGTACTCACCACCTCCTCTTTCCCCTTGTTTCCTTTCTCTGTATCCGATGGTTTCCCCTGCGCGCCCACCTGCCCAAGCAGGGACCGTGCTGGTCCCTTGGCCTGGGACATCCCTCGGCCTCCCTCACTGGCGTCTCACTTCTTCGCGTGGCATCATCTCTCGCTGATCCCTTCACCCGTTCTCCGGCCGGAAAGCTCAGGCCGCCCAGAGCCTGGCTGAACGGCCGGGAGATTCTCTTACTGCTAGAGGACAGTCTTGCTTTTCCTGGAACAGGGCTCGCACCTTTCCTCTTCTCTACCTAAAACTTGTGAATTTCACAGGGTTACCTATAGATTACATCCAGACTCAGGCACTAAAGGCTCTGACCGGCAACTGCTGAATTGGAGGTAGATTTCGGGGTGGCTTACTTCAGTTAGACTCCAAGAGGAACTTCCAATCTGGAGTTGGTTTCAAAAACAGGGCTGTGGAATTCTATCTCGAGCGTCACCTGTTATAGGACAGAGTGTTGGGTGGTTGGAATATTTTTCAAGATGATTTCCCTTAGGCTCAGAGTAACCTGAGCAGAAAGACTGCTTCAAGGAGCCATCAGATCAAGACTACTGCTCTGCAGAGGTGGCATCCCCCCAGCTTAGGGTACAACTGGAGGCGGGAGTGCAGAGTGGCACTCCAGTGGTGATCCCAATCACACGCCCTCTGCCTTGTTCCCTTGGACCAAGTTCACCCGTGAGTCAGATAGTTGGAGCTGTCAGAACTTGCTCTGGGACCAGGATGGGAGGCATCTGCCTATTCTCCAGGTCTGGTCTGGGGCCTGGACCTCCCCAGCTTGGCTCTCCTCCCCCATTTCCAGTCCCCACAAGTGCACGCATTGGCCAAGATCATAAACTTGAGAATCCTACAGACTCTGGCTCATATTCCAGCTCTGTGCCTCACCTTGTGGACCGCCTCGCCTATCAGTTGTGCCACTGGCTTGCCAGTAGGATTGATTCTGCTGGGTTTTCCCTGAAAGGCTGCTGGGAGGAAATGGAGATCATGTATGCCCTTATTGCCCCTGCCACTGCTGGGCCTTCCTCTGGGCTGTTCCAGCCATCTCTGTACACACCACCCTGTGGTCTGTTTGCTTGCCAGGCCTGGGAGCTCCTGGAGGGCAGGAATGGGGTCACTTCCCTCTGCATCACCAGCACCCAGGACAGGGCTGGTCACAGAAGAAGGGAAGCTCCAGGTGTGGTGAGGAAACCCAAAGGAAGGAAGAGGTTAAACCCAGTTGTTTGTCCAGGTGTGTGCTTGTCCATACTCTTCGCACACACAGGCACATGAAATACACAAGTACTCGTTCTTTCCTGCTCTCTGATTGAAGGTGACGGGGTCAGTGATGAGCCCCCTGAACACCCCCCCCCCCCCCCCCCCCCCCCCCCCCCCCCCCGCCTTCTCTGTCTGCCTATGGCCTTGGCTGCCATCTGGTGGCTCCACGCTCAATAGGAAGAGCAGATCAGCAGAGAGCTTTTGAACTTGAGCTTCAGGCTGTACTCTTCCCCCTTAAGTGCTGTACCAGAGGCTTTCCCATGGCATAGCTCCAGAACCCTCCCCCTCCCCGTCGCTGTCCCCCAGTTGTGCCCGCACCTTGCTCATCTTTCCCAGGAGACCTCCTGGAAAAGCAAAATAGAGAGAGCTTGATATGAGAGAGAGGGGAGGAAAGAGAAACAGAAGTTAAGGACGAGTTCTGGTGCTCTGGTATTGTTCTGAGCAAGTTGGAAGGTGGTGGAGCCTGGGACATTGCACTGGGCTGTGCAGGCCACGTCTCCACTAACCAGGCCTTGCAAGCTAGTTTGGGCCCGTGTCTGTGTGAAGGGCAGGGGAGCCTTTTTCCAATCTCACCAAGGCCCCATACAGCCTAGTGAGGGGCACTGAGAATGACAGGTGCGAGGGGACAAGCAGCAGTGTGTGTGGAGGGGTGGCGAGGACACATTTATGAGCATGTGGAATTGAGGAGGCCCTGGGCATGTGCAGGGATGGGCTGGAAGGCAAAGTGAGTGCACAGTTGGGTTAGTAGTTGTACCAGAGTTGGACGCCCCCTGGGAGGTTAAGAGCCAGGACTGGGTCAGGCAGCCTGCATACAGCAGTGCTCAGACACATTGTATCAAGTGACCTTGGATAAGTGAACTCAACTTATCAGGCTACAGTTCATTCTCCTGTATACTGGGGCCAGTAAATGGTATTTGTCTGGTAAGAGATGGTGTCAAGATGAAAAGAAACAATGTACAGAAACACGTTGAACAGTGCCTAGCACACAGTTCATGCACAATGAATGTTAGTTGCTGTTTTTTTATTTCTACTAGTACTCCAGGATGGGCTGAATTGTGTGCAAGACCAGTGTGCCAGAGCTAGCAAAACCCTTAGAATCATTTAGGCCGGGTTACTAATGCTGTACTATGGAATCTGAAGCCTAAGGTCATGTACCAAGTTGGGGTGAGAGTCCGCTAGAGGCTCTGCATGGCTGGTGAGGACAGAACATGCTGGACATAGCTGCTCTTCTGGACCTCTGGAGGCCCCAGCATAAAGGAGCTGGTTACATGGGTTCGTTCTGCATCACTGAGGCTGGTACAGTTCTGCATGTGGACTTTGCAAATGAATAACCAGGCTCTTGATCAGTTCTAGCTGTGAGCCCACATGTGGGACAGAGGTGGTGAGGACAAGTGCTATTAAGGTGGGGAAAGGGTCGGGGAGGAGAGGGAGCTCCAGCAAGCAGAAGGGAGAGGGACAAAGAGGGAGGGGGAGAAGCTGATGGAAGCATCTTCCAGGCCCCAAGACCTAACAAGCTGGAACAAGAGACTGGGAAGGGCCTTCCCTCCATACGCAGCGGTAGTATGGGCAGTGGTGCTGGTGTTCACACAGAAGCTGAGGTTTCTATGTGGCGGGAGAATGCTTTGTGACTCAAGCCCCATTCTGACCCTACCAGGTGGACATAACTGGACCCATTTTCCTGGGGGAGGAAATGCAGACTCAGAAAAGGAGGAGACTTTAGTGTCACAAGCCTAATTAGGGGCATTGGGCTAGCTAAAGGCATTGGGCTCTAGGCTTTTGACTTTAAATCCATTGCTAATTCTACCCCAGCATACACCCTGTGTGTTTGTGTGTGTGTGTGTGAAATGGGGAGCTAAAGAAAATAGGGAGTTTGCCATTACAAAGTTTACAGCACATTTGGAAAGATGCTGGGAAAGGGAAGAATGATTGCTTCGAGTATCTAAAAGGACTAGTCCGCATTTGCCATTTCTGCCTCTATCCTTCCCACTTGCTCCTCGGCCTCCTGGCCTCGATTCCACCCCTAACACTGCAGAGACAGCTCTCGCCAAGGGCGCCAGAGTCCCATCTTCTTGTCGCAAGGTGTGTTGGTTTATCTGATCCTTCCACTCTCAACCTAATAGGATCATGGCCATTTTCTCTGGGGCACTGCTCCTGACCCCCTGCCCTCACCTTGCTGGGTTCCGACAGGATGGTGGACTCACTTTGGTCATGGGATTGTGCTCTGGACAAGACAGCGAAGTTGGCATTCTATGAGGCAGAGCTGCATCTGTCTTGTGTATTGTAGTGTCTGGGTGCCCAGCACAGGCTCAGAATACTGGAGGTCCCCAGGACATGTTTGTTGAAGGAACGACATGGGGGCCTCATCCACTCAGTTCTTTCCCATTACTGCCACGAAGTACCAACTTCCAAATCAGTCCCATTCCAGTTGCCTCCTGCACCACTCCTTGGGCACCTTAGGTCCAAATGGAATCCCAATATTTTGCCAACCTGGGTCCCCTGTCCTTGTTGGTGGTACTGCCACTCCTCTGCCCAGGACAGAGACCCGTCTCTTCACACTAAATTCCCCTCCCTCAGTCCCACTCCTGCTCCCCTGCTTCTGGCCTCCAGCTCGCCTGGATGTTTTAAGCCAGTTTTCCTGTCTCCCTGTTTTCACTCACATTGCATGCTCTCACCAGCCTCCACGCTGCCACAAGAAAGACTTTTCCCAAACACAGCCAGGTGGGACCCAGCCCTTTACACCTGCAAGGCAATCCCCACTGCTCCGGGCAGGTGCAGCTTCGTGTCTGTGGGCATGGGCTTGAAGCCAGACTTCCCTGGGCAAATCCCTCCCTGCCAACTTTATATTGGTGTGATGTTGGGGAAATTCGTAACAAAGGTACCTCAGTGCCTGGATCTGAAAATCAGGGGTAGAATGATGCCCATCTTATTGGGTTGCGGTGAAGAGTAAATGAGCTCATGCATGCACAGAAAGCATATAGTAAATAGTGGGTGAGTGTCCGCAATGGCTGGCATAATTTTCCTTTTCCTTGTGCCTGCAGTATCCTGAGCAGCCAGTAGATGGCCACACTGAGGTCCCTCTGTGACTTGCCAACCTACTTCTCCAGCTTCTGTGCTCCTGCTCTTGAGGGCACACTTTACACTGCATGAGGTTCTCCAGCCTCCCGTTTCCTCTCCTCCCACAGGGCTTCACATATTCATGCCTGTTGTTCATGTTGACGGCTCGTGTTCCTTCTGCCAGCCTCACGTCCTTCAGGCTGGCTCTCTGACACCGCCTTCCCTTTTCATGGTCCATGTCTGTGAGTTCCTCGAGAGCAGGACATCCCCTGGACATCTGGCATAATCCCTGCATAGAGCCAGGGCTTGGTGTTTGTTGAGTGATGAATATGTCAATGAGTTCCAGCTCTGCCAATTAAATCCGTTGCATGACCTTAAGCAAATCACTTCACGCCACTAGGACTTAGTTTTCCTTTCCTTAAATGGACATTAAAAAGAGGATCTGCTTCATATTTGTAGTGAGAGTCCAGCATAAGGCCCTAGCCAAAGATCTGGCATGCGGTAGCCCCACACTTGCCATGCCCAGCACCTGCCAGTCACTCAGCACATAGTCCCATTGCCCACCAGCTGGTGCCCACCTGTGCTCCCTCTTTCCACCTGGCCCAGTTGAAGGTATTAAAAATGGTTTTACTTTGGGGTGCCTGGGTGGCTCAGTCAGTTAGTGTCTGCTTTTGGCTCAGGTCGTGATCCTGAGTCCAGGGATCAAGTCCTGAGTCGGGTTCCTTGCTCAGTGGAGAGCCTACTTCTCCCTCTTTCTCTGTAGCTCCCCCAGTTTGTGCTGTCTTGCTTTCTCTCTCTCTCTGTCAAACAGATATATGAAAATCTTTTAAAAAATGGTTTTTACCTCTTTGCAAAGGTCCTTCTTTAACAAGTAGGGTCTAGGATTAGTCTGCAAGCCAGCTGGGTTGGGCGGACCTAGGCTTGTTTGACAGATAGTGGAGTCCAGTGAGCTCTCATTTACCTGGAAAGAACCACCCAGTCTCCCCGTCCCTGAAGCCCCATTGTGCCTCCCAGATGACTGCATTCCCAGGTCTCTTTTTCTCCATCTATGCTTTGCTGATGTCCCAGCTCAGTCTGGGGTGGGGCTGGAGGTCTGATTCCTGACCACTCCCCGTGGATCTCTGACAGTGCCTGTGACAGTATGACAGTGCCTCTGTCTGGTTGACCCTTATCCTTGCGGCCCTCCCATCAAAGCTCTGAAGCAATAAAACCCTTCCTCAGGACAAACACCCAGGAGTTACAAACACCCAGGAGTGGGACGACTCCATCAAAGAAGATGAGCATTTCTTTTTTTTTCAAGATTTCTTTTTAAAGTAATCTCTGCACCCAACGTGGGGCTTGAACTCACAACCCCAAGATCAAGAGTTGCCCATTCCACTGACAGAACCAGCCAGGTACTCCAAGAATATGAGCATTTCTAAGGCTCTAATAAGTTACATGCTTTCTATTGGTTTCTGTAAGGATTGAATCCATTTATACTTAATTAGTTCTGCCACAGTATAAACAAGTAAGGGGAAGGAGAAGATTCTAGTTTGCTTTGAGCCTGAACACTTTCTAAAAGCTCATTCACAGAACACAGTGCTTTCTTTTTGCAAATGTCTGTTATCTTTTCTCCCCACTGCTTGTAACATCTTGATTACCACCAGATGGCAGAGCTTACACAATCCCTGGGAAGATGGATGCCATACCAGCAACCTGCCTTTTCCCGAGCAGAGGGAGGAGTCTGCCCAGGCTGGGAGTCTGGGTGGAGTGATCTTTGATGGGATCCCTAATGGCTAGAATCCTATCTGGAGTACAGGACTTTGGGATTCTACAACTGGCCCTGCCCTGTCTCAACTTTAGCTGCCATTTCTTTCTTGAGAACTACCCGTATGCTCCATGTTGTCCAAGCGTCACTGCAGAAGCATCCATCATTGGCATTTGTGTCTCAGGCAACTGGTTGTTTTATGCAGGTCTCAGGCAATGCAAAGCCCAACACGAACGTGCAGGCTCATTGGCTACTTGACAATATGTATTAAAGTGGAGGTTTTGAGGCTGAATTTGTAAACCAGGTATGGTGAGGCAGAAAAGCCTGCTGGCCAAGGTGGATGAGTTTGCTTTTGTTAAGAACTGCTTCCAGGCAGAATTTGGAGATGCTGGAAGAGAGGAGGTGAGGCAGCATGCTAATGGAGGGAATAGCTGGTGGTGAATGAGTTTACTTCCTGTCCTTTAGTCACCGACCTGTTCACCGAGGCACTGCCCTGGTGCCTGAAAGCACACTTCATAATGGTGTTCAGGGTCATTAGGAAATGTGTTCAAAGAAGTTCAGGTAATGGGCCTGTCTCACATGTTCTGGAAAGAGAGATGAAGATCACGTCACACAAAAAGCCTATCAGTGTCTACTGGCCCCTTTTTCTACATCTCCCTGATGCTCAAATTTTATGGTGCCTTTTAGAGCTTCTTTGGGCTCTGAAGTAGAGAGATATGGTACAAAATAAATGTACAGTATAATTATAAGTACTTACAAAGTGAAGCCACCTGAAAGCACTGAAAGGAAATGGTGTGTCCAAATTGCCCACTTCCCATCAATTGTATCACGAGGCTCTACCAAAATGCTGTTTGACTTCCAGAAGATAATTCCCTCTTCAGTGAACCTACCAGAGCTCCTACAATTCTTTACACACAATGTTCAGCATTAAATAAAAACTCAGCTGAAATGCCAAGAAACAGTCCAATTGATCAAAAAAGCAAAAGAAAAAACCTCAGACAATAGAAATAGTCCCCTGGGTGACCCAGATATTGAGTAGCCAGAGACATTGAAAGGACTATGACTGATGTATTCAGAATATAGAGGGGAAAACGAAGAATTTCATCAAATAATTTAATCCATAGAAAGAGTGAAATGGAAAAAAAAGAGTGAAATGGAAATTCTAGAATTATTTAGCAAAGTTTTGTAGTTTGCATCTATAGGCTTGAACATATTTTTGTAAAATTCATTCCTACATGTTTTATACTTGGGGCTGCTATTGTAAATGGACTTGTGTTTCTAGTTTCATTTTATAGCTGTTCATTGCTACTGTCTACAAATACAACTGATTTTTGTATGTTGACCTACTGGCCTTTGTGTTGGGGGTTCCCAAAACCACCATCAGGTTTGATGATTCACTGGAAGAACTCCGAGAATTCAGAAACGCTGTTCTACTCACAATTATAGTTTATTACAGTGAAAGGAGGTACATTAAAATCAGCAATGGAAACAGGCTCATAGAGACCAGAAGTGAGATTCATGCTCTCTTCTACCACTGGAGTCAATGAACAGCACTTGATTCTCTCAGCAATGATGTATGACAGCACATACAAAGAATGGCAGACCAGGGGAGCTCGCCTTAGCCTTGGTGTCTGGGATTTATTTTTATTGGGACTCAGGAATTTAAGAATGGAGAATGTGACTGACCTTAGTTACTCAATCTCTCTAGCCTCTTAGGAGGTAGAAATGATACAATATGACCCAAGGTCTCCACCATAAATCACATTGTTAGCATAAACTCCCTGGTGAGGTCCAAGGCTCCAGGTGTACCAGGACACTAATCAGGCAAGATATTTGAAGAGCTTAGAGCTTATCTCCCCAGACTCTGTCAAAAGCCAGTCTATTTTCTGGCTTGTGTAGGGTTTGAACATCTCAAGTCTGATGAAATAATTCTTTGGTGCACAACCTTCCATCTTGTAACCTTCCCAACTTAGTTATTAGTTTTGGTAGTTTTTATCTTTCTAAGATTGTATTTGTTTATTTATTTTAAAGATAGAACATGAATGGGGTGGGGATGGACAGAGGCAGAGGAAAAAGCAGATTCCCTGCTGAATAGGGAGACTAATGTGGGGCTTGATACCAGGACCCTGGGATCATGGCCTGAGCCAAAGGCAGATGCTTAATTGGGTGAGCCATCCAGGTGCCTCTTGGTAGCTTTTTTGTAGATCCCTTAGGATTATTTTAATTGACTTTATTTTTAGAATGGTTTTATATTTATAGAGAAATTGACAAGATAATATAGAGTTCCCATACCCTGCACCTAGTTTCTCCTATTATTGACATTTTACAAAAATGTGATACATTTTTTACAATTAATGAACCACTGTTGATACATTATTATTAAGTAATGTCAGTAGTTTTATTCAGATTTCTTTAGTTTTTACCTAATGTCCCTTTTCTGTTCCAAGATCCCATTTAAGGATACCATGTTGTATTTAGTTGTCAAGTCTCCTCTGGCTCCTCTTGGCTGCGCTACCGGAGTTTCACAGACTTTACTTGTTTTTGATGACTTTGATAGTTTGAGGAGTTCTGGTCAGGTATTTTTTAAGACGTCCCAATTAATGGAATTTGATATTTTTCTCATGATAAGACTGGATTATGAGTTACTGGGAAGAAGATTACAGACATTTTCACCACATCAGAGGGGCTATTCAGTGACTCCAACTTACAAAGTACTATTCTAGAATGAATTTCAAAATACTCACAAGGTAAGATGATGATCAAGGATGTCCTAAGAGCACCTCTTAGCTTAGCCAGAACATAGGGGATCCAGGAAGTTCTGGCTATGATGTCCTGCCCAGCAAACCACCTAGCCCAAAGGTCCTCACTGGACAAGTTTTTTCTCTGTAGATTGGAACAATAGCACCATTTAAAAAGTGAAACATGGGGAGCCTGGGTGGCTCAGTTGTTAAGCGCCTGCCTTCGGCTCAGGTCATGATCCCAGGGTCTTGGGATTGAGGCCCACATTGGGCTCCCTGCTTGGCGGGAAACCTGCTTCTCCCTCTCTCACTCTCCCTGCCTGTGTTCCTCCCTCTCTGTGTCTATCTCTGTCAAATAAATAAAGGAAATCTTAAAAAAAAAAAAAGTGAAACATGATACTGTGAGTCAAAAAGATTCAAGAACAATAATAAATCCCTACAAATTCAAATAATATTGTTCAACTGTGAACACAATTTTGAAGCCCAAGTCAAAATACTTAAAGGAAATGAAGTGCTTTGAGCCAGTTTATGTCATAGAGAAAAAATTGCAATACCCTGATTCAGGAGATGGAAAGCTTCTGACAGCACAAGTGTGTGGTCTCACTCAGTGAATTCATTAACTTCAGAACCAAGGAAGGTTTTGGCTCTGTCATTAGCTCTTGTTGAAATAGTTAAGAACAGCCAAGATAAGACAAGACGAAAGCATTTCATTGTTTCAAAGGACTCTTACTCAGCACGAACCAGAGGAAGTTACCCAAGACTGGGAAAGCACACCTCAGTGTCTTAGCAGGACCAAAGTCAAAGGCTCATGGTCTGGGAATATTTATGTTCCCACCAGTGAGAGCAAAAAACCTCAGAATTTATAAACCATCAGGTAAAGTACTCAGAGAGAGTTTGTCATAGTAGTGGGACAGAATAGGACCTAGATTTAATGCTGCGCTGGTCTAACAAAGCATGGAGGCAAGACTTGAAAGGATCACATGGTCTCAGAGTCCCTTAACTGCCCTCTTAGAATAAAGCCCCCAAATACTTATCGCTATTCACCTAGTGGCCAACGGTGGAATGAGATTATGGATCTAGAAATAGATCAAATTAGGCATAAACCAACATTTACAGAAGATAGGCAGAGTCATGCTATGAATTCCAAAAGGTACCTCCTCGAAACCAATCAGGTCAACAGACAATCTTTATCACTGCTTGTGTCAGGACTTCATGACCACGAAGAAGAAATGGTCTTCCTCATGCTGAAAAAGCCCTACTTAAACATTAAGAAACCATTCCTCCTACAAAGCATTGACAGGAGACTGGGCTGTGAGAGAAGGCGTGTGTAGGAATGGAAAAGGCCAGCACCAGTAGGTGACAGTATGACCGACCCTGGGATGGGGAGACCTAAGGGGTTTTTGGCTTCAGAGGCATTTCCAGAGGAAGATGCTAGGGCGAGCAAGGGAGATGGTGGCCAGCTATCCCTGATTTGGAATCTTTTGTTTGACTGTTTATTGAGACTTCTCTTGAAAGGTAGGAAGAGTTATGTAAGTATGCTCAGAATTTCCTGATTATTATTGCAGAGGTGAAGTAGGAGTCATAGCAGAGAGACTTCCTGTTAACAGGAGGGTTAACTTTGGCTTTCCAAGAACTTCAGACCCTAGCTACAACTTTAGTTTGACCCTGTAGGGTCTTGGTGACCTTAGCTGTTAAAACTGAATGAAAATGGTAGACAATCTGGTTAGCCTGTGGTTGAACTGAACAATTATAAAACCAATGAAAACCCAGATTTGAGGGTTTAATCCAGGGTTTATTCTAGTTTCCCCAGAGAAACAGAATATATATATATATATATATATATATATATATATATATATATATATGAAACATTGTGTGTATATATACATATATTTATTTTTATATATTTATACATATATAAAATATATATAAAATAAGGAATTAGCTCATGCTGTTATGGAGGCTGAGATGTCTCAAGATACGCAGTCAGCACTTTGGAGACCCAGGAAAGGCAATGTGCAGTATTTCATCTTGAATCTGAAGACCTGAGAACCATATGAACTGATGGTGTAGTTCCAGTCTGAAAGCCAGCAGGCTTAGGACCCAAGAAGAGCCAATTTTTCAGTCCAAGTGTGAAGGCTGGAAAAGATTGATATCCCAGCCCAGCAGTCAGGCGGGAAGTGCTTATTCTTACTGAGCTTCTTTGTTCTATTTAGGCCTTCAGTTGATTGGATGATGCACCCCACATTGGGGAGGGCAGTCTGTTCTCCTTAGTCTGCCCTTTCAAGGGGTAAGCTCATTTGGAAATGCCCTTAGACACACCCAGACACACCCAGATTAATGCCTGGCCTAGTGTCTGGCGCCTGGGGCCTAGTATCAAACTGGCACATCAGATTAACTGTCACATTCAGCAACTGATATGCAGTAAACGGTGGGGGGCAGTGGTGTGGGGAAAGGTTGGCAAAGAACATGTGACTAGAGTCAAAAGTCTGTTGTAGGAAATTATGTTCCCAGCAGTGTGACTTAGTAGAAAATAAACTTAATTCCTTCAGTCTTTGAACAGATAAAACCAACTCTTGGAGGAAAAGCAATTGAAGAGAGATGGCACAGGTAGAAGAAGGAAAGGAGAAGGAAGCCAGAAACAAGGAAGAAGATGCCAGGAAATAGAGAAAAGAAAGTAAAAGTTGTAGAACAATAGAAAGACCAAAGGACTGAAAGCTACAGGTTTCTTTGAAATGAGCACTTTGGGGGATCAAGTCATAAAATATTAATTGTAAGTGCTGGGTCTTCCAAAGTTGTTGTTGCCCCCATGGCACATTTCTAGTCATTTGTGGTGTCCCTCTGTACTTTCCAATATATTAGAAGGGAAAATAATTCTAAGGGTTTTTGATGATCTTTGGTTGATATTTTGTGAGCTCCCTGAGGTCTGTACCAGCACTGGAAGTGTCTTCTGAGAAACGGGTTGGCATAATCAAAACTCAATGTATGGTAAGCAGCAGTGGCCAGCTCCCAGGAGAGCTTTATGGACAGCACTCAAACTCCAAGTCTCCACATTAGAGTTTTAGAGGTGGTTTTCCATTCTATCTTATGAAGCCTGTGGTTGAAGCATGTTCTTGGTCTCTTCCCAGATCATCCTCTTGGTAATTCTGTTTCTGCCCATATTGTGTTCATTATACAACAGCTGTCTTTATTACCATCTCATTATTAGCTCTGAGGGTAGTCATTTCCATGATGACACTAAAACTTATACCTTTAGAGATGTTACTAACACTCACTAGTTTAGAGTGCCCCTTAAGGGCAATTGAGTAGAGAGTTGTTCTCTGGCCAGCTCGGAGCCCATATCATGGCAATTATCCCTCCTACAACCTTTAGGTAGGAGTTTTATTAGTAATGTTGGATTAGTTGAGATGAGCACTTAGCAACATGAAATCTCACAGAAAATTATTTCCTTAATTCTAAGTAATATTGCTGCTTGTCATATTCATGAAGGAGCCCAACCAGATAGTAAGGGTTTACAAAAAGAGGAATCACCTCCTTTGGGAAGCGTGTCCTACCTGACTTACCATCCCCATCCACACATGGCTGCTTAGCAATCACTTCCTTGGACTCCCATTGCACCCTGGGCAAATCTGAGGAACAATGCTCTTCACAATGTATTATAAACATTGTTTTGCTTACCTTCTTCCTCACTGTACTGAAAACTCCTCTCAGTCAAAAACCATGCCTAATTATCTTTGATGTCTTCAATTTATAACATGATTCCTAGCCCACAGCAGAGTCAATAAATGAATCAGTGAATGAACGTGTTGCTAATAAAAATGGGGGAAAAGGGTTGAATTTGAGAGAAAATTAGAAACTAGACTTTGTGACTGAGTCTGATGAGTGAGGGTGGGAGGGAAGTAGATGGCTCTCTAGCTTTAGTAAGGGTGGTTGTTAGAATCATTAAAAAAGTTAATGAAAGTTTGTTTTGTTTTGGTGGGAGAACATATAGTTTTGGTGGGGCTTTTTTTTTTAGTATTGATTTTAACTTTTCTTTTCTTTTTAAGTAAGCTCTACACCAGTGTGGGGCTTGAACTCACAATCCTGAGATCAAGAGTTATGTGTTCTACTGATTGAGCCAGTTAGGTGCCCTGGAAGTATGGTAGTGTTTTTGCACTGGTCTCAGCCTATCAATAACTGATGTGGCTGGAACAGCCCTTGTGGTTCTTATGAATGAAATACCCCTTTCAGCAACAGCCATTGGGAAATCATGAAAAAATAAAGGTTTATAGCTTGCAAGATGTGTAAATTACATAGCACAGTGAGGGCCACGTAGCAAAGTTGTGGGTAAAGAGATCATGCAGGGGCCTGGTATTTTCCTTTTATTGGGGTTGAGGGTATCTCAGGCTCATCCTTTTTTGGTGAATTTAAAATGTAAAAGTTGAATTTAAAGTACAGGAGGAGAAAAAACACGTGGCCAAATGATTAGTTATCAAAATCAACCAAAATCCTTCCAGCTCTTGAGAAGGGGAGAGGAGATCTAGAGCAAGCAAATTGCTTGCTTATGGCAATGATCCAATCATTGCCATGATCCAAATATGGCATGATCCCATCATCACATCACTTATTCTTGGCTCATATCCCATTGGCCTAAACTAAGTCACACCGTCATACTTAATAGCAAGAACGTCTGAGAAATAGTCTTTTGGGATAAGGTGGAGAGTTTTCTGTTTTTTGTTTTTTTTTTTTAAGATTATTTATTTATTTATTTATTTGACAGAGAGAGATCACAAGTAGGCAGAGAGGCAGGCAGAGAGAGAGGGGGAAGCAGGCTCCCTGCTGAGCAGAGAGCCTTTTGCGGGGCTCGATCCCAGGACCCTGAGATCATGACCTGAGTCTAAGGCAGAGGCTTTAACCCACTGAGCCACCCAGGTGCCCCAGGTCGAGAGTTTTTATTTCAGTTTTCCTGTCTCTGCTCCATCATTAAGTGAAGAGAACTTGTCTTTTACTTCATAGAACCTTAGAACGCAAGAAATTCTATCCAGTCCTGATGAACAGAAATGAAATCACTTGGAGATTTTAGATATCCAGGGAGATAGGACTTTTGTTGTCATCCTCAAAGAGGGAGTAAATGCAGTCTCTCTTCGGGAAGTAAATAAACCAAAGGGATAGACTGGCACAGAGAAGGGCAGTGTTTATTTTTTGGGGGGCGGGGGTTGCTGGTTATTACAGCTCGCCTAAACCTAAGTAATGTATTCATTTATTCATTTACGTTTTCACTGTTTGTGTCCCCTCTTGAATATAAGCTTCAAGAGTCTTGGTCTTTTTGTTCCTTACAACATCCCCAGTGGCTAGAACACTGCCTGGTGTACAGCTGTTCCACAAATATCTATGAGGGAAGGAGAAGTGCAGATAAATAATGTCCCCTGCAGTAGGCAGGACTATGAGAAGCCACACAATGTCTCACCGAGCTGTGGCTAAGATTGACGTCATAACTGACTCAGAGCTGCAACATTTATTTTCTCTGAAAATATATAGCTGTTTGTGGGCTAAACAGTCAGTAGAACAGCCAGAGCTAGAGGCCAGCTCATAATCATAGTTCATTTGTTCACTCTCCATCCATGAATTCATTCATTCGTTAAACAAATATGTCTTGAGTGCCTACCGTGCAGTAGCATATACAGAGTGAAAATGTCAACCTGTGGTTAGAGGTGGGGCCAATCTATAGTTAGATGTCTTCAGGTCTTCAGCTCCATATTCCACAAACAAATATGACTAGTCTTGAGTGAGGAAAAAGAAAGCGTGGGTTGTTCAGCACAGCCTGTTTCTAGTGAGCAGGTGTACCTCAGAACATTCGTTTGGGAGGGTGGCCTTTAATGGTGGCTAGCACAGTAATTCATATAACAGTGGGTCATTGTGGGAGAGAAGAAGGAAAAGGTCAGTGTCCTTACTAGATATTTTAAAGATTTGTCAGGGAAGTTGTGCTGCTCCATTCAGGGGAGATACTCACATTCTATTCTAAATGAATTTGCAGGGACTCTGGGTGGCTTAGTCAGTTAAGCCACTGCCTTCAGCTCAGGTCATGAGCCCAGGGTCCTGGGATGGAGTCCTGCATCAGGCTCCTTGCTTGGCAGGGAGCCCGCTTCTCTCTCCGCCTCTGCCTGCCACTCTGCTTGCTTGTGCATGCCCTCTCTCTCTCTCTCTCTGACAAAGAAATAAATAAACTCTAAAAAAAAAAAGAATTTGCAGTGCTGGGGCCACCATTTTTGCATGCCCTCCAGAGATTGGAGAGAGAGCTGTGGGCACTTTTCTTCAGGTCTTACAGTTGTTCTCAAAGAGATTCTTGTTTCTGGAGTGTTGACTAAAAATGACTAAACAAGTAGGGACACCAACTACCACTGTTGTCCCTCCTTGAGGCAGTCTCAGATGCCAGAAGAAGTAGGCTTATAATACTTTGGATCCTTTTTTTCATTTCCAGGCATCATGCTTTAAGACAGATGTTGTCAAATTGGTTTGAGTTAAGAAGAGACAAACCAGGAAAGCGTTGGCTATGAGGATGATGATGTGTGAGAAAAAGTAGACAGAGCTGGGGGTCTGGATCAGGATCCCCATTCAAGGGGGATAAGACGGACCTGCTTGAAGCATTAGCCAGCAACTGGACCATTGAATGGTGAATGAGACCTGAAGGAGAGTGTAGTTCAGGCCTCCTCTTTGAGGAGAAAAGGACAGTCAGGAGTTGGAGAGATAATCCAAAATGCAAATGTCAAATCCAAATACCAGAAGTGGAATTGTAAAGGAGAGAACAGAGATGCCAGAGCTTAAATGGGTCCCAGACTAGAGTAGGTACAGAAGAAAGTTAGTTCCAGGATGATGGCCATGAACACAATCAGTTCTCAGCATCTTGACTCCATGGTGCTGGATGTTAGTGCAAGGCCACGTTAGATTTGCTGAAACTAGAGTGCTGGAACACTGAGTACTTGGGAAGTCATGAGAACAATCTCTTAACTATTTAAAGAACTGCCAAAGCTCTAGAGTTCTAGGTCTGCTACTCATTGACTGAGAGACCTTGGATATGCCACCTGATCTCACTGAACCTCCTTTTCCTCATTGGGAAAGTGAATATGGTGATTTTCCATGCATACATCACAAAGGGGGTGGTATAGATCTAATTATGTAATGGTGGTAAAAGGACTCTGAAAACTATAAACCGATAAAGAAATTTTGAGCTGTATCTATGGGTGAAAGTTATAAAAAGGAAGGTTTTGGTTCAGTATTCTGAAACACTATTATCAATGACAGCTGCCTGGGGATGCAATAACTTCCTTCTGAACTAACAGGAACCTCTATTACTAGACACAGCCATCTGCTAAGGTTCTTAAGGTTATGAAGGCAGAGGAAGGGCTATCATTTGGGTCCAGACATGGGCTCGTGGAATCCACCAACATCATGAAATCACCAACAAACTCTGTTGGTGCTTGGGGTACATACACATTTCTGGAGAAGATCCACAATTTCCTTTAGATTGGTAAAAAAAGACCAATGATTTACAAAAGGTAAAAGAATAAAAACATGACACTTGATATTACTTACAACTCCGTTGAGTGCATTATCCTTTCTAGACTTGTAGTAACTGAGCACATTTTTTTTTTTTTGCTTATGCGCATAAGCAAAAAACATCTTCCAGTTGAGGGGACAAGAAGAGTCAGAGTATTTCATCCAGGACAATGTATCTCCTTCAAGATGCTTGACAACCCCATCCATTTCTGACTCGGGACTGAGTATTTATAAATTTACCTGTATGGCCTGTTGAAAGCTGCCCCTTGATTACTATACTTTGAATGAGATGACACCTTCATGGTTAGCACTATCCCTGATACTATTTCTATTTTAAAGGATCTGTTCCAGCCCATGATTAAATGATAGGCTGTTGGTGGCAGAGGTGACTCAGTGTGCCTTCAACATCTTTTCTCCACTCCTACAGAAATAGAATATTAAGCTGAGACAAGGTTGCCAGCTAAAGACCACATTTCCCAGTTTCCCTTTCAACTATAGGAGAGACTGGGTTGTCCACAGAGCTGTGAGCAGAGTGATGAGTACAATTTCCAGCCAATATCCTAAAAAGGAAGGGCACCTGCCTTCCCATTCCTTTTCTTCTCCTCCCACTTGCTTGAAGGTAGATGTGGTGGCAGGAGCTAGCGGCTTAGTTTAGATCATTCACTGAATCGTTCATTGACAGCTGTGCATTGAAGATGGAGAACGAGATATACAGAGCCTAGATGACCTCTGATGACCTTGTAGAGCAAACTACCCTACTAGTTCTGGACCACGTACCTCCTTACGACTTTTATATGAGAGAAAAAGACATTTTTATCTTGTTTAAGCTCCTCTATTGGGGGGTATTTTGTTATAGTAAGCTGTTACAGATGTGACCAGGACTTTATTTTCATTTCTTATCCATCCAGATGGGCAAGATCAGTTTGCTTTTACTTGGCAAAGGAAATATACTTCTACTGTTTGTTTCAGGGCTATCAAAAAATATGTTTTTGAGTATCACAGACATGCAAGTTTACATTAGTTTCAGGTGTACAACATAGTGATTCGACTTCTCTCTAGGTGATGATGTGCTCACCACAAGTGTAACTACCACCTGTCACTAGACAACGCTATTACAGTATCATGGACTATGTTTGCCACGCTGTGCCTTTTATTCTGATGATTTATTCATTCCATAATCCGAAGTGTTTTGGAACTATTTGAATTGTCCAGCGAATTGCCACAATATTGCCACTAGGGGCGTCTAAGAGGTGTAGCTTCTCTCCTTTGAGATCTCAATTTACAAATCCCTTTCTTAAGATTTTCTAGACAACGCAATCTAAAGTAAGCTCCCCTTCATTACTGTCTAGCTCAGCCCATTCACTTCCTTCAAGGCACTTAGTGAAATTTGTAATTATTTGTCTGCTTAGGATACCAGCTCCATGAGGGCAGGGGTCCTGTTCATTCACTGAATGATTATCACAAAATCTGACATGTAGTGGACATGTAAACATCAAATGAGTAATGAATCTGGAAATAATAATAATAATTATTATTATTAATATTTGGAAATCATTAAAAAATTCCCGCTCAGGCTTCACAAGAGTTGTTAACATCGGGAAACTATGTAGAATACCTAGATAATATTCAAAATGGAGGTTTTCTTAGTCAAGATTGAAACCCAGAAACCATAAAAAAAAGTTTATTTACCTTATTTCATGAAAATTTAGAAGTTCTGTATGCTGACACCATACAGTTTTATAAAAGTAGAATAATGGGGAAAGTTATAAAGAAAAGTTACAGTTAAGGACTATCATTCACAATATTAGAGAACTCATATAGAACTCCATAGGAAAAGGAGCATAAATGATGTATGAGTCACAGACAACAAAATAAATACAATTGGCCAATAAGCATGTCTTTAAACCATAAATAATGTAAATATCCAATAATAAGAAAATAGTTCAATGAATTATAATACATTCATATTATAAAATATCATGAATCCATGATTAGGAATAAGATGTATTTTTTATTAAGTGAAAAAAAGCAAGAATACTATGGATATGATCCCATCTGTAAGAATACATATATACATATGTATATATGAAATGTATATGAAAAGTTCTGAAAAAATTAACACAAAACTATTCTGTTTTTAGGAAAATGAGTAGGTTTGGTCAGGGCAGAGAAGTATAGGGTATGTGATGTGGGATTTTTACATTTTACTCTGCATGCTTTTCGAATGTTGGATATCTTTTACTGTGAGCATACATGCACGTATTACTTGTATAATTCCAAAAACTATTTTAAAAAGCAACAGAAAATATATGGAAGTCACCTAGGAAAATTCTTGGTATGTAGCATTAACAACAGCGAGAATCAAACAGAAATGATTGGAAAATCTCCCCAAATCATACAGAAACAGATCTGGGTGACACAGGATATCACCTAGAAATGGTTTTGGATAATGTGCAGTTACACAAAGACCCCCATCCCATGTACCCCTAACCCTCCCACCATATTTTGATTTCTCTTCATTTTCTTGGCCCAATAGCTGTAATTTAACTTTAAAACTCTGTGTGTGTGTGTGTGTGTGTGTGTGTGTGTGTGTGTATGTGTATATATATATATATATAAAATTGATGAATGGATATATATATCCTATATAGAGAGGATATGTTGGATATATATATAATCATTGTACCCTGGGCTGTAACATTAGGGGAGTTTCTTCAAGTGTAAGTGGACCCCGTTCTTGGCTTTGAGGACAATCTGGTGCAAGAAGACAAGAGGTCTGGTGGGGTCTGGAGCCACCTTGAAGTGGAGTAGAATCAAGGCAATGGCCACCTTTAGCTCAATCATGGCAAAATGCTGCCCAATACAATTCCTGCAGACACCAAGGGAAAGAAAGAGAGACCTTGAGGAAATGGTAGTTGTTTCTGACTCTTTTGTTAAGGTGCTAGAATAATGAATCTACTGTTCACAGTAAAGCAGCATTTTCACACTAAACGTCAAGGAGAGTTTTGAACTTCTCTTATCTCCTGCAAGAACATGAACTGAGAGGCTGTAATGTGATGCCCTCCCTAAAGAAGGTGACACTTGGAGATGCTTATAGAATTGTTTCTCCTGTGAGGATGTAGTGTAAAACGTGGTGACTATAGTTGGTAACACTGTAATGTGTGATTGAAATTTGCTAATAAATTTGCTAAGTTCTACTTAAATATCCTCATGCACACAAAAAGAGAGAAATTGGTGAAGGGGAAGAACCTTTTCACAATGTATGCAGATGGTGAATCACCATGTTGTACGTTTTAAATACCTTATAATTGCGTTTGTCAACTATACCTCAATAAATTTGAAATTAAGGGGAAAAACAATTGTTTCTCCTGCATTGGGGGGTGGCCTGCATGGCTTATGAGCAAGTCTGCATTGTAGGGTAACTTTCTGAGGCATGGGTGTATAGGATGTGACAGAGAAGGGCCTTGTCCTTTGTGAAACTAACTGGTCTTTTCAGGAGCTCAGATAAGTACCATGATCTACCTCATAATCTGGTGAGAAGATAGGACTCCATAGGAGAATATATTGAGTTGAGTTACCAAAGGAAGAGTGCTGTTTCCAAGTAAACATTTCTGTGCATTTTTAACAACTTCAAATTGTTCTTACCTTGGTCCAGCTGAGAATGGTAAGAAGGAGTGGGGGTGTCTCTGATCAGAATTCTCCTGGGAGAACCTCAAGGGGTCAAAGACCTAAAATGACAGCGCAATCCCACCACCATCCCCAAAACATCATTAGTGCATTTCTTAAGCTACTACTTAGCACGAATCAACAGAAATATATGATGAACCACATATGTACCAGAACACATGTGTGTTCTGGTAGCCACATTTTTATTATTTTGTTTCATTTATTTGTCAGAGAGAAAGACAGAGAGGGAGAGAGCACAAGAGAGAAAGAGGCAGAGGGAGAAGCATACTGCTCACTGAGCAAGGAATCTGAGGCGGGACTGGATCCCAGCACACTGGGATCATGACCTAACTCAAAAGCAGACGCTTAACTAACTGAGCCACCTAGGTGTCCCAGGTAGTCGAATTTTTTAAAACGTGAAAATAATTTGAATAATAGAATTTATTTTGAAAAAAATTATTATTCCAACATGTGCTCAATATAATAATTATTAAGGCAATATTTCACATTTTCGTACTATGTCCTCAAATTCCAGTGTGTATTTTACATTCCCAGTATGTCTCATTTCTGATTAGCCACAATTTAAGTGCTCAATAACCACATATGGTGAATAGCTACCACATTGGACAGGGCAATTCTAGACCTGCAGCCCTTGTTTGGTCTCCCAGTAGACTAATATGCTACCCAGACCAAGTATGGAGAAAACAGAAATGTTAGGGTCAGTGATATTATTTTCACTTTGGTGGTAAGAATGCACCTACTTAATTTATCCAAAGAAAACGAAAACACTAATTTGAGAAGATATATACATCCCTAATTTATTGTAGCATTCACTTATAATAGCTAAGATACGGAAGCAACCTAAGCATCATCAATTAAAGAATGGATAAGGAAAATGTGGTAGATAGAATGGAATATTACACAGCCACAAAAAGCTTGAGATCATGCCATTTGAAACAACGTGGATGGACTTAGAAGCTATTATGGTAAGTGAAATAAGTTAGACTGAAAAAGACAAATACTGTATGTGTCCACTCATAAGACGAATCAAAAAAAAAAAGGAAAAAACCAAGTGCATAAACAAACACAAAGCAGAATTAGACCTATAAATACAGAGAACAAACTGATGGTTGTAGGGGGTTGGACAAAGTTGGTGAAGGGGAGAGGGAGATACAGGCTTCCAGTTATGGAACGAATAAGTCACAGGAGTAAAAGGCACAGCGTAAGGAATATCATCAATTACATTGTTATAGCGATGGAATGGAACAGGTGGTGGTCACACTTGGGGTAAGCATAGCATCAGGTATCAGCTTGTCAAATCACTAAGTTGTGCCCCCGAAACTAATGGAACATTGCATGTCAACTATACTCAAAATTAATTTCAACATTAAAAAAATGCACACACTTAGAAGTCTAGCCAAAGGGATTACATGATCAACTGTAACTGAGACATGCAGTCCACTTCATGTTACGCATAAGATATCTTAAACCCTAGCCACTTATGTGAAAGGAAATGTCTGTGGGTGTTGTGAGTGTTCAGAGTTTAAGAACATTGAATCAAGGACTATGGTTAGCTATGTGTCTTCTTTTTAACTCTCTAGATCCTCTCTTCTCTCTTTCCTGCTCTGCTCTAGGCTCCAAGAAGCGGAGCCATATAGTTTTCTGTTGGATTTGGCTGATAAAAGACATTGGTGATCTGGAAGTTAGGTGGAGAGAGCTTTTGGGTTATTTATTCCCCGGACCTCACCCTACCAAGCTTCCTGAGCCTGACTGCTCTACTGAAGGCCTAACTCCTGCCCAGGATCTTTTCCAGCATAGCAATCTCTCTCCTGTCATTGTAACCCTCACCAGGCCCAGAGGTGGGAAGCCCTTCAACATTGTATGCTCCATGTTGCTTTGACAAATCCTACCAAACCTTTGTAAATAGTTCCTTTATAAAACTCTCCTCAAAGTGCCCAATTTGAGGGTGTCATCAGTTTTCTGCCAGAATTCCCACAGTTCCATCCAGCAGAAGAGAGTCTGAGTTGCCTGCCTGGCTACATGGATAGTCTACACTCTTGCAGATGTCTAGGTGAGTGGTTGGTGGAGCTCGCTAAGTAAATGACTGCAGTACAGATTGCAGTTTGGAAGCAGATTGTGTGGCATTATGTCCCTCTGTTCATTCAAAGCAAACATAAAGTAGGAATAGGGGGAGGGGACAGGTTTTTTCTTTAGGAGGAGAGTTGAACATTTTTGGTCTTTATGTTCATTTTATTTGCTTTGTGTCGTTTGCCACATCCCTGTTGTGCTAACAAAAAGTTACTTGCACAGCATTTGTTTTTTGAAGTATTTACATGTAAGACAGTCATACCTTTGGATTTTCCCAGATGGCAGGGTTGTGGTGAAGGCCCCAAATATTGAGAACCACAGTTATTCCTGTGAAAGGAAAGAAACAAAAAAGATTACAGGAGGTAGAACAAGTTGAGGTAGAGCTACTGTTACACCACTCTTCAATAAGAATTTTCTTCTTGAAGGGAATGAGCTAGCTCCTGGCAGAGTTTTGTGTGCCATCGCTGATGTCAGCAGTCAAGGACCCATGGGAGGATGAGGCTTGAATGACACCTTAGTTTTCAAAGCAATGACTTATTTAATACCTGATTCTATCTTAAGGAGCTGTTGGTATCATGTCAGAATGATATCTGTTAATGGACAATATAGCACCCACCAGAGATAGTTTGGGACCAGAAGAACAGAACCACAATTCCATCATGTAGGTCCAATGACAAGCTTCTTTTGGTTCTGTTCGTAAGTGGAAGGGAGGAAATTTTGGCAAGTATCCACATGGTTTGAAGATCAAAAAAGAAGAGGAGAGGGTAGGGAGAGGGAAGTGGGGTTATGGACATTAGGGAAGGTATGTGCTATGGTGAGTGCTGTGAAGTGTGTAAACCTGGTGATTCACAGACCTGTACCCCTGGGGTTAATAATACATTATACGTTAATAAAAAATAAAAAGTTAAAAAAAAGAGGAGAGAGATTTTGAAGATTATTTGATTACCATAAAAAATTCTGGTAAGTTAATTCTGGATCTGTCAACAAAGTCACAGTGACAGGCTGTTGGTATTTGCTACAAGCAATCCTGTCAGCTTGTTTCCAATGGCAAGAGTTAACAGAACACCGAAGCAGACATGTGAAGGCTATCTCATGTGACACCCTTCTGCCTTCCACTCGCCCTGTTCAGAGACCTGTGCTATGAAGAACACTGGGTGAGGTGTGGGGCCTCTATGCAAGTTTTAATTCTGCTCATCTGCACATTGGGGTCTCCAGTGAATTTTTGGCTACACCATGTGTGTAGTGTGCTTTCAAAGTGCTTTGTAAACTGAGAAGCACCATATAAATGTCTGTTAAGATCATGTTCCAAGGGCAGGAAAATGAGATAATGTGTTTGAAGGTTCCATGTTAACTCTTAAGTGCTGCATACTTATAAGAGTAATATTTTGATGATAATGCAGCCAAAGACCCCACCATGGGTCTTCTAGATAAATATAATGATGCTCATCTCCCATGAAGTCTCACCTGGGTCTCAAACTAAGCCAAACAAAGATTATTTTAGAAACAATGTCCTGTGAATGAAGAAACCCTGAGTTGGGATTCTAGCCACCCAGGTTCTGGGCAGAGCTTCTCTGCAAATGGCTATGTGCTTTTGAGAAAGTCTGGAAACCACATCTGATCAAAGAATTACCCACTGAGTTCTTGATAGGCACCCACTCTAAGCCAGACTTCCTTAGGTTTGTCTTTTGACTCCTCTAAGAGCTGAGGACTGTTGAGGCCAGTCTTTGTCGCTGTGGTCGCTAGGATCCCCTGGTGTCTAGGAACTGCTTAAGAAAAGAATGCAAAGACCTGCAGGCAGGGAGCGTCCATCTGGGAAGGTAATAGGCTTGCTGAGCTCTCTGGAAATGGATGGGACTGGAGGCGCCAGTCGGAGTGACTCCTTGATGCACATTGTGGTGTATGACATTTCACCCAGCTGGTCCCTGTGAGGACAAGGGAAGGAAGGGAGGGAACTCAGTCTCCATATCTAGTTTGTAAATAATGATGTTTTCTTCCTCTTTGGTGTTTAGTCCTGGTAAATATCATCTCTAGGTTAAAGTTATTTTGCAATTGGCTTATGTAATAGAATGTGAGACTCTGCCTCAGGATCAGCTGAGGTTCCAGAGGAAGAGGGACCAAACAAGTATCCGTTATAAAGTGAGATGCTAATCTACCGGTAAAGGATTTGGTAGGGAGATTTCTGAAACCTGATTTGCAACTCTTAGCTCACCATATAAGTCAAGAATGTAGAATGACTAAGGACTGAAGAGAGAGGGCTTAAGAGTTTTGAGAATAAAAAAAAATATCCTTTAAAGAGCATTGTTGGAATGCCTGAATGCTGTGGAGAATGGAGGAGAGTCTCCCAACCATGTTAGGCGAAGAGGGGCTTCTTGGGTCACTTCGATGATCTGACATGTACCCCCTGAGTTTGGGAAACAGAGGACTGATAGATCACAGAGGTCTGTGATTCAGAACAGACAGGGAGTTGGGGGAGAGCAACAGCGACAAACAAGTCGGGAGTACTCCAGTGTGCTGTTTAGGCCAATGAATTGGCAAGAGTCAGAGCTTCAGAACCAGCTTGAAAGGAATTCTGAGGATAAGAATTCCCTCGTTGCCCTGTGAATCACCATGGCAAAGCTCCAGTGAGGGAACCTCCAAGAAACTCACAGATGTACCCATTGTGAGTGAAAGGAAGCACTCACTAGCCACCCAGCTCAGAGGGCAAATCACCATAGTACCAACCCCCTTCTCCTCCTGGCTCCCTCCTGGGACCACTTTTAGAGGGGTCAGAAACAGAAGCTACTGGGTTGGGGAGGAACTGGTCACTAAAAAGAAGCCAACCACAAACCCTCACCCATCACTGGCTTCCAGACCCAAAGAAATGCTGATCTGGGGTGGAGGGAGAGGATACAAGTAGATATGAATTTGTACTTTTCATTATTCCACTGGACCAGACAGCTTCATTACTGAAATGAGACTGCTCTTTTAACTTAAATGGATGGGAACTCTTTGAGATTCACTCAAGATTTCACCCCAGAGATGAAAAGAACTTGTCTCACACAAGTCTGAAATACCAGAGGGAGAAGAATAAAGTTTTTTTTTTTTTCATCCTAGCCAATCAGCTAGTCATAAAATGACTGCATATATTCAGTATATTTGCTTTATTGTATTTCTGTTTGCTTTTCTGATTACTTATTTTGAATGCAGGCTCTGACCATTCAGTAGTGTGAAATTTTCATTTTGAGCTCTTTCCTCTGCAAGCTCAGAATAAAAAAGGTAATTCTGCTTAGCCTGGCACTTTGCATATTTTAGAAACACAAAGTTGTCCATCTTAGCCCTAGTGCAAGAAGAAGAGAGGAATTTTAACCCAATGCCGAAACGGCTGACAAGTCAAATGGAGATGTTGATCAACTTGCCAGTTTTTTCAGAAATTGCTCCTTGCAATGTGGTTTTATTGTCTGTCTTAAAGAATTATAAATTTTCAGCATACTACGTATAAATTTCATTAAATGTGAGTATAGGGCCATATTATGGAATAAAAATTTATTTTATATAAAATTATTTTCCCTTCTCTCATTAAAATAAGTCGTACTTAATAGATCCTTTGGACTTTGTTTTCTCAGCTGGCAAAAATTTCTTTATTGTTTTTACATTTCACACACACCAGACAAGAATGAGAAAGGCCAATATTGGGATTGTATACATATACACTCTAAACAGGTTAAATATCCAATTAATGTTAATCAATGAATAAAAAATGACTAATTAACACTATATTTTGTGCTATACAGATTAAACCTTTAATTTATGGTAGGAAATAACTATTACTTCCTTAAAAAAAGTAGGAGCTCTACCATATCTATATAAATCCAAATTTTCCCTTGCAAATATTCTAACTGAGCTGAACTTTGCATTTGAAATATGGTGTTTTCTCCCTACTCCTGGGACTGGATAGTCCTTATCATTTTTATCTTTCTGTCCCTTTGGCCAGCAAAGCAATGGTAAGTGAAATATCTAGCTAGGGTGAAGAATGTGTTTTGAATCAGAGATGTGTTTTTCTGTCAGACAGTGTCTCAGGGGCAAATCCATGACCTGGGCACTGTTTGAACAGCCAGATAATTTCAAAGTCTTTCAAAATGGTGTTGACATTTTCTACCTGGCTAACTTATCCTATAAGAGGCAGCTTGGGCGTCAGATCTCCCAAGAAGTCCCCTTGTGTCCCTAAAACCAGGTCAGGTGCCTGTCTTCTGATTTTCTGTAGTAGCCAGCACACTCTCTCGCTACCCTTATCAGGTTATATGGCAATTATTCATATGGAGGGCTGTCTCCTGTCCTAGGGTGTAAGCTCATTGAGAGCAGGATCTACACCAAATCTGGAACATTTCCGAAGTGCCTCAGTACTTAGAATGTTCTCAGTCCATAATCGCTGGACTTAACTACAGTGTGTATCCTTTAGTACTATGTTCAAAGTCTGAGCCAGTCCTGAGGAGTAAATGAGATGGGAGGGAATGACTACAATGGGGGCTTAAATGATATGGGTGCTTGCTGGGGTCTCAGAGAGGAGACGCACCTGAGTCTTAACATTCAAACTCTGAATGCAAGTCTAGGGATCAAGTCCCCTTTTCCAGCATACCCAGCCAGGTGAAAGAAATGGGATGTTACACACCACTGATTAGAAAAACAGTGAAGCAGTTAACTTACAATGAGTGAACTTCTTTGGCAAAGATATAGGGATAATTTGGGTCTTTCTAGAAAACAGGCAGAATAGTAGCCTGCCTGTTCTGTTTCTACAGGCACATATCTTGAAGCACAATGGTCACCAAGGTACCAGAGGAGAGAATAAAGCAAAACGCATGGAGAGGAAGCAAGATGAAATGTTTAAGAATGCAGACTTACCAGGTGATAGAAGACCCGTCCCCCAGGATGCCCCTGATCTCCTCCCGGCATCTCTCTTGATGCTCAGGGTTCAGAGCCAGGTAGTAGAGGAGCCAGGAAATGCTCCCTGCTGTGGTGTCATGCCCTGCCAACATCAGTGTGTTCACCTCAGACCTTAGGTCAGTATCTGAGAAGCTGTTGCCATTTTCAGCCTGGAAGGTACAGTAGGGAGATGTTTCTGCAATGTCAGTTTATAGATATCTGCAGCCCCAACCAAGATATGGCTTTGGCGGGGGGACCACTAGAGTTTCATATGAGAGTTTCAATTTTAATTCAGTTCAACAAATACATAGTAGGAATCACACTTTGACCAGAGTACAAAGGAGAATCAACATTAGATAAGGAAAGCAGGCCTTGCAAAGAGCTCCTTGATTCATCCTGCCAGATTTACGCAGATTCCCCAGCACCTCCTCCTCAACATTTTACCAACTTACGCTATGACCCATTTTCCTGTGCTTCCCTACACTGCCATGTATCTTTGCAGTAATCAGCAAGTCCTGTCCAATTAGTAA
This sequence comes from Lutra lutra, assembly GCF_902655055.1. NCBI lineage: Eukaryota > Metazoa > Chordata > Mammalia > Carnivora > Mustelidae > Lutra > Lutra lutra. The sequence continues at coordinate 160,495,482 of NC_062281.1, forward strand.
AAAATTTAGTCTTGTCCGACTCTCTCTAGTGACAGAATTACAGACTTCTATCTTCACCTCAAATTGCATGGATCCAACCCATCAATTCGAAAGTATTGTTAAATTTAGCTGATCAATTTTCCTCTTGTCTCCCCTCCACCTCACCCATCCATTCACCTGCACAATTAACTACATATATGAGCAGCCTCAGACATTTGAAAAATATACCTGGGCAGAAAGAATAACATCCAGAAAATCCTGGTACTTCTGCTTCTGAGTACTACCATGCTTCTTTTCATCTTTCAGGAACTTCTTTCTATCCTGGATTAGGTTTTCTGGGACAGAATAACAATTCCCCATTAGCAAAGTGACAGCAAAGTTAAAGTAAAATTATTACAGAGCAAGCCATGGCCTACAAATAGCTTCAAATCATACCTAATTTCCTGATCTCAGAATGGGTACATTGTATTTCAATAGATTTAACTTTTGCAGATGTTTGTTCTCCCATCAAATGACAAACTTTGATCAAAGAAACACAATACACTTGAAATAGACTTTATATAACTAGGCAGGCGATATAATAAAGATGGTTTCAAATGCAGGTGCAAATGGTCAAACATTGTTTTCTTTCTCAGTCTAATATTTCATTTTCATGGAAAAGTTATCAAATGAAATGGAAGACAGGCAAAGAAAAACTAGTTATATCTTCCGTATAACTGAAGGGGCTTAAAAGAGAACCCCACAGAAATACAAAACAGAATACTAAAACTATAATTCAAGAAAGCTTTCTGGAAGTGAAACAAAATTTAAATGTACACCTTCAGAGGCCCACCCTATCCTTGGAAAAGTTAGAACAGTTTGAAAAGTTAGAATAACCAATACCAATATATACCCTAGTAAAACTACTCAATATTGAAGACAGAGAAAAGAAAATCCTCAGAGACTCCAAACAAAAAGACCAAATGACTTTTAAGGGTAAGAAAATTAAGGCAGCATCATACTTCTCAAGAACAATAAAGAAATCAAAGCAAGATTAGAGCATTTTCAGGATGCCTGGGTGGCTCAGTCAGTTAAGTGTCTGACTCTTGATTTTTGTTTTTGTTTTTGTTTTTAAAGATTTTTATTTATTTGACAGACAGAGATCACAAGTAGGCAGAGAGGCAGGCAGAGAGAGAGGGAAGGGGAAGCAGGCTCCCTGCTAGGCAGAAAGCCCAATGCAGGGCTCAATCCCAGGACCCTGGGATCATGACCTGAGCCAAAGGCAGAGGCTTTAACCCACTGAGCCACCCAGGCGCCCCATGACTCTTGATTTTGGCTCAGGTCTTGATCTCAAGGTTGTGAGTTCAAGCCCTGCATTGGGAAGATTAGAGCATTTTCAAGAAACTCAAGGAAACAAAGTAGCAGTAAATATTTTATATCCAGGAAAATTGTCATTCAAGCAAGTATGAAGTCTACCAAAGAACAGGTATAAACTTGCACGAACTCAGACAATACTATGCTCATGAGCCCATCCTGAGGTATCTAGTGACTGAGCTTCATCCAACCAAGAGATGACTAGGAAAACTTCAATAAAGAACTGAGGTGTGCAATTCATAGATGGAATTCTAAATCTCAGACTAAAATAAGTATTGGCACATGGACAGAAGAATATCACATAAACACTAAGAGTGAAAATAATTCAACTAAAAATAGGAGAAGGGAGGGAGAAAGGGGAAAGTAGAATAACCACTAATTGTTGGGGGCCTTGCACATTTGATCTTTCTTCCCTCTGGACCTGAGGCCTCTGCTGCAACCATGTTACTCCAGATCTTCAGTCAGACCAAGAAGCATCTGAGCTTGATTCTCATCCTTATATTTATTGGAGTGGGAGGCACTGGAGATTTCACTTGGCATTGCTTAATCCAGATGTCAGTGGGGATAAGAATATTCCAGATCCTGAAAAAACTGGGCCCCCATAATTAATACACGTTTGGCTCAGTGAATGTAGATCACAGCAAACTGAAGAAAGAAGAGGCAGACTTCTAAATTAAGTCTTTCAATATAAAGCTGTTCAGAATGAAGGCCTTCCAGAAGCCATTCTCACAATTTTCCACTTATCCAAGAAGTATTTCTTCTCTAAACATGTGAAATCATGTTGGTGCATTGTGCTGGGGTTTACACTGATTAATAAATATATGAAGTTTGAAAAAAAAAGACCACTAATAATTGTATAGGTAATAAATGAAAATAAAAGGGAATTATTAAAAGCTGACAAACCATCAACTAACCCGTCACAAATGACAAATACTATATGATAGAATACTTAGTCAAATTTGTAGATAAAGAAAGTGGAATGGTGGTTTCCAGGGGCTGAGAAAAGAGTATAAAGAGGGATTGTCATTTACTATATATGGGGTTTCAATTTTGCAAGGTGAAATGAGTTCTGGAGATGGATGGCGGTGGTGATGGCACAATAATGTGAATATAATTATTAGCACTAACCTGTACACTTTAAAAAGATTAAGATGGTAAATGTTATCTGTATTTACCATAGTAAAAATGACAAGCCGGAAGGGAAAAGTGTAAATAAGGGAAAGGAGAAGGATTTATAGAAGGACTAAACACTATGGTAGCCAGAGAAAAAAAATATACTTTCTTAAATATCAAAAGATATATTTTAAAAGAGCAAAGAAGACATACCACATAGAGAAAGGAACACAGTGTACTGAGTTGAATAATGTCCCCCCAAAATTCATGTTCACCCAGAACCAGTGAATGGTTATTTGTTAAGGAAGCCTTTGGGAAACTAATACATACAGTAACTATAACATAATACACATAGTAAATCATAAAAATACGACAGTGTTGAGTCCGAACATATCAGGCATTTCAACAAATAAGAATGGGAATGACTTGTTTACTACAGTAAACATGTTTTCAAATAGACTCATAAAACAAAATGGAACTATGTGCTACATGTAAGAAAAACACATAAAACAAAGCAATTGAAGATATCTACAAATAAAGGGATGGACGAGGATATACCAGACAAATGAAAGTAGTAAGAAAATTGGGGTTGCAATCCTGATATCAAACAAAATAGAATTTGAACAAAAACTCACTAAAAAGGAGGCCAGTTTTTATTTATTTATTTATTTATTTATTTTTATTTTATTTAAGATTTTATTTATTTATTTGTCAGAGAGAGAGAGAGAGAGCACAAGCAGGCAGAGCAGCAGGCAGAGGGAGAAGCAGGTTCCCCGCTGAGCAAGGAGCCTGATATGGAACTGGATCCTAGGACCCTGGGATCATGACCTCAACCAAAGGCAGATACCTGACTGATTGAGCCACCCAGGCATTCCATAAAGGTCAGTTTTTAATGTTACAAGTTAGGATATCACAGGGCACCTGACTGGGTTGGTTGGTAGAGCATATGACTCTTGATTTCAGGGTTATTAGTTTGAGCCCCACACTGGGTGTAGAGATTACTTAAAAAATCCAATCTTAAAAAAAGTCATGATATCACAATAATACTTATGAACATATAAATACACCAAATAACACAGCAGTACCTATTTAAAGTAGAAACTATAGGAAATGCAAGGAAAAGTAGGTAGAATCACACTAATAATAGGAGTCTTCAACATACCACTCCCAGTACAAGATAGGTCAAGTGGACAAAAATAAGATATAGAAGATCTAAACAAAATAATAAGGCAGAACATATGGGAGAAAATATCAGATGTATACCCAATAATAGAGAATTTATCTTCTTCATAAAAGTGCATGGAACATTTATGGAACTTGATCATATTAGACCAAGGAAAACATTAGTAAGTTCTGTAAAATGGAAATACTACAGACAATGCTTTCTAATTGCAATACAATAAACTTAGAAATTTTTAAAAAATAAAAAAATAAGACAGCTTTTCACCTAGAAATTTATAAGCCATCTATTAAACACTTATTGCATGAAAGGGATATATAAATTGAAATTAAAGAATTTCTGAAAAAATAATGATAAAAAAACATTACTTATCAAAATACATGAGATATAATCAATGAACAAAAGAAAATCCATAGCCTTAAACACACACAGCAATCAGAAATATAAAAATCCATTCTAAAACTCTTATGGAATCCCAAGGGACTGCAAAGAGTCAAACCATCCTGAAAAAGAACAAAACTGAAGGACTCACACTTCTTCCTAACTTCAAAACTGACTACAAAGCTATGGTAATCAAAAGAGTGTGGTATCAACATAAAGATAGACATATACTATACAAGAATGGAATACAGAGCCCAGAAATAAACATATATGGTCAAATAATTTTCGACAAGGATACTAAAACCATTCAATAGAGTAAAGGACAGTCTTTTCAACAAATGTTGCTGGGAAAACTGGACATCTACATACAAAAGAATGAAGTTAGACCTTAGCTAATAGCATATTTGAAAATTAACTCAAAATAGATCAAGGACCTAATTATGAGACCTCAAACAATAAAATTCTTTAAAAAAAATTTTTTTTTTTATTTGGGGGGAGGAGTCAAGATGGCAGAGAAGTAGCAGGCTGAGACTACTTCAGGTAGCGGGAGATCTAGCTAGATAGCTTATCTAAAGATTACAAACACCTACAAATCCAACGGGAGATCGAAGAGAAGAAGAACAGCAACTCTAAAAACAGAAAATCAACCACTTTCTGCAAGGTAGGACTGGCGGAGAAGTGAATCCAAAGCGACGGGAAGATAGACCGCGGGGGGAGGGGCTGGCTCCCGGCGAGCAGCGGAGCAACTGAGCACAAAATCGGGACTTTTAAAAGTCTGTTCCACTGAGGGACATCGCTCCAGAGGCTTAACCAGAGTGAAGCCCAGGCGGGGTCAGCGTGGCCTCAGGTCCCGCAGGGTCACAGAAGGATCGGGGGTGGCTGAGTGTCGCAGAGCTCACAGGTATTGGAGCGGGGAAGCCGGCTACAGAGACAGAGCCGAGGAGTGACTCTCAGCTCGGGGTTACCTTGAACCGGTCGCAGGCTCGGTCAGCTCGGAGCACGGCCGGAGGCCAGGGTGGCGGGAGTCATTGGGCGCTGTTCTCTGGGGGCGCACTGAGGAGTGGGGCCCCGGGCTCTCGGCTCCTCTGGGCCGGAGACCGGGAGGCCGCCATCTTCACTCCCGTCCTCCGGAACTCTACGGAAAGCGCGGATTACTCAGCCCGGCCCCGGGTAAGGGCGGTGCAACTCCGCCTGGGGCAAAGATGCTTGAGAATCACTACAACAGGCCCCTCCACCAGAAGATCAGCAAGAAACCAAGCCAGGACCAAGTTCACCTACCAAGGAGAGTAGTTTCAATACCAAGGAGAGCGGCGGAATTCCAGAGGAGGAGAAAGCAAAGCACGGAACTCAAGCTTTCTCCCCATGATTCTTTAGCCTTGCAGTTAAATTAATTTTTTTTCTTTTCTTTTTCAATTTTTTTTCTTCTTCTGCTAAATTTTTTTAACTTTTACCCTTTTCTTTTTTAACATTTTTTAACTAGTTTATCTAATATATATATATTTTCCTTTTTATACTTTTTCCTTATTGGTTTTCTTTATTTATTTTTTCTTTCTTTCTGAACCTCTTTTTATCCCCTTTCTCCCCCCCCACGACTTGGGATCTCTTCTGATTTGGCTAAAGCATATTTTCCTGGGGTTGTTGCCACCCTTTTAGTATTTTACTTGCTCCTTCATATACTCTTATCTGGACAAAATGACAAGGCGGAAAAATTCACCACAAAAAAAAGAACAAGAGGCAGTACCAAAGGCTAGAGACCTAATCAATACAGACATTAGTAATATGTCAGATCCAGAGTTCAGAATGACGATTCTCAAGGTTCTAGCTGGGCTCAAAAAAGGCATGGAGAATATTAGAGAAACCCTCTCGGGAGATATAAAAGCCCTTTCTGGAGAAATAAAAGAACTAAAATCTAACCAAGTTGAAATCAAAAAAGCTATTAATGAGGTGCAAACAAAAATGGAGGCTCTGACGGCTAGGATAAATGAGGCAGAAGAAAGAATTAGCGATATAGAAGACCAAATGACAGAGAATAAAGAAGCTGAGCAAAAGAGGGACAAACAGCTACTGGATCACGAGGGGAGAATTCGAGAGATAAGTGACACCATAAGACGAAACAACATTAGAATAATTGGGATTCCAGAAGAAGAGGAAACAGAGAGGGGAGCAGAAGGTATATTGGAGAGAATTATTGGAGAGAATTTCCCCAATATGGCAAAGGGAACAAGCATCAAAATCCAGGAGGTTCAGAGAACCCCCCTCAATATCAATAAGAATAGGTCCACACCCCGTCACCTAATAGTAAAATTTACAAGTATTAGTGACAAAGAGAAGATCCTGAAAGCAGCCCGGGAAAAGAAGTCTGTAACGTACAATGGTAAAAATATTCGATTGGCAGCAGACTTATCCACAGAGACCTGGCAGGCCAGAAAGAGCTGGCATGATATATTCAGAGCACTAAACGAGAAAAACATGCAGCCAAGAATACTATATCCAGCTAGGCTATCATTGAAAATAGAAGGAGAGATTAAAAGCTTCCAGGACAAACAAAAACTGAAAGAATTTGCAAATACCAAACCAGCTCTATAGGAAATATTGAAAGGGGTCCTCTAAGCAAAGAGAGACCCTAAAAGAAGTAGATCAGAAAGAAACAGAGACAATATACAATAACAGTCACCTTACAGGCAATACAATGGCACTAAATTCATATCTCTCAATACTTACCCTGAATGTTAATGGGCTAAATGCCCCAATCAAAAGACACAGGGTATCAGAATGGATAAAAAAACAAAGCCCATCTATATGTTGCCTACAAGAAACTCATCTTAAACCTGAAGACAACTCCAGATTTAAAGTGAGGGGGTGGAAAAGAATTTACCATGCTAATGGACATCAGAAGAAAGCAGGAGTGGCAATCCTTATATCAGATCAATTAGATTTTAAGCCAAAGACTACAATAAGAGATGAGGAAGGACACTATATCATACTCAAAGGAACTATCCAACAAGAAGATCTAACAATTTTAAATATCTATGCCCCTAACGTGGGAGCAGCCAACGATATAAACCAATTAATAACAAAATCAAAGAAACATATCGACAATAACACAATAATAGTAGGGGACTTTAACACTCCCCTCACTGAAATGGACAGATCATCCAAGCAAAAGATCAACAAGGAAATAAAGGCCTTAAATGACACACTGGACCAGATGGACATCACAGATATATTCAGAACATTTCATCCCAAAGCAACAGAATACACATTCTTCTCTAGTGCACATGGAACATTCTCCAGAATAGATCACATTCTTGGTCCTAAATCAGGTCTCAACCGTTATCAAAAGATTGGAATCATTCCCTGCATATTTTCAGACCACAATGCTCTGAAGCTAGAGCTCAATCACAAGAGGAAATTTGGAAAGAACCCAAATACATGGAGACTAAACAGCATCCTTCTAAAGAATGAATGGGTCAACCAGGAAATTAAAGAAGAATTGAAAAAATTCATGGAAACAAATGATAATGAAAACACAACGGTTCAAAATCTGTGGGACACAACAAAGGCAGTCCTGAGAGGAAAATATATAGCGGTACAAGCCTTTCTCAAGAAACAAGAAAGGTCTCAGGTACACAACCTAACCCTACACCTAAAGGAGCTGGAGAAAGAATGAGAAAGAACCCCTAAACCCAGCAGGAGAAGAGAAATCATAAAGATCAGAGCAGAAATCAATGAAATAGAAACCAAAAAAACAATAGAACAAATCAACGAAACTAGGAGCTGGTTCTTTGAAAGAATTAATAAGATTCATAAACCCCTGGCCAGACTTATCAAAAAGAAAAGAGAGAGGACCCAAATAAATAAAATCATGAATGAAAGAGGAGAGATCACAACGAACACCAAAGAAATACAGACAATTATAAGAACATACTATGAGCAACTCTACGCCAACAAATTTGACAATCTGGAAGAAATGGATGCATTCCTAGAGACATATAAACTACCACAACTGAACCAGGAAGAAATAGAAAGCCTCAACAGACCCATAAGCAGTAAGGAGATTGAAACAGTCATCAAAAATCTCCAAACAAACAAAAGCCCGGGGCCAGATGGCTTCCCGGGGGAATTCTACCAAACATTTAAAGAAGAACTAATTCCTATTCTCCTGAAACTGTTCCAAAAAATAGAAATGGAAGGAAAACTTCCAAACTCATTTTATGAGGCCAGCATCACCTTGATCCCAAAACCAGACAAGGATCCCATCAAAAAAGAGAACTAATTCTCGCCAAAATACTAGCCAATAGGATTCAACAGTACATTAAAAGGATGATTCACCACGACCAAGTGGGATTTATTCCAGGGCTACAAGGTTGGTTCAACATCCGCAAATCAATCAATGTGATACAACACATTAATAAAAGAAAGAACAAGAACCATATGATACTCTCCATAGATGCTGAAAAAGCATTTGACAAAGTACAGCATCCCTTCCTGATCAAAACTCTTCAAAGTGTAGGGATAGATGGCACATACCTCAATATTATCAAAGCCATCTATGAAAAACCCACCGCAAATATCATTCTCAATGGAGAAAAACTGAAAGCCTTTCCGCTAAGGTCAGGAACACGGCAGGGATGTCCGTTATCACCACTGCTATTCAACATAGTACTAGAAGTCCTAGCCTCAGCAATCAGACAACAAAAGGAAATTAAAGGCATCCAAATTGGCAAAGAAGAAGTCAAACTATCACTCTTTGCAGATGATATGATACTATATGTGGAAAACCCAAAAGACTCCACTCCAAAACTGCTAGAACTTGTACAGGAATTCAGTAAAGTGTCAGGATATAAAATCAATGCACAGAAATCAGTTGCATTTCTCTATACCAACAACAAGACAGAAGAAAGAGAAATTAAGGAGTCTATCCCATTTACAATTGCACCCAAAACTATAAGATACCTAGGAATAAACCTAACCAAAGAGACTAAGAATCTATACACAGAAAACTATAAAGTACTCATGAAAGAAATTGAGGAAGACACAAAGAAATGGAAAAATGTCCCATGCTCCTGGATTGGAAGAATAAATATTGTGAAAATGTCTATGCTACCTAAAGCAATCTACACATTTAATGCAATTCCTATCAAAGTACCATCCATTTTTTTCAAAGAAATGGAACAAATAATCCTAAAATTTATATGGAACCAGAAAAGACCTCGAATAGCCAAAGGAATATTGAAAAAGAAAGCCAAAGTCGGTGGCATCACAATTCCGGACTTCAAGCTCTATTACAAAACTGTCATCATCAAGACAGCATGGTACTGGCACAAAAACAGACACATAGATCAACGGAACAGAATAGAGAGCCCAGAAATAGACCCTCAACTCTATGGTCAACTCATCTTCGACAAAGCAGGAAAGAATGTCCAATGGAACAAAGACAGCCTCTTCAATAAATGGTGTTGGGAAAATTGGACAGCCACATGCAGAAAAATGAAATTGGATCATTTCCTTACACCACACACGAAAATAGACTCAAAATGGATGAAGGATCTCAATGTGAGAAAGGAATCCATCAAAATCCTTGAGGAGAACACAGGCAACAACCTCTTCGACCTCAGCCGCAGCAACATCTTCTTAGGAACATCACCAAAAGCAAGGGAAGCAAGGGCAAAAATGAACTATTGGGATTTTATCAAGATCAAAAGCTTTTGCACAGCAAAGGAAACAGTTAACAAAACCAAAAGACAACTGACAGAATGGGAGAAGATATTTGCAAATGACATATCAGATAAAGGGCTAGTGTCCAAAATCTATAAAGAACTTAGCAAACTCAACACCCAAAGAACAAATAATCCAATCAAGAAATGGGCAGAGGACATGAACAGACATTTCTGCAAAGAAGACATCCAGATGGCCAACAGACACATGAAAGAGTGCTCCACATCACTCGGCATCAGGGAAATACAAATCAAAACCACTATGAGATATCACCTCACACCAGTCAGAATGGCTAAAATTAACAAGTCAGGAAATGACAGATGCTGGCGAGGATGCGGAGAAAGGGGAACCCTCCTACATGCAAGTTGGTGCAACCACTCTGGAAAACAGCATGGAGGTTCCTCAAAATGTTGAAAATAGAACTACCCTATGACCCAGCAATTGCACTGCTGGGTATTTACCCTAAAGATACAAACGTACTGATCCAAAGGGGCACGTGCACCCGAATGTTTATAGCAGCAATGTCTACAATAGCCAAACTATGGAAAGAACCTAGATGTCCATCAACAGACGAATGGATAAAGAAGATGTGGTATATATACACAATGGAATACTATGCAGCCATCAAAAGAAATGAAATCTTGCCATTTGCGACGACGTGGATGGAACTAGAGGGTATCATGCTTAGCGAAATAAGTCAATCGGAGAAAGACAACTATCATATGATCTCCCTGATGTGAGGGATAGGAGATGCAACATGGGGGTTTAAGGGGGTAGGAGAAGAGTAAATGAAACAAGATGGAATTGGGAGGGAGACAAACCATAAGTGACTCTTAATCTCACAAAACAAACTGAGGGTTGATGGGGGGAGGGGGGTTGGGAGGGGGGTGGGATTATGGACACTGGGGAGGGTATGTGCTATGGTGAGTGCTGTGAAGTGTGTAAACCTGGCGATTCGCAGACCTGTACCCCTGGGGATAAAAATATATTATATGTTTATAAAAAATAAAATTAATAAAAATTAAAAAAAATTTTTTTTATTTGACAGACAGAGATCACAAGGAGTCGGAGAGGCCGGCAGAGAGAGGGAGAGAAGGAAGCAGGTTCCCCACTGAGCAGCGAGCCCAATGTGGGGCTTGATCCCAGGACCCTGGGATCATGACCTGAGCCGAAGGCAGAGGCTTAACCACTGAGCCACCCAGGTGCCCCTCAAACAATAAAATTCTTTAAAGAAAAATAGGATCAAAAGCCACAGGATTTAGGGCACCTGAGTGGCTCAGTTGTTAAGTGTCTGCCTTTGGCTCGGATCATGGTCCCAGGGTCCTGGGATTGAGTCATCAGGCTCCCTGCTAGGCAGGAAGCCTGCTTCTCCTGCTCCCACTTCCCCTGCTTGTGTTCCCTCTCTTGAGGTGTCTGTCTCTGTCAAACAAATAAATAAAATCTTTAAAAGCCACTGAATTTAGTAAGAATTTCTTGCACTGACACCCAAGACAGAGGTAACACAAGAAAAGGCAGGCAAATTATGACTTCATGAAAATTTAAAAACAGTATCCATAGAGTAAAAGGGCAACCCACAGAATGAGAGAAAATATTTGCAAATTATCTGTCTGATAAGGGATTCATATCCAGAATATATGAAGAACTCCTAAAATACAACACCAAAAAAAAACCTGATTCAAAAATGGGTAAAGTACTTAAGTGGACATTTCTCCAAAGAAGATGTATGAATGGCTAATTAGCACATGAAAAGAAAAGATGTTCAACATTGCTAATTATTAGGGAAATGCAAATCAAAACTACAATAAGATACCACCTTGGACTTATTAGGATTGCTACTATCAAAAACCCCAGAAAACAAGTGTTGGCAAGAATTTGGAGAAAACAGAACCTTTTGCATGCTATTGGTGTGAATGCAAAATGCTACAGTTGCTGTGGAAAACAATATGGCAGCTCCTCAAACAATAAAAAAATAGAATTATCATATGATCCAGCAATTCCACGTCTGAATATACCCTCAAAAGAACTGAAAGCAGAGTCTTGAAGAGTTATTTGTACACGCATGTTTCTAATAGCATTATTCAGAAAAGCTAAAATATGGAAGCAACTCAAGTGCCCATTGATGGATGAATGCATAAACAAACTGTGACGGAATATGCATAGAATGGAATATTTTCAGTCTTAAAAAAGTAGGAAATTCTGACATATGCTACAGCATGGATAAACCCTGAGGACATGCTAAGCAAAATAAGCCAGTCGCAAAAAGATGAGTACCCATAGATTCCATTTATAGAGTACTTAGAATAGCCCAAATCATAAAGACAAAAAGTACAATGGTGATTGCGAGGGACTGAGGGGAGGGGAGAATAGAGAGTTACTGTTTAACTGGTATAGAATTATAGTTTTACAAGACAAATAGGTTTATGGGGATGGATGGTGATGGCTGCACAACAATGTAAGTGTATTTAATACCACTGAACTGTACATCTAAAATATGGTTGGGGCACCTGAGTGGCTCAGTCAGTTAAGCTTCTGCCTTTGGCTCAGGTCATGATCCCGGGGTCCGGGGATTGAGCCCACACTGGGCTCTCTGCTTAGTGGGGAGCCTGCTTCTCCCTCTGCCTCCCCCTGCCACTCTGCCTGCCTGTGCTCTCTCTCTGTCAAAAAAATAAATGAACAAAGTCTTTTAAAAAATAAAAAAGGATTAAAAAATAAAATGTGGTTAAGATGGTAAAGTTTACCTTTTGTGTATTTTAGCACAATAAAAAAAGAAAAAACATACAAATACACACAAAAATAGATTAACAAAGCAAAAAAAAAATAGGAAAAGAATGAAAGAATAAAATACAGTAGTCTTCTCTTACCTGCAGAGATATATACCAAAACCACCAATGGATACCTGAAGCCACAGATAATACCAAGCCCTGTATGTTTTTTTTTCTTATATATACATACTTATGATAAAGTTTAACTTATAAATTAGGCACAGTAAGAGATTAGCAATGACAACAAAAAATAAAACAATTATAAAAATATGCCATAATAAAATTTATGTGAATGTGGTCTCTTGCTCTTTTTCAAAATTACTCATTGTAATATACTCTCACCCTCCTTCTTGTGATGGTGTGAGATGATAAAATACCTATGTGATGAGATGAAGTAAGGGGAAAGATACAAGCGCTGTGACATAGAGCTAGGTTACTACTGACTTTCTGATGATACATCAGAAGGATCATCTGCTTCTGGACCACAATTGCCCATGGGTAACTGAAATCATGGAAAGCAAAACCATGGATGAGGGAGAACTACCGCAAATACATCAAATCCTAATTTAAAACTAGAAAAAGAATAACAAAATAAACCAACAGAGAGTACAAAAAATAAAGAAAATAGCAAAGTTAGTATGGTAGAGAACAGAAAAACAGTAGACCAAATTAATAAATCAAAATTTTGGCTCTTCCAAAAAAATCCATAACAGGCACACACTAGCTAATTAATCAGGAAAAGAGGGAGAATGCACAAATATATGAAGTAAGAAATAACAAAGGGAAACTAACTATTAATACAGAGAGATTTTTAAAATTTTAAATTATTTATTTTTTAAGGTTTTATTTTATTTTATTTTATTTTTAATTTATTTATTTGAGAGACAGAGAGCATGAGAGGGGAGGTCAGAGGGAGAAGCAGACTCCCCATGGAGCTGGGAGCCCGATGTGGGACTCAATCCCAGGACTCCGGGATCATGACCTGAGCCAAAGGCAGTTGCTTAACCAACTGAGCCACCCAGGTGCCCCATTTTTAAGGTTTTATTTTTAAGTGGTCTCTGCACCAGATGGGGCTTGAAATTCCAATCCTGAGATCAAGAGTTGTGTGTCAGCCAGGAGCCCCCAGAGAAATTATTTTTCAAAGATCAGAGAAATTTTTTTTTTAGCATCATGAGATTAGTATTTCTCTCCAAATAAATTTTAAAACCTAGCTGAAACAGAAAATTCAGTGTACCTGAGTTGATCCCAGTAGAGAGAGAAAACTTAGACTAATTTCCATAGAAGAAATAGAGAAGATCATCAAGGAATGATCTCCACCAGAAAAATGAAAAATAAAGGACCAAAGAGAAGAAAAAGAGAAAGGAATGGAAGTAGTATATGAAACAACAAACAACTGAGAACTTTCCAAAATTAATGATAGACACCAAATCACAGGTACTAGAGATGCAGAGAACACTAAGTAGGAAAACATCAAAAAATCTACACCAAAAAGTCAATATGCACATTTTATTCAAACTACATAAGAGCAAAGACAAAAAGAAAATCTTAAAAGAAATCACGGGGAAAAAACACTTTACCTATAGAACAGCAGTGATAAAAATTACACTGGACTTTTCTTCAGAAACCAGGCAAAGAAGAGAGTAGAATAACATATTTAAAGTGTTAAAAGGAAAAACCCATCAGCCTTGAATTCTTCCAAATTACCCTTAAAAATGAAAGAGAAATAAAGACTTTCTCAGACAAAAATTGAGGAAATTTGTCACCATTAAGCCTGCTTTGCAAGATAGGTCAGAAGCTCTGATCTACATAGAGAAAGAAAAACATTAAGGAAAGAATAAATGAAGATAAAATAAAACCTTTTGTTTACCTACTTTTAATTGACCTAACAGATAACAATCTTTAAAATAATAATAACAACAATGTATTCAGTTTTATAGCTTTGGGGGAAGTAAAATAAATTACAGCAATGTTATAAGGGATAGGGGAAAAATTGGGAGTTGGGAATATCGTGTTATAAGGGACTTGCAAGTATTATTTGAAAGTGGGCTTGGATTAGTTCTAAATACATATTACAAACTCAAGGACAACCTCTAAACAAGGTTAAAAAAAAGTAAAATGTATCTGCTAAGAGAGGAAAAAAACGTAATCATATAAAATACACAATTAAAACCAGACAAGGTTGGGGCATCTGGGTGGCTCAGTTGGCTAAGGGACTGCCTGAGATTGAGCCCCTCATTGGGCTCCCTGCTCCTCAGGGAGCCTGTTTCTCCCTCTTCCTTTGCCTGCTACTCCCCTTGCTTGTGATCTCTTTCTCTCTCTGTCAAACAAATAAATAAAATCTTGAAAAAAAAAAAAGATAAGGCAGAAAAAGAGTGGAAGACCAAAAAGGAAAAGGAAAAAAAAAGAATAATAAGAAGTAACAAATATGGTGGCTATTAATCCAAATATATCAAGTGGTGTTTAAATACATCAATTAAAAGATGGACTATCCGATGGATTAAAAAAAACAATTATATGTTGTCTACAAGAATCCATGTTAAAATACAAAGATACATATAGATTAAGAGAAAAGGAATAGAGTAAGATAATGCCATGCTGGAGTAGCTATATTAACTTCAGATAGAACAGATTTCAAAGCAAGGAAAAATATTAGGGAAAAATTATTAGGGATAAAAAAGGCATTACATAATTATAAAGGGGTCAATTCTCCAAGAAGACAACAATCTTTAATGTGAAAGCACCTGGGTGCCTGGGTGGCTCAGTCGGTTAAGCATCTGCCTTTGGCTCAGGTCAGGATCCTGGGGTCCTGGTATGGAGCTCCACATCAGTACCACATCAGGCTCTCTGCTCTGAGGGGAGCCTGCTTCTCCTTCTGCCTCTCACTGTGTGTCTCTAATGAATAAATAAATAAGATCTTTAAAAAAAATGTGAATGCACTGAGCAACAGAGTGTCAAACATGTAAGGCAAAAAATAATAGGACTCCAAGGAGAAATAGATGAATCTACTCTTATAGTTGGAGACTTCAACACTCCCCTGTCAGTAATGGACAGATCCAACAGTCAGAAAATCAGCAAGGACATAGTTGAACTGAACAATATCTTCAGTCAACTGGATCTATTTCACATCCATAGAACACATCATCCAACAACAGCAGAATACACTTCCTTTACAAGCTAACAGAGAACATTCTCCAAGATAGACCACATTTGGTCCATAAAACACACCCTAAATTTTAAAAGAACATAAATCATATGAAGTGTGCTCTCAGACCACAATGGAGTAGAAATCAATAACAGAATGGTAGTTGGGAAACTCCAAAATAGTTATTGAGTAAACCACAGATTTCTAAATAACACATGGGCCAAAGAAATCTCAAGGGAAAAAATTTAAAATATTTTGAACTAAATGAAAATTAAAATACAACTAATCAAAATTGTGGAATACAGTGAAGGCAGTACTTAGAGGGAACTTTATTTTTTTATTTTTTTAATTAACATAAAATGTATTATTTGTTTCAGGGGCACAGGTCTGTGATTCATCATAGAGGGAACTTTATAACTTTGAATTAATATATTAGAAAAGAAGAAAGATCTAAAATCAGCAATCTAATCTTCTCCCTTAGGAAACTAAAAAGAGAACAGATTAAATCCAAAGTAAATAAAAGAAAGAAAATAATAAAAATTAGAACAGAAATCAGTGAAACTGAAAATAGGAAATCAAGGGATAAAATCAATGAACCAAAAATTGGTTCTTTGAAAAGATGGATAAAATTGATAAATCTCTAGCCAGTTTAACCAAGAAAAAAAGAGAGAGGACACAAATTACTAATATCAGAAATAAAAAGGGGGACATCAGTACTGATTCTATGGGCATTAAAAAAGATAATAAAGGAATATTATGAACAAGTGTATGCCCATAAATTTGATAACCAACATGACATGGACTAAATTCTTGAAAGACATAATCTACCAAAACTCAACAAGAGAAATAGATAATCTAAATAGGCCTATATCTATTAAAGAAATTAAATCAATAATTAATAGCCTTCCCAAAACAGGAAGGACCAGGTCTAAATGACTTCACTGGTGTATTCTATCAAATATTTAAGAAAGAAATCATACTAATTCTTTACAATCTCTTCCAGAAAATAGCAGAGGGAATACTCTCTAATTCACTTTATGAGGCCAGTCATTATCCTAATATCAAAACCAGACAAAGATATTACAAGAAAGGAAAACTACAAACCAGTATCTCTCATGAAATAGATGCTAAAATCCTCAACGAAATATTAGCCAATTGAATCCAATTGAAGCCAATACACCATGACCAAGTGGGATTTATTCCAGATATGCAAGTCTGGTTCCACATTCAAAAATCAATTGATGTTATCTGTCACATCAATAAGTTAAAGAAGAACAATCATAGGACCATCACAAAAGATGCAGAAAAAAAGATCTAACACAATCTAACACCCATCCATGATTAAAAAAAACAAACACCTCTCAGAAAACTAGGAATAGAGGGGTATACATATCCTAATGTATTTGTCAAAACCCATAGAGTGTGCAAATATAAATAGTGAACACTAATGTAAACTACGGACTTTACCAGGAAGTGAGAAAGCATATGAGAACTCTCTGTACTTTCTGCTTGATTTTCCTGTAAACCTAAAACTCTCTGAAAAATAGCTTGTTAATTTTTAAATTTATTTTAGGAATGATAGAGAGTGTGTGAGCATGGGGTAGAGGAGCAGAGAGAGAGGGAAAGAGAATCTCAGGAGGACTCCATCCTGAGCGGGGAGCCCTAAGCAGGGCTTGATCTCACGACCCTCAGATCATGACCTGAGCCAAAACCAATAGTTGGACATTTAACTGACTGTGCCACCCAGGCATCCCTAGTTTGTTTAAAAGAAAAAAAAAAAAAAAAGAAGAAACAACACCACAAAAAACAACATACTACAAAGTCTTTTTAAGTAAATCAGTGTGATTACAGTACATAAACAAATAGACCAATGGAATAGAAAAGAAAGTCCAGAAATAAGCTCAAGTACATATCTCAATTTAGTATCTGATAAAGGTAGTTATCTCAAATCACTGGAAAAGATGGAGCTTTCAAATTAAATTAAATTTTTAATTGAAGTATTATTAACATATAGCATTATATTAGTTTCAGGTGTACAATATAATGATTCAACAATCCTATATATTGCTCAGTGTTTATCCTGATGAATAAGTATACTTTTTTTTTAAAGATTTTATTTATTTGACAGACAGAGTTCACAAGTAGGCAGAGAGAGAGGAAGAAGCAGGCTCTCCGCTGAGCAGAGAGCCCAATGCGGGACTCGATCCCAGGACCCTGAGATCATGACCTGAGCCAAAGGCAGAGGCTTAACCCACTGAGCCACCCAGGTGCCCCAGTAAGTATACTCTTAATCCTTTTTATCTACTTCATCCATTCCTCTATCCACCTGTCCTCTGGCAAACACCAGTTTGTTCTCCATATTTAGGAGCCTGATTTTTTGTCTCTTTATTCTTTGTTTGTTCATTTGTTTTGTTTCTTAAATCAAAACATCTGAGCGAGGTCATATGGGTATTTGTCTTTGTCTGACTTCACTTCCATAATGCCCTCTAGGTATGGATGCATGTTGTTGCAAAGGGCAAGATCTCAATATTTTTATGGCTGGGTAATATTCCATGTGAGATATATATAGATATGGATATACATATCACAGAAAAGATGGAACTTTTTAATATATTGTGTTAGGACAACTGGATAACTATTTGGAAAAGTTAGATCAGCACTTCAAACCATACATAAGAATAAACTGTAAATGGATCAGAGATCTAAATGCAAAAAGAACAAAATCACACAAGCACTGGAAGAAAAGCATGGATGAACGTCTCTACAGTTTGGGTATAAGGCAGTGGTTCTCAGCTGCAGATTATTTTTTAAAAGGTTTTATTATAGTTTTTTACTTTTTGAGAGAGACAGAGAGAGTGAGAGTGAGCACAAGCAGGGGTGGGGGAAGTGGAGGGGTAGAGGAAGAGAATCTTAAGCAGGTTCCACACCCAGCGCAGAGCCCAACGTAGGGCTCAATTTCACGACCCTGAGATCATGACCTGAGCCAAAATCAAGAGTTGGGTGCTTAACCAACTCAGTCACTCTGGCAGCCCAACTGCAGATGATTTTGACCCCAGGGGACATTGAGCAATGTCTGGAGATATTTTCAGTTGCCACAACTATCAGAGTCCTACTGGCACTGAGAGGGTAGATATCAGGGATGCAGCTAGAAGTCCTACACCGCACAGAACAGCTCCCCACATAATAAAGACATACCTAGCCCAAACTGTCATTAGAGCAAGGGCTGAGATAACCTAGAACAAGGGAAGGCTAGTGACTACTACCTAAAATCCAGATGCAATAAAAAAATAAATTTAACAACAAAAAAATAAAAATTTTGAAAAATTTTGAACAAATTTAACATTTTCTCCCAATACTCTGCATTTTGTTTTTTCATCATAATTATGTAACATAAAGAAATAGTAAAGAATTTTTTCGCCAAGCCCTTCATAGGTATTCCCAGATCCACTCTAATGAGCCATACAAATTTAGAATATTCTGTGTGGGCCACAATGTGGACAAGTTTGGAACTACTGCTATATATAATGCTCATCTGTGTCTTAAGTTGTTTTTTTTTTTTAAGATTTTATTTATTTATTTGACAGACAGAGATCACAAGTAGGCAGAGAGGCAGGCAGAGAGAGAGGAGGAAGCAGGCTCGCTGCTGAGCAGAGAGCCCGATGTGGGGCTCGATCCCAGGACCCTGGGATCATGACCTGAGCCGAAAGCAGAGGCTTTAACCCACTGAGCCACCAGGCGCCCCTGTGTCTTAAATTGTTAACCTAACCTGCTTCCCTGAGTGTCCTCCTCATAATATCTACATTCCTGTGTATCTATGTTTGTGTGACTGTGCATGTGTTGGTGTGTCTTGTAAATTTCCTTGAGGCATATACATTTGCTAAAGTAACTACATTTTATGTTTAACATTTATTCAGTGTGAGGCACTGTCCTAAGTGCTTTATGTATATTAACATATTTAATCATCACCACAAACCTAGGAGATAGGTTGCCTTTTATCCTCATTTTACAGATGACACTGAAACAAAGCAGTAAGTAAACTTGCCCAAAGTCACACTGCCACTAAGTGGTGGAGCCAAGGAAGGATTCATTAACTTCTTGATAAATACTCTCTATTATGGTGTTGATGAAAAATAATGTTGAATTGCTTAAAAAGCTGAATCTTTTGGGGTGCCTGGGTGGCCCAGATGGTTGAGTGTCTGCCTTTGGCTCAAGTTATGATCTCCAGGGTCCTGGGATCGAGCCCTGCATTGGGCTCCTGGTTCAGTGGGAGGCCTCCTTCTCCCTCTCTCTCTCTGCCTCTCCCTTGCTTGTGCTCTCTCTGTCTCTCTCTCTCTCTAATGAATAAATCTTGAAAAAAAAGGCTTAATCTCTTTCAACTTTTATGTATAAGTTTCGCCAAAACCATTTTTGAATGGAGCTTTTTTTTTTTTAAAGATTTTATTTTACGTAATCTCTATGCCCAACATGGGGCTTGAACTTATAACCCGGAGATCAAGAGTCACATGCTCTACTGACTGAGCAGCCAGGCACCCCAAATGGAGCTTCTTTTATTTATTTTTTTATTATAGTAAGAACACTTAACATGAGATCTGCCCACTTAGCAAACTTTTACATACCCAATACAGTACTGTTAGCTTACAGGCAGATCTCTAGAAATTATTCATCTTGTGTAATTGAAACTCTATACCCACCAAACCCAAACTTCCCCTTCTTTTGAATGCATGTCCATGCTCACTCTGACCCGTATTCATTCCTATGTTGCTTGAGTGTTTTCGGTTTGTTGTCATTCCTTCGTTATTACTGCAAACATTGCACAAAAAGCCATATGCCCTGTATGCTTTGGGATATTAAATGTCCCCTTGTTATATCTGTATTAATAACAATTGTACATAATGAACATGGTATAGAAAACTTCTAACAGAACCACTGCTATGGATCTAGCAAGATCTTCTAAAGCAGCACTGTCCCTATAAAAGCTCCATTAAGAACAAGAATGTTTTCTTTTTTCACACTGAGACCTATTCCTCTAGACAGATACAAAGCAATTATGACAGTGTATGGACTTGGGCCACCCAAATGCAAGAAATACCTGTGTATTGATGTAGAATTTTGGCCATCTCTTGTAAGCGGTGGCCCTGATGGCTGAACTTGAAAATGATGTCGTCGTGATGTAAGAAACCGTATAAGCTGTAAAAGGTGATTTTGTTGGCTTCAAACATTGTTTTAACATAAACATCATGGGTACTAGAAGAGAAAGCAGGGATAATATGTCAATGAATGACTTAGATGATGGCAGACAGGTGTCTTTTTTGCTTTGCTGTCACTGACCTGCTTATCTGGCAGTTGGTCTCCTGGCTGAAAACACATTTCATAAGTATGTCCAGGGTCATCAAGCTGATATGCTCATAGACCTCCACAACTGTGTCCTGAGAGCTGCAAATCTTCTCCCACTTACCCTGGCACAGGAAGTCAAGATCAACGACATCATCATCATCATCAAACTGCCTTTATCCGAAGGCCCCTCCCTGACCCTGCCCTTAGGATGTAAGGTAGACAATACTGACCTAGGAGGAGCCAAAGGTCAAATAGGTAAATTAATCAAGTGCTTACTTGACATGAGGAAAGGAAAACTGCACCCAGCTGGGTGAGAAGGAGCATGGAGCAAACCAGGTCTGGTAAATGGCTGAGTTAAGTATCTTTGACCTTTCAGTTATTACCATAACTGCATTAAAGAAGATCGGAGTCCTAGGAAAACAGACCTATAATTACAAAGGATTTTCCCAGGGCTTCCTCCGTCTTTAGTCCCCAAATTGCTAGACACCCCACCCCACCATCACTACTGCCAACCACCATAGCCACACTTAAACTTGGAACACTGTAAAAAACATTTTCAATTCAGGGGCACCTGGGTGGCTGAATTAATTGGTTGTGTGTGACATGATTTCGGCTCAGGTCATGATCTCAGGTTTATGAGATCAAGCCCCACTTAAGATTCTCTCTCTCCCTCTGATCCTCCCACCCTCTTTCTAAAAAACAAAACAAAACAAAACAAAACAAAAAAACCCAAACTGCAAAACCAAACATATTTCTTTTTTTCTTCTTCTTTTTTGCCCCTTGACTCAGGTTGGTTTTAGTTTTAAATTTTTTATTATGTTCAGTTAGTCAACATATAGTTTTTGATGTAGTGTTCAACAATTCATTAATTGTGTTAAGTGCTCATCACCACATGTGCCCTTCTTAATACCTAACACTCAGTCACCCCACCCCCCAGTTCTGTAACCCTCAATTTGTTTCCTGGAGTCCAGAGTCTCTCATGGTTTGTCTCCATCTCTGATTTCTTCCCATTCAGTTTTCCCTCCCTATGGTCCTCTACACTATTCCTTATGTTCCACATATGAGTGAAACCATATGATATTTGTTTTTCTCTGTTTGGCTTATTTCACTTAGCATAATCCCCTCTAGTTCCATCCATGTTGATGCAAATGGTAGGAATTCATCCTTTCTGATGGCTGAGTAATTTTCCATTGTGTATGTAAACTATATGAATGGATCTTCTTTATCCATTTTCAATTCAGAAGTGGGGGACAGAGAGAAACCATGAAAGGAGCAGCTTTGGGGAGTGACTTCCAGTCCAGTGCTGCCTCTGTCCACTTCTTCCCCCAAGTGACCTACTCACCTGACATGAGATGTTTTGTGGCTGAAACTGCCATAAATTTCCCTGTTGAAAATGTATTTGTCATATAAGCATTCTTTGTGTAAAACACAAATAAATCTGAATGGTTAAAGTGAGATCAACCTACATTTGTTGAGCACCTATGCCATTGCTTGGGACTATTATGAATTTTGAAGTCTAAAAAAAAAGGCAGAGATTTTTTTTTAAAAGCTTTTACCCAAATGTCAATTGTTTATTCAATTGCTTTCATCTTGAGTTATGTAAATTTTACTAAGTAAATAAAGTAAATTTAGAAGAAATGGGAGCAAAGTGGGGGCTCAAGGCTGGAGGCACTTGAGCACAGTTCAGCAGAGGATAGGAGCTAAGAGCGGGGTCTCAGGCACAGGTGGGACAGAGAAATGAGGAAGACAGAAGTGGTTTTATTGAAACAGAGATAAACCTAGTACCGCCACTGGCTAATTTGCAATTGTGCACAAAGCTGCACGGCACAGGAATGGAAGGAGCATGGCCCCCGCCCTATGCCCACTCGCCTGCACCTCTGGTTCTCTGCCAAGAGCTGAGACATGGATTTTTTTTTTTTTTTTACTCCAACCAGGGCGACTTAGGTTAAATCCATTTTTGTGACAACCCAACCAATCGGGTACTGGGTAACCGTGGTTCTCTCTTGGGAAAAGGGATGGGTTTACAAATAAAGATGGAGGGAAACTCTAGCTTTGTTTGTGGGGTTTGAAGTGTTTCTGATAAAACTTGCATTAATGGATTACTTGTCTGATTTTTTTAAAAGTACACATTTAAAAATCTAAACTATACCAGGTACAAGTGGAGTTTTGGAATGAGCTCATTTATCAATCAGAGACCACCCACAGGAATATTGCCCTGCCAACATTCTCCTGCGGCTTTGAAAAGGCTCAAGTCAGCTCCTAGATCCACCACTATCCACAAGAAGAAACTCACAACTGCAACTTTCATGTAGACACTTATTCTTCGCTAGGGTCTTTGTGTCCATCAGGCAAGTTCATTCTAACTCCCATGCTTTGTTCATGCTAACTCACTCTGCCCAGAATTCCCCTACCCATATTATCTACATAATCAAGTCCAGCTCATATTTCCTGGCAAATCTGAGTCTCCTCTGAATCTGAAGTCACTATAGCTGGCCCTGGTTCTCTTGCCTGTCATTTATAGCACTTACCATCTGAATCTCACTACTTGGTACTTGGTTTACGGCCACAGGGTCTCAAAATACATCTAAGTCAGATGGCCAGATCTTTATCATATTTAATCACCCAAAGAACCAAAGCAAAAGTTTACATAGACACCTCTTGCTCAGCTGGTAATTGAACATCGAGTAATTTCTAGGAACCATCCTCAACTTTCACTTTCACTACCCAGTACACATGTTAAACCCATTCCTTGTTAGAAGCATTCTGCACCACACCAGAGCACTTTTTGTCCCTTCACTTACCAGCATTGTTTTCACAGAATGGGCCATTTCCTCAACATACAATTTCAAGATATTAACACTGAACCCAGGAGTTAGTAGTCGACGGTGCTGGAACCACTGGGGTCCATCTAGACTCAGCAGTCCTTTTCCTTGAGAAATAAAAGGAACAAAACCTCATGCCATTTTATTAGATGAAATGAGGAAGGAGAGGCGAGGAACACAACATCATGGGGTGACTGTGGCACACAGGTAGTCATAACAGAGTGGAAATCAGAGCAGTGCTCATATACTAAGTTGGAAGTGAGTTTTGATACTTACATCTGGGATGGATGTATTTAACATTGTGAGGAAAACCCCAAGTTTTGCAGCCTGATGAGTGTGCCAATCCTGAAATCACCAGCTACTACCTGTGTAGTAACTGAGTAAGTCACTTAATCTTCCTGAGCCTTTGTTTTCTCAGTGATAAAGTGTGATAACAAGCATCTACTTCACTGTGTTGCTGTGCAGATTAAATGAAGGTCTATACATGAGGCACCTAAACCATCCTCTAGCTCGTGGTAGAAACACAACAATATTCATCTCCTCTTGACTCCAAATCAATCCATGAACTATGCTGTAAACACAAAATTTGCAAGGAACTAGACCTGAATATCCACTCTGTCCCAGGATGTCTCCTCCTGAGTCCTAGCCTGTGCTTTACACCTATAAATGATATGAAATGGAAACACTCATGAAGACCAATGTTTTACAATCTTCTGTTGCAAGAAAGATCATTAACGATTTGGCTTTGAAATGACCTTGAAGTTTATTGATATGTAATTTCCATCATTCATTGAGAGCTTACATGTCAGGCTTGTGATGCATGGTCCAGCGCTGGTCCAATGCCAGCCATTACACTAAGTGTAGAAAATATGTGCTTCACTTAATCTTCACAATGGCCCAGAGATGTAACACTCATTAGATGTTTTCCCCAAAATCACATTCAACTAGTCAGTGGGAGGCAGTATGCAAATCCAAATACCTCTGAACCCCAAACCTACAGTTTTTTTTTCATTTATTTCCTTCTTGGGTGCTCGCTTCGGCAGCACATATACTAATATTTCCTTCTTGGTCTAACATAAATACTAATTACATGACTAAAAGTCTTAATTTATCTGCTCATTAAATACTGTCAAACTATACTTCAGAGCAAACTGCACTGGGGAAGTTTTGGTTCTTTTGGAAGAACCAAGAAAACAAGAAAGAAGAAAGGATAAAATAAAGGATTAAGATGTGAGGCTGCAGTTTTAAAGACAGAGATGGGACCAATTCACACACATGTGCCTTGAGATGAGACGTTGGAGAGAAAAATGGACAAAGAGAGTTCCTAGGAAGTTGTGTTGTGTTGGCTGAGCACTCCCTCTTGATCTTCCCCTTAGAAAACTTGCAGTATAGAACTACCATCCTCTTAATGCTTTTGAGCATTCTGATTTGTTTCTTTGAAATGCTCTACAATAGTAAGGGGACCTCAGATGAGAAAGTGAGTCACTCTGCTTTCTTGCACATACTTACCAAGATACGGAATCAAGAACTTGTGTGAGTACTTGGACTTGGGATCTGCAGAGTCAAGTAGAGGAAACAAACAACAACATTAGAGGGAAATTACCAAAGTTGGTAAAGGTTCTTCTTTATTTGCTTGCACTAAGCATAATTAGCAAAAAGGAGCCCAGAGCTCACCCCTTATAGCCCTGGCAGGCCTAGGAAAACCACAAGTCTTGGTTGAGGAACCAGAGAACAACAAACCCCAGGAGGCAAACAGGAACACAAACCCAGATTCTTCCTTTACTTACACTTTCTCCAACAGAAACAGAGATTGCCTTGAGGGTTACCAAGTTTCCAGAACAGGATTTGGGACAATATATTATATCCTTCTTGGAAAATAGATTAGGGATTAGAGCAGGGGCTGGCAGACCACAGAGAAAGGGGGACAAATGCCTCTTGGGGTTCACATGAATTCTAACATGGAGGTATTTTACAGCTCTTGTCCTTTAAGAGGTGGGCAAGAAACAAATCAGGGCTGAGGGCACGGGACACATGGAGAGTTTCAGGGAAAGGCTGTTTTCCTTTATTAGGTTTTACTAAAAGTAATGGAAACAATGGACAGGGAAGAAAGATTAGAATATAAGCTCTTAGTTAAAACTAAGTTAGTTAAAGATGATGGAGCAAACACCAAATATTTTAATTTTGTGCTATGAGATGATCCACCACGGATGCTTTGAAAAAGGCTTGGATGAGGACGTTAGGTGACTTGTTTCCCAAAAGGAAACAAACATATGCAAACAAAAAACCAAAATTAGAACCACCATCAAGAGGTTATTAAGAGGTTAGGTAAATTAATGACCTAACATTCAGGTTAAAGTACTGAAACGCCAGAGGCTGAGCTACTTCTGAATTCCCCTGAAAACTTACGCTCAAGCAGGGGTTGGGGGTGGGGATTATTACTGATACTGAAGTCACAAAACCAAGAGGCAAAGGAAGCCCTTGGTGATCTGGTGGTGCCAGCCCGGCTTTAAGATACATCCTCAAGGGCCCATGAGAGTCTGAGGTGGACAAGGGACTGGGTGGGATGTTATAGTCCATTTCAGGATTGGTCAGAAACCACTCCCCACTTTCTCCAGGTCTCTCTTTCTTTTTTTAATTCCAGGATGGTAAACACAGTGAAACTAATTTATATTAGTTTCAGATGTAGAATGTAAAGATTCGACAATTCCATACATCATCCAATGCTCATCACAACTAGTGCACTCCTTAATCCCCATCACCTATTTCACCCATCCCCCGCTCTGGTAACCATCATTGTGTCCCTAGGCCCCTTAAAGGCTGAGTTCTAATCTTTGCCTCAGGAATTCTTTAGAATCCTGCCTGTGAGTTTTACATATCACTCCTAGGAGGATTAGGTTCCTGAGATTCATCCCTTTTCTTACCTGTTCTGCCCAAAAATATCCTTGCGTAGTCTGGGTCATAGATGTAGAAAAATGCTTGAAAAGGCCCAACCCAGCAAGGAAAGGCACAGGGGTATTTTTCAACAAGCTCTTCAAATTTCTCCATTTTACCATCCTGAAGTAACTGTAGTGAGAAAAAGAGTGAAGGAAGTTAGAGGAACCAGTCTGGATTCATCTCTTCTTACAGAGGCAAGCTGAAGGTAGGGCCTCAATAAGTTCACACAAACATGCTTTCCTTGGCATGTCCAAGCTTGGAGTATAATTTTAAAAAAGATTTATTTATTTATGGGGCGCTTGGGTGACTCAGTGGGTTAAAGCCTCTGCCTTTGGCTCAGGTCATGATCTCAGGGTCCTGGGATCGAGTCCCACATTGGGCTCTCTGTTCAGAAGGGAGCCTGCTTTCCCCTCTCACTCTCTGCCTGCCCCTCTGCCTACTTGTGATCTCTGTCTGTCAAATAAATAAATACAATCTTTTAAAAAATATTTTATTTATTTATTTGAGAGAAAGAGAGAGAATTGAGGGGAGGCAGAGGGAGAGGGAGAAGGAGAGAATCTCAAGCAGAGACGACGCAATGTTTGGTAGAATTCCCCCAGGAAGCCGTCTGGCCCTGGGCTTTTGTTTGTTTGGAGGTTTTTCATGACTGTTTCAATCTCCTTACTGGTTACGGGTCTGTTCAGGCTTTCTATTTCTTCCTGGTTCAGTTGTGGTAGTTTATATGTCTCTAGGAATGCATCCATTTCTTCCAGATTGTCAAATTTGTTGGCGTAGAGTTGCTCATAGTATGTTCTTATAATTGTCTGTATTTCTTTGGTGTTCGTTGTGATCTCTCCTCTTTCATTCATGATTTTATTAATTTGGGTCCTTTCTCTTTTCTTTTTGATAAGTCTGGCCAGGGGTTTATCAATCTTATTAATTCTTTCAAAGAACCAGCTCCTAGTTTCGTTGATTTGTTCTATTGTTTTTTTGGTTTCTATTTCATTGATTTCTGCTCTGATCTTTATGATTTCTCTTCTCCTGCTGGGTTTAGGGGTTCTTTCTCATTCTTTCTTCAGCTCCTTTAGGTGTAGAGTTAGGTTTTGTACTTGAGACTTTTCTTGTTTCTTGAGAAAGGCTTGTACCGCTATATATTTCCTCTCAGGACTGCCTTTGGTGTGCCTTTGGTGTGTGTTCATTATCATTTGTTTCCATGAATTTTTTCAATTCTTCTTTAATTTCCTGGTTGACCCATTCATTCTTTAGAAGGATGCTGTTTAGTCTCCATGTATTTGGGTTCTTTCCAAATTTCCTCTTGTGATTGAGCTCTAGCTTCAGAGCATTGTGGTCTGAAAATATGCAGGGAATGATTCCAATCTTTTGATAACGGTTGAGACCTGATTTAGGACCAAGAATGTGATCTATTCTGGAGAATGTTCCATGTGCACTAGAGAAGAATGTGTATTCTGTTGCTTTGGGATGAAATGTTCTGAATATATCTGTGATGTCCATCTGGTCCAGTGTGTCATTTAAGGCCTTTATTTCCTTGTTGATCTTTTGCTTGGATGATCTGTCCATTTCAGTGAGGGGAGTGTTAAAGTCCCCTACTATTATTGTGTTATTGTCGATATGTTTCTTTGATTTTGTTATTAATTGGTTTATATCGTTGGCTGCTCCCACGTTAGGGGCATAGATATTTAAAATTGTTAGATCTTCTTGTTGGATAGTTCCTTTGAGTATGATATAGTGTCCTTCCTCATCTCTTATTGTAGTCTTTGGCTT
The DNA here is from genome assembly GCF_902655055.1 of Lutra lutra. Taxonomy (NCBI): domain Eukaryota; kingdom Metazoa; phylum Chordata; class Mammalia; order Carnivora; family Mustelidae; genus Lutra; species Lutra lutra. Next base: position 160,523,961 of record NC_062281.1, read on the forward strand.
AAAATCTAATTGATCTGATATAAGGATTGCCACCCCTGCCTTCTTCTGATTTCCATTAGCATGGTAAATTCTTTTCCACCCCCTCACTTTAAATCTGGAGACATCTATGGGTCTAAAATGAGTTTCTTGTAGGCAACATATAGATGGGTTTTGTTTTTTTATCCATTCTGATACCCTGTGTCTTTTGATTGGGGCATTTAGCCCATTAACATTCAGGGTAACTATTGAGAGATATGAATTTAGTGCCATTGTATTGCCTGTAAGGTGACTGTTACTGTATATTGTCTCTGTTTCTTTCTGATCTACTACTTTTAGGGTCTCTCTTTGCTTAGAGGACCCCTTTCAATATTTCCTGTAGAGCTGGTTTGGTGTTTACAAATTCTTTCAGTTTTTGTTTATCCTGGAAGCTTTTAATCTCTCCTTCTATTTTCAATGATAGTCTAGCTGGATATAGTATCCTTGGCTGCATGTTTTTCTCATTTAGTGCTCTGAATATATCATGCCAGCTCTTTCTGGCCTGCCAGGTCTCTGTGGATAAGTCTGCTGCCAAGCTAATATTTTTACCATTGTATGTTACAGACTTCTTTTCCCAGGTTGCTTTCAGGATTTTCTCTTTGTCACTAAGACTTGTAAATTTTACTATTAGGTGATGGGGTGTCGACCTATTCTTGTTGATTTTGAGGGGGGTTCTCTGCACCTTCTGGATTTTGATGCTTGTTCCCTTTGCCATATTAGGAAAATTCTCTGCAATAATTCTCTCCAATATACCTTCTGCTCCACTCTCTCTTTCTTCTTCTTCTGGAATCCCAATTATTCTAATGTTGTTTCGTCTTATGGTGTCTCTTATCTCTCAAATTCTCCCCTCGTGATCCAGTAGCTGTTTGTCCCTCTTTTGCTCAGCTTCTTTATTCTCTGTCATTTGGTCTTCTATATTGCTAATTCTTTCTTCTGCCTCATTTGTCCTAGCATTGAGAGCCTCCATTTTTGATTGCACCTCATTAATAGCTTTTTTTATTTCAACTTGGTTAGATTTTAGTTCTTTTATTTCTCCAGAAAGGACTTTTGTATCTCCCGAGAGGGTTTCTCTAATATCTTCCATGCCTTTTTCGAGCCCAGCTAGAACCTTGAGAATCGTCATTCTGAACTCTAGATCTGACATATTACTAATGTCTGTATTGATTAGGTCCCTAGCCTTTGGTACTGCCTCTTGTTCTTTTTTTTTTTTTTGTGGTGAATATTTCTGCCTTGTCATTTTGTCCAGATAAGAGTATATGAAGGAGCAAGTAAAAATCTAAAAGGGTGGCAAAGACCCCAGGAAAATACGCTTTAACCAAATCAGAAGAGATCCGAAATCATTGGGGGGAGAAAGGGGATAAAAAGAGATTCAGAAAAAAAAAAAGAAAAAATTAAAAAAAGAAAATGAATAAAGAAAAATATAAAAAAGATATATATATATATATATATATATATACACATATATATATATAATTAGATAAACTAGTTAAAAAATGTTAAAAAAGAAACGGGTAAAAGTTTAAAAAATTTAGAAGAAAAAAAATTGAAAAAGAAAAAATAAATAAATAAAAAAATTAAAAAACATTAAATTAACTGCAAGACTAAAGAATCATGGGGAGAGAGCCATGAGTTCTGTGCTTTGCCTTCTCCTCCTCTGGAATTCTGCTGCTCTCCTTGGTATTGAACCTGCACTCCTTGGTAGGTGAACTTGGTCCTGGCTGGATTTCTTGTTGATCTTCTGGTGGAGGGGCCTGTTGTAGTGATTCTCAAGTGTCTTTGCCCCAGGCAGAATTGCACCACCCTGACCAGGGGTCGGACTGAGTAAACAGCTGGGGTTTGCTTTTAGGAGCTTTTGTTCCCTGAACGCTTTCCATAGAGTTCCGGAGGATGGGAATGAAAATGGCGGCCTCCTAGTCTCTGGCCCGGAGGATCCGAGAGCTCGGGGCCCCAATCCTCAGTGCGCCCTCAGAGAATAGCGCCCATTTACTCTGTCTCCCTGGCCTCCGGCCGCGCTCTGAGCTCACCCAGCCTGCGACTGGTTCAAGGTAACCCCAAGCTGAGAGCTCACTCTTTGGCTCTGTCTCTGTAGCCGGCTTCCCCGCTCCAATACCTGTGAGCTCTGCGACACTCAGACACCCCTGATCCTTCTGTGACCCTGCGGGACCTGAGGCCACGCTGACCCTGTGTGGGCTTCACTCTGGTTTAGCTTCTGGAGCGATGTCCCTCAGTGGAACAGACTTTTAAAAGTCCTGATTTTGTGCTCCGTTGCTCCGCTGCTTGCCGGGAGCTGCCCCCCCCCCCCCCCGCAGTCTATCTTCCCGTCATTTTGGATTCACTTCTCCACCAGTCCTACCTTTCAGAAAGTGGTTGATTTTCTGTTTCTAGAATTGTTGTTCTTCTTCTCTTTGATCTCCCGTTGGATTTGTGGGTCTTTGCAATCTTTAGATAAGCTATCTAGCTGATCTCCTGCTACCTGAAGTAGTCTCAGCCTGCTACTTCTCCACCATCTTGACTCCTCCTCCTCAGCTTCCAACATTTATAAACCAGAGTACAAATACCACCATCAAAGATGAACTTTTTGCCTTAGTAATCAAGTTACTGATGACTTATTTAAACAGTTCCTCTAAATCACTGACAAGAAGATAAATTTATATCCACTTCTTGTATAACGTGAAAGTGTGGGGGGGCACCTGTATGTGTGTGTCTGGGTGTACCCAGTGACACCTGATTGTGGGGGTCTTGACTTGCAAAGAAACCCTAAGGCTGGCAAGTTCTTCCTTGTGTGACCAACTGTACAGAGTTTGCCATGTGATTTGTCTTACCCTCAGAAAAAAGTGGAAAAGTTTGGCTCCCAATTTCCTCTGTTACCAGCTAGCACCTTTATCCCATGAAGTGTTCTCTGGAAAGTTTAGGGCCCCTAGGAGGTAGAGATTCTTGAAACCTAGCTCCTGAAATGGTACAGACTCATTTTTGCTAACTACAGTCAAGCCAGTGGAAGCACCCACTGACAATGCAAATGATGTCTCCCAACAAAACAAATGTTCCTTCATAATTCATTTGTAAACCATAGACAAGTGAGTATTTATTAAGGGCTTACTATATATGCCAGGCAATAGAGATCTAGGGAAATATAAGACAGGCAAGGTCTTTGCCCTCATGGAAATTACAGTTTAATATGAGGATTATTTCTTTAGGTTAGAAATTGTTATGGACACCCTCAGCCACAAGTATTTGTTTATACTTTTATTAACTCCTGTCTGGGTAAAAAGGAGAGAAAACCATTGTGACTCCTATAATATATGAATTTATATTTCTTCATCCACAATATTATCTTAATACATTTGAAAATATGTCTTACACATATTTAGGAAACACTGCTTAGAAATATTCAGAAAATGCTTAGTCCCCAGACAAATAGTAATAACTAACACTTACAAAGCACTACTATGAGCTAGGTACTGCCACAATCATGCTTTCCATGATTTATATTAATCTTTATACCAGGAACCCTATGAAGCAGATATGATTAGAACCTACATTTTATAGCTGAGGAAACTGGACCTTAAGGAGGTTAAGGAAAACAGTTCCAGCTGTTCCTTGTGACTATCTAAGTGGCTAATTGTCAAAAGAAACATAATGAGTAAAAAAAATAAAATAAAAAAATGTAAACAGGTAGAGTTGGTAATATTAGTCAGCTTGATATATTAGCCATCTCTCTCTATAAAAGTCTGGTAGAAGCCCTTCTAAAACACACACAAATTTACTGACAGTCAAGAGGTTATGGACTTTAAAACATTATGAATGCAATAAATAATCTGAATAAAAATAAAGCCATTCTGTCTATAAGAGTATCAGAAAGAATAAAACATTCAGAAACAAATTTAAAAAGATAAATGTAAAATTTATACTCTGAAAACTATAAAACATTGTTGAAAGAAATTTGAAAATACTCAAGTGAATGTAAAGATGTCCCATGTTCATGGATCAGAAGACTTAATATTGTTAACATGACAATATTTCCCAGATTGATCCATAGATTCAATGTAATCCCTGTCAGAATCACACCTGGCTCTTTTGTAGACATTGACAAGCTGATTCTAAAACTTATATGGAAACCAGAGGTATCCAGAATAACCTAAATAATCTTGAAAAAGAACAAAATATGGGCACCTGGGTGGCTCAGTTGGTTAAGGGTTAAGTGTTTGCCTTCGGCTCAGGTCATGATCCCAGGGTCCTGGGATAGAGTCCCACCTCAGACTCCCTGCTCAGAGAAGAGTCTGCTTCTTCCTCTCCTTTTGCCCCTTCCCCTCTGTTCATGCTCTTTCTCTCACACACAGAAATAAATAAAATCTTTAAAAGAAAGAACAAAATAGGAAGACTTATGATTCCCAATTTCAAAATTTACTACAAAGCAAAAATAATTAAGACAGTGTGGTATTGGCATAAGGACAGACATATAGATCAATAGAATAGAATTAAGAATCTAGAAACAAACTTCATGTTTACAGTCAACTGACAGCAGTGTCTTTTGTTCCAATGAGCTGGCTCTTGGTGGGCCCTTGGATGGAGGCTCCTCACTAGAAAGACCAAGCAATAATTAGAAACTTGGAATCTTCAGTCCCAGTTCCCATTCTACAGAGAGGGAGAGGGACCAGAAATAGAATTAATGTTCAATCATGCCTACATGATGAAGCCTCTGTAAGAATTCCAAAAGTATAGGGTTTGGAGACCTTCTAGTTTGGTGAACATGTGGAGGTACTGGTAGAGTGATGCATCTGGAGATGGCATAGAAGCTCTGTGCCCCTTCTCACGTACCTTACCCAATGCATCACTTCGAACTGCATGTTCATCTGTATCTTTTTTTTTAATTTATTTTCAGCATAACAGTATTCATTGTTTTTGTACCACACCCAGTGCTCCATGCAGTCTGTGCCCTCTCTAATACCCACCATCTGTATCTTTTATCCTATCCATTTATAATAAACTGGTAAACAGTAAATTAATTATTTCCTGAGTTCTGTGAGCTGTTCCAGCATATTAACCAGATCCAAAGAAGAGGTCACAGGAATCTCCAACTTACAGGTGATTGGTCAGAAGCACAGTAACCATCTGGACTTGCCATTGGCATCTGAAGTTGGGGGGGTAGTCTTGTGGGGCAGAGTTCTTAATCTGTGAGATCTGATGCTTTCTCTGGGTAGACAGTGTCAGAATTGCATTGTATCACAGGATTGCTTGATTGCAGCCTGGAGGTGGGGGCACTCACCTAACACTTGGTGTCAGAAGTATTGTGAATATGGTCATAGTGTGAGACTAAAGGGGAAACACAGGAAGAGAACTGGGTTTTTCCAACTCAGGTTCCAAACAATTCAATGAGGGAAAAAATAGTCTTTTCAACAAATGGTGCTGGGATAACTGGATAGCCACAAAAATTAGTAAAGTTAGACCCTTACCTTACACAACACGCAAAAATTAATTTAATGGATAAAAGATCTAAATGAAGGAGCTAGAACTATAAAACTCTAAGAAGAAAACATAAAGAATTAACCTTAGATTTGGCAGTCAGCAGCATTTCTACACTAAAATGTAGAAAATCTACATTTTCTACACAAAAACCAGTTGATGTTCTAACAAACAATCTGAAAAGAAAATAATGAAAACAAGTCCATCTGCAATAGCATCAAAAAGAATAAACTATTTTGGAGGTGAAACCAAGTATTGGAAAACCAAATACTCCCAACCAACAAGGTGAAAGACTTGTATAGTGAGAACTAAATATTTCTGAAGAAATTTAAAAAGACATAAACAAATGGAAATACATTCCATGTTCATGGATTGGAAGATTTATTATTAAGATGTCAGTACTACCCAAAGTGATCTACAATTCAATATAATCCCTACAAAAATTCTAATCTAATGATGTTTTCATTGGGAAATAGAAAAATCCATCCTAAAATTTATATGGAACATCAAGGGAGCTTGAATAGCCAAAACGTCTTTAATAAGAAGAAAAAAACTGAAGGACTCATGTTTCCTGATTTCAAAACTTACTACAGAGCTATAGTAATCAAAACAGTGTGGTTCTGGCACAGAGAGACATACAGGCTAATGGAATAAAATGGAAAGTCTAGAAATAAACCCCCAAATATATGGTAAAATGATGTTTGACAAAGGTGGCAGGACAGGGAAAGGGACAGTCTTTTCAACAAATGTTGCTGGGAAAACTGGATATCCACATGGCAAGGAATAAAGTTGGGCCCTTCCTTACTTAACACCATATACAAAAATTAATGGAAAACGGTTCAAAGACCTAAATGTAAGACCTTAAACTGTAAAATTCTTAGAAGAAAACACAGAGCAAATTCTTCAAAACTTTGGATCTGGCAGTGATTTCTGGAATATGACACCAAATGCACAGGAGAAAAGGAAAAAATATACAAATTGGACTTTATGAAAATTAAAAAATTTTGTGCATGAAAAGACAGTAAAATGGAGTAAAGAGTAAAAAACATGGAATGGGAGAACTATCTGCAAATATCTGATAAGTGGTTAATATCCAAAATACATAGAGATCTCCTAAAACTCAACAACAGAAAACAACCTGATCCAAATATGGGTAAGGAACTTAACTAGACATTTCTCCAAAGAAGACATACAAATGGCACTGAGCACATGAAAAGATGCTTAACATCACTAATCACTAGGAAAATGCAAATGAAAAGTATAAGATACTACCTCTGATTCATTGGGATGACTGTTAGAAAAAACAAAACAAAAACAAACAAACAAACAACCCCCCCCCCCAGAAAACAGCATGTGTTGATAAGAATATGGAGAAATTGGAAACCCTGTGCACTTCTGGTGGAAGTGTAAAATGGTACTTCCACTCTGGAAAACAGTGTGATGGTTCCTCAGAAAATTAAAAATAGAATTACCATATGATCCAGCAATTCCATTTCCAGGTACATATCCAAAAGAATTGTAAGTAGGGTGTCAAAGAGATTTTTGTACACCCTTCTTTGAACAGCTAAAATGAAAAAACAACCAATGTATCCCCTGATGGATGAATAGATAAACAAAATGAGGTATATAGGCACAGTGAAATATTATTCAGTTTTTTAAAAAAAGACAATTCTGACATATGCTACAATATGGATGAATCCTGAGGACATTATGCTAAGTGAAATAAGCTAGTTACAAAAAGATAAATACTACACGATTCCACTTATATGAAATAGTAGTAGTCAAAATTGTAGAGTAGTCAAAATTGTAGAGACAGAAAATAGAATGGTGCTTGCCAGGGGCTGGAGAAAGACAGAAATGGGGAACTATTGTTTGATGGGCACAGAATTTCAGTTTTACAAGATGAACAGAGTTATAGAGGTGGATGGTGTTAATGAATGCACAACATTATGAATGTACTTAATATCACTGAACTGTACCCTTTTAGAAATGGTTAAGATGGCAAATTTTATTTTAAAGATTTTATTTATTTATTTGACAGACAGAGATCACAAGTAGGCATAGAGAGAGAGAGAGAGATGAGGAAGCAGGCTCCCCACCAAACAGAGAGCCCAATGAGGGGCTCAATCCCAGGACCCTGAGACTATGACCTGAGCCAAAGGCAGAGGTTTAACACACTGAGCCACCCAGGTGCCCCAAGATGGTAAATTTTATGTTATGGGCATTTTAACTACAGTAAGTATGTTCGGAAAAAAATTGGAAAGGTATCAGAATTTTCAACATCATCCTGAAAGGTAGAAGACAATGGAATGATCTCTTCAAAATTCTGAGAGAAAATTATATCCAAAATATAATCTATACCCAGCAAACTATCAATTGAGTTATGAATTTTAACAGACATTTTCAGCCATTCAAGAGCTCAAAAAATTTACCTGACATTCCTTCACTCAATCTCAAGAAGCTACCCATAAAAATGATGAAATAAATCAGGAAAAAGAAAATACATAGTAGGTACAAGCCTTTCTCAAGAAACAAGAAAGGTCTCAGGTACACAACCTAACGCTACACCTAAAGGAGCTGGAGAAAGAACAAGAAAGAAACCCTAAACCCAGCAGGAGAAGAGAAATCATAAAGATCAGAGCAGAAATCAATGAAATAGAAACCAAAAAAACAATAGAACAAATCAATGAAACTAGGAGCTGGTTCTTTGAAAGAATTAATAAGATTGATAAACCCCTGGCCAGACTTATCAAAAAGAAAAGAGAAAGGACCCAAATTAATAAAATCATGAATGAAAGAGGAGAGATCACAACGAACACCAAAGAAATACAGACAATTATAAGAACATACTATGAGCAACTCTACACCAACAAATTTGACAATCTGGAAGAAATGGATGCATTCCTAGAGACATATAAACTACCACAACTGAACCAGGAAGAAATGGAAAGCCTGAACAGACCTGTAACCAGTAAGGAGATTGAAACAGTCATCAAAAATCTCCAAACAAATAAAAGCCCAGGGCCAGATGGCTTCCCGGGGGAATTCTACCAAACATTTAAAGAAGAACTAATTCCTATTCTCCTGAAACTGTTCCAAAAAATAGAAATAGAAGGAAAACTTCCAAACTCATTTTATGAGGCCAGCATCACCTTGATCCCAAAACCAGACAAGGATCCCATCAAAAAAGAGAACTACAGACCAATATCCTTGATGAACACAGATGCAAAAATTCTCGCCAAAATACTAGCCAATAGGATTCAACAGTACATTAAAAGGATGATTCACCACGACCAAGTGGGATTTATTCCAGGGCTACAAGGTTGGTTCAACATCCGCAAATCAATCAATGTGATACAACACATTAATAAAAGAAAGAACAAGAACCATATGATACTCTCCATAGATGCTGAAAAAGCATTTGACAAAGTACAGCATCCCTTCCTGATCAAAACTCTTCAAAGTGTAGGGATAGATGGCACATACCTCAATATTATCAAAGCCATCTATGAAAAACCCACCGCAAATATCATTCTCAATGGAGAAAAACTGAAAGCCTTTCTGCTAAGGTCAGGAACACGGCAGGGATGTCCGTTATCACCACTGCTATTCAACATAGTACTAAAAGTCCTAGCCTCAGCAATCAGACAACAAAAGGAAATTAAAGGCATCCAAATCGGCAAAGAAGAAGTCAAACTATCACTCTTCGCAGATGATATGATACTATATGTGGAAAACCCAAAGGACTCCACTCCAAAACTGCTAGAACTTGTACAGGAATTCAGTAAAGTGTCAGGATATAAAATCAATGCACAGAAATCAGTTGCATTTCTCTACACCAACAACCAGACAGAAGAAAGAGAAATTAAGGAGTCCATCCCATTTACAATTGCACCCAAAACTATAAGATACCTAGGAATAAACCTAACCAAAGAGACTAAGAATCTATACACAGAAAACTATAAAGTACTCATGAAAGAAATTGAGGAAGACACAAAGAAATGGAAAAATGTCCCATGCTCCTGGATTGGAAGAATAAATATTGTGAAAATGTCTATGCTACCTAAAGCAATCTACACATTTAATGCAATTCCTATCAAAGTACCATCCATTTTTTTCAAAGAAATGGAACAAATAATCCTAAAATTTATATGGAACCAGAAAAGACCTCGAATAGCCAAAGGAATATTGAAAAAGAAAGCCAAAGTTGGTGGCATCACAATTCCGGACTTCAAGCTCTATTACAAAGCTGTCATCATCAAGACAGCATGGTACTGGCACAAAAACAGACACATAGATCAACGGAACAGAATAGAGAGCCCAGAAATAGACCCTCAACTCTATGGTCAACTCATCTTCGACAAAGCAGGAAAGAATGTCCAATGGAACAAAGACAGCCTCTTCAATAAATGGTGTTGGAAAAATTGGACAGCCACATGCAGAAAAATGAAATTGGATCATTTCCTTACACCACACACGAAAATAGACTCAAAATGGATGAAGGATCTCAATGTGAGAAAGGAATCCATCAAAATCCTTGAGGAGAACACAGGCAACAACCTCTTCGACCTCAGCCGCAGCAACATCTTCTTAGGAACATCGCCAAAAGCAAGGGAAGCAAGGGCAAAAATGAACTATTGGGATTTTATCAAGATCAAAAGCTTTTGCACAGCAAAGGAAACAGTTAACAAAACCAAAAGACAACTGACAGAATGGGAGAAGATATTTGCAAATGACATATCAGATAAAGGGCTAGTGTCCAAAATCTATAAAGAACTTAGCAAACTCAACACCCAAAGAACAAATAATCCAATCAAGAAATGGGCAGAGGACATGAACAGACATTTCTGCAAAGAAGACATCCAGATGGCCAACAGACACATGAAAGAGTGCTCCACATCACTCGGCATCAGGGAAATACAAATCAAAACCACTATGAGATATCACCTCACACCAGTCAGAATGGCTAAAATTAACAAGTCAGGAAATGACAGATGCTGGCGAGGATGCGGAGAAAGGGGAACCCTCCTACATGCAAGTTGGTGCAACCACTCTGGAAAACAGCATGGAGGTTCCTCAAAATGTTGAAAATAGAACTACCCTATGACCCAGCAATTGCACTGCTGGGTATTTACCCTAAAGATACAAACGTACTGATCCAAAGGGGCACGTGCACCCGAATGTTTATAGCAGCAATGTCTACAATAGCCAAACTATGGAAAGAACCTAGATGTCCATCAACAGACGAATGGATAAAGAAGATGTGGTATATACACAATGGAATACTATGCAGCCATCAAAAGAAATGAAATCTTGCCATTTGCGACGACGTGGATGGAACTAGAGGGTATCATGCTTAGCGAAATAAGTCAATCGGAGAAAGACAACTATCATATGATCTCCCTGATGTGAGGGATAGGAGATGCAACATGGGGGTTTAAGGGGGTAGGAGAAGAGTAAATGAAACAAGATGGAATTGGGAGGGAGACAAACCATAAGTGACTCTTAATCTCACAAAACAAACTGAGGGTTGATGGGGGGAGGGGGGTTGGGAGGGGGGTGGGATTATGGACACTGGGGAGGGTATGTGCTATGGTGAGTGCTGTGAAGTGTGTAAACCTGGCGATTCGCAGACCTGTACCCCTGGGGATAAAAATATATGTTTATAAAAAAAATAAAATTTAAGAAAAGACATAGTATCCAGGAAACAGAATATAGGACACAGGGTAGCACATTATCTGTGTACCAAGCCTAGAGAACATCCTAGAACAATAATCCAGTCCAGATTCGATTGGGAGGTGAGGTCGTTGGGAGAAATGCCTCCAGAAAAGCATATAGGCTGACAGACTTTTCAATATGTTTCAATATTTGGAAATACTGTTGAGATGTGTTTGACAGATCTATTAAAAACACTTGGGAAAAAATAGTGATAGATTTTGAAAAATAGCTTATGAGAAAAGGAAGAAGGTAATAACACCATGGGAGAAATAAAGTTCTATGAGAAAAGAAACAAAATCAACCATTAGATCAGTGATAAGTAAACATTTACATAATCAAAATAATATAAATATTAATTATTCTATTTAACAAAAAACACAATGTAACTATATTGGGACAGTAAAAGATGATGTATAAGTGATTACTCCCATCATAAGATAGTTAATGAAAGGATATCTAAAATTTTTAAATTAAGAAACCCAACATAGTAATATTTTTTTGCCAGTAAGGATTGAAATAAACAGGCAGAGCAGTTGAGAGTGGTTGCTTTTGGGCAGAAGGACTGGGAGTGGGGGAGCCAAAGGATCATGCACTAGCTCTGCTGGGGACCCCCCCTCCCCACACCAGCCATCCTTTAAAATTCTGCCCAGACTTCCATAGACTTTCCTTCCTTGCCAGGTAGAGATGCCTATTTCCTTCCAAGATCCCCTGTCCCTAGGCCTCTATCAAAGCACTCATTACCCTGTATTTGCATTTTCTCTTTGTGGTCTAAGTATGCATCTGACTTGGGCTTCATCTTCTTCTTCTTCTTTTTTTTTTCTTTTAAATTTAAACTTTATTTTATTTTTTCAGTGTTCCAAGATTCATTGTTTATGCATCACACCCAGTGCTCCATGCAATACCTGCCCTCCTTAATACCCACCACCAGGCTCACCCAACCCCCAAAACCCCTCAGTTTGTTTCTCAGAGTTCACAGTCTCTCATGGTTCGCCTCCCCCTCCAATTTTCCCCAGGTTGACTTGGGCTTCTGAGGGCTGGTACCGCTCTGCTTGTAATCCCAGCACCCATCACACAATTCCACTCAAACCTGGCTGAATGAATAAAACAAGGAATCTGGGGTGAGAGTGGATTTGGACAACAGAGGACCACAAAGTAAAGGTCTCCCTCTTACACATTTCAATTTGCCATCTTTCTGAGTGTTTGGTGGGGGCTGCTCATTACTTCCCAAAATCTTGGGAAAAGTTCATTTTCTCTGGTTGTAATGCACTAAGGGTGGCAACTAACTGTGTTCTATTTTGCCTATTTTCTGCAGTTAATAAGCATTATTTAGAGTAACATAACTATCTTTAAGCGATTCATGTGGAAGGCTTTTAAAATTTAAAAAAAAATTTTTTTATAAACATATAATGTATTATTAGCCCCAGGGGTACAGGTCTGTGAATCGCCAGGTTTACACACTTCACAACACTCACCATATCACATACCCTCCCCCAATGTGTGGAAGGCTTTTTAAGATGCAGTGCATAAATGCAAGAGATAGGTGAAGCAACCAGAGACTGCCCTAAATTACAGGACGATCTTTTTCCGTTCGCAGTCTCTACATACGTCCTCCCAGCAGCCTCCCCTCCCCCGCCCGCCCCGCCCCGCCAGCTTCCACTCCCGGGGCTCCAGGCTTGCTTCTTTTTCCCTGCAACCCTGTGGGGGAGCAAGCCCAGAGTAATGAAAAGATGCCGAGAGCTACAGGCAGGATGCAGCGATGAAAGGAAAGGGAGGAAGCAGCCCATTTCTCCGCCCGCCTGGTATCCTCGGAAGCATCCTTCTCCGTCCCTCCCTTCCATTACCTTCTGGTGCCCGTAGAACCAGTGGATGGGAGGCGCGGGGAAGCGGCACAGGTCTCGCAGCAGCCTCAGCCTCCGCAAGTAGAGCTTGATGGCCTGCAGCAGGCCCAGCGCCAGGCAGAACACGAAGGCCAGGTACAAGGGCCGCGCCCAGCGCGTCTCGAGCCAGGACTCCATCGCTGTGCGCTGCGCGGTCGCAGGCGGCCTCCGGGGCTCCGGAGGGGATGGGCTTTTCCTGCCAGGCACCTGAAGAGGATAGCCCAGCCCACCGCGACTCTGTGCCCTCGAGCAAGTTCCGCTCTTCCCCCGGGAGGAGGAAGACCTCTGGGAAGGAAAGCGCCAGCTTGGCCAGAGGAGGCAGTCTCGACTTCTCCGATTTCTAACCCTTTATAATTGAGGCGAATCTTCATTCAGGGCAACTTTTTTGTTTTGTTTTTAATTTTATTTTTTCAGTGTTCCAGGATTCATTGTTTATGCACCACACAGGGCAACTTCTTAATGCCCTTCTGGAGTGTCACACTTCAGCTGTGACAGTTTTCAATTATGGGAGGTCAGAATTTAGGTTTCAAAATAATACCAAGGCTGAGGCCATTGTTTTTCTTCTTTGCCACAAATAAATGGTAAACTGCTATGTTAATAAAAACAAAACAAAAACCAAACACAAAAACCTTTCCTTCCCTCTCTGAAACTCTGTCAGAACCCACAGGGATCTGGGAGTTGGGAATGGACATGTATAATCATTACACTTACATAATGTGGCTTGTCCAGTGGTGTGTTGGTAAATGTTTTACAGTTGATCTTCACTCGGATTTCTAGCATTTGCCAATGTCCACCGTGTGTTATTTCAAGCTACAGAAGACGCTACAGATAGGATCAGGGCCCACTATATAATTTGTGGATCTGGGGGCAAAATGAAAATGTGGGGCCCCTTGCTAAAAATTATTAACAATTTCAAGATGATGACAGCAGAGCATTAAACCAAGCATGTGAGTATGCTTCTGAGTATGGGGCCTTGTTTCATGCCTATGAAACCAGATCTATCCAAGAGACATACATAACTCTGAGAGCATAGAAAATAGGAAAATGTAGCAAAATTATTAGAAAGTAATGCATTTTTGGTACTTATTTCTTATTAGGTGGTGAACTAGGATCCAGCAGACCTCACTTCCCAAGCTGCTGTCCCCCTTGCCCAAAATTCAATTATTCATTCATTTATTTATGCTAAGAAAGGCACATGTTAGGTGTTGGATTTACAGTTTTGAACAATAAACTCAATCTCTGCTACAACTCCCTATTCTTCTCCCTGTCACTGCTCCCACTCCTTAAGCCCCACCCCAGTCTCCATTCCAGGTTTTGTTTGGTGGGTTAATAGTTTAGACAAACTCTAATTGTGATAACTTCATCTGGACTAAGTACAAGGTCCTGGGATGTTCCATTATGTCCCACACCTTACATGTTACAGTTCCTCTATGTCCACCTACCTCCATCCTTCAACTATTGTTATTTGACTGTGTCTCAGAATCTTCTGGTTTATGCAGTCTCCTCTGAGTAACTCAGATTCTTCCTCGGCACCCTGTCCCTTCTCCAAATCATAGTAAGTGTATGGTGGTCTTCATATGACCACATCATGGTGATCCAGCTGAGGACCTCAGATCCATGCTCTGCCTTCAGGATCCAGGTTGGTCTTGGCTTTGTGACATCTAGTCTTGCTCTCATCCTGGGGTCCTCTGGGCTGATTGACAAGTAGTAGAGTGGGACTGGTGAACTTCTGGTTAGTTCTTTCAGCAGGGTCAGGGCCTGGGGACTCCTTAGCTGTCCCAGTCTTACTCAGGCTCTTGCTGGAGATGTTAATATCTTCTGAGACGTTCTGGTCCATCCGTGGCATTCTCTGTCCTTCCTTAGAAAAGAAAAAACATCAGCACTTTTTGCACTATACCCAGGAGCCTAAGAAAGGCTTGAGGATTCTAGCTCAATTCTTCTCCCTGCCACTGCCATTTTCACTCTGGTTCCTCTCCAAAAGGAAGCAAGGCAAAATCTATCCAAATCTTCCTTTCCAGAAATTCAGCTTAGAGGGGAAAAATTAGATGCTTTCCTAACCTCTGGCTTTACCTCTTCTGCTAATTCTTACCCTAGTCCACCAGGCTGGAAGGTGGAGTTGGGGATTCACAATTTCCATTCATGTAGTAGAAACTTTCCTTATGTGTCCTCTCGCCCTTGATTGAGACTGAAAATCTACAGCCTACTCCAATAGGACATGATAATGGGACATACAGGAAGTAAGAAAAATATTTATTCTGGCCAAAGACTGGCTTTCAAAACTTATTTCAACTCAAAAATTCCATTTTGGAGACCAACAGCAGAGCATCTATCCCTTCCTTCTCTTAACATATCTGTGCAAATGTTCACTGAATTGAATTTGCTTGGCTGTAGGATGGGGATAGGGACACTGAAAAAGCCCCATCAATGTGGTCAGACCAGGTAAGGATTTCAGACTTTACAAAACGTGATAGTAATCCACTGAAGGGATTTAAGATGGAAAGTGACATGGTTAGGTAGTATATCACAGCTATTTGGGCAAATATTTATTGTGTGCTTATTAAGTGCCAAGTACTATTTTAAAGGGATTTACATGTATTAACTCATTTAATCCTCATAATAAAAACTTGATGTAGATATTACCATTATCCCCATTGTATATATATGGAAACTGACACACAGAGAGATTATTAAGTTTGCCAAGGACATCAGAGGGTGAGAAGAGGGACCAGGATTTGAATCCAGTCAGTCTCAAGAATCTAGGTCCTAGGATCTTAACATTTATGGGAGCAAATGATATGTCTATGGGGTGGTGAAAAACTGGCACTAGAAGACCAGTTCTGAAGCTGTTATAATATCCAGATAAGATGTGATGGTGGCCTGGTGAGGGGGAGTGCCATGGGACAAAGAGGCAGAATAAGTGGGAGAAATATTGGAGAGTGTTTTTGATGGAGTTGGTAACTGACTGGATGTGGGCCCTGTAGGGAAGAAATCTAGGGTGATCTCTGTGTTTCTCTTCACTGAGGTAGAAAGAACAAAAACAATCACTCTTTCCACTTGCTCCATCCCCTGCCCCATTCCTTGTGTCTTCTGCTCTTCTTGAACCTGCCCTCAAGACTTACCTCCTCTGTGAATGCTTCTCTAACCACACAGCCCATGGGAATCCATCGTATGAACAATGGGAACACTCATTTTCATACCTCTCATTTGATACTCATTTATTTATGTTTTTATTATGACTCATTCCATAGTCAGTGCAACCCTATGGAGCCTAATTATATATTTCTTTTCATGTTCAACTTATCTTCCTAATTAGGTCTGGAAACTCCATGGTAGTGCAAACATTTTTTTTTTTCCCATCTCTCAGATTTCCTTGGAGCCCAGCTCTGGGCTAAGCACATAGATATTTTAGAAATAGTTACTCAATTCACGAACTAGGGAGACATATTGGGGACTTTTAGGAAAGAGCAGGATGAGGAATTTAAGATGTAGTTATCTGATCCACAAAACAAGAGGACAGTGAAGGAATGGAGACATCCCAGGTCAGGGGACTCGTCTACTAAGAGAATAAGCATAAGGCAGGGGGTAGGAAGGGAGGTGAGCAGAGGAAGAATAAAGTAACATGACAGCTATTTTCACAGTGGGGGAACCTGGGGGCTGTTCCTAAGGGAGATGGTGCTAAGAGAGCTAAAGGATGGAAGGTGCTGAGAGAAGGGCAATGAGAGAAAGAAACAGGGCCGAGGGGTGAGTTGGGTGCTGAATAGAAGGAATGAGCGGGATGGGATGGGGCACAGAAACTTCATAGATGTCCAGTCCCAAACAGTTTTATGAAAATATCAAGACTGGGCAATGATCCCTTCAATCTGTTCTTAATTGACAGCACATTAGTTGCATTTTTGAAGGGGTCCAACTGGGAAGACCAACACGTTAGAGGCATAGGAGGCAGGATAGAGGGAGGGAGTGGGCAGATTACATCTCTGATGCCAGATAACCTCAATTTTCTCAGAGGATTCTGAGGCATCTTCTGCCCTGACAGGAAAAAGAGGACTGAGTGCCTAGAAGGGTGGGGATTCAGAGCAGCTAATGGGGTGATGCTGAGGGCATTGGGAAGCAGTTAAGAGGCTGAGGAACCAGTGGAATTTACATAGTAGTTCCATGCAGAGGGCCCAGGCCACATGGCTCCATCACGTATTTTCTCCCACAATAGTCTGAAGTAAGAGAATTGAAATGTTCAGAAAGGAGACATAGAACCAGTCCTTGCCCTCATTGCTGTGTCCTGTATACCAGCCAGTGCTGGACAATGGCAGGATAAAAAGAAGGATCGAGGCTAGGCTTCTCCCTGGGACAGCTCACTATCTGGGGGAGGGGACAGATAGATACAGTATAATGGATAGCTGCTATGACTGGAAAGACCCCAATGGATTATCTAGACCTTATCTGGTCTTACGAATAAAGAAAATAAATTTTAAAAAATTTAAAAAGACTGCTTGCCCTGAGCCCCTTCTCTCTAGTCTGAGAATTCCAAGGTTTACTCTCTTTTCATCCTTGCTGCCTGTGTGCCACACCAGTTGTGCCCATCTCTCCACTCCTTCGGATCAACAATCAGTGTGTCACAAACCATCAAATGTGTCTAGCAGTGTTGGCCTGTTACCTTAAGTGATTCCAATATTTTAAAAAAATTTTGCCAAGAAGTGTGAGCTTCCAGATTAGGAAAAGGAGTAAACAGAGACATTGGAGGAACACGAGGAACACCAGGTGTTGTGGGATATAAGGAGACACTGTTGAAACACGTTGAATGATGGATGTCAAGTGCTCCTGAGACAACAAGGGTCAAGGCTGAAATGTGTCTCTTGGAATTAGTGACATGGAAGTCAGATATAATCATAGGAAGAGTTGTTGAAGTGACAGATATAGAAGCCAAAATGAAGTGGGTTGGTAAGGTAAAACATGCCAATGAATTTGAAACTATGGAGAAAATATTGTCAACCCCAAAAAGCTTTGCTATGAAAAAGCAGAGAATTATGATATGACCAGATAAGAGAACAGGGATTCCAGAGTGGAAGGATGGGGAGGACTCTCTACACCACCCCCTGCCTCCCTCCACCCCATTCCTAGAAGAGGGAGAGGTTAGGATCTTCTAGGCCTTGACCTAGAAGAAAGGAGAGGTTGGGACAGATGTAGAGCTTCACGTTTTGTGGTGTTTCCAATCACAACAGAGAATAGCAAAAAATATAAATTCCATAAAAAGATCTCCAGATCATAGGCAGTTTTTGAATTAATTTAAAATACACTTAGTTTGGGGCACCTGGGTGGCTCAGTGGGTTAAAACCTCTGCCTTTGGCTCAGGTCATGATCCCAGGATACTGGGATCAAGGCCCGCATCGGGGTCTCTGCTCAGCAGGGAACCTGCTTCCTCCTCTCTCTCTGCCTGCCTCTCTGCCCACTTGTGATCTCTGTCTGTCAAATAAATAAATAAAATCTTTAAAATACACTTAGTTTAACAATTTCAAGATCAAGTCTCCATCTTCTTTTCTTCATGTAAATGTACCACTCAAAAGAGTTGAATTCAAGAGTACATAAAAGTCATCTGATAAAAGTATACTTGGCATAATATCAAGTTAAATAGATCACAATTCTCAATAGTCTGTTAAATGCCTTAAGCCATCCCTCACACTTGTTTGATTGGGAGCAATTCAAAAATAATAATTTTGAGTATCACATAAGTAATATCCTTATAAGGCAAAACAGGCTCTGCCAAGCTAGACCTTCACCTGGAATGATAATAATTTCAAAATAATATTGAACCTCCCTCCTGTCTCAGGGACACCACAGGCCAGCACAGCCCACAGCACCCTGACAATTCATTGCCTGTGCTGACCCTTTATTTTCTGTCCATTGTCCTGGTATCTCACTTTGGGGACATTTTTTGTGACCCCAGTTCCCAGGAGGACCAGGTGAAATGGCTGTCAGGGAGCACTGCCTGTGTGAGCGGCCATGGCCTGAAAGCCAGTAGACACTGAGTATCAGCCTACAGAGTTACTGCCACTGCCACTATGGGCACCACTGCCTCTACAAGAGTCTCAGCTGGCCCTGGCCAGACCTGCTTAGGGAGAGATGGCTGTCCCAAGTGGTTGTCTGGAAAGCTGACAGACCAGTGGGTGTCAGAGTGACCCAGAGAGAGGAAGAGCCAGGCAGAACACCATCTAGCTCCTTGGGGTCCTCAGAGGAACTACTGACACAATGCAGGAGCAGGAGTTTCTGGAAGCCGACTAGCTTGGAGAGCAAGCAGTCAGAAAGGAGGCATACAGCTGTGCTGAAACAGGATCCTCCAGGGGCCCCTGCTGCACAGGTTTGAGGGATCCTAGAGGATGAGGTAACATAGCTTCATGGTAAGAGTTTCCCACGATGCAGTCCCTGTACTAGATCTAAGGAGAAGGGTGGCCGCAGTGATGGACATGTTCTGGAGCAGTTTGTGCATGTCTTTCAGACTCATTTGCCCCTCAAAAAAAAAATCAAGATTTCCTTTGTTGTTCAGATGAGGTATATGTTGTGCTTCCCACAGAGTTTAATCCAAGAAATAAAGACCTGACAGCCTCTGAATGTGGCTTTGGGTTTTGCACTAATATTCTCATTCCCTGAGATATGAGTGCTTGAGGGACAATCAGATGGGGCAGGGGGAGATGCAGTTTTTCCTTATATGCTCTAGGCTAATGAGAGAGATTAGAGAATTCATCATCATAGCTAAGATGGTCCAGTCTCCAGGCGAGCCTTCAGGTTGATGGCAGAGAGTAGCTGATGACCAGATCTGAGATCCCTGCTATGGATGGAGGATGCCTTATGGCTCCCCTCTGCTCTGAATCCTAGCCCTACCACATCCTAGCTGGGTGGTCAGAGGCAAGTGGCTCAGCTTCTCTGAGCCTCATGTGTCTCATGGGAAACAATGGAGATGTGAGCCTTCATTGGAGGGTTGTTGTGAGGATGGAGGAGCCCATGCATATTCCCTGAGGGCTCATGGATGGTACTTGATAAATGTGAGTTGTCCCTTGAGATGCTTCAAAAAGTAAGCCTCCAGTTCTTCCCTGCTTTTCAGACTGGTCATGGTTAATCTACTAATCTGTGCACATGTGCATAACTGCTGGGCAATGTCTGCCCCACCTCTTCTGTAACACCCTCATTCCATTCACAGTGAGGAGAAGTGGCTCTCACTGTGGCTGCCAAGCTGTGTGTGGGTGCACATGGACCCCACAGGCGTGTATGATCAGTCTTCTTTCTTCTGCCCAACTGGATTCCTAGTCTTCCTCTCCTTTTATGACCTTCACCACAACCCAAAGATATGGCCAAACGCAGAGGTGTGATGGCCTTGGGAGGAAAGGATGGGATGATTGCTGCAGAACAACCCCTTTTCCTGTCCCAGCTTTGGTTGTGCTGTCCCTTGGATGATTGGAAGGAAGGGCTTGACCACCCTGTCCTGGCCCTAGTGCTCCTTCTGCAGGTGTTTGACCCTTCCCGGTTTGCACCGGGTTCCTCTCAACACAGCCATGCTTTCCTGCCCTTCTCAGGAGGATCAAGGTGAAGCACTTGTACTTGGGTGGGTGTATCACTTGGGTGAATTGGGTGAATACCTGATGTTTGTGACTTTCTTTGTTCATCTGTAGTGTCTGCAGTTACTAGCATTGTATTATTGTGTGTAGGGAAAGAGGTGTGTGTCTCTGTGTTCAAAAAGAAGGTGGCAATCATCGCTTGCCATGGAGACTTGGACCCATTGCTCTACCCAATGGTTAACCACAGTTTAGTGTGACAATGTTCCAAAGTTCAGTATATTCTAATATTTTTCTCACTTTAGGAGGATGACTTTAAAATATTTCAGATGTTTCTTTTTCAATTACCAGTAATCCAGGCCACTGCCTTTTGTACCTAATTCATTATCTACCACTCACAGTATCAGTGATGTTTGCCTGTGTTTGGACTTCCTTTGGGTTCTTATAAGCATTCCAGTTGTGTACAGAAATGGTTTCAACAAAGTCTCACACCGATGGCTGTCTTCTCTATTTTTGCAATCTCATCCAACAAAATATTTACTACCCATTAATATTCTTATGGCCATTGACAACTTTTCCAGTTGGCAAAATTCTTTATTTGAATGGGACTGGCATATCATATTCCACAGTATACGTAGTGAACATTGGCAAGCAGCATAAAATTGAGGACAATCAACTCCTTTGAGAGAAAACCTACTATTTTGCATATGACACTTTTTTGTATTGGCATTTGAACGTAACCTGGTCTGTAAAATGTAAAGCACACGGAAGTGGCTGTTCAGTGGGAAGACTATTGTCCAGAGTGGCTGCTATGAAATCTTCCAGTGCTGCTAAAAGTGTTCTATAAATAGTAACTGCAGGAAACTTTGTAAGTAGTTACTAGAAAACTGTTTTTTTCCAAGTATAGGAATCTGTCAATCCCTCACATACAAAATGAATCCACTTTCTTTTAAAAAAAATTTTTTTATTGTGTTATGTTAGTCACCATAAAATACATCATTAGTTTTTGACCCAGTGTTCCATGATTCATGGTTTATGTACAAAATCCAGTGATCAATGCTATATGTGCTCTCCTTAATATCCACCAAAAGGCTCAGCCATCCCTGCACCCCTCTCCCCTCTAAAACCCGCAGTTTGTTTCTCCGAGTCCGCAGTCTCTCATGGTTTGTATCACCCTCCATTTCCCCCAATTCACTTTTCCTTTCCTTCTCCTAATGTCCTCCATGTTATTCCTTATGTTCCGCAAGTAAGTGACACCATGTGATAATTGGCTTTCTCTGCTTGACTTATTTCACTCAGCAAAATATCCTCCAGTCCACTTTCACACAACATCTTTAAGCAAATTGTGCTTCCAGATACTGGCTCCAGGATTTGTTTCTCCCTGGGATTGAGACCTTCCTCCTAGACGTTGGTACAAGTCAACTGACTGCAAGATGAGACAGGAAAAGGATACACAGCTCAGTTCCTAGCTCAGAACTAATCGTTACTCATTTTATTCCATTTCGCATGGGTTTATTTCTTCAGTTCAATAGACATCATTCAATTATAAGACTGCCTATTAAACCTGTCTCTGTGTGCCAAGTCCTCTGCTATGAGATGGCATATTGCCCTTGCTTCCAGGAGTTCACAGTCAAGAAATATATGCCACCACTCAAAAGAGACATCTTTCTTTCTTTC
Organism: Lutra lutra; assembly: GCF_902655055.1. Lineage (NCBI taxonomy): Eukaryota > Metazoa > Chordata > Mammalia > Carnivora > Mustelidae > Lutra > Lutra lutra. The sequence continues at coordinate 160,546,243 of NC_062281.1, forward strand.
TTTCTTTCTTTCTTTCTTTCTTTCTTTCTTTCTCTCTCTCTCTCTCCATCCCTCCCTTTCTTTCTTTCTCTCTTCATTCACTCATTACTAAGTGACCCTCTGTAGGAAGCTCCATGTTCCTGGCACTGTCCTACTCTGGAAAGCAATGTGTCCCTGAGTAAAGTATTAGGGTGATGTCAGGGTCCAGGAAGGAAGAGGCATGGTGAGCAGGAGTGGGGGTGAGGGCAGGCTATCATTGCCCTTAGCCATGAGCATGTGGCAGGCAGAGGTGGAGGGAGGGCATTCCTTGGAATCTCCTCAGCAGGAGCTGAGCTGGAAGGAGGAGAGAGTTAACAGGTGACTAGTGAGTGAGCCAACAACCGAGAGAGGACTCTGATGTCATCTGAGGCATTTGGACATGTTGTACCTGTGATGGAGGGCATGGGAGGTTCTGAACTTGGCTGGGGTTTCAGGAGAGGAAGTGGAGGCAGGAGACAGAAAAGTCTGGGTTAGGAGGTAGAGGGATGGCAAGCAGAGACATTTCTGCAGTAGAATTGGAAGGCTACAGCAGCTGGTTGACTGAGGGGCCAAGGGGGAGATAGGAGTCTGGACCCAACCTGGCAGGCAGATGGTGTAGCAGGTTGAGAGTCACTAAGGCTCTGCCCCTGCAGAAGCTTCTCTGTGCCATTCTGACTTCCTTACCCAACTCTGCCTTGTCCTTACTCTGAGGATCTGGACCCCTGTGTGCCCCAGATGGTTAGGCCTGAAGGTGGCCCAGCCCACCCCCTATGGTGCCCTGTCCTGATCCCCCATTGTGAAACCAGAAATGGCATGTGCAGAGAGCCAACAACCTAATAATAAACTATTTTAGTGATCCCTTGACTTTGCCCTGAGGCACAAGGAGCTGACCTTCTTGCAACAGAATTTCAGGCCTACTGAGAGCACGGATAGGAGTAGGAGCTAATCCTGGAAGAGTGTAGGCTTTGTCAAAGGTCAGGGGGAGAGTGTGAAACAAGCAAGGCGGGGTAGGCGTAGAGATGTGCGTGTGTCCTGAGGGAAGGGGACTGGGCTATGTCCATGCAGGAGGGCCATGAACGTGCTGTTCCCGCCAGGGGGTTTGATGCCACTTCTCATTTCCTTTTCCCTCCCTAATGCAGGAACTGCATCGGGAAGCAGTTTGCCATGAACGAGATGAAGGTGGCGGTGGCCTTGACACTGCTCCGTTTTGAGCTGGCACCAGATCCTTTCAGGGTCCCTGTTCCCACTCCAAGAATTGTGTTAATGTCCAAGAATGGGATCCACCTGCATCTCAGGAAGCTCCTCTAACCCTTGTGGGGACAAGGATGAGCCCCGACGGCCTCCTGCCTACCATCATGTTTTCCTGTCAGTCTCTCTTGTCTACTGTCTTCTGCCCACTTCCCACTTTCACTCTGCCCACAGCCAGTCTCCTGCTCTCCTCCCCTTGTGCATCTGATGTCTGTCCTTCTCCATCTCACCCTTTCCCAAGATTCCTACCTGTTTGCCTGTTACCTTTTTCCTACCCAGCTGTAGCTCTGACTATCCATGTAAGTCATGAACAGTGGCCTGTCCCCCAGGCTGTCTGCCCTCTCCGCTTTGCTGTTCCTTTCTGTCTGCTTTGTGTTCCTTGCTGCTTAACCACATTACACAGACTTGGTTCCTTAAAAGAGCACAAGTTGATGATCCTGTAGCTTAGCTGATCAGAAATATGAAATGGGTCTCCCTGGCACAACAAAGGTGTTACAGAACCTCTAAGGGAGCATCTCTTTTCTTGCATTTTCTGCCTTCTAAACGTCTGCTCTTAAGGCTATTCAGTGAGGGGATTAGACCTCCCCGTTTATCAAGGAAATATCCTGTTCTTAAATGCAATTGATTACAGGTGTTAACAGTACCCATGAAATTTTTAGTGCAACATCTAGACTTCTTTTTAATTGAATAACGGGGACTCCAGCCAATCCAAGCTGACATATAAAGCTAGTCATCACAGTCTACCATTTGTCCTCTTATCATTCACACATTCCATTAAACCATACTTCATCTGCAATTTAAGTATAATAAAGTCACACTTCCACCAACTAACCTTCATATGATTGAATGTGTGTTGATCCTTTTCCCCAAGCACAAAACAAAGTCATTGGAGGGTATTCTCTCTTCTCCCTGAAATCCTGTGACCTACATGCTATGATACAAAGTTGACTATTAGTACCACATGTCTGGGTTCTGCACAGGATATAAGACAAGAAAGAAAAAATCTGACACCCATGTGCATACATGCATAATCATATTCATAACAAAGCAGGAAAATGTTAGAAATAATTACCCTCTTTATTTCTATAACCTAGGACATGGCCATCCTTAGTATTTATAACAGCCTTGTTCCACTACCCATTCCATACTTGCTTTACCCTCTGAAAGCCCCTCAGCCGGTTGTGTTTTTTTTGCCTGGTGCCATGACCCAGACCCTCACTCTTAAAGGGTCTGGGCCATTACTAGTCTTGCCTGAACTGGGCTGTGGCATTTTCCCATTTGCTCTCATTACAGCGCAAAGCAGTTCTATGAGATGCCTATGTATTTCCTCCATTCCAAGCATATTTTTACTTACCTTCATGGTAAGTAAACTGGCAATTTCCCCCTTGGTAATCAGGATAGATCCAGTACAGTCACTGCTTCTGAGTTAGACCCATGAGGAGCCTAAAGTGTCCAGGAGTTATCTTCATGCAGTCATTCTTGTGTCTCCTGGTGGAAGCACTCTCACTTTCAGATATAAGAACACTAGGACAACACAGCACAAGGTTACAGGGATAAGTACTCCCTATTTTGCTAATCAGATCACTAGGGTTAAAAATGAGTGGTTCTGCTCCTATTTCTATCCCTTGAGTACTGAATGGGTGAGTCCTGTTTATGGGAGAAACAGCCCCATATAGTGGCCATTGATTTAAAGCAAATACAACCCTCTGGAGAGCCTTCCTTCCACCCTGCAAGTTATTGCCAGCTAGCTGGTGCTGTACACCCAAAGCTATCCTGAGGTTATTTTTCTGGTTCTGGAATGCCTAGCTGGAATGGATATCCTCCCCAACTGGCAAAGAAGACTCAGTAGAATATGGGGGTTGATGGCTCCAGCTCATGAGGCTCTTCCCATATGTCCTCATTCCAGTTGTCAGAGTCCCATTTCCCAGTGTTCTCACTGTAACAGTTGACATGCTGCAAGATATGGAATTCAGTTTGCTGACAATTCAGGCACAGGCAGGATGACACCTGGGTTTAGTTTCAGATTCTGGGTCCTGGTTAAAGCTTGTTGCTACAGGTCAGAGTGATCTTCAGTGCAGACATAGAAGCTTTCAGGTTTTTTATTTATTTAGGTCTGAGAATTTGAATCCTCCACATTGTTCTTTCCTTTTCCCACATCTTCAGTACAACATGGACATCTAGTCAATCTTCTTATGCTCCTTAGTTTGACTAACATGTTTTAAGGCATCCAATACTTGATCACCAGAACCTTGCCTTTTGCAAGACTTTGATTAGCAGCATCCAATGGTGAAGTCTTGTGTATTGCAACATCAGGCCCTGGGCTACCCATGTGCTCTTTACCATTGGTATTAGAGTCACCAGTCCCTTTCCAAATAATCCTATTAGAGAACCAATTCATGAAACCCAGAACCAAGTCAGAAAACCTGTTAAGATTCTATTTCTCTAGAGTCATTCTTGGTACCATAATTTGTCTTAGTCAGAGTCTTACCAGAAAAACGAAACCAGTAGAATAGATAGATGCCTGCCTGGAAAGAAAACGACAAATCCAGAAGGATAATGTATCTGATCCTCACTTGCTTTCCAGCCAGTAGCTTTCTTGTATTCTCCCTGTCTTAACACTGAGCAGCTTAACTAAGAAAGGGGACTAGAAGGCTAGGTTGTCCAGTTGATGGGATGCCTGACTGAGCGAGGACACAGCAGGGAAGGGAAGGGCATGGAAGGGTCATGGTCAGCCAGCACCAAAAGACAGGGATAGGAAGGGCAGGGAAGGTAGGTGCCAACTCACCAATCCACTGGCAGAAGAAAGTAAACACATCTGGGATCATGGGACCTATAAGAGAATGATCAGGTCATACACAGACTGAAAAATTCCCAGAGGAGGCTTCTGGATAAATAGGACATGCATGGACCTTAGTTCCCCAAACTTTTGATGCAGGCCCCAGGACTCCTCTCCACATGGTGCTCAGCTGAGCCCTTGACTTGCAGGAAGCCCCACCCTCTCCCACCAATGCTGACCCTGTCAGTTGTAAAAAAACAAACAAACCCCCCCCCCAAAAAAAAAACAACAATCCTTAGGGAAGTCAGGCTCATAGATGTTCAGGAATCCAAGGGACTGTCCAAACCGAAGTGCATGGGCATAGGGGAATTGGTGGGCCCAGGAAACAATTTTGTCCAGGCTCTCTGTCCACTGTATCAGAAATATGACAGAACGGGAGGACCCTCAGGAGACCACTGTCACCAACCAGGCCCTACGTCCCTGGGCAAAGAAGGCAGGGGACTGCCCAGACAGACCATGGGAGCAACCTTCCCTCGTCCTGCATCCCCCTGCATCCCCCTATACATGCCCCCTATACTGGGGGCAGTCCCCTCTCCAGCCCCAGAGAGATCACTATAAGTTCAAGCCACCCAACTGCTGTACCTGAGTGAGCTCAACAACCCCAAGCTGGCCAACTTGCTTCCATCTGGTTCCTGTCATCAGCCTTCTATCTATGCTGCTCCAAGAAAGAGATTTCTCATTAAAGCTGTTTTCATGAGAGTGATAACATCATCATACTGTGCAATGCAGAAATCTGCTGAATTCTGCCCCTATTATGTCATTTGATACACTTTTCTGAGCCCCTACTATGTGCAGGGAACTATCTTAAGGTCTCAGGGTATGAGATGTACTGCGTCTTACACTTTCATTCCATGGGCAGACCGATTAGACTCAACTAAACAATTAAGGAGTGTGAAACATCCAGTAGTAAGTGCCAAGAAGGAAGCAGACATGCTGCTATGAGAGAGACTAGCAGGGAGTATCTACTTAGAGAGGGAGATTGGAGATGGCCCCTGGTTAGAGGGGGGAAACCTGGAGGATGACAAGCAGCTGACAGAGTGAGGGACAACATTCCCAGGAGAGCAAACAGCAAGCACAAAAGCTCTGGGCAGGAAAAAGTAATGGTGTCTTCCAGGAGCTGCCACCTGGTGGGATCATGGCCTGAGACGAGATTGGAGATCATCCAGAGGGTGGTGTGTGCTTTAAGATAGGGTGTGTTAAAAATTTAGGTAGAAATATATGAAAGCATCAGCATCATGCCAACACAGAGTAATTATTAGGCATAATAAACGGCAGTCCAGCACTAGCAAAACTGGAGTACAAATTTGAGGTCATGGTCCTATCTGCGACATTTACTTTCTTCGTGACCTTGACAAAGTCGACTAAGTCCCTGGGTCTTAGTTTTCTTGTCTGTAAATTAAGGTTAATAAAATGTACAGTGGTTATGTCTGTGCTTTGGAAATGTTATGCAAATATTGAGAAAGTATTTTGGAAGCTTTACTGCATGCCAACAGCGAGCAGAGTCCGGGTCAGGAACCCTCACTTCTTCAGAATGACTTGTAGTTCATTCCAGGTAGAAAGTCCTCCTACACAATGTCCCCAGGAAAGAATAAACATGAGAGTTCTGTGTCTTCACTTGGTGGGAAAAGCAAGCAAATATTCAGGATTGAAAACATTTTGGCTGGGATGTGCAGTCTTTATAGGGGAGTACAAGTCAACAAGGTATGATATATTGTGTCAGCATCCAACCGAATGTTATCAGTCCCAGAAACAGGAATGCCTGGCATTCTCTACCCACTGGAGTAATCCCTTCAAGCTGCCACCTTGGGGACTGACTGCACACACTCCTCTGCCTTCCTGTGGCCTATTAACAGAACCAGGAAGCATCCAGGAATAAAAATACTCATTTCCCTTTAAAATGTGGCAACCCAAATTGAACCTAGTGTTTTTAAGACAGTGACCTAATGGGTCCAATATGATCCTGATTTCCTCCTTCATTCATTTGTCAAGTAGTAAGAATGCATTGGGCATCATCAATAGACATAGCCCTCTCCCAGACTTTAGAAACCTCAGGACTCAGGTTGCTTTTCTGCAACCTTCAAAGACTCCTTGGTTGGGGTGTCTGGATACCAGATGAATGAGAAAGATATTGACTGGGTAAGAAAATTGACTGTGCCCACACAACTGACTAAGACTTGAGCTCATACTTGACAGACAGTTCTGTGTTCTGCTTTCCTCACTTTCCTCTAAGCTCTACTCATATCCTAAATAATTCTCCATGAGCATCTTTCTCAATGACTGCTACATCAAGCCAGGTGGTGTGCTCTATACTTGCTCACAAAAACTGCTCTGCATAGGGAGGCTTGCATTTATGCCAATATGTGGGGTTGATGCCTGAAATATAGTCCTGCTCCCAGGAAATACTGGATCAAATAGAAGAAACATGAAATGTCCCCTGCAAAGTTTGGCAGCTACCACATGTGGGCTGGAAGGTGGTTTTCAGCGAATGGTTCACAGCAAGGTCTCTGGAGTCACAGTGCCTGGGGTGAATGCTGGCTCCACCTCTTACCAGGAGTGTGACCCTGGCCAGGGTAGCTAAGCTCTTTGTGTCTTACTTTTGTCACGAGGACTATGGGATTATTTTATGTGTATACACACACACACACACACACACACACGTATGTACTTAGTTAGTTTAAATTCAAAATAGTTAACACATAGCGTATATCGTTTTTAGGAGTAGAATTTAGTGCTTTATCGCTTACATAGAACACTCAGTCCTCATCACACCAGGTACCCTCCTTAATGCCCATCACCCATTTATCCCTTCCCCCCACTCACCTCCCCTCCAACAACCCTCAGTTTCCTGTAGTTTAGAGTTTCTTATGGTTTGCCCCCCTCTCTGTTTTTATTTCATTTTATTCTTCCTTCCCATACCCTATATTCATCTGTATTGTTTCTTGAATTCTGTCTACAGGTGAAATCGTATGGTATTTATCTTTTAACTGACTTATTTGCTTAACATAATACCTTCCAGTTCCTTCCATCCACATCCTTGCAAATAGCAAGACTTCATTCTTTTGGATGGCTGAGTAATATATATATATATATATATATATATATATATATATATATATATATACCACTTCTTTATCCATTCATCTGTTGATGGACATTTGGTATCTTTCCACATTTTGGCTATTTTGTACATTGCTTATATAAACTTTGAGGTACATGTGCTCCTTCCCAACACTATTTTTGTTTCCTTGGGTAAATGCTGGGTAGTGCAATTGCTGGGTTGTAGGGTGGCTATATTTTTACCTTTCTGAGGAACCTCCACACTGTTTTCCACAGTGGTTGCACCAGCTTGTATTCCCACCAACAGTGCAAGAGGATTCCCCTCTTTCCACAGTCTCACCACCATCTGTTGTTTCCTGAGTTGTTTCTTAGCCATCCTTTTTTTCTTTTATAAAACTTTATTTGTTCAGAATAAATAAAATCTTTAAAAATGGGGGGGGCACCTGGGTGGCTCAGTCCTTAAGCGTCTGCCTTCAGCTCACGTCATGATCCCAGGGTCATGGGATCGAGCCCCACATTGGGCTCCCTGCTCAGCGGGAAGCCTGCTTCTCCCTCTCCCACTCCCCATGCTTGTGTTCCCTCTCTTGCACACTCTCTCACTCGCTCTCTGTCAAATAAATAAATAAAATCTTTAAAAATAAAAACAAAACAAAAAAACCCAAAACTTTATTTGTTCAGTGTTCCAAGATTCATTGTTTATGCATCACACCCAGTGCTCCATGCAATATGTTTCCTCCTTTTAGCCATTCTGACTGGTGTGAGGTGGTATCTCATTGTGGTTTTGATTTGTGTTTCCCTGATGATGAATGATGTTGAGCACCTTTTCATGTGTCTGTTGGCCATTTGTGTGTCTTCTTTGGAGAAATATCTGCTCATGCCCTCTGTCCATTTCTTAACTGGATTTTTTGCTGTTTGGGTGTGTAGTTTGATAAGTTCTTTATAGATTTTGGATAGTAGCCCTTTATCTGATAAGACAGTGGCAAATATCTTCTCTCATTCCATCAATGGCCTTTTAGTTTTGTTTATTGTGTTCTTTGTGCAGAGGATTTATCTTGATCAGGTCCAATAGGTAGATTTTTTGCTTTTGTTTCCCTTGCATCTGGAGATGTGTCTAGGAAGAAGTTGCTGTGGCTGAGGTCAAAAAGGTTGCTGCCTGTTTTCTCTTCTAGCATAGTGATGGTTTCTTGTCTTACTTTAAGTGTTTCATCCATTTTGAGTCCTTTTGCGTATGGTGTAGGAAATTGGCCTAGTTTCATTTTGCATGTCACGCTCAGTTTTCCCAACATCATTTGTTGAAGAGACTGTCTTTTTCCCATGAACAGTCTTTCCTACTTTGTTGATTAGTTGGCCACATTCTTGTGGGTCCCTTTCTGGGTTCTCTCTTCTGTTCCATTGATCTCTGTGTCTATTTTTGTGCCAGTACCATAGTGTCTTGATGATGACAGCTTTGTAATATAGCTTGAAGTCTGGAATTATGATGTCTCCCTCTGCTTTATTTTTTCAACTTTAATTTGGCTATTTGGGATCTTTTCTGGTTCCATACAAATGTTAGGATTGTTTGTTTTAGCTTTGGGGAAAAGTCTGGTGGTATTTTGATAGAGATTGCTTTTCATTTCTTTGTGTCTTCTTCAATTTTTTTCATAAGTGTTCTGTACTTTTCAGCTTCAGATCTTTTACCCTCTTTTTAAATGTTTATTCCTAGGTATCATGGTTTTCAATGCAATTGCGTATGAGATCAATTTTTCATTTCTCCTTCTGCGGCTTCGTTATTGGTGTATAGAAATGCAGCAGATTTCTGTACATTGATTTTATATGCGGAGACTTTACTGAATTCACGTACCAGTTCTCGCAATTTTTTGGTGGACTCTTTTCAGTTTTCTACATAAAGTATAATGTCATCTGCAAAAAGTCAAAGTTTGATTTCTTCTTTGCCCATTTGGATGTCTTTTATTTCTTTCTGTTGTCTGATTGCCAAGGCTTGGACTTCCAATACTATGTTGAACAACAGTGGTGAGCGTAGACATCCCTGTCATGTTTTGTCCTTAGAGGAAAAGCTGTTTCCTCATTGCGAATGATATTAGTTGTGTATCTTTCACATATGGTCTTTATGATGCTGAGGCATGTTCCTTCTATCCCTACTTTCTTGAAGGTTTGTATCATGAAATGATGCTGTATTTTGTCAAATGTTTTTTCTGCATCTGTTGAGAGGGTCATGTGTTTCTTATCCTTTCTTTTATTAATGTGGTCTAACATGTCAATTGATTTGCAGATTCTGAACCACCCCTACAGTCCAGGAATAAATCCCAGTTGATCATGTGAATAGTTCTTTTTTTTTTTTTAACTTTTTTTTTTTTAGTTTCTTTTCGGTGTACCAGAATTCATTGTTTATGAGCCACACCCAGTGCTCCATGCAATACATGCCCTCCGTAATACCCACCGCCAGCTCACCCAACCTCCCACCCCCCGCCCCTTCAAAACCCTCAGATTGTTTTTCAGAGTCCATAGTCTCTCATGGTTCATCTCCCCCTCCAATTTCCCTCAACTCCCTTCTCCTCTCCATCTCCCCATGTCCTCCATGTTATTTCTTATGCTCCACAAATAAGTGAAGCCATATGATAATTGACTCTCTCTGTTTGACTTATTTCACTCAGCATAATCTCTTCCAGTCCGGCCCATGTTGATACGAAAGTTGGGTATTCATCCTTTCTGATGGAGGCATAATACTCCATAGTATATATGGACCATATCTCCTTTATCCATTCGTCTGTTGAAGGGCATCTTCTTTCCACAGTTTGGCGACTGTGGCCATTGCTGCTATGAACATTGGGGTACAGATGGCCCTTCTTTTCACAACATCTGTATCTTTGGGGTAAATACCCAGTAGTGCAATTGCAGGGTCATAGGGAAGCTCTATTTTTAATTTCTTGAGAAATCTCCACACTTTTTTTTTCAAAGTGGCTGCCCCAACTTGCATTCCCACCAACAATGTAAGAGGGTTCCCCTTTCTCCACATCCTCTCCAACACATGTTGTTTCCTGTCTTGTTAATTTTGGCCATTCTAACTGGTGTAAGGTGGTATCTCAATGTGGTTTTGATTTGAACCCCTCTGATGGCTAGTGATGATGAACATTTTTGCATGTGTCTGTTAGCCATTTGTATGTCTTCTTTGGAGAAATGTCTGTTCATGTCTTCTGCCCATTTTTTAATGTGATTATCTGTTTTGTGTGTTGAGTTTGAGGAGTTCTTTATAGATCTTGGATATCAGCCCTTTGTCTGTACTGTCATTTGTGAATATCTTCTCCCATTCCGTGGATTGCCTCTTTGTTTTGTTGACTGTTTCTTTTGCTGTGCAGAAGCTTTTGATCTTGATGAAGTCGCAAAAGATCATTTTTGCTTTTGTTTCCTTTGCCTTTGGAGACATATCTTGAAAGAAGTTGCTGTGGCTGATGTCGAAGAGGTTACTGCCTATGTTCTCCTCTAGGATTTTGATGGATTCCTGCCTCATGTTAAGGTCTTTTATCCATTTCGAGTTGATCTTTGTGTATGGTGTAAAAGAATGGTCGAGTTTCATTATTCTACACATAGCTGTCCAGCTTCCCCAGCACCATTTATTGAAGAGATTTTTTCCACTGTATATTTTTTCCTGCTTTGTTGAAGATTATTTGACCATAAAGTTGAGGGTCCATATCTGAGCTCTCTACTCTGTTCCACTGGTCTATGTGTCTGTTTTTGTGCCAGTACCATGCTGTCTTGGTGATCACAGCTTGAAATCGGGCAACGTGATGCCGCCAGTTTTATTTTTCTTTTTTAACATTTCCTTAGCAATTCGGGGTCTCTTCTGATTCCATACAAATTTTAGGATTGTTTGCTCCAGCTCTTTGAAGAACACTGGTGGAATTTTGATCGGAATGGCATTAAAAGTATAAATTGCTCTAAGAAGTATAGACATTTTAACAATGTTTATTCTGATCCATGAGCATGGAATGGTCTTCCATCTTTTTGTGTCTTTGATTTCTTTCATGAGTCTTCTGTAGTTCCTTGAGTTTAGATCCTTTACCTCTTTGGTTAGGTTTATTCCCAGGTATCTTATGGTTTTGGTGCTATAGTAAATGGAATCAATTCTGTAATTTCCCTTTCTGTGTTTTCATTGTTAGTGTATAAGAAAGCAACTGATTTCTGTACATTGATTTTGTATCTTGCCACATAACTGAATTATTGTATGAGTTCTAGTAGTTTGGGGACAGAGTCTTTTGGGTTTTCATATAAAATATCATGTCATCTGTGAAGAGAGAGAGTTTGACTTCTTCTTTGCCAATTTGGATACCTTTTATTTCTCTTTGTTGTCTGATTGCTGTTGCTAGGACTTCTAATACTATGTTGAACAAGAGTGGCAAGAGTGGGCATCCTTGTCACGTTCTGATCTCAAAGAGAAGGCTGTCAGCTTTTCCCCATTGGGGATGATATTTGCTGTGGGTTTTTCATAGATTTTATGAAGGCGAGGAATGTTCCCTCTCTCCCTATACTTTGGATCGTTTTAATCAGGAACGGATGTTGTGTCTTGTCAAATGTTTTTTCTACATCAATTGAGAAGAACATGTGGCTTTTTCTCTCTTCTCTATTGATTTTTCTATCACATTGATTGATTTGCGAATGTTGAACCACCCCTGCCTCCCTTGGATAAATCCCACCTGGTCGTGGTGGATAAGGTTTTTAATGTACTGCTGGATTCTTTTAGCTAGGATCTCGTTGAGAATCTTAGCATAAAGAGCTTCCAAGACTGGCAAGGTTTAAAAAAGTATGTGACCACCAAGCTGGCGCTACAAGAAATACTAAATACTTCTATAAAAGAAGAAAGAACCCAAGAGTGTCATAGAACAGAAATTTATAGAGACAATCTATAGAAACAAGGACTTCACAGGCAACATGATGTCAATAAAAACGTATCTCTCAATAATCACTCTCAACTGAATGGCCTAAGTGCTCCCATAAAATGCCACAGGGTTGCAGATTGGATAAAATGACAGGACCCATCTATATGTTGTCTACAAGAGACCCATTTTGAACCTAAGGATGCATCCAGACTGAAAGTGAAGGGATGGAGAAGCATCTTTCATGCCAATGGTCTTCAAAAGAAGGCTGGGGTAGTGATTCTCGTACCAGGTAAATTAGATTTTAAACTAAAGACCATAGCCAGAGATAAAGAAGGAGGCTATATCATTCTTAAAGGGTCTATCCACCATGAAGATCTAACAGTTGTAAATATTTATGCCCCCAATACAGGAGCAGCCAACTACATAAGACAACTGTTAATCAAGATAGAGTCATATTGATATGAATACATTGACAGTAGGGGATCTTAACATGCCACTCTCAGTAATAGACAGATCATCCAGGCAGAAAATCAACAAAGAAACAAGAGCATTGAATGACACATTGGACCAGATGGACCTCATAGATATATACAGAACATCCCACCCTAAAACAACAGAATACTCATTCTTCTTGAGTGCACATGGAACCTTCTCCAGAATAGACCACATACTGGGTCGCAAATCAGGACTCAACCTGTATATTCTCAGACCACAATGTTTTCAAACTGGAACTCAAACACAAGAAACAGTTTGGAAGGAATTCAAACACCTGGAAGCTAAAGAACACCTTGATTAAGAACGTTTGGATCAACCAGGAAATCAAAGAAGAACTTAAGCAATTCATGGAAATCAATGAGAATGAAGACATTTCAGTCAAAAACCTAGGGGATATAGCAAGGTGGTCCTAAGGGGGAAGTACATAGCCATTCAAGCCTCCCTCAAAAAAATTGAAAGATCCAGAATACACCAGCTCTCTTTACACCATAAAGAAGGGGAGAATCAACAACAAATTAAGCCAAACCCACACGCAAGAAGGGAAATAATCAAGATTAGAGCAGAGATCAATGAGATAGAAACTAGAGATACAGTAGAATGCATCAATGAAACTAGAAGCTGTTTTTTTTTTTTTTTGAAAGAACCAATAAGATTGATAAACCATTGGCTAAACTAAACCAAAAGAAAAGAGAGAGGATCCAAATTTATAAAAATATGAATGAAAAGCGAGAGATCATGAATAACTGATTCAATTTCTTTACTGGTTATGGGTCTGTTCAAATTTTCTATTTCTTCCTGTTTCAGTTTTGTTGTTTATATGTTTCTAGGAATTTATCCATTTCCTCCAGATTGCTCAGTATGTTGGCCTATGGTTGCTCATAATCTTCTCTTATAATTGTTTGTATTTCTGTGGTGTTGGTTGTGATCACTCTTCTTTCATTTGTGATTTTATTTATTTCAGTCCTTTCTCTTCCTTTTTATACATCTGGGTCAGGGATTATCAATTTTGTTAATTCTTTCAAAGAAGCAGCTCCTAGGGGCTCCTGGGTGTCTCAGATGGTTAAACATCTGTCTTCAGCTCAGGTCATGATCCCAGGGTGCTGTGATCCAGCCCCATGTTGGGACCCCTGGTGGGGATCCTCCTTCTCTCTCTCCCTCTACTGGTGGGGATCCTCCTGGTGGGGATCCTCCTTCTCTCTCTCCCTCTACTGCTCCTCCTGCTTGTGGTCTCTCGCTCTCTCTGTCAAATAAATAAAATCTTTTAAAAAGGAACAAAGGCTATATAGCCTTTGTTACATATATAACAAATGCCATATATATATATGTATATATATACATATATATATATATATATATATATATATATATTCATATTCAAACAAACCAAAGAACCAGCTCCTAGTTTCCTTGATCTGTTTTATGTTGGTGTTTTAAAATTTCTATATCATTTATTTCTGTTCTAATCTTTATTATTTTCCTTCTTCTACTCATTTATGCTTCATTTGTTGTCCCCCCCTACCAACTCCATTAGATGTAAGATTAGGTTGTGTATTTGAGACTTGCTTCTTGAGGAAGGCCTAGATTGCTACCTACTTCCCTCTTGCTGCATCCCAAAGTTTTGGACTGTAGTGTTTTCATTTTCATTTGCTTCCATATATATATATATATATATATATATATATATATATATATATATATGATTTTATTAATTTATTTGACTGAGAGAGACACGGTGAGAGAGGGAACACAAGCAGGGGAAGGGGGAGAGATAGAAGCAGGCTTCCCATTGAGCAGGGAGCCCCCTGCGGGGTTCAATGACCCTGGGATCATGACCTGAGCCAAAAGCAGACTCTTAACTGACTAAGCCACCCAGGCACCCTTGCTTCCATGTATATTCTTTATTTCTACATGTTCATATTAAATTCATTTCCCTAACCTCCATGTATTCGTGGTCCTTCCATCGTTTTTCTTGCAGTTGACTTCAAGTTTCATAATGTTGTGGTCTGAAAATATGCATGATATGATCTCACTCTTTCTGTACTGGTTGAGGCCTGATTTGTGACCCAGTATGTCATCTATTATGGAGAATGTTTCATGTGCACTCGAAAAGAATGTATATTCCACTGCTTTAGGATAAAGAGCCCTGAGTATAACTTTTAAGTCCATCTAGGCCAGTGTGCATTCAAAGCCCTTGTTTCCTTGTTGATTTTTTGCTTAGATGATCTGTCCATCGGTGAGTGGGGTGTTAAAGTCCCCTCCTCTTATTGCTCTATTATCAATGCGTTTCTTTAAGCTCATTATTAATCAATTTGTATATTTGGCTGCTCCCAAATTGGAGACATAAATATTTACAATCATGAGATCTTCTTGTTGGGTAGACCCATTATTATGATATAGTGCCCCTGTTCACCTCTTATAACCCTCTTTGATTTGAAATCTAGTTTGTCTGGGGGAGGGGCAGGATGGCAGGAGAGTAGGGAACCTTGATTCATCTGGTACCTCAAATTTTGCTGGCTATCTATCAAACCATTCCAAGCACACACAAATTCAAGCTAAGATGTAAGAAGATTCATCTGTATTTCCACAGGCAGAAAAACAACTACTTTTTGCAAGGTAGAAGGTGTGGAAACTTGAATCTTCAGGGAAAATATCCAGAGATAAATGGAGGCAAGAGGGAGCCCTCATTAAGTTGGCTGTTGGAAAGTGATATAACACTGGACCCTTGAAAGTCTGCTCTAGTGAGGGCCACCCCCTTCTGAAATGGGCACCAGGAATGAAAAGGGCAGAATTCTAGGTGGATCATTTTGGTCTCAGGATTTCTGGAGACTCAGAAAGAATGGGGGAGCCTGATCCGATAGAGTGCCCAACCTATCAGTGGAGCAGGGAGACTGGTTACAGTCAGCCAGCCCAGAAGAGACTCTCAACTCTGGTCACCATAAACCATGAGCCAAGCCAGTAGAGAGACCATTCTCTGCCTGACACCCTGAAAAGAGCTAGAAGGTGCAGGCTGTTTAACATACTAGGGGAGATATAAAACAGCTTGTGCCCATGCGAAGGACAGCTCTCAGGGTGGTGTTGCCTGGGAAAAGACACTGGGACAGCAACCAGCATGGGGAAGAGGGTGCTTGAGTGAACCCACAGCTGCTAGCAGTTGCAGAGTCTCAAAGCACAGAGACAGTCTCGGGTCCCCATGACTCCCCCACGAGAGGTGCAGCAGTCAGGAATTACATGAGTCTGTGGAGTTGAGTACTGCAGAAGTGGAGACATTTTGACCTGGAGAATTTGTTGAGGCAGCAGGGTGGGGGGAAGAGCGTAGGGACACGACCTTGTAGCTCTGGGCCAGAGATTCCCCCAGGGCCATATTTGCTCTGACCCTCTAAAGAGAAGTAGAAAGACACCAGGAAACAAAAGCCAAAAAGCCAAGCAGCTCGCATTAAGCCCATCCCCCAGACAAGGGGTGTGGCAACTTCACCCAGGCAAAGACCCCTGAGAAGCTGAGCAGCAGGTCCCTTCCCCAGAAGACAGACTGGAAGAACAGGTGAATGATAAGCTCATTTCCCACAGGACTGTAAAACTCCAGCACCAGGGGAAAATAATATAGGGAGCTCCAGGTTCTCCCTCATGACTCATGTATACTTCAGGCTAAAATTTTAAAATTAAAATTTACATTTCTATTTTCATTTCTTTTCTTATTCTTTCATTTTTTCCTTTTTTTCCCCACCCTGTTACCTTTTCAAATAGATTCTTATTTCCCAGCCTGTATTTTTAAGTTGCTTCTTAACTTTTTTTTTACATGTTTTATAGATTTATGCCCCACACTAGTCTGTTTTTCACTCTATTCAATTTTATCTTGACATATATAAAAGTTCTGATTTCTTTGCAATTTGGAGATATAATGTCTACTAACACAGAGACCAAAATAAATCAGGAAGAGGCAAATCACCCTACTTTGTCCACCCTGAGAGATCATAAACTCTCTCCCTGCCCTTCCTCTTTTTTTTTTTTCATTTTTTTTTTTATTGTTTTGGATCATCTTGGCTTTGGTGGCATATCTGTGGTAGCTTTTGACCCTGTCAGATTTTGTCCAAGTTGATTTTGCTTGGGTCATGGTTGATATTTTGGACTCTATCCATTCGCTTAACCATCCCTCAACAGAATGACTAGGAGGAGGAACTCCCAACGAAGAAAAGAACCAGAGAAAATATTCTCTGCCCCAGAACTAATGGATATGGATATAAACAAGATGTTAGAGATAGACTTCAGGATAGCAATTATGGGCTTGAAATGATAGGCTTGGAAAAAGCATTAATGACAATATAGAACCTCTAAGGGCAGAAATGAGATCTAATCAGGCTGAACTTAAAAATACTATCCATGATGCGGAGAGAGGGGAACCCTCCTACACTGTTGGTGGGAATGCAAGCTGGTGCAGCCACTCTGGAAAACAGTGTGGAGGTTCCTCAAAAAACTGAAAATAGAGCTACCCTATGACCCAGCAATTGCACTACTGGGTATATATCCTAAAGATACAAACGTGGTGCTTCGAAGGGGCACGTGCACCTGAATGTTTATAGCAGCAATGTCCACAATAGCCAAACTATGGAAAGAACCTAGATGTCCATCAACAGATGAATGGATAAAGAAGATGTGGTATATATACACAATGGAATACTATGCAACCATCAAAAGAAATGAAATCTTGCCATTTGTGACGACATGGATGGAACTAGAGGGTATTATGCTTAGCGAAATAAGTCAATTGGAGAAAGACAATTATCATATGATCTCCCTGATATGAGGAAGTGGAGATGCAACATGGTGGGTTTGGGGGCTAGGAAAAGAAAAAATGAAAGAAGATGGGATCGGGAGGGAGACAAACCATAGAAGACCCAATCTCAAAAAACAGACCGAGGGTTGCTGGGGGGAGGGGGGTCGGGAGAGGGTGGTGGGGATATGGACATTGGGGAGGGTATGTGCTATGATGAGGGCTGTGAAATGTGTAAACCTGGTGATTCACAGACCTGTACCCCTGGGGATAAAAATATATTATATGTTTATTAAAAAATAAATTAATTAATTAAGAAAAATACTATCCATGAGATGCAGCTTAACCTGGATATTCTAACAGCCAGAGTAAATGAGGCAGAAGAATGACTCAGTGATCCATAAGATAAGCTGATAAAAAGGAAGGAAGCTAAGGAAGATAGGGATAGGCAGCTAATAACCCATGAAAATAGACTTAGAGAAATCAATGATGCCATGAAATGTTCCAATGTTGGAATTATTGGGATCCCCCAAGGAGTGGAGAGAGAAAGAGAGAGAACTAGAAGGTATATTTGAGTAAATCATAGCTGAGAACTTCCCTAATCTGGGGAAGGAAACAAGCATTCATGTTCAAGAGGCAGAGAGGACCCCTCCCAAAATCAATAAAAATAGATCAACACCCTGACATAGAACCATGAATCTTAGTGCAATAAGTGCAAATCTTACAGCCAAGGAAACTATCCTGAGAGCAGCTAGGGGGAAGAGATTTCTTACATATGAAGGGAGGAACATCAGAATAACACCATACCTATCCACAGAGACCTGGCAAGCCAAAGAGGGCTGGCAAGGCATATTCAGGGTACTAAATGAGAAGAATATGCAGCCAAAAATATATTTTATCCAGCAAGGCTGTCATTCAGAATGGATGGGGAGATAAAGAGGTTTTGGGACTGGCAGAAACTGAAAGAATATGTGACCCCGAAGACAGCCCTGCTAGAAATATTAAGGGGGAATTCTATAAAGGAAGAAAGACCCCCAAGGGTAACATGGACCAGGAAGTAACAGAGACAATAAGTAGAAACAGGGACTTTACGGGCCATACAATGACACTAATCATATCTTCCAATAGTTAATCTCAACACGAATGAACTGAATGTTCCCATCAAAAGGCGTAGACATATGCTGAGTGAAATAAGTCAAGCAGAGAGAGTCAATTATCATATGGTTTTGCCTATTTATGAAGCAAAAGACAGAGGGTTTCAGATAGGATTAAAAAAGAAGGAAACATCCATAAGCTGTCTACAAGAGACTTATGTTGAACCTAAAGTCCTCCAGATTGAAATTGAGGCAATGGAGAACCATTTACCATGCCAACGGACCACTAAAGAAAGGTGTGGTAGCAATTCTCTATCAAACAAATTAGATTTTATTTTTTTTTTTAAAGATTTTATTTATTTATTTGACAGAGAGAAATCACAAGTAGGCAGAGAGGCAGGCAGAGAGAGAGGAGGAAGCAGGCTCCCTGCTGAGCAGAAAGCCCAATGTGGGGCTCGAACCCAGGACCTGGGATCATGACCTGAGCCGAAGGCAGCGGCTTAACCCACTGAGCCACCCAGGCGCCCCAAACAAATTAGATTTTAAACCAAAGACCATAGTAAGAGTTGTCGATGGACACTATATCATACTTAAAGGGTCTATCCAACAAGAAAATCTAACAGTTGTAAATATCTATGCAACCAGCATGGGAGCAGCCAACTGCATAAACCAACTAATAACCAAAATAAAGAACAATATTGCTAATACTACATTAATAGTAGGAGGCTTCAAAACTTCACACACAGCAATAGACAGATCATCTAAATAGGAGATCAACAAAAACAAAAACTTTGAAGGACACATTGGACGAGATGGACCTTGTAGATACATACAGAACTTTCCATCCTGTAACAACAGAATACTCATTCTTGTCAAGTGCACAGAACTGTCTCCAGAGTAGATCACATACTGGGTCACAAATCAGGTCTCAACAAATACCAAAAGACTGAGATTATTCCCTACATATTTTCATACCACAATGCTTTGAAACTGGAACTTAACAACAAGGAAAATTTGGAAGGAATGCACACACTTGGAGGTTAAAAAAGAAAAAAAAGAATCCTGTTAAAGAATGAATGGTCAACCAGGAAATTAAAGAGGAACTTAAACAATTCATGCAAACCAATGAAAATAAAAACACATTGGTTCAACGCCTATGGGATACTGCAAAGGTGGTCGTTAGAGGGAAGTACATAGCCATCCAAGCCTCTCTCAAAAATTAGAAAAATCCCAAATGCACAAGGTGACCTTTATACTTAAAGGATCTGGAGAAAGAACAGCCAATAAATCCTAAACTAAGCAGGAGAAGAGAAATAATGAAGATTAGAGTAGAAATCAATGAAATAGAAACTAGAAGAACAGTAGAACAGATTGATGAAACTAGAAGCAGGTTCTCTGAAAGAATTAAGAAGATTGATAAACCTCTGGCCAGACTTATCCAAAAGTAAAGAGAAAGGACCCAAACCAATCAAATCATGAATGAAAGGGGAGAAATCACGACCAATACCAAGGAAATAGAGACAATTATTAGAACTTACTACCAGCAGCTATATCCCAACAAACTACGCAATCCAGAAGAAATGGATGCATTCCTGGATACTTATAAACTACCAAGACTGAAACAGGAAGAAATAGACAATCTGAACAGACCAATAACCAGCAAGGAAATTGAAGCAGTAATCAAAAATCACCCCATCTCTCTCTGCCTGCCTCTCTGCCTACTTGTAATCTCTGTCTGTCAAATAAATAAATAAAATCTTAAAAAAAAAAAAAGTCACCCCAGAAAACAAGAGTCCAGGGCTAGGGGAATTCTACCAAATATTTAAAGAAGAAATCGTACCTATTCTACTAAAGCTGTTCCAAAAAATCCAAAGAATGGAAATGAATGGAAAACTTCCAAACTCATTCTATGAGGCCAGCATTACCCTGATCTCAAAACCAGACAAAGACCCCATCAAGAAGGAGAATTACAGGCCAATATCCATGATAAACAAGGATACCAAAATACTCAACAAGATCCTAGCCAATAGGATCCAACAATACATTAAAAGGGTTATTCACCAGGAACAGGTGGGATTTATTCCTGGGATGCAAGGGTGGTTCAACATTTGCAAGTCAATCAACGTGATAGATCACATTAGCAAAAGAAGAGAGGAGACCCTCATGATCCTCTCAATTGTTGCAGAAAAAGCATTTGGCAAAATACACATCCTTTCCTGATTAAAACTCTTCAAAATATAGGGGTAGAGGGAACATACCTGAATATCAGAAAAGCCATCTATGAAAAGTCCACAGAGAATAACATTCTTAATGGGGAAAAACTGAGAGCTTTTCCCTTAAGGTCAGAAGGCAACAGGGATTCCCACTCTCACCACTTTTGTTCAACATAATATTAGAAGTCCTAGCCTCAGCAATCAGACAACAAAAAGAAATAAAATGCATTCACATTGGCAAAGAAGAAATCAAACTCTCTCTTTGCAGATGACATGGTAATTTATGTCAAAAACACAAAAGACTCCAACCCCAAATTACTAAAACTCATACAACAATTCAGCAACGTGATAAGATACAAAATCAATGCACAGAAATCAGTTGCATTTCTATACACTAACAATGTGATCAAAGAAAGAGAAATTAAGGAATCAATTCCATCTATAATAGCATCAAAAACCATAAGATACCTAGAAATAAACCTAACCAAAGATGTAAAGGATTTATACTCTAGAAACTATAGGACACTTATGTAGGAGATTGAGGAAGACACAAAGAGATGGAAAAACATTCCATACTCATGGATTGGAAGAATAAACATGGTGAAAATGTCTACGTTGCCCAGAGAAAGCTACACTTTCAAGGAAATCCCTGTCAAAATACCATCAACATTTCTCACCGAGCTGGAACAAGCAATCCCAAAATTTGTATGGGACCAGAAAAGACCCTGAATCACCAGGAGATTGTTGAAAAAGAAAACCAAAGCTGGGTCCATCACAATTCCTGACTTCAAGTTACATTACAAAACTGTGATCATCAAGACAGCATGGTATTGGCACAAAAACAGACACATAGATCAATGGAACAAAATAGAGACTCCAGAAACAGACCCTCAACTCTTTGGTCAAGTAATCTTTGACAAACCAGGAAAGAATATCTAATGGAAAAAAGACAGTCAGTTCAATACATGGTGATGGGAAAATTAGACAACCACATGCAGAAGAATGAAACTGGACCATTCTCTTACACCATACACATCTAAATGGATGAAAGACCTAAATGTGAGACAGGAATCCATCAAAATCCTAGAGGAGAACATAGGTAGCAACCTCTTTGACATTGGCTACAGCGACTTCTTTCAAGACAAGTCTGTAAAGGCAAGGGAAACAAAAGCAAAAATGAACTTTTGGGACTTCATCAAGATAAAAAGCTTTTGCACAGCAAAGGAAACAGTCAACAAATCTAAGAGGCAACCCACGGAATGGGAAAAGATATTTGCAAATGACATAAGAGACAAAGGGCTGATATCCAAAAATCTATAAAGAACTTATCAAACTCAACACCTCCAAAAAACAAGAAATCCAGTCAAGAAATGGGCAGAAGTCATGAGCAGACTCTTCTCCAAAGAAGACATACAAAAGGCTAACAGACACATGAGAAAATGTTCAACATCACTAGCCATCAGGGAAATACAAATTGAAACCACAATACGATACAACCTTACACCAGTTAGAATGGCAAAGGATGAATAAGACAGGAAACAACAAATGTTGGAGAAATGTTGGTGAAAGGGGAAGCCTCTTACACTGTTGGTGGGAATGCAAACTGATACAGCCACTCTGGAAAACAGCATGGGGGTTCCTTAAGACATTAAAAATAGATCTACCTACCCTATGACCCAGTAATTGCACTACTAGGTATTTGCCCCAAAGATACAGATGTAGTGAAAAGAAGGGACACATGCACCCCAATGTTCATAGCAGCAATGTCCACAATAGCCAAACTGTGGAAGGAGTTGAGATGTCCTTCAGCAGGTGAATGGATAAAGAAGATGTGGTCCATATACACAATGGAATATTATACAGCCATCAGAAAGGATGAATACCCATCATTTGCATCAGCATGGATGGATCTGGAGGGGATTATGCTAAGTGAAATAAGTCAAGCAGAGAAAGACAATTATCATATAGTTTGATTTGTATGTGGAAGTTAAGGACTAGTTTGGAGGACCCAGAGGGGAAGGGAGAGAAAACTGAATGGAAAGAAATCAGAGAAGGAAATAAACCATGAGAACCTCTGGACTCTGGGAAACAAACTGAAGGTTACAGAAGGGAGGGCGGTGGGGGGATGCGGTAACCGAGTGACGGATATTAAGGAGGGTGTGTGTGTGGTGATGATCACTGGGGGTTATATGCAACTAATGAATCATTGAACACTACATCAAAAACTAATGATGTACTGTATGTTGGCTAAGTGAACATAATAAAAAACAAAATAAAATAAAATCTAGTTTGTCTGATATAAGTATGATGATTCCAGCTTTCTTTTGATGTCTATTAACATGATAAATGGTTCCCCATTCCCCTCGCTTTCAATTTGGAGGTGTCTTTGTGTCTAAAATGAGTCTCCTGTAAGCAGCATATTAATGGGGCTTTTTTAAAAAATCCAGTCTGATACACTATGTCTTTTGATTGGAGCATTTAGTGCATTTACATTCAAAGCAATTATTGATGAGTATGAATTTAGTGCCATTGCATTACCTGTAAAGTCACTGTTCCTGTAGATTACCTCTGTTCCTTTCTAGGTTGTTGTTGTTGTTGTTGTTGTTGTTGTTGTTGTTGTTGTTGTTTTGATTGTGGCCTCTCCTTCCTGCTCGAAGGGTCCTCCTTCATAAGTCTTGCAGGCCTGGGTTTGTATTTACAACTTCTCTTGTCTTGGAAACTCTTTATCTCTCCTCTATTCTGAATGACAGCCTTGCTGGCTAAGATATTCTTGGCTGCATCTTTTTCCCCTTTGGCACATTCACTATATGATGCCACTCTTTTCCCACTTGCCAGATTTCTGTGGACAACTCTGCTGCTAACCTTACGTGTCTACCCTTGTAGGGACCTTTTGTCCCTAGCTGCTTTCAGAATTCTCTCTTTATCTTGCATTTTGCAAGTTTCATAGTGATATATCTCGGGGTTGACCTGTTTTTGTTGATTCTGAAGGTAGTTCTCCATGCTTCTTGGACTTGAATGCCTATTTCCTTCCCCAGATTAGGAAGTTTGTAGCTGTGCATTGTTGAAATTAGCCTTCTGACCCTTTTTCCTGCTCTTTTCTTCTGTGACTCCTATGATATGGATATTATTGTGCTTGACGGAATTGCAGATTTCAATGTCTACTTCCATGATCTAATAGTTTTCTTTCTCTCTTCTTTCCAGCCCCATTATTTTCCATAATTTTATCTTCTATCTCATCTATTCATTCCTCTACTTCTTCTTTGTTGTGATTGCATACAGTGGGTTTTGCATCTCATTTATAGCATATTTTAATTTCAGCCTAACTGGGTTTTAGATTTTCTACCTCTGCAGCAAGGGTTCCTCTGGTGTCTTCTACTTCTTTTTATTTTTTTTTTTAAGATTTTATTTATTTGTCAGAAAGAGAGAGTGAGCACAAGCAGGGGGAGTGGCAGGCAAAGGGAGAAGCAGGCTCCCCACTGACGAAGGAGTCCAATATGAGACTCCATCCCAGGACCCTGGGATCATGACATGAGCTGATGGCAGATGCTTAACTGACTGAGTCATCCAGGTGTTCCTCTCTGGTGTCTTCTATGCTTCCTTCAGCTTGAAAGAAGCTAGCATTCTAATGATTATTGCTCTAAATTCTTATTCAGATATATTGCTTTTATCTGTTTTGAGAAAATCCCTAGATGTGATTTCCTCTAGACCTTTCTTTTGGGGGAGAATTCCTCTGCCTTCTCATTTTGTATGTTTCCTGTTCCTCTTATTAATGCTACATTAAGAAGTGTCATACACTGTTGAGGACATGGTGCTTCAGGAAGTGCTCCCGGTGTAAGCTATGTTCACTATGCTGTTGTAGTTTGGCTGCTCTTTACTACAGGTCAGTCCTCTGCAGAGTTGCACCTTCCTTGTGGTGGGGAGTGTTTGCACTTTAACTAGGTGTGCTTTGATTTGTTTGTTAAAATAATTCTGGAGAAAAAGAAAGGACAAAGAAAGAGAAAGAAAAGGAAAAGAAATGAAAATGAACAAACAAAAAAACTATAAGGCTGTTCTGAAAGAAAATGAAAAGAAAAAGAAAAAGAATAAAAGAAAACCTGATCCAAAAAAAAGAGAAAAGGAAATGAAAAAACGAATAGAAGTCTAATTTGAAAGGTTGGGAAAACAGACAAAAAGAGAAAACGAAATAAAAATGGAAAGAAAGAAAGCCTGGTACTATTTCCACCAGAACTGTACTGATGGTTTGGAGCACTTTATGGACTTGACACGTGCAGGAGACCTTGGTTGATTTTCTGAGGGAGAGACCCACTGTGTTGGCTCACAGTCAGACTTGCCCGAGCTAGGCATAGGGTGGCAGGGTTTAGTGCAAGCAGCTCCTGCCTCCATGGGGAGCACTGTGTTTTTCTCTGATATCTGGTCACCTCGGTTAGCTAGGGGTGGGGTGATATTGATGCCACCCCACTCTTGTCTGTGGAAGGGGATCTCAAACCTGTTGCTATTCAGGAAACCCTCACAGAAAAGTGAATAATCTCCTATCCTGTGTCCCAAGCTCCCATCAGATCCCTGCCCTCACCCTGTCTCTGTCCAAGTGGTTGACACACCCACTGCCACACTTCTGTGTTTTATCTATGGTACCTGGCTGGGATTCAAACCTCCAAATGCCAAAGGATCTGGTGCAGCCTGGACACACTCTCTTCCCACTGAGAGCCTCACCAAGCTCTCAGTGAGAATATTTTTTAACATCGTTTTTTTTTTTGTTTTTTTGTTTTGTTTTGTTTTGTTTTTTTTAGGATTGTGTGGGGAGAACACATAAAGTTCCTTATTCAATGTCTAGAATATAGTAAGTGCTTACTAAATGCTATCTATTACCAATCATTATGCACCCAGTTCTGAGAGGAAACCGAGGACTCAGGAGGCAAACATGGAGTTACACCCAGAATTGCAACCCAGGCTGTCCCACTTCCAATCTTTCTCCACAACTGCCCATCATTTGCTAGGTACAAAGCTGGTACTGATCCAAGCAAGGGAAGGAGTTAGGCTCCAGAGTCCCTGGGCCTGGGTCAGAAAGGGGTGGTAAGTAAGCATAGAAATGGAGGAAAGTTGAGAGGCATGGGTTAACAAGGTTACACACACTTGGGTTTGGACAGGAGCCCAGGACTTAGAGGGAAATGGAGAGAACTGTGGCCCCATGGGTTGTGTAATAAATCTCCTGTCACAAGGTCGGCCACAGGAGGAGGGTGTGGGAATAACAAGGTAGATGGAGAGGAACATGGCAGGAGGAAAATCTGTCTTCCAAAGAACTCCTGACAAAAACATCTTGTTTTCCTTTCAGAGTTATGGGCTTGGAGTCAATTTGGGGGAAGAGAATCAGGAATGAAGTGAGGCTGAAAGACTTACTTGTCCTCCTCGGATGTGCTTTCATATGGTCTCCATGAGTCTTCAGTGCCCATCCCATTCCCTAGCACTCATCACCTGGTGAATTCCTATTCACCCTTCAGGGTCTCTTTCTTGTTTTTAGTTGTCTCCTTCCTGGGTGGGCCCACCCCCTTATTCCTTCTTTCAGTACAGGCCTTATCATGTTTTCCTGTACTACGTTCGTTTTCTGCCTTTATCTCCCAGACTGTGAGCTGAGGAAACATTTGCTGAGTGCATGTGTGACTGAATGAGCATTCCTAGGGAAAGGGATGATTACCGCCCCCCTTACAGTAGGAGAACCTGAGGCACAGAGAGTATGACTGGCTGGCTTCATATGTAATGAGCGAGCCCTGGATTGGGCCTCCTGAGTGTGAGGCCAGTGCTCTGCCCGCTGGCACAGTCATCCCAGAACATCACTGAATGATGGGCTGGGACAAGCATGGGGAACAACACAGGGGCAGCTGAGGCAGACAGTTTGGAGACCCCTGATTCTAATCATAGCTGACACTCTCAATGGTGGTTTTCCTCTGGTCACATCACTTTAGTTCCCTGTAAGTGTTTTCCTCTCACAAATGGGATAATAATCAAACCAAACCCACTTCCTGAGCATTTGGTAAACTAGACTGTGAAGTTTTTGCAGTCAGGATTCATGTCTGTTGTCAGGATTCATGTTTGCTGGCAGCTGTGTCCCAGCATATAGCACCTGCCTGGCACAGAGTAGGTGCTCCTGAAATATTTGAATACTAGGGAGAAGAGCAAGTGGGAACGTGCCCAGCCATTATCACTGTCTGCTGACAAAGCTTTCCTCCCAGTTTCCCATTAACATCCTCACAGTTAATGAACTTTAGAAGTCAGTCTAAGCCCCGCCCTCACCCTTCACCCTCCCTCCAGGTGGGCAGGGCCATCCTCCCCTGACTGTCTGGGCTGGGATGCTCAGGGAAGGTCAGCAACAGTCAGGGACAGTCAGGGAAAGTCAGTGATCCAGCAGCACCTGCACCATGAGTATCTCTGTGCTGAGTGTCATCAGACCCCTGAGCGGTGTCCCTGGGCTCCTGCAAGTGGTCTCCGTGCTAGGGCTGGTTCTGCTGCTGCTCAAGGCAGCACAGCTGTACCTGCACAGGCAGTGGCTGCTCAGAGCAGTCCAGGAGTTCCCGTCCCCTCCTTCCCACTGGCTCTTCGGGCACAGGCATGAGGTACGAAGGGGCTGGACTGGGGATGGAAGGGTAAGGTTGGCTGGGGAAGGCAGCAACCACCCACCCAACACTAGCTGTGTGCCAGCACTGGCTTGGTGTGAGGGCTGCCCATGGCAAAGGGAAAACCCACACGTGGAGGGGCTCACCAAGGGTTTATGGTTCCAACAAATGGTCAAAGTCCATTGAGGAGTTGTAGTCAACAGACCCAAGTAACCCAATAGCATTTTGGTAAATGATGACTTGATGAATGAACAAATGCATGAGGAAGGGATCCTAAAGGCCAATTCAGAGTGTCCAAATCTTCCCCCAAAAACTTGGGCTTCCCTCCATCATAACATTAATTATCCTCTAGTGTCATGGCCTCTTAATCTGTTGTCATCAAAGTAGTATTAATACACAAATTTAAATTTTGAAATACAGTCTACTTTATGCTCCAAATAAAATTGTATGGCACAATTGCTTACCATGTGATAAAAGTTGTCATAAGTTTATCATGCAAATGTTGGCTTCCAGTAGTTTTGTACACCATGGAGTTAATCCCTGACAAGTTTCTGTAGGCTGTTGATTGTGAAGGCCACTAACGCACTCGACAATGGGACATAATCTGGTTTAGGATAAACCTTGGACAACCAGGAAAGTCTGGATCAGAGCCAAAGTCATAAGAAACAGTTCTGAACACTTAGTTTGCTGATGGATCCAGAACTCTCTTCTTATGCCCATCCTGCCCTTACCCCTGGATCTAGCCACGGAACCAGAAGAAAGGTTTTATTGATTTCTCTTTCTTTTTTTTTTTAAGATTTCATTTATTTATTTGACAGACAGAGATCACAGGTAGGCAGAGAGGCAGGCAGAGAGAGAGGAGGAAGCAGGCTCCCCACAGAGCAGAGAGCCCGATGCGGGGCTCGATCCCAAGACCTTGAGATCATGACCTGAGCCGAAGGCAAAGGCTTTAACCCACTGAGCCACCCAGGCGCCCTATTGATTTCTCTTTCTTTTGGTGACAGTTGCAAAAAGAAGAGTACCTGCAACTGCTACTGAAATGGGTAGAGAAATTTCCATGTGCCTGTCCTCGCTGGCTATGGGGCACAGAAATGGAGGTCGTGATCTACGACCCTGACTACATGAAGCTGATCCTGGCACGATCTGGTGAGAGGACACCCGCATGCCTGTTGAAGCAGCTCTTCCCTCTTGGATACATGCCCAGGGGTCTGTGAACTTGCACAAGACACTGGAAGCTCAGCTATCAATACATGACTCTCTACCTATGACCCTCCCAGCATACAAGCCAGCCGAAGGCCAGATATTATTTAAATTGAATGTGGAAACAGCTGTGTTGGGCTGCTTTTTAACTTTTCTATTCCCTTCTCTTATCCTTTCTGTTGTGCACTGTTCATTCTGTTCTTCTCCCCTTCTTTCCTTCCTTCCTTTCTCTCCTCCTTCCTTCCTCCCTTCCTCCTTTCTGCCTGGCTGTTGCCGTCTTTCCTTCCTTTCTTAACCAAATTGAGACCATTCCATATCTGAAAGACAATTTCTTATACAAGATAACTTCAGTTTGGTACTTCTAAGTGTTCTCTATGATGGGTAATGGTATGGCTGAGTCACCACGATTCCTCAAAATACCTGAGACTCTGTCTTTTCACTGGCACTAAAACAGAGCCCTTGATTCTGCTGAATATACCTACCTGATCCAGTGGGGCTCTGCAGGGGGACTTTGAGTCTGCCTTCCCGAGCCTTCAGTGACTATCAGGAAAGAAAGAGAGTTCGCGTTGGAAGCAAGTAGGAGGTGCCTTGACACTAACTGCCAGCTAAGAATCATCAGAGAGGGATGGGGGACAATGGTCTGAAACATAGCTACCTCCGGGGGACACCATGCCTATGTTGGTCACCTCCAGTTTCCTGTAATGCCCTTCTTACTTTCAGACCCAAAGTCTGATGGTTCCTACAGATTCCTAGCTCCCTGGCTAGGTAAGTACATTTAATTATGACTGTGGTTTACCTTCTGCTTAGGTTTACCAACACCTATCCATTTGACCCAGATTAAATAAGAGGTGACCAGCACCACAGTCACTTCACTTAACTCTGAGTTGAGTCTCCATTCTCTTCTTCTAATAAAAACCTCACCCCTTCCTGATGGTGGGGGAGACCTCCTGATTCTCTGTTTATCCCACATCACTTCTGAGTCCTCGCCAATGATCTCAGCCCAACTTTTCACTAAAGTCCTTCTATAAACCAGCCTTAGCTCTGTTTCAGGCTTGATTTTTGCAGCTGTCATAACCACTTCCTGCGCACCAGGCTTCGGAAAGTCCCCTTCCTGACATGCACCGTCCTTTCCTGCCTTGCCCAGGATGCCCTTCTTCTGACACCCTGGGCTCCTCCCCAGTTGTCCCCAGACAACTCTTGGGAGGTTCCTCCCCCCCACACACACCCATTGTGGTCCAGGGTATGGTTTGCTCCTGTTGAACGGGCAGACGTGGTTCCAGCACCGGAGAATGCTGACCCCAGCCTTCCACTATGACATCCTGAAGCCCTATGTGGGGCTCATGGCCGACTCTGTCCAAGTGATGCTGGTAAGTTCAAACCCTGCCCACCTGCACACTCACACCCACAGCACAGTTCACAAAGTCCACTCTCAGACAGCTGTGTCCTTCAGACATCCATTAGACATGGCCCCCAGATTCACCCACTTATACCATATTATGAGACAGGTCCCCCTGAGGATAGATGGAATAGGAAAGGACCCAGGCACCTATTTTCTCCACTCTTTGCTCATTGCCCATAGGAGAGTCAGTCATGGTGGATAAAAGGTCCCTTCTCCTCCTGCTTTCATGTGTTTGATTTGGGCAGCAAGAGTAGTCAATGCCCCTAGACAACAGGACAAGCTTCTCCTGGCTGGTCTGGGCAGTAGGAGCTTCAAAGGCATTGTGGACATCCCATGTGGTCACTCAGGTGGGCTCTGGGCTGGGGCTGAAGGTTTCTGATGGGTTTTAGATGCTCCACGGAGGGAAATGGAGACCAGGTCTCTATCCCCAAAGCTGGGTCCTGCCATAACATCAACTCTGAGCATGACTCTATTTCTCACTCACTGTGCTCAACTGACATTTGTTGCAAAAGGGGAACTGAAGTCCCTGATATCCCTTCTTTAGAAACCCCAGTCTTAGCCCTTTGACCTTTCCTTTGCCTTGACTCTTGCTCCCTAAATTGGGACTTCACCTGTTTTTCATGTGTAGATCAACCCCAAGACACAAATGTTTACCCTGAGTCCCCTGAAAAACAATGTTTTCTGATCTGCTAAAAGGTGGTTATTACCAAACTTCTTCCTAAGTCAGATGGTAAAAGATCATGGTTAATTAAATGAAAATTAACTAACAACTTTCTCAGAGTATATTCTGAGAAAATACCACATTACAAACAAATGGCTATATGGTCCTAAACTGATGAAACACAACTGCTTTAGAAAGTGAGGGCATCTTTCAGAATATTTGGAGAGGCAGAGAGAGAGTCTAGCCTTGTTAGCATGGGTCTTTTAAAGGAGTAGAGAAAGGTATATGTGTCCCTCTACCACAGGACAAATGGGAGGAGCTCCTCAGCCAGAACTCATCTCTGGAGATCTTTGGACACATCTCCTTGATGACGTTGGACACCATTATGAAGTGTGCCTTCAGTGACCAGGCCAACCACCAGACAGAAAGGTTAGTGAAATCCTTATTAGGTGCAGGGTCCTATTTCTTACCAACTTGGGTGAACGTATCTGAGAGGCAGTTAGGACAGCTCGGATGTTCACCAGCCCAAAGAGTCACGTTCTGCAGAGAACCCCTGGCCCCAGTTAAATTCAGCCCGCAACAACCCTTCATTAGGCACAGACCCTGCTCTCTGCCACAGGAAGAAACCTGGATGCCCATGTCCCTCATAAAGGGCTAAGAGTCTCGAGGGTATAAGAACAACATGACAAATGCCGAGAGTTGCCTGTCCCATTGATTGTGGAATGCTCCCTACACAGGCCCACCACACTCCAGGTCACATGCCTCCTTCCATCCAGTCCATTCTGCATCCCCCCCTTTCAGGAACTCCCAGTCCTACCTTCAAGCCATTAGGGACCTGAACAGCCTGGTGTTTTCTCGGATGATGAATGTTTTCTACTGGAAAGACATCATCTACAGGATGACCACTGAAGGCCGCTGGAACCACCGGGCCTGCCAGCTTGCCCATCAACACACAGGTTGTATCTGCCCTCTGGGAAGCTCCCCTCCTTCACCAGGCACATCCCAAAGGGTCTGGCCCTGACCCTCAGGCTGAGTCCTGCCCCGGGCTGCCCTTCCAGGACCTGGGAAACACCCACCTGGGTACTCCTCTGGTGCAGGTGTTAGGGTGCCAGGTGCTATGTAAGCAGCTACATGTTTCACCCCATGGGTGAAGGTTGAATGAGAGCCCCTGCTAGCAGCATTCAAGCAGAGCCTCCTTGGGCTGTGCTGCTGAGGGGAGTGACAACCTGAAGCACTTGGTGCTAGAGGTCCCACTCCAACAAACACACCCACTCCCGTAACTCCTCCTGATCCACCTGGCACCCTGACTGGGGCTACTGTGAGTGTCTGTGTCTGGGCACCCAGAGCATTCAGCTCTGCCTGGGAACACTGTTCTGGATAGACCGAGTGATCAAGTTGAGGAAGGCTCAGCTGCAGGAGGAGGGAAACCTGGAGAAGGTCAGGAGCAAGAAGCACTTGGACTTCCTGGACATCCTCCTCTTTGCCCAAGTGAGTGTGACAGGGAAGGCCTGAGGCTTGTCCCACGAGTGTGGAGGAGAGTGGTAAACTCAAACCTGCCCTTGCCCTGTGTCTTCCCAGATGCAGAACAGGAGCAGCCTTTCTGACAAAGATCTCCGTGCGGAAGTGGACACCTTCATGTTTGAGGGCCATGACACCACAGCCAGTGGCATCTCCTGGATCCTCTATGCTTTGGCCACACACCCAGAGCATCAGCAGAAATGCCGGAAGGAGATCCAGAACCTCCTGAGGGGTGGTGTCTCCATTACCTGGTGAGTGCTCATGAGATGGGAGGCCCTTCCCTCTCAAGTAGAGAATTCCCTGGCTGCCAAGGCCTTGCCCACCCTTCAGGATAGCTTTGTTTTAGGGACCACCTGGATCAGATGCCCTACACCACCATGTGCATCAAGGAGGCACTGCGACTCTATCCGCCAGTTCCAGGTGTTGGCAGAGAGCTCAGCAAGCCCATCACCTTCCCTGATGGACGCTCCTTACCCAAAGGTATGAACTTCCCCATTCTCACTCATAAACTGTCGGCAGGAATGCATGAGAGACCAGAAATCCATACATACACCACAGTTAGTGCATGTCTTTGAGACACCTTTCCCCCTCAGGAAAACCAGTATTTCATTTGTTGTTCAGATGAGGTATATGGTGTTCTTTGCACAGAGCTTAAATCCAAGAAATAAAAACCCAATAGTCTCTGAATGTGGTTTTGTGTTTTGCCCTAATATTCTCATTCCTTGAGATATGAGTGCTTGAGAGAAAACCGATGGGACCGGGGGAGATGTGGTCTTTCTTTATAGGGTCTCGGCTAATGAGAGAGATCAGAGAATTCACCATCATGGCTCAGATGGTCCAGTCTCCAAGGAGCCCTCAGGATGATGGGAGAGAGTAGCTGATGACCAGATCTCAGATCCCTGCCATAGCTGGAGGCCACTGTTCGTCTCCTCTTTGCTCTGAATCCCAGCCCAGCCACATCCTAGCTGGGTGGTCAGAGGCAAGTTGCTCAGCTTCTCTGAGAATCAGGTGCCTCATGGGAATGATGGAGATGTGAGCCTTCATTGGAAGGTTATTGTGAGGATGTAGGTGTTTATGGATATTTCCAAGAGGCCACGGATGGTAGTTGATAAATGTGAGTTGTCCCTTGAGTTGCTCCAAAAAGTAAGCCTCCAGTCCCTTCCTGCTTCTCAGCCTGGTCATGGTTGATCTTCTAATCTATGCACACATGCACACCTGTTGTGCCATGTCTGCCCCATCTCTCCTGCAACGCTATCATTCCATTCACAGTGATGAGGAGTGGCTCTCAATGTGGCTGCCAAGCTGTGTGTGGGTGCAGCTGGGCCCCACAAGCATGTATGTCTAGCCTTCTCTCTTCTGGTCCCCAGGTTTTTTGGTGACGCTCTCCTTTTATGCCCTTCACCACAACCCAAAGGTGTGGCCAAACCCAGAGGTACGATGACCTTGGGCAGAAGAGGTGGGATGACCTCTCCAGATCAAACCCTCTTCTTGGCCCACCTCTGTCAAGGGTGTGTGCTGTCCCTTGGATGGTTGGAAGGAAGGGCTTGACCACACCTGTCCTGGCCCTGGTGCTCCCTCTGCAGGTGTTTGACCCTTCCCGGTTTGCACCAGGCTCCTCTCGACACAGCCATGCTTTCCTGCCCTTCTCAGGAGGATCAAGGTGAGGCACTTGTACCAGAATGGGAGGAGGCAGGGGCTATTTTGGGGGTACATACTTGATGTTTGTGACTTGCTACATTGATGTGGGTTTCTGTAGATATGTCCTGGCATGTTGGAGTGCTGGGAAAGAGGTATGTGTCTCTACGCAAAGAAAGTTGGTACTCACTGAAAGCCATGGACACTTTGACCCATTGCTCTTACCCAATCTCCAGCCACAATTCAGTGTCAGTGGGTATTCCACAGCTCAGGGTATGCTTGTGAGTTCTTCATTTTGTGAGTATGACTTTACAGAATTAGATTTTCTCACATGTAATTTTCAAGTGTTGTCAAAGTCAAAGACAGGATGGACACAAAAGTTTTCGCTGCACACAACCTCAAACCAGGCTTTTCCACTCAACTTCCCATTCTGCCTCCACACTGCACCATTGACTACATTCCATGTGTTTCCATACTCAGCGTCCTGCATGCCTCAAATATTTCAGCCATACACAGGAAAGGTTCCTCTGTCTCTTAAGTGCTTCATAAAGTACTCGACTAATCTGTGTTGTTGCTATATTTTCTTCAACCAAATGAATTATTGACTCTATGGTAATGGTCATGTACACTTGACAATTTTCCCAGTTGTCCAATCAGTACATATGATCTGGGCTCTACATACCTTAATATTACACTTAGAGTCCAGACATCCAAATGGGCAAATATATAAAAATGAGGACCTTTAATTGCTTTTGGAAGAAAATACAATCTGTTGTATATATATGACACATGGCATATGAACGCTATCTGGTGTGTAAAATGTAAAGCACACGTGAAGTAGCTGTTCAGTGGGATGACTATTGTCCAGTGTGGCTGCTGTGAAATCCTCCGGTGCTGCTGAAACTGTCCTATAAAGAGTAACTGCAGGAAACTTTGTAAGCAGTTCTTAGAAAAATGTATTTTTCCAAATACAGAAATCTGTCAGTCCTTCACATACAGAGTGAACCCACTTTCACACCACATCTTTAAGCAAATTGTGCTTCCAGATACTGGCTCCAGGATCTGTTTCTCCTTGGGATTGAGTCCTTCTTCCTAGACATTGGTGCAAGTCATGTGGCTGCCAGTAGAGACAGGAGAGGAGTTGGCAGCTCAGTTCCTAGCTCAGAACTAATGGTTACTCATTTTATTCCATTCAGCATGGGTTTATTTTTTCAGTTCAATAGACATCATTCATTTTTAAGACTGCCTATTAAGCCTCTCTGTGTGTGCCATGTCCTCTGCTATGATCTCTCATACTGCCCTCGCCTCCAGGAGTTTACACTCAAGAAATACATGCCTCCACTCAAAAGAGACATCTATCTATTTTTCTTTCTTTCTTTCTTTCTTTCTTTCTTTCTTTCTTTCTTTCTTTCTTTCTTTCTTTCTCTCTTTCTCTCTCTCTCTTTCTCTCTCTCTCTTTCTTTCTTTCTTTTTCTTTTTCTTCTCCTTCCTTCCTTCCTTCC
Source organism: Lutra lutra (assembly GCF_902655055.1). Classification (NCBI taxonomy): domain Eukaryota; kingdom Metazoa; phylum Chordata; class Mammalia; order Carnivora; family Mustelidae; genus Lutra; species Lutra lutra. Next base: position 160,581,339 of record NC_062281.1, read on the forward strand.
TTCCTATCTTCGTTCCTTCCTTCCTTCCTTCCTTTCTTTCTTTTCCTTCACTCACTCATTTCCTAATTGACACCACCGTAGGAAGCTCCATGTTCCTGGCACTGTCCTACTCTGGAAAGCAATGTGTCCCTGAGTAAAGTATTAGGGTGATGTCAGGGTCCAGGAAGGAAGAGGCATGGTGAGCAGGAGTGGGGGTGAGGGCAGGCTATCATTGCCCTTAGCCATGAGCATGTGGCAGGCAGAGGTGGAGGGAGGGCATTCCTTGGAATCTCCTCAGCAGGAGCTGAGCTGGAAGGAGGAGAGAGTTAACAGGTGACTAGTGAGTGAGCCAACAACCGAGAGAGGACTCTGATGTCATCTGAGGCATTTGGACATGTTGTACCTGTGATGGAGGGCATGGGAGGTTCTGAACTTGGCTGGGGTTTCAGGAGAGGAAGTGGAGGCAGGAGACAGAAAAGTCTGGGTTAGGAGGTAGAGGGATGGCAAGCAGAGACATTTCTGCAGTAGAATTGGAAGGCTACAGCAGCTGGTTGACTGAGGGGCCAAGGGGGAGATAGGAGTCTGGACCCAACCTGGCAGGCAGATGGTGTAGCAGGTTGAGAGTCACTAAGGCTCTGCCCCTGCAGAAGCTTCTCTGTGCCATTCTGACTTCCTTACCCAACTCTGCCTTGTCCTTACTCTGAGGATCTGGACCCCTGTGTGCCCCAGATGGTTAGGCCTGAAGGTGGCCCAGCCCACCCCCTATGGTGCCCTGTCCTGATCCCCCATTGTGAAACCAGAAATGGCATGTGCAGAGAGCCAACAACCTAATAATAAACTATTTTAGTGATCCCTTGACTTTGCCCTGAGGCACAAGGAGCTGACCTTCTTGCAACAGAATTTCAGGCCTACTGAGAGCACGGATAGGAGTAGGAGCTAATCCTGGAAGAGTGTAGGCTTTGTCAAAGGTCAGGGGGAGAGTGTGAAACAAGCAAGGCGGGGTAGGCGTAGAGATGTGCGTGTGTCCTGAGGGAAGGGGACTGGGCTATGTCCATGCAGGAGGGCCATGAACGTGCTGTTCCCGCCAGGGGGTTTGATGCCACTTCTCATTTCCTTTTCCCTCCCTAATGCAGGAACTGCATCGGGAAGCAGTTTGCCATGAACGAGATGAAGGTGGCGGTGGCCTTGACACTGCTCCGTTTTGAGCTGGCACCAGATCCTTTCAGGGTCCCTGTTCCCACTCCAAGAATTGTGTTAATGTCCAAGAATGGGATCCACCTGCATCTCAGGAAGCTCCTCTAACCCTTGTGGGGACAAGGATGAGCCCCGACGGCCTCCTGCCTACCATCATGTTTTCCTGTCAGTCTCTCTTGTCTACTGTCTTCTGCCCACTTCCCACTTTCACTCTGCCCACAGCCAGTCTCCTGCTCTCCTCCCCTTGTGCATCTGATGTCTGTCCTTCTCCATCTCACCCTTTCCCAAGATTCCTACCTGTTTGCCTGTTACCTTTTTCCTACCCAGCTGTAGCTCTGACTATCCATGTAAGTCATGAACAGTGGCCTGTCCCCCAGGCTGTCTGCCCTCTCCGCTTTGCTGTTCCTTTCTGTCTGCTTTGTGTTCCTTGCTGCTTAACCACATTACACAGACTTGGTTCCTTAAAAGAGCACAAGTTGATGATCCTGTAGCTTAGCTGATCAGAAATATGAAATGGGTCTCCCTGGCACAACAAAGGTGTTACAGAACCTCTAAGGGAGCATCTCTTTTCTTGCATTTTCTGCCTTCTAAACGTCTGCTCTTAAGGCTATTCAGTGAGGGGATTAGACCTCCCCGTTTATCAAGGAAATATCCTGTTCTTAAATGCAATTGATTACAGGTGTTAACAGTACCCATGAAATTTTTAGTGCAACATCTAGACTTCTTTTTAATTGAATAACGGGGACTCCAGCCAATCCAAGCTGACATATAAAGCTAGTCATCACAGTCTACCATTTGTCCTCTTATCATTCACACATTCCATTAAACCATACTTCATCTGCAATTTAAGTATAATAAAGTCACACTTCCACCAACTAACCTTCATATGATTGAATGTGTGTTGATCCTTTTCCCCAAGCACAAAACAAAGTCATTGGAGGGTATTCTCTCTTCTCCCTGAAATCCTGTGACCTACATGCTATGATACAAAGTTGACTATTAGTACCACATGTCTGGGTTCTGCACAGGATATAAGACAAGAAAGAAAAAATCTGACACCCATGTGCATACATGCATAATCATATTCATAACAAAGCAGGAAAATGCTAGAAATAATTACCCTCTTTTTTATATAACCTATGACATGGCCATCCTTAGCATTTATAACAGCCTTGTTCCACTACCCATTCCATACTTGCTTTACCCTCTGAATGCCCCTCAGTTGGTTGTGGTTTTTTTCGCCTGACGCCATGACCCAAATCTTCACACTTAAAGGATCTAAGCAATTACTAGTCTTGCCTGAATTGGGCTGTGGCATTTTCCCATTTACTCTCATGACAGGGCAAGGTAGTTCTATGAGATGCCATGTATTTCCTCCATTCCAAGCATATTTTTTCTTACCCTCATGGTAAGGAAAGTGCCAATTTCCCCCTTGGTAATCAGAATTGATCATTACAGCCACTGCTTCTGAGGTAGACCCATGAGGAGCCCAAATTGTCCAGGAGTTACCTTCCCATAGTTATTCTTGTATCTCCCAGTGGAAGCACTCCTACTTTTGGAGGTGAGATCACTAGGACAACAGAACCTAAGGTTACAGTGATAAGTACTCCAAGTTTTGCTGATCAAATCACTGCGGGTAATAATGAATGGTGCCTCTCTCATTTCCATTCCTTGAGTCCTGGGTAGGTGAGTCCTGGCTATGAGAGACACAGCACCATATATTAGACATTGATTTAAAGCAGATGCAGCCTTCTGGAGAGCCTTCCTGCAAGTTATTGCCATCTAGCTGGTGCTATATACCCAAACCTATCCTGAGGTTATTTCTCTGGTTCTGGAATGCCTAGCTGGAATGGATATCCTCCCAACTGGCAAAGAAGAGTCAGTATAATATAGACGTTTGATGGCTCCAGCTTCATGGGACTTTTCCCATATGTCTCCATTCCAGTTTCTCAGTGTTTTCATTGTAACAGAAGATACCCTGGAAGATATGGAAATCAGTTTGCTGATAATTCAGACACAGGCATGATGTCATCTGTGTTTAGTTTCAGAATCTGGGTCCTGGCTAAAGCTTGTTTCTACAGGTCAGAGTGATCTTCAGTGCAGACATAGAAGCTTTTGGGTTATTTATTTATTTATTTATTTATTCATTCATTGTTTATTTATTTATTTATATCTGAGAATTTAAATCCCCCACATTGTTCTTTCCTTTTCGCACTTTTTCCAGTTTAGCCCAGACATCCAGTCAGTCTTCTTATGCTCCTTAGTTTGACTAACATGTTTTAAGGCATCCAGTACTTGGTCACCAGAACCTTACCTTTTGCAAGACTTTGATTAGCAGCATCCAATGGTGAAGTCTTGTGTATTGCAACATCAGGCCCTGGGCTACCGGTGCTCTTTACCATTGGTATTAGAGTCATCAGTCCCTTTCCAAATAATCCTATTGGAGAACCAATTCATGAAACCCAGAACTAAGTCAGAAAACTTATGATTCTGTTTTTCTAGAGTCAGTCTTAGTACCAAAATTTATATTAGTCATAGTACTACCAGAAAAATGAAACTAGTGGAATAGATATATGCGTGTCCAGAAGGAAAACAACAGACCCAGAAGGACAATGTATCTGAGCCTCACTTGCTGTCCAGCCAGTAGCTTTCTTATGTTCTCCGTGTCTTCACACTGAGCAGCTTAACTAAGAAAGGGGACTAAAGGACCAAGTCCTAGTTGATGGGATACCTGACTGAGTGAGGACACAGCAGGGAAGGGAAGGTCAGGGAAAGATTGTGGTCAGCCAGCACCAGAAGACAGGGATGGGAAGGGCAGGAAAGGTAGGTGCCCCCTCACCAATCCACTGGCAGAAACCCACTCACAAATCCACACTGGGCATCATGGGATATATAAAGAAAAGATGATCATGTCATGCACAGACTGAGAAATTCCCAGAAGAGGCTTCTGGATAAATAGGACATTCATGGACCTTAGCTCCCCAAACTTTTTTTTTTTTAATTTTTTATTTTTTCAGCATAACAGTATTCATTATTTTTGCACCACACCCAGTGCTCCATGCAATCCGTGCCCTCTACAATACCCACCACCTGGTGCCCCCAACCTCCCACCCCCCACCCCTTCAAAATTCTCAGATCGTTTTTCAGAATCCATAGTCTCTCATGGTTCACCTCCCCTTCCAATTTCCCTCAACTCCCTTCTCCTCTCCATCTCCCCTTGTCCTCCATGCTATTTGTTATGCTCCACAAATAAGTGAAACCATGCAGGCCCCAGGACTCCTCTCTACATGGCTCCTGAGCCCTTTACTCCCAGGAAGCCCCACCCTCTCCTGCCAACACTGACTCTCTAAGTTGTACAAAACCTTAAGAAAGTCAGGCTCATAGATATTCAGGAATCCAAGGGACTGTCCAAAGCAAAGTGCATAGGCATAGGAGAATTGGTGGGCCCAGGATACAATTTTGTCCAGGTTCTTTGTCTACTGTATCAGAAATATGACAAACTGGGAGGCCCCTCAGGAGACCACTGTCTCCAGCCAGACCCTATGTCCCTGGACAAAGAAGTCAGGGGATTTCCCAGACAGACCCTGGGAGTGTCCTTCCCTCATCCTGCATCCTTCTCCCAGCCAGTCACAGTCCTATTCATTTCTGGGGTCAGTTCCCTCTCCAGCCCCAGAGATACCACTATAAGTCCAAGCTACCCTCTTACTGTACCTGGGTGAGCTCAACAACACCAAGCTGGCCAACTTGCTACCATCATCAGCCCTTTATCAATGCTGCTCCAGGCAAGAGATTTCATTCTCATTAAAACTGTTTTCATGAGAATGATAACACCAGCTTGCTGTGCAATGCAGAATTCTGTTCAATTCTGCCCTGTTATGTCATTTGACACACTTTTCTGAGGGCTTACTATGTGCAGGCACTGTCTAGATGTCTCAGGGCATGAGATGGACTGGGTCTTGCCCTTTTATTCCATGGGCAAACTGATTAGATTCAACTAAACAATTAAGGAGTGTGAATACACCCAGTAGTAAGTGCTAAGAAGGAAGCAGAGAGCGACTAGCAGTGAGTATCTACTTAGAGAGGGAGATCAGAGATGGCCCCTGGTTGGAGAGGACATTCGTGGGGAACCCTGGAGGATGACAAGCAGCTGGCAGTGCAAAGAGCAAGGGACAGGATTCCCAGTAGAGCAAACTGCAAGCACAAAAGCGCAGTAATGAAAAGAAGGGCCATATGTACCCTAATGTTCATAGCAGCAATGGCCACAATTGCCAAACTGTAGAAAGAGCCAAGATGCCCTTCAACAGACGAATGGATAAAGTAGATATGGTCCATATATACAATGGAATATTATGCCTCCATCAGAAAGGCTGAATACCCAACTTTTGTATCAACATGGGTGGGGATGGAGGAGATTATGCTGAGTGAAATAAATCAAGCAGAGAAAGTAAATTATCGTATGGTTTCACTTACTTGTGGAGCATAAGGAATAATGTGGAGGACATTAGGAAAAGGAAAGGAAGAATGAATTGGGGGAAATTAGAGGGGGAGATGAACCATGAGAGACTGTAGACTCAGAAACAAACCGAAGGTTTTGGAAGGGAGGGTGGTTGGGGATGGGTGAGCCTGGTGGTGGGTATTAAGGAGGGCACATATTGCATGGAGCACTGTGGTGTGGTGTATAAACAATGACTCTTGCAACATGCTAAAATACATTTAAATTAAAAAAAAAAAAAAACTCTGGGACAGGAAAAAGTAATGGTGTCTTCCAGGAGCTGCCACCTGGTGGGACAGTGGCCTGAGATGAGGCTGGAGAGCATTCAGAGGGTGGTTGTACTCTAAGATAGGATGCTTTAAAATTTTAAGTAGAGGATATATGAAAGCACCGGCATCATGCCAACACAGAGTAAGCATTATACACAAAAATGGCATCCGGCACTAGCAAAAGGAGTACACAATTTGAGGTCATGGTCCTAACTGTGACATTTACTTTCTTCAGGACCTTGACAAAGTCAACTAGGTCCCTGGGCCTTAGTTTTCTTGTCTGTAAATTAAGGTTAATAAATTGTAAAGTGGTTATGTCTGTGCTTTGGAAATGCTATGCAAATATTGAGAAAATATTTTGGAAGCTTTACTGCATGCCAACAGCGAGCAGAGTCCGGGTCAGGAACCCTCACTTCTTCAGAATGACTTGTAGTTCATTTCAGGCAGAAAGTCTTCCTACACAATGTCCCCAGGAAAGAATAAACATGAGAGTTCTGTGTCTTCACTTGGTGGGAAAAGCAAGCAAATATTCAGGATTGAAAACATTTTGGCTGGGATGTGCAGTCTTTATAGGGGAGTACAAGTCAACAAGGTATGATATATTGTGTCAGCATCCAACCGAATGTTATCAGTCCCAGAAACAGGAATGCCTGGTGTTCTCTACCCACTGGAGTAATCCCTTCAAGCTGCCACCTTGGGGACTGACTGCACATACTCCTCTGCCTTCCTGTGGCCTATTAACAGAACCAGGAAGCATCCAGGAATAAAAATACTCATTTCCCTTTAAAATGTGGCAACCCAAACCCAACCTAGTCTCTTTAAGATAGATAGGGCACCACTGGGTATTTACCCCAAAGCTACATATGTAGTGAAAAGAAGGGCCATATGTACCCCAGCATTCCTAGATGCAATGGCCACAATCATCAAACTGTGGAAAGAGCCAAGATGCCCTTCAACAGACGAATTGATAAAGACGATATGCTCCATATATACAATGGAATATTATGCCTCCATCAGAAAGGATGAATACCCAACTTTTGTATCAACACGGAGGGGATTGGAGGAGATTATGCAGAGTGAAATAAGTCAAGCAGAAAAAGTCAATTATATGGTTTCACTTACCTGTGAAGTGCCACTTCCTGACAGCGCATGGGGGAAGAATGAGGCACAAACAAGTCAGCTGCAAGAAAAAGGGAGCAGGGGACAACAGGAGGAAAGACTGTCACTCCAAGGGGCACCTAGGTGGCTTAGTGGGTTAAAGCCCCTGCCTTTGGCACAGGTCATGATCCCATGCTCCTTTCTCTTTTCTTTTGATACACTTGGATCAGGCATTATCAATTTTGTTAATTCTTTCAGAGAGCCAGCTCCTAGTTTCATTGATACACTCTACAGTGGTTTTTTTAAAATTTCTATATCATTTATTTCTGCTGTAATCTTTATTATTTCCCTTGTTCTGCTGGTTCTAGGCTTTATTTGCTGTGCCCCCACAACCACGAACTCCATTAGGTTAAGGTTAAGTTGTGTATTTGAGACTCTTCTTGCTTCTTGAGGAAGGCCTGGATTGCTATATACTTCCCACTTTTGACCACCTTTGCTGCATCCCAAAGCTTTGGACTGTCGTGTTTTCATCTTCATTTGCTTCCATGTATATATTTTATTTCTTGTTTAATTTCCTGGTGAATCCATTCATTCTTAAGTAGGCTGTTCTTAACCTCTGTGTATCTGTGGTCCTTCCAAAGTTTTTTTTCTCGTGGTCGACTTCAAGTTTCCTCATGTTGTGGTCTGAAAATATGCATGGTATGATCTCACTCTTTTTGTACTGGTTGAGGCCTGATTTGTGACTCAGTGTGCCATCTGTTCTGGAGAGTGTCCCATGTGCACTTGAAAAGAATGTGTATTCTGCTGCTTCAGGATGAAAATATCTGAATAGAACTGTTATGTGCATCTGGCCCAGTGTGTCATTCAAAGCCCTTGTTTCCCTGTTGATTTTCTGCTTAGATGATCTGTCCACTGCTGTGAGTGGGGTGTTAAAGTCCCCTACTCTTATTGCAATATTATCAATGAGTTTCTTTAAGCTTGTTATTAATTGATTGATATATTTGGCTGCTCCCAAAATGGGGGTATAAATATTTACAATGGTTAGATCTTCTTGTTGGATAGACCCATTTATTATGATATAGTGCCCTTGTTCATCTCTTATAAACCTCTTCACTTTAAAATCTAGTTTGTCCGATATAAGTATAGCTACCCTAGTTTTTTTTTTTTTTTAATGTCCATTAGCATGACAAATTGTTCTCCATTGCTTTCAGTCTTGGGTCTTTGGGTCTGAAATGAGTCTCTTGTAAGCAACATATGAATGGGTCTTTTAAAAAAAATTTATTAACGTATAATGTAGTTTTTGCTTCAGGGGTATAGGTCTGTGAATTCACAGCACTCACCATAGCACATACCCTCCCCAATGTCCTTAATCCAGCCACCTTATCCCTCTCCCCCACCTCTCAGCAACCCTCAGTTTGTTTCCTGAGAGTAGAAGTCTCTTATGGTTTGTCTCCCTCCCTAGGCTCATTGTGTTTCTTTTCTTCCCTCCCTTCTCCCCAAGACCCCCTGACCTTCCTCTCAAATTTCTCATATCAGAATGGTCATATGATAATTATCTTTCTCTGATTGGCATATTTCACTTAGCATAATACCCTCTAGTTCCATCCACGTCATGGTAAATGGCAAGATTGCGGGCTTTTTGATGGCTGCATTATATATATATAACATTCTTCTTTACCCATTCATCTGTTGATGGACATCTAGGTTCATTCCATCATTTGGCTGTTGTGGACATTGCTGCTATAAATATTCAGGTGCTTGTGCCCCTTCAGATCACTACATTTGTATCTTTAGGGTAAATAAACAGTAATGCAATTGCTGGGTTGTAAGGTAGATCTATTTTCAACTTTTTGAGGAACCTCCATACTGTTTTCCAGAGTGGCTGCACCAGATTGCATTCCCACCAACAGTGTAGGAGGGTTGCCCTTTCTCTGCATCCTCACTAACATCTGTTGTTTCCTGAATTGTTAATTTTAGCCATTCTGACTGGTATGAGGTGGTATTTCACTGTGGTTTTGGTTTGTATTTCTGATGCCAAATGATGTGGAGCACTTTTTCATGTGTCTGTTGGCCATCTGGATGCCTTCTTTGCAGAAATGTCTGTTCATATCTTCTGCCCATTTCTTGATTGCATTCTTTGTTCTTTGGGTGTTGAGTTTGATGAGTTCTTTATAGATTTTGGACACTAGCCCTTTATCTCATGTCATTTGCAAATATCTTCTCCCATTCTGTCAGTTGTCTTTTGGTTTTGTTGACTGTTTCCTCTGCTGTGCAAAAGCTTTTGATGTTGATGAAATCCCCATAGTTCATTTTTGTGCTTACTTCCCCTGCCTTTGGTGCTGTTTCTAGGAAGAAGTTGCTTCAGCTGAGGTTGAAGAGGTTTCTGCCTGTGTTCTCCTCATGGATTTTGATGTATTCCTGTCTCACATTGAGGTCTCTCATCCATTTTGAGTCTACTTTTGTGTGTGGTGTAAGGAAATGGTCCAGTTTCATTCTTCTGCATGTGGCTCTCCAATTTTCCCAACACGATTTGTTGAAGAGACTGTCTTTTCTCACTGGACATTGTTTCCTGCTTTGTTGAAGATTAGTTGACCATAGAGTTGAGGGTCCATTTCTAGGCTCTCTATTCTGTTCCATTGATCTATGTATCTGTTTTTTTGTGCCATTACCATACTGTATTGATGATTACAGCTTTGTAATAAACCTTGAAGTGTGGAATTGTGATGCCACCAACTTTGGTTTTCTTTTTCAACATTCCTCTGGCTATTGAGGGTCTTTCTGGTTCCATATAAATGTTAGGATTGTTTATTCCATTTCTTTGAAAAAAATTGATGACGTTTTGATAGGGATTGAATTAAATGTGTAGATGGCTTTAGATAACATCGACATTTACACAATATTTGTTCTTCCAATTCATGAGCATGGAACGTTTTTCCATCTTTATGTCTTCCTCAATTTCTTTCATGAGTACTTTATCGTTTTCTCAGTACAGATTCTTTGCCTCTTTGGTTAGATTTATTCCTAGATATCTTATGGTTTGGGGTATGATTGTAAATGGGATCAATTCCTTAATTTCTCTTTATTCTGTCTTGCTCTTCGTGTATAGAAATGCAACTGATTTCTGTGCATTGATTTTTGACACTGACACTTTACCAAATTCCTGTCTGCGTTCTAGCAGTTTTGGAGTGGGGTCTTTTGGGTTTTCCACATAAAATATCGTATCAGTTGCAAAGAATGAGAGTTTGACTTCTTTTTTTGCCAATTAGATGTCTTTTATTTCTTTTTGTTGCCTGATTGGTGAGGCCAGGACTTCTAGTACTATGTTCAATAGCAGTGGTGATAATGGGCATCCCTGCCATGTTCCTGACCTTAGCGGGAAAGCTATCCATTTTTCCCCATTGAGAATGATATTTACTGTGGGTTTTTCATAGATGGCTTTGATGATACTGAGGTATGTACCCCCTATCTTTACACCGTGACGAGTTTTGATCAAAAAAGGATGCTGTACTTTGTCAAATGCTTTTTCAGCATCTATTGAGAATATCATATGGTTCTCATTCTTTCCTTTATTAATGTATTGTATCACATTGATTGATTTGCAGATGTTGAACTAACCTTGAAGCCCAGGAATAAATCCTACTTGGTCATGGTGAATAATCCTTTTAATGTACTGTTGGATCCTATTGGCTAGTATTTTGGTGAGAATTTTTGCATCTGTGTTCATTAAGGATATTGGTCGGTAATTCGTCATTTTGAAGGGGTCTTTGTCTGGTTTGGGGATCAAGGGAATGCTGGCTTCATAAAGGGAGTTTGGAAGTTTTTCTTCCATTCCTATTTTTTGTAACAGCATCAGGACACTAGGTATTAATTCTTCTTTAAATGTTTGGTAGCATTCCCCTGGGAAGCTGTCTGGCCCTGGGCTCTTGTTTGGGAGATTTTTGATGACTGCTTCAATCTCCTTACTGGTTATGGGTCTGTTCAGGTTTTCAATTTCTTCCTGGTTCAGTTTTGGTAGTTTATACATCTCTAGGAATGCATCCATTTCTTCCAGATTGTCAAATTGCTGGTGTTTTGTTGCTCATAATATGTTCTTATAATTGTTTGTATTTCCTTGGTGCTAGTTGTGCTCTCTCCTCTTTCATTCACGATTTTATTAATTTGGGTCCTTTCTCTCTTTTTTTTTTTTGATAAGTCTGGCCAGGGGTTTATCAATCTTATTAATTCTTTCAAAGAACAAGCTCCTAGTTTTTTTTTTTTAAGATTTTATTTATTTATTTGACAGAGAGAGATCACAAGTAGACGGAGAGGCAGGCAGAGAGAGAGAGAGAGAGAGAGAGAGAGAGAGAGAGAGAAGCAGGCTCCCTGCTGAGCAGAGAGCCCGATGCGGGACTCGATCCCAGGACCCTGAGATCATGACCTGAGCCGAAGGCAGCGGCTTAACCCACTGAGCCACCCAGGCGCCCCAAGCTCCTAGTTTTGCTGATTTGTTCTACTATTCTTTTGATTCCTATTTCATTGATTTTTTTGCTCTGATCTTTATTTTTTCTCTTCTCCTGCTGGGTTTAGGATTCCTTTGCTGTTCTTTCTCTGGCTACTTTAGGTGTAGGGTTAGGTTGTGTACTTAAGACTTTTCTTGCTCTTGAGAAAGACCTGTATTGCTATATACTTTCTTCTCAGGACCACCTTTACCTGGTTCCAAGGATTTCAAACAGTTGTGTTTTCTTTTTTTTTTTTATTTTTATTTCCATTTATTCTTTAGCGGGATGTTCTTTAGTCTCCATGTATTTGAGTTCTTTCTGATGGTCCTCTTGTGGTTGAGTTCTAGTTTCAAAGTGTTGTGGTCTGAAAATATTCAGGGAATGATCCCAATCTTTTGGTCCTGGTTGAGACCTGATTTGTGATCTATAGATAGAAGGATGTGATCTATTCTGCAGAATGTTCTATGGGCATTAGAGAAGAATGTGTATTCTGTTGTTTTGGGGTGGAATGTTCTGAATATATCTGGGATGTCCATCTGGTTCAGTGTGTCACTTAAAGCTTTTATATCTTTGTTGATCTTTTGCTTAGATGATCTGAACTTTTTAGTGAGGGGGGTGTTAAAGTCCCCTACTCTTATTGTATTATTGCTGATGTGTTTCTTTGATTTTGTTATTCATTGGTTTATATAATTGGCTGCTCCCATATTAGGGGCATAGATATCTAAAATTGTTAGATCTTCTTGTTGAATAGACCATGATGTAGCGTCCTTCCTCATCTATTATTTTAGTCTTTGGCTTAAAATCTAACTTATCTGATATAAAGATTGCCACCCCAGCTCTCTTTTGATGTTCATTAGTGTGGTAAATTGTTTTCCACCCCCTCACTTTAAATCTGGAGGTGTCTTTGGTTCTAAAATGAGTTTTTCACAGACAGCATATTGATGGGTCTTCTTTTTTTAATCCATTCTGATACATGTGTCTTTTGATTGGGCATTCACAGACCTGTACCCCTGAAGCAAATAATCCATCATATGTTGATTTAAAAGTAAAATAAAAGAAATAAATATTTACATTCAGATTAACTATTGAAAGATATGAATTTAGTGCCATTGTACTTCCTGTAAGGTGACTGTTACTGTAAGTTGTCTTTGTTCCTTTCTGGTCTGTTACTTCTAGGCTCTCTCTTTGCTTAGAGGACCCTTTTCAAAATTTTCTATAGGGCTGGTTTGGTGTTTGCAAATTCTTTTAGTTTCTGGAAGTTTTGTTTTGTTTTGTTTTTAATCTCTCCTTCTATTTTCAATGACAGCCTAGCTGGATATACTATTCTTGGCAACATATTTTTCCCTTTTAGTGCTCTGAATATATCATGCCAGTCTTTTCTGGTCTTCCAGGTCTCTGTGGTTAGGTCTGCTGCCAATCTAATATTTCTACCATTATATGTTACAGACCTCTTGTCCTGAGCTGCTTTCAGGATTTTCTCTTTGCCACCAAGACTTGTAAGTTTTACTATTAGATGAGGGGGTATGGACCTATTGTTATTGATTTTGAAGGGGGGTTCTCTTTGCCTCCTAGATTTTGATGCTTTTTCCCTTCGCCAAATTAGGGAAATTCTTTGCTATAATTTGCTCCAATATACCTTCTGCACTCCCCATCATCTTCTGAGATCCCAATTATTCTAATATTGTTTCTTCTCATGGTATCACTTATCTCTCAAATTCTCCCCTCGTGGTCCAGTAGTTGTTTATCTCTTTTTTTCTCAGCTTCTTTATTCTTTATTATTTGGTCTTCTATATCACTAATTCTCTCTTTTGCCTCATTAATCCTAGCAGTAAGAGCCTCCAATTTTTATTGCACCTCATTAATAGCTTTTTTTATTTCAACTTTGTTAGATTTTAGTTCTTTTATTTCTCCAGAAAGGGCTTTTATTTCTCCAGAAAGGGATTCTCTAGTATCTTCCATGGTTTTTTCCAAGCCCAGCTAGCTCCTTGATAATAATCATTCTGAACTCTAGTTCTGACATCTTACTAATGTCTGTATTGATTAGGTCCCTAGCTGTTGGTACTGCCTCTTGTTCGTTTTTTTGAGGTGAGTGTTTCTGCTTTGTCATTTTATCCAGGTAAGAATAGATAAATGGGAGAATGGGAGAACAAAATACTAAAAGAGTAGCAATGACCCTAGAAAAATACACACTGACCAAGTTGGAAAAGACCTGAAACCTGGGGGAGAAGAAAGGAGAGTATACACACACATACACACACACACACACACATATACACATATACACATGTGTGTGTGTGTGTGTGTGTATTTTTTTAGACTGGTGAATAGAACAGAGTCATACACTTGATTTTGGGTGTAGTTTGGTCTGTTAGAAGAAACTGCCTCCCCAAGTTTTAAGGAAAGAAAAACTTATATATATATATATATATATATATATATATATATATATATATACATAAATAAGGGTAAATATGGTGAGAGGATGGAATATGACTGCAAAGATGAAAATTAAAAAAAGATTCTAAAAAAGGAATTGATAAATTAAGAGGCTGGTTAAAAAAGAAGAAAGAATGTAATCAGGCTGAAGACTAAAACAAAGCCATACACTAGATTTAGGATATATTTTGATCTGTTAGAAGGAACTGTATCCCAAAATTTTAAGGAATGAAAAACCTATATGTATAAAAAAAGAAAAAAAAAGGTTAAATACAATGAAGGGATAGAATGTGACTATAACAATGAAAATTTTAAAATATTTTTTAAAGGTATTGATAAGATAAAATAGTTTAAAAGGGCTAAAATAGGAAAGAGGAAAAATTTTTAGAAGTAGAATAAGGAAAAATAAAATTTCAAAAATTTAACTTTAAAAGACTGAAGAATTGTAGGAAATGAGCCATGATTTCTATGTGTTGCATTCCCCTACCTAGAGTTCCGCAGTTCTCATTGATCAGTAAACTTGGTCTTGGAGGGATGTTCTTGCTAGTCTTCTGGGGGAGGGGCCTGTTGCAGTGATTCTCAAATGTCTTTGCCTGAGGTGGAATTGCACTGCCCTTTCCAGGGGCCAGCATAAGTAATCTGCTCGGTTTTTGTCTCAGGAGCTTTTGTTCCCTGAATGTTTTCCATACAGATTTGGAGAATGGGAATGAAGATGGTGGCCTCCCAGTCTCAGGCTCCATAGAAGCTGAGAGCTCAGGGCCCCACTCCTCAGTGCACTCTCAGAGAAAAGCAATCAATCACTCCCATCTCCCTGGTGTCTTGCTACAGTCTGTGCTTACCTGGACTTTAACTGAGCATTTCTATCTCTGGTGCACAGCCCATTTGGAATCTCCTACCCTGCTGATTCCTGGAATCAGTGCCTCCCAGAAAAGGAAGGTGAGTCTCCCTGAATCTGCTGCTTGTGGGGTCTCTGCTCAAAGAGCAGTGGCCCGACTATGCCTTGGATCATGGCTTAAAGTAACCCTGAGATGAGAGCCCATTCCTTGACTCCATCTCTACAGCCAGCTTCCCCTCTCTGATACCAGGGAGCTCTGCTACACTTAGACACCCCGGGTCTTTTTGTGAGCCCATCGGTCCTGAGGCCATACTGTCCCCGTGAGGGTTCCATCCCCCGCTTAGCCTCTGGAGCAATGTCCCTCAGTGGAACAGACTTCTAAAAGTTCCAATTTTGTGCTCCACTGTTCTACCATTTGCCAAGAGCTTCTCCCTCCCCCAAGATCTAGGTTCCTGCATATCTCCTTAGATTCACTTCTCTGCATGTCCTACCTTCTAGAAAGTGGTCGCCTTTCTCTTCCTAGAATTGCTGCTCTTCTCTTCAATCTCCTGTTGAGTTTGTAGGTATCCAGAATGCTTTCTTAACTATCTAGCTGAACTCCAGAGACCCAACGATATTTAGGTCTTCTACTCCTCCGCCATCTTGCTCAAGAGCCTGGGTCTTTTTTTTTTTTTAATCCATTCCAATATCCTTTGTCTTTTGATTGGAGCATTTAGTCTCTTCACATTCAGAGTGATTATTGATAAGTATGAATTTAGTGACATTGTGTTACCTATAAAGTCATTGTACTGTAGATTGCCTCTATTCCTTTCCTTTCCTTTTTTTCCACCTTTCTTTCGCTCTCTTTCCCACTTGAAGACTCCTCTGTCATATGTCTTGCAGGGCTGGTTTAGTGTTCATGAACTCCTTTTGTTTTTGCTTGCATTGGAAATACTTTCTCTCTCCCTCTATTCTGAATGACGGAATTGCTGGATAAAGAATTCTTGTTTGCGGTCAAGATGGCAGAGAAGTAGCAGGCTAAGACTACTTCAGGTAGCAGGAGATCAGCTAGATAGCTTATCTAAAGATTGCAAAGACCCACAAATCCAATGGGAGATCAAAGAGAAGAAGAACAGCAATTCTAGAAACAGAAAATCAACCACTTTCTGAAAGGTAGGACTGGCGGAGAAGTGAATCCAAAGTGACAGGAAGATAGACCGCGGGGGTAGGAGCCGGCTCCCGGCAAGGGGCGGAGCAACAGAGCACAGAATCAGGACTTTTAAAAGTCTGTTCCACTGAGGGACATCGCTCAAGAGGCTTAACCGGGGTGAAGCCCACGCAGGGTCAGCGTGGCCTCGGGTCCCGCAGGGTCACAGAAGGATCGGGGGTGTCTGAGTGTTGCAGAGCTTACATGTATTAGAACGGGGAAGCCGGCTACAGAGACAGAGCTGAGGAGTGAGCTCTCAGCTCGGGTTTACCTTGAACCGGTCGCAGGCTCGGTCAGCTCGGAGCGCAGCTGGAGTACGGGGTGATGGGAGTAATTGGGCACTGTTCTCTGAGGGCACACTGAGGAGTGGGGCCCCGGGCTCTTGGCTCCTCCGGGCCAGAGACTGGGAGGCCGCCATCTGCATTCCCATCCTCTGGAACTCTACGGAAAGCGCTCAGGGGACAAAAGCTCCCGAAAGCAAACCCGAGTGGATTACTCAGCCCGGCCCCTGGTAAGGGCGGTGCAACTCCACCTGGGGCTAAGACACTTGAGAATCACTACAACAGGCCCCTCCCCCAGAAGATCAACAAGAAACCCAGCCAGGACCAAGTTCACCTACCAAGGAGTGCAGTTTCAATACCAAGGAGAGCAGCGGAATTCCAGAGGAGGAGAAAGCAAAGCACGGAACTCATGGCTTTCTCCCCATGATTCTTTAGCCTTTTAGTTAATTTAATTTTTTTTCTTTTCAATTATTTTCTCTTCTTCTGCTAAATTTAACTTTTACCCTTTTCTTTTTTAACGTTTTTTAACTAATTTATCATATATATATATATTTTTTTATATTTTTCTTTATTCGTTTACTTCTTTTAATTGTTTCATTTTTTTTTCTTTCTGAACCTCTTTTTATCCCCTTTCTCCCCCCTCACGAGTTGGGATCTCTTCTGATTTGGCTAAAGCATATTTTGCTGGGGTTGTTGCCACCCTTTTAGTATTTTACTTGCTCCTTCATATACTCTTATCTGGACAAAATGACAAGGCAGAAAAATTCACCACAAAAAAAAGAACAAGAGGCAGTACCAAAGGCTAGGTACCTAATCAATACAGACATTGGTAATATGTCAGATCTAGAGTTCAGAATGACGATTCTCAAGGTTCTAGCTGGGCTCGAAAAAGGCATGGAAGATATTAGAGAAACCCTCTCGGGAGATATAAAAGCCCCTTCTGGAGAAATAAAAGAACTGAAATCTAACCAAGTTGAAATAAAATAAGCTATTAATGAGGTGGAATCAAAAATGGAGGCTCTCACTGCTAGGACAAATGAGGCAGAAGAAAGAATTAGCGATATAGAAGACCAAATGACAGAGAATAAAGAAGCTGAGCAAAAGAGGGACAAACAGCTACTGGACCACGAGGGGAGAATTTGAGAGATAAGAGACACCATAAGACGAAACAACATTCAAAAAATTGGGATTCCAGAAGAAGAGGAAACAGAGAGGGGAGCAGAAGGTATATTGGAGAGAATTATTGGAGAGAATTTCCTAATATGGCAAAGGGAACAAGCATCAAAATCCAGAAGGTGCAGAGAACCCCCCTCAATATCAACAAGAATAGGTCGACACCCCGTCACTTAATAGTAAAATTTACAAGTCTTAGTGACAAAGAGAAAATCCTAAAAGCAGCACGAGAAAAGAAGTCTGTTAACATACAATGGTACATTAGATTGGCAGCAGACTTATTCACAGAGACCTGGCAGGCCAGAAAGAGCTGGCATGATATATTCAGAGCACTAAACGAGAAAAACATGCAGCCAAGAATACTATATCCAGCTAGGCTATCATTGAAAATAGAAAGAGAGATTAAAAGCTTCCAGGACAAACAAAAACTGAAAGAATTTGCAAACATCAAACCAGCTCTACAGGAAATATTGAAAGGGGTCCTCAGAGCAAAAAGAGACCCCAAAAGTAGTAGATCAGAAAGGAACAGAGACAATATACAATAACAGTCACCTTACAGGCAACACAATGGCACTTAATTCATATCTCTCAATACTTACCCTGAATGTTAATGGGCTAAATGCCCCAATCAAAGGACACAGGGTATCAGAATGGATTAAAAAAAAAATCCATCTATATGTTGCCTACAAGAAACTCATCTTAAACCCGAAGACACCTCCAGATTTAAAGTGAGGGGGTGGAAAAGAATTTACCATGCTAATGGACATCAGAAGAAAGCAGGAGTGGCAATCCTTATATCAGATCAATTAGATTTTAAGCCAAAGTCTATAATAAGAGATGAGGAAGGACACTATATCATACTCAAAGGAACCGTCCAACAAGAAGATCTAACAATTTTAAATATCTATGCCCCTAACGTGGGAGCAGCCAACTATATAAACCAATTAATAACAAAATCAAAGAAACACATCGACAATAACACAATAATAGTAGGGGACTTTAACACTCCCCTCACTGAAATGGACAGGTCATCCAAGCAAAAAATCAACAAGGAAATAAAGGCCTTAAATGACACTGGACCAGATGGACATCACAGATATATTCAGAACATTTCATCCCAAAGCAGCAGAATACACATTCTTCTCTAGTGCACATGGAACATTCTCCAGAATAGATCACATTCTTGGTCCTAAATCAGGTCTCAACCGTTATCAAAAGATTGGGATCATTCCCTGCATATTTTCAGACCACAATGCTCTGAAGCTAGAACTCAATCGCATGAGGAAATTTGAAAAGAACCCAAATACATGGAGACTAAACAGCATCCTTCTAAAGAATGAATGGGTCAACCAGGAAGTTCAAGAAGAATTGAAAAAATTCATGGAAACAAATGATAATGAAAGCACAACAGTTCAAAATCTGTGGGACACAACAAAGGCAGTCCTGAGAGGAAAATATATAGCGGTACAAGCCTTTCTCAAGAAACAAGAAAGGTCTCAGGTACACAACCTAACCCTACACCTAAAAGAGCTGGAGAAAGAACAACAAAGAAAGCCTAAACCCAGCAGGAGAAGAGAAATCATAAAGATCAGAGCAGAAATCAATGAAATAGAAACCGAAAAAACAATAAAAAAAATCAACGAAACTAGGAGCTGGTTCTTTGAAAGAATTAATAAGATTCATAAACCCCTGGCCAGACTTATCAAAAAGAAAAGAGAAAGGACCCAAATAAATAAAATCATGAATGAAAGAGGAGAGATCACAACGAACACCAAAGAAATACAGACAATTATAAGAACATACTATGAGCAACTCTACGCCAACAAATTTGACAATCTGGAAGAAATGGATGCATTCCTAGAGACATATAAACTACCACAACTGAACCAGGAAGAAATAGAAAGCCTGAACAGACCCATAACTAGTAAGGAGATTGAAACAGTCATCAAAAACCTCCAAACAAACAAAAGCCCAGGGCCAGATGGCTTCCCGGGGGAATTCTACCAAACATTTAAAGAAGAACTAATTCCTATTCTCCTGAAACTGTTCCAAAAAATAGAAATGGAAGGAAAACTTCCATACTCATTTTATGAGGCCAGCATCACCTTGATCCCAAAACCAGACAAGGATCCCATTGAAAAAGAGAACTACAGACCAATATCCTTGATGAACACAGATGCAAAAATTCTTGCCAAAATACTAGACAATAGGATTCAACAGTACATTAAAAGGATGATTCACCATGACCAAGTGGGATTTATTCCAGGGCTGCAAGGTTGGTTCAACCTCCGCAAATCAATCAACGTGATACAACACATTAATAAAAGAAAGAACAAGAACCATATGATATTCTCAATAGACGCTGAAAAAGCATTTGACAAAGTACAGCATCCCTTCCTGGTCAAAACTCTTCAAAGTGCAGGGATAGAGGGCACATACCTCAATATTATCAAAGCCATCTATAAAAAACCCACCGCAAATATCATTCTCAATGGAGAAAAACTGAAAGCTTTTCCGCTAAGGTCAGGAACACGGCAGGGATGTCCATTATCACCACTGCTATTCAACATAGTACTGGAAGTCCTAGCCTCAGCAATCAGACAAAAAAAAGGAAATTAAAGGCATTCAAATTGGCAAAGAAGAAGTCAAGCTATCACTCTTCACAGATGATATGATACTATATGTGGAAAACCCAAAAGACTCCACTCCAAAACTGCTAGAACTTGTACAGGAATTCAGTAAAGTGTCAGGATATAAAATCAATCCACAGAAATCAGTAGCATTTCTCTACAACAACAACAAGACAGAAGAAAGTGAAATTAAAGAGTCCATCCCATTTACAATTGCACCCAAAACTATAAGATACCTAGGAATAAACCTAACCAAAGAGACTAAGAATCTATACACAGAAAACTATAAAGTACTCATGAAAGAAATTGAGGAAGACATAAAGAAATGGAAAAATGCCCCATGCTCCTGGATTGGAAGAATAAATATTGTGAAAATGTCTATGCTACCTAAAGCAATCTACACATTTAATGCAATTCCTAGCAAAATACCATCCATTTTTCTCAAAGAAATGGAACAAATAATCCTAAAATTTATATGGAACCAGAAAAGACCTCGAATAGCCAAAGGAATATTGAAAAAGAAGGCTAAAGTTGGTGGCATCACAATTCCAGACTTCAAGCTCTACTACAAAGCTGTCATCATCAAGACAGCATGGTACTGGCACAAAAACAGACACATAGATCAATGGAACAGAATAGAGAGCCCAGAAATAGACCCTCAACTCTATGGTCAACTCATCTTCGACAAAGCAGGAAAGAATGTCCAATGGAACAAAGACAGCCTCTTCAATAAATGGTGTTGGGAAAATTGGACAGCCACATGCAGAAAAATGAAATTGGATCATTTCCTTACACCACACACGAAAATAGACTCAAAATGGATGAAGGACCTCAATGTGAGAAAGGAATCCATCCAAATCCTTGAGGAGAACACAGGCAGCAACCTCTTCGACCTCAGCCACAGCAACATCTTCCTAGGAACATCGCCAAAGGCAAGGGAAGCAAGGGCAAAAATGAACTATTGGGATTTCATCAAGATCAAAAGCTTTTGCACAGCAAAGGAAACAGTGAACAAAACCAAAAGACAACTGACAGAATGGGAGAAGATATTTGCAAATGACATATCAGATAAAGGGCTAGTGTCCAAAATCTATAAAGAACTTAGCAAACTCAACACCCAAAGAACAAATAATCCAATCAAGAAACGGGCAGAGGACATGAACAGACATTTCTGCAAAGAAGACATCCAGATGGCCAACAGACACATGAAAAAGTGCTCCATATCACTCGGCATCAGGGAAATACAAATCAAAACCACAATGAGATATCATCTCACACCAGTCAGAATGGCTAAAATTAACAAGTCAGGAAATGACAGATGCTGGCGAGGATGCGGAGAAAGGGGAACCCTCCTACACTGTTGGTGGGAATGCAAGCTGGTGCAACCACTCTGGAAAACAGCATGGAGGTTCCTCAAAATGTTGAAAATAGAACTACCCTATGACCCAGCAATTGCACTGCTGGGTATTTACCCTAAAGATACAAACGTAGTGATCCGAAGGGGCACGTGCACCCAAATGTTTATAGCAGCAATGTCTACAATAGCCAAACTATGGAAAGAACCTAGATGTCCATCAACAGACGAATGGATAAAGAAGATGTGGTATATATACACAATGGAATACTATGCAGCTATCAAAAGAAATGAAATCTTGCCATTTGCGACGATGTGGATGGAACTAGAGGGTATCATGCTTAGCGAAGTAAGTCAATCGGAGAAAGACAACTATCATATGATCTCCCTGATATGAGGTAGAGGAGATGCAACATGGGGGGTTAAGGGGGTAGGAGAAGAGTAAATGAAACAAGATGGGATTGGGAGGGAGACAAACCATAAGTGACTCTTAATCTCACAAAACAAACTGAGGGTTGATGGGGGGAGGGGGGTTAGAAGAGGGGGTTCGGGTTATGGACATTGGGGAGGGTATGTGCTGTGGTGAGTGCTGTGAAATGTGTAAACCTGGAGATTCACAGACCTGTACCCCTGGGGATAAAAATATATTATATGTTTAAAAAATAATAAAATAAAAAAAAAAGAATTCTTGTTTGCATATTCCCCCCCGCCTTGGCACATTGATTATATGATGCCTCTTTCTTCCAGCCTGCCAGATTCTGTGGACAGGTCCCCTGCTAACCTATGTGTCCACCCTTGTAGGTTAAGTACCTTTTAACCCTAGCTGCTTTCAGAATTCTCTCTTCTCTTCTATTTGCAAATTTCACACCGATATGTCTTGGTGTTGACCTGTTTTTGTTGATCTTGGAGGTAGAGAACTACCTCCGTGCTTCTTGGACTTAAAAGACTGTTTCTTTCTCCAGACTAGGGAAATTCTCAGGTATAATTTGTTCAAATTCACCTTCTGCCCCTTTTTCCTGCCCCTCTCTTTTGGGATTCCTATGATATAGATATTATTGTCCTTTATGGAATTGCTGAGTTCCCTAAGTGCACCTTCATGAGCTCATATTTTTCGTTCTCTCTTCTTTCCAGCTTCATTATTTTCCATGATTTTATCTTCTATCTCACCCATTCACCTATTTGTTCCTCTGCTTCTTCCATCTTTGTTGTGATTACATACAGTGGGTTTTGCCTCTCACCAATAGCATTTTTAAATTTCAACCTGACTAGGCTTTAGATCTTCTTTCTCTGCAACAAGGGTTTCTCTGGTGTCATCGTCTTCTTCTTCTTTTTCCTCCCCTCCTCCTCCTTCTTCTTCTCCTTCTTCAAGATTGTATTTATTTATTTCTTTGTGAGAGAGAGTGTAAGCAGGGGGAGTGGCAGGCAGAGGGAGAAGCAGGCTTCCCACTGACCAAGGAGCCCAATATGGAACTCCATCCCAGGACCCTAGGATCATGACATGAACTGATGGCAGATGCTTAACTGACCGAGTCACCCAAGTGTCACTTTCTGCTGTTTTCTATGTTTCTTTCAGCTTGAAAGAAGCTAGTATTCTAATGACTATTGCTTTAAATTCTTATTCAGATATATTGCTTATATCTGTTTTGAGAAAATCCCTAGATGTGATTTCCTCTAGACCTTTCTTTTGGGGAGAATTCCCCTGCCTTATCATTTTGTATGTTTTTTGCTCCTCAGATCAACACTACATTAAGAAGTGCCATGTACTGTCAAGGACCTGGTGCCTCAGGAAGTTCTTCTGGTGTAAGCTCTGTGCACTATGCTGTTTCATTTTGACTGCTCTTTCCCACAGGTCAGTCCTGTTCAGAGTTGCACTTTTCTTGCAGTGGGGAGTGTTTGGAACTATAAAAATTATAAATTTTAATTTAATTTATTTTAAATTTATTTATAAATAAATAAATAAATAAAATTTATTTAAATTTAATTAAATAAATTAAAATTTAATAATTTATTTAATAAATAAATTAAAATTTAAATATAAATTTAACTTATTTAATTTATAATTATAAAACCTATAAGCCTGCGTTCAAAGAAAAAGAAAAAGAAAAGAAAAGAAGCCTGATCCAAAAAAAAAAAAAAGATTAAAGGAAACAAACAACAACAACAACAACAAAACCACAATAAGCCTGATTCCAAAGGGGAAAAAAAGACAAAAAGAATAAACAAAAATGACAGAAAGAAAGCAAACCTGGTTCCTATTTCCACCAGAACTGCACTGAGGCTTTGTAGCACTCTATGGTCAGATGACTTGGTACATGCAGGGGGACTGCATTGACCTTCTGAGGGAGAGACCCACTGTGCTGGCTCACAGTCAGACCTGCCCCTAGTAAAGATATCCCTGCCAGGAACAGGGTAACGAGGTTTGGTGTAAGCATCTCCCGCCAACACTGAGGGTGTTGTGTTACTCACTGAAGTCTAATCATGTTGGTGACAAGGGGGAAAGTGGTGCCACCCCACGTTTTCATCTAGGGGAGGATATCTCATGCCTACTACTGTTCAGGAAGCCCTCATAGAAAAGCAAATAATCTCTGTTTTGTGTCCCAAGCCTCCATCAGATCCCTGCCCTCACCCCTTCTGTGCCCAGGGCCGTTGGCACACTGTGCTCCACTGTTGTGCATTTCATCTCTGGCGTGTGGCTGGGATTCAAATCTCCAATTTTTTTTCCTTCCCCATGTGATTTATTTTTTTATTTACCTACTTATTTTTTTCTTTTTTCTTTTTTTGTTTGTTTTGAATTTTCTTTAAAATTCAATTTAGTTAACGTATATGTATTATGAGTTTCAAGGGTAAAATTAATGAATCATTCTTGTATATCACATCCAGGGCTCATTACATCAAGGTCCCTCCTTAATGCCCATCACCTAATTACCCCAACTTCCCACCCACCTCCCCTCAAGCAACCCTTAGTTTTTGCTGTATACTTAAGAGTCTCTTATGGTTTGTCTTCCTCTCTGTTTTTATCTTATTATCCTTTCTTTCTCCACATATGAGAGAAATCACATAGTATTTGTCTTTCTCTTACTGACTTATTTTACTTAGTATAACAGTTCCATCCTCGTCATTGTAAATGGCATGATTTTATTTCTTACTGATGGATGAGTAATATTCCCTTACATATATACATAT
This sequence comes from Lutra lutra, assembly GCF_902655055.1. Lineage (NCBI taxonomy): Eukaryota > Metazoa > Chordata > Mammalia > Carnivora > Mustelidae > Lutra > Lutra lutra. The sequence goes on from NC_062281.1 coordinate 160,605,927, forward strand.
TTTTTTCTTTATCCTTTCATCTGTTGATCTGCGCTTTTTCCATATTTGCACTATTGTGGACATGTTGCTATAAACATTGGGGTACATGTGCCCCTTCAAATCACTATGCTTGTATCCTTTCAATAAATACCTAGCAAACGGTGACTCTATTTTTAACTTCTTGAGGAACCTCCAACTTTTTTCCAGAGTGGTTGTACTGCATTCCCACCAACAGTATAAGAGGGATTCCTATTCCCTGCATCCTTGCCTACATCTTTTGTTTCCTGAGTTGTTAATTGTAGCCATTTTGATGGGTGTGAGGCGGTATCTCATTGTGGTTTTGATTTGTGTATCCCTAATGAAGAGTGACGTTGAGCATCTTTTCTTGAGTATCTTAGTCATTTTTATGTCTTTCTTGGAGAAATGTCTCCACATGTCTTCTGCTCATTTCTTGACAGGATTTCTTGTTTTGGGGATGTTGAGTTTAATAAATTCTTTATAAATTTTGGGTAGTAGTCCTTTCTCTGATATGTCGTTTGTGAATAATTTCTCCCATTCCATCTGTTGCATTTTAGTTTTGTTGGTTCCTATGCTGTGCAAAAGCTTTTTATCCCAATGAAGTCCCAAGAGTCCATTTTTCCTTTTGTTTCCCTTGCCTTTAAAAAACATGTCTAGGAAGACATTGTTGTGGCTGAGATCAAAAAGATTGCTCCCTTTGTCCTCCTCTATGGTTTTGATAAATTCCTAGCTCACATGTAGGTCTTTCATCCATTTTAAGTTTATTATGGTATTATGGTATGAGGAAGTGGTCCAGTTTCATTCTTCTGCATGTGGCTGTTCAATGTACCTTTGTTGAAACCATTTGTGGAAGAGACTATGTTTCTTCCACTGCATATTCTTTCTTGCTTTGTCAAAGACTGGTTGGCCATAGAGTTGAGGGTCAAAACTCCAAATTTTGGGGTGCCTGGGTAGGTCAGTAGATTAAGGGACTGCCTTTGTCTCAGGTCATGATCTCAGGTTTCTGGGATCAAGCCCTGCATCAATCTCCCTACACAGCAGGGTGTTTGCTTTTCCCTTTGCCTCTGCTTCTCCCCTACTCCATCACACCCCTGCTTATGCATTCTCTCTCTCTTTCTCTCAAATAAATAAATAAAATCTTTAAAAACAAAACAAAAAAACTCCAAATCTTAAAGGACCCATCTCAGTGTGGACTTGCTCCCCTGCCCCTGAGAAGGGTCTTCCCATGCTGAGACTTCAGGTTTTTTTTTTTTAATCTGTTTTGTAGGATTCTTGTGCTGAAAACACATGAAGTTCCTGCTCAGTGTCTAGAATATAATAAACACTCACTAAATGCTACATATTACCAAGCATTATGCACCCAGATCTGTAAAGGAAACTGAGGACTCAGGGAGGTAAACATGGAGTTACACCCAGAATTTCAACCCAGGCTGTCCCACTTCCAAGCTCTCTCTCCACAACTGCTTATCATGTGCTAGGTGCAAAGCTGGTACTGATCCAAGTAAGGGAACGAGTCAGGCTCCTGAGTCCCTGGGCCTGGGCCAGAGATGGACAGAAAGTAAGCATAGAAATGGAGGAAAGTTGAGAGGCATGGGTAACAAGGTTACACACTCTTGAGTTTGGACAGGAGCCCAGGACTTAGAGGGAAATGGAGAGAACTGTGGCCCCATGGGTTGTGTAACGAATCTCCCGTTACAAGGTCAGCCACAGGAGGAGGGTGTAGGAATAAAAAGGTAGATGGTGAGGAACAGGGCAGGAGGAAAAGTTGCCTCCCAAAGAACTCCTGACAGAAACATCTTGTTTTCCTTTCAGAGTTATGGACTAGGAGTTGGAAGAGAATCAGGAATAAAGTGAGGTCGAGAGACTAACTTGTCCTTCTCAGATGTGCTTTCATATACTCTCCATGAGTTTTCAGTGCCCATCTCTCTCCCTAGCACTCTTCACCTGGTGAATTCCTATTCACACTTCAGGGTCCGATTCTTGTTTTTAGTTGTCTCCTTCCTGGGTGGGCCCATGCTCTATTCATTCTTTCAGTACAGGCCTTATCATGTTTTCCTGTACTACGTTCATTTTCTGCCTTTATCTCCCAGACTGTGAGCTGAGGAAACATTTGCTGAGGGCATGTATGACTGAATGCCTGACTAAATGAGCATTCCTTGGGAAAGGGATGATTACCCCCACTTAAAGAAGGAGAACCAGAGGCACAGAGAGTATGACTGGCCGGCTTCATATGTCATGAGCGAGCCCTGGATTGGGCCTCCTGAGTGTGAGGCCAGTGCTCTGCCCACTGGCACAGTCATCCCAGAACATCACTGAATGATGGGCTGGGACAAGCATGGGGAACAACACAGGGGCAGCTGAGGCAGACAGTTTGGAGACCCCTGATTCTAATCATAGCTGACACTCTCAATGGTGGTTTTCCTCTGGTCACATCACTTTAGTTTAGTAAGTGTTTTCCTCTCACAAATGGGATAATAACCAAATAAAACCCGATTCCTGAACATTTGGTAAGCTAGACTGTGAAGTTTTTGCGTTCAGGATTCGTGTCTGCTGTCAGGATTATGTTTGCTGGCAGCTGCGTCCTGGCATATAGTAGCTGCCTGGCACAGAGTAGGTGCTCCTGAAATATTTGTTGAATAACAGAGAGAGGAGCAAGTGGGAATATGCCCAGCCATTATAGCTGTCTGTTGACAAAGTTTTCCTCCCATAGTTTCCCATTAACATCCTCACAGTTAATGAACTTTAGAAGTCCAGCCTAAGCCCTGCCCTCACCCTTCACCCTCCCTCCAGGTGGGCAGAGCCATTCTCCCCTGACTGTCTGGGCTGGAATGCTCAGGGGAGGTCCCCAACAGTCAGTGACAGTCAGGGAGAGTCAGCAATCCAGCAGCACCTGCACCATGAGTATCTCTGTGCTGAGTGTCATCAGACCCCTGGGCAGTGTCCCTGGGCTCCTGCAAGTAGCCTCCGTGCTAGGGCTGGTTCTGCTGCTGCTCAAGGCAGCACAGCTGTACCTGTACAGGCAGTGGCTGCTCAGAGCAGTCCAGGAGTTCCCATCTCCTCCTTCCCACTGGCTCTTCGGGATAGGCATGAGGTAGGAAGGGGCTGGAGGGGAGTGGGAATGCTGGGCATCCAGGGCTCCTGGAGCATCATCCTGGTCATCAGATGTATCCCACATAGGTTTCTCGTGTGACTAGCACATGTGCCTTGGGGGAACACCCAACTTACTGCTCAGATCTTGGCTCCTCACTCCACTCCTGGGAGCTCCATGTTGGAAGGGACCCTGTGTTGGTGCCCTCAGGCTGGTCTCACCCTCTTTCCTAAAGTAGATCTGCAGGCTGTAATGCAGTCCTGCACTGCCGCTTCCTGAGGGTGCACGGGAGAAGAATGAGGCACAAATAAGTCAGCTGCAAGAGAAAGGGAGCAGGGATGACAGTAGAGAAGACTGTTGCCCTAAACAACTGCTCAGTCCCGTATTTATTAGATACAAGATAACAATTAACAAAGGAGCCGAAGACGGCTTATATATTAACCATATGCTTTATAGATAAATAAGAAAGAATAGGAGTTATACATTGATTTCAAATCTTTTAGATAAGCAAGGAGAGTAGGATATATATGGTTAAGCAGTATAGAACTTATAATTGAACAAGCACATTTAAGGGGATTATCATGATGACTGATTAACGGTAGGCTGGATCTGAGGCAGGGGAGTAACATCCAAAAATGAAGCAGACGGCCTTCCATCCTGAGCGGGGCCGGGCATACCTGCCTGCTCAACTTCCAAGACGTAAATCATCCTCTCCCCCAGAGACCTGTTGCTAATGCATGTTCTTCTTAAGGTAACATTTAAGCATGCTTGCCAGGCTAGTTCAATTTCTCATGGGTTTTATTTTAAGCACTACCTTGTTTTGAGAGACAGTTACACTGCACCTTAAGGATGATGGCTGTTCCTTCCTGAGTCTTCCCCTCCTAGCTGAGGAGCCCCAGCTCCTCTCTCAGAACACCCTTCCTGATGCTCCCCTGTCCTGGCCACTCAATCCTATCCTTGAAGCCTAGCCCTGAGCTGCTTGGGAACACAGACATCAGAGGGGTTCACAGCTTATGGAGACCATAGACAGGAATCGGGGGTCAGGTCCCTGGAAAACAGGTTCACCTGCCAGATTGGGGGTCATGTCCGGTGCAAGGAACCAACCAGCTTGGTTTCCCTGAGACTATGAGGTGTTCCAGACTGGTGATTTCAGTGTTAAAACCCTGACAAGTTACTGGCACTCATGAGAGAGAAGTTTTCCAGGATGGGGCAGATAAAGAGTATTGACATTGAGTTGCACCATTAAAAGAATCTGTTTACCTCCTAGTTCTCCTTCCCCAACCACAGTACTGTGGGTTCCTTGGGCTGAGGATGTCACCTCCTTCCAGTACCCAGTTACCAGCACAGAGCTGACCCCAAGAGATGCCTGAGCAGGTTGTGGAATGACAGAGGAAGGAGCAGCTTGCAGCTAGATTGGAGATGGTACTTACTCTCCAGCTCTGTCAGTACTGGTCCTTCAGCAGGGAATCAGCAAGTGGGGGCATGTGAGGAGGGGCTGTCTTGTGGTGTGTGGACTGAACAAGCCTAGCCTGGGGATGTTGCTGAGGAGGCCAAGCGATTTCAGCTGAATGGAGCCAAAGACAGAAACCTCACATCAGCCACAGGGAGACAGTCATAGGCCAGTTTCTTTATGCAAATTGTTGCACTAATGGCTTCCAGATTGCCCATTTGGAGAAAATGCGACCTTTTGTTAGATGCAGTTGTCCCCTTTCTGAGGCAGGATTTGGCCTAAGCAACCACTAAAATTTCCTCCACTGACTCCCATTACATGGATGGTATGGATACCGTAAGCACAGGAGTTCTATTTCCATAACTCCTATTACTCCCAGTGCCCAATCAGCCCTCAGCTTCTGCTGGCCTATTATATTGCAGCCAGATTTTTCTTCCTCTTACAAATCTAAGACTTCATTTATTTGGTATCTCTCTTATTGGCTAAGTCAGGAATTAGACTGCCATGTGCAGTAGGATAAAACTAATCTTTTAGGCCAGGTGACATATAACAAATGAGACAGGGAAGCATATGGGCTCTGAGCCAAGCTATCTGGATTCTACCCTAGCTCTGCCACATACTTCAAATACTTGCTCTATCCTTCTGTTTCCTCATCTGTAAAATGGGGATGATGATTATTATAGTCTCGTGTGAGTTATACTAATCTCCAAATGTCACCTGGCACAGACCAATGGTCACAGTTACACTCTAATTATAAAAATTGAAAATAATGGTAATGCCTATGAAAGACAAGCAAGTTTGTAGGTTACCAAACCTGCTGCACTAAATAGGGCTGAAATGAGTCAGGAAACATGAAAGGGGAACTTCTGTATGGAAATCCATGAGCAAACAGCCTCATCTTTTCCCAGATCCTCCCCCCTGTCTTGGAGACCACAGGTCAGCACAGCCCACAGCACCTGACAATTGATTGCCTGTGCTGACCCTTTATTTTCTGTCCACTGTCATGGTATCTCACTTGGGGACATTTTTTGTGACCCCAGTTCCCAGGAGGAGGCAGGTGAAAAGCTGTCGTGGACCACTGCCTGTGTGAGTGGCCATAGCCTGAAAGCTAATAGACACTGAGTTTCAGCCTACGGAGTTACTGCCACTGCCACAATAGGCACCATGTCCTCTATAAGAGTCTCAGCTGCCCTGGCTACACCTGCTCAGGAAGAGATGGCTTTCCCAAGCAGTTGTCTGGAAAGTTGACAGACCAGTGGGTGTCAAGTGACCCGGAGAGAGGAAGAGCCAGACAGAACACCGTCTAGCTCCTTGGGGTCCCTAAATGAACTACAGACACAACCCAGGAGCAGGAGTTTCTGGAAGCCAACTGGCTTGGAGAGCAAGCAATTGGAAAGGAGGAAGGCAGCTGTGCTGAAAAAGGATTCCCCAGGGGCCCCTGCTGCACAGGTTTGAGAGACCCTGGAGGATGAGGTAACATAGCTTCATGGTAAGAGGTTCCCACTATGCAGTCCCTGCACTGGATCCAAGCAGAAGGTTGGTCGCAGCAATGGACGTGACCTGGGAGCACAGTGAAGCCTCTTTACGTCATTGGACAACACATATCAATAGAGGGCATGATTGACTTTCCCACCTCTACTTCCACTAGAACGTAAGTTCCATGAATCTGGAATCCCTATCAGAGACTTGCTCATCAGAAACATTTCCAAACTCCTAATCACTGTTGATATCCAGAACTATCTCCATGTCGCCATCGACCCTCCACCCCCTCTCCAAGCACTGGACCTAAAGAGGAGGCAAGGTTTTATTGATTTGTCTTTCCCTTGGTTACAGCTCCATGATGATCAGGAGCTACAAGAGCTTCAGAAAAGGGCAGAGAAATATCCATGGGCCAGTCCTCGCTGGCTATGGGGGAGCAGGGTTAGCCTCATAGTCTATGACCCAGACTACATGAAGGTGATCCTGGGGTGATCTGGTGAGTGCAAACCCACTTGTCTGTTGGAGTGGTTCTTCCCACTTGGATACATTCCTGGGGTACTGTGACATTTCAGGGGAGACTGTTGGCTCAGTCATTAAATCTGACCCTCTACCTGCCATTCTTCAAGCCCAAGAGCCAGCAGAAACCTGAATACTGTTACTCAATTTGAAAGTTTAAACACCTGTAAGGAATTACCTCTTGTACTTTCTCCTACCTTCCTTCCTTCCTTCCTTCCTTCCTTCCTTCCTTCCTTCCTTCTTTCCTTTCCTTTCCTTTTTTCTTCTCTTCTCTTCTCTTTTTTCTTTTCTCTCTCTTTTTCTTTCTCCTTCCTTCCTTCCTTCCTTTCCTCTCTTTCTTTCTTTCTCCTTCCATCCTGCCTTCCTTCTTTTCTTTCCTTTTTCTTTTCTTCTCTTCTCTTTTTCTTTACTCTCTCTTTCTTTCTTCTTCCTTCCTTCCTTTCCTCTCTTTCTTTCTCTATCTCTCTCTCTCCTTCTTAATCTCCTTCCTTCCTCCATTCCCTACCTCCTTCCTTCTTTCCTTTGTTCCCTCTCTTTCTTCCTACCTTCCTTTCCTCCTTTTCATTTTTCATTCTTTCCACCTTTTATTCTTTCCTTCTTTCTTGCTAACTTTCTTCATCACAATGGTGTGATCCCAGAACTCAAGACAATTTCTTATTCATGATGGCTAGCATGGAACCCCGATCTGTTGCCTGTGCTGCCACGTGGAATGACTGAGCCACCACAGAAAATAAAAAACAAAAACAAAAAAAGGAAGAAAACAAATAAACAAAAAACCCACTGGACAAGTTACTCTTTTGTCACTAGCACTGAGAACAGAAGCTATATTTCTTACTGATTCAACTTCATAGGGCTCTGTGGTGGGACAATCAGTCTGCCTTCCTGAGAGGTAACTATCAGGAAAGACAGAAAGACATGGTTGAAAGGGAAGTGGGAGGTTGGTTGACACAAATTGCCAGCTGACAATCATCAGGAAGGGATGGGGACAATGGACTAGACAACAGTTACCTCCTGGGGGCAGCTTGTGTTCGATGGTCACCTCCAGTTTCCTGTAATGCCCTTCTTACTTACAGACCAAAGCCCCTTGGTTCCTACAGATTCATGGCTCCCTGGATAGGTAAGTATATTTAACAAGGACTACGGTTCACCTTCTGCTTAGGTTACCAACAAATGTCCATTTGGCCCAGACAAATAAGAGGTGACCAGCACCACAGTCACTCCACTCAACTCTGAATGAGCTTCCTTTCTCTTCTTCAGATAAAAGCCTCACCCATTCCTAATGGTAGGGGAGCCCTCCTGCAGTTCAGTTTCTTGCACATCACTTCTCAGTTCTCCGTAATGATCTCAGACTAACTTTTCATTGAAGTCCTCCATTAACCCAGTGCTGCCCTGTTTCAACCTCAATCTCACAGCTGTGCACCAAGCTTTGGGAAGCCCCCTTTCTGACATGCACTGTCCTTTCTTGCCTTGTCCAGGATGCCATTCTTCTGACACCCTGGGTTCCTCCCCAGTTGTCCCCAGACAACTCTTGAGAGGTTCCTCCCCCCAACACACACACACACACACACACACACACACACACACACACACACACACACACATTGCAGTCCAGGGTATGGTTTGCTCCTGTTGAATGGGCCGACGTGGTTCCAGCACCGGAGAATGCTGACCCCAGCCTTCCACTGTGACATCCTGAAGCCCTATATGGGGCTCATGGCTGACTCTGTCCAAATGATGCTGGTAAGTTCAACCCCTGCTCACCTGCACACTCACACCCACAGCAGAGTTCACAAAATCCACTCTCAGACAGCTGTGTCCCTCAGACATCCATTAGACGTGGCCCCCAGATTCACCCACTTATACCATATTATGAGACAGGGCCCCCTGAGGATGGATGGAACATGGAAGCACCCAGGCACCCATTTTCATCCACTCTTTGCTCATTGCCCACAGGAGAGACAGTCATGATGGATAAAGGGTCCCTTCTTGTCCCACTTCCATGTCTTTGACTTGGACAGGAAGAGTAGTCAATGACCCTAGACAACAGGACAAACTTCCCCTGGCTGGCCCGGAAAGTAGCAGCTTCAGTGGCAAGGTGGACATCCCATGATGTCACTCAGGTGGGCTCTGGGCTAGGGCTGATGGCTTCTGATGAATTTTCGCAATTCTGTGCAGGGAAATGGAGACCAAGTCTCTACCCTCCAGAGCTGGGTCTTGCCATAACATCACCTCGGAGCCTGACCCTATTTCTCACTCACTGTGCTCAGCTGACATTGTTGAATAAGAGGAACTGAAGTCCCTGATATCCCTTCTTTAGAAACCCCAGTCTTAGCCCTTTCCTTTGCCTTGACTCTTGCTCCCTAAATTGGGACTTTACCTGTTTCATGTGTAGATCAACCCCAAGACACATGTTCGCCTGTAGTCCCCTGAGAAACAATGTTTTCTGACCTCCTAAAAGGTGGTTACCACCAAACTTCTAAGTCAGATGATAAGAGATCATGATTAATTAAATAACAATTAACTAACTTTCTCAGACTGCATTCTGAGAAAATGCTTACCATATTACAAACACATGGCTATATGGTGCTAAACTGATGAAACGCAACTACTTTAGGAAGTGAGGGCATTTTATCAGAATATTTGGAGAGGCAGAGAGAGAGTCTAACCTTGTCAGCCAGGGCCTTCTGGAGGAGTAGAGAAAGATATATGTGTCCCTCTACCACAGGACAAATGGGAGGAGCTCCTCAGCCAGAACTCATCTCTGGAGATCTTTGGACACGTCTCCTTGATGACTTTAGACATCCTTATGAAGTGTGCCTTCAGCTACCAGGGCAACCAACAGGCAGATAGGTCAGTGAAATCCTTAGTTGCAGGGTCTATTTCTTACCACTGGGATGGACTATCTGAAAGGCAGTTAGCAAGCTTGGGTGTTTACCAGCCCAAAGAGTCACTTTCTGCCGAGAGCCCCTGGCCACAGTCAGATTCAACCCACGCCAAGCCTTCATTAGAGACCCTGCTCTCTGCCACAGGAAGAAACCTGGATGCCGAAGTCCCTCATTAAGGGCCGAGAAACTCGAGGGTATAAGAACAACATGACAAATGCCTAGAGTTGCCTGTCCCATACACAGGCCCACCACACTCCAGGTCACATGCCTCCCTCCATCCAGTCCATTCTGCATCCTCCTTTTCAGGTACTCCCAGTCCTACCTTCAAGCCATTCGGGACCTGAACAACCTGGTGCTTTCCCGGATAAGGAATGTTTTTTACCAGAAAGACATCATCTACAGGCTGACCCCTGAAGGCCACTGGAACCACCGGGCCTGCCAGCTTGCCCATCAACACACAGGTTGTATCTGCCCTCTGGGAAGCTCCCCTCCTTCATCAGGCACATCCCAAAGGGACTGGCCCCTTACCCTCAGGCTGAGTCCTGCCCCTGGCTGCCCTTCCAGGGCCTGGGAAACACCCACCTGGATACTCCTCTGGTGCAGGTGTTAGGGTGCCAGGTGCTATGCAAGCAGCTACATGTGTCACCCCATGGGTGAAGGTTGAATGAGAGCCCCTGCCAGCAGCATTCAAGCAGAGCTCCTTGGGCTGTGCTGCTGAGGGGAGTGATGACCTGCAAGCACCTGGTGCTAGAGCTCGCACCCCAACAAACACACCCACTTCCACACTCTTCCTGATCCACCTGGCACCCTGACTGGGGCTACTGTGAGTGTCTGTGTCTGGGCACCCAGATCATTCAGCTCTGCCTGGGAACACTGTTTTGGACAGACTGAGTGATCAAGCTGAGGAAGGCTCAGCTGCAGGAGGAGGGAAACCTGGAGAAGGTCAGGAGCAAGAGGCACTTGGACTTCCTGGACATCCTCCTCTTTGCCCGAGTGAGTGTGGCAGGGTAGGCCTGAGGCTTTGCCTACAAGTGTGGAGGAGGGGGGCAAACTCAAACCCTGTCCTCGCTCCGTATCTTCCCAGATGGAGAACAAGAGCAGCTTTTCCGACAAGGACCTCTGTGCAGAAGTGGACACCTTCATGTTTGAGGGCCATGACACCACAGCCAGTGGCATCTCCTGGATCCTCTATGCTTTGGCCACACACCAGAGCATCAGCAGAAATGCCAAGAGGAGGTTCAGAGCTTCCTGGGGGATGGTGCCTCCATTACCTGGTGAGTGCTCATGAGATAGGAGGCCCCGACGCTTCAAGTAGAGAATTCCCTGGCTGCCAGGGCTTTGCCCGCCCTTCAGGATAGTTTTGTTTAGGGACCACCTGGACCAGATGCCCTACACCACCATGTGCATCAAGGAGGCACTGCAACTCTATCCGCCAGTTCCAGGTGTTGGCAGAGAGCTCAGCAAGCCCATCACCTTCCCTGATGGACGTTCCTTACCCAAAGGTGTGAACTTTCCCAGTCTCCCTCCATAAACACTCGACAGGAACGTGTGCAAGGTCAGAAATCCACATGTTCTGGGCAGTTGGTGCATGTCTTTCAGAGTCATTTCTCCCTCAAGAGAACCAATATTTCCTTTGTTTGTCAGATGAGGTATATGGTATGCTTCCCCACAGAGTTTAATCCAAGAAACAAATACATGACAGCCCCTGAATGTGGCTTTGGGTTTTGCTCTAATATTCTCATTCTTTGAGATATGAGTGCCTGAGAGAACATCAGACAGGGCAGGGAGATGGGAGGTCGTTCCTTATAGGGTGTATGCTAATGAGAAAGATCAGAGAATTCACCATCATGGCTCAGATGGTCCACTCTCCAGGGAGGCTTCAGGATGATGGTAGAGAGTAGCTGATGACCAGATCTGAGATCCCTGCCATGGCTGGAAGCCACTGTTCGGCTCCCCTCTACTCTGAATCCCAGCCCTGCCACATCCTAGCTGGGTGGTCAGAGACAAATTGATCGGCCTCACTGAGGCTCAGGTCCCTCATGGAACAATGGAGATGTGAGCCTTCATTGGAGGGTTGTTGTGAGTATGGAGGTGTTCAGGATATTCCCCAAGGGCTCATGGATGGTACTTGATGTGAGTTGTCCCTTGAGTTGCTCCAAAAAGTAAGCCTTCAGTTCTTCCCTGCTCGTCAGCCTGGTCATGGTTAATCTACCAACCTGTGCACACGTGCCTACCTGTTGTGCTGTGTCTGTCCCACCTCTCCTGCAATGCTGTCATTCCATTCACGGTGATGAGAAAGGCTCTCATGATGGCTGCCAAGCTGTGTGTGGATGCACCTGGGCTCCAAAGGCATGTGTGATCAGTCTTTCTTCTGCCCCACAGGATTCTTAGTCTTGCTCTCCTTTTATGCCCTTCACCACAACCCAAAGGTGTGGCCAAACCCAGAGGTATGATGACCTTGGGAGGAGGAGGTGGGATGACCTCTCCAGACCAAACCCTCTTCCTGTCCCACCTCTGGGTGTGCTGTCCCTTGAATGATTGGAAGGAAGGGCTTGACCACACCTGTCCTGGCTCTGGTGCTCCCTGCAGGTGTTTGACCCGTCCCGGTTTGCACCAGATTCCTCTCGACACAGCCATGCTTTCCTGCCCTTCTCAGGGGGATCAAGGTGAGGCACTTGTACCAGAACAGAAGGAGGGGTGACTGAGGCTTTTGACCTGCTATATTTATGTTGTTTTCTGTAGATATGCCGTGGCATGTTGGAGTGCTGGGAAAGAGGTATGTGTCTCTATGCAAAGAAAGTTGGTAATCACTGAATGCCATGGACACTTTGACCCATTGCTCTTACCCAATCTCCAGTCACAATTCAGTGTCCGTGGGTGTTCCACAGCTCAGGGTATTCTTGTGAGTTCTTCATTTTGTGAGTATGACTTTACAGAATTAGATTTTCTCACATGTAATTTTCAAGTGTTGTCAAAGTCAAAGACAGGATGGACACAAAAGTTTTCGTTACACACAATCTCAAACCAGGCTTTTCTGCTCAACTCCCCATTCTGCCTCCACACTGCACCATTGACTACATTGCATGTGCTTCCATACTCAGCTTCCTGCATGCCTCAAATATTTCAGCCATACACAGGAAAGGTTCCTCTGTCTTTTAAGTGCTTCATAAAGTACTCGACTAATCTGTGTTGTTGCTATATTTTCATCAACCAAATGAATTATTGACTCTATGGTAATGGTCATGTACACTTGACAGTTTTCCCAGTTGTTCAATCGGTACATCTGATCTGGGCTCTACATATCTTAATATTGCATTTAGAGTCCAATCAATCAAATGAGCAATTATTTAAAAATGAGGACATTAAATTGCTTTTGGGAGAAAATCCAGTTTGTTGTAAATATACAACACGTGGCATTTGAAGGTTACCTGGTGTGTAAAATGTAAAGCACACGTGAAGTAGCTGTTCAGTGGGATGACTATTGTCCAGTGTGGCTGCTGTGAAATCCCCCAGTGCTGCTGAAACTGTCCTATAAATAGTAACTGTAGGAAACTTTGTAAGCAGTTACTAGAAAACCGTTTTTTTCCAAATACAGGAATCTGTCAATCCTTCACATACAGAGTGAACCCACTTTCACACCACATCTTTACGCAAATTGTGCTTCCAGTTACTGGCTCCAGGATTTGTTTCTCCCTGCGATTGAGTCCTTCCTCCTAGACATTGGTGCAAGTCATATGGCTGCCAGTAGAGAGAAGAGAGGGGTAGACAGCTCAGTTCCTAGCTCAGAATTAATGGTTACTCATATTTTATTCCATTCAAGGTGGGTTTCTTTTTCAGTTCAATAGACATCATTCAGTTTTAATACTGTCTATTAAGCCTGTCTCTGTGTGCCAAGTCCTCTGCTATGAGATGGCATAGTGCCCTTGCCTCCAGGAGTTCACAGTCAAGAAATAAATGCCTCCATTCAAAAGAGACTTCCTTCCTTCCTTCCTTAATTTATTTATTTCTCTCTCTCTTTCCTTTCTCATTTTTTCTTTCCTTCTTTTATTCTTTCTTCCTTCTTCCCACCCTCTCTCCATCCCTCCCTCCCTCTCTCCCTTCTTCCTTCCTTCCTTCCTTTCTTCCTTCCTCCCACCGTTCCTCCCTCCCTCCTTTTCTTCCTTTCTTTTTTACGTGCACTCACTCATTTACTAATTGACTCCACTGTAGGAAACTCTATGTTCCTGGCACTATCCAAAATGGAAAATGATGTCTCCTTGACTAAAGTATTAGGGTGATGTCAGGGTCCAGGAATGAAGAGCACTTGGGCAGAGGTGGGGGTGAGGGCAAGCTGGCATTGCCCTTAGCCTTGAGCATGTGGCAGGCAGAGGTGGAGGGAGAGCATTCCTTGGGATCTCCTCAGCAGGAGCTGAGTTGGGAGGAGGAGGAGTTGAGCAGGTGACAAGTGAGTGAGCCAACAACCCAGAGAGGACTTTGATGTCAGCTGAGGCATGTGGACATGTTGTAGCTGTGATGAAGGGCGAGGGAGGCTCTGAGCTTGGCTGGGGCTTCACGGGAAGGAAGTGAAGGTTGGGAGCAGAAAAGTCTGGGTGAGGAGGTAGAGGGATGGCAAGCAGAGACATTTCTGCAGTAGAACTGGAAGACTACAACAGCTGGTTGACTGAGGGGCTGAGGGGGAGGCAGGAGTCTGGACCCAACCTGGCAGGTGATGGTGCAGCAGGTTGAGAGTTACTAAGGCTCACCCCCTGCAGAAGCTTCTCTGTGCTGTTCTAATTTCCTTATCCAACTCTGTCTTGTCCATCCTTTGAGGATCTGGACCCCTGTGTGCTCCAGATGGTTAGGGCCTGAAGGATGGCCCAGCCCACCACCTCTGCTGCCCTGTCCTGCTCTCCCCATTGTGAAACCAGAAATGGCTTGTACAGGGAGCAACCAAATTAATAATTAACTGTTTTAGTGATCACTAGACTTAGCCCTGAGGCACAAGGTGCTGACCTTCTTGTAATGGCATTTCAGGCCTACTGAGAGAACAGATGGGAATAGAAGCTAATCCTGGAAGAGCGTAGGTTTTGTCAAAGGTCAGGGGGAGAGAGTGAAAGAAGCAGGCGGGGTAGGCGTAGAGATGTGCATGTGTCCTGAGGAAAAGGGATCCAGGCTGGGCCCATGCAGGAGGCCCCTGAATGTGCTGTTCCTGGCAGGGGGTTTGAGGCCACCTCTCATTTCCTTTTCCCTCCCTGACCCAGGAACTGCATCGGGAAGCAGTTTGCCATGAATGAGATGAAGGTGGTGGTGGCCCTGACCCCACTCCGCTTTGAGCTGGCACCAGATCCTTTCAGGGTCACTGTTCCCACTCCAAGAATTGTATTGATGTCCAAGAATGGGATCCACCTGCATCTCAGGAAGCTCCTCTAACCCTTGGGGGGACAAGGATGAGCCCCGACGGCCTCCTGCCTACCATCGTGTCAGTCTCTCCTGTCTGCTGTCTTCTGCCCACTTCCCACTTTCACTCTGCCCATAGCCAGTCTCCTGCTCTCATCCTCTTGTGCATCAGACTGTCTGTCCTTCTCCATCTCACCCTTTCCCAAGATTCCTACCTGTTTGCCTGTTACCGTCCTCCTACCCAGCTGTAGCTCTGACTATCCATGTAAGTCATGAACAGTGGCCTGTCCCCCAGGCTGTCTGCCCTCTCCCCATTGCAGTTCCTTTCTGCCTGCTTTCTGTTCCTTGCTGCTTAACCACATTACACAGACTTGGTTCCTTAAAAGAGCACAAGTTGATGATCCTGTAGCTAGCCGATCAGAAATAGGGAATGGGTTTCACTGGCACAACAAAGGTGTTACAGAACCTCTAAGGGAGAATCTCTTCTCTTGCATTTTCTACCTTCTAAATGTCTGCTCTTAAGGCTATTCAGTGAGGGGATTAGGCCTCCCCGTTTATCAAGGAAATATCCTGTTCTTAAATGCAATTGATTACAGATGCTAACAGTACCCATGAAATTTTTAGTGCAATACCTAGACTTTTGTTTAATTGAATAACGGGGACTCCAGCCAATCCAAGCTGACACATAAAGCTAGTCATCGCAGTCTACCATTTGTCCTCTTATCATTCACACATTCCATTAAACCATACTCCAAAAATTAAGTATAATAAAGTCACACTTCCACCAGCTAACCTTCATCTGATTGAATGCCTGTTGATCCTTTTCCCCACCCACAAAGCAAAGTCATTGGAGGGTATTCTCTCTTCTCCCTGAAATCCTGTGACCTATATGCTATGATACAAAGTTGACTATTAGTACCACATGTCTGGGTTCTGTGCAGGATATAAGACAAGAAAGAAAAAATCTGACACCCGTGTGCACACATGCATAATCATATTCATAACAAAGCAGGAAAATGCTAGAAGTAATTTCCCTCTTTATTTCTATAACCTAGGACATGGCCATCTTTAGCATTTATAACAGCCTTCTTCCACTACCTATTCCATACTTGCTTTACCCTCTGAATGCCCCTCAGTCGGTTGTGGGGGTTTTGTTTTGTTTTGTTTTGTTTTTGCCTGACGGCATGACCCAGACCCTCACTCTTAAAGTATCTGGGCCATCACTAGTCTTGCCTGAATTGGACTGTGGCATTTTCCCATTTACTCTCATGACAGGGCAAGGTAGTTCTATGAGATGCCCATGTATTTCCTCTATTCCAAGCATATTTTTTCTTACCTTCATGGTAAGGAAACTGCCTATTTCCTCCTTGGTAATCAGGATCGATCCAGTACAGTCACTGCTTCTGAGTTAGACCCATGAGGAGCCTAAAGTGTCCAGGAGTTATCTTCATGCAGTCATTCTTGTGTCTCCTGGTGGAAGCACTCCTACTTTTGGAAGTAAGATCACTAGGACAACAAAACACAAGGTTGTAGTGATAAGTACTCCAAGTTTTGCTGATCAAATCACTGGGGGTAAAAATGAGTGGTGTTTCTCCTATTTCCACCCTTTAAGTCCTGGGTGGGAGAGTCCTGGCTATGAGAGACACAGCACCATATATTAGACATTGATTTAAAGCAGATGCAACCTCCCGGAGAGCCTTCCTTCAACCCTGCTAGTTATTGCCACCTAGCTGGTGCTGTATACCCAAATCTATCCTGAGGTAATTTCTCTGCTTCTGGAACACCTAGCTGGAATAGATATCCTCCCCAACTGGCAAAGAAGACAGTAGAATTTAGGGGTTTGATGGCTCCAGTTTTATGGGGCTCTTCCCATATGTCCCCATTCCAGATTCTCAGTGTTCTCATTGTAACAGAAGATACCCTGGAAGATACGGAATTCAGTTTGCTGATAATTCAGACACAGGCATGATGATATCTGGGTTTAGTTTCAGAATCTGGGTCCTGGCTAAAGTTTGTTGCTACAGGTCAGAGTGATCTTCAGTGCAGACATAGAAGCTTTCAGGTTATTTATTTATTTATGTCTGAGAATTTGAATCCTCCACATTGTTCTTCCCTTTTTGCACTTTCTCCAGTACAACATGGACATCCAATGAATCTTGTTATGTATGCTCCTTAGTATCACTAACATGTTTTAAGGCATCCAATACTTGGTCACCAGAACCTTACCTTTTGCAAGACTTTGATTACCAGCATCCACTGGTGAAGCCTTGTGTATTGCAACATCAGGTCCTGGGCTACCCATGTGCTCTTTACCATTGGGAATAGAGTCATCAGTCCCTTTCCGAATAATCCTATTAGAAAACCAAGTCATGAAACCCAGAACTTAGTCAGAAAACTTATGATTCTATTTTTCTAGAGTCAATCTTGGTACCAAAATTTATATTATTCAGAGTACTACCAGAAAAATGAAATCAGTGGAATAGATATATGCCTGTCCAGAAGGAAAATGACAGACCCAGAAGGACAATGTATCTGAGCCTCACTTGCTGTCCAGCCAGTAGCTTTCTTGTGTTCTCCGTGTCTTCACACTGAGCAGCTTAACTAAGAAAGGAGAGTAATGGGCCAAGTTCTAGTTGATGGGATGCCTGACTGAACGAGGACACAGCAGGGAAAGTAAGGTCAGGGAAAGATCATGATCAGCCAGCACCAGAAGATAGGGATGGGAAGGGCAGGAAAGGTAAGTGCTGACTTACCAATCCACTGGTGGAAACCCACTCACAAATCTACATTGGGCATCATGGGATTTATAAGAGAAAGGTGATCATGTCATGCACAGACTGAGAAATTCCCAGAGGAGGCTTCTGGATAAATAGGACATGCATGGACCTTAGCTCCCCAGACTTTTGATGCAGGCCCCAGGACTCCTTTCCACATGGTGCCTGAGACCTTTACAAGCAGGAAGCCCCACCCTCTCCCACCAATGCTGACACTGTCAGTTGTAAAAAAAAAAAACAAAAAACAAAAAACAAAACAAAACAAAACAAAAAAACGCCTTAGGGAAGTCAGGCTCATAGATGTTTAGGAATCCAAGGGAGTGTCCAAACCCAAGTGGATAGGCATAGGAGAACTGATGGGCCCCGGATACAATTTTGTCCAGGTTCTCTGTCTACTGTATCAGAAATATGAATGGGAGGCCCTTCAGGAGACCACTGTGATCAGCCAGTCCCTACGTCCCTGGGCAAAGAAGACAGGGGATTGCCCAGACAGACCCTGGGAGCAAACTTCCCTCATCCTGCATCCTTCTCCCAGCCAGTCACAGTCCTATATATCTCTGGGATCAGTCCCTTCTCCAGCCCCAGAGAGACCACTATAAGTTCAAGCCACCCTCTTCTTGTACCTGGGTGAGCTCAACAACCCCAAGATGTCCAACTTGCTTCAATCCAGTTCCTGTCATCAGCCCTCTATCTATGATGCTCCAAGAAAGAGATTTCATTCTCATTAAGGCTGTTTTCATGAGAGTGATAACACCAGCTTGCTGTGCAATGCAGAAATCTGCTCAATTCTGCCCCTCCTATGTCATTTGACACACTTTTCTGAGGCCCTACTATGTGCAGGACATTGTCTAGACATCTCAGGGCATGAGATGGAAAGGGTCTTACCCTTTCATCCCATGGGCAGACCAATTAGATTCAACTAAACAATTAAGGAGTGTGAATACACCCAGTATTAGGTGCCAAGAAGGAAGCAGACATGCTGCTATGAGAGAGACTAGCAGGGAATATCTACTTAGAGAAGAAGATCGGAGATGGACCGGGTTGGAGAAGACATTCAAGGGGAAACCTGGAGGATGACAAGCATCTGGCAGTGCAAAGAGCAAGGGACAGCATTCGTGGTAAACAGCAAGCACAAAAGCATTTAGTAAAAAGAAGGGCCATATGTAACCTAATGTTCATAGCAACAATGGCCACAATTGCCATACTGTAGAAAGAGCCAAGATGCCCTTCAATGGATGAATGGATAAAATAGATATGGTCAATATATGCAATGAAATATTATGCCTTCATCAGAAAGGATGAATACTCAACTTTTCTTTACAATTTTTTAAATTAACATATAATGTATTATTAGCCCAAGGGGTATAGGTCTGTGAATCACCTGGAATCACATACCTCCCCCAATGTCCATACCTCCACCACCCTCTCCATAACCCCCTAACCCAGCAACCCTCAGTTTGTTTTGTGAGATTAAGAGTCTCTTACGGTTTGTCTCCCTCTCTGATCCCATCTTGTTTCATTTATTCTTTTCCAACCCCCCAAACCCTCCACTTTGCATCTCAACTTCCTCTTATCAGGGAGATCATATGATTATTGTCTTTCTCTGATTGACCTATTTCGCTAAGCATAATACCCTCTAGTTCCATCCACGTCATCGCAAATGGCAAGATTTCATTTCTTTTCATGGCTGCATAGTATTCCACTATCTATATATACACCACTCTTCTTTATCCATTCATCTGTTGATGGACATCTAGGTTCTTTCCATAGTTTGGCTATTGTGGACATTGCTGCTATAAACATTCAGGTGCACATGCCCCTTTGTATCACTACATTTGTATCTTTAGAGTAAATACCCAATAGTGCAATTGCTGGGTCATAGGGTAGCTTTATTTTAAACTTTTTGAGGAACCTCCATGCTGTTTTCCAGAATGGTTGCACCAGCTTGCATCCTCACCAACAGTGTAGGAGGATTCCCCTTTCTCTGCATCGTTGCCAGCATCTGTCATTTCCTGACTTGTTCATTTTAGCCATTCTGACTGGTGTGAGGTGGTATCTCATTGTGGTTTTGATTTGTATTTCCCTGATGCCGAGTGATGTGGAGCACTGTTTCATGTGTCTGTTGGCCATCTGGATGTCTTCTTTGCAGAAATGTCTGTTCATGTCCTCTGCCCATTTCTGGATTGGATTATATGTTCTTTGGGTGTGGAGTTTGATAAGTTTTGTATAGATTTTGGATACTAGCCTTTTATCTTATATGTCATTTGCAAATATCTTCTCCCATTCTGTCAGTTGTCTTTTGGTTTTGTTAACTGTTTCCTTTGCTGTGCAAAAGCTTTTGATCTTGATGAAGTCCCAATAGATCATTTTTGCCCTTGCTTCCCTTGCCTTTGGCGATGTTCCTAGGAAGAAGTTGCTGTGGCTAAGGTCAAAGAGGTTGCTGCCTGTTCTCCTCAAGGATTTTGGTGGATTCCTTTCTCACATTAAGGTCCTTCATCCATTTTGAGTCTATTTTCATGTGTGGTGTGAGGAAATGATCCAATTTCATTTTTCTGCATGTGGCTGTCCAATTTTCCCAACACCATTTGTTGAAGAGACTGTCTTTTTTCCATTGGACATTCTTTCCTGCTTTGTCGAAGATTAGTTGAACATAGAGTTGAGGGTCTTTTTCTGGGCTCTCTATTCTGTTCCATTGATCTATGTGTTTGTTTTTGTGCCAGTACCATACTGTCTTGATGATGACAGATTTGTAGTAGAGCTTAAAGTGTGGAACTGTGATGCCACCAGCTTTGGCTTTCTTTTTCAATATTCCTCTGGCTATTTGAGGTCTTTTCTGGTTCCTTATAAATGTTAGGATTATTTGTTCCATTTTTTGAAAAAAAAATGGATGGGATTTTGGTAGGGATTGCATTAAATGTGTAGATTGCTTTAGGCAGCATAGACATTTTCACAATACTTGTTCTGCCAATCCATGAGCATGGAACATTTTTCCATTTCTTTATGTCTTCCTCAATTTCTTTCTTTGAGTACTTTATAGTTTTCTAAGTATAGATTCCTTGCCTCTTTCGTTAGGTTTATTCCTAGGTATCTTATGGTTTGGGGTGCAACTGTCAATGGGATCAATTCCTTAATTTCTCTTTCTTCTGTCTTGTTGTTGGTGTAAAGGAATGCAACTGATTTCTGTGCATTGGTTTTATATCCTGACACTTTACTGAATTCCTTTACAAGTTCTAGCAGATTTGGAGTGGAGTCTTTTGGGTTTTCCACATATAGTATCATATCATCTGCAAAGAGTGATAGTTTGACTTCTTTTTTGCCGATTTGGATGCCTTTAATTTCTTTTTGTTGCCTGATTGGTGCTAGGAGCTAGGACTTCTAGTACTGTGTTCAGTAGCAGTGGTGATAATGGGCATCCCTGCCATGTTTCTGACCTTAGCGGGAAAGCTCTCAGTTTTTCTCCATTGAGAATGATATTCACTGTGGGTTTTTCATAGATGGCTTTGATGATATTGAGGTATTTACCCTTTATCCCTACATTTTGAAGAGTTCTGAACAGGAAAGGATGCTGTACTTTGTAAAATGCTTTTTCAGCATCTATTGAGAGTATCATATGGTTCTTGTTCTTTCTTCTATTAATGTATTGTATCACGTTGATTGATTTGTGGATGTTGAACCAACCTTGCAGCCCAGGAATAAATCCCACTTGGTCATGGTGAATCATCCTTTTAATGTACTGTTGGATCCTATTGGCTAGTATTTTGGTGAGAATTTTTGCATCTGTGTTCATCAAGGATATTGATCTGTAATTCTCCATTTTGATGGGATCCTTGTCTGGTTTTGGGATCAAGGTAATGCTGGCCTCATAAAATGAGTTTGGGAGTTTTCCTTCTATTTCTATTTTTTGTAACAGCATCAGGAGACTAGGTATTAATTCTTCTTTAAATGTTTGTTAGCATTCCCCTGGGAAGCTGTCTGGCCCTGGGCTCTTGTTTGTTGGGAGATTTTTGATGACTGCTTCAATCTCCTTACTGGTTATGGGTCTGTTCAGATTTTCAATTTCTTCCTGGATCAGTTATGGTAGTTTATATGTCTCTAGGAATGCATCCATTTCTTCCAGATTGTCAAATTTGCTGGCATATAGTTGCTCATAATACATCCTTAAAATTCTTTGCCTTTCTTTGGTGTTGGTTGTGATCTCTCCTCTTTCATTCATGATTTTATTTGGGTCCTTTCTCTTTTCTTTTTGTTAAGTCTGGCCAGGGGTTTATTAATCTTATTAATTCTTTCAAAGAACCAGCTCCTAGTTTTGTTGATTTGTTCTATTGTTTTTTTGGCTCCTATTTCATTGATTTCTGCTCTGATCATTATGATCTCTCTTCTCCTGCTGGGTTTAGGCTTTCTTTGTTGTTCTTTCTCCAGCTCTCTTAGGTGTAGGGTTAGGTTGTGTATTTGACACCTTTCTTGTTACTTGAGAAAAGTTTGTATCGCTATATATTTTCCTCTCAGGACTGCTTTTGCTGTGTCCCACAGATTTTGATCTGTTGTTTCTATTATCATTTGTTTCCATGAATTTCTTCAATTCTTCTTGAACTTCCTGGTTGACCCATTCATTCTTTAGAAGGATGCTCTTTATGTATTTGGGTTCTTTCCAAATTTTCTCCTGTGATTGAGTTCTAGCTTCAGAGCATTGTGGTCTGAAAATATGCAGGGAATGATCGCAATCTTTTGATACCGGTTGAGACCTGATTTATGACCCAGGATGTGATCTATTCTGGAGAATGTTCCATGTGCTCTACAGAAGAATGTGTATTCTGTTGCTTTGGGATGGAATCTTCTGAATATGTCTGTGATGTCCATCTGGTCCAGTGTGTCATTTAAGGCCTTTATTTCCTTGTTGATCTTTTTTTTTTTTTTAATTTTTTTTTTTAAAGATTTTATTTATTTATTTGACAGAGAGAGATCACAAGTAGGCAGAGGCAGGCAGAGAGAGAGGAAGGGAAGCAGGCTTCCTGCTGAGCAGTGAGCCCGATGCAGGACTCGATCCCAGGACTCTGGGATCATGACCTGAGCAGAAGGCAGCGGCCTAACCCACTGAGCCAACCAGGCGCCCCTTCCTTGTTGATCTTTTGCTTGGATGATCTATCCATTTCAGTGAGGGGAGGAGTTTTAAAGTCCCCTACTATTATTGTATTATTGTCGATGTGTTTGTTTGGTATTGTTATTAATTGGTTTATATCGTTGGCTGCTCCCATCTTAGGGGCATAGATATTTAAAATTGTTAGATCTTCTTGTTGGACAGACCCTTTGAGTATGATATAGTGTCCTTCTTCATCTCTTACTATAGACTTTGGCTTAAAATCTAATTGATCTGATATAAGGATTGCTACTCCAGCTTTCTTTTGATGTCCATTAGCGTGGAAAATTGTTTTCCACCCCCTCGCTTTAAATCTGGAGGTGTCTTTTGGTATAAAATGAGTTTCTTATAGACAGCATATTGATGTGTTTTGTTTTTTTATCCATTCTGATACCCTGTGTTTTTGATTGGGGCATTTACACCATTTACATTCAGGGTAGATATTGAGAGATATGAATTTAGTGCCATCGTATTGTCTGTAGGTTGACTGTTACTGTATATTGTCTCTGTTCCTTTCTGATCTACTTCTTCTAGGCTCTCTCTTTGCTTAGAGGACCCC
This sequence comes from Lutra lutra, assembly GCF_902655055.1. Classification (NCBI taxonomy): domain Eukaryota; kingdom Metazoa; phylum Chordata; class Mammalia; order Carnivora; family Mustelidae; genus Lutra; species Lutra lutra. The sequence goes on from NC_062281.1 coordinate 160,629,185, forward strand.
TTTCAATATTTTCTGTAGAGCCAGTTTGAGGTTTACAAATTCTTTTAGTTTTTGTTTGTCCTGGAAGATTTTTATCTCTCCTTCTATTTTCAATGATAGCCTAGCTGAATATAGTATATATATATATACTATATTCAGAAAGAAAAAAAAAGAAACAATTAAAAAGGAAAACCAATAAAGAAAAAATATAAAAAGGAAAAAAAAAATATATATATATATATTAGATAAACTAGTTAAAAAACCTTAAAAGAAAAGGGTAAAAGTTAAAAATATTTAGCAAAAGAAGAAAAAAAATTGAAAAAGAAAAAAAAATCAAATTAACTGCAAGGCTAAAGAATCATGGGGAGAAAGCCATGACTTCCGTGCTTTGCTTTCTCCTCCTCTGGAATTCAGCTGCTCTCCTTGGTATTGAAACTGCACTCCTTGGTAGGTGAACTTGGTCCTGGCTGGGTTTCTTGTTGGTCTTCTGGGGGAGGGGCCTGTTGTAGTGATTCTCAAGCGTCTTTGCCCCAGGCAGAGTTGCACCGCCCTTACCAGGGGCCGGTCTGAGTAATCCGCTTGGGTTTGCTTTCAGGAGCTTTTGTTCCCTGAGTGCTTTCTGTAGAGTTCCAGAGGACGGGAATGAAGATGGTGGCATCCCGGTCTCCGGCCCAGAGGAGCCGAGAGCCCGGGGCCCCAATCCTCAGTGCGCCCTCAGAGAACAGCGCCCAATTACTCCCATCACCCTGGCCTCCGGCCGCGCTCCAAGCTGACCGAGCCTGCGACCGGTTCAAGGTAACCCCGAGCTGAGAGCTCACTCCTCGGCTCTGTCTCTGTAGCCGGCTTCCCCATTCTAATACCTGTAAGCTCTGCGACACTCAGCCCCGATCCTTCTGTGACCCTGTGGGACCTGAGGCTACACTGACCCCGCGTGGGCTTCACCCCGGTTAAGCCTCTGGAGCGATGTCCCTCAGCGGAACAGACTTTTAAAAGTCCTGATTTTGTGCTCCGTTGCTCCGCGCCTTGCCAGGAGCCGGCTCCTACCCCCGCAGTCTATCTTCCCGTCACTTTGGATTCACTTCTCCGCCAGTCCTACCTTTCAGAAAGTGGTTGATTTTCTGTTTCTAGAATTGCTGTTCTTCTTCTCTTCGATCTCCCGTTGGATTTGTAGGTGTTTGCAATCTTTAGATAAGCTATTTAGCTGATCTCCCGCTACCTGAAGTAGTCTCAGCCTGCTACTTCTCTGCCATCTTGACTCCTCCCCCCTCTATTCTTATTGATATTTTTTTTCCTTGCAGATTATTTTTTTTTATTTTCAGCATAACAGTATTCCTTGTTTTTGCACCACACCCAGTGCTCCATGCAATCCGTGACCTCTCTAATACCCACCACCTGGTTCCCCCAACCTCCCACCCCCCGCCCCTTCAAAACCATCAGATTGGGGACGCCTGGGTGGCTCAGTTGGTTAAGCAGCTGCCTTCGGCTCAGGTCATGATCCCAGCGTCCTGGGATCGAGTCCCACATCGGGCTCCTTGCTTGGCGGGGAGCCTGCTTCTCCCTCTGCCTGCCATTCTGTCTGCCTGTGCTCGCTCGCTCTCCTCTCTCTGACAAATAAATAAAATCTTTAAAAAAAAAAACCCTCAGATTGTTTTTCAGAGTCCATAGTCTCTCATGGTTCATCTCCCCTTCCAATTTCCCCCAACTCATTTCTCCTCTCTAACTCCCCTTGTCCTCCATGCTATTTGTTATGCTCCACAAATAAGTGAAACCATATGATAATTGACTCTCTCTGCTTGACTTATTTCATTCAGCATAATCTCTCCCAGTCCCGTCCATGTTGACACAAAAGTTGGGTATTCATCCTTTCTGATGGAGGCATAATACTCCCTAGTTTATATGGACTACATCTTCCCCATCCATTCATCCATTGAAGGGCATCTTGGCTCTTTCCACACTTTGGCGACTGTGGCCATTGCCACTATAAACATTGGGGTACAGATGGCTCTTCTTTTCACTACATCTGTATCTTTGGGGTAAATAACCAGTAGTGCAATGGCAGGGTCATAGGGAAGCTCTATTTTTAATTTCTTGAGGAATCTCCACACTGTTTTCCAAAGTGGCTGCACCAACTTGCATTCCCACCAACAGTGTAAGAGGGTTCCCCTTTCTCCACATCCCCTCCAACACATGTTGTTTCCTGTCTTGCTAATTTTGGCCATTCTAACTGGTGTAAGGTGATATCTCAATGTGGTTTTAATTTGAATCTCGCTGATGGCTAGTGATGATGAACATTTTTGTATGTGTCTGATAGCCATTTGTATGTCTTCATTGGAGAAGTGTCTGTTCATATCTTCTCTCCATTTTTTGATATGATTATCTGTTTTGTGTGTGTTGAGTTTGAGGAGTTCTTTATAGATCCTGGATATCAACCTTTTGTCTATACTGTCATTTGCAAATATCCTCTCCCATTCCATGGGTTGCCTCTTTGTTTTCTTGACTGTTTCCTTTGCTGTGCAGAAGCTTTTGATTTTGATGAAGTCCCAAAAGTTCATTTTTGTTTTTGTTTCCTTTGCCTTCGGAGACATTTTTTTTAAGATTTTATTTATTTATTTGACAGACAGAGATCACAAGTAGGCAGAGAGGCAGACAGAGAGAAAGGAGGAAGCAGGCTCCCCGCTGAGCAGAGAGCCCGATGCAGGGCTCGATCCCAGGACCCTGGGACCATGACCTGAGCCGAAGGCAGAGGCTTTAACCCACTTAGCCACCCAGGAACCCCTGGAGACATATCTTGAAAGAAGTTGCTGTGGCTGATATCGAAGTGGTTACTGCCTATATTCTCCTCTAGGATTCTGATGGATTCCTGTCTCACGTTGAGGTCTTTTATCCATTTTGAGTTTATCTTTGTGTACGGTGTAAAAGAATGGTCGAGTTTCATTCTTCTACATATAGCTGTCCAGTTTTCCTAGCACCATTTATTGAAGAGACTGTCTTTTTTCCACTGTATATTTTTTCCTGTTTTGTCGAAGATTATTTGACCATAGAGTTGAGGGTTCCATATCTGAGCTTGCTACTCTGTTCCACTGGTCTATGTGTCTGTTTTTATGCCAGTACCATGCTGTCTTGGTGATCACAGCTTTGTAGTAAAGCTTGAAATCAGGTAACGTGATGCCCCCAGTTTTATTTTTGTTTTTCAACATTTCCTTAGCGATTCTGGGTCTCTTCTGGTTCCATACAAATTTCTGGATTATTTGCTCCAGCTCTTTGAAAAATACCGGTGGAATTTTGATCAGAATAGCATTAAAAGTATAGATTGCTCTAGGCAGTATAGACATTGTAACAATGTTTATTCTCTCGATCCAAGAGCATGGAATGGTCTTCCATCTTTTTGTGTCTTCTTCATTTCTTTCATGAGTGTTCTGTAATTCCTTGAGCACAGATCCTTTACCTCTTCGGTTAGGTTTATTCCCAGGTATCTTATGGTTCTTGGTGCTATAGTAAATGGAATCGATTCTCTAATTTCCCTTTCTGTATTTTCATTGTTAGTGTATAAGAAAGCCACTGGTTTCTGTACATTGACTTTGTATCCTGCCACGTTACTGAATTGCTGTATGAGTTCTAGTAGTTTGGGGGTGGAGTCTTTTGGGATTTCCATATAAAGAATCATGTCATCTGCAAAGAGAGAGAGTTTGACTTCTTCATTGCCAATTTGGATACCTTTTATTTCTCTTTGTTGTCTGATTGCTGTTGCTAGGACTTCTAATACTATGTTGAACAAGAGTGGTGAGAGTGGGCATCCTTGTCGTGTTCCTGATCTCAACGGGAAGGCTGCAAGCTTTTTCCCATTGAGGATGATATTTGCTGTGGGTCTTTCATAGATAGATTTTATGAAGTTCAGGAATGTTCCCTCTATCCCTATACTTTGAAGCGTTTTAATCAGGATCGGATGCTGGATTTTGTCAAATGCTTTTTCTGCATCAATTGAGAGGACCATGTTGTTCTTCTCTCTTCTCTTATTGATTTGTTCTATCACACTGATTGATTTGCGAATGTTGAACCATCCTTGTAGCCCAGGAATGAATCCCACCTGGTCATGGTGGATAATCTTTTTAATGTGCTGTTGGATCCTGTTTGCTAGGATCTTGTTGAGAATCTTAGCATCCATATTCATCAGTGATATTGGTCTGAAATTCTCCTTTTTGATAGGGTATTTGCCTGGTTTGGGGATCAGAGTAATGCTGGCTTCATAGAAAGAATCTGGAAGTTTTCCTTCTGCTTCAATTTTTTGAAACAGTTTCAGGAGAATAGGTGTTATTTCTTCTTTGAAAGTTTGGAAGAATTCCCCAGGGAATCCATCAGGTCCTGGGCTCTTGTTTTTGGGGAGGTTTTTGATCACTGCTTCAATCTCGTTACTAGATATTGGTCTATTCAGGTTGTCAATTTCTTCCTGGTTCAATTTTGGGAGTTTATAGTTTTCCAGGAATGCATCCATTTCATCTAGGTTGCTTAGCTTATTGGCATATAACTGTTGATAATAACTTCTGATGATTGTTTCTACTTCCTTGGTGTTAGTTGTGATCTCTCTCTTTTCGTTCATAATTTTATTAATTTGAGCTTTCTTTCTTTTCTTTTGGATTAGTGTGGCCAATGGTTTATCGATCTTATTGATTCTTTCAAAAAACCAGCTTCTAGTTTCATTGATACGTTCTACTGTATCTCTGGTTTCTACCTCATTGATCTCAGCTCTAATCTTGATTATTTCCCTTCTTTTTTTTTAAGATTTTATTTATTTATTTGACAGACAGAGATCACAAGTAGGCAGAGAGGCAGGCAGAGAGAGACAGAGAAGCAGGCTCCCCGCCAAGCAGAAAGCCTGATGCAGGGCTCGATTGCAGGACTCTGGGATCATGACCCAAGCCGAAGGCAGAGGCTTTAACCCACGGAGCCACCCAGGTGCCCCGATTATTTCCCTTCTTATGTGTGGAGTTGGTATGATTTGTTGTTGATTCTCCAGTTCTTTAAGGTGTAGAGACAGCTGGTGTGTTCTGGATTTTTCAATTTTTAGAGGGAGGCTTGGATGGCTATGTATTTTCCCCTTAGGACCGCCTTTGCTGTATCCCATAGGTTTTGGACCGAAGTGTCTTCATTCTCATTGGTTTCCATGAATTGTTTCAGTTCTTCTTTGATCTCCTGGTTAATCCAAGCATTCTTAAGCAAGGTGGTCTTTAGCTTCCAGGTGTTTGAGTTCCCTCTGAACTTTTCCTTATGATTGAGCTCCAGTTTCAAAGCATTGTGATCTGAGAATATGCAGGGAATAATCTCAGTCTTTTGGTATCGGTTGAGTACTGATTTGTGACCCAGTATGTGATCTATTCTTGAGAAGGTTCCATGTGCACTTGAGAAGAATGAGTATTCTGTTGTTTTAGGGTGGAATGTTCTGTATATATCTATGAGGTTCATCTGGTCCAATGTGTCATTCAATGCTCTTGTTTCTTTATTGATTTTCTGCTTCGATGATCTATTTCTGAGAGAGGTGTGTTAAGTTCTCCTACTATTAATGTATTCATATCAATAAGACTCTTTATCTTGATTAACAGTTTTCTTATGTAATTGGCTGCTCCCATATTGGGGGCATAGATATTTACAATTGTTAGATCATCTTGGTGGATAGTCCCTTACTTTAAGATCTAATTTATCTGATATGAGAATCGCTACCCCGGCCTTCTTTTGAGGCCCATTGGCATGAAAGATGCTTCTCCATCCCTTCACTTTCAGTCTGGGTGTTCTTTAGGTTTAAAATGGGTCTCTTGTAGACAACATATGGATGGGTCCTGTCGTTTTATTCAATCTGCAACCCTGTGCCATTTTATGGGTGCATTTAGGCCATTCACATTGAGAGTGATTTGTGATAGATACGTTTTTTTTGACATCTTGTTACCTCTGAAGTCTTTCTTTCTGTAGATTGTCTCTATATTTCTGTTCAATGCTATTCTTGGTATTTTTCCTCTTTTAGAGAACCCCCCTTAATATTTCCTGCAGTGTCAGCTTGGTGGTTGCATAGTCTTTTAAGCCTTGCTGGTCTTGGAAACTCTTTATCTCTCCATCCATTTTGAATGTCTGTTTTGCTGGATGAAGTGTTCTTGACTGCATGTTCTTCTCATTTAGTGCCCTGAATATATCTTGTCAGCCCTTTCTGGCTTGCCAGGTCTCTGTGGACAGGTCTGAAGTTATTCTGATGGTCTTTCCTCTGTAAGTAAGGAGCCTCTTTGTCCTAGTGGCTTTCAAGAGATTATATCTATAATTATGATTCCTCAATTTGACTAACAGGTGCCTTGATGTTTTTTTGGAACCTATAATCTTGGGTGGAGACTGTTTGGCCTCTAGTACATGAACGCTGGGTCCATTCGTGAGATTGGGAAAATTTTCTTGAAGAACTTGTTTCACTATATCTTCTAGACTTCTTTCTTTCTCCTCACCTTCAGGGATTCCAATAATTCTGACATTGGAACGTTTCATGGCATCATTTATTTCCCTGATTCTGTTTTCGTGGCTTCTAAGCTGTTTGTTCCAGGCTTCTTCCTGATCCTTTCCCTCTATCTGTTTGTCCTCCAGATCACTAATTCTATCTTCTGTCTCAGTTACCCTAGCTTTGAGAGAATTTAGATTAGATTGGAACTCACTGAGAGCATTGTGAACCTCAGCCCTGGTAGCTTTTAGCTCTGCCTTAACATTGTGAACATCATCTCTGGTCACTTTCAGTTCTGCCCTAATCAATTCCATTTAGTCATCCATGGCTTTCTCCAACCTATCTATTGCCTGGATAATTGTTAGCCTAAATTCTCTTTCCGACATATTGTCTATGTTGATAGCTGTTAGCTCTGTTGCAGAAGGCCCATCCTCTGCATTTTTCTTCTGTTGGGCATTCCTCCTCCTAGTCATTTTGGTGAGAGATGAGTGAATAGATGTAGCTGGATATATCGACCGTGGTGCAGTCAAGGTGCACCCTGGATCGCTTCTGAGCAATCAGGATTCCCCACCCAAAGGAGAGAAAAAAGAAAAGAAAAAGAAAAAAAAGAGAGAGAGAGAGACAGGATAGAAAGGGAAGATAAAAGAGAAGGTTCAGCCCAAATGGGCCCCAGGGTAATATTTATGAAGTATACAAACAAAAACAGACAAACAAAAAGACTGATAAAAGTATATGACAAGAGAGGGAAAAAATATATATAATACATATATATATAAATAGACAAATAAAGGAAGAACCTCATCAAAAAGAACCCCAAGTGTAAGATTTATATACTATCAGGACAAACACAAAAACACAGAAACACTGGTGGAAGAAAAAGATGGGAGAGTGGTTATAAATTCTCAGTGTGGGCAAGGAAGGTTGTTTTGATTCTTCCTGGATGTATCTTGATATCTTTGTTAAAGGACTCAACTTTTCTAAGATAAAGGGGGATTAAAAATTGGTTTGCCTATAGGGGTAGTATTGATTGGGTAAGGGGATTACTTTGAAGTTTAACTATATGAATATTAGAAAATAAAAATAAAAAAGGAATAAACTAGACTAAACTAAACTAAAATTAAAAAAAAACAAATTTAAAAAATAGAAATGCAAAAGAAAAACACAGGTGTATGTATCAAAAAGTTCAGGTTAGAAGGTTATTATGGAATTTGATGTACTGGACATCCCACTGTGATGGTAAATAGGTTAAAAAATTATCTATATAAAAAAATGAGCCAGAATAGTGGGAACAAATTAAAAATAAAAGTTGTCCTATGAAGTAGTGGTGGTTGTTCTCTTGTAGTCTTTTTTTTTTTTTTCTTTCCTGGTTGGTTTTCTGGGGGAGGGGTCTGCCACGTGGGTTTTCAGTCAATGATGTTCCCTGAGTTAAGTCCTCCCTCCCCCCTCAAGGGGGTGGGCTCTGCAGAATCCGGTTTTTTCAGGCTTTTGTTCTCTGGAGGTTTTTATGTTTGTTCACTTTCTTTTTTTCTCTTGTCTTGACCGCTTTTGATGGTTTTTGTAGACTTAGAGGAAAGCAAACTGCACCTTGACCTCCCTCTCAGAGAGAAGCCTCAATCTGGCTGCAGAGCCCATATAAATTCCCCCTTGGCCGTTGGCAGAGCAGGTTCAGAGTCGGGGTCCCTGGGGATGCAGGATCTTCTGCTTGTACCCAAAACCACGGCAGCGGTGGCTGTCTGGGCAGCTCCAGACTGCCAGAGAGGTTCCAAGCAGTGATCGCACACTGAGATTTTCCTACTGGCCTGGGCTGGGAGTGCCTGGTCTTTCTGGGTCTAAGAGCACCCGATTTGCACGCACCTTTCTCAGGGGAGGCTGCAGGTCGCGTGTGCATCTCAGGCTCTGAGAGCAGGGTGCAGGTCCGAAAGCACCAGGCTGGGCCTTCGCGCACCTCTCTCAGGGGAGACTTTGGGGCGCTCGTCTCAGGCTATGAAACAATGGCACGGGTCTAAGAGCACTGGGTAGGCCTTTGTACACCTCTCTCAGGGGAGGGTGAGGGGCGCGCGGGTCTTAGGCTGGGTAGCAGGGCTTGGCGTTCTGCCATCTGGCTTGGCTCCCAAGCCCCTCACAGGAGCCAGACCCCACGCAATTTTGGGTGCGCTGGCGGCTCAGGGACCAAGACCTGGTTTCTCCGCCACACTCTCTCTGGCTCAGTGCCAGGGGAGGCTGTCCTGGGTCTGGGGACTTAAGCCCCTGTCCCTAGCCGCCCTGATTCCCACAATTCCCCCCCTCCTCAATCCTTTCCTCTTTTGGAGTGCTTTCAACCAATCTCCAAGTTAACGCTGGTCCCCAGATGCAGGGCACTCTTGTATTAGGAGTATTACTTTCCAATCGGTCGCCTCTGGTGGCTCCCTCCCCCTTTTGTTTATCTTCTGATATCAGTCTGAAGTTCCCACTCCGCTTTACCTGTCCACTGGAGTCTTCTACCCCTGTAGAGATCCAGACATGTGTAATTCTGATCTTAGGCTGATTTCTTGGGTGATCAGAGTTCTTTGGTAGGTAATCAGCTCACTTTAGGGTACAGGTTGAAAAGGCGCCTCCTCCTACTTCCCCGCCATCTTGTCTCCTATATCTATTCTTATTGATTTTGAGGGGAATTCTCTGCACCTCCTGGATTTTGATGCTTGTTCTCTTTGCCACATTAGGGAAATTCTCTACAATAATTCTCTCCAATATACCTTCTGCTCCCCTCTCTCTTTCTTATTCTTCTGGAATCCCAATTATTCTAATGTTGTTTCATATTATGGTATCACTTATCTCTCAAATTCTCTCCTCGTGGTCCAGTACTTGTTTGTGTCTCTTGTGCTCAGCTTCTTTATTCTCTGTCATTTGGTCTTCTATATCACTAATTCTCTCTTCTGCCTCATTTATCCTAGCATTAAGAGCCTCCATTTTTTATTGCACCTCATTAATAGCTTTTTTGATTTCAACTTGGTTAGATTTCAGTTCTTTTATTTCTCCAGAAAGGGCTTTTATTTCTCCAGATGGGGCTTCTCTAATATCTTCCAAGCCTTTTTCGAGCCCAGCTAGCACCTTGAGAATCGTCATTCTGTACTCTAGATCTGACATATTACCAATGTCCGTATTGATTAGGTCCCTAGCCTTCTGTACTGCCTCTTGTTCTTTTTTGTGTGTGTATGTGTGTGTGTGTGTGTGGTGAGTTTTTCCGCCTTGTCATTTTATCCAGATAAGAATATATGAAAGAGAGAATAAAATACTAAAAGGGTGGCATAGACCCCAGGAAAATGTGCTTTAACCAAATCAGAAGAGACCCCAAATTGTGGGGGGATGAAAGGGGGTAAAAAGAAGTTAAGAAAAAAAAATTTAGGGGCGCCTGGGTGGCTCAGTGGGTTAAAGAAAAAAAAATTTAGAAGAAAAAAATAAAGAAAAAATATAAAAAAGAAAAAATATATATTAGACTGGTGACTAGAACAGGGTCACCCACTTAATTTGGGGAGTATTTTGGTCTCTTGGAAGAAACTACCCCCAAATTTTAATGAATGAAAACATATAAGGGTAAACTTGATGAAGGGATGGGGAATATGACTATAACGATGAAATTTTTTTTTAATTTCTTAAAAAGGAGTTGATAAACCTGAGGGTCTTGAAGGGGCGGAGGGTGGGAGGTTGGGGGAACAAGGTGGTGATATTAGGGAGGGCACGTATTGCATGGAGCACTGGATGTGGTACAAAAAACAATGAATACTGTTACGCTGAAAAGAAATTTTAAAAAAAGGAGTTGATAAGATAAGTTGGTTGGGAGAATAAAGAAAAAGAAAGTGGAGAAAATTTGCTCAGGCTGGAGACTAGAACAATGCCCTGTGCTAGATTTAGGGTATATTTTGATCTATTGGAAGAGGTTGTATCCCAGATTTTTTTAGAGGAAAAAACCCTATGTGTGAAGGATAAAATATGACTATAATAATGAAGGTTCAAAAAAGATTTTTTATGAAAGGTATTGTTAAGATAAACTAGTTTAAAAACATTAAAGAGGAAAGAGTAAAAGTTAAAAAAATTTTAGCATAAGAAAAAAATAAAATTAAAAAAATTATTAACTTTGCAAGACTAAATAATCATGGAGAGAAAACCATGAATTCCATGCTTTTCTTTCTCCTCCTCTGGAATTCTGCTGTTCTCCTTGGTAAGTGAACTTGGTCTTGGCTGGATTTCTTGCTCTTCTGGGGGAGGGGCCTGTTGTAGTGATTCTCAAGTGTCTTTGCCTGAGGCAGAATTTCACCACCCTTACCAGGGGCCAGGCTAAGAATCCGCTTGGGTTCACTTTCGGAAGTTTTTGTTCCCTGAACACTCTCCATAGAGTTCCGGAGGATGGGAATGAAAATGGCAGACTCCCAAAGTCTGGCCCAGAGGAGGAGAGAGCTCGGGGCCCCACTTCTCAGTGCACCCTCAGAGAAAATGCTCAATCACTCTCGTCTCCCTGGTCACTTGCTGCACTCTGAGCTCACCCAGCCTGTGACCAAGTGTCTCTGTCTCTGGCACACAGCCCTGCCTGGAGTCTCCAAATCCCGCAGATAAATACCCTCCAATGACTGCATCCTGGTTGGGGAAAAGGATCAACACGCATTCAATCATATGAAGGTTAGTTGGTAGACATGTGACTTTATTATACTTAATTTTCAGATTAAGTATGGTTTAATGGAATGTGTGAATGATAAGAGGACAAATGGTAGACTGTGATGACCAACTTTATGTGTCAACTTGGATTGGCTGGAGTCCCCGTTATTCAATTAAACAAAAGTCTAGATGTTGCACTAAATTTTGTTTTGTTTTGTTTTGCACTAAAAATTTCATGGGTACTGTTAGCATTTGTAATCAATTGCATTTAAGAACAGCATATTTCCTTGATAAATGGGGAGGCCTAATTCCCTCAGTGGATATCTTAAGAGCAGACTTTTAGAAGGTAGAAAATGCAAGAGAAGAGATTCTCCCTTAGAGGTTCTGTAACACCTTCATTGTGCCAGGGAGACCCATTTCCTATTTCTGATCTCCTAAGCTACAAGATCATCAACTTGTGCTCTTTTAAGGAACCAAGCCTGTGTAATGCAGTTAAGCAGCAAGGAACACACAAGCAGGCAGAAAGAGATAGCAATGGGGAGATGGCAGACAGCCTGGGGGACAGGCAGCTGATCATGACTTACATGGATAGTCAGAGCTACAGCTGGGTAGAAGAAAGGTAACAGGTAAAAAGGTAGGAATCTTGGGAAAGGGTAAGATGGAGAAGGTCAGACTTCTGATGTACAAGGGGAAGAAAGCAGGAGGCTGGCAGTGGGCAGAGTGAAAGCGGGAAGTGGGCAGAAGACAGCAGACAGGAGAGACTGACAGGAAGACATGATGGCAGGCAGGAGGCCCTTGGGGCTCATCCTTGTCCCCACAAGGGTTAGAGGAGCTTCCTGAGATGCAGGTGGATCCCATTCTTGGACATTAACACAATTCTTGGAGTGGGAACAGGGACCCTGAAAGGATCTGGTGCCAGCTCAAAACGGAGCAGTGTCAAGGCCACCGCCACCTTCATCTCGTTCATGGCAAACTGCTTCCCGATGCAGTTCCTGCATTAGGGAGGGAAAAGGAAATGAGAAGTGGCCTCAAACCCCCTGGCAGGAACAGCACGTTCATGGCCCTCCTGCATGGACACAGCCCAGTCCCCTTCCCTCAGGACACACGCACATCTCTACGCCTACCCCGCCTTGCTTGTTTCACACTCTCCCCCTGACCTTTGACAAAGCCTACACTCTTCCAGGATTAGCTCCTACTCCTATCCGTGCTCTCAGTAGGCCTGATATCCCATTACAACAAGGTCAGCACCTTGAGCCTCAGGGACAAGTCAAGTGATCAGTAAAACAGTTAATTATTAAGTTGTTCACTCTCTGCACATGCCATTTCTGGTTTCACAATGGGGAGAGCAGGACAGGGCACCATAGGGGGTGGGCTGGGCCATCCTTCAGGCCCTAACCATCTGGGGCACACAGGTGTCCAGATCCTCAGAGGAAGGACAAGACAGAGTTGGGTAAGGAAGTCAGTATGGCACAGAGAATATTCTGCAGGAGCAGAGCCTTAGTGATGCTCAACGTGCTGCACCATCTGCCTCCCAGGTTAGATTGAGACTCCTGCCTCCCCCTCAGCCACTCAGTCAACCAGCTGCTGTAGCCTTCCAATTCTACTGCATAAATGTCTCTGCTTGCCATCCCTCTACATCCTCATCCAGACTTTTCTGTCTGCTGCCTCCACTTCCTCTCCTGAAGCCCCAGCCAGGCTCAGAGCCTCCCATGCCCTCCATCACAGGTACAACATATCCACATGCCTCAGCTGACATCAAAGTCCTCTCTCGGTTGTTGGCTCACTCACTTTTCACCTGTTCAACTCCTCCTCTTCCCAGCTCAGCTCCTGCTGAGGAGATCCCAGAGAATGCCCTCTATACACCTCTGCCTGTTACATTCTCATGGCTAAGGGCAATGCCAGCCTGGCCTCACCCACACCTCTGCCCACGGTGTCTCTTCATTTTGGGACCTTGACATCACCCTAATACTTAACTCAAGGACACATCACTTTACAGAGTCGGACAGTGCCAGGAACTTGGTGCTTCCTAAGTGGGGTCAGTTAGGAAATGAGTGACTGAAAGAAAGGAAAGAAAAAGAAGAAAGGAAGGAAGGAAGGAAGATGTCACTTTTGAGTGGAGGCATTTATTTCTTGACTGTGAAATTCTGGAGTCAAGGGCAGTATGCCATCTCTTAACAGAGGACTTGGCACACAGAGACAGGCTTAATAGGCAGTCTTAAAACTGAATGGTGTCTATTGAACTGAAAAAAAAAACCCACCCTGAATGGAATAAAATATGAGTAACCATTAATTCTGAGCTAGGACCTAAGCTGTCTACCACTCTCCTCTCTCTACTGGCAGCCACATGACTTGCACCAATGTCTAGGAGGAAGGACTCAATCCCAGGGAGAAACAAATCCTGGAGCCAGTATCTGGAAGCACAATTTGCTTAAGGATGTTGTGTGAAATTGGGTTCACTCTGTATGTGAAGGATTGACAGATTCCTGTATTTGGAAAATAACATTTTTCTAGGAACTGCTTACAAAGTTTCCTGCAGTTACTATTTATAGGACACTCTCAGAAGCACTGGAGGATTTCACAGCAGCCATGCTGGAATATAGTCATCCCAATGAACAGCCACCTTGTGTGCTTTACATTTTACACACCAGGTAATGCTCAAATGCCATGTGTTATGTATATATACAACAAATTGGATTTGCTCCCAAAAGCAATTTAATGTCCTCATTTTTATATATTTGACCATTTGGATGACTGGACTCTAAGTGTAATATTAAGGTATATAGAGCCCAGATCATATGTAATGTTTGAACAACTGGGAAAATTGTCAAGTGTACATGACCAGTACCATAGAGTCAATAATTCATTTGGTTTGTGAAAATAATGACAACACAGATAAGTCGAGTTCTTTATGAAGCCCCAAAGAGACTGTAGAAACATTTCCTGTGTATGGCTGAAATATTTGAGGCATGCAGGAAGCTGAGTATGGACACACATGCAATGTAGTCAATGGTGCAGTGTGGAGGCAGAATGGGGAGTTGAGTAGAAAAGCCTGGTTTGAGATTGTGTGCAACAACTTTTGAGTCCATCCTGGCTTTGACTTTGACAACACTTGAAAATTACATGTGAGAAAATCTAATTCTGTAAAGTCATACTCACAAAATGAAGAACTCACAAGCATACCCTGAGCTATGGAACACCCACTGATACTGAATTGTGGCTGGAGATTGGGTAAGAGCAATGGGTCAAAGTCTCCATGGCATTCAATGATTACCAACTTTCTTTGCATAGAGACACATACCTCTTTCTCAGCACTCCAACATGCCATGGCATATCTACAGAAACCCACATCAATGTAGCAAGTCACAAACATCAAGTATGTACCCCCAAAATAGCCCCTGCCTCCTCCCATTCTGGGACAAGTGCCTCACCTTGATCCTCCTGAGAAGGGCAGGAAAGCATGGCTGTGTCGAGAGGAACCCCTTGCAAACCGGGAAGGGTTGAACACCTGCAGAGGGAGCAAAAGGGCCAGGAGAGGTGTGGTCAAGACCTTCCTTCCAATCATCCAAGGGACAGCACACACGGAGGTGGGCCAAGAAGAGGGTTTGATCTGGAGAGGTCATCCCACCTCCTCCTCCCAAGGTCATCATACCTCTGGGTTTGACCGCACTTTTGGGTTGTGGTGAAGGGCAAAAAAGGAGAGCGACACTAAGAATCCTGTGGAGCAGAAGAGAGAAGTCTAGACATACATGCTTGTGGGGCCCAGCTGCACCCACACACAGCTTGGCAGCCACAATGAGAGCCACTTGTCATAACTGTGAATGGAATGATACTGTTGCAGGAAAGATGGGGCAGACATGGCACAACAGGTGTGCATGTGTGCACAGATTAGAAGATTAACCATGACCAGGCTGAGAGGCAGAAAGGAACTGGAGGCTTACTTTTTGGAGCAACTCAAGGGACAACTCACATTTATCAACTACCATCCATGACCTCTTGGAAATATCTATGAACACCTACTTCCTCACAATAACCCTCCAGTGATGGTTCCCATCCTCCATCGTTCACATGAGGCACCTAATTCTCAGAGGCTGAGAAACTTGCCTCTGACCACCCAGCTAGGATGTGGCAGGGCTGGGATTCAGAGCAGAGAGGAGATGAACAGTGGCCTCTGGCAATGGCAGGGATCTCAGATCTGGTCATCAGCTGCTCTCTGCCATCATCCTGAGGGATCCCTGGAGACTGGACCATCTGAGCCATGAAGGTGAATTCTCTGATCTTTCTCATTGGCCTAGACCCTATAAGGAAAGACCTCCTATCCCCCTGCTCCGTCTGATGGTCTCTCAGGCACTCATATGTCAAAGAATGGGAATATTAGGGCAAACCCCAAAGCCACATTTAAGGGCTATCATGTATTTATTTCTAGGATTAAACTCTGTGGGAATCATACCATATACCTCATCTGAACAACAAAGGAAGTATTCATTTTCTTGAGGGAGAAATGACTCTGAAAGACATGCACCAACTGTCCAGAACATGTGGATTTCACTTCCCATGCATTCCTGCTAAGTGTTCATTGAGGGAGAGTGGGGAAGTTCACACCTTTGGGTAAGGAGCGTCCGTCAGGGAAGCTGACGGACTTGCTGAGTTCTCTGCCAACACATAGAACTGGCAGATAGAGTCGCAGTGCCTCCTTGATGCACATGGTGGTGTAGGGCATCTGGTCCAGGTGGTCCCTAAAACAAAGCTATTCTGAAGGGTGGGCAAGGCCCTGGAAGCCAGGGAATTCTCTACTTGGGAGGGCAGGGCCTCCCATCTCATGAACACTCACCACGTAATGGAGGCACTGTCCCCCAGGAGGCTCTGGATCTCCTCCCGGCATTTCTGCTGATGCTCTGGGTGTGTGGCCAAAGCATAGAGGATCCAGGAGATGCCACTGGCTGTGGTGTCATGTCCCTCAAACATGAAGGTGTCCACTTCTGCACGGAGGTCCTTATCAGAAAAGCTGCTCCCGTTCTCCATCTGGGAAGACATGGAGAGAGGGCAGGGTCTGAGTTTGACCCCCTCCTCTACACTTGTAGGCAAAGCCTCAGGCCTACCCTGCCACACTCACTTGGGCAAAGAGGAGGATATTCAGGAAGTCCAAGTGCCTCTTGCTCCTGACCTTCTCCAGGTTTCCCTCCTCCTGCAGCTGAGCCCTCCTCAGCTTGATCACTCAGTCTGTCTAGAACAGTGTTCCCAGGCAGAGCTGAGAGCTCTGGGTGCCCAGACACAGACCCTCACAGTAGCCCCAGTCAGGGTGCCAGGTGGATCAGGAGGAGTGTGGGAGTGGGTGTGTTTGTTGGGGTGCGAGCTCTAGCACCAGGTGCTTGCAGGTCATCACTCCCCTCAGCTACCTCCTCTGACTGTGAGCCAGCATAGTGGATCTCTCCCTCAGAAGATGAACGCAGTCCCCCTGCATGTACCAAGTCTGCTGACCATAGAGTGCTCCAAAGAATCAGTACAGTTCTGGTGGAAATAGGACCAGGCTTTCGTTCTTTCTATTATTTTCAATTTTTCTTTTTGTCTTTTTTTCCCCTTTGGAATCAGGCTTATGGTGTTTGTTTTGCTGTTGTTGTTGTTTTTGTTTCCTTTAATCTTTTTTTTTTGTTAATAAGGCTTCTTTTTTTTTCTTTTTCTTTGGACACAGGCTTATAGGTTTTATTTGTTTGGTTATTTGTTTTCAAAGAGTTCAGAATAATGATTATCAAGGAGCTAGTTGGGCTTGAAAAAACCATGAATGATACTACAGAATCCCTTTCTGAAGATATAAAATCCCTTTCTGGAGAAATAAAAGAACTAAAATCTAACCAAGTTGAAATTAAAGAAAAGCTACTAATGAGGTGCGATAAAAAATGGAGGCTCTTACTGCTAGGATTAATGAGGCAGAAGAGAGAATTAGTGATAAAGGAGAACAAATGATGGAGAAAAAAGATGCTGAGAAAAAGGGAGATAAGCAACTACTGGACCATGAGGGGAGAATTCGAGAGAGAAGTGATACCATGAGATGAAACGATATCAGAATAATTTGGATCCCAGGAGAAAAAGAAAGTGAGAGAGGGGCAGAAGGTATATTGGACCAAATTACAGCAAAGAATTTCCCCAATTTGGCGAAGGGAACAAGCATCAAAATCCAGGAAGCACAGAGATCCCTCCTCAAAATCAATAAAAGTAGGTCCATACCCTCTCATCTAATAGTAAAACTTACAAGTCTCAGTGACAGAGCTCAGGACAAGCAGTCTGTAACATACAACAGTAGAAATATTAAATTGGCAACAAAACTATCCACAGAGACCTGGCAGGCCAGAAAGGACTGGCATGATATATTCAGAGCACTAAACGAGAAAAATATGCTGCCAAGAATAGTATACCAAGCTAGGCTGTCACTGCAAACAGGAGACATAAAAAGCATCTGGGACAAACAAAGACTAAAAGAATTTGCAAACACCAAAAGAGACCTACAGGAAATTTTAAAAGGGGTCCTCTAAGCAGAGAGAGAGCCTAGAGGTAACAGACCAGAAAGGAACAAGACAATTTACAGTAACAGTCTCCTTACAGGAAGTACAATGGCACTAAATTCATATCTTTCAATAGCTACCCTGAATGTAAATATTTATTTCTTTTATTTTATTTTTAAGTTAACATATAATGGGGATTATTTGCTTCAGGGGTACAGGGCTGTGAATGCCCCAGTCAAAAGACACAGGGTATCAGAATGGATAAAAAAAAACAAGACTCATCGATATGCTGCTGCGAGAAACTCATTTTAGAACCAAAGACTCCTCCAGATTTAAAGTGAGGGAGTGGAAAACAATTTACCACGCTAATGAACATCAAAAGAAAGCTGGGGTGGCAATTCTTATGTCAGATAAATTAGATTTTAAGCCAAAGACTAAAATAATAGATGAGGAAGGAGGCTACATCATGGTCCAGCCAACAAGAAGATCTAACAATTTTAGATATCTATGCCCCTAACGTGGGAGCAGCCAATTATATAAACCAATGAATAACAATATCAAAGAAACACATCGGCAATAATACAGTAAGAGTAGGGGACTTTAACACCCCCCTCACTGAAAAGTTCGGATCAACAAGGAAATAAGGGTTTTAAATGACACACTGGACCAGATGGACATCCCAGATATATTCAGAACATTCCATCCCAAAGAAGCAGAATACACTTTTTTCTCTAATGCCCATGGAACGTTCTCCAGAATAGATCACATCTATCTATAGGTCACAAATCAGGCCTCAACCAGTAGCCAAAATATTATAATCATTCCCTGAATATTTTCAGACCTCAATGTTTTGAAACTAGAACTCAACCACAAAAGGAACGTTGGAAAGAACCCAAATACATGGAGGCTAAAGAACATCCTACTAAAGACTGAATGGAAATAAAAAGAAAAAAAGAAATGAAAACACTGCTGTTCAAAATCTTTGGGACACAGCAAAGGTGCTCCTGAGAAGAAAGTATAGAGCAATACAAACCTTTCTCAAGAAGCAAGAAAGGGGGGCACCTGGGTGGCTCAGTGGGTTAAGCCTCTGCCTTCGGCTCAGGTCATGATCTCAGCGCTCTGGGATCGAGCCCGGCATCGGGCTCTCTGCTCTGCGGGGAGCCTGCTTCCTCCTCTCTCTCTCTCTGCCTACCTCTCCTGCCTCTCTGCCTACCTGTGATCTCTATCTGTCAAATAAATAAATGTCTTAAAAATTTATAAAAAAAAAAAGAAGCAAGAAAGGTCTCAAGTACACAACCTAACCCTACACCTAAAGGAGCTGGAGAAAGAACAGCAAAGGAAGCCTAAACCCAGCAGGAGAAGAGAAATAATAAAGATCAGAGCAAAAAATCAATGAAATAAGAACCAAAAGAATAGTAGAACAAATCAGCAAAACTAGGAGCTTGTTCTTTGAAAGAATTAATAAGATAGATAAACCCCTGGCCAGACTTCTCAAAAAGAAAAAAGAAAGGACCCAAATTAATAAAATCGTGAATGAAAGAGGAGAGAGCACAACTAACACCAAGGAAATACAAACAATTATAAGAACATATTATGAGCGACAATACACCAGCAAATCTGACAATCTGGAAGAAATGGATGCATTCCTAGAGATGTATAAACTACCAAAACTGAACCAGGAAGAAAGTGAAAACCTGAACAGACCCATAACCAGTAAGGAGATTGTAGCAGTCATCAAAAATCTCCCAAACAAACAAGAGCCCAGGGCCAGACAGCTTCCCAGGAGAATTCTACCAAATATTTAAAGAAGAATTAATACCTAGTCTCCTGACACTGTTCCAAAAAATAGAAATGGAAGGAGAACTTCCAAACTCCTTTTATGAGGCCAGCATTCCCTTGATCCCCAAACCACAAAGACCCCTTCAAAAAGGAGAATTACAGACCAATGTCCTTGATGAACACAGATGAGAAAATTCTCACCAAAATAGGAGCCAATAGGATCCAACAGTACATTAAAAGGATTATTCACCATGACCAAGTGGGATTTATTCCTGTGTTGCAAGCTTAGTTCAACATCTGCAAATCACTCAATGTGATACATTACATTAATAAAAGAAAAAATGAGAACTGTATGATATTCTCAATAGATGCTGAAAAAGCATTTGACAAAGTACAGCATCCTTTCCTGATCAAAACTCTTCACAGTGTAGGGACAGAGGGTACATATCTCAATATCATCAAAGCCATCTATGAAAAACCCACAGTGAATATCATTCTCAATGGAGAAAAACTGAGAGCTTTTCTGCTAAGGTCAGGAACATGGCAGGGATGCCCATTATCACCACTGTTATTCAACATAGTACTAGAAGTCCTAGCCTCACCAATAAGGCAACAAAAAGATGTAAAAGACATCTGAATTGGCAAAAAAGAAAGTCAAACTCTTGCTCTTTGCAGATGATATGATACTTTATGTTGAAAACCCAACAGACTCCACTCTGAAACTGCTAGAATGTATACAGGAATTCAATACAGTGTCAGTGTCAAAATCAATGCACAGAAATCAGTTGTATTTCTATACACCAACAGCAAGACAGAATAAAGAGAAATTAAGGAATCAATTCCATTTACAATTGCACCCAAAACCATATGATACTTAGGAACAAATCTAACCAAAGAGACAAAGAATCCATACTCAGAAAACTATAAAGTACTCATGAAAGAAATTGAGGAAAACACAAAGAATGGGAAAACTTTCTGTGCTCATGGATTGGAAGAACAAATATTGTGAAAATGTCTATGCTATGTAAAGCATTCTATGCATTTAATGCAAACCCTATCAAAATATCATCAATTTTTTTCAAAGAAATGGGATAAATAACCCCAACATTTATGTGGAACCAGAAAAGACCCTCAATAGCCAGAGGAATGTTGAAAAACAAAGCCAAAGTTGGTGGCATCACAATTCCATGCTTCAAGCTCTATTACAAAGTTGTAAGCATCAAGACAGTAAGGTACTGGTACAAAAACAGATACATAGATCAATGGAGCAGAATAGGGAGCCCAGAAATGGACCCTCAACTCTATGGTCAACTCATCTTCAAAAAAGCAGGAAAGAATGTTCAATGGAAAAAAGACAGTCCCTTCAACAAATGGTCTTTGGAAAATTGGGCAGCCACATGCAGAAGAATGGAACCGGACCATTTCCTTACACCAAACACTAAAATAGACTCAAAATGGATGAGAGTCCTCAATGTGAGACAGGAATCCATCAAAATTCATGAGGAGAACACAGGCAGAAACCTCTTCGAGCTCAGCTGCAGCAAATTCCTCCTAGAAACAGCGCCAAAGGCAAGGGAAGCAAGTGCAAAAATGAACTATGGGGATTTCATCAAGACCAAAATCTTTTACACAGCAAAGGTAACAGTCAACAAAACCAAAAGACAACCGACAGAATGGGAGGAGATATTTGCAAATGACATATCAGATAAAGGGCTAGTATCCAAAATCTGTAAAGAACTTATCAGACTCAACACCCGAAGAAAAAAGAATGCAATCAAGAAATGGGCAGAAGACGTTTCTGCAAAGAAGGCATCCAAATAGCCAACAGACACATGAAAAAGTGTTCAACATCACTTGCAGTCACAAACACAATACAAACCAAAACCAAAACCACAGTGAGATATCACCTCACACCAGTCAGAATGGCTAAAATTTGCAACTCAGGAAACAATAGATGCCAGGAAGGTTGTGGAGAACCGGAACCCTCTTATACTGTTGGTGGGAATGCAAGCTGGTACAACTACTCTGAAAAAACAGTGTGGAGGTTCCTCAAAAAGTTGGCAATAGAGCTACCCTATGACCCAGCAATTGCATTACTAGGTATTTACTCTAAAGATACAAATGTAGTGATCCGAAGGGGCACATGCACCCAAATGTTTATAGCAGCAATGTCCACAACAGCCAAATGATGAAATGAACCTAGATGTCCATCAACAGATGAATGGATAAAGAAGAGTGGTGTGTGTGTGTGTGTGTGTGTGTGTGTGTGTGTGTGTGTATATATATATATATATATATATATATATATATATAATAGAAAACTTTGCAGGCATCAAAAATGGCATCCGAAATCTTGCCATTCACGACCTGGATGGAACCAAAGGGTATTATGCTAAGGGAAATATGTAAATCAAAGAAAGATAATTATCATATCATCTCTCTGATATGGGAAATTTTTTTTTTAAGATTTTATTTATTTATTTGACAGACAGAGATCACAAGTAGGCAGAGAGGCAGGCAGAGAGACAGGAAGGGAAGCAGGCTCCCTGCTGAGCAGAGAGCCCGATGCGGGACTCGATCCCAGGACCCGGAGATTATGACCTGAGCCGAAGGCAGCAGCTTAACCCACTGAGCCACCCAGGCGCCCCTCTGATATGGGAAATTTGAGAGGAAGGGCAGGGGGTCTTGGAAGGAAGGGAGGGACAAAAAGAAACATGATGGGCCGGGGAGGGAGACAAACCATGAGAGACTCCTAATCTCAGGAAACAAACTGAGGGTTGCTGAGGGATGGGGGTAGGGATAAGGTGGCTGGGTTATGGACTTCGGGGAGGGTATGTGCTATGGTGAGTGCTCTGAATTGTGTAAGACTGATGATTCACAGACTTGTACCCCTGAAGCAAAAACTACATTATATGTTAATAAAATTCTTTTTAAAAGACCCAATGATATGCTGCTGGCAAGAGACTCACTTCAGACCGAAAGAAACCCTGAGACTGAAAGCAATGGAGAACCAGTTATCATACTATTGGACATTAAAAAAAAAAAGAGCCAGGGTAGCCATACCTACAGCAGACAAACTAGATTTTAAAGCGAAGAGGTTTATAAGAGATGAACAAGGGCACTATATCATAATAAATGGGTTTATCCAACAAGAAGATCTAACCATTGTAAATATTTATACGCCCCTCTTGGGAGCAGCCAAATATATCAATCAATTAATAACAAGCTTAAAGAAACTCATCAATAATAGTGCAATAAGAGTAGGGTACTTTAATACCCTACTCACAGCAATGGACAGATCATCTAAGCAGAAAATCAACAAGGAAACAAGGGCTTTGAGTGACACACTGGACCAGATGCACATAACAGTTCTATTCAGAGATTTTCATCCTGAAGCAGCAGAATACACATTCTTTTCAAGTGCACATGGGACACTCTCCAGAACAGATGGAATACTGAGTCGCAAAACAGGCCTCAACTAGTACAAAAAGAGTGAGATCATACCATGCATAATTTCAGACCACAACACGAGGAAACTTGAAGTCGACCACGAGAAAAAAAAAACTTTGGAAGGACCACAAATACACAGAGGTTAAGAACAGTCTACTTAAGAATGAATGGGTTCACCAGGAAATTAAGGAAGAAATAAAATATATACATGGAAGCAAATGAACATGAAAACACGACAGTCCAAAACTGACCACTAAAGGTGGTCAAAAGTGGGAAGTATATAGCAATCCAGGCCTTCCTCGAGAAGCAAGAAGAGTCTCAAATACACAACTTAACCTTAACCTAATGGAGTTCGTGGTTTGGGGCACAGCAAATAAAGCCTAGAACCAGCAGAACAAGGGAAATAATAAAGATTAGAGCAGAAATAAATGATATAGAAAAATTTTAAAAACCACTGTAGAGTATATCAATGAAACTAGGAGCTGGTTCTCTGAAAGAATCAACAAAATTGATAATCCCTGACTCAGGTGTATCAAAAGAAAAGAGAAAGAACCCCCCCAAAAATAAAATGACAAATGAAAAGCGAGTTATCACAACCAACACCACAGAAATACAAACAAGTATAAGAGAAGATTATGAGCAACCATAGGCCAACAAATTGGGCAATCTGGAAAAAATGGACAAGTTCCTAGAAACATATAATCTACCAAAACTGAAACAGGAAGAAATAGAAGATTTGAATGGACTCATAGCTAGTGAAGAAATTGAATCAGCAATCAAAAATCATCTAACGAGCAAGAGCCCAGAGCCAGATAACTTCCCAAGGGAATTCTACCAACATTTAAGGAAGAGTTAATAGCTATCCTTTTGGAACTGTTCCAAAAATTAGATGTGGAAGGAAAACATCCAAACTCATTCTGTGAGGCAATGATTATTTTGATTCCAAAGCCAGACAAAGACCCCACTAAAAAGGAGGATTACAAACCAATATCCTTGACAAACACAGGTACAAAAGTTCTCAACAAGTAACTAGGAAATTGAATTCAATGGTCCATTAAAGAATTATTCACACGATCAACTGGGATTTATTCCTGGACTGTAGGGGTGGTTCAGAATCTGCAAATCAATCAATGTGCTACACCCCATTTATAAAGGAAAGGATAAGACACATATGATCCTCTCAACAGGTGCAGAAAAAGCATTTGACAGCATCCTTTCATGATAAAAACCCTCAAGAAAGTAGGGATAGAAGGAACATACGTCAGCATCCTAAAGACCATAAGGGAAAGACACACAAGTAATACCATCCACAATGGGGAAACAGCTTTTCCTCTAAGGTCAAAGCATGACAGGTCTAAGGTCTACTCTCACCACTGTTGTTCAACATAGTACTGGAAAATATGACAGCTCTAAGGTCTACTCTCACCACTGCTGTTCAACATAGTACTGGAAGTCTGAGCCTTGGTAATCAGACAACAGAAAGAAATAAAAGGCATCTAAATGGTCAAAGAAGAAGTCAAACTTTGACTCTTTGCAGATGACATTATACTCTATGTCAAAACCCAAAAAGGGTCCACCAAAAAGTTGTGAATACTGGTACATGAATATGGCAAAGTCTCAGCATATAAAATCAATGTATAGAAGTCTGCTGCATTTCTATACACCAATAATGAAGCAGCAGAAAGAGAAATCAAGGAACCAATCCCATTTACAATTAGATCGAATACCATAAGATATCTAGGAATCAATGTAAACAAAGGGGTAAAAGATCTGAAAACTATAAAACACTTATGAGAAAATTAAAGAAGACACAAAGAAATGGAAAGCAATCTCTATCAAAATACCACCAGCCTTTTTCCCAGAGCTAGAACAAACAATCCCAAAATTTGTATGAAACCAGAAAAGACCCTCAATAGTCAAAGTAATGTTGAAAAAGAAAAGCAGAAGGAGACATCACAATCCCAGACTTCAAGCTGTCATCATCAAGACAGTATGGTGCTGGCACAAAAATAGACACAGAGATCAGTGGAACAGAATAGAGAACCCAGAAACAGACCCACAACTTTGTGGCTAATTGGTTGACAAAGCAGGGAAAACTATCCGTGGGAATAAGACAGTCTCTTCAACAAATGGTGTTGGGAAAACTGGACAGTGACATGCAGAAGAATGAAACTGGACCACTTTCTTACACCACACACAAAAGGAAAACTCAAAATGGATGAAGCACTTAAGGTAAGACAAGAAACCATCACTTTCCTAGAAGAGAAAACAGACAGCAACCTTTTTGACCTCAGCCACATCAACTTCTTCCTAGACACATCTCCAGATGCAACAGGAAGAAAAACCAAAATTCTACCTATTGGACCTCATCAAGTTAAGTCCTCTGCACAGAGAAGAACACAATAAACAAAACTAAAAGACCATCGATAGAATGAGAGAAGATATTTGCCACTGTCTTATCAGATAAAGGGCTATTATTCAAAGTCTATAAAGAGCTTCCCAAAGTCTACACCCATAAAGCAAAAAAATCCAGTCAAGAAATGGACAGAAGACATGAGCACATATTTCTCCAAAGAGGACGTACAAATAGCACATGAAAAGATGCTCAACATCACTCATCCTCAGGGAAACACAAATCAAAACCACAATGAGTTACTATCTCACACCAGTCAGAGTGGCTAAAAAAACAACTCAGGCAACAACAGGTTTTGGTGACGCTGCTGGGAGAGGGGAACCCTCTTGTACTCTTGGTGAGAATACAAACTGGTGCAGCACTCTGGAAAACAATATGGAGGTTCCTCAAATAGTTAAAAATACAGTCACCCTACAACCCAGCATTTGCACTATTAGATATTTATCCAAGGAAACAAAATAGTGATGTGGAGGAGCTCATGTACCCCAAATACAAACCTGCTGTTTATAGCAGCAATGTACAAAAGACAAAATGTGGAAAGATCCCAGATATCCATCAACAGATGAATATATATATATATATATATATATATATATATATATATATATAATGGAATATTACTTAGCCATCCAAAAGAATGAAGTCTTGCCATTTGCAAGGATGTGGATGAAACTTGAGGGTATTATGTTGAGAAAAATAAGTCAGTTAGTGAAAGATAAATACCATAAGATTTCACTCATATGTGGAACTTAAAAACAAAACAGATGAACATAGGGAATAGGAAGGAAAAATAAAATGAAATAAAAACAGAGAGGGAGGCAAACCGTAAGCAACTCTAAACTACAGAAAATAAGCTGAGGGTTGTTGGAGGGGAGGTGGGTGTGGAGAGGGATAAATGGGTGATGGGCATTAAGGAGGATACCTGTTGTGATGAGGACTGAGTGTTAGATGTAAGTGACAAACCACTAAAGTCTACTCCTGAAAACAATATACACTTTGTGCTAAATAACTTGAATTTAAAAGAAATAAATAAATAGATAATTAATTAACTAATTAATTAATCCCATAGTCCTCAAGACACAAGCAAGAAACAAAGAGCTTTGCTATCCCAGCCAGGGTCATGCTCCAGGTAAGAGGTGGAGCCGGCATTCACCCAAGGCACAGTGGCCCCAGAGACCTTGCTGTGAAGGATTTGCTGAAAACTACCTTCCAGCCCACACGTGGTAGCTGCCAAACTTTGCAGGGGACATTTCATGTTTGTTCTATTTGATCCAGTGTTTCCAGAAGCAGAACTATTTCAGGTATCAACCCCACATATTGCTATAAATGCAAGCCTCCCTAGGCAGAGCAGTTTTTGTGAGCAAGTGTAGAGCACACCACGTGGCTAGATGTAGCAGTCATTGAGAATGATGCTCATGGAGAATTTTTTAGTATGTGAGTAGAGTTTAGAGGAAAGTGAGCAAAGCAGAATGCAGAACTGTCTGCCGAGTATGAGGTCAAGTCTTACTTGTGCTGGCGTGGTCAACGTTTATTACCCAGTCAATATCTTTTGCACTCATCTGCTACCCAGACACCCCAACCAAGGAGTCTTTGAAGATGCAACAAAGCAACCTGTGTCTTTAGGCTTCTGAAGTCTGGGACTGAAGGCTGTGCCTCTGATGATGCCCAGTAAATTCTTACTGCGTGATGAATGAATGGAGGAGGAAATCAGGATCACATTGGACCCATTACTTCACTGTCCTTTTAAAATTTAATTTTATGTTTTCATTGTTGCAAGATTCATTGTTAATGCACCACACCTAGTGCTTCATTCAATACGTGCCCTCCTTAATATACCCACCACCAGGTTCACCCAACCTCCCACCATCCTCCTCTCCAAAACCCTCAGTTTGTTTCTCAGAGTCCACAGTCTCTCATGGTTCATCTCTCCCTTTGATTTCCCCCAACTCACTTTTTCTTTCCTTTTCCTAATGTCCTCCATGTTATTCCTTATGCTCCACTGCAACTGTTTTTCAGAACAATGTATTATTTAAAGTATAACCCATGAGAAATTATACTAGTTACCAAGCATGTTTAGATATAGCCTTAAGAAAAACATACACGGGCAACAGGTCTGTAGGGGAGACAACAATATACTTCCTTAAAGCTGAGCAGCTGGGAATGCCCGACCCACTCAGGGCGGAGCAGCGCCTGCTTCATTTTTCTGTTAATCTCTCCTTCCCTGGAGAGCTCCGGTGCCTAATTAAATGATCCCTTTAAATGTGCTTGCTTAACTATAAACTTTTACTACTTAACCAGATATATTTTGCCTTCCTTCTTGTTTATCTACAAGACATATGATTTATGCATCTTGCCTGAGGACTTTGTGTAGGAGGACTTTCTAACTGGAATGAGCTATAAGTCATTCTGAGGAAGTGAGGGTACCTGACCCAGTACTCTGCCTTCTACAGCTCCTTCTGACCCAGTACTCTGCCAGTGTAGCCTTCTTAGGCTCCTTTGTTGATTACTGTCTATATCTACTACACATGGGACTAAAGAATTGTTCAGAGTAACAGTCTTTTCTACTGTTGTCTCCTGCTCCCTTTCTCTTGCAGCTGACTTGTTTGTGCCTCATTCTTCTCCCGTGCACTGTCAGGAAGTGGCATTCCAAAAGTAAGTGAAACCATATAACTGACTTTTTCTGCTTGACTTATTTCACTCTGCATAATCTCCTCCAGTCCCCTCCATGTTGATACAAAAGTTGGGTATTCATCCTTTCTGATGGAGACATAATATTCCATTGTATATATGGACCATATCTTCTTTATCAATTCGTCTGTTGAAAGGCATCTTGGTTCTTTCCACAGTTTGATGATTGTGGCTATTGCTTCTATGAACACTGGGGTACATATGGCCCTTCTTTTCACTACATCTGTAGCTTTGGGGTAAATACCCAGTAGTGCACTTTCTTAAAGAGACTAGGTTCAGTTTAGGTTGCCACATTTTAAAGGGAAATGAGTATTTTTATTCCTAGGGGCTTCCTGGTTCTGTTAACAGGTTGCAGGAAGGCAGAGGAGTGGGTGCAGTCAGTCCCCAAGGTGGCAGCTTGAAGGAATTACTCTGGTGGGAAGAGAATGCCAGGCATTCCTGTTTCTGGGACTGATAACATTGGATTGGATGCTGATGCAATATATCATACCTTGTTGACTTGTACTCCCCTATAAAGACTGCATGTCCTAGCCAAAAGGTCTTCAATCCTGAATATTTCTTTGTTTTTCCTACCCAAGTGAAGGCACAGAACTCTCATGTTTATTCTTGCCTGGGGACATTGTGTAGGAAGACTTTCTAACTGGAATGAGCTATAAGTCATTCGGAGGAAGTAAGGGTTCCTGACCCAGTACTCTGCTTGGTGTTGGCATGCAGTAAATCTTCTAAAATATTTTCTCAATATTTGCATAGCATTTCCAAAGCACAAACATAACCACTGTACAATTTATTAAACCTTATTTTACAGACAAGAAAACTAAGGCCCAGGGACTTAGTTTACTTTGTTAAGGTCATGAAGTAAGTAAATGTCACAGTTAGAACCATGACCTCAAATTTGTACTCCAGTTTTGCTAGTGCTGGATGCCATTTTTATGTATAATGCTTACTCTGTGTTGGCATGATGCCAGAGCTTTCATATATTCTCTACCTAAATTTTTAAAGCATCCTATCTTAGAGTACAACCACCCTCTGAATGCTCTCCAGCCTCATCTCAGGCCACCATCCCACCAGCTGGCAGCTCCTGGAGGACACCATTGTTTTTCCTACCCCAGAGTTTGTCTTTTTTTTTTAAATTATTTTATTTTTCAGTGTTGCAAGATTTGTTGTTTATACACCACATGCAGTGCTCCATGCTGTACGTGCCCTCCTTAATACCCACCACCAGACTCACCCATCCCCCACCCCGTCCCTTCTCAAACTTTCAGTTTGTTTCTCAGAGTCTACAGTCTCTCATGTTTCGTCTCCCCCTCTAATTTCCCCCAATTCACTTTTCCTTTCCTTTCCTTTTCCTAATGTCCTCCATGTTATTCCTTATGCTACACAAGAAAGTGAAACCATATGATAATTGGCTTTCTCTGCTTGACTTATTTCACTCAGCATAATTTCTTCCAGTCCCATCCATGTTGATACAAAAGTTGGGTAGTCATCATTTCTGATGAAGGCATAATATTCCATTGTATATATGGACCATATCTTCTTTATCCATTTGTCTCTTGAAGAGCATCTTGGCTCTTTCTACAGTATGTCAATTGTGGCCATTGCTGCTATGAATATTAGGGTACATATGGCCCTTCTTTTTACTACAGTACTTTTGTGTCTGTTGTTTGCTCTGCTGGAAATGCTGTCCCTTGCTCTTTGCACTGCCAGATTCTTGTCATCCTCCAGGTTTCCCCTTGAATGTCTTCTCCAACCAGGGGCCATCTCCAATCTCCCTCTCTAAGTTGATGCTCCCTGCTAGTCTCTCCCATAGCAGCATGTCTGCTTCCTTCTTGGCACTTAATACTGGGTGTATTCACACTCCTTAATTGTTTAGTTGAATCTAATTGGTCTGCCCATGGGATGAAAGGCTAAGACCCTGTCCATCTCATGCCCTGAGACGTCTAAACAGTGCCCTGCACATAGTAGGGCCTCAGAAAAGTGTGTCAAATGACATAGGAGGGGCAGAATTGAGCAGATTTCTGCATTGCACAGCAAGCTGGTGTTATCACTCTCATGAAAACAGCCTTAATGAGAATGAAATCTCTTTCTTGGAGCATCATAGATAGAGGGCTGATGACAGGAACTGGATTGAAGCAAGTTGGACATCTTGGGGTTGTTGAGCTCACCCAGGTACAAGAAGAGGGTGGCTTGAACTTATAGTGGTTTCTCTGGGGTTGGAGAGGGGACTGACCCCAGAGATATATAGGACTGTGACTGGCTGGGAGAGGGATGCAGGATGAGGGAAGGACGCTCCCAGGATCTGTCTGGGCAGTCCTCTGTCGTCTTTGCCCAGGGATGTATGGCCTGGCTGGTGACAGTGGTCTCCTGAAGGGCCTTCCATTTTGTCATATTTCTGATGCAGTAGACAGAGAACTTGGACAAAGTTGTATCCTGGGCTCACCAGTTATCCTATGCCCATGCACTTGGGTTTGGACAGTCCCTTGGATTCCTGAATATCTATGAGCCTGACTTCCCTAAGTTTTTTTTTTTTCCACAACTGACAGGGTCAGCATTGGTGGGAGAATGTAGGGCTCTCCTTGTGAGTAAAGGGCTCAGACACCATGTGGAAAGCAGTCCTAGTGTCTGCATCAAAAGTTTGGGGAGCTAAGGTCCATGCATGTCCTATTTATCCAGAAGCCTCCTCTGGGAATTTCACAGTCTGTGCATGACATGATCATCTTTCCCTTATAAATCCCATGATGCCCAATGTGGATTTTTGAGTGGGTTTCCACCAGTGGATTGGTGAGTGGGCATCTACCTTCCCTGCCCTTCCTATCCCTGTCTTCTGGTGCTGACTGACCACAATCTTTCCCTGACCTTCCCTTCTCTGCTGTGTCTTTGCTCAGTCAGGCATCCCATTGACTAGAATTTGGTCTTTTAGTTAAGGTCTTTTAAGTTAAGCTGATCAGTGTGAAGACATGGGGAACACGGAAAAGCTACTGGAAGGACAGCAAGTTAGGCTCAGACACACTGTCCTTCTGGGTCTGTTGTTTTCTTGCTGGACAGGCAGCTATCTATTCCACTGGTTTCTTTTTTCTGGTAGTACTCTGACTAATATAAATTTGTTACCAAGAATGACTCTAGAGAAATAGAATCTTAACAAGTTTTCTGACTTGGTTCTGGGTTTCATGAATTGGTTCTCTAATAGGATTATTTGGAAAGGGACGGACGACTCTATTCCCAATGGTAAAGGGCACACTGGTAGCCCAGGGTCTGATGTTGCAATACACAAGACTTCACCAGTGGTTGCTGGTAATCAAAGTCTTGCAAAAGGCAAGGTTCTGGTGACCAAGTATTGGATGCCTTAAAACATGTTAGTGATACTAAGGAGCATACATAACAAGATTCACTGGATATCCATGTTGTACTGGAGAAAGTGCAAAAAGGGAAGAACAATGTGGAGGATTCAAATTCTCAGACATAAATAAATAAATAACCTGAAAGCTATGTCTGCACTGAAGATCACTCTGACCTGTAGCAACAAGCTTTAGCCAGGACCCAGATTCTGAAACTAAACCTAGATATCATCATGCCAGTGTCTGAATTATCAGCAAAGAATTCCATATCTTCCAGGGTATCTTCTGTTACAATGAGAACACTGAGAATCTGGAATGGGGACATATGGGAAGAGCCCCATGAAACTGGATTCATCAAACCCCTATATTCTACGGAGTCTTCTTTGCCAGTTGGGGAGGATATCTATTCCAGCTAGGCATTCCAGAACCAGAGAAATAGCCTCAGGATAGGTTTGAGTATACAGTACCAGCTAGATGGCAATAACTAGCAGGCTTGAAGGAAGGCTCTCCAGGAAGCTGATCTGCTTTATTTTTTTTTTTAATTTATTTTCAGCGTAACAGTATTCATTGTTTTTGCACCATACCCAGTGCTCCATGCAATCCATGCCCTCTCCAATACCCACCACCTGGTTCCCCCAACCTCCCACTCCCCACCCCTTCAGACCCCTCAGATTGTTTTTCAGAGTCCATAGTCTCTCATGGTTCATCTCCCCTTCCAATTTCCCTCAACTCCCTTCTCCTAACTCCCCATGTCCTCCATGCTATTTGTTATGCTCCACAAATAAGTGACACCATATGATAATTGACTCTCTCTGATTGACTTATTTCACTCAGTATAATCTCTTCCAGTCCCGTCCATGTTGCTACAAAAGTTGGGTATTCATCCTTTCTGATGGAGGCATAATACTCCATAGTGTATATGGACCACATCTTCCTTATCCATTCGTCCGTTGAAGGGCATCTTGGTTCTTTCCACAGTTTGGCGACCGTGGCCATTGCTGCTATAAACATTGGGGTACAGATGGCCCTTCTTTTCACTACATCTGTATCTTTGGGGTAAATACCCAGTAGTGCAATGGCAGGGTCATAGGGAAGCTCTATTTTTAATTTCTTGAGGAATCTCCACACTGTTCTACAAAAAAGCTGCACCAACTTGCATTCCCACCAACAGTGTAAGAGAGTTCCCCTTTCTCCACATCCCCTCCAACACATGTTGTTTCCTGTCTTGCTAATTTTGGCCATTCTAAGTGGTGTAAGGTGGTATCTCAATGTGGTTTTAATTTGAATCTCCCTGATGGCTAGTGATGATGAACATTTTTTCATGTGTCTGATAGCCATTTGTATGTCTTCATTGGAGAAGTGTCTGCTCATATCTTCTGCCCATTTTTTGATATGATTGTCTGTTTTGTGTGTGTTGAGTTAGAGGAGTTCTTTATCCATTCCTGATTAAAATGCTTCAAAGTATAGGGATAGAGGGAACATTCCTGAACTTCATAAAATCTACCTATGAAAGACCCACAGCAAATATCATCCTCAATGGGAAAAAGCTTGCAGCCTTCCCGTTGAGATCAGGAACACGACAAGGATGCCCACTCTCACCACTCTTGTTCAACATAGTATTAGAAGTCCTAGCAACAGCAATCAGACAACAAAGAGAAATAAAAGGTATCCAAATTGGCAATGAAGAAGTCAAACTCTCTCTCTTTGCAGATGACATGATTCTTTATATGGAAATCCCAAAAGACTCCACCCCCAAGCTACTAGAATTCATACAGCAATTCAGTAACGTGGCAGGATACAAAGTCAATGTACAGAAATCAGTGGCTTTCTTAAACACTAACAATGAAAATACAGAAAGGGAAATTAGAGAATCGATTCCATTTACTATAGCACCAAGAACCATAAGATACCTGGTAATAAACCTAACCGAAGAGGTAAAGGATCTGTGCTCGAGGAACTACAGAACACTCATAAAAGAAATTGAAGAAGACACAAAAAGATGGAAGACCATTCCATGCTCTTGGATCGGAAGAATAAACATTGTTACAATGTCTATACTGCCTAGAGCAATCTATACTTTTAATGCTATTCCGATCAAAATTCCACCGGTATTTTTCAAAGAGCTGGAGCAAATAATCCAGAAATTTGTATGGAACCAGAAGAGACCCCGAATCGCTAAGGAAATGTTGAAAAACAAAAATAAAACTGGGGGCATCACGTTACCTGATTTCAAGCTTTACTACAAAGCTGTGATCACCAAGACAGCATGGTACTGGCATAAAAACAGACACATTCCACACAGTGGAACAGAGTAGAGAGCCCAGATATGGACCCTCAACTCTATGGTCAAATAATCTTCGACAAAACAGGAAAAAATATACAGTGGAAAAAAGACAGTCTCTGCATCTGCTTTAAATCAATGTCCAATTTATGGTGCTGTGTCTCTCATAGCCAGGACTCTCCCACCCAGGACTGAAAGGGTGGAAATAGGAGAAGAACCACTCATTTTTACCCCCAGTGATTTGATCAGCAAAACTTGGAATACTTATCACTGCAACCTTATGTTATGTTGTCCTAGTGATCTCACCTCCAAAAGTAGGAGTGGTTCCACCAGGAGACACAAGAATGACTACATGACGATAACTCTGGACACTTTGGGCTCCACATGGGTCTAACTCAAAAGCAGTGACTGTACTGGACTGATTACCAAGGGGGAAATTGCCAGTTTCCTTACCATGAAGGTGAGAAAAAATGGAGGAAACAGATGGGCATCTCATAGAACTACCTTGCCCTGTCATGAAAGTAAATGGTAAAAATGCCACAGCCCAATTCAGGCAAGACAGTAATGGCCCAGAAACTTTAAGAGTGAGGGTCTGAAAAACAATCTGAAGGGTTTGAAGAGGTGGGGGGGTGCGAGGTTGGGGGAACCGGGTGGTGGGTATTAGAGAGGGCACGGACTGCATGGAGCACTGGGTGTGGTACAAAAACAATGAATACTGTTATGCTGAAAATAAATTTTAAAAAATGATTTAAAAAAAAAAAGAGTGAGGGTCTGGGTCATGGCACCAGGCAAAAAGCACAACCAGTTGAGGTGCTTTCACAGGGCAAACAACCAAATGGGTAGTGGAAGAAGGCAGTTATAAATGCTAAGGATGGCCATGTCCTAGGTTATAGAAATAAAGAGGATAATTATTTCTAGCATTTTCCTGCTTTGTTATGAATATCATTATGCATGTGTGCACATGGGTGTCAGATTTTTCTTTCTTGTCTTATATTGTGCACAGAAACCAGACATGTGGTACTAATAGTTAACTTTGTATCATAGCATGTAGGTCACAGGATTTCAGGGAGAAGAGAGAATACCCTCCAATGACTTTGCTTTGTGATTGGGGAAAAGGATCAACACGCATTCAATCAGATGAAGGTTAGTTGGTAGACGTGTGACTTTATTATACTTAATTTTCAGATTAAGTATGGTTTAATGGAATGTGTGAATGATAAGAGGACAAATGGTAGACTGCGATGAGTAGTGTTATGTGTCAAACTTGGATTGGCTGGAGTCCCCATTATTCAATTAAACAAAAGTCTAGATGTTGCACCAAAAATTTCATGGATACTGTTAGCATCTGTAATCAATTGCATTTAAGAACAGCATATTTCCTTGATAAATGGGGAGGCCTAATCCTCTCAGTGAATAGCCTGAAGAGCAGACATTTAGAAGGTAGAAAATGCAAGAGAAGAGACTCTCCCTTAGAGGTTCTGTAATACCTTTGTTTTGCCAGGGAGACCCATTTCATATTTCTGATCTCCTAAGCTACAAGATCATCAGCTTGTGCTCTTTTAAGGAACCAAGCCTATTTAATGCAGTTAAGCAGCAAGGAACACACAACCAGGCAGACAGGAACAGCAACAGGGAGAGAGCAGACAGCATGACTTACATGGATAGTCAGAGCTACAACCGGGTAAAAGAAAGGTAACAGGCAAACAGGTAGAAATCTTGGGAAAGGGTGCGAAGGAGAAGGGCAGACAGTCTGATGCACAAGAGGAGGAGAGCAGGAGGCTGGCAGTGGGCAGAGTGAAAGCAGGAAGTGCGCAGAAGACAGCAGACAGGAGAAACTGACAGGAAGACATGATGGCAGGCAGGAGGCCCTTGGGGCTCATCCT
This sequence comes from Lutra lutra, assembly GCF_902655055.1. Classification (NCBI taxonomy): domain Eukaryota; kingdom Metazoa; phylum Chordata; class Mammalia; order Carnivora; family Mustelidae; genus Lutra; species Lutra lutra. The sequence goes on from NC_062281.1 coordinate 160,664,573, forward strand.
TGTCCCCACAAGGGTTAGAGGAGCTTCCTGAGATGCAGGTGGATCCCATTCTTGGACATCAGCACAATTCTTGGAGTGGGAACAGGGACCCTGAAAGGATCTGGGGCCAGCTCAAAACGGAGCAGGGTCAGGGCCACTGCCACCTTCATCTCGTTCATGGCAAACCTCTTCCCGATGCAGTTCCTGGGTTAGGGAGGGAAAAGGAAATAAGAAGTGGCATCAAACACCCTGCCAGGAACAGCACTTTCAGGGCCCTCCTGCATGGGCCCAGCCTAGATCCATTTTCCTCAAGACACACGCACATCTCTACATGTACGTACCCTTGCTCATTTCACACTCTATCCTTGACCATTGACAAAGCCTACACTCTTCCAGGATTAGCTCCTACTCCTATCTGTGCTCTCAGTAGGCCTAAAATCCTGTTACAAGAAGGTCAGCACCTTGAGCCTCAGGGCCAAGTCAAGTGATCAGTAAAACAGTTAATTATTAAGTTGTTCACTCTCTGCACATGCCATTTCTGGTTTCACAATGCAGAGCAGGACAGGGCACCATAGTGGGTGGGCTGGGCCATCCTTCAGGCCCTAACCATCTGGGGCACACAGGGGTCCAGATCCTCAAAGGACAAGGCAGAGTTGGGTAAGGAATTCAGAATGGCACAGAGAATATTCTGCAGGGGCAGAGCCTTAGTGACTCTCAACCTGCTGCACCATCTGCTTGACAGGTTGTGTCCAGACTCCTGACTCCCCCTCGGCCCCTCAGTTAACCAGCTACTGTAGTCTTCCAATTCTACTGCAGAAATGTCTCTGCTTGCCATCCCTCTACCTCCTCACCCAGACTTTTCTGTCTGCTGCCTCCACTTCCTCTCCTGAAGCCCCAGCCAGGCTCAGAGCCTCCCATGCCCTCCATCACAGGTACAACATGTCCACATGCCTCAGCTGACATCAAAGTCCTCTCTCAGTTGTTGGCTCACTCACTTTTCACCTGTTCAACTCCTCCTCTTCCCAGCTCAGCTCCTGCTGAGGAGATCCCAGAGAATGCTCTCCCTCCACCTCTGCCTGTCACATGCTCAAGGCTAAGGGCAATGCCAGCCTGCCCTCACCCCCACCTCTGCCCACTGTGCCTCTTCACTCCTGGACCCTAACATCACCCTAATACTTTACACAAGGACACATCACTTTCCAGAGTCAGACAGTGCCAGGAACATAGAGTTTCCTACAGTTGGGTCAATTATTAAATGAGTGAGTTAATGAAAAGGAAGGAAGGAAGGAAGGAAGGAAGGAAGGAAGGAAGGGAGAAAGGGAGGGAAGGAGAGAGGGTGGAAGGAAGTAAGGAAAGAAGGGAAAAAGAAGAAAGAAAGAAGGAAGGAAGGAAAGCAGAAAGAAAGAAGGAAGAAAGAGGAAGGAAGGAAGGAAGGAAGGAAGGAAGGAAGGAAGGAAGGAAGGAAGTCTCTTTTGAGTGAAGGCATTAATTTCTTGACTGTGAACTCCTGAGGCAAGGGCACAATGCCATCTCATAGCAGAGGATTTGGCACACAGAGACAGACTTAATAGGCAGCCTTAAAACTGAATGATGTGGGACGCCTGGGTGGCTCAGTTGGTTGGACGACTGCCTTCGGCTCAGGTCATGATCCCCGGGTCCCGGGATCGAGTCCCACATCGGGCTCCCAACTCCATGGGGAGTCTGCTTCTCCCTCTGACCTTCTCCTCGCTCATGCTCTCTCTCACTGTCTCTCTCTCAAATAAATAAATAAAATCTTTAAAATAAATAAATAAATAAAATTTAAAAAAAAACCTGAATGATGTCACCTGAACTGAAAAAACCCACCTTGAATGGAATAAAATATGAGTAACCATTAATTCTGAGCTAGGACCTGAGCTGTCTACCCCTCTCCTCTCTCTACTGGCAGCCACATGACTTGCACCAATGTCTAGGAGGAAGGACTCAATCCCAGGGAGAAACAAATCCTGGAGCCAGTATCTGGAAGCACAATTTGCTTAAAGATGTTGTGTGAAATTGGGTTCACTCTGTATGTGAAGGATTGACAGATTTCTGTATTTGGAAAATAACATTTTTCTAGGAACTGCTTACAAAGTTTCCTGCAGTTACTATTTATAGTACACTCTCAGCAGCACTGGAGGATTTCACAGCAGCCACTCTGGAAAATAGTCATCCCACTGAACAGCCACCTCATGTGTGCTTTACATTTTACACACCAAGTAACCTTCAAATGTCACATGTCGTATATATACAACAAACTGGATTTTCTCCCAAAAGCAATTTAATGTACTCCTTTTAAAATAATTGCCCATTTGATTGATTGGACTCTAAATGCAATATTAAGGTATGTAGAGCCCAGATCATATGTAATGTTTGGACAACTGGGAAAATTGTCAAGTGTACATGACCAGTACCATAGAGTCAATAATTCATTTGGTTGGTGAAAATACAGCAACAACACAGATTAGTCAAGTACCTTATGAAGCCCCGAAGAGACAGTAGGAACATTTCCTGTGTATGGCTGAAATATTTGAGGCATGCAGGAAGCTGAGTATGGAAACACATGCAATGTAGTCAATGGTGCAGAGTGGAGGCAGAATGGGGAGTTGAGTAGAAAAGCCTGGTTTGAGAATGCGTGCAAAAGAAATCTTTTGATTCACTCCTGACTTTGATATCGACAACACTTGGAAATTACATGTGAGAAAATCTAATTCTGTAGAGTCATACTCATAAAATGAAGAACTCACAAGAATACCCTGAGCTATGGAACACCCACTGACACTGAATTGTGGCTGGAGATTGGGTAAGAGCAATGGTTCAAAGTCTCCATGGCATTCAATGATTACCAACTTTCTTTGCATAGAGACGCACACCTCTCTCCCAACACTCCAACATGACAGGGCATATCTACAGAAACCCGCATAAATATAGCAGGTCACAAGCCTCAGCCACCCCTCCTCCTGTCCTGGTACAAGTGCCTCACCTTGATCCTCCTGAGAAAGGCAGGAAAGCATGGCTGTGTTGAGAGGAATCTGGTGCAAACCGGGACGGGTCAAACACCTGCAGAGGGAGCACCAGGGCCAGGACAGGTGTGGTCAAGCCCTTCCTTCCAATCATCCAAGGGACAGCACACCCAGAGGTGGGACAGGAAGAGGGTTTGGTCTGGAGAGGTCATCCCACCTCCTCCTCCCAAGGTCATCATACCTCTGGGTTTGGCCACACCTTTGGGTTGTGGTGAAGGGCATAAAAGGAGAGCAAGACTAAGAATCCTGTGGGGCAGAAGAAAGAAGACTGATACACATGCCTGTGGAGCCCAGGTGCATCCACACACAATTTGGCAGCCATCGTGAGAGCCTTTCTTATCACTGTGAATGGAATGACAGCATTGCAGGAGAGGTGGGACAGACATAGCACAACAGGTATGCATGTGTGCACAGGTTGGTAGATTAACCATGACCAGGCTGAAGAGCAGGGAAGAACTGCAGGCTTACTTTTTGGAGCAACTCAAGGGACAACTCACATCAAGTACCATCCATGAGCCCTTGGGGAATATCCATGAACACGTCCATACTCACAACAACCCTCCAGTGAAGGCTCACATCTCCATTGTTCCATGAGGGACATGAGCCTCAGAGAGGCTGAGCAACTTGTCTCTGACCACCCAGCTAGGATGTGGCAGGGCTGGGATTCAGAGTAGAGGGGAGCCGAGCAGTGGCTTCCAGCCATGGCAGAAATATCAGATCTGGTCATCACTACTCTCTGCCATCCTCCTGAGGGCTCCCTGGAGAGTGGACCATCTGAGCCATGATGGTGAATTCTCTGATCTTTCTCATTAGCATAGACCCTATAAGGAAAGACCGCCTATCTCCCTGCTCTGTCTGATGGTCTCTCAGGCACTCAAATCTCATAGTACCATAATATTAGGTCAAAACCCAAAGCTACATTCAGAGGCTGTCATGTATTTGTTTCTTGGATTAAACTCTGTGGGAATCATGCTATATACATCATCTAAACAACAGGAAATACTGGTTTTCTTGAGGGAGAAATGACTCTGAAAGACATGCACCAACTGCCCAGAACATGTGGATTTCTGACCTCGCACACGATCCTGTTGAGTGTTTATGGAGGGAGAGTGGGGAAGTTCACACCTTTGGGTAAGGAGCGTCCATCAGGGAAGGTGATGGGCTTGCTGAGCTCTCTGCTAACACCTGGAACTGGTGGATAGAGTCGCAGTGCCTCCTTGATGCACATGGTGGTGTATGGCATCTGGTCCAGGTGGTCCCTAAAACAAAGCTATCCTAGTTGGTCCGAAGGTTGTGGGTTATTGTTAAGCTGTTTAAACAAAGCTATCCTGAAGGGCAGGCAAGGTCCTGGCAACCAGGGAATTCTCTACTTGAGGAGACAAGGCCTCCCGTCTCATGAGCACTCACCAGGTAATGGAGGCACCATCCCCCAGGAGGCTCTGGATCTCCTCCCGGCATTTCTGCTGATGCTCTGGATGTGTGGCCAAAGCATAGAGGATCCAGGAGATGCCACTGGCTGTGGTGTCATGGCCCTCAAACATGAAGGTGTCCACTTCCGCACGGAGGTCCTTATCAGAAAAGCTGATCTTGTTCTCCATCTGGGAAGACATGGAGAGAGGGCAGGGTTTGAGTTTGACCCCCTCCTCCGCACTTGTAGGCAAAGCCTCAGGCCTTCCCTGTCACACTCACTTGGGCAAAGAGGAGGATGTCTAGGAAGTCCAAGTGCCTCTTGCTCCTGACCTTCTCCAGGTTTCCCTCCTCTTGCAGCCAAACCTTCCTCAGCTTGATCACTCGGTCTGTCCAGAACAGTGTTCCCAGGCAGAGCTGAACACTCTGGGTGCCCAGACACAGACACTCACAGTACCCCAGTCAGGGTGCCAGGTGGATCAGGAGGAGTGTGGGAGTGGGTGTGTTTGTTGGGGTGCGAGCTCTAGCACCAGGTGCTTGCTGGTTATCACTCCCCTCAGCAGCACAGCCCAAGAGGTTCTGCTTGAATGCTGCTGGCAGGGGCTCTCATTCAGCCTTCACCCATGGGGTGACACATGTAGCTGCTTGCATAACACCTGGCACCCTAAGCCCTGCACCAGAGGAGTACCTGGGTGGGTGTTTCCCAGGTCTTTGAAGGGAAGCCAGGGGCAGGACTCAGCTTGAGGGTCAAGGCCAGTCCCTTTGGGATGTGCCTGGTGAAGGAGGGGAGCTTCCCAGAGGGCAGATACAACCTGTGTGTTGATGGGCAAGCTGGCAGGCCCGGTGGTTCCAGCGGCCTTCAGGGGTCAGCCTGTAGATGATGTCTTTCTGGTAGAAAACATTCCTTATCCGGGAAAACACCAGGTTGTTCAGGTCCCGAATGGCTTGAAGGTAGGACTGGGAGTACCTGAAAAGGGAGGATGCAGAATGGACTGGATGGATGGAGGCATTTCACCTGGAGTGTGGTGGGCCTGTGTATGGAGCATTCCTCAATCAACGGGACAGACAACTCTAGGCATTTGTCATGTCGTTCTTATACCCTCGAGACTCTTAGCCCTTTATGAGGGTCAGGGGCATCCAGGTTTCTTCCTGGAGCAGGGAGCAGGGTCTGTACCTAATGAAGGCTTGGCATGGGCTTAATCTGACTGTGGCCTGGGGCTCTCTGCAGAATGTGACTCTTTGGACTGGTAAATATCCAAGCTGTGCTAACTGCCTTTCAGATAGTCCATCCCAGTTGGTAAGAATAGGACCCTGCAACTAAGGATTTCACTGACCTGTCTGCCTGTTTGTTGCCCTGGTAGCTGAAGGCACACTTCATAATGGTGTCCAACGTCATCAAGGAGATGTGCCCAAAGATCTCCAGAGATGAGTTCTGGCTGAGGAGCTCCTCCCATTTGCCCTGTGGCAGAGGGACACATATATCTTTCGTTACTCCTCCAGAAGGCCCATGCTGACAAGGCTAGAGGCTCTATCTGCCTCTCCAAATATTCTGATGGGATGCCCTCACTTTCTAATGCAATTGTGTTTCATCAGTTTAGGACCATATAGACATGTGTTTGTAATATGGTGAGTATTTTCTCAGAATGTAGTCTGAGAAGTTAGTTAATTGTTTTTTAATTAATCATGATCTCTTACCATCTGACTTAGAAAGAAGTTTGGTGGTAACCACCTTTTAGCAGAACAGAAAACATTGTTTCTCAGGGAACTAAGGGGCAACATTTTGTGTCTTAGGGTTGATGTTCACATGAAAAACAGATGAAGTCCCAATTTAGGGAGCAGGGGTCAAGGCAAAGGAAAGATCAAGGAACTAAGACTGGGGTTTCTGAAGAAGGGATATCAGGGACTTCAGTTCCTCTTATTCAACAAAGGTCAGCTGAGCACAGTGAGTGAGAAATAAGGCCAGGCTCAGAGGTGATGTTATGGCAAGGCCCAGCCCCGGAGGGTAGAGACTTTGTCTCCATTTCCCTCAAAGGAGTGGCTAAAATCCCATCAGAAGCCTTCAGTCACAGCCCAGAGCCCACCTGAGTGACATTTCTGGATGTCCACCTTGCCACTGAAGCTGCTACTGTCCAGGCTTGCCAGGGGTAGTTTGTCCTGTTGTCTAGGGGCATTGACTACTCTTCCTGTCCAAGTCAAAGACATGGAAGTGGGACAAGAAGAGACCCTTTATTCACCATGACTATGGGCCGTGAGCAAAGAGTGGATGAAAATGGTGCCTGGGTGTTTCCCCATCTCATCCATAATCAGGGGGCCCTTTCTCATAGTATGGTATAAATGGGTAAATCCAGAGGCCATGTCTAATGGATGTCTGAGGGACACAGCTGTCTGAGAGTGGACTTTCTGTGTGAGTGTGCAGGTGAGCAGGGGTTCAACTTACCAGCATCACTTGGACAGAGTCAGCCATGAGCCCCACATAGGGCTTCAGGATGTCATAGTGGAAGGCTGGGGTCAGCATTCTCCGGTGCTGGAACCACGTCTGCCCATTCAACAGGAGCAAACCATACCCTGGACCACAATGGGTGTGTGTGGGGGAAGGAACCTCTCAAGAGTTGTCTGGGGACAACTGGGGAGGTACCCAGGGTGTCAGAAGAAGGGCATCTTGGACAGGGCAGGAAAGGACAGTGCATGTCAGGAAGGGGACTTCCCAAACCCTGGTGCACAGCTGTGAGATCGAGGTTGAAACAGAGCAGCACTGGTTAATGGAGAACTTCAATAAATATTTAGTCTGAGATCATTATAGAGGACTGAGAAGTGATGTGGGAGAAACTGAGCTGCAGGAGAGCTCCCCTACCATTAGGAAGGGGTGAGGTTTTTATCTGAAGAAGAGAAAGAAAGCTCAATTCAGAGTTGAGTGGAGTGACTGTGGTGCTGGTCACCTCATATTTATCTGGGCCAAATGGACATTTGTTGGCAACCTAAGCAAAAGGTGAACCATAGTCCTTGTTAAATATACTTACCTATCCAGGGAGCCATGAATCTGTAAGAACCATCAGACTTTGGGTCTGAAAGTAAGAAAGGCATTACAGGAAACTGGAGGTGACCAACGAAGACAGGCTGCCCCCAGGAGGTAGCTGTGGTCTAGACCATTGTCCCCCATCCCTTCCTGATGATTGGCAGCTGGCAATTTGTGTTAATCCACCTCCCACTTGCCTTCCAACCAGGACTCTCTGTCTTTCCTGATAGTTACTATAGGCTCGGGAAAGCAGACTGAGTGTCCCACCACAGAGTCCTAGGGAGTAGGAAGTTGAATCAGTAAGAAATATAGCTTCTGTCCTCTGTGCTAGTGACAAGACAGCAGCTTGTCCAGTGGGATTTTGTTTGTTTTGTTTGTTTGTTTGTTTGTTTGTTTGTTTTCTTACTTTTTTGTTTTCTTTTTGATTTTTGATTTTCTGTGGTGGCTCAGTCATTCCACATGGCAGCACAGGCAACAGATTGGGGTTCCACGCAAGCCATCATGAATAAGAAATTGTCTGGAGTTCTGGGATCACACCATTGTGGTGAAGAAAGTTAGAAAGAAAGAAGGAAAGAATCAAAGGTGGAAAGAATGAAAAGTGGAAAGGAGAGAATGAAAGCAGGAAGGAAGAAGGAGGAGAAACGGAAGGAAGGAAGGATGGAAGGAAAGAAGGAAGAAGGGAAGGAGTGAAGGAAGGAAGGAGATTAAGAATGAAAGAAAGAAAGAGAGAGAGAAAGAAAGAAAGGAGGAAAGAGGGAAGGGAGGGAGGAAGGAAGGAAGAAGGGAGGGAGGGAAGGAAGGAAGGAAATTTAAAAAGAATGAAAGAGAGAAAGAAAGAAAGAAAGAAAGAGAAAGGAAGGAAGGAAGGAAGGAAAAAGAAAAGAAAAGAAAAAAGAAAGGAAAGAAGGAAGGAAAGAAAGAAGGAAGGAGAAAGCAAAAGAGGTAATTTCTTACACATGTTTATACTTTCAAATTGAGTAACTGTATTTGGGTTTCTGCTGGTCTTCGGCTGGAAGAATGGCAGGTAGAGGATCAGATATTTATGACTGAGCCAGCAGTCTCTCTTGAAATATCACAGTACCCCAGGAATGTATCCAAGAGGGAAGAACCACTCCAACAGACAAGTGGGTTTGCACTCACCTGATCGCCCCAGGATCAGCTTCATGTAGTCTGGGTCATAGACTACGAGGCTAACCCTGCTCCCCCATAGCCAGCGAGGACTGGCGCATGGATATTTCTCTGCCCTTTTCTGAAGCTCTTGTAGCTCCTGACCATTTTGGAGCTGTAACCAAGGGAAAGACAAATCAATAAAACCTTGCCTCCTCTTTAGGTCCAGTGCTTAGAGAGGTAGTGGAGGGTAGGATGGCCACATGGAGATAGTTCTGGATATCGGCAGTGATTAGGAGTTTGGAAATGTTTCTGATGAGCAAGGCTCTGATAGGGATTCCAGATTCATGGAACTTATGCTCTAGTGGGAGTAGAGGTGGGAAAGTCAATCATGCCCTATACTGAGATGTGTTGTCCAATGACTTAAAGAGGCTTCTCTGTGCTCCCAGGTCATGTCTATCGCTGCAGCTGCCCTTTCCCTTGGATCCAGTGCAGGGACTGCATCGTGGGAGCCTCCTACCATGAAGCTATGTTACCTCATCCTCCAGGGTCCCTCAAACCCGTGCAGCAGGGGTTCCTGGGGAATCCTGTCTCAGCACAGCTGCCTGCCTCCTTTCCAATTGCTTGCTCTCCAAGCCAGTTGGCTTCCAGAAACTCCTGCTCCTGGGTTGTGTCAGTAGTTCCTCTGGGGACCCCAAGCAACTAGATGGTGTTCTGCCTGGCTCTTCCTCTCTCTTTGAGTCGCTCTGACACCCACTGGTCTGTCAGCTTTCCAGACAACTGCTTGGGACACCCATCTCTTCCTGAGCAGGTGTGGTCAGGGCCAGGTCAGACTCTTGTAGAGGAGATGGTGCCCATAGTTTCAGTGGTAGTAACTCTGTAGGCTGATACTCAGTGTCTACTGGCTTTTAGGCTGTGGCCACTCACACGGGAAGTGCTCCATGACAGCTGTTTCACCTGGTTCCTCAAGGGCACTGGGGTCATCCCAAAGAGGGATACAATGACAGTAGAAAGAAAATAAAGGGTCAGCACAGGCAATCAATTGTCAGGTGCTGTGGGCTGTGCTGACCTGTGGTCTCCAAGAGACAGAGGGGAGGATCTGGGAAAAGTTGAAGTTGTTCAGTCATGGATTTCCAAACAAGAGTTCCCCTTTCATGGTTCCTGACTGGTTTCAGCCCTATTTAGTACAGCAGGTTTGGTAACCTACAAACATGCTTGTCCTTTATGGGCATTACCATTATATATAATTTTTAGAATTAGGGGATAACTGTGACCTTTGGTCTGTGCCAGGTGACATTCGGAGATTAGTATAACTGACACAGGACTATACTCATCATCATCATCTTCATCCCCAGTTTACAGATGAGGAAACAGAGGGATAGAGCAAGTATTTGAAGTATGTGGCAGAGCTAGGGTAGAATCCAGGTAGCTTGGCTCAGAGCCCATATGCTTTCCTGTCTCACTTGTCAATTGTCACCTGAAAGATTAGCTTTAACCTACTGCACATGGCAATCTAATCCCTGACTTAGCCAATAACAGAGGTACCGAATAAATGAAGTCTCAGATTTGTAGGAGGAAAAAAAACTGGCTGCAATATATTAGGCCAGCAGAAACTGAGGGCTGATTGGGCACTGGGGGTAATAGAAGTTATGGAAGTAGAACTCCTGTGCTTACAGAGTCTCCATACCATCCATGTAATGGGAGTCAGTGGAGGAAATTTTAGTGGTTGCTTAGGCCAAATCCTGCCTCAGAAAGGGGACAACTGCATCTAACAAAAGGTCGCATTTTCTCCAAATGGGCAATCTGGAAGCCATTAGTGCAACAATTTGCATAAAGAAACTGGCCTATGACTGTCTCCCTGTGGCTGATGTGAAGTTTCTGTCTTTGGCTCCATTCAGCTGAAATCGCTTGGCCTCCTCAGCAACGTCCCCAGGCTAGGCTTGTTCAGTCCACACACCACAAGACAGCCCCTCCTCACATGCCCCCACTTGCTGATTCCCTGCTGAAGGACCAGTACTGACAGAGCTGGAGAGTAAGTACCATCTCCAATCTAGCTGCAAGCTGCTCCTTCCTCTGTCATTCCACAACCTGCTCAGGCATCTCTTGGGGTCAGCTCTGTGCTGGTAACTGGGTACTGGAAGGAGGTGACATCCTCAGCCCAAGGAACCCACAGTACTGTGGTTGGGGAAGGAGAACTAGGAGGTAAACAGATTCTTTTAATGGTGCAACTCAATGTCAATACTCTTTATCTGCCCCATCCTGGAAAACTTCTCTCTCATGAGTGCCAGTAACTTGTCAGGGTTTTAACACTGAAATCACCAATCTGGAACACCTCATAGTCTCAGGGAAACCAAGCTGGTTGGTTCCTTGCACCGGACATGACCCCCAATCTGGCAGGTGAGCCTGTTTTCCAGGGACCTGACACCTGATTCCTGTCTATGGTCTCCATAAGCTGTGAACCCCTCTGATGTCTGTGTTCCCAAGCAGCTCAGGGCTAGGCTTCAAGGATAGGATTGAGTGGCCAGGACAGGGGAGCATCAGGAAGGGTGTTCTGAGAGAGGAGCTGGGGCTCCTCAGCTAGGAGGGGAAGACTCAGGAAGGAACAGCCATCATCCTTAAGGTGCAGTGTAACCGTCTCTCAAAACAAGGTAGTGTTTAAAATAAAACCCATGAGAAATTGAACTAGCCTGGCAAGCATGCTTAAATGTTACCTTAAGAAGAACAGGCATTAGCAACAGGTCTCCTGGGGAGAGGATGATTTATGTATTGGAAGCCAAGCAGCCGGAAATGCCTGGCCCCGCTCAGGGTGGAATACCGCCTGCTTCATTTTTGGATGTTACTCCCCTGCCTCAGAGACAGCCTACCGTTAATCAGTTATCAAGATAATCCCCTTAAATGTGCTTGCTCAACTATAAATTCTATACTGCTTGACCATACATTTCCTACTCTCCTTGCTTATCTAAAAGATTTGAAATCAATGTATAACTCCTATTCTTTCTTATTTATCTATAAAGCATATTGTTAATATATAAGCCGTCTTCAGTTCCTTTGTTAGTTGTTATCTTGTATCTAATAAATACCGGATTAAGGAGTTGTTTGGGGCAACAGTCTTCTCTACTGTCAACCCCTGCTCCCTTTCTCTTGCAGCTGACTTATTTGTGCCTCATTCTCCCATGGGCCCTCAGGAAGCAGCAGGGCAGGACTGCATTACAACCTGCAGATCTACTTAGGGAAAGAAGGTGAGACCAGCCTGAGGGCACCAACAAAGGCTTCCTTCCAGCAGGGAGCTCCTGGGAGTGGAATGAGGAGCCAAGATCTGAGCAGTAAGCTGGGTGTTCCCCCAAGGCACATGTGCTAGTCACACGAGAAACCTATGTGGGATGCATCTGATGACCAGGATGATGCTCCAAAGCCCTGGATGCCCAGCCTTCCCACTTCCCTCCAGCCCCTCTTACCTCATGCATGTGCCCGAAGAGCCAGTGGGAAGGAGGGGACGGGAACTCCTGGACTGCTCTGAGCAGCCACTGCCTGTACAGGTACAGCTGTGCTGCCTTGAGCAGCAGCAGAACCAGCCCTAGCACGGAGGCCACTTGCAGGAGCCCAGAGACACCGCCCAGGAATCTGATGACATCCAGCACAGAGACACTCATGGTGCAGGTGCTGCTGGATTGCTGACTTTCCCTGACGGTCCCTGACTGTTGCTGACCTTCCCTGAGCATCCCAGCCCAGACAGTCAGGGGAGGATGGCCCTGCCCACCTGGAGGGAGGGTGAAGGGTGAGGGCAGGGCTTAGACTGTAGTTCTAAAGTTCATTAACTGTGAGGATGTTAATGGGAAACTGTGGGACGAAAGCTTTCTCAGCAGACAGAGATAATGGCTAAGCACATTCCCACTTTCTCCTCTCCCTGTTATTCAACAAATATTTCAGGGGCACCTACTCTGTGCCAGGCAGGTGCTATATGCGGGACACAGCTGCCAGCAAACATGAATCCTGACAGCAGACATGAATCCTGTCCGCAAAAACTTCACAGTCTAGATTACCAAATATTCAGGAAGTGGGTTTGGTTTGATTATTATCCCATTTCTGAGAGGGAAACACTTAAAGAGAGCTATAGTGATGTGACCAGAGGAAAACCACCATTGAGAGTGTCAGCTGGGATTACAGTCAGGGTTTCCAAACTGTTTTCCTCAGCTCCCTCTGCATTGTTCTCCACACTTGTCATATTCCATGATTCAGTGATCTGGGCTGACTGTGCCTGCAGGCAGAGCACTGTCCTCACACTCAGGAGGCCCAATGCAGGGCTCGCTGATGACATATGAAGCCGGCCAGTCATACTCTCTGAGCCTCAGGTTCTCCTTCTCTAAGGGGATAATCATCCCTTTCCCAAGGTCCTCCCCAGAATGCTCATTCAGTCACGCATTTACTCACTCACGCACCCAGCAAATGTTTCCTGAGTTCACATTCTGGGAGATAAAGGCAGAGAACTAACATAGTACAGGAAAACATGATAAGGTCTGTAGTGAAAGAATAAATAAGGGGGTGGGCCCACCGAGGAAGGAGACAGCTAAAAACAAGAATGGGATCCTGAAGTGTGAATAAGAATTTTCCAGGTGAGGGGCGCCTGGGTGGCTCAGTGGGTTAAGGCCTCTGCCTTCAGCTCAGGTCATGATCCCGGCGTTCTGGGATCGAGCCCCATGTGGGGCTCTCTGCTCCACGGGGAGCCTGCTTTCTCCTCTCTCTCTGCCTGCCTCTCTGCCTACTTGTGATTTCTATCTGTCAAATAAATAAATAAAATCTTTAAAAAAAAAAAAAAGAATTCACCAGGTGAAGAGTGGTAGGGAGAGGGATGGGCAGTGACCCGCTCATGGAGAGCATATGAAAGCACATCTGAGGAGGACAAGTAGGTATCTCAGCTTCACTTTATTCCTGATTCTCTTTACCCAAATTGACTCCAAGCCCATAACTCTGAAAGGAAAACAAGATGTTTTTGTCAGTAGTTCTTTGGAAGGCAGCTTTTCCTCCTGCCCTGTTCCTCACCATCTACCTTGTTATTCCTACACCTCCTCCTGTGGCTGACCTTGTGACAGGAGATTTATTACACAACCCATGGGGCCACAGTTCTCTCCATTTCCCTCTAAGTCCTGGGGTCCTGTCCAAACCCAAGTGCATGTAACCTCGTTACCCATGCCTCTCAACTTTCCTCCATTTCTATGCTTACTTACCACCCCTTTCTGGCCAAGGCCCAGGGACTCTGGAGCCTAACTCCTTCCCTTGCTTGGATCAGTACCAGCTTTGTACCTAGCACATGAGGGGCAATTGTGGAGAGAGCTTGGAAGTGGGACAGCCTGGGTTGTAATTCTAGGCATAACTCCGGGTTTGCCTCCCTGAGTCCTCGGTTTCCTCTACAGATCTGGGTGCATAATGCTTGGTAATAGGTAGCATTGAGTGAGGGTTTACTAAATTCATTCTAGACACTGAGCAAGGAACTTTATGTGTTTTCCCTACAACACTCCTACAAAACAGATTTTTAAAAACCCTAAAGTGTCATCATGGGAAGACCCTCCTCAGGGGCAGGGGAGTAAGTCCACACTGAGATGGGCCCTTTAAGATTTGGAGGGTTTTTTTTGTTTTGTTTTTAAAGATTTTATTTATTTATTTGAGAGAGAGAGAGAGAGAAAGAGAGAGAGAGAGAGAGAATGCATGAGCAGAGGTGTGGTGGGGTAGGGGAGAAGCAGAGGCAGAGGGAAAAGCAGACACCAGGTGAGCAGGGAGACTGATACAGGGCTCACAGGGCTTGATCCCAGAATCCTTGGATCATGACCTGAGCCTGAGCCAAAGGCAGTCCCTTAATCTACTGACCCACTCAGGCACCCCAGGATTTGGAGTTTTGACCTTCAATTCTATGGCCAAGCAATCTTTGACAAAGCAAGAAAGAATATCCAATGGAAGAAAGACAGTCTCTTCCACAAATGGTCTCAACGAAGGTACATTGGACAGCCACATGCAGAAGAATGAAACTGGACCACTTCCTCATACCATAATACCACAATAAACTTAAAATGGATGAAAAACCTACATGTGAGCTAGGAATTTATCAAAACTGTGGAGGAGAACAAAGGGAGCAACCTTTTTGATCTCAGCCACAACAATGTCTTCCTAGACATGTCTTTAAAGGCAAGGGAAACAAAAAGATAAATGAACTCTTAGGACTTCATTGGGATAAAAAGTTTTTGCACAGCAAAGGAAACAAAACTAAAATGCAACAGATGGAATGGGAGAAATTATTCACAAAGTACATATCAGATAAAGGACTACTATCCAAAATCTATAAAGAACTTATTAAACGCAACATCCCCAAAACAAGAAATCCTGTCAAGAAATGAGCAGAAGACATGTGGAGATATTTCTCCAAGAAAGACATAAAAATGACAGAGACTCATGTAAGGATGCTCAACATCACTCTTCGTTAGGGATACACAAATCAAAACCACAGTGAGATACCACCTCACACCAGTCAGAATGGGATAATTAACAATTCAGGAAACAAAAGATGTTGGCAAGGATGCAGAGAAAGGGAATCCCTCTTATACTCTTGGTGGGAATGCAGTACAGCCACTGTGGAAAAAAGCCAGAGGTTCTCAAGAAGTTAAAAATAGAGCCACCCTTTACTAGGTATTTAGTCAAAGGATACATGCATGGTGATTTTTTTTTCAGTTATTTATTTATTTATTTATTTATTTATTTATTTATTTATTTATTTTTTCAGCATAACAGTATTCTTTGTTTTTGCACCACACCCAGTGCTCCATGCAATCCGTGCCCTCTCCAATACCCACCACCTGGTTCCCTCAACCTCCCACCCTCCGCCACGTCAAACCCCTCAGATTGTTTTTCAGAGTCCATAGTCTCTCATGGTTCACCTCTCCTTCCAATTTCCCCCAACTCCCTTCTCTCTAACTCCCCTTGTCCTCCATGCTATTTGTTATGCTCCACATGGTGCATGGTGATTTTAAGGACACATGTACTCCAATGTTTATAGCAACATGTCCACAATAGTGCAAATATGGAAAGAGCCCAGATCAGCAGATGAATGGATAAAGAAAAAGTATATATATATATATATATATATATATATATATATATATATATAATGGAATATTACTCATCCATCAAAAAGAAATGAAATCGTGCCATTTACACTGACGTGGATGGAACTATTATACTAAGCAAAATAAGTCAGTCAGAGAAAGACAAGTACTGTGTGATTTCTCTCATATGTGGTGAAGGTAAGGAAAAATAAGATAAAAACAGAGAGAGAGACAAACCATAAGAGACTCTTAAGTACAGAGCACAAATTAAGGTTGCTTGAGGTCAGGTGGTTGGGAAGTTGGGGTAATTAGGTGATGGGCATTAAGGAGGACCTTGATGTAATGAGCCCTGGATGTCATACACAAGAATGATTTACTGATTTTACCCTTGAAATTCATAATACATATATGTTAACTAAATTGAATTAAAAAAATTAAAAACAAACCAAAACAAAAACAAACAAACAAAAAAAAGAAATAAGTAAATAAAGAAAATAAATCACATGGGGAAGGAAAAAAAATGGAGTTTTGAATCCCAGCCACATGCCAGAGATTAAATGCAGAACACTGGAGCCCAGTGTGCCAACAGCCTTGCACATAGAAGGGGTGAGGGCAAGGATCTGATGGAGGCCTAGGACACAAAATGGAGATTATTTGCTTTTCTATGAGGGCTTCCTGAACAGTGGTAGGCAAGGGATACCCTCCCCTAGATGAGAACGTGGAGTGGCACCACTTTCCCCCTTGTCACCAACATGATTAGACTTCAGTGAGTAACACAGCACCCCTAGTGTTGGCGGGAGATGCTTACACCAAACCTTGCTACCCTGCTCCTGTCAGGGGCATCTTTACTAGGGCAGGTCTGACTGTGAGCCAGCACAGTGGATCTCTCCCTCAGAAGATGAACGCAGTCCCCCTGCATGTACCAAGTCTGCTGACCATAGAGTGCTCCAAAGAATCAGTACAGTTCTGGTGGAAATAGGACCAGGCTTTCGTTCTTTCTATTATTTTCAATTTTTCTTTTTGTCTTTTTTTCCCCTTTGGAATCAGGCTTATGGTGTTTGTTTTGCTGTTGTTGTTGTTTTTGTTTCCTTTAATCTTTTTTTTTGTTAATAAGGCTTCTTTTTTTTTCTTTTTCTTTGGACACAGGCTTATAGGTTTTATTTGTTTGGTTATTTGTTTTCAAAGAGTTCAGAATAATGATTATCAAGGAGCTAGTTGGGCTTGAAAAAACCATGAATGATACTACAGAATCCCTTTCTGAAGATATAAAATCCCTTTCTGGAGAAATAAAAGAACTAAAATCTAACCAAGTTGAAATTAAAGAAAAGCTACTAATGAGGTGCGATAAAAAATGGAGGCTCTTACTGCTAGGATTAATGAGGCAGAAGAGAGAATTAGTGATAAAGGAGAACAAATGATGGAGAAAAAAGATGCTGAGAAAAAGGGAGATAAGCAACTACTGGACCATGAGGGGAGAATTCGAGAGAGAAGTGATACCATGAGATGAAACGATATCAGAATAATTTGGATCCCAGGAGAAAAAGAAAGTGAGAGAGGGGCAGAAGGTATATTGGACCAAATTACAGCAAAGAATTTCCCCAATTTGGCGAAGGGAACAAGCATCAAAATCCAGGAAGCACAGAGATCCCTCCTCAAAATCAATAAAAGTAGGTCCATACCCTCTCATCTAATAGTAAAACTTACAAGTCTCAGTGACAGAGCTCAGGACAAGCAGTCTGTAACATACAACAGTAGAAATATTAAATTGGCAACAAAACTATCCACAGAGACCTGGCAGGCCAGAAAGGACTGGCATGATATATTCAGAGCACTAAACGAGAAAAATATGCTGCCAAGAATAGTATACCAAGCTAGGCTGTCACTGCAAACAGGAGACATAAAAAGCATCTGGGACAAACAAAGACTAAAAGAATTTGCAAACACCAAAAGAGACCTACAGGAAATTTTAAAAGGGGTCCTCTAAGCAGAGAGAGAGCCTAGAGGTAACAGACCAGAAAGGAACAAGACAATTTACAGTAACAGTCTCCTTACAGGAAGTACAATGGCACTAAATTCATATCTTTCAATAGCTACCCTGAATGTAAATATTTATTTCTTTTATTTTATTTTTAAGTTAACATATAATGGGGATTATTTGCTTCAGGGGTACAGGGCTGTGAATGCCCCAGTCAAAAGACACAGGGTATCAGAATGGATAAAAAAAAACAAGACTCATCGATATGCTGCTGTGAGAAACTCATTTTAGAACCAAAGACTCCTCCAGATTTAAAGTGAGGGAGTGGAAAACAATTTACCACGCTAATGAACATCAAAAGAAAGCTGGGGTGGCAATTCTTATGTCAGATAAATTAGATTTTAAGCCAAAGACTAAAATAATAGATGAGGAAGGAGGCTACATCATGGTCCAGCCAACAAGAAGATCTAACAATTTTAGATATCTATGCCCCTAACGTGGGAGCAGCCAATTATATAAACCAATGAATAACAATATCAAAGAAACACATCGGCAATAATACAGTAAGAGTAGGGGACTTTAACACCCCCCTCACTGAAAAGTTCGGATCAACAAGGAAATAAGGGTTTTAAATGACACACTGGACCAGATGGACATCCCAGATATATTCAGAACATTCCATCCCAAAGAAGCAGAATACACTTTTTTCTCTAATGCCCATGGAACGTTCTCCAGAATAGATCACATCTATCTATAGGTCACAAATCAGGCCTCAACCAGTAGCCAAAATATTATAATCATTCCCTGAATATTTTCAGACCTCAATGTTTTGAAACTAGAACTCAACCACAAAAGGAACGTTGGAAAGAACCCAAATACATGGAGGCTAAAGAACATCCTACTAAAGACTGAATGGAAATAAAAAGAAAAAAAGAAATGAAAACACTGCTGTTCAAAATCTTTGGGACACAGCAAAGGTGCTCCTGAGAAGAAAGTATAGAGCAATACAAACCTTTCTCAAGAAGCAAGAAAGGGGGGCACCTGGGTGGCTCAGTGGGTTAAGCCTCTGCCTTCGGCTCAGGTCATGATCTCAGCGCTCTGGGATCGAGCCCGGCATCGGGCTCTCTGCTCTGCGGGGAGCCTGCTTCCTCCTCTCTCTCTCTCTGCCTACCTCTCCTGCCTCTCTGCCTACCTGTGATCTCTATCTGTCAAATAAATAAATGTCTTAAAAATTTATAAAAAAAAAAAGAAGCAAGAAAGGTCTCAAGTACACAACCTAACCCTACACCTAAAGGAGCTGGAGAAAGAACAGCAAAGGAAGCCTAAACCCAGCAGGAGAAGAGAAATAATAAAGATCAGAGCAAAAAATCAATGAAATAAGAACCAAAAGAATAGTAGAACAAATCAGCAAAACTAGGAGCTTGTTCTTTGAAAGAATTAATAAGATAGATAAACCCCTGGCCAGACTTCTCAAAAAGAAAAAAGAAAGGACCCAAATTAATAAAATCGTGAATGAAAGAGGAGAGAGCACAACTAACACCAAGGAAATACAAACAATTATAAGAACATATTATGAGCGACAATACACCAGCAAATCTGACAATCTGGAAGAAATGGATGCATTCCTAGAGATGTATAAACTACCAAAACTGAACCAGGAAGAAAGTGAAAACCTGAACAGACCCATAACCAGTAAGGAGATTGTAGCAGTCATCAAAAATCTCCCAAACAAACAAGAGCCCAGGGCCAGACAGCTTCCCAGGAGAATTCTACCAAATATTTAAAGAAGAATTAATACCTAGTCTCCTGACACTGTTCCAAAAAATAGAAATGGAAGGAGAACTTCCAAACTCCTTTTATGAGGCCAGCATTCCCTTGATCCCCAAACCACAAAGACCCCTTCAAAAAGGAGAATTACAGACCAATGTCCTTGATGAACACAGATGAGAAAATTCTCACCAAAATAGGAGCCAATAGGATCCAACAGTACATTAAAAGGATTATTCACCATGACCAAGTGGGATTTATTCCTGTGTTGCAAGCTTAGTTCAACATCTGCAAATCACTCAATGTGATACATTACATTAATAAAAGAAAAAATGAGAACTGTATGATATTCTCAATAGATGCTGAAAAAGCATTTGACAAAGTACAGCATCCTTTCCTGATCAAAACTCTTCACAGTGTAGGGACAGAGGGTACATATCTCAATATCATCAAAGCCATCTATGAAAAACCCACAGTGAATATCATTCTCAATGGAGAAAAACTGAGAGCTTTTCTGCTAAGGTCAGGAACATGGCAGGGATGCCCATTATCACCACTGTTATTCAACATAGTACTAGAAGTCCTAGCCTCACCAATAAGGCAACAAAAAGATGTAAAAGACATCTGAATTGGCAAAAAAGAAAGTCAAACTCTTGCTCTTTGCAGATGATATGATACTTTATGTTGAAAACCCAACAGACTCCACTCTGAAACTGCTAGAATGTATACAGGAATTCAATACAGTGTCAGTGTCAAAATCAATGCACAGAAATCAGTTGTATTTCTATACACCAACAGCAAGACAGAATAAAGAGAAATTAAGGAATCAATTCCATTTACAATTGCACCCAAAACCATATGATACTTAGGAATAAATCTAACCAAAGAGACAAAGAATCCATACTCAGAAAACTATAAAGTACTCATGAAAGAAATTGAGGAAAACACAAAGAATGGGAAAACTTTCTGTGCTCATGGATTGGAAGAACAAATATTGTGAAAATGTCTATGCTATGTAAAGCATTCTATGCATTTAATGCAAACCCTATCAAAATATCATCAATTTTTTTCAAAGAAATGGGATAAATAACCCCAACATTTATGTGGAACCAGAAAAGACCCTCAATAGCCAGAGGAATGTTGAAAAACAAAGCCAAAGTTGGTGGCATCACAATTCCATGCTTCAAGCTCTATTACAAAGTTGTAAGCATCAAGACAGTAAGGTACTGGTACAAAAACAGATACATAGATCAATGGAGCAGAATAGGGAGCCCAGAAATGGACCCTCAACTCTATGGTCAACTCATCTTCAAAAAAGCAGGAAAGAATGTTCAATGGAAAAAAGACAGTCCCTTCAACAAATGGTCTTTGGAAAATTGGGCAGCCACATGCAGAAGAATGGAACCGGACCATTTCCTTACACCAAACACTAAAATAGACTCAAAATGGATGAGAGTCCTCAATGTGAGACAGGAATCCATCAAAATTCATGAGGAGAACACAGGCAGAAACCTCTTCGAGCTCAGCTGCAGCAAATTCCTCCTAGAAACAGCGCCAAAGGCAAGGGAAGCAAGTGCAAAAATGAACTATGGGGATTTCATCAAGACCAAAATCTTTTACACAGCAAAGGTAACAGTCAACAAAACCAAAAGACAACCGACAGAATGGGAGGAGATATTTGCAAATGACATATCAGATAAAGGGCTAGTATCCAAAATCTGTAAAGAACTTATCAGACTCAACACCCGAAGAAAAAAGAATGCAATCAAGAAATGGGCAGAAGACGTTTCTGCAAAGAAGGCATCCAAATAGCCAACAGACACATGAAAAAGTGTTCAACATCACTTGCAGTCACAAACACAATACAAACCAAAACCAAAACCACAGTGAGATATCACCTCACACCAGTCAGAATGGCTAAAATTTGCAACTCAGGAAACAATAGATGCCAGGAAGGTTGTGGAGAACCGGAACCCTCTTATACTGTTGGTGGGAATGCAAGCTGGTACAACTACTCTGAAAAAACAGTGTGGAGGTTCCTCAAAAAGTTGGCAATAGAGCTACCCTATGACCCAGCAATTGCATTACTAGGTATTTACTCTAAAGATACAAATGTAGTGATCCGAAGGGGCACATGCACCCAAATGTTTATAGCAGCAATGTCCACAACAGCCAAATGATGAAATGAACCTAGATGTCCATCAACAGATGAATGGATAAAGAAGAGTGGTGTGTGTGTGTGTGTGTGTGTGTGTGTGTGTGTGTGTGTATATATATATATATATATATATATATATATATATATATGATAGAAAACTTTGCAGGCATCAAAAATGGCATCCGAAATCTTGCCATTCACGACCTGGATGGAACCAAAGGGTATTATGCTAAGGGAAATATGTAAATCAAAGAAAGATAATTATCATATCATCTCTCTGATATGGGAAATTTTTTTTTAAGATTTTATTTATTTATTTGACAGACAGAGATCACAAGTAGGCAGAGAGGCAGGCAGAGAGACAGGAAGGGAAGCAGGCTCCCTGCTGAGCAGAGAGCCCGATGCGGGACTCGATCCCAGGACCCGGAGATTATGACCTGAGCCGAAGGCAGCAGCTTAACCCACTGAGCCACCCAGGCGCCCCTCTGATATGGGAAATTTGAGAGGAAGGGCAGGGGGTCTTGGAAGGAAGGGAGGGACAAAAAGAAACATGATGGGCCGGGGAGGGAGACAAACCATGAGAGACTCCTAATCTCAGGAAACAAACTGAGGGTTGCTGAGGGATGGGGGTAGGGATAAGGTGGCTGGGTTATGGACTTCGGGGAGGGTATGTGCTATGGTGAGTGCTCTGAATTGTGTAAGACTGATGATTCACAGACTTGTACCCCTGAAGCAAAAACTACATTATATGTTAATAAAATTCTTTTTAAAAGACCCAATGATATGCTGCTGGCAAGAGACTCACTTCAGACCGAAAGAAACCCTGAGACTGAAAGCAATGGAGAACCAGTTATCATACTATTGGACATTAAAAAAAAAAAAGAGCCAGGGTAGCCATACCTACAGCAGACAAACTAGATTTTAAAGCGAAGAGGTTTATAAGAGATGAACAAGGGCACTATATCATAATAAATGGGTTTATCCAACAAGAAGATCTAACCATTGTAAATATTTATACGCCCCTCTTGGGAGCAGCCAAATATATCAATCAATTAATAACAAGCTTAAAGAAACTCATCAATAATAGTGCAATAAGAGTAGGGTACTTTAATACCCTACTCACAGCAATGGACAGATCATCTAAGCAGAAAATCAACAAGGAAACAAGGGCTTTGAGTGACACACTGGACCAGATACACATAACAGTTCTATTCAGAGATTTTCATCCTGAAGCAGCAGAATACACATTCTTTTCAAGTGCACATGGGACACTCTCCAGAACAGATGGAATACTGAGTCGCAAAACAGGCCTCAACTAGTACAAAAAGAGTGAGATCATACCATGCATAATTTCAGACCACAACACGAGGAAACTTGAAGTCGACCACGAGAAAAAAAAAACTTTGGAAGGACCACAAATACACAGAGGTTAAGAACAGTCTACTTAAGAATGAATGGGTTCACCAGGAAATTAAGGAAGAAATAAAATATATACATGGAAGCAAATGAACATGAAAACACGACAGTCCAAAACTGACCACTAAAGGTGGTCAAAAGTGGGAAGTATATAGCAATCCAGGCCTTCCTCGAGAAGCAAGAAGAGTCTCAAATACACAACTTAACCTTAACCTAATGGAGTTCGTGGTTTGGGGCACAGCAAATAAAGCCTAGAACCAGCAGAACAAGGGAAATAATAAAGATTAGAGCAGAAATAAATGATATAGAAAATTTTTAAAACCACTGTAGAGTATATCAATGAAACTAGGAGCTGGTTCTCTGAAAGAATCAACAAAATTGATAATCCCTGACTCAGGTGTATCAAAAGAAAAGAGAAAGAACCCCCCCAAAAATAAAATGACAAATGAAAAGCGAGTTATCACAACCAACACCACAGAAATACAAACAAGTATAAGAGAAGATTATGAGCAACCATAGGCCAACAAATTGGGCAATCTGGAAAAAATGGACAAGTTCCTAGAAACATATAATCTACCAAAACTGAAACAGGAAGAAATAGAAGATTTGAATGGACTCATAGCTAGTGAAGAAATTGAATCAGCAATCAAAAATCATCTAACGAGCAAGAGCCCAGAGCCAGATAACTTCCCAAGGGAATTCTACCAACATTTAAGGAAGAGTTAATAGCTATCCTTTTGGAACTGTTCCAAAAATTAGATGTGGAAGGAAAACATCCAAACTCATTCTGTGAGGCAATGATTATTTTGATTCCAAAGCCAGACAAAGACCCCACTAAAAAAGGAGGATTACAAACCAATATCCTTGACAAACACAGGTACAAAAGTTCTCAACAAGTAACTAGGAAATTGAATTCAATGGTCCATTAAAGAATTATTCACACGATCAACTGGGATTTATTCCTGGACTGTAGGGGTGGTTCAGAATCTGCAAATCAATCAATGTGCTACACCCCATTTATAAAGGAAAGGATAAGACACATATGATCCTCTCAACAGGTGCAGAAAAAGCATTTGACAGCATCCTTTCATGATAAAAACCCTCAAGAAAGTAGGGATAGAAGGAACATACGTCAGCATCTTAAAAACCATAAGGGAAAGACACACAAGTAATACCATCCACAATGGGGAAACAGCTTTTCCTCTAAGGTCAAAACATGACAGGTCTAAGGTCTACTCTCACCACTGTTGTTCAACATAGTACTGGAAAATATGACAGCTCTAAGGTCTACTCTCACCACTGCTGTTCAACATAGTACTGGAAGTCTGAGCCTTGGTAATCAGACAACAGAAAGAAATAAAAGGCATCCAAATGGGCAAAGAAGAAGTCAAACTGACTCTTTGCAGATGACATTACACTCTATGTCAAAACCCAAAAAGATCCTTTACCTCTTTGGTTAGGTTTATTCCCAGGTATCTTATGTTTTTTGGTGCTATAGTAAATGGAATCGATTCTCTAATTTCCCTTTCTGTATTTTCATTGTTAGTGTATAAGAAAGCCACTGATTTCTGTACATTGACTTTGTATCCTGCCACGTTACTGAATTGCTGTATGAGTTCTAGTAGCTTGGGGGTGGAGTCTTTTGGGATTTCCATATAAAGAATCATGTCATCTGCAAAGAGAGAGAGTTTGACTTCTTCATTGCCAATTTGGATACCTTTTATTTCTCTTTGTTGTCTGATTGCTGTTGCTAGGACTTCTAATACTATGTTGAACAAGAGTGGTGAGAGTGGGCATCCTTGTCGTGTTCCTGATCTCAACGGGAAGGCTGCAAGCTTTTTCCCATTGAGGATGATATTTGCTGTGGGTCTTTCATAGATAGATTTTATGAAGTTCAGGAATGTTCCCTCTATCCCTATACTTTGAAGCGTTTTAATCAGGATCGGATGCTGGATTTTGTCAAATGCTTTTTCTGCATCAATTGAGAGGACCCTGTGGCTTTTCTCTCTTCTCATATTAATTTGTTCTATCACATTGATTGATTTGCGAATGTTGAACCATCCTGGTAGCCCAGGAATGAATCCCACCTGGTCATGGTGGATAATCTTTTTAATGTGCTGTTGGCTCCTGTTTGCTAGGATCTTGTTGAGAATCTTAGCATCCATATTCATCAGTGATATTGGTCTGAAAGTCTCCTTTTTGGTAGGGTCTTTGCCTGGTTTGGGGATCAAGGTAATGCTGGCTTCATAGAAAGAATCTGGAAATTTTCCTTCTGCTTCAATTTTTTGAAACAGCTTCTGGAGAATAGGTGTTATTTCTTCTTTGAAAGTTTGGAAGAATTCCCCAGGGAATCCATCAGGTCCTGGGCTCTTGTTTTTTGGGAGGTTTTTGATCACTGCTTCAATCTCGTTACTAGATATTGGTCTATTCAGGTTGTCAATTTCTTCCTGGTTCAATTTTGGGAGTTTATAGTTTTCCAGGAATGCATCCATTTCATCTAGGTTGCTTAGTTTATTGGCATATAACTGTTGATAATAACTTCTGATGATTGTTTCTACGTCCTTGGCGTTAGTTGTGATCTCTCTCTTTTTGTTCATAATTTTATTAATTTGGGCTTTCTCTCTTTTCTTTTGGATTAGTGTGGCCAATGGTTTATTGATCTTATTGATTCTTTCAAAAAACCAGCTTCTAGTTTCATTGATACGTTCTACTGTATCTCTCGTTTCTACCTCTTTGATCTCAGCTCTAATCTTGATTATTTCCCTTCTTATGTGTGGAGTTGGTTTGATTTGCTGTTGATTCTCCAGTTTTTTAAGGTGTAGAGACAGCTGGTGTGTTCTGGATTTTTCAATTTTTTTGAGGGAGGCTTGGATGGTTATGTATTTCCCCCTTAGGCCTGCCTTTGCTATATCCATTAGGTTTTGGACCTAAGTGTCTTCATTCTCATTGGTTTCCATGAATTGTTTCAGTTCTTCTTTGATCTCCTGGTTGATCCAAGCATTCTTAAGCAAGGTGGTCTTTAGCTTCCAGGTGTTTCAGTTCCTTCCAAACTTTGAAAAAATGTTCATCATCACTAGCGATCAGGGAGATTCAAATTAAACCACATTGAGATATCACCTTACACCACTTAGAATGGCCAATATTATCAAGACAGGAAACAACATGTGTTGGAGGGGATGTGGAGAAAAGGGAACCCTCTTACAATGTTGGTGGGAATGCAAGTTGGTGCAGCCAATTTGGAGAACAGTGTGGAGATTCCTCAAGAAATTAAAAATAGAGCTTCCCTATGACCCTGCCATTGCACTACTGGGTATTTACCCCAAAGATACAGATGGAGTGAAAAGAAGGGCCATCTGTACCCCAATGTTTATAGCAGCAATGGCCACGGTCTCCAAACTGTGGAAAGAACCAAGATGCCCTTCAACGGACGAATGGATAAGGAAGATGTGGTCCATATACACTATGGAGTATTATGCCTCCTTCAGAAAGAATGAATACCCAACTTTTGTAGCAGCATGGACGGGACTGGAAGAGATTATGCTGAATGAAATAAGTCAAGCAGAGAGATTCAATTATCATATGGTTTCACTTATTTGTGGAGCATAACAAATAGCATGGAGGAAAAGGGGAGATGGAGAGGAGAAGGGAGTTGAGGGAAATTGGAAGGGGAGATGAACCATGAGAGACTATGGACTCTGAAAAACAATCTGAGGGGTCTGAAGGGGCAGGGGGTGGGAGGTTGGGGGAACCAGGTGGTGGGTATTGGAGAGGGAATAATTGCTTGGAGCATTGGGTGTGGTGCAAAAACAATGAATACTATTACGCTGAAAATAAATTTAAAAAAAATTTTTAAAAAAGAGTCCACCAAAAAGTTGTGAGAACTGGTACATGAATTTGGCAAAGTCTCAGCATATAAAATCAATGTATAGAAGTCTGCTGAATTTCTATACACCATAATGAAGCAGCAGAAAGAGAAATCAAGGAATCAATCCCATTTACAATTAGATCGAATACCATAAGATATCTAGGAAGGGGTAAACGATCTGAAAACTATAAAACACTTATGAGAAAATTAAAGAAGACACAAAGAAATGGAAAGCAATCTCTATCAAAATACCACCAGCCTTTTCCCCAGAGCTAGAACAAACAATACCAAAATTCGTATGAAACCAGAAAAGACCCTCAATAGTCAAAGTAATGTTGAAAAAGAAAAGCAGAAGGAGACATCACAATCCCAGACTTCAAGCTGTCATCATCAAGACAGTATGGTACTGGCACAAAAATAAACACAGGGATCAATGGAACAGAATAGAGAACCCAGAAATAGACCCACAATTATGTGACCAACTGGTTGACAAAGCAGGGTGACCTATCCATGGGAAAAAGACAGTCTCTTCAACAAATGATGTTGGGAAAACTGGACAGTGACATGCAGAAGAATGAAACTGGACCACTTTCTTACACCACACACAAAAGGAAAACTCAAAATGGATGAAGCACTTAAGGTAAGACAAGAAACCATCACTTTCTTAGAAGAGAAAACAGGCAGCAACCTTTTTGACCTCAGCCACATCAACTTCTTCCTAGACACATCTCCAGATGCAACAGGAAGAAAAACCAAAATTCTACCTATTGGACCTCATCAAGATAAATCCTCTGCACAGAGAAGAACACAATAAACAAAACTAAAAGACCATCAGTAGAATGAGAGAAGATATTTGCCACTGTCTTATCAAATAAAGGGCTACTATCCAAAGTCTATAAAGAACTTCCCAAAGTCTACGTCCATAAAGCAAAAAAATCCAGTCAAGCAATGGACAGAAGACGTGAGCAGGTATTTCTCCAAAGAGGACATACAAATGGCTAACAGACACATGAAATGATGCTCAACATCACTCATCCTCAGGGAAACACAAATCAAAACCACAATGAGATACTATTTCACACCAGTCAGAGTGGCTAAAGAAACAACTCAGGAAACAAGTAGTTTTGGTGAGGCTGCCGAGAGAGGGGAACCCTCTTGCATTCTTGGTGGGAATACAAACTGGTGCAACCACTGTGGAAAACAGTATGGAGGTTCCTCAGAAAGGTAAAAATACAGCCACCCTACAACCCAGCATTTGCACTATTAGATATTTATCCAAGGAAACAAAAATAGTGATGTGAAGGAGCTCATCTACCCCAAATACAAACCTGCTGCCTATAGCAGCGATGTACAAAAGCCAAAATGTGGAAAGATCCTAGATATCCATCAGCAGATGAATGGATAAAGAATTGGTATATATATATATGGAATATTACTCAGCCATCCAAAAGAATGAAGTCTTGCCATTTGCAAGGATGTGGATGAAACTTCAGAGTATTATGCTAAGTGAAATAAGTCTGTTAGTGAAAGATAAATACTGTAAGATTTCACTCATATGTGGAACTTAAGAAACAAAACAGATGAACATAGGGAATGGGAAGGAAAAATAAAATGAAATAAAAACAGGGAGGGAAGCAAACCGTAAGCAACTCTAAACTACAGAAAACGAACTGAGGGGTTGCTGGAGGGGAGGTGGGTGTTGAGAAGGGATAAATGAGTGATGGGCATTAAGGAGGATACCTGTTGTGATGAGGACTGAGTGTAATATGTAAGTGATAAATCACTAAAGTCTACTCTTGAAAATGATATCCACTTTGTGTTAAATAACTTGAATGTAAATTAATTAATTAATTAATTAATTAATCCCATAGTCCTCATGACACAAGTAAGGCACAAAGAGCTTAGCGACCCTGCCCAGTGTCACATTCCTGGTAGGAGTTGGAGCCAGCATTCACCCTAGGGTTGTAGCCCCAGAGACCTTGCTGTGAAGGATTTGTTGAAAACCACCTTCCAGCCCACACATGGTAGCTGCCAAACTTTGCAGGGGACATTTCATGTTTGTTCTATTTGATCCAGTGTTTCCCAGGAGCAGGACTGTATTTCAGGGATCAACCCCACATATTGCTATAAATGCAAGCCTCCCTATGCAGAGCAGTTTTTGTGAGCAAGTATAGAGCACACCACATGGCTAGATGTAGCAGTCATTGAGAATGATGCTCATGGAGATTTATTTAGGATGTGGGTAGAGCTTAGAGGAAAGTAAGGGAAACAGAATGCAGAACTGTCTGCCAAGAATGAGCTCAAGTCTTAGTTGTGCTGACATGGTCAACGTTTATTACCCAGTCAATATCTTTCTCATTCATCTGCTACCCAGACACCCCAACCAAGGAGTCTTTGAAGATGCAACAAAGCAACCTGTGTCTTTAGGCTTCTGAAGTCTGGGACAGAAGGCTGTGCCTTTGATGATGCCCAGTAAATTCTTACTGCATGATGAATGAATGGAGGAGGAAATCAGGATCACATTGGACCATTAGGTCACTGTTTTTTTTTTAATTTAATTTAATTTAATTTTTTCATTGTTGTAAGATTCATTGTTTATGCACCACACCTAGTGCTCCATGCAATACGTGCCCTCCTTAATACCCACCACCAGGCTCACCCACTCCCCATCCTCCTCCCCTCCAAAACCCTCAGTTTGTTTCTCAGAGTCCACAGTCTCTCATAGTTCGTTACCCCCTTTGATTTCCCCCAGCTCACTTTTCCTTTCCTTTTCCCAATGTCCTTCATGTTATTCCTTATGCTCCACTGTAACTGTTCTTCAGAACAATGTATTACTTAAAATATAACTCATGAGAAATTATACTAGTTACCAAGCATGTTTAGATATAGCCTTAAGAAAAACATACACTGGCAACAGGCCTGTGGGGGAGAGGACAATATACATCCTTGAAGCTGAGAAGCTGGGGATGTCCAGTTCAGGGCAGAACACCACCTGCTTCATTTCTCCATTATCTCTCCTTTCCTGGAGAGCACCAGTGGCTAATTAAATGATCCCTTTAAATGTGCTTGCTTAACCATAAACTCTGTACTGCTTAATCAGAATATATTTTGCCTTTCGTCTTGTTTATCTACAAGACATATGATTAATGTGTTGCCTTCTTCAGCAACTTTGTTGATTACTGGCTATATCTAATAATATGGGACTAAGGAGTTGTTCAGGGTGATAGTCTTTTCTACTGTTGTCCCCTGCTCCCTTTCTCTTGCAGCTGACTTGTTTGTGCCTCATTCTTTTCCTGTGCGCTGTCAGGAAGTGGCACTCCACAAGTAAGTGAAACCATATAATTGACTTTTTCTGCTTGACTTATTTCACTCTGCACAATCTCCTCCAGTTCCCTCCGTGTTGATACAAAAGTTGGGTATTCATCCTTTCTGATGGAGACATAATATTCCATTGTATATATGGACCATATCTTCTTCATCAATTCATCTGTTGAAAGGCATCTTGGTTCTTTCCACGGTTTGGCAATTGTGGCCATTGCTTCTATGAACACTGGGGTACATATGGCCCTTCTTTTCACTACATCTGTAGCTTTGGGGTAAATACCCAGTAGTGCACTGTCTTAAAGAGACTAGGTTCAGTTTGGGTTGCCACATTTTAGAGGGAATTGAGTATTTTCATTCCTGGAGGCTTCCTGGTTCTGTTAACAGGCCACAGGAAGGCAGAGGAGTGGGTGCAGCCAGTCCCCAAGGTGGCAGCTTGAAGGAATTACTACTGTGGGTAGAGAATGCCAGGCATTCCTGTTTCTGGGACTGATAACATTGGGTTGGATGCTGATGGAATATATCATACCTTGTTGTCTTGTACTCCCCTATAAGGACTGCACGTCCCAGCCAAAAGGTTTTCAATCCTGAATAATTTTTTGTTTTACCCACCCAATTGAAGACACAGAGCTCTCATGTTTTTTCTTGCGTGGGGACATTGTGTAGCAGGACTTTCTAACTGGAATGTGCTATAAATCATTCTGAGGAAGTGAGGGTTCCTGACCCAGTACTCTGCTTGGTGTTGACATGCAGTAAAGCTTCCAAAATATTTTCTCAATATTTGCATAGCATTTCCAAAGCACAGACATAACCACTGTACAATTTATTAACCTTAATTTACAGACAAGAAAACTAAGACCCAGGGACTTAGTTTACTTTGTCAAGGTCCTGAAGAAAGTAAATGTCACAGTTAGGACCATGACCTCAAATTTGTACTCCAGTCTTGCTAGTGCCAGATGCCATTTTTATGTATAATGCTTACTCTGTGTTGGCATGATGCCAGAGCTTTCATATATTCTCTACCTAAATTTTTAAAACATCCTATCTTATAGTACAACCACCCTCTGAATGCTCTCCAGCCTCATCTCAGGCCACCGTCCCACCAGGTGGCAGCTCCTGGAGGACACCATTATTTATACTGTCCCAGAGTTTGCTTGCTTTTTTTTTTTATTTTATTTTTTCAGTGTTGCAAGAGTCATTGTTTATACACCACACCCAGTGCTCCATGCAGTACATGCCCTCTTTAATACCCACCACCAGTCTCACCCAATCCCCCCTTCCAAAACACTCAGCTTGTTTCTCAGAGTCTATAGTCTCCCATGGTTCATCTCCCCCTCCAATTTCCCCCAATTCAGTTTTCCTTTCCTTTTCCTAATGTCCTCCGTGTTATTCTGTATGCTCCACAAGTAATGAAACCATATGATAATTGGCTTTCTCTGCTTGACTTATTTCACTCAGCATAATCTCTTCCAGTCCCATCCATGTTGATACAAAAGTTGGGTATTCAGAGGAGTCAAGATGGTGGAAAACTAGCAGGCTGAGATGATATCAGGCAGCAGGAGATCAGCTCAATAGGTTATCAAACCATTATGAACACCTACAAATCCAATAGGAGATTGAAGAGAAGAAGAGCAGCAATTCTAGAAACAGAAAATCGACCAGTTTCTGAAAGGTAGGCCCATTGGAGAAGTTAATCCCAAGTGACAGGAAGAGAGACTGTGGGGGGAGGGGCTGGCTCGGGCAAGTGGTGGAGCAATGGAGCACAAAGTCAGAACTCTTAAATGTCTGCTCCACTGAGGGTCATTGCTCCAGACGCTAAGCTGGGGTGAAGTCCACGTGGGGACAGCGTGGTCTTAGGTCCCGTAGGGTCACAGAAGGATCGGGGGTGTCTGAGTGTTGCAGAGCTCACAGGTATTAGAGTGGGGAAGCTGGCTACAGAGATAGAGCTGAGGAGTGAGCTCTCAACTCGGGGTTACCTTAAACTGTGATTTGTGGCACAGTAAGGCAACTACTCTTTGAGCAGGGACCCCACAAGATCCAGGGAGACCCCCCACCCCAGGAAAAGAACAGGGCTCTCTTCTCCCTGAAATCCTATGACTTACATGCTATGACACAAGGTTGACTATTTGTACCACATGTCTGGTTTCTGCGCAGGATATAAGACAAGAAAGAAAAATCTGACACCCATGTGCACACATGCATAATCATATTCATAACAAAGCAGGAAAATGCTAGAAATAATTACCCTCTTTATTTCTATAACCTAGGACATGGCCATCCTTAGCATTTATAACAGCCTTCTTCCACTATCCATTCGGTTGTTTTCTTTGCCCTGTGGAAGCACCTCAACCGGTTGTGCTTTTTGCCTGGTGCCATGACCCAGACCCTCACTCTTAAAGGGTCTGGGCCATTACTAGTCTTGCCTGAATTGGGCTGTGGCATTTTCCCATTTACTCTCATGACAGGGCAAGGTAGTTCTCTGAGATGCCTATGTATTTCCTCCATTTCAAGCATATTTTTTCTTACCTTCATGGTAAGGAAACTGGCAATTTCCCCCTTGGTAATCAGGATAGATCCAGTACAGTCACTGCTTCTGAGTTAGACCCATGAGGAGACCAAAGTGTCCAAGAGTTATCTTCATGTAGTCATTCTTGTGTCTCCTGGTGGAAGCACCCTTACTTTTGGATATAAGACCACTAGGACAATACAGCACAAGGTTACAGGGATAACTTCTCCATATTTTGCTTATCAGATCACTAGGGGTAAAAATGAGTGGTGTTGCTCCTATTTCTATCCCTTATGTACTGGATGGGTGATTCCTGTTTATGGGAGAAACAACCCCATATATTGGACATTGATTTAAAGCAAATACAGCCTCCTGGAGAGCCTTCCTTCAACCCTGCACGTTATTGCCACCTAGCTGGTGCCGTACACCCAAACCTATCTTGAGGTTATTTCTCTGGTTCTGAAATGCCTAGGTAGAACGGATATCCTCCCCAACTGGCAAAGAAGACTCAGTAGAATATAGGGGTTTGATGGCTCCAGCTTCATGGGGCTCTTCCCATATGTCCCCATTCCAGTTTTTCAGTGTTCTCATTGTAACAAAAGATACCCTGAAAGATATGGAATTCTTTTGCTAATTCAGACACCGGCATGATGATATCTGTGTTTAGTTTCAGAATCTGGGCCCTGGCTAAAGCTTGTTGCTATGGGTCAGAGTGATCTTCAGTGCAGACATAGAAGCTTTCAGGTTATTTATTTATCTATTTATTTGTCTGAGAATTTGAATCCTCCAGATTGCTCTTCCCTTTTCACACTTTCTCCAGTACAACACGGACATCCACTCAATCTTCTTATGCTCTTTAGTTTAACTAACATGTTTTAAGGCATCTAATACTTGGTCACCAGAACCTTGCCTTTTGCAAGACTTTGATTAGCAGCAGAAATGGTGCAGTCTTGTGTATTGCAACATCAGGCTCTGGGCTACCAGTGCTCTTTACCATTAGGAACAGAGTCATTAGTCCCTTTCCAAATAATCCTATTAGAAAACCAATTCATGAAACCTAGAACTAAGTCAGAAAACTTAAGATTCTGTTTCTCTAGAGTCATTCTTGGTACCAAAATTTATATTAGTCAGAGTACTACCAGAAAAAGAAAAACCAGTAGAATAGATAGCTGCCTGTCCAGCAAGAAAACGACAGACCCAGAAGGACAGTGTATCTGAGCCTCACTTGCTGTCCAGCCAGTAGCTTTCTTGTATTCTCCTGTCTTAACACTGATCAGCTTAACTAAGAAAGGGGACTAAAGGGCTAAGTTCTAGTTGATGGGATGCCTGACTGAGTGAGGACAGAGCAGGGAAGGGAAGGTCAGGGAAAGATCGTGGTCAGCCAGGACCAGAAGACAGGGATGGGAAGGGCAGGGAAGGTAGGTGCCCCCTAACCAATCCACTGGCAGAAACCCACTCAAAAATCCACATTGGGCATCATGGTATTTCTAAGAGAAAGATGATCATGTCATGCACAGACTGAGAAATTCCCAGAGGAGGCTTCTGGATAAATAAGACATGCATGGACCTTAGCTCCCCAAAATTAGATGCAGGCCCCAGGACTCCTTTCCACATGGTGCCTGAGACCTTTACTTGCAGGAAGCCCCACCCTCTCCCACCAATACTGACCCCATCAGTTGTAAAAAAAAAAAACAAAAAACAAAAAAAATAAAATAAAAACAAACCCTTAGGGAAGTCAGGCTCACAGATGTTCAGGAATGCAAGGGAGTGTCCAAACCTAAGTGCATGGGCATAGGAGGATTGGTGGGCCCAGGATATAACTTTATCCAGGCTCTCTGTCTACTGTATCAGAAATATGACAAAATGGAAGGCCCTTCAGGAGACCACTGTCACCAGCCAGGCCATACGTCCCTGGGCAAAGAAGGCAGGGGACCACCCGACAGACCCTGGGAGCATACTTCTCTGGTCCTGCATCCCTCTCCCAGCCAGTCACAGTCCTATATATCTCTGGGGTCAGTCACCTCTCCAGCCCCAGACTGACTACTGTAAGTCCAAGCCACCCTCTTGCTGTACCTGAGTGAGCTCAACAACCCCAAGCTGGCCAACCTGCTTCAATCCCATTCCTGTCATCAGCCTTCTATCTATGCTGCTCCAAGAAAGATACTTCATTCTCATTAAAGCTATTTTCATGAGAGTGATAACACCAGCTTGCTGTGCAATGCAGAATTCTGCTCAATTCTTCCAGTTATGTCATTTGACACAATTTTCTGAGGCCCTACTATGTGCAGGGAACTGCCTAGACATATCAGGGCATGAGATGGACTGTGTCTTACCCTTTCATTCCATGGGCAGACTGATTAGATTCAACTAAACAATTAAGGAGTGTGAATACACCCAGTAGCAAGTGGCAAGAAGGAAGCAGACATACTGCTATGCGAGATATCAGCAGGGAGTATCTACTTAGAGAGGGAGATCGGACATGACCCCTGGTTGGAGAGGACATTCAAGGGGAAACCTGGAGGATGACAAGCATCTGGCAGTGCAAAGAGCAAGGGACAGCATTCCCAGTAGAGCAAACAGCAAGCACAAAAGCACTGTAGTAAAAAGAAGGGCCAGGGGCACCTGGGTGGCTCAGTGGGTCAAGCCTCAGCCTTTGGCTCAGGTCACGATCTCAGGGGCCTGGGATCAAGCCCGGAATTGGGTTCTGTGCTCAGCGGGGAGCCTGCTTTCTCCTTTCTCTCTGCCTGACTCTCTGCCTACTTGTGATCTCTCTCTCTCTCTCTCTCTGTCAAATAAATAAATAAAATATTTTTTTTTAAAAAAAGGGCCATACGTACCCTAATGTTCATAGCAGCAATGGCCACAATTGCCAAACTGTAGAAAGAGCCAAGATGCCCTTGAACAGATGAATTGATAAAGAAAATATGGTCCATATATACAATGGAATATTATGCCTCCATCAGAAAGGATGAATACCCAACTTTTGTATCAACATGGACAGGACTGGAAGACAGTATGCTGAGTGAAATAAGTGAAGCAGAAAACGCCAATTATCATATGGTTTCACTTACTTGTGGAGCATAAGGAATAACACAGGACATTAGGAGAAGGAAAGGAAAACTGAATTGGGGGAAATCAGAGCGGGAGAGGAACCATGAGAGACTGTAGACTCTGAGAAACAAACTGAGGGTTTTGGAAGGGAAGGGGGTGCGGTGTGGGTGGGCCTGGTGGTGGGTATTAAGGAGGACACGTACTGCATGGAGCACACATGTGGTGTATAAACAATGAATCTTGCAACACTGAAAAAATAAAATTAAGTTAAACAAACAAACCCTGGGGCAGGAAAAAGTAATGGTGTCTTCCAGGAGCTGCCACTTGATGAGACAGTGGCTGAGATGAGGTTGGAGAGCATTCAGAGGGTGGTTGTACTCTAAGATAGGATGCTTTAAAAATTTAGGTAGAGAATATATGTCATGCCAACACAGAGTAAGCATTATACATAAAAATGGCATCCGGCACTAGCAAAACTGGAGTACAAAATTTGAGGCCATGGTTCTAAATGTGACATTTACTTACTTCATGACCTTGACAAAGTCAACTAAGTCCCTGGGCCTTAGTTTTCTTGTCTGTAAAATAAGGTTAATAAAATGTAGAGTGGTTATGTCTGTGCTTTGGAAATCCTATGCAAATATTCAGAAAATATTTTGGAAGCTTTACTGCATGCCAACACCAAGCAGAGTACTGGGTCAGGAACCCTTACTTCCTCAGAATGACTTATAGCTCATTCCAGGTAGAAAGTCCTGCTACACAATATCCCCAGGCAAGAATAAACATGAGAGTTCTGTGTCTTCACTTGGATGGGAAAACCAAGCAAGTATTCAGGATTGAAAACCTTTTGGCTGGGACATGCTGTCTTTTTAGGGGAATAAAAGTCAACAAGGCATGATATATTGCTTCAGCATCCAACTGAATGTTATCAGTCCCAGAAACAGGAATGCCTGGTGTTCTCTTCCCACAGGAGTAATCCCTTCAAGCTGCCACCTTGGGGACTGACTGCACCCACTCCTCTGCCTTCCTGTGACCTGTTAACAGAACCAGGAAGCCTCTAGGAATAAAAATACTCATTTCCCTTTAAAATGTGGCAACCCAAACTGAACCTAGTCTCTTTAAGACAGTGCACTACTGGGTATTTACCCCAAAGCTACAGATGTAGTGAAAAGAAGGGCCATATGTACCCCAGTGTTCATAGAAGCAATGGCCACAATTGCCAAACCGTGGAAAGAACCAAGATGCCTTTCAACAGATAAATTGATAAAGAACATATGGTCCATATATACAATGGAATATTATGCCTCCATCAGAAAGGATGAATACCCGGGGCGCCTGGGTGGCTCAGTGGGTTAAAGCCTCTGTCTTCAGCTCAGGTCATGATCCCGGAGTCCTGGGATCGAGCCCCACATGGGGCTCTCTGCTCAGCAGGGAGCCTGCTTCCCTTCCTCTCTCTCTGCCTGCCTCTCTGCCTACTTGTGATCTCTCTCTCCGTCAAAAAAAAAAAAAAAAAAAAAAAACTTAAAAAAAAAAAAAGAAAGGATGAATACCCAAATTTTGTATCAACACGGAGGGTACTGGAGGAGATTATGCAGAGTGAAATAAGTCAAGCAGAAAAAGTCAGTTATATGGTTTCACTTACTTGTGGAGTGCCACTTCCTGACAGTGCACAGGAGAAGAATGAGGCACAAACAAGTCAAGCCAGCTGCAAGAGAAAGGGAGCAGGAGACAACAGCAGAAAAGACTGTCACCCCAAACAATTCCTTAGTCTAATATGTATTAGATACAGAAAGGAATCAACAAAGGGGCTGAAGATGTGCCTTGTAAATAAACAAGAAGGAAGGCAAAATATATTTGGTTAAGCAGTATAATGTTTATAGTTAAGCAAGCACATTTAAAGGGATCATTTAATTAGCTACCAGTGCTCTGTGGGGAAGGGGAGACAACGGAAAAATGAAGCAGGTGGTGTTCCACCCTGAGTGGGCTGGGCATCCCAGCTGCTCAGCTTCAAGGAAACATATTGTCCTCTCTCCCCCACAGGCTTTTTGCCAGTGTATGTTTTTCATTTTTTTTTTAGATTTTATTTATTTATTTGACAAAGAGAGATCACAAGTAGGCAGAGGCAGGCAGAGAGAGAGAGAGAGGGCGAAGCAGGCTCCCTGCTGAGCAGAGAACCTGATGTGGGGCTCGATTGCAGGACCCTGGGATCATGACCTGAGCTGAAGGCAGAGGTTTTAACCCACTGAGCCACCCAGGCACCCCCAGTGTATGTTTTTCTTAAGGCTATATCTAAACATGATTGGTAACTAGTATAATTTCTCATGGTTATATTTTAAGTAATACTTTGTTCTGAGGACCAGTCATAGTGGAGCATAAGGAATAACATGGAGGACATTAGGAAAAGTGAGCTGGGGGAAATCAAAAGGGGAGATGAACCATGAGAGACTGTGGACTCTGAGAAACAAACTGAGGGTTTTGGAGGGGAGGAGGATGGGGGGTGGGTGAGCCTGGTGGTGGGTATTAAGGAGGGCATGTACTGCATGGAGACCTAGGTGTGATGCATAAACAATGAATCTTGCAACAATGAA
Source organism: Lutra lutra (assembly GCF_902655055.1). Taxonomy (NCBI): domain Eukaryota; kingdom Metazoa; phylum Chordata; class Mammalia; order Carnivora; family Mustelidae; genus Lutra; species Lutra lutra. Next base: position 160,702,852 of record NC_062281.1, read on the forward strand.
AACATTAAATTAAATTTTTTAAAAAGACAGTGACCTAATGGGTCCAATGTGATCCTGATTTCCTCCTCCATTCATTCATCAAGCAGTAAGAATTCACTGGGCATCATCAATGGCAAAGCCCTCTGTCCCAGATTTCAGAAGCCTAAAGACACAGGTTGCTTTGTTGTAATCTTCAAAGACTCCTTGGTTGGGGTGTCCAGATAGCAGATGAATGAGAAAGATATTGACTGGGTAATAAACGTTGATCATCCAGCACAACTAAGACTTGAGCTCATTCTCAGCAGACAGTTCTGCATTCTGGCTTCCTCACTTTCCTCTAAGCTCTACTCACATCATAAAAAATTCTCCATGAGCATCATTCTCAATGACTGCTACATCTAGCCATGTGGTGTGCTCTACACTTGCTCACAAAAACTGCTCTGCATAGGGAGGCTTGCATTTATAGCAATATGTGGGGTTGATCCCTGAAATACAGTCCTGCTCCTGGGAAACACTGGATCAAATAGAACAAACATGAAAAGTCCCCTGCAAAGTTTGGCAATTACCATGTGTGGGCCGGAAGGTGGCTTTCAGCAAATGGTTCGCAGCAATGTCTCTGGATCACTGTGCCTTGGGTGAATGCTGGCTCCAACTCCTACCAGGAATGTGACACTGGGCATGGTCGCTAAGCTCTTTGTGCCTTACTTGTGTCATGAGGACTATGGGATTAATTAATTAATTAATTGTCTGTTAGTTTATTTATTTATTTGTTTTGAATTCAAGTTATTTAATACAAAGTGTATATTGGTTTCAGGAGAAGAATTTAGTGATTTATCACTTACATATAACACCGAGTCCTCATCACAACAGGTATCCTCCTTAATGCCCATCACCCATTTATCCCTTCTCCACACCCACCTCCCCTCCAGCAACCCTCAGTTTGTTTTCTGTGGTTTAGAGTTTCTTACAGTTTGCCTCCCTCTTTGTTTTTATTTCATTTTATTTTTCCTTCCCATTCCCTATGTTCATCTGTTTTGTTTCTTAAGTTCCACATATGAGTGAAATCTTACAGTATTTATCTTTCACTAACAGACTTATTTCACTTAGCATAATACTCTGAAGTTTCATCCACATCCTTGCAAATGGCAAGACTTCATTCTTTTGGATGGCTGAGTAATATTCCATATATATATATACCAATTCTTTATCCATTCATCTGCTGATGGATATCTAGGATCTTTCCACATTTTGGCTTTTGTACATCGCTGCTATAGGCAGCAGGTTTGTATTTGGGGTAGATGAGCTCCTTCACATCACTATTTTTGTTTCCTTGGATAAATATCTAATAGTGCAAATGCTGGGTTGTAGGGTGGCTGTATTTTTACCTTTCTGAGGAACCTCCATACTGTTTTCCACAGTGGTTGCACCAGTTTGTATTCCCACCAAGAATGCAAGAGGGTTCCCCTCTCTCGGCAGCCTCACCAAAACTACTTGTTTCCTGAGTTGTTTCTTTAGCCACTCTGACTGGTGTGAAATAGTATCTCATTGTGGTTTTGATTTGTGTTTCCCTGAGGATGAGTGATGTTGAGCATCATTTCATGTGTCTGTTAGCCATTTGTATGTCCTCTTTGGAGAAATACCTGCTCACGTCTTCTGTCCATTGCTTGACTGGATTTTTTTGCTTTATGGACGTAGACTTTGGGAAGTTCTTTATAGACTTTGGATAGTAGCCCTTTATTTGATAAGACAGTGGCAAATATCTTCTCTCATTCTACTGATGGTCTTTTAGTTTTGTTTATTGTGTTCTTCTCTGTGCAGAGGATTTATCTTGATGAGGTCCAATAGGTAGAATTTTGGTTTTTCTTCCTGTTGCATCTGGAGATGTGTCTAGGAAGAAATTTCTGTGGCTGAGGTCAAAAAGGCTGCTGCCTGTTTTCTCTTCTAAGAAAGTGATGGTTTCTTGTCTTACCTTAAGTGCTTCATCCATTTTGAGTTTTCCTTTTGTGTATGGGGTAAGAAAGTGGTCCAGTTTCATTCTTCTGCATGTCACTGTCCAGTTTTCCCAACACCATTTGTTGAAGAGACTGTCTTATTCCCACGGATAGTTTTCCCTGCTTTGTCAACCAATTAGCCACAAAGTTGTGGGTCTGTTTCTGGGTTCTCTATTCTGTTCCCCTGATCTCTGTGTCTATTTTTTGCCAGCACCATACTGTCTTGATGATGACAGCTTGAAGTCTGGGATTGTGATGTCTCCTTCTGCTTTTCTTTTTCAACATTACTTTGACTATTGAGGGTCTTTTCTGGTTTCATACAAATTTTGGGATTGTTTGTTCTAGCTCTGGGAAAAAGGCTGGTGGTATTTTGATAGAGATTGCTTTCCATTTCTTTGTGTCTTCTTTAATTTTCTCATAAGTGTTTTATAGTTTTCAGATCTTTTATCCCTTTGTTTACGTTGATTCCTAGATATCTTATGGTATTCGATCTAATTGTAAATGGGATTGGTTCCTTGATTTCTCTTTCTGCTGCTTCATTATTGGTGTATAGAAATACAGCAGATTTCTGTACATTGATTTTATTTGCTGAGACTTTGCCAAATTCATGTATCAGTTCTTGCAATTTTTTGGTGAGATCTTTCCGGTTTCTTACATAGAGTATAACGTCATCTGCAAAGAGTCCAAGTTTGACTTCTTCTTTGCCCATTTGGATGCCTTTTATTTCTTTCTGTTGTCTGATAACGAAGGCTCAGATTTCCAGTACTATGTTGAACAACAGTGGTGAGAGTAGACCTTAGACCTGTCATGTTTTGACCTTAGAGGAAAAGCTGTTTCCCCATTGTGGATGGTATTACTTGTGTGTCTTTCCCTCATGGCCTTTATGATGCTGACGTATGTTCCTTCTATCCCTACTTTCTTGAGGGTTTTTATCATGAAAGGATGCTGTCAAATGCTTTTTCTGCACCTGTTGAGAGGATCATATGTTTCTTATCCTTTCTTTTATAAATGGGGTGTAGCACATCGATTGATTTGCAGATTCTGAACCACCCCTACAGTCCAGGAATAAATCCCAGTTGATCGTGTGAATAATTCTTTAATGGACCTTTGAATTCAATTTCCTAGTTACTTGTTGAGAAATTTTGTACCTGTGTTTGTCAAGGATATTATTCTGTAATCCTCCTTTTTAGTGGGGTCTTTGTCTGGCTTTAGAATCAAGGTAATCATTGCCTCATAGACTGAGTTTGGAAGTTTCCCTTCCATGTCTAATTTTTGGAACAGTTCCAAAAGGATAGCTATTAACTCTTCCTTAAATGTTGTTATAATTTCCCTGGGAAGTTATCCAGCTCTGGGCTCTTGTTCGTTAGATGATTTTTGATTGCTGATTCAATTTCTTCACTAGCTATGAGTCCGTTCAAATCTTCTATTTCTTCCTGTTTCAGTTTTGGTAATTCATATGTTTCTAGGAATTTGTCTGTTTTTTCCAGATTGCCCAATTTGTTGGCCTATGGTTGCCCATAATCTTCTCTTATAATTGTTTGTATTTCTGTGGTGTTTTTTATGATCACTCCTTTTTCATTTGTGATTTTATGTTTTTGGGTCCTCCCTCTTTTCTTTTTGATACCTCTGGGTGAGAGATTATCAATTTTGTTGATTCTTTCAGAGAACCAGCTCCTAGTCTCATTGATGTGTTCTACAGTGGTCTTTTTAAAAAAATTCTGTATCATTTATTTCTGCTCTAATCTTTATTATTTCCCTTGTTCTGCTGGTTTTAGGCTTTATTTCCTGTGCCCCCACCACCATGAACTCCATTAGGTTAAGGTTAAGTTGTGTATTTGAGACTCTTCTTGCTTCTTGAGGAAGGCCTGGATTGCTATATACTTCCCACTTTTGACCACCTTTAGTGGTCAGTTTTGGACTGTCGTGTTTTCATGTTCATTTGCTTCCATGTATATGTTTTATTTCTTCCTTAATTTCCTGGTGAACCCATTCATTCTTAAGTAGACTGTTCTTAACCTCTGTGTATTTGTGGTCCTTCCAAAGTTTTTTGTTTCTCATGGTCGACTTCAAGTTTCCTTGTGTTGTGGTCTGAAATTATGCATGGTATGATCTCACTCTTTTTGTACTAGTTGAGGCCTGTTTTGCGACTCAGTATTCCATCTGTTCTGGAGAGTGTCCCATGTGCACTTGAAAAGAATGTGTATTCTGCTGCTTCAGGATGAAAATCTCTGAATAGAACTGTTATGTGCATCTGGTCCAGTGTGTCACTCAAAGCCCTTGTTTCCTTGTTGATTTTCTGCTTAGATGATCTGTCCATTGCTGTGAGTGGGGTGTTAAAGTCCCCTACTCATATTGCACTATTATTAATGAGTTTCTTTAAGCTTGTTATTAATTGATTGATATATTTGGCTGCTCCCAAGATGGGGGTATAAGTATTTACAATGGTTAGATCTTCTCGTTGGATAGACCCATTTATTATGATATAGTGCCTTGTTCATCTCTTATAAACCTCTTCGCTTTAAAATCTAGTTTGTCTGCTGTAGGTATGGCTACTCTAGCTTGTTTTTTTTTTTTTTAATGTCCATTAGTATGATAACTGGTTCTCCATTGTTTTCAACCTGAGGGTATCTTTGGGTCAGAAGTGAGTCTCTTGCCAGCAGCATATCAATGGGTCTTTTTAAAAGAATTTTATTAACATATAATGTAGTTTTTGCTTCAGGGGTACAAGTCTGTGAATCATCAGTCTACACAATTCACAGCACTCACCATAGCACATACCCTCCCCAATGTCCATAACCCAGCCACGTTATCCCTCCCCCCACCTTTCAGCAACCCTCAGTTTGTTGCATGAAATTAGGAGTCTCTCATGATTTGTCTCCCTCCCCAGGCTGATCGTGTTTCTTTTTGTCCCTCCCTTCCATCCAAGACCCCCCACCCTTCCTCTCAAATTTCCCATATCAGAGAGATGATATGATAATTTTCTTTCTCTGATTGACGTATTTAGCTTAGCATAATACCCTCTAGTTCCATCCACATTGTTGCAAAAGGCAAAATTTCATTTCTTTTGATGGCTTCATAGTATTCCATTGTATATATACACAACACATCTTCTTTATCCATTCATTTTTGAAGCACATCTAGGTTCTTTCCATAGTTTGGCTATTGTGGACATTACTGCTATAAAGTTTGGGGTGCACGTGCCCCTTTAGATCACTACATTTGTATCTCTAGGGTAAATACCCAGTAGTGCAATTGCTGGGTCATAGAGTAGCCATATTTTCAACTTTTTGAGGAACCTCCATGCTGTTTTCTGGAGTGGCTGCACCAGCTTGTATTACCACCAGTGGTATAGGAGGGTTCCCTTTTCTTTGCATCCTGGCTAGCATCTGTTGTTTACTGGGTTGTTAATTTTAGCCGTTCTGACTGGTGTGAGGTGGTATCTCATTGTGATTTTGATTTGTATTTCCCTGATGCCAAGTGATGTGGAGCACATTTTCATGTGTCTTTTGGCCATTTGGATGACTTCTTACAGAAATGTCCGTTCATGTCTTCTGCCCATTTCTTAGTTGCATTCTTTTTTCTTTGGGTGTTGAGTCTGATAAGTTCTTTATAGGGTTTGGACACTAGCCTTTTATCTGATATGTCATTTGCAAATGTCTTCTCCCATTCTGTCAGTTGTCTTTTGGTTTTGTTGACTGTTTCCTTTTCTGTGCAAAAGCTTTTGATCTTGATGAAGTCCCCCTAGTTCATTTTTGCACTTGCTTCCCTTGCCTTTGGCACTGTTTCTAGGAAGAAGTTATTGCAGCTGAGGTCGAAGATGTTTCTGCCTGTGTTCTCCTCATGGATTTGGATGGATTCTTGTCTCACATTGAGGACCTTCATCCATTTTGAGTCTATTTTTGTGTGTGGTGTAAGGAATTGGTCCAGTTTCATTTTTCTGCATGTGGCTGTCCAATTTTCCCAACACCATTTGTTGAAGAGACTGTCTTTTTTCCATTGGACATTCTTTCCTGCTTTGTTGAAGATTAGTTGACCATAGCGTTTGAGGGTCCATTTCTGAGCTCTCTGAGCTGTTCCATTGATCTATGTGTCTGTTTTTGTGTGTTTTTGATGATGACAGCTTTGTAACAGAGCTTGAAGTCTGGAATTGTGATGCCAGCAGATTGGGTTTCTATTTCAACATTCCTCTGGCTATTCGAGGTCTTTTCTGGTTCCATATAAATTTTAGGATTATTTATTCCATTTCTTTGAAAAAAACTGGATGGGATTTTGATAGGGATTGAATTAAATGTGTAGATTGCTTTAGGTAGCATAGACATTTTCATATTTGTTCTTCCAATTCATGAACATGGAGTGTTTTTCCATTTCTTTGTGCCTTCCTCAATTTCTTTCATGAGCACTTTATAGTTTTCTGAGTACAGATTCTTTGCCTTTTTGGTTAGATTTATTCCTAGATATCTTATGGTTTGGGGTATGATTGTAAATGGGATTGATTCCTTAATTTCTCTTTATTCTGTCTTGCTGTTGGTGTATATAAATGCAACTGATTTCTGTGCATCGATTTTGACACTGACACTTTACTGAATTCCTGTATGCATTCTAGCAGTTTTGGAGTGGGGTTTTTTTGGGTTTTCCACATAGAGTATCATATCATCTTCTAGGAGCGAGAGCTTGACTTTTGCCAATTCAGATGCATTTTATTTCTTTTTGTTGTCTGATTGCTGAGGCCAGGACTCTAGTACTACATTCGATAGCAGTGGTGGAAGTAAACAGCCTTGCCATGTTCGTGACCTTAGGGGAAAAGCTTTCAGGTTTTCCATTGAGAATGATAGTCACTGTGGGTTTTTCATAGATGGCTTTGATGATATTGAGGTATGCACCATCTATTCTTACACTGTGAAGAGTTTTGATAAAGAAAGGATGCTGTGAATCACTTTTCTTCCTTTTGGCTAAGATGAAGTGTGAAGAAAGGATGCTGTATTTTGTCAAATGCTTTTTCAGCATCTATTGAGAATATCATATGGTTCTTGTTCTTTCTTTTATTAATGTATTGTATCACATTGATTGATTTGCGGATCAACTTGCAGCCCAGGAATAAATCCCACTTGATCATGGTGAATAATCCTTTTAATGTACTGTGGATCCTCTTGGCTAGTATTTTGGTAAGAATTTTTGCATCTGTGTTCATCAGGGATATTGGTCTGTAATTCTCCTTTTGAAGGGTCTTTGTCTGGTTTGGGGATCAAGGGAATCCTGGCCTCATAAAATGAGTTTGGAAGTTTTCCTTCCATTTCTATTTTTTGGATCAGTGTCAGGAGACTAGGTATTAATACTTCTTTAAATGCTTGGTAGCATTCCCCTGGGAAGCTGTCTGGCCCTGAGCTCTTGTTTGTTTGGGAGATTTTTGATGACTGCTTCAATCTCTTTACTGGTTGTGGGTCTGTTCTGGTTTTCTATTTCTTCCTGGGTTTTGATCTTTTGCTTACATGATCTGAACACTTCAGTGAGGGGGTGTTAAAGTCCCCTACTCTTGCTGTGTTATTGTCAATGTGTTTCTTTGATTTTTTTTTTTATTCATTGGTTTATATAATTGGTGCTCCCATGTTACGGACATAGATATCTAAAATTGTTAGATCTTCTTGTTGGACAGACCATGATGTAGCATCCTTCCTCATCTCTTATTTTAGTCTTTGGCTTAAAATCTGATATAAAGATTGCCACTCCATCTTTCTTTTGATGTTCATTAGCCTGGTAAATTGTTTTCCACCTGCTCACTTTAAATCTGGAGGTGTCTTTGATCATAAAATGATTAGAGTATCTCACAGACAGCATATTGATGGGTCTTATTTTTTTAATCCATTCTGATACCCTGTGTATTTTGATTGGGGTATTCACAGACCTGTACCCCTGAAGCAAATAATCCATTACATGTTAAATTAAAAGTAAAATAAAACAAATAAATATTTACATTCAGAGTAACTGTTGAAAGATATGAATTTCATGCCACTGTATTGACTGTAAGGTGACTGTTACTGTAAATTGTCTGTTCCTTTCTGGTCTGTTACTTTTGGCTCTCTCTCTGCTTAGAGGATCTTTTTCAAAATTTCCTGTAGGGCTGGTTTGGTGTTTGCAAATTCTTTTAGTTTTTGTTTGTCCTGGAAGTTATTTTATCTCCCCTTCTATTTTCAATGACAGCCTAGCTGGATATACTATTCTTGGCAACATATTTTTCTCGTTTAGTGCTCTAAATATATCATGCCGATCTTTTCTGGTCTGCCAGGTCTCTGTGGCTAGGTCTGCTGCCAATCTAATATTTCTACCATTGTATGTTACAGACCACTTGTCCTGAGCAGCTTTCAGGATTTTCTCTTTGTCAGTGAGACTTGTAAGTTTTACTATTAGATGAGGGGGTATGACCTATTTTTATTGATTTTGAGGGGGGTTCTCTGTGCCTCCTGGATTTTGATGCTTTTTCCTTTCGCCAAATTGGGGAAATTCTTTGCTATAATTTGCTCCAATATACCTTCTGCCTTCCCCCCTCTTCTTCTTCTGGGATCCCAGTTATTCTAATATTGTTTCAACTCTTGGTATCACTTCTCTCTCAAATTCTCCCCTCGTTGTCCAGTAGTTGTTTATCTCTCTTTTTCTCAGCTTCTTTTTTCTCCATCATTTGGTCTTCCATATCACTAATTCTCTCTTCTGCCTCATTAATCCTAACAGTAAGAGCCTCCATTTTTTATTGTACCTCATTAATAGCTTTTTTAAATTAGAACTTTGTTAGATTTTACTTCTTTTATTTCTCCAGAAAGGGATTTTATTTTCCAGAAAGGGATTCTCTAGTATCTTCCATGGTTTTTTCAAGCCCACTAGGTCCTTGATAATTGTCATTCTGAACTCTAGTTCTGACATCTTACCAATGTCTATATTGATAAGGACCCTAGGGGTTGGTACTGCCTCTTGTGTTTTTTTTGTTTGTTTTTTTTGTTTTTTTTTTTGTTTTTTGTTTTTTGAGGTGCGTTTTCCCGCCTTGTTTTTTTTTTTAATTTATTTTCAGCATAACAGTATTCTTTGTTTTTTTGCACCACACCCAGTGCTCCTTGCAATCCGTGCCCTCTCCAATACCCACCACCTGGTTCCCCCGACCTCCCACCCCTCGCCCCTTCAAAACCCTCAGATTGTTTTTAAGAGTCCATAGTCTCTCATGGTTCATCTCCCCTTCCAATTTCCCTCAACTCCCTTCTCCTCTCCATCTCCCCTTGTCCTCCATGCTATTTGTTATGCTCCACAAATAAGTGAATCCATATGATAATTGACTCTCTCTGCTTGACTCATTTCACTCAGCATAATCTCTTCCAGTCCCGTCCATGTTGCTACAAAAGTTGGGTATTCATCCTTTCTGATGGAGGCATAATACTCCATAGTGTATATGGACCACATCTTCCTTATCCATTCGTCCGTTGAAGGGCATCTTGGTTCTTTCCACAGTTTGGCGACCGTGGCCATTGCTGCTATAAACATTGGGGTACAGATGGCCCTTCTTTTCACTCCATCTGTATCTTTGGGGTAAATATCCAGTAGTGCAATGGCAGGGTCATAGGGAAGCTCTATTTTTAATTTCTTGAGGAATCTCCACACTGTTCTACAAAAAAGCTGCACCAACTTGCATTCCCACCAACAGTGTAAGAGGGTTCCCCTTTCTCCACATCCCCTCCAACACATGTTGTTTCCTGTCTTGCTAATTTTGGCCATTCTAAGTGGTGTAAGGTGGTATCTCAATGTGGTTTTAATTTGAATCTCCCTGATGGCTAGTGATGACGAACATTTTTTCATGTGTCTGATAGCCATTTGTATGTCTTCATTGGAGAAGTGTCTGTTCATATCTTCTGCCCATTTTTTGATATGTCTGTTTTGTGTGTGTTGAGTTTGAGGAGTTCTTTATAGATCCTGGATATCAACCTTTTGTCTTTACTGTCATTTGCAAATATCTTCTCCCATTCCGTGGGTTGCCTCTTTGTTTTGTTGACTGTTTCCTTTGCTGTGCAGAAGCTTTTGATTTTGATGAAGTCCCAAAAGTTCATTTTTGCTTTTGTTTCCTTTGCCTTTTGAGACATATCTTGAAAGAAGTTGCTGTGGCTGATATCGAAGAGGTTACTGCCTATATTCTCCTCAAGGATTCTGATGGATTCCTGTCTCACATTGAGGTCTTTTACCCATTTTGACATTACCTGATTTCAAGCTTTACTACAAAGCTGTGATCACCAAGACAGCATGGTACTGGCATAAGAACAGACACATAGACCAGTGGAACAGAGTAGAGAGCCCAGATATGGACCCTCAACTCTATGGTCAAATAATCTTTGACAAAACAGGAAAAAATATACAGTGGAAAAAAGACAGTCTCTTCAATAAATGGTGCTGGGAAAACTGGACAGCTATATGTAGAAGAATGAAATTCGACCATTCTCTTACACTGTACACAAAATAAACTCAAAATGGATAAAAGACCACCTTGTCATTTTATCCAGGTAAGAATAGATGAATGAGAGAACAAAATACTAAAAGGATAGCAATGACCCCAGAAAAAAATATACACTAACCAAATTTGAAGAGACCCGAAACTGGGGAGAGAAGAAAGGAGCGAGAGAGAAAAAAAAAAAAAAAAAAAAAATATATATATATATATATATATATATATATACACATATATATATATTAGACTGGTGAATAGAACAGAGTCACACACTTGATTTTGGGTGTATTTTTGTCTGTTAGAAGAAAATGCCTCCCAAAATTTTAAAGAGAGAAAAAGTTACATATATACATAAATAAGATGATGAAAGGATGGAATATGGCTGCAAAGATGAAAATTTAAAAAGATTCTAAAAAAGAAATTGATAAGATAAGAGGCTGGTTAAAAGAGAAGAAGAAAGAATGTGATCAGGCTGGATGCTAGAACAAAGCAATGCACTAGATTTAGGGTATATTTTGATGTGTTAGAAGGAACTGTATCCCAAAATTTTAAAGAAAGAAAAATCTATATGTATATAAAAAAAATAAGGTTAAATACAATGAACGGATAGAATGTGAGTATAATAATGAAAATTTTAGAATTTTTAAAAGGTTTTGATAAGATAAAATAGTTTAAAAATGTTAAAATAGGAAAGAGGAAAATTTTTTTAAAAGAACAAGAAAAAATAAAATTTCAAAAATTTAACTTTGAAAGACTAAAGAATCATAGGAAGAGAACCATGAATTCTATGTGTTGCATTCCCCTAGCTCTAGAATTCTGAAGTTTTCATTGATCAGTAAACTTGGTGTTGGATGGATGTTCTTGCTAATCTTCTCGGGGAGGGGCCTATTGCAGTGATTCTCAAATGTCTTTGCCTGGGGTAGAATTGCACCACCTTTTCCAGGGGCCAGGATAAGTAATCTGCTTGGTTTTGATCTCAGGAGCTTTTGTTCCCTGAATGTTTGGAGAATGGGAATGAAGATGGTGGCCTCTCAATCTCAGGTCCCACAGAAGCTGAGAGCTCAGGGCCCCACTCCTCAGTGCGCCCTCAGAGAAAAACAATCAATCACTCCCATCTCCCTGGTCTCCTGCTGCACTCCATGCTTACCTGGCCTTTGACTGAGCATTTCAATCTCTGATTTACAACCCATTTGGAATCTCCAAACCCAGCTGATTCCTGCAGTGTGTTCTTACACTGCTCCTCTGAGGAGGCAGGTGAATCTCCCTGAATCTGATGCTTGTGGGGACCCTGCTCAAAGAGCAGTAGCCCAACTGTGCCTTGGATCATGGTTTAAGGTAACCCTGAGCTGAGAGCCCACTACTTGGTTCCATCTCTGCAGCCAGCATCCCCTCTCTGATACCAGGGAGCTCTGCCACACTCAGACACCCCTGGTCTTTTTGTGACTCCATGGGTCCTGAGACCATACTATCCCCGTGAGGGCTCCATCCCCCACTTAGCGTCTGGAGCTATGTCCCTCAGTGGAGCAGACTTCAGAAAGTTCTGATTTTGTGCTCCACTGCTCTACCATTTGCCAAGAGCTGCCCCCTCCTCTGCAATCACTTCTCCACACATTCTACCTTCCAGAAAGTGGTCGCTTTTCTCTTCCTAGAATTGCTGCTCTTCTCTTTGATCTCCTGTTGAGTTTGTAGGTATCCAGAATGGTTTCTTAACTACCTAGCTGAACTCCTGGGACCCAAGGATATCTAGGTCCTCTACTCCTCCGTCATCTTGCTCAAGAGCCTGGGTCTTTTCTTTTCTTTTTCTTTTTTTCTTTTTTAATCCATTCCAACACCCTATGTCTTTTCATTGGAGCACTTAGTCCCTTCACATTCAGAGTGATTATTGATAGGTATGAATTAGTGACATTGTATTACCTGTAAAGTCATTGTTCCTATAGATTGCTTCATTCCTTTGCTTTTTTTTTCCTTTTGCTCTCTTTCCCACTTGAAGGATCCTCCATCATATGTCTTGCAGGGCTGGTTTAGTGTTCATGAACTCCTTTTGTTTTTGCTTGTATTGGAAATGTTTTATCTCTCTTTCCATTCTGAATGACAGAATTGCTAGATAAGGAATTCTTGTTTGCATATTTTCCCCTTTTGGCACATTGATTATATCATGCCTCTTTCTTCCAGCCTGCCAGATTCTGTGGACAGGTCCCCTGCTAACCTTATATGTCCACCCTTGTACATTAAGTACCATTTATCCTTAGCTGCTTTCAGAATTCTCTCTTTATCTTGTACTTGCAAGTTTCACACTGGTATGTCCTGGTGTTGACCTGTTTTTGTTGATTCTGGAGGTAACTCTCTGTGCTTCTTGGACTTAAAAGACTGTTTCTTTCTCAGATTAAGGAAATTCTCAGGTATAATTTGTTCAAATTCACCTTCTGCCCCTTTTTCATGCTCCTGTCTTCTGGGATTCCTATGATATATATATTAATGTCCTTTGTGGAATTGCTGAGTTCCCTAAGTAAACCTTCATGTGCTCATGTTTTTTGTTCTCTCTTCTTTCCAGCTTCATTATTTTCCATGATTTTATCTTCTATCTCACCCATTCACCTATTTGTTCCTCTGCTTCTTCCATCTTTATTGTGATTACATACAGGGGGTTTTGCATCTCACTTATAGCATTTTTAAATTTCAGCTTGGCTAGGCTTGAGGTCTTCTATCTCTACAACAGGTGTTTCTCTGGTGTCTTCCTCTTCTTCTTGAATATTGTAGTTATTATTTATTTATTTATTTGTGAGAGAGAGAGAGAGTGTGTGTAAGCAAGGAGAGTGGCAGGCAGAGGGAGAAGCAGGCTCCCAACTTTCCAAGGAGCCCAATAGGGGACTCCATCCCAGGACCTGGGATCATGACATGAACTGATGGCAGATGCTTAACTGACCGAGTCACCCAAGTGTCCCTTTCTGCTGTTTTCTATGCTTCTTTCAGGTTGAAAGAAGCTAGTATTCTAATGATTTTAGCTTTAAATTCTTATTCAGATATTTTGCTTATATCTGTTTTGAGAAAATCCCTAGATGTGATTTCCTCTAGACCTTTCTTTTGGGGAGAATTCCTCTGCCTTATCATTTTGTATGTTTTTTTGTTCCCCAGATTAATGCTACATTAAGAAGAGTCATACACTGAAGATGGCAGAGAAGTAGCAGGCTGAGACGACATCAGGTATCAGGAGATCAACTACATACCTTATCAAACCATTCCAAACACCTATAAATCCAACAGGAGATCGAAGAAAAGAAGAGCAGCAATTCTAGAAACAGAAAATTGACCACTTTCTGAAAGGTAGGACGGGAGGAGAAATGAATCCAAAGTGACTGGAAGATAGACCATAGGGGGAGGGGCCAGTTCCCAGAGAGCAGTGGAGCAGCGGAGCACAAAATCAGAACCTTTAAAAGTCTGCTCCACTGAGGGACCTCACTCCAGAGGCTTAGCCTGGGTGAAGCCCACATGAGGACAGGGTGGTCTCAGGTCCCATGGAGTCACAGAAGGATTGGGACTGACTGAGTGTCACAGAGCTTGTAGGTATTAGAGCAGGGAAGACAGCTACAGAGATGGAGTCAAGGAGTGAGCTCTCAACTCAGAGTTACCTTAAACTGTGATCCCTGCCACAGGCCACTGCTCTATGAGCAGGGACCCCACAAGATCCAGGGATAACCCCCCCACAGAAGAGCATAGGGATCTGCAGGGTTTGGGGACTGCAGGTGGAGCTGTGTGCCAGACACAGAGATGCCTGGTCACAGGCCAGGTGAGCGCAAAGCACAGCCAGAGGCCAGGGAGACAGGAGTAATTGAGTGCTTTTCTCCGAGAGTGCACTAAGGAGTGGGGCCCCGAGCTCTCTGCTCCTCAGGGCTGGAGATTGGGAGGCCGCCATTTTCATTCCTGTCCTCTGGAACTCTACAGAAAGTGTTCAGGGAACAAAAGCTCCCAAAAGCGAACCTGCGTGGATTACTTAGCCCAGCCCCTGGTAAAGGCAGTGCAATTCTGCCTCAGACAAAGTCATTTGAGAATGACTACAACAGGCCCCTCCCCCAGAAGATCAGCAAGAAATCCAGCCAAGACCAAGTTCACTTACCAAGGAGAACAGCAGAAATCCAGAGGAGGAGAAAGCAAAGCATGGAATTCATTACTTTTTCCCCATGATTCTTTAGTCTTGTAAAGTTAATTAATTTCTTTAATTTTATTTTTTCATCTGCTAAAATTCTTTTTAACTTTTCTCTTTCCTCTTTTAATTTTTTTAACTAGTTTATCTTAACAATGCCTTTCATTAACAAAAAATTTTTTGAGCCTTCATTATTATACTCATAATTTATCCTTCATTGTATCTGGCTTTATTTTTTGTATACAAATAGGGCTTTTTCTTCTAAAAATTTGTGAAACAACTTCTTCTAATAGATCAAAATATACCCCTAAATCTAGCACAGGGCTTTGTTCTAGTCTCCAGCCTGAGCAAATTCTTACCATTTCTTTTTTTTTTTTCAAGATACCCAACTTTTATTTATATAATGAAATATTCTAAGACTTTTCAATAGTTGATATATTCTTTTTTAAATTTTTAAAATTAATTAATTTATTTTAATTAATTTCTTTTCAGTGTATCAAAATTCATTGTTTATGAGCTACACCCAGCGCTCCATGCAATACATGCCCTCCGTAATACCCACCAAGAGGATCCCCCAACCTCCCACCTCCCATCCCTTCAAAACCCTCAGATTGTTTTTCAGAGTCCATAGTCTCTCATGGTTCATCTCCCCTTCCAATTTACCTCATCTCTCTTCTCCTCTCCATCTCCCTATGTCCTCCTTGTTATTTGTTATGCTCCACAAATAAGTGAAACCATATGATAATTGACTCTCTCTGCTTGACTTATTTCACTCAGCATAATCTCTTCCAGTCCTGTCCATGTTGCTACAAAAGTTGGGTATTCATCCTTTCTGATGGAGGCATAATACTCCATAGTGTATATGGACCACATCTTCCTAATCCTTTCGTCCATTGAAGGGCATCTTGGTTCTTTCCACAGTTTGGTGACCGTGGCCATTGATGCCATAAACATTGGGGTGCAGATGGTCCTTCTTTTCACTGCATCTGTATCTTTGGAGTAAATACCCAGTAGTGCAATTGCAGGGACATAGGGAAGCTCTATTTTTAATTTTATTCTCCCAAACAACTTATCTTATCAACTCCTTTTTTTTATCTTATCAACTCCTTTTTTAGAAATTAAAAAATGTTTTTTCATCTTCATTGTGTTTGCCTTATATATGTTTTCATTCTTTAAATTTAGAGAGGTAGTTTCTTCTAAGAAACCAAAATACTCCCAAAATTAAGTGGGTGACCCTGTTCCAGTCACCAGTCTAAAATATATTTTTTCTTTTTTATATTTTTCCTTTTTTTCTTCTTTTTTAATTTTTTTTCTTCTGAACTTTTTACCCCCTATCTTTCCCTCCACTATTTGGGTCCCCTCTGATTTGGTTAAAGCACATTTTCCTGGGGTCTTTGACGCCCTTTTAGTATTTTATTCACTCCTTCATATATTCTTATATGGATAAAATGACAAGGCAGAAAAACTCACACACAAAAAAGAACAAGAGGCAGTATTGGAGGCTAGGGACCTAATCAATATGATCATTGGTAATATGTCAGACCTATAGTTCAGGATGCTGATTCTCAAGGTGCTTGCCAGGCTCGAAAAAGGCATGGAAGTTATTAGAGAAACCCTGTCTAGAGAAATATAAGCACTTTCTGGAGAAATAAAGGAATTAAATCCAACCAGGTTGAAATCAAAAAAGCTATTAATGAGGTGCAATCAAAAATGGAGCCTCTTAATGCTCGGATAAATGAGGCAGGAGAGAGAATTAGTGATATAGAAGATCAAATGACAGAGAATAAAGAAGCTGAGTAAAAGAGAGACAAACAACTACTGGACCACGAGGGGAGAATTTGAGAGATGAGTGATACCATAAGATGAAACAACATTAGAATAATTGGGCTTACAGAAGAAGAAGAAAGAGAGAGGGGAGCAGAAGGCATATTGGAGAGAATTATTGGAGAGAATTTCCCTAATATTACAAAGGGAACAAGCATCAAAATCCAGGAGGTGCAGAGAATCCCCCCTCAAAATCAATAAGAATAGGTACACACCCTGTCATCTAATAGTAAAATTTACTAGTCTTAGCAACAAGGAGAAAATACTGAAAGCAGCCCAGGAAAAGAAATCTGTAACATACAATAATAAAAATATTAGATTGGGAGAATTATCCACAGAGACCTGGCAGGCCAGAAAGAACTGGCATGATATGTTCAGAGCACTAAATGAGGAAAAACATGCAGCCAAGAATACTATATCCAGCTAGGCTATCACCGAGAATAGAAGGAGAGATAAAAAGCTTCCTGGACAAATAAAAACTGAAAGAATTTGCAAACACCAAACCAGTTCTACAGGAAATATTGAAAGGGGTCCTCTAAGCAAAGAGAGAGCTTAAAAGTAGTAGACCAGAAAGGAACAGAGACAATATACAGTAACAGTCACCTTACAGGCAATACAATGGCACTAAATTCTTATCTCTCAATAGTTACCCTGAATGTAAATGGGCTAAATGCCCTAATCAAGAGACACAGGTATCAGAATGGATATAAAAACAAAACCCATCAATATGCTGTCTATAAGAAACTCATTTTAGACCCAAAGACACCTCCAGATTTAAAGTGAGGGGGTGGAAAACAATTTACCATGCTAATGGACATCAAAAGAAAGCTGGGGTGGCAATCCTTATATCAGATCAATTAGATTTTAAGCCAAAGACTATAGTAAGAGATAAGGAAGGACACTATATCATACTCAAAGGATCTGTCCAACAAGAAGATCTAACAACTTTAAATATCTATGCCCCTAACATGGGAGCAGCCAACTATATAAACCAATTAATAACAAAATCAAAGAAACACTTCGACAATAATACAATAATAGTAGGGGACTTTAACACTCCCCTCACTGAAATGGATAGATCATCCAAGCAAAAGACCATCAAGGAAATAAAGGCCTTAAATGACACACTGGACCAGATGGACATCACAGACATATTCAGAAGATTCCATCCCAAAGCAACAGAATACACATTCTTCTGTAGAGCACATGGAACATTCTCCAGAATAGATCACATCCTGGGTCATAAATCAGGTCTCAACCAGTATCAAAAGATGGCAATCATTCCCTGCATATTTTCAGACTACAACGCTCTGAAGCTAGAACTCAATCACAAGAGAAAATTTGGAAAGAACCCAAATACATAAAGAGCATCCTTCTAAAGAATGAATGGGTCAACCAGGAAGTTCAAGAAGAATTGAAGAAATTCATGGAAACAGGGGCGCCTGGGTGGCTCAGTGGGTTAAGCCGCTGCCTTCGGCTCAGGTCATGATCTCGGGGTCCTGGGATCGAGTCCCGCATCGGGCTCTCTGCTCAGCAAGAAGCCTGCTTCCCTCTCTCTCTCTCTCTCTGCCTGCCTCTCTGCCTACTTGTGATCTCTCTCTGTCAAATAAATAAATAAAATCTTTAAAAAAAAAAGAAATTCATGGAAACAAATGATAATGGAAACAACAGATCAAAATCTGTGGGACACAGCAAGAGCAGTCCTGAGAGGAAAATATATAGAGTTACAAGCCTTTCTCAAGAAACAAGAAAGGTCTCAAATGCACAACCTAACCCTACACCTAAGAGAGCTGGATAAAGAACAACAAAGAAAGCCTAAACCCAGCAGGAGAAGAGAAATCATAATGATCAGAGCAGAAATCAATGAAATAGAAACTAAAAAAAAAAAAAAAAAACCCAATAGAACAAATCAATAAAATGAGGAGCTGGTTCTTTGAAAGAATTAATAAGATTGATAAACCCCTGGCCAGACTTATCAAAAAGAAAAGAGAAAGGACCCAAATAAATAAAATCATGAATGAAAGAGGAGAGATCACAACGAACACCAAAGAAATACAGACAATTATAAGAACATACTATGAGCAACTCTACGCCAACAAATTTGACAATCTGGAAGAAATGGATGCATTCCTAGAGACATATAAACTACCACAACTGAACCAGGAAGAAATAGAAAACCTGAACAGACCCATAACCAGTAAGGAGATTGAAGCAGTCATCAAAAATCTCCCAACAAACATGAGCCCAGGGCCAGAGGGCTTCCCAGGGGAATTCTACCAAACATTTAAAGAAGAACTAATTCCTATTCTCCTGAAACTGTTCCAAAAAATAGAAATGGAAGGAAAACTTCCAAACTCATTTTATGAGCATCACCTTGATCCCAAAACCAGACAAGGATCCCATCAAAAAAGAGAATTACAGACCAATATCCTTGATGAACACAGATGAGAAAATTCTCACCAAAATACTAGCCAATAGGATCCAACAGTACATTAAAAGGATTATTCACCATGACCAAGTGGGATTTATTCCTGGGCTGCAAGGTTGGTTCAACAGTCGCAAATCAATCAATGTGATACAATACATTAATAAAAGAAAGAACAAGAACCATATGATATTCTCAATAGATGCTGAAAAAGCATTTGACAAAGTACAGCATCCCTTCCTGATTAAAACTCTTCACAGTGTAGGGATAGAAGGCACACACCTCAATATTATCAAAGCCATCTATGAAAAACCCACCGCAAATATCATTCTCAATGGAGAAAAACTGAAAGCTTTTCCGCTAAAGTCAGGAACATGGCAGGGATGTCCGTTATCACCACTGCTATTCAACGTAGTATTAGAAGTCTTACCCTCAGCAATCAGACAACAAAAGGAAATTAAAGGCATCCAAATCGGCAAAGAAGTCAAACTGTCACTCTTTGCAGATGATATGATACTATATGTGGAAAACCCAAAAGGCTCCACTCCAAAACTGTTAGAACTTGTACAGGAATTCAGTAAAGTGTCAGGATATAAAATCAATGCACAGAAATCAGGTGCATTTCTTTACACCAACAAAAAGACAGAAGAAAGAGAAATTAAGGAGTCAATCCCATTTACAATTGCACCCCAAACCATAAGATACATAGGAATAAACTTAACCAAAAGGCAAAGAATCTGACTCAGAAAACTATAAAGTACTCATGAAGGAAATTGAGGAAGGCACAAAGAAATGGGAAAACTCTCCATGCTCATGGATTGGAAGAACAAATACTGTGAAAATGTCTATGCTACCTAAAGCAATCTACACATTTAATGCAATTCCTATCAAAATCCCACCCATTTTTTTTCAAAGAAATGGAACAAATAATCCTAAAATTTATATGGAACCAGAAAAGACCTCGAATAGCCAAAGGAATACTGAAAAAGAAAGCAAAGTTGGTGGCATCACAATTCCGGACTTCAAGCTCTATTACAAAGCTGTCATCATCAAGACAGCATGATACTGGCTCAAAAACAGACACATAGATCAATGGAACAGAATAGAGAGCCCAGAAATAGACCCTCAACTCTATGGTCAAGTAATCTTCGACAAAGCAGGAAAGAATGTTCAATGGAAAAAAGACAGCCTCTTCAACAAATGGTGTTGGGAAAATTGGACAGCCACATGCAGTAAAATGAAATTGGACCATTTCCTCACACCACACATGAAAATAGACTCAAAATGGATGAAGGACCTCAATGTGAGAAAGGAATCCTTCAAAATCCATGAGGAGACCACAGGCAGCAGCTTCTTCGACCTCAGCTGCAACAATTTCTTCCTAGGAACATCGCCAAAGGCAAGGGAAACAAGGGCAAAAATGAACTATTGGGACTTCATCAACATCAAAAGCTTTTGCATAGCAAAGGAAACAGTTAACAAAACCAAAAGACAACTGACAGAATGGGAGAAGATATTTGCAAATGACATATCAGATAAAGGGCTAGTATCCAAAATCTATAAAGAGCTTATCAAACTTGGGCGCCTGGGTGGCTCAGTTAGTTGAGCAACTGCCTTCCGTTCAGGTCAAAATCCTGGACTTCCAGGTTTGAGTCCCGCATTGGTTTCCCAGCTCCTTGGGGAGTCTGCTTCTCCCTCTGACCTTCTCTCTCATGCTCTCTCTCACTTATTCTCCCTCAAATAAATAAATAAAATCTTTTTTTCTTTTTAAAAAGAGCTTATCAAACTCAACACCCAAAGAACAAATAATCCAATCAAGAAATGGGCAGAGGCATATAGAGACAAGATGGAGGGGAAGTAGGAGGAGGCGCCCTTTCAACCTGTACCCTAAAGTGAGCTGATTACCTTCCAAAGAACTCTGATCACCCACGAAATCAGCCTGAGATCAGAATTATACACATCTGGATCTCTACAGGAGCAGAAGACGCCAGTGGGCAGGTAAAGCTGAGTGGGAATGTCAGACTGATATTGTAAGATAAACAAAAGGGGGAGGGAGCCACCAGAGGCGACCCTTTGGAAAGTAATATCCCAATACGAGAGCGCCCTGCGTCTGGGGACCAGCATTAACTTGGAGTCTGGTAGAAAGCACTTAAAAAGAGCAAAGGATTGCGGAGGGGGGGGGATTGTGGGAATCGGGGCGGCTAGGGACAGGGGCTTAAGTTCCCAGACCCAGGACAGCCACCCCTGGCACAGAGCCAGAGAGAGTGCAGCGGAGAAACCAGGTCTTGGTCCCTGAGCCACCAGCGCACCTGACAGTGCGTGGGGTCCGGCTCTCATGAGGGGCTGGGAGCCTCGCCAGCCGGCAGAAGCACAGCCTTTTTGCAGTCCCCACGAGAGTGCCCTGCCATGCAGTGCTATCAGAGTCCGAGTTGCGCCCCGCGACCTCCCCTGAGAGAGGTGCGCATGGGCACCAACCGGGTGCTTTCGGACCCAGAAAGACCAGGCACTCCCAGCCCAGGCCAGTAGGAAAATCTCAGTGTGCGATTGCTGCTTGGAACCTCTCTGGCAGTCTGGAGCTGCCCAGACAGCCACCGCTGCCGTCATTTTGGGTACAAGCAAAAAATCCTGCTTCCCCAGGGACGGAGACTTGGAACCTGCTCTGCCAGTGGCCAAGGGGGAATATATTTGGGCCCTGTAGCCAGACAGGCTTCTCTCTGAGAGGAGGTCAGGGTGCTGTTTGCTTTCCTCTAAACCTACAAAAACCATCAAAAGCGGTCAAGGCGAGAGAGAAAAAAAAAGTGAAGAAACATAAAAACCTCCAGAGAACAAAAGCCTGAAAAAAACAGTTTCCTCAGAGCCCACCCCCTTAAGGGGGGCGGGAGGACTTAACTCAGAGAACATCATTGACTGAAAACCCATGGGGCAGGCCCCTCCCCAAGAAAACCAACCAGGAAAGAAAAAAAAAAAAAAGACGACAAGAGAACAACCACCACTACTTCATAGGACAACATTTATTTTTAATTCGTTCCCACTATTCTGGCTCATATTTTTTTACACAGATAATTTTTTAACCTATTTACCATCACAGTGAGATGTCCAGTACATCAAATTCCATAATAACCTTCTAACCTGAACTTTTTGATACATACACCTGTGTTTTTCTTTTGCATTTCTATTTTTAAAATTTCTTTTTTTTAATTTTAGTTCAGTTTAGTCTAGTTTATTCCTTTTTTACTTTTATTTTCTAATATTCATATAGAGTTAAACTTCAAGGTAATCCCCTTTCCCCAATCAATGCTACCCCTATAGGCAAACCAATTTTTAATCCCCCTTTATCTTAGGAAAGTTGAGTCCTTTAACAAAGATATCAAGATACATCCAGGAAGAATCAAAACAACCTTCCTCACCCACACTGAGAATTTATAACCACTCTCCCATCTTTTTCTTCCACCAGTGTTTCTGTTTTTTTGTGTTTGTCCTGATAGTTTATAAATCTTACACTTGGGATTCTTTTTGATGTGGTTCTTCCTTTATTTGCTTATATATATATTTTTTTTCTCTTGTCATATACTTTTATCAGTCTTTTTGTTTGTCTGTTTACCTTGGGGCCCATTTGGGCTGAACCTTCTCTTTTATCTTCCCTTTCTTTCCTGTCTCTCTCTCTCTTTTTTCTTTTTCTTTTCTTTTTTCTCTCGTTTGGGTGGGGAATCCTGATTGCTCAGAAGCGTTCCAGGGTGCACCTTGACTGCACCACGGTTGATACATCCAGCTACATCCATTCAGCCATCTCTCAACAAAATGACTAGGAGGAGGAATGCCCAACAGAAGAAAAATGCAGAGGATGGGCCTTCTGCAACAGAGCTAATGGCTATCAACATAGACAATATGTCAGAAAGAGAATTCAGGCTAACAATTATCCAGGCAATAGTTAGGTTGGAGAAAGCCATGGATGACCAAACAGAATCGATTAGGGCTGAAATAAAAGCGACCAGAGTTGATGTTCACAATGTTAGGGCAGAGCTGAAAGCTACCAGGGCTGAGGTTCACAATGCTCTCAATGAGTTCCAATCTAATCTAAATTCTCTCAATGCTAGGGTAACTGAGACAGAAGATAGAATTAGTGATCTGGAGGACAAACAGATAGAGAGAAAGGATCAGGAGGAAGCCTGGAACAAACAGCTTAGAAGCCACAAAAACAGAATCAGGAAAATAAATGATGCCATGAAACGTTCCAATGTCAGAATTATTGGAATCCCTGAAGGCGAGGAGAAAGAAAGAAGTCTAGAAGATATAATGGAACAAGTTCTTCATGAAAATTTTCCCAATCTCACGAATGGAACCAGCGTTCATGTACTAGAGGCCGAACGGTCTCCACCCAAGATAATAGATTCCAGAAAAACATCAAGGCATCTGATAGTCAAATTGAGGAATTGTAATTGTAGATATAATCTCTTGAAAGCCACTAGGACAAAGAGGCTCCTTACTTACAGAGGAAAGACCATCAGAATAATGTCAGACCTGTCCACAGAGACCTGGCAAGCCAGAAAGGGCTGACAAGATATATTCAGGGCACTAAATGAGAAGAACATGCAGCCAAGAACACTTCATCCAGCAAGATTGACATTCAAAATGGATGGAGAGATAAAGAGTTTCCAAGACTGGCAAGGCTTAAAAGACTATGCAACCACCAAGCCGACACTGCAGGAAGTATTAAGGGGGGTTCTCTAAAAGAGGAAAAATCCTAAGAATAGCATTGAACAGAAATATAGAGACAATCTACAGAAAAAAAGACTTCAAGGGTAACACGATGTCAATAAAAACGAATCTATCAATAATCACTCTCAATGTGAATGGCCTAAATGCACCCATAAACGGCACAGGGTTGCAGATTGGATAAAATGACAGGACCCATCCATATGCTGTCTACAAGAGACCCATTTTGAACCTAAAGAACACCTGGACTGAAAGTGAAGGGATGGAGAAGCATCTTTCATGCCAATGGGCCTCAAAAGAAGGCCGGGGTAGCAATTCTCATATCAGACAAATTAGATATTAAAGTAAAGACTGTAGTCAGAGATACAGAAGGACACTACATCATTCTTAAAGGGACTATCCACCAATATGATCTAACAATTGTAAATATATATGCCCCCAATATGGGAGCAGCCAATTACATAAGAAAACTGTTAATCAAGATAAAGAGTCATATTGATATAAATACATTAATAGTAGGAGATCTTAACACACCTCTCTCAGAAATAGACAGATCATGGAAGCAGAAAATCAATAAAGAAACAAGAGCATTGAATGACACATTGGACCAGATGGACTTCATAGATATATACAGAACATTCCACCCTAAAACAACAGAATACTCATTCTTCTCAAGTGCACATGGAACCTTCTCAAGAATAGACCACATACTGGGTCACAAATCAGGACTCGACTGATACCAAAAGACTGAGATTATTCCCTGCACATTCTCAGATCACAATGCTTTGAAACTGGAGCTCAATCACAAGGAAAAGTTCAGAAGGAACTCAAACACCTGAAAGCTAAAGACCACCTTGCTTAAGAATGCTTGGAACAACCAGGAGATCAAAGAAGAACTGACACAATTCATGGAAACCAATGAGAATGAAGACACTTCGGTCCAAAACCTATGGGATACAGCAAAGACGGTCCTAAGGGGAAAATACATAGCCATCCAAGCCTCCCTCAAAAAAATTGAAAAATCCAGAACACACCAGCTGTCTCTACACCTTAAAGAACTGGAGAATCAACAACAAATCAAACCAACTCCACACATAAGAAGGTAAATAATCAAGATTAGAGCTGAGATCAAAGAGGTAGAAACGAGAGATACAGTAGAACGTATCAATGAAACTAGAAGCTGGTTTTTTGAAAGAATCAATAAGATCAATAAACCATTGGCCACACTAATCCAAAAGAAAAGAGAGAAAGCCCAAATTAATAAAATTATGAACAAAAAGAGAGAGATCACAACTAACGCCAAGGACGTAGAAACAATCATCAGAAGTTATTATCAACAGTTATATGCCAATAAACTAAGCAACCTAGATGAAATGGATGCATTCCTGGAAAACTATAAACTCCCAAAATTGAACCAGGAAGAAATTGACAACCTGAATAGAC
Source organism: Lutra lutra (assembly GCF_902655055.1). NCBI lineage: Eukaryota > Metazoa > Chordata > Mammalia > Carnivora > Mustelidae > Lutra > Lutra lutra. The sequence goes on from NC_062281.1 coordinate 160,727,835, forward strand.
CAATATCTAGTAACGAGATTGAAGCAGTGATCAAAAACCTCCCAAAAAACAAGAGCCCAGGACCTGATGGATTCCCTGGGGAATTCTTCCAAACTTTCAAAGAAGAAATAACACCTATTCTCCAGAAGCTGTTTCAAAAAATTGAAGCAGAAGGAAAATTTCCAGATTCTTTCTATGAAGCCAGCATTACCTTGATCCCCAAACCAGGCAAAGACCCTACCAAAAAGGAGACTTTCAGACCAATATCACTGATGAATATGGATGCTAAGATTCTCAACAAGATCCTAGCAAACAGGAGCCAACAGCACATTAAAAAGATTATCCACCATGACCAGGTGGGATTCATTCCTGGGCTACCAGGATGGTTCAACATTCGCAAATCAATCAATGTGATAGAACAAATTAATATGAGAAGAGAGAAAAGCCACAGGGTCCTCTCAATTGATGCAGAAAAAGCATTTGACAAAATCCAGCATCCGATCCTGATTAAAACGCTTCAAAGTATAGGGATAGAGGGAACATTCCTGAACTTCATAAAATCTATCTATGAAAGACCCACAGCAAATATCATCCTCAATGGGAAAAAGCTTGCAGCCTTCCCGTTGAGATCAGGAACACGACAAGGATGCCCACTCTCACCACTCTTGTTCAACATAGTATTAGAAGTCCTAGCAACAGCAATCAGACAACAAAGAGAAATAAAAGGTATCCAAATTGGCAATGAAGAAGTCAAACTCTCTCTCTTTGCAGATGACATGATTCTTTATATGGAAATCCCAAAAGACTCCACCCCCAAGCTACTAGAACTCATACAGCAATTCAGTAACGTGGCAGGATACAAAGTCAATGTACAGAAATCAGTGGCTTTCTTATACACTAACAATGAAAATACAGAAAGGGAAATTAGAGAATCGATTCCATTTACTATAGCACCAAGAACCATAAGATACCTGGGAATAAACCTAACCGAAGAGATAAAGGATCTGTGCTCGAGGAACTACAGAACACTCATAAAAGAAATTGAAGAAGACACAAAAAGATGGAAGACAATTCCATGCTCTTGGATCGGAAGAATAAACATTGTTACAATGTCTATACTGCCTAGAGCAATCTATACTTTTAATGCCATTCCGATCAAAATTCCACCGGTATTTTTCACAGAGCTGGAGCAAATAATCCAAAAATTTGTATGGAATCAGAAGAGACCGCAAATCACTAAGGAAATGTTGGAAAAACAAAAATAAAACTGGGGGCATCACGTTACCTGATTTCAAGCTTTACTACAAAGCTGTGATCACCAAGACAGCATGGCATAAAAACAGACACACAGACCAGTGGAACAGAATAGAGAGCCCAGATATGGACCCTCAACTCTATGGTCAAATAATCTTTGACAAAACAGGAAAAAATGTACAGTGGGAAAATAGACAGTCTCTTCAATAAATGGTGCTGGGAAAACTGGACAGCTATATGTAGAAGAATGAAACTCGACCATTCTCTTACACCATACTCAAAGATAAACTCAAAATGGATAAAAGACCTCAACGTGAGACAGGAATCCACCAGAATCCTAGAGGAGAATATAGGCAGTAACCTCTTCGATATCAGCCACAGCAACTTCTTTCAAGATATGTCTCCAAAGGCAAAGGAAACAAAAGCAAAAATGAACTTTTGGGACTTCATCAAAATCAAAAGCTTCTGCACAGCAAAGGAAACAGTCAACAAAACAAAGAGGCAATCCACGGAATGGGAGAAGATATTTGCAAATGACAGTACAGACAAAAGGTTGATATCCAGGATCTATAAAGAACTCCTCAAACTCAACACACACAAAACAGACAATCATATAAAAAAAATGGGCAGAAGATATGAACAGACACTTCTCCAATGAAAACATACAAATGGCTATCAGACACATGAAAAAATGTTCATCATCACTAGCCATCAGGGAGATTCAAATTAAAACCACATTGAGATACCACCTTACACCACTTAGAATGGCCAAAATTAGCAAGACAGGAAACAACATGTGTTGGAGGGGATGTGGAGAAAGGGGAACCCTCTTACACTGTTGGTGGGAATGCAAGTTGGTGCAGCTTTTTTGTAGAACAGTGTGGAGATTCCTCAAGAAATTAAAAATAGAGCTTCCCTATGACCCTGCCATTAAACTACTGGGTATTTACCCCAAAGATACAGATGTAGTGAAAAGAAGGGCCATCTGTACCCCAATGTTTATAGCAGCAATGACCACGGTCGCCAAACTGTGGAAAGAACCAAGATGCCCTTCAACGGACGAATGGATAAGGAAGATGTGGTCCATATACACTATGGAGTATTATGCCTCCATCAGAAAGGATGAATACCCAACTTTTGTAGCAACATGGACGGGACTGGGAGAGATTATGCTGAGTGAAATGAGTCAAGCAGAGAGAGTCAATTATCATATGGTTTCACTTATTTGTGGAGCATAACAAATAGCATGGAGGACAAGGGGAGTTAGAGAGAAGGGAGTTGAGAAAAATTGGAAGGGGAGATGAACCATGAGAGACTATGGACTCTGAAAAATAATCTGAGGGGTTTGAAGAGGTGAGGGGGGTGGGAGGTTGGGGGAACCAGGTGGTGGGTATTGGAGAGGGCACGGATTGCATGGAGCACTGGGTGTGGTACAAAAACAATGAATACTGTTACACTGAAAATAAATTTTAAAAATTAAAAAAAAAAAAGAAATGAGCAGTGGACATGAGCAGACATTTCTGAAAAGAAGACATCCAGATGGCCAACAGACACATGAACAAGTGCTCCACATCACTCGGCATCAGGGAAATGCAAATCAAAACCACAATAAGATATAAGAATGGCTAAAATTAGCAACCCAGTAAATGTCAGATGCTGGCCAGGATGCAAAGAAATGAGAACGCTCCTACACTGTTGGTGGGATGCAAGCTGGTGCAACCACTCTGGAAAACAGCGTTCCTCAAGAAGTTTAAAATAGAGCTACCCTACAACCCAGCAATTGCACTACTGGGTATTTACCCTAAAGATACAAACATAGTGATCCAAAGGGGCACGTGCACCCAAATGTTTATAGCAACAATGTCCACAATAGCCAATCTAAGGAAAGAACCTAGATGTCCATCAACAGATGAATGGATAAAGAAGAATGGTATATATGTAAAATGGACTACTATGCAGCTATCAAAAGAAATGAAATCTTGCCATTTGCGATGACATGGATGGAACTAGAGGGTATCATGCTTAGCAAAATAAGTCAATCAGAGAAAGACAACTATCATATGATCTCCCTGATATGAGGAAGTGTATATGCAATGTGGAGGATTTGAGGGATAGGAAAAGAATAAATGAAACGAGATGGGAGTGGGAGGGAGACAAACTATAAGAGACTCTTACTGTCACAAAACAAACTGAGGGTGACCGGGGGAAGGGGGGTAAGGAGATAGTGGTGGGATGATGGACATTGGGGAGGGTATGTGATATGATGAGTGCTGTGAAGTGTGTAAACCTGGCGATTCACAGACCTGTACCCCTGGGGCTAATAATACATTATATGTTTATTAAACAAATTTTTTAAACTTAAAAAAAAAAACACTCCAAATCCTGGGGTACCTGGGTAGGTCAGTAGATTAAGGGACTGCCTTTGGCTCAGGTCATGATCCCAGGGTTCTGGGATCAAGCCCTGCATCAATCTCCCTGCTGAGTAGGGTATCTGGTTTTCCCTCTGCCTCTGCTTCTCTCCTACCCCACCACACCTCTACTCATGCATTCTCTCTCTCTCTCCCTCTCTCTCTTTTTCTCTCTCAAATAAATAAATAAAATCTTTAAAAACAAAACAACAAAAAAAAAAAAACAAATCTTAAAGGACCCATCTCAGTGTGGACTTGCTCCCCTGCCCCTGAGGAGGATCTCCCCATGCTGACACTTCAGGATTTTTTTAATCTGTTTTGTAGGATTGTTGTGGGAAACACATAAAGTTCCTTACTCACTGTCTAGAATATAGTAAACGCTCAATAAATGCTACCTATTACCAAGCATTATGCCCCCAATTCTGTAGAGGAAACCAAAGACTCAGGGGGCAAACCGAGAGTTATGCCCAGAATTACAACCCAGGCTGTCCCACTTCCAAGCTCTCTCCACAACTGCCCCTCATGTGCTAGGTACTAATGAAAGCAAGGGAAGGAGTTGGGCTCCAGAGTCCCTGGGCCTGGCCAGCAAGGGGTGGAAAATAAGCATAGAAATGGAGGAAAGTTGAGAGGCATGGGTAATGAGGTTACACACACTTGGGTTTGGACAGGAGCCCAGGACTTAGGGGGAAATGGAGAGAACTGTGTCCCCATGGGTTGTGTAATGAATCTCCTGTCACAAGGTCGGCCACAGGAGGAGGTGTAGGAATAACACACTTGGGTTTGGACAAGAGCCCAGGACTTAGGGGGAAATGGGGAGAACTGTGGCCCCATGGGTTGTGTAATGAATCTCCTGTCACAAGGTCGGCCACAGGAGGAGGTGTAGGAATAAATAACAAGGTAGATGGTGAGGAACAGGGCAGGAGGAAAAGCTGCCTTCCAAAGACTCCTGACAAAAACATCTTGTTTTCCTTTCAGAGTTATGGGCTTGGAGTCAATTTGGGTAAAGAGAATCAGGAATAAAGTGAAACTGAGAGACTTACTTGTCCTCCTCAGATGTGCTTTCATATGCTCTACATGAGCAGTCAGTGCCCATCCCTCGCCCTAGCACTCTTCACCTGGTGAATTCCTATTCACCCTTTAGGATCCCATTCTTGTTTTTAGCTGTCTCCTTCCTGGGTGGGCCCACCCCCATTCATTCTTTCACTACAGGCCTTATCATGTTTTCCTGTACTATGTTAGTTCACTGCCCCTACCTCCCAGACTGTGAGCTCAGGAAACATTTGCTAAGTGTGTGAGTGAGTAAATGAGTGACCAAATGAGCATTCCTGGGAGGACCTTGGGAAAGGAGAACCTGAGGCACAGATGGAGAAGGAGAAGGAGAACCTGAAGCACAGAGAGTATGACTGGCCAGCTTCATTAATCATGAACAAGCCCTGGAGTGGGCCTCCTGAGTGTGAAGCCAGTGCTCTGCCTGCAGGCACAGTCAGCCCAGATCACTGAATCGTGGAGTATGTCAAGTGTGGAGAACAATGCAGAGGCAGCTGAGGCAAACAGTTTGGAAACCCTGACTGTAATCCCAGCTGACACTCTCAATGGTGGTTTTCCTCTGGTCACATCACTTTAGCTCCCTAAAAGTATTTTCCTCTCACAAATGGGATAATAATCAAACCAAACCCACTTCCTGAACACTTGGTAATCTAGACTGTGAAGTTTTTGCAGTCAGGATTCATGTCTGCTGTCAGGATTCATGTTTGCTGGCAGCTGTGTCCCAGCCTGGCACAGAGTAGGTGCTCCTGAAATATTTGTTGCATAACAGGGAGAGGAGAAAGCCATTATCGCTGTCTGCTGAGAAAGCTTTCTTCCCACAGTTTCCCATTAACATCTTCACAGTTAACGAACTCTAGAAGTACAGTCTAAGCCCTACCCTCATCTCTGTGCTGAGTGTCACCAGAACCCTGGGCGGTGTCTCTGGGCTCCTGCAAGTGGCCTCCATGCTAGGGCTGGTTTTGCTGCTGCTCAAGGCAGCACAGCTGTACCTGCACAGGTGGTGGCTGCTCAGAGCAGTCCAGGAGTTCCCATCCCCTCCTTCCCACTGGCTCTTCAGGCACATGCATGAGGTAAGAGAGGATGGAGGGGAGTGGGAAGGCTGGGCATCCAGGGCTTTGGAGCATCATCCTGGTCAGCAGATGCATCCCACATAGGCTTCTTCTGTGACCAGCACATGGGCCTTGGGGAACACCCAGTTTACTGCTGAGATCTTGGCTCCTCATTCCAATATGGGAGCTCTCTGCTGGAAGGAAGCCTTTGCTGGTGCCTCAGGCTGGTCTCACCCTCTTTCCTAAAGTAGATCTGCAGGCTGTAATGCAGTCCTGCCCTGCTGCTTCCTGAGGGCCCATGGGAGAATGAGGCACAAATAAGTCAGCTGCAAGAGAAAGGGAGCAGGGGTTGACAGTAGAGAAGACTGTTGCCCCAAACAACTCCTTAATCCGGTATTTATTAGATACAAGATAACAACTAACAAAGGAACTGAAGACGGCTTATATATTAACAATATGCTTTATAGATAAATAAGAAAGAATAGGAGTTATACATTGATTTCAAATCTTTTAGATAAGCAAGGAGAGTAGGAAATGTATGGTCAAGCAGTATAGAATTTATAGTTGAGCAAGCACATTTAAGGGGATTATCTTGATAACTGATTAACGGTAGGCTGTCTCTGAGGCAGGGGAGTAACATCCAAAAATGAAGCAGGCGGTATTCCACCCTGAGCGGGGCCAGGCATTTCCGGCTGCTTGGCTTCCAATACATAAATCATCCTCTCCCCAGGAGACCTGTTGCTAATGCCTGTTCTTCTTAAGGTAACATTTAAGCATGCTTGCCAGGCTAGTTCAATTTCTCATGGGTTTTATTTTAAACACTACCTTGTTTTGAGAGACGGTTACACTGCACCTTAAGGATGATGGCTGTTCCTTCCTGAGTCTTCCCCTCCTAGCTGAGGAGCCCCAGCTCCTCTCTCAGAACACCCTTCCTGATGCTCCCCTGTCCTGGCCACTCAATCCTATCCTTGAAGCCTAGCCCTGAGCTGCTTGGGAACACAGACATCAGAGGGGTTCACAGCTTATGGAGACCATAGACAGGAATCGGGGGTCAGGTCCCTGGAAAACAGGCTCACCTGCCAGATTGGGGGTCATGTCCGGTGCAAGGAACCAACCAGCTTGGTTTCCCTGAGACTATGAGGTGTTCCAGACTGGTGATTTCAGTGTTAAAACCCTGACAAGTTACTGGCACTCATGAGAGAGAAGTTTTCCAGGATGGGGCAGATAAAGAGTATTGACATTGAGTTGCACCATTAAAAGAATCTGTTTACCTCCTAGTTCTCCTTCCCCAACCACAGTACTGTGGGTTCCTTGGGCTGAGGATGTCACCTCCTTCCAGTACCCAGTTACCAGCACAGAGCTGACCCCAAGAGATGCCTGAGCAGGTTGTGGAATGACAGAGGAAGGAGCAGCTTGCAGCTAGATTGGAGATGGTACTTACTCTCCAGCTCTGTCAGTACTGGTCCTTCAGCAGGGAATCAGCAAATGGGGGCATGTGAGGAGGGGCTGTCTTGTGGTGTGTGGACTGAACAAGCCTAGCCTGGGGATGTTGCTGAGGAGGCCAAGCGATTTCAGCTGAATGGAGCCAAAGACAGAAACTTCACATCAGCCACAAATGACCCATCAGTCATAGGCCAGTTTCTTCATGCAAATTGTTGCACTGATGACTTCCAGATTGTCCATTTGGAGAAAATGCGACCTTTTGTTAGATGCAGTTGTCCCCTTTCTGAGGCAGGATTTGGCCTAAGCAACCACTAAAATTTCCTCCACTGACTCCCATTACATGGATCATATGGAGACTCTGTAAGCACACGAGTTCTACTTCCATAACTCCTATTACCCCCAGTGCCCAATCAGCCCTCAGCTTCTGCTGGCCTAATATATTGCAGCCAGATTTTTTTTCCTCCTACAAATCTGAGACTTCATTTATTCGGTACCTCTGTTATTGGCTAAGTCAGGAATTAGATTGCCATGTGCAGTAGGTTAAAGTTAATCTTTCAGGCCAGGTGACAATTGACAAGTGAGACAGGGAAGCATATGGGCTCTGAGCCAAGCTACCTGAATTCTACCCCAGCTCTGTCATATACTTCAAATACTTGCTCTATCCTTCTGTTTCCTCATCTGTGAAATGGGGATGAAGATGATGCTGAGTATAGTCCTGTGTCAGTTATACTAATCTCCGAATGTCACCTGGCATAGACCAAAGGTCACAGTTACACTCTAATTATGAAAATTGAAGATAGTGGTAATGCCTATGAATGACTAGCATGTTTGTAGGTTACCAAACCTGCTGCACTAAATATAGCTGAAATCAGTCAGGAACCATGAAAGGGGAACTCCTGTATGGGAATCCATGACCCAACAGCCTCATCTTTTCCCAGATTCTCCCTCCTGTCTTGGAGACCACAGGTCAGCACAGCCCACAGCAGCACCTGACAATTGATTGCCTGTGCTGACCCTTTATTTTCTATCCACTGTCCTGGTGTCTCACTTGGGGACATTTTTGTGACCCCAGTTCCTAGGAGGGGCCAGGTGAAACAGCTGCCATGGAGCACTGCCTGTGTGAGTGTCTGCAGCCTGAAAGCCAGTAGACACTGAGTATCAGTCTACAGAGTTACTGCCACTGAGAGTATAGGCACCATGTCCTCTCTAATAGTCTCAGTTGGCCCTGGCCACACTGGCTCAGGAAGAGATGGCTGCCCCAAGAGCTTGTCTGGAAAGCTGACAGACCAGTGGGTGTTAGAGTGACCCAGGGAGAGAAAGAGCCAGGCAGAACACTATCTAGCTTTTTGGGGTTCCCCAGAGGATCTACTGACACAACCCAGGAGCGGGAGTTTCTGGAAGACTACTGGCTTGGAGAGCAAGCAATTGGAAAGGAGGCATGCAATCGTGCTGAAACAGGATCCCTCAGGGGCCCCTGCTGCATCGGTCTGAGGGACCCTGGAGGATGAGGTAACATAGCTTCATGGTAAGAGGCTCTCATGACGCAGTCCCTACACTGGATCCAAGGGGACGTGCAGCCCCAGCGATGGACATGAACTGGGAGCACAGAGAAGCCTCCTTAAGTCATTGGACAACACTTCTCAGTGTAGGGCCTGATTGACTTCCCCACCTCTACTCCCACTAGAGCATAAGTTCCATGAATCTTGAACCCCTATCAGAGCCTTGCTCATCAGAAACATTTCCAAACTCCTAATCACTGCTGATACCCAGAACTATCTCCATGTGGCCATCCTACCCTCCACTACCTCTCCAAGCACCAGACCTAAAGAGGAAGCAAGGTTTTATTGATTTGTCTTTCCCTTGGTTATAGTTCCAAAATGGTCAGGAGCTACAAGAGCTTCAGAAAAGGGCAGAGAAATATCCTTGCGCTACTCCTCACTGGCAATGGGGGAGCGAGGTTAGCCTTGTAGTCTATGACCCAGACTACATGAAGCTGATCCTGGGGCGATCATGTAAGTGCAAACCACTTGTCTGTTGGAGGGGTTCTTCCCTCTTGGATACATTCCTGGGGACTGTGACATTTCAGGAGAGACTGCTGGCTCAGTCATAAATATCTGATCCTCTAACTGCCGTTTTTCCAGCGTAAGAGCCAGTAGAAACCCAAATACAGTTACTCTATTTGAAAGTTTAAATACCTGTAATGAATTGACTTTTTGCTTTCTCCTTCCTTCCATCCTTCCTTCCTTCCTTCCTTCTTTCTATTCCTTCCTTTCTTTCTTTCTCTTTCTTTCTTTCTTTCTTTCTACTTCCTTCCTTCTTTCCTTCCTTCCATTATTCCTTCCTTCCTTTCCTCTCTTTCCTCCTTTCTTTCTTTCTTTTTTTCTTTCTTTCTTAATTTCCTTCCTTCCTTTATTCACACCTTCCTTTTCTACTTCCTTCCCTCTCTCCTCCTTCCTTCCCTCTTTTCCACTTTTCATTCTTTCCATCTTTTATTCTTTCCTTCTTTCTTTCTAACTTTCTTCACCACAATGGTGTGTTCCCAGAACTCAAGACAAATTCTTATTCATGATGGCTTGCGTGGAACCCCAATTTGTTGCCTGTGCTGGCACGTGGAATGACTGAGCCACCACAGAAAACCAAAAACAAAAACAAAAAAAGTAAGAATACAAACAAACAAACAAAAAAACCACTGGACAAGCTACTGTCTTCTCACTAGCACTGAGGACAGAAGCTATATTTCTTACTGATGCAACTTCCTACTCAATAGGCCTCTGTGGTGGGACACTCAGTCTGCCTTCCTGAGCCCACAGTAACTATCAGGAAAGACAGAGAGTCCTGGTTGGAAGGCAAGTGGAAGGTGGATTGACACAAATTGCCAGCTGCCAATCATCAGGAAGGGATGGGGGACAATGGTCTAGACCACAGCTACCTCCTGGGGGCAGCCTGTCTTCGTTGGTCACCTCCAGTTTCCTGTAATGCCTTTCTTACTTTCAGACCCAAAGTCTGATGGTTCTTACAGATTCATGGCTCCCTGGATAGGTAAGTATATTTAACAAGAACTATGGTTCACCTTTTGCTTAGGTTGCCAACAAATGTCCATTTGGCCCAGACAAATACGAGGTGACCAGCACCACAGTCACTCCACTCAACTCTGAATTGAGCTTCCTCTCTCTTCTTCAGATAAAAACCTCACCCCTTCCTAATGGTAGGGGAGCCCTCCTGCAGCTCAGTTTCTCCCACATCACTTCTCAGTCCTCTATAATGATCTCAGACTAAATATTTATTGAAGTTCTCCATTAACCAGTGCTGCTCTGTTTCAACCTCGATCTCACAGCTGTGCACCAGGGTTTGGGAAGTCCCCTTCCTGACATGCACTGTCCTTTCCTGCCTTGTCCAGGATACCCTTCTTCTGACACCCTGGGTACCTCCCCAGTTGTCCCCAGACAACTCTTGAGAGGTTCCTTCCCCCCACACACACCCATTGCGGTCCAGGGTATGGTTTGCTCCTGTTGAATGGGCCGACGTGGTTCCAGCATCAGAGAATGCTGACCCCAGCCTTCTACTGTGACATCCTGAAGCCCTATGTGGGGCTCATGGCCGACTCTGTCCAAGCGATGCTGGTAAGTTGAACCCCTGCTCACCTGCACACTCACACCCCCAGTAGAATTCACAAAGTCCACTCTCAGACAGCTGTGTCCCTCAGACATCCATTAGACATGGCCCCCAGAATCACAACTTATACCATACTATGACAGAGCCCCCTGAGCATGGATGGAACAAGAAAGCATCCGGGCACCTGTTTTCATCCACTCTTTGCTCACTGCCCACAGGAGAGACAGTCATGGTGGATAAAGTGTCTCTTCTTGTCCCTCTTCCATGTCTTTGACTTGGACAGGAAGAGTAGCCAATGCCCCTAGACAACAGGACAAACTGCCCCTGGCTGGCATGAACAGTAGCAACTTCAGTGGCAAGATGGACATCCCATGATGTCACTCAAGTGGGCTCTGGGCTAGAGCTGAAGGCTTCTCATGGATTTTAGCCATTCCGTGCAGGGAAATGGAGACCAAGTCTCTACCCTCCAGGGCTGGGTCTTGCCATAACACCACCTCTGAGCCTTACCCTATTTCTCACTCACTATGCTCAGCTGACATTTGTTGAGTAAGAGGAACTGAAGTCCCTGATATCCCTTCTTTAGAAACCCCAGTCTTAGCCCCTTGATCTTTTCTTTGCCTTGACTCTTGCTCCCTAAATTGAGACTTCACCTGTTTTTCATGTGTACATCAACCCTACGACACAAAATGTTGCGCCTTAGTCCCCTGAGGAACAGTGTTTTCTGATCTCCTAAAAGGTGGTTACCACCAAACTTCTTCCTAAGTCAGATGGTAAGAGATCATGATTAATTAAATAACAATTAACTAACTTCTCAGACTACATTCTGAGAAAATACTCACCAGATTACAAACAAATGGCTATATGGTCCTAAACTGATGAAACACAACTGCTTTAGAAAGTGAGGGCATCTCATCAGAATATCTGGAGAGGCAGAGAGAGAGTCCAGCCTTGTCAGCATGGGCCTTCTGGAGGAGTAGAGAAAGATATATGTGTCCCTCTACCACAGGGCAAATGGGAGGAGCTCCTCAGCCAGAACTCATCTCTGGAGATCTTTGGACACATCTCCTTGATGACTTTGGACACCCTTATGAAGTGTGCCTTCAGCTACCAGGGCAACCAACAGGCAGATAGGTCAGTGAAATCCTTAGTTGCAGGGTCTTATTTCTTACCAACTGGGATGGACTATCTGAAAAGCAGTTAGCACAGCTTGGATGTTTACCAGCCCAAAGAGTCACATTCTGCCGAGAGCCCCTGGCCACAGTCAGATTCAGCCCACGCCAAGCCTTCATTAGGCACAGACCCTCTCTCTGCCACAGGAAGAAACCTGGATGCTGAAGTCCCTCGTAAAGGGCTGAGGGTCTCAAAGATGTAAGAATGACATGACAAACACCTAGGGTCTCCTGTCCCATTGATTGAGGAATGCTCCATACACAGGCCCACCACACTCCAGGTAACATGCCCCCTTCCATCCAGTCCATTCTGCATCCTCCTTTTCAGGTACTCCCAGTCCTACCTTCAAGCCATTTGGGACCTGAACAACCTGGTGTTTTCCCAGATAAGGAATGTTTTCTACCAGAAAGACATCATCTACAGGATGACCCCTGAAGGCCGCTGGAACCACCGGGCCTGCCAGCTTGCCCATCAACACACAGGTTGTATCTGCCCTCTGGGAAGCTCCCCTCCTTTACCAGGCACATCCCAAAGGGACTGGCCCCTTACCCTCAGGCTGAGTCCTGCCCCTGGCTGCCTTTCCAGGGCCTGGGAAACACCCACCTGGATACTCCTCTGGTGCAGGTGTTAGGGTGTGCTATGCAAGCATAGGTGCTATGCAAGCAGCTACATGTGTCACCCCATGGGTGAAGGTTGAACGAGAGCCCCTACCAGCAGCATTCAAGCAGGAGGCTCTGCTGTTGAGGGAGTGATGACCTGCAAGCACCTGGTGCTAGAACTCCCACCCAACAAACACACCCACTCCCACACTCCTCCTGATTCACCTGGCACCCTGACTGGGGTACTGTGAGTGTCTGTGTCTGGGCACCCAGAGCATTCAGCTCTGCCTGGGAACACTGTTCTGGACAGACTGAGTGATCAAGCTGAGGAAGGCTCAGCTGCAGGAGGAGGGAAACCTGGAGAAGGTCAGGAGCAAGAGGCACTTGGACTGGGGCGCCTGGGTGGCTCAGTGGGTTAAGCCTCTGCCTTCGGCTCAGGTCATCATCTCAGGGTCCTGGGATCAAGCCCCGCATCGGGCTCTCTGCTCAGCAGTGAGCCTGCCTCCCCCTCTCTCTGCCTGCCTCTCTGCCTACTTGTGATCTCTCTCTCTCTCTCTCTCTCTCTCTCTCTGTCAAATAAATAAATAAAATCTTTAAAAAAAAAAAAAAGAGGCACTTGGACTTTCTGGACATCCTCCTCTTTGCCCAAGTGAGTGTGACAGGGAAGGCCTGAGGCTTTGCTCACAAGTGTGGAGGAGGGGGGCAAACTCAAACCCTGTCCTCGCTCCGTGTCTTCCCAGATGGAGAACAAGAGCAGCTTTTCCAACAAGGACCTCCGTGCGGAAGTGGACACCTTCATGTTTGAGGGCCATGACACCACAGCCAGCGGCATCTCCTGGATCCTCTATGCTTTGGCCACACACCCAGAGCATCAGCAGAAATGCCAGGAGGAGATCCAGAACCTCCTGGGGAATGGTGCCTCCATTACCTGGTGAGTGCTCATGAGATGGGAGCCCCCGACCCTTCAAGTAGAGAATTCCCTGGCTGCCAGGGCTTTGCCTGCCCTTCAGGATAGTTTTGTTTAGGGATCACCTGGACCAGATGCCCTACACCACCATGTGCATCAAGGAGGCACTGCGACTCTATCCAGGTGTTGGCAGAGAGCTTAGCAAGCCCATCACCTTCCCTGACAGACGGTCCTTACCCAAAGGTGTGAACTTCCCCACTCTCCCTCCATAAACACTCGACAGGAACATGTGCAAGGTCAGAAATCCACATGTTCTGGGCAATTGGTGCGTGTCTTTCAGAGTCATTTCTCCCTCAAGAAAACCAATATTTCCTTTGTCAGATGAGCTATATGGTATGCTTCCCACAGAGTTTAATCCAAGAAACAAATACATGACAGCCCCTAAATGTGGCTTTGGGTTTTGCTCTAATATTCTCGTTCTTTGAGATATGAGTGCCTGAGAGACCATCAGACAGAGCAGGGGGATAGGAGGTCTTTCCTTATAGGGTCTAGGCTAATGAAAACATCAGAGAATTCACCATCATGGCTCAGATGGTCCAGTCTCCAGGGAGCCCTCAGGATGATGGCAGAGAGTAGCTGATGACCAGATCTGAGGTCCCTTCCGGCTTGCCACATCCTAGCTGGGTGCTCAGAGGCAAGGTGCTCAGCCTCTCTGAGGCTCAGGTGCTTCATGGGAACAAAAGAGTTCTGAGCCTCCACTGGAGGGTTGTTGTGAGGATGGAAGAGCTGATGCATATTCCCCAAGGGCTCATGGATGGTACTTGATGTGAGTTGCCCCGTGAGTTGCTCCAAAATGTAAGCCTCCAGTTCTTCCCTGCTTTTGGCCTGGTCTTGGTTAATCCACTAACCTGTGCACACGTGCATACCTGTTCTGCTATATCTGCCCCACCTCTCCTGCAATACTGTCATTCCATTCACAGTGATGAGAAATGGCTCTCACCGTGGCTGCCAAGCTGTGTGTGGGTATAGCTGGGCCCCACAAACATGTATGTCCAGGCTTCTTTTTCTGCTCCACAGGATTCTTAGTGACAATCTCCTTTTATGCCCTTCACCACAACCCAAAGGTGTGGCCAAACCCAGAGGTATGATGACCTTGGGAGGAGGAGGTGGGATGACCTCTCCAGATCAAACCCTCTTCCTGGCCCACGTCTGGGTGTGCTGTCCCTTGGATGATTGGAAGGAAGGTCTTGACCACACCTGTCCTGGCCCTTTTGCTCCCTCTGCAGGTGTTTGACCCTTCCCGGTTTGCACCGTGTTCCTCACAACACAGCCATGCTTTCCTGCCCTTCTCAGGAGGATCAAGGTGAGGCACTTGTACCAGAATGGGAGAAGGCAGGGGCTATTTTGGGGGTACATACTTGATGTTTGTGACTTGCTACATTGATGTGGGTTTCTGTAGATATGCCATGGCATGTTGGAGTGCTGGGAAAGAGGTATGTGTCTCTATGCAAAGAAAGCTGGTAATCACTGAATGCCATGGAGACTTTGACCCATTACTTTTACCCAATCTCCAGCCACAATTCAGTATCAGTGGTGTTCCATAGCTCAGGGTATTCTTGTGAGTTCTTCATTTTGTGAGTATGACTTTACAGAATTAGATTTTCTCACATGTAATTTTCAAGTGTTGTCAAAGTCAAAGACAGGATGGACTCAAAAGTTGTGGTTGTACACAATCTCAAACCACGCTTTTCTACTCAACTCCCCATTCTGCCTCCACACTGCACCATTGACTACATTGCATGTGTGTCCATACTCAGCTTCCTGCATGCCTCAAATATTTCAGCCATACACAGGAAAGTTTCCTACAGTCTCTTGGGGGCTTCATAAAGTACTCGACTAATCTGTGCTGTCGCTATATTTTCACCAACCAAATGAATTATTGACTCTATGGTACTGGTCATGTACACTTGACAATTTTCCCAGTTGTCCAAACACTACATATGATCTGGGCTCTATATACCTTAATATTACACTTAGAGTCCAAACATCCAAATGGGCAAATATATAAAAATGAGGACATTAAATTGCATTTGGGAGAAAATCCAATCTGTTGTATATATATGACACATGGCATATGAACGCTATCTGGTGTGTAAAATGTAAAGCACACGTGAAGTAGCTGTTCAGTGGGATGACTATTGTCCAGTGTGGCTGCTGTGAAATCCTCCAGTGCTGCTGAAACTGTCCTATAAATAGTAACTGCAGGAAACTTTGTAGGCAGTTCTTAGAAAAATGTATGTTTCCAAACACAGAAATCTGTCAGTCCTTCACATACAGAGTGAACCCACTTTCACACCACATCTTTAAGCAAATTGTGCTTCCAGATACTGGCTCCAGGATCTGTTTCTCCTTGGGATTGAGACCTTCTTCCTAGACATTGGTGCAAGTCATGTGGCTGCCAGTAGAGACAGGAGAGGAGTAGGCAGCTCAGTTCCTAGCTCAGAACTAATGGTTACTCATTTTATTCCATTCAGCATGGGTTTATTTTTTCAGTTCAATAGACATCATTCATTTTTAAGACTGCCTATTAAGCCTCTCTGTGTGTGCCATGTCCTCTGCTATGATCTCTCATACTGCCCTCGCCTCCAGGAGTTTACACTCAAGAAATACATGCCTCCACTCAAAAGAGACATCTATCTATCTATCTATCTCTCTCTCTCTCTCTCTCTCTCTCTCTCTTTCTTTATTTCTTTTTCTTTTTCTTCTCCTTCCTTCCTTCCTTCTTTCCTTCCTTCCTTCCTTCCCTCCTTCCTTTCTTCCTTTCTTTCTTTCATTCATTTCCTAATTGACCCCACTGTAGGAAGCTCCATTTTCCTGTCACTGTCATACTCTGGAAAGTGATGTGTCCTTGAGTACAGTATTAGGGTGATGTACAGGAATGAAGAGGTACAGTGAGCAGGGTGGGGGTGAAGGCAGGCTGGCATTGCCCTTAGCCTTGAGCATGTGGCAGGCAGAGGTGGAGGGAGGGCATTCTCTGGGATCTCCTCAGCAGGAGCTGAGCTGGGAGGAGGGGAGTTAAACAGGTGACAAGTGAGCCAACAACCCTGAGAGGATTTTGATATCAGCTGAGGCATGTGGACATGTTGTACCTAAGATGGAGAGCATAGGAGGCTCAGAGCTGGGCCAGGGCATCAGAAGAGGGAATGGAGGCAGGAGACAGAAAAGTCTGCGTGGGGAGGTTGAGGAAGGGCAGCAGAGACATTTCTGCAGTAGAATTGGAAAGCTACAGCAGCTTGTTGACTGAGGGGCCGAGGAAGATGGTGCAGCAGGTCGAGTGTCACTAAGGCTCTGCCCCTGCAGAAGCTTCCTGGTCGCCATTTTTACTTCCTTACCCAACTCCCTTGTCCTTCCTCTGAGGATCTGGACCCCTGTGTGCCCCAGATGGTTAGGGCCTGAAGGATGGCCCAGCCCACCCCCTGTGGTGCCCTGTCCTGCTCTCCCCATTGTGAAACCTGAAATGGCATGTGCAGAGAGTAAACAACTTAATAATTAACTGTTTTACTGATCACTTGACTTGGCCCTGAGGTTCAAGGTGCTGACCTTCTTGTAACGGGATTTCAGGCCTGCTGAGAGCATGGATAGGAATAGGAGCTAATCCTGGAAGAGCGTAGGTTTTGTCAAAGGTCAAGGGAAGAGAGTGAAAGAAGCAGGCGGGGTAGGCGTAGAGATGTGCGTGTGTCCTGAGGAAAATGGATCCAGGCTGGGCCCAGGCAGGAGGGCCCTGAATGTGCTGTTCCTGGCAGGGGGTATGAGGCCACCTCTCATTTCCTTTTCCCTCCCTGACCCAGGAACTGCATCGGGAAACAGTTTGCCAAGAACGAGATGAAGGTAGCGGTGGCCCTAACCCTGCTCTGCTTTTAGTTGGCACCAGATCCTTTCAGGATCCCTGTTCCCACTCCAAGAATTGTGCTGATGTCCAAGAATGGGATCCACCTCCATGTCAGGAAGTTCCTCTAACCCTTGTGGGGACAAGGATGAGCCCCAGGGGCCTCCTACCTGCCATCGTGTCTTCCTGTCAGTCTCTCCTGTCTGCTGTCTTCTGCCCATTTCCTGCTTTCACTCTGCCCACTGCCAGCCTCTCCTGCTCTCCTCCTCTTGTGCATCAGACTGTCTGTCCTTTTCCGTCTCACTCTTCCCCAGACATCCTATTTACTTATCTGTTACCCCTCTCCTCCCACCTGAATCTGACCGCCCACTGAACTTAATACCTGCCTGTTTCCCAGCCTGCCTGTCCTCTGCATGTCTTTTTCTTTTTATACCTATTTGATTGTCTCTATATTATTTTCGTCTGGTTGCTATAATAACCTATCACAGCCTTAGTGTCTTAGAATAAACCAGTCTGTTCTCTTATAGTTCTAGAGATCGAAGTCTAAAATGGATTTTGCTGGACCACAGCCAAGATATTGGTGGTCACACTGCCTCTAGTCTCCAAGGAAGAATCCCTTTCTCTGCCTGTTCCAGCATCAAGCTACATTCTTTGTGATTTTTAGCTCCTGGAGCCTCCTTTTTCAAATCCAATAGCATCTTTCAATATCCTTCTGCTGCTGTCTTCATATCACCTTGTATTCCATAAGGACTTTTGTGATTAGACAGGTGCACTCAGATAATACAGATGTATCTCAGCTTCTGGGACATGGACTCTTTGGGAGCCATGATTCAGCCTGCTTAATCCCTATGTGACTGCTGTGAGTCCATGTTTCCAGCTCTCTCCTGTTTTTTACCAGCATACCCATTTGTCATCACATACCCTCTTCTTTCCTCCTCCCTCAAATAAATTTCTTAATGTTGCATGGAGTGTGTGTTTTCCCTTGGAGGAAGATAAATGGAAGAGAAACGAGAAAAGGGGAGGAAAGATGGAGGAGACAAGAAGGGAGATAATAATCAGCTCTGTGATGCCAGCACCCCAGGAGGGCTGGATGTGTCCCATTGTATCAGGCCATGGAGTGGTTGGCTTTCCAAGAGGTACTAGGAGGAACCCCTGTGGAGAAATGGATTGGCCAGTGGGAAAGAATATCAGGCCCCAGTCAACAAACTACTGATGGCACCTCTCCCACAGGACCCCTTCCCAGTCCCTTGCTTCTCTCATCGACCAACCCTGCCCCATTATGTGATTGCTTGGGTACTGGTCCTCCTGACCCTGGGCCCTGTTCTCAGGCCCTTTTTGCCCTTCTCTACCAGCGTCTCTCAACCCAGACATTATTCTTTCATTGGTTCTAAACACAGATTTTCCTCCTGCCCTACTCCCTGCCATTCTTAGCCCAGACCCTGGATGTCACAGACAGGCCTCCCCGAGACCTCTGCCTATGGTGTAATTCCACATTCTGCCTTCCTGAAGGGGCTTCTTCCCCAGCTAGTGCTTGCATCCAGGACCTCCCTTTCAGTCCCTTGGCTTCCTAGGTTACTGAGCTAGTTCAGCCATGCTTTGAGAAGGGGCAGTGTAGATGTTTCGTGTTTGACCAGGAGCAGGAAAATAAGCTGGGAAAGTGCTAGACAGGAAGGTTGGCAGATTTCCCGGCACCAGGTGGTGCAGAAGGGCAAGGGTTAGCCAAGCTCAGAGAGTTCAAGGCAATGGGAACTTGAAATTCTGGGTGGCCACCCATGAATAGACACAAGCTCTAACCACAGGATCATGTTGAGGATAAAGAATGTGACCAAGAAGTGGTCTGCTGTCTGCGGACTGCTGGCTCTAGGCAAAGGAAAAAACCTAGGGTGAGTTCACACTCATATACACGACTCCCATGACACATATATGGTAACTACATGTGTGCGTACCACTCACACACTCTATACTCTACCATGCATGTGCACAACAAAGGCCTGGGGTCGTAGGAGGCAACAGGGTATGTTTAACCAACTGAGCCACCCAGGCGCCCAAAACAGGGTATGTTTGGAGGGCTGGAAGGATTAAGTGGAGTTCATTTTGGGGCCCATTAGTCAGCTGCCTTGGTCCTCCCTTCCCATGTGGAGCCTCCCCCTTCTGTCAAGCTCTGGAGTTCTCAGCTCCATTTCCCATCAACATAAACTCTCAAAGAGACAGTCAATACACCTATGGAGTCTTGGTCAAAAGAGGTCAAAGTCAGAAGGCCTCAGTGCAAGCTATTTTCTGATGAGCATCTTGGCAGTTTCCTTCTTCTGACATTGAAGTAGGGCAAGTCCTGCCTCATAGGTCTCTTGACAATCCAGAGATGAGGGAAGTAACAAGTCTTAGACTTGGGTGCCACCCATGGGCTACAAGTGGTTATGACCTCTGGTTCTGCCCTCAGATGATGACTATTGATAGATACCTCTGCTTCTATGGAGAAAGGTCTATCCAAGGTCAGGACAGAGAGGGAAGTTGGTGGCATGGATGACACCCTGGCTGAGGCCTCTGCATCCCAGCCTCAGGTGGGCAAGGAGGTCTGGGTCTTGACAGGGCTTTGCAGGAGTGAGCAGGTGGCCCATAGCCAACCTTCCCAGGCTGTGGCCTTTTTCTAAGAGGGGAAGCATCAATAGCAGGAAGGATGTGTCTCCAGATGGTACATCCCCAGGGCAACATATAGACATCCCCAAGTCCCAGGGCTAGAATTCCTCTCACTTATCAGGCCCCTTATTCTCCAGTGTCCTCCCCTTCACTGTTGTCTAATTCCTGGATTAGAACCTGCTAAAGGCCTTATACCTAGGACCCTAGAGATACATGGGACCCCAGGCATCAGGCAGCTGCTGCAGGGAGTACTGAAGAAGACTCTCTAATTCATCACATGGCCCCAGCCTGAGGCCCTCCCCCAAAGTCACTCTTTGCACCTTTCTACCTCACCTGCCTCAAGGCTTGATTCAAGCACTGTGTCTTCCAGGAAACCCCCCTTAAATGCCACTCTGCCACCTTCTTCAGCAAAAGTCTGAGCACCCAGAGCACCAGGTTATAAAGGCATAGATGCTGCCAATGGCAGGAATGCTAGAGAGACCTGTCTCAAGAGGGGCAGAAGATACACCTGAGAAATCATATTCCATATTCCTAGATTTCAGTGGTGGTTACCTGGGAATTTGTTTTAGAAACTGATAGTCCTATACATTTTTTGTTTATGCAATTTTACCTCACGTCTGTTATATTACACACATGCACAGACAGTTAAGCAGAGCAATACATCTCAATGAAGGGCCAAGCCCCCAAAGCCATCCTTCTTTCATGTGGAGTGGATGAGGGCCTGATCATAATCATAAAGCCCAAGAGACACAGCTTCCATTGTGTTCATTGTGTCACCACGGCTGGCATGTAAGTTTCTGCTACATTCTAGAAAGACTGCCAATTATGGGAGATAAAGGAAGATTCTAGAAGCAAATAGGTGCTCACCATATGTTTGTTGAATGAATGGTTGAGCTCTAGAGTACATGCGTACTAAGCATTTCCAGACACACATGCTTGCATGGCACTGCCCTCCAGGTGATTGTTTATGTGGGTGCCTTCTCCCCATGTAAATTACAAGCCTCTCAAAGACAGGGAGCCGCAACTACTCTACAATCCAACCTGGGGAGGGCAGTGTCTGGGCTGTCTGGGACCCTCTTCTCAGGAAAGCTACTACCCAGAGCCTGGGCGCAGCGACTTCAGCCAGAGGTGGATGCCATTCTTGGAGCGCAGGATCAGCTGGGGCATCTTGATGGGGGGCCGCAAGGGGTCCAGGGCGAACTCAAAGCGGAGCAAGCAGAGGGCTGTGACCACCTTCATCTCATTCATGGCAAACTGCTGCCCAATGCAGTTCCTACAATGAGTAGCACAAGGTGGCATCAGACTGTGGTGCGTCCAGAGTGAGAAAATCCAGCGTTCTTAGTGGCCAAGAAAAACCAGTGGCTTAGAAAAACCAGTAACTGTTTGTGGATAAATAATTGGCTGATTGGTTGATTGACTTGGGGCTTCGGAAACAGATCTTGGGAACAGAGTGAGGGGCCCAGACTGAGTAGATTCACATTGGGAATTCTGGTTTGGGGGCCTCTCTTGGAATGACTCAGCCAGCCCACCACTTGCCAGGGACATGACTATGCTAACGGCAAGAAGAAGGTCCCTGGAACTTACCCTACTTCAAGATCATCAAAAACCCAGAGGCGGCCCCTTTGTCACGGAGTTCCCAAAATGATGCTTTCCCCACAAAATCCTCCATTCTCCCCTCCCATTCCTGGAGCCCTGGGGATTTTGGTCCACTCCTTACCTGGGCCCAGCAGAGAAGGGCATGAAGGCGAAGGGGTGGCGTGTGGCCACATTCTCAGGGGAAAAGCGCAGTGGGTCAAAGACCTGAGAGGACAAGCCTTGCTTAAATACCTGCGAGGTCCTGGTGAGAGTGACCTCCATAGCCTCCCACCCCATCTGACCTCCAGACCCAGGGATGTGGTACCTCAGGGTCAGGCCACACTGCGCTGTTCCTATGGAGGGCATAGATGTGCAGAGAGATCAGGCTGCCTGTGGGCAGAACAAAGGCCTGGTAGCTAGGTGGTCCTGAGAGAGCTTCAGCTACCTCCTCACAGGGCCAGACTTCCCTGGTGTCCTTCTAATGGACACCAGCCCCTGCCTGAGCACTGCCATTGAGGGAGGGTTCATGACCACCCTCAAGACATCAAAGTGCTTTTGACCATCATCATATCTACTTCCTCTGGCCCCAGCACTGGACACAGCACCTAACATAGACATTTGTGGAATGGGGAGAGAAAAAAGAACTGAACCTACCTCATTGTGAGGTAGGACAGGCAAGGTCCATTACAACACTTTGTGCTTTCAAATAACTGAAAGGAAGTTACTATTCCTGACATTATGCTATTAATAGTAACATCCACCATTCATTGGGTGCACGTTGTATGCCAGATACAGAGTTAAACCTCCTTACAAAGCTACCACAGTTGTATAGGTTGTGCAATGAACGTCATCATAGTCTATGTGAATGGTGTCTCCTGAAGTTGTTCAGGTGACAACCTACATGGTGGTACATGACAGCCCTGAAGAATATTGTCTCTTTAATCCTGAAAACAACCTTGTCAAGCAAATACTCTTCTTGTCCCCATTTTATAAAAGAGGAAACAGAAGCTCGAGGTAGAGGGATTTACCCATACATTGTAGAACCAGGATTGGGACCCAGACCAAACACAAAGCCTCAGTTCTTCCCCACTTGTGCTAAGATTTGACCAAAGGCACAGAGTCTGTCAGAGAAGCATCCACAAGGACTCCAGTTCCACCCCCAAGTCCACTCCAACTCACCTGCAGGTAGGGAGCGGCCATCCACAAAGTTGACAGGCTTGCTGAGCTGGCGGTACACCTGAGGCACGGGTGGGTAGAGGCGGAAGCTTTCCTTGATACACATGGTCAAGTAGGTCATTTTCCCCAGATCATCCCTGCCAGCAATACAACCAGACCTTTCTGGAGATGGGAAGCAAGGGGCTTCCATGGGAAGACAGGCTCCAGCCCCACCTTCCCCTCTTACCCGCCATCACATGTCCAATAATGGGAGGGACACAAGTGCTTCAAGTGCCCTGACCAGATTAAACATGGGGTAGCTACTCCGATCCAGGGGTTCTGGCTCTTGGCTCTTTTCTCCATCTCTCCCTCATCTCTACTGCTAGGAAGGGAACCACAGGACCCTAGAGCTGTATGTGCACCCAGCCATCAAGACAAAGTCACTCCTGTGCCATAAGGCCCCATAGAAGCCCCACAAGGGACAATTTAGGTTCCACTTAGTTTCCCCTGTGGAACTAAGGTGGAAAAAAACAGGGGCTGATATACACTGGTTGAATGAAGTTATAAGTGCATGAACAGCAACAAGCTCAGGTAAAAATCAAAAATTATGTATCTTTTTTCTCCTTTGCCAACAGGAAGTTCAGTCCGAAATGTGGCCCAATCATGACTATTGCATAGCACTTTATTACAGAGTCCCAAACCCTAAGGCTTTTCCACCTAGTCTTCAATATTTTTTTTTTTTAGATATACTTGACTGTATTAAAACTGGGAACTTGTATTCATCAAAAGACACCTTAGACACCATAGACACCTGGGTGGCTCAGTCAGTTAAACGTTGCCTTTAGCTCAGGTCATGACCTAAGGACCAGGGATCGAGTCCCACATCGGGCTCCCTGCTCAGTGGGGAGCCTGCTTCTCCCTCTCCCTGTGCCTCTCCTGCACCCTGTGCACTTGCTCTCTATCTCTCAAAAATAAATAAATAAAATCTTAAACACACACACACACCTTAAGGGACATGAAATGGGAGGTTACAAACTGGAAGAAGAGATTTTCAATGTGCATTAATAAAGTATTATATACCAGTACTCATTCTTTCCTTTTTGTGTTTTACTATAGTATTGAATAAGTGCCCTTGAAGTTGCTCCAACTTCTAGATGAAATGAAATAAAAATAACATAAATAAATATTTTAACTCCCCGTCTCCAGGCTGTGTTCCTATTGTTACCTAACCTGGAAGGCCCATTTCTCTCTTCCTTTGCTGATCTGAGTTTCACCCCTCCTTGGAAAGCCAGCTCAAGCCTCACCCCTTCTGATTCCTCTGCTGTCCACACAAGGCTTCTCAGTCTTACTCCAGTCTGAGGTTTTCTCTAGATTTTTGCCTATGTGAGTTGTCTTTCTAAAAATATCCCAAGGGCGGCACCTTGGCTCCTCCCAGCCCTCGCATTTGGCTGGACACTGGGAGGTCTCCAACATCAGGCCAATAAAAATGGATGATGGAGACGTCAGACATCTTGTGCTATGATGTGTAGCTAACCTGATGCTGGAGGTAACACAGGAGCCAGAGAGAAAGGTGAGGTGTGTGACAGGAGGCCAAGGCCTGAGGGGAGGAGGTAGGGAAAGAGGGACCTGCGGGAGAGCCCCAGAGACCACGCACGCTGCCAAGAGAGGTCAGCGTCAGTCAGTATCATGTCAATGAGTTCAAGTTTGAGCCAAGAATTAGAGAACAATCAAAAGATTTTAAGTGATGGAGTTTGGGAAACAGCCTTTTCTTCTTCACCAGATGAGTCTACAGGTGGCACGTGGCCATTCAAAGGCAGGTGGGCCAGAGCAGGGTTCAGGTCCCTAGGTATCCCAGCTGTATTCACGCCCAGTTCCCTCCTTTCTCTCTCGAGAGCCTGCTGTTCCATCTAGCAACCCAGAAGGGTAGTCAGGTTCTGCCAGCAGAGGGAGTCAGCACACAAAAAGTTCACCGGTCACTGGCAAAGGGATCAAGGAAGGTTTCCTGGAGTAGGAGGCATCCAAGCTGTGCCTAGGAGGATAGATTTGAATCTGGGAGAGCTACCCGGATTCCTATCTATGAGTTGTCAATGGGAGTCTGACACCTGAAAGGGGCTCCACTGTGGGAGAATGGGCTCAGGGTTGTATCCGCAGAGCTCCCCCTCAAAAACCACAGCACTGGAGGAAACAGGACACTGCCACCACCTTCACCTTGTTCCCAGGATGGTCCTGTGTCACCCAAAGATGACACCGGGCAGCATAGATGCAGGGCATCCCGGTACAGGGAAGCAGGACAGACTGGGCTCACCCACAGCCTTGCTCACCACTGCAAGGAGTCCCGGTCCCCAAGGATCTCGCAGACCTCCTCACGACAACGATGCTGGTGCTCGGGGTACAGGGCCATGCAGTAGAGAAACCAGCAGATGCCACTGGTGGTGGTGTCATGGCCTTCGAACATGAATGTGTCCACCTCAGCCCGGAGATCTGCGTCTGACAACTTGATCCCATTTTCATCCTGTGTTGGGGAAGGCATGATGGGACAGCCCAAGGCATTGGAGATAGGTACCAAGACCTCACAACAGTTGTCAAATGAAGGTCCATTACAGAGTGGAGCTTGAGACCTTCCCCAGAATCCTATCTGTCCTCCCAGGCACAGCTTGATGCCTCCTACTCCAGGAAACCTTCCCTGATCCCTCTGTCCAAGTAGACCTGTGACCTTACCCAGCCCTGTCAATTCTGCTAAGAATGTCACCTGGCAGAGGAGAGGTCTTTGTCAACGTCCACCTCCTATCTTCTCCACTACACTGTAAATATATGGAGGGCAAGGCCAAGTCTTTCTCATCTTCTGCGTGGAAACTAACCCAGGGTAGGGGTTAGTAAGTTTGGAGGGTGGGTGAATAAAGGAATGAATAACTAGATGAATGAATGAATGAATAGATATCCAAGATTCTAAGGTTCTTCAGTATTAGAAGTCTAGAATTGATGGGCACCTGGGTGGCTCAATGGGTTGAGCACCCGACTTGATTTTGGCTCTGGTCATGATCTCAGGGTGGTGAGATGGAACCTGCATCTGGCTCTGCACTGAGCGTGGAGTCTGCTTAGGACATTCTTTCTCTCCCTCTCCCTCTGCCCCTACCCCTCACCTCCTCACCCTCCCCAAGAAAAAAAAATTCTAGAATTGGTCTTTAGGACTTCTAGCACATGACCTGACCTCCCTACATCTCTCCCCAGTGCGGCAGCCAGCCACAACGGCACCTTGCCATCTCTGAGCCTTTGTTGATGCACATCAGAAGACAAGGAACAGGTCGTATTTGCTGGGGGAAAAGGAGGGAAATGCTTAACATCCCCTGCTGCTGTCCAGTGAGCCCTGTCCCAGGAAAATGGTCTGTAAACCCCTCTGGGACGAATTCTCAGTTGGGGATGGCCAACTGTATCCTCACTCACCCGAGCCCCCAGAAGAATGTCCAGGAAGTCCAGGTGCCTCCGACTCTGGATTTTCTCCTGCTCCTTCTCATCCTTCAGGGCTGCCTTTCGTTCCCTGATGACCTGGTCTGGGTCAGGAGCACAGAGTGTCATTGCCTGGGGACCCATCCTCTACCCAAAGAGGAATGGAGGTCCTGCAATGGCAGAGGTCAAGAGAGGCCTAAAGGGGCTAGGCTAGACCCTGGGCTTCCTGTGTGCAGACTCTGCAGGAAAGGCCCACCTGTGTGGTCGTGGGCCATCTGGCAGGCCCGCAGGAAGCGGCGGCCATGTGGGGTGAGCCAGTAGATGAAGTCGTTATGGTACTGGAAGGACTCAATGCGCTGCTGCATCAGCAGAGTGAGGTCACTGACGGCCGAGTAGTAGCTACTGTCCCTACATAGCAGTAGAGCAGGGAGGAGTGCTCAGACCCTGACCCATGGCAGAGCCTGGGGCTCTCCACTCCAGAATCCAGCCCCAACCAAAGTGCTTTCCGCCCTTCCTCTCCCTGCCATTAAGCCTCCCCACTAAAGGCAGAATCTGTCTCCCCACCATGGGCAATGCCCAGCTCCCCCTACCTCCCGCCCAAGCTAGGGCTCCCTAGGGCAGGACCCCATGTCCTCTCAGACCAGGGCCCTGGAGTCCCACCAACTCTCTCCTCTGAGCTGGCCTGGGTAGCGAAGGTGGTCAGCCCCAAGTACCCTCTGACCTGTGGCCCAGACCGCTGTCTCCTTTGCCAAAGGTGCACTTCATGAGTGAGATCAGTGCCATGTGGCCCACGTCAGAGAAGATGTCAAAGCTCTTATCCTCACGAGCTTTTTCCTCCCACTTGTCCTGGAGCCCAGAGGTAGAGGGTAACATCAGGGAGTCAGCTGGACACTCAACTCTGCCCTCGAAGACCCACAGCCTGGCCTCTCCTCCATGCCCTAAGTCCCTGGCCCGGCCTCCATCCCACTGCAGTGTGGGGGTAAGGGCTTCAGGCTGGGGTGGGATCAGGAGATAGACCCACGCTGCACACACAGACACTGAGCCAGGCAGGCTACCCAAGGGAAGAAGAGGGGTGGAGAATCGCCCCAGCACAGCCTGTGCATGGTCAGGCCTGTAGGGAGGCTGGGGAGAAATTTTCTGCAAGGGGAAAACTAGTCTGGGTAACTTCTGGGAATTATACAGCCCTGAAACTCAAAATCTGACCCATGACCTTTGGCATTCCCTCAAAGATGAGTTGCTAATGACATTATTTAAGCTGCAGCTGCAGCTTCCAGAAA
Source organism: Lutra lutra (assembly GCF_902655055.1). Classification (NCBI taxonomy): domain Eukaryota; kingdom Metazoa; phylum Chordata; class Mammalia; order Carnivora; family Mustelidae; genus Lutra; species Lutra lutra. Next base: position 160,755,274 of record NC_062281.1, read on the forward strand.
CCTGGCCCTGGGAGCTCACCAGCATAGTGTGCGTGGAGTCGGCAAACACAGCCACGTAGGGTTTCAGCACATCATAGTGGAAGCCAGGTGTGAGCAGCTTGCGGTGCTGATACCACTTGGGCCCCTGGAGCACCAGTAGGCCTTTCCCTGGGGAAGAGAGGGAAGAGGGAAAGCTGGTCAGTGCACACAATCCTGCCCTACCCTGGCAACCTGGGGCCTCCACCCCAGTGCTCTTGACCAGTCACATGTCCCAGCCCAGCTCTGCCTTCCAGCCACCCAGCTGTGCAGCCTCTGGTGACACCAGCCTTGGCCCTGCCACCACTCCCCTCCCCAGGCTTTTGCCTGGCCCACACCACCAATGCAGTCTCCTGGGATCCCACTTCAGAAAGCTCTTTCTCATTCCAGAAAGCTCTTCCTCATACTCACGTATTTTCCAGAGCCCTTGCTCTGCCTTTCCAGGGGAAAGCACATACCCAGAAGGAGAAGGCACCTGAGCCCCACTTCCCCAGCCAACTGGGAGCTCTCTTGCCTCTTCCTGTCCCCCCACGTGGCAGCTAAGGTTAGGAGGGGCACTTGGAGGCCAGGTGGTCCACATGAGATAACAGACTGAGTGTCAGACACTGGGCGGAGAGGGATGGGACAGGGAAGGATCCTGGTAATGCAGCACCAAGGATGGGGAAGGCAGGTGTCCACTCACCAATCCACTGGAGGAAAAAGTCATACACATCTGGAGCCTTAGGATCTGCAGGAGAAAGAGAAGATCGGGTCATGCAGAAACTAGCAGATGCTGAGAGGAGGGTTATTGATAATAAGATCAATAGGACCTCAGCTACCCAAACTTAAGGTGCAGACCCTAAGACCCTCCCCACTTGAGGCCCTGATCCCTTTGCTCTCAGGAAACCCCACCCACTCCTGGGAGTCCTCACCCCCTCGGCTGTACACAGCTTTGGCATAGTCGGGTTCATAGATGTTCAGGAAGCCAAGGAACTGTCCAAGCCAGAGTGGGTGGGCATAAGGGAACTGGTGGGCCCAGGATACCACCTTGTCCAGACTCCCCATCTGCTGTATCTGAAATGGTGACAGAAGGCCAGGATACTCAGGAACACACTGTCACTTCCTCCCTGGGCAAGGAAGGCAGGGGGCTGCCCAGACAGACCCTGGGAGCATCCTTCCCTCGTCTTGGATCCCTCTTCCTGTCAGCCACAGTCCTGTACATCTCTGGGGTCAATTCCCTCTACTGCCCCAGACACAACACTGTAAGTCCAAGCCACCCTCTTGCTGTACCTGGGTGAGCTCAACAACCCCAAGCTGGCCAGCTTGCTTCCATTTGGTTCCTATCATCAGCCCTCTATCTATGCTGCTCTGAGAAAGAGATTTCTGTTGGCATTAAAGCTGTTTTCATGAGAGTGATAACCCCAGCTTGCTGTGCAATGCAGAAATCTACTCAATTCTACCCCTGTTATGTCATTTGACACACTTTTCTGAGGTCCTACTATGTGCAGGGCACTATCTTAAGGTCTCAGGGCATAAGATGGAATGCGTCTTACCCTTTCATTCCATGGGCAGACCGATTAGACTCAACCAAACAATTAAGGAGTGTGAATACACCCAGTAGTAAGTGCAAAGAAGGAAGCAGACATGCTGCTATGGGAGAGACTAGCAGGGAGTGTCTACTGAGAGAGGGAGATCAGAGATAGCCCCTGGATGAAGAGGACATTCCCTCCAGGGGAAACCTGGAGGATGACAAGTAGCTGGCAGTGCAAAGAGCAAGGGACAGCATTTCTGGTAGAGCAAACAGCAAGCACAAATGTTCTGGGGCAGAAAACAGTAGTGATGCATTCCAGGAGCTGCCACCTGGTGGGATCGTGGCCTGAGATGAGATTGGAAATCATCCAGTGGGTGGTGTGTGCTCTTTGAGGGGTTTCTAGCCACATCTACTTCCCTAGCAGTGTTTTCTGTAAATGGAGTACACAATAAATACTTTTCTGAAACCGGCTTTTTTCATTTAATGTGTCTTGTCCTTCTTTTCAAACTAGAGCCTTTAACTGCCCCTCCCATATTTTTAATTACTTTAATTGCATAGTATTCCACTGCAGGGATGACCATTATTTATTTATCCATTTCCCCCTATTCCAAGTGAGTCTTTCAGAGATATGGCCTGAAACCCATCCATGGCCTGCCCATCCATGGCCTGCCCGCCCATGGGCCTCAGAATAAGGTCTGAGCTCTGGAGTTTGTGAGGAGGTAGAGTCATGGCTGATCAGAGAGCTGGAATGTGAATCTGGGAGCATTGACTTCACAGCCTGCAATCTTTGGAGCTTGGAAGATCTGTATTTGAATATTGATTTCCCCTATTTTTTAGATGCATGAATTTGGGCAAGATCTTTGGGCTCTCTGAATCTTACTCTTCCCATCTGTAAAATGGGGATGATAACTTACATTATAGGATTATGTTGACATTAATTAAATCAAGCAGGGCGTGTGTTACTAGTTGAGATTCACATAGCATTTAAAGCCCTTCACCGGTATATTGTACGGAAAGGCTTGGCACTGGATCCCGCACAGTGTAAGCCTTTGACTCATAGTTCCCTTCCCTTCAAGTTTACCTTTTCCCAACATCTTCCTTCTCTCTACATTTCCTGCCATATCCTATTCCCAAATGCCCCAAACTGCACTAAAGAATTTGCTCTGAGCTTGCCCTAAGATCTTCCACCTCTGAGTAAATGATTAGCCTAACCTTGTCCCAAGTCACATGGGAAGCTTGCATTACACCACCCATCTCTGGTGGCCTTCTCTGTTAGTGTCCAGTCCACTTTCTGGGGCCACCTGAGCTCCCACCAACCAGGGAGGTCCTGGGATTTCCCAGATCCTCCCCCCTCCGGAATGGACACACGTAGGTGCCCGTGAATGCTCTGGTCTCAGCCCTCCCTCATTCTATCTTGTGGACACTGCCCCTCCCCACAGGATTGGGTAGCACTCAGCATGTGCATAGGCCCCCACCAGATTCAAGGACCACAAAGCTGTATATTCAAAGCTAAAGGGTTAGGAACAACTACCAGGAAGAACCAACAACAACTGAGATGCAGCATCTCTGAAATAACCATTAAAAAATCAATTTTAAAAAATGGACTCATTTACATAAATTCTATGGGGTAAAGCAGAGAGCCATTGAGAGACTGGAAGTGGGAGATCTAATGTGTAATGCTCCAAGGAGTAGACAGGGGATCTCCCCAATCTTAATGACAAATAGGTGATTTCATTCTCCATCCTCCCTTTCAGAGACAATTGTACTACTACACAGGTACCTGTGAGTACATGTAAACAGGTGTGAACACAACTCAGAAGAGACCCCTGGCTCAAGAGAAGGAGCAGGGGGACTTTGGGTGAGAATGACATGGGTTTCCATGGCTCTCCTAGCCACCGCATATTGGCTAAGAAGTGATGGTGAGTCTTGCCCAAAGTCACACAACCCTCAAGTCCAGGTCTTTCAGTTCCAAAGTCCATGCAATGCCCCCAACACCTCCCTATCTTCAGCACCAGGAGGAGTTCCAGCTCCAGGAATGACCAGGTTGAGGGGAGAACATGGAAGCATCCAGACACCTAAGAAGGCAGGAGGGCATGGACCCAAGAAGTGTCCAAGTCCACAGGAATGTAGACATTGGTCCTCACCCAGTATGAGTGGTTTGCTGCCCTGAGTCAGATCTCCCAGAGATTCATTCATGCATTCAGTAAATGGGCACAGAGTACCCACTCTCAGTGCCAAACCTGATGCTAGTTCCTAGGGGAACCGTAGTGAACCAGACAAAGTCCTGCCCTCCCCAAGCTCACATTTCAAGTGGGAGAAATGAAATAGGAATCAAATACATCAGCAATATAATTTCTGGTAGCAATAACTCTAAAAAAAAAAATAATAAAGCAAGATAAGGGGCAGAGCTGCTACTACAGACAGGGAGTAGGGAGGGTCAGGGAAAGCCTCTCTTAGGGGACATTTGAGTAGAGATCAGCAGAAATGCCTTCTAGAAAGCCCTGTAGCATTGGCCACTGTCTGCTTCTCAAAAGCTGCTCTTTCCTCAACACTCCCCTCTACCCCTCTGCTCTTTGCTCCCAGCAAATTAACCTTGCTCGACTTCATGGAGGAAACAGAAGCCATCAGATAAGAGGCCCCTAAAAGTCAACAATCAGACCCGAAGAACCACCTGCCTTGCACCCAGCCTCCCCACCTTCCCTCCTGTTCCAGCAGAGGATGTACCCAGGGCCTGTCCAAGGTTAGCCCCTTTGGATTTCAGCCTTCTCCTCAGGCACCTCACCCATCAGTCAGTCCCTCTCTCTCTCCCATACCACAGACCCCCTCCTCTCTACTGGCTCCTTCCCATCTGCATTTAAAACACTCTCAAGCCTCTCTCACTTACTAAATGAAACATAACCTCCCTTGGTTCTGCCTCCTTTCTAGCTCACACCCCATTTTCCTCCTCCTTTCGTAACTTCTCAAAAGAGCTATCTCACAGTTTCACTTCCTCCTCGCCCCCACCTCTCCGACACTGGTCTTGCTAATGTGACCAACACCCACCTGGCGGGTGAGCCCAGAGGTTTTCTAGCTGCTGTGACATAGTCAAATCCCCTCTCTTTTAGAACTCTGTCCTAGGTGCCTTCCCACCTCTTTGACACAGCTCTTCCTCATCTATTATTTGTAAATCAAAGACTGAGTGTCCCCCAGATCCAACCCCAGGCCTCTTCTTATGCTGCACCTTCTCCCTGGAGGCTCTTACCAACTCCCATGGCTTCCTTTGCCATCTACCTGAGACTGTTTCCAAAACTGACAGCATGTTCCAGTTTGTCTTTCTCCTGAGCTTTAGAAATATGACCAGCCATCTGCTGGACCTCTCTGCATGACACCCTTCAGGCCCCTCAGACCCAGCCTTTTCAAACATGAACACAATATGTCTTCCCCCCAAATCTGCCCCTCCCCACATACCTAGGAATGGAACCACCATCCACCCTGACGCCAGCCAGAAACATGGAATGGAGTTTTCCCCATGATTTAGGGCAGCACCTAGGGGATATCCTGTGGAGACTGCCTCTCTCCCCCGCAGGTCCACCAAGAGACTTTTACGCTGGAATCAACAAAACAGAACTAAGAGAGCCAGATATAGCAATTCCTGGGAAAGTCTCCAAATCCAGAACCCAAGGGTCATGTGCCCAAACACACAAGTGCTGCCAGGCCTGAGCCTTTTCTTCTCGGGTCTCAGAGCCCCACATTTTTACACTTAGACATAGAAATTCATTCCTCCTGGTTACCATCCAGTCTTGTGGCTCAACGAGTCCTTTTCTCTCTTTTGGTGATTTTTCCAAATTCTGCTCTGATCCATCTGTGTTGATACCACAGTTTAACAAAGTTCCCAGGGCTCTCCTGTGCCTCATTTTTCCGAGCGCATGCAAGGGACTTCGCTGACACCCTTACATCTGCCTGCCTCTCCCACACCCACAGTGCCAGGACGGCCTCCCTGACCTCTTACTCCTTCTCTTCTCACTGTTCACTCCACTAACATCTCCTTGGATGGCATCCTCAGCCCTGTCCAGCTCTGCCCATCTCCTATTTGTCTTCTGCCGACCTAGCCACCATCCCAAAGCCAATGTGATATTTCTACCGCACAAATCTAAGCTTGTCACTCCCTGGCTTGAATCCCTTCAAAGATTCCCCCATTGCACTCAGAATAAAGCCTCTTGACATGGCCTACAAGGTCTTATGTGATCTGCCCCACCTTCTTCCAGCTTTGTCCATTCCATTCTGTTCTCCCTCTCACCATTCCAGAAGTACAGAGCTATGAACACAGGCACACACTAGACCTTGAGAAAGAAATATTTGTTGAACAAATTAAATTCCTACATACTTGACACTCTTTCCAGCCTGGCCTCTGTGCCTCTGCACAGGTAATGTCCTCCACCCTTCCTTCCTTCCTTCCTTACTTCCATGGATGGCTGCAGCTGGATCTTTCGGACTCACCTCAGCATCCCTTACCTGAGCCCACGGGTTTGGAACACCTGTGCTGTGCTATCCACCTCTCTTACAGACAGGTCACTCTAGGGCTGGCCCTAGTCTTATGCATTATCCTCTGCCATTAGCAGAGGGCCAGACCCAGGGTTGTTGATCAGCTAGTTGCTTGAGAAAAGACAAACTTAATCTGTCTCCCAAAGGCTGGGTTGATTTTGGTGGAAGAAAGAGGATGAAGGAAGCAAATGCCTCAGTGTTTTGCAGAAAGAATCCCTCTACAGGGATTTAACACCTGACATCTGCCTGGCAGTCTACAAAGTATCTATCTATACTCTCCCTTTTTCAATCCTCTTCTAAACCAATAAGGTAAAAATGCTTATTTCTGTATTGTTGAGGAGGAAAGGGAAGCACAGAGCAGAAGCATAGTGAGGGTCCATCAATGTCTACTGAATAGAAATGAGTCAGACCCCTAGACTGCAAGCCATGCTCCTCACTCCACAGCACAAGGTCAAGGGAACTGTCCCAGGGACGAGCAGGGCCAGGCAAGAGGCCTATGCAGCCTCAGGATATCACCTTTCCTGGGCTTGGAGCTGGCAGTCTCCACTCCTCCCCTGACAACAGTCCAGATTCTCAGGCCCCTCCCAACCTCAGGCCAACAACATGGGTAGGTACCTACTATGGGCAAAGTCCTCTCTGGGCCCCAAAGTAGAAGAAGGGAGACCCTGGAAGAATAAGACATTACCCCATCTCATGGGGACACATTCTGAGAATTGAGGAGGGTGATACGTAGATGCTTTCAGGACCCCAAGACCTCAACCAGAAACAAGAAGGAAGAAGTTAATCCTGATGGACAGCTCTGCCCCGCCCTCCCACACCTGCCCCCATCACCCTTCTTTTCCTATTCCCACCATCACTAGGCCAGGAATCAAACTTACAGTCACTTTGTAAAGATAGATCATGTCCTGCATGAAAAGGTGTGAATCCTGTGCCCAGCCTTGACTCAATTCTTGAGCTACTATGTGGACATAAGCAGATACCTTGCCTTTTCTGAACCTCACTTTTGTTTGGAAAAACAAACCCTGCTCCTACACTCCCCATTTCTCAGGCTCAGGTATGGATCTGACAGAGCAGAGGTAACAAAGCCTGGAGGAATGCAGAGGTGTCAGGCCCACTGTGGTTCCCCAGGAAACCTTTGTATGTCCAAGGGCAACCTCCCCTCCAGCCCTTGTCTGCTCTTCTTGGTGCCAAAGCTCTCCAGATTCTTGTATTAGAACCAAAGAGCCAGGGTTAAGCTGTATTCCAAGCCCTCTATACACTCTTAAAGTAGGGGGGAAGGGCATTTGTGGGAAGGAGGGCAGCCAGCTCTGACATGGGTAGGGGAGCAAGGTCCCTGTCCTATAGAAGCCTGTGGGCTGAGGAGAAGCCTAGCTTTGGAGGAGGCAAGTAGTAGCGGAGGGATGTGAGAGGCAAGAAATTGAAGATCTCCCTAAATGCCTCTCACACTCTCATTAGGGTCAGATCTCAAACTTCCCATGACTCTCTTCTGTACTTAGCAAAGCCTCTCCTGAACCCTGCCTGGTCTCTCCACTAGTCTTCTCTTTCACTGCCTCCTCTATCAAGACCCCTCCCTACTTGCTCACTGTTTGTTCATTCAGTGATCCCCACTCTATGTGAGGCTTTGAGTTGGACCCTGAGGGTACAGGGATGATTTAGAGTAGATCTCCATCCTCCAGAGGTCATGGTCAGTAGGCAGGATGAATAAGTAAACAGAAGATGACAACCCAGTGGGACAAATACTGATATACAGAGCATGGGGCTGATGAAAGATCCTGGTTAGGCATCCCATCCAACCTGCAGCAGGAAAGACCCTGGTGTCTGTTTTCCCCTCTAGACAGTAGGCTCCTTGAGAGCAAGACCTGGGTCTGATTCAACTCCCTAACCCATCTTTCCTTTCCTTGGTTTCTCCAGGATGCATGTAGGTTACTAAGTCATCCTGAGAAGGTAGTTATTTGTAGTGACAAGACTAAGCCTGGGAAGTTCTCTCCTGGAGGTCAAGCTCATTCCCAGCATCAATCATGGAAGAGAGGTAATCCCCGAGACCGTGAAAGGGAAAGGGTATTCGGGAGTAGGAGCCTTAGTCTCTGGCATTTATACCTGGGTTCCCAAACCTAGATGCACAGCAAAACACTTGGAGAGGTTTTTAAACTCAGATTCCTATCCTAGATATATAAACAACTCCTACAACTCAACAACAACAACAAAAACAAAGGCCAAACAAACCAAAAATAATTCAATTTGAAAATGGGCAGAGGACCTAAACAGACATCTTTCCAAAGAAGATACACAGATAACCAACAGGCACATGAAAAGATGCTCAACATCACTCATCCTCAGGGAAATATAAGTCAAAATCACAATGAGAAATCATCTCACACCTATCAGAGTGGTTATTACTAACAGAGAGGAAATAATAAGTCTTGGCGAGGATGTAGAGAAAAGGGAACCCTCGTGCACAGCTGGTGGGAATGTATACTCATATGGACACTACGGGAAACAATATGGAGACTCCTCAAAAAAACAAAAAAAAGTTGTACCATGCAATTTAGTAATTCCACTTCTGGATATTTACCCAAGGAAAATGAAAACACTAATTCAAAAAGATACATGACCCCAATGTTTATTGCAGCATCATTTACAACAGCTAAAATATAGAAGTAACCCAAGTGTCAATCAATAGATGAATGAATAAAGAAGATGTGGTCTATATACACAGGGGAATCTTACTGAGCCATAAAAAAGAATGAAATCTTGCCATTCATGACAGCATGGATGAGCCTAGAGGGTATTACACTAAAAGAAATGGGTCAGACAGAGAAAAGCAAATATTGTATGTTTTCACTATGACTTTACCATATGAAATCTAAAAGACAAAACAAACAACAACAAAAAGAGAAACTGACCCACAAACATAGAGAACAAACTGGTGGTTTTTAGAGGGGAAGGGGAGTGGAGGAATGGGCAAAATAGGTGAGAAGGGTTAAGAGGGACAAACTTCCAGTTATAAAATAAATCAGTCATGGGGATGAAAACTACAGCATAGATAACATATGCAATAATATTGTAATAACTTTGTATGGTGACAGATGTTAACTACATTTAGCTCTAAAAAAAATTGTTTTCACTTAATGAAGGAAATTCTGCTGTAGGCAACAACATGGATAAACCTGGAGGGAAAAAATGTTTCATTAAGATAAATAAATAAATTCAGATCATTAGTTCCAATATGTTAATTAGAATCTCCTGGGACTGGGGCCAAGGAATCTGCTTCTCCCATTTGATTCCAGTGCAGGTGTCCCTTGTCTTATGTTCAGAAAACTCTTATCTAGATCCCATGAAGGCAGAGAGCTAGAGGTGTTTCCAACAATGGATGCTAAGGTGGTCTCTAGCACCCTGAGATAACAGGAGGTCGAGCCAGGATCTGAACCCAGGAAGATGCCATGGCACTGAGCCAGCCCAGAGACATGTCAAAAAGAACCCCACCTTTGGGAGCACCAACCACTTAGATGCTCCAGGAGGGCTCTCAGGTAACAGCACTCATCTCTGCTTTTACTTTTATTTTCTTAAAATGGAAATCTTTATATCGCACAGAACAAAGAAGATGGTGCTTAAGCTCTAAACAAGATAACCTAGTTCTACTGGACTGTTGGGGATGGGGTGGGGGGGGTGTTCCCAATGCTATCACCAGGCCTTTAACAGAGCTTTGTCTGAATCTTGAGCCTGAGGAGGATGAGGAGTCTGTGGGCTATAAATGATCCTGCTCCCAGGGCCATCTCAGAAGGCAGGAGTGAACAGGGAGATCCAGTGGGAAAACAGAATGGAAACCATGGCTCCCAGAACATCATCCCCCTGTCCACACATAGGGACCCCCTCCACAGCCCCAGGGGAATTAGGCCAGATTCTATCAAGAAAAAGAGGCTGTTTTCTTTCTCCAACCCTCCTCCCTACATACCTCCTGGGCATGCCCGAAGAGCCAGTGGGTGGGGGGCCCTGGGAAACTGTCCATAGCCCTGGCCAGCATCTGCCTCCTCAGCAGCAGACGGATGAGCTTGAGGAAGCCTAAGATCAAGATCAGTCCAGCAGCCCACAGGCCCAGACGGGAGAGACTCAAGGAGAGCAAGACAGAAACCATGGCTGGAGTTGCACCCACCAAGGCTCTGGTCTGCTTCCTACCACCCCGGGTTCCTTTATATTGCAGCCTTGGCACCCTGCCAGTCCCCACCCCCTGCCACACCCTGCATCCAGCAACAAGCCAGGCTGGGCTGAACTCCAAAGGTCAGAGATAGCAGCAGCAAAAGTCACAGGCAACAGAGAGACAGCCTGGCTGACTCCTCCCAAAACTTGGCTGAAGAGAAACCGAGTGGTGGGGATCAAAGAAACCAGGCAATGGGTCTGCTTCCTTGGTTCCTTGGAGGAGAAAGCAAAAGACAATTCTGGGGGTAACCATCAGCATAATAACACCTACCTTTTTACACAAGCACCTTATGTGTCTCAGGAATTTCCTATCCACTATCTCACTTAACCCAAACAAAAGAGGTCATAGCTATTCACTCTTTATACCCATTTTCCAGATAATGAAACTGAGGCTAAGCTTCCTTCTGCTTTCTCACAAGAAAGCTTCCACTGTCCTCTTCAATATGGACCTCTGGGAGGATTTGCATTTATGCCCAAATCATAATGCTTTGAGTCTTTTTTGTGAGGCATCTTCAGGCACAAAGTTCTAGCCCCAGAAGGGAAATCCTAGATCAGGAAAAAGTCAACTCCACCCCCAAGACCTTAGTACAAACTTAACTCTTAGGAACATAGAATATTACTTTCAGGGCAAGAAGAAGAGATCATCAAATCTAAGTACTCCTTGATCTATGGAGCAAGCCACTTGGGACCAGAAGGGGCAGGAAATTGTCCAAGGTCTCACAGTAAACAATGACAGCTCTCAATTCCCCCAGCCAGGATTCTGTTGAAGAACAACCTTGTCCCGGGCCCCAGACTTGCCTGGGAAGAGACTGCTATTTCTCCCACCACTCTAGGGTTGGAACAGTCAGTGTCCCAGTACATATGTTTCAGATGAAGAGACTTGCGTGCAGAGGGGGAGGCAGAGTTAAGGAATCAAACAAAGTATGCAGTGGCAGCCAGAGATAAGCAGCAGTGGCTGGAAAGAACCCTTCCCTAGGCTGAATGAAGGGGAAGATATAACATTGCAGGAGCCTGCTGTGGAGGCAGCTACGTAGGAGTCTTCAACAGGAAAACATGTGGTCAGAGCTGTGTTCCTGGAAGATCTCCCCTTCTGTGTAAGTCCACTGGCTGTGAACTGCCCTGGGACAGAAGGGGTCCAGAGCCTGGGTTGGCGATCAGAAAGAGGAAGTCAGAGGGCAGACCAGTAAGATGGATGTTTCTCAGGTCTCACGGGTCCTACATACTTTGTCCTGCCACAAACATGGCCCAGCACTCATGGCCTATTTATCACATACCCTGTTCTCCACTCCCTAGTTGAAATCTAGCAGTCATCCACACTTCTAGAGCCAAAGACAGGTCACCATGTGGCCAGAATCAGAGACTGGGCAGTAGCCAACTCCTGAGTCTACCAGCTACCCCTCCAGCTACCTTGGCAGTGTGATTCTTGGAAGCCAAACCATGCTTCCCTAGTGCTTCCATCGACTGGTCTGAGTTCTGCCTTCGAGGGCCCAGCAGAAAACTTTTTAGGCTAAAGAATAACTTGGTGACAACCCCAATCTAGGAGCACACATATTAAGGAGATGGAGATAATGAGACTCTGCTTATATCCACTTGCTTCCCAATAGCTCCCTCCACCACTCCCCTCGCCAACATCCACACCCTACCTCCACCTCAGAAACACCTCTTACAGCCAGTCTTCTAAATCTGCCAACCTAGTCTACAGCTCTTCTCCAAATCCTTTGCTGTCTCCCTTGCAGCAGCTGGATGCTTGGCTCCTCCTGAAATCTTCTCATTCTGCTGCAAGCCCAAAGCCCAAGCTTGTCTCTTCCCTCACTTTGCTTGGCTGAGCCAGGACACACAAGACACAAACCCTCGGTGAGTACATGATTGGGCACATCAGTAAAGGTTCTAGAGATGTTGTGTTTTGCAGAAGTTGAGAGTGTAAGGTTTTATAGGCGAGATAAACACGACACCAGGAGAAGTGGGTGCAAGGCAAGATTTATTAAAGGCACTCTCCCGCGAAGTTTCAGGGCTCAGGAGAAGGGGAGCCAGGGAAGTTGCCACCCGGAGGAGGTGGGCACCCTCCGGCGAGGTTCCTCGCTCCGGAAAGGAGGAAAGGAGAGTGGGGGAAGTCGCACTGGGAGGGAGTTGGCGAGGGTCTTTTATCTGTTTCCTGCATAGGTATCAGGTGACCTGGGCATACATCCTTTTGGCGGGAGAGTCAAGGGTGAAGGAAAGGGTCGGGGGAGGAGGCCGGAAGACGGGACCAGCGGGCATTTCTATTGTTCCTCCTGCACTCCTGGAGCCCGCCGACCTAACAGAGAGAACATTGGCAACGCGCACCCACTGAACCACCCTGCTCCCACCCACTCCATAAACATTCAAGGGAGGCTCTGTGTCAGGCCCTCTCTGCTTGCCCAACACCAGCACAAAGGGGCACTTAATAAATACTGGTCTGTTAAATGGAGGCAGAAGGGGTTGACTGCTATTGCATAGGATGTGGGGAGGAGGTGGAAGGGGTTGACTGGCCAATGCAAAATATATGGGAAACGCCCTATTGGTGTCCTTCTGGATGATGCTGTTGACACCCCTTGTAGATGGGTCGCATCAGTTTCCGTTTGGTAGGGAGACCAAAACACCACCATCCTCCACCTGACCCCCACCTCCATTTCCCAGGGATGTCAGGCCAAATGAGGGAGTGGTAAGTATGAAACCCTTAGTAGGGGAAAGATGAGATGAGATTACATTCGAGAAGAGAGTTGTGTCCAGACCCACTCATTCTCGGTCTTGACTGCATATTGGAATCACCCGGGAGCTTTACAAAAATCCAATGTTCTTGATACATGCCCATCCTCTGTGCTTGCCCACATCTGTCTCTTCTGGTTACATGGTCTTCTACACAGAGGTGGGGTGAGGACCCTGAGAGTGTGGCAATGCTCTGTGCACAGTGTAAGTTCAGTGCACAGGTCAGGATGGTTTTCACTGCGACAGTCAGTGCCCAAAGTAAGTGGAGGAAAGCAAGGAAGATGGCTCCCTGCCCTGGCATCTGGGACTTCCTGATCTTTGGGATCTGCCCAGCTCCTTCCACCTAAGCTATGTTTGCTCACAAGCAATCCCAACCTGCAGTGACTGAGTACTGAACGGAGCACTGGTTGAGTTAAAGAGAAAACCACAGGACCATAATGGAGCCACTTAAGTTAGGGCCCCATGTCAGTAGTCTACAGTTTAATACCTAACTGAACTGCAGTTCCCAATGTCCTTAGACATGTAACCTTTAATCAGCCGAACTGGGATTTCCTAGAGGCAACCCCCTCAGAGACCCTTTCCCCCTTAGGAGGGCTGCCCTGCCTGAACAATGCATTCCCAGCTGGCAATTTTTTATGCCTTCCCTCTGCCTTTAAAAACCTTTCCTGGGGCGCCTGGGTGGCTCAGTGGGTTAAGCCTCTGCCTTCGGCTCAGGTCATGATCCCGGGGTTCTGGGATCAAGCCCCACGTCGGGCTCCCTGCTCAGCGGGGAGCCTGCTTCCTCCTCTCTCTCTCTGCCTGCCTCTCTACCTACTGTGATCTCTCTCTGTCTGTCAAATAAATAAAATAAAATCTTTAAAAAAAAAAAAAAACCTTTCCTTTCCTGCAGCAGACCTGAGTTACAGCAAGTAAACGGAGACACATCAGTGATCATGAAGATACACCTCAAAGGGTAGATTGCCTTTATCTGCATCCAAGAAGAGAGGAGCCAGGAGTGGCACCACGTTTCTCCCATCAGGCAACAAATTCACTCATTCATTCATTAACACATATGTATTAAGCTCCTACCATAAACCAGTATTGTGTTGAATGCTTGAAAAAAAGAGGATAAACAAAACAGACAAGGAGTTCACATTCTAATGTTGTTCTGCTGGAAACAGATTTCTCCCTGCATTCCCAGGAGCTTGGGTCCAGAACTGAGGCATTCCCCTGCCTGCCATGTGACCCATTCCCTGAGAAGATCACTGCTATATAAGCCCAGTAAAATTAAGATATTTGGCAGAGGGTGTGGGGGGAGACAGGAAATTCAGGTTTGGGTTGCAAGTCTTGTGGCCCACTGGGTGACCTCAGATGAAACCCTGCTGCTCTCAGTGCCTCAGTTTGTCCAAACCGTGTCAGCGGCTCAGACAATGTCTAGGGGTCAACAGGGTTGTGGTGAGGATCCCGAGAGCATCGTAATGCTCTCTGCTGTCAGCATACAGACTATGATCCATCTGCTCTGAAAACATTTTTGTCCCATCTTACATCATTTTTGCTCCAATCATTCCTGCAGCAGCCAACTGTATGCAGGTGTAGTCTATTGGCACCTCAAGTCAATTCATGTCTCTTGTCCTTGCCCCAGGCCTTCCTTGCTGCTACAGGTACTACCGGGGGTGGGGCCCTAGAGTTGACACCCTTGAGGCAAGCTTTGACCAATGAAAAGCAGAAGTGAGGAGATAAATATTCTTGTCTCCCATTCCCTGGGCAAACAATTTTTTTTAAAGATTTTATTTATTTATTTGACAGACAGAGATCACAAGTAGGCTGAGAGGCAGGCAGAGAGAGAGAGGTGGAAGCAGGCTCCCCACTGAGCAGAGAGCCCGATGTGGGGCTGGATCCCAGAACCCTGGGATCATGACCTGAGCCGAAGGCAGAGGCTTTAACCAACTGAGCCACCCAGGTGCCCCCTGGGCAAACAATTTTGAGGTGCATTCTGCACAGTTCCTTGGAGGGTCCACTAGCAGGACTGAGCTGGTTACCTCCAGGTATAACCAGTTGAATAACACACCTTGGGTCAGCTTTGCCTTCTCTCTGTTGACTCATCCCAGGCAGGCAGCTCCTATGTTCTGGGATCAACTACCCACAAATGAGCCTTTCCCTCAGCTCTGCATTTTGGAGAAACCCAAGCTGAGACATATGACTATGAGACTTATGGTGATATGACTCTGTGTGGATGGAGGGTGCTGGAGTGACAGAGGTCAGAAGGCGGGGGTGCAGTTTATGTGTGAATGCTACATGTATGTGCTAATCCCATTTTATTGCACTGATTAATGCAGTAGACCCTGAGTCTAGGGGTAGCTCTCACAGCCTGGTCCTGAGGAATTATGAAGCTCTGGAACCCCCATAGGAATAGCCCATTTCCTAGGTTCCAAGAGAAAAAGACATGGGTATTTCTCAATGGCTTTAGAACCCACAGGGGAAAAGCGTGTGCTGTGCATATCAGAGGGAACTCTGATGTTGTAAAAGGACCTATTTGCTTGTGTCTCCCCCTTCTTTCTCTTCTACTCTCTTTTTCTCTCCCCTTTTGCTAAGAGATAAACTGAGGCATATGAAAATTTTTTTAAGAGTTTATTTGAGCAAAAACTGACTGGAACGGAGCAGCAAACCATCTAGAAGATGACAAGGAGCCCCAAGGAGCTACACAATATGGAAGACTTTATAAGGAGCAGTGGGCAGGACAAGGAAGCTAGGATTAAAGAGTGGGTTATTTGTGGTAAGGTCACTTTCCCTTAGGGGACAGCAGGGATCTTTCAGGCAGATTACCTCATTAGTGCTGGCCAGGTGAGTCCAGACTGACTAGTCTAAGGTTCCACCCCTGGGAGAAATAGAAAGTGAATTATGTTAAGCATTAAAATCTCGGTTTGGTGATGTTGGCTCAGCATGAATGACTCCATTTGGGGACTGTTGTCCCCTTTTTTTTTTTTTTGGTGCAAAATGGTGGTTTATTAAAGCACGGGGACAGGACCCATGGGCAGGAAGAGCTGCTGCCCTGGATTGTGAGGGATGGCAGGTTGTGTACCCTGCGGTTGGGGGAAGCTGAGGGAAAGGGAGGTTTCAAGGAGTTTTCATATGCTAAAGAGGGCCTACTGTTGTCCTTTTTTAAACACTCTCCCATCAGGGATGACTCAGCACTTTCCCTGATCGTTTCCCCCTGAGGGACCGGTAGACTGGTTGTCAGCGTAAGCTCTGGCAAACAAGGCTTCTGTTCCTCTCTGGAGGAACCCAGGTAGAAGGGCAAGTTTCCCCATGGGTGTGATCTCTGGTATGTGGGCTCGTACATCCCTCCCCTCGTGCCCTGTTCAGTTCTACCCCACTTGATATTTCCCAGATATAAACTTTCTTTAGTTTCTGCCCTTGAGGGCCTGGCTGGGACAGCCAGGAAAAGGCTAAACCCTTACCCTGGCATTCAGACCACTCATCATCTAAGCCTTGCTTGGCCCCTCCACCTCCTCATCAGACACCTAAGCTACCTGGGACAGCCCGGAGTTCCATCATCTAGGGTTTCTGGGTGGGCTGAGGCACACACCCAGCACTGGGCAAGTTTCTTAGCCTGTCTAGCTCCCTGTTTGCTTATCTGTACTACAGAGGTTACAGATAGTAATGATCTTATAAGACTGAGGATTAAATGAGATAAAGTGTATAAAACACCTAGCTCCCACATTGAATGCTTAGTAAATCTAAGCCTAATGATGTTCTTCCAGTTGTTTTTGGATGGGTATAATCAATGAACGGCCTTTATCTTCAGAACAGCTTGCTCCCACTCAGATAGGCTTGCTTCAGAGTGATCCCAGCTGCCCTGGCTGGTCTTTAGGCCCAGGTGTGTGCGAGCAGAGGGAGACAGCTCAAGCTACAAAATGTGGGCAGGTCAGGGCAGGATCAGGAGGCCTGGAAGCTGGCCATATTCCATTCTGACACTACCCAGTGAGACAAGCCAGGATTCTGCCTCTGGAGTGGCCTGAGGGACTTTGGCTAAGAGTATAGGATTAAGTCCCTGGAATCACTGATTTGGGATGGGATGGGCAGCCTATTGGGCTGGGAAGCTGAATCCCAGGTCTGTCTCAGCCACGGACTTACTCCCATGTGTTCAATGGGAGGGTTGGACAAGGTCCCTTCTTTCTCTAAGACCTAACTGAAGGAGTCTGACACCTGAAAAAGAGAACAGAACTAGTCCCCAAGTCATGGGTGAATCTGGAGGCAGCTGGGAAAATTCTGGAATTAGAAGAAAGAGCATGGAGGAAAAACCAATTAAGTAAGTAATAAGTGGGAATTTTCAGAACTAATGAGACACAATCCTTAGGAACAAGATCTTTAATAAATTCCAAGTGGTACAAATGAAGAAGAAATCCACACCTTAACACGTCACAGTGAGTCTGAAGATAGTGTTCTTCATCTTTCGTGCTTTATTATGGCAGCTGAAAAGAAAGTCATTAGTCTAATTTCCTTCCTTCATTGGTAATCACCTCTGTCTCTGCTGTTCTGCAAAGTGTTAGGAGAATATAACCATCAACCTAGATTTGAATACCCAGAGAAATTATCTTTCAAGAATGAAGAGGAAATAACATTTTCAGATAAAAAAGAGAATATACTTCAAAACGAAGGAAAGTCGATCCCAGACAGAAAGTCTGAGTTGCAGTAGTGAGTAGAATAAGTGGCAAACCCATGGCAAATGTAAATTAACGCTGGGACACCTGGGTGGCTCAGCTGGTTAAGCTCAGGTCATGATTCCAAGGTCCTGGGATGGAGTCTGGTGTTGGGTTCCCTGATCAGCAGCAAGCCTGTTTCTTCCTCTGCCTGTTGCTCCCCCTGCTTGTACTCTCTCTCTCTTTCTCTCTAGCAAATGAATAGATAAAATCTTTTTTAAAAATGTAAATAAAGGGGCGCCTGGGTGGCTCAGTGGGTTAAAGCCTCTGCCTTCGGCTCAGGTCATGATCCCAGGGTCCTGGGATCCAGCCCCGCATCACAGAGAGCCTGCTTCCCTTCCTTTCTCTTTGCCTGCCTCTCTGCCTACTTGTGATCTCTGTCAAATAAATAAATAAATTCTTTTCAAAAAATAAATAAAATTTAAAAATGTAAATAAACATTGACTCACAGAATGTTAAAAAAAGATAAAAAGATTTTTAAAAAAGATATTACCAAATAAATTGATAGTATAGATAGAGTATGGGAATGTAAGAGTAAAGTGTTCAAGGTCCTTATATTATTCAGGAGGAGATAAAGTATTAATTTTACTTTAATTTTAAACTGATAAAGTGTATATGTTAAAATTTTTAGATAGCCACTTAAGAATATAGTTTAACAAATTCTAAACATGGTGGAAAATGGAATGAGCGAAAATGTTCAATCAGTCCAAAAGAAAGCAAGAGACAAATACAGAAAAGGCGAGGAACACCTTCTTTTATAGAACTAGAAAATGGAAAGCACAAAATAAAATGGAAAGAAGATGCTAGAACCCCATGAGGGAGGGCAGGGGAAGGGGCAATACTTCACCTGGCTTAGAGAGGGAGCCTGGGGAAATCTTCAGATGCATACCAAGAGCACTTTCCTGACTTTGACTCCCTGACCCGCCAGGAACCCAGGTGCCCTTCAGAAATACAATTTAAGGGGTGCCTGGGTGGCTTAGTGGGTTAAGCCTCTGCCGTGGGCTTGGTTCATGATCTCAGGGTCCTAGGATCGAGTCCTACATCGGGCTTTCTGCTTGGCAGGGAGCCTGCTTCCTCCTCTCTCTCTCTCTCTCTCTCTCTCTCTCTCTGCCTGCCTCTCTGCCTACTTGTGATCTACGAAATAAATAAATAAAATCTTTAAAAAAAGAAAAAAGTAATACAATTTAAGTAAAAGCAAACACTTGTTATGTAAATGCAGAAAACCAATGCTCTTGGTATTCCCTACTCCTCCCCCAAAACATACCACTCATTCCAACAGAGGGTGTTGGGGCAGATTAGATGCTAAGGTTTAATTTGCACATTCAAAGAAAGAAGGTGCTCCAGTCAATTTAGTGGGCCTTTCTGGGGTTTCTCCTAAGCCACAGGACAGGGCTGAGCCAACTTTAGGGGCTTATAAAAAATATAAGAGGCGGGGCACCTGGGTGGTTCAGTTGGTTAAGCCTCTGCCTTCGGCTCAGGTCATGATCCCAGAGTCCTGTGATGGAGCCCCACATCGGGCTCTCTGCTCAGCCGGGAGCCTGCTTCCTCCCCTCTCTCTCTGCCTGCTTGTGATCTCTCTCTCTGTGTGTCAAATAAATAAATAAATAAAAGATTAAATATATATATATGAGGCTTGGGGCACCTGGCTGGCTCAGGCAGTGGAGCATGAGACTCTTGATCTCAGGGTTGTGAGTTCGAGCCCCACATTGGGAGTAAAGATTACTTAAAATAAACTCTTGAAAAATATCTGTAAGAGGCTTGGTATCAGACCCAATGGGGGAAAGCCTTTGGACATGCAGTGCAGCCTGGAGATAGGACAAGAGAACTAGAGCTCACAGTTACTGAACTCTTACCATTCCAGGCCCATTATACAACCAGCCTGCTAGGCAGGCACCTTTGAGCTTTGAGGTGTAAGCTCCCCATCATTGGGAGTGAGCAAGTAGGGCAGGGGGTCACAGAAACTCCTTCCTCTCATGCTGGGAGAACAGGGCTCCACTTCAGCAAAGCAGGCCTGCTGGCCGCCCATTCTTGGCAGAGACAACGCCCCTGACAAGGGCAGGGGCAGGTCCGGGCAAGTAATCAAGTTACCTGGCTCAGTTTGCAGTTCTCCCATCCTGTGGGTCCTGTGCCTGCCCCGTGGCTACTCAGGCAGGTAGGCAGTACTTAGCATTAAGGCGGCTTCCAAAAACTCAGGCAAGCTCGCTAAGGACCTTTGTCCTACCCTGTGAATGACACCCTTTTCTGCAGTCAGCAAACACTGCCTGGCCCTCAGGTCTGCTGAGGGGACGCTAAGCAGGTTTAGAAAAAAGGCTGGGCTTCAAGAAAGGTCCTGTGGTTGAGCAGGAATGAGGGTGGGGTGTGCCTTGGTGACCTGGGCCAGAGCCACGTCTGAGGAACAGCACTGCTGCCAGTATCAGAACACAGTGGATGGAGGAGTGAGTGCAGAGTGAAGAACATGGACAGTGAGGGTCAAGGACCAACTGAGCAGGGCTGGGAAGAGGCAAAAGAGCACCTAAGCGTGCTTTC
The DNA here is from genome assembly GCF_902655055.1 of Lutra lutra. Lineage (NCBI taxonomy): Eukaryota > Metazoa > Chordata > Mammalia > Carnivora > Mustelidae > Lutra > Lutra lutra. The sequence continues at coordinate 160,775,443 of NC_062281.1, forward strand.
CTTTGAAGGTGGAGACACCTGAGCATTTTTTTAATGCTGAAGGGAGGTTGCTGGGAGAGAACAAGGTTGAGGATACAGCACAAGGGGCTAAGAGATGGACCCGCAGCCCAAGCAGGCTGGAGGACACGGATACTACACTACAGAATTGGCCACACCAAAGTGGAGAAGGTGGGGTGAAGGTGGGGTTCTCAGGGGACTGAAAAGGATGATCGGTCCTTCTCGGGGCAGAAGCCAGATTTCAGGCAGAGGAGAGACTAGCCTGAGTAGAAGTGAATAGGAAATGGTGGCCACCACAGAAGCTTGGGAACAGTCACAGAGAAAGGACACAGGGCAGAGCATTAGCTCGGGCCCAGCATCCTGAGGGCAGCTGAAGGAGAACAGAACCTGCCTGGAGTGGGGGGTGCAGAGTCTGTGGGGTCTACAGCTCCCCGGATAGAAAGCTGAGCCCTGTGGTGAGCACTGATGGGTTCTGAGGACCAGCCCACACTACCCCCACTGGCTGGTCCTCGGAGGCTGCTTTTCATCCTTCAAGACTCCGCCTGGGAAGCCTTCCCCAAGATCTACCAGATCCACCATCACCCAGGCAGAGGGAACACCTCTCTCCTGAGTGCCCCCTGCAGGCCTCTCCCGAGATTGCAATCCCTGCAACAACGCCTGGAGCACCCAGTTCTTTTAGATATGTTGATTTTATTGTTCATTTAAGGAGGGTTTCATTTAAGGAGGGTTCATTTAACGCACTGGCATTCCTCATTTTACCAAAGGTAGAACTGAGGCTAAGAGAGATGGAGACAAAAAATAGACTCAAAATGGATGAAAGCCCTAAATGTGAGACAGGAATCCATCAAAATCCTTGAGGAGAACCCACGCAGCAACCTCTTCCACCTCAGCTGCAGCAACTTTCTCCTAAACACACCGCCAAAGGCAAGGGAAGGAAGGGCAAAAATGAATTACGGGGACTTCATCAAGATCAAAAGCTTTTGCACAGCAAAGGAAACAGTTAACAAAACCAAAAGACAACAGACAGAATGGGAGAGGATACTTACAAATGTCTTATCAGATAAAGGGCTAGTAGCCAAATCTATAAAGAACTTATCAAACTCAACACCCAAAGAACAAATAATCCAATCAAGAAATGGGCAGAAGACAAGAACAGACATTTCTGCAAAGAAGACATCCAGATGGCCAACAGACACGTGAAAAAGTGCTCAATCACTCAGCATCAGGGAAATACAAATAAAAACCACAGTGAGATACTACCTCATACCAGTTAGAATGGCTAAAATTAACAGGTCAGGAAAAAACAGGTGTTGACAAAGATTCGGAGAAAGAGGAACCCTCCTATACTGTTGGTGGGAATGCAAGCTGGTGCAGCCACTCTGGAAAACAGTGTGGAGGTTCCTCAAAATGTTGAAAATAGAGCTACCCTATGAACCAGCAATTGCGCTACTAGGTATTTACCCCAAAGATACAAATGTAGTGATCCAAAGGGGCACATGGACCCGAATGTTTATAGCAGCAATGTCCACAATAGCCAAACTATGGAAAGAGCCCAGATGTCCATCAACAGATGAATGGACAAAGAAGAGTGGTATATATATACAATGGAATATTATGCAGCCATCAAAAAACAAAACACGAAATCTTGCCATTTGCAACAACATTGATGGAACTAGAGGGTATTATGCAAGCGAACTAAATCAATCAGAGGGGGACAATTATCATATGACCTCACTGATATGAGGAATTGGAGAAACAAGACAGAGGATCATAGAGAAAGGGAGGGAGAAATGCAACAAATGAAACCAGAGAGGGAGAAAAACCTTAAGACATTCTTGGTCTCAGGAAACAAACTGAGGGTTGCTGGATGGGAAGGGGGTCACAAGGATGGGGAGGCTGGGTTATGGACATTGTGGAGGGTATGTGCTATGGTGAGCATTGTGAATTGTGTAAGACTGATGAATCACAAACCTGTACCCCTGAAAAAATAATGCATTATATAATAATATTTTTAAAAAGAGAGAGAAAGAGAAAGATGGAGACATTACCCACAATGACTCAGCCAGGGCTCACCCAGGTCACTCTGACCACAAAGTCCATCCCTTTCACTTTGCCATGACTCTGATCTCATGACCTGTGGACTCCACGAGGGCAGGAATGGGGACAGAAGACCAAGCCCAGTGCTCAGGAATATCTGTTGAGAAAACTCCAGAAACAGATCACCCAGTGTGACCCTTTCAGACTGATAAGGAAACTGAGGCTCAGGAGAGGGAGAGGGACTCACCTTGGTCACTTGGCAAGTCACCACTGGTGCTGGGTCAGGACATAGATCTTCTGACCCTGAGGCCAGTGCTAGGCCCACAGAACCCAAAGTAAGATTTGGTTCCTTTCCCTGTGGCCACACCCTCACTTGTAGCTAATTATTTGCCCAGATATCCTATTGTATACTAGCTCAGAAACAGACTCTGGAACTGGGAAGTCTGCCCACCACACCTCCCTGCTCCTTCTACTAAGGGAAACCATTCCAGGAAGCCATGCAGCCACCCTGTCCCGGAAATCTGAGCTGGGATCTGAGCCCACAGGCCAAAGGTTAGGCTGGAGCCCCCTTGGGGACAATAGAGCAGTCAGAGATCAGAAACATCTGAAGGAAGGGGCCGAGCTATGATTTAGAGAAGTAGCTACAGGGCCAAGACCTGAAGGATGTGTAAGAGATAGCCGGACACCACGGGGTGTGGGAAGGGCATTTCAGGTGGCAGGCACAGCAAGAATAAAGGCAATAGAAAAGTGAGAATAACATCACAAGTTCAGGGTGGCTGAATGGAGGTGTGGAGTCAGCATGGAGGAGATCACATACAGGGTTGAAGGAGGCCAGAAATCCTTCCCATGCAAGGAAGAGAATGGCGTTGGGCACTTGAGGTAGGGAGAGTGGAATGAGCAAGAGAAAACTGTTTCAATCACATCACTGCTCAGTCTAGAAGCTACCCGTGAGATCATACCTCTCACTCTCTGAATGGAAGCCAAATCCTCTCTCCCCCAGGACTGGCACAAGCAGATTCCTGCAGGCCACCTTGGCGTCCCCTCCTTACATCCTCCTCCTCACGCCTAGGACGAACTCTGCAGCTCTGCTCATGCTGTTGCCTCTGCCTGGAATGCTCTCACCAGTGCAAATGTCACTTCCTCCAGGAAGCCTTCCATAGCCTACCCTTGCAACCTGACTCTCCTTGCTGTCTGCCACAAGGTCCCCAGTGCTGACTCCACCGCAGCTCTGTTTACACAGTTTTATAATTATATAACAGGAAGGGGAAAAGTGTTATCTTTAAAAGTCATCTGCAATCTGGGCCAACTGGCTAAGGAAAAATGTAGAGCTGTTTAGAGAAAAAATGTTCTGGTTGGAGAAAGGACCTGAAGAGATCACTTTTGATGAAATGACCCAGCCATATGTTAGATGTGAGCTGAATGGACAGGGTCTAAGTTGCTCTGTGCGAAGTTTCCTTCCCAGTGCTCTGCTGTCTCTGTGGGCCACTCTCCCCTTCCTTTCCAGTTCCCACCCAGCCAGTGAGGCCTGGGATCTTTACAATCAGAGCTAAGTTCTTGATTTGGGGATTCAAACGCTGAGACTTGAATTGCAAAAACCTAGGTTTTGAACTTCCAAAGCCTAAGGCCTGGAAGATTTTGGAGCATCAGGTCTATAACGTAAATAGTAGATCTGGAGAAATATGTGATCAACCGCGGCCCCTGCCTTGCAGCTTAGACCAGAACTGAGCTGAAGGTGGGCAGCGGTGGGGTTGGGGGAGAAAAGGCTGGGTGAAGAAGAGATGAGACTCTGATAAGTCCCCAAGAAAGTTCCTTGTGTTGTCAATGTGGGAAATCAGGAGAGTAAGTAAGGGACACCTGCCCCACCTGGGACAAGCCCAGGAAAGCAGCAATGCTGAGCATGGCTTTGAAAAGGTGGCATAGAAGGGGGTAGCATGGGGCTTCTGGGCTCACGGCTCTTAGCCCCACTGCCTGGGAGCAAACTGAGTGTATTCTGCGCACCCAGGTGGGGCCAGGGACGACTGGAAGAGGGGTGGACCTAGAGAAGCTTGCAGTAGGAAATGAGGGGAGACCTGGCAGCCACCCTCTAGAGCTGACAATGAAAGTGAGACAGAAGCACGTACAGCTCAGGGTGTGCCCCCACGATCAGGCACCCCAAACCCCAGGCGCCCCACTACTGTGTGATTCCTAGAACTCGGACACACACTGAGGCAGCTCAACACGCCTCTGCTGCCTGGAGGGAGGATGTCGGAAGAAGGAGAGGAGTTTAAATGCTGAGAAATAATATTTCATGTCTTGCAGCCCTACCGTGGTGTGTAGGGACTAAGAATCTAGCCATTGGGTGGCTCTGCATATGAAAACAAGAATTGCTACAGCTAAAGAGGGACGGGAGGGCTGAGGGTGGGGGGAGAAAGAGAGACCAAGATGACAGCACAGAACTTTGGCCCAAAGGTGGACAGGACCAGCAGAAATCCTCTTTGATGCTGGGTGCCTGCGAACTTGCACTGGGGTCAGTCTAACTCTCAGTTAAGTTCCTGTTTGTTCTGGTCTTTTCCACAGCTCCCCTCTCCGACCTCCTGCAGACAGTAGCCTTGCATTAATGATGCTTTGTGAGGATGAAGGGGGAGGGACAATGGTGTGTGTGGAACCATGCACTGCACGGACATAGAGTGGGTGAGGCCAGCCTGGGGTTGGGGCTGGGGTCTTCTCAAAGGCTCCCTCCCTTGCATGCCACTCACACGTCCCCTGGGATATCAGCTGAGGCTGTTGGCCAGAACATACACGTGGCCTATCTGTGTGGCCTGGGCTCCCTCAGAACATGGCAGCTGAATTCTGAAAGCTAGTGGCCAAAGAGAGGGCTTGACAGAAGCTCTATGATCTGGACTCCAGGATGGGACAGCATCACTTCCACCTCATTCTGTTCTTTTTTTTTTAATTTATTTTTATTTTTATTTTTTATAAACATATACTATATTTTTATCCCCAGGGGTACAGGTCTGTGAATCGCCAGGTTTACACATTTCACAGCACTCACCCCAGCACATACCATCCCCAATGTCCATAACCCCACCCCCCTCTCCCAACCCCCCTCCCCCCAGCAACCCTCAGTTTGTTTTGTGAGATTAGGAGTCATTTATGGTTTGTCTCCCTCCCAATCCCATCTTGTTTCATTTATTCTTCTCCTACCCCCTTAACCCCCCATGTTGCATCTCCACTTCCTCATATCAGGGAGATCATATGATAGTTGTCTTTCTCCGATTGACTTACTTCACTAAGGATGATACCCTCTAGTTCCATCCACGTCGTCCCAAATGGCAAGATTTCATTTCTTTTGATGGCTGCATAGTATTCCATTGTGTATATATACCACATCTTCTTTATCCATTCATCTGTTGATGGACATCTAGGTTCTTTCCATAGTTTGGCTATTGTAGACATTGCTGCTATAAACATTCGGGTGCACGTGCCCCTTCGGATCACTACGTTTGTATCTTTAGGGTAAATACCGAGTAGTGCAATTGCTGGGTCATAGGATAGTTCTATTTTCAACATTTTGAGGAACCTCCAAGCTGTTTTCCAGAGTGGTTGCACCAGCTTGCATTCCCACCAACAGTGTAGGAGGGTTCCCCTTTCTCCACATCCTCACCAGCATCTGTCATTTCCCGACTTGTTAATTTTAGCCATTCTGACTGGTGTGAGGTGATATCTCATTGTGGTTTGGTGTGTATTTCCCTGATGCTGAGTGATATGGAGCACTTTTTCATGTGTCTGTTGGCCATCTGGATGTCTTCTTTGCAGAAATGTCTGTTCATGTCCTCTGCCCATTTCTTGATTGGATTATTTGTTCTTTAGTTGTTGAGTTTGCTAAGTTCTTTATAGATTTTGGACACTGGCCCTTTATCTGCTATGTCATTTGCAAATATCTTCTCCATTCTGTCAGTTGTCTTTTGGTTTTCTTGACTGTTTCCTTTGCTTTGCAGGAGCTTTTGATCTTGATGAAATCCCAATAGTTCATTTTTGCCCTTGCTTCCCTTGCCTTTGGCTATGTTCCTAGGAAGATGTTGCTGCGGCTGAGGTCGAAGAGGTTGCTGCCTGTGTTCTCCTCAAGGATTTTGATGGATTCCTTTCTCACATTGAGGTCCTTCATCCATTTTGAGTCTATTTTTGTGTGTGGTGTAAGGAAATGGTCCAATTTCATTTTTCTGCACGTGGCTGTCCAATTTTCCCAACACCATTTGTTGAAGAGGCTGTCTTTTTTCCATTGGACATTCTTTCCTGCTTTGTCAAAGATTAGTTGACCATAGAGTTGAGGGTCTATTTCTGGGCTCTCTATTCTGTTCCATTGATCTATGTGTCTGTTTTTGTGCCAGTACCATGCTGTCTTGATGATGACAGCTTTGTAGTAGAGCTTGAAGTCCGGAATTGTGATGCCACCAACTTTGGCTTTCTTTTTCAATATTCCTTTGGCTATTCGAGGTCTTTTCTGGTTCCATATAAATTTTAGGATTATTTGTTCCATTTCTTTGAGAAAAATGGATGGTATTTTGATAGGAATTTCATTAAATGTGTAGATTGCTTTAGGTAGCATAGACATTTTCACAATATTTATTCTTCCAATCCAGGAGCATAGGACATTTTTCCATTTCTTTGTGTCTTCCTCAATTTCTTTCATGAGTACTTTATAGTTTTCTGAGTATAGATTCTTAGCCTCTTTGGTTAGGTTTATTTATAGGTATCTTATAGTTTTGGGTGCAATTGTAAATGGGATTGACTCTTTAATTTCTCTTTCTTCTGTCTTGTTTTTGTTGTAGAGAAATGCAACTGATTTCTGTGCATTGATTTTATATCCTGACACTTTACTGAATTCCTGTACAAGTTCTAGCAGTTTGGGAGTGGACTCTTTTGGGTTTTCCACATATAGTATCATATCATCTGCAAAGAGTGATAGTTTGACTTCTTCTTTGCCAATTTGGATGCCTTTAATTTCCTTTTGTTGTCTGATTGCTGAGGCTAGGACTTCTAGTACTATGTTGAATAGCAGTGGTGATAATGGACATCCCTGCCATGTTCCTGACCTTAGCGGAAAAGCTTTCAGTTTTTCTCCATTGAGAATGATATTTGCAGTGGGTTTTTCATAGATGGCTTTGATAATATTGAGGTATGTGCCCTCTATCCCTGCACTTTGAAGAGTTTTGACCAGGAAGGGATGCTGTACTTTGTCAAATGCTTTTTCAGCGTCTATTGAGAATATCATATGGTTCTTATCCTTTCTTTTATTAATGTGTTGTATCACATTGGTTGATTTGCGGATGTTGAACCAACCTTGCAGCCCTGGAATAAATCCCACTTGGTCGTGGTGAATAATCCTTTTAATGTACTGTTGAATCCTATTGGCTAGTATTTTGGTGAGAATTTTTGCATCTGTGTTCATCAAGGATATTGGTCTGTAGTTCTCTTTTTTGATGGGATCCTTGTCTGGTTTTGGGATCAAGGTGATGCTCATAAAATGAGTTTGGAAGTTTTCCTTCCATTTCTATTTTTTGGAACAGTTTCAGGAGAATAGGAATTAGTTCTTCTTTAAATGTTTGGTAGAATTCCCCCAGGAAGCTGTCTGGCCCTGGGCTTCTGTTTGTTTGGAGATTTTTGATGACTGCTTCAATCTCCTTACTGGTTATGGGTCTGTTCAGGCTTTCTATTTCTTCCTGGTTCAGTTGTGGTAGTTTATATGTCTCTAGGAATGCATCCATTTCTTCCAGATTGTCAAATTTGTTGGCGTAGAGTTGCTCATAGTATGTTCTTATAATTGTCTGTATTTCTTTGGTGTTAGTTGTGATCTCTCCACTTTCATTCATGATTTTATTTATTTGGGCCCTTTCTCTTTTCTTTTTGATAAATCTGGCCAGGGGTTTATCAATCTTATTAATTCTTTCAAAGAACCAGCTCCTAGTTTCGTTGATTTGTTCTATTGTTTTTTTGGTTTCTATTTCATTGATTTCTGCTCTGATCTTTATGATTTCTCTTCTCCTGCTGGGTTTAGGGGTTCTTTCTTGTTCTTTCTCCAGCTCCTTTAGGTGTAGCGTTAGGTTGTGTACCTGAGACCTTTCTTGTTTCTTGAGAAAGGCTTGTACCGCTATATATTTTCCTCTCAGGACTGCCTTTGTTGTGTCCCACAGATTTTGAACAGTTGTGTTTTCATTATCATTTGTTTCCATGAATTTTTTCAATTCTTCTTTAATTTCCTGGTTGACCCATTCATTCTTTAGAAGGATGCTGTTTAGTCTCCACGTATTTGGGTTCTTTCCAAATTTCTTCTTGTGATTGAGTTCTAGCTTCAGAGCATTGTGGTCTGAAAATATGCAGGGAATGACCCCAATCTTTTGATACCGGTTGAGGCCTGATTTAGGACCGAGGATGTGATCTATTCTGGAGAATGTTCCATGTGCACTAGAGAAGAATGTGTATTCTGTTGCTTTGGGATGAAATGTTCTGAATATATTTGTGATATCCATCTGGTCCAGTGTGTCATTTAAGGCCTTTATTTCCTTGTTGATCTTTTGCTTGGATGATCTATCCATTTCAGTGAGGGGAGTATTAAATTCCCCTACTATTATTGTATTATTCTTGATGTGTTTCTTCGATTTTGTTATTAATTGGTTTATATAGTTGGCTGCTCCCACATTAGGGCCATAGATATTTAAAATTGTTAGATCTTCTTGTTGGACAGATCCTTTGAGTATGATATAGTGTCCTTCCTCATCTCTTATTATAGTCTTTGGCTTAAAATCTAATTGATCTGATATAAGGATTGCCACCCCAGCTTTCTTCTGATGTCCATTAGCATGGTAAATTGTTTTCCACCCCCTCACTTTAAATGTGGAGATGTCTTCGGGTCTAAAATGAGTTTCTTGTAGCCAACATATAGATGGGTTTTGTTTTTTTATCCATTCTGATACCCTGTGTCTTTTGATTGGTTCTTATGGTGTCACTTATCTCTCGAATTCTCCTCTCGTGGTCCAGTAGCTGTTTGTCCCTCTTTTGCTCAGCTTCTTTATTCTCTGTCATTTGGTCTTCTATATCGCTAATTCTTTCTTCTGCCTCATTTATCCTAGCAGTGAGAGCCTCCATTTTTGATTGCACCTCATTAATAGCTTTTTTTATTTCAACTTGGTTAGATTTTAGTTATCTTATTTCTCCAGAAAGGGCTTTTATATCTCCCGAGAGGGTTTCTCTAATATCTTCCATGCCTTTTTCGAGCCCAGCTAGAACCTTGAGAATCGTCATTCTGAACTCTAGATCTGACATATTACCAATGTCGGTATTGATTAGGTCCCTAGCCTTTGGTACTGCCTCTTGTTCCTTTTTTTGTGGTGAATTTTTCCGCCTTGTCATTTTGTCCAGATAAGAGTATATGAAGGAGCAAGTAAAATACTAAAAGGGTGGCAAAGACCCCAGGAAAATACGCTTTAACCAAATCAGAAGAGATCCTAAATCGTGGTGGGGAGAAAGGGGATAAAAAGAGGTTCAGAAAAAAAAAAAAGAAAGAAACAATTTAAAAAAGAAAACCAATAAAGAAAAAATATAAAAAAGAAAAAATATATATATATTAGATAAACTAGTTAAAAAAATGTTAAAAAAAGAAAAGGGTAAAAGTTTAAAAAAATTTAGCAGAAGAAGAAAAAAATATTGAAAAAGAAGAAAAAAAAATTAAATTAACTGCAAGACTAAAGAATCATAGGGAGAAAGCCATGAATTCCATGCTTTGCTTTCTCCTCGTCTGGAATTCCGCTGCTCTCCTTGGTATTGAACCTGCACTCCTTGGTAGGTGAACTTGGTCCTGGCTGGATTTCTTGCTGATCTTCTGGGGGAGGGGCCTGTTGTAGTGATTCTCAAGTGTCTTTGCCCCAGGCAGAATTGCACCGCCCTTACCAGGGGCCGGGTTGACTAACCAGCTCGGGTTTGCTTTCAGGAGCTTTTGTTCCCTGATTGCTTTTCGTAGAGTTCCGGAGGATGGGAATGAAAATGGCGGCCTCCCAGTCTCCGGCCCGGAGGAGCCAAGAGCTTGGGGCCCCACTCCTTAGTGCGCCCTTAGAGAATAGCGCCCAATTACTCCTGTCTCCCTGGCCTCTGGTTGCGCTCCAGAGCTCACCGAGCCTGCAACCGGTTCAAGGTAACCCCGAGCTGAGAACTCACTCCTCGGCTCTGTCTCTGTAGCTGGCTTCCCCGTTCTAATACCTTCGAGCTCTGTGACACTCAGATGCCCCCGATCCTTCTGTGATCCTGTGGGACCTGAGGCCACGCTGAACCTGCGTGGGCTTCACCCTGGTTTAGCCTCTGGAGTGATGTCCCTCAGCGGAACAGACTTTTAAAAGTCCTGATTTTGTGCTCCGTTGCTCCGCTGCTTGCCAGGAGCCGGCCCCTCCCCCCGCAGTCTATCTTCCCGTCGTTTTGGATTCACTTCTCCACCAGTCCTACCTTTCAGAAAGTGGTTGATTTTCTGTTTCTAGAATTGCTGTTCTTCTTATCTCCCATTGGATTTGTGGGTGTTTGCAATCTTTAGATAAGCTATCTAGCTGATCTCCTGCTACCTGAAGTAGTCTCAGCCTGCTACTTCTCTGCCATCTTGACTTCGCCAGCTCATTCTGTTCTTTTAAAGCAGATCACTGAGGTCATCCTATCTTTGAGGGGAGGGCATTAGACTCAAACTCTTAATAAGAAGAGAACCAAAGGATTGGCTGCCATGCTGAAAACCACCACAGAGACCAAAAGGTCACCAAGAGAAACACAAGTCTCTAAGAATCCCTGAAATAGTGATTGTGAGGGTCATGCTAGTTTCCCCACCATGGTGGAAATGGGTCTCAGCTGATTCTATTTGAGTAGCAAAGAGCAGGATGACCTGAGGGGTTAGAGGACTTTGAGGAACCCAGCTCAGGGACACCAGTTTGCCTGACTGACACCCTCAGCAGACAGCACATTCACTGCCCCCTCCCCTGAAAGTTGGACTGCGTGGGTGAATGAGTAACCCAGGGCACCTGAAACTGCTCAGGGTTTCAGTTTCCATGGTGGGCACTGGCTTGCTTAAAATCTGATAAATATGTAAAATGTATGATGTTTGAAAGAGCAATTGCTACCAGTGAGGGTACAACACTTCTCAGACATGGGAATGAGCATCTGGAATTGACTTTGGGACTGACCGGGTCTCTTTGGGACACACCCAGGGTGGTTCCTCCAGTGATCCAAACTCCCAATTAAACCAGGCAGCTAAAATCAGCAGGGCTAGATGGAAAAATTGTTCCCTCCACAACATGATTAGTGTCTAATCATAAAACAATCAGACCATATGTATTGCAAACATGTCTGTGAGTGGGAGAGGATAGGACAAGGGCAGAAAATGTGAATCAGGTTCTGCCAAAAGAAAACAAAAAAAGAAAAAGAAGAAGAAAAAAAAAAAGCCTAGGACTTGCCTGCTTCTATTGCCTCTGAGGACCCTCCCTTGGGGAGATTCTAAGGCTCCCATAATAAATTGCTCATCTCCTTACCTGCAGCAAGTGCGGAAGAGGAGGAATTACTTCTGCTTCGTTAGTGCTTGCCCCTTCACCCAGAAGACGGAAGCCCTAGAACATACACATATTACTCCACCTCTCCACCTTCGCCCTTTCCAGTCTCCAGCCTCATCTTCTCCCTTGCCTTCTCTCCTGATAAACAACAACAGGGAACGAGTAATGTGGAGGCCAGGAGCTGCACAGAGACTTTATAAAGACTGTGGGCAAACTTCTGTAGGGGAAGTAGCTGGAGAGAAGGGAGAAGGGAATGTGCCTCAAAGCTTACACCAAGGCAGAACTCAAAGCTAGGTTCTCTCTCTGGCCATGGCAGGGTCTGGTGGGGGGTGTGCCCTAATCATGGTAGGGGTGCCTGAAGGAATGGGGAGCCTTACCAGCAGGGACACTGGAGTTAGCTCTTTCTTCATATCACTTGGTACAGTTTTCCCAAAACCTCAGAGGAGATTGGAGCAGTGGGAACCTAAAGCCATGGGCCTGAGCAGCTAAAACATCTGAGGTCAAGTTCATACAACAGACACCTGCCAAGGTACAACTGTGTGCCAGATGCAGTGCTGAAGGAAGGCTGGGGACAAAGCTATCGCAGACATGGTTCCTGGGATGAGTGGGAGAGAAAGACACAGAACAAATTAAGCAGTCAAGTATTTTTGGTGCTGGAACCACAGAAGGGGAGGAGGAATCTGTTCTAGCTGGGGTGAAAGGAGAGGTCATGGAAGCCTTCCCAGGGAGTGGTCACTAGAACAGAGTCTGGAGAGATAAAAAAGCATGCCCTAGCAGAAGAAGTAATGTGGATGGCCAAGATCACAGAGGTGGGGGACAACTGTCCAGTTGTTGGATAAAGCTGGGGCACTAGGTTGAGACTGGGGCAGACTGCAAGAAGAGCATAGAAGGGCAATTCAGGCCCACATCATGCCCAGCTTTGTAGAAGATGGAGGAATTGGAGCTTTACCCTAAAGGTCATGGGGAGCGCTGGAAGGATTGGAGGGAATTGAAGCATTGCCAGCGAGGCCCACTCTGGCTATGATGTGAGGATCCATGTGAGGATGTGGAAAGGTCTGGAGGGTGGGAGATCAGTGGAGAGGACTGACAAGAGATGGTGGACAGGGCTATTGAGGGACACCTGAAAGCAGGACTAGCTGCAGCAAGACCAGGACAACTGACAAAGGCAGAGGCCAGATGCCAGGAGTCAGGATCCAGCCCTGTCCAGTGTCCCAGATTCTAGCCCCAAGCACCTGGTCCCAATCCCATCTTTGGATAGAAAGAAGATGTGATATTGTGATTTATAATAAGAAATATATATATATGATTCTGTCCTTGGTTCCTGGCACAGAGCTCCTTAACACTTGTAAAATCTAAGTGATAGGAAGATCTTTTATTCTAATATTTGCTCTTTGACCCCAGTTCCTGACACAGGGCTCCTGGAACCCTTATAATTTCCTGGGTGATAGGAGTGTCTTTTGCTCTAACAAGGTGACTGCGAGTGGATCCTGGGTGGCTCCTGAATGGGAGTTAATCACCAGAAAAACAACGCCTAACTAGAAGCTTTGAATTTTCAGCCCTGCCTCCTATTCTCTTGAGAAGCGTGAAGGGCTACAAATGGAGTTAATGATCCATAATGTCTAGGAGATGACTCTTCCCTAAAATCCCAATAGTGCAGGGTTCAGAGTTGGGTGAACACAACCACAGCAGGAAGACAAAAACTCTTAAGCTCAGAACCTTCTCAGACCTCGCCCTATGGACCTCCTCACCTAGATGTTTGTCTGTATCCTTTACCATATTCTTTTATAATAAACCAATAAACATAATTCAGCTGTTTCCTGAGTTTGTGAGCCACTCCAGCAAACTAATTGAACTCAAGGAGGGGATCATTGGAACTGTCAATCTACATATAGCCAATTGGTCAGGAGCACAGATGACAAGCTGGACTTGTGACTGGTGCCTGGAGACAAGGGGTACTTGTAAGACTGAGCCCTTAACCTGAGGGCTATTTCCAGGCAGATAGTGTTAGAATCGACTGATATTGTAGGGCACCCCACTGGTGTCCAGAGAATTGTTTGGGGTGGAGAGAAACCTCCACACATTTGGTGACCAGAAGTGACGTGTTCTGTGTGGGTAGTAAAGGAGACTCACGGGAAGGAAATGCACAGTAGGAAAGAACCCAGCTTTTCTGGCACAGATAAAAAGTTGAAGGTTTGTCCATTTTAGAAAGATTGGGGCCAGCTTCAGAAAGAAAAGAGAGAGGAAGGCATCATGGGAGACACTAGGCAGTGACAGAACCCAGAAGGGGAGTCAGGGAGCAGGATGACTTCTTCCTTGAGCTGGGGATATGCACTCAGCCCTGTGTGGTGTTGACTTGGAACAGTAGGATGGCTGGAAGTGGGGAGGATCCTTCCTTGACTTCATTCAGCAAGTTCCTTCAACGGATATTTGTCCTGGGCCTGCAAATGGAGATGCACCAATCCTTTGGAGACAGCAGACCTGATTCACATCCCAAATATGCCACTTACCAATTCCATGGCGTCAAGCAAGTGACTAAATCTCTGAGCCAGTTTCCCCATCTGGAAAATGGAACCGGTCATCCCTTCCACACATAGTTGTTATTAGGATTAGAAATAATATTAATATTACTAATATTATGGCACATAGTAGGTATTCCATAAGTAGCAGTGCTTACTATTTGCCTAGAACTCAGCTTGAGATTCTGATCCCATAAAGGGAGGGTGAACACAGACCAGTCCTGCGTTTTAGAAAATTCAGTATTTCTGTGCTTCCCCCTGCCGGCCAAAAGGGGCAGACTCCACTGTGGAGAGAATGGCAGGATGCTAAGACAATACAGAACTTCCTGTCTCCCATCCCAAGTAGGAATACCCCTGCAAGGAGCATCCCCAGTGGGGGGACACTAGCCTGAGTGTGGGTCCCTCCAGAGGTAGCAGATACGGTGCGATGCATAGACGGCCAGCCACTTCCCAGGACTGGGAAGCTAGATGCATCTCTTCACCTCTCTGAGTCCGTTTCCTTGGCTATAAAATGAAGTGATATTCCCTGCCACGTTTCACAGATTTTCTGTAAGTCACAAACAAGATGATATCCATAGAAGTTTTAGGAAACATGAGCTACCCCACAAACTAATGGTCAACACTTTCTGATGCCCCTTGCCCACCATGCTGGGTGCTGGGCATCCCAGGAAGATATAGGAAGCTCCAGGAGGAGCGCCAGTGTGCTGGGAGAGACAGCCAGGCTTCAGGCAGGTATTGATGGGGGTAGGCTGGAGGCTCTGAGTGTCTGGACTAGTCAGGGAAAGACCCGTTGTTAGGGCGGTTAGTTAGTTCAGCCCTGAAAGTGCAGAGCTTAAAGCTAAATCCATGATGATCTGAAGGTTTTTAATCGCTGCATCTCTTGGCATAATCCTTCTTCTGGCTCCTCAAGCCCCTCTCCCCCAAAGCAATGAAGAGGGAAATGTGGAAGGGGGTCACCAGAGTCATCTGGCAAAAGCCACAGCTGCCTCTGAGTATAAACCCAGCTCCTATTTGGGTAAGGTTCTCAAGACCTTACCCCCTCACTGGAATTCCTGGACCAACTCCCAAGGAAGATATCTTCACATCCAAAGCTTTGTTTTGACTCCACCTCAATGATCTTGTTAGATCACCAAGAGGTGGATTTCCACCCAGGAAATGTATCCCAGACCCCAAACCTATAGACATTTTTGAGGGCATGGAAATTGACAAAAAATCACAGGGACAACGCTTCAAACAAACAGACAAAGACAACTTGGCAGGAAAACAGAGATATGCTTGGCCTTACCTTATTTTTTTTTTATTTTATGTATGTATATATGTATTTATTTATTTATTTGAGAGAGAGAGAGTGTGTACCTGTGAGAAGGGGGAGGATGGGAGAGGAAAAGGAGGGGTAAAGAATCTCAGGCAGACTCCAGCATGAAGCCCAGTGCGGGGTTTGATCTCATGACCCTGAGATCATGACCTGAGCTGAAACCAAGAGTCAGATGCTAACCAACTGAGGCACACAGGTGCCCAAATTCTTTTTTTTTTTTTTAAGTAGGCTCTACCTTAGAATTTAGCATCAAGAAAAATTTTTTTTGCCTGGCGAGGAAAACTGTATAAATGAGTATTTTCCTAACTGAACAACTCAAAATGCTGATTCCTTATAAGATACTAATAAATTTTCCATGAAAAGGGGACTCTGTAATCAATTACATTTGAGAAACTCTGAATAAAAGGAATTCGGTTTTGCTGCAAGAAGTCTCAGAGCCTTCAATGTTTAATGCCATCAAGAATTTTTAAACAGGATGTGGGCTGTAGTATATGCAATGTTTTAGGGGTTTATTTGACTAAGAATCTGTTTATTAAAGGCACACTTATTAATATGTGATGAGATGTGTGGATTTTGTGAAACGAAATGCTGATATCTGTTATGGTTCCCTTTATGACTTGGCTTCCAAGGAACTCAATGCTAACCATAATGCTCATGGATAATTGCAAGAAGTTTGTAGCTTAGATTTGAGACATAATTATCTCCCCCAATAATATTTCAGGACTCCTGGATAAGACAGATGTTTTTCATAGCAACATAGCACAGATGCTACTGTAGATAGGAAAATAATTCCTCTCGCCCCTGATTACCCTTAGGGTTTAGACCATGTTCACTAATATAAGTCCCTGAATCCTAGGTCTGACTATTCCCAGTCCTAGAAAAGCTGCACGGCAAGAGGCAGATTCAACTGGACTTTCCAGCACGAAGGCTAAAAGCCAAGAATGGGCCCTTAAGAGACTCCCTCCAGGAAATTCCTAGGCTGAAGGCTTACAGGCCATCTGCTGCCAAAGTTGTGGACAGCAAGGATAGATGGTGACCCATTATCCATGAGGAATCAGAGCTATCTGGCCACCCTTTGGGCCAGTGGGAAAGCCTTAGCCCATCTCTTGAATGGCCTGAATTGGTAAGGGTTGTCCCAGGATAGCAGCCCCTATAACATCCCTGCTAGATCCTAAACCCCTGGCACATTTCTGCTCCCAAGGACAGCTGGAGGGACCCCAGAATGCAGGGTAGATTTCACTATGTTGGTGGAGAGACCACTAGGACTTCTTCCCAAGATGATCTAGGATCAGTAGCCTTGGTGCTCAAACCTTTCCAAAGAAAGAGGGACCCCAGAGATCTTCCTAAGTCCTGGGCCTGGAAGCAAGCACCCCATCCTTCTTCCTACTCATTTGCTCATTAATTCGCTGCAGAAGCTGTAAAAAATAGCGATTAAGAGAAAAGTATCAGGAGTTAGATCTGAGCTCATATCTAAGCTCTCTTCTTTCTGGCTATGTGGCCTTTGCTTCCCGAGTCTCAGTTTCCTCATTTAAAAATGTAGATAATACACAGACCTGTACCCCTGGGGATAAAAATATATGTTTATAAAGCTGTAAAAAAAAAAAAAAAAAGAAAGAAAGAAAGGATGAATCCCCAAGTTTTGTAGCAACATGGACGGGACTGGAAGAGATTATGCTGAGTGAAATAAGTCAAGCAGAGAGAGTCAATTATCATATGGTTTCACTTATTTGTGGAGCATAACAAATAGCATGGAGGACAAGGGGAGATGGAGAGGAGAAGGGAGTTGAGGGAAATTGGAAGGGGAGGTGAACCATGAGAGACTATCGACTCTGAAAAACGATCTGAGAATTTTGAAGGGGTGGGGGGTGGGAGGTTGGGGGCACCAGGTGGTGGGTATTGTAGAGGGCACGGATTGCATGGAGCACTGGGTGTGGTGCAAAAATAATGAATACTGTTATGCTGAAAAAAATAAAAAAATTAAAAAAAAAATGTAGATAATAATTTTACCCATCTTGTAGGATTATTGGGAGTATTAAATAAAATTGTTTATGGGGCATCTGGGTGGCTCAGTCTGTTAAGCATCTATCTTCTGCTCAGGTCATGATCTCAGGGTCCTGGGATCAAGCCCTGAGTCAAACCCCATGTTGCCCTCTGTTGGCGTCCCTGCTCAGAGGGGAGCCTGCTTCTCTCTCTCCCTCTACTCCTCCCCCACTTGCGCGCTCATGCTCTCTCTCTCTTTCTCTCTCTCAAAAGAATAAAATCTTTTAAAATAATTAATTAATTAAATAGAATTGTTTATGTAAAATACATAGCACAGTGTTCAATAGATGGTTATTATTCTCAGACATTCACTCTAGGACAAGACTTGTGTGAGAACCATGGATTCAGAGACAAATCGATCTACGTCCTTAAAGAATTCTGAGGCTAGTAAAGGAGACAGATACTTGATCAGGCAATAACAATACAATTCTACAAGTGCCAAAGAGTGAGGGAAGTATAAGGCTGAGAGCACAAAGGCGAAAGAAACTGTAACCCTGATAAGTAAAAAAGACATTTAGGCATAAACAATTGAAAAGGGAGAAATATAGCTGTCATTATGTACAGGTAATAAAATATCCTCATAAAATGAAACAAAACAGAAAAATCTGGAAATTATTAGGATTATTAGGAAAATAATGACAAGGCAACCAGATGTAATGTCAATACACAAAGATCATTGCATTTCTTTACGCCAGCAACAAACAATTGCCATAAAAACTGTATTTAAGAAAGAGCAACAAAATTATAAAAGACTTAAGCATAATTGTAACTAGAAGTTCTATAGGATCTATATACAAAAAAATCACAATACATTATTGAGAGATACTTCCTGCACTGAATGATTAAATCTAGTGTTACCAATAATTAGACAAACGGCATTGTGTGCCCTTGGAGATGTGAAACTCAGTGATACAGTATTTCTGCCAAAAATAGTTAACTTGAGTCTAAACATGAGGAAACAATCAAACAACAATTGCTGGTAAAAGTGTACGTCAGCACAATTGTTTTAATCTAAACTGAAGGACATTTTTGTAAAACAACTAGCCTATACTTTCAAATATCATGAAAGATAAAATTCACATAAGTCAATGACAGGCTGAAAACTGTCATTTTAAAAAAAACAGCTACAAAAGGCATTAAGAGAACAATCAGAGAATTTTTAAGGTGGACTGTATGTTAAAGAATAATATATTAGTGTTAAATTACCTGTGATAATTATGTTGTACTCATACAGAAGAATGTCCTTATACTTGAGAGTCATATGCAGAAATACTTGAGAGTAACAGTTCATAAACTGAATATAAGGTACTCTCAAATGGTTCAGAGTAAGAGAACATATTAATACTTATATAAATATAGAGAGCTAAGGCAAATGTTCCAAGGTTATGCAGCTGCTGATTTACTACTCTTGTGGATATTCTATATAGCCCTGACATTGTTCTAGAATAAAAAGTTGAGGGAAGAAAACCTTATGAGAGCTATTTTAAAATATTTAGGTAAATGGAAACAGTATCTACCCATGCTTCTAAATAGAAATACTTCAATTGGGTTAATTTTAAATTCAATGGAACCCCAATCAAAAATGCCACAGAGCTCTTTAAAAATTAAACTTAACAAGCTGATTGTAAATTAATATGGAAGAGGAAAGGGCCAAGAATATCCTAGTTATTTCTGAAGAAGAAGAATAGGGAGGAAGGATGTGACCTACCAATTATCAGAACATACTATGTAACAAAGGTAATAAAGAGTATGATGGTACATATTGGCCAATATAGATTAGAATAGATAATCCCAAAACATACCTATAATATAATATGACAGAAATGAAAAATATGGAATTAGATCCCTATTTTCCCCCATACACACAAAAAGTCGACTCAAAATGGACTAAGAACCAAAATGGAAAATATTAAACTTTAAAACATATAGGGGCGCCTGGGTGGCTCAGTGGGTTAAGCCGCTGCCTTCGGCTCAGGTCATGATCTCAGGGTCCTGGGATCGAGTCCCGCATCGGGCTCTCTGCTCAGCAAGAAGCCTGCTTCGCTCTCTCTCTCTCTCTCTCTGCCTTCCTCTCCGTCTACTTGTGATCTCTCTCTGTCAAATAAATAAATAAAATCTTTAAAACATATAATACAAAACATAGGTTAAAATCTTTATAACTTTTATCTAGGGAATAATTTCTTAAGCAATTTACAAAAAGAGATAATCATAAAAGAAAAAGAATAATAAACTGAATTATACTAAAATAATTACTTCTGGTCATTAAAAGACATTTTAAAGAAAGGAACACAATAATTTACTAACTGGGGGAAAACAATTATAACAGATAACCAACTAAGGATTTATATCAAGAACTGTAAATGCCTCAAATCATTCAGAGAAGGAAAAAAAATAAATAATAACAAAAATAACAAAAGTCATGATTGCACATTTCACAGAAAAGGAAACCAAATCTTCAATAAACATATGTTCATTTTCATTAGTAATCGACTAAATGAAAAGAAAGACTACAATGAAATCCCAATTATTCCCACTCAGTTTACAAAGATAAAGAAGTCTGACAGTAACAAATGTTAGAGAGAATGTAGGTCAACCATTCTACTGTACATTGACTATATAGTTGGGTGAGAGGGTTAATTGATACAAACATTTTGAAAAACAATATAGTATTATCTTTAAAAACTCAATTGTCATATACTCTACAACCCAGAAATTCCTCTTCAAGACATGTGTGTGGAAGTGTGAGCATGTACAAGGAGACATGCACCAAGAGACATGCATAATAATATTTTTAGCAGTACTGTTTATAATAGCAAAATAATTTAAACAAATCCAATGTCTATTGACAGGAAATGGATAAATAAATTGTGATATAGTATTTGCACAAAAGAATATATGTAGCAGCAAAATTGAATGAACCATCGTCCATATTAAAATTTGGGTGAATCTTGGTAACATTTGTATTGAAAGTGAAAAGCACGTCTCAGTCGATTGCATACAGCATGATACTCTTTTTATAAATTCCAAAAGAACTAAAATTATTTTAAAATACTGTACGTGTATGTGTGCATGTGTGCATACATGTAAAGAAAAAGAAAGGTGAGAAGGAGAAAGAGAGAAAGAAGGAAAGAGGGAGGGAGGAAAGAGGGGGTTGTGCAAGGACGAATGATAACAGTGTTATGAGCCAAGATTATAGATAAGTCAGTTTTTTGTAACTGGTGTCAATTAAGAAAAAAGAAAAGAGGGGGCACCTGGGTGGTTCAGTCAGGTAAGCGACCAACTCAATTTCGGTTTGGGTCATGATCTCAGGATTGTGAGACTGAGCCCAGAGTTGGGGGTCCGTGCTTAATGGGAAGTCTGCTTGAAATTCTCTCACTCTCCCTCTGCCTTCCCCCCACTTGTGCTCACTCCTTCTCTCTCATAAATAAATAAATAAATAAATAAATAAATAAATCTTAAAAAGAAGAGGAGGAGGAAGCAACCTGGGAGGGATCAGGGAAAGCTTTCCAGAATCGGGTATACCTAAGGTAAGCACTGAAGAGCACCTAAGATTTACCCAGGTGAAGGAGGGATAAAAGGACTTTTCAGGGAAAATTAACATACAAAGACAAGAGGCCAGAAAAGTTTGTGTCTACTGGTTGCTAAAAATACCTGCTGAGCAGAGTGGGAACAGGCCACTGTAAGAAAGAAGACTAAGGTTTAAGTCACCTCCAACAACCTCAACCACAGGGGTAGAGTGGGGTCTAGGAAAGTGACTGGGTCAGGACCCTCCATTCCCTAGGTATGAAGTTTTTCTTGATCTGGCCAGCAAGATTTCATCAAAGTGTAAGGGCCTACTTAGCCAGAGCAACTCCATCTTGGTTAAACAGCCATTTTGTTGTTTATGCAGTAAACTTATATTGACCCTGCCCCCCAGAGGACCAGTAAAATATGGTCGGCCAGTTCCTAATAACAGAGCCCAGAGTATGAGGATGAGTCAGGCCAGGTGGAGACATCCAATCAGTAGAAAGCACACATACTATCTCCCTAACCACCAAAGAATGTAAACCCCGACTTTTGGGCGCCAAACTTGGGCACCAATTCTGACCAGAGTGATAGGCTAGTTCAAACAGCTACTATAGGATAAATTGTAATTCACATGGCCACCTGCATGTGGCCTAACATGACTATGCAACTTTCTGTATGTGTTACAATCTCATTGGCCACCTGTGTGTGGCCAGGCTTAACCACATGGCCTTTGCTCTATAGAAGTTAGTCTGTGAGACTGGGAGGGGTCACTCTCTTTAAAGGTAGCCCTGACAGGTCAGTCAATTCTTGAAGCTTGGCATGAATAAAGCTTTGCTTGACCTTCACTTTATATCGGCCTTGTTCCTTTGATAACGGACCCCAACAAAAGCAACTATGACCTGGGGAATCTGAGCAGAAGTAAAGCCAGGCACACAATCCCAAACCATCTTTTATCAAAACCCAAGACCTCTGAGCCTCTGAACATACGTGGGATGATTCTGGGAATGTTGATTCTGTGCTAGCCCTGAGAGCTGAGATGGGAATGTCAGTGTGCCTTTAAGAAGAGGCGGAGGTAGAAGACTAACAAGTCAGTACCATGGACAGAGACCTCACCAATCTGTTTCTAGTCAGGGTGCAGACTGAAATCTTTGGCAGACAAATCCCTGGAGACTTTAACACTTCAGGCTGGAGGAGCCCATGGACTGGAAAATTGAAAACCAAGAAACCTTACCTATTCTGATATAATGACCTCATGATTGCTCTTGACTCCCCCCGGTCTTCCTGCCTCCAGGCTCACACCACCCTAACCTCTTTTCATCCCCTCGGTGCTACCAGAACAATCTTTCTACATCTTGTATCTGATTTATGGCAAAGCTTTTCCTCCTATTTCTCTGATGATCCCCCTCTATCCTCCAAGCCCTACATGTTGGAAGATCCCCAGGACTCATCCTTGGAAGCTTTCTCCTTCTATTTCCACTCATTCCATTAGTCATCTCATCCAGTCCCTTGACTTTAAATATATCTAACCCAGACATCTACCCTGGACTTCAGATTTGTGTCTCCAACTAACTACTTGATAGCTCCACTTGGGTGTCCAACAGACATCTCAAATTTACAACACCTCTAACAAAACACTTCACATCATTTTCACAAAATGACTCCTACCACCATTTTCCTCATGGCAGTAATTAGCAACTTTGTCTTCTAATTGCTCAGGTCTTAACTTCTCCTTTTCTTTCATTCATTTCCCGTATCCAATCCATCAACAAATTTAGTCAGCTCTACCTGCAAAAGTGTCCATAAACCAATAATTTCTCACCACTTCCCCTTGACCCGAATCACCATCACCTCTCTATTATTGTAGCAGCCTCTAAACAGATTCCCTGTTTCTTCCCTATTTCCTTCCATTCTATTCTGATCATATCAACCAGAGTGATCTAGTTAAAACATTAAGTGGGAACATATAGTTTCTTTTATTAAAATCCTCTAATGGCTCCCTAATTCACTTAAAGTGAAATCTATAATCTTTGCAATAGCCTACACAGCCCTAAGTTATCTGGCCTCCTGTTAGCTGTCCTACCTCATCTCCTGCTACTTTTGCATGGATAATTCTGCTGCAGCTGTAGCAGCATCTTTCGCTGTTCCTCAAATGTGCCAAACATGCGTCCACCTTGGGACTTTTGCGTGTTCTCATCTCCCTCCTTGAAATACTTTATCCCTGGATTTTCATATGGCTTATTCTCTCACTTCCCCCAGATTTCCATAACTGTTGCCTTCTATTGTCTTAGAATCAAATAGTGTAAATCTTCTAACGTTGTTCTTCAAAAAGTTTATGGCTATTCTAGGTTCTTTGCATTCTACATATATTTTAGAACCATCTCATCAATTTCTCCACCCCTGCTGGCATTTTGCTGAAGTCTACTCTGAGTCTATAACCAATTTGAGAATAATTGACATAGTAATTATATCGTCTTCCAATCACTGAACATGGTATATGTCTTCCTTTATTTAGGTCTTATTTTGGTTTCAGCAATAATTTGAAGTTTCAGTGTACAGATTTTACACATAATTTGTTAAACTGATTTACAAATATTCCATGTTTTTGTTATTGTAAATGTTATTGATTTTTTTAGTTTTATTTTCTAATTGTTCATTCCTAGTATATAAAAATACAATTGTGGGGTCACCTGGGTGGCTTAGGCAGTGGGGCCTCTGCCTTTGGCTCAGGTCATGATATCAGGATCCTAGGATCAAGCCCCACATTGGGGTCCCTCCCCAGTGGAAAGTCTGCTTGTCCCTCTCTCTCTGCAGCTCCCCTTGCTTGTGTTCTCTTGCTCACTCACTCTCTCTCTCTCCCTCTCTCTCTCTGAAATAAATAAAACCTTTTTTAAAAATACAATTGTGACCTGTTATCTTGTGACTTGGCTAAATTAATACGTTAGTTCTAATAGTTCTTTTGTAGATCCCCTATGATTTCTTATTTATAGGATATGATCATATCACCTGTAATTTTAAAAGTTTTACTTTTTTATATCTAACTATGTGCCTTTTTTTTTCATATAGCACTGACTAGGACCTTAATATAATGTTGAGTAGAAGCAGTGAGAGCAGGCATCCTTGACTTGCCCCTAATCTAATAGTATAAGTATTTCATCTTTCATCGTTAACTGTACTAGCTGTAGGTTTTTCATACTTGCCCCTTATCACACTAAGGAACTTCTCTTCTACTCTTAAAATTTTGTCTTAGAGTTTTCCCTAAGAATAGACAGTGAATGTTGTTAATGGGGGTTTTTTTTGCATGTATTGTGCTAACTGTATTGTTCTCCCTTCACTCTATAATATGGTGAATTACACTAGTTTTCTAACATTAAACCAACTTTAGTTTCTAAGATGAATCCCTACTTGGTCATGATATATCCTTTCATATGTAGCTGGCTACAATTTGCTAATATTTCTTAAAGATTTTTGCATCTATTTTCATAGAAAAAGTGAGTGATTTTCTTACTTTGTAATGCCTTTGTCTTTTTTTAATATCAGGATAATATTGATCTCCAAAGATAAGTTAGAGGAAGTTCCCTTCCTCCCTTATTTTTTGAATGAATTTGTGTGGATTAAAATTATTTCTTCCTTTAATGTTTAATAAATTTCACCAGTGAAGCTATTTAGGCCCAGATTTTCTTCTCCTTTATTATTTTTTGGGGAGAGAGGAAAGAGATTTTAATTATAAATTTAAGTTATTTTATGGTAGAGGGCTATTCAGGACACCCCCCCTTTTTGTAAGCTTTGTAGCTTTTTCCTTTCAATAAATTTTTCCATTTCATCTAAATTTTCAAACTTATTGGCATGAATTCTTTCAAAATATCACCTTGTTATTACCTTATTATTCTTTTCACATCTAAAAGATATGTAATGAAAAAAAAAATAAGTAAAAGATAGGTAATGATATTCTCTCTTTTCTCTTGATCAGTCTAACTACAGATATATCTCATTTTATTGGTATTTTCGAAGAACCAGCCTTTAGCCTAATTTTTTCAATTGTTTGTTTTCTATTAAATGATTCCCACTCTTATCTTTATTATTTCTTTCCTTCTGTTTATTTTAAATTTAATTTGCCCTTCTTTTCCTAGCATATCAAGGTAAACATTTATATAATTAATTTTCAACCTTTCTTCTTTTCTAACATAAGAATTTAAATTATGAATTTTCTCCAATGTAGTATTAGCCACAACCCTCAAATTTTGATGTCCTTTGTTCCCTTTTCCTGCCTTCCTTTGGGTAGAGTTCTTGTTCATTATTATTTTATCTTATTTCCATCATTAGCCTACTAGTCATGCATCTCTTAATTTTAGTGGTTTCCCTTCGCCTTGCAATATTCACCTGTAACTTATCACAATCATTTTCAAACAATATTATACTGCTCCATACATATTGAAACATAATAAGATGCCTCTGTATTCTTATCCTTTGTTATATATTTTACTTCTACATGTGATAAACACCACAATACATAGTTGTTTTTTTCATTAAAGTTAATTAAAAGTTTTTTAACTAAGAAAAAATTCTATATTTAACATTCCTGATGCTCTTCACTCCTTTGTATAGGTCCAAATTTTCAACTAGTATTAATTTACTTCCACACAAATAATTTCTTTTAGCCTTTTTTATAGTGAAAAACTATAAATTCTCTCAGCTATTGTTTGTCTGAAAATGTCTTTACTTGCCTTCATTTTTTTTTAAGATTTTATGTATTTGTCAGAGAGAGAAAGGGAGAGTGAGCACTCGCAGGGGGAGCCACACACAGAGGGAGAAAGCAGGCAGAAGGAGAAGCAGTCTCCGTGCTGAGCAAGAAGCTCAGTGGAGAACTTGATCCCAGGACCCCTGGGATCATGACCTGAGCCAAAAGCAGACACTTAACCCACTGCACCACCTAAGTGTCCCATACTTTCCTTCATTTTTGAAGAGTATTTTCACCAATGTATAATGTTAAATTGACAAGTTTCCCCCCCCACCCCCACCCCGTGCCTTTCTACTTTTAAAAGAGATGGTTATCCCCTGATCTTTTAGCTTGCGTTGTTCCAAGTGAGGAATCAATGACAATTCTTATCTCTATTCCCTTGTAAATATAGCTTCTTTTCCACCTGCTTCAAACATTTTCTCTTTAACTAGGTTTTTAGTAAATTTGTTATCAGGTACCTTGGTATGGTTATCCTGCTAGAGTTTGTTGAGTTTCTTGGGTCTATTGTTAATAGCTTTCATGTTTTAAAAAACTTGGCTACTATTTCTTCAAATACTTTTCTGCCACTACATTTTCTGAGACCCTGATTACACATAAATAACTTGCAGTTTGCCACCAGTAATGAGGATCTATTCACTTTTTAAAGACAAGTCTTTTTTTCCTTTCTCTGCAACAGTTTGGATATTTTTTATTACTGTGTCTTCAAGATCACTGATGTTTTCTTCTTCAGTATCTAATCTGGTTTTCAAGTTATACAATGTAACTTAGTTCAGATATTATACTTGTAAACTCTTAAAGTTCCATTTGGTAACTTCCATTTCTTTCCTCTTATGTTCATGTTTTCACTTAAAAAAAAAAAAAAAAATATATATATATATATATATATATATATATATATATATATTAGCTATTTCAAAGTCTATGTCTACTAATTCCATCATCTTTGTTATTTCTGGGTCTATTTCTATAAATTAACTTTTCTCCTGGTTATAGGTCATATTTTCCTGCTTCCTTCCATGTCTAATCATTTTTTATTAAGTGTTAGATATTGTGAATGTTCCCTTGTTGAGGGCCTGAATTTTGTTCCCTTCATTTAAAGAATGTTGAGGTTTGTTTTGTTTGGTCAGGCAATTAAGTTACTTGTGGGTCAGTTTTATCCTTTTTTAAACTTTATTAAAGTACTTCTAGAGTAGCTTTTACTCTGAGGCTATGTTAGCCCTACTACTATGACCCTTTTGAGGTCTCTACTGAATATCCAGGTGTTCAACAAGTTCTCTCCCCTGTAATCAGCTGGAATTTTAATGTCTCCCAGTCTGTTCAACTTAAATTTCCCCACATTATAACTCCTTAGTAGTTATTATCTGCCCACATTCATGGAGTATCAGCCTGTGCATGTACAACTTAGGATTTAGACAAAGACTCAAGGGAGACCCTTACACAGATTTTTGCAGCTCTTTTCTAAGTAGCTCCTTCCTCTCAGGTACTCTACCCCTGCACTCTACTTGAGTTTCCTCTCCCTGCTCTGCCAGAAAGTGTCTTCAGGCATAAAGCCAGGGTAATCATTAGACTCACCTTGTTTGCTTTCCTTCTGTCAGGGATCATGGTCCTGTGCTAGTATTGTCCAATGTCTGAACAATTATTTCATAATATTTGTTCAGTCTTCTAGTTATTTATACAGGAAAGAAAGTCCAGGACAACTTACTCGGTCATGTTCAGAAATGAAAATTCCTCTTCCTTAGGTCTTTATTCAGATGTTACTTCAAAGGTTGCAATCACTCCAATACTCCCTGTCCTCCTTTCCTGCTTCATTTTCCCCTTTAGTACTCATCATCCAACACTATATATATTTACCTGTCTAATTTTTGCATTATTTCCCTTCATTAGAATAAATGTTCCATGCACACAGGGATTTTTGTATATTTCGTTACCCATTGTAGCTCAAGCACAAATATTAGTTTTTATAATACATTAAGTACTCAATAAATATGTAATGTATGAATGGATGGATAGATGAAAAATCACCACTTTCCAAAAACTGTGCTTAATGCATCTCTACCCTTTCTGCTTCTTGTGTCATTGTGCTGATATAACTTTACTGCGTCTGTGTCTGTTTCTGTCTCTCTCTCTCTCTTTCTCTCTTACTCTGTGTGTGTGTGTCTCTCTCACACACACAAATGCATATACATCAGAAGTTCTTTTTTTTTTTTTTTTTAAGATTTTATTTGCCAGAGAGGGTACAAGCAGGGGGAGCAGTGGGCAAAGGGAGAAGCAGACTCCCCACTGAGCAGGGAGACCGATGCTGAACTCGATCCCAGGACCTGAGCCGAAGGCACATGCTTAACTGACTGAGCCACTCAGGTATTCCACATCAGGAGTTCTTGAATAGCAAGAATGTGATTTTGTCTATCTGTGAGTTTCCAGCTCCCAGCACCAGGCACTGGGCTGGTCACAGGAAAATTACCATTTGTGTGAAAGGAAATGGTCATTCCAAAAGTGCAGTTCTCAAAATAACCAGCAGAGGACAGCACAAGGCCATGCATGTCTTTATTGTTTCCCAGGGCATCTTCTTTAAGTAGGGGTTGGTCTCAGATGGAGCTGGACCTTAGGTTTAGACACCCAGAATTAGTGCTATCTCCCTCCTCCCCCAAAAAAAGGACTCAGGAGGGCCCAGGAAGCCTGCCCTAGGTTGTCCTGTCACATGGCTTTGCTGACTTAACATCTCCCATCATTTACTCCTTCATCCATAAACATCCAACCTTGATTGAGGAAGCTGCGCGCGCACACACACACACACACACACACACACACACACACACACAGAGTTCCACTTTATAGAAGAAGAGCCCTCCTTTCGTGCTCCCATCACCTTCTCTCCCAGCCTGTGCTATTTAAGTTTCGTGGTTCAAATGGGATTTCTCAGAGGTCTGTTTCCTGGCCTCCCCGTTCACTCAGTGCACTCAGCAATTCCCCTGTAGCTTATTAATGCTCCCTATTTAAATTTAATACTTACCATAGGCACTGTGAGGAGGTAAGTTTTGTTAGTTCCAATTTATAGATGAGGAAACAGGCTCAGAGAGGAGAAGGAATTTGCCTAAGGTCACACAGCTGGTGGGTGGAAAGGGTGAGACCTGAACCCAGATATGCTAGTCCAGGGCTCCCATGGCTATTTGCAGCCCTTCTCCAGCTCAAGCCCCAGGGGAAGAAGGCAGGTGGGCTGGAGAACCCAGTGCAGGTTCTTCCTCTCAGGATTATTGTTCTCCTCCTAAAATAAGCCCTGTCACTCCGGACTTGCTTATTTTTTTTTTTCTTCCAGTATAAACCTCTTTTGTGGCATTTACCTCCTGGGGCCACAGCCTGCTTCCTAGGAAGGCTAGCGGGGCAGAGCATGGATGTTACTGGTGTGCTCCTGAGCTTCACGCAGCACATTGCAGGGGTCTCTCAGAGCAGGGTTGCTGGATGGATGGCAAGAGGGATAAGTAAGCAAAAAGGACAATGCCCAGAAGCTCTTTAGGGTTTCCTCTACTCCTCCAATAATGTAATTCAGCAAAGAGTCCCTGAAGTCCTCCACTGGGTCCTGTTCTGGAGGCTAAAGACACAGTCAATAGTGGGGAAACTGAGGCTATTA
Source organism: Lutra lutra (assembly GCF_902655055.1). Lineage (NCBI taxonomy): Eukaryota > Metazoa > Chordata > Mammalia > Carnivora > Mustelidae > Lutra > Lutra lutra. The sequence goes on from NC_062281.1 coordinate 160,804,766, forward strand.
CACAGCCAAGACAGGAAAGCTTGCAGCAACTCAGGGGAAGCTGTGCCCAGAATAGAAAGAGAATCCCAGCGGGGGCCGCTCGCACCCCTGCCCACAATAATGCTGGGAACCAGTTGCTATTTCCTGCTGCCTGGGACCTACCGGGAGAGTAACCATTGTTTAGCTTGGAGCTTGGCCCCTTTCCTACCATCCAATCCTTCCCCTTCCCATTGTCCTTAGGCCTCTCATTGGGGTACAGGATACAGCTGCTGGCAAAGCAGCAAAAAGAATGGTGGAAAGGGTTGGGGGAAGCAGATGAGGCCATCCCAGGAGAGGAGAGACACTTACTGGTGGTCCCTTCCCAGATGAGTGGCAGACAAAGGCTTTAGGCAGCAGGCTCCCTGGGCGCAGAACTCAGGCTTCAGAGGCAAACAGGTCCAGATTTAGGCCCCAGCATCTGCCCCTGATGTGCTGTGTGTCTCTGGACAAGACTCATTCTGAACATCGATTTCCTTCTCAGTTAGAGCAAGGTAAGAGTCTTGCCTACTGAGGATTGGCTTCTTGTGGTGATGATTAACACAAAAACCTGATACCTAAGTATTTCTTTAATTTATTTGAGAGAGACAGAGACAGAGACAGAGTGAGTGAGAAGAGGGGCAGAGGGAGAGAGAAAATCTCAAGCAGCCTCCACACCCCACTCGGGGCTCAATCTCACAACCCTGAGATCATGACCTGAACCAAAATCAAGAATCAGAAACTTAACCGACTGAGCCACCCAGACGCTCTACCCCCTGCCCCGCAAGTATTTTTAAATGTTCATGTATCTTCCTTCCCCCCAACTTTAACCATAGCAAACCACCAAGAAATATGATGATGGCAGAGAGGCTGTTTATAGCAGATAGAAGCAGCACTTTCTATTAAGTAAATGAAGATGTATTACCCACTGAGTCATCATCAAAATCGAATTTTAATAATCTGTAATAAATTACATTTAATAATTAATAATGACCTTAATGGAACAGCTGACATTTATTGAGACATTTATTTTTTTAAAAGATTTTATTTATTTCTTTGACACAGAGAGAGACAGATCACAAGTAGGCAGAGAGAGAGGGAGAAGCAGGCTCCCCGCTGAGCAGAGAGCCCGATGTGGGGCTCGATCCCAGGACCCCGAGATCACGACCTGAGCTGAAGGCAGAGGCTTAAACCACTGAGCCACCCAGGCGCCCCTATTGAGACATTTATTGACACTTACTAGGGGACAGCTAGGTATGATCAGGGCCAGGTTCATAGACCTGTGAGCAGTGCAGGTACACAGAGCCCTCCACTCAGAAAGGCGCTCCATAACTGGGGTTTAAAGCCCTCTGGTCACCATCTTGAAATTCTTAACAATTTCATCTTTGAACTTAGGTTTTGTAAATGAAGTCCAAAGGAAATAATGAAGCATGCACTGGGGACTTGGAAATGCAGCTACACAGAGTTCTGCCTCCCATTGTCGCCGCCCCCCCGCTAAAACACCCTCCCCAGAAAGGGTTCTTGGCTGCCTGTTCCCTGGCCTCTGGCCCAGGTAGGGGCTTGGATGCAGGCATAAGGAAAATTGGGTTGAGGATGCCTGCCAAAGTCATGATGCAGGACCCCATGCCTCTGTGAGTATCATGCTCAAAGGAATGTAATATTAAATAGTGAATAATAAACAGGTTGAGTGAGAAATCATGGAAGAAAGGGAAAAAACTCCTTTTCTTGCTTTTTGAAGAAAGAGCCCTGCATTTTCATTTGCACTGGGCCCAATATATTAAGTAGCTGGTCCTCGTTATCATTACTGTCACCATTTCACAAAAGTGGAGGCTCAGAGAGGCTCAGTAATTTCCCTGAGATCACGCAGCCACCAAGTGACAAAGTTCAAGCATGGACTTAGATCCCAGGGGAGAGGATTCTGAGACCTTAAAGAGCCACAACACAAGAAGGGTCTCAAGATTTGGCTTTGCCACTTACACAAGTTGGGATTTTGAGCACAGGAATATCATCTTTGCCCACGTTCCCTGAACTGCTAAGAGGATTTAGTAGGCATCCCCCATCCCCCATCACTTCACAGTCTAGCAAGCATTTCCATACAGCTCCTTTCCCTAAAAAGCACTGAACAGAAAGCAGGAAAAGGAATATTCTCATTCTCATTTTACAGACAGGAAAGTTGAAGCCCCGGAGCTGCAGAATGCCTTAGCCAAGTTCACGCTGCATTTCAGCTTTCAGGTCTTGGAAGGGTAACAGGGCTCCACAGACATGTAAACATCCCTAAGTGAAAAGATGGATCACAACACTGCGGAGTCCTGGTGTGGGAGCCCACCATGGGCTTCTCAGTGCAGAAACCCTTGCTCTGAGAAGGTTGGCTTCATCTCTGGCTTTGAGAATCCCAGGTATGAAGGAGGAGACCAGAGAGAAGACACCAGGCCTGCAAATTTCAAAGGTTCTTATAATCCTTCGGGTTGTTTATTTGACACTGGAGGGCTGTTATCCACAGATCAACAAACAGGCAGACAGAGGGACCAAATAACAGATGGAGCAGAAGCATCCCCTTAAGCTCTCACCTCTACTCCTCAAGCCTCCCCACCCACGACTAGCCCACTGGCCAGTCCGTGGAAGGGCCCCATCTGCAGAGAGGTCTGTGTCTGACTGACCAGAAGTCATTGCAGGTAGGTCATGCATCCTTGGCCTTGCCTCACTCCCCTGATTCCCTAGATGAGGTTGTGACATCTATGAGGCTGGAGGGCCATGGGAAGGGCTGTTCTGGGCCATCCTGGGCTAGCCACCTCTCTTGCATGAGGTTTCGCTTCCCCCCAGAATGAGTTTGTGAAGTGGTCCTTGAGGTCAGGACCCTTCCTGCCCACCCGCAGACCTTCCAGGAGACACTAGAATGGAGTGTCCAATAAAATGTTCTGTAGTGATGGAAAAGTTCTGTGCTGCCTGAGAGCCGCCAGCCACATATGTCCATGGGCACAACAGCAGTGAGACTAAGGAACTAATTAAAACTTCTTATTTAATTTTAATTAAGTTAAGTATCAGTTTAAATTGCCATGTGTGGTTTGTGGCTACCATATTGGGCATCGCATTTCTACAAACAAAAGGAGACAACCAAAAACAGAATAACTACACCATAATTGGAGCTCCCAAAGCACTTTCACAAGCATCTTCTCATTGTCTGTCCTGTGAAGCAGATGTTAATCCCATTTTGCAGAGGAGAAAACTAAAAGCCAGAGAATGTAAATAGCTTTCATGCTCACAAAGCTAGTACAGGAAGCATGATTTCATCCCACATCTCTTGATTCCAAATCTCTGCCAGTATCTATACTTAATGCTGTCCACTTATGTACGCATTGCATATTTATTGGGATACCCAGACGAAGATAGATTTTATTGTGTGGGTATAAAATGTGGATATAAAAATTATTTCAATAAATGTAGGTATAAAAATTACTTCAACTGACTTTGAAGCACTTTGCTTTTTTTTTTTAAGATTTTATTTATTTGACAGAGAGAGACACAGCAAGAGAGGGAACATAAGCAGGGGAGTGGGAGAGGGAGAAACAGGCTTCCCGAGGAGCAGGAAGACCGGTGAGGGGCTTAATCCCAGGACCCCGGGATCATGACCTGAGCCGAAGGCAGACGCTTAATACTGAGCCACCCAGGTGCCCCATTTTGCTTTATTTTTTTAAAAGATTTTTATTTACTTATTTGAGAGAGAGTGTGTGTACTAGTTTTCGGGGGAGGGGCAGAGGGAGAGCTGGAAGCAGGCTCCCCACTGAGCAGGGAGCCCAACGAGGGACTCGATCTCAGGACCCTAACATTCTGACCTGAACCGAACTCAGACAGACGCTTAACCTACTGAGCCACCCCATCACCCCGGCATTTTGCTTTAAATCACCTACATTTGATAGCACTCAGATTTATACTTTAGGCCCCAGGCTCCACCCAGAACTCCAAATGGACACAGGCATATCCCATTTTATTGTACTTCATATTATTGCATTTCACAGGTAGTGCATTTTTTTACAAACTGGGGTTTTGTGGTAACCCCGAGTTAAGCAAGTCTACCAGCGCCATTTTCCCAACAACATGTGTTCTCTTTGTGTCTTTCCATCACATTTTGGTAAGTCTCACGGTATTTCAAACTTTGTCATTATTATATTTGTTATGGTGATCAGGATCAGTGATCGCAAACACTGAAAGCTCAGATGATGGTTAACATTTTTTTAGCAATAAAGTATTTTTATTTAAAGTATGTAGACTGTTTTTTAGACACGCTATTGCAAACTTAGGAGATGACAGTATAGTGTCAACATAACTTTTATATGCACTGGGAAACCAAAAACTTCATTTGAGTCACTTTATTAGAAATTCGCTTTATTGTGGCGGTGGGGAACCGAGCCCACAATATCTCCAAGGTATGCCTGTATACCACAGCTCATTTGAATGTTGAATTGGCTCTCAAGTTAACCCCAAACTGCCCTTCACCATCTCAGTAAACGGCAATTTCCTTCTTCCATTTGTTCCACGCTAAGCCTCTGGAGTCATCTAGTATTCCTTTCTTTTTCATATCTTTTATGTACTCCCTCAGCAAATATTGTTAGTTCTGTCTTCAAAAAGCCAGAGTGCTCTTTTTCAAAATCTAAGCCAGAGCATGACTCCTCTTAGTTTTTGGAATCAAAAACAACTAGAGACCAGCCTTGAAAATTCCCTGAGCAGACAAAATCAGTTTAATCATACAAACAAAGCTTCATTTAGCTTTAAGTTAGCGAGGTTAACTTGACCTGAACTATTTCTTTTTTTTTTTTTTTTTTTTTTTTTTTTTTTAAAGATTTTATTTATTTATCTGTCAGAGAGAGAGGGAGAGAGCGAGCACAGGCAGACAGAATGGCAGGCAGAGGGAGAAGCAGGTTCCCTGACGAGCAAGGAGCCCGATGTGGGACTCGATCCCAGGACGCTGGGATCATGACCTGAGCCAAAGGCAGCCGCTCAACCAACTGAGCCACCCAGGCGTCCCGACCTGAACTATTTCTTGCTCGTGCGTCTGGAAATCATAAGCGAAACTAAAACTAAAAGCCAATTCCCTATCACTTAAGGAAACTCTAATATTATAACCAGTCACATTGAAGAACAAACAATCACTGCTTTCTTACTATATAAGCTGCCTTATGATCACATAACCCTGAGCCTCATTCCAGGTTTTGGTCTGAGTGCTCCCAGTTTGCAAACTGTCTGCTTGGTGTGTGCACCAGACATTTTTACTAATTACTGCTTCAGTAATCCATTGGTTTTACTTCTGTTATTCCTGAACTTCTGACATTTCAGGTCATCTGAAGTGGGTCCCAAAGAAGACCTCAAACACTTTCAAAGCTGGTGAAACAACAGGTACCCACAGAGCCCCCTGAGCTCAGTGCTTTCTCACCCACCCTGGAGCTTGTCGGGGAGTCTGTCTTGGATCCAAGCCCCACGGTCTGCGTTTTGGGCTCTCCAACTTTATTGTACATGCTGGCATTTAGTTGAAGCTTCTAGGTAAGTGACCCTATTGTGTTCAAAAGTTGGAGGGGGCGGAATACATGATTCCTCGTGTTTTGGAAGAACTGTTGGAAAAAATGGAGCCTTGGAGTTAGGATGTCTTAGAGAATCTAAAGCAAAGACGATTTCCACCTGATCTATGGACCATGATCTTGTGCCGTTTCAAAAAAAATGGGCGAGGGGCGCCTGGGTGGCTCAGTGGGTTAAGCCGCTGCCTTCGGCTCAGGTCATGATCTCAGGGTCCTGGGATCGAGTCCCGCATCGGGCTCTCTGCTCAGCAGGGAGCCTGCTTCCCTCTCGATCTCTCTCTCTCTCTCTCTCTCTCTCTGCCTGCCTTTCTGTCTACTTGTGATCTCTCTCTGTCAAATAAATAAATAAAATCTCTTTTTAAAAAAATGGGCGAACTTTTGGAATCGTGAAAACTTTCACTTAGGTAAGTCCACCTTTCAGGGGTACCCTTAAAAGAAATGATTCCAAACCTCTCAGTGACAGTAGGATGCATTCTTTAATTGATAATGTAGAAGCTTCTAAAAGGCAAAGACTCCAAAAACAGCTCTTAAAGGATTCTTATAGCATGCAAATAAAAAATCTTAAGTAAAAATTCTTTGGTCATCTGAGCAGATAGCCTTAATTTAGTCTATCTGCCAGAAACACAGTTTGGATCCAACTGTTCTTTTGAGTTTTGTACATGAAACATGGCTAAACTATTTAAAACAAAAGTATTAAGGTCTCTGTTTGTGTCAGTCTGTGTATTCATGTATGTCCACATATGTATGTGATATTAATTTGTATTAACTTGTAAAATTTATTTTGTGAAAAAAATTTGTATTGCACAAAATACATTTGTATTATACATAATAAATTTTGTAAAAAAAATTTGTATTAATCTGTAAAAATTAATTTGTAGAGAGCTCTATTTAATTGGCTTAAAGAAGATTAAGCATTTAGGGATGCCTTTGTGGTTCAGTCAGTTAAGCGTCTGACCTTCAGCTCTGGTCATGATCCCAGGGTCCAGGGATTAAGCCCCACATTGGGCTCTCTGCTCCTCAGGGAGCCTGCTTCTCCCTTTCCCTCAGCAGGGAGTCTGGTTCTCCCTCTCCCTCTGTAGCTCCCCCTGCTTGTGCTCTTTTGCTCTCTCTTCTCTCTCTCTCTCTCTGTCAAGTAAATAAATAAAACCTTTAAAAAAATAAAATAAAATAAAAGACTGAAGGACACATACTGAGCAAGATTTTTTAAAAAGAAAACTAAGCATTTAGACAAATCAAATATGCTCTCAGAAATATAGAAACAAATCCAAATGTTTTTCAAGTTCATGTGATTTGAGATAATCTTTGATAAATAAAAGCTAGTTTAAATTTGTTGGTTTAATAAAAGCAGGCCTGTCCTCAAAATTTGTCAACAAGAAAAATAACAGGATGATCAGTTAATGTCTAATCCAAGCATAATTGTTAAAAGCAAGTAATTCAACTAAATATAACTAAAAGGTTATACAAAATTAAGCTAAATAATGGATATTCAATTGAATATATAAATCATCTCCAAATAAACATTAAATGCTAAACATAAGTTTATCTACTTCTGACTTTTTAATTTTTCACTTTTTAATTTGTATTTATTAACCATGTTTTGTGCCACATTTAAAAACTTATCATGAGGAAAAATATACTTCTAGAAATTTATGAAATGTGCTTATAAATTCGCCAGTCCAACAATGATTGACTTTTTAGTTTTCACTAGGAATTAAGGATTCTAAGAGTTAAGAATTTTAACTAATATATGTAATGAAAACTGCTAGAAATATTAAGGGTTAAAAAAACACAACTGGCTATGGAAAGCAGGTAAGGAAAGTAGAAGGTGTTTTTGGGTAGGGGAAGGAAAGAAGAACATGGGGAGTTTTTTGGTTTGGATTTTGGTTGTTCTCTTAAGAGAAAAAAAGAAAGTAATTTTGTCCTAAAGTAAAACCATTATCCCTGATTAAGAAAGGAAAAAGTAAGACAAAACCTGAATGGATACAGAAAGTTGTATAAGGTTTTGGAAAAGCAATCTTGAGAATTTCAGTCAAGCTGATTAAGATTGAAATGGATTTATTTATGTTCCCCAAAAAGGAGAGGTTTAATATCAAAAGTACACTAATACAAAATTAGAATTTAGTTTTCTCTCTGTTTAAAGGACAAGTTTTTGGGATGCCTGTGTGGCTCAGCCAGTTAAGCATCTGTCTTTGGTTTGGGTCATGATTCCAAGGTCCTGGGATCAAGATCCATGTCGGGCTCCCTGCTAAGCAGAGAGCCTCCTTCTCTCTCTCCCTCTGACTGCTGTTCTACTTGTGCTCTTTCTCTAGCTTTGTTATATAAATAAATAAAATCTTTTTTAAAATAAAATAAATAAAAAGGACAAAGTTTTCTTAAATTATTAATCTGCTCTTAATAAAAAATTATTAACAAAGGTTTTTCTTTACCTTTAATATAATCTGCCTAGAAAAGATTCTGTGCTTTGTCTTTATCAACTCTTTGATTATTAAAAAATAAAAAACAAAAAACCCAAGTCTTCTTTATTAAAAGAGCTAATGTTTTTATTTAATTTTTTTACAACTGTGTAACTTTCTGTATTTGCTTTTTTAATCTTTTAATTGTCACTTTGGTTTAATAGATAACTAAGTATTGTCTCACAGAGATCTATGATTTTATTTTATCAAATGCTTTAAGTCTTTTGACATTTTTAACAAACTTCCCCAAATGAAATTCTTAAAAAGTAGTAAGAGAAAGGTTAATTTATTTAGGGTCATTTCAGGTGTTAAATTACGTGGGAAGCATTGTCAAATAAGTAATGTTAAACTTTCTTTAGCTTCTACTTATATATGTTAACACAAGTATTCCAGAGATGGTATGAAATCTAGAGTGTTCTGGTATAATGTTATCAGTCATGATTTTAAAATGTATGTCACAAAAATAAACACATTTAGTTGTCAATTTCATCACTCTCTTTGTATGTGTATGTGAACTCTTACCAGATCTTCTAAGGTCTTTTTTCACTTACAGATGGCTACTACTTTACTCCGATGATTTTGCAAAAGTATTCCTGCAAAAATGCTTGATCTTCAAAGAGATTTATGGAAAAGACCCTGACAAGTATTCTAAAATTCAGGTTTCTGACATCTTTAAGATCATAACACAACGTAAGGTAAGAATTTCTAAAGCTCCAGTGGAAAACTGGTTGGTTCATAAAGAATCAATCTGCCAACTCAAGACGAAGCAATATAAAGATTATTTACACAATACTGAATGAACTGATGAGATGATTATAATTTTTATGATATCATTTAAAACAGTGCTAGTTCTATAGTGTTTTATTTTCCAGATTAAAGGACCCCCTTTTCTCCTTCTTTTAATGCTGTCTATCACTTACAGCAATTTGGCAAAATGTCTTTGTGACAAAGGTTAAAACATTTTTCTTCCTACCTGATCCCTCCAGGATTCAGAAACTCTTATTAGATATTCTTATTTTTATGAAAAATATATATTTGCATAAGTTCAATAAGATTATATCCTCCTTGTAACAGGACACAACTGGACACTTCCTTGACTTGGCTTCCTAGCTTCCAGAGGCTTTATAAAGTCCACTCTGATAGTCCTTGTGACAATTTCTAGCAAAGCAGATTTATTTATTTTATCTTTTTTAAAGATTTTATTTATAAGATGGGATTGGGAGGGAGACAAACCATAAGTGACTCTTAATCTCACAAAACAAACTGAGGTTTGATGGGGGGAGGGGGGTTGGGAGAGGGGGGGTGGGGTTATGGATATTGGGGAGGGTATGTGCTATGGTGAGTGCTGTGAAGTGTGTAAACCTGGCGATTCGCAGACCTGGACCCCTGGGGATAAAAATATATGTTTATAAAATAAAAAAAATAAATAAAGATTTTATTTATTTGTTTAACAGAAAGAGGGGGGAACAAGCAGGGGGAAGGGGAGAGGGAGAAGCAGGCTTCCCACTGAGCAGGAAGCCCTAAGAGGGGCTAGATCCCAGGACCCTGGGATCATGTCCTGAGCCGGGTAAGCCGCTTAATGACTGGACCACCTAGGCACCCCTAGCAAAACAGATTTAAAAGAGCCTATATGGTCAATCACTATTCTTGTTGAACTTGTTTTGTTTTGTTTTTTAAGATGTTATTTATTTATCTGAGAGAGAGAGAGAACAGGAGCTGAGGGGAGGGGCAGAAGGAGAAGGAGAGGAAGAAGCAAACTCCCCACTGAGCAGGGAGGTTGGATGCAGGGTTCCATCAGTGGACCCTGAGCTGAAGGCAGATGCATAAGTTTGATTATGCATCTAGATCCTGAATTCTTCCGTTTTCCTTCTATATTTGACCAGAACTCTCCAAACTAACATTTTCAATTTTCTCCTACTCTTTTTGACTCTTTTTGAATCACTATGAAACAAAAGCTGTTCTTTTCCCAAAGCCATGCCAACTAAAGCAGGACGACTTGATATAAACTTCAGACAGATCACCGCAACAGCTCATGAGTGGACAGACTTTGTGCCTGTTGCTATGTAGCCACTCAGAAAAATCGCAGAGACATTCATACTGCAAACCACAAAAATCTGTCTGATCACCATGCTTGCCCTCATTCCACCTGAAGATGTTCCAAACCTGACATCTAGAAATTTTCTCAACTGGCTGCTCTCCAAACTCAGAAACAATACTTATAATTTGCTTGAGCTATTAACCTTTGTTTTCCTTTTGTTTCCATAGAAATCTCTCTCATTAAATTACTCACCTGCAACATCACCTTCTGAAATACAACATCCTCAAGTTCAACTTCCTAACTAATCATGAGGGTATGTGTTTACTAATATGTCGCATTGTGCCTATGTAAATAAATAACTCAGAAAAAATCAAAACCCAATTACACATTATTCAAAAAAAGGTAGATTGGCTTAAGTAAAACATGGATCAGATTATAACCCATTTGAGTTATTTAGTTGGTTAAATCTTCGGTCCTGGGAATCTCTGTTCTGGGAAATTTCTCAGTCCTTGGTTATTGTTTTCCTTACAGTCATCATATTAACCTCCCTAGTGTGTTGTAAACTCTAGAGGGTTTTAAATGCCTGTCAGCAGCCACGCATATGCCAAATGGTAACCATCAGGATCAGACAAATGGATGAAACCAGCAATAAGCACATAAATGATGAAGATGGGAACTATGTGGCCCTCTAGCCTGATGACTCAACTAGAGGAAACACAGAATGTGTGATTCTTCAGCCTGACTATATCAGAGGTGGTAATTGAGAATAATGCTGTACTGGTTGGTCATACTCTCAGGGTGCTGAGACAATGACCAAGGGAGGCAGATTATTCAAATAAAAAAAAACAAATGGAGACCAGCCTTGAAAATTCCCTGGGCAGACAAAATCAGCCTAATCATTCAAACAAAGCTTCATTTAGCCTTAAGTTAGCAAGGCTAACTTGATCTGGGTTATTTCTTGCTTGTGCCTCTGAAAACCATAAGCAAAACTAAAACTGTTTCTCAAGGTTGGTAGAGGTAACCACTGACCAATTCCCTATCACTTAAGAAAATTCTAATATTTATGGGGCACCTGGGTGGCTCAGTGGTTTAAGCCTCTGCCTTTGGCTCAGGTCATGATCTCAGGGTCCTGGGATCGAGCCCCGCATCGGGCTCTCTGCTCAGCAGGGAGTCTGCTTCCCTTCCTCTCTCTCAGGCTGCCTCTCTGCCTACCTGTGATCTCTGTCTGTCAAATAAATAAATAAATTAAATTAAATATCTTAAAAAAAAGAAAATTCTAATATTTATAATTAACCACTGTGAAGAATAAACAGCCACTATTTTATCACTATATAAGCTTCTCTGTAATGATACACTCCTGAGCCTAATTCTAAGTTTTGGTTTGAGTGCTTCTAGTTTGCAAACTGGCTTTTTGGTGTGTGCACAGTACATTTTTACTAATTACTGCTTCTATGATCCATTGGTTTTACTTCTGTTATTTCTGAAATTTTGACATAGCTTTAAGCACCAATGGTTTCCCAAAGTCTTGGCCTATGATCTATGGTCCATAAAGTCCTACAAGATCTGGCCCTTGGTGCTTTTCTCATTTCCTACCTCTCTCCTCTTTGTTCTTTGGGTCCGGCCACACCAGATCTTCCAGGTCTCTTCTTCCTCAAGGCCATCGCACAACTGCCTCCCTCCTTTCCTCCTGGTATCTGACCAAATTTTGCCTTATCATGAGCCACTCCCTATCCCCTTATCATATTTCAATTTTCCTCATAGCATTCATCACCTCCTGACATTTAATGTATTTGCCTATTGTTGCTCTCCTCCCACTAAAGTATAAGCTGCAGAAATGGGGTTGACAGATAAAATATGGGACACCCAGTTAAATTTGAATTTTAGTTTTAAAAAAGAATTAGCTTTTGGGGCGCCTGGGTGGCTCAGTCGTTAAGCATCTGCCTTCAGCTCAGGTCATGATCCCAGGGTCCTGGGATGAAGCCCCGCATCAGGCTCCCTGCTCCTTGCAGGAAGCTTTCTTCTCCCTCTCCCAATCCCCCTGCTTGTGTTCCCCCTCTCACTGTGTCTCTCTCTGTCAAATAAATAAAAATCTTTTAGAAATTTTTAAAAAATGAAAAAAGAATTAACTTTTCATTATGAAGATGTCCCAGATGTTGCATAGAATATACTTACACTTTGAAAAAAAAATTCGTTGTTGATCTGAAATTCAAGTTTTCCTGGTGTCCTGTGTGTGTGTGTGTGTGTGTGTGTGTGTGTGTGTGTGTTTAAACCTGGCAATCCTACACAGGAAGGCATGTGGTTATTTAGTTCATTGCTGTGTCCCCAGTGCCAGAGCTGCCCCTGACAAGTAGTAAGCTCTCAATAAATATTTATGGAATGAATGAGTGTGTTCAACTGGGTCATTAATCTGTAACACGCCTAAATTTTTCACAAACAGCAAGTGAGTCAGAAGGGCGGAGCCGCTGGACTGTGTCAGCCCAGATCACAACTAGGGGTCTGGCGGCTTCTGAACTTTTCAAGCAGGTCAAGGAGCTGAGTGTTTTGCCAGAAGTAGATATTGGTGCTCCTGGTAAAAGATTCCAGTCCCCGGACAGGTGAGCTGCAAGGCCCAGGCAGCCTTCCTGGGGGCGGGGCCTCCTCAACCGGTAGGTGGGACCCAGCCCTCGCCGGGGCCACGGCCCCTTTAACGCCCCGCCTCCCACCAACTCTAGCGCCCCATGGTGTGACGTCACCGGAGGAGGGCCAATGGAAGCGCGGCTTACTGGCAGGCGGTGCCGGCGGCTGCTGCCAAAGGGGAAGTGAGCTAGGGCTGGAGCGATGGCCCGGGTTTGGAGCCCGCGGCCGCCGCCGCCACCACCACCACCAGCAAGTTGGGAGCAGCTGCGGCTACAGCCGGAGTGGGGGCCGGAGTCGCGGCTGGAGTGGAGGCGGCGCGTGTGAGTTGCCCAGAGTCGCCAGAACACCTCAAACTCGGCGGGAGCGCTTCAGGTGGGCTGAGCCGCCGTCGCACCTCCGCACCGCTCTACCCTCCCGGCCCAGCCAGCAGGGCTGGGGTCTCCCAGGTGCGGTACTGGCCGTTGGCAAGCTGAGCCCTACGAGCCGTGTTCTAGGCCTTCCTCAGTCTCGGGCCCCTTCAAACTCAAGGCGGAGGCCGGAGAACGGTGATCACCCCAAGACCCGGTCCATTTCTTTGGCGCCCAAGCTGTGTCGGGTTGTAGCGGCTTCGAGCCCTCTTCTGCTGCCACCTCTCCAGCTAGGGAGCGAGTAGCGCGTTCTCACTGTTCAGCTCTGCACCTCCCCTTCTTTTTCCATCAAGAACAAGTTTCTTTTCGCTCTCTGCTGGAAGTCCTGCCCCGGAAGGCCAAAACACCCATCTGCGTGTCCTTCCCCAGCTCCCGGAAAACACTTAGAAATATAACCTACCTATTCGGAGATAAAGATTGCGTCCCTTGCCACCCGCTTATGTGAGACTCCATGCCCAGAGCCTTACCCATTTTTATCACCAGCTCCTTGGCCATCTCTATGTGACCTCCCCCACCCATCTGAGTATCACTTTCCTCTGGACTCCAGGCGCTAGCCCCCAGCGGATCTGGTCAGTCCCACCCCTGGGTGGGAGTGACCCAGGGCTCTAGCCCAGATTCCCCACCCTGGAAGGCAGCTCCAAGGCAGCGAGAGAATTGGGCGTCGGGTACGATCCTGGCAGCTCAGGAGTGGGTGCACCACTCACCCCACACAAAAAGATGAAGAAGCGCAAAGAGCTCAATGCATTGATCGGCTTGGCTGGGGACAGTCGGAGAAAGAAGCCCAAGAAAGGCTCAGGCCACCGCCTTCTTCGCACTGAGCCTCCTGACTCAGACTCTGAATCCAGCTCCGAAGAGGAAGAGGAATTCGGCTTAGTTGGAAATCGCTCTCGCTTTGTCAAGTGAGTGATGCACTGGTGAGGGGTGGGTGGGGAAAAGGCATTACCTTATACTACCAGTGGGGAAAATTGAAAGGAAGAAGGGTGTTCTTAGAAAAGAAAAAGGGTGTAGACCTTGGGCAGCAAACAGGAAGATGTTAAGGTGATGAGCTCAGGTTCTGAATGAAGGATAAGTTAGAGATCTGTTTTTAAGTGTATGAAGAACTCTGAATCCAGGGTAGCAATATTGACTTGGGGAATGTGCCAAGAGCCCAGAGAGAGCAAGCTGGGAGTGGCAGGAAAGCTAAGAATAGGTACCCGGGAGCAAAGAAGCTTTGGGGACTAGAACTTTTTAAAACGTGTAGTAGAGACAGGAACTTTAAGACTTAAGATTATTCTTTGCACTCTTGATGAGTCCAGATCTTGAAAGTGAGGTGAAATGGTGAGGAACTTACAAAGTATGAGCCTCGAGAATATGTGGAGAGTAGGAAACAAAAAGAAGAGGCAACTTCCTCCCAAACCACTTTTAGATGGTGCAGCCCCCTAGGCAAATCCAGTAGTGAGCTTTGAGGACATTGAGAATTGGGTCCCAGGGTGGGAAAAGGCTGAAGGGAACCTTGAAGGTGTCCTTGGACCCTCTCAGGGAGCACACTGAAAGGAAAGAACATTAGCCTGAGGAGAGGAAGCAAGGGCTAGACAGAAGGTTGGGGTGCTGAAAGAGATTAAATCCTTTGAGGTTTTTTTGTTTAGAATGTCTTTGTCCTTTTATTTTGTTAAAGGAAGAGTTTGGTTTCTAATGAGCTTTGTCAGATTAAGTAGTTAAGGGCGATCTTAGATTTGGGATATGAAGGTCTGGTGAAATGGAACATATCCACTGGAATAGTTGCCTTGTTGAGTTTGTTTACTCTTTACTGTTCACTGCCCTGTTGAGTTTGAGTGCTGTTTGAAGTTTGGTGTGAAATCTAACACCTTTCCGTGTTTCCTGCCTTCTAGGCCAATAAGCTAGAGTACACCAGGTGTCCACTTAAACCTGCAGTGCCGATTTCTTTCATGCATTTGCAGTAAAACTTGCTCAAAAGTTTATGAAGTTTCAGTAATTTGAAACAGGCTCCCCTGGAGAGGATACATGTTAGAAATCAAGAAATAGAAAAAAAAAAAAAAAAAAAGAAAGAAAGAAAGAAATCAAGAAAGAGGTAAATTACGGTGCTATGATTTATTGCAGAGACGCTCTGATCTTGACACTTCCCTAACCTGAACTTGTTGGGAAAGTGACACTTCCCTAACCTGAACTTTGTCCTGAACTTGGGGGAAATCCGTGATGACGGTTGTAGGCTGCAGTGCCCACAGGATCTCTTTCTGTGTCGTGTGAAGTTTGAAACCTTTATATCCAAAAGATGAACTCTTCGTAGGTCATCTTATTTAGTCATTTTCAACCTGCTGTTCAGATTTAAGAATGTGGTACCCAGTGTTCCCTGGTAAATAGCCATATGGTGAAACATGTATGCTATTTCTAATACAGCTGTACTCATAATCACTCTTGTACTCCTGGTTGAATTTGTTCTTATGATCAGGGGAGACTATTTACGATGCTGCAAGATCTGTTATCCCCTCTGTGCTTTTGTCATCCTTGCCGCCTGTGTTGTGGCCTGCGTTGGCTTGGTGTGGATGCAAGTTGCCCTGAAGGAGGATCTGGATGCCCTCAAGGAAAAATTTAGAACAAGTAAGTTGTTGCCCTTTTCAGAATGTTACCTTGCTTCCAGGTTAACACAAAGTGAACCATGCCTAATTAAGAGTTTTGCCCATTCTGATGAAACAATTATATATTCCTTCCAGCCTTCTTATACTCTTTCTTAGCTATCAGCTTGAATGTGGGAACAGTTGTTTGTTTGCTTCTTTTTAAACCCACAAACAAAAATGGTGCTTATGCACCATCAGTACAGATAGCATCTGAAATACTGGCATTGCAGTCAACACCTAAAGTGCAGAAAGGAAGTGCTAAGGAATCTAGAACCTTGGTCAACCTCCACCTGTTGCCACTTTACATTTCCCCAAGTATACTTCCTCAAGTATGAAGTGGCAATACCAACATCAGGCTATTTCCTTCCTCCTCGTAGGGCCATGTGGGAGTATTTGTCAGACAATTTCCTTCTCAAGAAAAACTGTATGGAATGGACAATAACAATAGCTAGCATTTATGGAGTGTCTAGTGTGTACCAAATCACAAATAAATATTTTTCTCATGAGTTTTAAAGCTTAAGAGACTTTATGTTGAAGAGTTTCATATATTCTAAATTAGAAAGTTGTATTTTGCCGTATCTAAGGTACTTTATCCGAAAGGTGTGTTTGCATAGTAGCTTCAACCACATTTGACCTATCTTCCTTTAGCAACACAGATCTTTGGTTCGAGGTTTCAGGGTTTTAGCTTTTCTAAGCTAAAGAACCAGTTTCAAGTTAATCACAGATGCCTTAAGGTTAGCAGCATTAGCACATGGGGAAACTGACCACTAGGCTTTCTCAATGCCATAGCAAAATCTGGCCCCAGAACTGGAATCAGAGTTGTGTCCTCATTTCCCATCTTAAGTCTTAGGAGATCACTACTTCCAGGCTGTCCTTCACCCCAGCTTCGCCTTGCTGCCTGCAGTTATTCAAGTTCCGAACCTGACCATAGGGGCAGCTCACCTTTAGTTACTGTGTTAATGATGTTCTTACTGATGTTGCTTGAAAAAAATGTTGAAATACTAATTTTGGTTTTCTTCTGATTCGAGAAAAGGAATTGAGTAAACCATAATTCTCTGCCAGAATCATCTTGACCTATATATTTAATCAACTGGTGGAATCAGAGTACAGTATAAGAAAGAATGAGATTTTGTATTCTAGTTAATTTCCTTCTTTAATGATTGTCCATACCAGAATTGCAAAAATTTTTTAAAGCCGGTGTTTTCTTTGTAAGTGGCAATGGTAACTTGGAAGTGAGGTTCTCAGAAAGAGTGTTTAACTATGAATAATCGCTAAAGACCCCTGTCTGTGCTCTCATCTCTCTGTAACTAATTGGGCCTACTAGGTTTGTACTAGAGCTTGTTTTGGTCACATATAGCAATCATTTTTTTATACATTTCAAAACATTGCTCACTTCTACCGTCCAGGGACTCCTTTCCCTGACTGCTCTATGGCTGTGTTTACAGGACACCCATGTAACTTATACCTTAGCTGAGCTTTTCAGGGAATTTCTTGTTTTAGAAATGTATATTTAAAGTGCACACAGGTCATAGACCTGGCAGTTAGTCAACAAATACTTGTCGATCATTTGCTAATACCAATCCCTGGAAACACTATATTCAGGAGATGCCAGGACGTGTACCCTGAACTGTGAGACCTGCATTCTACCACTGAGCAACAGTCCCCTGGGACCCTGACTACATTTGTTAGCCAGCTGAATGAAGCAGATTTGGAATTGTCAGTCCAGCTGCTTTGTTGTCTTTCGTTTGCTGCAGTAGAAGTGCCAGCCTTGTAATTTCTGGGGGTGGAGCCTGGGGCATAGTCAATCCATTGGCTGAACCATTGTGGACCACTTGCCCAAGAGTTTTTTGTGAAAACCATCATCTTGAGTAAATGAGGTCAGTCTGGTTAAGCTTAAATAGTCTTTCTTTGAATTATATTTCTACTTTAGATATATTTCAGTAAGTTTATTTTTATTTCTTGTTTTTCAAGAGGACAGTGGAAGTCACAGATTCAAAGAAGACCACCTACTGGTCTGGCTTTCATACCTTTTTGAGAAATTCAGAGTCCTTGTTCTTTATTTCAATAAATTTTCAAAGACATTTGTCAGGAAGGGAGGCAGGATTGCTGAAATGTCTGAAATAGAAAGCAAAGCAGATAGAGTTGGTATTTTTCCTTATGGTCAAGGAGCAACTTGATCCTTAAGCTGAAGGTACTCATTGGTCTTGAAACTTAGTTCATTATTCTTTCCAGAACCAAGTACTTCAGAAAACCTCCACAATTATTCTAAGGAAGATTCTGTTCTCAACCATCTCTCCCTGTCACTCAACAATGGAATGCTAGAGTGGAGAGAAAGAATCCAGAAGAGAAGGAAAGAATAAATCAGGCCATTTCCTTTTCAATCACACGGCCAGGGTCGCAGTTTGGTCATTTAGTACAGAACTTAAAAATGGTCTTGTAGTAAGGAGGGCATTAGGGTGTAAGTGTCTGACAGCTGGAGTACACTAGAGAGAGTGCTGGTCCTAAGAGCAGAAGGTTTGACTGTCGAATCCTGGATTGCTCATTACTAGCTATAAAGTATGGATAAGTCCCTTATTCTTTCTGAGCCTACATTTTCCCATCCATAAAACCCAAAGACATATTTATGCCACCAAAACACTTTGGGCATCTCTCTGTCATACCATCCATCCCACTGTGTAGTTATTCTGTAACGACTCCTTGCCTCACTCCCACCCCCCAGACTGAGAGCTTCGGGGTCTTTGGCATGCACTAGTGCTGAGTGCAGGGCTGGGCACATGATAGGGACTCAGTAACAAGTTGAATGATTACATAAAAGTTTATTGCAAACTGAAGGCATTTAAATATAAAATATTGCTGTTAGCATTGTATGTCTTCTGTCTAAAGAGTGTGTGCAAAAATCTCTATTTCCTGATCTTCGAGATCAGGAAAAGAGGTGGTAAGTTCGTTTGAGTATTAATGTACTGGATTTTAAATGAGTTGCTTTCCAAGTTGGAAGAACATAAATTATAATCATAAGTTGTTTGTTACACTTCCTCCCATTTAGGTAGCCAAAGTGCCTTGACTCGGCTACTGTCTCCTTAAAAGCCCCAAGTCATATAATGATCCTCTCTTGGCTCATAGAATTCTAAGTTATCCAGAGAGTTTTCAGGGCTTGTCAGCTTCATATGTTTGTTAGTTAATAACTGTAACCCAGGTTATTTATGTTTTGTCTTATTTCCTCTAACACTTCCACATTCTACTTCTACTTCTACTCCCACCCTCACCCCAGCTCTTGAGACGTTTGAACCCCTGAGAATGGCAGACATGAATGGTTTTACTTGTGGCAGACAAAGTTTTACTTTACAACCTCACTGAAAATGTAGAAGAAAATCATTAAAATGCTGTATTAATTTGAACTAACAGAATGTTCTCACTCTGTAAGATGGATGTACTCCTGCAAACTGATGTAAATCAAATGTTACAGTAAAAGCACTGAGGGAAATCTTTTACTTATACAGAAATCCTTTCATGCATGTTTTTGAAAAATAAAAATATCTAATTTTCTTTTTTAATAATTCTGAATTTGGAGAGAGTGGGCTTGTTTCTGGCAGGATACCTCCACCACCCTGCCCCCGATTTTTGTGGGGATTTTTTGTTGTTGAGTTTGATTGAATTTTCTTTGTTTAACTTAATAGGACAACACTAACTCCATTTCATACCCTACAATCATTTCCCTGGACAAGCACTAGAGTGCTTCTGTGTACCTGGCACTGTGCTGGGCCCTGGAAATACATCACAAATAAGTCCTGGTCCCTGTCCTTTAGCAACTCTCTGTCTCTCTTAGTCTGGTAAAGGAGACACACAAGTAAATAGTTACAGCACAGTGTGTTAAGTGCTTGATAGAGTTTGCAGTGGTGAAGTGGTGGTGGGCGTCCAAGATGGGAGCCCAGCTATTTGTGGTGAATCTTAAAAGGAAATAAATAGGCTAAGGTAACAGAAATGGAGAAGGGAGAAGCCAAGGGCATCTAGGCAGAAAGAATAGTGTGTACAGAGTCACTGAGACTTAAAGAGGTCGGTATGTCTGGAAAATCCACTTTACCAGAAAATACATTGAAGAGAAAGGTAAAGTGATACAAAAAGTGGTTGGGAGGTAAGCCCAAGGCCAGATTTATGCAGTTAGTGATGCTTAACTAAAATGTGCCAGGTGTATTCCAAATGCTGACCCTACAGAGAGGAACCAAAAAAAAAAAAAAAAAAAAAAAAAAATCATGGCACTTAAATTTTAGTAAATTGTTTTATATCTTTCCTGTATGCCAGGTTTTTTTTTGGTTTTAAAGAAAGTATGTAACAACTAATCAGGCAATCTGTGGCTTTAAAAAAAGTGATGTGGGTTTTATTCTGGAGGATCAGCCATGATCAGTATTTTATTTTTCATGAAAAGGAAAAATATCTTTAGAAACAGAAGAGAAAGCACTCTTTCAGGCTTCTGCCTTTAGGCTGACAAATCTCTAAACCAGTCAGGAGATACTTTTTCCCAAAGGAAAAGCCAAATATCACCCTACACTTCACCTAACATGTTCGTTTATCTTCTGTTTCACTTTGGGCTTTTGGGTTGATTTAAGATTTAAGAAAACACTATTTACTGAAAAAGTTTAAAATCATAATCCTCATAACAGCACTTGAAAGGTGGTTAAGAACCCATCTTGCATTTGACCAGTTTGAGAGGAAAAAAAAGTTAGATTTAAGCATTTAGGGATATAATTTTTGACATCACCTTAAGAATTAATGGAGTGAGGTTTATAAATCTCCACTTGACTAATCACAAAGCTCCTTAATTGCTCTGGTTAATACTTAGTATTTATTTATGACCTGTTGTATGCCTACTCAGCCCTGTTTAGTACTTCAAAACCATTCTTTCACTTAATTCTAAAAATCCTATAAAGTATATTTTATCTCTGTATTACAGATGAGGAAACTGAGCTCAAAGAATTTGAGTAATTTACTCAGGATCACAGTAAGTTACAGAGTCCAGCTGTTTCTGCTAATACTTTGTTATCACTTTTAGCCATCTGACTTTTAATTAAAAGTTGTACCCCAGTAGTGAAGTAGCCCCAGTTAAAGTGGTGCTTTCATATTAAAAATATACATTTACATAAATTTTAAAAAACAATGTAGCTGGTAGATAGGAATTCAGTCATCCTACCAGGATTGACTTGTATTAATCTGTCTTCCTCCCCACTGTAAGATCATCTTTTCATCTTGGAGTCAAGAGAGTACTCTGTGGTTATTTATTATTATTCGTATTTTTGCTTTTAGTGGAATCTAATCAGAAAAGCTCATTCCAAGAAATTCCCAAACTTAATGAAGAACTACTCAGCGAACAAAAGCAACTTGAGAAGATTGAATCTGGGGAGCTGGGCTTGAACAAAGTCTGGATAAACATCACAGAAATGAATAAGCAGGTAGCAAATGTGTGATTTTATTTCTGTGTAAGCTGTGAATGTTTAGTTTTGTTTAGTATGAATTTGTAGATATAGAGCAGCACTCACCTCTGATTGTTTTACTTTTTTTTTTTTTTAAGATTTTATTTATTGATTTGACAGACAGAGATCACAAGTAGGCAGAGAGGCAGGCAGAGAGAGAGAGAGGGAAGCAGGCTCCCCACCGAGCAGAGAGCCCGATGCGGGACTCGATCCCAGGACTCTGAGATCATGACCTGAGCCGAAGGCAGCGGCTTAACCCACTGAGCCACCCAGGCGCCCCTGATTGTTTTACTTTTTGAGATGACATTTTACATACTGTGATCCCAGCACATTAAGGTTAGGTAAAATGGATAATAGTAATGCATTACCAAATATATAAAATGTTAACCCTTTCTGCAAAGGAATGGTTTTATCAAGTAGAGTAGTTTGGAGGGAGTTGGAAATTCTTGAGTCAGTTTTTCCTAAGGAGCAGTGTAGGTATCAAATAGAATGTCATTCTGACCTCAAAGAAAAATGGGTAGTCTGTTTGTATTGGGTAATAAGAGCTTACTTGGTTTAATAGAGTTCACAGACTCACAGATGCAGCTTGGGCGTAGTGGTGTACACTGTAGTAAAACAAGCCTGTAAGCCATCTGCAGCTAATGATAGTTATTCTAGACTCACACAGGAGGAGGTAGCAGAGTTGGTTAAATACCTTGGCCAGGCAAGGAAGCCTAGAGCAAAAACGTTTTCAGTCCCTAAGTTGACCAGATCTCAGTAGGCATTGATTCCAAAAGAGGGATTCTGACAGAGGGAAGGGGCTAATGCAGAGGATATTAATTGAGCATCTCCTGTGTATCAGGTGCTAGAGTTGTCGCTAGGTCCTGTAGCCTCCGTTCTCAGTTTTTGCAGTTTAGTTAGAAAAGATGTACACTGGCAAGAAGAGTCAAGCACCGGAGGAATGGTACACATGTGGAGTGCTTAGAAACAGATGCACTGCAGGGCTCAGTCGGTTAAGTGTCTGCCTTCGGCTCAGGTCATGAGCCCAGGGTCCTGGGACTGAGCCCCACTAAGGCACTGGGCTCCTTGCTCAGCGGGGGGCCTACTTCTCCCTCTCCTTCTGCAGTTGGTTCCTGCTTGTGCTCTCTCGCTGTCTCTCTCTGGCAAATCAATCAGTCAGTCTTTTTTTTTTAAAGATTTTTATTTATTTATTTGACAGAGAGAAATCACAAGTAGGCAGAGGCAGGCAGAGAGAGAGGAGGAAGCAGGCTCCCCGCTGAGCAGAGAGCTCGATGTGGGGCTCGATCCCAGGACCCTGGGATCATGACCTGAGCGGAAGGCAGAGGCTTTAACCCACTGAGCCACCCAGGTGCCCCTCAATCAGTCAGTCTTTTAAAAAATAAATAAATATACCATCTTCGTTGGGGCTAAGCAGATACCCTGTTCTTCAGAAGGGAGTCCCAAAGTTCAGAATCAGCTACTGGCAGAGAGCGCCGTGCTGGAATTAAGCGCTTACAGACATTTCCGAAGCTACAGCCAGCTCTCAGCAGCAGGGGCGGGGAGTGTGGCAGGTCAGCACTTAAGGCCAGGGGTCAGTGGCCTGCAGCAGTGGCTTTCAGAATTCTCCTGGAACTCAAAAAAGAAATGTTTTATGTCATTACCCAATAAACACATACCTACATACATATATGTGTAACTAAAATAAAAGTTTCTGAAAACGATAACTTACCCTTAGTATGCCTTGCGATATTTTATTTCCTATTCAGTTCTGTTTCACTTTTTTAAATTACTGGTGAAATAACTGATGGGTTGTAGCACCCACTATTTGCTTGTTATCATTTATCTTTGGATTCTCAGTAATTAGGGAGAAGCCAATATTCACTCCCTTTTGTAAAAAGAATAGGATAAATTGTGGCCTTGCTTTTATTGACAGAGCAAATTAGCAGTTTGGTCAGAGATGATATCAAGTGAAAATAGACCACAGTGAAGCACTGAGAAATAGTTCATTAGCATCTCTCACTGGGGCAAACCGTGGATTTCATTGAGAGAATCCATCACGGAGATCACTCTTCTGAGGCAAGGATGAAATCTTTCAAGATGAAAAGTCTATGTCTCTTTCTCATCTCATTCATGTAAATCAGCATTGTGGAAAGAATCGAAAGGGGAAATTGGTACTCGGTGTGAGAGGACATACAGTTTATCAAATCTTTGCTACATATTTTGGCTTTTTTTTTTTCTCCATATTTTGGCTTTGAATTCTCTTTAACCAGGGATCTAGCAACAAAAGAATCATTTTGTTCTTGGATTGGCTCTTAGTTTTAATGCAATAAGTACCTGGGAAGGCAGGTATGCAGGAAAAGTTTACTCCAGTCCCAGGGCTTCATATATATAACAAGGAGAGACTGAACTGAAACCCTTTCCATTTTAGTCTCCTAGACCTTCAGAGCTGAGGGTGGTGACTGCTGAGACCAGCCAGAGCTGGCATGGGCGCAGGAGGCTGGTGGTAGTGCAGTGAGCTTCATGTTGGTCCGAGGGGAGCTCTTTGCTCTCTGAGTGATTTTCTAAAATTACTGTTACACATTATCTGATGGTCTGTTCACGTAAAAGGCATTTGTCCTAAATCAGAATAGGTATAAAAATAAAATCCGTATTTAATTTCTATGTTTCTGTGTCTAAGGGTAACTGTCAGTTAAGATGCTTTTATTGGCAAATTATTTTTTAAAAAGCAATTCAAAGCGGCTTAATAAGAAAATGGAGTACATCAGTTAACAAGAACTGTCCTTAGCCCAGTGTGAGCTGAAGTTAATGCTAACTGAAAAAAAAAAAAAAAAGCCTTAGTTTGAAATAAGTTAAAATCAAATTTTATATTGAAAACTTTTAAACTAGTAGTTAAAAATCTTGCTTACTTTTCTGTTTTATTCATGAAACCTCTGATTTCATACCCATTGCCTTTCTTAGCCGGTACAGGGAGTGTCCTCCTCTTTCTTTGAAGACTGTTAATTCAACCATTGATTAATGAGCTGCTTTTTATAGAGTTAGGGCTTGGATTCAAAACCAAAAATGATGATTCCTGTCCCCAAGGCTCTTATAGCCAAATGGAGGAGACAGAAAAATAAACAATTATAAAACAGCCTTATGGGCAATAAGAAGTAGGTCCAGATGAGTGCTAGATGGACCCTTTTAAGGATGTGTCTATCCAGAATGGCTGGGGCCAGGCAGGGTTCTCTCACATCATGAGCTGAGTCCTGAAGGGTACATAAGAGTTGGCCAGGACGGGGCGCCTGGGTGGCTCAGTGGGTTGAGCCGCTGCCTTCGGCTCAGGTCATGATCTCAGGGTCCTGGGATCGAGTCCCGCATCGGGCTCTCTGCTCAGCAGGGAGCCTGCTTCCCTCTCTCTCTCTCTCTCTCTCTGCCTGCCTTTCTGTCTACTTGTGATCTCTCTCTGTCAAATAAATAAATAAAATCTTTAAAAAAAAAAAAAAAAGAGTTGGCCAGGGGAATTCTACAGAAAGAGAGAAGGATGTCATAGATAAAACATGAGTAGAGTTGATCCTCATTTGCAGATTCCATATTTGTGAATTCGCCTACTTGCTAAAATTTGTAACCCCAAAATCTATACTTGTGCTGCTTTTGTAGTCCTTCACCGACAGGTGTACAGTGGCAGAATATTTGAGTCACCCAGCACAGACATTTCCAGTTGATGTCAAGCAAGGTGACATTCTGCTTTGTTTCAGCTGTCATACTGTAAACAGATACCCTTTTCGAACTATATTTACTGCCGTGTTTTCACACTTCATGGGGGGTTTTTTTGGTGACTACACTGCTTGACATGTCCCCCTAGCATAGTGCTCAAGTACTGTCTAGTATTCCTAAGTGCAAGAAGGCTGTGATGTGTCTTTTTTTTTCCCCCTTTTGGTCAGAGAGAGAGCACAGGAACACATATAGGCAGCGGGAAGCAGGCTCTCTGCTGAGCAAGGAGCGAGGAGCCCAAAGCAGGGCTCCATCCCAGGACCCTGGGATGAAGGCAGAGGCTTAACCAACGAGCCACCCAGGCGTCCCAAGGCTGTGATGTGTCTCACAGAGAAAATACATGTGTTAGATCAGCTTCAGGCATGAGTTCAGCAATGTATATTTAATAAGATGTCTTTAAATAGAAACAGTTATAAAACAAGGTTATATATTATATTGACCAGTTGACAAAAATGTGACCAGACAGCTCTCAAGAACCTAACCCTATACTTCCCTTAGGAGCAGTGGTTCAGTATTCACTAATTCAGTGTTTGCTGCAACTTTCTAGAGCATAACTATTGTGAATAATGAGAATTTACTGCATGTCCAGAAGAAAAGACAAAAACAGCGCATTCGGGGAATTTTAGTAGTACATCATAGCTAAGTTTGGTGCAAAGAGGCCAGAAGTAAGGATATGTCAGGAAGAGCCATATCAAGAAGGACCTTGAGTGCCCTTCTGTATGCTCTCTTTCTCTTGGCACTCAGTCCTGATACCTTATATGATAGCTATTTGTGTATGCCTCTAATTATACTAGAACTTGTGAGTTTTAAGCATGATGGTGGCAATGATGAGAACAATTAAGATGATAACTGCCATTCATTAAATGTTTTCTTTGTGCAGGCCACATGTGAGATCTCCTTTTTTGCTTCAATAGCCCTATGAAGTAGGAGGTGGTATCTCCATTTTACAGATAAGAAAACTAGGCTTGAAGAGGTTAAATGGTTGGCTCAAGGTTGCACAGCTATGTAGCAGTACTAGTATTAAAATATTTCAGGCCTAGGAGCGTGTTTTCTTTCCAGTTTTTCATTCTGCCTTACATCTTTATATTAAGGATGCAGTAGGTGCTCAGTAGATCGAGTTGGAAGGCTGTGATATCAGGTCCTATTAGGGCACATAATCATTCATCATTGATGATTATCTGTTTTAGTAATTCTTTTACTTACTATATAAAGAATCCTTAATTTTAATCCCAAAGTTAAAAAAAAAAAAGCGTTTCAGGCTCTATAGTATAAAATGGTCTAATAAGCAAATGGTCTACAGTAGTTATTTTTAATTCTGCTAATGAAAAGTCATGTAATATGCATAAATGTCATGATTCATCTTTTGGCAGGAATGTGGGTTTTTTTCTTAATGGTTTCTACTTAATTCAACTTTTTAGACTCTTTGAACTATATTTTGTGACTTTTAGAGATAGATTGTGTAGTGCTTGAATCTGATCGGACATTCTAGAATATCTTTCAGAGACTAGAGCAGTAAAAGGAGAGTTCCCCTTGTCTCTCCATTCTAGTTACACATGTAGCTTTGCTGTACTTTTCCACAGATACTGACTTTTCTTCCCTCTCACAAGAGGAATGCTGAAAAATGGAATCTGGCTTTGCAGTTTGAGAATGTAGCTGAGTCTTAGTGACCAATGTGGGGTTCAAGTCTTGTAAATGAGTAAGAAGTCCTAAGTGGTGTTTGCTATTTAGAGAGTTAATGGTCAGCTCTCCAGGGCATACTCTTTCAGGGAAGCAGCTGATACCCTAGGCCTGGGGTGTTTGGGGGATGGGGAGAAGTGGAACAATACTTTACCTTGTCCTACTTGCATTGACTTGCACCTGCTCCTCTGCTTTTGGGTGAAGTGGTAGCTGCCTCCAGCCACACTGGCCATTTGGGAGGCCATTACCATTCTTTTTTTTTTTTTTTTTTTTTTTTTAAAGATTTTATTTATTTATTTGACAGAGAGAAATCACAAGTAAGCAGAGAGGCAGGCAGAGAGAGAGGAGGAAGCAGGCTCCCTGCTGAGCAGAAAGCCCGATGTGGGGCTCGAACCCAGGACCTGGGATCATGACCTGAGCCGAAGGCAGCGGCTTAACCCACTGAGCCACCCAGGCGCCCCGGCCATTACCATTCTTGAGATGCTTCTCATTAGCTTCAGGATCTGTTCCTGGGAGAATAGTTTCTACCTAGATCACTCCACCCAAAACACAGTTTGTGTCTTTTAGGATCTGGCCAGTTGTCAGTGGAAGCAGTATGTTCCCTTAGGTCTCCAAAAGATAACCACACAATTGATAGGGCATTTGGAATTACTGTATTCTTGCCCATCAAGTTGGTATTGAGTCAATTGTATACATACTTTGGGGCACTGAGTAAAACATACCTGGAGAAGGCCTCCTTCCTTGCACTTTATGACTAAGCACATTAAGATAGTCTTGGAAGACCCAGTGAAGGGCATGGAAGAAAGGGCCAGCCTTGGAATTCTGTTAAATGCTTCCAGAGTCACGGTGTCTTTTTTCTATGTGTGAATTTCTCTTCCATCTTTTGTCTTTAAAATTTTATGAGTAATATATGTGTGTATTCTTACATAAGGTTTAAACAATAAAATACATAAGGAACTCCTTAAGAAAATTTCCCTTTAATGCACATCTCAATGTGTTCCCCCATCACACACATTTCCAGGCCCCACAGGTGTCCGCTGCCCTTAGTCTGGGCTGCATTCTTCTAGCCTCCTTTCTGTGAAAATCTTAATAGCTTTTAATAAGAATTAGTTTATGCATTAGTGTGTGTGTATCTGTGTGTGAGAGACCAGATGGATGGAGTTATTCCCTGTATATTGTTCCACAACTTCCTTTGTTCACTGAATATATCTCCTCATCCTTAGTAGACATTTGGGTGGTTTCTAGGGTTTACTATTACAAATAGGGGAAGCAGTAGATTCTGTTGTGCATACATCTATGTGTACATGAGCAAGGATTGTGTAGATAGAGTTCTAGAAATGAAATTGCTTAATTAAAGGATATTTTTATTTATTTTATTTTTATTTGCCAGGGAGAGAGAAAGAGAGCAAGTGAGCAGAAGTTGGGGGGCAGAGGGAGCAGCAGACTCTCTGCTGAGCAAGGAGCCCAATGGGGGACTCAATCCCAGGACTCTAGGATCATGACCTGAGTCAAAGGCAGACACCCTATACATAAGAATGTCTATTTCCTTTAAGTCCTTTTCAAACCTCAGTATTATGCATATCTTTTTAAAGGTGTGGATTAAAACAATCTCCGTGATGTAATCGCTACCCTTAAGAGGTTTATTGTTTGCTGAGAGTATCTCTCTGTTTGCTGAGGTTTCTCACCCATCTTGTTTTTAAATAGCTAGAGTTGGAATGTTGAAGATTAGTCTGAATATTTTAGCGCATTTATGGAGAATGACATGTTTTAAGTGCTTATTAAATTTCACTGTTAAAGAACTAATACTAATTTGGTATTTTGTTTGTACTATGTACTGTGCTAAGAGCTTTAGTTATATATCTCATTTCATCCTCATGGCCTGTATTAGTCATCTGTCTCTATGTTACCTTCATCCCAAAACTTAATGACTTAACAGAAGAAGCATTTATTGCCTCACAGTTTCTGTGGGTCAGGAATTTGGGAGCTGCTTAGTTGAGTAGTTCTGGCTAAGATCTCTCTAAGGTTGCTTTTAAGGTCTAGGCCAAGGCTGCATCATCTGAAGGCTTCCCTACACCTGGAGGATCTTCACCCACATGGCTATTGGCCACAGTTCTTAGTTCCTCTCAACGTGGGCTTCTCTACTGGGCTGCTTGTGTGTTCTCACAACACAGCAGCTGGCTTCCATGAGTGAGTGATCCAAAAAGCAGCAAAGAAGCAGCCCTGGTGCTTTTAACGAACTAGTTTCCAAAGTTGCCCATTTTCTCTTCCACTTTATTGGCTAAAAGTGAGTCAGTGGGAATGGGCCATGTTCAAGGGAAGGGGATTACGTTCCACCTGTTGAAGAGAAGACTATCAGAGAATTTGTAGACATATTTTAAAACATTCATATATCCCTATGAGATGATTGTTAAACAGTTTTTATTGTTCCAGCCATTTTACTGGTGAGAAAAATGAGTCGACTTCTTATTTAGGTGTATCTCCTCCTTCCTGGCCTCTATCCTCTACTTTGCTTAGACTAGTCTTCTCACTGTCCTCCTAGACAGAGTGTTCTTTCTCAGCCATACGTTCATTCAGTGAATACTTACTGATGCTTGTCTGTATGCCGGGCATATTATGGAAAATGGTGAAATAGACATGGTCCGTATGTCATGGAGCCTACAGTCTAGTGCAAGACAGAATCTTTAATCAAGTCATCACACAAATAAATAAGTCATTGTCACTTTGAGAAAGACCGTGAAGAAAAGGTATTCTTGGGCCTATTCATGCTGTCGTTCCCTACCGATATCCTAATGCCACACTCACCTATTTAACCTAGAAAGGAAACCTGCTTTATTTTTATATATAAAAGTCTTATTTCTCCATCAGAGTCTAATTTGAATCCCACTTCAGTGAAGCCTGTCCCTTTTGGCCTACACAAATATCTTTTTCTTTGAACTTTATTCAGTATCACATCTAGTACTTAATTATTTCTTTAATGTTACCTAACAGGGCACCTGGGTGGCTCAGTGGGTTAAAGCCTCTGCCTTGGGCTCAAGTCATGATCTCAGGGTCCTGGGATCGAGCCCCACATCAGGCTCTCTGCTCAGCAGGGAGCCTGCTTCTCCTCTCTCTCTCTGTCAAATAAATAAAATCTCTAAAATAAAAAAATGTTACCTACCTACCTCTACTCTTCTACCTCCCCCTCTTTGTGTCTTCCTTCTCCTCTCCCTTTCTTACTCACATTATGTGTTCCTCCCACCAAGCCTCCTTTCTGTTCTTCAATTATGCCAAGCTCTTCCCTGCACTAGGGCATTTGCCCTAGCAGTTCCCTCTGCCCTGAAATGCACTCATTCAGTCTTTGACTAAGTCCTTCTTGTTATTAAGATCTCAGTTCAAATTTTATCTCGTCTGACAATCTAAAGTCACCTTATTTAAATTTTCTTCTAATGCACCCCACCATCCTGTGTTTTTCTTATATAAAATTGTCTGTCTCTTTGCACTAAAATGTAAATACTGCAAGATCACTGTATTTTCACCACTGGTATGGAATAGGGCTCATTTGTTGCAGTCATGAATGAATGAAAAATGGCCTGAAGCTCCTGCATATATCCCTCTTAAAAAGCAAGAGGGAAAGAGGCCTGAGATCCTGGGCTTCTTACAATGGACTTCCTGGTTCAGAACATGCTGCCGCTTGCTCCAGGATGCCTGTTGAAATTCCTTGCTCATCTGATACTTTTCCTCTTTATTTTTCTTTCACCTTCAACAAGGATGTAAGCTCCTTAAGAGTAAAACCTCACGTTCTTGTTTGCGACTGTCTGCACAGTGCCTGCGGCAGTGCCTAACACCGAGACACCCAGCACTGGTTGAAGGAAAGAAGAAGGGATCAGGTTCACTTTGTCTGCTGTCCATCTGCTACTGCCTACAACAGTGTTAGGCACATAACAGATGCCCAGAAACTTCAGTGGTTACTCTGTGAGGCCACTCAGAATATAATTGCTATCAGTAGATCTGTGTCCTCATCCTAGAATTTGGGGCAGGAAAGCAGTTTGGAACTAAGACTCGAAGAATGTTTTGAGCCACACTACAAAGGTGTTAGGATGTGATCTCTGCTGCCTGAAATTATGTATTATACAGGTTCCCCCAGTCCTCCTTCAAGAGAGAAGTCTAGCCATTTAGAATTCTACCCCTACATAGCAGAAGGGAAGACACATTTTCTTTTTATTCAATTCCTATTTTAATACAAGTACTGCATCAGTCAGTGTGTCAGTGGGTATTTATGGAGCTCCTTTAGGTACAGAGTAGTACTTTGGTTGAGCTATTGAGTTTGAAATATTAATCACATTGTTAAACCAAAACTGAATCTCCAAGTAGTTTAAAGTGTTGCACAAGTTCCTGTAGACTGTATTTTGTGATGATGGGCTTTTACTTTATAATATATGTTCCCACTTGGTCAGGAACAAAAGTTCAGTAAATAACCAAGGTGTTATTTTTTACCAAAATGAAATCTTTCAGGGGTTCTTGATCATTAGCTTTCTCCCTGTCCAATTGTTGAGGGATCGTGTTGTAATCACTGCAACTTTTCGGTAACAAGACTTGGATCTTGTAGCTGCCAGGAGTAGGGTAAGGAATAATACGTGCTTTTCCCTCTTTGGCACTGGTGTTTAAATTGGGCAGGGAAAGTGTGCCTGGGTAGCACATTGGTTAAGCGTCCAACTCTGGGTTTCCACTCAGGTTGTCATCTCAGGGTCCTGAGATTGATCCCTGAGTTGGGCTCCTCACTCAGAATGGAATCTGGTTGGGTTTTTCTCTCTCCCCATCTCTTTCTCTCCCTCTCTCTCAAATAAATAAATAAATCTTTATTTTTTTTTTTTAAATGGGGGCAGGGAAAGAAGAGGTATTACTGCTGCCTTCTAGATCTCAGCTCTATCCAAGATACTACAGTTCCTCCACTCTTGTGAGGTTGCAAGGTATAATGTCTGGATCACAGAAATGCTTAAAAGCCGAGGGTGCCTTGAGTCTGTGGAGGAAGTATTCATTCTCCAAATTCTCTTTTCATTGTTACTCTCTTCCTTTCAGATTTCCCTGTTGACTTCTGCAGTAAACCACCTCAAAGCCAACGTTAAATCAGCTGCAGACTTAATTAGTCTGCCTAGCACTGTAGAGGGCCTTCAGAAGGTAAGTGCTACATGTGGGCACTGAGATTAACTTATTGCTACAGCTTCTAACAAATCTTCTTTGAAAGCATGGCATTTGAAATCAGCTATTCCCAGAGGGCGGTAATCGAGTATATCACTGTGTTCTAAACAGTTCAGAACTTCTCTGTTTTGGTTTGGTTAGTTGGGCATTTAATTTGCAACAGGTGAGTTTAGTTGTTTTTGTCTTTTTTTTTTTTTTTTTTAATGGATTTACACCTTTTTATTTGGCTCTCTGAATCCCGAGATTGCTGTTCTGGGTCTCCTAGAGGTTAACATACATGGGTTTGCTTCTCATCACTTGCATTCTCAATTCATCATCCACAGTGTCTTCATGAAAGCAGACCAACTGTAGAAGAGAGTTGCTCTAGATGGCTATTTTTTTTTTTATGGTTGACAAAGAAGTTTTTTAAAAACATAAGATTGATAATTGGGGAAAATGCAGAATTTCACAGTTTAGGGTATAGTAAGTGTTGGCAAGGATATGGAGCAAAGGTAACTTTAAAACAGTCCTGCTGGGGGGCACCTGGGTGGCTCAGTGGGTTAGGCCGCTGCCTTCGGCTCAGGTCATGATCCCAGGTCCTGGGTTCGAGCCCCGCGTCGGGCTTTCTGCTCAGCGGGAAGCCTGCTTCCTCCTCTCTCTCTCTGCCTGCCTCTCTGCCTACTTGTGATTTCTCTCTGTCAAATAAATAAATAAAATCTTTAAAAAAAAAAAAAAAACAAAAAAAAAACAAAAAAAAAAAACAGTCCTGCTGGGAGTATAATCTAGTACAAAGCATTTTGGAAAACATTAGATATTATTTTATAAAGGTAAAGGTGCACATCCTCTAAGTAATTCACTCTGATGTACCCTAAACTCTAGGGCCTAGGAAAAAATGATTTGGAACATTCATTTACTTGATCTCTAGGATTCAGGCACAGAGCAAGAGGCAGCAACCAACCAGACAAATAGTATACAGCAGTCGGGAGAGCTGGATGGGGAGAGTGGATGGGGGTAGGAAGGAAAGAAGGGTACCTAATTGGGACACAAACAGCATTAACCCCTGTAGCAGGAAATGGAAGAAGGGATTCTGGAGTTAAAGGGACCTTAAAAAATGGGTGTCAAGGGCGCCTGGGTGGCTCAGAGGGTTAAGCCTCTGCCTTCAGCTCAGGTCATGATCTCAGGGTCCTGGGATCGAGCCCCGTATCGGGCTCTCTTCTCATCAGGGAGCCTGCTTCCCCCTCTCTCTCTCTGTCTGCCTCTCTGCCTACTTGTGATCTCTGTCTGTCAAATAAATAAATAAAATCTTTAAAAAAAAAAATGGGTGTCAAATCTAATATCTTTGACTTTTCAAAGTTAGTGTATAGAAGTTTGATTTGACTATATGCCAGGCTCTATAAACATATCAATTGTTTCCACATGCAGAAACAGAACTTGCTACTTTGTAGTCATTCCACCTGTGTGTGCTCAGTCTTCATAGTCTGCTATTTATCCAAGGTGGTCATCTGCTTACAAGTTAAAAGTGGGGTCGGTGGGGTGATGATGGGAGTAGGGGAAGGCAAGGAAAGAACTGTGATGAGGCAAGTTCTTGCCATTATTCCCCAGGGTCAAATGGAAAAAACGTAGGCTTCTGTGGTCTTTAATACAGAAGCAACTATGGCAGTTTTGCATTAGAAAATGATACTGGTTTATTATATTAATTAATTCAGTAAACATTTGTGGAGCTTCCTCCAGTTTGTGCCAGGCACTTTGCTGTTGGTGAGAATACTAGTTCCAGGGTATTGCTCTAGAGTTCACATGGCTCTGTCAGCTGCTTCCTTAAAAGAAAAAAAAAAAATCTTAAACAAGAGCTTACTATCCTGCATCCTAATGGGCTCATACATCCAGCAAGGCGGGATTGTCTAACAGTAGATGTCTTTGAATGCCCATAGCTTCTCTAACAACAGAGCTCTCATACATAACACCCCAGCTTAGAGACTTCTACCCAGTGTGTTTTCTCTTTGGGAATCTGTACACTTAAAATGTCAGATACTACTTTTAATACAAGTGGCTCCATTTTGAAGTGGAAGATCTTGTCAAACACCTGACTTCAATGTATCTCATGATTTTTTTTTTTAAGGTTTATTTATTTGTTTGACAGATAGAGATGACAAGTAGGCAGAGAGGCAGGCAGAGAGAGAGAGGAGGAAGCAGGCTCCCTGCAGAGCAGAGAGCCCGATGGCGGGGCTTGATCCCAGGACCCTGGGATCATGACCTGAGCCGAAGGCAGAGGCTTAACCCACTGAGCCACCAGGTGCCCCCTGATTTTTTTTTTTTATTTTGAAAATGTCATTTCTTGGTCTTTTGGGTTCTTGGCTGTCAGTATAATAAAAACAACCTTGGTTAAAAATACTAATGTATTTACCATAAAACTATAAAACTGGAACACCTGGGAGGCTCAGTCAGTTAAGCATCTGCTTTTGGCTCAGGTCATGATCCCAGGGTCCTGGATTGAGCCCTTCATCAGGCTCCCTCTTCTTCCTCTGCCCCTCCCTCTGCATTTGTACACATGCTCTCTCTCTCAAATAAAAAAACAAAAACTTAAAAAAAAAATAAAACTATGAAACTGCCAGTATATCTTAATAATAGGCCAACACCCACCAAATAGTCTTGTGGATGTTCTTTTAGGACAGGTCTTTTTAAAATGATGGTTTCTGAATCATATTTTCCAAGTACCAGTCCACTTGGGCACCTTAAGCCTAGTGAAGACTTGCATCTCATTCCACTCAGCAGTTGCTGGTGTGATTCTAAAGCAAAAGAGGAGCAAATGCTGCCAAATGGAAATTTTCCTTCATCTCTACAACACTGGGTTTCCCAAAGCCAAAAATGGTTCTACCCATTGTCATTCAAAAGTCATCATTTGCTCCTGACACAGTAGCAATATATCGTTAGCTGTGACCTTCTGCTACCTACCACATGGCTTGGTAAGGGCAGTTTGTGGGAGACCCTTATCAGTGGGTCCCAGATTTATGAACTAGTGTTTGTTTTTTAAGAAAAAGATATGGTTTTTCTCTAGGAAAAGTCCTTTAAATTGGGAAAACTGTTTTATATATATATATATGTATATATATATATATACATATATATATATATATATATATATATGTATATGTATTTTACATATACAGGTGACCCTGGAACTATGCAGTCCACTTCTATGGATTTTTTTTTTTTTTTTGGTAGATAGAGTACAATATCATAAATGTATTTTCTCTTATGATTTTCTTAACATTTTCTTTAGCTTTATGGTTAGAATATAATGTATAATACATATAATATATATAATATGTGTTAGTAATTTATGCTATTGGTAGGCGTCTGGTCAACAAGCTATTAGTAGTTAAGTTTTGGGGGAGTTAGAAGTTACGTGTAAAAAAGTTACATGTAGATTATCAGTCGCAAAATTGAGCAACTGCATGGTTGAAGGGTCAACTGTATATCAACAAACGTGTAGTTTCCTATTAATTGTGTCTGCATAAGCTACATGAAATTCAGTTTGAAGAGACTTGAAATAATTAGAAACACTGAGCTTCTTTAGGTCAGTGTTTGATGTAAAATAAAATAACAGTGATAGACCACTGCATTCCTAAAAGAATGGCTTAAATGAAAAAGACTGAGAGTACCAGTATTGATGCATATATGAAGAACGGAATTCTCCTACACTGCTGGTAGGAATGTAAAATGGTATAACCATTTTAGAGCACATCTTGGCAGCTTTTTACAAAGTTAAGCATATATCTACTGTATGATTAGCCATTCAGCTTCTAGGCATTATGATGATGAAAAAGCATACAACAGAGAGAAATGAAAACACAGGCCCACATAAAGACTTGCACATGAATGTTGATAGCAGCTTTATTTGTACTAGTCAAATACTGAAAGCAACCTAAATGTCCATCAACAGGTGAGTAGTTAAACTCTGTTGTATCCATATGATGGAATGCTCAGCAACAAGCTAAGTGGTTACAACATGGATAAATCTTAAAATGTGAAGCTGAGTGAAAGAAGAAACAAAACCAAAGCCCACATACTCACTCACTGGCCCTATTTATACAACATTCTAGAACATGCAAACTGATATGTGGTGGATCAGTGGCTGCCTGGAGGTGGGGGAGGGAAGAATCACAAAGGGGTCTAAGGAAACTTGGGCGATGGTTGTTCGTTATCTTGATCATGCTAATGGTTTCCTAGCTGTATATGTCAAAACTTGCCAACCTTTTTGAATATGTGCCGGTCATTGTGTACCAGTTACATCTTAGTAACACTGTTAGAAATTTCAAAAAGAAAAAGACACTGGCCTTACAACGTATTTCTGTTCAGAGTGTAGCTACCATTGGCAACACTTTAAACAGCGTCCATCTTGCTGTGGAGGCAATACAGAAGACTGTGGATGAACACAAGAAAACCATGGAGTCACTGCAGAGTGACATGGTAAGGAAATCTACAAATGCTACAGGAAGTCAGCATTCTGCGTGCCCTCTTCCGTGTAATAGGAGTGATGCCATCTTCCCATTCATCTCAACAGACCTTACTATGCACCTTTTTAAAAGATGTAATCTGTAAATTATACAGTCAAGGAGGATAAAATTAAAAGCTGAGTCTTCTGTGAACATAGTGGAGAAAGTAACAGCAGTAAGATACAGTTTGAGATGGAATGTATAGGAAGGAGAATGGAGTAGAAGGAAAGGGAAGTGTCACAAGTATTGATTGCTACATAACAAATCACCCTAAGCTTAGTGGCTTAAAACAACACATTATCATTTCTCACTGTTTTGTGGGTCGGGAATTTGGACAGAACTCAGACTATGAAATGATGAGAGGCCAAGTGTAAAGGACTCTATAAATGAAAGGCTATTTGGGATGTTCTGGCACTAGCCAGACACTCAGTTGAATGCAGCCGTGTGTGTGTGTGTG
The DNA here is from genome assembly GCF_902655055.1 of Lutra lutra. Lineage (NCBI taxonomy): Eukaryota > Metazoa > Chordata > Mammalia > Carnivora > Mustelidae > Lutra > Lutra lutra. The sequence continues at coordinate 160,841,422 of NC_062281.1, forward strand.
TGTGTGTGTGTGTGTGTGTGTGTGTGTAAAAGAGAGAGAGACTTGAGCCTGCACCATGTGAAACAGAAGAATACCCCCACCCCCTGAGCCCAGTCAACCCACGAATCATGGCAAATAATAAATTGCTTTAAGCCACAAAGTTTGGGGATGATTTGTTACACAGCAGCAGATAAGTGAGACAGAAGCAAACCCCTGGCACATTTTATACTAAGTCATAGATACGAGCTCTGAAAGATTAAGCCATCCAAAGTTTTTCCACTAGAGGAAAAAAGTGTATATCAATGTGTTATACTTCAGTCTCTGCCAAGAGACACTTTAGCAGTGGGAAGGAGATGGAAAGGGAAGGGTAACACTCAGACATAAATCTTGGCATGTGCTGTAAAAGCTGAAAAATGAATAATGTGTATGATTGGTTGTTGTACTTAGAGCCCAAGGCTAGTGGTTACATGACTGGCTATTCCTTGAGTGCACAAACCTCTTTAGTCCTGGGGAAGTGATGACACTAGCCAGGTCCAGACTGAGTTGGCCCCTGGGAGGTTCTAGTGATTCTGTAGTTTCTCTGGGAGTATGGGTAATAAAGGAGAGAAGGACTGGTTCTGGGGAGTTCATTCCATTCAGAGACAAGAAACAGACTAGGCAGATCTCGGTTCCCTGATGTGTCTGGGTGCTGCTGGTCCAGTCCATGCTTCAGGCTGGCATTCCCAAAAGAATCTGCTGCCCTTGGGGCCTCGCACAAGACTGGTCACACTGTAGACTCCTGGGAAATAATTATTGATTAATCTGTGAATGCCCCCTCTGGAAAACTAGAACATCCTAGGACCATCCCAGATGGTTAAGTAGGCCTGGTAATTAGTTGTTGCCTATACTAACCTCCCTTTCTGTTAACAGAATCGGCACTTCTTGAAAGAGACCAGTGGAAGCAACCAGCTCATTCCATCACCTTCAGCTACATCAGAATTTGACAATAAAACCTACAGTGAGAATTTGAAACAGGTACTTTTCTGTTTCTGGCTTAACTCCCTGTGCCCACAGTGGACTTTGGGGGCTGCCTGAATAATTGGGCTCAGTGTTGTCACGCCTCATCCCAGGCATATATTTGCCTGCCTGAGAGCTGAGCAGACAGCAATGTGTTTTGCTATCTTAGGAATCCAAGATGCCATCCTGGCTCTTCTTTGGCACTCTGCTTTTTTCCCCTGCATGTCAGTCAGTGGAGTAAATTCCTTTTCACATCTTGGAAGACATAGGATAGCCAAATTATCCTGAAACTGTTTATGAAAAGTAACAATCTGGGCAAGTTAACATTTCTAAAATGTTGGAAAGCATATCCCTGGAAGTCAAGATTTTCTAAAGACAAGAGGAGGGAAAACGCTATTGAATTCAGAATCACATTAAAGAGAATAAAGGCAATCTTCACTAAGAAGAATTCCTGTCCTGAGTTTAATGCCCTCTAAAACCTATAGTCATCATTCCTTTTTAAGTGGTGATCAGTACTAGAGGATGTCAATAAAAATAATTGAATCTTGTACTAAATAATGCACTACTTGTTATGGTTTTGCTACATGAGCCAATTCGGTAATTGGTATTGTTCCTAAGGTAGTTTTGTTCTGACAGATTAGGTTAATAGGCGTTTCAGTTAATAACCCAGCAAGCTTTCCTGCCAGCAGGTGAGGTAAACATTGGGAAATCAATTTCCAAGCTCTCAGCTTTCTGGGACCAGAGAGTGAATCATGTAGGTAGTCCCCTTTCCCCTCTTGTCTAGCTGAGGTCAAACAATTCCAGAGGGAGTGACTCGGAGCAATTTAGAGTGGAGGAACAAAGCCAAGACAGACAATCAATGGTCTAAACCAGGAAAAGGAGTTTACTTTAGTAACGTGACATAGTAATGGTTGTTTAGTGCTCCTGGCCTGCTTGTCGAGTGTATGTCTTTAGCTGGATTCCACAATTTGATTTATTTCCACTCCAGGATATCCTGTACCTTCACAACTCTTTAGAGGAGGTAAACAGTGCCCTAGTTGGGTACCAGAGGCAGAATGATCTTAAACTCGAGGGGATGAATGAGACAGTCAGTAACCTTACCCAGAGAATCAGCTTGATAGAAACAGATCTTGTTGCTGTGAGCACGGTAGAAAAGCAAGCGAACCTGTCCCTCAGCATGGTAAGCCTTTTTGGATCCTTTGTGGTATGTTCTGTGTTGCAGTGTGTTTTGTCTGTACGTGGATGACACTCCACAGACTTTTCAGATCCAGTCCCCTGGCATGTTTGAGAGGCTACGTGTTCATACCATGCTTCACACTAGCTTTGTGATAAAGAGTGGCACAGGCAGAGTTAGCCCTGATCTGGAAGGGGAGGTGTGAAGGAGGAGTTGCATGGCTTGCCAGGGCCACACCACAAGTCACTGGCAGGAATGACAAGCCTCCTTTCATGTTACCAGTGACCAGTCTGATGGGGAAGCTCTGGCACATACTTCCAAGGGAGGTCTTCTTGCTCTTTTTTAAGTTGGTAAGGGTGGGAGCATTGACAGTGACAATGACTAAAGAATCTTTTGCCATTGCTTTAAGCCTGAACTTGACTTTCAGATTTATCCTGCTTGGTCTGCTTGTTAGGGTGAACTTTTTACATGTAACGCAGGAAAGCCATTTAAAACAGACCAGACCAGCTCCTCCACTTGAGAGATCATTGAGTCCATCCTCTCATTTTACACAAGCATACTAAGTAACCTAAGTCACTGATGCTGGCAGACCGTGGGTTTTACTGGTTTTCATGTTATTGTCAATAAAATGTGTGCTTTTTAATCCCCTTCATATGGACTTTGTGCTGGGATCCACAGGGTTTTTTTTTTTTTTTTTTTTTTAGATTTTTTATTTATTTATTTGACACACAGAGAGACATCACAAGTAGGCAGAGAGGCAGGCAGAGAGAGGGGGGGAAGCAGGCTCCCCGCTGAGCAGAGAGCCTGATGCGGGGCTCTATCCCAGGATCCTGAGATCAGGACCTGAGCCGAAGGCAGAGGTTTAACCCACTGAGCCACCCAGGCGCCCCTCCACAGGGATTATTTTTTAAATAGCTGCAAGCCCCACCCTTAAAGATGTCCTGCAGCAAAGACACAGGCATATGTAAAGAAATGCAAACCTAAAACAAGAAATTGTACCATAAATGGGAGGAAAGTAGCAGAGCTAGAAGCAAGCCCACGAGGAAAATTGAAGCCTGGCACCCAGACATCAGGTTGTGAGCCGGCTCAGCCACAGTGGAGCCGTGGCAGCTTGCTTGGAGGGTGGAATCAGAAGACCTGTTCCCCCTCCTGCTTTACAAAGGTGTGTCATATACTGCAAAGCTGGGAAGATTAAAGGAGCCTTATTTTATTTTATTTTATTTTTAGATTTTCTTTATCTGACAGAGAGAGACCGAAGGAGAGGGAACACAAGCAGGGGCAGAGGGAGGGGGAGAAGCAGGCTTCCCGCTGAGCAGGGAGCCTGACTCGGGACTTGATCCCAGGACCCTGGGATCATGACCTGAGCAGAGGCAGGCGCTTAACGACTGAGCCACCCAGGCGCCCCAAGGAGTCTTATTTTAAAAAGCACTTTTGAACTCTGCTAAGTCGGGGCTAGGAATTTGGGGTGATTTTATGAGTTAGTAGGCCTTGAAGGTTTTCAAGGCTCACAGTGAGGACTTTCTGCCCCAAGCTGCCCGTCCTGTCCCTCTCCTCTCCACTTTTTTTTCCTCCAGAGAGGAAATTGTTGGTAGTACCATTTGTCCTGCTGTGTCTTCCAGCAGCATCCTACCTAGCATGCTTCTGGGTGTAAGTCCTCTCGCTGTTTATGCTTCAGAAGTTTTAAGGTTTGTGAAGCACCAGTTTCAGCTTTGTATCTCAGCACCATTTCTCCCTCCCCTCTCGTTCACCTACTGGTATTTCTGTTGAAAGTGCTCTGAGAACCTTTAAAGAAGTTTGACCAGTTTGTTTTAAAAGTGTTAGGTGTTGTTTTTAAGTTTTAATGTTTGCCTTTAATCTTGTTGTTTTTACCCTTTAAGATGGATGAAAGAGCCACCACTCTGAAAAGAGAGTCCTTGCATCAAGTGACCAACAAACCAGATACATTAAAAACCCAAGGCATCAAGGTATATAAGGGGGGGCTTATTTTGAGGTAAAAATGATGCAGTATTATCTCCATGCTTTTGAAGGCCGGCTCAGTTGGTAGAGCGGGCAGCTCTCGATCTCAGGATTATGAGTCCAAGCCCCACATGGAGCATAGAGGTCACTTAAAAACAAACCACACCAGCATCTTTGTGCTTTTGAGCTACTGTTTCTTTCTCAAAATGAGCACTTTGGTCTCCCATTGGCTGCAACTTCAAGACAAAGTGATAAGTAAATTAGTATATTAGTGAACAAGGGAGTATTTTATCAGGCATCTGCCCTGTGCCTGGCCATTGCAAGGAATTGGGGTGACCACAGTGAACAGGACAGACATGAGACCTTTATTTTGGTAGAACTTAAAGTCAGAAAATCATTAATACCTAATTGAACAGATAATTAGTTAAGCAAGAATATGATATGTGCTACAAAGGAAAAATACAGGGTATGATGAAGATGTTAGCAGGGACCAGGAAAGCTTCCCTAAGGAAATGAATTTTTTTTTTAAGATTTTTTTATTCATGTATTTGTCTGAGGGGGGGGGGGGTGCACAAGCAGGAGAGGGAGAAGCTCCCCAGCAAGGAGCCCGATGTGGGACTCCATCCAAGGACCCTGGGATCATGACCTGAGCAGAAGGCAGACACTTAACCAACTGAGACACCCAGGCGTCCCAGGAAATGACTTAATCTAAGAGAGTAAATTATCTGTACTCATGACAAAGAATAGACGTGGAGATCATCGAAAACTGGTGTCTGATCAGCATTTATTTTTAGTTTGCCGACTCAGTACATACATAGTCCATTTAAGCCCCAGCCTGTTCCTTTCACCTTGTCCCTTCCCCTGTTTTTTTAAGTTCTTACCTGATAGATTGTCAAGGTAAGGCAATCTGTGATATGCTTTGATATCCCGGGAAAGAAAGTTTATTTGCAACATTCTCTGTGATTAGAGTGTTAATATTATAAGATATGGACTAGGATAAAGTGAAAGCCAGGAAGATTGTGGCTGAGTGACTAAAATACCATCTGAGATGCCCATTGTATGTGAGGAGCTCAAGGATATGAGGTTCAGAGGAAATGCACTTGGAAATGAACCATAGTACAGGCAGTTTTCAATGTAATACTTTCCATCTATATTCATTCTTCTTTAACTGTTTCATATAGTCTAGATATATTAAGATTTTAATGCTTTGTGAGCTAGGCTTTTGTTGAATTTTCTAACTGCTTCTGCACAAAAATAAATAAAAATAATCCACCTGGGGAATGACAAGAAAAACCAAAGATCCATATATAAATGTTGAGCACAAAAAGTAACAGGTGGTTATTGCTGGAGATTCATAATGATATCAGCAACAGTCCAGATTTTAATAGTAAACCTCAGAATCATATGTAGCTCTTATACATTTTTTGCCTAAATTTCCTGGTTTTGTTTTCAGACTCTTTGTGTTTTAAACTGTCATCCCAGTGTGTTGGTCCCTTTGTCCTAAGCATCCCTCACCTAGGCATCCCAACTGGATGTAATTCCTCTCTAATTGCTTTGTAATTCAAGTATTTAGTACCTAGCTTTAGTCACCTGTGCCCATATATTAGCTCCTTAATAAACCAAGAGTGGTCTTCTCTATAGTAGTTATGAGAGTAGAAATAAAGATCAGAGAGAAATAATTAAATGAAAGAAACATGTAATAAGTCAGTGGTCTAATTGAATATAAGATCAGGACGTTTCACACTAGACTGAGCAGTTTAAAAAGCCTAAGCCTCATAAAACCAGACTTCTCTCTTTTTTTAAAAAAAAAACAACAATTAAATGTATTTCTTATATGCCACTTGGATCATCCTGGGAATGAGAAAGGGCATAGAGAAGAAACTTTTTAAAAAGATGTAAGTAAATCAGTGAATTGGGAATTTCGCAGTTCCTTTTGTGTGTTTTCAGCAGTTCCTGCCACCAGTTGAATCCTCACTGTGGGGGGAGAGAAGGAAAAGCCAGGATTGGTTGTTTTTTTTTCTTAAGGTGATAAGAGTGTAATGCTGTTCCTAAATTTGTCTAGTCACAAGGTAAAGTAAGATATCAGGAAAATTATTTAGTGTGAAATAGTTCCTAGAAAATAATATCTACTCATTTAGGAAATGGGTGTTGCATGGCCACTGAGCAAGGGTACATTTCCTTTACTGCTGACACATGCATGCCTTCTCCCATCAGCCAAATGTTCACAGTGAACCAGGTCATCTGTCGCATAATGTTCCCCTTAATGGTCTAGCCTCAAATCCTGCTAGGCCCTTATCAACTCTGAGTACCAAAGGTGTCTCTAGTATTTGTTGATTTATTCTTTTATTACTTTTAGTAGGGAACATACTGGAAGTCAAGCACTACATGCTAAATAGGCTCTGGGAATGTAATGAAGAATCAGATAAGGTCTTATTTCCACCTTAAGCCTTTTGTGATCTTTATTTTGGGCAGAAAGAAGATAGTTCAGATTCTCAAGTATCCAAGCTAAGAGAGAAACTGCAGCTGATCAGTGCTCTCACAAACAAACCTGAGAGCAACAGGCCTTCAGACACTGCTGACAAAGGTGAGATACTCAGGGCTGGCTTCTAAATATTTTATGCAGGCTTGGGCAGCTTGCCTCCCACACAGGGAGTGGGGAAAGGTGTTGTAGCAGGACCGATCAAACTGAGGGAATGATGCCTGAGTGCATCGACATGAAGCTGATACACTTTGGTTTCATTTAGAAAAAGCCCATTCTGTACATGATTTGTATTCCAGTCTATTAAGGAAAGAATGGGTAATGTTTAGCTTGAAATAGACTTCTCCATGCTGTCTGCATCCAATTATAGGCAAAAATGTAACTGTCATAGCGTATATTAAACCAGGCCTAAATGTTGTTTACGGAGTCTTTTCATTACTCTAAGTGCATAAAATTTACTTAAAAATGAATATTAGTCCTTCCGAAAAACCATTAACAAATAATGATAAGTAGGACCATAGTTGGAAAGGCCCTTGGCTCTAGGTAGGGACATACGCAATCAATATTAGCCCCAAGGATGTAACTGGACTGGGTTGGCCTTGACCCCCACTCCCCGCAAATACTTTTTCATTTGGGGGAAAGCATTCAACCTCTCTTACTCTCTTTTGGATGGGGGACACTACAATGGGAGGCCTTGTTCTAACATCACATTGCATAATCGTATGAAAGCCCTCTTTCCACACCAGCTGATCTGGTGGCACATACCCCAGATCAGGCTTATGGTATGGCTCCTGGGATATGAAATATCCAGTGCTGTTCTCACTTGCAGCTTGAACTCAGCACGTCAACCTATAAATGCTAACTTGTACTGTAAGAGTTTCCCATGGGCTTCCCACAGCTTAAACCTAATGTTATATGATACTGATTGATCTTCACTTGTCCATACAACGTATCTCAGTCCATGCCTTGAGCTTCATGTAGTCACTGTGCTACTTAATTCTCAACTATTTCTCTTAAATTAAGTACACACGCAATTGCCCTAAAAAGTAACCTTCAGAATTCATTTAATATAGTGTCAGATTTGATGATGCTACAGCGGTATGTTTGTTACAGAGCAAATACAGAGTTTCACATCAAAGCCGTCGGCGTCGCCAAAATTTCCACAGTCTCTTGGAGGTCAAACTGAGAAAGCTGAGCAGCTAAGACCTATTGCCCTTCCAGGAATTTCTAGCATTGAAGGTAAATTTTTATACCATGGAGTAATAGGGAAAATGTTCAAAGCTAAAACTTCATAATTTTTTTAACTTATAAGAAAAAGAATCCTATCTGACATTGACTGAGTACTTCCTGTGAGCCAGATATTTGATATACTGTGCCACATCATATAATCCCGTTAACAATCCTGGGAACATAAGTATTTTCATGTGTTACACCCATTTTTCTCAATAGGAAGACTGCCTAAGTCCACAGAGCACACAATGGACTGAGGCAGAATTTACACGGAGACAGTCTGACACCGAAGTTTGCACTCTTAACCAGTGCATTAGAGAGCCTTCATTCCTTCAATGAATGCCTAATTAGACCCAGTGATCAGCACTGAAGATACAGTTTAAGATACGATCTCACTCTCCTCAAGGATGTGAGTTTAGTGGAGAAGGCAAACAGGCAACCACAACACTGTGAGATTAGCGAAGTGCAAGTTGACCCTGTTTGCTAAGGCCTTCCAAAAATGAGGGTCCTTTGGCTGAAAATCAGAAAGATAAATATTAGTAGGAAGGAGATGATTCGCAGTAAACGAGTCTACCTTGCCTCCAGCAGCGTATGTGCTGTCCTTCATTGTGCTGCTGAGTCTCCTGATCTTGCATTCGCCAACTGCCTATAAAATCACCCATTCCCACCCCCTACCTTTGCTGGGCTCTCCACCTTAACTTAGGTGTCCTTCCACCAGGAAACATTATCTTACCTCCTAGGAGTGGATTAGGTGCTTCCCGTGTATGCCCTCTTAGAATATTTTATATTTACCCCTGTTTAGCACATGTCACTCTGTTGGCATGTAATTTCCTGGGAAGATAGAAAATTAACTTTACTCCCAGCCTCTAGCATAGTGCCTGGTACACGTATTTGTTAAGTGAACGAATTATCTACAGTCTATAATTAATGCTTAAAGCATAGAAGACTTTCATTTATATTGCCATATAAATGCAATTACTTTTTCCCCTTATCCCCAGTTTTTTTTTTCTCTATATTTTCTGGGGAGACAGGAGAGTGTTAAATTGTTTATTTTTCAATACAAGTATCTCCTCCCACTTGCTGTTTATTACATCAAGAATTGATGAGAATGAATGGAAGAGATACTGTTAGAGCAGATTAAGAAATAGCCATCTTAACACTTGTACTTCAATCTCTAACATAGGCATTATGTACTTTGGATGACTATACTTTTGAAATGACCCAAAGCAGCAATAAGATTTTTATTTGACTACTACTACCAATTTTATAAGCTCATGCCCCATATACACAAAAAACATTTTCCAGCTAGCCACTTGGTGGCAGGCAGTCCCACCTGCTTTTTCTGGCTTTCGGAGCTTTTGAGATTTTCCTGCCGCTTCTCTGGATCTGTCTCAGGACTGAAAGCAGGACCTTCTTCAAAAGCTCACCACCTCATCCCCCCAGGCCATTTCCATTCTTCCTAAGTACCAAACAGCAGGAGGCCTATAGAATCTAGGTGTGGGGTTGACTAAATGAAAAGAGGAGAAGGGTTTAGGGAAGAATTCTAAAGAAACAGAAGCCTCATGACTATCTTCTAGTATTAGAGACTAAATCTATTAAGTCAGTCATTCTGTGGGGACATAATCAAGTCCTTTTAAAATATTATGTAAGTAATCGGCCTTCCTAAGTGTTCATTATGAGGCCTTGGAGAAAATACCAGAAGAGACTATTGATAGAAACTGTCCAGTCTTGTTTGTTGGCTCAAATAATATCTTCGAAATCTGAAAGAAGCTACAGATCAACGGGTGATACTACTCTCTCTCAGCTGGGAGAGAGAGAAATAGCACACAGGTGCCTGATGCTTTATATATACTGTATGTATCACTTCGAAAAGATCTGTAGTCCTCTGCCTTTTCTTTTTAATTGAGATAGAATTCACATACCATAGTAATCACCCTTTTAAATAATTCACAGTTTTTAGTATATTCACATGTTGTACAACCATCACCACCATCTAATTCCAGAACATTTTTTATCATCCTGGAAAGAAATCCTATATGCATTAAACATTAAATCGTCACTCCCTACTCTCCCACCCACTAGCCCCTGGCAACCACTAATCCTTCAACCAAAATTTGGGTTTGCCTGTTCTGGGTATTTCATATAATTGGAATCATATGATCCATAGCCTCGTATCCATGCTTCTTTCAACATGCTTCTTTCCCTTAGCATAATGTTTTCAGGGTCCACCCATGTTGTGGCCTGTAGCAGTGTTTCATTCCATTATATGACGAAATAATATTCCATCGTATGGATATACTACATTTTATCCATTCATCAGTTGATGGACATGTGGATTGTTTCTACTTTTTAGCTAGTAGGAATAATGCAGCTCTGAACATTCATGTACAAGTGTTGATGTGGGGATATGTTTTCATTTCTTTTGTGTATATACCTAGGAATGGAATTGCTGGGTCATATGATAACCCTGTTTTGACTAACAGTATGCCATAGTTTGTTTTACAGGCTCAGCTCCTATCATTAGCTTTTAAGGCTTCTCCAGTCCTTTTTACCCATTTAGCAGAAGAATAGAATCTGGCAAATCTAAAAGGAAAGCCGTGGACAGAGAGAATGCCAGCCCATTCATTTCTCTCTGTGATTATCTGTCACTGCTTCTATTTTGGAAGGATAGTTCCAGTGTTCCTCTTGTTCTCTTTTAAAAGATTTTATTTACTTATTTGTCAGAGAGAGGGCTGAAGCGTGGAGAGCAGCAGGCAGAACAGGCAGAGGAAGAAGCAGGCTCCCCACTGAGCAAGGAGCCTGATGTGGGGCTCCATCCCAGGGACCTGAGCCGAAGGCAGGCGCTTAACCGACTAAGCCACCCAGGTGTCCCTGTTCCTCTCATTCTTAAAGGGTCAAGAATTCATCTGATTCAGTGAGATAGTAAGCCTTACCTTTTGGAAACAAAGTCCGCAAAATAGCTTTTAGTGCTTTGCATTCAACTGAGACTACTTTTTAAACTGTTGTGTAAATTTAGCTATATGTATAGACATAAACATTTTTTTGTAATTCCTTTTTAACAGATCTTCAGGATTTATTCCACAAGACTGGCCAGGACATGGATGGGAAGCTGACCTACCAGGAAATCAGGAACTCCTTAGGTTCTAGTGTGCCGGAACTAGAGACTTTGAGAGCATTTGATTCTGATGACGATGGAAGATACTCTTTCCTGGAGCTAAGGGTAGCTTTAGGTGTCTAGCCTCATCAGGCATATTTTAGAAATGGGTATATACCCAGGACTACCTAACATCTACTCACCTAACACAAACAACCCTTTTACTTACCCATCGATCCTCCAGTCCTCCAGACTACTGTAGCAGACACATTGCCACCTTTTAACTTCTTTGAAAAGCTATAAAGAAAAGTTATTTTTTTAAAAAAGGCCATTTTACCTATATGATATTCAGCAATCTATGATTTCCTAATGCCAATAAGATCTTAATTTCAAAATTGCCAGGAAAAAAAAGTCAGGCCCTCTTTTTCTTTTCTCTTTCCTTTTTAAATTTTTTTTTTTTTAGGGAAGGAGACCTCCTCTTTTAAAACTGGAAAATGTGTATATAGTGAGACTAAGCCACCTTTTATATTTCACATAAATTTGCCTTAAATTAGCTGCACTTTATACAGACTCAGAAAATGTCTTTCTTTTAAAAGCTAGACCTTTTCTGTTTGTAAATATTTAAAATGAAAGAAAGAATTGTGCATATTTTGTGGGACGTCAGTAGAATGGCTTGAAACAGGCTGTGAACAAATGACTTGTTAATTAAAAATCACTAATGTGGTAACAGCTAAAACTATGTCCATGTCTCCTTAAGGTACCTCCTTCAGGTGCTGCTGTGGGGTTTGGCCTGGAAGCTGGAGGACCAGATATGGGGAGGTGACCCTGTCAGGACTGTGCTGCCTCCAGGCTCAGGAAAGTAAGAGTCTGGCTCTTTGTTGCTGTACCCTCAGCTGATCCCAACCTGTGAACCAGACAAGTCTTGTTGGGGGTTTTTCTCACTTTTGATCCTATTTCAGGGTTTATGAGCATAAGCAGTTCTGCAGTGGGGAGCTGCATTTTCCCCACTGAATGAGCTACGTTGTCTTCCCCCACCCACCCACTCAACCTCTCTCAGCTGTAGCTGGCTGCCACCTCTGGCCCAGCCTCCATTCTGAATGGCAGGTCTGTGCTCCTCCACTCACTGTCTCCACCTGGCTACCCAGGTGGGGCTTTAGGGGATATCTTTGCCCCTCATTGTAACCCAGGAAACCCCTTGACATTTCGCCTAGAGGCTTACCAAGAAGAACTTTGCATGTTCTTCTGTGGGCTCTGCTGTGAAATGCAGCACATGAAATCAGGTCAGGTTCCCTTACAGTTGTCAGCTCAAGGAGCTAGAGGCATTCTGTCCAGAGGATGCCGAACAGTATCAAGCAAGGGGCATCACATGATGGTAGCAAGTTTTTTCAAATCTCATAACAAGCATGTGCAATACCCTTCCCTTTGAATACTTCCATGGGTCTGGTACAAAAGGTCCCCAGACTGGAAGGAACCACATCTCCTTGTCACCTGTGTGTGTGTGTGTGTGTGTGTGTGTGCTGTTCTTAGAAACAGGCCTTGGGCAACACAAAAGGAAGAACTTTGTGGAACTTAACTGTTCTGTAGACCAAGTCAGGGAGACACTAGAGCTTTCATGGCACAGACTTCTTTAGTAGAGCTCGTTTCCATTTTAACTTCATCCAAGTTGCCCTGTTACCCAGGGATGCCATTGAGCACCTTCAAACATTTAAGGGCTGGTTTTTTCTTTATGTGGTGTTCAGTTTAGTGTTGACTAATTTTGATTTTTTTTTTCTGAAAGGATGAACATTTAGTTAAAGCAAGATGAAGTCTTTTCCCATGAATGTGTCTGCTTACCTCACAATGGCTTGTGTTTCTTTAAAAAAAAAAAAAAATTTTTTTTTTTTTTTTTTTTTTTCCTATTGAGCTCTTTCTCTTTCTTAGAAAGGTTAAAATATAGCATAAAATTAGCCTGGCACTTTAGGTAACTTGAAGACAACTCTTTTTCTTCTGGCTGCCTTCCATGAACACCCCCTCCCCTTTTAAATATATATACCCTTACAGATTTTGTAACAACCAAATAAAATTCTAGCAATAAATTGAATTATACTGCTATATTTGTATATACTGTACCATAAATAGTATGTCTGTACCTGGAAGGTATTTTTTTGAGAACTGATTTATATGAAATATACTTGAGGGTAATGTAGCTTGTCCATTTTAGTTTCTTATTCATAGGCAGATACTCTGAGGACCCCTTAACTCTTTGTGGTCTGTACTTTTCTTTTGTATCAGATAGCTCCACCTGGAGAATTCAGTTTGGTTTTTCAGTTTCTCAGCTGTTCACCCCCACCTCGAGCTCATCTGGCTCGCATGGTCCTGAAGCCCGCTGGACTTCCTGTCGCCTTTGGCAGAGGTGTTCTGGCCACACTCTCAGACTGTGAATATCCTTGCCGTGCCACTGCCCTAGCTTCCAGGCAGAACGAGGGCATCTGGAACTCTTGTTCCAGGTTGAGGAGATTCATTGGCATAAAGAGTTTGACGAACCTATTCTTCAGTGACAATTTGGGAGTTTTCTTTGGAAGTTGTCTTAACTTCCCTAACCTGTGACTTGAGCTGTACTCAAGCCTCTTTGCCTCATGTCTCAGCTCTGAGAGGAAGATTGGGTTTTGGAGTTTGTTTTAAATACTTTCACCTTTTCACCCTGGCAGCTCCTCCTGCTGCTTTCCTAAGTGACCCAAAGCATGGCTTCTCAGTCCTTTTTTTTTTTTTTTTTTTTTTGCCTGTACTCTCTGGGATAATGTTTACTTGGAGAGCCTCCCTAGAAATCAGAGGACCAAAAAGGTCTTCTAGGAAGAGAAGAGTCAAAGGAGTAGAGAACCTGACTTAGGGGAAAAGGTAGCGTCCTCTTAAGGGCAGAGAGGGACCTGGCACTTAGGACAGGACACCCTACACCTGCGGCCATTTCCTCATTTTAAATTGCTTTGCTGGATGGAACTCCGATGCTCCCACCTGCCACTGCTGGTCTTGCCGGTCACAGTTGAAGACTTTGACTGTGATGGGCTCATACTCATAATGGGCTGCTGTTGAGTTGTTTTTAGTGACAGTTTTGTTTGCTACACACCTCATTGGCTTACTTACCAACACCAGCTAGATGTGGTCCCTTCTTTCGTTTCCAAACCAGAACACATTTGGGTATTCCTGAGACTTATATAGAGTGTGTATTGTTTGTTATACGAACCTAACCTACCTTGTTGTTTTCTCATATTAAGAAATGTAAATCTACTTTGCTTTAGCGGAGCTATTTTGGTAATGTCTGAGCAATTTTGGTTCTTTGTGGAGAGTGAATTCAAGGTGTCTGTGACTTGAGCTTTGCTTATTTCATATCAGTAATACAGCTATTTTAATTTATCTAAATAAAACATTTCCTTTTTCTCCCACTGTGTCTGTGACTAATGGTTCCCCTCTCCCCCGCCATACCTTCAATTACTAAGAAAACAAGAATCTACTTTGATCCCTATTTTTATAGACTCTCCTTTTTAAAGCAAGAACAGATGGTGAAGAATCTGCCTTAAGAACTGCAGCATCTAGGGGCGCCTGGATGGCTCAGTTGGTTAAGCCTCTGCCTTCAAGTCAGATCATGATTCCAGGGTCCTGGGATCAAGTCCCACATCAGGCTTCTTGCTCAGCAGCAAGCCTGCTTCCCCTATGCTGCTTCCTCCCTCTTTCTCTGGCAAATAAAATCTTTAAAAAAACAAAAAACTGCAGCATCTAGCCTGAAGAAGAGAAGGCTGCTGCTTGGGCATCTTCAGGGTTGGAGGGGGTGGGTTAAGTGGGGAGGGAGTCCCTTCCTCTCTCTGTATCAGCCAAGCTCCACTTGGGTCTTCATTGTTTTGTGTTTTGGGGCTTTTTTATGTTTGTTTGGTTGGCTGGTTGAGGGTTTGTTGGTTTTTTTGTTTTATTTTGTTTGCTTCTTGGAGATGTTTTTGTTTGTTTTTTAAGATTCAGTAGAAGAGGGGTGCCTGGGTGGCTCAGATGCCTGGGTTAAAGCCTCTGCCTTCAGCTCAGGTCATGGTCCCAGAGTCCTGGGATCGAGCCCCGCATCGGGCTCTCTGCTCGGCGGGGAGCCTGCTTTCTCCTCTCTCTCTCTGCCTGCCTCTCTGCCTACTTGTGATCTCTGTCTGTCAAATAAATAAATAAAATCTTAAAAAAAAAAAAAGATTCAGTAGAAGAGTGTGTTGACAAGGAATGTTCCGTTGCCTTTTTATACCGGGTGGGGGCGGGTGTGTGAAACCCATTCCAAGAGAATGGTCATATAGGGGCTGGGACTTTTTCACACACAGAAAAAAGAATAAGAAAAATTAACTCTACAAGTTTGCTGGTGTTCTAGGATCATACACACATAAGCAAACATACCCGGTCAGGGTGGCCTTTCCCTTCAAGGAAGACAACATAAAGCTTAAGTCATTTACAAATATGGTCAGATGACTTCCTCATTCCCAAAGTGAAGGGGAAAATTTATCTCCTGGGGATGGATCTGGGCTCTTTTTTTTTTTTTTTTTTTAAGGTTTTATTTAATATTTGAGAGAGAGAGCGCACAAGTAGGGGGAGCAGCAGAGGGAGAGGAAGAAGAAGGCTTCCCACTGAGCAGGGAGCCTGATGAGGGGTCTCCAGCCCAGGACCCTAGGATAATGACCTGAGCTGAAGGGATACAATTGAGCCACCCAGTCGCCCCTGGGCTTGCTTATCTTTAAAGTGGGACCAAATAACCAGTATTCTCTTTGTCTCTCCTTTTAGGATTGTTTGCAAAATGCACAAAAATATCTCCATATAGTGTGGATGTTAACTTTTGGAAGGTCCATGGACCCCTTTGAGATTTTTTTTGTTTTGTTTAAATACCTTTTGTGTGTAATTTTGAAGGGTTCAATAACCAGCCCTTCCCCTAAGCCAATCCATGGACCAAGTTCATTATGCCCTTCAGATGTGCATGTGCACACACACAAACACAATCATTTGCCACGTGTTTTCTAACAGGACTTTTCATCAGGGAAGGGACACTATGGTGTATGCTGAGAAGACCAAGAACTTGATGCCGGGCAGATGTGAATTTGAGACCTAACTCTGCAACATGAAAACAGTATGCCCTTGGAAACTCTTTTATAAGTGGAGGATTGTGAGGTCCATTTGGCAGTTTTCTTGTATTAGACATGATGTGGAGACAACCGTAAAAGAACTCAGTGCATCATCAATATTAATAAAGAATGTGATTCAGCCAGCAATGCAGCATGGCTCCTGGATGTCACAGTGACTTGTTTTACATGTGACACGGCCACTATGAATTGCCATCACTCACGCACCCCCAGCAGCTCGCTCTCTGGTGGCAGCTGTGCTTAATGTCCCACAGAACAGCAGTACCACTGGATACCTGGCCCACAGTCTGGCATACGTTTTTTGGTCTTAAATACTGAACAGAGGGATGGTGAACTCATGTGTATTGAGTTGGTGTCTCTCCCCACAGCCAACCCTCCAGTTCCCATTTACGACCTTAAGCTGTTTTGCAAAGTGCCCCCATCAAACAGGGGAAGGACATTGCCCTCCTAACGACAAATGAGACACAAGGGAGCCTTGGGCTTTTTTCAGTCTTTCATAATGTGACATCCAGATGGGCTCTGGCCTCTGTGTCAATCCCACCTCCCTGGGATTAGCTGTATTTTCCTGCCCTGCCCCCGGTCCCTCCAGCTCCCACCCTGGAGAGGAGACTATAATTCTGAAGCGAGAGGCTTGGTACTGAAGCAGTGGTCTCCATGGGCCATAGTGGGGAGGGAATGGAAATGGACATTCCTTTCAGGACAGGTGTCCAAAGGGTAGGAGACTGAGTGATTCAGCATTGGGGGCAGGTTGCACAGGGAAGGAGCAAAGGGTACCTCCTGAAAGATGGGAATCGGAACTGGGTCACTGGTGTGGGATGGCAGCATGGAGGAAGGTAGGGGCTGCAGCGGAGGTTGTAGCAGGGTGGGGACCTCCGGCTTGGGGCTGCTGTCTTGGGCAGCAGAGCTCCTGCTCTCGGGGATGTCCAGCTCCCACAGAGGATCTGCATTCTGGACCTCAGTCTCAGTCTTGGTGACAGTAGGGGGAGGGCCTGTGTTAATGGCTGTGTTCATGCCATAATGTCGACGCTTGTTGATCCAGTACAACAGCGGGCTGTAGGTGAATGTGGCAGCTCTCATCACCTCCACCCACTCCTGGGCGCGCTCTTCCCGCCGCAAGTTCTTCCTCCAGTGCAGAAAGAGAATGCAGCCACCGGTTACGACAGAACACAGCCCCAGGAAGCCAAAGTACAGTGAGACCCACACTAAGGCAAGAAAAAAAAAGAGGCAAGTGGGCTGATAACTCTAACTTGGAACCTGAGCTATTTCTTAAGCCTCTCCCTAACCCAGTCATCAGTTATCCCATCCACTCAACCACTCTCTCCATTCCTCCCTTCCCTCCTCATTGGCTTGTCTCATCATTCTCTTATTCAGTCAGTGCTATGATTTCAGGCCACTGTTAGCCCTTTACAGATCAAGAAAGCTAGGTCTAGAGGGGGCATGACCCGCCCAGACTTGGTCAAGCCTCTTGTTCCCAACCCTGGACCCATCCAATCCATCTGATGTAGAAGACTTATTAAAGGTAAAGCCCATCAAGGAAGTAAGTCTAGAGGTGATGGGGAACACCAGTGTCCCATCCCATTCCACCATACTCCTTACCCATTCAACTGTGATGGTTCTAGGGTATTCATTGTACCCTGCCCCTCCACCCCCGGTTCAGTAGAGAAACATAATCTCTGCCCTCAATCCCTAGTTTTCTAGAGGAAAGTATATCTTAACTGCTTAGCACTCCTCCATATGGGCTACCCCCCCATCCAAGTAAAAGCTCTTCCCTGAGTGCCCCTTGCTAAGGGCACAAGGCAAGAGGCAGGGACTAGAAGGGCATTTACCACCAGGGAGGCTCAGGTCCTCCTGCTGGGAATCCATAAGGTCAAGCCTTGGTACCCAGCTGATAGCTCTGGGGAGAGGGAGCTCACCTACCCATCTGCCCTGCCAATAGAAGGCCCTGGAATACTTAGTCCCATTGTTCCCTAAAGGTGAGGTCACTGTATTCTGAGCAGTAAACATTCTAGGGGCAGGGCTTGTGAAGTCTTGGGTTAATGGAAGCAAGGGACTCTATCCAATGATGTCTCATAGGCCTAGTGTGTCTCTACTGCCGGGGAATGACACACCCACTGAACAGTCTGCCCTCCACCTCTTATGATGAGCCCACAGAGAAGCCCCCAGGAAAGAGCCCCCAGGTGTTTCAGGGGTCTATCCATGTTTCTGGGCTTTAAGAAACAGTTGATGGCTACCTGTCACCAGTGGAGGAGTGGGGCAGGGAGCACACACAGCTTTGGGCAGCCTTGCCTTCAAGACCTTTTTTTTTTTTTTTTTTTTTTTTTTTAAAGATTTTATTTGAGAGCACAAACGGGGAGTGGCAGGCAGAGGGAGAAACAGCCTCCCCCATTGAGCAAGGAGCCTGATGCGGGGCTCTATCCCAGGCCCCTGAGATCATGACCTGAGCCAAAGGCAGATGCTTAACCAACTGAGCCACCCAGGCGCCCCGCCTTCAAGACTTCTATAACCAAGTTGCAGGAGAAAACCTGCTCAAGGATACTAAGTGATCAGTGCCTCCATCCTTGGCTCTTACAATCTCTTTTGTTTAGTTACCTTCCTTCAGCAAGTGTTTCCTGGGCATCAGGCCCTGTAGGAACTCCCCACCATCCAGCCCTACATCTCTTTCCAGCCTCATCATCCTCCCTATCCTTCACACACCTTGCCTACTGACCAGACCAGACTCTTGAAAAAAGACTCAGCCTCTTCACATCTCTGGAGCTCTGCTCGCACTGCTTCTCCACTCAGGAGTGCCCTCCCCACTTCCCCCGGACTGAATACCTACTTATCCTTCAAGCCCCAGCTCAGTCCCCCAACTCTGTCACAGTCATTTCTGTTGGCTTCCCTGAATCCCATCTTCTCCAGTTCAAAGGGCAGTTCCTGTCAGATGCTTGAGCCCTGGAGGTAGATGTCCCCTACCCAGCAGTCAGCCTCGCAAGGACTCAACCGAGTTGGAGACTTGCCACGCCTCCTGGAGCAGCTCAGTTAGAAAGCCTCGCCTTAATGAAGTCCAAGTCCCCCTCCCTGAGGTTGCACCCCTGGGCCTAGCCCAGCTAGTGGGACCACTTAATTACTTCCCCCTTTCTAGTCCTCCAGCATGGGACTCGGGGCACTATTCAGCTCTGATTTCCCTCCAGGTTCCGCTTAAGCTCAGCTCTCTTAGCTCACTGGCTCCTGCTTTTCAGTCTCTTTGATCTTTCTTTTCTCTGATTTCTAAATGCCAGCATGCCCCAGGACTGGATCCTCTACCCTCTGTCTACATTCATTCTGTCAATGATCACCTCCAGACTCATGGCTTTAAATATTACATAAGTACTGACAACTCACACTTTCTATCTCCAGCCCAAACTGCTCCTCCAGACTTTGGACTCCTTCACCTAACAGCCTGGCTGACAGGCCTACCATTAAGGGGATTAAGTCTATTAAGTTATCTCAAAGGAACACACCCCAAACCAAACTCCCGATCAGCCATCCTCCAAAACCTATCTCAGCCTTCTCCTGTCTGTAAATGGCAACTCTGTCCTTCCAGTTGTTCAGGCCAAAAGCCTGTAAGTCACCCTTGACTCCTTTCAATTCCTCATAGCCACATTCACTCCGTTCCACAATCATTAGGTCTTACCTTCAACACGCATCCAGAACGTGACCCCTTTCCCATCACTATCACTGCATTCTACCCACCACCCTCCACCACCTGGAGTACTGGTCTCCCCGTAGGGTGAGCAGCCATCCCACTTTGCCTGGAACTGAGGAGGTTTCCAGGACATAGGATTTTCAATGCTAAAACCAGGGAAGTCAGGTAAACTAGGACAAATTGGTCACCTTTGGGAGAGCTTCCATCCTTGCCCCCGCCTCCCTCCATGTTCTGTATTTTGCCAGCAGCCAGAATGATCCTTTAAAAAAGTAAATTAAAAAAATAAAAGTAGAGCATGTTACTTCTCTGCTCAAAGCCTACAGTGACTTTCCATCTTAGAATAAAAACCAAAGTCCTTAACCAAGGTCTACAGGGCCCAGAGTGCTCTAACTGCCCCTCCCCATACCTCTTCACGTAAGAACCTCCTTGCTATCCCACAAGCAGGACAAGCACGCTCCTGCATCAAGGCCTATGCACTTGCTGTGTCCTCAGTCTGGAAGGCCCTTCTCCCAGATAGCCAGACAGATGATTCCCTCATTTCCATCCGCATCCTGCTCAAGCATCCCCTTATCTCTCTCTCTCTCTCTCTCTCTCTCTCAACCTGCTTTGTTTTCCTGCATAGCTTATATCATCACCTAACCTTACAATTGACCCTGGAACAACATGGGGATTAGGGACTATGATCCCCGCACAGTTGAAAATCCATGTGCAACTTTTGACTCCCCCAAATTTAACTAATAGCCTACTTTTGACCAGAAATCTTACCAATAACACAAGCTGTTGATTAACACCTATTTTGTACGTGTATTATATAATATACTGTACTCTTTTTTTTAGATTTATTTTGAGAGAGCCCATGTACACAAGCGGGGGGGAGGGGCAGAGGGCAAGAGACTCAGACTGCATGCTGAGCATGGGGTGGGGGGTGCACCTGAGATCATGGCCTGAGCCAAAATCAAGAGTCGGAGCTCAACCGACAGAGCCACCCAGTTGCCCCCATATGTCATATTCTTACAACAAAATAAGTATTCTTACAAATGAAGTAAGATAGAGAAAAGAAAAATGTTAAGGAAATCATAAGAGAAAACACATTTACAGTGTTGTAAAAAATCCACATGTAAGTGGACCCCTGCAACTCAATCCGGTGCTGTTCAAGGGTCAGCTGTTTTGTTTTTTGTCTTTCATCCTTCTAGAATGTAAGATCCATGAATTAGTAGTAATCAAGGAAATAAATACCTAATCATAACTACTATGTCATAACGACTACAAAGAAAATAAAATGAGGTAATGGGATAAAGAATATAAAGGGACAGCATGGATCAAGAAAAGTTCCTTTGAGGTGCCAACCTATGAACTGAGCCATCAATGATGAGGCCGCCACATGCAGATCCAAGCAGAGGGATCATCAGCCAGTGCAAGGATCCTCAGGCAGGTCTAGGTCAGCACACTCGAAGGACTTACTAATCTCGAGTCCACCACACTACTACAGGCCAGGGCCTAGGGCCAATCTCTATGAGTGCAGGCTGGACTGAGAAAAGTCGAAGGCGCTCTGTTCCTGCCCGGGAGGAGTCCACCATTCATGAGGGGTTTCTACAAGGTAAGACTCAGACAGGAAGGACTTCCGAAAAGGCAAACTGATCCTGCCATTGTAGTGGGCTTGCTCCAGGCCTGGCCCTGTCCTGGGAGAAAGATACAGAGATGTTGATGTCACTGTGTCTGACCCCAGGAACTACCACTTGGTTCAAGGGGATGAAGAAGATGGTGGTATTGGGTCAACAGAGAGGGGGAAAAAGAGCATTACAAGGATCAAAAACAGCCCAAATCAATACTTGTTAGAGACAGACACAGGTGTCTCTTTGGAGAGGTTTGGCTTGAGGTCAAGGCAGAGGGAGACAAGGCTTTGGAGGCAGCTGGCATCTTGCAAAGAGTTCAGTCCTTGGGTAGAACTTGGGCAAGTCTCTTAACGACTCTCAGCCTCAGTTTCTGCATCTGTAAAAAACAAACAAACAAACAAACAAAAAAAAAAAAAACAGAAAAGGCCTGCCTCACAGGATATGAAGCAGATGGTGTCCTGCACAAAGAAACACCCAGGAAAGAGAAGCTGCTACTGTTATTATAGTTGAGGAAAGGGGTTTGGATGCTGAAGGACAGACAACTACTGCCGGCGAATGTCAAGAGAATCTGCAAGGCAGCAGATCTGAGCCGCTTTTCCGGAGGAGAGGGAGCGCGGAGACTGCTGGATCCGAGCTGGAGGGCGTGGATCGGGGCGGACTTGGGGCGGGGGAGGGGAGGAGACAAGCGGAGGCATCGCGAGCCGCCCGCCGAGCCGGTGGCCAAGCCGCTAGCCCCGAGCCCCCGCCTCTCCGCCCCGGGGGGCCCGGAACCTTGCGCGCGCGGAACTTCGGTGCCGGAACAGGGGCCCGGCGGACCCGGAGCGCGATGGAGCAGGCGCGCTGGCCGCGGACTGAGGCCGACGCGCGGGAGGAGGAGGAGGAGGTGGGGGCGGCCATGGCTGCCATGGCCGCGGCAGGTGGTGCGGGCCCGGCCGTGTTGCAGGTGGCTGGTCTGTACCGGGGGCTGTGCGCCGTGCGCACCCGCGCCCTAGGCCTGGGGCTCGTGTCCCCCGCGCAGCTGCGCGTGTTCCCGGTGCGCCGCGGCTCGGGCGGCCCCGCGGGGGGCGCCGACGGCAGCGGGGTCAGAGCCGAGCTCGAAGCCAACCCCTTCTACGACCGGTACCGAGACAAGATCCAGCAGCTGCGCAGGTGCGGACCCCGGCCGGCCAGCGGCGGGCGGGGAGGGGCGGCGCGCGACCCCCGTTTCTGGTGGACCCCACGCCTTCAGTGCTTAGAACAGCCTTGCGAAGCAGGCTCCGTTACTGTCCGCACTCTGTGGGTGATGTGTCTGTCTGTGGGCTCAGAGAAGCAGGATGACTTGCTAACATCACACAGCTAGTCCCAGAAATGAGAGTCTCCGCAAAGTCCTGGCTCTTCCCCGAGTTGTCTGTGCTCTAGTTCTCAAAACGCTGAGGTGGAGTCCTGTGTCAGCCTTAATGAGGTAGACGGTTCCAAGAGACCTGCCCTGATTATAGAAATGGGAACGTAGAGCCTTCTAGAGAAGGGACTTGACTTGCTCAAGGTCACATATTGAGTCACTGAGGCCTGGCCTAGAGCTCGGGTTCCTAAACTTCTCGCTACAGCCCTGAATACAAGGAAAGGAGGTTGGGGGAGAGAGCAAGGCATCAAAGATTTATGGAGTCACAGATCATCCATTGAACCCTCTCATTGAGAGGGAGAAACAGAATCTGCAGCAAAGACCTGCCAGAGGTCACACAGCTCCTTGGGATTCATCTGATTTGGAATCCAGGGTTTCTAACACTACTCCTCAGCTTCCAGATGAAAGGACTTGGAGATCAAGAGGCTTGAGGTAGGTACAAGGGGACCAAGAGAGGGTCTTAAGAGTTAAAGTGGAAAGAGGTGAAGAAAATGAAAGGTGAAAATTAGAGTGGCTTTGAAGAGAATCCGGCAGGGTAGGCAAGCAGTTGTCTTAGAAAGGAAACCAAAAACTGCATACCGTAACTTCCTTGAGTTCTGTCTCATCTCTACTTCCATGGCCTGAATGTACTTCTCCATCATCTTCTGGACTCTTACAGTCATCCTCTAGCTAGTCTTCCCCTCTTCCACCCCAGTCCATCTCACTGCTGCTGTGGTGACCTTCCTCCCTTTTTGAAAAAACTGACAGAATAAAGGAATGAATATTTTTGCCCTCTTTCCAGCAGCATTCAAATATACTCAAGGATTTCTCTTCTTTCTTTTTTTTTTTTTTTTTAAGATTTTACTTATTTACTTGACAGAGATATAGAGATGACAAGTAGGCAGAGGGAGATGGGGAAGCAGGCTCCCCGCTGAGCAAAGAGTCTGATTTGGGGCTCGAGCCCAGGACCCTGAGATCATAACTTGAGCCGAAGGCAGAGGCTCAACCCACTGAGCCACCTAGGCGCCCCAAGGATTTCTCTTCTTTAAAACCTTTTGTTGACCTACATTCCCCTCCGGCCTTTTCTCATTGATCCCTTTCACAGGCTACATCTTAGGAGAGTTGTCTACTTATACTCTGGATACTTCACAGTTCCCACTCATTCCTACTCATGAACCAATGAATGGCTGGTTTTATTCTCCTTCCCCACCAGATCATTCCCATCAATATTTTCACACACTGCTGTCTCAAAGAGTGAGCATCCCAAAGCACCCTCAGTGACTCTAGATAATGTCCATATTCCTTAGTGTTCGACACAAGGTTTTCATGCTGTAGCATCTGTCAGTCTCTCTACATTCACTAAAACCTGGGCCCTTGGAGCACCAGCCACAAGTTTGGTGTGAGCCAATAGCAGGACAAGGCTGTATGCCCTCTTCACCCCTTCAGCCCAGTATCTGGATTTTTGCATCACACTTTGCATTGGTGAATTGGGAATATTTGATCTAGCTGCAGGCCCACTGTATCTAGAGTGTGGACAAATTGGAGGGTGTCCAAAGAGCAGGTTCACAGTGAGGAAATACTCACAAATCACTTGTATGAAGAAGGGCCAAAAGAACTAAGGAAATTTAACTTACAGAAAACTTTCAGGGGTGTCATAATAGCAATTTCCAAGTACTCAGATAAAAGGGATTAGACATTTTTTCTTGTTCTTGAGTATGAAAGATATAGATGAATAGATTTAAGCTCAGAACATTTTAATAATAAAAGATGTCCAAGGTGGGAATGCACAGACTCCAGTGCCTAGGCCACCCCTCACTCTCTATCCACTCACCATGGCAGGCCAGGTTTGACTGTGGATGCTTGCAGCACTAACCCTGGTCCTGGCATTTGCAGCCCCAGCAGGTGCCACACCCCACGGGATAGGACCCCTGGAGTGACTGCACTGAGTTGCTGGCCTGCTGTGGAGGGAAGGAAGAAGATCTGCCCATGTAATGGCATGAACGGCATAGTGTTCACTGTCACTTCTGGAACTGATTTTTATGAAAGAGGGGCCCCATACAATGCCTTGACCAGGAATCACTCCACCAGAGAAGTGATCAGGATGTCCTTGGATCCTGCAGACTGCACCTATGACACTACAGGTCTCATGGCCCAGAAGCTGTAATCCCTGTATGATGTCTTCACCAAAGTGTACAGTGCCAAATATCACATCGTTGGCTACACAGCCTGAAGAATTCTTTTTTTTTTTTTAAGATTTTATTTATTCATCTGACAGACAGAGATCACAAGTAGGGAGAGAAGCAGGCAGAGAGAGAGGAAGGGAAGCAGGCTCCCCACTGAGCAGAGAGCCCGATGCGGGGCTCGATCCCAGGACCCTGAGATCATGACCTGAGCCGAAGGCAGAGGCTTTAACCCTCTGAGCCACCCAGGCGCCCCAGCCTGAAGAATTCTTAACAAGGATGGCAGCCCCGACCTGGACTTGGGCCGGAAGACCAGCTTTGTTTTGACATAAAGGACCAGTTCTAATGTTTCATTTGCAGGAGCCGGTTCTTTGGAGAGAGAGTCAGGGAGAAACTCAGGTGCTAAATCTTTTCCTACAAAATGCCTCTAAATTACCTGCATCTAAATAAACAGATGCTTAACCTTTGCATGGGCTGAAGAAGATGTCTAGAGCTAGATGTGTTCATGTAAAAGCTTGACACCAGCTAGGCTACTGGATTTCTGCCTGAGTAGGATGACCAAGCGAGATGATTTCAGAGTCCCCTTCCCGTCTTGAGGATTTGAATTCCAAGTACCCAGAGTATTAGTACCTGAGGGACCAAGGTTTACATCTTCTAAGAAGTAACCTGCAGGAGAAGAATGTTATGCAGGCCCCTTGAAGGTTAACAATAATTAAATAACTGGATTTATTTTTCCACTTTCTTGATTTATAGGCAAATCCTTCAGTCTTTGAATGCTTGTGTCCTCTCTCTCTGAGGATACTTCAGGATACTTGTATCTCTCTTGAGGATACTTGTATCTCTCTGAGATGCAACATGATACTTTGTTATTTCTAAATTCAAAAAGTCCCAAACATTTTCACTTTTGGTTTACCTTTAATCAGGTCTGACCCAGCTGCTTTTGAATCCCGACTGGAAAAGCGCATTGAGTTTCGGAAGCAGCCAGTGGGGCACTCCAGGCAAGGTGACTTTATCAAATGTGTAGAACAGAAGGTAAGACCTGCTCCTCTTTGTGGTATTGGCTCCCCAGTGTGCTACACCCCCATCCCCAACCCTATCCTGGGAGTGGGCTCACTGATGGGTCAGCTGGATGAACTGAATGTAGCCTCTCTCTACACAGCTCAGTCTCCAACCATAAATGGTATCCTCCTCTTTCTGGCAAAGTACTGTGGTCATGGTAGAGGTACAGAGGGATGAAAATGACAGTCCATGCTCCTGGCGGGTTTGGTAGAATGGTTAAGGCAAAGCACACATGGCAAGGGGGCTCTGGAGCTCCAGACAAAAAAGTGCTTAATAGCTACTCGCCATAAACAAGAATCAAAGCCGGGAGGAAGCATGTTGAAATCTAATACAGTGCTTTTCAAACGAAGTGATCTGCAGTAAGAAATCTGTTTTACACTGCAGTTCAGTATATACATGTGTGTAATTATAACTGAAGCAGAGCTATTACAAAGCAATGCTTATTTTTATTACATGCAGTGCACTTCTTTTTTCTTTTAAAAAAACTTTGGCCACAATCCAGGAAATTGATTTCACAACCTGTGATTTGAAAAGTACTAACCTAGGGTGGTACACAGAACAAATTGGAGTTGGAAAGGCTGACACCAGGAAGGATATGCAATAATCCAGGTGTGGGCTGTTTGGGCCTGAAATAACATACAGTGGAAAAGTGGGATTCTGCATTGTGTTTTAGAATGAAAGATGTTTGTTTAATTTGGACAGTAACTTTTTTGCCTTGAGTATTCTAAATTTTAAGAGAATCCACTCAGTCTTTTAATTACTGGTTGAGTTCATGAGAACAAAAGCAAGTCACTGGGTTAATCATTATAAGGTTGGGGAGCAAATTCAACCTCCTATCACAAACATAGTTTACAACCTTATGTGAACAAACAAGTCTCTATTACAAATATTTTAAGAAACGTAATTTCCTGTGGTAAACACTTATAGTGCCAAGGTTACAAATCAGTAGCTCTTGGAATATTACTGTATTATAGACTTTGAATATGACATGGGAAAGCTCTTTGCCCTCTTTTGTAAAAAGGCATAGAAATTCACTTTCATGATGATAAGATGCAAACATAAGTCCAGATTTACCTTAAAGTATGGCAACTCTTGGGTAAATAATGACTTACTGTCTTTCTTATTTAGCTAGATAAAGGGGGCTAATGACTCCACTCACAAAGCCTTTTCTTTGCTCTGAGTCATTGGCTCCCTACCACATGAGACCCAGCATTCCCCCCTAACCTGACAGAGGGCTTGATGCCAGGACCACAAGATAATGACCTGAGCCAAAGTCAGATACTTAACGAACTGAGCCATCCAGGCACCTCAAAAACTTTTTTTTTAAGATTTATTTATTTATTTGAGAGAGAGTGTGCCTGAGTGTGCAAGAGAGTGTGCATGATTGAGCACAGGTAAGAATGGAGGGAAGGGCAGAGAGAGAGAATCTTTAAGCAGACTCCCTGCTGAGCATGGAGCCCTGATGTAGGGCTCATGCGTGGCTCGAACTCACGACCCATAGGTCATGACCTGAGCTGAAACCGAGTCAGATGCTTTACCAACTGAGCCACCCAGAGGTCCCAAGGAAAGAACTTTTAAATAAAATACTTATTTGGTAGATCATATGAAATTTCTATAATGAATGAGTAATATAAATGAAATTTTTATGAGTGAACTTTAGTATATAAATTCTTGAGCACAATTATGCTGTGAAACTTAATGCAGTCATCAGAGGCTCTTACCTGTATGTGAAATCACCATGAATACGTAAGCAGCAAATGCTGACTGGTATAGGGGTATTGTGTTACTACTTTTCAAAACTCCCAAACTGTGAGTGGTGTTATCAGTGATCCTCATGAGATTTCACAATATGCAACCTTTTAGGTTATATAGTAGTTGTGATTGTAAAAAACTCGGGTGTTTATTAAAGCCATGTTAAAGAAGAAAAAAGGAAAAGCAAAACAGAGGTTAGAGTCTAGACCCAGGTAATTATAAAAAGGTTTTTCACTTATGAGGACATCTGGCTAGACACTGAAAAGAGCAGAGTGAGGGAAAATTCTTCACTATGTGGAATTCCTTTACAAGATTGCAGCTCCTGGCACTGCTTACCCGCTCACAAATACAAATGTCCTCATCCAGTGAACTATTGTGATAACAGAAAAGTTGGCCACATGGATTTCCAAAGCATCTACATGGACGTAGTAAAGTACCCATTTAAATGTTTTATTAAGGGACGCTGGGTAGCTAGTTGGTTAAAGCGTCTGAAACACTTTTGGCTCAGGTCATGATCCCAGAGTCCCAGGATTGAGCCCCAAGTCAGGCTTCCTGCTCAGTGGGGAGTCTGCTTCTCCCTCTCCCTCTGGCACTCCCCCTGCTTATGTGCTCTCTAATAAGTAAATAAAATTTTTAAAAAGATAAATGCTTTATTAAGTGTTCTTAGGGCTTTCGGCACATACCTTCAACTATAATTTTAATTACCATATTTCATTGGTTCTAAAACCCACTTTTTTTTTTTTACATTTTAACATCTCCAGAATTGTCTTAAAATTGAGGTGATATGACAGTATTGTGCTATTATTTAGTTGGCATCATTTTCTGATACATAAAATAATGGTTTCTCTTAAGTAATGTCTTAATTTAAAATAAAATGCAATAAGCTTATACTTGGAGCTTAAATTTGTTATTTCTGAAAGTACAAATGGAAATAAAGAATGGATTGGAGGGACACTGTGGGAAAAGAATATACCGGGCTTGGTGATTAAACACTTCTCCAATGAAGACATACAAATGGCTAGCAGACACATGAAAAAATGTTCATCATCCCTAGCCATCAGGGAGATTCAAATTAAAACCACATTGAGATACCATCTTACACCAGTTAGAATGGCCAAAATTAGCAAGACAGGAAACAACATGTGTTGGAGAGGATGTGGAGAAAGGGGAACCCTCTTACGCTGTTGGTGGGAATGCAAGTTGGTGCAGCCACTTTGGAAAACAGTGTGGAGATTCCTCAAGAAATTAAAAATAGAGCTTCCCTATGACCCTGCCATTGCACTACTGGGTATTTACCCCAAAGATACAGATGGAGTGAAAAGAAGGGCCATCTGTACCCCAATATTTATAGCAGCAATGGCCACGGTCGCCAAACTGTGGAAAGAACCAAGATGCCCTTCAACGGACGAATGGATAAGGAAGATGTGGTCCATATACACTATGGAGTATTATGCCTCCATCAGAAAGGATGAATACCCAACTTTTGTAGCAACACGGACGGGACTGGAAGAGTATGCTGAGTGAAATAAGTCAAGCAGAGAGAGTCAATTATCATATGGTTTCACTTATTTGTGGAGCCTAACAAATAGCATGGAGGACAAGGGGAGATGGAGAGGAGAAGGGAGTTGAGGGAAATTGGAAGGGGAGGTGAACCATGAGAGACTATGGACTCTGAAAAACAATCTGAGGGTTTTGAAGGGGCGGCGGGGTGGGAGGTTGGGGGATCCAAGTGGTGGGTATTGGAGAGGGCAGGATTGCATGGAGCACTGGGTGTGGTGCAAAAACAATGAATACTGTTATGCTGGAAAGAAATTTAAAAAAAAAAAAGGTGAAGGCAGCTGTGCAAATGGAGGGTTTCATTTGTTTTGTTTTCACAGTGCAACTGAAGGTGAGTGGTATGAAAAGGAAATCAATTCTCTTTTTCTGGAAAGTTTATGAGTGAAGGACAGACTACATTAGGATGCTGCCACTATATAGGGGTATGGGTATGACCAAAAAGACAATGGTATATCCAACAGTTTTTTCTACACCAGACTTTTGCCTAATTTGTTGGTACTGGTTCTGTGGGCATCCTTCATTAAAGGTTTGGATTCCTTGAGGCACAGAGTAACAAAAGACAAGATTTTATGCAGACAGTGTTTCTCAGCCTCAGAATCCCAGGTGTAGATTGTACTCCTCCTGAAAGGCATGGACTTGAACTGAAAATTGAGTGCAAGACTTAAAACAACACATCCCTGTTATCAGCAATCTCATAATAGGATTTCCTGGCCCTGGCCTTTATCAGAGATAGTGGACTAGGAGAAGAAATAATCACTAATTTGATAGAGGGATATTAAGAGTGAGTGCTGGAAAGACTAGTCTGGTAAGGATGCCTGCCATCAGAAGTGTGTCACAGATGAGAAACAGCCTTCGAAAATACAATTTTCCATTGCTCACCTCCTTGTGGCTCACTGTGGAGCAGATCAGAGAGCAGAGCACAGGAAACCCAAGCAGGTCTCATTCTGGGAAGGAATCCCTCATTATCCATAGTGGCAGGTACAGAATGGACTCTATGTACTGGAAGATGGTAGTTACTAACAAGTCTTTTCTCATCTCTCTATCTCAAAAGCTTAGTCATAGAAAAGCTGTCTCCAAACGATAACTCATAGAACAGTGTGTACAGTTACTATATAGAATGGAGAAAAGTGAGGTTTTAAGTGTCAGATTACTAAATGAGATATTGTGCACCTCACCCAGCATGATGGTCTTTTCCTTGTGAGTAATGTGTACAGATTAATATCCTGTCTCATCATGTATTTCAGACAGACGCCCTGGGGAAACATCCTGTGAGCAGAGGATTCACTAAGGGCAAGGTAGGTTTCTAAAGATCTAAGTCTGAAGTCATATGGAATATATATAACAGGAGGCTGCAGATTTGAACATACTTACTGTGGTTCAGTGATTTTGTGATTTTTTTCCAACTGTGGAGATGAAAAATATTTCTGTGACTTTTTATGCCCTTGATATAATTTCTGGCATAGTGTGGGTCCTGAGGGTGCTAGAGGAAATATGAAGGAAATCCTAGTCATATGCTTTCTTTCTATAGGAAGTAGTTTTTAAAAATCAAAATATGTTTACTCATTTAATTTGCAAATAAGGAGCCACCCCAGTAGAATAGCAGTTAAAGGTGACAACCAGATTTTCTCTTACCAGCTGCAAAATGCTACAGTGCTCATCAGTGAGGGTAAAGCATTTGGAAAGTACTTATATATACCCCCCAGGAATAGGACTGTGAAAACCTGCCTGGGCTTAAAGGTTCACTTCTCTGAGCATGCAGGTTTTGTTATACACACTCTGTACTTACTGAAGATCGGCTCCACTGTCCCGATCTGTCGCTTCCCACAAGGCTTACAGGTAGCTAAACTGTTTTATTTTTTTAATTGTGGATGTTAATTGCCTTTTGTTTTCTCATTCAGACTCTCAGTTCAATCTTTAACATTGAGATGGTGAAAGACAAAACTGCAGAAGAAATAAGACAGGTAATGAATGAAAATGGGCTTGCATACTTTATGAAAATATGTGCTCTCTAAGCCAAATCTGAAAGGAGAAAGGAGCATATATTTCTTGACCCCTCTTTCTAGCCAAAATGAAAGGTGGTCATAGAAAGCAAAAGTGATCAATTACGTGAAACAAAATGGCAGAAGAAAACTTAACCTTTCTTGATTTTACTCCTATATGTCTAATCAACTCATATTACCCCCTTCTCTTTCATTACCGTTGCCCACATCTTTTCTTTTAGGATTTTATTTATTATTTGACAGAGAGAGAGACACAGTGAGAGAGGGAACACAAGCAGGGCGAGTGGGAGAAGGAGAAGTGGGCTTCCTGCTGAGCAGGGAACCTGATGCTGGAGCTTGATCCCAGGACTCTGGGATCATGACCTGAGCTGAAGGTAGACGCTTAATGAGTGAGCCACCAAGGCACCCCCAACTCCGTTGCCCACATTTTATTTAAAATCGTCAGTACTGTGTTCTTGGCGTACTGTACTACCTAATTAGGTTTCCCTGCTCTTATTCCTCCCTGCTTCTCCACCTCTCATAGCCTTGCCAGTTGAATGCTCTTAAAGTTCTGCTTTCATTATGAAAAAGCATAGTGTATTCGTTAAGAACACAGACTCTAGGGGGCCTGGGTGGCTCAGTCAGTTGAGCACCTGCTGGTTCTCCCTTTCCCACTCCCCATGTTTGTGTCCTCTCTGTGTGAAATAAATAAATTAAATCTTTAACAAAAAAAAAAAAAAAAAGAAACCAAGACTCAGAGACTCAAGAGCCAAGCCACGAGTTTTAAGTCCTAGCTCTGCCACTTACTACGTTAATGACTTTGATAAGTTATAACGCTAACTCTAACCTGTCTGAGCCTTAGTTTCTCTCTGTAAAGTGGAGATAATAATACTAATAGTAGTATTAATAGTACTTATCTTGGGGCACCTGGGTGGCTCAGTGGGTTAAGCCTCTGCCTTCAGCTCAGGTCATGATATCAGGGTCCTGGGATCAAGCCCCACATCAGGCTCTTTGCTCAGCAGAACAGTTCTCTGCCTGCCTCTCTGCCTACTTGTAATCTCTCTCTCTCTGTCAAATAAATAAATAAAATCTTTTTTAAAAAAAATAGTACTTATCTCATAATAGTAATGATAGTACTTACTTGTAGAATTCTTTGGGGAATTAAATGAGTTCATATTTGTAAAGCACATAGAACAGTGCATGGCACACAGTAAATGCCACATTTTTGTTTTTAAGTAAATGAATAAAAATAAATATTATGTCAGTGACCTGCTTGCAAATGTTCAGTGACTTCCTGTATTCCTTTGCTTGCCATTCAGAGTCCTTTGTTATTATAGGACCTTCTTCAGGGAGCTTTCTGGACACCTTCCTTCAGAGCACTTATGATCTGTCCTACCTGTTTGATTATTCCATACACCTTGATTTGCACTGCTGTTTACATTTTCATATCTGTGATCCTTTTCTCTCTAATTAGACTATTATAAGCTATTTATTGGCTTTTCTTGTAATTCCATGAATTATTTTAGGTATATTGAGAAAATCGAAATAATAAAGCAGTAGACTGTGTGCCAGGTACTAAGTGCTTCATATGCACTATTTCATTAAAGTCTCATAACTGTCTTGAAGTACGGGTGCTATTATTTACAGTTTACAACCAAGGAAACTTGGTTGTAAAAAACCAAATTTAAAAAACAAATTTTTTTACTTGGTTGTAAAAAAAATTGTTTTACTTGGTTGTAAAAAACAAATTTAAAGAGATTAAGTAGCTTAGGGTAGAACTGGGACTCAAACCCATGTCTCTTTGACTCTGCATCCTATTCCCCTATGGAAAGTTGTGCCAATTGCCATGAGTTTCCTTTGGGTGCTGTGTGTCATTTGTATCAGCGGAAGCATTTATTGAATATCTACTAAATACCAGGTTGTATGCCAGACATGGAAATAAATGAGAGAATCCCCTACTCTCAAAGAGTTTTAGCCCAGTAGAAGGACAGAGACAGAAACAGACAAGAACAGCATAGGGTTCTAATGTATGTTAATAGAGGCTTATGCAAAGTCTCAAACTGTGTCTTTGGGAAGAGATGCCAATAGAAAGCGGACACCAACCATGTTTTTTAGGGGGGAGAGAGAGAAGCCAGGCCCAGGAGCCTTGATCATGTGATGAATATCATGCAGACCTATAATTTTAAACATAAGTTTGTGTTTGTTAAAATAATTTTGAGTAACCAAGGTCAGTTATGTTAGGAAACATCTATCTGTCTATAAATTTCATTGTTGATTCATGAACTATCTACTGATATAGATTAAATAAAAATAGCAGGATATGCTGTCGTTAAAATGAAAAGACTATCTGACATGTTAAAAAAAAAAAATGGGAAAACAACCTTGGGCTGCACTGATAGTGGTTTGCTCAGGTCCTGGGAGGTAATAGTCCTTCTGTATCCTGTGTTAGTTAGATTATACTTTGATTAGTATCTTCACTTAGCCCCCCCCATTCTTATTGAAAATGTTGGCAAAGCAGAGCATCTCTGAAGAGGATGGCCCTGTTCTTCAAAAGCTCACTCTGGTGTCACCTTGGCTGTGATGCCTTCCCTGACTTCTGTGCCTTTGCTAATGCTGTCATTCTTTACTTAAGATGTGTGTCTTCTATCCTACCTGTTCATCTTCCTAGCCTCCTTGTTCATCGAGCTAACTCCTGATCATTCTTGAGGATACAGTTCAAGTGTCCCCTCCTCTGCCATTCATTTTTGAACTTGCGTTAAGTGCGTCTTTGTTGCCCTCAGAGCACCTTGGCTGTGGTTTGCACTGTAATGCTCTCGTGCTAAGCACAAACATACTAGTCCTCACAATAATCCTGTTAGATTGATATTATTGCTGTTTTACTGATTATTATGTTGTTTAGTATTATGTTATTTAGTATTTTCAGTAATTGGCCCTAAGTAGCATGGCCAGCAAATGATTGGAGCTGGGATTTGCATCCAGGTCAGCCTGACTCCATACACTGGGTTCTGAATGACTGATGTCCTGGCTGTCTGAGAAGCCCACAGTGGGCTGGGGAATATGGGTTTTGGGGAGAAAAAGAGAAGATATGAGAAAAGAACATGTCTGTTGCATACAGGCACATCTTGAGAGAAATGATTAACAAGGTCATGGAATCCATTCGTCTGACAGGAATTTATTATTAAGAGTTACAGTTTAATCATCTAGAACAGTAGATGGTATTAAATCTTTTTCGTAATCATGTACTAGTAATAAAAGCATTACATTGGGGTTTTTTCCTTGTTATCAAATAGCACGTTAATTCTGAGCAATGAAAGCTGTCACTGTTTCTTGGCACAGGTTGAAAAGATTACCTACAAGTCACAGACACCCTCTCTTTTTTGTACAGATTTGGCAGCAGTATTTTGCAGCAAAAGATACGGTCTACGCAGTTATTCCTGTAAGTAGTTTGGAGGGAAAATGAAAGTGTTATAGCATGAAGGTCAGGGCTCTAACCTTAGCAGGCAGTTGTCTTTACTTTTTCTATGTTTATTTGCCTCTTGAGAACTTACATTTATAGCTCCGAGGGTTTTTATTATGCCCTAAGCACCAAAGATTGGAAGCTCCATATGGTATATTTATGGCTCTTGTTTTCCCTCTTTCTGGTTTAGAAATGTCTCTTTGACTCAAGTCTCTGACAAGGGAGCATGGTGTAAGTTTATGTTGCTGAGCAATTGCCAAATGTGTTTTACTTCTTTTTGGTGTTTTCCAGCCACGCTGTTGGAATTTCAGACAGGGCCTCGAGCATAGCTTTCTTCCCCTTTGTCTATAAGTGACCTATTACTGAGCTGACTTTAAAGCCTCTTCCTAGGCTTTTTCTGGCATTTTCCCTTAGCAAGTGGCATTTTCTTTATTTTTTTCCCTTGAAATTGCTGTCTTCGAGATAGTCACTGGCCACTCTTGACCACTGAGGTTTGTCAGGTGCTGTTAGCTTCTTGTAGTTAACGTCCTCACACTAACTTCTGCATAAGAAAACATTTGCCATTCTGGGTTATTGGCTAGTTCTTTAATTGTTCTTCTTCCCTGAAGAGGAAGTCGTTTAGGTTAAGTTTACATCAAGCATTGAGTTTACATGTAGGAGTTCAAGATTAAGGAGGAGAACTTAGAGACAGAAAAGTAAAGCCGGGTCTTGTGGTTGCTCTGAGAGTACTGCTACCCCAGCTCTTACACATACAGACGCTTGCTCTTGAAATGTTCCGCCGCCAAAAGGATCTGCATTTTTTGTGATATTTTAGATCTGTAATACTGACTCATTGCTTGAACGGGCCTTCTTGGCTCTCCCTTAGCCTCAGTGGCCTGAAGTCTCTGACAGAGTCTGGAGGCTTTGGAGTATCCACTTCTCACGGATAATTCTGACATTGAGCAGCCAAACACACACCCGGTTTTTCTCTCTGTCATAAGAGGGACTTATAAATGATAGAATGTAAGAGATATTTTTAGTTGTATTTTCATCCTACAGTTAAGTCTTGGTGAATTTAAATGTGATTGCAGCCTTACATTTTCTTGATTTTGAATTTTATTCTTTTCTAACCTACAGAAAGAGAAGTTTGACTTGATCTGGTCCCGGGCTCAGTCCTGTCCAACAGTAAGTTTCCAGTGACCAGATGAGGATTGCTTATCAGTGCTGCCAAACAAGGATGTTTTCTGACCTACCCCTTCATAATCCATCCTGTCTCATGTGGTATAGCACTCTGTTTATTTAAGAAAGATGCTCACGTGTTGACTGGACTCCGTAAGTGAGATTTTTCAGCTGTAAGGAATCATGTGGGTTTGTCCCAGTAGGTGGCTCAGGCTTTTTAGCTCTCTGACACAGCACAGCCCTTTCTGATTTGGATCTCTGTCAGTAAAAGTGAACATGGGAGGCAACACCTGAGCCCTTCGCATTTTCACCCTCCTTTAAGTCCTGTTTTACTGCCAATGTCTTTTCCTTTTTGGCCATGCTATTCTGCCTATGTGTGCGTAAGGAATTATGATATTGTTGGAGTCATGAGCTGCCAGAAGACCCAAGGGAAAAGGAATTGGTGAGGTGGACCATCTGATTTGGTGTCAGTAATAATTTCTAGGATTTTCAGAAAGATTTTCCTAACATTGCTGAGAGAAATTAAAAAGCATCTAAGTAAATGGAGAGGTGGACTGTGATGGTGGATTGGATGATTCAGTATTGTCATCGTTTCTCCCCAAGTTGATCTCTAGAGTAAATATCCCAGTCAAAATCCCAGTAGGCTTTTTTTTCTTTAAAGAAATTGATAGGGGTGCTTCAGTAGCTCAGTTGGTTAAGCAGCTGCCTTTGCTCTGGTCATGATCTTAGAGTCCCGGGATCAAGTCCTGCATCAGGCTTCCTGCTCAGCAGAGAGTCTGCTTCTTCCTCTGCCCCTCTCCCCTCTCATGCTCTCTCTTTCTCTCTCTCTCTCTCTCTCAAATTAAGAAAAAAGAAAAAAAAAAAACCTTAAAGAAAATGACAAGCCATTTTAAAAAAATATACATTTGGATATCCAAAGGACCTAGATTAACGAAACAGGTTTGTTTTTGGTTTTGGTGGGCAAGAAACCAAGGTTTATTGAGTGATAGTGAAGCAAAGTTTATTGAGTGATAGTACAAAGCTCCCAAAGAGGTAGGGGACCCAAGGGAGTTGCCCCAAAATAATTTTGAAAAAAAAAAACAAAAACATAAATTAGAGGACTTACATTTCATGATTTCAAGGCTTATTATAAAGCTACAGGGGTGCCTGGGTGACTCAGTCAGTTGAGTGTCTACCTTTGGCTCGGGTCATGATCCTGGGGTCCTGGGATTGAGCCTAGCATCTGGCTCTCTGCTCAGTGGGGAGTCTGATTCTCTTACTCCCTCCCCTCTGTGCTCTCTCTCAAATAAATAAATAAAATCTTGAAAAAAAATAAAGCTGCAATAATGAAGATATTGGCATAAAGATAGACCTATGGGGCGCCTGGATGGCTCAGTGGGTTAAGCCTCCGCCTTCGACTCAGGTCATGATCTCGGGGTCCTGGGATCAAGCCCCTTATCAGGCTTTCTGCTCAGCAGGGAGCCTGCTTCCCCCTCTCTCTCTGCCTGCCTCTGCGTATTTGTGATCTCTGTCTGTCAAATAAATAAATGAAGTCTTGAAAAATTAAAAACAAAGGGACGCCTGGGTGGCTCAGTTGGTTAAGCAGCTGCCTTCGGTTCAGGTTATGATCCCAGCATCCTGGGATCAAGTCCCATATCGGGCTCCTTGCTCAGCAGGAAGCCTGCTTCTCCCTCTGCCTCTGCCTGCCACTCTGTCTACCTGTGCTCACTCTCTCTGACAAATAAATAAATAAAATCTTAAAAAAAATAAATTAAAATTAAAAATTATAAATAAATAAATAAAAATTTTTTTTAAAAGATGACCTATATAGATCAATAGAACAGAACAAAAAATCCAGAAATAGACCAACATGTATAGTCAGTTATTTGTTAATAAAGGTGCCAAGGTAATTAAATGGGGAAAGGATAATCTCTCCAATTTGGATATCCATATGTAAAAAATGAACCTCTAATCTTACCTCATACTGTATCCAAAAATTAATTCAAAATAGATCATAGATATAAATGGAACTTCTACAAAATACTATCTTAGTTAGTGATCTCAGCAAAGATTTCTTAAATATATCACAAAAAACACAAACTATAAAAAAAATCAAAATTAGTAAATTAGATTTCATCAAAATTAAAATATTCTATTTGTATTCTTATGTTTATAGCAGCATTAGTCACAATTGTCAAAAGATGGAAGAAACCCGAGTATCCACTGATAGATGAAATAACAAAATGTGGTATATACACCCAATAGAATGTTCAGCCTTAAAAAGGAAGGAAATTCTGACACATGCTACAGCATAGATGAACCTTGAAGACATTATACTAAGTAAGCCAGATGCAAAAGGACAAATATTGTATGATTCCACTTACGTATCTAGAATAGGTGTAGGTACCTAGAATAGTCAAACTAATGGACAGAAAGTAGAATGATTTAAAAAAAAAAAAAGAAAGAAAGAAAGATTGAGGGCTGCCAGGGAATGGGGGAAACGGGAATGAGGAGTTATCGTTTAATGGGTTGGAATTTCAGTTTAGGAAGATTACAAGTTTTGGAAATGGATGATGGTGATGTTTGCATAGCAACATGAATATACTTAGTGCCACTGAATTGTACATTTAAGAATAGTTAAAATGATGGGGTGCCTGTGTGGCTCAGTCATTGGGCGGCTGTCTTCAGCTCGGGTCATGATCCCAGGGTCCTGGGATTGAGCCCTACATCGGTCTCCCTGCTTGGTGGGAAGCCTGCTTCTCCCTCTGCCCATTCCCCCTGCTTGTGTTCCCTTTCTCACTGTCTCTCTCTTTGTCAAATAAATAAATAAAATCTTTTTAAAAAAAAAGTTAAAATGATACTTTTAATGTTATTTTATTTATTTTTATATATTTTATAAATTTTATATATTATTTATTTATTTTATTTACCACAATAAATAAAAAATAAAATTTTTTACTTTGCAAAATACACTGTTAAGAAAACGAAAAGACAACCCACAGACTGGGAGAAGATATTTACAAGACACATATTGGCGAGTGACTTGTATCTAGAATATATTAAAAACTCTTAAAACTTAAGATAGGCAACCCAATTAAAAAATGAGCAAAAGACTGATACAATTTGCCAGTCAAGTGGAATGGCAGATAAACACCTGAAAAGATGCTCAATATTATTAGTCACAATGCAAATTACAAATTAAAACCACAGTGAGATACCACTAAAATGACTAGAACTAAAAAGACTGACTGTACTAAGTGTTGGTGAGGGTATGAAAGAACTGGAACTCTCATATACTGCTGATAGAATAACGTAAAACAGTATAAGCACCTTAGAAAACAGAATGACAGTTTCTTTAAAAGTTAAGCATATACCTGCCATACTACCTAGTTATTCTACTCCCTAGATATTTCCCAAGAATTGAAAGCATATGTTCATATAACACAAATGTTCATAGCAGCTTTATTTGTAATAACCAAATACTAAAAGATATCTATCACAGGTATATAAAGATATTGTAGGGGGAGAGGGATTGTGTGTACATAGACCTATAAAGTGGAATAATATTCAGCTATAAGAAGAATGAACTATTGATACATGAAATACCATGGAAAGATCATGAAAAATTAAACTAAATGAAAGATATCATACCCAAAAGAAGTTTAGATTCTTTGGTTCCATTTATAGAAACTTTTAGAAAATGCACTGTGACCAGGAGCAACAGAAATCAAATCAGTTATATGTTAGCTAGGCACTGAGATTATATCATCTAAGAAAAATAAAATAGATAAAATATCTAATATCATCTAAGAAAAATAAAATAGATAAAATAAAATCTGGCCTGAGTGGTTGGCCATAAGGAGACAGCTCCATGACTAAGGCGTACTAGACTGATTATACTTTGTTTTGTCCTGACACCATTCTCTTCACCACTCATCCCCAATTCCAAACATTATAGCGTAAAACTAATCATTCTTTGTGTTTACAGCCATGCTCCAGTATCAGCCTCAGATGATAGAATAGGAAATGATTATAATTGGAACAAAAGTTAACTCGGCAGCATTGGAAAGATTAGAAATTCAAAAACTCAAGTGTTCATCAATAGAATAGATAAGTTGTGGTAAATTTGTATAGAATTCCATACAGCAATGAAAATTAATGAATTTGAGTTGTATTCATCACCATAGATGAATCTCTAAAGTGTAATGTGGAGTGAAAAAGACAAGTTGCAAAATGGACATATAGTTTGATAAGATTTAAGTTTTTAAACATGTAGTAGTTCTTGTGTATAGATACGCATGTGTGTGTGTACATTTAAAGCATAAAAACCTGAAAGGGAATGCCAGACACCAAATGCAGGATAAATGTTACTCTGGAATGGGATTAGAATGGGTTACAGAGAAAGCTTCAGTTAGATCTCTAATGCTTGCTTTCTTAGGTAGGTTGGGAAGTTTATGAGTATTTGTTAAATTGTCACTTACGAATTTCATAATTTAAAAAAAAGTTTAAAAACCAATAGTGAGGGCGCCTGGGTGGCTCAGTGGGTTGGGCCGCTGCCTTTGGCTCAGGTCATGATCCCAGGGTCTTGGGATCGAGTCCTGCATCGGGCTCGCTGCTCAGCAGGAAGCCTGCTTCCCTTCCTCTCTCTCTGCCTGCCTCTCTGCCTACTTGGGATCTCTCTCTGTCAAATAAATAAATAAATAAAATCTTAAAAAAAAAAAAACCAATAGTGAAAAAAATGGAGTAAATGATACAGGCAGTTGGATATGGAGCAAATGATTGTATTTATTCATCTATCTTTCCCACAGTTTCTCTGTGCACTACCAAGAAGGGAAGGTTATGAGTTCTTTGTAGGACAATGGACAGGTACTGAACTCCACTTCACTGCACTTATAAATATTCAGGTAGGTGGCTTGTGCTCATCCCCTAGAAGAAAGAAGCTTACTCCTTTGTGGGACTTTAAGCCCTTGCTGAGGCTTGAGGACACGGAGTATCTACTAACTCCTAGCAGTATTTGCTTTGGTGTTGATGAATTGTTATATTTTGTATATTGGGCTAGCTTTCTAGGCTCTACTCAATACCTAGAAATTAGAAAAGACCCTGAAACATATTCTCTGACCACATTTGGTCTCTCCTGTCTCTTCCCCCACCTCTATAACGTTTACTGCTTGTGCCTCACTTAACAAACATGGGTGAGTTACGATGGTTATCTTTTTAACCCTAAGTTAGGCTCCATGTTTTACTTGTATTTTATTAACAGAGTCAGCACTTTTCGAGATACTAGATGCATCATTTCCATTCCAGAGATGTTTTGTTTGCTTCCTTCCTTTCTTTTTTTCTTTGTTTTATTCTCAAATATTGGATTAAGTTCAATCCAAAGCATTTGCAGCTTTTAAAAATAAAGTCAGTATTTTAAATCAGATCATAACTAGGATTGACATTCTATATTTGGAGGCCACATTGCCAAAAACAACAACAACAACAACAAAAAAAAAAACAAGTATATGTTTCAATGGCTTTGAAGGTTGGAGTTAAGGAAATGCAAAATAGAATGGTGTTTGCTCATGACTGTATCCCATGTGATTGTATCCTAAAATTGTATTACATTTGTTTAAAAAAAGGGGGGGGAGGGAAAAAAAGGAAAAGGCAGAACGAGGGAGCAGTTTTTACTTGATTATTGGGTGAATTATAAAATAACATTTATTGGGCACATCCTATAATAACCAACATTTGATGTACTTACTATGTACCAGGTGTTTTGTATACATTATGTCATTTAATCCTCACAGATGTCCCACGAAGATAATCACTGTTGTTATTGCTATTTATAGAGAAGAGTATGGACTCAGAGCAGTTAGTTCCTAGTGCGGATGAGTGTGGTAATAGGTGGCAGAGCTGGATTTGATTGATTCCATTCTGTGAACTGAACCCTTATGCCACTGTGTTAGAGGCAATGCTAGGACTTAAAGACCTGTGAGACCTCCTGAAGCTCATATAGATGACTATGGGAAGAAGATTCAGAAACGTAATTATAATCAAAGTTATCAGTATAGGGGCGCCTGGGTGGCTCAGTGGCTTAAAGCCTCTGCCTTCGGCTCAGGTCATGATCTCAGGATCCTGGGATCAAGCCCCACGTCAGGCTCTCTGCTCATCAGGGAGCCTACTTCCCCCTCTCTCTCTCTGTCTGCCTCACTGCCTACTTGTGCGCGCTCTCTCTCTGTGTCAAATAAATAAATAAAATATTTTTTTAAAAAATGATCAGTGTATTTAAAGCCTATAGGGGAGAACTGAAAGATGAGCTGAACCCAAGCAATAATTAGCTAATAATTAGAAGGACTTTTGCTGAAATTTAAAGATGAAACCCAGAGATCTTTTTTTAACAGTTATTTCCTCCTATACTATCTGAGGGCTTTAACTTTGAACCCCACCTCTCTTCCTAGTCTGGACTGAGGTCTGATAACCACTGCCCTGTCCATTCTTCATGAAATTATGATGTTCCCATTCTTCTTCCCCCCCCCCCCCATCTCCCATCTAGATTATATTTTAAAACTGCACATTACAAATCTGGCCCATGTGCAAACTCTCCAGCTGTTTGCTACAGCTTAAAAGAGCTCAGTCTTCAGAGCCAGCCAAGGGGAGTAGATTTCAACTGTGAAATGCACTAGTCCATAAAAGTGGCAATTACACAGGCATATTGCTTTCTTTAGAACTTGATTTGGTAGCTGCTTGTGCCATTTTGTTTTTAAATATATGGCATGATGAAGGATTCACTGCCTACTGTAAACATTTTCTGGGAAAAAAGCCAAACCCTTTTCAATTGAAGACACAAATAACACTGTGCGAACTGTCAGTTTCACTGTGCCTTGGCAAGCCTGACCATCCCCCCACCTACCAGTCCTCTGACTCACTAGCCACCCAAGGGGCTGTTAAGAGCCTGAATTTCCTCTAGACTCTCTATTGCTCTGAAATTGCAGTTTTGTGTGGTGGTACCTTATTGAGCCTTGATAAGTGTTTCTCTTACAGACCCGAGGGGATGCTGCAACCAGCCAGCTGGTTTTATATCACTACCCTGAACTTAAGGAAGAAAAGGGCATAGTGCTGATGACAGCAGAAATGGATCCCACATTTCTGGTAAGAATTAATTTTTACCTCTTTGGATTTACCTGGTAGCCCTGAAGGTACTATTCTTCTGTCAAAGATCATGAGAGGTAAAATTCCAGAGACCTACATGTACTTATTTCTTAACATTGACAATAATTTTGTCTTGCACGAGCTCTTCCAAGTTGAAGTTAGTACAATCACTGACTCAGTCACTTACTCACAATTTTGAAGTCTAAAAGC
Organism: Lutra lutra; assembly: GCF_902655055.1. Classification (NCBI taxonomy): domain Eukaryota; kingdom Metazoa; phylum Chordata; class Mammalia; order Carnivora; family Mustelidae; genus Lutra; species Lutra lutra. Next base: position 160,884,552 of record NC_062281.1, read on the forward strand.
TCTAAGAACAAAGTTCTCATAATTCATTTGGTTACAAGACCTTATCTGAGTTGAACTTATTTGGTAGCTAAATCTTCATTTAAACTGATAGAAGGCCACTTGTAGTCCTTATTAATCCCACTTGGTGCATTTTACTAAGAAAATTTTAATGTGTTTGACCATAGGGCGTTACATAATGCACCTGTTGCCTTTCTAGAATACGGTAATTCTGACTCCAAAACACATCTGGCCCTAGGGGTTTCAAGTAAGAGACTGTGGACACACAAATGGTTTCTGAGTGTCAGGATGAGTTCAAAGTCTGGAATAGTTCTCAATCTTTTCTCTTCCTCCACACTGTTCACATGTACTATATTCAGCATACATAATGATTTCCCTTCTCCCTTTTCCCATTCCCTGGGATAGAGCATTGACCATATGTCCATAGATGGTGATGCCCATTGTGTTTGTTTTCTCTGAATATCCAGGGCCAGGAGCCATTTTATGGTTGTTATACAACTGGTTTGTCTAGTCCTTGCTCATTTCCGTCTCATTTATCTGGCAGGATTTAAGTTCAGGATGTCAAAATAGTGAACACTGTAGTGCCTCTTCTCCCTAAGATTCTTCAATACAATACCCACTTATTTGTCCTCTCTCTCTTACCAGCTACATACAGAGAAGGAAAAAGTGATGACACTCAGCTAGTGTTTCACGGTAGCAATAAGCCTGGGACAGAATTGGAACACTTCTTTCCATCATCACACTCAGCTGGAAGTCACACAAAATCCTATCCAAAAGAATGCCTTTTTTTTTTTTTTTTTAACATTTTACTTATTTGTTTGAGAGAGAGAGAGCACAGCAAGGTAGAGACAGAGGGAGAAACAGGGACCCCAGCTCGCCCGGCTGAGCAGGAATCCCATTGTGGGGCTTGATCTCAGGACCCAGAGATCATGACCTGAGCCAAAGGCAGATGCTCAACCAACTGAGCCACCCAGGTGCCCCTGGAGTTGCCATTGATTAAGGTAGACAAGAATGAAGAAGGAACAGATTTGGGAGAGAGATCAGAGCTCAATTTTGGACATGTTAAATCTAAGATAGCTATTAGATGCCCAAGTAGTAAGTAGTTAGACATATGGGCCTAGAGGTCAGGGGACAGGTCCAGACTGGAGATAGAAATATGAGAGTTGTCGGCATACAGATCGTTATTTAAAACCATGAGACTAAATGAAATCACTAAGGAAGTAAATGAAGATGAAAAGAGGTCTAAGAACTGAGTCTGGAGCTATGAGGAAGCATCAGCAAAGAAGATTAAAAAGGAATAGTGAGATAGAAGGAAAACTAAGATGGTAAAATGCCTGAAAGCTAAGATAAAATTTTTCAAGAAATTAGGAGGGCTCAACTGGCCAAGTCTCACTTGCTGGTAGGGCAAATGAGATGAAGACTGAGAACTGACTAGATGTCACAACGTGGAAGTCATACCAAGCTTTTTAAGGACAGTTTCAGAGGAGTGGTAGGCCAGGAGCATCATTGGAGTACATTTAAAAGAGGTTGGGAAGAAAAATTGTAGAGTAAACATAAGTCTTCCAAGGATGTTTCTGTGGAGAGAAGGAGAGAGTAGGAGCACTAGCTGGCGAGGGAGCGGTGGGAACAAGAATGTGTTTTGTTTTAAATATGAGAGAAAGAACCTTATATTTGTATGCAGATGGAAAGATTCAGTAGAGAAGGAAATACTGATAATGCAGGAGAAAGAGGAGAGAATTTTTGAGGTATTTTTAAGTGATTGATCTTTGCCAGAAATATAACAATAGGAGAGAAGCCAAAATAAGAGGACACAAATACAGTTAAATGAAGAGAGGTGGTGGTATCTTGTAGAAGTTCTCTCCAGATTGCTTAGTGAAAAGACTAAGACTTATCAGCAGAGAGTGAAGACGGAAGAATAGGTGTTGGATAATTGAGTGGAAAAGAAAAAGTGTGAAATTATTTTCTAGGACAGAATCAGCAAACCACAGCCTGTAGGCCAAATCCAATCCATTATCTGTTTTTAGAAGGCCCATGAGTTAAAAATTTGTTCTACATCCTTAAATAGTTGGAGGGAGAGGGGCGGAACTAAAGAAGAATAATATTTCATGGCCTGTGAAAAGTGTTTTTAATTCAAATTTCAGTGTCTATAAATAGTTTTATTGGAACACAATTATGCTTATTATTTACATATTCTCTATGGTTGCTTTAGGTCCACACCAGAGTTAAGTAGTTGCAACAAAGACTGTAGGGCCAGCAGAACCTAAAATATTAATTGGCTGTCCCTTTACAGAAAGTGTCAACATATGGTCTAGAAAAACAGAAGAGAGAATGGCTGTGTGGGTACAGGTGTAGAGAGAGAGAGAGGGCTGAGATTTGTGTTTACCTGGGGTTATGGTTCAGCCAAGTGGTCTAATGAAGTAAGTAGGGAACAGAAAGTTAAAGGTGAGTGCAAAAGAATGATGATAATTATTGACCATGGAATACAGGCTGAATAAAGAGGAAGGTGAAACATAAAGAAAGTTAGAGACCGTAAGAATTGAGAGTCCTGGTGGAGTTAAAGGATTTTCGAAGTTGGGAGTGAGCTTAAAAGATAGGAAATAGCTGGGGTGCCTGGGTGGCTCAGTAGGGTAAGTGTCTGACTCTTGATCTCAAGGTCATGATCTCAGGGTCTTGAATTCAAGCCCCTATAATTAATTCATTAGGAAATAGTAGTAGGCTGAGTGTGGCTGTTTCAAATTGAGATTTGGAGCGAATATAGTTACCAATAAGGACAAGGTTTAAGATTTTCCCACAAGAAGGACAGAGTGACACAGAGGATTTAGTTTCTGGTCTTCAGCAAAGCCTAGCATCTAACCATAATGAAAGTGGACTCTGGAGATGACAGGAGGCCCTTCTGTTATGGCATTTCTACCACCTCACTCTGGTGGTCTTACACTGCTGCACAGGCTTCATCAACAATGAAAATTTGCTTCTTGCCCTTATAATACTGGAAAACATATCAAACAACATACATTTGCCTCATAGAAATCAATTTTACTGTGAGTTTCTTATGCAGTACAGAACTAGACATGTTAGAATTTATTGTAGGGGTATGCAGTTCAGAGATGGGAAACGTAGAAATGTAACATATGATCCTTTGCTACTCGTGCATGAATTTGCACTTTGGCGTAGTACTTCCAAATACAGTAAAGCAAATGAATAGAAATATACAGAAACTAGAGGTTTCTTCTGCACTAATAACTTTAATGCTGACATTTAGGAGAATATTTGAAATCCTTACTTGATTCCACCTCTGTGTTAATAGATTATTTCATTGGAGTGCGGCCAGTGCTCGGATAGAGTGCTAGGATGCTCGTGCAGGGGCTCTTCCCTGGCCCAGAAAGAGGAAAAAGAGAAGTCCTAGAGATGACACCTGGGCTGAATCTCAAACATGAGCAGGAGTTTAACCAGATAAAGAAAGTGGGGCAGGGAAGAGGAATGTTCCAGATAGAGGGAATCACATAAGTACATGTTAGGACACATAAAATGACTTGAGGTATTACAAACAGTTTGCTCTCATTAATATATTAAAAAGAAGATATGGTGTGTTGTGTTTAGAGGTTTGGCTCTATCCTGAGGACATGAAAATGTCATGAAAGGGTTTTGAACAGGGAGTGACTGGTAAAGAGTAGGACTTCAAAGCTATTAATCTTAATTATTTGCTTCCTAAATATTTTTTAGTTCTAACCTGGTCATTGTGATCATTTAGGAGACAGTTGCAGTAGTATGAGCAAGAGATAGTGAAGACCTGAAGTAGAATAGTAAAGATGACGGAGAGAGAATGACCGCAGAAATACTAGGGGGGCGCCTGGGTGGCTCAGTGGGTTAAAGCCGCTGCCTTCAGCTTAGGTCATGATCCCAGGGTTCTGGGATCGAGCCCCGAATCAGGCTCTCTGCTCAGCGGGAAGCCTGCTTCCTCTCCTCTCTCTGCCTGCCTCTCTGCCTACTTGTGATCTCTGTCTGTCAAATAAATAAATAAAATCTAAAAAAAATATATTAGGGAATAAAATGGGCAGGACTTGGTAAGGTGATGGTATCTGTGAAGATTGAAAGAAAGGGAGGAGTCAGGTTTTTTAGTATATCTCCTTTTTGACCAATACAGGAGTTAAATGTTTATCTTCTCAGGTCCTAGAAAGGGAGGAGACTACTGCTTCATGTTGAGAACTAAGGCAGTGGGGAGGGGGCTTTCCATAACCCTCCTTGAGAGAGAAATACACATGTCTCCTTACCCACCATACTAGTGGTCTTTAAACTAGTCGTCAGAACCCTTTATCCTAACAAAATCTTATTTTTTTTTAAGATTTTATTTATTTATTTGATAGAGACATACAGTGAGAGAGGGAACACAAGCAGGGGGAGTGCGGGAGGGAGAAGCAGGCTTCCCCCTGAGCAGGGAACCCGATGCGGGGCTCGATCCCAGGACCCGGGGATCATGACCTGAGCCAAAGGCAGACACTTAAGAACTGAGACAGGCGCCCCCAAAATCTTTTTTTTTTTTTAAGAATTTATTTATTTGAGAGAGAGAGAGACCACGACAGCAGCGGAGGTGGAGCAGAGGGAGGGGGGGAGGGAAAGACTCTCAGTAGAGGGGAAGAGTCTGCTGATGCGGGGCTCGATCTCGTGACCCTGAGATCATGACCTGAGCCAAAATCAAGAGTCAGATGTTTAACCATCTGAGCCACCGGTGCCTCCAAACAAGATCTTATTATGCGAAACCTCTGATACAACATCTAAAACAGGGGCGCCTGGGTGGCTCAATAGGTTAAGTGTCTGCCTTTGGTTCAGGTCATGATCCCAGAGTCCTGGGATCAAGCCCCGTGTCAGGCTCTCTGCTCAGTGGAAGAAGCTACTTCCACCTTTCCGTCTGCCCCTCCCCTGCTCGTGCTATCTCTCTCTCTCTCTCTCTCTCTCTTTCTCTCTCTCTCTCTCTCTTTCTCAATTGCTCTCACTCTATCTCAGATAAATAAATAACATTAAAAAAAAAATACAGCTATAACAGAGGTGAAGGGACCTGAGACACCTCCACAGAGCCCCTACAACTCTGCAGTTTGAACAGCACTGTTCTAGAATGAATACAGCTGAAACTACCCCTGCCTCCACTGGCCTGAGCCTCAAATTAAATCAGTTATCAGGGACCCCTACAGTTCATGGGTCCAGAAAGTAGTGGTATCTGCCTCCAACTATGGCAATGCACTTGCTTTAGAAATGGTTTCCTCTTGGGGCGCCTGGGTGGCTCAGTGGCTTAAAGCCTCTGCCTTCGGCTCAGGTCATGATCCCAGGGTCCTGGGATCGAGCCCCACATCAGGCTATCCACTCAGCAGGGAGCCTGTTTCCTCCTCTCTCGCTCTGTCTGCCTCTCTGCCTACTTGTGATCTCTGTCTGTAAAATAAATAAAGTCTTTAAAAAAAAAAAAGAAAGAAATGGTTTCCTCTTGAGGCATGTTTGAGTATAGGAAAGGTAAAATTGATGAAGTGGAGTTACCACCTTGATCAGTCTTAATTATCTTGCCACACTATGAACAGGATCAGGATGAAGGAGAGGGAGTACCAGTCTAGTAGTCCCGCGGTTTGCCACTTGCTAGCCATATGCAGTTTGCCACTCACTAGCCGTATGACCTTGGACCATCCCTGAACCACTTCTCCTTTGGTTTCCTGGCCTATTAAATGAAGACTGGGTGATCTCTGAGGCCCCTTCTAGTTCTAAAATTCTATTAACTTGAAATAACCAGCGTTTTGGAAAAAGGCTTTTGATTAAAAATCCAGTCTCAGAGATTAGTCCCTGCCAGTAAGAAATGACCTGAAAGCCCTGTGGGAGGGAGTGGAGGTAAAGGAGCCTTTGGTATTTATAAATCCGTTTTCATCATTCTGTAGCTAGACATACCACACTTTTGATAGTTTTAGTGGGAATTTTCCAGTATTTGGGGGATGTTGAGCTTTAGCCATACAAACACAGTGATAATGAGTAAGTAAGTGCCTCTGACCAGCTGGGACCAGGGAAACATATGGGAAGCAAAAGTACTAATAGTTTGATGACATTGTTTTGTAAGATGTTGAGAGTAGACCCCACCTCTGTTACATAGAGTGCACCATTTCTCTGCCACTGAGCTTTAGATAAGGCAGACCCTTCTCTTCCCTGGAGCTTTGCTGATACAGTAGTAAGAAGTAGCTGCAGAATAGATTACTGCTCAACTGAGTGGCTTAAAAAAAAAAACAAAACAGAAACATTTATTACCTCCCAGTTTCTGTGGGTCAGGAATTCAGGAGCAGCAGAGCTGGGTGTCTCTGGTGTGGAGTCTCTCATGAAGTCACTGCCAAGATGTTGGCTCAGGCCGTAATCCTCTGAAGAAGGTTGACTGGGCTCAAGGATCCACTTCCAAGCCCACTCGCGTGGCTGTTGGCAAGAAGTCTCATTTCCTTGTCACATCAGCTTCTTCGCAGGGCTGCTTGAATATCCTCATGACTTTGGTAGCTGACTTTCCCCAGAGCAAGTAATTCAAGAGAGGTGGCAAAACACAAGCTACAGTGTCTTCTGTGACTTAGTAGCAGAAGTCATTCTGCCACCATTTGGAAGAAGGAAGACAGTAAGTACAGCCTACACTCAAGGAAAGGGAAACTAGGCTCCCTCAAAGAGAAGTGTCAGAATTTGTGGACAAATTGTAGACGTGCACAGCTGGCTTTGGCACTAGTTTTCCAACTGAGGTGGTATCAGGAACAGGCTTTTCTCAAGAGTATGCCTGGTTAGTTAACAACTTAGTTCTGACTCATAAACTGGTTCTAGAAGCTAAGTAACTATTGCTCTTCCTCGTCCTCCCCCCCGCCCCCGAAAATACACAACAGTTTTTAAGGAACTGAATGAAGAGGGAAATTCAGACATGTGAGTTAATGTATTCAGCAAACATTGACTAGATATGACCATGTTCAGGGATGGAAAGCAAGCATATACTTTGAGGGATTCATACTAGGAACGATGGACAAAAAAGCGGAAGAGAAAAGGACAGATACAATATCGTATGATACATATGGTTGAGGTTAACGTGGGGTAATTGGGTGCATAGACAAGGGGCACCTTACCAAGACTTGGATGTCAGGGAGTCAGAGAAGCTTTCTGGAAACAGTGACTCTTAGGTAAGGCCCTCTACTTGCCACAGGACTCAGACACAGGTTTATGGCCCTTTGTAGGGAACGACCTCACTGTTCTTTTTACCTTACAGAATGTTGCTGAGGCACAGTGCATTGCCAACCAAGTTCAGCTCTTCTATGCCACCGACCGGAAGGAGACCTATGGATTAGTGGAGACCTTTAACTTCAGACCAAATGAGTTCAAGTACATGTCTGTCATTGCTGAATTGGAGCAGAGTGGACTTGGAGCAGAACTGAAATGTGCCCAGAACCAGGATAAGACTTAGAGCTATGAGGGCTGGCTTACAGAGTCTGCTTAGCCCTGATAGTTTTCTGCAGCCCACCTGGCCCCTTGAACTTTTGGGAGCTTAGCAGGTGTAAGGAGCAGTCTCTGATGGGTTGCCTTGTAGGCTTATCGCAAGAAGTAATCGTGGAGGTGAGCCCTATTACTTGATATTCAGGAATGAATGTACCCAAACATTCTGATAATTATATCCCAGCATACTTAAGCCTTCCTTTCTAAGTGTTTGAGGTCATAACCAGAGAGAGCTAAGGATCCACAGGATGGTGACTTTACACAGTATAATAGTGCTGTGTATCCCTTTGACCTCATAGTTCCCAAATGATTAGTTCTTCATATTTATAAATTTGTGACAGGGTAGTAAGCTTGAAGACCTGCTATAATTTGATGTGGACTTTGCATACTCTTCCTGTGTGCCCCTTGGCTGGCCAAAGGTATAGCCCAAATATCCTGTTTAGACTCTAGAATGACCAAATATTGCCATCAAGATTCAGACTTCATCTAGATGTCTCCAGAGTTGCCTTTCTTGGAGCTGGTTTGGAGGGTCAGTAGATTTCAGGTATAGTGAAACACAAAAGTACAGTGCCTGTGCATTTCTAAACCATAGTTTGTTACACCTGCTCCTCTAACTTTGCCTATTAGAAGCTGTGTATCTGGAGAGGGTGAATCAGCTCAGTGTAAATAAATCAACACTTTTGAAAGGAGAGGAACCATCCCGATTTGCATGTTGTGTTTTATTTCATTTGTTTTAAACAACTCTAAGCCATGCCAGTACTATATGAAAAAGTAAGTGGAAGCAAATGTTCCCATATTGGGTATGGGGAAAATGTAGCAATAAAATAAAGTCTGGCTTACAGTCTTTTTACACCAAACAGTGAAATCTAACCTATGTGCTATCCTTGGTGTCAGTGTAAATCTCATCTTTGGACTCAGCAGTTGCTTGAAATGCGAAAAATAAGAAAGGTATTCTCTAGCACTGGAAACTCACATTTGGTTTGTAGTGTCACTGCTGTGGCTCCAGGCTCAGCGCTAGAAGAGGGCAGTGGTTACACACCAGCCTTCTGAATCTGAGGTCCCAGGGCCCCCCCAGTATTGTTGTCATCCCCCTTTACTATGTGTTTCCTTTTCTTGACCTGGCGTGCCCCACTTTGCTGCTCCTGCCTGAGGTCTGCTTGTGTGACCCCGAATTGGTAAGTGGGAAGGTAACCAGTACTTGCAGCCTGTGTGTTTGTATATTTTCTTTATTACAGAAGTTTGCTTATAGGTTGGACCTGTCCCCAAGCTCTTTAGATGGGCTTGGACTTTGCATTATTTCCTGAACTATGTTGATTTTGTCATACTTCTGAGTCTGCATAGAAAGAGATATTGTTTGTTTAACCTAGAATTGCTGCTACCCTTTCACAGTTTCTCTAAAGGCTGAACTGTTCCTAATGCAAATTCTGGACCTGCCTCTAGTTCTGACAGTTCCTTTTTTGAGAAACTTGATTCTGTATGTTTTGATCTTTGACATTGGGTGGAGTTGCCTTTGTGGGTATCCAGTTATGTTTGCCTTGCCTTCAGATAGACCCAGTTCTTAGCCATAGTACACTTTATAACATCTCCACCAGAGGTGGAAAAGAGATAAGAATTGGCTGCTCATTCCTCCCAGCTTTGCCCTAGATCCCCACTTGCCAGAAAGGGATATATACATGGACAGTTACATTGGACATGATCAAAATGCCATCTGGCTATTCTTTATATTTACCTGGTACAATCTGGCAAAGAACAAAAGAAAATTGTTAACAGTCGGTAAATTTGTACCCAGGTGCAACATGATATAGAAAGTGGACAAGCTTGAGTTAAATGAATCTGGGTTCAGATGTCAGTGTTAGGTTTCATTGGCTGTATGCTGTTGAACAAATTACTTAAACCCTCTGATTCTGTTTCTCTGTCTATAAAATGTGGATAATATCTACCTCATAGGATTATGGTGAGAATTAAATAGGCTTATACATACACTATGGTAGAGCTTAATAAATGTAAACACCCTTCCTCTTTTCTAATCCCCCTCCTCTCTTTAAAGACCAACACAAATTAGCATTTCAGACATGCAGATCATTCTCCATTGCCGTGTCAAGAGCAAACCTTATCTCACAAGTTCTCAAACTTTAAATTGCAGTAGAATTACCTAGAGCACTTTATTCTCCTGTCCCTCAACCTGCTGGATCATAATCTTTGCCAGAGGTGCTGGGAATCTGCATTTAATATGTGCTCCAGATGATTCGCGTGTAGGTCATTCACCAGTCACACGTTGAGAACCATTGCCTTGTCTCTTCGTCACGAAAAATCTCTCTTTCCTATGGACATTAGACTTACGACTGGTTCCTTTGCTCTTGCTGCCCATAGTGTTCTCCCTTTGCATACTTTCCAGTATAAGTATGTGTGTATGTATCTTTTCCCCCACTAGACTGTGAGCTCCTTGAGGGCCAGGGTTTATCTCCATTCCCAGTGCCAAGGACATGGCCTGGAACATAGAAGATACTCAGTTGTTTGTTGACTAAATAAATGACATGGATTTTAGCCAAAACATTATCTTGTTATGTATATGTTTATGTACCTATATTTAAATACTCTGAATTTAAGAGAATCTCTCAAGACACGTAGATTGGAACTTACTAAGTAGTAATGTTTGCAAGCCAAGATGCCAGCTTATACACAGTCTGTGTATCTTACCAATTCCCTGGCATGACCTTGGCAGGCTGTGGGCTCAGGGCAGTTCAGCGGGCTCAGGGCAGTTCAGCAGTCCCTCACAGAGCACTTGCTCCAGCCGCCATGTTAGGTGCTGACACGGGGAGATGGAGAAGATGATCCCTGCTCTCCGGGTCTGTTCCGGCCACTGCCTGTGTCTCTCTTCCCTCAGGCCTCAGGTCTGGCACTTGGCCATAGTTTGCCTTGTCCGTTCTCAGGAAGTTTATGCCGCTGCTTCTTTCCTCTAACAGTTTGGAAGCAGGAACTACATGTTCTGGGTTTTTTTGCAGTCTCCACAATGCTGATCTCTTACTCAGTCTTGGAGAAGAGGTATAAATGCCCACCCCCAGCCATTTGGTTTAGCATTGATTCAGCAGTTATTAATATTTATTGAGCACCTATTCTATGCCAAGCATAGTTATAGGAAACCAGTGACTGCAGCAACAAATAGGACAAATAAGGCCCCTGTTTTTGCAGAACTTTTATCCCTTGTGGAGAGGATAAAGGAATAAACCAATAAGATTATTTCAAATACTGGCAGTGCTATGAAAATAAAAAAAATAGTGTGCTAGAATGTGGAGTGGAAGCAATAACTTAGTGGTCAGGAGAGTGGTGTCTGCAGAGGTGAGAGCTGCTACATGAGTTGAGGAAAAGTGCCAGGTAGAAAGAACGGCAAGTGCTGAGGCCTTTGCAGCAGGGCCTGGCTAAGCATGAGTGTTTCTGGGCTCAGATTTCAAGGTTCCTTCCTTTCCCTGGAGGAGCTCACAGTTCAGCGGGCAAGACACTGACATGAATAATTACAGTATAAGACAGTGGACCAGTGCCATCTCAGAAGAGGGGCAAAGAGGGCTCAAGAACGCTACTGGGTACTGTGGGGAGATGCACATCTTCCCGGACCATGGCACCCACCATGAAGTGCTTATGGTTCTAAAAGAGAGTAACAGGTAGATGATATCAAAGTTTCAAAGACTATATGCTCCGTGCAAAGAGGTCCAGTGAGTTCAGAGCTGGCCTTATAGTCTATACCCATTAACAGTAACCACTAGCACTGATTATCGGAAACTCACCAAGTGCCAGACACTGTGTAAGCCCTTTGCATGAGTTAGATCTGCCCTTCTCACAAGCCTGTGAGATCAGTAGAACCTGCTGGTTGGTGAGATGCATGGCTGCTCTCTGTGCACCAGCCCTGACCTCCTCTACTTCCAGCTCAGAAAAGACGGTAGTTAGTTACGCCTAAGCCTAGCCCCAGCAGCCAGCTCAGGCCCTGAGAAGTCATGGGGGTTCTTGAATCAGCCCTTGCTCTGAGACACAGGTTTGCCAGTTTTTCCTGCTGTCAACTAAAGAACAAAATGCATGTGTTAGACATTCCTGATTTCTCCAAACCTTATTTCCAAAGGCATCGTGTCCTAACCAAGGAGAACTTGTTTTGGGTTGTTTTGTTCTGCCCATAGCACTTTGGTCTTGGCAGTTCTCCTAATGTGGCAGGTTGGTGGCAGCATTTTTATCCCTGTTCTGCTGAAGGAGAGACTTGGTACACAAAAAGGGAAGAGATGACTGAAAGGTCACGCCTGCATCAGGAGCCAAGCCAGGAATAGAAGGCGACTGTCCATGCTCCAGGCTTAATGGTGTCATTTGTGACATCCAGTGAGCCGACTCATCACTTGCGTAGGACCATCTCTGAGCTCTGTGGACCGCAGGAGCTGGAAGCTGTGAGAAAAATTGGTTCAAACCATTATGAATCCTCCCAGGCTCCCCTGAGCTCTCAGAACCAAGTCCCTTTCCATCAGCTCCCAGGACAAAGGAACTTCAAGATCTGGTCAGCTTCTGCAGGCCCCTCTCGGGCTGGGCCCCGACGTACTCCCTTAGCTCCAGTCATTCTGGATGAGCGGCAGTTCCCAAAATACCCCGTGCTCTTCTCACCTTTGTGCTGGTCTTTTAGGATGTGTCTGCCGGCCTCAAATGCCATTCCCTCTTCATCAGGTTAATTCTTACATGCCTTTCAAAGCTCCCTGGAAGCATCCAGAGCCGGCCTGACACCTGCCCTCCTCCCTGCTGCCCTCTGTGCCTCCTCAGTGCTTCCCAGCACATCACATGGTCCTTGTGCTTCCCCAGCATTTCGTGCTTGGTGTTTACAAGGCTATTGCTTCCATAGATTGGACACTTTTTGGAGACAGGGATCATATCTTAACTGGACGTTATCTTCCCGGGGTCCAGTGTGAAGCTTACACAGAGAGATACCAGTGAATGTGGATTAAATTTGTCTTAGATGACTACTCAACTCAGGCCATCTGCATCCATAAACATCCCCCACACCATGAGATCTAGCCTTAGCAAAACATACTGTGATATGTCCCAGCCCAGGTAGTGGGCATTTTGCTTGCTCTTATTACAGAGGCTGCACGTAGAAAACAAAACCACTGGGCCATCAGAGAAGGCAACCAGGTTCAGGGTATATAAGCAGGAGAAACTGAGAGACAATGTCCAAACTTTTGGAGCAAGATAATTATTTTAAAGCATGTTCAAGCTCCTATCTTGGCTTACTAAATCTTAATGGTACAAAAGACTTAGAGACTGTCCAGTTGCTAGTTTGCAACACTGCTTCAGGGAATGCCAACAGTTCCTTAGAGATGGGGCTTCCGGAAGCCTGGTCCTTATTACCCCTAACTCAACCAAAGAAGCAGTGTTTTATTTGCTGGGCTTCCCCTAAGCTGTCATTCGAAAAAACAATTTCTCCAAGAAAGACTGAAAAACCGTGGTCTAGTTAAACCTCCCACCATGACAGCAGCCCTCTCTACAATATCCCCTAGCCACCAGGCAACTATTTGGAAACTTCCAGGGCCTAGGAGCTGTCCACCTGCTAGCTGGTCTGAGCCCTGCTGAGATAGCTCTGAGTGATGACAAGTTCTTCTGTACCCTGCACTGAGACCTAGCCACCCCTCACTCCTTATCTCACTGGCTTTGTTCTGCCCACCATAGCTGGAGGCCCCCAGAAAAGTCTGTTCACTTTTCTACCTCACAGCCTGTCCTGCTGACGTATAGCAACAGCTCTCAAGTTGCCTTGAAGTCTTTGCAGCAGATTAAACCACCTTCTGTCTTTCCTTATATGAGTCAAAATCCCCGCCCCTGCTTATGCAAAGTCGAACCCACCAGTGTCTGCCTCACACTGGGGCCTGGAGCTGAGCCTAAGGTGATCTTGTAGGGTAACAGAGTGTGGATTTAGGGTGGCAGTCCTTTGGGAGTTGCCACGGCCTATCTGGCAGTCATCTCCCCACATTGCTGCCACTCACCAAGGTCACCTTTCTGACCCCTCCACCTTGTCCTTTTCTCACTTTTATCCCCACTTCCATCCTCCACTGTCTCCCCATGATCTGCTGTCAAACATGGCTTTTCCCATCTGCAACTCTTGACTTCAAGGCTTCTATACATATCCCTATTTCTCATCTGGCTGGTTGCAGGCCAGTGTTCCCAAAACATCTTGACTTGAATCTTGACTCTTTTGCCCAGCACCTGTGTCCCTCTTAACGTGTGGTACTCACTTTTGCTTGGTCTTCTACCTCTGCAATGGCAGTGATCAGGTGTACCCTCAAGTGTTTCACTTAACCTCCCCCGCCCCAATAAAATCCTTGCTTTGGTTTGCAATATCACCACTGGGTCATTTTTTGCTTTTGGTCCACTGTGATCCCCATATCACTTTTGCTCTTGTTGTTATTATTCCTACATTTACTGCGTGGCATGAATTCCTGTCTTGCATTCATATTTCTTCAACCCACATTTATTCTCCCATGTTGACCTCCCTCTGGCATGGTGGGAAGTAGCTGACAGATCTTGTATTTTTCAGGGAAAGAGAGGGAGCAGAGAGGGGTTTTGCTGAGCCTCGCTTGGTACACGACTCCCAGGAGACTCTTGAGATGTTTGCTTCCACTACTTAAGTTTCTTCCATTTGATCTTTTTCAACAATACTATCAGGGTAATATTACTCCCATTTTACAAATGAGGACATTGAGAAGACAGCATCAGAGACCTAAAGAGTAAGGTATAAATTAGAATCCCAGATCTGCCTTTGGATAAGTTACCCAGTCTCTCTGAGCCTTTGTGTTCTCATCTGTAAATTAAAAAAAAAAAAAAAAAAAAGTCCTATCTCAAAAGAACGGATTAAATCATATGGCATATATATAGCATTTAGCACTATACTTCACACATTATAAAAGTGCAACATAGTAGCTGCTAGATTAAATACTTCATATTTTCAAAGCACACATCTCCTATAGTGAAGAGGTAGGATCTGCTTTTGGAACACAGATCTACTTCTAGAACATGTACCTACTTCTAAATACAAGTTTCTTTTGTACCATTCTTCCTGCACTATGTTGTCATTTCTAGAAATTCTCTTCCACAGATATGAAGAGGCTTGAGCAACAGTTATCATGCCAGAGAGCATGGCAGGAGGAATTTGGAGATCTCAAGACTGGATTCACAAACTGGCAGGTGGGAGCAAGGAGGGGAAGGCTGGGTTAAGCCCAGTCCAGAGCACACAGGTTAGAATGAGCACTATTTATTTCTTCTGATCACCAGCTGGGTGGACCCAGTGCCCATATTTAGAACAGGGTCAGGAACCAGGTGACTCTTGGAGTTTTGGGCCAAGGTATACCCCATCCCAGGACTCTGGGATCATGACCTGAACCGAAGGCAGACACTTAACTGACTGAGCCACCCAGGTGTCCCAATGGTGGATGGCTTTCCCGAGACCAGGTTCCTCCAGATTACAGACCTTTGTTTTCTTAGCATTAGGTGTAACAGTTTAAAGGTTAAAGAGACCAGAGCCCGTAATTTTCCCACCTGGTTGAGCATCAAAAAACACCTGAAGAACTTGCCAAAGATGTTGATTCTTAGGCCTTAGGCCTCACCATGAAAATATGGATTCTTCTGGTCTGGGGTGAGGCCTGGGAAAAGATTCATTAAAAAAAAAAAAAAAAAAAAAAAATCTCCAGGTAATTCTGAGGCTTGGTCTGATTTGGGAACTCCTGCAATAACTTAGTAATTTTTTCCCTGAAGAAGTCCCCAGACCAGGCGAAATGATTTTCCCAATGTCACACAGTGTGTTGGTAGCAACATTCCTTCTCTCTCCTTGTTGCAAATTTTCTCTCCACTTTGGTTCTAGGCAGCCCACCTGTAAAATATCTGAGAAACAAGGGTTTGTTTATTGTCTGCCTTTATGCAGTATTTCTGTATTTCTTCCTAGCATGTCCCTAGCATGTTTATTATCTGCCTTTATGCAGTATTTCTGTATTTCTTTCTAGCATGTCCCAGGTAAGGACTTTGAAGGATAACAGAGAAAAGCAGAGGCCTTCCCAGACTCTCGGAGTCCACACGGCTTCCCTGTCTGATTGTAAGAGCTAAGAATTCCCCAGTTTATGACGCCTGGAGCCAAATGCTGGATTATCTGTGCCCAGCCCCTGTAGCTGCGCAGAGAATTGTATGTTGCCTGGGCAGGCCAAAGCTCTCCATCCATCCTGTGCACATTTGCTCTTGCCTGTGGTGAGGGAGCAGAGGCGGATGATGTATGGAAGCTGGGCAGGCATGGGGGATGGATGGGAACTCAGCTGTGGAGCTTGGCTGAGAGACTCACACCCCATTGGAGCTGGGATTGATTGACTGGAACTTTCTCGCCCTTTTCAGTTTATCTCAGGCCAGCAGCCTGCTCTGGGTCCTCTGATCGCCCCTGTGGAGAGGGAATTGCTGTCAAGGTCAGGGAAGCTGGGTATCTCAGTGGCGGTCTACCATGTACCTTCTTCCCAGAGGCAGAGACCCTCCACTCTAGAAACCAAGTGACCCTCAGATAGCTTTCTGTTCCTGAACCCCTTCTCTCTGTGCTTGGATTCCTTCTTGTGTCTTTCTCCTTTTCTACCTGCAGCTCACCCTGACAACTTTCTTTCTTAGATGCCATCTGTAGAATGTATGGAATATGACCTGTACTAGCAGATTTTGCAAGGGTATCAAAAGAATGAGCGAGAACTCTAAGGTGGTGTCAAGGTTACTGAGGATGATGGGTGAACTTAATGCTGTTAACTGCTTTGACATGGATCCAGGTACAGGTGTCTGTTATCATCTACTTTCCCAGGAGACCATTTTTAGAAAAGTGTGTAGCCCCCTTTCAAGCTGATTGGTTCTCCTTTCCCTGACTTAGCGGGTGGGCCATATGAGATAGCTGTTAAACTGTGCATCTGCTAAGTGCTCAGCGTGGGGTGGGGGTTGGGGGGAGGGAGGGGGAGATGGGGTGGACCCATGACTGGAATTCAGAGGCTTCCGTTTGAGTTCACCTTTTGGAGCCAGTCCTAGCCACCCGGGGTTGTTACAGGACTCAAAAGTGACCAGAGTGGTGAGAGCACTTTGTAAACCAAAACGTACCTTACAACTGTCAGTTGTTGCTACAGGGACCCAGGGGAGGAGGTAAAATAAGTAACAGCCCACTTTTTCAGGGTTTCCTGTCCAAAGGGGAAGACGTCTCATGGGCCTCACCAGGGAGCGGATCTGCAGAGCACTAAGAACTTTCTGTGCCAAGGGCTCCCCCATGAGGAGGATTGGTTCCAGGCAGCTGGTGTCATGGAAGGAGACTCCCCTGGAAGAGAAGAGCACACCCTGATTTCCCTTTGCCTTGGGCAAAGCTGCACTCCTCCAGTTGCTTCTTGAAAAGCCCTAAACACAACACCGCCCCAACTCACACCCCACCCCGCTGAGCTGGAGGACAACTTCGGGAAGTCACAAGCCGTGCTGGCTGCGGAACTCAAGCTGTACAGAGGCGGCCCCCACCCACTGCCTGACCACTTGGCTTTCTGGCTGGGAGGGACTGCAGTGTTCCCTCCTCCTGGGAAATGAAGCCAAGATGGGGACATCGGGGTTCTCCCAGAGAGAACTATAAGGCAAGAGTGCGGCGTGTCATCCTAACATGTCCAGTGCCTTCTTTCCTCCTTGGTATAACTTCTTTTTCTCTTGTCCATGCCTCCGTCCCTCCCTGTAGAGGGAAGGACAATTTAACAGCTCTAGAGAGAAAAACCTCCCTCCCTCCCAGGGTCAATGAGAAGAAGGAATAAGAAAATGCATCTCAAGCACAGGTATATAAAAGGCTTTTATTGTCCTTATTTATCTTTGGGTCCATCCCTTTCATTCCCCGTGCCTCATTTTCCCCATTTATTCTGAGGAAGTTAAATGAAGTGATGATAGTCACTGGACCCTTCCCCTTTAAGAGCCAACCCTTTTATGACCTACTGCATGTAATGATCTTCTGTAGCCTCAGGTTTTTTGTTTTGTTTTGTTTCAAAGTAAGCTCTATACCTAGAGTAGGGCTTGAACTCACCACCCTGAGATCAAGAGTCACATGCTCTACTGAGCCAGCCAGATGCCCCAGTGCAGCCTCAGTTTTATGAGCTGTGAAGTGGGATACCTGGGCCTAGTGGAAAATCCTTAGAAGACTGAGGCTTTTATCATCACCCACAAAGCAAGGACAAGGTCTGCGTGAGGGCCACGTACAGTGCCTGCCATCTAGTGACCCTTCCGTAAATAAATGAAGGAGTAAATGAACAAATGAACCAGATAGGCATACTGTTTTCACTCCACACACTGTCTCCACAAGATGTTGAAGCTATACTTACTTACTACCATTATTACTAGAAGACATCACCCTACCCTCTGAGAGGCCCTCCAGCTTTACCCCCCTACCCCCGCCAGAGGTGATACAGGGAACAGGAAGAGGTGGTCTTACTCTGTTTGGGCTGCTGTAACAGAATGCCATAGACTGCGTGGCGACAGACATGTATCTTTCACAGTTCTGGAGGCTGGGCAGTCAAAGTCAAGACGTACACAGTTTCAGTGTCTGGTGAGGACCTGCTTCCTAGCTCACAGATGGCCATTTTTTTTGCTGTATCCGCACATGGTAGAAGAGGCAAGGGTATTCTGTAGAGTCTCTTTGGTAAGGTCACTAATCTCATTCCTGAGTGCTCCATCCTCATGGCCTCGTGACCTCCCAAAGGCCCCACCTCCAAATACCATCATACTGGGGATTAGGTTTCAACATATGAATTTGCAGGGGAGGGATATAAGCATTCAGTCTCTAGCAGATGTTCTCAAACCTCAGTCTTCTGAATGAACATCACTGGGGAGCTTGCTAAGTAGCAGATTCCGGAACCCATTCCAGAGATCATGAAACAAAATCGCTGTGAGAGATGCCTAGAAACCTCTTTTAAACTTACTGTTAACAACTTTCTTATTATTGTTAATAAGTAAATACTTATTTTTTTTAAGATTTTATTTATTTATTTGACAGAGAGAGATCACAAGTAGACAGAGAGGCAGGCAGAGAGAGAGAGGGAAGCAGGCTCCGGGCCGAGCAGAGAGCCTGATGCAGGACTCGATCCCAGGACCCTGAGATCATGACCGGAGCTGAAGGCAGCGGCTTAACCCACTGAGCCACCCAGGCGCCCCAGTAAATACTTATTATTTAAGATATTTATTATTTAAGTAATACATATTATTATCAAGCTTACTTCTTATTGTTAATAAGTTTCAACTTATTATTGAAGTATTAAAATGTATACAGAAATAGTGCCAACAGTGTGATAAATCCCAAGTCCCTGTGACTCAGCATAAAAATTTTTCAACACATAACAATCTGGTTTCATATATACCCTCACCCACTTTCCCTCCAAATCCTGGACGTCATATTGTTTCATCCATACATACTTCTGTTTATATTTCTAAAAGACAAGTACTTAAAAAAAATCCTAAAGTAAGTAACAACAATTCCTTAATATTATCAAAAGTACAGTCATCCAAATTTCCTCAACTGTTTCATAACATTTTTTATAGTTTTATAGTTTTATATATTTGTTCATATCACGATCCAGAGAAGATCCATACCTTGCAACTGATAAGAATTTTGGTCACTTTTTTAAAAAAAAAAAATTTTTTTAACAATTTTGGACCACATAGGAGTTGCAAAAATGATAGTGTTCTCATGTACCCATCCCTCAGGTTCCCCAAGTGACAACATCGTACATAATCACACTAAGGGTCACAACCAGGAAACTGACATTAGTATAATGTTATTAAAACTATAGATGAGCAGCCGACTCTTGGTTTTGCCTCAGGTCTTGATCTTAGGATCCTGAGCTCCAGCCCTTGTCTGGCTCCATGCTCAGCGTGCAGTTTGCTTGATATTCTCTCCCTCTGCACCTCCCATCCCCCTCTCAAATAAAATAAATAAAATCTTAGTATATGTGCTGCCGAAGCGAGCACTAAAATAAATAAAATCTTAAAAAAAAAAAACAAAACTACAGACTTTATGTGGATTTCACCAGTTTTTATATCCCCTCCTTTTTCTTTTTCTTTTTCTTTTTTTTTTTTGTATATATTTCTATGAAACTTTACAACATGTATAGGTTTATGGACCCATAATCAGGACACAGACTTGTGACCCAGAGAAAGCCCCTGTACCCTGTCTTTATAGTCACACTCTCCTCCCCAACCCTAACTCTAGCAACCACTGATCTGCTCTCCACAACTAGGGATGGAGAGAACTTCCTGCGCAGGCTGTGGGGTGGGCTCTATGGAAGGCTGAGCCTGGGACACTGGTGAACAACGCCCCCCCTTTACTTTCACCTCCGCTAACTAACTGGAAACCAACCCCAGTGGTTGGAGGGTGTGCACTTGGGGAGGAGGCAGTGTCTACCAGAGCCCTGTTGGGGGTCAGGGCAGAAAGTGGTGACATTGCCCTAAGGCCTTTCTGCACACACTTTGACTCCTGCTCCAAGGGTGGTTGGGGAGCCTGGAGGGAGGAGCACACTGGAGCACAAGCAGGCTGTGTGGCTGGACAGCTCAGTTGTTCTCCCGTTGCCTGGATCTCTGCCCCCTGCCTCCCAGGACCACAGGGACTAGTGCAGTCCCTCTTCTGTGTATGAGCCTGCTGGATGTTTGAAGGCAGCACACCCCCGCCAAAAGACTGGCGATAGTTTTCTGCAGTTTACCAGGCCTATCACCTCCGACCCTCACAGCTCTTCTGTGGAGCGTGCATTATTGTTGTTTCTATTTTACAGAAGGAGAAATAAATAGACTCGGAGAGAAGAAATATATTGTCCAGAGTCACACAGAATTTTAACCTAAATCCTTTTCAGCCTTGTCTTCCCCTGTCACATTCCCTTGAACCTTGTCTTCCTCAAGCTAAAGGAAGTCAGCTCAATTCCTCTTACTGCCTTGACATATCCCTCACTTTTTCCTCACTGTGCCAGGATGAAAGACTCAGGATGAGAGATCTTGCCTTCTGAGCAGGGAGGGGCAGAAGCCAAAATAGAAGCTTGTTCTTGGGAGAGTGAGGCAAGATGGGCGCCATCAGGCTATAGAAGCTGCCAGATGCCTGGTGGGGTGGGGGAGGGGGATGTAAACAGTAGTTCATTCTGGGAGGAGTGTGCAAATGAGGGGGCTTTCCTGGCACAGGAGGGTGGGGGAGTCCCCAGGGAGAGGTCACTCCATATAGGCAGACTTACTGGGTACAGGCCTATGGGACTAAGAGCAGGAAGTTGGTCCTGAAAAGGCATTTGGAATGGTGTGGCTGGAAGATACTTTGTGGTACAAATGGGGAAAGTAGGTTTTCCCAGACAGAGAGAGGGGCAGAGACTTTCCCAGACACACAGCAGGGCAGGTGCCTAGGTCTAGCCACAACCCAGCTGCCACCCGGAGTTAGATGAGCCGCAGGCTCAGGCTGTGCAATAGAAGAGAGAATGTCCTCACCTTGGTCCTGGATGGCTCCCACCACTCTTCAGAGACAGGGCCTTATTTGAGCCACTTACACTCAGGACACAGTGACAGGGACCAGTGCCTGTCCTGTAGGGTTCCAGCATGCCATCAGAGAGGGCAGGAGTAACCTAAGGTCACACAGCTAATATGTGGTATAGCCAGGACCTCGTCCTCCAGGGTCTGGGTCTTAGTGCCTGCAGAGCCTCCTGGAAGAACACAGTCTCTCTAGCCCAGACTGAGAGCCAGAGGAAGAGGGTACAGATGTTTGAGAGATCTGAGGTCATCTCTGGCTTCTCCCAACTCTTCCATCTGCCTCCCATCCCACCTGCCAGCCTGTCAGCTTGTATTAAGGCAGACACCAGGGAGCTCTGCAGATGAGCTGGGAACTTCTGAAGTGCCTTCAGAATGGATCATTTTCTTTTTCCCACAACCTAAGAGTCTGTGCTTTTCACTCTTCACCAGGCAAACTCCTACCCATCCTATAAAACCCGGCTCAGAGGCACAGCAAATAACCATGTACAAAGCCACAGAGGGAGTCACATCACATTCCAAAGAATCTTACAGACCGTGATCTCCAACCACAATGCAATATAATTAGAAGCCAACAAGAAAAATATAAACCTCCCATAGACTGAGAAACTAAAACCATACTTCCAAATCATCCATGAGTTTAAGAGGAAATGACAATGAAATTTCAAAATATTTAGAACTGAATGATAAGGAAAGCATAAGCAGTTTCTGTTTCCTTTGTGAAGTCACTGTCTCTGGGCCCATGTGCCAAGCATTTATCTTCCGTTGCCTTTCCAGCTACACTCTGTACACTCCACACCCTCCTCCCTCCAGCTCCCTCCAGCTTTAGGCCCCCAAATGCCCACCTCTATGGGCTGCATAGACAGTCCCTGGTCCAGGGCTTCCATCGGATTTACCACCCGTCTTTTGCACCAGGATTGCTCTGAGCTGGGTATGCCGGTGAAACAGGCCGCAGCTCCAGTCAGTAGCCCCCTGCTCATACCTCCCACCTTCACTCCCTCCCAGCACCCCTTCACTAGGGATGACAGCTTCGGCCTGGGGTAGATAGCTAAGGACTGCTCTTGCTAGCCCTTCAGTGATATGCCAACCCTGCGGTTTCCCTGCACCCCGACTCCACCTCTAAATAGTGCTTTCTTTAAACTCTCCCCAAAGGGCCCAATTTGAGTGTTCCATGTGCTTCCTGTGGCTAACCCCACGCACACAAAGTGCTCGCCAGCAGTCCCTAACCATCCTCTCACCGAGATGAGAACACGGTTCTGTGCCGGTTTTGTGATGACTGAGCTCTGACCTTGTGTTATCTCTCTCTGTGTGTTGTCCCTACCACTGACTTGTCGGCACCTGAGGTCAGCAACAGGGTCAGCTTCATCACCTGCTCCTCTTTCAGGTCACAGAAAGGGTATTGATTAGGATAGCAAACAGATGAAGGACTAGATTAGAATTCCTTCTGCATACACGAGAGCATGTAATTATTCACTTCTAGGGGATTTGGGGCAGAGTGAAGACTCAGACATCGGGAAAAAAAAAGAGAGAGAAAATTGGACTTTAGACTGGGGCAAAAAACTAGGTGCTTAACAAAAGAATGAATCTTCAGTTCTATGAGCTGAGATTCCTAGGGATTCAGTCTGTTCTCATGCCATCAAGCAAACAGAAGATCCAAACACAAGAAGAGCCCAGTGGGGACATCAGTACAATAGTAAATGTCTACCCTCCCCCCCACCCTACACCTGCTCACCTTCTGCACCCCTCCAGAGTGACTTCTGTAGCCTGTCTCTCTGCCTTGGTCCTCCCACCCTAGAAGGCCTCTAACCTTCCCTCCCATCCCAGGACAGAATCAGCCAACTGATCTCTGGGCCTAGCGGCTACCCTGACTTGAGTACTGGTTTGGGATGTCTGTCTGCCCCCAGGGGAGGAACCTAAACTGAAAAGAGAGCAGATTAGGTCTTAAAGGTTTGGATTTGAGAAGAAAGGTGGTAAATAAGATATTCCAAACTGGGCAGACCTAGAACAAAGGTCTCGTCAGGGGAAATGGGGTGACTTTGGTGAGGAGAATCTGCCCAGCCTGAGCGAAGACCCCAGCCCTGGTCAGGTGAAAGTCTGTCACCTGAGCACTCTTCAGGGCCCGTCCCTTCAGTGCTGGGTGAGGGGCTCAGCTTGTGTTTCCCAAAGCCTTCATGTACTCAGCAAATGGGCATCAAGGGCCTGCTATGTGCCAGGCACTAGGCCAGGATCTGAGGGTATGGGAGTGGAGAGGGCAGCCCTGATACCTGATTGAGCTCAGGGACAAATGGGCCACAGATTATCCTAGGAGGACAAGGAAACCACCATTACTTAGCAGCCCCTTTGCTTCTGCTTCACACAGGGGCTGGGTCTGTTCCCATTTTACAGTCGAGGAAGCTGAGGCTGCCTCTGTGGCAAAGTCCGAGGAAATACTGCCAGGGCCGGCTGCTCAGTCAGTCCTTTGCCCAGAGGGAAGCTGGGAGCACGCTTCGGACTTTCCGGAAAGGCGGGAGTGCGTCTGTGAACTGGGAGGGGGTCCCCTTTCCCCGCCCCTTCCCCGCCTGGAGGCCGAGGCGCTGCCTGGCCCTGGAGGGCGGGGGCGGAGCCGGCGACGCCGCGGGGGCGGAGGGCGACCGCGGCCCGGCCCGGCGGGCAGGAGACGGGCGGACAAGAGAGAGAACCGGCCCAGCCGGAGGACAGGAGAAGGCGACCCGGCGCGCCGGGGATGTGACCCTGCGGCCAGAGGAGGACCGAGGCGGTCCCAGTGAGTGAGCGCCCGCGCCCCCGCCGGCGCACGGCCCAGCTTCGCTGCCACTTTCATTTCTGCGGCTGTCCCGGCGTGGCCCCGTCCGGAGGCGACCTCCGCCCCAAGGCAGGCTGGCCGCGGCGCTCGGTCCGGGGTCCGAGGCTCCGAGCTCCGAAAGTCCGGGTTGGGGGTGGCGTAGTTTGGAGGGGGGCGTGTCTTCGGGAGCGGAAACGTCAGGTCTGCGCCTCTGGGTCCTACCACCGGTCTGTCCCGGCAGCTGGGCGAGTGGGGGTCAGGGGGTCCGGGGGCGGCCTAGGGGTGAACGCGGAGGACCGAGCGCCGCTGGACAGAGTCCCGTCTCTACTTTTCTCTTGGATCTCTGCCCTCAGGGCGCACGCGCACACTCACGTCGCGTAGGCAGAAGCTGCATTCTTGGTTCAAACTGGGGCCAGACCTCTGCCAAGATTCTGGGCCAGGCCTGGGGAGCGGCAGGTGTGGCCCTGGCGGGGGGGGGTGGGGGGCTAAATGTCAGAAACAGGCAGGGCTACTCTGGTCTTCATTTGGGAAACCCAGATGCCCACCCAGGGAGTGAGCCATCCCTGGGCACTTTAGGAGTATAAGGACACCCAGAGTTAGGAAAGGGGCGGGGCTAAGAAGCAGAAAGGGCCCTAGTTTAGGGAGGGAACAGAGTTTTTTTGCGGGAAGGAAACCCAAATAAGGGCATGGGAGTGGAAAGCGAAGAAACTAGTGGCAAGTTGCTTGTAGAGATTACCCCCTCCCCTTCCTGAAGCTTGGGGAAAGACCCAGGGAAAAGACCCAGGTCTTGAAATTTTGTAGCCAGATGGTGGGAGTCTAGCTCACTGGTCAGGACACTCAGGGTGCTGTGGGGGGTTGGGGGAGGTTCAGCATGTGAGGGAACAGGAATTAGGTTGGTCTAATTGGTGGGAACATGCTTCCCCTTTCCAGTCACTTCCCTCTTTTCCCCTTACCTCCACCAGACCAGTGACCAGCCAGCACAAGAAAATGGTCCTTTACTCATTGTGATGGGCTGAGCCCCACCTTATCCCAGTTCCCAGTTGTGCCGTTGGAGAACCCCCCGCCAGTAACTTGCTTTGTGAATGGTGGCTCCTCAGAAAGAGGGCCTCAGTTTCCCCATCTCTGCAAGAAGTGGGTTAGTTAGTTGATTTCTCAGGGCTCTTGCAACTCTGCAGTTCTGGATTCTAAGCTTTACTTAAACCCTGAGCATCAACTATATGCCAGGCCCTGACCTAGGCTGGAGGCTGGGTGGAGGGGAGGGACAACAGTGGCCAAAGAGCAGCCTCCCCTGCCCCCCAGGTGAAAGATATCTGGGTTTGGTAGAGGGGGTTGTGGGAGGAGATAACATTCAACCTGACCATGTATAGTCAGACAAAGAGACCAGTGTGACAAAACACACAGTGGCAGGAGGGTGGGGATAGGTTCAGGGATCACGCAACAAGCAACAGCACTGTGCTGGTGGAGAGGGGGCTCTTGGAGGAGGGAAGTGGGCAGGAAAGATAGGGTGAGGTGATGATTGTTGGTAACTGTCCCTAAAGGGGGCTGTGCAAAGGAGGAGAACCAGGAACCCCACAGAACCACAGTAGGAGTGGTTTTGGAAGCACCCGCCCCAAGCAGAGTTTGGAATACAGGTGGTATATGAAGTGTGGAAATCTCCTTTGGGGTCAGGAAGCTCAGCATCCACACTGGGGACTTTTCTGGGTAGAAGTCAAGGATCAAGGAATGGAAGAGATGACGTTCCACATATTTGAGGGATCTTTTCAAGAGGACAAGATCCTGCCAGGAGACCTGCCCCTGCTCTCCAAACACCTGTCATTTACTTGACCATCCCCATCCTGGCCTGCCTGTTATGGATACAAGGAAGATTCCTTGTTCCAGACTTCTCCACTAGCCTGACTTGTTGTCTGACATGACACCTCCTTCCAACTGTCACCTCGTTCCTTCCCCTCCATCCTGCCCCAGCATTATAAGAGATGTGAGAAGGTTAAGTGCTTCTATGTCAGCTCTGAGGTTAAGGCAAAGCTTTGTTTGTGGCTGTATCAGCCTCAGTTTAGGGCTAGAGTCAGGACTCAGATTGGCCAGGGTCAGGGCCAGGTCAGAGGTCAGCCGGGAGTCACAGCTCAGTACTTATCCTACAACTCAGCCTTAGCCCTCTGTCTGCGGCTAAATTCTGGCCTCAGCGGGTACCTGGGTCCACCTTTCCCAAGGGCTCACACACCCACAGGGGAGGTGAGATGACTACCACATGAGTCCCAGAAAACTGGCCTCTACCTGCCTGACCCAGGACATTGTATGGGTCAGACTCGTGCTCGCTCTGGTGGTCACCCAGCCATGGTAGAGCTGAGACTAGAATCCAGGACTCCTGCCTCCAAGCCTGAGGCTCTGACTGCTGTTCCAAAGTCTGTTCTGAGTCTGGGATCCCTCCATCTGAGAGGCAAAACAATTTGTCTGAATTCTAGAAAGGTCCAGCTAGGTAGATCTGACTGCATTCTCCTACCTCCCCATGTCAGGTGCGTCGTCAGTACTCACAGAACATGTACTGTCCAGAGCAGGGGGAGAGAGCACTGGCTTATTCTGGTTTGGGGTTGGAGGAGGCTGGCTTCGTGGGGAAGGATCTCTAGCCACTGTGAGAGGAAGTGGCCCCCATCTGGACCTGCCACCTCCCCCTCTCTTCCAGGGCCTGTAGCCACACTCAAAGGTCACCCAGCTGGCCCTATGAGGGCCCTTTCCTCTTTCAGGGTAATAAAAGGAAAGTACATTTTTGGTAGAAAAGTCCCTCCTGCTCCCTGGGAATCCCCGGTGGCCGGATGGACTACGGGATATCCCAGAGGAAGCTGAAGGCGGGGCCTTGCCCCTACCCCGACCCCCAGCACAATGCAGCCAGGCTCTCCCACGCTGCCATGGGGCAGCCCCGGGGTCATTTCATCCAGGCTCCCACCTCCTGGTGGCCTGCAGGAAGCCTCCCCACACCTCTCCAGTGGGCAACAAGAAGTCAGATGAGCACCTGTTTGGATCCCAGGCCCAGACCTCTGTGAGATACAGCGAGAGGGGAGAGGAAACAACATGAGCCAGGAGAGCTGAGGCCACTTGGCAGGGGGAGCAAGGGTAGCCTGGAGTCAGGGCAGGAGCCCTGGCCCTGGGGATGGGGAGGGTTTAGACTCCAGGCAAAGGCTGTAGAGACAGGCCCAAAGCTGAGGGTATGAAAGAAATGATGTGTCAGGGAGTCAAAGTTTTTCCGTGAGGACCTGACCACCATGCTCCCTCTGTGCCCTTGGCCCTGGCAGGCTATCCACAGGTCCCACCCCTGGACACCTGGCCAGCCGCCCAGCCCAGCCATGGCACTGTGCCTGAAGCAGGTGTTCGCCAAGGACAAGACATTCCGGCCTCGGAAGCGCTTCGAGCCTGGCACACAGCGCTTTGAGCTATATAAGAAGGCGCAGGCATCACTCAAGTCAGGGCTGGACCTGCGCAATGTGGTGAGGCTGCCACCAGGGGAGAACATCGACGACTGGATCGCTGTGCACGTGGTGGACTTCTTCAACCGCATCAACCTCATCTACGGCACCATGGCCGAGCGCTGCAGCGAAAGCAGCTGCCCGGTCATGGCCGGCGGGCCCCGCTATGAGTACCGCTGGCAGGATGAGCGCCAGTACCGGCGGCCCGCCAAGCTCTCAGCGCCACGCTACATGGCCTTGCTCATGGACTGGATTGAGGGCCTCATCAATGACGAGGACGTCTTCCCCACTCGTGTCGGTGAGTATCCCCCGGCAGGCGAGTCAGGCCCGGCTGGGGAGGTAGGGAGCCCCCAGAGCCCATTCTATAGATGAGGCATTTAGTTTGCCATAGCAGTTCTGTAAGGGGTTGGGGTTGAGGGGCAGTTATGATTTTCATCCCTGTTTTGTAGAAGAGGCAGCTGATCCTCAGGGAGGTTCAGTGTCTGCTCAAGATGGGGCATCTTGAGCTGGGACTGCCTGACTCAAAGCTTGGGACTC
Organism: Lutra lutra; assembly: GCF_902655055.1. Classification (NCBI taxonomy): domain Eukaryota; kingdom Metazoa; phylum Chordata; class Mammalia; order Carnivora; family Mustelidae; genus Lutra; species Lutra lutra. The sequence goes on from NC_062281.1 coordinate 160,912,317, forward strand.
TTCTTATCTGAAGCTTAAATGTCCCTCCAAGAGCCACCCTGGCCAAGACCACTGTGATTCTTGGAACCTTCTTGAAGAGATGCATCTAGGTGCTCCTAGCCCATCACCCTGCCTGGGCTGACTGACTTGCAACCTACTGTTAGTTCTGACTCTTCCCTCCAGGAAAGAGAAGGGGGTGGGGATTGGGAGGGCCCGATTAGATCTCTATCTCAGAGGAGTCTGAGGGCAGAATTTTCCCTTGTTAGGCCCAAGCCATGGGGCCTTTTCTTATCTCAGCTGGGCAGCCTGGTGAGGGTGGCGAGAGGGGATAAGTGATGTCACACCAGCCTGGCTTCCCCATCCCAGGGCAGCAAAAGCAGGTGTTGGCCCAGGAGCTGAGCAGGCATGACACCGTATCCATCACAGCATCGTCACCCCCACCTGGCCCCCTATTCCTCCGTGTTAAGGCTACAGGACTCAGAGATGGGTGGGGCAGGGTGGGCAAGCCCAGAGGGGAAAAGTCTGAATACTGAGGGAGGCTGGGTACTGAGTCACAGTTCAGTGCTTACATCCCCTCCCCATCTGGGGCCTGCCATTTCCTGCACTATCAGGCCTGACAGTGGGCATCCGCCTTTCACACAGGAGGAACCGAGACCAACAGAGGGACAGTGCACTGAGTCGGTGATTCAGAACTGCACCTCGGATCTCTTGGGGTCCGGGCCCCCAAGTCTAGGTGGTCAGGACAAGTCTGAGGATCCTGGACTGGGCTTGCAAGGGCTCACAAGGAAGCAGGGCTCCACCCCACCTGAGAGCTGTGAGGCCCTGTGTGAAGCAGGGTGAACCAGTGTGGGCCCGTGTCTGGGCTCTTATTCCTTTCTAGCCTTAACGCTCAGGCCTAGGACACCCCAGGTGTCCGTGCCTTAACCCTGCGGATGGCTCTGCCATAGCAGAGAAAAAGGCATAGTCACCAAGATCTCTACCTTGAGTGCAGGGGACTGTGCAGAAATGGTGCCTTTTTCACAGATGCTGGAACTTCTCCCAGGCGGGGCACGGGCTGTGGTGTTTATCTCTGCAAGTAATCCTGCCTCCAGTCTGTACTAATTCCTAGTATGGCCTTGGACCAGTGGGGTCACAATCATGCCTAGATCACCATCATGTCTAGAAGGGTTTCCTTACCCATATCATAGGAGGCAAAAGATGCAGAGGACCCAGCACAGGGCCCAGATCAAAGATGGAAGGTTCTTTGTGTTATTGAATAGTTAAAGCGATGAGAGGTATCTGAACTAATTCTTGAGGATTTTGTAATTCTCAAGATGGGGAATTTGGGAACTGCTGCATGAATGGTATGAAGAGGAAGGAGTTGGGGTGGGGCTGGCGAAGGAGGTTGGGGTCAGATCATAAAAGGCTTTGAGCAGGCACCATGCTGTGAAGTTAGAACTTAATCCCAAAGACCTGTGCTTTTAAAAATGGACCAGAGATGTTGATAAACTCCCCTTGGAATTATATCCAGGATATCACTGGGCAGCACCTATGGACACACATATTTCTGTGGGGAATCTGGGTATAACTTCCATTGTAGTCGAAGAAAGGTTGGTCAGTGACCCCCGTATGATTGCAGGGTCTGGCCCCGGGTGATGGGAAAATTGGGAGATGATTCTTAGTTCAAAGGGGAAAGGCACAGTGGGATCTATGCTTTTAGAGGGGAAGCAGGGAGAAAGGGGACCCTGATCTCTCCATCCCCTGCAGGGTACTGGCCATCCTGGGTGAAGGGTGCCTGTTGCAGGAAGGGCAGGGTTGGGCAGCGGTTCATCCCTAAGATGCTGATCGCCCCACTTCTGCCTGTTCCCACCTCCTAGGAGTTCCCTTCCCCAAGAACTTCCAGCAGGTCTGCACCAAGATCCTGACCCGCCTCTTCCGGGTCTTTGTCCATGTCTACATCCACCACTTCGACAGCATCCTCAGCATGGGGGCCGAAGCACATGTCAACACCTGCTACAAGCACTTCTACTACTTCATCCGCGAGTTCAGCCTGGTGGACCAGAGGGAGCTGGAGCCGCTGGTGAGGCCAGGCCCCTGCTGCCTTCCCCTCCCTCCCAGGGCTAGCCACCAAGTTTTCAGATCCAAAGGCTACCTACTTTCAGAAAACCCAATACCCACGTGGATAAGTTAGGGGAAGGCAATTCATGGAACCATGGATTCTATACTTTATTTATTTTTTTTAAAAGATTTATTTATTTATTTGACAGACAGAGATCACAAGTAGGCAGAGAGGCAGGCACAGAGAGAGTGGGAAGCAGGCTCCCTGCTGAGCAGAGAGCCCGATGTGGCGCTTGATCCCAGGACCCTGGGATCATGACCCGAGCCAAAGGCAGAGGCTTTAACCCACTGAGCCACCCAGGAGCCCCTATACTTTTTTTTTTTTTTTAAAGATTTTATTTATTTATTTGACAGAGAGAGAGATCACAAGTAGGCAGAGAGGCAGGCAGAGAGAGAGGGGGAAGCAGGCTCCCCACTGAGCAGAGAACCCGATGTGGGGCTTGATGCCAGGACCCTGGGATCATGACCTGAGCCAAAGACAGAGGCTTTAACCCACTTAGCCACCCAGGTGCCCCGATTCTGTACTTTAATAGAGAATTCATTTTAGTCTCTGTTTATAGACTCAGATCTGCATCCTGGGGTTGGGGTGGGGGAGGGCAGGAAGGGCTGGATTCAGGCAGAACAGCCAGGCCTCATGGTTTGGGAAGGGGCTGCCTGGGAGACAGAACTCTGACTGAGCCCTACCTACCTTCTGTCTCTGCAGAGGGAGATGACAGAGCGGATCTGTCACTGAGCCCAAGCCTGGAGTTGTTGCCTGTCCTGTGGATCATCAGAACACAGAGTAGCTGGGGAGAGGATCCTCAGGAATCTGGTGGCAGAGGAACCTGAAGTCCCTGGGACCCCTCTGCACACACCAAGCCGCTGGACTTGTGGTTCTCAGGAGTCTGCCCATATGCTCCCTGACTGCTTATGAATGGAGAAGGAGGGGCAGAAGGAAAAGGACAGAAGGAGCTGCACCTCCAGATGAAGTCTAAGGGTGGGATGGGCTGGGTTTCTGCCCCAGTACTTGACCCTTCCTTGGCGGTTCCCATGCCAGTGTGGGGCATGTGGGTGTGGCTGAGCAATAGTGAGAAAGGTACAAGAGCGTAGGCACACTGTGTGTGAGTAAGCGCAGATGACTCTGTGTGAGTTTGTGAGAGCGTGTGATTTTCACTGTGGGATGTGTCTGTAAGAGCCAGCTGCCTTAGACCTTCCCTGGCACATACTAGACCTTCCATAAATGTGAGGTAAGTAGAAGAATGGAGGGAAGGAGGGGTTAGGACCACCAGACAGTGACCACTATGCAAGTGATGGCAGGTCAGTGGTCTGACCATGTGTGTGAATGCACAAAATATGACTGTAGATGTAGCTCTTTATTTGAACCTTCAGGCTACCAGCTTCCATAAGCATGAGTTCTGGGGAGCCGTGGGGATGTAAGAAAGGAGTTCTGCCCTGAGTACCTAAACCCTTGGCCCACCACAGACACAGGTTCTGATCTGCTTAGCCAGAGATGCCCAGGAACTGACATTTTAGTCATCCCTTTACCTCCAGGAAAGCCTGATTATAGACAGCCTCCAGAGGGCTGGGGATGATCCCTTATGCCTACATAGGTCCTCTGGTCCTTAAATTGGGAACCATACACTCCAGTCTAGCTCCCAGAATCTGTAGACTTGGCTCTTGGGATCTGAAGCCCAGTGCAAGATAATCCCCTAGCCCAAGGAGCTAGAGGAACTTGAATTCAGAAACCCTAGAGACTTGTATCCCATCCTTGGACAGGGAAGATGTATTGCTAGCGAATGGACTCCTCCAGGCTTGGAAAGCCCCCTATCCTGCAAGGACCTGCCTCCTGCCCGAGCCATCCCTGAGACATTCCAGCTGGTTGGACAGCTTTCCACAGAGAACATGGGATGTTCATTTGACACTCCATTACTCCATACCGCCGTGCCCAGACCCACCAGACTCTACTACACTGGGAGGCCAGCATGGAGAGCCAGAAAGGGCCTGGGGATCATCCAATCTCACAGAATCATCTCTTTACATAGGAGGAAGCTGAAACCAGGAGGAAGGGAGAGAGAAACTATCCAAGACCTCCCTGTGAGGCTTTTGTGGAGCTGGAGTAGAAACCCCAGGTCCTGACTCCCACCCCAGGGCTTGCAGATTGCTACATAGGGAAATGAACTGCATGTGGAAAGAGAGTTTGACAGCCCTCTCTAGAGCACAACTGTTCCTGCTTTGAGCAAGGATTTCTAGTGATGTCAGAGTGCCCCACTGCCCGTTGGGTCTGCTGGGGCTGTATCCTGAGCCAAGCCTCCAAAATTAACCCCTCTCCGTGGCCCAGCAGCTGCCTGATCTCTGAGGAAGCAGATGGGGCTCCTGGGCCGGCCAGCTGACCCCACACTGCTGCCTCTGGAGAAGTTCCAGAGGCAAACACCGACCCAGCAACTTCACCAGAGGCTCTGGGGTAGGGTGGGGTCCAGGGATCAGAGATTCCCTTGGGAAGGACTGTGGATTGGAAGATGGGTTCCAGGCTGTGGCCAGTGCTGACTGCAGAGGGGGTGGGCAGACGGGAAATCTATTTTTGTGAAACAGAGGGAAGAGTTTATTATTGTTATTTTTGGTAAAATAAAGGAGGCAAACTAAAGCGGCCCTGGTGGGAAGCTGTGTGGTCTGGATGCCACATGGCTCCTGGGCAGGCTGAGAAGGGAACTGGGCCAGAATGGAGAAGGGAGGGTTTTTGTTTGTTTGTTTGTTTTTAAATTTTTTTTTTATTTCCAGCATAACAGTATTCCTTGTTTTTTGCACCACACCCAGTGCTCCATGCAATCCGTGCCCTCTCTAATACCCACCACCTGGTTCTCCCAACCTCCCACCCCCCACCCCTTCAAAACCCTCAGATTGTTTTTCAGAGTCCATAGTCTCTCATGGTTCACCTCCCCTTCCAATTTCCCCCAACTCCCCAACTCTGAGAAGGGAGGGTGTTTTGTCCTGACATCCCAGGCCATGGGGAGGGCTGGCTGGTGTGGTCATGTCTGGCCTAGCTCTCCAGGGTGGAGATATAAATGTTTTCCCAGGGCTCTGGGAATTCTGGACCCAGAATTTCTGGCCTCGTTTAGGAGTAGGGAGGGCTGGCCCTTGCTTCGTGGAATTCAGTCTCTTGGAGTCTTTCCTTGTTTCAGCTCAGGTTCCCTAGCATGGCTGTTCTCACACTGAGTCCTTAGTCTGTGTGGTTTATTGGAGCAAATGGGTCAAGGGACAGAGCAGAAATATAGTCCTAACCCTAATCACAGCAAGGGAAGCCTTTCTCAAGAAAAGGTTGTTTGTTGGGTGCTGGTTAGAGCTCAAAGTGAGGGTGGTAAGACATGGGCTGACTTCTGAGCTTATTCCTCAGGAGACATCTGAGCCCCTTAGCACAGGTCTTGCTGTGATTCCACTGTCCCTCACCCACCAGCTGCCCAGACAAGAGTCAGCAATGGGCCACCTAGAGCTCTTTCCTCTCCCTATGAGGGAAATAGGCTGGCTTTGTGCAGTGGCTCTCCCGGGAAGTAGAGTCCAGTCCCAGTCTGTTTCATGACCAGGTGTGGAAGTGAGGGACTGATTGACCTCTGAGCTCCTTCATTACTCACAGTCTGTGGATCATTCACAGTCATAAGAGTAATAGCTAACACTCATTATGTATCGGGCACAGCTCTAAATGCTTGACGTGTCATAGCTTACCAAATCAGGTCTGTCTTTGGCTAGCTGCCTGGTTCCCTTCCTGGTGCCCAGTATCCGTGCTTTCACTGCTTTAGAATCTGGAAAGCCCTCCACTCTGCCCTTCTTTATTCTGGCTTACCAGAGGAGGCCCAGCCTACCATCCTAAAAGGTGGCCCTGCTTGCACACCTCCTGTGCCAGGTCACCATTACCTCCTGAATGGCTGGACAGTTCAGACTCAAAGTTCAGGCTCTGCACTCATAGTTGTTTTGGAATATACTGTGGCAGGGAAGGTAAATTTATCTCAGAACCGTGTGACCAAGTCCTGCACTTAAGGTGGGAATGTCTGATTACATCTGATTACATCTGATTACATCACAAAATTGCTTTGAGAAATTCAGAGCAAGATGCTCGGAGAAGACTAGACAGAGGTGGGGAAAAAGGAGGATACACGAATAGAGAGTTGGGCTTCAGTAAGCCAGAGGAAAGCAGGCATTTCCCCTACCCCACAGGGCAAAACTTAGCAGGAGAGGGTCCTGTGAGAGGCAGTGTGTTGGGGTAGAGGGCCAGTTTGGTTGGGCAGCCACAGCAGAAGGCTTTGTTTTCCTGTTTGTTCAAGATCCATAAAAGTATTCAGAGCAGGGAATGAGGTGGAAGCAAGGCACTCTTCCCATTTTGGGGTAGAGCATCTACCTTTGAGTAAAGGATACCCCGCCATCCTTGGCCCTGATGAACACTGTAGCTGCTTTGAGGTTTCCTGCTGCCATTCCCACTGTCCCACCCCCAGAAGCTGTATGTAGTGCATGGTGAAGGGAGCCACTGAATCACTGGAGGTCTACCTGATTTGGGGGAGCCCTCCTGGAGCCCTTCCTTCTCTGAATCCTCCAGAGCCCTCATCTAGTATTAACTGAACTATGTACTTAGAAACATAGCAGTTTGAAGAACCTGGACTGAAACATAGGCCTGAGAGACTCAGGACCAGCTGGCTATTTCGATATTCAGGAAACAGAGAGGAATAGGCCAGCATGGCCACCGAAGACATGAAGCTTGAGTGGGCCTAGAAGGTGATGGATGGGAGAGGTCAGGATATACAGGGGCCTTTGGATTGGACTGAGGGATTCTCTAAGTGACTCAGCACAGAAGCTTGGGAGAAGGCCCCCTCTCCAACCTTCACCCAGACTGAAAAATGTAGCAAATTCCCGAATGTTCTCTCAGGTTCCAGACTCCCTTTCATCACACAGATGAGACTACTGAGCCCAGAAGAGGAAAGGAACAAAGCTTTATCAGGATGGTGGAATGGAAGTCTAAGGGGCTCTATCAGCAGTGCTCACCAAACCCACATAACAATCCTGAGACAGACAGGGAAGGGATATTTTACTTCCATTTCACCAAGGAGGAAACACTCTCAAGAGTCAGGACCTGAATTAAACCCAAGTCAGCACTCTCATTCCCTCATTAAGCTTGCAGCCTGGGGGAGCGAAGGGGGGCTGGTTGAAATACTAATTTAAAAGCAGTTGGTTTTCTCCAAGAAATGAACTTTTAAGTATTCGATTTTGAACTACTGGGGGTAACGCTTTGCTCAAGAAAACTCTTACGGTGAAATGATAGGTACACAAACATCTGAGGAAATTTTACAGAATTAGCCCTCGTTTTAGAAAAGACTGGCAGCATTTCACCATATGCAAAAGGCACTTTAAAACTTCCATCCTGGGGGCGCCTGGGTGGCTCAGTGGGTTGAGCCACTGCCTTCTGCTCAGGTCATAATCTCAGGATCCTGGGATCGAGTCCCGCATCGGGCTCTCTGCTCAGCAGGGAGCCTGCTTCCCTCTCTCTCTGCCTGCCTCTCCGTCTACTTGTGTTCTCTCTCTGTCAAATAAATAAATAAAATCTTTAAAAAAAAAAAAAAAAAAACTTCCATCCTGGCACACGGAAGCTCTCGGAAGCTCTTGGTAAATGGTAATTACACCTGCCGCTGCTTGGCTGCCCCCACCCCGGCGCTTCCCCGACCTCCCGACCTTCACTAGAAAAAAAAAATAACGTCAGGAGGAGCTAAGTCCCACCCCCCCGCCCCAGCAATCTTCCCGCCCCTCTCTAGCACGTCTTCCCAGTTTACTTAGCTCGCCCCCACCCTTTGGCGGGGCGTGGCCATTAGGGCGCATGCGCAGCTCCTCCCCTCTCTGGTCGGGCCCGCCCCTCGGGTCTAGTACCGCCTCTTCCGCGTTCTCGGAGCGACCTGCAGGCGGGTGCGCGCGACCGGTCCCGCGGCTGAGGTAAAGGCGACACAGCGAGGTATCCCTCCGAGCGAAATGGGGCGGGGGTCTGTGAACGAGTCGGTGTGCCCGGGACAGGGCAGTTAGGGCCTTCGGAGTGGCCCGAGGTCACGATCCGAGCGTGCTGCGGAGGGTCCATGGAAGGGGACGCTTCTTTAGGGCTCTCTCAGGGACCCCGTCTGTGACCTGGCGAGGTTCCGTCCGTGGCGAGCTCAGGACGCGGCGTGTGTCCCCGGCCGGGGCTCAGCTGATGCCTGGGGTGAGGATTAGGTCGTGACAGGTGTCCGACGTCGGAGCTCCGTCGGTGGCCAGTTTGAAATCAGTCCCTAACACACCGTATGGCTGGCTCAAGGCTCAAGAGTCCAACATCACGAATAGATTTTCACGTGAGGAGTTTACATCTGTGTACACTGCCTTATTTTAAAGTTAACTGTTTTCATCCCAAAGCTCTTGACATGTGTGGGTTCGCTGTACAGTGAGGAGAGATGATGCCTGGTGTACTCTCTTTTTAGGGAGTTTCCAGGCTACCTGTCAGATGGTCAGTGGCAGATGAGAGCCCAGCTCAGGTGACACGAATAAAATGTTGGAAGTGCTTGACTTTGGGGTAGGTAGTCCTGGGTTCAGATCTCACCTCTGCCACTTCCTAATTGTGTGTCCTTGAGTCATTTCCCCTCTCAGAGCTTTGGTTTGTCTTGTATAAAAGGGACACAGTAAGGTCATTGTAAAGGTTGACTAGGATTACATGTGTCACCTAGTATGGCACCCATCACAGAATGGGTGCTGAAGACATGGCAGCTGTGATTTCTTCGAACTAGGTCATTTTGGTTAGGAGTACTTTAGAGAGGTCCCTGGGGAAGAGTTGAGGTGATCTAAGTCCTGAAGCCTCCTTGGGCTTTATAGGTGGAACTGACCTTGCAGGATGGGAAGGGAACTAGTGCTTGTTGAACATGGCTCATGTGCCAAGCCCTGCACTGGGCCATGGATGTGTATTGTTGCACTGGATCCTCAGCCCTCGGCCTGGTGCTTTCAGTCTTACTACCCTTTGCTTTAGCCTTTCTAAAAAGGACGAGGCTGGAAGTGATGTAAAGAGTAGACCAAGGGATTGGGTTTTCATATGGAGCTGAACCAGCTGGAGACTTTGGTGTCCCCTTCCCCAGTTTCTCCCATCTCAGCTATTCCCTTTTTGTGATCCCAGAGTTAATTGGGTTCTTGACTTTGAGAAACCTGTTACTCTAGTATCTAGCAGACTTTGGTGGTTTGAAGGCCTGGTAAGAGAGCACCTCTCAAACTTAGACTGCGTGAAGCTGAACCTTGGCAGAGAGAAGCTCTGTGAACAGGAACTGTGGATTCCAGCCCATGCTTAGAAGTATAGGTGGTCTCCTGCTATGTGGTCCCATAGTAATCTGGCCCCTTTTGCATCCTTTTCATGGGTGCCCATGTGATCTTCCTCAAACAATGGTCTTCATCATGTTTTGTCTCTGCTCAGAAACCTTGGCAGGCTTTCTTGCCTACTGTATAGAGTCTGGACTCCTCAGCCACATAGAGGAGTTCCCCCATAATCTGTTCCCAAACATCAATCCTGCCTTGCTTCCCTTTGTTCTCCCAAATCTACACCCTGTGCCTCAGTCAAAATAGCTAGTTTTTGTTCCTTAAACACTCCCTACATGTTCCTTTGCTTGCACTCTCTTCCTTATATTCCCTCTTCCTTCTAGTCTTTCAAGGTCAGTGTCTCATGTGACCTTCTCAGGGAAGCTTCTCTGATCTTGCTGGATTAGTTGCCCTCCTTCCCATCTTCGGTAGCAGGGGCTGAACTTCAAATATCGCTCTGATTACTATCTACCTTGGGGTATGTCTCCCCATGTGTATTCTGAGTACACTGGTAGTAAGGGACCATGTCTATTTCATCCCTCCTCTTCCTGGCACATAGTAGGCCTTTGCAGTGTTTGTGGTTGAATGAGTCATTAACATTTTTTATTTACTCACTTTGGTCTTTGTTTTATGAGCTTTCAGGTTCAGAGTGGGCCTTTGTGTTTTTCCTTCTCTTTGTGCCTAAGGAGAGCCCTAGTTTAGATTGATGATGCCCTGATTTCCGGCATCAAAGGCAAGAAAGTGCAGGAATTCTGTACAAGGCAAGATTTTTCATTGCTATTATTGTTCTCTTGGCTTTGCTGTGAGTTTTGTTAGAAGGAAGCCGGTGCTCTGTTCAAAGACCTGAACTGAGTGTGATACAGTTCATGCACGGGAAAACTCACAGGTGGTTTATTAATCTATTGTTCTGCCTTTAGCCTTGGCCTTGGGGCTGGTCCTTCTCATTTGGGAACCTGCAACTACAAATTCGCATTTTTCCTTGCCTTTCCGTTCCACAGCTTGTGTGGAACAGAACGCTCTTTGATGATCATAGGAAAATACACATTGTTGATAGTAGAAGGAGCTTGGGAACCATCTGGTTCTACCTCTGATTTTACAGATGGGGAGAGGTCCCAAGAGAGGAGGGACTTGATTAAGACTGCACAAGGAATCAGTCAGTGGTGGAGATAGTACTAGAATAAAAGTGAAATAGTACTACAAGTGAAAGTCCTAACTCTTTTTATCGGTTCACTACCTTTTATTTATTTATTTATTTATTTATTTATTTATTTAAAGATTTTATTTATTTATTTGACAGACAGAGATCACAAGGAGGCAGAGAGGCAGGCAGAGAGAGAGGGGGAAGCAGACTCCCTGCTGAGCAGAGAGCCCGATGCGGGGCTCAATCCCAGGACCCTGAGATCATGACCTGAGCTGAAGGCAGAGGCTTAACCCACTGAGCCACCCAGGCGCCCCAATCCACCACCTTCTAAATATCATATCTAACATTGATTGAGCACTTATTATATGGCAGATACTGTTTCCATGCTTTATATGTAACACCTTAAAACTCTGTTTATAGACTTGGAAACTGAGGCAGATAGAAATCATTCAGATTTACTTTCTGATTCCACAATTCTGATTTTTAATATGGTGGAAATGGCAGCCATCTCCTCACCAGTGGATGGAACAATTCTCCAAAGAGCTTGCTTCCAGATTGTGCTACCTCTGTGAATGAGAGCTGTCCTCCTGGCGATGTTCCCCCTGTAACCTGGGGAGATGTCTTGAGAGGAATCCAAAGTGCTTTGAAAGAACTGACAAAAAAATGAAGGAAGCCTATGAGTATTCATTTATCATGTTTATCAAGTCAGGTAGTAAATACAGTTTTAGAATAAACGTAGTCCAGGATCTTTCTGTAAAGATTCCCAGTCAAGGGTGGCGAGACTGAATTCAATAAACACATACTGAGCTCTTGTTAAGTACAAAACCCTGGTATTGAGAAATATACACAGAGGAAAACAACACATTTCCTGCGCTCCAATAAGTAATTGTCTTCTCAGAGCCTTCTCCCTCCAGTGTAGTTGGAAAGATAGAGAATCACATAAATAACTGAAATCAGACTGACTGTGGTAAATGTAGTAAGGAATGTAAACAAAGTGGGAGTTTGGGAAAAGGAGAAATCAATCCCAACATGACCAAAGGGAGTCTAGAAAAGGATTCCTGAAGGTGGAAATTTATGCTGGGCCTTGGAAGAAGTTCATTCCTATGCGAAGCTGCAATTTGAGCAGTAGTCTAGAAGTGGAAAGGAGCAGGTGTGTGTGTGTGTGTGTGTGTGTGTGTGTGTGTGTGTGTGTGTGTGTGTGTAGGAGAGGAATGGACTTGGTAAGGAGAGGAAATAAGCTGAAATGGTAGATTGTGGCCAAAATGTAGAGGGGAGTTGGGAAGAAAACATTAACATTTATTGAGGGTCTGCTCTGCACTGTGGCTTGCAATATGTTAAATGCTTTACACATTATGATTTATTTAATCTTCACAGTCCTACAATATGGGGATATTTTTCCCTGATTTAAAGATGAAGAAGCCAGACCTCAGCAAGATTAAAGTGACTTACCCAAGGTCAGGTAGCGAGTAAGTGGCAGAACTTGGTCCAAACTTAGAAGTGTTGGATTTCAAAGACCTGTGTTCTTTCCATTATGCTGCAAGCCTCCTAATACCATCACTAGGGCTCTGTTTACTCTGGCTGCATAATGGAGGCTAGTCTGGAGCAAAGAAGGTCCCAGAAGGAGGACATCAGCGAGGAGGCTGTTGGAATAGTCCAGTTCAGGCTTAAACTGTGGACCACCAGCCTAACATGGAAGCTGCTTGGTCCAGGTCTGCTTGATTGATTTAATGTGTGAGTATTTCTGGCAGCTGCTGTAGCACCATCAACCAAGTGCATTGGCATCCTTTGCTATTAGAATCTCAGAATCAGTTTACAGAGGCTGCTGGCATCCTTGTGTTTCAGGCATAGGTTCTAATGTGAGATTAGCAGCTCATCACAGAAATGTCTGGGGAGGGAACCCACTTGGCAGATACCATTCCTTCATTTTCTCACCCTCAGATTCAGCAAGAATCTATAATGGAGGAAAGAGGTCCCCACTCAAGACTTACTAGGCTGCTTCATTCAAGTCCTCATTCTGCTCATTATCATCTGTGAGTTCTTGATCTCAGCTTCTTTGTCTGTAATATTGGGTCTATATGGGTTCACTTCTGAGATCTCTTCTCTTGCTAATGTCATGTGGTGCTTTGCTCTTCCTGGCTTGGGGTGGTGTAAGGAAGTGGCCAGGAATATGCACCTGGATTCTGAGAGATTAGGCTTTAAATTCCAGCCTCTCATTCTTCTGGATTCACAGTAGCTAGGTTATATAAAGATCCGGAAATGGACTGGCTAGGTTTGTGTTCTGGCTCTATCACTTGCTAGCAGTGTGGCTGGGGCAAGTTATTTAACCTTCCTGGTTTTCAGTTTCTTCATCTGTAAAATGGGGATACAGGTATTACCTACTGCATAGCATTGTTATGAGGATTGAGATAACTTAACATCAAATACTTAGCACAGTGCCCACCACATAGTAGGAGCTCAATGAATGTTAGCTTTAATAGTAATCATATTAACAATTATTATTAATGTCCCATTAGCTATTGTTTCTATCGAAGGTGTATTTATTTGGGTGGTTTTCCCTACTGTCTTACTCTGACATCGCTGCCTTCTCTTGCCTTCCATTGCTTCATCAGGAAACTTTGAAATAATACATTGTTCTATCGCAGAACTGCAAAGTGTAACGTGACAGAAAGTGCCTACAGGAGAAGGGTCAGTTAAAAGTCAGTGACTCATTAGAAAATCTTACCTGACTTGTGTTTTCACCCACCTCTCTCCACAGTAAACAGGAACAGAGCAGCATACTTACTCCCTTTTGCGCAACCTTCAACAAAAGTGCTAAGTAAGCTTCAATTCACTTGCCAAAAAGTACGGTAACAGTATCTCTGGAAAAGTGGTACCTAATTTGGTTCTTCTTTCTCTCCAACTTAAAACCCTCTGACCTTAACTTAAGCCATTTCTTCTTGTTCCATTTTCCTTGAATATTGAAAATTTCCTTCTGATTATAAAGGCAGGATGAGATCAAGATTTTCTCATGAGAACCTTTTGTGTACTTAAAGCCAGAATCGAGTTAGGCCTCCTCTTCTCTTCTCCAGACTAAGCAGCCTTAGTTTTCTTTTACCTCACTCTTAAAACCTATTTTCCGTGGCTTGGATCACATTGGTCATGCTTCTTTTCTTTCTTTTCAGTTTTCCTACTTCCTGGCAGTGACCCAGACTGCTTAGTCTGCTCCTAAGAGTCCAGCTAAAACAATATAAGGGAAGAATAACTTCAGGTGTTTTCATTCATGCATTAACATTTATTGAGTATTTGCCTCATGCCAGGCCCTGTGAGGTGTAAGTACCCAGAGAGGAATCAGACATAGTCTTCACCCTGTCCCCAGATCACAGGCTAAGGGGAGATGTGCAATCACATGTGACAGATGCTGTGATTGGACTATGCACAAGTGTGGAGAGCTGGGAATTTTTGAAGGCAATTAGGTAGAAAGAGATCATCCATTCTGCCTGGACTGTAGGTCAGGATTTCTATAAAGGAATGGCAGGACCTAATGCAGGAGGGGTAATCTGGGGCAAGGTTGTGAGCCCCTGAGTGACGGCACAGAGGCCTGGTTATTCCAGTGGATTGGACAACCATTAGAAGTGTTGGAGCAGGGAAGTGACAGGCTCAAATTTGACTTGTGAACCAAGGACAGATACCACAAGCCTGAATCTTATCTGCCCTTCATGGATGTTTTCATATTACTTAAAAATAATATGATGGATTCCTTGTTTTTTAATAGGCCTTTTTTCTCTAAGACTTCTATAGAGAAACTAGTTCTTGAACTCTGGGAAAATTTCATTCCATATACCCGTTGGAAGTTTAGAAGAAATGAGGGAATTGGGTGCCCCACCCATCTTAGACCCAGTGGCACTCCACTGTGTGTAGGTGTGGTCTGGCTTCATTCATCCTTTCCCAACCTTATCCCAGGAAGACCTCCAGAGGGAAGGGCGGGCTCCAGGGCTTATTGGGGTATTTGGTAAACAATGCTGAGAAGATGCAGGCAGTGTGAGAGTCAGAAGTTCTTTCTGAGGAGGAAAAGAGACCCAGGAATTTGAAATGGTGCCAGAAGGAATCAGGGCCAACCAGGCACTTAGAATCCTGGGTCATGAATCTGAAAATCTTCATATTCTCTCTCTCTGCCTTTGTACTTTGCTGTCAGTTTATTCCTTCTGGCTGCCCAGTTGTGGTTTACAGAGCGTATTCTAGGGCCTCAGCTGATCTGGGGAAGCCATATCTCAAGCTAGAGTCATAATTGCTATTTATTGAGTGCCTACTCTATGGCAGCCATTGTGCCCCGAACTTGAAATACATTAGCTCGCTTAATTCTCACAACAACCTTACAGCGTCGGTGTTCTTGCCTCCATTTTATAGATGATGACAGTAAAGCAGAGAAGTTAAGTATTATGTCCAAGACAACTTATTAGTGAATGGGAAGCCTGGAACCTGATTCTAGGCCCTCATGGCTCAAAAGCCCGTGTACTTTGGACCTCCGCAGCTCTTGAGTAGTTCTAAACAGCAGAATAACACAAAATCCATAAATAAATTCTGAAGGTTGTTTTTACCGAAGGCTTGCTGGAGGTGGGAGCAAACGGAGGTGTGTTTGTGTGCATGTGTGCCTTGTGGGGGGGGGGGGGAGGAATGGAGTTGGTGAAGAGGGGAAATAAACTGGGTTGACTAACATGGCCTGTAGGCTGTATCTGGCTCATCATCTGTTTTGTATGGACCGCAAACTAAGAATACTTACTACATTTCTAAATGGGTGGGGAGAAGATTAATATCTGTGATGGGAAGATTATCTAAAACCCAAATGCTAGCAGTGCCTGGGTGGCTCATTTGGTTAAGTGTCCAAGTCTTGGTTTCAGCTGAGGTCATGATCTCAGGGTCCTGAGACTGAGCCCCTCATTGAGCTGCATGCTCACTAGGGAGTCTGCTTGAGATCCTCTCCCTCTCTGTCTGCCACTCCCCCACCCCCTGCTCCTGTGTTTACTCTCTTTTTTCTCTCAAATAAATAAATAAATAGATTGAATAAAGGGGCATCTGTGTGGCTCAGTCTGTTAAGCATCCGACTCTTGATTTTGGCTCAGGTCATGATCTCAGGGTTGTGGGATCAAGCCCTGTGGTTGGGCTCTGTGCTCAGTGCGGAGTCTGCTTGTCCCTCTCCCTCTGTTCCTCACCCCACTCACACTCACTCTCTCTCTTTGTCTCTCTGTCTCTAAAGCAAATAAATAAAATATTTAAAAAGAAAGACAAAGAAAGAGAGAAAATCCAAATTAGGCTTTATAGAAACATAGTCACAATCATTTATTTACATATTGTCTATGGCTGCTTTCGTTCTACAAAATTAAGGTAAAATTAAGTAGTCACAATAGAGATCATGCAACATAGAGAAAGCCTGAAATATTTACGATCAGGCTCTTTGTGGAAAAAAAAATTGGCCAACTCTTACTATAGGCAATAAGATGGAACCTCTGGCAAGACTAAAGGCAGAGTTATAGTTCAAAGGTGTTCCAGGTAGTCCCTGGAAATGTGGCCTTAAGGAGAGGGAGTGTAACTTGAGCTTCTCTGGGCCCTAGAAATAGTTTCATTGGGCCACAGAGATTTGTTGGGGAATAAAAAGCATGATAGGAAGAATAGTTATGTATGCTAACATTCTCTATTGAACAATAAAGAAATATTTTATGGATGAAATAATGTAGTCAGATATTTCCTAGAGCCCTTCTTGAGCTAGATACTACGTTAGATACTAGACAAACATGAAAAAGATCCATCCCTGCCTTTGAGGAGCTTATGGCCTAGTGGGCAAGCCATGTATGTGTGTGAATACCCAGCTCTGTGTATTATCATAGCGTGCCATGGATGTGATGAAATGCTGGGTGAAATAGAAAAAGGTTAGAGACTGCTGTAATTTGTGGGATCACTTTCAGTAATTCCTGAGGAGCCCGGAAGGATGAAATAGGTGTTCTTTTCAAGAGGCAGCATACCAGGCTGAGGGAAAACCTGAGCATGTGAGCATTTGGGATGACAAGGTTAGAGGAGAAAGTGATAGTGGAAATGATTCAAATGATCTGTGGCTGGGCAGCTGGCAGGGTGGCAGAATCTGATAGAGAAGAAGGGAAAGGAGGAAGGATGGGGGTTGGGATAAGTCAAGTTTGGGACACATGATTTGAGATCCTGGTGAAACATATCCGGCTTCCAGTTAGAAGACCATTTTAGAAATGTTAGCCCAAGGGCCCATAATTCAGATTTTTTTTTCAAGATTTTATTCATTCATTTGAGAGAGAGAGCACGAGAGGGAGGAGAGGCAGGGGGAGAGAGACAAGCAGATTGCCCACTGAGCATGGAGCCCCCATACACAACACAGGGCTCCATCCCAGGACCCTGAAATCATGACCTGACCTGATCTGTAGTTAGACGCTTAACTGATTGAGCCACCCAGGTGCCCCAGAACTCAGATTTAAACTGCATGCTCAGAGCTTTTCCACTGGGGAAGAAGGGAAATAGATACTCATTTTGTAGAGAAATTGGCAAATCAGCTTTGACATATGATAGCCAGAGTCGCAAGATTGAAAATTGCCGTGGACATATAGAAGATCAAATTATCACATGGAAAACTAGCAATAATTATGCATTGGGCTTAAAACCTTTTTCATGGTTATACCACCTGCTGCTCTCAGCATCTACTTTATCTTTCTGGCTCTGTTGCCTCCTGCCTATGAGACCTGGACCTGGCCACTAAGAGATTGAGCCAGAGTTCATTCATCTTTATTTTTTTTTTTTTAAGATTTTTTATTTATTTATTTGACAGAGAGAAATCACAAGTAGGCAGAGAGGCAGGCAGAGAGAGAGGAGGAAGCAGGCTCCCCGCTGAGCAGAAAGCCCGATGCGGGGCTTGAACCCAGGACCTGGGATCATGACCTGAGCCGAAGGCAGCGGCTTAACCCACTGAGCCACCCAGGCGCCCCTTCATTCATCTTTAAAATCATGGGTGACGGGGGCGCCTGGGTGGCTCAGTCAGTTAAGCATCTGCCTTTGGCTCAGGTCATGATCCTAGGGTCCTGGGATCGAGCCCCACATCGAGCTCCCTCCTCAGTGAGGAGGCTGTTTCTCCCTCTCTCCTTTTGCCCCTCCCCCTGCTTATGCACATGCGCATGTGCATGCACTCTCTCAAATAAAATCTTTAAAAAAAATAGAGTAAAGGGGCTGCCTGGATGGCTCAGTGGGTTAGGCCTCTGCCTTCAGCTCAGGTCCTGATCTCAGGGTTCTGGGATCGAGTCCCACATCAGGCTCTCTGTTAGGCAGGGAGCCTGCCTCCTCCTCTCGCTCTCTCTTTCTCTACTTGTGATCTCTCTCTCTGTCAAATAAATAAAATCTTAAAAAAAAAAAATAGAATAAAAACATGGATGACAGAGAAGTGTCAGATTTTACCTTCCGCAGGACACTCCTCAGTGAAAGCTGTCCAGATCTGTCCTCCAGGTCCACGTCTGGACTCCCACAGCGGAAAGAGAATCTGAAAACTTCTACTCAGACCCTCATTATATCTTCAAATGCTTAGTGTCAGCATTTTCAAATGCTAAAGTGCCTGATTTTAAAGATGGGAAGTCTGTGATGGTCTTGTATATATCTACTTACTGGTGTGATGCATAGGCTGGGGGTCATGTAGGGTGTGCTTTATTTTCACTGCTCATTTTAAAGAAGTCAGATTGTTATATCTTTTCTATTTCTGCTTTTTTAAGATTTTCATGAAGCCAGAGGAAGCAAAAGCTGGTCAGGAAGTGAAGAATGCCTGCTACCTCCAGAGACTGTTGAAACATTTCCTGTAGCTGGAAGACAGCAGCCCTCCAACAGGAGCATTATTTCATTATTTCATTTCAGTTTACAGAGGATTTACTTCTCAGAAGTTGGGCAAGGTAAGATTGGATGCACATTTTGCTTAAGCTTTTAGGTTGCTTTGGGTTGAAGTTATCTGATACTTCAGAAGAAAGGGTGGGTAGGAGATTTCGGTGTTCAGTGAGCAGCTGGGATTAGCTGAGCTCTCTGGCGTGCCTAAGACAGTTACGTAGTAAGGATGAGCACATTTCTACCAGAATACAATGGCAGAGGAGGTCAAAGGGAGATTGTGCAGTCAGTAAAACATATTTATTTACTTGTAATTATTGAAAGTAAAACAATTATGCCATAAATAACAAAATCAAATACAACAGAGGTATGAAAAGTATAATTCTATACCCCCCCAAGTTTCGTTCTCCCAAAGTAACCATTGTTAATAATGGCTTGAGATGTATCTTTCCAGGTTTTTGTTTTTCTTTTTAACTTGCCGTATTTGTGACATATACAATGCTCTTTTGAAATGTTCATAAATGCCTGTGGCTCTATCATGCCTGGCAGGTTAGAAATAATGCCTTAGTTGGAGATGGGGTCAAATGACGGTTGGGCAAGGATGGTTTGAGTCTGATCTGTGAGCTTTTATACTCCTTGGCTACTGTGTGTCACCCTTCTTCACCCGAGGCTTCCCAGCGACACACCATCTTCCCCGCTCCCCATTCCCAACCAGCTCCCCTTCCTGAATTCTCCCCTTCCTTAATGGTGCCACTGCTCTTCTGGTTACCTCACTTTAGTTCATAAAAATATACTGAGGTCCCCCTCTGTGCTGGCTCTCTGCTGGGCAGAGGGGACAGAGAGAAGAGGCCCCGTCCCTTCCTTCAAAGAGGATGGGCATCTCTGACTTTTCCACCATCTCCAGTCCCTCGGCAAGACTAGTGCCAGTTCCACCAGTTCCACCTCCAAGATTTCATCCCATCACCTCTTTCTCTTCCTTCCCATCCCTGCCTTAGTTACAGGCCTTCCTTGCCTTCCTGCCGGCCGCAGTAGCCTCTCCTTGCTCTCCCAGTCCCCGGCCAGCCTCCAGTTGCTTCTGCACATCGCAGCCAGTTTCACGGCCCAGTCCCGCCCCACTGCTTAGAGCAGTGATTCACAAGTGGGCTATGCGGACCTTGGGGGTCCTGGAAACCTTTTCAGGGTATCTACCAAGTCAAAACTATTTTTGTAACAGCACTAAAATGTTACTTGTTTTTGTAGAGCAACAGTGCATAGAACTGCTGGAACTTTAGCATGAATCAAGGCAGTGGCCGGAACGAACTGTCCTTGCAGTCATGGTATTCCTCTTTGCTACATCTCAGGGTTTTGTTTTTGTTTTGTTTTTGTTTTTAAAGAATGTCCTGGGGCGCCTGGGTGGCTTAGTCCTTAAGGGTCTGCGTTCAGCTCAGGTCATGAGCCCAGGGTCCTGGGATCAAGCCCCACATCGGGCTCCCTGCTCAGCGGGAAGCCTGCTTCTCTCTCTCCCACTCCCCCTACTTCTGTTCCCTTTCTAGCTGTGTCTCTCTCTGTCAAATAAATAAATAAAATCTTAAAAAAATAAATAAATTTTAAAAATTAAAAAAATTAAAAAAGAATATGCTGATTGAGCAGTAAAATTGCTAATTTAAATTAATGTCAACCTTCGAGTACACATCTTTTTAATATTCTGTATGACAAAGTGAAAAGGCTTATAGAGCACTTGTGTGCATGCCAAAGTACGGTGGTTGTCTCAGCGAAAAGCATTTTCAGGATTGTTTGAATGACGAGCTGAACTAGCCACCCTTCATTTTTACTTGGAAGAATGACAGACCTGGTGAGGCTGCGGAGCAGCTGGGGATCAGACTTTGGAGGGCCTTGTGGTCACATTAATAAGCTTGGGTGATCTGACTTCAGCCTGCCTTTTTCAGCTTTTTATTCTGTCCTCTTGCTCACACAAATACAGTCCTTCCCTCTCTCTTACTCTTTGTAAAGCACACACTTCCTTTACCCGCTCCATCCTTCCTCTGATCATTCCTTCCGCCAGGAGATGCGGGTGACAGCTTTGAAGGCTGCTGTGATCCCAGAATCAGAATGGAGGAAGAAGATGGGCCTAACTCCAGACCTTTTCCCTCTGGAAATCTTGGTGTCCCAGCATCGTTTGAGGCCTGTTGTGACTCACCGCCCTGCCGGCACCCTAGTGGGCCTCAGACTGCCCACTCTCCCCGAAGTTGAGTGAGATGCCGCAGTCTGCCTAACGCTGACCAGCCTCACTACACACAGGGCTCTTGGGAAAAACCTGTGAAATAGCCTAGTCCCTCGGAATCACTCACAGACTGGCCTTTGAGTGAACTGATTGCACAGGTGGCTCCTTTCAGCCATCGTGCCTTAAATATGAGTAGCTTCTGTTTGAGTATACTTTTTCCTTGACCTTGGCCCCTATGTAGTAATGATACCATCAGAAATGACATCAACCAACTAATACGTCAGAGAGAAGAAGAATGTAGCCTTGTGCTTGATACCAGAACTGCCACGAAATCATGTGGTTGGACTAGTTTGTAGCTCATCCTCCGTAATATGCCAAAACGCAAAATATAGTTATCTCCAAGTAAGACAAAGAAACTTCTGTTTAATCAGATTTCAGATTAATATAATAATGGTAATGTGGTGATAATGCCTTTGTATTTGTGTCAGCTAGAGCACACGCAGAAAGTGCCCACACAGAAAATGATGTTCTTCAGCACGGTGAGAGGATCAATATCTCATTCACAGTGCCTCAGTAGGGAAGCTCTGTGCTAAGGGTTCTAAATAAAAGCATTCTTGTTGGTTCCTGGCTAACTCTCACTGGGCTACCCCTCCTGCCTTCCAGCATGAATAGCTCAATAGAATATTAATAATATTAGATATATGAAATAATATTAAATATACTACTAGTAACATAATAGTTAAAGGCTTGAATTTTAAGCCAGTCTGTCTCAATTTAAATCCTAGCTCTGCCACTTACTAGCTGTGTGACCCCGGGGCAAATTAATTACTTAATCTCTCTGTACCTCAATTTCCTCATCTGTAAGATGTAGATAATAATTATTCTTATCTCCTAGAGTTGTGAAGATGAAAGGAGTTAGGACATGTAAAATGTGTTTGTGAAATGCTTAGGACCTTTTGCCTGGCATCTGGTGAGCATGGTGTGGGTATGCGTACTGTAGCTGGTAGCACTGCGCCTATTAGTACTACTCCTTCAGAGAAGTCAGTGTCGGGGCTCTGTCTTCCCAGGCCCCTCCTGATTGCTGCCTCCTTGACCTCCCATTTCTGTCTTGGCTCTTCCTTAAGAGTGTACGCCCTCTTTCTTTCCTTTTATCAGTTCTCCATCATTTGAGGGCCTCCACCAGCTGGCGACTGAGGAGGCAACACCACACAGATAGTTGTACTCCTCAGCTTGTCGTCACCACTGTTCCTTCTCTGGAAAGCCTTTGTGACTGAGGGAAATAAATCTTACACGTTAGGAAAGAGGAGGGAACCATAGACTTTGAAAAGAACTCTCGAGTACTCGGAAGAGGAGCATGAACTACATTTGCTGAGCTGAGTTAACCAGCAAAGTCATGTTCTTAGAGGGAAAGTGATCATCTTGGGTATCACATTCCAGATGCTGGAGCTACTCAGTTCTCTGTAGGCTCCACCAAAACATGGAGAACAGATCTGCTGCTTTTGGGGGCAGTGTGGCTCCTAAGACTCTGGAGAAGTAACAGTTCTTTCAGAGGTGGGCCTGGGGGTCACCTGTGGGGAGAACAGTGGATGAAGGGTACTTACCTGTTGGAAATAACTGTTGCTGTTGCGGGCCCACCAGGTGAGACTCCTCGGCCCCCACCTCAACAGCTCTGGGAATTCTCCCCAATTCACACTGACCAGCCATGCCTGCTCTCTTCGGCCTTAGCACATGCTCTTTCTCTGTCCTTCTCCCCAGGCCCCACCCTGACCAGTTCCCTCATCCTTCAGATGGCAGCTTAGCTGTCCCTTCCTCTGGTTACTAAACTGAATTTGATGCCTGTCTTCTGCTTCATGGCACCTGGTACTTGCCTGTCACATGGCCCTTGTCCCACTCTACTGAAACTGTTTTATATGTCAGTGGATTTAAATTTCTAAGGGCAGAGAGACTATGTCTTCTCTCGTAGTCTTACCATCTAGCACTGGACAATCCATAGGTGCCCAATAAATACAGTATTTGTTGAATGAGTAAGTCATCAGCACTTTCACACCATGTCTTCTTTGACCCTCACCATAGCCTCGTGGTGCAGGCAGCCCAGGCCTCACTCTGACCTCTCTCAGTATATGAAGAAACTGATACTTAGGGAAGCTAAGCAAGCTGCCCGAGCGCACTCCGTGGTGGGAGCCAGGATTTAAACTGGTCTCTTGCAGGCTCATTACATCATTTTGGTTTTTTACAAAGTTTTTCCTTTAAAAAAAATAGCATTTAAAAAAATAAAAATTAAAAGAGTGTGTGTTGTTTTCCAGGTGCCAATATTCCTGAAACGTTTTTTCCTCACTTATTGTCGAATTTCAGCGCCGAGAAATCTAGATATGATTTTAAATACTCTATATAATCAGATTCTGAATTCCAGTGTGTGTTGGAGAAGGAGTATCGTGTATTTTATTGAAAATAAAACTTGGCTAAAATAATAATAACAACATTAAAAAGTAACACATTTCTTTGTATAAAATTTGGAAAATGCTGAAAAATGTAAAGCAGAAAATAAAAATCACCCCATCACACAGAGGAAACTACTATAGATTAGAAATGTCCTGGACACGAAAGGCAGCACTGAGATTGAAGCCCAGTTAAACCACTAACTAGATGTTTGGTGTTTGGTAGATTGTTTAACCTCTGAGCCTCAGTTTCCTTGCCTTAAATATAGCAAAATATTTACCTTGTGGGATTATTGTAAGAATTAGAATTATTGTAAGAATTAGAATTACTGTCATGTACATAAAATATGTAGCACGGTGCCTGGCATATACTAGGCTCTCTTTCAAATTGTTGTAGTATTAACATTTTTGTGTATTTCTGTCTAGTATGTCTACATACCTATGCATACTCATAATTTTTAAGATGCATTCATTATTTTAGAGAGGGAGAGCCAACAAGTAGGGCGGGAGGGGCACAGGGAGAGGGAGAGAGAGAATCCCCAGCAAACTCCCCACTGAGTGTGGAGCCCAATGCAGAGCTTGATCTTAAGACCCTGAGGTCATGACCTGAGCTGAAATCAAGAGTTGGACACTTAAGCGACGGACCCACCCAGGCGCCCCGTAACACATATGTTTTTCCTGCACATTTATATCAAGTATATCATTGGGTCCTCACAGGGTTGCTGGAAGGGGCAGATACTAGTTTAAAACCTGTTCTGTAGATGAGGAGGCTGTGACTCTAAGAAGCAGAGTAACTTGGCATAGCCTTGGTGCTATGTCTAGTAATATCTGAGCTGGGACTTTCTCTTTGGTCTCCTGATGCCAAGCTCATGTCCTTTCCCTGTCAACACTGTGCTTCCTCTCCAGCTCCACCTCCACCAGTACACGGATGGTAGACCACCGAGCCCTGACCAAGGGGAAGGTAAGGGCTGGAGGCCATAGAAGTACTGGGAGCTTCCACACCAGCTGGGGTCTGTTGAAAACTTAAAAGAAGTGCTCGTTCCCGCCTCTGAAATCACAAACACATTGCCCAATCCTGTAGCAGAGACCACGCTTCTGGCTAAGACAAGAACCTTCCAGGCCACAGGGCTCTTTCTGAGGAAGAGTTTGTCAGAGAGCTCATAGAATGGACTAGCCTCACTCTGCACAGTCTGTAGGGCAGAGGTGGACCTGCATTTCTTTCAGTGCGTGCACTTGTTACCTAAAGAGCCTGGATGTCAGGCACAACACCTAACACTAAGTATGCGCATCATTTCCTAACATTTCATTTCGGGGCCCATTTTCTGATGGCTGATGTGGATCTGACACTGTGCCATGGCTTACAGGAGATGCAGAGATGAACAGGCAACATTCTGGCCTTTACGAACACTGCAGGGAGAGAGCTCAAGGCCAGATCGCATCAGTGCTCCAAGTAGAACTTCTGGCAGGATATTCGGGAGCAGAGGAGGAGCACTGTTAGTTCTGTGCAGTAAAGCCATCTGTTTGCCTAGTACCTGATTTCCAGAGTGTTTGTACGAACTGAACTCATTCAGGCAGGTGGAGACTTTGAGGGTGTGGGGAGCAGAGACTTTTGAGCTGGGTTGTAGTGGCTGAGAGGACGTCTCTGGCCAAGGGAAAGAGGTGAGCCAAGGACCAGCGTGATTATGGAGACTTACGCCCTAAGGAAACTTCCATCCAATGTTTGCATGCTTAATAAATTAAGGTCCCCCAGACCCTGCCAGTGGACTGTCTGCAATAGAATAGAGATTATAGACAGGCTCCAGGTGGGGAGCCTATCAACCTGTTGGTAAGATTATGACACCTCTCCCTCTCCCTCTCCCCTCCCCCCCGTGTCAACAGGGAAGTTAAGCATGGTTGTTTTTTGTTTTTTCTTTTATCACTTCACTGCCGTCCTACATTTTTTTCTTCCTAGTTTCAAAAACAACTCTCCTTCAACAAGTTCTGTTTCCAAGGAAAGTCTTAACCATTTGTCCCTTCTGGCGTGCCCTCTTCCATTGAAATCCATGCAGAATAGACCAGGTACTCTTATCTTTTTGTGTGTGAAGCCATAAAATCTAATATTGAGTATGCGGCGGTGCTCAGAGGTATGATTCTTCCACAAGAAGCTCCCTCAGCCCTGCTGTGGTAAAAACCGAGTATAAATTGCCGCTAACAGGGTTTTCTAGCTCGAGTCGTAAGTATGTCTGAGCATCCCCTGTGAATTATAATGCTGCCAGCTCTCTTGCTGCTCCTCCGCATTCCCTGCCTTTTGGCTGTTTTGCTTGTCTTCAGGCCCTCCTCCGTCTGAGAGCAGGCAGAGGAAGGAGAAGGAGAAGGGAATCCAAAATTGGTCCGCTCTGCACTTGCCCCTCAGCGCTGATAAGAAAATGGATTGGCCCTGGACTGCACACAGGTCAGGGTAAGAGGGACAGTGGACCCTCCTCCTCAGCCTGCTGTCCCAGTGGCCAGTACCCCACCCTGGGCTCCTGAAGAGCCCCCTGAGTTTCATTTCTGTAGAATTTCTCACTGTGTTGGGCAGCTTTTTCCCTTTAACTTAGCTTGGTGAGGGCAGATATCGGGTGCCGATATTTAAGTTGGATTCTTTGAATTCATAGTGGGTTGCCACCCCCAGATAGATCTTGTGCTTGAAGCTGTTGGCCAAGTAATATTTTGAGATCCTCTGTGGATTCCTTTTATCCACGTGTTTATCCGTTCTCTAACGTATAATTGAAAAATCTGCTGTCGTCAGATCCAAAAATGGGAGGAAGAATGCACCTAAACCGAGCCGTCAGACACTTGGCTGTCTAACCAGGCTTTCTGGATTATAGTGGAAAGTACCACCGTTCTGTGTGCTCTCTCCTAATAGCCGTGTGTACTTGCTCCTGAGAACAATGTAGAGACATGCATCGGCCCTAATCAATCTTCCCGAGCAGACTTGCCATTTTTCTGACCGTGTTCAGCCGGGGTCCTCTGAGAAGAAAGTGGGCCTTTCCCCTCAATGGGCAAAGAGCCAGCTTCCATTTCAAAATCTCAGGAAAAAAAAAAAAAAATCCAACAAGTCAGAGCCTGTGTTTATTGAAGGTTGGTGTAAAAGTCTCTCACACTGAATGCCCCACCAGCACCCGAGTGCCTCTATTTTAGAAGGATGTAAAGGTTTAATCACCCTGGTGGGGATTTAGACCCAGAGACTTCAGAGAAATCTTATTATTTCTAACTGCAGGCAAAGAGTATTAAGGCTCCGCTCTGGATCAGGGGCATGACATGTTCTATAAGTAATTTATCTTTAACAGGAGAAGGCCCTTACTAGAGTGTCTTAGAAACAGTGCCGTGATTGAGTCCTGGTTCCCTGTTCCTCCTTTCTCTTTCCCCCTCTCAGTCTCCTGCTTATTCTTTCCATCCCTACCCTTTCCTGCCTGGCGTGCTCAGTGTCAAAATGTCTGCCTCACAAATCCGCCATTTAACGTGGGGAGCCTCCCTTTAACCTGCTGGCCAGTGAGAGATAATAATGTTTTTGCCGTAAATGACCTCATCCAGCAGCCCAATGGAGACCTGTCAGCTGTAGACTTCTCAGACTAATGAATAGACCCTAACTGCATCCTCTCAAATAAGGAGCTAAGGGGAAGGGGAGAGGATGCTCAGAGTTGCATAGGAACTCAGGTGTGTGTTCCCAGACATGAAGTAATTTAGGGCCATCCTCAAAGGCGTCCCCTGTCCTATTGTACCCCCAGGGGCAACTCCACTGAAGGCCTGTAAATCCCTGCGCACATCCTCTCGGATGTCACTGAGCATATGATTTCATTTGCTTGGGCCCCTCCCAAGCTCACGCCCTTGCTTAGCTCCCTTGGCCCTGCCTTTCTGGCGCTGAGGCAGGAGGATGTCACAGGTGGGATTCGGCTTGTGGATTCATTGTTTTTGTTGGGAACTACAGTTTGACTGGTGGCAGATCTAAATCCACGTGCTAATGAGCTTGGTTAAAGTAGGTTCTGCTATCCTCTTTTAATCTAGCCTGTCTGTCTGAGTTCCTTTCCACAGTTAATGATCTCCAATAATGGCTTTGCCTTTAGTTTTGCCTCCTGGGTCAAACAAATCAATAGTCCTCACAGATATTTAAAAACCATCAGTGTAAAGCTCCTGGGTCCCCCTGCTTCTGGGTGAACTTATGCCTTGATCAGTATAGTGATATTTCCCTTACATCTCTTTTCTCCCAGAGATGGGCAGCAGTGAACCCCTTCCCATTGCAGAGGGTGACAAGAAGAAAAAGAAGAAGCGGAAGGCCCGGGCCACTGACTCCTTACCAGGGAAGTTTGAAGGTTGGTCACACGACTCCTCAGATCTGGGCCTGTGGCTCCCTGAGCATGGGAGGAGCATCCAGGTAGCCCACAGGTCTAGCTCTGAGCGTGTGTATCTGAGAGTCAGCTTGTGCTGATCTGTGTGAGGAGGGTGAAAGGTGGGATGACGGAGCTCTCAGATGGTGTGGTCTGAATGGTTTCAGCACCTGTTGGGGGATTAGAAAGACCGATCCATCAGACTTGTATATGGAGTGAGATTGCTTGGTGCATTTCGGCCCTCATCCGATGTGCTCTTTGCCCTGACTGTTCCTGGAGGGGCTGCTGAGAGGTAGAACGACCGTGTAAAAGGATGAGAGAACACCAAGGCCACAGCTCCAAGTGAAAGTTAAATCTTCTAGAAACAGAGGATTTGACTTCGAGAAATCACAGCTACTTGTGTTGTATGAGTTTGACTCCACTTTAAGAGTGCATGCTGTGTTCAGGGGATACGATGTTGGATCATCAAAGATTTTGAACACTGTGGGAGGCACCGGATCAGCACTGGTCCTGTCATCACTGGGCATGCAATGGCATGAAGTGACTCATCATACACTTCTCCAAGGGACTGAAAGCGTCAGTAGCTACTCCAGGAGTGATGCGCCCCCTTCACCTATGGTGTTTCTTTCACTGTGAGACCTAAAAGAGCGTCCCCTCATGGTCCCTCTTTGCAATATCGCAGACAGACTAGTGAATCAGTTGTTTTGTACAGTGGTTCTAGTAACAAGCCCTTTATGAATCGGAGATATTGGGCTTCCAACCACCAACCTATCCTGAGGTGCACAAAAGGCTAATACCAAAGTGTCCATTGCCAGAGACGCATGTCATTTAAAACACTTAGAAACAACAGTGTGCACGCTTATAAACAGCCTCGGGACCCAAGAAGGTAATTAGAGTAGGGTTTGTCTCTTTGTTTGTCTTTAACTTAAACAGTAGATATATGTGTAAAGGGGTGGGATGGAGGGATGGACAAAAGTCTCGAGATCTTCAGAGGAGTTTCCAAATCAACAGGTCTTGCTCTTTCTGTGAACATGAGAGTATTTCCTGTTATTCGAGGGTGGCTTGTGCAATTGTGGGCCTTCATGCTAGGAGTGATAAAATCTAATTTCATGGTTTAAAAGTGTTTTGCTCACCCTGTGGGTTTAAATGCTGGGCTGCCTCAAGAGGGAAGAACTGAGGTCAGTTGAGTGAGTGGAGGTCAGGGGAGGAAGAGGTCAGCTTGACAGAGACCATGATGGAGCTGTGGCTTCCTTTGAAAGGGACTCGAAGAGTCTGTGCCATTTGTGAGCTTGGGCAGGTCACCTAAATGTTCTTTCACCCCAGCCTATTACTCTGTGAGAACCACCCTGAGTCAGCACCCTAAAAACCTCAAGGCATCCGTTTGCATCCTACTTCTGTCTCCTATTTCCTGTGACTGACTTCTGGAAACTTCTCAGAAACCTCCAGTCACTTCTGTGTGTAGTACACAGTGAAACAGTGCTTCGTTCCCCTTTGTATCACCAGTGCCAAGCACAGCTGGGCACAGAGCAGGTGCTCCACAAATGAGTCATGATGTCCATTGAAATCACACTCCTTCTGTGATGACCCCTTAGTTTCCCTACACAGATTTAACCTTTCCTTCCCTCTGCTGTTTTTTGTTTTTTGTTTTTTGTTTTTTTTGTCCTGTGTCTTGTCCTTTTATGATAGTACTTACTACTGCCTGGTTTATTCTGGGGTCACTAGTCTGCATGTCTGTCTTCCCTACCTGACTGTGACCGTCAAAGGGCAGGAACTATATTTTATTCCTCATTCTGTCCCTATTATGAATTTAATATGTTGTGTGGCACATAGTAGGTGCTCAGGACACGTGGGCCAAATTAAAACTCTTCCACTGACCTCATCTCTAAAATGAGGAACAGGATGCCTTTGATGTGTTCTAGTTGTTGAGAAACTGAGTCCTGCAATGGCGGGAAGAGTTAATGGTCTTCCTTGTCACTGAGCGTTGCAGAGTCACCGTGTATGCCCTCGCTGTTGCAGCCTCAGGGAGGCTGAGTGACAGAAGCTCTTCTTTCCATCTGAGCTTGCAAAGGCATGACTTACCTCGTTATTCCTGTCACCCATTTCACCTCTAGATATGTACAAGCTGACCTCTGAATTGCTCGGAGAAGGAGCCTATGCCAAAGTTCAAGGTGCTGTGAGCCTGCAGAATGGCAAAGAGTATGCGGTCAAAGTGAGTGTCTCCTCTGGATGCCAGACTTAACTTCGCACGCAGTCACTCCTAGCTGGCCTAAGCCAGATACGCTTCATAGTATGCAATATGGCAACTCAGTAAAAATGAGGACTCCGAAGCTGGACTCACTGGATTCAACTCTTTGTTTCTCTTTTTACTTGCTGTGTAACATTGGGCAAGTTACTTAACACTTCTGTCCTTCAGTTTCCTTCCCTGCAAAATGGGTGTAATCATAGAAGGTTTGGAGCATTGACGTAGGGATAGAATATATGTAAAGTGCTTAGAACCATACCTGGCTGATAGTAAGCTGCTGTGTCTTATTCTGAAAAATGGAGTAAAATTCAGGGAGTAGACAACCAGATTTGGAATGAGAAGGCATACCCACATCTCTGTTTTACCAAACTACTACCTGACTTTGGGCAAGTTGCTGAATCTCCTTAAGCCTCAGTTCCCACATCTCTAAAATGAGGATAATAATACCTAGCTTTCCTATTTCAGGGGAGTGGTTATGAAGATGAAAATAAAAATGAACTGGTAGAAGTAGAAACACTACCAGTTACACAATGCTGTAAAGTGATGTACGGTATCATAATGAGGGCTGAGCATCAGCTCTGGAGCAGGAGAGGTGGCTCCTTGTGGCATGACCTCGCAGTGGCTCACTCTCCCCGTCTGTGCTTCTGTTTGCCATCTCCACACGGAGGAAGAGATGGATCTGGAGCACTGGTTCTCAAAGTGTGGTTCCTGCACCAGCAGCGTCAGCATTGCCTGGGAACTTGTCAGAAGTATGAATTATCTGGCCCTATCCCAGACCTACTGAGTCAGAAACCAGAGATGGGCCCAGCAATATGATTTTAGCCAGATCTCCAAGTGGTTCTGACGCTTGCTGAAGCTGGAGAAGCCCTGATGTGGGGCCGCTTTACATTCAGCATGGATCAGAATCATCTAGAGGGCTAATAGCACAGAGACCCAGTTTTCTTGATAGAGGGTAGGGCCTGGGTCTTTGTGTTTTTACCTCGTTCGTCACTGATTCTTACACCCACCAAAGTTTGGGAATCACTGATCTAGAAACAAGGTCTCATTAAATCCAAGGAAGCAAGTCAAATGTATTTCTTATCTACCTGAGCCCTCAGGTCTAAGCACTGCCTCATACAGGCAAGCCCAGCCAAAGTGGCTCCTGAAAGAAGTGTTTCTGCTTTAACCAACTGGCCATAGTCCCAGCTATGGATTAATAAAGGGGAATACTTCTGCTAAGTCACATTCCCTTTTTTGCTGGAGTTTTGCTTCATATGGTAACAAAAAGTACTACCTCAATTCCTTTTTGGAAACTTGAGTATAAATTACAAGTAATTTTTTAAAAATATGCTTAAGTGTAGTAATAAGCTACAAATATCAGTTGATTTTCAAAGGTTTGGGGACATTTATACATCTGTCCAGACCTATTTCTTCAGGTTTGGATCATAAGAGGAAAACCTGGCCCTCTGTGCCCCTGGGCATTTTTGGTGCAAACACAAACCCTGGCTTTGCAATTCTTTGATTTGAGCAGTTCAGCCCATATCTCATATCTCTCCTGTCCTTTGGAAGCTCCCTAAAAACGGGCTACGTCACCCAGCATGCCCTCACAATATTTGATTTTATTAGGCCTTCCCTATAGGCATCCAAATGATGAATCCTAGAGTCTCAGGGTTGAAATGGAACTTCAGGATGGTCCTGAATTTCTTCCAAATCTCCTCAAATAATTGTCCATGTTCTGCTCCCCAACCTCTGATAGCAGAGTCGATTACTTATGCAGAGAAAATAATGCCGTTGCTGAAGAGCTTGCCTGCTAGAAGGTTCTTCCTGACTTTGATCTGAAATGCTAGGTAAATGAACAAGTTAGAGATCTTCTGTGCCCCGGCTCCACACTTCTCAGACTGCTTAGAATGTGGGCCCACCGTGGTTTACTCCCAGACATGGAATTGTATAGAAAATTACACCTGGTCATGGGCGCTTATGCTGCAACACATGGGAGTGGTTTGAAGTATTCTACACAGCAGTCTGGGAACAAAGGAGAAGGGTGTTATCCTCTGTGCCGCCCACTCCGTTCGTGGGGCCATAAGGCAGAGCCAGCTCTGCAGAACACTTGCCACCAGACTCTACTCGCAATGGTCTGGGGCTGTTGATGGGTCCGTGGAGATGTACAGAGTTAGCCAGTCCTTGCTTAAACCACCTGCTCATCTGTTGGCTCACCCATGCCTTCAGTTCCTGCTTGCCAAGCATCTCCAGGTATATACATGGGAAACAATGTCTCTAGGTTGTCTGAAAGAAGCTGGATGGAACATAGATAGAGGTAGGATAGCGAGGGCTTTGAAGGCAGCGCTGGGCTTGGATGCCAACCCTGTCACCACTTTTCAAGCTGTGGGCAGAATGTTTGACCTCTTCCTATCTTTCGGGATTATGTTGTAAGAACCGAGACTGTGTATCTGAGTTACTTAGTACAGTGCCTGCCAAAGGGCGCATTCTCTGCAGAGCTGCTGGGGTGGGGTCTGAGCCGGGTCCTGGAGCTCTAGTTCCTCTCTGCTGCCTCCTCCAGCCCCACTGCTCTTCCTCCCGCCCTGGAAGATCCTTCGGTGGGGGGTTGTAAATCTCACCCTTACAACAGGAAGAAATGCCCTTGAGGTGGGAGCCAGGTAGAAGTAGTTCTGTGTCTTCTTGCTGGCTGCCTCGGTGTCCCCATAGACTTCCACAGCATTTGCTTAGCCAGAGTCAAAATAGGCCTCAGCCAGGCTGGACAGCCTCGGGTCGGTCTCCTGTGCTGCTGGCAGAGTCACAGTGCCTGTGTCACCAAGGTCTATTCCACATTTGTGCTTGAAACCAGACGTGGGCTGAATTGGGCCTTGCATTTGCCCAGAGGGCTCCTGCCGAGAGGTGTTTCAAGGTCAGGTGGGTATAACAGATTTTATTCTTTCCACAGATCATCGAAAAACAAGCAGGGCACAGCCGGAGTCGGGTATTTCGAGAGGTGGAGACGCTCTATCAGTGTCAAGGAAACAAGTGAGTGCAGTCTTGGGTTACTTGCTGCTTCTCTTGGGGGGATGCTTAGCTGCAGAAGAGGTCATTTCTCACCACCTCCGACCCCAGCATTTAGCTCACGTGCCTTGGCCACAACCGTAGGGGATTCCTTCTGTCTTTCCATGTTTAAGAGAGTGGGGAGAGGAGATGCAGCTGCAGCCTTTGCTTCTGTTCAGGCTGAAGTATTGTGAATAACAACCCAGGCAAATTGGAAGAGTGAGCCCTCTGAATGAGGGGCTGGGAGAAGATGGGGTTCCCTCCTTCAAGTGCCCTTGGGAACAAGGCTGACTGAGGGTTACCCAGTACACACTGTTCGGGCCCAGCTTTTGTGACTAGATGAGGACAGTGTGAGCTAGCACGGGTACTGGCTGTGTCCCGCACCCAGCATGTTAGTGGATGTGCAGCCACCACTCAGGCTCCAGAAGCCCGCTCCAATACTCTGCGGGCCCACCAGGCCAAGGTGGCCTCCCGCCCCGCCTCAGCCGCCTCACCACCAGCTCCAAATGAGTGGTTCTCCCGCGGTGGCTTTAAATCAGGGTCACCTCTAAGACTCTGCTTCCCCCTCTGCCTCCCTGCACAGCAGGGTCAGCGGGGAGCCAGCGGCCAGGTATTGATGGCTTTGTCATTAAGCTTGGAGGATGGGGGCTGCTGTTGATTTAACTCCAGGCACTGCCTCCACAATCTTCTTTCAAATCAGGCCATTTTAGTCATCTTATTTGGACGCCTTCACACTAGTAAAAGCCTGGCGTCTCCCAAAGTGGTCAGCATTTTTTTATGAGGGACAGATTTTTATTTTCAGCCCTGCAGCTTCTGAGTTGAGCATCAGAGCCTCTACTTGGTTTATTTCGTTCTTTAAAAGAAAAAAAACCCCAACACCTCCGATATCCAGGCCAGTGGCTTCCCTCCTGAGTTACAAGACGACCTTGTTGGCAGAGCACGGTAATGCTCAGGCAGACAGAGAGTGCTCACCGGGGAAGGCCACAAGTGCTACGGCGGCCGGGAACGCGGCCGTTTCATTAAGCAGCGCTTAGCAGTTAGGGTCTAGCGGTGCCCACGTTAGGCCCCAAGTCTATTTGACAGATGTTTCCATTTTCTCCAGGCAATGTAAATACTGCCCCGTGATTTATGGGCAAGAGGGAGGGCAAGTAATTATTTGCTGCTTGCCTCCAGGACACACACCTACTATTCAGTGTTATTAGCCGCAATTGCTTCCAGTCGGCTGCAGATTTTATTCAGTTTAATGTGACCGGGACTTTTTTATAACTCTACCTAGTGGGTTTTAGGGTTGGGGTTTGACAGCACAGACTTGGTGAAAACACCAGAGACTGAACATTATGGAAAGATAAGGTGACCTGAGTCTTGCTAACACCATTGGCTACTTCTCAGACATGGGTCTTTAATAAGCATTCTGATTTCAGGTTGATTTCTGCCCTGCTACAGGGCATTGTATATTTTTTTCATTGTATATTTGTAAGTGGGCTTTAATATATAATACCATTTCCCTTTTTTTCCCTTTTCTCCTATTTTTTCCTATTTAAGGAACATTTTGGAGCTGATTGAGTTCTTTGAAGATGACACAAGGTTTTACTTGGTCTTTGAGAAATTGCAAGGAGGTACTTACTGTTGAGTATGTGTTTGGACTTCTGATTAAGACTCAGGGTGGTGATCATCCATCATGAATCCCAGAGACTTCTAAAATGAGTCAAGCTAATAAAAAGGATGAAGGACTTAAAACTGCCCTTGATTTGGGAGAAGGGAGGCCGGAGGGAAAGATGATAATTAGCATTTTGCAGAACCTAGAATGTCACCTGTGTGGGCATTCTATAAATGCCTTCTCCCTGTAGTAGGACTCATATAGATACATTTAGTCATCAATTTATCAATCCATTGTTTTGACCTGTTCACTGTTTAAATTAATTATGGGGCAGAAGCTCTTGCATACATTATGAGGTCCAGAAAGGCTCACCAGAGCAAAGGAGGGTCCCATGGATTAGGACATAGACCCAGGATAGAGAGGAGGTCTGAGGATTTGTGTCCTTCGGACGGAAAGATGCCACTCTTGACTGTCACCACTACTGCTGTCACGCACACACGTGACCACTGGAATGGGTATTGAAGTTGTTTTCCTGACGCAGAGAAGGGGCTAAACAGCCCTTGCTCTCACCGTCACTCACCCAGCCCAAGGATAGATTTGCAGGGTGCAGGTTAGAGAGGATATCCGGAGCTGAGTGGAGGGCCACATGGAAGGGTTTGGTGGCTAAGGGAGCATGCTCTAGAAACCAGCAAAGCTGGGTTTAAGTGTAGCTCCATCCCTTTTTAGTTGTGTGAACTTGGGCAAGTCATATAACATTTCTAAACATTGTTCTCATCTATAAAATAGGGATCATGACAGCACCTACCTTTTTCGATAGCTCTGAAGATTCAGTGAGATCATTTAGATGAAATGCTTGGCACAGTGCCCCGTGGGCACTAAGGGTTCAGTAAGTGTCAGCTATTAGTATTATTAAAACTATTGGCTATGCCGAAGGCTATCTTAGAAGTAGGTAGCATATTACTGTCTATCTGCCCTTTTAATAAATTTGGAAGCAAGAGACTCACTACAGTAAAGCAAATGTGAGACCTAGCCAGGAGCTGGTTATTTGGGAATGATCCCTAGCATGCTGGGATCCTTTCATTGTTTAATCTGGCAAGTGAAAGATCTGTCATCCCTTCCCCATGCCAAAAACCAGCAATAAGTAAATTTGTGCCATTTTTTAAAAAGATTTATTTATTTGAGAGAGAGAGAGCGCGGGGAAGGGGCAGAGGGAGAAAGAGAAACTCAAGCAGACTCCCAGCTGAAAACAGAGCTCCATCTCATAACCCTGAGATCATGACCTGAGCTGAAATCAGGAGTCGGACATTCAACCGACTGAGCGCAGACGCCCCTGTGCCATTTTTAAGATGCAGAAACGAGGGCCCCTGGGTGGCTCAGTGGGTTAAGCCTCTGCCTTCTTCCTGGGATCACGCACCGCATCGGACTTTCTGCTCAGCAGGGAGCCTGCTTCCTCCTTTCTCTCTCTCTGCCTGCCTCTCTGCCTACTTGTGATCTCTCTCTCTGTGTCAAATAAATAAATAAAATCTTTAAAAAAAAAAAAAGATGCAGAAATGAGCCCTTCAGCCCAGAAATACTGACTTCCAGTTGTGAGCACAGAGCGCATGGAGCCAGGCCATGTGCTCATGCCTGTGCCATAAGTTCATGCCCCTGCCCTGCCACCACCAAGACGTTACATTTAAAATGCTGGGGGTTGTCTGTAAACGTATTGCTTAGAGTGCAGCCCTGCTGAGGCCAGAGCCACTGCAGTAGGTAAGGAGACTGTGGTTGGCTTAGTGCAGCCCGTGCCCCCAGCAGCCAGACCACATGTCCAGCTGAGGGGTAGTCTGTACAGGTTCAAGGCCAGACTCACTGGGCTTAAGTCCGGATGCCTCCACTTACTGGTGTGTCATCTTGAGCAAGTTGCTGATCCATTCTTGACTTCAGGTTCCCCATCTATAGAACAGGGATAACTATTTTGTACAGTTGTGGTGAGGCTAAGATAACCTATTTGAAGATTATTACATAGTGTCTGGCACATAGTCACTACTCCATGAATGTTAGCCGTTGCTAACAGAATAATACTATTATTAATAAGAAATAGGAAAGTCAGAGGGAAAGCACTTTTCCCCCTTTTTCTAGACTTTCCTAGACCTTTACATATCTGTTGAAGGCGTGGCACCTCTGTTTGAAGGCTTGTGCTCTTGTTTGGATCTGAGATCAGAACCAAAAGAGGAAGTGTTCCTGTGGTGAGGCCCCTGCCCAAACCTTATGTGGATTCACTTTAATTCTTTCTTACTTCAAAAGCCAAATCTGCCTCAATGACACTAATATTTTTGGTCGTGCATATAGTTGTTTTTTCTCCCTTCTCCTTTTCTCATCGTGGGTAGGTACAGAAGATGACAGTCCAGTTCTGTTCAGTCCAGTTTTTTTTTAATATTTTATTTACTTATTTGATGTTGCGAGATAGTGAGAGAGAACACAAGCAAGGGGAGTGGCAGACAGAGAGGAAGGGAGAAGCAGTCTCCCTGCTGAGGGAGAAGCCCAATGTGGTACTCGATCCCGAGACCCTCAGATCATGACCTGAGCTGAAGGCAGACACTTAACCAACTGAGCCACCCAGGTGCCCCATGTTCATTCCAGTTTTGTGCTGGCACCTCGTTTGTGCCAGGTACTACACTTGGTGTGCTGAAAGAATAAGGCTCCATCCCCACCCCAAACTTGAGCAGACTTGACCTCTGAGAAGTTAGGCTTCCTAAGGCCTGAAAAGACCATACCTGTGTGTCTCCTCTGCTCCCCAGGCTCCATCCTGGCCCATATCCAGAAGCAGAAGCACTTCAATGAGCGAGAAGCCAGCCGAG
Source organism: Lutra lutra (assembly GCF_902655055.1). NCBI lineage: Eukaryota > Metazoa > Chordata > Mammalia > Carnivora > Mustelidae > Lutra > Lutra lutra. The sequence continues at coordinate 160,949,356 of NC_062281.1, forward strand.
TGGTGCGGGATGTGGCCGCTGCCCTTGACTTCCTGCACACCAAAGGTGAACCAAGCCTTTGTCTTGGTGATTGGGTTGGAACAGCCAGCCTCAGGGGACTGATGGAGAGGGGCAGGCCAGGCAGAGAGCCAGGCCAGGAGCTGGTGTACCTGGCAGCCCCACCCATGAGGGTGAGCAAGCAAGCCAGGATGGCCCTGGGCTTCTCATGTGGATGGTGGGCAGATGTGGCAGTCTTAAGAAGGGCAGGGACAGGGGAGAAAGAGCAGGGGGGGAAAAGAGTACATTTCATGATGAGTAAGATGAGTGAGTGTGTGAGTATGGGTGATCTCCTTCTCCTGTCCTAGGAGGATACAAGCCTCATCATAATACTATTCTGGTGTAAATATTTGGGTGTTACTTTTTCTAGGTTTTTGTTTTTGTTTTTAACTCAGGACCCCTGATCAAGACCTGAGCTGAGATCAAGAGTCGGACACTTTAACCAACTGAGCCACCATGGCGCCCCCTTTCTAGTCTTTTAAAATATGTCGCCTGTATCTTACTCTTTCAAAATCAGCATGATAGTATATATCTAGTTTTGTATCTTGTTCACGATAAATGGAAAAATGCATTTTTCTACTAACGTGGTTAAGTTTGAGGTGTCTGTTGAACATCATGATGGTAGATTGCAGGCTGCTGTTGTCCGATTTACGCTCAGCTTACAAGGCCCTTATCTAGGACCGATTGTTTAAGAATTTTTATAGTGAATTAAATCTTTTTACAAATTGTTTTTTGTCTTTCCAAAAATATATCTGATGGTTACCTTTTTAAAACGTGCCTTACAGCAGTGCCATGGAAAAATGAATTCTGGCGTTACCTTTTCATCAGCTGTGTGTTCTCTCGGTAGTAATGTCTACCCCCAGAGTTAGGGTGAAAAGAGAGAGAATTATGTCATCAGCGGTAGTTAGTGCTGCTCTGGTTTATGTGCAGCACTGTCCTCACTCGCTTGTGGAGCCGTGTAGGCCTCTGGATGAATCGTGTGTGTATAACACAGTTGGGGCATAGGGCCTGGCACATAAAAGCTCTGCAGGAGTGTTCCTTCCTTCCTCCGCCCTGATCCCCCCACCAAACAGGAAGCATTTTCATTCCTAGTATTAATACTCTTAAAATAAAGCCTTCTGTCTGGTGAGGGGTAGGGGTGGATTGAATAGTTGGTGACTTAGCTCTGCTCCCTTCCGCATTGTGGATATTGGCCGGCCACATAGGTTGTGAGTGCTCCAGACCACTTGCAGGCATGGTGGGCACACATCTTGCCTTGGGCCAGCAGCGCAGTGCACGCTGCGGGAGGGGGGCACGTGTGTGGGGAGCTCAGCCTCGCTGGTCCTACGTTATTTCCTCCTGCACGCTGACAGTGGCTGTGCTGGGCGCCTGACTTGCACATGGGACGAAAGTTCCTAGAAGGGGTGTCTGTACTTTCCCCAGCATGATGAATAGCACTAGTTCTGTTTCTGAAAGCCAGGATGCATGTAGGTAACACCTGCTTGACAAAGATTTACAACTGTTCCCCGAGCTGCCTCTGCGATTGCAAAACTGGGTCACACTTTTTGCAAGACCCATACCTTAGAGGGGGGCAGAGGCAGTTTTATTTTTTATTTATTTGTTTTGTAGAAGGCGGACTAAAGGGAACAGAGCTGGTGTGTGTGTTAAGAGTTCTGAAGTGCTTGCCAGCATCTAGCCAACCAGGTGCCTCTGTGACTTGAAGTTGGGATGGAAAACAATTTCTAGCTGAACTTCACAGTTTTCTAAATAACTTCACACTGGAAAGATGGATTGGGCAGGAATGGGTCAGCCTGGAAACAAGTTCCACACTTTTAAATACTGGACACGCTGCAGCTTAACCTCTGGGAAATGAAGCAGAGCAGCTCGATGGCCGGCGTGCTCGCAGAGGCAGGCCCATTATCCCGGCATGGCGCTCAGTTCTCAGGCTGGGGGACGACTGGGCCATCAGCACCTATTTGGAGAGCAAGGCTCCATGTGTGGCTCATGATCCTTCTGTGGGAGCACTTGCTGTAATGGAAAATATCTTTCACTTTTAGTGCAGCAGGCTGCAGCCCGACTCAATTTGTACAGCCTGGACTGAGTTGCTCTGGGTTCTTACTCAATTAGGTGACTGATGAAGTTACTTAGCCTGCTGGAGCTCAGGTTTTCCCTCCCTGGTGAAGTGCCTCCTGGCGGGGAATCGGAGGGAGGCCTGAGAAGTTGGTCATCGAGGGAGTTTTAGGAAAGCAGGTTCTGCTTTTCCCTGTGACTCCATGAAAATTCTGTTACTTTGTAGGACTTCTGAGCACTAGCTGTTTGGTTCTTGCTCAACCTTCCAGCCCCTCTGTCCCTGCACTGTGCATTCTGCAGGAGGCAAGAGGGATGGAGTGCCAGTGTCCACCACACTTTATGAGTTGGTTCTCTGTCCCTGTCTTTGGTCAGAAGGTGGTTCCCCCCGCCGCAGGGGCCTTCTTGGCCAGGTTACCAGCTTTTAACCCCTCATGGAGTAGGCTGCCGTCTGCAGGCTCCTTTAGGAGGTCTGGTCAGAATGCAGGGGAGGGAGGTGTCTCTTAAGAACAGCACCCTGGAGCCAAAGCATTCCTTGCTGTGCTTCCGACATGTCTTGGAAATGCAGAGCAGGTGCGAAGGGGATCGGACAAACTTTGGAAGATTTGTTAACTAACACTTGGTCCTCTGAACATGCAGGGAGTCCCACCTAGGGAATCATTTTTTTTTTCTAAGTCGGCCACACAAGAAGAAACGAGGTAGAGCAGCTTCAACCCCCTGAGATGCTCTTAAACAAGGCACTGATTATTTCTGCATTGCAGTTCCAAGCATGGCCTTTGGCAGGGCTCTTGGCTCTGTTTCATATTAGGCTTCTTATTCTTGGTTGTCACTGCAGTGCTGAAAGGCCAACTAGCTGGGATTCATTTAGCCCTCTTCTTATTCCTGCCTGACTTGTAAAGCTTCGGCTTCAAAAGAACTTGCAGATCTACTGTGCTTTTGGTTCGTCTCTGGTTACTTCTGCCTCCTGCAGCTCGTTGATTTTTTAATGTACCATAATTGGGAATTAATCTGCGAACAACAGCATTTGGAAAAAATTAATTGTGTGTGGAATGTTTGATAATTATGTGCGTATGTTAACCATTTCTTTGCTCTCTGTCATTTCAGGCATCGCTCACCGCGATCTGAAGCCAGAAAATATATTGTGTGAGTCTCCAGAAAAGGTACTTAAGGCTGACTTGTTGGGGTACACAGTTCACACCTAGGTGGGGAAGCCACGTCTACTTTCAGTTAGGTCGTTAGCAGCTCTCCCAGCTGCAGGTACCAACCTGCCCTGATTATTATGGACACGTGAGAATGTCAGACCAAACGTGTAGTGTTTCCGCATTCCAAATCGGGTTAATCCCTGTCTCTTCTTTGCTCTTTATCAACAGTGTGATTGGCTTACACCTAAGAGTTTGTAAAATACATGAGGACTGCACAAAATGAATGTTTTCTAGCCCAGTGCACCTGTCTGTTGAGCAGTTGGTGTGAGTCATAGACAACAACTCAGTCTTCTGTGAAGTGAATCTTTGCCTAAAAAAGATGTTTATGCTATGGTATATATGCCAGCTGGTGCCTAGCACTTGACATAATAATTAGGAAGCAAGTTCCTCGAAAGGGTTTCTTGTTTCCATTTTTATTTCCAAAGGTGCCCATTAAAAAGCAAACATGGATACTGGGTGTTAAATAGATGCAACCTACTGTAAACTTTACCTTAGCCTCCTACTAAATGGAAGTGTCCGTACTTCCATAAGCATGTAAGAATTTGACAAGCTCTCTGTTTGTTTGGAGGGTTTGAGGCCCTGGTGGGTCTGCTGGCTGTGTGTGTATGTACACGGGCGCATGTGTATGAACACACCTTGTCGGTCTGAATTAAGGGACAGCCCATAAATAGAAACGGCTGCAAGTGAATGTGTCAGCTGCTCCTTACAGCTCTTTTGTGGGGAGTAGTAATTCATTAGCTCAAATAAGATCTTGTGACTTCCTGTCAGTGGCTCTGGCATAAGACTTTATAATTTGTCACCATTATCGTTATGATTATTAATAATAATTATAGTTAACATTTCTTGAGTTCTTACATTGTGCCAGGCACTTAGACTTATTTTATTAAGTATTTATAAAATCCCATGAGGTAGGTCCTATTACTGTTCTCATTGTATGGATGACAGAAGTAAAGCTCAGGTAGATTATGAAGCCTGCCCAAAGGCCCTCAGCTGGTAAGTAGTGGGGTACAGATTAAAACTAACATAGTCTGATGCCAGCACCCCGCAGACGCTCTGATCTTCTCTCTTGCCTCCGGTTCACAAGATGCTTTTATGGCTTTTGTCCTTTCATTTGATCTTATTGGCTCAGGTTTACTGCCCCTTTTCTGTGGTTGAAAAACTAAAACTAAGAGCAACCAAGCATCAAAAGACATTATCCAGGAAATGAAAAGATAAGCCACAGAATGGGAGAAAGTATTTGCAAAGCATATATCTGATAGAGGTTTAATATCCAAAATATAAAGAACTTCTAAAACTCAACATCAAAAAGATAACCCAGTTTTAAAAATGGGCAAAGTGGGGACGCCTGGGTGGCTCAGTTGGTTGGGCGGCTGCCTTCGGCTCGGGTCGTGATCCCAGCGTCCTGGGATCGAGTCCCATATCGGGCTCCTTGCTCGGCGGGGAGCCTGCTTCTCCCTCTGTCTCTGCCTGCCTCTCTGCCTACTTGTGATCTCTCCCTCTCTCTCTCTCTCTCTCTCTCTCTGACAAATAAATGAATAACTCTCTCTCTCTCTCTGACAAATAAATGAATAAAATCTTTAATAAATAAATAAATAAAATAAAAATGGGCAAAGTGGGTGCCTGGGTGGCTCAGTCGTTAAGCGGCTCATGTCATATCATGATCCCAGGGTCCTGGGATTGAGCCCCACATCGGGGGTCCCTGCTCAGCGGGAAGCCTGCTTCTGTCTCTCCCACTCCTACTGCTTGTGTTCCCTCTCTTGCTGTGTCTCTTTCTGTCAAATAAATAAATAAAATCTTTAAAAAAAAATAAAAATGGGCAATGAACTTGAATAGACATTTCCCCAAAAAAAGTATACAAATGACCAATAGCATATGAGAAGATGCTCAACATCCTTGGTCATTAGGGAAATTGTTGATCAAAACCACCATTAGGGGCACCTGGGTGGCTGAGTCAGTTAAGCATCTGCCTTTTGGCTCAAGTCATGATCCCAGGGTCCTGGGATCAAGTCCTACATTGGGCTCCCTGCTTCTCCCTCTGCCCCTCCCCCCTCTCATGCTCTCTCTCTCTTTCTCTCTCTGTCTCTCTCTCAAATAAATAAATAAAATCTTTAAAAAAATCATTAGACACCACCTCACAGCTGCTAGGATGGTTAGAATTATAAAAAGAAGAAAAAACTAGAGAAGAGCAAATGCTGATGAGGCTATGGAGAAATTGGAGCCCACTGCCGGTGGGGACTGGAAATAATGTGGCCGCGGTGGAGCAGTGTGGCAGCTCCTCACCGAGCTAAACAGGATTACCATACCACTCAGCAGTTCCACACCTATATATATACCCAAAAGAATTGAAAACAGAGGCTTGAACTTGAACATCAGTGTTCATGGAAGCATTATTCACAACAGCCAAAGCTAGAGACAACCTAAGTGCCCATCAGCAGGTAAATGGATAAACAAAATGTGGTCCCCCCTTACAATGAAATATATGAAATATTGTTATATGAAATATATATAATATATATATTATATATATATAAATATATATTATATGAAATATATATAATATGAAATATTGTTCAGCCACACAACAGTTGGAAGTTCTGATCCATGCTACACCATGGACGAAACTTGAAAACAGCATGCTCAGTGAAATAAGCCAGACACAAAAAGCCAGATACTGCGTGATTCCACTTAATGAAACATCTGAAATGGCCAAATTCTTACAGATGGCAAATAGATGAAATGTTACTGGGGAGAGGGGAGAATGGGGAGTTTCTACCTCATGGTTTCCTTTTGGGATGACGGAAAAGTTTTAGAAGCAGATACTGGGGATGGTGTAATTAGTGCCACAGAATTATACATTCAAAAATGACTAAAGTGGATTATTTTATGTTATATATGTTTTATCACAATAAAAAAAGAGACTAAGTGAAAAAGAAGGGTATAAGAGAGAGAAGGAGGAGGAAGGGAGAGGGGAAGAAAGGAAGGAAAGGAAGTTGAGACATGGTCGGCTTCCCCAGCAGGGCTGTGGTTGAGCTGGGACTCCCACAACCAGCATGTTTGAGGGGCTCACTGTGCTGCTTCCACCACGCAGGCTGTTCTCTGGCAGGCATGCGAGGTACCCTCCCACTCGGCTCCAGAGATGACTCATGCTGTCTGTGGTTTCAGGGGCAATATCCAGTTTGGGTGACTAGCCTCCCAGGTTGCTGGGGCCCAGGATACACAGCTTTCAGTGCTGCAACCAACAAAGTCCCAGGCGAGCAAAGATGAGTTGGTCACCCCAAGCCACCTGAGGTGGTGCCCCCCACTGAATGGGCCACCAGGAGTCTTTCAGGAATACATACTTCTCTGATTCTGCAGCCTACACCGTCATTTGTCATTTGTGGGCAAAAGTTCCATAGGTTTGCTGCTCATTTTACTAAGTGCACAGTGGTCTGACACCATGTAGCATGCACATTTTCTCTTAGGAAGTGAGGAAAGAGTGTGGGGCAGAGGACACCGTAGGGTAAATCCTCAGGTGATTTCTAGTTAACCCAAGGAGAGTAAACATGACGTGGCAGATAAAGCTGGGCTTTGGCATGGCAGCCATAGAATGAGAGCATGCGAGAGAGTGTGTGTGTGTGCGTGCGTGTGTGTGCACACACGTGTGAGCAAGAGCCATTGAGTGAGAGGGGAAGGAGTGAGGGATGGTGAGTGACTGTGTCACACTCACATTGGTCTCCTCTTGCCCTTGGGTTTCTTATATTTGTAACCTTTGCTTTTTGTTGTCCTTTTCAGGTGTCTCCAGTGAAAATCTGTGACTTTGACTTGGGCAGCGGGGTGAAATTGAACAACTCCTGCACCCCCATAACCACACCAGAGCTGACCACTCCAGTATGTATGGCTGAGCCCCCCATACCACCTCCTTCAGGGCTCCTGTGCTCTTGGAGTACCCCCAACCCAAGGCTGGAGTCCAGAACAGAGAGCTAAGGAAGGAAAACCGAGGGTTTCTGCCTGAGTTGTCATCTGGCCCCTCCTTTGTGAGCCACCCCCTCCCTGTCAGTGCTTAGTTGCTAATGAAACTGACATGAGAGCTTTTTGTTCAGGGCGGTTCCTCTGCCAGTAATGAGACAAATTCTTTGTGGGACAGGCTGAGCCCTGACTCCTGACCCAGGTAAAGACAGACAATATCCCAGGCCAGCCCTTTGCACGAGAGCACACAACAGCTCTGCGTCCCGCCCTCCCTGGCGGCGTCTCAACGCATCACCCTGTGACGGAGAGGGGGAGTGTAGTCTCTCTGTGGCCAGAACTGAGAGGTCCCAGCTCTCTACGTGTAGGATCACTTGCCTAAGTTATCCTGTTGCTTCCTTCACTTGGTATTTCATGCCCAGATGTGCAGCTGGGAGCTGTTCTTCCTAAGACAGCTCTTGTACATACCCGATGTGCTATAATTATTATGAATCTTTTGACATTTGCATGCTTCATAAGTGAATTGTCCTAATAACCTTTTTTAAAACATGCTCATGTCTTATTCTAATTGACATTATTAGAAATGTTTCTGTATTAGCTTCTATTACACTGAGGTACCTTGTTCTCAAAGTCATTAACTCTAATTGCCAATAACACGGAAAATGTCCTTTCTCCACTTCCTGTCTTCCCATCTAATTAGTTGTGTATGTTGGGGGCCAGGGAGGTATCTCTTGGCAAGCCTGCAATAAGGAAGATGGGAGCAAAAAGAATTTGTTTTGTTTTTATCAGCATCTTCTATGCAAGGATGGAAGGAAAAAGCCCTGAATGTACTGGGTTTACCACTGGTGTGCTGGAACCAGATCCCTGCCCCCTCCTCATCCTTGGTCTTCCCATCTATAAATGGGAGAAGCAGGGAGATTGGATTTGTTCTAAGAGCTCTTCCAGGTTGGACGGACTCTTAATTCTGAATCCTTATACCTCTTTTACCTCCTTATACCTCCAAGCTGGCAGAGAAGCTTGGCAGGACTTCACTTTTAAGAACTCCTTCTCTTTTGGGGGCACCTGGGTTGCTCAGTCAGTTAAGCATCCAACTCTTGATCTCGGCCCGGATCTTAATCTCAGGGTTGTGAATTCAAGCCCCGTGCCGGGCATGGAGCCTACTTACGATTTAAAAAAAGAAAGAAAAAAAAGAACCCCTTGCTTTTGGGATTAGATGTCCACAGAGCCCTTCCCAGAGCCGTGCCCCTGGTCCGTTGAAGCCCCCCTGTACATGAAGTGAATGCAGAGAGCTGAGGCGGAGGTTCCTGCAGCTCCTTGACCTGGAGTCTACCGGAGAAGGACCTGGAAAGATAGGAAGGTGACCTGGAACTGGTCATGTGGACCGTGGGGAACGCTAGGACTCCGTTTACAAACACTGTTAGCCCAGCTTCTCGAAATGCATTGGTGGTATCAGGCGAACCCTCTGGCCGGCTTTCCTGGCAACTCCTTGCTCTGCGGCCCCATGCTGCTCAAGTGCCATCATCACATTCTGCTCTTAGCCATCTCCTCTCCCTGTGACTAAGCCTCTCCCTTCTCTGCCATTTCCCTTCCCAACCTTGGCCCCCACAGTGTGGTTCTGCAGAGTACATGGCCCCGGAGGTGGTGGAGGTCTTCAGGGATGAGGCCACCTTTTACGACAAGCGCTGTGACCTGTGGAGCCTGGGCGTGGTCCTCTACATCATGCTGAGTGGCTACCCCCCCTTCGTAGGTCACTGTGGGACTGATTGTGGCTGGGACCGGGGAGAGGTCTGCAGGGTGTGCCAGGTGAGTGCAGCTTGGGGACCCGATGCACAGGGCCTGCCGGCGTTGGCGGGGGTTGGGGGGCGGGAGTGGTCAGTGTGCTTGGGGGGATGCCCAACAAGACGGCTGGGGCTGTTTGTGCTCCAGAAGAGGGTCCCTAATGCCCCTTCCCCCTTCTGTCCAAAGGCCGACGACAGGCTGAGAGACAGGCTTAGCTGGGAGTTTAGGGGAGAGTTGTTAGAGCGGAGCCTACAAATTTGAGTCTTGCCCTAGAAATCCAAGCAGGGGTGGCCACACCAGCCAAGACAAGGAGGTGTGAGACAGCTGCATGGGTACAAGGAAGGGGAGTAGAAGTGTAAGGTTGGCGGTAGGGGCAGCTGAAACCTTACAGGATGCCAGGGGCCCATTTGTGGGGCCCCCGTGTGAAGGGCTGAGGAACTGGGGCTGTGTTCCCTAGTTGGCATTTGCCACGAGTCACCCACCCTCCACGTAGCACAGCCATCCCTTCCCGACAGGCATTCTGTGTGGTCTGATGACTGAGCAGGGAGTGGGGAGCTGGGGAGGGCCCTGGCCTCTGGCATCCCCAAGCCATGAGCTACAGCTCCAGCTGAAACCAAGGGGACCCAGGGTGACCAAATCAATGGCAGGTACATTCTGCTTATTCCGTGGTAGTGTGGCTTCAGGAGGAATCTTCTTTACCTAGAACAAGCTGTTTGAGAGCATCCAGGAAGGCAAGTATGAGTTTCCTGACAAGGACTGGGCACACATCTCCAGCGAGGCCAAAGACCTCATCTCTAAGCTCCTGGTTCGAGATGCAAAGCAGAGACTGAGTGCTGCCCAAGTTCTGCAGCACCCCTGGGTGCAGGGGGTGAGTAACCCGGGGAGGGGTGGCAGTCCACCTCCCCAGGCCTGTAGCGTGGCAGGGAGGAAGCTTTTAGAGTAGCAAGTACTAGACAGCAGCCCAGGGGGCTGACCTCAGCTGGAGGGAGACCAGCTTCAGTTCCTGCCCATGTAGAGTGAACTGGCCATTGACGCAGCCCCTGAAGGATCCCCTTATGGGTCATAGACTTGGCACTAACCTTGTCCTAGGACTAGGCTTCTAACTGACCCATGCTGCTCAGGAATGAACAGAGGCCTCTGCGGGATTTGGCACATGCATCCTACCATTGGCAGAGGCACACAGGCTTGGAAGCAGCCTGGTATTGGCATTTGGGGCCTGTGTCATTGGTCTGCCAGGCCCTAGCCAGCCTCAGTGACCCGCCAGGCCCTAGCCAGCCTCAGTGACCCTTCCAGTGGAAGGAAGCAAACATTGCCAGCCCCATGTTACAGTGGGGGACCCAATCTAGAAACCTCTGAGTGGCTGATTGCTAGCCGCCCAAGAGCTGCTAACTTTACTGAGCACCTACCCCATGCCAGACTCTGGGGATACTGGGATGATTAAGACCCAATCCCTGTCTTCTTACTCTAATGGGGAGAGGGAGACAAGGCAGTAAATTATGGGATAGTGTAACAAAAGCTTATCAAAAGTGCTAGGGGCATAAAAGGATGAGATTCCACCTCTGCTTGGACAGGGGTAGGGAGGTGGCAGGGTGGGAGAATGAATGCTTCTCAGAAGTGACCCTCGAGCTGGGTCTAAGAGGATAAAGAAGACTTTGCAAGGCAAAGGGAGTGAGTCTCCTGGCAGAGTCAGCTGGGCTCAAACTGTCCTTTCTTGCTCTCTCCTTGGAGGGTCTGACCCTGCAGGCAAGCTTGGCCAAGTATCTGTGCTGGGCCAGGAATCTCTAGTAGCCTACCCACTCTGCACTGGTGTGGGCCAGGCAGCTCCTAAAGAAGGGAGCATTGCTTACCGCCACATCTGTCCTTCCCATTCTAGCAAGCTCCAGAAAGGGGACTCCCCACGCCGCAAGTCCTCCAGAGGTAAATGCTCCAACCACACCTGATGCCCTTCTTTCTTTGGCTTTGACTTTCCCTCAAACTCTCAGCCACACTGGGGTGGAGGTGGGGATAGGGAGCCTAACTCTAGGCTCAGGTGTCGTCCTCCTGAAAGGGCTCCCCAGCCTGCCTTCTTAGCACGGCCTCTCCTCTCCCCTCCGGCTCCTTCAAGGCCCCTCAGGTGCTGTTTGCAGGAGAAAAAAACTGTTTCCATATCCGCTTGCATCTAACTAGAAATCACCATTTATAGCCCAAAGACCTTATCTGTAGGTTATTCACCCCAAGGTTCCTTCCTGCTGCTGCGGGTTGGTGTCCGTGGCAGGAGGGGTCGCTGTGAGGCAGCTGGATCAATTTTCCCATCACCCCTAGACAGTAATAGTAATGGCTGCTCTATAGTAAATGCATACTACGTGCTAGATCCGGTGCTAAGGGCTTTACAGAGCTTCTATTCATACTCTTTATGATCAATTTAAAAGAGAGGTGTTCCTATTACCCCATTTTATGGACGAGAAAACCCAAGAATAGAGAGATTGAAGTTTCTCCCTCAGGGCTGCACAGTTGCCTTCGGGAGTTGGACTTTGAACCTGTATCTGTTTGACTCTAGTGCCTTTTAACACTAGACCATATTCCTGGTAGCACTGCCCTATTCCCAGAGGACCGAGGTACCACACAGTGGGAACCCTGACAGGGGGCCACCTCATGACGGGGTGCTGGGAAGTCTTATGTATCTTTAGTCCCCACTGGGGTGAGCCGGAGTGCTGCTGCCCAGGGCAGCCCTACCTGACTTTCTAGATCCACCCTACGAGATGTTTTTGGCAGACCGCAGTGCCTGCTGTATGCTTGCCCTGGGCTGGGCCCCAGGGATACAAACGCAAAGGCACAGCCCTTGCTCCTGGAGCTCCCTGCCCTGATGGGAGAGGGGGATACATGGGTGGGCTCTTCATGTGCCCGGCCCTTTGGGAGAGCTGGGTGCAGAGCATGGGAGTGCGGAGGGGGTGCTCTGAATAGAAGGGGGCATTTGTCCCAACTCCTAAGTCCAAGGACTGTAGTTGAGGCTAAAAGCCATTCCAGCCTCAGTGAAATCAGATTCCAAACCTGGGCAAGAACGACTTCTCTGGGGGAGCAGCCCAGAAAAAGCCTCCAGGGTCCGGGAGCGGGCTGGCCAAGCCAGGGTGCTGAGCCCCGCTTCCCTCTGCTCTGTGCTACCCACCCCTGTAGAAATAGCAGCACGATGGACCTGACACTCTTCGCAGCTGAGGCCATCGCCCTCAACCGCCAGCTTTCTCAGCGTGAGGAAGACGAGCTGGCAGAGGAGTCTGAGTCCTTCGTTGAGGGCCTCTGCTCTGTGAGGCTTTCCCCGCCCTGCAAGTCACGCCTGGCCCGCCGGAGGGCCTTGGCCCAGGCAGGCCGCAGCGGCGACCCAGACCCGTGCCCAACTCCAGCCGCACTCTGACCCGCCCCAGCCATGGCTTCCCCAACCACGGCCTGCCCAGGAGTGACCAGAGTCTGCAGAGTAAGCCGAGGAAGCTGCTGTGTGGCTCCATCATGTCAAAGGCCCTGAGGTTCCCACCCAACCCCCTATCTCCCCAGAGTCCTCAAGGAAAAAGCTCCATCCAAAAGGGTTGTCTTTGAAAAGGAAAGCAATCACTTGTCACTTTGCATAATCGCCCGCAGCAGGGACATCTCTCCACTGGGCTCCTGCCCACCTGCTCACTCGCCTGCAGATCCAGGATCCTGCCTGCTCTCCCGGGCCACGGCCAGTGGCGGCAGCGGCTGGGGCTGTGGCCCTCAGGGAGCCAGCCTTGAAAAGTGGAGGTTGACAGAGGCTCGTTCCTCTCTCTGCACTGTCACCCCCCCACACACACCCCACCCCTTCCTCTGTCCTCCGGATGTTCTCCCCTGGGCTGAGCAAAGCCATCCACTCAATTCCAGAAAGGGCAGGGAGCCTTCTGCATTCAGAAGGCCAGATCAGTCTTCCAGTCTGCAGCGCAGGAGAAGCGCAGAATCTTTGCCGGGACCGAAAAGTGTCCCTCATTCATCATCCTCTTCCTTGTTGGGATTGCTGCTGAAGTCCGTATTAATTCGTTTTTAAAAAAAAAAAAAAAATGTTTGTTTTTTTAACCATGCACTTCCAGCAACTATGGGACTTCACACTCCCACTGCAAGCCGGTGGATTTTCCAGAACATGTCATGGCTTGCTCTTCCTTGAATGACCATGCATGTGAAAGGTTTTATTCCGCTGTTTCCTATTATTCTAACTGGTTTTAAGCTGTTAAGGTGACCAGTGACTCAGAGGCTGTGTCTGCTGGAGGGCAGCACCAGTCCAGGGCAATTAGAAGGGGCTCCGTGCCTGATGGGGGCCCAGACCGCGGGCAGCCCTGGGCCCGAGCCAAGAGCCGCCTGGAACCAGAGAGCCTGAAGGCGCATCTGGCCTCCAGGAAGTTGAGTGCCCAGCTGCCTAGAGAACATGGGACTGTACAAGTCAGACGGACACTTACACAATACGACAGTGCTATTACACGATGTGCTTGTTTTAATAAAACTGTTTTAAATTCTAGCTGTGGTCTTTCTGGTGGTCCTTTCTTGCCCTGTAAACCTGAGAGGGAGATGGGCCTTCTGGAGAGGGGCCGAGTGTAGCCCCGTGGGGAGAAGGTGCCCCTCATCGGGACTGTCTAAATCTAGCCCCTCGTTGGATCAAAACAAGGTGAAGGAGAGATCATTGCTTTTCTTTTTTAGGGGAGGGAATGAAGTTCATCAACATTTATCAGTCTCCTATTCTGTGGCAGGACCCAGAGATGAGTGAGAAACAGCCTCTGTCCTGTAGGGTCTCCCCATCAGGTAGGAAGACCGACATCAGCAACCATCACACAAACCGGCTTCAAAAAAATGCCTTAGTAGGTGTGTCCTGTGCCCAGGCCAGCCACGCGCCCAAGCAGGAACGAAGGTCCGCTCTGTCCAGAGCAGCACTAAGCCTTTCTTGAGGATCCGTTGTGTTCCCAGGACTTACCAGAGTCGGAACAAAGAAAAATGGTGCCTCACAGCCACAGCTGTCATGTTCATCGTGCAAAGGGCTTCCATGTGTTTTGTCCCCTGTCACCCTCAGAACTACACTTGTGAGGGCTGGGGTGGGACGGGGAAGTTCCCAAGGAGGAGCAGGAGGGAGGTCTGAGGACCAAGGCAGTGGAAGAGGTGCTGCTGGCAGCTTCTCTGGGGAGAGGGGAGGTGGGGTCAGGGGCTCCTCACTCTAGGAGCCATCCTGAGGCATCAAAGCCTCTGTATTGACGCTGACATCCTTTCTGTTGACAGTCTTCCCTTTGCAGCAACTGATAGGTCCCCCAGTGATAGGTCCGTGATCAAAGGAGAGAGACTGATACAAAGCGAAGGTCAAGCAAAGCTTTATTTCGTGCCAAGCATCGAGAGAGGGCGACCCCTCCCTGCCTTACAGACTGACTTTTATAGAGCAAAGGCCATGTGGTTGGGCCTAGCCACACACAGGTGGCCAATGAGATTGTAACACACACAGAAAGCTACACAGTCGTGCTAGGTCACACGCGGGTGGCCAATTGAATTACAATTCACCCCATAGTAGCTATTTGAACTAGCCTATCACCATGGTCAGAATTGGCGCCCAAAAGGCGGGGTCCACACTCCCTGGTGGCTAGGGAAACAGTATGCGTGCCCCACTGATTGGATGTTTCCACCTGACCCAACTCATCCCTGCATTCGGCCTCACACCCCTTGTTCTCCCTGGAGGGGAATGAGCTGGAAGAAACAGGCCTGCAGATTCTAAGCCTTTTGGCCCAAAGCCTCCCAGTCCCTGGGGACTTGGAACCAGGGTATGAGTTTAGTCCTCCGGGTTGGCCAGCTGAAAGGTGATTTCCAGGGTCTTCCTGGACCAAGTGTCCCCACCCAGTTCTGGGTGCAGCTCCAGCTGGCTCTCAGGCCTCTGTGCCTTTGCTCAGGCAGCCCACCTCTACCAACCCACCTCCCCACCCCGGTCCACCTGGCAAGGCCCCTGTCATCCTTCATGGCTCTGCCTTAGTGCTCCAGTGTCTCCTCTGGGTTTGTTAGCATCGTCGTGCACTAAGCAACAGCTGCTGGCAGAGAAATGTCCAGGCGTTATCTTGCTTAGTTTCTGTAGCCATCCCGGGAGGTAAGCCACCCCACTTAGAAGAACTGAGCAGAGAAAAGAGAGAAAAACCCTGATGTACAGGTAGGAAGACAGAACTGGGATTCTTCCCAGAGACACTCGGGACCCAGAGCTAGGCAGCCCGGCTTCAGATCCCAGCTCTGCCATGTAACTAGCTTTGAACCCTGGGCAAGTTAGTGTCTGAGAGTGGCAGTTTCTTCAACCCAAAATCGGGGATACTAGTGCTTACTTTATGGTCCTGTTGTGAAATTACGGATTAATAAACGGGGAGAGGTTAGAGCAATTCCAGGCACACACAGCCAGTGCGCCATCGAGGGTTGGCTATGGCTGGTCCTTCTTACTCCTGTCTCCTCAGGGCGCAATCCCTCTACCCGGAGCCAGTGAGAAAGACAAGTTTCCCCTGCTTTCCTTCACTTGTGCGGGTGGAGATAGGTCTAGACTTTCCAGATGGGCCTGGCCTCCAGCCCTTTGTGGGGTTCTGCTGCTGCCTGGTTGCTCTGCCCCTCTGGGCAGGGGTCTCTGTCCCCAAGAGGCAGCCATAGTGCCAGGGGCAGAGTCTGCTTTTAGGGATCGGGGGTTCTGGGTTCTAGTCCCTCTGCCACTCTTCACTGGGTGATCTTGGGAAGTCCCCGACCCTTTTTGAGACCATGGGCCTGTCTCTGCTAGGCAGGGGGAGGTCTGGCAGACACACTGAGGGAGGGAGGCTCTGGGGCCCGGAACTGTGGTGGCCAGTCCCCTGGCTCTAGGGCTCAGGTGTGGGCTGGTCTCAGCCAGCCGGCACATCCTAGATCTCAGGCCTCCTGCCTCAAACCCAGTTAACAGGACTCCTGTCTGATCCCTGTCTGGGGGCCTGGGCACAGGCGCCAAGTCTTTTTCCCTCCAGATGTCTATCTGCCTGAGCTCTTGGGATCCCCTTCTCCCTCCTGGCTGAATGCCTCTCACCAGACCCCGCTCCTAAACAGCAGGGCCCTGGTCCTGTGCCAGCTACTCCAGCCGCTTAGGTCTGGAGGGGACGAGGAGCCAGGTCCCCCCTCAGCTGGCACTCTTGTTGCCATGGTAGCAGTTTCCTTGGAAGCCACTTCCCCGAGTTCAGCTTCTGAACAGTCTGGGAAAGCTGCCCGTCCCCCAGGGGACCAGTGCATTAATCATGCTCTTTTCCAGGGTCCTCACCCCACAAGGAAAATAAACAGAACTAAACCACGCTGAGGCCTTTTCGCCCAGTCTTCCTTCCCACCCCATGCCAGCCTCGGACTCAGCACTTCTGGGAAGGAAAGAGAATAGGCAGGCACTCCAGCCCGGGGCCTCTCCGGGAAACAGATTTTGAGGCAGAACTCAGCTGTGACCCGTGGCCCACCCGCTGCCCACCCACCACCCCGAGTCCAGAGGCCTAGGGGACCCAGGCTTCAGCAAGGAGGGCCCCAAGGCTTGTGAGGTGGGGAACAGGTGGGGCTATCAGCCTCTAGTAACTCGGGCTTCCATCTTCTTACCTATTATAGGAAGCACATCATCCAAGGACAAACTTGTATTTTCTTTTTCACAGATGAAATAGCCTGTATCAAGGAAAGAATAACCAAGCCGCCTCCTCTACATTCCAGTCAGCAGGACAGCAGGCATCACAAAGGTTTCAAGCAGCCTTTAATGACACTCCCCTGTCATGGGAAAAGATGTGAAGGCCTTGACTGAACACAAGGTCTCCCTCTGATGGTGGGGTTGCCAATTTCTCCCACCTCAAATAGGACAAGTCAGAAATCCAGGGACAGAGAAATGCTAGGGGACTTCCCAGCTGAGCACGGAATGGACACTGAGGTTCTAGCAAGAACTCTGGGGCCATCCTACCACTCCCCACGTCTCAGTTTCCCCATCTGTTCTCTAAAGGAACTTGGATGGGTTTGTCCTTCTGTGATCTTGTAACTGATCATGGTTTACTGTGTCTCTCCTCCATATTTCCTCCTCTGACTGCGGGCCCTGAGGGATTTACAATGTCAAAAAACAAAACAAAAAAGAAAACCCTCTAATTTAGAACTTGGTCTTGTTTTTAGAGGTTAGAGTGCTCTTCTGGGATCTGGAGCTCACAATGCACAGGTCTCCCTGACTCCAGCCTCTGCCATCTCCATCCCCCTCCACCAGATGGGCAAAGTGCGGTTCAGGAGGTGAGTGGCTGGTCCAAGTCCCACAGTGTGAGGCACCCTGTCCTGCTGACAGTGTGGGGGCCACCTTCAGCCTCACACCCCGCCCAGCCAGAGTTATGCAAACACTTAATGGGGGTGAGGGGGTTGAGATTCCTAAAGCTCAACATCTCAGGAACCCATTTTCCTAGACAATTATTTTGACAGCTCCTTCTAAAACTAGTCAGTGGGAGAGCAGTTATGTGTGACAGAGACATGGGCTGTCATTTGATACCTAATTAGAGGAATAATCAGATCTCATCCCGGAGAGAGGCACAGGGGACGTTGGCAGCAGCACCTGGAGCTGGGAAATGCCCACCTCCAGGGGCTTCTTCTTATGGGGGCCAGAAACACAGCCAGGGGGGCCCACTGGTGCTCTGCAGTCACCCCTCCTCTCCACATACCTTTGAGTTCACACGTCTTTGCCCAGGCCCCTCTCCAGCCTCCTTGTGGTGCCTTCCCTTCACTAAAGCTCAGTCTGGTGACCTTGGCCTTCTCAGTTCCCCACCCCCACCCAAAGAATGCCCCTTGTTAGAGATGGAGGTTCCATGGTGCCCACGGCCCTCCTCTGTGGTGACCTGAGCTGGTCATGCAGGTCCAGGCCCTCCCTGAGCTCTGCCTTATGTTCAGGCAGAACACAGAGAAGCTCACTCCCTGAACCAGCCCTTGTGGGGCTGATGATCTACAGAGGAAACAGAGAACAAGGGCAGGTGGTGGGGACATGGGAGCAGCGGTAGGCAGCCCACCCACTCAGGCACCATCAGGAATGCCTTTACAGAGCTGGGGCTGGCCGAGTAGGGTCCTGCAGGATGAGAAGGCATTCCCCAGACAGCGGGGGCTAAGCAGACACTCAGCAGAAGGGCAGTAGCAGAAAAGGGGAGGAACGAGGGGCAGGGGGTCGCTGTGGAGGCAGAGGACTGTGACCTGGCTCTGTTGGGTGGCAGACATTGTGGGGAGACCGAGGCATGCAAACAGAGGCCAGTGGAGCTAGTGATGGGACCCTGGGAATAGTGCCCAGGTGCCTAGGTGCAGGCATAGGACCAGGTCCAGATTTGGGGATCAGGGAGGCCCTGATGCATCAAGGGCCCTAGAAGAGCTGGGTCTGGGGGTGGGAAAGGGCAGGGCTGGGCTACCACTGCCTAGCCTTGACCTGGGGGGTCCTACAAGTAGGTCAGACAGGCTGGGCAGAGGAAGTCAGGAGGTGCTAGCCCTGTCCCAGTTAGCTGACCCTGGCCACTGGCACCCAGTCCCTGCCAATCCTTCTCCCCATATTTGTTTTCCTCCTACCCCATTCCCCACACCACTCTGCTCCCTGCTTTTCCTTCTCAGCCCCCCACCAAGGATCCCAGGAGGACTGAGAGGGCTCACTCTCCCAGCCTACTGGCAATTAAGGGGGTAGATACCAGCCTACCTGAGGAGAAGGAGGTCCCCTGAGATCAGCCTCAAACCAGGACCCCTCAACCCTGCTCCCCCTAAGAGACCAGAGGTTGACAGGCTGGGGAGAGAGGCAAGGGGAGAGCAGGAATTCAGAGGAATACCTCTTTCTCTCCTCCCATGCCAGTCACCATTCCTGTCTCTTGAGCCTCCTCCAGGTCCCCTCCCATGCCTGCCTCTGAGTCCCTGAGTAGAAGCCCCATGTGCCAAACGGCAGATGGGCACAGAGGGTGCCCTGAGCATGTAGCCAGGGAGTGCCCTCACATCCCTGGCTGCTAAGCTCCACGTGAAGCCACCAGTCTATCCTGCCCCCTCAGGAAGCAGCAGCAGAACCTGGGCTGAGGGCCCCAGTGGGCCTCTGGGGCCCGAGGCAGCTCACATTGCAACCTCATGAATAACGCAGGGCCTCCCAGCTGCCTGCGTCTCCGAGGAACCTGTGTCCCCTGCACCGACCGCCTCCACTGCTTTAAACTTTCATAGGCTAAGGCCCAGTGGCAGCAGAGCCAGCTCCAGGAGGCCAGGGCCCAATGTCCTGGGCAGGGGAGCTCAGGCAAAGCTCTCCTAATAGGAAGATAACAGGGGGGACCTGGTGGGCCAGGCCTGGCTCTCCAGGACATTGACAGTCAAGGCAGGAGTGATCAGGCCAGAGTCTCAAGAATGGCCTCCAGATTCAGGGGCCTTCACGGTAGGAGGAGTAGGCTGGTGTGACCTGGCAGGGATCCTAGGTCAAGGCGCGGCTGGGGGCCCCCAGGAGAGCTGTGAGATAGGGTTACCAGGGCTGAATCCTCCTGCCCAATTCCCACTCTGAAGGGGGAGCACCCACAAAGACACATCCAAAAGGACCGAGACTTCCAGGGCTTTCCTTGGGACAGGCCCCACTGGCTGCAGACAGTACCTGAGTAGACCTGCATGGACATCCCCATCAGCAGCAGAGACTTCCGCTGCCTACAGCTGGCCTGCGTGGGCCTCGGCCTGGTGGCCGGCAGCATCATCATCGGCGTGTCTGTGTCCAAAGCTGCAGCTGCCGTGGGTGGCATCTTTATTGGCGCCGCCGGTCTGGGTGAGCAGGTGCTGGGCATGGGGAGGCGAGCAGGGGTGCGGTCAGGTGAACAAGAAATGGAAGGAAGGGCTGGTTCAGCAGGAATTGTCTGGGGAGGATGGAGGTTAGAGGTGTGAGCAAGGCAGCTACTGGGGTACGGGGAAGCAGAGGAGGCTTGCGGTGACATTCCTTCTGCCGGGAATAAGGACACTGTGGAGAAGGGTTGCCACAGGTCTCTTCGGCTGCCCCTCCTCTGGCCCTTTAGTTCCAAGCCCTGGGCTCTTGGGGTTTTGGTGGAATTCATCAACCAGCTGGGGATGGGTTGACAGCAGGGCAGTTAAAAGAGGACAGAGGTCCCAGTGGGACACTCTCTGACCCAAGGTACGATCCAACTCAAAGGGTTACCTTTTCTTTCCTGGTATACCTTGGCAGGGCATCTGTCTGTCTATCCAGGCATCAGTCCATCTGTCTGTCTGGGCCAGTCCCACTGCTATCCCCATAATGATATTGAGTACCATCCCTTTCCCCACTCCCCTGGGGTAAAAGCAGAGCCAGAAGCAGCAGACTGGTTGGTTCTTGGCATCTGTACCTGCAAACTCTTTCCAAGGCCACAGACACTTGGTCTGGGGATGAAATGGGGGTGGACCAGGCACAGTCCACTGTTCTGCTAAGCCCTCCCCAGGTCTGGGTGGGAAGGAGCCTGCTCAGGAGCTCCCAGTCCTGCCTTAGGGGAAGGTGGGGCAAAGGCAGTTGGTGGAGGGGATGTCCCCTGGACCCATTTCCAGCCCACTGAGAAGGACAGAAGCGAACCATGCTAATCACTGGGGCGGGCTGGAGCCAGGAGCGTGGGCCTTCACAGCCTGAGCCCCTTCCCCAGATAGGCACCACTCCCTGCCCTCCTTCTAGGGCTGGGTGTTGGGGAGCCGCCCCCTCCCAATACTCACACGCTCACATTGATGCACCCACAGTCCCAACCTGCACCCCCATGCTCCTCCCATGCACACCCGTATCCCCTCAAGAAAGCACTCCCAGGTGCACAGCCTGCCCACAGCTTCACGCAGCCGGCACTAAGCAGTCCCCTTGCCCATCACAGAACCCCTCTGTGTCTCTTTTCTCAGGGCTTCTCATCTTGGCCTACCCATTCCTCAAGGCTCGGTTCAGCCTGGACCACATTCTGCCTACCATAGGTGAGTCCTCTACCAGCCCCCAGCAGAGCCCGCTTCCGAGGACCACTGGTGAGACCCACTGTGTATAAGTCTGTGGCCCACTCTGGGGTGGAGCCCAGCCCCTGTGTGTGACTGCTCCTGGGTGTGGGCACGTGCACGCATGCGTGGTGTGGGTGTGATGGCGTTGCCATGACTACCATGCAGCAGACTCCAGCCTGTTGCTGCAAATACGCCTCAACCAGCTCAGAGCACCCAGAACTCCCGTCTCCCCCCGAGAGAGTTTCTAACTCCCCCAGAGCCTCCAAGGTCTCCAGATAAGCCCATTTCATACCTTGAGCCCCATAAACACCCTCTACCACCCCTAAGACCTCAGGACCCTTTATAGCTCCTTAACTCATCTCTGCCCCCCACACACGTTACCATCTCCATCAGTCCTGGGGGGTTTACATAGTCCTAGTTCTCCCCATGATGCGCACCTCCTTAAAAAGTCTGCCATCTTTCCCTTCAAGGACCCGTTTCTTCGAACTCCACTCCTAAATCAGCCCAGATCATGTGGGAGACCTCCAGGAATGTGGCAGAGCAGAAACAGCAGCAGGGATGGAAATGAGACAGCAGGAAGGACTTCCCTTCCCAAAGCAGGACTTGATTTGACAATGGCTTAGTAACCAGGGTCCTTGGGGCGGTCTTATTCCACAGGGAGCCTGAGAATCCACCCCCACCCAGGGCCAGACCATGGCGAGGGAAGATCCAGTGCCAATGGCAATAAAGAGGGTAAGTTAAAAAAATTCCAGAGTCCATCTTCTGTCTTTGCTCTCTGGCTGAGCAGCTCTGTGGGACCCTGGAAAAAGCCTTGAGAGACACACAGGAGAGATGTCCCCAGTTACTGGGAGCCAGCAGATCAGGCAGTTCTCCCATGTGTTTGGTCAAAACCCTTCTTGCTCCAAGCTGAGATGGGCTCCTCTTGTTTGACCTCAGGCCTTCTCCATCATGCCCAACATGGACACTGGGAGCCTCTCTAGGTCCCATGTCCCAGTTCATGTTTTCACTCTCTTCTCCAATGATGGAATCCAACTCTCAGAGCTGGTACCTGAAATGAAACATCTTCCTCCTCTCCCATCTCCACACACCAGAAAATTCTAGGGCAGGAGTTTCTCAAAGATGGCGCCAGCCTACAGCGGCCACCCACCAGTGATAGGACGCCTAATGCCAGCATAAGGTCCCCTTCCAGACCCTGCTCCAAACACTTTACATGTATTAGTTTGTTCCATTCTCAAAACAACCCTATGAGGGAGAGACTATAATTAAGCCCACTTTATATGTAGACCAACTGAGGCATAGGGAGATTAAGTAAGGCAACCAGGAAGTGGTTGGGCCAGACCTAAAACCAGGTACTCGGTCCCAGAGTCCTCTCTCTAACCGCGCCCCACCATGCTGCTGTCCTCTTGAAGGGCCATTCTGATCATCTCTGCCTCTTTAAGTTCAGCTGAAACTGTCCCCTGGGACTCCCCTCTCTCCCCGTTGGTCCCTCTGGGTTGCTCTGCCCCAGAGTCAGTCTACTCAGGCAGTCCTATCCTGGTCTGTCCCCCAGGAGCCCGCAGCAGCCTGTCCACGGTGAGCAGAACACTGGAAAAGCTGAAGCCAGGGGGGCGGGGGACTGGGGAGGGCTGAGGCAGGGGCTGAGGGTCTACACCCTGCCCTCCCTCCCTCCCTCCCTTCCTCCGTGCCTGCCTGCCTGCTACCTGGCTCTCACAGCCCTCCTGGGTCCAAACCAGAAGTAAACTGGGCCCTGGAGACACCAGCCCCACATTCGCCTGGGCAAAGCTCTTGCAGATGGATTCCTCACAGCCCGCCGGCAGGGCCTGAAGCGAGGCACCGCTGAACGTTCTACAGAGGGCCCTTGTGTCAGGCTTTTGCCCTGGATTTTCTCTCTGGACTGCAGCTCAGCAACCTCCCCTTTTTTGATCTACTGACTAGTTTCTCTGGAATTTGGGGCCAGAGATCCCTCAGTCCCTTGCTCCAGGCTGGCCACAGAAATGAATCACAGACTCACAGCAACCACAGATGGGATCCCTCGGCCCTTAAGGCCTGGCCCTGGGCCTATAGAGCTCACTGGCTAGATAGAGGGTCTGGACCAGATTCTTTCAGGTTCTCAAAAACTCTGGGCAACTCCTCAGGGACAGGCTCTTGGCAGCAGCAAAGCAGACAGGAGCATGGCCCGGACAAACAAAATGGTCACCGCCATAACACAGAGTCCCAGTGAGGCACCAACCTAGAGGCTTCCAGGAGGCAGTGGCTCCTGGGCTGAGTCCTAACCTGACACTCTTGTATGTGACTCCATCCTTCAACGCTTTTGGTGATCTAACTCCAGACAAGACCTCCAGCCTTCTCGTTTGTCCCCCACCCTCTCACGGCTCCTGAACAATCTCAAACATTCCAGCCTCCAAGCTTTGTCTTGTGTTCTGGAGGCCTCCCATTTTTCTCTGCCTATCAAAAGCCCCCACCTCCCGGGTCTGGGTTGCTCAATTAAGTGTCTGCCTTCAGCTCAGGTCATGATCCCAGGGTTCTGGGACTGAGTCCCACATCAGGCTCCTTGATCAGCAGGGAGGCTACTTGTCTCTTTGCCTGCAGCTCACCCTGCTTATGCTCTCTCTCTCTCTCTCCCTCTTTGTCAAATAAATAAACTCTTTTTTAAAAAATGTTAGTGGCTTAAATTTAATGGAAAAACAATCCCCAGTCTTTCCCTGGAGAGCCACGTCAAGGCCAACGTACCCACCGGGTTTGGGGTGAGGAGGACCTACCCAGGTGTGCATGGATGCTTGCAGATGTAGCTGCGCCTTCTCACGGCTCTTTGCTCCCCAACACCCTCGGGTTGGAGCACAGACTGACCTCCACAGAGCCATTTGCTCCATGCGGCCTCTGTCCTGGTTTCTGAGCAGGGGGACAAGCTGGGAAGAGTCTCATTCTTGCAGGACCAATGCAGATAACTCCTCCTCTCAGAAGCCTCCCCTGACCTCTCCGTGCTTGCCCATCTCCGGGGTTTCCGTCCATCACAACCCTCACCACTCTGAGTGGTCTCTGTCTTCGTCCTCCTCTTGAGAGCCTCGCCCAGAGGAGCAGGCCCACGGGTACCCAGCAAATGTCACAAAACCAAATCAAAAGTGGCAGAGACCACATCATTGTACAGATGGGAAAGCTGAGGCCCTCCAGAGAAAGGGACGCCTCAAGTCCTCCGGTGAAGGGTTGGACCGCCAGGCCTTGTATCCAGTGTTCTTCTCTCTCCCCACCCGAGCCTCTACCCGCTGCTGGACTCTGCACGGGGACCAACCGGCTGGCCATGGTGTGACAGGCCTCCACTCATAAATACTGGCCCATCATGGAGCCTGTGGTTCCTCCAGCCTCAGAGAAGTCCCCCTCCCTGCACTTCCCTCCTTTCCACTTCCCCCCTGCCTGCTCCCTCAACAGCATTATCATCAGTATAACCCAGGCCTGGGGGCCCCTCCTTGATCAGCAAAGAAACCCTTCCTCCTGTCCATCTTTGAACCTCACCTGAAGCGTCCCAGAACAATGACCAAGGTTGGAAGGAGTGGAAATGAGGGAAGTGGAGCCTGAGCTGTGGGGAGGAGGAGGGTGGCACCCCCTGATCCACCACCAAACCCTTCCCCAACATGATCTCCCCAAGGCAAGGCTTTGGTATCTTTGATGCCGGGCAGAGCCCGACACAGAGCTGTGTAGGGGATCAGAGCAGAATAACCTAAGGCATGAATGCATAAAAGGCAAGGGCTATGTCCACTGGGGAAGAACTAGGCAGGGGCCCTTGAAACCGGACCCCTGAGATCTCCTTTCCCCCAGTCTAACTGAATGTCCAGATCCATCCTCCCAAGCGTCTCTCCACCCCAATCCCCCCGCCCCTCAACCTGGTCACAGGAGTGGCCCATGCGGAGCTCATGCCCCTCCCCACCCAAGCTTTGGATGGTAAGTTTGGGCCAAGTGGGCAGGATGGTGTGGGAGGTCATGTTAGGGGGCAAGTGCTCTCTTTCCTCTGAGCAGCTCTGGAACCCTCCAATATTTCCACACAGAGTGAGCATGGGCAGGGACAGCTCATAGAACCCAGCTCTCCCAGCAGTCTGTTCAATAAATGAAATCAGTTCTGTCCCGCAGCCCTGTTCTGACCTCAATTGCAGCTATGCCCGGCTGGCCCCATGAGGTGGACAGAAAGCCAGTCCTCAAGGAAAAAAGTTGGGGAATGCAGACCTGGACACTGGATCTGACCTGCTGCGGTTTGGGAAGTTTAGGAAGTCTTCCTGAGGGAAGTGATGTCCCAGCTGCATGGTGAAGGTCGATCTGGAGTTAGCCAGGTGAAGGCAAAGTCAACCATGGCTCAGAGAACACACCGAAGTGGAGAGTGAGTGGTCCAGGCAGCCCCTTAGAGATCACAGCCCTGCTGGCCAATGGAAAGGATTGACCAGGCAGGGGCTGGAGTCTAGGGATGACACACCCTGCCTCTGCATCCCCTACAGCCCCTGGGCATGGAGTGAGGGGCAAGAGGCTGCAGGGCCTTGCACCTCCTTGTCCTCTGCAGCCAAAAGAGGAGGCAGGGCCCTCTTCGCAGGGCCACGGTCAGGAGGGAGGTTGCCCAGCACAGGGTTCGCATCAGGAAGGGTTTTTGAATGAATAAGCAAACGAATGAAGGCAGAGGCTGGAGGAGATGCTCTTCCGGCTGAACACCTCCAGGTTCTAGAAATCAGTGCCTCAGTCTCCTACCGAGTCCTCCCTCCCCACCCCTCACCCCCCAATAGGTCCTTACAGACCCCACTGGGAGACAGTGTCGCCTCCAGGAAGGGGATCGTGGCCACACCCCATTCTGGGGGGCGGGGGATTGGTGGGCGGCGATTGGGGAAGGGTGGCTGAAATCAAGCCCCTTCCCCCAGAAGCCTCCCTGCCCTCAAGAGCTCCACCTCCGCCCCCTCCAGGGAAGGTGGGGGAATCCGTCAGGGGCTGCAGACGGAATGATGCCACCTACGTCCCTCGCTCCAGAGTGGGAACGTCTGCAACCCAGGTCCCCCAAAGTCCGGGCTGGAGACCGCGGGAGTGCTGGGAGCTCAGTGCCAGGTGCTAGATGCCGCCGAACTAGAGGAGGGAAGGGGAGGGGGCGGTGCTGAGCGAGATAGGGGAAGACACTCCTTGAGAACGCCGCTGATCCCGGAGCGGAGGGGTCCAGCGGCCGGCCGCAGCGAAGCGGCGGAGGGGCGCCCGGAACCCGCCGCCCGCGGCCTCTAGAGGCCCGGCAGCCTGGGCCTGCGCCCCCTACCCCTGGCGCCCACACGTTCGTCCCCGGCCCCCCATCCCCAGCCTGGGGGATCCTGCCCTCCTGCTGGCCTGGGCTGCTCCGACAAGCGTCCGTCCCACCGTCTCAGGCAAGTGAAAGCCCTACGAGTTGTGGGAGGTGGGAGGGGGCCAAGGGGATGAGACCAGCAGGAGAGGGCTGCCAGGACAGGGCTGCCAGGACGGGTGTCTTTAGGGAATGGAGGTCAAGCTCCATCCAGCCTGAAACCCCAGCAGAACGGAGTAGTGCCCAAACAAGAGGTCAGGGACCTGTAGCCCAGGACTGGATTTTCCGAAAATAGATGAGAAAGACATAGAGAGAAACAGGAGAAGGGGACATACAGCATGCGGTGGCTACCTTGGGCCCCCTCTGCTTGACCCTGATCCCTCCCTGCTCTATAACTCAGCCAGAATCTGCCCCAGGACCTACCTCCAGTCGCTGCTCCGTGGACAGCCATCCCCTCCCAAGGCCCAGAGTGATCAGGGAGTCAGAGAGAAGTAGACAGAGTCACTTCAAGACCAGGATCCAGGAGAAACCAGGAAGGCAGGACACCCCTGTGACCAACTCCTCTCTTCCCCATTTGTCTAACCAACATACTCCACTGTGACCGTAGCAGCACACAAGGGGGACAGAATGCTGGTCCTCCAGGAAAAGTGCTGGAGGACACAGGCCGGGACACCTGACTTGACCTGCTGACCCCGGGAGTTAGGGAAGGCTTTCTGGGGGAAGTGAAGTCTTGGGGGCACTCTGAGGGTTGAGCTGGAGTTAGCTAGGTGAAGGGAAAGCCAGCCTCGTTTCAGGCACAGGGGACAGAATGTCCATCTGACCACACCTGCTGAGTTCAGCTCCACTAGAGCACAATCCAGGGGGCCCACCTGGAAGAAGCCAGCCCAGAGGCAATAGTGAGGAGCCCAGGAAGGGTGCAGCCGGCTGGGAGAAATGGAGGAGGGGAGTGGGTGAGGAAGCAGGGAGACTGAAGAGGAAGGGATGGATTCCAGAGACACTCAAGAGGAGAGAATCTGCAGGGACTGGCGGTAGATTGGGTTGGAAACGCGTGGAGAAAAGCCTGGGGGAGGAGGGAGAGGGAGGGTGAAGCCTGGGTGTCTGGCTGGGAGTCTGGGCTTTGTGGCAGAAGATGAAGTTTAAGGAGCCTGTTTCGAAGAGGAAGGGAATGCTTCCAGAAGGGAGGGATCAGCAGGGCCAAAGTTGTGGAGAGGGCAGGTTAGCTAAGGACTGAACCTCGTCTGCTAATTTCAGCAATGAGGAGAGAGCAGCGTGATGGGACAGAAACCAGACCGGAGTGGAATGAGTCTTGTGGGGGTAAAGTGTAGACAGGTAGGGAGTATAGACAGAGCTTTGAGTAAGGGAAAGGGAGTGGAGGTAGATGTGGGGTTGAAGGGGGGTCTGGACTGGAGGGTCATGAGTGTCTCCAGGAGGAGGTGCGGTCACAGTGGGGGGGCTGATGAGCACTGACTGGGTGGAGGGAGGGTCCCCAGGAGGCTTGAAGCCCTGAGTGGTGCCAGAGATGCGCCGGTGGGTGGTTTTCTTCTCACCCACTTGCCTTAGCAGTTTGGGCAGAGCCTTGGAGGAAGCAGAAAGCCCCACTGAGGCCAGGTGGAGGCTCTGCTGGGCGGCTTCGGCAGAAGGACCAAGGAACTAAGGACAAAGGCAGAAGCTGCAAGATAAGGTAAATTGCGAGGGAGTCATGGAAGTCAGGTAGTGTGCAGAAGGAAGTGGGGGCCCGAGACTCGCGGGGGGGATGCCGAGAGCTCCAGGACTGCCCCAGATCTGAGAGCAGTCAGAGAAGGAGGCAGTACAGTGTCATGGCCAAGAGCACAGGTTTGGAAGCCGTACCGCCTAGGTGTGAATCCCAGATCTGCCACATCTTCCCACCATGTCTATGACCCTGGGCAAGTGATGCAACCTCTCGGAGCCTCTGTGTCCCCATCTGAAACAGTGGTGGCGAAAGCATCTGCCCATAGACTTTCAGGGCACTGATCTGAGATGACACAGAACATACACAAAGGGCTTCAAAGAGTGTACAGCACACGGTAGGTGCTGTCCAGCTGTTTCTCTAGTGGTAGCCGTGAGGGTATAGTCAAGGGTAGGATGGCTGGGTTTCTCAGAGCTGGAATGGCTCATGGTGCTGACAGGGGTGATGAGACCCTGGGTGGGGGTACGGGGATGAGGGAGAGGGTCGCTGAGATGGAATGGAGGAATTGGGCCCTGGAGATGAGAAGCCAACAAAGAGGGCACAGGATGGGCAGTTGTGTCAAGGAGGCCGAAGTCTCTCGGAGCTGGGGGGGAGGACTTGGGCTAGAGGGCAGGAAGGCCACCTCCACAGCAGGCAGCCGGCAGTCCTTCCGCCTACCCCTCCCACTAGCTCCAGGCAGAGGGGAGGGGAGGGGAGGCAGAGGCCCAGACTGAGGCTGGAGATCCAAATCTGGCCACAGACATGGCCCCTGCTGGGGACTGTGGCACAAACAGTCTGGTGGGCAAGTCAGTGAGCACCGGGGCAGGCGAGGAGAGCGGGAGGCGTAGGGCCGCCAGGAGTGCCTCGCCTGCCTCAGTGCAGACTTGGTCCGATAACTGCAGAGCTGGGATCCCTGCAGAGTGTAGGGTCCCTGGGGCCCCTCAGCTATGCAGGAGGCTGGATCCTGTGAGGCGGGCAGAGATCATCTAGGCCAGACTCCTGCCTTCCCAAGAGCAAACCTGAGCCCCAGGGAGGGGACCTTCAAGTCGCTTGCCTGTTGCAAGCATGGGGACCCACTGTAAAGGGGAGGGTGCCATCAGGGCAGCTAGAATGGAACCCCCATTACCCCTAGCATAGGCTCCAGCTCTGCTTATCACCAAATTGCCCCCCCTACACACACACACACACACACACACACACACACACACACACACTCCCAGGGGAAGAGAACTCCGGAGCCCCTCTACTGGACAGCAGCTCATTTCCACTGGACAGGCAAGCAACCAAGAGAGTGTCTGTGTGCTGGCTTGTGTCTACAGCTCTCAGGATGTGCAACCTCTGTGTTTGTGTTTCTGAGTATGTCTGCTCACTGAGCGTGTGTGTGTATGTGTGTGCACGTGCATGCACACACACGTGTGCCCACGCACTCAGGGATTAGGATGATGGGACCCAGGGGTCAGATACGGGAGCCGGGAAGCCACACCTTCAGACCTCCCCCTCAAGCCTCAGTTCCAGCTTGGGGAATGTGTGAGGGGGCAGGGGGAGCCTGGGGGGTTGACTGGGGTAGGGGTGGCAGCAGCTCTTTGGGCTCTGGGGAGGCAGAATTGAGCCTGCAGAAGCTGAGAGCGTCCGGGCTAGTGAACAAGCCAGCACTGAGTAATGGAGGTGTGGGAGGCTCCCCGAGGACAGGGAGAGGTTTGGGGGTAGAGAGTATGCTAGAAATGTTGGGGGCCTGGGAGTTGGCCAAGACTTTCAGGGACTGAGGGGGAACAGAAGCGCTAAGTTTAAGGGGAACAGAGGGGGTCACAGTGAGGAGTAAAGAGCCAGACTGAGCAAACAAGGGACTCGATCCCACCTGGAGGAGAGCGGCTGGGACTAGCAGCTACTGCCTGGCCTGAAGCCCCAACCCCTTCGTCCAGAAGCTCCTGAGCACTTGGAGTAGGAACCTGGGGTTGGGCGGCCTGGCCGCTGCCCCTGGTCAAGCAGCTCGTGTCACAGGACACAGACCTCCCAGATCCATGATCTGGGCGGGGGGTGGGGGGTGGCCAGCAGACCTGAGGGGGCTTCAGGCAGAGACTCCCTTTTCCAGGGGCTCTCACCTCCCCCTTCTGAAGACCACCCTCCTTTGGCCCCAAGCTTGTTGACAATTAGCTGGATAGTAATACTCAATTACTACATTTTTTTATCAAACATCTCTATACCCTCCTGTAAGCAGAAATTCTGGTATAGGGGAAACATGGGCTTTTCAGCCTGACAGATCCGGGTTTGAACCCCAGCTTTAACTTGTTACAACTGAGTAAACCAGGGAAAGCTCCTTCCCTTCTGTGAGCCTTGGTTTCCTCCCAATGTCCTGGGTTCGGATCAGCAGCTCACAAGGTTGTAGTGAAGATTCCCAGTATTAGCAGAGGGAACGTGCTCAGCACAGAGTCCCTAGAGAGTGACCAGAACCCCTGAGCAGCCGGTAGCTTCTCAGGGGGAGTGACTTAATCCCAACCCAAAACAAAAAAACAGCCATATCACAGATCAATGGACCATTTTTCAGGAACCTTTTGATATTTTGACAGTAATTTCTGAAAAGCTTCCCATTTTCACCTCCATAACCACCCTAGTTGAGTGAGACAGCAGGTTAAGTTCAGAGAACAACCCAGTTAAACCTTCCCCTGCATTCTGACAGCTGAGGTCAGGAAAGGGGCACAACCCTCCCAAATTGCCCACCCAAACCAAAGTCAAGAGTCTTGGTCATCTGAGGCTTGGCCTCTAGTGTCTGCCTCTGCCCCAAAGTGCTTCTGGTCTGGACTCCCAAACAGAGACCACAAGGCCCCTCCTGCCAGAGGCAGGACAGCAGGGAGGGTGACTCCTAGATCAGGGTCATGGGCAGCTGAATCACAGTGGTTAGGGTCCTTCCTGGGCAAGGAAAGCATGGTTCTGGTCTGGCATGGGCCACGGACTCCTTCCCTAAGCTTTCTCATTCCAAGCCTCAGTTTCCCCCATCCCTAGAAGAAGGGATTGAACTAGGTGATTTCTACCAGCTCAGCAGACTGGAGTCCTCACTAAAGCAAAGGTCTCTTCAAATCCCAGCAACTTAAGTTTCGGAGCAATGACCTTCCCTCCGGCTCAGGCAGTGAGGTCGAGGTCTGGACTTGGGATGAAGTAGAAAGACTTGAAGGATTCGGGAAAGCAAGAGCATCATCTCAAAGGTTCCTGCTTCTGAAATTAAATTCGGAGACCCAAAAAGGACAGCATCAGTGACACCCCACCACAGAGCCACCCAGAACACCTGCCACAAAACAGTACCCCACGGCGCTGGAGGGCCACAGTCCCCCAGAGGGAGACAGTGGCCCAAACTGAATAGCGACAGCTCAGCGTCCCCACCCTTTGCATCGCAGATCCCAGCCAACCAGGGTCAAGATACCCACTGGCCGGGAGCCCTTTCTCTGCCTGGGGTGGAGACTCTGGGGGTAGTTAACTTTCCAGAGTCAACTCGGCCTCCCAGGAGCAGCTAAGAATCCTTCCTTGGCAGTTAGCCCTTGGAAGCTCAAGCCCCTGTTAGTGCTTGTGTTGCACTGAGTGTGTTAAGCCAAGGAAGGAGGAAAGTGAGTTCACCTTTCTAGAGAGACCCACACAATGTGCGGGTCCCCTCCTCTGCCGTTGACCCTGGAGCAATGTCCGTGCTGATCGCAGGAGCTTATCTACAGAGCCTGAGGAGAGTTTGAACCCTGGGTTCCAGCAACTCTGGCTCCCAGAGCATTCCCCCCAGCATTTAGCAAACCTAGGCTGAGAGTTCAGGTTGCAGGGCCCTGGGAATACCAGGTTTCAAGTGACGCCACTACCACGGCCACTCAAAGGTCTTGGGTGAATTTAGTTAATCTTTTTGTGCTTCAGTGTCCTTCTCTATAGAATGAGGCTATAATACTGATACCTAATCTCATCCTGTAAAAACTAAACTAGCTGTTACTGCAAACACAGAGGCCAGGCAGAGAGAGGCTGTCCGGATTGAGGAGGGTGTGATCCCTCCCTGGCACTAGCCTTGGCTTTCACTCACCTAGCCTCAGATTCTCTCCAGCCCTACGGTGTGCAGGCCTTGAACGTGCAGGAAGGACAATTCAGGTCTTAGCTCTGGTTCTGTTCCCCAACTCCCTCTGACCAGCCTCCCCAGATCTGAGACCTTTCGGCCCCCTTCTCTGGCAACCTCCACAGTGACAACGTGGCTAACATTTACTGAACTCTCACTATGTTCTGGGCCCAGTGGTAAACATCTGATTCAGCTGAAAGCATGTAATTCTCACTACAGCCTGAGAGGTAGGCTGTGTTACAGGAGTTAACACTGACACACAGAGAGGCCGCTGGTCCAGGTCTGGTCAGCTGCTCACCTGGCATGCTCTGCTCCCAGCTGGGGTAGCACTATCCCATTACTCCCCTCCCATCCCCACTCAGAGCCCTTTTCTGACATTTTGTCACAGTCCTGACACAACTCCATAGCTACGATCTCAGCCTTTGAGGGCCTTTATATCTGTGATATCATGTTCTAGAACAGAATTCTCAAAGAAGTCATGAATCTCTAGACTCTAATTACATTACCCTTGCTTCTGCATGCACTCCCAGAATTCTAGAATCCAGTGATAGATCCCAGACCCAGATACAACTAGAGAATCCTAGAGAAGAATTCTGACACCCAGTGATTGGGCTTTCAAGTCTAGGTTCAATAGTAGAATCCTGGGGGTGGGATGGGCATAGGGTTGGAATCTCATAGAAAGCCCAGTCTACGAAGAAGGATCTGGGGTCTGCTCCAGCATCTGTGGAGACTGGCCCTTCCCATTGGGCATCTGAAACATCAGGGCTCCTCAGTCTCACACGGTCACTCCAGGACTTCATCTGATGGTCAGGAAAGCTAATGTCACAGTCGTGCCTAGCAGAGCCTAGGGCGAGGACTCCCAGGCCAGGTGTCAAGGTCATTAGGTCCTGGTCCTGGTCCTGGCTCTTGGGTAAATTGCTAGACCTCTCTGGGCTTCAGTTTCCTTATCTGGACAAGGAGGGGCTGAAGCAGATGATTTCTAAGGCTTCTTCCACTTGGGAGATGGAGGAAGTTGTCCAAATTCCAGGAGCTGACATCTGCCCTCTCATTAGGACTACAGGTCATGACGATTATCATTTGATGAGCACCTAGGCACATGCAGGAAGGCTTCCTGGAGGAGAGGGGGTGGAGGGGCTCTGTCAGTCTGGAGGACTAGAGAGAGGTCGGCCACCAGAGCCTCAGGGGTCTGAGTGGGGAAACGATGGGTTGTGTTTCCGAGGCAGAAGCCAGGGGTTTGGCCAAGATGACCGCTGCCCTCCCCAGCACCCAACCAAAGTGGTGGAAGCCGAGTGCCCCGCTGACCGTCCCTCCCGCTCTGTAACCGCAGGACGACGACGGTGAGCTCGCACACGCCATGCAGGCCGGGCCAGGCCCACGGCAGGACGGGGCCTGATGGGTGCCCCGCGTCCCCAGGCCCATGCCGCCCCCAGAGAAGAGCCGAGGACCCGCCGCCCGGCCGCCCGCGGGCCGCGCTCCAGGGCGCCTGCCGGGCCTGCTGTCGCCAGCGCTGCTGTGCGCCTGCGGCCTGTGCGTGCTGCTGGCGGGCGTGAACGTGACGCTGGTGGGCGCCTTGGCCTCCTTCTCGCACCGGAGCAACGCGCCGCTCGTGGTGGGGCCGGCGCTACTGGCACTGGCCCTCGGCTGCTTCGCCGCCTGCTGCGTGTGTAGCCGCCGGGGCCCCGCGCTCCGTCCGCGCTCGGCGGCGACCTCGGGCTCGGGCCGGGGCGGCGGCGGCGGCGGCGGCGGCGGGCCGGTGGCGCTGGAGATGGAGAGCAGCGAGCGCACCGCGCAGGACACCACGGCCGTGCAGCTCAGCCCTGCCGCCTCGGCCGCGTCCTCGGGCAGCTCCAGCCCCGGCCCCTTCGCGCTGGACGCCCCCGCGCCCGCAGCAGTCTACGCGCCGCGCACTGAAGGCGTCCAGCTCAACCTGCCCCGGGAGCGCGTCGCCCCCTAGCGGAGCGCGTGCCGGGCCCGACTCCCAGTCTGGGCTCCCTCCCTTGGTGCCACTTAAGGAAAGAGAGGACTGGGAGAGAGGAAGGAAGAGAAGAAGAAGAAAAGTGAAATTTTTCTGTATGGGTCCGATGCTGGGCACAGATGGCCGCATCTGTCCCATGTCTGGAACTTCTGGAGGGGAGAACGACAGTGAAGAGGCACACTCACCAAAGGAGGGAGCAGTGCCTTGGCCCTTTCAGTGGGGTCGACTGGGCCCTACTTTAACCCACTCCCCAGACTCGATGAAATAGGCCCCTGGACCTTCCATCCCCACCCCCCGCCGCCGCCACCCATGGCACGTGGGCACTGTGAATGGAGCCACTCTGAGAGGGGACGAACTCCCAGCAAGGTCCCTGACCCCAAGGGGTGGGAGGAAGCAGGGCCAGAGAAGAATGTCAGCCTGGGCTGTCTGCTCTCCCCTCGCACTGTGAAAGGCCACCAGCTTCCCCTTCTGCTCCTCCCTGCTCTCCTTGTCTCTGCCCCCAACATGATCTTTTGGGATTAAGGAGCAGGGGCCCTGATTTGAGCCAGGATAGTCTCCTAAGGCAGAGCGAGGTTGAACATCTGACTGGTAGAGCAGGGGGAGCTGGGGGTGAAGCATGGACAGGGGTGAATGATGAGCAGGGTGGGCGCCTCCAAGCAGGAGGGCCTCAGTGTGGTCTGCACTGTGCCATCCCGACATCCCTCACTCTTCAATAAATCACCTTTTTGGAGTCAAGTGCCTTGTGATGGCGAGGCCCGGAGGGAGGGGCTGACTGCGGAGTTTTTGGCTGGGCACCCTTGACTCTGGGGCCCTCCCAGCCAAGCGCTTCATCTGCCTTGCACCAGCCCCTCCTGGATGCCTGGAAGGGAACCCCAGGGGAACAGAGTGTGTAACTGGGAACATCCGTGGGAACAGGCGTGAGAGATTGGGGCCTGGATGAATATGAGTGTGTCTGTTCTCGGGGTTGCCTGGCTACGTGTGTGAGATGGGGAGTGTGGGAGTATTTGGGTAACACTGTCTGACATCATCCATGAATGTGAGAGTGCGTGTGGGTGTGTGTGGTGGTAGTGAAGGGGTGAGTCACCAGTGAGAAGGGTGAGAGAAGGGATCCCTGGTGCCATGCAAAGCCTAGAGCTTTCTCCCAGCCTGCCTGTGCTCCACCCAGGTGGGCCAGGGCATCTGGTAGAGGGAAGGAGGCTGCCTCACAAGAAGAAGCAAGGTTCCTAGGGTCTGGGGCTGGGGAGGTACTGCAGTGCTGGGCCAGCCCCTCTGCTCACCGCTCACCGCAGGGACCCGGAAGAGACAGGCCCTGTGATGGTGGTGCACTGCTCTCCCAGCTCTAACTCGCTGTCCATCCACCTTTGGCTTCATCAGCCTCCCTTTTTCTTTCCAGGGTGGGCTCTCCTGCTCTTCAGTCCTGGTCTGGGACTTCCCACCAGCCCTTGGAAGGGCTGACCCCCTCTCTGCCTCCAAACACACCCTTCATCTGACCCCCTCCCTGCCTCTGCCTCTCCTGCCATCTCCCCCGCCCACTGACCTGGAGAAGAGGGAATCTATCTCCATAGGTGCTAAGCAGGTCATCTCTATTAATTCACAGGGATCGATGGGCCCTAACCTCTGAAGCACCCAGCCCCTGGAGCTGATGACCTTTCCTCGGAGCACTTCCCCACCCCCACAGTGTGTGTGTCTGTGTCTGTGTGTGCGCGCGCGCGCGTGCATGCATGTGCAAACATGCATGCATGCAAGGAAGGCCGCCTGCCCAGGCTTCAGTCCTGTCTTGTCTCTTCTGGATCACTGGTCTGCAGCCTCAGATGCCACCTGCTGCTGCCTTCCTTGGTAGAACAGGAGGTGAGAGGGGCCACTGCTGATGCTGCCTTGGGATGTGGTCTGAGCCACCCTCCTTAGGAGGAGGCACCCCAGATTCTAGCCCTGGAATGCTAGCCCCAGCCCGAACCCCTCTCCTGCCTGCTGGCACAGGCCTGGAATGACATCACCAGGGCTCCTTCCTCTTCTCCCCACCTACAGAGACTTCCAGATCCTGTCTGGGAGCCTGGCTGCTGGGGAGGAAGAGTGAGCATGTGCTAAGCGCTTGAGGCAGTGGGCCTCAGATGGATGGTGTGAGTGAACAGAATTGGCGGGGGCAGGGGGTGCACCAGGGGCAACATTGACTTCCTGGAGTCTCCCTGCCTCCCCCGGGGGAAAGTCATCGTTTGTCCCATCTGTGCCCCCTTCCCTACCACGGGCACATCAGGAGATAATCTCCATACCCCAGGGTCCACTTTGCAATCACCCAGGCCTAGCAACCACTCCCTCACCTCCCCAACTCCCAACCCCCGCCCGCCCCCCCCATCTTTCTGGTCCTGCTACTCCAGGGATCTCCTCCCCTCAAACTCCTTCAGGCCCTTCTAGGGCACCAGCAAGGCCTGGGAGCACCCCACTCTCTCACACAGAGGCTGGGCGCTTGCTCAGTCCCCGCCCATCTGCAGGCCCCTCCCAGACAGGCATCAGGGGACCGGTGTGTGGAAAGTGAGGACACAACTCTGAGAGCACAGGGCAGCAAGCTCCCTGCCCTGGACTAATTTGAGCAGGGACACTGCAGAGGGGCATGGGGATGAGGGCCTGACACCCCCTTAACCCGACTCCCACTCTGAAACTCTGAGAATTGAAGTGCCAGGGCCTGTCCTCAGAAGTCCAGGAGCTGCAGGACAGGACACAAAGCTGGTTCTTCTGAAAGGAGGGGTGCTTCCTGGGCCTGTGGGTCTCAGGGATGGCCAAATGAGCCCCACTTCCCAGAGGGAACTCCCCATAGCATGGGACGGAGGAGGCCACAAAGGAGCTGGGAACTCGGATCTCCTCCCTGTCTTCCCACTGCAAGAAACGAGGGTAGCCACGTAGGACCATTTTTTACTGAGCCCTACTGTGTGTCCAGCACTGGGAATATAGTGGTGAGCAAGCAAGCTCTGGCAGGTGCAGGAGGGGCTTATATTCTACCTGGGGGAGACAGACAATAAACAAGTAAGTAAGTAAACAAGACAAAAAAATACTAGCTAGCAGAAGTGCTATGCAGAAAAATCACAAAAAGGTGTGCCAAGGGGACTTGGTGAGTGGCTGGGAGGTCTTCTCTGAGAGGTGACATCTGAGCTGAGCTCTGCCAGACAAGAGTCAGCCATGCAAAGGTCTAGGGCAAGAGCATTTCAAGCTCAGAAAATGGCCAGTGCAAAAGGTGTAAGGTGAGAATGAGCTTCACCTATGTGTCTCCGGCCGAGAAAGAAGGGCTGTGGGGACAGGGGTGGGAGATGCAGTTGGGGAGGGCGGGCGGGGGGCACGTTGCTTAGCTCACGTACAGTTTAGTGAGCCAGGGTGTGGGGTTGGGCTTTTATCTCAGTGAACTGGGAGCCACTGGAGTGTTTTAAGCAGAGAAGTGACATGGTCTGATTTCTGATTGTAAAGATCGCTCTGCCTACTGCGTGGAAAATAGAGTGTTGAGGGGCAAGAGGGAAAACAGGGGCAGGGTTGGGAGGTTATGGCAGTGAGAGGTGCTGGGGGCTGGGATTGAAGTGGTGGCTGCGAAGTGGACAGATTCCACACCCATTTTTGAGGTCTCCCTGTTGGGGAAGTTCAAGAGGCGTGAAGGAGAGAAATCCAGGAGGGACTTCTAGAATTTTGTTTTGAGCAACTAGGCGGAGGGTTGGGGGAGAGCCAGGGCTGTGGTAAGATGA
Organism: Lutra lutra; assembly: GCF_902655055.1. Lineage (NCBI taxonomy): Eukaryota > Metazoa > Chordata > Mammalia > Carnivora > Mustelidae > Lutra > Lutra lutra. Next base: position 160,987,029 of record NC_062281.1, read on the forward strand.
GAGGTCTGTTACCGCAGTGGAGCTGTCTTGGAGTTGCTGGAGGCACAACTCTGAGTCCTGGAAAGGGGATACAGATTTAGAAGCCGTTGGCATCTGGGTGATGGAGAAGCCATGAGTCTAGATGAGGCAACTGAGAAGAGATGAAGACAGAGAACTCAGAATCTAGAATAGTCTAGAAACCTCTGGGTCTAGGGGAGGGAAGGATACCTGAATTACCCAGCTCTGAATCTCACCCAACCTTCTGCTGAGACAGGTGCCTTTCCGATGAGGTCTGTGGCCTAGGAGTTGGGGATTCAGGAGAAGTGAGTGGAATGTGAGCTCCAAAAGATTAGCAGTTCTGCTCTGCACCCAAGTACTCACCTGGTCCAAGGTAGGTATGCATTAGATATTTGCTGAATGACCAAATGAGTAAAAGGTGTGGATCTTACCCCAGGGCTGAGACCAGAGGTCTCCAGTAATAGAGTATTATTAAGACGCCTGCTCTGGGCAGAAAGGAGAAAATCTCCTTACATGTGTGGGAGTTCCCCTGGCCAGTTCCTGTTTTCTGCTTCTTTGTGGGAGAGAGGGTGACACGGGAATATAGAGCTGGCTAGATGGACATTGATAGATGGGCTCACAGAAGCAGGAAATGGCCAGAGAGATAGGCTAAGCCTGAGGAAATCGGCACTGCTAAGCAGCACCACCAGAGGGCACCCTGGGCACATGACAGGGGATAGAGACGTCGCAGCCCAGCCAGGCTGCCCAACTTTGCCTTTTCCCCTTCTGAGGACCAATGCACTGAAGAAAAAGGGGAGCACGGAACTGGGCATGTAAGGGGTAGGAGGTGTTAAGTCACATAAATTTACCGACACCTCCAAACCGGAAACCTGACCCTATTGCACCGGGAGGTCTGACTCTGGACAAAGACAGCCTTTTTTTTTTTTTTTTTTAATTTTTTTTTAGAGAGAGAGATCCAAGCAGGCAGAGAGGCAGGCAGAGAGAGGGAGAAGCAGGCTCACTGCTGAGCAGAGAGCCCGATTCGGGGCTCGATCCCAGGACCCTGAGATCACGACCTGAGCCGAAGGCAGAGGCTTAACCCACTGAGCCACCCAGGTGCCCCCAAAGACAGCCTTTACCAGGGGTCACAGGTAGGTCCTGAGTCTGGTCATAGATTGAACCTTCACCTTGATCCTAGACTGAGCCTTCACCCCATTCCACACTGAGTCCTGACCTAAATCTGGTCATACTCTGGGCCTTGATCCTGCCTGCCTGGTCCCTATACTGAATCTTGATCCTGTGTTTTAGACTGGGTTTTGACTCAGGCCATGGACTGAACCTTGATCTTTATCAAAGATTGAACCCTGACCAAGGCTCAGACTGAGTCTAGATCATGGACAAATATTAAGCTTTTATTCTGGTGTTAGACTGAATCCTGACCCTGACCCCATACTGAGCAGTCAATCTAGTCCCAACCTGTACTCTAACCCTGATCCATACATTGAACCCTGACCCTGGACAAAGCCTGAATTTTCATGAAGGTCACAGCCTGAGTCAGGTTTCAGCCCCAGAAGGAAATAACTCCTAGAAATACTTTTGAGGATAAGATAATTCTCGGTCTCTGAATGGTCCAGAAACTCCTGGACATTGGAGCCCTGAGAGGCTAGGTAGAGAAAGGCTGTCCAGGACATGAGAAAGAAGGAGAGCTGGGCCTTCTCCCAATACCCTTGGAGCTCCAGTGGGGCCTTCCTGCCTGCTTGTGTGTCTAGGGGGGCACCAAGGCTGGGATTTTCTTCCATTTGTACTTCTGACTCCCAAGAAAACTTGGCCAAGTCCCTTTTGTTGTCTACCCCTTGTTACCTTTCAGGGACAAGGTAAGGAGAAGGTGTCCTTCCATGGACCAGGCCATGACTGAGGGCAGGCTGGAAGTGAAGCCCCTTCACTCTGGGAGCTCACTCTGGCTGTTCATTCCAAATAGGCAAAGAAAAAGTGAACCATGCTCAAGGTGGCACCAGCCAGGCCTCAGCCTCAGGTTGGCAGGCGCCCGAGAGCATAAAGGAGGTGTGGTTTGGGAAGTAGAAGTCCCAGAGGTCCCTGAACTTTCTTGGGGTCTGTTGTGTGTGAGGGCTGGGAGGTGCTCAAGGGACCACACACCTGAGCCCAGGACACACGGACCGGTTCAGTTTCTGCCCTACTCGGGGTTCAGCCTGAGCACCTTGCCCTGCAGGCGCGTGCTGGCCTCTACCAGGCCCAGTGGTAGCCCAGTGGCCAGCTCACCTTGAGAGGCAGTGAGGGCAGGAGTGAGGGCCAAGCCAGGCAGGAGCCTGGGCCTGGGGGAGGGGACGCTCTAGTCAAAAAACGCTGACGCCAAAGACAATGAGCTCTCCGAGGCTGAGGCAACTCATTTGGTCCCGGCCACGCTTTATTAAATTCTCATAAACCTGTCAGGGGGGACAGGGCTCGCTTCAGTTTACCTCATTAGCCCGACACAATGACAGTGGGGGGGGGGGGGGGACAGAGGGAGGAGGTGGCAAGGGGAGGCCCTTGCTCAGTGCTGAGAACTGAGCCAGCCGGGAAGATAATTGAATTAAGTGGCTTTTGTTAATGGTTTTTAAGACTCCGAAGTGTAAATAACATTTAGGGGCTTTCTTTTAATGGTGCTGGGGTTTTAGAGACCCAGGGAGCTTAGAGGAGGCCCAGCAGGTCCCTGCCCTTCTACCCCCACCCCTGCCCCCCCCAGGGGGCCCTGGGGGAAACACTGAAGTTAGACTGGGAGGAGCAAGGGGAGGGGACAGAGAAGGTAGGACAACTTCCTGGAGAGTCTTTGAACAGTGAAGGGCGGGGCAGGTGGGCAACGTGAGGTGGGGCGGTGCCAACTGTGATGACCTGCCTGGACTGGGATGCCACCACGGGACAAAATAGCCAGAGAGATCCCGGGGACATTATTGGAAGCATGGCTTGGGAGTGTTCAGGGGACTGGGCATCCTGGGGCACCCAGTGCTCATCCCTCACTGATGCATCATGGGACTCTGAAGTTATGGCTTTATTGCTTATTGCCAGGGGGAGGGGCTCCCTGGGAGGTGGTGAGCCCCTCATCACGGTACATGTGGGAAGGCTATGCCAGTGGATTACACTAGACCCCAGGCCTCCTAAGGGAGACTGGATGTGAACTGCACAAAGGGGTGGGGGGGTCACTTCTCTGGGGGCACAGGAAGGGCCTGGGGGAGCTGAGTGCAAGGAAACAGACAAATAGGCAAATTGTTTTGGAACCCAATCCCTGGCTTTCCTCAGTGACCGCATCTTCCTCCCTGCAAATACGACCAGGTCCAGGACTTCTCTGGGCTGGAGGCAAAGGGCTCCGACTAGATCCCAAGGAGCTGGAGGTATAATGGGGTAGGACTAGCCCTACGCCAGCCCACAAAGGGTTAAGGCGTTAATCGCCCTGCATGCGACAAAGGGAAGTGAGTTTTCTGATCCAGAAAGGATCAGTCCCTAGGACGCCCCATCAGACCCTACAGCGTGAAATTACACCCCAGCAGGGGTGCCCCCCCCCCCAACTACCCGCCTAGGCCTGGCACAGGATTAGGGCCTGGAGTCATCAGTTTAATGGCTCCCACCTTCCCTCCCTACCCCTCTTCCCTAGGAGCCTTTAGTCCTGCCTCCAGGCTGGGGCCAAACTCTTCACTCACCCACCGTCCACCTGGCTATGGGTCTGTCCGGTCATTCTGGCCTCACTCTTGGTCTGGTCATTCCATCAGTCTCCTTGTCTGAGCCCTGACCCCCACCCCCATGCACTGAGCCTTGACCCCACTCCCTATTCCAGTTTCTTCGTAACCCTCAATCAGCACTGTGCCTGTTCTGGTCCCACCACTTATCTAGGTGTGGGTTGTCTCCCCACTAGCGCCCGGTGCCTTTGGAGCAGAGCCTGTCTTGTTCGGCACTGTCTCCCCAGTGGCCGGGCCTATTTGGCCCATAGATAGTGCCCAACAGAATGAGCTAACTGAGGGGCCTCCCCTCCACCTCACAGAGACTGTGCTGTGGTCCCTAAACTCTGGACATCAGGACTTAAGGTGGAGAGGTAGGAGCTGAAGCCTGGGCCCAGGGAGAGACAGGGGGCTGTGCCCATGCTCTGCTCAGCCCCAGCCTCATCTCTTACTTACAGATGCCGTGAGTGAGAGAAGGGAGAGACCCTACATGGCCAGAGGGTGCCCACTCACCCTGGGGTTCCATCCCTGGAGACCCTTATACCCACTTCCTTGGGCTGCTACTAGGCCTTTGCCACACGAGAACCTCTAAGCCCCATCTGCACCTACAGCTGGGCACACCCAGTACAGGGAGAGAACATTCCCCGTCCCTGGATAGACAGTTGAGGAAACCAGGGGGCGGGGGGGCGGTGAAAACATACAGGAGAGAGAACCTGGTGAGACATCAGAAAGCAAGGCTGTCCAAGGCAGGTGGGCAGCCTGTAGAAACTACCCTCCAACCTCTACGTGAGGTTGGACACAGAGGCCCCCGAAAAGCCAGGGCTTGCCAAGGCCACACAGCAAGGGCAGACAGAGGTCAGGTTCCTGAGGTTCAAGAGCTTGTCATTCACCCCGCTGCTCCAGTTCACTTTGACAAGAATGGTATTTAGGTTGAACACCGGCTCTGAGCCAGGCTTTGGGCCATGCCAAGTCCTACTCAGGGTGTTCTATCTGGCTGTGAGAGGGCTCAAGAGAGGGAGGGGCTTCCTCTCCCCTGGTGTAATCAGGCAAGGCTGCCTGGAGAGGGTGGCTTGTGAATGGGTTCTTAATAACAAATAGGCTTTCCCCAGGAGGAATCAGCAGGAGCAAACATGTGGGAAAGGGCACCCTGAGTGTGTGAGGTACCACATGGTTTAGTTGGACGCTCCAGAACAGGTTCCATGTGCACAGACCCCAACCCCACCCCAGGCCAGGCCTGACGAGGAGGTAGCCAATTTCAGCCCAGTATGAAGAAGAACTTCATGAAAGTCAGACCTGGTAATGAGCTTCCCAGCCCTGCGGATCTGTGACCAGGAGCTGGGTTTTGGTGACCACTCCTGCCCACAGGGGGATTGAATTAGAGACCCCTGAAGACGTCTGTTCTCAGAACCTGCAGCAGAAATCTCCAGGCCATCCCCAGCAGGAAACCTGTCACCCTCACCCTTGTCCATTCCCTGGGGTTCAGCAGGATTCTGATGGCTGGAATAGGGAAGAAGGAGATGAGGAGGCAGGCAGAGAGACTCGTCTTCCAGCTCCTCAGGGTCCTGCCCGTGTATCTGTCGCTTCTACCCAGCCCAGTCTAAGGGACTTAAGTCCAAGCCTAACTTAAAAACAGGACTAAGACCCTGAGTGGGACTTTTCCCATATCGCACAGTTGGAGAGGCGGATGGAGGCCACACGGTCTTTCTCAAGGTGGCTTACAGAGAGCAGACTAAAGGTGAGCCTGAGTGAGGAAAGTCTTTCAGGCTTTCCTGTCCGAGATGCCTCCAGAGGGTCTGGGTGTGCCGGGGAGAGGGCTCTGGGTCTGAGGATGTCCTGTACCTCCCAAAAGAACAAAAACTCCCTTCTGTCTGTCCCATGTTGACAAGGGTCCACCTCAGCCTGACTTGGATTCTTCCTGAGGTCATGGAGCTCCTGTCTTCTGGGAGTTCTCTCCTCTGAAAGAATCTTAAAGTAAAAAACCAAAGCGTCTTCTCCCCGCTGGCTGCCCAGCATGTATGCGTGGAAGCGGGGGGAGGGACGGGGCGACCTGTGAAGGATCCAGGCTGCCAGGGCTGCTGGGCTGCTCAGGTGGAGACGGCAACAAAGAACGGCTTTGTGCACACACGCTCACACTCACACGCACCCGCACACGCCCCACACAAGCTCTTTCCAAGAACGGCTCTCCACGCCGGGTTGCCAAGATAAAGGAGCCACTGGGTGGTCAGTCCCCAGGAGGAAATATCGCTCCTGTGGCCTTTGTTGTTCAAAGGGCTTTGCAAAATCTCCAGACTCCTCTTGGAACTGATCCCGGGCTGAGGTGGCAGGTTTCCCCGCAGCTGGAGATGGAGGCCAGGACTGCGCTCAGCCTCCCAGGCCTGGCGGGGAGAAGAGAGCCCCGGGGGGCCAGGCTTGCAGTCCTGAGCAGCACACAGCAGCTTTAGTCTTTCATTTCCATTCTTAGCTCACTCAATTCCCATGAGCCTGGGGGTAAGCAGAGATCTCCCCATTTTATAGTGGTAAAACAGAGGCTCAGAAAAGCCTACAGTTTATTAAACGGCCCCACAGGGAATTAATGCTAGGAATGAAACTGACTTGGCCCCAGGCAGACTTAGCTCAGCCCTGACTCCATTCTGAGCCCCAACTCTGACCTCTAATTGAGCTGTGACTTGTTCTAGACTGAGCCCTGCCGCTGGCCTCGGCTGATCCCTGATCCCAGCTACACACAGAGCTTTGACCCTGGCCCCTAACAGAACTGCCAACTACCCCAGAAGGATCCCTGATCCTAATCTCAGATTGCCTCTCCTGTTAGCTTTAAGCCTCATGAGGTCAGAGGTCTGTGCTTCTCATTCACCCCCCTACTTTACCTTTCTAAATGTGTGATTACTTGAATAATCATGATTTTTCTGTTAGACTATATATAGGGCCAAGGGGATGAGTTGGTCTAAGTTGCCAACACTGAGTATAGCAAAAGCAATAAAGAACAAGTATTTATTGAGCAATTACTAAATGGCAGGTGCTAAGTGTTTAACAGGTGCTAAGTGTTTAACAGATGTTTAACAGATTTAATCCTCACCAAGAACCCTGGAGTAGGTATTATCCTGAGTGCATTTTACAGATGAAGACGCTGAGACCCAAGGTCGCACTAGGAGGCGTAGAAGTACAGGATGTTCTTAGTAGTTCCCTCATCCATCACATTCAGCTGCCTGGTGAGGGCTGGGGCCAGAGAGGGCAGCCGTGGCAGTGAGAGAAAGTGGCGGGCACGAAGAGCTGAGAGCCTTCTGGAGACAGAGTTTCTGAAGCCAAGGAACCGCCAGGTGAGGAGCGCCTGGGTGGCTCAGCTGATGAAGCATCTGACTCTTGGTCTTTTTTTTTTCTTTTTTTAAGATTTTATTTATTTATTCAAGAGAGGACAAAGGGAAAGAGGGAGCACAAACAGGGGGAGCATGAGAGGGAGAAGTAGTCTTCCCTCTGAGCAAGGAGCCCGATGCGTGGCTCGATCCCAGGACCCTGGGATCATGACCTGAGCCAAAGGCAGATGCTTAAGGACTGAGCCACCCAGGCACCCCATGACTCTTTCTCTTGATTTCAGCTCAGGTCATGATCTCAAGGTGAGATCCAGCCCCACATGGTGCTCTGTGCTCAGTGGGGAGTCTGCTTGGAGATTCTCTCCCTCTGCTCCTCCCTCAGTACTCTCTCTCTCTCTCTCTCAAAAATAAATAAATCTAAAAGGGGGGGGCGGGTAAGAGATTGCGATGAGAGAGGCAGACCAGCTATATCATTTGTGGAATCTAGTGCAAAAGGAAAGTGCGGGGCCCTTGCTTAAAAATGAAGGATTTCAAGGTGGCAACATGAGAACATTCTAGGGCTTAAGGGCTTGACCACAGGTCACATGTCCATGAAGGCAGCCCTGAGAGGGAGGGCGTGTGGATCGGGGGCTGGGAAGGTCGGAGGACAGCTCCAGCCAAGTACCCACTCTTCCGTGGGCATTTGCGAGGCGTCTTCAACAGCACCAGGCAGCAGTCACGGAGTCTTCCGGGGGGACCATGGGGCTGGGGGGGGGCCTGTGCGTGGAGGGGAGGTGGTACCCCTCTCTGTGCATCCCAGGGCGCCTGTCTAGAGTGTAAACTGAGAAGAATGCACGTCTGGGGGTGGGATGAGTGTGTGTGGAACATCCAAGCACCAGACTGTGGGCTGTGTGTCTGAGGCCTTGTGTGGGAGGTGTGTCCATGTGGAGGGGAGAGACAGACACCCTAAATCTGTGGAGTCCAGTGCGGAAGTCAGCACATCCTGTGTGTATGAGAGAAGATGTGTATGTGGGGATGTGTGAATGAGAGAAAAGGTGCGTCTGGGGGCGCCTGGGTGGCTCAGTGGGTTAAGCCGCTGCCTTCGGCTCAGGTCATGATCCCAGGTCCTGGGTTCGAGCCCCACGTCGGGCTTTCTGCTCAGCAGGGAGCCTGCTTCCTCCTCTCTCTCTGCCTGCCTCTCTGCCTACTTGTGATTTCTCTCTGTCAAATAAATAAAATCTTTAAAAAAAAAAAAAAAGAAAAAGAAAAGGTGCGTCTGTAATTGTGAGTGTATAGGAGTGTGCACATGAATGTGTGCATAGCCCCGCCTTCCCTCCTGGGCCCTGGCCTGGGCTGCCTTTCCTGCTGTGAGGGGCTCCCAGGTGAACATATCCCCCAGCCCAGCCCCCAGGCCTTAGTGGAGCCAGAACCTCCCAGAGACATTCCAGACTGCCATAGGGTGGGCAAAGCTGTGGGGCTGCCTCCTGGGCTGCTGGGGTGATCCCGGGCTAGTGGTGTCAGGTTCCAGGGGCTGCCCTGGCCCTCCCTCCACAGCCCTCAGAGGGCCTTTGTTGGAAGTTCAGACAAACTTGTCAGGGGGGCGGGCAGGAGGCCACCTTCTAATCGGCTTTCCCAGAAGGGAGAGGAGAATGAGAGATTGGGCGTGGAGGGGGTGGCGCTCCAGGCCCAGCAGCTCTGTGGGAAAGAGGGGGGGAGGGGCAGACCTAGCCCTACTGGCCCCAAAAGGGTCCAATCCCTCACGACCTCTCAGAAGGTTCTCTGTCCCCTAGGCCCCTGAGGGATTCAAAAAACACTGGGGCCAATGCCCAAGAAATGTAAGATTTGGGGGAAACTTCAGGGACTCCCCCTTCTGCCTTTCTCATCTCACCCACCACTGGCTGTTTCCACACGGACAGCATGCCAAGCACTCAGCCCCTCGGCCCCCTCAAGGCTTCCTCCTCTTTACCTCATCTGAGCCTCCAGGAAGCAGACTGGACATAATTAACTGTTCCATTCAACAGAAGAGAATACTGAGGACCAGAGCGAGGCAGTCATCTGCCTTAGTAAACAGCAAGCTGAGAGTAGCTTATCCCAGCTCCATAAGAGAACCTTCTTCTCTTCGTTGCATTTTCCTGAGGTCCCGTCACACTCCGTGTGATCTCATGTCATGACAAGGCTTCATCTGCCATGTCTCTGTTGACAACTACCAAGGTTAAGAGTGTGGATTCTGAGGTCAGCTGGGGTCACACCTTGGCTCACTTATTACTAGTTGCGTGGTCATGGGCGAGCATCGAACCTCTTTGTGCCTCAGGGTCCTCATCTATAAAATGGAGATAATAGTACTTACCACATAGAGTTGTGTGAGGAATGGGGGACTGAACGTTTGTGAAGTTCCAGGCCCAGGGAAAGTGCTATGCGGCATTTGTTAAATAAATTCAAATCAAGGTCAGCAGAGCAGACCCCCCTCCTGAGCCCCAGTCTTGTAAACTCCAACAACTTCCCTTGAATAAGTAAATTACAGAAAGGCCCTTCAACTGCCACAAACAAAGCCAGTCGGGGGCTCAGGCTCATTTGTTCACACACGCCCCAGCCCAAGGGTCTCCATCTACCACGTGGCCAAACCAGAGACTCAGGAGCGCCCTTGACCCTTCCATGGCCTATAGTCACCACAGTAATTCTACTTCCTAAATTTCTCATCAATCCAACCCTTTCTCCCCTGAACTCTCCTCCCAGTCCAAGGGAAGCCACCCTCCTCTTACAGGGACATGACCAGCACCTCCCCTCTGGTCTCCCAGCCTCTTCATGAACCAGCACACTACAAAAGATGGCAGTGGGGGTATTACTAAAATGCAGTCTGACCACCCTACTCCCGCATTGGAAATAACCTTCAATGCCCTCCATGGCCCTTGGGCTGGAGTCCAAGCTCCAAGGTTCTCTTTCCATTCTCAGCCCCTGACTACCCCATGCACCATCCTCAAGCCCCACCCAGACAGTCCCCCTGCTCCTCCAGGTTCAGGGGCTCTCCCAGCCACTCAGTCTTGCAGCCCTATGTGTGCCCTGCCTCTCCTGGGATCCCCTGCACTCTTGCCCTGCTCTCTTTTGAAGCACAGCTCGAAAGTCTTTCTCCCAAGGGGGCATCCTGGCCTCCACAGGCTGACCTGGGAAACCTTCTGTACTCCCAGAGCTATTTTTTGAACCCCAGATCACCCTGTGTTGTAAGTGTCTTGAGAGCATGTTTTCCATGTCCCTGGCCCCCCACACAGGCACAGGCATTAGAACCGATGATCGGCAGGTGTTGGGTAGTTGAGGGATTCAAGCTATAGGATTACTGGTCACCTTCTACACCCAGGAATGTATGTTCTGTGGGGCCAAAGTATGGAGGAGGCACAGGTAGATTGGGAGGAAGCAGTGGGAGATTTGGGCAGACATTTGATCTGCCAGCCTAGGGAGGTGGGAAGGCAAGGTGAAGGGGGGTGCTCCCCCCCCCCACCCCCGGAGGCACTAATCCTCAGCCACACTGAGGAGAGAGGAATGCATCCCCTGGGGGCACCATCCAGGGAAGTGGGGAGATCAGGGCCCTCCCAGGGTCCCTGTGGCCTGAGGCACCTGCCCCTCAGAAGCACAGCAGGCAGCTCCTTCACACTATTAGGGCCCCCTGGGGTTCTACTAGGAAATCTCCAGAGGGGACTCTCACCACCCCCAAACCCCAGCCCCGAGATCACACTACTCCTTCTGGCTCAGGGGCCCTGTGCAGACACTCTGGAACCCCAGGAAAGGGCAGTGAAGTCTGAGTAGGGAAGCTGGCCTGTCATCCTTTGCTTGAAATGCAGCAGAAATGCACAGACACACACACACACGCGCACGCACACACGCACACACACAGACACTTAGGAACTCATGGCACAGGTTCTCATACGTACATATAGACTTATAGGCTATAATCACCCACATACACACACACACACGCACACACACACCCTGTTCACCCTGAGTAGAAAGCACCTTCATAAATCTCTAATCCATCCGGCCACCCAGAGCAGAAATCCCTTCTTCATTCTCTGCTTGTTTATCTCTGAGGACAATGAGCTCACTGCCTCCAGAGGCCACCTGTCCCACTGGAGAACAGCTCAGGCTTTAGGTCCAAACGTGCCTTCCTGTCATCCTCCTTTGGTCCTGGCTCACTTGCTGTTTCCATGGAATCCCCCGCCTCTCTTCACTTCACAGACCCATCATCCCAAGCTACCCTGGTTACCCCCTGCTGCCCCTGGGCCTGCTGCCTGTGCTGTGGTCTAAGCAGCCCACAGAAGATGGAAGCCCCCCATCCCAGTTCCTCTGTTCTCCACGACCACTCCACAGTGGCACAACAGCCACAGATTGGAAAGGGTCATGGAGAGAGCCATGAGGCCAGCCTTCCCCCCTCCTCCACCGGCCACAGCACTGGACAAGCAGTAAGGAGACCTTGAGATAGCTGCCCGCTCAGCCCACGGCCGGCGTCTCTGGGAATGAACCTGGACCAAGGGCTGTGCTGCTGGATTCTTTTATTAGCCAAGAAGGACAAAGAACAGGTCACAACATCACAGGAAGTCAGACGGACAGACGGATCACAGGACAGAGCGTCATGCTGCACTACGCAGGAGGCAGGGGAGGGAGGGAGAAATCTTGAGTCTTGTTTTTTTCAGCTAACGGAATAAATAAATACGGTACACAGTGCTTTTGCCACGGCCTGGCATGACCTCTAAGTACAAATGGTCACAAAGCGGCTGGGGCGGAAAGCAGTCTGTCCAGCCCGCCGGCTGCGGAGCCAGGGAGAGGCCCAGGCTCCTGGACCATGCTCTGTGGCAAGGAAGGAGCAGGGAAACGGAGCCCTCAAATCAGAGGGAGGGGTGAGGAAGGAGGCTTTCCTGGAAGGAACAGTCAGAGACAGAGTCTCAGCGTGAGCCAGCAGGCCTGGAAAGGCCTCCATCTCAGGGGCAAGGGGCCCACCCCAAGCCCATACCCTCAGGCTCCGGTAGGAGACTCAGTACGCTGTCCTCTCACTCTCTTGCAGCTTTCAGGAACTCGGGCTGGTCCCCTAAACTAGGCTGACTCCCACTCCAGGGGACAAGGGTCATACATGCTCTCCTTGTCTTCTCTGGGCTGGTGTAGGCGGCTCAATCGAATGAAGGGTTGACAAAGATCTGGGGGAAGCTGGCTGAGCCTGAGGGGGGCCGGGCTCCAGCCACGACAGAACATGGCTCCAGGGTGGACCTGCCCCTTAGGTCAGGGAAGGCTTCCTGGAGGAAGTGGTGAGGTCCAGAGCTGCTGGATTCCAAGGCCCACTGACAGTGTCCTGCATCCAGGGACTGGGAAAAGCATCAGTGCTCATGCTTGGTCTAGATGAGACTGTTTACACTTCAGAAACAGACCTTCCTGGAACTGATCCCAGAAGACACACCAAAAATCCCTTCTGCCTCCTAGCGTCTCCACCGCCTCCCTGCTTCAGTCCTCCTGCCTAAGTCTCTCTTCATCTGATGTTCCTGTGGCTGTTGGATTCACCTTCCAAATCCTAGATCCCAGATCCCGGTTCAACTCACCCCCCCCCACCCCCACCTGCCTATCTTGGTGTTTGCCCCATCAGGGTGAGCCTTTAGCCTGGATTCAAGGCCCTCAACCTCGCCTCTCATGAAACGAGGGCCCCCCGCCCCACCGGCCACCTAGTCTCACTCAGTTGCCTTGTTCAAATAGCTTTTCGGGCCCCAGCTACCATCTCCCTCACTTTTTCCCATCCAAAAAGTCTTCTCCATCTGCCCCAGCTCAGATGGACATCCCCCCTGCCCAAGGATAATGGGCATCATGTACTTTGCAAGCCAATAGTGCCTGGCACCAACAGACAGCCCCCTGCCCTTCAGCACGAAGAGAGGAGACACACCTTAGGACTCTGCAACCCCCTTTCTAGATGCGTTTCTCTAAGCAGGGGGTGGAGGGCTCGGTAGCGAGTCACAAAGAGTTGGGGATCACAACTTGGAATCTGTTCTGGCCACTCTCCTCCCCTTGCCCTGAGCCCCTGACACTGTGTGAAGGCACGGCGATGGGGCAACCACATAGGCTGGCACGGTAGCTCAGGTAGGTAGATCAGGATTCCATCCCGATTTTCTCAACTCGAAGGGACCCATTCTATATATTGGGAAACTGAGGCCCAGAGACTGGCCGTGCCCATGCAGAAGCTTGCACCTTCACTGCTCATTGCTCCCCAGCAAGACAACAGTAATTTTCCAACTCATCCAGTGTACTTTCTAGAACCTTTTTGTTGTTGTTAGTTTAACTAAAAACTTCTGCCCTGCCGGGGATGTGAGCACAGAAATGCAGAATGGTACAGGCCATCTCATCCATCCCAGAACACAGGCCCAGAGAGGCTATGGGCTGACTCCAGGCCACACCGCTTGGAACGGGAGTTTGCTGAGCTGGGTTCCCGGCCAAGAACAGGAGCACACCTTTCCGTGTCAGCGACTAGCTGGCTGGAAGCCCTCACTTCAATACTTGGCCCCAGATGGCCCGTCAGCAAGACAGAGACCGCGCATTGCTGTGTGGTTTGCACTTAGTGTGACAGGAGTTAGAATTCTGCCTCCCTTCCTGGCTCAGCCCCACCCCTGCAATGGACTCTAACTGCTGAACCTGGAGGCCAGGCAGTGGGAGAGGAGAACCTTCCCCCAACCCCGTTCCCCTGGAGGGACCTCTGAGAGCAGACCTCCCCCTGCTGCCTCCCTCAGCCAGAGAAGTCTCACCGGAGAGATCTAGAGCCAGGCGGTCAGTTCTGGCTGAACGCTGGCTGCAGGCCTCTTCCTGGAGCCCCTCCGGGCAGGAAGGCTGCCCTGCTCCTGCCCGCCTCAACCCCACTCCTGCCTCCACTCCCCTCCTCCTCGATCTTGGGAATGGGGCTTCAAAGCTGAGAAAAGAGAGAGACGAGAATGTGACACGTGACTGCTTCTAGATGCAGGGCCTGAGGGAGGGCAGCGAAGGGGGCCAGTGCTGCTTCCTCCAGGGGCAGCGGGGGTCTCCAGCTAGAGGCCTTCCCACCTCCACTGGGGATGGAAAGGGACAGCAGCCTAAGAGGACCCATGCAGGGAGGGGACAGGCAGGTGGGAAGAAGTAGGTGGCAAGGAACAGGAAGAAGCAGAATTACTAAGACTAAAAAGTCACAATCCCAAACAAAACAAAGCCTTGGGGACTGACAACACCACACAGCCAGCACCAAAGAAAGAAAGCAGGAGCCAGGAGGAAAGATGTTGGGCCAAGGTCCAGAGCAGGGGAAACTGGAGGCTGGGGAGAGTGGGGTAGGCAACAGGAGAGGTCCTGGAAGAAAGAGAGGGAGGAAAGAGCCAGAGAGCGATGTGGACACCGGAGGTGGAGGGAAGGGCTACAGGGGGCCTGGGGCAGGTGGGTGGGGGCCTGAAAATATAGCTTTATATATTTATATTTATATCTCACATTCCACACATCGACTTACTAGGGGGCAGAGAGGAGGGAGGGCAGGCAGGGAGGAGGCTGTGCTGGGGTGAGGATCTGGTCCCTGCGGGTCTCACTCCCCAGCAGAAGGCCGCAGGCACCCTGGCCTCGCCTCCCCCACCCCCCTGTGGCCTCCATCGGATCCAAGCAAGGGCCATGCAGAGGGTGTGCAAGTGTGGGCTTCACCTAGGGCTGGGACTTGGGGAGGGGGACTGGGAGCAAGACTCCAAGGCCCCGGGATCCCTGGGCTCCTAGAGTTAATTCCTTGCAAGCCATCGGGGGATAACCCTGGGGCTGGGAGGTGGCACCCAAGACCCCTGGCTGAGGCTGAGGCCAGCAGTCAGTTGGGGAGTGTATCGAGTCCCAGAGAGGCCGCGTGCTGCTTGGCCCGAAGCCGCAGGTTCTCGATGCTCGTGGTTTTACTGTTCAGGGCAGCTGAGGCAGGTGCCAGGCCGGTGGGGGGCGCGGGCAGCAGTGGGGACCCCCACACGCCCTGGTGGGCCGCCGCGGCCGCTGACAGGGACTGGTAGTAGGACTGGCAGTGCAGGGAGCCCAGCGGGGCCATGTTGACGCCCAGGTAGGGCACGGCGGCCGCGGCAGCGGCAGCAGCGGCAGGGGCCGGGCCCCCCACCTCGAAGGACGAGTAATGGACGAGGTTGTTGGTGGCAGCCATGTGCTGGCGGAACTGCTCCTGCAGCCGGAAGAGGCTCAGAGGGGATGAGGAGTAGGAGTGGGAAGGGCCCAGGAGGCCACCCCCGGGGGCTGCAGGAGCCAGAGCCAGGCCTGGGGAATCTGCAAGCAAAGAAACCGAGAACCAAGGACTCAGGACAAGGGCAGTGGTTTGCCGGGGCAGGGAACTCCCTCTGTCTTTCCACTCCCTCAGCACCACAGACAAGATAGATGCTGCTTCAAACCACATCGACTCATCTCAGCCCGTACCTTCTGAAGCATCCCTCAGGTTCCTGGGAGGGAGGGGACCCAGGCTTCCTTGCAGGGGGAGGGGAGTGGGGTCAGGAGCCTGCCAAGGCCCCCATGTCTGACTTCTTGGGGATTCTCGTTTTCATTTCAAGCACTGTCCCCTCCCTGTCCCATCCCCTGTCTGTGGCTCCTGCCCCTTGCCAGCTCTCTGGCTGGGCTCAGGATTTGTGTCTGAGCTATACCTCATGCCACAGCTCTGTTCCTTCAGAAATATGGCTCTGTCTCTCCCGCCCGTGAGAATCCCTGGGACCAATGTGGTATTCACCAAACAGGCACTACTTTGTCTGTACTGGTTGTTAAAATACCATCATATTTCTATAATGGTTGATAAATAGCTTTTGCCCTGAGCAGTCAGTCCCCTCCCCTGCCACTCACTCCCTCCGCAGAACCCCCAAGACCTTCCCAGGATTCAGCAACTGAAGAGTGAAGGGCTGGCACCGGCCGGCTGTGGCCAACTCCTTCCCCGCGCCCCCCCCACCCCCGGTCATGCCCTAGTGCCCTGTGTAAAAGCTGACTCCCAGTGGCTCTGATCCAGCTCGTGGACTCAGGCCCCTGATCTGCCCAGGATCTGGCTGTTCTCCCTAGGCTGCCCCCCCACAAAGCACCTGCCAAGCCTCACCTGCCTTGGGGCTGCCCCTCTTGCAGCCCAGTCCCTTGCTCTCAGCCCCAGGGCTCTTCTCAGTTTTGGGGTCCTCGGCCCCTGCCCGGGGATCTTCCTCCCGGTCTGGCTGGTCCTCAGGGGCTGACTCACTGGCCGACTGCTCAGACAGGCTCAGGTGAAGCTCAGCGGGGGGGTCACCACTGGGCAGGCTCGGGGGCTGTTCGGTCTCCAGCTGGGCGTCTGGGGTTGGGGCCTCTGTCTTGCCTTCCCCGTGGGAGCCTTCGGCCTCCTTCTGCTTCTGGAGCTGCTCTTTCTGCAGGCTGCGCTGCTTCTTTCGGAACTTGGCCCTGCGGTTCTTGAACCACACCTGGGGATGGGAGAGGAGCTGCAGGTTGTGGCGCTGGGTGTGCTGGGAGGGGAGGTGCGTGATAGCATTGCTCCCCGCACCCCTCAGGAAACATGCACCCTCGATCCCTTCCAAAACTTCCCTCCTATCACTGCCTGAGTTCACAGGAGAAAGCAGTTCCGTGGGGGTGGAAAGGGCGGCTCCGGGGCAGTGGGAAGCCAGACTGCTGGGCTGGTGCGGGTCTGCAAGGTCTCCTTAGAGGAATGGGGCCCTACCTGCACCCGGGCCTCAGGCAGGTTGGTGCACATGGCCAGCCTCTCACGCATCACCACATCTGGGTAGTGGGTCTTCTGGAAGGTCTTTTCCAGGGCCTCAAGCTGTTGAGCCGTAAACGCTGTGCGGCTGCGGCGCTGTTTGCGGTGCTGCGAGCCATAGCGGGCCTCCAAGATGATGTCTTGAAATGTACAGCCGTTGGAGGGCAAGGAGAGGGGGCCCATTTAATTATGGGAAATAGGTTTTGAATCTTACTTTGCTCTGACCACTGTGGACACTCAGGCCCTTGCAGACCTGGGTCCTGGCCCTTCCCCTTGGAAATCATCATCTTTCTCCATACAGTTGGGGTTTCAAGATCTCCCCACGCCCACATTCGCTGTAAGGACCCCACAGCCTACAGGAAGTCCTCTCCGACGACACCCAGAGGTCTAACTCATCTCCATGAACAGCTGTCAGGAATATGACTACCGGGGTCTTCCTCATCTGGTCTGGGTGAGTAGGGAGGTGGACACTGCTCTAAGATCCTTAAAATCCTAGGATGCTATCAGTATCATATCCTGAGACTGGCTGATGTTAATAATCTGTACATCAGTGTCACCAAGGTTCTAATATCCCATGACCCTTAGATTCTGGATACCAGCAGGACACTGGCCTCTGACTGTGCAGAGCCTGGCTGGCAGCTGGGACGTACCTGCAAGGTCTAGTTAGAGGATGTCTGACCCGTAGCCCCAGCTCACTGGTACTTGATTCTATGTCCTCTGGGTATGACTCCCGTTATCACAGTTAGCCTATGAGTCTCTGACAGCAGGACCTGAGGAAACCTGGCTCTGGCAGGACCCTCAGAGCACAAGAAAGTTTTCACATCTAGTCTTGACCCTTTGGGCTGCTTCCTCACAGAAGAACAAAAAGATGAAGTTTTAACCACCGCAGGTTTGGAGCTGAGACAGAGCTGGGGGAACCACCACTTCTACAGGCTTGCTCACACACTGGTAACATGAAAACAACTCAGGGGGCGCCTGGGTGGCTCAGTCGGTTCAGCGTCTGCCTTCAGCTCAGGTCATGAGCCCGGGGTCCTGGGATCAAGCCCCGCATCAGGGTCCTGGGATCAAGCCCCACATCAGGCTCCCATGCTAAGCAGGGAGCCTGCTTCTCCTTATGCCTCTGCCCCTACCCCCACTCATGTTTTCTCTCTCAAATAAATAAATAAAATCTTAAAAGAAAAGAAAAGAAAGCAACTCAAAATAGAGGTCTGCCTAGGGCTGGTGTCTAGGATCCAGCCCTTCAGCTTCACTAGACCCCAGTGGATGGACAGTAACTTCTCTCCCTGCCTCCCACTGCCCATAAATGGTCCTGGGCTGTCTACATTGAAGAGAACCCAAGCTGTGTCAGGCTCTGATGGGGCTGCCAGAGCCTTCCCCTGTGTGCCAGGGACTGGGGAGTCATCCACAACCCCTTAAATGAAGAAGGAGGCAACTGGGTGTCCAGAAAGGCTCAGACTTTGGGGTTGCTCCTTCAGCTTCAAGAGGGAGCCCTGAACCTCTCGCAAATTGGCACTAATCCCAGCACGGACTGAGCTCCTGCTCGTTACCTGGGGAACGGGGCCCCCCTCTTCAGACAGCTAAACCCTGGTTGAGGGAGCAAGAATTCAGCATCCTGCCACTGGCTCCAGGGACCAAAAGCCTGGGTGATCACAGGGGAGGCCAGGCTATCTGTCCCATTCCCAGAACTTGCCCAAACAAAGGCCCACCTGGAGCTCATGTTCTTCCTTCTTAGGAATTAGAGAACTGGGGTAGAGGGCTAACTATTCCAGTTCCTCTGCCTCCACCAGCGGTGGGGAGCTCCCATCCCCAATTCGTCTCTGGGTCTGGCACAGGTTGGACATAGGGAATTCACGCCCAACCAGGGAAGCCACCAGAGCGGGGAAAAGACCGTACCCACACTGAAGACTCATGCCCCACACTGATCTAGAGAAGGTCACCAGGGGCTCCATTTTATCCGCTGAGACTTGGCCCCAAGGCTGGCAGGGTCTCAAGGAGTGGGAAGGCCGCCTCCCCCTCCCTGCCAGGCCAGCACCTCTTTCCAGGCAGGGTCCTCATATCTCGCCCCTTTTCTGTGCCTTTGCTCATGGGCTCCCCTCACCAATCATTCCTTTCTAAGGCGTGGCTCCTGCCCCACAGTGGGCAGGAAGTCCTCTCTGAAGACACCAGCCTCCGCTGCCCTGAGCTGTCCCATTACAGGAACCTCGCCTCACCCCTGCCATGCTCTCCTAGGTGTCTCGAAACACCAATCTCCCGGGGACAGCTCTCGAGCCCTCTGAGTACTGCCTGGCACAGGGCTGGGCCCATAGGGGCTCACCAGCTGACCTGGGACAGGAGAGAGTAGGAGGCACTCCCCTCCTCCCGGGAATCATGCCCCTAGCCTATGCTGTCACATCCTTCTCTTGCCCAGTGAGAGGCTGAAAGGCAGAGCAACATTTGTTGAAGGCAGAGGGGGACACAAGCCTACAGCTCCCTTGGGGCCACTTACCTTGTGACTTCTGAGCTCCTTCCAGGCTCTGCCGAATACTACTTTGCATATGTTACGTCGAACAACTGCCCAGCCAGCCAATTGTCCCCTCCATATGAGGGGAGACCCTGACTCCGAGAGGAGAGGTAAATGGGCAGATCTGCAGTGACCACAGATCCGGGACTTCAAAGTGCTATTTTTATCCATCACATCCTGTTCAAGCCCCCCACCCCCACTGAGATGTAACCTCTCTGAGCCTGTCTCCTTGTCCATGAAATGGACATGATAACCTCCCTTTATTGGCCTTGAAATTGATGCACAGAGAAAGCCTCACACAGCACCTGGTCCATCCTCCACATTCAAAACATGGGAGCTGTTATTATCTATGTGACTCCCGTGCCGGAAATACCCTCCCCTGGGCACCCCAGCCCTCTTCCCGATAATTCCCGCTATAATCCTCACTGCTCCCTTACCCTCCTACCTCAGTTTCCTGGGAGATGGGCTAATGCATTTTACCCCCGCCCATAGGGTTGTGAAAGGAATCTGAATGCTTAAGGCCACTTCAGGGCCCAGCACAGTGCCGGCAAAAAAGGAGGGCTCTCGTCATGCAGAGATTTTGAATGGACACCTCTCTGTGTTGCTGAGTGACCTGGGACTTCCAGAGCCTCCTAGAGGAAGTTTTCTCAGTGCTCCCTCCGTCCTCTGGGGGACTCTCCCAGAGCCTCCCCACCCAGACCTCTCTTCCACCCCCAGCCCCCATTGCTGTGTCCCCAGGGTCCCATCCCCATGGCCCTTACCAGCCAGGCGCTCGGCCAGTGTGAGAGCGTGCACTGACGGCCGGTAGTCCGGGGCGTGCTGGGCCTGCTGGGCCGCCTGCTGGTGCAGGTTATACATGGCACTGAGAGAGTTCATGGCGTGCAGCGAGTAGCCGTTCACCCCGTAGTGCTGCATGGCGGCATGCGCCTGCGGACGGGCAGGGAGGACAGGGGACATGACACAGGGTAGCACACTCTCCCCTCGGGAGACACCACCCGCTCCCAGCCCAGACCTGGGATGCCCACCTCACCCACAAGAGCATCCGCCCCTCCATCGGAAAGCGCCCTGTGCTCTGGGCTCTGGGGTCAGACTGCCTGGGCGGGAATCTTAACTCTGCCACTCGGGAGCTTTGTGACTTTGGGCAAGTCACTTTGCTTCTTCGACCCTCAGTTTCTCCCTCTGCAAAATGGGGCTAGTCATAGGACTTGTCACATGGGACTGTTGCAGAGGGCCAGCACATAGCCCGTGCTAAAAAATGTGAGCCGTTGTCATTTCTCAGCCCCGTTGCTGCTTTCCGAAGCTGTGTCTCCTCTTAGTCACCCAGGTGACTTATCTGTACCTTCACTGATTCACTCACACACTTATTACTCATTCAACCTTTGAGGCCCACATGGGGCCAAGTCCAGAGCCAGACGGGGGACATCGAGGCATTTGCCCTGACGAGATCTTCGTTTAGGACCTTATTTTTAGGACCTTCATGTGCCATACAGATGTAAGGATACTACTGTTGTGACTGTTACAGATTTACTACCATTTCCTCCATCTATTTACCATTTCCGGAAGAGCAACCAACCCCATTTACAGATGGGTCTACTAAGGCTTGAGAGAAAGAGCAGGGACATGGGGAGGCCACACAGCCAAGCCAGGGCCCAGCCTGCCCACACTGCTTCAGCCTCATTCTTTGGTGGCCAAGTTATCGTCCTTCCTACTGAGATCGCCCAGCTCCGCACGAGGTCCTGTCAGCCCCAGGTGTCCGCTCACAGTCCTCATCAGACTGCCCATGCCAGGTCAGCCTGGAGTGGCATTTTTGGAAGGCATAGTCACATTCACACACAAACTCAGCAGTATCTACAAATTCAGTGTCCTTATTCCCGTGGCTCTGCTCACGGTCTCACAGAGACCCAGCCCTGCAGCAGCTTTATCTATAAACATTACACTCCCACACATTTATATATTACACATACTTATTCAGTAAGTATGGATTAAGCACCACCTACTAAGTACCAAAGTCCTTGCCTTTATGGAATTTACATTCCGAGGGAGAACTACAAACAACAAATAAATATATGTAATAATGTCAAGGGAACAAGTGCTCTGAAGAAAAATAAGACAGAGGAGGAGCATAGCAAGAGGAAAAGGGAAGGTTATTTGAGAACATGTGGTCTGGAAAGGGCTCTGTGCTGTTTGAGGGAAGCCACGCAAAGTTCTGGGGCGAAGGCTTTCCAGGCAGAAGGGACAGCAAGGACAAAGGCCCTGGCGCATGATGAAGCTCGGAGTGTGTGTGGAACAGCAAGAAAGCCAGGACAGCTGGAGCCCAGAGTGGGAGGGAGCAAGTGAAGGGGATGGGGCTGGAGGGAGAGGAGAGGCCAGACCCCACAGAGCTTCATGGGCCCATGGTAAGGACTTTGAATTTTATCCCCTCAGTGATGGGAGACTCCTAGCATTTTTAGAAGGGGTTCCAAAAATCCCAGGGTGTTGAATAAAGAGGAACATGATACAATTTGTCATGAAAAGCTCACTTTGGCTGCAGAGAGCAGACTGCAGAGGTTTAAGAAGAAAAGCAGAGAGCCCGGTTCACCGCAGAAAGCCAGGCCAGCAACCCAGGTGCCTTCCGCTAGGCAGCAGGAGTGGAGGCTGTGAGATGCGGTCAGATTCACGACATAGTTTGAGGAATCAACATGACTGCTGAGAAGTTAGCTGCAAGATGTGAGGAAAAGAGGTTAAACAAAACGATGACTCGGGGTGCCTGGCGGGCTCAGTTGGCACAGCGTGCAACTGTTCATCTCAGGGTTGTAAGTTCAAGCCCCACATTGGGTGTAGAGCCTATGTGAAAAAAAGGGGGGGACACCTGGGTGGCTCAGTCAGTTAAGCATCTGCCTTCTGCTCAGGTCATATCTCAGGGTCCTGGGATTGAGCCCTGCATCGGGCTCCCTGCTCAGTAGGGAATCTGCTTCTCCCTTTCCCTCTGCCCCTCCTCATGCTCTCTCTCTCTTTTTCCTGAGTCAGGAGCATTGAGGGAGAAGGGGGTCTGAGGAGGAGGCAACAGAAATCAAGGTTTTGGCGGGGACATGCTAAGTGTGAAATATGGATCTGACTTCCAAGTAAGGGTGTTGAATTGGTAGTGGGATATACAAATCAGGAGTTGAGGGCTGGCTTTTTTTTTTTTTTTAAGATTTTATTTATTTATTTGACAGGCAGAGATCAGAAGTATGCAGAGAAGCAGGCAGAGCAAGAGAGGAGGAAACAGGCTCCCTGCTGAGCAGAGAGCCCGATGTGGGGCTCGATCCCAGGACCCTGGGATCATGACCTGAGCTGAAGGCAGAGGCTTTAACCCACTGAGCCACCCAGGCACCCAAGGGCTGGCTTTATCGATTTCTGAGTTAACACTCACACGTAACACCTAACAACAACATTTTCTTAGAGAGGCCCATTCTGTGCCTATAAACATGATGC
Organism: Lutra lutra; assembly: GCF_902655055.1. Classification (NCBI taxonomy): domain Eukaryota; kingdom Metazoa; phylum Chordata; class Mammalia; order Carnivora; family Mustelidae; genus Lutra; species Lutra lutra. The sequence continues at coordinate 161,009,667 of NC_062281.1, forward strand.
CAAGGGCAGACATCTATGAGAAAAGAAGGATAGACACGACGACATAGGGTTTAAACACTGTAGAATAGAATGTAACATAAACAAAGCTAAAAGGCAAACAGCAAACCTAGAAAAATCTTTGCCATATATATGACAGAGCAAAATTGATTTAAAAAAAGCACAAATAAAAATAAGAGAATGTTTGTAATATATAAAGAGCTCTCCTCTCAAAACAAAATTATGTTTTTGTGGCTCCTGGGTGGCTCAGTGGGTTAAAGCCTCTGCCTTCAGCTCAGGTTATGGTCTCAGGGTCCTGGGATGGAGCCCCGAGTTGGGCTTCTCTGCTCAGCAGGGAGCCTGCTTCCCTTCCTCTCTCTGCCTGCCTCTCTGCCTGCTTGTGATCTCTGTCAAATGAATAAATAAAATCTTTAAAAAAAAAAAAAGAAAGAAAGAAAGAAAAGAGGGGCGCCTGGGTGGCTCAGTGGGTTAAAGCCTCTGCCTTCGGCTCAGGTCCTGATCTCAGGGTCCTGGGATCGAGCCCCACATCGGGTTCTCTGCTCAGCAGGGAGCCTGCTTCCCCCCTCTCTCTCTGCCTGCCTCTCTGCCTACTTGTGATCTCTGTCGGTCAAATAAATAAATAAAATCTTTGAAAGAAAAAAAAAGAAAAGAAAAAAAAGATGGTCCCCTTAATAAAAGACAACAAAGTAACTGAAGAGACAACTTATTAGGAAAAACACGAATAGCCATTTGACCTAGGACAAAAAGCTCACCTTTCCTTGTAACCAAAGAAATAAAAGTAGAAACAATGAGATACAATTTTTTTCACCAATCAGATTAGCAAATATGAAAAAAAAAATGATTGCCCAGGGTTATCTAGAGGAGTGGCAAATGGTCCTTCTACTTCGCTGACAAAAGAGCTTTCCTTCCCGCGTCAGAAGCCTTGAGAAAGAGCCTCATTTGAGTCAACAATTCCATTTCCAGAAACATATCCTTCAAATATGCAGAGATGTGTGTACAGGAACGTTTATCACAGCTCCGCTTATGGGGGCGAACAATTGGAAACCTCACTGTCCATCGAGAGAGGGTAGTTCAGGAAATGAGGGGAAAGTCATGCCCGCACTGGAATACCGTGCCACAGTCTGAGACAATGATGTGTATCTATCTGTACGTGCTAATGCTCACAATATAATGCTGGGTGGAAGAAATAGGTAACAGTATGCATGATATGATCCCATCTTTGTAATGTATGTATAAATATGCATAGAAAAGAAGTCTGGAAGGTGAGACCCTGAGATGTTAACGGAGGTTATCTCTGGGAGATAGCAGATGGGATTACTGGTGATTTTCACATTTATATCTTTTCTTTCTTTCCTTTTTTGAGGGTGGGGATGGGGAGGGTTATCCATGTGTTCCAGTGGACGTGGGATTGAAGCCAGGCCCCAAAAGGCATCACAAGCTCCAGGTGGGGAAGAGGGAACAGAGTTTAGAGGTAATTTTATCCATCCCCTTCCCCCACCCCTGCAGGGTTTTGTTGCTTTAAGACTCACTGCTGTTGATGTGGTGACATTTTAATTGACTTAATTATTGCTGATCTCACAGTTTTTGATGCGCGACAAGTCTTTATTAACTAAAGCCAAAGAAGTACCTCTTCCGGCACCATGTCTTTCCCAGCTCACTGGTCCCCTGAAGGTCTCCAAGACCTACCCAGTCTGGCCTCTGCCCACCCCTCCGGCCTGATGCCCTCCCTCTCCCCAGCACCCAGCAATCTCAGATTACAGCCATTCCCTCTTGTCACCTCCAGCCTTTACTGCTGCTGGCCCCTCCACCTGAAAAACCATTACCTTCCACCTGCCAAATTCCTCCTTCTCCATCAAGGCCTAGTTCAACTAAGACCTCCTCGGAAAGAGAGCCTTTCCCAACTAGTCCCTAAGAAGGTATCTCTCCCATCTCCAGGCTCCAGATCGCTAAGCTGAGGTCATAGAAATGATGATGTCCACAGTAAGAAAACAACAGCAACCACATCAGATTCCTGAACACACTCGGAGCCCTGCTCCCCACACAAAGCACCTTCCACGGAATTTCTTAACTCTAGCCCCTGAATCGGAGTCATGTGATGACACTTCTACCACCCGCCCCCCAGACTGAGCTCCTTGAGGGTAAATGGAGTATCCCAAACATTTCTGGACTCCCCACCACAGCCCAGATCACAAGGTCAGGCACAGAGGCAGGACTCAGGAGGTGAGGATAGATTAATACAAACTACTGTGTATGAAGCGTCTCGGATACATCAGCCATCTCCATCCGTCCTCCCAACACCAGAGGAGGTGGGGACTGTGTTTATTAGATGCGGAAGTGGAAGGTGAGAAAGACTGATTAATTTGTTCAAGGGCAAGCAGCTACGGAAGTGGTGGAACAGGTTTCCACGGTGAGGTTCTTCCCAGGAACTCGTGTTTCCTAACCCCGGTCACTCAGGCTCTTATTCCAGCATGTTCCATTCCCTGACTTCCCACATCTCTGATTTGATCCAAGGCAACAGGATGGCAGCAGAGAAAAAGCACATTTCCCCGGTGTGCACGCTTGTGCATGCGTGTGAGTGTGTGTGTGTGCACACACGTACGCGTAAGTCGCAAGATGAGGCTACATGTGAGCCCAAATCTTCCCAGCTGAGCTTCCCTCTCCCCAGCCTCACACTCCTCTTCCTCACTCCAGGTGGATGTCCTCTGAGGCCACAGAGGGGCCCTCGTCTGTGGATGCCACTCACCACCAGAGTGTACACATGTGGCAGCACACAGTCCCAAGTCTGCAGCTCTTCTCAGTGCTCACGTGTGCCCATGTGCACAGCCTGACCTTGACCGGCCACCTAAGGGCATGTGGGTCTGTGTTTGTGCGCATCTGCAGCTATTCATGTCTGTGTGTGTGTGACTGTAAGCCCGTGTGTGTGCATGAAAGGGGGTGTGTGTATGTGCATGTGACCAGAGGAACACACACTAAACAGTACTCTCAGAACAAGGTCTGAGGGAGAGCAAGAGAGAAATACAAGGAGAACAACGGAGAAAGACCAAGGAGATAGAGTTGATGCAAAGATAGATCAACATAGAGAAAATGAACAGATTTGTCTTATCCTTTTTTTTGTTTGTTTCTGCAACAGCCAGCACAGAGCCTGGTACACAGCCAGTGTTTAGTAAATCATAAATGCTGAACGGATGAGAAAGAACCATGGGCTAAGAGAGCTGAGGGAATGGTTGAGGGAATGGCCCAGGATGGTCCTCAGGGCAGAAAAGACACTCAGAGTCCCAGTCCCACCACCTCCTCTGTCCTCAGGATTAGAAGCCAGAGTTTGGGGAGAAAGCTGATCAGTGGGCCCTTTCCCAGCAATCAGGGCCTCCCACACCCGCCACTGGGGTCCTCAGCCAGGGCTCAGCGGCCGGAACCCCATGCACAGCCACTTTGAGGGCATGGGTCCCCCTAGCCAGGCCAAGAGCCACCCAGGCTGGTGTCCCGCAGGGCCTGCGGGAGCGTCTAAACAGGGCCCTGCACTCCTGGCCCCAGGCCGGGCCCCGCACGGGCTCAGCCCACTGCACACTCCAAACAGAATCAATTATATATTTAAAAGGTGCCGCCCCGCAATTCCTGGCGAGCCAGGAGAGCCATCCATCACCGCGCGGCCGCGTTTCACAAGCTGTCGAATTGTGCTTACATTGGTTAAAAGAATCTTTATATTTCATTAAGCAAGCAGATCGGCGGATCTCCCGCCACAGGCACCATATAGATGGCTTTAATTTTCCAAATCTGCAAATGCATCCGTTATGTCCCCGCGTCGCTGCTGGCTGCGGCCTAATGCCCAGCCAATCGAAGAATCAAGCAGAATTTTATTAGGGGGCATTTTTTATAAATTAACAGCAAGACTGCTAGGAAACTGCGCGCAAGGCGTCTTTGATTACCAGGAAAAGTGGACCCTTCTTTTGGTCACACTGGGCTTAGCGCCCCCACAGGTCCACGCCCTCTCTCTTCCCCTCCTCCTCTCCTGTTCCCAACTTTTACTTCCCCCTTGGTTTTCTCTCTGTCCCACACACGGTGGGGAGCAAGGTAGAACAACTTAGTTTAAAGGGAAGGAAACAAAGCAGGAGGGGAGAAACCAGTGTTCTCTGAGGACTTTGCCTCCTCTGTTCCAAGCCCCGCCAGACACATTATCTCATTAATGATGCCAACCACCTCACAGTGAGCACCAACCACGAGGCAGGCCCTCTTCTCGCTCTCGAGCTTCCGCAAAACCCTGCTAGGTAGGAATTATTATCCCCATTATATGAACAAGAAAACTGAGGCTCAGGGAGGTAAAACTATCTGCTCAAGGTCCCACAGTAACCCAGGGCTGGCCAGCCCCTTGAGGGAGGCTGAGGAGGAGAGATTCCTTCATGGGGGTGCATGTGGGTGTGGGAAGCAAGGCGCTGACCAAGAGGCCCCCGAAGACTTAAGAGCTTTAAGCAGTGGGTCCAAGATTTTAAGAGAAGCACATGCCAGATATCCAGCAGTGGTCACCTCACTAATCTCTTCGCTCAGCTCTGTGAGGGAGGCACCGTTGTCACCTCGGCTTTACAGAGGAGGAACTGAGGCTCAAGGGAGGTAAGTTACCCTTGGCTGGCCTGTTTGGGAACTGGAAAAGTTGAGCCCCCTCCCAGTAAATACCCCTATTCCCACATGGGTCCTTAGTCCTGAGTTGCCAAGAAAGAGAGGTGGGGACATGTGAAGTAAGGGGGTATCGACAGCCCTGCCCTTCTCTGAGCAAGGGCCCTGCAGGCACCAGATCAGAGAGCAGACTTGGGATGAATGCGTCTCCAGCGGCTCCCTCTCGGGCACTGTTCTTTTTTTTTTTTTTTTTTTTTTAAGATTTTATTTTTGTTTATTTGACAGAGAGAGATCACAAGTAGACAGAGAGGCAGGCAGAGAGAGAGAGAGGGAAGCAGGCTCCCTGCTGAGCAGAGAGCCCGATGCGGGACTCAATCTCAGGACCCTGAGATCATGACCTGAGCCGAAGGCAGCGGCTTAACCCACTGAGCCACCCAGGCGCCCCTCGGGCACTGTTCTATAGCTTCTCTCTGAACCCTCCAACTCCGAAAATCTCCGCTGTCAGTGTCAGGCATTCAAAGGTACAGAAAGCCCAGGAACCAGCCAGTTCCTCCCCTTGCCAGGGGCCAGATTCCCCCACTGAAGGCTGCCCTCCCAAGGGGGCCACAGTGCCAACAACTCAGTGACTCGACGTGGCCAGCAAGGCCACAGGAAATGGCCAAAGACTCATTCTAGAGACACACTTAAGGGCTGATGGCTGGAAACGTGGCATCATTTGCTTCTAGGTGTGTAAGAACTGGAGAACGAAGGGCACATCCCCCTCCCTCAGATTATCCCCTCCTAGATGACCAATCCCCACCCTGCTGCTCCTATCAGTACACATTCAGACCTGTTTCCATTTCCCCCTTTTAAAACAAATAGGCTCATCTCATCTCTGGTCCCTTCAAAGACAAATTTCCTGAAAGCCATTTCCAAATTCATCATTTCTACTTCCTTTGCTCACCCTCAGCCTCCTGCACAACCACCCTCCCGCCCACCATTGAGGTGCAGCTCTCCAAAGTCACTGTGTTGCTGCCTTCTCCTCTGGACACACTCTTCCTCCAGCTGAAGAACTCCTGATCCCTCACACCAGGCTTAGGTATCCCCTTTTCCAGGAAGCCTTCCTTGATACTCCAGGCTGGCTCAGGTGACTTCTTCGAACTCCTATCATAGCTTTACTTCACCAGATTATAGTTAGCTGCCCATCTGCCTGCCCTTCACCCAAGACATAACAATAACTCTTTTTACCAGCCATCCTGATAGAGACCTGACAGGCAGCATCTCATTTAACCCTTATAACAATCTCTCGTAATTCCCATTTAACTGATAAGGAACCTGAGACTCAAACAGGTAAAGTCATTTGCCCAGAGCCACACAGCTAAGCAGTTTAGCCAGGATGAAAGCCGGAGTCCAGCTCCACAGTGAGAGCTCAGTGCTCACAGGGCTCACCAGTTAGGGGGCTCCTGCAGAGCAGGATCTGACTCCAGAGTCAGTTCTCAGTACCCAGCACAGGGGCCATTAGACCCTGATTGTTCATGTAAAGAGAGCCCCTCTTTGTCAGGCCGTGGACTCTAGGGTAATATAATGCCCACGGGCTCAGATTCTAGGAGAATGGTCAGATGTCTTGGATGAGAAGAGCCCAGCATTTGGAGAAGTAATAGAAGCAGCAGAGCCCAGAACTGAGTGAGCCAAAGCCCAGAGTCTCCCCAACACCTGCCCAACCTGCCCTACCCTAGCAGGAAAGATCTCATGTCCCCAGCAGACGCCACGCCACCTCCTGGCCATAACTGTGACCCTGACCTGGCCACGGACTGAGCCCTGACCCTGTCCTACATGAAGCCCGGGCCAGTGCCTCACTTTGGACATGCCCCATCCCCCAGTGTCATTTGATAAAGGTACCATGATCCCCCACATTGGTACCATTAACCTCACACCGCTTGATCCATGTAGGGAGGGAATGGGTTTTTGTTGAGGTCCAGAAACTCCAGTGGCCCCCTTCAGCTGAGGGCCCCCAAAGTGGTTCTGGATTTGGAGCCAAAGACAGATGGGCCTCAGGGTGTGTAGTTTTGCAAGGGTCAGCTCAGATGGGGCAGTGGTCTGGTGCCTAGAGCTCATCAATTCCTCAAAGGAGATTCTTACCTTCCCTCTGAGTTTAGGGATGCCCCCCACCCCAGTGGGGAGAGCTCCAGGGTCAGAGGTGGGTCTCAGGACGGGCCCCACCCCCATGGCCCTCTTGAGGAGCCCAGGAGCTTAGTTCCCTACACAAACTGTTATCCATTAACATCCAATTATCCCTTGGTCCGAGCCATTAATTATAAATCAGAAGCTAATTGGGGTAATTAGCCCCCCGCAGGCTAATGGGCCGAGACTAAGGGAGGCCACTCTGCCTACCCTCCTCTGCTTTTCTGAGGTGCTTAATGTTGTGGGGTGCAAAGAAATCAGGCGGCTGGAGTTAATTTTTTGAAGGCAGTGAAATGCGGCAGAGAGAGGGAGAAAAGATGAGAAAGGCCAATTTTTGTTCTTTTTTCTCAAATCTGAATCCCCTCGAGCACGTATGCTCTTGCAAAGAGTCTGGTGCGGGGGAGGCCTGACCACGGGTCCTGGGAGTAGAACTCCAAATGATTGCTCGGTTCTCCACTTCCTTTCCAGCATCGATGCAGCAGAACACCAGAGAAAAGGGAGACGTCTTGGTCGTAGCAGGGTGGCGCGGAGGTCGGCCACCAGCACGTTCCCGCCTCCCATCCGCGCAGAGGAGGCGGGTTCGCGTCTGGGACGCCCCCGCTTAGGGTTCCGCGGGGACCAGTGGGCCTCCCGGGACTCGTCCAGACCCAGACCGGTGCCAGCGCGGAGAGACCTACGGCACAGTCCCTGCGGAGCCGCCACTCCAGGCCCAGGTGTGGGCCTCGGAGTGCGGGAGGAAGTCGGGGAGGAGTGCGGGGTGCCGGCTCAGAGAATTTGGTTCCCACTCTGCGCGCCGACACACGTCCTGGTAGAGAGACGCGCGGTCGGGGGATTCAGACAAACCTGGCGGATAGAGCTGTGCAGGCTGGAAGGGGTCGCCAGACCCGGTGGACTCCAGTGACCCGGGCGCACTGAAGCGGCGCCCGCAGTGGCGGTGGACTGGCCGCGAGGAGTGACCCCATCTGGGAAAGGCACTCCTGCCTGGTGGCCTCGGGTCCATACAAGTCTCCGCTTTGCCGCTGCCGGAAACCCGGCTCAAGTGCGAAGAACAGTCGGAGCCAGAGCTGTGATTCCCGGTCTGTGCGAGCTGGGACGTCCACCCATCCAGCAGCAGTGGGGCTGTATCAAATAAGTCGTCCGAAGAACGGACGTGTGATTTAAACAGAAAGAGAGATCGCTGGGTGGCGGACCGGGTGACGGAAAACCCAGCTAGCTCAGTGCCCTTCTTACGGAAGGGGAAACTGAGGCCAAGGAAGAGCAGTGACTCGCCCAAGATCTGAGATGAGGGGTGCTCTGAGCGGGATGACTGTCCAGACCGGACCACACGCTCCTCTAGAAGCTCACCCGCCACCTCCCCCCAACACCACAGCACCCCTCCCTACCCCGCCCGCCCGCTCGGTAATGGGCTTTGGCGGGCGGCGGCGGCGTCGCCCGGGGCCTTGATTAGATATTTATTGCTGTCATTTACATGGGCACCGCAGGGCGGCCGAGCGGGACTGCGAGGAAGGGGCGGGGGAGGAGGAAAGGAATGGGAACATGGGGGAGGGGGGCGGCTCCACACGGACCAGAGACCCAGAAACAGGGGCGGGTGTTGGGAGTGCAGAGGCCGGGTGCCAGCTGTAGACACGCCGGCCCTTCAGGTGGGCCGGCAAGAGGGAGAGGTGGTTTGTTGTACCTCCTAGCGTGGTCCTGGGGGTGGGGTGTATCTGCGTGTGGTGAGCAGTGAGTGTCCCTGTGAGTTTAACCTGTGTACATAACTGTCTCTCAGAGAGGTTTTGTGGCTATGTGGCCTGCAGACCTGCCTGTGCGCCCCTGTGTGTGTGTGTGTTTCTCTACCTGCATAAGGTCTCACCTGGGTAGGTCTTAGTGAGCTACCCCAAGCCCAGGTGAGCCTATGCCTCTGACTCTGTGGCAGGCAGCGCATGTGTGGCCCTGTGTGTTTGTCAATCAGAATGGCCCCCAAATGTGTATGTGTCCACGCACGCGTGTGTGTGCAGTATTAGCTCAGAGATGGGGCTTGGGAGGCTGTGCCCCTTGGTTAGGTTCCCTCCTTTGCCCCCACAACCTACAGGAGGGGTCAGGGTGCTCCAGTCCCCCAGAACCCAGGCTTCAGGGAAGCTGGCATAGAAGGCGCTAACTGATCCCTCATTCCAGGCCCACTGGGCTAGAATACTGTCAGCTGGGGGGCCCCTCGGTAAACTGCTTCCTGCTCAAGATCTAGCGTAGGAAGTGTGAGTGGGTGTGCAAGGGCCAGGTCTCCAGAAGTGGTTTGTATCTGAGCAGAGAAATGGCTCCACTTGCGTGACCACTTGAATGATGCCACGTGTGAAAGTGGCAGTGACCGTGTGCAGGGCTCCCCCTCCTTCCCCCAGACACTCACCCCACGCCCTTGAAGCTGACCGGGAAGCCTGCCAACAGACAGAACCCATCCAGAGGCCCAGGGTGCTCGCCTTGGTGGTTGCCTTCGCCCGGGGCGGGTTTCCATTCCTCTGGATCTTTGCCCTTCCATTCGGATTTCCACCCGGGGTTTGTTCGGCTGCAGCCAGGTTCCCCAGATCTAGCAGGAGTCGGAGCCGGAAAGCTCTGTGAGGGGTGGGGGGGTGTTTACCCCCATTCTGAGTAGGGATTCCCTGCTTCTGGTCCAAGGATTGTGTATACCCCAGCCACAGAGGAGAGAAATTTGAACCAATTATCCGGATAATTTGCTCTCACTAGGTAGCAAATTCGATTTTTTTCTGACCGCCTACACACACATTAGCACAGCTGGCTCGCAGAGAGGGAAGGTAGTGACTAAATTCACTGATCCTTAGGTCAGACTGCTTTCCCTTTGGGGGAAGACTGGGGATGGGAGGAAGTGAAACTCAAATCCCAGCAAAATTGAAAACAACTCACTTAACACACACACCCCCAAAAGCTAATAGACAAGACCTCCCAGGAAGACACTGGGCCCGGCCAACCCGCCTGCAGCGCACAGGATCCCGAGCTCGTGTGAGCGGAAGAGACAGCGGCTACCATTCCGTCGTGGCGGCAAACTGGGAACTTGCACAATTTCCACCGCGCAGCTCGAGCAACCTATGCGGTGCGAACTACCTTGCCCTCACCCGCTTGGAGGGCCTATCAAGTCTGTAAGACTTTCCCTCTTCCCGACGTCCTTAAACCGGGGAAGCCTCACCAGCACCAGCCTGGCCGATCCAGGGCCTCTGCAGACTTCCCTAAAACGAAAACGGTGGCCCCGTATCCGGGTAGAACCGGCACTGAGTCTGCGCTGGAGACTCCGCGGGTTCCCTGCTTGGGAGGAATCCAAATACCCAACGAAAGCGAAAAGGCCGCGATCCCAGCCCCCAATCGAAACCCTCACATCGAACAAATCACCAGCCTAAAGTGCCCCCCTTCCGCCGCCGCCGGAATTCAGAAAAGTTCTAGCCCCACTTTCGGGGAGAATTTGGAGGAGAGGTTGCGCCTAGGCACCCCCATGCGCCCCACCAGGGCCGCCGCGGCCCCAGCGCAGAGCCTGGGAACTTGGGACGGGGGAGAAAGTTCAGCCAGCGGTATCCGGGACACAGCCTGTTCCCCACCAGAACCCGGTCAAAGCCACCGGGGTGGGAGGCCCGAAGACAAGAAGATCAGGGCAATTTCCCCAGCCCTTTGACCGCTCCTCCGGATGCACCGCGAGAGCCGCTCCAGGGACTGGCCCCAGCCTGCAGTTCCCAGCCTGCGGTTCCCAGCCGGAGCTCCCCCGACCCATGCCAGACGAGGCCACAGAAGGCAAAACGAATTCCAGGGGACTAGGGCCGCAGCGCCCCGAACATCCACCTGGAGTACCCCAGCCCGAGGCCGCGTTTACGCGGACAGAGGCAGGCTGAGCGCCGAACTACCCCCAAATGAGAATTCGTGTCGCTATCCCGAGAGAAAAGGCGCACTCGTCGGCTGCGGAGTTTGAGACGGATCCGCGCGGGCGCGACCTGAGCCAGATCCCGGGTAAGTTCCCGAGTACCGAGGGATTCGCAGGCGGCCTGGACGCCGAAGCGGGGGGAAGCGTGGGCGGCCCCTGCGTTCCCCGGGTGGGGACCTGGGCTTCGGGCCGCGCCCCCCTCCCCAGCCTGGGCCCCGGGCTTTGCAAAGCCTGGGGCGCATCTGCTCCGCATTACCCTGGGTACCTCCTCCCCACCCCCTCCAAACTGAGAAGGAATTGTCTCCGCTTAATATCCAAACCTTTTTTGTATTTATTTTTTTTCAGGGGCGAAGTAATATCTTCCAAATGAGGCAAAACCGTGACGGATCCGAAGCGTTCTCTGCGGGTGCCTGCGTCTCCGCGGGCCAAGGCTTCCGTCTCTGCCGCCGCGCGTTTCTGCCCAGGGCTCTCTCCTCTTTCCGCCTCGGAATTCCGAGTTCTGCGCGCTTTCTGACTCCTTGGGTTGCTCGCTGCCTCTGACTCCGTTTTCAGCCCTGAGTAACGTTCCCTCTGTCTCACCTTGTGTGTCTCCCTCTCTGTCTCCCCCTGAATCTGTCCCTCTGGCCTTCCCCTCGGCTTCCTCTGTCCCTGCGCAGTCTGTCTCGCCTCCAAGTCCCTGACCGCAAGCAAACTTTCCAATCCTCCCAGCCGGTTTGGGACTGCAGGACCGCAAAAGGGGAGGCGGTCCCCAGAGTTCTCGGGCCATGTCCTCCCCGCCCCGGCGCCCCTCCCAGCTCGGCCCCGTCGGCCCCGCCCGCTCGCACCTGGTCTCCCGGGCCGCGCCGCCGCCGCCGCTGCCATCTAAGCGCGCCGCGGCCGGAGCTGGAGTTTTAAACGGCATTTCCCCAGTGCGGGCACGGGCCCACGCGCTCCCTAATGGTCCCAGTGGCTGCCAATCACGCGTCGCTCCCGCCCCCGCCCCGCCCCGCCTCGCCAGTGCGCCCGAGCCACTCTTGGCCTGGGCTGCCGGGGTCGGACCGTCGGTGGGTCTGTGGGCCCGGCCAGCATCCGTCACCTCCTCGGAATCTTCATCTTTTGCTCTCCCAGTCCCGAGACCTCTGCCTCTCTCGGTTCTGCAAACGTCGCAGGCTAGCTCCTGGGACGAGGAGGGGTCTTGAGAAACATTTTCCTCCCAAGGCCTCACCCGCGACTGGGGTTAGCACTAGGCTCAGCAGCGATGGCGTGGGGGCCCTCTGGCTGACCCCCGCCCCCACCGTCCCTCCAAGATTGGTCTTGAGCAGTGAGCGCGGGCGCGCGCGCGCGCGCGCGCACACACACACACACACACACACACACACATATGCTCTCTCTCCCTAGGGTCCCACACCAATGGCAGCCCTGCCACCGCCACGCCACCACAGCACCCCACAACCTGAGTTCAGAACTCACCGTGAACACAGCCATACGCAGGATGACGCTCCTAACCGCGGGCCTCCAGTCTGGCGGCTGTAGGCCCCTTGGAGAGGCGGTGGTGCGGGACTCAGCCTCACACGCAGCTCACGCACCTGTCTCAGGGGGACAGACACGTGGTTCCAGGACCACAAGGGGAAAATCCTGGGCCTGGGACCCTCGCCCTCACATTCCTGCCAGTGTCCTGCTCCCTCCCAGTTCACAGGAAGACGAAGTTCTGCAGCTGGCCAAGTGGTGAGGGAGGCCAGCCTTCTGAGAGGTGTGTCTGAGGTCTGTCCCAGAGGGGCAGGTTAACACCCACACTGCTGCTGGTGCCGGAGGGACGAGCCGTTGCGTTGAGGCTCTGGGTGTGTGTGGCTGTGTGGTGACCCTAGAGGCACTTGGCCAAGAGTGTGTAAGCTGTGTGGGGTGCATACAGTGTGTGTCCCTGTGTGGCTGGGATTCCATGCAGTCTGCCTTTGGCCACCACAGTAGCAGCAAGTGGCACTTGGCCAAGAGTGTGTAAGCTGTGTGGGGTGCATACAGTGTGTGTCCCTGTGTGGCTGGGATTCCATGCAGTCTGCCTTTGGCCACCACAGTAGCAGCAAATGAGTCGAATGTGTAGTGTGTCCTTGTGACAAGTGCTCTCAGGACTACAAGTCCATGTGTAACTATGGCCCTAAGTCCCTTTTGTATGCATAACCAATCTTTGTGCAATTGTGAGTCCAAGCATGATTGTGAATCCAGGTGGCTGCTTGTAAGACAGACACACAGGGTGAGCACATGGTCTTAAACTTGGCACTGGAGCAGCTGGACCCTGGTTTTGGCCATTCCCTCTGCTAAGTGGAGCTTCTGAGAGCTGGGCTGTTTACTTAGGGGCAAAGGCACGAAGAGGTAGAAGATGTTGGCTGGCTGATGCTGCCAGTAGATTTTAGAGCCCTCGCCTGGGTCAAGGAGGTCAGGAATTTTGGCCTGGGCAGGGCAGAAGGGGCTACGGACAGATTTGAGGATTGATCCCCAGGCAGAGTTAGGGGCTGAGCGCCTCAGTGGGGGGGGGCAGGGAGTGGTGGGCCTCAGAAGGGAGGGGAGAGGAGGGGGCGGTAAGAGGATTAGGCCACTTAGACCCTTCTCTCCCACCAGGATCCCCCACCCCCACCCCAAAGCTCCAGAAAAGATTTCTTCTGCCAAAGCAAAACCGTTTAGGCTCCATTTAAAGGGACAAGAAAGGTGGAGGCGGGGGCTTTAAATAACCTTTTAATTTCCCTTCAGGGATCCAGCCTTGTGAGGGAGGGGAGAGGGAAGGAGGGAAGGGAGGGAAGGGGAACGAAGCCTATCTCTTTGGCTTAAATTATCCAGACTTGGGCCAGACGTTTCACAAGCTAGAGAGATGGTGGGAAGGACACTGCACCCCCACCTGACTGCCCTCTGCGCACAAACACATGCGCACAGCTCATCCTGGAGGAAACTAACCCCCTTCACACTCAGTCACACCCAGAAACCTAGATACAGGTGCACGCGTGGAGCTTCCCATTTAGAGATGCACAAATGAAGGAAGGGTCACTGAAGTCCCTTCCACAGTAGCACAGACATGCCATCCCTCCCTGCCTCAAGCCTCGCTACTTGGTGGTATCGGGTTTCCTGAGGGCACTCCCCCCAAGAGGAATCCTGGCTTCAATTGGGACTCCCTTCCTGGCAGGAAGGGGCTTCATCTTTGCCCAGAGACCCAACTCTAACCCATCTCTCAGTTCCTGCCTCAGACAGGACAGGGGGCTGCCAAGCAGGCTGGAGGGGCGGGGACCCCAACCCAGTCAGGAATCAGGTTTGCCAGGCCCAGATTTACAGAGCAGTGCTGCTGAGGATAATGTAGGTTCTGTTGGTGAGCTGAGGGCTACGGAGGGGTCCAGAGGATGGGCAATAGGGCCCAACCAATCACCTGCTCTTGGAGGGAACTTGTCTGCCACACAGTCTTTGAGCCCAGCTGGGGAAATCCCTCTTAACCCAGGCCCCTGCCAGGGCCAGCTGTCCCACTTGAAGAGGTCTGGAGGTGGTGGCTGGGTGGCCAGTATGCCTCAAGCCTCATGGTACACACTGGGCCTCCACAGACTGGAATTCCAGGCACATGGGGAACCCCACACTACCTTGCAGGGACAGGCAGGCCTCCCCAGAAAGGTACGCTGTGGGGACCATCGCTGTCATAGTCCCACCCCGGTGCACTTCCAGAGATATTGCCGCCCAGTGTTGGACTCCGGGTTGATTGTGGATTCTTACAGGACTAAGGAGAAGGGGGAGGTGGTGAGCAAAATCCCTGGCACCTAGCTGGGAGGGAAAGTCAGAGAGGAAAATGGGGGAGGAGGGGCAGAGGGAAGGTGTCCTTTAGGGAGGCCTGGGGTGATGAGGAGCTTGGCAAGCCGCAAGGTGGGTGGGTTTTACTGATTTAACAAAATGATTTCAAAGGTGCCACCGTCTAGACAGGAGCTAAGAAGTAGAAATGATTCAGGGCCTCCCTCCCCAGCCTGCTCCCGGAACCTCCCACCCTCCCCGCCCCGGGGCTGTGGCTGACACCTTCAAAGGGCTTAAAAGGAAGGCGTCCCCAGCCAGGCTGCGGACCCGCCCCCAATAGACTTTCCTGGGCTGCTGGGGCTGAGAGCGCTGGAAGCAGTGCATTTCGGGATGTGGTTGTATGTTTGTGTGCATTCATTATCCTGTAAGCTATGTGCATATGAGTAGTTACTTACGTGTGTATACTCCCATATTTGTGTACAACATATGTGTGTACATATTTAAATACATAATATGTGAGTGTAGACTGAGCCTATGTGGATTGTGTGGGGGCGTGCTGGGGAGATGTTTTTAAATTGGACCAAAATAGTGGGTAGGTGAGGGATGGGTTAACTTGCGAACTTGGGAAAATCGCGGGTGTTCACAGGCCTGGAAACCGAGATCGCCGGGTCCCAGCCATCTGTGCAGAAAGATCTGGGAAGCGAGGTCCGAGGTTCCCTAAAGTCCCATCTCTTGGACAGCAATGACAAACCAAGCTCCTACTTCCCCGCCACACACACATACACACTTTCTGAAAGAGAACTCGTAGCCTCCTTGGCCACTCTCGGAGCGAGAGGGAAGGAGGCAGACGCCCGGATGAGGCCAGTCGGTAGACGCCCCCAGACCCTCGAATCGCCCGAACCCCGCTGCGATGGAAGAGGCTCGCGGGGTAGACTTGTGACGGTGCCCTTCCACGGTCCTTCCAGGAACGCCACTCTCCCCTGCGTCCGGATAAGACGGGAGTCGGGGGTCTGAGCCCTAGCTCCACGTGGGGGGAGCCGGGCCCATTCCCCAGCCTGCCCCCACGGCTGGCGCTCCCCGGGGCAGTGGCTAGGTGGTGGGCGGCTTAGAGCTAATTCGAGAGTTAATGGCGGCGGCCCGGCCCCCCGCGGCCCCCTCCAACCCCCACGCCCCCGCCCCCACCCCCACCCCCACCCCCGGGCAGGGCCGCAGGCCGCCCGCATCTGCGCGGTCCGCGGCGATTCATCATCTTGATCCATGGCGCGCGCTGACGGCGGCCCCGGCCGCGCTGACAAGACTAACAAAGCAATTTGCCACGAGCCATCTCCTGGACAGGTTATTAGCGCGGCCGCCGCTTAAAGAGCCCTCCCGCCCCCCCCCCAGCTCCAACCCCTGCGCGGGGCAGCTACCTGCTCCGTCTCTTCCCTCCGATGGCTTACTGCCCCTCGCCGCTCAAAGATACCCCAGCATATTCCTGGCCTTCTTCGGCCACCCCAAAGTAACAGCCCCCCCAACACACACACACTCACCCTGCTAGTTGCTCTGCGTTTCTGCCTCCCCTAGCTGGGTCCCATACCTGTTCTGCTGCCTTCCTACAACCAGCTCCGGTCCCCAGCCGCTCCTCCAATCCCCCAAGCGCTCCTGGCCCCTTCTCACCATATCTCAGCCTTATTCCCAATACTACCTGAATTAACCCTCACCTTCTTACTCCCAGAGGGTCCACCCACTTCTCTCCACCCTCCTTACCTCCTCTACCTACCCCCTTGCCATCAGGGATTGGAAAACCCTATTAATTTCCTGCTTGGGGTGGGGGGGGTCTCCTGCTGGGCTTTTGAATTTCTTCCCCACAACTTTTGCCCCCAGGTAACCTTACTGTGGCGGTTGGGGTGGCCCACTGGCAGCTGGTTAGCTGTGGAGATGGGAGGACACTGCCTACCCCCAAGGGTACCTTGATGGGGGAGCTCGGTGGTGAGTTATGTGGACTTTCTCTGAGGGGAGGCCATGAATACCAGGGGGAGATGTTGGTCCCTATCCAAACAGAGGCTCAGAGAAATTCAGGGCCACACAGCAGATTGGTGCAGAAGAGGGACTGCAACCAGGTGTATGGCCTCGCAGGCCTCAGCTTCTTCCCTGGCTGTACCCCCTCTGGAAGAGATCAGGGCGCCCTCCTAAAGCAACTCCTCTCCCATCTGCAGTGAGAGCTGGAGAGAGAGAAAGGAAAGTCGGTGTGCTTGGCCAGAACTACCTATATATGATAGATAATGAGAGAGAAGGGCATTTCCCCAAAGCAAAGTGACTATTCGGTCATTTCCGACAGAAGTCTCCCTTAAAAAAATTCTCTGGGTAGGGGAGACGTGGTCCTTTAGATGTATGCCAGGTCCGAGTGCAGGGACTGGGTGTGTACTAGGTAAGCTCCTGGGGTGTGCGGGTCTGGATGCCCAGATAAAGCCAAGGGGCGTGTACATGCACAGGTGAGGGCGGTCAAGGGTGTCCCTCTGGATATATGTACGCCCTGGGGGCTAAGTGTGTCTTTTTCAGTGTACACGGTGGCCTAGGAGGGGCCAACATGGGGCCTAGGTGTGAACATGTCTGTGCATACCGAGGGTAACTGGCTTCAAACCAGGAAGGAGCCCCCACCCCATTGTTCACTCTGCTCCCAGGTTGGCAACATTCCCAAACTGTCAGTCTCTGTAGCTGTGATAAGGAGAGACAGAGAGACTCAGCCTGGCTCTGCGAGCCTGGGGGTGGGGGGAGCTCCGTCTGAGGGATTTGCATATAGGAGGGGGCCCCCTGTCTGAAGGACAGCAGGCCTCCAACCTCTACTTTGACACGGGTTGGTGCTGAGTCCCCAGGTGGGGGCAGGAGAATGGACCCTGTGCCAGGAACCTGACTTTTTTCTTTTCCTGTAGCCAAGCAGGCCATGTCTTCACCCGCAGGGAGACCCAGCTCTGTCGCTGCCTGCACCACCACTGCGTCCCTGACGTGAAATATGGGGGGCGCAGGCCGCGCTGGGGAGATTTGTCATCTGTGCTCAGCGGGTGACTCTATCTGCAGACTATTAGAGTATAAAATATATTTTACAAGAGTTTTAGCTACAGGTGACTTGCTCTTTATTACTAGATGTGGGCAAAATCAATACTTCTGTAACTAAAAGATCATTTATTTTGCTTTTTGAAACATTTTTCAACAGGGGCACTGGCTAAGCTCGCAAAGCTATGATTAAGAGTTATGGCGGCTCCTGTTTCCCTTAACCCTTTAAGGACCGCAGTCCAGGCGCTTCTAGGGCTGGTACCTGGCCGTGGAAAGCCAGACACACGGACATACGGACACACAACCCAATTGCAGCAGACACAGACACACTGACTGAGTGCACAGGGCCCCATAAAGCCATTGTGCAGATACTCAGATTCTTATATATGTACCCACACACTCTCCCAGGTACACCCAGAAATATAGCAGCATATACATTCCTCCCTGCCCAGAAACCCACAAATGAAATGCACATGTGCACAAATGCATGCTACATAGAAGCCCCCAGAGCATGTCTACATATGTGGAGATGGGAGGACCTCTCCCATCTTCCTTCCTCCACGCACACACATGCGCCCTGACTCTGAGATGTACACAATCACGTCGTGCTAACCTGTGACTCTGGCTCAGTGGCAGCCAAGAACAGGGACTCTGAAAGGGGGTCCAAAGATACTGAAGGCAGGGAGTGTGGTCCCATAAAGGCAGCTATGGCTACTATTGGGCAAAGAATGGAGAGAGGCCAGGAGTGTCAGAGCCCAAAGATGGGAATCTGTAGGACCTGGACCCTGCTCCAGTGAGCCGAGCTCTCCTCAGGCCCTCATCCCTGAGACTGCCCTGCGCCTTTGGTGGCAACAAAAGCAGGGGTGGCTTTTCTGGAAGCCACTTTATAGGAGAGCTGTGAGTCACATACTTCTGTCAAAACTGCTCATTGGCGATCATTCCTGGCCTGGGTGGATTCAGAATGATTAAGTGGCCACATGCTACTTCCAGAATGGCATCACCTAACCATCCTGTGGCCATGATCTGGTTCAGCAAACCGGCATTAGCCAGTTGTTGCGTATCTCAGGGTTGGGGAGAGACATAGAGGAGACAGTGACTTAACCCATCCATAGAGGAAGCTCTAATGGGGGGGAGGGGATTCCAGACCATGAGACTGGCCAAGTGTATCCGTTACCCATTGTTGCATAACAGATTACTCCTAAACTTAAGTGGCTTTAAACACTCACAGGCCCACCTCAGGGATATTTGGCAGGCTCCGTTCCTGCCGAAGAGTATCTCAGTAAAGCAAATCAAATGATTTGCTGGCTTCCTGGTGCATATGAAAGTTATGTTTATACTACGCTATAGTCTATTAAGTGAGCAATAGCATTATATCTAAAAAACAATGTACTGGGGTGCCTGGGTGGCTCAGTGGGTTAAAGCCTCTGCCTTCGGCTCAGGCTTCGGGTCCTGGGATCGAGCACCACATCGGGCTCTCTGCTCAGCGGGGAGTCTGCTTCCCCCCTCTCTCTCTCTCTGCCTGCCTCTCTGCCTACTTGTGATCTCTGTCAAATAAATAAATAAAAATCTTTGAAAATAAATAAATAAAATAAAAATTAAAAAATAAAAAACAATGGACATATCCCGGTTATAAATACTTTATTGCTAAAAAATGCTAAACATCATCTGAACTTTCAGCAGGTCATACTCATTGATCACGGATCACCCTAACCAAGATAATAATAGCAAAAAGATTTGGAATCTTGCGAGAATTACCAAAATGTGCCACAGACATGAAGTGAGCAAATAGTGTTGGGAAAAAATGGCATCGGTAGACTTGCTCGAAGCAGGGTTGCCATAAACCTTCAATTTGTAAAAGAACACAGAATCTGCGAGGTGTGATAAAGCAAAACTCAATAAAATGAGACATGTCTGCATTATATCATGGTTTTAGAGGGGCAGGAATCCAGGAGCAGCTTAGCTGGGTGGTTCTGGCCAGGGGTCTCGTAGGGATTGCAGGTGTATTGGTTAGGGCTATGTCCTCTGAAGTCTTGTCTGGGGCGAAGGGGGGGGTCCTCTTCCAAGAGGGCTTATTCACATGGCTGGCAGCCAGTGCTGGCTGGCAGCTGGGGGTCCTCAGTTCTCCTCCATAGAGCCTCCTCTGCACAGTAGCTTAGACTTCTTTATATGGTGGCTGGGATAGGATGGTGTGGGGGAGGAGAGAGAGGAGAAAAGTAGAAAATAGAGGCTGTCATCTTTTAAACTTAATCTCAAAAGTGACGTCCCATCGCTTCTGCTATGTTCTGGTCCTGGTAAGCAAGTCACTAAGTCTAACTCACACTCAAGGAGAGGACAATTAAACTCCACAACTCTAAGGAAGAAGTATCAAAGAATTTGCGGACATAGTTTCTAAACTACCACAACTAGGCAAGAGGACACTTCCAGTCTACCCCAGTGTCTGCAAAATGGCAAGCGTCTCTTGATGGCTCCAAACCCCAGGAAAGCCATGTAGCATCCTGACATGGCGAAGGCAGGGCCGGGTAATGGTGGAGACACAGAGTTAACCCTTGCTCAGGACCACAGTGTAACAGTATAATTGCACAGTAACTCCAGGCATGGACCATGGATGGAGCCAGCCTGCCTGGGCTCAAATCCAGGCTCTGCCACTACCGATTACCTGTGTGACCTTGGGCAAGTCACTCAACCTCTGTGCCTTAGTTTTCTTATTTGTAGAATGCGGGGGGAATAATAGTACTTATCTCCTAGGATCATTATAAGGGTTAAAATTATTTAGCACGGTACCTGGTCTGTTATAAATGCCACGTGAACGGTGCCTGGGTGGCTCAGTCAGTTAAGTGTCTGACTTTGGCTCAGGTCATGATCCCAGAGTCCTGGGATGGAGTCCTGCATCAGGCTCCCAACTGAGGGAGCTTGCTTCTCCCTCTCCCCTTCTCCCTGCTTCTGTGCTCTCTCTCTCTTCTCTCTGTGCCAAATAAATAAATAAAATCTTCAGAAAAAAATAAATGCCACATGGGTTTCCACAAATACAACCAGTTCCTACCTCTCTTTGGCAGATCCCTCCCTGTGGACACTTCCTCACAAGGAATTTATTGAGCACCTTTGATGTTCCTCAGGCTAAGCCCATCTAGCCACCATCACCACCCCAGTGACCCTGGGTGCCTCCCTGTCCCCATCCCCTCAGGCCAGCCCAATGGAGGGCTAAGCAGACAGGCTGGGCTCCATGAGCTCCATTTGACCCTGCCAGCCCAGCACTGCCTTTTGTGGCCTCTCTGGGAATGTTGGGCAATATGTCGACCACAAACATTTTATGAGCAAGAAGACAGGAAGAAATTTTCCTCTATCGACCGACTGACTGCAGTCAGGCCTGCTCCCTCCCCCTCCTCTTCATAGGTCTCCTTGGTGATGAGGGGGACAAGGTGAAGGCTGCCCTCACAGCAGAGCCCGGCTGAGTCCCAGTGCCCCTTCCCTCAACCTCCCCCAGGCAAGAGCTAAAACAACTAGCACCCCCACCCGCCCCTAGCACAGAGGGGCTGGCAGACCAGGATCCCCGAGCTGCCTCAGCCTCTGGGCGCGGGCATCCTCTCCAAGCTCACCTGACTCACCCAAACAAGAAAAGAGAAAAGTAAAGTTCTAGGAGGCATCTGTGCCTGAAGCAACACCTATCCATTAGGAAACTCTACCCTCTCTATTCTGAGATGATGTTTTTTCAACTTTTTTGACTTTCAAATATCCCTTCTTTTATGAAGTGAAGCTGAGAGCCAGGGGTACCCTTCTCTGTGGCAAAATTAATAGCTGACAACTTTATGCGGGACCCCACATAAGAGGCACAAAACTGTCCCCACCCCTCCTCAACAACACCTGTGGACCCCGAGGCTGGACTCAGACGCTGGATGAAAGGGGTCACTCCCCTCATTTCTGCCTCAGCTCTGGCAGCAACTTGGAACCGCCCAGGACGAGCTCCTTCCTCTCCCCAGCCCTGGTTCGTCTTCCTGTCTGCTATGTGGGTGGTTGGACCAAGGTTCTTTCTCAGCCTATGATTCTAGACTCACTCTGACCTTTCACCTGGGTGCCCCCACCCCTCCTTCACACTTCACCCCCAAGCTGAGAGGACCACAGGTGGATGCTGACCTGCTGGTAGAGCAGGCCAGCCCTGGGGGATCAGCTCTAAATGGCCTGAATGCCCTTTTGCCAGACTCCATGAGAGATGTCTCCGAGCTGGGGGCAGAGATGGGAGGGAAGTCTTCAACCTCTGGCTACAGGGACCCTCCGTGATGAGCCAGGGAGGGAGAGAAGGATTTGTCTCAGGGACTCGGTGGAGGCTGAGTTCTTGGGACCCCCTCCCCTCCCTGCCCCCAAGGCTTGGCTGGAGCACAAGGGGCCCCTTTGTGGGGCCTAATCTCAAAGCAAGGCGGCTTTAGCGACCTTCAGGGATGAAAGCGCCAGGAGCTGGCGGCTGGGAGGTGGTGCGGGGGGCAGCCCCACTAATCCCCGGGCTTTCGCCAAACAAAGCTGCCAGGAGGGGCTGGCTCCCAGGAGATGATCCAGGGAACCAATTCCTGGAGCCTAACCCGCTCTGACAGCCCAAAAAGGAGAGGCCCGCCACCGCTCCAGTGGCCCCAGCTTGGCCATGGGGGGTGAGGGAGGCCTGGTCTGAGACCTTCCACACCTCATTCTGTCCAATCCTCTCCCTGTCCATGGGGTCGCGTTCTTCTACTTCCTCTCCCTCCCAGCCCAGCTGTGCTGGCCCCTAGTTCCTCAGCCCCAAGCACCTTAACCTCTTTTCAGGCCCTGGTACCCTAGTCCCTCAACACCTGGTTCTTTGCCTTTAGCCTCCAAGTCCCCCAGTATCTCATTTCTCAGTATCCCAGACCCAAATCCTTTAGCTCCCAATCCCCTGTCCCCTAATTCCTCATCCCAGTCCCATCTCTCAGGCTCCCAATCTCCAGCTCTCCTGCCCCAGCCCCTAACTCTCCAAGTCTCATGGCCCTCTGGCTCTCATCCCCCTAGACCCCACCTCCCACCAGCCCCTACTCTCCCAGCCCTGCCCTCCCTTGTCTGACCTGACAACACCCTTGCGGTTCCACAGGTGTGTCTGGCTGTCTCTGCCCCCTTCTATTCTATCTGACTGGTGCTCAGCTTGGCCATGGGGAAGACTGAGGAGGGAAATGATTCTGACTGGACCTCGATGAAACCCCGAGACTCCCACCAGACACTCCCTCCAGCTAGGATCACCCTGGAATTCTGACGCTTCTGTCCAGGCTCCCAGGTGAGCACAGCATCGTGGCCAGAGGAAAGGACAGGGGCCCTGCGGGCTGAGGAAAGCTGCCCAGAGGCCTAGCTTCCCAGGGCAGGGGGTGTCGGCAGGGTGGGGCTCTCTGTTGCTCTGTCTCTCCTCTAGGCTGAGAAGATCCAGGATGCAGAAATCTCCACCAGATCCAGGGACAGCCAGGTGCCGGGGGGTCACCCAGGCAAGGCAGAGGCCACTGAAGAGCCAGGATGACTTTGGGGCCTGCAGGGAGAGACTGGGCAGGGCAAGAGGGTTGAATTCCCAGGAGTGGGGTGGGGGTCTGGCCAGCCCAAAGCATTTTCCCACCACAGCCTCTGCCGCCTCAACTCCACTAATCTGATTACGATATTTACCAACCTCCCATGGCCTGCTTAGGGTGGAGGGGGGCGTTGCACTGAGGATCTCAGCTCTAGTTCCCAGCATAAAGGGAGGCCCAGAAAGGTGTTTTTGGGCCCTGAAGTGACTATGCCAGGCCATCCCTCCTGCCCACCAGGTCTCAGGGCTGTCTAAAAGACCCCTCCCCATCAAGTTTAGCCTCTGTCGGGAAGTCTCCTTGGCCACCCTCTGTCTCTAGATGCCTGGGTCCTCTCCACGCCATTTCTGGGCCCTTTGTGCTATCCCACCCAGAGCCATAATTATTAATATATTATTGAACTCTCGAGGCAGTGCCTTCCTTCCTAAGTTTATGTGAGCTTTTAGGGACCAAGGACAAAGAGAATGGTGGTGCAGGCCCCAAGAGGCTGCCCCTCGTGCTTGGAGTCAATGTCACTCACACTTGCTTTAAGTTCATACCCAGGTTCAGGCCCTTCTTGAAAGGGGGGGTGCGCCACAGACCCTGGTGGGTATTTCACTGAGAAAAGAACCTAAGGAACCTTGCTGTCTCTCTGTCTCTCTCTCATACCACACACCTGTGCACACACACACACACACACACACACATATTCTTTATTAAAATGTCACAGAGACTGACACACTGTCATACAAGGAAAGTCCAACTGTCCCAGTCCCTCCCTCACTTCTGTACCAGTGAGCACCAGACAGGTCTGCCGGAGACACAGAAGTGTGGGGGTGGGGGGGCGCTGGCATGGGCTTGCTCCCTCCCCAGGCTGATGTAGGTGTGAGAGTCCATGAAGAGAGGACACTGCCTGGAGATGGGAAGGAAGCACTCTTAAGGGGGCGAGAGGGGAGGTGCTGCCAGCCTCCCTAAGGGTGAAGGACGGTGCAGGTGGCCCTCCCCAGAGGAATGACAGCACCTCTTCCTCCTCCCTCTCCCCAGAGGTCTAAGGCCCCAAGTTCATTCATCCCTTGTAGGATTTCAAATAGAGAAGTTATTCTGAGCAACAGGCAAGAGTTTCTTTAAAAAGCTAACAATACAAGGCCAACTTCAGACGAGGACAAAGCTGGCGCCCTCCTGAGGGTTCCCACCCACGGTGAGCTCAACACTTACCCTTCGGATTGTAATAGCTATGAGTGATTTCGGCGATGCGTTCTGAGACTAGAGAAAGCATTGGGCGCCCCCTGCTGTCTGACCTTCAGAACTGCGCCTTCTCCCCAGGGCACCCCAGCCAGGATTCTTCTGGAACCCACCCTAATCATGTAAGACCTCTTCCTCTCACCTCCCACCTCCAGATGGCCTTGGCTGGGGCAAAAAAATCTCTCCTGCTTGGGGTCCAATTTCCCCCTGGAAGCCACCTGAAAAAGGGGATAGATAGCCAGGCTAAGGTTGGAGTGGTTGTTAGGGAGATGGAGTTCCAAAGGGTGAGTCTTCGCTTTTTGCTCCCTGAGGGACTGAGGGAGACTAACAGGAAAATGGCTAAGAGAGGAGAAGAAGGACTGACCCAGAGACTGGGGAGGAGGGGCCAGACAGAGGAATCTGATGAGGGAGGAGAGAGGAGTTAGATCAGAGGGGCATAGGTGAGAAGAGACAGTGAACAGCACAGGTGAGGTGGGTACGGGTGATGGGAAAAAGAGAGAGATGTACAGGTGAGGACCCGGGTGAGCTTGGGAAGAGCAAACAGGGCAGGAAGGATGCAGAGTGAAAGGAAGCCTCCAAGGGCTCATGAGCAGGAGTCAGCGCCCCCTGCTGCCTGCCATCTACTGGGCCACATCCAACCCTGTGTGTCCAGCCAGCCCTGTGACTGATGGCCAGGCCCCTGCTGGGGCACTGAGGGCAGGCACTCAGCAGAGGCAAACAACTGGGATGTCTGTGGCCTCTGGACTATGGGGCATGGCAGCGGCAGTGGGCAGAACAAATTGAGCTCAGCACTGTGGTCAGAAGCCCAGACCCGGGGGAAGGGGGTGTGGGAGGGCCTGTGGCTGTGAGCCAGACCTTGGGTTCCTCTTCTTCCTCCTCCTCAGCATCTGCTTGGCCCAGGGGACCTTTTCAGGCAGGGTCAGCCTCTCTCTTATTTCAAAGCCGAGGGGAGCCTCGTCCTGCTGGGCAGGAGTCAGGGGAGCTTAGACTTCTAGCCTGCCAGGTACATTCAGGCCAGAAAAGACCCCACTGAGTGGTGTACCCCACTCAAACAGCTAGGCCCAAGGAAGAGAGGGTGGAGGGGGTCTTAATTAGACCATTCTTTGAGATTGTCCAGCCCGAAATTAATGATTTCTGGGGAAGGGAGTCTATTTGAGCAAAGTGTAATTCTCCCATGGTCACCCACCCAGGAGAGAAGCCGGGCTAGGACTCGGGTGTCCTGCACTTGCCCGGGGCTCTGCCCCCTATCTCCATTGCCTCTGCAGGGCCCAAGAGCCGGTCTAGCTATCTGTCTTAGAACCTTTCCACACACACAGTACACAAAGGCCAGAAGATCTATGGCCATGAGGAAGGACGAGGACCGGGTAAGCAGACTTGGTACAGACCTTCTGTCTCCAAATCCCTTGAGGCTGTCTTGGTCATGGGGTGAGTCTTCTAAGGCGGTCTAGGGCCCTGGCACCAAGAAAGGCCAATCAGCGTCCCAGATGAGGGAACACTAAAGCAATGAGGTAGCTGGGGAGGTGCTGAGCTTACCATGCCTGGGAGAGTTCAAGAAGAGGCTGGGATGGGATGGGATGCTTCTTGAGGTTCTTTCCAAACCTTGGGCCCTGGGATGCTTCTAGTAGGAAAGGGAAAGGTCATTTACCTTCAGGCCGACCCCCCCCCCCCACCACTACTCCTCTCCTCCCCAGACACATGGTCTAGGGAAGTGTCTGAGTGGCCTCATTTCTCCAGCTTCCCTTCCCCCACCTCCATGTTCCCAAGGGAGCCCAGTGTCCAGGCTTAAAGATGTCCTAGCCTAACCCCTCAGCAGCCTCCCTCCTGGCTTCCCACTAGGCCCCTTGCTGTGCCTGGCTGAGTGGGGTTGGGGACGCCAAGGGGCCCGGAAAGGGGCTCATCAACAGTGCTGCTAATAGACCATCTTCAGCCACATCCTATTGTCGCACCGCCCCTCCCCAGCCCCCCCAGCCTGGCTGGCCTGCGCCTCTCCGCAGCCCCGGGGACCAGGCATCAGATTGGAGTCAAGATTCCGAGAGTGTCATTTGCTGCTGCTGATGGTGCTGATAATAGGGACGGGCTGGCGGGCGGAAAGCAGAGACACAGAGGCCGATTCTCTATTAAGGCTTCTCCCTCTCAGCGCAGCAGCAAGTGGGAGGCAGGCCAGAGCCAGCACTGGGCAGACAAGGCAGGGAGAGTTCTATGAAGGGCTGGGTGGCTTGCCTCTGCCATTAGCACAGACCAGGTAGGGAGGCAGGGAGGTAGAGAGGACTGGATAGTTATGGGGTCAGAGGAGGCCAAATCCCAGAAGGACAGGGCTGGAAAAATGGAAAGCCCCAGCCCAGCCCTCTGCTCCGTGATGGCCCGGGACTCTGCCTGTTTCTATCCCACTTCACTACTGCTGGGGACCTAAAGCCTCCTGCTGGGGAGCAGATGGGGAGGTCTTTGCTCTCCTGCCTGCTTGCATAGCAGAACTTTACAGAAGGCCAGTCACCCTTACCCTCTGCCCAGAGAAACCTGGCAGAGCCTCTCCTACACTGCTGGGAGCCACAGGCCCTGCTGGGAGCTTGGCTAGTGGGTGTTCCTGGAGCAGGACCTCACTGACCTCACTCCCCAACACCTCCTCACCCCTTCGGGTTGCTGCGCATGGCTGCCATTCCTCACCTCTGTGGTCACCATTACTGGTACCCAGCTCCCTCCCTTACCATCCTCCACAGGCACCCAGCACTCACTCCTGCTCTCCCCAACTCTACCTAGGTCTCCAGCCAGCAAGGGGTCAAGGGCATAGCTCTGGAGCTCCTCCAGTTTCTAGCTGTGTTACCTTTGATCACCTATTTCAACCCTCCTTTAACATGGGGATGGTATCAGCTACCTCTTAGGGTTAAAAAGGATTCAACAAGTTACTACATACGAAGTGCTTGGAATAGTGCAGGGCATATTGTCAGCACTTCATTAAACTGCACAGTTGTTATTCCCATCCCTGCTCCCACCACGATCTCACTGCCACCCTCTCCATCTGTCCTCATCTTACCATCCCCACCACCTGCAGGCCCTGCTCTAAGTGAGATTGTTATCTTTATTTTACAGATAAGGAAACTGGTGCACAGAAGAGTTAAAGGACTTGCCTAAGGTCACGCAGCTAGCACGTGTCAGAGCGAGGAGGAGTCAAAGGAAGGCCAAATTCTTAGCTACTAGGCCAAGCAATGTCCCACCAGGGCTTACTTCCTTGCCTACAGCATTGCCACTGCCATCTTTTGGCCATTGCCATCACTTCCCCATCACCTCCACCATTATCAACACCCCCACGCCCTCCCCCTCTCTGTGAGCATGTGAGCCCCACCACCATGTCCAGGGCTGTCCCTGTCCCATCTCCACAATCATCATCCCCATGTCAGTCTCAACCGCCATGAGATTCTCAGCACTGTTACAGCCTGCCCAGAACAGAGTCTTTTTTTCTGCTCTCCCTAGGCCCTGTGCTCTGAGAGGTATGAGCGTTCGCTGAGATGCAGATCCGTTAATATGGCCAGACCTGGAAAAGACAGAGAGAGAAATTTAAATTGCTACAAAGCTATTCGGGTGCCAACTAGAATTTAAGGTCAGCTGGAGCCTGCAAGACGTGCTTTGCAAAGCTGACTTCTCAGTTTCCCCAGGAGGCCCAGGATGGTTTAAACACCCTTTTAGCATTCTGAGAGCCTCTGATGTGGAAAGATACCTTCCATCTCACAAATCGCTTGGCTGAGAACAGATTTGTCAACACAGACACAATCCCCTCCATTTGGCCACTTAGAAGTCTGTCTTTTCAACCTATTGAAAGCCTTGAATGGGGGGGACACAGCCTCATTCCTCTCCTTGTCCTATTTCTTCTCCAGTACATCCCCAATCTTCATCCCCAACCCCAGCACACACCGGCACACAGGACAGATGAGCCTAGTTGAGTCTGGAAGGGATGGATCTTGCTGTCCATGGTACTGAGACAGGCTTGCTCTTTAGAGAGCGGCAGGTTCCTTCTTGTCCTTTACAGGTAAGAAACAGTCTTCAATTTTTCCAAGGCCCTCACAACTTGCCACACCCATCACTATCTGCAAAGCACATTACCATTTGCAGAGCCTGTCCCTATTCACCAGGCCCATTATTGTTTGCAGAACCTAGCACTGTTGGCAGAGCCTGAAATTGTATGCCAAACTCATCAGTGTTTACAGAGCACATTACCACCCCTAATTTCTGAACCTATCACTGCTACAGATCCCATCGTAATTTTCAGAGTATCTTACTATTTTCCTTGACTTCACAAAGACCATCCTTTTAGAAAAAAAAAAAAAGATTTTATTTAGGAACTCCTGGGTGGCTCAGTGGATTAAGCCTCTGCCTTCAGCTCAGGTCATGATCTCGGGGTCCTGTGATCAAGCCCCACATGGGGTTGTCTGCTCAGCAGGGAGTCTGCTTCCCCTTCTCTCTCTCTGTCTGCCTCTCTGCCTACTTGTGATCTCTGTCTGTCAAATAAATAAAGTATTTTTTAAAATATTTTATTTATTTATTTGAATGAGAGAGAGAGAGAACAAGCAGGGGTAGTGGGGGAGGGCAGACAGAGAGGAAGAAGCAGACTCCCCACCCAGCAGGGCGCCCCATGTGGGGCTTGATCCCAGAACCCTGGGATCAGGACCTGAGCTGAAGGCAGAGGCTTAACAGATTGAGCAACCTGGGCGCCCCTACACAAAGACCATCCTAATTTGCAGAGCCAAACTCTCTCCTAGAGACAGAGAAAGACAGAAGGAAAGAAAGGAGATGAACAATGAGAAAATCTGTATTCCTTCAACAAGACTCCTACGGGCTGATGCTTCTGCTGGGCTTGGTAAACAAATGGGGAAATGCAATAAAAATGACTTCCAGTTCTTTAAGCCAGGCTCTGTCAAGTTCTCTAGTCATGATCTCATTTTGCCTTCACCACAATCAATCTGGAGACGTAGACACTGACCTGTTCCTGTCCCCACTTCTGAGGAGAATGTCCTGGACTAGAAGAGATCAAATAACTTACCCATTCCCATAGAGTTTATTCATAGCAGGTCCAGAATTTGAACATGGGGTTTGTTTGTTTGTTTGTTTTTACTCCAAAAGCCACCTCTCCCCCTTACCCTGTGGTAGAAACAGAGGAAAAGGGAAGCTGGAGGATAACAGAGAGATGGGCTACCTGTCTGAACAGAGACAAAGCCTTGCCCTTGAAACAGGCTAAAGCGGGAGGCAAAGCCTTTGAAAGAGTTCAGAGGGTCTCTGACCTGACTCAGACTGGGTACAAGTGCAAACTCTGAAGGACAAAGCCTCCCAGAGGGCCCACTGCCATCCAGGACACCCCGTCTCCCAGCCTCGGGACCAGCCAGCTTGAACTCTTGAGCAGCAGCAACCTTCGAACATGACCACACAGACCTCATCGAGCCACACAGAGGCTTATCCAATGTGAAAGACAAGCCTGGAGCCAGGGCTGGAGAGACACAGACTGAGAAACACCAGGATTCCGACACAGGAAATCAGAGAGAAGACAAGACAAGCAAGAGCCAGAGGGAGTCGCAGGTACAGATACAGATCTGGAGATCCAGAGTCAGACAGAGACAGAGACACCGACTCACAGGGCCATGGAGAGATAGAGTCAAACATGGGGAGACACCGAGAGATGGAAATAGAGACCCAGAGAGACCCAGAGCCACAGAGGGGGGGGTGACAGGAGTTGGAAGGGCAGAGGTGAGACAGGGCTCAGGGGCAGCATTTGGGAGGAGCCCCTGTTCAGGCCCAAATCAGGCTCAACTGTAGCTGGCGAAGGTGAAGGAGATTCTTACTAAAGAGGAAAAGAAGTCCTTCCCAGGGTGCTCTGGATGTAGGCTGTTAAGAATCTGCTGGATACAACCCCAGTCCTGGGTAAGACTGTGCGCACAGCCCAAGCCCAGGGTTTAGGCTCACCTCTGTCCCCCTTGGGGGTGACTCAAGATATGGCCTCCTTCTGGGCCTGGAATTTGGTAGACAAATGCTTTCCCCGAGCTTGACCCCGGGGTAGTGCCTTGCGGGCTTAAGGGCTTTGGCCCTGTCCTTCATCACCAACAATGCCAATCCCCCCCAAACAAGCAGGCAGTCTTCATAAAACTGCACGCTTGCTAGGCAATCCCAGCAGGCCAGGTCTCACGACCCACCTCTTCTCTCCAGTCAGCCACCCCAGCAGCCCCCTATAGGGAAATCCTCCCATTCCCACTGCCAGGTCTTTTGCCCCCCACCCCCCCACCCCCCACCCCACCCCCGCCTAGACAATTGGATGACTTTCTTGAAAAGGCCCCTGCTGGTTTCCAGCTGTGTCAAAGGCACAAAGTAAACAGGAGCCACTTGGGGGCCTAGCACACAGTAGGTGAAATCAGTTATGGAGGTGATGTGGGCAGAGACCACTTTCCCTTTGCCAATCCCGCCCCCCACCCATGCCTAAACTGGAAAAGAACAGGCTAGACTCTGCCTTTTCACCTGGTCAGAGAAAGGGAAGGGGGGAGGCACCGAGGCCTCAGGCAGCCCTGGAGCCTCATTCCAATCTGTACTCCACTCACTCCTGCCCCAAGCCTCAGATGGGCCATGGGCTTCTCTCTCCAGGAAGGTAATGGCTTCTGGCCTGAAACAACTGAGCCGCCGAGCCACTACAGAATGGCTTCTCCTCTCCCCATCCACTCCTCAGACATGGACTTGGGCTGGAAGGGGGTAGTTCAGGCTCCCTTCCCCTCAGGGCAGGCTGTTCAGACTGGCTCCCATCCCTCTGTGTTTTCCTAGGTAATAAGCCTGAGTGGGGGAGGGAGGAATTACAGTGGGGCCCAATGTCTCCCTTCTCCCCAGCCTCCCTCCTGTTTGCGGGGATGGGAGGAAACCGAGATACCATTGGCTTTTGGATCCCTTCTGCAGTCGGCTCTTCCGAACGAATAATAATAATAGTAACACAGTGCTCACAGCTTGGGCACCTACGATCTGTCAGCCCCTCTGCTACAGGCTTTACATTTACATGATCTCATGAGGAAGGGATTATTTAATCCCCATTTTAAAGTTGAGCCCCCAAGGCCAACAAAGGTTAAGTAACGTACCCAAAGATACACAGCCACGAAGGGATGCACCAGAATTTGGACCAGGACAGGCTGGCTAAGGACCCCTGAGATGCCACTGAGCCCCCACCTGGAGGTCCCCTGGGTGTTTGGAGGTGGGGAAGCTTTTTTCTATCCCCCCACCCCGCTAGTCCTACAGGCCTCCACCTGTGCACTGCTGTGATGG
Organism: Lutra lutra; assembly: GCF_902655055.1. Lineage (NCBI taxonomy): Eukaryota > Metazoa > Chordata > Mammalia > Carnivora > Mustelidae > Lutra > Lutra lutra. Next base: position 161,041,116 of record NC_062281.1, read on the forward strand.
AATTCTGCCCAGGAGGCTCCTCCCCACGGCTTTGTCACTGATTATTTCTGACCAAGCCCTCCCTGCAGCCAAGGAGTCAGATCTGCCCCAGTGGTGGCCAGAGGAATCCTTCTTGAGCATGAAATTGAGCCTGATTGCTGCACGAGGGGCCGGGCACCTCAATGGGGGTGAGGGGCCAGGCCTATTGGCAGGTGCTGTCCAGTGGGTCAGAGATGTCCTGGAGAATTTCTTCTTGAGGTTCTGACTCCCCCAGCCTCTCCTCCAGTGGATTCAGGACCAGAAGGGCTGGATCAAGAAAGGCCAGTGAGGGACTCGGGCCCAGACTGGGTTAGGGCTTGGCTGTGGTTACACAGGGAGGGGAATATCCCCCTACCATCCCCAGCAGTCTGAAATGCCAGAGCACATCTCCACCCTACCAAAAACCCCCTCTCTCCCAATGGAGAGGGATCCGGGGGTCAGTCCAGACTACCTCTAGGGGGATCCCAGATTCTGAGGATAACTTTCTCCTGCCACACACACATATGCTCCTCCCAATGACAATGGTGTGTGCGATGGTCATGCAGTCACACATCTGCGTACCACATGCAGTGAGGGACAGCAGCCAGTGCTCTGTTTGCGGAAGACTCATTAACCTTGACCCCCACTGGCTGAGTCAGCCGTAGGGTCACCCTATCACTGCCTAGGGCGTGGGGTGCGGTGCCCTCTACGCCACCATGATTGCCCTCTGCCACCCAGCCAGCAGCTGTGGGAACTGAGAAGGTGACTCCGTTTAGTGTTCACTATCTATGTGTGCAAAGGATTGGCCTCTCTTAGAGGCTCAGTGTGTGTGTGCGCGTGTGCGTTGAAGTAGGTGCTCATGGTCATTTCATGTGTGCAGGATGAGTACCTGACTGTGGACAGTGTGTGTCCACAGTTATTATATATGGCTGTGGTATTTGTTTGAAGGGTGTGAGGCTAGGGATGCACACAGCAGCGACCACAAACACACACTGTCCAAAAGCACACACATGTTACCACGGACATACACAAGGACCGTGGACAGACACTGAGCATGAAAGTATGTATGTTCCCTGGACACACGCTGATCACACACACTGAACATTTTCCAGATGAAAAGAGACAGGCTTTCCTGAAATCCTGCCTTCAGTGGGCTGCTAGCTGGCTTCTGCGCCCTTTGTGCCCTTTTCCTGATGGGGAAGGGGAAGATACCAACCTCTCCCCAACCACCTCCCTCCCTGACTGCACCTCAAAGAAGCAGTAGGCCCAGAGGGCAAGGAAAGTCTTGGACTCCCAAGCCTGCAGAGAGAATCCCAGCACCTCCACCCCTCCCCAGCCAGAGTTATCCAGGGGAATCAGCCTATTGCCCAGCTCATACCTCATTTGCTCCCTCCTCCCTGCCCTGAGAAGGCTCCATTGCCAAAGCCCAAGAGTGAGCCAAGACTCCAGACATATGGGCTATCTGGCAGGCTCACACTCAAACACACACACATTCACAGACACCAGCATGCACTTGTCTTTAGGGTCCTTCGTAGGGAAAGAGTGGGGGAGGCCTGGAGAGAGCGCAAGTTGGGGGCTGTGCCCCTGGCCACATCTCTGAATGGGCTGTAGTGTAGCTGAAGTCATGGTCCTGTGGCATGGGATTTCTATCCATTTATCCATTCTGTCATCTAGGATGGCAGGAGGCAGGGCATCTGGAGGATTGTGCGTCTGTGAGTGGTAGGGGGTCTGCCTGTGTCTGCGAGCGTGACATGACCAGGAGCCAGGGTTGCACGCCTGTGTGAGCAGCGGTGGGCCTGGCTTCTGTGGGATGCCGAGCCTGGGTGCGCATGTGAGCACGCCTCCAGGTGTTCTCAACTGTTTTTGCCTCTTGGGAGGATAATGGTGGGGGTCTTGTGTGCTTAGGGTTGTTGTAGGCCACGGTGTGTCGCTCTTTGCGTGTGTGCGCGCGCGCGTGTGCCTGGAAAAGTGTGGCTGTGGCTGTGGCCACGTCTCCGAGGGCGCACAACCCACCTCGGCTCCCCTCCCGGGCCCATCCGACCCGCCTCCATGCACCCGGCTGGGAGCCGTGCGGCCGCCGGCCCGGGGGAGTCCCGCCCCCTCCGCCGGAGTGAACTTTTCCCAAATCCCCGAGCCGCTTAGGGCGAAGCCGCCCCCGCGGCCTAATCCGCGCCCCCCGCGGATCTGCATAATCGGGTTAGCGGCCGCGCTCCCTCCCGCTCCCTCCGCCGCCGCCGCCGCCGCGCGCGATTCTCTCGCTGTCACTTAGGGAGGCTCAGCGCGATTTGCGGCCTAATCCCCCGGGATCGCTCGGCCGCCGCTCCCCGAGGGGCCGCCAGATTGTTCCCTTCATAATTGATTGACTCTATTTGCCGGATTGGGACTTCAAAGCGCCGGCGGCGCGGGGGCGCCTGGGAAGGAGCGGGGCCCGCGGCAGGTCGGCGGGCTAGGCCAGGAGAGGCCCCTGCCTCGGCGGGCGCCTGCCACCCCGCAGCCTCGTCCTCGGGCCCGGGAGGCCGGAGCAGGAAATTCGCCCGCGATGGCGGTGGCGACGGCGACACGGACGGCGCGGATGGCGTCGTCACCGCCGCTGCTAGCGAGGTCTGGGCCGGGCACGGTGCCCAGCGCTTCTGGGGCCCGCGCTTTAAATCCCCCTGCCAAGCTGGGAGCCTGCAGGGTATTAATATCCCCATTTCACAGGTGAGGAAGCGGGTTCAGAGACCGCCCGCCCTTCCTTCTCCGCACACCTTCTGTGGGCAGCGCCGTTTTCGGTTCCGGGATCCAGCTGGGGCCAGACTGACGCTGTCTGTGCCTCCAAAGGGAACTTTATTCTGGTGAAGGAGGCAGGTGGCCACACAAGAAACAAGAAATACAGGAAGGGAAAACCCCGCCTAGGGCTGTGCGAGTGCCTAGGGAGGAAAATTCGACTGAGAGTTCAGGGAAAGCTGCTGCTTCTTGGTTTCCCCTGAAACCAAGCCGTGAGGAGCTGGGGGACCTGCCTGGAGCAGAGGGGAAGGCCCTGGAGCAAGGCACGCCCTTAGCAGGTAGTAAAGCCAAGGGGAACACTCAGGGCTGCCGGCCTCCAGATCCGAGAGGCTGAATCCCATTCTCTTTTCCACCTGCCCAGCCTCGACTAAGCACCATCTTCTCCACAGGCTGAGCCCCTCACAGAAATGTCTGGCCTGCCAGGCCCAGGCACCTGTCCAGCTCCACACAGCCCACTGCGGGCTCCGCCTGTAAGTGCAGGAGCTGGTGGGCTTCCATATCCCATTGATCAAAGACCGCCTTGGTGGGCAGCCCTACACCCAGAGCCTTTTGGAGCCTGCTGCTTCCTCCACTTCTAAGGAGACAGGGGCATCAGGGCATGAGGTGGAGCTGGAGGGGCCCAGTACCCTGCCCAGCCATAGCCCAGCTCCCAGGAATCCCCAGCCCAGACTCGGGAATCCTCAGAAACGCTTAATTAATTCTTGATTACCCACTGTCTCTGCAGCTGCCATTAGCCACCTTCCCAGCCTGGGCCCAGTTAGGCCATGTAATTAAATTAGCGTAGGGAGAACTCTTCCAGGCAGGAGCAAGGTACTCCTCCTGCTGAGCCTCCTAGAAGTTGGGGGGGGGGGGTGCGCTGAGGAGGAAGGCTCAGAAACACCAAGGGGACCATACAGGGTCTCACAGTGGGGCTATAACTGGGGCTCCAATGGAACGCCTCAAAATTAGTTCTGCCCCCACATCCCACCTCTCTTGAGACCTCTACTCTCAGCACATATTTTAAACCTTAAGTGTCTTTAAAATGACAAGAGATTTGCTGCTGTCCTTAATTAAATTTATGCCAATTCATTGAGCTTTTGGGGAGATGGATTTGGGACAGGGGAGGGAAGAGCCCGATTTCCTTGGGGTAGGAAGCAGGAGACTGGGGGTGTGAAGCACGAAGGCATCTCCCACTTTCAGGTCAAAGGGGTGGGGCTGGAGGAGGTGGAAGCACCAGGGTGGTGGCAGGGGAAGGAGGAGAGGGGGACATTAGAAAACTGAGGCTCTGGCCGAAGCAGGTCCTCTAGGGGAAGGTGGGGGATCCTTGTTTTTTATGAGAGAGACGGGAGAGAGTAGCCTTAAAGACCGCCCTGAGGGTGGAAATGGAAGCCCTAAACCAAGGCGGAAGGCTGGGGAATTGGGGCCTATACATAGTGAGGAGGACCTAGTCTTCTCTGTGGTCACATCCCAAGAGCCAGGATTCCCTCCCTGCATCCTTCCCTCCCTCAATCCTGGGAGATGCTGGCTGACAGCCCGCCCTCCTCCCAAACCCAGCTCCTTGTCACTTCAGAAAATCAGAAATAAGCCTTAGTGATTAGAGGGAGACGCGAGTGAGATGGGGCTTAGAGGCCCAGGCTCAGGGAGGTGTTAAGAGGCGAGTGGGACTCAGAGTATTAGGGGGGCAGAGCTAATAGCTTCTCTGGATGCCCCTCCCCCCAGGACTGTAGTACTCAGGGGAGGAGGGGAAGGGAGAGGGGGAAGGGGAGGGATGAGAAGATATGGGGAAGAGACTGGAAAGAAGATGTGGAAGAAGAGAAGGAGGCAGGGAAAGAGAAGAGCTGAAGGAGGGAGAGGGGAAGGTGGCAGTAGAATGGAGAAGGAGGGAGTGAGACTAAAGTCAAGGTGAAGAGAAAAAGTAGGTGAGGTGTGAAAAGTACAAATTAAACAAGATCTTTATTTGATTGAGAAAAAAAATAAATGTTACAAAGCTAATACCCAGTGTTGATAAGAGTAGGGACATGGACACTTGGGGCACGCACCAGCACAACCTTGGAGGGTCTGGAGGTGGAGGGCATTTGGGCAATAATCATCAGAATTTTAAAGATTTTATTTATTTATTTATTTATTTATTTATGCATTTGACAGAGACACAGTGAGAGAGGGAACACAAGCAGAGGGAGAGGGAGAAGCAGGCTTCCCACCAAGCAGGGTGACCTGAAGGCAGACGCTCAAAGACTGAACCACCCAGGGACCCCAATCATCAGAATTTTAAGAGGCCAACTGATTGCACATCTGAGCATCTGTGCCACAGCCACCCTGGCCCGTGTGCCTGGGAGCACAAGGACAGAGACAGTCGCTGCCAGGATGTGGGGCACTGAGCAAGGACCAGCCACATACATTATGGCACAGCCTTCCCACAGAAGACTAGGTCCACGGGAAGAAGGAGGAGCTAGATCTGAAACTGGGCTTGCATGCTGGTGAGCCACTAGACTAAGTCATTAAACAATAGAAATAGTAGGGTTCCAAATGTTTTTTTTTTTTAAAAGCACTTAAAACTATATGGGAGATGTGTGTGTATAAATATATGCAATCGAATATCTGGAAGAAAGGAGAGCCCTAATTACTGTCAGGGGCATATATGGGGTAGGCATGGGGGAGCATTTAGTTTTTCCACTTTGTATTCTTTTGCTTTATGTTTCTATAAGATTTTTTTTTTATTATTTGATAGAGTGAGAGAGAGAGCACAAGCCGGAGGAGCAGCAGGCAGAAGGAGAAGCAGGCTCCCCACTGAGCAAGGAGCCCCATGCCAGACTCAATCATGAACCTGAGCCAAAGGCAGACACTTAACCGACTGAGCCACCCAGGCAACCCTGCATTATGGTTTTAGAATGAGTTGTTTTTTTTTTCCTCGAACCATGTATTAGTATGTACACTTAAAAATAGTGATTTTCTAGGAGGGGTGAGGAAGGAAAGGCTGGCAGGAGGAAGGAAGGAAAGAAGGTGGTCAGGGCCAGAGGGAGAGCAGTGGAAAGCAGGCTGGCCCCAAGCGGGAATAGTGAATCATGGTGGGGGGAGGGGTGTTTTCCCTCCAGGAAGGTGGGTACTTCCCAACCAGGTAGCACCCCAAAGTGCCCAAACACATTCCTTACCCCTGTCCCCACCACAGAAAATCTGGCTGAGGCCTGAGTAATTGAAGGCTAATTGGGTTTTAGGCTTGTTAATACTCCCGAGGATGTTTGCAAGAAGGAGAGCCAGTCGGATAAATGACTCCCTGTGGGACTCTGGTGTGGGAAGAAACACTGAGGAGAAAGGGAGCAGGAGGCAGAGTTTTTCAGCTCACTCCAGAGAGGTGTGGGAGGGTGTACTGTGCCCAGTGAAAGCTGAGGAGCCCTTGGACTTCCTGGGGCAGGGGAAGTGGAGGGAGAAGCCGGTCCAGGGAAGTTCAGGCCCTCCTCCGGGCAGGATTCTGATACGCAGCAGTGGGGACTGGCCATCCCAGCCAGAACCCTAGGCACTGCAGCAGGGGGGTTCCTGTCTCCAAAGGGAGGGAGAAGATAAGTCGAGCTACCTGTGATAGGCAAGGGGGAAACACTGGCGATTCTGCCCATCCCCAGGAGCATATTATTTGTCTCACAAGGAGATGGGGGCCCTCTCAGAACTAGATCTTGAGCTGTGCTGAAGGGCATCCCATGACCCAGGCCCTTTATACCTTCTGAAGCCTCCTGTACCTCCAGGCCTGCCTCACAGCCCTCTCTCCCACACTCACCACCACTGCATCCTGCTCCAGAGCCTTCCAGCAAGGAGACAGCTTGCCTGCTGGGCTGGCCCATCTCTATGTCTCCCCATTCTCTGACCTGTGGACATCATTGGCTTCTGACTGTTGAGCCTTTTGAAGGCTCCTGACTCTAGCATAAATGTGTGGCGGCAGGGACAGACCAAAAGAAGGTGGCCTCTTTAGGTCTCCCTGAAGAGACCAGCTGAGGCCAGAGGAGCCCCCAGTAAGGGCAGCCAGGCCCAGGCAGCTAAGGAATAGAGAGGGAGACTCTTAGAGAACATGAAAAGGTTGTGTTTTGCAAAGTTACAGCTTGAGGGGAGCTCCGTGTACTATTTGGGAGCTGGAAATCCCGACTCTGGAGGAACCCACGGTGAGGCCCTCCCCCCACCATAATCCCCACCCTCCATAATCCCCTTCTCCTCTCCAGGGGTCAGAAATACAGGATGTGCTTTTAAAGGATCAGCTGCACATTTGTTTCCTCCTCCTCCTCCTCCTTCTCCTTCGCCTCCTCCTCCCCAGGCCTGACTCGGGGACTCAGGCCCCTGTGACAAGGCAGGGAAACATTTAATGAGTTTGTACCCCTGAGAGTGCAATGACTGACAGCCGCCCCGGGGGTCACCACTCTTCTTGTCCTGGAAGAGGATGGAGCAGCTGCTGGGCTCTGCGTGTGCATGTGAGTACACGCCTGTGCTCACTGGGCATGCGCACCTGGGGCTCTTGCGGAGGGACTGGCCAGGACCACCCTTCCTGGGAACAGAAGCCTCTTTGAGGGTCTGGGGAAAAGGGAAGGACTTGGGGGACTCTTGGGGTCCTTTCCAGGGGTGCCTCTAGCCACAAACCTCCACCCTCGCCCTGGTCTCTTCAGGTTACCCTCCACACACTCCACTTAGGCTGGGCTGGTGGGAGGGAGGCCTGAGGCTGCCCACAGTGGGGTTTGAAGGAATTGGGGGGCATGGTCGATGGGAAGGCCTGAGTCTGCATGGGTAATGAGGCCAGGGACTGGCTTGTCAATAGCATTTAAGTACTTTTCTCCCATTTTCAGGCCAGACTGAATTATTTATTCGTTTCTGGTCAATCGCTGGTAATGTCATTAACATTTGTCCATCAGAGGTAGGGAACAGAGTGGGAGCATTCCCCCGCCACTGACCCCCGCATCCCAAACTGACTCTCAGAGGTCAATCCGTCCAGTTCCAGTTCCCTGACCCTTCTCTCAAGTTACCCTAGGACCAGAATTTCTCAGAGGCCCTGCATCCAGGATGATCTCTATCTGCACATGTCACAGTGTCAAGCCTCACGGAGCTAGGGAGCTGGGGGCCAGGTTGTGGGCGTCCTTCCTATTCTTCTCACGTGTACGTGGGTCATTAACTTAGAAAGTCAGTCTTCCCACATTCAGGCATCACCCCAGCTGGCTGGCCCCTTGGAAGGCAAGCCAGGCCTGGCAAAGGAAGCTGCGGAGGGACAGTGTGGCGGAAGGCCCCGAGAACAGGCCATCTGGGTAGGGTCCTGCCTCTTCTCTTGGTCCACAGCCTTCTCCGCTTCCTCCAACTCAGTACCTCACATGTTGTTCTTCCTTCTTTCCCGCTCAGACCAGGCTCCCAAGTGACCTTGGGAGGCTCACAGGAAGTGACCTGCCTTCTCCTTCAGATTAAACTCTCGGGCCAAGGTTCCTTCTCTTTCCTCAGTCAGCTCTCCAGACAGGGAGCTTGCCTCCTCTTTCAGGCCAAGCCCCCAGGCTGGTCTCCAAGGTAAGACCTCCCTCACCGCTCAGTCCACAGGACTGCCTACACAGTGAAACCAGAGGCCTCTTCCCCCTACCAGGATTCATCCTCAGGGAAGGGACTGCTGGTCCTGGCCTGGCTGAGCTGTGGGCCTCTAAATCAGAAACTCCTAAATTCAAGCCCTTCAGTGACCAACTGAATCTTCCATCCTCAACCTTAGGACTTAAGAAAGCCAGCAAAGGGCAAGACTTCCTAAGAAGATCCGGGGAGAGACCGCACAAAGGGCTCAAAATGGCGGGAACAGGACTGGACAGAGGGAAAGGCCCAACCGTGGTTCAGTGGCAACATGTGCCTCAGCCAGCCCCACGGGAAGCTTGAGGCAAGGGGCCAGAACTAGGACTCCTGCACCAACCAAGCTGCCCCCAGGGAAAGGGCAGAACCTGGGGTGAGGCAACTGAGGACCAGTCCCCACAGAGGAAGCTGACCCCGAGCCACGAGTGGCCACCCCTTGGTAGTGGCCGGAGGAGGCAGGGGGTGGATGGAGTAGCAGGGGTCTCAGCGGCATGGCTCGGTCTGTGGAGATGTAGGTAGTTATAAAAGTCGGGAAAGTGGCTACAAAAGGCAGTTTGGATGGGCATGGCAGGATGAAAGGTCTTGGGGTGACAAAGAGGGCTGGGGTCGTCTGAGAGGACAGGGCAGAGATGGTGCGCGGGAACAGCAGTGGACCCAAAGTTTGGAAGACAGCGGTGGTGAGGGGGTTTCATGCTCCTCCTGCCCAGGCTGGGCCAGGGCTCGAGAGCCGGCCAGGTCCAGGCGGCCAGAGTGGAAGGAAGGCCCCTCCTCAGCACCGTAGGCTCCTCAGTCACTAAGCAGGATTAGCCTCCTCTTCCTCAGGAGGAGGGGCTCGGCTCCTGCCTCAGCTACCAGCTCTGGCCCTAATCCCCCTCGCTTTCTAATCCACCCACGACTTTCTTAGGCATTAACGCTGGGCTCTCAGCTCCCTAAGCGCCACCCTGAAGATGGGAGCCGGGTTCTGAAGGGAATTAGGCCAGCCTCAGAGGATGGTGTTGCAGACAACTGGAGGGAGGCCGAGAACAGCTCCCCACTCCAGCCTCTCCCCCTCTGCAGCCCACCCCCTACCCCCGACCCCACCCCCAATCAGGGTCCAGAGCTTCCCAGGGGTCTCTGCCAGCTCACTGCAGGAGCCAGGCAAGGATGGGGGTTGGAGAAGGTCTGAAGAGAAAGTGAGCCCAGAGGTGGAGTCAGACAAGGACGTGAGGGTCACTCAGCCTGGTGAGGGCAAAACGATAGGAGAGTTCGGGACGCTAGGTGCCACGAGAGAGACCGAAAGGGTAAACCAAGGTCAGATTGTGTAGGGCCTTGGATGCCAGCTGAGGAACGTGGACTTTACCTTGGGAGGAGTAAGGAGTCATGGTAAGAACATGGTGGGATTCAGGGCCACTGGTTTGATGCCTGTAAAGGACTGGTTTGGGTGGGGGGACAGAGACTGAGAGTGAGGAGGCTGTGATGCCAGCAACAGGCAATGAGACCCAGTGAGGACACCCAGCCAAGGTGCCCCAGCTTCAGCGCATAGTCCAGCTAGACAGCGCAGCACTCCACGTGGTGGCACAGACAGGTGCGTTTCTGGGGGACAGTGACCCGGGGCTGCCCCAGAGGCTGGGTGGAGCAACAGCCCATGGGCTGTTGGACGCCCCCTTGCAGGGCCTCTTCCTAACCACTATTCCAATCACTGGAAACAGGTTGCCTTGGCTCGGCTACAGCACAGGCCCGGAGTGGCCTGCTGGGCAGGCCCTTCACCCGCCCCAGGACACCTCCCTTTAGGGCTAAGTTATCTGCAGATATTTTGGGGCGGTGATGAGTATTCATTAAACCAACTACATACTAAAATTCTTCTCACCTCACCCCTCAGGCTGGGCAGCTGTTGTTTGCCCATTTTTTGACAGGCGAGAAAAATGAGGCTCCAAGGAAGTCACTTTTCCTAGACCCGCACAGCTAGCGACAGCGCTGAAACCAGGAAAGCAGAGAGGGCGGGATGACCACGCGCTGTCCCAGAAGGCAAAGCAGTGCAGTGGTTGCAGGTGTAACTAGTGACGTCTGATGTGTTGGGGTCACATCCACATCCCGAGTGCTAACTGGGCAGCCTTCTGGAGTTTCTCCTTGGTCAGTGGATTAATATTGCCAAATCCCAGGATGCCTATAGTGAAGGCGGGAGAGGGGGAGACCAGGGGGGCAGTGGATAGGAATACACACGTGCGCAGTTCCAGTGGGAACCCAGGCGGGGGGGGGGGTGCACATGGCTGCTGCCGTTGCTGCCCAAGGCCACTGGACGGACAGACAGAGAGGCAGATGCTGCTTGCCAGGTCTGTTGGCTTCTTGGATGCACCTTCCCAGAGGTAGGAGCAAGCAGCTGGGGTCCCCAGCCTCATCGAGGCGGGTGAGGCCACAGGGCAGGCAAGTCGGGGTGTTGAGCAGGTGGGGGGATGTTAAAAGGCTGGGAGGTTCATCAGGGCAGGTTGGGTAGGCCCTCCCGGCAGGCCCCTCTCATTGGGCCCTGCTAATGAGCTTCCACTGGATTATCCGCTCCCACCTCCGCTCCGTTTACTCTGTCAAATCGAGTTTGCATTTTAAATGGGAATTTGACAAGACGGGCAATTTGTCTGCTGACGAGGTTAATAGGTGTTAGCCCAGCAGACTGAGGAGGGAGAACCTGTGCCCCGGCTCCGCCTGGCCTCGGCCCAGATCAATGACCTTGGCTGCGGCTCCTCCCTCCATTGTAGCCCCTCTGGGCCTCCTGGTGGCTAGAGGCTGTCCCTAGCTGTCTGGCTCACCACCTCCAGGCAGTCTTCCCAAAAGCACCAGCACCATGCCCTGGGCCACACCCACTGCTCAGGCTGGTGACATTCCCCTCCTCCTAGAGGGAGGCAGGGCTCTGAGACGCTGGGCCACCTCACCCACTCTGAGACTAAGAACCACCCGTCTCAGACCCAGGTGCCCAGGGCAGGGCCAGGTTTTCCCTCATAGTTGGGCTCCAGGAGGCTGGGCAGTGTCGCCTCCTTCTTGCTCCCCCTCCCACGGCCCAGGAGATGGAGCCAGGAGAGCTGGAATGGCCACATCCTGAGTGCTGGGATATGGACTGGTCGGCAAGGAAAGCTTTCAAAATCATCGCCTCCAAGCTTGGGACCCCATCTAGACCGAGCCCCAGTGCAGGGGGCTCACAGGGGCACTGAGGAACCCTGCTGAGACTTCCTGGTGGGGCCCAAGTTGACCTCCCTGACATGGTACCCTTCCTTGAGCCACGTCCTTCAAGGGTGAGCCAGAGCCCTGGTCACTGGGACCCCAGCCCCAGCCAAGAACAGCACCAGGCCAGGCAGGGTGGGCTCGGGCTGGGGAAGAAGATGCCCCCGCTTCCCCTCCTCCTGAGGGCCCAGCGCCCTTCCCCGCCCCAGCTAATGTTCCACAATTACCTCCTAAGTGCCCAGACAAATGTGGCTGCTGGGGAAAGTGACACGGGCTCCAGGTGATGGATTCGTGCCATCGGGGAGCCGGGCGGAGTGGGCCCCGAGCGGGGGGGCAACACTAATATTGTATCAGCGTCGGCGCTGGCGCCACGAGCCGGTGATGAATATGTGTCACTTTACACGGCGCACACTCGGGGGCCTGGCTGTGCAGGCATGGAAAATAGAGTGTCTGGGATTAATGATATTGAAAATGATAGAGAGCAGATTGGAAATGGCTTCGCCCGCCCGACCCGCGGAGATGGAAACGTACCTCACAGCTATCCACCCGGCCGGCCCCCACCTGCCCTCCCCGCCCTGCACTGAGGCCCACGAGGCGCCCTAAGGACCCCGCATCGTGTTCCCACCGGCAGCTTCTTGGATGGCACATGGTGGGGGGTGGGGTGGGTGGGAGACACACCTGTGAGCAGAGACACAGGACATCAAGGAAATCACGGCTTCTGACTGACCTTTGACCTGGATCCCAGCAGAGCCTGACCCCAGTCACCCAGTGAAGCTTGACCTTGGCCACAGACCAAGTCTTGACCCCACTTCCAGCTGAATCCTGCCTCTGGCCACAGACTGAGTCTGCTGGAGCCTGAGCCTCTCACCAGACCATGAGAGCTGAGGCAGTGGGGCCGGGGAGGCGAGGAATGAGGTGGGAATGCACGGGTCACTCAGCCTAGTGCCTCCTGGGCTAGAGAGCAGCTCAGAGCCAGGTCTGTTACCCCACAGTGTGGACTCCTGAGTCAGTAAGCGAGGGAACAGGTGCCTTCCCTACTGATGTCATTTTAGTGCTTAATTATTTTGGTAATTACCCACAAATGCATACAATAGGTATGGGTGTTTATGGTACCTCTGTTTACAAATACAGCCGCAGGGTTGTGTCTAGTGTGTGCGGGAATGTGCATGCCTTGGTGTGTTCAGACATCTGGGGGAGATTCTGTGAGTGTGGCTTGTCTTAGGCCACTCCGTAGGGGTGTGAGGAGGTCTGTGGCGAGTGTGTGTGTGTGTGTGTGTGTGTGTCTGTGAAGGTGTGTGTACGGTGACCCACAGATGGAGAGGAACTGGTGTGTGGGCTCTAGTAGAGGGAGACCCCTCAGTGAGGCCTGACCCTGTTTACAGGTGAAATTCCCACCATCAAGGCAAGATGCCTCTCCCTGTTGGAATGGAATCTAGTACACTGGGATTTCAGATCTGCCAGGCAGACAGCAAACCTGAGACTGCCAGCCTGGCCTCAGCATCCATACCAACATCCATCCTGACATCCATCCCGACCCAAACCAAGGCGAGGAGGAGGCGTCTACAGCAACACCATCCGTTCATTCACTCACTGGGCTCATCCTGTGATACTTACTGTCTTTGAGGAATAGGACAAACATGGTTGTGACTTCAATGCCAGGTCCAGCCACCAGAGGAAATAGACACGAAATGAGTGAACAGACAAGTAAACAAATAGTGACGTGATGTAAAAAGTGCCACAAAATAAATAATCAGAAGGCCACGATAGAGTTAATGGGCTGATCCACCATCAGATGGGGCGGTCAGGGTTGGCTCCCCCAAGCTGAGGGGTGAGCACGACAGCGAGTGTGCAGTCTGGACTCTGTCAGGAGGGCAGGAGGGCGAGGTCAGGGGAGCAGCGGGAGGGGGCGGCCCCAGGACAGACTGGGCCTCTGAAACCAGGCTGAGGGAGGAGACTAGGTTTTGCTGCCAGTGGGGTGTAGAGCCATCAGAGGGTTGGTCCAAGAGAGTGACATGGTCATGTCTGCATTTTTAAAAGAAATTAGAGGGGTACCTGTGTGGCTCAGTTGGTTTAGGGTCTGCCTTCGGCTCAGGTCATGATTCCTCTCCTGCTCCTCTCTCTCTCAAATAAATAAATAATATTTTTAAAAAAGAAAAAAAGAAAAGAAATTAGAGGTGTTAAGAGTCCAAGCAGGAAAACTTCCAGGGTGGGGGGTGTTCTGGTAGCAGCCCTGGGCCTGAGGTCCGCATCCTTCCACTACCAGTAGCTCCCACACAAGCCATCATTACAAGAAGCAACAGCAGGAGCTCCAACTGGTGCTTCACGGAGTCCCTCCTGGCAGCGTCAGGGTCCCTTGTGTTCCCTGTCCACAGTCTCCCCAGTCCTGCCACACCAGCCCTACCTGGACCCTTCCTCTGCCTCACTCTCCAACCTATGGGGTCTCCTGGACATGCCTGCTCCCCCAGACCGGTCGCCTGAGTCTTCCCAGGTTTGTTCTCACCCCAAGAACCAGTCCTGAGATGGCTAAGAGCTCTTATGAAGCCACGAGTGGAGGAGGGGGCTTCACACTGGTGGCAAGAAGCCAGGTCCTAGAGACAGCCTCCCTCTCCCCCCAACCTCACTCAGATTCTTGAGGGAGAGGCCCAGCTTACCCTGAGTTGTGGGAACTCTTAACACCGCCCCCCTTCCTGCTAATGTGTCCTTTAAGGTCTAGTGCACTGTAAGGCAGGGGGCTCACCTCCCTGTCTGTCTGTCCCCTTGGCCATGTGCCACTGAAGAAGGAGTCCCAGGTGTCTGGTTCACCACCAGCACAATACTGACACACTGAGAGGCCTGTGGGGAGTGTGTGGAAGGAAGGATTTGCAGTAAGTCCCACCAGGTGGTGGGCAGAACTGGGTGACCAGACTCCACCCCCAGACTCAGCACCGGCCCCTCCTGCCCTGGCACCCAGGGCTCCTGACAGGCAGGCACCTCAGTTGGCAGGGGCTTTTGTATTTGGAGGAAGTGGGAAGAGGGGGCTGTTACTCTCTCCCTCTCGGCTTCCATCTTCTGTCTTCCACTTGCTGCCTTCTCTCTCATCTCTCTCAATCTCTCTTCATGTCTCTCCCTGCTCCTTCCTCTCCCTCCTTCCCTGCCTCTCTCTCCCTGAGTCATTTGTGGAGCAGAGATGGCCTAGCCCATCTGGGAGCGAGCGCACGGCCCGGTGACGGAGGCGCAGGTAATAGCCGAGTGGAGGAGAGAGACGGGGAAATTTATGACATTGAAAATGACTGAGAGAGAGTGTGTGTGTGCGTGTGGCAGAAGGAGCAGGAGAGGGTGGAGAGGGAGAGGGAGGGAGCTCTGGCGCTGGCTGGCTCTCTCACACACTCACTCCACACACTCACTCCCAGCCCTACCCGCCCCCACCCCCTCCTGCCAACCTTGTGGAGAGGAGAGGACACGGGAGATTGGGCTGCCCGCCCAGAGAAAGAAAGACCCACAGACAGACAGACAGTTGGTAGGATACAGAGGGCATATGGGAGGAGGGGAAGAAGAGCAGGTGAGAGGAGACAGATGAAGGCTGAGAACCACTGGGCGGAGGTGACCTGAGTCTGGCTGTGGGGTCTGCTTGTCTCAGTCCTGGCTCTGGTCTGAGGGGAGGGGAGGGGCGGGGCCTCCTTTTGGCATGTGGTCACAGGGAGTCTGGAATCTGAGCCAGAGATTGTCTAAGTGATGATGCTCAGAAATGGCCAGAACATGCTTCTGGTTACATGGCACATGTCCTGCCTCCCAGTAGGGCTACATCCCGGAAGGTGCTGGTGTGTGCAGAGCCAAGAAGAGCCAAGAAGTAGGTGGACTAGATCGTGTAACCATGCCCAACAACTCTTCCCTCTGCACCCTGGGAGGCAGGCGAATGGCCAGAATGACCTCCCCACATCCTCTTGCAGTCAGAAGAGAATCTGTTTCCTTGGGGTGCTAAGCCCATAATCCCCCCTGCTCTAGCCACCCCTAGACCACCCAGGATGTTACTGAAGACAAGAGTAATTAGATGTCCTTGAGAGAACTAAGCCCCCACCCTTACCTGTGGCTACCCCAGACCCAGCAGGCCATACTCCACCCACCCCCGCTTCAGCCCCATTCTGCTACCTCTTGGCCCTAATGCTACCGAGTCCCCTCCTAGTCACTATGTCTTAACCCAGCATTTTGTTCTCAGCTCACATTCCTTCCTCCTCTGGGTCTAAGTTTCCCCATCTATAAAATGGGGTTACTAACACCTACCTGTGCCGGTTCTCCTTGGGTCAGTTCTCAGGATAGACTCTGGTCTGCCTGAGTCTTGAGATTCTTCTCCATTGGAGGATGTGGGTCATCTTAACTCCCCAGGAGCTCTCAGCAGTTCTGGCTGACTTTGTGGGTGAAGGTGGAAGAAACAGGACTCCCCAGCATCCCTACATACGTACACACACACACACACACACACACACACACAGAGCCATCTCCCAAGGAAACTGATATATCAGGTTCTCAAAGGGCAGAACCCTCCATGCCCAGACAGGAGGCTGAGCCTAGAGAAGGTGGAGCGTTGCCCCAGTCATAAGCTTCCAGAAGATCTGAGCCAGGCCCTGGGCTACTAGCCCAGACCATGAGCCAGGCCCCTTGTCCTGCCAAATGTGGACAGAACAGGCAGCTTAGGCCTCTGAGACACCTTGCCCCCACTCCCAGCAGCTTGACTGTGAACAGGTGCCCAAGGTCACTTTCCAGTCCACAGCTCTGCCTCCTTCTCCCTGCCTGCCTTCCACTGAGGCCCCATCCCTCTCCTCTCTTCTCCTTCGTCCCCTGCTCTGTAGCTCTCCCTGAAAAAATTTCTTGGATTAACCCCTCCTAGCCCAGGCATCTGAAGAGGTGGCAGATAGAGTGGAGGAATTGAAACCACAAGCTTTAGGGCCAAAAAGGCCCACATCACGGCTCTGCCCCTTGGGTAGGTGACCTTGGGCTCTTCATTTAATGTTTCTGAACCTTATTTCTTCATCTGGCAAATGGAACTGTAAAGGTCTGGCTCCAGGACTCCATGGCCACCCAAGTGAGAATCAATGAAATCATGGATGTAAAGTGCCACACATAGAGGAGGGCCTCAGCCAAGACCAAGGCTCTGGCAGCTGGCCCTGGTGCCACATCTATTTCCTAGCTATCTGCTGCACTTGGGGGGTTGAGGGTGTGAGTTCAGGGTAGGAAGAGGAAGAAGAGATGGCAGCCGCTTCAAAAGATTCTTGCTGGGGCGCCTGGGTGGCTCAGTGGGTTGAGCCTCTGCCTTCGGCTCGGGTCACGATCTTGGGGGCCTGGGATCAAGCCCCACATCGGGCTATCTGCTCAGCGGGGAGCCTGTTTCCTCCTCTCTCTCTGCCTGCCTCTCTGCCTACTTGTGACCTCTCTGCCAAATAAATAAATAAAATATTAAAACAAAAAAAAAGACTCTTGCTCACTGAAAAGAGACAGAGCCAGAACTACGGTGGGAGAGGCAGGTGAGCCCTGAGAGGCACTTCCCTATTCCAAGAACCAGGGGAAGCCACATTTCAAAAGGCTCGTCCAGTCCGTTCCAAGGCCCATATCCTCATCCTAGAGGCAGCTCCAGGCAGCAGCAGCCACTGTCTGGGGAGCAGTGGGGGAGGTGAAGAGTTCACTGGGCCCGTGGGCTGCGCTGGCCTCGGGCCTCCCACCCAGCCCCCTTGCCCTGGCCCGGCCCACTGTGGCCACATAAAAGGTGACGGATGGTTAATGGGGGAGATAACGGGATTCATAAGGGAAATTTATCGGTCACTCTGGTGGTATAAATATGTTTACAGCAGACCAAGGGGAAATGAAGAAGCCCCAATAAATCATTGTGAAGCCACCAGCCACTAATAGGCGAGCAGTCGCGGGAACCCCGGCATTGGTGCCTGTAGACACCCCCACTGACTGCCCGCTAATGGCACGGCAGGGCTGCAGCCTTGTCAGGCCAGACGCCCAGCCCATGCCATGTGGGGCACAGGAAGCCACAGGCTGCCTCTGCTGGACCTGAGTTCCTCTGCCCACCATGCCACCATCCCTTCAGTAGACCTGGGCTCATTCAGACTGGAAGGGCTGAGAGAAAGGGTAGGGGACACACTGGGCCTAGTCTGGGAGGTCCTGCAGCATACCAGTTAAGAAAGCTCCTGAGTCAGACCTGGCTTCGACCCTTGAGGCTCTCGCTTCCCAATCCCGGCCTCTCTTCCTATTTCCCTTCCTGCAAAGTGAAAGTGGTTGGGAGGAAGATAGGGAGAATCCACGGAGCACAGCCCTTGGTACCTTGTAAGCCTCAATAAATAGTAGCCACTCTGATTCTCTACTTTCCCTTCTGGGAAAGTGCTGTGCACCTGTGAGAATGTTCTTAGAAAGTGGGTAGCACTGTCCCCATGTTCTAGATTAAGGAACTCGAAGCTCAGAAGTCAAAGGGCTTGACCCAGGTCACACAGCTAGAAGAAAAAGGCTTTATTTGATACTCCCAGCTCAGACTCTTCCCTCTGGCCCAGTTTAGACCCTGCTCCTTCTTCAGAGTTCCTGGGGGTTCCCTGTCCCCACCCCTTCCAGGAGAGGCCTACAATTCCAGGGACCTGGAATTAGAACCCTGGGAGCTCTGGCAGCATCCTGCTGGTGCTGGGGAGCTAGGCCTCAGTTCCCTCCATCCCACCCACCACTAGCCTTGGTGTCCCCCTTCCCCTGCATAGCAAGGGCTGGACTCACCCCAGCACTGGGGTGGCTGGGAGCTTTCCACGTGATCTGTAGAGAGTGCTTTACACTCAGTCTTGCCCTCCAAACTCTGAGCCTTGATCACAGCCTCAGTTCAACCCACGGTCCCCAGCTCCCCTCACTCCCGCATTCACTCATTCAGCAAATAACTTAGGTAGCTCTGCCCTTGCCACACTCAGGGTCAGGTGGGGAAGAAAGGCCTGGATCATGGAATAGCATGGGGTGTGCGTGGGGCTGAGGCAGGCACAGGGGTCAAAGTGAGCAGGAGTCCAGGAGGGTCAACAGGACTTCCAGGTCACACCGAGGCTGGTTTCACCACCGTCACTCCATGCTGGGGCTCTGCAGACACCTCCAAGTCGGACTCTATCCTCACTCACACCGCGCCCGTTCCTCACCTGTCCCCCCTCTTCTCCTGATCACACTGGCCGGCTCACCTCCACTCTGGACAATGCCACAGCCTGCTCCCCAGTTTCCTGCCAAAATTATGCTCCCCACCTTTCCCCCGGGGTTGCAGCCAGCAGTGCAGTCTCCCCAGCCCTGGAGGGCTACGGTCCCCACATAGACTGGGGGAGTGAAAACGGCCTTTGAGGTCCTGCCGTGCCCCCCCCTCCAACCTCCCCTCATCTCTGACTCTCGGTAGAAGAGGGACCCAAGCTGCCTTTGCCTTGTCTGAGTCTCTGCGTGTTTCTTCAGACCTCTGCCTCTCCTTCCCCTCCCAGTTCCGATCTCTCCCGGTCTCTGCGGGTCTCTGGCCCTCTCCTTCTCCCAGTCTCTCTCCCCGTGGCTCTCTCCCTGCCGGTTTCTGGCTCCATCTCTCCCCGCCTATCCCTCCCGAGGCCGGGCGGGGGAAATCGCTCCGTAAATAGGCGGATGGCCCCGGGCGCTCCGGGCGCAGACACTCGTTTTTAGAGCCGGTAATTGACTCCTTTCAGTTGATAATTCATGGCTTGCATATGCGCTTTAATGCGGGCGCCCGGGGAGGCGCGGCGGGCGGGGCGGCCAGAGCGCCGGGCAGGCGGCGAAGCGGTCGGTGAAGGAGCCGGACTCTGTTGGCCGGGGTACGGGAGAGGAGGGGGCGCCTCTGCGGGGGTCTGTGGGCCCCGGCCACCCGACACAGCTCCGGGTGACGGAATTGGAGTGCGATGGGTTAGGTGGAGAGGCCGGCGGTCCCTGGGCAGGTGGGACGATGCAGGGCTGGCTGGCAGAGCCTTCCAAATGAAGAGGGGAGCTGGGAGACGCACGGATCTCCCCTTTCCCTGTGCAACCACTGAGGAAACAGGGGCCTGGAAAGAGGATAGCTCTTACCTGCATGCCACAGCACAGAAACAAGACCAGAACTCAAGGCACCCCCT
The DNA here is from genome assembly GCF_902655055.1 of Lutra lutra. Classification (NCBI taxonomy): domain Eukaryota; kingdom Metazoa; phylum Chordata; class Mammalia; order Carnivora; family Mustelidae; genus Lutra; species Lutra lutra. The sequence goes on from NC_062281.1 coordinate 161,060,699, forward strand.
TTCCCTTCCCCTTCCCAAAGGGTCCTAGCAGGGGGCTCAGGGCCAGCCTTTGTAGACACCCCCTCCTCTTTCCCAGCTAAATTCCTCCCCTGGAGTGACGGCCACCCTACTGCTCTAAGGCTCCTCCAGGAGGAGCTGGCTTTTCCTGGTGAGCTCTGGACATCCTGCGACTGACTCCTAGGCTGGGGAGGAGACCTTGAGTCCTCTCCCACCTGGCTGTCACTGTCCGTGGATCTGTCTCATCCTGTGGCTGTGCCTGATGTAATCACTTCCATCTCACAGAAGAAGCAGGCTCAAAGTAGCTGGGAGACTTCCCCAGCGCCCCAGAGGAGGCTGAGCCAGAAGCTGGACCTCGCAGGTGTGCCTTCTACAGTGGAAGTAGCAGCCACGGGAAGGGGAGAAGGAGGCGAGGCCCTGACCCCGGACATCCCATCCGCACCCACTCACGGCCTCAGCCACTAAGACAAAGGGCGCTGAGGAAGCCAATGACTTGCCCACAGTCGCACAGACCAGGGGCTGATTTCAGCTGAAGATGGTGCTGGTATGTTACAGGCCAGAGCTGGAGCTGGAGCTGGGGAGGAAGGCAGTTGTTGACCCCAATTTCAGCTCAGGAGAAACAAGAGAAAGCCCAGCCTGGAGGGAAATCCGGCCTGAGGCTGGGCTTCCCATTAACTGGGCCTGCTTGGGCTGGTATCTGCCACTCTTTCCCTAGGCTCATTTCAGACAAGAATAGAAGTCTGCCCCCTATCTCTTATAATCTACTAATGTTTAAACGGCCAGCTTATTCCTATGCCCCCCAATCTCGATCTCCCCGCCTCTAGTTTTCCCATCTGTGTTTAGACTGGGAAAAGACCTGGAGACAGTGCATCTGAAAGCTGAAAGCAAGGTCCCTGCAGGGCTGTGTAAAGCTCAATGCTGCCCCCTGGTGCCCAAACTGTTTGCAGCCTGTTGGAGTGAAGGAGGTGCAGAACTCACTTGAGGTAGAAAAATACCTCCGCACCCCAACCCCTTCCCCCTCCCCGCCCCCAACCATTTTCTCCCAGCCTCTTAGACCTCCCTCTTATGGGGGAGAGAGGACAGAGCAGAAGCTCTGCTAGCCCTGTGTGAGGAGAAACCATGAATCTCTTTCTCCAGCAGGGATCTCAGACTCAGTGGTAGAGCCTACAAGAGGCAGAGGCCCCAGTGAGGTCAGCAATGACCCTGTCTCATGCGCACCTGGACATCCCAGATGGTTCCTTCTGTGGTAGGTGGACTCGGGGCTTCCCTCCTCGTGCAATTCCTTCTTAGCTAAACCTCTCCGGTCTTTTTCTGCCTGAAATTCCATCATTTGTGTTCAGAGGAGGTACTCAACAAATGTAGGATGGATGGCCATACAAATGGCTGGAAGGAAGGGTGAAATCTATTCCTCCGCATTGAGGTTTTATCTCCAGAAAGTCTCTGCTATCAAGCACAGAGAGGAAGGAGTCCATTAGTTTGCCGAGCTTCCTGGAAATAGTACTGTAAGAGGAGTGAGAGACAGAAAGGGTAAGTTTTAATGGGGAAGGACCTCGAGAGAGTTCCTGAAGGGAAAGTCATGGGAGAGTTGGAGGGATCAAAGAAGGCTTCCTGAAGGAAGTGGCATTTGATGCAGGGCCCCAAGGACAAAGAAGCAGTGAAGGCATTTGGGTGGAGGGAACAGTGTGGCAGAGTTACGGAGGCAGAAGTGCGAAGTGGGCTCTTGGCGGCAGCAAGGCTCCGGGTTGAGGGAACAGAGGGAGGTTACACTGTGGTGGAGCCCTAGCAGAGGAGGTTGGGGAGGACCTTAGGAGCTGCTGAGTGTCAAACCAAGAAAGGCGCTTTGCAGGGTAAGCACTGGATTATGAGCTTGGGTCTGCATCCCAACCCAGGATCTATTCTCACCGGTTTCACTCCCTTGGACCCGCTCTTTGGAATTTTCTTTAGGGGGCAGTGGGAGCCATGGCAAGTTCTTGATCAGGGAAGTGCTTAGAAGTCACAGGTCACAGAACAGTCAAGTTGACAGGTACGATGGACCTCATCTAATCTAACCCTTTCAATCTGTAGATGAGAAAGCCGAAGTCCAGAAAGGCGAAGTAACTTGCCCAGTGTCACACAGCAAGCCGGGGCAGAGCCAGGACTTGGACCCGGGTCACCAGACTCTCTGTTTGGGGCTCTTTCCCCTCTGCTGCAATCTGGGATATCATCTGGGGGCACTGAGCTGGAGGCAGAAGTCCACCAGGAAGCTACAGCCCCACCTAGAGCAGAGATCACAAAGCCGACCAGTCAGAAATGTTTATTGAGCCCTCACCCTGTGCCCCATCTTGGGCCAATCTGAGGAGTCCGTGTATTGAATACCCACACAGAAGGACAACAAAGCAAAAGAATCTGGTGGGCTTCTGGGAGGAGGAAACACACAGCAGATAGAGTATTCATGAGAAGGGGCATTGAGAGCAGACTTGGATGAGGATGTAGGAAGGCCTCCGGGAGGAGTAGCCCATCACTCGGGTTCCCTGTGGTTCTTGGCCAAGGTCTCCACCTCCTTCATGAACCGGAGACACAGCTCTTCTTCCCATGGCAAAGCAACGCACTGCACAGCCACTGGAAGTCCTATGGATCCTTGTACTGCCTGCCCAGAGAGAAGGTAGATGGACTTAAGAGCCTGCTTTCCACTCTCAGGCCCATGCCCCGCCTCCTTCACCACTCATAGGCATTATTAGTTCAAACATCTCATCCCCAATCTATATTAAGAGAGAGATATCCTGGATCTCAGATCCCAGCCTTCCTCAGCTCTCAGTGAAACCTGAAAAAACTATTCTGACTTTGTCTATCTCTAATTCTCCAGGGTTAAGATGTAAAATTTGCTCCTTGTGCAGAGAGCCGACTACAATTATGAAATAAAAAAACGAGTGTCCACCCAGTGTTCTCAGCAAAGGAATAAAGAATATGCAAATCCTGATCCCAAGCCCGGTCATACTTCCGCTGTGAAAAAGGTACCCTGACCCCAAACACAGACTCAGGAACGTGGGGACTGAACCTGAGTCCCGGCTATGAAATCCAAAGGTACTTAGAGGCATTCAGGAATGTTTCCATTGTTTTATGATGATAAGATACAAGCCCTTATTGTCTTCGTCACTGGAGCCAAGTCAACCAGCTTGGAGTACTGGCTCCCTCCACGTGACCTGCCTATGGGGTGTGGCAGCATGGTCGGTCAAGTCTCTTAACCTGTGTGCGCCTCCATTTCCAACTTCATAAAACCTCACAGGACAGTTATGGGATTTAATGATTTAATATATATACAGCACTTTTAAACAGCTCCTGGAACAGAGTAAGAGCTCAAGACACATTAAATAGTATCATTATTGTTATTTTCTCAGAATTCAGGTCAGCAGTTCCACTGGGTGACTCTAGCACTAAAATCAATTTCCAAAAAAGTAAGTTACTTAATGTCTGACTCAGACACACACATACTTTTCAGAGTCAGTCTCTCTCTCTCCCCTTCTCCCTGTCACCCAGGACAAGGTTGTTATTTTAGATCATGCATTAAATATGCACATAAAAATATTTCCTTTTGTGAGCTGCTTCTGAATTAGTAATAAGAAGTATACACTTCCTATTTCCAAAGCCTTATACTGATTGCTTCACTGTTTTTCTTTTTTTTTTTAAGAATTTATTTATTTGTCTAAGAGAGAGAACGCACATGAGAAGGGGGAGCAGCAGGCAGAGAGAGAAGTAGACTCTCTGCCAAGCAAGGAGCCGGATGTGGGACTCAATCCCAGGACTCTGGGATCATGACCTGAGCTGAAGGCAGCCACTTAACCGACTGAGCCACCCAGGCGCCCCATGCTTCACTGCTTTTCAATTGAACCTTTAGGACAACCCTGCGGGGTAGATATTTTAATTCCCATTTTCCTGGCAAAGAAGTTGAGGCTCAGAGAGGAGCAGGATCCAGTCCAGTTCCCTAGTAAGCTCCTAACCAGGGGCATTGGCTCCACTCTTCCTGCCTCTGGGATCAACTTTCCCTAACGGAAGTGTCTAGAAGACCAGTGGTTTTGTATACTCCCGGGGCAAGGACAGAGGCTGACTTGGAGCTCAGAGGGTGTGTCCTCGGAGATGGGGCGAAACCACGGTACAAGCAATAAAGAATAAACACTGGGAATGACTGACCCGACCCCACACCCACTCTCCCTGACCCAGACGGAGGCAAGACTCAGTCCTGGCTTGCGCCCCCCCGGGGGAGAGGCCTTTAGAGAGAAACCGACCTCCCGGAAACATTTGTCAGAAGTATATGGGGCGCCTGGGTGGCTCAGTGGGTTAGGCCGCTGCCTTCGGCTCAGGTAATGATCCCAGGTCCTGGGTTCGAGCCCCGCATCGGGCTTTCTGCTCAGCGGGGAGCCTGCTTCCTCCTCTCTCTCTCTGCCTGCCTCTCTGCCTACTTGTGATTTCTCTCTGTCGAATAAATAAACAAAATCCTTAAAAAAAAAAAAAAAAGTATCTTCGTAGTATCCCTTGTAGAAGACCAGTTCTTCCTCGTCCTGCAGCGTCACAGTGGTGACCGGCACCACGCCAGCGGGGAAGTTGAGGACGTTGTACAGGCTCAAGCTGGAGGAGACATCTGTAGGCAGAGCCAGGCAAGCGCAGATCAGCGGACAAAAGACAGGTAGGGAAGAGTGTTGAGTGAGCGCCCCCTCTGAGGTCATTCTCGGAACTGCAGCCCTCTGGACTCGCAATAGCGCCGCGTTTGGGGCGGGGAATCCACCTGACGGCAGCGGCCTCCTGCTCTCCCCAGAGTGGAGGGAAAGAAAGAATGGTCGCTACTGAAGCCTTCCTCAGTGCCAGGCACTGTGTGGCCTCTCTCCACAGCGGATCCTTGAGTCCTCTCCACCCCTGTGAGGCGGAATTGACTCTTCGTGTGAACAATAAGGAAACCGAGGTGGTGGACCGTTGGCTGGTTTTTCACAGACCACACAGCTGATGACCGCTGAAGCGTGCAGGGAGGGTGACCCTGAGTTAAAAGGCATCTCCTCTACAGCAGCCACCTGTTTGTAGGGAGTGAGTGATGGAGGGAATGAGAAGAAGGAGGGAGAAGTAGGAGTGAGACGGAGGGATGAGAAGTTTGTAGGAAGTGAGAAGACGGCCGGTGATGTCAGCAGAAGCCGCGGGGGCGCAGGACCAGGTGTGGGATGTGCCTTTGGGCAGTCGCTGTGGGGAGACCCAGGGAAGGGGAGTCTAGGCTTGAGGTGGGTTTTCATTCTGCCTTGATAACACCTCTGAGAACTGCACCTGAGCTGGGCAAGGGCGTCATCTCAGGGGGCCTAAGCCAAAGCCACCTTGTGAAGGAGGACAGCAGGAAGCCAGTTAAGAGTGACTGTGTATGCCAAGTGAAAGAAGCCGGACACAAAAGCCCCCTTCCTTCTGATTCCATTTGTGTGAAATCCTAGAAAAGGCAAGACTATAATGACAGAAAGAAGATCAGCGGTTTCGGTTTGCAAGGGAGGTGTGAACTGCAAAGGGCCATCAGGGAAATTTGCTGTATGATAAAAATAGTCTGTATTTTTACTATGGTGGTAGTTACACAGCCAGATGCATTTGTTAAAATTTATCAAATTACACTCTGAAAATTGGTGGGTTTCATGGCATGTGAATTATATTTCAGTAGAGTTCGTTTTCTTCTTTTTTTTTTCCTTTTTTAAGTAAATTCTGTACCCAACATGGGGTTTGAACTCATGACCCTGAGATCCAGAGGCACATGCTCTATTGACTAAGCCAGTCAGGGGACCCTTAGTAAAATTCATTTAAAAAGTGAATGGAAATTGTGAGTGTCTGCTAATAGGTACAGGGCTTCTCTTCTAGAAAATGGAAATGTTCTGGAATTAGATAGTGGTAGTGGTTTCATGGCACTCTAAATATACTCCAAACCACTGAATTGGACACCTTAAAATGGTGAAATTATGTTATCTGAATTTTACCTCAATTTAAGACATTTTTATTTATTTAATTTTTCAAAAGATTTTATATATTTATTTAACAGAGAGAGAGCACAAGCAGGAGGGGAAGCAGGCAGAGGGAGAGGGAGAAGCAGACGCCCCAATGAGCAGGGAGCCCCATGCGGGGCCCAAGCCCAGGACCCTGGGATCATAAGCTGAGCAAAAGGCAGATGCTTAATGACTGAGCCCCAAGAAATTTTTTTTTAAGTAGTGAATGGTGACAGAGGTCAAGGCCAAAGAAGCTGTGGCAGGACTCTGGAGTCCTGGACTCCGGGTCTCAACCCCACCAGGACCCAGGTTCCTCTCACCTAATGTCATGTTAGAATAGCCTGTACAGAAGGCAGGGGCCAGAACTGGCGTCAGCAGTACATCTAGATCCAGGGACCTCCACTTGGCTATGAACTCTTGCTTATATTCCTGCAGGGACAGTGGTGGAGGGAGGGGTAAAACCAGCAGAGGTCACTGTTTGCAGAACAAGGTCAAGCACTACCACGCCCAGTGGCATTAAACCTCAGAAAGAATTCCCAGGCTGTGAGATGCAGATTGAGATACCTGGAGGGAGAGGTGGCCGGGGAGGGTCAGGGCCTTCCCAGGGGCTGAGGTGAAGGGATAGGAAGGGGAGTCTTAGGCTGCAATTATCTGGGAACAATGTATCATCCTAGCCCCAAAGAGATGGACTAAATTAACCTCCAGGTCACCAAGCCTCCCCATCCAGGTATAGCTGGGCCTCCCCTGCAGGCCAGGCCAGAGCTCTGCCCCCACCCCCATCCCCCAATCTGGCCACTCCTGTCACCACCCAGGTCTCTGCTGCCCCTGTTCCAGCGGTCCCTTGAGGTCGCTTCAGGCACACATCACCTCCACAGCTGTGTGATGCTCCCACAGTTTCTTGGGAGTCCTGGGGGAATAAGTAAGAGAAGTCCAAAGATCAGAATGGGAGGACCCCCTTTTATACAAACGGGGACATTTCCATGGAGAGCTAGAGCCTAATCTCCATGTGGGCTGCAAATCAGCTGATGGGCCAGGAATGCCCCTGTGTCTTGTTCACTGCCCAGAACACCTTGCCTGCCCAGTGCTCCCAAGAGTCCACACCCTCTGGTCAATGCCCCACCAGCACCACCAGCAGCCACAGGGACTCACAGGCTCCCCCCAAAGCCACAGTTTCTTCCCCTAACCTGTGAGGTCCCCACTCAGCCCTCAGGCCACTCCAGCCCCAATTCCAACCCTAATCCCAACCCTAACCCAAACCCAATCTCAGCTCAGGCCCAGACTTTACCCCAGCCTAAGCTAATTCGAGTCTGAACTCAGAGATTAACTCCAAATCAAACCCAGCCCCCAAATAGCCCCAATCTCAACCCCGCTCAAAAGCATAAATTTAACCAGTGTCAGACATGACCCTAAAAACCTAATTAGATCCCAAAGCCTAAATAGCCCTTGCCCCCAGTGGACGCCAACTCTAGCCACATGGCCTTTGCTTAATTCCCCCCACCCCTTGGAAGACGCTTGTGAATGTCACTGAGGACACGAGCACTCATCCCACGCCATGAATCTCTTTCATCTTCTGGCTAGCTCGGGGCTCCTAGAGAGGCGGAGAAGAGAGACCTATTCAGAAACCACAGGGCAACACCTGCCTGCCCAGAATCGGGGTCCGGGAAAAGCAACTCTATTCAGCACACTGACATGGAAGCTTCTACTCCTTTCCAGCCTTTAGCCCCCCACCCTCTCTCTAAAACCCCTTCTTCTTTCTGAGATGCACCCCTCTCTCTCTGAAAGCACCCCTCTCCTTTGGACTCCATCAGCCCTTTCAGTTCCTCTTCTCTGAGCCCCCCCCAATCTCTGGGCCCCGTTCTGAGTCCTTCTCCTCTCTGGGCTTCTCCCCTCCGGAATGACTCCCACACTCACTGAAGGTCCACACTCACTATGTACTTCAGGATACAGGCCAAGAAACCCTTGAGTGGGCCTGGCAGACAGAGCAGATTGACAGTTGTCTTTATGCAAGGGTCCACAATGTCCCCCTCACTGAGGAGCCACAGACACGTATCCAGTCAGTTACAGTCTTTCAGCCATCGACCGGCCCTCCTACCTACCCAGCTCCTGCTCCGGAGGGAAGCCATGGAAGGAGGTGAGACCAAAGAAATGCATCTGTTCCCACCAGCACCGCCCCTGGAACACGTGCATCCTGGAGATGGAGCCCAGGTTGCTGACTTCTTGTTTAAGGTCACACAATTAACCAGAGGCATCCCACCAGCACAGGCCCACAGAGCCCCTTCCTAGGGCTCAGGGCACCACCATCCCCGTCCCCAGCCCCACGCCCGACATCTGAGTCCTGACAAACATACAGCTTCTCCAGAAGGGTGGCCCCTGCTTCGCCAAACAGACCTCCCATGAACAGGTGTTGGACAGCATACTCTATACGGGGGATGGAGAAGGGGATGATCTGGGGAGACAGAGACTGAGTCAGGGCCTGGAGTGCTACCCACCCCACCAGGGATTCTCAGCATCCCTCAGGACTTTTTTAAAAATTATTTATTTATTTATTTGACAGAGAGAGAGAGATCACAAGTAGGCATAGCGGCAGGCAGAGGGAGAGGGAGAAGCAGGCTCCCCAAGGGGAGCCTGATGTGGGGCTTGATCCCAGGACCCTGGGATCATCACCTGAGCCAAAGGCAGACACTCAACTGACTGAGCCACCCAGGCGCCCCTACATCCTTCAGGATTTAAAGAGAGGACAGGACATCACCTCTCCTCTCCATCCATCTGAGCCCCTCTGCTGCCATGCCACTCCTTCACCCCCCACGGAGATACCATGGCATTCAAGCAGCCCTCCTTTCCTTCCTGCTTCACTGAGATCCTGTCCCAGACCACATGCTTCATTGAATCTTCACAGCCACCCCATTTGGTAGAAAACTGAGGCTCAGGGGGATTAAGAGACTGGCCCAAGATTGCATAGATCCATGTGTCGCCAACCAGCAATTCTCAAAAGGGAGGCATGACCAGGACAAGCCACTGGTTGTGAGAGGCAGGGGCTGGGGTGGGGTGGGGGGGTGTGCAAGGTGATTTTTGAGGACTGAGATCTCCTCACAGCCATCTGTTGGAGGCAACAGAAACCCAAGCTATAGGAATTATAGGAGTGAGTCCCTGAATCCCCACCCCTGAAGAGGGAAGCTGCAAAATCTTGATGCCTTCCTCACATTGGGGGAGGGGGCCCACTCTGCTCCCACCTGCAGCCCATCAGCTTTCCCCAGGAAGCATAGAGGAAACACGGTGATGTTAGCAGCTCAGACTCAGATATAACTTCCTTTCTCTCCAAGAATGGCCCAGCCCAGCATGCCCACAAGCCTGGCTGCCTACCTGATGTCCTGCATCCTGGAGCAGCCTGGAGGTGAGCCTCAGGGCCCTGGCCATGCTAGGAGTTGGCTGGGTGAAGCCATCAGATTCACAATAACCTATTCGAAGGAGCTGGTTACTGGAGTACACCTGTGGGCAAGAGGGGCTGGGTGGGGCTCTCAGAGGAGAGTGGGTCTCTTCAAGAGCCAGACCGGGACCTTGGGCCACAGCTGTGGCCTACACCTTGGGCCCCGGGGAATCTACAGAAACTCCCCAAGACCCCCTTGGAGCCTCTCTATATACTTTCCATGCTGTGGGTCCTCTGGAGAAACCCCTGGAAGGATTAATGGATAGGCAAATGATTGGGTGGATGACGTGGATAGGTAGATAGATAATAGATTCATGAATGAGTAGGTGGCCATATGTATGACATGGTGAATGGGTAGGTGGGCAGAGGGTTGAATGGATAGATGGGTGGGTGGAATGGATGGTTGGAATTGAGTTGGGGTGGGGGGACAGGTAAGTAAGTAAGTAGTTGAATAGACACAAAGACCTTTAAGTTAAAAAATAGCCAGGAGAGGATGGAGATGGAGAAATTAGTAGAGGCAAGTAATGGATGACAGAAAATGATCACAGGTTGATTGTATTCAGACATGTGTAGAGATCAGATGAGTAGACATCAAGTGAGTGGTAGACAGAGACTCTCCCTATGGAGAGGGTTCTAGAGCAGATAAGGCTGGATTCAAAGCCCAACTCTGCCAGTTACTAGCTCTGTGATCATAGGCAAGTCACTTCATTTCCCCTCAGTTTCCTTCCCTGTAAATGAGAAGCAGAATGCTCATTCTATAGAGTGAGTATTAGGATGAACTACAAAGAGCCTGAACATAGTAGATTCCAATAATTGTCATTGAATAAACTAATGCATAAATGAAGGCTGCCAAAGCTGGCAGGGCCTGGAGCAATCTTCTGGTCCAGCCTCTTTACCACACCCCTGGGGAGCCTGGGGCCTACGAAGAGATGGGACTTGGCCAAGGTTACCTAGAGGACCAGAAGCCTAGCTTAACCAGATACCAGACATGCTGAGTGTCATGTCTGTGTCATGTCTGGAGCCCCTCTCTGGGGGACAATGTTAGCTACAGTGCCAAGCAGCTGAGAGGCCAAAGCAGCTGGTGTCCAGCAGGGATGGGAGGTGAATATGACTGATCATGTGGGCTTCTTGGTCACTGTACCTTGGGCTGGGGGAGGTGTTCTTCACAGAAGATAGTCAGATGGTAGACAGGTCAATGAGGAAGGAAAGGAGGGAGAGGTGGGAGCCCTCCAGAGCCAGCTCACCTCCTCCCTGAAGGGCATAAAAGGCACGGTGGGGTCCAGCCGGTGCATGTCTTCACTTAGCAGTGCTCGCAAACACAGCGCCAGGCTCTCCACATCCCGGGCCATGGGGCCAGCCACTGTAGTCACTGAACAGAAACGAGGCAGATTCCTCTCATCCTTTCTGCTCCCGGGGATCCCCACTGCCTGGCCTCAGAGGGTGGGGCCCGGGGCCATGATCAGGTCACAGTGTCCTGGGGCTGGGGACAGGGAGAGTCAGCACACTGGGAAAGCAGCTTAGGTGCCTGACAGGAGAATCTCAGCTGGGGCAGAGTGTCAAGAGACAAGTAGGAGAGATTAAAGCTGGGTTGTAAGAAGCACTTCTCACGGGACTTGGGGGAGGCCGGCTGGGATCCATGCTGTTCCTTCGGATTGCTTTATCACCAGTGGGGCAAGTCTGTGTGAGATAGGGCTGAGTGAAATGTCCTTGGGGGCGAGGAAGGCTGAAGGGTGGTCTCTGGATGGGTGTGGCCACAGATTTGCTTACCAGATTTCTCACCCTTGACAGCAGCGGCAACTCCGGAGTAGCTGCAAAACCCCGCCCCCACCCAGAGCCCAGCTCAGCGCTTGAAGGAACGGCCAGCCGGCCAAGCACTCCCCCAGGCCCCAGCACCAGCAAGAGGAGTTGCTTCAACCTTGCTGTGACCCCTAGCACCCACAGCATCAAGTCTAGCCTCTATGATGGCCTTCAAGGCTCTGCAGTATCAACTCCTTCCCCAGTGTCCCCTTCTAGCCCTTCCACACACACATACTGCTCCGGGCAAAGAAAGCTGCTCACAGGTTACAGCCTTCTAGACTCTACACCATCTCTGCATACCCATCCTTCAAAGCCACCTTCAGATTCTGCCTCTTCCAGGAAGCCTTCCCTTCCCTTGCCCTGCCTCTGAAAGTTTAAAGTCTAGGCTTTTAAGAAATCTCTGTTGAAGAAAAGGTCAGCTTCATCCTGTGAATTTCCACAAGCTTTGACCCTCTCCTAGAGCCCCATCACTTTCTGACTCAGCCGTTTGCATGTCTAATAGCACAACAGGGGCAGGGACCGGGTCTGAGACTGTTCTGTGTCCCCAGCGCACGGGCTACCACAGTGCAGGTACTTGGGGAGGAGGGCCTGAAAGATGGGTGGATAAAGGAACAGAGACGGATACAGATGGACAGATAGACAGCTAGATGAACAGATGATGGGGAGATAAATGGATGAGTGAGTGAACTAACGAACGGAAGGAGGAATGTATATGAATTTGCCAAAGGCTGGGATGTTTGTCCTTTTTTTTAATCGATATATCCCCAGTTCCTAGTACGGTACTAGTCACAGAGTAAACACTCAATAAATATCTGTTAGATAAATTAAATGGTGGATAAATAGTGAAATTAATTGATGGCTAGAGACTGGGATGATGACTGCATAAGTGGATGAATGGACAAAGGATGGATAGATGGAAAAATGGATAGACCAATGAACGACTAAGGGAACAGGTAGGTCGATGGATAGATGTAAAGATGAATGAATTCATGAACAAATAAATTAATGAGTGTGTGGAAGGCCTTTTCTCCTGCCACCTATACCAGACATGGTGTGCTGATCTGGAACTGAAGCAGGAGCTATTTGAAGCCCACCTACAGTTAGCCGCTTCCCCGAGTACTGAGGTGAGTGGATAAGAGTTGATGTACCAATAGGCCTCTGTTCCCCTAGGCTGGGCTGAGTCTCCCCCTCCCCCCATCACCAGCACCAAGTACCTGAGGCGGTATCCGGTGGTCCTCAAGCCACAGACACCACAAAAGCTGGCTGGTATGCGGATGCTGCCCCCACTGTCGGTTCCCATGCCCAGGATGGAACCCCGTTGTGCCAGCATGACTCCCTCACCCCCTGAGGAGCCCCCAGGTGTCTTCTTCAAATTCAGAGGGTACAGGGTCTGTCCGCAGATGGGGTTGCTGCAATAAAAGCTGACGGAAGCAGAAGAAAAGGAGCTGGGAGGTGAAAGTCTCCCCTAAGAGACTGACCCCCTCAGGAGTCAACCCCAGGCCCACTTTGGCTCCCCAGCTCCTCCCCAGGGCTGAGCCCTCCCAGTCTCCCTTACGGCTGAGGTGAGGGCCCACTGCTGCAGGGAAGACCAAGAGTGGACACCAACCACAGCTCCTAACTTAAGGACGGGAGCCCCCAGCCCTGCTGTCAGAATTGGCAACAGGTTCCTCACAAAAGTAGGTACACTAAATGCCAAGGGAGAGGAGAGAAAAGCTGGGATAAACACAGAGATGAAACTCTTCAGAACCTCAGAGCCTGAGGGCCTGTAGAGACTATGAAGTCCACCCACACATTACAAGACGAGGGAGCAAGGCTCAGAGGGCAGAAAAGACATGCCCAAGAACCTCGGTCCCTCACAGCCCTGCTTGACTGGTCCGCACCTCACCCCTCCACCCTGAGCCAGGACTTTAAGTTGCTGTCAGTCCTGGGCCAGCCCCAAACCCCGCCCCGCCTACCTACTTCAGAGACCTGAACAGCGTCTGTGGGATGTTGGTCTTTTTTTTTTTTTTTTTTTTTTTTAATAGAGAGGCAGGCAAAGAGAGAGAGAGAGGGAAGCAGGCTCCCTGCTGAGCAGAGAGCCCGACGCGGGACTCGATCCCAGGACCCCGAGATCATGACCTGAGCCGAAGGCAGCGGCTTAACCCCACTGAGCCACCCAGGCGCCCCGTGGATGTTGGTCTTAACGAAGGGAATAGCTCCCTGAGCCTTGAGCACTTCCACAATGACCCCGTCCTTGGCTGCTGGCTTCTCCAGGAACTGGGCCAGGCCGCACGTAGAGTCATGGCCCTGCAAGGAAGTGACATTAAGGCCAGGCCCTAGGGATCAGAATGCAACTTCCCAGAGAACAGACTCTCCTCACTCTGCTTCCATTCCACGCATTGTCACGGCCTCTGAAATGTGTGGACACTGCACCCTTAGGAGGATTCATGAGCAGCGGGAGAACGTGGTGGGCCAGAGCCAGACGCCTGGGTTCAGATCCCAGCTGGCCACTTTCTAATTGTGGACCTTCGATAACAGAACTCGCCCAATGTCCCACACTCAGATGCTCACCGGCTCAATGACGTAGGGGCACACGCACACACATGTACACATGTGAACATATGTCTCACAGCCCACCTTGCAGTCATAGGTGTCCTTCAGGCTGATGGGAACCCCATAGAGGAGGCCCCTCTCAGTCTTCTGGAGCTTCTTCAATGCCTGCAGTTGCTCCTCACACTCGCCCAGGAAATCCATGAGGCAGTTTACCTCCTTATGTACCTTCAATGCCTGAGTGACATTGAGGGAGACCAACATGGAGCACTTCAGTCACCCACCATCCTGACCCAGAGCAGAATAGTAATGGCGGGTGACTGTGGCCATGCGTTCCCTCCCACGTCAGCCATAGTGCCACAGTGATATACCCATCCCCCACCCTCCTGTGAGGAGGACAAGGGTTGAGAACCCCACTCCCCTCCGGAGCCAACCACCACCATCCTCTAAGTAGCTACAGAGGACGCTCTCCAGACTGAGCTCGTCATCCTGTAGCTTCTGGCCAGCCTCTCCAGGGGCAGCTCCAGGATGGCCTTGGGGGTCCAGGGAGGGCTCCTGTGGAGAGGAGGGCAGAGGGTCAATGACTGATTCACTCCAGTCCACTCGCACATGCTCAACATCATATCCCCACACAGTTGCACACCCATCCATGTGCCCAGCCCGTGCTCCTGGACTCGCCCTTAGCATGAAGAACACTTCCTGCGCAGGCTCCAGATTGGCATGAGAGTCCTACATGGCAGATGTTCCCTCCGTCTCTGCCTCCCCAGTGCCCAGCCTGAGGCCTGGCACAGAGGAAGGCCTCCCCCATCGTGTTGCTACCAGAAGGGGCACAACGGCAGTGGGAGTGATTCTAGCTGCACATTGTGGGACCCGGGGGTTATGGAAGTGGGCTTCATCTCTGTATGGTTTGCCTTCGGGGGGGGCACCCCGACATCCCACCTTTCCTTCCTATCCAGCCTTCTCACTCCTGGTGATCTGACCTGGGGATGATCCAGCCTGAGGGGCATGAGAGCCAGGACCCAGCCTTGACCACACTCTCCACTGGTCAGCTGGTTCCCTTCCCTCCCGTGACCAGCATCCCTCCAAAGAAACAAAGGACTAGAAGCAATCAGGAGTTACCCCAGCTGCTCTGAGCCCACTTCTTCAGGGTATGAGGCGAGGCCTGACACCAGCCCCTCAGGACTCTTGTCAGAGGCAAGTGGTGGCATGACAAGGGCCTAGCACACAGCAAGCACTCAGGAAGGTGAAGTTGTCTTCCTTTGTGGCGCCGGGCCCCAGCTGAGACTCTGATGCCTGCAAGCCGGAGTTGGGGGCTGGGTGGGAAGACAGCACGATGGTCCTTCCTTGGTCCTGGAGGGGTGGGGTGCCAGACAAGGGAATTTCCCTGGGAGGTTTGGGGTTCCCAGTCTTCTTGGTTGTCAAATCTGGATTTTTCTTAAATCCCCATCTTGCAGTCCTTGGTAGCATCTGACTCTCAGACACTTTCCTGCTGGAAACTCTCTATGCCCTCAACTCTCCTGGCTTCCTTCTGGCCCAGGCAGCTCCTTCTCAACCTCTCCTCTCTTCCCTTCTATAAATAAATGTTGATGCTCCTCAGAACTTGGACTCCTCTCTGCCTACTGCCCGCCCTCCCTGGGTGACCTCAGCCACCAGCGTGTCCCAAGGATGCCCAGATTTCCCTGTATCTACAGCCCAGGCCTATTTCCTGCCATGCCTCAGACCCATTTACTGACCCACATATCCACAGATACCCCAGGTCTGACTGTTTGTCAAACCCGTTCTTCTTCATGAAATTCCCAATCGATGATACTCACGTCACCACAGCAATAATCCTCAGAATCATCCTGGATCACTTCCTCACGTCCCAGCTCCAAAGACAGTCATGATAGCTTATCTCAATCATATGGAACATGTGTTCTAACCCTTACTGAGTTGCAGGCTATATTCCAAGCATTTTACGTATATGAGCTCATGTCACTACCTTACAACAACCTGAGGAGGTGGGCATATTGCTTTCTCTTTCTTTACAGTAGGAAAAGACACTGTGGCCACGAAAGCTCCTTTGCCCAAAGACACTCGGCTCATTGAGTGGCAGAGCCTGGATCTACATGAATAGTCTGGCCCCAGTGACCATTCTCTTACCCACATGTGTCACTGTTAGGTGGTTCTGCCCCTTCATATCTCCCGTCTCTGACTCTCCAGACTCCTTCTTGCCTAGAACATTCTCTTCTTGTCTCTCAGTATTCTCCAGCGCCTCTCACTGGCCTCCCTGCCTCTGATATCTATAGCTCCAGTCCAACCTCTTCACTACAACCTAGGTGATCCTATTCAGATAAAACCCATAGGTCCCAAGTGCCCTCAGAATAAAGTTGCAAAACCATTGTCCTCAGAGTGGTTTTCAGGGCTTTCGCCGTAAACATGTAAACTCCATTTGCGTAGAGATACACCAAGATGCACGTATACCAAGTACTTCCTTGTGGGCCGGGAGCCATGTTAAGCAATCTGCCTGCACATTAAATCCTCATGAAAACCTTTGGATCAGTGCTTTTATTATCATTATCTCCCACTTCACCAATAAGGGCAACTTGGCCGCAGAGAGGCTAACTCTCTAGCCCAAAGTCATAAAAATGGGAGAGACTTAAACCTAAGTTGTCTCTCCCCTCACCGCTACCCTCAAATGGCTCTTAGGGAGGGAGGCCTTTTCCAATGAAGCACTTCCTGGGTGCCCAGCACTGTTCTAGGCCCTTTCCCCGCTGGGTGCTGGGAGGCCCATTTCACCAGCCTTCTCTCTCTCTGCCCCATTCCCATATTCTGCTGTTCTAGCCATGCTGCCCAGTCCCTTGACTTGCTGTGCCATTTTGCCACCTTAGTGCCCCAGCGAGGAACTCCCCTCCTGTATGCCACAAGGACTTTCAGAAGGGCCCAGACATGGATCCTTCTAGAATACGGTGGGCATTTGGCTAGAAGGCACCCCAATGGCTGTGTTGTGGCTAAAATGAAATCCTTCTGAGTCACTTACCAAAAAGCCACTCCCACAAGCGCCCCACCACCCCCAGTGGCCCTAGCCCCTGCCATGGGACTCTGCCCTCTCTTCACAGTCTAGCAGGTAAAAGATTAATGCTCAGCCCAGCAGGGACACTCTAGGCACAGCCCCTGATTCGCTCAAGGACTGTGAAGAGCCAGTCTGTGTTCATCACTCACCCTGCTCACCCCAGCCCTAAGGAGACCCAGCAAGCCCCACCAGGGACCATCCCAGCACATGCTGACCCACAGGTGCCCACCAAGCCTGCATGTCAGCCCCTGATTCCTACATGTCTACCTGGAGAGATGACATCCCTATGGGCAAGTGCCCACTGTCCAGCTGGACCCCTGAAGCTACCGCTCCCCTGCAGTTGTCTTCACATGGCCGCTTGTAAAAATGGAAGCCTCTCAGGGAGCTGGGGAGAGGTGGGGAGAATGGGCAGAGGGAACTACTGGGGGCCACTGGAGGTGGCTGCTGGGACCACTCCTCTGCCAACATGGCGGGCATTCCAGGGACTTGGCAGGATGGACGGGGCTTCCGAGAGCCTGGCAATACATTCACCCACCCAGCTGAGTGTCCCTTGCACCTAATAGAACAAACTCATCGAAATTCACTAAACACCTGCCCAGCAAGGACAACATTCGTTCTGTTATTACTGAAGTCAGACCTCTGGCATAGATAGTACTTGCTGTGTACACCACTGTAACCATTAGGAACTCAAGTGAGTACTATAGTTCTAATCATCACACCCCATTGTAGAGATGAGGACGTTAAGGCATGGAGGAGTTTTTTTTTTTAAGTAGAGGAGTCAGGGGTCCCTGGGTGGCACAGTCGGTTGGACGACTGACTTGGTTTTGGCTCATGCGGTGATCTCAAGCTCATGAGATCCAGTGTCAGGCTCTGTGCTCAGCAAGGAGTCTCCTTGTGACCCTCTCTCCCTCTCCCCTCTCCCTCTGCCTCTTCCCCCCTGTGCACACTCTCTCTCTCTCTCAAATAAATAAATCCTTAAAATAGATCGGAGTCAGGATTCAAACACAGTCCCGCCTTCTCTCAACTACCACACTCCTATTTGTCCTGTTACACAACTTCTCGGGAGGCTCGTAAGATTGAGAGAGCTGTAATTTATTTTTTTAAGATTTATTTATTTATGGGGCGCCTGAGTGGCTCAGTTGTTAAACATCTGCCTTCCGCTCAGATCATGGTCCCAGGGTCCTGGAACGGAGTTCCACATCAAGCTCCCTGCTCAGCAGGAGGTCTGTTTCTCCCTCTCCCACTCCTTCTGCCTATGTTCCCTCTCTCACTGTGTCTCTCTCTGTCAAATAAATAAACAAAATCTTTAAAAATATATTTATTTATTTGAGACAGAGAGAGAGCAAGGGGAAGGGGCAGAGGGAGAAACCGTCTCAGGCAGACTCTGGGCTGAGAGCAGAGTCTGACACGGGGCTCAATCTCACAAAACCCTAAGGTTTCATGACCTGAACCAAAACCAAGAGTTGGAGATTTAAACCAACTGAGTCACCCAGATGCCCCGAGATTGCTGTAATTTATTTTGACATTCTAAAGATTTTATTTATTTGACAGAGAGAGATAGAGAGCAAGGGCGGCGGCAGACAGAGGCAGAGGGAGAAGCAGAAAAGAGGCAGACTCCCCCCTGAGTAGGGAGCCTGATGTGAGACTTGATCCCAGGACCCTGAGATCATGACCTGAGCTGAAGGCAGACGCTCAACCGACTGAGCCACCCTTATGGGTCCATAAGGGTCCCCTTATGATGACATTCTAATAACAATGTTTATGACTTAGTTGACAATAGAGATGTTCGATTATATAGAATCTCGGCGTTAGAATGGCTGGAGGACTGTGAGTACAATTGCTACATGTTTGGCAGAAGTCAAGAAAGGACTCAATTCCAAGACGTGCCCTCCCCCTCTTGCCACGTCCCATGGCTCTAATGGCCCCATCTGGCCTTTTCCACACTCACTGGTGCTGCCTCCTATGATGGTTTAAAAGTCAAAGAAAATATATTTTAGAGTTTTAGTTAATTGATGTATTACCAGTATTTCTAAAGCAGTTGTGAAATATGTTTAATATTGTCGAAACTTCCAATGGTCAGAAGTCTAATGTCCCCCTGAGGTGACCAGAGCTTCCTAGCAGCAGCCTGCTGCCATGAGTGGCTTGTCCATTTACCCAGTGGACTACGAGTATTATTTTCTACATGCTCTACAGAAACACTGCCTTATCTCAGGCTTTTCTCTCTCCGGTATTGCCTTTCCTCTTCCTTCCTCCTTTTGGAAACCTGCACATCCTGTAAGGCTCAGCTCCAACACCACCTCTCCGTGAAGACTTCCCCACCCCACCCTCTGCAGATGGCCCAAAGCCCTTCCTCCCAGGTCCCATAGCTCCCCAAGCATTTGGCCCTCACCACACTCAGCTGAGCTGCCTCCCGTCACAGTTTGCATAGCTCTGTTCCCACCATGATACAATACATTCAGACCAGAAGCATCTTTAAGGCAGGCCAAAGTCAGGTGTCAGATTCATTTTGATTATGAATCTGTCCCCAGGGTCCAGCAAAAGGCAAGACCCAGAGGAAACCTCCGTCAGATTTTGCTAAGCTGAACTGAACTGGATTTGTTTGAATCCGCCAGGGTTTGGCCTATGTCTCAGCCTCCTACCTCCCTGGGATGTAAAGCTGGACACCTGAGGCCTTGAGGGTATCCTTGGCAGGGGGAAGGTGCCCATGAGGACCTGTGTAGCTTCATTGGGGAAAGAGTAAGGTACTGAAAGCCAAGAGGTCTGTAGCCTTGGGGGAAAGCTGGAAACACCAGGGGGGACCTCCCCGCAAAACCCTTCCACTCCTCCAGCCAACCAGACCCACACACCCCCACCAGGTACTCAGCCCAAGAGCTCTACACACCAGACGCCCACACATACACCAAGCACGCCCAGACCAACACAGAAGCAGATGTCCTCACACATCAGACACCCGACCACACAGGTACATGCTCAACCAAACATTCAGACCCAAACCTCAGACCAAAACCAGCCACCCATAGCTAGATGTACCCATTCCCATCAGTAACACAACACATACATACCCACCCAGGCACACGCACCACAAGCCCATAACCAAACACAGGCAGCATGCACCCAAGCACACCACTCAACCAGCACATCATCAAAGCCAGCAGGAGACACCCACAAGCAGGTTCTGGGGTGTGCAGTAAGGGAACCCAAATCCACCACAGTGCACGCACACGTACATGCATGTTCACATGCACACGCGCGCATATGCACACACACACACACACACACACGGGAATCTTCTCCATCACACTGATTCACCACAGCAACCCCATTAGCCCAGATTTCTTGCTCACCAACCAGGGAGGGGCAGCTGCTCTCGGGGGGCAGATTGATTTATCCAACTAATTAGCCCCAATTAATATTAATACACATTCTCAGGAACTGCAGCAGCTCGGGCAGAGAAGCTGCCCCTTGGGGCCATCAATCACCATCCAGGGGACGGCAGAGGACACTCAGGAACTCCAGAGCATGGGGATAGCTCCTCAGGCACTGGCCCCAACCCCCACTCCCAGGGCTCCCAGGGAGTCCACCACTGTCAGCCACAGTTGGGGACCCTAAGATGCCATGAGCTCACCCCTCGCAGGGTAGTTGGGGAACCCAGGAAGGGGCTGTCACGTCTTCTAGACCCCACAGCGGACCCCAAGCACAAGGAAAGGTGGACTGCCTCTCCTTCCCACCTTGCTCTCTGCTACTCTAGGCAGGTTCTGCGGCGACACCCATGGCTCAGTCCCTTCACCTTCAAGTCCCAGCCCAGCCACGGTGATTGTTCCAGTGCCTTGAAATATCCCTACCTAAGCTGTCAAAAGTCCCTTTTAAGACACAGAGCTTCCTGGAAGGACCGTATCTCCTGTGACCGCCCTGTGCTTTGCATCTATGAGCTGTTCTCAAACATTTGCAGAACCCGGGGGCAGGGGGATGGGATGGAGAACGTGTAGTCCAGGGTTCCTGTGTCAGTGGGGTGTGGGGGTACTCAGGGGCTGGAAAGAGACCTGGAGACCTGAAGGAAGACCTCCTGCCTCCAATTGCTTCCATCAGTTTATCTTATTTCAACAAAAAGCTCACCCACATTACTAACTCACGTGCGGGTGCTGGGAGGACAAAGAAAACGCACGGCCCCCAAACTCAATGGGTTCCAAGTACACGGATAGAGGAGGAACTAACAGCAGCACAAAGAGCCAGCATGGGGAGAACTGGGGGTGGGGGACTGCCCCCCTCCTGCCCCAGGCTCCTTGTCTTCTGAAGGGGACGGGACAATAGTCCTGAGGTGGGATCCTCCCCAGCCCTCCTCTTGAGATGGAGGGCTGGGGAGCCTCAGGGATAGGTGTCCACTCACTTGCTGCCGGAGACGCTGGGCCAGAGCCTTCATTTGCTGCAGGGCCACTGCCCTACGCTTCTGCGCCCTGGGGATCTTGTTCCTTGCGGGAGCACGCAGCCAGCAAAGCCGGGCGGCCCCCAGCAGGGCCAACAGGAGGAGCACCATCAGCCAAGCCATGCCAGGCATTATGGAACCTGTGCGGGTAGAGCCCCCTGCTTCCTTGAGAGCCCTGCTGGCTCGTCCACCCGCAGCTATATGCTCCAGCACCCTCCCACTGTGGGCCCATCAAGGGGCAAAAGCCACACATGACCCTGCACGCAGCAGAATCCAAGCCCCTCCCACCTAGTGCTTAGCCCTAGGTGGACTTCCTGGGGCCAAAAGCCATTGGACCTCAGGCCACGCAGAGGAAGAGGCTTGGGCAGAGACAAGCCTGGAGAGGAGCCCAAGCTTGCAGCTGGGGAGGTGACCAGGCTCTGATCAGACCTCCCCACACCCTTCTCCCTGATCCCGCCCCTCAAACACCCCACCAGCACCCCTGATCTGACCCACAGCAGTTCCTAATGGAGCTGTCCCTGGGGTTTCCCGTTCCTTCCAGAGTAATTGCCCACCCCCTGAACACAGTTCACAGGCTGTATTGAGGTGGACTGAATAGGTTCACTCTGGAGGGCATCTGGGGTCAGGCAGAGAAGCAAGCAGGGACCCCTGGGAGGCTCTGAAGGCATCAGCCTCAGGTGAGCTGATGCCAGGAAGTGAGAATCGAGGTGGGCAGGCAGAGTCCTAACCCAGGCCTCTGTTACCCTCGCTGGGCTCTCATTCCTGACTGTAACACAAGGCCACATCCGTGATCCTGGGAGTCCAGACTCCCCAGTCGACTGCTTCTCCCTTCTAGACTCATTTCCCATCGTCTCCTTGTTCCAGGAGCTCCTGGTAGGCGGGGGGTTGGGTGGGGGAATGGTGGAGAGAGATATGGGGCTGTGGAGGTGAGGAGGCACCAGTGGTTTCCCAGAGGAGAGGCAGAAATAATGGGAAGTTATGGGGCTGCAGAGCAGGAGGGACTCCTTTGGGAGCCCTCTGGCTCTTGCTGGATCTTCTGGCCCAGCCAGAAGGGGAGAGAGGAGTGGCTGCCCGGGAGAGTGATGGCCCCGCCCTTGAGACTGTGAAGTTGGAAGCAGAATTGGGGGGAAGGAGATGTTTGTGGTTGGTAATGTTGAGTCCGAGCTCCCGAGGGTTGCCCAGGACCAGACGTGGAGTTGGCAGTTGGCCTATTGGTCATGACCTAAAGGGTAACCCCAGGTGATGAACGGGTCTCAGGAACTAAACCCTGACATTGGCAAACTCCCCAGGTCCTTCTTCCTCCTTTCGGACTATTTCCTTCCCCCGTACCAAGGCCTCCCTCACTGAACCCTGGCTCTCCCTGATGGCTCAGCTCCCCTAGTCCATCTGGCACCCACACCCTTGACAGCACCTTAATCATGATCCCTCCTCAAGTTGCACCCCTCCATTAGCACATCACCCCATTTTATTTCTTCATCGCACTTATTAGCTAAAATCACCTCGTTTACTTATTCCTTACCTCCCTCCCTAGAAATTAAGTTCGATAAGCAAGGACCTTGTCAGCCCTTTTCCTCTGTCCCCTGTCACAGAGCAGGTGCTTGGTAGTACTCCTTAAATGGAGGAACGGGGGCACCTGGGTGGCTCAGGTCATGATCTCAGGGTCCTGGGGTCGAGCACCGCATTGGGCTCTCTGCTGAGAGAGGAGTCTGCTTCCCCCTCTCTCTCTCTGCCTGCTTCTCTGCCTACTTGTTATCTCTCTCTCTGTCAAATAAATAAATAAAATCTTAAAAAAAAAAATGGAGGAACAATGGGCAGGCTGAGTTCTTCATTCCCACCTTTTCTTCTGTGTGTTTCTGCTGCCTCCTTCCTAACATGCTTAAGTCTCTCTCATTTAAAAAAAAAAAAAAAAAAAAAGGGACGCCTGGGTGGCTCAGTTGGTTAAGCAGCTGCCTTCGGCTCAGGTCATGATCCCAGCGTCCTGGGATCGAGTCCCACATCGGGCTCCTTGCTTGGCAGCGAGCCTGCTTCTCCCTCTGCCTCTGCCTGCCACTCTGTCTGCCTGTGCTCACTCTCGCTTCTCTCTCTATGACAAATAAAAAAAAAAAAAAAAAAAAAAAAAAAAGACGGAGCACCTGGGCAATTCAATTAGTTAAGTATCCAAGGCTTGATTTCAGCTCAGCTCATGATCTCAGGGTGGTGATCTCAGGATTGTGAGATTAAATCCCATGTCCGGCTCTGCACTGGGCCTGGAGTCAGACTGGGATTCTCTCTCTCCCTCTGCTCCCCCAATTTCCCACTCACTCTCTCAAAAAAACAAAAACAAAACCACAAGCCTTCACTAGGTACCTACTGAGTACCACTGTGGTGGGTGCTGGACACACAAGAGCAAACCCCACACACCCCGACCCCAAATGGCCTCCCCTGCCAAAGGCAGCCAGGGTTAGCGCTCCCAAATCAGGGGGTGGGAAACTTGGGGAGGCAGCAGCCCAGGAGGGCTGGCAGGCTCAGGACGTGGTATTACACGAGTCTGTTAGAGGTGTGGCAGGTCAGATTGCTCCAGTGGGTGGCCTGGAATGACACACCCCAGGGTCTTTCCTTGGCCCTGATCCGATCAATACATTTATTGGTGAGTTAGATGAAGTTAAAGGGCTCTAGTGCTCAGACTTGTGGATGCCCGAGTGAGAGGCAGAGCAGAAGGAGTGGCCCACGGAGCCAGGATGCCAAAGGTTCTCAGTAGGCTGAAGCCCTGGAATGATCCTAGAAGATGTGGCTCAACAGGGATAAAGAGCAGCTATTTTCAGTGTCCTAAATTCCAATGATCACAACCCCAGGGAGAGGAAGGGAGGGTAGACAGGGACATGACAGGACCTCCTAGAGATACACACTAGCAGAGGAGCACCATGAATGGAACTTGCTTCTGTGGAATGGAACAGTGTTTGTGGTCCCGAGCCCAGAACCTGGTTGACCTGGGATGTCAAGGGTGTGTTCTTGGGATGACAGTGCAAGAGGAAAGCGGATACTAAGTTTGGCTTCGTGGCTTCAAATCTCCCTACAAGTCTTTGGCCTTGAACAAATTAGCAACCATTAGAAACACCATTAGGTGTTTCCCCACCTATAAAATGGAAGTAATAAGACCCATTTTTTTCCCATGGGATAATGGGCTAGCAACTCCAGAGGCTAACAGATGTTGGACTTTATTATGAAGACATGGCCCCAGGTCTGGAGTATGGACAGAAACACAAAGAAGCCCTTTTCACACAGCCTGCCGGAGGGCAGACTACCTTCTCCTTGGATAAGTGGGAGGTCTGTAGGTGCAGATGTGAGGAAGAGCAAGTACAGTGAGCAAAAGCAAACTGTGTGGGGCTGGGAGCTGTGCACACTGTCCCAAGCACCCCACAAGGGCCACACTGGGATGTGGGCACTCGGGAAGGGGCGGAGACCAGAGTGCTCAGCTGCCTGGTCGGGAAAGGAATGGCCTCAGGGTCAGAACCAGGAGTCTGACAGACCACAAATGATGCTAAAGGTTTCAGGCATGATCAGAATGGCTTTTAGAAAGGTCACCCAACTCCGATCGGAAGGACAGTGGGAGAAGAGCAGTCTGGAGCGGAGTGTTCCAAGTAGAGGGGCACCAGTGTGACACAAAGGCTCTGTAGCAGGGACCACCAGCTGAAGAAGATCCAGAAACGGAAAGGTGCTCATGTGGCTGGAGTACAAGGAATGAGAGGAAGAGACACGCTAGAGGATGCTGGAGAGGTAAGCAAGGGCCATGACCCACAGAGCCTTGCAAGACACAGGAGGAGACTGGTCTTTATTCTGGGTGGGATGGGAAACCATTAGGTCTTAAGACAAGTGACTCGATCTGATTTATACTTTCAAAGCATCCCTCTGGCAACTGCATGGGAAATGGGCTGCGGAACAGGTGTGGAGGGAGGCAGGGAAGCCCAGTTAGGTTACTGTGTTGTCCAGGTGACAGTCAGGTGGCGTGAACTAGAATGCTAGCATAGCAATGGAAACAGGACGCAGCGGCTGCCTCCTGGCCACAGCGACCACCTCCCCCACCCCTTGGCAGCATTTGTCCCTTTGTATAACCTTTCCCCAAGCCCTGATCTCCCAGGGAGCAGATGTGTTCGTGTTAATGGCTAACCATCCCCATACGTCCCCGAGCCTCTCAAGGTTGGGAGTCTGGCTTGGTAGAGCTCCAGCACCACTGAGCCCAGGGTTGGGTGAGGCCACACTGGGGCTCAAAGGGTGAAGCAGTGAAGCAGTGAAGGGAAGAGGACAGGCACCCCCATCTTACAACCTTGTGTCTAAGAGCACAAGAATACTGGAGCACCTGGGTGGTTCAGTCAGTTAAGCGTCTGACCCTTGATTTCAGCTCAGGTCATGATCTCAAGGTCTTGAGATCCAGCCCTCTGCACCATCCCCCACCCCGCCCCTGCTGTTGGGCTCCCTGCTCGGTGGGGAGCCTGCCTGAGGATTCTCTCTCTCTCCCTCTGCCCAACACCCCCCCCCACCCCGCTCATGCATGTGTACTCTCTACAATAAGTAATCTTTTTAAGATTTTATTTCTTTATGGGGTGGGAGGAAGCATGAGTGGGAGGGAAGGGACAGAGGGAGGAGAAGCAGACTCCTCACTGAGCAAGGAGCCAGACTCTGGGCTCAATCCCAGGACTCTGGGATCATGACCTGAGCCAAAGGCAGATGTTTAACTAACTGAACCACCCAGCTGCTCCCATCACCAATAAATAAATCTTTTTAAAATTAAAAAAAAAAAAAAAGCACAAGGATATCAAAGAGAGAAATGGGGCAGGAGTAAGAGGCTTGGTGGGGGGGGGGAGGCGGGTACAGATGATTCTAGGGAATGATATGAGGCAAAATGACACAGTAGTTACAAGGAATCTGGGCAGGGCCCAACAACCTGGCCACCCGATCTAGGTGCCCGTGTAAGTTAGGCCCTCTGATCAGCCCTTGCGTCTACCCTGAAACTGGTCCTACTAAGGCAGGAACACCACCGTCTGACAGTGCAGTGGCCACTGGGCACATAACCTGGTAGGAATAGCCCCTCTGAAGGAGTAGGAGAGTCAGGAAGGAGAAGGAAGCCTTGGGACGGCAAGGTGCCCTGAAAAGAATCTGAAAAGCGCCAGATAGAACCGGGCACGTGCCTGACCCGAGGGCTCAGGCTCAGAAACATCTTCTGCAGTAAACAGGGGAGATAGGGCTGGGGCCAGAGGAGAGTAAGTTCTGCTTAAGGGGGCCAAGATGTTCCCAGATTAGTCACAGACTAGCCACCCTCCCACCCGCCAGTCAATGCAGTCGTGTAGGAGGGAGGTTGACAGATAGGGCAGAGGTGAGACTCTGAGCAGAGACCACTCACTTCCATCCCAACTGTCAACTCCCAAACCACTTCTCTCCCTACCCCTGGGCCATAGCCTAGCTCAGGCTCCATGCCCCCTTCCCCAGACTAGGATCATGGGCATGGAACAACCTCCTTGACCCTCTCCAGGCTCCTATTGCCTAATCTACTCTCTTCACTGCAGCTGTGGGATCCTTTAAAAACTCCCTGTTGCCCTTGAGACATGATTAAGTTCCTGAACTGACCCCCAAAGTCCACCTTGATTTGGCCTCCACCTACATCTCTGCTGCTTCTCCTTTGCCCATTCAACATGACCATCTACTGAACTCTTCATGAGCTCTGGGTGTATGGCTCCTTCGCCCTGGAATGTCCTTACTCCCATCTCAGCTTCTGGGAACCTTCCACACTCAACACAGGTCCTTCAGGAAGCCTTGCTAGAACAATCCAGTCCTTAGCCAGCCCTGTGAGCACTCTGTACCAGATCACCTTGTCTCATGCTCTCTTCCCAAGGCCTATGGGCCTTCTCCCCGCCCCCCAACAGCGCCTCCTCCTGGCCAGAACTCCAGACTCCCTGCTGCCCGGTGCCCAGCCCTGGTCACTAAGAACAAAGACATAACATTAGGGTCCCTGCAGTCAAGGAGAGCCAGTGTCCTAAGAAAAGCAAACCTGCCCACAGAGGCCCACCACACAGGACAGACTGGGAAGAAACAGCCCACCTATTTCAGGACCCAGAGGAACGGGGGAAGGCCTTCTCGAGAAAGAGGGATCTGAGCAGGGCCTCAAAGGATTTAATGGCAGAGGAGCAGAAAGGGCATCCTCGGCAGAGGGAAGGAGCAAAGAGAGAAGGGCAATGCCCAGCAAAGTAGGGTTTAGTCTAAGTGCGGGGGGAGTGGGGGAGGGGGAGGTGCTGGGACCACAAGAAGCCAGTGTTGCTCCTGTGGGGGGCTGGGAATCAGGAGACTGCCAAGGCCCAAGGCCCAAGTATGGCTCAACCCCCAGTGCTCTAACAATGACAGCCACAAAGTACAGAGACTAGAAACATTTCTTGATTGTTAGTGGGCTTCTGCCCAAGTCATACCCACTGCCTGCCACAAGGAGGGGTGTTAGGGCAGAGGGAGGGGACCAGAATGGGGAGCAAGGTCCAGACTCAGGGGGTCTGTGCTTCTTTTAGGGGGTCGCGGGAGGGGGACAGGGAAGCCTCTGCCTCAAGCCAAACTTCTCCTCCCAGGGCAGCAGCTGTGCCCAGACGAGGCTGGGCGCAGACCGAAAGGGTCTCAGGTCCTCCAGAGCCAGGCGGGCGGGCAGGCCGAAGTCAGGATGGCTGCTTTTCAGGGGTCATCAGTCGCTCCACCTCCCGCATGAACCGCAGACACAATTCTTCCTGCCAGGGGAGAGCCACGCACTGCACGGCCACGGGCATCCCCACGCTTTTCTTCATGGCCTGCAGGGGACACAGGTACCGGGATGGAAGGCGATGGAGACAGGACCCCACCAGGGACCAGGGAGCACCCCAGCTGGAGAGTAGGGGCAGCACAGCGGAGCCAGGCCGCAGTCTTTCGGGGACCCGCCAGGGGGCGCCTGGCTGGCTCACTCAGTAGAGCCTGCAACTCCTCATCTTGGAGTTGTAAGGTTGAGCCCCACATTGGGTGTAGAGCTTACTTAATGGGAAGGGGAGGGGAGGAGAGGGGAGAGGAGAGGAGGAGGGGAGAGAGGCAAGGACTTCACGTGCTTATGCTGCATCCCTCCCAGCAGCCAGAGTTGGGGTATGGGTGGGAATCCAGGGGAACGGGGTGCACAGGGGCTAGGCCAGGCCCTGTGGCCTCACCTTCTGTAACACATTGTCCCAGATATCCCCAAAGTAGCCCCTGTAATGTTCCATCTGGGCCTCGTCGTCTTCGGTCACCGAGGTGACAGGCACCACCCCCGCGGGGAAGTCCAGGCAGTTGTAGAGCAGAGTGTAGCTGACTGCGCCTGAAAGGGACCACAGGGAGCTGGAGCCCCGCCCCCACCAAGTGGGACAGGCTATCTCCTGGAGCCCAGACTTGAGTGAATGACAAAGCCCAGGGATCCAGATTCAGGGCAGGCTGGAGAGCCTGCTGAGCCCTGTCCTGTGCCTTTTACCAGAAGTTTCCCCACCTGGACCCTTGTTCCTATTTTTCCTGGCTTTTCTAAATCCCATCTGGACTTTAAACCGTACCTCCCCAAACCACAGGCTCTGGATCTCAAGATCTCTAACCTCAGTGTGCTGAGAACAGGAGCTCATTCCCTCCCAGAGCTCCCAGATGACTCCCATCTCTCCAGCCAGTCGGACTGTGAGCTCCCCAAGGGCAGGGCCCTCCTGGAGGGGTGCAACCCTCCCCAAGGCTCCGCTCATACTTCCCAGCAGCCTGTTGGGCACTGGGCTGAATTCACAGAAGAGGAAAGGCAGGTGGGAGTGTCCGAGATGTGTGCTGGGGCAGCAGACTTCACCTGTGGCCTTGCCTGGGGCGTTCAGGTCCAGAGCAGGGCCCAGCATGGGAGTGAGCAGCACGTCCAGGTCCAGCGCTCTCCACTGGGCAATCACAGAGTTGCGGAACACCTGGAAGGAGGCCAGCACACCAGGGGAAGCCCTCAGACCCAGCCCATTGCATGGACTCTTCAATGCAGGGACGGTGATGGGGCTGGCTGGGGCTCCAGCACCTGCCCCTTCTCTGGACTAAGCCACACTGGGATGGAGGTCCTCAGGGCACCTAGCACAGCTGCTTCCAGGAGGCCTCCATTGCTCTACCTCCCACATGAACTGTAGACATCATTTTTCCTGCCAGAACAGGGCCACTAGTTCTGGACAGTACTGGGGGTGGGGGAGGGGAAGGGGGCAGCAAAGGGGGCATCCAGGACAGGAGCTACAGACTGAGCCAGCCTCCAAGGATGAGGACCAGAGAGCAGGGCCAGAACAGACCAGTCCAGGGAGTGGAAGGGGAAATGACAGACTACTCCAGGGGTCCAGAGGGAACCATGGCTAAGAGATGTCACTGGCAGGTGCCCTTTCTAATCCTACCCCATACCCTGCCTGACTCTAGTCAGTAGGGGGTCTGGCCTCACCTCGATCTCATGCTGCAGTTCCCAGAGCTTGCCAGCCGACCTGGGCAGAAGAAAGGAGGTCACTGGCCCTCAAGGTCACAGCCATGGGGAGTAGCAACATCAGACCCCTACTCTTAACACCTCCCAGATCTCACACCTCCATGGACCGTTCTCAACTAGGGGAGCTCTGAGAGGAAAGTAGCACAGGAAAGAAGTTCAAACCCCTAAGTTCACATCCTGTGGAGAAAATCATGCCCCACAAAGGGATTTAGACTGTGTCACTTGGTGACTTTACAGCAGAGCCAGGCCCAGATCAGGCCCAATTCCCAGTGACCCTTAGGATACCAGAGACCAGAGCTGTCAAAGGTCCTGAATGCCTGGCAGTGAGAGAAGGGGCAAGTCCGCAGGATGTCAGGGCCTAAAAATGAGGCCATTTATAGCCTGCTTTTCCCACCCGAGCCACTAAGGGACAGCAGGACCCAGTGCAGCTCAGTTCCCATCGGACCTCTAAGAGCAGGTCTCTCAGTTCCTCAGTAGCCCCCTCTACCTTAGGCCTCCCCGATGCTTCCTTTCCTGGTCCTTTCTACCCTCATCTAGCCAGGTCTTCTCCTCTCCACCCGGTCTCATTCTGTGATCTCCTTCAGGTCCCTCCTCTCTAGCTGGACCTAGACTCTGCGAAGATAAACATCAAGGTCCCATCTGAAAGCTACAGAGGTTGCCACCCTGGCTGGGCCACTTCCAGCCTCAGCACCTACTTCCCTTGGCTCTTCCCATCAGAAACCACTTAACCCCAAGTCAGGAGAAGATGGGGGCAGGAACTAGGCACAGGAAATGTCCTTACCGGGGCTTCATGCTGCTAAGAAAAGCTGCCATCCTTGGGAGCTGCCGAAGGACAAAACATAGTGTCAGTGACTCAGTTCTGGGCTGAGAGTGGACAACAACCTTCTTCAGGCCAAGCCACTTGTGTCTCTTCCCTCTGTCCCTTCCCCCAGGTCCCAGGTCAGCCCCTCTTTCAGCATGTGACTGGCTGAAGATTGCAGGGCATGGGGAGAGGAGAAGAGTCTGGGTGGGGGGTGGAGAGAAGAGGAGGCCATGCTTGCCGCTAAGGCGAGAGGGGAAGAGCCCCAGAGGCTCCCTCCCAGCACCCCCCAGCCCTCTGCTCCTGTGCCCTCACCAGAGGCTTCAGCAGGAAAGCCAGCA
This sequence comes from Lutra lutra, assembly GCF_902655055.1. Lineage (NCBI taxonomy): Eukaryota > Metazoa > Chordata > Mammalia > Carnivora > Mustelidae > Lutra > Lutra lutra. Next base: position 161,091,503 of record NC_062281.1, read on the forward strand.
GTCCTTTCAACCACCTTGGTATCTTCAGAATGGGGATCAGGTCCCCCAGGCAGGGGTCCACGAAATCACCTTTGCTGGGAGACAAAGGGTCCAGTCCAGCACTCCCTCCCTGGTCCTCCCTCCTGCCCTGCCCCTACCCACAGCACCCCCAGCTCAGTGTCATCTACTCCATGAAACCCCCTCCTCCGCGAGACTCGTAACCACTGGTCTCCAACCCCTTCATCTGCCTTCTATCCTTCTTTTTTCTTTTTTTTAAGATTTTCTTTTTTATCTTTAAGTAATCTCTATACCCAACATGGGATTCAAATTCACAACCCCGAGATCAAGAGTCCCATGTTGTATGGACTGAGCTAGCCAGGCACCCGATTATCTGCCTCCTTTTATTTATTTTTTATTTATTTATTTTAAAAAATTAACATGTAATGTATTATTTGTTTCAGGGGTATTTTTTATTTTTTAAAAAGATTGTATTTGTTTATTTGAGACACAGAGAGCGCCCCTGGGGGTGGGGGGAAGAGGCAGAGGGAGAAGCAGGCTCCCCACTGAGCAGGAAGGCTGACATGGGACTTGATCGCAGGACCCTAGGATCCTGACCTGAGCCAAAGGCAGATGCTTAACCGACTAAGCCACCCAGGTGCCCCTTACCTGCCTCCGTTTAGACATATGACTTGTTTCTGCTTATCATTTGGGACACCCGGACTCCACTCCACATCCCTGGAGCTTCCCAAGGCAGGACTCTGCATCTCCCTCCCTGGCTCACTCAGCTCAAAGTGATAAGGACTCCACGAGGGCAACATTTCCCGGGCCAGGGCATGACACCAAGGGCATCCCCTACTGATGCAGATGCAGGCCTAGAGAGACGAGTGGAGCCGCCATGACTCTTATTTCTGAGCCTGTCTCTAGCTCTAGAGCTTGGGGAAAGGTCTCAGGAGGCCGACCCTAGGGCTTTATCCCCAGAGCCAGAGTGAGGGGCAGCCCCTCGTGCTGAGGCCTGGACCCTACTCAGCCACAAGCAGAGGTCTCTTCAGCCCAGGCACATCAGCAGGAGGTAGCGTCACAGGTCTTTCTTGCACCCCTGTCAACCCTTAAGGACTGGAAGCTTCTGAATGGAACCAGCTTCTCTAATGAGCTCTGGGACGCCTGGCTGGCCCAGTTGGTTAAGTGTCTGCCTTTGGCTCAGGTCGTGATCCCAGGGTCCTGGGATTGAGTTCCGTATGGGGCTCTTCTCCCTCTCCTTCTCCCTGTGATCTCTCTCTCTCTCTCTGTGTCAAACAAATAAATAAAATCTTTTTTTTTTTTTAAAGAGCTATAGGGGTGCCTGGGTCGCTCAGTGGGTTAAAGCCTCTGCCTTCAGCTCAGGTCATGATCTCAGGGTCCTGGGATCAAGCCCTGAATCAGGCTCTCTGCTCAGCAGGGAGCCTGCTTCCTCCTCTCTCTTTCTGCCTGCCTCTCTGCCTACTTGTGATCTCACTCTCTGTCAAATAAATAAATAAAATCTTAAAAAAAAAAGGGCTATAAAAAAATAAACATGAGCTCTGCAAAGTTCCTTAAAGTAGGTCTGATCCAACCCACCCACTCTACAGAAAAGTACTCAAAAGACAGGCTTGGCTCGAGTCAGAGGAGCCTGAAGTCACAGCATGATGTCTAGACCTCTCTTTTCTTGCTTCACCCTTCGCTTGTCTCTCAATCTTTCCCCAGTAGACAAGCAGCTCCCCTGCCCACCCCCTTTTCCCAGTGAGTTTTCATCACTCGGGCTCTGCTCAATCCAGCCTCCCCTCGAGCTGGTACCTTTCTAAAGTCTCCCTGGCCAGGGATCTCCAGGCTCCACCTGCACAGTTAGAAGGGCAGTGAGGTCCCTGCCCAGAACGCTCAGACCTTCTTTGTGTTCAGTGGAGGCCGGGCCCCCGTTTTCCACCAGAGCGGCCCATCCTGGGAGTAACAGGACCCAGCTGATCTCCCTGGGCCTACCCATGTCCTGACCCCACCCCAGAGCCCAAAGGCCAACATCACTTACAAGTTCTGCAGGAAGCTGTGGCCGCCATCACTGAACAGCCCACCAGTTGACAGGGTCTCCAGAGCATGGGGTATATTGCTTGGCAGGAAGGGAACCAGCTGCAAGATTGAGGGCTATAAGGGCTCCCAAGAAACCCTTGACTCCCATGCCCCCCCCCATGCTGCCCAGGCAGCCGTGAGGATGGGCTGGACCAGCTCTGCTGCCATGGGAGCCCTCCCTAGAGCCACAAAGACAGGTGTCCTGACCCACGCAAACTCCCTAAAAATTCACTTCATGAGAGGAGTCAAGCTACCCATTAAACTCGTCTCAGATGAACAGAAGAAAACCCACTGGCACATTGTCCTCGGATGGCAGCAACCCCTGGACAGTATGCACCACTGCTTGTGGTGGACTGGAGCTTCCCAGTGCGGTCTCCCTCATCCCTGGCACAGAGCTGAGCTCCCCATTCATCACGTAACCTCACACTTGTGATCAGCCCTCTATCTGCGGGTCCTGCAGGGACATCGTTCCCATCCCAACCACAAAACCATCCCCTGGGTGATGGGTGAAAGGACACCAGGACAGGTGGCAGTCACGGGTACCAGGAAGGTTTCCCTGAAGGAGGGGCCATACCAGGACTTCCGGGTCCCCACAGCCATACCGTGTGGCCAGCAGCCTCAAGGCTCTGCTTCGTCTCCAGCACGGCACGCTTCATGGGCGGGGTGGGCATGGTATATTTGTCGGTCTCATAATACCCCACACGCAGTGGACAAGAGCTTGTATAGACCTGGACCAAAACCCCAGAATCAGAATCGAGTCAAGAGGGTGGCCCAGCGTAGGCCTCCCAGAGATCAGAGATGCTACTCAGCCCCAAACACAGCTGCAAGGCTGCAGCCCGGGTTCCCAGAAAACAGGGTGCCAGAGAGGCCGCCCCTTTCTGCATCTGACCCTTTCACAAAACCCCTGTGCAATGACTCTGCATTGTCACTGGCCATATGATGAAACTGAGCCTTCAGGTCTACATAAGGAGATAGGCAAATGGGCTGGAGTCGGGCTGGGACTCGCCCAAGTCCACCCAGAGCAGACTGACAATACTAGGTCCAGGACCCAGGTAACCTGTCTCCTGAGTCGACGAGTCTACTGCCTGTTTCAGGATTGCAAGTCTTGGCTCCCATGATAATTTGTTCCAGACCACATCACAAGGACCTCATTTCCTCCTTCCCTTCCTCTCAGGAAGAGTTCTTTTTTTTTTTTTTTTTTTTAAGATTATTTATCTATTAGACAGAGAGAAAGAGACAGAGAGAGAGATCACAAGTAGACAGAGGCAGGCAGAGAGAGAAGGGGAACCAGGCTCCCCGCCGAACAGAGAGCCTGATGCGGGGCTCAATCCCAGGACCCTGAGACCATGACCTGAGCTGAAGGCTTAACCCCCTGAACCACCCAGGCACCCCAGGAAGGGGTTCTTAAACCACTGAGTGGTTAGAATAACCTCTGCCAGGGAGGGGCAGCTCACCCCACCCAGCCCAGATCTCCTGCCTGCCAAGAAACACCCTAGTTCTCCTACAAGTGGTTCTTGGGCTGAGAAGTGACTCCTATCTCTCACGGTGGGCAGGAGAGGCTGAGGCCAGAAGAGGGGCATCTTTCCTCAGAGGAAGCCTCCCAGCCCAGCCTCAGAAGTCCTAGGGTTGCCACGGGTGGGCAAGGGCTCCATCTGGCGGCTCTCTGTGGAGCAGCAGCTGAGCCCAACTTCAGACCCTTGGAGAGTGCTTTTCAAGAGACAGAGCCTCCAAGACCTGCCCACAGTGCCTGAGGCTGCTCTCTGGGCTCCGGAGCACCAGCAATAGCCAAACTCAACCACACGCCCATCCCCACCCCTGCTCACCTCCTCCCTGAAGGGCAGCGGGGGCACTGTGGGGTCCAGACGGAACATGTCTTCACACAGCAGCGCTCGCAGGCACAGTGCTAGGCTTTCCACATCTCGGGCCATGGGGCCAACTGAGATCTGCACTGTGGGGGCAGGGAGGGGAAGGAAGAAAGATCACCCTGCCCTAATGGGCTTTGGGGCTGGGTCCAAGCAAGGGCTGGGCCATGGCCCAGGAGTGTGAGCAGAGACAAGGAGGTAGGAACTCAGACCTAGACTAGCCTGGGAGCCAAACACTGCCCCCAGGAGAGGCAGGGGCAGAGATGGATCAGGCAGACCCCCCCTCCTCCAGGGCACTGAGGGAACCCCAGACCTCACCTGCTACCTGTCCATAGACACAGCCCTTCAGGCCACTTTTGCTGGATAAGAAACAGAAGATGTCGGAAACAGGAAATGATCACCCTCTGCCCAACCCCAAACCCACACAGCAGCTTAGAACTCTCACCACTTTGGAAACTAGGAACCAAGGCCAATGGCACTGACATTCCCTCCCAGCAAAACCCCAGCGAGGGACTCCCTGCCTGGGGCCTAAAGAGTTTGGAACCTAGGCTAAGACCACACAGCAAGAGACCCAGAAGCTCCTTCCACCCACCACCCACACCATACCTGATACGGTTTGCCGTGGGCTTGAGGCCACAGATGCCACAGAAGGAGGAGGGAAAGCGGATGCTGCCTCCAATGTCAGTGCCTAAGCCCAGCGGGGAGCCTCCAGCCCCAATAAGGGCCCCTTCACCCCCGGAGGAGCCACCCGGGCTCTTGGAGGGCTTCCATGGATTCAAGGTCTGGCCAAAGAGGGGGTTACTGCAGTCATAGCTGGGGGAAGCAGGAACGGGTCAGCCCGGGGTGCACTGGGGCCAGAGTCCCTGGCCCCGCCCATACACGAGCCCACCTGAACATGGACTGAGGGACGTTGGTGTGCACGAAGGGCACAGCGCCTTGTAGCTTCAGGACCTGTACCACCACACTGTCACACTCTGCAGGCATGCTCTCGTTCAGACTCAAGCCCAGCGTGGAGTCATGGCCCTGGAGGGAGGGACCAGCACCAGAGGGCTGTGGTTGACACCTCAGGGGCCCTTCAGTGGCCCAGGACCCACTGCCACCGCCATCCTGCAGGCCAAGGCTGAGCCTTGGAGGGCCCCAGGTAAGTAAGGAGGTGGAGCCGGCTCACAGGGACAGGGGTGCAGGAGTGGGGTGGGGGTCAGAGCCAGACAGGAGGTGGGGCACACCTTGTAGCTGAAGCACTCCTTGAGGCTCACAGGAACGCCATAGAGCAGGCCCTGCTGCGGGGCCTGGGACAGCTGAGTCTCACAGTCTGCCAGGTAGGTAGTCACACAGTTGGTTCCTTTGTTTACTTCCCAGGCCTGGAGGAGGGAGAAATGCACACAGGGCAGAGAGACACTGGCCTTTGTTTTTAGCTGTGGTCAAATATACATTATATAAAATTGGCCTCTTTAAGTCTACACAGGGAAAGGGTAACCAGCAACAAAGCCCAGAGCCAGGAGCATGGAGAACAACTGAGAGCCCAGCACCCACCTCATCCGGGACATCTAGCCCCAGCATCACCCTGGCAGCGTCTGGCCTCAACCCCAAGATGGAGAGAGCACCTCCAGGGCCAGGGCACAACCCAGGCACCCAAAGGAGCAACAAGCACTGGCCTAAGACACTCCCCAGAGGGGATGAGCTCGGAGGGAGATGATCTTTGACCTCTAAGCCACATCTCTGTCAGTGAAGCAGACAGGGGCAGGTCCCCACCTCAGGTCACAGCGGGAGTCAGCACAGAGCAGGGATGGACCCAGCTGCCAGCCTCCCAGAGGCCGGCAGGTTCTCTCCTGCCCTAGGCCTGGCCTACACTGGCCCCAGCTAAGCCTCCCCACCCCCTGAAACTCTTGAATCTGATAATCAAGTCACACGGAGCAACGGGCTGATACCAATCAGTTAAAGGAGTGGGAGCTTGCCTAAAAGGAAATGATACTGCTGTCCCTGTGAGACATCTGAGGAAAATGAGTCTTGGCTGCACTACCACACCTCAGCCTGTGAGATCTGTAGGTGACAAGGTAGGGCAGCCCCTTTCCAGGGACACTGAAAGAAGAGACACAGCGGACTGCTGAGCCTGCCTGTGTCCCCTCAGGGCATCCAGGGCAGGGGTCCAGGGTCCTCCCTCCATTGTCAGCCTCCCTCCCCCTCGCTCAGTAGCTGTCACTCACCCAGCTGTCACCCACGCCCATGGATCTGCTTAGTGGTCATACTCACTGCCACACACTCTGCTTCAAGAAACCACAAGCAAGGAACTCGCAAAGCACAACTCTTTCTTTCCTTCCCTTCGTTTCAAACAGATGCCTGGAACACTTACTACGTGAAAAGACAGAGGGCCCAGCACTAAGTTCGAAGATAAGTAAGACAAGCTCTGTCCACAAGAAACCCATGTTGACCCAGAAAGGGGCCAAGGCAAGTGCAAAAACACCCAGAGAAATGTGTTAAAAAGTGAGCACTGAAGAGGGAACCCTAATTCAGACTAGGAGGGGATGAGGGTCAGATCCCTGAAAGAGGATCTCCTTCTCTGAGCCCCAAAGGTTCAGCCGGCAGTGCCTGTTGCCTCAGGTGGGGCAAAGAAGAGGGAGAAGAGCCTTCCAGGTAAAGGGAGTCCTGCACAAGGCAGGGCTCAGCATGGCAACCTCTGGGTGCCAGGAAACCTCCGCCAGTCGAGCTACTGATGCCCACCCTCCAGAAGGCCTTGGCCAGACAGGATGCTGGAGTCAACAAGGAGCAGAAGAGCAGAGTTTGAACAACTGGAAACCTGAGAGGGCATCTGGCCAGGAGGCTGGCACTCCATCGTGGAGGGAGATGGCTGCTGGGGGCCTGGGGACCAGAGGTTGGACTGGAGAGAGCTATAGAAAGAGAACAGACCACACTTGTTGACCATTGGGGTGGAGGCGGGAGGGAGAGGGAAGTCTGGGCTGAATGCCAGGCTCTTAAGCTAAGACAACATGCTCAGTGTCGCCCCCACAGAAGCACACACAGTCAGCGCCTCTCTCTCTTTCCTCTCTTTCTCTCTATTTCTCTCTCCCTCATGCAGCTCCTGGTAGCCCCTGGCACTGTCCCACCCTGGCCCTCAGAGAGACGAACTCCAGGCCAGGTTTCCCCCACAGCCTTTGCAGAGAGAGGGAGGATCCCTGGCATCCAGGCCTTACCTTTCCCACATAGGTGAAGAGTGCAGCCTCAGGGGACAGCTCCCCACTGTGTAACTTCTGCACCAACTGGGTCAGAGGCAGGGCCAGCAAGGCCTCTGAGTCCAGGTCAGGGTTCTGAAAAGACACCCCAGGTAAGTAACCCCTCTCCCCACATGCCCCAAGTGCTAAAAGCAGACACATGTGACCCAGTGCCCCTAAGTCCCCACACCTGGCAAAGCAGATGCTCACTGTCATGTGCCAATCCACGACAGACACGCCCACCTGCTGCTCTGACACCAGACATGTGGCCCAGCCTAGGCAGGTCCTTGCCACCTACAGACAGTACAGATATATCTCTTCCAGAAGGTTATGGGAGAGGCTGCCCTGGGAAAGGCCACGCCCAGGCTGAAATGTTATGTTATGAAAATGTTACGAAATCATTACAAACCCCCACCACTAACAACTGCCTATAGCCCCCATGCTGGTACACTCTGGGTGTTGATTAAATCTTGTTACCATTCTTATTGCACAGGTAAAGAAACCAAAGCCCTGAGAGGCTACATGCGTCACCTAGGCCCATACAGGTAAACTACGGTTCTCTGCCCACTCAGCATAGCCCGTCTACTGGCTATCCACCCGCATCTAACCCCTGGCAGGGGAGGCAGGAAAAAAAAAAAAAAAAAAAGAAAGGAAGAAGAAAAAGAAGACACTGTGACACTGTTCTGGGTGGTTGGGTCTATAGCTAGAGGCTATCCCTAAAAAGGGATTTTTTTTTTCCTTCTTTCCAGATATGTATTAGGTGTCTGCTCTGTACCAAGCATCAAACTAGGCCTGGGGATACAACTGAACAAAAAAGACAACAAGTTTATGCTTTGGGAAGTGAGCAGGTAATGAAAAAGTAAACAAGAATCTGAGTCCGTGAGAAATAACTTGAAGAAAATAAAACCCGTTGTGGTGCGTGGGGTGGGGGTGCGGAGCGCACAGGTACGTGCGGTCAGAGAAGAGCTCTCAGAAGGAGGGGGGACAATTTTTCAGACACATGACTGCCAGGCCTGGAAGGCTCCCAGAGTCTCTGAGGTCAGCCCCTGCCTGCAAACCCAGCTCGCTCCCTCCTCAATGGTACAGAGCCAATTAGCAAAAACAGCTAGAGGAGGATCTCTGAATCACAGCCACCACTTCCCATCCCCACTCCGGCCTGGGCTCTCCTCTTGCCAAATCCAAGAGATACTTGATTCTGTTCTTCACTCCATGTCTTCATCCGCATGAGGGATTCAAACGTATTGAGACCACACACTGGCTGCCTTCGACTTCCTCTGGTTTTCTCCTGCTTCTCTGCTACTTCTGTCATCCCTTTATTCAGTCAGTCGACAGACATGTTCTGAGCACTTACTGTGTGCCAAGGACTAAGTTAAGGGTTATGAATTTGGAGGTAACCAAGACAGACAAGTCCCTGCTTTCAGAGAACCCACACTCAAGAAAAGAAACAGGTTAACAAATGATGGGCAGCTCATGGGAAGTGCAAGAAAGCAAGTACACACTGCTGTGGTGGACACAGCAGAGGACTGGCTCAGACAGGATGGTCAGGTCTGGGAGGTGACGTTTCTTTCAGCTGTGACCTGAAAGATGAGAAGGAGCCAGATGTGGGAAGAGACAGTTTCCTCTTGTTTCCTCCCTGATGCTGGGAGAAGTGAATCCTCTCGTGGCTTCCAGTCAGGCTCTCCACCTACCCCGTGGCCTCCAGACCCTCCATCCACCCTGACCCAATCGAGCTGTGGTGTTCAGGGGCCATTCCCATTGCCACCCACCCCTGTGTCCTTCCCCCTGAGCTCACTGCTCCCCCACTTTCCACCGGCTCCTGCTCCATGTACCCTTGCTCGGGGAAGGGCTGCCATCTCTCTAGGTGGTACATGAGGACAAAGGAGTCATCCCGGACCCCACTTTCTCCCTCCCACCACAGCCAAATCCAGTCAGTCACTGTGCCCACTAAGTAGCTCTGGAATACGGCCACTTCTCCATCCTCTCTACCAAGACCCTTGCCAGTGACCAGCCTTTTTCTCCTGGCTCACACAGGGGCCACCTAACTGGCTGCCTCGCCCAAGGCTTGCCCCACCCATCACCCTTCCTGCCAGGCCAAAGTGCAAAGCCAACCAGGCCTTGCCCCTACCCTGCAGGTCCCTGTCACAGCACAAGCCCCAGGGCTGTGCCAGGAGGTGCTTTCAGGCACCGGTAAGACCCCTCCACACCCCTCCCTGAGACATCGCCTACTCATGCCCTCCACATGTCCTTGGCACCCGGGCCTTAACAGCAAGAACACTCTACCCTCAGCCTTCGTTTGTTAAACAGATATATTACTTACTTGGGATTTTATATATATATATAATACAGGGCGCCACAAAGAAGAAAAAAAATGAATCCGTGATCTCTCCACACACACTTGATAATCCCTGGTGATATATTTCTTTTTTTTTTTTTTAAGATTTATTTATTTGTGAGAGAAAGAGAGAGAGAAAGCACAAGCAGGGGGAGTATCAGGCAAAGGGAGAAGCAGGCTCCCTGCCGAGGAAGGAGCCCAATAAGGGGCTCAATCCCAGGACCTCGGGATCATGACCCGAGCTGAAGGCAGACATTCAACCAACTGAGCCACCCAGGTGTCCCCGCTGGTGATATATTTCTTAAAAGGAGACAAAATGATATATGAACACTTTCCCCACCCACCCCGAGGACCACCCTGCCCAGTCCCTCTTCTGAAAAAGGAAACCAGAGTTAATGGTTTCTAATGAAAACTTAGAGGAAAAAAAAATGTTTATGAAAAACCCACCATGTATGTAACTATTTATATATGTAGGCACAAAGTTGTCTTGCTATATGCACAATACTTACTAACTACACCTTGCCTTACTCACTTGATGATGGAAATAGCAAAATGGCTTTTTTTTTTCCCTGATTATATAAATGTGCTCACTGTAGAAAAGAATGCCTAACAGTATGGCGAAGAAAGTAAAAGCCAGGGAAGAGCTCCCCCCACACACACTAGGGTAATTACCATCAACAGTCTGGTCACCACCATTTCCCACCTTGCGACAAGACACCAAGAGCCCCTGTGTGCCTCAGTTTGAAGCTGTTCAGCAAGCTCCCTCCATTCTCAGCACAAATTTTAACTCTGTCCTTTGTTCTTGAATGCAGATGGCTGATGACACCGTTGCTAACAGTTTTTTTTTTTTTTTTTTAAAGTCTTCAGCTAGTTATCAGGCAGCTGAGACATTTTCTCTTTCACAAGACACCCAGGAAAGTCTGCGCCTCAAAGAGGCCAGTCCACAAACACGGGGGCAGTGACATTTGAATAGAGAATGCAGAGATGTGTACAAATGAATTCTGACAGAGAATAGCAGACACCTGTAGCGTTCTTTTTCCAGGGACGGATACTAGAGCTATCGCTGAACGGCTGCCCCCCACCAGCTGTTTTTCTCCTTGAGGCCCCTACTGCTCTAATTTCTGGGATCCTCCGTGGTCCTCCATGTCTTTTTTCTTTTTCCCTCATGGTTTTTATCACATCTGTTCTATTTCAAGATATCTTTTCCATTTGGTTACGGAGGCCACGGATCCTGGTCTCAACAAATAATTCATCTACTGAATCATTTCCCTTTAAAGTTAGGTTCGAGTGGGGCTTGGAGAAGGCCAGGAGATGGAACTACAGGTCAGATCCAATGGAAGGACGTGGTGCTTGTTAAGACCAGTGGGGTTCTGACAAAACAGGTTGTAAGCAATGAGGGCAAAGGCACAGAGGCGTGAGCAAGTGCTCTGGTATGTCTCTCCCAGCCATCATATTCCATGGGTGCTAGTCCCTCTCTTCGGCCTAGAAAGGATATTAAAACTCATTCAGGGTGCAGGCTGGGTGGAAAAAGGTGGCCAAAGGGTTGTTACAGATTAAGCCTCACAGGGTCAACAGAGAGTTACCAGAAACAGGCCTTACTGTAGAGTTGCTCAAGAGTCGAGAGAGGTGAATCGTTTTGTGATGACTTAAGAGAAACTTAGGATTCCCCCTCCTCCAGCGATGCCTGGGAACACTGGAGGCATCTGGGCTCCCAGTGAACTTTGAGCTTTATCAGCCGTCCCTCAGGCCAGACCTGTACTACCAACTCCTGTAACCCACTACGGCCTGCCCAGGGCCCTGCTGAACTTCCTCCCCCTTGCTATTTGGGGCTGGGCTGAAAAAGCCCCAAAAGAAAGGCTGCTGAGACAGCCTCAAATCCCACATCCCCATCATCCAGTGACTCCAGAGCCAAACAGAAAGGAGAAAGGAGCTAGACCCAAGGTCCCAAGGGACTGAGTTCAGCTAAACCACCTCCCTCTTAACTGCCCTCAGCTCCTTCAGAGCTACTGTCATCAAGACCCCATCCCTTTGGGGTATCTGGGTGGCTCAGTGGATTAAAGCCTCTGCCTTTGGCTCGGTCATGAACCCAGGGTCCTGGGATGGAGCCCCACATCGGGCTCTCTGCTCAGCAAGGAGCCTGCTTTCCTTCCTCTCTCTCTGCCACCTCTCTGCCTAATTGTGATCTATCAAATAAATAAATAAAATATTTTAAAAACAGAAAAAAGAAGACCCCATCGCTTTGAGAATTGTTCACACCAGTGAGACTACTGAGACACTGCTATCTCCCCCACAGTCACTGGAAAATCAAAAGGTAAATTTCACTGTTTACCTACCTGGAAAAGCCAAACATTGGTGTTCTGAGGCCAGTCTTTCTTGCCCCAGGAAGGGTGCAAAAACAGCATTTTCTTTTTTTTTTTAATTTTTTAATTTTTTTCAGCATAACAGTATTCATTATTTTTGCACCACACCCAGTGCTCCATGCAATCCGTGCCCTCTACAATACCCACCACCTGGTGCCCCCAACCTCCCACCCCCGACCCCTTCAAAATTCTCAGATCGTTTTTCAGAGTCCATAGTCTCTCATGGTTCACCTCCCCTTCCAATTTCCCTCAACTCCCTTCTCCTCTCCATCTCCCCTTGTCCTCCATGCTATTTGTTATGCTCCACAAATAAGTGAAACCATATGATAATTGACTCTCTCTGCTTGACTTATTTCACTCAGCATAATCTCTTCCAGTCCCGTCCATGTTGCTACAAAACTTGGGGATTCATCCTTTCTTTCTTTTTTTTTTTTTTTTTTTTACAGCTTTATAAACATATATTTTTATCCCCACGGGTACAGGTCTGCGAATCGCCAGGTTTACACACTTCACAACACTCACCATAGCACATACCCTCCCCGATATCCATAACCCCACCCTCTCTCCCAACCCCCTCCCCCCATCAACCCTCAGTTTGTTTTGTGAGATTAAGAGTCACTTATGGTTTGTCTCCCTCCCAATCCCATCTTGAAAAACAGCATTTTCTATTTCAGAGCCAAAACTTCTACCCTGGAAGGTTTTGTTCTTAAAAATAATGAAGGGCGGGCGCCTGGGTGGCTCAGTGGGTTAAGCCGCTGCCTTCGGCTCAGGTCATGGTCTCAGGGTCCTGGGATCGAGTCCCGCATCGGGCTCTCTGCTCAGCAGGGAGCCTGCTTCCCTTCCTCTCTCTGCCTACCTCTCTGCCTACTTGTGATCTCTGTCTGTCAAATAAATAAATAAAATCTTAAAAAAAAAAAATAATGAAGGGCAGTTGCTCCAGAGGGAAACTGCAGATGCTGGTGTCTAGAGTTGAAGTGAAGGAAGGCCCACCCTTCTACCACCTCGAACTCCTGCTAGCAGGTGGGTTTCTTGTGACGAGGAGGCAAGTTCAGCAGGTGGGAACCGTGGGCCGATCCCTGAAGCTGCCCCCACACAGTTCTTGCTAGGAGAACCGGCTGGCAGCGTTCTGGCTTTTGCTGCAGAACGGGGGCCTGGGGAGCGGCGGAGGGTACCAGGCCGAGCCGGGCAGCCTGGCACTGAAAGGATCCACGCGTGGGGCACCATAGAGTTCAGCCAGAGGAGGAGAACTAGACAGTGAAGAACTTGGGCTCAGTTAGGGTCAGTGGCCTGTCTGGGCTGAAGCTCTAAGAACTGACTGATGGCTTTTCAGCCAGCTTGATGAATAGAGGCTGGAACCAGATACATATTTATATCAGCAAATAAATAAATACGACATATCCTGGCCCGGGAACAGTATGGAGTAAATTCATACCAGCTAAAACCTCACTGTGATCAAGGCTGCACCCTGGGCCTGGCATCCTTTCTTTTCCTTTTTTTTTTTTTTTTAAGATTTTATTTGTTTATTTGACAGAGAGAGAGAAGCAACACAAGCAGGGGGAGTGGGAGAGGGAGACGCAGGCTTCTCGCTGAGCAGGGAGCCCAATGTTGGGCTCAACTGGGGCTTGATCCCAGGACTCTGAGATCATGACGTGAGCCGAAGGCAGATGCTTAACGACTGAGCCACCCAGGTGACCCTGAGCCTGGCATCCCAAGGCCGGGTCTCCCTACCTATTATTTCCCCCCCTATTCTCCCGGGCTGGAATGAGGCTGGAAAGTCCCACTGGGCGTCTAGGTTCTAGTTCCAGCTCTGCCCCAACTCTAAAATCACTTGCCACAGCAGAGCATCTGCTAAGTGCAATTTTCTGTGACTCCATCCTCCTGATTCCTATTGTGTCCCCAGTCACCTGGAATGCTTTCCCACCTGTCAGATCTGAATCCTCTCAAACACAAACCCTCACAAATGATTGTGGCAAGTTTTTCCTCTCTCGGTACATAAGAACATCTCTTGGAATTTATCATTTTGGCTTCTACCTGGGTCCTGTGTCTCAAACACCTGGAGAGAATGTCCCCTCCTCTAGGCCCCTCCCTGGGGCCTAAACACACACTGAACTGATCCGGAAGGAGAAAAGCTTGTTGACAGATCATCCAGGGAAGGGTTAGAATTACACCTGCTCAAGGAAACGGGCCTATCAGGGGTTAGAACAACACCTGGGCAGCAGGAGCTGGGGAAACTGTTCCAGCCTGGCCCCCTTTGCGCTTAGGCAAGTCCTTCCCTGGCTGGCTTTCAGGATCATCATGCACAATTAACCACTTCAAACTGCGAGCACTCCACATTTCCTTGGCTATCACTCTCTGATTCCCAAGTCTTTTTGTTGTTTTTGTCTTTGTTGTTAAGATTTTATGTATTTGACAGAGAGAGAGAGAGACAGCGAGAGAGGGAACATAAGCAGGGGGAGTGGGAGAGGGAGAAGCAGGCTTCCCCCTGAGCAACGAGCCCCCATGTGGGGGCCCAAGCGGGGGCTCAATCCCAGGATCCTGGGATCATGACCTGAGCCGAAGGCAGACCCTTAACGACTGAGTCACTCAGCGTCCCATGATTCTCAAGTCCTAAACCCGAGCATCTTAATGGTTCTCAGGCTTGCATTTTAGTGTCCCAATAGTCTTGAGAGTCTTTGGCACTGAGCAAAGCTCCTCTTTGACCCTCTTTGAAAAGCGATGTCTTTTCATGACCTGCCCTGTCCCTTTCGTTTTCCTGCCTCTCCCCGCGGCTGGCTCTACCTGACTCGGAAAGAGTACGGAATGCATTAGGGCGTGGAGGGGTTCCAAAAGTAGAACCTGCGCTGCCCGCCACCTGCTCCCCCGCCGCGCGCCAGTGCGCCTGAAAATGCGGCTAGGGATACCCCCGCCCTGTGCCTCTCCCCACACACCGGACCCGAGCGGTCACCTGGAGGCGGAAGCGCTGAGCCGCCTTATCCATGGTCTCCAGGGCTGCCTGCTGCCTCTGTCGCGCCCGGGCCGCCGCGCTCCGCGCGGGCCGGCGGCTTGACCAGCGCAGGGCCACGGCCGCTGCCACGAAGCAGCAGGCCAGGGCAGCCCCGGAGGCGCCAGACTGCGCGGCCCACAGTTCGTCCGGTACCATGATCTCCTGCGGCCGACCGATGCCAGGAGCGACAGAAAAGGAATCAGCACGCGCGCGTGCCGCCTCAAAACCCGGCCTGGATCTGCCTAGGATCCCGCGCCCGCCTGCGCGGAAGGGGCGGGAGGAGCGCGGCGCGGCCACCAGCCCGCGGGGAAGCGCGCTGTTGCTTGGCAGCGAGCGGGCCGAGGCCGCACGAGCGCAACGGTCAAGGGCAAGCCCGCACCCAGCCGAGAGGGGCGGGAGGGGCAACCGCTTCCCCCCGCCGCCCCACGACCCCAGCTCCTGAAGACTTGACTAGCGGGAGCCCCCCGGCGGCAAAGGACGGCCAAGAGGACAGGGAGCAGCGATCGACTGATGGGGTTCGCTGACCTGATTAATCCCTGCAAACAATTCAGAAGCATCTTTCCAGGAGACCTTCCCCGGGTGCCCATGCTCGGGGCTTCCAGGGGCACCAGGCAGGAGGGGCCCAGGAAGTCCCGTCGGGAGCCCACCTGCTGCCCCTTCCGTTTTCCCAACCCTGGAACCCCATCTATCTCTCCCAGGGCTCTTCATGGCCAGACTACCCATCACTTGTTTTGCCCAGCCACCTCCTGCAGACTGGCTTTCCCAGAGTCACCCTTCTCCAGTCATGGGTCCTCCTGGATTATACATCCAGAGAGCAGAGAGAGGACTCCCGACCAGGAGTCTGGGGACCCGGCACTCTTGGGGGGGGGGGGGGGCGGATTACATACACAAACAAAATACTCCCACCCAGGCATGTCTCATAGGACTTTATGCGCTTTATCTCATTTGTCCTCCCACCGACCTACGAGGAAGGCATTTTTATTATCCTTATTTTATAGCTGAGGTAACTGAAGACAAGAGGGGTTCAATGACTTCTGTGTGCCACACACGTGGCTGAGTGGGGACTGAAACTCAGCTCCAGTCTCAAACCATTGCTCTTAACCATCATGCTTTACCACCATTACTGCTCCTGGAAGAGAAACTCTGGGCTGCCAGGTGGGAATGTGCTTTGTGGCTGGAAATGCTGACTGCTGGTTAAACGCTCTGCTGGTACTCCAGTTCTAGGTTTACTTCTCTGAATCTGTGCCTTAACATGTAAAAGGGGGATGGTGAAAATGCCTACCTCACAGGATTGTGAGCAGTATATGAGCTCCTTTAGGATCGGCTCCTGGAACATAGTAGGCCCTCCATAAATGTTTATTGACCAAATGAAAGGCCCACCTGTGAAGAGCCTAAAAACTATCAGTGGGGCGCCTGGGTGGCTCAGCCAGTGAGTCCACTGACTCCTGATTTTGGCTCAGGTGGGGATCTCACTGTTGGGGGGGATGAGCCCCACCACCACCGCCACACTCAGCTCAGAGTCTGCTTGAGATTCTCTTCCTCTCCCTCTGCTCCTCTCCTCCCTCTCTCTCTAAAATAAATAATAAAATAAATGTTTAAAAATAAATAAAACTTGGGGCACCTGGGTGGCTCAGTGGGTTAAAGCCTCTGCCTTCAGCTCAGGTCATGATCCCAGGGTCCTGGGATTGAACCCCACATCAGGCTCTCTGCCCAGCAGGGAGCCTGCTTCCCCCTCTCCCCCTGTCTCCCTCTCTGCCTACTTGTGATCTCTGTCAAATAAATAAATAAAATCTTTTTAAAAATACATACATACATAAATAAATAAATAAATAAAACTATCAGTTATTTTAACAGCAAAATGGTTTATTCCAGAATAGCAGAGAGTTACAACTCCTGACACCCTAGTCAGGCCAAAAGCCACACGCAAGTCCAGGGAACAAAGGAAAGGACAGCTCTTTTACAGGGAGAAGGGGGAAATTAGGAAGGACTATTAGAAACAAAAAGTCCCCTTGAAGTAAACTGGAAATTTGAAATATAGTGGCTTTTCATTGGCTGTTATGATATTCTCTCATTGGCTGAGGTGTTGCTGGGGGAGGAGAAAAACATTTTTTTTCCTCCAGCTGAGTATTAAATAGTGTGAATTGGTAAGGTATGTCACTTCTGGTTGGGTCTGCCATTGAGGAGAGAGAGGGTGTGAGAGCTCTTCCCTCTGGCCTGGTGATTCCACTTTATTTTTTATTTTTTATTTTTTTTTTTTAAAGATTTTATTTATTGATTTGACAGAGAGAGATCACAAGCAGACAGAGAGGCAGGCAGAGAGAGAGAGAGGGAAGCAGGCTTCCTGCCAAGCAGAGAGCCCGACGCGGGACTCGATCCCAGGACCCTGAGATCACGACCTGAGCCGAAGGCAGCGGCTTAACCCACTGAGCCACCCAGGCGCCCCTCCACTTTAAATGAGATTTCCTGGGGCACCTGGCTGGCTCAGTTGCAAGAGCATCCAACTCTTGATCTTGTGGTTGTGAGTTTAAGCCCCATATTGGGGTGTAGAGTTTACTTTAAAAATATAATAACAAAAAATGAATTCTCCTTTTATGAGTTTTCACACATGCATCTGAAGAATCTGGACCTCAGGGCCAGTAAGTTGCTGTCAGGCTCTTGAGCATATTCTGGAGGGGTCCGAGCCTTGTGTTTCTAAATCTTCAACCCCAGTTGAATGCTGCTGAGTTCTACTCAGCACTCATAGCCCTTGTAAGTTTGCCTAGGAAAGCTGACAGTGCAGGATGATGGAAACCCCAATTAAAGTAGGTCTTGCAAGGTCATCCCACCCCATTTCCTGATAGAATAAAGGGATTATAGCCCTCAAGCTTCAATTTCCGGGTGACCTGAGGTGACTCAATTTCCCCCCCAACCTTTTTTAAAAGATTGTATTTATTTATTTGTCAGATAGAGCACAAGCACGGGGAGTGGCAGACAGAGGAAGGAGCAGGCTCCTGGCTGAGCAGGACCCTGGGATCCTGGGACCCTGGGATCACAACCTAAGCCTAAGGCAGACATTTAAGCAGCTGAGCCACCCAGGTGTCCCTCAGATTTCCCTTTTGCAAAATAAGCATTCTTCCTGACACACACTCCCTCTCAAGAAAGAGAAACTAAGATTATAGTTCTGGGGACACCTTGGCCATTCTAAGGCTTAATCACCCAGATTTGTAACCTGCTGTGAGTTGGGCAAAAATTTGTTAATTTAGGAACACCGTTGACAAAATATTCACTTGTATTTCTTAGCTGTGATGATGGTTGCTCAGTAGTAGCTTCCTGGAGGCATATTAAACAGGATTTAATTTACAAAACAGATCTGGGGGAATCTGGATGGCATCTGGAAGCCAGGGCAGCAAGTCCTGGACCAATTCTAATGTGCAGGTCATGGTGTGTGGCCACTTCATTCCTCTGAGAGAGGATCCCTTCACCTTCTGACATTCTGTGATTTCATTCAACAGGCTGCCACTGACCCCTGCTACTATTTGATAGGCCTCTTGCTGTGAGCTGAGGAAACTGAGGCAAGTACCAAACTTCAGATCCAGCCTTGTGGAGCTCAAGGTCTGGTTGGGAAGGAAAAAACGTGCATAGACCAAGAGACAAAGAGATACTTCGGTGGATAATGCAGAGATCATACTGCAGAAAACCTAGA
This sequence comes from Lutra lutra, assembly GCF_902655055.1. Lineage (NCBI taxonomy): Eukaryota > Metazoa > Chordata > Mammalia > Carnivora > Mustelidae > Lutra > Lutra lutra. Next base: position 161,109,980 of record NC_062281.1, read on the forward strand.
GAGCCTTTGGATCCTGGGCCCTTGGGCTTGGGGCAGCAGAAAGTACAGATGTATAAAGCTTGGCTCTGAGGTTAAAGTGCCTGGCAACCCATCCCTGTTGTGTAACTGTGTCTGTTTCCTTACCAAGAAAAGGAGGACAATAACGGCTCTCCCCCTCCCCCAGTTCACTAGTACTATTATAAGAATCAGATGAGTTAATGCACCTAATACAGCCAGAATAGGACCCAACATACAGAAGGATTCCATGCATGTTGATCATTATATTATTATTGTTATTACTTATTATTAAAAAAAAAAAAGAGAGACCCACGGAGAGGGGTTTTCTAGCCTGAGGAGCTCAAGCTCAGGAACCAGATTGCCTGAGTTCAAATCTGAAGTTTGCTACTTGCTTACAAAGTAACTTACAAGTTACAAGTAACCTTGAATAAGTCACTTTAACTTCTTGTGCCGCAGTTTCTTTATCTGGAAAATGGGGGATAATACCAGCAACTACCTCACAGAATTGGGAAGATTAAATGAGTTAAATCAAGGGAAGAGCTTAGAACAGCACCCTGCCGGTTGTCAGAGCTCAATAAACTGAGTAAGCAGGAATGTGATCCAATCTTACCAGTGTTTGGGGAAGGTAACTTGGAAGAGGAGTGGGAGCAGAGGCCATAGAATGGAAGAGCAGGTAGATCCGAGGATGGGGGTGGGGGTGGGGTAGATTTCCAGGGCTCTGCCTCTGTTATCCAAAAAGCATCTGTCAATCAACACCATACCATTCTGGGAGCCGCACAGAAGGGGCTGTGGTGTCAGGTGAGTTGCTTTTAAGGACAGCCCCTCAGGCAGGTGCTGGTGGGTTCCCTGAGCAGGATTGGGGGGTCCTCCATTAGTTGGTCACTTCAGCAAGTCATCCTTGTGTGTCCTCAGTTGTTGGGAAGACTGATAATACCCTGCCAAGTCCCCTTGGAGGTGGAGCTGGGTTGCAAGAAAGGGAAGGAGAGCTTGCAGAAGGGAAGGGAGCTTCTCAGATTCCAGAGGCTTTAAAGTCTCTTTGTTCTGGGGGTGAGAACACAGATTGTGCCCCGGTTGCCAGTAACTGCTCAGCTTCTGCATTTCCTTTCACGTAGGTGAGACTTTTCTCAGTCCTGAAGGGGTGAGCAGGAGAGGGACACAGCCCTACTTCAAGGAACTCACCATCCCCCCACCAGGTGATGTGGGATACCACACTCAGAAGCACTAATTGCAGGGCGCTTTATCACTTCCCAAGTACTGTCAAGTCTTTGACCTCAGCTGTCTGAGCCTCCTTACCACCTTAAAGGCCCCCACTACCCCAACACTGTGCTCTGAGTTAGGGGAATCTGTCTCCTACGGTAAGTGGATTACATAAATGATCCCAAGACTCCACCCCTTTCTAGATCTGTGCTTTTTACATAACCACTTCGTAGCTCCTCCCTTCAGGAGGTGGAATCTATTTCCTCACCCTTGGAGACCTGGGTCGACCTTTGTGGCTTGCTTTAACTAATAGAAAGTGTGCAAGGAATGTTGTCCTAGTTCTGAGCCGAGGCTGCAAGAGAATTTTCCCTCCCTTTCCTGAAGCTCTACCATTACCATGAGAACAAGTCACAAGCTAGATTGCCAGATGATGAGACCACATGTGGTAGAAACTACTCGCCCAGTCGTCCCTGCTCAGGCCCTTACATAAGGGACAGTACCCTGCCAAGATAACCAGAGCCACTTGCGAGTTGATACATGAGTGAGCCTAGCCGAGCCCAGCTTAGCTCACCAGAACCACCAGCCCCCAGGTAGACTCAGAGAATAAAAAATAGTGTTGAAACCACTAATTTTGAGGTGAATTTGTCACAAAGCAACAGCTAACTGATCTACCTCCTGATCCCCATTGCCCACACAAATAATCGAGGACCACAGACAACTAGCGACTTGCTCAGTGCCATATAGCCGGCACAGGGGGCGGGGGGCAGGGGGATAACTTTTAGGCAAACCTGGATCTTTGAGAACTGCTGCCTCTGGAATATGGACACAGACATTAGACTTATTAAAGTTCCTGTTGGTTAGCTTGGAAACACATCAACCTCATCTCCCCTTAAATTTGTTTTTCTCAACCCATTTTTTTTTTTTCTCTTTTTTTTTTTCTCAACCCATTTTAGCCCATGCTCCTTGGACATTCACACAATGCTACGCTCTCTTTCCTAAAAGTATTTGAAACCGTGGGTAAGTTTCCTCACCATTCTGTCCCTGAGTTGCCTTATCTGTAACGTGGGGATACTGCACTACCTCATTGGTTATGAGAATTAAATGAGTTAATATTAGGAAAGTGTCTAAAACAGGGCCCGACATCTAGCAAAGGTTGTAGAAGATCAAATTATAAAATGCGACTAGAAATAAGCCATAGCAGTAGCAATTTTACTAGGGGCAACATTTTTATTTTGATCCTGAAAGCTGCATGTTTTTCACTTGGATCTGGTGACATCAGTATGAGTGTTGAGTCAGCTCCTGTACCATAAGCTCTTCTCTCCAAGATGGCGTGGGAGACAACACCTCGTGGGCGGCAAACCAGTTTCTGAAAGCCAGACGTGCAGAAAAGCACATGCCTCCCTTCCTGAGAAGCACTGGTAGTTAGGGCATTATCACACATTTACCTCTTATCTCACAGACAGCATATTCTTGGTAGGTTGCATGTAGATAAAATCCTAACATAAATTTGTGTTAGAGCTCAACTGGGGACTCATTTTGCAAAGTGAAGAGGGCTTTTGGAAAGCAGATCAGTATCCCTTTGAGAGACATTCAAAATTTGGACCAAAGATGGATCGAATTTCTTCGTGTCTAAAACAAATCTGCCACCCAGGGTTCCCTCAGGGGACTCTGGTCCTTCTCTCTTTCCAGCATCCCCCCCAATAAGTTCCAGGGCTGCCTGCTGATGAGCCACAGTACAACCCCAAGAGTCCTCCTTTCACTTGGCTTCGTGCCCTTGGCTCTCCAGGGCTGGGACCTATGCGATTCCTGGCTCCACCGACGTGAATCCCCTTGAAACCAGCAGGGGCAGAGCTGTTGTCTGCGGGGACTCTGATGTCACCCTGCTGGCAGTCTGGACATGCAGCCACGAAACTCTCTGGCTTCTTCCCTAGTGGGCAACCACCTGCTTAGAACTTCCTTCACCAAAAGGGACATCTAGGACAGCCCACGGTTCTAGCATATGCCCACATTTGGTTCAGTGGGTTGGGTGAACGTACAGAGAGGGTTAAAACTCAGTAGCTGATGATTCTGGCAAGCTGATGGAATGAGCATGAGTATGAACAAAGGTTAACTTCTCAGCCTTCCTCAAACACTTGGCCCCAGTGTTGTCCTGTGCCTTTGAACACACTATTCCCTTGACCTCTAATGCCCAGTGTCCCTCGGTACTCTTCTTCCAACTACCCCTACCCTGCAACACACAATGCCTGGTTAACTCCTATTCATCCTTTAAGACCCATTTCAGAGGTCTCGGTTCCACATGGCAGATAAAGCACACAATTACCTTCTCCATTAAAATAACAAAAAAAATATTTTTAAAAGAAAAATAGGAGGTATTTATTGGCAAACTGGAAAAAAAAAGTAAAATTCTTAGAATATCGAAAGCAGGTGGTATCAACTGAATGAAAGGGAGAAACAGTTCAAGATACCAGGGGGAGCCCAGGTCTTCCCCAGGGGAGCTCTGGGGAAGATCCAAATAGGAATGGGCTATGAGGACAGCACTGCTTGGAACTGCGGAGACTTTGGGGTCTATCCTTGCCCTATCCTTATCCTCCTCAATAAATAATAGTCCAGGTTCAAGTCTGGAAAAATACTCTGGAAATAAAGTGCCCCAGTCTGGGAAGGGCAACCACTAAAGGCATCTAGGGCTTGAAAGGAACAGAACAGAAAGGAGCTGAGTGACTCTGGTCCACTAGAACAGACAAAGAGTGGGGTGGGGAAGAGAAAAGGACATTGATATTGGAGGAATCCCAAATTACCTGCCCACTTCCTGGTCACACTCCCTCTTCTGACCAGTCAGCCCTCAGGATCAGGGGAAAGGTTTCCCGGGAGGCCATCTGACTCCACTTCCTAGGAAACACATACCAGCAGCACCTTTACTGACTAAGGTTTGTTCATTGTTCCATCCTGTACCCTCAGATACAGATGACTGAGTTCCTCACGTTCCTCAGTTTCCAGTACATAATCATCATGGATCCATCCAAGTCCCTCTCATATTTTATCTGCCCATTCTTTTATCTTTGCTCCCCAATCTTATCCTCCCCCAGCCCACCCAGTCACCCACTGATCTGCTGCCTGTCACTACACATTGGGGTACTTCTGGTATCTTCTAATCTCTTTCACTAAAAATGAGGAGCTGGTCTGTGCCCGCTGCAGGATAGGCTGAGATCTACTTCAGTCACAACACAAATTCTCAGTGGCTTCACACAACCCCAGCTGTTTTTCACTCTCACCACATGCCTCATGGAGGTCCATGGGGGCTCCGCTTAACACACTCGGTTACCCAAGCTGATGCAGCTTCCATCTCAACCAATGTTCCCGTGGTGGGAAGGACATGGCAAATCTGAGGCTCATGCTCAAAGGTTCCATCCAGAAATGTGGAAGAAAAATACCGTTTCTGCTAATATTTCATAAAACAAGTCACATGGCCGTGCCTAACCGCACAGGGAATGTGGAAGGCAGCTCTGCTGAGGACCCAGGCAGATGAGTAACTAGGTGTCTGTGAAAAGTCCTACTGTCCTCCATACCCACAGAACGGATTTCATAGCCACTGATGAATCATGGTTGTGAACCACAGCTCAGAAAACACTAGCTTGGGGGCGCCTGGCTGGCTCAGTCCATGGCGTGTGTGACTGTGGAATTCCTTGTGGAATACAAGGTTAGAGAAGCAGGCAGAAGCCAACTGTACCAGGAGCCCTATGTTGGGTATAAAGATTACTTAAAACTAAATCTAGGAAACTAGCACCTGGGAGGCTCAGTCGGGTAAGCATCTGCCTTTGGCTTAGATCATGATCCCAGGGTCCTGGGATCAAGCCCCACATCTGGCTCCTTGCTCAGTGGAGAGCCTGCTTCTCCCTCTTCCTCTGCTGCTCCCCTTGCTTGTGCTCTCTCACTCTTTGTCAAGTTAATAAATAAAAGCTACATAAATAAATAAAATCTGGGATGGGGAAGGGGGAGAAAACACTAGTTTAAAGATTTCTTACGGTGACCTGCAATCTGGCCCTCTACACCTTCTCTCCACTGCCCCCAGCTCTGCCCCTGGGGACACTTAAAACACCTCTGCCCACTCTGCCTCAGAACAGTCGTACTGAGAGATGGCATCTCCCTTGCCCAGGTAGGTGTTCCCCTCTCCTGACATAATACTCTCAATTCCCTCAACTCCTCTTCCCAGGCTGAGACTTTCAGTTTCCTCTCCATTCTGGTCACTCTCCTCAGGCTCTGCCCATTTGCCAATGTACCTTCTAATATGTCGCCTCAAAATGCAGTCTGAGCTGCTTGGCATTCAGCAATTCCCACTTACTCAGAGAAAAGAAGGCTGAGTCAGCTGAAGGAGAGGACTGACCTTCAGAAGTATGCTTCGTTCAGCCAGTTATCTAATTTCCTCGTTCAGCAAATACTATTGATAATTATATTCCAGTGGGAGGCCAAATGGAAATCTGATCAGATCATTTTCTAGCTTAAAAATCCTGGGATGGCTTCCCATCACTCAGGATAAAACACCTGCTCCTGGTACAGTTGGCTTCTGTCTGCTTCTCTAACCTTGTATTCCATGACCATCACCTTCTACATTTTACCCCTGAGAATGCCAAAGCTTTTACCAATCTCTCAGACAGATTTATGACTCCTGCCCCTCACAAGGTGAAAACCATAGACTCAAGCCATCTCTCCAATGTGACCCCACAGCTGCCCCAACACTTGGTCCTCTGCCAAGGATGGGCTATTGGAGGTCACACAGAAAGGGGAAGCCACAGGAAGACTGAGGCAACACTGCTAAGCTTCCAGGTCTCCAGATATAGCCCCTCCCACAGCCCATATCAAGCCACATTTGGCACTATTATACTTTGGGAGCTGGTTTTCTACCCTGTTTTTTGGTCATCATGTGCACAAAATTGGATTAATCATAATCCTTTTTATGACACATTTTAATCATTTTTATCATGTACAACATACTTTTATGCACAGCTTTTTACTAATTTAATTGACAATAACCTAATCTAACTATATGTTTCCTCCAGCTCCATCCTATTCCCCTACCTGTGGGAATCATTATCCTGAATCTCACGGTAAGAACCCTTCCCTCCTTTTTACACAGTTTTATGGCGTATGTGTTCATTAAAATGTTTTTAAATTCTTAGTTGTGTTTAACTCTAAAACATGAAATAGATACAAATTAAAACTACAATGAGATACTCAGACACACCCACTGGAATATAGTTTTAAAAACTTACAATACCAAGTATAACCTAGGATGTGGAACAAAGCTTTCTTTTGTTTGAATCACCATGATCTTTGTAAGGAATCTGGCTTTGAGAGAGCTCAAATTCTAGTTTTTAGGCTGCTCTGGCCATGAATCAAGCCAGACACAGGTAACCACTTAGGCCAGTTATAGACCATTAGTAAAGTAGTAGGTTACTTATTCACCATAAGTAAGCAAGTAAAGAAAGTGACCTTGGGAGCCATCAGGGGAGCTTCAGACTTTAAATGGAACATTAGGACCTCTAGAATAGGCTAAATTATAGTGACAGGAAAGCAGTGATTTCCTGGGACCAAGGATGGGGGAAGGGGATTGAGTTCAAAGGAACATAAGGAAGCTTTTTTTTTTTTTTTTTAAAGACTTTATTTATTTATTTGACAGAGAGAGACACACAGCAGAGAGAGGGAACACAGCAGAGGGAGTGGTAGAGGGAGAAGTAGGCTCCCCGAGGAACAGGGAGCCCAACACAGGACTAGATCCCAGGACTCTGGGATCATGACCTGAGCTGAAGGCAGACACTTAACTGACCGAGCTACCCAGGTGTCCCAGGGAAGTTTTTTAGAAGACAGAATTATTTTCTATACTTTGATAGTGATGGTGATTATATTATTTTCAGATTTTATTTATTTACTTATTTGACAGGCGGGGTGGGGGGAAGAAGGCTCCCTGTTGAGCAGAGATCCCCATGAGGGGCTCTATCCCAGGACCCTGGGATCACAACCTGAGTCTAAGGCAGAGGCTTTAATCCACTGAGCCACCCAGGTGCCCTGGTGATTATATTATAATTGTAAAAATTCATTAAACAGTACATTTAAAATTGATTAATCATATTGTATGTAAATAATAACACATTTTTATAAGTTTTCCTCTTTTTTTAGGGGCATCATGCTACATTTAATCTTTTGGGACTGAACTTTTTTCCATTTAATATTATAAAGATTTATCCAGGGGCGCCTGGGTGGCTCAGTGGTTAAGCCACTGCCTTCGGCTCGGGTCATGATCTCAGGGTCCTGGGATCGAGCCCCGAATCGGCTCTCTGCTCTGCGGGGAGCCTGCTTCCTGCCCTCTCTCTGCCTGCCTCTCTGCCTGCTTGTGATCTCTCTCTTGTCAAATAAATAAATAAAATCTTAAAAAATAATAATAAATAAAAACAAAGATTTATCCATATTGTTATGTGTCACTGGGGTTCATCTGACAGTCATATCATCTTCCATTGTGTGAATATTCCAGTAATTTATCCACTCTGCTGCTCACAGGCATTTGCATTTCCTTTTGGGATTGCTATGAACATTCTTGTACAAATCTTCTGGTGTCCTTCTGATTTATCCCTAGTATTGGAATAACTGGGCTGTAGGGTAAGTAAATGCTCAATTATAGGAGATAATCAACTATTTTCCAAACTAGTTCTTTGCTTTTCCAACCTGAGTCAGTCTGTCCCCAGATGGACTGGTACCCCAGGGGCAGGAGACCCAATCTCTTCTTTTTTTTTTTTTTTTTTAATTTTGTTTTCTTATTCATTATTTGACAGAGAGAGAGATCACAAGTAGACAGAGAGGCAGGCAGAGAGAAGGGAGAAGCAGGCCCCCTGCTGAGCAGAGAGCCTGATGTGGGGCTCTATCCCAGGACCTGAGATCATGACCTGAGCTGAAGGCAGAGGCTTAACCCACTGAGCCACCCAGGCGCCCCCCAATCTCTTCTTGAATTAGCACTGCTTAGCATTCTGTCAGCACCAGGCTGGATACCCGGGAGGCCAAGGGCAGAAACCCAGGGACCCTATGCCTCCCAGCCTCAGCCAGTACTGAGAGTAAATAGCAGGCAGGGGCCACATACCATATATGGAGGCTAATTAGAGTCCTACTCCCTGGAGCTCCATCTTCCTAGTTCCACTCGACTTTGAGTCTGAAAGATCTTTCAGGGCCCTCAGTTACAATACAAATCCCAAGAGGAGACAAGGCTTAACCTTATCCAAAATCCTTCTCAGCTGACACCTCTAATACCAAAACAAGGATTAGCAGGAAAGACATAAAGAACAAAATGCGTAACAGAAAGAGGAAGAGGAGGGATAAAGAAAGTGGGAAGCACCAAGAACATGAGTATTCTAAAATTATGCTCCCTTCTCTGCACAAAGACCAGTTTTTCAGAAAAAAAATTTTTTTAATTAAAAAAAGCAGTATTTTGCAAGTGATCATAAGCAATTTTTAATATCCCTGCCATTGAGGGATTACCTTCCTTATGCTGAGTTACAAAGACAACATAATTAGCATGCAGTCAGCAATGATGTAATATTGCCCCAAACCTTCACATCCGTGGTGGGGGGGCGGCCCTGTGCTGCTGGGGAAGAGCTCTGAGGGATTTGGGGCTGGGCCAAACCACTGGAACCAGAGCTCAGCCACAGATCAGGAATAAAAAAAAAAAGCGTAATATAACAGAAAAAGATATCAGGAGATGCCTGCCTACGTGCTCAGAAAGCAAAAGGAGGAGAGTTCCCGTGAAGGAGGAAGAGGAGTCTCACGGCCCACAGTCCCATCTACCATTCCACCTCCAACAGCTCCCTGGCTACCTGTCAGATAGGAGCTCCAGGAACTCTTGCTACATGAATGAACAGGGCAGAAACACACAGCAGAGGATCACAGCCCTGGGGCGGCAGCAGCTTCCCCAGCCACACGGGGCAGCAGAGCTATGGATCACAGGAGGGCAACTCGGGAGAGCTTTCTTGGTGCATGTAAGCAGATTATCATGATTGGCTTACCATTGAGAGTTGCCAGTTCCTTAAATTAGATCATGGGCCGGCTGAACTACGGAACTAACAGAGGTTTGTTTGGGCCCATCGGTTGCTGAAGACTGATCACACACAGAAGTCACTTCCAGCGTGAGAGGTGCTCTGTAACCAGAGGTCTGCCACCAGGCTGAGTTCCTGCGCGTTGGGCCCTAGGAGTCGGTGCTCAGTAACAGGAGCTGGTACAAATGGCACTAAGAGTACTCGCGCTGACAGGAGGCCCCAACTACAGCCTCAGATCAATGGAGCTTCAACAGTTTTATTGGCTAAATGCTTCTTCCCAAGTCTACAGCTGAAAGTGTAGGCCTGCTCACTGCCTCCTCCCCTAAGCTTTTAATGGAGCAGGAACTTTTAGCACAGGCTTAGAAATGGGGGGGGGGTATAATAAGGGAGTTAGAAACCTGCTCATGCACCACAACTGGACAGCAGGACAGAAAAACTCCTACTTTCTAATGCTGAAAACTGTCTATAGAAAGACTTGAACAGGATGGAGACAGGACCCAGAGTGCATCTTTGTCACTGGTCTCAGTTTCTGGTGCCTCCATGGGAGTATACCCTTTACCTTCCTACACCGGGACTTGGGGAACAGGGTGATGCTATGTCAGTCTACACATTTTGCAAAAGTACATGGGCCCAAAATTGGCCAAGAGGTTTGGGATTACCAGCTCCCCAACCTGACAGGATTGGAAGAAAGAAAATGTGTCCATGAAAAGCTTTCGGAAATGACTCAGGTCTTCCACCTGAACCTTGATGCTGTACTGATTGGCCAGGAACTCTATGGTGCCTTGCACTACATATTCGTTCTGTAAGTGCGAGAGCGAGCAGGTAGAATAGACAACATGGCCTCCTGGCTTGGTGGCAAGCAGTCCAGCCCTGAAACCAGAAACAGAGAAAAGCAGTGACTATTGAGTTTCCCAGAAGCAGAAGGACAACAGGGGGAGCTGGAAGCGTGGATAGCGGAGTCTACTGAGGGACGGGCAGCTGTGTTAGCTTCTCAAGTCCCTTCCACAGAGATACCACCGTAAGAGTCTTTCTCAAAGCAGAGAGCAACCCAGCCTTTCTCCATGGGCTCTCCTCTGGAAGCAATCCCCTGAACTCTGACTCTGGTTACAGTCCAAACTCCTTTTTTTTTTTTTTTTTGAGATTTATTCATTTGTCAGAGAGAGCAAGTGAGCACACTAACAAGGGAAGTGGCAGGCAGAGGGAGAAGTAGGCTTCCCATCAAGCCAGCAACCTGATGTGGCACTCGATCTCAGGACCCTGGGAACATGCCCTGAGCCAAAGGCAGATGCCCAACCGACTGAGCCACCCAGGTGCCCCTATGGTCCAACTCTGATGCTAGCTATACACTGAGCCCTTACCAGCCCTACAGACCCTTGATATTAGTCACTTTTACAAGCTTTCAAGCTTATGCTACTCACTGGGAATGGGACTAGCATGGAGGTAAGGTAACGTAGTGAATTTGTGCAACCCACCCCACGTGTGTCCTACTGCATAGGCTTTTCATGCTCCAAAGGACCCTCCTATCATGTCTGTCTCTTCCAGGTATTCTTCAGTCAGAAGGCCCTTCTGTGGGCGATGGTTGTGGCAAGAACTTCCAATCCCCAAGGTGACCAGCCCCCCGGAGCACTGTGGCACAAAGTCTCGAGTTTCTGTAAATCTGTTACTCACGCGAGCAGCTGCAACTGAAGCATAGGCAACATCTGCCGCTCCTTCTTCCTCGACCGCTGAAAGATATTGTTCTCCTCCTCATGAAGGGAGTGGCGGTCTGTGGTACAGGGCACATCCACCAGCACCTGCCCAGCAGTGGTAAAGGGTACAGTATTAGAGCTCCTTACAGGCTCCCTCCCCTAGGCCCTAGCCCTGAGAGGCTTCCCACAGTGCTCTCTCTGCCCATCCTTCCATTGCAGAGTAACCGACAAAGCTTCTCATTTTCACCTGGTAGACAGCTGTGAAATAATGAGTGGGAAAACAGAATATTTAGGTCTACTCATGGCTGGTCAAAAAGAAAAGCCAATACCCAAATAACTATAATTAAATAACTGATATCGACCTAGAAAGACGTCTTCCCTTTCCTTTCCAAGATTTTATTTTTAAGTAACCACTACCCCCAACATGGGGCTCGAACTTACAAGACTAAGATCAAGAATCCTGTGTTCCAGGGTGCCTGGGTGGCTCAGTGGGTTAAAGCCTCTGCCTTTGGCTCAGTTCATGATCCCAGGGTCCTGGGATCAAGCCCCACATCAGGCTCCCTGCTCAGGGGGAAGCATGCTTCTCCCTCTCCCACTCCCCCGGCTTGTGTTCCCTCTCTATCTCTCTGTCAAATAAATAATAAATAAATAATAAATAAATAATAAATAAATAAAATGCTGTGTTCTATCAACTGAGCCAGCCAGGTGCTCCTAGAAAGAAGTCTTTCATGCTTTAGGGCTCTGTCCTTGCCTCTGTCCTTAGCTATTTGAATGAAACATCCTATTTACAGGTGATAGAATGCCCAGAAGGTAGCTGATAGACTGAATAACAGGATCAGGATTCAAAATTATTTTTTGCTGAAACATCATATCCAATATGGAAAAGCTTTAAAGTAATAAATATAAAATCATTCATGCATTCATTATGAGCCTATACTCTGTGCTAGGCACAAGAGACAAAAACAAAAATTAAGACAAAAGAAAAAGTCCTATATTTACATTTCCAAAAAAACCAGCTATGGAAGACATCTGTGCATTTTAGTTAAGCAGAAACACAGGCAAGAAGCAGGCCTCAGGGTTGCTGGGGGGTTGGTGGGGGAGGGATATGGTGGCTGGGTTATGGACATTGGGGAAGGTATGTGCTATGGTGAGTGCTGTGAAATGTGTAAGCCTGATGATTCACAGACCCGTACCCCTGGGGAAAATAATACATTATAGGTTAATTTAAAAAAAAATAATAATAATAAGCAGGACTCTTAAGCCTAGCCAAGATTCTATAAGCCTTGGTCTTTCAATTTCTTAGAGTGGTTGAACCAGAATGGTGAGAACCGGACAGATTAGATCAATGAGTCAGATGATAACAGAGAGACAATAGCTATATATTTTTATATTTTTAGAAGTATATGTTTAAATAAGTACCTTTAGAATATGCCAATTAGGGGCGCCTGGGTGGCTCAGAGGGTTAAAGCCTCTGCCTTTGGCTCGGGTCATGATCCCAGGGTCCTAGGATCGAGCCCCGCGTCGGGCTCTTTCCTTGGTGGGGAGCCTGCTTCCTCCTCTCTCTCTGCCTGCCTCTCTGCCTACTTGTGATCTCTCTCTGTCCAATAAACAAATAAAATCTTTAAAAAAAAAAAAAAAAAGAATATGCCAATTAAAAGAAAATGCAGGGGCGCCTGGGTGGCTCAGTGGGTTAAGCCGCTGCCTTCAGCTCGGGTCATGATCTCAGGGTCCTGGGATCAAGTCCCGCATCGGGCTCTCTGCTCAGCAGGGAGCCTGCTTCCCTCTCTCTCTCTCTCTGCCTGCCTCTCTGTCTACTTGTGATCTCTCTCTGTCAAGTAAATAAATAAAAAAATCTTAAAAAAAAAATAAAAGAAAATGCAAATAACTTTAAAACAGGAAATGACTTTCAACATCATTCATAATAAGAGAATATAAATTAGATGCTTATCAGTTTGGCAAAACCCAAAACATCTAGTAACACGAGTGGTGGCAGGATTTGAGAATGCGGTACTCTTCCGCATTACCAGTAGAAATGAAGCCAATGTAACCTCCACAGAGAGTGATTTAGTACCCTCTGTCCAACCTTATATGCATATAAATTTATCTAGCAATGATACTTAAAAAGCATAAAACTGAAAAGGATTGAACCCCAGGGTACATTATTAAATGAAAAAACTACAAAGACCAAACAGTGAGAATAATACACCACCACTCCTTTTTTCGAAAATACACACACATTGGGGCACCTGGGTGGCTCAGTCGGTTGGGCATCCGACTTTTGATTTTGGCTCAGGCCATGATCTCAAGGTCGTGAGAATGAGCCCTGCATTAGGTTCCGGGCTGAGTGTGAAATCTGCTTGAGATTCTCTTTCTCCCTCTGCCCCCTGCCCTGCTCACATGCATACATGCATACAAAGTCTAAAAAAAAAAAAAAAAAGAACCACACACATTTGTATTTGTGTATCCACAAAGGATACATCTTAAAGGATACAGAAGAAAATATAAACAATGGTCATCTGTGGGGAGAGGAAGGAGAAGGCCCTGAGACAGGAGTAAAAGTGAAGGATTTCTGAATTTTGCACCATGTGCTATATTAATATTCAAAAATAAATTAGCTTATTCATACTCATTTTAATCAGAGTTTCTGAGCAACCAAGTGAGTTGAGAGTCTACTAACTCTTTTCCCACTCAGTCAGGTTCAACCTCTTTCCTGCTAATTATCTCTAATAAAGATATTACCAACAATTGTGCAGATAGCTGTGTTCTCCCAATCACCCATGGAGAGCGGGCCAGGTCCAGAAATGGCTCTCCATCCTCAAATATGGAGGGCTGGACCCTACCTGCTGAGGGTCTGGAGCTGGAATGGGGAGACCAGATTTGGCTAGATGGATGTCTCAGGTCAGGAATCACTCACCCGATCATAGGTGTCCCCCTCCAGTTCTCCCCACTTCCTGCCATCCCATGAGGTGACTCGAACTCGATTTCTATCCCTGATATCTTGAGGCACATAGCTGTGAAGGACCCTCTGAAGTCTGCCTGTTCGAGAAGTGGACAGATCATTGGCAGCGAGATTGCCTGTGGGAATATAAATTTCAGCATTGTTTTTTCTAATTCTGGAAAAAAATGTCATTGGAACCTTGATAGGGATTGCACTGAATCTTTAAGTGGTTGTGGGTAGTAGGAATAGTTTATACCTGTGAGAATAAAGAAACTCCAAGGCCATGCCCCAACAAAACATCCTACCAGCAATGGTGCTAATGGAGAGTCAGACCAATTCTTGGGCATAGCCAATCAATGCAGACCCCAGAGGCAGAGGCAAGTGGAGTAGAAATATTTATTATGTATATGGCACAGTATTAGACACTCTTGAGTAGGAGCTGCAAAGGCAATCACAAACCCAGGCCAGAAAGGATATGTAAATAAATAAATAAAGCAGACCAAGTATGAATATTTCTAAATAAGTATGCCCTGTCCTGCTTTTCTGAAATGTGTCTCTCTCTTCATCTTGGGCAGATAACTACACATTTACCAAAATTTATTTTCCTCATTCTTTAGTAATAGAACTCCCAATTTTATCTGAGGGAAAGAGGAGCAATGTGCCCTATTTCTCAGCCTCCTTCTATAACTAAGTTAGGACAAAGTTTCGGTCAATGAGTTGTAGGCATAATTATGGTGTGGGACTTATGGGAAGATGTTTAAAAGAAGCTAACATCATTTGGTGTGCCCCTTTTACCACATCTTTTCTTCCTGCCTTGAATCTGAACGTGATAACTAGAGTTCTAGCAGCCATCCTGGACCATGAGGCAATCCTGAGAAGGGAAGCCAGAAATAAAATAGGCTGCAAAAAGAAAGAGGGAGCCCAAGTCCCTGATGACTGTGGAGACTCCATACCAGCCCTGGATTGCCTATGTCCCAGCTCTCTTATATAAGAGAGAAAAACTTTTCTTCTTTAAGCCAGTCATTTTCTATTGTATATGACCAAACCTAATCCTAACTGATTCACCATCTATCTTTCACTTTCCCTTTTGTGACAAACACAAAGTTCAAGAAATAGTTCAATTTGCTCTTGGCTCTCCTGTAAGAAAAAACATTACCGCAAGCTTGATGATAAATGGTGACTGATACCTGGCCTCAGAGTCAAGAAGTGAAAGTCAGAAACAATGGTGAAAAACTAGAGCGCATACCTTATACCTTATGGGAGCGATCACTACCATGAATGAGCTTAGTGTTCCCACAAAGACATAGAGTCTCAATTTTTGAGGGCACTTAAAGAAGTAAAAATTGGATTCTCTGCTCAGGAGGAATTTGCAGAAGGACATGAATGGAGAACAGAAAAGCTGGGTTCCAGTTCTGGCTCTATCTCCAACTCGGATAAAAGTTAAATTATTTACTCTCCTCAGGACTCAACTTCCCCTTCCCTAAAATAGGAGGGCTAAACTAGAGAAACTCCAAGTTTCCTTCTTCCACCGGGATGAAGGACTCCATTTGATAAGGAGTTGGGGTGGGAGCAAGGTGTTGGTAATTTAGTACACCTTAGAAGAGCAACTCTCAATGACTTCTCCTCAGCCCTTCTCCTTCCTCTTAGTGCAAGTTCCTCCTCTTCCAAGTAACCCCCACCTTACTCATTCCCTTTCTCACAGATTCCCACAGCACTCAGGCAGATCAGCACAGCCTGGCACAGAGGCTGGAACCTCCTGCACTGGACTCATTAAACCATATCAACACTATTTCTCCTCTCCCTCTGCACTTCCAGAAGGTAAGATCAAATGTGGTACCTTGCAATCACCCACAGGGCTGACCATGAGGCTGGAAGCCAACCCAAACTGTGCAAGTTGGCTGACAAGAACTGGAAGAGAAGGGGCCAGCACCCCAAAAAAAGCTAGGGCATAAGGCAAGAGGAGCCTGGCTGACCTCCAGCATGAGTGGAAAAACAACAGCCCCCGTCTGGATATTTCTCAGGTCTCCATGGAAAAAACACCATCTTTTAAAGATGGGATGTCAGGGTGCCTGGGTGGCTGAGTGGGTTAAGCCTCTGCCTTCAGCTCAGGCCATGATCTCAGGGTCCTGGGATTGAGCCCCACACAGGGCTCTCTGCTCAGTGGGGAGCCTGCTTCCCCCTCTCTCTCTGCCTGCCTCTCTGCCTACTTGTGATCTCTGTCTGTCAAATAAATAAATAAATAAATAAATAAATAAGTCTTTTAAAATAAATAAATAAATAAAGGTGGGTTGTCAGCCAGTAGACAGCTGAAATGAACACTTCCAGTGCACATGGCCTGGGCTGGGAGCTGCAGTATGAGATGAATAAGACTTGGGCCTGTCGCCAAGGAGTTCATTCTTGAAGAGGGAGAAGATGCATACCAGGTAAAGCTCTGATGCAAGGCTAACAGTGCTAACACTGTTAGCACCCACCGCACGGGAGCATACGGAGACAGGCATCACTTTGCAGAGGTCAGGAGAGAAGACTTCCAGGAGGTGGCACACTTGAGCTGAGGCTTGAAAGCTCAAAGGCTACAGGCAGGCTAGCTGGGATAGGGTAGAGGGTATTCTAGACAGAAAATGGAACATGAACAAAAGATGGAGGCTGACTCAAATAACACGGAGTAGCAGAATGTGGCTGGAGCACATAAAGTCTGGAGAAGAATGACCTAAAGCTATAAAGGGAGGTTGAAGCCAGATCTTACTGCTTTCGTTGACAGATGAAGGAAATGAACTTAATCTCAGAGACGAAAGTAAACAGATACAGAGGAATGAAGGTGTCATGTGTAGATTGATCAGGGCCCTGCTTGAATCTGCCTTCAGAGACCTTGCTCGGCTCAGCAACCTTTCTTGGCCAACTGACAGAGGAAAAGAGGAGAAAACTGCAAACAAAAATACACCACCTTATCAAGCGAGCACTATACCCTCTTTGACCCTGGGACCATAGAGCCCAGCCTATTCGGGAGGTCCCTGGCTGGGTGAGGTAGGGACCCCTCCCACCCCAAGGCACCTGCCCTCTGACTTACGGCAACAGCCAGTCTGAAGCAGTGCTAGTGTCTTTCCCCCGGGCGCTGCACACAGGTCAAGCACAGTGTCGCCGGGCTGTAGGCCAAGGGCCAGGACAGGCAGCAAGGAAGCAGCATCCATCAGATAGTAGTCCATGACACCCAGGCTGCCAAGCCTAGAAGAGAGGAGACCACCTGAGAGTCTAATACCAAGTCAGGAGACCCAGTGGAAGTCAAGTCCACCAAGTCCATGCCCTTAGGGGCTACTGAGTTCTATTCCGCAAAAATTCATTTCTCAGACCCACTCCCTCACTCATTCATCCCCACTGCAGCCAGAGGGACACTGAAAACACAGATCGAGGGGTGTCTCGCTGGCTCAGTCAGTAGAGCATGCAACTCCTGATCTCAGGGTTGTGGAGTTTTTTGTTGTTTTAAGGATTTTATTTATTTGAGAGAGTGCATGCGTTAGGGTGTGGCGGGGAGAAGCAAGGTGGGAGGGAGAGGGACAAGCTGACTGGTGCTGAGTGCGGAGCCAGATGTGGGACCCAATGCCAGGACCCCAAGAAGCCAAGAGCCAGTGGCCCAACCAACTCAGCAACCGAGGTGCTTCCGGGGTTGTCAGTTTGAGCCCCACATGGGTGCAGAGATCACTTAAAAATAAAATCTTAAGGGATGCCTGGGTGGCTCAGTTGGTTAAGCAGCTGCCTTCGGCTCAGGTCATGATCCCAGCGTCCTGGGATCGAGTCCCACATCGGGCTCCTTGCTTGGCGGGGAGCCTGCTTCTCCCTCTGCCTCTGCCTGCCATTCTGTCTGCCTGTGCTCGCTCGCTCTCCTCTCTCTCTGACAAATAAATAAAATCTTGAAAAAAATAAAATAAAATAAAATAAAATCTTAAAAAAAAAAAAAACCAACCCATGGATCAATTCACTCCAATCCAGCCAAGCTAGCCATCTTGCCCTGCCTTAATTAAGCCAGGCACACTGCAGTCTAAGGCTTTTATAGCTGCTCTACTTTCTGCCCGCAAAACTCTTCCCAAACAGCCCTGATTTGATTCCTCATTTTTTTCAGTCTCTCCTCAAAGTTCTCTCCACAAAATTATCTAATCAGAGAGGCACTGGTATTCCCTGACTACTCTACCTAAAAACAGTACCCCTTACTCCCATCACCTCCTATCTCTCTATGTGATAGTACTTTTCTTTGAAGCATTTGTTGTTCACTTTACATGTACAGATGTGTGTGTGTGTGTGTAAGTGTGTGCACTCTCCTCCCTCTCCCTCTTTAGAATGAAGGCAGAGACTTTGTTCACTGTAATAACGCCAGCACATGAAACGCCACCTGGCATATAGGAGGAACTCAGTCTTATTGGATCACATATTAAGACACAAAATGCTTCGTGGGTTTAGAGAAGAAGGCCATCAATTGTGCCTCTCACAGTTACCTGAGTCAGGCCTGATGAAGAAATAGGCCCTCATTAGGTAAAGGAAGGGGAAGAAGGGAGGAAGAAACAAGAGCAATCCAAGAGCAGAAAGAAGAACAAGCAAAGGCATGGAAGGAGGCAAACTCATAGCTCCTTTCAAAAACAATGAGAAATCTGGTGTAGTAGAAATACAAGGTGAAAGAGATTGAAGTTGAAAAACAGATAGAGAAAAAAAAAAAAAGACAAACAGATAGAGGCCAGGTTATAAAAGCCTTAAATCCTATTTTAAGGAGTCTGGACTGTAACGGGCAGGCAATTACCAAAGTCTGTAAAGAAAGTGACATGATCATCTGAATAGAGTTTTAGAAAGCTAGGCAGGCTAGAAAGAACAAATTAGAAATAGACACCAGTGAGAAGGCTGTGATAAGAGTCCAACGCATGAAGACAGGCAGGAACCATATGAGTAGAGACAGAGGGACAACAGATAGCAACCTAATGGTCACAGAACTCCTCACTCCCAGGCCGTTTGTCATAAGCCACTCTCCTGCCTGAGACACAGCTCAGCCACTGGAGACAGATCCAAGGAGACAGAAACCTGCCCTGACAGGAAGGCTCTGGGAGAAAAATGCAACAAGACAAGAGACATAGCACCACTGAGGGTCCACTATAAGAGCTACAGTCCCCAGGCTTGAGGTTGTGACACCTTCACAAGTAAGCTCAGACTATGGTGGGATATTTTAGAAGTCAAATCACACTTGGATTGTCCCTGAAACTGTGTGCCTCATGCCTCACGGAGGAGAATGATAAGAAATCTGAAAAAAGCACAAAATTCCTGTCACACTAGCACAGGTCTAAGAAACCCATTCTTATCAGTTCCTTCCTCTTGGAAGCATCACTCAACCTTTTTTTGGTTCACAGACAATTCTGAAATCTGAAAGCTAAAGTCCCTCTTTCCAAAAACGGGGGGCGGGGGGGGGGGCACAACACTTTTTCAGAAAAACTCAGGAAATTCCTGGACTCCCTAAATACATCTTTGACCTCCTGAGAGATTGGGATTCCCTTGATTTATACGAAACCTATCAAGACAAGAAGGAAACCCAAACCTCTGAGTAGAAGCCAAGCACCTCAGGCAACTTGGTAAACCACAGGTGCTGTGTCCATAGTTCTGCCTAAAACTGATGCCTCCGAACTGATCTCCAATCCTGCCCCAATCTATCTCCCTCCCACCCCAATATACTAACATGATCTTCCTGAAGCATAACTTTGATGAGAAGAATATCAGCAACAAGAGGTACTGTTTGTGAGTGCTATACTGTAGGTGCTGTACTAGTGTCTCAGATCCATCACTTAACTTAGTCCTCACTAGGAACCTGTGAGGCAGAAGAACACAGATTCCAGAGCCAGACTGTCTGGATCTCAAATCCAGCCCAGCTGCTCAACAACTGTGTGTCTTCAGCAAATTATTCAACTTCTCTATGCAGCAATGTCTTCATCTGTAATAAGAGTGCCTACCAGGGGCGCCAGGGTGGCTCAGTGGGTTAAAGCCTCTGCCTTCAGCTCAGATCATAATCCCAGGGTCCTGCGGATGTGGGGATCGAGCCCCACATTGGACTCTCTGTTCAGTGGGGAGCCTGCTTCCTCCTCTCTCTCTGCCTGCCTCTTTGCCTACTCGTGATCTCTGTCAAATAAATAAAATCTTTAAAAAAAAAAAAAAAGGGTGCCTACCAGATAGGATTATTGTGAGGTTTAAAGGAATTAATAGAAGTTAAGTGCTTAGAACAGTAGCCAAAATATGAGCTACAGTATCGGTACCATTATTTTCCAGATGAGTTTCCAGTAAGGAAACCAAGAGTCAGTTATCCAAAGCTACATGTCTAATAAGTGATGAAGGCAAATTCCAAATCTAGGTTTTCCTGACTCCAAAGCCTATGCTTATAATCATTGTACATTATTGCCTTTCCCCTACTCAGAAACCCTTTCCAGTGGTTCTCTAGAACATATCTTGGCAATTTACCACAACATGGACTATAGGGTACATGGTCTGAAGCCATCCAGCCCTGGAAAGTCCAACCATTTAGAAGCAACCCTGGGCCATCAAAATCCCCTTCTCCCAGGCATGTGCACCCCAAAGTTAATAGCGGCAATGTCCACAACAGCCAATCTATGGAAAGAGCCTAGATGACCATCAACAGACAAATGGATACAGAAGATATGGTGTATATATATACAATGGAATATTATGCAGTCATCAAAAAATTGAAATCTTGTCATTTGCAATGACATGAATGGAACTACGCTAAGCAAAATAAATCAATCAGAGAAAGACAGTCATCACATGATCTCACTGATTTGTGAAATTTGAGAAAAGAAGCAGAGGATCATGGGGGAAGAGAGGAAAAAATGAAATGGGAAGAAACCAGAGAGGGAGTCAGACCACAATAGACTCTTAATTGCAGGGAACAAACTGAGGGTTGCTGGAGTGGAGGGTGGTGGGAGGGGTGGGGTGGCTGGGTGATGGATACTGGGGAGGGTATGTGCTATGGTGAGCACTGTAAATTGTGTAAGACTGATGAATTACAGACCTGTACCCCTGAGATAAATAATTCATTATATGTTAATAATAATTTAAAAAATTCCCCTTCTCCCAACCTGTAGGTTCCTAGCATTCAAGATTCCCACACATGTGGGGCACCTGGGTGGCTCCGTGGATTAAAGCCTCTGCCTTCGGCTCAGGTCATGATCCCAGGGTCCTGGGATCGAGTCCCGAATCGGGCTCTCTGCTCAGCAGGGAGCCTGCTTCCTCCTCTCTCTCTGCCTGCCTCTCTGCCTCCTTGTGTTCTCTGTCTGTCAAATAAATTAAAAAAAAAAAAAAAAAAAAGATTCCCACACATGCCCCCCCACCACATACTCTTCTACCCTTACCTCCTAGTTTTCCTAAGCATGCAGCCTTCCCTCAAGCCAGTTGCTAGAACCATTGCAAAAGCTTCCTAATTTACATCCCCATTTCATATGTCATACACGGACTTCCCCCTCTCCAATCAGTTTTCCACACAGCAGCCAGAATTTTAAAAATCCAAATCTGAGTATGTCATTCCCCACCTTAAAACTTTTCATGGCTCCTCCTTTCTTTTAGAGAAAAAGTCCAAAATCCCAAATGGCCTAAAAGACCTACAAAGCCTGGCTTTTGCCAGCTTCTTTTTTTTTTTTTTTAAGATTTTATTTATTTATTTGACAGACAGAGATCACCAGTAGGCAGAGAGGCAGGCAGAGCGGGGTGGGGAAACAGGCTCCCTGCTGAGCAGAGAGCCCAATGCGGGGCTCAATCCCAGGACCCTGGGATCATGACCTGAGCCAAAGGCAGAGGATTTAACCCGCTGAGCCACCCAGGCGCCCCCTTTTGCCAGCTTCTATAGCCTCCCATCCCCATCCCCATGCCACCAGCTTTAATTCCTACTCATTCTCAGGTCTTAGCTTAAATTTCATTTCCTCAGAAAAGATTGGGTTAGAGCTCCTTGTAGCATCTTGTACTTTTTCTTTGGAGCACTTATCACAATTATAAATAATTTCTTAATTGTTGTCTTCCTCACTAGGAAGACAAACTGCTCCAGCTGAGCACTGGATAAGAAGACCAGAAGTCCCCTCACTACCAACCCCTCTGGAACTAACTTTTGTGTCCCTAGGTAAGTCTCACTCATTGTCCTGTATCAGGAGGTTACTTGTCCTCACCTGGATGGGTGGCTATGAGGGCAAAATGAGAAGGCAGTTGTAAAAAAATACAGATTTTAACTGCAGAGGGTATAGTAAGTGTGCAAGTTAGAGATGGCTGTCTTCCATAGGGTGCAGCAGAGCAGGTTCTGGGGTCAAACTGCCTAGGTCTAAGCACGAGCTGTACCAACCTGCTATCTCAGGGATAGCAAGCAAGTGCCTTAACTTCTCTGCACCTGTCTCCTCAAATGGAAAAGAGAAATAATATTACCTACCTCAGAGGGCTGCTGGCAGAACAAAAGGAGATAATGCACATACAACACTTAGAGAAACACCTAGCATATATAAGCACTCAATAAATATCAGCAATATTATGATCCTTAGGAAACAGGACAAGAGTTGGGTCTCTTTCTGTCGACTTCCAGCACACTCAGGACAGCCCCAGATCCTACCTGGCGGGAGGGAACCGACTGACATCCCCTCTGGCAAAAGTGAAGCATCGAAGGTTCGGGCTGTAGGCCCCAGAGGCTGGAGTTGGAGTTTGGTCACCCTGAGGCTCCAGCTCCCCGTGGGAGATGGCTTCCTTCACAAAGTCCCTGGCCCTCAGTTGCTCCAGCTCATCACTCACATGATCCCAGGCGGCAAAGTTATTGACCAGTGCACCGTACTTCTGCTCTGAAAGGAGACTGACCCGGATGGATGGCCAGAGATCACCAAATTGCACACTGTAGGTCATGTCAAAATTCTGCAGAGCCAGTTGAGTGGCAGGAAATTTGGGCTCTGTGGCAGCCTGAAAGAAAAAGAACGGGCTTATTGATCTTCCAGACTTGCCTCTCCCCTACCACCTGACCACACCAATAGCTCAGAGCCCTGCAGCAAACACGGATCCAGCCACTGCCCACTCCTGTGTTTGCATCCTGCCTCTGCCGTCCAGAAAAGAAGTATGAAAGAGAAAAGGATTAGGGAGCAGGCCTTTCTATCTCAGGCTGTGAGAAAGCAAGCTGCAGCTCTCACAACAGCATATATGCGGGTGGGTCACCAAGAAAGGGGGAATCCTTGAGGCCTGGGAGTAAGAACTAAAGAGAATGGGAGCTCTGGAGAGGACTCTTGAAAAGAGCCTAGAGAAGACTGGAAGAAACTATGAAGGCCCTGGGGGAAGCCTCAGCCTTAAAAACAAAAGATGCTTTCTTTCTGAACAGCCGTTTCCATTCTCTAAAGCACTTTCTTGTCTCCTAGCTTATGTGAGCTCCAAAAAAGGCAGACAGCTCAGTGGGATACAAAAGATATCAACCTTCCACATTTGATGGAGAGAGAAAGGTAACTTACCTAAGGTCATGAGGTGACTGACACCATAATGCTGAGAATCACAGGGTTGAGGGTCATTTGGGGAGAGTTCCTAGAGCCTAGGAAGGTGGGACAAGAACTCCTAGAAACCCTGTGGTGTAAACCAAAATGGGGACTTCTATGGGGGGAGCAGAGAGAGACGGGATTTGGGCTTGCAGAGCATAAACACAGATTAAAAGGAAAATGAAGACGTCATCTGAGGGGTCGTCAGTTCTGTCCACGTTGCCACAGCCGGGACCCTCACTTGGGCTATTACTAGTCCTCTTGGGCTAGTCCTATTACTGTCTGTTCATTTCGCTCTGGTCCGCATTTTGGTTTGGGCAGAAATCTTCCTCTGGCCCTCATTTCTTGTTACGGTGGGGACTCTTGTTCCGACCATGACTTTTGGCAGGGCGAGGACTCTTGCTCCGGCTCCTGCTCTGGTGGGGACTTTTGCTGCGGCCCCGCCTTTTGCCGTGGTGAGGACTCTTATTTCCACTCTGACTTTTGTCATGGAGGGTACTTTTGCCCATGCCCTGGCCTTTGCTCCGTTGAGAACTCTCACTCTGGCCCTGATTTCCACTACATTGAAGACCCTCGCTCTTATCCTGACTTGGGCTTTGGTGGGGACTACTGCTCGGGCTCCGACTTCTCTTGCTAGTGGGACTCCCGTTCCGGCTCTGACTTCTTTGAGGACGGAGACTCTTGCTTTGACTTCGACTTCTTCTGGTATGGTGGGTATTCTCAGCCTGGCTCCGATTTCTGCCTTGGTGGGTATTTTTGCTCTGGTTGTCACTACTCTGGCACTCACTGATAACAATAGCTGAACTACAGCTGAGATCAGTGCTACAGCTGGAAGTCTTCGTCGAAGGCAAAGGACAGCTATAGGGAACCTTGGGGGGCTCTTTGCAGCAGCCTCGAGGAGCCACAGAGTAGACATGGAGGCCACAGGGCATAGTATCACAGGCCATAGGATGGCCCCGGGCTTGGGGGGCAATGGGTAAACTTTGAGGATCAAAGGGTGTTCGCAATGGGATAAAAGAATAGATGTGGGTGGAACAGGGAGGTGGCACAGGCTGGCGATGAGGTTGGGGTGGGCCCCTGGGAGCGCTAAAGGTGCCACAGGGGGGCACCATGGTCAGTTTATGATACTGAGGGGGACCAAGGAGTGGGCAAGGATCAGAGGTCGGGGGAACCACAGAATATATATGGGTACTACACGGGGGTCCTACAGGAAGTCCGCAGGAGGTGCTCTGAACGCAACTACTGGGTGGGACGGGACAAAAAGGAAGGCGAAGGGGAAGACAAGTGGGGAGAACAGGTTTAAGAGTTCTAGGGATCACAGTAGGTAAGGGAGTTCCTTGGGGAAGTTCTTTAGGGCAGGGATTTGAGCAAGTGGTAAAGGATGTCACCGTACAAGAAGGACCAGAAGGGTAGGAGGGAGGTGGAGGAGAGGCACAGGCCTTAGGGGGTCTGGGGAGGTCAAGAGTAGTGTGCTGGAGAGGGATGATCAGGGAGCGACATCTGTGGAGAGCACGTGGCTGTTTTAACTCTGCGGATTTGGGGGACTTCACTTGTGGGCTAGCTGGGGTAGGAAGAGGGGGTTCATTATAGCTTCTGCGGGGGGGTGACTGGGGTGGAGATATAAACTGGTTGCTCAGGGGTGAAGGGAAGGAGAAGACAGAATAAGGACAATGAGAGGACAGGGAAAGAGGCGGTTCCTTGGGGCAGGGAGGACAAGAAATCGCGGTGACTGGCTCTACAAAGAGGCAAGAGTTCCCACCAGTCTCCCAGGTGAAAATGGACTCAAAGCAAGGCTTCACGGGAGCCTGGGACTGAGGTGAGCAAGGAGAACAAGTACTCCGAGCAGGCAGGTGGAGGGCACAACATGGGCTCCCAGGGGCAGGTATGTGGGTCTCTTGAGAAATATGGGAATAGTGAAAAGAGCCCTCCTGAGGTGAGCTGGGAGAGCCAGATGTGCCTGCCTGAGAAGAAAGTGGGGAGCCACAGCAATTTTTCCCAAGGGGCAGGTCAAGCTGTGGTTTAGGTTCACAAGGGTCTGGAGGCTTAAGGAGGCTATGGCAAAAGCTGTCAGTGAGTGGGGAAGATGTTGGGGAAGGTGGAGGGTCATTATAACTTCTGCCTGAAGACCAGGGACAGAGCAGAGAGGAGATCACGGGCCCAGTTTCCAAAACCCTGTGAGAAAGGGGTGGGGAAACTACAGATCTAATTTCCACCGCCCGGTGAGCAAGAGGAGGTGAAATAACGAGGGCAGTTCCCAGGGGCCTATGAGTAAGAGTAGGTGAAGTGATGGGGCAAGTTCCCTGGGACCCAGGAGTAATGGAAGATGAAATCATGTGGCCAGTTTCCAAAGGCCCGTGAGGGAGCATAGGAGAAGTCACGGGAGTGGTTCTCACCGGCCGATGAGCAAGAGAAGGGGAAGTCCCCGGGCTAGTTACCAGGGCTGAAGGGTATCCACCACAATAACAAAGGTAAGTCTGCTGGTCAATGCAAGGGCTTCGGGGACAGGGACGCGGTATTCTCGGGGGACTGATCCAGCTGCAATAAGGGCTCCGTGGACGAACAGGGGGTGACCCCAGAAGGCTGAACCGATCAAAACAAGGGCTCGAAGGGGGCGAACACGAGAGGATAGGCTCGCGGCAGAAAGGCCTTCCAAGGAGTGGAGAACAGGGTTCAAAAGAACATCTCCTGGGGCGCAGGGGAGGCTGTGGAGGTGGGGAGGGAGGCGGTGGGGCTGGGGAGGGAATCAGTGGGGGTAGGGAGGGGGGCGTGGCGATTAGGGAAGAAATTCCAGGCCTACAGGTGAGGCCACAGAATGGGTCTCTGGAGAAGTTAGGAGAGTCCAGGGGGAGAGGGGAGTCGCTGCACGCTTTGCCTGGGTTTGGGGAAAGGCCAGGAGCGTGGTCAGGGTGATCACTGTAACCTTTCCTGGGCGCGAGAGGCAGCTCGAGGGTGAGGATGGGGTTGAATCCTTTCCCGGAGGGCGGCGGAGACCCAGCAAGGTAGGGGCTGTCGCTAAAACATTTTTCGAGAGGTGAGGGCGGCCGGGCTGAAAGTTCTAAGAGGAAAGGCGGAGAAGAGGTCATGGAGGGAGGGAGATAGAGGGGAACGGGGTAGGGAGGGAGGGGAGAGGGAGGGGAGAGGGAGGAGGGGAAGTGGAAGGGGTAGTTGGGACCAAGGGGAAGATAACCAAGAGCCGGGGAACAAGGGGCGGTGACATAACTGAAAGAATGTGGGCGGTGGTGATGACGTAACTTAGAGGGGCGGAGTCGGGAGGGCTCATACAGTACGCGAGCGACCACCCAAGCCTTGTGACGAAACAAAAGGGCGGATAGAAGCGAAAACGTGACAGACGTGAAAGGGAGGAGCCTAGTGACCCCCCCCCTGAGGGGCGGGGAAAAGAGGCCGAAGGCGTTCCAGCGGCGCCGGAGTTGCGAATCAGACCGAGGGCTGGAAGTGCGGGGCTGAACAAGTTTCCCGGCAAAAGGCCGCTGTCGCTGTTCCCTCCTGGGCCAACGGCCGGACCTTACCCATTTCTTCTTATGTCGATGTCTCCGCGGGACGGTGGCGAGGTGTGCACGCTTCAGCACGTCCCGAGCGCTTCTCACAACCAGCGCAGCCATATCAGCGTGCGCTGCCGAGTAATTCCGACCGGAACCGCGACTGGCGGACTCGCGGGTTCCGGAGAGATGGTGGCGCCAATCCGGGCGAAAAGAGGAGGGAACTGCGGGGGTCTCTCTTCCGGGACTCAGCCCACCTTTGTAAAACAGGTGCAAACCCCGCCCCGCCAGGAATCTGTGGGTGTTGGGAAAGAGCAACTGCTGGCACAGAAAGAGATGCCTCTGGGGGCGCCTGGGTGGCTCAGTGGGTTAAAGCCTCTGCCTTCGGCTCAGGCCCAGGTATCGAGCCCCGCATCGGGCTCTCTGCTCAGCGGGGAGCCTACTTCCTCCTCTCTCTCTGCCTGCCTCTCTGCCTACTTGTGATCTCTGTCTGTCAAATAAATAAATAAAAATCTTAAAAAAAAAAAAAAAAGCGGGGGCGCCTGGGTGGCTCAGCGGGTTAAAGCCTCTGCCTTCAGCTCAGGTCATGATCCCAGGGTCCTGGGATCGAGTCCCACATCGGGCTCTCTGCTCGGAGGGGAGCCTGCTTCCTCCTCTCTCTCTGCTTTCCTCTCTGCCTACTTGTGATCTCTGTCTGTCCAAATAAAATATTTTAAAAAGAAAGAAAGGAAGAAAGAAATGGCTTTGCCTGGATGCCTGGAGCATGGGGAGAGACTCCGTAAAGGCCTCTAATCCAGTTGGGGGATAGGAGAGGACTAGGAGCTGGCAGTTGAGTATTGAAAGAGTTAGCCAGGCAAAAAGGGGCGGGAAGGACCTTCCAACCAGAAGTTGCACGGAGAAAGAGTCTAAGGTGGAGAAAAACGAGGACAGATTTGTGGGCTGAGGCGGATTTATAGAGAAGCTAACTAAGCTTGAAGTTTCAGAACCTGTCATTTGCAATGCGCCTTCCAAGGCCCTGTCCTTAATATTGTTTTTCTTAAAGAGGGCCCTCGAATTGTGTAAGCTGTAAGCGCCACAAAAGTTGACTCCACCATAGGGAGCCAATTAGAAGGGCAGGATATGATCAAATAGGTGTTTTGTTTTTTTTTTTTTAATGATCATCTGGGAGGTTACCGGTTCGTGAATATACCGAAGGGCTGGGAAAGAGCATGGAAGCCCCGTGTCCTTTCCCTATCTATACCTTGCACTGTGCATCCCTTCCATCCGACTGCCCTAAGTTATGTTGGTTAATAATAAACCAGTGATCTAGTGAGAAATGGGTCTCCTGAGATCTATAAGCCCCTCCAGCAAGTTGCTAGAGCCCAAGGAGGGGGTCGTGGGGACCTCTGATCTCTAGGTACTGAGTCAGAAGTACAGATGCTAGCTGTCAGCCAGTGGAGCTTAAATATTCAAAAGTAATCAGCCACTATCTCAAACTCATCAAAGAGTCATACCGCTTTCAGAAGGCAGGAAATTTGGGTACATTTTTACTGGAGTTACAGGAGTGATGAAGCCAAGTGTGAATTTTAAGACAGCAATCTCTTCGGTGCCATAGAAAATGAGAAGTAGTGAAGAACCCTTGTAGCACTTGAGCTTTTCCAGTATTTTATGGATTGTGAAATGTCAAAGCTACATATGAATGAGGGAATGTTTAACCTTTGCTCAAACTGTATTACTCTTTTTTTTTTTTTTTTTTGAGATTTTATTTATTTGGGGGCACCTGGGTGGCTCAGTTGGTTAAGCGACTGCCTTTTTGGCTCAGGTCATGATCCTGGAGTCCTGGGATGGAATCCCCCATTGGGCTCCCTGCTCATCGGGGAGTCTGCTTCTCCCTCTGGCCCTCTCCCTTCTTGTGCTCTCTCTCTCTCAAATAAATAAATAAAATCTTTTTTTTAAGATTTTATTTATTTATTTGACAGACAGAAATCACAAGTAGGCAGAGAGAGAGAGAGGCAAGCAAGCTCCCCGCTGAGCAGAGAGCCCGACATGGGGCTCGATCCCAGGACCCTGGGATCATGACCTGAGCCGAAGGCAGAGGCTTTAACCCACTGAGCCACCCAGGCGCCCCAATAAAATCTTTTTTTAAAAAAAGATTTATTTATTTGACAGGGAGAGAAATAGCGAGAGAGGGAACACAAGCAGGGAGAGTGGGAGAGGAAGAAAGCAGGCTTCCTGCCGCGCGGGAAGGTCTTGAGCAGGACCCTGGAATCATGACCTGAGCTTAAGAGAGACGCTGAACTACTGAGCCTCCCAGGCGCCCCTCAAACTGTATTATTCTTAATGTGAGTTGTAAAGTTCCAGTGAAAAACATACACCTTTATTTCCACATTTACAGGAGTAGTTACCAAAACCTTAAATATCACAAATAGAATCTTGTGTTTATCACTAAAAAAAGAAAAACCATCTGACAGTAGATGATTGGAGTAAATAGGATTAGGTCAGGGAGATCAGATGAGAGAAGTTCTGGATTAGTGTAGTGCCAGTGAAGATAGAAAAGGATTGATTCCACTTACAATTCAGAGAGAATTACAGGACTTCTTGATTGATTGGCCCCATGCATTTAAACTAGTACATGCTACACCACCAGTAAACAGCTGTCCTCTTAACCTGCTTTTTTATTATATGTATTTTTTCACACAGTCTGCTAAACTATAATTTTCAAAAGATTTGAAACATAATTCTTATACAAAGATAAAATGAACACATTGCCAAAGATTTTATTCATCATAATAAACTGTTCCTCTGTTATTATCGTAAATAATGAGGGAACCAGTTAGATGGTA
Source organism: Lutra lutra (assembly GCF_902655055.1). NCBI lineage: Eukaryota > Metazoa > Chordata > Mammalia > Carnivora > Mustelidae > Lutra > Lutra lutra. The sequence goes on from NC_062281.1 coordinate 161,139,700, forward strand.
AGACTTGTTCAAATGAAACTTTGAGTTTCAGAGATTTAGGTTATCAGCCAAAGGAATACTGAAATGAATTTGCTAATAGTTGCAAAAACATTAATATCTTATTAAGTAATAAACTGTGATGTTTGGGATTATTGCTTCTATGACATAGAAATCAGTTCCATCTCTACTGATCAAAATTCAATTACATTACCATGGCTAGGAATCATTTGCATTGCCATTGGTTTTCTACAAGTTTACCTTTACCCCTACAAAGTTCTGCAGTAGCCTGGTCAATATAAAATCTATAAAAGGTGTACCTTAGCACTGTGGTGAAGGAGCCCCCAATAATTCTCTTCTGCCCATTTACAAGTTCTGGACAACTTTTCTTACTGTTTTTCCCCTTACTAGAATATAAGATTTTAAAAATCAAGGATTTCGTTTATTCATTGTTGAATTATCAGCACCTAGGACTCTGGATGGCACATATTTGGGTCTCAGTAAATATTGATTGAATGAACAAGTGAGTGAAAGATGAGAAGTTTGTTACAGGGACCTAGCAGTTGTAAGATGGAGGGAGATACATGCATAGAGAAAAGGCTTTTTTTAAAGATTTTATTTATTTATTTGACAGAGAGAAATCACAAGTAGGCAGAGAGGCAGGCAGAGAGAGAGAGGAGGAAGCAGGCTCCCTGCTGAGCAGAAAGCCCGATGTGGGGCTCGAACCCAGGACCTGGGATCATGACCCGAGCCGAAGGCAGCGGCTTAACCCACTGAGCCACCCAGGCGCCCCGAAAAGGCTTTTTTTAAAAAAGTTCGTGGCAGTTCTTTCTCCCCACCAGTCCTATCCCCATGCTATAATAAAAACACCTTTTCGCACCGAAATAAAGATGGAAATAAAGAGAAAGAGAGAAAGAAAGAAAAAAGAAAGAGAAAGAGAGGAAGAAAGAAAAAAAAGAAAAGAAAGGAAAGGAAAGAGGGAAGAAAAGGAAATGAAAAAAAGAACTGCTCATGATATTTAAATCCAGATTAGGATCCAGGGAACAGCTCGAATACACTAAACAGGAGGTGTCCCAGAATACCTGTTCTCAAAGGTTTATACCAAATATGGAGTGTCCAGACCACAATCACCATTCCCTGTGAAGGACCCCTCCCAACCCCCAGCCTCCTCAGTTTGCCCATCTATAAAATAAGGGATCAAGAGAGAGAGGGTTGGACTATATCAATCATTCTCAAAATTTTGGTCTTGGGACGCCTTTACACTCTTTAAAAAAAATTTTTTTTTCAAGATTTTAATTTACTTGAGAGAGAGAGAGAGCATGAGCAGGTAGGAGGTGGAGGGGCGGAGGGAGAGGGAGAAGCAGACTCCTCACTGAGCAGGGAGCCCTATGCCTGGGAACACGACCTGAGACCAAGGCAGACGCTTAACCAACTGACCCACTCAGACACCCCCCCTTTTACATTCTTAAAAATTAAGAATTATTAATTTTTGTTTCGTCTATCAATATTTGCCAGATTAGAAATGAAAGCAAAAAATTTTTAATATTCATTAAAAATAACAATAGTAAATCAATTGTATGTTAATATAGATGTCTTTATGAAAAATAGAGTTTTCTAAAAGAAATTTAGTCAGAAGAGTTACAGATTCATTATTTTACAAATCTCTGGCAAATTAATGTCTGGCTTAATAGAAAGTTAGATTCTCATTGTTGTTCTATGGAAGTATATGTAGAAAATCCAGCCTCACACAGATAGATAGAAAAGAGAAGGGTATTTTTTTAAAGTTTTTATTTGTGTTTAGAAATCTCTTCACCCAACATAGGGCTCGAACTCATGACCCTGAGATCAAGAGTTACACACTCTTCCCACTGAGCCAACCAGGCGCCCCAAGAGGAATATTTTAATAGCCTAGGTAGATAACTGAATATTCTTAGATGCTATGTCAAAATTTAACATATGGTAGTTTTCTTAAAAGTTAGTGGCAGTGTGGAATCTGAAACCATATCAAAGGACTTTTCATACTCTGTTACAAAGATCCATTGATCTGTCTTGTAGTTAGAATGAATCTTTTACCCAAGCTTGATTCTGTCACATCATACAGTGGTTATTTGGAAATTACCAAGTTCACTGAGTCCTGCTTATCTTTCATATGTTTTCACATTTCATTATACAATATCAAAAACCACATTTGTTAATATCACTACTAATCTCATCAGAAAAGAAAAGTCTTGAAATATTAGAAAGCTGTTAAGTTCACAGTAATGGGTGCAAGTTTTTCAAAATCCTAATTTGTTTTATTTATTTATTTTAAATAATCGCTATGCCCAACGTGGGGCTCAAACCCACAATCCTGAGGTCAAGAGTTGCACACTATCAACTGAGCCAGCCAGGCACCCCTCCAAATCCTAATTTTACTTGAAAGCTCAATTTTTATCTCTGGCAACTAGTACTATCAATTGTTTTCCTTGAAGTGACAGGCTTACTTTGTTCATTTTTCAAGAAGATGCCATTAAAATATGATTGATTTTTGTCTATTGATCTTATATCCTGAGACCCTGCTAAGCTAAATTATGTTTTGGTAACTTTTCTGGAAATATTTTCACCTTTTCTATGCACGAGATTATGTCTTCTATAAAGACACTTTTACTTCTTTCCAGTCTGAATTCCTTTTTTTTCTTTTGGATTATTTTACTGTTTATAATTTACAGTACACTGTTCAATACAGGGGGTAATAGTAGACTGACTTTTTTTTTTTTTTTAGTAGACTGACTTTTGTGCCCATTCTTTGGGGGGAAAGCATTCAGTAGTTCATCATTATATATGATGTTATATATGATGTTAACTATAGTGTTTTTTTTTTTAAGATTTTATTTATTTGACACAGAGAGAGATCAGAAGTAGGCAGAGAGGCAGGCAGAGAGAGAGGAGGAAGCAGGCTCCCTGAGGAGCAGAGAGCCCGATGCGGGGCTCGATCCCAGGACCCCGAGATCATGACCTGAGCCGAAGGCAGAGGCTTTAACCCACTGAGCCACCCAGGCGCCCCAGTTTTTTGTTTTTTTTTTTACAACAGGTGTCCTTTACTAGATTGAGAAAGTTGCCTTCTTTCCTAATTTGCTAAGATTTTTTTAAAAACCATGAATGGTTGTTGACTTTCTTCTAATGCTTTTCCTGCATTTATTGAGTTGATCATATGTTTTTTCTGCTTTATTGTTAATATGTTAATATGTTAAATTATATTGACTGGTTTTCAAATGATGAACCAACTTTGCATTCCTGTAAAAAAAAAAAAGTACAAATTCATGATGTATTCTTCTTTTTATATATTGTTACATTCTTGCATCTGTGTTCATGGAAGATATTGATCTGAATTTTCTCTTTCTGTAATATCTTTGATTTTGATGTCGGGGTAATGCCGAACTCATAAAAATGAGTTTGGGAAGTATCCCTTCACTTCTATTTTCTGAAAGAATTTTTATAGAATTGGTATTCTTTCTTCTTTAAATAATAATAGTAATAACCATTATTATTATTATTATTTTAGTTTTATTTACTTAAGTAATCTCTCCACCCAACATGTGGCTCAAACTCACAATCTCAGGATCAAGAGTCATATGCTCTTCCGACTGAGCCAGCCAGGCACCCCTCTTTCTGAAATTCTTGTGAATTCAGCCGTGAAATTTTTGGGGCCTGGAGTTGGGTGTTTGGGTGTTTTTTGTTTTTGTTTTTATTTTGCAGGGGTGGAGAGTACAGGGTGAAGAGGAAGGGAAGGTTTTTAATTATGAATTCAATGTCTTTCATTAATACAGGGCAGTGATTTTCAACCAGAGATGATGCCCCCTTCCCCAAGGGACACTTGGTAACCTCTGGAGATATTTGGGATTATTATAACTAGGTGGTGCTTCTGGCATCTAGTGGGTTGAAGCCAGGAATACTGTTGCAAATCCTATCCCCCACCATAAAGAATTTTCTAGCCCAAAATGTCAAGACTGCTAAAATTTGAGAAACCCTGATATAGGGCTGTTTGGATTTTCTAGTTCTTGTAAGTTTTAACAACTTGAGACTTTCAAAGAATTTGTTCATTTCATGTAAGCCGGCACATTTCTTCCTTTTGGTGTTTAGGCAAGGGGTGTCAAACTACAGCACAGGCCAAATTTAGCCTCCAGCCCATTTTTGAAATACTGCTTTATTTTTACACAGCCACACTTTTCATTTACTGTGGTTCCTTTACTACTACAAAAACAGAGATGAATAGTTGCTCTAGAGATCATAGGCCCCACAATCCAAAAGTATTTGCTATCTGAATCTTTACAGAGAAAGAGCTACTGACCTGATTTGTATGATCTATAGTAATGTTCCCTCTCTCATCACTGATATTGCTAATTTGTGTCTTCCCTCTTGGGTACCTTTTTTTTTTTTTAAGATTTTATTTATTTATTTGACAGAGAGAGAGAGAACACGCAGGCACACAAGCATGCACAAGCCAGGAGAACAGCGGAGGGAGAGGGAGAAGCAGGCTCCCGCTGAGCAGAGAGTGGGATGTGGGGCTCAATCCCAGAACCCTGGGATCATGACCTGAGCTGAAGGCAGACACTTAATGACTGAGCCACCCAGGAACCCCTCTCTTGGGTACTTTTATCAGCCTACTCTAGAGGTTTATTTTATTGAACTCTACAAAGAAAGTTTGTGGTTTTGTTGGTTTTCTCCTTTCTTTTCTATTTCATAGATTTCTTCATAATTTCTTTCTTAATGTGTTCTTTTTATTGCTAACTACTTTTTTTTTTTAAAGATTGTATTCATCTATTTGACAGAGAGAGAGATCACAAGTAGGCAGAGAGGCAGGCAGAGAGAGAGGGGGAAGCAGGCTCCCTGCTGAGCAGAGAGCCCGATGTCGGGCTCGATCCCAGGACCCTGAGAACCATGACCTGAGCCGAAGGCAGAGGCTTAACCCACTGAGCCACCCAGGTGCCCCTATTGCTAACTACCTTTTAAATAAATTTTTTTAAATTAAATATCTATTTTATTTACCCATTTCTTTTCTTTTTTTTTAAGATTTTATTTATTTATTTGTCAGAGAGAGAGCACAAGCAGGGGGGAGCAGCAGAGGGAGAGGAGAAGCAGGCTCTCCACTGAGCAGAGATCCCTATCTGGGCCTTGATCCTAGGACCCTGGAATCCTGACTGAGCCAAAGGCAGATATTTAACATCTGAGCCACCCAGGCACCCCTTGTTTCTTTCAAGTTCTTATTTATATTATATATATATATATAAACACATATAATGTAATATTGGCTTCAGGAGTAGAATTTAGTGATTCATCACTTACCTATATAATGCCCAGTGCTCATCACAGCAGGTGCTTTTCTTAATGCCCATCATCCATCTAGCCCATCACCCACCTACCTCCCCTACAAGAACCCTCAGTTTGTTCTCTATCATTAAGAATCTCAGGGCACGGGGCACCTGGGTGGCTCAGTGGGTTAAAGCCTCTGCCTTTGGCTCCGGTCATGATCCCAGGGTCCTTGGATCAAACCCCGAATTAGGCTCTCTGCTCAGCGGGGAGCCTGCTTCCCCTTCTCTCTGCCTGCCTCTCTGCCTACTTGTGATCTGTCTGTCAAATAAATAAATAAAATCTTTAAAAAAAAAAAAAAAAGTATCTCAGGGCACCTGGGTGGCTCAGTCGTTAAGCATCTGCCTTTGGATCAGGTCATATTTCCTACAGTGGGCTCCCTGCTCGGCAGGAAGCCTCCTTCTCATTCTCCCTCTATGCATGCTCTCTCAAATGAATAAATAAAACTTTTTAAAAAAAAGTAATTTTGGGGAGCGCCTGGGTGGCTCAGTGGGTTAAAGCCTCTGCCTTTGGCTCAGGTCATGATCCCAGGGTGCTGGGATCGAGCCCCGAGTCGGGCTCTCTGCCCCACAGGGAGCCTGCTTCCTCCCCCTCTCTCTCTGCCTGCCTCTCTGCCTACTTGTGATTTCTCTCTCTCTGTCAAATAAATAAAATCTAAAATAAAATAAAATAAAATAATTTTGGTAAAAAAAAATTTTTTTTCTCTCTTCCCTTCAACCACCCCTCCCCTCTTTTCTGGGCCAATTTGATATTATCTCACAGCTCACCTTTTCTTTTTTCATCTATTTTTAGTGTTTTTCTCTTATGTTTCAAGTTTTTATAATTTCTGCTGCTATGTCTTCAAGAACATACAAGTATACCTATTTTTTTTCTTCTTCAGTGTGTAATCTTTTCCAGTCTTAAGTAAATTTTAAATTTCAGATATTGGGATTTTTTTGTTTGTTTGTTTTTTGAGAGAGAGAGAACACTTGAGTTAGGGGCAAGGTGAAGGGGGAGAGAGGGAAAGGGAGAGAATTTTTTTTTTTTTAAGATTTTATTTATTTGATAAACAGAGGTCACAAGTAGGCAGAGAGGCAGGCAGAGAGAGGGGAAAGCAGGCTCCCTGCTGAGCAGAGTCCGATGCAGGGCTTGATCCCAGGACCCTGAGACTATGACCTGAGCTGGCGAAGGCAGAGGCTTAACTCACTGAGCCACCCAGGCGCCCCAAGGGAGAGAATTTTAAGTAGACTTGGCGCTGAGCGAGGAACCCATCTGGAGCTCAGTCTCACAACCCTGAGATCATGACCTGAGCCGAAACCAAGAGTCAGACACTTAAATGACTTGAGCCACCAGGATCCCTCAGAGATTGTACTTTTAAGCTCCAAAAATTTTGACTCATTTTATGTTTTCCACTTCTCTCATTATGTTCATTTCCATTAAATCCTTGAGCATATTTTTAATAGTGCTTTCAAAGTCCTTGTCTACTATTTTATCATCTCATCATCATGTGTCTGTCTTTATTGACTATTTTCCTTATGGTCACATTTGCCTCCTTTCCTTTGCATGTCGAGATTTTTTAGTTAATGCTTGGTTTTGTGAAATTTACATTGAAGGCTAGATTTTGTTGACTTCTTTTAAAACACCTTGGACTTTGTTCTGGCAGGCAGTCAGGTATTTTGTGAATCAGCTTGATCCTTTCAAGGCTCCTTTTTAAGTTAGGGTATAGCCCATCTTGAGCAGCCTCTTTCTAGGGCTAACTTTACCCCTGCTGCTGATGCGCCCTCTTCTGGAGTTCAAGTTCAATGCTCCAGGTGTTCAACAAGTTCAATAAGAATTTCCCACATTAGTTGGTCAAAACTCAAACAGCTCCCAGCCTTCTGTTAACTTTGGGAATTATTCAGTTTATCGGTAGCCAGTAGTTCATTAACTGGCTACACAGAGTTTTGCCCTATTCATTTGCAGCTTAATATTTAGCAACAGAGTCAAGCATCCTCTAAGCAGAATTCTGGAGCTATTTCTCTGGTAACACTGATGAACCCATTACTAACCATTCACTAAAATCTGAGTAATGAGTTTAGGGATGTTCACCATAAAATTTCAGCTTTGTCATATGTTTGAAATTTTAATGAGATGTTTGAAATAATCAGATTATATACAACAAATACAATGCCACCATTTTATAAAGGTATTTGTGAGATTATACATCACCGTGAAATGGGTTCTAAATCAGATATGGCTGGGAAATGCTGGCCATTCCTGTAGCTAGGACAACAGATTAAAAGAGCTTCTATGTTCAAGTGGCCCTTTACTGCATTTTTGCAAACATAGTCCCTCAAACTGTCTCCTTAGTGGCAATGTAAGCTTTCATTTATGCTATAGTGTGTATATTCTCCTTCTCTAATTAGTATGTTATCACCTTCTTCACCTAACTTTTGATTCATTTATTAGTATGGATTCATGAATTAGTGAGTTTAAATCCAGACTATCATATATTTTGATGCTCCCGTTGTTCTAGATTTGGCTAGTGGCATTTGTGTACTTCTGATGTGCCCCCATTGTTCTTTGAGCATTTTCTTCTTTCTGCAACAAACAACAAAACGTTCCAGGCTTATCTTGTACTTTGCCAGCCCTGGAATCATCCATTTCTCCAAGGAGCCCTGGTTCCTTTTATTAGAGAGTGAAGCCCTCTTTGTGGGTTGAGCTAGAGAAATATGTATTCCCTACATACACACTGGCCTCTATATTTACTTACATTGTAAGCTATTTATTTAGTCTATGAATACCTCACCACTGCTGGGTTCTTTCTGGTTTTTTTCCTTTCCCCTATTTGTTTTTTTTTTTTTTTTTAGATTTTATTTATTTATTTGACAGAGAAAGATCACAAGCAGGCAGAGAGGCAGGTAGAGAGAGAGGAGGAAGCAGGCTCCCCGCTGAGCAGAGAGCCCGATGCGGGGCTCGATCCCAGGACCCTGAGATCATGACCCGAGCCGAAGGCAGCGGCTTAACCCACTGAGCCACCCAGGCGCCCCTCCTTTCCCCTATTTGTAACTCTGTTCTCTGCTAGCATCTATTAACTTCCAGTATATTAACTTACCAGGTGACTCCCCACCATTGTACGTATGTAACCAATCTCCCATTGTCAGCACTGCCTACCCAGGTGTCTTTTTTCTTTTTTTTTTTAAGATTTTATTTATTTATTTGACAGACGGAGATCACAGAGAAGCAGACAGAGAGAGAGGAGGAAGCAGGCTCCCTGCTGAGCAGAGAGCCTGATGTGGGGCTCGATCCCAGGACCCTGGGATCAATCCCAGGACCCTGGGATCATGACCTGAGCTGAAGGCAGAGGCTTTAACCCACTGAGCCACCCAGGAGACCCCCAGGTGTCTTTTTCTGACCCTTCTTGGAATCCAGTATCCTACCCCTCACAAACCTATATCCTTCTCACTCCTTTTTAAAATGTGTATTTTTCAGGGCACCTGGGTGGCTCAGTGGGTTAAGCCGCTGCCTTCAGCTCAGGTCATGATCTCAGGGTCCTGGGATCGAGTCCCGAGTCGGGCGCTCTGCTCAGCGGGGAGCCTGCTTCCCCCTTCCTCTCTCTCTGCCTACTTGTGATCTCTGTCAAATAAATAAATAAAAATCTTAAAAAAAAAAAATTAAAAAAAAAATGTGTATTTTTCAAAAGCAACCTTGAGGGGTGCCTGGGTGGCTCAGTTAGTTAAGCATCTGCCTTCAGGTCACATCATGGTCCCAGGGTCCTGGGATAGAGCCTGCTTCTCTCTCTGCCCATCCCCCCATTCATGCACACTCTCTCTCTCTCTCACTCACTCTCAAATAAATAAGAATCTTTTTATAGAATTTTTTTTTTTTAAGATTTTATTTATTTGAGGGGCACCTGGGTGGCTCAGTGGGTTAAAGCCTCTGCCTTCAGCTCAGGTCATGATCCCAGGGTCCTGGGATCGAGCCCCGCATCAGACTCTCTGCTCAGCGGGGAGACTGCTTCCTCCTCTCTCTCTGCCTCCCTCTCTGCCTACTTCTGATTTCTGTCTGTCAAAAAAAAAAAAAAAAAAAAGATTTTATTTATTTGAAAGACAGAGATCACAAGTAGGCAGAAAGGCAGGCAGAGAGAGGAAGGGAAGCAGGTTCCCTGCTGAGCAGAGAGCCCAATGCGGGGCTCAATCCCAGGACCCTGGGATCATAACCTGAGCCGAAGGCAGAGCCTTTAACCCACTGAGCCACCCAGGCGCCCCTAAAAATCTTTTTAAAGAAAAAAGCCGCCTTGGGGCACCTGGGGTGGCTTAGTTGGTTAAATGGCTGCCTTCTGCTCGGGTCATGATCCGAGGGTCCCACATCAGGCTACCTGCTCAGTGGGGAGCCTGCTTCTCCCTCTCTCTCTGCCTGCCTGTCCTCTATCTCTGTCAAATAAATAAAATCCTAAAAAAAAAAAAAAAGCTGCCTTGTTGGGACACTGAAACTAAAAACTGTCAAAAGACACTTCTGGGGGCGCCTGGGTGGCTCAGTGCGTTAAAGCCTCTGCCTTCAGTTTAGGTCATGATCTCAGGGTCCTGGGGTCGAGCCCTGCATCGGGCTCTCTGCTCAGCGGGGAGCCTGCTTCCTCCTCTCTCTTCTGCCTGCCTCTGCATACTTGTGATCTCTGTCAAATTAAAAAAAAAAAAAAAAGATACTTCTGTGGTAGGAGACTTTCATATGGACTGGGTATCCAATGAAATTAAGCCATCACTGTTTATTTTAACTGTGATAATGGCATCAAGGTAAATTTTTTCAAAGTCCTGATCATTAAGAGTTATATACTTGCAGGAGCCTAAGTGGTCAATAGAGTAAGCGTCTGACTTTGGCTCAGGTAACAATCTCAGGGTCCTGGAATGGAGCCCCGCATCAGGCGCTCTGCTCAGCGGAGAATCCCCTTGTCTCTCTGCCCCCTCCCCAGTATATTCTCTCTCAAATAAATAAATTAAAAAAAAAAAAAAAAGACACATGCTTGCTAGGTGATGGGTACATGGGAGCTAATTATTGTTCTACCTAGTCTTGTGTTTGAAAATTTTCAAATTAAAAAAAAAGGAAGCTGCAGGTCTGCAGATCACTGGACTTTATTAAGAGGAATCACAGCTAATTACATAGAAGTTACTTGCCTAAGCCAAAATCCATGAGGTTCACATGAACATACAGTTACACTTATAAGGAAGAAATGGCATGGTCAAAACCATGAAATATCCTGATGCTCGGGTGATGAAGGCTGGGGTGAAGTAAGCACATTTATTTCAAGCTGTTGAAGAGTTTGTGGGCCACCTAGATGAGGGGAAGAAAAGATGGTCATCAACTGCAGCTTTAATGTCATAGCTTACAAGGTCCTTCATGACCTTGAACACTACTGCCTCTCCTCTCTCCACAGCATTCACACACACCCATACCCCTCCTGAGCCCTAGTGACTACCTTCAGTTACCTGAATTCGATCTCCCTTCTACCCAGAACTCTCTACTTTTTAAAAAATCTTTTATGTGGGGCGCCTGGGTGGCTCAGAGGGTTAAAGCCTCTGCCTTCAGCTCAGGTCATGATCCCAGGTCCTGGGATCGAGCCCCACATCAGGCTCTTTCCTTGGTGGGGAGCCTGCTTCCTCCTCTCTCTCTCTCTGCCTGCCTCTCTGCCTACTTGTGATCTCTCTCTGTCCAATAAACAAATAAAATCTTAAAAAAAAAAAAAAAATCTTTTATGTTTTCCTTTAGAACTTAGTTTACATGTCATTCTTTGTAAGCCTTCTCTAAACAAACTCCTATCCCCACATAAATCTGTCCCTCCTCATTCTTCCCCATAGGAACTTATACCTCCCATGTCACAATATTTTTTAATGTAACAAATATTTATATAACATCTACTATATGCCAGCTACTCTTCTAGGTGCTGAGTGAGCTACAATGGAAACCAGGCAGTATTTCTCTTAGGAAACGTAGAGACTAATAAGAGAAATGTAATAGACACCTAAGGTAAACCTCTGACAGTGATAAAAGCTCTGAGGAAAATAAAAAAGGGGTTCGGGGTGGGGGGAAACAGCAGCTTTAAATAGAGGATTAGTGAAGGCCATCCTGAGAAGGTTATACCCAAAGAGTTAAGTATTCTACTTGTCTCCTATTCTGGTTCAACTAAATAAAGGAAGGGACTGTGCCTGTCTCATTTCTACATTTCAACCCAGTGCTAGGCTCATGAAAGTATTTGAATAACATACAATTTACCATTTTAACTAAGTAAAGTCTATGACAAAACCCCGAGATTAAGAGTCACAAGTTCTACTGAATGAGCCTGCCAGGTGCCCTCATTTTAACTATTTTGAACTTTGTACTTCTGTGGCATTAAGTAACTCATACTGTCCAGCAATTATCAAGTTCCAGAATTTTTTCATCTTCCCAAATTGAAACTAAGTAATTCCCCATTTCCTCCTCCCTGAAGCCCCTGGCAACCACCATTCCACTGTCCATGAATTTGATTACTCTAGGTACCTCATAAGTGGAATGACATATTTGTCTTTTTGTGATTGGTTTATGTAACTTAGCATGTCTTCAAGGTTCATACAGGTTGTTACACATAGTTTCTTCCCTTTTTAAGGCTAAATGTTTCATTATAGGTATATACCACAATGGATAGTTGGATTGCATCTACCTTTTGGCTATTATGAATGCTACTATAAACATGCATGCACAAAAATACCTGTTCAACTGAACAGTCTCCGTTCTTTCGGGGTATACAAGCAGAAGGGAAATTGCTGGATCATATAGCAGAGTTTAATTTTTTGAGTAAAGTGCTTCATTTCTTTTCACTGCCAAATAATATTCCATTATATGGATATATTACATTTTATTTACTTATCAACTGATGAACATTTATGTTGTTTCTACTTTCTGGCTATTATGAATAATGCTCCTATGAATATTTGTGTACAAGCTTTTGTACAGACATAAGTCTTCATTTCTCTTGAGTATATGTACCTAGGAGAATTACTAGATCATATGTTAACTTGATGTTTAACTTTTTTTTTTTAAATGAAGGTTTATTATTTATTTATTTGACAGAGACAGACAGCAAGAGCAGGAACACAAGCATGGGGAGTGGGAGAGGGAGAGTTGGAGAAGCAGGCTTCCCGCCAAGCGGGGAGCCCGATGCAGGGCTCAATCCCAGGACCTTGGGATCATTACCTGAGCCGAAGGCAGACGCTTAACAACTGAGCCACCCAGGTGCCCCATGTTTAACTTTTTGAAGAACTGCCAGACTGTTTTCTATAGGGCTATACCAATCTACATACCCAACAGCAATTTCTCCATATTGACAACACCGATCTGTTTTTTTTTAATGATATGGAGAATTACAGATGCAGGTTTTGTTTATAAATTTTCCTTCTTTCCACTAAAATTATGTTGAAAAAGGAATATAATGCCTTTATTCATATTTTATATTAAATGTATTTGGATTCCATTTTTGTTTAAAAATCTGATAGTATATATGAGAAAACATGGTTATCTCTAGGCAGTATGATTTCAGTTAGATTTTTCTATCTTTATAAAATATCCTCCTCGTCACAACGTGTTTAATGGGGCGGGGGTATATGTACATTTGTGTATTTCCACTCTATATCATAGAATTAAAACACCTATACTGGGGGGCGCCTGGGGGGCTCAGTGGGTTAAGCCTCTGCCTTCGGCTCAGGTCATGATCTCAGGGTCCTGGGATCGAGCCCCACATCGGGCTCTCTACACAGCGGAGAGCCTGCTTCCTCCTCTCTCTCTCTGCCTGCCTCTCTGCCTACTTGTGATCTCTCTCTCTCTGTTGAATAAATAAAATAAAAATCTAAAAAAAAAAAAAAAAAAAAAAAAAAAAAAAAAAAAAAAAAACACCTATACTGGAAGTTGGGGTTTTTTGTTTTGTTTTAAGAAAGCTCTACACCCAATTCAGGGGCTTGAACTTAAGACCCTGAGATCAAGAGCTGCGTGCTCTACCAACTGAGTCAGCCAGCATCCCTGGGATTGTTGAAGCATAAAGTTGGTAGAGTGGAGATCATTAACTTTTTTCAGGGGGAAAAGAGTCATTTATTTTTCCCTTTTGACCCCCTTCACCCATTTCTCCCTATCTTTTTGATTATACCCATCCTAGCAGGTATGAACTGGTATCTCATCGTGGTTTTGTTTTGTTTTTTTTTAAAGATTTTTTATTTATTTATTTGATAGAGATCACAAGTAGACAGAGAGGCAGGTAGAGAGAGAGAGAGAGGGAAGCAGGCTCCCTGCTGAGCAGAGAGCCCGATGCGGGACTCGATCCCAGGACCCTGAGATCATGACCTGAGCTGAAGGCAGCGGCTTAACCCACTGAGCCACCCAGGCGCCCCTCTCATCGTGGTTTTGATCTGTATTTCCCTGAGAGCTAATGGTGTTAAGCACCTTTCATATGCTTATTAAGCACCCAATTGTTTTAATTAACATATATTATTTGTCCCAGGGGTACAGGTCTGTGAATCATCAGGCTTATACATTTCTTCACAGAATTCACCATAGCACATACCCTCCCCAATGTCCATAACCCAGCCGCCCTATTCTACCAATTGGTTTTAATATAAGCAATCATCAAACTTTTGCCTGCTCTGCAATTTATTTAAAATATCTGTCATATGTGGGGCACCTGGGTGGCTCAGTGGGTTAAAGCCTCTGCCTTCGGCTCAGGCCATGATCTCAGGGTTCTGGGATTGAGCCCCACACCAGGCTCTCTGCTCAGCAGAGAGCCTGCTTCCCCCTCTCTCTCTGCCTGCCTCTCTGCCTACTTGTGATCTGTCAATTAAATAAAATTAAAAAAAAAAAATCTGTCATATGTGAGTCAAATTTACTTAAAAAAAAAAAATAATAATAATAATAATAAGGGGGCACCTGGGTGGCTCGGTCCATGGTCCTGGGGTTGAGCCCTCTCAGGGGTTGGGCTCCCTGCTCAGCAGGGAGTCAGCTTCTCCCCTATCCTCTGCCCTTTCCCCTGCTCTCTCTCTCAAATAAATAAAATCTTAATAAAAAAAAAAAAAAGAAAAGAAAACTTTTTGGACCAACTAGCACATACAAGACATACTGGAGGATATAAATGATTTTAAAGAATAGCCTGTTGCTTAAAGGTACAAAATCCAGCTTCCCCAATGTTTTGCAGTCCAAGTTGGGACATCATTTCTCTTCTTTAAGCCTCAGTTTCTTATCTGTAAAATGGGGCTAACGAGGCCTATCTCCAGGAAAGTAGCAGAATTAGGTGGATTATTTATGTAAAGTGCTCAGCACCGTACCTAACATATATGGGCCAGTAAGTAAATGCTTATTGCTGGATCTGCCCCTAGTATGGAGAAGCTGTCAGCACCAAGTCTGCCTGGCCACTAAGCTTTCCCCTCCCTGATTAGGCTGACTTACGCAGTGGTCCCTTGCATGCAGGAAGTCAAAGAGCTCCTCCGTGCAATCCTCCTCTGTCTGTGACCTGGAGGATACACGCTGGTCACACATCTCTAGCCGCTCCCGAGCCTTTACACATTTCTCCAGCTGCTCGCATTGCTCTCTCACTGTTGTAAGGGGATCCTGAAGAAGAAACACAGAAAAGAACGGAAACGGGGGTTTTAGGAGAAGACCCACAAACCATGTGCTTTGATTAACACAACCACCAAACCAAGGTGCTGCCTCTGAATTACCGTGCAGAAGGCCAGCTGGCAGAGCCACACTGCCGCCAGAAATGGGAGAATGGGGTCTCCCATTCAATTCTGATGCTAAGTAGTAGGGGAAAGTTTCACATTCCTGCCTTCCAAGGTTGCCAGTATGCACTGAAAGCCTCAGTCCTATCTGAAAAACAAGGTGGTAAAGGAAACCTAGCCAAACTTGAAGTATATCTATAGGAGGCCTTACATGTTAACACAGCATTTGGGGATATGTGATGTCTGCGAATCTGAATTCCCCTCATATGACAGCCAGGCCTATGTACCCCAGCTGCCCAGCTAGAAAGGCAATGTTAACATGGAGAAGGACTGTATAAAAGTTCCTTCCTGAGTCCTTTATTAAACCGCAAAGAGCAGACAGATAATTGAATACCAGGCCCTCAAGATGCTGCTCTGCTCCCTGACACCATGACTGAAGAAGCTCCAAACCCAGAAAAAAGACTCAGCTTCCCAGGCCCACACCCACCAAACACTCCACAGCACAAGAAGAAGTATTAAAGGCTTTTTCCATTTCCATTCTCTTCAAGGTGTCAAATAAAGACTCCTTAAAATGCCCTTAGAGTTTCTTTAAGTTCAAACTTCCTTTTACTGAGATGGTTCCAAACCTTAGACGGCTCTTACCACTAATTCCTCCTCCTCCTCTTCCTCCTACAAAAGGAAAACAAGATTAATGTCAGCAGCAACTTGGGACACATATTACTAATCATACTGATGTAATTACTGAGGATAAACACTGTATTAGTTGTTTTAAATTTTTCTGTTATTTTATGATGCTTTCGCATTTTAGGGGCTTTGCTAATCCGGGAGAAAGCCCCTGCCAGGGGACACACCCTTCATACGTGAACCAATCAATCCAAACCCCTATCACCAATCACTTCCTTTATCTCCTAAACTAAACCAATTATTGCTCCTGCCCTAAATACCCTATGGGCCAAGTACCAAACAGCTAGAGACCACACCTATATCCCAGAACCCACAGAAATTACCCAAATAATCCAATACTAAACTTGCCAGAGCTTGCCTATCCTGACTCACCCACTCTTTCCCTCAGAAACCAAGAGTCTGGTTTCCCTTGCTCTTTCTGGGGGTTCAGGCCCTTCTCCAGGTGGCTCTGATTGGTGTGGCCCTCCCCGCCTTCTCTTGGGACTCATAATAAACTCTTCTTTCAAAAACAGTTGTCTCCAAAACAAAACAAAACAAAAAGCAGTTGTCTCCATGCCTGTAAACTTACCATACCTAATTAATACAAACCCTAAGTACAAGGACACACTCCCTGACTTTCATTAGCAACAACCTAGTGTGTAGGACACTGAAGTTTATAAGTAGGGCACGTGGGGGACGCCTGGGTGGCTCAGTTGGTTAAGCAGCTGCCTTCGGCTCAGGTCATGATCCCAGCGTCCTGGGATCGAGTCCCACATCGGGCTCCTTGCTCATCGGGGAGCCTGCTTCTCCCTCTGCCTCTGCCTGCCATTCTGTCTGCCTGTGCTTGCTCTCTCTCCCTCTCTCTCTCTCTGACAAATAAATAAATAAATAAATAAATAAATAAATAAATAAAGTAGGGCACGTGGGTGGCTCAACTAGTTAAGCCTCCACCTTCAGCTCAGGTGGGGATCCCACCGTCCTGGGATCCAGGCCCATGTCCAGCCCCACATCGGGTTCCCTGCTCAGGGGGAGTATGCTGCTCCCTCTTCTCCTGCTCCTCCCCCTTGCTTAGTTCCCTCTTGGTTTCTTTCTCAAATAAGTAAAATCTTTAAAATAAAGTTTATAAAGTACTTTCTTATCTGTAATTTGATTAATCACAACAGCTCCTTAAGCGCTCCCAGTTTAGAGTTAACAACATTAATTAGATATTTTCTTTGTTTTTAAAGCTCTACGATGATGAACATGGAGCTTGAACCCACCACCCCAAGATCAAGAGTCACATACTCTATCGACTGAACCAGCTGGTGCCCCATTGAGAAATATTCTGATACAGATTCAAGCTGATGTTCACATGGAACCTATATAACTTACTTTGAAATTCTGGTAGGCACTAGTATTATGAGAAACAGCTCAATTTAGTACTTACAAAGTACTAAGCAAAGTTAAGAGGAAAACTAACATTTTTTCTAGACTCTGAACTTGAACTGGGAATACAAAAATGGCCAAACCTAAACTTTTCTTTAGCCAGAGCTTAACTAGAAACAGTTAGTTTTTAGATTAGTTTACAGTCACTGCTTTTTGACTTGCTGAACTCCCAGGACTCCTAAGTAGATTATCAGCATTAAGTCAATCAAAGGTCTAGAGTACGCACTCCATTCACAAGTTTTCAAACACCAATTCCCACCTATCTACTTCTGATTCAAGCATACAACCTCAAATTTAGTTTCCTTTCTTCCAAGGAGGGCAGTGTAAAAAAGTCCCTGTGGGAGCATTATAGGCCAAAATCTGGGACACAGGAGAATCTGATCAATATTTTAACCTGTCAAGAGTAAGCTGTTTGGGCGCCTGGGTGGCTCAGTGGGTTAAGCCGCTGCCTTGGGCTCGGGTCATGATCTCAGGGTCCTGGGATGGAGTCCCGCATCGGGTTCTCTGCTCAGCAGGGAGCCTGCTTCCCTCTCTCTCTCTGCCTGCTTCTCTGTCTACTTGTGATCTCTCTCTCTGTCAAATAAATAAAATCTTTAAAAAAAAAAAAAAAAGAGTAAGCTGTTTGCCTGCCTGCACGTGCACATACCCACATCTGGGGGAAGAGAAGGAAAAAGTATATAGGAAAATAAAAACTCAGCAATCCCTCATGTTTTCAAAATTCCAACAACACAATCTGCTTCGTTCTCTACCATGCCCTTTGCGGAAGAGACCAAACCTCATGAAAGCTGGGAGGGCTAAGGCAAGTTCAACTATAATTCACGCTATTTATTCTCGCAATTAGCAAAGATCTCTTCTAAACATGAAGATTTGGGGGATGTCAAGCTCTAGTTTTTCATTAGTTTCTTAACCTTGCTCTTTAAAAAAAAATCATACTGAAAAAGTTTTTCCAAAAAATTGAAATCATTTATTTTGCCTTAGAAACCTGAAATTAGAATCCTAGAAGCAAGACCTTTGTATCATTCCCTATTAGCAATGCTACTACATTGATCATTTTGATAATTTTGTGTCAAAAGTATCATGGCATGTTTTGGAAAAACAACTCCAAATACTAAGTCTGAATATGGACTACTTCATGTAAAATTTCCAGTCAATGACACAAACCAAGGTCACACTCAATAAAAAGAATGCCCAAAAAGTATACGTTCTTCATAAAAGATTTCAGTTTTCTTTTTTTTTTAAAGATTTTATTTATTTGTTTGTTTGATATACAGAGAGAGGACAAGCAGGGGGGAGCAGCAGAGGGAGAGGGAGAAGCAGATTCCCCACTCAGCAGAGAGCCAGATGCAGGGCTAGATCCCAGGACTCCAGGATCATGACCTGAGCCAAAGGCAGATGCTTGACTGAGACACCCAGGCGCCCCAAAGACCTCAGCTTTCTTAATTTTAAAACTGACTACCTTCTTTTTTTCATCTGCTGTGGTGAGCCCTACTGAACCTTCTGGTATACTTCCTGCTGAAATTCCTGAGGCTGGCTCCATTTTGTTCTGGTTCCCTTTCTGAAAATAGTAAGACTAGGGAAAAATCATAGGATAAACTAGTTTCCAACTATTCGGAACCCATAAACCCGGAACAGCTGCCCCGAAGTGACTACAGAACAAAGGATAGGAAATGTGATTTAAAACCAAAAGCTAGATGACCTCTAAAAAGCTGGGTAGCACCGTGGCTAAGTCTTGGCTCTGAAACCATTCTGCTTGGGTTCAACTCCCCAATCCATGATTAAAAGTGTGGTCCTTAGAGAAGATATTTAGCCTTTCTATACTAGTTTTTCATCTGTAAAAAGACTATAAGAGTACCCAATACTTACCTCGTAGGACTATCAAGTGGCTTAAATGAATTAGTCATATAAAGACTTGGAATAGTAAGCAGTCAATAATTATCATACCGGTATTCTTATTCCGGGATGGAGCTCCCTCTTCCATCATCGCAGTTATACTGGCATATTCCCCAAATATACCTCCCACCCCAACTCCTACCCAAAAAAAAAGAAACCACTTCTTCACAGAAACTAGAGTTAAGGCCAGATCTCTGGAGCCTCCATCGAAGATGTGGCAGGATTCCTGACCTGAGGGGAGAGAAGCACTAAGACCGGTCGGCTTGACCCCTACACCTGTCAAACCAGGGTCTTAGGTCGTCTGGTTGGCTAAAAATATACTGTTTTTACAAAAGTTTAGGCGACCCAGCATTTTCGCTGTTACACCTTCACCTCATTCACAGAATGGGGAAACCAAGCCCAGAAAAGGAGTGGTCATCTACTTGTCCAAGATGAGTAGACAAATTCTGGGGAAGGGTCGAGGGAACTAGCAATCGTGACCGTGAAAACTCTAGGGGCGAATCTAGGGCCAACAGGGGCCCGGGTGTGTTTTGGCGGGGTAGGTCTTGAGCCTCAGGGCAGTGAAGAGAGTCGAGTCGGTCGCCTTTCCTTACCTCCTTGGGATCTCCGGACCCGGTCAGCATCTTTCGCTCGTCCTCCAGCCCCATGACCCGCTACGGTTCTGAACTCAACACGAGCAGCAACAGCGGCACCTATTCCACTTCAGGATCAAGAAGGACTTGTAAGGGTCACTCAGCGGATATCCGGCGATCTGGCCGGAAGTGCGGCAGACTCGTCGTAGTCGCGAACACACGCTCGGATTGGCATATACTACCGTCCAAACGCAAGGGATAGGGGGAGCTGGTATTTGCACCTGAGGAGGAGTTGCTAAGTAATGTCCCCTTAATCGCGCCAGTGTCAACTACATCGATCTGCACATTTATTTTAAACACTGGATCCTAGGAGACTTGGAAAGAATGCGGATTTATTCGATGTTCCTTTAGCGCAGTTCCCGGTCTTACCCACATCGCTGATGAAACCGTCCTAACTGCTGACCTTTTCAAGATGGCGGTCCGCGGGTGCCACTCTCGGGCTCGCGCACCTCCCCAAGATGGCGGCGCCCGAGGCCTGGCGCGCCCGGAGTTGCTGGTTCTGTGAGGTAGCGGCGGCAACGACCATGGAGGCCACGTCCCGGGAGGCGGCGCCAGCGAAGAGCTCGGCCTCGGGCCCCAGCGCTCCCCCCGCCCTGTTCGAGCTGTGCGGGCGGGCGGTGAGCGCCCATATGGGGGTTCTGGAGAGCGGGGTGTGGGGTAAGTCGCGGGGTGAGGGGCTACCTCTGGCAACGAGCGGAGGCGGCCCAGCGGCCGGGGGGCGCGGGGGGCGAGGCCGGGAGGCCTGGGGCAAGGCCCAGCCCGGGGCGCTGGAAGCCACACCGTCGGGTCGGAACATGAATTCCGTGCCTGACCGGGCTAGACAGAGTAAAGGCGGGGACCAAATCGGCAGGTGGACGCGCACTGCGGCCTGGCTGGGGGGCGCGGGGGGCGAGGCCAGGAGGCCCGTCTGGTGCCAGACTGGCTGGGCCCGGGAGACAGAAGCTGGAATGACGGGCCGGCCGCGGGCACCGAACTGACGCTCGGGTCGGGCCGGGCTGCGGAGTCTCGGATGTTGAAGCGACGGGCAAGGATGGCCCTGCTGCTTGGGGGCGGGGGCCGAGCTTGGGAGGCCCGGCCTAAGGCAAGGAGTCCAGGCCCGGGGCCACCTAGCCTGACTGACGCGCGGGGCCTCCCGTGTCTGCTTGACAGACCGCGGATACCGAGACTCCGGAGACTAGGCTGATGGGCGAAAGCAGCCCAGTGGATTGGAGAGCGAGGGGCTGGGGGAGAGGCCGAAGGGCTTGGGGCGCCGAGGCCTGTCGGGCGACCCAGGGTTGAAGGGAGCGCACTGACGACCGGGGCCTCGGGTGCCAGTTTGCTGGAGCGCTGGACTGACGGGCAGGGCAGGGAGCGCCGGAGGCCACTCGGATTGGCATGAGCGGAGGAAGGGCTCGGAGCGGGTGAAGAAGGGAGGCTGGAGCGGGTCAGCAACCGAGGGAGGCTCGAATGACGGACGGGCGGGAAGGGCCAGGGAGGCCCCAGGCGGAGCGACGGCCCGGGGATCCCGAATGGGAGGGGGCGCGTCGCCGCTAGGAGGCCTCGGGCTTAGTGCGAGCGAAAGGAGGCCCCGGGCCTGAAAGCTGCCGGGGACCGACGGCCCGGCTCGGGCTCAGGGAGCCCAGGCCGAGCGGCAAAGGCGGGCCCGCGCCGCCGGGCCGAGGGGCCGGGGAGGACAAGCTGACGAGGCCGGCCGGTGGGCCTGGGATTAGGTCGGACCTGCGCGGGCAGGGTCGCGCCGGAGAGGAAGCCCGCAGTGGTGGGCACGCGGAGGCCCGGCTTTGGGGTGGGCGCCAGATCGGCAGCTGATGAGAACAACTCGGGTCGGCCTTGTGAACACTGATGGGGAGCGTGAAAGAGAGGAGAGTGAAGGCTCTGGGGGGTAGGCCTGCCCGCATAGGGGATGAGAGAGGCCTTGGGCCTGACAGACGGGTGGTGTGAGGGGGTGGGGTGGTCCAGAGGCCAGGGCTGAAGTTGAGTGAGGAGATCCAGGCCGGGCCTAGGGCCCAGGGAAGCGGGAGGGAGTGGCAGGAGAGAAGGCCTCAGGCCTTGAGGGGGTGAAGGGGTGGGGTTCTGGAGAAGGCCTCCGGAGTGGTGGTAGTGCCTTTGCCAGGAGGGAAGCCCCGGTAAGGTCAGGAGAGAGGCCTTGAGGTCCTGGGATTGGGGATTTGGGGGGGTTGCACCCTGAGGAGGTGTTGTGAAAAGGCCCTGAAGTTTGGGGGGAGGGGGTTGGGCCTCCAGGAATAAGCCCCAAGGCTGTGGAGACTGGTTAAAGAAGGCCCAGGGATGTGAGAAGGCCCTTGGTGAGGTGGGGGTGGGGCACTGATCCTGAAGAGGCCCAAGTGTCTTCCTGCAGTGGGGAAGACTGTTAGAAGTCCTCAAGCTGGTAGGGGGAGGGGATTGTGGAGGCCCTGTGCCCACAGCTGAAAGGAGAAGGGTCAGGCTGACCCATGGGAGAAAGGAGTAGTCTCAGTGGAACTGGGCAGGGAGCTCAAAAAAGACCTCAGAAAAATGTGGAAGAAGGCAGAGAAGATTGGCTGTATCAGCCTGGAGCTTCTAGGATGCTAAACTTGGCTAGGAGGGAAGAGGACTGGGAGTGAAGGCCCGGAGTTGGGAAGAGGAAGCATTAAAGGTGTAGGCTGAAAAGAAGAAAGGAAGAGCCTGGCTTAAGAAGAATGGAGAAATGAAGAGAAGAGGTTGTGGATCATAGGGGATGAGACTCCCCAGTGGCTGTGAGAGGGGATGGCTAAACAGAGAAGATTGGAGGGACAGAGGAGAAAGAGCTCCTACGGGCCTAGCCTAGGTAAACAGTCACAGAGAAAAAGCTGAATCAAGTTAGGCCTCTTAGGAGAGCCAAGTAGGAGGCCTGCTAAGAAGTGCTGTTTTGGAGGAAGGTCTCAATGTGGGCTAACAGCCAAGAAAGGCTTCCTGGAGGCGGTGGACTAGGGTTGCTTTGTGTAGGGAGAGAGAAGGGTAAAGTGAGTAGAGGGAGCAGGAAAGGAGAATACAATGAGGAAACAAGTAGAATAGATATGTTTTACCTTGAATGCCAGGATATGGAGCTTGGACTTTATCCTGAATTTAATAGGGGCCTACATTAATGTAATAGTTTAGGGAATTAATACTTTCATTCAGCAGGTACATTGAGTACTATGCACAAAGAATTATATCAGACTCTTGGACATCAAGATTTAATTATTCTACAAGTAAAGATAAAGGGAGATCCTAGAATAGAAGTTTTTGAAAGATTTTCCTTAGATATAGTATACTCTAAGACTTGTTCTTGGAAGGACAGAGAGGCTATTGACAGATAAGAATAATAATAGACAACATTTAATGAGCTTCTTATGGCCAGGCAGTTCTTAAAAAGATTACAAGCATGATTTTCTTTAATTTTTAAATGATTTTCTTTAATTTTGATAACAATATTGTGAGGTAGTTATTACTACCTCCATTTTAAAATTGAGGAAATGGAGTCTTAAAGGTGTGAATTTGTCCAAGTATTCATAATTAATAGAATCAGAATTTCACCCAGTTTTGTCCAATTCTAGAGACTGAACCATTTAGTCACAATATTGTAAAGCTTCTCGACCTAGACATCAGCAAGAAAAGTTTTGTTTTTATGATATGTTCAATTTAGAGTTAGGGCCTAATTATTTCTGTTGTTCATAGGAACGTACTAGTTCAGGATATTGCAGGGGCCCAGAGAATGGGAGTCACCAGCCTGGAAGAGTGGGAAGGGAATTCAGGAAAGGCTTAATAAAGGGCACATGCTACTTGAAAGATGAGTAGGTGATATGCTTAAAATGGCAAGGACATTCTTGGTAGGGAGCAGCTCAAAAAAGGCACAGAGGTAGAAAGCAGTGTAATATGTTAGGTAAATGAGAAAAGTAGTTTAGTATGGCTCAACTAGAGGAGGCAAAGCTGGGAACTGGAGAAGTTCGTAGGGGCCAGATTATGATGGACGTCTTTAGGACACATATCCAGTAGGACCTTTTAAATGCAGTAAAATGATTAAATGGTTCATTATGCTAGGCAGAAGTGAACTGACCAGCTCCTAAATGAGCATATCAGCTTGCTTTTTTGTCTCACCCTTGAAGATGTGAATGCCCCTGAAATTCCAGCTGCCACCGAAGTGGCTGAAGATAAGTAGACTAGAGTTTGAGTTAGACTTAGGTTAGCTTCTGTAGGTTCCATTTGCCAAATGAGAAGTCAGCCCTTCTGTTTTCCTTTCCATTAAGATAAATAATGCTTGGAACTCTGGGAGAAAAAAGTAAATTTTGTGTTTTGGTTTTTGTAGCCCTCCCAGGCCCAATACTTCAGAGCATCTTACCTCTGCTCAATATATATTACTTGGAGAGGATTGAGGAAACTGCCCTCAAGAAAGGTAAGTGTCTTTCTCACTCTTTCTCAGTCAGTGATTGTAAGCAAGGCACCATGATGTCTTCAGGTAAATATTACACCTGATACCCACATAGAACTTCAAGCTTTTCAAAAAGTACCCTCATTCCTACTTTCTTACATGATTCCTCAGAGTGTCCAGTGAAACACAAAGCAAGTAATGATCCCAGTTATACTAATAAAAGTGAAACCACAGGCACACCACAATTAATAGCTAACCCAGACTAAAGCCCAGATCTTCTGAATCTTCGTTCTTCTATTTTACCATGCTGTCTTCCAAATCTCTCATTGGACAGATCTGTTAACAGCTAACATTTATCTAATAACCCTGATGTGACAAGTGCTGTCCTGTGCACTTTACCTGGAGAAACTCATTTAATCTTTTCAACAACTCTATGAAATAGCTATTATCTACATTTTGCAGATAAGGAAACTGAGGTACAAAAAAATTAAGTAAACTTGCCCAGGGTCACAGAGCTAGAGTGTGGTTTGCTGATACTTAAACCCAGGCTGTCTTTAGAGCCAGCACTCTTTACTAGTCTGCTCTATTGCTCCTGTGAACCCAGAGAACGACAACATTAAAGGCTGATATGCTTCACTCATGGTGGCCCAAGAGCAGCCAAGTAAATGTGATATTTCTCCCCACAGGCCTCTCCACTCAGGCCATCTGGCGCCGACTATGGGATGAGCTGATGAAGACAAGGCCTTCCAGTTTGGAAGTAAGTTAAGGCACCAGGTAGAACTCTGGCCTGACTTTGCACAGTGGAAGCAGGAATAGCTTACAAACACAGACTGGGTACTGGTAAAGTGCAGGGACAGGGATGGAGTGAATTTGGGAGGAGATGACTTGTCACAGGGTTCTTGGCTCTGATGGCTTGTCACAAGGTCTTTCCATTTGGCATTTGTCACTGACTTGATTGCTCACCATGTTTGCAGGTAACACAAAACAGGGAAAGGTAGTGATCACAATGGATGGCAGAACCCAGATTCATAGATGTCTGGACAGGGCTGGAGCAGTGGTCAAACCTGACAAATGAAATTTAACAGAATAAACCAATTTTTCACTTAAGTCTAAAAAATTCCAGTTGTATGACCTCAGGGTAGGAGGTGGAGGGGTCTGGCTTAGCAACAACTTGTATGAAAAAGATTAAGGGCGTTTAGTCAACAATGTGCTAAAGCTACTGATATAATGACTCTACTCTGAGCTATGTGAATCAATGTAACTATAATATAAGCTGAAGGACAAGGGAGATGATAGGCCTGCGTGGCTCTGCAGTGTTCAGGCTATCCTGGAATATGGAGAAAGAAGTCAAGGCCACATCACGTGAGTCACATTTGGAAGACTGGAGACGTTGTTCCTGAAAAAGAAGAGCTGGGAACATGAACTATTGGAATATTTGAATGATTCTCACATAAAAGAGGGATTGATAGACTTGTTCTGATAGAAGCTAAAGAAGAATAAATTTCTGCTAAACTGAATGTAGAATTTTTAAGCTCTGAGCTTATCGGTGATGAAACAAGCTAATGCCAGAAGTAACCTTCCCATCTCTAAGTGTTCAAATAGAGTCTAGATGACTACCTGACACAAGGGTATTGTAGAAGAAAATCAGCATTTTAAGAGAGGTTGGACAAGATGACTTTAGGATTCCTTTTAACCCTGAGATTCTGTTATTCTTTGGTTCAGATATAACTTGCTCTTATTTAAGCAGAATTTCTTCTGCTGTTCCATAACTAGGGTACAGCTCAGATTGAGTTCAATAAACATTTACTAAACTTCCCACATACCAGGTCTTATGTTAGGTATTGGAAGCACACAGTCCCAATCTCTCACATTTAGTGGGGAAGCCTGCAAACAAATACATCGTGCATGGTGGGGAAAGTGGTGTGACAGTAGCAAGGAGGTTGAGGTAGAAGGGAGCATGACAGTCTTTCCTGGGAAGTAGTATTTGAACTGGGCTTTAAATGGTGGATGAGGCCAAATGATAAGAAGACAACTTCTTGTCAGGAGATTTAATTTCTGGGGATGCACTGGATTCAGTAAAATTCAGCTCCATATCCTTCAGCTTTCCACTTCCAGATCTGGACACAACTCCTGAAGTTCAGTAGGATAATCCTAAGGCTCAAGAAAGTCCTCAGGCACTATGTACAGGAATTAGGCCTTATGAGGAAGAACAGTGAATGCAAGATTAGAAAACACTAACAGTTTCCTGAAACTTAAAGGTGTATGAGATTCACTTCGAATCTCAACCATCCCAAGCAGTATGGTTGACTAGCAGATGATGGAGATCGGAACATCATCTTAGAGTAAACTTTTTTCCTCCAATATTATCTCAGGCTTCCTGGTAGTTTGTTATCTTTTCTTGTCTCAGAGCATTTCAGAATGCTTGGGAAGCCCCAGGCTTGATAACCTAATAGTCCCCTAGACAGAGGTCATTCCAAAGGATGCCTTCTTCTTATTTACATGACAGTAACCTTAACTTCATAATTCAGAAACACTTATTGAGAGCCTGCTCAATTCCAGGCACTGTGCTAGGTTCTAGGGATACAGTGGTGAACAAGATAGAGATAGCCCCGATTGCTTATAAAGAAATAGAATTTCAGGGACGCCTGGTGGCTCAGTTGGTTGGGCAGCTGCCTTCAGCTCCGGTCATGATCCCAGTGTCCTGGGATCAAGTCCCACATCGGGTACCTTGCTTGGCGGGGAGCCTGCTTCTCCCTCTGCCTCTGCCTGCCACTCTGTCTGCCTGTGCTCACTTTCGCTCCTCTCTCTCTCTGACAAATAAATAAATAAATAAATAAATAAATAAAAGAAATAGATTTTCAAACAGTGTAGTACTACTGTATGTGTATTAAGAGATCTGTAGAATAGATATTCTTTAGACAAAGCAATGGGGAAATGAAGGCTTATTCAATAAAGGATTCTCTGGTTATTGGTTAACTATTTGGAAAAAAAAAGAGCCTCATTTTACGATATACTCAAATAATTTCTATATGGATTAAAGATTAAATTGTAAAAAGTAAAAGCACAGAAAAACTAAAAAAAGAATAAAGGTGATTGGTTATTTAATCTCAAGTTGGAGAGTGTTAATTATTAAATGGATAGAATCAAAAAAGCAAGCATGGGCATATTTGGCCATATAAAATGCCAACACAATTTAAAAGGCACATAAACTAAGAAAGAATGTTTGCAACAATATTTGTAAAACAAGAGGATAGAGGGAATAAGAAAAACTATCCTAGTAGAATAAGATTGGGACAAGTCACAAAATATACAAAAATCTTCAATAAAATATATTCAATCTCAATAGTAAAAAAATGGGAAAGTATATAACTCTTAAGTATATGTATTATATACTTATCATATAAAAATAAGTATATATAAAATATATATTTAATACAATATATATTATTTGGCTAGAAATTCTATTTCCTAGAATTTATAATATATAAAAATTGAAATACTCATGAAGATTTCAGGATGTTCATTACAGCAACTTAATATCAAAAAGCTAGCAACAGTTTATTCAATATGCAGGAATTATTATAGTACATTCCTATTTTTAAAATATTAATAAAGTCATATTCTGCAAACATCTAAATACATGGTGGCAAAAATGTGATGACATGGTGGCATAATGTTTTAAAAGCCCAGCATTTGAAACTATTCAGAATTGTCTCACAGTTATAGAAACAATTATCTGTAGCTATTCACATTTACAAAATAACTGGAAAGAATGGGTTTACAGATTTTGTTTCTTTCCACAAACAATGTTTCTGTTATCAGAAAAATAGTGGACAATAGTTTATGAACATTTGCTGCTCTGTTTAGTACAAGAAAATGTTTAGCCTTCCCTAGTTTGTACACCTACTTCCTCCCCAACTAGTCCCTGAGCCACCAGGCTGTGGATGGGCCAAGAACTGTGTTGGCAGGCAAATGTCATTTCACCTCTTTGGTGGTGCCTCATTTCCCCTACTCTCGCCCAAAAGAATATGTTGAAATCACTTTGCATTCCCTGAGCAATAATGTACAAGTCCACAAAATAAGTGCCTTGAACTATTAGGTATTTTTCAGCTTTGAAGTTTAGCAGAGATTCTTCTAAGGGGTGGTGATGGAATAAAATGCAGTGAACTACTGTCAGCTCATAATTGAGATAGTTGTAACTAACTTTACTCATTTAATCCTTACAACTCTGATGTAGATAGGTTACTTTCTGACTTTACAGAGGAGAAACTGAGGCAGAAAGAGGTAAAGTGGCTTGTCTGAGGTTATAGTTAGTGAATAGCAGACCCAGGATTCAAGTTGAGGCAATGTGGCTGTGGAGCTTATGATCCTAATCACTAGGTCATGCTGTTCTCCCTGCAATTGTCACCTGTCTGGGGTGTTCCAGTTTCAAATATTCTCTTCCACGGTCTTCATCAACCAATAAGATGAAAAAAAAAAACCACTAAGTTACCTAAACTACATATTCCATATGCCATATGGTCAGAAATAGGCACAGTGTCCTGGTTCATATCTTTGTCCATATTTTAGGCCTAGAATGTCTCACTTGTGAAGTTAAAGCTTTGCTAGATTACCTGCAGGTGTTTTCCAAGGCTGTGAGCGTGGGCCAGCGAATGTGTAGGAAAGTGTTGAGAGGTAGGATTCAGGAATACCCTCTCTGCTTCCACTCGAGACTGAATGGAGATTTTGTTGCCAGGTATTTTTTCCTGGTCCCCCAGCACCCCCAAACTGTTGCTGGTGAGAGATGTCCTTCCCTCTTTTTGCTGCCATGCAGTTAGTTCAAACATGAAGTCATTCCTAATTATTACCACAGCAGGCAGTGTTATGGGGAATAGCCAGGGCAAAGGGAATCCCACTTTTGCTGAGAACTACAGGGGTCCAACTCCTACCAAGAACCTCTGATATAAATTAAGGGTCCCTCTGGTATGAGGGAATGCATAGAGGTAGGGTAAGTACCAAAGAGAAGCATCCCTTAAGTTTTGGGGAACCTCAGGCCCCCACTATCTTTTGCTTCCGGCTGAAAAAGCACCCTGCTTACCAGGCTCTGCCTCCATCAAGTCCATTTCACATTGCCCATCTGGACTAATTATTACCATTAGCAGTAACAGAAATAACACTTTGTATTTTACAGTTTATGAAGTGCCTTCACTTGCACTGTCTCATTTGATCTTCACAACAAACCTATGAAGCAATTGATATTATCCATGTTTTACAGATGAAGAGGTTCAAGAGGCCTGAGTATAGTGGCAGAGATGACACCTGTGTCAGTCAGCAGACTTTGTTGTGCCTGAGAGAATGGGGACTTAAAAGTCTGTGTGTCCTCTGGTGGTGGTGGGAGGGTGGTAAGCAGTAATTGCAAACCTCCTACAAACATCAGAATCATCTGAAGGAGGTTTAAAAACACAGACGCATGGGCCTTACTGCAGATGCAACATAACAGAATTCCCAGATACCTGGCATATGAATTTTCAAAAAAGAAAAGTTCCACAGTCAATTCTGATGTGCACCAAAGGTTGAGAAATACTTGGATTCAGAGTTTTTCTTAAGTGTTCTGGAATACTCTGATAAAGTCTCATATGCATCAAAGCCAATAACTACTGCCTTGGAGAAAACCAACCTAAGGTTTGGACCCTGATCTCCAGGAATTTCTAATCTGGTTGGGATAAAACATGTACACCATGAGACAGGCCTACCAACAATTAAGACCTGAATAATTGGAGTAGCAGAGGAGTCCCACAGGAGACAGGAAGCAGAGTAGAAGGGGGCATACTAAGAGACACTGAGATGAACAACCTCAACAAGAGTAATATGTTAGGGGGCGCCTGGGTGGCTCAGTGGGTTAAGGCCTCTGCCTTCAGCTCAGGTCATGATCCCGGGGTCCTGGGATCGAGCCCCACATCGGGCTCTCTGCTCAGTGGGGAGCCTGCTTCCTCCTCTCTCTCTGCCTGCTTCTCTGCCTACTTGTGATCTCTGTCAAGTAAATGAATAAAATCTTTAAAAAAAAAAAATAAAAAGTTAGTAGGTCCTCTCAAGAAGCCAGCAATGAAGAGCATTTCTGGCAGATATAGGAAAGGGCATAGAAGGCAGGTTTGGGTCAGTAAGGTGATCATTTTGACCAGAGCAAAGCATTCATGTGAGCAAGATGTGGGAGATAAAGCTTCTCAGAGGCCTTATTGTGCCAGGCCGAGGAACTTCAGATTAGCCCTCAGCTGTGGAAAGATTTGGGAGGGGGGTGTGGTTAAAGCAGAAGGTAATCGGATGTGTTTTGCAAAGATGAATCCAGTGGACTTGGCACGAAAGTTTGGGAAGGGGAAAAGGAGATGGCGGGAACAATCAGGAAGCTAATGAAGTGGTCAGGTGTGAGGTGGTAAGGGTCTGAACAAAGGTGGTAATGGTAAGAATGGAAAGTTGGGATCAGGTTCTAGAAACAGACATGGAAGAAGTTACAGGATTGTTTCATTTGAATGGCAGGCACTATAGCAAAATCTCTGGAACCAAATTTCCTGGGTTCCGTCTCAATTCTACCACCTACTGGTGTAACCATAGGCAGTAACCAACCTTTGTGCCTTGTTTTCCCTACCTGTAAAATGGGGCTAATAGTAATACCTCAAAGATGTGAACATTAAATGAATTAGTGCAAATTATTTAGAATGTTGCCTGGCTCAGCAAATAACCATTCGAAGGGAGGAACCAGGATGAGGATGGTTCAGTGGGTATCCTCTTAGTATCACAACTGTCTGGCATGTTCTCTGCTTTCAGAGTGTGACCTGTTGGCGAGCCAAGTTTATGGAAGCCTTTTTTTCCCATGTTCTACGTGGGACCATTGATGTATCTTCTGACAGGCGTCTCTGCGACCAGCGCTTCTCACCTCTTCTGCACAGCTCCCGCCATGTCCGCCAGCTCACCATCTGCAATATGCTGCAGGGTGCAACAGAGCTGGTGGCCGAGCCCAACCGCAGGGTTCTGGAGACCCTGGCCAGTTCCCTGCACACCCTCAAGTTCCGACACCTGCTGTTCTCTGATGTGGCTGCTCAGCAGTCACTCCGGCAGCTTCTGCATCAGCTTATTCACCATGGGGCTGTCAGCCAAGTGTCGCTCTACTCCTGGCCTGTGCCCGAGTCAGCCCTTTTCATCCTTATCCTCACCATGAGTGCTGGCTTCTGGCAGCCAGGCCCTGGCGGCCCACCTTGCCGCCTCTGTGGAGAGGCCTCCCGAGGCCGGGCCCCATCCCGAGATGAAGGGTCCCTCTTGCTGGGCTCACGCAGGCCTCGCAGGGATGCTGCTGAGCGATGTGCTGCAGCCCTGATGGCCTCTCGGCGGAAGAGCGAAGCCAAGCAGATAGCCAGAGCTGCACCTGCCACCCGGGTAACACGCCGGAGCACACAGGAGAGCCTGACAGCGGGTGGGACAGACCCCAAGAGGGATCTGCACCCTCCGGCAACTTCCCATGAGGCGCCTGGCACCAAGCGGCCATCCTCTGCTCCAGCCACCAGCTCCTCTGCCTCTGCCTCCTCTTCCACATCCTCATCCAAACGGGCTCCAGCTAGCTCAGCCCCACAGCCTAAGCCCCTAAAGCGTTTTAAGCGAGCTACAGGAAAGAAGGGTCCTCGCACCCGTCAGGGGTCTGGTGCAGAGTCTGAAGACCTGTATGACTTTGTTTTCATTGTGGCTGGTGAGAAGGAGGATGGGGAAGAGATGGAGATCGGGGAAGTGGCTTGTGGAGCTCTGGATGGATCAGATCCCAGCTGCCTGGGGCTTCCAGCACTGGAGGCCTCCCAGCGATTCCGCAGCATCTCCACCTTGGAGCTGTTCACAGTTCCGCTGTCCACAGAGGCGGCTCTGACACTGTGCCACCTGCTGAGCTCCTGGGTGTCTCTGGAGAGCCTCACACTCTCCTATAATGGTGAGTGTCCTGCAGGGGCAGGGATGGGTCTCACAGCGGCACCAGCCGTGTGCCCAGCCCTGTGGAGGGGAATAGGGAGTGTGATCAAGCAGCTGCACATGAGGCCCTGCCTGCTTCACAGTGGGACGGAAAGCACACACCTGAAATAGGGGCAGACTTCCATTGCTGGGGACAAACATGAGGTCTGTAGGCTTGATTTAGAGTTGTAAGCAGAGGTTCCTGAGAGGCAGTGAGGGCCCAAAGAAGGGGTACATTTTAGCCATGGTAGGCAATCCACAGGCAGGTGGGAGCAGTGGAGTGTATTCAGGGCCTAGCCAGGGCTAAGGTTGGGTCCCCCCAGTCCTGTCAAAGCAGCTGTACAGACAAGAAGGTATAGAACACATTTTTATCAGACCAGCAATCTATGAAGCAGTCCTCAGTTCTTACCCATGCCTGGCTGTGCCCAGGTAGCCGAACTTCAACTCTGGGCAAATCCACCAATCTCCGTCGCTTGCTGAGCACAGATGGAGAAAATCACACAACTATGCAGACTGGTGCTACCATACGTTCAGTCTTCAATCTTATATGGATCCTATGTTTGCAACATTAGCTCCCATTCCTCTCCACTACTTCTACATGTTTTCCCCTTTCCTTTCTCAGCAGAGGACTTCACTTCCTACTTCAGAGAACATAGAAGCCATCACACATGAACTTAAGCTTGTTAACCAACCCAGAATTCTACATCTACACTCATCCTTTTCTCTTTCACAATGGGAGATGGCCATTCTAACTAGGGCTAACTCTATTACCTGTGCTCTGGACCCATATCCTCTTGCCTTCTTAGGAAAGCTTGTTTCTCAAATGCCTTAGTAATAACTAACCTTTATATACTGCTTAATATGTGTCTGGCATAATTTAAGTATTCTGTTAATTGGATCCTTACAACAACCCTATTGAGGTCAACTGGCTTACCCAGGGTAACCTCACTAGTAAATTGTAGATCCAGGATTCAAACCCAGGCAACCTGATTCCAGAATCCCAAGGTTTTAAACTCAATGTTGCCTACCTTCTCCAAGGTCTTCCTTGTCACTAAGTCCAATACATACTTTTCAGTCCTCCTCTTCTATTAATTCTTGGCCGCATTTGCTGCTATGAGACAGCCTTCATGAAATACTCATTTTCACTACCTCAAAAATTTTTTTTCTCCCTTTCTGGACATTGTTATCAATGTTCAGAGTTCCTCAGAGCTCTGCCATTTTACACATATTACACATATGTCCTGGATGGTTTTGTCCATTCTTTTGGTTTCAAAAGCCAACTATGCTGAGCTCTGCCATTTTACACATATTACACATACATCCTGGATGGTTTTGTCCATTCTTTTGGTTTCAAAAGTCAACTATGCTGAAGACTCCTCAAACTATGATAAGGGTCCACTCCAGATCTTTTTCCTAAACTCTAGAACCATTTTAGCCAGGTGACTACTAGATATTTCGTAAACCAACCTGAATGCATCTTCTCCCCTTGTGCTTGATCCTCCTATTCTGTCAGTGACCTTACAGCTCTCAGCTGCCCAGAAGACTGCTGGGCTCTTTCTTTTGCACCACATCTGTTTTTAAGATCTCTCAAATCCACTTATTTATCTCCACATCTTAATTCAAACTACTGTTCTCACTTACATTCAACAGTTCCTCCCGTCTACACCCGTAGCCCCAGCATTTTTTTTTTAAATGCAAAGGCCATTCACTCACTTAAAAACCCTTCAGCAGTTTCCTGTCACATACTTAGTTTACTTACAAGTCATTCGTGTTCTCACCCCTGCTTACCTTCGTAGTGTCATCTTGTACACCCTCTCCCCTCATACTTTACATACCAGTCCCACTGAGTGTTTTTCAGTTCTTGGAACCTGCCACTCTTCTTCCTTCGGGCCTTTATATATATTGAGTTCTCCCTGCCAGTCACTCCTCTCCCTCTGTTTAGCCTATCTCCTTTGTGTTCTTTAGGACTCAACTGGAAAGTCTTTACTGTTAGAAGCTGGACTGGGTACCAAGTACTCATCCTTTGTGTTTCCACAATACCCTACTTCCCCAGCTCCCCTCACATTTTTGTTGTCCATCAGACTACATAGCCAGGAATGAGATCTGCTGCTCATCACTGTCTAGCAAAAACTATATTTACTAGGTACTGGTTAAGGTATAGTGGGAGGAATGAGTCCACAGGAAACCTGCTCAGTCCAAGGGGAGATATTTGCTTTGTGGCATTAAGCCTTTGCTCTAACCCTTCTGGATTCTGTTCACTTTTGTAGGGTGTGGTTACCCTTTTTTTGCTCTATTCCCACCCAGTTAATCCTTTAAAGTATTCCCTACTGGGTCATTGTCACTCCACTGCTTAGATGTTCCATGTGACCTATAAGAAAAGTCCAGAGACTGCTGCTGCCCTCTGGGCCTGTCATTCAGCCTGCAGCACAAAATGCCCCCCCTCTTCCTGTTACTATCTTCTGTTTTGTGACTGCCCTCACTGATGCAGTCACAGTAGGGCCATGGCCCAGTACAGTAGACATCAGTTTGCTGGTTACCTGAGGAGAAAGCAAGACAATGAATGGTTGAGACAAATGATTTTAACTAACCTGATCCAAAGCTCAAGGAATTTAGCAGTTATCAACAGAAATATCTAGAGTTGTCTCTGAATGTCACTTCTACTGACACTCCCACATGACTGACCTAACTTCTTTCCTGCCGTAGGCCTGGGCTCTAACATCTTCCGCCTGCTGGACAGTCTGCGGGCCCTGTCAGGCCAGGCTGGATGCCGCCTCCGAGCCCTGCATCTCAGTGATCTGTTCTCACCACTGCCCATCCTGGAGCTGACACGTGCCATTGTGCGAGCCCTGCCCCTACTGCGGGTCCTCTCTATCCGTGTGGATCACCCCAGCCAGAGGGACAACCCTGCTGTGCCAGGGAATGCAGGGCCCCCTAACCACATAATTGGAGATGAAGAGATACCAGGTGAAGCAGTGTGTGTGTATGTGTCCCAACACAAATGCAAAGGTGCATTTGTGTCCATACAAATGTGAAGTTGAGGAAGGTGGGACAACCTCTGATTCAGGCCTGGTAAACTCATTCCTCAAAAAGGGAATGAAATCCATTCCTCTTTAGAGCCTGCTCTTAAAGACAACCATGGCCTGAAGAGGGCCCAGACCAACTTATAAATCTGCCACCGAAGTGACCGTGGCAGATTAGTCTCTAGAAAGACAGTCTAGGTCACTCTTTATATTTCTTTAGGTCCTGTTTCCTATGTCACCACTCTGCACACACTTACTTGCTTGAGTAGTCTGGTCTTCCTGGACTAAAAGTTACAGAAGGGCAAGGACCAAATCTCATTTAGTGCTGTTCCCAGAACCTAGCACAGTACCTAATGTGAAGTGCATACTCAATGACAAGTAAATGAATCGAACTTTTTAGTGAATCTCTAAAGAACAGGATGGGACCTGCTCGGGGACAAGAAGGGATATGGCCAGCGATAACCTTTTCTTCCTACCATATCCAGAAAACTGCCTGGAACAGCTGGAGATGGGATTTCCACGAGGAGCCCAACCAGCCCCACTGCTCTGCTCTGTACTGAAGGCCTCAGGTTCTCTGCAGCAGCTGTCTCTGGATAGTGCCACCTTTGCCTCTCCCCAAGATTTTGGGCTTGTGTTACAGACACTCAAAGGTAGGACCCAGCTAGAATGGTAAAGGGAGGGCAGGAGACCTTGCATCATTCTTTGGCAAAGTTAAGGTCTATGGCCTCTGCCCCCACGCAGAGTACAACCTGGCCCTGAAGAGGCTGAGCTTCCATGACATGAACCTGGCTGACTGTCAGAGCGAGGTGCTCTTTTTGCTACAGAATCTGACTCTTCAAGGTAAGTTCTTCATCCAGAACCTGGGGCATTCCTGGATCTTCACTGTGGCTCTGCCACTGTTTCACTGAACGAGCAAGCCACTGTTCTGCTCTTGGCCTTACATCTTCAACTATAAAATTGCTATAGAACCTGCATGATCTTCCTTCCAAAAGGTCCCAAACTCCATTCCTCCTATACTAAACATGGGAAAATTATTAACTTTTAGAGTACCTCATTCAAATTTTTACCTTTCAGTGGCTGGCAGAAATGGCGGTGGTTAAGGATAAATATGCTGTCAGCCTCCCCTTATCGACTTGCCCCTAATGCCCACTCCTGCAGAGGGCAGTTAGTGGATGGGGGGGGGGGGGGTTTAAATGGAGAACCATTCATGTAGAGAACCTCCCAACGGAATATCTGGCCTCAGTCTCTTGTCTGAATCTGATTTAGTTCCAGTCTTGCTTGGGGTCTTGGAAAATTCCCTTCTTTCTGGGCTTCTATAAAAACGTTCACACCTCTTGCTAGGGCCAATTGGGACAGGAGGGGGAGCAGCAAGTCCTAATGATAGCCATCAAAATTTATTCTAATTTCTCTTGACAGAGATTACCTTCTCCTTCTGCCGTCTGTTTGAGAAGCGCCCGGCCCAATTTCTGCCTGAGATGGTTGCTGCTATGAAGGGCAACTCCACACTGAAGGGCCTCCGGCTGCCAGGGAACCGCCTGGGTAGGGGCAGGGCCCTGGGAAGGGACGGGGGAAGGAGCCAGTCCTTGGACTTAGAAACTCAGTGGATGAAGGCATAGGCCTCTCCACTGGGAACATGGGGGTTGGAATAGAGTTGTGTGCTGGAGCTTCAGGAGGCTGGGCTTCTTTCTACCAGAAATGGACTGGGATACGCTTGTTCCCTGTTGGGTGGTTACAGACATTCTCCCCTTCTCCTCAGGGAATGCTGGCTTGCTGGCCCTGGCAGATGTTTTCTCAGAGGACTCCTCCTCCTCTCTGTGTCAGCTGGACATCAGGTACACAGGGAGAGGGAAGGGACAAAGGATGGAGCTTCAGGGATATAGGGATTAGTTAGTTGTTTCCTGGGTGTCTAATCTGTCTCACCCCTACCAGTTCCAACTGCATCAAGCCAGATGGCCTTCTGGAGTTCGCCAAGCGGCTGGAGCGCTGGGGCCGTGGAGCCTTTGGTCACCTGCGCCTCTTCCAGAACTGGCTGGACCAGGATGCAGTCACAGCCAGGGAAGCCATTCGGCGGCTCCGGGCCACTTGCCACGTGGTTAGCGACTCGTGGGACTCATCCCAGGCCTTTGCAGATTATGTCAGCACCATGTGATGGGGCCCATGCTTCACAGGCCCATGCTCAGTACCATCAGCTTGCAGGGGCTGAGACATGGGCTGTGACATGGGCTGCCCAGAACTCCCAAACACCAACTCTGTCTTTCTCTTTCTGCCACTTTTCTCTTTTTTCCTTCTTCCCTTGCACTGAGGTCCTGGTGGCCTTGATGGGGCTCAGCAAAGGTATTCCCACAACTGGATGTAGAGCCTCTGGGCCCCTTACCCAGTACTCTGGGAACCCTGGGCCAGGTTATAGTGCTCCTCAGTCACTGAGGACAGCTCCCCGCCCCCTGCCCAAGGTTCCTGCTTTCCTTCCCAAAGCAGGCACCCAGACTTTAGAGAAGTTTAGGAGTGTCCACTACCAGGCCTCTTCTCCGCTGGGCTTACCATGCTGCTCCCAGGCCTCAGTCCCTTTCATACCTTTATTCCTTTCTTTTTTTTTAACCAAAAAAGTTTTTCTTATAAAATAAACTTTGGGCAAACATCATGTGGCCCTCCTTGATGCTTTTTGTCCCAGAGAACAAAATTCAGTAGGGTCCTATGGGGCAAGGAGCCCCTTTTCCCTGTCTCCTTCCTCTAACAGCTACACCCAGACCAACTGGTTTATCAGCGGAGGCCCCGCTGCTCTTCATGAGAACGCTGGTGGAAGACGAATGTGATGGCAGTGGAGGCAGCATCCCAGGCAGCCTGGAGTACCTCATCCTTGAGCCCCCGCTTATCAGTGTTATGGTTCCACTGAGCCAGGTCTGAAGTACAGTCAGAACCATCAGGGGGTGGCCGGACCTGGTGGTTGTTGACACAGCGGCGGCAGCGCAGCCTGGGGGCAGAGGACAGAGCTGTGATGACTATAGAGCCCATCTCCATGCTGTGCAGGGAGTTCAGAGGTAATGCCAGTAAGGGCACTCCACGCACCTGTCATGAGTGTCACTAAGGCTAGCCTCATCGAGAGTAAACAGCTCCTTCAACTCGCCCAGAGAGAAGTGCCGCTCCACGTCCTGCTCCTCATCCACCACACAGCTGCTCAGTGCCTTCTTGTGGCTCTGGCGCTGAAAGATCTTCTCCTCAATGGTTCCGGCCTGGGGTGCAGAGACCCGGGGTACATGGCTAAGTCATCTCCAAACATGGGGCAGGAAAACCCAGGAGTTGAAACTATAGCCACCCAAGAGAAGGAGAAATAAAAGAAAACCCAAAATCCTACAGCCACACATCTGCTTAGCTGAGCCCATTTTCCCAGTCTATTTCTTGAGAACATGACTCGTACATGTCTGCTCACCCAGGATATTTTCTGTACAAATGGAGGATTTCATGGCCTGGCTAAATTCCTTCAGAGTGAGCTGAGGTTTGCAGCAGCTTCACCAGAGCTCCACAGCAAGCCCAGGTCTCTCTCACTCAATAAATATCATTAAGGTATCCTAGGCCAGGCCCTGTGCATGAGGATACAAAGAAGAATCAAATATAATCCCTATTCTTGAGCTCACAGGCTAGTGGGAGAGACAAAAACTAATTGGTACAATAATAAAAACCTGTATAGGATACCCAAGGGTCCAAAAGAGGGATGGTAGTAGAGAGGAATGTTGGGAAGCTTGAAAGATTATCCTCAAGTTGAATTTTAAAACATGAATAGATGGCCTACAAGGAAAGAGAGAAGGGAAAGCTCCTAGGTCCCACATAGGAACAAAGGAATAAGCCTGGCCTACTAGAAGAGTGAGAATTTGAGCCTGTCTGGGGGACAGTGGGAATGCAGAGTGGGAATCTCAAGCTGGGATTGAGAGTCAGCAGAGGTCATACTGGAGAAATAATGGATGCCAGGCTGAAAGAGCTTGGCATTGTCCTGCAAGTGATGAAAAGCAAAATCAGAATTTTCGCCAAGTTTATTCTGGAAGCAGTATATGAAGAAGAGATTAAGACCAAAGGTAAAGAATTAGGAAGCTGCTGCAATATCCAAGTGAGAGGGGACTGTGACCTTAGCATGGGACAGAGAGGAAGTTAAAGAAATTTCCAGAAAGTAAAAATAACAATTTGTTTTTAGGAAACAGAATGGTCCAGTAGGATGATACCCAGGTTTGGGTTGGTTGGATAATGGAGCCATTAAATGACAGAATTCAGAAAGAAAA
The DNA here is from genome assembly GCF_902655055.1 of Lutra lutra. Taxonomy (NCBI): domain Eukaryota; kingdom Metazoa; phylum Chordata; class Mammalia; order Carnivora; family Mustelidae; genus Lutra; species Lutra lutra. The sequence continues at coordinate 161,178,919 of NC_062281.1, forward strand.
TGAATTTAGTCCACCATATATCCAAAGTGTTCATAAAACAGGCAAATGGAATTGTACAACAGGTAATGGAAAAACAGGACTAGAACTCAGGTAAGAGATCCAGGCTAAAAATTTAGAGATTTGCCAATATAATGAGTGTATGTAATCACAAGAGGAGGGAAAACCAGAGTGGAATTTCTCGAGAGAATAGAATTTTAAGGATTAGTGGTAAACAGTGTCAGAGTCACAGGAAAAAAAACAAGAGTTTCTTGTTTTGGCAATTAGGAAGCCAGTAGTACATTCAAAAACAGGTTCGGTGGCATAAATGGTCTGATGAGTGAGTAGAAGATGAGGAACTGAAGTTAATTTGTAGTTTGTAATGTTAGCTTTGGAAAAATGTGACTATGAATGAATGGAAAGTAACCCAAAGTAGTAGCTACAATTGAATGGAGGCTTAAGAAACTGTTTTCAGATGAGAGCTACTTGAGCATGTTTGTAGACCCAGGGAAATAAAGGAGAAATTAATCAACTAAGAAAGGAAAGGAAAGAGTCTGGGGCAAAGCTAGAATGATGAGCCCCAAAAAAGAAGGAAATGATCTTCCTCTGAGATGGAAAGAGAAGAGCCAGGTATAGAGATTTACAAAAGAGAGGCTAAAAAAGTCAAGCCCGGTAGCCTACGTTTTCTCTTTGAAGTAGAAGATAAGATCTCTGCAAAAAGAATGATAGACAGGGTTAGGTAAGAAACTTGAGAGAAGTGGTGAAGGTTAGCAGTGATATGGTCCAGTCCAAAATGGAATATGTGAATTTGTGCTAGTTCTGATCTATACCTGCAAATTGTACGTGATGCAGAACCTGAAAATAGTTGTAATGATCCAAGTGGAGAAGATTTTATGGAAAGAGTGGCTGAAAGAATACACAGTAAGAATCAGACCAAACAGAAAGAAAAGTCGAGCCAGACTGGGGGGAGGTGGGGTACTAGGGACATTAGTTTGAAGCAGATGTAGGAAGTATGAGAAAGCTGGAAGGACAGGAAGTGAGACTAGAAAGATAGCTATTAATGTTTGGAACTATGTATAGTTTTGGCACTATTAAAGTTCTGGAGTGTGGCCCTGGGAGTAATTAAATGAGAGGGAGTTAAAGAGCTCATTAGGAGGTCAAGGAAACATGAAGGCCAGAGTGCTTAGAGAACTGCATGGTCCCTGAAGTCAAGATGATCTAGGGGAAAAATGAAGACTGCACTGGTATCCAAAGTTATCAATGAATTAGGAAAATGGCATAGAATAAAGGAGTGTTAACAAGGAAAAAAAGTAGTCAAGTGAGATAACATGAGCTTTAAAAGAGAACTATAATGTGGATGGTCTGAATGATGACTGAGAACTTGGAGAATGCCAATACCTCTTAGCCCCATGGGACACATGGAATGTGAGAAGATTACAAGGCAAGTGGCATGGCAGAAATCAGGCATGAGGCAAAGCAGGTGTCCTGGGAAAGGAAGGTGATCACAGGAGAGTTTGTTAACCATTGAACAGGTATCCAGATGGCATAGTAAAGGTTTTGAAGGAATGGGGTGGAGAGAGGAAGAAAGAACAGAATAAAGGGCTCTGGCTAAGCTGCGTAGCCTGGCCACTGCGAGAGGCAGAGGGGCCAACGGGAGGTACTGATAACCCAAGATGGTCCTGAAGGTCTTCTTCCATGACCCACCCCTACTATGACCACTGTCACCATCCTTACAGACAGCAGGCGATAGATATAGCATGTCTTCTTTTGACCGTCACGCCAGACCCGGGCCATGGCTTGTTCATCATTGGCCGGGTTCCAGTCAGGGTCAAACATGACCAGTCGGTTAGCCCCGATGAGATTGAGGCCACAGCCACCAGCTTTGCTGCTTAGCATGAAGACAAAGTCAGGGCTCTGGAAAGAGAGGAAGCAGAAGAAAAAGAACCTCTTACAGCCTGAACTGGAATCCTATTCAGTCCAGCAGACTGTTCTCTCTCACACATCTGTACTCTCATGCTGTAAGGACCACCAATTTGTCTGCTTGCCAATTTCCCAGCCCAGCCATCACTAACTTGCCGAACCCCACCACACTCACCCGAAAAGGGGGAGAAAAAAAGACCCTAAAAAAGAGCACCCTTATAGTTTCTCTACCGCCCCTTGATTCCGGTGTTACTGCATTGGTAGTGTAGGAACAGGGGCTGTGTATTTACCGACGGATTGTTAAAGCGCTCCACGACCTTGGCTCGCTTCTTAATGGACATTGTGCCATCCAAGCGGACATATAAGTACCTGAAGGGGAATCCAAAGATCAAAACCCAAAAAGGAAGCAGAGTCCTGCTACCAAAGGAACTGAACCATGCTTGAGGCTACTCATCTACAGCCTGAGGCCCAAAATTCACAAAGGGATGGGCAGGGAGCTAGAGGCCAGAGCTCTGTCCTCTGGAAGTACCTGGGGCAGGACCAGGGGCTATTCTGCTTAGAGATGGAGCTGGGACCATCACAACAATAAGAGAACAGATATTTTCTGGGAAGCCCCTACCATACCCGTGTCTTGGCCCATATGCACCAGTCAGAACACCTACTCTGCGTAGCAGGACGGTCGGGGAGACACTGCTTTGGCAAACTGATGAGGCCCTTCCCTACCTTCGGGCCCGGCAGAGCTTCTCGAAGAGATCCAGTGTCTGAGTGTAATTGGACACCAACACCACTTTGTCACTGCTGCGGCTTCGGGTCACTGCCAGAATGTAATCAAGGACCAGCATCTTACCTGGAGAAATCAGCAACTATTAGCCCCCAGCAGGCCATCCCTATGCCCCAGGAGTCTTACTCCTGATACCATACCTTGAGACAAGGATACATATAGCACAGAGACAATCTCCCACTCCTCCTCTCAGAGGAACGCAAAGACTAGCTTACCTGACAGCTGGGGCTCTAGAGCCTTGGAGCTATAACCAGGGGGAAATATTTCCAAAGCACCTTCAAAGCCATCCTCCTCTTCCACACACTTGTCATAGATTAGAGCTGGATCTGGGGGCGGAGGGACAACCCACAAGCAAAATGCAAAATGCCAGCTATAGTGCTTTCGGAAGTTTCCACTTCAGTGCTCATTGGAACCCCCTCTAGAAACCTACCCAGCAAGACCTTCCTCAGCACCAGACTTGCTTGGCCCCAAATCCCAGTATCTTAGTCAGTTCCATCTGGGACCATATTGCTCACTAGTGTGCTCTCCCAACAAAAAGGGAACTATACCAGAGAGGGCAAGGTTTGTTATTTTTCCTCCTGTCCAACATTTTATTTGCACATATGTGTGTGCACATACTCACACAGAGTCCCATATACCACAAGCATTGAGTATGGGCTGGGCAGGGAATAAGCCAAACTTTTCAAAACAAAGGGTCTGGTTTACAGAGTACACAATGTAGGGTTCATACCTCAGGGAGGGCTAGAATCACATGTGGCCTTTATGAGGACTCTAGACAAGTCTGGAAGGTGTCTGGACCATACCGGAACCTACCCTTGCCTTGCTTACTCTCTCAGAGGACCCCAGGACATGGACCCAACTCACGATTACAAAGTTTCTTTAGTAAGGTGATGGAAGAAAGAGAAGATACAGTCATCTTGCCCTCACGCAACTCTTCGGCTGGCTTGGCTTGTCTCAGAAACCTCTTGTACAATTCAGTCTGAAGGGGTGTCAGCCTGAAAAAAAGGCAGCTGGGTCAGTGGGAAAGGCTGTGGACCATACTTCTGCCCTGAAGACACTGTGAGAGCCCAGCCATGCCTCACGGGCTGAGCTTTTTTTTTCTTTCTTACCACACTCACTCTACACCCCTCAGTTGAGCTCCGTACCTACAACAAACCACCTGCTCCATCTTCACAGGCAGGTATTTAGACAGGATATCAGATGTCCTCCGTATCAGACACCTGGGGAGACAGGTAAAAAGGCAAGAGGCTGGGAAAAATGCTGTGCTAGCTACTGGAATAAAAGCCACCACCCATGGGGCGCCTGGGTGGCTCAGTGGGTTAAGCCGCTGCCTTCGGCTCAGGTCATGATCCCAAGTCCTGGGTTCAAGCCCCGCATCGGGCTTTCTGCTCAGCAGGGAGCCTGCTTCCTCCTCTCTCTCTGCCTGCCTCTCTGCCTGCTTGTGATTTCTGTCAAATAAATAAATAAAATCTTTAAAAAAAAAAAAAAAAGCCACCACCCAAACAATCCAAAAGACTATCTCTCTTCTGTAGTATCAAATGTCAGACACCCATCAGCCCTATGGCAAATATATCTTTATGAGGGTCTCAGTCATGGAACAAAGACCCTTTCAAACAATCTAGCTTTTTGACAATGCTTTGTCTTCCTCTTCAAAAGTTTAGCTGGTCCTCAAGAGAAGGTCAAGACTTCCCCATTGAGCCTGGTGTTCAGACAGGGAAAGCAAGCTGCAAACCACTAAGTCCTTAGGGGAGTTTCTGCTTATACTTGCGCAAATACCACATGGTCCAAGGTTCAGTGAAATTAAGCTCATACCTCCTGGCAGACCAGGATGGACAGGGATCAGGCACCTAGGGAGTAGCTCCTGAGAACTAGGAGTAGTACCTAAAACACAGTATTCTCCTTCCTACCATCTAAAAAAAATTGGGAAGAGGAGGGGGCAGGACTCCAGGATATAAATCATCAAGTGTATTATCTACAACAGAGTAGTCCCAAATGTACTTGTCCCCTATGCAGGCCCTATGGAAAAGCCCTCTTAGTCTGGGAACCACACCTATCTTTCAGATCTATTTCTACCTGTCAGAGTAGGCTATGGGGCCTGAGACGGGAAGCCTGGTGCTTTAGCTCTGAGATTAACTGACAGAAAGTGTCTGAAGTACTAACAATGCTCCAAGGCATATTTTGCTCAGGGAGTCTGGCAACATCAGAAAAGAGCTTCCTCAATAAGGTGCAAAGCAGCCCAAAAACAGATTACAGGGCCCTGGCCAGGAAGAAAGCAGGGACCTGACCTGCGAGACACCTCCATTTATTCAGTGGCTCTGGAAAGGACACAGGTCCCACTCCCTAGAATCCTAGCCTTTGTAGGCCATGGCCCCAAAGGATTAGATTAGACATTAGGCCCCAAAGGATGGTTTAGGAGGCAATTCTGATGGCCTAACTTGGGAGAAAATCCTGAAGAAAGGTGCTGCTGCCCAGCCCAGCCCCCTGCCCTACCACTACCTATTCACAATGCTGGTGAGCTCCCGCAGCCGCTCCTCTCCTAGCCGTCTCTCCGCCTCACTGGCAGCTGCATCTCGACCCTTCAAAATTGGCAACTCAAAATGCTTCTTGAACTCATGGGCAGTTCCTAAAACAAGACAGAAGGGAAAATTAAAGCACTAAAGAATGTAAAAAAAAGGGGGGGGGGCGGGGGGGAGTCTCACTCTTTACTGTCCTCGCTTCTAGTCACTTGCTGTGCCAGCCACATGCTCCTCCGGGGGCCCCTGATAGCCATGCTGCAAAAAACTGAAGAAATGAAGGACTTGCCGCTTACAGCCTGGCAAAAGGATGCTAAATCTGTCAAGATCAAGAAACGTAGGGATAATGTGAAGTTTAGAGTTTGACCCAGCAGATACTTTTAACCTTGGTCATCACAAAGAGAAGGCAGAGAAACTAAAGCAATCCCAGCTCCCAGGTTTGGCAGTGAAGGAGCTGAAATGAACCTGGCACACTGATTTGAACTGTATTAAAATTTTTTTAATTAAAAAAAAAAAGAGGGGCACCTGGGTGACTCAGTGGGTTAAAGCCTGTACCTTCGGCTCAGGTCATGATCCCAGGGTCCTGGGATAGAGCCCTGCATCGGGCTCTCTGCTCAGCAGGGAGCCTGCTCCCTCCTCTCTCTCCGCCTGCCTCTCTGCCTACTTGTGATCTCTGTCAAATAAATAAATAAAATCTTTAAAAAAAAATGTAAAAAAGGAATGATTAGCCCACTGCCAATAGAGGCAGACTACTTTGTTTCAGATCACCTTCCTGTCAAGAACAAAGCTAGACAAATTATAGGCAATATCTGTTTGAATGGATCAGAGAGCTACCAAAGCAAGTGGGGACTTGAAAGGTCACATAGACAGATTAAAACTCAAATATATAACTAATTACATCAAATATAAGTGGACCAAGTAATCCAATTAAAAAGACAATACAATTGTCAGACCGGATTTTTTTTTAAGGCCCATCTATATGCTGCTTCTAGGAGATGAAGCAGCATGTCTCAGCATAATGAAGTACAGATACATGCCACAGGGCGGACAAAACACTGTACTTAGTAAAAAAGGCAAACACAAAGGTCACATATTGTATGATTCCATTTATATGAAATGTCCAGAATAGGCAAGTCCATAGAGAGAGAAAACAGACTGGTGGTTATCAGAGTTTGAAGGTAAGGAGAAATAGGGAGTGACTGCCTAATGGGTATAGGGTTTTCTTTTGGCCAGGAATAAAAAAAAGTCCGACATCTCACAAACGAGGATCTCAAATGGCCAATAAACATATTAAAAGGTGTTCAGCTTTATTCAACATTAGGCAAATGCCACCAAAATGAGTAAAATTTTAGGGGAGCCTGGGTGGCTCAGTCAGTTAAGCTGCTGCCTTCAGCCCAGGTCATGATCCCAGGGTCCTAGGATCAAACCCCATATCGGGCTTCTTGCTCAGTGGGAGCCTGCTTCATCCTCTCCTCCCCACTCGAGCTCTCTCACAAATAAATAAATAAAATCTTTTTTTGAAAAGTGACTAAAATTAAAGATTTCTCTTAAGATAAATATCGGTGATGATACAGAGCAGAGGTCAGCAAACTACAGCATGGGCCAGGCACCTGTTTCTATAAATAAAGTTTTATTAAAACACAACCATGCCGGGACGCCTGGGTGGCTCAGTTGGTTGGATGACTGCCTTTGGCTCAGGTCATGATCCCGGAGTCCCGGGATCGAGTCCGCATCGGGCTCCCAGCTCCACGGGGAGTCTGCTTCTCCCTCTGACCTTCTCCTCGCTCATGCTCTCTCTCACTGTCTCTCTCTCAAATAAATAAATAAAATCTTTAAAAAAAAAAAAAAAAAACCACAACCATGCCCACTCATTTACATTCAATGACTGCTTCCATGCTACAGTAGCAGAGCTGAGTACTTAGAGACAGTGTGGCCTGAAAGTCTAAAATACTATCTAGCCCCTTAAGAAAAAATGTGCTGACCTCTGATGGAGCAACACTGGAATTACTAGCACAATCGTTATCTACTAGAGCTGAACACATGCATAACATATCACCCAGCAATTCTACCTGTAGGACAGAGAATGTGTATTTACACAAGAGAAATGCACACCATGCTCAAGTAAAGACATACAAGAATGTTCACAGCATCATTGCTCAAAAGAATAAAAACTGGAAACTCAACTGTCCGTTAACAGAACAGATAAATAAATTCTGGTATATTTATGAACATGGAATAGCACTGGGGCACATGGGTGGCTCAGCTGGGTTAAGCATCCAACTCTTGATTGCAGCTCGGGTGGTGATCTCAGGGATGTGGGATGGAGCCCAGCATTGGGCCCATGCTGGGCGTAGAACCTAAGATTTTCTCTCCCCATCTCCCTCTGCCCTTATGCTTCCCTCTTTCTCTACCTCTCTTAAGAAGAAAAAAAAAGGAGGGGCGCCTGGGTGGCTCAGTGGGTTAAGCCGCTGCCTTCGGCTCGGGTCATGATCTCAGGGTCCTGGGATCGAGTCCCGCATCGGGCTCTCTGCTCAGCGGGAAGCCTGCTTCCCTCTCTCTCTCTCTCTCTGCCTTCCTCTCCGTCTACTTGTGATCTCTCTCTCTGTCAAATAAATAAATAAATAAAATCTTTAAAAAAAAAAAAAAGAAGAAAAAAAAAGGAATAGTATACAAAGAAGAAAACAAACTACTGCCATGAGCAACCACATGGATGAATCTCATAAACATAATGTTGAAAAAAAAAAAAAGAAAGAAACCAGATGTCAAGGAATATATACTGTATTAGGAATATTGTATTAGGAATATACTACTATATAGTAAAAAATAGGCAAAAACCACTCTTGAGGGGCGCCTGAGTGGCTCAGTGGGTTAAAGCCTCTGCTTTCAGCTCAGGTCATGATCCCAGAGTCCTGGGATCGAGCCCCACATCGGGCTCTCTGCTCAGCCGGGAGCCTGCTTCCCCCCTCTCTCTCTGCCTGTCTCTCTGCCTACTTGTGATCTCTGTCAAATAAATAAATAAAAAATCTTAAAAACAACAACAACAAAACAATCTCGAGTTTCAGAAGAGTGTTTACTTCTGGGGGAAAAGGAGAGAACAGTGATGAGAAGGGGGTGCTGCAGGGTGCCTGGGTGGCTCAGTCGTTAAGCACCTGCCTTTGGCTCAGGTCATGATCCCAGGGTCCTGCGATCAAGTCCTGCATCAGGCTCCCTGCTCGGCAGGAAGCCTGCCTCGCCCTCTCCCACTCCCCCTGCTTGTGTTCCCTCTCTCACTGTGTTTCTGTCAAATAAATAAATAAAATCTTAAAAAAGGGGGGGGCGCGCATGCTGCTAGGGGCGCTTGGGTGGCTGTTTGTTGAGCATCTGACTCCTGATTTTGGCTTGGGTCACAATATCAGGGTTGTAGGATCAAGCTCCACACTGGGCTTGCGCTCGTCTGCTTCTCTCTCCCTCTCCCCCCTCCCCACCTGTGTGCTCTCTAATAAAATTAAAAACAAACAAAACAAAAAAAAAAGAAGGGGTGCCACAGATATGGTGGCAGTAATTGATCTGATAGTGGTTACACAAATGTGTTCGCTTTATGAAAATCTTGCTGCTTAGCTGGTTCTTGACTAAAGTTATCTTCCTGAGCACTGACAAGTTGGGGTGGCACTAGCAAACCCTCCCACAGATACTTATGTGCTAGAACCACCCACCTGTGGTTGCCAGAGGCTGAGGGGAATGGGACAGGGGGAGTTATTGTTTAATGGGCAGAGGTTCAGATCTGCAACATAAAAAAGTTCTGGAGATGGACAGTAGTGATGGTTGCACAACAATGTAAGCACATTTAATGACACTGAATTGCACATTAACAAGTAGTTTAGAAACAAAAACTGCCCACGACAGTCTGCTCTTAGGCCAAAGCTCTTGCGAGGCAGCTAGGATGTGATGAGCAAAATGCCTAGAGGTAGTATTTCCATGCCCAGCTCATAGTGACACATCATGCATAGCCCTACCACCTCTGTGGTAGGAAAACTGGCAGGTGTGGGCCCTGCTGAGTTGTTCAGTAGAAACAAGTTCTCCAATGGCTAAGCTACTCCCTGACAAAAGGAGTCTTCCTCCAAGAGTGCCTAGTGACCTACATATAAGTAGCATTCTCCCCTTTCTCTCTTCAGCTAGAGTTACACTCCCAAGGCCAAAGCAAGGCTCCTCTCCAATGTAGCAGAAAAGGCTGGTTTCTTACCCAGAATGCCTGAATTAACAAAATGTACCAAGCTGAAATACTCAAGGAGATCATTCTGGATGGGAGTCCCGGAGATAAGCACCCGCCGGCTGGTGTTCAAGCTGTCCAATGCCTGGTATGTCTGATTCTCAGAGTTCTTAAGTCTGTGTCCCTGCAAGGAAATTAATTCTCACTTAGGCCTGGGCATGATGTGGCATCCCTAATGATAGCATTAGTTTTGTGTAGATAGGAAAAGAGGAATCATAAACATTACAGGTCCTGGGGCCTTGGGAACCAAGCAGGGCACAGCAAGAGGGAGAATTGACCTGCTTCTTAGGGAAAACAGTCAGATCTTTAGTTTCCAGACCATCAGTGCTACATTCATAAAGCAAGGATTCCCTGGATTCCGTTACCTCCCTTCCTTTTCCCTGCCCCAACCTTCAGAGCCTTAGCACTCTGCTTACCCTCTTCAGAGACATTCAACCTTATTCTAGACCCATGTTTTCAGGGAATCCTTCCTCCCCATCAGCCCAACCAGCCCAGAACCTACTGAGCCAGATGCCTTCTGGATTGGTGTAGAGGCCATGTCTAGGCTGTCAGAGCTAAAGGGACTTAGCCCAGCCTCATCCTTCCCTCACCCTGCAGAATCCACAGCTCATACACCTGAAGAGCCTCTCTTTGCTTCCTTTTGCATCTGTTCCCCAATCCCTATTCTCCCTGTCACTCACCACTCCATACACACCATTTTTTTAAAGCTTTTTCAAGAAAGTTGTAAAGGACCCTATGGTCCTCCCGCTTTCCTCAAGAACCACACGGGCAAGATCAGGCCTGTGCCCCTTCTACCTGAAGTCCCCATTTTGGTCCATACTGGGCAAGGCATTCAAAATGCAAACACCCGTGAATGAATGAACAAACAAGTCAGCATGCTCCCCCTCTGGTCAGCCTTGTGCTGTGCTATGCAATCAGACACAGAACCTCCACTGACCCTCCTGCCTCCAGAAACAAGTCCAAGCTCATTAGTTTAGCACTTCTCAATAAGGCCCCAGGTAACTTCTCTGACAAGTCTCCACAGCTTGTCTTAGTCCAAGAAGTTATAACTCCTTCGCACTCCTAATGCTGGATTTCCTTAGGCGTCTCTGCCCATGTCATTCCTCTGCCCATAATTCTCTCCCACAGGCAAATTCCTCAGATGTCACCTCCTATGCAAAGCCTTCCTCAATGACCACAGGCTGTCAGTCTCTCCCACTTCCACACTCCTGTGGCACCCTGTAACATAATAGCTGTTTACTGAATCTTTTCAAAGTGCCAGGCACTGTACTAATAAGAAACACTTCCCTATAGTCTCTTCTGTAATCCAGAGAGCAATCAACTAAGTGGGAATTTTAGAGAAAATGAAGTTCGGAGAGGTGAACAGTTATCCTAAATCACACTAGTAGAAAGTAGGAGAACTAGGGGCGCCTGGGTGACTCAGTGGGTTAAGCCGCTGCCTTCAGCTCAGGTCATGATCTCAGGGTCCTGGGATCGAGTCCCGCTTCGGGCTCTCTGCTCAGCAGGGAGCCTGCTTCCCTCTCTCTCTCTCTCTCTCTCTCTCTCTGCCTGCCTGTCTGCTTGTGATCTCTCTCTGTCAAATAAACAAATAAAATCTTTAAAAAAAAAAAAAAAAAAGAAAGTAGGAGAACTAGAATTTTTTTTTTAAGATTTTATTTTTCTATTTGACAGAGACAGAGAGAGAGCACAAGTAGGCAGAGCAGCAGGCAGAGGGAGAGGGAGAAGCAGGCTCTCCACTAAGCAGGGAGCCTGATGTGGGGCTCTATCCCAGGACCCTGGGATCATGACCCGAGCTGAAGGTAGCCACCTAACTGACTGAGCCACCCAAGGGCCCCCAGAACTAGGATTTGAACTCAGGTCTATGTGCTTCCAAAGTCTGGGCACTGTACTACCCTGCAATTCATGTACCACTATATATACTAGAATACTAATCACACTCTACTATACTTAATCTCCTCAGCTAGACAAGAACTTCTTAAGGCAGAGACCATGTCAGACTTGCCTTTATATAACTTGGTGCAGAGGACAGTGCCCCACACAAAGAACTGCTCAGTAAATGTTGGTTGAATGAAATGAACGAATAACCACCATTGCTATTAAAGAATTAGACCTAGAATTTTCAACTTTAAAAATGCCTGGATGCTGTATACCTAAAACTAATACCATGGTTATACGTCAATTACATCTTAATTTAAAAATAATTTTTAAGACATCCAAAACAAATAAAGAGATAAAAAAATGACTAGAGGCTCCAAGGTCCAGCCCTGAAACAGAGAAGGCTGTGACTCTGGAGCCCACGAGGGAAATGAAACTTTTGAGAAAATTACCTAAAAGACCCTGCGGATATAGGTGTCAACAATTGGGTCCCTCTCAACTGAAGCTCCCTGAGGACAGGCATCATGGGACCCCCAGGACCTGACACATAACAGGCACTTAATAAATAATCTAATAAATGAGCTGAGTTAACACAATATCCCTGTGGGTCTCTGTGGAAGGGAAAGTCAATCCCAGCTCCCTGTAGGAATACCCGGTCTCCAGACCTACCTCCTCCCACCATCATCCAGAGACCTAAAACCCAAACTCTCTGGGGTGTCTGGCTGGTTCAGTCAGAAGAGTATGTTACTCTTGATCTCAGGGTCATGAGTTTGAGCCCCAGCTAGGTGTAGAGATTGTTTAAAAATAAAATCTAGGGGCACCTGGGTGGCTCAGTGGGTTAAGCTGCTGCCTTCGGCTCAGGTCATGATCTCAGGGTCATGGGATCGAGTCCCGCATGGGGCTCTCTGCTCAGAGAGCATGGCTCTCTCTGCCTGCCTCTCTGTCTACTGTGATCTCTCTCTGTCAAATAAATAAATAAAATCTTAAAAAAAAAAATAAAAAATAATAAAATAATAAAATAAAATAAAATCTATTACCTTTCTTTTTTTTTCAAGTAGGCTCCGTACTCAGTGCAGAGCCCAAACTCATGACCCTGAGATCAAGACCTGAGCTGAGATCAAGAGTCAGATACTCAACTGACTGAGCCACCCAGGTGCCCTAAAAATAAAATCTTTTTATTTTGTAATTTTTTTAGGGGCGCCTGGGTGGCTCAGTGGGTTAAAGCCTCTGCCTTCAGCTCGGGTCATGATCCCAGGGTCGTGGGATCGAGCCTCACATCGGGCTCTCTGCTCAGCAAGGAGCCTGCTTCCTCCTCTCTCTTTGCCTGCCTCTCTGCCTACATGTGATCTGTCAAATAAATAAAGTCTTTAAAAAAAAATTTTTTTTTTTTTAAAGATTTTATTTATTTATTAGACAGAGAGAGAGGGAACACAAGCAAGGGGAGTGGGTGAGGGAGAAGCAGGCTTCCCACCAAGCAGGGAGCCCGACACGGAGTTTGATCCCAAGACACGGGATCATTACCTAAGCCAAAGGCAGATGCTTAACGAATGAGCCACCCAGGCGCCCCAAAAATAAAATCTTTTTTTTAAATTAAAGATTTTACTTATTTAACAGAGAGAGAGAGAGAGAGAGAGGGAATACAAGCAGGGGGAGTGGGAAAAGGAGAATCAGGGAGCAAATCAGGGAGCCCTACACAGGGCTCAATCCCAGGTCCCTGGGATCATGACCAGCACCAAAGGCAGATGCCCAATGACTGAGCCACCCAGGCACCCCCAAAATAAAATATTTAAAAAAAATAAAAATAATGGGTGCCTGGGGGGCTCAGTGGGTTGAGCCGCTGCCTTCGGCTCGGGTCATGATCCCGGGTCCTGGGTTCGAGCCCCACGTCGGGCTTTCGGCTCGGCGGGGAGCCTGCTTCCTCCTCTCTCTCTGCCTGCCTCTCTGCCTGCCTCTCTGCCTACTTGTGATTTCTCTCTGTCAAATAAATAAATAAAATCTTAAAAAAAAAATAAAAATAAAAAATAAAAATAAGCGGCGCCTGGGTGGCTCAGTTGTTACATGTCTGCCTTCAACTCAGGTCATGATCCCAGGATCCTGGGATCGAGCCCCACGTCGGGCTCCTTGCTCAGCAGGAAGCCTGCTTCTCTCTCCCCCACTCCCCCCTGCTTGTATTCCCTCTCTCGCTGTGTCTCTATCAAATAAATAAGTAAAATATTTTTTAAAAATAAAATAAAATAGGGGCGCCTGGGTGGCTCAATGGGTTAGGCCTCTGCCTTCGGCTCAGGTCATGATCTCAGGGTCCTGGGATCGAGTCCCAAGTTGGGCTCTCTGCTTAGCAGGGAGCCTGCTTCCCCGTCTCTCTCTGCCTGCTGCAATGCCTACTTGTGATCTCTCTCTGTCAAATACATAAATAAAATCTTTAAAACAATAAATAAATAAATAAATAAATAATAAAAATAACAGCCAAACTCTGGCAACTCAGCAAATCAAATGTTTGGCTAGATGAAAGGCTATCAGAGCTCTTATTAATAAACTGCTGCTGAATTTCTGTTCTGGCAGAGTTCTCCACTTATCCTTTTTAAAAACAAAAAACGATACCACGATTAAAAGCCACTTTTCTCTCTGAAACATTTGAGCCCTGAGTAGCATTCTTGTTTTTTATGCATCTTCCCAGTATGTTTCTTCTGACTTGCTGTGTGTTCTAGATTTTATAAAGGAACATATATGGGTCTGGATAAGGCACACAGGGCCACTCCTCCCATACCTAAGCCACGCTTCCTACACCAAGTTTTGGGTTATATCCAAGACCATAAGGGATAAGAGCCAGGTCTTAAAATCTCAGGCCTGGATTCAAGTCCCAGCTCACTAGGTCCTAGCAGGGAGCAACTGGGCAAGTCATCACACTTCTCCTAACCTCTAAAACTGAGATCAGGTGACAACAATGTCAATCCCTTGCCTAGTCATACGCTTTACAAAATACTCCCGCAGATCTTCTCTCTTGATCTGGATCGTGTCCCTTTCAGGTAGCCTGTGCCATCCACTCACTACAGAAGTAACTGAGTTTCTGAGCAGTCTCACCTGCACAATATGTTTACAAGTGGCAGAGTCAAGGCTGACCCCAAGTCTTCTACTTTGCCCTAACTCACATTACTGTAAGAATCAAAGATTTTGTACACAGAGTTATTATGCAGCACTTCTGTGTGCCACCAAGAAGCATCAGCTAGGGGGCGCCTGGGTGGCTCAGTGGGTTAAACCTCTGCCTTCAGCTCAGGTCATGATCCCAGGGTCCTAGGATAGAGCCCCGCAACGCATCAGGGTCTCTACTCAGCAGGGAGCCTGCTTCCCCCTCTCTCTCTGCCTCCCTCTATGCCCACTTGTGATCTCTGTCAAATACATAAAATCTTAAAAAAAAAAAAAAGAAGAAGAAGAAGCATCAGCTAGGAGGGAGCACAGTGGGTGCTGGGAGCATGAAAGGCTGGGGCGGCATCTTCTCTTTCCAGGGTCTGATCAGGACAGACTGACAAACTCCTCCTACAATAGACTGAACTATCTTTCAGGACTGGCTTCCTCATGTCTCTGACAATTGACAAATTGCTGACAAAAAAAAAAGGTAGATGAGTAAAAAGGAGGGCCAGGATGCTGCAGTGTGGCCCAAGAAGCAGCCTGCCCCTGCCTGCAGTGTTAGCTCAGAAAACAGGACGGAATGAAAAAGGTAAGAAACACTACAGAGCAGAAGAAAATCTAGATGGGCCAGGGCCCTGAGCTTTTTGGGTTATCACACATATAACCCACCTCAACCTGCTAAATCCTTTACTCCTACCAGAAGGAACAGCCCATCAAAGTGTCACAGGTTGGTACCCATGCCTGACAATGATGGACTCTTTATTAAGGACAAAAGCCCAACTGGGAAATAAATCATAACTAGCAAGGATGGCATCCCAAAAGTAACCCTTTCTTCTCTGCAACCTCCCAAAAGTCCCTCAGATACTGAGCTAATCTGTAGTTCCCATAGCACAGTCAAGCTTGCCAATCAGTTGACAAATGGGACCAAGACTTTCAGCCATCTCTGCACTAAAGCCCCAAGGGTGTGCAAAGTGGCCTTCACTCTTCCCAAGAGGTGCAAACAATGGTAGCAGCCTCAGGGTAGCCAAGCACCCTGAAAACCGGGAAAATTCTTTATACCGGGAAGTTCCCAGCTACCCTCATTCCTTTCTAGATAGTAGCATCTCTACCACCACTCACACATAGTGGTGGAAAAGGCTAACAGTAACCACTACCCCATTTTCCTTTGTCCCAGAGAGTCAACACAGACTACTCTAAGGTGTATGGACTGTCCACGCTGGGCTTTCCTACCTCTGTGTTTCTGTTCACTTGCATCCCCCCACACTACAACAAAAGAAGTCTTATGACAATTACCAGTCTAATGACATACTAGTGCTGTGATAAAAGCTTTCCTTTCTTCACCTCATTTACTCCTCACAATAATCCCATGAAACAAGTATGATTAACCCACTTTACTGACTCAGAAACAGAGGATCAGGTGCTTAAACAAACTTGTCCAAGATCATTTTACTGGTAAGTAGAAGAGCCAGAATTTGAATAAAAGTTTCTGACTCCAGAACCTATTCTGCTAAACACTGTACTGTGTCTCCCCAGCCATCCAAATCCCTCTCGTCCTTCAAAGTCTTTCCTTGGTCTAAGAATACTGTCTGGCAAGCAGCCCACAGTACCTCACCCTCCTTGCAGGTCTAAGCACTGCTTAATCCCTATTGGCAGGTTGGTGTCAAAGGCTCTCCCTCTCACTTGCATCCTCTAAGGCAACAAGTTCTGTCCTTAATATTCCCCAGTGACTGGGGCGCCTGGGTGGCTCAGTCAGTTGGGTGTCTTCCCTTCCCCGCCCCCCGACTCATCTCATTAATGCTCTCTTTCTCTCTTAAATGAATATATAAAATCTCAAAAAAAAAAAAAAAAAAATTCCCCAGTGACTGACACAGCCCTTGGATGGCAGTTCTTAGTGAGGAGATTTCAATACTTTCTTCTACCACCCAGACTGCTGAGAGTTAAGTACCTCATCACATATGACCAGTCCAACACTCCCTTTCTGGAGGACTCCAACATGAAGGCGGAACGTCTCGTAGGAAATGATGAGAATGGGAGAAGGCACTCGGGCTCCACGCTGGTTCATGAATACTTCTACAGCAGGAAACATATCAAGGGAAAAAATCTTAGACTATCTTTAAGAAAAAAAGTTTGACAGTTCTTTAATGTAGCCCGGAAAGGACTACTTCCACTATTTTGCATGGGAATTCTCTTCCACCCCCTCATTACCCTCAGCCTGCTGGCCATCAGGGCGCACACACACAAGAAAGGAGCGAGTTGTATGAAGAGCATGGCCAACTGTTAAGGCTCCATACCCAGCTTTTGGTCTATCTCTTCCTTAGAGCCTCCGTCAATGGCCAGAGGTTGGATCCTCCCTCCAAGCCATTTCCCAACTTCATTGTACCAGTTCTTCACTAGGCTGGAGGGTGACACCACCACTGCCTTGTCAATTTCTGGTTTGCACTCTGGACTCTGGCGCAAAAGTGTCCACATCAGTGTGATGCACTGCAGCGTCTTGCCCAGGCCCATCTCGTCAGCCATGATGCAGCCGTGGCTGCCTGGGATGCGCCGACTGGTGACACACTCCCACAGGAACTTCACTCCCTGGGGAATAACAGCACTCAGACCACTTTGGCATTCACACTGCTGCTGCCCTAGGGTGGCAGCCTCCAAGCCCATATGTCTTGCCCCCCAGCTCCCTTTACCTCTCTCTGATGAGGCCGCAAGACCTTACTGAGGACAGGATCAACAACCACATGGACAGGGAGTTTTTCCCTGAGGAAACACAGCAAAGAAAACATGGAGCTCAGACAAGTGCAAGGGTATGCCCCCAGGAAGTTGTGTCCTGCTGACCCAGAGGCCACAGAGGCAGATGCCTAGGAGGGCCTTTGTGGCCTGATAATCAAACCACAGCACATTTTGCTCCACGAGTTAGAAAGTGAGGAGAGGATTCCCTATGTCATCAATTCCTTCTGCTCCCCTGAACAAGCTTGGCAGGAAGGGTGAGGAATCTCCATCAACTAGACGTGCCCACAAGCTCTTCCCCACACCCTCTCCTTCTCTACCTACCCACTCTCTGGATGGTGGAGCAGCAGTCATGCCCACACTCTGAAAACATGCCAGTTCCAAAGGAAAAAAATCACACCAAAATGTCCTCTGCCCTTCCAGGTATGTGCACTTAACAGACCTACTCAAGAAATATCAATGTACATACTTGTCAAGCTTCAGCTGGTCATGGGCACTCAGTGGGGGAGGCTCGTACAAAACCAAGGCACCTTCTTCCAAGGGGTCATGGAGGGCCCGGCGGACCCCAGCCCTTTTGACGCCCAATGCCCGAAAGCCCAGAGGACCTAGAAACCAACAATCTGTCATCTAAGTATCTATATCAAAGAGATCAGCAGGCCCAGCTCAAAGGCCTATCCTTCACATAACCTTTCCCAAGCTTGCATATGACCTTCTCTCTTCCAGAACCTCTTCAAACCCAGCTGCATACTTCTATCTGACCATTATCCCAGTCTGCCTTAGATCAGGGTTCTTCCCATTTTACCTCTCCCATTTAACTATAAACTTCTGGAGGGCTAGGTCTTGTTCATCTCAAGTCAATCCTAGAAAGGTCTAGAACCCAAAGGGGCCCTTCAAGACACAGAGCTCTTGAGAGTTGGTCTCTTCCCTGCCCTGCCCCAGTTTAAGCACAATGTTATGTCCTACGCAGAGCCCAGGCTTCATGCAGTCTGAGTGAATTCGGTAACATCTCATTTCTAAGGTTGACTGTCAGAGGCCATCAGCCACCTGGGTTCACCAGGAGCTGCCCAAGCACTGCCATATCTCCCACAAAGTGAGGGGCCATTAGTCATGGCAGGCCTTGCTGAAGCTATCAAACACAGCCTTCATGCAGGCCCCTACAGTGTCATCCCACACACCGCCACCACTAGCCTGGCATCTTCAATTCCAAGGTAAGCATGTATTAACAAAAGCAGAGGTATTAAATTATTCAGACACATTCATACATGACTGATTAAAAAAAAAAATAGGAAAGTCTCCATTTTTACCTTGATAATTTGGAATGGGGATTTTAAAAGGCTTTGACAAAATGCTTCGAATAAAGGCTTCCTAAAAAGAAAGAGAAGAAACAGGGATTCAGGACGGATTAAAGATGTTATGGGATAATATTTTTTACAAATGCAGTCTAAAATGCCTATCTAGGGGCACCTGGGTGGCTTAGTGGGTTGAGCGTCTGACTCTTGGCTTCGGTCAGGTCTTGAGTTCCACATCGGGTTCCATGTTCAGTGGAGAATCTGCTCGAGATTCTCTCCCTCTCCCCCCACCACTCGCACACGCTTTCTCGCTTTCTAAAATAAATAAATCTCTTTTTTTCAAGATTTTATTTATTTATTTGACAGAGAGAGACAGCCAGAGAGGGAACACAAGCAGGGAGAGGGAGGGAGAAGCAGGATTCCCAAGCGGGGAGCCCCATGTGGAGCTCAATCCCAGGACCCCAGGACCATGACCTGAGCCGAAGGCAGATGCTTAACAACTGAGCCACCCAGCACCCCTAAAATAAATAAATCTTTAAAAAATATATTTAAAATAGCAACATGCCTATTTAACGATAATACACTCAGAGCATTATATTTTGATTACATCTTACTCAGATGCATCTAGAACATAAGGAGAGGTGCTCCATATTAGGTTATTAGGTTTTATACCACAGCTTTCACCTTTGAGGCTTTACATAAGATTCTACAAATACTCAGAGACAGCAGAGTGCCATTAGCAAGTGCCCAGCCTCAGTCGTCAGCCACAGGCTTAAACCTATTCCTTCACAAAATGCCACGCCAACAAGGACAATTAACTATTCCCTATGGTACAAAACCTTAAGAAGAAAGCATCATAAACTTACCCAAACCCAGTACTAACAGAGAACTCCAATATTTGGATTCAACCACTTACCTACAGGACTACATCTTCCCAAACATTGCTTCCCTCACATTGCTTCTGTCACATCAATGCTGCCTACTACATCTAATTTCCCCATCGGCCACCTTGAGAACTAACCAGATCTTCAAAAAGTAGTGGTAGTAGCACTAATAGTAACAGTATTAGTAAATAATATTAACAGCAATAAAAATGGCAACAGGAACGATGACTAACAGTGCACACGAGATGCAGAGCTAAGCGCTCACAAGATGCCTGCACTCGGGCTGCCATTGAATCCTCACCACCAGCACTCTGAGGTCCTGGTATCTCCATTTTCCAGATGGGCATATTGAGACTGAGTGGTTACGTCACTTTCCCAAGTCACAGGGCCATCATGACAGGTGCAGGACTTCCCTCATTCCAAGACCCCTACTTGTAACCAGTGGGCAGTACGGCCTCCTAATCCAATCTGTTTGATGATAGCCATATGGATTAGCCCAGAGTTAGCAGCTTCACATCAGAAGGCGTGAGAGAGGGAACAACATGAGAAAGAGGACATTAGCGGGCAAACAAATCACCAAAATAACCAAGTGGACAAGGGTGACAAGAAGCAAACATACATAGCTCCTAGAGAAGGGTGGCCTTGGTGCCTCCACCTCAGAGCCTACAGGAAGCCTCTGTGCCAACACCTCAGCCTGGAACCAGCACTGGGGGGTGGGGCTGGGCCAGAAGAGCAGCCATCGGGTTCACAGTGCCAGTTCCAGGGCGAACTCTGACAACTCCCAACACTCCCAACAAAGTCCTGGTCTTCAGGTCTATATATCCCTGAGCTCTCTGGGGAATTACAATGGCCTGTGAACAAAACAGGAGCTGAAGCCTGAGAAAATAAGAACAGAAACCCTAAAGGTAGTTTTAATGGGAATACATTAGTGGAAAAAGAAATAATGAAAAATACTCCCCTCGAGCAAAAAGGCAGTTTATGAGGGAAAAAAGCAAACCTGTCTTGCCCTGAAATTTTAACTTTTATTCTGACCCATTTCTATAAAGATTATAAATTTCTAGAAACTCAGTGTACTTTAAATAGGAAAAACATAATGAATATATTTGACAATCCACTGGAAGGTAGGAAAAAAAATGTGGAGAACTGAACTTCAACACACTAAACCACATGATGGGGGGATTTGGAGAAAGGCCCAAATTCTTTGTTTATTTGCATATTTCTTTATAGCTGAATAAAATCTTGTACTATTTTTAATTACCATGATTATTATAATTATGAATAGCAATGATAAGGAAAAACTTGTATATGAACAATGCTAACACAAAGCCATCCTTAAGTCAAGAGAAGAAAAGGATGGAGTGCGTGGGTGGCTGCTGGGTGAACATCTGACTCCTGATTTCAGCTCAGGTGGTGATCTCAGGATCTTGGGGTCAAGCCCCCAGCACCATATTGGGCTCCATACTCAGCACAGAGTCTGCTTCTCTCCCTCTGTCCTCCCCCAGCTTTCACAGGCATGCACTCTCCCTCTCATAAATAAATAAATGAGAGAGAGGGAAAGGAAGGAGATGGATTCTAATTTCCTTTCTAATTTGGCTTCAATTCTAAACCTGAAATATTATTTTCAGGTGTTTTTTGTTTTGTTTTAAGTAATCTCTACACCCAACATGGGGCTTGAACCTATAACCCTGAGATCAAGATTCTTATGCTCCACTGAGCCAGCCAGCTGCCCCCCCAAAACTAAAATATTACTTTCAAAATTGTCAATACAGAGGCTAGATTTGAGGTTCTGAGTAGCCAAGAATTTATGTTCCAGATTTAAAAAGCAAGACTTTGAACTGCAAGCTTGTGTTACCAGTGTGGGAGAATGTGAGCATCCCCGGCCAAAAACATGAGGACACAGCCTATAAGACATGCAGTGACCAGTCTCTGAGAATCTGGTCTGATAAAACTGGCAGAGGCAGGGGAGGGGGCATGCGCTCACTTTATTTTGTTACTGCAAATTTATACCATCCCTTCCTTCTGGTAGAAGAAGGTCAGAGCATCCTTCCTCCCCACCAAGGTCAAAGCTTCCCTCTTCCAGAGATTCACTCTATCAGTTCTGCCTGAACTCTCCTACATCTCAACCTTTCCCTCTCCACTAGCTCTCTCTCACCAGCATTTAAAACATACTTAACGGGGCGCCTGGGTGGCTCAGTGGGTTAAGCCGCTGCCTTCGGCTCAGGTCATGATCTCAGGGTCCTGGGATCGAGCCCCGCATCGGGCTCTCTGCTCCGCAGGGAGCCTGCTTCCTCCTTTCTCTCTGCCTGCTTGTGATCTCTCTCTGTCAAATAAATAAATAAAATCTTTAAAAAAAAAAAAAAAAACATACTTAACTATTTTAAAAACAAAAATTCCTTTGGGGCGCCTGGGTAGCTCAGTGAGTTAAGTGTCTGACTCTTGATTTCAGTTCAGATCATGACTCTCAGGGTCCTGGGATCAAGCGCTATGTGTGTGTATCGGGGGCTGGGTGGGGGGTCCTATGCTCAGCGGGGAGTCTGCATGAGATTCTCTCTCCCTCTCTACCCCCCACCCCATGCACACTCTCTAAAATAAATTTGAAAAAAAATTCCTTTGACCTCTTATCTCTTCCCCTTCAAACTTCTAGAGTGTCTGTCTCCCCTTTCTAATCTTCCACTCCTCTGAAACGACTCTAGCCAAAATCACCAATGGCCTACATGACCTTAATTCCAGTGGACATGTTTCTATCCTTATCTGGCTAGACAGAGCTGGCCACTCTTTCCTCTCAAATATTCTCTGCCTTCGACTACCATGACGCCACTTTCCAACTATTCCGCCTCTTTAGGACCTCATGCTCAGTCCTCTGAGGAGCTCTTCTTTCTCTGCTTAACTCCCTTAAAGGTAAGTGTTCCTCAGGGCTCAGGGTTGCACCTCAGTTCCTCTAACTACGCTCACTGACACTCCAATACACTTTGGAGGGGTCAAATATCATCTCTATGCTAAGGAGCCCAAATATATTTCCAGCCCCTACTTCCCTCCTAGGCTCCACACCTACCGTATTTGCAACCATCCCCAAGCCCAGTCCTACAGGACTGCAGACTCATCACCCTTAAGGCTAAGTGCTCTCATCTCCAGGGCTGCATATATGATTTTGGTGGGCCTGAGGCACTTTTGTCTTTAGGGTCCCCTCTATCTAGAACATTGCCCACTCTCTCCATCTGACTGACTCCCCCTATCCTTGAGGACTCAACCTAATCGGCATGTTCACCAACCTCCAGACTGTTAGACCCGCTTTTGTATACTCGCACTGCACTTACATTTATGACATAACTTACATAAGACATCTTGAATGAATCCTAAATAAAGAGTCGCATAGAATCACACACCTTTTTTTTTTTTTTAAAGATTTATTTATTTATTTGTGAGAGAGAGAACACAAACAGGGGGAGAGGCAGAGGGACAGGGAGAAGCAGGCTCCCCGCTGAGCACAGCCTGATACGGGCCTCGATCCCAGGACCCTCGGATCGTGACCTGAGCCAAAGGCAGACGCTTAACAACTGAGCCACCCAGGTGCCCTTACACACTTTTTTAAAAAAGATTTATTTGGGGGCGCCTGGGTGGCTCGGTGGGTTGAGCCGCTGCCTTTGGCTCAGGTCATGATCCCAGGTCCTGGGTTCAAGCCCCACATCGGGCTTTCTGCTCAGCAGGGAGCCTGCTTCCTCCTCTCTCTCTCTGCCTGCCTCTCTGCCTACTTGTGATTTCTCTCTGTCAAATAAATAAATAAAATCTTTAAAAAAAAAAAAAAAAAAAGATTTATTTGAGGGGCCCTTGAGTGACTCAGTGGGTTAAAGCCTCTGCCTTCGGCTCAGTTCATGATCCCAGGGTCCTGGGACTGAGTCCCACATCAGGCTCTCTGCTCGGCCGGGAGCCTGCTTCCCCTCTCTCTCTCTGCCTGCCTCCCTGCCTACTTGGGATCTCTGTCTGTCAAATAAATAAATAAATAAAATCTTTTTAAAAAAATTATTTGAGAGCTAGAGCATATGTGCAGGGGGAGGGGCAGACAGAGAATGAATCTCAAACAGACTCTTCATTGAGCTCAGAGATTGATCTCACCACCCTGAGATCATGACCTGAGCCTAAACCAAGAGTTAGACACTTAACAGACTAGCCACCCAGGTGTCCATTTTTTAAGGCTCAGTAAACAATTAAACAGTGTATTCCTTAGTGAATTATGCATATATAGTTCAACTTCAAAAAATGGATGATGAAGATAATTCAGGACAGTGGTTACCTGTCAAGATGGGAAAAGGGATTATAACCTCTGTGATGTTCTAGTGCAGGATGGTGGGTTCACGGGTGTTTATTCTGTGTTTTCTATCTCATATGTTATATACATATTCCTTTGTATTTATCAAGTATTATGTAAAAATGTTTTAAAATGTTTGGTAAGGGCCGCTTGCCTGCCTCAGTGGGTTTAGCATCTGCCTTCAGAACAGGTCATGATCCTGGGGTTCTGGGATCAAGCCACACTGGGCTCCCTGCTCAGCAGTAAGCCTGCTTCTCCTTCTGACTGCAAACTCCCCCTGCTTATGTGTGCACTCTCTTGCACACTGCTGAATAAACAAATCTTAAAAAAAAAAAATTACAGGGATGCCTGTGTGGCTCAGTGGGTTAAGCTTCTGCCTTCGGCTCAGGTCATGATCTCAGGGTCCTGGGATTGAGCCCTGCATCAGGCTTTCTGCTCAGCGAGGAGCCTGCTTCCCCAACTCTCTGCCTGCCTCTCTGACTACTTGTGAGCTCTCTCTCTCCCTCTCTGTCAAATCAATCAATAAATAAAAATCTTAAAAAATAGATAAATAGGGGCGCCTGGGTGGCTCAGTGGGTTAAAGCCTCTGCCTTCAGCTCAGGTCATGATCTCAGGGTCCTGGGATGGAGCCCCACATTGAGCTCTCTGCTCAGCAGGGAGCCTGCTTCCTCCTCTCTCTCGGCCTGCCTCTCTACCTGTTTGTGATCTCTGTCTGTCAAATAAATAAATATTTTTTAAAAATAAATAAAAATGAAAATAATAACTAAAAAGTACATTTTAGGGGCACCTGGGTGGCTCAGTGGGTTAAAGCCTCTGCCTTCAGCTCAGGTCATGATCTCAGGGTCCTGGGATAGAGCCCTGCATCAGGCTCTCTGCTCAGCAAGGAGCCTG
Organism: Lutra lutra; assembly: GCF_902655055.1. Lineage (NCBI taxonomy): Eukaryota > Metazoa > Chordata > Mammalia > Carnivora > Mustelidae > Lutra > Lutra lutra. The sequence goes on from NC_062281.1 coordinate 161,203,441, forward strand.
CTTCCCTCTCTCTCTCTCTGCCTGCCTCTCTGCCTACTTGGGATCTCTGTCTGTCAAATAAACAAAATCTTTTTAAAAAAAAGTAAATTTTAAATAAGCAAATAAATAAACAAAATGTTTGCTGAATGCACATATAACTAATGCCCATTACATATTCCTATCACCTTACTGCCATTTTTCCTTCAAAATGTCCCTGTAAAATAAAAACATGACTCCTGTGTCTCCCTAACTCTGCCATGGTACTTGACACCAGATGTGTGGCGTTTCCACACACAAGCAATTATTGAGCACCACCTGCGTATCCTACAACTTAATTCTAACATTACCTACCTGAAGATAGCATCAGATGACACAGGTTAGGGGCTCAGTCCATGGGACTGCCTCCCCCCGACCACTTCAGACGTCAATCCCAAATCCAGGTTGCTCCCTGTGCTTGGGACCAACAGGCTATAAATTGGAGGGTCCCAACCCCCTCCTGGGATTCAATTAATTTTCTAGAGCAGCTCAACAGAACTCAGGAAAGGTTTACTTACTAGATTACCAATTTATCACAAAGGCTTTATACTAAAGGATATGTAGAGCCAGATGAAGAGATATATAGAGCGAGGTCTAGAAGAGTCCTGAGCACAGGAGAGTCTGTCCCTGTGGAGTTTGGGGTATGCCTCTTCCTCGTGGATGAATTCTTGTTCACCAGCTCAAAAGCTCTCCAAACCCTGACCTTTTGGAGTTTTATGGAGGTTTCAATACATAGGCACAATTGATTAAACACTGGCCCCTGGTAGGTTGGTTCCCCTGGCAACCAGCCACCAAGGTTAGTTGCTTTACAAATGAATCTCATTAACATAAACTCAGGTGTGGTTAAAAGGGGTTTTTAATAAATAGTAAAAGACACCTTTACAGGGCGCCTGGGTGGCTCAGTGGGTTGGGGCCTCTGCCTTCAGCTACGGTCATGATCCCACGGTCCTGGGATCTAGCCCCGCATCAGGCTCTCTGCTCAGCAGGGAGGCTGCTTCCTCCTCTCTCTCTGCCTGCCTCTCGCCTACTTGTGATCTCTGTCAAGTAAATGAATAAAATCTTTAAAAAAAAAAAAAGACACCTTTACTGCTTTATCACTTAAGGAGTTCCAAAGGTGGGGCACCTGGGTAGCTCAGTTAGTTAAGTGGTCGGTCTTGCACTCAGGTCATGATCCAGCTTTAAAAAGCAAGAATTTGGAGGCACCTGGGTGGCTCAGTGGGTTAAAGCCTCTGCCTTCGGCTCAGATCATGGTCTACAGGGTCCTGGGATCGAGCCCCGCATCGGGCTCTCTGCTCAGCGGGGAGCTTGCTTCCCTCTCTCTCTCTGCCTGCTTGTGATCTCTGTCAAATAAATAAATCAAATCTTAAAAAAAAAAAAAAAAGCAAGAATTTGAACTACAAGCTTGCGCAACTAGTGTGGGAGAATGTGAGCATCCCTGGCTAAAAACATGAGGACACAGCCTACAAGACTTGCAATGACCAGCCTCCAGGAATCTGGTCTGATAAAACTGGCAGAGGCAGGGGAGAGAGCATGCTCTCACTTTCTTTATTTAGTTACTGCAAATTCATACCATCCCTTCCTTCTGACAGAAGAGGGAGAGCATCCCTCCTCCCCACCAAGGTCAAAGCTTCCCTCTTCCAGAGATTCCCTATCAGTAAATTCTTAGGAGCGCCTGGGTGGCTCAGTTAAGCATCTGCCTTCAGCTCAGGTCATTCCAGGGTCCTGGGATAGAGCTCTGCATTGCCCTGCATGGGGCTGCCTGCTCAGCAGGGAGCCTGCTTCTCTCTACCCCTCCCCCTAGCTCGTTTGCGCACACAGGCTCTCACTCTCAAATAAAATCTTTTAAAAACACACACACCAAAAAAAAGAAAGAAAGAAAGAAAATTCCAAAGGTTTTTGGGGCTCAGTGTCAGAGCTCAATACCACTGTCCTCAGAAAGTTTGGTGGAAAAAGCTTTGGTGAAGCTAAGCAGAGGTGACTACTCTGTGATTTTGGGCAAACTACTTAACCCCTTGGAGACTCAGCTTTCACATCTTAAAAAAATGAGTTGCAGGAGATAACGCATAGAACATGCTGTAGGATTACACTGGATTTTACTAGAGGAAACATGTGGAAGCTGTAGGACTTTGATACTTCTTAAAGCCATATGCTAAGTGAGAGACCGAACTGGCATAAGGGTCCTGGTTCCAACACCCTACCGCAGCCTTCCCTTTCCTATACCCTCATGTCCTCAGGAATCTGAGCAACCTGAGATCCAGTGCCCAAATAACTATAAACAACAGAGACTCCAAGCCGGATACACATCCTGAAGGAAAGAGGCCAGGCCCTTAAGGCTGAAGGCAGACCCCAAGCCTTCACCAAAGTCTGACCACTGGCTACTCTGTAGAGCACTGAGGGAGTCTTCAGCAGGAGAAGCCTCCCTAGACAAAACAAGAAAGGTGCCTCCATAGGGCACACACATTCACCAGCAGGGTGCAATTCTGACTTACGTGTTGACTACTATCCAGACAGGGTGGTCGACTGGTTAGTTGAATCAAAGGTTTCCGAAAAGGAGACAGGAAACACTCCTGGCTCTGAGTCCCACTGCTGGATTTCCGTTTCTTGGGAGTCTAGAAGAGTATTGGGGAAAGTGAGTCAAGTCTGGAAGACCAGAGTTCGCCACAATGGCAACTAACATTTAAAATGCTTATTAAGGGGGCGCCTGGGTGGCTCAGTGGGTTAAGCCTCTGCCTTTGGCTCAGGTCATGACCTCAGGGTCCTGGAATTGAGCCCCATGTCAGGCTCTCTGCTCAGCGGGGAGCCTGCTTCCCCCTCTCTCTCTGCCTGCCTCTCTGCCTGCTTGTGATCTCTCTGTCAAATAAATAAATTAAAAAATCTTTAAAAAAAATAAAAATAGGGGCACCTGGGTGGCTCAGTGGGTTAAGCCGCTGCCTTCGGCTCAGGTCATGATCTCAGAGTCCTGGGATCGAGCCCCTCATTGGGCTCTCTGCTCAGCGGGGAGCCTGCTTCCTCCTCTCTCTCTGCCTGCCTCTCTGCCTGCTTGTGACCTCTCTGTCGAATAAATAAATAAAATCTTTAAAAATAAATAAATAAATAAAAATAAAATGCTTATTAAATGCCAGGCACTGTGGTAAACTCTTCACATATATTATTGTGCATCATCTTCACAGCAGTCCTATGATAAACGTTTATTATTATACTTATTTAGCAGGTGAGAAAACTAGAAGCTAATGAGGTTAGAGACCTTGTCTGATCTGAAGAGAGGCACTGGATGAGGGGAATAAAGTGAGCCACACCATGGCAGGGAGGTCACTAGCACTGAAACCATTTTCAGGAGCAAAGAGCACCATTTATGACCCAGCTGCACCAAGTGCTGCCCCAAGTTCAAGTCTGAGAGCCTTGTAAGTAGCAAGAGGCAGCCTTGTCCCTCACAGGAAGAGGAACCCCCGACATACCAGCAGCATTGCAACTATAGAGCAAGACCCCACGGAACCACAGGCAAGCTTGGAGCAGCTTGCCAAGGTATTTGAAGTGTCAGTGATCCTACAAGAAACACCTGAAGCACCAGCCCCTTTGCCTCTCAAATACAGCCCCTGCCCAAAATTGCCTTCCAGACCTTTAGTGAATCCCTTCCTCCAAAGTTCCAGTGCCCAAGCCCTTACTTCTTGAACTGCTCTCTTTTAAGTATATGCTTTACTATCCTACTGGTTTTTGTATACATAGGTCCTACCCACAGTCAGCCCCAGAAGGCCTCAAAAGCAGGGAACAGAGCACAGGATGCAATCAAAGTCAAACATACTGCACTTGAGTATGAGCAGGGACTAGAAGGGCATCCCTCCTCTAATTTAGAGCTCAGGGCCCTAAGGCAGGCCCTACATACTCTACTGTTTTGTCATACTGGGCAAAGGACCAAGAGCAAAAGAACAGGCAGCTAGTTGCTATTGGGGAGCCATTTTTTTCCCCAAGGGAGCCAAAAGGCCCGACCCAATCCGCTCTTTTACTTTGGAATATGCTTCTCTACCAGAAAAATTAAGGCTATATTAACTTCTAGTAGGCACCTTGAGGACAAAGTTTTTGGTCTTATCTTGTTCAATACCTGACACATAGTAAGCACTAAGTAAAAGTTTACTGAGAGTTTTCTGGAAGTGACCAGGTTCATTCCATATAACCCCAGAAACCAAGTCCAAGACTCCCTTCTGCCCAAACAGTCCTCCACCCGACCTGTCCCTTCCCCTGGAGGGCAGGGTACTCACCACTGTCCCAGGCTGCCAGTCTTCATCATCACCAGATCTGCCTTCTGGTTTTCTCTTGGCCAGCTGGCTAGGAGCTAAGCTCTTCCTCTGTAAGGGGAAAATGGAAACAGCACTTCCAGAGACCCCACTGCCTGAACCCAAAGGCCGAGACACAAGGCTACCCGGTCTCCCTTAGGCCCATACTTACCATCCTGGGCTCAGGAGCATAAAACATCAAGTATCCATCAGCCAAAGATCAAAGGAACCCAGCAGTTGAGAACGCAGAACGACTGTTGCTGTATTATTGAAAGCATGGGCTAATTAAAGAGGGAGGATGGATGGAGAGAATCCTGCTAGAGGCTGGAGTTTGGGCCCAAACTGTGAGAGTGTTGGTCGCCAGTTAGTCGAGGCCGAAGAGCAGGCCAAAGAGGAAGTAGCCAAGCAAAGGTGGGTAAAGCTCTGGGATGGGGGAGGGGGCGGGGGAGAGGAAGATGGGAGTACCAAACTGGGTAGAGTGGAGTCGGGATAATGGTCCCAGGTGGACGTGAAGGCAAGGGGTAGTTGCGGCTGGAGGGTGGGGAAGAAATCACAGGCCAGGGGAGAGGGGTCGGGGTGAAAATCCCAGTCGTGGGGAGGGGAGACGCCCAATCCGAAGGGGTTTTTCCCGGGTCTGGAGCGCGGAAGCCAGGCCCGGACGCGGGGAGGTCGAGCAGGGGTCCAGGTAGGACAAGTAAAACACCCAGGCTTGGGAGAAGAATACCAGGAAGAGCTGGAAAGAACAGCAGAAGTGAATCCCAGCCCTAGCACTCCAGCTTCAGCCTTCCTCTTCCCAAAACGCGCGTTAACAGCCGCCAGGAGTCTCCGGACCCGCCAGGCCCAGTGAATCGAACCTCCCGCGGTGCTGCCGCCCGCACCGCCCATTGGCTGCGTTCGATGCGTTCGGCGCTCGCGACCCCAGGAAGGGGGCGGGCCTAGTGCTCCAGTCACTGCGGAGCCGGGGCGCCGAAGTAGCTGCTAAACGGACCTGCTAGGAGGTGGGACTTAGGAGGATGGGCGGGGCCAACAGTGACGGAGCGGTTGGGCGAGGTGGGCGGGGCAAGCCGGGCAGACGCGCTACTGAAGTGATATTTGCTTCCGACTGGGCGGTGGAGGAGTTGCGGCCAGTCTGCCGAAGCTTAGGGATTATGAAACACCGCACGTGTCTGCACTTCCCCTGTGCTGGGGCTAGAACTGTGATGCAGGGTCGGAGTCAGATCTCATCCACCCGGAGGGTGGCAGGAGTCTTTGGCCCCGGCTACCTACCACCAGGACTGCTCTGGCAGTGACAGCGCCCTCTGGGGACGTGATTCTTTGATCCGGGACTTCTTTTTTTTTTTTTTTTTTTTTTTTAAGATTTTATTTATTTATTTGAGAGAGAGAGAGACAGTGAGAGAGAGCATGAGCGAGGAGAAGGTCAGAGGGAGAAGCAGACTCCCCATGGAGCTGGGAGCCCGATGCGGGACTCGATCCCAGCACTCCGGGATCATGACCTGAGCCAAAGGCAGTCGTCCAACCAACTGAGCCACCCAGGCGTCCCTGATCCGGGACTTCTTGAAGAAAGCTGCGTTTCTTAGGCAAAATCATGTTGGCGGAAGTGTGATTCTTGGAATGGAGACAATGACTCAATCTCTCAACACTTCGCTTTTTTCATATCTAAAATGTACATTCTAGGGACGCCTGGGTGGTGCAGTTAAGCCTCTGACTCCGATGGTGATCTCAGCCTCTGTGCTCAGCATGGAATTTACTTAAGACTCTCTCCCTCTGTCCCTCACCCCCTCCCTCCTTCTCTCTCTCTCTCTCTCTTTCTCCCTTTCTAAAATAAATAGGGGCGCCTGGGTGGCTCAGTTGGTTGAGTGTCTACCTTCAGCTCAGGTCTTGATCCCGGGGTCCTGGGATTGAGGCTCACATCGGGTCCTTGCTGGCCGTGGCGGCCGGGGAGCCCGTTTCTCCCTCTCCCTCGGCCGGCCTGCCTGCCTGCTGTTCCCTTTATTTGTGCTCTCTTTCTCTCTCTCACTATCTCTTTGTCAAATAAATAAGCAAAATCTTTAAAAAGTAAAAATAAAATATAAATAAAGTACTCAGGACAGCGCCAGGCGCAACCTAGGTGCTTACTAAGAGTAAGTGTCAGGGGCGCCTGGGTGGCTCAGTGGGTTAAAGCCTCTGCCTTTGGCTCAGGTCATGATCCCAGAGTGCTGGGATCGATCCCGGCGTCGGGCTCTCTGCCCGACAGGGAAGCCTGCTTCCCTTCCTCTCTCTCTGCCTGCCTCTACCTACTTGTGATCTCTGTCTGTCAAATAAATGAATGAAAACCTTTAAAAAATAGTAATAATAATAGTGTCTATAAAACATTTACTACCAAGTGCTTCCAAGCTTCTGAGATACAATAATTTATTTAGTACTCACAACTATGAGGTATGTTTATTCTTGTCCCCATTTTATAGATGAAGAAGCAGGCTCAGAGAAACCAGTAACGTGTCTAGAGTCACACCTACTGTATGGCTCCAGGGTCACTGTTCTTAGCCACCTTGCTAAGGAGGGTCAGAGCCAGATTTGGTGGGGCCTGAACCTTTTGTTAAGTACTTGTTGGAACCCTCTAAAATTAGGTGCACATAGGGGCGCCTGGGTGGCTCAATGGGTTAAAGCCTCTGCCTTCGGCTGAGGTCATGATCCCAGGGCCCTGGAATCGTGCCCCATGTCAGCCTCTCTGCTCTGCAGAGAGCCAGCTTCCTCCTCTCTCTCTCCCTGCCTGCCTCTCTGACTACTTGTGATCTCTGTCTGTCAAATAAATAAAATCTTAAAAATAAAATAAAATAAAATAAAATAAAAAATAAAAAATAAAATAAAATAAAATGCACATATTAATATTAGGTTAGAAATGAGGAAAAGAGTACCCAATTATGGAATCTTGGAAGTTTAGGTGCCTTTGCTCTGAAATTTCTCTAGGCAATTGATTAGAAATGCTTCGCGGTACAGTCTGGTTTCTCCCCAGTTAGAACACTGATTACAAATCTCTAGTAACTTTCAGCACTCCCAGGGTTTATGCGGGTGGGCCCTGACTTACCCTCAGCTTCCTGGTACATAAACCTGCCTCCGATGCTAGCTATTATTATTTGGGTGGTGGAGAATAAATAATGTTTTATTTACTGATCTTTTTAAAGATTTTGTTCATTTATTTATTTTTGAGAGATAATGGTGGAGGAGGGGCAGAGGGAGAGAATCCCAAGCTGACTCCCTGCCCAGTGCTAAACCTGATGCTGGCTCCATCTCACAACCCTGAGATCATGACCTGAGCCAAAACCAAAAGTTGAACATTCAACCGACTGAGCCATCCAGATGCCCCACTTACTGATCTTTTTTATTTTTCTAAAGATTTTTATTTATTTATTTGACAGTAAGAGACACAGAGAGGAAACACAAGCAGGGAGAGTGGGAGAGGGAGAAGCAGGCTTGCCACCAAGCAGGGAGCCTGATGTGGGCTCAATCCCAGGACCCTGGGATTGTGACTTGAGGTGAAGGCAGACACTTAACTACTGAGCCACCCAGGTGCCCCTGATCTTTTTAATTAAATGTCTTATTTTGAGATAATTGCAGATTCAAATGCCGCTGTGAAAAATAATACAGAGAGATTCTATATACCCTTTCCCGACCCCTAATGGTATCTTGTAAAACTATCATACAACATCACAACCAAGGTATTATCAATAATACAGTCATGATACAGAACATTTACATCACCACCCAATGATCCATCATGTTGACCTCCCAAAACCGCATCCACTTCTTTCCCATCTCTACCCCTTCCTTACTCCCTGATAACCAGTAATCTGTTCTCCATTTCTATCCTTCCATCATTTCAAGAATGTTATATAAGTGGGGACGCCTGGGTGGCTCAGTTGGTTAAGCAGCTGCCTTCGGCTCAGGTCATGATCCCAGCGTCCTGGGATCGAGTCCCGCATCGGGCTCCTTGCTCGTCAGGGAACGTGCTTCTCCCTCTGCCTCTGCCTGCCATTCTGTCTGCCTGTGCTCGCTCTCTCTCCCTCGCTCTCTCTGACAAATAAATAAATAAAATCTTTAAAAAAAAAAAAAAGAATGTTATATAAATGGAATCATATAGTATGCAACTTTTTAAAATTGGCTTTTCAGTCTGCATAATTCTCCAGAGATCCATCTGTATTGTTGCATTATGTGTAACAATTTGTTCTTTATTATTGCTGAGCAGTATTCTATGGTACAGATGTACCTCAGGTTATTTAATTACATCTGGGTTGTTTGCAGTATTGGCTATTATGAGCTGCTATAAGCATTTGTGTGCAGATTTTTGTGTGAACATGTCTTCATTCTCTGGGATACAGGCCCAAGATGGCAACTGTTAGGTTGTAGAATAGTTACATGCGTAGTTTCTTTAAAAACTGACAGGGGAGGGGCGCCTGGGTGGCTCAGTGGGTTGAAACCTCTGCCTTCAGCTCAGATCATGATCCCGTGGTCCTGCGATCGAGCCCCACATCGGGCTCTCTGCTCCGCGGGGAGCCTGCTTTCTCCTCTCTGCCTGCTTGTGATCTCTGTCTGTCAAATAAATAAATAAAATCTTTAAAAGAGTAAAATAAAAACTGACAGGGGCACCTTGGTGGCTCAGTCCATTAAGTGTCCGACTCTTGGTTTAGGCTCAGGTTCTGATCTCATAAGAGATCACGAGATTGAGACACCCCCACATACATACCCGTCACTGGGCTCAGCAGGAATCTGCTTAGATATTCTCTCCCTCTGCGCCTTCCCCTCCCCAATAAATAAATGAATTTATAAAATAAATACCTAAAAATTAAAAACGGACAAAATATTTTCCAGTGTGGGTGTACCATTTTACATTCGCACCAGCAATGTTTGAGTGATCCAGTTTTCTAAGTCCTCACAGATGTGATGTTCCTATTTTTTACTTTAGCTATTCTGATAGGTGTGAAGTAATGTCTCATTGTGATTTTAATTTGTATTTCCCTAATTGCTCATGACATTGAACATCTTTACAAGGGCTTATTTGATATCTGTATATCCTCTTTAGTGAAATGTCTCATATCTTTTGCCCATTTTCTAATTGGATTGTTTTTATTTACTGTTGAGTTTTGAGCATGTTTTATATATTCTAGCACGTTGTTAGATATGTGGTTTGTAAATATTTTCTCCCATTCTGTAGCTTGTTTTTTTATCCCTTTTTTTTTAAGATTTTATTTATTTATTTGACAGAGAGAGATCACAAGTAGGCAGAGAGGCAGGCAGAGAGAGGAGGAAGCAGGCTCCCCGCTGAACAGAGAGCCAGATGTGGGGCTCGATCTCAGGACCCTGGGATCATGACCTGAGCCAAAGGCAGAGGCTTTAACCCACTGAGCCACCCAGGCTCCCCTTTTTTTATCCTCTTAACAGAGTCTTTCACAGAACAACTATTTTTTTAAAAGATTTATTTATTTATTTATTTATTTGAGAGCGAGCAAGCACACACATGCATATGAGAGAGAGAGAGAGCAGGGGGAGAGGTAAGGGCAGAAAAATAAAATTTCAAGCAGACCCCCTGCTGAGCATGGAGCCTGGTAGGGGGCTGGATCTCATTCCCCTGGGGTCATGACCCCAGCCGAAACCAAGAGTTAGGCACAACTGACTGAGCCAACCAGGTGTCCCAGAACAACCATTTTTAATTTTTACAAAGTACGATTTATCAATTTTTCCTTTTTATAGATCATGACTTTGGTGTTAAGAATATTTTGTCTAGGGGCGCCTGGGTGGCTCAGTGGGTTAAGCCGCTGCCTTCGGCTCAGGTCATGATCTCAGGGTCCTGGGATCGAGCCCGGCATCGGGCTCTCTGCTCGGCAGGGAGCCTGCTTCCTCCTCTCTCTCTGCCTGCCTCTCTGCCTGCTTGTGATCTCTGTCAAATAAATAAATAAAATCTTTAAAAAAAAAAAAAAGAATATTTTGTCTAACCCTATCTCCCAAAGATTTTCTCCTATGTTTTTTCCTAAAAGTTTCCTATAAAGTTTTATAGTTTTATGTTTTACAATCAAATATATGATCCATTTTGAATTACTTTTTTAATAATGTGTGACATTTTGGTAGAGATCCATTGTTTTGCCTATAAATGTTCAATTGTTCCAGTACTGTGTTAAAGAAAAAAAGTTATTAAAGAAGACAATTTAGGGACACCTGGGTGGCTCAGTGGGTTAAGCATCAGCTTTCTGCTCAGGTCATGATCCCAGGGTCCTGGGATGGAGTTTCTCATCAGGCTCCTTGCTTGGCAGGGAGCCTACTTCTCACTCTGCCTGTTGCTCCCCCTGCTTGTTCTCAATCTCTGACAAATAAATAAATAAAATCTTTAAAAAAAAAAAAAAAAGAAGAAGACAATTTAGGTAATACAAACAAACTTTATTTACTACTTCATGAAGTGGACCGTCTCCATTTGGAGAACTGCAAAATGGGGCAGAAGGCAGGGAGCTTTTATAGGATCTAGAATAAAGAACAGGGAAGAGAAAAATAGAAAATATCTGATTGGCTGGGGCAAAGTAGTGAACCTCCTTTGGGGTGAGAAGGAACAGGGAAATGAATAGCTAGCTAGTCCAGAGTTGGCTTGCTGTTTGGAGACTGGCTGACTAGATACACTGTTTCTGGTCAAGCAGAGCATTTACAAGGACATGAAAGTTCTCTCAGTTTGTTTCTGTTTGCTGACGTGGCACAGAATTGGCTCCAACCTGGGCCTAGAAATTTACTTGAACAAACATTTGTTGCAAAGCCTGCCTTTCCTCCATTGAATTGTGATTGCACCTTTGCCAAAAATCAATTGTGCATATTCATATGGGTGTATTTCTGGATCTTCATTCTGTTCCATTGATCTATGTGTCTAACCCCCCACCAGTACAGTTTGATTACTGTAGCTATGTAAGTCTTGAAATTGAGTAGACTAAGTCCTTTCATTTTATTTTCTTTTTTTTTTTTTAAGATTTTATTTATTTATTTGAGAGAGAGAGAGAATGAGAGAGAGAGAGAGAGTTCAGCGGGAGAAGCAGACTCCCCGCCGAGCAGGGAGCCCGATGCGGGACTTGATCCCGGGACTCCAGGATCATGACCTGAGCCGAAGGCAGTCGCTCAACCAACTGAGCCACCCAGGCGCCCCTTATTTTATTTTTCGAAGTTGTATTAGCTATTCTAGTTCCTTTGACTTTCCATATATATTTGAAAATAGCCTTGTCAATGTTTACAAGAAAAACTTGCTGCGATTTTGACAGGAATTTCATTAAATCCATATAACAGTTTGGAGAGAATTGACATCTTTACTGAATTGAATCTACCAATCCATGAACAAAGTACATCTCTCCATTTTTTTAGTTACCCATAGATTTTTTTTTAAAGATTATTTATTTATTTGTCAGAGAGAGAGAGAGAGAGAGCACAAACAGGGGGCCCAGCAGGCAGAGGGAGAAGCAGGCTCCCTGCTAAGCAAGGAGTCTGAGGTGGGACTCCATCCCAGGACTCTGGGATCATAACCTGATCCCAGACACTTAACCAAATGAACCATCTCTCATGGCTCTATCTCTCCATTTATATAGATTTTCTTTTAGTTCATTCATCAACATTGTATGGTTTTCAGTATACATACCCTGTAATGTTTTTTCACATTTTACCTAAGTCTTTCTTTTTTTTTTATTGTAAACTATATTGTATTTTATTTTCAGTAGCCATGTGGTCATTGCTCATATTGACTTTTTTTTTAAGAAATTTTTTTAAAGATTTTATTTATTTATTTGACAGATGGAGATCACAAGTAGGCAGAAAGGCTGGCAGAGAGAGAGAGAGAGAGGAGGAAGCAGGCTCCCCACCGAGCAGAGAGCCCGATGAGGGGCTTGATCCCTGGACCCTGGGATCATGACCCAAACTGAAGGCAGAGGCCTTAACCCACTGAGCCACCCAGATGCCCCCATATTGACTTTTTAAAGTAATCTCTATACCCAATGTGGGGCTCGAACTCATAACCCCAAGATCAAGAGTTGCATGGTCTACCAACTGAACCAGATAGGCACCCTAAAATGCAACTGGTTTTGGTATATTTATTTTGTATTCTGTGACCTTGATGAAGTCAATTGTTCTAGGAAGTTTTTTGTAGATTCTTGGGGATTTCCATGTAGACAATATTGTCTTCTACACATAGGGACAGTTTTATCTCTCTTTTTAATGTGTAAGCCTTTTATTTATTTCATTTTCTTGCCTTATTGTACCAATTTAGAACTTCCAGGACCATGTTGAGTAAGAGAGGTAAAAGAAGACATCCTTATCTGTTCCCAACTTAGGGGGAAAACATCCAGTCTCCAACCACTATGTGTAATGCTAACTTCAGTATTGTTGTTATTTTTTTTTATTATCTTATTTACTTATTTATTAGAGAGTGCATGAGAGAGAGAGAGAGGACAGGAGCAGGGGCAGAGGGAGAGGGAGAAGTAGACTCCCTGCAGGATCCTGGGATCATGACCTGAGCCAAAGGTAGCCCCTTAACCAAATGAGCCAGCTAGGGGCCCCTAACTGTAGGGTTTTTGTCGATGCTTTTTAACTAGTTGAAGAGTTCCCTTCTATTCCTATTTTAGGTTTTGTCATGAATGGCTGTTGAATTTTGTCAAATGCTTTTTCTGTATCAATTAATACAATCATGTGATTTTCTTCTTTTGACTGTTAATATGGTGGATTATATTGATTGATTTTTTTTTTAAAGATTTTATTTATTTATTTGACAGAGAGAGATCACAAGTAGGCAGAGAGGCAGGCAGAGAGAGAGAAGGAAGCAGGCTTTCTGCCAAGCAAAGAGCCTGACGTGGGGCTCGATCCCAGGATCCAGAGATCATGACCTGAGCTGAAGGCAGAGGCTTAACCCACTGAGCCACCCAGGGGCCCCATATTGATTGATTTTTGACTATTGAACTGGCTTGGCATCCCTGAAATAAACCCTATGGATCACAGTAGAAAATTCTTTTTATATATTATTGAATTCTATTTGCTAATATTTTCTTAATGACTTTTGCTTCTATATTCATGAAGGATACTAGTCTGTAGTTTCTTTTTGTACTGTTTTTGTCTGGTTTTGTTTTAAGGTAATACTTATCTTTATAAAATGAATTGGGAAGTATTCTCTCCTCTTCTATTTTCTAGAAGAGATTGCATAGAATTGGTGTTAATTCTTCTTTAAATGTTTGGTGGAATTCTTAAGTGAAACCATCTGTATCTGGAGATTTCTTTTATGGGAGTTTTTAAATTATGATTTCAATTTCCTTATGGGACTCTTCAAATCATCTATTTCATATTGGATAAGTTGTGGTACTTTGTATTTTTTTGAGGAATTGATCCATTTTGTTTAAGTTGTTGAATTTATGTATGCAGAGTTGTTTGTTACATACCCTTACTATATTTTTGATGTCTACAGGGTCTGTATTGATATTCCATTTCATCCCTAATATTATTAATTTGTGTCTTCTCTTTTTATTCTTCAACAGTCTTGCTGGAGATTTGTCAATTTTATTGATCTTTTCAAAGAACCAACTCTTTGTTTCATTAATTTTCTCTATTTCTATTTTTCTTCTGTGTTTTCTTAGGCTCTGCATTTGTCTATTTGGCACCCATTAATCACAGGCCCAAACTAATGACCAAAGTTGTTTACTTTACATCTGTCCTGAAATCCAGCTTTCACAGGCTTGAAAATCATGTTATAAACCCGTCAGTTAGGGCGCCTGGGTGGCTCAGTGGGTTAAGCCGCTGCCTTCGGCTCGGGTCATGATCTCAGGGTCCTGGGATCGAGTCCCGCATCGGGCTCTCTGCTCGGCAGGGAGCCTGCTTCCCTCTCTCTCTCTCTCTCTGCCTGCCTCTCTGTCTACTTGTGATCTCTCTCTGTCAAATAAATAAAAAATAAAATAAAATCTTTAAAAAAAAAATAAATAAACCCGTCAGTTAATCCCAAATCTATATCCCCAGCCACTACCTTTTTATAACCACACATCAAGCCAATATTCACCCTACCCTAGATCAACCACAGCCATGTTCCAGACAACAAGAGGCCATCCTTATGCCCCAAAGACCACCAGATTTACTTCACATTAACCAGTCCTAAACTGTTTACCCGCCCTGCCCTACCTTTCCCATGCAATCCAGATAAAGATCGTGGCCTATGCCCTCCCTTTGCTCCTTTCTGCCTCCTCATTGACACTAGTGCTTCCGCCATGGCCCTGCATGGTGAGCTGTGCTTCTCGTTTCTAGGGAAATTATGAACAGTAGCATTAAACTTCTCTTTTAGTGACATTGATTTCTCTGTATTATCAGTCACCTTAATAAATTGAGACCCATAAATCAGTTTTCAACTTCACCGATTTCTGTTCTTGTCTGTATTATTTCTTACTTCTGCCTTCATTGGGTTTATTTTGTTCTTCTTTTTCCAGATGCTTCAGACAGATGTTTAGGTTATTGATTTGAGATTTTTTTCCTCTTTTCTAATGTATGCCATAAACTCCTCTCTCCACACTGCTATAGCTGTGTCCCACAAATTTCGATATTTTGTATTTTCATTTCTATTCAGTTCAATATATTTTTTTCCCTTGAAACTTCCTCTCTGGGGCACCTGGGTGACTCAGATGTATAAGCATCTTCCTTCAGCTCAGGTCATGATCTCAGAGTTCTGGGATCAAGACGCCCCCCTACCCCCCAGCTCCCTTCTCAGCGGGGAGTCTGCTTGTTCCTCTGCCTCTCCCCATGCTCATGTTCTCTCTTTATATCCCTCTGTCTCAAATGAATAAATAAAATCTAAAAAAAAAAAAAAAGGTTTAAAATTTTTTGAAAAAATAAAATCTTTAAAAAAAAAAAAAACTTCTTCTTTGGCCAATGGATTATTTAGAAATGTGTTTAGTTCCAAGTATGAATAAATTTTGTTATCGCTCTGTTATTGATTCCTAATGATTCCATTGTGGCTAGAGAATACACTCTATAGGATTTCTTTTTTTTTTTCTATTGAAATTTGTTTTGTGACCCAGGATAAAGGCTATCTTGGTATATGATAGAACTGTGGCCACTCTAAGAGAATACATAGCATGCTGTTGCTTGGTGGCGTATTGTACAATGTCTATTAGATCCTGTTGGTTGACAGTGCTATTATTTCTAATATTTGCATCCATTATCTGTCTAATCCTTCTATTAAATGCTTAGAGATGGGTGTTGACGTCTCCAATTTCTCAGACACACCTCATTTTATTGAGCTTTACTTTATAGCACTTGGCAGATACAGAGTTTTTTTGTTTTGTGTGTGTGTGTTTTGTTTCTTTTTTTTTTAACAAATTGAAGGTTTCTTGCCATCCTGTGTCGAGCAAGTCTATCAGTGCCCTCCCCTTTTTTTTTTGGTGAGCAACAAAGAAGGTTTATTGAACGATAGCAAAGTGACAGTACAAAGCTTTTTTTTTTTTTTTAAGATTTTATTTATTTGTTTGACAGAGAGCTCACAAGCAGGCAGAGAGGCAGGCAGAAAGAGAGGGGGAAGCAGGCTCCCTGCTAAGCAGAGAGCCTGATGCAGGGCTCGATCCCAGGACCCTGGGATCATGACCTGAGCTGAAGGCAGAGGCTTAACCCACTGAGCCACCCAGGCGCCCAATAGTACAAAGCTTTGTAGGAAGTGGGAACCCAAGAGAGTTGCCGTAACATTGCCCTTTTTTAAACAGTATTTGCTCACTTTAGGTCTGTGTCACATTTCTGTAATTCTCTGTAACATCTGTAACATCTCTGTAATTTCAAGCTGGGTGAAGATTTCAGCTTTTGCCCACTGCTGGAGAGAGAATTTGGAGCCAAAGTCTAGCCAAGTTAGTTTCCTGCTGAAACAAAAACCATTCTTCAAAAGAACGTAACAGAATCTAGAATCCCAAAACATATCATTCATAATGTCCAGCATCCAACCAAAGAAGAGTAGACAAGTGAAGAAACAGGAAATGTGACACACAAGTCGTCAATAAAAACTTTCCCCAAAATGACACAGGTGTTAAAATTAGCAGACAAGAATTTTAGTGCCATTGTTATTAATAGTTTCAAAGACAAAAAGGAAAATGTATGCAAACTAGATACCTCTACATACCTATTAAAATTGCTAAAATTAGGGGTGCCTGGGTGGCTCAGTGGGTTAAAGCCTCTGCCTTCGGCTCGGGTCATGGTCTCAGGGTCCTGGGATCGAGCCCCGCATCGGGCTCTCTGCTCGGCGGGGAGCCTGCTTCCTCCTCTCTCTCTGCCTGCCTCTCTGCCTACTTGTGACTTCTGTCTGTCAAATAAATAAAATCTTTAAAAAAAAAATTGCTAAAATTAAAAAGACTGACAATACTAAGGACTGGGGAGGGTGTAGAACAACTGGAACTCACATACATTGTTTGTTGGGATGTAAAATGGTACAAGGAGGGACGCCTGGGTGGCTCAGTTGGTTGAGCAGCTGCCTTCGGCTCAGGTCATGATTCCAGCGTCCTGGGATCGAGTCCCACATCGGGCTCCTTGCTTGGCAGGGAGCCTGCTTCTCCCTCTGCCTCTGCCTGCCATTCTGTCTGCCTGTGCTTGCTCTCTCTCTCTCTCTGACAAATAAATAAAAATCTTAAAAAAAAAATGGTACAAGGACTTTGGGAAAAGGGTTGACAGTGTCTTTTGAAATTTTACTTGCCATAGACCTCACCCATTCCACTCTTAGGTATTTATCCAAGAGAAGTATTTATTCAATAAACATTTTTTAAACTGTTGACAAGAATCCTTGTACATGAATGCTCATGGAATCTTAATTGAGAGCAAAAAACTAGAAACAACTGAAATATCCATCAATAAGTTAATGGGTTAACAAATAGCGGTGTAATTGAATACTTCTCAGCGGTAGTAAGTAACAAACTCTTGATATATATATATACAACATGTATGAATCTCAAACACATGATGCTGAACAAAAAAAGCCACATATAAAAATGTACACATTGTGGGTGCCTGGGTGGCTCAGTCAGTTTAGCAACTGCCTTGGGCTTGGGTGGTGATCCCAGCATCCTAGGAATGAGTCCTGTTTTGGGCTCCGTGCTCCTGCCTTTCTCTCTCTCTATCTCTCATGAATGAATAAATAAAATCTTTTTTTTTTTTAAGTACACATTGTGTTATTCTACTTATAGGAAATTTTGAAAACAAGAAGAAACTAATCTTGATTGCTACAAAGCAGATCTATGGTTGCTTGGAGCCAGAGCAGTAGAGAGCCTGACTGCAAAGGGGCATATGATACATTTTTGAAATGATAAAAATGTTCTATGTATTGATTATGATAATGATTACATGAGTGTATAGATTGTCAAAACTCATCAAACTGCATACATAAAGTAGGTTCATTTTTATTATATGTAAATTATACCTCAATAAAGTTTATTTCAATTTCAAAAAAATAAAGTGAAAGCAAAATATATACAGGTTCAGATCAACAAATACAGAGAATCATCACCACCAGACTCATACTACAAAAAATGCTAAGGAAAAGTTCTTCAGACTAAAGGAAAATGACACCAAATAACCTACAGGAAGGCAAGAAGATCACCAGAAATTATAAATACGTGGGTGTGGTAGGCAGAATAATGTCCCATCAAAGATCTCCCTGGCTTAATCTCCAGAAATGTGAATATAATGGGTTACTTGGCAAAGCAGAATTAAGGTTGCTAGTCAGGTGACCTGGAGATGGAGAGATCATCCTGGATTATTTGGTTCAAAGAAATCAGAAGTATCCTCTGACCTCCAAAGCTATGAGGTATTCTGTTTGCATTGGTAACAAATTTCTACCAATTTAATTGGTAGTAATTTGTTACAGCAGCCACAGGAAACTAATATTGTCATATAAAAGTCTGGCTTAAATTTGTTTTCTTCTTCTTTTCTGGGAAATTAAAAAGAAAATAAATTTCTTTCTTCTCTTTGTCTCTTTAACATGTGTATTACATGGTAAAATAAACACTATCACCCATATTCTGGAGTTAATAACACATGTAGATGTAGTACATCTACAGCTCAAAAGACTGGGCCAAACCAGGGAAATGGAACCACACTGCTGAAAGATTTCTGTGTTTTATGTAAAGTAGTACAATGCTTACTCTATCAATCGGTACGGGAGGGGTGTTAAAATCTCAAATAGGGGGGCACCTGCCTGGCTTAGTCAAAGGAGCATGTGACCTTGACCTCACGGTCACAAGTTTGAGCCCCCGTTGGAGGTAGAAATTACTTAAAAATAGATAACTTAAAAAATAATCTCCAAAGAGGATTGTGAATTTGGTTTTTCTCCTTTTAGTTCTACCAACTTTGTTCTTCATATAATTTGAAAGCTCTTTCTTTAGGTGCATGCATAGTTTACATGCATGTACCTTTCATCATTATAAGATGTCTCTCTTTTCCTCTGGTAATTCTCCGTGTCTTAAAGTTTATTTTGCCTGATACTAATTTCCAAGATTCCTTGGATCAGCATGTTTGCATGGTGTATTTTTTCCTGAAGTTTAACTTTCAACTTATTTGTACCTTTGTATTTAAAATGCATTGCTTGGGGCATCTGGGTGGCTCAGTCAGTTAAGTGTCTGACTTCAGCTCAGGTCAAGATCTCTGGTTGTGAGATCAAGCCTCATGTTGGGCTCCCTGCTCAGCAGGGTTTCTGCTTCCCCTCTCCTCCTTCCTCTGCCCCTCCCCCTGCTCATCCTCTCTGGTTCTCTCTCGATTTCAAATGAATAAATAAAATCTTTTAAAAAATAAAATGCATTTCTTGGGACACCTGGGTGGCTCAGTCAGTTAAGCAACGGACTCTTGATTTCAGCTCAGGTCAGGATCTCGGGGCCCTGGGATCGATCCCCAAGTCTGGCTCCACATTGAGCAGGGAGTCTGTTTTTCTCCCTGTCTCCCTCAGCCCCTCTCCCTGAATGCATACACAAGTCCCCACCACCACAATAAATTAAGTAAAAAAAAAAAATTATAAATAAATAAATAAATATGCATCTCTTATAAACAGCATATAACTGGGTTTGCTTTTTTTTTTAAAGATTTTATTTATTTATTTGACAGAGAGAAATCACAAGTAGGCAGAGAGGCAGGCAGAGAGAGAGAGGGAAGCAGGCTCCCCGCTGAGGAAAGCCCAATGTAGGGCTCGATCCCAGGACCCTGAGATCAGGACCTGAGCCAAAGGCAGAGGCTCAACCCCCTGAGCCACCCAGGCGCCCCCTGGGTTTGCTTTTTAATTCAGACTGACAGTCTTTGTTTTTTAATTGCAATGCTTAGTCCACTTACATTTTTTTTAGTCCACTTACATGTGTGTATGTATGTATGTATTTACTTTTAAAGATTTATTTATTCATTTGGGAGAGAGAGAGTGTGTGCACATGAGTCGGAGGGAGGGGCAGAGGGAGAAGGAGAGAGAGAATCCTCAAGCTGACTTCCCGCTGAGTGCTGAGCATGGAGCAGACAAAAATTCAGCAAGGATATACTAAACCAACACTATCAAATACTTTGACCTAATTAACATTTGCATAACATCATACACAACAACTGCAAAGTGCACATTCATTTCAAAGGGATATGGAACATTCACTCAGGTCATTTTCTGGACCATAAAAATAAATCTTAATAAATTTTTAAAAAATAGATATCACACAGAATGTATTTTCTGCATTTAAACTTGAAATCAATAACAAGCTCTCTAAAAAGCCCCAAATACCTGGTAAGCAATATTCTTCCAATTAACTCATAGGCCAAAAAAGAAGTAGCAAAGGAAATCATAAAACATTTTTAACTGTATGATAATAATAAAATATATTTTAAAATGTTGAGATGGGGGCACCTGGGTAGGTCAGTCAGTTAAGCATCCGACTCTTGATTTCTGCTCAGGTAATGACCTCAAGGTTGTGGGATTGAGCCCTGATTCAGCCTCTGTGCTGGGAGTGGAGCCTTGCTTAAGATTCTCTCTCTCCCTCTGCCCCTTCTGCTTGCTCGCTCTCTCCAAAAAAACATATGACACATAGGCAAATCAGTGCTTAGAGAGAAATGTATAGCTTATATTAGTAAGGAGAGGCTTAAAAATCAATGATTTTAGGGGTTCCTGTGTGGCTCAGGGGGTTAAGCCTCTGCCTTTAGCTCAGGTCATGATCTCAGAGTCCTGGGATAGAGCCCCAAATCAGGCTCTCTGCTCAGCGGGGAGCCTGCTACCCCCCCCACCTACTTGTGATCTTCCTCTCTGTCAAAAAAAAAGAAAGTGATTTTAAGTTTCCACCTAAGAAACTAGAGAAAGATGAGCAAATTAAACCCAAAATAGAATAGAGGAAATAAAGATTAAAGTTCAAGGACATACAAAATGAACAACAGAGAAAATTAACAAAGCCAAAATTTGGTTCTTTAAAAAATATTAATAAAGTGGGCAAACTCCTAGGAGGATTGATCAAGAAGAAGCACAAATTATTTACAACAGGAATGAAAAAGAGGATGTGACGACAGATATTATAGATATCAAAGGATAAAAGGGAGAGGATCCTGGGACAATGATGACAATGTTGGCAGTGTAGTTCTATGTCTACAGATCCCCACATAAAAACTTATGCCGTGACTGGAGAGTAAAATTACAAAGAAAAAAAACAGGAAAACATTTATAACAAAATTTGGTGACAAAGGCATCTCCACAACCCCCAAATACAAGCAAGTAGGAACGAACCACCAACAGCCACCAGACCTGCACAGGATCAGGATCTGTGCAGGAGAAAGAAGGAAACAGAGTAAGATCAGGAGAACTCAAAAAAGCCTACAGAGAGTCACTGGAATCAAGACAGGCCAACTGAGAACAGTAAATGAAACTAGGAAGGATCTGCGGCCTAAAATAGCAGATGAGCGCCAAGGGCCTGCAGTGAGAAAGAAGGTCAAAGGCACTGGGGCAGATCTGGGTCCTATGAACTGTCAAACTGACCCACCAAGGCTTCCTTCTGGTACCATGGCCCACACTGAGGAGAAGTTGCTTGGAGTGGAATCAAAATGTAGTAGGGTGGGGACAACACAGAGGAAGGAAAGGAATAAGGCGACCAGCCTAGCGGAGGGAAAGAGAACCAGGATATCCCAGAAAGCAAGCCAGACAAAGTAACAGAAGAGGGAGCTCTGTGATGTGATATAAGTTTTTCTGAACCCCACCTCATTTTTTAATTTCAGGAAAACTAATTTCATAGAAAATGAACAATAGAAAAGTATCGGGGCGCCTGGGTGGCTCAGTGGGTTAAAGCCTCTGCCTCCGGCTCGGGTCATGATCCCAGGGTCCTGGGATCGAGCCCTGCATCGGGCTCTCTGCTCAGCGGGGAGCCTGCTTCCTCCTCTCTCTCTGCCTGCCTCTCTGCCTACTTGTGATCTCTGTCTGTCAAATAAATAAATAAATAAATAAAATCTTTAAAAAAAAAAATAGAAAAGTATCAAGGCCAAATCCCATAGAAAGTTATAAAAGCTCCGTAAAAGTCACATTACTACTGATAATGAAGCACACCAGAAAAGCATACCACAAAACTGCTAACTTCTCTTTCAAAATAAGCCAAAAGACACTAAGAACACAATATGATACATGCAAGGACAACATAAGTCAGAATTAGAAGAATTCAGATGTGATGCAACAGTACTCAGGACGGAATGAGAAACGAAAGAAAAAAATAATTTTAAAGTGAAGACTAAACTAGAAAGTATACAAGAACAGTGAACATGAGAGATGATGCCTTAGAAGATGGAAAAGAGGAGATGTTTAAAAATAAAAAATATGAAGAGATAAAGAGTTGGACACTGACAAATAATAAAAACAGGCAAAAAGATTAAAAAATTAGATATATGAGTCCCAGAAGAAAACCAGAGCAAAGGAACAGAATATTAAAACTATTCAAGAAAGTTTTCTAAAGTTTCCTAAAATAAAGAAAAACTCAAAAAGCTGAGAATGTGGTCCCAACATGACCAGCAAAAAGACATTCTAGTAAAACAATGTTTATTTCATTTTAAAGATTTTGTTTTTAAGTTATCTCTACACCCAACGTGGGGCTTGAACTCACAACCCTGAGACCAAGAGTTGTATGCTCCATCTACTGAGCCCGCCAGGTGCCCCTAAAATGACTGAACTTTAAAGAAAATGAAAAAATCTTTCGGGGATCTGAACACACACACATACACACACACACAGGAAAAAGTAAATCATCATTAGGCTTTAATAGAAACACTGTATGCCAGAAGAAAATGAAGTAACATTTAAGAGACCCAAGAAAGGAAAGTGTGAACCTAGCAAAACAAAACAGACTTTGTAAGCATAAAGGGCACAAACTTATCAACATGCAAGATCTCAGAGAACACTGTTGCCAAGTACCCTTCCTGGGGAATCTACTAGAAAATCAGCTCCGACAACCAAAGTGAGTAGAGATTTTTTTTTTTAAGATTTTATTTATTTATTTGACAGAGAGATCACAAGTAGGCAGAGAGGCAGGCTGACAGAGGGGAAGCAGGCTTCCTGCTGAACAGAAAGCCTGATGCAGGGCTCAATCCCAGGACACTGAGATCATGACCCGAGCTGAAGGCAGAGGCTTAACCCACTGAGCCACCCAGGCGCCCCAGAGAGCTATATTATATAATGATTATATTCCCTGACAATGATTTACTACAAAGGTTTTTAATGAGGTAGAGAATGTGAAATGCATTTGTAAAATACTTTCTTCATGTTTTCAGTACTCATACTGGTGGTGGTATTAATATGGTTATTCTGAGAGAGCTTTGTGGATGAGATCAAAGAAATGAGTAATTATGGAGTATTCTAATTCTATTATCACCTGTGTCCTTGAAAACCAGGATTCTTGGTACAGAAAAAAGGAGCTAGACAAGAGACTGAGAAAAAGCTCTTTAATCTTGAATTTGAATTGAAAGTATAAATATGGGGGCACCTGGGTGGCTCAGTGGGTTGGGCCTCTGCCTTCGGCTCAGGTCATGATCTCAGGGTCCTGGGATCGAGCCCCGCATTGGGCTCTCTGTTCAGCAGGGAGTCTGCTTCCTCCTCTCTCTCTGCCTGCCTCTCTGCCTACTTGTGATCTCTCTCTCTGTCAAATAAATAAATAAAATCTTAAAAAATATATATTAAAAAAAGAAAGTATAAATATGTACTTAAGAGGTATTTTACTATGTGTGTGTGTGTGTGTGTGTTTATACATAATACAGTTGACCTTTGAAAAATGGGTTTGAACTGTGCAGGTCCACTCATACATGGATTTTGTTTTTCTAAAAATACAGTATAGTATTGTAAATGTATTTTCCTTGTGATTTTCTTAATAACATTTTCTTTCCTCTAGCTTATTTTATTGTTAGAAAGAAATATATAATACATATAACACAAAATATGTGTTAATCGACTATTTCCTGTAATCAGTAAGGCTTCCAGTCAACATTAGGCTATTAGTGGTTAAGTTCTTGTGGAGTCAAAAGTTCCATGCAGGGGCACCTGGGTGGCTCAGTGGGTTAAAGCCTCTGCCTTCGGCTCAGGTCGTGATCCCAGGGTCCTGAGATCGAGCCCCGAATCGGGCTCTCTGCTCAGCAGGGAGCCTGCTTCCTCCTCTCTCTCTCTTGCCTGCTTCTCTGCATACTTGTGATCTCTGTCTGTCAAATAAATAAATTAAAATCTTAAAAAAAAAAGAAAAAGTTCCATGCAGATTTTCAAAAGGGCACGGGTCAGTGCCCCTAACCTATGGCATTGTTCAAGGGTCAACTGTACTATTTTGTGTACTTTTGTCTATGGTTGAAATTTTATATAAAACGAAACAACTGCAAGTGATTAAAAGCCATTAAATACATTAAAAACTAAAAATTCACAATAATAATTTAAAGAGAGAGCAGAGCAAAACAAAATTGTCGAACACCAAGTTGCCAGGGCATCAATTTACTACTTTAAAAGTGATAAATAAGGAAAGAGAGTTGAGCATTCATCTTGCTATTCTGATATAAACTTTATTTTAGGGTAACCTAATAGTCCTAGAGGATGTGAAAAAGCTTTTCTGTATTGAAAGAGCTACTAAAAGAGGGCATAATAGCATTAGAAAAGTCATCATTTTGTAATCTCTAGTGAAATAGCCAATTTATAAAGTGGACTTTAATGGATTTAAAACAATCTGGCAAAAAGTTGACAGGAAGCTTAGGATGCAGAATCAGGCTATCACAACCTGAAAAATGGAAGGAGCCTGGGACCTGAAACGGACAGTGGAAGAGAAAGAGCCGAAGCATCACACCTGTGATCCCCTGCAAGTGAAAAATAAATCTTTATTGTGTGGAATCACTGACATATGAGGCAACTCATTAGGAAAGTTAGCTTATTGTAAAAGAATACCATTTATATATATTAAAACACCTAAGTACACAGTTATATATACATATTTAAAGATACAAACATATCCAAACACATACTAAAATATTAGAGGGGATGCCTAGGTCAGGGAGAGGAATGAGAAGAGGGGTCAAGGATCAAAAGAAGAAAATAAAGCAATAAAGCAGCTAGTATCAACTGAGAATGAGAGTACATCATGCTCTAAGGAGAACTTATGAAGGAATAAAAATGATAATTTTGGGGCGCCTGGGTGGCTCAGTGGGTTGAGGCCTCTGCCTTCGGCTCAGGTCTGATCCCGGGGTCCTGGGAACGAGCCCCGTATCGGGCTCTCTGCTTAGCGGGGAGCCTGCTTCCTCCTCTCTCTCTGCTTGCCTCTCTGCCTACTTGTGATTTCTCTCTGTCAAATAAATAAATAAAATCTTTCAAAAAAAATGATAATTTTAAAAGGTGACAAGGAGAAGCACCTGGGTGGCTCAGTTGGTTAAGCATCTGCCTTTGGCTCAGGTCATGGACCCTGGGATCGAGCCCCACATCAGGCTCTCTGCTCAGTGAGGAGCCTGCTTCTCCCTTTCCCTCTGCCTGCCACTCTCCCTGCTTGTGCTCTGTCAAATAAATAAAATAAAATCTTGGAAAAAATTCAAATTAAAAGGTGACAACGAATCTACCCTTCCCAGAGACAGCCCAGGCTAGTGTGCTGGTAATGATCTTCTGCCTTGAACACAAAATGGTTCTAGAGAGGAGGCAGTACTGAAGACAGAACCTGCTGGAACCCTCTACCATGTTCACCGGGAAAGTGTCAAGCCCGAAAATTCCCAAGCTGGGAATTTCTCCCTTCAGCTTCAGCTCTCCCTGGTGGTGATGATGCATTCTCCAGACACGGGAGCCTGGACCTTGGCCATCACCTTCCCACCACCCTTCACTCCAGGCCTAGGGAGGCTAGACAAAACATAGGGGCTTATTCTGGGCCTGGGTGCTTCCATCCGCCTACCCTCCATCTCTGTCTTTGGTAGGCTGAATAATGGCCCTTCCTCCAAAGACATTCATGTTCTAATCCTCAAAGCCTGTGAATATTTCACCTTTTATGACAAAAGGGACATAGAATACAAGGTTACATTAAGGATCTTGACATGGGGAGAGGATCTTAGATCATCCCAGTGGGCCCAATAAAATCCCAAGCGGATGTAATCACAACATAATCCTCGTAAGAGAAAGGAGAATTAGAAAGAGATGAAAGATTAGAAGCAGAGGTCAGAGAGGAGAGAAGATGCTATCTGCTGCCTTGAAGATGGAGGAAGTGGCCATGAATCAAGGAATGAAAGCAGCTTCTAGAAGCTGGAAGAGGCAAAGAAATGGATTCTCCCATAGAGTCTCCAAGAGGAATACAGACAGGTCAACACCTTGACTTTAATTGAGCTCAGTGAAACTGATTTGGGACTCCTGACCTCCACAACTGGAAGATACTAAATTTGTGTTCTTTTAAGCCAAGAAGTTTGTGGTCATTCATTACAGCAGCAGCAGCAGCAGCAGGAAGCTAGTACATTGGTCCTGCTGCTGGGCAGGGTAGCCTGTTCTAGAGGAGTGACGTCTGTGACACTGAGAAGAGGGGAATCAGAGAAGACTTTTTGGAAGCCCAAGCAGCCAGACTGACCCAGGTTCATATTACAGTTGTTTTATTACCTATCTGACCTTGAGCAAATGTCTAAGCAACAATACATTGTTAATAATCCATTATTTATAGGGTTGCTAAGAATTAAATAGAATGTTTTAAATTACCTACTACTACCTAATTACCCACTTTTTAACAAAATAAGTCATACCTCCTTGTGGGTTTACACACATTCATTCTTCCATGCGTTCAGGAGGTGTCACTGAGCATCCAGTAGGGCCTGGCCCCGTGCACACAGTGACTTGTGTGCTACAAGCCCCTAGCATTTCTCACCCGAGCTGCCACTGAGCTTCCAGTCTGTCCAGTGCTCAACCTTACCATCCCATCCTAAATGTGGGCCCTTACCCTTGCCCATTCCCGTGGTCGCATATCTCCTTGATGGTCCGTCATTCTGTCAGCCCCACCCTTTACCCTCCTAGGCACTGTTTCTGCAGCTGCCACAAGTGGTCTCATCTCTGCCTTTACCCAGTTGTGCCTATCCAACTGTGCTGTATTCCCTTGACCTGTGGAGCTCCCCAACTCCACAGGACCCATATGGATCTCCTCATCTCAAAGCTCCCCATCCCCACCCCACTTCTAACTTCCAAGTCGGAAATGCTGAGCTCTCTGCCACCATCATATCTGGGCCTACTGGCCCTCCCTGGAAAAATAGTTGGTCTGGGATAATTTTTCTTCTATCTGCTGTCCAGATTCACAAACCCTTTACCCAATCTAGGGCCAAGGTTCTCTTTCCTGAGAGCCTTTGGCTCTTTCTCCCAACACTAAGCTGCCTCTCTAGGGTGGGGTTAAGAACCCAAATATTGGGGCGCCTGGGTGGCTCAGTGGGTTAAGCCGCTGCCTTCGGCTCAGGTCATGATCTCGGAGTCCTGGGATCGAGCCCCGCATCGGGCTCTCTGCTCTCTCGGGGAGCCTGCTTCCTCCTCTCTCTCTGCCTGCCTCTCTGCCTGCTTGTGATCTCTCTGTCAAAAAAAAAAAAAAAAAAAAAAAAAAGAACCCAAATATTGAACCAGAAAAATTGCTTTTGGTCCTTCGGGCTTGAGTGGTGTTGACTGGGTGGGGTGAGGCAACAATCAGTCTGGCCAAGTGGCACTGTGGATCTGGGTTCTCTAACCCAGGCCATTGCCATGGATCTACAGCAGGTGACACTGGGGAAATCTCTGCCCTCTCTAGGCCCGTCTCTCCAGCCTGTTAGTGCACTGAGAAGCTGGTCTTCTTTAAGGCTCTATGCATCTACTCCTGGCAATGGTGCATAATGGCCACAAGAGGGCGCGCAACCCCTTCAGCTCGGAAGTTTGCAGCCTAATCAAACAAGCAAGCTTCAAAAGGGATACAAGCCTTCTAAGTGAAAAGGTAGCTTACCCAAGAGCACGCTACAAAATGGCAACAGAGTAGGGACCGAAAAAGGGTATTTGAATTCCCAGCCTGAGGGGAAGTCCGGAGCCCCAAGACCAGGAGAGGTGGTATGGAGAGGGCTGGTAGGTAACAGAGGAGGAGAGGCTAAGAATATATTTCAGAGATTTGGATCACTTTGAGGGGATGGGAGAAGGGAGGGTCTTTAGGGAGAGAGCCATAGGCTGAATGCATTGCCCCAAAACGACTGGAATGGTGCTTGCAGAACAAAACCTGAGGAATTTGGGGGAAGTGGAGATGAACTTAGCTTCTTTCCCTTCCCCAGAATGAAAAGTAAAGAAATTGCAGAAGTTACTCTAGGATCTGGGGGGAGACTCCTCCGTACACGACAGCACAGCAGCTAGGCAAGGATCACCCGACATCCTTCTCTCTCCTTTTTGCTTTTCAATAATTAGTTTCAGGCCCCAGGAAAGATAAGGACCAAAATATGGGCAGTTAGCTGGGGTTTAAAGGGATAATCTCCAAGAATTCATTCTCTGACATCAGGTACAGCCTCCGCCTCAGACCTGTCCCCTCCTGGGCCCCAGGTTGGCAGCTTCTGTGAATTCTTTCTTTGCTGTAATTCACTAGGGCCCTAGGACCCAGGCCCAGAGCCGGTCTCCTGCTCTCTCCTCAGGTCCCAGGAGTCTAGGGCTTGCTCTAAGGGAGGAAGGAAAGCAGCCTTTCTCTGGATCTCTCCCCCTCCCAGGACGTGGGCCCTAGGACCAAAGAGCCTCTGTCTTTCCCTGCCACACCCCCACCATCACCACCACTCATTGTAACCCAGACAAGGGGATTTCTTGTGTCTCAGCCTCTGGCAGGCATCCTTGTGACCAAATGGTGGAAGGTCCGAGGCAGAATGGGGGAAGGGAAATCACAGGATCAGAGAAGACACCTCCCCCTTTTGGAAATTATGATACACCCCCAGAACTCCCAGACTTCAGGTGTCTCCTTCCTCTGATTTCCATCAGCAATAGGGAGAGAAGGGGGTTGGATGGGGGATCATCTGCATATAAAAGGCCTGTGGAAGTGGAAACCTAGAAGGTGTGGAGACACAAAGGCTGAACCTCCTGGCAGACAGATCTGGAGCCAGAATACAAGAATGAGGGCAACCCAGGGACAGGGAAAGACAGGGGGCCAAACAGGGCAGGCCAAATTTTGAGAGCCGTAGGTAGAGGGCCCTGCCTTTCCCTCCCTAAAAGCACAGATACAAGAGTGTCACATCGACAGGGGTATGGCCACAAAGGAAGTGAACCCTCTAGAATAAAATGAGAACACCCCATTTAAAAAGCAAGAATCTGGGGTGCCCGGGTGGCTCAGTCAGTTGAGCATCTGCCTTCGGCTCAGGTCATGATCCTGGGGTCCTGGGATGGAACTCCGTATTGGGCTTCCTGCTCAGTGGGGAGTCTGCTTCTCCCCTCACTTGTGCTCTAACAAATAAATAACATCTTAAAAAAAAAAAAGTAACAATCTTTCTGAAAAGAAACACAAACCTCTGACAGTGAGCTTTCCTACCAGGAAGGGGGAAGGGTATGTTCCCACTTGCAAGAAGTAACGGTATGGAGAATAAATGGTATGGTCTTGCCTAGCAGCAGGGGCTCAGCTGCCCGATACTGGCCTCCCACCCCTGAGAGATGGTACAGAGGAAAGCCTACTCCATCCTGGCAGGAAATGACATCACTCACCAGATAGGAAGGGATGGTTCTACCAACCCCAGAGGCTTCTGGGAGGGCCAATCCATGGAGGGTTGGCCCTGAATGTCCATGTCCCCCGACAGTTCTCCATCTTGGCCAAGAGGGGGGGCCAAGACTCCTAGATGTTGGTTGAGGTAATCGCACCCCCAACTCTTCATCATCAATCTCGTAGGCGTCCTAAATCCCTCAAATCCTTACCTAGTTCCGGGAGGAAGGGGGGGCACGGAGGGGGAGGGGAAGTTACTATCTTACGAAAAGCCACAGGTCAAACATCTAGAGTCAATGTATCTATGGAAATAGCTCTAGGGTCCCAATAATTGAGGGATAAAGGCAAAGCCTCCTCAGGGACCAGAAGGATGATAAGGTCAGATTTCCATGGTAACTGATTTTGATGCAGCCTCTTCCTAGACCCAGAATGAGGGAGAATAAATTTCCAGGGAGACCAGGGCCTAGCAATGAAAGAGCCACAGGAATACAAAAGGGTGGGAGAGTTACTATAAGAAGGTCACGTCATCCTGACACTGCCAGTACCAGTGGGCCTCAAAGCCCAGTTTGGCACTCTCATCCTCTAGTGGCTCAGGAGGTCCACCTTGGAGCCCCTCCCCTGGGGGCTTCCATACAGCCCTCAAATTCCCTAGCCTGCTGGCTGTCAGGTCCACCTCAGTCCTGGCCCTGTCCCCACTGGGCCCTGTCCCCACTGGATATAACCTTTGCCCAGTCTCAGGACGGGGAGCCCCAGGGGGGCCCTGTTCATCCAGCTCGCTGGGGACCACCGTGTCTAAGAAGCTGCCAATGGAGAGACTGTCCAGCCGGTCAGTGGAGCTGGTGTCCGGCAGGCTGTCCCAGCTGCCTCGCCTTGAGTGGTCTGGGCTCCCGCCTGTCAGGCTATATTGGCTGCTGGTGAGGCTGCTGCAGTGGCTGGTCACTGTCCCCCTCTCCTCCAACAGCCAGCGCACAGCCTCGATGCCCTCATTCAAGGTCAACAGCTGCTGCAGGATCTTCACATCGATGGCTCGCAGGTAAGCCTGGGGGAGTGGGAGAAGGAGTCAGTCTGAGGTTCTGAGCCATGGGTTTCCCAAATGTTTCCAGGGGGCCCCGCTTTGTAGTCCAACCAACCATGCTTCAAAGGCAAGAAGCTTGGGAGCAGAAGCATGGCTGGTTTAGAGCATGGGGTCTCAAAGCAGACAAGATTGCTGTTTAAAATCTCAGTTCTGGGGCGCCCCTGCCTGGCTCAGTCAGTGGAGCACGTGACTCTCGATCTAGGGTTGTAAGTTCAAGCCCCATGTTGGGTGCAGAGATTACTTAAAAACAAAATCTTTACCAAAAAAAAAAAAAAAAAAAAAAAAAAAAAATCTCAGTTCTACCACTGACTAGCCAGATGACTGTGGGCAACTTTCTTACATTCCTTGAGCCTTGTTTGTTTGTAAAACAGGGCTAAATTACTCATTTCACAGGATGGCTGTGAGAATTTGGAGATGCTGTTTATTGAGTACTCAACACAGTGCTTGACACAGTCTCAGTAAATGTTTAGTATTGAAATCTGATCCTGCTAAGCTTTGAACTTAGGTAAAGTATTAACTACTGAAACAGTCCAGATTCAAAGAATAGCCTGATAGGGAGCCTGGTGTTAATTACAAAGTAGGGCCAAAGGGAGGCAAAAGCTGGGGAAGAAAGAGGAAGTGAACATGGTCCCCCAGACTCTTCAGGGTGTCTGTAGCCATTGTTCAAAGGGTCAGAAGCCTGCTGGCTGGGGATTCGGGGCTTCTCTCCACCACACACCCGTCTCCCTTCCGTACAGGGAGTAAGTCTGATTTTCCGGGGAATCTCCAGGGTCCCTCCCAGTTCAGATGCCCTAAATATCTTCCCCAACGACAAGTCTGAAACTGTCCCTTTCCTGCTCAAGAGCCTCTCCGGGCTTTGCACTCCTCTTGAAGAAGAAGATCCAAACCCTTCAACAGCTGGGATTCCAAAGCTATCACAATATAGCCCTTGTGCATCTCCCCAGCTTCACCTCTAGCTCACTGACCCGGGAGACTCTGGTCTTGTCACACATGACTTTCCGATTGCGTTTTATTTGGTTTCCTTGTAATCAAAGTAATGGATGCCCATGGATTAAAGAGGCAAACAGTTCTGTGAGAATTATCATGGACGTAATAGGCCTGCACCCTAACCCTAAATCTCGCTTCCCAGAGACAACTATTATTCATTTTTTTAGCTGTTTATTTTGGTACTTACCTTCGAATCTCCAAATAACATGCTACTTAGTGACTTTTAAGTTTTAGGTGTTTTCTGTTGACTTCCCACATGATGGAAGGTTAAGGGTTTAACTCTCATCCTACTACCCACTCCTCTGCCACATAGACACCTTTCCCATCTTCCAGTTTTCCCAACATATGCAATAAAATGAGTTGTTGGGTGATTACCTTATAAGGATTTGGAAATGCCATTCACAGCTAAATTGTACAGTTTACTACGGTTACTTTTCATTCCCTACTTCACATTTTCCTTAGAATAATAATAATAAAAATTTTTAAATGATTTTTTTTTAAGATTGTATTTATTTGTCAGAGAGAGAGTGAGAGCATACACAAGCAGGGGGAGCGATAGGCAGAGAGAGAAGCAGGCTCCCTGCTGAGCAAGGAGCCTAATGCAGGACTCGATCCTGGGACCCTGGGATCATGACCTGAGCTGAAAGCAGACACTTAACCGATTGAGCCACCCAGGTGTCCCAATAATAATTATTAATCCTTAGAATTATGCCTTAGAATAATAGTAAATGATATATAGCGTACCTTATATATTCCATTATTGTTATATTATTATCACTACAATATTACTCCTCTTCTTTTGCTTCATTTCCTACATAGTGATCAATAAGTCATCCCCACACCCTCTCCCAGTTGTCTGAATTTTCCTCTCAAGGCATTTAAACATATCACATTCTAACTATTGCTGGTTCTTAGAGGCAGCTCTTCAGGAGCCCTCTGATTGGCCCCAGTGTGAACCAGTTGCACAACTGTCCCCTAGGGATTCCCCCTTCACTAGCCTCCTGGGCTTCTCCCTAGTTGGATCCCTTGTTTCCTGGGTCCATGTCTTCTTCTTTCTTGGTTTACTCCTTCATTGTGTGTGGGTGCTTTTCCTCCAGTTCCTCCAGTAGCTTCCTGAGAAAGTCTACAGAGGAGGTACATTTGTTGAAGCTTTACACGTTTTAAAATGCTGTTCTTCTCCTCTCACACCACTGACAGTTTCTTGGGTATAGAATTCTAGGTAAAAAATAATTTTTCCTCAGGATTTAAGGCATTGTTCCATTGACTTTTTTTCCCCCAAAGATCTTATTTATTTATTTGACAGAGAGAGAGAGAGATCACAAGTAGGCAGAGAGGCCAGCAGAGAGAGAGAGAGGAGGAAGCAGGCTCCCCTCTGAGCAGAGAGCTCAATTCGGGGCTCGATCCCAGGACCCTGAGATTATAACCTGAGCTGAAAGCAGAGGCTTTAATCCACTGAGCCACCCAGGCGCCCCTGTTCCATTGACTTTTAATTTTCAGTGTCACACTTGGAAAGTCTGATGCCATTATGATTCCTGGTCGTTCATATGGGACCATCTTACTATTCTTTCTGAAAGTTTTCAGGATCTTCTCTTTGGTCCCAGTTCTAAATTAGCCCAATAATTTGCCATGGTGTGTCTATTTTCATCCATTGAATTGGCTACTTGTTGGGCAATTTTAGTTTTTAAAGATTTATTTATTTATTTCAGAGTGGGAGGCAGGAGCAGAGGGAGAGGAGAACGGAAGCAGACTCCCCGCTGATCCTGGACCCTGACACAGGACTGCAGTAGGGAATGGGGGGAGAACATGACCTGAGCTGAAACCAAAAGCTGGATGCTCAACCGACTGAGCCACCCAGGCGCCCCGTATTGGGCCCTTTTATTTTATTTATTTATTTTTTTGTTGTTGTAATTGCTGTTTTATTATTGGGCCCTTTAAAAATTGGAGACACATGTTCCTCAGTTCTGGGAGATTTTCTTTATTTCTTTGGTGATTATTTCTCCTCCACTAATTTTCTACTTTTTTTTTTTTTCCTGGAAATCCTATTATTTGAATAGAGGGTGTCCTGGATGGATCCTTTTTTTTCCCCCCCCCCCTTCCATCTTTTTCTATATTTGTTCTAGTTTCTGAAGTATTTCAACATATTCAATGCTTCTGTTGAGTTTTTTATATTTTCCTATCATGATTTATTTCTAAGTTGTTCTAGTTCTCTGAATGTTTTCCTTTTAAAATAAAAAATTTTTAAAAAGATTTATTTATTTGAGAGAGTGAGAGAGTTCAGGCACGAGAGAGCAGGGTGGGGTGGGGGAAGGGCAGAGGGAGAAAGAGAATCCCCAGCAGACTCCACATGGAGCTCAGTCCCACAACCCTGAGATCATGACCTGAGCCGAAATCAAGAGTCAGATGCTTAATGGACTGAGCTACCCAGGCGCCCCTGAACACTTTCCTTTTTATAGCTTCCTGCCGTGCTGCAATAGTACCTCTTATCTTTTTAAGGATATAATTAATGTTTTTTTAATAAGTTCTCATCTCCCGGTATTATCTCCATCTCATTCTAGGTGTTTTTTCTGTTCGTTTATGTCTAAATAGTCGGAGGGTCTCATCAGATGTCTTACAGTCTCTAGCAGCTACTTATACTTCAGAGTTGTCTCTAAAAAGCTGATTGCAAATTTTACATACGTACGTGAGGCTTGCCAACTCTGAGCCTCACTTGGAATTATCTGGCTGGGTTATTTGGGTTAGCCCTGAAGTCAGTATCTCTAGTATTTTTCCCTTGGGTTCACCATGTTCATCCATCTCAAGAATATAATGCAAGCAAAGCTGCTAAGTAAGGGGAAAGGCTGGAAGGGTATTTAATAACATTTAGTACATTTTTACTTAATCCCTCTTTTTAAAAAAGATTTATTTATTTATTTGAGAGGGAGAGATAGAGTGTGCATGCAAGGGAATGGGACTGGGGGGGTTAAGTGGGGGGTGGAGGTGGGGGAGAGGCAGAGGGAGAGGGAAAGAATCTCAAGCAGACTCCCCACTGAGCATGGAGCCCCACTGTGGGGCTTGATTTCACCATCCTGTGATCATGACCTGAGCTGGAATCAAGAGTTGGATGCTTAACAACTTGAGCCACCCAGGCACCCCTACCTAATCCCTCTTGCTCTCAACTTGTTGTCTCTAATCTAGAGACATTTGGTTCGAGTTTTTAAAAAATATATAACAATTGGGGTGTCTGGGTGGCTCAGTCAGTTAGGCAGCTGCTGTCGGCCCAGGTCATGATCTCGGGGTCCTGGGATCGGGCCCCACATTGGGCTCTCCGCTCAGTCAGCAGCGAGTCTGTTTCTTTCTCTCCCTCTGTGAACTCTCTCACTTTCTCTCAAGTAAGTAAATTAAAATCTTAAGGACATAACTGTCTTACAAGTAGAATGATAAATCAGAATATGACTAAGTATTTGTACATTGAGAAAAATACAGGCACTGGAATTAAATAGACCTGGATTCAAATTCCAGTTATGCCATTAACAAACCACAGGGAATTAGAATTTTTTTCCCCTTTAAACCTCATTTCTTCATTGTAAAATGAGGATACTATCTCATTTAGAGGTTTATATCAAAAAATGGAAGGAACATGGGGCGCCTGGGTGGCTCAGTGGGTTAAAGCCTCTGCCTTCAGCTCAGGTCATGATCCCAGGATCCTGGGATAGAGCCGCACATGGGGCTCTCTGCTCAGCAGGGAGCCTGCTTCCTTCCTCTCTCTCTCTCTCTCTCTCTCTCTCTCTGCCTGCCTCTCTGCTTACTGGTGATCTCTGTCTGTCAAAAGAAAAGAAAATAAAATCTTTAAAAGAAAAATGGAAGGAACATATTAACCCGCACAGGATAGTGCTTGGCAGGTATCAGTTTGTGAACGGTAGCTACGTGGCTTTAGATGTTACTATGGTCAACTTATTCACCATGGCATAAGCACAGAACAAAATTCTGTACCTGAAATTATTTGTGATTTTGGAATAATATCACAACTCTAATTCAATTAAGCAAATGAGTATTTGGCACCTGGGTTGTCTAATAATAACAAAGATCATGAAGAAACTGTCCCTGCTTGACAGAAACTTGCAGTTTCAATAAGGAGATATGGACATAAATAACTGAAATACTACAGGCTACGCAGATTATTAATGACATGCAATAAAAGATGATCTTCAATTATTTTGTACTGGGGAAATTTTTTTTTTTTTTTTTTAATTTGAGAGAGAGAGAGACAGCAGAGGGAAGGGCAGAGGGAGAAGCAGACTCCCACTTAGCAGGGAGCCTGACATGGGGCTTGATCCCAGGACCCTCGGTCATGACCTGAGCTGAAGGTAGACTCTTTAACCAACTGAGCCACTCAGGTGCCCCTAAGTTTTGTTTTTTCTTTTAAATATTTTATCCATCCATTTGACAGAGAGAGAGAGAGACAGTGAAAGAAGGAACACAAGCAGGGAGAGTGGGAGAGGGAGAAGCAGGTTCCCCACTGAACAGGAAGCCTGATACAGGGCTCGATCCCAGAACCCTGATATCATAACCCAAGCCGAAGGCAGATGCTTAACGACTGAGCCACCCAGGAACCCCAGGGAATAAATTAACAGTGAAACCAACAGTCCTAGTCCATAACCAAACTAAATGTATTAAACAAAACTTCTCATACTAAAAATGCTTCTCCTGCTATATTGTCTCCTTCCTTTCTTCCCCTTCTTCCATTCCCTCTGTACTATTTTTTTCCGAAACTTATATCCCTAATCTTCTGTTCGGATAAAGAAGTGGCTGGCACTTGGTTGGCCAGTTAGGGAGGGGATCTTAGAGTACAATTCGTAAACAGACATTCACAAACTCTTTTGTTTTTAGCTTCACTTGTGCCCCCCAATTCCCTAAACACTGGGTTTTCCCAACTCCTTGAAAGCTTTGAGTCTCTGCAGTGCAAATCATGTTGCTTTTTCAGCTTTCCTCGCTGCTGGTTTGGAATTCAGCTTTTTTCAGGTCCTCTAAGTTACCACACTTCCTTCTGCTTTTCAGCTTCCAAAATTTTGTTCCTATCATCTTCTCTCCTACGTTTGTCATCATAATAGTTTCATGGCTTTTATTTTATTTTTTTTTAAAGATTTTATTTATTTATTTGACAGAGAGAGATCACAAGTAGATGGAGAGGCAGGCAGAGAGAGAGAGAGAGGGAAGCAGGATCTCTGCCGAGCAGAGAACCCGATGCGGGACTCGATCCCAGGACCCCGAGATCATGACCTGAGCCGAAGGCAGCGGCTTAACCCACTGAGCCACCCAGGCGCCCCTAGTTTCATGGCTTTTAAAATAATCCTTCTACTGGCTTTCTAGTGACATTTCAGAAGGAAATGGAGGTAAATGCATGTGTTCAATCCGCCATCTTGAATTAGAATTCCCGCTGACTTTATTCATCCTTCAAGCCCCAGCCTCAAATGCCATTCCTCCTCTAGGAAGTCTTCCCTGCTCTTCCTTAAGACAGAATTAATCCATTCAGTTATGACACAATATTTAGTGAGTCTTTTTATAGGCATCACATTGTGTTCAAGGAAGAAAAGACACCGTTTCTTAACCTCAGAGAGTTCACAGTTTATGGGTAGGATAAGACAATGATATAGGCACTTAAGACTCAGCATGGCAAATGCTAGGGGAAACAAATGCTATCCAGAGGGCCATGGCTATCTAGAAGGCAATGACCCAATCAAAGCAGGTAAGAAAATGCTTCCTACAATAAGGCACATGAGCTGAGACATAAAGGTTGAATAGGACTTCATCAAGTAAACAGTGGAGAGAGGCATTCCAACTAGAGGACTCAGTATGTGTCCCCTCCAATTCAAAGTGGCCTTTCCATGAGTGCCCGGCTGGCTGAGTTGATAGAGCATATGACTCTTGATCTAGGGACTGTAGATTCGAGCCCCACATTGGGTGTAGAGATTACTTAAAAATAAAATCTTTTTTTTTTTTAAGATTTTATTTATTTATTTGACAGAGAGAGAGCTCATGTAGGCAGACAGAGAGGGGCAGGCAGACTTCCTGCTGAGCAGGGAGCCTGAAGCAGGCTCGATCCCTAGACCCTGAGATCATGACCCAAGCCAAAGGCGGGCGCTTAACCAACTGAGCCCCCAAAAATAAAATCTTTAAAAAAAGAAGGAGGAGGAGGAGTCGTCTCTCCAGAGTACAAATCTGACCACGTCACTCTTTAATGAAGACTCTTCCAAGAAGCCCACCCTGGGTTCTAATAACACTTATCATCCTGTACCAGAGTTATTAGTCTGTCTCCCTCCTTCCTGTGAACTCAGCTTGTGAGCTCCCTGAGAGCAGTCCTACACAGTTCATTGGTGGCACTTAGCCTCATACTGTATAGGTCAGATTCGGCTTTGTGATTTTCTTGCCTTTACTATCCTTGGCCCCTCTGGTGGTCTCCAGGATTCATCTGGTTGAGTTTTACTGTGTTGCTGGGAAATGAATCTGAGAACTAGATTCTATAGTCCTGTGACAGTGGGATTCCCTGACTGTGACAGCAACACTTCCCAGAATAGAAAAAAAGCAAGGCTTTCTTGCCAGAAAAAGAAACACTCATTCCATACCGCCTCTTTGAAAACAGAAAGGGGATAAATCCTCAGGAGAGATGCAGCCTCAAAGACCACTCCAACCCAGTTCTCTTCTCAGGGGGATTCAAGTCCCCCACTAACCCTCTTAACAAAGACACATCAGACTCTGCCCAGCCCTGGGGTCACAAGTGTGGCCTCCTCCTTGCTCAATCCCAATCAGGCCCTGGGGTAAAGCCCGGAGATCCCAGGCTCAGCTCCCTGGCCGTGGATTGAGATTCTTAGACAACTGTTACTAGAACTATCTGATCCCATAAGCCCCTGTCCCCTCATCCTCAAAGAGGCAGAAAAACTGAGGCCAACAGAAAGTCAGGGCTCTGCTCAAGATCTCAAATGATTCAGGAGCTGGGCCAGAACTTGAACCCATGACTTCCCCCTTCTTGCCTAAAGCTTTTTTTTTTAAGCCAGCTCTGTGGGGGTGGGTTGTCTGCAGCAACAAGTTTTTTGGGGTAGGAGGATTAAGTAGGGAAGGTTTCCATTGTTTCCCCTTCCCACAAATCCCACAGTCTGCCTGGTTCACTCAACCTGTGAGAGGGGGAGGGAACCAAGAGGAAAAGAGCCTAGAGGCAGGAATATCCTTGGCTTTAAGAGCGGGCCTGTCCCCCGGCCCTGCAGGATTGCTGGGAGAGGGACAGTTGAAGGACTGTGCTTAGAGAGCTCTGACCTGTTCTGCCACTAGTGGCTTCAAGGGAAACCCTCTGCCCAGCCCTGCCGCTCCCCCACAGTGGGCAGGGCTGAGTACACAAAGACATCAATGACATCTTGGTCAAGGAAGGAGAAAGGAATCGGGGTAAGGAGCGCTTCCCTGTTCTGGCCCCCAGTAGGTTCCCTCCTGTGTGCCTTTAATGGGCAGCTCAGGGTCCCAGACCAGGCTAGGTCAAGAACGCAGAGACCTAATCAGAAGTTAAATGAATGTACGCCCTTAAAGTTTACAAACAGCTAATCACCACCAAAGGCAAAAGAGTTAGAGCCAGAGAAAAGGCATGGCTTCTCCACTGGCTCCCTGTGTGAGCCCAACTGAACCCCTTTAACACCTGCAAGCATACTTCATCTACAGGATGGGGAAAAGATGACCGCTTTTCTCACTTCAGTGGCATAAAATGTCTTTAAAGCGCCTGGCACGAAGCAGATCTCAATGGTAAAAATGTAAAGTGCAGGAAGATCATGTGAGTTCAAAGCCTGGCTCTGCTTTTTACTTTTTTGTATGACCTTGGGCAGTTACTTAATCTCTTTGTGCCTCAGTTTCTTTATCTATAAAATATCATTTGCTAATAGGGTTACTGTGAGGATTAAGTGAGTATTTTGTAAAGTGCTTAGCATGATGCCTGGCACCACTCTGTACAAAGAAGCGAAGCAAGCCCCTCCCTTAGGTGGGCAGTCACAGCCCTGCTCTGAAGAATCTGGCATTCACCTCCAACCTTCAGGGCCGAGTGCACACACGGCATTTAAGTTCTTCCCCCATGGAGCCTTCCCTGATTGCTCTGCCCAGAAGGCTCTCCTCCCTGCCTAAGAGCCCCCATGCCCTCCTTCTCTGTTCTCTCACAGCCTAGCTAGGCAGATGGTGGGCTCAGAAAGACCTATTAGCTGACACACTCACTGTGGCCTCCTGGATCTGAGCCAGAGGATTCTTCAGTTCCCCAGAACTGGCTGCAAATTGGTGGCAGGTGTAAATTACCCCCCTCACCGGAACCAGGGCCTTGGGGAGCCTGGACAGCCCCAAATGCCCTTCTGGCTCTGAATCTAGACCAGCAGCAACAGGGGAGGGGGAGGGTGCCTATTTCCTTCTCTTCTCCCCAAGAAGGTACAGATGAGATGCAAAAATCCTGTATACCTGGGGGGTTATACCAGGAGGTGATGGAGCCAATAGCCATGGCGCTGCTACTCTGACCACCCAGGTTCTAGGGACTTCCAAGTACTTTATGTGGGGATTGGGGGAGTTGGGGAAAGGGAGGATGTTTTGGGTAGCCCTAGATTAGGGGGTTTTCACCCTGATCTCTTCTGTGCTGAATCCTATCATGAATACCCAGGTCTCAGACTAGCAAACCCTGGGCCCAGTGTGCAGTAGAAGAAACTGAGGGCCCTAT
The DNA here is from genome assembly GCF_902655055.1 of Lutra lutra. Classification (NCBI taxonomy): domain Eukaryota; kingdom Metazoa; phylum Chordata; class Mammalia; order Carnivora; family Mustelidae; genus Lutra; species Lutra lutra. Next base: position 161,243,605 of record NC_062281.1, read on the forward strand.
AATGGTGGGCAGGGCATAGATGGGGGGGCAGGAGGAGGGGGCAGATTTGTGCTGTGCTAGGTTCTCAGTGCTTCTCAGCCTCACCTCTCCCCTCCCGATTATCTGGCAGGAAAAACTTCCAAGAGCTAGTGCCTCCCACCTCAAGTCTTCAGGACCCACTCACCCTTGGAGGGGCAATTAATGGACCCCAGGGTTTAAGGATTGATCTGGGAGGAATCCTGAGGAGTTAGGTAGGGAGTTCTAATTCGCTCGTCTCCAGTCCAACTCTGGAGGCATAAGTCTGTCCCTTCCAACCCTAGCTGGGAACTCCGTCCTCCTGGCCCATGGAACCCACACTCACCAGCTCCATCCTCAACGCCATGATCTTGTCCCCCAGGCTGTGGCCGTGGCCGGTGCTAGGCGCCCCCGAGAGCATCAGGGCGCCGGAGGTTCCCGGCTCCCATTCGCCTCGCAGCCCGCGGAGCAGCCCTTCAGGGGTCTTCCTGCCCACCTTGCCCTCCACATCTCGCAGGTCAGGCGTCTGGAACTCCGCAGTCCCCTCCATGCGGGCCTATGGCTGAAGAGGACTGGGCCACCGGACGGCGGGGTCTCGTTCCCGGGGGTCCTCCTTTGCCGGCTGCTGGTGCTGAGCGGAACCGGTGGGTCCCCGCCCGCGCCGCGCGGGGGCGGGCGGAGGGTGCCGTAACACTCAGAAAAGCCGCGCAGAGCCGTTCGTGCGTGCGTGAGCGTGTGTGTTCGTGTTCGTGTGTGTTCGTGTTCGTGTGTGTGTGTGTGTGTGTGTTCGAGTGCTGCGCACACAATGTACCTAGAATGGGTGGGGCTGGGCGATTTGTACTTGGATTTGCACTTGAAGGAGCACTAGGAGAGTTCAGTGCCTTCTCCCTACACTGCCAGCTGAGTCTAGCCAGTCACATAGCAGGCGCCCGATAAATGTTTGCTGAAAAAAGCTAAGCATCTTCAGGGGTATGGGAGTTTAAGGAACAGTGGTGACAGAAGCTGCAGAGGATTTTGAAAGGCTTCCTGAAGTGGAGAGGCTGGGTGTACAACAGTGGTTAGAATTTAGCTAGTTACGGACACACACACACGCACACACACACACTTTCAGTGTAACCACTGGATTTATTTATTATTTATTTATTTATTCATTTATTTTGAAATATTTCTCTACACCCAACATGAAGTTTGAACTCAGCCGGGAGATCAAGAGTTACATGCTCTTCTGACTGAGCCAGCCTGGTGCCTTGCCTCTGAGTTTAAATAAAAGGAGAAAATAAGGTTCTTCTGGCCAATGAGAAGCAACCAGTATTGAAGATGAAAAGGTCCACATGGACCAGATCATGTTTGATCCTGTAGACTGACGCTTTTTTTCTTCTAAGATTTTATTTATTTATTTGAGAGAAAGAAAGAGCACAAGCAAGGGGAGGGGCAGAGGAAGAGAAGCAGGCTCCCCACTGAGCAGGGGGCTCTCTTGATCCCAGAACCCTGGGATCACCACCTGAGCTGAAGGCAGCCACTTATAACCAACTGAGCCACCCAGGCATCCCTAGACTTATGCTTCTTAAGCTTGACTGTGGTTATGAATTTTCTGCAAATCTTGTTAAAATGCAGACTGTGATTCTGAAGATCTGGGATGGAGCCTGAGGTTCTTTTCTAACAAGCTCCCAGGTGATGGCCATGCTGCTGGGCCAGGGACCATACTTTGAGTAACAGGGTAACAGAAGATGGTTCTATGGTGCTTGGATTATATTTTGTAGGCAATGGGGAGCGATGAAAAACTTTTTTTGTTTTGGCTTGATTTGGATGTTTTATCCAAGTAATTCCAGCACAGGGTCACAGAAGGATTTACAAATGTAAAGATAGTTAACTTGGTCTATCGTTTTCCACCTCTAGCCCCACTCCCCAAAGGCAACCACATTCAACTACTTTTTTCTGGTGTTTATACATATAACCCCACATACACTTATACAGGACTACTATTTATTAATTTTAAATATTGTCTACTGACTTCCTATTATGATAAATATGATTTATTTCACACTCTGTGCTTCCCCTCTTCCACTGGCCCTATATATTTCTATCACTATTTTAAGTTCATTTAATGGTTACCTCTGTAATATTAAGTAAAATATTTTTCCTTAGTGTCTCTCAGTCCACAGAAGGGTTATCAGAGGTTAAAAAAACAGATTTGCCTTTTTGAAAAATTACTCTGGATTTTGCAAGGAGAAACGATTGGAGGGGTACAAATCTGGAGTCAAGGAAACTGGAAGGCAAGAAACTGAAATGGCCTGGACCAGGGGCTGTTTGTGAGGTTGGAAAAGAGGCCAGAATGGAGAACTCTTAAGGAGGTAAGATTGACAAGACTGGTTATATTCATTTAATTATAGTGGCATTCATGATGGCTTGTTCAAGAAAACAAATGATTCGAATAAATATTATGGAGAGTCTACTATTTGCTAGCCAGTGTGTGTGGTACAGAGAATACAGTGATGAGCAAACAGACCCGGACTGGCTCCTAGAGAAGAGGATTCAAGGGTGACTCTTAGCCTTTTGGCCTGGTGCCATTCAAAAAGGAAGGGAACCCAGAAAGAGGACTAGGAGTGGGAAGAGATGATCACAGCAGGGATGGCTTTGAGTTGGAGGGGTCTGTGAAGATGTCCAGCAGGCAGCTGGACACAGGTCAGCCTAGAGCTCAGGAGAAATGTTAGGACTGCAGAAACAAGTGTAAGAATCTAGGCGGTTAACAGGTCAGGAGAGTGGATAAGATCTGTGAAGAGGGAGACTGAGCAGCAAAGATCAGAGAGGAGCCCTGAGCGACATCTTTTTCAAATGCTAATAAAATGTGCTGGGTTTTCTTCTATTCTCTAATACATACCTATTTGGAAAAATCACCGCCCCCCCCCCAAAAAAAAACAGTAAAAATCACCCATGTTAACATTTTGGGGGATACCATCCCACCATTTAGGAAGCAGGTGGAATATGGAGAGCTCAAAAAAATCTAACTGGTCTTCTGGCTTCCTCCATTTCCTTTTAAAACATTCTCCACCAAACAGTAAAGTTTCTGTTAAATAGTACTATATCACTTTTCTGCTTAAAACTTCCCTGTCTACCTACTCACTTCGGATAAACATCACCATCATCTAGAAACTTGTTAGAAATGCAGTATTCTGCTCTGCCCAGACTATTGAATGGAAAACTCTAAGAACAGAGCCTAGCAATTTGTGTTTTAAGATGCCCTCCAAGTGATTTTTTTTTTTTTTAAAGATTTTATTTATTTATTTGACAGAGAGAGATCACAAGTAGGCAGAGAGGCAAGGGGAAGCAGGCTCCCTGCCCAGCAGAGAGCCCGATGGGGGATTCGATCCCAGGACCCCGGGATCATGACCTGAGCCGAAGGCAGAGGCTTTAACCCACTGAGCCACCCAGGCGCCCCCCTCCAAGTGATTCTGATGCAAGGTAAAATTTAAGAACCACTGTGTTAGGCTAAGTTCTTTGTATGTATTATCTCATTAAACCTTCAGGACAAGTCTGTATTATTCTTATCAGTGTAGGGGGAGGGGGTCTTGAGAGAGGAATCGAGCCGGGATACCTCAGTTTGAATTCCAGCTCCCAGCTTTGTGACACTGGATCTCATTACTAACAGTACCCACCTCATGGGATTGTTGTGGAATTAAACGAGGTGGTGTTAAGTAAAGTGCTTGGAACAGTGACCGGCATAGAGTAAGCATTATATAAGCATACCCCCATTTCACAGATTAGGAAATCCAGGCTGAGACGTGAAGTGACTTGCCTAAGGTCTAGCTAGCGTAGTGGTAGAATCAGATTTTTAACTCTCCTTAGCCTCCAAAGGCACACCCTAAACCAGGGTGCAAGCCTTGCCGAAGCAAGGGAAGCGGGTAGCTGTGCCGAGGCCTGTAGGCCCTCTGACCCTGGCATCCCGAGTGGTCTCATCCAAGGCTCTAGGGTTCGCCATCCATGATGCTGGGGGCCAAGGATAAGTTGGGGGGAGGGGCTGCTGCTGTGTTCCAGCAGCCATCCCGCCCGCCAGTTGCGAAGCTGCCGGGGAACTGAGTATTCCGAGTGCTCGCCGGCCTCTGACACCCGCCGCTGCCGCCGCCGCTGCCGCCGCCGCTGCCGCCGCCGCTGCCGCCGCCGCTGCCGCCGCCGCTGCCGCCGCCGCTGCCGCCGCCGCTGCCGCCGCCGCTGCCGCCGCCGCCGCCCTAAGCACCGCCCGCCGCCCTCTCACCCCGCGGCGGCGGCGGCGGAAGCGGGGAGGCGGGGCGGACCGGGCCGGGGCGGGGCCGCGAGCGGCATGGAGGAGGCGGAGGCCGCGGCGCGCCGGGCAGAGCAGTGCGGGCCGGAGAGGGGCCCGAGCGGCGCCCGGGCCCCCTGAGCCGTGAGTCCTCCTGGGCGGGAGTCCGGGAGGGGTGGCGCGGCCGGGGCAGGTCTCCCGAGTCCTCAGGCGGCCCCGAGCCCTGGAAGGAGAAGAGCGGGGCCAGATAGGAGAGGGCGAGAGCGCAAGCAAGCGGGTGGAGGATTGGGGGCCAGGGTTGGTGGGGGGTGGTGTTTGTGCCCTATGCCCACCCCCAGGACTGGGGAGTCCTGGAGCTTGGTCTTTTTAGGGGCTGCTGAACATTGAGAGTCGATTACTTGGCCTCTGTTCTGGGGGCCCTGGGCAGCTCTGCCAGTTACCCCAGGCACCCCAGCCCCAGGGGAGTTTCCAGGTGACCCGACCCCTCTGAATGGTTCCTTTCCAGAGCAGTTGAGCCACTTTTCCCAGGTCACACAACCTGGATGTCTGCAGGAAAGAGTTGTTGGGAGGTCCTCCCTGGTCTCCCCAGAAGGCATCAGACTTTGGGAGGTACACCCTAGTCCCTGTGACCCTCTGGTCTTCTCAGATTCCTGAAGGCATGGGTTGGCCAGGACAGTGGTGACTCCCCAATCCGGCATGGACGACTGGAAGGCCAGCTCCCTCATCAAGCCCTTTGGGGCTCGGAAGAAGCGGAGCTGGTATCTTACCTGGAAGTATAAACTGACCAACCAACGGGCCCTGCGGAGATTCTGTCAGGTACAGAGCTGTCCCAGCGCCCCTGGGGGCTCCCTCCCAGCTTTACCCTAGCCTACACTATGGGCACTGGGACCTACCTTGGCTGCTCCCAACCCTGGAAGGAGGCAGCAGGTTCCTAGAGAGGAAACCTCTTTGTGTCATGCCCCTCCGAGGTGGTGGTTTGGGCCCAGAGTTCTGGAATCAGAACCCAAGTACAACCCCCTAGGCTTCTGACAGAAACCTGAAGTCTAATCAGGAAGGCTTTGCTCAGGGGCACCCACCTGTCAGGCCGTTAGAGCTAAGACCCAGGTCTTCTGATCCCCAGCTTGGTTCTCTGGGATTGGCTCCATCTGTGGGAACTAATTGTGGAGGGGACCAAGAAAATCAAGACCTCAAATGGAAGAATACAGGAGCTCTGGGTAGGGAAGGCCCTGATGAAGAGAAGGGTCAGGGCTGGTTCCCTGGAGGAAGTGATCTTGAAATTGGACCCTGGTTGGGGGGAGTAGAACTGGGTGGACAGAGGAAGGAGAGACAGGCCTCAGGCTCTCCCTGTGTCCTCATTACAGCCAGGGGCCTTCCTTTCAGGAAGACCCTCAGTGATCTGGAGGAGCACCCCTCCTTAGTCATCTTTACCCCTCCCCTCAGACAGGGGCAGTGCTTTTCCTACTGGTCACCGTCATCGTCAACATCAAGTTGATTCTGGACACGCGGCGAGCCATCAGCGAGGCTAATGGAGACCCAGAACCAGAGCAAGACTATGGTGGGGCCAGGCTGAGGATGAGATTGGCTGGTGGGGTGAAGGATGGGGTGGGGGTGGGGTTCCCCTGGGATCTTATAACTGAAATGGTAGGCAGATGCCAAGGGATGAGACTCTGCTGGAGAGAGTATCTCCATAACTGTCGCACCCCCACAGATGAGGCTCTGGGCCGATTAGAGCCCTCACGGCGCAGAGGCAGTGGTCCCCGACGGGTTCTGGATGTGGAGGTATACTCAAGCCGCAGCAAAGTGTATGTGGCAGTGGATGGCACTACGGTGAGTGGGCCACTGTCTGGTGTAGCGGCCCTGTATTCTCAGGGTATGGTTCCCTGGCTCCGGGATCCACAGCCTGGGTGGGTACTGCCTCTCTGACACTTTCGAGCTATGTGGCTCTGGAGGCCTCAGTTCCTTATCTTTAGGCTGGGACTAGTGATGTCAACTTGTCAGGATTTGGTGAAAAGTGTGTGAAATGTGTTACATGTAGTGGCATCTTATCAAAAGTGAGCATTAGCAGTAGTAGGCAGACAATTTATTGATTGCTTTATTTCATAACTATCTTCTGGTCCCTTCTTTGGCTTTGGCCTTGTCTGGGGCATTGGGGACCAAGGGGGAAATCAGACCTGGCTCCACTTTGAGGGGCTCAGTCTGATGGATTATGAGGAAGAGACATTCAGGGGCTCTAGGAGCTTTGAAAGCCGTGGAAAGGAGGGTTGTAGAAAGATCTGGTCTCTTTTTTGATGGGTAAGTTAAGGTGGTTTTCTGGAAGGGGTGGCCTTCAGGCCGGATTGGAAAAGAGCTGTTCACAGAAGCACAGGCAGGAGGGAGGTTTCCCACAGCTGGTTTTTTGAGTTCCTGTAAGGCAGAGAGGCCTCGAATGCCAGTGTGAAGAGCTGGCCTTGGTCTCTGCTGCCCGGTAGGTGCTGGAGGACGAGGCTCGGGAGCAGGGCCGCGGCATCCACGTCATCGTTCTCAACCAGGCCACGGTGAGGTTCTAGGGGTGGGGGGCCTGGAGGGCTGAAGCTGAGCCCTCCTTGCTGGTGACATTAACTCACGAGAGATATGACCCCACCAGGGCCACGTGATGGCAAAGCGTGTGTTTGACACGTACTCACCTCATGAGGATGAGGCCATGGTTTTATTCCTCAACATGGTGGCACCTGGCCGAGTGCTCATCTGTACGGTCAAGGTCAGTGACTCTGCCTGGATCCCTTTGTCTGTGCCCCCAGCTCCGACCTTGCTCATGGCCCTGGGTTCTCTACCCCTAAGAAAGCATAGTGGGAGGAGCCTCTGGAGGAAAGTAATGAATGTTCCAGTCTTGGCCTTGTCATTTATATTTAGCAGGTAGTTATTAAGCACCTACTGTGTGCCAGGCACTGTTTTGGGTGTTGGAGATACAACAGGAAGCAGCCTTTATGGAGCTTACATTCTGCAGGGCAAGATCAACCACAAAAAAGCCCAGTACAACGATAATGTCAGGAAACGATAACTTAATGAAGACAGTAAGGCAAGGAAGACAGAGTTATGGGTGATTCCTTTTAGAAAGAGAAGGTCTCTGTAAGGAAGTGACCTATAAGCAGAAAGCAGGAGGAAGTAAGGAGAGGGCCCAGCAAATACCTGGAGGAAGAGTGTCTCAGTAAGAAGGTGGCGAGGGCACAGGCCCTGAGGAGGGAAGGTGCTGTCATGCTTCAGGAGCTGCAGGGGTGCCTGTGGAACTGGAGATTCAGGGAGGGGAGGTGCAGATTGTGTGGGATCCTAGTAAGGATTTACTAGCCTGGTGACCTTGGATGATTCTCAGAATCTCTCTAAGCAGTTTTTTTATCTGTGAAAGGAGAGTAACCTCAGAGAGTTGTCGTGACTGTTTAATGAGCTAATGTAAAATAAAAGGTTTCGCATGGTGCCTGACACAGAGTGAGTGCTCCGTGCAGCCAGGTCTCCCAGAAAAGTGCCAGTGAGGCTGACTGCCTTCCCTGGTCTCCCAGGACGAGGGCTCCTTCCACCTCAAGGACACAGCCAAGGCTCTGCTGAGGAGCCTGGGTAGCCAGGCCGGCCCTGCCCTGGGCTGGAGGGACACGTGGGCCTTCGTGGGACGCAAAGGAGGTATGGGCACCATAGACCATCCACCCTGTAGTATCAGGGGCGCGGAAGGAGCAGAACCCCAAGAGATGGGGTGGGGTTGGGGGCAAAGAGGAGCCAGAAGCAGTGGGCTGGATGAAGGTGGGCAGAGAGCCAGGAAGAAGCTTTAAAACTGGAGCTTGGGCCTCCGTTGCACCTCATTCCTTTCCCTTGCTAGGTCCTGTCCTTGGGGAGAAACATTCTAAGTCACCTGCCCTCTCCTCCTGGGGGGACCCAGTCCTGCTGAAGACAGATGTGCCGCTGAGCTCAGCCGAAGGTGGGGTTAGTGGGGACTGGGTTCCAGGGCAGTGCCTGGGCTGGAGGTGGGCCTTGGGTCCTATTTATGAAGCTTTATTTTCTTGACTGGGTGCCTGGGGCTCTGTAGATCACACTAGCCTCGTGCCCCCTCACACATCCTCCCGTTGACCCCATCCCTCTGTCAGAGGCAGAGTGCCACTGGGCAGACACGGAGCTGAACCGTCGCCGCCGGCGCTTCTGCAGCAAGGTGGAGGGCTATGGGAGTGTGTGCAGCTGCAAGGACCCCACACCCATCGAGTTCAGCCCTGACCCAGTGAGTGGCGCCTGAGACAGGGAGGCTTAGACCCCTTCTCCGCTTGGCAGGGAGATCTAGGAAAGAGCCAGGCTGGGCTCTGCTGATCCCAGCCTGAGAGAGGGAACCAGAACCTGGGGATTTACCTTGACACGGAAAGATCGGGGGAGGGGAGGCATGTGAACAAAGGCCTGGAGTTGGATTTGGGTTGAGTGTGTGGAAGGGCCTGGACAGAGAGACAGACCCCCTGCCATTTCCCTCTCTACTCTGGAGTCACCTTCTCTCCAAAGAACTCTTCCCTAGGTGGGAATCCTGGTTTGAAGAGGGAGTGAGGCAAGAGCTAAAAACTTTCTCCCTCAGCTCCCGGACAACAAGGTCCTCAATGTGCCTGTGGCTGTCATTGCAGGGAACCGGCCCAATTACTTGTATAGGTGAGCCTGGGAGAGGGCCATTCAGCGCTGAACGGGAGGGTGCTTAGCACGGGGGACCCTTGGGCTCATCGGCCTGCGGGAAGAACTCTTGAGGTGGGAGGAAAGGCAGCAGATTCTGGGCCCATTCACCCATGTGGGGGGACAGGGGGAACGTGAGCCCATCTGTTAGCACAGAGGGGCCCTGAACTGAGGGGACAGAAAGGCCTAACACATCCCTGGGCTCCCCAGGATGCTGCGCTCTCTGCTGTCAGCCCAAGGGGTGTCTCCCCAGATGATAACAGTATTCATCGATGGCTACTACGAGGTGAGTGGGGTTTGGAGGCTATGGGAAGAGCAGAGCCTAGGGCCGTGGGTGTGGGGTAGCAGTGATTACAAGAGAGACAGCCCGGGCAAAGGCTGTGCAATATGGACGGCTTGGCATGGCAGATCCTGCAAGGTGGACGGGGGGCAGGTGGTTCACATGGTGACCAGTAGCCATGTCCCCCCAGGAGCCAATGGATGTGGTGGCACTGTTTGGTCTGAGGGGTATCCAGCACACGCCCATCAGCATCAAGAACGCCCGTGTGTCTCAGGTACTGCCTAGGCAAGGATGGAAGGGGCAGACGCCTGACCCCACCATCCACCCCAAAGCTCATATGCCCTCTTTCCACTCCCCACCCAGCACTACAAAGCCAGCCTCACTGCCACTTTCAACCTGTTTCCTGTGAGTAGTAAGGACAAAGCCCTTGGGCCTGGGGTGGGGAAACATGGGTATAAAGTCTGGTCTTAATAGACAGCAAGCTCTTGCCCTCTCTGGGCCTCAGCCTCCTGATCTGGAAAATTGGGGTAGTGCTGCCTGAGAAGTGAGATGGGGGTAGAGGAGGCACAGGATGGGAAGGGCCCCCTTGGGGTCATGCTGTCCCCTACCTCTCCCTGCAGGAAGCCAGGTTTGCGGTGGTTCTGGAAGAGGACCTGGACATTGCTGTGGATTTTTTCAGGTGAGGGAGTGCCACTTCGTAAATGCCTCTGTGAGTTGCCTCAGGCCTCTTTGCTTAACTGGCTTTCCAGGGAAGAAGGCAGTAGGGTGTCTGGGAGAGCTCTGTGGGAGAAGTCAACTCAAAAGTGGGGGGAAAGCCTGAGCACAAAGGTAGGATGGCAGATATTGGGGTTGGAGTAGAGTGTAGAAAGGATGGGCGAAGATAGTGGGGATCTGGGGGATGGGACACACAGGCATGATTCCTGAGTCCCATCTCCAGCTCTTCCAGCATTACTGTGTGACTGTGTTTGTCCTTGCCCTTCCCTGAACCCTTGGACCCTGCCTCTCTCAGTTTCCTGAGCCAGTCCATCCACCTTCTGGAGGAGGATGACAGCCTGTATTGTATCTCTGCCTGGAACGACCAGGTAAGCCCAGGGGATGGGGTCAGCTGGGGCATTAGTATAAGCCCCAAGCTAAGACCTCCCACCGTGGCTCCCCCCTGTCTCCAGGGATACGAACATACAGCTGAGGACCCAGCACTGCTGTACCGCGTGGAGACCATGCCTGGGCTGGGCTGGGTGCTCAGGAAGTCCTTGTACAAGGAAGAGCTTGAGCCCAAGTGGCCCACACCAGAAAAGGTGCCCTGGCAGGGTAGGGGGAGTGGGCTGGAGCCCCCCCGCCAACTCCAGACCTCTTCATCTTCATCCTCTTCCGGGCCCGTAGCTCTGGGACTGGGACATGTGGATGCGGATGCCTGAACAGCGCCGAGGCCGAGAGTGCATCATCCCTGATGTTTCCCGATCCTACCACTTCGGCATCGTTGGCCTCAACATGAACGGCTACTTCCACGTGAGTGGGAAGCGGAGTGTTGCGGTGGCAGGCACCGTGTGATAGACGGAGCAAGAATGTGGACTCCAGAGCCATCCCAGCTCTGCCACTGACAAACCTTGGGGAAAATCCCGTACCTCTTTTGCCTCAGTTTCTTGATTTGTAAAATGAGGATAAAAATCCTACCTACCTCGTTAGGTTTTGAGATGATGAGCTTTAAATGAGTTAATATATGGAAAAGGCTTTGGACTGCAAGCATTATGTAAGGGTTAGCTGGTATTATTTTTATTATTACCATTCTTAGTGTCAGACTGCCGGTGTGGGGAGGGTATTTCTGCCACCAGACACTTACATAGCCCTGCCAGCTCTGCCCTCTCCTGTCCTTGCAAATGTGGGGGGGCTCAGGCCTCTGCCTGAAGTGTACAGGGATGTCCCCAGGCCCCCATGCCTTACCTGGCTGTGTCCAAAGGGCCACTCCCCAGTTACAGCAAGAGTACGCTTTGAGACAACCCGGCCCAAAGGAACAGATGGATGGCTTGGAACCTCCAAGAAGCCAGAAGGACCCTGAGAGGCTGGCTTATACAAGATCCCAGTCATCTCCTAGAGAGGGGTAGGCATTTACCTGAGGTCACTGTCAGTACCTTAGTCACAGCACTTTCCTCCCTCTCAGCACAGCCTGTTCTTTTGCCCACCATGCCTGGTAGGGCCTGTTCTGGCTTCTGGGGCCCTACAGCAGCAAACCCCAGGACAACTACTGGGAGCAGGGACTAGGTCAGGGGTCAGTAGCACGAGCTGCTGGTATGGGCCTGAGCTCTCTAGCAACGGTGGAGCCCAAACTAAAGCTAGTAAGAGCCTGTCAAGGATGTGACAAAGAAGAGGATGGGGAAGACAGGAGAGGCTGGGAGGGGGCGGGTTAGAGGGACCTCTGTGGGTCCAGAGCTTCATCTGTGGGCCTTGTGGGTATGTGGTCAGTGGGTAGGTGTGGGCCTGACCGTGGAAGGCCTGATGCTTACTTTCACACCCACTCCAGGAGGCCTACTTCAAGAAGCACAAGTTCAACACGGTTCCAGGTGTCCAGCTCAGGAACGTGGACAGGTAGGGACTGGGGACAGGGCAAAGGGGAAGATGTCTGGGAGCCTTGATGACCAATCCCCAGTATTCCCTTCCAGCCATGGGGCCTATTTTTTTTACCCCCAGCCCTGCTGCCGCCCAGTACCCATGTGATCCTTTGCCTTGCCCCTGGAACCTGAAGGGTGACCCCTTCCCCTGACCCATTTTTCCTTCTCCTTCAGTCTGAAGAAGGAAGCTTATGAAGTGGAAATTCACAGGCTGCTCAGGTATGGCCTCTGCCAGTAGGGATATATGGCAGGGAGTGAGGAGGCAAATATTGGGTGTCTTGGCCCCATAATTTTGGGGCCCACTGCAAAATGAAAATCAGCACCTTGTTCAAAGATTAAGAATTTCAAGACAGCAATAGCAGAGCATTAAACTAAGCATGGGGTCTTAGGGTACCCACCTGTGACATAGGCTCTGTCTTGGCCTTTCTCCCCTACCCCCTGCTACAGTGAGGCTGAGGTTCTAGACCACAGCAAGAACCCTTGTGAAGACTCTTTCCTGCCAGATACAGAGGGCCACACCTATGTGGCCTTCATCCGAATGGAGAAAGATGATGACTTCACTACCTGGACCCAGCTTGCCAAGGTGCCCCACCAATACACCCACCCCATGCTTACTCCTCCCCACCAGATATAGGGAGCCTTTGTTCTGGGATCATCTTCTACCCTTGAACCTTCTCTTCATACTCTGGGAACCTCTCTTCCAACCCCTTTGTCCAGTTCCATATTCTAGAAGATGCTACATCTTGCAAATTGAGGAGACTATTGAGGAGGGGTGGGGGGTTGGGCCAAGCGTCCTCAATGCCCCCTCCCCGAAGCTCTCTGACCACTGCCTCTCCCCCTACCCCGCTTTTACCAGTGCCTCCATATCTGGGACCTGGATGTGCGTGGCAACCACCAGGGCCTGTGGAGATTGTTTCGAAAGAAGAATCACTTCCTGGTGGTGGGCGTCCCAGCCTCCCCCTACTCGTGAGTGACTCTTTTCTGCCCTGGAAAATGGGAGACTAATGGGATTAGAGGACATAGCTAATTACCTCTTCCCTATACATTTTCAAATTATCTTCCCAGGGTGAAGAAGCCACCATCAATCACCCCAATTTTCCTGGAACCACCCCCAAAGGAAGAGGGAGCCCCAGGAGCCGCAGAACAGACATGAGACCTCCTCCAGGACCCTGCAGGGCTGGGTACTGTGTACCCCCAGGCAGGCTAGCCCTTCACCCCATCCTGTAGGATTTTGTAGACACTGGTAGGGGTCTGGGTTGGCTTGTTTTTAACATGAGACTTAATTACTAACTCAAAGGGGAGGCTTCCCCTGCTCCAACGCCCCTGTACCTGAGTTGGAGGTCTATTTATTTACTTCCCTGTTGGGAAGGGCCAGGATAGTACCTGGGAATCATTGGGGTCCCTGGGCAGCTGATCCTGCCCTTTGCACACTCCCTCCTCCCAGGCCTGGTTCAGAATCTAACCTATTTATTGACTGTCCTGAGGGCCTTGGGAACAGGCTGAAGCCCAGAGGGCCTGGAATCCTTTCTCGGCTGGGGTGCTGCCCTGGGGATGGGGCTGGCTCTTACTCAGGAACCTGCTGTGCCCAACCCACGGATAGGCCCGCTGGGGCCCAGCCTGCTGCCACAGACTCACTCAGAGACCCTCAGACACAGAACCAGGCCTCTTCTCAGCCTCCCCTTTGTCCAGATTTCCAAAGCTGGATAAGGTGGTCATTGATTAAAAAAGGAGAAAACCTCCAGGGATGTGTTTTATGGTTATGTGTGAGGTGGTTTGGGGTGGGGGCATTTGTGTGTGAGAGAGAGAGAAAGAGAGATAGGAAAGTGAATGGTCATGATAGTTTTCCTTACTGTCCTCCACAGGGTTTAGCTTCGTTTGGGGCCATTTGGCCACCAGGGGATGCCCAAGTCTCAAACTCCCAAGATTTTTCCCTAAGCTCCACCTTAGGACAACAGAGCCTGACCTTAGCCCCACCCTACTTGGGGCTGAGCTTAGAACAGCCACCCTAAACCCCTTCCCTACGGAGCTTTTATCTTGCCTAGCTTGTCTGGTCAGATACCTATCCCCAAAGATGGAGCAGGAGAGCAAAAAGAGATGCTTGGGGGATGAGGGAGGTGATGGAAGAGCAGGTGAGTCTAGTGGGGATTGAAAGGAAGGTTGCGGGGGTGGCCTGAACTGGGCCGGCATTATTCAGGAGGCTGGGTCTGGGTTGCAGATAGAGTTATAGGAGCAAGGATCTGTGGCCCTCAGGCAGGGTACTCCGTGTGCAGATTCCATATCTAGGCATTTTTCTGGAGAGAAACCATTGTTTTCATCAGATTCTCACCTAACCAGTGACCTGAAGAGATGAGGAAGATATAACTTAGATAGCTCTGGAAGCACCAGGAAATGAATGCGATTGTCTGGAGGTAGTGGAAGAGAAAGCACTAAGGCAGGGGGCAGGACATTTAAGGGATCTGTCCAGGACTTGGGATCAGGAAGCTGAGTGTAGAACACGCCTCCTGAGAAGGGGTCAGCCTGCAGAGTCCTTTCAAGGTGAGCCTCGTGAGCTCCTTATAGAGAGCCTTGGCCAGGGAGGCAGGAACTGTCTAGAACCCCCGCCTTTTCACCAGCTCCACCCCTCCCACACCCACTGGTGCCTGGAGCCCAGCTCCCTGATGGCATAGGTGGCACAGGTGGTGTGTTGCTTGGACCATTTGTCGCCACCCTGACGCCTTCAATGTTTACTGGAGATAGAGCTAGTGCTTCAGGTGCCCCAACAGCCAGGTTGAGGGGAAGTTAGCCCATGACTAGGTAGAGTTCCCGCCCTGGGCAAACAAATCCCTTACAGCCTCTGTGTAGGTACCTGGTGTGTGAGAGAGGTCAGGTGCTGAAGCAGGGAGAGGGACTAGTGGCGACTTGCTCTCCCTGCCAGCCTCCCACCCCCAGTAGGCTTCTGATCTAGGCCTCAGACTAACTCTCAGGCACTGTGTGTGGCCCTGGCCAGGTTGTTGTTCCTTCTTGGGCTCAGCAGGGGATAGTAAATAGTTCTGGGCTGCCCTGGAAAAGCCATGGAGGAAAAATCAGGGGTCAAAGGGAAGCAAGGAGGAGCATGGTCTGCCAGCCTGGGTCTTGTTGGTCATAGCCTCCCTCGTTCGTGATGTCAGTCCTGGTTCAGCAGCTATCAGATCTAGGTCTGGGATCTTCTGGCTTTCAAGTAAATCTGATCCCACACCAGCCAGGACCCCACTAGGCCCTGGAGTCAGAGAGCCTGGGCCCAAATCAAGGCTCAACTCTTCAGGGAAGGTTGTAGATGTGGAATAAGTCACTTGGGCTTTCTAGGCCCAGTTTCTGGAGCATGGGGTAGTTAAAATTAAATAAGAGATCAGATCTGTAGAGTCCCAGAGGCAAGCCAGAACGAAGAATAAACAAAGTTCTTTCTAAAATCCCCAAGGCAGGGACAGGTGTGGGGCTTTGCCCCAGTGAGAAGGGTGGACAGCTTGGATCTCTGATGGTGGCTTCTGGAGGACTTCCAGAGCCTAAGAAGTGACCCTGTCCCATTGCCTTGGCAGTATTTCTGGTGACTCCGCCCCCACTTGGGCAAAGCCTTGTTATTTTCATAGCTTTCCAGTCCATTGCCCCTACTCAGGAGGAGGGTGGTTTCAGGCCAAAGTCCTCACATGTTATAGGAAGGCAGACTGGCCCAGCCCCCATGTCCTCCCTGAGTGACCTCCTGGTCATCCCTGTTAGGCTCCCTCCCAGGCCTGGAATTCAAGGGAAGGAGAAACAGGCACCCACCTCCACCCTACTTCTCTTCTGAGGCTTTTACAGGGGCCTTGTGAGTCATCAGCCCCTCAGGAATCTGAGGCAAGGCGTCCTGCCTCTCTAAGGATACACAGAAAGTTCCGAATGGAGACATTTTAATTGCGTGATGAGTTCTGTTGTGCCTTCTACATCTCCGCCCAGTGCCTGCCGGTTTTACATATGCCTGTGCGATGGTTATCTTTCTCTCATCCCCCAGGGGCTGCTGGGATCACCAAGAGCACCCCTGTGCCACAGGGTGTCAAGGGTTTGAGGGACAGACTGGAAGTATGGGCAGGAGAACTGGCACCTTAGAGGTTCTGTCCCCCCACCCCCTCCCATGGAAGGAAAAGTCAGGCACAGCCTGAAGCGGGCCGTCCCGTTTGGCCCCAAGTCCAGAGCAGCAAGGCCAGCCCTCTCTGGCCCAAGTGACACTGCTGGATCCTGTCCCCACCCCAGCCACTGCTGCTTGGCAGTGCCAGGGTGCCCTCCCAGATTCGTGGGTGGCAGCCGTGGCAGCGGAGGTAGAAGCAGACTATTTCAGGTTGCAGTACAGATACATGGACACGATCATGGCAGCCAGCTGATGGGAAAGGAACCGACAGAGGTGAGGGATGTGATCAGGGCCCTTATGCTTTAGTCCCCCGCCTCCTAGACACCCCACCAGAAGTCTCTCCTCCAGCAAGGCCTCCAAGATGGGTCAAGCACCCTGGTCTAGTGGGGTTACCCTGCCCCACCCTCCTCACCCTGTTACCTCCAAGCCCCCAATTCCAGCTGCCACACCACCCACAGTGGCAGCATTGGTCCGGATGTCATACAGAAGCTGGCTGAAACAGCCCTTGGGGGAGAGGGGAGAGCATCCACAGTCAGCCGCTGCACCCCTCCCTCATTCAGCACTTTGTGGCCATTAAAGCAGCCCCCAACCTTCCATACCACACCTGTACAGTCTTGTCCTTAGCCTTCTCCTCGGTGCAGGGTTCTACTGCTGTGCCATTGCCGTTGTCAGCACAGCAGTACGGGGGAAAGGTATGGTTCTTCATGAAGTAGGGAGAGCCCTCAAAATCTGTGTAGTTGTTGAAGCCACAGCACTTGAGCTGAAGAGGAGGAGGGCAGGGTGGTCAGCAGGGCCTTGCCTCTTTCCCCCACCCCAAAATGTCCCCCAGCCCACCTTACCCCTTCCATGGTGGTGTTCCACACTTGGGTGAAGTCCTTCTGGGACCCGTAGTCTTGCTTGATGGCGGGCACCACCAGCAACGTCAGGAAGTGCTCAGCCTGGGTGGGGCAGGCCGGTGCTCAGGGCCCTGGGGGCCACAGCCCACTTGCAGGGCTCTTCCCTGTCTTTCCCCCTTGCCCTGTCCCCTGCTCCTCACCATGGTGGTGTACACCAGGGCGACCACGGCAGCTGCCACCTCCGCGATGAAGATGAGGAGGAGGATCAGGAAGAACTGAATAGGGACCAGAGGTCTGAGTTTGGAAAGAGGTGGTCCCTTGTGCCTTACCTATTGCAACCCACACCCCGTATGGCAAAGCAGCGGCGCCCTCTGCTGAGGGCCCTGGAGTCCAGAGCATGGCTTGGGGATCTCCAGGGCCTGGATTCAAGGGTGAGGGGACCCTGGGTCTTGGTTATGGGCCCGGGGAGCTGGGTTTGACACACCATCATGAGAGCACACTTGTTCTCGGTCTGAGCACCGTAGCAGCCCAGGAAACCGAGAGCGAAGAGCACAGCACCGGCCGCGATGAGGAAGTAGCCCACATTGACGAACTGCATGGCACTGGACGACAGCGGCCCGAAGATCTTCAGGAAAGACGACCCGTCGATCGACACCCAGATGCCCACGGCCAACAGGGCGACACCACATAGCTGGGGACAGAGAGGCAGGCCTTAAAACGGTGTGGGCAAGCAGCTCCTTACCACTCATTTGAGATAGGAAGATGGAAAATGAGAAGCTTCTCCCTTTATTGGCTAAGGAGTCTAAAAACTCATCCTGTAGGGAGGAAAAACATTCTGTAGAGCCAGAAGGATGGGAGCTGGGCCACCCAAAGCCGGCACCAGGCTGCACAATATAAATGGAATCGTGGGTTCTAGAAATATCCACAGAAAGGGGGAGGGCAAGGCAAGACTTTCCCTCACTGCTGTCAGGGTACTGCTGCATAGCTAGGAGTGAAAACAAGTGGGTGAAGCCAGCTGGGGAGTGAGGGGGGGCCCTACCCCATTTCCTTGCTGAGCTGACTGCCTCTGTTCTGGGACAGGTGAAACAGTGGGGTGGAAGCCACAACAGGCTCAACAGTCACCATAGCAACAGAGGCGGGGCTGAGGTTTACACCTGCTACCAACCCTGGAGGGGGACTCAGTGAAAAGGGACACCTACCTTGGGGCTCTCCAGGATCAAACTCCTGGCCTGCCCTTCATCTAACCTAGACCTCACCTTGCCTCACAGGGAAAACTGAGGCACGAGGGAGGGAGTGCCGTTGGGGCTGCTCTCAGAGGCTCTCTGGCTCAACCCCAAATCACATGGAATTCAGAAGCCCAGATCAGGGGGAGGTACGGTCCAGATGCCACAGCTTTTAGAGAAAAGCCTCAGTGATCCAGGCACCAGTGGATAAATCAGCCTGATTCCACCTAGCTGTCCAGTCCCCAGCTGTAGAAACTGAGGCTAGAACCAGGAATGAGATGCCAGATTGTGGCTGGATCCCAGGCATGTTTGCCCAAGGATAGAGGGCTGGGCTCCCAGCCTACAGGGTCAAATTTCAAGGAGCCTGAGACTTGCCCTGCCTTGCCCAGCCAGGCAAAGCCTGAGCAACAGAGGCCAGAAACCAAACCGGATTTGCCTTTAACCCTCTCGGGCCTCTCCATATTGCTGGGATCCCCCTGCCTTCTCCAGATACATGGGCAAAGCCTACTTCTCTGAAGCCAAAAGAGGCCCAAGGCATGCACCATATCAATCTGAGAGGTAACACACCCGCAGCCCAATTTCTCCAAATCTCTCTATAGGTCATGTCTCCACCTCCTCACCTTCCACTCACTGTAAGCCCCTCTAATGTAGTTCCAAGATCTGTGGTGGCATCCTGCACTAAATCAGGTAGACACTTCATGAACCAGACCCTTCTGACCTCTCTGAGATCGTGGGCTACTTGTTTTCCTCTTGTTGCTCTTTCTCTAGCTGCTTCCAGGTGACCATTTCTCCACATACTCTTTGTAAGTTGGGTTTTGCAGAACTCACTTGGCCTGAGTGCTCTTCCCCGCTCCCATGGTTTCACTGACTGTTTGTGGTCCTGTGACTTCCAAACATCCATGTCCAGCTCCAACCGGAGCTGCAACCCCATTGGGTACGCAGCTGCCTGGAGGACATCCCCTGGGTTGCTCAGACCAGAGACATGGGCTTTATCTTCAAAGCTTCTGTTTCCCTCACCCCTCCTTCCGTCCCTCAGCCGCCATCTGAGGGCTTTGTCCTTCATCCATTTTTTCCCGTCTCCACCGTCATCTCCAGGGTCATGCCTCATTACTCAGTTTCCTCTGTTCCTGGTTTCCTGAACAATACCTGATTTCATTACCTCTGGGCCTTTTTTGCATGCTTTACAACCCCTTCACCCAGCGCAAATGCCCAGCCACAGCTGTTTCCTCCAGATAGTCTTCTCAGACCAGGGTTTAAGTCCCTCATGGGTCTCCTATAGCCCCTGTGCTAAGGCCAGACATTATATGTTGCAACTGTCTACCTGGCCTGCTGGACCTGAGATCCTCAGGGGCAGAGAAAGGGCTCACTCACCTTTCCCCCAGCACTTAGCACAGAGTCTTAGGCAATAACTGTTTGTTGAATGAATAAGTGTTTCTTGATCTCTGCACTGAGGTCTCCGGGCGTCTCTCATTTCAACTCCCCATCTGTCCTACAGAGCCACTAAATTTCCTTGTACACCAGGTAAGCATGGGAAAACTCTTCCCCCCTCCCTGGGCCCCCAATGCCATGAAACAGCGGCAATTATTCCTGTTAGCCTATCCCACCTTGCCCTAATTTGGGTCTGAAGCTTCCTGGTAGGGAGGAGCTTCTCCTAGGCTTTTCTACCCCAACTGTGGCAGCCAGGCTGCTCCTGAGACCAGGACTCAGCATTTGGGGAGACTTCTGCACTCTATCTGAATGGGAAAAGTGTGCAACAGAGTCTGGGCCCAGCAATCTCCCATTTCCCAGCTTGGGCTCTGCTGTGGTTGTGACCCCCTCCCATAGGGAGGCCCGAACAGCCCACAACTCCCATACTTACAAAGATGAGGAAATTGAAGAGGATCATCATGGTCTTAAGGAAGCTGAAACACTGCATGGTGGCTCCTGGGAGGCAGACAAGTGGGAGTTAGGGATTCCTGCTGCCCACCTCTGCTACTACCTGGGCCGGCCCTTGCACTGGGAACCTGTCATACCAGATTCCAGCATCTAGGACCCCTAAATCACCCTGTTTCTCCTACATCTAGCCTCTGACCCCTCAGGGCTTCTCCAAAGTCCTATCCTGACACCCCTGCCTCTCTGTAGGGCCCAGGTCCTCTCCCAGCACCCGACACTGGGATACTGATCCCCCAGCTCTCTCCACAGGCACCCCAAGCCCAACTCCCACACCATAGGTCACTCCACGCCCTTCCCTCGCCCTGATATATCCCGGACCCCTCCATCAAACCAACCCTAGGCTCTCAGGACCCTCCCCCATTGGCCTTCCAGTTTCCCAAACCCGTTTCCAGGTTGATTTTACTTCATAGGATGATCTCAATCCTGTGCCATCACCTGTTCAGGGCTCTTGGTAGTTCTGAAGGAAGGCTCTGCTGAGGCTCCAGAGGGGACAGCCTACGCAAGGGATTTGCCACTCCAGTGGGCAGGCAGTGAGACGGGGCTGGCTCTCCCGCTCCACCGCTCACCTACAGGAGGGGCAGCCTTTTTAAAGTCCTGGGCTCACCTTCCTGCCCGCCCAACCCTACAGCCAGCCAACCTCTTCCTTCCCTGCTGCCCCCTGCTGCCTGGAGATCTGTCCCCATAGCCACCGGAGCCGCCGGCCTCGTCGTCGTCGGCCTGGCAACGCCAACCACAGCAACACCCTTCCTGATCCGAAGGAGGAAGAGAAGTGAGAGGGTAAACAAGTGGCCTCCAGAACCTCGAACCTCACGCGCCCTCGACCACAGAGGCTCTGGCCTGCGGATCCATTCCTCCATACCCCGTGGGCTCCCGGGCCCACTCATCTGCCCAAGCAGCCGTCTATGGAGGCACCCACAGATCCACACACAAACACCTAGCCGTGCCCATGAGTGCCCATGAGTGCCCATGAGTGCCCATGAGTGCCTATGAGTGCACATGCACTCTGTGCTGTGTGTGCACTGACTCCCAGCAACTGAGAAACCACAAAGCAACCTCAGAGGGACATACTTAAAGTCTGTCTCCCCGTCTCTGCAAGGAAATGACCCAGGTTTAGCAGCTTCTACCCCCTTCTCTGAGGAGCAAATGACTTCTGGTCCTTTTCCCTATACAGAATCTCAATTTCCCCATCTTTCTCCTCCCTTCCTCTTTCCTCCTTACCCATCTCCCTCCCCAGGCTTTGCTTCCTCCCATCCAGTGTTCTTAGCAATGGGCGTCCAGCACCCCTTTCCTTTCTGCCAGCAGGTGGCGCCATGATCCCACAAAAGCATCACCCCCACTTGTAAGACTCCGCAGTCCCAATGTGACCTCTTCAACGGCTTCACTTGGACCCCCGCCTGTCTCTTTCCACTGCCGGTCCTCCTTTCCACTCCAGTGCTCCGGATATCGAGGTGCTGGGGAAGTTCTGGCTTTGGAGTCATGCAGACCAGGTACTTCCATGTTACTTCTGCTGCTGCTTAGCTGTGCGATCTGGGGCGGGGTTTGGGGGGGCCGTGTGGATTTCTTAGGATTGATTTTAAGCTCAGGCTGGTCTATATAAGAAAATAGTTATAGGGAACTTAAAGATTTTATTTATTTATTTGACAGAGAGAGCTCACAAGTAGGCAGAGAGGCCAGCGGAGAGAGGGGGAAGCAGGCTCCCGGCTGAGCAGAGAGCCGGATCTGGGCCTCAGTCCCAGGACCCTGAGATCACTACCTGAGTGAAAGGCAGAGATTTAACCCACTGAGCCACCCAGGCACCCTATAGGGATTTTAAATAAGATTTTATTTTATTTTTTAAAAAAGATTCTATTTATTTATTTGACAGAGAGAGATCACACTGAGCCACCCAGGCACCCCTTAAATAAGACCTTAAATAAGATTTTCTCTGGGACAAACAGGAATGACCACAGAGTGGGAAGGTCAGAGTGTGGAGAATCACAGCCAGAGGGGGTGTGAGATGGATGAAGTGGACTTTAAAAAAAAAATTTAGGGGTGCCTGGGTGGCTCAGTCATTAAGTGTTTGCCTTCTGCTTAGGTCATGATCCCGGGGTCCTCAGGTCTAGCCCTGAATTGGGCTCCCTGCTCAACGGGGAGCCTGCTTCTCCCTCTCCCATTCCCCTTGCTTGTGTTCCTCTCTCCCAATGTCTCTATTCTGTCAAATAAATAAATAAAATCTTCAAAAAAATTTTTAAAAATGTAAATATAGTTGACATTAATTATGTTTTTTTTTTTTTAAGATTTTATTTATTTATTTGACAGAGACAGTGAGAGAGGGAATACAAGTGGGGCAAAGGGAGAGGGAGAAACAGGCTTCCCACTAAGCAGGGAGCCTGATGCAGGGCTCTATCTCAGGACCCTGGTCTCATGACCTGAGCCAAAGGCAGATGCCCAATGACTGAGCCACCCAGGCACCCCTAATTTTTGTTTTCTATAATGGGAGGAAACAGCTGAAAAAACTTGAGATAAGGGGCCAATAACATTAATATCTGTGTAGATCATATATTTTTTTTTAAGATTTTATTTATTTATTTGACAGAGAGATCACAAGTAGACGGAGAGGCAGGCAGAGAGAGAGAGAGAGAGGGAAGCAGGCTTCTTGCTGAGCAGAGAGCCCGATGTGGGACTCGATCCCAGGACCCTGAGACCATGACCTGAGCCGAAGGCAGCGGCTTAACCCACTGAGCCACCCAGGCGCCCCTGTGTAGATCATATTTTAAATGCATTACATATATGGTCTTTTCCCCCCTTGTCACAGCAATCCTATGAGATAGATGCTCTTTTCTCCCCTTTTTAAATATGGGGAAACATAGGCACAGGAAGGTCAAGTACTTTCCATGATCACACAGCTTGTAAGTGGCAGATCCAGGATTCACCCCTAGTTGGTCTGATGCTAGAGTCTCTAATTTAACCACCAAGCAGACTGTCTATAGTGATGGGATCTCTAAGTGAGGAAGAGCCGACTTCCAGAAAGAACAGGAGAGGAGGCCTTGGTCTGGGACTTGAGGAAGAAAATGGCCAAGGCCAAGTGGGTTTATAGGTGCAGTGGCTAGAAGTTGATGGGAGCAAGGACCATTTTCTAAGACTGAGGATAGCAATAGAAGATGGAAGGGGTGTGAGGACTTTTAGGGTGGTGCTGAGGACCCCAAAATCTCCTAGCAAGTTCCTACAGGAACAGAGAAGATGGAGGCTCGGAAGGAGGGCTGGAGGTGGAGTAAGAGGGAAGAGAGAGGGGGCAGATGTCCACCACTCCACAACAACTCAGTGCAAGGCCTGGCTGAGCCACTCACATTCCTGTCTGCTATAAGAAAGGGTTGACACAACTTACGTTGCCCTGAGGACCTAGGTGTTCCTCCAGCTGCACTAATTCATGGCTTTCTCTTTCCCCTCAGGAAGAATGGGAGCCAGGTCACCTCCATCTATGATCCCAGCGCCCAGCACATATGAAGTTGTTAGTGAACAATTCCTGAATGATTGAATGATTAAATGAGTGCAGAACAGCAAGAGTTAAATGTCTGGGCTTTGTACTGTAGCCATCAGGGATTGGAACCCCTGCCTGCCTCTAATTGTGCGACCTCACCTAACTGAGCCTCAGTTTCCTTATATAGCTGATCATTATTCATGGCTTCCATATCTTCCATATCTGTGAATTGACCTACTCACTAGAATTTATTTGTAACCCCACGCCAATCCTCATGTCACTTTTGCGGTCACTCACAGACATTCACAGAGCTGCAAAAATGTTGAGCTGCCTCCTTCCCATGTTCTTAGCGGAAGCTGAATAGGAGGGTTCTCTGCCTCCTTGTTTGACCTCTTAGAATGTATACCTGTTCTTGTGGTCCATTCAGTGTCACATTTTCCCCATTTTTGTGCTTGTGGTGGTGATTTTGCTGTTTATTGAATAATGCTGAAGTGCTATCTAGTGTCTCTGAGCACAAGAAGGCTGCAATGGGCCTTATAGCCGATGTGACCAGAGGCTGATAGGAACGTAACCCTGTAGGAGCGTTGGCTCCATTTGCTAATGTGCTATTTGTGGTGGGGACTTTATTAGACTAGGACTACTGTGAATAATGAGAACTGACTGTATATGAAATAGGAATAATGATAGAGTAAGGTTGTTGTGGGATTAATGAGAGAGTGTTTATAAAGTACTGGGTGCTCTTTGGCACCACAGTAAATGCTTAAGAAACGTTGTTAATATTGTCAATGTGGGTAAATGAGAAAGCCAGGAAGTAATTTTCCCCTCCTCAGAGTTCCTTTTCCCTAGGGGCCAAGCTGAGGTTTTTCTGGCCCTTGGGCTGGACCCATGGAGAGCACTGTGACCCATGGGGTGGGGCAGGGGACCAAGACCTATAAAAAAAGAGCACCACCCTTATGTGGACTCTATGTCATAGAGGCTGCAGCTGCCCTGTCCAGGCGCACCCTCGGCACACTACAGAAGCTTCCTGTGCCCATGGGGCCTTCTCAGCCTTTCCGTGCCCCTCGGCCCCGGGGCCTAAGCTCCCCCTACCGTAGGCCAAGGCTAGGCTGGCCTCGGCCTCGATTTCCGAAGATGTTCAAGTGTAGCCGCAGAACATACCGGCAGAAACCCCAAGGTCCAACTGCCACCCCTGCAGCCACCAATCCTGCCACTGTGGCCACAGATATCAACAACACTCCTACCGCCACCACCAGTGTGTGGATCCTTCCGCCACAAGGTTAGCCAAGGGCCTCCTGGCAGGGTGGGAGTTGGGAAAACCAGGGCCATTCGTTTTCCCCCATCTTAGCCCTGCAGAGGCACTCTACAGGGCATACCCTGTGTGAAATACCACCCTCAAAGTATGGTGGGGTCTTGATGGTAGACGTCCTAAAGGCTGAGAGCCTTAATAGAGGGTGTATTGTCTGAGAGAGGAGGGCCTGGGGAACTGTGACTCTAAGAACGGTGGAGCTTCCAGGACTGCTGTCTTCCTCACACTCTCCCCTCTCCTTTCTCTCCTCAGTTCTCAGACACCTCTGTCAACCTGGCAGCTTTCTGATCTTCTAGAAATGTCCAGAAACTAGTCCAGAAGCTTGGCTGGCTCCAGACCTGCATCTCCTAGGGGCCATGGGTGGTTAACAGCAGGCAAATACAATCATTTCTGTTGCAGCTGCTTACTCCACTGTAAGGTGTTTCCAGACAACTATGCTGGGTAGGAGGGTGGGTTTGGGGCTGAATGCTCCCAGGGACAGGCTTCAGTGAGGACAGCTGGGATCACAGTTAGACAATGGAAGGACAGGACAAGGTCAGCAATGCACACCATTTCTCAACGCACACCTCAGCTTTTGGTCAGCCCCATGAGGTAGGGGGCATTTCCCCCCACTGCACAGGGAAAAGGGTTTCCACAGACATCTTGGAAGTTACAGGGAGCCAGGTCCTTGAGGAGGGAGGTAGAGGCATGGATCAGACAGGGACCGGATGAGAGATTTCAGGACTTGAGTCTAACTCCAGGAGTGCTTCAGTGTGAGCTGTATGTGGCTCTGTGGCTGCGGTGGTCAGTGTGTGGATGTAGTTGGGGTGTGTGTATGTGAGGCCAGGACAATGGGAGTGTGAATGGATGTGTGGGTGGGTGTGCCTCCGTGCATCCAGGTGTGTTTGTTAGGGTACAGCCGTGTGCCGGAGGGAGGCATCCCTGAGAGGAATGAAGGTCAGGAATGGGGTGTGGGCAGCCTGAGGTGCGAGAGGGTTGCTTCTGGGGAGGGCAGGCCACCTTTAACCCCTGAGCTATTCCCTGAGGCCAGTGTGTTCCAGGACTGTCAGCTGCGCTGGGTGCTGGGCGGTTAGGGGTGGGGCGAGACTGAGTCCAGTCCAGAAAGGGGGAGGGTGCTGAACTCCGGCCTGGGGATTTTCCATTTGGCTTTCTGAGTGTGTGCCCATGTGTCATCAGGTGTAACTGAATTGCTGTGGGGTGTGTCTCCATGGCGTTGTGTCTTAGTGGCGGGAAACACTGTGAGGGACTCTTCTCCAAGGTGTCACTGTATGAATGGGTGTGTGTCTGGGGCTCCCCTTCCCTGAGGGTTGGGGGTGGGAATGAAGCCTGAAAGCCATGGCCTGGCCCCCTGGGGCTTCAAAAAGCCTGGGAGGAGAAAATGAATTGTGTCCGTGTCCTTCCATTCCAAGGCTTGCCAGACACCAGGACCCAGAGAGGCAGGACCAGGCAGAGACGTCACTGCCACATTGCACCCAGACTGCACAGGCTGGGGGATGAGGCTCCTCTGGTGTGGGGAAAGTGGTGTTGAACCTCAGTCAAAGCAGGAAGGTGGCTGGGCTGCTGCCCAAGGCCCACCAAGGGGCCCACACGTTTAAAGACACATGTCACAGTCCATGAACATATGCAGACGTGTAAACAGAAGTAGACTCACAGACACACAATGCAACAAACACAGGTGCATGCAAGTACAGGCTTATAAACAGAGCTACACACTGCCACTAATGCACGTGGACCTCCCCAGCTGGCAGATGCACCCACACATACACATGTTTATGAAAGAACATACGCTGACATAAACATGCGTGCATCTCGAACGAGCACCTAAGCATATAGACGGACACATGCAATCACACTCATGCAACCCAGGCACACACAGACACACACACACATGCAGACACACTCACCAGACTTCCCTGCCTGCAGCCCCGGAACCCAGAAGCTTCCCTCCCCTAGAAGAGTGGGTGTGTGTGTGTGTGTGCGCACACACTTGTGTCTGTGTGTATCTGTGTCTCTGAGAATGTGTGTATATGTGTGTGTGTGTGTGTGAGTATGAGAGAGACGGGGTGGGGGGGTGGGGAATGCTGAACTGTGGGAACCTGATGACATCATCTCTTCTGGCTATTTTTAGCTCCCTCTGCAATGACGGGCTCCTCCAGGGCCCCTCCCCTTCCAGGCTCCCAGAGGCAGCCGCAGCCAGAGGGCACCCACCACTCCAGTCTAGGTGACCCCTGGATGACTGGGTACCGGTCACTCGTTCCCACCCCACCAGAGCTCCTTGGGGGTTGAGAACATCAGAGGAAGAGGCTTGGGCCATGTGGCAGCCTGGAGCAGGGGCCTGGGTTAGGTGAGCAGACCTGGCTGGTCTCTAGCACCTAGGGTTCCTCCACTTCTGCTTTTCAATCTGAAACTCGGTCTCAGTCAGTAGTGCCTGCCATGTGCCAGGGAGGGTGCCAAGTTCTGGAGATAGAGCAGTGTGCAAGACAGCAGGAGTTCTTCCTGGGGGGTGTTACAGCTCAGTGGGAGACAGACATGAGACAGATTACACAGGTACTGCACCGGGCTGTGGCAAGGACTCCGAACATTGGTGGCAAGGGGACTTAGTCTGGGATGATGTTCTCTGTCTCTTTCTAGCTCCTGGAGATAACCTGAGGGAATAAGAGGGGCACCCTCCCTAACATTGCACCTTCCACCCTGACAACCACACTCTAGAATTCCATAGAGCAGAGCTTCCTCCTCGTACCCTAGGAAGTGCTCCCAACATCTCCCCAAACCAGCGTCCAAGTGGTGCCCCCCCCCAATTCATGGTGTGGTTCTTTGGAACCTTCCACGAGTGATCCTTAGGAGCCTGTCCTGAGTCCTCCATCTGTAGATGAGAGGGGCAGGGCTGGCCCACACCTCCTAAGGCCCGAGCAGCAACGTGAGGTGAGAGGCTGAGGGAGGAAGAAGCGCTAGAGGCACAGATGTGGGAAGAGCGAGGGGGTGGGGTCAGGAGGGGAGGACAGTGGCCTGAAGGGTCCTTGCCCAGAGAAGGCTTCCTGCTCCAGCCCACCTCTGGGCAGCCACCAGAAAATCCGGTTTGGCAGCTTCCGGCCAAGAGCCCAGGGGCTGGAGGAGGGGTCCAGACAGCTCCTAGAAGGCTGCCTGGGGGCGGGCTCATCTTCCAACCCAGAGTCCAGTCAGGCCCCAGGCTGAGCAGTCCTGTTGGGGTAGCATTTTGTAATATTGGGACCCTTTGGAGTGTGGGGGGAATAGCTCTGAGCTGCAGGCAGGAGCCTGGAATTCCTGTCCTTGTCTACCCCAAACCCTAGTGTGATCCGTGGAAAGTCCTGCCCCCTTTCCAGAAAGGAGTGCAAGAAGGCCAGTTTCCCCATCCCCAATTCCTGCCCTCTGGGTTTTCCTGGGAGTCTGACTCAGGCAAAGAAACACAAAGTTTGTGTTTGGGACAATGGGTAAGGACTGGAACGACCGCCCCCAGGGCGCCAGGCTGGAGGTCCCTTGTCACCAGTGGGTCAATGACAGGAAGCCTAGCTCCAACCCTACAATGCTATAGGGGTCACCCCACCCTTACCAGTACCCTCACCCACACCCCTACTTCCGTCCTCTGTTCCTTCCTCACCTTCAGAGAAAGCTCCCGGGCTCCCTGGGGAATCTCCCATACCTACTTTGCTGGCTACTTGCCCTGTGCTCAACCCTCCCTCCCCCTCTGCCCACTTGACCAGGCCAGTCTCCCAGTTAACTTTCTGGCCCAGGATCCTGGGGCAGGCCTGGGAGGAAAGGAAGCTGGGTGGAAGGCCTGCCCAGGAGCCTACTTTTCCTGCTACCGTCAGATATTCGAAGGCCCAATGAGGAGCTTGGGAGGAGTGGGGTGGGCTGATTGCTGGGGACTAGGCCTAGGCTGTCCTGGGCATATTCCAGCCCCAGGGCAAGTGGGAATGCTACGTTTTATCCAAAAATCTTCTGTGCCTTCAGCGAATACAGAGAAGAGAGCCCAGAGCTGAGACTTGCTTCCTCTGGAAAACAAACACAAAAACCCAGGACAAATGGGTCCTGGTTATGGTCACTAAGTCCATGATAAATTCATGAAAACACAAAAAATGTAAAATTCTAAATGCATAGAATCCACAGTCATGGAATCTTAGCATCACAGAATTCTAGAGTGGTGAAATCTGAATTAGAGTCAGAAATATGGAATTCTGGCATCACTGATTCCCAGATCTCAAGGTTAGAGTATCCTCGAATAGAGAAGTCTTGAGAAGTCAATTAGTCAAACCCTTACCTTCAGGTGAATGTCTAAACTAGAGGACGGGCATTGGCGACAGGGAAAGGAGTTCACACATGAACACTGAGGAGGAGGCAGAGAGCTCAGGACACATGAGCTTAGAATAAGTTAAGAAGCCTGCAATAAACCAGACAAAGGACAGACATCTTCCAAGAGAACACATTCTTGATTTCTGAGGATGAGGGGAGTGGAACAGCAGGAGGGGGACCCAGAGAGCGGAACAATAGAAACAAAGAAAACATAGCCTAAAGAAAATATTACCAAGTAGCCTAACCAGTCACAATGTGACACTAGTCACAATGCCTCCCGATTTCTCCATGACTGGGGTTAACAGCAGCCCAGGACATTTTTAAATGTTAGTAAGACATCTTATCACACTGGAATGGCAAGCCACATCTGGCTTTTTTTGGAAGAAAAATACTAAGTAGAAAATATTCTGTAGGGGCGCCTGGGTGGCTCAGGGGGTTAAGCCTCTGCCTTCGGCTCAGGTCATGATCCCGGGGTCCTGGGATCGAGCCCCGCATCGGGCTCTCTGCTTGGCAGGGAGCCTGCTTCCCTTCCTCTCTCTCTGCCTGCCTCTCTGCCTACTTGTGATCTCTGTCAAATAAATAAATAAAAATCTTTAAAAAAAAAAAGAAAAAATATTCTGTATACCACAATTTTGGGGGGCTGCTGGGAAGAGCCAACTCTCCAAAGAGGATGTTGAGGGGTGCCTGGGTGGCCCAGTCATTAAGCATCTGCCTTGGGCTCAGGCCATGATCCCAGGATGCTAGGATTGAGCCCCACATCATCCATCATCATCATCATCATCATCATCATCATCATCATCATCGGGCTCTCTGCTCAGCGGGGAGCCTGCTTCTCCCTCTCCCACTCCCCCCTACTTATGTTCCCTCTCTCATATGTGTCTCGCTGTCAAATAAAGAAAATCTTTAAAAACACAAAAACAAAACAAAGAGGATGCTGAGCTGTGACCAAAAAAGCCACGCTGTGGGGTGGGGTGTGAAGCCCCTAGCAAGGCCTTGGTAAGGGACCCCGTGGGGGAGGGGCATCTCCCTGGGGTGGTGCCTGGGAGACGTATCTCTACAGAAAGAGCCAAACTGGAGACAACACGTGGTATGGGGACTCCCGCCTGATTATGGGGTTGGTTACTCAGTAAACGACACGGATATTTACCTAGCATTTCTGGGAAACTACTGCAAACTCAGGAACCCAGAAGGAGCATTTCCAGAGAGAGGAAAATGCCAAACTCTTCTGGGCATGGAAAATGGGGCAATGTCAGCTGGAGATCCTCTTGCTCGGCTGCCTGTCCTTGGATTCAGCTCAAAACCTCAGCCCCAACCCCTACCCACATCCTCATTTGCTTCCATCTCCCTGCTTGCCTGCCATTCTCCCTACCTCCATTTGCTGTGTGACTTTTGGCAAATCATGTCCCCTCTCTAGGCCTCAAACCACCTTTGCTTTCTTTTGAAGTTGATAATTGGGTCCTAAGCACAGGTTTTAGCATTTTATACTCCTGGTTTTGTCCTGTTCCCTTTCAGATCTCTCCATGCTCAGCTTTCAGACAAAGTGTTAGACAGCTTCAGGGGAGAAAGCAGGGAATAAGGAATATAAATTAATGCTTACATTTGACATCCTATATACATCAGTTCCTATGACAGGTGTTTTATAAATCTTACATGATGCCTGCAACCACCCTGTGTATATAAGTCATTGCTCCCATTTTATGGTTGAAGGAACTGAGGCTCAGGGAGGATAAATAACATGTCCAAGGTCATTAGGCTAGGGAAAACTGGAATCTCAGCGATGGTCTTAATCTGAGGGCGGTGGTTTCAGATTAGCATTAATCCATGTGGCTTCAACAGGTCAAAGGAAAACCCCTGGATGGAAGTTTCAGGGAGGAGTAGTCCATGTGGCCGGCCCTAGGTAGGTAGGGAGGTCCATTTAGGGAAGTGTGCGATAGGGGTTGACAGTCTGTGCTGTGAGAAAAGCTGAGTCTCTTCCTATTGGGTGTTCCCACCTCAGACTACTGAGAGCTGGACTGGGGCGGGTATCTGCGGGATCCGGATTGGAATGGAGAGAGAGGGGTGGTCCTGGGCTGGTCTTCAGGGGCTAGAGAGGCTGGTGCCACTGCTCCTGGAGAGAGTGTGTATGTTTTGGGGAGGGGCGGTGAATGGGGGCTTCTTCACTTTCTGGGATGGCCTAAACACCCTTCCCCCCTCCCCCCCAACGAAACTGGTTTTCAGGGCTCTGGAATCTGGTCTGGGTGTGGTGTGGGGGGGGGACTTTCCAGCTGGGATAGCATTGTGGTGCCTTGGCATTAGACTCACCTCTAGGAACCTTTTGGATCCCTAAGCTTCAGCTACCTTGCACAGCTGTCTCTATTAACTGACTCGGCGGAGTGTAAGAATTTCAAATGGAGCCCTGACTTTTGCCCTTCCCAGGGTGGGTGTCATCACAGGAGGCTTGGAGATCCGATAAGTCATTGGCTCACAGCGTCAGAGAGGCAGGCAACCCTGACGGCCATCTCATCCAAATGCTTCACCGTGAGGGTGAGGGAGGAGTGTGAAGTCCTGAAAGGGAGCAGGACCTGCCAAAGATTACACAGCAGCCAATGCTGTCCCCACCAAGTGCCTGGCACTCCCCTTGGCACTGAGGACACAGTTAAGTCTCCTTCTTCAAAGCTTGCAGCCCAATGCTTGGTAGATACACGGAGAGAAGTGTCAGGGTTAAAAAAGAGGTTCAGACTTGGGACACTGGGGGCTTAGAAAGGCAGGGGCATGGACCCCTACAGGCTTCACTGAAGATGTATAGGTGGTTTTGGAGCTGGACTTAAAAGGAGCAACATTTTAGCTGATACAAAGGGGTAAAAGACTTTGCGGCTGAGAAAGCAAGAGCCGCCTCACCTAAGGACGCGAATGAATTGCCCTGCAGACTGGCCCATGGGGGTGGAGTGGAAGTCTGATGAGTGGCAGTCTAGGCCCGGGCTAGGACCTGAGGTCAGGACTGTCGCTTTGTGAGCACACAGTAGTCACAGACGTGCAGGCCGCAGGGATACAAGGGCGCCAGCAGACGGAGGGCGGGGGATTCTTAGCAGTATGGGTGGGGACTGCAAAGCTCTCCTACCCCCGGGCCGGGGCTGTTTCCTTTAGTCCAAGTTGCACGCATGCACAGAAAACCTTGGTCCCCACTTCCCTCGACGAGGACCCAGGCCGAGGCTGAGGTCCGCCCAGCCAAGGGGAAGAGATTACTCCCCGCTAGCTGGCTTCCCGCCCCAGGTTTCACGGCGGTGTGCACTCCTCTTCCCTTGAAGCAGCTTCCCTCCCACTCCCCCACTGCTCCCAAACCGGTCACTGGTCAGGGACAGGACCGGGAAGTCCTTCGTTATAGAACTTGGGTGGCTGCGAGCCCTCCCCTGCTGCTGTGATGCAAATCCGCTCCGGATTTATTCTCGGGCGTCCTTTCCGTAAAGTGCGACGCACCCGGCGCCAGCACTAGTCTGGAAGGGCCTCCTCCCGCCCTGACCCAAGGGCGCCAGGGCCTTGAACGGGGCAGGGGAAGGGGACGGTACTTTCCCCGGCCAGGGAAGCAACCCGGGGGCGGGGTGGCGGTGGGAGCCCGGGAATGGGGCTGCCGCGGCCCTAAACCTGGGGGCGGGGCTGTAATTGATCGTGCGGGGGAGGGGGGGGGCTAAGGGTGGGAAGCCGGAAGCCGCGGTGTGGAAGACCCGAAATGCAGAGTGGGAGCCACCAAGAGCCTGACTGGGAGTGCGGGGGTGGGAGCACCTTGGGCAGGTAGAGCCCCTGGTCCCCAGGTCTGGGCCGGAGGTTTCGGTAGAGAGATTAGAGGTGTAGGGCTGGAGAGCGTTGGGGGTGGAGCGAGGGGGAATCCTCCGGCCTAGGAGGGGCTATCCCAAGCCTGAGCGCGGCTTGGGCACCTCACTTGGTCTCTGGTGTCTGGTCTCTGTACAGTTGTGGTTTGTGACCTGAGAACGAGTTCCAGCGATCCCTGTCCTCATCTCGCAGGGAAACCAAGCTGTAGTTTGGAGACCTCGGAGGCCTGGAGCCTGAGGCTACTAGGGGCTAGATGGATGCGGGAGTGGGGGTGCTCGGTGCACTCCCAGGAGCTCCAGATTCAGGAAACTGCAGGATTGGTGTGAGCAGTTTATATAAAATGCTTTCCAAATCAGCATGTATACATAGGCATAGAGAAATGGCATTTACTGAGTGCCTACTGCATGCCAGACCAGGGGTATTCACCAAATTGACAAAAAGAAGAGTGATTTTTACTTCTTTCTCGGTACTTTTACAATCAGAAAAGAACAATGCAGGTCTTTTTATTGAAGAAAAAAAAAATAGACCGGGTTTCAGCACTGCTAAGCCACTGATTTGGCCTTGGAAATGTTACTTTAACTTCTGCAAGCCTCAGT
This sequence comes from Lutra lutra, assembly GCF_902655055.1. Lineage (NCBI taxonomy): Eukaryota > Metazoa > Chordata > Mammalia > Carnivora > Mustelidae > Lutra > Lutra lutra. The sequence goes on from NC_062281.1 coordinate 161,276,975, forward strand.
TTTCTTATCCAAAGATGAGGATAATAATAGGAGAACCTAGGTACAGGGTTTGCTGTGAAGGTTAAATGAGTTACAAGCATCAAAGGTGCTTGGAACAGTGCTCACACTAAGTGGCAACAATGAGGACACTTAGTTTGGGAGTGTGTGTGTTGGGAATGTGGGAGTAAAAAGCCTTCTGGAAGAATGGAAATCTGAGCTAACTCTTAAAATATGAAAAGGAACTAGTCAGTGGAAAAGGGAGGAAGAGAAGGACATTAATGACAGGGAATGACATGAGCAAAAACAAGCTGGTGAGAAACAGGACAGTGAATTAGGGGAAACTACAGACAGGAGGCGGGGAATGGAGATGAGGTTAAAAAGGTAAGCCTGGATCAAACTGGAGCAAGGTGCGGGGCTTAAACTTACTGAGACTGGTTTTCTGAGAGATATTGAGGGGTCTTCAGCAGCAGCAGAAGGAAAGAGCCTCCCTGTGGGGCAGTGTGAAGTCCGAGAGACCTGTGAAGAGGTGGATAGTGATGTGAACTACAGCGGGAAGCCCTGGAATGGAAAGAAATGTGGATTTGAGAGATGGAAATGACAGGACTTGGTGACAGAGGGATTGAATGGGAGACAAGGAGATGTGAGGACCTTATCCTGATTTCCAACTTGGGTCCCCTGGGTGGTGCAGCAGGAAGGGTAACACATTTGAGGGGAAGCTGAATTCAGTTTTGGACATGCCTGTGACCACACCCCTGGACAGACCCTCAATAATTGGGGTCCTGCCATCCCACCTGGCAATTACTCTGTCCAGAAGATGGGAGAGGTATCATTAGCCACCACTGGCTGTCTGTTCCCTGGCTGCGGCTGGCTGGAGGTCTGGGTGGGGAGGTTGGGGGGGGTGCTGCCACCACTGGGCTGGGCCTAGGGAGTATTTTGTGGCTCTGGGCTGGCTGGCAGTTTCTTTGGGTACAATCATGTCACAGGAGCCTGGTAAGGTTGTCAGGTCCCAGGATGGGGACAATTCTCTGTGCTGCTTACTGTCTCCATTTTAGAGCTGAGGAAACTGAGGTTCAGGAATTGAGTGGCAGAGCCAGAGAGGGAACCAAGGTCTGTGGGATGTCTTCTCACAGTACCGGCTGCCACATCATCACTGGTGACATTTGCTCCAAGAGGGGCAAGGGAAGTACCCAGAGCCACGGCTCCTTGTGGGAGAAATGTAATCTGGAGCGGTAGTGAGGCTCAGGGAAGGAGGCAGGGAAAGCTTCCTGGAGGTAGTGCCATTTGTGTAGTCATAAAAGCATAATCTTGTTCTCTCTCTCCCAGGCCAGCAATCATTGGCAATTAGCCATTGCCTGCAGTGAGGGAGACCTTGTCTTCTGAGGGCCCTCTAGGCAGACCGTGTCCACGGAACCCCAAATAGTGGCAGGCTAGAATTCTTGGAGGCATTTCAGGCCTACAATGGGGGCACTTTTACCTACCTCTGGCACCCATCAGCCTGGGCATCCCTTCTGCCCTGGCACTCCATTGGCAGCTGGAAGCCCAAGGCCTACCCATTTTCATATCAGGGTTCAGCACAAGTTTATGGTCCATTCCCAGGTTTTGTTTACTTAAAAAAAAAAAAAAAGCATCATGTGAGGAAGTGATGGATTCTTTCTAAGGGTGGACTGGCAAATACAAGAAAACTGATCTTTCTGTGAATGATGGGGGAAATGTTGTAAGACACAAAAAGAGTTGCTAACCTTATGTCATCCACCAAGTGTTTTTCCCCAGGTGTCCAAATGGCTGAAATGGTAAGTGGGTGGCCAAATTCTTGGGAGCTAAGAAGGGGTTACTTTCAAAGTAATGTTTAAGTAATATTTGATCATTGTGGAAAATACATGCAAGTAAGAAGAAAAAATATATAAAGCATCTATCATGGAGACATAAATGCTACCAGCAATTTTAATATATTTATCTTTTTCATTTCTGGGCATAGGTGGCTTTCTTTTACATGGTTAATATACTGTGTAGACAGTTTTGTATCATGCTTTCTTACTCAACAAATTGATATGAACTATCCCATATCTTTTAATGACTGCATAATCTTCTATATAGAGCTACGTTTTACCAAACCCTAATCCTTACACATATAGATTTTCTTTCTTTTCTCCTTCTTTTCCGTCTGTCTTCTTTGCTTTCTTTTTTGCTATTATTAAAACTCTGTGATGAAAATCTTGGTGCCTAAATCTTTTTATTTATTTATTTATTTTTTTTTAAGATTTTATTTATTTGTCAGAGAGAGAGGAGAGCGAGCGAGCACAGGCAGACAGAATGGCAGGCAGAGGGAGAAGCAGGCTCCCCGCCAAACAAGGAGCCCGATGTGGGACTCGATCCCAGGACGCTGGGATCATGACCTGAGCCGAAGGCAGCTGCTCAACCAACTGAGCCACCCAGGCGTCCCAATGTGCCTAAATCTTTTAAAAAAAAAATTGTTTATTTATTTGAGAGAAAGAGAGTGTGTGCACAAGTGGGGTGAGGGCCAGAAGGGGAGAGAGAATCCTGAAGCAGATTCCCCACTGAGCCCAGAGCCTGGCATGGGGCTCATCCCAGGACCCTGAGATCATGACCTGAGCTGATATCAACAGTCAGCTCCTCAACTGGCTGAGCTGCCTAGGTGCCCCCTTGGTGCCTAAATCTTTGCCCATATTTTGGATTTATTTTTTTACAAATTTTTCTAGAAGTGAAATTACTGGGTCAGAGGATCAAAATATTTTTTGAGATCTTGATATATATTTCCAAAATGCTTTCCAGGAAGAAAGTTTCTACCGATTATACTCCAGCATCCTGATAGAGGTATTAACATTAAAAAAAAAATCTTGGGGCACCTGGGTGTCTCAGTTGTGGTTGTGGTCTAAGGGTCCTGAGATCGAGCCCTGCCTCGGGCTCCCTGCTCTCTGTGGGGAGTCTGCTTCTCCCTTTTCCTCTTGCCTTCCCCGCACTCTTACTCTCTCAAATTAAAAAAAAAAAAACCTTTAAAAATAAATTCTTGCTAATTTGATAAGTAAAAAATGGAATCTCAGTTTTTTGGTGCTGAGTAGTTTCTTGGAGGTCAGAGCAACGTGGGTCTACTAGGTCAATGATTTGGTCTATTTGGACTGGTGAATTCATCTACAGATCAGAGTGTCTCCTTCACTAAATTGGTAGGGTTTGGCTATTGTGAATATTTATTGTTTTTACCTGCCTGGAATTCTCTCTTCCTTTCGTTTGCAGTCTCCCAATTTTTTGTTGGAGTATCCCTCCTCCATTTTGATCCATATAGTTCAAATGGGACTCCTTTCCCCCACCCTGCCCAATTCCAGGGATAGTCATTGAGACCCTGGCCCAACCAATCATCACAGTAATTGGCTCAGTGATGAGCATTTCTAGTCCCTTTGACACCCCCACCCCGCCCCACCCCATGACTATAACTTTGTCATCTGGCTTTGGAGTCAGAATTGGCTTTAAATCTGGGCTTTGGCCCTGACTGGGGGATTATTTGCCATTTTATATAGGGTGGCCAGAAGAGAACTCATTGGTAAAGTGATGTTTAAATAGAGACCCACAAGAAGGGAGGAAGCAAGCTCTGCCTGTACTGGGGGAAGAATGTTTCAGGCAGAGGGTAGAGCAAGTGTGAAGACTCAGAAGTGGGAGTATGAGGGGCACCTGAGTGGCTCAGTGGGTTAAAGCCTCTGCCTTCGGCTCAGGTCATGATATCGGGGGTCCTGGAATCGAGCCCCACAATGGGCTCTCTGCTTGGCAGACAGCCTGCTTCCTCCTCTCTCTATTTCTGCCTCTCTGCCTACTTGTGATCTCTGTCAAATAAATAAATAAAAATCTTAAAAAAAAAAAAAAAAAGAACTGGGAGTATGTGGGATATATTTAAAGACCAATAAGGAGGCCAGTGGCTGAAATGATGAATTCACCCTCTCGGAGCCTCAGTTTCTCATCTGAAAAATGTCAATGATAATAGTATCTGTATTTTAGAGTGGTTGTGATGAGTAAATGGGATAATGCTTAGCACAATTCCCGGGCTTTCCAAGCTATTGTTATTAAGATGTCAGCTCAGTATTCAAACTTGTTGGCCTTCTTTTTTTTTTTTTTTTTGGTGACTTGTGCTTCTCCTTCCAACCCAGTTCCCTTCCTCTGATTCATGCTCTTGTTAGCCTATTAGCCTATGATCTTCTACTGCAGTTTGTTCATCTGTCACTCATGATTACCAACACCTACTATATGCTACACTAGGTTATAGGGCTTTTTTTTAATATGCCTATTGTCCCGTGGGGGAAAGTGCATCTGTACATTAATAGCCACCATAGAAAGCAAAGCAGGCCCAAGAGAATAATAAAGGGCTCTGGCAGTTCAGAGGTGAGCTCTTAGAAGGCTTCCTGGAGGAGGTAGCATTTGGACTGACTTTTTTTTTTTTTAAGATTTTTATTTATTTATTTGACAGAGAGAGAAATCACCAGTAGGCAGAGAAGCAGGCAGGGGTGGGGTGGGGGTGGGAAGCAAGCTCCCTGCTGAGCAGAGAGCCCAATGCCAGGGATCCTGAGATCCCAGGACCCTGAGATCATGACCTGAGCTGAAGGCAGAGGCTTAACCCCTTGAGCCACCCAGGCACTCCCCGGGCTGACTCTTGAAGAAAGGTTTTTCATGGATGCAGATGAGGTAGAAAGGGCATTCCAGAAGGAAGGAAAAGGTGTGAGCATGGGCACAGAGCCTGGCATGTCCAAGTCACAGGTGGGGAAGGGGGAATGGCCTGGTATGGTACAAGCAGAGTGTGTTGGAGTGGGGACAAAATTTTGAAGGGACTTGATTGTCTGGTTAGGGAGTTCAGACTTACTCTGCCAATGATAGAGAGCCATTAAATATTTTTAGGCAGTGGGTGATATTGGTCACAATTGTGTTTTGGGATGATCTGTCTGGCTGTTGAGGAGGAGAGCTGGGAGTCAGCAGGGGCACGGGATGGTAGCAGGGACCCAGGGAAGAGGCCCTAACAGCTACCCTGGTGAGAACTGATGGGACTTTAGGAAAGGAGATGGAGAAGGATGATAGGCAGAGAGAAACAAAATAGTCTAACTGCTCTCTAAGCATCATCAGGGAACATAAAGGAATTGACCAAATATGGCTACAGTGAAATTGTGCTGTTAATTCTTCTGAAATTGGGCTTTGGGCAATTGAGGTCAGCTATTTTCAGTCCCACCCCACAGAAAGACCTTTGAGAAGGGGGAGATGGATAGGAGTAACACGCGTCTGCCCCTGGGCACCTTCCTGTTTTGGCATTTGATAACTGCACGAAACTTCAGCAATTGGGGCACTGTAGCCGACATCCTGTCCTTCAGGGATTAACTTTCTGAACAGGGATTTCTCAAAGCAGCTTGAATTGAGAGGTGGAGAATTGAGTTTTGGCCCTAGGAATGTCAGGCTTAAAGCTCTGTAAACTTGGAGCAGATAATGCTATGATTCCCACATAATCTTTTCAAAAGGCTGTTTTGACTTTCTAAATGATCCATCTAGCTGAAGAAAGAAATCAAACATCATCCAAAATTTGATAATTTGGGGGAATCCTAGATCTGCCATGGTGCCTTTTTTTTTTTTTTTTAAGATTTTATTTACGGCGGCTGGGTGGTTCAGTTGGTTAAGCATCTGCCTTTGGCTCAGGTCATGATCCCAGGGTACTGGGATCAAGACCCATTGGGATTGGGCTCCCTGCTCAGCAGGAAGCTTGCTTCTCCCTCTCCTCCCTATTGCTGTTCTCTCTCTCTGTCTCTGTCTCGTTCAACTAAATAAATGAAAAAATTTTAAAAATTTTTAGCTTTTTTTTCCTTTAAAGATTTTTATTTATTTATTTGATAGAGACACAGCAAGAGAGCAAACACAAGCAAGGAGAGTGGGAGAGGGAGAAGCAGGCTTCCTGCTGAGCAGAGAGCCTGATGTGGGGCTTGATTCCAGGATCCTGAGATCATGACCTGAGCCAAAGGCAGACGCTTAACGACTGAGTCACCTAGGCACCCCTAAATAAATGAAATCTTAAAAAAAAAAAAAAAGATTTTATTTATTTGGCAGGGAGAGAGAGAGAGCACAGAGCAACAGTCAGAGGGAGAGGGAGAAGCAGGTTCCCCGCTGAGCAGAGAGCCCTATGATGTGGGACTCAATCCCAGGATCCTAAGATCATGACCTGAGCCAAAGGCAGATGCTTAACTGACTGAGCCACCCAGGCACCCTGCCAATTCCTTTAAATAAGGAAAGTCAATCCAGACCATGGGCTTCAGGATTTATAATACCAGCTGGCATAGCATCAGGAGGCTAGGGGGCCTCTGGCCTTAAACATGGGTGACCATTCAATGACCTCCTACAGTTTTCTCATCCGCAGACAGAAAGGAGTCCTGTGGGCTGACTTTGGGGTAGAGGGAATTGGAGGGAGGGGAGCCAGCAGATGATTATCATAATAGCCCAGCTGCGCATTTTTTCAGCTACGAGCATTTTTACCCACATTAGCTAATTAACTGACAGTTTGTCCAAGTGGAGATGAGGGATGGTAGGAGACAGGGAGCTCATGCCTGATCACGCTTCCAGGGTCTGGAGGGGACTGATAACGTGACTACGGTATTAGGGCCAGAGTGTTTGGACAGGGGCTAATGGACAGGAGCTAATTCACAGGCTCTTGGGCCCATGTGCATGATGGTCAGCTGGTTTGCCCGAGACAGTGTGATAAATGCCCCATTCAGTCCAGGAGCAGTCATGGTCAGAGAGACCCAGTCAGACCCCGTTACTGATCTGATGACAAGTGCACGGGGTATTAGCTGCTTCATCACAGATGTCTTCTCTGGAGAAGAACTGTCTCTGTGTCCAGGAAACTGAATGAGATTCTTCATGGTCAGAGATGTTGCATATGATTTTTTTTTTTAAAGATTTTATTTATTTATTGGACAGACAGAGATCACAAGTAGGCAGAGAAGCAGGCAGAGAGAGAGGAGGAAGCAGGCTCCCTTCTGAGCAGAGAGCCCGATGCGGGGCTCGATCCTAGGACCCTGGGATCATGACCTGAGCTGAAGGCAGAGGCTTTAACCTTCTGAGCCACCCAGGCGCCCCTGATTTTTTTTTTAAATAGGAAAATTTCACATCAGAACCCAATCAGTGATAAATTCCTGTTATTCACTATTTACCTTCTATCAGAAAAACCAGGAGGGACATGCACATTTACAGAAATGAGTGTTGGCACACAGCTCATACTAAATCAGTGTAGGCATCTTATAATTTAACTTTTAAATTCACTTAAAAATTTTATGTATGTATATGTATATACATGTATATATACCTTTTTTTTTTTTTTTTTGGTGTACATTTCCATGGTTTAGATGGTTAAAAAACTTAACCATAAAGAGCTAGGTAGTAAATATTTTACACTTTGTGGATACATAGTCTCTGTCATAAATACTCAACTTTACTTTTGGAATGCTGGAACGTCTGCAGATAATACATAAATAAATGATCATGACTTTATTTATGGACACTGAAATTTGGATTTATATAATTTTCATGAACTATTCTTTTGATTTTCCCCCTAATCATTAAAAAATCTCAAAACTATTCTTAGCCTGTGGGTTGTACAAAGACAGGTGGTAGGCTGAATTTAGCCCTTGGGCTATACTTTCTGACCTCTGGCTTCGACCAGGGTTTCTCAGCCTTGGCACTATTGACATTTGGGGCCAGATAATTCTTAGCTGTAGGGGCTGTCCTGCTGCAGAATGTTTAGCAGCATCCCTGACCTCTGCCCAAAGATGCCAATAGCATCCACTCTCCCTTTTAGTTGTGATAAGTAAAACCGTATCTAGACATTGCCAAGTGTCTCCTAAGGACCAGAATTGCTCCCAGTTAAGAATCACTGGTTTAAACAATTGTACAGTCATTTAACCACCACCACAATTAAGATACAGAACAGTTCTTGGATGTGAGGGCAATCTGGCTGCGACTTCTGTCTCTGCATTCATCACTAGGGTTGACACGGCCGATCTGGTTGACTAGGCGGGTATCCCCTTCCTCCCTCACAGCTCCATGTGTGTCCCTCCTGAAGCTGCCAGAACTCTGTCAAGGAGGGCGACCTTCCCCCAATAGAGGACAGATCTTTGGTCAAGGGCGTGCTAGTAGCTGCATTCCCCTGCTAACACCTCCGAACAAGATCCCAAGATACAGAACAGTTGTATTATTCAAAAAAAGTGTCTCTTGGGGCACCTGGGTGGCTCAGTGGGTTAAAACCTCTGCCTTTGGTCATGATCCCAGGGCCCCACATCGGGGCTCTCTCCTCAGCAGGGAGCCTGCTTCCTCCTCCCTCTCTCTCTGCCTGCCTCTCTGCCTACTTGTGATCTCTGTCAAATAAATAAATAAAATTTAAAAAAAAAAGTGTCTCTCAGGCTACCCTTTTATAGTCAACACCTCCTTCTCTCCCAGTTCATGGTAGTCATTATTTTCTGTTCCTATAATTTTGTATTTTTCTGATATAAATGGAATCATATGGCCACTCACCTTTCTTGGCTTCTTTTACTCAGCATAATGCATCTGACCTTCATTCATATTGTTGAGTGTATCAGTAATTTATTCCTTTTTATTGTTGAGAAGTATTCAGTTATATGGATATATCACAATGTGTCCATTCACCAGTTAAAAGATATTTGCATGGTTTCCAGTTTTTTGTGATCATGGATGAAGCTGATTTCATTTGTGTGGGTTTTTTTTTTTTTTTAAGATTTTATTTACTTATTTGACAGAGAGAGACACAGCAAGAGAGGGAATACAAGCTAGGGGAGTGGGGGCGGGGAGTAGGCTCCCCACTGAGCAAGAAGCCCGATGTGGGGCTCGATCCCAGGACCCCGGGATCATGTGTGTGGTTTTTGTGGGAACATATGTCTTCATTTTTCTTCTGTAAACACCCATGAGTGTAATTTATGGATCATATGGTAATTGTATGTTTAATTTTTTCAAGGTGACTGTATCATTTTAAATTCCTACCAGCCATGGTTGAGAGTTTTATTTCTCCAGGTTCTTACCAGCACTCAGTATGGTTAGGTTTTGTTTGTTGGTTTGCCAATCTGATAGGTGTGTAGTGGTGTCTCAGTGTAGTTTTAACTTGGTTCTCTAATCATAAATGGTGTTGAGCATCATTTTATGTGCTACCTGTATCTCTTCTTTGGTGAAGTGTTCATATTTTTGGCCCATTTTTTTAATGAAGTGGGGTTTGTCTTCTTATTACTAAGTTCTTTATGTACTCTAGGTACAAGACCTTTGTTGGATAAGTGATTGGCCAATATTTTCTCTCAGTCCATAGCTTTTCTTTCTTTCTTTCTTTCTCTCTCTCTTTTTTTTTTTTAAGATTTTATTTATTAGAGAGTGAGAGAGGGAACAGAAGCAGAGGGTGTGGGAGAGGGAGAAGCAGGCTTCCCGCTGAGCAGGGAGCTTGATGGACCCTGGGATCATGACCTGAGCCGAAAGCAGACACTTAATGACTGAGCCACCCAGGTGCCCCCATAGCTTTTCTCTTATTCTCTCAACAGTGTCTTTTGCAAGCAGAACCTTTTAATTTTAGGAAGTCCAGTTTACCGATTTTTTAATTTTATGGATTAAACTTTTTAATTTTTTTAATTCTTAAAAAAATATTTGATTTATCCATTTGACAGAGAGAGAGAATGTACAAGTAGGGGAAATGGCAGTCAGAGGGAGAGTGAGAAGCAGGTTCCCCATTGAGTAGAGAGAGCTGGATGTGAGGCTCGATCCCAGGACCCTTGGATCATGATCTGAGCTGAATTCAAGAGCCACCCAGGCACCCCTATAGATTGTACTTGTATGTCATTTCTGAGAAGTCTTTGCCTAACCCAAGGTCACAGAGATTTTCTCTTATGTTTTCTTCTAGAAACGTTACAGTTTTAGGTTTTACATTTAGGTCTATGATCCACTTTGAGTAAATTTTCATATAAGGTATGAAGTATATTTGGGGTTCTTTTTTTTTTAATGTGGACATTTAATTGTTCTAGCACCATTTATTGAAAAGACTATCCTTTCTTCATTGAATTGCCTTTGCACTTTTGTCAAAAATCAATGAGCTTATATGTGTGGGACTATTTCTGGGATCACTATTCTGTTCCACCAATCTATGTGTCAATGCTAATTTTGCTAATACCATACTGTCTAATCACACACTTTAAATAAAATTCCTAAAGGTGAATTCTTTTGGAATGATTATTTGTCCAGTAAGTGTTCTGGCATGCTTAACACATCCAAGATTGTGAAATATTTAAAACCTAAAACTAACATTTTGGTGGAGATACTGTAACAAATTTGGAGGGTGGCAGAGTGATGACTCAGACATGTGAAGGTGCTTAGAGAACACTGAAGCACCCATGGCTTCAAGCAAATCTCGTAACTTCTCTAGGTCACAACTAAAAAGAACAAAGGAATGAAACTAAGTGCATTTGATAAACATTTATGGAGCAGTGTTCTAGGTATTAGTTATACAGAAATACAAAGCATACATCCGAACATCTAACTTCATAGAATTTACTTTCTTTCTTTAAAAAAAACTGTATTTATTTGAAAGAGAGAGATTGAGCGTGAGAGACTGAGCACAAGCAGGGAGAGCAGCAGGCAGAGGGAGAAGCAGGCTCCTTGCTGAGTAGAGAGCCCAACATGGGTCTCAATCCCAGGATGCTGGTATCATGACCTGAGCTGAAGTCAGACACTTCACCTTCTGAGCCACCCAGGCGCTCCTAGAATTTACTTTCTAACTGGAGGTACAGTCAATTAAAAAAAAAAATGTAAGCCACATTATTTCAGGCTGTGGTTAAGTCCTAGTAGTAAATGAAAATAGGTGCTGGAATAAAAGTTGATTCAAGGGGACTACTTTGGCTAGCATCATCATGGAGGGCCACTTTGAGGAGGCAACTTTTGAGCTGAGACTTGAATGACGAGAACTTATAATGAATATCTGGGATAAAGAATATTCTACAGAGAGGGCCCTGAGGCCTCTCTGATCCTGATAGGAGGAAGGCCAAAGCTGATGATGCAAAGGTGTGAGTGGGTGTAGGGAGATGGGTAAGAAGATGAGGCCGGAAGTAGATAAGGGGACCTTTACAATCAAGCTTCCACTGGGCCTCCTCATCTCCCACTGGTCTGCCCCTCACACTCTACTCTCCAGGCATTCTGAACTTTTCTGTTCTCTAAATAAGCTGTTCTTGGGGCGCCTGGGTGGCTCAGTGGGTTAAGCCGCTGCCTTTGGCTCAGGTCATGATCCCAGGTCCTTGGTTTGAGCCCCACATTGGGCTTTCTGCTCAGCAGGGAGCCTGCTTCCTCCTCTCTCTCTGCCTGCCTCTCTGCTTACGTGTGATTTCTCTCTGTCAAATAAATAAATAAAATCTTTAAAAAAAAAATAAATAAGCTGTTCTTTTCCTGACATTTCCATGGTCTGTCCCCTCAAGCCAGCATGTGTGGCTGTTACTATTCTTTCCTTCCTTTGAATAATAGGATTTCCCTGAATTTAAGCTGAGGGCAAGTGCATAGAGCCTTCTACCTTATCTGGACTACTGGCTTACCTCCGGCCTGTGATATGATGGAAAAAAACCCAAAAAACAAAAAACTTCTGTCTTGTTTGATATGCTGTATGTTGGCTTAGAGCACCTTTGCTTCTACTCTTACTTTTCCTCATCTTCTTGGTGAACCCTTCTTTATTCTTCAAGACCAGGCCTTAAGTACGGCTTTTTGCATCCTTTCCAGGGAATGTTAATTGTTTCTTCCTCTGTGGCCTCACAGTACGCTGCATATATGGCTACCATAGTGTTCTATTCCATCAGTGAAACTAATGTAAGGCCTGCACTGTGGTAAACAAGGAGTTTGTGGTCCGGAGAGAAAAACAGGCCTGTGACGGAGTAATTGCAAAATAGTGATAGTACGCTCTCTGTGAGGAGTGGGTTGGAGGGGAGCACAGGTATCCCTCATTCTTCCTTCCTCCTTGACTCCCACATCCGATTCTAATGAGGCGTCAGGGAGAGTAAGGCTGAATGATTCAGATCTTAGGAAACCCCCCTAAAGGTGGGAACAGCCAGGACACAGTGTGTCTTCTCTCCTGGAGACCGGAATGGGTTGCTGCTTGTGGCTACCCCTGGAGACACAGTAAACGCCTAGGAGCTGCCAGCTCCTGGGAATCATCTGTCACCAAAGCTGAAAATATCGTGGCAAGATGACCAGCCTTTGGACTTATTCTTGAGGACTCAAGAGGCCCTGGAAGAGACTCTGAGAAATAACTGAGAGACATTTTGAGGTGGGGTTAATTCCTTATAAGTAGGCAAATGGGGGCTTATGCTAGAATAACTTGGTACAAAAATGTTATTAAATAATATAACCTTGTTTCATACAGGCAAATGAGCCCGAGGACATGTGGGTTATGTTTTGGGGGTTCTAGCTGGGATTTCTACAGGCTATTTGTATATCTGTATCTGTGTATCTTTATATCTTCCTGAAGTTTATATCTGTACCATGGACTTATCACTACTGCTAGAAATAAAGCCAACTAAACTGTTTAGGGCAGTGACCAAGATAACATTTGAAAATTGCACATGGAGGTAGATAAAAGACTTCTAGAAGCCTCTATGAATTGTGAGATTCAAAGGAACTGTGAAAAACCTGAAACTGAAGAAGCTGTGCAAACTTCTTTTGGGCCTAAGGCAGATGAAGAGGGCCCAGCGAGGTCTTTAGAAGGGGTGAGAACACAGTCCTACTCAAGTTTGCTAAAGACGTTAGCTAGCCTGCGGTCTTGGAAATAACAGGGAACAGAGTTTCTGTCTTGGATATGGTTAGAAGTTCTCCTGTATGAAAAAAGCCCCAGCTGCCACCAGAATTATTGGCCTAGGGACTGGAGCAGGTGAAAGGAAAGGCCTTTCAGTTAATATAGAGATTTATGAGGATCCAAAAGTTGGGAGTATTTTTGAGGAAGACCATCCCTGGCATGAGGAAAGTGTGTTCTTTGTGGAGTGCTCTGCTGAGATGCTGTGAGTGGTGGATACCAGATATGGAGAAGTGATAGCAGAACCTCTGAGCGACAAAGGAAGTTTTCAAGGTTATCAAGCCTTCAGTGTCAGTTGGCTGAGTGTTGAATGTTCTGACCAAATTAGTAGTTCAGGGGGTTTAATATCTACTATCTATCTATCTACTTATTTGAGAAGGAGAGAGAGAGAGGAGGGGCAGAGGGGGAGAGAGAGAGAGAATCTTAAGCAGGTTCCATGCCAGCATGGAGCCCAACGCAGGGCTCAATGAAAGGCTAGATGTAGGGCTTGACATGGAGCTTGATCTCACAACCCTGAGATCATGACTGCAGCCAAAATCAAGAGTCAGACACTTAACTTAATGAGCCATCCAGGCACCCCCTGCAGGATTTATAACCACAGGTTTGCTCAGATTTTTTTCTCTCTGCTCTATCAGAGAGTATGAGAAAAGATACCTGCTTTTGAATTGGGGCTAGAGATACTTTTATAGAAGGCGGAGGAAATAGGAGCTGAAGATCCAAGCAGTATGAATCAGGTGCCCCAAGGGAAAGGGGCTTTAGGGAAAATTTCAGCTGCCAGATCCAAAGTGGTCTTTTAGATTGTGCCAACTGTTGAAAGTAACGTGAGAAAAGGAGGAGGGGAGGCAGCTCAAGTCTTGGAGTAAGGGAAACTGAATCAACTGACGTGATTGTAGCTATCCAGCAAAGACTCCAATGACAACTATACCTGAGGACTAAATGGGACAGTTGAAAGTGCTAATGATGGCCCTATAGGTCTAGAGAAAGAGGTATGAAGATGGACACTTCTGAGGCTCTAAAAAGCAGAACACTGGAGGAAGTTGGGGGTCAGGGAGCTGCTGGCCAAGAAGAAATCCTGGCTCTAGCATCCCTAAAGCTGAAAAACATCAGGGAAAGAGGAAGTGAAGATGGGCCCAGAGTTTGAGCTATTTTCAATGCTCACAAGAGGAGGCCCTGGCCAGGTCTCCCAGAAGGTCCCATCTTTGTCTTATGGAGACAGAATCATAGGAGGAAGGCCAGCCAAGAAAGTCATTAAGTCCCAAATGTTGCTTAATGGTGAATTTACAAGAAGCAAGCACACAAGTCACCTCCCATGGCAGAAATTCAGTGGGTCAGATGCAGTTTTTAGTCCTGATTGTGAGACTACAGGTTTTGTGGAGATGAGGGAAGAGGTGAAAAATCTGTAGTTATATGTTGACCCTGGTGGTATTCAGGAGAGGTAGGCACATTGGTAGGGATCAAGTGTAGGCTAGAGTATTTACCAGAATTCTGCAGGGACAGAGCTTCTGGATGTTTTCACCTCATCCAGAAGTAGAAGCCACAGGAAAATCAAGGCAATGAAGAGCTAAAAATTCCCACCCTCTCTGTTTCCACTTTGAGTCTTCTACCTTAAAGCTTTAATTTAGAGGATTCCCCAAATTCAGAAGTGGAAAGAGAAGGTGTCATGGAAGGACCAAAACCAGGAATAGTTTTCTCTAAGAATGAGGAGTGACTGGGCTTAGGATAAGCAACATAAGCTTGAAGCTGGAAACCCACGCCCTTTAGAAAACAGTGCAGGAAGTCTATATTGTCTGAGATGGGTGATTTTTTAGCTCACTTTGAAGACCTACTGATTAACTGCACCATCTCTGAGTTTCACATCCCATTGATTCCCTTTTGTGATAGAGAAGAAAAAAAAAAAAAAAAAACCAGGTAGGATCTGGGATTGTGTGGATTTCCTGGCTCTGAATAGACAGTCTGAAATAGTCCAGCACACTGTGTTCCTTATACAGGATGGCTTAGCCACTTCCTATGGAGTCAGTTGTTTCCAGCATTGGATGTTAGAGCAGGTATTATAAGTCCCTAGACTGCAGAGGACATAAACAGGGTGGATTTTATCTGTCCTGTGTAGATTTAACAATATGAAGGGATGGGGGTTTCGGGACCCCTGTTCCTGTTCAGGGTTTACTGGACAAAATGATTGGTCATGTGAATTTATCAGGGAAGTGTTTTATTTATTCATTTATATATAATATTTATATAGTCATTATATATACACATATATATATACACACTCATATGTAAATTCTCCAAAACCTTGAAAAGCATGAACAATGGCTCTTCAAGAGTAGTGAAAGTGTTTCTTGTTTGCCCAGATTGTTTTTGAATCTCAATCTATGTAGCTTGGGTGCAGCTGACCCCATACTCTGCTTCCAAGGGTGCCACATGACCTAGGCCTGTACAATTAGGACATTCCATCTCACTGGACTCAGTGATTGGTGCAGGGGTGATCATGTGACCCAAGCTAGGCCAATAAGACTCAACCCCCAGAATTTTTCTGCACTTGTATGGAGAAACTTGCATTCTGCTGGATGGAGTTGCTAAGCAGGTAGAATGTAGCCTGCAGGTGCTGGAGACTATCCTTGTCACCACCTGGGGAAACCTCAGAGGGAAGGAGAACTGAGAATGAATCTGGTTCCAGCTAACACTGTTTGAACACCTCTACTTAGCTGTGTGTCAAGTAAGACCACCCTTTTATTTGGTTTAAGTTTGTTTTCTGTCATTTATAGCTAAAAAAGTCACACCAATATAATGGTGATACTAGACCAGGTGGGAGATTTTACAACTTGAGTATTTTTATTCGATCTCAATGAAAGGTGATGACATGTAATTACACAGGGGCTAAACACAGGTCATGAGAAGATATCTGTTGTTAATAACTAGTCCCACCCTATCAAATATGGGAAACTAGAAATATTCATAATGTTTATGGGTATGAACAACTCTTCTAGGATTACATTGGAAACATTTTTTGTTTTCTAACTTGGTATTATCAAGACAGACCCAGAACACCAATTCAGAAATTAGCTTAAAATTCAGAAGGAAGGGGACGCCTGGGTGGCTCAGTGGGTTAAGCCGCTGCCTTCAGCTCAGGTCATGATCCCAGGGTCCTGGAATTGAGTCCCGCATCGGGTTCCTTGCTCAGCAGGGAGCCTGCTTCTCTCGCTGCCTCTGCCTGCCTCTCTGCCTGCTTGTGTGTACTCGCTTGCTCTCTCTCTCTCTCTCTGGCAAATGAATAACATCTTTAAAAAAAAAAAATTCAGAAGGAAGTCAATTCCCTCACTCCCTTGACCCCTTTCTGGAGTTCATGGCCTTGGTAACCTTGATGACCTACTTAGTTCAGGCTTGTCCTAGCTATTGTCCACCTGCCCTGATAATATTTTTGAGGGTATCAGAGTAGGGACTATGTTAGAAAAATAAAGAAGAGGAAAAGTTTATATTTTTTGTTAACTTTGCTTCCAGGGGTGCCAAATTATTTTGTCCAATAGTGAGGAGCAACACTATTAAAAAAAGCTTTCCTGGATCAAAAGAGGGAAGTCACAGATAAGTTCTGAGACAGACCAGTTGTGTCAGGTACTAGACTACACCTCAGGGGCTCATGTTTCCCAGTGTTAGGCTGGTTGCTTCTTGTAACTGGGTGATGTAGATCTGTGAGCATGCTGGTGATTTCTCTTCACTCATATACTCATGGGCCTCTAAGAGTCAGGCTCTGAGACAGGTCTAGCAGGAAGCCTTAGATACCATGCTTACAGTGACATTTGACTGTATGGTCCAGGGCAAATCATTACTACCCTAACTGTGAATGTGGAGTTGGGAAGAGGAGTGATTGGCAGGACCCAAGCCAAGCATATGTGTATGGGGGTTGTCCCCAGAGAAAATGCTCTAAGTTTCCCAAGGGAGAGGACCAGAACATCCTCCAAAGGAGATGTTTCAAGTCCTGATTAATGGGGTTATACAGAATATTTGACATCTTTGGCTGCCTAGCATTTGAACACCCTTCCTATTTTGGAGGACTCCCAAATCAGATGGGAGGGAAGGCCCATAAACTCTAATATGAGGTTGAGTGTGGTGGTAGAAGATGCAAGAATGAGATAAAATGCTGTTTTAGGATTTGGGGCTGCCCATTAAACTCAAAATAGCTAATGCGTGATATAATGTATAGCCTGAAAGAGGGAGAGGAAAATCACAGTGACTGATCAAAATAATTTGCCACTGCAGGGAGAACCTGTGAAAAAAGCTGTTTGCCTGTTTGTAGCCCACACAGTAAGCATTAGGGTTCTTGAGGAAGCCCTCTCAGGCACTACTACGGGCCCTTTGGGGAAAGAGTGAGAAAATTGGGCAGTATTTCAGAGGGTAAATGTAGTGGCCTTAGTTAGGATTCTTGGGTTGCAAGTAACAGTATCTAGTTGAGCCTGCTTAAACAAACAAGGAATTTCACACATTGGTACTAAGAGGGGGAGAAACAGGATCCAAAGGGAATAATAGTGATTTTCACTGAGTGCTTCCTTTGCAAGAAGCACAAGATGAGCAGAACACAAGGTAGTCCCTATTCTTGAATTAAAAAAATGTAACTGTGAGTGTATCATTTTTCAAATTCTCAGAGCTGAAGATATAAATGACCAGGCCTTTCATGTTCTATACTTGTACTTTTCTTATTCAAATGGTGATCTTAAATCCCAGAGGTTGCATCATTTCCCCAGACTTCAAAGATGATGGCCCTACAAATGTATCCAGGGAGGATGCAGGAGGCCTTGTTTTAACATATTGATTTTATAAAATATTTCTAAAGGATGCTTGCAATTTTATTGTTCATAGAAGCTGGGATAATGCTTTTTTTTTTTTTTAAACCAAAATGTCCAAAACAGGAACTGCACTGATTTTGCCCTGTAATAAGAAAACAGGTAAGACAGTTCAGATTTGAGACCTGTGGAATTATAGTGTAATTATTGTACATTCCAGAACAGAGGCAAGAACTGCAAATCGTTCCAAACTATTGAAATAATGACCACAGGAAGTGAGCATACTTTAAAACCCTATATGGTGTTACATTTCAGAAATGAGCTGGGTTGGAAAAAGAAACCAGCTTCTCTTCTCGCTGCTGAGTTTTCCTGAATTTCCTACAAGCGGCTTGGAATTTCGCAAACAATTCACAGCTGATAAAATAGAAGGGCAGCAGAACTCAGAGGTAGCCAAGCAGGATAGAAGGGTCACTGTCCCTTGCATTTCTGTAACCAAAAACTGTACAATTTTTAAATTTTCTTTTTGTCCTCTTAAATAAACAGGAATCAGCTGAAGACCTACAGAAAGGATTATCAGGGTAACCTGAACTTAGGCTGCCCCAGAACCTTCTTGGAGAGTTTAGTTTCTTCTTACAGCTTTTGTTTAAAGAACATTCGCTGGCTACCCACTGTGTTCCAGGCCTGATGCTGGACACTAATGATTCAAGAACATGGTCTCCACCCATGAGGAAATCCCTCATCATGGGGAAGAGATAGACCTGGAAACAGACATTTTGAACATGGTGTGCCAAGGGCTGTGCAGAGGCTGGCATATGAGTGGGAGTTTGCCACTTAACAGTGGAGTGTGTTTTTGAGGAGAAATTTCTACTGTTTTGAGGACTGCAGTATGACTAGTCTTACGAGTGACAGGAAAAAACTGTGAGAAGTGATGGGAAGAGGTAGGCAAGGGCTAGATCATCAAAGCCTTGAATGCCAGGCTGAGATTTAAATTTAGGCTGAAGGTAGAAGGAATTAAGGCAGGGTTTATGCAAGGAAGCTTTCTTTTTTTTTTTTTTTTTTTTTTTTTTTTTTTTACCTGAGCCAAGGCAAAGGCTTTAACCCACTAAGCCACCCAGGCACCCCGCAAGGAAGTTTTTTATTTAGAGTCATCATTCCCTGCGGAGTATGGACTGGAGGGGGCCAAGCAGAGAGATTATAAGGAGGTTGTTGCAGAGTCTGTTTAAAGATGATGAGGGACTCTCTGGTTGACCTGATTTTTTGGGTCAGCTTTCAGTGAAAGTTTTTCAGGCTTGGAGGTAATCATACAGATTTGGAAAACAGAAATAAACAGACTATATGTTTAAATCAGGCATATATAGGTTTGGGCAGCCGAGATGTCACCTCCTTTAGGAAGCCTTTACTCACCTGCAGGTGGGCAGAAATCATCACTGTTTGGGGCGCTCACATAGAACTTTGTCAATTTACTATAATTATTTATTCCTTTGTTGGCCCCTCCTCTATGGGCTCCAGACTCAATGTTAGGCACTCTGCCTTTTTTCTTTTTAAATTTTATTTATTTGACAGAGAGAGACATAGGGAGAGAGGGAACACAAGAAGGGGTAATGGGAGAGGGAGAAGCCTGCTTCCCGCCGAGCAGAGGGCTAGATGGAAGTCTGAGGATTCTCAGATCACAACAGGAGTGGAAGGCAGCCGCTTAACAACTGAGCCACCCAAGTGCCCGTAGGCACTCTGTTTTATTCATTTTTGTATCCCCAGTGTTTGGAAGCATCAATAAACATTCATTAACTGAATGAAGGGGGGAGGGAAGCTGTGGAAAAGGTACTGAACTGGCTGTCAGGACATGGGGCTGTAATCCTGGCTCTGCTACCAAGTGACTTCGAACATGTCCCCTCACTGCTCTGGGTCTCAATTTCCTCATCTGTAAAATGAGAATAAAAATACAACCCTCCTCCTCAGGGTTATGGAGATTAAATGAGGTAACAGAGCTCACCAGCTGCCTGCCCAGTTTGTGCCCTGCCCTTGTCAAACAGCCTAGACTATTGTTCCTGTCGTTTGGATCTCATTTGCTCTCTCTCTCCTGGTGAGAGCTGAGCTGAAAGCCGTTGCCTTGATGGAGGGGAAGTTTGCAGCAGCCGCATAGGTACCATCCAGGTGGCCCCTATGTTGCTGGAAGGGCAGACAACAAAAAGAGAGGAGTATGTTAAGCTAGAGAGAGAGAGACTCCTGCTTTTTTGTGATACCCTAAAGCTGAAGGAGGACTCAAAGTGGGGAGAGTAAGGCAGGGAAGAGAGAGAGCATGTCTGAGGGGTCTGAGGAAGCCCTTAAATGGTGTCCCCTAAACCCAGGAGTTTAGCAGCATCTGGAGGAATGCCACTTCTATGAAGACCACTCATTCATTCAATGTTTTTTTTTTTTTTAAAGATTTTATTTATTTATTTGACAGAGAGAAATCACAAGTAGGCAGAGAGGCAGGCAGAGAGAGAGAGGAGGAAGCAGGCTTCCCGCTGAGCAGAAAGCCCGATGTGGGGCTCGAACCCAGGACCTGGGATCATGACCTGAGCCGAAGGCAGCGACTTAACCCACTGAGCCACCCAGGCGCCCCATTCATTCAATGTTTTAATTTTTCAGTGCCTTGGGCTGCTATCATTAACACTATCATAGTTTTTTTTTTTCTTTCCCTTTTAAAAAAATTTTTTATTTAAATTCCAGTTAGTTGACATACCGCATATTATTAATTTTGGGTGTACAATTTAGTGATTCAACACTTATATACCACTCCTGGTGCTCATCACAAGAAATGTACTCCCTAATCCCCATCACATAGTTTTTCAAGTTTTAAGAAAGATGTGCAGGAGAGAGAAAAAAATTGTAAATGCCAAGTAAAAGGAATACCACTCTGAAAAAAAGGGAAAATCATGATTTTAGACATTACTATCTTTAACCACTGAGCCATCCAGGCGCCCCTAGACATTACTATCTTAAGAGATGACTATCCATTCCCAGGTGAGAGGTCTTTCTAGAAGATCCACTAGCACTGGTCTTTTTACATTGGTCTTTTTACTTTTTACAAAAGTAAAGGGAAACTTTTTTTTTTTTTCTAAAGATTTTATTTATTTATTTGACAGAGAGAGATCACAAGTAGACGGAGAGGCAGGCAGAGAGAGAGAGAGAGGGAAGCAGGCTTCTTGCTGAGCAGAGAGCCCGATGCGGGACTCGATCCCAGGACCCTGAGATCATGACCCGAGCCGAAGGCAGCGGCTTAACCCACTGAGCCACCCAGGTGCCCCTAAAGGGAAACTTTTATGTCAAAACTTGATATGTGCCCAACCTACAAGGCATATGGCTGAGGAGGTCCTCAAATTTCCAGCTGATGATTTGTAGAGTTTTCTTGGAATACCATTTACTGAGTTTATTTAGCTGCTGGACTTGGCCTTATCATAAGATATTTGGTCAAGAAAGATGATGAGAGAGGGGGGAAAAAAAAGAGGGGGATTGAGGCCAGTGATTCTTCCCCAAAGGCCAAAGTCAGTTCTGGCATTAAAGCTAGTGACCTTAAAAAAATAATAAAAGTGTGTTTCCATTTTGCAAGGCTTTTAAAAAATATTGTGTGCTCAGATGGCACCTTTAATCACGAAGAACTTTTGGCTGAGTTCCAGGCTGATTCTGCTGGCACAGAGAGCTCTGAGATCATACCCTATATTCAGTGCACAGGAGAAATATTTCATCCATCTCTGAAAAAAAGAGGGGGAATTGGAGCATATTTGAACAGTTTGATAGCAAGACCATACCAGGGTGAAAAGTGAAGGACACCTTATTCATTTGGAGTTATAGAAAGGTACTATTAATTCTAAATACTTAAGTGGCAATTTTTAAAAAAAATTTTCAGTGTTTCACAGTAAGCTAAGAAGCTTGCATAAATCTGAAGGCAATCTCTTATTTCACAGATAAATGAAGGCAGACAGATTTTTTTACTTACCTAAAATTACTTTAAATTAAAAAGAGTGGCACCTGGGTGGCTCAGTTGGGTTAGGCGAGTCTGACTCTTGATTTCCACTCAGGTCATGATCTCAGGGTTGTGGGATCTAGCCCTGTGTTGGGCTCTGTGCTTAGTGGGGAGTCTGCTTGAGATTCCCTCCCTTTGCCTGCATCCCCACCTTTTTTATTTTAAATAAATAATTTTAAAAAGTGTTTATTTATTATTTATTTGATACACAGAGAGAGAGAGAGAGAGAGAGAGAGAGAGCAAGAGCACAAGCAGGGAGAGCAGCAGAGGGAGGGAGAGAAGCAGGCTCTCTACTGAGCAGGGGGAGCTTGATGTATGGGGCTTGATCCCAAGATCCCAGGATCATGAATTGAACGTATGGCAGAGAGTTAACTGACTGAGCCACCCCAGCACCCCTAAACAAATATTTTCTTAAAAATTAAAAAAAGAAAGGAAGGAGGCAAAGAGGAAAAAAAGAATCCAAAGTAGCAGGTTGTGACCCAGGAGTTTGAGCTCTTAGAGCTGAATTTAATCCACACCCAGGCCAAATATAATTCTCCAGGATGGAAATGGTCCAGGACACCAGAGCTAACATTCTCTGCCTTTGCCAAAGAGCCTGAGGTGGTTTGATGACATGCAGTCACAGCCTCACTTTTATTTCTCAACTGAAGGAAAGTAAGGCCAGCTTCATATGACAGGTGCTTCCCACCATAGCAGGGCAGTGGTTCCAGACCCATTCAAAGGAAATGTGCTTCCTCTTGATTCATCGTTGCCTCTTGCATTACTGTTATTTTTTGGAGGTCTATTCAAAGCTTTGCTTGTTGGATAGTTGGGTCATATAATTTTAGGTGGCAAGATTGACTCAAGCTTTACCCCAAGTGCCAGTGTTGAGGATCAGACTATATACTGTGCTGCTTCTTCACTGCATTTCTCCAAGTCTTAGGCTTGGGAAAGGCTGGGTGATTGCTCTGCATTTTAAAAATTGAAACCCCACCACTAAATGATGTAAAGTGGTCCAGGCGAAAGCTGCTGTGGAAATCTGAAAGCCATTATCTTTTCCACACTTCCTCTCTTCACCTTCATTTTGTTTGGGAATGCACAGGGACACCCGTGAACAAAAATAAACCAACTTGCCCTTGACTGATCGTTCTGCCTTTCGAGTTATCACATGTGAGTACTTCTGGCTCCCAGATATGGTGAAGTAGAGACTGCTGGGAAGCCGGCCACAAATTAGAGTTGATCTTCCAGCATCTCTTACCTAGAGAAAGGGCTCAGGACATTCAAATTAGCAACATGCCCTATCCCAAAGTTGATCTGGCTTTTGAATCAGGTTTGGATTTCAGAAATGTAAAAAAAAAAAAGAAAGCATGTAAGAATCCTGATGTATTTCCTCAGTTCAACCCTGTCCACTTACTCTTACCCGCCCTTTTAAATTCAAGACTCTACACAGAGACCATACACATTTTGACTGCTGGCTCCCAGGACTGTCTCAACTTAGAACACCTTTAAGGAAGGCAGGCTCACTTTAGGAGGTAGAGGGTGAAACGTGGCAACTCTTCCACAGGAAGGAATCAATAGAGTAGAGCCACTCAGGGTAGGAGGTTTCACTAGGGCTTAAATCAGGTTGTCAACCCAAACACAATGGGCTTTGTTACTCCTGTGTAAAGAGGAAATGGAACAATTATTGGCCTCCCCAGACTGTATTGTAGGGTATGCAGGATGTCAATTCCAGGCATAACCTTTGGGAGACAAAAATCTGCTTTTGGCTATTCAGTGTTCCCCAGCAAGTTAATTAGCTGTTTCTGAAATGCATGGTAATATTCAGCATTTTCATAGTGAAGCCCATTATAGTTTTAAGCTTGAGGAAGGGACTGGGTGTATACGGAAGGGGGTCTGTTAGGGAAACAGAATAGGGCCCTTTTGGCTGGGGATTCTAACACCTGTGATTTATCTCAAATCACACACGCACTGTAATTTCAAGGCATGTTTTCTGGCGTGAGCACTCGAGCTGAGGGGCCTGCTGCAGCTCCCTATTTATTTCAAGTGTGGGGAGTTACCTTTGGGTTCAAAAGTCCTTGGGTGGGAAGCGCAGAGAAACTGCGAAATGCCCTTAAGAAAAGCCTAAATGCTCAAAGGAGGAAGCCGGGACTGGGTTGTGGTAGCGGTCTGGGAAGGCTACCGGGCGCCATGGGCATTTCCTCTCACCGAGGGGTAACGGTCCTGCAAGTGAGTTTAGGGACCTTTTCTTTATTTGACAACTTATTGCGGGGGATGGGGGCTGTCCCAGTCCAGTAAAGAGGTCTGTGGGGGAGACACCCTGCCCGGGGACTTCCTAAGGACCAGAGGAGCGCACGTCCCGCCAAGTGACAGCACGCGCCCCTCTCAGTCCGCTCCCCTCCCCCGCAGCGTCTCAGGGCAGAGGTGTCTCGCACCAGCTCGTCCCCCCCCCCAACCCCCCACTCGTCCGGCCCGACCGAGCCTCAGCGCGAGCCCCGCCTGTCTCCGGGCAGCCTGAGCCCCTGAGCGCTCGCCCAGCCTGTCAGTAACCGCCGTTTGCGCTTTCTTTCTTTTTTTTTTTTTCCTCCTCTTTTCTTTTCCCCCTCTGCCTTTGTCCCGCTTAGTAACTGGGCTCTGACCAATCGCCGCCTTGCCGGCCAGCGCCGGCTGGCTCCTGATTGGTCCGCTTGCGGCGCGCAGCCGTCTCCCGCTCCTTTGCTGGAGGAAGGCAGACAAAAGACGCAAGCTCCGGGCTCCGGCAACCCGGCTCAGCCAATCACCACTCACCTTATCCTCTCTTTCTACCCCCTCCTTCCCTCTCTCCTCTCCCTCCCCTCCTGGCTCGCGTGCTCCCGGCACTGACTCCTGGCGTGCGGCCAGCGCCCGGACTGTACCATTCTGATTGAGGCTGGGGGGAGAGAGGATGAATGATTAAGAAGTCGAAACGCAGAGAGCGTTGGGGAGAGTTGAAAGCCGAAGTGGAGGACGGCTTTCGGAACGCTTGCACAGGCACCTGATAGAATCCCCCGTTCATCGAGTCGGTATAGAGGGGAAGGAGCAGTAGTGATGTCGCCTTCCCCCCCTGCCCGGTGCGGTTGGGTGGTACCTCAGCGGGGGAGCGTGAGGCGGGGGAGGGTGTCCCTCTCCGCGCCGTTAAAATGAAACTCTAGTGGCTGGACTCAGGGCAGAGCGTGAGGGGAGCCGGCACTGGCGGGCTTACTTACGGCCCTGCGGGAGCGCCCAGCCGGGCAGAGCTAACTGGACTTTCCGACGGGCCCCCATCTCGAGGCTGCAGCAGCTTCGGTTCCGAGCTTGACTGGAACGGAGCCCGAGTCCCGGCCCCTGAGGGGATCGCTCTCTGCAGACCAGTGGGGCCCCCGAAACTTGAACGCAATACCCACCCCCCCTTTTTATGCCTTCCTTTGTCACTTCCTCACCTTTCTCCCAGCGCGTTCTTTTTATCTCCCCCTTTTCATTCTCCCTCCCTCGAAGGACGCAAAAGTGGCTGCCGAGGAAAGATTTGGAGGCAGTGGGAGCTTTTCTCTTTGGAGAGCGACAGTGTGGAAGGGATTTTTGGGAAGCTGCTTTTTAACATCTCAGCCCTCTGCCTCCACCCCCCACCCCCCGCCCGAAGCCTCCCTGTACCTCTCTGAGGAGAAAAAGCCCGTAGATTGAAAGTTCGGGGGGCATTTTGCTGGGTGCTGTAAGAGGAGACGGGGGAGGACCCCATCCTCGTCCTGGTAGTTGGCTGGACTTGTACCGGCCGTTGGAAACCCAGAAGTATATATCCGTGTGGGACTTTACAGATCTATATTTTTAGATTTTTAAATATCAGATAAAAAAATATATATGCTTTCTATATATTTCCTGACGACCTGCCCCTGACAGCGCGATGTACAATACGGTGTGGAGTATGGACCGCGATGACGCAGACTGGAGGGAGGTGATGATGCCCTATTCGACAGAACTGATATTTTATATTGAAATGGATCCTCCAGGTACTTGGGGAGAGAAAAAGAATCTTGTGATGGGTCTGATTTGTATATAACGAGACCTTGGTGGTGTTTTCAGGGCAGAAGTGTTCCTGGGAGCGCTAGGTTTGGGATGAGGGGCAGATTTGCAGTTAGAGCTGCAGTAAAACTGCTTCTGGTTTATCCGTTTAAAGTTTGCAGTTAGGACCCTGATCCTATTGTCCTGCGAGGGTGGGGGTGGGGGCTGGAGTGGGGGTGGGAGGAAAGACCCGTTTCTTTTACTTCGTGTCGTTCAGGTTTTTGTTGTGCCCCCCCCCCCTTCAATTAAAGATTCTTCTACCTGCAAAGGATGCTTTATACCCGAGCCTTGAACTCAGCCTTTTCCTTTGGGGGAATTCTTTAAAGCTTGTCATTTCATAACGTTTGTCTTACTTGGTTCCTTGTGTTTTACCTTCGTTAACTTCTGAAACTGGGTTGCCTATGTGATTATTCATTTTAAGACCCCCTTTTTCTCTTACAGAAACCAAATGCCGGTTAGTAATTTTCAGGGATTGGGCGTTTTTATTCAGTCATGGTCTTAGTCTGAGGTTTTTCTTCTCAGGACATAGTCTCTCAGACAGATCTACGTGCAGTATTTTATTACTCGTTAATTTATGGTGATTTCACTTAATTTATGGGATAGGGTTTAATGTAACTTCAATTCTTAGACTAAAAAAAAGGAGGAATCTTTTGTGTGTGAATCTATGTGATGTGTACATATATGTGATAGGTTCGAATACACATAATGTAAAGTATACATATACTGTATTTTTACTTCAGAGCTTTGTCTGAGACCCTTACAGACATTTTGTGTATCTGGTAAGAAAGGAAAAGGAAGGGAAAATGGAAAAGTTGGGTAATTGTTTTTCTTTAAATTCTAACCTCATTTTATGATTATTAGCTGTCAGATTTTCAAACCCCTTTTTGCAGTTACAGATAGTGCTTTACGTAATGATTTGAATAGGTAGAGGGCCTTTGTGACTCCTTATTTTTGTTGAGATTGAATTGGTTATGTCTTAAAAATGTGTTGCAGTTAAGCTTACAAAATAAATTGTGTGTCATTGGGGAGCCTCAATTATTATAAGACTATGTATTTTTGGAAACATTTGAAAGGATTGGAGCCCATGCAAGTACAATGAAGTATAACTGTTTTGTAGAATGTTTATAGAAATTATTTGTGCCCTTGTGAGCTGTAAATTATCTTTTTTTTTTTCCCAGTTAGAGTGTTAAATGATGCTGTATTAAAAACTCCTATTAAATCAGCCTTTTTTACTCTTTATGATAATTTAGAATTTTTCTCTTTCCCTTCATTTTGGAGCTTTCTTTATTTGTTTTTGTCATTGTGACTGCAATCCAGATGCAGCTTTTCAGTGTTTTGCAAAGTTTGTAAGATTTGCCACCCATCTATTGTGTGTATTTCCCCCTTTGTTTCCCCCTAACGGTAAAGCATCATTTCTATTAGATGCATTTGTCATTCATGTAAATGAAAATTTAATACATCATTGATTCCTCCTGTAAAAAGTAAAGTTAATAATTCTAGGTTTTTATTATAAGAATTCTATATTCAAACTGCCTCAGAATCACTATATTGTAGTATCTTGCCTTGCAGACATACAAAGGGAATTTGTTGGGCGGAGAGGTGAATAGGGAGGAGGGGAGAAAAATGAAGAAGGAACTAATGTTTGAAAAATTTGGGCCCAGTGGAAAAATATTGGCCAAGTTCAGTTGAGTTGTCCAAAAGTGGTTTAAAAAAAAAGAGTTGACTATTATAATTATGTAGTGATGTGGGTCTTATAAGGTTGTATAGAAAATTCTGATCCAAACGTTGTGCATTTACATAGAAATAAACTTCTGAGTTTAAAATGCTCATCCTTGGATGAAATTTTGCATACTGAGATTCTATTCAGAGTATTGGAAGTATGCATATGCGCTCTTTATTACTCATTTTGTAGTCTTAGTGTAGATTATGGTTAGTTATGCCTAACAGCTCTTAATAAAGGAAGCACACTTGAGTATGCTGGAATATTGCCTGTGATGGGAATGGCTTTTAATGGAAATAATGTGATGCCAGTCTTGTTTTGTGTGATAAATCAAGGTTTTGAAACACTTAAAACTAAGTAAATTATTAGTGAAGAGGTTGCAGCATGTCTTGTATCTGTCTTCTTCCTACCTTCTATCCCAGCTCAAGCTCTTATTTCCTGACTGGACTGCTTTGATAGTGTTCTAACTGTTCTTACTGTTCTCCCCGTTTCTACTTTGTTCAGTCCACAGTATTCTTCAAGTACCGTCTGATGATTTGCCTTCCAGTGGTAAATCTCCCAATGACTTTGAAAACCTTCCAGTGCCTTTCCTTTGTGTATTAAAAAGAGTACCAGATTGCTTACCTTGTCATTTAAGTCCCTGTTTTTTTTTTTTTTTTGTTCGTTTGTTTGTTTCCAACCAAGTTTTCCAGTCTAGTTTCTTACTAGAGTCCATCATATAGGTTCTGTGGAAAGCTATTTTATACTTGCTGTTTCTTGAATGACTGCTTTTTCCTCTTCCAGGGATGCTTTTCACTTGTTGAAATCTTATATGTTTAATATCTACGTTAGATGCCTTCTTTGCCAGGATATATATTTCCTGATCCCTGATATTAGAAGATATCCTTCCTTTCTTTTCCTTTTCTCTTCTAGCACTTCTCAGAACTCCTTTTCATTCTATGAAGTAGATTCTGTTTTTATGTATACTATCCATCCCATGGAATTATCTTCCCATCAAGTTATGAGCTTCTTATCTTGCTCAAGGTCTTGCAAACAGTAGGGAATTTAATAAATTTGTGTTGAATTAATAAATATCTAAGGAGCACCATTTCTTTCTAACCTCTAAGTGCTTTTCTACTTACTGTCCTTGGTCACCTCATTCCTTGGCTATTGCAATAACCTAGAGTTAAATAACTTGAATTAGACAGTTGTTGACTTAGGGTCTTTAACTGTAATATTAGTATTACAGTTTTAAAAATATGATTTTCAAAAAAAATAAAAAAATAAAAATATGATTTTCATTTATATTTAAGACTGAACCATAAATGCAAAATTGTTACCTATTATTGCTTCCAGTGGCCTCAAAAACTGTTTTCCAAAGGTGTTTCCCTCCAGCCTATTTTTTAAAAAACTACCATTACCATGCATCCTAAAGGTTTATAATAACTGCATGGACTGCTGTATCTACTGTAATTCACTGACAATGTAAGGATTGGATCCAAATGGAAATCTGATGTCTTAACCTTTATGTATTTCCCAGAAGCAGTAGAAATAGTGAACAGTTTAGATGAAACAAAAGTTTTTATTTTGGAAATGTTAAGAGTGTGGTACAGAGAATTGCTTTTGAGCATCTTGGTTAGTCCTCTTGTGATTTGGGAATCAGGATTATTCCATAACAGAACAGTTGCTGGGTAGGCCTCTCAAAGAGCCCAATCTCTTTGTATAGGAGCTCTTGGAGGATTACAGATATACAGATGATGATAAACTCATGCCCAAAGCTTATAGATTAGTTGTCTGTAAGCTAGCACTTTCAGTTTTGACGTTGTTGTTTTTATTTTGGGAAGATACAACAGGTGATTTCTTTTTATAATTTAATGGATACAATGCTTTTAAAGATTACCTATAGACAGTTTTCTTTTCTTTTTTTTTAAGATTTTATTTATTTGACAGAGAGACACAGCGAGAGAGGGGAACCCAAGCAGGGGAAGTAGGAGAGGGAGAAGCAGGCTTCCTGCCAAGCAGGGAGCCTGATGTGGGGCTCGATCCCAGGATACTGGAATCCTGACCTGAGCCGAAGGCAGACGCCCAACAACTGAGCCACCCAGGCGCCCCAGCAATTTTCTTATCAAGACAAATTTCTGAAATTGGAGGGCAGCAACATCTTAGTATAATTAGAAAATTAAAAGTTTTTATTGGCAAAATATAAATATAGGAAGGTCTAGAAAAGTGGTTCTCAGTTTTTTTTTTTTGGTTTGAGTACCCCTTTTATAATCTAAAATTGAGGATCCCAAAGAGGCATTTACTAATATTTACTGTATTAGAATAAAATTAAGAAATTTAAAAATATTTAATTCCTTTAAAAATAATAAAATGTTACATGTTAACATCTTTTTTTTTTTTTTTAAGATTTATTTATCTATTTGAGAGGGAGAGTGTGTGTGTGTAGGGAGGGGGAGAGGGAGAGAGAGAATCCTCAAGCAGACTGCCGCTGAGTGTGTGCCTGTCAAGAAGCTTGATCCCAGGACCCTGAGATCAGGACCTGAGCCATAGTCAAGAATTGGCTGCTTAACCAACTGAGCCATCCAGGTACCCCTAATATAATTTATTTTAATGAAAAAATAACTATATTGAAAGGAAACAAGTGGGGTGCCTGGGTGGATCAGTCAATTGGTCATCTGTCTTAGGCAATGGTCCTAATGCCAGGACCCTGAGTGGGGCTCTTTGCTCAATGGGGAGCCTGCTTACCCTCTTCCTCCATCTGCTGCTCCCCCTGCTTGTGCTCTTTCTCTTTCTCTCTCTCTCTCTGTCAAATGAATAAATAAAATCTTTAAAAAAAAAAAAGGAATCAAGTGATGAGAGTGGCATTGTTTTACATTTTTGCAATAACTTTAATGTCTGGCATTTTAATCTTTAATATCTGGCTTAATAGGAAATGTCTAAATTCCCATGTCTGGGGTGCCTGGGTGGCTCAGTTGGTTAAGTGTCTGCCTTAGACTCAGATCATGATGCCAGGGTCCTGGGGTCAAGCCCTGCATCCAGCTCCCTGCTCAGCGGGAGCCTGTTTCTCCCTCTCCCTCAGCCTGCTGCCCTGCATACTTGTGCTCTCTCTCTCTCTATCTCCCTGTCGAATAAATAAATAAAATCTTAAGAAAAAAAAAAAGTGTCTGCCTTTGGCTCAGGTCATGATCCGGAGTGCTGGGCTGAAGTCCCACTTCCGGGTGCCTGCTCTGCTCACTGGGGCGTTGTCTTCTCTCTCTGTCCTTCACCTTTCACCCTGTGCCTGCGCTCATGTGTTCCCTCTCTCAAATAAATAAATAAAAATTTTTTTAAAAGAGTTTATTTATAACAGAGAGAGATAGCAAGAGAGGGAACACAAGCACTGGGGAGTTGGAGAGGGAAAAGCAGGCTCCCTGCTGAGCAGGGAGCATGATGCGTGGCTTAATCCCAGGAGGCTGGGATCACAATGTGAGCTGAAGGCAGATGCTTAAGGACTGAGCCACCCAGGCACCCCAGTAAATAAAATCTTAAAAAAAAATCCCATGACTGCTCATTCAGTCTGTTTGAGATACCACAGGTCTTAACCACTGGAAAACTCCACTGTACAGATGTGAGAGAATGAGAGTGCAAAAGGCAAATAATGTCTTAGTAATACTATGAAACTATTTTTGATCCCTTGGATCATCTGAAAGGTTCTTGGGGATATACAGGGGTCTCTGGACTAGACTTTGAAAACTACTAGTCTAGAAGTTACATGGTTTGCAACTACATAGTTTGATGGTCATTCTAGGAAACTATTTTCTGACTTTTTTGAATACAGATGAACAGATTGTTTCAGGAAACTTACTTGCTTACTCTGGCATACTTGGTATTTTCATCGTTTAGATTAAGTAACATTCTGGTAGAGAACTAGCACACTGGCTGGCTTTGTGGTTGAGGAAAATATTTGCTGAGAAACACACTAAAGAAATAGGTCACCTGCCACTATGTGGTCCTTACTGTTAGCAGGTTGGGCATTCTACTGTGGTTGAATTTTTGTCTGTAACTGAACATTTGATGGGTTATTATATAAATGCTTCTCCTGTGTGTGGTAAGATATTTCTTTTATGAGCTTAGTGTCATTTTTAAAATGATACTGTAGTGTGGGACAAATGTTAATATAATCAAATGATGTAAAAGCCATGCCAAATTTGTTTGCATTTTCTTATTGAAAAAGATTAGTCATTGCTTTCATTTAACGTATTATAGTTTAGAGTATACTCAGCTATATTTCATTAGAAATATGATAATTCTCCATTTGATAATGCTTTTAAAATTCATTCTTCTTGTTTTCATGCTGAATACCTTTATATTTTTCTTAGAATATAGAAAAGATTGGATATGTTTATTTAAGAAGGTAGGTAGAAAAATAACTACCAAGTATAATTATGTGATACAATTTTATTGGTATTAAAGGGGGATGCAGTGTGAGTGAAGTAGAAAGAACACAGGCTTCGGAAACATGATCAAGCTTCCAAACCTAACTTTACTTCTTACCATTACCAAGGTTATATGGCTAGGACTTAACCTCTTTCTGCATAGAGAAGCAAGATGCAGTGCTCTTTTATAAAATTGATTTAATACTCTTCCTTTCAGAGTTGTTCTGGGGATTAGATGTACTACATCAATATCTAACGCAGTCTTTGGTACATGGTATGGACCCAATTCATTGTAGCTTATATCTTTTTTTTTTTTTTTAGTTTATTTTTTTAGTAATCTCTATATCCAACATGGGGTTTGAACTCCCGTCTCCAAGATCAATAGTCACATGCTTCTCTGAATGAGCCAGCCAGGTGCCCCAATTGTAGCTTATATCTTCTTTGAGCAGGGAGCCTGGTGGGGGCGGGTGTGCAGTGGGGACAGGGAGTCCAACACTGGGCTCAATCCCAGGACTCTGGAATCATGACCCAAGCAGAAGGCAGATGCTTAACAACTGAGCCACCTAGGCACCCGTGTAGCTTATATCTTACAGCATATTGTTAACATGTAGTTATCCCAAGTCTACCTCTTGGAATATTCTTGGGCAGTGAAAACCTTTTGAGTTATCTTACTCCATTTTTTCCCCCCTTCATCCCTGACATTTAAACTGGGGTCATTTTGTTTTTGGAAGAGTTCTTTAGGGTCTCTTCTAATTATAGCATCTCATGAGTCTATGGAAATGTCACTCCAAGTATCCTTTCTTTTTAGTTTCTATTGTCCTTGTTTAGTTCCTCATCGCACACATTTAAAATGATTCATAATGAAGGTAATAGTTACTAACATTTGTTGAATGTATAGACCAAACACTATGTTAAATGTTTTTACATGTGCTATTACTGTTTGCCACACAACAGCTTTATAAAATAGGCACTATTATTACCTCACTTTACAGACAAGAAACTGAGACTTAGATGTATTTAATAACTTATTCAGTGCCTCACAGCTAGCAAGTGGCAGAGCTGGTCTGTCTTGCTAATGCCCTGGTTCTTAACCAATAAGCACCTCCTAACTGGTTGCTGGGTTTCTAATCTCTTCTTTTCCTTCCCCATAAATTTATCCAGAATTCTTCAGCCACATTAATCCTGCTCAAATGTTATTTTGAAATAATTTTTGAAATAATATAAGGAAATAATCAGCGCTATCCATTTCTTTTAAGCAGAAGCCATATTCTTAAACTAGGCATACATGATCTTTAGCACCAATTTACATTTCCAACTTAATCATTAATCCTCTATTCTCATTTTTTTTTTTTAAAGTAAACTCTACTCTCAGTGTGGGGTTCAAACTCACAACCCTGAGATTAAGAGTCACCTGCTTTACTGACTGAGCCTGCCAGGTTTTCCCCTCACCCCACCCCCTGCCTGCCCCATTCTCATTTTTACTTTTATTAGCCTAGTTCCTTGGTATCCACTGCATACACTTTCTTATTTCCATCTCCAACCTTTTGCTTATGCTGCTGCTTATGTTAGATTAAGCATTATGCCCATCCCACCCCCCCCCCCATCTTCAAATTTGGATCCTTTGCAGGTCCCCTTTCTTTCTTTTCTTCCTCCAAAAATTAGAGAATTGAGGGGCGTCTGGGTGGCCCAATCAGTTAAGTGTCTGCCTTCAGCTCAGGTCATGATCCCAGGGTCCTGCGATGGAGCCCCGCATCAGGCTCCCTGCTCTGCGGGAAGCCTGCTTCTCCCTCTTCCACTCCCACTGCTTGTGTTCCTTCTCTTGTTGTCTCTCTCTGTCAAGTAAATAAATAAAATCTTTAAAAAAAATTATAGCACTGAATCCCACAATTATCTAGGACTATGGTCTATTGTTTTGATACAGAATCATGTTATGTTAATGACATTTAATTATTTTGTGA
The DNA here is from genome assembly GCF_902655055.1 of Lutra lutra. Lineage (NCBI taxonomy): Eukaryota > Metazoa > Chordata > Mammalia > Carnivora > Mustelidae > Lutra > Lutra lutra. The sequence continues at coordinate 161,310,671 of NC_062281.1, forward strand.
ATATAATTTGTCTCCCCAATACAAGATCAGTTTCTTGAGGTCAAACTATGTATTTCTTTCTTTTTTTGCTTGAAATACCCTGTTCTCCAATATTTTGTTAAAGTCTTAGGCCTGTGGACCCAACCAGTTTCATTTTGTGACTTAAGTTTTAAGTTTGCCTACTGCTTTCCCACCTGGGGCTAGTGCGCTCCTGCTCGCTCGCTCTCTCTCTGACAAATAAATAAATAAATAAATAAATATATGAATAAATTCTAAAAAAAAAAAGATTTTATTTATTTGACAGCGAATAAACCCGGGGAGCATCAGAGGATGAGGGAGAAGCAGGCTTCCTACTGACCAAGGAATGCAATGCAGGGCTGCATCCCAGGACCCTGGGATCATGACTTGAGGTGAAGGCAGATGGTTAACCAACTGAGCCACCCAAGCACTCCAAGATAATTTATTCTAAAAAGGGAAATAATGAAAAAGTACAATCCTTAATGTTGTTAGCAAAATGTTTTTGAGTTTGAATTAAAATTATTTTTGAAATTTTGAAGAATTAGAAGTGAGTAGTAAACTTTTTAAAAAGTTTGTTAGGCTAGTTGTACACAGCACTGTGCCAAATGTAGATTTAAATTACCCAATGTGTTACCATACCAATTAAATTTAGAAGGTGTGGGACTTGATTGGGATAACAAGGTAAGGTCAGCCATGTAGCCTCCTAAGCTTAGTTTCCAAATTGTTTGCTGATACATATGATCTATTTGTTGATCTTTGTGAATATTTATAAATTAATATAAAGTAATAGTTTGGTTTTTTTTTAAGTATTAAAGAGGCAGTAGGCTAGGTCCAGCCTGCTACATCTTGCCATTTTGCATGTGTCTTGTCAATATAAAAATTGCCCTGTGCCCTGTGAATAGAAGCAGCACAAAGCTAAAGTCAATACCATGATGTACTACCATCCACCTTTTCCAACCTTGGACTTCTGTTGGTGGGACAGATTGTTTACCCTTGTTTAAGGGTATAGGGCAACAAATCCAGAACTTGTGGCTATGTCATCTTAAATACTTTATAGTTTTTGTTTTTAAACTTAAGAAAAAGTAAATTCAATCATGAATCAAAATTTAAAATTTGTGTATAAATTGTTTTGGAGAACAGCTTATTGAAATGAACTGTTTGTGCTTGGAAAATGCCACTTTAGAGTTTGTTCTTTCGTGTGTACTATTCTTTTTAACTTTCTTATTCCTCAAAGACAGTATAATATTCATATTGAATTTCTAATATGCATTTGTGGAATTAAGCACAAACCTTTTTTTCTTTTTCTTTAAAGACTATTTTTAGATAATCTCTACACTCAATGTGGGGCTCTAACTCACAACATAAATCAAGAGTTGCATACTCCACAACTGAGCCAGCCAGGCATGCCAACCACAGACTCTTTTTGAGATTAGTTCCGGGAGACGTTTCATAAAAAAATAGTATATTGTCAGCTACAAGCATCAGAAATCTAATTTAAAATGGATTAAGAAGTAAAAAAATTTTGTCTTCTCATATGAGCAGCTTCAGGTGTTGGTTGATTACATCAGTTCAACAATGTCAGTAAAATCTATTCTTTCCGTGATTCAATTTTGCTCTCCTTGGAATTGGCTTCATCCACAGGCTAGTAGCAAAATGGTATAGTGATTCCAGGTGTCCTATCTGTACAGAAGAACTTTTTTTTTTTTTTTTTTTTTTGTGAATAGAATTGACTAGAAATTTTTAGAATTATTCAAGTATAGTTATATACTATCCATATATATATTTATGTATATACTATATAATATCATATTGGTTTCAGGTGTACAATATAGTGATTCAACAATTCTATACACCTACACAAGAACTTCTAAAAGAAGAAAGATCTCTCTTCCTATGCCTCTTTTCAGAGAGAAGAAATGTCCTCTAAAAACGTCTAGCAGACTTCTTTCACACCTTTTTGGCCAGAATTGAGTCCTATACTCATTCCTGCCTCAATCACTAGTGGCTGCCCTTGAACTAACCATCGCCGTGCTTGAATTTGGGAGTGGTAATAACTTCTCCTGAGGCCTTGTATTGGGGACGGATTCTGTTAGGAAGGAACATGGAGGGGATGAATGCTAGCTAGGTAGATCATCAATAGTGGCTGAAAAGTAATTTGGAGAACTATACCGCCTTCCAGAGTTCTTTGTGTTTGTAAATAGAAAGAATTAGCATTTTTTTCCCTTTTTCAGAACTGTAATCTAGTTGTGGGAAACAGGTTTCCTTATTCTAAATGGGAATTCACAGGGTCACATAGTGTTGAGAGTTAATGTAAGACAGGCCTTTTTGGGTAACCTGGGTAGCTCACTTAGTGAAGTAGTCACGCTTGATTTTGGCTTGGGTCATGATCTTGGGGTCCTGGGATGGAGTCCCACATTGGGCGCCATGCTCAGCAGGAGTGTCTGCTTGAGGATTCTCTCTCTTCCTCTCCTCCTTCCTCTGCACATGTTTCATCTCTCTCCAAAACAAATAATATATATTTAAAAAAAAGCCTTTTTGTCAGTTGCTTACTAGAAGATGAGGAAGCTAACTTCTCTGGTTGACCGTTTCCTTGTTTGAGGCATGCAGATATTGGAAATAGAGTATGTTAGTGCATCAGTTAAATGAGTATGAGAGAGCATTTTGCCAAACCATAAATTCCATATTCTTTTTTTTTTTTTAAAGATTTTATTTATTTATTTGACAGAGAGAAATCACAAGTAGGCAGAGAGGCAGGCAGAGAGAGAGGAGGAAGCAGGCTCCCTGCTGAGCAGAAAGCCTGATGTGGGGCTTGAACCCAGGACCTGGGATCATGACCTGAGCCGAAGGCAGCGGCTTAACCCACTGAGCCACCCAGGCGCCCCATAAATTCCATATTCTAAAGTTTAGTAAATGAAGTAATAAGCTTGAGACCTGTGGCATGTATTATGATTTGAATGACTAGTCTTAAAAATTAGGACACTACTTTAAAGTAACCTATAGGTCATGTCTTTCAGTTAAAATGTACTGTGTAGCTAAGTATTGACTTTTCAGTATAAATTGTATAGTGGGGTGGTTAAGAGATGTTTTCGGAATCAGAGTGCCTGAGTTTAGATTGTGTCTTTGCCATTTTCTAGTTTATGTCCTTGGGCAACTTAATTATATTTTCTGTGTTTTGGTTTCTTCACCCCAAAATTAGGGCTGATAATGGTCCCTACTTCAATGGGATTATTGTGAGGATTTAGTAAATTCGCAACTGTAAAACACCTAACATGGTACCAGGAACATATTAAGTGCCCATAAATGTTTTTGTTCATGTATTCATGTTTTTCAACAAATATTTGATGGCCAGGCACTGCTCTAGGTATAACAGTGAACAGAACAGGAAAACTTGATATATTCATGGAGTGTTTTAAGGGAGGGGAGAAAGTAGAGAATAAATAAATTTATGGGGTACCTGGGTAGCTCACTTGGTTAAGTATCTGACTTCGGCTCAGGTCATGATCTCAGGTTTTGGGATTAAGCCCTGAATCGGGCTCCCCACTCAATCTCTCAAATAAAATCTTTTTAAAGAAACATAACATACAAAAAAAAAAAAAAATCATAACATGCTATTTAGGGACACCTTGGTGGCTCAGTCGGTTAAGCTGCTGCCTTTGGCTCAGGTCATGATCCCAGAGTCCTAGGATCAAGCCTCATCTGGGACTCCCTGCTTAGTGGTAGTTTGCTTCTTCCTCTCTCTCTGCTGCTCCCTGTGCTTGTACTGTCTCTCAGATCCAGAGCTTGTGGCTATGTCATCTTAAATACTTTATAGTTTTTGTTTTTGTTTTTGTTTTAAAGATTTTATTTATTTATTTGACAGACAGAGATCACAAGTAGGCAGAGAGACAGGCAGAGAGACAGGCAGAGAGAGAGGAGGAAGCAGGCTCCCTGCTGAGCAGAGAGCCTGATGTGGGGCTTGATCCCAAGACCCTGAGATCATGACCTGAGCCGAAGGCAGAGGCTCAACCCTCTGAGCCACCCAGACGCCCCAGTTTTTGTTTTTAAACTTAAGAAAAAGTAAATTCAATCATGAATCAAAATTTAAAATTTGTGTATAAATTGTTTTGGAGAACAGGATTGGGGGCACTATTTTTACTTTTTTTAAAGTTCTAATTTAAATTTGTTAACATACAGTGTAATATTAGTTTCAGGTGTACAGTGGTGATTGAACATTTCCATACAACACTCGGCACTCATCACAAGTGTCCTCCTTAATCCCCATCACCTACTTAACTCATGCTCCTGCCCACCTCCCCACTAGTAACCCATCAGTTTGTTCTCCATAGTTAGGAGTTTGTTTTTTGGTTTGGCTCTCTTTTTTATCCATTTGCTTGTTTGTTTTATTTCTTAAATCCCACATGAATGAAATCTTATGGTGTTTGTCTTTCTCTGACTGCCTTATTTTGTTTAGCATAATACACTCTGGCTTCGTCATGTTGCAAATGGCAAGAATTTATTTTTTTTATGGTTGAGTGACAGCCCATCGTGTGTGTGTGTGTGTGTGTGTGTGTGTGTGTATTTGTGTATCACATCTTCTTTAGCCATTCATCAATCGGTGGACACTTGGGCTGATTCTATAATTTGGCTATTGTAGATAACGATGCTATAAACAATCGGTGGCATGTATTGCTTTGATTTAGTATCTTTCTATTCTTTGGGTATATATGTAACCATGCAATTGCTGGATTTTAAGGTAGTTCTATTTTAAACTTCTTGAGGAAACTCCATACTCTTTTCCACAGTGGCTGTACCAGTTTGCATTCCCAATTCCCATTAAAAGTGCAAGAGGGTTCCCCTTTCTCCACATCCTCATCAACACCTGTTGTTTGTTGTGTTGTTGATTTTAGCCATTCTTTTTTTTTTTTTTTAAGATTTTATTTATTTATTTGACAGAGAGAAGGAGCACAAGTAGGTAAAGTGGCAGACAGAGGAAGAGGGAGAAGGACAAGCAGGCTCCCAACTGATCAGGGAGCTCAATAGGGGCTTGATCCCAGGAACCTAGATGCTTAGCCGATTGAGCCACCCAGGTGCCCTGATTTTAGCCATTCTGACAGGTGTGAGGTGATATCTCATCATAGTTTTGATTTGTATTTCCTGGTGTTCAGTGAAAGACATTCCATGCTCCTGGATTAGAAGGACAGATATTGTTAAAATGTCTCTACTACCCACAGCAATCCATAGATTCAGGGCAATCCCTGTCAAAATACCAACAGCATTTTTCACAGAACTGGAACAAACAATTCTAAAGTTTGTATGGAAGCACAAAAGACCCCAAATAGCCAAAGCAACCCAGAAAAAGCAAAGCTGGAGGCATCACAATTCTGGACTTGAAGTTATATTACAAAGCTATAGAGATCAAAACAGTATGGTACTGGCACAAAAACAGACACACAGAGTAATGGAACAGAAAGAAAACCTAGAAATGAACCCACAACTATATGGTCAGTTAATCTTCAACAAAGCAGGAAAGAATATCCCATGGGAAAAGGACAGTCGTTTCAACAAATGGTTGGGAAAACTGGACAGCAACATGCAAAACGATTAGACTGGATCACTTACGCCATACACAAAAATAAATTCAAAATGGATTAAAGACCTCAGTGTGAGACCTGAAACCATAAAAATCCTAGAGGAGAACACACGCAGTTAACTTCTTTGCCATCAGCCGTAGCAACTTCTTCCTAGGCATGTCTCCGAGGCAAGGGAACCAAAAGCAAAAAATAAACTATTGGGACTATATCAAAATAAAAAGCTTCTGCACAAATATAAATAGCTTCACAAAATGAAAAGCTTCAATAAAATACGAAGGAAACAACAACACTAAAAGGCAACCTACTGAATGGGAGAAGATATTTGCAAATGACACATCTGGAAAAGCATTCATATCTAAAATATCAAACAATCCAATCAAAAAGCAGGCAGAAGAACAGACATTTCTCCAAGGAAGATATCCAGATGGCCAACAGACACATGGAAAGCTGTTCAGTATCACCGATCATCCGGGAAATGCAAATCAAAACCATGATGAGATATCACCTCACACCTGTCAGAGTGGCTAAAATCAACAACATAAGGAGTACTATTTTTTTTTTTAAGATTTTATTTATTTGACAAGAGACACAGAGAGGGAACGTAAGCAGGGGGAGTGGGAGAGGGAGAAGCAGGCTTCCCTCTGAGGAGGGAGCCTGATGTGGGGCTCCATCTGAGGACCCCAGGATCATGACCTGAGCGGAAGGCAGATGCTTAACGACTGAGCCACCCAGGCGCCCAAGGATTACTATTTTAAATAGGAAGACAGTGAGGGCCTGATTTAAAGGAAATGAGGGAGCAAGGCATAGATCTTTAAGTATGAGGGTGGGCCAATGTGCCAGGTGGAGGGAATACCAGATGGCTTACTATGAGGCAGGAGCATCTCTGTCTTGTGTTCAAGGATTATCTGGGAGGCCAGGTTAGCTGGAGTGGAATAAGGGGAAAGTAATGAAGATAAGTAGGGGCCCCTGGCTGACTCAGTCAGACAAGCATGTGACTCTTGATCTTGGGATCATGAGTTCAAGCCCTTGTTGGGTGTAGAGATTACTTACATTAAAATTTTAAAAATATGATATTTATTTTTAAAAAATGAAAACAAGTATTGTGGATGGTAGGGAAGACCATATAGGACATTGTAAGAACTTGGCTTTTATTTATTTATTTATTTATTTTTTTAAAAGATTTTATTTATTTATTTGACAGAGAGACAGTGAGAGAGAGCATGAGCGAGGAGAAGGTTAGAGGGAGAAGCAGACTCCCCGTGGAGCTGGGAGCCCGATGTGGGACTCGATTCCGGGACCCCGGGATCATGACCTGAGCCAAAGGCAGTCGTCCAACCAACTGAGCCACCCAGGCGTCCCAGAACTTGGCTTTTAAAACTCGACTAAGATGAGATGCCATCCAAGAGTATTAAACAGTGACATATTATGATCCCTGGCTTAAAATTATCATTTGGGCTGCTGGGGAAGGATAGGAAAAGGTGGAAGTGGAGAAAATGGTTAGGAGGCTATTGCAGTAAACAAGCTGAGGGATGATGGTGTCTTGGACAAGGGTGGAAGCTCCAAAGGTAGAGAAAAGTGGTTGGATTCTGAATATTATTATTATATAATAACTATTTTATAATTTCTTAGCTTCATGTTTCTCTATAAGCTTTAATAATTAAAAGATTTAACTTTTAAAATAATGCTGAACCATTTTTATTTATTTATTTATTTTTTAAAAGATTTTATTTATTTATTTGACAGAAAGATCACAAGTAGGCAGAGAGGCAGGCAGAGAGAGAGGGGGAAGCAGGCTCCCCACTGAGCAGAGAGCCTGATGCGGGGCTTGATCCCAGGACCCTGAGATCACGACCTGAGCTGAAAGCAGAGGCTTAACCCACTGAGCCACCCAGGCGCCCCAATGCTGAACCATTTATATATATGTGTATGTGTATATATATATATATATATATATATATAAATTTTTTTTTTTTAAGATTTTATTTATTTGACAGACAGAGATTACAAGTAGGCAGAGAGGCAGGCTGAGAGAGAGGAGGAAGCAGGCTCCCTGCTGAGCAGAGAGCCCGATGCGGGACTCGATCCCAGGACCCTGGGATCATGACCTGAGCCGAAGGCAGAGGCATTAACCCAGTGAGCCACCCAGGCGCCCCTATATATATATATATATATATATACTTTTTTTTTTTAAGGATTTTATTTATTTGACAGAGAGGGAGAGAGATCACAAGTAGGCAGAGAGGCAGGCAGAAAGGGGTAAGCAGGCTCTCTGCTCAGCAGAGATGTGGGGCTCGATCCCAGGACCCTGAGATTAGAGGCTTAATCCACTGAGCCACCCAGGTGCCCCATTTTTATATTTTTAGATGTATTTTTCTCTTTAAGATTTACTAGAGAGTGTGCTTGGGGGAGGGACAGAGAATCTTTTTTTTTAAGATTTTTTTTTTTTTTAAATTTATTTGACAGACAGTGAGAGAGGGAACACAAGCAGGGGGAGTGAGAGAGGGAGAAGCAGGCTGTGCACCAAGCAGAGAGCCTGATGTGGGGCTCGATCCCAGGACCCTGAGATCATGACCCAAGCTGAAGGCAGACGCTTAACAACTGAGCCACACAGGCACCCCGGGACAGAGAATCTTAAGCAGACTCCCCAAAGAGCCCAACACAGGGCTAGATTGCAGGAACCCAAGGCAGTGACCTGAGCTGAAATCAGTAGTTGGATGCTTAACTGACTGAGCCACACAGGTGCCCCATTTTTCTTTTTTAAAGTGTTAAGATTTCTAATCTATGACATCTGGGTACAAAGCAGCATAATCTGTGTTTACTTAATGAAGACCTAGTCATGAGTTACTTTTATGAACACTACTGTATAAATTTGGAGTGCACTATAATTTACTTTCAAAAGTAGCTTTGGAAAGAAGTTATCTTAAGGTTCTTAGCTTCTATGGTGGGCTCCGAAGGGGAGAAGAATTTTTTTTTTAAAGATTTTATTTATGGGGGGGCGCCTGGGTGGCTCAGTGGGTTAAGCCGCTGCCTTCAGCTCAGGTCATGATCCCAGGTCCTGGGTTCAAGCCCCACATCGGGCTTTCTGCTCAGCAGGGAGCCTGCTTCCTCCTCTCTCTCTGCCTGCCTCTCTGCCTACTTGTGATTTCTCTCTGTCAAATAAATAAATAAAAAAATCTTTAAAAAAAAAAAAGATTTTATTTATGGGTGCCTGGGTGGCTCAGTGGGTTAAGCCTCTGCCTTCGGCTCAGGTCGAGATCTCAGGGTTCTGGGATCGAGTCCCGCATTGGGCTCTCTAGCTCTGCGGGGACCCTGCTTCCTCCTCTCTCTCTCTGCCTGCCTCTCTGCCTACTTGTGATTTCTGTCAAATAAATAAATAAAATCTTAAAAAAAAAAGATTTTATTTATTGGGGCGCCTAGGTGACTCAGTGGGTTAAAGCCTCTCCCTTCAGCTCAGGTCGTGATCTCGGAGTCCTGGGATCGGGCCCCACATGGGGCTCTCTGCTTGGCAGGGAGCCTCTCTCTACCTGCCTCTCTGCCTACTTGTGACCTCTCTCTCTGTCAAATAAAATCTTTAATAAGAAATAAAAAAAAATAAAGATTTTATTAATTGACAGAGTGAGAGAGAGGGAACACAAGCAGAGGTAGTGGGAGAGGGAGAAGCAGAAGAAGCTGAACAGGGAGCCCGATGTGGGTCTCAATCCTAGGACCCTGGGGTCCCAACCTGAGCCAAAGGCAGACGCTTAACGACTGAGCCACCCAAGCACCCCAAGAAATTTTTTTAAGGATTTTATTTTTAAGTTTTCTCTACACCTGAGGGGGTGGGGCTCGAACTCACAACCCCGAGATCAAGAGTTGCACTCTCTACTAACTTAGCCAGGCTGGTAACCCAAGGGGAGAAGAAATTAAAGAGAATTAAAGTCATGCCATACATCTTTCATTTTATTTTGTATGCTAAAGTTTAGAATAATTAAAATATGCTAAAGTTTAGAATAATTTATGTGATTTTGATTATTTTTTTTTTAAAGATTTTATTTATTTATTTGTCATAGAGAAGCGAGAGTGAGCACAGGCAGACAGAGTGGCAGGCAGAGGCAGAGGGAGAAGCAGGCTCGCTGCCAAGCAAGGAGCCCGATGTGGGACTCGATCCCAGGACGCTGGGATCATGACCTGAGCCGAAGGCAGCTGCTTAACCAACTGAGCCACCCAGGCGTCCCTGTGATTTTGATTATTAATGTAATGCTTAAATGCTTGAGTATAGAGAATGCTGTAAAATAGGGAAATGTTGCTCACTGTTTAGGAGCTCTAGACTCAGATTGCTTGGATTTCCAATTCTAGCCCTGTCTGTTTATAGTTTGTGACCCTGGACAGTTTCCTAACGTATAACAGGGAGAAGAATATGAACCCCGTTGTAGGGCTGTTGTGAGAATTAGTACCTGTAAGACCCTTAGAGCAGATATCTGTTGTTTTATTATTATTTTCATTATTATTGACCTGAGATGCTTTGTGATATATCTTCTCTCTTCCATTCAGAGGAAGCACCAGCCTAACATTTTCAGTTAGGTTGAAAAGTAATCTTTTTTTTTTAAGATTTTATTTATTTATTTGACAGAGATCACAAGTAGGCAGAGAGGCAGGCAGAGAAAGAGAGGGAGGAGGAAGCAGGCTCCCTGCAGAGCAGAGCGCCCCATGTGGGGCTCGATCCCAGGACCCTGGGATCATGACCTGAGCTGAAGGCAGAGGCTTTAACCCACTGAGCCACCCAGGCGCCCCTTGAAAAGTAATTTAAATCTTTATTCCAGCCTCTCAAAAATGCCAAAGGGGATAATATCCATACCATACCATAATACTACTTAAAATCTGATTTTTCCATTTGTGATCAGTGTCTTTGCATGGTTAATCCCAAACTTCCTTTTCTTTTTCAAAACTTGCAAATTCATAATAATTTGAATGGTCTCATTCTTTTTGTCTTTTCCTCTCTTTCTCAAATTTATTCTTCCTTTTCCAGGAATATCCGTCTCTATTTTATTTTTTTAGGTTATCTGTCTCTCTTTAAACTCTCTCCTTTTCCTGAGTCATTGCTCTGATTTGTATAATAAGGGTCAGGAACCAAGGGAGTAAAGAAAGGAAATTATGAATGCTCACACAACAACGTTTTTGGTTTTGTCACACTTAGCTGCTGTAGAGGATATAGTATGTTTTGTCTTTTAGAAAGAAGTCTACTTAGCTTTAAAAGCATTATCAGGTGGTATAGACCATTGCAGGACATTAGTTCTGGACTTGGGTTTAGTTTTTTCTCCTACTAGTCATAAACCGTAACACTGACCCAGACCTCTCTTTTGATTACTAGGGATCAACCATGGGCATTTAGAATAGAGTTGCTGGATAAAATACATGCAATGTCCCATGCAATATTTGTGATGAAAAATTGTTAATCTGAAGTTCAAATTTAACTGGCTGTCCTATATTTTTATTTGCTAAATCTGGCAACCCTAATTTAGAGAGAGGGTAGACAGTTGACTAGATAGTATTTCCCAGTATACTTTCCCTGTGGTGTTTAGCGATAGGTGTTTACCTGTAACTTGATATAGTGGCTATTAGTATACTTTTAGTTTCCATGACAAAAAGTCCAACTGAAATTGGTTTAAACAAAGAGAATTTATAGTTTCATATAATTGAGACGTCCAGAGGGAATAAGGGCCCCTGACATAGTTTGATCAGGACTATCAGGCTTTGGCCCTATTTTTCTGCATTTCTCTTGGCTCTCCTATCTATCAGTTTCTTTCTCAGGCAGGCTTCCTTGGTGTAGTACAAGATAACTGCCTTTGGCTGCTGAGATTACATGTTTCCTAATATCTGGGGGAGAAAAAGGATGCTTCCCACAAATAAAACACAGATATCCTGAGCTTGACATTAGACTGTTCCAGGTTCTAAAGGATCACTCTTAAAATCTGAGCTATTAATTACAGCTTTCTGTCTAGACCAGTGGCTCTTAAACTTGAGCATGTATCATAACCACCTGGAGGACTTGTTAAAACAGAGATGCCAAACCCAACCCCCAGATTTCTGATTTTAGTTGGTTTGGGGCTGGGTTCTAAGAATTTGTAGTTGAAACAGGTTTCCAGATGTTCTTGATTTGCTGGTCTGCGAACACTTTGAGAACCACAGCTGTGTCAAATCAGAGCCTACTCCTGGAGCTGGGGAAAGGGTCAGTCCCACACAAATACCTTACCAGTGTGTGGAAGGAACAAGACACTTCTTAAAAAAAAAAAAAACACCCAGGGTGCCTGGGTGGCTCAGTGGGTTAAAGCCTCTGCCTTCGACTCAGGTCATGATCCCAGGGTCCTGGGATCGAGCCCCGCATCGGGCTCTCTGCTCAGCGGGGAGCCTGCTTCCCTCTCTCTCAATCTGCCTGCCTCTTTGCCTACTTGTGATCTTTCTCTGTCAAATAAATAAATAAAATCTTAAAAAAAAACCACCCAGATTTATTTATTTATTTGAGAGAGAGAGAAAGAGCAAGCAGGAGCATGGGAAGGGGCAGAAGGAGAGAGAGAAAGAATCTCAAGCAGACTCCTTGCTGAGCACAGAGCCTGATACGGGGCTTGATCTCACGACCCTGAGATCATGACCTGAGCTGAAATCAAGAGTTGGATGCTTAACCAACTCAGGTACCCAGGTGCCCTGGAACAAGATATGTTCTGAGGAAATAATTACAATGTCCACTAAGGAGAGGAGTGCTATTTTTTTTTTTTAAAGATTTTATTTATTTATTAGAAAGAGAGAGAGAGAGAGGGAGCGAGCATGAGCATAGGTAGAGGCAGAGGGAGAAGCAGGCTCCCTGCTGAGCAAGGAGCCCGATGTGGGACTCGATCCCAGGATGCTGGGATCATGACCTGAGCCGAAGGCAGCCGCTTAACCAACTGAGCCACCCAGGCGTCCCAAGGACTGCTAGTTTTAATCTACCCAGCTCTCCTGCCCTCTTTCTTGGGTAACAGCGTCCTATTGTTTTCTTAACCACTCATTTCCCATTTATAATCAATGTGGCTTGGGTAGAGTTGATTTAACCCACTGGCTTTAATGGTGGGCACAAGACCCTGGCCTGGTCATTAAGATTATTGCATTCACCTGTCCTCAGTGATTAGCTCAAGAATTAATAGGGCAGCCATCTTTGTAAACAGTCAGTGCACATTACTATACATTACTATTTACTGTCCTGGCTATTGATATAAAGATGGCATAATTCCTGTCTTTAAGAAGCTCAGATTGTGGTGAATACCAACATGTAAACAAATGCGTGTAGTATTTCTCTTTATAACTCCTTTCTCCTGGCTTCCATCTAATACACATTTCCATTATATACTTCATTACTTCCTTTGTAATCCTTAACCACATTTATTATCAGTTGTTTAGTGTCTTTGGTCCTCATTAGATTATAAATTCCATCAGGATAAGGGCTATAATTTCCGGCTGGGTTTCCAGTACTTAGCACTTTCTGTGGCACATAGAGGTGCTCAGTAAATGTGGGTTGAGTGAATGTTTTAACTGTCCTAATAGAAAAATATGGAAACAGAAGAGGGAATGATTGGTTTACTGGTGGGGTAGTGGAGACGTAACAGCCTGGATAAATGCATAGGACTGTTAAAACACCTTGGTATATTTTGGGAACTGTAAGTAATTCAGTTTTGTTGAAACATGATGTATGAGGTGAGAAGTGGTGGCAGATGAATCTGGAAAGATAGGTGAGGGCCAAATCCTGAAGATCCCTGAAAGCTACCCTACAGGTTGGGGAGCCATTGACTGGTTTCAAGTAAGAAAAAGAATATATTAGCAGCAAAGTGATAAATGGATCAGAGGGGAGTGAGATTAAAGAAGTGAAACTGGTTAGGAGGTTATTTCAGAACAGATGGAAGATGTTATGAAAGCCCAAGGTAAAAAAGAAAAATATGGAAGAAGCGGGGAGATGGAGACTTGGTGTAGAGTTCATTTTCATGTGGACTCATGGAGATTTCCACTGTTGTACTAGCCACTCTTTTATTTTTTTATTTTTTTTGAGAGAGAGCACAAGTGGGAGTAGAGTGGGGTGGTGCAGAGGGAGAGAGAGAAGCAGACTCCTCGCCAAGCAGGGGGCCTGACATGGGGCTCAGTCCCAGGACCCTTGGGATCATGACCTGAGCCAAAGGCAGACTCTTAACCAACTGAGCCACGCAGGTACCCCACTATTAACTATGATTAACTAGTGATCCCTAGTTCTGCTCCACACCCACATAATATTTGTAACTGGAGATTGTATTTTTATTTCATTTTCTAATTAAAAAAAGAGATTTCCCACCCCAAAGCCTAATATAAGGTAGTAGCAGTGAGAATAAATAGAATTGTCTAAAAAGTAGAATTGATGGAACTTAGAGACTATCCTGAGAAAAACGAGAGAATCTAGGATGACATTTAGTTTTCTGGCATAGGAGATGGTGGTGCTGTAAACCAATAGACACAATTTAAGAAAGAATAATGGGTTTGGGTCATGTGGCTTCTTAGATCCAAATGAGGCAGAGGTGAAATGGAAAATGTTTTCTCCTTTTGGAGGAGTTGTTTTTCTCGTAGACTTTATTGGGGGAAGGAAAAGAGAACAGCTTTTACTGCTTCTAGGGTTGAAGCCTAGAGCAGATGGTAGTAAATCAGATACTATTAAGTTCCTAAAGGTGTGGGAGAGATTGCAGTGGGTCCTTGACTACTCCCAGGGTACTAGTTGCCAAGGTCAATTTAAATTTCCAGAAGTGGGGCACCTGGATGGCTCAGTTGGTAGAGCATGAGACTCTTTTTTTTTTTTTTTTAAAGATTTTATTTATTTATTTGACAGAGAGATCACAAGCACGCAGAGAGGCAGGCAGAGAGAGAGGAGGAAGCAGGCTCCCTGCTGAGCAGAGAGCCCGATGCGGGGCTCGATCCCAGGACCCCGGGATCATGACCTGAGCCGAAGGCAGCGGCTTAACCCACTGAGCCACCCAGGCGCCCCGAGCATGAGACTCTTGATCTTGGGGTCATAAGTTGGAGCCTCACATTGGGGATAGAGTTGTCTAAGAAAAAAAATTCCAGATATTTAATATGCTTCATCTTATTTAAACAGCTTTTTAAAAGCAAGTGGACATAAACTTTATTTTGTATGTTCTTCTTTTTAAAAGTTTTTATTTAAATTACAGTTCATACACAGTGTAATATTCATTTCAGGTATACAATATAGTGGTTCATAGTTTCATGTATCACCCAGTGCTCATCACAGTAGTGTATTCCTTAATCCCCATCACCTTAACCCATCCCCCTCCCCCAACCCAACTCCCTTCTGGTACCCATCAATTTGTTCTCTTAACTATAAAGAGTCTGTTTCTTGGTTTGCCTTTTTCTCTTCTTCCCCCTATGCTCATTTGTTTTGTTTCTTAAATTCCACATATGAGTCAAATCATATTTGTCTTTGACTTACTTAGCATAATACTCTCTAGCTCCATCCATATTGTTGCAAATGGCAAGATTTCATTCTTTCCTATGGCTGAATAATATTCCATTGTATATATATACCACATCTTCATCCATTCATCAGTTGGTGGACACTTGGGCTGATTCCGTAATTTTGTTAATACAGTTAAGTCTGCTGTAAACATCAAGAAGCATGAATCCCTTTGAATTAGTATTTTTGTATTGTTCGGGTAAATATCTAACACTGCAATTGTTGGATTGAAGGGTAGTTCAATTTTTAACTTTTTGAGGCACCCCTGTATTGTTTTTCACACTGGTTGCACCAGTTTGCATTCCCACCAACAGTGCAAAAGGATTCCCTTTTCTCCACATTCTTACCAACACCTGTTATTTCTTGTGCTGTTGATTTTAGCCATTCTGATAGGTGTGAGGTGATATCTCATCATGGTTTTGATTTGCATTTCCCGGATGATCGGTGATACTGAACAGCTTTCCATGTGTCTGTTGGCCATCTGGATATCTTCCTTGGAGAAATGTCTGTTCTTCTGCCTGCTTTTTGATTGGATTGTTTGATATTTTAGATATGAATGCTTTTCCAGATGTGTCATTTGCAAATATCTTCTCCCATTCAGTAGGTTGCCTTTTAGTGTTGTTGTTTCCTTCGTATTTTATTGAAGCTTTTCATTTTGTGAAGCTATTTATATTTGTGCAGAAGCTTTTTATTTTGATATAGTCCCAATAGTTTATTTTTTGCTTTTGGTTCCCTTGCCTCGGAGACATGCCTAGGAAGAAGTTGCTACGGCTGATGGCAAAGAAGTTAACTGCGTGTGTTCTCCTCTAGGATTTTTATGGTTTCAGGTCTCACACTGAGGTCTTTAATCCATTTTGAATTTATTTTTGTGTATGGCGTAAGTGATCCAGTCTAATCGTTTTGCATGTTGCTGTCCAGTTTTCCCAACCATTTGTTGAAATGACTGTCCTTTTCCCATGGGATATTCTTTCCTGCTTTGTTGAAGATTAACTGACCATATAGTTGTGGGTTCATTTCTAGGTTTTCTTTCTGTTCCATTACTCTGTGTGTCTGTTTTTGTGCCAGTACCATACTGTTTTGATCTCTATAGCTTTGTAATATAACTTCAAGTCCAGAATTGTGATGCCTCCAGCTTTGCTTTTCTTTTTCTGGGTTGCTTTGGCTATTTGGGGTCTTTTGTGCTTCCATACAAACTTTAGAATTGTTTGTTCCAGTTCTGTGAAAAATGCTGTTGGTATTTTGACAGGGATTGCCCTGAATCTATGGATTGCTGTGGGTAGTAGAGACATTTTAACAGTATCTGTCCTTTCAATCTAGGAGCATGGAATGTCTTTCCATTTTCTTGTGTCATCTTCAGTTTCTTACATGATTGTCTTATAGTTTTCTGAGTATAGATATTTCATCTTTTTTTTTTTTTTAAGATTTTATTTATTTATTTGACAGACAGAGATCACAAGTAGGCAGAGAGGCAGGCAGAGAGAGAGGAAGAAGCAGGCTCCCTGCGGAGCAGAGAGCCCGATGCGGGACTCAGTCCCAGGACCCTGAGATCATGACCTGAGCCGAAGGCAGCGGCCTAACCCACCGAGCCACCCAGGCGCCCCAAATCTTTCATCTTTTTGGTTAAGTATTTTATTGTTTTTGGTGCTATTGTAAATTATATTTATTCCTTAATTTCTCTTTTTTCTGCTTTATTATTGGTGCATAGAAATGCAGATTTCTGTACATTGATTTTGTATCCTGCAACTTTATAGAATTCATTTATTAGTTGTAGCAGTTTTTTGGTGGAGTCTTTCAGATTTTCTATAGAGAGTATCATGTCAACTGCACTAGTGAAAGTTTTACTTCTTCCTCGCCAATTTGGATGCCTTTTATTTCTTTTTGCTTTCTGAGTGCTATGGCTAGGACTTCTAGTACTTCATTGAATAAAAGTGGTGAGAATAGACATCTCAGTCTTGTTCCTGACTATGAAGGAAAAGCTCTCAGTTTTTCCCCATTGAGAATGATATTCACTGTGGGTTTTTCATATATGACCTTTATCATGTTGAGGTTATGTTCCCTCAAAACCCGCTTTGTTGAAGGTTTTATCATGAAGGGATGCTGTACTTTGTCAGTGCTTTTTCTGCATCTAATGAAATGATCATATAGTTTACTTACCCTTTCTTTTATTAATGTGATAAATGTATCACATTGATTTGTGAATATCAAACCACCCTTGCAACCTAGGAATAAATTCCACTTGATCATGGTGAATGATTTTTTTAAAGTATTGTTGGATTTAGTTTGCTAATATTTTGTGGAGAATTTTTGCATTTGTGTTCATCAGTGATATTCGCCTCTAGTTCTCTTCTTCAGTGGTGCCTTTATCTGGTTTTGGGTACTGCTGGCCTCAGAGAAGGAATTTGGAAGTTTTCTTTCCTTTTCTATTTTTTGAAATAGTTTGAGAAGAATAGGTAGTAACTCCTTTTAAACGTTTGGTAGAATTTACCCGTGAAGCTGTGAAGTCATCTAGTCCTGGACTTTCGTTTGTTGGGTGTTCTTTGATTACTGATTCAGTTTCTTTGCTGGTTATTGGTTTGTTTATGTTTTCTGTTTTTTCCTGTTTGAGTTTTGGTAATTTATATGTTTCTAGGAATTTATCCATTTCTTCTAGGTTGTCTAATTTGTTAGCATATAGTTTTTCATAATATTCTCTTACAATTATTTGTATGTCTGTGGTGTTAATTATTTCCCCTGTCTTATTTGTAATTTTATTTATTTGGGCCCTTTCTCTTTTCTTTTTTGATATATCTGGCTAGGGGGTTCATCAATATTGTTAATTTTTTCAAAGAACCTGTTCCTGGTTTCATTGATCTGTTGTTTTTTTAGTTTCTATATTATTTATTTCTGTTCTAATCTTTATTGTTTCCTTCCTTCTGCTAGCTTTAGGCATTGTTTATTGCTCTTTTGGGTGTAAGTTTAGGTTGTTTATTTGAGATTTTTCTTCTTTTTTTTTTTTTAAAGATTTTATTTATTTATTTGACAGAGATCACAAGTAGGCAGAGAGTCAGGCAGAGGGAGAGGGGGAAGCAGGCTCTCTGCCGAGCAGAGAGCTTGATGTGGGGCTTGATCCCAGGACCCTGAGATCATGACCTGAGCCGAAGGCAGAGGCTTTAGCCCACTGAGCCACCCAGGCGCCCCGAGATTTTTCTTCTTGAGGTAGGCCTGTATTGCTATATACTTCCTTCTTAGGACCATTTTTGCTGCATTGCAAGTGGGCATAAATTATAAGAAAACTGTTACACCCTACGACCCAGCAATTGCAGTACTACTGGGTATTTACCTCAGAAATACAAATGTAGTGATCCTAAGGGGCACCTGCACCCCAATATTTATAGCAGCAATGTCCACAATAGCCAAACTATGGAAAGAGTCCAGCTGTCCATTAACAGATGGATGGATAAAGAAGACCTTGTATATATACATATACAATGAAATATTATGCAGCCATCAAAAAAAATGAAATCTTGCCATTTGCAATGACGTGGATGGAACTAGAGGGTATTACGCTAAGTGAAATAAGTCAGTCAGAGAAAGACAATTATCATATGATCTCAGTGATATGAGGAGTTTAAGAAACAAGACAGAGGATCATAGGTGAAGACAGGAAAAAAAACAAGAGGAAACCAGAGAGATATACCATAAGACACTCTTAATCTTAGGAAACAAACTGAGGGTTCCTAGAGGAGAGGGTGATGGGGAGATGAGGTGGCTGATGGACATTGGAGAGGGTATGTGTTGTGGTGAGCGCTGTATGTTGTATAAGACTGATGAATTACAGAGCTGTACCCCTGAAACAAATAATACATTATATGTTAATAATTTTAAAAAATTAAAAATGTTAATAATTTTAAAAATTTAGAAAAATGTTAAGATTCATGAGTTAGGTTCAGTATTGGTGAAAATGTGATTGCTATAGCCATTTTGGAAAGTTTGGCAATAATAATTGGTCAGATTCCTCTTCTGGTAATCTGTTCTGTAGAAATGAAAGTATCAACATGAAAAGTATGTTGTTTTTAATGGGAAAAATTGGAAATACCTGAATGTCCATCAATAGTGGGCATGGATATAGAACGTAATGTACTTATATTGTGGAATATTATGCAACCTCAAGAGAATGAGTTAAATCTGTATATTTTGACCTAGAAGGATATCTGAGAGGTTGTAGATTAAGACAAGCAAGTTATAAAGAAATGTGTATAATATCTTTTATAAAATAAAGATGTAAATATGTAGGGTTTTTTTTTTAGGATTATATGAAAATGGAGAAAGGTATAAAGGTGTATTTTATTCTTTTTTTTTTTAAAGATTTTATTTATTTATTTGACAGACAGAGTTCACAAGTAGGCAGAGAGGCAAGCAGAGAGAGAAAGAGAGAGAGAGAGAGGAGGAAGCAGGCTCCCCGCTGAGCAGAGAGCCCGATGCGGGGCTCGATCCCAGGATCCTGGGATCATGACCTGAGCCGAAGGCAGAGGCTTTAACCCACTGAGCCACCCAGGCGCCCCGGTGTATTTTATTCTAAGTACTCTTCTAATGGCTGGGAATATAGCAGTGAACAAAACCAAGTCCTTGTTTTATGCAGGAGCAGGTATGATAATAAATTAAGAAGTAAATATATAGTATGTTAGGTGAAGATAAATGCTGTGGAGAAAAACCCAGCTGGCTAAAGGGAATGGAGGGCAGAGAGGAATTACTGTTTTATTCTGGATAATCAGAGGCCTCGCTGATATGGTGGTTTAACCTTCTTTTTTTTTTTTAAAGATTTTATTTATTTATTTGACAGAGATCACAAGCAGGCAGAGAGGCAGGCAGAGAGAGAGGAGGAAGCAGGCTCCCTGCTGAGCAGAGAGCCCGATGCGGGGCTCGATCCCAGGACTCTGAGATCATGACCTGAGCCGAAGGCAGCGGCTTAACCCACTGAGCCACCCAGGCGCTCCGGTGGTTTAACCTTCTTATTGTGAAATAAAATACATGCTAATAAGTATATAAAACATACATGTAGTTTATGTAGTATAGAAACATAAATGTAGTTTATTAACATTTGTGAACAACTATGTAACTACCATGTAGATAACGACGTTGAAGGTGGCCAGTTTCCTAGAAACCAAAGGCATGCCCCTTTTCAAATATATCCCCCCTTCTTCCCACCAGAGTAACCACTGACTTAACTTTCTTTGGTAACTATTTTCTTGTTTTTCCTTATAATTATATTCCTAAAGAATATATTTTAGTTTTGCCTGTTTTTGAATTTGCTGTATATGGAATTATACTGTATGTATTCTTTTGGGTATTTTGCTCACTATCATGCCGAGGCATCTATACTGTTTTTATGTAGCTGTAGTTTCTTTTTTTGTTGTTATTATATGGTATTTCATTGTAGAACACAGTTGATTTCTACTTTTAATAGACATTTGGATAGTTTCTATCTTGGTTATTATGGACAATACTGTTATGAAGATTTTGCACATGTCATGTGAATGCATTTCTGTAAGGTATATCTAGGATTGAGAATTCTGGTTTATAAAATGTGTGTATCTCAGCTCTTCTAGAGAGTGCCAAGTTATTGCCATCTGTAATGGTATTTGAGCATTAATGACACTTAGAGGAACCCTAGATGTTGTCAGACATTCACATTTTTGCACATCTCCTAAGTGTGTGGTGGTATCTCATTATGGTTTAAATTCATTTGCATTTTCCTTATTCCTAATGCGATTGATCATCTTCTCACATATTGGCCATTTGGTTATTCTCTTGTATGAGACACCTTTTCATGTCTTTTGCCCATTTTTTCTATTGGATTGTCTTTTTTTCTTACTGGTTTATTGGAGTTAAAGATTCTGGATATTCTTGTCTATTACATGTATGTATTGCAAAATCTTTTTTTTTTTTTAAGATTTTATTTATTTATTTGACAGATAAAGATCACAAGTAGGCAGAGAAGCAGGCAGAGAGAGAGGAGGAAGCAGGCTCCCTGCTGAGCAGAGCCCGATGTCGAGCTCGATCCTAGGACCCTGGAGTCATGACCTGAGCCGAAGGCAGGCTTTAACCCACTGAGCCACCCAGGCGCCCCTGTATTGCAATATCTTAAGGTGACATTTTGGGCAGAGACTTGGAGAAAGTGAAGGGTTGAGTTGTGAGGATAGCTAAATGAAGTGTACTAGAGGTAGAGTGAATAGCAGTTGCAAAGAACCTGATGCAGGAGTTATTTTTGAAATGTTGCAAGAGCAGCAAAAGATGCTGACCTGAGGTTGGAAAGGAGAACAGGTTAAGGGGATCTCAGAAAAAAAATGAAGCAAAATGGGGAAAAAAACTCATGGAGTAAGCATTACTAGTAAAAGTATAGATTATAAAATTATTCCTTGATATTACCACAAATATGTACAAATAGACTTTGGTGAAGGAAAAGACCTAGAATATGATCAAATGAAAACATTGATTTGATAACAGCATTGTGGACAATTTTTGTCCTTGATTTATTATTATATAGCAAAAACAATATCAAAAGTACATAAAAATTACAAGATTTACAAGTAAATACTAAATACAAAAAATTAATCTTCAGAAAGATAGACTTAGAGCTGCCCCTTACTCTTAGGCATTGATAAGTAGAAACTTCTTGCTAGTTTCCTATTGTTGCCATAATGAATTACTATAAATTTAGTGGCTTAAAACAGCTCCTATTGGGGCACCTGGGGGGCTCAGTGGGTTAAGCCACTGCTTTTGGCTTGGGTCGTGATCTCAGGGTCCTGATCTCAGGGTCCTGGGATCGAGCCCTGCATTGGGCTCCCTGCTCAGTAGGGAGCCTGCTTCCTCCTCTCTCTCTCTCTCTGCCTGCCTCTCTGCCTACTTGTGATCTCTGTCAACTGAATAAATAAAATATTAAAAAAAAAAAAACAAAAAAAAACAGCTCCTATTTCTCATCTTAAGAGTTTTGGAGGTCAAAAGTCCTAAAATCAAGATGTCAGCAGACTGCATTCCTTTTGGAGGCCCTAGAGAAGGATCCATTTTCTTCTAGGAGCTTCCTGCATTCCTTGGCTGCTGGTTCCAGTAGTGTTGCATCTTTAAGTCTCTTTTTCTATCCTCTACTTCCTTTGTCATATCTCTTTCTCTGACTCTGATATTCTTGCCTCCCTCTTTAACGACTTTTGTGATTTCTTTGGTCCATATGGATAATCCAAGGTAATCTTTCTGTGTCCATGTTCTTAACTTAATCACATCTGCAAAATCCCTTTTTCTACATAATATAATATATTCACAGGTTCCAGGGATTGGGATATGGACATCTTTATAGGGCTATTATTCTATCTACCTTACAGACTCTAATCTTGAGAATAAAATTTTCACTAACCCTGTTTCTTAGGTTTTGATGAATGAGGAATTGGAGGTACAGATAAGAGAGAGGACCCTTAATAGCAGAGAATGAATTTGATGAATGTCTTGTCTTGAATTTTGTACATCTGCTGTAGAAGGCTAGCTTAGAGTTAACCTTACACATGATGTGAGGGGTGCCTGAAAGACAACTGGAAACTTTCAAATCATATGTTCATGGAGTTGCTGCCTTGAGCGGATAGAGGATTGTACTTTGTTAGAAGACTGGTTTGAATTTAGTCTGCTTAAAAATGGTGTGGCATTGAACAATTCTCATCTATAAAATGGGAATAGTAATACTTAATTCACAAAGATCTTTGTAAGAATTATAAAACTATTCCATATACACACATATATACACAAATATAATAAATCTTACCTTGGATATGGCATATAGCAGGTACTCACTTTTCTGAAAGATGTTTTTGTGATACAGTGAGAAAATGTTAGGTTAACGCGAGGGGTTTATGCTAGAAGTTTTGCTAGAGGCCACTGCATACCTTACTTGCTAGAAGCTAGGTGACTCGTATTTGGCTCTAAGATCAGTATGGGTAAAATTTTGGGCAAAAGGAAGCAATGAGTTAGTATTTATAGCAAGTGTGGCTGATTATCATTTTTTCTGTTTAGCCTATTTTACCTTTTTCTATGGGAAATTTCAATTTTTTTCTCTGTCCAGGCTGATCATTTTTTCCCCCTGCCTTCAGTAAAATTTCATGTGGTACTTACAGCATGATTATTCTTGGATCTTCATTTCTCTCTGGTAAGCCTAAAAGCTGATCATCTTGTGTATAAATTCAACAAATATTTGAGTGCCTTCTCTCTGTGAGACACCCAGCACTGGTGATTGAAATGATAAATAAAAGAATGTGTGTCCTCAAGGAACTCACAGTTGAGCACAAAGACAGGTCAATAGCTAAACTATAATGAATAAGCTTTACATTAGAAGCTTGAGAAAAGCTCTATGGAATAAAAAAAAAATAGTGGTGTTTAAAGATGTGAGGGATGGTTTCACAGAAAAAATAAGGTATGACCTGAGTCTACCCCCCCAGAAGTAGCTGGATATAAAGGATCCTGGTGAGAGAAAGGGGTTGAAGGGAGGGAGGAAGGAATGAGTGTTTTGTGAAGTACAGGGAGCCATAAGTACAAAGATATAGAAAGTGTTGTGTAGGGGCGCCTGGGTGGCTCAGTGGGTTGAAGCCTCTGCCTTCAGCTCAGGTCATGATCCCAGGGTCCTGGCATCGAGCCCCGAGCCCCGCATCACATCAGGCTCTCTGCTCCGCAGGGAGTCTGCTTCCTCCTCTCTCGCCAGCCTCTCTGCCTACTTGTGATCTCTGTCTGTCAAATAAATAAACAAAAATCTTAAAAAAAAAAAAAAAAGAAGAAAGTGTTGTGTATTTGGATGAGCTGTGGGTGTTTTTGGTGTGGCTAGGGCAAAAGGTGCCTGTGGGAAAGTAATAGGAGAATGAGCTTAGAAGAGTAAGCAGAGGGGTACCTGGGTGGTAGAGTCGGGTAAGCGTCCAACTCTTGGTTTTAGCTCAGGTGTGATCTCTGGGTTGTGGGATCTAGCCCCATGTTGAGCTCCATGCTGCTTGATTTTCTCCCTCACTCTGCCCCTCCCCCCTTGCTCTCTTTTCACGCTCTCCCCCTTCTCAAAAAAAAAAAAAAAGAAAGAAAGAAAGAAAGAAAGAAAAAAGGATTAAACAGGGGCCAGACTATGAAGGGCCTTATAGTCCATGTTGAATGAAGAGTTTGGCATTTATCCTATGGGTAGTGAGGAACTCTTGAAACATTGTGTGGTGAACCAACATGTTAGATTCCAGACTCAAAAGCAGCAGGAAAGGTAGGAAATGAACAAGGAAACTGGTCTTTGGGGAAGCCAAGGGAGAGCTTTTTAAGAAGGAAAAAATGGCTAATGGTGAAAAATTTGAAGTAATTGTGAAATAAAAATAGAAAATATTCTGCTGGACTCTGTTGTTGAGGAGACCTTAACAAGATTATATTTCGTGAATGGGGTAGAAATCAGATTACATTAGATTCAAGAGTGAGTGGGAGGTAAGAGAATAGAGACTACAAGTATAGACCACTCTTAGGAAACTTGCTATGAAACAGAAGTGAGTAGATAAAGAGAGGGATGTAAATCTAAAAAACAAAAAAAAATTTTTTTTTTTTAAAGATAGAAGAGTTTCATGTGTATTATGTTTTGGCAGAGATGGTAAGGTAGAGGTAAATTTGAGTTATATGAGGTGTGATTTGATGGAACAGGAAGGCTGAGTTTGGTGGTAATAAGAGATTATAACCCCAGGGAAGGAGAGATACTTTTAGCCAACACTTTTTTTTTTTTTTAAGATTTTTTTATTTATTTATTTGACAGACAGAGATCACAAATAGGCAGAGAGGCAGGCAGAGAGAGGGGGTGGGGGAAGCAGGCTCCCCGCTGAGCAGAAAGCCCGATGTGGGGCTCGAACCCAGGACCTGGGATCATGACCTGAGCCGAAGGCAGCGGCTTAACCCACTGAGCCACCCAGGCGCCCCTTAGCCAACACTTTTAAGGAAGAAGATGGGTTTGAAGAAGAATGTAGATTGGAAAACTGGGTAAGGTCAGCATGTAGATAAATTACTAATAGGGTAGTTGATCTCAAAGAGTAAAGACTTGTAAATTTGTAGTGACACAAATTGCCAGCTTGTGATTTTCTTGAATTCAGCAGGTGGTTGGATTGATTCCCCATGGTTGAGAAATTTACTGGGCTGGTGTTGTGAAAGAACAAGAAGCTGGAGATAGAAGAGAGTAGTTGATGTACAACTTTGAGGGACTAGTTAAGTAAATTATGACACATTCATGTAAACTCTTTTGTAGCTATTGAAATTTATGTTTATAGTTTATAAAGTGCTTATTTTATAATGGTAAGGTAAAGTGTTGTATGTTGTATAAAGGTTTAATAATGATGAACTAGGGGCACCTGGGTGGCTCAGTGGGTTAAACCTCTGCCTTTGGCTCAGGTCATGATCCTGGGGTCCTGGGATCGAGCCCCGCATCGGGCTCTCTGCTCAGCAGGGAGCCTGCTTCCTTTCCTCTCTCTCTGCCTGCCTCTCTGCCTGCTTGTGATCTCTCTGTCAAATAAATAAATAAAAATCTTAAAAAAAAATGATGACCTAGAATAGGCAAGGGATTGTGTTAGGCATAATGATGAAAAAATACTCTGAAAACCAATGAGTATTGGTCATCCATATTAGCACATAGACAATCATTTGACAGAGGTTATTATTTCTACTTTACAGATGAAGAAAATGAGAGTTAGCAAAAGTGACTTGTTCAGAGTCATAAAGTTGGTAAATGGCAGAGAGATAACTTTTACAGTACTTATTGAATAGTTACTGTGTCAGACATTATTTTATATACACAGTCTAACTTAATATTTTCCTCATGTATTGCTCTAATTTTTACTTTCCAGTTAAGAAAACAGATTCTGAGGTGAATAATAGTATGAGGAATAGATAAGTTTCAAAAGAGTGATACCAACAAGTGCTTTAGAAGTTCAGCCGAAGGAGGTATTGTGGACTAGGGTAGAAGAGTCTTTGGAGACGATGGTATTGGACTTAAGGATATGTAGACTAGTCTTATTTTTGGGGTCTCTTTGACTTGTTTTTTTTTTACCTTAAAAAAAAGGTTAATAGTCTATATCATGTTTCTGGAGCATTTGCTCAGATTTAAAAAACAATATTATTCTTGCTTTTTTTTCCCCCTTATTTTTTTGCCTTTTTAAAAAATTTTTTATTTTTTATTTTATTTTATTTTTTTTAATTTTATTTTTTTTTTAAATTTTATTTTTTATAAACATATATTTTTATCCCCAGGGGTACAGGTCTGCGAATCTCCAGGTTTACACACTTCACAGCACTCACCATAGCACATACCCTCCCCAATGTCCATAACCCCATCCCCCCTCTCCCAACCCCCCTCCCCCCATCAACCCTCAGTTTGTTTTGTGAGATTAAGAGTCACTTATGGTTTGTCTCCCTCCCAATCCCATCTTGTTACATTTATTCTTCTCCTACCCCCTTAACCCCCCATGTTGCATCTCCTCTCCCTCATATCAGGGAGATCATATGATAGTTGTCTTTCTCCGATTGACTTATTTCGCTAAGCATGATACCCTCTAGTTCCATCCACGTCGTCGCAAATGTCAAGATTTCATTTCTTTTGATGGCTGCATAGTATTCCATTGTGTATATATACCACATCTTCTTTATCCATTTGTCTGTTGATGGACATCTAGGTTCTTTCCATAGTTTGGCTATTGTAGACATTGCTGCTATAAACATTCGGGTGCACGTGCCCCTTCGGATCACTACGTTTGTATCTTTAGGGTAAATACCCAGCAGTGCAATTGCTGGGTCATAGGGTAGTTCTATTTTCAACATTTTGAGGAACCTCCATGCTGTTTTCCAGAGTGGTTGCACCAGCTTGCATTCCCACCAACAGTGTAGGAGGGTTCCCCTTTCTCCGCATCCTCGCCAGCATCTGTCATTTCCTGACTTGTTAATTTTAGCCATTCTGACTGGTGTGAGGTGATATCTCATGGTGGTTTTGATTTGTATTTCCCTGATGCCGAGTGATATGGAG
Source organism: Lutra lutra (assembly GCF_902655055.1). NCBI lineage: Eukaryota > Metazoa > Chordata > Mammalia > Carnivora > Mustelidae > Lutra > Lutra lutra. The sequence goes on from NC_062281.1 coordinate 161,337,756, forward strand.
CACTTTTTCATGTGTCTGTGGGCCATCTGGATGTATTCTTTGCAGAAATGTCTGTTCATGTCCTCTGCCCATTTCTTGATTGGATTATTTGTTCTTTGGGTGTTGAGTTTGCTAAGTTCTTTATAGATTTTGGACACTAGCCCTTTATCTGATATGTCATTTGCAAATATCTTCTCCCATTCTGTCAGTTGTCTTTTGGTTTTGTTCACTGTTTCCTTTGCTGTGCAAAAGCTTTTGATCTTGATGAAATCCCAATAGTTCATTTTTGCCCTTGCTTCCCTTGCCTTTGGTGATGTTCCTAGGAAGATGTTGCTGCGGCTGAGGTCGAAGAGGTTGCTGCCTGTGTTTTCCTCAAGGATTTTGATGGATTCCTTTCTCACATTGAGATCCTTCATCCATTTTGAGTCTATTTTCGTGTGTGGTGTAAGGAAATGATCCAATTTCATTTTTCTGCATGTGGCTGTCCAATTTTCCCAACACCATTTATTGAAGAGGCTGTCTTTTTTCCATTGGACATTCTTTCCTGCTTTGTCGAAGATGAGTTGACCATAGAGTTGAGGGTCTATTTCTGGGCTCTCTATTCTGTTCCATTGATCTATGTGTCTGTTTTTGTGCCAGTACCATGCTGTCTTGATGATGACAGCTTTGTAATAGAGCTTGAAGTCCGGAATTGTGATGCCACCAACTTTGGCTTTCTTTTTCAATATTCCTTTGGCTATTCGAGGTCTTTTCTGGTTCCATGTAAATTTTAGGATTATTTGTTCCATTTCTTTGAAAAAAATGGATGGTACTTTGATGGGAATTGCATTAAATGTGTAGATTGCTTTAGGTAGCATAGACATTTTCACAATATTTATTCTTCCAATCCAGGAGCATGGAACATTTTTCCATTTCTTTGTGTCTTCCTCAATTTCTTTCATGAGTACTTTATAGTTTTCTGTGTATAGATTCTTAGTCTCTTTGGTTAGGTTTATTCCTAGGTATCTTATAGTTTTGGGTGCAATTGTAAATGGGATGGACTCCTTAATTTCTCTTTCTTCTGTCTTATTGTTTGTGTAGAGAAATGCAACTGATTTCTGTGCATTTATTTTATATCCTGACACTTTACTGAGTTCCTGTACAAGTTCTAGCAGTTTTGGAGTGGAGTCTTTTGGGTTTTCCACATATAGTATCATATCATCTGCGAAGAGTGATAGTTTGACTTCTTCTTTGCCAATTTGGATGCCTTTAATTTCCTTTTGTTGTCTGATTGCTGAGGCTAGGACTTCTAGTACTATGTTGAATAGCAGTGGTGATAATGGACATCCCTGCCGTGTTCCTGACCTTAGCGGAAAAGCTTTCAGTTTTTCTCCATTGAGAATGATATTTGCGGTGGGTTTTTCATAGATGGCTTTGATAATATTGAGGTATGTGCCGTCTATCCCTACACTTTGAAGAGTTTTGATCAGGAAGGGATGCTGTACTTTGTCAAATGCTTTTTCAGCATCTATGGAGAGTATCATATGGTTCTTGTTCTTTCTTTTATTAATGTGTTGTATCACATTGATTGATTTGCGGATGTTGAACCAACCTTGCAGCCCTGGAATAAATCCCACTTGGTCGTGGTGAATAATCCTTTTAATGTACTGTTGGATCCTATTGGCTAGTATTTTGGCGAGAATTTTTGCATCTGTGTTCATCAAGGATATTGGTCTGTAGTTCTCTTTTTTGATGGGATCTTTGTCTGGTTTTGGGATCAAGGTGATGCTGGCCTCATAAAATGAGTTTGGAAGTTTTCCTTCTATTGCTATTTTTTGGAACAGTTTCAGGAGAATAGGAATTAGTTCTTCTTTAAATGTTTGGTAGAATTCCCCCGGGAAGCCGTCTGGCCCTGGGCTTTTGTTTGTTTGGAGATTTTTGATGACTGTTTCAATCTCCTTACTCGTTATGGTTCTGTTCAGGCTTTCCATTTCTTCCTGGTTCAGTTGTGGTAGTTTATATGTCTCTAGGAATGCATCCATTTCTTCCAGATTGTCAAATTTGTTGGCGTAGAGTTGCTCATAGTATGTTCTTATAATTGTCTATAATTGGTGTTCGTTGTGATCTCTCCTCTTTCATTAATGATTTTATTTATTTGGGTCCTTTCTCTTTTCTTTTTGATAAGTCTGGCCAGGGGTTTATCAATCTTATTAATTCTTTCAAAGAACCAGCTCCTAGTTTCATTGATTTGTTCTATTGTTTTTTTGGTTTCTATTTCATTGATTTCTGCTCTGATCTTTATGATTTCTCTTCTCCTGCTGGGTTTAGGGTTTCTTTCTTGTTCTTTCTCCAGCTCCTTTAGGTGTAGGGTTAGGTTGTGTACCTGAGACCTTTCTTGTTTCTTGAGAAAGGCTTGTACTGCTATATATTTTCCTCTCAGGACTGCCTTTGTTGTGTCCCACAGATTCTGAACCGTTGTGTTTTCATTATCATTTGTTTCCATAAATTTTTTCAATTCTTCTTTAATTTCCTGGTTGACCCATTCATTCTTTAGAAGGATGCTGTTTAGTCTCCATGTATTTGGGTTCTTTCCAAATTTCTTCTTGTGATTGAGTTCTAGCTTCAGAGCATTGTGGTCTGAAAATATGCAGGGAATGATTCCAATCTTTTGATAACGGTTGAGACCTGATTTAGGACCAAGAATGTGATCTATTCTGGAGAATGTTCCATGTGCACTAGAGAAGAATGTGTATTCTGTTGCTTTGGGATGAAAAGTTCTGAATATATCTGTGATGTCCATCTGGTCCAGTGTGTCATTTAAGGCCTTGATTTCCTTGTTGATCTTTTGCTTGGATGATCTGTCCATTTCAGTGAGGGGAGTGTTAAAGTCCCCTACTATTACTGTATTATTGTCGATATGTTTCTTTGATTTTGTTATTAATTGGTTTATATAGTTGGCTGCTCCCACGTTAGGGGCGTAGATATTTAAAATTGTTAGATCTTCTTGTTGGATAGTTCCTTTGAGTATGATATAGTGTCCTTCCTCATATGTTATTATAGTCTTTGGCTTAAAATCTAATTGATCTGATATAAGGATTGCCACTCCTGCTTTCTTCTGATGTCCATTAGCATGGTAAATTCTTTTCCACCCCCTCACTTTAAATCTGGAGGTGTCTTCAGGTTTAAGATGAGTTTCTTGTAGGCAACGTATAGATGGGTTTTAGTTTTTTATCCATTCTGATACCCTGTGTCTTTTGATTGGGGCATTTAGCCCATTAACATTCAGGGTAAGTATTGAGAGATATGAATTTAGTGCCATTGTATTGCCTGTAAGGTGACTGTTATTGTATATTGTCTCTGTTTCTTTCTGATCTACTACTTTTAGGGTCTCTCTTTGCTTAGAGGACCCCTTTCAATATTTCCTGTAGAGCTGGTTTGGTGTTTGCAAATTCTTTCAGTTTTTGTTTGTCCTGGAAGCTTTTAATCTCTCCGTCTATTTTCAATGATAGCCTAGCTGGATATAGTATTCTTGGCTGCATGTTTTTCTCATTTAGTACTCTGAATATATCATGCGAGCTCTTTCTGGCCTGCCAGGTCTCTGTGGATAAGTCTGCTGCCAATCTAATATTTTTACCATTGTACGTTACAGACTTCTTTTCCCGGGCTGCTTTCAGGATCTTTTCTTTGTCACTAAGACTTGTAAATTTTACTATTAGGTGACAGGGTGTGGACCTATTCTTATTGATTTTGAGGGGGGTTCTCTGAACCTCCTGGATTTTGATGCTTGTTCCCTTTGCCATATTGGGGAAATTCTCTCCAATAATTCTCTCCAACATACCTTCTTCTCCCCTCTCTGTTTCCTCTTCTTCTGGAATCCCAATTATTCTAATGTTGTTTTGTCTTATGGTGTCACTTTTTTTTTTTTTTAAAGATTTTATTTATGTATTTGACAGAGAGAGATCACAAGTAGGCAGAGAGGCAGGCAGAGAGAGAGAGAGAGAGAGGGAAGCAGGATCTCTGCCGAGCAGAGAGCCCAATGCGGGACTTGATCCCAGGACCCTGATATCATGACCTGAACCGAAGGCAGCGGCTTAACCCACTGAGCCACCCAGGCGCCCCTCTTATGGTGTCACTTATCTCTGGAATTCTCCCCTCGTGGTCCAGTAGCTGTTTGTCCCTCTTTTGCTCAGCTTCTTTATTCTCTGTCATTTGGTCTTCTATATTGCTAATTCTTTCTTCTGCCTCATTTATCCTAGCAGTGAGAGCCTCCATTTTTGATTGCACCTCATTAATAGCTTTTTTGATTTCAACTTGGTTAGATTTTAGTTCTTTCATTTCTCCAGAAAGGGCTTTTATATCTCCCGAGAGGGTTGCTTTAATATCTTCCATGCCTTTTTCAAGCCTGGCTAGAACCTTGAGAATCGTCATTCTGAACTCTAGATCTGACATATTACCAATGTCTGTATTGATTAGGTCCCTAGCCTTTGGTACTGCTTCTTGTTCTTTTTTTTGTTGTGAATTTTTCCGCCTTGTCATTTTGTCCAGATAAGAGTATATGAAGGAGCAAGTAAAATACTAAAAGGGTGGCAACAACCCCAGGAAAATATGCTTTAGCCAAATCAGAAGAGATCCCAAATCGTGAGGGGGGGAAAAAGGGGATCAAAAGGGGTTCAGAAGAAAAAAAAAAAAACTATTAAAAAAAGAAAGCCGATAAAAAAAATAAAAAGGAAAAAAAATATATATATATTAGATAAACTATTTAAAAAACGTTAAAAAAAGAAAACGGTAAAAGTTAAAAAAATTTAGTAGAAGAAGAGAAAAAAAAATTGAAAAAGAAAAAAAAATTAAATTAACTGCAAGGCTAAAGAATCATGGGGAGAAAGCCATGAGTTCCATGCTTTGCTTTCTTCTCCTCTGGAATTCCGCCGCTCTCCTTGGTATTGAAACTGCACTCCTTGGTAGGTGAACTTGGTCCTGGCTGGGTTTCTAGTTGATCTTCTGGGGGAGGGGCCTGTTTTAGTGATTCTCAAGCGTCTTTGCCCCAAGCAGAGTTGCACCGCCCTTACCGGGGCCGGGCTGAGTAATCCGCTTGGGTTTGCTGGGTTTGCTTTCGGGAGCTTTTGTTCCCTGAGCGCTTTCTGTAGAGTTCCAGAGGACGGGAGTGAAGATGGCGGCCTCCCGGTCTCCGGCCCGGAGGAACCGAGAGCCCGGGGCCCCACTCCTCAGTGCGCCCTCAGAGAACAGCGCCCAATGACTCCCATCACCCTGGCCTCTGGCCGCGCTCGAGCTGACCGAGCCTGCGACCGTTTCAAGGTAACCCCGAGTTTAGAGCTCACTCCTCGGCTCTGTCTCTGTAGCCGGCTTCCCCGTTCTAATACCGGTAAGCTCTGCGACACTCAGACACCCCCGATCCTTCTGTGACCCTGTCGGACCTGAGGCCGCGCTGACCCCGCCTGGGCTTCACCCCAGTTAAGCTTCTGGAGCGATGTCCCTCAGCGGAACAGACTTTTAAAAGTCCTGATTTTGTGCTCCATTGCTCCGCCGCTCGCCGGGAGCCGGCCCCTCCCCCCGCGGTCTATCTTCCCATCGCTTTGGATTCACTTCTCCGCCAGTCCTACCTTGCAGAAAGTGGTTGATTTTCTGTTTCTGGAATTGCTGTTCTTCTTCTCTTCAATCTCCCGTTGGATTTATAGGTGTTTGCAATCTTTAGATAAGCTATCTAGCTGATCTCCCGCTACCTGAAGTAGTCTCAGCCTGCTACTTCTCCGCCATCTTGACTCCTCCTCCCCCCTTGCTTATTTATTTTTTTTTTTAAAGATTTTTATTTATTTATTTGACAGAGAGAGATCACAAGTAGACGGAGAGGCAGGCAGAGAGAGAGAGAGAGGGAAGCAGGCTCCCTGCTGAGAGCAGAGAGCCCGATGCGGGACTCGATCCCAGGACCCTGAGATCATGACCTGAGCCGAAGGCAGTGGCTTTAACCCACTGAGCCACCCAGGCGCCCCCCCCCTTGCTTATTTTTAATGAAAGACCAACTTACATGTAGATGTCATAAAGGGACTGAACATAATTTCTGGATCTCTAGTGCATCACTTTTGAGACTGCTTTGGAGGGAATGGAAGAAATAATGTCTTCCAACTAACTTTACAAGTTGAATCATGAACTCATTGGTAGGCTTCTAGAATGGGTTTCAAATATAAGTATAAATCTCTCTATCTAGTTCTTTTTCCCCATTACACAATCATTTATATTTCAGTACTTATTATGGTTAATGGAAAAAAACACTTCATTTGAACCACAGAACCTGAGATTTCGCTCTTCCATGCTGAGCTAAAGGGGGAAAAATTAGGACTTTTTTTTAGTTAAATTTCCACTTACCTTTTTCCCCATTCTTGGCACTTTCATTCTGTGGTTTTAGTGGAAGAAGCATTTCAATATAAAACATTTTACACATGAGGAATCTTCAAGAATTACCAGAAAGGACTTAATAAGATTGATCTCACTTTATTCATAGTTAAAGTAGGGATTGCCATATGTAGATATATTATTTATCAGTTTTTATATTTGGAGATATCTATAATTGGCATCTGTAGATTTCTATAAGAAGTAGTCCCCATTATAATTTGTCTAATTTTTAGATCAAGTCCATATGTAATGGCTTATGGCTTTATTTAAAAAGATTTTATTTATTTATTTGACAGAGAGAGATCACAAGTAGGCAGAGAGGCAGGCAGAGAGAGAGAAAGTAGGCAGAGAGGCAGGCAGAGAGAGAGAAAAGGGGAAGCAGGCTCCCTGCTGAGCAGAGAGCCCGATGTGGGACTCTATCCCAAAACCCTGAGATCATGACCTGAGCCAAAGGCAGAGGCTTAACCCACTGAGCCACCCCGGCGCCCTGGCTTATGGCTTTAAATGAATACTTGATACTTTTTAATAGGGCCCATCTGATAACTACAAAGAAGTAAAGGTAATGTAGTCATTTTAATGAGCCATGAAAAGGTAACTTCAGTAGCAAAAGCACATTCTAGAAACATTACCAAAACTGACTTGAGAAGAAATTTAAAATCTTTATAGTCTTTTAGCCATAAAAGAAATTGAATTAGTGATTAAAAAAAAAATCTACCTACCAAATAAATTCCAGGCCCATATAATTAATTACAATTTTTAAAACACCATAAAATTTACCAGCATAAAAATTTTTGAGTGCATAGTTCAGTAGCATTAAGCATTATGCACATTGTTGTTGAATATATATCTACAACTTTTTCTTCTTGCAAATTTGAAATGCCATCCACTTTATTTTTTCTTTAAGATTTTATTTATTTACTTGACATAGATCACAAGTAGGCAGAGAGGCAGGCGGGGGAGGGGGGAAGCAGGCTCCCCCCTGAGCAGAGAGCTTGATGCGGGGCTCGATCCCAGGACCCTGGGATCATGACCTGAGCCAAAGGCAGAGGCTTTAACCCACTGAGCCACCCAGGCACCCCTGCAATCCCCTTTAAGTAACAACTCCCCTTTCCTCCTTTCCTCAGCTCCCAGTAACCTCCATTCTGTTTTCTGTTTCTGTGTATTTTATTTTTGGTTACCTCATATAAAGTGGAATCACAGTGATTGCCTTTTTGTGATTGGTTTATTTTACTTAATATAATGTCCTCAGGGCTCATTGCTGTTGTAGAATGTGACAGCATTTCTTTTTTTTTTTATTTAAATTAAGTTAATTAATATATAATGTATTATTTGTTTCATCAATTGTATAGACCCAGTGCTTATTATATCATAAGCCCCCCTTAATGTCCATCACCCAGTTATCCCATCCCTCTACTCCCCTCCCCTTCAGCAGCCCTCAGTTTGTTTCCTATGATTAGAGTCTCTTCTGGTTTTTCTCCTTTTATTTTTTTCCTCTCTAACCTTATGATCCTCTGTTTTGTTTCTTAAATTTCACATATCAGTGAGATCATATAATTGTTTTTCTGTGATTGACTTATTTCGATTAACATAATACCCTCTAGTTCCATCCACATTGTTGCAGATGGCAAGACTTCATTGTTTTTTAAAGATTTATTTGAGAGAGAGAGAGAGAGAGAGATATCACAAGTAGGCAGAGAGCCAGGCAGAAAAAGAGGAAGGGAAGCAGGCTCCCTGCTGAGCAGAGAGCCCAATGTGGGGCTCGATCTCAGGACCCTGAGATCATGACCTGAGCCAAAGGCAGAGGCTTAATCCACTGAGCCACCCAGGCACTCTCCCCAGCTTTTTAAAAAAGATTTTTATTTATTTATTTGAGAAAGGGACAGTGAGAGAGAGAGCATGAGAGGGGGGAAGGTCAGAGCTCAGAGAAACAGACTCCCCTTGGAGCTGGGAGCCTGATGTGGGACTTGATCCCGAAATCCCAGGATCATGACTTTAGTGGAAGGCAGTTGCTTAACCAACTGAGCCACCCAGGTGCCCCAAGACTTCATTTTTTTGATTGCTGAGTAGTATTCCATTGTGTGTGTGTTTGTGCATGCGCGGATGTGTGCACGTGTGCACATGTGCACCACATCTTCTGTTTTGGTGTTTGTGTGTGTGTGTGTGTGTGTGTGTGTGTGTGTGTGTGTGTGTAATCTATTTATTTATGGTCATATATCATTTACGTTGGTTGCCATAAAAAAAATTACCACCTCTGGGGAAAGAGGAACTGATAGGCTGGAAAATGAAAGTGGAAAAAACTGAATATATCACATCTTCTTTATCTATTCATCTGTCTTTGAACATCTGGACGCTTCCCATATTTGGCCAACTATTGTGGACATTGCTGCTATAAACATTGGGGTGCAGGTGCCCTTTCGTATCACTACATTTGTATCTTTAGGGTAAATACCCAGAAGTGCAATTGCTGGGCCGTAGGATAGTAGCTCTATTTTCAACTTTTTGAGGAACCTCCATACTGTTTTCCAGAGTGGCTGCACCAGCTTGCATTCCCACCAACAGTGTAGGAGGGTTCCCCTTTCTCCACATCCTCACCAACACCAGTTGTTTCTGGACGTGTTAATTTTAGCCATTCTGACTGGTGCGATGTGGTATCTTACTGTGGTTTTGATTTGTATTTCCCTGGTGTAGAGTGATGAGCATTTTTTCATGTGTCTGTTAGCCATTTGTATGTCTTCTTTGGAGAAATGTCTATTTATATCTTCTGCCTATTTCTTGGGTGGATTTTTTGGATTTTGGGGGTGTTGAGTTTGAGAAGTTCTTTATAGATTTTGGATACTAGTCCTTTATCTGATATGAAATTTGCAAATATCTTCTCTCATTCTGGGGGTTTCCTTTTAGTTTTGTTGACTGTTTCTTTTGCTGTGCAAAAGCTTTTTATCTTGATGAAGTTCCGGTAGTTCATTTTTGTCTTTGTTTCCCTTGCCTTTGGAGACATGTCTAGCAAGAAGTTGCTGTGGGATTGCTTTCTTTTTTTGAAGGCTGAGTAATATTCCATTGTATGCATATGCTACATTTTTAAAATCTATTCATCTATCAGTGGACATTTGGGTTCCTTCCACTACTGGCTATTGGGGATGGTGCGACCATGAACATGGGTGTCCAGATGTCTCTTCTAGACCCTGCTTTCAATTCTTCTGGATATAAACCTAAATTGGAATTGCTGGATCATATGGTATTTCTATTTTTAATTTTTTGAGGTACCTCCATACTATTTTCCAAAGTATTGTGCCATTTTTACCAACCAACAGTGCACCAGGTTTCCAGTTTCTCTACATACTCAGCAACACTTGTTATTTCATTTTTTTTTAATAGTAGTCACCCAAATCAGGCTTATATAGTTTTATAAGTGAGTGTAATAAGATATTTACAGATAATCATAGCTTAAGATAAACTCTTGAGTCTAGAAAAATAATTATGCACTTGCCTGTTCTAGGTATTTCATAAACATTGAATCATAAATTTTTGTCCTTTTTTTTGCCTGGCTTATTTCACTTAGGATATTTCCAAGGTTTATCCATATTATAACATGTATCAGAACTTTTTTTTTTTTCAGAACTTCATTCTTTATGGCTGAATAATAGTCCATTATGTGCACATACCACCTTTTGTATATCCATTGATTTGTCGATGGACACTTGTGTTTCTAGAACACATGGAATTGTAACAACATTTGAAAAAGTACCTTACCTTAGAACACAACCAATGAAAGATGCACATGACCTTTTATGGAGAAAATTACAAAATTTTATTAAAAGACATTAGAGAAGATCTGAATAATTGGGATACCATATTAATGGATAGAAATACTCAGTACCATAAGCACATTAGTTCTTTCCAAATTAATTTATAAGTGTAATACAATTCTGTTTAATATAATGATAGGATACTTCAAATAATGCAACAAGTTCTACCCAAAATTTATAACAGGTGAGCAAACTGCCAAAAAAAATAAATTTCCTGGGCGCCTGGGTGGCTCAGTGGGTTAAGCCGCTGCCTTCGGCTCAGGTCATGATCTCGGGGTCCTGGGATCGAGTCCCACATCGGGCTCTCTACTCAGCAAGAAGCCTGCTTCCCTCTCTCTCTGCCTGCCTCTCCATCTACTTGTGATCTCTCTCTGTCAAATAAATAAATAAAATCTTAAAAAAAAAAAAAAAGAAAAAGAAAAAAAAATAAATTTCCTTAAAGCCATACTAATTAACAATGTGCTGGGGGGGATGCTGGGTGGCTCAGTTGGTTAAGCGTCTGCCTTTGGCTCAGGTCATGACCCCAGGGTCCTGGAATCGAGCCCTGCAGCAGGCTCCCTGCTAAAAAGGGAGCCTGCTTCTCCCATTCCCTGTTTCTCTCCCCCTGCCTGTGCTCTCTTTCTCTCTCTCTCCCCCCTTCTCTTCACTTGCTCAAATACATAAAATCTTTAAAAAACAAAACAATATGCTGGGGCGCCTGGGTGGCTCAGTGGGTTAAGCCACTGCCTTCGGCTCAGGTCATGATCTCGGAGTCCTAGGATCGAGCCCCGCATCGGGCTCTCTGCTCAGCGGGGAGCCTGCTTCCTCCTCTCTCTCTGCCTGCCTCTCTACCTGCTTGTGATCTCTGTCTGTCAAATAAATAAATAAAATCTTTAAAAAAAAAAAATGGGGCGCCTGGGTGGCTCAGTGGGTTAAGCCGCTGCCTTCGGCTCAGGTCATGATCTCAGGGGCCTGGGATCGAGTCCCGCATTGGGCTCTCTGCTCAGCGGGGAGCCTGCTTCCCTCTCTCTCTCTCGGCCTGCCTCTCCGTCTACTTGTGATCTCTCTCTGTCAAATAAATAAATAAAATCTTAAAAAAAAAAAAACCAATATGCTAATATGTTAACAATGTGTTAGTTAATGGCACAGGATAAACCAAACAATGGAGCAGAACAAAGACACCAGAAACTGAATTTCATGTAAGGAAACTAAAACATATGGATAGAGTTTTGCAGGCAGGTGAGACAATGATGAACTGACTAAACAATACATGATAACGAAACAGTTGGTTATCTATATGGGAAATAATAAAATGGGATTTCTATTCACACCATATATGTAAATTTCTAATGATTAAAGATGTAAATGTGAAAAGCAAAACCTTTAAAAAATATGGAAGAATATTTTAATTTTTATGTATACATATATATATATATATATATTTTTTTTTTTTTTTTAGAGAACGAGAATGAATGGTGGAGGGGGAGGGGCAGAGAGAGAGAGAGAGACACAGAGAGAGAATATCTCAAGCAGGCCCCCCAAAAAAAGCAGAATTTAATTCCAGGGTCAGTCTCACGACCCTGAGATCATAACCTGAGCCAAAACCCAGAGTTGGTCACTTAAGTTATTGAGCTACCCAGACATCCCTGGAAGAATATTTTTATGATACCAGGGCAGGGAGGGTAGGAAGGATTTCTTTAATAAGGTTTCAAATTTGAGTTGTGGAGGAAAAGATCAATAAACAGGCCTAGATCAAAATTAAAGATGTAGAGTTATCAAAAGACAACATGAAATGAAAAATACTCTGGGAGAAAATGTTTGCAGAACATTTAACTTAAAAAGGATTAGTATCCAGATGCTATAAAGAATATTTTATAAACCAATGTAATAATAGATAGTGGGTTGGAAATTCATAGAAGTGGAAATACAAATGACCTGTGGACATGAAAAAGTGTTCAATCTCCTTAGTTGTTACAGAAATGCAAGTAAAAAATCTCAATATTTTATACTCACCATTTTGTTGAAGATGTGGAATAATGAGAACTCATCATACCCTGCTGTGGGGAATAGAGTAGCCATTGGAACCCCACTTTAGAAAAGGATAATTTTAGCAATATCTAGTAAAGTATATATCTTATGGCAACTCTAGGAGGTAGACAAGAGTTTGTACCCATGACAAGTAGAAGAGGAGTTCATAGCAATGTTATTTGTTAAAGCAAAAAGCTGGAAATAACCAAAGAATTCATCAATAATAGAATGAAGAATTTATAGAAAAGTCATATAATATGACTATATGTAGTCATGTAATAGTAGTCATGTAATGTATCAATATAAGTGAACCTTAAAAGCAATGCAGAATGAGGGGCACCTGGGTGGCTCAGTCAGTTAAGCGTCTGCCTTTGGCTCGGGTCATGATCCTGGGGTCTTGGGATCTAGCCCTGTGTCATTCTCGCTACTCAGCAGGGAGCCTGCTTCTCCCTCTCCTTCTGCTGCTCCCCACCTCGTTGTATTTGCTCACTTGCTCTTTCTCTCTCTCTCTGTCGTGCTTGCTCCTTCTCAAATAAAATCTTTAAAAAAGCACAATGTAGGGGCACCTGGGTGGCTCAGTGGGTTGGGCCTCTGCCTTCAGCTCAGGTCGTGATCCCAGGGTCCTGGGATTGAGCCCTGCATCAGGCTCTGCTCAGCGGGGAGCCTGCTTCCCCCTCTCTCTCTGCTTGCCTCTCTGCCTACTTGTGATCTCTCTGTGTCAGATAAATAAATAAAATCTTTTTTTTTAAAAAAAAAGCACAATGTAGAATGAAATATTATGGGGTAATTCCTCCTGTGCAAAAGTCATAAACTGACAAATTTGGGAGAGACATAGCTCCTGGGGAGAAATAAGGGAACTTGGAAGGGGTGAAAAACAGTGGCAGAGGAAGAAAAGTGAGGCTAGGAGCCTAAAAAGGAGCAACAAGAACATATAACTAAACATATAATTACAAAGGTTCAGAACCAGGTAGTTTTTCTGTTATATATAAAATTGTGGTAATGGGTTGAAACTAAGCCCTGAATTGAAACACATCCTCCTCTCTATGATTGATCTTTTTATGTATTTTTATTTTTTTCTTTGCCATGACTTTAAAAGATCTGATAAAAGTCTATTTTAAATTAGGTGGAATTTTGTTTTATGTTTTAAAGATTTATTTATTTTAGGGAGAGTGCATGAGTGAAGGGGAGGGGCAGAGGAAGAGGAAGGGGGAAGCAGACTCCCTACAGAACCCAGAACCCAGATATCGGGCTTGGGGGCTCCACATCATTGTTCCGATATCATGATCTGAGCCCAAACCAAGAGTCAGATGCCTGACTGAGCCAGCCGTCCATGGGCCCAAATTTGGTGGAATTTTAAAAGTACCTATGGCTCTTCTCTCTCTCTCTCTCCCTCTCTCTGTTTCTCTCTCTCTCTCTTTTTTCTTTTAAGATTTTACTCGTTCATTTGACAGGGAGCACAAGTAGGCAGAGCAGCAGGCAGAGGGAGAGGGAGAAGCAGGCTCTCTGCTGCTGAGCATGGAGCCCGATGCAGGGCTTGATCCCAGGACCCTGGGATCATGACCTGGGCTAAGGCAGCGGCTTAACTGACTGAGCCACCCAGGTGCCCCAACTTTTTCTCTCTTTTATTGAGATCTAATTTACATGCTTTAATATTCATCATTTTAAAGCATATAATTCAGTGGGCTTAAAAATTTTTTTTATTTAATTTTTTTTTATTTTATTTTTTTTTAAAGATTTTATTTATTTATTTGACAGAGAGAGATCACAAGTAGACGGAGAGGCAGGCAGAGAGAGAGAGAGGGAAGCAGGCTTCTTGCTGAGCAGAGAGCCCGATGCGGGACTCGATCCCAGGACCCCGAGATCATGACCTGAGCCGAAGGCAGCGGCTTAACCCACTGAGCCACCCAGGTGCCCCTTTTATTTAATTTTTTAAGAAGATTTTATTTATTTGAGAGAACGAGAGAGGATGAGCAGGGGTGAGGGGAGCAGCAGAGGGAGAAGGAGAAGCAAGACCTCCCGCTGAGCAGGGAGCCTGATGTGGGGCTTTATTCTACGACCCTGAGATCACCATCTGAGCTGAAAGCAGACATTTAACCAACTGAGCCACCCAGGGGCTCCTATTTATTTATTTTAAAAAAAGATTTTATTTATTTTGGAGAGCATGAGCCAGAGGTGGAGGGTGGGGAGGAAAGGGAGAGGGACAAGCAGAGTCCATAGTGAGTGTGGAGCCTGATGTGAGGCTCATCCCATCACCCTGAGATCATGCTGAGCCAAAATCCAGAGCCGGCCACTTAACTGATTGAGCCACCCAGGTGACCCTGTAATTCAGTGTCTTTTAGTATGTACACAGAGTTGTGCAACTTTCACTACCATCTAATTCCAGAACATTTTTATCACTTTAAAAAGAAACCATGTAGTTATTAGCAGTCACTCCCCTTTCCCCTTCCCTCCATCTGTCTCAGTCATTAATCTACTTTCTGTCTCCATGGGTTTACCTGTTCTGGACACTTCATATAAATTAAGTGACATGGTACATGGCTTTTTGTGTTTGGCTACTTTCACTTAGTGTAATGTTTCCAAGGTTCATCCAATTGTTTCACGTGTCAGTACTTCATTTCTTTTTATGGCTATATAATATTCCATTTTACGGATGTACCACATTTGTTTTTCCACTTATCAGTTGATGGATATTTGACTTTCCTCCACTTCTTAGCTGTTACAAAGAATGCTGCTATGAACATGCACAGATTTTTGTGTGGACATTTTCAGTTCACTTGGGTATATAGCTAGGAGGGGAATTACTGGGTCATATGGTACCTTTAGCTTTTTGAGGAATTGCCACACTGTTTTCTACATTTTGTGTTGTGGCTACATGATTTTACAATTTTTTTGCCAGCTTCTATGAGGGTTTTGCCTTTTTTGTATCCTCACTGACACTTGTGGTTATCTTTTTGTATTTAGTCCATTGTCTTTTTTAATTATAGCCATCCTAGTGGGTGAGAAGGGGTATCTCAGTGTGGTTTTGATTTGTATTTCCGTAATGACTAATAATGTTGAACATTTTTTCATGTGCTTTTGGACATTTGTATTTCTTCTTTGGTGAAATATCTGTTCAATTTTTTATTCTCTAGGGGGCTATTGTAAAGAGAATTGTTTTCTTAATTTCATTTTTTCTTTCTTTTAAAAGTAGGCTCCATGCCCAGTGCAGAGTCCAGTGTGGGACTTGAACTCCTGACCCTGAGATCAAGACCTGAGCGGAGATCAAGAGTCAGACACAAATAAAATCTTTTAAAAAAAGGGGGGGGGGGTGCGCCTGAGTGGCTCAGTGGGTTAAGCTGCTGCCTTCGGCTCGGGTCATGATCTCAGGGTCCTGGGATCGAGTCCCGCGTCGGGCTCTCTGCTCGGTGGGGAGCCTGCTTCTCTCCCTCTCTCTCTGCCTGCCTCTCTGTCTACTTGTGATCTCTCTCTGTCAAATAAATAAATCTTAAAAAAAAAAAGAGTCAGACACTTAACCAACTGTGCCACTCAGGCACCCCTTCATTTCATTTTTGGATGGTTAATTGCTAGTGTATAGAAATTCAGTTGATTTTTGTGTTGATCTTCTATTCTCCAGTCTTGCCGAGCTTGTTTATTAACTCTGTGTATGTGTGTGTGTGTTCTTTATAGTTTTCTATATGCAGGTAAAGGTAGTTTTACTTCTTTCTTTCTAATCTGGGTGCCTTTGATTTATTTTATTTCCCTAATTGCTCTGGCTAGAACCCCAGTACAGTGTTAAATAGAATTGGCAAGAGAAGACATCCTTGTATTATTCTTGACCTTAGAAGAAAGCATTCAGTCTTTCACCATTATGTATGATGTTAGCTGTAGGATTTTTGTAGATGCCCTTTATCTGGTTGAGGAAATGCCCTTTTCTACTTGTTGAGTGTTTTATTGGGAAAGGGCGTTTGATTTTTGTCAAATGCTTTTGCTGCGTCTATTGTGATAACCAAACCTTTATTCTATTATTCTGTCAGTATGGTGTATACATTATTAATTTTTGTTAGTTGAACTAGCCTTGCCTTCCTGGAATAAATCTTGCTTGGTCATTGTATATAATCCTTTTTAATGGGTTGTTGGAGTTGGTTTGCTAGTATTTTGTTGAGGATTTTTGTGTTTGTGTTCTTAAGGGATATTGGTATTGATCTGTAGTTTTCTTCTCTTGTTTTGCCTTTTTTTTTTTTCCTTCCAGAGAGTATACACATGAGTGGTGTGGGGAGAGGGGTAGAAGAAAAGGGAGAGAGAGAATCTTAAGCAGGTTCCATACCCACCACGAAGCCCCACACCGGGCTCAGTCCCACAAACCTGAGATCATGACCCGAGCCAGAATCAAGAATTAGATGCTTAATCATCTGAGTCACCCAGGTGTCCCTTGTATTGTCTTTTTCTGGTATTGGCATTAGGGTAATACTGGCCTCATACAATGATTTGGAAAGTGTTTCCTCCTCTGTTTTGTTTCTTCACTCCCTTATCCCTAAATCTCATCCTAGTTTTCTTCAGTTTTATTACTTATTTTAAAAAAATATTAATGGTTTTCTTTTTGGTTCTGGTTTTTTCTTTTTATGAACACCCAGAAAAACGTTGTGGTCTTTGTAATTGCATTTAGGTTACCAGTTGGGAATATGACTTATGGTACCTAGTCAATTTTTTTAGACATTTATTTATTCATTTTAGAGAGAGCAAGAATGAGTGCAGGAGGGAGGGGCAAAGGGAGAGAGAGAGAGAGAATCACCAACAGACTCCCTGCTGAGCAAGGTGCCTGACATGGGCTCAATTCCAGGAACCTAGGATCAGGACCTGAGTTGAAACCAAGAGTTGGATGCCCAAGAGACTGAGCATTCCCTGCTCCCCCTCCACCCCCGCCATTCAAGTTTTAATGAAATTTGTGAAATTTGCTTAGGATACTGTCTTTCTTGGATGGCAAATTTTAAGGGTCCATTTAAAATGAGAGACAGAAGGGATCATGTAGATGTAATCAAATATTTTATAGATAAGCAGTCAAAAAAGTATGAGAACTGTCCAAAATTATATCGCTAGGTTATGGCTGAACCAGATTTTATTTGTTTTTTGTTTTTTGTTTTTTGTTTTTTTTTTAAATTTTTATTGGGTCGCCTGGGTGGCTCAGTCAGTTAAACCGCTGCCTTCGGCTTAGGTCTTGATTCCAGGGTCCTGGGATGGAGTCCCGCATTGGGCTCCTTGCTCAGCAGGGAGCCTGCTTCTCTCTCCGCCTCTGCCTGCCACTCTGCCTGCTTGTGCGCGTGCATGCGCACGCGCTCTCTCTCTCTGACAAATAAATAAATAAAATCTTTAAAAAAATTTTTAAAAATAATAAGATTTTTATTTATTTATTTGACAGAGACACAGTGAGAAAGGGAACACAAGCAGGGGGAGTAGGAGAGGGAGAAGTAGGCTTCCCGCCAAACAGGGAGCCTGATGCAGGGCTCAATCCCAGGACCCTGGGATCATGAACTGAGCCAAAGGCAGACACTTAATAGCTGAGCTCTCCAGGTGCCCCTGAACCAGATTTTATTTTAGGCCAATAGCTTTCATTCACCAGTGATTAGTAATCTGTGAAAAGGATAAGTTAAAAAAAATTGTTTCAATTCCATCTATGTATTTGTCAGCAAAGCTAAGAAACTGTATTTTGTTTATTTGAATGGAATATGTCTAAAATTTATCATGCCTTAATCATCCTATTCTTCAACTAGAGAAGTCCCTGAAAATATAATTAATTTGTCATTATTGGGAAGAAATTATTATTAGCATTTTGAAATCTTCAAAACTGAACAAACTGCTGTTTACCTAAATTATATCAAGTGAGTGGGCAAAAAATGGTAGTGTCAAAATAAATTGAAATCTGAAGGAGTTCTGTTTCTAGTTTGAGGAAGAACACAGAAAAGAGAAAATCTGTTACTTATTTCAACCTCAATGTTTTAGCTTTTAATTAATTAAACATTACATTTTATTTCTCCTAATTGTTGAAGTCATTGCTTTGGTTGTGAGACAGTCTTTTAGAAAAACATACTTTCCAAAAAAAAAAAATAAACCCCAAAAAACATTTTCCAAGAAGAAAAAACAGCAATATAAGAAAATATCATATATGTCTCCAAAGATGATATTTCAACTTTGCTGAGCCTAGAAACCTGACTAAAACTACCTGCTGGAAACCTCATGGTTTTCTCTCACAACATCAGTAACATACAATCCAAATTCTATATTCTCATTGGCTGTTGTACTGTTTTCATTCAGGGATTAGTTTTGCCAACAACATCTGATTTGGGATTGAGATTTAGCTCACAAAGCAGGTTGGTTGTTGGGACATATGAAGGGGAGGTTAGTGTTACTAATGAGTGTGCTACAGATAAATCATTTTAGTGGTGAAAAATAGCATTTGTCCACATATGATCAGAATTGTTCTGTAGTTCAATGCTGCATGCCGAATAGTCAGTGAAGTCTGGATTTGAATGTGGCAGTTCACTGATGCTGAGGGGAAATTTTGTTTAATCATTGTCTTTTAAAAAAGTTCGTTAAAGCTGTCAGTTTTTCCCTTTTATTTTTATTTTTTATTAGTTTCAGAGGTTGAATTTAGTGATTCATCAGTGCATAGAATACCCAGTGTTCATATCAAGTGTCCTCTTTACTGCTTATCACCCGGTTACCCCTTCTCCCCATCCACCTCCCCTCCAGCAACCCTGTTTATTTCCTAGAGTTCAGTGTCTCTTATGGTTTGCCTCCCTCTCAATTTTCATCTTATTTTATTTTTCCTTCCCTTCCCCTATATTCATCTGTTTTGTTCTTAAATTCCACATATGAGTGAAATCATATGGTATTTGTATTTCTCTGACTGACATATTTTGCTCAGCATTAATACCCTCTAGTCCCATCCATGTCATTGCAAATAGCAAGATTTCCCTTTTAGGGAGATAAAATGTTGTTTTTGTTTCTCTCCTTCTGTTTCTATAATTTTATAATTTATAATTTTTTAATTTTATGATTAAATTTATAATTTTATAATTTATAATTCATAATTTTACATTTATAATTTTATAATTTTATTTTTTAGTGTTTCAAAAACTGAAGCTTTAATTTATTATTTATTTATTTATTTTTAATATTTAATTTATTTGACAGAGAGAGACACAGCTAGAGAGGGAACACGAGCAGTGGAAGATGGAGAGGGAAAAGCAGGCTTCCAGACGACCAGGGAGCCCAATTCAGGGCTCGATCCCAGGATCCTGGGATCATGACCTGAGCTGAAGGCAGACACTTCAACCAACTGAGCCACCCAGGCGCCCCTGAAGTTTTAGTTTAAATAAAATTTTTTTTTCCTTCCCCTGAACATAATTGTTACTTGGATAGCCTCATTAACCAGTCATTTTTTCCTAAGCATTTTTATGCATCTAAGATTATATCATAACATCTAAGATAGTTTTAATTATTTTTGTTTTAATATTCTTATTAGTGTTATTTTGAGTATAATTAAAATACAGTATTATATTAGTTTCAGGTGCATATTTTTGTTTGTATTCCTCTTAAATAATGAGTTTAGGAAAAGTATTTTAATAAAATTACTTAGTTTTTTAAATTTATGCATTTGAGAGAGAGGGAGAGGCAGAATGCACACAAAAACAAGCAGGGGGAGAGGCAGAGGGAGAGGAAGAAACAGACTCCCCACTGAGCTGGGAACCCGATGTGGGGCTCAGTGTGGAGATCAGTACCAGGACCCTGAGATCATGACCTGAGCCAAAGGCAGATGCTTAACCCTCTGAGCCACCCAAGTGCCCCTTAAGATGGCTTTCTACTAATGTGTTCACTCAGAAAACCATGGTTAAAACTTCCTTGTATAATTTCTGAATTCCTGACCCTGAGATCAGGGTCAGGAGCTGAGATCAAGAGGCAGAGGCTCAACCGCCTGAGCCACCCAACCCAAGTGCCCTGGTTTCAGTTACTAATATTTACCCTCCAAATAGTAAATCCCATCTTCTACAAATATCCTTGACAAAAAATTTCTCAGTGTAAGAAAACTATTTCATTTACATACACCTTTGCTATATAGTATTGGAGGTATTGTGTCTAAATACTAAGTACATAAAAAGATTATCCTGTTAAATATTGCCAGAGTTAAATATTATCAAACACACATGACAAACCTGAAGTATTTCATCAGATGATAAATTCTTTTTTTTTTTTTTTTTTTTAAGATTTTTAATTTATCTGTCAGAGAGAGATCACAAGCAGGCAGAGAGGCAGTCAGAGAGAGAGGAGGAAGCAGGCTTCTTGCAGAGTAGAGAGCCCGATGCGGGGCTCGATCCCAGGATCCTGAGATCATGACCCGAGCCGAAGGCAGCGGCCCAACCCACTGAGCCACCCAGGCGCCCCCAGATGATAAATTCTGACTACCTGCATCGCCTTTGCTTAAATATAGGGCAGAGGGGAAAAAAAAAAACTTTTCCTCTACTCTCATAGGCATACTTTGGGGTCTGCAAATTAAACTGACAAACACCTAGTTAATAGGAGAAAAGGTTTATTACTCATATACCCAGGAATCTTCACAGGAAAGAAGTAGAAACCCAAAGCAGCAGTTAAGTTTGATAGTTTGTATGCCATTTTTTTCTTTTTTATTGAGCTATATTTGAATATAACATTAGTTTCAGGTGTACAGCATAATGATTCAATATATGTATATATTGCAAAGTGATCGCCACAATAACTCTGGTTAACAGGCATCATCACATGTAGTTACAAATTTTTTTCTTGTGATGAGAACTTTTAAGATTGATTCTCTTAGTGACTCTAAAATATTTTACTTATTGGGGCACCTGGGTGGCTCAGTGGGTTAAAGCCTCTGCCTTCGGCTTGGGTCATGATCCCAGGGTCCTGGGATCGAGCCCCGCATCAGGCTCTCTGCTCAGTGGGGAGCCTGCTTTTCCCTCTCTCTCTGCCTGCCTCCCTGCTTACTTGTGATCTCTGTCAAATAAAAAATAAGTAAAATATTTTTTTAAAGATTTATTTATTTATCTTAGAGAGAGAGTGCGCAAGCAGGGGGAGGAGCAGAAGGGGAGGAAGAGGGAGGTATAAAGAATCTCAAGCCAACTCTGCACTGAGTACGGACCTGACACAGGGCTGGATTCCACCGACCCTGAGATCATAACCTGAGCTGAAACCAAGAGTTGGACACTTAACCAACTGAGCCACCCAGGCAGCCCTCTTAGCACCTTTTAAATACACAGTATAGTATTATTAAATATAGTTACCACAATGTACATTATATCCCTAGGATTTATTTTATATCTTCAAGTTTATACCTTTGGACTACCTTCACCCATTTCACCCATCTCCCACCACCTGCTGGCATCTATCAATCTGTACTCTGTGAGGTTTTTAAGGTGTTGTTGTTATTTTTAGATTTTATTTATTTGAGAGAGAGAACATAAGCTGGGGGGAAAGGCAGAGGGAGAAGGAGACGCAGACTCCTGCTGAACAGGGAGCCTGATACAGGGCTCGATCCCAGGACCCTGGGATCATGACCTGAGCCAAAGGCAGACACTTAACCAACTGAGCCATCCAGGTGCCCCTCTCTGAGTTTTTTCAGATGACCCATGTAAGTGAGGTATGTTTATTTCTCTGTCTGACTTATTTCACTTAGTATAATGCCCTCAAGGCCTATTCATAGTGTCCCAAATGACAAGATTTCCTTTGTCTTTTATGACCAAATAATATTCCTGTGTGTGTGTACACACAAATGTGGCACATATATATATATATATATATATATATATATATATATATATATAAATATAATACATATTATATTAATATGTATATTCAATAACATATATATTATTTATCCATTTATTCTTAGGGATTCCATATCTTGATTATTGTAAACAATTCTGCATTGAACATGGGAGTGCAGATATCTTTTTGAGTTAGTTTTTCTCTTTTTTCACATAAATATATGGAAGTGGACTTGCTGGCCCACACAGTAGTTCTGTTTTTATTTTTTAATTTTTTAAAGATTTTATTTATTTGATAGACAGGGAACACAGTCAGGGAGAGGGAGAAGGAGAAGCTGGCTTCCCACTGAACAGGGAGCCAAATTCAGGACTTGATTCCAGGACCCTGGGCTTATAACCTGAGCTGAAGGCAGACACTTAAGACTGAGCCACCCAGGCACGCTTCTATTTTTAATTTTTTGAGGAATGTCCATACTGGTTTTTTTTTTGAAGATTTTATTTATTTCTATAGTGGCTGCACCAATTTGCATTCTCACCAACAGTGCACAAGGGCTCCCTTTTCTCCACATCATCTTGAACACTTGTTATTTCTAGTCTTTTTGAGAATAGCCATTCTGACAGGTGTTAGGATATATCTCATTATGGTCTTTATTTGCATTTCTCTGATAATTAGTGATCCTGAGCACCTTTTCATGTACCTATTGACCATCTTTACACCTTGGAAAAATATCTATTCAGATGCTCTGCCCATTCAATCAGATTGTTTTTTGTTTTGTTTTTTTTTTTTAAAGATTTTATTTATTTGAGAGACAGAGATCACAAGTAGGCAGACAGGCAGGCAGAGAGAGAGAGAGAGGAGGAAGCAGGCTCCCCATAGAGCAGAGAGCCCGATGTGGGGCTCGATCCCAGGACCCTGGGATCATGACCCGAGTCTAAGGCAGAGACTTTAACCCACTGAGCCACCCAGGCGCCCCCGATCAGATTGTTTTTTGCTGTTGAGTTATATTAGTTCTTTATATATTTTGAATATTAACTCTTTTTCAGAGATATGATTTGCAGATATTTTCTCTGATTTGGTAGGTTGCTGTTTCATTTTGTTAATGGTTTCCTTTGCTGTACAGAAGCTTTTTAATTTGATGTAGTCCCACTTTTTGTTGCCTTTGCTTTTGGTATCAAATTTAAAAAATTACCACCAAGACAGATGTCCAGGAGTTTACTGCCTATGTTTTCTTTAGGAATTTTATGGTTTTAGGTCTTACACTCAGATCTTTAATCCATTTTGAGTGGATTTTTGTGTATGGTGAATGATAGTGTTCCAGTTTCATTTTTTGGCTTGTGGGTGTCCAGTTTTCCCAGCACTGTCATGAAGAGACTTGTCCTTTATCCACTCTATATTCTTGGCTCTTTTCTCATAAATTGACACATATATGTGGGTTTATTTTTGGGCTCTCTATTCCATTCTGTTGATCTGCATGTCTGTTTTTATGCCAATACTGCGCTGTTTGATTACTTTAGTTTTGTAATACTGTTTGAAATCAGGAAATGTGATGCTTCCTTTTCTTTCTCAAGATTGCTTTATGTAGGGGCGCCTGGGTGGCTCAGTGGGTTAAGCCGCTGCCTTCGGCTCAGGTCATGATCTCGGAGTCCTGAGATCGAGCCCTGCATCGGGCTCTCTGCTCTCTCGAGGAGCCTGCTTCCTCCTCTCTCTCTGCCTGCCTCTCTGCCTGCTTGTGATCTCTCTGTCAAATAAAAAAAAAAAAAAAAAAAAGAAAAGAAAAAAAGATTGCTTTACGTATTTGGGTTTTTTTGCAGTTTTATACAAATTTTAGATTGTTTCTATGAAAAATACCATTGAAATTTTTATAGGGATTGCATTGAATCTATAGATTGCTTTGAATAATATGGACAGTATTCTAATCCATGAGCATGGAATATCTTTCCATATACGTGTGTGTTCAGTTTCTTTCATCAGTTCCTTAGAGTTTTCAGTATAGAGATCTTTCATCTCTGTGGTTAAATTTATTCTTAGGTATTTTATTCTTTTTGATGCAGTTGTAAATGGGATTTCCTAATTTCTCTTTCTGATATTAGTATATAGAAATGCAACTGATTTTTATATATTGATATTGTATCTTGCAACTTTACTGAATTTGTTTATTCTAACAGTTTTTTTGTGGAATCTTTAGGGTTTTCTATATGTAATGTCATCTGCAGATAGAGACAATTTTACTTCTTCCTTTCTGATTTGGATACCTTTACTTCTTTTTCTTGACTAATTGCTCTGGCTGCGACTTCCAGTATTGTGCTGAATAAAAGTGGTAAGAGTGGAGTGCCTGTGTGGCTCAGTAGGTTAAGCATCTGACTTCAGCTTGTGTCATGATGTTGGGGTCCTAGGATCAGACCCCGCATCAGGCTCTATGCTTAACAGGGAGTCTACTTCTCCCTCTCCCTCTGCTTCCCCCTCTGCTCTTGCATACCTGCTCTCGTTCTCTTCCAAGTTGATACATACATACATACATACATCTCCCTCTCCTTCAGCTTCTCCCCCTGCTCCTGCATGTGTGCTCTCGCTCTCTCAAATAAACAAACTAAAAAAAAAAAAAAAGAAAGAAAAAAAGACTGGGCATCTTTTTTTAAGTTACTTTATAAATATGACCCCATTTCTAATTAAAAAAAAAAAAAGCAAAATAGAAAAATAATAAAACAGCTATGTTAAGAGTTGGGCATCTTTGTCTTATTTCTTTTTTTTTAAATATTTTATTTATTTTTTGTCTTATTTCTGATCTGAGAGAAAAAGCTCTCAGCTTTTCGCCGTCAAATGTGATATTAGCTATAAAATTATCATATATGGCCTTTATTATATTGAGGTATATTCTAAGTCCACTTTATTGAGAGTTTATTGAATAGATGTTCTGTCATCTGTCATTGAATAGACTTCTGTCAAATATTTTTTTCCGTGTCTATTGAGATGATCGTATGGTTTTTATCTTTCATTTTGTTAATGTGGTGTATCACATTGATTGATTTGTGTGTGTTGAACCATCCTTGCATCCCTGGAATAATTCCCATTTGATTATGGTGTATGATCCTTTTAATGTCTTATTGAATTAGGTTTGCTAATACTTTGTTGAGGATTTTGTGGCTATGTTCATCAGAGATACTGGGCTGTAATTTTCTTTTCTTGATAATAGCCTTGTCTAGTTTGGGTATCAGGGTAATGCTGGCCTTGCAAATTGATTTTGGAAGTCTTCCCTCTTCTGTTTTTTGGAAAAGTTTGAGGAGTGGTATTCTTCTTTAAACGTTTGGTAGAATTCAAGCGTGGAGAGCCATCTAGTCCTGGACCTTTGTAGGGGGGCTTTTGATTACTGACACAAGTCTTCTTAATAGTAATCAGTCCGTTCATATTTTCTATCAAGTCTTCTTAATAGTAATCAGTCCATTCATATTTTCTATTTCTTCATGATTCAGTCATGATAGTATATTTCTAAAAAATTATCCATATTTCTGGGTTGTCTAATTTTTTGTGCATAGCAATCTCCTGTGATCCTTTGTATTTCTCTGGTATCAGTTGTAACCTCTCTTTCCTTTCTGATTTTTTTTCATTTCTGATTTTATGTTAACTCTCTTTTAGCTCTAAGTCTAGCTAAAGGTTTATCTATTTTGTTTATCTTTTCAAAAAACCATTTAGAGTTTATATGCCTGTTTAAGGAAGAGTGGTTAAGTTGTGGAGAAGCGATTAAACAAAGTGAAGGGGGTTTAGGCTTCTGGGGGCAGTGAATTATGGGAAGGTAAAATGTGGGATAAACTAATGGAGGTTAAGGGTTATTTCAGTAAAGTTTGTTTTATGCAGACACAAGTTGGCTGACGCCTGTGATAAGAATAATCCCCACTGGTTAAGAGTCATTCTCCTCTTCTTGTATGGGAGTGGAAGACATCTTTATAAATGGAAATATATGCCCTGCTTTTTAGGCAGAGAGCGGGAGGGCATAGAATTCCTCCTGTGTTTACTGTTTCTAAATTGCCAATACTCCTTATGCCAAAGCGACATATTTTGGGCTGGCATATTCTTATTCCCTTCACTGAGCATGTTTTGTTCTTTAACAAATATGGCTTTTTTAATAGATTGTAGAGGCTCAGAACTTGAGCCTTTTCTTTATTCTAGCCCTTTTTTGTTCATTTGTTTCAGAGTACTGTTCAGTTATATATAAACCCTTTTTGTACCTGAACAAAAGGAGTAATGAAAAGTCCCTTTTTGAAACAGATATCAGCGGTTCTCAAATTTTTGGTTTTTTAATTTTATTTTTATTATTTTTTATTTAAAAATTTTTAAAAAGATTTTATTTATTTATTTATTTGACAGACAGAGATCACAAGTAGGCAGAGAGGCAGGTAGAGAGAGAGGAAGGGGAGCAGTTTACCCGCTGAGCAGAAAGCCCGATGCGGGGCTTGATCCCACTACCCTGGGATCGTTACCTGAGCCGAAGGCAGAGGCTTTAACCCACCGAGCCACCCAGGTGCCCCTAAAAAAAATTTTTTTTTTTTTTTAATTTAAGCTATCTCTACACTTAGTTTGGGGCTTGAACTCACCCACCCAAAATCAAGAGCTGCATGCTGTACCGACTGAGCCACCCTCAAACTTTTTGGTTTGGGACCTTCTACACTCTTAAACATTGTTGAAGTCCCTATAGACTTTTTGTTTGGTACTATATTAGAAATTGAAAATGGTATTTATTTATTTAAAAAAAAAACATGACAGGGGCGCCTGGGTGGCTCAGTGGGTTAAAGCCTCTGCCTTCGGCTCTGGTCATGGTCTCAGGATCCTGGGATCGAGCCCCACATTGGACTCTCTGCTCTGCAGAGAGCCTGCTTCCCTTCCTCTCTCTCTGCCTGCTTCTCTGCCTACTTGTGATCTCTGGCTGTCAAAAAAAATAAATAAATAAATAAATAAATAAATAATCTTAAAAAATAACATGACAGTGCTGTTACATGGAACATATATGGCACATTTTTAATGAAAAATAATTTCTCAAACACATTTAGTTAGAAGAATGGCATAGGTTTACATTTTTTTCAAATCTCTTTAATCTCTGGTTTAATATAAGGCAGATGGTTTCTTTTTTTTTTTTTAAGATTTTATTTATCTGACAGAGAGAGATCACAAGCGGGCAGACAGGCAAGCAGAGAGAGAGAGAGGAGGAAGCAGGCTCCCTGCAGAGCAGAGAGCCCGATGTGGGACTCGATCCCAGGACCCTGAGATCATGACCTGAGCTGAAGGCAGAGGCTTAACCACTGAGCCACCCAGGTGCCCCAGGCAGATGGTTTCTTATAGCTGCTGCTTTCAATCTGGTTGAAGTCTATGAAGAAAAATTTTGCCTCATACACATAACTGCAAACAGGAAGACTATTTTAATATCAATTAATATTAATATTTAAGTTCTTCCTTGATACTACACCAAAACTTGACTAGTGGTATTTTTTTTTTTTTTTTTTTTAGATTTTATTTATTTATTTGACAGAGAGAGACACAGCAAGGGAAGGAACACAAGCAGGGGGAGTGGGAGAGGGAGAAGCAGGCTTCCTGCAAGCAGGGAGCCAGACATGTGTCTTGATTCCAGGACCCTAAGATCATGACCTGAGCCGAAAGCAGATGCTTAATGACTGAGCCACCCAGGTGCCCCACAAGTGGTAGTTTCTTAAAGATTATTTGAAACATGGAAGCAGAAACTGTATGAAAGAACTTTTCATACTCTGTTGTATTACAGTTCATTGGTGTGTCTTACACTTTAATGGATTTCTTACTCATGCATGTTTTTGTAACATTATGAATTGGTCTTTGTTGTAGTCTGTTTGGGCTGCAATAACAAAAGTGCTATAGACTTTATGGCTTATCAACAGCAGACATTTTTTTTTTTTAGATTTTATTTGTTATTTGAGAATGAGAGAGTGAGCGAGTGAGTATGAGCAAGGGGGGAGGAGCAGAGGGAGAGGGATAAGCAGACTCTGTGCTGAGCGTATAGCCTGACATGGGGCTCGATTTCAGGACCCTGAGATCATGACCTGAACCAAAATCAAGAGTCAGACACTTAAGTGAGCCACTCAGGTGCCCCAACAGCAGACATTTATTCACAGTCTGGAAGCTGAGAAGTCCATGATAAGGGTGCCATCAGATTTGGTATCTGATAAGGTCCCACTTCAAGGCTGTATTCTCATGATGGCTTCACATGGTGGAAGGGACAAGGGAACTCTCTAAGTTCTCTTTTATAAGGGTGCTAATATCATTCATTAAGGCCTCCCTCAAGACCTAATCACTTCTCAGAGACCCCACCTCCAAATAGTATCACTCTGGGAGTTAAGATTTAACATATGAATTTTCTGGGGATACAAACATTGTCTATAGTATTCTTTTTTTTATTTTTTATTTTTATTTTATGTATTTATGCATGTATGTATGTATTCATTCATTTATTTGTTTGTCTATAGCATTCTTTTTGGAAATATCAGTTGACTGAATTATGTAGATCTTCCAGATATTTTCACATGTTATTCTGCAGTATGAAGTAATCACATTAATTTCACCATTGATCTCAGTAGAACAGTTTTTAAGTTATTGGGAAGCTTTCAAGTTTTGGAAAATTCTAATACTCTTTTTTGAAAGCTTGATTTTATCAGTGACAACAAACAGTGTAGTTTTCTGTAAAGTGACAGGCTTACTTTATTTTTAGGAAATATGTCTGCCAAAACCCAATCCTGAATAATTACAGTTTGTTAGTCATTTTTAAAAAAGATTTTATTTATTTTTTTAAAAGATTTTATTTATTTATTTGACAGAGAGAGAGATCACAAGTAGGCAGAGAGGCAGGCAGGGGTGGGGAAGCTGGCCCCCTGCTGAGCAGAGAGACCGATGCAGGACTTCATCCCAGGACCCTGAGATCATGACCTGAGCTGAAGGCAGAGGCTTAATGCACTGAGCCACTCAGGTGCCCCTAAAAGATTTTATTTATTTATTTGAGAGAGAGGGAGAATGAGAGCATGAGAGGGGAGAGGGTCAGAGGGAGAAGCAGACTCCTTGCTAAGAGGGAAGCTTGATGCAGGGCTCAGTCCCAGGACCCTGGGATTATGACCCAAGCCAAAGGCAGATGCTCAACCAACTGAATCACAAAACTCCAGGTATGTGATAATGGAGAATAGAGTACATATAGTGATGAAATAGTACGATGCCACTGCTTTATCTTTTATCCAAGGTGCTTTTACACTATCACTGAACCGTATACATTGAAAAAGGAAATATTAATGTGAGAATAGTTTTGACCTTATATATTTCCTGAAAAAGCCTCAGGGACTCCCATGGATTTGTGGAACACACTTTGAAAACTGCTTCTCTATATCAACGGAAGAGTGCTTTATCTATGTCATGACTGTTTTAGTGAAAATCACCCTGGCCATTTACTTAGTACTGTGTAGGAAGACAAAAAGAAAAAATTCTGGTAGTGAATTTTGTAAAATTGTTCTAAGAAAATACAAAATATAAAACGTATTATTTTAGCCATTTTTTAAAAAGATTTTATTTATTTATTTGAGAGAGAGACAGTGAGAGAGAGCATGAGCGAGGAGAAGGTCAGAGGGAGAAGCAGACTCCCCGTGGAGCTGGGAGCCCAATGTGGGACTCGATCCCGGAACTCCGGGATCATGACCTTAGCCGAAGGTAGTCGTCCAACCAACTGAGCCACCCAGGCGTCCCTTAGCCATTGTTTTAAGTGTGCAATTCAGTGGCATTAAGTACATTTACAATGTTGTGCAACTATTACCACTGTCCATTTCCAGAACTTTTCATTGTCCTTAGCAGTAATTCAGTACCTATTAATATTTCCCCATTTCCCTTACTTTGCAGCTTCTGGTAACCTCTGTTCTACTTTTCTGTCTTTATAAGTATATCTATTCTAGTTCCCTCATATAAGTGGAATCATACAATATTTGTTCTTTTTTTAGTCTGGCTTATTTATTTAGCACATAATGTTTTCAAGATTCATTCATGTTGTAGTCTATCAGAATTTCTTTTTTTGTTTTTTAAGATTTTACTTATTTATTTGACAGAGAGACAGCAAGAGAGGGATTACAAGCAAGGGGAGCAGGAGAGGGAGAAGCAGGCTTCCCGCCCAACAGGGAGCCCAATGTGGGGGCTTGATCCCAGGACTGTGGGATCATGACCTGAGCTGAAACTAGATGCTTAATGACTGAGCCACCCAGGTGCCCCAGAATATCATTCTTTTTTATGGCTGAAGAATTTCATTATATGTATACACAGCATTTTGTCTGTTCTTCAGATATACATGAGGTTGTCTAGTTTTTGTCTATTGTGAATAATGCCATTATGAATATTGGTGTCTTGGGTATCTCTTTGAGTCTCTGCTTTTAATTCTTTGGGTCGTATACTTAGATGTGGCATTAATGGATCATATTGTAATTTGATGTTTAACTTTTTTATGTTTAACTTTTGAGGAATCATCAAACTATTTTCATACATTTGTACATTTTTACATTCCCACCAGTAATGCACCAGGGTTACTATTAAACTGGATCCTTACTAATACTTGTCATTTTCCATTATTTTGATAATAGCCACCATCCTAATAGGCGCGAACTGATAACCTATTGTGGTTTTGATTTGCATTTCCCTAATAACTAGTGATGTGGAGCATCTTTTCATGTGCTTATGGGCCATTTGTATGTCTTCTTTTGGAAAATTCTGTTCAAGTCCTTTGCTCGTTTTTTTTTTTTTTTAATTTTATTTTTTAAATTTTTATTCATTTGACAGAGAGAGAGAGAGATCACAGGTAGGCAGAGAGGCAGGCAGAGAGAGAGGGAAGCAGGCTCACCGCTGAGCAGAGAGCCCGATGCGGGGCTCGATCCCAGGAGCCTGAGATCATGACCTGAGCCGAAGGCAGAGGCTTAACCCACTGAGCCACCCAGGTGCCCCCCTTTGCTCGTTTTTTGATTGAGTTGTTTTTGTTCTTTATTTGTTCTCTATATATTCTAGGTATTAAACCCTTATCAGATTTAGGATTTGCAAATACAGTTGACTCTTGAACAATCCAAGTTTGAACAGTATGGATCCATGTATACATGGATTTTTTTTTAGATAAATATAGTATAGCATTGTAAATGTATTACTTCTTCCTTACAATTTTCTTAGTAACATTTTCTTTAGCTTACTTTATTGTAAGAGTGCATTATATAATATATATATAACATATAAAATAGGTGTTAATCAACTGTTT
Source organism: Lutra lutra (assembly GCF_902655055.1). Lineage (NCBI taxonomy): Eukaryota > Metazoa > Chordata > Mammalia > Carnivora > Mustelidae > Lutra > Lutra lutra. Next base: position 161,368,977 of record NC_062281.1, read on the forward strand.
ATGTCATCAGTAAGGCTTCCAGTCAATAATAGGCTATTAGTAGATAAATTTTGAGTCAGAAGTTATACATGGATTTTCAATTGCATGGAGTTGGTATTTTATTCTTTTGGATGCTGTTGTATAGGGAATTGTTTTTTTTTTTTTTTTTCAATTTCCTTTACGATTGTTCATTGCTGAATTCATTGCTATTTTTGGAAACACATATTTTTATGTGTTGATCTTGGAACCCTACAACATTTTTTGATTCTTTGGGATTTTCTATGTTTAGGATCATGTCATCTGCAAACAGAAGTAGTTTTTCTTTTTCCTTCCTAATTAGGATGCCTTTTACTTCTTTTTCTTGCCTAATTACTTTGTCTGGGACTTCCAGTCTCACTGCATTTTTGCATCATTTTGCTCAGGTTCCAAAGTCCTGTAAGAAATGATCCAATTTGCTTTATTTAGATTATGTGTCCATTTCTTAGGCCCTTACCCTAGGGGATAGGAAGAGACCTTGATCTACTTAGATGTACATATGGGGAAGGAGTTATTCTATTAGATGCAGTGTGTTACTATTGTCAAAGATGGAGAAATGGATGCTAAACAGGCAAACAACAAACAAACAGCTGTTAGCTCCAAGACCCCATTTGGTCATTATCAGTTGTGGCAAATCTAAGACTGAAGCCTAGCTCCCTTGATTCATAGGACAATATTTTTGTCTACTGGTCCAGTGGTTCTTTGTTACATTTTAATCATAAATTAATTTTCTTAGAATACTCAGTTAATAGGCTTGAATGTTCATTGTTACCAATTTCCACAATGTAATGAGACTGCTTTAAAACAGCATTTTCTGTTACATGGAAAAACTTATTGGGTAATATTGAATTCTTTCAATGACCCCCTAAGTTAATCTACAAGTTTATGTTGAAAATGTGTATACAGCATTTTATGTTAAGTTTTTTACTCTCCATCCAGTAAGAATTGCTCAGACATTCTTGCAGTATCAAAACTTCATTTTGGTACTCCTGTTTAAACGTTTTCCTAGTTATTTTATTTGTTTAAGATGTTGACTTCTGAAGGACAGACGACTTTCATTCGAAATCATCTCCCAAAGCATGTTGTAAATTCTTGGCTTAAAAAAGGACCATTCATTTCTGTATGAGTAAGAAGTGGTCTTCAAAGTGGTTAAAATGGTAGAATCTAGAGCAAAGCAAGGCTGCTTGGGTTCATTTCCCAGCTCTAACTCTTACTAGTTGGGCAAGGGCTAGTTACTTAATCTCTTTCTCTTTGTGCCTCAGTTTTCCATTTGTAACATGGTATAAATTAATAATGTAAATAATTTAGAATAATACCTGCCATATAGTAAGTAAACATTCAGTAAATGGTAGTACATGGCCCCACTGAAGGGGAATACTGGTCCAGATATTTTTATTAAGCTCTTTACAGTGGATTTTTAGTCATTGTTTGCTTTGATGAATTTAGGATTAATTAGTATATCAGGAAATTCCATTACTAACTCTACAAAATACTTGTGGAGATTCAGCACAATATTAGGTACAGAGGTTATAATGATGACCATTATACACTGTTTTTTTAGGATCTTAGAGGCAAGTAGGGACCACAAAAAAGGAGTTATTTTTACAGAGACTGACAAGTACTATAATAGGGATAAGTAGGGAATGCTTATGGTATCAAATAGAGGGTCACTTTAGTCTTGCTGGGGGGAGGGGAAATCTGAGAAATTTCCCTGAAGAGGTACTGAGCATGAGTTACACATAGAAAATAACCCTATGGGGACTGGGTGGCTGGAAATAAGGTTTGGAGGCCTATAGCATGAAATTACCCCAGGAAAGTAACAGACCAGAGTATTGCAAACTTACATGTCTATAAGTATCATTGAGTGAACCAGATCAGATACTTTTTTTTTTTTTTAAGATTTATTTATTTGAGAGAGAGAGCATGAGAGGGGAGAAGGTCAGAGGGAGAAACAGACTCCCCTTGGAGCTGGGAGCCTGATGCGGGACTCGATCCAGGGACTCCGGGATCATGACCTGAGCAGAAGGCAGTGGGTTAGCCCACTGAGCCACCCAGGTGCCCAGGCCAGATACTTTTTAAAAAATGCTATACCAGCAAAATGAAAATAATAACTGATACTTTCGCTTTAGGTATTTGGGAGCCTCTAGGGAATATTTTCTTTGTGGTAATGGGCGCAGAATTTCCAAAACTTCCAGTTTTTTTGAGAGAAGCCAGAAATGAAAATTTTGAGTGGAATTCCCTAATTTTTAAGTGTTGGCAAATCAGAAAATTCTGAGACTGGAGTTGATGGGGGAGAGTATGCATTGTAACAGGTATAGAGTTCTGACCATTAAAATCAGCCTTGTGGACTGCCAGTCTATGATGTCTTGGCTGTATAGAGTGGTGGTTAAGGAGACAACTAAACATAAATCTCTAATGATACCCTAACTGGCCTGGGAAAAGTTGCCTCTGGCAGATTTAGAAAGAATGTCCAGAGGGGCACATGGGTGGCCCAGTTGGTTAAGCATCTGACTCTTGGTTTTTAAAGATTTTTATTTATTCATTTGACAGAGAGAAATCACAAGTAGGCAGAGAGGCAGGCAGAGAGAGAGGAAGAAGCAGCCTTCTGAGCAGAGAGCCCGATGCGGGGCTCGATCCCAGGACCCTGAGATCATGACCTGAGCCGAAGGCAGCGGCTTAACCTGCTGAGCCACCCAGGCGTCCCCTGACTCTTGGTTTTGGCTTGGGTTGTGATCTCAGGGTTGTGGGAGTCTGCTTGAGGCTCTCTCTTCTCCCTTTGCCCCTCCTACTCATGCACTTTCTCTCTCTCTCTCTAAAATAATGAATGAATCGAAAGGAAAGGAGGGAGAGTGGGCAGGAGGAAGGAAACCCAGAGAATTAGAAAAAGTATAGAGGAATTAGAGGGTCTCAGATGCTGAGTAAAGATAGCGTTTCAAAAAGGAGGGAATTATTAGCAGCATCACATTCTGCAGATAAGGACTAAAAAATGTCTACTGAATTTAGTAACAAGGGTCACTCACCCTTGGCACAAGTGTTTTTAGTGGAGTTGTGAGGTTGGGATGCAGGATTGCAATAGACTCGGGAGAGAATTTAAGTGGAGAGAGACAGTATACACTCTTTGATAAAGCTTGGGTATGAAGGAGAAAAGAGAACAGAATTTGTATTGGGGTTCCTGGGTGGCTCAGTTGATTGTCTGCTTTCGGCTCAGGTCATGATCCTAGAGTTCTGGGGTTCTGAAATCAAGCCCCACATTGGGCTCCCTGCTCAGTGGGGAGTCTGCTTCTCCCTCTCCCTCTGGCACTCTCTCTCTCTCTGTCAAATAAATAAAATCCTTAAAAAAAGAAGTTATAGAGTATGGGTTCTTAACTAGGTATTTATGGACACCCCACTCTCAATATTATATGCAAACTGTACATACATTTTTTTGGAGAGAAGCCATAAAGCTTTCATCAGCTCTTCAAAAGTTTTTATAATCCAAAAGAACGACTTCTGTCAGGGGACCTGTAATTGAATGAATTGGACATACTTACAAACTGGTAGGAAAGGAGCCAGTAAAGCAGGAGAGCTAGAGAGTAGGAATATGGTTGTGAAGGACTGAAATCTTTCTAGTGTAAAATGAGATACAGAGAATTTGGGTAGAGGGACTAATTTAGACAAGAAAGAAAAAAATGATTGTAGATGCAATTACTTTATAGGCGAATGGCAAGAAACTGAAGTAGCTCTTTGGCACAATTTTTTTTTAAATTTTTAATTTTTTTCAAAAATTTTATTTATTTGAAAGAGTGAGTGAGAGAGCACACAAGCTGCGGGGGGAGGGGCAGAGGGAGAAGCAGACTCCCCACTGAGCAGGGAGCCCAACATGGGGCTGGATCCCAGGACCCTGGGCTCACTACCTGAACCAAAGGCAGACACTTAACTGACTGAGCCACTCAGATTTATTTATTTGAGAGAGAGAGTGCAGGGAGGATGGGCAGAGGGAGAAGGAGAGAGAGTCTTAAGCATACCCTGTACTGAGCATGGAGCCTAACAAGGGGCTCTATCTTTCAACCCTGAGTTCACAGCACTGAGATCACAATTTGAACCAAAAACGAGAGTCAGATGCTTAACTGACTGTACCACCTAAGTACCCCTCCACACAATTTTTATTTTCTCTCATGTAGGGGGTGAAATGGGGTTTGCTAAAAATGAGTGAGGAGAAGTAGAATATGATGTTTGAAGAAGGTGGAGAAGGTTTGAAATGGCTGTAGTGAAGAATGGGAGAGAGAGAAACCTAGGTAAATATTTGTGGTTTGTGTGTGTGTGTGTGTGTTTTGTTTTGTTTTTTAAAGATCTTATTTATTTATTTGACAGAGATCACAAGTAGTCAGAGAGGCAGGCAGAGGGAGAGAGGGAAGCAGGCTCCCCGCTGAGCAGAGAGCCCAATTCGGGGCTCGATCCCAGGACCCTGAGATCATGACCTGAGCTGAAGGCAGAGGCTTTAACCCACTGAGCCACCCAGGTGCCCCAGTGTGTATGTGTGTGTTTTAAAGATTTTATTTATTCATTTGACAGACAGAGATCACAAGTAGGCAGAGAGGCAGGCAGAGAGAGAGAGGAGGAAGCAGACTCCCTGCTGAGCAGAGACACCCCCCCCCATGCAGGGCTCGACCCCAGGATCCCGGGATCATGACCTGAGCCGGAGGCAGAGGCTTTAACCCACTGAGCCACCCAGGCGCCCAAATATTTGTGTTTTTAAAAAATTTTCTTTTAATTAAAAAAATTTTTAAATGATTTTATTTAAAATAAAATGTTATGACAGCAACATGCAAGAGAAAGAAACTAAACCACTTTTTGTTAAAGAGTTTCTTTCTTTCTTTCTTTCTTTCTTTTCTTTTTTCTTTCTTTCTTTCTTTCGTTCTTTCTTTCTTTATTTGACAGAGCGTGAAAGCACAAGCAGGGAGAGTGGCGGGCAGAGGGAGAGGGAGAAGCAGCCTTCTCACTGAGCAGGGAGCCCGATGCAGGGCTCAATACCAGGACGCTGGGATCATGACCTGAGCCGAAGGCAGACCCTTAACAACAGCCACCCAGGCGCCCCAAAACACTTTTTTTAAATTAAAATTTTATTTTAGTTTTAAGTAAACTCTATACTCAACATGGGGCTTGAACTCATGACCCTGAGATCAAGAGTCACATGCACTACTGACTGAGCCAACCAAGGGCCCCCTGGACCATTTTCTTACACCATACACAAAATTAAATTCAAAATGTATTAATAACCTAAATGTAAGACCTGAAACCCTAAAAATCCTAGAAGAGAACACAGGCAATGACTTCTTTGACATTGGCCATAGCAATCTTTTTCTAGATGTCTCCTGAGGCAAGGGAAACAAAAGCAAAAATAAACTGTTGGGACTACATCAAGATAAAAAGCTCTGCACAGCAAAGGAAACAATCAACAAAATTAAAAACCAGCTTGCGGAATGGGAGAAGATTTTTATTTTTTAAATAGGTTTTTAAACATTTTTTAAAAGGTTTTATTTATTTATTTGTCAGAGAGCGAGAGTGAGAGAGTGAGCAAGCACAAGCAGGGGGAGCGGCAGGCTGAGAGAGAAGCAGGCTCCCCACTGAGCAGGGAATCCGATGATGCAGCACTTGGTCCCAGGACCCTGGGATCATGACCCAAGCCAAAGGCAGATGCTTAACCAACTGAGCCACCCAGGTGTCCCTGGGAGAAGATTTTTTAAATGACATGTCCGAAAAAGGGTTAGTATCCAAAATATAAAGAACTTATAAAACTCGACACTCAAAAAAAATGAATAAGCCAATTAAAAAATGGGCAGAAGACATGAACAGACATTTCTCCAAGGAAGACATCCAGGTGGCCAACAGATGAAAAGATGTTCATCATCCCTGATCATCAGGGAAATGCAAATCACAACTAAAATGAGATACCACCTCACATCTTAGTCAGAATGGCTAAAATCAACAACACAAGAAACAAGTGTTGGTGAGAATATGAAGAAAAAGGAACCCTGTGCACTGTTGGTGGGAATGCAAACTGCTGCAGCCACTCTGGAAAACCGTATGGAGTTTCCCCCAAAAGCCAAAAATAGAACTACCCTACGATTCAGCGATCACACTTAAAGCGATCACACTTTTTTTTTTTTTTTTAAAGATTTTATTTATTTATTTGACAGAGAGAGATCACAAGCAGGCGGAGAGGCAGGCAGAGAGAGAGGAGGAAGCAGGCTCCCCGCTGAGCAGAGAGCCCGATGCGGGGCTCGATCCCAGGACCCTGAGATCATGACCTGAGCTGAAGGCAGCGGCTTAACCCACTGAGCCACCCAGGCGCCCCAAAGCGATCACACTTATTTACAAAATGCAAACTGCTGCAGCCACTCTGGAAAACAGTATGGAGTTTCCCCCAAAAGCCAAAAATAGAACTACCCTACGATTCAGCGATCACACTTAAAGAGATCACACAAATACAAAAACACTAATTCAAAGGTAAACCTGTACTCCAGTGTTTATAGCAGCATTATCTATAATAGCCAAATTATGGAATCAGCCCAGTGTCCATCAGCTGATGACTGGATAGAGAAGATGTGATATAACTACAGCCATAAAAAGTGAAATCTTACCATTTGCAATGACATGAATGGAGCTAGGGAGTATAATAATAAAAGTGAAAGAAGTCTGATAAAGACAAATACCATATGATCTCACTCAAATGTGGAATTTAAGAAACAAACCAGCAAAGGGAAAAAAAAAAAGACAAATCAAGAAATAGATTTTTAAAAAGATTTTATTTATTTGAGAGAGAGAGGGAATGAGCATGGGGGGGCAGGTGTTGCTGGGAGGAGAAGGGCAGATGGAAAAGCAGTGAGCAGTGAGCCTGACTCAGGTATCTGAGGACCCTGGGATCATGACCTGAGCCAAAGGCAGACGCTTAACTGACTGAGCCACCTAGTCCTCGCAAGAAATAGGTTCTTAATTATAGAGAAGAAACTGATGGTTACCAGGAGGGACGTGACTGGAGTTGGAGGAGGTTAAACAGGTGATAGAGATTAAGGAGTGTGCTTGTGATAAACAGTGGGTGATATATGGAATTGTTGAATCACTAAATTCCATATGTTAAATTAATATAACACTATATTAATTAACTGGAATTAAAATAACTTAAAAGAGGAACAGATTTTGTTTTGTTTTAAATCAGAATTGCCAGCTGTGTTGTTAAAAAAAAAAAAAGGAAAAGGCTCAGGTTTCATTCTGGATCAACTGACTCAGAAGTCCTAGGGAGTTGGATTGAGGCATCTTCATTTAAAAAGTTTCACATGGGGGCGCCTGGGTGGCTCAGTGGGTTAAGCCTCTGCCTTTGGCTCAGGTCATGATCTCAGGGTCCTGGGATTGAACCCCGCATCGGGCTCTCTGCTCAGCGGGGAGCCTGCTTACCCCCCCTCTCTCTGCTTGCCTCTCTGCCTACTTGTGATCTCTCTCTGTCAAATAAATAAATAAAATCTTAAAAAAAAAAAAAGTTTCACATGTAGGGTGCCGGGGTGGCTTAGTCAGTTAAACATCTGCCTTTGGCTCAGGTCATGGTCTTGGGGTCCTGGGATCAAGCCCTGCATCTGACTCCCTGCTTGGTGGGGAATCTGCTTCTCCCTCTCCCTCTGCTGCTGCTCCACCTGCTTGTGCTCGCTCTCTCTCTCTCTCTGTCTCTCTGTCAAATAAATAAAATCTTTAAAAAAAAGAATAAGTTTCATGTATGATTTAAAGAAAGTTTTAAAATATTACATATAGTAAAATTTGCTCTTTTTAGTGTATAGTTTTAAGAGTTTGACAAATGTCGTAGTGATACCCTTTATTAGGATAGAATAGACCAGAGGACTAGATTGGTGAGGACGAGATTTTTTAAAACTTTATTTAGAGTCAATTAATTAACATATAGTGCATTATTAGTTTCAGAGGTAGAGTTCAGTGATTCATCAGTTGCGTATAACACCCAATAATAATTACTCAGTTACCCCATACCCCCACCTGACTTCCTTCAGCAAACCTGTTGCCTAATTCTGTTTAAGAATCTCTTTTGGTTTGTTTCCCTCCATGATTTCATTTCATTTTATTTTTCCCTCTTTTCCCCTATGGTCCTCTGTTTTGTTTCTTACATTCCACATATGAGTGAAATCATACGATAATTGTCTTTCTCTGATTGACTTATTTTGCTTAGCATAATACCCTCTAGATCAAAACTACAGTTAGATACCAGCTCACACCAGTCAGAATGGCTTAAAACTAAGTCAGGAAACAAATGTTGGGAAAGGATGCGAAGAAAGGGGAACCCTCTTACACTGTTGGTGGGAATGCAAACTGGTACAGTCACTCTGGAAAACAGTATGGAAGTTCCTCTAAAAATAGAGCTACCTTATGACCCAGCAATTGCACTACTAGGTATTTACCCAAAGGATACAAACGTGATCCGAAGGGGCACTTGCACCCCAATGTTTATAACAGCAATGTCCACAACAGTCAAACTATGGAAAGAACCTAGATGTCCATTGACCGATGAATGCATAAAGATGTGGTATATATATATACAATGGAATACTACTTAGCCATCAAAAAATGAAATCTTACAACGATGTGGATGGTGAGGAAGATATATTTGGTTTTGAACACCATCTAATTTCTTACTGCACTAAAACTGTAGCCATAGAATTAAGATTATTAAACTGAATTGACATTTTCTCCATTAAGTTTAGATTAGGGACATGTGCACATTTTTTTGTGTGGGGAGGTGGGTAGAGAGCCAGATAGTGACTATTTCAGGCTTTGTAGCTCACATCTGGTCTCTGTTGCATATTCTGTGTGTGGGTGTATGTGTGTGTTTCTAAACATTAAAAAATATAAAAACCGTTCTTTGCACTGTACAAAAATAGGCAGAGGGCCATAGTTTGCTGACCCCTGGGAGATAATACAACAATAAATTGAACTCTGATTTGTAGCATTTGCTGGTTTCTGAAGTGTACATACTCCCACTGTGACTGATTTTAAGCTACCAGAGTGTTATACTGAATCAAGAGTTTGAAAGAGATGTGCGGTAGCACAAAGTATTTCTACTATATAAATACAGCAGTTGTAGATAGGTAGATAAAACATAGTAAAAATTAATGAAGTAATACATTTTGAATGTTTATCACCTTTCTCTTTTTTTAAAAGATTTTATTGAGAAAGAGTGAGCAAGAGTTGGGGGTGGGGGGAAGACAGAAGGATGAGCATACTTCTTGCTGAGTGAGGATCCTGATGTGGGGCTCAATCCCAGGACCCTGAAATCATGACCTGAGCTGAAGTCAGATACCTAATCAACTGAGCCACCCAGGCTCCCCTCGTCTTTTTTTAAGTAATCTCTACACCCAGTGTTGGGTGCCTCAAACTCACGACCCCTAGGTCAAGAGTTGGTTGCTCTACTGACTGAGCCAGCCAGACATCTATCTTTATTTTTAATATAACTTCATTGTGCATTTATATGATTTAATTTTTTTTTTTAAGATTTTATTTATTTATTTGACAGAGAGATCACAAGCAGGCAGAGAGGCAGGCAGAGAGAGAGGAGGAAGCAGGCTCCCTGCTGAGCAGAGAGCCCGATGCGGGGCTCGATCCCAGGACTCTGAGATCATGACCTGAGCCGAAGGCAGCGGCTTAACCCACTGAGCCACCCAGGCGCCCCTATATGATTTAATTTTTAATGATTGCATATAACCTTGGCTTGCAAAATTCCTGAAAATGTATCAGCTTTTGCTAGTCTATATGAGTTGGCATCAACATATTGAAGCTAAGGCTAGAGAGGTGAGATAATTTCCCAAATCAACTCTAAGTGCCAGAATCAGAATAAACTCATTTTATTTTATTTTATTTTATTTTATTTTATTTTATTTTATTTTATTTTATTTATTTGACAGGGAGAGAGAGAAATCACAAGTAGGCAGAGCAGCAGGCAGAGAGAGAGGGGAAAGCAGACTCCCTGCCTAGCAGAGAGCCAGACTCGGGGCTTGATCCCAGGACCCTGAGATCATGACCTGAGCCGAAAGCAGAGGCTTAACCCACTGAGCCACCCAGGCGCCCCTCTTTTAATTTGATTTTTCTTTTTAAAGATTTACTTACTTGTGAAAGAGAGAAAGAGCATGTGTAGGAGGGGCAAAAGAAGAGGGAGAGAGAATCTCAAGCACACTCCATGCTGAGCATGGAGCCTGATGCTGGGCTCAGTCTCTTGACCCTGAGGTCATGGATGACCTGAGCTGAAACCAAGAGTCAGATGCTTAACTGACTGTGCCACCCAGGTGCCCCTGATTTTTACTTTCATCAAAACAATAGAAGTTCATAGTTTAAAAACTCAAAAGGTACTGTGAGGTTTATAGTAGGAACCCCCCCAGAAAAGCAGCAGTTCCCTGATCTACCCTCTGTATCCCCAATTTCTGATCTACAGTCCTAACGTTTAACTCTTTTAGTTTTTTCTTCTGGTTTCTACCTCCCTATTTTTCATAATGTGCTTACACTTCTGTTTTAAATTTTTTCACTTTTTGATATTACTGATTCCTTCTAAGGAAGATGGGGATTTAGCTCTCTTATGCCTTATATGTTCTTCTTCTTTACCCACTTTTCTAATACATGACAATTATAATTGTTTCTTAAATTACCTTTTTTTTTTTTTAAAGATTTTATTTTTCAGTACTCTATACCCAAAGTGAGGCTTGGATTTACAACCCTGAGATTAGGAGTTTCATGTTCTACTGACAGAGCCAGCCAGGTGCCCCGTAAGTTATCTTTTAGTATTTACACATTATGATCATATAAACAGTGCACACAGACAAGAAAATTGAGAGCTAAGGAAAAACAGAGGCCCAGAGTATATGAGGTGTGGGAAAATGAGCAACCTTCTAAGAGCAAGGGCTGTGAGATTAGTAGTGTTCTTCAGGAAAAGCCAGACTTCAGAGCAGGCTAGGAAGTGGGGAAAAAAACACTTTCTGAGAAGATACTGAAATAAAATATATTATGATTATATCGTATATAATTTTTTGAAATTAGTAATTGCCATAAATTTTAAACATTTGCCTCATTTTTAAAGGTACTTATGACCGCATTTTCCCCATACTCTGTGACAGAACTGTAAAACTCATCTCAGTTTGGTTAAACATCAGATAATTCCCTTTTTCCCCTTTCAACATACTCCCTAAGTTGCCCTTCATTCTACTGCGAGAATCCCACCTATTATTCACAATTCTCATCCTGGTACTCCTGTTCACCATTACCCTGGGGATTGCCTTTGCTTTTCTCCTTAGCATTGGCATCCATTTTCCTGAATCCTGTACCATCTTTTCTTTTCTAGGTTTATCTTTTCATTTTGCTAGAGCACATCATTCAGGAACTTCCTAAGAAAGGATTCCAAGAGATAAGTTATAAGTTGTTTGAGACCTTGTATGTCTGAAAATATTAATTCTACCCTCGTGTAATTGATAATTTGGCAGGATATATAATTTTAGATAGAAAAATCATTTGCCATCAAATGCAAAGGTTTTTCTCCAGTGTTGTTAGTTTCCAGCCTTGCTGTTGAGGAATTCAAAAGCATTTCAGCCCTTTGCGATGTTTTTTTTTTTTTCCTCTTACAGTAGATTTTTAGGACCATCTCTTTATCCCTGATGTGAAATTCCACAGAGATGTACTTTGATGTGAATATTTATCATTCCTTATGTGGCATACTTGGTGTGGACTTTTTTTTTTTTTAACATTTTATCTGAGAACGAGAGAGAGAAAGAGAATATGAGCGGTGTGGGGCAGTGGGAGAAACAGACTCCCTGCTGAGCAGGGATCCTGATGTGGGGCTTGGGCACCCCACCCTCCCATGCCCTGGGATCACCATCTGAGCAGAAGACAGCCACTTAACCTGCTTGAGCCATCCAGGTGCCCCTTTAGTGTGAACTTTTATTCTGGAAATCTCTGTCCTTCATTTCTGAACATTTTTTCTTATATTTATTTTATTTTTAAAAGATTTTATTTATTTATTTATTTGTTAGAGAGAGAGAGAGAGAGAGAGAGTGCGCGAGCACAGGCAGATAGAGTGGTAGGCAGAGGCAGAGGGAGAAGCAGGCTCCCCGCCGAGCAAGGAGCCCGATGTGGGACTAGATCCCAGGACCCTGGGATCACGACCTGAGCCGAAGGCAGAGGCTTTAACCCATTGAGCCACCCAGGTGCCCCAAGAACCACATGTTTTAAATCAACTGTATTTTGGCTCTTGTAATCTACTTGCCTAATTTTTTTTTTCCTATCCCATAGAAGATTTTCAAAGAGACATGTATATACTTCTTGCTACTCAAAGTTTGGACCAACAGCATTGGTATCACCTGGGAGCTTGTTCGAAATGCAGAATTCCAGGCCTCAATCCATACTTAGCCAACAATATTCTATATTTTTATAAGATCCCTGTGTTATTTGTAATTTATTGTAAGTAAATGTGAGAAGCACTGGTCTAATTCACTATGCCTGGTACAGCGCTTGATGCATATTAGGTGTCTTCTGTTGGACACTCAGAAAAGCCTTTCTTATTAGAAATACTGTTTTGGGGGCGCCTGGGTGGCTCAGTGGGTTAAGCCGCTGCCTTCGGCTCAGGTCATGATCTCAGGGTCCTGGGATCGAGGCCCGCGTCGGGCTCTCTGCTCAGCAGGGAGCCTGCTTCCCTTTCTCTCTCTCTCTGCCTGCCTCTCCATCTACTTGTGATCTCTCTCTGTCAAATAAATAAATAAAAATCTTTAAAAAAAATTAAAAAAAAATACTGTTTTGGGATCAGAGTATAGATATTATTTGAAGCTATGGGAGTAGATGCAAGTATAGAGTAAAAAGTGGGTCAAGGAAATAATCAGTTTTAAGGTGTGGATAAAGGAATAAAGGGCCTTCTAGGAAAATTGAGAGCTAAGGAAGAACAGAGGCCCAGAGTATATGAGGTGTGGGAAAATGAGCAACCTTCTAAGAGCAAGGGCTGCAAGATTAGTAGTGTTCTTCAGGAAAAGCCAGACTTCAGAGCAGGCTAGGAAGGGGAAAAAAACACTTTCTGGGAACATACTGAAATAATAAAATACTTTAATTACAATGTAGGGAGAATGATCAAGGAGGAAAGCCCAGAAGACATAATGGAATGATTGAGCAATGAAGAGATGGTTTAGTAGGGAGGCGGCTACACTGGGGTAAGAACACAGGAGATGACAGGTGACTAAAATGAACTTCCACTCTCTCGACCTTGTACTCTCCATGTTTCAGGCATTTCTTTAAATTCTCTCTTGGACTTTTTTTTTTTTAAAGATAGACATGCTGTTCCTTTAGTGTAGGACACCATCTTTTCTTCCTTGATTCTCTCTAGATGCAGTGCCCTTATTTTGTGCTCCATGGCATCTTATTTTTTTCTGTGTCTGCCTCCTTTTTTCTTCTTAAATATTTATTTGAGCGAGTGGGCAGGAGAGGCAGAGGGAGAGAGTGAATGTCAAGCAGACTCTTGCGGAGCCTGATGTTGGGCTCAATCTCAGAATCCTGAGATCACGGTATGAGCTGAGACCAAGAGTGGATGCCCAGCTGATTGTACCACCCAAGGTCCCCCATCACTCTTTTTTAAAAAAATTGAGATCTAAATCATATACTATAATATTTACCCTTTAAGATACACTTTAAAAATACTTATACTGTGTTTAACCATAGCACAGTAATTATATGTTTTACTTTTTTTTTTTTTAAAAGATTTTATTTATTTATTTGACAGACAGAGATCACAAGTAGACCAAGAGGCAGGCAGAGAGAGAGAGGGAAGCAGGCTCCCTGCTGAGCAGAGAGCCCGATGCGGGACTCGATCCCAGGACCCTGAGATCATGATCTGAGCCGAAGGCAGCGGCTTAACCCACTGAGCCACCCAGGCGCCCTATGTTTTACTTTTTTAAACTGCCCACCAGGGGCACCTGGGTGGCTCAGTTGGTGAAGCGACTGTCTTCAGCTCAGATCATGATCCTGGAGTCCTGGAATCAAGTCCTGCGTAGGGCTCCCAGTTCAGCAGGATGTCTCCTTCTCCCTCTGACTCTCCCCACTTTCGTGCACTTTCATTCTCCCTCTCTCAAATAAATAAAATCTTAAAAAAAAAAAAGATTTTATTGGGGCACCTGGGTGGCTCAGTGGGTTAAGTCTCTGCCTTTGGCTCAGGTCATGATCTCAGGGTCCTGGGATCAAGCCCCACATTGGGCTCCCTGCTCAGCAGGGAGCCTGCTTCCCTTTCTCTCTCTGCCTACTTGTGATTTCTCTGTCAAATAAATAAAAATAAAATCTTAAAAAAATTTTTATTTATTTATATGAGAGAGAGACAGAGAGAGCATGAAAGGGGAGGTCAGAAGGAGCAGACTCCTTGTGCAGCTGGGAGCCTGATGGGGGACTCAGTCCCGGGACTTAAGGATCATGACCTGAGCCAAAGGCAGTTACTTTACCAACTGAGCCACCCAGGTGCCCAATAAATGAAATCTTTAATAAAAAAAATGCCCACTTGTCTGTCTTGTCATTATCTTTGGCATCTGGCCTAGCACCTGTGTCTAACAGCTAATACTCATTGATCGCTGTGTGTCACACACTGTTCTAAGTTTACATATATTGACTCATTTAATCACCTTAAGAGGATTTAGCCTTATTTTATGGATGGAGGAAACTACTTTAGCCCTATTTTATGGATGGAGGAGACAAAGGCCTAGAATAAGTAGGTCAGCCACTGTTGAATGAACACATTTATTGTGTGTACTGTGTATCGGCCACTGTGCTATATGTTTGGGTTACAGAATTAAGAAAGGCTTTGGTCAAAACTTCACCTGGTTAAAACTTCACCCTAAAATGAGGGATATATAGCTGGCTCCTGGTTTTGTGGTACTCAGAATCAAAAGGCTTGAAGTCTCTCTGACTGCTTATATATTTGGGTGTGCCCCTTCTCTCTCTACCACAGACTGGAGACATACATTCAAATGTTGTTTTAGCCTTTTTTCTTCTTCCATTTTTTAAATTTAAAGCCATCCTTTATAAAGTCAAACCCCAGCATAGGCTATAAGGGCTGAGATCTGCCATTCCTCCCTGGTTTTAATAAGTACCTCACTCTGATTCTTAACTTTTTAAAATTAAATATTTTATGTAGAAATAATTTCAAACTTACAGAAAAGCTTCAAAAATAAGAATACAAAGAACATAATCAGGTTCACTTGTTAACATTTTATTCAGTTTGTTTTATAATTCATGTTCTATATGTATAAAGTCATACTGCTCTTTTCTCAACTATTTAAGTTACAGTCATCCTGGTCCTTAACCCCTAAATACCATAATATATAATTCCTAAGAATAGGAATGTTCCTTTATATTCCACAGTATACCATAGTTATCAACTTCAGTACATTTAACTTTGATAAGATACTTCACTGTTTATAAATTATTTATAGATTACAACTAAAGAAATAATCTTTTTACAGTGCTTTAGCCCCTGAATACTCTCTTTAATTAAAAAATACCAAAGTGGGCCCCTGGGTGGCTCAGTCGGTTAAGCGCCTGCCTTCAGCTCAGGTCATGTTCTCAGGGTCCTGGGATCAAGCCCACATTGGGCTCTCTGCTCAGCAGAGAACCTGCTTCTCCCTCTCTTTCTGCTGCTCCTCCTGCCTATGCTCTCATGTTCTCTCAAATAAGTAAATAAAATCTTTAAAAAAAATACCAAAGTGAATTTTTGAAAGTTTTTCTAAAAAGTTGGAAAACATAATGTTGGGCCCTGCTGGTCATGGCACTCAGCTCACTAAGGATTAGGTTTGAGCAGTTTAGCATTTGCATTGAAGTTTCTGCAGGAGGGGATCAATTGCTCCTTTTGCTGGGTTTCCATTAGACTTTGTTTTTACCTTTACTGTAATATTTACTTCGTTCTGCTGAGTGTTATGGTTAAGTGTTTCTATATGTTGTTCATTTAGGTTTGTTCTTTTGAGTGCTGGAAACACCTTGTCCTTGTACCTTTCATAGCTCTAGCAAAATGCTTTATACAGTGTAAGTTTAAACTGTTAATCCTTATAAATGGATAAGTAGAAGAATTTAAAATTTTGCAAAATTATAGGTCCAACTCTAGCTACTTTTATAAGCCACATCAAGTCCTTTCCAAACAAGATAGGTATAAGTAGCATTTAGGAAAAAAGTATGGATTATAGCAAGGTCTTACCCCATCTAGTAATTTTGGTAGCCTGATGGGTTTTGTTTTTTTTTTTGTTTTGTTTTGTTTTTGTTCTTATTTTTTTTAAAGATTTTATTTATTTATTTGACAGAGAGAAATCACAAGTAGGCAGAGAGGCAGGCAGAGAGAGAGGAGGAAGCAGGCTCCCTGCTGAGCAGAAAGCCCGATGTGGGGCCCGAACCCAGGACCTGGGATCATGACCTGAGCCGAAGGCAGCGGCTTAACCCACTGAGCCACCCAGGCGCCCCTGTTTTGTTTTTTTTAAAGGTAACAGCTTTTTTTAAAATAACAGTGAGATAAAATTCACATAGCATAATAATTCACCCACTTAAAGTGTATAATTCAGTAGGTTTTAGTATATTTACAGAGTTTTGGAACCATCACCACAGACAACTTGGTAACATTTTCATTACCCTACTCTGCACACATTAGCTGTCTTCCCTTTTCCTCTTTAATCCCACCACGAGCCATGGGCAACCATTAATTTACTTTTTGTCTCTGTAAATTTGCCTGTTCTGGATAGTGGAATAATCTAATGTGGACTTTTGTACCTGGCTTTTCACTTAACCTAAATGATTTCATGGTTCATATATTTTATAGAATATTTCATTCCTTTTTACTGCTAAATAATATTCCCCGGTATATACCACATTTTATTTACCCATTCATCTATTGATGGATATTGGGTTGTTTCCACTTTCTGGCTATTACAAACAATGCTATTATAAACATTCATACACAAGTTTTTTTTATGGGCGTGTGTTCCAGTTCTCTTGAGTATATAACTAGGATTGAAATTGCTGGGTAATGTGATGACTAGGTTTAACCTTTTGAGGAACTCCTAAACTGTACAGTTGTATCATTTTATATTTCCATCAGCAGTGTATGAGAGTTCCAGTTTCTCCACATTCTTATCAACACTTGTCTTTTTGATTACAGTTTATCTTTGAATAATGTGAGAGTTAGAAACACCAATCCCCGTGTAGTCCAAAATCTGTATAAATTTTTACTTCCCAAAAACTTACCTACTAATAGCTTATTATTGACCAGAAGCCTTACTGATAACAGAAACAGTTGTTTAATACATTTTTGCATGTTGTATGTATTTATATACTGTATTCTTACCATAAGGCAAGATAGAGAAAAGAAAATGTTAGTTAAGAAAATCATAAGAGAAAATAATTTTCAGTGCTGTATTTATTGATTATGTAAGTTTATGTTGTCTGTTTACAAAATCATCTTTCAATACCTGCATCAATGTGATATGATACAAAACACTGTGAGATGTTATACATATTACTAACAGCAGACATAAAAAATGAGAAGATAATGTGAAAAAATTCATACGTAGTTGCAGATACAACAATTCATGCATTGATAATGAAGCATCAATATGATTGGCAATGATGATGATGACAAAAACGTTTCATGCAGTTCTTGCTATATAGTTATTAGATTTTCATATCAAGATACATGTATAACAGATAAATTTATTATCTACAGTATGTACATATAGTTCAGTATGATGATTATTTGCTGTTAAGTGGAATTTGATCATCATAAGATCTTCATCCATGTTGTCTTCATGTCAAGTTGGTTGAAGAGGAGGAGGAAGAGTTGGTCTTGCTGTTTTAGGGTGGCATAGGCAGAAGAGGAGGAGGAGGTAGGAGGGGAGGCAGGAGAGGCAGGCACACTTGATGTAACGTTATGGAAATATGTAATAATTTCTATCTGACATTTTTGCTTTTTCATTTTTCTAAAAAATGTTCTATACAGTACCAATCCTTCTACCATTTCAGTGCTTGTATCATACAAATGAAGGCAAGATAGAGAAAAGAAAATTCCTATATGAAGTCAAAAGCAGTTTTGAATATTTAGAACACTTCTGCCAGATTGTCTAATGTCAGCTTGTTTTCTGGAACTGCTTCTTCACCTTCTTGTCATCTGACACTGGTTCAGTAGCACTCATCTCCATCATGTTGTCTTCTGTTAATTCCTGTGATGTGTCACTTAGCTCTTGAATTTCTCCAAGTTCTTAAAACCCTTTACTCGCCACCTTTTTCTTCTTCTTTTTCTTCCATATCCACAGTCTCTTTCATGATTTTTTTTTTTATTAACTCCGTTGTAAATCCTGTGAAATCATGTATAACATCTGGACACTATTTTCTCCAGCAGGAATTTATTGTTTCAGGCTTGATGGCTTTCACGGCTTTTTGTGTAACAGTGATGGCATTTGATCCTTCTAGACTTCCATGATGTTCTCTCTATCAAGGTTCTCTTCCCGAGTGCTGATAATCCTTTCCAAAGAGTACTGTACATGATGAGCCCTAAAGGTCCTTATGACTCCCTGATCTAAAGGCTGATTTAGAGATGTGTTTGGGGGCAAATGGGTCATTTTAACACTTTTGGTATTGAATTTGTGGGGTTCTGGGTGGCGAGGGACATTGTCTGATATCAAAAGAACTTTAAAAGGCAGTCCTTTACTGTCAAGGTACTTCCTGGCTTCAGGGACAAAAAGCATCAATGGAACTAATCCAGAAAAATGGTTCTCATTGTCTAGGCCTTGTATAGCCAAAAGACTGGCAGCTGGTGTTTATTTTTTCTCTTCAAGGCTCAGGGGTTAGCAACTTTATAGATAAGGGCAGTTCTGATCATAAACCCAACTGCATTTGTGCAAAATGGTAGAGTTAGCCTATCCCTTCCTGTCTTTTTTTTTTTTTTTTTTTTTTTTTTTCTTTTTAAATCCCTTCCTGTCTTAAATCCTGGTGCTTGCTTTTCTTTCTTACTAATGAATGTCCTTTGTGGCATTTTTTCCCAGAAAAGGGCACTTTTGTCTGCATTAAAAACCTGTTCAGGCAGACATCCTTTCTCCTTCATGATTTTCTTAATGGCCTCTGGGAACTTGTCCGCTGCCTCTTGGTTGGCAGAAGCTGCTTCTGCTATTATCTTGACATTTTTAAAGCCTCTTTCTAAAATTACCAACTACCCTTTGCTGGTTAAATTCTCCAGTTTTAGATCTTTCACCTTCCTTTTGCTTTAAGTTGTCCTATAATGACTTAGCTTTTTCCTGAATAATATTAGAGTCTATAGGTACCTTACAGCAATCCTGCACCCACATAAAGGCTGCATTTTCAATACAGGATAAAAAGGTATCTCCTAAAAAGTGCAAGGTTTTTGCATCTACTGGCATAGCTGCAGGGATGGCTTCTCAAATCCCCCCCCCCTTTTTTTTGAACCAGTGGTCCTTAGACTGGTGGGCAACTGCAGACCTCAGTCAAGCAATTCAACTTTTTCTTGTAATGTCATGATTTTTCTTTGCTTCTTGGGAGCTTTCAGCATCACTAGTGGCACTTTGTATGGGTCCTCTGGTGTTATTCTAGGTGTAAGAACAATGGGAGATTACTTTTTACGGCAATATATAATTCACGGAGAGATGAACTGTTCATGCAGAGATGATTAGTGACACAGGGCATTTCTTCCTTTTTTTTTTTTTTTAAGATTTAATTTATTTATTTGACAGAGAGAGATCACAAGTAGATGGAGAGGCAGGCAGAGAGAGAGAGAGAGGGAAGCAGGCTTCTTGCTGAGCAGAGAGCCCGATGTGGGACTCGATCCCAGGACCCTGAGATCATGACCTGAGCTGAAGGCAGCGGCTTAACCCACTGAGCCACCCAGGCGCCCCACGGGGCATTTTAAGCTGATGCTCATAACGCTTGATCTCACTGCAATAACAACAGGAGATGGCTACAAAATTATTAGAGTAGTACAGGATGTACTACGGTTAATTTTATGCAGTTATGATTTAATACTGTATCTTTACCTTTGTTTAGAATTCTCTCAGCTGCAAATGGGGCCATGTATAGTCTGTATGTGTTGCATAAAATTTTGATAAATTTTAACTTTATAATTTGTGTATATTTTATGGTAGTAAATGATAAAAATAGACTAGTATATATATACATTTTATGCATTCATGATATACTTAACTTTTTCTTAAGCTTTTTGATATTTCTAGGCTATGTGCTTTGTCTGCAAGGTTTTTCAAACTGTTGCAAATCTCCAAGAAATTTTCTAACATATTTATTGGAAAAAAAAAAATCTGTGTATAGAAGGACCCATGCATGCAGTTCAAACCCCTGTTATCAAAGGGTTAACTGTATAGTCATCCTAATGGTGTGGAAGTGGTATCTTTTTTGTTAAGTTTTAATTTATTATTTATTAATAAATTATCAATTAATTAATAATAATAATAAAATAATTAAATTAATTATTATGAATTAATAAATATTATTTATTTGACAGAGAAGGAGAGAGGGAGAGAGCTCTAGCAATCAAGGGGAGAGGCAGAGGGGAGGGAGAGAGAATCCCAAGCAGACCTCACGCTGAGCCTGGAGTACCACAGGGGATGGATCCCATGACACTGAGATCACGACCTGAGCTGAAATCAAGAGTTGGATGCTCAGCTGACTGAGCCACCCAGGCGCCCCTGGAGTGGTATCTTACTGTGATTTTGATTTTCATTTCCTTGAGGGCTGATATTATCTTTTCATGTACTTGTTGGCCATTTGTATATCTTCTTTGGAGAAATGTCTATTCAGATCCTGTGCTCATTTTTAATTCAGTTATTTGTCTTTTTATTAAGTTGTAAGACTTCTTTACTCTAGATACAACTTTATTAGATATATGATTTACAAAGATTTTCTGCCATTCTCTCTGTTGTCTTTGTACTTTCTTGATGATGTCATTTGAAGCACAAACATTTTTAATTTTGATCAAGTCCAATTTATCTGTTTTTTTTTTTCCTTGCTTTTGTGCTTTGGTTCCTATCTAAGAAATCAGTGCCTAGTCCAAAGTTATGAAGATTCAGCCTGTTCTCTTTAAAAAGTTTTACAGTTTTGGGCTGCCTGGGTGGCTCAGGTCGGTTAAATGTCTGCCTTTGGCTCAGGTCGTGGATTCCAGGGTTGTGGAATCAAGTCCTGCATTGGGCTCCTGGCTTGGGAAGGAGCCTGCTTCTCCCTGCCTTGCCGCTCCCCCTGCTTGTGCTCTCTCTCTCTCCTTTCTGCCAAGTAAATAAAATCTTTTTAAAAAAAAGGTTTAGAGGGGCGCCTGGGTGGCTCAGTGGTTAAGCTGCTGCCTCGGCTCAGGTCATGATCTCAGGGTCTGGATCGAGTCCCGCATCGGGCTCTCTGCTCAGCAGGGAGCCTGCTTCCCTCTCTCTCTCTCCTCTCTCTCTCTGCCTGCCTCTCCGTCTACTTGTGATCTCTCTCTGTCAATAAATAAAATAAATAAAATAAAAAGGTTTATAGTTTTAGCTTTTACATAGGGTTTTTGATCCATTTTGGAGTTAATTCTGCAGTGTGGATGCAGGGGTCTGTCTGACTGTATTCTTTTGAATGTGGGTACCAGTTGTCCTAGCACCATTTATTAAAAAAGACTATTTTTTCATCATTGAATTTTTTTGACATCCTTGTTAAAAACATTTGACAGTAAAGAGTTTCTGTTTTGAAGAACATAATCACATTGTTCCTGTTTCCCCCCATATTGTCTTTTTTGTTAATTTAAAAAAATGTAGAAACCATCTCAAACTTACAGAAAGTTGCAAGTACAGTACTAATAACTTATTTTCTTGAACTATTGAGAGTAAGTTTGCTGACATGATACCCTGCAATGATCACATTTTTGTGTATTTCCCACCAATAAGAACATTTCCTATATAATTGTGACACAAAAAGCAGAAATTAATGTTGATACATTACAGTACCAATCTTATCCTCAGCTTCCATTCAAGTTGCATTCTTGTTCCAGTAATATCCTCTATAACAAAAAGGATTTAGTCCAGAATTACCACATCTCATTTGTCATGCTTCTCTAGTCTTTTTAAATCTGGAATGATTCCAGCCAGTTTTTGTTTTGTTTTTTTTGTTTTTGTTTTTGTTTTTTTTTTTTGTAGAATGTCTCTAAATTGTGATTTGTCTGATGTTTTCTCATGATTAATTCAGTTTATACGTATTTGGCAGGAATATCCCCAGAAGTGATATTAATTGTCCTTCCCAGCGCATCCTGTTGGGGCCCCAAGATTTTATCATTACTGGTGTATTAACTTGATTGATTACTCGATTAAGGTAGTGTTTGTCAGACTTCTCCCACTATTA
Source organism: Lutra lutra (assembly GCF_902655055.1). NCBI lineage: Eukaryota > Metazoa > Chordata > Mammalia > Carnivora > Mustelidae > Lutra > Lutra lutra. The sequence continues at coordinate 161,391,381 of NC_062281.1, forward strand.
TTATTTGTCTTTTTACTTTTGTGACTATAAGCATTTTGTGGGAAAGCCCTTTGAGATTATATAAATCTCCCTGTTAATCTTTTTGGTTTTTCATTTATTCATTTATATCTGAATGGGCACATGGATTCTTATTTTGTTTGATGGCTTATATTACCTTACTATCATTTGTATCAATGCTTGAGTTGTTCCATATTTGATAGTGGAAGCCCCTTCAAGGTGGCTTCTTTATTCTTTTGTGATGGCCCCTCATTCTTCGAGCACTTGCTTTTTACTTTTTGGTATAACATGATGTTCGAGGTTCATTTGGCTCTTGCTCTACCCCAGCTGTAGCCCAGCTCTACCTCAACCTTGGAATCTGCTTTTCTTCAAAGAGCCCTGGTTCTTTAGTAGAGAATAGCATTAAAAACTAAGATCTGGGTGCTAGTTATGCTTACTGGGGATGCTGCTGATCGTAGGACCTCTCAAGGGACAGAGGGAATAGTTTTATTACCTATGTGTATAGACATTTGCATCTCTCTTTCTATTAAATTTCATGAGTTCATATTAATAGCTGTAATTCCAGTTCAAACTAGAGGGATCCTTCTGTTTTTTTCACTTTTCCATATTTGTAACTTCCTTTTAGACTATGAGAAACCTGGTTCCTGTTATTTTTAATAGTTGTATTTATTTGATCTATCACTCTGTATGTACCCCATCTCTTATAGTCATTGCTGCATTCCCTCGACACCTCCCAGCCTCCCCTCCCCCCAAGTAGAAACTCTTCACCCTTATCTGACTTTGTCCCATTATATTGGTATGCCCTCTTCTGAGGATTGTATCCTCATTGGCTTGGTCTCCACTATTCTGGGCCATCCGGGCCCTACGCCACTGCACTTCCTCCTTCATTCAGCTTTAGCATCTCATGCTTGGCTGCACTGGTGAGGCTCTCCTCCTCACCCTCCTCCAGCTCTGAGATCCTGTGCTGTGTTGCTGCCTTCCTATATGGACATAATCCTCCTTCACCTGCTTTGGGCTCTGACAACCAACTCTTGGCCATCATGACCACTCTCACTTAATGGCTTTTTGGACTAAATTATTTGTTAAAGGGTGTCCCATTGTCTTTTGAGAGACAAGTCTTTTGAGAGACGAATTAAAAGTTAGTACTTTGGGGACACCTGGGTGGCTCAGTTGGTTGAGCAGCTGCCTTCGGCTCAGGTCATGATCCCGGCGTCCTGGGATCGAGTCCCACATCGGGCTCCTTGCTCATCGGGAGCCTGCTTCTCCCTCTGCCTCTGCCTGCCATTCTGTCTGCCTGTGCTCGCTCTCTCCTCCCTCTCTCTCTCTGACAAATAAATAAATAAAATCTTTAAAAAAAAAAAAAAGTTAGTACTTTATAAGAAGGGAAAAACCCCAAGTAGCTTGAAAACTTCACCTTTTAGGCAGTTACTGGTAGAGTTCTAGAAGGATTCCTTCTTTGGCTAATGTTTAACATAAAATAACACTTAATTTATGATTATTTAAATCTTAATGTACATTGGTTAATGAGCTGTTCCTGACTGAGGAAATTAGAAACAAATAGTAATTTATAGCTACCGAATAATATTCATTTTTCTTCTAGCTCTTCCACCAAGCCACCTAAGCCAATGACTTCAGCTGTTACAATGGAATGAAGGACAGTTCTGTTTCTCTTCAGGATGCAGAATGGTACTGGGGGGATATTTCAAGGTAACTGGAATACTACTATATTTCACTGCAGTTTAGAAACAAATCAGTTTTGAGAAGTTAAAATAAAACATTTTCATGTCCTACTAGTTGTCATTTAAAAGATTACCATTTTAAAAATTCTGAGAACCACTTCAGAAGTTTCTAAATGCTGTCCTTCCACAAGAAATTGTCAAGAAGATCTTTAAATTACAGGTGTGATTATTACTTTTAATACTATATTAAGGATTGATCTCTGAATGATGAAACTGAAAAGATTTAGGATAGCTACATGTGTTTTTCTATAAAAGATAGTTATAGGTACTTAATTTTCTTTACCTTTCTGTCTAAGGCAACAGTTTCCACAATCTTTGCATGCATAAGAATCAGTTGGGGTGTGGCCCAGGAATCTACATTTAACAGCCTCCCCAGGTGGTTTTGATGCACTCTTCACATCCCTCATTTTGAGAAATGGGACTGTAGAGCAGTAAAATGCTTCTTAGGTAAAATGTGATTTTTGGAAATGTTGAACCTAGAGAAGGGAAAAAGTACTATATATTGATTTTGAATATTCAAATTCTTGTTTTCTTGAGTTTTTTTAAAAAAGACCTATCCATTCTGTCAGATTGGGTTCAAGGTTGATGGTGTATTCAATATGCTTGTATTTATCTTTCTTTTGTTTGTTCTCTTCAACTACCAAGTGGCACTCATTTTTTTTGGGTTACCATTTTAACCATCTTTAAATGTGCAGTTCAGTGGCATTAAGTACATTCACACTGTTGTTCAACCCATCACTATCTCTGTCTCTGGAACTATTTCATCTTCCCCCAAAGCGAAACTTTGTACTCATTAAACACTAACTGCCTTTTCTGCCTATTATTCCCAACCCTGGGACACCACCATCCTACTTTCTGTTTCTATGAATTTGACTACTCTAGGGTACCTCACATAAGTGGAATCGTACAGTATTTATCCTTTTGTGGACTGACTATTTCACTTAGCGCAATGTCTTCCAAGGTTCATCGTTGTTATAGCATGTATCAGAATTTCCTTCCTTTTTAAGGTTGAATAATGTTCCATTATGTGTATATACCAAATTTTTATTTTTCATTCATCTGGACATTTGGCTTTGAACATCTGGATTGTTTACAGCTTTTGGCTATTACAAATAATGCTGCCATGAACATTGGTGTATAATGTTTCTTCAAGTCCCTTTTGTTTTTTTTTAAATTTTTATTTCTTATTATTTTTTTAAAGGGGGAGGGGGCAGAAGGAGAGAGAGAATCGTAAGTAGGCCCCTGCCCAACGTGGAGCCCATATGAGGCTTATCTCACAACCCTGAGATCGTGACCTGAGCTGAAATCAGGAGTTGGCTGCTTAGCTGACTGAGCCACCCAGGTGCCCCTCCAGTCCCTGCTTTTAGTTCTTTGGGGTACATACCTGAAGGTGGAATTTCTAAGTCATATGGTAATTCTATGTTAAATTTTTGAAGGAGACCTAATATATTTTATATTAAAATAGATCAGAAAATATTTGTTATAATTGTGCAACTGTTTAAATTTATATTCTAAGACCTTGTGGGTCTGTAACTCAAGAGTCTTCTGTGCCCTGCCATATCCTGAGTGTTCTAGTGTTTTTTCTTAAAGTCCTAAACCAACTCTGCAGGAGGAATTTATCATCACTATAAATTCATATTGGAGAAGATTATATTGAAAGGTTGTGAACTTAGTGAATTTCCCCGCCTCTGGTCAGACACAGCTGCCAGTGTTGCTTAAACACAACCTTCTTTCTAAACAGCTGCTGTTTTTTCCTGAAACCCTGCAAGTTCAGACCTGCCTAAGGAAGCCCTAAAGGCTTAATGGAAATACTATCCCTACAGACGGTTGAAATCGGGAAGAGTTTAAAAAGCAAATAGACCTTCCTTAGATTGCATAATACTGAAAATCAAAACAGAAAAATCCTATCTAGGGGGAGGAATTAAATGACCTCTGAAGGCCCCCATTATTCTATGACCTTAGACATACTCCTCTCCCAACTAGCTTTAGTAATAATATGTGAAGAGGACAATTGATGATTACACTTTTTTTTCATTTTTTCCTATAATTCTATTTTTCAGGGAGGAGGTTAATGACAAATTACGGGATATGCCAGATGGTACGTTCTTGGTCAGAGATGCCTCAACAAAAATGCAGGGGGATTATACTTTGACTTTGCGGTGAGTATTTTTCAGCATTGTGACTAGTGTGCACTATTAGTGTTATTTATTTCTGGGTATACATAGATTTTTGTATTTATTTAAATGATTATTTACACATTTAAAAATATTTTTACTTAATTTAGATACATAAGTTTTAGTTGTTTGACTACCCTTTCTCCATATGTTAAATATTTAAATATCTTATATAAAGATGGCTACATTTTAATTTTTATTGTAGGAATAAAACTAAAAAGCTAAAACCCCTCAAAGTAAGTTATGAAGTAAGAATTAATACTGTTGACCTTGTATGTGAAGTAGAAGTCATGGGGACAGCCTGAGGTTATTAAGATATGTTGGGAATCTACCTCTCTAATAGCTCTATTATTTTCCTCAATGCAGACTTCAGAGAGTAAAGCTTAACATAGTTTAGGCTTACAAGGATATGTAGAAGATAAAATAATTCTTAGCCTCTATCATGCCATCCATGTGGGCATATTAGAATTTCCTAAGTGATGGGTGTATCACCTTTTATATTTACAAAGATGGGACATATATATATATATATATATATTTTTTTTTAAAGATTTTATTTATTTGTCAGAGTGAGAGGAGAGCGAGCGAGCACAGGCAGACAGAATGGCAGGCAGAGGCAGAGGGAGAAGCAGGCTCCCCGCCAAGCAAGGAGCCCGATGTGGGACTCGATCCCAGGACGCTGGGATCATGACCTGAGCCGAAGGCAGCTGCTCAACCAACTGAGCCACCCAGGCGTCCCTGGGACATATATTTTAAAAGATTAGGAAAACTGCATCAGATATTTTTACATTTAATTTTAACAATTAAAATAGTCTAATTACAATAAAGTACTGTGGTTTTTTTTTTAACAAACTCTTTTTTTTTTTTTTTAAAGATTTTATTTAGTTATTTGACAGAGAGAGATCACAAGTAGACAGAGAGGCAGGCAGAGAGAGAGAGAGAGGGAAGCAGGCTCCCTGCTGAGCAGAGAGCCCGATGCGGGACTCGATCCCAGGACCCTGAGATCATGACCTGAGCCGAAGGCAGTGGCTTAACCCACTGAGCCACCCAGGCGCCCCAAAGTACTGTGATTTTTTAAAAAAGGGACTACCTAAAGAAAAATATAATGAAAATAGCAGCAATATTGTGCTACGCATTTTACATGTAATATCTTATTATTCCTTACAACAACCTTATGAATTAGGTATTATTAATATTTCCATTTTATAGATGGGGCAATGAAGCTTAACTTGGTTAAGAAACTTTCCTAAAGACATATGGCTAGTAAATGGCAGAGGATGGAGTCAGATTCAGATTTATCTATTCTTTGCTGCCTTTCTACCTACTATCTTCGGAAAAATCATGTATTTTATGCTAGAAATTTGGAGTTTCTTGTAAAGACATTATAAGAAGTTAATACCCTGGACTTTAGTTATGCTGAGGAATAAACCACAATTCTGTAATGATTCACTTCACTTAGTTTTTTTTCCCCTGCTCTAGTCCGGCTTCTGTCTTTACCATTCTCATAAGGACTGTTAAACCAATGACCACTTCTCTCTTCTTACCTCACCTGACCTCTTGTCAGCTTTAGTCATCGGCACTTCTTCCTAGAAACAGGTTATTGTCTTGACTGTTGTGACATCACACTCCTGATTTTCTTCCTAACTCTAGGTCAGCCTTTACTTTGCTCAATATCTAAATGTTAAGTGTTCCAGGCTTGGAGTTGGGCCTCCTTCCCTTCTCCGTATTGGTTCTCCCAAGGTGAGCTAGTCCTGTTCCATGGCTTTAATATGCAATTAAATGGTGATGATTCATAAACCCCATCTCCAGCTCTGACCTCCAGATCTCCACATGCATATATCCACTTGCCTACTTGACTTTGCTACTTACATAACTAGGGTACATATTAATTTGAACATGGTCAAAGAAGAATTCTTATTTTCTAACCCAACTCTTCCTACCCAAACTGTTTCTCTTCTACTTTTTTTTTCTTTCTTTCTACTTTTTTTTTTTCCAGAAATAGAACCACCACTTCTACAGTACTCAAGTTACAGCTTTTCCCCCTCTTTTCCCTCATCTTCACATCCAGATCCATCATTGAACAAGTCCTGCCAACTTTACCTCCAAATCTATATTCATAATCTCATCATACTTCTCTACCACCCAACAGTAAGCCCACTGTCATCTTGCTTGATCTTTTGCAGTCATTTCCTGACAGGCCTCTCAGCATCTTACAATTTCTGACTTTCCCCACGCCTGTTGACCATTTTCTGCACAGAAACTACTAGAGTGATCATTTTAAGGAATGAGTCTGGATTACTCCCTTGCTTAAAGTTCTCTTAAAAGAGTTTCCCTACTGCACTTAAGGTAAAGAATTTGGATTTTATTCTAGCTTACAGAACTCTATTTGACCTGGACTTGGTCTGCTTCTTAAACTTCATTCCCCTCCCTCCCCCGTACATTCAACCTCTCTAGCCTTTTCACACTTCCGGCAAGTGAGCTTATGCCTCCCTCAGGGCCTCTGCAATAGGCCTTTCTGATCTTTGCATCTTTGTTTACTTTTTGTCATTCAGATCTCTGCATAATTGCCACCTCTTCAGGTCTTCCTGAACTACTCTATCCAAAGTAGCTCTCCAAGGATGTATGGTGCCTGAGTTTAATTTTCTGTTTGGGCCACTTCTGTATTTTCTTCTCCTTTGCCATTTTGTAGTTCTCACCCCACTAGAATTAAGTTCTCTGCTATTGGGGACTTTTTTGATCATTGTTATATTTCCAGACTGCAGTGTGTGATAATGGATAGGCATTAAACAATGGATGCCTAATAAATATTTATTAACAGAATGAATGTCCTCATTTATCTGAAAAATGGTTTTAATCCCACACTAAGGCATTCTTTTATGATGGTTAGATTCCTAAATGCAACTAACTATAAGCAACAATTTTTGTATCCTGGGCTGAGGAAAAAGAACCTGCAAAAGTTCCGTTACTTACCTGAAGTTGCAGTGCTGTTCAGGAACAAAAGCTGGCAAGGGCTCCCACTCAAAGCCACCGTGAGAATTCTTATGCTAGAGACCTACAGCTGGAAGGGATCATTAATGCTACCTCATTCAACTGGGTTTCTGCAGATGTTGGAATTCCCTGCAAACATTTTTCAGAGTCATTGAGCTTTCCTGTGATCTTTCAGTCAGAGGGAGCTAGCATCTTCCCTTTGAGGCAGCCCAGTCTATTGTTGGGCAGCTTTAAAGTTTAGAGGGTTATTGTTGTGCTAGGTATTATGGTAGGACCAGGAATAAGGGCATGAATAAGATGTGGTTTTACCCTCAAGAGTTCATAATTTGGTGTGTAATGGTGGAATAGGAGAGATACATACATACTATGCCTTAATGCATTGTAGTGTTATATTAGAGTTCTCCCCATTTACCCCTTCTCCTAACTCCTGGTAACCATTGTTTTACTTTCTGTCTTTGCAAATTTGATTATTTTAGGTACCTCATATAAGTAGAATCATACAATATTTATCCTTTTGTGTCTGGCTTATTTTATATAAAGTAATGTTTTAAGGTTCATCCATATTGTAGCATGTCATAAATTTCTTCCTTTTTAAGGCTGAATAGTATTCTATTGCATGTGTGTACTACATTCTATTTGTCCTTTGGTCCATGGACATTGGCAAGAATATTTTAAAGTTTTTTGTATCTAGCAGAATGTCTGACATGTAGGTACCCAGTAACTATTTGAAAAGAAAGAATAAATAAGAGAAAGACAAAGAGAAGTTTTTTCTTAGAAGAAATAACAGGTTAGTTGGGCCTTGGTAGATTTTGTTAGGCAGAAAAGTGATGGTCTTACTAGGGTTTAGTAGATACTCATAGCTCAGCACTAATTACTTTGTAGAGGATCTAACAAAGAGTTAACATTTTTTGCTTCATAGTAGCCATAATCTGGTGAGGGCAATGGGAATAAGAAAATTGCTTTGAATTAAACCAAAATAATGGGAGAAGTTCAAACAATGTGCTTTGGGGGCTGAAAGGAAGGAAAGAGATATCTTGTTGAGAGAATATAGAAAGCTGCCCTTCATGGAAAAAATTGCATTGCCATGTATCTGGAAGAAGGGAATAGGTTTGACCATGTAAAAGTGGGAGGGAAAGTTGCAGGATTAGGTAACAATAGGAACAGAGATATGGAGGTGAGAAACTATAGTGCCCTGTTCTCTGAGATGCAGTCCCTTTGGCTAGAGGGCCAAGTCAACAAGAGGAATAAGTGATCGGGGATGCAGGGTTAGAAAAGGCTCATGTTAAGGAGGGCCTTGAATTCTAAAATGTGGAGTTTGCATTTAATATTATAGGTGGGCAGAGGAAACCATTGCATTTTTTTAGCAGGGAAGTATATGATCAGACTACATTTGAAAAGAAAGAATAAAAGAGGATAGATACTAGTAAAGGGTTAGAATATCATGAATCATTGGGGTGCTTGGCTGGCTCAGTTGGTAGAGCATGCTACTCTTGATCTCAGGGTCATGAGTCAAGCCCCACTTTGGGCGTAGAGGTTACTTTAAAAAAAATTTTTTTTTAGAACAGACTATTATGAATTGAGAGGTAATGGTGATCCAGAATAAATTTATTCTTTAACCACTTAATATTTATTGAATGCCCACAATGTTCTAAGTACTGTTTTAGGAAAAGGAAATGATGAACAAGCTGGACATGGTCTCCTGTCTATCGTGTTTATATTTGGAGGTAGAAGTAGGAATAGAGGAGAAGACGACACAAAACACATAAAAATAACTTCACAGTATATGAAATGCTATATAAGAAATACACAGGATTATGTGATAGGGATATAGGGAGAGGGAATTTAAGATAATTTTAAGAAGGAGGGCCTCTGTGAGGAAATGACCTACCTTTGGATATGTAAGATATGTAAGGATATGTAAGAACCATCCAGGAAAGTGTTCCAAGAAGAGGGAACAGAAAATGCCAAGCACTGATTTTGGAAAGATTTGGTGGATCCAGTGAATACAAAGATTGCTGTGCCTGGCTTACAGTGTGAACCACAGAGTGGTAGGAGATGAACTTGAAAGTGGGAAGGAGCAGATGCATAGAGCCTAATGAGCTGTGGTAAGGAATTTGAATTTTATTTCTAAGCAAAAAAACAAAACAAAACAAAACAAAAACCCCAAACCACAGAAACCACAACGAAGAAAGTGTTTTAAGCAGGGGAATGAAATGATGGAAAGGTGGAATACACTGTTAGCTAGGAGAGCAGCTCTAGGAAAGGAGTTGAGGAGTCAAAGTAAGAGGCGATATAGAGCTAAGAGCACAAGGGTTTAATAATAGAGTAGGTATGAGGTTGTGGGGAGAGTTAAAGATGACTGGTTTGAGCTTGCTGGGCTTAGAATGAATGTGCCATTTATAGAAATAGGCAAGTCAGGAACAGTTTTTTTTTTTTTTTTTTTAAAGATTTTTTTTTTTTTTTTTTTTTAAATTTGTCAGAGAGAGAGGGAGAGAGAGCGAGCACAGGCGGACAGAATGGCAGGCAGAGGCAGAGGGAGAAGCAGGCTCCCCACCAAGCAAGGAGCCCGATGTGGGACTCGATCCCAGGACGCTGGGATCATGACCTGAGCCGAAGGCAGCTGCTTAACCAACGAGCCACCCAGGCGTCCCAGGAACAGTTGTTTTATAGAGAACAGGGAAAGATGTTGATTTTTACCTGCTCCAGAATTTCCAGGTAAAAATATATCTAGAGTATAGCTAGAAATGCAGATTTAATGCTTAGAGGAGAGCATAAAACTAGAAAAAGATTCAGGTACCACCTACATAGAGTAAATGGAATTTTAAGGAGAGAGTATATAGAGGGAAGGAAAGGTAGAGGCTGAAGGCAAATATTTCTAGGGACTGTGTTTAGCAGCAGGAAGGAACAGAGGAAGAACAGTCAAAAGAGTTTGAGAGGAAAGTGTAATGTCATAGAAGTCACAGGAGGACAAAATATTAAAAACAGATGGTAGGGGGGAGAAGGAAGGGAAAGTAGAAATCTTAGCACTACAAAGAATCTGAGCCTGGGGTAGAGGGAGGAGGCAGGCCCAGTCTGAATTTAGTAAAAGTTGTTAGTGACCCTCATGGTGCCTGGGTGGCTCAGTCAGTTAAGTGTCTGACTCTTTATTTTGGCTTAGGTTGTGATCTCAGGGTGTGAGGTTGGGCTCTGTGCTTGGCATGGGGCCTGCTTCAGATTCTCTCTCTCCCAGGGCAGGTGGGTGGCTCAATAGGTTAGGCATCTGCCTTCGGTTCAGGTCATGATCCCAGGGTCCTGAGATCGAGCCCAGAGTTGGGCTCCCTGCTTTGTGGGGAGCCTGCTCTCCCTCTCCTCTCCCTTTGTGCTCTCTCTGACTTTCCCTGTCTCTCTCTCTCAAATAAATAAATAAATGAATAAATAAATCTTTCAAGAAAAAGAAGATTCTCTTTGTTTGCCATCTACCCCCCTGATGCTCTCTCTCTCTCTCAAAAAAAAGTTGTTGGTGACCCTCAAATGAGAGGAATGAGAGTGAAATCAGACTGTGAGGGGTAACTGATAAGGAAATAGAAGTTTTCCAATTCAGTAACTTTTTTTTTTTTAAGATTTTATTCAAGAGAGAGATTGTGTGGGTCAGAGAAGGAGCAGAAGGAGAGGGACAGGCAGATTTTGTGCTGAGCTCAGAGTCTGACGTGGGGCTTGACTCCATGAACCAAGATGACGACTTGAGCTGAAACCAAGAGTCAGATGCCCAATCAATCGATTGAGCCACCCAGGTGCCCCCAGTAACCATTTTTTTTTTTCCAGTAACCATTTTTTAAAATAGTATTCATTGTAGAAAATTTGCATATTAAAAAATTTTTTTAAAGAGCTATTTATTTATTTGAGAGAACGCGAGCGAGCAGGGGTTAGGGGAAGAGAGAGTCATAAACAGACTGCGCTGAGCAGACTCTGTGCTGAGCAAGCCCCGTGTGGGCTTGATCTCACAACCCTGAGATCACAAACTGAGCCAAACCAAGAGTCAGGTGCTTAACCAGCTGTGCTACCCAGGTGCCTCGGGATAGTTAAATCCTTAGGAATCTGATATATGTCAGGCATTAGGCCAGGTTGTAGGATATGATTAGGAATAGCATGATTCTTCTGTTAAAGAAGAGTACAGTGAGGGAGAGAGAAATATAATTGAAAATTCACCATTCTTGGGGCACGAGGGGCTTTCAGCTCAGGTCATGATCTCAGGGTCCTGGGGTCAAGCCCTGCATCAGGCTCTCTATTCAGCAGGGAGTTTGCTTCTCCTTCTCACTCTCCCTCTGTGCTCTCTCGTGCTCTCTCTCTCTCAAACAAATAAAATCTTAAAAAAAAAAAAAAAAGAAATTGCTTTCTGTTTCACTGATAACTTTGAGATAGTCAAAAGATATCTATCTCTTGGTCCTGTTGCCACAGCTATCAACATATTTACACCTGAATGTGAATGCCCTCTTTCTCTTCTTCTGGTGGATGACTGTAAAAGTTTTTTTACTTGTGGGCTAAATCCCATCCCATCCCTCTATTCTGTTCAAGGACATCACCCTTAGGAATTATCTTGTCCCTTTTCTAAGGCCATCATCTGTTTTTGTCTCTCTACTGAGCCATTCTTCAACATATAAATATGTGATACTATCTCCCATTTAAGAATAATAAGGAAGGATGCCTGGGTGGCTTAGTCCCTTAAGCCTCAGGCCTTCAGTTCAGGTCATGATCCCAAGGTCCTGGGATGGAGCCCTGGGTTGGCGTCCCTGCTCAGTGGGGAGTCTGCTTCTCCCTCTTTCCCCCACCCCAGCTGGTGCTCTTTCTCTCTTTGTCAAATAAATAAAATCTTTTAAAATAAATAAAATCTAAAAGAAAAAAAATTTCCCTTGAGCCTGTATCTCTTTCTAATCACTTCCCTATTTTTCTGCTCCCTGTTTATAGCAATACTCCTCAAGACAGTTCTTGTAGGCATTTCTTTTTCGTCTCCTTTCACTCTCTCTAATCAATTACAGTCCACTGAAACTATTTTATCAAGATCATTTAGTGATCTCTACTTCACCAAGCCCTAAGATCATTTACCTGGTTGATCATTTTCTCTTTGTTGAAATGCTTTCTTAAAAATACACCATGCTCGGGGAACCTGGGTGGCTCAGTGGTTTAAACCTCTGTCTTTGGCTCAGGTCATGGTCTCAGGATCCTGGGATCGAGTCCCACATCGGGCTCTCTGCTCAGCAGGGAGCCTGCTTCTCTCTCTGTCTGCCTGCTGCTCTGCCTACTTGTGATCTCTCTCTCTCTCCCTCCCTCTGTCAAATAAATAAATAAAATCTTTAAAAAAAAAATACACCATGCTCTTAGTTCTCTTTTAACTTTATTAATTGCTCTTGGTTTCCTTGGCTGGTTCTTCGTCATCTTCTTAACTGCTAAACATCAGTGAACCCCAGGACTTAGACCTGGGACCTCTTCTTTTGTTCAACTATGCTCATTTCAAGTAATATATAGGCTGACAGTTCCTAAACTTTAGATTCTTCCAAGTAGACTGCTGGATCATCTACCCTCAGATGTTCACTAGCATCTCAAACTTAACATGTCTAAAAACAAAATATTTTCCCCCTTTAAACATGTTCTTTTCATATAATCTTCTTCATCTCAATAAATAACAATTCTATTCTTCTGATTGCTTAAGATAAAAAACTTGAAATCATCTCTATGTTGTCTCTTTCTCTTATACCTGTCCATGTGATTAGTATGTCTTGTCAGCTTTCTTCTGAATATATTCAGAATCTCACGATCTCACAATCTCCTCTGCTCACAATCTCCTCTGTTACTATCCTTGTTCAGGATGCCATCATCACTTGCCTAGATTATTTTAATAGTCTCCCAACTGATCTTTCTCCTTCTACCCCTGCTCACTTTGACCAGTTTCTTCTCAACCCAGCAGTTAGAGTGAGCCTTTTAAAATACATGATAGATGATATCATTCCACTCAGAATCCTCTTGTGTCTCCCCATCTTACTCAGTAAAAGCCAAAGCCCATAAATTGGCTTACAGACTGTTATATGATCTGACCTTATTTTATAGCTCTTACTTCTCTCCTACTAGTACTCTCCCTTTTGCTCATTCAGCCCCAGCATCACTGGCCTCCTTGCTGTTCCTTGATCATGCCAACCAAGCTATTACCTCAGGGGCTTTGTTCTTTCTGTTCCCTCTGCCTGAAAAACTTTCCCCCTGCTGTGCTAGTTCCCTCACTTCATTTAGAACTGTGCTTAAATGTCACCTGAATAGAGTGTTTTTTCTTGTGCAACATCTAAAATAGCAAACCCTCCACCCCCAGAATGATCGCTTTCCTTTACTCTGCTTTATTTTTTTCCATAGGCCCTATTACCATTTGATACATCTAGCTGTTTATTCTTATGTTCTATTTTAAACTAAGTCTGGCTTGTTCATCCTTATGTGAACTGTACCTCATACTGTTCCTGGCATATATAATAATCAAAATAAAGCTTTTGGGGTTTTGTTTTGTTCTGTTTAGAGTGGGGGGGAGGGGCATAGGGAGAGAGAATCTTAACCAGCCTCCATGCCCAGCGTGGAGCCAGATACGGGGCTCAATCTCACAACCCTGAGATCATGATCTGAACTGAAATCAAGTCAGATGCTTTAGCAACTGAGCTGCCCAGGTGCCCCAAATAAAGTTATTTTGAATGAATGCATGCCTCTTAACTTTTCTCTAGCAGAGAGACCAGCCTGCATTTATTGTGAGTATATGTCTGGGTGTACATACCTATAATAACTACATATGATTAGGTGGTCCTTCTAATATGCATTTTATAGGAATAGTTCTTCATCCATCTAAATACCGACTTTGTATAAGCATTATTAAATCATTCCATAGATTCAAACCTGTTATGTTTGACCTTTCACAAATCCCAGTGCCTCATTTATCATGTGTAATAGCGTGGCATAAAGAGATGTGGAGACGTATTTTTCCCCCCATTAAGTCTGCATGCTGTTAGAAGAAGAGTTGAGTGGGAATAGGGCAGTGTTTGCTATGATAGAATGAATCAACCTGCTGTGGTTTGATTACACTGTGTGGAACTTGGAAAACACTGCCATTTTAAGCTTTGGTTATAAATGATCTTTAAGGGACCATTGGATATGACTCAATAAGCAAAAGTGGTCTAAACTATTTAAGCATCAAATTACCTCATTCTAATATAAATGGCTCTTCAAAAGCTATACTTTAGAAAGCAGTTGAAAGACAGACAGTTGAACCATTTAACTATTGTGATGGTCTAAATAAATAGTCATTTCTAAGAATTATAAGCAAATATAAAAGACAAAATAATGTAAGGTGCTAGATTAATTACTCAATTATAAATCATTCATGTTTGTGCATTCACAATAAAACCTGGAGGGTGTTGGTGATTATGTGTGACTCAATGTTTATCATCCCCCTTCATACAGAGATGGCTTCTGCTTACCCCCACAGATATACAACCTTGCATCTTTAGGTCCCAAAGAGATTGTCTCTGCTCTTTCTGAAAAAATATTATTAGAATTTAAATTAGAAAATCCATTCAGAAAATAAACAAAAGATCTAATTTACTTCTGTTTTAGTTATTTTTCTTAAGTGATTATTTTTGTTAAATTTGTTGATACTGACTGCTGGATAGGTACATTTGCCTTTAGTAATCAAGATATTTTATAGATAAATGAAATAGTTGTAAAAATAACAAGATATTGTATATACTTTTACACACATAATTATATATGCCTTTTTACCAGTTCCAGTCTCATTAACATAGTAAAACTTATTACATGACACTATACTTTTATATCTCCATATGAAAGTAGTACTTTGATAGAATTTTGGGGAAAAAAATCTACAGTTGCTGTCTTGTTCACAGGAAGGGAGGCAATAATAAATTAATAAAGATCTATCATCGAGATGGTAAATACGGCTTTTCTGATCCTCTGACATTTAATTCTGTGGTGGAGCTCATTAACCACTATCATCATGAATCTCTTGCTCAGTACAATCCCAAACTTGATGTGAAGCTAATGTACCCAGTGTCCAGATACCAACAGGTATGATTATAGAAGTTTTTTTAAAAAGATTATTTATTTATTTATTTGAGAGAGAGAGAGAATGAGCAGTGGGGGAGGAGCAAAGGGAGAGGAAGAAGCAGACTCCCCATTGAGCAGGGAGCCCAGTGTGGGGCTTGATCCCCAGACCCCCAAGATTGACCTGAGCCAAAGGCAGATGCTTAACTGATTGAGCCACCGACATGCCCCTATAGAAGTTCTTGATAGCTGTTCAAGTAATTTTTAACATCATTTCATTTTAATTTACAAGGCTTAAAAAAGAACAAATCTAGTCATTTTAAATTTCCCACTTAAGATTTAAGATATTTCTGGAACTTATTTTCTGGCTACTAGTCCTTAATAGCTTGTTGCATGTACTTATTAACTTTGTATAAAAATACTTCTGTTTCTGTTTCCTATTTATACTTTGTTTCTTAATTTTTCAAATATTAACTATTTTGATGTGATCTAAAGGCTGAGAGTTAAAAAAAGGATTTAGTGCTTTTGCATGCTTAATACAGTGGCTTAAACTTACAGTAGAAAAGCAATTTAAAAATAAATAGATGTGGAAAAATTCACGTGTCATAATTGTTAACATCCTTTATTTCTTGTGTTTAACTGTACAGGATCAGCTGGTAAAAGAAGACAACATTGATGCAGTTGGTAAAAAACTGCAAGAGTACCACTCTCAGTATCAGGAAAAGAGTAAAGAGTATGATAGGCTATATGAGGAATATACCAGAACATCCCAGGTTAGTAAATTTTTGTTGTTTAGGCCAGTTAAGTATGCAGTGGTACAGTTACTTCAAATTTTCTGTAATTCACCTGCCAATCCTTAGCTGTCTTAATATTTTCAGCAGTCTTTTTGAAACTGTGATGATACAGATTCTTCTCCCGTTCATAAATCACTTTTTAATTGTTTTTCTTATTAATTTTTTTCAGTTAGTGTTAACTAGGATAAGGTTTGACTGAAAATGACAAAAAATAACAATAGCAAAGATTTCAGAATGCGATTTATTTTTCTTTCATGTATAGACACAGTGCCAGGGATATTATGTCGACTACACAGTCATTAGGGCTTAGGGTTCTTCTGTTTTGATGCTTCGCCGTCTGTACAAGTTGGCTTACTCCACTATCAGCCATCACAACAATATTCTAGCAAACAGGATAGAATAGGAAGGAGAAAGGAAAGTTTCCTGTTTTTAGGGCTACTTCCTAGAAGTATACACTGCTTCTATTTTCATCCCACTGGTAAGACATAGCTGCAGATTGCAACTAGCTGCAGGGAGGCTAAGAAAGCTAATTTTTATTTGGTCAGATATACCCAACTATCATTTGAGAGTCTACTGAGGAAGAAGGAATTAATGGGAATTATGAGACCACCAGGAGTTTTAATCACAACTTTAAGATTGTAAGTCTTTTTTTTTTTTTTTTTTAAGATTTTGTTTATTTATTTGAGAGAGAGAGAGAGTGTGCACAAGCAGGGGGAGGAGCAGAGAGAGAGAGGGAGAAGCCAACTTTCCTGCTGACCAGGGATCCCAACATGGAGCTCCATCCCAGGACCCTGGGATTATGATCTGAGCTGAAGGCACATGCTTAGCTAACTGAACCACGCAGGCATCCTAAGATCATAAATGTAAATAATCAATAAGATTTCTTTTATCATATGTATGTAATAGAACAAGATTCTGAAGAATAATCTACTTTTCTTCCTAGAACTTTTTTTTTCTAGTTCTTTTCCTAGAACTACTTTTAAAAAGATATATACTTTATTTATTTGAAGGAGAGCAAGCACAGCAGGGGGAGGGGCACAGAAAGAAGTAGACTCCCTGCTGAACAGGAATCATTACCCCTGGGGCAAATAATACATTATATGTTAATAAAAAAATAAATAAAAATAAAATAAAAAATAAATATTTGGGGCTTCTCTAGATTTTGCTTTTCTAGTTTAATTTTTTTGTAGTCAGTGAACATACTCATTAAGGTTGCAGTCTTTTGAAATTTATTGACTTACGACCTAGTACATGCCTTATCTTAGTTAACTTGCACACTGACAAAGACTAGTAAAGTTGGTATAGTGCTCTTTCAGTTGTCAGCATAGTCCTCTATAAATATCAGTTAGGTCAAAGTGATTTATAGTGTCATTCAGGTATTCTATATCTTTACTGATTTTTTTTTTTTTTTTTTTTTTTGCTGGTATCATCAGTTAATTAGGAGTCTTTTTTTTTTTTTTAAGATTTTGTTTATTTATTTGACAGAGAAAAACAGTGAGAGAGGAAACACAAGCAGGGGGAGTGAGAGAAGGAGAAGCAGGCTTCCCACTGAGTGGGCAGCCAGCCCGATGGGGGTCTCAGTCCCAGGATCCTGGGATCATAACCTGAGCTGAAGGCAGGCACCTAATGACTGAGCCACCCAAGTCCTCTAATTAGGAATCTTAAAGTCTCTAGTTACAAATGTAGATTTGTCTATTTCTCTTTTTAGTTCTGTTAGCTTTTGCCTTTTATGTATTGAAATTCTATTAAGTTCTTATACATTTATAGTAAATTTACTCCTTTATAATATGAAATATTCCTTGGGGTGCCTGGATTGCTCACTTGGTTGAGTGCTGGACTCTTGATTTCAACTCAGGTCACGATCTCAGTGTTGTGGGATCGAGCCCCTCATCCTCCATACTGAGACTGCTTGAGATTCTGTCTCTTCCTCTCACTCTGCCCCTCATGCACCGCCCCCTCCCAACTCTCTCTCTCTCAAATAAATATATAAATCTTTTTAAAAAAAATATGGAATATTCCTCTTTATATCTGGTAATCTTCCTGGTCTTGAAGTCTGCTTTTTCTAATAGATCCCCATCAGCTTTTGTACACTAAGTATTTGCATGATATTTTTTTTTTCTGTCCTTTTACTTACTCACTTACTTACTTTATTTATTTATTTATTTTCTGTCCTTTTACTTTCAATCTATTGTGCCATTATAGTTAAAGTGCATTTCTTTTTTTTTTTTTTTAAAGATTTTATTTATTTATTTGACAGAGAGAGATCACAAGCAGGCAGAGAGGCAGTCAGAGAGAGAGGAGGAAGCAGGCTCCCTGCTGAGCAGGAGCCCGATGCGGGGGTCGATCCCAGGACCCTGAGATCATGACCCGAGCCGAAGGCAGCGGCTTAACCCACTGAGCCACCCAGGCGCCCCTTAAAGTGCATTTCTTATGGATGGATAATAATATATAGTTGGGTCTGGCTTTTTAATCCAGCCTGATAATCTCTGCCTTTTAGTTGGAGTGTGTAATCCATTTGTATATCTTGTAATTATTGATATGGTTGGGTTTACATTTACATTTTTGCTGTTTGTTTTCTTTTTGCTCCATCTGTTTTGTTCCTCAACTCTTTCAATGTTGTCTTTTGCATTAAACATTTTTTAGTATTCTGTTTTGATTCCTCATCTGGACTTTTAGCTATGTCTGTCTTCTCTTTTTTTTTTCCTATAGGAAGTTGCTCTAAGGATTACAACATGCATTCTTAATCACAGTTACTTAAGTTCATACTGTACCACGTAGCATGCGAACATAATAACTGTGCTATTACATAATTCTGTTTCCTCCTCTTATTATTGTCATGTATTTTCTGTCTATATGTTAACCCCATAATTTATTGTTCTAATATTTGCCTATTCTAGGTACTTTATATAAAAGGAATCATACAATATTTGTCCTTTGGTTACTTCACTAGTTATAGTGTTTTCAAGGAAAATCCATGTTCTAGCATATATCAAAATATCATTTTTATGGCTGAATAATATTGTATTGTATGTGTATATGACATTTGTTTATCCATTCATTTGTTGATGGACATTTGGGTCATTTTCCAGTTTCTGACTATTGTGCATAATGAACATTGGTTTACAAATAACTGTTCAAGTCTCTGCTTTCATTTCTTTTAGATATATACCTAGGAATGGAATTGCTGGATCATATAGCAGTTCTGTATTTAATCTTTTGAGAAACTGCCAAACTGTTTTCCATACTGTCAAAACTATTTTACATTCCCACCAGCAATACATAAAGATTCCAGGATTTTCTCATCCTAAGACTTGGGTTTTTTTGTGCTTTTATCTTCAATTTTGTATAACCATCTGAACAGTCATGAAGTGGTATTGTTTTCATTATTGTTGAGTTTTAGGTTTTTTAATCCCTTATCAGATACATGATTTTTAGGTATTTTTCCCATTTTGTAGGTTGTCTTTTTGCTTTCTTGATAGTATCCTTTGACACACAAATGCTCCTAATATTGATGAAATCCATTATTTTTTCTTTTGTTGCCTATGCTTTTGGTATCATATTCATGAACTTGTTCCAAATCCAGTGTCATAAGGCCTTTCTCCAATGTTTACTTCTAAGAGTTTACTGTTTTTACTCGTAAATTTAGATATTTGATCCATTTTGAGTTAACTTTTATATGTGTTAAGATTCCAGCTTTATTTTTTTACACGTGAAAATACATTTTCTGTTGGCTGTGGTCCCAACACCATTTCTCCATTGAATGAACTTGGAATATTTGCTGAAGTGAGACATTGATCATAGCTGTGAAGGTTTATTTGGGGGCTTTCTATTATATTCCTTTGGTTTATATATCTGTCCTTATGTCAAGGATATGTTTTGATTACCATAGCTTTGTAATAAGCTTTGAAACCAGGAAGTGTGAGTCTTCCAAGTTTGTTCTTTTTCAAGATTGTTTTGGCTATTCTGGGTGCCTTTCAATTCCAGATGAATTTGAGGTTCAGTTTTTCTATTTCTGTAAAAAATCTGGTTGGGAATTTGATAGTGATTGCATTGAATCCATATATCACTTTGGGTAGTCTTATCATCTTAACAATATTAAGTCTTCCAGGCCATGAACAAGGATGTCTTTCCATTTATTTATGTCCTCTTTAATTTCTTTCAGCATTGTTTTGTAGTTTTCCTTGGTTAGATTTATTCCTAAATGTTTTATTCTTTCTGATGCTGTTATAAATGAAATTGTTTCCTTAGTTTCTCTTTTGGATTATTCACTGCTAATGTATAGAATACAGTTGATTTTGTGTATTCATTTTGTATTCTGCAACTTTGCTGAATTTATAAGATCTAAGAGTTTTTGGTGGATTCTTTAGGGTTTTATAAAAACATTATTTCATTTGAGATAGTTTTACTTCTTCCCCTTCAATTTGGATGTCTTATAATTGCTTTTCATTGCCTAATTGCTCTGGCTAGGACTTCAAGTACTTTGTTGCATAAGGTGGTGAAAGTGGGTCTCATTGTCTTATTCATGATGTTAGGTAGAAAGCTCTCCCATTTTACCATTGAGTATGATGTTAATCTTGTGTTTTTCAAATATGGCTGTATTAGTTTTCTATGTCTGCTCTAACAAAGATGACAAACTGGATGGCCTGAGACAACAGAAATTTATCATCTCACTGTTCTGTTCATTGTTTTTCTTAGCTTCTGGTGGTTGCTGGCAGTCGTTGGCATTCTTTGGGTTGGACACATCACTCCAGTTTATGCCTTCATTATGAGTGATATTATCCCTCTGTGTCTCTGTTTTCTCTCTTTGTAAGGATAATAACTAATCATTGGATTAAGACCTATCCTAATCCAATATGATCTCATCTTAATTCACATAAGACTCTATTTCCTAATAAGGTCACATTCTAAGGTCCTGAGGATTAGATCTGATCACATCTTATGTGGGAACACAATTCAATCTATAACAATGGCCTTTATTATGTTGAAGTTTCCATTTCTAGTTTATTGTTTTTATCATGCTGGGTTATTGGATTTTGTCAAGTACTTGGTCTGCATCAATTAAGATGATCTGATCATGTGGGTTTTTTCCTTCGGTATATTAATGTTGTATATTGACTGAGTTTTGTATGTTGAACCATCTTGCATTCCTGGGATAAATTCCATGTGGTAATAGTGTATAGTTACAGTACTTTGAATGTGCTGCTGAATTTAGTTTGCTAGTATTTTGTTGAGGATTTTTTCATCTATATTCAAAAGGGATGTTCTGTAGTTTTCTTTTCTTGTAGTCTCTTGATCAGGTGTCAGTGTCAGTAATCATGGCCTCATAGAATGAGTTAGAAAGTTCCCTCTTCCCTCCTCTTCAATTTTTAGAAGAGTGAGAAGGATTGGTGCTAATTCTTTTCTTTTTTTTAAAGATTTTATTTATATATGTATAGAGAGAGTGCATGAGAGGGGGTAGGGTCAGAGGGAGAAGCAGACTCCCCACTCAGCAGGGAGCCAAATGCGGTACTCCGTCCTGGGACTCCAGGATCATGACCTGAGATGAAAGCAGTTGCTTAACCAACTGAGCCACCGCCCAGGCACCTGTTAATTCTTTAAATGTTTGGTAACTTCTCTAGTGAATCTGTGCGGTCTTAGACTTTTCTTTGTCGGTTTATGGGATTATAGGTCTGACTGTCTATCTGTCTGTTTTTGTAGGCTCCATGCCCAGTGCGGAGCCCAGTTTGGGCCTTGAACTCATGACCCGGAGATCAAGACCTGAGCTAAAATCAAGAGTCAGACAGTTAGGGGCACCTGGACACCTTAGTCAGTTAAGCACCTGATTCTTGATTTCAGCTCAGGCCATGATCTCTGGGTCATGAGATTGAGCCCTGTGTCAGGCTCCACAATGGACGTGGAGCCTGTTTAAGATTCTTTCCCTCTCTCTGCTTCTTTTTGAGTCAGTTTTGGTAATTCTGTACTTCTAGGAATTTGTCCATTTCATTTAGGTTATCCAATTTATTGGCATACAGTTTTTTAATAGTATTCTCTTATAATATTTATTTCTGAAAAGTGGGTAATATTCTCCTTTAAACTTAGAATTTAGTAATTTGAGTCTTTTTATTTTCCTTAGTCTAACTAAAGGTTTTTCAATTTTGTTGATCTTGGTAACTAATTTTTAGGAGCACCTGGGTGGCTCAGTCAGTTAGGCATCTGTCTCTGGCTTGGGTTGTGATCCCAGGGTCCTGGGATTTAGCCCCACATCTGGTTCCCTGCTCAGTGGGGAACCTGCTTCTCCCTTTCCCACTCTCCCTATTTGTGCTCTCTCCCTCTCTCTGTCAACTAAATAAATAAGACTTTGTCTGTAAAAACTTTTTTTTTAATTATTTATTTTTTTAAAAAAGAACTAATTTTTAGTTTTGTTGATTTTCCTCTATTTTTCTATTTTCTGTTTCATTTACCTCTCCAATCTTTATTATTTCCTCTTGCTAGCTTTGGGTTTGGTTTGCTTTTCTTTTTCTAGTTTCTAAGGTATACAATTAGATTATTGATGTGAGATTTTTTTTTTAAAGATTTTATTTATTTATTTGACAGCACAAGCAGAGCAGCAGAGGGAGAGGAAAAAGCTCCCTCCACTGAGCAGGGAGCCCAGTGTGGGGCTCTCAATCCCAGGACCCTAGGATCATGACCTGAGCTGAAGGCAGATGCTTAACCAGCTGATCCACCCAGTCGCTCTGAGATTTTTTCTTTTTTTTTAAATGTAGGTATTGACAGGGGTACCTGTCACCTGGATGGCTCAGTCAGTTAAGCATCCAACTCTTGGTTTTGGCTCAGGTGATGATCTCTGTGTCTTGGCATTGAGCCCTACATCAGGCTCCATGCTCAGTGGAGAGTCTGCTTAGGATTCTCCTCCTCTCCATCTGCCTCTCCCTCCACTTGTGTGTGTGCCTGCTCTCTCTCTCTCTCAAATAAATAAAACCTTAAAAAAAAGGTATTGACAGCTGTAAATTTCCTTGGGCACTGCTTTTGCTATATCCCATAAGTTCAGTATGCTGTGCTTTAGTTCTTAATTATCTCAAGGTATTTTCTAATTTCTCATTTCTTCTTTGATCCAGTGACTGTTAAAGAATGTGTTGATTTCCACATATTTGTGGGTTTCCCAGTATACCTGAGAAGAATGAATGTTCTTTGCATCTGAAACAAGTCTCTTATAGAAAGCATATGGGTGGATCATGGGTTGTTTTTAATTTTTTCTTTTTGTGTGTGTGTGTTTGTGTTTGTTTTTGTTTTTTAAGTAGGCTCCACGCTGGTCGTGGAGCCCAATGTGGGGCTTGAACTCACGACCCCAAGATCAAGACCTGAGCCAAGATCAAGAGTCGGACACTTAACCGACTGAGTCACCCAGGCACCCTGGGTTGTTTTAAATTTTTAATCCATCTGCAGTGTCTGCCTTTTAGTTGGAGAGTTTAATCAATTTACATTTAAAATAATTACTGATTACTGGTAAGGGAAGAACTGACTTCTGGCATTTAGTTATTAGTTTTTTGTGTGTCTAATGTGTCTTTTGCACTTACGTTCTACCATTACTAGATTTTTTTTAGTATTTAATTGATTTTTTTGTAGTGCATCTTTTTTCTGATGCCCCACTTCTTTCCTTTTCTGTATTTTTTTAAGTTTTCCTTAGGAAATACCTTCAAGATTATAATTAATATCTTAACTGCACAACAATCTAATTTCAACTATAACTTATTCAGATTTGCAGCAGTATATAAATACTTTGCTCCTATACATCGTTGTTTCTCCCTCTTTATATTGTTATTGTCACTAATTTTCACATTGTATGCCCATTAACATAGATTAATAATCATTGTTTTATGCATTTGTCCTTTTTTTAAAAGATTTTATTTATTTATTTGACAGAGTGAGAGAGCACAAGCAAGCAGAGCAGCAGAGGAAGAGGGAGAAGCAGGCTCCCCACTGAGCAGGGAGCCCAATGAAGGGCTCGATCCCAGGACCCTGGGATCATGACCTGAGCCAAAGGCAGTTGCTTAACCAACTGAGCCACCCAGGCGCGTTTTTTTTTTTTTTTTTTTTTTTAAGATTTTATTTTTTTATTTGACAGAGAGAGACACATCGAGAGAGGGAACACAAGTAGGGAGAGTGGGAGAGGGAGAAGCAGGGAGCCAATCCCAGGGCAGGGCTCAATCCCAGGACCCTGGGATCATGACCTGAGCCCAAGGCAGGCTTTTAATGACTGAGCCATGCAGGTGCCCCTGGATTTGTCCTTTACATATATAGAAAAAAAAAAAGGAGTTATAAACCAAAAGTACAATACTACTTGGCTTTATATTTTCTATGCAGTTAGCTTTACCAGTGTTCTTTATTTCTTATTATTCTTTGAATAACTCTCTAGTGTTCTTTAATTTCAGTCTGAAAGTCTTTAGCATTTCTTGTTGAGTAGATCTAGTGGTAACAGACTCCCTCAACTTTTGTTTATCTGGGAATATCTTAATTTCTTCATTTTTGAAGGATGTTACTATTTGGATATAGAATTCTTTGTTGACAGTCTTTTTTTTTTTAGGACTTTACATATGCCATCCCACTGCCTTCTGGCCTCCATGGTTTTTGATGGGAAGCCAGCTATTAATTTTATTGAGGATCCTTTGTACATGACAAATTTCTTCTCTTTTGCTTCTTTCAAGATTCTGTCTTTTGACAATTTGACTATAATGTAAAATACATGTTTCTTGTATCTTTGTGTATAGCTTATAATTATAATTGTTCCCTGTGGAAAGGTTAGTCTGCTATGAGCTATTCTAGTATTACTGTAACTCATGGTCTTGTTTTGACGCTAATATTTATACTATCGATTTTTCCAGCCCAAAGCCACTGATCTTATTTCCAAGCTAGTGTCTGTGCTGGGCAGTGTTAAGATAGAGAATACACCTGGATCTACAGGGCTGTGGGGCTTACTAGGGGATGCTGCCCTATGAAGATTATTGATTAGATATGAAATATAGTACTGACTGGGAAAAAGTGTGGGATTTCAGTGGCCAGAAATTCTATAATGGTCTGTTTTCCTACATGAGATGTTTAATTCCATTTTATTTTCAGGTTTAATAAGTCACTTACTCAGAATGATCTTAATAACTTTTTCTTTCTGTCTGATACTTGAGCTGTATGTCTGGTGTGCCTGTGTATGTTTTTTTACACTGCACATTTCAGCTTCTCTGTATTTCTTTTTAGCTCTCTAAATGAATGATCTGTGAGGTCAGTGTTTGGGGTAGAATGGGGGAAAAGTTACTGATGCTTCTTCAGATTGAATCAACATAAATGGTCAACATCAGGGGATGGTGAAATGATCATACATATAATAGAATGTTATACAGCTATGAAAATAGATTTTCAGAAATTATTTTAAAACTTTAATTTTTGGGTGCCTGGGTGGCTCAGTGGGTTGCGGCCTCTGCCTTTGGCTCAGGTCCTGATCCCAGGGTCCTGGGATCGAGCCCTACATCGGGCTCTTTGCTCAGCAGGGAGCCTGCTTCTCCCTCTCTCTCTGCCTACCTCTCTGCCTACTTGTGATCTCTTGTCTGTCGAATAAATAAATAAAAATCTTAAAAACACTTTAATTTTTAAAAAGGACAAAAGCTATATAAATATTTGTGTTAAATTCAGCATAAATTATTGCTCAATTCTGTATGAATTACTGCATACAAAATAAAAGTCCCCATTCCCTGGAGGCAACTGTTATTACTAAGTGATTTTTAGGAATTCCTGATGACCTGAGAAATGCTTACGATGTAGCTTCAGGCAAAGGAGACAGCATGTAGAAGTGTGTGAATGAGTGATTTCAGCTGTGGTTATACCCACTGACCAGAAAGGAACACTTAATGAAAATATGCTGCAATGTATGAGGTGATAGAATTAAGAGGATTTGGGAAAAATACAGTTACAAATAGAAAGGAAGAAATAATAGAAATAATAGTATGCACATTAATAACAATATGTATATAATGAAAATGACCTTTTTAAAAACAAAATGATATAAATTATTCTATAACCATCAAAAAATGATGGCCTATGTATGCTGATTTTGAATAATTTTTAAAGATTTATTCTTTTTTTTTTTTTTTTTTAGAGCTAGAGAGCATGTATGAGCATGAGTGGGGGGAGGGACAGAGGGAGAGGGAAAATCCTAAGCAGACCCTACACTGAGTGAAACCAGACATGGGGGTCGATCTCATGACCCTGAGATCATGACCTGAGCTGAAACCAAGAGCTGAACGTTCAAACGACTGTACCACCCAAGTGTCCCCTGATTTTGAGTAATTTCTAAGACGTATTAAGCAAAAAAAAAAAAAAAAAGGGTAGGGAAAAATGTATGTGGTGTACTGTCATCTATGGTTAAAATATATCATGACTAGACTAAGGTATTCAGTAAATGTTTTTGGATGTATAATCTCCCCCACTTTTTTTTTTTAAATCTGATTCTCTCTTTTTCACACACTCTCTCTCTCTCTCAAATATAGCTGGGGTTATCATTATCTCCATCTTATAATGGAACTTGAAGCATAGAAAGACTTTATTAAGGGACATAACCAAATTTTAGCATACTCAGGACTAGAATATAAATCTCCTAAATTCTAATTTAGCTCATTTGTAGTATCTAGGCATGATACTATGCTTGACTTTAGAAACACAGAGGGAGAGATAAGACTCTTTCCCACAAAAGGTTGAAGTACTCTGACAACATTTGTCAAACACAGTGTGCTTTTGCCAAAATGGCATACTTTTCCCTTTTCTCTGCATCAAACAAAGCAATGATGGATTACTGTATTCCTGTGAACATACTTATTTAAAGGGCAACATACAACACATTTACTCTCACAAAGACTATTAAGTTAAAGATGCAAAAGAATATATATACTATGAGTCTACTCATAGAAGGTATAAAACTAGGCAAATGTTAATTTTTAAAAAATTTTGGATGGGGATATAAAGTGGTAAAATCATGAAGAATAACATGGAAATGGATCATCATAAAGGGTAGGGTAGTGTTATTACCAAGGTGAGGGAGGTAGAGTGGAAAGAGACAGGAAATTATGATCCAGAAAGGGCACACAAAGAATTTCTGGGGTTGCTGATAGTGGAAGTTTATTTTATAATAATTTGTTCAACTGTGCATTTGTTTTATGCATTTATTATATCTCACACTAAAAAAATAAACATTAAAAACATGGCTGTATGTAGAAACAATATGATTATTTCTGTAGATCAGAAGTAGAACAGAAAACCATAATAATAATTATAAATGGAACTTCCAGATCTAGAAATAAGTAGAAACAACTGAGAATTTGACCTCCCTGGTCATTCTTTCTTGGACTTCTTTGCTGATTTCTCCTCTTTGACATTGGTCCTCTTCTTTTTTCTGGTTACTTATTCACTCTCTGATGATCTCAAATAGTCTCATGACTTTACATACCATCTGTATGCCAGTAATTCACAAACTTACATCTCTGCTTCTTCTAAATTAATTCTAGACTCCTAAATATCCAACTACCTTTTCAACAGCTCCACTTGGATGTTTAATAGGTGTCTCAAATTTAGCATGTCAAAACTGAATTCGTGAACAAAACTGAACTCAAGGCTGTTCCATGCTTTGCCTTCCCTATCTCAGTTGGAGCAATCACATTTGTTTTGCTCAGGTCAAAAGCCTTGAAGCCAACTGAGACACTTTCTTTTACATCTTCTATCTAATCCATCAGGAATTCCTGTTTACTTTACCTTTAGAATGTAGCCAGAATTCAGCCCCTTCTCACCACATCCGCTGCTGCTACTACCTTGTTCGAAGCCCACTATCATTTCTTGCTTTGATTTACCACAGAAACCTAACAGATCTTCTTGCCCTTATCCACGTTCCCCTCCCCCTTATCAATTCTCGGTAGAGCAGCTGGTAATACAAGTATCTCCTGCATTTTGGAAGTTCAGGTTACACCACTTGGCTTTTATGAAGGACCTACATTAGTACTTGTTTTTACTAGCTGGAAGAAATCTGAAGACTTTTGCTTTTACAAAAAAGAGTGAAAAGGGACAGTAGCATCCCAAGCTTATTTTGCAGTAAGGTTTTAGAGACTGCGCACCTCCCCAAGTGGTGGGAGAGGTGCCGCCTCTTCCTGAGAACTGCTTCAGCCTCCCACCGTCAGGCCACCATAACTTTGAACTGTGTCTGTGTGCATCTGTGTTTTATCTCCATTTACTTTGTGCATCCCTTAGCAAGATGTGTCCTAAGGTGTCAGAAAAAAGCCCTGGAGACGTTATTTTTTGACTCTAGGAACATGAAAGATTTTTCCTGTGTAAATTAAGGTAATTGCTTCTTTGCTTTACGCCATTTTGGCTTATGAAAACTTTCATAGGAACTGCGTATTTGGAGAATGCTGGGGAAACCTGTACTTGTAAAACATAGGTAGGATCATAGTACTCCTTTGTTTAAGGCCTATCTCTGGTTCCATGGTTTACACATAGGAAAAACCAGAGTGCTTTTTATAGTACCCAGTATGATCTGTGCCACTCTTCCTCCTTGACCTCATTTTTTCTAACTCTCCTTTTCACTGTACTCCAAC
Organism: Lutra lutra; assembly: GCF_902655055.1. Taxonomy (NCBI): domain Eukaryota; kingdom Metazoa; phylum Chordata; class Mammalia; order Carnivora; family Mustelidae; genus Lutra; species Lutra lutra. The sequence continues at coordinate 161,419,736 of NC_062281.1, forward strand.
CACACTAGCCACTTTGGTGTTCCTCAAATATACTAGACCTGCTTCCTACCTTTGAGTGTTTGCACTGGCTGCTTCCTTGCCTGAAACATTCCCTACCCATCTCACCTGGCTAACCCCCTCACCTCCTTCAAGTCTTTGCTCAAATGTTGTCAAGTCTCAGATGGCAACTTGATTTAAAATTGCAACTCGCATTTCAGTCCTTCTTTCCCACTCTACTGTTCTTTTTTTCCATAACGGTTCTTACAGATTCTTAGTAATTCTAACAAACTGTGAATTACTTACTTATATGTCTGTTATTTATTGTCTGTATAATCTGTAAGTTCTGAGAGGGCAGAAATATTTATCTAAGCTTGCTTACTTATGTATCCCAAATGCTGCAAGTAATACCTGGCATATAGTTAGTGTTAAGTTATTTGTTGAATGAATTTATACAAGATAATGAACCAAAAACACTTCATCTTGGTAAGGCCCTGGAGTCAGTCTCATGGTCTGAATTAGAGTCAAGGGGAGGGTACTAACCCTCCTGTAAAAAAGGCGAGAAAAAGTGGCTACTGATGCCTGCTGCTTAGGCTTGTATAGAACTGCATTTCTATTTTCTTGTCATGTCTAGACAAAATGCTGCCCATATCCTTAGTAATATTGGGGATTTTATAGCAGAATATGAGTTCTGAACTGCTGATGTGAGACTGGGTTCTGGGCATGGAATCCTTGTTTGGGGAGCTGGGTATGGGAGTAGATGGAAACAGCCAAAACCCCTGGGTCAAAGCAGGGAGAGGGCTAACTGTCTGTGTGAGAACTGAGAGCAACACGTGAAATGGCTGAACAGAGAAGAGCTCTGGAGGATTTAAGGCTTTGGGAGGTGGGGAGAGAAAGGGAGGGATGCAGTGATTAGCAACCAGTACAGGAGATGTGCTGGGAAGGTGACTGTTAAAGGGAGATTAAAGACTTTATCTCCTCTGTTTATAAATATTTACAAGTGTTACAGACCTCCTCTGTTTTTGTTTTTGGTTTTTTTTTTCTGTGAAATCTTAGATAAAGTTTGGATTGCTTCGATATAAGGGATTTCCTCCCAGAGAATGGGAAGAGGTTGTGTATCTTGAGTTATAGTTGGCACAGGGTAAGAATAGACTGCGTTTGGGGATATTTGGCATCTGGATCACAGGTAATTAGGAGGAAGTGATAGGATTTAGTGATGGATTGGGGTAAGGGACAGGAATTTGGCAATGAGATCATTGGTGACCTTGGAAAGAGCAGTCTCTGTGGAATGGTAGGTACAGAAGCCAGAATAGAGTGAGTTGGAATGTGAATGAGAGATGAGGAAAGAAAGACAGCCCATATACACTATTTGTTCAAGAAACTTAATTGACTGGGGCGCCTGGGTGTCTCAGTGGGTTAACCTCTGCCTTCGGCTCAGGTCATGATCTCAGGGTCCTGGGATCGAGCCCCACATTGGGCTCTCTGCTCAGCAGGGAGCCTGCTTTCCCCTCGCTCTCTGTCTGCCTCTCTGCCTACTTGTGATCTCTCTGTCACATAAAAAAATAAAATTAAATTAAAAAAAAAAAAGAAACTTAATTGACTGGAAGAGAATTTAGGGTTAAGGGATTATTTTTTCAAAGTGGTGTTACTAGAACTTGTTTATATGCTGATAAGAAGGAATCATTAAGGGGCTGGAGAGGAGGAAGGAGAGAGGGGACGTAGATACAGGGAGATTTATAGTTTCTGTGGTAGCTATAGTGGCATTGTTTATGGGGCAGCTACTGCTTGGGCCATGCTGTAAAACACTAGTGTTAGTAAAGTGTAAATTATTAGTGTTGTCTTTAAAGATACAGGGCCAGAACTTCATAGGTAATTTTTGACCTTGCAAGGGAGCCAAGACTCTCCACTGTAATTTGAGAGTTGTAGAATTTGTAGCTATTTAGATGTTGGCATTCCAATAAGCTCACAGTACTATTTGAGATATGTATGATATAACCTCAACCACACGGATCAGCATAAGGTTCTTATCTCCTCCATGAAGCCTCTATATAGCGGTAAATAACTAATTCACCCTTACTTGATTGCGTCTATCAGGACATGAAACAGAATCTTATTGGGGTTCAGGAATCAGTTTCACCTCTGTGTTCTAAAACCTGCAGGGCAGGCTTCATGTTTTATTAATCTCTTTATCACCAGATTGTACTTTCTGTACAGTGGCTTCTCAGTAATCATTTGTTGTCATTAATCAATGCTAGATAGTTTTGAGGAATTATCCCATAAGCACCAAAACTTTTAAAATTGTAAACATTCAGGATAGCAATTCTCTAGAACTTTATGCATCATTCTTGACTTTCTAATATAAATTGAACAAAGTTTAACCCTCTGAAGATTTTGGGGAATTAGGGTTCAGATGCTAAAGTCTTCAAATAACCTCAGAGCTCCTCAAAACGTGTAGGAATACTTATCCTGATGTTGAATGGCTCTGCCTACTGGGCATTTGTTTTGTGAAGTTTTAGTTTTTCACTTTATTCTCCATCTGATTTTAACTGCTATTCTCCCTTTCATTTTCTGCTGCTTCTTTGTTTTCATTTTAAAGATCTTTTTTATTTTTAAATAATCTACACCCAACATTTGGCTTGCCTTACAACCCCAAGATCAAGAGTCCCATGCTCTACTGACTGAGCCAGACAGACGCTTTTCTGCTTCTAACCAGATAAATCTATTGATGAATCTGTTTGGAAAACTATGCATTTTAGAATTGATAGAGTAAATAGACTCTATAGGACTCTTCTGGGAATAAGGCTATGCACACTGATGTATGAACTCCTCCATTCTATTCATTCATTCCTTTAACACCTGTTGGGGGTCAGCACTATAACAAGTGCAAAGGCATAATTTTATCCTTGTCTTCAGAGAGTTCAGGATTAATCTCTCTTAGCAACTCAGGCCTTTTTGTGGTGATTCTCAGCTATATTTCAAGTAATAGTGTGGTGGTGTTTTTTTTAAAGATTTTATTTGGTTATCTGACAGGCAGAGATCACAAGTAGGCAGAGAGACAGGCAGAGAGAGAGGAGGAAGCAGTCTCCCCGCTGAGCTGAGAGCCCGATGCGGGGCTTGATTCCAGGACCCTGGGACCATGGCCCGAGCCGAAGCCAGAGGCTTTAACCCACTGAGCCACCCAGGCGCCCCAGATCTTTTTCTTTAAGATTTGAGTGATGTATTTTGCATATAAGTAGTAAAGGTAGGAGTTAACTAGGAGTTGCTTTAGCCATCTAAATTCAGTTTTATATGGAATTGCAACTGGAATTATAAGATTTGTTTTAAGACCAAAGTTACCAATAAATAAATAAATAAAGTGTATGTCTTTCCTTTTTCTCTTCTTTAGGAGATACAGATGAAAAGGACTGCAATTGAAGCTTTTAATGAAACAATTAAAATATTTGAAGAGCAATGTCACACACAAGAACAACATAGCAAAGAATATATTGAGCGATTTCGCAGAGAGGGGAATGAAAAGGAAATTGAACGGTAAATCTACCTAACCCTTCCAACTGCATCAGTGAGATGAGACTTCTTTTCTTACCCCAGTAGTCTCTTTTGTGTTTGCTTTTACACCCTTAAATGTCATATATGGAACTATTTGCTGTTCTAATGGCACCAAACTGAATCTTCTCTTCTCTGTGTTCCTTCTGTGTCCTTCCAAATTTTTAACTGCTGTTCATCCTTTAGGATTCAACTTACACGTCTTTTCTTTCTTTCATTCTTTTTTTTTTTTTTTTTTTTTTTTTACACATTTCTTTTCTAAGAAAAATTTCCCTGATTCCCTAGACTGGTTGAGAAGCTTTTTATCCCTACCCTGACAGTATCTGGTCCTGATTCCTCCTGTAACATTTACTAAAGATCACAACCACTGAACTGCAAGCTTGTTAATGGAATAAGGATGGTGGCTTATTTTCCCTGATAGCTCTAGCACCTGTTGTGGTCCCTGAGAGTACATGGTGAATCTCACTGAATTTTTATTGAACCGAAAATCAACAGCAGCACTCTGAGAATAAATTGAAGGCTGAACAAAACTGTGGGCAGGAAGACCAGCTTGACTGTTGCTGGTGACTGCAGTGTTTGTGGTGATCAGGTTAAATGATGGTGAGGGCCTGAACCAGAGCAATGGCAGGAAAGGAAGGGGAGAATTAATGGAAATGCTGAGGACTCGATACCTGACCAGATATGATAGGTGTGGGAGAAGTCAAGGATTATTCCTACATTTGCGATAAGAATGAATAAGGAATGGTGTTATTCACCAAAATAGGAAGTGCATGAGGAAAGTTCAGGGTTGGAATCAATGAGTTTGAGGTTTCTGTGAGAACCTAGATGGAGTTGTCTGAGAGGCAGACAGCTGGTTATTTGGTTTTGGAACTCACGGTACGGAAAGGATTTGGGAAGCATAAGTGTGTAGGTGATAGTAGGTGCTAAGAAGATTACCCAGAGAGAGTGAGCAGCATGAGAAGTATTGGGGTCTGGCAACTAAAAGGATATTGGAAGTCTTTATCATAGCAAATTTAGTGGAATGTTGGGAGACCGAGGCAGAAAACAGTGGGCTCAGGAATGAAAAAGTGGATAATAAATAAAAATGAATCATCAGTAAGGGAAAAGCAAAACTGTTCACTGGCACCAAAGTGTCAGTGAACTTCTGTGTGTATAAGAATAGGGCTATAAGGGCTGTTGAGGCAGTATAGCTTAATGGTTAAAACCATGGGCTTGAATTCTGTATCATTTACTATCTGTGTGATCTTGGGTAAGTTACTTAACTCTCTCAGCCTGTTTCCTCCTCTATAAACTATAGATAATATCTTTTTGAAATGCTGTGAGAATCAGGTGATAGACACACACATGCATATTTATGGTACAGAAAGGCATGTGTGTGTATGTATATATGTATCTTGGCATATGATATCAATAAATAGCCATTATTATTATTATTAACAATGAAGGGATAGAAAAGAACTTGTAGTTTTATTGCAAAGGGAGGTAAAGTAAGCTGATGATGAAGTTTTAATAGTAATACAAAACCACATATTTCTGAGTGACGAATGAATGACACAGACAGTTATTGCCTTCAGAGCAGAGCAAAACTTTGCTGGAAAAGCTTATCGCCATTATCTGCTGAGTGCTTGCCGAGATATACCAGGCACTATTTGGTCCTTTTTACATGTATTACCACATTTTTTTTTTAAAGATTTTATTTATTTATTTGACAGACTGGGATCACAAGTAGGCAGAGCAGTAGGCAGAGAGAGAGAGAGGGGGAAGCAGGCTCCCTGCTGAGCAGAGAGCCCGACATGGGGCTCCATCCCAGGACCCTGGGACCATGACCTGAGCTGAAGGCAGAGGCTTTAACCCACTGAACCGCCCAGGCGCCCCACATGTATTACCACATTTAAGTCACATAATAATTTAGTGAAGTAGGTACTATTGTAGCCATGCATTTTAAACAGATAAGGAAATGAAGGCACAAAAAAGCCGAATAACTTGCCCAGGCCATGTAGTAGGTGGCAGAGATTCAGGCTCAGGTAGGCTGACTGCAAAGCTGTTGCTCTTAACTGTTAGGTTGTGCTACCTCTTGAAGATCATACATACAGCTTTACTTGTTCAGTCATGACTGAATCCAGGGTCCAAACAGGGTCATCAGGATTTTCTCTCATACTCTATCTTTTGCCTTAGTTTTTCCTCTGTGCTGGCTTCATCCTCAGGAAGGCTTTCCCTATGAAGTGGCAGGATAGCTGCTGGGAGTCCTAGAATCACATATTTTTGATTTGGCAATCTCAGTGGGAAGAGAGAATCTCTGTTGGCAATAGTTCTAGCAAACTAGAATTGACTCTTATTGGGTCAGTTAGGTTATTATTCCCATTCCTGAACCAGTTACTGGCCTGAGGGTAGCTGTAGGATGTAATGGAAAACTCTTTTTTTCTTTAAGATTTTATTTATTTATTTGACAAGCAGAGATTATAAGCAGGCAGAGAGTCAGGCAGAGAGAGGGGAGGGAAGCAGGCTCCCTGCTGAGCAGAGAGCTCAATGCGGGGGGGGGGGGGCACTCGGGGCTCCATCCCAGGACCCTGGGATCATGACCTGAGCCAAAGGCAGAGGCTTTAACCCACTGAGCCACCCAGGCGCCCCTTGTAATGAAGAACTCTTAATGGCTGGGCTGGGTTGTGTGAATATTCACGCGTGGCTGAGATGGGGGTAGGGATTCCTTACCTAAAGGGAACACCAAGGTGCCATTTCCAAAAGAGTGAGAATAGATACAGGCTAGGCAAGAACAACAGATGTCTACCACACTTAAGATATTAGGACTAAGCTCACATTATAGAATGTTTCTGCTCAGTTCCTGTTTTAGCCTTAATATGTCAATATTTTCACAGAATTATGATGAATTATGACAAATTGAAATCACGTCTTGGTGAGATTCATGATAGCAAAATGCGTCTAGAGCAGGATTTGAAGAAACAAGCTTTGGACAACCGGGAAATAGATAAAAAAATGAACAGTATCAAACCTGACCTAATCCAGCTGCGCAAGATCCGAGATCAGCACCTTGTGTGAGTAGTCTGGGCCTGTATGGGAGGAAATACCAGCACCAGATGACTGCTGGCAGTAGACATGTTAGAGGCAGAAGAAGAGATTTTAATTGGGAACTGGCCAGTGAGATTGTAAGAAATTAGGAAAGCACATCTGGTAGTACTTGGTGGTACCAGAGTTTACTTAAAGTCAACATGTGGGGCAAACCAGAATGTAGCATTCTAGATTCTAATCCATACAAATGGGAAATCTCAGAGGGAGGGTATGGCATGAGCAATGTGGTGTAGCTTAAAAAGGACAGGTTACTCAAAATGGATGAAGGACCTCAATGTGAGAAAGGAATCCATCAAAATCCTTGAGGAGAACACAGGCAGCAACCTCTTCGACCTTAGCCGCAGCAACTTCTTCCTAGAAACATCGCCAAAGGCAAGGGAAGCAAGGGCAAAAATGAGCTATTGCGATTTCATCAAGATCAAAAGCTTTTGCACAGCAAAGGAAACAGTTAACAAAACCGAAAGACAACTGACAGAATGGGAGAAGATATTTGCAAAGGACATATCAGATAAAGGGCTAGTATCCAAAATCTATAAAAAAACTTAGTAAACTCAACACCCATAGAACAAATAATCCAATCAAGAAATGGGCAGAGGACATGAACAGACATTTCTGCAAAGAAGACATCCACATGGCCAACAGAGACATGAAAAAGTGCTCCACATCACTTGGCATCAGGGAAATACAAATCAAAACCACAATGAGATACCACCTCACACCAGTCAGAATGGCTAAAATTAACAAGTCAGGAAATGACAGATGCTGGCGAGGATGGGGAGAAAGGGGAACCCTCCTACACTGTTGGTGGGAATGCAAGCTGGTGCAACCACTCTGGAAGACAGCATGGAGGTTCCTCAAAAAGTTGAAAAAGAGCTATCCTATGACCCAGCAATTCCACTACTGGGTATTTACCCTAAAGATACAAACATAGTGATCCAAACGGGCACTTGCACCTGAATGTTTATAGCAGCAATGTCCACAATAGCCTAACTATGGAAAGAACTTAGATGTCCATCAATGGATGAATGGATAAAGAAGATATGGTATATATATACAATGGAATACTATGCAGCCATCAAAAGAAATGAAATCTTGCCATATACAACGACGTGGATGGAACTAGAGGGTATTATGCTTAGTGAAATAAGTCAATCAGAGAAAGACAACTATCATATAATCTCCCTGATATGAGGAAGTGGAGATGCAATGTGGGGGGTTTGGGGGGCAGGAAAAGAATAAATGAAACAAGATGGGATCGGGAGGGAGACAAACCATAAGAGACTCTTAATCTCGCAGAACAAACTGAGGGTTGTTGGGGGGATGGGGGGAGGGAGAGGGTGGTGGGGTTATAGACATTGGGGGGGCGTTGTGTGCTATGGTGAGTGCTGTGAAGTGTGTAAACCTGGTGATTCACAGACCTGTACCCCTGGGGCTAAAAATACATTATATGTTTATTAAAAAAAAAAAAAAGGGGCAGGTTAGTGTTTGCCTAAATACAAAAACCAGAATCTTTGACTACATAGTAGAACCACAGAAATAGAAATTACCCCTCATGAGCACAGACAACAACACTAATAGTGGGGGCTTACAAATAAGTATACAAGGCAGTCTCTCTCTCTTTTTTAAATCATTTTTTTAAATTTATTTTCAGCATAACAGTATTCATTGTTTTTGTACCACACCCAGTGCTCCATGCAATCTGTGCCCTCTCTAATACCCACCACCTGGTTCCCCCACAAGACAGTCTCTTAAAGGGTTTTTATAGTTAAGAAATGAAATTCTGTATTCAAGTAATAGGTATATGTGCCACCAGTAGCAGGCATGCAAGATAATTTGAGGAGTGAAACTCAACTCTTTAATATTATAGAAAACTGTATGATTTAGCTAGATATAGGGATATTACTCAAATATAGATTAAAAGATATATTTTCAGAACAAGATGTTAGATTTTTAGGACAAATGATTGTCTTATAGAAGGAGAGAATCCATGAGAAAGGAAAATATAAGGTTTTGTTCTAGGTAATGAATAGACTGCTACAAAATATGTTTATAGGTGACTTTTATGCATGTAACACAACTTGATTCAAACTCGTGGTAGAAGACAAAGACCTCTGACTGGGTTTTCCATTGCCTTCAAGGTTTCTTTGTATGAGAAGGAGAGAGGGGAGAAAATAAAAGCTTAGAGGTGGGAACAGTGGCTACTGAGCTTCAGTAGAGTAAGATCTAAGGTGATAAGTTTTGAGGGCAAACAATTAGAACTATGCTGTGCTGAGTAGTTTTTAGTAACTCCTCTCTAGAGATCATTTCCGTTTGCTATTGTGGAAAAAAAAAATGAAGCAAGTACACATAGCATACAGAAGAGCTTTGGAAACAAGGCAAGGAGGTACCTTGTCTAAAATCAGGGGAGTCTGCTCTTGGGAAGCTTATGTGATTCTGGTCACGTAATGAAGCTGAAGAAAGGTCCAAGAAGAAGACTTATGCCATGGACCAAAGGAATGATTGGAAGTCCTTGTTTGCTCTGGAAATTGATGAGATTATTAAAAAAATACACCATCCCAAGAGGCATGAATAAGTATGGCAAACTAGACCTTGAATGTTCCTTTAATGAGTTACATAAACTATATATAAAAGAGTTTAGATAACATCATGGGTGACAAATCATGATCTGCTAGTAAAGATAATTAGGGTGTTTAGGGAGATATTTACAGATTATCTACTATATGCTGGTACCATTTTCAGCATTGGGAATAACCATGAACAATAGGACAGACCCCTTTCTTTAAAGCAGCTTACATTTTAGTAGGGGAGACAAACATAAGTGAAAATATAAAATAATGAATTTCAGGCAAGTGCTATGAAGATGATAAAATAAGGTAAAATATAGAGAAGAGTGACAAGGGGACTGTCTTAGTTGGGATAATCAGGGCAGTCCTCCCTGATGAGGAGAGGATGTTTATGATGAGACCTAAATGATCAGGAGCCTGGTTGGAGGATGGGGATGAATGAAAGAGTTTTCATACTCACTCAGATTTTTACATCAGTGGCTGTTCAGTGGAACTAAATTTAATGGTGTGTTGTTTTACATCTGAAGTTTTGGTATATTTTAAAATACTATGATTTGCCTAGTGATGAGGCACATTTATATTAATTACTCAGGTAGCCATCATGAATTTCTTGTGGCTTGCTTTGGTACAAGAATAGACCTTGAAATTGTTTTAGAATGTTTTAACTCCGTGTAGTGGGCCACACAGGAATTGAGTCTTCTGGCTTTGCGGAGATTGCAAATGTGACACCATGCTCACATTAACTCATGATTTCAGAAACAGATGTCCCCATGTGTTTGAGTGCAAGTATATGTGTGTTTATGGTTGTACAACCTTCTAGAAAAGGAAAATGAAAAATGAGAGAAGTACCTAAACTCAGGTAACTCCTCTGCTTTTTTGCAGAAAGTTGGGGGAAAGTTAAGGGGAAACTAGTTTAAGGAAATCTCTGGCCACTTTGAGTGGGAGTGGGTTAAAATAAGAGGTTCTTGGACTCTGGAAATTTGGTTAGCTTCACATGTCCACTTAGGCAGAATTTTGCACAGATACTGACACTGGTGTCTTTCTTCTGGCAGGTGGCTCAATCACAAAGGAGTGAGGCAGAAGCGCCTCAATGCCTGGCTGGGAATCAAGAACGAGGATGCTGATGAGTAAGTTCTCTACCTTTCTATCAGAGGGTTTTGTTCCCAATCTAAGCCTTCTTTATACATGCTAAGATGTTGGCTCTCATTTTCACTTGAGGACATTGAATCAAGAACTTTGTACTTCTTTTAAATTGAATTGCTTGAAGAGTACCCTGTAGGCACTTGAGGTCAGAGACCCCCTGAGCCACGTGAAACCTGGGTGCATAAGCATTGCTCATTCAGACATTCATGTGTCAGCTGATTGGATGAAACTTGTGAATTTTGTGTTTTCTGCACCATAGGCAATAATGAAGTTGTTAAAAAAACTTCCAAGTAATTGTAGTTTTATTTTGTCATTTCGTGGTTAAAGATTTAGAAGAGTGTTTTATTCATGAGTTTGCTTTTAGATGTGAGTAACCTGATTGTTAGAATAATATTTTAACATTTAATTTTTAGGACCTATTTTATCAATGAGGAAGATGAAAACCTGCCCCATTATGATGAGAAAACCTGGTTTGTTGAGGATATCAATCGAGTACAAGCGGAGGACTTGCTTTATGGGAAACCTGATGGTGCATTTTTAATTCGTGAGAGTAGCAAGAAAGGATGTTATGCTTGCTCTGTGGTGTAAGTCTTTTCTGGCAGTTTAACCTTTTGAAAATTTGTGCATTGATTAATAGAAACTCAATCCCTCCTAAAATTCAGTTAAAATTATTTGAACTAGAGTAATGAGAACCCATGGCTTAGACCTTTAATACCTGTATAAAGAAAACAGTTAGTTGCTTTAGGAGAAATGGTATCTGAAATTATTTGGGGGATTTTAATTTCACATGGTAAGCAGATTAGCCCTGCAGTGTTGCTATTGGATTTTCAGGTATTTGTGAAAAGTAATGTGAGATCTTCAATTGAAAGATCCTCTAAGGAGGGGTGCCTGGCTGGCTCAGTCAATAGAGCCTGTGACTCTTGATCTCAGGGTCATCAGTTCAAGCTCCACATAGGTTGTGGAGTCTACTTTAAATAGGTATGTTAGTTGAAATTTTTTTTTTTAAATCCATAATTTTTTAAAAAAGATTTTATTTATTTATTTATTTATTTGTCAGGGGGGAGAGAGAGAGTGTGCACAAGCAGGCAGAGGCGGAGAGAGAAGGAGGCTCCCTGTCAAGCAAGGAGCCCCATGTGGGACTCGATCCCAGGACTCTGGGATCATGACCTGAGCTGAAGGCAGCAGTTTAACCGACTGAGCCACCCAGGTGTCCCCCCCCGCAAAATCACATAATTTTGTAGTAGTCTCCTGCATATCTAATTTGGGCTTCAGTGTTAGTTTAAATAAGGCTTAAGAACTGTTTTTACTTCAGAAGAAAAACTATCTAAATTTTATACTTAAGTAGTATTCTGTTGGGGTAGTGATCAAATATTTTCCTTAAGATGATCTTATGACTTTGTTTGGAAAAGCCTATTTTATTAGTTTCCATCCAATCATTTCTTTATTTACTTATTTATTTAGATATATTTATTTGAGAGAGAGCAAGCGTGTGAAAGAAGGGGAAGGGACAAAGGGAAAGAATCTTCAAGCAGTCTCCCTGCTGAGCATGGAGTACGGGGCGGGGCGGAGTGGGGTGCTGGTTTGGGGCCTGATCCCACCCTGTTACCCATGAGATCACTACGTGAGGGGAGGTCATGAGCACTGAGCCACCCAGGTGCCTCTATTAGTTTTCTTTTAGTAGAAAGTGAGATTCTGGGGACATCTAACCATTTTGTGTGTCGTGTATAGTCCTTTTGTATGTCACATTTTGTGTGTTGTGTATAGTCCTTCAGTGACAAAGACCATAGTTAGAGAAAGGTATAATATGACTGTTATGAGAGCGAGCTTTGGTACCAAATATATTAATTCAAATCCTGACTCTACTTACCAGATGTATAATCTGGAGTAAATTACTTTACCTTTCTCTGTCCAGTTTCCTTATCTGAAAAATAAGGATAAGAATATCTACTTGAGGGTTTTTATAAGTCTTAAATGAGTTAATATATGTAACGTGCTTTAATCAACGTTGGTACATAATAAGTGTTATCTACCAATATTATTATGATAATGATGCTAATGATGGATATGGCAGAAAGCAAGCAAAAATAACAGGATGATTTTGCCCTCAGAGGGTAAGGTGGTGAGGATGGACAAAAGATACTCATATTAACAGAGTGCTCAATGCTTTATGTGATCATCTTGTTCTTAGTGGTCTCTGGAGTTAGAGTTTGATTCCAAGTTTACCTGGTTTCAAAGCCCACATTTTTCTATTACACCATACTTTCTTCATTTCACAATTAAATATCCAAGATAAATAGAATTACTGTGAAATAGGTATCATCAGTAGGCTGTACACATAAAGAACTATTAATTCTGGTGGAAGAGGAGAGGGTTGGGAGGTTTTGTGGAAGAGGTAGTTTTGAACTGGACTTGGAAAGGATGAATAATGGGATATCTATGGGCAGAATATGGGGGAGGATTTGAAAAGTGCATTAGATTACTGTTTTTGCAAAGATACAATTATTTAAAATTTTTTTAAAGATTTATTTATTTGAGAGAGACAGAAAGTGAGAGTGGGAGTGAGTGAGCACGCAAGCAGGGGGAGGAGCAGAGGGAGAGGGGAAGCGGACTCCCCACTGAGCATGGAGCCTGACTTGGGGCTTGGTCCCAGGACCCTGAGATCATGATCTGAGCTGAAACCAAGAGTCAGATGCTTATCAGACTCAGCCACCCAGGTGCCCCTACAGTTATTTAAAACATTATTTTCTCTCTTGCCTGGGTTGCTTAAGTTATCTGAGTGGAAATGCCAGGACAGGATTGTTCTTACAGAAATTGAGATCTTTTAAAAATAAAAAGAAGAAAGGCAGTAAGACCAGTGCATTGTACTCTTACACTCACCCAGGTCATTGGGTGGCAGCCTCTGGGTTAAGGACTTGGCTGGTGGAAGGTGCTGCCCCGAAGCTCAGCTAACTCCTGGGAGACCAAGGAACAGCTTGAGTACCTTGAAGAGGTGTATTCTTTTCCTTCTTCCTTTAGCCATAGACTCCCAGACCTAAGTCCACAGCAGTGTGGATTTCCCTTGCTTATGAAAACCACCTGTAGACATATATCATGTTCCCATTCACACTGAGGATGGTTGGAAGCAAAGAGTCTAGCATCACAAAGACTCCCATTTGTTTGCCAGCCATTCTGGCTACAGGAAGCCTGCCTACAGTAATCTCCCTGTATACTTAGAACACTTGCTGAAGTAGGAATATGAATATGTTCAGTTTTTTAGGAGATTCTCATAGCAAAATTAACATGATCATGTAGGAAGTCACACATGGAACTCATTTGTTCTTCCATTTTGATTTCTATTAATGACATCATCAAGAAGCCTAAAAAGAAATTGCTTACCTCTACAACCTTCTTAGGCTGAAGACCCGCAGCCAGCAATGCCTATATTCACTACGTTAAGGATTCAGGTAGTGAGCACTTGTGATCCTTACTGCTATTTGAGTTAAGAATTTAATAGGGCTAGAACTAGTGAGATCAGAAAGGTAGTAGAAGATTTGAATGGTATTTTAAAAACAACTAGAGCTAACAACAGCAGAATATACATTCTTCTTTTTTTTTTTTAAAGATTTTATTTATTTATTTGACAGAGAGAGATCACAAGTAGATGGAGAGGCAGGCAGAGAGAGAGAGAGAGAGAGGGAAGCAGGCTCCCTGCTAAGCAGAGAGCCTGATGTGGGACTCGATCCCAGGACTCTGAGATCATGACCTGAGCCAAAGGCAGCGGCTTAACCCACTGAGCCACCCAGGTGCCCCAGAATATACATTCTTCTTAAGTGCACATGAAACATTATCCAGGATAGGCCATAGGTTAGGCCACAGTCTCAGTACATTTAAAAGTGTTGAAATCCCACAAAAAAATGTTTTCTAACCACAGTGGAAAGAAATTAGAAATCAAAAACAGCAGGAGAGTTGGGAAATCCTCGAATGTGGACAGTAAACAGCACATTCCTAAATAACCAATGGATCAAGCCCCGCTTGGGCTCTCTGCTCAGCGGGGAGCCTGCTTCCCTTTCTCTCTCTGTCTGCAGCTCTGCTACTTGTGATCTCTCTTGTGTCAAATAAATAAAATCTTTAAAAGAAAATAACCAATGGATCAGAGAAAGAAAACAGGAAATTAGAAGATACTTTGAGATGAGTAAACAAACACAGCCTATCAAAACTCACAGAATTCAGCTAAAGCAGTCCTAAATGCCAAATTTATACCTGTAAACATTTATGTTTAAAAAAAAAGGAGACCACATATTAATAAAGTAACCTTCCACCTTAAGAAACTAAAAAAGGAAGACCAAACTAAACCCAAGCAAAAAGGAGGGAATAATAAAGATTAGAATGGAAATAAATAAAATAGAGAGTAGGAAACAATTGAGAAAATGAGTGAAACCAGAAGTTGGGATGGAACTGAATTACAACCTCAAGCAAAACTGCCCCCATCCCCACAGAGAAGAAACAAATTACTAAAATCAGGATGAAAGAGGGGGTCATTACTTGTAGTCCTTATAGAAATAAAAAAAGATAATGAGGGAATGCTATAAACAATCATATACCAAAAAAATTAAACCCAGATGAAATGGACAAATTCCTGGAAGCACACAAACCACCAAAACTGACTCAAGAGGAAACGGAAAATTTGAACACAACTATAATAAGAAATTGGGTTAATAATAATTATAATAATAATAAAAGCTACCCACAAAGAAAACCCCAGGCCCAATTGCCTTCACTGTGAATACTGCCAAATATTTTAAAAAGAATTAACAGAAATCCTTCACAAACTCTTCTAAAAAAGGGGGGGGCAGTGGGAGAGAAACTTCCCAGCTCATTTCAGGACGGCAGTATTACTGTGATACCAAAACTAGACAGAGACATCACAAGATAACTATGGACCAATATCCCTTAGGAACACAGACACAAAAATTCTCAACAGAATAATAGCAAGGCAACTCCAGCAGCATATAAGGATTATATGCCATGACTAAATAGAATTCATCCCAGGTAGGCAAGGGTTTTTTTCAACATAAAAACAAAACAATGAACATAATATACTGCATTAATAGATAAAGGACAGAAATCACATGATTAAGTAGAATCACAAAAAGCATTTGACACAATCTAGCACTCTTTCATATTAAAAAACAGTCTGAACAACCTAGGAATAGGAGGGTACTTCCTCAGCTTGATAAAGTTGAAGAAAAAACTCAGAGCTAATGTACTTAATGGTGAAAGTTAGTGCTTTCCCCTAAGATCAGGAAGAAAACAAAGATGTTTATTCTCACCACTTGTAACCATCGTTGTACAGAAGGTTCTAGTTCAGGTAAATTGGACAAGAAAAAGAAATAAAAAGCATCCATTTTGGTAAGGAAGATGTTAACTATTAGAGCTAATAAATAAGTTTGGGAAAGTTGCAGGTTAAAAGATCAGGATTCAAAAATCGTTGCATTTCTAAATACCAGTAATAAACAATCTGAAAATGAAATGAAGAAAGCATGCTACATAGAATATCATCAGAAATACCTAGGATTAAAACAAAAAGAAGTGCAAGCGCTGTATGGTGAAAACTATGAAACATCACTGAAAGAACTTAAAGGGAGACCTAAATAAGTGGAAAGACATCCTGTGTTCATGGATTAAAATATTTAATATTGTTAAGACAGAAATAACATCCCAAACTGATCTACATGTTCAATGTAATCCCTATCAAAAATCCCAGCTGGATTTTTGCTGAAATTGACAAAATGATCCTACAATTTATACAAGGGATCCAGCACAGCCAAAATCCCTTTGAAAGAATAGAAAAAGTTGAAGTACACCTCCTGATTTCAAAACTTACAAAACAAAGGTGTAGTAATCAAAATTGTGAGGTGTTAAAAAGGATAAACATGTAGATCAATGAATAGATTTGAGAGTCAAGAAATAAACCCTTACATTTATGGTCAATTGGTTAACAAGGGTCTCCAGACCATTCATTGGGGGCGGAAGTTGTCATTTAACACATGAAGCTGGGACAACTGGAAAGCCACACGCAAAAGAATAAAGTTGGACCCCTACCTCACACCATATATAAAAATTAACTCAAAATGGATCATAGACCCAAATGTAAGAGGTAAAAGTATAAAATACTTAGAAAATATTGACATAAACCCTTGTGACTTTTGGGTTAGTTTCTTACAAACTAAAAGCACAAACAACAAAAGAACTATAATTAAAAACATTTTATACCAAAGGGCACTATCAAAGTGAAATATTTCTCCCACAGAATGGGAGAAAATATTTGCAAATCATGTATCTGTTAAGCAACTAGTGTCTAAATCATAACCCTTTAGTAAAACAACCAAGGGCCTCAATTTAAAAATTGGATAGACATTTGAAAAAATGGCAAAGGATTTGGATAGACATTTTTAAAAATTCACATGCATAGTGTTATATTAGTTTTGGGTGTACTACATAATTCAACAATCCTATACATTTCTCAAAGTTCAGCAAGATATCTTTGCTTTTCATCTCCTTTATCTATATCACCCATCTCCCTACCCACCTTCCCTCTAGTAACCACCAGTTCTCTGTATTTAAGAGTCTCAGGGTTATTTGGTCTTTTTTTCCCCCGTGTTTGTTCATTTGTTTTGTTTCTTAAGTTCCACATATGAGCCAAATCATATGGTGTTTGTCTTTCTCTGACTGATTTCACTTAGCA
Source organism: Lutra lutra (assembly GCF_902655055.1). Classification (NCBI taxonomy): domain Eukaryota; kingdom Metazoa; phylum Chordata; class Mammalia; order Carnivora; family Mustelidae; genus Lutra; species Lutra lutra. Next base: position 161,436,770 of record NC_062281.1, read on the forward strand.
TCATGCTTTCCAGGTCCCTCCATGTTGTTGCAAGTGGTAAGAGTTCATTCTTTTTTATGGCTGAGTAATATTCTGTGTGTGTATATCTCCCATATTTTTTTTTAAAGATTTTATTTATTTATTTGACAGAGAGAGATCACAAGTAGACAGAGAAGCAGGCAGAGAGAGAGAGAGGGAAGCAGGCTCCCTGCTGAGCAGAGAGCCCAATGTGGGACTCGATCCCAGGACCCTGAGATCATGACCTGAGCCGAAGGCAGCGGCTTAACCCACTGAGCCACCCAGGCGCCCAATATATCTCCCATATTTTCTTTATTCATCTATCCTGATGGACACTTGGGTTGCTTCCATATCTTGGCTATTATAAATGCTGCGGTAAACATACGGGTGCATGTATCTTTTTGAACAGTGAAGGAAATCAACAGAACAAAAAGGCAACCTACTGACAGAAGACTTTTGCAAATGATATATCCAATAAGGGGTTAATACCCCAAAAATATATATATATAAAGAATTTTATATATATATAAATATAAATATTTTTATATATATAAAGAAAATTCTAAATTCTAGAATATATATATATTCTATATATATATATAAAGAATATATATATATATATATAGAATTTATATATATATAAAGAATTTATATATATATATATATAAAGAATTTTATATATATATAAAATTATATATATATATATATATAAAATTATATAAATATATATTTTATATATATATATATATAAAGAATTTATATATATATAAATTCTTTATATATATATATATATATATATAAAGAATTTATATATATATAAATTCTTTATATATATATAAAGAATTTAGACAACACACAAAAAAAACCCCAAATAATGCAATAAAAATGGGCTGGGGACCTGAACAGACATTTTTCCAAAGACATGCAGATGCCCAACAGATATATGAAGAGATGTTCAACATCACTCATCATTAGGGAAATGCAGATCAAAACCACAGTGAGCTACCACCTCACACCTGGCAGAATGGCTAAAATCAACAACACAAGAAACAACAGTTGTTGGCGAGGATACGGAGGAAAAAGAACACTTGTGCACTGCTGGTGGGGATGCAGACTGGTGCAGCCACTCTGGAAGACAGTATGGAGGTTCCTCAGGAGATTAAAAATAAAATTACCTTATGACTCAGTAATTGTACTACTGGGTACTTACGCAAAGAAAATAGAAATTCCTTTAAAGAAGAACTATAAATGGTCAATAAAGATACAAAAAGACGCTCCACATCATTAGTCCTTAGGGAAGTAGAAATCAAAACCACAATGAGATGGGCGCCTGGGTGGCTCAGTGGGTTAAGCCGCTGCCTTCGGCTCAGGTCATGATCTCAGGGTCCTGGGATCGAGGCCCGCATCGGGCTCTCTGCTCAGCAGGGAGCCTGCTTCCCTCTCTCTCTCTCTCTGCCTGCCTCTCCATCTACTTGTGATCTCTCTCTGTCAAATAAATAAATAAAATCTTTAAAAAAACAAAACAAAACAAAACAAAACCACAATGAGATACCACTAGGATGATTATAATAAAAAAGATGGACAATAACAATTGTTGACAGGGATGTAAAGAAATTGGAACCCTCGTATACTGCTGGCTAGAATATAAAATGGAGCAACCACTTTGAAAGACAGTTTGGCAGTTCATCAAAAAGAGATACCATATGACTCAGCGGTTCCATGTCTGACTCTCTGTATACCCAAAAGAATTAAAAACATGTGTCTATACAAAAACTTGTACACAAATGTTCAGAGCAGCATTATTCATAATAGTCAAAAAAGTAGGAACAACCCAAGTGTCCATCAGTTGATGAATGGATGAACAGAATGTGAATATCCAGACAGGATGTTATGCAACCACAGATGAAGTACTGATACATCTACAATACGGACAAACTTTGAAAATGTGCTAAGGTGAAAGAAATCAGATATAGAAGGTTGTGTGGTATTGTAAGTTTCCATTTATGTGAAATGCCAAAATAGGCAAATCCATAGGGACAGGAAGTCGTAAGTGTTTGCCAAGGTCCAGGGGGAGGAGGAAGGAATACAGAGTGACTGCTAATGAGTATATGTTTTTTTTTTAGGTCAATGAAAATATTCTGGTAGTGGTGATTGTTCCACAACCTTGTGAATATTCTAAAAATCACTGATTTGTATACTTAAAAAAAAAAAAAAAAGCGTTCTCTTTCCAGTGCCTTCTTGCCTCATGAAGATGCAGAGCTGAGTGATTAAATTCAGCCACTCATTTTCTTTCCACCAGGTCTTGGTGCGAGGTGAAGATCTCTCTGTGATAAGTCTATAGGGGGATGAGGGGACACACATGGTCGCATTTTACAAACTTCATCAGAACACTTCTGCACCTCCTTTGCAGAAAAATTGTTCAGGTTTCTGGTCATTTGGATCTATCTATCGGTACCTGCCTTAATTCCCTGTGGTGTCTGTGTGTTGTGTCTTTGCAGTGCCGATGGGGAAGTGAAGCACTGTGTGATCTACAGCACCGCTCGGGGCTACGGCTTTGCAGAGCCCTACAACCTGTACAGCTCCCTGAAGGAGCTGGTGCTCCATTACCAGCAGACATCCCTCGTTCAGCACAACGACTCCCTCAATGTCAGGCTTGCCTACCCTGTCCACGCACAGATGCCCTCCCTCTGCAGATAAAGAGCGAGTGGGAAGAGAGGTTGCTCTCTAGCATTTTTTCCTACAGTTTTTATTAGACTATGAGGGCATTCTTTCTACGTAGACTGCTTGTTTTGCACAAGAAGTGATTCTGTGAATGTGGAGAGGCCGAGCAGCAGCCGGCCGGTTTGGGGCACAAGAGGCCTGAGGATCTCTGAGACTCAGCTGTGCCGCTGCACTGACATAGGAAGCTGGAAGCAGATGATGTTTTTTGGGAAAGTCTGTTTCATCGGGTTATTGTTTTGTTTAGCCAGGCACCCTCAACAGAACATGTTAGGCTTGATGGGGTTGAGGTGTTATATCTGGAAATCTCTGAAGAGTCCACGTCCTCTCTTGGTCTTCATCTCTGAGAAGTGGGCAGCAGCATGGCTCTGTGGGGAGTTCTGTTTTGATCTGGCGGTCTCTATCAACCTCCTCCCAAAATGAAGGCTGTTTTAGTTCTGTGGTAGAATGGCATTTGGTGAAAAAGACAACCAAAGGAAAATGGGGAGGCTTGGGATTTCATTTAGATAATCTTAGTCAAGGAGTAAAAACACCTTCAACTGAAGGTACTTTATTAACTAACATAAGTTAGGTGTCAACATCTCAGTAGCTCCTCCCTGTAAAGAAGCATTATGTTTAGAAACCAAATTGATCTCAGCAGAACAATGTTTGTTGCCAGACTAACGTCTGATGGAAGAAGACAGCACTAGTATCTGAATGCACACTTCTGTACCAAAACTTGAAAAGAAAACCAGAATTTCTTAGTTTTAGCAAACACTAAAATTGGTCAGTGTAATTCTTTCTGCCCTGCCCTTGTTTCTCAGAGATGAGGAATAGTGTTCTTTTGGGGGGCATGGTGAGCTTTGAATCATAAAATGAAGTTGGTGCTTGTGTGGTGTTTCTTTAGCCTAAAGAATGATCTGTTGTTGAAAACCTTTGTAACTTGTTTGTATGAGTAAAGAAAAGGTGCAATCCAGTGCTTTTAGATGGCTTGATATACCAAATAATGATATAGAACAACAGTCTTATATGTGCTTCCCTAAATTTAAAGGCCCTGCAGAAACAGTAAACATGGTTTAATTTCCCTTCATCTCCCTGTCCTTTGTGGGGTAGGGCTTAGGGAAGCCACAGGTGGCAAAGGTTGTAGCAGGAAGGGAGCCAGACTCTTGTCAGGGTCTCAGTAATTCACAGACCCAGAGGCTCTGGTGTCTAGAGTGAGGGTCCTCCACATTGCCGGTGTGCTTCCATGCAGTGGTTTCTGAAACTTTTGTAAAGAGGAAATAATGGCTTGGAGTTTAGAGTGTTAGTAAAAGCCATATGGAAGTTTTCCTCTTTGCCATTTTTGTGAGCCTGACATTAAGATGATGTGCACAGACTGTCCTCATGCTCCAGTGGCCCTGATTTTAGGCCAGGAATCTTCTGCTCCAAGTGGTTTAAGCTTTCCAGCTGAGTGAAGCTAGGCGAGTGGGGTTGGAGGCAGGCGTGTACTCCTACCTCCATCACGCCCCACCCCCATCAGTCAACACTTATTCGGCAAATAGAGTTAAGCTGCCTCTGAGCCAAGGCTGGAACCATAATAGGCTCAGAGTGAGTCAGCTGTTTGAGTCCAAAGCTGTGCAGTCAGGCATCCTGGAGAAGCAGCCAGTATCTGGGTCTTGGTGCATAAGGTTTACAGCTAGGAAAGCTCTAGTGATGGAATGAAAGAAAGAAATCCTGCTTTCCCTGAGCACTTATCTTGGTGACAAGGTCTAGAATGGACCATGATGTAAACATAGATAAAAAATTTTGGAAAAACTTCTAGAGTTACTAACAATGAGGATAGGAAGGAAAGGGCCTATCTTCGGCTTTTCTTTGGTTCCCTTGCAGTTTCAGGATTAGGCAAGGCAGACAGTTGAGCCCCTCCCTCCAGTGTCATGTTCTGACTTAAGCCCTTAACTGAAAGCCAGCTGCACATCTCTTCTCCACATTGCCAGGGAAATTGCAGGGAAATCTTGCTGAGGGTTTTACTGAATAATGTCAGACTAGTTGCTGCTGGGTGGCCTTAACACCTGGTGTTGAACCTGCTTAAGCAGTTGGATGTTCAAGATTGGGTGCAAAAAAATCCCTCCTTTCTGGTATTAAAATTTAGTGTGTTCTGACCCTCTTTTAAAATAAAATGGGAGTAAGGACGCATGCATGTGACATTGAACCATGTGTTGCTTCTTTTCAGGCAGTCACAAGGGTGCATGGGGAGGGAGCTAGCCCCATCTAATACTTACTACCCTTATAGATAAGGGCTGGCTTGTGGAGAAGGACTGTTTTGTTTTGTTTTGTTTTTTGCTCCTATATTCCTTCACTTTTTCCTTCCTGTTTTTCATTCTTGAAAATTCACAATTGCTTTTTGGGAACTAAGGCCTAGGGATCATTTGAGAAGTTGGAAAATATCTCTTCTGACTAGTTGCCATATGATGTGTTTGATCCCGAGCCAGTGGAAATGGCATAGGGGCCAGTCTGCTAACCACATGGAGGGGGAGATGCAGCTCCTATACTTCGTGGCCTTGGTGGCCTTCATCTGAGTCTAGCTCTGTGTCCTGTCCCATGATTTGGGCCCTGGGACTTTCTCTCTTGGCATCCTAACTGCAGCTTCACTGAAGCAGAGAGTAAAGGAGACAAAGACCAGAGGGGCTCACTGTTTTTCTGGCTAGGACAGCCAGCCACCAGCATGGAAGCAGCTTGAGGCTGGCTGAACACAGGCCCTCCACCCAAATTTTCCAGGTGGAGATTTCATCAGAGAACAGTGGTCTCTGTCTCTTCCTGATCATAGATGGAAAATCATGGCCAGGGCTCAGGACTGTATAGGCTGTGTCCTTACCACTGATTTGGCCAAGGTTGGGGACTTCCTACTCCATCTCCAAGCCGATGGGACCTCCCACTTACTGTGGACCTCATGTGCTCTAAAGAAGCATTGATAGCCAATGTGGTGTCTTCCATAGGTCTCTTTTTGCTGCAAGGAACCAGCCTCATGGGTCCTCTTGGCCAGGAATTGCATCTGGACAATTCCTGGTTTTCAAGGTGGTCTCTGTTGCCAGTTAAGACTCCAGAGCTGGGCTCTTTGCTGTCACCTGCTCCTTCTTGCTCTAGCTCTAGCCACCTGTGACAAACAACCTTGTTTCCTTACAAATTCCAGCATGTGACTTTGGTGCCCTGTTGTTACTTGTGAAAAACCTATTCTGTTGTCTTTGATGTAGTCAAAAAAAAAACAAAAAAAACAAAAAAAAAAAGGCCATGTAGTTTACGTAAAAATATCTGATTCACAAAGAAGCCAACTATATGTCTTGTGTTGGGACAGTTCATAATGTAGTTCCTAGACCACTTTTGCAAATTGTTCTTGTCACCAGATGTGTTCAGACATTGCTGTGCAGTTGTGGGGTGGGTGGGTGGGGGAAGTGAGGGGAGATAATTTTTTGGTCTTTTGTTTTTTTATCTTCCCCAAGAGGGGACAGTCTGGCCAACTTGCTCCAGTAATGCAATAAAGACATTGCAATAAAGCACCTTTTTGTCCTCATGCTATAGAGGGGTTGGGCTAGGGGTGGGCGGCAAGAGGAGGATTAGGATATTGAAAGCCCTGAAACTCCCAAACCTTCTCTCCCATGAGCACCAGAAGATTGGTCCTGGGGCTGAACTGGGGCCACTAGGCATGCTCTTCCCCTGAGCAAGAGAAGCTGACCCTAACAGGCATGATGCCAGCATTTTGTCCATCCAGCACAGAACACAGTGAGACTCAGAAACCAGTCCTGAGAGAGTTAAATCTGAGAGCTGTTTCCTCCTCACCCCATTCTGAAGTATTTATTAGAAAGCCCAGTTTACTGATTCTCATCACATCTTTCTGCCTGGAAATAAAAGTGTTTCCACAGTCTATTCTCTGGGGGCAGGGAAGATGTTTGTTGCCTAAGGCCCTTGTCACCCTCCTGCCACAGCACTTTGTTAAGGTTTCTGTATGGTAGACCGTAATTAACAAAGTGTGACCACCTCTTTGCACAAGACAGTGTAGTTCCTGTATACTCTTAGGCCCCACCCAGGTGTGTAGTGAATGCTACATCAGACTGGGTAGGGGATAGTCCACTGCTCTAAATTATCTCGCCTATATCCTCTCACCCCACTCCTAAGAATTATAGAGGACTTCCCCACATCCCAAGAATTGTTCCACTCTTTGCGTAGGATGCTCAAATTCCTGTCTCCAGCCCAGTCTTCCGAACTCTACCTGTCGGCTGGATAGCTCCACTGGGCCTTGAATGTCCCACAGGCACTACAAACTTTCTGTTTACAGAGAAAACATGCTTGGCTGTGAATTCTCTTACTTTTCTACCACCAAACCTACAAACCTATGTCCACATAATTCCTCTGCCTCTCACCTGTTAAATTACACAAGTTAGCCCTCCTCCAACTAAAAGCCAACTTTTCCACAGGTTGTATAATTTTGGATCCTGTTTTCTCCCTCCTTCTCAGGAATTTCACATGATTAGTTGTCAATTCTTTCACTGTTGTTTTCTCTCAACCAATCATCCAGTGACATGTAAACATGGTTGAGTGTGTCATTCCACTTTCTAACCTCTACTAAATCCTATATCCCTTTATCTCTTTGCCCTACTTCAAAGACAAACCTTTTTACAAAACTGTCTAAATTTGTCTCTATTTTCTCTCCCACCATTTCAGTACAGGTTCCACCACCAGCTGAAACTGCTTTCCTTGAGGTCTTCAGTAACCATCATCGACTACTGCCATGAACAACCCCCCGCCCCCCCGCCCCGGCACTCTATGATGACTCAGCGGCTGGTTTTCCTCCTAGATCTTTGATTGTTCCTTTTAATTCTCTTGGACGACTCTGGCTGCCTTCTCACTTATGTCTTTTTCCCTGGCAATTTTATCCATATCCATGATACCATGTACCATCTTTAGGCCATTTATGTCTGCCTGTGTTTCTCCTGCACAACCCTCTCTCGAGAGGTACCTCACAGCATACTGAATGTGGGGTCATTAGCCCAGGTTCACATTTCAGTGGCGGAAATATATACCTCATTTGTTTACATAAGTCAGGAAAGCAGTCATCATCCTTGAGACCTTCCTGTGTTTCAGGTCGGCATAATACACACCACCAACCTCTATCAAGTTTACTTTCTGAATGCCAAAGACATCACTTCTCCCCAACTTCATTTCTTCACTACTCTAACCTTAATACTGGAAGGGCCTCCCTCCTTCCACAGTTGCCCCCCTCAAATCCATCTCATATAACCAGTTATCTTTTAAATACGAATCTGGGGGCGCCTGGGTGGCTCATTCATTGTCTGCCTTCAGCTCAGGTCATGATCCCAGGATCCTGAGATGGAACCTTGCATCAGGCTCCCTGCTCAGCGGGAAGCCTGCTTCTCCCTCTCGCACTCCCCTTGCTTGTGTTCCCTCTCTCGCTGTCTCTCTGTCAAATAAATAAAATCGTTAAAAAATACAAATCTCAACCTGCATAAAACCATTAAGTAACTTTCAATCACTCTTAGGATAAATTACAAAATTCTTAAAGTGGTCTGGTTTCTCTCAAGTTTAGGATCTCATCCCCTACTTCAATTACTCTTCCCTGGATCCTTCCCTTCAGCCAGTCCCAATGTCTTGGGTTTTTCTTCTGTACATATTCTCTGTACAACTGCCATCTATTCCTGTGGCCTTACCCAGATTTGCTGATGGCTGCCAAATCTGCGTCTGGCCCCTACATGTTCCGTCCTCAAGGCTGTCCTAGTTCAGACCACTAGAATGGATCACTACATCATTTTCTCTCTGGTCTGCGTATTCCACTACAGTCTCCTTACACTGCAGCCAGCGTCTTCCTAAGCCATAAATGTTGATTATACCACTTCCCTCCAGTTACCTTTCAGAACTCCTTACTCCCCTCAGGCTAATCTGGTGGTGGTTCTCAAAAGACCACCACTGGCACTTGGGGCAGCTGCCCTATGCATTACAGGATGCTTAGCACCTCTGTGTCTCCTCCTTCCCTCACCCCCATTTCCAACCCCCTAAGGAGGCAGTTCCTTTCTCACAGGAACTGTTGCAAGATGTGCCTGCCCCACCTCCTTCACCTTTGCTATGGTGCCTTTAGCCAGATCCTGATATATGTGGGAGGCTCCCTCAGACAACCAGTTACCTGTGTTCCCAGCATCCAGTACAGGCTGGCCGAGGTCTGCAGCCAGCGAATGACTGAAGGAAGAAATGAGTTCAAGAAGGAACTGAAGGCTAAGGGGCACAAGCTCCTTGTGGACTCTGGCACCATGGGAGGGTACGCCCTCTGGCGGCCACAGCCTTCACCATGAAGGTTACAGAGGCTGTGGGTTGCAGGAGGCAGCAGTCAGCGGTCCTGAGGCATCCCCCACCCCCCGCCAATCTCCAGGCCTCTGGATGACTCTCCTTGAAATCTAAGCATTGGATTATGGGACAGTTTGTGCAAGACCAGAGTCTGAAAAGTCCTGCTTCACCATGGAGGTAGGTACTCCACCGCCCTACTCGCAGCTTCTGTGATCCCATCTCCTGACTCCTCTGACACAATGGTCCCACGGGTCACAGGTGTCCTCCCCACTCCCACACCACCCACTCACCCATCTGCCAAGTGAAGTACTACTCACTGGGGGCTGCCCACCTCAGTAATGTCCACCTCCAGCAGTTAGGCCTGCCTGACAAAAGCCCAGGAAGGACTCGCTACAAACATTAAGGCATTAAGGCAATTCTGCATTTTCATCTTAGGTGGGCCTTCAACATTTTAACAAGTAACTTCTCCATCCATTTCAAAACTCTTCCCTCTCTTGAATTTTGGGACTCTTTTCTAGCTGCTGCTTCTTAAGTCTTCTCTCTTTGATTTAAATGCTAATGCTCCTCAATGTACAGCTATCGTTATATTGATGGCTCTCAAATTTCTATCTTCAGTCTAGATTTTCCTATTGAGTTCCAGGCCCATGCATCCAGTTACCTTCTGGATGTCCAACAAGTACCTCAAATATATCCCAAGTTTAACTCTTCACCCCCTTCCATCTTTTTTCCTCCTCATTTTCTGGCTGTGAAGCACTCCAAGTAAGAGGATAAAGGTGGTTTCTGGAGTCAAGAGAGACCGAGGTTCTAATCCTAGTTCTGCCCAAGCCATGTTACTATCTGAAAACCCAAGTTTCCCTCCTCTATAAAGCAGAGATACTATGCTATGTGGCCTGTAGTTCCCCATCACCTACAGAAAGTCTATACTCCTGGAAGTATCTTTAAATATGGCGCCTGCCTGCCTAACTCACTAGACCCATTTCTGCTTTGGTTTCTGTTCCTTGAATATACCAGGTGTATGGTAAGTGTTATGCTCTTTGCCTGGACACTCGTACTAATCCCACTCTTCTAACCCAGTAAACTGCTACCTGTCATCTGTTCTTCAGGTTTGAGCTCAGATGTCCTAGTCTCTGGGAAGCCAAGTTGGACTAGGCAGCCCTCCCCTGATAGTGGAAAGTGTGTTATTTACCACTATATTCCCAGCAGCAACATAGACCTTGAGTTAACATTTGTGTTGACTGAAAGAAAGCAAAAGACAAAGACGGTTTCCAAGAGCATGTATTACACAGGTCTGAGTGCAAGAAACAGCAAACAACTGCTATGTTTGCTTTAAAAGCTCATCAGGTACCAGTGCCAGGTCCTGATGCTTTTGAGGGCCCCCTGGGTCTCGGCCCCTCTGGAGTAGACTGGGCCCAGGCTCCTGGGTGAGGGGGCAGCTTCTGCATGGAACGTCCTGCCTCCTGTCACCTGAGGCATCAGGCACTTTGGTGATGCCCAGGGCTGGATCCTCTTTCTCTCTCTCTGTACACTCGGGCTCCCATAGCCGGCTTTGGTGGGGAAACTCACAAGGTGGATGGACCAGCCCAGGGGCACCAGGTGGCCATGACTTCCCCTCCTGTCTGGGAGACAGGTTCTCAGGGTGGGCTGGAGTTACGGTTTCCAAATCCTGAGAGCTGGCCATCCCACTTTCCATTGTTGCCTTTCTGCTTGGGGATGCCCTGTCTGGACCCTCAATAAGAAATTTCCAAGACCATGGGCCTGGCTCTCCAGAGGTGGAGGAGGCAGCAGAACGACTGGTGGGGACAGGTCCTGAAGAGCTGGGACAAAGTGCTGTTAGTGCCTGGGTGTGGAAGTGCTGGGCCTTCCAGCAGCCTTCAGGAGGGATGGGGTCAGTGGGTCCAGCCTCACCTAGGCTGGGGGCCCCTGATGAGCTGGCAGCCTCCTCAAAGGCTTGTGGGATCCCAAGCTCCCTCTGGGGAACACTAGGGCCTTCCATTCTGGGAGGCTTCAGTGTGACCTCTGTCAAGAGACCTGAGACCACTAGGCCCTGACTCTTGGGGTCCCTAGACAAGAAGGCATCCTCTTCCTCACCCTCTCCTGCTCCTGTGAGGGGTGCGGCCCGGCCCACTTCCGGGGTTGGTGCCAAGTTCGGCTCCCGTACACCTTGGCTGTTCTCAGGTCCCTCCTCGGCGTCATCCTCTGAGGAGTCAACCTCACGGATGGCTTCTTGCTTCTGCAGTGACTCTCGCCGTTCAGCCCGGTCCTGTCGGAGGGTGCCTAGGGCCCATGAAGGAGAAGGCTGCAGCACGCCCTTCCCAGACAGCACACTCCTGGTCCCGACCACCTCTAGAGGGCTGACTTCCCTGGGTGGCAGTTCCTTCTTCAGCTCGGGGTGGGGCAGGTCAAGGCTATGCTTTCGAGAAGTGGCTAGCTTCTTCTCGGAAGCAGCAAGTGCTGCTGCCAGTTTCTCGGCTGATTGTACTCTCTTTAGCAGCGGTGAGCGGGGCGGCTCTGCACTCTTGGGCCGTGAGAGCTGCCTGCCCAGAGGAGGCGACAAGTGAAGCTTGGCGGGGAAGGCCTGGGCTCCATGGCCAGACAGGGGTGATGGGGAGCGCTGGGGTGAAGCTGCTGGTGGTGGGGAAGGGGTGTGGGCCAGTGGTGACAGTGGGATGCTGCCGGCTGACTTGCGCCGCGGAGAGCGGTACTGGCGCTGGAGCTTGGGTGCCAGGCCGTGCAGGGAGCTGGGCCGTGTGTGCCCAGAGCCAGCTGGAGAACTGGGCACGCTGGAGCTGGGGGAGCTGCTCTGTGACGAATTCCCTCCCACTTTGCACACACAGAAAGACACACAGACAAAGGCAGAGCAATGTTAGCCGACAGAAGTGACTGAGGGGCAAGACAGGGTTAGCCCTGGACTGCCCCAAGATCAAGGTGACCCCTCCGGTGATCCAGAGCCCAAGCTACAGAAATAAAGTCACTCTTCACCCCCGAACCCTCCTCCCCACGACTGCTGGGTCTATCGGGGGTAGAGTGACTGAGTTTCAGAATGGGGCCACAGAGAAGCACAGAGGGCCTAGGCTCTTTCCTACCTCCCAGGGGCGCTCTCTGTGATCTGCAGACACCACGTCATACCTGAATGCACAGCATCCGGAGTCACCCGGTAGCCCTGAGTGGGCGATCGGGGGGAAAGGCTGTGGCTATGTGTGGGAGAGCCTGGCCCGCTCTCCCCTGACGATAAGGATCGGTTAAGGGAGGAAAGGCTGCGGCTTGTGTGGAGCAGGGATGCCTGCTTGGTGATCTTCCGGAACAGGGAGCTCTTCTTTCTGCTGCAGAAACAAGGGTTAAGGGCTGAGTTGGGGCACAGGACATAGCATATATCGGACCCAGTGGCCAGGACCCCTATCACATGCTGGCCACCCAGGTGGCTCAGTCTGGCTCACCTTTCTTGGCCATCTTTGCCCCGGCTCCGCTTACTCCTTCGAGCCATCTTGGCCTTGTAGCTGCCCTTCCGAGCTGGCCCCACTTTGATGGATGTGTTCTCCAAGGGCGTTGTTGAAATAGATACCTTGTTTCCGCTCTGAGGAACAGAGTGTGAACCCAAGCTCAGGTAGTGAACATATCCTTGCTCCCACCCATACCCTTGGGCATGGCGACACCACAGCTCTAGCTTTTGCCCCGGCATTAACAAGTCTGAACCACAGGCCTTTATTCCCTCTTCGCAGATTAGGAAATGGCTCCAACTGGAGCCTGGGCACTTTGGGGTTGAAAAGGTAGAGAAGAGGTTCATCTGTCTTGTTTTTCAGTCCTATCCATGGCTCAGAAGGATCCCTGGGCCTTGGTCAGTAAGGACATTGCCTTCCAGTGAAAACCCACTGCCCTGGGTGCCTCCATTCTCAGTGCCACATGTGCCCAACTTTCCCACCCCCCTAGGGCCACAGACTCACAAGGCCGGAGTCGTTCAGGGACCACAGAAACAGCACACCCAGCACTAACCTTCAGGATGAGCTCCACCACTTCTGTATGCACGAGCCCATGCACAGGCTCCCCGTTGACATGAGTGATGAGGTCACCCTGACGAAGCCCCGCCTCACTGGCTGGACCTCCATCCTCCACGTGCTGCCCCAGGAAGATAACAATCCTCAGCCTGGAGCCTAAGCATGAAGTATGGGGCCTGGTTCTGTTGTTACCCACCCTCCTCGGACCCCTGAGGATAGTGTGGGACAGAAGCAGAGATAGATAGGCCCTGGTGAGGGCACGATGAAACTGGGAAACAACAGGTCTGGATGCCCATACATACCCACACCATGTGGTGCACGGTGTAGACGTCCGAGTCACCCATGTAGACACGGATGGCCCGCAGGGTGAAGCCATACTTCTTGCCGGCTCGGTGGATGATGATGGGAGGCCTTGAGCTGCTGAGAGCTGGCAAGAAGTCCCTGCTTGGAGAAGAATCCCTGGATGATGGGTTGGATGACTGGGAATGCGGGGACATAGGGCTGGCCAGTGGAGAAGAGGTGTGTTCTGGAGAAGGAAAGACAGGACTGAGCAGGTCAGAGGACCCCCGCCTGGCCATGATCCCAGCCCAGCCCCATCTAGGCTGCTAATCCCAGGCAGCTGTAGTCACAGGCAGAGCCTACGCCCAGGGACGTCTTTCCCATAGACATGGAGCAGCAAAGCTCCTCGCCCAGAGCCTCCACAGGAGCAACTCGCACCGAGTTGCGTACTTGTATCCATCAGGGGCCGTAGGGCAATTGCGATTCAAACATCCCAATTACTCTGCGAGCTACCACTAGTTTTTTGACAAGGAACTTGAGACTCAGATTAAGCAACTTTGTCAAGGTCGGGAGCCATTTGGTGATGGAACAAGGACTTGAACGTGAGCTCTCTGCCTCAGAGCTGGCCCTTGTTACACGGTGCCATCTTGCCCTGTGGCACATGCACGCGCAACCTGACACCAGTGCACAACACAGACCTCCTGTAACAGGGCAGCTGTGACACACAGCTCTTGGATACTTGCTCCTCAATACACAATGTACAGACGTACCAGCCACACGCAGACCCCTGCCACAGACCTACACAGATTCCAAGGCTCTTCCTGTGAGGTTTAGCCTAGTTCCCTGGGAGCCCTACCTGCAGGAATGAGGAGGGACAGGGTTGTGGCTGAGGCAGACTTGATCACTTTGTTGATGGGACGAGTGGTGCGCTTTTCCACAGAGTCCCCCGAGAGCAGCCGGTGGCGGGCCCTGCGTACTGCCAGGTCACTGATGGCCTTGGCTGTGGCTCCCTCAGTCAGCTGTGGGGTCCCACGGCCTCCTGCAGTCTCCACAGCTGTGGGCCCAAGTGAGCAGTGAGACCTGCAATGCTGCGGAGCCTCCCCATCCTGCCTGCCTGCAGCGGCCTCCAGTCCGGGCCCTCGGGCTGCCTGCTGGGCCACACCTGGGCTGGAACCGCAGCTCTGGCCAAAGGGCTCCTCGTCTAGCTTTAGCCGCCGCTCCACTGGACGTTCAGGGAGAGGCCCAGATACACCTTCTCCAGAAGGGGGTGTCAGGAGCCATGTCCCCTCCTGCTGCTGTCTCCTGGGGGTGCTGCTGGCCTCCTCAGGGCCCTCAGGGAAGCGGGGGGCATCCAGGAGGCCTGAGCAGCGGCGTCGCACTGTCAGTGGAGGGCTTGAGTCGCTCTCCGTGTGGGATGACTCAGACACCGACAGCCGCTTCCGCAATCTGTGAGACACAAGGCCCAGGTGAGACAGGCAGGCGGTCTCCCTCCTCTGGCCCAGGCTTCCTTAGGGGCTCACAAGGATTATAAGTCCCAGAACTTCTTCCCTTGGACAGTCCCCTGGAAGCCATGCTTGTGAAGCCCCCTCACTGCCACCAGCACTCCACCCCGCATCTGAATCTCGTCCATGATCTGAAACAACGGATGGATGGCTGTGCTGCCCACCCTAGGGGGAGTTCTGGGTGCTCACATCTCAGGGGAGCCAATCACCCAGCTCCGGTCTCGGCCCTTCAGCCCTGCCAGGCCGTCAGAGCGGTCATCCTTCTCCTCGCTCAGGCTGCGCTTGGTGGGGGGTGGTGCCCGGCGCTCCTCGAGCAGTGACAGACGCTCCATACTACTGTACACCTGTGGGCACAGAGTCTCTGCTGGGGACAGGCCCCAAGAGCCACACCGCCCCACAGTGTCCTTGGCATCTGAAGCCCAGGAACTGGAACGAGTCCTGCCCTCTCCTCCTCCATGCCAGGTGCGTACTGGAGGAAGCGGCTATCCCACCGTCAGGGGCTGGGGCGCTTCTTGCAGTCTCTGTCATATGCAGGCCCAGCCTTTTCTCCCCCTTTCCCTAGGGCCGGCCCCACCATCTGCTCCCCACCATCTGCTCTGTGGCCCCAGCCACAGCCCCTGACAGGCCCTCTTCTCCCAGTCCTCCTGTTCTGCCCATCCTGGGCCTGCCACGTCGCACCTTGCTGAACCTTGGAGAGCACGAAGAGAACTGGCGGATCTCCAGGCAGCCATCCTCACTCACTTCTTCCTCGTCCTCTGAGTCCACATGGTGGTAGCGCTCTGAGCGGGCTGGACCAGACACACGGGACGGTTCCCTTCAGAGGCCCCTGGTAGTGCCTCCTTTTGACCCTTATCAGACCTCAGAGGGCCTGAAGAAGTTGCTCCTGATGCCAAGTTCAGGGTGCACAGGCGTTTCTGCGCAAACGGACAGGATCCCCACTCCTCCCCCTCCCCACGGCCTTACTGTCAAAGTAGCTGGTATCATCCTCTGACTCCAGCTGGGGAATAAATTCAGCCTTCTGGCGAAGAAGTCCTGTCCAGTCCAGACCGGTAAAGAAGGAGTGCTGCTTCACCTCAGAGGCGCTGCCTGTGGACAGGAAGGGCGTGGGCCAGGGCGCGGGTTGAGCTGTGTGGGGTCCCGACCAGCAAGTCCAGTGAGAACCCAGCCCTCAGGAGGTCGGTCCTGAAGGCCTCCACTCCAGCACCTCTCTTCCCAAGCTTACAGGAGCAGGGCAGTCTCAGGGCCAGCCCGAGCTTCCTGGGTGAGTGGACTCAACCGCTCTCTTGCAAGCTGTGAGAAAGGTCAGGTGGCCCTGTCCTACCTGTGCCCAATCTCTCCAGAGGGTTCTGATGGAGCAGTTTGGAGGTGAGGTCCTGGGCATCCGTTGGCAGAGCATCATCCCCCTCAGGCCATACGATCTCATCTGTAGAGTGGGGGAAAGAGGGAAGGAGGCGCTTACAGCAGGGTCTCAGAGGCTGCAGGCAGAGTGGGAAGATACAGAGGAGGGTTCTAGGATAAGAGATGGGGAGAGAGCCACAGAGGGCCCAGCCCAGAGCCCCTGAAAGCCTTGCCTGGGGCCCAGCTCCTTAAGTTCTATAGGTTCCTGTCCTCCTGGGGGGGGCGTGTGTCTCACATCCACTCACCATGTCCCATCCTGTGATCCAGGACTTCCCCTGTCCTGAAGCTCTAGCTCAGCCTGACTCGACACTTCAGACACTAGTGTACTCACAGACACACACACCACAGGCACACTCATGCCCATACAGGGTGACATAAACACAAAGAGAACAAGCCCTGGGTGACAGTATGCACATGCACACACGTGCACGCACGTACACACACACACACACACACACACACACACGTGAAGTTACAACATAAACCTCACAGGTGAATGCATATATCATATTTGTGGGTCCAGACTCGGTCTCCCCAGGGTACCAGGGTGACGGTACCTACCACTGATCACTTGCCCGAAGAGCTCCTCCGGAGTATCTCCAAAGAAAGGGACGCAACCCACCAGGAACTCATACAGGATTATGCCCATGGCCCACCAGTCCACAGGCTTTCCATAGCCCTGACGCAGGATCACTTCAGGAGCGATGTACTCCGGGGTCCCGCAGACCTGAGCACAGAGAAGCCAGGCTGGCTCAGCATCCTGAGGCAGCTCACTGGCATCACGGCTGAAGGGGTAGGGATGTTCCCACTCCTGGAGAAGTCTCTGAAGACCCCGCTTCCTTCAGTTAAAGAGCAAGGTCAATAGGAACCCAGGGTATTAGAGTTGGAACTGCTGGTGGAGTACTTCCCAGTTAACCAAAACATGTAATTCTAGCCTGGAAAACTGCCCCCTGAGCCCTCAACACCTCTTTATGGCATCTAGTTCCCAAACTGGCCTCTACCCTCCAGTCTCTCAGAGGACTGTCCCTACAGTCACATGACTACTGTAGGGACTTGTGGACAGTTGCCATCTGAACTGTCAAATCAGGAAACATCCAGAGGCTACTCTCAGGACGCTGGGTCACAGCCCAGTGGAAACTTCGAGCTGTGCTCCAAGAACAACAGACTCCAGAAGGGCCTTGCCCTTGACTGAGGATAGGAGGATCGGGACTCATCTCAGGTTAGTCTCTTAGAGTAACAATGGTTATGTGACCTATTTTCTCCAAACCCTGAGGAAGATGATTTTGGATTTTATATCCATTATGATTCTTGAGGCCCACCCCATTTTCCAAATGTGCTACCTTATTTCAATGCCTCCCTGGAACCAAAAGTCGGAAAAGATAGAGGAGTTCCCAGTCTTAACATGTAGCCACGGGGTTAAGTATGTGGCCCCTCACCCCATATTCTGAAGTCTGGTCCTCAACCCCCAAGGTCTCAACCATCCTTCCTTACCTGCTTGTCCAGGAACTCCCGGGCATCCTTTTCAATGTGACCCTCGTACAAGTTTGTTGTCAGGCTCATGAGGCCAATTTTAGAAAGGCCAAAGTCAGTAAGCTTGATGTGTCCCATGGATGTAATCAGGAGGCTGGGAAGTCAGAGACACAAAAGTATGGGGTTATTTCCTGGTTTTCCAAGAATGCTGATTTTAGTATATGCCCAATTTTCCCGCTCAGGCTTTTATAGGCTTCCTGTGGGACTTAAGCAGGGTAGCTTCAGGAGGGAGACAGGCAGTTGTGAAAGAAAAGGTATCTCTGGCTTTGTGAGTTCTGCATTCTGCACAAGCAAATCACCTGCCTTTTGCCCATTCACCCAACTCATTACCGTTTGCTGTCCTCAAACCATATTCTCTGCTGGGGGCAGGTACCAGCTAGCTGAGGGACAGACTTGCTTCACAGAGCAATTAGCCTCAGCCCACAGCTCTCGCCATACCCAGTCCCCTCTCCTCACCTGGGTGTCTCACCATACCCAGGCTCAGGGAGAGGGGAAAGGGGCACAGAATCGTGTGCCATGTCCACAGCTGGTTTTAAAGGAGGGCTAGTTGGGAGAAACCAGAGATAGGACTTCACAGAAAATGGTCTCTTTCTTCTCCAGTCACATACTCTGCCTGAGTCATTTCATTTCATAACAAAGGCTTCACCCTGCCACTCCTTTCTTCTATTATTCCCAAATCAGCATCTTCCCAAATATTATTCCCAAATCAGCATCTTGACTTCTTTTAAAATCTCTAGGCCTACTAACTGCCCAGAGGTCTTACAGCACTGTGAACTCGACCTGTCCAAAACAGAGCCATGCCTCCTAATGGATCCTCTTTGCAGAAAATGATTTGTTACCTCTGAGCTCTGTGATAAGGACCTTATTGATTATTTATATTCTGGCTCCTGAAAGGTCTTACAACAGAGTAACTAATAAAACAAAGTAGGTATGATTATCCACATTTTAAAGGGGGAGGAACAAAGAGGCCCGGAGGTTTAATGAACGGATCCAAGTTCACAGAGTTAACAAGTGGTCATTTGAACTCTGGTCTGTCTAGTGTCAAAGCCACTTTCCATGACAGAGGCTTATCCTCATGCACTAGTCCTGAGCTGGAAATCTGGAAAATATCCCAGATTCCTGCTCCCTTTTCCTCTCCCACACCCATGCCCACCCCCACATTTTGGTTTCGTTTCTACGTCCTAACGGTTTCCCCTCTCTTCTGTACCCTGCAGGCGTGGTTGGCTTGGCCTGGTCTCCTGCAGCAGCCTCACCATCTCTCTGCTGGCAGAGTGATCTTGCTAAGCCTAAACCAAAATCTGAGCGTGTGATTCTATCACACCTCTGGCTAACAGGCCCTATGAAGACTCGCTAGGACTGTTCACAATAAAACCCAAACCTAACAAAAAGACCCCTGATGATCTACTCCCTGCCTCTCTCTCCAGCCTCATCCCTTACCACTCCAACCAGTCAAGCATCCCTGTCTCCGCGCAGCGTACTAAGGTAGTTCCCAGCTTGCCGGCTCTCATACCTGTGTGCCTTTTGCAAATCCCGCTTCCTGGCTTTAGAAAGCTCCTCCCACCTTTCCTCACCTGACTAATGCCTTCTGAGAAGTAGCCTGTAGGCAGACAGCTGTTTCCCACACTAAAGTTCTGTAGGTCAGGGACTACCTTACAGCCCAGATAACAGTGCTTGGCCCAGACACGTCAGTAAATGTCAGAACACTCGTTCAGCAATCTCCTAGATGGTGCCAACTCTCTCCAGCTTGGTTTCTTTAGCAGAGCTCTTCAGGGGCTTTTACAGGTCGCTGAGGCCTTACGAAGCCCCGGCCAGACTCGCAGGCAACAGGCTTTGCATCTGGGGCAGTCAGGGGCCAGAGAGCTAGGCCTGGACAGACACCCGCATGAGAACTGTTTTCAAGCAGCCATTCTGGGACAGATTCAAATATGCTGTGTCTGCCTCCACTTATTTAGAGACCCAAGAGGGAGACCTCGGACTAGGGCCCCAGAGAGTGGGCGTACTTGTCAGGCTTGAGGTCACGGTGCACGATGCCGTAGTTGTGCAAGTACTCCAGGGCCAGCACGGTCTCCGCAAAGTACAGACGCACCATGTCCACAGGCAGGGCCCCGATGTTCTTCAGCAGGGTGGCACAGTCTCCTCCTGCAACAAGCCCAGGAAACTCTTAAGGAAGGACCCAGTTCCCTACTCAGGGTGGTCTCAGGCTTCCGGTCTCTGAGGCCTCGGGGACTCCCCTGGGGCTAGAGACCGGGAGTCTCGCTCTCCCAGTGCTGGGACAGGGGGGCAAACAGAATGTGGGGAGTAGCAGGCAGAAGTGAGTCTGCCAACGGCTGTCACAGCCACTCTTCAGGCCAGGGAGGGTAGGAAGCTGGGCCTTCATGCCTGTGAGGGGACTGGCAGGGGCGGAGTGAAGTGATTTCCGGGTGGGAGTCCTGCATGTTACAAACACATCTGACTGAGCCTCCGACATGTGTCCACTTATGTCCTTCCTGTTGGCTATCCTTTGGTTTTTGAATAAGGCAACATTGTAAACTCCCAGCACGTACTCCCTGAATTAAAAGGAGAGTTTTGTTCAGTTTCAACTTCAAGACTTAGGCCAAGTGTCTCCAGAAGCTGCACCCAGCAGTGCGAAGGAAGAGTGAAGGTCACTGGGAAAGCGGTCGTCTCTCCCCCAGGGGGCCCCATGATGCTCTTCGACTCCATCCCCAGAATATTTTGTGTGGTGTGTCCCCTTCAAGGGATGTCCCCTTCACAAGCCGTCCATCAGGACAGTGGCATTCCTCCCTCCCGCATGCCACCCTGGGCTTGCGTGGTCTGCTCCCTCCTTTGTTCCCGCCTGGGCCAGCCGTAGACAGCATCCAGGCTTTGCGGCACAGGCTTCTACAGCTGTGGGGTTGATGCATCCTGTCCCCAAAAGCCTCTCTTTGCACCTGACATGGACAGCCTCACGGCAGTTACTATCCCGGAAGCTTCTCCCTGGGCGGGGCAAGGAGACTTGTGCCCACCATGTGGCCCAGCCACGTGGCCGAACTGTCTCTGAGACCCTAAGGCAGAAACCAATGCCAAAGAGATAGGGAAGCTGGGCCCTGAAACGTCACCCCTATCTAAAGCTGCTGGTTGCAGCTCCGGGCCAGGCCTCACACAGTGCCTTGGCCTCCATGCCAGGCCACCTCTCCCCCAGTACCTTCAACATACTCCATCACCATGCACAGGTGGCGCTTGGTCTCAAAGGAGCAGAACATGCTGACCACAAAGGGGTTCTCGGCAAAAGTCAGTATGTCGCGCTCCACGAAGGCCTGCTGGATCTGGTTCCGAAGGATCAAGTTCTGCTTGTTGACCTTCTTCATGGCAAAGCGCTGCCGCGTGGACTTATGCCGCACCAGAAATACAGCCCTGGAAACACAGCCCATCCCATCTCTCATGGGCCCTCAGCACCTGGGCTGTGCTCCCTACCGCCCAGAGCGGGGCATCCAAACTGCCTCCTCTCCCACCTTATAAATGCACAGACCAAAGGAGCAGGGGTGTCCTTATTGATGAGAAGGAGCCTGGTTTTCCAAGAAAACCTTCTGTGGGCCTCCTACCCACAGAACTCTTCAATTTCCCAATACACCAAGTCCCAAGGACACAGTTCAACCCTTCCCCAGAGCTCAGCTAGAGGAAGACTGATACCAAGAGGAGCGGGGACCTTGTCTGGGAAAGGAACAACGCCAGATGTCCTGTCTCTCCATGAGGCTTTGGGGAGGGAGAGGGCCTATCCTGAGGCAACTGCCACCCAGAGGACCAGGTATCATACACTTCTAGAAGGAAGAGCCCAAGGGCTGACTCAGCTCCAGTCCTGGCCACACCTCACCCCTGCCTTTACCCATAGGCGCCATTGCTGATGAGCTTAATAGTTTCGAAGTCCTCTTCAGAGGGTGTCTTTTTAGATGTCAGAGATGCCCCACGGCCCTGGAAGACAAGAGCAAAGGCAGGAGGCAAGCATGCTCCTTAGAGCCCAGGTGCTCTGGGAAGCTGGAGGCCCGGCCTCCGCTCAGCTCTTAGTCCTCGTACAGCCCCACCCAAGCTTCCTGATGCAGGAGCTGAGTGACTTCGGAGACAGCGGGTGCAACCATCCACTCCCCATCCTGCCCTCAGATGTCCTCTCCAAGAGGACTTGCGCCCTCTGCTTCAGAGGGCCCAGCCTCCGGGATTGGGGCAGGAGCTCAAGGTCTTTACCTCCACTGAATCATCTGTCTCTGGAGTGTCAGGACTGTCATAGCTGCTCAACTGGGCCATTTCTAGAAACAAAGCAAGGGCACAAGAGAAATGTGTGCACAGCGATGTCAGACATCCAACAGTCCCCCCAGAGCACACAATGGCACGTACAAGGTGGGCATTTGGATCTCCTGCATCAGACTGGGTGCAAATCTGGTCCTGTGGCTCTCTCCCCAGAGCAGTCACAGCTTTTGGACCTGTCTGCCAAATAATAGTGCCACTCCTATTTCTAGAAGCCCAGTGCCATTCACAAGGCCTGGCAAATTTTAAAAAGCTTCCTTCAAATTTAGGACAATTCCTGGAAAATAGAGCCAAAGGCGGGGCTATTGGTCTGTATCCCACTCCACCGGTGAGGTTGGGAAGCAGGGAAGGTGGATGAAAAGAGACCAGGGACTTAGAAGCCCAGGGTTCCTGTGGGAACATAGTTGAACCCTGGAGAACGGAGAGATCTGCTCAAGCCTGGGTTGGGACCCCACTGAAGTCACAGGAGGACCAGTAAGGTGGCAGAAGGGGAGGTTAGCATGCACAGGAGGTGGCCATTTTTGAAAATGCAATTGTGGTCCTTTGTTGTTGACCTCTTTTGACATTAGGTTCTAAATCCAACCCAGCGGGGCTCATGGCAATCCGGGTTGGGTTATACCAGATGGATGTGTAAACCAATCTGAAGGAGGAGCTACACCATGACAGAGAAGATGGGGTTCCTCCGACTGCCCCAAGGCCCCTGGCACTGAGTTGTGTCCATGTCCGACCTAAGCCTCTTCTTCAAGTGGCTTCCCTGCCGTTCGAGCTTGTTGGCTGTGGGGTGTGTCTGCAGCCACGAGGCAGCATGCTCACCCTCTAGGGGATCCCGTGTGAGGCCCAGTTGACTAACGATGTAGCGGGGAATGTCACATTTAATCCCTTGTCCCTCTTTGGCATGGCCCTCGGCTGCTTCTAACAGGTGGTAGAACTCTTCAGGGTCAAACTCCTGCACCAGGGGAGAGAGGCAGTCAGTGGTGAGGGCTACAAGGGAAGGCCTCTTTGGTGTTGACAGCACATGCCCCGAGCATGATGAAAAGGACTTTTTCTTTGTGATGGGACACCCTTGCCCCCGAATGCCCAGAAGCTTCATGATTCAGGGATCATAAGAATGGGGACAAAGCCGTCTTCCAGGTCAGCTCCAGACTGGACAGCCTAAGCATATGCTGTCTTCCCGACAATAAGAACCAGACCTTTTATTTGTTTTCAAGATAGCTCAGCCTGTTGACCTGGTCCAAAGCCTCCTGCCAGCCACACACACACATATACACACACACACACACACACACACGTAGACCTGCCTTCAGATATTTACCGGCACCCCCTGTGTGCTAGGGGCTGGAGAGCCATGAGGACAGTACAGCAGTCCTGTCCCATCGGAGGCACTAAGAGACTAACTGCATGACAGAGGGAGCACCTCAGGATCAGGGACTCTGCTTTGTTCCTGTCTGTGTCCCCAGAGCCTGCCCTAAAGTAGGTGCTCAGTAAAGTGCTGGGTATGGTGAAGTGAAGGACTCGACCTATGCCAAGGGAACTGTTCCATGCTCCTGACAGCCCAGACCCCCACTCACCTGGGGCCAGCTGGCCATGAGGGGGCCAGACTAATACTCCTCAGGAGCAGCCATTTTCCTCACAGGAACTGGTCTGGGCCCCCACATTGGCAGATCATATTAAATAAGGATTATCGCAGTTTTGCTGGTAGTAGGATACTTCCGCTCCACGCCCCACCCCCTCCTAACCTTCCCGGGAGTGCGCTCACCAGGCATTCCAGGAGTCGAGCTGGGCGGGCAATGACAATCATCAGCTTCTTTACCAGCTGCATCACGAAAGCCACTTCTGAACTCTCTGAGCGCTCGTGAGCCTGTAGGGAAGACAAAGGTTGGTGAAGCAATCCACTGGCACAGCACGGCGGGGCTAATGCTGGCTGGGGCTGGGCAGAGCTGGCTCTGGGGAGAAACGGTGGGGTGGTACAGAGACTTCTGCAAAATGAAGAAGTTAGAGAAAGCCAGTGCACCGTGACAGGGAGCTCTAGGGCACTACATGACACCACGGGATGTCACAGAAACACGTGCCTTTATCTGTTCCTCCATCCAGACCCCAGCTCAAGGGGCAACTCTCATGGGAGCTTTCACTGTTCACTTCCCAACCCAGGCAGAATGTCAGGAACAGAAAGACTTCAAAGCAGGAGGGAGGCGAACCGATATCATTTTAGAAAGATCACTCTGGCTGTGGTGTGGACCGTGCATGGAAGAGTGCAAGCCGAAAAGGGGGAAGAAAATCCATGAAGGGGCTACTACAGTAACATGCATGAGAAAGCCAGAAAGCCCCGCAGGAAGGATGGAGAGAAAGACACAGCCTGGGGCCATTTCTGCGGTGGAGGACTGAGTAGACCTGAGGGCTGGAAGAAGCAAGAAGAGAAGGGAAATGCAGCTACAAGTTCAGGGGCATTTCAGCGAACCCACAAATGAAACAAATATAAGAAGGTAAGTAGTTCGGGTAAGGGCGGGTGGAAAAACTCTGTTTTGCACGTGCAGAGTTTGAGGGGCCTATACTAACCTATACTAGATACTTCCTTGGGTATCTACCCAGCCCAGGAGCCTTTCTCCTTTTTACAGAAACCGCTCTGACATCTAGCAGCTACACCTGGATTGTGTGGCTGCCCCTTCCAGCCCACCTCCAGGAGCTGACCAGTGTGGATGACTCTCCTGTGAATTTAAAAATGGATGGAAAGACAACTGTTAATATCAGCGTGGCAGGACCGTATAAGCTACTGCTGGGTGAAAAGGGATGGCTGCATCTACCAAAGACACAGAGGAAAATGGCATGAGAGTACAGTGACCACTTCCTGAGCTTCCCCCAGCTTCTGGTTTCTGGTCCCTCACGGCCCGGTTGTATTCCTGTCTTCAATTCTTGAAGACCCACGCTTTTCATCTTGGTAATTAGTTTCCCTTCCTGCTTAAACTACTCTGAGCTGGCTCGATATTACTTGCAACCGAAGAATACTAGCTGACCTGCCAAGCCGAAGTGGAATCCTCTTTCTGAAGCCGGAGCTAAAGAGAACCGGGAGGGAGGAATGCAGTCAGGTGGGTGCACTCAGTGTATGGGCGACACCGGGAGACACAGAAGGAAATGAAGCTGTCAAGGAGAGCATGAAGAAAGGAGGAGGAGGAGAACCGATACGCAGGGTGGTGCCGTGCGGAGCACCAGCATTTAATACTTTTTTTTTTTTAAAGGTGTTTTTTTTTTTTTTTTTTTTTTTAGGTAATCTCCCATCCAATATGGGGCTTGAATTTACAACCCTGAGATCAAGAATTGTGTGCCCTTCCAACACGAACACCAGATTTAAGAGCTGGGCAGAGTAGGAACTCGTAAAGGGGCAGCAAGACTGTAAGATTGGAGAGAACAGTGTCATGACCCCCAGTGGGGAAAAGGAGCCAGGAGAGGTATTCGTGGTGCAGAACTCTGAGGAGTTGTGAAGACAGATGAGGATGGAAAGAGGCCACAGGATCTTTTCGGCAATTGGTCGATTTGTTCCTTGGTGAATTTTGCCTGAAACAGTTTTAGAGGAATGGTGGGAAGGGAAAGTAGAAGGCAGAAGACCAAGCAGCGAACAGGTTGTTAGGAAAGAATAATAGCAAATGAGGACCATTTAAAAAAAATTGGGGGACGCCTGGGTGGCTCAGTTGGTTAAGCGGCTGCCTTCGGCTCAGGTCATGATCCCAGCGTCCTGGGATCGAGTCCCACATCGGGCTCCTTGCTCGGCAGGGAACTTGCTTCTCCCTCTGCCTCTGCCTGCCTCTCGGCCTACTTGTGATCTCTCTCTCTCTCTCTGACAAATAAATAAATAAAAAATCTTTAAAAAAATTAAAATAAATTGGTTATGATATGAAGAGAGACGCTGGGCACTTGGTAAATAGAATAAATGAGTTTTATTCTTTTAAGATTTAGCCCAAATATCAACTGTGAATCTTCATCTAGGTTCTCTGGCTGTACCCCACCCCTCACCAAACACGCAAGAACCACAAGTAACTGCTCCCCTTTCTATGTTCTGTTGCTCATATCACATGGTACCACATGTCATTTCTTAACTAGTTGTCTGCCTCTCCAGCTACACGGTAGAGCCTCATGAGACCTCGTAAGACCGGGGCTCCTTTTCTTCCCTTATGTGCTAAGACCAGCACAGGGCCTTTTACATAGAGGATGTCAATGTTTGTTGATGGAGTGTCTGAAGAGATGATCTCAGGCTCTGGAGTAAGACAAACCTGGGTTTGGGTTCTAGCTCTGCTGTAAGAAAAGAGTTACGGTGGGCTCACCCAGCCTCTTTTAAAAGCTTTGGTTTCCTCATCTGTAGATTTGGTGGTGGTGCGAAGATTATATTAAATTAAATGAGATCATGTATTGCCTGATAACTGAGTGCTCTATAAATGATAGTGATTTTATTTCCAATGTAAATCTTACATTGTCATTTTCCGAATTAAAACCATTCAGTAATTTCCCCATTGCCTTTGTGATAAGACCTAAGTTCCTCATAGATATACTTCAGCCTTTGCCCCTCCTCCTAACCTCTCCCATTCTGACTCTTCAAATTCATCCACCAACTTTTCCCTGCAGGCATCCCTCACCTAGTCATACCAAACTACTTCATCTGTGATTTCTGGAATGTACCTAGTTCCTCTGTGCCTCTCACAAGTGGCTGGATTCCAGAGGCTGGCTAGTACCAGCTCCTGGTGGGCAGACTGACCCTAAGTGGTTGTTCCCGTGAATCCTTTGATTACTCTCATGTTACATTTACTATTTACATTTGCTTTGTTGTACACAGGTTTGTAAATATTATTGCCTAAGATATTTGTATATAACTTGGGCTCTGTAGCTTTTTTAATTCAAAATTCACATGTTAATGACTTATGATGGTGGTCTACTATGGGCATTATGTAGTTAAAAAAGAAAATACTTCCCCTCAAAAAAATTTTTAATGTGGAAATGATAAATTTCACAGAAAACAAGAAAGGAAAAAAGAACAACAAAAAACTTTTCCTAAGTCTGGTGAACTCCTACCTACACGTCAAGACTCAACTTTTCGCAAACCTTCCATGCAGAACTGTGCTCAGAATGGACCTCGACTATTCAGTGCTCCTCAGTCACGATCACTATAATACATAAAAGTGAGATAATTCACGTAGAGGGCTCAGGGTGGTGTCGGCACACAGTACACTCCAATAAACGATAGGTGTTCTTTCCACTTGTTGATGGGCCTGTAACCCCACTCGAAAGCAAATTCCTTGAGCTGGAACATGGAATGAGCTTTTTTACGCATCCCCAGGACCCAGCACATCAGGGAATGGATGAATGCATTGGCTCCATATTCAGTGCTCTTACCGCACAACCTACTCCTGGGGCAGGGTGGGGTGTGGGGTATGGGGTCACGAGTCTCGGAAAATGCCTGAAGGTTTTGGGCAAGGCTCTGACTTTAGCATTTCAGAAGATCAATCTTAGATATACAAGCAACCGGGAAGTCACTCCAGCTTGATCCTTTACCTAAGGCCACAGTCCTGGATTCCTATCCACAGTCAGAAAGTTACTCTTGAACAGAAACGAAGAGCTGCTAGGGATTCGCATGTGAATTTAGTGTGCTCAAGTCATACTTTTACAAGATTTGAATTTAAGCATTACTCTTGAAATCAGGAAAAAAAGTGCATTTTTGTAGAAGGAAGCACTTTTTCATCTATTAAATCAAAACTTTCCTCACTGTGACTCTTGCCCACTGGGTTAACAGGCCTTTTGGAGGACAGGGAACAATCTGCTACCTATTATGTATGAGAAATCTTCCATATTTGACAGCAATAATCATGGCCATCTTTAGTCATCTTTTCTCTAGATTCAACTGTTTCCTAATTAAAAACAAAACAACTCCTCGCTCCTAATTTCTAGACTAACACACTGAAGTCCTGTTTGATCAACAGCTCTGGGTTCTCAGCTCAGTTGTTAGGACACCAGAGCAAGGTCAAGCCCCTGAGGTAATAGGGGTCTGAATTAGGAAATACTCTAGTACATGAAGGGGCACATGTTCTCCCCACTGTACCCCACTGGTGTAATATGAGGCAAATGTGATTTGAGGGGAGAAGGCAACAGACGCCTTACTGTAGAGATGAAGAGGAAAGCAAACCCTGGAACAGGAACTCATTGTATGGGGCACCTGGGGGGGGCTCAGTCGGTTGAGCGTCAGACTCTTGGATTTGGCGCAGGTCATGATCTTGGGGTCCTGGGATTGAGTCCTGTGTCGGGCTCACACTCATCACAGAGTATGCTTAGGATTCTTTTCCCCTCCCTCTCTGTCTGCTCCTCCCCCAACCATTCATGTGCGCTCACGTGTTCTCAAATACATAAATAAAATCTAAAAAAAAAAAAAAAGAACTCACGGTATACTCTGGTCTTGACCATCTCTGGGTTACTTTATCTCTAGCCTCCCAAGAAGTCTTTTCACATTGGGGAGGATCAGGTCTCTAAACACCTAAATCCCTACCAGCAAACTTCTCACCATGTAAATACAAAATGTCAGCAAACGGATAAACCCACAGTGCAAGACCTGGCTGGTTTTCCCCAGGGTTAGTGGAAGCAGTCTGAAGGCTCTGCTTACCCCAGTATTTCCACTAGAAGAGAACCCACCACAGTCACTGGGGCCACTTTTAGGCTTTGGGTTACAAACATAGTCAAGTATTTATGAATATTACCAATGTTGGAACCTCAGGCAGAGTTAAGTGGGATCATAAAAAAAGCCCACAGAACTGAGTTCTTTGGATACCAAACAGGTTTCTCTTAGTGATGCAAGGGACTGAGGAGGAACCGAAGTCCATCAGCACTACCCTTGGGGGTAAGTCCTGCATATGAGCAAGGAGGTGACAAGCCGGCTAAGAAAACTGGAAACACCATTAATGCCGTTCTCTTAGCTTGGAATAAATAATCCACTACCTCACGGAGGATGTATGAGGGTTCCAGCACAAGGACACTCACATCTTGTAGAAGTTTCTCTAAATTCTCTTGAAGTTCATAGAAGTAGTGTGATGTAATGAGACGATTGCGGGATTTATCCAGGCAGTCTCGGGCCATCTCAATCACCTGATGATGAATAAAGCTCAAGGTTCCATCTGCCAAGGGCAGCACACTGTCTGGAGTGTTGGAGGAAATGAATTCTGCAAGACGCTCTTCCATTTGCGCGGTGGCCTGCAAATAAAAGCAGGAAAAGTGACACTTCCCTTCTAGTTGCCGCTTAGTCGGGAGCTCAGCCTGAGGATAAGCTCTGTGATCCTGGTTTCCCGATGCTGCATTTGGGGAACCTGACGGCTACACACATGACAAGATGACCCTTAAGTCATATCAAAACAGCCAAGGGGCTGTTCAGTCGGGTTAAGTGTCCAACTCTTTTGGTTTCGGCTCAGATGTGTGATCTCGGGGTTGTTAGATCAAGCCCCGCATGGGGAGTGGGGAGTCTGCTTCTCCTCTCCCTTTGCCCCTCACCTCCCTCATGTACTGCCTGCCTCTGTCTCTAAAATAAATAAACAAATCTTTAAAACAAACAAAAACATTATAGTCCAGGCCCTCTCTCATCTGGCCTTGTTTCTCTACCCCACTCTTTGGAGGGTGTGCTCTTTTGCTCTGAGGACCTGGAAGTGGTTGCTGCTACCCACGCTCACCCCCCGCCCCCCACCCTTTAATGTGCTGCCTCAGGCCTGTTGATGTTGTTCCCTGTGTGTGGCTCCTTCACCTGCCAGGCCAGCCTGGCAAACTCCTAGAAATTCCTCCAATTTCAGTTCCCACATCGTCTGTCTCTCCTGAGAAGTCTTTGATTCCTCCAGACCACCTAGGATTTCCTTTCCTCTGTGCTGCCACTGGCCCTCCCAACTGCATAATCTTACTGCATGGACACTGATGCTTTCTAAAGACTTCTCTGCACTGGGAATTTCACATCAGAGAGAATTAGATTTACCTCAGGAGCCTCTTACTTGACCTTAGGACCCAAGTGGACTAAGCAGATGCTCAAAGAGTGTTTACTGAAGGTGTGAACCTGCCTCCTCATGGACCTGGACCCTCAGCAGGGCAGAAGAGGTGTCTGGCTCAGGAGCTTCTCGGGGACCTAACTGCATAGTCATGCCAAATGATAAATTACACCAGTTAACAAGTTTCTGGCTGCCTATCTAGGACTTGGCCTTCTTTCCTTTGCCACTAGGGGGCAATTTCTGATTTCAGTGTGTGTTCAGGAGTGTGTGTGTGTGTGTGTGTGTGTTTGCGTGCTCGCGTGTGTGTATGTGTGTGAGATATTTTCACCATAAGCATTTTGCCACATTTTTACCGCTTAACTAATTGGCCATAAAGCAATTTTGCTGTAAAGGAAAACAATAACTGGTTGACCGATTCATTTGGCAGTTTGGTTTCATTTCTCCAATGATGCAGTTAGTACTCTCATTCTTCATACACATCCTAGCCTTCGTAACAGTCTATACAGTGGCTCAGAGTTTTGAACCTACATTTCCCATAGAATCTGGAACGTCTATAAACGGACATGTGACAATATGCTAAGGACAAACAACAGCACGGAAGGCTTTCACAATGCAACACAAGGCTTAGTTATAAATACACATTCTCGTGAGGTGCCTGTGTGGCCCAGTCAGTTAAGTGTCCGGCTCTTGGTTTTGGCTCAGGTTGTAATATCAGGCCCGCACTGGGCTCTGCACTTGGCTTGGAGTCTGCTTAGGACTCTCCCTCTTTCTCCCTCTGCCCCTCCTGCTCATGCTTGCTCTTTCTCAAATCAATCAATCTTTTAAAAAAATACGTATCCTTGTATGTAGAAACTAATACTTCTCTTAGCTTTGCGCAGTGGCAGTATCGTAGCCAATGAGGTTTATCCGAGGCGCGATTATTGCTAATTGAAACTAATACTTCTCTTAATGAAGGATGAAATTTTGGTGAAAAAAGAAAAAGTGCGAAGCCAAGCAAGATGATGAATCATAAGCAAACCCAAAATGTCTAATATTATAACCAAAAGACTTTGAAGACAAGTGCAGAGGTACAATCAAAAATCAAAATAAAATCAGTTATTTGTGCTGTTGCCATGAATCTATATTATACATTTTGAACGTATTAAAATATTTTGTATTTTGCAATAGCCTTTTAATTTTGTTATTCATTTTTTGTTTCATTATGCCTTTCTAATGAATGTCCTTCATTTATTTTGGGGGACCTTAGGTTTTACAGCAGAATTGCCTAGCAGCCAACTAGTTATGTAGTGAAAGTGTTTATGTGAAACCATCTAGAGCCACGAATATAAACACATATCTAAGTATATGTGCACACAGGTATATGGTGTGTGGAGAGACAGAGGGGAGGGAAGAAGGATGGAAGAAAAGGAATCTTTTTCTTTTTTTAAAGATTTTATTTATTTATTTGACAGAGATCACAAGCAGGCAGAGAGGCAGGCAGAGAGCGAGGAGAAAGCAGGCTCCCCTCGGAGCAGAGAGCCCGAAGTGGGGCTCGATCCCAGGACCCTGGGATCATGACTGAGCCCAAGGCAGAGGCTTTATCCCACTGAGCCACCCAGGCGCCCCCAACAAAAGGAATCTTAATACATTTTCTCTAAGGGTGCATCTTAACATTGGCGGAGACATCCATACAAAGCACATGCAATGTTAGAATGACAATACTATACGTAACACATATGAGGAGAGGGACGAAACATGTGAGGTGCATTTTAAACACTACATACTCCTAAACTTTAAAAAAAAATTCTTCACTTAAATTCAATTTAGTTAACCTATAGTCTATTATTAGTTTCAGGGGCAGAATTTAGTGATTTATCTGTTGCATGTAATACCCGGCACTCGTTACATCACATACCCTCCTCATTGCCCATCACCCACCCCAACCCACCTCCCTTCCAGCAACCCTCCTTTTGTTTCTTATAGTTCAGCATCTCTTTTGGTTTGCCTCCCTATTTCCATCTGATTTTTCCTTCCCTTCCCCTCTGTTCATGTTTTGTTTCTTAAATTTCACATGAGTAAAATCATATGGCATTTGTCTTCCTCTGACTAACTTATTTCACTTAACATAATATTACTTTGGTTCCATTCACATCATTGCAGGTGGCAAGATTTCATTCTCTTTCATGGCTGAGTAATATTCCATTGTATATAAATACGACATCTTCTTTATTCAACTGTCATTGGACATCTGGGCTCTTTCCATAGTTTGGCTATTGTGGACATTGCTGCTATAAACACTGCGGTGTCATGTGTCCCTTCAAATCACTACATTTGTATCCTCTGGATAAATACCCAGTAGTGCAATCACTGGGTTGTAGGGTAGCTCTATAACTTTCTTGAGGAACCTTCTTACTGTTTTCCAGAGTGGCTGCACCAGTTTGCATTCCTACCAACAACCCAAGAGGGTTCCCCTTTTTCTGCATTCTTGCCAACATCTGTTGTTTCCTGACTTGTTAATTTCAGCCATTCTGATTGGTGTGAGGTAGTATCTCATTGTGATTCTGATTTGTATTTCCCTGATGCCAAATGAGTGATGTGGAAAATTTTTTTAAATGTGTCTTTTGGCCATTTGTATGTCTTCTTTGCAGAAATGTCTGTTCATATCTTCTGCCTATTTCTTAACCGGATTTTTTCGGTTCTTTGGGTGTTGAGTTTGAGAAGTTCTTTATAGATATTGGACACTAGATCTTTATCTGATGCAGCATTTGCAAATATTTTCTCCCATTACGTAGATTGCCTTTTAGTTCTGTTGACTGTTTCTCTTGCTATGCAAGAGCTTTTTATCTTGATGAAGTCCCAATAATTCATTTTCCCCTTTGTTTCTCTTGCCTTTGGAGACATGTCTAGCAAGAATATGCTGTGGCTGAGGTCAAAGAGGCTGCCACCTGGGTTCTCCTCTAGGATTCTGATGGACAACTGTCTCAGATTTAGAGGTCTTTCATTCATTTTGAGTCTATTTTTGTGTGTGGTGTAAGGAAACAGTCCAGTTTCATTCTTCTGCACGTGGCTACCCAATTTTCCCAACACCATTTGTTGAAGTGACTGTCTCTTTTTCATTGGATATTCTTTCCTGCTTGGTCGAAGATTAGCTGACCACAGAGCTAAGGATCCACTTCTGGATTCTCTAGTCTATTTCATTGGTCTCTGTGTCTGTTTTTGTGCCAGTACTATACTATCTTGATGATTATTACACCTTTGTAGTACAGTCCAGAATTGTGATGCCTCCAGCTTTGGTTTTCTTTTTCAACATTGCTTTGGTTATTTGAGATCTTTTCTGGTTCCATACAAAATTTAAGATTGTTTGTTCCAGCTCTGAAAAATGCTGATGGTATTTTGATAAGGATTGCATTGAATGTGTAGATTGCTTTAGGTAGCACAGACATTTTCACAGTATTTTTTCTTCCAATCCATGACCATGGAATATTTTTCCATTTCTTTGTGTCTTCTTCAATTTCTTTCATGGGTGTTCTATGGTGTTCAGAATACAGATCCTTTTACCTCTTTGGTTAGGTTTATTCTTAGGTGTCTTATGGGTTTTGGTGCAATTGTAAATGGGGTTGATTCCTTGATTTCTCTTTCTTCTGCTTCATTGTTAGTGTATAGAAATGCAATTGACTTTTGTGCACTGATTTTATATCCTGCGATTTTGATGAATTCCTCTATCAGTTCTAGCAATTTTCTGGTGGAGTCTTTTGGGTTTTCTAAATAAATTATCGTGTTGTCTGTGAAGAGTGAAAGTCTGACTTCTTCTTTACTGATTTGGATGCCTTTTATTTCTTTCTGTTGTCTGACTGCCAAGACTAGGACTTACAGTACTAGGTTGAACAACCGTGGTGAGAGTGGACATCCCTGTCATGTTCCTGACCTTCCTTAGGGGAAAAGCTCTGTTTTTCCCCATTGACGATGATATTTGCTGTGGGTTTTCTGTGTATGGCTTTTATGATATTGAGGTATGTTCCCTCTATCCCTCCATGGTGGAGAATTTTTATCAAGAAAGGATGCTAAATCTTGCCAAATGCTTTTTCTGCATTTACTGAGAGGATCATATAGTTCTTGTCCTTTATTTATGTAGTATATCATACTGATTGATAGGCGAATGTTGAACCACCCCTGCTGCCCAGGAATAAATCCCACTTGGTTGTGGTGAATAATCCTTTTAATGTACTGTTGGATCCTACTAGTTATTATCTTGGTGAGAATTTCTGCATCCATGTTTACCAGGGATATTGGTCTGTAATTCTCCTTTTTGGTGGGATCTTTGTCTGGTTTTGGGATCATGGTAATGCTGGCCTCACAGAAGGAGTTTGAAAGTTTTCCTTCCGTTTCTCTTTTTTTTTCCTTTGCCAAAAGGCTGACTTTTAATATTGAACTCTCAGAAAGTATTAATTTTTTAAAAAGATTTTATTTATTTATTTGACAGAGATCCCAAGTAGGCAGAGACACAGGCAGAGAGAGGGAGAGAGAGAGAGAGAGAGAGGGAAGCAGGCTCCCCACTAAGCAGAGAGCCCGATGCGGGGCTCGATCCCATGACCCTGAGATCATGACCTGAGCCCAAGGCAGAGGCTCAACCCACTGAGCCACCCAGGTGCCCCAGAAAGTATTAATTTTTTTAAATTTTATTTTTTAAATTTCTTTTCAGTGTCCCAGAATTCATTGTTTATGTACCACACCCAGTGTTCTGTGCAATACATGCCCTCCATAATACCCACCACGAGGCTCACCCAACCTCCCACCCCCTGCCCCTTCAAAACCCTCAAATTGTTTTTCAGAGTTCATAGTCTCTCATGATTCATCTCCCCCTCCAATTTCCCCCAACTCCCTTCTCCTCTCCATCTCCCCATGTCCTCCGTGTTATTTCTTATGCTCCACAAATAAGTGAAACCATATGATAATTGACTCTCTCTGCTTGGCTTATTTACTCAACATAATCTCTTCCAGTCCCGTCCATGTTGCTACAAAAGTTGGGTATTCATCCTTTCTGATGGAGGCATAACACTCCATAGTTTATATGGACTACATCTTCCTTATCCATTCGTCTGTTGAAGGGCATCTTGGTTCTTTCCACAGTTTGGCGACTGTGGCCATTGCTGCTATGAGTATTAGGGTACAGATGGGCATTTCTATTTTTTGAAACAGTTTCAGAACAATAGGTATTAATTCTTTAAACTCTTGGTAAAATTCCATTGGGAGGCTCTCTGGTCCTGGACTCTTGTTTTTTTGGGTATTTTTGATTACTAATTCAATTTCTTTGCTGGTTATGGTTCTGTTCAGGTTTTCTACTTCTTCCTGTTTCAGTTTTGGTAGTTTATATATTTCTAGGAATGCATCCATCTCTTACAGACTGCCTAATTTGTTGGCATATAATTGCTCATAATATTCTCTTATAATTGTATTTCTTCAGTGTTGGTTGTGATTGCTCCTCTTTCTTTTATGATTTGATTTATTTGGACTCTTTCTCTTTCCCTTTTTGGTAAATCTGGCTAGGGGTTTATTCATCATTAATCCTTTCAAAGAAACAGCTCCTAGTTTAGTTGATCTGTTTCACTGTTTTGTTTTGTTTTTTTAATTCTAGGTCATTGACTTTTGCTCTAATCTTTATTATTTCTCTTCTCCTGCTGGATTTAGGCTTTATTTACTGTTCTTTTTCCAGCTCCTTTAGGTGTAAGCTTATGCTGTGTATTTGAGACTTTTCTTGTTTCTTGAGGAAGGCCTATATAGCCATACTTCCCTCTTAGGACTGCCTTTGGTCCATCCCAAAGGTTCTGAACTGTTGTGTTTTCATTTTCATTTGCTTCCATATGTTTTTTAAAAATTTCTTTAATTTTTTGGTTGACCCATTCATTTTTTAAAAATTTTAAAAAAGATCTTATTTATTTATTTGACACAGAGAGAGAGAGAGAGCAAGAGAAAGAACATAAGCAAGGGGAGGGAGAGAGAGAGAAACAGGCTCCTCACTGAGTAGGGAGACCAATGGGTGACTTGATCCCAGGACCTTGGGATCATTACCTAGCCAAAGACAGATGCTTAATTGACTGAGCCAAACCAGGGTCCCTGGATCTTGTTTTTTTTTTTTTTTTTTTTTAAGATTTTATTTATTTATTTGACAGAGAGATAGATCACAAGTAGGCAGAAAGGCAGTCAGAGAGAGAGGAGGAAGCAGGCTCTCCGCTGAGCAGAGAGCCCGATGCGGGCCTCAATCCCAGGACTCTGGGATCATGACCTGAGCCGAAGGCAGAGGCTTTAACCCACTGAGCCACCCAGGTGCCCTGGATCTTGTTTTTTAAATCCATTCTGACACCCTGTGTCTTTTGATTGGAGCATTTAGTCCATTTACATTCAGAGTAATCACTGAGAGATATGAATTCAGTGCCGCTGTACTACCTGTAAAGTCAATGCTCCTGTAGATTGTCTCTATTCCTTTCTGGTCTTTGTTACTTTTGTACTTTCTGCTCAAAGGTTCTCCTTTAGTATTTCTTGCAGGGCTGGTTTAGTGTTCACAGATCCCTTTAGTTTTTGTTTGTCCTGGAAACTCTTTCTCTCTCCCTTTCCGAATGACAGCCTTACTGGATAAACTATTCTCAGCTGCATATTTTTCCCACTTAGCACATTGAATATATCATGTCTGTCTTTTCTGGCCCGCCATGTCTCTGTGAACAGGTCTGCTACTCACATGTGTCTACCCTTGTAGGTTAAGGACCTCTTGTCTGAAGCTGCTTTCAGGATTTTGTCTTCATTTTTGAAATTTGCAAGCTTCACTATTATATGCTGAGGTGTTGACCTATTTTAATTGATTTTGAGGGGGGCTCTCTGTGTCTCCTGAATTTGAAATGCCTGTTTCCTTCCTCAGAATAGGAAAGTTCTCAGCTATAGTTTGTTCAAATAAACCTTCTGCCCCTCTCTCTTGCTCCACATCTTCTGGGACCCCTATTATCTGGATATTATTTTGCTTCCTGGAATTGCTGAATTCTCTAAGTTTTCCTTCATGATCCAGTAGTTTTCTTTCTCTCTTCTTTTCAGTTTCCTTATTTTCCATCATTTTATCTTCTATATAACTGACTCACTCTTCTGCCTCATTCATTCTCATTTTTACAGCCTCCATTTACGACTGCATCTTGGTAATTCTATAGTGTCTTCTATGCTTTTTTCAAGCCCAGCTAGTATTTTTATAATCATTTTATTTTTTATTTTTTTTAAAGATTTCATTTATTTATTTCACAGAGAGAGATCACAAGTAGGCAGAGAGGCAGGCAGAGAGAGAGAGAGACAGAGAGAGAGGAGGAAGCAGGCTCTCCGCCGAGCAGAGAGCCTGATGCAGGACTCGATCCCAGGACCCTGAGATCATGACCCGAGCCGAAGGCAGCGGCTTAACCCACTGAGCCACCCAGGCGCCCCTATAATCATTTTAAATTATAGTTCAGACATCTTACTTATATCTCTATTGATTAAATCCCTGGCAATGAGTAATACCTCCTGTTCTTTCTTTTGGGGTGAATTTCTCCATCCCATCATTTTATCCAGAAAAAAAAAAAGAATAGAAAAAAAACAACAATAGAAAACAAAACAAAACAGAACAAAAACAAAAACAAAACAAGAAAAAAAAAAAACTCAAACAAGAAAAACAAAACAAAATAAAAAACTAGATCCTGGGTGTGTTTTGGTCTGCTTATTTTAAGAAAGTAGATCCCAGATAGGAAAGAAGGAAAAACTTATATATATAAACAAAATAAAATACAGATATTTATATAAATACAAAATAAAATACAATGCAACACAAAATAAATATATATATAATGTACATATTTAAAAATTTTAAATTTAAAAAGAATTGAAAAAAATAAAATAAGTGAAAAAAAATACTGAAAGACTAAAGTATTAAAAAAATCAAAACAACAAATACTATATATATAAAGCTGAAGGTCTGCAGCCATCTATGATCAGTAAACTTGATGTGAGCCAGTTGTTCAAGCTGCTCTTTTGGGAGAGGGGACACTAATTCTCAGATGTACTTGCCCTAGTGGAAATTTGCCTTCAGTGCAAAGGGAGTCAAGCCTTGGTGTAAGCGGCTCGGGATTCTACTATGTGGTGCTGTTTTGCTCCCTGAAGGCTTTCAGCACCAACGGGAGGGATGAAAATGGAGGCTGATCTCTAGCCCCAGAGCTGAAAGTTCATGCTCTCTTCACCAACTCTTTGGTGAGCCCTCACAGAAAAGCAGTCAATCACTCTTGTCTCTCAGGTTTTCCTCAGAATTCTGTGCTCACCTGGCCTGTGCCTGAGTGTTTTCATCTCAAGCACATGGGTAAGTTTCAAAACTCCATTTTTTTTAAGACTTATTTACTTATTTGAGAGAGAGCATGAGCAAACAAAGGGAGAAGGAGAAGACTCCCCACTGAGCTGGGAGCCCTAGGCAGAGCTCGATCCCAGGACCCTGAGATCCTGACCTGAACTGAAGGCAGACGCTTAACTGACTGAGCCACCCAGGCACCCCTCAAAACTCCAGATTTTATGGACACCTGTAGCATGGACCAGTGTTCTTTCTCCCAGGGGAGGGCGGGGGTCCTCCCCTTCCTTCTCCCTTTTGCTGGATGGTCCCCTGCCAGGAAAGCGGTCCCATGATTGCACAGCAATTCACAGTTTACAGCAACAAAGAGCAGAAAGCCGGCACCTAGACTCGCTGTTTCTAGCCGTTTTCACCACTCTTGTGCCTGGGAACTCTGCCACACTCAGATACCCCCTCTCTTCTTGTGATCCCAGGGATCCTGACACCATGCTATGGACCCTGGGATTCCACCCCACTTTGCCACCTGAGCACTTTTAAACAAGGGATGTACCCCACTGTAGCAGACTTCTGAAAAGTCCGATTTTGCACTCCGCTGCTTATAATACTTTGTGGTATCTTCCTTAAGCAGGCTCCCTTCCTTCCACCGTATTCTGACACATCACCCTGGATTCAAGTCTCAGCATCTCCTACCTCCCCAAAAGTGGTCACTTTTCTACTTGCAGAGTTAAGCATTTCTTGTCTCTGATCTTTGACTGATTTCTTAGGTACTCAGAATGATCTGAAACTATCTAGCTGTATTCATGCAACCAAATTTAAGGTCCATTTTAAGCCACCCCAACTCCTCAACTTCGCTATAAAGGATCAAGCATAACATGATTCCTTAGCTGACTATTGTGCCCTTCTTCCTCACTCTTATTCTCTAAAGCCTGCTTCAAGGCTAGAAGACATAGACCATAGGGCCCAGGGCAGCAGAGAAATAACAGCTCACACTTACTGAGTGCTTACTATGTTCTGGGCCCAGTTAGAATTGTTTAATGCTCATTAATCTTCATAAACTCTCTATGAGATAAATGCTCTTATTATCCCAAACTACAAATGAGGCAAATGAAGCTCAAAGAAGTTAAACCACCCGTCCAGGGTAGGGGCTCCTGGGTGGCTCAGTCAGTTAAGCGTCTGCCCTTAGTTCAGGTCATGATCCCAGAGTTCTGGGATCAAGCCCTGTACTGGGCTCCTTGCTCAGAGAGAGCCTGCTCCTCCATCTCCTCCCTGTTTATGCTGTCTCTCGTTATTTCTGTCACTATCTGCTCTCTCTCTCTCTCTCAAATAAAATCTTAAAAAAAAAAAATAAGTAATCTGTCCAGGGTCCTATAGCTAGTAAATGGTAGGAGCAGATTTTAACCCATTCAGTCTGGTTCCAGGATGTATGTCCTTCCTTACTGCTATCCTTCACTGTGTATGTCAAGAGGGAAAGCACAGGGCTTCATATCATTTCCCTAAGCCATCCACGTGTGTCCAGGAGACTATACCGGAGTCTAGAAAAAGGATACTCTCAGAAGAGCAGGGAACCACCACACATTGTAGCCCCTACACTCAGAGGAATAGGTAGACCCAGAGAAGTCTGGACAAGAGGCTTGAGGTTTTCATGCTCCTTGTTGTCCTGAACAGGGAGCCTGTGTCAGTGCCCTGGTTCTGACAGAGCTGGTTATGTTCTGCAGGAACAGGGCCTGTCATGAGGAGGTGAGGTCAGAACGTATAGATATGCCATGTCAAAAAAGAAATGCAAATGGAAAACAAGCCCCTGGGTTCCACATACACAATGGTTTCTAGCCAAACCACACAGCCACAAAGACTAGTTCTCAACTCCCTCAGGAGAGTAATCTGCCTTCCTTTCTCAGCAGTTTCCTGCTTGAAAACTGTCTCCCACCCTGCTGCTCCCTCCAGCCAACCTCCTGCCAGTCCAGCACACCAGTCTGTGCACACTCCAGGCCTGGTGACGAGGCAATGCTAAAGAAATCTGCACAGAATGAACATGCTTTCTGACAGCCAATCCCGATCTGCAGGGACCCTGACTTGGGGCCCTGATGCGCATGGTTAGAAACAAGGTCCCAGTCTTTTCCTTCCCCATAACATATGGGGCAACAGCTTTCTAACATCTCCCTCTAGACACCTCTCCAGGGAGTGGAGAAATAGAGGCCCTGCAAATATGAGCCCCAAACTCACAGTCCTCTGCTGCCTGCCTCTACTCCAACAGGCCAGCAGCCTTGTGCTTGTAGCCTCCTCCTCCTGAGTGCCTTTCTGTTCTTCTTATTGCCTCTGGTGAGAACGCTCCACCCCTTAGCCCCAGTCTTCCCGCAGGGCAGCCATCTTCAGGATCCTTACCTTGGGGAATCTTTCTTTGTATACATGATTCATCATTATAATTTCACTGTCAAAGGAAACTGGGGACCGTCCAGGACTAAATAAGAAAGAAACAATTGTGTTATTTTAGTGCCACGGAACTCTCAAGAAGAAAGATGACCATTCCCAGAGTCCCTGCCCTCCCACTGACTGCAGCACCCACACACTCCCACCTTAAGAGTGCTGGGTTCTAGAGCCTTCTTTTTTCCTGAAGCTCTCAGCACACCTTGTTTAGCTCAAATGGTGCCATCTGAAAATAGGCTACCTTCCTATAAGAAGCCTGGCTTTCCACAAAGACCTCTGCCAGGGCCTGAAAAGGCCTAGAAAGGAGGAAAACACTCCTGAGTCTACTTGTGGCTTTCCTAGGATGACCTCCCCCAGAACAGGACTTTCTGGGTCTTCTTTGCTTTGGCCAGTGGTGTTCTGAGTATATCCCAGCATGTTCGAGGAATCGAATCAAATCAAACCACCACCAGAAAAACCAAAGGAAGACTGTGTATATATGTATCCTTTCCAAACAAACGAGCTGCAGCCAATGAGACCAACTTGGGCTCTGATCTGGGAGATAAATGAGGCCAATCCAGCCTGCAATGAGTTATTAGCCTGGGTCATCTAAATCTTCCTCTTTGGCCCATGTGCAGTTATATCTTCTTAAAGGATTTCAAAGTTCGAGCCATACAAATGAATGGATATTTGAGTCCTGCCACCAGTTTGGTGCCCCTGACACATGACCCGGGCTGAGCAAGGTTCAGAATTGTTCTCTGCTTTTCCTCCTTGGAGTGGGCCATGGTCTGCTTGCTGTATCCATACACATTACCAAGTATTTTAAGAGTAATATAGCAGGGATTTCCCCGATATACTATATCCCTCTCAGTCTCAAATGGGCTAACAATGAACTGTTTACCCTGTGGACTGCAGAAAGCACCAAGATTCAGGTGTTCCTCTGAGTGAGACAAAGAAAGGCACTGGGATCCACACTACACAAAAACTCACTTGTGTTTTTGATCCTTTGCACAGCAGTCCCCGTGATCATCTTCATCAGTCTCTGAACTTGAACCAGTCTTTGTGGTCTGGCTCAGCTTACTCCCTGATACTCAGAGTAGCAACATAACCTGAGGGGATTCTTTGTGGAAGGCCCTGTTCCTTTGGGCTCCCACTGCGAACATATTAGCCAATTAATTATTTTCCAGGGATTCTGGAAAGCTGAACTCAGTCATTAAAGCCACGCCCATTTTAATTTTCACTTAACCTGGAATTTTGGCATTATTTTACCAGCTAATGTCAAAGAAAAGAGCTAATCAATCGAAGGAATTCACAGATAAATCAGCTGCTAAGCTTTGTTTGGTTTGATGAGCCCAGGTGATTCAGGGAAATGAGTGAAATTCCGATGGGCATTTCATTCTGCTTCTGAAGCAGGCTTCACCTCCCAAGTCAGCCACAAGGGTGAACTTCAGCAGCCCCTTTCTTTGCTGCTTAGTTCCTGTGCCCTGGGCCTGTGGGTTCCACAGCCAGGTACTATCAAAATGGACGATACTATCACTCTCCTTTTACTACATGGAGCTTAAGTATATTTCCACTGCTAACTACACTCTAGGAGAAAAGCAGGGACCTCTTGGCAGCGTCATCAGGCAACCTGAGCACCACTGGCCTTGGCTCATTTGAGCAGAGCCCCGGGTTGGCAACCTACGGCCCACAGACCAAACCTGGCCCGCTGCCTGTCTTCGTTAATAAAGTTTACAGAAAGGCTGTGGATGCTTTCACGCTACAACAGCAGAGTTAAGTAGTTGCCCCAGAGACTGTGTGGCGTCCAAAGCCTAAATTCTTTACTCTCTTGTCCTTTATAAATGTTTGCCTATTCCTTTGCTGTGCTCATAAGCTGGGCTCCACAGGCCCTAAGGCAGCGGACAGAGAGTAGCCCTCACCTGAGGCTGCGAGAGCGGGGCCGCATGGCTGGGGACTGCCGTCCCTCCTCATCTGGAACACTCTCTGTGCTGAAATGCTTCGTCAAAAAGTGCAGCTCATCAGCTGTGGGCTGGAAGGGCAACTGGTGGAGTTTCTCCTGTGAGGAACATGATGACTAGAGAGAAAAGCAACAAGCAGCATTACAGACATGTCTAAGGGCAGTCCAGGCACAGA
This sequence comes from Lutra lutra, assembly GCF_902655055.1. Lineage (NCBI taxonomy): Eukaryota > Metazoa > Chordata > Mammalia > Carnivora > Mustelidae > Lutra > Lutra lutra. The sequence goes on from NC_062281.1 coordinate 161,479,596, forward strand.
GAGGACTTGCTAGTCAATGTAAACCCACGGGGAACCCAAAGCAGCCCTTGTCCTTTTAGCATCCATTGTGCATGATTCCCCTCTCTACTCCTTCCGAGCCTTCAGTCCTGAGGAAGCCAAGATACTAGGAGCCTTCACGAGTCTGGCAGGCAGTTGGACCCAGGCATTCACAAGGTGTGGGAGCTCTATAACCACCTAGGGAACCTCTCTGGGAGGCAAAAGGCTGATTCTTCTGCATGGATGCTCTGCCCTCAGTGAAGCTTTTGGCTAGCTGGAATGGAAGTGATTAATAAATCATGCTTCCTGGCCGGGGAATTGTCCCAAGTATATCCAGCCTACAAATGAATTCCTGTAAGTTTTCCCTTCCACAATGTTGGGAGAACTCAGTAATGTTTCCTTTCGGCTGTTACCCAAAGGACAACTGGCATGGCTGAGGCTAGGCAGGCTGTGGCCAGACTCTAAGGACACAAGTAGGCAAGAAAATCTGGCAGGGAAGAAAATTACTTTTAGATCTGGAACCCAAAGGTTAGACCTGACCTGAAAATGACGAAGAATTCCAGACATGGCCCAATGACTGAGATTTGCAGACAATGAGCCCACTGCCAACCACAAGAGACCACGTGAGGGAGCAAGTCATGCTCCTGTAAGTATCCCACAGATGCAGCGGCCATGGGACAGCCCGGTACAGCACCAGAATCAGCGAAGGGCCCCTTTCCTGACAAGACTGGCTAAGAGAGCAGGCATGTCTAACCTCATTAGCTCAGCTTCTGTTCATCAAAGATGATGAAGAATCTGGGGCTCAAATATTCAAAGCCATTCAGAGTCAAAGCTGCAGCACCACACAAAGAAAACTCTCTTGCCACAAGTAAGTCTCAATACCAAGTGAGAAATCAAAATTTGGCGGGGGGGTGGTGCAAACAGCACAGGCTTCTGTCATGGAATATTATAACACGTGAGGCTGTGAACAGTTCAGGGTAGGTCTCCACAGGGCTCTGTCTTGGCCACATTTTGGGAAATGATGTGCACAGAAGCTGTAAAAAGTATCTTCACTCAACTGCCACGGACAGGAAGTAAAATTGGTATTTTAAAGTATCAAAATAAAATAAGCAGCTGCTATGGGTTCAGTCTATTAAAATTTACTGAACAAGTATATGATTGATATATATATACACATTCATGTATATATATACATATATATGTATATATATACATACCTGAATATATATATATCTTGCCTTAGGTCTAAAAAGGTCACCTGTCTGGGTAAAGGATTATAGGGAAAGTTAGATATGAAGCCTAACTGCTGCTAAAAGACCAATGAGATCTTTGGATTAATTTATGAGTTATATGTAAGTCAAGGGAGGAAATGATACTTCTTCTATCTGCTTGGGAGTCACAAATGTCAACAAGCTGCCCTGGGAAGACCTGAAGAATGGTGGAGGACGTGGGGAACAGGCCACCCAGCCGGCTGCCTGACTCAGCCTGCAAAGCCTACAGTACTTACTATCTGACTCTTTACAGAATGACTTTGCCAACCTTGTCATCCTGGCTTCAATTAAAACTTGCTCAATGAGGAAGACTCAGATTATGGTCAATTGTGCATAGCAGCAATTAGGATATCTGTTGTGTTTTAGGCTAAAACCTCCTCTAAAAAAACATAATGAGAAGTTTTAGAGACAGGCCCAGCTTTTTTGCTGATACACATCAAACCAAATACCAAATAACAATCATCCTTCCCTTCTTTTTTAAAAGGAAAAGGTGAAAGAGGAGAAAGAGGGTCCACCAGGCCTTGGGGACATGGGAGGGGTTATCTGCTCTTGGTTGCAGTTCTAGAAGCAAGCTGAGGGAAGCGGGGGAACCATGGTTAGGGTCCTCCATGTCTGGCAAAGCAAAAGTCCATCCTCAAGCCCCCCTCTGACTCCACTTGGAAAAATTATGCCCAGAGAGCATGCTGGTTAGTCCTTCCCAAAGGTGTTTAATGTTTATATCTGGCTATGGCTGTTAAGGGCCACCACTGCCCCACTCAGCCTCATCTCCAAACAATCTCTCTGAGTTTAAACTGACTTTGGAAGAAAAACTGAGAACCACTTTGCAACCCTGTAGGGATAGGCAGCGGTAACCTGTCAGGAGGTAGTTCCTCGGGGTAAGATCCAACTACTTACTGAGACAGTAGAGCTAGGAGTGTTGGTTCCATAGCCTGAAGAAGGCAAAGAGGCCAAAGACCAGCGCCGTCCATCAGTCCTATGTAAAATTAAGAATATTAGGCAGTTTATACAGGACCCCACCCTGAGCCCTGGACCTGCCTATCTTTCCATCAGCACTGTTTTGGGCAGTTGGTTCACTGATAGACTCTTCCTTGTCTCTATAGACAGTACTGCTTGGTCTAGTACAGGCTTTCACGTCTTTCTCCTCCATGAGGCCTATGGTGGTATGTTTTCCACTGCAAAGACAAACATATCTAACTAAAAAGGAGTCTGTGACTTTGAAAAAGAACATCTGTTATACAATACTGTGGTTCTGAAATAAAAATCTTCATAATCTCAATGCAGTCATATTTATTTATTTATTTATTTATTTATGTATGTATGTATGTACCGTGTTCACTTTTAGAGAAGCCACGACAGAGGATTCCAGCTAAAGGCACCATCACAAGGACAGAACAGCCACTGAAATGCAGCTATTCCTTTTTTTTTGAAGGCCCTTTGTCTTTGTCTTTCCCAGGTCACTGCACTGATGAGGAAGACGTGGCCCACCATCTGCGTCTGGTATGAATCAATCATTGGCAAACAGTCCCAGGTTACTTAAGATCCACCAGAAAGCAGAAAACCAGTCTTTGAAAATGTTTGTGAAGACTGGCAGTAACCTCATGAAGAAAGAGCAGCGTCAGTATCTAAGATTTTGGAGCTAGGTTTCCTGTTGCTCTTGCGAGGACTCACCCCAAAGTTCTTATCACAGAGGACGAGCCATTTGCTTTGTTGTGGAGGAGAAAGATCAAGCAGGTACCTGGTGTGAAGCTTTTATTACATGGACAAGTCATTCTTTCCTGGACTATGGTATGTGCTGTCACACAAGTGTTTTTTCTTGTGAAGCTCAGGGGCATAGCCTGCTCTAGTTGAAGCTGGGGAAAACATCCTTGCTGCTACCATAGAACTTTAGAACATTAGCAATGGAGGACCTTTAGAATTTAAATACCCTCAATCTTCAGAGAAAACACACGACCCAGGGATTTAGTCCAGGCTTCACAGTTAAGGGGGGTGGAGAGAGGCAGGGAAAGGAAAGAGAAAAAGGAGGACTCCATCTTGCCAGGGCTTCCCCTTTCAAAACACTCCTCCGCACACCCACCAATACTGAGCAGCTTTTCCTACTAGAATCTGCAAGGGGACAGCCCAGGGTTCCATGCTACATGCACCTGATTCAAACTTCATGCCACCCAGGCAGCTAGCTCTGCTGGAACCTAGTCTCTGAGGCAAAAAATGTCCCGGAGGCTGTTCAAACATGATGTTCTCCCTGACCTCTTTTGTTGGGTCCTGGGAGTTCTATATGAGAAAGCAAGTCAATTCCAGGAAAACAGAGCTTGGCAAAGACAGCACTAGTCTAACTCAGGGAGGAAGTTCCCAAACAGTTGTCACATAGACCTTTTCACAAGTCATCTTTCCGTCTTTAAAAAGAAATGGGAATCAGCTGCAGGGCAGCCATTTTTCTGTAATCTGAAAAGCAAGGGCTACCGTAGTCAGAAAGAAATGCCTCTACAGGATGCCTCCATTTCCTCCGCCTGGTCATCTCACTGGGTGCCTGAGGAAATTTGTGGGAATGAGGGAGACTTGTCTCCAGGCTCGGAAACTTGGAACTATCAGCATTTCCTGCCTCTAAGTATACGAGCTCTGAGCCTTGGTTCCAGCAGGGGTTCCCTTAGGGCCTCTTCGCTAGATATGAAAGGCCAAATGTTCATACCCACAGTCAGAGAAGACTCGGCACAACCAGTTCTCACCAAGCACAACATCACAAACCATATTATCTGGCCATGCATAGCAGTTTCCCAGCCCCTCTCCCCATCATGTCCACTATTACCTGTCTGCTCTGTGGCCATGGCTGTAGTGAAAAGACATATATTATAGTGAGAATCAAATGGAACCAGAAAGACTGATCTGTTTGACCCCTGGCATTTGGTCATGTTTGGCAGGGGCAAACTTTCTGCTTAGGAATGTGTATATGTTTGAGGTGAAATGCAGGACTGATGGAGCTATCCTTAGCAATTCCTTAAATGTTTTGCTTTGTGTGATATTCCAAACCCATGTGATCCTGTAAGGTTCAAACCTGACCTGAGTAACCTAGCAAACACAATTCCTGAGTACTCTGGCAGGGCTGAAGTCCTCTTCCCCACCCCTACCAATACCTAGCTGCTTTTCCTACTATGTCCTGTTAAGAGGACAGCCCAGAGTTCATGTTCCACACATATGACTCAAACTTCATGCCACACAGCACAGGCCTGTTTGGATCGTAATACCAGGCCCTGAAACCCCCTAGCTGATCTTATTCCTAAAGCCCTGATAATGAGGCAGACACAAGGGCACAAATGGAACATGCTATTCCATCTGCCTACAATGGCCTACACTTGTGTCCTTCCCTTTCAACATGGCAGGCTCACTCTTATCCTTCAGGTCTTAGCTTAAAAGTCAACCCCCTGGGGCACCTGGGTGGCTCAGTGGGTTAAGCCGCTGCCTTCGGCTCAGGTCATGATCTCAGAGTCCTGGGATCGAGCCCCGCATCGGGCTCTCTGCTCGGCAGGGAGCCTGCTTCCTCCTCTCTCTCTGCCTGCCTCTCTGCCTACTTGTGATCTCTCTGTCAAATAAATAAATAAAATCTTAAAAAAAAAAAAAAAAAAAGTCAACCCCCTTCAGGGAGGCCTTACATGACCGCCTTGTAAAGATCCTCCAGCCCCATTCCCTTCCTACACTCTCATGCAGTAGCACGTTCTTTCACTTCATGGTGCTTATCACAGTTTACAACTATAAGTGCTTGCCTGTTCATTATTCTTCCCCATCACTCATTTAAACAAAATGCAATGATTAAGTGCTTGTTATACACCAAGAGACACAGCTTTCAAATACTAAGGAATCTCTATTAAAGGCACTTTTATTCTGGTTGAGGACTAAGAGTAAAACCTTGGGTCTCCCTGGGATGAGAGGCCATTTTCTCACTGATCATGCCAGGATACCTCAGGAAACCAGGGACTTGTGCTTAGGTTTATAAAAATAAATCCAATTCGTGTAAGTACTTTCCCATTCAAACATCTAAAGGCAAATACCTAGGGCCTCTGGAAAGCAAAATTTGAACAAGATGAGGAAAGTAGGAAAGGAATGTTGATGGCTAACAGCCCAAGGCAGCGCCTTAAAGGAGGAAGCTAACATTTAACTGACATTCACGCAAATGCCACACACACATTAGTCACAGGGTTTTCTATCAACTTACCTACGGGCAGGAACAAAGGAAAAGTGAGCAGGTGCATTTGGAGAGAAATTCCGGGGGCTATCCAAAGGACTGTTACCTGTGGGTGGGGAAAGGAAAAGAAACCCTCTGTGAAGTCTGTTTCTGAGGAGGACTGAGGCGACCTTTAGGGAAGTATTCTCACCGAGCACTGGCAATTAGCACTCAGGTGGTTATGTTTTTAGGCCCCCCCATCAGTTTAACACTTCTCTTAGTAAAAGTTTGATAGCCCATAGGTTTCTCTCTTGTTCCCAAGTTGCCTGTAACCATCTATGTCTCTCAGACATCCATTCTAGTTACAGCAGCAACTTGTCAATTTCCTGCCTTCCTAGGAACTCCTCAGGCTCCAATCTGCCTAGTCAAGTTAACACAACTTTCCAAAGGCTTGAAGAATTCATTTGGTGCAGATGCTTAAACATTTTTTGAAAGGGAACAGGACTCCTTCCTGATCTAAAAGTCTTTTGGACATATATCTCTGCACACTGCATCCAAGGCTAACCCAGAAATATGCATGCTTAAGAGAAACTCAAGTTCTCCGGTAGGGACTTAGGATAGCAGCATTCCTTAAGAGACCAAACACAAGTCCCCCCAAGTCTGCAAACATGCCCAACCTCCTCATGGTATAGGAATTACCTTCATTCCCTTATTCGTTTTCACATGTTCCCTGTAAATTGCTAATGTACAGTACAGAAGGTTCGAATAAAACTTTGCTTACCTTTGCACTAGTCACAATAGTTCTTGAACCTAAGACTGCCATACTTCTCTGGCCTAACTTCCAGCTGGGGGTTAGTATTCAAAAGCTCCTAGCTGGCAGAAGCTGTCAATGTGTCTCTATACAAGGGGCCATGTCAAAGTAAGCCCCATACTACATGATGTGCTGACCTCTCTGCCAATCTCTGTCCACCTCCCCACTTCGTACTCATTTTCCCACACAGCACCTCTGTATCAGTTATATAAAGGCATTCTGAGGGCACCTGGTTGGCTCAGGCAGTGGAATGTGCAACTCTTAATCTCAGGGTTGTGGGTACAGCCCCAGGCTGGGCATATAGATTACTTAAAAATAAAATCTTTTAAAAATAAAAATAAATAAATAAAGACACTCTCTATGGGAAAACTAATTAGGAGGAGGCATTTTCAGCTTCCACTTATCCCCTTGACCGGGAGCCTCAGTGAGGTCACAGCCTTATGTACTAGGTCTGCTCTCAACCTTGCCCCAACTCTGGGTTTCCCAAGCTCTGTGTCTAGGATTATCTCTTATGATCTATTCTTACCTCCTGGCTAGCACAGGCTGTCAGGGTGTGAGAGAAATGATCCGCAGTAGTTGTTTCCTTAGCCAGGCCTTAATAAGTATCAGGTCTCCTCAGAATTATCAAATCCTTAAAAAAAAATTCTATTCTTTTAAAGTAATGTCACTCCAAAAATAACAAATATCTTCAGCTTGATCCTTGAGTGTAAAGCTAGATGCCCTTTTTTGGTTCCCCAAAATCCTCAGCTAAAGCCTCAAAGAAATCCCTAAACATGGGTATCCTACGAACAATGACTGCCCTTCCAAGGACCAGGTGCGGTGCTGGTTATGGGACAGAACATAAAGAATCTTTCAGGTGCTAACAGTAATGCTAGGGATTCAAAAAACATACACATGTCAAAAATAACTAACACCAAGAGGAAAAAAGTCCCTGCAAATCATCACCATCATCATCATCATCATTACCACCACCACCACCATCATCATCAGAGCATCACTAAGCTATGAGATGACTTCAAGCAGCCTAATAATCCTTAAAGGAGGAGATAGTAAGGGATACAGAAAACATAGTTGAAGAAGTGATATGTAAGAATCTCCAAGAACCCTCAGCATGAGAAAGATGAAGAAAACTACACCAAAACACATTATAATCAAATTGTTCAAAACACATGATAAAAATAAAAATCTTAAAAACATTTGAGTGGTAGGTGAGAAAGACATATACAGAGGAACAAAGATAAGGATTCTAGCAGATTTTTAATTAAAAACAATGTAAGAGTATCTTCAGTAACAGAGCAATATCTTCAAATTATGAAAAGAAAAACCCTACCAACCCAGATTCTATACCCAGCTACTGTGTAATAAAGAATTTGATGGCTTTTGTCTCAGTTCCTGGGAATGAGCCTCGTAATGTTGGAACTTCCCAAGTGACAGAAGTGTCTTTGATATTCATGGTAGGGCCTGATACTTTATGCAAATGAGATGACTCAGGATGGTGGCTGGTCAATCTAGAAAACCAACCATGTGGTTAGAGGGTCAGTGCTCTAAGCCATTTGATAACAGTTTGACCTCCAGGGAATGGAAGGGCATGCTAAAGGCTGAGTTTAATCACATATGCAATGAGTCCATCAATCATACCTACATAATGAACATTCTGGATACCAAAACTTCAGTGAACTTCCTGGCTATTACTCTGCATATTGCTACAATTAATATGCTGGGAGAAGGGCAGATCCAGATATCATGGGGAGAACACACCAAAAACTTCACATGTGCGGCCATCCCAGACTATAATTTGAGTCTCTTTTATGGGCTGGTTCTGATTTATATTCTTTTTGCTATAATAAAACTCTATTTGTAAGTATAACACTTTCCTGAGTTCTAGGAGTCATTCTACTAAAATACTAAACCTGAAGAGGTAGTGGGAACCTTTGAATTTATATCCAGTTGGTCAGAATTATGGGTGGCCTTGGAACCCCAAGCTTGCAGTTGGGTGTCTCAAGTAATGACAATTTTGTGGAGGACTATGTCCAAAACCAAATCCAGAGTATGGCTTAATTCTGGGTAATTAGTGTTAAAAGTCATTGCACCAGTAAAAATATTTTTTAAAACCAAGGTGAAATAAATATCTTTTCAGATTAAAAAAAAAAAATCCTCAAGAACAGCAGACTGCACTGTAACTTAAAAAAAAAAGTCCTTTAGGCAGAAAAAGATACCAAGTTAAAATATGGATCGACACAAAAGAATGAAGAGAAGTAGAAAAGTTAACTATGTGGGAAAACAAAGATTTTTTTGTTATTTAAATCTCTTTAAGAATAACAAATATTTAAACAAAAATAATAATAAAGTGGTGTGGTATTTACAACATTTGAGAATAAAAAGTTTGAAAGCAGCATCAGGTTATAAGAGGGAAAATGGGATGGTGTTAATCTTATACTATCTGTGAAGAGGTATAATATGATATATATTGCACATGTCAATGCAACTACCAAGTAACAGTTATAGCTCATAAGCCAGTAAAAGATATAAAGTGGAATAAAAACCATTCGACCCCAAATAAAGCAGAAAAAGAGCAAAAAGAAGAAAAAACAGATGGAACAATGATAACACAAGTAGGAAGATGACAGTTTTAAGCCAAACCGTATCACCAACAGTAAATATAAATCATCTAAAAGCCCCAAATAAAAGGCAGAGATTGTCAGATTGGATTAAAAAGACCCTATTAAGGAAACTGAAGCTATATTGTAACTCCTGAAAAAAGAAAACATCAGTTTCATGTGTCATACTGATAAATTCTATCAAGCATTTAAAGAAAAACTGGTACCTCTGCAATTTCTTCCAACAGAAGGGGAAAGAACACTTCCTAAACTCATTGTACAAGGCCAGTATTACCCTAATACAGATACCAGAAAAGAACATTAGAAGGAAAAACTACAGACCAGTATCTCTTATGGATATAGTTGTAAAATTCTCAACAAGACATTAGAAATATAAAATTTTACAATGCATAAAAAACTACATAACACAATCAAGTGCAATTTACTCCAGGTATGCAGGATTGATCAGACATCTGAAAATCAATCAATATAATCCACAACCACAACAGACTAAAGAGAAAAAAACCACGTAATTGCATGAATTGATTCTGAAAAGGTATTTGACAAAATCTAAAACCCATTCCTGATAAAACTCTCATCAAACTAGGAATAGAGAGGAACTTCCTCAACTTGACCAAGAACATCTACAGAAGACATACTGCTAACATCAGACTTAATGGTGAGAAAGAGGATGCTTTCCCCTCAGGACTGGGAACAAGGCAAAAATGTCCCCTCTCACCAGTCTCAACTCATACTGAACGCTGTAGTCAGTGCAATAAGATTTTTTAGAAATTTATTTATTTGAGAGAGAGAACGTGCACTCACGAGTGCGGGGGAGGGGCGGAGGGAGAGGGAATCCGAAGCAAATTCCAAAATGAGCACGGAGCCCCACCTGGGACTCCATCTAACAACAACTGAGATTATGACCTGAGCCAAAACTAAGGGTCAGATGCTTAACAGATTGAGCCACCCATGTGCCCTGCAATAAGAAAGAAAGTAAAGGTAAATACATTGGGAAAGAACAAATAAAACTATCTCTGTTTGTGGATGATAGGATTGTCTACATAAAGATTAAAAAATTAAATGGAGAATCAAAGAAGAAGAAATGAAGAACTGAATCAAAGAACTGAAGAAGAAAAAGAAAAAGAAGAAAGCAAAAAAATCACTGCTGGAACTAATAAGCAAATACAGCAAAGTCACAGGATACAAGGCTAATATACAAGTCAATTGCTTTGCTTTATATCAGCAATGAACAACTGGTACTTGAAATTAGAAACTATACACAAGGGGCGCCTTGGTGACACAGTTGGTTAAGCGTCTGATTTTGGCTCAGTTCATGACCTCAGGGTCCTGGGATCCAGCCCCATGTCAGGCCTCCTGCTCAGCAGGGAGTCTGCTTCTTCCTCTGCCCCTCGCTCCGCTCGTGCTCTTTCTTTCTCTCTCTCTCTCTCAAAAACAAAAACAAAAACAAAAAACCATCTTTTAAAAAAATGCACAAGACAATTAACTTTAACATAAAAATGAAATATGTATAAATCTAACAAAATATATACACTATATTCTGCAAACTATAATAATGAAAGAAATCAAAGACCTAAATAAATGAAGTACTGCATGTTCATGAATTGGAAGATTCAATATTGCTAAGATGTCAATTATTCCCAACTTGATCTACAGATTCAATGCAATTTCAATCAGAATCTCAGCAAGCTCGTCTCTGGTGTTTATATGGAAAGGTAAAATAACCAGAAAAGTAACACAATACTGAAGAACAAAGTTGGAGGACTGACGTTATGTGACTTTAAAACTCATTATAAAACTCAACATCACTAGTCATCAGAGAAATGCAAATCAAAACCACAATGAGATATCACCTCACACCAGTCAGAATGGCTAAAATTAACAACACAAGAAACAACAGGTGTTGGCAAGGATGTGGAGGAAAAAAACCAAACCGTCATGCACTGTTGGGAATGCAAACTGGTACAGCCACTGGAAAAGAGTATGGAGGTTCCTCAAAAAATTAAAAATAGAATTATCATAATCCAGCAATCCCACTACTGGGTACTTACCTAAAGAATATGAAAACACTAATTTGAAAAGATATATGTACTCTCTATGTTTGTTGTAGCATTATTTACAATAGCCAAAATGTGGAGGCAACCCAAGCACTGTCCACTAAGAGATGAATGGATAAAGATGAGGTATAAACAATGGAATATTACTCAGCCATAAAAAAGGAAAGAAATCTTCCCATCAGCAACAATATGAATGGATCTAGGGGGTATAATGTTAGATGAAATAATCAGAGAAAAATACCATATAATTTCACTCATATGAGGAAATTAAGATATAAACAAAGAAAAACGGAGACAAACAAAAAAAGAGACTCTTAAATACAGAGAATACACAGGTGGTTACCAGGGGTGGGGGGAGATGAGTGTGGGATGATGGGTGAAACAGGTGAAGGGGATTGAAGAGAACACTTATTGTGATGAATACTGTGATGAATACTGAGTAAGGTATAGAATTATTGAATCACTATATTATATACCTGAAACTAATATGACACTGCATGTTAATTATACTGGAATTTTAAAAAAACTCACTAAAAAGTTATAGTGATCAAGACAATGTAGTATTGGTGAAAGAACAGACATAGAGATCAAGAAAACGGAACAGAGCATTCAGAAACAGACAAACTCAACTGTAGTCAATTGATATATGACAAGAAAACATAGGCAGTTTGAAGGAGAAAGGACAGTCTTTTCAATGAATGGTGCTGGAACAATTGATCATCTATATGCAAAAAAAGGGCATCTAGACACAACCTTTCACAAAAACTAACTCAACATTGATAATGTAAATGATCCTAATGTAACATCTGCCTAAATGTAAAACACAAAACTTCTAGAAGATAATATAGGAGAAAATCAAGGTGATGTTGGCTTTGGTGATAACTGTTACAATATGAAACCAAAAGCACAATCAATGGAAGAAAAATAAGTGGACTGCATGAAAAGTAAAAACTTCTGCTCTACAAGAGATATTATTAAGAGAGGGGTACCTGGGTGGCTCAGTCTGTTAAGCGTCTGCTTTCAGCTTAGGTCATGATCAGCTTCTCCCTCTCCCTCTGCCGCTGCGTCTAACAAACAAAATCTTTAAAAAAATAAAAACAAAAAACAAGCAAAAACCACACTGCTGGGGGTATGCCAAGTGAAATAGCAGCCTAATGAAAGAACTCCAAATGGCCAAAGCTAGAACAATTTGGAACAAAATGAAGTATTAATAGGTTACAAATATTTATATAATATTACATTATATTCGAATGCTATAAAAGTTATACTATGAAATAAATGTCTATGGACCATATTGTTTATGACATAAATGATTGAAGAAATTCATAAATGGGGGAAGAGACAAACTGATAGAATACAGAACACCTGAAAAACACTATCAACCAACTTGACCTAATTAATACTTAACAGAAAAAAAAGCAGAATATACATTCTTTTCAAGTGAACTTGGAAATTTACTAAGAATAATCATATTCTGGGCCATAAAACAAGATTCAACAAACTTAAAAGAATTCCAGACTAATATGATATTGATTAAAAATCAGTAACAGAAAGATCTCAGGAAGATCTCCAAATCCGTGGAAAGTAAACAATACACTTCTGAATAACTGAAAGAAATCAAAAAGGAAATTAGAAAAATACTTTAAACTAAACAAAAATTAAAACCTAACATCTGAAACGGCTAAAACAGTTCTTACAGGGAAAACTGTATCACTAAATACTTGTATTAAAAAAGGACTAGGGGCGCCTGGGTGGCTCAGCGGGTTAAAGCCTCTGCCTTCGGCTCAGGTCATGATCTCAGGGTCCTGGGATCGAGCCCCACATAGGGCTCTCTGCTCAGCAGGGAGCCTGCTTCCTCCTCTCTCCCTCTGTCTGCCTCTCTGCCTACCTGTGATCTCTGTCTGTCAAATAAATAAATAAAATCTTAAAAAACAAAACAAAACAATACAAAAAAAAGGACTAAATTCAGTGACCTAAATCTCTATCTTAAATTAGAAAAAAGAAAGCAAATGAAACTCAGAATAAAGGAAATCACGAAGATCATAGGAGAAACCAATAAAAAAACACAACAGAGAAAATTAATAAAACCATACACAGATTTTAGATTAATAAACTACAGACAGACTGATTAGGAAAGAAAGAAAACACAAATTACCAACAGCAGGAATGAGAGAGGTGATATCCTACAGATTCTAGAGATACCAAAATAATAAGGCAATATTATGAACAACTTTATGTCAACTGGCAACTTAAATGAAACTGAAAATTGAAAATTTTCTTCAAGATGCAAACTACCAAGGCTCATTCACAAATAAATAGGTTACCTGAATAGCCCTGTAATCTATTACAGAAATTAAATTTATTATTTAAAACATACACATAAAGACAATTCCAGGCCCCATAGCTTCACTGGACAAGTCTACCAAACATTCAAGGAAATGTCTGTACATAAATTCTTCCAGAAAATTGATTCTTCCCAACTCATTCTATGAAGTCAGCATTACCCTGATTCCAAAATCAGCCAAAGATGAATGTATATACATACATTCTTAATGAAACTTCAGCAGATCAAATCCAACAATTGTAAAAAGGGTAACACATTATGACCAAGTAGATTTATCCCAGGAATACAAGTTGGTTAAAATCTGAAAAATCAATACAACCTATCATTATAATAGGCTGACAAAAACTATATGATCATCCCAGTAGACATAGAAAAATCATTTGTCAAAAATCCAACAATCATTTTTCAAACATTTATGCATGTATGTAGGTATGTATGTAATCTCTACACCCAATGTGGGGCTTGAACTCATTACTCCAAGATCAAGAGTCGCATGTTCTACTAACTGAGACAGCCAGGCGTCCCCCAACAACCATTTTTGATAAAACCTTTCACCAAACTAGGGATAGAAGGAAACATTCTTAAATGAATAAAGGGCATTGGTGATAAAGTATAGCTAACACTATACTTTAATGGTTATGACACAATGCTTTAAGATCAGAAACAAGAGCAGGACGTCTGTGCTCACCATTTATATTCAAATTTGTACTGGAGGATCTAGTAAGTACAATAAGAAAATAAAGAGAAATAAAAACCATCTGGGTCAGAAAGGGAGAAATATTTGTTTTAAAGTATAATATTTATATTAATGTATTTTTATAATAGATTTACATTTATATAAAGTATTTATTATACTTCTTAGAAAACCCGACAGAATCTACAATAAAGCTACTTAAATGAGTTCAGCAAGGCTACAGGATACAAGGACAATACACAAAAATCTATTATATTTCTATATGCTAGCAATAATCAGAAATTGAAAATAAAAATACCACTTACTGCATAAAACCATGAATATTTAGAGGAAGATCTGACAAAAGATGCATAAGAGTGACACAAAACATTGTTAAGAGAAGGACATTAAGAGGTACAAACTCCCAGTTACAATATAAATAAGTCATGGGTGCCTGGGTAGCTCAGTCGTTAAGCACCTGCCTTAGGCTCAGGTCATGATCCCAGGGTCCTGGGATCAAGTCCTACATCAGGGTCCCTGCTCAGCGGGGAGCCTACATCTCCCACTCCTACTCCCCCTGCTTGTGTTCCCCCCCCCCTCTGTCAAATAAATCTTTTTTTAAAATTTTATTATTTTATTTTATTTTTATTTTTATTTATTTATTTATTTGACAGAGATCACAAGTAGGCAGAGAGGCTGGCAGAGAGAGGGGGGAAAGCAGGCTCCCTGTGGAGCAGACAGCCCGATGTGGGGCTCGATCCCAGGACCCTGAGATCATAACCTGAGCTGAAGGCAGAGGCTTAACCCACTGAGCCACCCAGGTGTCCCAATAAATAAAATCTTTAAAAATATATATATATAAATAAGTCATGGAGATGAAAAGTACAGCATAGGGAATATAGTCAATGGAGACAGATGGTGACTTCACTTATCATGGTGAGCACTAATGCACAAAAGTGTTGAATCACTATGTTTTACATCTGAAACTAAACAAAAATTGTATGCAACTATACTTCAATAATAAATTTTACAATTTTAAAAATAAAAATAAATTTAAAGTATTTTTAAAAACATTGCTAAGAGAAATTAATGATGGCCTACCTAAAAAGAGAAATATACCACAGGTAAAAACATTCAACAATGTTAAGAAGTCAGTTCTCCCCTAATTGATCTACAGACTCAGAACAATCCAATCAAAACCCCAGCTGCCTTTTTTAAAAATAGATTTTATTATTTAGAGCAGTTTTAGGTTCACAGCAAAACTGAGCAAGGGCACAGGATTTTCAAAATACTCTCTGCCCTCACTCATGCATAGCCTTCTCCTACCAGCTACATTTTGGGCAAGCTGATTTTTAAACTTATATGGAAATATAAAAAACAAGGAGACAAAAAAAGAACACATACTATATGATTCCATTTAGATAAAATTCTACAAAAGTCAAACTAATTTATAGCTGACAGAAAGCACACCAGTGGGTGCCTGGAGATGGGAGGAATTCTAGAATGTTATGAGGAAACTTTTGGACATGATGGATACATACACTATTTTGATGGTGGTGATAGTTTCATAGGTGTATATATATGTATGTCAAATTTTCTCAAATTATATACTTTAAAATAAATGTTTTGTAAATTAAATTTTA
Organism: Lutra lutra; assembly: GCF_902655055.1. Taxonomy (NCBI): domain Eukaryota; kingdom Metazoa; phylum Chordata; class Mammalia; order Carnivora; family Mustelidae; genus Lutra; species Lutra lutra. The sequence goes on from NC_062281.1 coordinate 161,495,160, forward strand.
ACACAATTTTTTGCTCCCCCTTTTTTGAGTGTAGTGGGATTGAAGATCCTTCACATTTTTTGGAAATCTTTGGTCTTTTGCAGTTTAGTTTTTAAATATATTTCATGACCTTCATGGCTATATTATTATTATTATTATTATTATTATTATTTTAAATTTATTTATTTGACAGAGATCACAAGTAGGCAGAGGCAGGCAGAAAGAGAGGAAGGGAAGCAGTCTCCCTGCTGAGCAGAGAGCCGGATGCAGGGCTCGATCCCAGGACCCTGGGATCATGACCTGAGCTGAAGGCAGAGGCTTTAACCCACTGAGCCACCCAGGCGCCCCCACTGCTATATTATAGATGAAAAATAAATATCACAAAGATATGTAGCTCTCAATGGAAGAAGTGCTTTACTAGCCATATTATTTAGATCATGGTACTCATCTTTCAATTCTACCCAAAGGACGGTAAATTTCTTCTTCTTTTTTTAAGATTTTATTTATTTGTCAGAGAGCAAGAAAGAGAGTGAGTACAAGCGGGGAAGGAGGCTGCAGGCAAGGGAGAAGCAGGCTCTCTGCTGAGCAGGAAGCCTGATGCAGGACTCAATCCCAGGACCCTGAGACCATGACACTTAACCAACTGAGCCACCCAGGTGTCCCAGGATGGTAAATTTCCACCTTCCTTGATGCCAAGCAGTTTTTTTGAAAATGAAAGGAAAAGTTTCTAATGTTATTACATTTTTAACAAATAGGTTCAAAATCTATTAAACTTTACATTGGGAAGATGAGAACATCTTATTTCCAATGTTTTTAAGAGGCAGATGTATCCGTTTTAATAAGTGGCATCATTTTTGTCAATAAAATCACATACAAATGGGAACATTTCCAAATATCCATTTTCAAAATGGTCTCTCCATGGCACAAATTTTCTTTCAAAATGAAGCTACTTTTTCACTCACTGTTACACGTTACCTTCACCTTGAACAGACAGACTAAAAAGTGTATTTGTCACTGCTGCCCACTCCCCACCTCAACTTCCAGGCAGCATACTACTGAAAAGCACTTGTTAGCACAGACAAGTTCTGCAAATTTGGGAGACTTGACATTTTGTAAAAGAAAACTGCTACAACATTTAGTTTGACCATTCTTTTAAGTAATTTGCCATAAGACAACCAGTAAATTTCCTTCTTACACAAACCATTTCAAAGGCTCCCTCCACACTGTATTACAAGGTTCTGTACAAATGCACTTTTAAGAGACCAAACTGGTGGTTACCAGGGTGGGGGCGGGGAGATGGGTTAAAAAGGTGAGCAGATGAAGAGTACATACTTATTCTGATGAACACTAATGTACAGAATTGCTGAATCATATTGTACACCTGAACCTAATTTAACACTGTACACTAATATTGGAATTTAAAAGAGACTTAGTAATAGCAAAAACTCAGGCGAGGTATGGAAGTGCACCTGTAAGCCACAATATGCTCAAGGAAATTGGTGACTGAGGATGTACAGTGGAACTCTAACTCTGTTCATGGTAGATTATGTACAGTTTATGACACAAGCTAACACATGGGTCTAATGTGGGTAGTACCAGTGTGGATCCATACTTAAATGCTAGTAAACCCTGATTTAATTCTCATTTTTCATGGTAAAAAAATAAGTTTTTGTATTTTCCCCCCATGCCCGAATGGATGGTGTTTAGAGAACCACTTTGGCGAATGCTGTTATTCAAAAATTCTAAGTAGCAGAATGATGGGTACAAAGTGATATATTAGGGAAAAAGTCCAGTTTCAAAATTCAGAATGGACTGAGTAGAAAGAAAAAAGGAGTTAAGGAGTTTCTTCGATAAGTCAAATGAAAGGTGATAAGGGCCTTCATAAGACCATAAAAAAGTCAGAATGTATTCACCCAAAGTTAGTTTATCAAAGTTTTTTTCTGTCTTTTTTCTTCTCCCTACCCCAGCTTTTCCCAAGTCTTAAAGAAGATATAGTAGATACTTACCATGGAATATTACTCGGCCATAAAAAAGAAAGAAATCTTGCCATTTGCAACAACATGGATGGAGCTAGAGAATATGCTAAGCAAAGTAAGTCAGAGAAAGACAAATACCACACAATTTCACTCATATATGGAATTTAAGAAACAAAACAAATGAGCAAAGGGGAAAAAAGAGAGAGAGAAAGGCAAACCAAGAAACAGACTCTTAATTATGAAGAATGTATAGTTACCAGAGGGGAGGTAGGTAGGGGGATGAGTTAAATAGGTGATGGGGATTAAGGAGTGCACTTGTCACAATGAATACTGGGTGACATATGGAAGTGTTGAATCACTACATTGTATACCCAAAACTAATATTACACTCTATGTTAATTAACTAGAATTTAAATAAAAACCCCAAAAAATAAGAAGATTAAGATGTTAAAATATTAACATTTTGAAGCAAATATTTAATTATTAAAAATCACATTATTCGGAAGAACTCTTAAAACAAAAACAAAAACAAAAGCCCTCTTTCTTAAAAATGGCCAGAAATGGATAAACAGGACAAAAAAATCTCATCAAGGGGCACCTGGGTGGCTCAGTGGGTTAAAGCCTCTGCCTTCAGATCAGGTCATGATCCCAGGGTCCTGGGATCGAGCCCCACATCGGGCTCTCTGCTCAACAGGGAGCCAGCCTGCTTCCCTTCCTCTCTCTCTGCCTGGCTCTCTGCCTACTTGTGATCTCTGTCTGTCAAATAAATAAATAAAATCTAAAAAAAAAAAAAAAAAATCTCATCAAGACAGAAAACTCAGCAGCCTATAAGGCAGGCTTTTTTCAACTTTACCAAGCAGTTTAACAGTTGCAAGAGATAGTTCAAAGGCAAAGAGTCATCCATGCCAGAGAAACAAGTTATAATGAAACATGTAAACAAACAGAACAGAGAATATCCCTAGCCATTAGTGAAATACAAATCAAAACCACAATGAGTTACCACCTTACACCAGTCAAAATAGCTTAAATTAACAAGATAGGGAACAACAAATGTTGGTGAGGATGTGGAGAAAGGGGAACCCTCTTACACTGCTGGTGGGAATACAAGCTGGTATAGTCACTCTGGAAAACAGTATGGAGGTTCCTCAAGACGGTAAAATAGAGTTACCCTATAACCTAGCAATTGAACTACTGGGTATTTACCCCAAAGATACAGATATACTGAAAAGGGTACCTATACCCCAATGTTCATAGTAGCAATGTCCACAATAGCCAAACTGTGGGAGGAGCCAAGATGCCCTTCAACAGGTGAATGGATAAAGAAGATGTGGTTCATATATACAATGGAATATTACTCAGTCGTTAGAAAGGATGAATACTCACCATTTACATCAACTTGGATGGAACTGGAGGGTATTGACTTTCAAATCAAAACTACAATTCAATGTATACCAGGTCATTGTGCTGTATATTTTAAAGGTCTTACAATTTTATTTATCAGTTATACCTTAATGAGACTGAAAAAAAATATAAAATTCACTTGGAATTAATTTCTGTAAAGAGTTAAATCTTTCAATTTCTCCATATGGACATACAATTGCCCCAGTGTTACTTTCATCATAAATCAAGGGTCCATATATATATATATTTGCCTCTGGGATCTCCTTTTTCCTTCCCTTACATTGATTCTTCAATATTCTTTATTTAAGCTAAGGGCATTATTACTCATTAATCACCCAAGCAGGAAATCTGGAGATAATTGATTCTAATCCCTGCTTATTTAACTTCATTAATTTTTCTCATATTCATGTACTTTCTCCATTTCTGACATTCCCTTACATTTTTTTTTTAAAGATTTTATTTATTTGACAGACAGAGATCACAAGTAGGCAGAGAGGCAGGCAGAGAGAGAGAGAAGGGGAAGCAGGCTCCCCGCTTAGCAGAGAGCCCGATGTGGGGCTCGATCCCAGGACCCTGGGATCATGACCTGAGCCGAAGGCAGAGGCTTTAACCCACTGAGCCACCCAGGCGCCCCATTCCCTTACATCTTGATAACGGCAATTGTCTCCTAACTGGTCTTGCAACTGCCAGTGTATCCTTGCTTTTGTACTCCCAAGCACCTTGTACATATATTTAATACAGCCCTTAACGTATTTACTAGGTGAAATTTGCTTCCTGAATACACAGCTTCCCCTGAAGTTCTTTCGAGTAATAAGTGCTTGCTTTCACACATCCCTTTGCATCAAGCCCTGGGAAGCCCTAGAAGTGGGGTAGGTATTCTGCTGACTCCTCATATTCTCTCTCAGGTATTCTCCAGCCTAATGCATTGAATTACCCATATCAGTATTTAGAAGGCCTCCCAAACTTAATATACCTAAGGGTCTCAAGGATTGGAGATCCTGGAAGCAAATGTTTGGTCTGGGGGGGTGAAGTTTCTAGATGGCACAGGTAGAAAGACTGGAGGTGCTTGGAGAGCAGCAAGAAAAATGAAATTAAAATTATGCACACATGGCCTAAGTAACTGTGGTACTATGGAAGAAAAGCTCACTGGAAGACAGGAGTTCAAACAACTGAAAAATCAATGAGTGTATTCAAAACATCAAGAATAACAGGAGTTAGGGGCGCCCAGGTGGCTCAGTTATTAAGCGTCTGCCTTCAACTCTGGTCATAATCCCAGGGTCCTGAAATCAGGCCCCACATCAGGCCCCCTGCTCAGCAGGAAGCCTGCCTCCCCCTTTCCCACTCCCCCCGCTTGTATTCCCTCTCTCACTGTCTCTCTCTCTCTCTCTGTGTCAAATAAATAAAATCTTAAAAAAAAACTCTAGGAGTTAGAAGTGAAGAGTAACAGAGTTAAAAGCTAAGATATTTACAACTGCAACGATGGGTAGTGATAGAATTTAAGAGTATAAGATTCAAAGTTTGGGGGCGCCTGGATGGCTCAGTGGGTTAAGTGTCTGCCTTCAGCTCAGGTCATGATCTCAGGGTCCTGGGATAGAGCCCTGCATTGTCTCTCTGCTCAGCGGGGGGCCTTCTTCCCACTCCCCCTCTGCCTGCCTCTCTGCCTACTTATGATGTCTCTCTGTCAAATAAATAAATAAAATCTTTTTAAAAAATGATTCAAAGTTTAGGGACATTAACAAAGAGAATAATGAAAAGATAAGGAGAACAACTTCCTCTTCCTTTCAGGTCCAATGGTATAAGGTCATGGGATAGGTAAGAGCTAACACTTGAGAGGGCTGCAGGACAATCTGTTCTAACCTCTCCCTCTCCTACAAGATTGCATTAGAACAAGACTGAGCATATAGGAGATTTTGCTGATAATAAACTCCAGAAGGTACACTGGAAGGGTTTCAAGAGTCAGAGAGCGTTAAGAAAAAGGGACAAGACAGGGAATATTCAGAGATTTCTGGGAATTAAGAGTGTAGGAGATGGGAGAGGAGGGTGCCAGGGGATTCCTGTAGTGATTGACAGGAATGAGGGATAATGAAATTAGCCCTAGTGGATTCAAGGAAGATAGAGTGAGGAGGCTGTAAGTATTAGGGAGTAAAGAGGAATGAATTACTGGGGCTTGCTCCAAAGGTTCAAGGAAGTCACCCTCTAAGTCCCAATATACTAGTTTAAAATCAGGTGATACTTAAACATCATATAAATCTGCATGACCACAGATCTATTAATCTTATCCCCAAAATTTATACAGTATATTCCATGACTCAGCAATTCCACATTTACATACACAGAGAATCTGTAAAGACAACATTGAACTCTGTAGCACCATCAACATCTAGACATAAGTGACATCTATGGACTAAATCCAATGACAGCAGAACCACATTCTTCTCAAGATCACATAGAGCATTCATCAAGACACACCACATTCTGGGCCATAAAGCACATCTGAACAAATTTAAAAGAACAGAAATCATAAAATGTCTACTTTCAGATCTTAATGGAATTAAATTAGCAATCAAGAACAGAAAATAACTGGAAAATGGCAGAATACTTGGAGATTAAAAACACACCTTAAAATAACACATGGGTTAAAAAAGAAATCTCAAGATAAATAAATTAATACATTAAAAATATTTTTAACTAAATGAAGATGAAGTTACAGCTTACCTAAATTTGTTAGGTGCAGTGAAACACAGCTTTGAGAGAAAGTCATAGGATGAAATTATTTTATATATTATATATATATAGATAGTATTAGCATATACTAGGAAGAAGATCTAAAATTAATCATCTAAGCCTCCACCTTAAGGAACTAGAAAAAGAGCAAATTAAGTCTAAAGTAAATAAAAGATATGATAAATACTGGAGGAGAAATCAATGAAATAAAAAACAGAAAATCAACAGAGAAAAATCGACAAAACTAAAAGCTAGGTCTCTGAGAAAACCAACAAAATGGATAAACCTCTAGCCAGGCTAAGAAAAATAGAAGACATAAATCACTAATGTTAGAAATTAAAGAAGGGACAGGACTACAGATTCCATGGATATGAAGAGGAAAATAAAACAATGTTATGAATAGCTCTGCGTCCATAGATATGAAAACCTAGATTAAAAAGGCCAATTCCTTAAAAAAACAAACAAACAAACAAAAACTACCAAAGCTCAGGCAAAAAATAGATAATCCAAATAGGCTTAAAGAAATTTAATCAATAATTAATAGCCTTCCAAAACAGAAAGCACCAGGCCTAGTTGTGTTCAATAATGAATTCTATCAAACATTTAGTAAGAAATTATACCAATTCTCCACAATCTCCTCCAGAAGATAGAAGCAGGGGGAACTTACTCTATAAGGCCACCATTATCCTAATACCAAACCAGATAAAGATGGTACAAGAAAAAAACAAAAAAACAAAAAAACCTACAGACCATTATCTCTCATGATAGATGTAAAATCCTCCAAAAAAATATTAGCAAATCAAACCAACAATGCCTGAAAGGAATTATACACTGTAACTAACAGGATTTATCCCAGGTATGCAAGACCGGTTCAATATTGGAAAATCAACTAATGTGACCATCAAATCAACAAGCTAAAGAAGCAAAATCCAATGATCATGTCAACAGATTCAGAAAAAGCTTCTGACAAAATCCAAAACTCATTCATGGTTTTAAAACTTCTCAACAAATTATGAATGGAAGGAAAGTTCCTCAACTTGATAAAGAACCTTTACAAACAGCTAATATCATACTTATTGGTGAGAAACTTGAAGCTTTTCCACCAAGTGGTACCTTCTAATCACTGGTTCTCAACACTGCACTGGAAGTCCTAGCTAATACAATAAGACTAGGAATTAAAAGGTATAGAAAGGGGTACTCAATATTGTCAAGATGTCATTTCTTCCTAACTTAATATATGGATTCAACACAATCCCAACCAAAATCTCAGCAAATTATTTTGTAGATGTTGACAAACTGATTCTAAAGTTTATATGAAGAAGCAAAAGACCCAAAATAGCCAACTTAATATTGAAGAAAAAGAACAAAGTTGGAGAAATAATGCTATCCAACTTCAAGACTTACTATAAAGCTATGGTAATCAAGACTGGATGGTACTTAAAAGAAAAAAAAGACTGTATGGTACTAGATAAAGAAAAGACAAATTAATGGAACAGAATAGAGACAGAACAAATAGGCAGAAACAGACCCACATAAATATAGTCAACTGATCGTTGACAAAGGAGAAAAGCAACAAAACAAAATGAAAAAACCCAGTCTTTTCAACAAATAGTGCTGGAACAACTGGACAACCACATGCAAAAAAATGAATCTACAGACCTTCATAAAAATTAACTAAAAATGGATCACAGACCTAAACATAAGATGCAAAACTATAAAACCTCTTAGAAGGTAACATTGGAGAAAACCTTTATGACCCTGGATATGGCAATGACATGTTATTTACTTTTTTAAAAGATTTTTTATTCATTTATTTTTGAGAGAGAATGAGAGAGAGAGAGAGAGAGAGACAGAGTAAGTGTGAGCATGAGTGGAGAAGAGGGGCAGAGGAAGAAACAGACTCTCTGCTGAGCAGGGAGCCTGATGTGGGGCTCAATCCCAGGACCCCAAGGTCATGACCTGAGCCAAAATCAAGAGTTGGATGTGGAACCGAACGAACCACCCAGGCACTCTGACAATGACATTTTAGACACAACACCAGGGGTGTCTGGGTGGCTCAACTGGTTAAGCGTCCAGCTCTTGATTTCAGCTCAGGGTCATGAGATCGAGTCCCACATCAGGCTCTGCACTGGGCATGGAGCCTGCTAAAACTTTCTCTTTCCCTCTCCCTCTATCTCTCCTCTCCTGCATGTGTGCCCACTCCCTCATTCATTCATAAAAAAATATAGACACACCACCAAAGGCAGAATCCATTAAAGAAATAATTAAGTTGGTTTTCATTAAAATTAAAACCTTCTGCTATGCAAAAGAGAATTAAAAAACAAGCTGAAGACTAGGAAAACATATCTGCAAAAGCCATCTGATAAAAGACTATTATCAAAAATATACAAAGAACATGCCTCTCTGCCTACTTGTGATCTTTCTCTGTCAAATAAATAAATTAAAAAATATATATACAAAGAACATTTAAAATTCAACTATAAGAAAACAAACAACCTGATTAAAAAACATGCAAAAGATGTGAAGAGACATCTCACCAAAAAAGATGGCAAGTAAGCATATGAAAAGATGTTCAACATCATATGCCTTAGGGATATGAAAATTGAAACAATGAGATACCACTACAAACCTATTAGAATAGCTAAATTCCAAAACACAAAATTCCAAATGCTGGTGAGGATGTGGAGCAACAGGAACTCTCATTCATTGCTGGTGGGAGTGCAAAATGGTACAGACACTTGGGAAGACAGTTTGTTAGTTTCTTAAAACTAAACATACCCTTAATCATATGATCAAAGCAATCAAGCTCTGTGGTATTTATCCAACTGAACTGAACATTAATGTCCACAAAAAATCTTCACAGAGATATTTACCACAGCTTTATTCAAGCTGCCAAATTTAGAAGCCACCAAGATGTCCTTCTGTAGGTGAATGGGTTTATAAACTGTGGTACATCAGACAATGGAATATTATTACTCAGTGCTAAAAAGAAATAATTTATCAAGCCGTGGTAAGACATGAAGGAATCTTAAGTGCAAATACTAAGTGAAATAAACTTGAAATAAATAAATAAACTTGAAATAAAATTAAGTGAAATAAATTTGAAAAGGCTACATACTGTATGATTCCAACTATATGAAATTCTGGAAAAGACAGAACTATAGGGACAATGAAAAGATTAGTGGATGCCTGGGGTTAGAGGCAGGAAGGGATGAAAAGGCAGAGCACAGGGGGTTTTCAGGGCAGTGAAACTATTCTGTATGAAGCTGAAATGATAGATACTTGTCACTGCACCTTTGTCAAAACCCACAGGATATACAACACCAAGAGTGGCCCCTAATATAAATTATGGACTTTGAGTGATAATGATGTACCAATGTAAGTTAATTGACTTCAACAAATGTACCACTCTGGTGCAGGATACCCCCCCTCACCCCGTGGTGTGGGGATGGTGTATAGGGGAGCTCTTTCTACTTTCTGTTCAGTTTTGCTGTGAACCTAAAAACTGCTCTAAAATTTAAACAAAGTTTATAAATTAAAACAACAACAACAACAACAACAAAAAACAACACCAACAAACTAGGAAGGTTCTATTTCCAGAATGACTAAGTACCTACTAAACTGACCTTACTGTAGTTATAATCTACTTATATATACTAAATATTTAATAACAGATTGACCTATATGGAATAAATAGCCTTTCAAATCGACAGACTTCATATTACTCAACAGATCAGGATGTATAAGATCTGAGGATATAATCTAATGGGAAGTTTGATCTGCATGGAACAATCAGTGCTGCCTTTCTTAGCATCTAGGTTAGGTAAAGAGTCTACAGCCATGAATTGGGCTTTTAAGTTAATCCTTTTTCCCTGGGTCTGAGGCCCACCTGGATTTTCTGCAGTGATTAGGGAGAGATGATGATGATGACAGGTAACATTTATGGAATATGAAATATGTTATACATATTAATTCAAAGCTACAGTCCACAGCCCTAGGCAGGCTGAAAGATCAGATGATGTTCTCAATCAAAGTCCCTTGAATAGGGAAGATCTAGATCTAAACTCTAACTGCTGGGAATCTAAATAATCATCTCAGAACGGAAAAGCCAGTAGTAATTAATGCCTAGTACTCATATTATAGTTGTGAAATAATGTATAAGGTCTAGAGATGCTAAATTTATTTCTATAGGATGAAAAGGCCAGGTCAGATATAAGCTGTTTTTACAAAGTTCCAGGGTAGAGTACACATAACCCAGTCAGTTTGAGGAGGAACATACCTAAACACAATGAGAGCTTTGCTTTCCAGTCTCAGTAAGTCTCCAATCCCCTGGGTCCTCCTGCACTCTTCATGGTGTCTTCTAACGTGACAGTTAGTGTTTAAGAGTTTTATTGATTCCTGGAAACGGGCCATGAGCCCACTGAATAATAGTTGGATAGGAGCCCAGTAAAGTGAGAACCTTCTCCCAAGGACAAAAAGCAATTTCAGAATCGCCAATGCTTAGACAACTATTCCACATGCACCATTTTTTCCCTCCAAAGACACAGTAAACTGTGAGCAAGGAGACAAACCCAAGTGAAAAAGATCGGTCTTATTTGGCTTGATGATGAGCTGTTTCATTGCTTTGGTACTGTTTTACTGCCCAAAGATAGACAAGCTCCATGGCTTACCCACGCAGTAAGCTCTAAACAGCTTCCTATGGTTCCAAGCCTGTTCCATTTCCATTACACCTAGGTCTGGAACTCCCACTGTAAATAATGTAGCAGTGAAAAGTTTAACAGTGCAGCAACCCCTTTAGCAAAGCTAAGGCCCCTTTGCTGGCCTCCCTGGGATGCAAAAATACATGTCTAAACTAAAATATATGGCTAACTCAAATGAGGTCTTCTCCCTCTTAATTTTTCTATATTCCCCAGTCAGAGGCAAGTAAATCAGTCCTTATACTGTTTGGAGGAGCCCATATTCCATATGGAGCAGAGTCTGAATATAGAGATCATGCTTCAATTACAATATGTGAAATTAATACCAACTTAAAACGAATATTCCTATCACTTTTGTTTACTCCTATTCTAACAGAGAAAGTTATCAGGAGTTGTATGAGGCAGAAAACCATCTTTGTAAGGACTGCCCCTTGGGCATGGTAGGACAACATTTAATAAAGCTCTTTTCACATGGTCCCAGAAGGCTGGAGCCATAACATGCTCTCTATATACCAGTACAGATGCCATAGACCCAGGAAACAAACCCGGCCCCAAAACATGCAAAAGGCCAAAAGGAATGTTGGCAGGTCGAAGCAAGAATCAACTAAGAGTCAAAAACAGACTGAACACATCCTCCCATAGAAAGCATGCCCATGAACTCTGTATTCCTCAGTCAACTGAGTGAAGTAACAATGTAGTATGCTGAGCCACACAAAGTGAGAAGTAGGAAAGAAATTAGGTGTCACTGGTCACTCTTTCCCCCACCTTTCTTAACCTTCAAGCACTCACCTGTGTGGCCATGGAGTGGTGAGTGTGGCCTTGGTAGTGTAGGTGATGTGTTAGAGGTCACAATCAAACTCTTGCGGTTACTTGTCCGACAACTGCAATGAAAACAGAAATGTCAGTTATAATAGGGTCCACCATGGGCTCAGAGAACTTAAATGGCTACTGAGGAACAACAGTGACATCATTCCATGGACTGAGCAGTATACTACTTCAAACTGAGCTGGGGCAGCAAATTCTGTTTGCCCCAGAAAGACTTCATAATTCGTAGCATTCTGCCTTACAATTACTTTTGTCACTGTCTTGACTTTTATCTTGTATTGCCATTGCACTTTGTAATGTTTAGGTTTTGCTTCCCAAGTAAATTCAAGGAGATCCTCTAAACAACCATGATTTAGTGGCATCTGAAGAAGAATGGTCATGGTAAATTTAGAAAACAAAATACACAAGTCATATTCTCATATTTCATAAAAATTAATGTTCTTGCCATAAAAATGAAACTATTAACTTAACCCATGAAATTTATTTTTAAAAATCTGCTTAATCAAGAATTAAGTAATACTTTCATTTCACCATAAATTTCAGAACAGGTGGGTTCTTTCTAAAAACTGTCTTCCTATAACATGTTAATTAATGCCTGAGTCTTTTTCTTGTGGTTGGAGAAAACCAAATCATCATGAAAAGCCATTTCATGCTATACTTGCTAGTGAAAACGTGTATAAATGTATTTGAAAGGCATTAGGGAAACTTGCCATTTATATTCATCCAAACAAATATTTACCAAACACCTACTTGACACCAGACACTGTTCTAGATGTTAGGGAAGCAATAGGAAACAAGAGAAAAGTCTCTGTTCTCAAACTGGAGTGCTGCTATGAAGAAAGATAAAGAGAGGGATGGGGGGAGGAGTCGGAATGTTCAAGAAATAGTAATGGGCGTCAGGAGGGGAGAACGATAGGAAAAAGAGTAGGTTAGAAAGGGTATGGGGGTAGGTCACAGGCAGACTCTGTAGGTCTGGTAGACTATCCTGAAGAACTACTGGAAATGTGACAGGAAATCACAGGAAGGATTGAAATCAAGCTCAAGAATGAGATCATGATAAGAAATAATGAGCACTTTCCCCTAAGAAACCATCAGGAAAAATCTAATCCTGTCTCACAGCCCTCATTACTCAGTCACCATCATATGTCCAAGCTTCTTATTCTCTAATGTGAAACAGTCTCCCTTTATTCTCTGATCTTCCAACAAGAAAAGCTTGCAGTGTGTCTCCATGAACTCATTCTGTCATCAGCAAACTCCCTATATTCTCAACTTCTTTGCTCAACGTTCATTTTAAATTCTAGTTCTAACTGAATCTTGCTTAAACCCCATCATAATACACACACAGGACACCACAGTCCTGGTGAAATCCCAACCATTTTAAACCCAACTTTCCATCTATTTTACAACTGCACTCAGGCAGCTGAAGGGTGACTAAAGAAAAACCCCAAATCATGCTGGCCAGTGTCTCTTTATATTTAAGATGATAACTATCAAGTGGGTCTCCTTAACCATACTACGGTTACCTGGACAATGTGTGCTCACTCTCTCTCCAAGACAACTAACTCTCATCTTCTCTCCAAACTTCCAGCACTCCTTCCCCAAATCTCACACTCATCTGCTGACTTTGCTTTTTATTCAACTGGGGGTAAAAAGCAACAACACAAAAATGCTTCATATTCTGCTATACAAGTCTATTAGCCTAAATTTGTATCCATATACTCTAGTTTCCTATCTACAACAGCAGAAGGAAACACCATGCTCCTGTCAAAGGCAACTCCTCGGACTTTCCCCTTTAAGGTCTCCACCTACACTGCCCTCCCTCTCCTCTGCCATAATTCCTACTTCCTACTAAATCATTCTCATCATCATAAAAACATGTCATTTCTTCCATCACACAAAAATAAAAACAAAATCTTTCCTAGGCCTCCCTGGCTTGTGCAGTTCTTTGCTCCCATCTTTAAGAAAGATTCCATGTGGGGGTTCAACACTTGTCATCTTCACACCTTCATTTCCTATTCTCTCTTCAGCCCACTTGAGTCAATCATCCCATTCTGCCATTGAAATCACTGTTGTCAAAATCACCAATGACCTTGATCCTCATCTTATGTAACCTCTCAACATTTAGTTTTAACTCCCTCTTTTAAAAAAATTTTTTTAATTGGAATTTAATTTACAGTCACTAAAATATACAGATCTTAAGTGTTCTGTTCATGAGATAATTGTATATAGCCATATAACAACATCCAAAACAAAAGACGGTAATTCTATTACCCCAGAAAGTTCTCATGTGCCCCTTTCCAGTCAAACTCTTGTCTCCCAATCGGTTTCTTCTAACATATGGCATTATTTTTTTTTACTGGATTTCCTATAAGTAGAATTGCACACTATGTATTTTTGTGTGGGCTTGCCTTTTGTTCAACCTAATATCTGTATAACTCTTCCTGAGACACTTTTCTTTCTTTAGTTTCTAGGACATGATGATTTCCTGGTCTTCCTATCTCACTAGCTGCTCATCTTTTATTCTCCTTTGCTAGCTCCTTCTCTTCCTGACCACTAAATCATTTAGTACTCAGGGGCTCAGATCTGAAATATCGTTTTTCTCTCCCTACACTCACTCCCTAAATTATTTTTTCCCCTCCAGTTTCATAGTTTTTGAGAGAGAGAGAGAAAGAGCGTGCACGTGAGTAGGGAGTTGGGGGAAAAGGGCAAGGAAGAGAGGAAGGAATCTTAAGCAGGCTCCATACCCAGCATGAAGCCCGATGAAGTGCTCGATCTCACAACCCTGAGATCATGACCTGAGCCAAAATCAAGAGTCAGATGCTTAAGCAACTGAGCCACCCAGGCACCCCTCCAGTTTTATAGTTCTAAATCTTTGATGTTAATTAACAATACCTAGCATTTTATTGCTAATACTGTGCTCTCTCCTGAGAGTGCAAGACTCATATATTCAAGTGCCTATTTGACATCTCCAACTGGATGTCTTAAAAGGCATCTCAAATTAACATTTCTAAAACAGAGCTCTTGCAGTTCCCTCTAAAATCTGCTACTCCTCCCTAAGTTGTACTATCTCACTGCATGGTACCACCATTCATCTGGATGCTCAGGCAAAAACCTATGAATCATTGTTCGTTCTCTTTTCTTCACACCCACATCCAAAACAACCAGCAAGTTCTGTGGAATTATACCTTAAAAATATACCCTAAGCGGCGCCTGCCTTCAGCTTAGGTCATGATCCCAGGGTCCTGGGATCGAGCCCCGCAGCAGGCTCTCTACTCAGCAGGGAGCCTGCTTCCTCCTCTCTGCCTACTTGTGATATCTCTCTCTGTCAAATAAATAAATAAAATATTTAAAAAATATATATATATATACACCCTGAGTGCAAGCCATTCTCATTACCTTCGATACTACTACAACTCCAGTTCAAGTCTGTAAAAGATTTATGAAGGATCTTCCTTCCACTTTGATTCTTCCTGCCCACCCCCTGCTCCTACCAGTCTATTCTTCACCTATCAGCCAAAGTAATATTTTAAAAATCATAGATGAAATCATGTGAATTCCCTTTTTAAAAACTCCAGTGGTGGAGCACCAGTTAAGAGCCTGTCTCTTGATTTCAAATTACGTCATGATCTCAGGGTATCGGGAGCAAGCCCCACATTAGGCTCCATACTCAGTAGGGAGTCTGCAGGAGATTCTCTATCCCTCTCCTTCTATTCCTCCCCCACTCACATATATGTGTGTGCGTGCTCACTCTCTCTCTCTCTCTCAAATAAATAAATAAATCTTAAAAAAAAAAATAAAACCTCCAATGGCTTCCCATCCCATTTGCAATATAATTCAAATTCCTCACTATGGCCATTCAAATTAATCCTACTATAAAGGTTTGTTGTTGTTGTTTTATGTTAAGGATCTCAAGTAAGATTTTGTCTTTTAGATCTTCTTAAAAAGAAACATACCTATGTTTATTCAGCCCCCTGTTCTAAGGGCAAATAGGATACAAATATTGTCAGTAGGCCCTTCAGTTTTGAACATTAGAAATTTTACAAAACATACATATGAAACCATATTGACCTTTGGTGAGCTTACCCAGATCAAGGGACTCCTGAGTCAAAAGATACCTCAGAGACTTCTGCACTTCATGTTACCCTACTCCCTTAATAATTAACATTCTCTCCTCCTGGACTTACCCAATTATACCAAATTTTTAGAAAGCATGAGTTCAAATGAGGACTTGTATGGATGCTCCTTTATTCTTCCAAGCAGGCTAATGTCTCTCTTTTCTTTGCATTCTTCTAGCACTTGTAGTTTATCCTACACTCAGTGTAAGTGTCACTGTGGTATAGTAGAAAGAGACAGGGCTTTGCAGTTAGAAGATCTGAGTTTGAAACTGGCTGTTTGACCTTGAACAAGCCTCATAAACTCTCATGCTCTGGTGTTCTCAATTATAAAATGAAGGTAATATAAACCTTATGTGTCATTCTGGACTCTGCACCAGTTTGTATTCGACCCACAATAAATTTTGTATATCGACCCATCATAAATTTTGTTGGCCTTAACATCAAAATATATGCAAAGCTGATCATTTTTTCACTTCTTTTACTACTACCACCTTGGATCAAGCCACTTATCTGAATTAAGTAAACTAGCTTCCTTGTTGGTAGTACTGCTTCCACTTTTGTTCCCATGGAATCTGTTCTCAACAAAACAGCCTTTAAAATATAATTCAGAAAATACTTCTACTTCCAATCATGATAGAGTAACAAATAATATAATTACCCTCTCATATAATAAACTAGACCAAAAAAATGAAACAATTTTCAGACCCTGGACAAGTAGTAATCTAGGACAGTGATCGTTAAGAGAAGGGGAACAAACAACGTGAGTACTATGATTACCCAAGCTTACTATCTGAAAAAACTTCCCAGCAACAGTGCAGGGAGGAGGTGCCTGCACAGAGCCTGGCAGTCTCCTTGAGTTGAAAAAGCTACCCAAGAAAAGGAGGTGAAAATTCCTCAGTGTACACATAGGGTCAGAAATAGTTTGTGCTCTGAGCACTCAGGAGATGAAAATCTGGTTATTCATGGGACAGCAGAAAGAAAATATTAGTCCCAAATGCTACTCTGGTCCTACCTAACAAAGCTTAAAAGCAATCCTGAAAAAGATCAAACTATTTCCAAGTAACTTAACTGTATCTCAGTTAAGGCTCAAAAATATTGAAAGGAATAAAAATGACATATCTGATAAAGGGTTAGTGCCCAAAATATATAAAGAACTCATAAAACCCAACACCCCAAAAAACAAATTACCCAGTTTAAAAATGGGCAGAGGACACAAATAGACATTTTTCCAAAAAGACATACAGATGGCCAACAAACACATGAAAAGATGTTCAACATCACTCATCATCAGGGAAATACAAATCAAAACCACGACGAGATACCACCTCACACCTGTCAGAATGGCTAAAATTAACAACACAAGAAACAACAGGTGTTGGTGAGGATGCAGAGAAAGGAGGACCCTCACACTGTTTGTTGGTAGGAATACAAACTGGTGCAGCCACTCTGGAAAACAGTATGGAGGTTCCTCAAAAAGTTAAAAATAGAACTATCCTGGGGGGGGCGCGCCTGGATGGCTCAGTGGGTTAAGCCTCTGCCTTCAGCTCAGGTCAAGGTCTCAGGATCCTGGGAGGGCTCTCTGCTCAGCAGAGAGCCTGCTTCCCTCTCTCTCTGCCTGCCTCTCTACCTACTCGTGCTCTCTCTGTCAAATAAATAAAATCTTAAAAAAAAAAAAAAAAAAGAACTACCTTGGGATCCAGCAATTGCACTACTAAGTATTTACCCAAAGGATACAAAAATGCTGATTCAAAGGGATACATGCACGCTGATGTTTATAGCAGCACCATCAACAACAGCCAAAGTACGGAAAGAGCCCGAATGTCCACTGACAGATGAACGGATAAAGAAGAGGTGGTATATATGCACAATGGAATTATTACTCAGCCATAAAAAATAATGAACTCTTGATATTCGAGACACTGTGGATAGAGCTAAAGAGTATTATGCTAAGCAAAATAAGTCAGTCAGAGAAGGACAAATACCACATGTGTATACTCATATGTGGGATTTAGAAACAAAACAAATGAACACAGATGGAAAAGGAAGAAAAAGAGATGATAACCAAGAAACAGACTCTTAACTATAGGGAACAAACTGATGGTTACCAGAGGGGAGGTGGTGGTGGGGAGATGGGTTAAATACGTGATGGGGATTAAGGAGAGCACTTGTTGTGATGGGAACCAGATGTATACAAGTGTTGAATCACTAAATCCTACACCTAAAACTAATATTACTCTGTATGTTAATGAATTTAAGTAAAAAAGGAATAAAAATATTCACATATAACAAGTCTACACTGTTTCGTATGTAATAAAAAATCACTAGGCATGGGAAAAAGCAGGCAAATAGGACCCATAATGAGTGGGAAATCAATAGATGCAGAAACGATAGAGATGACAGAATTAACAGAACACTAAAATTGTTACTATAACTATATTCCATATTTTCAATAAGCTATAGGAAAGTATCGGCATGTGAAGGAGAGATTTATGAATATTCACGATATTTAAAAAACACAAATAAAATTTCTAGAGAATAAGAGTCTCAGATGAAAATTAAACTGGATGGCATTAACAGAGATGAGGCACTGCAGAAGATCAGTGAACCCAGACATAGCAAGAGAAGCTATGCAAAATGAAACAGAAAAGAAAACGTTTAAAACTGGAAACAGCAACAGCAAGCAGTGAGACAACTTCAAGCAGACTAAACGTGTAATTAGAGTCCCTAAAAGGAAGGGAGGGACCAAAAAAATGTTTGAAGGACTAACTGCTAAAAAATTTCCAAATTGATGGTAACTATAAACTCACAGATCCAAGAAACTCAACGGACCCCAAGGACAAGAAACATGAAGAAAAATATGCCAAAGTACATAATAATCAAATTACTTAGAATCAGTGATAAAATCTTAATAGCACCACATATAAAGATTATCTAACACACAGAAGAACAAAGGTAACAATGACAATAGACTTCTCATTGGAAAAAGATGCAACCCAGAAGATAGAAAAGACACGTCTTAAAATATTGAACACCAAATTCAATACCAAGTGAAAATATCTCTCAAAAAGGTAGCCAAAATGACTTTTTCACACAAAGAAAAGCTAAAATAATTCATTACCAACAGACCTGCATTAAGGCCTTCAGGCAAAAGGACATGATACCAGATAGAAATCTGGATCTACACAGAGTAAAGAAAAGCACCAGAAATGGTGAATATATGGGCAAATATAAATCTTGATTTTTTATTTTTAAAATCACTTTAAAAGATAATTGAGTTTTAAAGGAAATACAATAATTTACTGTGGGCTTTACAAGCCGATGTAGATATAAATGGGGGATAGCCACAGCACAAAGCTTTGGAGGGAAGAATGGAAGCACAACACTGTGAGGCTCTTACATTAAATGTGAAGTGATATAGTATTACTTGAAGGTAAATCGTAATGAGTTAAAATTTTATACTATACAAACTAATACAGCTACTAAAAAAAAAGGTATAGTTAATAAGCCAACAAAGGAAATAAAATGGAACCATAAAACATACACAATCCAAAAAAAGGCAAAAAAAGGAAGAAAGGGAAAATAAGTACAGTTGGGCAAAACAGAAAACAAATAGTAAGATATTTAAGCCAATTACACCAATAATCACATAAAATATAAATGTTCTCAAAACATATTCAAATTACAGCAGAGACTTTCAGATTGAACAAAATAGCAGGGCCAAACTATATGCTGTTTATTATTTGTGACAGCCAGAAACTAGAAACCACCTCAAATATCCACTGACATGAACGATCAGTCATAATATATCTATACACTGGACAACTACTCTGTAATAAAAAGGAATGAAATACTAAGTCAAACAATGGATGAACTGCAAAATAATTATGATGAAAGCAAGAAGCCAGACATAAAAGAGTACACACGGAATGATTCCATTTATATTAAATTTAAGAAAATGCTCACTAACCTACAGTGATACCAGATTAGTGGTTGCCTGACCAGAGGCAGGAGAGGGATCATACAGAGGCATGAGAAAATTTGGGGGACTTCTAGATACATTTATCTAGACTGTCATGATGGTTTCACAGATGCATGCATATATCAAAACCCATCAAATTTTATGTTTTAAACATGTACAATCTATTATGCTTTGATCATACTTCAACAAAAACTATAAAAAATATTTTTTTAATGTAAGTAATATCAAAGTCACTCTTCTGCTTAAAATTCTCCCTGTCTACAACAAAAACTAAGGATGTACTGCATGATGACTAACATAATAAAAAAAAAATTAAAAAAAGAATGTAAAAATTTGAAAAAAAAAATAAATAAAATTCTCCCTGTCTCACTGAGAATGAAAGTCAATGTTCTTACAGTGGACTACAAGGCTTTACATGTTCTGAATTACATTTCCTCTTTCCCTCTTACTCTACTCCAGATACATGGGCTTCCTTCCTTCTCTTAGAGTAGGTCCAGCATGCCACTGCCTCAGAACCTTTACAAATGGTATTTCCTTTGCTCTGTTTCCCCAGATAGCCTCATGGTTTGCTCCCGCACCTCCTTAAGATTTTTGTTCAAGTGCAGTCTTCTCCATGAATTTGCCCCTAATCATGCTATTTAAAATGTAACTCCCCCCACAAAACTCCCTAGCTCCTTTTCCCAATGTATTTTTCTCAAGAGAACTTACCACTATCTAACATACTACACATTTTGCAAATTCATTTTGTTTGATGTCTCTCTTCCCATTAAAATCTAGGCTCCATGAGGCCTGAAGCCTGTGCATGCTTTGCTTACTGCTGTATTCCTCAGTTTCTAGAACACTGCCTGGCACATGGAAGGCTCTCAAAAAATATTGTTAAATGAATGAATGAATGGATGGATGAATGGATTTGTCATAAGGATTAAAATAAGAGAGGATACCTGTATACCTCGCCTGTGTAAGGTATATCAAACCATTGTGTCTAAATTCCTTGTGTAAGAAAATGAAGATCTCTTGACACCACAGGAACAGATAATTGGTCCTAATTTCATTGCCATGATCTTATTTAAAATTTAAAACAAAATCCAAAACGCTGAAGATCGTATTTCCAGGCCACATGCCTTTTTATGAAGGTACACATAATCTCAACTGGCAAATCTGCAACAGCTGCGAGGGGAAAAAAGGTCAGACACCCTCGTACAGATGTCATGACTCAGCTGGGCTCCGAAACAAGGAACTGGCTAATTTTTCCATTTCAACAGACTCTGGCCATTTCCCCTGTATCCTAGAAGATAAAGATCAGGTCTTAATTCCTTCATCCCAGTAAGATCAAAGTACTGGATGTTTACAGAGTCAGCCGCATTAACTCTCAGCTGACAGGAGGAAACCTAGAAGTCCTCTGAGCTGATTCTCTGATGCCTGTTGCAAGAACTGGGTTAAATCAGACTGCTGGTTAATACCATCCCAGTCACTTGGTCACTTAGAGCAAGACCTGGCATTTCACTTTCCTATATGCTTCACCATAGTCATCTCGGTGAATAGTGGCAGCAACAACTAAAGCACCCTGTGCAATCTCTTGATACTGTCGCATTGAGGCCGTATTTGGAGAAATCCCAGCCTTCAAAAATGCTTCTTTCCATCAACTAGCAGGTATGCAAATCTGCCCCTGCCCCCTCCCTGGAGGAGCCGCTGTAAACTCATTTAGCAGGTCTCCTTCCCAGTCTGAAGCGATACCTCTCTGATCTCCAAATCCCACAAGTCCAGCTGCTCTGAGAAACTTGAGAATTCAGTACTTGGCTAACAAGTGGCTACTTCCCTTCAAAATTCAGAGTGAGGAAAAGACCACTTCTGGTTCATTAAGCGTGATCAATAAAATACAGAAGAAACTGGGATCATTTAAGATCAAGGACTTTCAAATGTTATTTCAGAGTAACAACCATGACAATGTCCCTGTGAAGACTAAGAAGCTAGACTTCAGGGGCGCCCGGGTGGCTCAGTGGGTTAAGCCGCTGCCTTCGGCTCAGGTCATGATCTCAGAGTCCTGGGATGGAGCCCCGCATCGGGCTCTCTGCTCAGCAGGGAGCCTGCTTCCTCCTCTCTCTCTGACTGCCTCTCTGCCTGCTTGTGATCTCTCTCTGTCAAATAAATAAATAATCTTAAAAAAAAAAAAAAAAAAGAAGCTAGACTTCAAATTCATTCTTCGAGGTTAGCATTACAGATACCAAAACTAGGCAAACACTCTCTCAAATAAATAAAATAAAACACTACAAAAAAAAGGAAAGCTACAGGCCAATATCTCTAATGAACACAGATGCAAAAATTCTCAACAAAATATTAGCTAATCAAATACAACAATACATTAAAAAAATCCATCCATCACAATCAAGTCGGATTTATTCCTGGGATAGAAGGGGGAGTGAATATTTGCAAACCAATCAATGGTTATCACTTCAATAAGAGAATGGACAAAAGCCACATAATCATTTCAATAAATGCAGAAAAAGTATTTTTGTCAGTACAATTTCCATTCATAAAAAAAACCTCAACAAAGTAGGTTTAGAGGGAATATACCTCAACATAATAAAGGCCATATATGAAAACCCACAGAAAAATAGCATACTCAATGGGGAAAAACAGCTTTCCCCCTAAGCTCAGGAAGAAGACAAGGATGTGCACTCTCACCACTTTTACTCAACATAGCACTGGAAGTCCTAGCCACAGCAATCAGACAAGAAATAAAAGGCACCCAAATTGGTAAGGAAAAAGTAAAACTTTCACTATTTGCAGATGACATGGCACTGTATACAGAAAACCTGAAATACTCCACCAAAAAACTGCTAGAATGGATAAATGAATTCAGTAAAGTCACAGGATATAAAAATCAATATACAGAAATCTATTGCATTTCTAGACATCAATGATGAAGTAGCAGAAAGAGAAATTAAGAAAATAACCCCATTTGAATTGCCAAATTCCAAAAGAATAAAATACCTAGGAATGAACGTAGTAAAGGAGGTGAAGGACCTGTATTCTAAAAACTATAAAACACTGATGAAAGAAATTGAAGATGATACAAACAAATATAAAGAAATTATATTCTCAGGTTGGGAGAAAATACTGATAAAGTGTTGATACTACCGAAAGCAATCTACAGATTTAATGCAACAGGGGCACCCAGCTATCTCAGTCAGAGCATGTGACTCTGTCTCGGGGCTTCGAGTTCCAGAGCCCCAAGTTGGGTATGGGGATTACTTTAAAAATATAAAATCTTAGGGGCACCTGGGTAGCGCAGCTGGTTAAGTGTCTGTCTTCAGCTCAGGTCATCCAGGGTCCTGGGATGGAGCCCTGGGTTGGGTCCGGCTCCCTGCTCAGGGAGGAGTCTGCTTTTCCGCCGGTCCTTGTCCCTGCTCATGCTCACGCTCTCTCTGTTTCTCTCTCTCAAATAAAGTAAAATCTTAAAAAAATTTTTAAAAAAAATTTTTAAATAAAATCTAAAAAAAAAAAAAAACACAGCATTTTTCATAGAACTAGAAGAAATAATCTGAAAATTTGTGTGGAAACACGTGTAAAAAAGACCTTGAATAGCCAAAGCAATCATGAAAAAGAAGAACAAAACTGCAGGTACCACAATCCCAGGTTTCAAGATATAATACAAAGCTGTAGTAATCCTAACAGTATAGTACTGGCACAAAAATAGACACATAGAGGGCATAGAACACAATAGAGAGCCCAGAAATAAACCCATGATTATATGGCCAATTAGTCTTTAACAAAGAAGCAAGATTATGCAATGGGAAAAAGTCTCTTCAACAAATGGTGTTGGGAAAACTAGACAGCTACATAAAAAAGAATGAAACTGGACCACTTTCTTACACCATACACAAAAATAAACTCAAAATGGATTAATTATTTGATCATTTGATCATCCCAGTAAATGGGAGAACTGAAACCATAAAAATCTTGGAAGAGAGCATAGGTATTGCCCCCCCCAAACCCTAAGGGGACTACATCAAAATAAAAAGCTTCTGCACAGCAAAGGCAACCATTAACAAAACTAAAAGACAATTTACTTAAGGAGAGAAGATATTTGCAAACAATATATCCACTAGGGGGCTAATATCCAAAATATATAAAGAACTGATACAACTCAAAAACACAAATATATACAATTTAAAAATGGGCAGAAGACATAAACAGACTTTCTCCAAAGAAGACATACAGATGGCCAACAGACACATGAAAAGTTGTTCAACATCACTCATCATCAGGGAAATGCAAATCGAAACTACAATATTGTCTCACACCTGTCAGAATGACTAAATCAAAAACACAAGAAACAACAAGTGTTGCTGAGGATGTGGAGAAAAAGGAACACTCATTCACTATTGGTGGGAATGCAAACTGGTGCAGCCACTGTGGAAAACAGTATGGAGGTTCCTTGAAAAATAAAAAATAGAATTACCATATGATCTAATAATTCCACTACTAGGTATTTACCCAGAGAGTACAAAAACACTAATTCGAAAAGCTATAGGTATCCTTAAGTTTACTGCAGCATTATTTACAATAGCCAATATATGAAAACAACCCAAGTGTCCATCAATAGATGAATGGATAAAGAAGATGTGGTATATATATGCAATGGAGCATTACTTAGCCATCAAAAAGAAGGAAATCTTGCCACTTGCAACAATATTGATGGGCCTATAGGGTGAAATCCCAAGTGAAATAGAGAAAGACAAATGATAGATGATTTCACTCAGATGTGGAATTTAAGAAACAGAACAATTGAACAAATAACAAAAGAGACCAAAAAAACCAGAATCTTAACTATAAAGAACAAGCTGATGGTTACCAGAGTGGAGGAAAGTGGTGGGATGGATGAAATAGATGAAGAGGATTAAGAGTATACTTTATCAGCGTTAAGCATGGAGCAATAGAATTGTTGAATCACTGTTTCAATAGCTTCCTAACTATTCTCCCTTGTTTACTCTTGTCTTCTCAACACAAGTAGTCATAATGATCTTTTAAAACATTAGATTATTTTACTCTGCCCAAAACCTTCCAAAGCCTAATTTTTAACATAGAAGTTATTAGCTACACCAGTCATTGCACTAATTCTTCTACCTGAAATGCCCTTTCCTCAGTAATACAATGGCAAAAATCCCTTACTTCTTTCAAGACCTTACTAAAATGTGACTTACCCATTTCCCTATATGATACTGTGACCTGTTCTCCCGTAATCTCCCTTACTTTTTCTTTTCTTCTCTTTTCTTTCATTTCTCTCTCTCTCTCTCTCTTTTTGATGGAAGCTCTTCTTGGATTAACCAAGTATTTTTTTTTTTAAGATTTTATTTATTTATTTGACAGAGAAAAATCACAAGTAGGCAGAGAGGCAGGCAGAGAGAGAGGAGGAAGCAGGCTCCCCGCTGAGCAGAAAGCCCGACTCGGGGCTTGAACCCAGGACCTGGGATCATGACCTGAGCCGAAGGCAGCGGCTTAACCCACTGAGCCACCCAGGCGCCCCAACCAAGTATTTTTTAACCCCTCCTTCATTGATTTGGAAATTATACACGGTTTTATTTTTTTAAAAAAGTAATTATTATTATTAAAGTTTTAATAAGTACTCCTATCTTAATAAAGTCTAAGATTAGCCAGCATCTCAATCCTTCCAAACAAAATTAAAAGATCTTAACTCCAATTCTCCCCCATCCCCTTTCAATTTACATGTTATTTGGTCCAGTATTTCAGGTCTAGCTTGCTGTTATATTGCCAAATTAATAATTATTACTGTTGTATGCAAGAATTGCATGCTTAAATTTACTCATAGATTTTCCAATTCCTTTGCTCAGCATTTCCTCTTGGATCTCACACCTTTCTTCTTAGCAATGATTTCAGTCAGAATTTGATAGTGATAAAAAAACTTCTCAATTTTGATGTTTGCCTGAAAGTGTTTTTATTTTGCTCAATAACTTCCAAGGAAAATTAAGCAGGTATAGAATCTTACAACCTCTTATTGAGAGTGACTTTTTTCACAGTATCTTAAGGATATTATCCCATTATTTTATGGCTCCTGTTATTGCTGTTAAGAAGCTTGCTTTTAGGATTATTATTCCTTTGTAGTTAATTTTTCTTTTTTCTCTAGTTCTTTTTTTTTAACCGCTAGCTTTGTTTTTTAGATATAATTCACATAACATAGAATTCAACCTTTTAAAGTATGTAATTCAGGGTTTTTTAGTATATTCGCAAAGCTGTGCAACCATCACCACTAACTCCAGAACACTTTCATTACCCCCAAAAGAACTCCTGTAACCATAAACAGTCACTCCCATCCTCCCTTCCTCCCCCACCTCTCTTACCAGGCAACCACCAATGTATCTCTATGGATTCATCTATTCTGGATATTACATAGAAATGGAATAATACATTATGTGGTCTTTTGTGTCTGGCTTCTTTCAGTTAGCATCGATGTTGTCCAGATTCACCCACGTTGCAGCTTTTATCAGTACTTCATTTCTTTTTATGTCTAAATTATATTCCATTGAGTAAATACGCCACAGTTTATTTATCTATTCATAAAGTGATGGACACTTGGGTTGTTTCTATTTTATGGCTATTTTAAATAATATTGCTATGAACATTTGTGTATTTGTGTGTATATCTGTTTCCAATTCTCTTGGGTGGGCTTCCTTACTGAATTTATTTGTTAGAGCTCTTTTAGCTTTTGTGGATTCTTGAGGGTTTTCTAGCTCCTTTCAAAACCTCTGTTTTTATGGTTCTGCAATTTTACTGCAATGTATCTAGATGGAGACTTATTTCTGCTTATTGTACTTCATGATGTTATTTTATTTCTAATCAGTTTTGGAAGGTCTCAATCATTATCTCTATAAATATTGTTTTTCCCCCCATTTCTCTATATTCTGTTGGACATTCTTATTGTATCTTCCATACTTCTTAGCTCTCTTTCATTCTTTGTATCTTTCCATCTCTGTGCTGCACTCTAGATAAAATTTTACTAACTTTGTCTGCAGCTTTACTATGTAACCTGACTGTTAATTTTTCAAATTTAATGACACAACATATTTAATTTCTTGAATTCTAATTTACATTTTCCCCAAATATGCCTGGTCTTTTTTACTAAATATGTCTTGGGGTGGAAAACCATTTATCATGCTAATGGACATCAAAAGAAAGCTGGGGTGGCAATCCTTATACCAGACAAATTAGATTTTAAACCAAAGACTATAGTAAGAAATGAGAAAGGACACTATACCATACTTAAAGGGTCTATCCAACAAGAAGATCTAACAATTGTAAATATTTATGCCTCTAACATGGGAGCAGCCAATTAATAACAAAATCAAAGAAACACATCCACAATTATACAATATAATAGTAGGGAATTTTTATACACCCCCCCCCTTACTGAAATGGACAGATCATCTAAGCAAAAGATCAACAAGGAAATAAGGGCTTTACTAAATAAGTCTTTTTTCTCTTGTGTCTTTTATATTTTTATTCATTTTAAATATACTTATTTCATAATCTTTATCCATAATGTTACTTTCTGAAGTTCTTAGGCTTATTCTTTCTTTCTTTCTTTTTTTTTTTTTAAGATTTTATTTATTTATTTGGCAGACAGAGATCACAAGTAGACAGAGAGGCAGGCAGAGAGAGAGAGAGGAGGAAGCAGGCTCCCTGGTAAGCAGAGAGCCCGATGCTGGGCTCGATCCCAGGACCCTGGGATCATGACCTGAGCCGAAGGCAGAGGCTTTAACCCACTGAGCCACCCAGGTGCCCCATTTCTTTTTTTTCTATTGAATCTCATTTGTGGTAGATTGTTTCCTTGTATGATCTATAATTTTGTACTGTGAAATCACCTTCAGTACGGCTTTATTTATGGGAACATTGCACTACCTGATTTCAGAGTGTGTCATTTAAATGAAATTTTGAGTTTCTTTCTGACAGATTTGTCAAGGTTATCACCAGCTCAGAATCAGTTCCTAGACCACATATACATTTATAAACTCCAGGCCCCAAATTCAGTTAAATAAAAGCCTACAGTTTATTTTCAAGGAGAACTTTTTATTATTAAGAGCCCTATTTATTTATTTATTTATTTTTTAAAGATTTTATTTATTTATTTGACAGACAGAGATCACAAGCAGGCAGAGAGGCAGGCAGAGAGAGAGGAGGAAGCAGGCTCCTTGCTGAGCAGGGAGCCCGATGCGGGGCTCGATCCCAGGACCCTGAGATCATGACCTGAGCCGAAGGCAGCGGCTTAACCCACTGAGCCACCCAGGCGCCCCTAAGAGCCCTGTTTAAAACCAAGATGAGACTAAAGAACTTTTCATCTCTCCATGCCAGTGGTAAACTGTTTTCCTAGTCCGCTGAGGATAAAGTCCTCCGAGGGTCCTAATTATATATGGAATATCAATTCTGTATTACCTTAGAGTTTCCCCTACCCAAAACAAGTTCAAGGCCTATTCTCTTTCCCCTAAAGGATATCAAGACTAATACACTTCCTCTTTAGCCCACTTTTTTTTAGAAGTTCCACACTGGTTCCCACTGTTCAGGTACTGTTTTCTTAGATTTGGGTCTCTTGGCATTTTCCTTATAGTCTACTGAATTTAGCTACACATTTAAAGCAATAATCGTGGGGCGCCTGGGTGGCTCAGTGGGTTAAAGCCTCTGCCTTCAGCTCAGGTCATGATCTCAGGGTCCTGGGATCAAGCCTCGCATCGGGTTCTCTACTCAGCGGGGAGCCTGCTTCCTCCTCTCTCTCTGCCTGCTTGTGATCTCTGTCAAATAAATAAATAAAATCTTTAAAAAAAAGGCAATAATCGTAATAGCTAATATTTATTAAGTGCTAACTGGGCACCATTTAAGGCATTACATGTAGCATCTCAAACCCTATGGAGCAGGTACTATTAGTATTCCCCTTATACAGGCAAGGAACTACGAGGCAGAGAGAGGCTCAGTAGTTAATCTTAAATCACAATAAGGTACCAACATTTTTTGAAAATCGAATGTAATTTACATCACGTTGCTCTAGGACTTTCTCAATGTGAAATTGCTTCTTGGTATTTTGGCTAAGATCATGTGTAGGACTTTCTTAATGCGGATCTCTACTCTAAAGATGATTCAGAGGCATGTGTCCACAAAAACAAGGATATGATTCAGCTTGTAGCAGTTTTTAACAGGCAAACTTAAAACAGCAACATCATCCTGCAACAATAACAGCTTAGAGTGAAAAGAAATAAACATAGGTCTAAAGCTCAAATGTCAATGTCCAAGGTAACTCCACATGGATTTAAAAGATCCAGAATGCTTGGAATGAATCAACAGTTAGAAAGTAAAAAAAACCTGAGGAGAGGGGGAAAAACTGGCCAAATGTAAACCAGTGCAACACCCTCCCCTGTCAACTGTATGACATGGTGGGAAGGTTCCCTAACATGGCGACAGCAACATGTCCCCACTCCCCTTCAGTAAATGTACCCACTATCTAGAGACCAGATAATTCTGTCACTGGTGACTGTAGTTGATGTTCACATTCCCAGCATTCTTCTTCTTCTTCTTTTTTTTTTTTTAGGTTTATTTATTTGAGAAAGAGAGAGAGAGCAAGCACAAGCAAGAGAGAGAGGGAGAAGCAGACTTCCCACTGAGCAGGGAGCCCAACGTGGGGCTCAATCCTAGGACCTTGGGATCACGACCTGAGCCGAAGGCAGATGCTTAACTGACTGAGCCACCCAGGCGCCCCACATTCCCAGGGTTCTAAGTGAATAAACCTGGCCATAGAGATGGGAAAGAAATTCAAAAGCCCAAGAGTGGTCACTGCTTCAGAATTCATGTATTCTAAGCATGTCTGTATGTTCAGGGCCCAGAACTGATACACAGTTATTATTACTTGGATAAATAATGAATGGGAGAGAATGGTCCTGTCAAACATTTTTAAAGCTGTACATCACTTGGTAGTCAAAGGAAAATGGCCAGTGAGACTAATGATTTTTTTTTAAAGATTTTATTCATTTACTTGGAGAGAGAGAGAAAGCACAAGCAGGGAAGCAGAAGGCAGAGGGAGAAGCAGACTCCCCACTAAGCAAGGAGCCTGATGTGGAACTTGATCCTAGGACCCCGGGATCATGACCTGAGCTGAAGGCAGATGCCCAACTGACTAAGCCATGCAGGCATCCTGAGACTAAAGATTTTTTCCTTGAATGAAGTATACTTCCACTAAAGAGGTCCTCCACAAATACAGGCCCTGGTAAAATGAAATAGTATAAAGCTATTCCTGATTACATAGTATCTAGGAAGTTGTGGTAAATTTGGTTTGTCTTTAGTAATTCCCATGGTTTCCACATTTCTTTGGAAATTCCAAATTATGAGCTTACTCCCATGTTACATTTCCAGACCAGCTTCTTTGAAAGCTATTGGTTAAAGCGAGACACAAAAATGTCCTGAAGGGCTGGCCCAGTCAGAAGGGCATGCCACTCTTGATCTCAGGGTCATGAGTTTGAATCCCACTTTGGGTGTAGAGATTATCTAAATAAATAAATAAATAAATAAATAAATAAATAAATGTAAAAAGGTCTTATAATGACTCTGTATGTTATTCCAACACCCAGATTAAACCCTGCATTAGTGACAGCCCTTCTTTTCTGCCTCCTTCCTCAATAAATAGCCCAGCTGTCTGGCCTGTGCCCAAATTTCCATAATAGAGAAGATTAAAACAAAATTCTGTTTCTAGAAAGCAGCAATACATACAGAGGCTACTTGAAGGACCAGGCCCCCACTTTCAATAGCCAAAATTCTATCACAGTGGTTATTAGTAACAGGTAATCACAAGGTTCTACACCAGGCACACTAAGGACTAAAAAATGTGCATATATAATCAATCCTTGGCCTTCAGAGGCCCAAGAAAGAAGAAACTTAGGTCAGAGAAGAGAACTCAAGCAACATAAGCTGACACAGTTTCCCTTTAAGAATTTGGGTGTCAAATGGCCAAAAGACACAGGAAAAAGTGCTCAACATCACTCAGTATCAGGGAAATACAAATCAGAACCACAGTGAGATATCACCTCATACCAGTCAGAATGGCTAAAAATAACAAGTCAGGAAAGGACAAATGTTGGTAAGGATGCAGAGAAAGGGGAACCCTCCTACACTGTTGGTGGGAATGCAAGCTGGTGCAGCCAGTCTGGAAAACAGCATGGAGGTTCCTCAAAAAGTTGAAAATAGAGCTACAATCCTACAGCCCAGCAATTGCTCTTCTGGGTATTTACCCTAAAGGTACAAATGTAGTGATCTGAAGGGGTACATGCACCTGAATGTTTATAGCAGCAATGTCCACAATAGCCAAACTACGGAAAGAACCTAGATGTCCATCAACAGATGAATAGATAAAGAAGATGTGGTGTATATATACAACGGAATACTATGCAGCCATCAAAACCCCCCAAATCTTGCCATTTGCAACAACATGGATGGAAAAAGAGGGTATTATGCTGAGCAAAATGAGTCAGGCAGAGAAAGACAATTATCATATGATCTCTCTGATATGAGGAATCTGAGAGGTAGGGCAAGAAGTCATGGGGGGTAGGGAGGGAAAAAATGAAACAAGATGGGATCAAGAGGGAGACAAACCATAAGAAACTTAATCTCAGGAAACAAACTGAGGGTTACTCAGGGGGTCAGGGAAGAGGGATATGGTGGGTTATGGACATTGGGGAGGATTTGTGCTATGGTGAGTGCTGTGAATTGTGTAAGACGTGATTCACAGACCTGTATCCCTGAAGCAAATAATACATTATATGTTAATTAAAAAAAAAAAGAATCTAGGTATCTATGCTCCACAAAAATGAAAGATTAAACTAAGAAGAAGGCAGAAGGTCTAGGGAACTCAGAACCAACAACGGAGAGAGGTACTGGGAATACCATGACAACAACTATGCCAGAGTACTGGAGAGTAATCAATCTAGAGTGGAACAGAAGATGAGAGGGTTCTAGGAATAATGCTGGGGTGATTAGATCATCTGATGTAACATACTGAGAAGCACTTTGCAGCTTAGATAGAAATTTCTGTTATGGATAAAAGAATTCTTATGCTAAGAAAGTAGTCAACAAAATCAATGATGGGAAGATGAATTTCTTTGGGTCAAAATTCAACTACTAGGGATGTCTGGTTGGCTCAGTCAGTTAAGCATCCAACTCTTAATTTTGGTTCAGGTTATGATCTCACAGTTTTTAGATGAGCTCCATGCTGGGCATGAAGCTTGCTTAAGATTCTCTCCTTCTCTCCCTACCCGGCTCATGCCCGCTCTCTCAAAAAGAAGGAAAGAAAGAAGGGAGGAAGGAAGGAAGGAAGGAACTCTTAAGAAAGACGTCCAAATACAGAACACTTTACCTTATCAGAAATACAAATGAGTAACATTTTAAAAATAAAAATGAAACAAAACTAGCAATAATAAGAATAAATACAGAAGAGAATTTAATTAGCTATTTTATAAGTTAAGATTATAGATATTGAAAGGATAAGTGGATAAAGAAAATGTGGTATAATAGATTATTATTCATCCATAAAGAAGAATGAAATCTTGCCATGTGCAACAACATGGATGCACCTCAAGGGCATTATACTTAGTGAAATAAGCCAGAAAGAAATAGATAAATACCGGGGCGCCTGGGTGGCTCAGTGAGTTAAAGCCTCTGCCTTTGGCTCAGGTCATGATCTCAGGGTCCTGGGATCGAGTCCCGCATTGGGCTCTCTGCTCAGCAGGGAGCCTGCTTCCCCCACTCTCTCTGACTGCCTCTCTGCCTACGTGTAACCTCTGTCTGTCAAATAAATAAATAACCTTTAAAAATAAATAAATAAATAAATAAATACCATATGATCTCACCTATATGTGGAATCTAAAACAAACTTAGCTTATGGATCTAGAGAACAGACTGCAGTTGCCTGAGGTGAGGGATGGGGGAACAGCAAAATAGGTGGAGGGAGTAAAAAGATACAAATTTCCAGTTATAAAATGAATGTCATAGGAATTTAATGTACAGCATGGTGATCTGGTTAATAATACTGTATTGCATATTTGAAAATAGCTAAAAGAGGGGATCTTGAAAGTTTGCAACACAGGGGAGCCTGGATAGCTCAGTCAGTTGAGAGCATCCAACTCGATTTCGGCTCAGGTCATGATTTCAGGTTGTGAGATAGAGCCCTGTTTTGGGCTCCACACTCAGTGTAGAGTTTACTTGAGATTCTCTCTCTCTCTCTCTCTGCTCCTGCCCCTATTTGATCTCTCTCCCTTGCTCTATATTAATTCATTAATTAAATTTAAAAAAAGTTCTCATCACAAGGAAAAAAATTTGTAGCTGTGTATGGTGATGGGTGTTAACTGGACATACTGTAGTGATCACTCACAATATATATAAATATCAAATCATTATGTTGTAAGAAACTAACATAATGTCAATTATACCTCAATTTTAAAAATTGTTAAAACTCAACAGATGAGGTAAACTCTGAGGTAAAATAATCAAAAAGAGAATTAGTGAAAGACAGTACTAAGGAACCTACTCAAAGACACACTGAATGCATGGTTATAGGAGTTATTTCCTGAATAAGCTCCCTTATTTGGGACCATAATGCAGAGGCCCAAGGACAGAGTTATAGTTAGAGGAAAAAAACTGCAGTATAATGAGTTTCTTTATGAACCACAGACACTTCCATATAGTCTAGTTCACTGCCTTGATCCTTCCTCTACGTGAACTTCTTATAAACATTTAGACTAGGAAGAATCTACCTCTTTAAAAATAATTAGTAATCCAAATAGGACCAGAACAAAATCCATGCAAAGATACCATAAAAAATTAATGTCCAGAAAATATAAAGAACTCCTACAACTCAACAACAAACACCAGATTTTAAAATGACCAGAGGACTTGAAAAGATATTTCTCCTAAGATATACGTATGGTCAACAACATATAAAAAGCTGCTCCACATCACTAATCATTAGGGAAACAAATCAAAACCACAATAAGCTACCACTACACACCCACTAACTGGCTATAATCAACAGGGCAGAATATCTAGTGTTGGAAAAGAAGTAGAAAAACAATCCATCAAATATTGCTGGTAGCAATATAAAACGATACACAACAGTTTGGAGATTTTTAAACAGTATAAACTTACCATACAACATAATTTCATTCCCAGGATCTGCCCAAGAAAAATGGAAACATACGTCCACACAATGACATGTATGCAAACATTCACAGCAACATTTATACCTAACAGTCCCAAACTGGAACCAATCCAAATGTCCACCAACTGGTGAATGGATTAACGAAATATGGTCTATGCATACATAGTCAGCAATAAAAAGGAATAAACCTCAAAAACATTACACTAAAAGAAGCCAGAAACAACAACAAAAAACTCTACAAAGTATATGATTCCATTTATATGAAATGTTCAGAAACAGCACATTTATACAGCCAAAATCAGAGCAGTGGTTGCCTAAGATAAGAGGTTGTCTGGGAGAAAATAGGGCAATGGTGTAATGGGCACAAGGAAACTCTTTGGGTTATGAAAATATTTTAAATTTAGATAAAAACCACCGGATAACTTAGAATTGAATTTTATAGTATGTAAATTATATCTCAGTACACCTAATCTTAAAAAACTACACAGGCATCTAAGGCTGCATCTAATGTATATAGTGGACTTAAAAATCCTCCCTCCTCCTCTTCCTTCCCAAATAATTCAGTCTAGAAGCCGTTAGATGATAACGACGATGGTCAAGTGGTTGGGGGAAGGCACCCACGCATGCCTGGTACGTGTATACATTCCCTGGAACAATGAACCCAAATATCAGCAACCGTGCCTATCACTCATAGTGTGGCTTTTAAATCCCATTACCCACTAAAAGGAATCTGTGTTCCTTGAAGAAATGGCTAATACAAGGGCCAGAAAGTTACGAGGTTCTGAAAGAATGGTGGGGACGTGTCCAAAAAAAAAAAAAAAAAAAAAAAAAAAAAGACAGCAGGAAGAGACTCTCCTTGACCTTATATGGTACAATTTGAACATCAAAATATATAATGTTATTAATACATTATAACCCATTAAATAGGGGCACAAACTGTGGCTCAGGTGATTAAGAATCCCACTCTTGATTTCGGCTCAGGTCATGATCTTGCAGTCATGGGATTGAGCCCTCCATCCATCTCTGCGCTCAGTATAAAGTCTGCTTTAGATTCTTTCTCCCTCCCCCTCTGCCCTTCCCCACTTGTGCTCTCTCTCTCTAATAAATAAATATTTTTTTCAAAATGGACTATAACCCATTAAACAAAATAAGAACCCCCTAAATCCATGCTGATACAAGAGAAAAAATGAACAGGGAGAAGAGAAACCATTCCATTAATAATGCAATGC
The DNA here is from genome assembly GCF_902655055.1 of Lutra lutra. NCBI lineage: Eukaryota > Metazoa > Chordata > Mammalia > Carnivora > Mustelidae > Lutra > Lutra lutra. Next base: position 161,530,288 of record NC_062281.1, read on the forward strand.
CAACTGATGAGTGCAGAAAGAATGATGGAATTTGAAAAATAACATTTGACAACAAGCAGAGTAACAATTCAACCAAGAAACATCAATGGAAGCTAAAAATAATGGGTTAGAATTTGATGAGAAACGGGGTTGTTCCATAATTTCATTAAAAGTCACATAAATTTTCCTCAAAATACTTACTAATTAGAGAGGCTTTAAAAAAAGTAACTTTACAGCAGACACATCTAGCACATCAAGTGATCAAGGTTAATACCAGGGAGATGGGATAAAATGAAAGCCTATATCAACGATAGGATGCAACAAGAACAACACACCACCCTTTTTCAGGAACAGCAAAAGGAACATCCTGCTAAACATGCTGAAAGGGACCAGAATTTGCCACCCCAAAATATGCTATTTTGGTAAAAGCATTATTTTAAGCCAAAGACAAATGAAAATCAACAGATCCAGAAAGAGTTCTCTGCCCTCTCATTATCTGCCTGAAACCAGACAGATATCCCTTTGAGGAATGTGTCCCTCTGTACCTGGGAGAGAAGAGCTACAATGTGTCTGCATAAACAAACTTTACTTTCCATTAGTTCCTCCACATAGTTTCTGTATGCCCCATAAATTATCATCCCTTGAAGTCCAAACCCGCTTTTCTTTGTAAAAAGGAACGTAAGCTTCTGAATCTAACCAGTTCTTTGAGCTATGTTTCCTTTTCTATGAACTCCTAAGCATGCAAATATTAATAAAAATTTATGCCTTTTCTCCTGCTAGTCTTTCTTTTGTTAGTTTAATTCACAGGCCCCCCAGGCACTGAACTAAGAGGGTAGAGGAAAAGTTTTTCCTCCCTAACAATGAATAACCTGAAACTAATCCTGAGGAAATATCAGACAAACCCAAACTGCAACACATTCTATCAAAGAACCAACCTGTAACATTCAGAAGTATCAAAGTCATAAAAGTTGAGAAAAGACTACAGAATTGTTCTGAATTTTAGGAGACTAAAAGAAATAAAATTTTAACACATGATTCTTGGTTGGATCCCTTTGTTATAAAAGACATTCCTGGGATGTATGGAGTAATATGAATTAATCTGTAGATTAGGTGATGGTATTTATCGATGTTAATTTCCTGATTTTAAGGACTTATAGCTACAAAAATGTCTCTGTAGGAAGTACATGCTGAAGGATTCTGGGGGGATGGGATATATGGGGAATAGATTCTCAAATGGACTAGGGAAGGGGTTGGCAAACTCTGTAAAGGGCCAGATAATAAATATTTTAGGCTTTGCAGGACATATGTGATCTCTGTTGCACAGTCCTTAGGTTGTTTTGTTTTAAACATCCCTTCAAAAATGTAAGATTCATTCTTAGCATAAGGGCTGTACAAACACAGGCTGCAGCTTGCATTTGGCCCATGGGCTCTAGTTTGCTGACTACTGGTTTGGGGGTGGGGAACTCTCTGAACTATTCTTGCAATTTTGAATTTTTTTTTAAAAAGATTTTATTTGAAAGAGAGAGAGAAGGCAGAGAGAACAGAGAGAGAGGGAGAGAGAGAGAGAGAGAGCACGACTGGGGGTGAGTGGTAGAGGAAGTGGGAGAAGCAGGCTTCCTGCTGAGTAAGGAGCCAGATGCAGGGCTTGATCCCAGGACCCTGGAATCATGACCTGAGCTGAAGGCAGATGATTAACTGACTGAGCCACCCAGGCGTCCCTAGCAGATATTTTTAAAAATAATTTCAGGGCACCTGGGTGGCTCAGTCGGTTAAGTGTCTGCTTTCGACTCAGGTTTTGATCTCAGGATCCTGGGATAGAGGCCCACATCGGAGTCCTTGCTTCTGCCTCTCCACCACTTGTTCTCTCACTCTCTCTCTCAAATAAATAAATAACATCTTTTTAAAAAGTATCTGCTAAACTCCAGAGCAATCTCAGAATGGCTGTCATAGAGGTGAATAAGGCTGAAAGCTGGAAGCTTACTGGATAAAAAGCATTATCATCTCTCACTCTGGCATTGCCGGGAATTTTCCTACTGCCAATTTAGGCCCATTCCTCTACTCACAGGATCTAGTACACTGTTGAATGAAATAATGGATGAATCCACCTCATTTCCTAGGACAGGAAAACGGATTCCCTCCACATAAGGTTGGAAAACACAGTCTTCATCCTTAAGGATCATTTTAATATGATTTTTTACTTTTTATTTATTTTACTTTCTTTTAAATAGTCCCCATGCTGTGAGCCCAACACAGGGCTTGAACTCCCCACCCTGAGATCAAGACCTAAGCTGAGATCAAGAGTCAGATACTTAACCAACTGAGCTACCCAGTCGCTCCTTCATGTTTGTTTGTTTGTTTTTAAGTCAGCTACTCTGAGATATAATTTCTCACCCATCATACTGGAAAAATTAAAAAGCTTGAATGGCAAGGCTGTGAGCAAATACAGTGGTTCCCCTGCTTTTTAATTTTTCAATTTCTTTTTATTTCCACAGTCGGGAAGACATACTGTCAGAAGGTCAGTAGTAACCTAATGCTATGTCAGAGTGTCTGTATTATTCACCTCACTTCATCTCATCATGCAGGCATTTTGTTATCTTACATCATCACAAGAAGGGTAAATATAGGACAGAAAGATATTTGCAGAAAAAGAAAGACCACAGTCATGTACTTTCATTACAGTATACTGTTATAATTTTTCTATTTTACAATTTTTTGTTGTTGTTAATTTCTTACTGTGACTAATTTACAAATGAAACTTTATCATAGGTATGTACGTATAAGAAAAAACATAGTATATATAGGGCTTGGTACTATCCACAGTTTCAGGCAGCTACTGGGTCCCCCACAAATAAGAGGGGACTACTGTAGACACTGTCTTACACCACTGGTGGAAATACAAAATGATATAACCACTATGTTGGGAAACTGAACAATAGCTTATAAAACCACATATGCATTTTTTCTTTGACTCGGCATCCCCAATTCTAGGAATTTATCCTGAAGGTACACCATGAAAATTAACTCTTCTATATTAGGTAACTGTTTCTCTCATTGAAAATTATTTGTATCTTTGACTCTTCCACTAGTGTGCTAGTTGTTCAAAAGACTAACTCCAAACCTCCTATCTACCAAGACGGGGGAAGGGACTGACCCTCCAAGGCAATCAGGACTGGCACTGGTTCCTCCTTTGGTAGCATCTGGGGGCATGAGAGAGAAGCAGCTGCAAGAGCCCCTCCTAAAAAAAAAAAAAAAAAAAAAAAAAAAAGCCATGGACAAATAACATGTATCTTTGCGGTTGCCTGGGCTGCTGGGTTCTTGATATCTGGATCCCTTCTCACCTCTTGGAGCACTTGCATAACAAGAGTCTATATAAAAGCTACCCCAGGATGCCTACTAGGAGCCAAGAGAGGAAGCCAAGGTTTTCCTCAGTGCTGCAATCAGTTAGCAGCTACTTAAGCAACAAGCTCCAAAGACCTTCGCACACACAAAAAATCTCCTGCTGCACTACTTTGAGTATACAATCTTCACTACAAAACAATAGTTACCAGGTTTGAAACAAGACCAAGGAACTGGTGACATTTGAAGCATCAGGTTGAATAGCCTGGAAAGAGTCTAGCTAAACTCTCTCAAGAGTAAGGCTAACAAATAGATAATGAGGGGAAAATTCCTTTAGTGTGGGTATTGAAGCTAATACATGGAAAGGGAATGGGAATCACTTTTGCAAACTCCTAATACAATAATGGCAACAATGATCAATAGTCAATACTGTCAAAACATGGTAGGGATCTAACATTATCTGCCTCCTGACAATTGTGCACTGCACCAACTAGTAAGCATTCTTCCCCAGTCCCCCAAATCAAACCAGAATCAGATCAAGGTACCAGTTTACAGGAAATACAGAGGTCATAAAAACATGTTAAATAATATATCAGGAATGCAAAGAGCAAAATCCAGAATGTAGGAAAAGTCTAGAGGACAAACTTAGTTTCTTCAACAAATGAAATGCCAAAAGAAAAAGAAAAACGGTGGAAAAACTTAAATTAAAAGAAACTTAGAAGCAGAGTGACCAGACATCCCAATTTGTCCATGACAATCAGGTCTCTGCCTATTGTCCCAGTATAATTATTAACAGAATCTCCCAGTTAAGGTAATAAATGGTAAGATCACCGTACTTAAAACACATATTAATCAAATGAACTGTGTTCGGCATAGTTTGGATATTGATTTAAAAAAGAAGAAGAAGAAGAAGAAGAACAGAGGCGACTGGGTGCGTCAGTTGGTTAAGTATCTGCCTTTGGCTCAGTTAGGTCATGATCTCAGGGTCCTGGGATGGAGCCCTATGTCCAGCTCTCTGCTCAGAGGGGAGTCTGCTTCTCCCTGTCTCTCTCCCTCTGTGCTTCCTCTCTCTCTCTCAAATAAATAAAATCTTTAAAAAAAAAATTTTTTTTTAAGTTATAAATAAATAAACATGGGTATCTGGGTGGCACGGTTGGTTAAGCATCCGACTCTTGGTTTCAGCTGGGGTCCTGATCTTGGTGTGGTGAGATCAACACTGTAAGGTCTCTGTGCTCAGTGTGGTGTCTACTTGGGGTTTCTCTTTCCCTCACCTTCTGCCCCTCCCTCCTATTCTCTCCCTCTCGTTAAAATAAATAAGTAAATCTTTAAAAAAAAAAACCAAAAAAGCAAAGAACACTGGAAATTTGATGATACTGGTAAATTCTTATTTTTTTAGGTGTTAAAGTGGTAATATCTTTAAAGACCCCTTACCTTTAGAGATGCAAACGGAAATATTTACAGGTAAAATGACACAGTCTGGGATTTGCTTTAAAATAAATGGGTTGCAGGGTCTAGGTAGAGATGCAGAGAAGATAATATACTGACCACGAGTTGATAAGTAGATACTCAAGACATGAGACTACTCTATCTTGTAATGCTTTTGATATTTTCTATAATACAACATTTTTAAAAAAGAGATTTTTTTCAGTAAACAAAATTCTCCTACTTCCAGAAATAGAAATATCCTAGAAACTTTCAGCTTTTTGATCTTAATCCAAGAGCAAGACTTTGGCATCTTGCCAACTAGGACTATATATTTATTCAGAGTTACCTGAAGCCAGGATCTACGAAAAATTTTCTGCCATACCAAGGATAATTCACAGCTAGTATTCTAAAATTTTTTTTTTTTTTAAATAATAAAGTACTTTCCCTTTCCTATCTCCTGAAGGCACTTTCAAGTTGTTCTTTCCCTCACACAGGAGGACAGGAAAAATGAAACACCTTAAACCAAGTTTGATGAACTTTTCTTACTGCCAAAAAACAGCCTCAGAAGAGTTGTTCTCATTTTAGTCCACATCCTGCTACGCCCCAACAGGCCAGCTTTTGGCAGCAGTTAGTGAAACGGTATGAGCGGGCAGGAGAGCACCAGCTGCCATTGCCTTATCTTAGCCAGTAACAAAGCTTCCACAGGCAGGGCAGAATAATAAGTGATATCTAGAGTTATCCAAGGGAAAATAAGAATATGAGAAAACAAATGGAAGCAAATGAAGAGTGAGGACCAGCAACATGTGAGTTTTCCAACAAAGACAGCAACACAGTAACTGTTACACCAGCCTGGGTAGAATTCTGAGCAATTTTACATTGTAATGACCCATCTAATCCTTACAGCAACCCCTGAAGAACCTACTATTATCCCCATTTTAATGATGTAGGAAACTGAGACAGAAAGAAGTGAAGTAATTTGCCTTCAACAGGGCCAGGATAAGGACAAGTTCTGGCGATGTTCCGCTTTAGAGTTACTTTGAAAAGCAGTTGTTTAAAAAAAGACAGACAAGAAAAGCAGGTGTTGGTAAAATGAAAATAGTGCTTTCTCTCTGGCAGGAAACAATCTTGACACTACCAAAAAGGGGTTTCAAAGGCTGTCTCATTTGGGAGGAGGCCCAAAAGAACACCTGTCCTTTGCCATAAAAGTCTACAAAAAGCCTCTCACACATGTGACATGGGAGTGGCCAGAGGGCTGAATTAGTATCAGTTGCAAACTTCAGTAGTGAACTTCTTGTTTGCTAAAGATTTTAAGCCAAGGCTGAATAGCTTTTTCCTAGACAATGTATAAAAAGAATTCCTACACAGTATGGAGTGAGCTAGAGTTAGAACTCTTCCAGTATAACTCTAGTAAGGATTTCTTGTTATAAATCCTCCCAACTACAGGGCTGTAGTTTAAAACCGAATCAAAATCTAAACCGTTCTATGTTCCTGGAAGTTGCCAACACCAAACTTTTATCCCCAGGAGGTCTAGCTGGACCCGTGAACAGCGAAAGACACAACTTCCTTTCTTCTCTGCAAGGACACCAGTTGCACCACAGACCTTATCTAGCACCCCTTCAAATCAGGCTATGTCAACAGTGCAATACCCATGTCTGAGTGCCAATCAATAGGCTGGAATCATATTCTTGGAAGATGGACAAGTTGACTAAAGTTTACAGGCTAATCAGTTCAACCCAAATCATTATATTTACCATGCCTCTTAAGGTTGATCAGATCCTACCAAGACACCTAAGAGCCACCTGATGGCTAAAACAGACCCATCTACCCTTTCTCATCAAGGAACAAAAAGAAATGCAGTACAGACTGGGTGGGCATCATTTTAAAACTGTGCATTGACTGTTCATCAAATTATTATGGGCAACAATTTGGTTCTAGCACATAACTAAGGATCTAAGCACATGACGAAGATGTAGTCAATAAGGAAGGTTAAGATTCTGAGCAGGGCCAGTTCTAACAACCATGCAAAGGGATACTATTTTCTAGCCCTTTAAGGCAAAGCAGCCAGAAGCCTCAATAGCTCTATTAGTTTGCTAGGGTTGCCAGAACTAATACCATAGGCTAGGTGGCTTAAACAAAAGACATCTACATCCTCACAGTTCTGGAGGCTAGAAGGTGTCGGTAGGGTTGCTTTCTTCTGAGACCTTACTACCTGGCTTGTAAATGGCTGTTTTCTCTGCATCTTTGTGGTAAATCCCCTCTTTATAGGTCACCATTCATATCAGGGTCCACCTCAATGACCCCATTTAACCTGTAAAGACCTTACCTCCACATACAGTCACATTAAAAGTACTGGGGGGGAGGTTTATAACTTCAACATATGAATTTTAAGGAGGACACAATTCAGTCCATATCAATAGTTATACCTCACGGAATAAAAGACAATTCAATATGGCCACTGCAAGATGGCAGTGTACAAATCCTAGCTCCCTTTCTCATGTCATCTCTCTCTCTATATTTATATATTTGCTTATTTAAAAAATTTTATTTTTAAGTAATCTCTACACCCAATGTGGGGCTCAAACCTACAATCCTGAGATCAAGAATTGTATGCTCCATCAACTGAACCAGCCAGGTGTCCCTTGGGCATCTATTTCTTTTTTTTTTTAATTTATTCATTTGACAGACGGATCACGAGTAGGCAGAGAGACAGGCAGAGAGAGAGAAGAGGAGGAGGCAGGCTCCCTGCTGAGCAGAGAGCCCGATGCGGGACTCGATCCCAGGACCCTGAGATCATGACCTGAGCTGAAGGCAGAGGCTTTAACCACTGAGCCACCCAGGCGCCCCTACATCTATTTTAAATAGAGGTCAAATTCACTGCCAGTAGCTCTTAATTTTTAGTTCTTCATATTGTTTACTAGAATCATTTTTCTCTTTTCTCAACTTGTATTTGCTCAATTGCTTAACAGCAATGTTCAATAAACACATCTACATGGTAAGGATTTTGTAGAATTTAAGTGTACCATTGTACTCACTAGCCATTGATGCTCTTTTAGGCCCTGAATGTGAATAGAGAGAACAAAACTAAATTAGTGGATGAGCTGCAATGAGCAGAGGTAAAAGATAAAATTGAATAAAATAAGCCTAAAAGAAGAAAAAAGATAATAAAGGCAGGGACCTGGAAGCGACAAAGGACTATAAAATACAACTCCAACACCCAGTATGGGGAAATTTAGTAAAGAATGTCATGAACATGTCTTTTAGGAAGAGAAAACCTAGGGCTGCAAAATAATATAGATTCAGAATATACTGTATTAGATTAATGAAGTATCTTAGATGGAGAAGCAGAACAATATAGATGTTAAGAATATGGTCTTGGGGAACCTGGGTGGCTCAATGGGTTAAGGGTCTGTCTTTGGCTCAGGTCATGATCCTGGGGTCCTGGGATTGAGCCCCACATCAAGCTCCCTGTTCAGTGGAGAGTCTGCTTCTCCCTCTCCCCTCTCTACCACTTGTGCTCTCTCTCTCTCTCTCTCTCAAATAAAGAAAATCTTTTTAAAGGGGCAGGGGGCACCTGGGTGGCTCAGTGGGTTAAGTCTCTGCCTTTGGCCCAGGTCATGATCTCAGGGTCCTGAGATCGAACCCCACATCGGGCTCTCTGCTCAGCTGGGAGCCTGCTTCCTCCTCTCTCTCTGCCTGCCTCTCTGCCTACTTGTGATCTCTCTGTGTCAAATAAATAAATAGAAATCTTAAAAAAAAAAAAAAAGAATATTGTCTCTGAAGCTGGACTGCCTAGGCTTTAATCCCAATTCTGCCACTTACCAGCTGTTTTATCTTGAGCAATTTATTTAACCTCTCTGTGCCTTGGTCTTCTCATTTGCAAAATAAGCATAATAATAATCCCTGCCTCATAGAATTGAGGGGAGGACTGAACAACCTCTAATTTTTAAATGCATACAATGCTCCCTGGGACCGATTAAGTCCTCAGAGTTTGTAGGTTTATTAACTAAATACAAAATAGCACATGTTCCATCAGAAACATTAGACCAGAGGGTTTAGGACAACAGATATTAAAATGAGATTCTGTGGGGCTAAATGCCAGTTTCTTTTCTTTTCTTTTTTTTTTTTTAAAGATTTTATTTATTTATTTGACAGAGATCACAAGTAGGCACAGGGGCAGGCAGAGAGCGAGAGGGAGAAGCAGGCTCCCTGCGGAGCAGAGAGCCCGATGCGATGATGCGATGTGGGGACCCTGAGATCATGACCTGAGTTGAAGGCGGAGGTTTAACCCACTAAATGCCAGTTTCTATTACTTATTAATAATTTCCTTAACCTCTCTGTACCACAGTGCCCTCATCTATAAATAAATTTACTTGGATTATCTACTTCATCAATAAAATGGATTTATATTACCATCTCATCAGGGTATTCTGAGGATTAGAACAATGTTCAACACACATTAAATGTCTGGCAAAGTTACCTATTTTTTTTTTTTAAAGTTACCTATTCTTATTCTTCTGCTGTTTTATTTCTCAACCTTTCTTGACTAAGCATGGTAAAACAAAGAGTCTGTCCTGCTTCTACTAGGTTTATCTAACATATGAATCAGTCTACCAATAATCTCATGAGGCAATCTTCACTTGTGATCATAGAAGCCTGAGTTCAAAATATTAAGAAAGATTGAATTTCTGCTTCCTGCCATGATGGGGAAACAAACACCAGATTCACCCTTGTGCTTCATAAAGTAAAAACAAAACAAAAACGAAACAAAACTCTACATGTGAAACAATAGCTTTTACATATTTTATAGAAGGGAAACATACAAAGTAAGCCCTAAAATTGCCCCAAAGTAAGTCCTAAGATTGCCCCAGCTTACTACCTTGAGAACATTTCTAGGAAGCAAACACAGAGAGTACCCAAAGAGCTGAGCTGTCTACCCAAGTCGAAGAGTCAGAACTGAGAAGCTGGGGAGGTTAAGGTGGCTAAAATTTGGAAGGCAGAGTACTAGAAAGGAGAGAGCTACACTGAGAGAGCTCAGCAAGGGGGTTCCTCCTGAATTTTCAGCCAAGTGATGTGGGTGAGAAAACTAAGAAAATGAGTAGGCATTACACTCCCCAGAGATCACACAGGAATAGATCGTATTCCCACCAGCATGAGTGGGGGGGGGAGACTCATAATGCATAGACATTGACTAGAGTACTCAGAAAGCACTGCCTTAGAATTAAGAAAAAATTAGCTCCCAGTGTTGCTCTAGGCCCACCCAACAAAGCCAAAAAGTAATCCTCAAAATGATCAAATTATATCTGAATAATATAATTGCATCCCAGAATAAAATTCAAGAATGTTTAAAGAAATACAAACATATGCAGCAAACAAGGTAAAATCATCTTGCTGTGTCACTGACTGGTACCTGGCATAGGAGGGATACAAAAGAAGAATGGGATGAAACATTAACACAGACATGTGTACAAGTGTAGGAAGAAAATATTAAAAAATTTAAGATGTTTTCAAGCCCTAAGCTACAAGACCACAGGTGTGAAGAGATAAGATTTCAAGTCACATGCCAAGAAGGGGGCACACGTTAGGCTGTGGGTACTACCCAACTTACCATTTTACCCAGCATCATATACCAAGTCTAGTACCTCTGGAAAGGTGACTTCAGGAAAAGTCAGCCCTTAACATTGTCCTGTGTCAGTCTAACACTGCACTAGTATGTCTGTGGAATTTGAACTCCTGTATCAAATAATGTCACTTAAATTTATATAGTAAGTGTTGTTTCTACTCAAATTTCTAGTTTTCCTGGTTACTTTTTTTTTTCTAACATAAAGCTTAACAAATACCTATTGATCAAACATACTTTCTTTTGAAGAATTTTTTTGATTGGTTTCCAAGTTACCTCTCTCTTGATTCTTCTCATTCCTAAAAAGCCCCACTCCTTTTCAGTCTCTCCTCTGCCAGTTCCTCATCTCCCCAATCTCTTGAAGTCAGATGGCCTCAGAGCTCAATCCTTTGACATTTCTTCCTTCTTTATCAACAGACTCTCACTGGATGATCTCATAAACCTAATCATTTGTTTCACTTAAATACTGACAATTCCTTATATACCCTCAGCCCAAATTTCACTTATCTTTAACCAAATGTCTAATCTGCGATCTCTTACAGTTTCCCAGTGTCAGTTTCTGGATTTTACAGTTTTCTAGATGTTTAACCCCCAATTTTCAGTCATCCTTCACTCATATTTTTCTCAAACTCTGCCATCTAATCCATCAACAAATCTTATCAATTCTACCTCCAAAATACATAATTAAATCTGGCCACTTTTTACCACCTGTACCACCAAGGGTTCAAACAATCATTGAGTCTTTCCTAGATTACACCAGTAACCTTCTAATTTAGCCAGAGAGATCCTTTTGATTTAAGTCCGATCATAACATTCTTCTGCTTCAAACCCTCCAAGAGCTTCTCACGTTACTCAGTATAAAAACAAAAATTTTTACGATGAATTTAAAGCTCCATTTGGCTTATCACTATGTCTCAGACTTCATTTCCCACTTCTTACCTCTCAACTCATTCCACATAGCTTCACTGGACTCTGCTGAACAAAGAACACATGAAGCAAACTCTTAGATCAGGTTTTCGGCATTTACTGTGGCCTCTGTCTGAAACACTCTTCTCCAGATACCTCTTTTCTGGCTCTGGGACTTTCCTTCAGGTCTTTGCTCATATGTCAACTTACGAGTGAGGAACCTCCCTGACCATTTTATATAAAATGTCAACCCCTGGGCCTCACTTTCCCTATTCTCCTCAACCTACTTTATTTTCCCAATATCGCATATGTCCATCTGTTATATATTTACTCATTTACTCATATTTACTCCACTAGAATCTAAGCTCCTCTGAGGGCAGGGACTTTAGCTCTTTCTGATCACTCTTCTGTTTTACAGGCCTAAAACAGTGTCCAGTACATAGCATGTACTCAAATGGTAACTAGATAAAAAGTCAGAAAGAAATGAGGAGAAGAGGGTTATTTTCAGCAATCTGAACAAATCACTTAACCTATTTCAGAATCAAATTTTCCTGTTGTGCAAAATGTGGCATTTGGACTAGTTAACCTTTAGAGAGCTGTAGCATTCTGTCACACTATGCTTCTCCCATGGAGTGGTCACAGGGTTGTCCTGCTGTCACAATGGGCACATAACTGTCTAACTACTGATATGTTTTCTTTCTCTTGAATTTTGAATATAGCAGAAATATCTGACATTCCTCTTACTCTTCTCTGTGACTTTTATTCTGTTTCTCCCCATTATTAAGGAGAAAGTTTTGGGTTTTAGCTACTAGGCCAAAAGCAATCACCAAGGCCCACATTCACGTCGCAGCAGGTTTCCTTACCTCCACTGCAGCGGGCGGCTGCAACAGGGACTGCCAGGACTGCTATGAGCTTGTGGGTTCAGGAAAAAGACAAGAGGAGAAGTAGTAGCCAGGGCACAATCAGCACTAAATGGGATTTTAGTGAAGTACAGTGCTGGAGCTGATGTGGGTGAAAACATGTGCTGGTTTACTTCAGATCCTCGGCAAAGAGTGGAGATTCTGACAACATACCACGGTAGAAAAAAGCAGGGTCAGGGATAATTTCTCAAGCAAAAAGAAACATTCAAAGTGGGTTAGTTTAGGCAAGAGGCTCAAAAAAAAAAAAAAAAAAAAAGTGGTCAAAAATCATTCTCAAATATCCTACCTCAGTGCAATGGCACATGAAGACCATCAAGACTAAAATTTAATCCATAGAATTAAAACCAAAAATTTAAGCTTTGGGTATTCAAAGTATTTAGAATTGGCTTCTGGAAAAATACTGCAAATCTACAACTCACCAATTAGCAAGCAGTAAGTAATATTTTGTGTGCAATGACTACAACTTCCTATAGAAATGAATATATCCATAAAAGTAAAACACTAACAGATTATATCTACCATAACACCAACTTATTTAGCTAACTTTTGCCTAATGAAACTTTAAATAACATCACTTAATTCTGTATAATGAATTTTGCTTCTACTTAAATTTTGGTTTTTTAGATTACTTTTTTCCCCTAAAAACAACCTAATCGTCTCGATACATGTTAAGTCGTACTGAAGACTATTAAGTAAATAACATCATTAGACTGAAGATAGATGGTAAATATGGGTTTCTACTTCTTTGATCATTGACTGATATGTCAGATGATGAAAAAATAATTGACAGATGCACAGCATTTAATTTACTATAGTAGGAACATGGCTTTCTATAGAAATACCATATTTAGCCACAATATTTCATTTTAAAGATTTTGAAAAACTTAAGTATCACATAAGCACCTGTTTAAAAATATTAGTTTCCTGTACTGTTGTTACTGACTACTTATATACGGTTATATTCTACTTGTGTTTAATTACATATAGTCAAAGGAAATCTTTACCTTCCTACTAATTATCCCTTTAGCTGGCTTCAGAATATTTCCCAGATGAGTACACAATACAAGGATATAAAAGGATAGAAAAATAGAGGGCAGAAAACTATTTTAAATTACAGGTGTGCTCAAATTTCCATAAACTCAACATATTAATAAAAATGACAAGAATTGAAAATATTAACTTTGGATTAATTTCTCATTTTCAAAAAGAATTTTCACTTTTCTAAAGAACTATTTCAAAAAATCAGTTCCCTAGTATATAGAAGCTAGAGCTAAATAGAATATACAATAAGACAGTTCTTATTAACCTAAATAATATTGCTTATACAAAATTTTGGAGTCCTAACACATAAAATGAGGCTTAGCTATTTTGATGCATATATAAATAAGATTATAAATCTATAAGAACCAAATCTCATTCTCTATTTGCTAGTAATTGCCACTCTGCAAACTGGTTATACAATGAGGCTAGAGTTTAAAAAGGATTGTTTGAAAAAGGAAAGGTGATTTATAAACTACTTACTAGTTCCGCAGGGGGAATTTTCCTAAGCTAAATTCAACGTCACTAAAACAGACACAACGATTACCAACCATAGTGCACCAACATTTGGAGAGAATGATTTTGACCACTTACGTTCTCTTACACTACAAGCTTAATTTTAAAAATTTACAATTTCGCTAACAAATCCTCTTTACTTTAAATGACACTTTAGTTCATGAAGCTTCTTTTTACAGTCTTTAACTTTTAGTCTTAGTAGGAGAATAAACACTTTTTTAAACATACGCCAATATTTCCAATTATATGCTTCAAACAACTACAGTCTTCCAAGGTCTGGTACAATCATTATTTAATCAATGAGCATCCACTAACACAGAAGAGCAATGACCCACTGAAGAAGTATGTGTGCCTATTCAAGTATATCATGCTATCTCCAGGTAAGCTCTAACATTCATGGGAATAAAGTCTGAAGGGCATGCCCTCCACTCTGTGAGTCATGCAAAGACAGTTCAAGACAGATTACTGAAGTGGAATGGATTCTAGGACACTTCTTTCCCTGGTTCCCTACTTTGCTGATCAATGTGCCCTTCCTCATTAAATAAGCCTGAGAAGCTGTTGGAAAAGCTAACCTGACATAGAAGCCTTCTTCCATTCCCTAGCTATGAAATCCTTATCTAAGTATTTTTCTATTTTTTCTATTTTATTTCTCTATTGGCCAACACAGAAATAAAATTCAGGTCACACCCTAAAGGACTCAGGCTTAGATCTGCAAGGGCAGATCTGAGGTCCTGAGCTGACAGGCCTGGGGCAGAAATACAACACCCTCTCTAGTCCAAGGAGAAGATACTTTCATTTCCATTTGTTTCTCACATTCTTGGGGCTTGTATACGCAGCTTCGACACTAAGTTTAAATACACATCTGTTTCACGACAGGAAAAAAAGATCTTCATTGTTAACCCAGTTCCCCAGGTACCTAAGCACCCCTAAAATGGCATCTAACTCGATTTTCATAATTAGAAGCCCCATGGGCCCCTGCCGGGGACCAGAGTTTTGACCTTGAATTTGTGAGCCAGCTAAGCCCTCTTTCTGACAGGCATCTCCAAAGCAGAGTCTTTATTCAAGCAAATGAAAGTGTGTTAGTTGGCATTAGTTCTTTTCCTGACATCTGCCATTTTCCACTCAGAGACCCCAGCCTCCTTACTGAATCCGCAGACATGGTGCTCCCAGTCTCTCTCTCCTCCGTTTCATCATTTTCCTGGCTACTCAAAGCTTTTGCCCTCTCACACTCGGGAGTCTTGGCAGGAAGTTCTCTCACACAAGGGGTATGCGGTCTATAAGCCAAAGGAAACTTACAAAGGCTCCCCAAACTTAAGAGAAAAATTAAAGCACTGTTCTTCAAAAACATAATATTCAGAATTCCCTCCCACCCCCTCTGCGAAAGACCTAAGAGACCAGGAGGCAGCAGTGAGCCACAGTGAGGAGTCCCAGATCCCAAATGAATCAGCTGTCCTCTGATCTGCCTGACATCATTCACACTCAGCCTGTAACAAATCAGAGCGTCAGAGAGCACCTTGTTCCTCCTCAGTGACAAGTACCAAACTCCCTCCCCCACAAGTCAGTTGCAACCTCCAACCCTGAGGCCTGGTAGCAGTGAAGACTCTGGCAAAAATTGTACATACCAACTTGAAAACTCACACTGTGACAGAAATACCATTTACTCTGGAGGCGTGGGCCAGTATAGAACAGCTGTTGCAGTGGGCACGGGACTGGAAGAAAGCACACTAAGATCCCAAATCGGTAAATTAAGGAGCTAAGAATAGGTGGGCATTTCTGTAACATTATTCATTCTCAAACCCATGTCAGGTGGAGGATGACAGTCTTAATGTTACGGCTCAAAGCACAGCCATTATTCAAATTCTGAATTTGACCAATTAAAATAAACTCTGTATTCCTTCCTTTGACAAAGTTCAGCATCATTTTTAATTCAATTTCTACTACTCTCTAATCACTTGAATAACCTTGTGGTGAGAAAAGCCAAAAGAAAGCTAAGAAAATAAACCCAGAAACTATTTGGTTTAACTTGTCAGTAACTATTAATGAAATCATCTGTATGGCAGATGTTACACAAGACATTATGGTAAGCTACAGAAGAACTCTAATGAAGGGTAAGCTACCGAACTTCTGTATGCTTTGTTTTCCCTATCTGTAGAATGAAAATAACTTCAGGTGCCTAATAAATAGGTTGCGGTGAAGATTAATATATGAAAAGCGTAAAAGTGCCTAGCAAAGAGGAAGTGCTATAGAAGTGTTAGCTTTTTTTTTCCTCCAAAAAAGATTTCATTTACTTATCTGACAGAGATAGTGAGAGAGAAAAAGCACAAGCAGTGTGAGTGGCAGGCAGAGGGAGAAGCAGGCTCCCCACTGAGCAAAGAGCCCAATACTACACGGGACTCAATCCCAAAACCCTGGGATTATAACCTGAGCCAAAGGCAGACGCTTAACCAATTGAGCCACCCAGAAACCCCAAAAGTATTAGCAATTATTATAGTTCTTGGCCTCCAGGAGCTGGCTCCCAATGTAGAGAAGGAGATAAGCCCCAACATACAAGAAACCATCAGACAAAAACAGCCTGGCCTGAAGAAAGCCAAGTAATCCGGTGGAGCTAAGCGAACCAGAGTAAGTAGAAGTCTTGGTCCCCTGCTTAAGAGCCCCTGCCAACTCTGAAGGGCTCCTCTAATTTATTGACATGACAAAGTATGTCAAACTGTTTTTCTAGGGTAACAGCCAAACAATTAATTCCTACCCCAGCCAATATTTTTTCAACTGCAGGTCACAACTCTTTAGTAACTCATAAAATCAATTTAGAAGTCAGGACAAACACTTTCTTAAAAGGGAAAGAGAATGAAATAGAACAGAAAATATCAGAGTGCTTCACGCAGTAAGAATTGTTTTATGAAACATGTATGTCTATGACATCTATTACTGACAATACATACAAAAACAAAGGCGAACAGGTGGGATGGGCTGCAATGTAAAATTTATTTTTTTATTAAGAGTGAGAGTTTAAAAGACTAGAAAGCCACTGTACTTATTACCCAAGCAAACTCACTCTCACCTAGTAGCTACACTCACTTTTCCTCCCATTACCAGTCTAATCACTTGGCTCTCACAGCTCCTATTTCAGAATCCCCTGCTCTAAGTCCTAATGAAAATGGAAATACTCTCAGAAATCTACAATGTCTCAATAAGTCCTGAGTCCCACTTTAGGAAAGTTTTGTGATAGTATCAGGGTCAGTCACAAAAGCCCACACTCCCACAACTAAGAAACCTGCCATGGTCTATTCCCATCCTAAGCTGAGGCCAAGCTGAAGCCATGCAGTTAATTAAGGCCAGGCCCTAAGTTTCTACTCAATAAAATCCATTCTCTAAAACTCAAGTTCAGGGCGCCTGGGTGGCTCAGTGGGTTAAGCCGCTGCCTTCGGCTCAGGTCACGATCTCAGGGTCCTGGGATCGAGGCCCGCATCGGGCTCTCTGCTCAGCAGGGAGCCTGCTTCCCTCTCTCTCTTTCTCTGACTGCCTCTCCATCTGCTGTGATCTCTCTCTGTCAAATAAATAAATAAAATCTTTAAAAAAAAATAAATAAAACTCAAGTTCATTCTCCTTATGATGACATGACAGCGACCAATGTTTATAAGTACTTATTATTATAAGTATTTATAAGTACATGTTATTATAAGTACTTATTATGTACTGGATTTTATTCTAAGCACTCTACACATAATACAGAGGTAGTCCTCATCATCACAGTCCTATGATACATGTGCTATTATTATTCCCATTGTTAAAACACACACACACACAGAGGTTAAAATCTTTAAAGGGGTGGTAAAGGGGAAAAATACCTTTCCTCAATATATCTGCACCAGTTACCCTACATATGAATTATGCTAACCATAAGTATTCCTATGCTCAGCCAAGTTGGTGAACTGAAGTAATCTCTAGAATCAATGTTATGAACCTCTGTGCTATAAATACCTTTCGGCAGAAGATTCTGACAATAGCAAATACATTTCTCTCTAGCCTGCTGTGCAATAATAAATTGGGGGAGGTGAGAGAGCATGGAGCTCTTTAAATAATGCTAAAGGTTAGAAAATATTTGAATTTTAGAGAATGGAATCGTATATTATGTTCTTCATCTGACCCAAAGAAGGTATCACTCTTACTCATAGAGTTTAACGTATCTCCACACAGAGCACTTTCTTTAAACTTACTGGCATTATAATACATTCGTGCCAATATCCCTGTAGCTTTGTCAGCACTACAAAAGCTTAACATTTCCCCAGGATTGGAGAGCACCCAACAACTTGAGGTATGGAAAATCAAACAGCAACCTCTTCTTGTTTGTTCACACAACAACTATTTATTGACTGTGTTACCATCCTTACAGCCAGACAAGAAAGGTCCCTGCCATGGGCTACTCACTTTAGCAGTTCTGCAAAACCACAAACACAAAATATAAATTCCCTAAAGAAATGGGTTGCCTCTGTCACACCTGTGATCTGGAATACTGCACTGACAAAGTGGAACCCTAAAAATCCATTCTTACTATTTACACTGTTCAAACCCCGGGAAAACACTTGCCCACATCTTTCTTCCTATGTATTTTTTTTCTTCCTATGTATATTTTAAGAAGACAACCATGTCAGATTGCTATTATAGACTGTGAAGCAACAAGCTTGTTAAAGAACTCTGTTGAGATTATAAAATATTTTAATAGCAAAGGGCCTTAAAAGGAAAAAGACAAATTAATTAACCTGTCAAATCCTTCCTCCTCTCGGGTAACATGAATATAACAGATTTCTTGGTTAATACAAATGCTGGTTCCTAATACAGCCAAATTAACTATTTCCTTGATTCCTTTCTGTTCTAATCCATGGTTTGAAAGATATCCGTCATTTAGCCAGTATCCACCATTTGGCTCAGTACTCAGTAACAGAGCACATGGCAGCTGAGGAACATTTTGCAGAATTAATTCATAGTACTAGTAAATTTATTTTTGTGCAGGTCTAGACATAACATATGTAAAGCCATAGACTAATTTTTTTATATGACAATTGTACAGTTAATGCTAAGACTGAAAAGTTTTTTCTAAAAATACATACTTAGATTTATCTAAAAATGACAAAATTTTTAAATTTAGCTTAAATTTTTTTTTTAAAGATTTACTTATTTATTTGACAGAGATCACAAGCAGGCAGAGAGGCAAGCAGAGAGAGAGGGGGAAGTAGGCTCCCCGCTGAGCAGAGAGCCTGATGCGGGCCTCGATCCCAGGACCCTGGAATCACGACCTGAGACAAAGGCAGGGGCCTAACCCACTGAGCCACCCAGGTGCCCATTAATTTAGCTTAATTTTTTAAAGATTTTTTTTTTAAGATTTTTATTTGTTTATTTGACAGACAGAGATCACAAATAGGCAGAGAGACAGACAGAGAGATGGGGGCGGCGGGGAAGCAGGTCTCCCGCTGAGCAGAGAGCCCAATGTGGGGCTCGATCCCAGGACCCCAGGATCATGACCCAGTTTTAACCCACTGAGCTACCCAGGCACCCCAAGATTTTTTTATTTTAGAGAGAGAGTACATGAGCAGGGGGCAGGTCAGAGAGAGAGCGAGAACCCTAAGCAGACTCCCAACTGACTGCAGAGCCCTGAGGCTCAATCCCACGACCCTGAGACCACCCCAGCCAAAACCAAGAGTCTGACACTCAACTGACTAAGCCACCCAGATACCTGAATAATTTCAAATATTTAAAAATAAAAATAGGGGCACCTGGGTGACTCAGTTGGCTTAGTGTCCAACTCTTGATTTTGACCTTGGGTCATAAAATTGAGCCCCACATGGGGCTCCTCTCAGCAGGATATCTGCTTAAGATTCTCTCTCTCCCTCTCCCTTGCTTGTGCTCTCATGCTCTCTGTCTAAAATAAATAAATAAATCTTATAAAAATAAAAACAAAAATAACTTTGGAAGCATGAAAATTTTCCATTTTTAACACTTGATTTTTTTTATAAAAATATATTCAAACTTGTGCTCACTTGGGCAGCACATATACTAAAACTGGAACAATACAGAGATTAACATGGCCCCTGCACAAGGATGGCACACAAATTCATGAAGCGTTCTGTATTTTTATATTTTGTAATATATTTTTGGAAACTGAAAAAACACATTCAAAGTCGGTACTCTGAACACAATTACATTTTATTTTTAAATCCTAAAGATCATTATAATAATGAGTACAAGCTATAATCATGACAGAGATAGAAAAGCAGGAAAGTGGAGCTTAAGAAAAAGAAATTGGGATGCCTGGATAGCTCACTCTGTTAAGCATCTGACTCTTGGTTTTTGCTCAGATCATGATCTCAGAGTCGTGAGATCAAGCCCTGTTTTGGGGGGGGGGGGGTCCATGATCAGCATGGGGTCTGCTTGAGATTCTCTCCCTCTGCCTCTGTCCCTCTCACTTGTGCACTCTCTTCCTTTCTCTATCTCTCAAATAAATAAATATTAAAAAATAAATTAATTAATTAGTTTAAAAAAAAGAAAAAGAAAATCTACAAATAAGTTGCTTAAATTAAAAAACAAAACTAATGGGGCACCTGGGTGTCTCAGTGGGTTAAACTTCTGCCTT
Organism: Lutra lutra; assembly: GCF_902655055.1. NCBI lineage: Eukaryota > Metazoa > Chordata > Mammalia > Carnivora > Mustelidae > Lutra > Lutra lutra. Next base: position 161,550,650 of record NC_062281.1, read on the forward strand.
TAGCTCAAGTCATGATCCCGGGGTCCTGGAATCAAGCCCCATGTTGGGCTCCCTGCTCAGCAGGAGCCTGCTTCTCCCTCTCCTCCCCACATGTGCTATGTCTGTCACTATCTATCTCTTTCTCTCAAATAAATGAATAAATAAATAAAATCTTAAAAAGAAAAACAAAAACTAATGAAATGAACAAGACTTCACCACATCCAGAAAGCACACCTAAATTTATCAGCAGTAAAGAAAAGTCAATAAACAGGAAATAAGCCATTATATTCAAAGAAAGGAAGCAAATGTCAGTATAGAAAGCAGGTATAATTGTTCTTAAAATAATATTATCTATCCAATATTTAGCCAAATGAAAAGGTGGTTTTTTTTCTCTTGTGGCTTAATGGTGAAGTAATCACAGAAAACAAAGAAATATTTATAGGTTTAATGTAAATTATACTGAAATTTGTCACTAAAATGGCTAAACATTTAAGCTGGATAAAAAAATGATGAAACAAATGGTCACTGACAAGAATAAAGACTTAAATGAAATTATTAATTTTACTGATGATAAAGCGAGGAAAAAAAATCACACCTAACTTTTAAAAAATATATATATGACTAAGTTCTATACATCAAAACAGAAACAAAAGTCATGTTAAACAACTTCATTATATATATTACTGAGTTACTTGAAGAGGAAAATGAGGAAGAAGAAATGAGAACATCATTAACTTGAAACGAAATACAGGTTCTGACTTATGAAAAAATGAAGAAAAAACTCTCAATTTTAGGCATTAAAATTGTGAAATTTTCACCTGCCAACTATGACACAGTTATGGAAACAAAACTAACCATTCTACTACAAACCCCCATAAAACCAGACAAAATATTTGAGGCAGTAGTTTTCAGGCACTGGGAAAAGGCAATACAAAAATGCAAACCCAGGGCGCCTGGGTGGCTCAGTGGGTTAAGCCGCTGCCTTCGGCTCAGGTCATGATCTCAGGGTCCTGGGATCGAGGCCCGCATCGGGCTCTCTGCTCGGCAGGGAGCCTGCTTCCCTCTCTCTCTCTCTCTGCCTGCCTCTCTGTCTACTTGTGATCTCTCTCTGTCAAATAAATAAATAAAATCTTTTAAAAAAAAAATGCAAACCCAGAAAAAAGGGAAACTCAAATGCAGAGGCATCCCAGTTGTCCCTACCCTCTGCTTGGGAACAATTTTCTTATAGTGGCAGAGAGAGCTATAGTGCAAGCAAAACACAGTAGTTCCACTAAACTGAGAAGGCACTCAAGAATTGAAATTCTCAAGAATTTCAAAAGACTGAAATCTTATAAAGTAATGTTAACTGAACACGACAGAACTCAAAATCAATTACAATTTTTTAAAAAAGCCTACACGATTCCTCAACACTTGAAAATTAAGCCACACTTCTAAATAATCTATAGGTGAAAGACGAAATGACACAGGAAATTAGAAAATAATTTAGATTCAATTAAAATTAATATACAACATATCAAACCTTAGAGTATGCAGCTAAAGGAGTGCTTAAATGGAAATTTATAACTTTAAATGCTTACGTTAAAAAAGGAAGATCTGGGGTGCCTGGGTGGCTCAGTGGGTTAAAGCCTCTGCCTTCAGCTCCAGTCATGATCCCAGGGTCCTGGGATCGAGCCCCGCATTGGGCTCTCTTCTCAGCGAGGAGACTGCTTCCTCCTCTCTCTCTCTCTCTCTCTGCCTGCCTCTCTGCCTACTTGTGATCTCTGTCTGTCAAATAAATTAAAAAAAAAAAAAAAAGGAAGATCTAAAAATCACTAACTTACACCTCTACATAAAAAAATGAAAAAAGCAAATTAAATTCAAAATACAAGAATACATAAAGCAAAAACAGAAATCAATGACTGAAACACTGTCAACTATACTTCAATTTAAAAAAGGGAAGGAGGATAGAAGAGCATGGTCACAAACTCTAGAAGCTGCCTTGATGGTTTAAGCACATGTTTTTAAAAAGAAGAAGAAATCAATGAGAGAAAAGAAATAGAAAAAAAAAATGAACAAAACCAAAAGTGGGTTCTTTGAAACTATTAATAAAATTAATAAAAATCTTTGTAAGACAGGGACATTTGGCTGGCTCAATTGGTACAGCATTCAACTCTTGATATCAGGGTCATGAGTTCCAGCCCCATGTTGGGTGTACAGTTTACTTTAAAAAAAAATCCTAGTAAGACGAATCAAGAAGCAAAGGAGAGAAAACACAAATTACCGTTCTTAGGAATAAAAGATGGGTTATTGCAATACTTCAACAGGCAATAAAAGAAAGAGAATGCCATGAACAACCTATGCCAGTAATATATAAGATGGATAACTTACAAAAAAAATTCAGGAGCGCCTGGGTGGCTTAGGTGGTTAAGCATCCAACTCTTGGTTTTGGCTCAGTTCATGATCTCAGGGTCCTTAAGACTGAGCCCCAAGGGGCGCCTGGGTGGCTCCGTGGGTTAAGCCTCTGCCTTCTGCTCAGGTCATGATCTCAGGGTCCTGGGATCGAGCCCCACATCAGGCTCTCTGCTCCGTGGAGAGCCTGTTTCCTCCTCTTTCTCTCTGCCTGCCTCTCTGCCTACTTGTGATCTCTGTCAAATAAATAAATAAAATCTTAAAAAAAAAAAAAAAAAAAGACTGAGCCCCAAAATGGGCTTTGTGCTCAGTGTGGCGTGTGCTTGGGATTCTCTCCCTTGCCCTCTCCCTCCCCCTCTACCCCTTTCCCAACTCATTCTATTTCTCTCTCTCTCTCTCTCTCAAATAAATAAAACTGGGGCACCTGGGTAGCTCAGTCAGTTAATCATCTGTCTTTGACTCAGGTCATGATCCCCAGGGTCCTGGGATGAAGCCCTATGTCAGGCTCCCTGCTCAGCGGGGAGTCTGCTTCTCCCTCTCCTGCTCCCCCTGCTTGTGGACTCTCTCTCTCTCTGTGTCAAATGAATAAATAAAATCTTTTTTAAAAAAATAAAATCTTTTTTAAAAGTTCATAAAATATCTTATCAAAACTTAAGATACAGGGGCGCCTGGGTGGCTCAGTGGGTTAAGCCGCTGCCTTCGGCTCAGGTCATGATCTCAGGGTCCTGGGATCGAGTACCGCATCGGGCTCTCGGCTCGGCAGGGAGCCTGCTTCCCTCTCTCTCTTTCTCTCTGCCTGCCTCTCTGTCTGCTTATGATCTCTCTCTGTCAAATAAAAAAAAAAAAAAAACAAAAAAAAAAAACAAACAAACTTAAGATACAGACAATATGAATTATACTAAGTGACAGAAGCCAGACAAAAAGGCAAATATAGTGTGGTTCTACTCACATGAAATACCTACAATAGGCAAATACATCAGACAGAAAGTAGAATAGAGATACCAGAGGCTAGGAAAAGGAGACAATGCAGAATTACTGCTTAAAGATTACAAAGTTTCTACTTAGGGTGATGAAAAAGTTTAGAAATATAGTAGTGATGGTTGCACAACATCGTGAATGAACTTAATGCCATTAAATTATACACCTGAGAATGTATATAATTCAATGGCAAATTTTTATGTTATATGTATCTTATTACAATTTTTAAAACTTAAAAAAATTAATTCAAAAAGGATTAAGACCCAAACATAAAAGCTAAAATTACAAAACTTCTAGAAGAAAACACTGGAGAAAATCTGCATGATCTCAGGATAGGCAGGATTTCTTGGACGGAGGATAAATACTCACAAATCGAACTCACAGTAAAAAATAAAAACTTGGGGCACCTGGGAGGCTCAGTGGGTTAAGCCTCTGCCTTCAGCTCAGGTCATGATCTCAGGGTCCTGGGATTGAACCCCGCATCGGGCTCTCTGCTCAGCTGGGAGCCTGCTTCCCCCTCTCTCTCTGCCTGCCTCTCTGCCTACTTGTGTTCTCTCTCTGTCAAATAAATAAATAAAAATCTTTTTAAAATATATAACTAATAAATAATAAAAAATAAAAACTCACAACTGAACATCAAAGCTAAAACCTTGTGCTTTTTGAAAGATACCATTCCATATACTTCCAAAGGAAATGGTAAACCATAGACTAGAGGAAAATAGTCACAACACATCTGACCAAAAAAATCTGTATCTGGAATATATAAACATCCCTTACAACTCAATAATAATAAACCAATTTATTTTTTTAAGTGAGCAAAAGATTTGAGCACACATTTCACAAAAGAAGATATACAAATAGCTAATAAATATATGAAAAACATGCTCAACATCATTTTTCATCTGGTAAATGCAAGTTAAAACTACAATGCAATACCACCACCCACCCACTAGAATGGCTAAAATTTAAAGTCTGACCATAACAAGTTTTAGCATGGATGTGGGTCAACTAGAATTCTCAGTATCACTAGTGGGACTATAAAATGGTACAACCATTTTGATGAATTATGTGATTTGGGGTGCCTGGGTGGCTCGGTTGGTTAAGCGACTGCCTTCGGCTTAGTTCATGATCCTGGAGTCCCGGGATCGAGTCCCACACTAGGCTCCCAGCTGCACAGGGAGTCTGTTTCTCCCTCTGACCTTCTCCTCTCTCAAATAAATAAATAAAATCTTTGAAAGGAAACCAACCTCACAGGACTTTAAAAGAAAAAAAAGAATTATGTGATTTTTTTTTTTTATAAACTTACACATACACTTAACATTTATCATTTGATGGCGGTGGGGGGGGGACAAAAACCAAAGAAATCTGTTTGGCAGTCGGGTTCTCTCACTTTTTAAAAGACTAAAGAAATATTTTAATCAGAAGAATTTCCACATAGCAAATACAAGGAAAGTGACATTGCGATATAAGGAAATAAAAGAAAATGTGAAAAGTACATCTGCATCACATATTCATTTTCTACTGAGTAACAAATTCCTTCAAATGTAGCTACTTAAAACAATAAACACTGATTAGTTCACAGTTTCTGTGAGTCAAAAATTCAAGCACAGCCTAGCTAGGTCCTCTGCTTAGGGTCTCACAAGGCTATAATCACAGCGTCACGTGGGTTGTATTATTTCCCAACATGCTGCTGCTTACTTTCTCAAACCAGTACAGTCTCTATGGTGAGTCCACTAACTAGGCAAAGTCTTACATACCATAATATAGTCTCAGGAGTGATATCTCATCACCTGTACTATGTTCTATTGGTTAGAAGCAAACCACAGGTACTGTCCACACTCAAGAGGAGGAGGAATATACAAAAGCATGAACACCAAGAGGAGGAGGACTGCATAGGAGCCACCTTATATTATGTTCACCATACATGACCATGAAGAAGATTCACCACCAAATAATCTCAAACTGATTTCTACAGACTACTTTGAGACCATCACAGATTAAGATTTACCATGAACATGCTGCTACTTTTGCTTTTCTTTATAATATCCCAGCAGTGAAATGATGAAAGAAGATCCTAAGAACTGTTGCATGGCCTTAGACAATGGTTTTAAGAAACAGTGACATTGTAGTAACAGAGATAACAACTTATAAGATGATATTAAAACATTGTGTAATATCTCCTATGACAACAGTAATTTACGAAACTCGATTACAAAGTTTGATGTGTGAAATTCATGGCATCAGAATGCCCTTTAATGAGAACTTAACTTTTTAAAATAATATAAGGGGTGCTAGGTGGCTCAGTGGGTTAAAGCCTCTGCCTTCGGCTCAGGTCACGGTCCCAGGGTCCTGGAATCAAGCCCCGCATCGGGCTCTTTGCTCAGTGGGGAGCCTGCTTCCTCCTCTCTCTGCCTGCCTCTCTCTGCCTACTTGTGATCTCTGTCTGTCAAATAAACAAATAAAATCTTAAAAAAAAAAATAATGTAAGAAACAAAATGGCTCAAGTAAGTTTGTTAATTTCGCACAATATTGTCAAAATAACACAATTTTTAAAAATTTTAATATATTTTATTTGAGTATCATATATTCAAAATATAATTTCAATATATAAGATGAAATATTAATGAATTATTTAACATTCTTTTCTCCCACTTTTCTTGAGATATAATTGGCATAAAGATAACACCATATTTTTAAAAGATTTTATTTATTTATTTATTTGAGAGAGGGAGAGCACAAGTAGGGGAGCAGCAGGCAGGGTCGAGGGGAGGGAGAAGCAGGCTCTCCACTGATCAGGGAGCCAGATGCGGGGCTCGATCCCAGGACCCTGGGATCATGACCTGAGCTGAAGGCAGACGCTTAACCGACTGAGTCACCCAGGCGCCCCAAGACCATTTATTTTTAGAAATCTTAATTAAAACAATGATTTTGCTAAAATAAAGGCAAGGAAAAATATAGAACATTAAATAACAATAATAAATAATTGTTTGCCGTTACTTTATTGCTCAAACAGATGAATACCTAGATGGTGACAACATTAATTAAATTATGATCCTTAATATTTTGTTAACTTTCAATCATAAAAATTGATAATGGAAAAAAATTGATACTGGTTATAACATCGGGGTGGTTCACTTGTTAATGATGAGGTTTTTTTTAATCTTTAAATGTTTTCATCTTATATCTGGATAAGAGCCACGATTTTCTCTTTTTTGGAAAATTACCTGTTAAAAAGTACTGGAAGTCCTCCACCAAAATGCCCAATGGATTCACCTCAAAGAGCCACAGAGATAAGTATATCTCATGGGGGCTGCCCAGGAATGTCTTTTCTTGACTTCCAGAGGTAAATCTGAAGGGGCTATCTGAAGTTTGCTGACTCTACCTTTATAAATTTATTTTTCCTCTATACAATCAGGTTTTATTTTAGGTTTGTTTATGGCTAAGTTACTCCCACTGGTGGGAACAGTGATTAGGATACTGTTTTCATGGCCTGACCTCTCTCAGGTAATAACCCCCCAAAAGTGGAAACGTATGTCCATAAAAAGAGTTGTACATGAATAATCATAGCAGCTTTATTCATAATATCCAAAACAGGAAGCAATCCAAATAACCATCAAATAGTGGTAAATTTACACAAGAAAAATACTAAACTAAGCATTAAAATTAACAGGAGCAGGGGCACCTGGGTGGCTCAGTAGATTAAGCATCCAACTCTTGATTTCTGCTCAGGTTGTGAAATCAAGCCCTGTGTGGGACTGACACTGGGCGGGGAAGTTGCTTAATAAGATTCTCTCCCTCCTTCTGCCCCTCCCCCCACCCTCAGCATGTGCACATTCTCTCTCTCTTTAAAAAAAAAAAAATGAACACGAGTACTGAAACAGGAGGAAGCCTATTACAAAAGAACAGATACTGTATGAAATTCTGCCACAGGCCAAACTAATATATAGTGCCAAAAAGCAGATCAGTGGTTGCCTGGAGCCAAGAGGTGAAATGAGAATTGACTGCACAAGGACACCAGTTATATTTTTGGATAATAAAATATTCTACACATTGTTTGTTGTGGTCTAACTACCTCCCAAAGGCCCCACCTCCAAATACCAGAAGATTGGGAAACAGGCTTCAACATATGCACTTTGGGAGGACACAAACATCCAGTCCAAAACACTACTTAACAAAACATGATAAATGCACTGCATGTCAGTATCATTTCAGCATTATTTTAAATTTAAACCTGACCTTGATGACCCCCTAAGAACTGTCCTCAAGTAGAGTATAAATATGTCACAGAATACGAAAGAAAAGAATGAACAAAATTTATAATGTGAATTTTGTTTGCCTTGGTTTATAATACCATGCCATGAGTCTGAGAAGCTTTAAACTGCTTAAAATCTTAGCTAAGTTTGCTAGGTTTTGATGGGCTAACTCTCCTTGGTTTACAGTTTATTGCCTTCAGCTACAATATTAAAGGTTACTCTTTTCTTTCTGTGTATTATGTCCAGATAGTAAATAGTTCTTGTCTTACTAGAATAATTTTCTTTGCTTTATGCTGACTTAGTATGTCCTTAATTATTTAAGAAAACAAAGGCTCCTCATGAAAAAGCTGTGATTCTTCAAATTTAGTTAACTTCTATGTTTATTTTAAAGTATTTTATTGGGCATACTTTGGTTTCTCTTCAGATCGCATAAATCTTTCACCTTTTAAAGTATTTTATTGGGAGGCGTCTGGGTTGCTCATTCGTTGGGCATCTGCCTTCGGCTCGGGAGCCCCATGTCAGGTTCCTTGCTCAGGAGGAAGCCTGCTTCTCCCTCAGCCTGCCACTCCCCCTGCTTGTGCTCTCTCTCTCTCTCCCTTCTCTGACAAATAAATAAAAGCTTTAAAAACAAAACAAAACAAAAATAAAGTGTCTTATTGTTACCTTGCTTAAACTGGGTATTGTTTCTCAAGCACTAACGCTCCTATCTTTTTTTTTTTTTAAAGATTTTATTTATTTATTTGATAGAGAGAGAGATCACAAGTAGGCAGAGAGGCAGGCAGAGAGAGATGGAGAAGCAGGCTCCCCGCTGAGCAGAGAGCCCGATGTGGGGCTCGATCCCAGGACCCTGGGACCATGACCTGAGCTGAAGGCAGAGGCTTAACCCACTGAGCCACCCAGACGCCCCTAACGCTCCTATCTTAATTATTTTCACTGACAACTCTGAAGTTTTGTCTTCCCAAAATCCGATCCTAGATATAGGAAACAATAATATTCCAGTATATCTTTAGTAACTAAAACTATCTTTGAGATATTCCAGAGCATTCCTGGAAAAACCACGAAGTGTTGTTTCAAGTTTTTAGAGAGGTATTAGAAATAGATTTATTTGATATTTACTTTTGATGAGTTTCATGGGAAAACTTCTCAAATCAGAAAAGACATTCATCCCTCCCTAGTTTAAATCCATACAGGCAAAATTAGTATAAATATCCTAGAAATTGTATAATTTATGGGAAGCTCCCAGAGATCTGCCAATGCCCTCATTATGTATAATATTTCTATTTATGAGCCCAGATCGTGTTTTTTTTATTTTTTTAAATATTTTTTAAAAGATTTTTATTTATTTATTTGACAGAGAGAGAGAGATCACAGGTAGGCAGAGCAGCAGGCAGAGAGAGGGGGAAGCAGGCTCCCTACTGAGCAGAGAGCCCAATGTGGGGCTTAATCCCAGGACCCTGAGATCATGACATGAGCCAAAGGCAGTGGCTTAACCCACTGAGCCACCCAGGCGCCCCCAGATAGTGTTTTGCCACATTTTAGGAAATAAGAGTTTAGTGTTTTCAGTCTTAATTTTGGTTATTATTTAAAATGCTTACTAGGTTACAATCTTACTTTTAAAATTTGAATCTAGCATTTTATTATTTAAAATGCTTTGTTGCAGGGGAGCACCGGGTTGGATCAGTCGGAAGAGCGTGCTACTCTTAATCTCAGTTTGAGCCCCACACTGAGAGTAGAGATTACTTAAATAAATAAACTTTTAAAAATAAATAAGCTGCTTACTTGGTAACAAGCCTACTTTTAAAATTTGAATCTTCTAGGTCAATGTAGTTTTATTAAAAAATATAGGTATCTAGGACTTATTTCTGACTCACTAAATCTTTTTACTTGAGATCCTTCATAAAGCCTTGATATATAAATTATGCCATAGATTATCATATGCTATATATCAGGATTTTCTCTTCTGTAATAATTATGTTCATGTTTTATAAATCAGCTATTATATTTACTGTCTTCTCTGAAAAGAACTACTCTTAGTGACATTTTGCTAAAATATTTTTGAATTAGCTCTAATATCCTTGTTTTGTATGCCCCAGAAACAACCTAATTCCCTGGTTAGTTGCCTTATTCTTGTTATGAACTCTCATTAGACCTTTCACATTTAAAAATCACCAGTAATAAACCGACCACAGCTATTTTAAGTCTCTGTCATCCACAGAGAGATTTTGTTTTACACAGATGCTAGTCTGAATGATCTGCTATCAAACTAGAAGTCCGAGTCTGTGTTTTCAACAAAGGATGGTCTCAGAGCCCCCTGGAAAAGGACTGTAGCAGGTATCTCAAACTACTGACACTTGAAAGAATGGACTCTTGGGGACAGGTTTCTAAAGCCATTGCTTGGACAACTGGACAACTTCCAGACCATTCCAGGGAACTGAGTCAGAATTTCCAGAACTCTTTTTAATTGAGAAGCGGACCATTAAACTAGATCCAGTTAAATGAGAATTAATTACACAGGCCTAAATGAACCAATGAGAGATGATTATAGTTATTTGTTTGGAATATTGCCTTAATACTGTCTTCTAGATATAGAAGGAAGCCTGCTCTCTTCCTTCTTAAGCTATTAAACCCTAAAAAATGTATTACCCTTTGCTTTTGTAAAATGCAACATTCCTGAATCATATCTGATTTCAAAGACTTTTCCCCCCAGTGAGATCTGAGTCTTGCTGAATTTTCTTATTAAATGGCCTTAAAACATCATTGTAAAAAGTTGCACAACAAAGGATTTGCCCATTCCCCCCCCCAAAAAAAGAATTTGCTTGAAATGTCCTATTTGAGAATGATGCTTACTTATTTAAGCCACTTTTAAGAAAATACAGTTGGCTTTATGGGACCAGTACCAGTGAAACCCTCCCAGGAAAATTGCCGTGGTTCCTAGCTTTCCAGGATTCAGCCTTCTAGATGGTAAGGAAGGTCACTTCCTGGAAGGCCCAGGACCCTTAGGACATTCGGGGGATCTTGAGAAAAGTATTCACCCAACTTTATAGGTACTGCAGATGAAATCTGATAGAGCATTTCTTTAGCTTGGCTTTCTAGCCTCAAAATACAAGTAATAGAGACTTTTAAAAGTTCAATCTGAGATTCTTTATAAATTCTCCAGCAAAGCAAATTGAAAAGGTCTATATGGAAAATTAACATTATTTCTATCCCATGTAAATAACCAAGCCAAACTTAAGACCAGCCCTGTTTTGTGATTAAAATAATATTTGAGATTGCTTTAGATCAAGAGGGTAAGGACTGTAAGAAAACTTGGTATAATAAAAAAAAAACATAACAATCTTCTGATGGAAAACTATGTATTAGAGAATACATAATTTGTTCTAGCCTTTTATTGCCTTTGAGCTATTTTACAACTCTGTAAATTATATATAATTGATACTGACATACAAACAGTTCTTGTCTATAGATTTTATAAATAAATTCTGTAAAGTTGAGGTTCAATTGACTTCCCTTCTCCCCACAGAAAAATCCAGTTTTGTAACCATTTACAAATATATTTCAACATTTCCTTATACAGATAAAGCTATGCTTCTTCTACTTCTCTAAATTGGCCGCAACATCTGCCTGGTTTATTTTTTTTTAATCAATAGCTTCACACATTTTTTTTAATTGTAATTTATTATTATAAAACTATATTTTTCAGGATAGAAAAATAGAACATATTTTATTTTACAGTTTGTTAGCATTATATAAAACTCCAACTTTATATCTCCATTTGTATTTTTGTTCCAGGCTAACCAAACACTAGGAACAGGCATACGTGATTGCCCATTATGTGCTGAACTTTATACTAGGCCCCAGGACCAGAGAATTGTACCACACAACATGTCCTGAACTCATGGAGCTTACCATCTGCTATGGACCAAACCATGTCCCCACCCACCCTCAAAGTCATATGTTGAAGCCCTATTTGGAGATAGGTCTTTAGGAAGTAATTAAATGAAGCCATAAGTGTGGGGCCCTAATCTCAAAGGACTGGTGGCCTTGTAAGAGGAAAATTTCTTTCTTGTACACACACCCCCTACCCTTCCTCTCCCGACTCCCTCCCAAAGGCCATGTGAGCACACAGCAAGAAGGTGGTATCTACAAGCCAGGAAGAGAGTCTTCTCCAGAAACCGATATTGCTGGCATCTAGATCTTGGACATCTGCCCTCCAGAACTGTGACAATACATTTCTGTTATTTATGTCACCAAACCTATGGTATTTTGTTATGGCAGCCCAAGCAGACTAACAGATCAAACAATGGGAGAATACAGATAAAAAATTCTTCATTTACAACTGCTGTAAAAAGCTATGAAAGAAAAGAATGAAAGTACATCTGGGAAATCCAACTTAATCTAAGGACAGCACAGTACGGATGAGGTCAGAAAAGCTTTTCATAAGGAATTAAGATATAAGCTGACGCTTGACAGAAAATAAGAACTAGCAAGGTAAAGATGAAAGAAAAAACATTCCAGGTACAGGGGAACATACTGTGCAAAATATGGAGACAAAGACAGGAACCAGACTGTGTAGATAGTTTTATGCGCCATGTCAAGACTTTCAAGTATGATTCTAAAAGTAATAAAAAATTCACTAAACAAGTTCACATAAACATCTAATAATCAAATCTGTACTTTAAAAAGTTTTTTCTGGTTACTGTGTGATAGAGGAGTAATAGACTAGGGCTAAGCAATGCGAGACAAAGACCAGTTAGGAAGTTATGGCAACAAACAGAGGCAAGAGATTACAATGGTTTGGACTACATGGACATACTAGTGATAGTAGAAAGAAGTAGAGGAAATATTTGAAAGATATTTGAGAGACATAACAGAAAGGAGTTGTAGGTGTAAGGAAGAGAAAGGTAATAAGAATAACCAAGTTTTCTATCAGGAAGTGACACCATTTAGTAAGCTAGGGAATATGAGAGGAGTAGGTTTTTGAGAAAGACAATGACTTCAGTTTTACAAATACTAAACTTCAGATGTTTCTGAGATATCCAAGTAGATTACAGTGAATTGGTAGTTGTGAGGTCTAGAGATACAAATGTGAGAAGAATTAGCATAACAACAGCAATTCTAAAAATAACAGTAACAAAATGAGCTCTCAAAGAATTTCAGTTTTCAAGTCCTGTGTCCACATACTCATGGCTCACTGACAAAATACATCCATTTCTTAACAACAAAATGACTCCTGCTAGGAAATTAGTGATGACTATTGTTCTATCCTGCCAACCTCTGCCAATTCCCAGCATTCTCCCTGGAGATAGAGAACTTATGTGAATCATTTCCTATATAAACCCAATTTTAAAAAAAAAAAGGAGAAGATACACTATTAAGTATAGCATAGAGCTATTACTCTGGCCTTCAGAGTCCTTAAAACTACCAAAATTTCCTGATTTTCAAAGTCCATAGAGAAACTAAAGCCCTATATCAGGCACCACTAATACCACACAAAGGGTTTACTATTGTAGCAGGTGGTATCTCTTTTTAGCACATTCTCCAGAAGCATTTATCCAGGCAAATACCATCAAGTTGCATCAGAGTGGGAAAGTACATGACACTGTTCCACATGTCAGTTTCACAGGGGCAAAAGTTAGACACATCATATCCTTGAGCCCCAGAAACTCCTCCCTGCCTACCACCTATCATTGCATTTACTTACAACCAGCATTTACTTTCATCCAATATTTGATGTCTAAGTCCACCGCCCGAATGAGTAAGCCAACAATGCAAAAGGATTATTATTCTCAGGGACTCCAAGATAAAAGTCACCAATAGCAACACACACACACACACACACACACACACACACGACAGGAGCTTCAGCTATTTCTTCACTCCTATAGTCTCCTCTTCACCTCCACTGGACTGCTCCCAGCCTCAAAGAAATAAAGCAATGACATTTCAAGAAATATGAATATAATTACCTTAAGTTGTAATGAATAGTAGAAGAGCTTAACTTTCTCAGTAACTAGATACATAAACACTATTTACAATGAACTCCTAAGTGTAGGGTCTAGGTATTGGAGCTGAAATCCACAAAAAAGTAATTGTATTTGAAAGGAGTTGCAAAGGAGGGCTGCCTCATGAAGCTGGCCAAGGGAAGCTATTCAGAGATGGTCCAATTGAGAAAAAGCAAAATAAAATATTCCCATAGCTTGGAAAACAAATGCAAATAGCTTTAGAACTTCATTTTCTCTCAATTCTTTTTCCACAGATATATACACTTTTTTTTTTAAAGATTTTATTTATTTATTTGACAGAGAGATCACAAGTAGATGGAGAGGCAGGCAGAGAGAGAGAGAGAGAGAGGGAAGCAGGCTCCCTGCTGAGCAGAGAGCCCGATGTGGGACTCGATCCCAGGACCCCGAGATCATGACCCGAGCCGAAGGCAGCGGCTTAACCCACTGAGCCACCCAGGCGCCCAGATATATACACTTTTAACAAGGTTATCAACTCCTCTAGGTCTGGTATTCTAGATTATACTTTTTAACGTATTGAAAAATATCCAGATGGGCTTAAATGCAAAATAGCTTTCTAAATGTGAAAATCTTATTTCAGAAAGCTATATCTAATATAAATGGTATGAGCCAAAAGAACTTACATAACCAACTTGCCCCAACAAAGCCCTCATCATTGCAGGTCTGGATTTTCTCATTTCCCATACTGGAATTTAGTTGTTCTCTTCCCTTACATGACCAAAGCCAATCATGAATGTCCTGTGGCTTTTCTAAGGTGCACTATTGTTCATTTAACTTGGTTTAGCATCTTACTAATGTTTAAAAAACAAAACAAAACAAACCTACAGGCCTAAAATGGTGTTATTTAGGCCAAGTCACCAAAGCAAGGCATAATACCTAACCTAATTAGACTTACAATCTCTCCCAGAAATGTAGTCTTAACAGGTCAAGAATTTTCTGGTCAGCACCAATAATGGTAATCTGTCACATGGACCCTCCCCATCCACCTACTAAAACCCTTTCATCCTCAGATGTGACCTCACCTAAAATAACCCATTTTTCTGTTTATGACTTCCTTGTCCTGCCTTTAAAAACCTTTCCCTTTTTGTAGCCCTTTGTAACTCTCCTCCACTTGTTGGGTGGGATGCTGCCTGACTCATGAATCATTTAATAAAGCCCATTACATCTTCAAATTTATTAGGTAGAATTTTTTTTAACTAATTTGTGTTTCTGAAGAATTTACAGCTCCTAACAGGTAATTATGGCCTGCTAATAATAAAATTAAACTACTGGTTTTTCAGAAGTTTATTAATAACAGGCACTGCACTAATTTCTATAACAAATAGCTGAGGGCTTCATTGCAGGTACCATGCCATTCATTTTACATGCATAATTTTTTACAAATAAACTGAGGAAACCAAGGCTACTGGGGACAAATTGTCAATGCTTCTGTCTAAGGCCAGTATTTCATAAGTAGTGAGATGTGTGTCCTCCATTTTAAAAAAATATTTTATTTATTTATTTGAGAGAGAGAGCGCACGAGCAGAGGGAAAGGCAGGGAGCCTGATGTGGGACTCGATCCCACGACCCTGGGCTTATGACCTGAGCCAAAGGCAGACGCTTAAATGAGTGAGCCACCCAGGCACTCCTGTGTCCTCCATTTCTGCCTACTTGCGGACATTCCAGCAATTGTTCCAGCCTCTCTCACATTAACTTCTCCTTCTCTACTGGATAATTTCATGGACATAAAAACATAATGTAATATCTCCCGTATGTGTTTTAAAGAGAGGGAGAAAACTCCATGACCTTTTCCAGTTATCACCTGATTTCTATGATCCTCTTTTCAGCAAATCTCTTTGAAATAATATTACTCACTAATCCTCCCCAAAATATCAGAAAAGGAACAAGGATAATTAAATGAAATTCCATATACTCTTCACTTAGATTTGCTAGTTTCTCTCCATTCTCCTCTTCTTCTCTCTCTGTGCACAGAGGCAGGCAGGCAGGCAGGCACACATGCAATTACTTCTTATTAATTAGCTGAACCATTGGCAAGTCATTTGTAAACACCTTAAAACCTCTTTCCTCAAATATTTCCACAATTAATCCTTGCCTAACAAGAAAGAACCACCACACAACTGTCCCACTAGAAAGTTTAACACTGACACAATAATACTATTGAATAAAAATCCACATTCAAGTATCCTCAATTGTCTCAATATTGTTCTTCAACTATTTTTTAAATCCAGTATCCACCCAAGAATTAAGCATTACATTTATTCACCAAGTCTCTTTTGTATCTAGTAGTCTGGAACACATCCTTAGTCTTTTTTTTTTTTTTTTTAATCTTTCACAACTTCAACATTTTTGAAGAGTCAAAGCCAATAGCTTCTACAGATTGCCCCCTCAGTTTGAACTTCTCTGATTGTTTCTTCCTATAGCACACTGAGGTAGAACATTTTTAGCCTAAATACTACACAGATAATACTATCTCTCATTCTCTCTTGAACCCATTCAAATCAAGTTCTATACCCACTTCCCATCAATATTGCTCACCTAGGTCACCAACAGGGAATTGCCTATTAACTAAATCCAAAGGTCAATTCTTAAGCGTTCATGTTACATAACCTGTCAGCAGCTTTTGGCATACTTCCTCCTCGTCACTTTGGAAACACCACTCTCTTCTGGTTTTCCTCCAGCCTCACCGGCTGCTCCTTTCCAGTTTTTTCTTACCAACAGATTCTCCTTACCTCCTAACCAGTAAACACTCCAGTGACCCAAGGCTCAGTCCTTCTATCCCTTTCTAGACTCACTCACTCACCAGGTCAGTGCTGCTCAAACCAGCTGCAGTGAAGGAGCAGAAGAAAATTTTAATCCATCACAAACCACTGCAAGATGAAATAAATATGGAATAACAGAAAATGATCAAATGCTTGATGGTTACAACAATGTCAGCTGCTTACTCTAAATTTCTTTACTTAACTCATGGCAAACTGGTAACAAACAGTTCGATAACCACCACCAGTCAGCTGACCACACTTGAGTAGCATTTTGGTAGTTTATTTCTCCAATCTCCTAACTCTGAAAATCATTTATATGTTGTCGATCTCCAAATATATATCTCCAGATCAGATTTCACCTTTGATCCCCAGTTCATATACACAATTATCTTTTCAACACTCCTTCTTGGATGTCAAACAAACACCAAAGTTCTGATTCCTCCAACAATTCCCACTCCTGCCCCTCCCAAGAAGAGAAACAACAAAAACAACCCTGTTCCACTTACATATTCCCCATCTTGCTCAATAAATGGCAACCATATTTATCTAGCTATTCAGTCCTAAAATCTTGCAATCACCACCAATTCCTTGCTTTCTCTCATATACCAAAATTAATTATCAAGAAATACTGTCAGCTCTCCTTTCAAAATATATCCAGAACCCATGTATTTCTTACCACCTCAGCTGCTACCACCTTGTTTAAGCTACCACCACCTTGACTGATTTTTGTAATGGTTTCCTCACACACTTCCCTGCTTTCATTTCTGCTCTCCCTACCCTCTGAGCAAGAAGTGACTTTTTAAAAACCCAAGTCAACTCAATTCAACAGAGAAAGAAAAGTTGTTTCACGAATGGAGCTGGGACAACAGCTATCCACATCTAAAAGAATTAAATCGAATCCTCATCTTACACGACATATAAAAATTAACTAATAATGAATCAAAGTCCAAAAGTAAGAGCTCAAACCATAAAACTCTTAAAAAGAAACATGAGTAAGTCATCACAACATTGTTCTGTTTTCTCAGATTCTGTATTTGCCTACTGGCTTTTTCCCCTCAAGTAATCTCTACACCCAATGTGGGGCTTGAACTCACAACACCCAGATCAAGCATGCTCAACTGAGTCAGCCAGGCACCCCCTATTTGGCACTTATTAATTATAGGGCCAAACTAAGAGCTAAACTTGGTTATATCTCCCCTGCCATCCAATTTTTTTTTCTTTTTTTGCAAAAATCCTATTAACAAACCTTCTAACCAATCCTGAGTCTATACTCCCAACCAACTCCTTTATCAAACTCTCACACATCAAGCTAGTATTTCCCCTGCCCTGTATCACTCAGGGGCAAGTACCAGACAACTAAATACCATTACTACAGCCCAAAACCCACCAATGTTATTCAAAGTAGCCAGTCCTAAGCTGGTTTCCCTGCTCTGCCTTGTCTTTTCTGTACAAACCCCAATAAAGACTCTTTCCTCTTGCTCCTTTCTGCCTCCTGACCAAACCTGGTGCTTTCTCATGTGGCCTGCATGGCATGGCATGTCCCTTTCTGTTGGGGAAATTTTAGGTAATAAATTTTTCTTTCAATAGTATTAGCCTTTCTGTGTTATTACTTAGTTACCTTTATAGTTAGCCTAGAAACAAATAAGACCTTAAATTAGGCAATGGTTTCTTAGATATGATATCAAAAGCACAACCAAAAAAAAAGCAGATAAACTGGACTTCATCAAAATTACAAACTTCTACACATCAGAGGTCACTATCAAGAAAGTGAAACAACCACCCACAGAATGGAAGAAAGTATTTGCAAATCATGTATCTGATAAGGGTCTAGTATACAGAATATATAAACTACTCTTACAATTCAATAATAAAAAGATAAATACCTCAGATAATAAATGGGCAGAGGACTTGAGTGAACATTTCTCCAAAGAAGATATGCAAATAGCCAACAGGTTCATGAACAGATACTTTACAGGGGCACCTGGGTGGCTCAGTTGGTTAAGTTTCCAAGTCTTGAAAAGCCCTGCACTGGACTCTGAACTCAGCAGGGAGTCTACTTGAAATTCTCTCTCTCTCTCTCTCTTTGCCTCTGCTCCTCCCCCTACTCATATACACTCTCTCTCCCTCAAGTAAATAAACAAATCTTAAAAAAGAAAGAAAGAAACAAACAAACAAACAAACAGGGGCACTTGGGCGGCTCACTTGGTTAAGCATCTGCCTTCAGTTCCGGTCATGATCTCAGGGTCCTGGGATCAAGCCCAGCATTGGGCTCCCTGCTTAGAGGAGAGCCTGCTTCTCACTCTCCTCCCTTCTTGTGCTCTCTCTCGCTATCTCTGTTGCTATCTCTCTCTCTCAAATAAATAAATAAAATCTTAGAAAGAAAGAAAGAAAGAAAGAAAAGAAGGAAGAAAAAGACTCTATCTACATCATTGTTATTAGAGAAAAGCAAATCAAAACTACAATGAGATATAAATTCAGCAAAGTTGCAGGATATAACACAAACACAAAAATCAGTTGCATTTCTATATACTAACAATAAACAACCCAAAAAAGAATTTAAGAAACAAGTCCATTTATAATAATATTACAAAGATTAATAAATAATTAATTAATCATAAATAATTAAATAATAATAAAATAAATTAATTAATAAAATTAATTTTATTCTTTGTAATAAAAATTTAGGAATAAGTTCAACTAAGGAGCTGAAAGACCCACATACTGAAAACTATGAAACATTTCTGAAAGAAATTAAAGAAGACTTAAATAAATGGAAAAATATCCTATGTTCAAACATAGGAAGACTTAATATTAGTCAATCCGATAATATTACCCAAATTGATCTACAGATTCAAAACGACCCCTATCAAAATCCCAATGACATTTTTACAGAAATATAGAATCAAAAGAAATCCTAAATAACCAAAATAATCTTGAAGAACAGAGTTAGTTCTTTGATACCAAACTTTCTTATTGAAAACTTACTACAAAGATACAGTAATCAAAACAGTATGGTACTAGTATAAGGACAGACATTTAGACCAATGGAATAGAATAGAGAGTTCCAAAATAATTGTTCACATATATGATCCAATACTTTTGACAAGGGTGCCAAGACCATCCAATGGGGTAAAGACAGTCTTTTTAACAAATGATTCTGGGGAAACTAGATACTCATATGCAAAAGAATGTTAGACACTTATTACCATAGACAAAAATTAACTCAAAATGGATCAAAGACCTAAAACTATAAAATTCTTAGAAGAAAATACTTGGAAGATACCTTTTTGACGCTGAATCTGGCAATGATTTCTTGGATAGGACACAAAGAGCACAGGCAACGGAAGAAAAAATAAATCAACTGGACTTCATGAAAATTAACAACTTTTGTGTATCAAAGATATTATCAAGGGAGTGAAAATGCAAATGCAACCCAAAGAATGGAAGAAAATATATGGAAATCATTTATCTGACAAGAGTTAAATACCAAAAAATATCCTTTAAAAAAAGGGGGGGCATGCCTGGGTGACTTAGTCAGTTGAGCATCCATCTTTGGCTCAGGTCTGAGGATGGAGTCCCACATCAGGCTCCTTGCTCAGCAGGGAGCCTACTTTTCCCTCTGCCTGCTAATCCCCCTTCTTATGCTCTCTCTCTTTCTCTGACAAATAAATAAATAAAATCTTTAAAAAAAAAGAGTTTAATATCCAGAATATATAAAGAGCTCCCACAACTAAACAATAAAAACAACCCAATTGAAAAAATGGGCAAAGAAACTGATTTTTTTTTAATTTTATTTATTTATTTGACAGAGATCACAAGCAGGCAGAGAGGCAGAGAGAGAGAGAGGAGGAAGCAGGCTCCCCGCTGAGCAGAGAGCCCGATGCGGAGCTCGATCCCAGGACCCTGAGATCATGACCTGAGCCGAAAGCAGCGGCCTAACCCACTGAGCCACCCAGGCGCCCCAAAGAAACTGATTTCAACAAAGGTTTACAAATGACCAATAAGCACATGAAAAGATGCTCAACATCACTAGTAATTAGGACAATGCAAACTAAAGCCACAATGAAATACTACTTCAAACTTGTGAAGATGACTATTATTTTAAAAGTGGAAAACAAGTGTTGTGGAGAAACTGGAACCCTCATGCATTTTTGGTTAGAATGTAAAATGGTGCAGCTACCATAGAAAGCAGGATGGTGGTTCCTCAGAAAGTTGCACATAGAATTACCATATGATCCAGAAACTCCCCTTCTTGGTATCTACCTGAAATAAGTGAAAACAGGGACTCAAACTTGTACACCCATGTTCACAGCAGCAATATTCACAACAGCCAAAAAGGGGAAACAATCCAAATGTTTATCAACAGATAATGGATAAACAAAATGTGATATATACATACAATGCAATATTATTTAGCCTTAAAAGGAACTAAGTATGACACAAACTAAAACATGGATGAGTCTCTAAAAAAATTGTGTTAAGCAAAGAAGCCCGACATGAGAGTCCACATATTATATAATTCCACTTAAATGAAATGTTCAGAATAGGCAGATCTATTAAGACAGAAAGTAGACTTGTTGGTTACCAGGTACTAGAGGGAGTACAAATGGAGAACGAATACCAGCAAGTAGGGGTCTTCTTTTCAGGTGATGAAGATGTTATGAACTAAGACAGAGGTAATTCCTGTAAAACCTTGTGAATACACTAAAAAACAGTGAACTATATACTCTTAAATGGTAACTGTATGAGACGCGGATTATATCTCAATAAAACAAAGTGCCCTTTTCCAAAAAACGAAAAACAGAAATAAAGCAAAACAAAACAAAAACTAGGACAGATCACATCTTTCTCTGCTTAAAACCACCCACTGACTTTCTGTCCCAATCAGTATAAAATACAAAAATCTTATCTGTAGTCTGCAAGGTACTACAAAATCCAGCTTCTGCTTCATATTCTTTGGTGCCTCCCTCCTCACCAACCCCAACACCACCGTTCACTCACCAACAGCCACCCTGGCCTCCTTGCTGTCCTCCAACATCCCAAGCATGTTGGAACCTTGTCAGAACCTTGACACATGTTGTATCCTCTACATGGAATGCTCTTGCCCAATATATATCAGCATCCCTCATTCCATACTCTCTGTTCTCCGTTCAAACCTTAATGAAAATATTCCTAGACAACACAATTTCAACCCCTGCTCCATTAAACATATACCATCATATCTCTTACCTGGTTTTTTCTTCATACCACTCAATACCCTATGACACACTTGGTATACATTTCTGTGTGTCTCTCTTGAACAGAGAAGCTCCATAAGACTAGAAACTTTGCTTTCAACACTACTTTATCTCCAGTATCTTGAACAGTGCCTGCACGTAATAAGAACTTAATAATAAGATGAATGAATCTTAACAAACAAATGAATAGAAGCAAAAAGACAAGAGAAATTCAGTAACTCGTTTTACAAAGAAAACACCTATTAAAGGATATTGGCAGGATCAGGCCCACCTGATCTACCTGACTCTCAAATACAAGCTCTTCATTTCTATGGTATATTTTACTTCCCAATTTGGAGACATTGGAGGGATTACTTGTTAAGTGGAAGAGTGTTTACTTTGTAAAATGCCAAGATATCTCATCTAAAAATCCATTTTAAAATTTCTATCCATTTTATGCAATTATTGTATTACATGGAAAAGCATAACAATTGATAGCCTCCGAAATTACTGAACTTCATTTATTTTACATTGCTCAGCCACTTTCAAAATTACGTTTATTGAAGGAACCGGACTCTCTCTCTCAAAAGACAAGACACCAAACTAGCTGCCAAATTTCTCTGCTGCCATTAAATATGCTAGAGAAAATATGCCAAAGGAAATGAGGCTTTATACCTGGAATGGGCATATAGTAGCATCTGCTCTTGCAAGAGCCATTCTGGGACAGAGACAAACAGGAACAGAAGTACATCTCCTTCTCCTTCCAACCAAGACTCAGAAGGCAATTACACTAACTTCTTTTTTTTTTTTTTAAAGATTTTATTTATTTATTTGACAGAGAGAGAGATCACAAGCAGACAGAGAAGCAGGCAGAGAGAGGGGGGAAGCAGGCTCTCCGCTGAGCAGAGAGCCCCATGTGGGGCCAGATCCCAAGACCCTGAGATCATGACCGGAGCCAAAGGCAGAGGCTTAACCCACTGAGCCACCCAGGCAGCCCCCTTTTCTTTTTTAAGCAATCTCCATGCCCAACGTGGGGCTTGAACTCACGACCCTGAGATCAAGAGTTACGTGCTCTACTGACTGAGCCAGCCAGGTGTCCCAAGACAGTTACAATAACTTTTAAAACTTCCAAACTATGGGGCACCTGGTGGCTCAGTCAGTTAAACAGTTAAGGGTCTGACTCTTGGTCTCAGCTTAGGTCATGATCTCAGGGTCACGGGATCAGCATGCATCTGGCTTTTCGGACTTGAGCTCTGCGTGCTCAGTGCAGAATCTGCTGGAGATTCTTCCCCCCTCCCCCTCTGCTCCTCCTCCAGCTCATGAACGCACTCTCTCTCTCTCTCTCAAATTAATAAATTAATTAAATATTTTAGAAAACAAACAAACTTCCAGACTAGTCTATAAGGACCAGAAAAAATGGAATAAATGGGTAAGTCACTTGTTTCATTAATATCAGTTTCTCCACACTTACTATAAAATTAAAGTATTATTTAAACTTACTCAAACAATGAGCTTCCACAAAACAGCCAAAGGGGCTTTACAAAAATCTCAGAAGACAACTAATTACTAGAGTATTTTTACAAAACAAAATCCTAAAATAGCAAGAACAGAAAGAATTACCTTGTATTTCACACACTGACAAAAAAATACATAAAATGTATATATAAAGTACATTTAATAAATAAATATGAATACTATGGTGTCCCCCTCCTTATATGCTTCCATAGGAAAAGTTTTGAAGCCATTGTTTTATCATAGTACTATTTCCTTAGTGCTTCCCAAATCTGGCTTCTTAGCAAAATCATGGTGGATGTGGATGCAGGTGCATAAAAATACAGGTTTCTTGGGCCCCAACACATAGATTCTGATACAAATAAGTTTAGAATCTGTTCAGAATTTTAACAAGCATTCTAGATGATTCTGATTAGCCAAATCTGCAGTAGTGCCCTAAAAGAATTCTAAAGAGAAAAAGCAGGCCAAGAAAATGAAAGAATTTAAGTCTAGAGACAAAGATTATTTAGCAATTTCCCGAGCCCTAAAGCCAGAATAGAAAAAAAAGGGTGAAGGAAAGCCTTATTCCTATCCTGAATCCAAATTTGGTGCTACCCTTGCCGCTAAACTGTCAGAAAACTTGGCCTCTCCCTAGTACCATGTTATGAGACAGATGAAGATGCTAAGAGTTTCAACGTGAACATTCCCAAAAGCTTAAGTCTGTTTAAAAAAAAAAAAAAAAAACTTGGTAAATCCCAAAACACGAGTATAAAACTATGAAGGGTACTTAAGTAGCAGCTCTTCCTCAAATGCTAGCCAAAAACCAAGACAGAGAAGAGGACTTGTGGGTGAGAAGGGGTGGGGGAAATCAGAGTATCTGACCTAGCAAGAGAAACTGGCTGGCCTGCCAGGTTCTCTGGCCCAAATAAGAAGAGGGGAGGGGTGGAATATATGGGACTCCTCCAAATAATAACTGACAATGGTCCCCAGGAGGGATTCCTAAGCTAGTGTTCATAATCATAATCATAATAATCATCAACTTACAAGCTGCCTCTTCTTGGAAGGCTCAACTCCTTCTGAAAAACAAAGCACAAACACAAGTTACACAGAAATAAGGACACACCTAAGTCCTACAGGTCTGCATTAAATGTCCTACAGCATTATCTTAACAAGAGCAAAAACTATTTCCAAACAATAACCTCTTCCCTTATCTTTTAAATTCAGCAAAATAAAGAACAGTCAGTTTAACTATTTCCAAAAGGAACGTCTCAGACTACTTGCAGCCTTTTCCCCACTAGATGGAACCATCTCACCAGTGGAGATTACTCCAGCTACACATTGGGTGAGCCATTAACTTGATGAATTAGAAAGTATTCACCCATCATTAAGAGTCCGGGATAAGAAAGAAACGACATGGAATTTTTCTTTAATTAGGAAACATTTTAGAAAAGAAGTACAGAAAGTAATATAACAAAGGGATGACTATAGACACCACTGGTGTGAGAACACCAGTCACAGATGGGCCTCAGTGACTTGCTTTCAAAATTTATCTCTGACCTCCTCCCTCCCTTGCACACTTTGATCCAGCCATACTGGACTCTATTATTTGTCAAACACATTGGCATTCTACTATTTTAAGGTCTTAATGCTAATCTGTGCATTCTACTAGAATGCTGCTCCTCCCCCAAATATTTCCTTGACTAACTCCCTAACAGCTTCAAAAATCTTGGCTCAATTTTTACTTGAGCATGAAGTCTACTAACCTGACAGCCCTACATAATATTGCAACTTACCATCCCATCAACCTCTTACCCTGCTATAACTTTTTTTTAATATATCACCAATATACTTTCAATACATTTATCACTAACATGTTATGTAATTTAATTATGCTTATTGCCTATTTTCTATACTCCCCCACTAGAATCAAAGCTCCATGAGGGCAAGGATCTCAGTATGTTTTATTTACTAGTAAATCTGAATGACTTAGAACAGTGACTGACATAGAGTAGATGCTCAAAAAGTAACTGTTGAACACATACCCTCCAATACTTGGTATTTGCAGACTTTTTAATTTTTTTATTAAAAAAGCTTTCCCTTCTGATTTTTTAAGAAAGATTTTATATATTTAGTTGACAGTGAGAGAAGGAGAGAACAAGTAGGGGGAGCAGCAGGCAGAGGGAGAGGGAGAACCAGGTTCCCCTCTGAGCAGGGAGCCTGATGTGGGGCTCGATCCCAGGACCCTGGGATCAAGACCTGAGCTAAAGGCAGATGTCCAACTGACTGAGCCACTCAGATGCCCCAACTTTTTAATTTTTTAAAGATTGTATTTATATAGTCCTTATACATAAAGGGGGAAGAAGCAGAGGGGAAAGGAGAGGGAGAGAGAACCTCAAGCAGACTCCGCACTGAGCGCAGAGCCAAACACAGCCAATCCCACAACCCCGAGATCATGACCTAAACTGAAATCAAGAGTCGGACGCCTAACTGGATTGAGCCACCCAGGCACCCCAGACTTTTCCATTTTTACCAATCTATTAGCTCTGATCATAGTATGGTTTTCAATTTTTTCAAATTTTTTAAATTTTATTTTTAAGTGATCTCTACACCCAACGTGGGGGCTCAAACCCACAACCCTGAGATCAAGAGACACCTTCTCCACCAACTGAATCAGCCAAGCAACCCCCATCATAGTATGGTTTTAATTGGTATTTCCTTTAACTATTAGTGAAGTTAAGCAAGGTTTCATGTGTTTACTGACCACTAGGGTTTCCTCAACAGGGAGCAGCCTATTTATACTTCAGCCCATTTTTCTATTAGATTTTTCTGCTTTTCTCATTGAATTATAAGATATATTCTGGATAATAATTATTCATAAGTTAATTCATTGAAAATGTTTCCTCAGTCTAATCTTTTTTACTTTTATTTTTAATGGTGTCATCAAAAGATTTAATTTTTACGTAGTCAAACTTACCAATCTCTCCTTATATTACTTTTTATACATAAGAAATACATCTCTAACACACAGCCACATAAAAATATTTGCTTATATTTTCTCCTAAAAGAGCTGTAGGTTTCTTTTCACACAAATAGGAATATTATCATATTTTCTTCTATATAAATGATCGATTATCTTAGGTCATTTGTTAAATGAAGTACAATTTCAGTACAACATTAAGTTTCCATAAATGCAGGGATGTCTCTCTTGACTATAATCTGTTCCACTGTACTGTCAGCCCCTGTGCCAATACCACACTGTTTAATTGGTATAGCTTGACAATAAATCTTGATACTCGTAAGGCAAGTCCATTCACATTGTTATTGCTCTTGAAAATTATGAGACCTAATCTTGGGGTTTTGCTCTTACACATAAATTTTAGAGTCAACTTGTAGATAAAAACTTTGACACTGCACTTGTTCCAGAGTTGATCCTGTGAACACATGAATAAGAAAAGCAGAACAGCCTTATTGCTGATATTTTGAGTAGTCTGGATAGAAGATCAAACCAGCCACAACATTCCCTAAAATCCAGGACAAGGCCCTAATTCCCTTCCTTTCCATGAAAGCTAAGAAATATGAGGAAGTTGCAGGAAAAAAGTATCAAGCAAGCAAAAGTAGGTCCATTAAGCTGTAGGGAAAGAAGCCATCTCCTTAACATAAAAATGTAAGGTGAAGCATCAAGAGCTGATGTAGAAGCTACAGTAAGTTGTCCAGAAGATCTTGCTAAGATATTTAATGAAGGTGGCTACACTACCCAAAAGATTTTTAATGTAAATGAAACAGCTTCATTTTGGAAGAAGATGCCATCTGGGACTTCCATAACTAGAGAGGTCAAGGCATTAAAGCTTCAAAGGACTGGCTGACTCTATTGTTAGAATCTAACGCAGCTGGTGAATTAAATTGAAGTCCATGCTCACTGACCATTCTAAAAATCCTAGGGTCCTTAAGAATTATGCTAAATCTACTCTGCCTGTACTCTATCAACAAAACAACAAGGCCCGGATGACAGCACATCTGTTTATAGCATGGTTTACTGAATAGTTGAAGCCTGCTGTTGAGACCTGCTCAGAAAAAAATAAGACTCTTCTCAAAGTATCACTGCTCATTGACAATGCATGTGGTCACCCAAGAGCTCTGATGGAGATGTACAACAAGATTAATGTTTTCATGCTTGTTAACACAACCATTCTGTAGGCCATCAATCAGAGAGTAATTTTGACTTTCAAGTATTATTATTTAAGAGGCACATTCTGCAAGGTATAGGTAATGATTCCTCTGACAGATTTATGCAAAGTAAATGGAAAACCTTCCAGAAAGGATTCACCATTCTAGAAGCCATGAAGAACATTCGTGATTCATGGGAGGCGGCCAAAATATCAACATGAACAGGAATGTGAAAGAAGTGAATTCCAACACTCAAGGGTGACTTTGAGGAGCTTAAGATCTCAGTGGAAGAAGTAACTGCAGATGGGGTGTAAATAGGAAGAGAACCAGAATTACAAGTGGAGCTTGAAGGTCTGACTGAATTGCTGCAATCTCATGATAACACTTGAACGGATGAGGAGTTACTTCTTATGGATGAACAAAGACAGTGGTTCCTTGGGATGGGATTTCCTCCTGGTGAGGATACTGTGAAGAATGTTGAAACAATAACAAAGGATTTAGAATACCACATAAACTTAGTTGATAAAGCAGTGGCAGACTTCTGCTCAGGTCATGATCTCGGGGTCCTGGGATCAAGCTCCGTATCCGGCTCTCTGCTCAGCAGGGAGCCTGCTTCCCCCCACCTCCTGTCTGACTCTGCCTACTTGTGATCTCTCTATCAAATAAATAAATAAAATCTTAAAAAAAAAAAGCAGTGGCAGAGTTTGAGAGGATTGACTCCAATTTTGAAAGAAGTTCTATGGGTAAAATACTATCAAACCACATGTCACACTACAGAGAATTCATTCATGAAAGGAAGAGAGTCAATGTGGCAACTTCACTGTTGTCTTTTTCAAGAAACTGCCACAACCATCCCAACCTTTAGCAACCACCATCCTGATCAGTCGGCAGCCATCAACACCAATGTAAGACCCTCCACCAGCAAAAAGATTACAACTCACTGAAAGCCAAGATGGTGGCTAGTATTTTTCAGCAATAAAGTATTTTTAAATTAAGTTATATAGGTTTTTTTTTTTAAGACAGAATGCTATTGCTCACTTAATAGACTATAGTGTAAACAGAACTTTTATATGCATTGGATAACCAAAAAACTCATTTGACTTGCTTTATTGCAATATTTGCTTTACTGTGGTGGTCTGGAACTGAACACACAATATCTCCAAGGTACACTTATATTTGCTTTATCACATATTTAGCCACCCATTCATTTTTAAAAAACAAAATGCATCTTCAAGTAGACTACAAACATCAGCAGACCCTTAAGCATGTATATCATTACCCAGAATTCAGCATTTATTTACTATGCTTTCATGTTGGATATATAGATAGAAATAAATTTACAGTGAACTGCACAAATCTTAAGTATGCCAGATGATAAGTTTAATTAATGTAAAACCCAGGTAACCCAAATCCCTAACAAAATATAGAACATGTCCATCAATCCAGAGAGTTCCATCATATCCTTTTTTGGTAAATTCCCAACAAACCATTATTACCCCACCCAAGCAAATACTATTCCCATTTTTCCACCATGGATTAGTTTTGCCTGTACCAGAACTTCATTAAATGGAACAAGTATGAACACTTGTATATAAAACTTCTTGCACTCAGCACAGCATTTTAGAAATTCATCCATATGTTGCATGAAACATTCATATGAAATTCATATTCATATTCATTTGAATATACCAGTTTATTTAGCTTTTCTCCTACTAATGGATATTTGGGTTATTTCCAGTTTTGAGCTATTAACATTCCTGCACAAGTCTTTTAATAGGCCTATGTTTCGTGTGTCTTGCGTAAATACCTAGGTATGGGATTACTGGGTTATAGCATAGATGTAAATTTGTTTTATAAGAAACTACCAGATCTTTTTCTGAAGTGATTATACCAAGTTACACTCCCATTAACAATGTATTAGAATTTTAATTGCTCCACACTCTAGCTAATATAGTAATAATAATTACTAATAATAAGATTGCTCTATACTCAGCCCAAGAACTGTGCCACATTCATGCCAATATGTGCCATCAGTATTTAAATTTTAGCCTAGATTGTAGCGAGTGCGTAGGTGAATCTCATTGAGTTTTAATTTGCATTTTGAAGATGACTAATGATGATGATGTTAAACTTCTTTTTGTGTGCCTTATTAGCCATCAGTACATATTCTTTTATGAACCATCTTTCTTTTATGAACCCCCTTTTGCAATTGGGCTATTTATCTTTTTATTTTTGAGTTATAAGAATTCTTCATATAGGGGCGCCTGGGTGGCTCAGTGGGTTAAAGCCTCTGCCTTCGGCTCAGGTCATGATCCCAGGGTCCTGGGATGGAGCCCCACATCAGGCTCTCTGCTCAGCAGGGAGCCTGCTTCATCCTGTCTCTCTGCCTGCCTATCTGCCTACTTGTGATCTCTTTCTGTCAAATAAATAAATAAATAAATAAATAAATAAATAAATAAATAAATAAATCTTTGGGGGGAAAAAAGAATTCTTCATATATTCTAGACCCAAGTCCTTTGTTAGATATGTCTGATGAATATTTTCTCTCCGTCTGTGGCTTGCCTAATAAAGTCATTACTGGTGTCTTTTGATGAGCAAAAAGTTTTAAATTTTTTTTTAAATTTTATTTATTTATTTGACAGACAGAGATCACAAGTAGGCAGAGAGACAGGCAGAGAGAGAGGAGGAAGCAGGCTCCATGCTGAGCAGAGAGCCCGATGCGGGGCTCGATCCCAGGACCCTGAGATCATGACCTGAGCTAAAGGCAGAGGCTTAACCCACTGAGCCACCCAGGCGCCCCAAAAGTTTTAAATTTTGATGAAGGTCAATTCATCCATTTTTTTTTTTTATGGTTAATGCTTTCAGGATCTTGCCTTAGAAAACTTTGCCCATGCCAAGAGCACAAAAATATTCTTCTATATTTTATTTCTAGAAGCTTTATGGTTTTTAGCCCTTAGGCCTATGATCCATTTTGAATTAATTTGGGGGGTAATATGTGAGTTAGGGTTAAGGTTCATTTTTTTTTCCATATAGATATCCACTTATTTCAGCACCATTTATGGAAAACACCATCTCTCCACCAACAGATTTCTTTGGCACCTTTGTTGAAAATCAAATTAAAATAGAATGGGCTATTCTGGGACTCTCTACTGCACTCCATTTTTCTACCCTGTGCCAGCACCACAACTTTGATTCTGTAGCTCTAGTATTAAAGTCAGACCACGTCACCTTTTAACTTCATTCTTCTTCAAGAATGATTTGGACATTCTAGATTTTTTGCATTTGCATATAAATTGTTTCATATAAATTATTAATTTGTACAAAAATGTCTGTTGGGATTACAGACCAATTTGGAAAAAACTGAGATCTTAATATTGAGTCTTCCAACCCATGAACATAGTATTTCTCTACTTACTTAGATCTACATTAATTATTCTACGCAAAGTTTTATAGTTTTCAGCAAAAGATCTTCTTTTGTGAAACTTACCCCTAAGTCAATATTTCTAAAGCTGTTGTAAATAAAATGTTTTCCAATTGCTTGCTTCTAATATAGAAATACAATCAAGTTTTATATATTGACTGAGTCCTACAACTTTGCTATATTCATTATTAGTTGTAATAGCTGTTTTGTAGATTCTGTGGGATTTTTATGTATAAACAATTACGTTCTCGGGGCGCCTGGGTGGCCAGCAGTTTAGGTGTCTGACTCTTGGTTTTGGCTCAGGTCCTGATCTAAGGGTCATGAGATCAAGCCCTGCGTTGGGCTCCCCGCTCAGCAGAGAGTTTTCTCCCTCTCTCCTCCTTCTGCCCCTCTCCCCTGCTGGGACACTCTCCCTCTCTCTCTGAAATAAACTTAAAAAAAAAAAAAAAAATCATGTTCTCTATAAATAAGAGAGTTTTACTTCTTTCCACTTACATTAGCCTTCACATGGCCAAATTATCTAACATAAAGTGTATTTTATAATAAAGTGTTGGCTAACTTAACATACTGTATTAAAACCTATACTGAACGTGAAAAACAGAATGGTTGTAAGTATATCAATTGTGTGACTGACTGGAGAGTAGCATACTACATTACCACTATCCCAGGAAAATACTAAATTTAAAAATTCGACATACAGTTTCTACCAAATGTGTATCATTTTCACACCATCATAAAGTTGATAAATCACAAGCCAAACTATCATAAGTTGGGGACTATCCTTATTAAACTCATCTTACATTTCTGGGTATAACCCAACTTTGTTAGATTAACTTTGCTAATATTTTATTAATGATTTTTGTATCTATGTTCATAAGGAATAATGGTCTCTAGATTTTATTACAATGCCTTTGTCAGATTTTGGTATCACAATTATACTGGCCTCCTAAAATTGGCTGGGAAGTGTTCCTGCCTCTATTTTCTGAAAGAGCTTGTGTAAGATTGGTGTTATTTCTTCCTTAATTATTAAACAGCATTGTTTTGTTTTAAAGATTTTGTTTATTTATTTGACAGAGAGAGAGAGCCAGCACAAGCAGAGGATGCTACAGAGAGAGAGAAAGAAGGAGGCTGCCCGCTGAGCAGGGAGCCCAATGCGGGGCTCAATCCCAGGAATCTAGGACCATGACCTGAGCCAAAGGCAGACGCTTCACCAACTGAGCCACCCAGGTGCCCCTATTATACAGTTTTCATTAATAAAATAATCTAGGTCTGGAGGCTTTTATTGAGGATTTTGCCTCTTTGCTAAGTAAGATTTGCCTATGTATTTTCTCTTCTCAAATTGTCCTTATCAGTTTAGGCATCATAATCCTCATAAAATGTGGTTAGAGAATGTGTCCTCTTTTTCTTTTTTATTCTGAAACAACCTATATAAAACTGGTAATATCATTCTTTGAACCTGTATGACAGTTCTGGCTTCTTGAATAGTTTAAATAGGTAACATGAGGTGGGTTATATTTGGGGGTAATAATAATAATAATTCTACAAAATGCTTACGTGCCCTTCTCTGAGTTCCTTTTAGATAAGATAACGAAATGTATCCATGAAGATCTATCCCTTCTTCCTTACCCTCTCTCCTTGGACCTCCACAAAAGCCTGCACTTGCAAGATGGATGCCCAGGGCTCCAGATGAGTACATTCTATGCCAAGCACCCTGGTACCATAAAGACAGGCCCAAGACAAAGTGGAACAAGAAGTGCTCTCCAATCAGATAGGACTTCCCAATCCTCCCTTTCCCAGAGAATATTCAAAGCAAATTAAGGAGGGAAGCTGCATAGTCAGGAAGTTTAGCTGAGATAAGAGCACTCTCATTTAGACAGATAACTATAAATTTGATATATCACTTCATATCAGAAAGATGCTAATACCTGACAATACATTATAACATCAGGTGAAGCCCATCCCATTCTGGCTTCTCTGATCTACTAGTTATATCTTGACTCTCCATATTCTTCATGATCAGAATTCGCATTCTGAACACATTCATGTCTATCCCACCTTAAAAAAAAATTTATTCCCTTGATTACTACATATCCCTCTTCAACCACTGCCTCATCAAGTCTTTTCCCTTCACAACCACACTTCTTTTACTTTTTCTTCTTTTTTTTGTAAGTAGATTCCACACCCAGCATACAGCCCAACGCAGGGTTTCAATGCATGACCATGAGACCAAAGATTTGAGCTGAGATCAAGAGTCCAAGGCTTAGGGATGCCGGGGTGGTGCAGGCAGTTGAGTATCGGACTCTTGGTCTTGGCTTTGGTCATGATCTCCGGGTCCTGGGATCGAGCCCCGTGTCAGGCTCTGCGCTCACCAGAGTCTGCTTGGGACTCTCTCTCCCTCTACCTCTGCCCCTCCCCACCCCCAGCTCACTCTCGTCCAATCTCTCTCTAAAAATAAATATATCTTTTGGAAAAAAAGAGTTGGAAGCTTAATGGACTGAGCCACTCAGGGACCCTCCCACCCCATTTTTTTAATCACAACCACACTTTTTTAATTAGTCAACGTTCACTGTCTCCAATTTCTCACCTCCTCTTTGTTCTTCAGCACATTGCAAACATCCCCAGACTTAACCACCCCCATTTAAACTATCCTTGCCAGGGCACCTGGGTGGCTCAGCTGGTTGAGCAACTAACTGCCTTCAGCTCAGGTCATGATCCCGGACTTCCAGGATCGAGTCCCGCATCGGGCTCCCAGCTCCTTGGGGAGTCTGCTTCTCCCTCTGACCTTCTCCTCTCTCATGCTCTCTCTCACTCATTCTCCCTCAAATAAATAAATAAAATCTTAAAAATAAAATAAAATAAAAAATAAACTATCCTTGCCAGGCTATCAATGGACCCCATGTAAAAAACCTCCCATGCATTTTGTCTACCATTTCTTTTTCTGGCTTGACTGCTCAGCAGAATTTGACAGTATCATTCACCCTTCTATCTTGAAAGAATTTTATTTCCCCAAAACCACATTCTCCTGTTATAGCTCTTATTTCTGAAAACACTACTTAAACACCTTTGCAGGCTCATCCTTTACCATCTGAGACCTTTAAATGTTAATTGTCCTTAAAGCTCTGCCTGGAAACTCTTTCTACATATTTTACAGATGACTCCCATATTTGTATCTTCATCCCATCTCTCTCTCCTGAGTTCTATAGTCTTAAATATAACTATCTTGTCCTTAAGATGTCTAAAAACTCAACCTGGCTTTCTACTCAATCTAGCTCATCTGTATTTTCTATTTCAGTGATGGTACCACCAAATCCAGAGTCATTCTTTTTTTTTTTTCTTTTACTTATAAATTTTTATTTAAATTCTCAAGGGTTAACATATAGTGTAATATTGGTTTCAGGAGTAGAATTTAGTGACTCATCACTTTCATGTAACACCCAGTGTTCATCTTAACAAGTGCCCGCCTTAATACCCATCACCCATCTAGCCCATTCCCCACCTACCTCCCTCTATCAACTCTCAGTTCAGATCCTTCTTGATTCACTTTTTCTCACCTTCCAATCCAATTATTCAGCAAGCCTTGCCAATTCTACCTCCAAAAGGTCTATCTTTAGCCTGTCAGTTTCACTTTATCTCCACTGCCATGTCCCCTAGTCCAAACCAGCATCATGCTATACCACCTTCCTAGTTCATCACCTTTTAGTTTGTTCCTCTGGATCCTTAATGTTATATCAATATAAATATCAAGTAATTAGTATCTGTCTAATATTATCTAATCTAATACTATCTTTGTTTAACAAAGCAAAAAGCCAAAAAGATCATTTTAAAATGCAGAACTGATTGGGTCATTTTTCTACTTAAACTCCTCAATGGATAAACTCAAAAATCCTTTCCGTAGCCTACAGGGTACTACCTGACTGCTACTGCCTACCTCTTCAGTGTCCTTTGTACAACTCCCCAGTCTCACTGCAGTTTTGATCTCTAAGACAAGGCATACCCTCTCTTCACCTTCAGGGCTTCATACCTATTATTCTGCCAGGAATACATTTCCTTATCTCCTTTCATACATTCCTGAACCTTAGCTTAAATCTCATTTCCTCTGGGAAGATCTCCCTACATACAGTTTCCCTAGCCTACCTCTACATACTTCCAACTCTTCACCATCATTAGCTACTTAATTATCTGTTTTCTGAGAATGACTGTTAGCTCTAGAGGAACAGAGATTAGTCTTGCTCACAAGGACATTCTTAGTATCCAGCACAATACTTAGCCTAGTAGGTACCAAATGAATATTTAATGAATAAAAAAATAACTCAATCAAGTAAGTAAATGGTACTTAGTATCATTATCATCACTATAATGCTCAAAATAGGGTCTTCTTACTCATTTGGAGTTAAACTGATGAAAAATATCAACTGCAATAAAGGTTGGTAAAAGAGGCTTTACTAGGGAAAGGATATACTCTGTTATCAACGCTTATTTACTGACAGTCTTCTGGCTGGTAGGTATTATAATGATCGTAAAAAAGAAAGAAAAACATAACCCACCACAGAAATCTACTTTAACACCGTTTACTAAGTGGGTTTAAAGGAAACACTATTGGGCACATGGGTGGCTCAGTGGGTTAAGCCTCTGCCTTTGGCTCAGGTCATCATGGTCTCAGGGTCTGGGGATCCGAGGCCCGCATCAGGCTCTCTGCTCAGCAGGGAGTCTGCATCCCCGTCTCTGCCTGCTTGCCTGCTTCTCTGCCTACTTGTGATTTCTCTCTCTGTGTCAAATAATAAATAAATAAATCTTTTTTTTTTTTTTTTTTAAAGGAACCACTATCCCCAAATACAGTCCTCTCCCCTAAGCTCTGGCAGCAAATAAATCTGCTGGGATGCACAAAAAGCTCTCTTTCCTGTGTAGCAAATGTACTGTTACTACTGCTCTGGGCATTATGGTGCTTTAGCTCCACTCGAGTATGAATCTATCATAAGGTCTAAAGCCAAGAGGGAAATCAATGTAAACGCTGCTACAGTACTTATGAAACTAATGTATTTCACTCACCTCGTTCCATTAAATTCAAATGTCATCACCCTGAGAACAGGTTTCAATGATACAGTATTTACATTATACAATATTAAGGAACATGGAAAAGAGCACACAGTATAAAGTTCATGTTATGGCTCAATAACACATAACTTATGTAACCTGGAATTTCACCTGCCTCTAAAGCTTAGATGAAATGTTTATAAAGGTCAAATAAAATAATGTATATGAAAGTATTTTATTCTATAAATTGTGACACAAATGACAGATGTGTTCTCTTGTGAGTTTGAAGAACAGTAAAGACAGCTTGATGATACTAACAGGATATTCCACATGGTATAAAAACTCAGGGCTCAGAGTCGAAACGTTTTTAAACACAGTTCTACTGCTTATTATGCTCATAAATCTTGGTCAGTGATTATGCCTTCCTAAATCTCATTTTTCTTTTCCGCATACCTGCAATAACAACTAACAATACCTACTTTGCGGGGCGCCTGGGTAGCTTACGGTTAAGTACCCAACCCTTGGTTTTGCCTTAGGTTGTGATCTCAGTTTGGTTCCATCACCCTACAAGGGGCTTTAAGCTCCACACAGGGTCCACCTGGGATTCTCTCTATTCCCCCCTCTGCCCTCCCCTGGCTTGCACACACATGCTCTCTTTCTCTCTCAAACAAATAATTTTTAAAAAATAACTACTTCGCAAAAAACAAAAACCTACTTTGCCTATCTCACAAAGACAGCCCAAGGTTAGAATACAAAAATGCATTTAATGGGCACCTGGGTGCTGCAGTCAGATTTTTGTTTTGTTTTGTTTTAATTAAAGATTTTAATTTATTTATTTGTCAGGGAGAGGGAGAGAGAGCACAAACAGAGGGAGCAGCAGAGGGAGAGGGAGAAGCAGGTTCCCCGCTGATCAAGGAGACTGACTCTGGCTTGACCCCAGGACCCTAGATTATGAACAAGCTGAAAGCAGAAGCACTTAACCAACTGAGCCACCTAGGCATCCCTGGTGGGGCAGTCGGTTAAGCTACTGACTCTTGGTTTTGGGTCAGGTCATGATCTCAGGTCGTGAACTCGAGCCCGCATAGGGCTCCACACTCAGCACAGACTCTCCTCAGGATTCTCTCTCTCTCCCTCTGCCCCCTCCACTCCACCACAACTCTCTCTCTCTAAAGTAAATAAATAAATCTTTTTAAAAAATACATTTAAAAACAAAGTTTTCAAATGAAAAGATGCTCTGCATCATATGTAATCAGGGAACTGCAAATTAAAATAATGAGATAGCACTATACAACTTCTATAAAAATGCCCCAAATTTGGAATGTTGGCAACAAAAAATACTGGTGATGTGGGGCAACAGGAACCCTCATATGATATTCTTTTTCTATTTTTTTATTAACATATGATGTATTATTAGCCCCAGGGGTACAGGTCTGCAAATCACCAGGTTTACACACTTAACAGTACTCACCATAGCTCATATGATATTTTAATGAGGGATGTATGTCATTGTACATTTATCCAAACCCATAGGATGCACAACACTAAGAGTGAACACTACATTAAACTGTGGACTTTGGGTGATAATAATGTGTCAATTTAAGGTTCACCCTTGGGGGAAAAAAAATATCACTCTCATGAGTGATATTGATAATGGCGGAAACTGTGTATGTGTGGGGTCTAGAGGATACGTGGGAAATCTCTGTCCCTTCCTCTCATTTTTGTTGTAAACTTACAACTGCTCTATAAATAAAGTAAAAAAAAAAAAAAATGCCCCTCCCCACCCCCCAAGAAAAGCTTAAGGTTTGACAGCCTGAAATATCATTAGTAACAGGAGCTGCATTTTCCTAATTTGACCCACCTGGACCAAGGCTGTAAAGCTAATGGATAAGGCACTATTCTCCAAAAACTAACTCTATCCCCAAAACTCAAGGATATATTGTTTAAAGTCTCTAAAACTTTATTACAACTATTTTGGTTCCCTGAAACTAATATAGTTTGATACTATCTGCTGAAGATGATATTCCCATATTTTCTTCAACTATATTCTAAAGCTGAAAAGAAAGCTGTATATACTAAATTCTAGGAAAATAACGATTCACTCCCTTTCACTTGTCCACAAAACAAATTTCCAAAGGTATTACTTACAAAATGAGATGGCGCTGTTCACATGGGGAATCATGGTCTACGTGCATTACTCATAATTCACAATGATTAAACCCATAAAATATTTCCAAAGGAAAGACAAAGGCCAAGTGTCCAAAGGCAATAACTGCTACCCCCACAAGTAAATATGCAAGCCAAGAGTCACAAGACTGGTATTTGTCCTTTACATCAATAGTTCACCAGCATAGAGAGGACTGGTGGGTCAAGGCTATCTCTGCCTCAGGCAGCTCCCTCTCTGAGCCTCCCTCACAGTTTCCAGTTGAATTCTCACTCATATTCATTCATTCACCCAATCGTCTTCCACTGCAATAGCAGCACTCTTCTTAGAGAAGGAAATTAACAGGCTTCAAGAAACATATAACTCAACCTTCCACTCCACAGAGAGTAGAGTTTGAGGGTTCAGTTTCGGAGACAACACCTCAACTAACATATAAAATCAAGGTGGGGGGGCGCCTGGGTGGCTCAGTGGGTTAAAGCCTCTGCCTTCGGCTGAGGTCATCGTCCCGGGGTCCTGGGATCAAGCCCTGCATCGGGCTCTCTGCTCAGTGGGGAGCCTGCTTCCCCCCTCTCTCTCTGCCTGTCTCTCTGCCTATTTGTGATCTCTGTCAAAAAAATAAATAAAATCTTAAAATCAAGTGGGGAGAAAATGGCATTCTCACCACTGAATGACTAGATAGCTCTTTATAGAACTTATAAATAAAACAATACAGTGTGACTAACATAAATAACACTGCTTGGGGTGAGGGTAGGAGTGGAGAACAACATTCTAGGGCCCACTCAGACTCCACTGCTGATAACAATTAACATCTGTACTTCAGTATCCCACTGGATGAAAGAAGACAACAAATATTTTTTAACTACTTAATGAAAAACAATATAAATACAGAAAAGTACACATAAGCATACAACTCAAATTTTCACAAACTGAATATAGTAGTGTAGCCAACAGCCAGGGTTTTAAAAAAAATGAGCATCACCATCAACCCAGAAATATCCTTGTGCCTCCAGCTTTCAGTCACTACCTACACTCCCCAAGGAAACCATCATCTTCACTTCTAACTTTTATAGATCACTTTTGTTGTTTTGGCATTTTCTTAAATCCAATATAAAGTCTATACTCTTTTGAGTCTAGCAATTTTATTCAATATATGTCTAATTTGAATCCCAGAAAGCAAAAAGTAAAGAAGTTACAAAATTTGAAGATATGGTGGCTAAAAAAATTTCCAAAATTGATAATATGAAATGAATACACATATATAAGAAGCATAATATACTCAAGTGGGCTTAATTTTTTTTAAATCCAGACCAGGTAAGTGATAGTAATACTGAAAAACACCAAAGACAAAAAAAAATCTTAAGAACCAGAGAATAAGATCCATAAACTACAAAGGAAAGACAATTACAGTGGCAGCATATCTCTTAATAGCAATGATGGAAAAGATAGCTGAGTAATATGCATAAAGTTTGAGAGAAAATGACAACCAACGTAAGGTTAGGTATCCATACAATCTTTCAAGGTCAAAGACATAATAGAGACATTTAAATAAATATAAGTATTTGCTAACAAACTACCCCATACTAAAGGAATGTCTACATGATATACTTTAAGAAGGAAAATGATCCTAAGACAAAAGTCTAAGGCCCAAGAAGGAATACTAAGCAAGAAAACTAGTAAATGCACATAAATGTCAGTAAGTACTGATTGTATAAAATAACAGTAATAAAAATATCTGAATTTTTAAATTATTATTTATTTATTTATTTGACAGAGATCACAAGTAGGCAGACAGAGAGGAGGAAGCAGGCTCCTCGCTGAGCAGAGCCCAATGCGGTGCTCAATCCCAGGACCCTGAGATCATGACCTGAGCCAAAGGCAGAAACTTTAATCCACTGAGCCACTCAGGCGCCCCTGAAAAAAATTTTTTTAACTATAATACTGAACAAAAGCAGCATGTAAGTTTAGAGGAGGGAAGGAGCCCTGTTGTTCAAGATGGGGTAAAATTTTGATTTTGTTCTAACTCACCAGTAGAGTTAGAAAGATCAAGGAAGGAAAACAACCGAAAAAGTTTCTATCAATATATTTTTTTTAAGATTTTATTTATTTGAGAGTGAGAGAGCAGAAGCAGTAGGAGGGGCAGAGGAAGAGGGAGAAGAAGACTCCCAGGCTCCATCCTAGGACCCTGGGATCATGACCTGAGCTGAAGGCAAATGCCTAACCAACTGAGCCACCCAGGTGCCCCTCTATCAATATTTTTAAACGGGGGGGGGGGGGGGGGGGAAGGAGCAGTAAGGCATGGAAATGCAGGACATGGAATACAAGAAATAATAGGGTAAAAAAAATTCATGTGTATCAGTAATCTTAATAAATGTAAATAGACAAATTTACCAGCATAGACAGGAAAAAACAAAAAACCTACTGCATGCCATTTGCAGATAATCCAAAAGCAAAATGACATAGAAAGTTTGAAATAAAGTGATAGTTGGCTTTTAAAAAAACTAACAAAACTTGGGACACCTCGGTGCTCAGCTGGTTAATCATCTGACTCTTGATCTCAGGTCAGGTCTTGATCTCAGAGTCATGAGATCAACCCCTGAGTCCAGCATTGGACTCCATGCTCAGCAAAGAGTCTGCTTGCGATTCTTTCCCTCTCCCTCTGTCCCTCCCCCAACTCCTGCACTGGCACAGGCATAAATTCTC
The DNA here is from genome assembly GCF_902655055.1 of Lutra lutra. Lineage (NCBI taxonomy): Eukaryota > Metazoa > Chordata > Mammalia > Carnivora > Mustelidae > Lutra > Lutra lutra. Next base: position 161,591,211 of record NC_062281.1, read on the forward strand.
AATCTTTCTCAAATAAATAAATCTTTAAAAAAATAAAAGAGACACAAAGAGGGACATAAGAACAGACTCAACAGAGATTTCTGTTTTTTATTTAAATTCAATTAACATATAATGTATTATTTGTTTCAGGGGTACGGGTCTGATTCATCAGTCTTAAAGAATACCCAATGTTCATTACATCATGTACCCTCCTTAATGTCCAACACTTAGTTGCCCCATCCCCCCACCACTCTCCCCTCCAGCAAGCCTCAGTTTGTTTCCTTTGTTTAAGAGTCTCTTATGGTTTGTCTCCCTCTCTGGTTCTATCTTGTTTCATTTTTTCCTCTCTTCCCTTATGATCCTCTATCTTATTTCTTAAATTCCACATATCAGTAGGATCATTTGAATAACTGTCTTTCTCTGATTGACTTATTTCATTTAGCATAATACCCTCTAGTTCCATCCATCAACAGAGATTTTTCTTAAAAAGCAAATAATATCAATTTTTTTCCTCAATAAACAGACAAAATGGACAAACTCCTAAAAATATATCCTATAAACCTTACCAAAACTACCTAAAGATGAAATAGGAAGCTTAAATTAAATCCATTCCATTTAAAAATCTGAATCATACATTATGCCTGAGTTGAGTTTAGCACCAAAATTCAAGTGGTTATGCAATACAAAATTTATAAATACATCTCAAATAAATTAATGGAGAAACAACGCCATATTCTCAAAAGATACAGAAAGGACACATCAAATGGGTACCAGCTTATTAAAAGAAAAGCAAAAAAAAAAAAAAAGGCAAAGAATCAAGGGACGAGAAATGTTCAAGACATTAGAAAAAAGAAAAAGAAGAGAGCTGAAATAAAGGTAGACATTCTCAGGATGAAACATAAATGTTGCAAACTTAAATACTTCCACGGGCCAGTAAAGTAATGTATTTCATAAAATCTGAAAAACTATTACTGCAAGAGATGACATTATTTCAGGTATCAGTTAAAAAAAAAAAAAAATTGGGGGGGGGGGGCGCGCCTGGGTGGCTCAGTTGTTAAGCATCTGCCTTCAGCTCAGGTCATGATCCCCGGGTCCTGGAATTGAGCCCCGAATCAGGCTCCCTGCTCCACGGGAAGCCTGCTTCTCCCTCTCCCACTCCCCATGCTTGTGTTCCCTCTCCCACTGTCTCTCTCTCTCTGTCAAATAAATAAACTCTTAAAGAAAAAAAAATTTTTTTAAGCAAAACTAAAATAAGTGCCAACTAAAGTAAAACACACCATCAAAACATACCACAATTTCAGAGCTGTTAAGTAAAAAGATGTGAGCCTTAGAAATGACCAAACACAGACGCCCCTGGATGACTCAGTCGGCCCCTGGATGAATCAGTCCAGCTCCTGATTTCGGCTCAGTTCAAGATCCTAGGGTCCTGGGATGGAGCCCTGAATCAGGCTCCCTGCTCAATGGGGAGCATGCTTCTCCTCTCCTACTGCTGCTCCCCAGCTTGCACTCTCTCTCTCTTTGTCAAATAAATAAAATCTTTAAAAAAAGATTCTTTCTGCCCCTCACCATACCTTCTCTCCCTCTCTACTAAAATAAATAAATAAATAAATAAATAAAGGAAGGAAGGAAGGAACAGAGTAAATATATGAAGCAGCAAAATACAAAACAAAGGAAGGATCCATAAGGACTATATTCATCAATTTTTCTTTAAATCTCTTAAGGTGGCCCCAAAAAACCCACTTCCACAGGAAGTGATTCACAGACCTACAAATCTGTGATCCTGATTTACAGAGGAGAATGCAGGAATTTAATTCAGAGATGATAAGGGGATGCAACGTTAGATTACTATTAGATTTCTAAATGAAACAACTCCATGGACAAAATACATCCTATTTAGGGAAAATGTGCCATTAAAATAAAATCCAGGAAGAAGAGGAACTCTAAAGGTCTGAGGCTGGCCCAATTATCCTTCTCTGCATAGATCTTGAAGTTAATCATGATGACAGTAAGAATTTGGAAATTAGATGGGACATGGGGAAGATGACCAAGAGGTTGATAGAGAAGGAGGAAAACAACACTCAGGAATGAAAAATGTCAGAGAACCTTAATATGTTCAATATAAATCCCTCCCAATAAAAGACAGTAGTCTGTTGAGGCTACAACATAGAACAGGAATACATACGACAGAGAAAAAAAAGAGAAGGTACACGAATAAGATAAATCATTCAATTTTCAAAGTCATTTAGTTTACTGACATGATGAAAATATTTAGTAGTACTAAGGACTGATGAGTATAAATTGCAATTTCTCTACTTTTATTTCAACTTCTCACAAAAGGGAATAAAAAAAATCAGAAGGAAATCACTATGTTACATTTTTGTCCATATATCATCATCTTTTTAAAAGTGAAGTAACTTTAAAGAGGAAAAGGAATGTTTGAAATCTAGCTGGTTCTTGAAGACTTTGCTTTTAAGGACTACAAATCTAAACTGAATTACTTTCATATGAGGATCGTAACTAATTAGGACAGTTCATAATTTTCAAAATTTAAAAAAATTCCAAGAAAGCTTTGTCAACAATGCTTCTTCCCAGCATGATTATGTTGTCATATGTTCTCCAAAATAATTAAATGCCCCTGGACAATGGCACTTTTAAGTACTCTCATTTTTGAACATCAAAAGCACAAAAGGGATGGAAGAAACATTACATGGTCTTCACCCGAGGGCAATAACTTTACCAGCACAACAAATATTCTTAACTCAGAACCTAGGAAATGGGGCTCTCTCTCTCCATATACAATGAAACCCAATCACTGTGTCTGCCTTCTAGGCAAATATGTAGAAATCATGAAAGTAAAAGAGTTGATAATAAAAATGTATTTATGGTAGCTATCAGCTGACCTTTCAAAGTTAAAATAAAGATGATTGAGAAATATAGCAAATATAAAAGCACCTTCTTTCATCCACAAGGAACTTCAACCTCAAAAGTAGCAACAGGATGAAAGCTGACCCAAAGACCCAAACCTGAACCACTCTTCAAACAAGACAATGTCAGTTCCTACACAGGATAGAGTCTCCTTTAGTCTAAGGGAAAGATGCTGCCACATAATCTCCCAGATGTCTAAAAGGACCCAAGGTTGCTATAATGTGTGAACGTGCAGGCTGAAACCACTAGAGCACTTTCTCTAATAAAGTAGGAAGCCAGCTTGAGAATACACAGAGCAGAGAAGCAGAGCAAGACACTAGGTCACTAGATTACCCAACTCTGAAACCCATCCAACCTCTGGATATCCATATTCAAGTCAATATCTTTTTTAAAAGTATTTAAATCAGTCAGAGTCGAGTTTTCTGTCACTTTCAGATCAAAGTATCCAGACCTATACACCTAGCCTGTCCACTTACAAGTTGTTTGTCCTTGAGGAAGTTACCAAGCTTCACAGAGCTGAAAAAATGGCCAGTCAGAAAAATCTCCCACTGCCACCACTGCTATTACCTCCAACAAATCATTAGATCTTCTTGCCTCTGGGGTGCCTGCGTGGCTCAGTTGGCTGAGTGTCTGCTTTTGGCTCAAGTCATGATCCTGGGGTCCTGGGATCGAGCCCTGCAGTGGGCTCCCCTGTTCTGTGGGAGCCTGCTTCTCACTCAGCCCCTCTCCCCTGCTTGTGCTCTCTCTCAAAATAAAAAATAAATAAAAAAAAAATTTTAAAAAAAGAAATAAAATAAAATAAATGAATAAAATCTTTAAAAAAAAAAAAAAAAAAGGATCATCTTGCCTCTACAGTGGAATACAGAATGGGAGGCAGTTAAGAGTTTTTCAAAATTTAACCATGGTTATTATGGCTAGAATGTGGCAGAACTATAATTTGAACCAATCTTCTGTTCTTTCTTTAAAATTAACTGCACCTGAAAAGGTAGATAAAACCTACCTGTCATCAATGTCTTGATGACTGAAGGAGATAATGTACAGCCTAACAACGAAGGGCACAAAACAGGCACACAATAAATGCACCATTTGTCACACTGCCACCTCCCAGAAAACCTGGGAAAGAAAGTAAGAAAGTTCAAAGCAGGGCTGTATCTTCACTGGTTTTCTAGAAAACTTTTAGGAACTCTAAATTATTTATCAAAAGGCAGTTAGTAAGGCTCACACATTCATTTGGATTTTTATCTTCTAATCTGAGGTTATCCAGTAAATTACTTGTACCACTGGATACATTTTCACTTTTGTGTGTTTATATACACAAATCTAAAACTAACTTTTAAAGTTTTACATTATAACTTACCTGTTTAAAACAAGAATCTAAACTGCTGCTTTTCTTTTCTTTTTTTTTTTTTTAAAGACTTTATTTATTTGACAGAGAGAGATCACAAGTAGACGGAGAGGCAGGCAGAGAGAGAGAGAGAGGGAAGCAGGCTTCTTGCTGAGCAGAGAGCCCGATGTGGGACTCGATCCCAGGACCCTGAGATCATGACCTGAGCCGAAGGCAGCGGCTTAACCCACTGAGCCACCCAGGCGCCCTAAACTGCTGCTTTTCAAATATTATTTCTATTTTAGAATGTTCCAATGCAGTCTTTTGAAGAATGAACTGTTAAAGTAATGAAAAATACTTGTGGGGAAAGAGATGGCTGTAAGAAAACACCCTCCAGTGTATGTAGTCTGGCAATTTGGAGTTCCCACTAGATAGAAACAAAGACTCAGGAGGAAGGGCATTAGGAAACAGAGTGAGCGGATACTGGAGACTGACTCAGTCACTAGGGAGAAAATGACTGAGTCAACACAAAGAAGACACAATAATTGAAAATATTCCCTACTCAACAAATAGGATTCCCTTTCAGAATCCAGGGAACTAAAAAGTTAAATAATGATATAAATATGCAATGCAATTAAATGTGCCAGCCATTTTCTATCAACAGCTACTTGAACACACATCACGATTTATGAGAGGTCTCATAAATACTTCTTAAAATACCCCCAAGAAATCAAATGACAGATCTCATCAAAGCAACTGCACTAATAGGAGAAATTAAAATAAGGCATTGACTTTTAAAGGCCAGTCATACTGAAAAAGTGCTGAAGATTCAGCAAGTGCTTCCAGGATGCTTTGTATGCTCACAATGCCATTAATAAAAAAGATAAATAATAAGAACTACAAATATCATAATCCACCTAAATTTTACCAATCCTGTATATTTTCCTTCTGAACGCTTTAAAGAAACCAAAATAACGTTAATATATGATCTTTCAAAAGACCCAAGTTGCTTTGTATAAAAAAAAAAAGTGCTTTACAAATGTCAAAATAAAAACAGGAGAAATAGCTACATTTCATGAGGAGAACTGCACAGGTTGTTTGTTGAATTCAGTGTTTTATACTGAAACCTTCACTGGGTCAGTCCTTAAACACATTCAATGTTGGACTAAAGGAAACTGGCTCGTTCTTTATTAATAAGACCAAGACAGGATGATCTACTTTACAAAGGATGAAAAATTTGATCATAAATTTTAAAAGAAATGTGGTGTGTCTTCTCTTAGCACTAAGGACATTCACTAAAACTCAGTTGAATGCTATCTACCAGTCTCTCCATTTTCCTTTCATTATTATACCTTACTTACCTCTTCATGTGCCAAATTACCCAAGACTTCGAAAACAGGTGTCAGATATGTGGCTATTATATATGACTGTTTTGTATGTGTGTACATATGTATCAAAGTCGTAATTTTAAAAAGTTCCTAAAACTATGTGTAGAGTCAAATATATATTACACATGTGACTTAATTAAGGAGGGGGGTGGGGAAGCAGGCACAGTGGTCAGGAGCAGAACATGTTGACTGTTAACAATCTGTCAACAGTAATATCTAATATAAAAAATTAGACTTGCATGCTACAAAGGTCTGATTTAGTTGCGCCACTCATTTAATATATTGTAAGTAAGCACAAGCAGCATTTTTTTTTCTATCAAAGTAGAAGGGTCTTGGACAATTTCTCTAATTATAACTATACATGATGGAATAAAGAGGAACTCAGAGGCATTCTACCTTGCTTCAAATGAATTAAATAAAATTGAAGCAATCCATTTAGTACCGTTTTCAAAAGACACTAAGAGGAAGAAGATCAGTAAAAAGGCTATCTGTTACTCACCTGTAACCCTCTCCTTCGCAGAATACTGGAATCATCCATAATAGATACCAGACAAAAAAAAAAAAAAAAAAAAAGGCCACTCCCCAGACAGTCAACTACTAGTGCCTACTTGCTTACTGCTGGGTAAAGAGACAAACAATCCCTTTCTCCATGCTGTGCCCACTAACCACCACTCCACTAATCAGTTCTCAGTCCAGTGTGTGTAGACAAGTCTCTGCCTCACATCAGAGCCACGTCTTTCTTCACAGCAGTACAGACAGGTCTCATCTGAATCACCACCAAAATAGAGGAAAATATTTCATATTTGTTTTTCTTTTCCAGGCATACTCCTTTGGTTAAAATATTTGAAGAACCAAGAAAAGGATAAAGGTCCCAGAAAAAATCCAATCTTTGATTTCCTGACTTCATTGCTTATTAAAAAGGTTTGACAGGCAAAACAAGAGCGTCTCCACCTGCAGCTACAGAGCTTTTAAAATCCATGTCACGTTTTCCTTTCCAAAAACAAAACCACTTCACATACGTTTTTAAAAAGATAACAATTCTTCAGAAATACAAAGAAAAACACATTATTCCGACGCCTGTATTTTAGGCTGAGGCTGATGTAAAACCAGTTATTGTTCTCACTAAGTCGGCAAAATTCCTTTCATCCTTTGTATAGACAAAGCAAATGTCAGATTCTTTCAATACTGTCACAAGCTCTTTTGTTTCTTTATCTCTAGATACGCTGGTCTTCACTTCTTGGGCAGTCAAGAAAGCCTCTTTCTTCAGGAGCTTAGATCACTGCTAAGGTCGGTTTCCCTGCTCTTTTATGTCCTGGAAGGGGCTAGTACACGTGTGGTGAGTTCTGAGCATGGACGAATTCATTCATCTATTCACTGCTGATAGTACTGTCACAGGAAAAGCTCCCCATTCCATCAGACTTCTCAAAGGGCACAGCATGAAAAAGTCTAGTTTTACTCAGGCTTTAATGATCTTGGAATCATTTCTTTGGTCACTGGCTGCCATTTTCAAGACTTCAGCCAAGTTTAAAGATGCTTCTAATGTCTTAATTTATATTAGAAATATATATACATATATGTACTCTTAAAATATATATATATTTTAAGAGTTCTATAGTGAAAGGTTAGCTCACATGGTATGATTTTATTAAACACCCTATAAGTAATGTTTTAAACTTTCCAACTTTATACTAATTTCCAGAGTCTTAGTAAACACAGGGGAAACGTGAAGCAAACTGGTGGTGTATCCAATTAAGTCACACACACACAAAAAACTGTTAGCAAAGGCAGCACTATATTTTTAGGAGGAGGGTTAAAACATTATTTACCAATTTATAATCATTCATTCTTAAAACTATAGGACATACTATACAAATTATTCACTCTCCAAAGGACTGCAGGAGATAGTGATCCAAATTTCCTAATTTGACAAGTAAAGGTATATATAAAGCATTGTTATATTCTCAATAGTATAAAGAGTATACACATAAAAGTATATATAAAGGTATATATAGCATATATGAAGCAGGCTGTTATGGTCTCCTTAGAGACTATATATATATTTTACTCCTTAGAGTAAATATAGCAATAACCATAAGACCGATTCAGTTTGCACTCAACAAGGAGAAAAGAAAAGCTGCCGCTCATATAATTATGGCAGCTGTACCATCAGTCTGGGGCTTAAAAGAAAGTTTATTTACAAAATCTTTTTCTGGTCTTCTTAAAACTGACTGTAAGAACAAGAACTAGCCATACTGCTGAAAATAGCACAGAAAGCAGGATTCATCTCCCTTTCATTCAGCAACAAATTTCTAATCCTTAGACAACCAGTGTGGTCTTTCGTTGTGAGAGCTAATAAATCCACATCTCCATGGACTCTTTCCATCTGCTGCTTTAAACCACTAACGGCTGGATTATGTCTATGGGGAAAACAAACACAAGACCTGAACAGACAGCTGATTTGCATAGGGTATACTATCCCCTATGTGAGCTTCTGCAAAGTTACAGGCTTTTAAAGCCACAGAACTTCTCTATCAAAGTAGATTTTATTAACTAAATAAAACATATATCAGCAGAGACAAGGTAGGAATAGGTCTCTAATCTATCTCCTGAGAAATATAAATGGTGCAGTCTGATTAACTGTTCAGACCAGAAATTCAAAATTCAAACTCTTCATTCATTTACTAATTCAGGAATCATCTATTATGCTAAATAAGCACTGAGATGGGCATGGGGAAAGATTACCAAGATTAACACTACTCATGAACTACAATTCCGCTCTAGAAGATCTCAAATCCAATGGGGAAGTCAAATATAAGCAAATAATTATGATACAGTGTAAGAAATTCTATCAGAGATAAATAAGACAAAGTGCTAAAAAAGGAAGGTCATTGAGGGCTCAGTTCATTACATCAGGACAACTCCAAAAAGGCTTCCAGTAGAAGTGTCAATCTGGTCCCTGAAACTAGTGTTACAGATTATCAGCCCTTGGCCGCGATAGTCTCCCTTTCCTGTACACAGCTTAAAAATCCCCAACCAGTCCTTAACTATCTAAAAAATTAAGTAAAAAAAAAAAAAAAAACAAACCTCCTCCTCTTGGCATTCAAGGCACCCCAAAACACTGAAACAATAGATTGTATCTCCACTACCTTACTGTAATCTGAGCCTTCCAATAAGAAAGAAAAACACACGGTTTCCTGAACACAACCATCCTTTTCCATCTCGCATCCTTTGTGGTTGCAAAGAAATGCAGTCATCTACCTTATAAGACTGTTGAAAGAATAATTTAAATAACATATATCGATGATTCTTAACTTTTTTCACTATCTCTAATGACAAAAGTGAGTGCACCCTGCGCAAATTTCCTTCCACAACCTGGTTCCTTTAAAGTTTCGTGTTCTAGGGTGCCTGCGTGGCACAGTCAGTTAGGCATCTGACTCTTGGTTTCAGCTCAAGTAACAATCTCAGGGTCATGAGATAGAGCCCCAAGTTGGACTCTGCACTCAGCGTGGAGTCTGCTTGAGATTCTCTCTCCTTCTCCCTCTGCCATTCCTGCTCATGCTCTCTCTCTTTAAAATAACCCACTTAGGGGCGCTTGGGTGGCTCAGTGGGTTAAAGCCTCTGCCTTAGGCTCAGGTCATGATCCCAGGGTCCTGGGATCGAGCCCCGCATTGGGCTCTCTGATCAGCAGGGAGCCTGCTTCCTCCCCCCTCTCTCTGCCTGCCTCTCTGCCTACTTGTGATCTCTGTCTGTCAAATAAAAAAAAATAAAATAAAATAACCCACTTAAAAAAAAAAAGTGAATTTTCATGTTTTATTCTTAAAATTCATACAAATTTGCATTTCTTCTCTCTAACCTAAGAACACTTAGGTTAATGAATAAAAACATTAATATTGATTAAGTACTGATTAAATTGCAGGGAGACAGAAGAATAACCAGAGAAATGAGAGAAAATAAAATGCTATTAAGGAAGCCAAGAAAAGACTGTTCAGGGAAGGCTGAACAATAACAAATGCTGCCAGAAGACCCAAGAACACCCTTGAATTTACTGACATGAAATTTCATCAGTGGTGTCCTTTGTAAAAACAGTTTCGGGGTAAATGTGTGATAGGAGCAGAAGCCCAATTGCAGTCGGTTACAGATTAAGTAGGAGATGAGGAAATAAAGACAGAGAATCTAGACAGCATTTCCAGCTTCCATTTAATTCTTTTCTATCCTCTGACAGCCAATTTTCTTAAAAAAAAAAAAAAAAAAAGAAGAAGAAGAAGGAGGAGGAGGAGGAGGAAGAATGGATGGTTTTCAGAGCATAAACAGATAGAAGGAATACTTCTTCCACTCTAACATTATAAAAAGCAGGTACAGGCAACAAAATATCTATAATCTTAGTAGTAAAGAAGCTAAAGAAGTTTCCAAATTAGAGTTATTTTCTCTGCAAAATAAAGAAGGAAATCAGCAGAGGGCAAAGAGGTTGGAGATTTGAGAAGAGCAAGGAAATCTGAAGATAATGTAGAGAACAAGATGATGAGTTAAAGAAAAAGGTAGGACTGGTGAGCAATGCTGAGGGACTGACTGACATTACCCATCATAATTTTATAAGGCCACCAATCCGTTCCACATGTGGCTTTTTTCAGTAGACTACAGTGACACAAAGACAGAAGTTTTACCAGACTGATTTACAAAAAATGGGACAAAAGATTTATGACATTGACTAAAGAGTTAGTTAATGGACCATGGAATCAAAGCTAAAAAGGGAGGAAAGTAAAGATGAAAGAACAGGAAGAAATCAGAAGAATCTAATGGAGATACTGGTAAGCCTAAGAACTGGTATGCTTTAAGAATAAGCATATGAGGGGCGCCTGGGTGGCTCAGTGGGTTAAAGCCTCTGCCTTCAGCTCAGATCAGGATCTCAGAGTCCTGGGATGGGCCCGAGTCAGGCTCTCTGCTCGGCAGGGAGCCTGCTTCCCCCTCTCTCTCTGCCTGCCTCTCTGCCTACTTGTGATCTCTGTCAAATAAATAAATAAATTAAGTCTTAAAAAAAAAAATAAGCATATGAATAAGCTGAAATCTATCAAGCTGTAGTGAGAAGGTTATCCAGCATTATGATTTTAGAAGGTGAACATTTCAGTGGTATGACAATGCACAAACTACAGTCCCAAAGAGAGTATACAGGTAGACTAGAAGTAATGATGATAAGGTCCAGCAACTATGATGCAGGAATATTGATAGGGTCCACATGGTTGCTGAAGATAAAGATAATGAAGATAATAGCAGGAGTTGGGAGATTTATGCCTAATGACAGTATCTAACATGAAGGGAGAAATAATTAGAAGATTGGTAAATACAGCATTAAGAAAAGGAAGGGTTTAGACATAAGGACTGCTAAGAAAAATTACCCTAGTAGTTCACATTGAATTCTGCTTCAAATAAATTTGATTTATAAATGGATGTATTAATTTAACTGAAACCCCTTTATTTCATAATTGAATAAATCTAGGACCCACAAAGGGAATGCAACATGCATAGAAATTACATGTAGGAACGTGTTTCTGCTAGAACATGCATATTTAACTAAATAGAACAGATGGTGGAGGGTTGGTTAGCCTAGAAAAGATGAGAACATCTTCATCAATTATTCTACATTAATTTGGTGTTAATAAGACAGGGGCGCCTGGGTGGGTCAGTCGGTTAAGTGCCAATTCTTGGTTTCAATTCAGGTCATGATCTCAGGATTGGGAGGTCTCAGTGTCGAGTTTGGAGATTCTCTCCCTCTGCCCCTCCCCTCAAATGTGCACACTCTCTCACTCTCTCCCTTTCTCAAATAAATAAATTTTTTTTTAAAGGACTACTGGGGGGATACGTGGCTGGTAGAACATGCGACCCTTGATCTCAGGATTATAAGTTTGAGCCCCACACTGCACACTGAGTGTAGGGTTTGCTTAAAAATAAAATTTTAAGGGGTGCCTGAGTGGCTCAGTGGGTTAAAGCGTCTGCCTTCGTCTCAGGTCATGATCTCAGGGTCCTGGGATCAAGCCCTGCATCAGGCTCTCTGCTCAGTGGGGAGCCTGCTTCCCTCTCACTCTCTGCCTGCCTCTCTGCCTACTTGTGATCTCTGTCTGTCAAATAAATAAATAAACTCTTAAAAAAGAGAAAGACTATTTAGCAACAACTAGGTTAAAACTAAGTATCTGCCTAAATAAAATTGAATACATAAATTCTTAGACTACTTTGCATCTACGTATGTTCTCAACATAAATTACCATTCTTTATCAGAAAGGGAATATCTTGTAACTACCTCAATTTGGAAAGCTATAAGGAGCTTACATGGTAAACATGCCAATGTAAGCACAATGAGAAAAGTCAATTTGCTACAAAACCTAAGCCCTAAAGGCAGTCTCAGAGATTTTCTCACTAGACCCAACACAGCCTCTGCCTGTGACACTGCACGTAGCACAAAACACAGAACCTGGAGCTTCTATGGTTCGTGACAGGTTCAACAAAAGAGTCTTCTTTATTGTTGGTTACATGGAAACTCAGTCAGTCAAGTAAAATTCCTTCAAAATAGGTAGGCTTTTTATTGAGGAAAAATATGCTCCCCAGGGTAAAAAGACAACTGATTATCTGATATCCCCTATTTTAGAATTCGCATATTTTTACAGTTAAGATTCCTCACTGAGACCTCACAGGAAATAATTTTCTTTGGGAAGTATTTTTAAGATTTTTTTTTTTAAAGATTTTATTTATTTATTTGACAGACAGAGATCACAAGTAGGCAGAGAGGCAGGCAGAGAGAGAGAGAGGTGGAGGCAGGCTCCCCGCGGAGCAGAGAGCCCGATGCGGGGCTCGATCCCAGGACACTGGGATCATGACCTGAGCTGAAGGCAGAGGCTTAACCCACTGAGCCACCCAGGCGCCCCGGAAGTATTTTTATTTGTAGAATAAAAATTAAGTATCCTCTATGTATCAGGCATTATTCTAGGTAGTAGAGATAAAACTGTTAATTTAAAAAGATAAAGAGTGCTTGGTGGCTCAGTCAGCTGAGCATCTAATTCTTGATTTCAGCTCAGGTTGTGATCTCGGGGGGCCATGGGATCGAACCCCGGGTCAGGCTCCACACTGGCCATGGATTCTGTGTGGGATTTTCTCTCTTTCTCCCTCTGCCAGCACCCCTGCTTGCTCGCTCCCTCTCTCACTCTCTCTCTCTCTCTCTCTCAAAAAAAAAAAAAGATAAAAATTTCTGACTTCTTGGAGCTTACATTAAAGTGGGTATAGGCAGACATTAAACAAGACAATGAGTATATCAAATATACAGTATGTTAGAACATGATAAACACAATAAAGAAAATAAACAAGGGGACAGAAATGTGAGGATTTTTCATGCAAATTTGATATTTAAAATATTGAATATATTGATGAAAAAGCTATTCTAATATATTAAGGCAAATATGTTTAATCGAACCTCTATCAAAATCCAGCAAGACTTCTTATAGGTAGAAACAAACTTTTATTCTAAATTTTACATGAAAAAGCATTAGATAGCTAAAACAATTTTGAAATAGAAGAATAAAGTGTAAGGAATCATTCTAACCAATGCTAAGATTTAAGGTCTCATAGACCAATAGAACCCACACAAATATGCCCATTTTTGACATAAAGTGTAAAAGCAATTCAATGGAGAAAGTACAGACCTTTCAATTAACTGTACAGGAGCAAGGGAACATCCACAGGTAAGACAAGACACAAACAGACGAACTTTGAACTATACTACACCATATGTGAAAATTAATTCAAAAGCCATCATGGACTTAAATGTAAAACTACAAAACTTGGAAAGATGATGCAGGAAGATCTTAGCCTCACCTCTTCTCATGGATATACCTAGATAACATCAACATCAGTGTAAAAAGTCCAGGAAATGACCCAAAGCCTGGCAAAACAGACTCTCCCCAGCTAAATGTAAAGGAGAGCCACATGGAAGATGGTAGAAAGGGAGGAGACACAGACAGCTGGTCTGAGTGCAGGCCCCACCTACCAACAAAAGCTTCTCAGGGGGCAACACAGGGAGACCACCCTGAAATTCAGTGCTACTGGATCTCTGGTCTGAATCAACTCAAGCCCAAGGTGGCCCCAGAGTGGCCCACTAACAACACAGGGACCAAACCCTGCTCACGATAGGAAAAGAGAGCCGTTACAGATGACCAGATTGAAGGTAAATGTGGCTCAACCACAACAGTAAGGTGCACACAACACATGTAGGAAGAGACAGCCCTGAAGCACCAGGTTCTGGTGAACAACAGACACAGCACTGCAGGGCACTACAGGACCTCTTCTTGACTACTTACAAGATGACTACTTACAAGAGCAAGAGATGTAGCTGACAAAATGAGGAGACAGAAGAATAAGTCCCAAATCAAAGAAGATGACAAAATCACAGCAAGAGACCTAAGCAAAACAGAGGTAAGTAATGTGCCTGATAGAAAATTTAAAGTAATGGTCACAAAGATACTCATTGCATTTAAGAAAAGAGTGAAGGACCTCAGTGAGACCCAAAATAGATAGAAAACATAACAAAGAACCAGTTAGAGATGAAAAACTCCGTAAGTGATATTAAAAATACCCTAGAGGGAATAACAGTAGACTATAAAAAGTGAAGACTAGACAAGTAACCTAGAGGACAGAGTAATAGAAAGCAATCAAACTGAACGAGAGAAAAAGGAATAATAAAAATTACAACAGACTAAGGGAACTCAGCAACACCATCAAGCACAATAACTCACATTATAGTGATTCCAGAAGAGAGAAGAAAGGAGACCAAAAAAAAAAAAAAAAAAAAAAAAGTATTTGAAGAAATAACAGCTGAGAACTTCCTGATCTGCAAAATAATTTAACATAAAGTAATTCTAATCAAAACTATGTATGGGGACGCCTGGGTGGCTCAGTTGGTTAAGCAGCTGCCTTCGGCTCGGGTCATGATCCCAGCGTCCTGGGATCAAGTCCCGCATCGGGCTCCTTGTTCTGTGGGGAGCCTGCTTCTCCCTCTGCCTCTGCCTGCCACTCTGTCTGCCTGTGCTTGCTCTCTCTCTCTCTCTCTCTGACAAATAAATAAATAAAATCTTTAAAAAAAAAAAAACTATGTATAAATAAGGTCAATGTTCAAAATTGCAATGTACTTGATTACAACTTGAATAAGTTCAAAACTTGGTATCTCCATTTGCCCCTCCAGATCATCCTCTGTACCCCAAAATGTAGGATTATTATGAACTATATCAGAAGGTTCCCTTGCCCTCTTCTGTCCAGTTGGATTCAGCCAACAGGTAGCACCAACAAAAGGTCCGAGAAAGAAAAGAGGATAACAGAGAAATTAGGGGGCAATTTATTTTCCTGAGGTGGTTCCTAGAGGGTCAAGTTAGGCTGGCTGCATCCCACTACCACAAGTTATGCCAATTATCAGGTCACCTTCTACATAAACAGCCCCTCTAACTCCCAGGTTCGAAGAATCAGTTCCTCCCCTCACCCTTTCAGGGTTAGTAACAGTACCGACTTGCTATTAAGCAGAAGGTACTATACGTATGTTGCCATTTCAGTATACCCCACCCATATCCCTTTATTAAAATGTCATAATTTGCCCGTTCTGTTTGCTGCCAGGACCCTAATATGTGGAATATAATTAAATGTATTTTTCTCTTTACTTGCCTACTCTAAAGAACAGAAAATCCTTTCTATTCATAGAAAATATTATGTAATCAAAACCAAATTCTCCCTATATGTAATCCTGATCAAAGTCTTCAATATCCAGGGACGCCTGGGTGGCTCAGTGGGTTAAGCCACTGCCTTCGGCTCAGGTCATGATCCTGGGGTCCTGGGATCAAGTCCCGCATCGGGCTCCTTGCTCGGCAGGGAGCCTGCTTCCTCCTCTCTCTCTGCCTGCCTCTCTGCCTGCTTGTATGTACTCTCTCTCTCTGACAAATAAATAAAATCTTTAAAAAAAAAAAAAAAGTCTTCAATATCCAAACAGAAAATCAGTAAATCCAGGGGAGGGGCACCTGGGTGGCTCAGTGTTAAGTGTCTGCCTTAGGCTCAGGTTATGATCCCAGGGTTCTGGGATCTAGCCCCATATTGGCTCCCTGCTCAGCAGGAAGTCTGCTTCTCCCTCTCCCACTCCCCCTGCTTATATTCCCTTTTTCACCCTCTCTCTCTGTCAAATAAATACATCAATCAATCAATCAATCAATTCAGGGTGGAGGAATGCAATTCAAATAATCCAACCTGCCAAAGACTTTCCCCTCCATTTACTTACAAGTCTTAAAATAGACTTCAGAGTCAGAACTTGTCCTGAATGCCTGCTCTAACATTCACTTAATGTCCTACAGCAAAGTATTTAACTGTTCTGTTCAGTGTTTTATTCCAGGCACCTAGTATAGTGTTGATACATAGCAGGTACTTCATAAATATTTGTGGAATAAATGGACAAATGAACATACCTCTCAAATATCTCCAATAAACCTACCCTGTCTACATAAAAGAATAATGTACCAATATCCGTACTTCTCAATCTTTCCTCAGCATTCTTAAATAAACCTATGATAGCAGTACATGACATTAATAATACATTTAAAAGACTTTCTGTACAAGATTTAAAACAAAAACAAAACAAAACCTATAGCTTTTAACTGGTAGTTTAACAATACCATTTTTTTACATATGTGATATTTTATGAAACACTTGCAAAAACATTCTGTCATGTATTCTAAACCTCAACAAATTCTACAAGAGGTCTTTCAATAGTCCCAATAAACCAGTTTAAGTAAAAAATAATAATAATAATAATTTTAAATGTCTTTTAAAAATATGAAGCCCACTATTTTTTAAGGTTATATACCTTAAATTCTCTAATAATTTATAAATTATTGCAGAAGATATGATAAAAATGTTTAACAAATCCAAGTTAAAATTCAGCTCTGAATTTGTTCAGGAAAATAACTGGTCTGTTCTTTTGCTTCTTTCTTAAAGATGTTTGTGAGAACAAGCAACAAAGCTGCTAATGTCCTATTCAATCTTATGAAAATCTCTCAATTTTTAATATCAAATCTCTTATGAAATATTACTTTGAAAAGACACTAGGTGGCATTAGAAACATGTTCCTCTTACAAAAAAGAAGAAACTAAGACTGCAAAAGACAGCAATTCTCAAATTGACAGTGAATGATCTAAACTCCTATAAATCTTACTAAGTTGAATACTTCACTATTTTGCTCTTTCACATATAAATTTTTCATGCTCTCCTACATTCCTTTTTGTTCTCTGTACTCTTTTGCATGATTTAACCCACAGCTTCTAAATCCCTATCAATAGCTCTAAAACTGATCTCCTTTACTCTAGGTGTTTATTTCTAACTCTTAAAAGGTTATCTAACAAGTGGATATCCGCATTCAAAAGAATAAAACTGCACCCCTCTATTTCACACCATATACAAAAACTAATTCAAAATGGATCTGTGAAGTAAATATCAAGATAAAACCATAAAACTCTTAGGAGAAAGCATAGGAGTATTATCTTCATGACCCAGGATCTGGCAATGTATTCTTAAGATGGGAGACCAAAAGCACGAGCAAAAGAAGAAAAAAATAGACTTCACCAAAATTTTAAAATTTTATACATCAAAATATACTATTAAGAAGTGAAAAGAAAATACAGAATGGGAGAAATATTGCAAATCAACATCTGATAAGGATCTAGTATCCAGAATATATAAAGAACTCTTACAACTCAACAAAATTTTTTTTTTAATATTTTATTTATTTATTTGACAGAGATAGATCACAAGTAGGCAGAGAGGCAGGCAGACAGAGAGAGGGAGAAGCAGGCTCCCCGCTGAGCAGAGAGCCTGATGCGGGCTCAATCCCAGGACCTGAGATCATGACCTGAGCCGAAGGCAGAGGCTTAACCCTCTGAGCCACCCAGGTGCCCCACAACAACAAAATTTTTAAACGGGCAGAGTACTTGAACAGACATTTCTCCTAAAAATACATGTAAATGGTTAAAAAAGCACATTAAAAAAGATGCTCAACATCATAGTCATCAGGGAAAGCAAATCAAATGAGATACCACTTCCTATCCACCAAGATAGTATAATAAAAGATAACAATTTTTTAAAATGGAAAATAAGTGTTGGCAACTGGTAGAGAAACTGGAATCCTTGCACATTGCTGTGATGATGTAAAATGGTATAGCAACAATATCCCAATTTCTTAACAAGTTAAAGATAGAATTATCATACGACCCCTCAATTTCCACCCCCTAGATTTAAACCCCAAAGAATTGAAAACAGGTACTCAAACATGTATACATACATACATGTTCACAGCAGCATTATTCACAACAGCTAAAAGGCAGAAACATTCCAAATGTCCATTAACAGATGAATGGATAAACAGTGTTAAATACATACAATGGGGGGCGCCTGGGTGGCTCAGTGGGTTAAGCCTCTGCCTTCAGCTCAGGTCATGGTCTCAGGGTCCTGGGATCGAGCCCTGCATCGGGCTCTCCGCTCAGTGGGGAGCCTGCTTCCTCCTCTCTCCCTACCTGCTTCTCTGACTACTTGTAATCTCTGTCTAATAAATAAATAAAATCTTTAAAAAAATACATACAATGGGAAATTATTCAGTCACCAAAAAAATGAAGTACTGATATATGCTAGAAGATAGGCAGACCATCCAAACATCATGTTAAGCCAAAGAAGTCAGACACAAAGGTTACATAGGGTAGGATTCCATTTATAGGGAATATCCAGAACAGATAAATCTATAGAGACAGAATGCACACTGATGGTTGCCAGAGGCCGAGTGGAAGGGGAAAGAGAAGTGCTTAATGAATAAGGGATTTTACTTAGGAGTGACAGAAATGTTTTACAAATGAATAGAGGTGGTGTTTGCACAGTACTGTGAATGTACTAAATATTCACTAACTGTTCACTTTAAAATGGCTACACTTATGTGAATTTCATCTCAATAAATTATTTATAAAAGCATACCTAGGGGTGCCTCGTGGCTCAGTAGGCTAAGCATCTGCCTTCAGCTCAGGTTTTGATCCCAGAGTCCTAGGATCTGGCTGCCATCAAGCTCCCTGCTAGGTGGGGAGCCAGCTTCTCCCTCTCCTCCTCATTTGTGCTATCTCTGTCACTATCTCCATCTCACTCTCTCAAAGGAATTAATAAAATCTTTCAAATAAATAAAATAAATAAATGGGTATCTATACCATATGACCGATCATCAATATGCTAAGAATCAGACTCATTAATTTCCTCTCCAAGTTTGTTCCTTTTCCTACATACCCAATTTCAATGAAAGGTACCACAATCTGGGGCGCCTGGGTGGCTCAGTGGGTTACAGCCTCTGCCTTTGGCTCAGGTCATGATCCCGGTGTCCTGGGATCGAGCCCCACATCAGGCTCTCTGCTCATCAGGGAGCCTGCTTCCTCCTCTCTCTCTGCCTGCCTCTCTGCCTACTTGTGATCTCTGTCAAATAAATAAATAAAATCTTAAAAAAAAAAAAAAAAAGGTACCACAATCTAACCCTCAGTTATAAATGAATTTATTCTTATTTCCTGATTCTATCTAATCCAGCAGTTTCCCATGAGTATAACCTGTATTATAAATAACTGCTTCTATTACTATTTAAGGTACCTAAAGGCATGCAAATAAAGAATAACATTTAGTTCATACTTATGACAAATCTGGCACTATGTCATTTTACATGGATTGTCTCACTTTATCCTAACAACTCTATGAGAAAGCCCTATAATTATTTTGGTTTTAAAGATGAGAACACAGATGATTAAAGTTCAGTGACTTCCCTAGGTTTATATGATTACTAAGTGGCAGGATAAGAACATGGAGTATAGGCCTACAGCTTTAGCTAGTATTACGTCCTTTGTAAAGTAGAAGCATTCATAATCATTTCATTCAAATATATTTTCTTGAGTAGGAGTAAAAAAAGTAGAATTAATGGGTAAGCCCATAGGAGTTATTCGCAAGTATTACTTATCATGATTTCTGGATTTGTATCTCCAAAGGAGGTAGGGATATTTTTTGAAAATCCAAACAACAAAACCAATTATCTCTTTAATGGTTTAACAATGTTACATGATGCTCTCCCATTTCACCTTATTATAAATGCACTTCATTTTGTCTCTATCCCATTAAAAATTAATATTCAATGGCAAAAAATTTTTTTATAGTCAGATTTTTTTTCCATCTTATGACTTGTGCTACTTTTTGTACTCTAAGAATATTTACCTCACCCAAAATCAAAGACCTTCTCTTGTGTTTTCTTATACATGTTTTATTATCTTCTCCATTTCAAGTTAATTTTTGTATATAACATGAGGCAAAGGTCAAAGTTCTTTTTTTTTCCCCATGTAAACTGCTCCAGCAACATTTGTTGAAAAGGCTGTATTTTTTCCTACTTAATTACTTTGGCACATTTACCTATTTCTGGACTTTATATTCTGTTCCAGTGATCTACATGTCTATCCTTATATTGATATCACACTGTCTGGCTAACTGTACTTTTATAGAAAGTCATAAAATTGGGTGAAGTGATTCCTCTAAATTTTTTTTTTTTTTTTAGATTTATTTGAGAGAGACGGTGAGAGAGAGAGAGAGAGAAAGAGCATGAGCAGGGGAAAAGAGGGAGAGGGAGAAGCAGGATCCCCACCAAGCCAGGAGCCTGATGTGGGGCTCGATCCCAGAAACCCAAGATCATGACCCAAGCCAAAGGCAGATGCCCAACCAACTGAGCTAGCCAGGTGCTCTGAAGTTATTCCTCTAAGTCTCGTCTTCTTTTTCAACATTTTAGTTATTCTAGGCCCTTTGCATTTCAATATAAATTTGAAATCATCTTGTCACTTTCTGAAAAAGACTGGGTTTTTATTTTAATAGAATTGCACTGAATCTATAAATCAATAGGGAGAATTTACATCTTGATATCAAGAGTTCTAATCCATTAACATACTATATCACTTTATTCATTTAAGTCTTCTTTAATTTTTCTCAGTAATTTTTTTTTAAGATTTTATTTATTTATTTGACAGAGAGAGAGATCACAAGTAGGCAGAGAGGCAGCCAGGGGGGAGGGGGAAGTAGGCTCCCCACCGAGCGGAGAGCCTGATGGGGGGCCCAATCCCAGGACCCTGAGATCATGACCTGAGCCAAAGGCAGAGGCTTAACCCACTGAGCCACCCAGGCGCCCCTCAGTAATGTTTTATAGTTAAAATGTACTGGTCTTACAAAGGAGTTCTTAAGTTGATATTTACTTGTTACATATTTTAAGCTATTGTAAATAGTAGTGATTTTTAAAATTTCAATTTCTTTCATTGCTGGTATGGAGAAATACAATGGACTTTTGCTTTTTTCTATATATAAATTTTTGTATACAACACCGATAAGAAAATGAAAACGTGAGCCACAAACAGGGAGAAAATATTTAAAAGCATATTATCTGATATACAACTAGTATCAGAATAAACAAAGAACTCTTAAGACTCAGTAATAAGACAAACAGCTTAAAATTTTTTAACTGACAAAAGATTTGAACAGATACCTCATCACAGAAGATATATGAATGGCAAGTCAACACACACACACACAAATAATTCGACCTTAATAGCCATCAGAGATACAAATTAAAATCACAATTAAATACCCCTACACACCCATTAGGATGGCTACGATTAAATTAATAATACGTAATACTGACAATGATGTGAAGCAAATGTTAGTGGAAATGCAAAAATGCCACTTTAGAAAACAGTTTGGCAGTTTCTTATATAGATTAACATACGCTTACCATATATCCCAGCAATCTCATTTCCAGGTATTTATCAAGAAGAAATGAAAGCATAAGCCCACACAAATACCTGCACACAAACTTTCATAGGAGCTTTCTCAGTAACAAGCAAAAACTAGAAAGAATCCAAATGATCATCAGCTAATGAATGGACAAAGTCTGATTATACCCATGGCAAAGGAATGCTTTCAGCAATTAAAAAAAAAAAGAAAAGAACTGCTGATACTGAAAACAATGTGAGCGAATCTCAAAACCATTATACTAAGTAAAAGAACTCCAGACACAAAAGATTACATACTATATGATCCCATTTACAGGAGATTTTGCAAAAGGCAAAAATCACAACGATAGAGAACAGATCAGTGGTAGCCAAGGGCTGGGGCTGGGGAAGGGAA
Source organism: Lutra lutra (assembly GCF_902655055.1). NCBI lineage: Eukaryota > Metazoa > Chordata > Mammalia > Carnivora > Mustelidae > Lutra > Lutra lutra. The sequence continues at coordinate 161,613,060 of NC_062281.1, forward strand.
CAGACTGCAAACAAGAGAAGGGAATATTTTGGGGTGACAGATATTTCAATACCCTGATTTTCTACACCATATCATGTTTTGGTGATAGTGACACAATTATATACATCTGGGAAAGTTCATCAAATTGTACACTTAAAATGGGTGAACTTTATCCTGAGGTAAATGATACCTCAATACAACTGATTACAATACAGATACAGAGATCTTCAAGTCTCACAGCAGAAAATGCAAAGCTACAGCTACAGAATGGCATGACTAAAAGGGGAAGTTGCTGAGTTTAGAATCTCTCTGTCACATAAAAGTGGGTAAAACAAAAATTTGTGGGTATTGCTCCTTGAAGTTATTATATGATAATTAAAGAATAATCATGTCCATCAAAAGATGAATGGAGGGGCGCCTGGGTGGCTCAGTGGGTTAAAGCCTCTGCCTTCGGCTCAGGTCATGATCCCAGCCAGGGTCCTGAGATCGAGCCCCGCATCGGGCTCTCTGCTCAGCGGGGAGCCTGCTTCCTCCTCTCTCTCTCTCTCTGCCTGCCTCTCAGCCTATCTCTATCTGTCAAATAAATAAATAAAATCTTAAAAAAAAAATGAATGGATAAAAGAGATGTAGTATATAGATACAATGGAATATTACTCAGCCATCAAAAAGAATGAAATCTTGCCGTATGCAACAATGTGGATGGAATTAGAGGGTGTTATGCTAAGCAAAATAAGTCAATCAGAGAAAGACAAATACCATATGATTTTACTCACATGTGGAATTTAAGAAACAAAACAGATGAGCATGGGGAAGGGAAGGAAAAATAAAATAAGATGAAAACAGAGAGGGAGACAAACCATAAGAGACTCTTAACTACAGGAAACAAACTGAGGGATGCTGGAGGGGAGGTTGGGGGAGTGTAAGTGGGATGGACACTAAGGAGGGCACTTGATGTAATGAGCACTGAGTGTTATATGCAACTGATCAATCACTAAATTCTACCCTTGAAACTAATAATACACTATATGTTAATTAAATTTACATTAAATTTTTTTTAATCACAAAGATCTAAAAATGAATAAAGCTTAAGCATATTTCAAATGCTTAAGATAAAAAGAATGTTATGAGAAGGTTCTAAGTAGTACCATGGATTTTTAATTCCTTTAAAAGTGTAGCCCATATATGCCTACCTCAAGAAAGTTCTGAGCTATTATTAAATTAAAAATACAATAATAGTTGTGCCTAGGTGGTTCAGTCATTTGGGCATTTGACTTTTTTTTAAGATTTTATTTATTTATTTGAGAGAGAGGGAAAGCACAGAGGGAGAAGGAGAAGCAGAGAGAGCTGAGCAGGGCACTAATGTGGGACTCGATCCCAGGACTCTGAGATCATGACCCAATCCAAAGGCACACATGTAACCAACTGAACCACCCAGGTGCCCCAAGGGCATCAGACTCTTGGTTCCAGCTTGAGTCATGACTGAGCCTCTGCATTGGGCTCCACGCTCAGCACCAAGTCTGTTTGAGATTCTCTCCCTCTCCTGCTGTCCTTCCCCTCCCCCCCCTCAAATAAATAAATCTTAAAATAATTTTTTAAAATATAATAATAATGAAAACTTTAAATAATCAAAGTCATTAAACACCCACTAGAATGACTTTAATTTTTTTTTAAAAATAACAAATTTTAGTGAAGATGTAGAGAAACGGGAACTCTCATACATTGCTGGTGGGAATACAAAATGATTTTCAATGCAGCCATTGTGGAAAACAGGTTAGTGGTGCCTCAAAAAGTTAAACACAGAATTACCATGATTCAGCAATTCCACTCCTAGTTATATATCCAAAAGAATTTAAACCGAGAACTCAACTACAAGGTAGATATACCTCAAAAACGTTATGCTAAATGAAACAGACCACAAATTACATGATTCCCTTTATATGAACTATCCAGATTAGGTAATCCATAGAGACAGAATGCAGATTGGTAGGTGCCAAGGATGGGATGAAGGTGGAATGGAGAGTGACTGCTTAATGGTTAGAGGTTTTTCTCTTAGGGTATATAATGTCTTCGAACTTAACTCCAAAGTTCAATCTGGTGTTGAGCTCTCGTTCTTTAAATCTTACTTTTTTCTCTTAAATCTCATTTGCTGGTTCTTCTTGAGCCATCATTTCTGTTTTGGAGGTTCTGACTGAATGTATTCAACATAGAAAATGTGCCATCAGCATATGTGATTTCTTCATTAAAGAAGCATTCTTCATTAAAGAAGTTGATGAAAATGATTATTAAGGGGCGCCTGGGTGGCTCAGTGGGTTAAAGCCTCTGCCTTCAGCTCAGGTCATGATCCCAGGGTCCTGGGATCGAGCCCCGCATCGGGCTTTCTGCTCGGCAGAGAGCCTGCTTCCCTTTCTCTCTCTCTGCCTATCTCTCTGGCTACTTGTGATCTCTGTCAAATAAATAAATAAATAATCTTAAAAAAAAAAAAAAAGATTATTAAGGACAAGAATAGAGATCTGTGTGACATCATTTTAGGCTGGTACTGACACATTAAAAAAAAAATCAACCTTCTTCTGCAGACGTTATACTTCAAACAAGTATTAATCCAACCAGCTGTAACATTAGCAAAGATATTCCAAAAAGTTCTTTACTCACTTAATAAGAAATTATACATTGCTTACTATGTGCCACATATAATGCTACATGTAGACAGATGGACAGAGTCATTCTTTGCAAATGATCATTACTATTGTTAAAAAGAAAGCCACAGACTCAAAATGGCATCCCTTAGGTTAAGCCTAAAGTCAGAAAGACAATACCTAACCTAACTGTAGTTTCGATCGCCAACAATATAACCTTTAACCCATCTAAAGGATTTTCCCAGTCAATACTAGGAAATTTACTAATAGACCCCTCCTCCCCTTAAGAGGGCAACCTTGCCTAAATAATGCATTCCTGGGGCGCCTGGGTGGTTCAGTGGGTTAAAGCCTCTGCTTTAGGTTCTGACTGAATGTATTCAACATGGAAAATGTGCCATCAGCATATGTGATAAGCATTCCTTCTATGTGTTTATTAAAGAAGTTGATGAAAATGATTATTAAGGGGCGCCTGGGTGGCTCAGTGCGTTAAAGCCTCTGCCTTCGGCTCAGGTCATGATCCCAGGGGCCTGGGATCGAGCCCCCCATCGGGCTCTCTGCTCAGCGGGGAGCCTGCTTCCTCCTCTCTCTCTCTCTGCTTGCCTCTCTGCCTACTTGTGATCTCTGTCAAATAAATAAATAAAATCTTTAAAAAAAGTTTAAAAAAAAATCTCAAAAGCAAAAATAAGCAAAATAAGTCAATCAGAGAAAGACAAATACTGTATGAGTACTGTACATGTGGAGAATCAGTCAAATCCTACCAGTTAAAAGATTCTTGGGATTCACAGTCCTCCTCCTAAAATGCCAATATTCAGTACTATTCACTGCTTAGGTCACCCTTTTTTTTTTTTTTTTAAAGATTTTATTTATTTATTTGACAGACAGAGATCACAAGTAGACAGAGAGGCAGGCAGAGAGAGAGAGAGAGAGAGGGAAGCAGGCTCCCTGCTGAGCAGAGAGCCCGATGCGGGCCTCGATCCCAGGACCCTGAGATCATGACCTGAGCCGAAGGCAGCGGCTTAACCCACTGAGCCACCCAGGCGCCCTTAGGTCACCCTTTATACTGAGACATACATTACTTGAATCCAACATTCTGATTTCCAAGAAAAAGCATCCAAGCCTAATCCTTCCAACTGCAATCTCTGTGTCTAGTTTCTCATTACCTATTTGTTAATCTCAATGAAAACTCATCCACTCAATAATTATTATTATACATTATAATAACCATTATAGGATGGTTAAACATTGGTGCTGCATAAATATTAGCCAAATGAAAAAACTGGAAGACAAAGCTAAAAGAAGGTTACTCAGTTAAAGGTATTGTAGAAGCACTGTGTGGTAATAGATGGGAGCTGCTCTTAAGGTGAACACAGCACAACATACAGACTTGTGGAATCACTATGTTATACACCTGAAACTAACATAACATTGTGTGTCAACTATACTTCAATTAAAAAAAAAAAAACTAAAGAAAGAATAGACGTGATCAATTTGTCTTTGAATAAGACTTTAGAGTGTGGGGCGCCTGGGTGGCTCAGTGGGTTAAAGCCTCTGCCTTCGGCTCAGGTCATGATCCCAGCCAGGGTCCTGGGATCGAGCCCCGAATCGGGCTCTCTGCTCAGCGGGGAGCCTGCTTCCTCCTCTCTCTCTCTCTGCCTGCCTCTCTGCCTACTGTGATCTCTGTCAAATAAATAAATAAAATCTTAAAAAAAAAAAAAAAAAAAAAGACTTTAGAGTGAAAAAAGGCCTGGAAAGGAAGAAAACTGAATACGGTGTTCACATAATAAGGGCGCTACAATGATCTCAGCAAAAAGACTGTAATTATGGCTTAGAATGGGCTACAACTGTGGTGAAAAACATGTAGACACCTGGAGATGTTGCGCGCTAACACTTTCTGGGTGACTGGGTGGGGAGGGGAGGAAGGATAGAGGAGGAGTCAAAGAGTTCCAGGTGTTGGGGCACCTGGGTGACTCAGTGGGCTAAAGCCTCTGCCTTCAGCTTGGGTCATGATCTCAGGGTCCTCGGATGGAGCCCTGCATCAGGCTCTCTGCTCAGCAGGGAGCCTGCTTCCTCCTTTCTCCCTCTCTGCTTGCCTCTCTGCCTACTTGTGATCTCTGTCTGTCAAATAAATTTTAAACATCTTTAAAAAAGAAAAAAAAAGAGTTCCAGGTCTCTGGCTTTCAGCTACTGGGTGGATAATAGTGCTAATTAACAAGGCAGGGAACAGCCAAGGAAGAACTGGTTTAGGGGAACATAAAGGCAGAATAAGCAGATGGAGTCTTGGGGCACCTGGGCAGCTCAGTTGGTTAAGCGTCTGCCTTGGGCTCAAGTCATGATCCTGGGATCCTGGGATGGAGCCCCAAGTCGGGCTCTCTGCTCAGTAGGGAAACTGCCTCTCCCTCTCCCCCTCCCTCTGTCTGTGCATTGACTCACACTCTCTCTCTCTCTCTCAAATAGATAAAAAAGATTTTTTAAAAACAAAGTTAACAAGTGTAAAAAGCTAAAACAGATGGAGTCTTAGACATGATGATATAGTTCAGTGGATTCATGTCAGAAATAAAAAGAGACAAAAAAAAAAGAAAGAACGAGACAAAGCTCAAAGTTTTAGATATTACTTAACATATTCATGAGAAAGCAAAGCAGAAATTAAGTTTATTTGAAAGATGTGAAAAAAAAGGCTCAAATAAGTCTAGTCTTTACTCAAATTTAGACAGCTAAGTATCAGATACATCCTGGTCTTCCAAGTTCTAATCCAAAGGTGTTTCTCCCGTGCCACTTTTAACACTAGATTTTCAATTGCATATGAATTGCATATGAATTTTTTTTTAAAGACAAAGTTATCTCGGACAAGATGTCATCTAAGTTTTTTCCCACCTGGGAGCATACAATATAATGACTGTATAATCCTTTTTATAAGAACATGCACCGGAAGCCACTAATTAGAATCATGGTTTCTATATATATGGGGGAAATAGGTCTTCAGAGAAATCCTCTCACCAGATACTAAGAAATGAGGGATAAGTCTAAAAATCTCTTCATAAACACCTACCATGTGGATGGCCTCAAAATGAAAATATTTGCAGGGGGCCTGTATAGTGTAGTTGGTTAAGTGCTGACTCTTGGTTTGGATACAGGGCCTGATCTCAGGGTCATTAGATGGAGTCCTGTATGAGGCTCCATGTTCAGCACCATGGGGCTTCTTAAGATACTCTCTCCCTTTCCCTCTGTAACCCCCTTTAAAAAATAAATAGGGGTGCCTGGGTGGTTCAATCGGTTAAGCAACTGACTCTTGCTTTCAGCTCAAGTGATGATCTCTCAGCAGTGAGATGGAGCCCCATGTCAGGCTCCACCTCAGCATGGAGTCTGCTTTGGATTCTCTCTCCCTCTCCTTCGCTTCCCACCCCCCACTGCTCATGCCCACCCCTCATGCACACAGGCTCTCAAATGAAAAAATAAAATAAAATAAATAAGATCTTTTAAAAAAAAAAAGAAAGAAAGAAAGAAAGAAAGAAAAGAAAATATTTGCTACATTAAGCTTTTGATTATCCATTCTCCAGATTCTGGTCAAGTCTAACCTCCAGCAAACTTATCTCCCTAATAATTACACCCAAGAATAATTATTCTTGTCCCCTTTTAGTTATGTTTTAAGTCATAATCGACAGTTCATTAAATGTTAAAATTAGTTGTTACATATGACTCCTGTTGACCCAGAAATTCCTTGGAGGCTGGGTCTATGTAGCAATAAGTCTATTAAGAATGAGGATACAAAAAAAAACAAAAACAAAAACAAAAAAAAAAGAGAGAGAGAATACATGGTAGGAGAGATTCTTCAGGAATGTCACAGCCAGAAGCTGGGATGGCAGCACCCAGTTATATTCCAGTGTGGGGATAACTCAAAGCAGGAAAATATATTCAATACTAACCAGCAAATGTGCCACATAAAAAATCCCTGGAAAGGAGAATGGAAAGGGAGGAACTAGCCTAAAGTTACCATAGATAAGTGAATAGCTCAGGAAAGAAAGGCACAGGAGAAAACAAAAGGCAGATACTTGGGAGTAGAAAACTAAATACAAGTCTAAAGAAATAATTCTTTTGTAAATCCATATACAAAATAGATAAATAAATAGATAAATAAATCAACTTTCTAAATGGGCAAAAAACAGGAAGACATTTCTTCAAGAAAGTTTGCAAACAGCCAATAATCACATTAAAAGATACTCAATGTCATTAGTCATTAGGAAAATGTGAGTCAAAACCACAAGATACCACTTCAGACCCAGTATGATTGCTAAAATCAAAGACAGACAATAGTAAATATTAGTGAGGATGTAAAGAAATCAAAACCCTCAGACACTGCTGGTAGGAATGTAAAATGGCACAGCCACTTTGGAAAACAGTCTGGTGACTCCTCAAAATGTTAAACACAGAGTTACCATACAACCCAACAATCCTACTCCTAAGTATATACCCAAGAAAAATGAAAACATGTCCACAGAAGAATCTTTAAACAAATGTTCATAGATGCATTATTCATCACTGTCAAAAGGTAGCAACAACCCAAATATCCATCAGCTGACAGAAAAATGTGGTATACCCATACAATGGAATATTATTTTATTCAATGATAAAAAGGAAGTACTTTCATGCTACAGTGTAGACAGACCTTAAAAACATCATGCTAACTGAAAGAAGCCAGTCACAAAAGGCCACATATTCTATGAGTCAATTTATATGAAATGTACAGAATACGCAAATGCACAGAGGCAGAAAGGAGATTAATGGTTACATAGGGCTGGAGGGATGGGAGGACAAAGAGTGACAGCAAAAGGGTATAGGGATCCTTTCTGAAGTGATAAAAATGTTCTAAAACTGACTGTACTGGGGCACCTGGATGGTTCAGTCATTAAATGTCTGTCTTCAGCTCAGGTCATGATCCCAGAGTCCTGGGATTGAGCCCAACATCAGGCTCCTTGCTCGACGGGAAGCCTGCTTCTCCCCCTCCCACTCCCCCTGCTTGTGTTCCCTCTCTCATTATCTTTCTCCCTCTATCAAGTAAATAAACAAATAAAATCTTTAAAACTGACTATAGTGACAGCTCCATATATCTGTGAATATACTAAAAATCATTTAATAGTACAGTAACTGGGTAAATTGTGTCTTACATAAATTATATCTCAATAAACTTTTAAAAAGAAAAAGGAATTCAAGAATATTCACTTTGGTTGGCCTATGCTAGGACTCCAGCAACCTCAGTCCAGGAATTCCCTCTGAAACAACATCTTAAAAATAAAACATTCAGCTTTATTTTAGTGGCAATTAATTCTCAAAAGGGTGCATGTTAGAACTAGTTATAATGTTTTAAAGAAAATACAGATCCCTAGGACCAGCCCAGTCCCATTGGATCAACATCTCTATGATGCAGGGAGCCTGGCTGGCTCATTTAGTAGAATGTAACTCTTGATCTCAGGGGTTGTGAATTTGAGCCCCAGTATGGGTGTAGAGATTACTTTTTTTTTAAGGTTTTATTTATTTGAGAGAGAAAAAGAGAGCACGAACAGGGGGAGGGGCAGAGGGAGAAGCAGACTCCCCGACACAGGACTCAACCCCAGAACTCTGGGATCATGACCTGAACCAAAGGCAGATGCTTAACTGATTGAGTCACCCAGGAGCCCCAAGAGATTACTTTAAAATCTAAATTAATCAATCTCTATGATAGGGTACATAGATCTATATATATTTATTTTTATATTCCAGAGGTTAAAAGGAAGAAGATGTGGGGTTTTAATGGACATGCTGAGAACAAGGAGATTTGAATATAAAAAATCCCATAAAAATATAAGACTTTAGAGTGAAAAGTAAGATATTATTATTAAATTGATCTTAAATTTCTTGGATCTGATAATATACTATGGTTAAGAGATTGTCCTTGGTCTTACAAAAAATAATTAAGGGTGAAGTATCATAAGAGGAAAAAAAATACATATATACACACAGATAAAGCAAATGTGGCAAAATGTGAGTTACAACCAAATTGACCCATTTAAGTAAATTTATGTGGATATTCACTGTATTTGAAATTTTCAACATAAAAGGTTAAAGAGTGGGAAAATTCCTGATTCTTCCTGTGGCCTAAGAGTCACAAACTTCAGATCATAAGGAAATCTTCTGACCCAAAAATTAACCTCCCACCTGCTATAAAGAAGACTCTTTTCCCTATCCCCACTTCCCAGAATGGACAAATGAACAAAGCTTTCTTATCTATACATGCCAACCCAAAAGATTTATAATCCTAAAGAATAGATGAGATTATATTTTAATGGGAACAAGCTTCTGTTACTGTACCCTGAAAATTACTTGTGTGCCTTGTCCTTTAGGAAGAATGTGAGATAAGCAGGAAGTCAAAGGACACCTTCAATAGAAAGGCAGAGGTATTGAGGATAAAAGTGTAGAAGATGCAATTACAGGCAGAAAACAACCTGCCAAGACTACACAGCTTAACCTTTGTTAGATTCTATCTATCATACAAATCCTAAAAGGCTTGTTCTTGCATCCAGTATATACCGAACTGCCCACTATCTTATCCTCATATACTAAATATGTGTATCACAGAACTATACACAGAAGCAACATAACTTCACAAGGTTGAGAATCCTATCTATTGCAAAGCTCTTTCCCATAGAGCGCCCGGGTGGCTCAGTCAGTTAAGCATCTGCCTTCGGCTCAGGTCATGATCCCAGGGTCCTGGGATCAAGCCCTGCATCAGGCTCACTGTGCAAGGAACCTACTTCTTCTTCTCCTTCCCCTCTTGTGCTCTCTCGCTATCTCAGTCTCTCTCAAATAAATAAATAAAATCTTAAAAAAAGAAGAAAAGAAAAGAAAGAAGAAAGCTCTTTCCCAGAAAATGTATTCGTTCAATCAACCACACTAAGTCTTTTTCTTGACTCTCCATACCTAATCAGTACAGTAACCGCATGAAAGCAATCAGAATATATTCAATTAAATCCATTCTTTTTCTATACTTTACTTTGAAAAATTAAACTATCAAAATCCTAAAAAGAAAAATAATAAATGTGGCCATGGCAATCAAGAATTTGTTCACAGAGCAAGGGACAGTCTTTACCAACACTTACCAAGCCAGCAGTAAGAGAAGGAGCAGATTGTCCAAGGGACTGGTTCCTCATTCGAACCAGGTTTGATGCTTCTCCTGAAGACTGCCAAGTCACCTGTCCCACACTGCTATGTACACTGCTGGACAAGGGGAGCAGCTGCTTACCTTCAAACACAAAGTTTGGAAAATATACTTGTAATTATTTATTAATGAATGAATGAAAATATACAATGATATCAAGTGGATAAAAGTACAGTGATCCAAAATAGGGGCGCCTGGGTGGCTCAGTGGGTTAAAGCCTCTGCCTTCGGCTCAGGTCATGATCCCAGGGTCCTGGGATCGAGCCCTACATCAGGCTCTCTGCACAGCAGGGAGCCTGCTTCCTCCTCTCTCTCTGCCTGCCCCTCTGCCTACTTGTGATCTCTGTCAAATAAATAAATAAATAATCTTAAAAAAAAAAAAAAAGGTACAGTGATCCAAAATAAAATGAAGTTCTGCCATATTCATTTTAGAATCTGTAGCCCTTTAAAAAATTCCAGCTATCTTGGTGGAAAGGAGAATTGTAAATAGAGTACTGAAATTGAATTAACTATTTTAAATTCTCTAATATCCATCACCATGCCAGCACCCAACCTAGCAGGCTTTCTCCAGTCCCTTCCATGCAACTTAAGTTTCTCACCAACTCAATGCAACATGAGTGGAGTTGGCAGTTTCTCCTAGATAAGTTTGGCCCTCAGGTTTTCAGAAGATGAACAAGGAATCTATAATGCTCTGGCCAGACTTCATGTGTTCAGTCCAGGTTGACTGACTGCCTTAATCCCAAAGACTACAAGAGAGTCACTTACAAAAGACAGAGTACCTAGAATTGCAATGACTTTCTAATTGAGGTGCAAGTCCTATTTCAATCTCTTCCTTCATAATGTTCCTTAACACTGCTGCTAGTGATTTTACCAAAACAAACGTGATATCATTCCCTGCCCTAAAAACACTTCTTGTGACTCCCTACTGTTCAAAATTAGCCAAACGTTAAAAAAAAAAAAAAACTAAAGAGATCCTCCTCCATAAATCCAGATTATCTTCCTGGCCTCATCTCCTTCAACTCTTCCATACCCCTTTGCTCACTCAACTTCAATATTATGCCCTGCATTTTCACCTGGATTTATCTTGATCACCCAATTCACTTGAAAACCTTTTCCTCGGGGCTCCTGGGTGGCTCAGTGGGTTAAAGCCTAAGCTTTCGGCTCAGGTCATGATCCCAGGGTCCTGGGATCGAGCCCCGCATCGCATCCAGCTCTCTGCTCAGCAGGGAGCCTGCTTCCTCCTCTCTCTCTGCCTGCCTCTCTGCCTATTTGTGATCTCTGTCTGTCAAATAAATAAAATCTTTAAAAAAAAAAAAAAAGAAAGAAAGAAAACCTTTTCCTCTTCCTGGCAAAATCCTATTCAACATGGAAATACCCACTGTAATAAAGGTGTGAGCAAAAGGAGTTTTTAGTTTTGTTTTTGGTACAACATTCCCTTTTATTGCAAACAAAATGTGATGCAAATTATTTGGAGGGCAATTTAGCAAAACTGACTAAAATTTTAATTTGAATATGTTTGGACCCAGCATTCTACCTGTAGTAATGTAGTATAATGAAAAAACAAATCAGAATGCTCACCTAGCAATGCTCACCAGAATAAAACTAAAAATAACATAAACGTTTATTACAATTTAAAGAAATTACAGTATCTCTACAAAATCACATACTGAACCCATTAAAAATAATGAGGCATCTCAAAATGTAGTCAAGAGAAAAGTGTTTAACATTTCCTGTTGAGTAAAGAAAGCTGAAAGGAAGTGTATGGCATATGATATCAATTTTTATTTATTTATTTTTAAAGATTTTATTTATTTATTTGACAGACAGAGATCACAAGTAGGCAGAGAGGCAGGCAGAGAGAGAGAGAGAGCGGGGAGAAGCAGGCTTCCTGCTGAGCAGAGAGCTCGATGCAGGGCTTGATCCCAGGACCCTGGGATCAGCCCTGAGCCGAAGGCAGAGGCTTTAACCCACTGAGCCACCCAGACGCCCCTCAATTTTTATTTTAAAGAAAATGTTTGTGTATATTTACATAAATTCTTAAATGTATATTTAAAAATAATGGAGTATATATAAAAAGTATACATATATAAAGGGTATATAGAGAGTATATATATATATAAAGTATATATAAAGGTTGGAGGAAGGGAGACAGAAGTAAACATTAAGAACTTTTTTTTTAAGATTTTATTTAATTATTTGTCAGAGAGAGAGAGCGTGCTCACACAAGCAGGCAGAGCGGCAGGCAGAGGCAGAGAGAGAAGCAGGCTCCCTGCCAAGCAAGGAGCTAGACACAGGGCTCGATCCCAGGACCCTGGGATCATGACCCGAGCTGAAGGCAGCAGCTTAACCAACTAAGCCACCCAGGCGCCCCTAAGAAGAACTTTTCACTTTAACATAATGTGGTCTTTGAACTCAAATTTTTTATTACTGGCATATTTACTTTTTTAAATCAGAAAAATGCAATGTTTTTTAAAAATCTAGTTATCTTCCAAGTCTGTGTGTAAATGTATGCTTTACCAGAAAGTCTTCCCACAAAACCCTCTACAAATAATAGTTCCCTACTGAAAACTTCCATTAAGACCAGAGTAGAGACAGCCTGTCCACTTTCCTTCTACAAATGTTGCTAAGTTCTCCAAATCATCTGCCTATCCTCATCTATATATGCTAGCTCCTTGACTTACCCTATACACATAAACAAAGGCTAGTATCATATTTCTATCTCCCTTCAAAATTAGGGCTTGCTGGGGAAAGAGATTTATGCACCTGCAAAAGAAACCCATTTGGACATATACTAGTCTGGCCTTGAAATGTACGAAGGATTGCCAAGAATTTGAGGAAAACAAACAACATAAAACAGAAGCAACAATATGAACAAATGGAAAAACTAGCCCTTTAGTAGAGAAATAATTCAGAAAAAAAAACTTAAAACTTCTAATTATTCTCACAGTGATTCAAGAGGTTAATATGTAAAATATTCCCTATTAAATATTGCTGAATGAGCACACGTTTTTATCTTTTGTCACCCAGGACAGTAAGTGAAAATAAAGAAGTAAAATAAACAAAGGCTATAATGAGGGAGGGGGGAGTAACTGAGGAGATGAATAAAATTTGGAGAAAACCTAAAACAGACAGATGAATCGTAACCAATGGAACTGGGCAAAGAAAGACACAAGGTGGGGCACCTGGGTGGCTCAGTGGGTTAAAGCCTCTGCCTTCGGCTCAGGTCATGATCCCAGGGTCCTGGGATCGAGCCCTGAGTCGGGCTTTCTGCTTGGCAGGGAGCCTGCTTCCCCTCCTCTCTCTCTCTGCCTGCCTCTCTGCCTACTTGTGATCTCTATCTGTCAAATAAATAAATAAAACCTTAAAAAAAAAAAAAAAAGGAAAGAAAGAAAGACACAAGGTAAAATAAGCATAGAGGAGGCCGCAGTTAAATGGCAGTTAAATGAGACAGTAGGCTACCCTACAAAATCTCAGATAAGTTCAGTACTCAGAAATGCAAGCTACCAAAGAGGACATAAAATTAAGATGTAAGGCTGAACTCAGATTAACTGAAAATATATAAAGAATCAAACACAACCACATTCCCACATTGTACCACCCAGTAGCCAATAGCCAATTACTTCAAAGGATAGAAGGAATATGGCATCTCAGAGCAAAGCAATGGATTCTGGTTATTAGGTGCTCAAAAGAGTTGATTCAGAAACAAAATAAAACTTTAAAAAAATTTTAATACAAAAATCAAAATTCTATTTACTCAGATAGTATTTATAAGGTTATTACCTTATAATACCTCCTTAAAAGAAGAACAGAATACTATGAAAGCAAAAAATGGCTCTATGTGATTAAGTGCCTGGCAAAATAACAATTTCAATCAAAGAGTGAAAAGATAAAGCCAAGGGAATACTCCTGAAAGGGGACAAAAATAAGAAGAAATTTAAAACTGGAAAGGAATACAGGAGGATTTTATTTTCTTCTCTACTATCCTTTTGGCTGAGACCAGTGGATTCTTTAATAGTGTACTGATTGCTTAAAATTATGTCACATTTTAATTGTTTCCTATTTGGACGATGACTTCCTTGTATCATTTCTTCCCCTTGAATTTTTTAAAGACTTTTCTATGGGGAAGGTGGGGAGGCACTGTAGGCTTTGGAATAGATTTTGAAAATAGGAAAAAGAAAATCAAAAAAAGCAAAGGATCTGAGGTCCACAGAATAAGAAGACAGCAAAAGTCAAATTCGAAAAGAAAAACCAGTGATAGTCGTCAACTACGAAATATCTAGCAGGTTGAGGCTACCATTCAGATATGTCATGAGGAAATAGTAAAGAGAGGAAGATGGCCTTACCCATAAGTGTTCTATACAAGACTACCACCAGAGAAGAAGGTGTCAAGATGCCAAGTCAGTTGATATACCCTTAAATATAAGTGATATATACTTGAATGTGTGGACAACACAGTTGTACATTTCTTAAAAAACAAAATTAGATACTCACCTGACAGCGAACTGGCCAGGCTTCCTCTTCGCAACTTACAGTCATCCTGACTAAGTTGTCGTTGGAGTTTAGCTTTTCCGGTGGATGAAAATATGTCAGGATTACTGAGCTTCCTAAAAAGCAGGGGACTAAGTCCAGCTATCACATCCTTTAAAGAAAAAAAAAAAGGTAAAATAGAAGTCTGTAATGTCTTTTCTAAAAGTGTAAGGACTTTATATCAAACATCTCTACAACATTCATTGCAGTTAAAAAGTGCCAGCATGGGGCGCCTTGGTGGCTCAGTGGGTTAAGCCTCTGCCTTCGGCTCAGGTCATGGTCTCAGGGTCCTGATATTGAACCCCGCATCAGGCTCTCTGCTCGGCAGTGAGCCTGCTTACCCCTCTCTCTGCCTGCCTCTCTGCCTACTTGTGATCTCTCTCTCTCTGTCAAATAAATAAATAAAATCTTTTAAAAAAAAAAAAAAAGGGCCAGCATTTTATACTTTCTGCTCAACAGCTAAAGCTAGAAACATACTTCTTAGTAAAAGCTTTTTGGGTATGCTATGAAGGCTGTGGGACATTGATTATAAAATGCCAAAGGGGCACCTGGTGACTCAGTCGGTTGAACATACAAATCTTAGTTTCTTTTTTTAGATTTTATTTATTTATTTGACAGACAGAGATCACAAGTAGGCAGAGAGGCAGGCAGAGAGAGAGGAAGGGAAGCCGACTCCCTGCTGAGCAGAGAGCCCCACTCCGGGCTCGATCCCAGGACCCTGGGATCATGACCTGAGCCAAAGGCAGAGGCTTTAACCCACTGAGCCACCCAGGCACCCCCAACTCTTAGTTTTGACTCAGGTCTTGATCTCAGAGTCATGGGATCAAGCCCCAAGTCAGGCTCCGCACTCAGCAGAGAATCTGTTTGAGATTCTCTCTCCCTTCTCCTCTGACCCTCTCCCACCCTCTCCCTCTCTTACCCCCTCAAAAAAGAAAAGTAAAAAATAAGTCTTTTTCCATAAAGAGTACATGTCTAGTTATGTTTATTTACTTTTCTCCTTCTGTTCACTCTTCCTATATCTAGTTTAAAAAAGCATATTTTCATTTTTAAAAAATCATAAATGGCAGAACTTCCTTTACTAACTCTTATACAAAGTTAGAAATGCCTCTATCATTCAATTAATGCTAAAATAAAATGTAGAGCTTTCTTTATAGGTCTATAATAAGAGCTAAATACATTTCAATGAAAAAGCATGAAGTACTCTGGAGAAAATGCAGACAATATGAAACATTGAAAGGGTCTCCCTTTTGCCTTTATTTTAATCCAGTTCATCCAAATCCATCACAATGCCTGCTCCTCTTCACTCTAAGCAATGTTCAACATATCATCAAGATTCAGACATTCTGGGGGCACTTGGATGGCTCAAGTCAGCATCATGATCAGGTCACAATCCCAGGGTCCTGGGATAGAGCCTCACACCAGGGAGCCTGCTTCTCCCTCTCCTCCCAGCTTGTGCTCTCTCTAGCTATCCCTGTCACTATCTGTCTCTTTCTCTCTCAAATAAATAAATAAAATCTTTTAAAAAAATTCATACATTTTGAAGCACTCACTCACCTAATTGGTGACTAAACTATTTTGAAAAAAATAAGGCAAATGAGACATATTTTTCATATTTCAATGAAGGAAGCTATAACAAACACAGACAAGTTGCACATCTAAGTGATATGGACAGTACAAAGACAAAAATGAGAAACTTAAAAAGAAATAACTAAAATCTAGGTTTCCTGCCGTGTGAAGGACAAGACTCGGGTAACTAGTAAAAGCCACAGGGGGAAAAAATGGGAAAATGCCAGCCTCCTTAAGATTTAAGGGAAAAAAAAACAAAAAACAAAAAACCCTCTAAGATCATATGGTGTGACTGATGGGTTCAAAAACATGGGAAAGTGCCAATATTGGTTGGTAGTGGCTATCCAGAATATAATTTATATAAGCCCAAGGGGAAAAAGAAAAGTTAAAGAAAAATAACAGAAGAAACAAGGAAACAGTATTTTTTAAATTGGTACTAAATGAGGGCACCTGGATGGCTCAGTGGGTTAGCTCAGTGGGCTGAGCTAAATAAAGTGCCTTTAGCTCAGGTCATGATCTCAGGGTCCAGGGATCAAGCCCCACATCAGGTTCTTTGCTCAGCAGGGAGCCTGCTTCCCCCTCTCTCTCTGCCTGCCTCTCTGCCTACTTGTGATCTCTCTGTCAAATAAATAAAATCTTTTAAAATAAATAAATAAATAGATTGGTAGTAGATGGATAAAATGATAAGGAGGGATATTTAGGCACTGAATCATTAAAGCAAATGATATGTCAAGATAGCTGTAACAGTGAGCAGGGAGGTGGAATTGGAAGGCGTAGCTAATACAGAAAGAAGGCAGTAAGAGAGCAGTCTACATTCCCACCATTTGGTGTGTCAAGAATGAAATTGTACCTATGAATCAAGGACAAATCATGGAAGGAAGCCAGGTTTGGGCACTAATGCTGATAACCCACCAAAAAGGGCTGGCCATTCACACAGGCAACACCCTCAGCAACCAGCTTTCGGTGGAAGAAAATAAGGAAGCCCTGAAAGATATCAAGCATTGAAATAATATCTCAGATGAAGACAATATGGAGAAGGAAAGGTCTCATCCTCAAAATAAATTACAAATGAGCTACATCAGAGAGCCGGCACTGGAGTGCCTGCTACCGTGTATGGATGAGCAATTAGTCTTAGCCAGAAAAGGAGCAACCACCAATATAGGACTAGATCACTATCAATTAAAAGAAAGCCCTATCCTTTTCAATCATCCTATTTCCTATAACATACCAAAAGAAAAAAAGCTAGAAAACAGAAAAGTAAAAGAAAATCATGCTCCTTCTTATTCTAAGTCTCACCTGTCAAAACCTTGCAAAGGGAAGAAAATAGTAGTTAAATTGGATATGAAATTTTTTTTTAAAGATTTTATTTATTTGACAGAGAGAGATCACAAGTAGGCAGAGAGGCAAGCAGAGAGAGAGAGAGAGGGAGGGAGGAGGAAGGAGGCTCCCCGCCTAGCAGAGAGCCTGATGCGGAACTCGATCCCAGGACCCCGAGATCATGACCTGGGCCGAAGGCAGAGGCTTAACCCACTGAGCCATCCAGGCAGCCCTGGATATGAAATTTAACTTTTAAATTAGTATTTTTAAAAGATTTTATTTATTTCTTTGAGAGAGAGAGAATTCTGGCTTTTTTTTTTTCTTTGTTATGTTATGATAGGAAATAGGATGATTGAAAAGGATAAGACTTTCTCTTAATTGGTAGAGATCTAGTCCTGTGTTGGTGGTGGTTGTTGATCCTTTTGTGACTAAGACTAATTGCTCATCCATACACTCTGTAGCTTATTGCTTTCTCTTTTAATTCAGAGTACTGAGTTGTGGCTATTTTGCCTATTGCCCTGGGAGACCTCACAAAGATTCGCTCTCTGTGTCTTGGCTCAGAACCACCTCCCTCCTCCACAATACCAAAGCAAATCTCGTTAACTTTACCCAGAAAGCTATGTTGTGCTTACACTGCACCTGTGCTATTAAGGATAGGATTCAAAATAAAGGATTCACAGCTGAAACCTGGAGTCTACACTCAAAGACTAAAAACTTGGATTAACTCTCATTAGGAGTTGCCTTACCTACCTTCACCTACCAAAGACTTGGTAGGTGAAAAGAATTCTGTACCTTGTGGCAGATTCTTCCTGATCTACCCTATCAAGAGTCAAACCCAGGTGCCACACTAATCAAAGTCCATCCTCTTAATCCATAACAAAAAAATCTTTGCTTATCTATACGTATGTATATATATATACACACATATATAAACATGAACTTTGACCCATACCTCAAGCATATCAAAAACAGACAAAAATTAAATGGATCATAAATCAAGCTATAAAATCTAAAAGTATAAAACTTCAGAAGAAAATACAACAGTAGATTTTTGTTACTTTGAGAGTTCTTAGATAAGATACAAAACATAAGTTTAAAAAGAACAAATTTATAAATTAGACTTTATCAAATTTAAAAACTACTACTCTTAAAAAGATACTGTTAAAAAATGAAAACAAATCACACACAAGGAAAAATTACTTGCAAAACACATGTGAGAAAGGACTGGCATTCAGTATATAGAGAGATCTTTCAAAATTCAATAAGAAAACACAAGCCAATAAAAAACATGAACGAAAGACTGAAAAGACACTTAAACAAGAGGCAACTATGGCAAATGAACACATAAAACCATCCTCAACATCATTTATCATTAGGGAAACAAAAAGTAAAATCAAATGAGAGATTAAAAAAAAAATCAAATGAGAGGCAAAAAGAAAAACAAAACCCCACAGCTGCAAGCTAACATCTCCCCACAGAAACAACTGAAAAAGCACGAAGAAAATGTCAGAACCACCTTTGTCAAAATTCTGGGAAATAGTCAAAGGTTTACAGCCAAGAAAATGCTGAACCAAGAAGTCAATTTGAAAATAGCAGGAAAGCGGGGCACCTGGTTGGCTCCACTGGTTGGGTGTTGGGACTCTTGGTTTCAGCTCAGGTCATGATCTCAAGGTTGAAGGATCCAGTCCCACTTTGGGCTCTGCACTCACCAGGGAGCCTGCTATAGATTCTCTCTCCCTTTCTGTCTCCCTCTACCCCGCTCATGCACACACATGCGCTCACTCTCTCTCTAAAATAAATCAATAAATCTTAAAAAAAAATAAACTATTATTTTGATAAGAGGACAGCTTTGCGGCATTTTCACTTGCCCTTGCCCACCCACTCCTAGATATGGTCTGCAGATGTCAACTGGTGTTTCCAGTGCAGGACCCTGACCCCTGGTTCCAAAAGGAACACAACAGACCTTTTTTGCAAATTATTGTTTATATCTATTCCAACTTGTCTGGGGCTACCTGAAGGACTGACACAAGGCATACCTTGATTTCACCTAACTCTGAATCTGTTCATGATAGAAAAGCAGAAGGTATTGCTCAAAAACACTGTGAAAAGATCCAACCACCCACAGCAACCTGGGCCAAAAGATTATAAATGAGACATAAAATAAGCTGCCTAAAACCTGGGAGGAAAAGAGAAGAATTTCTTTGGGAAATTAGGGCAATTAAAAATACCTGTGTGTATAGGCTAAAAACCCAAGGCAGGGACACCTGGCTGGCTCAGCAGGAAGAGCATGGGCTTTTGAGCTCAGGATCCTGAGTTTGAGCCCCATGTTAGGTGTAGAGATTAAATAAATAAAGTTGGGGGGTGGGGAGGAAGCAAGCCCTGGGCAAAATGAATGCTCAGGGAAGACCTGAAAAGATTTTAAGCTTTCATCTCAGCCTGATCTCTAGTCTGGCGAAGCAGAGTCCATCTGCAAAAACCCTGGAGGAGGTATGTTTGTTTAGCTACTGGTGATCAAGGAAGTCTCCATCAAAACACAAGCTAAAAACAGAGACTTCAGGGACGCCTGGGTGGCTCAGTTGGTTGGACGACTGCCTTCGGCTCAGGTCATGATCCCGGAGTCCTGGGATCGAGTCCCGCATCGGGCTCCCAGCTCCATGGGGAGTCTGCTTCTCCCTCTGACCTTCTCCTCGCTCATGCTCTCTCTCACTGTCTCTCTCTCAAATAAATAAATAAAATCTTTAAAAAAATAAAAAAAAAAAAAAAAACAGAGACTTCAGCACCACACAGAGCAAGGAATTCAATTTCTAGGGGGGAAAAAAAAGTTGGGAAAACTCACTAGATAAATGCACAACTACAGCCTTCAACAATCAAAAAACGACAAACTTAGAGAAAGGCGAGAAGGTGATTTCCAGAGTTACCAACATTCAAATGTCCATTTTCAGCAACAACAACAAAAGCACAAGACATACAAAGAAATGAAGAAGTATGCTCCGTTCAAACAATCAAAATAAATTAACAGAAACCATGCCTGAAGAAGCCCAGCATTAGACCTAATAGTAAACTTTAAATGCCTGTCTTAAATATGCTCAAATTGTACAAATGAAAATCCAAAAAACAGTGCATGAAAGAATAACAAGGTTGCATTTATAAGACACTCAAGGAAAGACAATGTGAGCCAAGATTTTATATCCAGGACAACTAACCTTCAATGTAAAAGGCACAGGCAAACTGTTATCAATATAAAATAACTCTGAATATTCTTCCAATAAGCCCTTCCTAAGGAATCTACTAGAGAAGAAGATTCATACAATCAAAATAACTAAAGTGATATTACTATAGTGATTAGCATTAAATATACAGTCATTTGTAGAATAAATAAATGTACATTAAAAGGGAGAGTACAGAACATAATGACTATATAATTTGAAAGGGCAGATATAGGTCAACCACAAAATGGAAAGGGGAAGGTAGAGACAGCTTATTCAAAATAACTTAAGAGTTCTCATTAATCATCATTGGTGACAGTATATTAGTAATGCCATTAGAGACATATATTTAACATATGACAAAGTAAATGAATAATTCCTGGATATTCTAATTGCTGATTCAAAACCCTCTCAGGAGCTTCTGGGGTATAATCTGAAACTGACCCCTGTACTCAGAGGGCAGGGAGAGGCAGAAGAAAGACAGAGAACTCCAGGTTGGTAGGTGGCAGCGTTATTAAGCAAAGGGAACTTACATACGAGGCTTGTCTTGGGAACAACAAGAAAAATGGATCCAGACACCCGCCCGCCAGATCTTGGTTTATAGAAGCTTTAACTAGGTGCCGTCACGTGTCCCATGCTGGTGTTTTCAACACTACATCACTATCTCAAGGCTATGTCCTTGGAGCTGCCTGTGGGACCAAGAAAGGCAAGTGGAACCCATATCCTAAGGACAGAAGGTTGTGGGTAAGGAACCTCCCAGAACCCAGGTCCAGCTCACAGGTCAACCAGTCACATCTTTTTGATGACATTCCCCAATACTCAATTCTTTCACCCCCTGAATCTTTGGAAATATGATTCTTGGTACAGAGAAGAAGAAATACTAATGTAATATACAGGAGATTAAGTTTAAAAAAAAGAAATCTCTGTAGTTCTTTGCAAATATACTGTTAACTGACAACGTAGTTATGTATTTCTTAACTGCACCCACTGAAAATTTATAGAAACAATGACCAACATAATAGCAGGGTCCTGAGATGGAGACCTGCCCTGTGTCTGGCTACGCACTCAGAGGGTATTCTGCTTCTATCCCTCTCTCTCTGCCCCTCCCCCTCAAATAAATATGCAAGTCCTTAAAAAAAAAAAAAAAAAAGCCTATTAGGATCAGGTCCAAAAGCCTAAGGAATGAAAAATGCTCTTCTCTAGACAACAAGACAATCTGAGCTTCAATTAGTACAAGAACACTTTATATATGGGTTGAAACACAAATATATTTAAGTGTATAACCACACTGATAATAAGAAACTAATTAACTGGTCACCTTCTGAAGATGACAGGGAACCATCTGTTATCTTAAAAACAGATAATTTTAAAAGAAAGAATCAAGTCTTTCTTAGACGTACGATACCTCTGAGAACTAAATAATACACGAAGGGAAGCATCTCCTTAAAATGTTATTCCATATAGTCATCGAAAACAAAATGATAGAATTGCATCACCATTTTGCAACTCCCAACTACTGAATATTGGCAATGAGCATCAACAACTGCTAAAATCAAAGAGCAAACAGCAGATATTATTACATATGCCTCCTGTTGAAAGACCACACAACCATCCATAATCTTGCCAAAGGAATTGAACCTAAGGCCAATGAAGACTCTGTATCCAGCTGCAAACTGCAAGAAATACAAAGGACAAAGAAATGTTCTAAAATACACCTAAGTATGCAAAGCTACACTGTGGGAAACTCTGTATGTCAAACACCTCGGGGGTTTTCAACATATAAATTCTAAGGAAAAGGAAGAGATGGAAGGGAAACCAACAGATTAAAAAAGATTTTACCATATCTAGATTTTTTAAATGGGCAAAACTAAATTGTAATGTTTGAGATGCAAACTTAGAAGGAAATTATTACTTTTTAAGTCAGAACAGTGATTACTTTTGGAGGTAAGGTGGGGCTGTGATTGAGGTGGGACACAGGGAGAGGAATTTCTAGAATGGCTGGCAAAAATCGTTTTTCTTTTTTTTTTTTAAAGATTTTTTTTTTTAATTTATTTGACAGAGACACAGCAAGAGAGGGAACACAAGCAGGGGCAATGGGAGAGAGAGAAGAAGGCTTCCCACTGAGCAGGGGTTCGAACCCAAGACCGTGGGATCATGACCTGAGCTCAAAGCAGACACTTAATGACTGAGCCACCCAGGTGCCCCCAAAATCATTTTTCTTAACTTGCATAGTGGAGTGGTTGTAAGGGTGCTCATTTCATAATTTTTCATTAAGCTATACATTTGTTTTGGATGCTTTTCTGTACTTGTTATATTTTACAATAAAAAGGCTAAAAAGAAAAAAGGAAAGAAGAAAAATAATCACAAAACACGTAGCCTGCTACAAAAGTAAGGGTATATTCTGCTACACATGAAGTTAGAGCAGTGACAAAAAAACAAGCACTATAAAAAACACAGAAACATTTAATGAGACCCAATACAAACGAGAAATTCTAAATCTTGATTTAACAATGAAAACAACACTACACAATAGACACTCTTTTTCTTATTTCATATTCAAACTTACTAAGCTACTGGGAGAATTCAAACTTAGTCCAAAGCATGCTTTTTCTCCATGTTATATTTAAATGACACTAATAAAGAATTCATAACAATCAATAAGAAAAATAAAAAGAAAGTCTACAGAAAAACAAGAAAGTACGTGGATAAGGAAGTCACAAGACAAAAAATCCAAATAATAGATATAAGGGAAAAATCTAACATATATAATTCACTAGCAATTAGGGAAATATATTTAAAACACTGACATGCCAAATAAACCTAACAAATTACAAAAAAGTAATAACCTGGCAACACCAAGAGTTGGCGAAGACATAGAGAAACATCAGTGGCCAAAGTGCAAATTGGTACAATCACTGTAGAAAGTAATTTGCAAAAATATCCAGTAAGAAAAACTCCTACATATATGCACAAGCAAATAAGGACAAGGATATTTACTGCAGCACTGTAATAGGGAAAATGAAAATGACCTAAGGGTCCATTATTATAAGAATGAATAAACTCATTTATTCATTAAAAATTAATGAAACTGGGGGCATCTGGGTGGCTCAGTCGTTAAGCATCTGCCTTCAGCTCAGGTCATGATCCCAGGGTCCTAGGATCGAGCGCCACATCAGGCTGCCTGCTCGGTGGGAAGCTTGCTTCTCTCTCTCTTACTCCCCCTGCTTGAGTTCCCTCTCTCGCTGTGTCTCTGTCAAATAAATAAGTAAAATCTTAAAAAAAAAAAATTAATGAAATGGATTTAAATATATTAACATAGATCAAGGTTAGCAAACTTCAGCTGCCAGGCCAAATCCTAACCAGAGACTATTTATGTCCAGCCAAGAAGTTAAAAGCAGGGGCGGCCTGGGTGGCTTAGCGGGTTAAGCCTCTGCCTTCAGCTCAGGTCATGATCTCAGGGTCCTGGGATCAAGCCCCACATCGGGCCCTCTACTCAAGAGGGAGCCTGCTTCCCCCTCTCTCTCTGCCTGCCTCTGCCTACTTGTGATCTCTCTCTCTGTCAAATAAATAAATAAAATCTTCAAAAAAAAAAAAAAAGTTAAAAGTAGTTTTATATCTGTAAATGGTTGGAAAACAAACCAAAGAAGAATATTTCATTAAATATTTTCAATATGAAGAATATGAAAGTTATGTAAAATTCCAATTTCAATGTCTATATTATAGGAACATAGTGCAGTTACCTATTTACCTATTATCATATATTTACCTATTATCATATTGATGCTGTCATGCTACAAAAGAAATGAGTACTTAAGAAAGAAACAGTATAACAAAGGCTAAAATATTTATTATCTGGCCCTATAGGGAAAAAGTTTGTTGATCCACGATATACATAATTTTCAAAAACAATGATGAGTAAAAAAAAGTAAGAGTGAAAGGATCGATACAGTAACACATAATTTATATAAAATTTAAAAACAAATACTGCTACATCTTACTTATGAATGTCTTTCATAATGAATTTTTCCCCCACTTGTGCAGCATCAAATACACACCACTTTCAGGATTGTGGTTTCCTCCTAGAGGAGGGAAGGGATGCTAACAGTAACTGTATTTACTTCTTTAAAATCTAAAACAGGGCACCTGGCTGGCTCTGTCAGTGGAGCATGCAACTCTTGATCTCAGGGTTGTGAGTTTGAGATCCACGTTGAGTGGAAAGATGACTTAAAAGTAAAATTAAAATAAATAAAATAAAAGGGGTTCCTCACTAGCTCAGTCAGTTTAGTGTCTGCCTTCATTTTGGGTTGTGATTCTGGAGGTTCCTGGGATTGGGCCCCATGTTGGGGTACCCTGCTCAGCAGGGAGTCTGCTTCTCCCTCTCCTTCTGCTCTTCCACCCACACTCGTCCACACGCTCTCGCTCTCTTGCTTTCTCTCAAATAAATAAAACCTTTTTAAAAAAGTGAAAAACAGTCTGCCAAAGGGGAGAAAATACCTTCAAATCATATATCTGATAAGAGTCTAGTATCCAGAATAAATATAGAACTCTCAACATCTCAACAACAAACAACCGAGTTTAAAAATGGGCAAATAAATAAATAAAATTAAAATGGGCAAAGAACTGAGTAAACATTTCTATAACAAAGATTAAGCATATAAAAAGATGTTCAACATCATTGACCTATAGGGAGATGAAAATCAAAAAGCACAATGAGGGGCGCCTGCCAGGCTCAGTCAGAAGAGCATGAGATTCTTGATCTCGGAGTCATGAGTTTGAGCCCCACACTGGGTGTAGAAATTACATACATACATACATAAGCAAGCACAATGAGGGCACCTGGCTGGCTCGGTAGGTGGAACGTGAGGTTCTTGATCTCAGAGCTGTAAATTTAAGCCTATGTTGGGTATAGAGACTACTTAACATAAAATCTTTAAAATTTTTTTTAAAAATTTCAATTTAAACATTATTTAAAAGCACAATGAGATATCACTTAATCCACAAGGATGGCTAAAAATTTTGTAAGAATGTGAAAATAACAAGTGTTAGAAAGGTCATGGCCAAACTGGAACCCTTGTACATTGCCGGTGGCAATGTTAAAATGGTACAGCCACCGTGAAAAACAGTTTGGCAATTTCTCATAAACTTAAACATAAAACTACCATATGCTCCAACCATTCCACTCCTGTCCATATCACAAAAAAACTGGAAAAACAGGTATTCAAACAAAAACTTATACACAAACGTTCATAGTAGCTTCCTAGTAGTTCACCTCGATCACCAAAAGGTAGAAACAACCCAAATGTCCCCCAGTTGATGACAAACAAAATGTGGCACATCCACACAATGAAATATACTCAGCCATAAATAGAAATGAGGTACTGATCCATGCTACTGTATGGCTAAATCTCAAAAACATTATGCTAAGTGAAAGAAGCGAGACATAAAAAGGCATGTATTGTATGATTCCATTTATATGAAATGTCCAGAGTCCACAGTAACAGAAAATGGATTAGTGGTTGCCAAAGACTGGGAGGAGGAAGAAACAGGGAGTAACAAACTTAATAGATATATTTCCTTCCGGGGTTATGAAAATGTGCTGCAATTAGGGGCACCTGGTGGTTCAGTCAGTTAAGCATCTGCCTTCGCCTCAGGTCATGATACCAGGGTCCTAGGATTGAGCCAGTGTTGGGCTCCCTGCTCAGCAGGGAGTCTGCCTGTCACTCTCCCTCTGCCCCCCGCTAATGTGATCTCTCAAATAAATAAATAAAATAAATAAAATCTTTAAAAAAAATGTTTCGGAATTAGACAGTGATAATGGTTCCACAACATTTTAATGTAGTAAATGTCACTAATTTTATGTTAAGCATATGTTACTGTAACTTAAAAAGTCAAAGAACATGTGGAAGTGGGCTCTCTAGGACCATGCTTCCTTCCTATTATAGTGAGAACAGCTGAAACCCAGTCACTTTTCTCTCTGGCATCTCTTTGGCTTCTTCTGGCTTTTTCCCTCTTCCCCATGGCCCACCGACAAAGTGAAAAATGCCTGAGGACAGCCTTCTCTAGCCACCAAGACTGAAGGAGTACAGAGGTTGGCAGTGACTAGTCCTGCCAGAGGCTGAGGAAAACAAGCTTTTCCAGATCTCCTAGATGTTCTTAGAAAAAGGCCTTTACTTGCATTCAAAATGGTTATTACCCAAAACTCTGTGGACCTACAAGAAATGAAAGGAGACTATAGTCCTAGGCTATCTATACCCAAAATAAGAGGATTTCTATATAGTTCTAGGTGAGGACTATATTGTGGTTTGAAGCTTGGAGCAGGGACTAGCTACTTGTTGACCAAACATGATCCACCTTCCTCTTGGGCAGAACTAGATTTCCCAACCCTTTAGCAGTTAGGCACGGTCCTATGATTGAATTCTGGCAATGCAAGATGGGTGGAAGTAATTAATCATTTCCAGACGAGGCCCATCAAAGCCTCCCACGAGATTCCCCTACCTGCTCCAGATGACCTTGGAAGTGATGTGCAGGAAATGGTAGAGTTTAGATTCTTTTGAGTGTATCTGTTCCAGCAACTAGTGTTCTTTAATATAAAGGACTACTAACATGAGAGGTACTAATAAAATGTCCCCTTCTCTTATTGGTCAAAGGCAGGACTCAGACGTTCCTGGGTCACCTGAACAAAACCATCTTGAAACCATCTTGAACAAAACACGTTTGAAAAAGCAGGGGCGCCTGGGTGGCTCAGTGGATTAAGCCTCTGCCTTTGGCTCAGGTCATGATCTCAGGGTCCTGGGATGGAGCCCCGCATCGGGCTCTCTACTCAGCGGGGAGCCTGCCTCCCCCTCTCTCTCTGCTGGCCTCTCTGCCTACTTGTGATCTCTCTCTGTCAAATAAAATAAAATAAAATAAAATAAAATACGTTTGAAATAGTTTACGGACTTTTTAAAAATTAATACCAACTATTTCTATTCTCTGCTTTTTAAAACATTCCTGAAAGCCTCAAAGAGTTGTGCAAATTAGAAGGCCTGACAAGTCTATATAACCTCTGCTTTACTGAAATATACGCAGAGAAATTATGTGACTTGTTAATCTCCAGCATATTAAGGGTTAAAAAATTTGTGCATCTACTACTCAGGATCACCCTTAGGAAGTATTGCTACATTAAAGTTAGCATACCTAGGGGCGCCTGGGTGGCTCAGTGGGTTAAAGCCTCTGCCTTCGGCTCAGGTCATGATCCCAGGGTCCTGGGATCGAGCCCCACATCGGGCTCTCTGCTCAGCAGGGAGCCTGCTTCCTCCTCTCTCTGCCTGCCTCTCTGCCTCCTTGTGATGTCTGTCAAATAAATAAATAAATTTATAAAAAAAAAAAAAAGTTAGCATACCTAAATGGTATCACAGAATTTTTAAATGTGGTTACATTGGCCTGAATTTGTTCTTAATTACATTCCAAAACCTAGGGAGATTACACTATCTCCTAAGCCAGTTACTTAACAAAAAATTCATAAAAGGTTCCCTAAAGGGAAAAACGCACAAATTAAAGTCTCCTTTTCAAGCTGAACAAAGTGAAAGAATAGTTCAATAAAACCAACAAATCAAAGGTCAAGACACATCTTTTTCTATTATATTTCTTTCTAAAACCAGATGAGAACACTAAAAAAATATAACTTCTATATTCACACATTCTGTGTGTGAACATTAAAAATATGATGATAGTGCGGTGCCTGGGTGGCTCAGTGGGTTAAGCCTCTGCCTTCAGCTCAGTCATGACCTCAAAGTCCTGGAATGGAGCCCTGCATCGGTCTCTCTGCTCAGCAGGGAGCCAGCTTCCCCCTCTCTCTCTGCCTGTCTCTCTGCCTACTTGGGATCTCTCTCTCTCTGTCAAATAAATAAATAAAACCTTAAAATAAATAAATATATATATATATGTGTATATATATATATATATATATATATATATATGATGATAGTTTCTTGGTATCAGGCTTTTTTTTTTTTTAAGATTTTTATTTATTTACTTGACAGAGAGAGAGAGAGATCCCAAGTAGGCAGAGAGGCAGGCAGAGAGAGAGAGAGGAGGAAGCAGACTCCCTGCTGAGCAGAGAGCCCGATGTGGGGCTCGATCCGAGGACCCTGAGATCATGACCTGAGCTGAAGGCAGCGGCTTAATCCACTGAGCCACACAGGCGCCCCGGTATCAGGCTTTTAATAAGTGTTTTATGTGGATTAATTTCTTAAATCCTCACAACAAGGGGCGCCTGGGTGGCTCAGTGGGTTAAAGCCTCTGCCTTCAGCTCACGTCATGATCCCAGGGTCCTGGGATCAAGCCCCACATCGGGTTCTCTGCTCAGCAGGGAACCTGCTTCCCTTCCTCCCCCTCTCTCTGCCTGCCTCTCTGCCTACTTGTGAACTCTGTCAAATAAATAAATAAATAATCTTTTTTTTTTTAAGATTTTATTTATTTATTTGACAGATAGAGATCACAAGGAGGAAGAGAGGCAGGCAGAGAAAGAGAGAGGGGGAAGCAGGCTCCCCGCTGAGCAGAGAGCCTGATGCGGGGCTCGATCCCAGGACCCTGAGATCATGACCTGAGCCGAAGGCAGAGGCTGTAACCCACTGAGCCACCCAGGCGCCCGAATAAATAAAAAATCTTAAAAAAAAAAAAAAAATCTTCACAATAACACTATGAAATAGATAATAATATCATCTGCTATATATAAGGGATAATTAAGGCTTAGAGAACTTAAATAACTTATCTTATGTCACAGAGCTGGGATTTCAAGCCAGAAAATGACTCAATCTTAATCATTACAAATTCATTCAGAAATATTTATTGAGTATCTTCTACATACAATTCTAGAAGCTAGAGATACAGCAGTGTAGTAGATACAGTGTAGTAGATACAAATTCCTGCCCTCAGGAACCATATATTCTAATGTGGAAGAATGATAATAAACAACAAATATCTGACAATGTCAGGTAAATAAAAGAAATGAAAAAAAAAAGAGGTAAAGGGAATGACTAAGTGTTACTTTAAAAAGACTAGTCAAGAAAGGGCTCTTTGAGGAGGTGATATGTGAACAGAAACCTGAATGAATTATAGCCAATAGACAGATACATCTGGAAAAAGAACATCTCAGGTAAAGAAAACTACCAAGTGTAGAATTCTTCAAATAATAATTTTTAAAACATCCTCAGGCACGAGCATGCTTAATATGTTCAGAGACCATCAAAGCAGCCAGTATGACTACCTCTTGAACAAGAGGAAGAGTGGAAGTAAATTAGTGAAGGCCAAGAGTCAGATTATGTACAATCTTACAGGACAAAGCAAGCTTTCCATTATAATGGAAAGCCACCACAGGGTTTTGAATTAGTGGGTGACAAACTCTGATTTAAGCTTTAACAGGACAATACCAATCTTTCTGTATACAAAATATCATGGGGTGGGGAGAAGTAGGAACATAATCAGACCAGTGAGGAGACTTTTACAGTAATCCAAATGAATGATAATAGAGGCTAAGATTAGGGTAGCAGCAAAGCTAATGGGGAAAAGTCTCATGCAATTTTAAGGTAGCACCAACCAGACCTGATGGACTGAATGTAGAATATGAAGTTAAGAAAAGAATCAAAGACAACTTCCAAGTTCTGATCTGAGTAAATGAGAGAATGGTAGTGCCATTTATTGACATGGGAAAGACTGGAAAGAAGCAGAATGGGAGTAAAAAAATCAAGAATACAGTTTTATACACATTAAATTTGAGATCTATTGACTATCCAAATGAAAACAGACATAGGCACAGACTATTGAAATTAAGAGTCTAGAGCTCAAAAGAAAGGTCTTGGGGCACCTGGGTGGCTCAGAGGGTTAAAGCCTCTGCCTTCAGCTCAGGTCATGATCTCAGGGTCCTGGGATCGAGCCCCGCATCGGGCTCTCTGCTCAGCTGGGAGCCTGCTTCCCCCCTCTCTCTCTGCCTGCCTCTCTTCCTCCTTGTGATCTCTGTGAAATACATAAATAAAATCTTTAGAAAAAAGGTCATGATTAGGTAAATAAATGTGGGAATCATCAGCACACAGATGGAATTTTAAGCAGTACAATCTGATGAGATCATATCAGAAGGGAGAACAGACTGTAAAAGCAGACTGAACCTTCCGAAGCACCGCTGAGATAGGAAGAAAACCAAGAGAGCAAGGTCCCAGAAGCCAAATGATAGAGTGATCAACAGTGTCAAATGCAAACAGGTTGAGTGAGATGAAGACTGCAAATTGGCCACTGGGTTTAGCCACGATGACCTTGACATAAGTATTTCAGTGGAATAATGGAGCCAAAAGTCTGACTGGAGTCGGTTCAATAAAGAATGAGGAAAGAGGGGTGCCTGGGTGGCTCAGTCATTGAGGATCTGCCTTCGGCTCAGGTCATGATCCCAGGGTCCTGGGATTGAGCCACGCATTGGGCTCCCTGCTCAGCAGGAAGCCTGCTTCTCCCTCTCCCACTCCCTCTGCTTGTGTTCTCTCTCTCACTGTGTCTCTCTCTGTCAAATAAATAAATTCTTTAAAAAAAAAAAAAAAAGAATGAGGAGAGAGGAAATGAAAACAAAGATACAGACAACTCTTCAAGTAGTTATAAGGAGGAGCACTCTCCTACTTGTGGTCAATTATTTCATATCACTTGCTCTTTTGCCTGAATTACTGCAAAAAGCCTCCTAACTGGTCTTTGTTTCCACAGACCAATTCAGTCCCAGTACTGTAGCCAAACAGACTGGATTAAAATTAATGTTAGTTCACATGATTCCTCTACTCAAAACTTTCCAATGGCTTCCCATCTCATTGAATGTAAAAGCTGAAATCCTTGTAACTGCCTACAAGACCCTTCACAAACTGCAAACTCTCCACAATCCAGCACTTCTCTCCACCTTTCCCCTCTGAGCTCATCTACTACTCACTCCACTCCAGCCACACTGGCCTCCTCCTGCTCCTCAAATACAAATTTTAAAAGTGGAGCCACGCTTCTGGCCGAGGGTACTTCCTATTCTCTCTACCAAGTATGCCTTTCCTCAGATTATCTAAATGCCTCTGTCTTTTACAACCTTCAGGTCTTACTCAAATATCCCATTCCAACGGGATGCCTTTCCTGATGCTATTTAAAACCATAACCCCTCAACAAAATGAATGTAGAGGGAACATACCTTAACATAATAAAGCCCATTTATGAAAAACTGGTAGCGAACATCATACTCAATGGTAAAAACATGAAAGCATTTCCTTTAAGATCAGGAACAAGATAAACATGACCACCCTAACCACTTTTATTTAACATAGTACTGGAAGTCCTACCTGTAGCAATCAGACAACAAAAAGAAATAAAAGGCATCCAAACAGTAAGAAGGAAGTAAAATTGTTACTATTTGCATATGACATGATACTGTATATAGAAAACTCTATATGACCTGAATCTAAAGATTCCACCAAAAAAACTATTAGAACTAATAAATGAATGCAGTAAAGATACAAAATTCATATACAGAAACCTGTTTTTCTTTATACACTAATAACAAAGTAGCAGAAAGAGAAACTAAGAAAATAATCCCATTTATAATTGTTCCAAAAAGAATAAAACACCTAGAAATATATTTAACCAAGGAAGTGAAAGATCTATACTCTGAAAACTATAAGACTCTGATGAAAGAAACTGAAGACAACACAAACAAATGGAAAGATACACTACACCCATGGATTGGAAGAATTTATACTGTTAAAATACCCATGGAATCCCTATCAAAATACCAACAGCATTTTTCATGGAACTAAAACAAATAATCCTAAAATTCGTATAGAATCACAAAAGACCTCAAATAACCAAAGCAGTCTTAAGAAAGAACAAAGCTGGAAGTATCACAATGCCAGATTTCAAGGTATGCTATAAAACTACAGTAATCAAAACAGTGTGGTACTGGCACATACATCAATGGAACAGAAATAAACCCATGCTTCTTTTTTTTTTTTAAAGATTTTATTTATTTATTTGACAGGAGAGAGATCACAAGCAGATAGAGAGGCAGAGCAGAGAGAGAGGGGAAGCAGGCTCCCCGCTGAGCAGAGGGCCCGATGCGGGACTCAATCCCAGGACCCTGGGATCATGATCCAAGCCGAAGGCAGAGGCTTTAACCCACTGAGCCACCCAGGTGCCCCAAGAAATAACAATTTTTGGCGAAGATGTAGAGAAAAGGGAACCCTCACACATTGTTAATGTGAATGTAAATTGGTATAACCACTGTGGAAAACAGCATGGAGGTTCCTCAAAAAATTAAAAATAGAAATACCACACAACTCAGTCACTCCACTATTGGGTACTTAACCAAAGAAACGGAAAACGCTAATTTGAAAAGATATACGCACCGTTATGTTTACTGCAGTGTTATTTACAATAGCCATGATATAAAAGCAGCTCTTAATTTCAGCTCAGGTCATGAGCTCAGGGTACTGGGATCGAGCCCCAAGTCAGGCTCCATGCTCAATGGGAAGTCTGCTTCAGGATTATCTCTATCCCTGTGCCCTTCTTCCTACTCACTTGCATACTGTCTCTCTCTCTCTCAAATAAATGAATGAATCTTTTAAAAAATTAAAAACAGGGACACCTGGATGGCTCAGTGGATTAACCATCCAACTCCTGATTTCAGCTCAAGCATGATCGATCTCAGGGTCAAGAGAAGGAGTCACACTAAGCTCTGCAGTGGGCATGAAGCCTGCTTAAGATTCTTTCTCTCCTTTTCCCTCTGCCCCACCCCCACTCTCTCGTGCTCGCTCTCTCTCTCTCTCTCTCTCTCAAAAAATAAATAAAACCATAATCCTCCATCATTCTTTATCCCCCTTCCCTACTTTGTTTTTTCATAGTATTTATCTCATATAACATACAACATATTTTATTTTATTATCTGATATTCCCTCCACTATCACTTCTCGGCCTTTGGCTAAGATCAAGTGTGACATTCCCTCTACTAGAATAGAAACTTCATGAAAGCAGGGTTTGTGGTCTGCCTTTTCCACTCCTGTAATCCAAGAGTACACAAAACAGACAAAAATTGTTGAATCAAAGAATGAATGAAAGGGGCACCTGGGTGGCTCAGTGGGTTAAGCTTCTGCCTACAGCTCTGGTCATGATTTCAGGGTCCTGGAATCCAGCCCCATGTCAGGCTCCCTGCTCAATAGGAATCTGATTTCCCTTCTCCCTCTGCCCCGCCCCTCCCCCCACCTTGTGCGCACGCTCGCACACTCTCTCTCTCTCTCTCAAATAATTTTTTTTTTAATTTGACATACAGATCACAAGTAGGCAGAGAGGCAGGCAGAGAGAGACAGGAGGAGGAGGCAGGCTCCCTGCTGAGCAGAGAGCCCGATGCGGGGCTCGATCCCAGGACCCCGAGATCATGACCTGAGCCGAAGGCAGAGGCTTTAACCACTGAGCCACCCAGGCGCCCCAAATAAATAATTTTTTTAAAAGAAATGAATGAAAGAAGCAGCAGTGTAAGAGTAATAAATTTTTCTTAGAATAGAAAATATTATAGCCATGTTTGTATATTGATGACAACAGAACATACACAACATGCAACAGAAAAGGAAAACTAATGATTAATTTCAAGAATAAAACTCTTAATTGATGTAGAGGTTGGCCTTGATAGGAGTAGAAAGAGATTATCCACAGCAATAGGACAGAAGAAGGTGGGTACAGATAGAGGTAGGTTGGGTAAGTTATAATGGGAGCTTGTGGAAGTTCTCTTCTGATTATTTTTCCCCCTCAGTTAAATAGTAAATAAGGACATCAACAGACAGTAAAGAGGACAGAGTGTTGGAGGTTTGTGGAGAAAAATTAAACTATCATTTAAGAGTGAAAGGACTCAGGGCACCTGGGAGGCTCAGTTGGTTAAGCAGCCAACTCTTGGTTTCCTCTCAGGTCATGATCTCATCGGTTGTGGGATCGAGCCCAAGTGGGGCTCCCTCCTCAGTGGGGAGTCTGTTTGAAGATTCTTTCCCTCTGCCCCTCCCCCCACTCACACTCTCTCCCTAAAATAAATAAATAAATCTTTTTAAAAAGTTGGGGGAGTTAATGGACTAGGGAAGGGATGCCTGGGTGGCTCAGCCAATTAAAGCCTCCAACTCTTGATTTTAGCTCAGGTCCTGATCTCAGGATTATGAGATCAGCCCAGAATTGCTTCAGCTCAGTGCTGGGTGTGGAGCCTTCTTAAGATTCTCTTTCTCTCTTTCTCTCTCTCTCTCTCTCTCTCTCCCCCCCTCTGCCCCTCCCCACCCCTCTAAAACAACAATAACAACAACAACAAAAAAAACAGTGAATGGACTAGGAAAATGTCATAGGACTGAGGAGTGGCAGTCCTGATAGACTCTTTAGTCACAAACTAAGAAGTTAATATGGTCATTTTTTTCTCCAACCATATTCAGTTACTTAAACATAGGTACAAAATAGGCAAAGCTGGTATAATGATGTTTGGAATTTAGTCAAGTCTCAGAGTTGGTGCAAGGATAGCTGGAATTTACTTGTGGATAAGTCACATATGACAGAAAGGGAAAATGGCAAAGAAACTGAAGGTACACACACAGGAAAGATCATGATAGTCCATGAAATGTTAAGTTGACAAAGAAGGAAAGTATAAGCATTAGGTGACTGACAATGAAAAGATGGTTTAAAAAAAAAAAAATGGCTAGAAGTTCCAAAGACCTTGAACAATTTTTGAAGAGGAAATTCTAAAAGGAGTGTGAGGGGTGCCTGGGTGGCTCAGTCGTTAGGCATCTACGTTCAGCTCGGGTCATGATCCTAGCTAGGGCCTGGGATCGAGCCCCACATGGGGCTCCTTGCTCTGCAGGAAGACTCCTTCTCCCTCTTCCACTACCGCTGCTTGTGTTCCTTCTCTCACTGTGCCTCTCTGTCACATAAATAAATAAAATTAAAAAATAAAAGAAGTATGAAATAGGAAAATAGAGATGATGTGAATGTCAGAGTATAGCAAGCTCAAAACTAAGATTTTAGAGGTGGGACAATTACTGGTAAAAACGAAATATACCTAATGAACACTGAAGTAGAAGGTTCAGGTTGATTTCAATTTTTTACATCAAATATTTACTATATATTCACTGTTTACACGGCTCTAGTACAGAGATGAGGAAAGAACCTTTGGGAGTTAACAATGAGGTTCAAAACTAAAAGAAAATGTTGTCAACTATGTCTCACTAATGATGCATTTTGTGGAAACCCTTATTCCCAATAATGTCTAGCCTCTGTTCTCCCTCAAGGACTTTTTCTTCTTCACCAAGGCTAAGCCTTGATCCAACAAACCCAGTTTTCAAACCCCTTTGGGACCCCAAGTATGTGTATTAATGATGAAAAACAGTTAACACCTGCTGATGAAAAGTAATAATTACCAAGGTACCATAGGGATTTCATCAAGAAAATACAAAATTTGGGGCGCCTGGGTGGCTCAGTGGGTTAAAGCCTCTGCCTTCGGCTCAGGTCATGATCCCGGGATCCTGGGATGGAGCCCCACATTGGGCTCTCTGCTCAGCGGGCAGCCTGCTTCCTCCTCTCTCTCTCTCTCTCTCTCTGCCTGCCTCTCTGCCTATTTGTGATCTCTGTCAGATAAATTTTAAATAAATAAATAAATAAAAAGAAAATATAAAGTTAGTTGACAAATTTAGCAGAGAGTCATGGCAGCTAAGACCAGCAATGAAGGAAATATACTGACTGCAATATTTAGCTGCTTCTGATACTCATGTCTGTGGGTCACCATCATTAACTGGGGTGAAAGCCTTTAGGCCGATCTTTAGGCTAAGGAGCATCTTAGCCTAAAGCCAAAGAAAGGAAAATCAGGGAACACTGTCTCACCTGCTTCAATCATCCCAGGCCCTCTACTGCCCACCTCCCCACCTTTGATGAAATCAAATCTTCCAAAGCTAACGGGTTTTTAGGAGCTAGGCCTTTACCCATTTTACTTGTAGATAAGACAGGAAGAAGGGCTAAAAAATTTTCTACACTGAAAACTCAGAATTCTCAAATGTCCATGTCTCAATCACCATGTTGAACATTCTATCTCCCACACAGTTGCCAAAGTAATTCAACTAAAACACAAGTAAGACCATCCTGCTCCCATACTTATTACCCTTTTACATAGTATTAAAGACCTTTTACAATCCAGGCTCCTTCAGTGTCTTAACTCACCACCTATGCTTTAAACTTGAAGCTCCTACAAAACCAAACTGATTTTAGTTTCCCACACATAATATGCAGCTTCCCCTCTGTCTACTTTCTTTTCTGTGCTTTTGCCAATGTACTAACATTATAGCACAGAGGAAAGAGATGGTGCTGCTTCCCATGAAAATAATTTTGAAAATTTCTCAATGGTGCTGAGGGAATTCTAGGAACCAAAATTAAATTCCACCTTCCTTCATCCTCAAAAATGTCTCATTTCCTTTAGTTGGCTATTTCTATCATACTACCATTATTACTCAAATCACCTAAATTAAAAATATTTGAATAAAATTTTTCTATTCATAAATAATTATTAGCACCTGCTGTGAGCAAAGCCATTGACTACGCATTATGGCAGAAAAAATGATGATATAGTTCCTACCTTTAATCATTTATGACTTAAGGGGCACCTGGGTGGCTCAGTGGGTTAAAGCCTCTGCCTTCAGCTAGGGTCATGATCCCAGGGTCCTGGGATCGAGCCCCACATCGGGCTCCCTGCTCGGCGGGGAGCCTGCTTCCTCCTCTCTCTCTGCCTCTCTGCCTGCTTGTGATCTCTATCTGTCAAATAAATAAAATCTTTAGAAAAAGAAATCATTTATGACTTAAAAACAAAAATGAGAAATACAAAATATGGAAGAATAAAAGTGCTAAAACACTGATTCATTCATCTGTTCATTGAGCAAATATTTTTATTCAGATACTACTATATACCATGTAATGGGCAAAACAATGTAATATAGAAACAAGGTGAGATAAGAATTAGTATTTAAATTAGGTACCTATCTACTATGTGCTTCTAATCGTTTTTTCCTTTAATCTCCTAGAACCCAAGCTTTCACCTTCTGAATCACAGAAATTTGAGAACTGAAATTTCAGGAGATTTAAAGATTTATTAAGCACAATCAAGGATCCTCTTAGGTGACCTCACATCGAAAACAACTTCAAAGAACAGTTTCTGAGGCATTTGAGTTAGACCTGGAAGCTTGAATAGAATTTCAATGGGAAGAAGCAGAGAAGAGTTTTTCAGATGGATGACAAATTAAAATAAGTATACGAAAATACCCATTAGTAAACAAATACTTACTGACTGCCCATTACTGTACCAGTTAAAACACTAAGGGGATACAATGATGAATAAGACAGCCTCTGAGAAGTTTCTTCTCTGAAGAGACACTTAAAGACAATTAGCATATTCATTGAGCAAGTATCTGTTTCAAGCACTACCACATATCTATGTTTCTAATAATCATTCAGACTAATAACTATGTTTCAAATACCATAGTGGGCCTTAGTTGTACAACAGTAAATGAAACAATGTGGGCCTCAGAGAATTTATAAAGCCAAATCTTGGGAACCAAGAGAAGGGGAATCTAACTTCAATTCTTCTAATAAATAGTGGTAAATATCAAGTAGACTTTAAACGCCAAGATCTCCAGAGTTTATTCTATAGAGAATAAGCTAACGAAGGTTTCTGAAGATAAATGAAAAGGGGGCACCAGAGTGGCTCAGTAGGTTGTGTCTGCCTTCAGCCCATGTCATGATCACAGGGTCCTAGGATCCAGCCCCAAGCTCCACTCAGTGGGAAGCTCGCCTCTCCCTCTCCCTCCCCTTTCCCACCCCACCTCATGCATGTGTGCTCTCTCTCTCAATTAAATAAAATCTTTAAAAAAAAAAAAAGAAAGAAAGAAAAGAAATGAAGCGATCATTTAACAAATATTTATCTACTACAGGAACTCAGGCAGGTAGTGAATTTTTTTTTTTTTACTAGAATACAGAATAAACTAGAGGTTAAAACTAAAAGCAGAGTAAATACAGTTAAGGTATTACAACAACCAATACAAATGTATAAATGGTGAATTAGGGTGATGACTGTGAGAATAAAGATTTAAAGGTGTCATGAAGGTAGAATCAGCAAAAACCCGGATAAGGGGGTCAAGGAAAAGGAGAAGTCAAAGACCATGGATACAACTTCAATGTGGATGACAAGAAAAAGGAAGGACAGGGAAAAGCACATTTCGAAGGAAAAATAATGGATTCTGTTCTAAGGATATAGCAAGCCACTGATTCATAGATCCAAGTCCGGCATCCTGTTCAGAACTTATTCCTAAATACCAGTATAGTATGAAGTATAACAAGCATTACTTCATGTCATGAGAAGAGAAAAACAAAGTCATCTGTGAGAATTTGAGATTTATTGATTAGCTAAGCTTACTCCCTGAATGAAGGTAATGCTTCTGACCTCATAACACACATGTGAAATCTTTATCTTTTCAAAATCAAATAATTACAAGTTATGGGCTTTCAAGGACACTATCAAATTATAAAAATCACAATATTAAGATCACGAAGGCTGAGTCTATAGTGAAAACATTAAGCACAAAAATGGAAATGGAGAGCTAAGGAAAAAGGTCAAACCTGGAAACTTAGATCGCTCTACAAGGAGGTTCTGTGACACAAGGCCATGAATAAAAGACCAGAGACCCTGTTCCACATCCTAAGTACTTGCCATGAATAGGGTAGACATGCCAAAAAAAACAGTACAATAAAGGAGAGAGCCAAGAAGAGAGGACATATCCTCAAGAAACATTTAGAAGGAAAGAAGAGAAAACAAAAAAGACACACGGGAAGCAGTCGGAGAGATAGGACTGTAATGGACATTATGACAAAAGAAATGAAAATACCAAGAAGGAACACATGGGCAACAGTGACAAATAGTTCATAGAAGTCAGACAGAATGAGGACTGGGGTGAAGTCTAACAATTTTAGTCATTAAAATTCCCTAACTGGGGGCGCCTGGGTGGCTCAGTGGGTTAAACCTCTGCCTTTAGCTCAGGTCATGATCCCAGGGTCCTGGGATCGAGCCCCCGAATGGGGCTCCCTGCTCAGCGGGGAGCCTGCTTCCTCCTCTCTCTCTCTGCCTGCCTCTCTGCCTACTGTGATCTCTCTCTGTCAAATAAATAAATAAAATCTTTAAAAAAAAAAAATTCCCTGTTACATATCTCTCTGCATAATTCTTTCACAATGAAAGCTTCATTATGAAAAACTGCATTATTTTTTCATTTGAAAAAGAAGTTTTAGTGTCCATTGTGGACATTCACACAGTGGAAAACTACGCAGCAATGAAAAAGAACTATTTCTACAAGCAACAACATAGATGAATCTCACAGACATGATTTAATGAAAGAATCTAGTCAGAAGAGTACAAACTGCATGGTTCCCTTTATAACAAGTTCAAGAAGAGACAAAACTAATCCATGGTGACAGAAGCTGGGAAAGTGGTTACCTTTGGGGAAGGGTAGTAACTACGAGAAAACACAAAGAGGCACTGTAGGGTCCTGGAAATGTTTTACATCTCGATCTGAGTAGTGGTCACATGGCTGTATTCATTCTATAAAAATTAACAGGCTGAATGAACTTTGGACTTATGCATCATATTTAAGTCATAGCTCAAAAAAAAAAGTAAATAACATACAAAATTAAAAATATACAAAGTTATTGGTGACCTTGAAGACAAGAGTTTTGGAATAGTTTAAGAGTAGAACTCAAATTGTAAGGAGTGCCTTGGCTGGCTCAGTTGGAACAGCATGCGACTCTTGATCTCGGGGTCATGGGTTGGAGCATCATGTTGGGTGTAGAGATTACTTAAATAAACAAACTTAAAAAAAAAAAAAAAAGCCAAACTGTAATATGAGGAATGTATACAGGTGAGTAAGCTGAGACAGTGAATACAAACTCATTTTCCAAGAAGGTTCCTAATGAAGGAAAGAAGAGATAACAAAGTAACTTGGGTGGGTTACACAATGCAGGGTAATTGTGTTGTTTTGTTTTTATCTGAGGTATAGGACAAAAAGAAAATTATATACATAACAAGGGCCTACCTCAGATGAGAGGGGATGAAATCAAGGACCTAAGTACAGGGATGAGCTTCAGAATGGAGGATGAATACTTCTTTTTCTAGGATTGAAGCAAAGGATGAGTAAACACAGAAATTTTGAGATAGAGAAGGACCTGGCTGGCTCAGTTGGTAGAACATGTGACTCCTGATTAGGGGTCATGAGTTCAAGTCCCACATTGGGCTGAGAGCTTGCTGGCTGGCTGGCTAAATAAACAAATAAAAAACTGTAAGATAGAAAAGAAGGGAAAATCAAGTAACCTTGAACTCTCTGGTGAAGCATGCAATAAGGTCAATTGAATCAAGTAAACTGAGTCAGGAAAGGATCAGAGCTTTAAATACATTTTAAAAGTTTCAAAGAGAAAAAAAAAAAAAGTTTCAAAGAGGTGGGTGCCCTGGTGGCTCAGTTGGCTCAGGTCATGATCCCAAGGTCCTGGGGTTGCACCCTGCATAGGGCTTCTTGCTTAGTGGGCGCCTGCTTCTCCCTCTGCCTGCTGCTCCCCCTGCTTGTGCTCACTCTCTCTCTGTATTTCTATCTATCTATATATATATAATGAAAAATAATGTCTAAGTAAAATACTTATTTAAGTGATGGGAAAGAGGAAGGTCTAATAAAAGTCTTGAAAACGTCAAGGATGAAGTTACTAGGATCTCAAGTAGGGCTCTGCAAAAGGAAAGCTGTCACTACAGTTTTTACTACAGAATATTTTTTCTGCAAATCCTACAAGGTCAGTAACACATTCTCCTTTCACCACACTTCCTACAGCTACTGGTGGCAACTTCTCCCTGATAAAACTGACCTTTATCCCCTATTTC
The DNA here is from genome assembly GCF_902655055.1 of Lutra lutra. NCBI lineage: Eukaryota > Metazoa > Chordata > Mammalia > Carnivora > Mustelidae > Lutra > Lutra lutra. Next base: position 161,654,423 of record NC_062281.1, read on the forward strand.
TAAATACACCTAAGCCTGATGAATGAATTATACAAACACATCCTGTCCATTCAGAAACTCCATAAATTCTTTTACACTGCTTTCTAGCTCTGTTTTCCCATGAAGATATTTTCAGTGGTAAACTCCCAGAAGACAGAGCCTATCCACATAAATTCAGGGCTTACAGCGCTGGATTTGGAATTGCACATATGCAAGTGTTTTTATAAGTGCGTTCTCATGAAATAGATCGTTACCAAAGAGAATCTTCAAGATTTGAACACTTTCCTACCAGACTATCCAATCATAGCCAAATCAGAGCATGCTTAGAAATGACATCGGTTTTTATAACTGTCAAGACAACCTCTAGGAAATAGGGTAACATTTACTATTTCATATTGATTTTCCCTACTTTACACTATTTACCCCTCTGGCTAACTCCTCAGAATCCGTTGAGTAAGCCTATTCTTCGCAGTTCATTTACTCCCAGGCTACATTCCAGCGTCCCTTCTTCACATCCAGAATCCCTGACTACAAACGCCCACAGGACCATTTTTCCAAACCCCAATTCCCCCATTTCCCATTCAACCCCAGGCCACGACTTCCATTTCTCCACTCCCCATTTTTCTGCCTTTCCAGACCTTCCTTTTCTCCCCACGAACTACACAGTCCCCACCCCTCAAACGCCCTGGCCCAAGTCTTCCCGCCTGAGATCCCCTCCCCCACTGTTCCCATTCAGGCTCCCGCTCCCCATCCTTTCCCTCCCGGACGCCGTCTGGCCCCCGTACCTGCTCCCTGACCTCGGGCCCCGAGAGCCCGGTCCGCTCCTCCAGTAGCTGCCTCCCGGGAGGTGCCCGCCGGCGCGGCGGCAGGGGCTGGGGTTGGGGCAGTTCCACCGCCCGCTGAGCCCCATCCTCCCGGCGGCCGGCCGGCGGCGGCGCCGGCTGCGGTCGGTCGCGGCAGCGGCTCCGCTTCATATCTGTAGCTGGGCCCCGCGGGCGTCAGCACTGCGACTGTCCCAGCCCCGTACGGCCCCGGGCCGCAGCGCTACCGCGCCAACCACCGCCCGCGGCCACCATGGCCGGGCGGGCGCCCGAAGCCACCGACCCCAGCTCGCCGCTCCTCCGCGCTTTCTGGGGCCTCAAGCGCCGCGACCTCCTCGGCGCTCCTTAGAGAGGCGGCAGCATCCCCGCCGCCTCGTCTTCTCCCACCCGGCACACGCTCGGCCCGCCACCCGCCGCCGGCTCTACAGCCAGCAGCCAGCCGGCCCTACAGCCAGCAGCCAGCCGGCCCGCCTGCCTCTGGCCCTACCCCGCCCCTTCCCTCCCCGGCCCGCGCGCGCGCGCGCGCGCACGGGGAGCCCGCCCGCCTCCTCTAGTCGCGCGCGGCCTCCCGCGCACGCGCCAAAGAACGGTCGCGACAGACCCGCCCGTGGCCTCCCAGCGCGGTGAGTAGAACGGAAGGGGGCGGGGCTCTTGGCGCCGCTACTGCGGCTGAGGGCGCTCATTGATTCTTTCATTCATCCATTCATGAAATCGTGTGCCCCGCCAAGCGAAGCGCTAGGGATCTGAAAATGAGTTAGAGGGGCGCCTGGGTGGCTCAGTCAGTTAAGTGTCTGCCTTTGGCTCAGGTCATGATCCCAGGGTCTTGGGATCGAGCCCCATATCGGGCTCCTGGCTTGTCAGGAGGTCTGCTTCTCCCTCTCCCTCTGCCTGCCTCTCTGCCTACTTGTGCTCTCCATCCTTCTGTTAAATAAATAAAATCTTTAAAAAAAAAAAAATGAGTTAGAACTGATTAGTGTCTTCAAGGATCTAGGGGAAGAGGGACCAGGAACAAGTAGAAAACAAAATATACAATTAATGAATGGAATACTAATGTGTGCCCTTTTATTGAGCACTCACCAGCTGTTTTCACATCACACTTTGGATGCAGGTCTGCTCTTTCTCCTGTTAAAATAAGAAGACCAAGGTGAAGTGACATGCACCAGGTCACTCAGCCAACCAGTGACCAAACTGGACAGGACTCAAAATCTTGCTTTTTGTCCCTTTGCAGTTTTCTGCTGCTTCCAGAAAGTAAGACAGGCTATGGAAAGTCCTATAAACAAGGAAGAAATGATGGATTCCCTTCCTTCTGGGAGGAAGGGGAGGACAAAAAGGATTGTTCTGGAACAATCCTCATGACTCCCCACTGACAATGAAGTCATGTTATAGCCCAGTCCAGCCTGGCCACAGCCAGTCCAGCTGTGGCCTGGGCAGCCCTGCCTGCACTTGCAGTGACTCATCTTCACAGCAACGTGGCTGTAGCTCAGCCCTGTCTGGCCTCCTTCTGGCTTCAGCTGGTCTGCCACAACCTTGTATTTTTCCTCTTTAGTCTTGGACACGGTTTCCTCCTAGAAACCTTTCCCGAAGATTTTCTTCACCCACTTTCACCCACTTTTCCTAGGCCTTCTCCCTGAACCTTCTTAGAGAAGTAATAATAACCAGCATTTTAGAGTGCCTACTGGAAACCAGACACTGTGCATTCAATTCATACACACAAAACAAGAGTTAAGTTATATTATTTCTAGTTTATAGTTGAGGAAACTGAGGCTCAAGTTGCCTAACATGCTCAATATGACATAGTTTATAAGTGCAAAGCCAGGACTCAAACCAAGGTCTGTCATATTCCAGGTCCTACACACACAATCAAGTATACTGCCTATCACCAGTCTGCTGCTGTATACCCTGTTTCAGTTCCTCACCACCATCCATTCATTTGTCTCAATCAAATTTCATTGTCATCCTAGACTGTCTCCTTACCTTCTGCCCCCATGTCCAATTAACAAGTCCTTGTTACTTCTGTAACCTTACTTTCTCTCCACAGTCTCCTCTTTCCATTCCACTGACACCACCTCAGCTCAAGTCTTACCTTCTCTCACCTACCTGACTTAGAAACTTTCAAAACTTGGAACCCCCAGGTAGCTCAGTTGGTTGGGCATCTCTCTTCAGCCCAGGTCATGATCCCAGGGTCCTGGGATCAAGTCCCGTGTTGGGCTCCTTGTTCTGTGGGAGCCTGCTTCTCCCTCTGCTTGCTGCTCCTCCTGCTTGCGTGCTCTCTCTCTCTCTCTCTCTCTCTCTCATTCTCTCTGACAAATAAATAAACAAAATCTTCAGAAAAAAAGAAACCTTCTAAACTGGTTCACCTACATACACTCCTTTTCTCTTCAAACCCATCCTCCAAAAAGCCATTAAAAGAATCTTCATATAAGATGATGTTATGCCTTTATTTAAAACAAATGGATTTCCATGACCTCCAAGATAAAATGTTCACTTATTATATTTGACAAGACCATCCAAGATCTAATCTCTGTCTACCTCTCCTTCTCCTATTAATTCCTGCTGTACCAACTATTTACAGTTACACCAGCTGTCTATAGTTACCTGCATGTACGGGAGCTGCCACATTCTTGGTTACAAACATTAGAAACAACCTCTGAGTATCCTAGACCTAAGGGAGAATTTATTTGAAGGCTATATAGAGGGGCTCACAAAATTGAACAGAGACTGGAGAAGCAGGCTTATGAAACTGACAGGAAACAAGAAGTTCTACAAACTGAAAATCAGGAACAATGTCAGGACACTGCTGTCACCACCACTCCCACACATACCACCAGACAATGTACTATGCTGCTGCCATGCACCTCTGTAAAAGGACTCTAATCTCTTCATAATTACATCACCATTCCAGATTCACAGTCTCTGGCAGGAGAATCCTCTGACTCAGCCTTGGTAATTTAGGGACCAGAAATCCATTCTAACTTTTCACCTTCCGCTATAGGGACTACGAAAGTCAATGTGGCACAGAGACTCTAAAATGGCCCTCATGATCTGTCTCCTCACCAGCATTCATGCCTTTGTGTGATCCCCTCCCCTTGAGTGCAGATGGGACCCATGACTTACTTCTAACCCATAGAATATAACAAAGATGATATGATATCTCTATCCTGATTACTTTACATTTTTTTTAAAGATTTTATTTATTTAGGGGCGCCTGGGTGGTTCAGTGGGTTGAGCCTCTGCCTTTGGCTCAGGTCATGATCCCAGGGTCCTGGGATCAAGCCCTGAATTGGGCCCTCTGCTCAGCAGGGAGTGTGCTATTTTCTGTCAAATAAATAAATAAAATCTTTTTAAAAATTTAAAAATTAAAGATTTTATTTGTTTATTTGAGCAAGAGAGATCACAAGTAGGCAGAACAGCAGGCAGAGAGAGAGGGGGAAACAGGCTCCCCACTGAGCAGAGAGCCCGATGCAGGGCTCGATCCCAGGATCCTGAGATCATGACCTGAGCCGAAGGAAGAGGCCTAACCCACTGAGCCACACAGGCACCCCTTACTTTACATTTTTAAGAGTCTGTATTGCTAGCAGACTCACTCTCTCTCTTCTAATGGTCTTGAAGAAGCAAGCTACATGTTCCAAACTGCTTATAGAGAGAGACATGTAGCAGGAAATTACAAATAACTGCTAGGAGCAAGAGGCCAAGGAGCCAGGAAAAAAGCAAAAACAAAACAAACAAACAAACAAAAAAAACAAAAAAACCTCAAAGTGTTCTGTTCTACAACTAAAGGAAATTAATTCTACCAACAACCTGAGTGAGCTTGGAAATAGATCTTTCTACAGTTGAGTCTCCAGATGAGAACACAGCCCAGCCATACCTATACTCCTGAACCACAGAAACTGTGTGTGTGTGTGTTTTGGTTTGGTTTTGGGTTTTGGGTTTTTTACCTTTTAAATAGGCTCCATGCCCAGCATGGAGCCCAATGCAGGGCTTGAAGTTATGACACTGAGATCAAGATCTGAGCTGGTATCAAGAGTCAGGCACTTAACCAACTGAGCCACCCAGGCACCCCAAGTGTGTGTTATGTTAAACTGATAAGTCTGTGGTAATTGGACAGTAATAGAAAACAAATACAGCCAAATACTCACTTTCTCAGCCTCCCATCAGTCAGAGATGACTATGTGATACAATCTGGCCTGAAACTACTTTTATCCCTGTCTTCTCCAGCTTAATTAATGACAAGCCATTTTTTTTTTCAGTTGCTTAGGCCAAGACCTCAGAATGATCCTTGATCCATTGATCATGATCCAGAATGATTCTCTTTCTCATACACATGACACCCACTCCACTGGCAAATCCTATGCAAATTAAGAGGATATTACAAAATCTGGGAGAGAGGTGATGATCACAAATACTAAAAGAACAATAGTGGTGAAGGAAGAAAGTGGATGGATTTTAGCCTCATAAAGTAGAAAAACAGGACCTACAGTCTAAAGAGAGAAGATGAGAACATTTCTGAGTTCTGGCATGGGCGGTTGAGGTAGGGAGCAGCGGAGAAGAAATTTGAAGGTGATTATGGTTGTTTTAAATGTTTGTTCTTAAGTGACTATGAGAAGCCCTAATGAAAATCTCCAGTGCATTTTTTTATTAAATTGACTTAGAGCTTAGAAATGAGGGCTACCAGTATTTAGATGTGTTACTAACATAAATTGTTCTGTAATCTTGAAGTATAAATGAGACCACATTTCTTTGCTTTTATTCTATTTCATCACTCAGGCTCCTCATGTCACATTATCAGGAAGTCTAGTGCTTCCTCCTTGGTTATCTAAAAACTCCAAGGTTCTTATATATTCTAAAAGATATGGCAGTTACCTATTGTAATATAACAAACCACCTGAATATTTGCTGCTTAAAACAACCATTTGGGGGCGCCTGGGTGGCTCAGTGGGTTAAAGCCTCTGCCTTCCGCTCAGGTCATGATCCCAGGGTCCTGGGATAGAGCCCTGCATCAGGCTCTCTGCTCAGCAGGGAGCCTGCTTCCCCCTCTCTCTCTGCCTGCCTCTCTGCCTACTTGTGATCTCTGTCTGTCAAATAAATAAACAAAAATCTTTAAAGAAAAAAAAAAAAACAGCCATTTATTTAGTTGAAAATTGTGTGGGTCATCTAGGTGGCTTTTAGGTCTCTCCAGTTTAGCTGATTAATGCCAGGTTTGCGAATGCATCTGCTGTCAGCTGAGGATAGTCTAGAATGGCCTTTCTCACATGTCTGGCAGTTGGAGGCTATTGACAATAGTAATGGGAGAAACTAAGTCACATATTTCTCATCCTTTAGCATGCTAGCCTGAAATTCTTTACATGGCAGCAATGGTAGGAGTTCCAAAAACAGAAAAAACAAACAAAGAAAAAAAAAAGAAACAAAAACAGCAAGCCCCAGTGTGAAAGCACTTTTCAGGACTTTCTTACTGTCACATTGGCAATTGTGACATTGCCAAAGCAGGTCATTGTGGGAAGGGACTAAAACTATATAGCAAGAAAGAGTAAATTCAGAGAGGGGAAGAATTTGTGACTATCTCTGAAATCTACTCCAGGAAGATCAGTCCAACTTCCATAGCCAAGTCTAGCTAGAATTAGACTAGTCTATTAGCATCATTACTTCCTGCGACAATGTTGTGGACTGAATGTTTATATCCTCCCAAGATTCATGTGTTGAAGCTCTAACCCCCCAGTTTGGCTATATTTGGAGATGGGGCTCTAAGGAAGTAATTATGGTTAAATGAAGCCAAAGGGTGGGGCCCTGATCTAGTAGATTATTATCCTCATGAGAAGAGACACCAGAGAGCACTTGCTGTCCCTCACCCCAGGCATTCATGCACCAAAGAAGGCCATGTAACCACATAGTGAGAAAACGACCATCTGCAAGCCAAGAAGAGAGCTCTCAACAGAAACTGAATCACCAGGAACTCTGACCTTGGACTTCTAGCCTCCAGAACTGTAAGAAAATAGGTTTATGTTGTTTAAACCACCCAGTCTGGGAAACCTGGATGGCTCAGTCAATTAAGTGCCTGCCTTCAGCTCATGTCATGATCCCAGGATCCTGATATCGAGACCCGCATAGGGTTCCCTATTCAGTGGGGAGCCGCTTCTCCCTTTTCCTCTGCCTGCTGCTCCCCCTGCTTAAGCTCTCTCTCTCACTCTCTGTCAAATAAATAAATAAAATCTTAAAAAATAAAAAATAGGGGCTCCTGGGTAGCTCAATTCGTTAAGCCTCTGCCTTCGGCTCAGGTCATGGTCTCAGGGTCCTGGGATCGAGCCCCTCATCAGGCTCTCTGCTTGGCAGGGAGCCTGCTTCCCCCTCTCTCTCTGCCTGCCTCTCTGCCTACTTGTGATCTATGTCAAATAAAAAAATAAAATCTTTTAAAAAATAAAAATAAATAAAGCCTGCAGTCCATGATATATTGTTATGGCAATTCAAGCAGACCAATACAGACCATAAAACAAGGTCTTCCTAATCTGAAAAACAGTTTTTGAGGGAGGGCAATTCCATTGCATCAGTGCCAAGATCGGCCAAAGATGCCTAGATCAGAGTTCCCACAACCGAAGCTCTTAGTCCTATACTATTTCAGTTCCATACATAGCACAGTCACTTGCCAGAAAAACAAACATTCCCAAGACAAATTTCCCAAAGAGCCCACATTCTAGAGACCAGCAGTTTTTCTTCTCAAACACTCAAAAGGCTCCCTTTGCCTGGGCAATGATTGCTTGCTAATCCTGGAGAATCTACACATATCCTCTTGCAGAAGACCTCTTTCAGTGATATTAACATGATCTAACCCTTCCAAGAAAGACTCCCTAGGTAATTCAAAGGGGCGCATATCATTCTTCTAAGAGTCAGCTTCAAGGATTATTTATTATAATAATAGCAAAACCAGATCTTTTTCCCCAATATTCATTTTCCCCTTTTTTGATTATTGGACGTATGGTCACCTAGAATAAAGACAAGTTTCTTCAACCTTCTTTGTGGTTCATGTAGCTCTGTGACTAAGCTCTGCTCTGACCAATGAGATGTGAGCATAAGAGTTGAATGCAACTTTTGAATTATGCTATTAAAGGTATTCCCTTTCTTCTTTTTTCTCTTCTTCCAGCCTATTGCTTAGAAAGCAGTCATAGTAGAACTCTATCTTGGACCACAGGGATGAGAAAACATCCTAGGATGGATGACAGTGCAACAGTGTGGAAAGTTCCAAGATGAGGGGTGCCTGGGTGGCTCAATCAGTTGACCATCCAACTCTTGATTTCAGCTCAGGTCATGCTATCAGGGTCATGGGATCAAGCCCGAACCTTCAGCGGCTCTGTGCTCAGTGGGGAGTCTGCTTGAGATTCTCTCCCTTCCCCTCTGCCCCTCCCCCACTCATGCTCAAGTGAGCGTGCTCTCCTCTCAAAACAAACAATAAATAAATTTTTTAAATGTTTTTAATTTTTTCATAAAAAGCAAAGAAAGTTCCAAGATGAACTCATGGAGCACAACCAGCATCCTTGCCCTCTGTACTATTATGCGATAGACAAATACGCTTCTTTTTTTTTTTAAGATTTTTTATTTATTTATTTGACAGAGAGAGATCACAAGTAGGCAGAGAGGCAGGCAGAGAGAGGAGGAAGCAGGCTTCCCGCTGAGCAGAGAACCCGACTCGGGGCTCGATCTCAGGACCCTGAGATCATGACCTGAGCCGAAGGCAGAGGCTTTAACCCACTGAGCCACCCAGGCGCCCGACAAATACGCTTCTATCTCGTTTCAGTCACTGTAAATTTGGATGTGTTACATGTAACCCAGCCCCCACTGTTATCACTTAATATGATGATTTCTAATACCTGTTGTGTTAGAGAAGCTGATGGTTCACAAACGTAATCTTGGGCAGGGCACCAGCTACAGATGGAAATTGAAGTCATATTCAATATAGTAGGATACACTTGTCAATAAAAAAGACAGGAGTCTCGGGGAAATCCAAGAATAAAAGTATAATCTGGGACGCCTGGGTGGCTCAGTTGGTTAAGCAGCTGCCTTCGGCTCAGGTCATGATCCCAGTGTCCTGGGATCGAGTCCCACATCGGGCTCCTTGCTCTGCAGGGAGCCTGCTTCTCCCTCTACCTCTGCCTGCCATTCTGTCTGCCTGTGCTCGCTCTCTCTCCCTCTCTCTCTCTGATTTAAAAAAAAAAAAAAAAGTATAATCTGACCTCAGTGAATTTGGATGTGGAAGCATCTCCAGGTTCCTCAGCAGTAGGGGTTTAGGGCATTTTATTCTGTGCTCTGTCATTACCATGACTAAGTTTCCCTCTTGAGCTCTGCTTTAATTCATGCATGTTTTTGATTTTCCTCCCAGAATTAACCTTTTTTTATCCTCTGTAACCTATCATTGCTTTATATCATCACTTCTGCCTACCAATATTCTCTCCTTAGCCAAAATTTTGTCTCGATCATGGCCTTTTCTAATTTATTGGTCTCTCTATGCAACTTTAAAAAAATCATTTCTTGCTTCTAATGCCCGATCCATTCCCTACTTCCTAATTCATTTGCTTAAGATTGAGAAACTAATTAGCCAAACTCTACCTGTCAAGTTACTTTATAGTTGCTGGATATCATAACACATTATTCAGGGATACCTTCGTGGTCCAATCAGCAATGTCTAGGAATTGGGATGTCGATGTTATGTGGTACAGAATATGACTGCCTAAAACCATCCCTAGACAGAGATATGGAAGGGATAATTTTCCATAAAGAGGAATGGTATTCTTGTCTCAAATTATGAATAAAATTCTGGAATTATGAGTAAAATGTCTTGGACAGATAAATTGGAAGATAATAAAAGTGAGGCCAAAAACCACTTTGGAGGGGCGCCTGGGTGGCTCAGTAGGTTAAAGCCTCTGCTTTCGGCTCAGGTCATGATCTCGGGGTCCTGGGATCCAGCCCCACATCAGGCTTCCTGCTCAGTGGGGAGCCTGCTTCCTCCTCTCTCTCTCTGCCTGCCTCTCTGCCTACTTGTGATCTCTCTCTGTCAAATAAATAAATAAAATCTTTAAAAAAAAAAACCACTTTGGAGTCTATATGGATAAATAAAAGTATTCAGACTCTTGTCAGATTTTATAGGTAGAGCTAAAGGGGAAGGGAGAGACAAAAAATATTAAAGATGTAGAATTGCAGGACTTAATGAATAGTCAGAAAGGGGAAATAAGCAAATGGGATGAGTCGTGGATGATTTTCAGGATTCTGGCTTAAATAACCAGGTCAATGGTGATGTTTTTCATATCCTTGAGAATACTGAAGGAAGAAAAAATTTCATAATTTCATTCACTCATTTATTCACACATCCAACAAGTATTTTTTCATCTTGCAGGGAGGGAAATATTGAACAAATACACTAACTGGATGTTAAAAAGAGGCATAATTTTGAAACATGTTGATTGTGCAGCCTCTCTGAGATCTACCAGATGAACGAATGGGTCTAAAATTCGGGGAACACTCTCAGTCAGACATATACATGACAGAATGAGAATGCTAACAAGCAAATGCTCCCAACCTTCTCTCCGCCACCCTGAGTCTTCCCCTGGCCAAGAGAGTTCTATGGATGCCAGGCTGCTTCTTTGGACTTTGGGAATGCAGAATAATGAGAATGAGAACGAAGAAGAAGAATTTAAGGGATAAAAGAAGTAAAACTTAGTTCGAGAGGCGAAGTTGAATTACTTAAAAAGAGCTATAAGAGAGGAGGAAAGGGAGGAAAGTAGACAGCTGGAGGTAAGGAAGCAAAGAGAAGAAAACTCTATGGGTGGCTGGGAGTACTTGTTTTGTGGTCTGTGGAGGAAGTGGGTAGGAGAGGAAGAGGAGCTGTAATAAGTATTGCTACAAACCCTCTTCTCTGTTCCCAAGCAATGCTGTAATGATTTGCATCATTTTGTTTTTGATTTGCATCATTTTGAAGTTACTTTTGGCTGCTGAACTATGTACTTCTCTAAATATGATTCCATGCAAATATTGTGCTATGTTACCCTCTCTCATTCATTAAGGGCTATATATAAATTTGGGAGCACATGGAAATTGAAGCCATTGCTCTGTGTATATGTATGTCATACAGGGTACGTAGCTGAAGTAGAAAGATTAAGGTCCAACATTTAAGGTAAGGATGATGGATGAACAGTTGTTTAAGAAAAGTGAGGAAGCCTACAACTTCTAAAGCATCTTAAACATTCAGATGCTCCATCGTTGCAAACAAATGGCAGCTTGAGACTAAAATAACCATGAGCATTATAATTTTGGAGCACAAAATTAATGCTATTAATGCACAGAATTAATGCAATGTGAAATAATAATATAACTAATAAAGATTAAGAAATAGAGAAATTTTTAAAACATGATTTCCTCGTCTTTCACTTTGGAGAGGGCAAAAGATATTGTTTAAAGCCAATAAATAATAGAGATAAAATTTTATTTAAAAGTTAAAGGTTTGGGGGTGCCTGGGTAGCTCAGTTGGTTAAACGTCTGCCTTCAGCTCGGGTCATGATCCCAGGGTTCTGGGATCGAGCCCCACATCGGGCTCCCTGCTCAGAGGGGAGACTTCTTCTCCCTCTCCTTCTGCCTGCCTCTCTGCCTACTTGTGTTCTGTAACTCTCTGTCAAATAAATTTAAAAATCTTTTAAAATAAATAAATAATTTTAAAATTAAATTACACATTTTGGGTTTTCTTAAGATTTTATTTAATTGTCAGAGACAAAGAGGTCTTTTAGTTTTTATATTTATTATATAACTTATTTTCTTTTAAAAAAGATTTTATTTTCGGTTTTTTAATTTTTGTTTTACTTATTTTAAAGATTTTATTTATTTATTTGACAGAGAGAGGGAACTACAAGCAGGGGGAACAGCAAACAGATGGGGAGAAGCTGTCTCCCTGCTTCTCACGTGCACATGCATTCCTCTCTCTCTCTCTAAAAAAACTAAAACTAGGGGCACCTGTTTTAGTCCTTAAGCATCTACCTTCGGCTCATGTCATAATCCCAGGGGTCCTGGGATTGAGACCTGCGTAGGACTCCTTGCTCAGCGGGGAGCCTGCTTCTCCCTCTCCCTCTGCTGCTCCCCCTGCTTGTGTTCCCTCTCTCACTGTTTCCCTGTCAAACAAATAAATAAAATCTTTAAAAATAAATAAATAAGATAAAAATTTAAAAACTGAAACTAAAATAAAATCTTTTTAAAAGAAAGGATGTTATATAATAAAGATAAAAATTAGAAGTTCATCATCTTAAAAAAAATTCTTGACTGCTCAGAGCAAAAAAGAATCTGGATATCATGGGGAGCAGAGCTACTCCAAGTGTTATCCTCGAGACTTGAACCAGTTGGCAAACTGTTTGTTATTGATCTATAAAGTGAAAAGTAAAGAAACTGAGAGCAAGCTCTCACAAAACATTTATAACAATTTGGCAGAGTAATTTTATGTCTGTGAATCTACTTGTAAGAAATTTTCTATGTCTTGGTCTTATTTCATTTTTTCTAGTTTTTTTCTTTATTCTTTTTTTTACTGAGGTATGATTGACATACTATATTACATTAGCTTCAGATGTACAAGGTAATATTTTAATATTTGTATCTATTTCAAAATGATCTCTCAGTCTCCATCCATTTCCATTCATAGTTACAAAATTTTTTTTCTTGTGGTGAGAACTTTTAAGATCTACTTGCTTAGCAACTTTCAAATATGCAGTACGGTATTAATTACTACCATGACCATGCTATACATTACATCCCCATGACTTACTTATTTTATAACTAGAAATTTATGTCTTTTGATTCACTTCACTAATTTTGCCCATCCCCTGCCTCTGGCAACTACCAGTCTATGAGCTCAGTTTTTTTGGTTTTTTTAGTTGGTTTGTTTTTAGCTTCCACATATAAGTGAGATCACAGGGTAGTTGCCTCTCTTTGTCTGACTCATTTTATTTAGCATAATGCCCTCAAAGTCCATCCATGTTGTTGCAAATAGCAGAATTTCATTCTTTTTTTTTTCTAAGATTTTATTATTTATTTGACAGAGAGCAAGAGAGTACAAGCAAGAGGAGTAGCAGAGGGAAAGGGAGAAACAGTCTACCCACTAAGCAAGGAGCCCAGTGTAGGACTCGATCCCAGGACACTGGGATCATGACCCACACTGAAGACAGATGTTTAACCAACTGAGCCACCCAGATGGCCCAGGATTTCATTCTTTTTAAAGTATGACTTGGGGGCACCTGGCTGGCTCGGTTGGTGGAGTGGGTGGTTATTGATCCCAGGGTTATGAATTCGAGCCCCACGTTGGCTATCCAGATTACTTAAAAGTAAAATCATTGGGGCACCTGGGTGGCTCGGTCATCAAGCATCTGCCTTCAGCTCGGGTCATGATCCCAGTATCCTGGGATCCAGGCCCACTTCCGGCTTCCTGCTCAGTGGGAAGCCTGCATCTCCCTCTCCCACCCCCCCGCTTGTGTTCCCTCTCTCACTGGGTTTCTCTCTGTCAAATAAATAAATAAATAAATAAAATTTAAAATAAAAAATAAAATAAAATAAAATCCTTAAGGGGCACCTGGGTAGCTCATTCGGTTGGGCATGGGACTCATGGTTTCAGCTCGAGTCATGATCTCAGAGTTGTGAGTCCCAAGTTAGGTGCCCTACTCAGTGACGAGTCTGTTTCTCCTTCTCCCTCTTTCTCTGCCCCTCCCCCTGCTTCTTCTCTTTCTCTCTAAAATAAATAAATAAAATCTTTAAAAAGTGAAATTTTAAAAACATTTATTTTATTTAATTTAAAAATGAATAAAATAAAAATTAAAAAATTATGAAGTATGAGTGAATAATATTCTACAGTACATATATACCACATCTTCTTTATCCATTCATTTATTGTCAGTGGACATTTAGGTGGTTTCCATATCTTGGCTATTGTAAATAATGCTGCAATGGATATGGAGGTGCCAGTATCTTTTCATATCAGTATTTCTATTTTCTTCAGATAAATACCTAGAAGTGAAAAAAGAAAAAAACTTAGAAGTGGGATTACTGGATTACATGGTAATTCTTTTTTTTTTTTTTTACTTTTTGAGAAAGCTCCATACTTGTATCTCAAGTTTTCTCAAGTTGTCTTTATTGAATTTTACAAAAATATCAGTCTATGCAATCAAAAAAATTATTTAAAGTCTCAGATAGCTGAGAAGCACAGATCTAAAGCAGCAGCAACATCACCTGAAAATTTTTTAGAAATGCAAATTTCTTGAGTTTCTCTTATTTTAGACATTGTGCTGCTCAGGACCTCTGAGGAAATCAAAATTAAGCTAATCTGATGGTTGAGTAGATGTTAGCCTGATAAATATCTCCAGAGCTCATACTCTTTATATTTTACTATGTTACCTCCATTTATTCCTTCATTCATTCATTTAGCAAACATTCAAAGAGTGCCTACTACATGTCAGGGCTTATTTCTGTTGAGTAAACTAAGATGAACATGGTCCTTGGCCCCACTGAATTTATACTCTAAGGGGAACTTCAATTTTTATAGGGGTTTTAATTCTATGTCTTGAATTTCTATTAAGTTCTACTTTCTATTCTTCCATTTTAATGTAGTACCACATCCTTATGACAAAATACCTTCTATATACTGCTGACTCTCAAATTTATAACTTTAGTTCAAATTTCTTGATTATCATTATTTATTATTTTCAATAATTTCATTTTCTGTCATTTACTGAAGAATATCACTCCAGAAATGCTACCCTCTCTCTCTAATATCATAATTTTCCATCTCTCTTCTGGATCATTCTATCAGTGCACTTTAACGTTCCTCTTGTCCTCACTTCTACCACCAGCTACTCCCAATATTTTTTGCTCCTCTGTGCAGCAAAATTTCTTAAAAATAATTGTCAAGGGGCGCCTGGGTGGCTCAGTGGGTTAAGCCGCTGCCTTCGGCTCAGGTCATGATCCCAGGTCCTGGGTTCGAGCCCCACATCGGGCTTTCTGCTCAGCAGGGAGCCTGCTTCCTCCTCTCTCTCTGCCTGCCTCTCTGCTTGCTTGTGATTTCTCTCTGTCAAATAAATAAATAAAATCTTTAAAAAAAATAAAAAAATAAAAATAATAATTGTCTATCTGTGCTATATCTAATCCCACTCCTCCATCTTATTTTTTAAAGTTTTTTGTTACTAAATTTGCAAACATAATACAATAATTAAGAGAATAGGGCCGCCTGGATGGCTCAGTGGGCTAAGCCTCTGCCTTTGGCTCAGGTCATGATCTTGGGATCCTGGGATCGAGCCCCACCTCAGTCTCTCTGCTCAGCAGGGAGCCTGCTTCCCCCTCTCTCTCTGCCTGCCCCTCTGCCTACTTATGATCTCTCCCTCTGTCAGATAAATAAATAAAATTTAAAAAAAAATAGTACAGTGAGGGGCGCCTGGGTGGCTCAGTGGGTTGGGGCCTCTGCCTTCGGCTCGGGTGGTGGTCCCAGGGTCCTGGGATCCGGCCCCGCATCGGGCTCTCTGCTCACAGCAGGGAGCCCGCTTCCCCCTCTCTCTCTGCCTGCCTCTCTGCCTACTTGTGGTCTCTGTCTGTCAAATAAATAAAATCTTAAAAAAAAAAAATAGTACAGTGAATCTTTAAAAAAAAAGCGGGGGGCGCCTGGATGGCTCAGTGGGTTAAGCCACTGCCTTCGGCTGAGGTCATGATCCCAGGGTCCTGGGATTGAGTCCCGCAAGGGGGGGTGGTCTCTCCTCAGCGGGGAGCCTGCTTTTCCCCCTCTCTCTCTGCCCACCTCTCTGCCTACTTGTGATCTCTATCACATAAATAAATAAAATCTTAAAAAAAATAAAAATTAAAACTAGTACAGTGAATCCCTATGCACACATCCCAAATGTTCTTCAATTATGAACATTTGTCATATTTGCCTCATCTTATCTCTTTTTTTATTTCTTTTTGTTGCTGTAGTATTTTAGAGCAAATCCCTGACAGTATGTCATTTCAATTCTAAATACTCATGCATTTTTCTAAAAAAACAGAAAAGTTTCTTACATAACACAGTATCACTATCACCTCTTACAAAATTAAAAATAGTTCCATAAAATTAACTGATAACTGGGCCACATCCAAATTGTTCAAATTGTCTTCAAAATGTCTTTATACAGTTGGTTTACCCATTCTCTTAAATGCACCCCAATTAAGCTTCCCCCTACACCACTCCACCCAAACTTCTCTGGTCAAAATCATCAATATCTACAATGCTGTTAAACCTAATAATCAATTTTCATCTTGTTTGGCATCTCTCTCAGTCAGAGACTTCCTGACTTCCTTATCCACTATATGCAGCCAATCACCAAATTCTCTTAAGTCTATATATAGAAAGACCTCAACTGGGATGCCTGGGTGGCTCAGTTGGTTAAGCCACTGCCTTCAACTGCCTTTTATATATTTGCTCCCTCCCTACTTCTTCTATTTTTACAGAAAATTGTAAAACAAACCCCAAGTACCATTACCACCCAGCTTGTATAATTATTAACATTTTGTCATTCTTGTTTTATTTATGCTCCACACTCGTTTTTATCCTCTGGAGTAGCTAAAGGAAATCTGAGACAATATATAATTTCAATATATATCTGTACAGATAAGAACTTTTATAACATAACCATATTATATTTTCACACCTAACAGAACTAATAATAATTTCTTAATATCATCTAATACCCAGTCTGTTTTCAATTTCCACCTTTTGTCACAAAAATATCTTTTTGCAGTTGTTTGGAAAATTCTTCTCAAGCACCATTCATACATTGATGTGGTTGAAATATCTCTTAAGTTTCCTTTAATATAAAACAGTTTTACCTCCCTCCTTTTTATGCCATTTATATGCTGAAGAAACCAGGTTATTTGTCATATAGAATTTTCCACATTCCACATTTAGCTGACTGGGATCCTCGTGGTGTCATTCATATATTCCTCTATCCCTAGTGTTTCTCTGTAAATTGGCAGTTATATCTGGAAGCTTGATGAAATTCAGGTTCATTTTTCTTGGAAAAAGTACTTCATAAGTGGTGCTGTGTAATTCTCCCTACATTCTATGAGGAGACACATAATAATTTGTGGTTCTACTTGCAATGACAATAAGGCTGATGAGTACATTCAAATTCAAATAGTGAACTTGATCTATCCATTATACAAGATTTTCCCAACAACTATCCTAATGGTTTTGGAGACAATGAGAATCATTGCCTAAATCTATTATTTCATGAAAGAATCTAAGTCTAATATTTCATTTAATGGAAAAGCCAACATAGTCCCTGATTCTCTTTGTTTAACAATTTTCATAATAGTGACTGCCCTGCTATCTCCAAAGGAGACCAGTGGATGTTAGAGGTTTTTCGTGGTTAGTTATGGGCACTTGGTTTCAATCCTTGTTGGTTTTACTCTTCAGTGTTTGAATGCCCCATTTTTGGCCAGTGGGACATCCTTTGGGTTGCCTCCTGTATCTTTTTATCCTTTTGACAAACCGCAGGAGTCTTTGGTAGTTTCCTTGCTTTCTGGAAAAGAGGACATCACACAATAATCTTGCATATTTCCTGCATCGAACCTGGAATCAGTCCATTCCCTCTTTCCTGTTATATTTTTTCACCTAACATTTGAAAAATGACACTTTTATCTAGCTATTTGCTTAAGCCAAAAACTTAGAAGTCATCTTTTATGCCACTGACTTCCTTATCTACTACATGCAGCCAATCACCAAATTCTCTTAGGTCTATCTATAGAGAGCCCTCAACTGGGAAGCCTGGGTGGCTCAGTTGGTTAAGCCACTGCCTTCAGATCAGCTCATGATCCTAGAGTTCTGGGATCGAGTCCCACATCAGGCTCCCAGCTCCTTGGGGAGTCTGCTTCTCCCTTCTCATGTTCTCTCTGCCTCTCTCAAGTAAATAAATAAAATCTTTAAAAAAGAAAGAAAGAAAAACCTCAACTTCTTCATTTCTTATTTCTACTGCTACCTCTCTAGTCCAGGCCATTATCATCTTTCATCTGTACAACTGTAATAGCTTTCTAATTAGATTACCCATTTCTATTTGCCCCTTCTAATCCATTCTTCAACCAGCATTGTCTTTTTGAAAGTATAATTCAAGAGGCTGTGTTTACTACAGCACATGTTTTGACAATTTCCCTTTCTAAAAATTTCATCAAATTTGATAAACAAATAAATAGATAAATAAATAATTAATTAAAATTCCAGTTTGTGACAAATTCCTAGAAGACCAAAAGCTGACAGGGTCAATTGTCCTGGTAATGTTGTAGTTATTTGGTGAGGTGATAAATTTCCTAGTGTCTATTTTATTATGCTTTAAACTTACATACATGTTACACACATTTATTTTGCATGGATCTGTGCAAGACACATTTATTGATCACTAAATATCCATATGATTCCTTACATTTCCCATCATTCTTTGCAGTTAGATGAGATCATTTGACCAGAACTGACCAGTGAGCTATGAAAGGAACTAAAATATGTAAGTTTCAAACTAAAATGTAAAAAGAGGGGCACCTGGGTGGCTCAGTGGGTTAAAGCCTCTGCCTTCAGCTCAGGTCATGATCCCAGGGTCCTGGGATCGAGCCCCACATAGGGCTCTCTGCTCTGCAGGGAGCCTGCTTCCTCCTCCTCTCTCTCTCTCTCTGCCTGCCTCTCTGCCTACTTGTGATCTCTGTCTGTCAAATAAATAAATAAAATCTTTAAAAAATAGTTAAAAATTATTAAAAAAAATAAAAATAAAAAACAAAAATAAAATGTAAAAAGAGGGAGTATAAATTTGTCATGTTCTCCCTTCCCTGTAGGTGACTGCAGAGACTCACTGGAAGCATGGAATTGTTGAGTTATCACATGGAAGACAGCTAACAGGTGATGATCTCAGGGTCTTGGAATCGAGCCCTGCATGAGGATCTGCACTCAGTGGGAAGTTTCCTTCTCCCTCTCCCTCTGCTCCTGCCCCCTCTCATACTCTCTCTCTCAAATAAATAAACAATATCTTTTTAAAAAGAAAATACAAGTTTCTTTTTTTTTTTTAAGATTTTATTTATTTATTTGACAGAGAGATCACAAGCAGGCAGAGAGGCAGGCAGAGAGAGAGGAGGAAGCAGGCTCCCTGCTGAGCAGAGAGCCCGATGCGGGGCTCAATCCCAGGCGCCCCAGAAAATACAAGTTTCTTAATAAGGAAAAAAGAAAGGCTATTAGAATCTCCAGAAAAACAAAAAGTCATAGTCCAAAGATGAAGCAATTTAAAAGATGACCTATATTGAAGAATCAATAGCGGGGCACCTGGGTGGCTCAGTGGGTTAAGCCTCTGCCTTCAGCTCAGATCATGATCTCAGGGTTCTGGGATGGAGCCCCACATTGGGCTCTCTGCTCAGCGGGGAGCCTGCTTTCTCCTCTCTCTCTGTCTGCCTCTCTGCCTACTTGCGATCTCTCTCTGTGTGTCAAATCAATAAATAAAATCTTAAAAAAAAAAAGAAATCAATAGCAAATAGAATAAGAAAGTCCATTTAGCCCTGACATTTCTATTTTTATTATTAATGTTTTATAATTTTTAGGTTAGATTTTTTTTTTAAATCCTAATGCAGGGGTGCCTGGGCAGCTCAGTTGGTTAAACACCTGCCTTTGGCTCAGGTCATGATCCCAAGGTCCTGGGATTGAGCCCTGCTTTGGGCTCCCTCCTCAGCAGGGAGTTTGCTTCTCCCTCCCCCTGCTCTTGTGTTCTCAATGGCGTGCTCTTTCTCTCTCTTTCTCTCTCTCTATCCCTCTCCCTCTCAAATATATACATAAAGTTTTTCAAAAATAAAAATAAAATAAAAATCTAATGCACTTGGGGACATCTTTGTAAACTTCATCCGTAATTAACTGTGCTAATCTCAGATTGATTTCTTGGCCTTCTACTACTTTGCTCTATCTTGCAGAGGATTGGCTCATGCAAATTATGTATCTAAAGTTTCCTAACATGGTTACTCTTGTTTAGTGGGAAAAATGTTGGAGGCTCTCTGTTACAGACAGAATCTCCAACATAGGCTATGTCTTTTCCATGATTCCAGGTCTCACCAGCCTCCCTTTCTCCCTCTCTCAGCTCCTATAAGGCAATTCTTGAGTCTACGGTTTCAGTTCCCACTGAGTTTGTCTCAAGTCATGGGATCTGTTAACAACACCTCCTCCTCTCATTCTCCAGCCCTGGGGGTGGTAGAGGTTTCCTGTTGTGCCTAATTTCTGACTTGCTTCCCCATCCCCTGTTACACTAATCTCTTTTTTAATTAGCTCCCTATAGTAAATTCCTTCTATTTAACTACTGGAATGGGCTCTGTTTCTCTGACCAGACCCTAGCAGATATAAATAATCTGTGTAGTGTATATATACCATGAGAATTAATGTTACTCAGTCATCCATCAAAGGACAAGGAAGTGAGCACTGAAACTAAAGAGTTCCCGTAGCAGTGAGTTAGATAAAAGCTTTACCACACAGTTGTTATTATTGTTGATTATAGAATTCCAGAGGGCATTTACCCTAATATGAATCATTCTCTCCCAGTATCCAATCCTAAATTCTACAACTATCTATTGAATGTCTGTTCATGCTGTATCCTGAAGGAGACACAAAAATGAATTAGACATAATACTTGCACTCAAGGATCTCAGAATCTACCATAAAAACTAAAACATGTACAAGTGATGAGAAATAGGCAATGCCTATTGGCATTGGATGGAACAACATGGACAAAGGAGTGGACTTGGGGATATGTAGGTGGTCTATAGTGAATGGTAAATATTTTAGTTTGTCTAGTAAAGTATGTGAATAGAAGTCATGAGAAATAAGATGGAAAGGCAGTAAATAGCCAAATCTTGGAAACTCTTTGAATGCCAAACTTCAGAATGTAGAAGCTTTAGGCACTGGGCCATGGGTTGGCAAACTAAAAACCTGGCTTGCTGCCAATTTTTGCTGGGCCATGTAACAGGTCAACATTTGTAATCTATTTGATGATAGAATACGCTAATTTTGAGCCCTAATTAAATGAAATGTTAGCTCCCCTCAAAAAAGAACTCCATTCTCCTTATGAGTAGAGCTGTATTACAAAAAACAAAAATAGAAACAACAACAACAACAAAAACACACAGAAAAGCTAAACAACCCAGTTAATATATTTTCAATAAAAGTTTGTGGAAATTTGGGGCTCCTGGGTTGATCAGCTGGTTAAGCGTTTGCCTTCAGCTCAGGTCATGATCCCAGGATCCTGGGATTGAGTCCTGCATTGGCTTCTGTGCTGGACAGGAGTTCTGCTTCTCCCTCTCCCACTCCCCCTGCTTGTGTTCCCTCTCTCATTGTCTCTCTCTCTGTCAAATAAATAAAATCTTAAAAATAAATAAATAAGGGCACCTGGGTGGCTCAGTGAGTTAAAGCCTCTGCCTTCGGCTCAGGTCATAATCTCAGTGTCCTGGGATCGAGCCCCACATTGGGCTCTCTGCTCAGCAGGGAACCTGCTTCCCCCTCTCTCTCTGCCTGCCTCTCTGCCAACTTGTGATCTCTGTTTGTCAAATAAATAAATAAAATATTTTTAAAAGGGGCACCTGGGTGGCTCAGTGGGTTAAGCCTCTGCCTTCGGCTCAGGTCACGATCTCAGGGTCCTGGGATCAAGCCCCGCATCGGGCTCTCTGCTCAGCACTGAGCCTGCTTCCTCCTCTCTCTGCCTGACTCTCTGACTACTTGTGATCTCTCTCTCTCTGTCAAATAAATAAAATCTTTAAAAAAAAATATTTTTTTTTTATGGGGCGCCTGGGTGGCTCAGTGGGTTAAGTCGCTGCCTTCAGCTCCGGTCATGATCCCAGGTCCTGGGTTCGAGCCCCGCATCAGGCTTTCTGCTCAGCAGGGAGCCTGCTTCCTCCTCTCTCTCTGCCTGCCTCTCTGCTTACTTGTGATTTCTCTCTGTCAAATAAATAAATAAAATCTTTAAAAAAATATTTTTTAAATAAATAAATAATAAAAAATTTTTTAGAAGTCTGTGGAAATCTGTTTTCTCTGTTGCTATATGAGCACCTGTGTAATATCCTCAATTTTTCCACTTGGCCTACAAAGCCTAGAATTTTTTTTAAATTTTGTTTATTTTTTTTAAGATTTTAGAATAGATAGGTAAGTGAAAACATCAGATCAAATGATATAAGCATTTTAAAGCCAATTGCTTTCCAGAAAGAGTATCAACCTGCCCTTTCACCTGAGATCATGACCTGAGCGAAGGCAGAGGCTTAATCCACTGAGCCACCCAGGTGTCCCCAAAGCCTAGAATTTACAGAAAAGGTTTGCTGACCTCTGTATTGGGCAATAGAATAGTCAGGCAGAGAAGTGCTTTGGGAAGGTTGGTTGCATTTGCATCACCATTTCAAGAATCAGTGGCAGGGAGACTTGAAGAGGCCTCAATACAATAATCCAGTAAAAGAAGATGAAGGCTGTTATTAGTCAAAATGTATCTGGTTTCAAGTGTTCAAAACCTAATTCAATGAGGTAAGCACAGAACACACTGCTAATTTCCTATCCAATATCCATTCTTCTGTCTTCCATGTGAAGGAATACCAATTTTATACAGGACAGCAGTGCTTATAGCAGCTAAAAATTCTTACCTTTCTAGAGTGAAAATGTGGGTAATCTGTACTTAGGAGTGACCATATGACCCAACTCTGACCATTGAGAGAATAAAAGAAAGTTTCAGAGTTAGGTTTCCAGAGGTATGTGGATAATATGCTTACTCCTTCAGTCCTCTGTTCTTTATCCTTTCCTTCTCTTCTTGATAAGGCAGCAGCAGACTCTACTTGGGAGGTACAGCCTCTATTTTTTCTCACACTAAGGAGAGTGGAACAGGAAGACAGAGAAGCCTGGTCTTTTATGACATTCTGTAATCTGAAACAGTTGCTCTTACCCTAGATGCCTGTTCCCATGCATTTTTTTATAAGAGGAAAATAAATTCCTATATGGTTAGACCATGTTAATTACCTAAAACTGAATACATCCCTAACTGATGAAGAGAATATATTGGAGGGATCCTAAAGTAACTCACAGATTGTACAAACTAAACTGGAGTTCAGTAAACTGTTCTTGGAAGAAGCTGGAATGCTATAGATCTTCCTTCTTTATCTCATTATTATTCTCTGCATATTGAATTAATACTCTTTTCTTATCTAATCTGGCTTTCTCTACTCCTCAGTCCATACAGCAGAAAACATGGCCAACAACAGCTTCTATGTCTTACATTAAATATTGACAGTAATGGAGCACCTGGGTGGCTCAGTGGGTTAAGTGTCTGCCTTCCACTCAGGTCAAGATCTTGAGCTCCTGGGATAGAGCCCTGTGTATGCTCAGCTGAGAGTCTGCTTCTCCCTCTCCCTCTGCCCCCATCTCCCCCAGCTCATGCTTCTTTCTCTCTCTCAAATAAGTAAAACTTTAAAAACAATAGTGAAAATTATTAAAAACTTAATGAATAGTAAGAACTAGTTTAATACATTATATTCTCTTATAATGTAATATTATACAACCACTAAAATGATAGCAATTAAAAAGTATATATAGAGAAAATGTTTCTAACATAACCTTAATAATATTAGCAATGCTCCAAGTACAAATTCAAATAAAAACAAGGTTTACAAAGTAAAAATGAAATTTTACCCCAGGGTAACTACTGCCAAAAGTTTAGTGTGTTTTCAAACTTTTTCAGGGCACAGGAAATTGTATATCCTGGTACTTTTACTAATTGTTGTACAATGAGCATTTTTCATGTCATAATATAGTCTTTTAACATATTTTTAATGGCAGATAATCTACATACAAAGAATGTACAATTATTTATTCAACCATTCCCTTAGCTATAAAGCTATTATTAGTGTTTGGCTCCAAGTAATTAAAACTAAGTTGTCTTAAAGGAAAAATTATAAGCTGTTAAAAGGATCCTGTGTTTTATAGAATGAAGAGGCAGGAATGCACAAAGTAACTAGAATGTGCAATGGAATGCTCTGGAGAATGTTTTATCTCTGTTTCTTTTCCCTGCTTCTCTCCACATCCCTGCCTCATTCTCCTCTCTCTACAAACTGGTGTTCTCTGCTCTTCAGTCTCTCTAGAGGATAATAGCCTCGACATAATTCCTGATTTTTCACACTCCGTCCATCCAAGATATCAGCTCAGAATTCCTAGGTGAGAAAGATAATTAACCTAGTTTGGTCAGGTGTCTACCCTGGTCCAGTCAAAAGTAGCCAATGGATCAAGGTCAATGGATCAATGAGGCTGGAGTAAGGAGGGTGATGACATGAACAGTACCCTCCATTCTCAAAGACAGGTGAATCATCATGAGCTGAGAATATAAGTCAGAAGATGTCTACCATGGTCTCCATATGTCAACTTCCCTTCTTAGAATAGATAGCTAAGTGAAAATATCAGATCAAAGGATATAAGCATTTTAAAGCCAATTGCTTTCCAGAAAGAGTATCAACCTGCCCTTTCACCTGCAGTAACTAGGAATTCCTGTTTGCTTATACCTGTTAACTTTAAGGAAACAGTGGTTAATTTGAAAGGGGAAAAGTGGTATCTTGTTGTTGTTTTAATTTGTGGGTTGTTTTTTTAATCACTAGTAAGCCTGAGTATTTTTCCAGATATTTATGGACTAGTGCTTCCTCTGTCCATGGCAGAACTTTGTGTGGTTTCTTCCCATCTGCTTGGTAAAGAAAGTGAAGATTTCCGCTACCGGACTGAAGAGTCAGGCTTCCTTACAGGGCAGATGAGTAAATGAGACCTCCGGAGCTGTTAGTTAAACATCTGCATTTCTTCTGGGCTACCCACACCTGCTCTCCAGCAACTGCTGTCTCCTGCCTGGTTCCACTCCCTGCTCCACCACCAGTTCTCCCAAGTCCTCCCCGCCTCTCTAGGAGCTATAGCTGAGTTTGGATAGAAGTCCATGCTGTCTGGGGCGCCTGGGTGGCTCAGACAGTTAAGCATCTGACTCTTGATTTTGGCTCAGTTCATGATCTCAAGGTCGTGAGATGGAGCCCGCATTGACCTCTGTGCTGGGTGTGGAGCCTGCTTAAGATTCTCTCCTTCTCCCTCTGCTTCTCCCCCCGACCCTGTCTTAGAAAAGAAAAGAAAGAAATTTAAGAAGTCCTGGGCTGTCTGGACAGCTCTGTCTTCTGGGAAGTCAGTTCAGAAGTTAAGTCCCCACTAACAGGAGCCAACACTCTAGTAGTCGGTACTGCAGCATAGAAGCTGGACACTTATATGTGGTACCAGAAACAGCTACCCAGAGATTTTTAACTGTGCTGATCTTATGGATGGAACATGCAACTATAAAGACCAAAGTTTCATTCCCCTGCACTGCATTTGTCCGTGAAGTTGGACCCATCCCATTACAGCCTCTAGTGCAAAATTCTGTCATTGCATTTGACATATTGTGTTGTCATTGTCTGTGCTAATGTCTTTTTCCTCCCTGAAGTATTAACTCCTTGAAGATAGAGACTGTAAGGGCCTATTCAGCCAGAGCAGCCCCACCCCGGTTGAACTGCCATTTTGCTGTAAAGCTTAAATTGACCTTGCCCCCCCACCCCCACCCCCCGCCCAGGGGAACCAGTCCCAGGTAACAAAGTCCAAATACAAGAGTGGGTCAGGCCAGGTGGAGGTATTCAATCAGTGGGGGCTCATACTGTCTCCTAGCTACCAAGGAGTATGGGCCCCCGCCCTTTGGGAGCCTTTTGGCACCAATCCTAACCAAGGTGTGATAGGCTAAATCGAATGTCTACTAGGGTAAATTGTAATTCAGTTGGTCGCCTAGCATCACTGAGGAGTTTCCTGTGTGTGTGTGTTAAAATCTCATTGGCCACCTGTGTGTGGCCAGGCCCAACCACATGGCCTTTGCTCTATAAAAGTTAGTCTGGAAAGCAGGGAGGGGTCATCCTCTCTGTAGGGGCGGCCCCGACCGGTCTGTTTGACGGTCGGTCTGATTCCTGATGCTTGGCGCGAAATAAAGCTTTGCTTGACCTTCGCTTTGTATCAGTCTCACTCCTTTAATCAAGGACCCATTATTGGGGTACCCAATTTTGGGGGGACCCAACAGAGACAATATCTATCTTGTTTATCTGTGTCCTTAGTTCTATGAAACTCCTCCGCTAGACTTGCTCTGCCAACATTTCCTCAGAGCTCCCCGGCTGGAGAGAATAAAAAATAGAGACCATAGGTAAAGGCCCAAGATGGATCATTTGTTATTCAAAAAACTAAAGAACTGAAAGTTTTTTTTTTTTAAGATTTTATTTATTTGTTTGACAGACCATGATCACAAGTAGGCAGAGAGGCAGGCAGAGAGAGAAGGAGAAGCAGGCTCCCTGCTGAGCAGAGAGCCCGATTCGGGGCTCTATCCCAGAAACCTGGGATCATGACCTGAGCCGAAGGCAGAGGCTTTAACCCACTGAGCCACCCAGGTGCCCCAAGAACTGAAAGATTTTTGACTGAAGACTAAACTTACAAGGCTGATAGTGAAGGGAAGCTAACATTTTCTAAATGCTAAGCGATTGTATTATTCGGTACACTTTTGCTCCCTTGGTTTCTCTCCTACAGTTCTCGGGCTTTCTGCGCCATAGGAAAGATGGTAGCCCGCAGCCCCAGACTTACAGTACCTCAGAAAAAAAGAACCTGCCACCAAAAAGGAGAGGACTTCTCTCCTACAGTGTGGAGCTTAAGCCAAGGAGGAACTCCTATTAGCTCTTCTTGGTCACATGTCCCCTGTGGACCAATCACTGAGCCAGGAAAATGGACTTCTACAATGGGCTATGGCTGAGTTATGTTTCCTATAAAAAGAGGAGCAAGTTTTGTTATCCAAACGGGTGAATGTAAAAGTTTGCTAAATAGCCAAGAGCATTAGCTACCAGAGCTAAAAATTGCTGGAGTCATTGTCTGCCTTGGGAGCCACTCCTTCAACACTCTTAAGTCCTGGTCAGTCTGCGGCGCCAGACTCTAAAGACTGCCTTCTTGTACCCTGAGGGTATGGATTAAAAAATCTTAAGGGAACTTTTCAGCTTTATGGTTGAAAGAGAAGATGCTTTTTTAGTCAAGCCTTGAATACTAGGCCTGGTCTGAAATAATCAAGAAAACTAGATAGCATCTCTGGTTAGATCTACTCCCATTAGCAAGTTTGTAGATAGGAAATTTGGCATTTGGATAGAATTCGTGTAAGTCCCCAAGCAGTTTCGGTTGTTTTGACACCAAAACACAGTCACACCCCATTTATCTGACCAACTTCATTACCAGTCCTCTTTCACTAAATGATAATGTGACCTTGAAATTCATTCTCCTCTAGCCATTTTCTCCATTTGCCTTTTAAGAGAGATTTGCTATAGAAATTCATTCATCCATTTCCTCAAAAATAATTTATTAAATATCCTCCATGGGGGTGCCTGAGTGGCTCAGTCAATTGAGTGTCTGACTCCTGATTTCGGCTCAGGTCATGATCTCATTGTCGTGAGACAGAGCCCTGCTTCTAGATACATGCTCTGTGAGAAGTCTTCTCGTCCCCCACCCGCCTTCTGTTTTTATGTGCTGGCTCTTTCTCTCTTTCTCTCTAACATAAATAAATAAAATCTTTTAAAAAGTAAATACCTGCTATGTACTAAGACTATGCTGGGCACCTTAAAAAACCTTAAGAGGAGAAAGCCTGTGGGGGATTGAATCTGCAGATGTCAACCTGACCACATGAAGCCTTCTGCTGAGTCTTTTCAGACCAGACCTGACTCTCAGGTCTGCAGAACATTGAACAAGTCAAGAGTGACTTACTAGGTGTGGTTTCCAGGTCCCCTGACCCATCTTCTTTCTGATTCAGTCACACGCACAAAATGATAGGACAATTTTTTCAATCAAACAAATAAATAAATGGGACTGTCTAAACAACTGGGGACTTGGAAAAGATACAGTTGCATTTTTTCTCTGGGAGTGGAATGTAACTGACTTCGCACATGTGCACCTATATGCTCAATTTGCGCTTTGGTCCAAGGGTGGGTGGTTCTAACCCCACCACCTATATCCATGCAGTTGGCAATGTTCTTTCTCTGTAACTTAGCAGCAACAGTAATAGCAAGGTGAGCCCAATAGCAAGGTCAACTGTTCAAGGGTATCTCTGAGAACTATGGCTTCTTAGTAATGCCAAAGAAATAGTCCCCCTGGGTTTCCTCATCTCTGCTCTGTTCTGTTGTCAGAGAAAGTTATAAACACCATTTCCTTAGGCTAACGTAAGCCAACACTCAGCCACAATTTTTCTGAAAACAACCGGATGAGAGTTAAGAGGTCTCAGGTGCTTGTAAATGGAGCTTATAGCACTTGTATCTACCCAGAACTTGGTGTGGACTCTCAAACATGCCCTTGCTCTGTATGAGACAGGAGTACAAATGGCACTGTTTGATCAACCATACAGCAGTGTCTTCTAGCATGAAACTTCAACCTGTCAAAGCCTTATAAGGATAGAAAAGATTATTCTGTGATCTTCTTATGACATAAGACAAAATCTTCCCCCAAAGCATTAGGACAAATGAAAAACAGAATGGATGGGAATGCAGAGCCAATTACAGCGTTGCTTAGAAAATCCAGACATTTGGTGAGTGACAGTGAGGGGAAACTGAGACAAAACTGCAGGCAAAGCAAAGGGAGCAGCCAAAGCTGCCTCTTAGATACCCAGTGGCCATTGTACACAGAGCAGGCAGAGGCTGGATCAAGAAAAGAAAAGCTGATTGAGGTCTCATCTTTTGTAAGGAAGTCTCTGTTGCTTGTAAATGAATTGGGATTATGTGCTGTATTCAGTCAATAGATATTTTGATAGCGACAAGTCTGGAAAATCATAATCACTCCAGTGTCCAGGCGGTGAAAAGTCTGCAGCCCAGCCCCCAGGCAGGTCAAAAGAGGGCAGATTATGCCCAGTACACTGCATGGAGGTAGCTCAGAGTTAGAATGGAAATGAATGTCTCTGGGTGAAGAAAACAGACTATTACTTGTGAGACAGATGGTCTAATATCTTGCGACTCTCTGCATTTACTTCCTGTGTCACATTCAAGGCTTTGGCAAAGCCTTTTTGAAAGTGGCAGCCTCATGTCACCATGTTGCTGGGATTAAGGACAGCATTGTGATCTACATTTCCACACTCAAAGCTCCCACCCAGGAGCACTTCAAAATAGCCTCTTAGATCTACACCAAGACCAGGTGTGCCAAGTCTCAGCACAGATACAACCAGAAGGAAACCACTTTCCTTCTCTGACCCTCAGTTCCATCTACTTACCGGTATAGTGCAATGTCCTAGTTTAACCCAAACTGCACTCAGAGTCTGGACTGTGATGGAGCTAGTGGGCTAGTGTGTGCTCTGTGTATGAGTTAACACAGGAAAGTTTCCCCGGGAGAAATGAGAGCTGGAAGGAGGAAACACCAAGGATGCATACACCAGAAGGACTGATGTCTCCTTGGAGAGTGGTGTCTTAATCTGAATTCCCCTTGAAACAGACTCTGAAACAAGGATTCAACAACAAGCAGTTTATTAGGAAACACAAGCAGGAAAGTGAGGAGTGAGAAAGGGAAGGAAAGGTCAATAAAGAACAAACTGTCAAATGAATTACCACAGTAGTTACTAGAACTTAATTAATTGGAGAAACTGTAGGAAATTGTGTAGACTATAAGCCTCAAAGTTACTGCATGTCAAGGGTGAGGAACTGGGGTAAATATACACCAACTCCCATGGGTCATTGGTTGAGGACTGCTGGGGAGGTGGGGGGAGCTCATTCCCTTCCCTACCACTCCTGTCAGTGTACTTGCAGCCTGCCTGATACAAAGGTTGAGTGACCTTCAGGCAAAAAAACGTATCTACAGGAGCATCTGGGTGACTCAGTCGGTTAAGCCGCTGCCTTTGGCTCAGCTCATAATCCCAGGGGTTTTGGGATTGAGCCCCTGTATCAAGCCTCCCTCCCTTGCACTGGGCTCCCTGCTCAGGAGGGAGACTGCTCCTCTCTCTCCTTCTGCCCTCCCCTTGCTTGTGCTCACTCTTTCTCTCAGATTTAAAAAAAAAAAAAAAAGACAGAAGGCACATCTTTCAGAATGCCAAGTCCTGGGGCACCTAGCTGGCTCATTTGATGGAGGTGCAACTCTTAATCTCACAGTTGTGAGTTGGGGCCCCACATTGGGTGTGCAGATTACTTAAAAAAAAAAAAAAAAGCCAAGTTGTTCTTTGTGTAAGGTTCTTACGTGTCTGTCTCAGACTTTGAGGAATAAAAGGGAATCAGAGCTGATCACTTTCCCTACCCCATCTAGACCTTCCAACTTAAGGTATTTGTGTCAGTGTGTATTTATGTATGTATGTGTGGGATCGCATCATTGTGTATGTTTCTGTCTGTCCATGATGTGTGTATACTATGTGTATGTGTTCATGTGTGCATGTCTGTGGACAAGAGTGTCAAGTCTATGGGGGTGGAGGAGTGGGGCTGTCTTGTTCTCCTTCGCTACTTTCATCAAGCCCAGAGGTCTCTTCTTTAAAGCTACCCTGTGATTTGGGATCTGAGAAATTACGGGGACAAATTATCCAGCCAGCCCTTCCTCTTGGAGCCAGCTGCATAGAGACTGATGATGATTGATTGTCCAGCCAGGCAGAGCCAAGACCAGAGCCTAAAAAGCATATTTATGAACAAGAGCAGGGGAAGCAGGGACAGGAAACAGAGAAAGTGGAGGGAGGTGAAACAGATGTGGACAGCTCAAAAACTGAAGCCAAAAACAAACACACAAACAAAGGAGAAACAGGCCCATAAATACAGAGAACAAACTGGTGGCTGTCAGATGGAAGGGAGTTGGAAGTTGAGCAAAATGGATGGAGGGGAATGGGAACTATGGGCTTCCAGTTATAGAATGAATAAGTCACAGAGATGAAAAGCATAGCAAAGGAAATATAGTCAGTGATATTGCAATAGTGTTATATGGTGACAGCTGGTAGCTACCCTTGTGGTGAGCAGAGTATAATGTATAGGGTGGTCAAATCACTATGCTGTACACCTGAAATTAATATCACATTTGTGTCAACTATACACATTTTTTTACATATTAAAAAAAACTGAAGCCAAGAACTGAATTGAGAAGCCCTTTTCTATAATATACAGGATCCAGATAATGATTTTCCAACCCTTTATCTTAGGAGGCTGAGATTAGCCAGGCAGAACTTCCCGGATGGTCCTGTTCGATGCCAGCCCAAGGTGAACGGGGCCAAGTTACAAAATAAACTCCTTGGTTGAAGGCAAAAACTCAGCATGGCTTCCCTGGGACCCAGTATAGCAGCCAGAGTATGACCAGATGCACACTGCACATACAGGAAATCCACTAGCCACTTTGGCCATACAGGAAGCAATAGTCCTTGCGATAACAATGGCATATGCTTGCATAGGGACAAACAGTTTATGAGGCCCTTTAACTGTATGATCTCATTTGGGCCTCATTTAGGCCCTTGGGGGCAGTGTCATATCCATTGCACAGTTAAAGTCATGTAAGCTTAGAAGTTAAGTGATATTCCTGTGGTTGTATAACTGGTTAGCTAGGACTAGAATCCCAGGTTTGTCTGTCTCCAAAACCAGAAAATTCTGTCTCTTCTAGTTCCTTTCCTAAACTGGTGTCCTTAATGCTCCCTTCCTAAAGGCGTACAAGAGCTCCTGGGGGAGTGTCTGGTTGGCTCAGTCAGTTAAGCATCTGCCTTTGGTTAAAATCATGATCTCAGGGTCCTGGAATCAAGTCCCCGCATCAGGCTCCCTGCTCAGCAAGAGTCTGCTTCTCCTTCTCCCTCTGCCTGCCACTCCCACTGCTTGTGCCAAAACCCAAAAAAAGGGTTCCTGGAAAAATAAGGATCCACTTCATTGGACCCTATAAAGCCCAAGAACTTAATTTTCCTCAAATAGATAGGGTCCTCAGCTCAGCCACATAATGCTCTTCCTGACAATTCATCCAGGGCTCCTTGTATGAGCTGGGATAGAGGGAACCCAGGAGCAGAATATCTCAGGAGGTGTCCAGATGTATTAGAAACCTTGCCCAATATAGGCACCTGGGCCTGTTCAGCTCAGACAGAGAGAAGGAAGGCAGAAACCCCTCTAGGATTCTTCCATCAGAATCAGGGTGCAGGGGCTCCTGGGTGGCTCAGTTGGTTAAGTGTCTGTCTTCAGCTCAGGTCATGACCCCGGGGCCCTGGGATCAAGCCCCAAGCATAACGCTCCCTCCTAAATGGGGAGCCTGCTTCTTCTTCTCCCCTCTGCTCGTGCTCTCCCTCACTATTACTCTCTCCCTCTCACAAATAAATAAATAAGATCTTTTAAAAAAAAATCAGGGTGCAAGTACCTCTTGGGCTATGTTGAAGTGAGGGAGAAGAATTGAGAAGCGAGGAGGATGGAGGAGGAGTTGATCCTGGACTTGACTGATGAAATATACTTATGACAGATTTGCCTATTCTGGAGATTTCATGTAATACGTGGTCTTTTGTGACTGGTTTCTCTCACGGAGCATAATTTTTTCAAGGGTCATCCATGTTGTGGCACATATCAGTACTTCATTCTTTTTTATAGTCAAGTAATATTCTATCGAATAGAGATACCACATTTTGTTTATTCGTGCATTAGTTGGTGGACATTTGTGTTGTTTTCTCTCTGTGGCTATTATGAATAATGTCACTGTGAACCATCATATACAAGTTTTGTGCAGACATATATTTTCATTTCTTCTGGAGCAAAATTGTTTGATTATATGGTAACTGTTTTTAACATTTTTTAAAAATTTACCCTTTACTTTTTAAAAGTAAACTCTAGGCCCAACATGGGGTTTGAACTCAGGACCTAAGATCCAAAGAGTCATGTGCTCTACCAACTGAGCCAGCCAGGCACCCCCAGACACCCCTGTTTTTAATGTTTTGATGAACTGCAGAACAGTGGCTGTTCTAATTGAAGGTTCTAATGAAGGTTCTAATTTTTCTACATCTCCACCAACACTTGCTATTGTCTATCTTCTTGTTTCAGTCACCCTATGGATGTGAAATGATATCTCATTATGGGTTTTTTGTTTTTGTTTTTTAAAGTTTATTTATTTCAGTAATATCTGCACCCAATGCGGGGCTTGAACTCCCAACCCTGAGATCAAGAGTCTCATGTTCTACCAACTGAGCCAGCCAGGCGTCCCACCATTGTGCTTTTGATTTGCATTTCCTTAATAACTTTTCATGTGCTATTGACCATTTGTATACCTTTTATGAGGAAGTGTCTATTCATAAATATGCTTTGCCCATTTTTTTAATCCTTGCTCATTTTTAAATTGGATTATTTGTCTATTATTGAGTTGTAAGGGTTTTTTTATACATTCCTGATACAGTCAGAAGGTATATCCTAAGGATACAAAAATTTTGAAGAAATCTTCAATGTTATTCAATAATCTTCTTATTGTTGTTGTTGTTGTTGTTTAGAGAGGGAAGCATGGAAGGAGAAAGGGAAGGGGAGAGAGAGAATCCCAAGCTGTCTCTCTGCTGGGTGCAGACCCCAGTGAGGGGAAGCTCTATCTCACAACCCTGAGATCATGATCTGAGCCAAAATCCAGAGCTGGACACTCAAATGACTGAGCCATCCAGGACACTCAACTGACTGAGCCACCCAGGTGCCCCAATAATGTTACTATTAATAGTAGTAATATTGGTAATGTATTTTGAATTTAATGATGTGTATTATGTGGCCAAACTATGGAAAGAGCCCAGATGTCCATCAACAGATGAATCAGTAAAGAAGATGTGGTATATATACACAAAGGAATACTACTCAGCCATCAACAAAATGAAATCTTGCCATTTGCAATGATGTGGATGGATCTAGAGGGTATTATGCTGAGCAAAATAAGTCAATCAGGGAAAAACAATTATCATATGATCTCATTCTATGTGGAATTCAGGAAACAAAACAGAGGATCATAGGGAAAGAGAGGGAAAAATAAAACAAGATGAAATCAGAGAGGGAGATAAACCATAAGATAGACTCTAATCATAGGAAGAAAACAGGGTTGCTGGAGGGGAAGTGGTCAGGGGATGAGGTAAGTGGGTGATAGACTTTAAGGAGGGCACAGGATGTAATGAGCACTGGATATTATATAAGACTGATGAATCGCTGAACTCTACATCGGAAACTAAAAATACATTATATGTTAATTAATTGAATTTAAATAAAAAACAAGTGTAAAAAATGATGTAGTTGTAGGATAAAACAAATGAGTAAATTTTAGCAGTATTAAAACCCAGGATTTTCAGTAAACGAGAAGGGAGATACAATATAAAATTTAAAAATAAAGAAAAAAATCCTATAATGTTCATCTTGAGTTGGAAATTAGTATGGATTCAGCTTTGTCTTCTGAAAGCACCTAGAGGCTATAATTTGTAATAGATTAAATGGATGATCTATACTATATTCCCTTCTGCCTGCTCTGAGTTCAGCTGAAGCTACAGTAAATAGTTCCAGTCATGCTTATGAATTCAAACCTCTGGAAGAAGTGCTGGGATTTAATAATCTCGACAGTCCTTCAAACAGTGAGGGATGGAAGTTAGTGGATAAATATCCCAGCATTTCTGTCCCTGTGTTGGATAGTTCTGGGGCATATTTTAGGCTGTTCCTCAAAGGATTCCCAGCAGGATTGAGCCCGATTTGCTCACAATAGTAATGTTTTCATTAATACACCCTATATGGTTTTTGTTTTTTTTTTTTCCCTTTCCTGCTTCATTTCCCCACTTCCTGATTTATACTTACTGGGATCACCTTCCAAAGAAAACACTTGCATTCAAATCCTTGTCTCAGGGTTTGCTTTCAGGGGAATCCAAATGAGGACAAACTCCAATGTAATCAGTATACCTAGCACTGGCATTGTGATCTCTAATTATTATCTTTTATTAAATGAGCCAAAATTTCTATCTTTTTAAAAGATTTTACTTATTTATTTGAGAGAGAGAGAGAGAGCGAGAGCACACGAGCAGGGAGGAGGGGTAGAGGGGGAAGTAGACTTCCCACCAAGCTGGGAACACAATATAGGACTGGATCCCAGGACTCTGGGTTCATGACCTGAGCTGAAGGCAGATGCTTAACTGATTGAGCTTCCCAGACGCCCTGAGCCACAATTTCGTAAAGAAATAGCTTATGAGAGGTATGGGGCAGGGAAAGTATAAGGTAAACCTGGGTTATCTTGTTGTGCCAGAAAACAAGGAATCTCTCAAAGTCTAAGGGAAACATATCATAAGCACAAGGAAGCAGGATGAAGGAATTCTCATTGGCCAAATTTGGGATAACTTTAGAATCAAAAAGAATAATGGCTGTGATTTTAAAATACTGAATACATAATAATTAGCAAGTCCACAGTACTGCTTAGAGACAGAAAAAGAGACGGAATTAACTGAAAATAAACTTTATTATTTTATTTTTTTATAGAGAGAGAGCATAGCAAGAGAGGTAACACAAGCAGGGGTAGTGGGAGAGGGAGAACAGACTTCCTGCAGAGCAGGGAGCCAGATGCAGGGCTCGATCTGAAGATCCTGGGATCATGACCTGAGCCAAAGACAGACGTTTAACAACTGAGCCAACGGCTCCAATCCACACTATTCTGAAAATTGGCAACTATAAGAGATTAAGCACTCACCTTACCTTTTTTTTTTTCCCTCACCTTACCTTTTAAGCAGGTAAGGAAAGTTTCTCTTTATGGGAAATCAGCTATTAAATGCAAAAGGAATAATTGAATTAAGAAATTGCCATTTCTCTACTCCCTGTAAAATACTTGTTTAAGGCGAGAAAACCCGGGGGATGCTGAAATCACGAGTTAAAGCCTTTGGGGGACAAGATATTTGTACCATGCCAAACCATTACCAACAGATTATTTTGCTGCTAATTGCAAAAAGAAAAATGTATCCTTACAACTTAGAGATCGGGGGTCATTAACCAAGTGATCAAATCTAGCATCACTATTAATTAAACAACCTAACATTATGGGCATCATATTGTTATACAGTATAAAGGACCCAGTAAAACCTACTAAATATTCTAGCCTCAATATTTAATTGAGTTTAAGCAAACTTTTAGTCCTAACTTCCAGTTACAGAAAAATAAGGGACATATCAAGGTAAATTACACTAGTAGGAAACAACTTTGTCTCCTCAACTCAGTAAGAATGCTGCACTGTGTGTTCTCTTTCCTTGAACTGTCGCAGGAAATTCTCTTCATGCAAAAAGCTGGGGTAAGGGCGCCTGGGTGGCTCAGTTGGTTAAGCGACTGCCTTCGGCTCAGGTCATGATCCTGGAGTCCTGGGATCGAGTCCCGCATCGGACTCCCTGCTTGGCAGGGAGTCTGCTTCTCCCTCTGACCCTCCCCCTTCTCATACTCTCTCTCTCAAATAAATAAATAAAATCTTAAAAAAAAAAAAAAAGCTGGGGTAATTATAGGGCTCACTTCATCTGATTCCCTTCTCTCAAGAATCACTCTGTTGTTCTACCTGTTTTTCAATATCTGAAAAATATTCTTCTAAATATTTTGTCCAAATTATTACCTGTTTTATGCTAGAGTGAAAATATGGTTGGAAGTGAAAGTTTAGGAGGAGATACTTTGAGAGTACGTAAATATTCTCTGACATCTTTTTACTCAATAGTTTCGGCATCCATTAACTATTTTTATTTATATCATTTATTGTTGTGATTGTTGAAAATAGTGACTACCTATCATTCTTCTACATTTATTAGTTGATCTGTTACCAGAAACAAAAGCTTTCTCTTTTACCTCCTTCACTCTTTATTTAGTTACTTAGTTCAAGCGGTAGAGACTCTGAAGTGGTTCCTATGATCCCTGGTGTTCACTGCCTTATGTGGTACCTTCCTTTTGAATGTGAATGGGACCAGTAACTTGTTTCTAACCAATAGAATATGGCAAAGGTGACTGTATTTGTACGTGATTATCTGTTTGTGATTATATTGCATAAGATTGTAACTGTTTCACTGGGAGATTATCTCTAATTGCTAGATTGGAAGGAATAAGCTGTCATGTTGTGAGCTGCCATGTTGTGAGCCCACGACCCTGAGCTCATGACCTGAGCCAAAATCAAGAGTCAGTCTCTCAACCAACTAAGCCACCCGGCATAGTATTATTTTTAAAAGCTCTTCAGGTTATTCTAATGGGCAACCAGGGCTGAGAACTATTGCCTTCGAAACAGGCAATTGTCTGAAAAGTACTTTGTGGAAAAAGACCTATTTGAAAAAAAATCCTGTGAGAGGTGTGATTCTCTGGCTAAACCCAACTCCTGGAAGCCCTGAAACTGACCCGTAGAGGAAATATAATCCAGATCATAAGAAGTCTAGCCAGATTTGTCTCACTTTTCTTAACCAAAATAAAATCATGGGCATTAAATAGACGTCAAAACCAACATATGTTTTAGATGCAGAGTGGTCCCCAACCAAGATTCAAGATTAGATTTTGAGGGAAGTAAGGACAGGGTGGAGTGTGAACTTTGAGGTCAGTTCTCTTCCCATGTATAAAGAAGCTACTTTACTTGTTCTTTGATATTCTGTTGATTTGCTTACCAAATTAATATATATAATGTCTGTGGAATTATTGAGCACTTCTGGGCTGTGCACCAAAAAGAATCATATACTTTCCTTCCATGACCCTCTCCTAAAAAAACCACTATATTTTCTGTCTTCTCTGCATTCCAGAGTTATGTATTTCTTTGGTTAATATGAGAAATTCTGTTTGTCTCTGCCTCTGGTAATTCTACAGCACATGTTCTGCTCAAACCTTAAAGCAGGTTCTCTTATCAACCATTTTTTTTCCCTACTCCTCATTTCCAACCACACTATTATTTCTCAGGAGAAATGGAAAAAATAAAAAGAGAGAAAAGAAAAATACAAATAGTATTGAACTTCTGATTAATAAATTTCCTCTACTTCATTGTGAAGTAGTTTACTAAGTTGGAAAGTCTCCATTCTCTAGTCTTTAACATAACTTTCTAAGGAAAACAATGGTATTAGCCAAACTGTGTACTAACAACTCAGAATTCTTTTTTTTTTTTAAAAGATTTTATTTATTTATTTGCCAGAGAGAGAGAGAGAGAGAGAACACAGGCAGGCAGAGTGGCAGCAGAGGCAGAGGGAGAAGCAGGCTTCCCGCCGAGCAAGGAGCCCAATGTGGGACTCCATCCCAGGACGCTGGGATCATGACCTGAGCCGAAGACAGCCGCTTAACCAACTGAACCACCCAGGCGTCCCCAACTCAGAATCTTAAAATAATGTATACTCTAGGGCACCTGCATGGCTCAGATGGTTAAGTGTGTGCCTTCGGTTTAGGTCATAATCCCAGGGTCCTGGGATCAAGCCCCACATGGGGCTCCCTGCTCCACGGGAAGCCTGCATCTCCCTCTCCCATACCCCCTGTTTGTGTTCCCTCTCTCGCTGTGTCTCTCTCTGTCATATAAATAAATAAAATCTTAAAAAAAAAAAAAGTATACTCTAACCCAGTAGCAATTAGCTCCCTCTGGTGTCCAAATTTTAGTCTCTAAATACCATTTCCCATTAAAAAGGACCTAGAGATAGATCTTTGGATAAATGGCCGATTTCAGGCCTGGGGCAAGAAACTTTAAGATGAGCCTAAAATATCTTGTGCCTGAAAGCAAAGAACTTATCAAAGACTACTGGTGGTATGTCAAAATCATACGGGAGCCAACAAGAAAGGGATTCCTACTTACCAAAAATGGGAAAACCTGAATATCAATGAAAATAATGATTGCAAGGAATTGAACCAAATCAAATAAATAAAGATCTATTATTTCATAATGACACTAAAATTTATTCTTTGGTCACCTTTGGTAGTTTCTAGGTCCCTGAATCATTACTCTGAAAAATTGATAATAGTAAGCATCCAACTCTATCCTGTCTTTACTATACAGACTATACTTTGAGTATGATGTGGGAAATTTCTTTATAGAAGTATCATTGCTAGTAAATGAATGATAAAGAAGTGACGGAATTTAAAAGCCAATGTTTTGCCACCTCTAATGAAATAATGGATTTGGCAATTATCTAGGCAACATCACACATATAAGATTATCTAATCACTACCACAACTCTAAGAGAAAGGCTCTCTATTCCTATTTACCAATAAAGTTAAATAACTTGCCCAAAGGCAAATTGCCCTGAACCTAGGCACACTGACTCTGGTTTTTACTCTTAAATATTTCATGATATTTCTTCTTGAACATAATTGGAAACTACTGAAGGAATATAAGCAAGGGTGTGATATAAATCCCACATGTAGGAAGGTATAATCTCACGTGTGATATAATCCCATGTCTGATTTGCAGGTAGAGATGAATTGGAGCAGGAATAAACTTGAAGCAGAAAGAGTGAAATGTTATTTATTCATTCGTTCATTTAATGAATATTTTTAAAAATTTTTATTTGTTTATGAAAGAGAGAGAGAGAGCACGAGCAGGGCTTAGGGTCAGAGTCAGAAGGAGACTTCCAACCGAACAGGGAGCCTGATGCAGCACTCAATCCCAGACCCCGGGATCATGACCTGAGCAGAAGGCAGATGCTTAACTGACTGAGCCTCCCAGGCGCCCCTCACTTAATAAATATTGAACAAATCCCATGTGCCAACCACTGTCCTAGATACTGAAAATAAAGGAATACAAAATAGAGAAAAATAGGGGCACCCAATCTTACAAATCCCTTGCTCAGTTGCTCCCTAGTCTGTCCATCCTGGTCTCAAGGTTAGCCAGAGACACAATGTTTACAACCAATATACAAGGAAAAGGTGAGAAATCAGAGCATGAGAGAAGAGTGCCTAGGCTAGATTTTAAAAAGTGGCCGTAGAGTCCCTCCATTTTCTGCTCAACAATCAGTTCTCTGTAACACACGTAGTTCTTTAAGAACTCAAATAACTGGGGGCGCCTGGGTGGCTCAGTCGGTTGGGTGGCTGCCTTCGGCTCTGGTCATGATCCCAGTGTCCTGGGATTGAGCCCCGCATTGGGCTCTCTGCTCAGTGAAGAGTCTGCTTCTCCCTCTCCCTCTGCCTGCTGCTCTGCTTAATTGTGATCTCTCTATCTCTCTGTCAAATATATAAATAAAATCTTTACAAAAAAAAAAAAAGAATTCAAATAACTGAACTCAGACAGTTTAACTGGGTGGGTTGTTTTTGTTTTTGTTTTGTTTTAAATCCAGGTAGTTAATCTTAGTTTCAGGTGTACAATATAGTGATTCAACAGTTCCATACATCACTGTGTGGCTTTTCACAACAAGTGCACTCCTTAATCCCCATCCCCTATTCAATCCTTCCTCTTGTCTGCCTCCCCTCTGGTAAACT
Source organism: Lutra lutra (assembly GCF_902655055.1). Lineage (NCBI taxonomy): Eukaryota > Metazoa > Chordata > Mammalia > Carnivora > Mustelidae > Lutra > Lutra lutra. The sequence goes on from NC_062281.1 coordinate 161,694,631, forward strand.
TCTGTTTGTTCTCTATAGTTAAGAGTCTGTTTTCTGGTTTGTCCCTTTTTTTTCCTTTGCTCATTTGTTTCATTTCTTAAATTCCATATATAAGTGCAATCATATGCTATTTGTCTTTCTCTGACTTATTTCACTTAGCATTATACACTCTAGATCCTTCCATGGTGTTGCAAATGGCAAGATTTCATTTTTTTTAAGATTTTATTTATTTGACAGACAGAGATGACAAGTGGTCAGAGAGGCAGGCAGAGAGAGAAAGAGGAGGAAGCAGGCTCCCTGCTGAGCAGAGAGCCCGATGCGGGGCTCGATCTCAGGACCCTAGGATCATGACCTGAGCCGAAAGCAGAGGCTTTAACCCCCTAAGCCACCCAGGTGCCCCAAGATTTCATTTTTTATAGCTAAATAATTTCTTTTATATACATACCACATCTTCTTTAACCATTCATCTATGGATAGACACTTGGGTTGCTTCCATAATTTGGCTATTGTAAATAATGCTGCAATAAACATAGGGGTGCATATATATCTTTTCATATTAATGTTTTTAATTCTTTGGTAATTCTTCAGGTTTTTATAAGCAGAAATGTGTGAAAGCCATTTGTCTTTTGTCATTCAGAAATCAAAACAAATAACAACAAATTATACAGTATAGCTATTTCACCCAGAAAAAAAGTCAAAGCCCTTCCTGAATACAAGACACTAGGTGATATTGCTATTAGCTACCTGTCTACTTTCATATCCTAAGACTCTTCTTCCCCTTGCTAATATTTCTCCAGTAACAATGGATTCCTTGTTATTTCTTAAATATCCTAAAGCATACTCTCACTATAGGACCTTTGCATTTACTTTTCTTTTCTTTATTTTTATTTATTTATTTTTATTAAGTAAACTCTATTCCCAACGTGGGACTTGAACTCATGACCCTGAGATCAAGAGTTGCATGCTCTACTGATTGAGCCAGCCAGGTGCCCCTGAATTTATTTTTCTTTTCTTTTCTTTCTTTCTTTTTTTAGAGAGAGAGACCACACATGAGCAGAGGCGGAAAGGGGCAAGTGAGGAGGGAGAGAATCTTAAGCAGGTTCTATGCCCAGTGTGGAGCCCAGTGAGGGGTTTGATCTCACAACCCTGAGACCATGACCTGGGTTGAAATCAAGAGTCAGATGCTTAACCGACTAAGCCACACAGGCACCCCTGCATTTACTTTTCTGTCCAGAATTCTCCTTTACATGGCTCTCTCTCTCCATTCAGTCCTCTGATCAAGTGTCATCTTCTTAGAAAGGCTTTCTTTGACGACGTTGTCTAGAATAGTACCCCTTCCCTAATATGTCACTTTATCTCTTTATCCTTCTTTATCCTCTTCATAACTCTTATCATCTCCTGATATATATTTATTCACTTATTTGTTGATTTCTGCCTTCTTGTTTAGAATGTAATCCCACAAGAATAGGAACCCTCTCCTTTTTTTTTTTTAAAGATTTTATTTATATATTTGACACAGAGAGAGAGACAGTGAGAGAGGGAACACAAACAGGGGGAGCGGGAGAGGGAGAAGCAGGCTTCCCAAGGAGCAGGGAGCCTGATGCAGGGCTTGATCCTAGGACCCTAGGATCATGACCTGAGCCGAAGGCAGATGCTTAACGACTGAGCCACCCAGGTGCCCTTAGAACATTTTTTGTTCACTACTGTATCACCGCAACTGAAAGTGTTTGCTACATTGTTGGCCCTCATTAAGCACTGGTTGAATAAATGGATAAATGAAGCTCACTCTCATGTCTGCTTTCCCTTTTTCCTTTTGTCCCTCTCTGTAAAAACAGGAAAAAAAAGTTAGCAAGAATCTCAGCAAGCAGTAGACCTCCGCCACAGACTTTTCTGGGACGTACTCTACTGAACAACTTTCCTGGGGCTTTTAAGAATGACTCTTTCAGTTCATTCAACCACTGTCATAAAATCCTCAGGGTCCTTGACCCATTTTCTTTTCATTCTATCTGTGCGGCAAAACCTTAATCCTGGATGAATCCAAATGGTTGCTTTTCTATATCCAGGCAGGCAGCAAAGCACTAATGAAGGAAAATCATTCAACTGGGTAAATCCATGGCACTATAAATTCATGGTTACTTATTTCAAGCAGTGAAAATGAGATAAATAAGAAAAATAATAGCTAAATGTTTATTCCTTAAAATGATATAAATACTTTATATGCATGAATGCGTTTAATACTTATAAACCACCATAAAGTAAATATTCATTGCATTTTATTGTTGAAGAAACGGAAATGTAAATAACTAGCCAAAAGTAACACAGCTAGTAAAGGACAGAGTCTTTTTTTTTTTTTTAAGATTTTATTAATTTATTTGACAGAGAGAGAGAGATCACAAGAAGGCAGAAAGACAGGCAGAGAGAGAGGGGAAGCAAGCTCCCTGCTGAGCAGAGAGCCCGATGCGGTACTCAATCCTAGAATCCTGAGATCGTGACCCGAGCCAAAGGCAGAAGCCCAACCCACTGAGCCACCCAGGCACCCAAGGACAGAGTCTTAATTTTCAACTCAGGCATTGTGATTCTAGCACTTAAGCTTTTAACCCTTACTGCCAGAAAATTTTATTATGTTTCCCTAAACAACTCTGTCTCTACCACCAAGTATAACCAACAGGGCTACTTGGTTGCCTAGCTTCCAGAGGGGTACTATTCATGTTTATGTTATAAGCAATACTGAGAGGAAAATTTATAACCTTAAACTTAGATTCTAAAAGAAAAAAGACTGAAAATCAGGAACTAAGCAACTCAAAAACTTAAGCTAAAAATAAGAAAACAGTAATTTCAATGAAAACTAAAATAAGTAAATAACATAAAAGCAGAAATTAATGAAGTAGGAAACATAGATATAATTGAGAGGATCAGCAAAGCCAAAATTAGTTATTTGAAAAGAATAAGATTGAGAAATCTATAGTGAGACTGATGAAGAAAAAAGGGAAAATGCCATTAATAAATATTAGGAATTAAAAAGGAGGGGTACCCGGGTGGCTTAATGGTTAAGCATCTAACTTGCTCTCCAGCTCCAGTGTTGATCTCACAGTTGTGAGTTCAAGCCCCATGTTGGACTCCATGCCAGGCATGGAGCCTACTTAAAAAAAAAAAAAAGGAATTAAAAAGAAGCTGTAACTATAGATACAACAGAGATTAAAATTTCAGAATATTATTAACGATAGTACTATTTTATTGTGTGCTAATGAATTTGAAATTTTTATTAAACAGACAAATTTCTAGAAAAACATAAATTAGCAAACCGGACTCAATAATAAAGAGAAAACATGATAGTTTCATAACCATTAAGGAGATTGAATCAACATGTAGAAATTCTTGCACAAAGAAAACAATGGAACCACATAATTTTATAGGCAAGTTAACCTCTTCCAATCTTATCCAATTTCAACCTTACTTAAACTCATGCAGAGAAAGAAAAGGAAAAAAGGAAACACTCTTAAATCTGAGTTAGAATGTTAGTTAGTATCATGTTGATACTCAAATTAGAACAGAATAGTGTAATAAAGAAAAAGTAAAGGTCAGCCTCACTTATAAATACAAATGCTCATATTCTTTTTTTTTTTTTTCTTTTAGGGGGTGAGGAGCAGAGGGAAAGGGAGAGAGAGAATCTGAAGCAGGCTCCATGCCTAGTGCAGAGCCACATGCAGGGCTCAGTCTCTCAACCCTGAGATCATGACCCGAGCCGAAATCAAGAGCCAGACGTTTAACTGAGCCACCCAGGCACTCCACAAACCTATAGTTTTTTAATTAATAAGGGACTTAAGCTTGTTGTCTATAGTATTAGTGTACAGGCATGAATTTAGTTTCTTTACCCAACAAACATAAAGTGTAATTCTTAAAAAGATATAACGTATGATAACACAAAGATAAAAGTACTTAGGAACAAATTTAATAAAAGATATATAAGACCCTTATGGATAAAGTTATAAAACTTCTAAAATTTCTGAAATTTAAGGAAGTCTGACTGGTTCAAGGGAGGAGCATGCAACTCCTGATTTCAGGGTTGTGAGTTCGAGCCCCACATTGGGTGTAGAGATTACATAAATAAAAACTTAAAAATATAAAAAAATATAACATTTAATTTTGTTAATGGATAAGAATACCCAATGTTATAAAGATGTTATTTCTCTCCAAATTGTCCTACAGAGTTACTGAAATTCTAATAGAACCCCCACCTTGCATATATGTGTGTGTACAACTTGAAAAGGTTGTTCTAAAATCCATGTAGAAGAACCAAGAGTCCCAGGAACAGCCAAGACACTGCTGAAGAAGAACACAGTGGAACCTTGTCCTACCAGACTTATTACAAAACTACAGTAATTAAAACAGTAGGGCATGGATGAATAGACCAAGAAATTGAACAGAGAACTGATCCCAGGCCTAAAGGAAATGTAAAAAAGGAGATGTGGCATTTCAGATTAGTGGGGAAATATGAACTATTCAATAAATACTGTTGTGATAACTGCTTATGCATATTAATAAAAAAAGAAATTGAACACCTATCTTAATCTACTTGGAAAAATTGGTTCCTGGAGTGCCTGGGTGGCTCAGTCCATCAAGTGCCTACTTTTGGCTCAGGTCATGATCTCAGGGTCCTGGGATCGAGCCCCGCACCAGGCTCTCTGCTTAGCAGGGAGTCTGGTTCTTTCTCACTCTTTCTCAAATAAATAAATAAATAAATAAATAAATAAATAAATAAGATCTTTTAAAAAATCGATTCCTAGTGACTTAAATGTGAAAAATAAAATTATAACACTTGTTTTTTTTATCTTTCAGAAAAGTTTTAAAATTTTTTCAAGATTTTATTTATTTATTTGACACAGAGAGAGAGATCACAAGTAGGCAGAGAGGCAGGCAGAGAGAGAGAGTGGGAAGCAGGCCCCCACTGAGCAGAAAGCCTGATGTGGGGCTCGATCCCAGGACCCTGAGATCATGACCTGAGCCAAAGGCAAACGCTTAACCAACTCAGCCACCCAGGTGCTCCAAATTCTAACACTTTTAGAAGGAAATATAAAATAACATCTTTGACACTGGAGAGAGGAAAAATTTCTTAAGCAACACCTCAAAAGTGCAAAACATAAATAGGCTGATAAATTGGTAAAATTACGAACTTTCATTTATCGAAAGAGACAAGAAGACAAGAAATGAAAGATCTAGACAAACCACAAATAGAAAGAAAATACTGGTAACACATATATACCCATACCTTGGGGATATCATGGGTTCAGTGCAAATATTGTACTAATATGAATTAAATGAATTTTTTGGCTTCCCAGTGCATACACAAGTTATGTTTAAACTATACATATACATTTTTTATATATATGCATATAAGCATATATACATATATATACACATTTACACATTTAGGGCACCTGGGTGGCTCAGTTGGTTAAACATCTGCGTTTGGCTCAGGTCTGATCCCCACAGCAGGCTCCCTACTCAGCAGGGAGGCTGCTTCTCCCTCTCCCTCTGCCACTCCCCCTGCTTGTGCTCTCTCTCTCTCTCTGTCAAATAAATAAATAAAATCTTTAAAAAAAAAATTAACTAACTAAATAAATAGACTATATGGTCGTTTATTAAGTGTGTAATAGCATTATGTCTTAAAAAAGCACATATCTTAATTTAAAAATACTTTATTGCTAAAAAATGCCAATCATCATCTGAACTTTTAATGAATCATAATCACTGATAATAGATATCCATAACAAATACAATAATAACATGAAAAATTTGAGATATTCCAAAAATTACTAAAATGTGACACAGAGACACAAAGTGAGCAAATGCTTTTGGAAAAATGGTGCCAAGAGAATTGCTTGATGAGGGTTGCCACAGACTTTCAATTTGTAAAAAACGCAGTACCTGTGAAGCACAGTAAAGTGAATAGCAATAAAATGATTGCACCTATAATAAAAAAAAACCTCCTAAAAATCAATTTTAAAAAACTTAACTAGAAAAAAAGGACAAAAGACATAAATAGCCATTTCATGGGAAAAGAAACTCAGTTGGCTACGTATTAGCCTGCTTAGACTAACATAACAAGCTATCACAGACTGGGTTGCTTAAACAACAGAAATTTACTTCTCATAGTTCTGGAGGCTTGGAAGTCCAAGATGAAAGTGTCAACAAGGTAGGTTTCATTCTGAGGCTTCTCTCTTGGTTTATAGTTAGCTACCACCTCTGTGTGCTTACTTGACCTCTTCTTCGTGGGCGTAGTGAGTTAGCAGATTTAAGGGGAGAAAGAGGGGTGGAAAGAGAAAGGGAGAGAGGAAGGAAGCAAGTTTTCTGGTATTTCTTTTATAAAATCACTAATCCCATCAAGGGGGACCCATTCCCCTGACCTCATTTTACCCTAATTACCTCCCAAAGGCCTCACCTCCAAACACCATCATATTGTAAGTTAGGACTTCAACATGAATTGGGGTGGGGGGCAGGGCACAGACACAATTTAGTCTGTAGCATCTTATAAACATCTTTTTAATGCCTGATCTCATAAGTGATCAGGTAATGTAAATTATAACAAAATGAAACATTTTACACTCACCAGGTTATACAAAATTTAACCATCTAATGATATTAAGGGTTGGCACGACTGTGGAGGAAGGGACCTCATTCACTACTGGTGGGAATGTAAATAGGTTGGAGTTTTGAAAAGAGGTATTTTCTAGTGCAATTGAAGATGTACATGCCATATATTCCAGCAGTTCTGCTCCCATGTATATACACTGGTTTTCTCTTTTTAAAGATTTTATTTATTTATTTGACAGAGATTGCAAGTAGCTGAGAGAAGCAGGCAGAGAGAGGGGAGGGGGAAGCAGGATCCCTGCTGAGCATAGAGCCGGATGTGGGGCTCTATGTGGGACTCGATTCCAGGACCCTGGGATCATGACCTGAGCAGAAGGCAGAGGCTTTAACCCACTGAGTCACCCAGGCGCCCCTACACTGGTTTTCAAATTGCTGGGTGCAATCCAATAATAAATTGGGAAATTAATTTTAGTGGTGCTGAAGTATAATTTTCCAAAAGGTAAAATTATGGCTGTCATAAAAATATAAAATTAACACATGCCAAAAATATTATTTATATTAATTAATGAGAGCCAGTAGAATGTTACAGAAATGCTGTATGAATTGCTAAGAATCAGGAATGTTGAATTTGCTGAGAGGAAAAAATGGTTTAATATGCCATCGGTTAATATAACTTAATGTTTTTATGTTATCTTTTCTATAGAGTGGATAAAATTTTAAATACCCATTTTCTTGCAAAATAGTTTAGTCAATAGAAAGTCAGAGGTCCCTATGGACTCAAATCCTTCCAAAGTCTGCTAGGCAATGCCCAGCCTTACAGTAAAAGCGCACCCAAATAATTGCTTTTGCTCATTTCCAAGTCTTGGATAATAATTTTTCAGACAATGGGTCTCTTTTAGCACTTTTCGGTAATGAATCGAAAAGGAGAAATAGAAATTTAGAGAATTGCTGGCAGTAAGTATATTTTTCTGTGAAATTTTTGTTTCAGATATATACATCTATAGACGTATGTGGTATTATTGGGTTTGAAGTAGAATGTTTTTGTTCACTGTTGGCCGGGGTCAAAATGTTTGAAAATCATGAACGTGACATATTACGAGGTTCAACAGTGAAAAGAACTAGATGTTTGGAGTTCTCCCTTCCCTCAAAGTAGGCATCCATTCAAATGCCAGGCTTAGGCAAACCTAGAAAATGATCTGAGTGAATGGTAAAGAATAAAGAGACTGGAACGCCTAGGTGGCTCAGTCGGTTAAGTCCCTGTCTTCCGCTCAGGTGGTGATCCTAGGCTCCTGGTATCGAGTCCCCGCATCCGGCTACTTGCTCAGCGGGGAGCTTCTCTCTCCACCTCTGGCAGACACTCTGCCTGCTTGTGTGCGTGCACTCTCTGATAAATAAGATTTTTTTAAATAAGAGAAGGTAGAAATATCGAATCATGTTGTACACATGAAGCTAAAGTTACACGTCAAGTAACATCTCAAGTTAAAAAAAAAAAAAAAAAGAATAGAAGCGCAGCGCCGGGGGGTTCATCTCTGTCTTTCCTCAACACTAAAGTTCGGGGCATCTGGGTGGCTCAGTCAGTTAGGCCTCTGCCTTCCGCTCGGGTCGTGGTCGTGGTCTCCGGGTCCTGGAATCGAGCCCCCCGTGGCGGGAGGGGGGGTTTCCTCTGCTCAGCAGGGATCCTGTTTCCCTCTCTCTCTCTCTGCCTGCCTCTCTGCCTACTTGTGATCTTTCTCTGTGTCAAATAAATAAAATCTTAAAACAAACAAACACTAAAGTTCGCTGGCTATCTGGGACGCCACAAGAATGGAGAGAACGTAGGTTGAGGGGAACGGTCGAGCAGGCCAGCCCCAACAGGCAAGAGCTTGGACTCGTAGCTGTGCAGTTCGCCTGCTGCGAATCCAACACCAGGCGCGGGTCACAGCCATCCGGCTCTGGGTGTCGCCTCTACCCGCCAGCGTAAGAACACTGCGCACGCGCAACCCGACTAGCGACGGCGCCACGCTAGAGGCACTTGTCAGCAGGCCCGGCCTCACCTCCAGTCCTCCGTCGGCCAAAGTACCCAGTCGCCTCCGCCTCGTCCGCCCAGCCGGGCTCCCCCCGCCCTCTCGGCGCCGGCGCTGATAGCGACTGCGCGCGCTGGGCCTTAGCGGGCGCCGGCGGGAAGGGGAAGCGGCGGGTAAGAAGGGCCTGCGTCCGGGTGCGACTGTGACGGGGTTGGGAATGACCTCTTCGCTCTTACGGCTCTTGGGACCCCTGAGGAGAGGAGAGGAGCCTCTGGAACCGCTTACTCTGGCCGCTCAGGCGTGCCTCTGATAGTCAAGTGTTTTCGCCCTCACCTTTCGCTTGGTCTGGTCTGGTCGACTCCTGCCTCTCCTTTCCCCGCCCCCACCAGGGAATCCGAAGGCTGAGCCCCCAGCCGGTCAGATATCCCCGGACAAGTGGGAGATGCCTTCTCCGCCATTTAGGTAGCGCCGAATGTTTATCGGCTTGTAGTGTCGCAGCAGCTTAGGGGTAACTCTCCAGGTCCCCGACTCAGACACAAAGAACCTCGGTTTCTTGACGCTTGTTTTTTCTGCCACCCTTTGCTGAAGCAGCTTCCCGATGCTCTGAAGAGTAAAGTCAAGGCCACCAAACACAGGTCCTCTTTAATTCTTCTGGGCATCTCCACCATTTCCTGATAATCTCTCCCTTTCAAGTTTAGGTCTCTTGAGGCACGTCCCTCACATCCATATGCAGTGTCCCGGAGTTGTGCTCTTTCCTTTTGGAAACACGGTCACACATGTGCCGCCTTTTGGAATGAAGTTCTTCACTGGTAGTGGGATAGTGTCAGCAACTACTAAGAAGCACGGTAACACGTTAGGATTTCTGCTGTCTGCTACCGGAGTGGATGGATATTGACTGAACTCAGCAGGAGGCAGCATTTTAGCTCAGTGGCTGTGCTTGATGCCTTGAAGTTGGGGGCAGAGGAGGTACCTTGTAATCAAGCCGCTGGGGTCTAACGGGAAGAAATCTGAAACAGAAGAAAAGCCTAACAGCCATGTGATGTTTGATAATATTCTGCAGATCAAATTTCAGTATAGAGACAAATGCCGTTTGCTTTTATATGCCAATTAAATGTAGTATGTTGACATTATGTAAATGCTAATGTGAAGTTTTAGCAGCTGTCTTGGAACTTCTCAATCAGATTTCTCAATTCCTAGATAATCATGATGATTAGTTTTACTTTGATGAGTTTGACTGAATGCTATAAAATTAACCACTTTTTTCTAACATCAGCCCACACCTTTCTGTCAGTCTTTTTACTAGTTCCCTTTGATGCCTAGGTTACAAAACCATAGTCATCTTGGATTTCCCTTGTGCTTCATCCCCAAATATATTACATTACTGGATCTCATGGTTTCTTTATTTAAAAAGTAAGTTGGATTCATCCGTTCCATTTTCATTGTTGAGGCTGTATAAGGCTGTTTTCAAGGACTTTGCTACCTCTCAGTTCATTCCCTGGAAGGTTCATATAACAGTTCTGAAACATGACTGTTGTCTTGTTACTCTTGAGTCTATAATGGCTAAATTTCTGTCCTTGGGTTTCAAAGCCTTTTCTCTATAACCTGTCCTAATAATTCCTATGCATGTGATATGGTGGGAATAGCCTAAGATTTAAAGTAATAAGACTTGGATTCCAATACTGAGACTGTCATTATACTAACACTGTGTCTTCGGGAAACTTTGAGCTTCAGTTTCCTTCTCTCTCATTTCAAATAACAATATCTTTTTTTCCCACCTCTTAATTATTGTGAGGATTGCAATTGGCAAAATGTGTGGAAAAGCTATCATAGTTAGACAAAAACAACATAAGCTATTGTTATTTCTCATTGTACTCGTTCATTTCACAAATATTTGAAAAGTTAATATATGTTAGGTACCGGTGCTACTACTATGAAAGATAGTCCCTGCCCTTAAGAGACTCTCAGGAAGATTTCAGAGAATATATGTGTCTGTAGAAAATAGGTTTGGTAGTGTCTGACAAAGTATAGTGTGATGTAGCCAAAAAATAGGTAAGTTTTAAAAAAAAAATAGGTGAGTTTAGGATGGCCACCAAATCCAGAGGAGAGAGGAACAGGGAAGGTTCTGCAGGAAATTATGTTTGAACAGAGTCTTGAATTATAACAAAGACCCAAAAGGAAAAGGTGGGGAAGGATGCCTTGAAAGAGACACTTTTAGAGAACTGCAAATTGTTAGGTTTTGTTGGAGTATTAAGTTCAAAAAAGAGTATGGGAGATAGGACTGGACAGATAGACAGAGGTGAGATTTGAAGGGCTTTGTGTACTAAGAGAAGTGTGCCAAGTGAAGGTTTGTAAGCAGACAGTTGGCCCGATCACAGTTGGGTTTTTGAAAATTCATTTTGGTTAGAGTATGTGCTTTCTTAACTACAGTGTACAAAAACTTCTGCCTTTGTGCCTTTTCTTAACCAACTGAGCCACCGAGGTGCCCCTGTGCCTTTTCTTTCTTTATTTATTTCACCCAGAAGGGCTTATGCCCTCTCCTCAGATGTTAATCTTTATCTTGCAACATCCAGTCAGGTCCCATTTCTACCATGAATCATTCTCCATTTATTTTAGGCCCCATTGCTTATTCCCTTCCCTGAAACCCATATTTGTTTTGTGTGTATTTTATGTCCCTAAGTAGATTTTAAGCTAAAGGATAGGGAATGTGTGTCAATAGAAGACATGTTAAAGACAAAAATATGTTTTCTGGTCTCCTATTTTGTTTTTCAGGGTAGGATCAGATTATGGGCAACAGTCCTTTTAATTAATCTGTCAACATGGCTAATGAGGACTGTCCCAAGGCTGGTAATAGTCCATTTTCATCTGATAAACATGCCCAACTCATCTTGGCCCAGATCAATAAAATGAGGAATGGAGAGCATTTCTGTGATGTGCAGCTGCAAGTTGGGAACGAGACTTTTAAAGTTCATCGGCTGGTTTTGGCTGCCAGTAGTCCTTACTTTGCAGCTTTATTCACTGGAGGAATGAAAGAGTCCTCAAAAGATGTTGTACAAATTCTAGGAATTGAAGCTGGAATCTTTCAAATACTTCTAGATTTCATTTATACAGGTATGTTACATGAGCCTAAAGTTTTGAGTGAAGAATGATATAATCACTCATTCATTGCAATGGGAATATAAATTGATACAACTTCTATGGAAAGTAATTTGACAATATGTTATTATGAGTGTTTGAAAGTTTCATATCTTTTGACCCAGTATTCCTTTTCTAGGAAGGAATTATTCATAAGGAATTACTTAGTGATACAGGCAAATATTTATGTACCAGGATGTTTACTGTAACATTATTTATAACTACATAATTGAATACAATCTAATTATCCCTCAGTAGATTATATGATTAAATAAATTATGGCATATGTGTGGATCATGAAATATTTTTTTAGATCTCTCAAATTATTTAAATATATACTATGGAAGAGTGTTTACAATATTTCAAATGAAAAAAAATTGAATATAAGCACCGCTCTAATTTTGTAAAGAAAAAAAATCATTTGTCTTGGTGCACAGGAAAAAGACCAGAATGTTGATAAGTGTCTATCTCTGGATGACAGAATATGGAAGATCTGTTTGTTTTTTTAAAGATTTTATTTATTTATTTGACAGAGAGAGAGACAGCAAGAGAGGGAATACAAGCAGAGGGAGTGGGAGAGGGAGAGGCAGGCTTCCCACTGATCAGGGAGCCCGATGAGGGGCTGGATCCCAGGACCCTGGGATCATGACCTGAGCCAAAGGCAGATGCTTAACAACTGAGCCAACCAGGCAACCCTGGAATATGGAAAATCTTTATTTTTCCCCCCTCAAAATATTTGTAATCAACGTGTATGTATTTTAATTAAAACTTTTATTTTTAAAATGTTTTTTAAAAGTTTTGATAATGTTAGAAAGTGCACACAAAAAAGTATGAAGTTTATATGATATGTAATAAATATACATGGAAATAAGATTTGAAAGAAAGACACTAAAGTGTTAGTACAGTGTATGTCTGTGGGAAAATGTGTGATTTTCATTTTTGTACTTTTCTGCCTTGAAGTTTTTTCCTGTGGTGAAGATAATATAATCAGAAAAAATGTTTGAAAACAAAAGACTGTTTGGTCATCATGCTCTCCTTAAAGGACTACTTGTGGGAAATTATTAGGTGATCCCATAAAGTATTATTTATTTAGTGCTTGGTATTTAAACCTGGAAAATGACAAAAGGAGATTTCTTTGTGTTGTTTCTTATTACATTTTGGAAAATATCAGAAAATAACTCTTAATTTGGAGATTATAAAGATGATTATAAAACTATTCAGTTTTATTTACTGAAAGTCGTGCAGCCCTGTCTATTGTCTAATGTACAAATTAGCATCGAAGGATTTTTTTAACCTTTTCTAACTGACTTGTGTGAGCTGAACACAGTTTCATAAATGTTCTGCTTCTCTTATTTACAAAGTGTAAATTAACACATATTAATCCAGTGGAATTAGTGTTGAGCTACATAAACACAGAAGAAATGCTACAAGATGTTTATTCTGCCTCTTGTCTAAGGGTAGCAACAAGAGCTACTTAGTGAAAGATGTTCCCGGTACTGTCACCATAATGGTGATTAGCACTTCATCAAATAAATAAAAAGTAGTAAAACCCAGAGAAATAAAAGCTTTTGAGCATATCTGAGAGAAATAACATTCTTGAATATTGACATTTAAGGTTAAAATTGGTATCACAATTAAGAACAGAATTTGGCTACTGGTAAAGGATATCAAGTGGCTTAACAAGCTAGTTTATTTTTCCACAGAAGTGAATTCATAGTAGGCATTCCAAGGATGGTATGGTGGCTTCATGATGTCCTTAATATCCTATTATTCTCCCAACATTTTGCTCTGCCATCTATAGCTTGTAGGTGCTAATCTCATGATTGCTGAATTCCAGCCAGTGGAAGGAGGAAGGGAAAAAGGCAAAAGGTCCTGCTAGCTGAGTCTTTTCTTTTTTTAAGCTTTTCTGATAGCTGTACCCAGTAACTGCTGTCTATATCCCATTGGCCAAACAGTAAAAAATTCAACCTTATCTGTAAATGAGGTTAAGGTACGTAATTTTCATCAGGACACAATTAGCACCCACAACAAAATCAAGGTTCTTCTTTTTTTTTTTTCCTTAAAGATTTTATTTACGTATTTGAGAGAGAGAGAGCACAAGCAGGATAGAGGGACAGGGAGAAGCAGACTCCCAGTGGCAGGGAGCCCAATGTGGGGCTCGATCCCAGGACCCTAAGATCATGACCTAACCTGAAGGCAGATACTCAACTGACTGAGTGACCCAGTTGCCCCTATGGATACTTTAAAAAAAAAAAAAAAGCTCTATGCCCCATATGGGGATTGAACTCAGAACCCCCAGATCAAGAGTCACATGCTGGGGACGCCTGGGTGGCTCAGTTGGTTGGACGACTGCCTTCGGCTCAGGTCATGATCCCGGAGTCCCAGGATCGAGTCCCGCATCGGGCTCCCGGCTCCACAGGGAGTCTGCTTCTCTCTCTGACCTTCTCTTCGCTCATGCTCTCTCTCACTGTCTCTCTCTCAAATAAATAAATAAAATCTTTAAAAAAAAAAAAAAAAAGAGTCACATGCTGTACTGATTGAGCCAGCAAGTATCGCATATGAATACTTTATGTGAGCTAAGCACTAAACATGGCAGTGAACAAGCAGGCAGTGGCTCTGCCTTCTCAGAGCTTTATAGGTAGTGCAATTTAGGTACTTACAAATCTGAAATGAGCTTGTGAGAGCCTCATTTTCCTTAGTTGTAAAGTGGGGATAAATTTTCATAATTCATGTGAAGGTTAAATGAGATAAATTTTCCTAAATGTAAAAGTGTTTTTTGTAATCTATAAAGCCTTGTACAGTTATAGGACATTCTTTTTATTGCTCTCAAGTAACTCTTGGCTTTATCCAGTAGCAGGCATTCAGTCTTCATAGATTACAACCCATGATCTTGTCCAAATTTGTTGTGAATTCTCATTTTATTCAGCTAAGTCTTATCTCAGTTCTCTCTGCAACCACTACCATTTACTCCATGGTGGATTCCATTTCTTTCTTTCAGGAATCCCTGTTTGCATTCAATAAGCCATATTCTTCCTCTCACCGTAATTTCTTTGGGCATTTATTTATTTATCAATGATTTTATTTATTTATTTGACAGGGAGAGACAGCTAGAGAGGGACAGGGAGAAGCAGGCTTCCCGCTGAGCAGGGAGCCTGATGCCGACTCAATCCCAGGACCCTGGGATCATGAACTGAGCTGAAGGGAGACGCCCAATGACCGAGCCACCCACGTGTCCCTGGGCATTCATTTATTTAAAGCAAATTTTTTTAAAGATTTTTTATTTGTTTGTTTGACAGAGATCACAAGTAGGCAGAGAGGTAGGCAGAGAGAGAGAGAGAAGGGGAAGTAGGCTCCCTGCTGAGCAGAGAGCCCAATGTGGGGCTCGATGTGGGGCTCTATGTGGGGCTTGATCCCAGGACCCTGGGATCATGACCTGAGCCAAGGGCAGAGGCTTTAAACCACTGAGCCACTCAGGTGCCCCTATTTAAAACAAATTTTTGAGTACCTAGTGGGCAGTAGGCATTGAGAATATAAAAGGGAAAGCCTTCCCCCAACAGACTATAAATCTTGTTGGAAATACAAACTTAAGCCAAATAATTTAGTGGAGTGAATATCCTAAAAGGGATTAAGGGAAATATAAGACTGAATGGAGAGTTTATCCTTATCAGATAGGAGAATTACAGGGTTTTTCTTCCATTCTAAATATAATTAACTATTTAGTGTTCTCCCAAAGTCATATATGTTAATATAAAAGTAAAGACATCTAGAAAGAAAGTGGTGTACGTAGTTACTTAAATGTTAAGTATTTAAGGAGCGCCTGGGTGGCTCAGTGGGTTAAAGCCTCTGCCTTCGGCTCCGGTCATGGTCCCAGGGTCCTGGAATCGAGCCCCATGTCGGGCTCTCTGCTCAGCAGGGAGCCTGCTTCCTTCCTCTCTCTCTCTCTCTCTGCCTGCCTCTCTGCCTACTTGTGATCTCTCTCTATCAAATAAATAATTAAAATCTTTAAAAAAAAGTATTTAATAACGTCTCATATGTCATGAACTCTTGGTTATACCTAGCATTAAAGAATAATGTTTGTATGGCACTTTATCAAATTGAAGATGGGGACCCTGTCTTATTCATCCCAGTGCCTCAGTAAATGTTAGATGCATATAACCTTATGTTAAAAGCATGGACTTTGATGTCAGTCTCTACCCTCAATCACTTGACCATGTGACTTTGAGACAAGTTATTTAAACTTTCTGATTCTTGAGGGCACTTGGGTGGCTCGGTTGGTTAAGCGTTTGTCTCTTGATTTCAGCTTGGGTCTTGATCTCAGGATCTTGAGTTCAAGACCCACATTGGGCTCCATGTTGGGTGTGGAGCCTATTTAAAAAACATTTTTTTTTAAAGATTTTATTTATTTATTTGGCAGACAGAAATTACAAGTGGGCAGAGAGGCAGGCAGAGAGAGAGGAGGAAGCAGGCTCCCTGCTGAGCAGAGAGCTGGACGCAGGGCTCGATGCCAGGACCCCAGGATTATGACCTGGGCAGAGGCTTTAACCCACTGAGCCACCCAGGTGCCCCTAAAAACATTTTTTAAATGTATAATAAAGTAAATAAACTTTCTATTTCTGTTTAATTGATAGAAAAAGGAAAAATAATAACACTATTATATGGGTTGTAGTGACAGTTAAATAAATGTATGAAACAGTTACTGTTTCTGTCCATTATAAGTGTTCCATAAATGTTAGGTATCATCATTTAAGTTTTGTGCTCTTTCTACAAATCCTTTGTTGCCTTTTTACTTAGGATCTATCTACTCACCAAATACTAAGCTTTATCAGTGGAATTAAATATAATGCTTTTTTAATATAAGTCAAATGTTTGTTTTTACTTTGTTGGTTATTTTGTCTCCCTACTTCCCTAGGTATAGTGAACATAGGTGTGAATAATGTCCAGGAGCTGATTGTTGCGGCAGACATGCTACAGTTGACTGAAGTTGTTAATCTGTGCTGTGAATTTCTAAAAGGACAAGTTGATCCATTGAACTGCATTGGAATCTTTCAGTTCTCTGAGCAAATTGCCTGCCATGATCTTTTGGAATTCACAGAAAACTACATTCATGTCCATTTCTTGGAGGTTCACAGTGGGGAGGAGTTCCTAGCGCTTACAAAAGATCAACTGATCAAAATTTTGCGAAGCGAAGAGCTCAGTATCGAGGATGAATACCAGGTCTTCTTAGCTGCTATGCAATGGATTCTGAAGGACCTGGGAAAAAGAAGAAAACATGTGGTGGAAGTGCTAGAACCAATTCGATTCCCTTTATTACCTCCTCAAAGACTTTTAAAGTACATAGAAGGTAAATTTTTTTTGCATATCAAATGCGTGAATATCCAGTGGCTTTCTCTCTATTTGAAATGTGATAATGTTTTCATTTTTCAGTTCAATAATGGACATTTATTGAATTATTACTATATGTGAGATACAACTTTTGTGTTTTGCAGATAGTAGTATTTCAGTATTTCTACCCATTATTTTAATCAAATTCTGACATACCTTTCTTGAGTTTAAATACTAAGGGAGATTAGAATTATAGATAAAATTATTGACAGGCCTAAAATACCACTGCTGTTTTTGGTAGTACTGATTATTTCAGTGTAAGATTTCTTCTTATTCCTCTAAAAATTATAACAAAACCTGATACATGAGGAAAATTCATATGCTAAAAACAAAGCCCAAACTCAATAAATTCTGTACATCTTCTCATTATAAACTTAATTTTATATTGCTATAATATCATAACTTTTTTTTTTCCCAAAGATTTTATTTATTTATTTGACAGAGATTACAAGTAGGCAGAGAGGCAAGCAGAGAGAGAGGGGGAAGCAGGCTCCCCGCTGAGCAGAGAGCCTGATGTGGGGCTCGATCCCAGGACCCTGAGATCATGACCTGAGCCGAAGGCAGAGGCTTTAACCCACTGAGCCACCCAGGTGCCCCAATATCATAGCTTCTAAGTAGCCTTTGAATTGTCTTTAGGTACTAAACTCTGAAAATACTTTTCATCATAGTATGAATAGTGTTAATTTTTCTACTAGAAAAATTATATATACATATATAGATATAATATATTAATTATTATTAATTAATTGATTAAGATTTTATTTTTAAGCACTCTCTATACCCATTGTGGGGCTTGAACCCACAACCCCAAGATCAAGAGTCATATACCCTACTGACTAAGCCAACCAGGCACCACAGATTTAAATGTATTTTTACAAACTACCTTAGACCTGGTTTCAAGATTTGAAGCTCTTGCTCTTGTCATGCCTGAAACTTTAGAAAGTTAAAAATGATCTTCATATCAATTAAATACACTATTAGCATTAAAGGTATAATTCTGTGAAGGAATTATATTTAATGTGGGTTTTTCGGTTTTTTCTACTCTTAACAGTATATAATAGAATTTGATGGGTTTTTCTGAGTGATATCTTTTTTTTTTCTGAGTGATGTCTTTTTTTTCTTTTCTGAGTGATGTCTTTTTATTAATGCATATATATTACTCAATCAATTTTTATTGTTCACAGTAGTTATGTTCTATAAAGTTGCCACAAACACTGCATTGGCAAATACTGAGACATTGTTCCTAAGGGAAATACTTATGTAGATCACAGTATTTTTGCCACCTGATCAATACATAACATTGTTTTATGTGTGTTTCTATCAAAGACACCTTATTTAATATATATACTTAATATATATATACTTAATTTAATATATATACTCATAACATTGAACTCCTAGCCAATAGCACTATAACCCGTGCCTGAATGAAACCAAATACATGCATTTACTCCATAAAGCACATCACAGGCTTCTTGCAATCGGGAACACTAGATAGTACTTCAACAGTATGGGTGGGGTCATTTTCAACAATATCACCAAGAAAAAGCCCAAAAATGTGAAAACCACAGCACTAAAGAGACTGTGAAAAGGACACTTATTTATAATATGAGAGCTGAAATATGAGGCAAAGTGTCATCTTGTTTAGTTCCTACCTAGAAACATGCATGTCAGGTGATTCAAATTTTTTTCTACTCTGCAGCATGTTTATGAATGACTAGGAAAACACCATGAGTGTTAATTTGGGTTACAAATGCATTTTAATGAGTAGCTGTATTCATAAATAAGGAATCCACAAACAATGAAGACTGATTTAATTAATTTATTTATTTTTAGATTTTTATTTGTTTATTTGACAGACAGAGATCACAAGTAGGCAGAGAGGCAGAGGTGGAGGTGGGGGAAGCAGGCTCCCCATTGAACAGAGAGCCTGATGCGGGCTCAATCCCAGGAATCTGAACTCAGAACCAGACCCAAAGGCAGAGGCTTTTTTTTTTTTTTAAAGATTTTATTAATTTGACAGAGAGACATCACAAGTAGGCAGAGAGAGAAGGGAAGCAGCCTCCCTGCTGAGCGGAAAGCCTAATGAAGGGCTCAATCCCAGGACCCTGAGATCATGACCTAACCCAGAGGCAGAGGCTTAACCCACTGGGCCACACAGGCGCCCCAAGACTGACTATATTTAAATGCTAAAATAAGAAGAGAGAAATTATCCAAATACATTTTTGCTTGAATCATATGAGAATTTAGGAGTGGGACAAAAGCTTTCATGGTTGAGTTGTCTTTTCCCAAGTTCTGTAGATACAGTGTTATAGGAAAGTTCCTTTGCTAGGAGCAAGGGAAAGTTACCTAGAATTGGGGCTTCTTTTCCTATAGCTTTTTAGTCTTATAATATTCAAATCTGTACTGCTTTATTAAGCATGCCCAATTAGTTGTCAGCTAAAGGTATTTCTTGGAGTAAAGCTGCAAGGAGTCAGAGAGATGGAAATGGAGGATTTTTTTTAAAAGATTTTAAAATATTTCAACTTTGAAACTTTTTATTTTTGATCATATTAGAGAAAAAGCTGGCGATTTATGTAGAAAAATAATGAGACTCTACCACAAAATTCAGAGAGCAAAAGACTTAATAGAAATGGTTAAATTGGGGCTCCTGGGTGGCTCAGTCATTAAGTTTCTGCCTTCAGCCCAGGTCATGGTCCCAGGATCCTGGGATCAAGCCCTGCATCGGGCTCCCTGCTTGGCGGGAAGCCTGCTTCTCCCTCTCCCTCTGTCTGCTGCTACCCCTGCTTGTTCTCTCTCGCTCTCTGTCAAATAAATTAAATCTTAAAAAAAAAAAAAAAAGAGGGCACCTGGGTGGCTCAGTGGGTTAAGGCTCTGCCTTGGGCTCAGGTCATGGTCTCAGGGTCCTGGGATCAAGCCCCGCATCAGACTCTGCTCAGCAAGGAGCCTCCTTCCCCTTCCCCCTCTGCCTGCTTCTCTGTGTACTTGTGTGATCTCTCTTTCTCTGTGTCAAATAAATAAATAAAATCTTTAAAAAAAAAAAAAAAGAAAGAAATGGTTAAATTATGTTATGTGAAATATGTAGATTTCCCCCCTGGTGTATGTTTTTCGTATTTATCACTGGAATAATTGAGGCAATTCAATAGTACTAACTAAATTATAACATCTCTTTCTTGCCATTTTAGAGAATGACTACTTTCTAAAAATTGTATATCCTCTTATAAATGTTTAGGTAATAAAGTGTAATAAAACAACAAATTCCCCCAAAGTCCACTACCCAGAAATAACCAGTTATAATTAACATTATTAAACATCATTCTAGGTATCTATATAGGAGGATGGATGATGGGTGGATGTATGGTTGGATGGATAAACAGAAAAAAATGTAAAAATCATTATGTACATACTATTTATAATACAAAAAGTGTGCTTAACTCTCATTAAAAATTAATGAAGAAACTGAAGTAGTAACTAATTTCTGATGAATGTTTCTTTATCTCAAGAAACACTCATTTTAAAAAGTTCTTATCGAGTTCAGGACAAAAGATGAAAATCATTAAAAGATGAAATAAAAGTTTCATTTGTGTTTCAGTTTTATTTTTATTTATTTATTATTTTTCATTTTAATTCCAGTATATTTAAACATATAGTGTTTTGTGTTTAAATTTTTAACAGTGTAGGGACGCCTGGGTGGCTCAGTCATCAAGCGTCTGCCTTGGGCTCAGGTCATGATCCCAGGATCCTGGGATCAAGCCCCCCTTCAGGCTCTCTGCTCAGCAGGAAGCCTGCTTCTCCCTCTCCCACTTCCCCTGCTTGTGTCTCTCTCTCTCTGTCAAATAGATAATTTTTTTAAAAAAATTAAATTTTAAACAGTATAGACTCATTAAGAAAAATAAGGTAATTAGCATTGTTAGTTTTCTTCCTATGCCACCATTCAAGGTTTATACCTTTATTTATTTATTTTTAAAGATTTTATTTATTTGACAGAGAAGAGACACAGCAAGAGAGGGAACACAAGCAGGGGAAGTAGGAGAGGGAGAAGCAGGCTCCCCAGTGAGCAGGGAACCCAATGCAGGGCTGGAGCCCAATGCAGGACTCAATTCCAGGACCCCGGGATCATGACCTGAACTGAAGGCAAATGCTTAACGACTGAGCTACCCAGGTGCTCCAAGGTTTATACCTTTATATAGATTTTTTTTTCAATCATGATTTCCCTAGCTCTGTGCTTTTGTTCTGTATTGAAATGAATTTGATGCTGTCTACCAGTTTTTCAGTCTTTTTATTCCCAAATTTTCTTTTTTGACTTGTCTTTTGGTTGGCTGGATTTCATCATCAAGTACTTTTTTAAAGAAAAGTTCATGATTGGGGTGCCTGGGTGGCTCAGTGGGTTAAAGCCTCTGCCTTCGGCTTGGGTCATGATTCCAGGGTCCTGGGATCGGGCTCTCTGCTCAGCGCGGAGCCTGCTTCCTCCTCTCTCTCTGCCTACTGGTGATCTCTGTCTGTCAAATAAATAAATAAAATCTTAAAAAAAAAAAGAAAAGAAAAGTTCATGATTACTGTATTTCCTAAATTTTTTCATATTGAGAATTTCTGCCTGTTGCTTTTTTAAGTTAACAGCAATTTGGATGGGCATAATCATTTTTTTTTAAAGATTTTAAAAATTTGGGTGGCTCTGTCAGGTAAGCATTGTGCCTTTAGCTCAAGTCATGATCCCAGGGTCCTGGAATTGAGCTCTGCATTGGGCTCCAGCCCTGCATTGGGTTCCCTGCTCACTGGGGAGCCTGCTTCTCCCTCTACCTCTGACACTCACCCTGCTTGTGCTCTCTCTGTCAAATAAAAAATAGTAAAATCTTGGAGGAAAAAAAAGTAATCTCTACACCCAACATGAGTCTCAGACTTAACAAACCTGAGATCAAGAGTTGTATGCTCTATCAAATGAGCCAGTCAGACACTCCATGGATGGGCATAATATTTTTTTTAAGTTTATTTATTTATTTATTTGACAGAGAGAGACAGAGCAAGAGAGGGAACAGAAGCAGGGGGAGAAGGAGAAGGAGAAGCAGGCTTCCTGCTGAGCAGGGAGCCCGATGTGGGGCTCCATCCCAGGACCCTGGGATCATGACCTGAGCTGAAGGCAGATGCTTAACAACTGAGCCACCCAGGCACCCCATCTTTTTTTTTTTTCCTTAAGATTTTTATTTATTTATTTGAGGGAGAGAGAAAAAACAAGCATGTGCATGTGCCTACTAGCAGGGGGAGGGGCAGAGGGAGAAAGAGGATCACAAACAGAATCCTCGCTGGGCGAGGAGCCCAACTCAATGCTCAGTCTCACAACCCACGGAATCATGACCTGAGCTGAAATCAGGAGTCCAAGGCTTAAATGACTGAGCCACCCACTTGCCACCATTTCTCACAGTATAGAAAGTAGGTTTCGCTATTGGTCATTTCCATTTTACAGATAAAGAAACTGAAGTCCGAGAGATTATGTAGTTTGACCCTATCACATATTTAGTAAATGGTAAGGCCTGAACTTGAACCCAGATTTCTCTCATTCTGCAGCTTAACCTGATACTCCTTTACCCTCCACCTCCAGCCCTCCCACTTGCACCCTTTCATTGGCATTAAGAAACACAAATGTGGGCATTACCTATAGGTGCTATTTCAGCAGAAGTGTTATAGTTTCAGCTTTAAATCATAACAATTGGAATCTCTCTGACTCTTCTACCAGAGAGATACAGCAGCTTGGTGAAAACCATCAACCCTCACTTTGGCCAGCTAGGTGCTGGACACCTGTGCATATAAAGAGAAGACCCAAGAAAGAAGAGATGAATCTCATACCCCCGACACGGGGCTGGATTTCATGAGCCTGAGATCATGACCTAAGCTGAAATCCAGAGTCAATTGCTTAATTGACTGAGCCACCTAGGTGCCCTGGGCATAATATTCTTTTTTTTCTTAAGATTTATTTATTTAGGGATGCCTGGGTGGTTCAGTTGGTTAAGTGCCTGCGTCTCAGGTCATGATCCCAGGGTCCTGGGATTGAGCCCCTCGTCTGGCTCCCTGCTCAGCGGGGAACCTGCTTCTCCCTCCCCCTGCTGTTGTGCTCTCATTTGCATTCTCTTTCTCTCCCTCTCAAATAAATAAAATTAAAAAAAAAAGTATTTATTTACTGAGAGAGAGTGCACACACATGCATGCACTCAAGTAGCGGGGCGGTGGGAGGGGCCCAAGCAGAGGAAGAGGAGAGAGGATCTCAAGCAGACTCCCTGCTGAGCTTGGAGCCCAACATGGGACTTGATCCCAAGACCCTGATATCATGACCTGAACTGAAATCAAGAGTCAGACGCTTTACTGACTGAGCCACCCAGGAGCTCCGGTCTTCATCATTTTATTGGAACTTCATTGTCTCTCAGATTTATCATCCTCTAATGTTAAAATATTTTCCTTTGCTCTGTATTCACAGCTGTTTTCTCAAGTCTTTAAATTGATGGTTTGATTTTTCATCATGTCTATTGTGTTTCTTGTTTCTAATTTATTAAGTCTGTAATACTGTCATTTCAAGTTCTCACTTTGTTTCCTTAGCAAAGCATCTAATTCTGCCTTTGAGTTTTTTTGGTTTTGGGTTTTTTTTTTTTTTTAGATTTTATTTATTTGACAGACAGAGATCACAAGTAGGCAGAGAGGCAGGCAGAGAGAGAGAGAGAGAGGAGGAAGCAGGCTCCCCACTGAGCAGAGAGCCCGGTGCAGGACTCGATCCCAGGACCCTGGGATCATGACCTGAGCTGAAGGCAGAGGCTTCAAGCCACTGAACCACCCAGGAACCCCCCTTTGAGTTTTTTTTTTAAATAGGATCTCTATATGTATTTTTTTTTTCAATTTTTATTTTAAATAGGCTCAATGTCCAGCGTGGGGCTTAAACTCATAACCCCGAGGTTGAGAGTCACATGCTTTACCACCTGAGCCAGTCAGGCACCCCAGATCTGTATTTTTAAGTAATTCTAAATAATTAATTAATTCTAAATAATTGATTAAGTAATTCTAAAATTTTAAGTAATTCTTCACATGCTGTGAATCATGTATGGGAAGTCTGTTTGTGTTTGTGGCTAATGTTTTATTCCAGAATGAATTATTTCTCCTCTTTTTCCTGGGGTATATTTTAATAGTGCTATTGTTACTTATTGGTATATTGCTCATGTATAACATGGGCTACTCTCTTCAAACCAGTTTACTCTGATAATGGAAGAGCTAATTCTCCTTGACACCCTTTCTACCTTAGGGTAACTTCCAGCTAGAATTTGAGGACTGTGTTGTGTTCTTGCCACTTCTTTCTAGACTGAGGTATGAAGGTGGTGGAAGAACAGAGATCTGCTTAGGTTTAGATATTTGCTTAGGGACCTGGACTCTGAGCTCTCCCTAAAATCCTATTATTGATTTTGTGTCAGGGCTTACTTAACCCAGCTAAAGATATGTCTCATTAGTGTGGACATCTAACTGTGCCCTGTTAGATGGCAAGCCACGGTGATTCTGTCTTTACCTCAATGGTACTGTAAAGGATTTCCTGTAATGGTTTTTCCTTTGACTTCTCAGTTCTGCTTCTTACCTGCTCCTTCTACCTTTCCAAATTCTTAGTCATTAGGGAGAATTCTCAAGATTTGGTTAATTGACCTTTCTTCCTGAATATTGCTTCTGGGATATAGGAACAAAGCTTGGAGACAGTTCCTTGCTAGCATGTATGGTGCTTTTGTGTCAATTAGAAAATAGTCCTTCTCAAGGGGCCAGGTCTTATGGATTGGCAAGTGGGATATAGGTTGACTTTCATCCCCACTTCACCTCAGCTAAGCATCCTTGAGCAGGAAGAGTCTACTCAAAGTCTCTTTGGGAGATGGACCTCATCCTACTGGAATCTTTTGTTTCTTGATTTGACTATCATTTTTTAAATTATGTGACATAATTTTATATCTTTCTGTTATTAAGCCATAAGTATAGAATATGGGGCTATTTTATTTTTCCGTTTTGTTGGATAATCATGATCCTGTTTTACCTTGCCATCTCTGTTTAGAAATCCTCACACATGTGTTTTTAAATTAGGTATTATGAAGCATATTGTTAAAAACAATCTTTGATTTAAGGTAAGTTTATTCTTTAGTAACAATGAGAAAAATAATATTTGGTATTGTGGGAAACAATCACCATTGCTTGATGATGAGTTTTTATATATTTTGATAAATATGTTCTATCTTTATGGGAACATGTCTTTTCAATATTTATTTAAAAGTTGATTAAAACAGTATCTTGTCAAACTTGCTTTAGGAGTATCTGATTTTAATCTTCGCGTTGCGTTGCAAACACTTTTGAAAGAGTACTGTGAGGTGTGCAAATCTTCCAAAGAAAACAAGTTTTGTAGTTTTCTGCAGACATCCAAGGTTCGGCCTCGGAAGAAAGCAAGAAAGTACCTGTATGCAGTAGGTGAGAATCTTTTAAAAGGTGACGCAAATAATCTTTATTTTTAGGATTAAAACCTTTAATATTTTGTTATTATTTTACACATCAGAATATGCAAGTGTGTCAAATAGGCATATTTAATTTCACATATAGGCTAAAAATTAATTGTGTTTTATACAGTGGATACATCTAAGAATAAATAGCTATTTATTTGACATCGATTATTCTGTGATCCAAATTGTTGGGTTCTTAGATTGTCCAATTATTGTCAAATAACTGACTTACGAAATACTGCTTTAAAAGTTAAAAATGTGAGTTCTAGTGAAAAATAGGGAAATTCTCAACATTTTTAACTATTCATGGCATCTTAGATGATTAGGGGTAATAGGAACCAGTGGTCGCTAAAGTGTGGATGGATAGGATAATCCACAGAAGTATCAGGAGAACATATTAAAACATCTTTTTTATTTTAAAAAGCAGTAAGTCTCATTAATATGTGAAGTATATATAGACAGATTATCCAAATTTATATGCATATTTTCATATATTCATAACATAATTTATCATCTGTATATAATTATATGTGTAAGTTTATGTATGCTATAATATATAAATATGTAATTTTTTAGTGCATGCTACAGTTTTTTTACTGATGTTATGTGCTGTTCAACTCACTATTTTTATTTTTAAAGACTTTATTTATTTATTTGAGAGAGAGACAGTGAGAGAGAGCATGAGTGAGGAGAAGGTCAGAGGGAGAAGCAGACTCCCCATGGAGCTGGGAGCCCCATGCGGGACCCGATCC
Organism: Lutra lutra; assembly: GCF_902655055.1. Taxonomy (NCBI): domain Eukaryota; kingdom Metazoa; phylum Chordata; class Mammalia; order Carnivora; family Mustelidae; genus Lutra; species Lutra lutra. The sequence continues at coordinate 161,720,961 of NC_062281.1, forward strand.
CGGGACTCCGGGATCATGACCTAAGCTGAAGGCAGTCGTCCAACCAACTGAGCCACCCAGGCGTCCCTCAACTCACTATTTTTAATTGAAAAATATACTAATAGAAGTCATAATGAGACTTCCTAACTAGACAGATAACCAGCTCCTTTTATGTTTTATCTAACATTTTATGACCAAAACCAGGTGGTAGAATGCTGGTTGACGTCATTGCATTTAAGCCATCATCTTTCAGGACTTGGAGCATATAAGAATATTTGTATACATGGCAAGCTCTAAAGTGCTTTTTCTTTGCTATGAAGTAATTATGGATTAAATGTCTAGATGTAGAGGGCTAGATTTTTCTCATTACTTTCATTTACATATTTAGCAGTAAGTGATTCGCTGTTTATCTCCTTTCCTTCATTCAGGCGGGTATACTCGGTTGCAGGGGGGTCGTTGGAGTGATAGCAGAGCCCTCAGCTGTGTAGAGCGTTTTGACACCTTTAGCCAGTACTGGACCACTGTGTCTTCACTTCATCAGGCTCGATGCGGGCTAGGAGTAGCAGTTCTGGGAGGGATGGTTTACGCTATTGGAGGTAATAATGAAATGTCTTTTTTCTCTCATTAGTCGCTACCTGTAAATTGGCTGCATTCTTATATGACTTATATATATTTCTAGGTACTATGGGGTATGCATATATATGGTTGTCCTCAATAAATATTTAATGAATAAATTAATGAAACGAAGAAAAAGGAAACAGAAGATATTGAATGTTTCAGACCAGGGGGATACTATGATTTATCCCAAGGCAGAATATTTAGGTTTGGTTTCGTTGAAAAGTTGTTTATAAAATGTGGAACCAAAATTTAGGTCAATGTTTGTGATAAAAATTATTTTAATTTTGAAATTTAATTTCACATACTAGAAGTTGTATTACAAATAATTTTTAATTAACATAGTTACCTGGACAGTGAGATCTATAAAAACTAAGTCAGCTAGTCTTTGGGATATGTTTCTTGATTGAAATCACTGTGTTTTCTGAAACCATTATTATGAATTATAAAATGATTAATAAAATTAAAGGAGTTTTGGATGTTGGAGGGAACTAAATATCAGAGGAGGATCTAAAGAGAAATAAATGCTAACACTTTTTTTTTTAAAGATTTTATTTATTTAGTGGGCGCCTGGGTGGCTCAGTGGGTTAAGCCGCTGCCTTCAGCTCAGGTCATGATCTCAGGGTCCTGGGATCGAGTCCCGCATCGGGCTCTCTGCTCGGCAGGAAGCCTGCTTCCCTCTCTCTCTCTCTCTGCCTGCCTCTCTGTCTGCTTGTGATCTCTCTCTGTCAAATCAATAAATAAAATCTTAAAAAAAAAAAAGATTTTATTTATTTACTTGACAGACAGAGATCACAAGTAGGCAGAGAGAGAGAGGAGGAAGCAGGCTCCCTGTGGAGCAGAGAGCCTAATGTGGGGTTCGATGTGGGGCTCCATGTGGGGCTCGATCCCAGGACCCTAGGATCATGACCTGAGCCGAAGGCAGAGGCTTTTAACCCACTGAGCCGCCCAGGTGCCCCCACTTTTTTTTTTTTAAAGATTTTATTTATTTATTTGACAGAGAGAGAGAGAGATCACAAGTAGGCAGAGAGGCAGGCAGAGAGAGAGAGGGGGAAGAAGGCTCCCTGCTGAGCACAGAGCCTGATGTGGGGCTCAATCCCAGGACCCTGAGACCATGACCTGGGCCAAAGGCAGAGGCTTAACCCACTGAGCCACCCAGGCGCCCCGGCGGTCACACTTTTATATCAGTATTTACTTCTGGATAATTTGTGTTTGTAGCAACAAGCCTAGATAGGTCATCTCTAACCCTTACAACTAATCTTTATGCCTTATTTCTCTGGGTTAGTCTAAAACACAAGAAGTTATATATCAAAAATATTTTTTTAATATTTATTTATTATTTGAGAGAGAGAGCACTAGCAGGTGGGACAGGGGGAAGCAGAAGGATAAGGAGAATCTTAGGCAGACTCAGTGCTGAGCCCAGGGTAGGGCATGATCTCACTACCCTGAGATCACCAACCTGAGCTGAAACCAAATTTGGTCCCTTAACCGACTGAGCTACCCAGATCCTCTTGAAAATGTTATTATTATTTTTCAACTATGATACTATCAGCTTAAAATGAGAGAGAGAGATGGAGAATATTTGGTTTTTATTTCTCTTTTGGAGAGAACATAATTGTTGCTAAAAACAGTTCATTAAGATGCAGCTGAGTGGCTTAGATGGTTAAGCAGCCAACTCTTGATTTTGGCTTAGGTCATGATCTCACGGTCGTGAGGTTGAGTCCCACATTGGTCTCTGCTCAGTGCAGAGTCTACCTGTCCCTCTCCCTCTACCTCTTTATTAAATCAATAAATGCCCTGTTGAATCTAAAAGTCCCAACAAAGAAATGAGAGTTTAAGCAAAAACTTTCTGTCAGCATAAAGACCATAATTCTATATAATCTTTGACTAGAACACTAATAGCTCTTTTTATATACATTTTATATGGATAGTTTCAATGCATGAATGCTCCTGTTTAACATAGGGTCACAGTGTCCTGTGTGACACTTTCATATATATTTGTCCCCTTTCCTGATGCCACAGAAATACTTAGGAGCACCCTTCAAAAATGCTATGACTTGGGGGCACCTGGGTGGCTCAGTGGGTTAAAGCCTCTTCCTTCGGCTCGGGTCATGATCCCAGGGTCCTGGTATCGATCCCCAAGTCGGGCTCTCTGCTCAGCAGGGAGCCTGCTTCCTCCTCTCTCTCTGCCTGCCTCTCTGCCTGTTCGTGATCTCTGCCTGTCAAAGAAATAAATAAAATATTTTTTTAAAAAAATGCTATGACTTCACTAACTTTTATTTATTTATTTATTTATTTATTTATTTATTTATTTATTTATTATTCTAAATAGGCTCCACATTCAATGTATGGCTTAAATTCATGACTAAGGTGCAGGGCCACATGCTCTATCAACTGAGTCAGCTAGGTGCCCCAACTCGGCCTACTATTATTAATACTATTAATATTGCTATCCTAAGATTTTTTTTTTTTTTTTTTTAATTTGTCAGAGAGAGAGGGAGAGAGAGCAAGCACAGGCACACAGAATGGCAGGCAGAGGCAGAGGGAGAAGCAGGCTCCTGCTGAGCAAGGAGCCCGATGCGGGACTCGATCCCAGGACGCTGGAATCATGACCCGAGCTGAAGGCAGCCGCTTAACCAACTTAACCAACTTAACTTAGCCACCCAGGCGTCCCTATCCTAAGATATTTTATAATGTATAATGTTAAGACGATTTTTATTATCAAAGTAATTCAGGTTTGTGATAGAAAATTTTGCTGAGGGGCGCCTGGGTGGCTCAGTGGGTTAAGCCGCTGCCTTCAGCTCAGGTCATGATCTCAGGGTCCTGGGATTGAGTCCCGCATCGGGCTCTCTGCTCAGCAGGGAGCCTGCTTCCCTCTCTCTCTCTCTCTTTCTCTGCCTGCCTCTGTCTACTTGTGATCTCTCTCTGTCAAATAAACAAATAAAATCTTTAAAAAAAAAAAAAAGAAAAGAAAATTTTGCTGAAATTGAAGCATATAAAAAAGTAATAATCACCCATACTCCGATCATATCGCCCAGAGATAATCACAATACTTGGTTTATTTCCTTCTACATACATACATATCTGGGTTAATATTCTAAATACTATTTTTGAAAATTAAGATATAATTCACATACCATAAAATTCACCATTTGAAGTATATGGTTCAGTGATTTTTAGCATATTTACAAAATTGTACAACTATTACCACTGTTTAATTCCAGAACATTTTTATTACTGCCAAAAGCCACTCTTATTATTTAGAGAAATTTTTATATCAGTGTAGGGAATTGTTTGCGAGCTCTGTTCCCAGACTCCAGCCAAGGGTCAATCTTGCAAGCAGGCCTTTCTTTCTTTTTTTTTTTTTTAAAGATTTTATTTTTATTTATTTGACAGAGAGATCACAAGCAGGCAGAGAGAGAGGAGGAAGCAGGCTCCCCGCTGAGCAGAGAGCCCGATGTGGGGCTCGACCCCAGGACCCTGAGATCATGACCTGAGCAGAAGGCAGCGGCTTAACCCACTGAGCCACCCAGGCGCCCCGCAAGCAGGCCTTTCTAAGGTTAGGAATTCTCAGGCCTGCTGTGCTGATTCTTTTCTGCACCGTAGTTTTATATGTTCAGGATTCTAGGCCCTCATAAAATTATATGTGCCACAAATACTTTTTGCAACTCTGCTGCTTCATCTTTCACTCTCTTTATGGTATTTTTTAAAAGATTTTATTTATTTATTTGGAGAGAGAGACAGTGAGAGAGGGAACACAAGCAGGGGGAGTGGGAGAGGGAGAAGCAGGCTTCCCTCCGCTGAGCAGGGAGCCTAATCCGGGGTTTGATCCCAGGACCCTGGGATCATGACCTGAGCTTAAGGCAGAGGCTTAAGGACTGAGCCACCCAGGTGCCCCCTTTTCTTTTCTTTTCTTTTTTTTTTTTTTAAAGATTTTATTTATTTATTTGACAGAGATCACAAGCAGGCAGAGAGGCAGGCAGAGAGAGAGGAGGAAGCAGGCTCCCTGCTGAGCAGAGAGCCTGACGCGGGGCTCGATCCCAGGACCCTGAGATCATGACCTGAGCCGAAGGCAGCGGCTTAACCCACTGAGCCACCCAGGCGCCCCTCTTTTTTTTTTTTTTTTTTTTAAGAAGTATCTTTTTTTCCTTTATTATATCTTTTGATAAACATATTTTTCATTTTAATGGGGCTAACTCTGTTATTTATTTTCCCTTTATGGTTTCTTATATCTTTTTAAAGAAATCCTTCTCTACTACAAAGTCATGATGATATATACCTTTATTGTTCTCTAAAATTTTAGTTTTAGAACTAAATGTATGTCTGTATTCTGCCTGGAATTGAGATAATAGGAGTAGGGAACCAGTTTCATCTTTTCCTTGTATATGTAACCAATTATCTCAATATAAAAAGCTTTTATTGCTGTGCAGAGCAAACTTCGTCATATATCAGGTAATCATATATGTGGGTATCTGTTTCTAGAATTTCTTTTCTGTTTTGGTCTCTTTGTGTATTGCTATCTTAATTACTATAGCTCTGTTTTGTTTGTTTGTTTTTTATTCATTTGAGAGAGAGACAGAGACAGAAAGAGGGAGAGGCAAAGGGAGAGGGAGAAGCAGACTCCCTGCTGAGCTGGGAGCCCGATGTGAGGCTCCATCCCAGGACCTGGAGATCATGACCTGAGCTGAAGGAGACTCTAAACCATCTGAGCCACCCAGGCACCCCACTATAGCTCTGTTTTAATTCTGATAAGCTTATCTGATAGGACAGTTTCTTCCCTTACTATTACTATTGTGTGAGAATGCTTGGCTATTCGGGGTCCTATGTACTTCCATATAAATTTTAGAGCCAGTTCATCAAATCTGTTTTCTTCTGTCAAATCTGTTTTTAAAAATAATGTGTGACGATGGACTACTACTCAGCCATAAAAAAATGAAATCTTGCTGTTCGCAATGATGTGGATGGAAATCAGTGAAATCAGTCAATCAGAGAAAGACAATTATCATATGATCTCATTCATATGTGGAATTTAGGAAACAAAACAGAGGGTCATAGGGGAAGAGAGGAAAAAATAAAACAAGATGAAATCAGAGAGGGAGACAAACCATAAGAGACTTTTAAGCATAGGAAACAAACTGAGGGTTGCTGGAAGGGAGAGGGGTGAGGTGTTAGGGTAACTGGGTGATGGACATTAAGGGGGGCATGTGATATAATGAGCACTGGGTATTATATAAGACTGACAAATCACTGACCTCTACCTCTGAAACCAATAATATATGTTAATTAATTGAATTTAAATTAAAAATGTTAGTTGGAAAAAATAAATAACAATAAAGTATGATTTCACTTATATGAGGTACATTAATCAAAATCATAAAAGACAGAAAGTATAGTGGTGGCTGTCTGGGGCTGGGGAGGGGAGAATGAGGAGTTATTGTTTGAATCAGAATAGTATTGCAGGGACGCCTGGGTGGCTCAGTTGGTTAAGCAGCTGCCTTCGGCTCAGGTCATGATCCCAGTGTCCTGGGATCGAGTCCCACATCGGGCTCCTTGCTCATCGGGGAGCCTGCTTCTCCCTCTGCCTCTGCCTGACATTCTGTCTGCCTGTGCTTGCTCTCTCTCCCTCTCTCTCTCTGACAAATAAATAAATAAAATCTTAAAAAAAAAAAAAGAATAGTATTGCAGTTTTATAAGATGTAGAGAATTTGGGGAGTGGATAGTGGCATGGCTACACAAAAATATGAATGTTTAACATCACTGAACTCTACACTTAAAAATGGTTAAGATGGTAAATCTTATGTTACTTGTATTTTAACACAATTTTTTTTGTGTTTCAAATTGGGATTATGTTAAATCTATAAATCAGATTGGGGATAACCATCTATACATTCACTCTTCTAATTCATGAACATGATATATCTCTTCATTTATTTAGCTTTTCCTTAATTTAAAATTTTACCTAAATGAAGTTTATAAATTCTATATGCCAGAGGTTTTGTACAATCTTTGATTAGACTGACTTCTAGGTATAGTCTATTTTAAAATTCTATTTTAAGTGGTACCTTTTTAGAAATTTTTATTTTTCTCTTTGTTACTAGGTAAGGATTGGGTTAAAATTCAAATTATACCAGAGCCAGGTATCCAAACTAATACATGAAAAAACATAGAAGTGTTAAAGTACAAATTTTATCCTCAAAAATTACATGGATTATTTGGGTGGCAAAATTAGAAATAATAGGAAAATGATGCCTTGCTTCATTAAATGGGCTTTAATAAATGATAGTGCTATTGATTTATAATAATACTTACTGGGCAAACTAATTTTAATGAATAGCATAAAATCAGACTTAATAGTTGAATTTCTGATAACGTGGAATGCTACTGAATATTGATTGTATTATGGTTCTAGGCTATTAGCATTATTATTAAACCTTCTGATATATGTCTCTTTTATTTAACTCAGGTGAAAAGGATTCAATGATTTTTGACTGTACTGAATGCTATGATCCAGTTACTAAACAGTGGACAACTGTAGCTTCAATGAATCACCCCCGCTGTGGTTTGGGAGTGTGTGTGTGTTATGGGGCTATCTATGCTTTGGGTAATTATGCTTTTCAACTTAAGGATATCTGGTATTATTTAAATTCTTAGATTCTAGTTACTTTAGACATTTTTCTTCCCTCCCACAAGAAATTTATGTCTTTTCAGCTTTATAAATTTTAATTTTCAAGTTTGAGTTACTTGGGGAATATTGTCAAGTATGGATCTCTTAGAAGGAGATGGAGATAAAGTATAGTAAGATGTCCAGTGAAGCACTTCAGCTGACTAATTAAATCTCATGATTAGGATAGCCATTCTGAATGTGCAGAAGTTGTTTCAAAAGGTAGTTTTGCAAAATACCTTATTTCCTAAGCAACATGATGAGCTTTTGTTTTTATTTTGTTTTGTTTTTTTTAAATCTCTGATGAAAACTAGTCAGAGTTAAGATCCAAGTTTTATAGTCAGATTCCAACTTTTTGTATGATCTTAGACAAATTACCCCTCTGGTACATATGATTATCATTCACATTATAAAGTTGCCAGATTAGATGCTTTCTAAGTATTTTTCATAGATAAGATTTCTTTATCCAGAAATGACATTTTTCTTTTTGGTTACAGGTGGATGGGTTGGAGCGGAGATAGGTAACACCATTGAACGATTTGATCCTGATGAAAATAAGTGGGAAGTAGTTGGCAACATGGCTATGTCACGCTACTACTTCGGGTGTTGTGAAATGCAAGGTATTGCTTTCTAAAAAATTTTTTTCTGAAAGTGTATTTTATTTTTGGGGGGAGGGGAAGGAGAAGAGGGAGAAAAGAGAATCCGAAGCGGGCTCCATGCCCAGCACGGAGCCCAGTATAGGGCTCAGTCTCACAACCCTGAGATCATGACCTGAACTGAAGCAAGAGTCAGATGCTTAACTGACTGACCCACACAGGTGCCATCCTCTTTTTCCCCTGAAAATATATTTTTTGAAAAACTAAGCTTGAGCCTTTATTTTCACAAAACTATGTTTTATGTCTGTTAGAATTGACTGATTGACACTAACAGTATGGACGTATTATTTTAAACATTTTATATGTTTGTGGTTTTTTTTTACAGATTTTTATTTATTTATTTGACAGAGAGATCACAAGCAGGCAGAGAGGCAGGCAGAGAGAGAGGAGGAAGCAGGCTCCCTGCTGAGCAGAGAGCCCGATGCGGGGCTCGATCCCAGGACTCTGAGATCATGACCTGAGCCGAAGGCAGCGGCTTAACCCACTGAACCACCCAGGCGCCCCAAAACATTTTATATGTTTTATTTTATTTTATTTTTTTTTAAAGATTTTATTTATTTATTTGACAGAGAGAAATCACAAGTAGGCAGAGAGGCAGGCAGAGAGAGAGGAGGAAGCAGGCTCCCTGCTGAGCAGAAAGCCCGATGTGGGGCTCGAACCCAGGACCTGGGATCATGACCTGAGCCGAAGGCAGCGGCTTAACCCACTGAGCCACCCAGGCGCCCCCATTTTATATGTTTTAATCTCTTATATCTTTATATCTGTATTGCCAAAATAATCATTTTTTTCCAAAATAAACAAAAGAAGAATTAAAAATTACAAATGAGCCGAAGACCTGACTAGGAAAATAAGCATTTGAACCTTCGTCCATCTTTGTCACTTTCTCTCCCATACAGTCCTTACTAAGTATTTCTAAGTTAGGATGAGGATATAAAAAACAATCTTCACTGTCTCTTATTTTGGCATTTTCAATGTTTTCTTACAGGGCACATTGTGATTCAGTCCACACAGAATATAATGCTATGACAAACTGGAAAAATGTTGTACCATAGGGTGCTGGGTGGCTCAGTGGGTTGAGCCTCTGCCTTCAGCTCAGGTCGTGATCTAAGGGTCCTGGGATTGAGCCCCGCATCAGGCTCTCTGCTTGACGGGGAGCCTGCTTCCCCCTCTCTCTCTTCCTGCCTCTTTGCCTACTTGTGATCTCTCTGTCAAATAGATGAATAAAATCTTTAAAAAAAAAATGTTGTACCACATATTAAAATGGTGTACAAACGTTATTTTAATTGTCTACTATACCCTGAGAAGTAGTTGTTAAGCATTGTCAAGTAGAACTGGATTCTTGGTCCAGATTGGAGAGCAGATTTATATGTACCTGTAGAGTAGTGAGCGGTGTGCTCCTTGTTAAAACAACTCGATCTGCTATTCCCAGCTCAAGTTCTTTCTGCTTTGTGAGTACCTTCTCTGATTTCCACTAGAATTTAAGTGTTCAAGTTACATGGTACAGAATATATCCTGTTGTGTAATACTATAGTGTTCTCTAATTGTTTTATATTTATGATTTTTATCTTCTCATATAAATTAAGTGTTCTGAGACTTAGTTTTCAGCATGGGGGTAGGGGCTGGTTTCTCTTCTACTAGCAAGAAGAGGTTCTCAGAATACCACCTAGGTGTTGGAGAATTCAATTCAACTCTAATACTGTGTACACATACCTGGAGAGAGCATCAAATTCCACATCAGTCCTACAACACTCATCCTCCCCAGGCTATTATTACCTGTGCTTTGGAGCGACAGGCTATAGATCAGAGATTCCAGTGGTCCCTCCTCTTCAGCTTCAATTAATTTGCTAGGGTAGCTCACAGAACTCAGAGAAAATGTTACTACTAAAATGACATAACACAGGAGCAGCTAGATGGAAGAGATGCAAAGTCAAGTTATACAAAAGGAGCACAGAGTTTTCATGCCCTCCCTCTCCAGATACACCACTGTTCGCACATCTCCACATACTCACCAACCCAGAAGCTCTCCAAACCCTGTCCTTTTTTTTTTAATGAGTTGTCTTTTTTTTTCTTTTAATTTTATTTATTTATTTGACATAGAGAGACACAACGAGAGAGGGAACACAAGCAGGGGGAGTGGGAGAGGGAAAAGCAGGCTTCCCACCGAGCATGGAGCCCAATGTGGGACTGGATCCCAGGACACTGGGATTCTGACCTTAGCCAAAGGCAGACACTTAACTACTGAGACACCCAGGCCCCCAAACCTGTCCTTTTGGATTTTTATGGAGGCTTCACTATATACATAGGCACAAGTGGTTAAATCATTGGCCATTGGTGATTGATTCAACCTCTACACCTCCTCTCCCCAGAGGTCAGGGGCTGAGACTGAAAGTTCTCACACTCAAATCATAAGTTTGACTTCTTTGGCAACTACCCCCCATTCCTTAAGTGCTTTCCCAAAGTCGCCTCATTAACATAACAAAAGACACCCTTCTCATTCTGGACACTTTGGAAATTCTAAGGATTTAGCTTGCTGTGAGCAAGGAATTGTGGATGAAAACCATATATAGATGAGAAATGTATTTTGGTCATCTGAATGACCAACTACATATTCCTTTTTTTCATAATTTTATTTTATTTATTTATTTGAGGGGGGTAGATAGCATGAGTAGGAGGAGGGGCAAAAGGAGAGGAAGAAGCAGACTCCCGTTGACCAGGGAGCCCCACATGGGTCCGGATCCCAGGACCCAAGGATCATGACCCGAGCCAAAGGCAGCCACTTAACCAACTCACCCACCCAGGTGTGCCCCAAATACGTATTTCTTAAAAATCACAGTATTGTGATTCTAAAATCATTGAGCTAGAGAGGCATCTTGGAGATTATCTATTTTATTCCCTTTATTTATAGATGAGCAAGCAGAAGATCAGGAAGGTTGTGAATTATCTTTTCCCACAGCTGGTTACTGGCAAAACTGGAGCTAGAACCCAAGTTTCAAATCAAATATAATAAGCAACTCACAGTGACTTACATTGTAATGTACTCTAATGATATGATCCTGAATATCTTTTTTTTTTTTTAAAGATTTTATTTATTTATTTGACAGAGAGAGATCACAAGTAGACGGAGAGGCAGGCAGAGAGAGAGAGAGAGGGAAGCAGGCTCCCTGCTGAGCAGAGAGCCCGATGCGGGACTCGATCCCAGGACCCTGAGATCATGACCTGAGCCGAAGGCAGCGGCTTAACCCACTGAGCCACCCAGGCACCTGATCCTGAATATCTTAATCTTGCCATATAACTATTCTAATTTGAATTCAATTCTCTATATCCATTTGAGTAACAGGTAGGCTGTCACCAAATAAGGCTATATCATTCCCAGTTTAAGTGCATGGTATTTTTTTAGGGGAAAGAAAATCCCTCTCCCTTTCCTTTTTTTATGTCATGTTAGCATTGATTCTGGAACTTGAGGTCATCAAGTAGATAATAAGGTGGAAAACCATGTCTGACTGTTTTGTTATAGCACTGTAAGTTCTTTGAAAAACAAATGCCACTTAATTTTTTTTTAAGTTGTATTTATTTTAGAGAGAGAGCACGTGCATGGGGATGGGGGAAGGGCAGAAGGAGAGGGAAAGAATCTTAAGCAGACTCCATTCTGAGCATGGAACATGACAACAAAAGACTCAGTCTCCCAACCCCAAGATCATGACCTGAGCCAAAATCAAGAGTTGGATGCTTAACCAAATGAACTACATAGGTATTTTAAATGCCACTTTAAATCATACCTCTAATTCTTTGTAACATGCTTAAATATGAGCTATGATACACCAGACAGAAGTCAAATTTCTCTCTTAAAGGATAATGTGAGCCCTACATTAAATATGGTCTCAGCATAGCAGACATAAATCATAAGTCTTATGTTTTATAATTATTTACATTCTATTTTCTGTAGCATCTGAATAAAAATATTCTGTTTCCAGGTTTAATTTATGTAATTGGGGGCATCAGCAATGAAGGAATAGAGCTTCGTTCTTTTGAAGTGTATGATCCACTTTCTAAGCGTTGGTCTCCACTTCCTCCGATGGGAACCAGGAGAGCCTATCTTGGTGTGGCTGCACTCAATGACTGTATCTATTCTGTTGGAGGGTGGAATGAGACACAGGATGCTCTTCATACTGTGGAGAAATATTCCTTCGAAGAGGTAGGTTGGACAATTTCAAATGCTTTGATATCCTGTTGTGATGTGCATTCTTTTATTCATGATATTGATCATTTGTAGTTTTTTTTTTTTTCTTTTTGGAGAACCAACTTTGGTGTTACAGGTTTTTTTCTATTGATTGCCTATCTTCGGTTTCATTGATTTCTCTATCTTTTTTCTTCTGTTTTGTTTTGTTTAATTTGCACTTTTTTCAGGGCACCTGAGTGGCTCAGTGGGTTAAAGTCTCTGCCTTTGGCTCAGGTCATGATCCCAGGGTCATGGGATGGAGCCCCACATCGGGCTCACTGCTCAGCGGGGAGCCTGCTTCCTCTTCTCTTTCTGCCTGCCTCTCTGCCTACTTGTGATCTCTTTCTCTCTGTCAAATAAATAAAATCTTAAAAAAAAATTTGCACTTTTTTTCTAAATTCTTTTTTTTTTTAAAGGTTTTATTTTTTACTTGACAGAGATCACAAGTAGGCAGAGAAGCAGGCAGAGAGAGGGGATGGGGAGAAGCAGGCTCCCCGCTGAGCAGAGAGCCCGATGCGGGGCTCGATCCCAGGCTCCTGAGATCATGACCTGAGCTGAAGGCAGAGGCTTAACCCACTGAGCCACCCAGGCGCCCCCAGAGAGCATACTTTATATGATTTCTGTCTTGGTAAATGTTCCTTGTCCACCCGAAAGGAATTTGTATTCTGCTGTTGTTGAGTGTAGTGTTCTATTAATGTCAGTTAGGTTAAATTGGTTAGTGTTGTTTAAGTCTTCCCTACTCTTTTTAACTTGTGCAATTGTTTTGTCAATTATTAAGAAAGCTTGTTGAAATCTTCAAGTATAGGAAGTATAGGAAGAGCCAAGGGCAGGCTGCCCCAAAATGTACCACTTTGGCATCTTGATTATTTTATTATTTTTTCAAAGATTTATTTATTTATTTTAGAGAGAGAGAACTCAAGAAGGGGGAGGGTTGGTGGGAGAGAAACAGACCCCCCTCTGAGCCGGGATCCCATCACAGGGCTCAACTGCAGGAACCTGAGATCATGACCCAAGCTGAAACCAAGATTCAGATGCTTAACTGACTGAGCCACCCATGTGCCCCTGGCATATTGATGATTTTAAATAAAAGTTACTTAAGAGACAGGCTATACAAGGACTTTTCCGACCCTCCTCTGTCCCCCTAAAAGCAGGAAATAAATCTCTTATTTGAAAGGTACCCTCCTTGTACCAGGAGGTAAAAAGACATCTGTGTCACCCAGATAGGAAATTTAGACCCAAGAAGAATATATAAACGATCCTTGTTACTGGTTTACTAAGTTATTATTTTTTTTAAAGATTTTATTTATTTATTTGACAGAGAGAGATCACAAGTAGGCAGAGAGGCAGGCAGAGAGAGAGGAAGGGAAGCAGGCTCCCTGCTGAGCAGAGAGCCCGATGCGGGACTCGATCCCAGGACCCCGAGATCATGATCCGAGCCGAAGGCAGCGGCTTAACCCACCAAGCCACCCAGGCGCCCTGGTTTACTAAGTTATTATCAGAGCCCAAATTCTCTTTAGAATCCCTTACTAGTTGAAGCTCCTAAAGTTACTTTTACTTTGTCCTGTCAATACCCCACAGATTTATTGTCTCTAAAAAGTATAAAAACTGCTTTGTTCACTTCTTTAGGTCTCAATTACATTATTGGGCCTATGTGTGTAAGTAATAAAACTTTTTTTTCTCTTGTTAATCTGTCTGATGTGAATTTAATTTAGTCCAGCTGGAAGGCCTTAAGAGTAAAGGAAGAATTTTTCCTTCCCTGTAAATTTTTTTTTTAAGATTTTATTTATTTATTTGACAGAGAGAGATCACAAGTAAGCAGAGAGGCAGGCAGAGAGAGAGAAGGGGGGAAGCAGGCTCCCTGCCAAGCAGAGAGTCCAATGTGGGACTCGATCCCAGGACCCTGAGATCATGACCCAAGCTGAAAACAGAGGCCTAACACACTGAGCCACCCAGGCACCCCCCTGCGCATATTTTGAATCTCTGTTATTAAGTGTGTACAAGTTGAGATTATTGTCTTCTTGATGAATTGATCCTTTCATAGTCATGAAATATTTGTCTTTATATTTGGTAATATTCTTTGTTCCTAAGTCTACTTTGATATTAATTTGACTAATTGATGTAGCCAAGCTATTTTTTTATTATTATTTGCATGGTGCATCTTTTTCTTTCCTCCCACTTTAAATCTATCTACATCTTTACAAGCTGCATCTCTGGTAAGATAACATACAGTTGTAATCTCTTTTTTTATCCAGGTTGACAATCTCCAACTTTCAAAAGGAATCTTTAGAGTTTTTCCTATTTATAGTAATGTAATTGGAGATATGGTTGGTTTTTAGACTCCTGTTTTGCAGTTTTACTCTTTGTATAATTCATTCTTTGATCCTTTTTTCTCTCTTTCTGTCTTTACATTGACTGTTTTAGTACTCCATTTTCTCTCTTTTATTATCCAATTAACTATAACTTCGCCTTTTTCTTAGTGGTTACTGTAGGGCTTACATTGTGTGTATATGTATTATACTATAAATATACTGTATCAAGGCAATCTTTGAATATTATCATATTCATTTTCTTATTCTTTTTCTTTTTAAATTTTAAACCATTTTTATTTATTTTTAGCTTTCTCTGTCTCTCTCTCTTTTAGATTACTTATTTGAGACAGTGAGCAAGAGAGAGAATACAAACAGGGGGAATGGCAGAGGCAGAGGGAGAAGCAGGCTCCCCAATGAGCAGGGAGCCTGATGTGGGGCTCGATCCCAGGACCCTGGGATCATGGCCTGAGCCAAAGGCAGACACTTAACTGACGGAGCCACCCAGGCACCCTAACAGTCAGTTATATTTAAAATTAAATGTTAATGTGAAAGTCTTTGATAATTATACATATATTAATAATTCCTAGTCCTATTCTTTTCTGTAGAAGTAAGTTTCTATCTAATACGTTTCTCTTTGCATGAAGAACTTTAATAGTTCTCTTAGTGCTGGTCTGCTGGCATTTATTCTCTTAGTGTTCATTTTCTGAAACTATTTTTCACCTTCATTTTTGAAAGATACTTTATTGAGTATAAAATTTTTTCCCTACCATCTAAAAGGTGATGTTTAATATCTGCTTACACTATTACTGATGGGAAGTCAGTAGTCATTCTTATCCTTGTTCCCATATATATATACGTAATGTGTCTTTTCTTCCTTGGAGGCTTTTACAGTTTTCTGTTCATCATGGGATTCCAGTAATTTGATTATTGTGTACCTTTTTGGAGTTTTGTGTTTAATTTGTTTGGAATTCATTGAACTCCTTGAATCTGTGGGATTACAGCTTTCATGAAAATGAATGTTTTCAGCCGTATTTCCTCAGATACTCTCCTGCTCTTTTTCTGAGACTCCAATAACATACATGTAAGATCAATTTAATATTGTCCCACAGGTCACTGAGGCTCTGTTAATTTTGATCTCCCATCTTTTTTCTCTCTGTGGTTAAGTTCATTTTTGTTTTACAGCTTCATTGAGGTATACTTGATAAAAATTGTGTAGATTTAAGGTGTATAATGTGATGTTTTGATATATGTTGTGAAATGACTACCAAATCAACCTAATTAACATACTTATCACCTTATATTTTCCTGTTCCTTTTTTTAACTTTTTTTTTTAAGATTTTATTTATTTGACAGAGATCACAAGTAGGCAGAGAGGCAGGTAGACAGAGAGGGGGAAAACAGGCTCCCTGCTGAGCAGAGAGCCCGATGTGGGGCTGGATCCATGACCCTGGGATCATGACCTGAGCTGAAGGCAGAGGCTTTAACCCACTGAGCCACCCAGGTGCCCCTTTTTTACTTTTAACTGAAGTCTTTATTAGCCATTCTAATTTTTTAAAAAATTCCAGTGTAGTTAAACATACAGTATTGTATTAGTTTCAGGTTCTCTTTTCCTTTTCTCATGTGTGGTAAGAGTTGCTTTCTTACCAAATTTCAAGTATACAATATAGTATTATGAACTATAGTCACCATGTTTTATATTAGATCTCTAGAACTTATTCATCCTGCATAACTGAAATTCTGTTCTCTGTGCTTCAGTTTGGATGGTTTCTTTTGCTGTGTTTTCAAGTTCATTGATCTACATTGTCTCACTTCTAATATGCAGTATCTAATTACATTTAGGGAATTTTTCATTTCAGATATATATATTTTTTAGCACTAAAAGATCTTTTTGGTTGTTTTTAGTGTCTTCCATTTCTCCCCTCATTGTGTTCATCTTTTCCTTTAGATCCTTGAACATATTTATAATATCTGTTTTTAAGTCCTTGTCTGTTGTTCTCATTATCACCATCACTTTTGGACCTGTATCTGTTGAACTTTTTCTTCCTGTTTGAGTCACCTTATTCCTTCTTTTCCACATTTCTAGTAACTTCTGATTGGATGGTGGACACAGTGAATGTTATATTGCTGAGTGTTTGGATTTTATTTCTTCTTTTAGGAAGTATTGAGTTTACTTTTGGTAAGCAGCTAAATTATTTGCGAATCAGACTGATTCTTTTGAGACATATTCTTAAGCTTTGTAGGAAAGGTCTAGAGTAGTGTTTCCTTTAGGTCTCCTACTAAAAGAATGACCCTTCTTATGTCTCTATTGAATGTCCTAGCTGTTCAGCAAGGTGTCTTTATTGTTGGCTAGTCAAAACTAGAATGTCTCCAGCTTTGTGTGAGATCTGGGAATTGGTTCAGTTTATAACTCCTGTAACGAAAACAGTTTCTCTAGTCACAATACTTTTGACACCAAATGTGCGTGTTTTCCATACCAGCTGTTTCCCAGTTCTCTTATGTTCACCAACTAGGTACCCTCAAGTCATTCATTTCTGACCCCTAAATACCCAACAGGCTAAGAGCTCAGTTTCAAAGATTACCCCTGTACTTTACACACCAGTTTCAAGTAGTGGGTCCTGAGGTTAACCACTAACTTATTTACACTTGTCTGACTTGGCTACATTTGGGGGTTCCCATAATCCTTTCCTCAGGTTCAATAATTTGCTCTAATGGTTTACAGAACTCAGGCAAACACTGTGTAAGTGGTCTATTGTAAAGGATTCAAATGGATAGCCAGATAAAGAGGTATATAAGGCAAGGTCCAAAAGGTCTCGAGTGTAGGAGTCTCTGTAGAATTTGGGGTGTGACACCCTTCTGACACATGGATGTGTTCACCAACCTGGATGCTCTCTGAACACCATAGTATAGAGATTTTTATGGAGACTTCATCATGAAGGCATAATTGATTATTAATTCAACCCCCAACCCTCTTCCCCTCCCCAAATGATGGAGGTGGGGATAAAAGTTGCAAGCTTCTAATTCGGGGCTTGGTCTTTCTGGCAACCAGCCCCCATTTCTTCTTCTTCTTTTTTTTGTAAAGATGTTATTTATTTATTTGACAGAGATCACAAGTAGGCAGAGAGGCAGGCTCCCTGCTGAGCAGAGAGCCCAATGCGGGGCTCCATCCAGGACCCTGGGATCATGACCTGAGCCAAAGGCAGATGCTTTAACCCACTGAGCCACCCAGGCGCCTCCAGCCCCCATTTCTGAAGTTATTTAGGGAGTCCACCAAGAGTTGCCTCATTAGAACAAACGACACTAATATCATCCAGGGAATTCCCAGGGATTTAGGAGTTCTGTGTCAGGAACTGGGGCCAGAGGCTAAAGGTATACTTCTTATTATGTCATATCTTCCTATGAGTTGTTCTGTGCCTATTTCTCATGAAGTTTTACTTTATGCATTGCATAGATTAATGGCATTCAGCTGAAGACACAAGGGGACCTCTGGCAGTCTTGCTGGAAAATCTTGGCTGCTTCAACCTCTCTAAACTCTGATCTCTGCCTCTTAAATCAGATTATTGTCATTCTGTGCTTGGAAATCCCCTTCCTTGTGGTGTGCAGAAAGCCCCACCAGACAGAAAGCCTAGATGACCATGAAGTTCACCTTCTTTGTTTCTATTTCTGACTGATCACAATTTTTCATTGTCTGTTGTCTGGGAACTTTAGTTTTTTAGGTTTGTCCCACTTTCTAGATCTTGTGGCAGGAGGACAGCTTTGGTAACAATTATTCTATTGTGGCTGTAAGTGGAAATCCTTCCTATGTCATTTTGCAGTGCTCCCATCATTCATTGAGCATGCCTTTACTTTCTAGCATAATAAAATATTTCAAGCTCATTTTGTACTTTCTCTGCTTTAGCTCTGGAATCAGCCATTCTTCTAAGAAGCTCCAGTTCCTCTTAGTGAAGGATAGTATTTAGAAACCAAGGTCTAGGCACTCAGACTACTCATGGCTACTGGGACATTGCTGCTTCTAGGCACTCGCAGTAAACAGAGCTAGGAATACATGTACCCATATACATCATGTATTCACTCACATATTTATTTATAAGTATTTCTGTAACATGTAAGTCATATGTTGTAAAACCGTGAGTTTATGATGATAACTCCAGTTCCAGTGCAATAGCTTAGATTCTTTCAGGCCTTCCCCATTTCCATGTCTGTAAATACCTTCTCTGTTAGTTAAAAACTACTTGGCTCTTATTATTCTCCCTATAGTCTACCCTTGAACAACATGGTTTTGAGCTGTGTGGGTCCACTTATACATGGATTTTTTTCAATAAATATAATACAGTACTGTAAATGTATCTTTTCTTCCAATTTTTTCTTTTCTTTTATTACATTTTATTTTATTTTTTCAGTGTTCTTAGATTCATTGTTTATGCACCACACCCAGTGCTCCATGCAATACAGGCCCTCCTTAATATCCACCACCGGCTCACCCATCCCCCCACCTCCCTCCCCTCCAAAACTCTCAGTTTGTTTCTGAGTCCACAGTCTCTCATGCTTCGTCTCTCCCCACCCCCAATTTACCCCAATTCACTTTTCCTTTCCTTCTCCTAATGTCCTCTATGTTATTCCTTATGTTCCACAAGTAAGTGAAACCATATGATAATTGACTTTCTCTGCTTGACATATTTCATTCAGCATAATCTCCTCCAGTCCCGTCCATGTTGATACAAAAGTTAGGTATTCATCCTTTTTGATGGCTATGTAATACTCCAGTGTGTGTGTGTGTGTGTGTGTGTGTGTGTGTGTGTGTGTGTGTGTGTGTGACACACCATATCTTCTTGAGCCATTCGTCTGTTGAAAGGCATCTTGGCTCTTTCCACAGTTTGGTGATTGTGCCATTGCTGCTATGAACATTGGAGTACATATGCCCTTCTTTTCACTACATCTGTATCTTTGGGGTAAATACCCAGTAGTACAATTGAAGGGTCATAGGGTAGCTCTATTCTGATTTTCTTTATAACATTTTCTTTTCTCTAGCTTACTTTATTGTAAGAATTTAGTACATAATACATACACAAAATATGTGTTCGTTGTGTTATTGGTAAGGGTTTTGGTCAACAGTAGGGTATTAATGGGGTACCTGGGTGGCTCATTCACGTACGCATCCAACTCTTGATTTTGGTTCAGGTCATGATCTCCGGGTTGTGAGATTGAGCCCTCGCATCAGGCTCCATGCTGTATGTGGAGCCTACTTAAGATTCTCTCTCTCCCTTTCCCCTTCTCTCCCTTTATTCCCCTCTCTAAAACAATGAAACAAAACAAAACAAACCCAGTAAGCTATTAGTAGTCAAGTTTTGGGGGAGTCAAAAGTTTTACATGGATTTTTAAAAAATTTTAGAATTTACTTATTTTTTTAAAAGATTTTATTTATTTATTTGACAGAGATATCACAAGCAGGCAGAGCAGCAGGCAGAGAGAGCGAGGGAAGCAGGCTTCCCGCCAAGCAGAGAGCCCGATGTGGGGCTGGATCCCAGGACCCCAAGATCATGACCTGAGCTGAAGGCAGAGGCTCAACCCACTGAGCCACCCAAGCGCCCCAAATTTATTTTTTATTTAAATTCAATTAATATACAATAATTATTGGTTTCAGAGATAGAGCTCAGTGATTCATCAGTCTTAACATAATACCCAGTGCTCATCATATCACATGTGCTCCTTAATGTCCATCACCCAGTTACCCCTTTCCCTTCCCCCCTCCAGCAACCCTCTGTTTCCTTTTTTTTTTTTAAGATTTTTAAATTTTTATTTGAGAGAGACAGAGAATGAGAGAGAGAGCACAAGAGTGGGGTAAGAGGCAGAAGGAGAAGCAGACTCCCCACCGAGCAGGGAGCCCCATGTGGGACTCGAACCTGGGACTCTGAGACCATGACCCGAGCTGAAGGCAGATACTCAACCAACTAAGCCACCCAGGCGCCCCACAGTTTGTTTCCTATGCTTAAGAGTCTCTTATGGTTTGTCTCCCTCTTTAATTTGGTCTTGTTTTATTTTTTCCTCTCTTCCCCTATGATCCTCTGTTTTGTTTCCTAAATTCCGCATGTCGGGGTGCCTGGTGGCTCAGTGGGTTAAACCTAAATTCCACATGTCAGTGAGATCATATGATAATTGAATTTCTCTGATTTATTTATTTCATTTAGCATAACACCTTCTAGTTCTAGCCACATTGTTGAAAATGGCAAGATTTCATTTTTTTGATGGCTAAGTAGTATTCTTTTGTATATAGATACCACATCTTCCTTCTTCTTTTTTTATTTTTTTGTTTTTTTTTTATTTTTATTTATTTATTTATTTTTCTTTAAAATTTATTTATTTGAGAGAGAATGCATGAGAGGGGAGTGGTCAGAGGGAGAAACAGACTCCCTGCTGAGCAGGGAGCCCCATGTGGGACTCAATCCCCGAACTCCAAGATCATGACCCAAACCGAAGGCAGTTGCTTAACCAACTGTGCTACTCAGGCGCCCTTCTTCTTTTTTTAAAGATTAAATCAGCTATAGATATTTTTGTGAATATCTATGGGTTTTTTTCTTTCGTTTTGTTTTTTAAAGATTTTTATTTACTTGACAGACAGAGATAACAAGTAGGCAGAGAGGCAGATAGAGAGAGAGGGTGGGGAAGCAGGCTCCTGCTGAGCAGAGAGCCTGATGCAGGGCTCGATCCCAGGACCCTGAGATCATGACCTGAGCTGAAGGCAGAGGCTTAACCCACTGAGCCACCCAGGCGCCCCTATCTTTGTGTTTTAAAATATGAGTATTTTGGGAGCACCTGAGTGGCTCAGATAAGTGTCTGACTCTTGATTTCAGCTCAGGTCATGATCTTAGAGTCATGAGATCTAGCCCTGCGTTGGGCAGCATGCTGGGCGTGGAGCCTGCTTGGGATTCTCTCTCTCTCTCTGCCCATCCCCCTGCTCATGTGTATACTCTCTCTCTCTTTCTTTCTAGGTAAATAAATAAAACATGAATTTTTTCAACAATGCCAACTTTGTCGTAATTCTGTAATTTCAGATAGTCTAATAGCCTTCAATTTTTAATAGAGGTCCTTAAATTTCAAAGGATTGTCTCTGGTTTTGGTATCTCAGAATTTAATTTAAATTCAGATCAGCAAACAAGGGCACCTGGGTGGCTCAGTCGGTTAAGTGTCTGCTTTTGGCCTAGGTCATGATCCTAGGGTCATGGGATCAAGCTTGCTAGGCTTCCCACTCAGTGGGAGTCTGCTTGAGATTCTCCCTCCCTCTCCTTCAGCTCCCTCCCCCATGTGCTCTCCCTCTTTCTAAAATAAATAA
Source organism: Lutra lutra (assembly GCF_902655055.1). Lineage (NCBI taxonomy): Eukaryota > Metazoa > Chordata > Mammalia > Carnivora > Mustelidae > Lutra > Lutra lutra. The sequence continues at coordinate 161,742,721 of NC_062281.1, forward strand.
ATAAATCTAAAATAAAATGGCAAAAAAAAAAAAAAAGAAAAAGAAAAAAGAAAGGATGAATACCCAAGTTTTGTAGCAACATGGACGGGACTGGAAGAGATTATGCTGACTGAAATAAGTCAAGCAGAGAGAGTCAATTATCATATGGTTTCACTTATTTGTGGAGCATAACAAATAGCATGGAGGACAAGGGGAGATGGAGAGGAGAAGGGAGTTGAGGGAAATTGGAAGGGGAGGTGAACCATGAGAGACTATGGACTCTGAAAAACGATCTGAGAATTTTGAAGGGGTGGGGGGTGGGAGGTTGGGGGCACCAGGTGGTGGGTATTGTAGAGGGCACGGATTGCATGGAGCACTGGGTGTGGTGCAAAAATAGTGAATACTGTTATGCTGAAAAAATAAAAAATTAATAAAAAAAAAGAATCTTCAATAAATATTTCTTTTTAGTTCTTTTAAAAATAAAATAAAATGGCAGTCAATCATTAAATTCAGATCAGCAGACCTACATTGAGTGTCTATAATGTGCTAGTGCTAGGCTGAGTCCTGGGATGTGAAGCTTTTTAAGTTTCCTGTCCTCAAAAATTCACTTTCTAGCATTGATGAATAGTTGGTGTTCACCCTTTGTTTCTGTAAACTTTGTTCATCATATACTTTATTTCCAGGTAACTTGCTCTTTTTTCTCTTATTTTTTGGGACCTTTATTAGCTTTCCTGTTTTCTGGGTATAGACATTTTCTCTGGAGAAGGTCATTATGAATAATTTTGGTTGTAGCAGGTTATTGAAATTTCTTCAGGGAACAGTGTATACCAGGAGTTAGCAAACTTTTTATTAGACAGATAGGGGCACGTGGGTGACTCAGCCAATTGAGCATCTGACTCTTGGTTTCAGCTCAAGTCATGATCTCAGGGTGTAGAGCCCACAGTGGGCTCCATGCTCAGTACCAAGTCTGCTTAAGATTCTTACCCCTCCTTCTCTCTCCCCCTCTGCTACTCCTCCCATTCACCCTCTTTCTCTCAAATAAATAAAATGCTTTTTTTTTAAAAAAAGAGTATTTTAGGTCTGCAGGCTACATACAATCTTTTTGGCACATTCTTGTTTTGTTATTTTTCAATTCATTTTTATTTTTATTAAGTTTTAAAATAAAAAAAAAATTTTTAAAGATTTTATTTATTTATTTGACAGAGAGAGATCACAAGTAGACAGAGGCAGGCAGAGAGAGAGAGAGAGGGAAGCAGGCTCCCTGCTGAGCAGAGAGCCCGATGCGGGACTCGATCCCAGGACCCTGAGATCATGACCTGAGCCGAAGGCAGCGGCTTAACCCACTGAGCCACCCAGGCGTCCTAAAACAATTTTTTTTTAAGATTTTATTTATTCACTTGACAGAGACACAGAGAGATCGCAAGTAGGCATAGAGGCAGGCAGAGAGAGGGGTGAAGCAGGCTTCCCACTGAGCAGAGAGACCGACGTGGGGCCCAGTCCCAGGACCCCAAGATCATGACCTCAGCCGAAGGCAGAGGCTCAACCCACTGAGTCACCCAGGCATCTCTTATTTTTTTATTTTAATTCCAGTGTTATTAACATACAGTGTTATATTAGTTTCAAATGTACAATATAGTGATTCACCAATTCTATACTTTACACAGTACTCTTCATAATAAATGTACTCTTTAATCCCCATCTCCTGGTTCACCCATCCTCCCCACCACCTCCCCTTTAGTAACCATCAGTTTGTTCTCTATAGTTAAGAGTCTATTTCCTGGTTTGTCTCTATCTTTTTATTCATTTTCTTGTTTGTTTTGTTTTTTTTTTTTTTTTTTTTTTAAGTTCTACATATGAGGGGCGCTTGGGTGGCTCAGTGGGTTAAGCCTCTGCCTTTGGCTCAGGTCACGATTTCAGGGTCCTGGGATCGAGCCCCACATCGGGATCTCTGCTCAGCGGGGAGCCTGCTTCCTCCCACTCTCTGCCTGCTGCTCTGCCTGCTTGTGCTCTGTCTGTCAAATAAATAAAATCCTTAAAATAAAAAAGCTCATTTGACAATGTCCTACATATATTTATATGACTGGACTCTTGAGTTTGTAATTTAAATATTTAAAAAGAACTAGAGTATTTGATTTCTCAGCAGTTTTCTCTATTGTCATCTTATGATTCTGCTAATTTTTTTTTTCCCTCTTAACCAGGAAAAGTGGGTTGAAGTTGCTTCAATGAAAGTGCCTAGAGCAGGCATGTGTGTTGTGGCAGTCAATGGGCTTCTATATGTTTCTGGAGGTCGATCTTCGAGCCATGATTTCTTGGCCCCAGGTACCTTGGACTCTGTCGAAGTTTATAACCCTCATTCAGATACATGGACAGAAATTGGTAACATGATCACCAGTCGTTGTGAAGGAGGTGTTGCTGTACTGTGAAATATAAAGTATAAGGGAGCACAAGAAACATTTTGAAAATATAGGATTTGACCTTTTGTAAATCACACATATATTTGGTGATAGGACCCTCTGATTCTATTGAGTTTTCCATGTATATGGTAGATAAATGACTAAAGAATGATTTTTTCTAAGAATTTGAGTAAGGAGAGATATGGAATATTATCCTAAATTAATAAAGAACTCACTCAAATTTGCCATGCTTACCAATAGGAATGCTGTTTATGCTCTAGAATTCTCTTAGGGGTAGAGTCCTCTTTGTAAAAATGATTTGCTAGAAGCTTCTTGGCAAATAGCCCCATTAGCTGCTTCTCCAGTGTAAGCCACACTGTAACATGACCCATGTGTGATGTAAGAATATCAGTGAGACAGTTTGAAGATGTCTGTACATTCAGTCTATGGCACAATTTTCCATGACCACAGTTGAACCTACAGAGAAAAGCCAGTGACACAACTCCCTACTTTTATTTGATACCAATCTTTTTATTGGCAGCAGATACACTGGGAGGGACATGTAGGAAATATCTAGCTATCTCTATAGATGTTTATATAGACAGACAAGTTTTTGCCTGTTGATAACAGGATTAAAAAAGCTTTTGCTCACTTATGTTGTCTTAGTGCTGAAAATGCAAGTGAGGAATTACTAGGACGTTCTTCATGAAAGTCCTTTAGTGCAATTGGATGATATAATGAGTGACAGAGCCCAGTGAGAGATAGGTACCTATTAAATTTCTTTCCTATTTTCTAAATAGTTATCAAAAATTATCTGCTTGGTTTGGGAAAGAGGGAATTTTATTAGACTATCAAGCTTTGTGAAGCTTACTTGTACTTGGGCAATCCTAAGTATGAACTTAGTACAAAACCTACTGTCTGGTTGGGAGAAGGTGGAATTGTAGGGACCTATGAAGCTTTTTATAGACATTGACAAAAGTCTTAAGTTGAAAGTCCTCTGATCCAAAACTGCTTTTCAAAACTTTTCATTTTTTTCCCCCTGAGAAACATTCTAAAGAATTGTTCTCTATTTCTGAGAGGAACATTCTTTTGTGTACATGATCATCACTTCTAGTTATTTCTACCAGTTGCTTGGAGCCATATATATTAAGTCTTACATACATTTAGGTTAATCTAGTGATTCCAGGATTTGATTTGTATATTCCTGATTTCCCCCTTTTTTTTTTTTTAAGATTTTTAAACAATCTCTACACCCAGCGTAGGGCTTGAAGCCACAACCCTGAGATCAAGAGCCAGCGAGGCACCCCTGATTCCCCCCTTTTCTTTCTTAAATTCCTTCAGTGTATTATTACAGGCTTCAGCAGCTTATTTAGATAGAAAATCTTTGTTGGTAACCATTAAAGACTCAGGTGGCACTCATATCCAAAATATTTGGATTGGCTCATAAGAGTACTTTCTTTTATAATTTAACCATATGCATTTATTAAGAAAAGCTTACGTAGTGTAGTGTATACCTGTGTCCCTTTGTTTGGGGTATCCTAAAAGTCTAAAGGGTCATAGGTGCCTGGTGTGATCTATAAAATGTCAAGGAATGACAGATGATTTGTAGATTATTTAAACTCCAATTCATGTGCCTTTAATATTTCTCTACAGAGAATCTGCTTTCTGGTTCAAAAGAGATTTACAAAATACTCCTATAATTTCTCATTATTGCCTGGTGCCAACCTGAAATGGCATTGTGAAGTGAGGCATTTTGTAGTGCTGTGGCAGAAACATGTCAAGACAATCTATGTTTGGGCTTAATGGGTCCAGACAATCCCTGTAAATAGATAATTGTAAAAATGCTTATTATATTATTTTCTGGGTGATGATTTTAAAAATAATGTACTAATAAAGTATGTTGATTTTTGCTTTTTCCTTTTCCTTGTATTACTTATTAACTTAGTTTATTAGCAGTGTTCCTAGATTACCCAAATGTAATAGGATTGCCCAAGATTTTTACTGTTTGTTTTACCTTTAGGGGCTTGCACATTTAGTTCTTACATTTAAATGTTTACTGAGCAGCTATTAATGTGATCTTCCTCCGAAATATTTTACAATCTAATATACTTCTAAACATCCTGTCCAATGTAAAGTCAGATGTACTTTAAAGTCAGTTTTTTCCCCCAAAGATTTTATTTATTTATTTATTTGACAGAGATCACAAGTAGGTAGAAAGGCAAGCAGAGAGAGAGGGTGAAGTGGGCTCCCTGCTGAGCAGAGAGCCCGACGTGGGCTCGATCCCAGGACCCTGAGATCAAGACCTAAGCCAAGGGCAGAGCCTTAACCCACTGAGCCACCCAGGTGCCCCTAAAATCAGGTGTTTTGTTTGTTTGTTTGTTTGTTTTAAGAATCATAACACTGTGGGGTGTTGACAGATAGAGATCACAAGTAGGCAGAGAGGCAGGCAGAGAGAGAGGAGGAAGCAGGCTCCTGGCCGAGCAGAGAGCCCGATGTGGGGCTCGATCCCAGGATGCTGGGATCATGACCCGAGCTGAAGGCAGAGGCTTTAACCCACTGAGCCACCCAGGCGCCCTCCCTATTGACTTTAGAGTAGCCGCAGATCCTTTCAGCTCATATAAATAGATTATACCGACGAAATGGGGTTGGAAATGCAATTCCCAGGGCAACTGCAATGAAAACTCCACACTGGAACCACCTATTATTCTCAGACACTAATGGATACAAAGTTTCCCTCTTGTGGGAGAATGTGCCTCTTTTTTCAATGATCGTAAGGCTCTAAAAAACGGGTTTCCGTTTTTATTATTTTACATTCAAAACAAAACATTAAAATGTGTAATTCATAAAGACTAAAAACTGTAATCTAAAGTGAAAATGACTTGTTAGGGATTTTCAAGCTGTTGCCAAGTAATTTCTATGAAATAAAGATTTCTAGAAATGAAAAAAATCTGTGAAGAATAACCACCGATGGAGGAAAAAGCTGTTAAACAGGGTAAGTAGAAAAAGATGATGCCAAAACACAGCTTTCTAAGGCTTATAGCCAACATGCTCATGTCATCTACAAAGTAGTTTTGTATTTATTCTACTTGACCAGGTCTCTTGGGTCCTTTCTCTGGATAAATATCTTCAACTAGTAAAGTGATTATAAATGAAAACAAGGCCACTAAAGTGACTACTATCTTAAGGGCTTTGAACCAATTGGGATAATGTGGCAAAAGAAAAAGTTCAATGTGTAATGCTATCCCCAAACCTATTATTACTGTGACTATAGCTTCACTGAGTCTTTCAGAAATAAGGAAAGCAAACCATGAAAACACAAGAGGAGCTGCACTATTAGCTAAATTGAGGAAGTCTGGTTTCGCTGTACTACCTTCTGGTAGAGCAAAACCCCATCTGATCCCTCCCAAGAAAGCTAGGAAACTGGCTCCATAAGCCATCTGAGTAAAAGCTAACACAGGAATATAAGTCTTTGTCATCACCATGACCAATGGTGGAGTAATAAAGGGAATTAGTCCTCCCAGAGTTATGTATAATGCTGGCTTTGGGCTGTCAAATAGGTAAGTGATGGTGCTTGATGGCTTGGCTGGAAGTACTTCTTGCTTCTGCTTCTTAAAGCTGCATGGGGAAGTGTGATAGTATTGTGTCTTCCTCATATACACTGGAAATGAAGAGAAAAACCAAGGCCTTGGAAACAAAGGGGAAAAGTTCTGTTGGTGACATGTCTTGAGAGAAAATGTTTCTATTCTGCTGGCTCCTAGTCGGACTGGAAAAGGGTACTTAAACATCTATAGAGAAAACAAAATCAACAGACAAAAACAGATTTTTAGATAACTGCAGTGTCTTAATCCCAAACTGAAACAATATAAAAACAAACAATCTGCTTTGTATTAGAACATCAAACTTTACAGAAAGGTTGAATTACAGGGTGCTGTTAATGCTAGCTAAGACTAGCAAACAGTTATACAACATGCAAAAGAAACTACTGAAAAGAAACCGAGTGATGTAATTTGGCCTACCACTAATTTTATCCTATGAGAGGAATATCTGAAAGAACAGGTAAAGACTATATCTTTAGTATCTGGCATTTTAAACTGTCTCTTCTATTTATAACTTGCAAAAGCAGCAGCATTAATTACTGTGGGAATGCTGTTTTATATAGAAAAAGTAATCCAGGGGCACCTGGGTGGCTCAGTGGGTTAAGCCGCTGCCTTCGGCTCAGGTCATGATCTCAGGGTCCTGGGATCGAGTCCCGCATCGGGCTCTCTGCTCGGCAGGGAGCCTGCTTCCCTCTCTCTCTCTCTCTCTCTCTCTGCCTGCCTCTCTGTCTACTTGTGATCTCTCTCTGTCAAATAAATAAATAAAATCTTTAAAAAAAAAAAGAAAAAGTAATCCAGCTTCCAATTTAGCTTTAGAAACACTGAATACTGGGGCACCTGGGTGGCTCAGTGGGTTAAAGCCTCTGCCTTCGGCTCAGGTCATGATCCCGGGGTCCTGGGATGGAGCCCCGCATTGGGCTCTCTGCTCAGCAGGGAGCCTGCTTCCTCCTCTCTCTGCCTGCCTCTCTGCCTACTTGTGATCTCTGTCTGTCAAATAAATAAATAAAATCTTAAAAAAAAAAAAAAGAAAGAAACACTGAATACTTTCCATAACTCCATGCCTTCCTATATGTCTTTTTTTTTTTAATTTTTTTATAAACATATAATGTATTATTAGCCCCAGGGGTACAGGTCTGTGAATTGCTAGGTTTACACACTTCACAGCACTCACCATAGCACAGACACTCCCCAATGTCCATAACCCCACTACCCTCTCCCTACCCCCCTCCCCCTGGCCCCCCTCAGTTTGTTTTGTGATATTAAGAGTCTCTTATGGTTTGTCTCCCTCTCGATACCATCTTGTTTCATTTATTCTTTTCCTACCCCCGAAACCCCCCACATTGCATCTCCACTTCCTCATATCAGGGAGATCATATGATAGTTGTCTTTCTCCGACTGACTTATTTCACTAAGCATAATACCCTCTAGTTCCATCCACATCATCGCAAATGGCAAGATTTCATTTCTTTTGATGGCTGCATAGTATTCCATTATATATATATATATATATATATATATATATATATATATATATCACATCTTCTTTATCCATTCATCTGTTGATGGACATCTAGGTTCTTTCCATAGTTTGGCTATTGTGGACATTGCTGCTATAAACATTGGGGTGCATATGCCCCTTCAGATTACTACGTTTGTATCTTTAGGGTAAATACCCAGTAGTGCAATTGCTGGGTCGTAAGGTAGCTCTATTTTCAACATTTTGAGGAACCTCCAAGCTGTTTTCCAGAGTGGTTGCACCAGCTTGCATTTCCACCAACAGTGTAGGAGGGTTCCCCTTTCTCCGCATCCTTGCCAGCATCTATCATTTCCTGACTTGTTAATTGCCTTCCTATATGTCTTTGCCTAGAATTCTAACATAGTACATTTTTTTCTTTTTCTTTTTTTGGGGGGAATGGGGAATGGGGAGGGGCACATGGAGAAGGGGAGAGAATCTCAAGCAGGCTCCAAGCCCACTGTGGAGCCTGATCCCACAACACCTGAGCTGAAATCATGAGTCAGACACTTAAGCAACTGGCCACCCAAGTGCCCCCTAACAACTACTTTTTTGTCTAGGGAATCTATCTTTTAAAATTCAGCATGAAGTTTCCCCAATCTGAATTAATACTCCTATAAATACTTTACGCACACTCCCATCATAATTTTCACAGTGAATTTAAATCATATGTTTATCAGGGCACCTGGTGGCTCTATGGGTTAAGTGACTGCCTTTGGCTCAGGTCATGATCCAGGGTCCTGGGATTGAGCTGCACATTGCAGGGGGCCTGCTTCTCCCTCTCCTACTCTTCCTGCTTGTATTCTCACTCTCTCTCAAACAAATAAAATCTTAAAAACAACAACAACAACATGTGTTTGGCTGTCTCAATATACTTAAGAACCAGGCCAGTAATTTTTTGCCTTAAAACAAAACAAAACAAAACCAGGGGCACCTCTGGGTGGCTCCATCCTTAAGCGTCTGCCATGGGCTCAGGTCATGATCTGAATCCTGGGATTCAGCCTGCTTCTCCTCCCACTCCCCCTACTTGTGCTCCCTCTCTTGATCTCTGTCAAATAAATAAAATCTTTAAAACAAAACAAAACAAACTTCCCCAGTGCCTTTCATGGTACATGCCCAAAGGAGTAACCTTTACTGCTGATTCTGTGCTTTAGTGAGCAGATTTCCAGACTTCAACTAGTTAACAGATGAACAATAACTCAAAAAGCACTGGATGAAAGAAGAAATAAAGTTATTTAAGAATCTTGGTGACTCCTTAAAATGCTAGGAAATGATTCCATCCTGGGGCCTTTTCCTTTTCTTTGAAATGTTCTTCCCTGAGCTACTTGCATGGCTGATTCCCTCTCTTCTTACCTCTCTCTCTCTTTTTTTTAAAAAATAGATTTGTTTATTGCAGGGAGGGTAAGACAACATGAGTTTGGGGAGGGGCAAAGGGAGAGAATCTTTAAGCAGACTCCCCCCAAGTATGGAGTCCAATGCGGGGCTCAATTCCAGGACCTTGAGATCATGACCTGAGCCAAAATCAAGAGTCAGATAGATGCTTAACCGACTAAGCTACCAAGCACCCCTATTTTTTTTAAGATTTTTTTATTTTTAAGTGATCTCTACACCCAACATGGGGCTTGAACTTACTACCCTGAGATCATAAGTCAGCACCCCTGGCCCCTCTATTTTAAGATATTAGTTATTTGAGAGACAGCAAGAGAGAGAGCATGAGCAGTGGGAGAGGGACACAGAGAGAGGAAAAACCAGACTTCCTTCTCAGCAGGGAGCCCCACATTAGGCTGGATCCCAGGATCCTGAGATCAGGGCCCCAGCCAAAGGTACCTGCTTGACTGACTGAGCCCAGGCCCCCATGACCCCTCTATTTTTAAGTGCAATCCTAAGCCTATTGTTGATATTCCCTATTATTCTAACCTGCTTTATAGTTCTCCAGAAGACTTACCACTTGTAATATAAAATATTTTACTTATTTGTATTTTATCCACCCTTTACCCCATCACCTAAACATATAAGGATAAGGATGTGTCTTTTTTTTCCCATTGCTATTGCCCCAGCAAAGCAGTGCCCGCAAGTATTTGCTGAATAAGCCAACCTTTGAAGATGCTTGAGAAAACTTCTGGATAAAATGAAGCATGCTGGGTCCCACTGTAAAGTCTTGCTCAGGAAGATACCAGGCAGTTGTGATTAATGCATTTTTACAGCTAAGTGGAGGAGCTGAATCAGAAGCATGTTGCTGTATAGAAAACAAAATGTTACTAAATTTTCTTCATTTTATGCATAATTTTGTATAAGTAGGAACCCGAGAATTTTTTCCATATAACACATTTGCCTTTGAAAACAATCATTAATGCTGTCCAGAAATCAGTAATACATTAAGTAAATAATCCTTTTCTTCTCTGATCCATTCTTTTAGCTTTTGCTATTTGGTGTAACAGAAAAGGTATTGCACAGAGACAGATCTATATTTTACAAACACTTCTTTAATTCCCCAGCTGTGTGACCTTGGGTAAATTGCTTCTTTGAAGTGTAGTTTTCTTATCTTTAAAACCGAAGGTTATAGCTTCTCTGTTCTCTTTTTTCACCCTAGGTGTTTACAGCTTATTTATTTATTTATTTATTTTTAAGGAAGTATTTTTAAGGGTGCCTGGGTGGCTCAGCGGGTTAAGCTGCTGCCTTCAGCTCAGGTCATGATCTCAGGGTCCTGAGATCAAGTCCTGCATTGGGCTCTCTGCTCAGCAGGGAGCCTGCCCCCCCCCCCCCCCCCCGCCCCGCACTGCTCTCTGCCTGCCTCTCTGTGTACTTGTGATCTCCCTCTGTCAAATAAAATCTTCTTTAAAAAAAGTATTTTTAAGTTATCTCTACACCCACATGCTCCCACTGAGCCAGCCAGGCACCCCTGCCTTAACTCATTTAAAACAATAACCTCATCACCTTGATTCTGAGAGACAGTATAGCCTGTTAGGTTAGAGTTGAGATTCTGGAATCAACAATTTGTGTTGGGATCCTGGCTTCACCACTTATATGGGATGTGATTTTGCAAACATATTTAACTTTGTCATGTTGCAGTTCACTCACTTTAGAAATAAGAATTGATCTATGTAAAGAGCTGCAAACGGTCCCTGACACAAAGTAAGCATTCAAAAAATAAAAGTTATATTCCCACCCTACACAAGAGGAAATGGTTAAGAACTCTAAATGAGCAGCCAGTAAGTGGTTGAGAATATGAATCTAGATCTGTCTTACATGAGTTTCATTGTTAACCAAGAGAATGAACTGTCTAAAAGACCCAAAAACCACAGTTGCTACCTAGTTAAATACTTTAATGAACTATTTCTAGGTCACAGCTCTTAGGGATGGGTAGAGAAATCCTGTATACCAGTCAATGTTTTCACTCTTTTTTTTTTTTTTTTTTTTGACAGAGAGATCACAAGCAGGCAGAGAGGCAGGCAGAGAGAGAGGAGGAAGCAGGCTCCCCGAGAAAGCAGAGAGCCTGACGCGGGGCTCGATCCCAGGACTCCGAGATCATGACCTGAGCCGAAGGCAGCGGCTTAACCCACTGAGCCACCCAGGCGCCCCAATGTTTTCACTCTTTAACAAAGACGTAGGGAGGTAAGTTATCCAGGGCCTCTGAGTACATCTTAGATGGCACCTTACATCCACTTCCTGACTTCCAAACACACATATCTGCAGGACCCACACACTCACTGTTGGTCAAAAGCATAAGGGCTTTCCAGACCACCCCACTTAAAAATCTCAACGCTCTCTTCACAGTTGGAACTCTCTCTGCACTGTGACCATGCGCTTTCCAACTCATGGGTGTTATATGGAGACCGATGGCCTATATCCCGGGGACAGCAACTGGTGAGGAAGGCAAAGACCTAAGGGTCAATCCACTCAATTTAGGTGAAAACGCCCGATACTGCCACCGTCCCAGAGGAAAGAGTTGTAAACTGCAAGCCTCAGAGCGGACTCCTGAGAAAAGGGCGCGCTGTGAGAACCCAAGGATCCTCGGGAAACTGCCTGACATTCCCAGCGGCTTTGATTTACTCTCAACCCTCGGTGCCTCCCCCAACGCCCCTCCCCCCAATTTGCACAGTGTGGCAGCAGCCCTGCTGTTAAATATGTAAGTATACTTGCCAGTGTCGAACCGGGAATTGGAACGCAGAGCAGCAAGAACACCCAGACACTCACGAAAAGGCACTTCCGGTAGATGGGGTTTGGCAGTCCCCTCCACTTCCTGGGAACAGAAAAAAAAGAGTCCGGGTGGGGACTTGACCAGTGCTGACTGGTTCCCATGCCGGGTGTTCATCTTGGGTCATTCTTTTAAAGAAATCTTAATTCTGGAAGCCAGCTTTTGAAGTCCGTAGGGTACTTGAATGGTCCTTACCTCCCCTCTCCAGGTTTCTCAGGCATCAGAATCTGACCCTCGAGTTCGGACAGGTAGAGCACAACTACTAAAACAATCCCAAAGTGATGGTGTTGTAGGAAGGTAGGAAATATTTGGAGTCTAGGCCAAGTACAACTTGGCCAAATTGTTCGCCATTTCTGGAACTCACAACAGGGTTTTCTAGGATGGATGGGGCACATCTGTGTTTGGGTCCTGAACTACTAACACTAAGAAAAACAAAACTTTTTACTTCCATTCTCTTTGCTTGGAACTGGAGACTCCATTAAGAAATAAAAAACACGGGGCGCTTGGGTGGCTCAGTGGATTAAAGCCTCTGCCTTCAGCTCAGGTCTTGATCCCAGAATCCTGGGATCAGCCCCGCATCTGGCTCTGTGCTCAGCAGGGAGCCTGTTTCCTCCTCCTTCTCTGCCTGCTTGTGATCTCTGTCGAATAAATAAATAAAATCTTAAAAAAAAAATAAAAAGCACAAAGGGCAGGATTCTCGCTTCCGTAAGAGTGGTTATAACAGTTTTGAGTTTAGGGTTGATCTGAAAAGTTAGATCGTTCCTTCTGTCGCCCTCTGCTTTAACTTTTATTTGTTGGCTCTGTGACCTTGGACAACTCTCTTTTCTTCCCTGGGCCTCCATTTCATACTCTGTCAAAGGACACAGCACCAGACAATTTGAGCGGCCTTCTGAAAACAGAGCTGCCACGGCCCACGTTGGCCAGTTGCTCAATTCCTCCGGATCCTGGGTAATGGAGCTTCGTGGTTGTCGGCCATCATACGGCTTAACGTCCCGTGCAGAAGGCGCCCATTACTATTTCTTCGTAATAGTAACCGCTTCTAACCGCGATAGGCTTTCACTTTTGTTTCCTTCTCTATCATGGCAGCACCACCCCTTCTAGTAGTGCGATATCCAATGAGACTTTGGGTCAGAGAAACAACTTCTCCGCCCCAGCCTGCGAGCCGGCTCCAGACAGAAATCCGCCCTGCGCTGGGCCAGGGGCGTGACGCCAGCCGTCGGGCGGAACTACCACTCCCAGCGGGTAGCGCGACGGACCCAGCGGCGCAGGCCTCGGGAGCACGGCGGTGTGGTCCGCTGGGGGCTGGAGTCCTAACGAGGCTCGCACGTGAAGGAAGGAGCGGAAGGTGGGAAGGGTAGGAAATCACGATCCTGCGAAACCGGTTTGCTAGTACTTGCACGGGTAGTCTGGGGACGCGAGTATGCCCAGAAGTGGGGTACCGGAGGGTGAAGGGGCGGGGAAAACGGTACACACACACCCACCCACTCATTCACAGGCATCCAGGCCCTGTGTTGGGCCGGGAAATAAGAAGAGGAGTTCCAAACTCGGCTGGTCACCCTCTCTGAAGAGCCGCGAGGAAAGGCAGAGCATTCAAGTCTGCAGAGGGGTGGGGGTAGCCATGCACAGTCTGGAGCCGCGGTAAGGGGGGGTGGGGAACGGCGCAGGGAATAACTGCCGTTCACGCGGCGGAACGTTGGAGGCGTGGGGCGCCCGCAGGGTCACCGGAACAGGGCTCCTGCGCTTGCGCTCCTGTGGGCGGTGCGAGCGGGTGGGCGTGTGTGAGGCGGGGTCGGGGTGGGGGAGGGCCGGCCTGGTCGTCGCTCCTCCCCCCCTGCCCCTCCAGGGCCGTGTGGGCCGGGCAGCCATTTTGGGAAGAGCTTTGTTATGGTTGTGGGCTCTCCACCTCTGCGGGATCAGGAAGCTGGGGACGCGCCCTCAGACGCTGCCTCTGGCCCCTAGCTGTAGCCCCACGGCTGCCGGGTAAGTGGGGGTTCGGGACAACGGGGCGGCAGAGGATCTTGAGTCGTTCCGGCCCGGGGCTCCGCCCGGTGCCCAAACAACCGGCTGTTGGAACTAGTTGAAGGAGGCTCTCACACAGGTGGTTGGTGTAGGTCGGGGTGGGGGGAGAGAAGCCGAGGGGCCAGTGGTCCTGTGGTTCGGATGGGGCACCTCCCCCCGCACGAGGAGCTTTGCAGTCGAGTGTCGCCGCGGCTTTGCCCGAGCGCTCCTATTTCAACTTTGGTCTTCGGCTCGGAACGCTCACCTGCGGCTCCCTGGCTCCTCTCCAAGCGTTCCGGCTTGTCGATGGTTGAGTGGCTTGGTTTACGGGTTTATTTTTCTTTCTTTAGAGCCAAGGGCTTTTGTTTTCCAACGAAGGAAAATTGAAGGAGGAAAAAATCGTGTAAGTCAGCCGTGGGGCATCTGAGGGGAAAAGAAGAGCTTTAACCACCAGCGTTTCGGTTCTTGATACCGAGGTGTTTTCTTTGATTTAGATTAAGTCGGTATTCAGCACCTACGGATTGCCTCCCTCCCCCCAAAAAAAGCTAGTCGATCTTGGAGAGTTTTAAGGAGGATTTTTTTCTGTTTTAAATCTACCTCCCTCCACCCCCGTGAAATTCAGAAGAAAGGCTGAATCTAAAATGGCTGTAGCTTGGGGAAGTGCCCTAAGCTTCGGTAACTTAAATACGTTACCATGTCTTAAATTTTTGGTGGTTTCTCCCAGGAGGAGAACAACTGAATCCTTTGGATATTTTGGTCTTCTTGGAATTGCTGTCTTGTCTTGAAGAGTCCTTTTAGGTAAAAACAAAGGTGAGGCTAAAGAAGTTTGCTTACTCCGAAAGTTTACGTAAGAGTGGGTGCGGTTTTGTTTGGCTTTTTTTCTTTTCTTTTCTTTTCTTCTTCTTCTTTTTTTTTTTTTTTTTTTGTGGTTGCTTATAGTTTTTTTTTTTTTTTTTAAGATTTTATTTATTTATTTGACAGAGAGAGATCACAAGTAGACAGAGAGGCAGGCAGAGAGGGAGAGAGAGGGAAGCAGGCTCCCTGCTGAGCAGAGAGCCCGATGCGGGACTCGATCCCAGGACCCTGAGATCATGACCTGAGCCGAAGGCAGTGGCTTAACCCACTGAGCCACCCAGGCGCCCTGTGGTTGCTTTTAGTTTTGAAATTGTGCTATGATGGTAATTTTATCAGCTAACTTTGTGCTCTGAGGTTGGTTTGCATTTGTCGAAATACACTCTTAACGTTGATACTTATTGCTTACCAGGAAAAAAAAAAGTTAATGGTGGTTCATGTTTGAGTTTAGTAACAGAAGGCACACGTTTCTTTGTAAATTCCTTCCAAAAGTAGAGTGACTGGTAATCTTCAGGAGACTTAGATTTGTATTTTCGTGGACTTCTGGCCTATAATATTTGAAAGGGAGTCAAGAGTGCTCTTAAGTTGAGGACAGTTATTGCAGTGGTGAGACAAGTGAAAACGAACTTTAAATCTGTAGCTCCTGATTGTTGTGCCCTTTCAAACAAAAGGCTGTCTTTTTGTTAGCCTTTTATTATTATTTTTTTAAGCCATTAGATCCAGAAGTTTAACTGAGAACACAAAGGCATACAGTGGAAACCAAGAACAGATAACTTAGTGTTTGGAAAGGTGCTTCAGTTTCAGGTTGCATTCTGTCTGAAAGATAAAAATAATAAAATGCTAGTTGTGAATGAGAACTTGAGAATTAATAGTAAAATAAGCTGTCATCTTCCCTAGGGAGTCAGTTTCACTTTACCTTCCTCCATTCTTTCAACACAAAAGTTTACCTTTGTTAGTCCCCCTGGGACTTTTTTTTTGGTTCTTAAATTATTTTGGTGATTTTATAAGAAAAACATTTGAAGTGCTCTATAGGAATTACAGGTCCTTTGCTTTATGTTTTGTCATTTGCCTGCTGAACCCGTAAACTTGGGTACTCGAAATGGTTTGTACATGTTGATATAAATATTCTTTCATTTGATTCTGGATGGTATCTTACCAGTTCTTGAAATGGGGAGTTGATGTTAGTAAGCTTTTTTATTTTGAATAAATGCAGCTCACCAATTTTCTCATTAGTAGCTGCTTAAAACCTTGGCTGAAGCGGGCACATGCAACCATTTTAATAACTTTGGAATGATAAAGAATCTGGAACACGTTTCTGCTTATAATACATTTTTAAATTCTTAAAGATATAATACACAATTATGAATCATACTTAGCAGATTGCATATCTTTGTTATATGGTTAAATTGTATGTACTTAGTAACAGTGATAAGTAATGTGCAGGGACCTAAGCAGTCTGTTTATAAGTCATTAACCATTATGGGTGCTTGCTTTAACTATGAAAATAAGACTGTTGGAAAGGTGAGAGGCACAACAATTTTAAAGCATCCCAATTTAAAAACTACTTCATGGAAAAACCATGTTTATGGTTTTTCAAATAGATGGGAGGAAAAATCTAGGAGGCACATTGATATCATGTTACCTCACATATGACTATAGTTGCCATTGTCTGGAATTTAATATTTGGTATGCTGAGACTTCGTTGTCCTAGTCATTTCTAAATCAGACTCTGATTTTTATTTCCCATTGAAGTCTGCCCCAAAACAAAACCAGCTACAATCAAACTTGAAAAGTAGTTCTGTAAGAATAGCTGAACTTCTTTCGCCCACAGATAGTCAGTCTTAACTAAAGTAAAATATTGCAAATGTTATGTAATATGAATTTTGATAGGTGATTTCAAATATACTGAGCAAATATTTCAAGAAGTCAAATAGTTCTTTTCCTTTATGAAAGCAATCAGCTTTTTTTCCTTTTCATTTCAAGAAATGCTACAGGCTCTATCTACTGTGGTGCCGGTTTTGGTGTACTAAAGGCTAGACATACCTAAATAATCATAAAACATTTTGTCAACAAAGAACTTAGTAGTTTAACAGATAAGTGGAATATGTTACAGGATGACAACATAGAAAACTTTCTCAAACAAGTTGGCTTTTGGGGCACTTGGGTGGCTCAGTGGGTTAAAGCCTCTGCCTTTGGCTCAGATCGTGATCCCAGGGTTCTGGGATCAAGCCCCACATTGGGATCTCTGCTCAGCAGGGAGCCTGCTTCCCCCTCTCTCTCTGCCTGCCTCTCTGCCTACGTATGATTGCTATCTGTCAAATAAATAAATAAAATCTTTTTTAAAAAAATGAAGTTGGCTTTTAACATACTTGTTATGTTTACCTTCCTTTTCTATGATAAAACTGTGTTGCCTTATGTTAACCAGATGTCAGGCTAACGAATTACCAGAATGAGCAAAGTTTTAGTACACTTTTCTGATTAGTCGGTCTGTTCGTGTGGAAATACATGTTGTTTTCAGAAAAATAAATTCATTTAAGTTTAGCTATACTTCAGATTTCAGACTCTTGTTTCTTCTGGTTGTAAGTTTAAATTTCATTATATAAAAAATTCTCTTCTGAATTATTGCTGCCTTTGAAGTATATTGAAAAGTTGTTTGGGGGGGGGCTCTTTGGCTATTTAATTAAGAGGTAGAGCCATTCCAGTGTTCCTGCTGTATGTTTATGAATTATTAGCTCTACTTTTTAATTAGTCTATGAGGTCTGATGGGAAGGGTAGTTTATTGCGGGCTTCATAAGCTAGAGGCTGTAATAGAGTCCAACATATATAATCTCATTCTTCAAACATATATAATCTCATTCTTCAAAATACTTTTTAGAAATAGATAATATTAACCCTTCTACAGTGAGTGTACACAGGTTCCAAGAAGTTAATTAATTTACATAATACAGTGAGAGATCTGGATTCAGGCAGCTTTCTCTGATTCTAAAGCTCAGTTTCTGCCACATCATATAGAGAGATGGTATGGTAATTAAGGGCCTCAGCTGTACAACCTGGATTTGAATCTCCACATTGCCACATTGCCACTTACTGCTTGGTGATCTTGGGAGAGTTTAAAGTGAAATTTTTGTGCCTATTTCTTCCTTTGTTAAATGGGGGATAATAGTAACTTCTCAGTGTGATTGTGGCAAATAAATAAAATACTGTTTGTAGAGTTCTTAAAACCATGCACTTCATAATTGTTAAACTGTATAAAATTGTCTGCATGAATGCCCTTTTACCCATCAAATGAAATTCATTAAAATCTGAACAGATTGTTGCACATGGGTGTTCTTATTTTTCTTTCTTGGGTATTTTTGTGTTGATTTTTCTAGTTTATTTGAATCAGAATCCAGTTCCCATATACTATAACTGGCATTCTTTCAAACCTCTTAATTTGTACATTTCTTCTGGTTTTTTTTTTCCTTGCGCTTATTGAAGAAACTGGATTATTTATCCTGCACAATTGCCATATTCGAGATTTTCCTGAATTCTTATAAATTGGTAATTGGATATGAGGGTTACATTGAGATTTGTTGGGGGGCGGGGAGGAGAAGACTAACTTCATAGGTGACTGTGCATTTGGATTTTTTTTTTTTCGTGGTTTGTTCAGTGGTTCTCATATATATAATTTCCTTAAAATTTTTCTATTGAGCAGTACAGAGTAATTAGAAGAGTTATTTACCCTCCTTTGTTATGTATGTAAAAATGGATCATTTGGTTTGCCAACTTAATGTTAACTTTTCCCAGGCACTGTTTTCCCTGTCCTCTTTTTCTTCATAGTATGTATTTTTGTATATAAAATTGAGCTGAGTATGCTGGGTTTGCAATGGTTTTGTTTTCTGGTTTTGGTTGCTAGTGAATAGTTTTCTTAGTCTCTTTGGTTTGAAAATTTTTCTTCTCAAAACTTTTCCCCAGGGCACCTGAGTGGCGCAGTTGGTTGAGCATCAGACTTGGTTTCAGCTCATTCGTGATCTCTGGGTCCTGAGATCACGCTCCACCTCAGGCTCTGCCCTCTGTGAGGAGTCTGCTTAAAACTCTCTTCCTTTCCCTCGGCCCCTCCCGTCTGCACTTTATCTCTCAAATAAATAAATACATCTAAAAACACTTTTCCCCCTATTGCTTATGCCCCCCTCCCAACCTCCTTAAGCATTTTATTCTTAACACCTATTGAACTTTCGCTGTCAGGGCAGGCACTTCTCCCTCTCACACCCCAGGGGAAAACATCCAGGCATATTCTTAACACTACCTTTATTCACCATTTAATCATCAACTTTCCAACAGTCTCCAAATCATAAAGATTTGAAGCAAAAAGGGGTGGAGTGACTTGCCCAAAGTTATACAGCTAGTACCTGGCAGAACTAGCTAGATCCAGTCTGCTCTTCTACCTTAAAAGTAATGTTTGGATTGAAAGCAGAGTTTATTCTTGAGAAGAAATTTGTAGAAATGCTTGTAAATAAAATGAGCTTAAAGTAAAAATATATGTCTGGTGATAAAGTGTTCGCTACTATTACTCCCCTCAGTTATAAAAACTATGTATAGTTTTTTAGATGTGACAAATAGTCTGTTCCCCATTAGGAAACTGGTGCCTTTCAGGGTCAGTGTAGCTGCAAATACTTGATAAAAGTTATCACAACTAAATGGCTTGTTTGTTTGTAGTGTAGTTGATATAGTGACTTTTGGAGCAAATGCTATAAAAACATTTTTGCTGGTTTTAAAACCTTAAGAGTTTCAGATACTTGAATAAATCTAGTGGATTAGTTACCTAAATCTTAAAGTCAGAATTTAATGTGTCAAATTGCATTAGTTAATAAATAAGTTTCTGTAACATACTATTCTTACTTGGAACTTCTGTGATTTAAGCAAATTCCATTTCTTTTCTTTCTCTCTCTCTCTCTTTTTTTTTTTAAGATTTTGTTTGTCAGAGAGAAAGTGTCCGCATATAAGCAGGGGGAGCAGCAGGAGAGGGAGAAGCAGGCTCCCCGCAGAGCAAGGAGCCTGATGCAATGAGGGACTCCATCCCAGGACCCCAGGACCATGACCTGAGCCACAAGCAGACCCTTAACTGACTGAGCCACCCAGGGGTCCCGTAAATTCCGTTTCTGTCAGTGGGATAGTTGAGTGTTTAGTTACGATTGCAGAAAGTGTTCATGACTGTTGAATGAACAATATTGGAAAGGAGGTTACCTGAGAAAGGTTAATAAATTTTATTCTTGAAAAATTTTGCATTTTGTGAAATTACCTTTAGGAAATGTTTTTTGTAACAATGGAGCAGAAGTGACACAATGATTAAAATTTATTACTGCTGGTAAGACTGGCAAGATTCCTGTGTTGGACATTCTAATTGGGTCTTAAAGTGATCTTTGGTGTTTCTTTTTGACCCTTTACCTTTTTAATCCCCTTCATTTATTGCCTTTTTGTGAATCTTAGTAGGAGAGGAAGCTGGAAAGTCTGTGTGTATTTAACAAGTGTATATATACGTACCTTATATATACACTTTCTGTCCTGAACACCTGGCAGTTGTGACCCAAGTTGTGCCAGTCACAGACACTTGTCTGGAGACTTGGATCTGGAGCAAAAGATGCAGAGAAGCAAGAACAGTTTAGAATCTATTCCATTGGCTTGTGGCAGTAGCAGTGGCAGTGGCAGTACTAGCTGGGCAGTTTCTTAAGCAGCTCTTCCGGTGATGTGTGACCTTGGCTGGTGATTTTTTGACTGCTTAGCTTTACATGGTTTCTGTGTGTTTGCAAAGTTAAGGAGGCTCTCAGTCATTCTCTGAACTCCCAATATATTTCTGGTAAATTCCTTTTCTGTTTAGTCTACTTAAGTATAGTTTCTTTTTCTCAACCAAAGACCCTCATTTATAAAATTGGCTAATATAATTTGCACCTTCTAGAAGATTTTGTTTGTAATACCCTCTGTTTAGGGTAGTCTCATATCTCAAGAAGTGAAAAACTTATATGAATGTCTTTTTTAAATACAAGACAATTTTCCGTTTTATCCACTCCCAAATTTTTAAAGCAGTTTAAAAGTTTAAACCTTTTAAAATTTAGCTGGAGTAAGGCCTGTGCACTATTAGTGTAGTAAAGCTCCCCATGTAATTTTCTTTCTTTTTTTTTTTTTTTAAAGATTTTATTTATTTATTTGAGAGAGAGACAGTGAGAGAGAGCATAAGCAAGGAGAAGGTCAGAGGGAGAAGCAGACTCCCCATGGAGCTGGGAGCCTGATTCGGGACTCAATCCCAGGACTCCGGGATCATGACCTGAGCCGAAGGCAGTCGTCGTCCAACCAACTGAGCCACCCAGGCGTCCCTAATTTTCTGTCTTTTAAAGATTATTATTATAAAAGCAATGTTATGCTGGATAGACTATTAGGAAATGTATATGTGCAAAAATAAAAATATTCTCCTCATCTAGAAATCACTACTGTAACTTTTAGTATACTTTTTCCAGTTCTTTGTATAAGCACATGTATGTAGGTTTTTATTTTACTAAAATAAAATTAACTTGCAACTTGCTTTTTTAATTAGTGATACCCATTCTTTAGTGTGAGTAAATGTTCATTTCTTCTACTATCCAGGTACAATTTTAATTCCTGGGGCGCGTGGGTGATTCAGTTGGTTAAGCATTTGACTCTTGGTTTCAACTCAGGTCTTGATCTCTTAGGTCATGGAATCATGCTCCACTTTCAGCAGGGAGAGTATGTGAATGAAAATTCTCTCTCTTTGCCCCTTCTCCTCTGCCCTTAAATAATCTTAAAAAAAAAAAAAAAATCAATTCCTCCAGCTTATCTAAAATAGAACCATACAGCTAGCTATTCAATACTATTATCTGATCCAAGACCTTGTTACATGTAACACTTTAATTTCCTTAGATCTCTTTAATCTAGCATAGTCCTTATTTTTCAGTGAGACTTGAGTTTGAGACTGCGCTGTCATGAAAATTGTTTTGTACAGTTGCATTCTGTGTTGTCTTTTAGTTTGTCCCTTTAATTCTTCTATTTTTCTCTAAAGTGTACATCTAAAAATTTGATAGATTCACATCAAAACATTTTTGGCCAGAATACATTGTAGCTATATCATTCTGCATTGTATTTATTGAATACATAATACCTCCTTGACCTAATTTCATAATGCTAAGATTGATCCTTAGATTAAGATAATAGTAGTCTGATCCAGGGCACCTGGGTGGCTCAGTTGGTTAAGTGACTGCCTTCAGCTCAGGTCATGATCCTGGAGTCTGGGGATGGAGTCCTGCCACATGGGGGTGGGGGAAAATCCCTGCTCGGCAGGGAGTCTGCTTCTCCAGCTGACCTCTCTCCTCTCCTGCGCGCGCGCGTGCGCTCTCTCTCTCTCTCTCTCTCTCTCATTCTTTCTTTCTCAAATAAAAAAAAAATAAATCTTAAAAAAAAGTCTGATCCATATATTAAACAGTGAGTCTTCTTGCAACAAGAAAATAATTTGCATGGTGTTACTTTGCACTAAAAGTTCTCAGTCCCTTATCAATCATTGTCCTAATTTTTTAAAGACAGCTTTATTGAGATTTACATAATCTAAAATTCACATTAAATAAATAAATAAGATTTTATTAGAGAGAGAGAGCAAGCATGAGCAGTGGGGGGGAGGGGCAGAGGGAGAGGAAGAAGCCAACTCCCCACTGAGCTAGGAATCCCATGGGGCGCTCAATCCCAGGACTCTGAGATCATGGGATTAGTTAACCAACTGAGCCACCCACACACCCCAAATTGACACATTTTAAATGTACAATTTAGAGGTGCTTGGGTGGCTCAGTCAGTTAAGCATCTGCCTTTGGCTCGGGTCATGATCCTGGGGTCCAGTATTGAGCCCTGTATTTGGCTCTCTGCTCAACAGGGAGCCTGCTTCTTCCTCTCCCTCTGCCTACTTGTGTGTTTCTCTCTCTCTCTCTCTCTGTCAAATAAATAAATAAAATCATTTTTAAGAATGAGTATGTACAATTCACTGATTTTTTTTTAAAGATTTTATTTATTTATTTAACAGAGAGAGAGAGAGATCACAAGTAGGCAGAGAGGCAGGCAGAGAGAGAGGAGGAAGCAGGCTCCCCGCCGAGGGGCTCGATCCCAGGACCCCGGGACCATGACCCGAGCCGAAGGCAGAGGCTTAACCCACTGAGCCACCCAGGCGCCCCGACTGATTTTTTATTTTTATTTTTTAAGTATGTTCACAGAGTTATACAACCACAGCCACTGTCAAATTTTAGAATACTTTTGTTGTCCTATGGAAAAAAAAAAACTTTTTTAGAATACTTTTATCACCCCAAAAAGAAACTCCATAACCATTAGCAGTAGGCTACTGTTAATCTTCCTGTCTCTACAGGTTTGCCTATTCTGGACTTTTCATGTAAATAGAATTATACAGTAAGTGATCTCTTATGTCTGACTTTCCTCACTTAGCATAATGTTTTTAAGGTTCCATCCACATTGTACTGTGTATCAGTGTTTTATTTGTTTTTATTGACGTATCCTATTCTGTTATGTGAATATACTGCTTTTTGTGTGTCCAGTCATCAGAATTGATGGGCATTTGAATTGTTGAATTGTTGCCTCTCTGTGGCTCTTTATTATGAATACTGCTGCTATGAGCATACAAGCTTTTGTGTGAACGGATTTTTACATCTTTCTTGGATCTTTTTGGAGTGCACTTGGTAACTCTGCATATGGTGTGCATATGGTAACTCTATTTAGCTTTTTGAGAATCTGTGTTCAGGGAGCCTGCAGCATTTTACACTCCCACCAGCAGTATATGGTGGTTTCAGTTTCTCTGCATCCTAACACTTGTTATTACATCATTTATTACAACCATCTTAGTAGGTGTGAAATTGTATCTTCATTGTGGTTTTGATTTGCATTTCCCTTGTGGCTAATGATGTTAAGCATCTTTTCCTATGCTTAGTAGTTATTTGAATATCTTCTTTGGAGAAATGTTTATTCAGATCCTTTGCTTTTTTAAAAAATTTTATTTTTTGAAGATTTTATTTGACAGAGAGTGCACACACATAAGTTGGGGGGAGGGGCAGAGGGAGAGAGCTTCAGACAGACTCCCTGCAGAAAGTGGAGCCAGATTTAGGGCTCAATCTTACAACCCTGAGATCACGACCTGAGCGGAAATAGAGTTGGACATTTAAACATCTGAGCCACCCAGCTGCCCTTGACCACTTTTTAAATTGGGTTATTTGTCTTTTTATTGTTGTTTGTAAGAGTTCTTTATTTTATTGATATATAACCGACATGCAATATTATATTTATTTCATGTGTACAACATAATGATAAGATATTTGTATATGTTGTAGAATGATCACAGTAAGTCTAGTTAATATCTATCACTATATATTGCCAGAAAATTTTTTTCTGGTTATGGCACTTTTAAGATCACTCATCCACTTTTTTTTTTTTTTTAAGATTTTATTTATTTATTTGACAGAGAGAGATCACAAGTAGAGAGGCAGGCAGAGAGAGAGAGAGGGAAGCAGGCTCCCCGCTGAGCAGAGAGCCCGATGCGGGACTCGATCCCAGGACCCCGAGACCATGACCCGAGCCAAAGGCAGCGGCTTAACCCACTGAGCCACCCAGGCGCCCCACTCATCCACTTTCAAATAATGCATTGCAGTATAGTTATAATCACCATGTTGTATGTTACATCCCCATGACTGAAATTTATAACTGGAAGTTTATACCTTTTGATGTTTTTGTAGATTCCACAGATAAGAGAGATCAGGGTATTTGTCTTTTTCTGCTTAACTTCATTTAGCATAATGCCTTTGAGGTCCATTTATGTTGCCACAAATGGGAAGATTTCTATTTCTTTTCTTTTCTTTCTTTCTTTTCTTTTCCTTTCTTTTCTTTTTTTTTTTTTTTCTAGTTCTTCATATTAACTTTACTATTCAAACAACAGAAAGTAGGTAGCAATTTAGGGATTGGGAAAGAGATAAAAACCAAAAAAAACTTTTCTACCATATTTATTCTACACTGTGTATAGCTGTGCTCACAGAGACGGCTTCTTTTACTTCTCCACTGTGCAGGAATTCAGTTGTATATAAAATTGAACCTGCTCAGAAGCTGAGGGAGACTAGAAATGATGGGTCCATATCCTGGTGCATTGTCATACAATTCAAACAATGGTGCAGCTACAAGCTTGTAATTTTTAGGGACTGCAAACAAGGCTTTCTCTTGAAGTTGAACCAAAAACAACTTCTTATGTTCCTTAGGTTTTGTAATATGTGCAGGAATATACGGGTACTGAGGAGGTTCAAAATTTGGTCTCCACCAGTTACCAATGCAGACATCAATGACCCAGTCTTGCAGGACACCATCTTGACGACCCAGTATCTCTGTCATTAAGCGTTTTAGTCCTTCAACTTCATCTTCTCCTGGGTTAAGTTCACCACCAGGTAATTTGAAGAAAGTTGTTCCCAGCTGTAGCAGTAACACATGTAGTAGCCGGTGCTCATGTACAATCAGAACCCCTTCTACAGTCCTTCTCATTCCAATTTTATCAAATTCCTCCCTCATGCGCTGAAATCTGGCTGCAACAGAGCTGTCCTTCTCATAGAGGGGCTCTTTTGTACCAAAAGTATAATTGGTAAGAGGGTACAGGTTGATGGTGCGCTCCAGGGTGAGGGGCTTGGTCTGCTGGATGTATTTGTTGCCGAACTGGTTGACTCCCCGGGGCCAGCCGGTTTGTGAGCGATTAGGCGGCACCACGGACATACTGGCGAGCTCGAATACTTGCGGAGAGTGGAAGTGGGGCAGGCAGGGAGTCTTTCCCTTGCCGGTAGCGGTTATTTGCGTCCCCCTCAGCAGACGCCACCCGCCATTAACATGAGAGCGCAAGAGGAGGGGCTCTTTTTTTTTTTTTTTTTTTTTAAAGTGAGAGAGCATGAGCAGGGCAGAGGGAGAGGGACAGGGCTTCTGGCTGAGCAAGGAGCCCGACACAGGACTCAGTCCCAGGACACTGGGATCATGACTTGAGTCGAAGGCAAACGCTTAACCAACTGAGCCACACACGGGCCCTGATTTCATTCTTTTTTATAACTAAATAATATTCTATGTGTGGTAAGGATGATACATTTTTTCTTTTTTGAGATTTATTTACTTTAGAGAGAGGGAGAGCAAGCAGTGGGGAGGGGCAGAAGGAAGGGGAGAGAGAAACTTAAGCAGACTCCAGGCTAAGTGCTGCACTAGATGCCGGGCTCCATCTCAGCACCCTGAGATGATGACCTGAGCTGAAACCAAGAATTGGATGCTTAACCAGCTGTGCCACCCAGGTTCCCCTCTTTAGCCATTCATCCATGGTGGACACTTGGGTTGTTCTCGTATCTTGTCTAAGTCTTTGGGTTGTCTTTTCACTTTCTTGAGGGTGTCCATCTTTTGAAGCACACTTTTTAAGTTTCATTTATTTAAGTAATAGCTACATACAACGTGGGGCTCAGACTCAAGACCCAGAGATCAAAAATTGCACACCCTTCTGAGCGAGTCAGCCAGGTACCCCTGAAGCATAAATATTTTTAATTTTGATAATATCTAATTGATCATTACCTAACCTAAGATCACAAAAATTTACTCCTGTTTACTTTTAGCTCTTAAATTCAGACCTTTTGATCCACTTAAAGTTACTTTTTTAAAAGCATTATTTATTTATTTTAATGAGCACAAGCAAGCTGGGGGATGTGAAAAGGGAAAGAGAGAATCCTGAAGCAGATTTTGAGTTGAGTGCAAGCCAATGCAGAACTCAATCCCAGGATCCTGAGATCATGACCTGAGCCAGAACCAAGAGCCAGCTGCTTAACTGACTGTGCCACCAGATGCCCTTAAAGTTAATTTTTATGTGTGGTTTAAGATGTGAGTCCACATTCTAGTTGGTTGGGGGGTTTTTTGTGTTTTTTTTTTTAAGATTTTATTTATTCATTTGACAGAGAGGAGAGAGATCACAAGTAGGCAGAGAGGCAGGCAGAGAGAGAGGAGGAAGGAAGCAGGCTCCCCGCCAAGCAGAGAGCCTGATGTGGGGCTGGATCCCAGGCCCCTGAGATCATGACCTGAGCTGGAGGCAGAGGCTCAACCCACTGAGCCACCCAGGTGCCCCTGTTGACATCTCTTGAAGAAGTTATTATTTAATGGGCACACTGTCTCTACTAAGAAATTATCCCATTTGCTGTTAATCCCTATGCAAGTGTGCCCTGTTTGTAGGGGAGATAGATATGTAAACAGGTAAATGTAATGCACTGTGATAGATGCTTAAGTATAGGTACATATGTGATAACATGCTTCATGAAATGGGACTTCATTTAAGTCACCTACTTAGGGATGAGAACTGAAGATTAAAAATTTTGATTGAGACAATGAAGAAATTAACAGAGAAACAAAAAAAAGTGCTGCATTAAAGCTTTTAAGTAGCCATTATATTTACAAGGCAGAAGAAAAAAGGAGTAAACACAAGGATCATAAGGAGAAGACCAGGTTCTCTTAATGCAGTGATTGCCACTCATGCTTCTCTCTGAGAAAGATTTTACCAGCTCTTTGTGAAGAGTATATGTGTAAGGATGCCAATTTTTTTTTTAAATGAGCTGTCCTTTTTTCCCAGATTTGTCTGTATTTTACAGCATTATTGCCTTTTCTCTTACGAAGTGGTATTATTAGGATTTCTTTTTTAGGATTTTTTTAATGTTTTGCTTATCTAAATAAAATTGACAGTATCAGCCTTTGAAACATACTTTGAAATTCTGTGGCTTGCTGCAGTCTAACACTGAAAACTGCTGGTCTAATGATATGATGGAAACCACGAGAAGGCATTTTAGATGGGATTGGCAGGATTGGCAGGGCACCTGGGTGGCTCACTCAGTTAAGCATCTGAGTCTTGGTTTCAGCTGAGGTCATGATCTCAGGGTTGTGAAATTGAGCCCCACATCAGGCTCCACGCTGGGTGTGGAGCCTGCTTAAGATTCTCTCTCTCCGGACGCTTGGGTGGCTCAATGGGTTAAAGCCTCTGCCTTCGGCTCAGGTCATGATCTCAGGGTCCTGGGATAGAGCCCTACCTCGGGATCTCTGCTCAGCAGGGAGCCTGCTTCCTCCCCTCTCTCTCTGCCTGCTTCTCCCACCTACTTGTGATCTCTGACAAATAAATAAATCTTAAAAAAAAAAAAAAAAAAAAAAGATTCTCTGCCCCTCCCCCCCAACCCATCCCTCATCCCTCCATCCCCCCCATGGGTGTACTCTCAGGGCGGTGGAGGGGACGTTTCTCTCTCTCTCTTTTAAGATTTTATTTATCTGAGAGAGAGCATGAGCAGGGGAAGGGGCAGAGGGAGAGAGAATCTTTTTGAGAGGGTGTGTACATGCATAGGGCGTAGGGAAGGGGCAGAGGAAAAGGGAGAGAGACAATCCCAAGCAGGCTCCACACTCAACACGATCCCGATACAGGACCCATTCCCACGACCCTGAGATCACCACCCAAGCTGAAACCACAAATCCATTGCTCTCAACTTACTGAGCCACCCAGGCACTCCAAGCCAAAATCAAGAGTCAGCAGCTTGGCCTCTTAACCGACTGAGCCACCTAGGTACCCCTGAATGTGATTTCTAAGAATGCTGTATATGGTTTGTTACATCAGTGCCACTCACTTCTTTGAATTATTTCAGTTATTTACCAAGGAACATTTCACAGTCTGTCATCAAGTTATTTTTAGTGATCTCTTAGCTGAGAACTAGGTTACATCCTTTTTTCAGTTTTGTGGAATACCGGCATGACTTGTTTCGTTGCACTTCGCAGACAGTGCATTTTTTTCAGACTGAAGATATATGGCGACCTGTGTTGAGCAAGTCTTTTGCTGCCATTTTTCCAACAGCATTTTCTCATTTCATATCTCTCTATCACATTTTGTTAATTCTCGCAATATTTCAAACTTTTCCTTTTTTTTTTTTTTAAGATTTTATTTTGAGAGTACATAAATGAGAAAGAGCATGCGAGGACTCTGGGATCATGACCTCAGCCAAAGGCAGACGTTTAACCAACTGAGCCACCCAGACACCCCTATTTCACACTTCTTCGTTATTACTATATTTGTTATGGTGATCTGTGATCAGTGATCTTTGATGTTACTACTGTAATTGTTTTGGAGTACTACTAAGATAGCAAACTTAATAAATGTTTGTTCTGACTGCTCCCCTGTTTCTCTCCCACTCCTCACACTTCCTTATTCCTTGAGACACAACAGTGTTGGAATTAGGCCAGTTAATGAACCTACAATGGCCTATGAGTGTTCCAGTGAAAGGAAGAGTTGCAGGTGCCTCACTTTAAATCAAAAGCTAGAAATGATTATGTGGGGAAGGCATGTTGAAAGAGGAGATAGGCCAAAAGCTAGGCCCCTTGAGCCAGTTAGCCAAGTTGTGACTGTAAAGGAAAATTTCTTGAAGAAATTTAGAAATGCTACTCCAGTTAACACATGAATGCCATTCAAGAAAGCGAAATGGCCTTATTGCTAACATGATAGTTGAGTGGCCTGAATAGAAGATCAGACCAGATATAATAACATTCCCTTATGCCAAAACCTAATCCAGAGCAAGACCCTAACTCTCTTCAGTTCTGTGAAGGCCGAAAGAGGGGTGGAAGCTGCAGGGAAGGGTTCAAAGCTAGCAGAGGTGGGTTCATGAGGTTGGAGGAAAGAAGCCATCTCTAACAGAAAAGTACGAGGTGGAGCAGTGAGTGCTGATACAGAAGCTGTAGGAACATCCAAGTCAGGACCCTCCACCAGCAAAAAGATGACTAGTGGGAAAATCAGACTATGTTTAGCATTTTTTAGCA
Organism: Lutra lutra; assembly: GCF_902655055.1. Lineage (NCBI taxonomy): Eukaryota > Metazoa > Chordata > Mammalia > Carnivora > Mustelidae > Lutra > Lutra lutra. The sequence continues at coordinate 161,772,109 of NC_062281.1, forward strand.
ATAAAGGATTTCTAATAAAGCTGTATGTACATTATTTTTAAGCATAATGCTATTGTACCCTTTATAATTCAGTATAGTGTAAACAACTTGTTCTGCACTGTGAAACCAAAAAATTCATTTAACTAGTTCTGTAGTGATAATAAGTGCTTTACTGTGGTGGTCTGGAACTGAAATCTATTAATATCTCCAAAGTATGCCTGTACACAGATTGTAAACTGTCTGATCTGCTTAATGATTTGTTACCCAGTCATTATATTGGTCAGTTTCTAAGAGATAGTCCCAAAAGCCTTTTCTAAAGAAGACTTACCAAATGACTAATCTATTACAGGAACATTATGAAGCTAAAATTAAACACAAGATTGGTTAAAAATTAGATACTGCATATTTTTTTATTTTCCCATAGGTTATTTAAAAATTTTATATTAGAGGGGCACCTGGGTGGGCTCAGTCAGTTGAGCATCTGACTGCTAAGTTCCACTGGGGTTTTCATCTCGGGGTGGTAAGATCAAGCCCTGCATGGGGCGCCCCACTCAGTGTGGAGTCGGCTTGGGATTCTCCCTCTCCCTCTGCACCCTGCCCCCACCCCAACCATGTTTTCTCTCTCTAAAATAAATAAGTACAACTTAAAAAATTATATTAGCACCAAACCTCAGTGGTGTAATAGAGGTAACTTTTGAATTATTGCGTCTAATGCAGGTAGAAATAGAAATTTCATTAAATGGTTGAGGATGTGCTTGTAATTTTGCTTTAGAATTAAAATAGGATGTCAGCATCTGTGGGGGATAAATCACAGGAATTAAATGAAGTGGTTTGGGGCACCTGGGTGGCTCAGTGGGTTAAAGCCTCTGCCTTCGGCTCAGGTCATGATCCCAGGGTCCTGGGATCAAGCCTCACATCCAGCTCTCTGCTCAGCGGGAAGCCTGCTTCTTCCTCTCTCTGCCTACTTGTGATCTCTCTGTCAAATAAATAAGTAAAATCTTTAAAAAAAAAAAAATGAAGAGGTTTTTGTTGTTTATAAGTTTAAGGCACTATATCCTAGATTGCATTTCAGGACCGCTTGTCCTACGTAATGTATAAATGTAGTTGTTCTGTTTTTAAGAGCGTGATTTATTTTGCTAGGAACTTTTTGAAACAGAATTCACGAAGTCACTTTTTTTTTTTTTAAATATTTTATTTATTTATTTGACAGAGAGAGATCACAGTAGACAGAGAGGCAGGCAGAGAGAGAGAGAGAGGGAAGCAGGCTCCCTGCTGAGCAGAGAGCCTGATGCGGGACTCGATCCCAGGACCCTGAGATAATGACCTGAGCCGAAGGCAGTGGCTTAACCCACTGAGCCACCCAGGCGCCCCACGAAGTCACTTTATATTAAGCAAATAAGTATATGGGAGGAATGAGTAAATGTGCATTGAAATGCTAGATGTATGTATGATAGTGAACAAAAGATTTACACTTAAAAATGAATATGGATTTATAGTATCTGAAATCTTTCAGCAAAAGTTAATTGAAATGTTTCTTCCTGAATACCTAGTCAAGAAAATGTAATGTAGGGAGGCCTGGGTGGCTCAGTCAGTTGGGTGTCTGCCTTCAGATCTCAGGGTCCTGGAATAGGGTCCTGGAATTGAGTCCTGCAACAGGCTCCTTGCTCAGCAGGGAACCTGCATCTCCCTCTGCCTGCCACTCCCCCTGCTTATTCGCCCGCAACTCTCTCTGACAAATATAAATAAAATCTTTTCTTTTTTAAAAGTAATATAAACTCCCAACATATGTTTAATATATATATATATATATATATATATATATATATTTTTTTTTTTTTTTTTTTTTTTTTTTTTTTAAACACGTTTTCGGGCACCTAGGTGGCTCAGTGGGTTAAGCCTCTCCCTTCAGCTCAGGTCATGATCTCCGGGTCCTGGGATCGAGCCCTGCATCGGGGGGCGGGGGGTGTCTCTGCTCAGCAGGGAGCCTGCTTCCCTCTTTCTCTGCCTGCCTCTCTGCCTACTTGTGATCCCTCTCTCTGTGTGAAAAAAAATAATCTTTAAAAACACATTTCCAGGGGCGCCTGGGTGGCTCTGTTGTTCAGCATCTGCCTTCAGCTCAGGTCATGATCCCGGGGTCCTGGGATAGAGCCCCACATCGGAGTCTGCTCATCAGGGAGCCTGCTTCCTCCACGTTTGCTCGCTCTCTCTCTCTGCCTACTTGTGATCTCTGTCTGCCAAATAAATGAATAAAATCTTAAAAATACTCCAAGGTGAATCAAAAGACTCTTTTTCTTTTTAATACACTTAAGGTAGTACATCACAGTAAGATGGGTGAGAAGGGGAAGGACACTTTTGAACTGGGGAGTTGGGAAAAAAGACCCAACGTGATGCCTTGACTACGGGTGCGGGGTGTTCTCCAGCAGACTCCTCGCCAAGCATGGAGACAAATGTGGAGCCACATCCCATGACCCTGAGACCATGATCCTAGCTGAAACCAAGATTCGGACACTCAACTCACTCAGCTACCAGGCCTCAGGTCAGTTTTAAAGAAGTGAGCATGGAAGTGGAAGGTAGGGAAGTTCCTTTCAAACTCTTCAAGTTCAATGTTTATGAATGGGTGCTTGGATCAAGTATTCAGATACAGATAATCCTGATATACATGTTGCAGGGAGAGAGCAAAAGCAGTTACTAAAACCTGAATAAAAATTGATGAGGTAGAGCATATATATATATATATTTTTTTAATATTTATTTGTCAGATAAAGAGTGAGAGTGAGCGAGCACAAGCAGGGGGAGCGGCAGGCAGAGGGAGAAGCAGGCTCCCCACCAAGCAGGGAGCGTGATGTGGGACTCATTATGACCTGAGTCAAGGCAGACGCCTGACCGACTGAGCCACCCAAGTGTCCTGAGCATTGTTTATATTTAATATTGACTATTTCTCTTGACTTAAACTGCTTTATTATACTTTTTAAATTGTGGCAAAATATACTTAAGATTTACTATTGTAACCATTTTTTAAAATTTTTATTTAAGATTTTATTTATTTGGGGTGCCTGGGTGGCTCAGTGGGTTAAAGCCTCTGCCTTCAGCTCAGGTCATGATCCCAGATCCTGGATGGAGCCCCACATTGGGCTCTCTGCTCAGCAGGGAGACTGCTTCCTCCTCTCTCTCTGCCTGCCTCTCTGCCTACTTGTGATCTCTGTCTGTCAAATAATAAATAAAATCTTAAAAAAAATTTTTATTTATTTGTCAGAATACAAACAGGGTAGCAGCAGGTAGAGGGAGAAGCAGGCTCCCTGCTGAGCAAAGAGCCTGAATGGCAGGTCTGAAGCCCAGGACCCTGAGGTCATGACCTGAGCCAAAGGCAGATGCTTAACTGACTGAGCACCCAGGTGTCCCTCTTGTAACCATTTAAAGTATAAAATTTGGTGGCAATAAATACATTCGCAGTTTTTGCATCTGTCACCCCCTGTCCAGTTACAGAACTTTCATTATCCCAAACATAAATCTCTTATGCATTAAGCAGTCACAATTCCTTCCTCCCAGGCTCTGTAACCACTAATCTGTGTTCTGTCATCTGTGGGTTGGGTATTCATACAAATGGAATCATAATATGTTCACTTTGTGTATTTGGTCTTTCACTTAGCATAATGTTTGCAAGGTTCATCCATGTGTAGCATGTATCAGTACTTCATTCCTTTTTATAGCTGGGTAATAGTCTATTACGTGGATATACCACCTATTGTTTCTCTATTCATCATCTGTTTGGATATTTGGTTTCTTTCTTCGTCGCTATTATGAGTAAAGCTGCTGTGTGAAGATTCACTTACAAGTTGTTGTGTAGATGTATGCTTTCATTTCTCTTGGATATATACCAAGGAGTGGAAATGTTCATTCATGTGGTAACTCCCATGTTTAACTATTGAAGAACTGCCAGTTGTTTTCAGCAGTTAGACAATTTCCTATTTAGTGCCACCAGTTTATGAGGGTTCCAGTTTTCTGCATCCTTGCTTTATTGTAATTTTTTAAGACTCTATATACTTATTCATGAGAGGGTAGAGGCAGAGGGAGAAGCAGCTCCCTACTGTAGCAGGGATCCCCATGTGGGACTCCATCCCAGGACCCTGAGTTCATGACCTAACCGAAGGCAGATGCTTAAACATTTGAGCCATCCAGGCACCCCTATTGTAATTTTTTTTTTTTTTTAAGATTTATTTATTTGACAGGGGCAGGGAACGCAATCAGAGGGAGCAGGAAAGGGAGAAACAGGCTCCCACCATGCAGGGAACCTGATGCAGGACTTGAATCCCAGAACCCCAGGATCATGACCTGAGCCAAAGCAGATTCTTAACGACTGAACCCACAGCTGCCCCTCTTTATTGTAATTTGTAAAAAGTAATTCCTTAAACCTTTGAATCCTTACCACCTGCTGGGTACCATGTTAGTGAGTTTTCAAAGGGCAAGGCAGGATTCTAGAAGCCAATAAGTTTTTGGCCTGCTTGGGAGATAAGATCAGCATTTATAACTATTCTGGAAGGAACAAAGGTTAAGTGCACTAGAAGGCACAAGTGCTTTGAAGATTTCAGAAGGGGAATTCCTTGTGGGGAAACATTTATTTCTTGACGCTCAGACGGAGGACCTTAAATCCTGTTCTGTAGTTGGTAGGAAGACAAAAATTCTGAGCCAGGGTTGTGATACAATTTGAGCCTGGGTTTAGGAAGAGAGATCTAGCAGCGAGAGTAGAGGCTGAGGCAGAGGGAGGAAGAGACTAGTAGTCCTTATGAAACCAGTTTTCTTATTGGTGATTGGAACCTGGAGTGATAAATAGAAATGGAAACTAAGGGATGGAATAGACAGAATTTGGAAACTAATATGTTTATAGCCTCCCTAGATCTCCTTTCTTCTGACATTAAACATTGTCTACCAGAGACTGACAGTTCCCACAATTCTGTCTCCAGGACAGACCTTTCTGAGCTTCAGAACATGTAGGGGCTCCTGGGTGGCTCAGTGGGTTAAAGCCTCTGCCTTCAGCTCAGGTCATGGTCCCAGAGTCCTGGGATTGAGCCCTACATCGGGCTCTCTGCTCAGCAGGGAGCCTGCTTCCTCCTCTCTCTCTCTGCCTGCCTCTCTGCCTGTGATCTCTATCTGTCAAATAAATAAATAAAATCTTAAAAAAAAAAAAAAAACATGTATTTGATGTCTCATATTAAAATTACATATTTTAGGGGCACCTGGGTGGCTCAGTTGATTGAGCGACTGCCTTCAGCTTGGGTCGCAGTCCGGGAGTCCTAGGATCAGGTCCCACATTGGGCTCCCTGCTCGGCAGGGAGTCTGCTTCTCCCACTGACCTTTCTCCACTCATGCTCTCTCTCTCTCTCCCTGTCAGGTAAATGAATAAAATCTTTAAAAAATTAATAACATTACATATTTTAGGGGTACCTGGGTGACTGGTTAGTTAAGCATCTGCCTTCAGCTCAGGTCATGATCTCAGGGTCCTCCTGGTTAAGTGGGAAGTTGTTTCTCCCTCTGCCCCTCCCCCTCACTCATGGGTGCACACACGCATGCACTCTCTCAAATGAAGTCTTTAAAATATATGTATGTATATTTATATATACGTGTGTATGTGTTTTGTGTTTTGTTTTGTTTTGTTTTTTTAAAGGGGTGCCTGGTTAAGTTGGTTAAGGATGTGACTTGATCTCAGCTCAGGTGTGTTGTTTTTTTGTGTGTGTGGTTTTTTTTTTTTTAAGATTTTATTTATTTATCTGACAGATCACAAGTAGGCAGAGAGGCAGGCAGAGAGAGAGGAGGAAGCAGGTGCCCCCCCCCTTTTTAAGAGAGATTTTATGTATTTATTTGAGAGAGAGACAGAGCATGAGAGGGGAGAAGGTCAGAGGGAGAAGCAGACTCTCCGTGGAGCTGGGAGCCTGATGCGCAGGACTCAATCCCAGGACTCTCAGATAATGACCTGAGCAGCAGGCAGTTGCTTAACCAACTGAGCCACCCAGGCGCCCCAAGTTCTTTTTTTATTTTTTTTTTAACTTTTTTAGATTTTTATTTATTTTTGAGAGCAAGAGAGAGCAAGGAACTCAACACAGGACTTGATCCCAGGACCCCAGGATCATGACTTGAGCCGAAGGCAGATGCTTAACCAACCGAGCCACCCAGGCACCCTCAGCTCAGGTTTTGACCTCAGGGTTGTGAGTTTAAGCCCTGTATTGGGCTCCATACTGGTTGTGAAGCCTACTTTAAAATATTTTCATTTTTTTTTTTTTAAGATTTTTTTTTAATTTGACAGAGATCACAAGTAGGCAGAGAGGCAGGCAGAGAGAGAGGAGGAAGCAGCCTCCCCACTGAGCAGAGAGCCCAATATGGGGCTCGACCCCAGGACCTTGGGATCGTGACCTGAGCCGAAGGCAGAGGCTTAACCCACTGAGCCACCCAGGTGCCCCATCTTTTTCTTTTTCTTTTTCTTTTTTTAAAATTTATTTACTTAATTGGAGAGAGAGAAGCAAGCAGTGTGCTGGGGGGGCAAGGAGTGGGGGTAGAGAGAGGAACAAGTAGACTCTGTGCTGAGCATGGAGCCTGACACAGGGCCTGGAGATCATGACCTGAACTGGAATCAAGTCCAACACTCAACTGACTGAGCCACCCAGGTGCCCCTAAACCAAGATTCCTTTTTTTTAAATTTATGATTTTATTAATTTATTTGAGAGAGAGGGCATCAGAGGGAGAAGCAGACTCCCTGCTGAGCAAGGAGCCCCATGTGAGACTCAATCCTAGGACTCTAGGATCAAGACCTGAGCCACTCAGGTGCCCCCTAAACCAAGATTCTTTTTTTTTTTTTTTTTTTGACAGAGAGATCACAAGCAGGTAGAGGGCAGGCAGAGAGAGAGGAGGAAGCAGGCTCCCACGGAGAGCAGAGAGCCCGATGCGGGCCCGATCCCAGGACTCCGAGACCATGACCTGAGCCGAAGGCAGCGGCTTAACCCACTGAGCCACCCAGGCGCCCTAAACAAGATTCTTAAGACAAAAAATCATCCAGCAGTTATGTTTGTTCATAAAAACCTATTATGTGGATATTGTTATCATGTATGTATTACTGGGAGTTACACGTATAGACATACATTAAAAAAAAAAACAATTCTAGGGGTTTCTGGGTGACTTGGTTGGTGGAACATGTGACTCTTGGTCTCAGTGTTGTGGGTTTGAGCCCCACATGGGGTGGTTGGGATTACTTAAAATATTTAAAAACAAAAACAAAACAACTTGAGTTACACTGAAGGAACAGCAACCAGTCCAGCTTTTACTCCTTATATTAGCGAATGATATGATGGTCATTTATGTAGTTGCATAAGCTAGAAATGACCTATATTTCTCCTTTATATCCATCTCCATATCCCATCAGTTATGAAGTTCTGTTTATTTTTCTTCTTCTTAAAATCCTGTGAATGGTTTCTTTTGTTTATATTAAAAGCTGGTCTTTCCTAGAGTGTGTCTTGTAGTCACTCCTGATTTTAAAAATCTCTAGACTGGGCCACTGAACCAGTTTCAAGAGGTCATACTTGAATTAGCTGTTCCTTTTGTGCACACTTTTTTTTTTTTAAGTCTGGGCCAAAGTGCTAACTGCCCCGTCCCACCCAGTTCACATAACGAAGCACTTCTTTGCTAACAAGAGCAAATTACAGGCAGAGATTCAGCTTCTCTTCTTCACCTGGAACCTTTTTGAAAAGGAGATTTTCTGATTCACATTTAAGTGTCTTTGCTTTATAATAATATATACAGGTCTATTCAGGTTTTCTGCTGTGACAGATTTGCCAAGTAATAGAAATTATCTAATTTAAGATTTTCAAATTTATTAGCATGTAAGTTGCTAATGATATTATTTTGCTCATAATATTTCTTAATCTGTTGTTTATGTCCTCTTCTTCATGATGTCTTTTTTATTTGTATCTTTTCCCCTAAGCAGTTTTACCAGTTTCTCTTGCTATCTTTTGATTAATTATAAATTTTTTAAAATTATCTCCATTATTTCTGACTTTTTTTTTTTTTTTTTCCCAGCTTTTTTCTGGCTTTTGTGGTTTTCTAGGGGGGGTTGTTTGGTTTTGTTTGGGTTTTGATTTTTTTTTTTTTCTTTGTTTTTGCTTTTTGAGAGAGGGAAAGAGATGACCTGAGCCAAATCAAGAGTGGAAGCTTCACTGATTCAGACACTCAGCCGCCCCTTTAGTCTTTTTTTTTTTAAGTGGTCTTAAAGCTTATTTTCCATTAAGTACTGTTCCACCCTATTATATTGCAGATTTATTTGTAGTAGTTTTTTTGTAATTCTGCTTAAGTGTGTTGAAAGTTTCTTTATCAGAACATCCTTTCTCCCACAGTAAGTTTTGATCAATACCCAGTATGTAGCTAAATTCCAATTACTCTCTCTTCCCTTACATGAATTTCCTTCCTTAACTGCACCCAGGTTGCAATACCTATATAAAGCACCTTGCTACATGGAAGCCCTCAACTTTTTGCTTGGCCTTGTCCCTCTGCCAGGAGACTTCCTCATTCTGCTCTGGCTCCTGCACTCTGAATTGGGCTGCCCTCCTAATAGGACATTCACCTTATGTTTCTTAATGGGCTCTGACATCCTGCAGTGGTCTCCTTCCATACACACATTTCCCTATCCTTCATCCTGAATGGACACACTTCACATCCTGATTAGGCTCCAACACCCTGCTCTGTGCCTCTGCTACCAATAGATCTTACCCTTGTTTGGCCCCACCTAATGGCTTTGGACAGGATCTCTTAGGGAAGGAGGAGGAGAGTGGGCACTGCAAGAGAAAAGTCATTTTCTAAGTTTAATACAGTATGGTTACAGAACATAGACTATTTTATTCTTTGGAACAGAGACTTTTAGCTAGTATAAAATCAGCTTTTTTTTTATATATGCTGAAGGAATATATGTACTCTGGATGATCGATAGGTATTTATGTGTATGTATATGTATTCACCTTATAAATTGCAAATCTTTTCTTAACTTTTTTTTTTTTTAAGATTTTATTTATTTATTTGACAGAGAGAGAGATCACAAGTACACAGAGAGGCAGACGGGGGTGGTGGTGGAGAAGCAGGCTCCCCGCCAAGCAGAGAACCCGATGTGGGGCTCGATCCCAGGACCCTGGGATCATGACCTGAGCCAAAGCCAGAGGCTTTAATCTACTGAGCCACCCAGGCGCCCCTCTTTTACTTAACTTTTTATGTGCTTGTTCCGTTAATTACCCTTTTAAGTATTAGAAGTATATAGAAAGTGTAGAGACCAGTGAACTTGTGGAGACTGGGGGGAGTGATGGTACCTGGAGAGAGCTCAGAAGTTATGCACACTTCTCTCACCTCACCCGATGTATCTCTTAAATCTGGCTATTGATTGATATCCTTTATCATATTCTTTAATAAACTGGTAAATGTTTAAAAAGGTGTAGACAGCAAGTGAATAGCCATGTATTTATCACTTACCTTCAGAAGTAATGCATTACGGGGATGCCTGGATGGCTCAGTTGGTTAAACGTCTGCCTTTGGCTCAGGTCATGATTCCAAGGTCCTGGGATCAGGTACTGCATTGGGCTCCTTGCTCAGCAGGGTGCTGCCTTCTCTCTCTCCCTCTGCCTTCCACACCCCCTGCTTGTATCCTCACACTTCCTCTCTCTGTCAAAATGAATAAATAAATAAATATTTAAAAAAAAAAAAAGATCCAGCTGTGGTGGTATTAGTCAATGACTACGGTAATAAGCAAGTTATATGGCTATGTGATTACTTAGAGTAAGTTATTCCCATGTATGAGAGAAAATGTAGATCTAACACATTCATTAATTTGCATTTCTGAATTACCTTTGGCAGCTAATAATGGATGAGGTTATATAAAACAAACTCAGTTCAGGTGACTTGTCTAAAAACCATTAAAAATCCTTAAAATAATTATAGCTAATTATGTTGTCATTATAGATGGTGACACATTAAAATGATGTCTAAATTGGTCTTAAATTTTTGATTAGTAGTACCTTTTATTGACTGATAATTTGTATCCCATTTTAGCAATTCTATGTAACAGTGATTTTGCTTCTTGTGATACTGTGCTATTTTGCTTTTTTATTTATAGTGATAGATTCCTGTGGCCTTTTAAGTGATTGAATAATGATGGAAATGGATCCAAAATAATAAATGACTACTCTACTAAAGCAGTAGAAGACTCCTCGTATCACCTTCCAGCTCAATTCAGTCTTCAGGAAGAGGCGGAACAAGTGAAATAGAGAAGACTGAAGAGAAGAAGACCTCACTCTGGAACTGTTTACTCCTTGACTACTCCTTGACTTCTTTATTTCTACTTGTTTTAATTTTGCTGTGAATTTAAATAGTGAAAACCAAAGAAATAGAAGATACATTTGGGAGCTTTATATAACCCAAGAAATTTGCCTTGAAAGCTGCTCTTCTTTGGAGGAAAACATACTAAGTTCCTGTCTAATTAAAAACAAACAAGATTTCCTATGTCCCTTAGATTTTGAAGAATAAAACAGATATAAATACATATCTGCACACTTTTTAGCAGCTCTGTAGGAATAATGAGATTTATAAATTAAGGGCTTTGTTATGTGGATGTTCTGCCACTGGAATTGACTGCTCAGAAGATCTTTTATCGCTCTTTAATGTTATATTTTTGATCTGTGGCTTTGATGGCATTATTTGCCCACACATGAGTTTACCTCTTTCCATTTATGACCTTGTTATGAACAGTGTTTGCACTCAATGTGCAAATGTCCATGTATTATCTATTTAAGCAGCATCATAGTGCCATCACTCAAGGAAGTTGAATGAGGTGAACATAGACATAGCTCTTTCCCCTTCCCCCCATTTTTTAAATGTAACAAATACTTTTTATGTTCCCCTTCCCCTTCCCCTTCCCCCTTCCCCTTTTTGGAAACTTGTCAGGAACTAGAGTTTAAGATGAGCAATTGAGGAGACTTGAAAGAGTGATACAGACAGAGCCTGGCTTCCTTGTGCTTTATCACAAGGCGTGCTGCTGGCCAGCCTATTTAAGCACCCTTTTAACAAGAGAACCTCGTAGGAAATCCAGCTGGCAGACTCAAGGAGTTCGGGAAACAGGACCACAGAGGTTACACTCTGGGGTAAATATTCTCCTATGTCTAACTTCAGAAGAAGACTATGTATGTGTATCTTGGAAAATAGCTACTGTTTTCTGGTGTATTTAATTTTGAGGAGCTTTAGTGGGGTAGTGGGAGACACCAGTGGATCTCCTGGGAAAACTGGTGCTAGTGGGTATTTGAGGGAATTAAAAGAATAAATCTTGAGGGATTGTATCTTCTCTAAGATCTTTTCTGCTTTTGCCACGAATTACCAGAGTACCAGAAGCATATTAATCTCTTCATAAATATCAGTAGTTTTAAGTAGATGTTTATTCTTAAGGGTCTTCTGTTAAAACTCAAGAATTCATTAGTCTTCATATAACCTTCCAGGTCTGTGTCATATTTTTCTGTTTATGTGTTTTTCATAGTCCTTATTCATGGACTGTTGCTTTTGTTTAGAACTTCTTTGAGGTTATAGAGCCAGATAAGTAGTCTTAGAGAGGCTCAGAGACAGCAGGTCTTTGTGTAAAGAGGGAATCTTAGAGTAATCAGAGACTCTTTTGTACATTGGTATCAGGTCCCTGCATGTATAACGATTTGAGTTTTCTCATTTTCAGATCCTGGCCATGAGGTTGGATGCCTCACCTTGCTGAAAAGAGACACTGGACCTAAATGGCGCAGCATGACTTTGTTCCTGCTTGGCTAAATTTCTCAACACCACAGTCAGCTAAGGTACTGTTCTTCATTCCTGTAGTGACCTTTATATACCTTTATAATACCAGTTCTTTTTATCCCCAACTTATTGATGGCCTCTGTTTTAAAGTCTAGGTGTTTTTGTGTATTCAATCTTGCCTGAGGATTTAAAGTATGTTTTCATAGACGTATTATATATGTTTTCATAGGATATAAATAGACAGTTTAAGTTATTGTGGACCCCGCCATTGCCAGGTATCTCCTCATCCCCTTATTTCATTATATGCTAAGCTTTCCTCATGTGGCACACTTAAGACTTCCTGGATTTGAAGTGCCTAGGTGGCTTAGTTGGTTAAGTGTCTGCATTCATCTCAGGTCATGATCCTAGGGTCCTGGGATTGAGGCCTATGTAGCATTCCCTGCTCAGTGGGGAGTTTGTTTCTCCCTCTGCCTCTTCCTCCCCCCGCCCACCTTACTCATGCTTGTTCTCTCTCTCTCTCTCTGAAATAAATAAATAAAATCTTTATTTTAAAAAAGGTTGCCTGGATTAACTGCACTACACTTTGGAACCAAAACATATCTGCTGATCTATTATTTAGGTAAAGAGGGGCAGAGATAAACGCAAAATGGTTTTTTGGGGAAATGGACCTTTGGTATAAATGCACATTTGTCTGTAGTAGTAGATGAGGAAGATGAAAAGGGAGAGACATTGACTACTTACATGGATCTCAGGTTAAATCCTAGAAATTCTGTTTTAGGGGTGATAATCTACTTAATGATTTCAGGGGAAACTGTATGTTACATTAGGAATAAAGACAAGTAAAAACAGCCAGTTCATATAGAGTGAAGGTAGCCCAGAGTGGATTAGTTGTACTCAGAGTGCACAGAAGAACAGCCTCAATTATTGGGGCACCTAGATGGTTCAGTTGGTTAAGTGTCTGCCTTTGGCTTGGGTCCTGATCCCAGGGTTCTTGGATCAAGCCCCACATCTTGCTCCCTGCTCAACGGGGAGCCTGCTTCTCCCTCTCCCTCTTCTCCCCCTGCTTGTGCTCTCTCCTCTCTCTCAAATAAATAAAATCTTAAATTAAAAAAAAGAACAGCCTCAATTATTGGTAAAGAAAACTTTGGGAAGCTAATAAGCTTAAAAATGCTTCCCATGGAGCGCCTGGGTGGCTCAGTGGGTTAAAGCCACTGCTTTCGGCTCAGGACATGATCCTGGGGTCCTGGGATCAAGCCCCGCATCGGGCTTTCTGCTCAGCGGGGAGCCTGCTTCCTCCTCTCTCTGCCTGCCTCTCTGCCTGCTTGTGATCTCTCTCTCTCTGTCAAATAAATAAATAAAATCTTTAAAAAAAAAAAAAAATGCTTCCCATTTTGCCAACTAATAGAGGAGGGACACTTTGCTGTGTAATCTCAAAAAGGGGGGGGGCCTATGTTCCCTTATGTTTTAAAAAACTTACTTATTTTAGAGGAAGAACATTAGTGGGGGAGGGACAGAGTGAGAGGAGGAGAGAGAATCCCAAACAGACCCTACACTGAGCATGGAGCCAGACATAGGACTCTATCCCAGAACCTTGAGTTCCTGACCCAAGCTGAAATCAAGATTTAGACAGTTAACCGCCTAAGCCACCCAGGTGCCCTCCCCTGTTTTTTGTTCGTTTGTTTTGTTTTTAAGAATTTATTTCATAGGGGCGCCTGGGTGGCTCAGTTGGTTAGGCAACTGCCTTCAGCTCAGGTCATGATTCTGGAGTCCCGGGATCGAGTCCCACATCAGGCTCCCTGCTCAGCAGGGAGTCTGCTTCTCCCACTGACCTCTCTCCTCTCGTGCTCTCTCTCATGCTCTCTCTAAAAAAAAAAAAAAAAAGAATTTATTTCATAGAAAGAGAGTGCCCCCACTTCAGAGTGGGGGTTGGGGCAAAGGGAGAGGGAAAGAATCTCAAACACAGGCCTCTATCTCATGACTCTGAGATCACCACCCAAGCCAAAAATCAGGAGTCAGACTCCCAACCGACTGAGACCCTTGCCCTTTCCTTGTTTTTAAATGGGAATTTTGGGGCAGATGTTCCTGATCTATTTAGACCCACAAAATTTTGCTCTAAACTTCATTTTGAGTCGTCCTTTGGAGATTCCCAAGATCTCTTAATTGACATAATCTGACCCAAAGCTTGGGGGATGGTGGGCCTGAGGGATTAGTTGTGGGACCCAGGAAAGCATTATTATTTACAAAGAATAATCTAGCACAGTAAAGTAGAGTAAAAAGAATTGGGAAATGAGATTTCACTATTTCCAGTAAAGCTGCATTGAACAAAGTTCTGCAGTGTTGGGATAAGGATAGACAGAAAGCAATGGAATAGAATAGAGAATTCAAAAATGCTTCTGTACATACAGTTCTGTACATAGATTTTTTTACTAAAGTGCCAAGGTAATTTAATGTGGAAGTGATATTCTTTTTTAGCAAATGGTTCTAGAACTGGAGATAGATAGATAGGAAGTGAGAACCTTGACTTCAGCCTTTACTTCATACCACACGCAAATAAACCTGAAGCGGATCATAACCTAAATTAAAGAGCTAAAAACTATAAAACTAAGGAAATAGATGCAAAGATGTCTGTGCCTCAACCTGTAGTTTTCCTCTGTGCCTTTGTCAGTTATATCCGTATTTTTCATACCTTTTAAGATTTTCGGTCTCTCTTTTGAAATTAAAGAATGCTCTAAAAATAATAATAAAATTTTAAAAATTTAGTAAAAAGAATGTTCTAGAATAAAATTATTTGGAACAGGGAGGTAAATGAAAGTTCATCTAAAACTGCTTCCTTTTCATTGTATAACCTTAAAGACTTATTTTCCCTGACCTCTTTCCTCATGTGTAAATGAGTAAAATGAAGCTGATGCCAAATTATAATACTGTTATGAATATTAAGTAGTTTTTAGAAGTAAGTGGTTTGTTTTTTTTTTAAGATTTTATTTATATATTGGATAGAGTGAGAGAGAGCACAAGTAGGCAGAGCAACAGTCATGGGGAGGGGGAAGCAGGCTCCCCGCTGAGCAGAGAGCCCAATGCACAGCTCCATCCCAGGACCCCAAGATCATGACCTGAGCCGAAGGCAGAGGCTTAACCCACTGAACCACCCAGGCGCCCCATAGAAATAAGTGTTTTATAAAACTGTAAAAACCATGTCGTTGTTACTCAGGAAAGTGCTGTGGTATTTAAACCATTTCTCTCTTCAATTGCAGAATAATAAAGTTGTTTAGAATTTTTTTTAAACTTTTTTTTAAGATTTTATTTATTTGTCAGAGAGAGAGAGAGAGAGAGAGAGAGCGAGCACAGGCAGACAGAATGGCAGGCAGAGGCAGAGGGAGAAGCAAGCTCCCCACAGAACAAGGAGCCCGATGTGGGACTCGATCCCAGGACGCTGGGATCATGACCTGAGCCGAAGGCAGCTGCTCAACCAACTGAGCCACCCAGGCGTCCCTAGAATTTTTTTTAACCAAGCATGTTGCTTTTCCTTTCCTGTTACAAGGTTAACCTAATATCTTATGTGTAAAATTTGAGAGCTTATTTTAATGGATATTGACAGAGCTTTTTTTTTTTTTTACCCTCTCTGTTGCATATAATTGAAGAAATTGTTATCTTCTTAATCTGTTTGCTTCTCTATATTTGATCATCTTAGTCACCTACAGCCACCTTTGAAAAACACGGAGAGCACCTACCCCGAGGAGACCGTAGGTTTGGAGTAAGCCGTCGTCGACATAATTCCTCTGATGGCTTTTTTAACAATGGACCTCTACGAACTGCAGGAGGTGAGCCATGCCCAACTTCCATGACTATATTTAAGCTACTCAGTTAGGACAAGCCCACATAGAGGGTACATGTCCATGACCTTGATAGGCTGTTTTTTAAACACGTTTCCCAGTTAGATCTTCAGTTGTTGTTATTCAGTTATATTGGCTTTCTAACGTTCTTGTGTTCTCGTGTGTCATTTATTCAATTGAAGATCTCATATAGAAATTAAATTAAAAGGAAAAGATAATTTTGTGGACTTAATCTTTTATTTTTAAAAAAAAGGTCCCCTGATGGACTTTTGGAAGTACTGCAAATCAAATCAGGAAGCAAAAACCTAATGTGTTACTTGTCCTTACTATTCTAGATTCCTGGCACCAACCCTCCCTGTTTCGCCACGACTCTGTGGACTCTGGTGTCTCTAAGGGAGCATATGCTGGAATCACAGGGAACCTATCTGGTTGGCATGGCTCTTCCCGAGGTCATGATGGCATGAGCCAGCGTAGTGGGGGTGGCACAGGGAACCATCGCCACTGGAATGGCAGCTTCCATTCCCGGAAAGGCTGTGCCTTTCAAGAAAAGCCACCTACAGAGATTAGGGAAGAAAAGAAAGAAGACAAGGTGGAAAAATTACAATTTGAAGAGGAAGACTTTGTAAGTATCAAGGTTTAAATGTGTGGTTAAAACCTAAACAAATAATGCCATAAATAGAAGACCCTGTTAATAATGAGAAAGTTGAAGAAATTACTAAAAAGGAAGTCCCTAAGTTTAGATTTTTATTGCTTTTAGAGGGGAAGAAGTTAATTAGTATAAAGGTGATGACCAAAGTTCTTAAGTAACTTGCAGCAAATCTCCATGTTTTTCATCTTTATGCTTTTGAAACTTCAAAAAATTCATTTCCTTTAAGTTTTATAAGGTTCAGCATTCAAAATTCAATGTTCAGGTTATGTAAAAATGTGGTCTTCATGTTGACTTGTCTTTCTCTAACTACCATAAGAGGTTTTTTACTCTTGACCTTTTCATTTTACATAAAATAGTTGTGATGTTACAAATATGCAGTTGGGAGTGCCGATGTATACAGTAAAACTATGCCATTGTGTATTGAATTATATGACTTTTGGCTTCTCAAAGTAGAGTTTTTAGTGTACCTTAAAGTTTTCTGTATTTTATTATTATTTTTTAAGATTTTATTTATTTATTTGACAGAAAAAGTGAGAGAGGGAACAGAAGCGGGGGACTGGGAGAGGGGGAATCAGGCTTTCCACTGAGCAGGGACCCCGATGTGGGGCCCATTCCCAGGACCCTGAGATCATGACCTAAGCCGAAGGCCGGAGGCTTAACCCACTGAGCTACCCAGGAGCCCCTCTAGTTATTTTTTAAAGTGGCACATTAAATTAGCCAATCACTTCTGGGATGGCCATTTTAATATATTAATGAATCCAACTGAATAACAGTCAAATTTAGGCATCAGCTCCTCTTCTCCAAAGTCTAGTAAATGTTCTGGAATCCTTTAAATGTTTGTTTTTGTTTTTGTTTTTAAAGATTTTATTTATTTATTTGTCAGAGACAGAGAGAGAGAGGGAACACAAGCAGGGGGAGTGGGAGAGGGAGAAGCAGGCTTCCCTCCGAGCAGGGAGCCCGATACAGGGCTCAATCCAAGGAACCTGGGATCATGACCTGAGCCAAAGGCAGACACTCAACTACTGAGCCACCCAGGCTCCTCTAAATGTTATTTTTTAATGTGAATACCTAACCTCCAGGCACCTATCCTTCACAACTTTATTTGTAGAAATGTTCATATTGCCCTAACATAATGAATATTGTCCAGAATGTTCCAAATACCAGTGGTCCAAAACTTACTATGACACTAAATTATAACTCATTATTCAGTAAACTTAGCACATTTAAGGAAGACCAGTGGGAATAGTTAATAAAATCTCTATTGCTCATCATGCTTTGGGAAGTTGGTTAAAATCCTCCCATCAAACCAGCAACAACAAAATGTTTAATTACATTCCTAGGAGTTTCTTTTTGTATTTTATTCCACCTAGTAAATTAACCCACTGTAATGGTAATTTATATATGATACGAATATTTATCTAAAAGTATATATTTTACGTTGTGGCGAGAGCCAGCTGAGCATAAAGTTTATTTGGGTCTATTAGTTTTGGTTTCTTACATTTTGGTGGAAAATGTTTGTTTGCAATGATTGTTGCAAACAAGAAGTAGTGTGGGGTAGGGGCGCCTGGGTGGCTCAGTGGGTTAAGCCGCTGCCTTTGGCTCTGGTCATGATCCCAGGTCCTGGGTTCGGGCCCCACATCGGGCTCTCTGCTCCGCGGGGAGCCTGCTTTCTCCTCTCTCTCTCTGCCTGCCTCTCTGCCTACTTGTGATTTCTCTCTGTCAAATAAATAAATAAAATCTTAAAAAAAAAAAAAGAAGTAGTGTGGGGTAAAGTGAAAGTTGCGCTTTTTTTTTTTTTTTTAAAGAGTCCCTTTTGAATAGGTTCTATACTACTGATTGGCAGAATTTGTTGTGTTTTGTTTTGTTTTTTAAAGGTTTAATTTGTTTATTTGACAGAGATCACAAGTAGGCAGAGAGGCGGGGGTGGGGGGGCAGGCTCCCTGTGGAGCGGAGACCCCGATGTAGGGCTTGATCCCAGGACCCTGAGATCATGACCTGAGCTGAAGGCAGAGGCTTTAACCCACTGAGCCACCCAGGCACCTTTGATTGGCAGAATTTGATAAGAAGGCCCATTATCAATTCTGTGGCATTCCCAGTGGGAAATAAATCGACAACAGAAAAAAAAAAATGTGAAAGTAGCACTATCTATGCCTGCTGAGTGATTTAAGTGGAAGTTTGCTGTCAGTCAAACCTGAGCCAGGTCAGTAAGGGCAAATTAATACGGCATTTATGTTTTAAAATATCTTTTTTTTTTTAAGATTTTATTTATTTATTTGACAGAGATCACAAGTAGGCAGAGAGGCAGACAGAGAGAGAGAGAGGGAAGCCAACTCCCTGCTGAGCAGAGAGCCCCATGTGGGACTTGATCCCAGGACCCTGAGATCATGACCTGAGCCGAAGACAGCTACTTAACCCACTGAGCCACCCAGGCACCTCTTTAAAATATCTTAAGTGTACATAAAGATATGTACATAAAAGGAGGAACGTATATATAAAAGGAGAAACATAAAAATGTACATAAAGGAGAAAAGTGGTCAAGTATGCACATCATCAAATTAAAGCTTCCCTAATCCTACTATCCTCACTACCCTCTCCCCACCCCCCCCGCCCGCCCCAGAGATGATCACCACCTTGACTTCTGTGCTTTATCATGTTTTTTGTAAACTTTCACTACATGTATGTATCCATAAACACTCTACACTAATAGCATTTTCCTTCATTTTGATGTTTATATGGATAATATCGTAGTTCTCTTTTATTTGCTTAAAATTGTTTTGAGATTTATCTGTATTTGATACGTATAACCCTAGACCGGTGGTTCTCAACCAGGAGCAAATTTGCTCCCATTGTCCATCCACACCCCCCCCCCCAAACCAAAGGCACATTTGGAAATATCTAGAGAAATTCTGGTTGTCACAACTGGAGATAGTGCTATGGACATCTAGTATGTAGAGATCAGGGCTGTTGCTAAACATTGTACAATGAATGCACAGGACAGCCCCATAACAAAGAATTGCCTAGCCCCAAATGGCAATATTACCATGATTGAGAAACCTTGCTTTAATTTTTCACTATTACATAATATTCTGTTGTGTGACTATACTGGATTTATTTATCCATTTCCCTATTTGCAAACATTTAGGTTGTAAACAATTGTGGTTTGGAGGACAAATTGAAAGGATTGGAACTGAGGTAACTAGAGAAGGAAGAGTAAAAAATTTCAATTTCGATTTAAAGCAAATTGATGAATAATAAGTAATTTTAAAAGGAAAAACAGGAGCATAATTGGAGGGAGAAGATAAATTCTTTTTATCAAAAAGATGGGTAAGATCTGGAGATGTGCACATGGAAAAAAAGATGATACATGAGGTTGGTGGATGGGTAAGAATGGAGAGTGATATATTCAGAGAGGGGCCTAGAACCTATGGAAATAGCTGTAAGGAGGCTGGGAAGTAAATGGTTGAAGAAGAAAGGGGTATGTTAAGAAAGAGTAGTTAACCAAAGAATAGTAAAATCAAGGTATTTTGGGGACAAATTTTTTATATATATTTTTATATATTCTATATATATTTTATAAATTTTCTATATATTTTTCTATACTGTACAATGTATAATTAGAAAAGTTATTTTTTGTTTTAAAATGGTATTAGTTTGATGTAATAAACAGTCTTACAGTTACCTTGGACAAGTTAAATAACCCTGATTTTCTCAGGTGGCTCAGCCGTTAATTGTCTGCCTTTGGCTCAAGTCATGATCCCAGGGTCCTGGGATCAAGCCCCCACATTGGGCTCCCTGCTCAGCAGGAAGCCTGCTTCTCCCCCTCCTACTCCCCCTGCTTGTGTTCCCTCTCTCTCTCTCTCTCTCTCTTTCTCTCTCGGCCAAATAATAAAATCTTAAAAACTAATTTTCTCTGCATTGTTACATAGATAGTAATGTCTCCCTTGCAACATTAAAAAGTAAAGATCACCGGGGCGCCTGGGTGGCTCAGTGGGTTAAAGCCTCTGCCTTCAGCTTGGGTCATGGTCCCAGGGTCCTGGGATCGAGCCCCGAGTCGGGCTCTCTGCTCGGTGGGGAGCCTGCTTCCCCCCTCTCTCTCTGCCTGCCTCTCTGCCTACTCGTGATCTCTCTCTCTCTCTCTCTCTGTTAAATAAATAAAATCTTTAAAAAAAAAAAAAAAGTAAAGATCACCTATGTTGAAATTAACTGGGAGCATCTAGCTGTCTCAGTTGGTAGAGCATGTGACTCTTGATCTCAGGGTTATGAGTTTGAGCCCCACATTGGGTATAGAGTTTACTTTTCAAAAATTCTGTTGTATTTTTATGTGCCAGCAATAAGCAATTGGGAAATGAAGTTTTATAAAATGCTTTTTGTAAAGCCAAAAAATAAAAACTTTTAAAATTGCTTAGGAATAAAATGTTTAGTAATAAACTTAACGAAAGATGTGAAAGATCTCTATACTAAGCCAGAAAATATTGCCAAGAGAAATTAAAGATCTAAATGAAAGAGATACCGTTGTGAATGGGAGGCTTTGAATTAGAAGACTGAGCGTGGTTAGGACAGCAGTTCTACAGATTCTGCATAACACCAACCAGCGTGTATTCTTACAGAAATGGACTAAGTTATGCTAAAATTTTTATTGATGTATCACTTCTTTTTTTTTTTTTTTTTAAGATTTTTATTTATTTATTTGACAGATAGAGATCACAAGTAGGCAGAAAGGAAGGCAGAGAGAGAGAGAGGAGGGAGCAGGCTCCCTGACGAGCAGAGAGCCCGATTCGGGGCTTGATCCCAGGATCAAGCTCAATCCCTGGGATCATGACCGGAGCCGAAGGCAGAGACTTTAACCCACTGAGCCACCCAGGTATCCCTAAAATTTTTATTGAAATAAAATTTTTTATTGAAAGACCCTAGAATACCCAAAGTGATCTTGAGAAAGAATGGAATTGGAGGACTTACTCTAACTTGAAGACTTAGTACAAAGTTATAATGATCAAGATATTACATTATTATAAGGATAGACTAATAGTGGAGCAGAATAAAGAGCTCAGAAATAAACCTACATTTATATAGTCATTTGATTTTCAACAGATACTAAAATAGACCAATAGAGAAAGAAATGTGTTTAACAAATGGTACTAGAATAACTGTGTGTGTATATAGAGAGAGGATAGATAGATAGATAGATAGATATCCCCTACCTCATAGCATACCAAAAAAAAAAAAAAAAAAGAATTCGAGAGGAATTATAGACCCAAATGTAAGGTCTAAAACTATAAAGCTTCTAGAAGGGGAATTTCTTTATGCCTTAGAGGGTAGGAGATTTCTTTGGACAAAGAGAGCAATAACCTTACAGGAAAACATTGATAAATTGGATTTCATCAAAATTTAGAACATCTGCTTATCTCACAGACTCAAAGAAAATACAGAAAATAATTATAAAGCATATCTGTGAAAAGGGACTTGTATCCGTAATATAAATAACTCTTATAACTCAATAATAAAAAGACAACTCAATATAGATTTTTCTTTCTCTCTTCGAGAGAGTGAGCAAGTGGGGGCCTGCAGAGGGAGAGTGAGAGAGAATCTTGGGCAGACTTCAGACCAGTGATGAGCTGATGCAACTCAGGGCTCGATCTCACAACCCTGAGATCAGGACCTCAGCTGAAATCAAGAGTCAGACACTTAACCAACTGCGCCACCCAGGCACTCATCTTTCTTTTTTTCTTTTCTTTTTTTTTTTTTTTTCAAGTTTATTTATTTAGGGGTGCCTGGGTGGCCCAGTCGCTTGAGCATGGGACTCTTGGTTACAGCTTGGGTTGTGACCTTAGGGTTTTGAGATTGAGCCCTGCATTGGGCTCTTTGCTGAGTGAGGAGTCTGCTTTGAACTGTCTCTCCCTCTCCCTCTGGGCTCTACCTCTCTAACCCCATCGTAGGTCTCCTGCACACGAGCTTTTCTCTTTAAAAAAAAAAATCTTAATTTCTACACCCGATGTGGGGCTCAAACAACCCCTCAGATCAAGTTGCATGCATGCTCTTCCAGCTGAGCCAACCAGGTACCCCGACAACTCAATATTTTTAAAAAATGAGCAAGATTTGAACAGATTCTTCACAATGGAAGATACACAAATGGCCAGTAGTCACATGAACAAAATGATGAGTGTCATTAGTCACAAGGGAAATGTGGAAATTCAGATTATGAGATACCGTTACCCATTCACCACAATGGCTAAAATGTATAAGTCTGAAAACATTAAATTTGGTGACATTTTCAAGCGTTTGGAACTCTCATACATGGTAGGAGCATGAAGTAGAAACCATTTTAGGAAAGGGTGTGGCAGATTTTTGTAAAACTAAACATAAGCCCTATCCTGTGACCCAGCACTTCTAGGTATTTACTCAAGAGAAACAAAGGTATATGGGCATTTATTATAATTTTATTCATAAAAGCCCCAAACTGAAAACATTTTAAATGTTTTTGACACAAAAATAGAAAACTTGTGGGGCGCCTGGGTGGCTTAGTGGGTTAAGCCTCTGCCTTCAGCTCAGGTCATAATCCCAGGGTCTTGGGATCAAGCCTTGCTTCAGGCTCTCTGCTCAGCGGGGAGCCTGCTTCCCCCCTCTCTCTCTGCCTGCTTGTGATCTCTCTCTCTCTCTGTCAAATATATAAATAAAATCTTAAAAAAAAAAATAGAAAACTTGTGGTATAATCATGAAATGGACTACATGTATTCATTAATAAGGAGTGACTAATAAAACAACATAATGAATTGCAGAATGGTACATACTGCCTGATTTTGTTTATGTGCTGTCCTAGAATAAGCAAATAATCTATGGTGGAAAAGAAAGTCACAGCAGTGGTTGCCTGTGTGGAGTAGGAATTGTCTGGGAAAGGGCATGAGGGAACTTCACTGTTGCAGTAGGTAATTTTGTTTTTAGAGAGGTTGAGGAGTTATAAACATTTTTCAAAACTCATGGAATTGTTTACTTAGTATATGTGTGTACCATTGTATGTAAATTTTATTTAAAAACAGATTATCATCACCAAGCATGGTAGAAATAGATAAAATAAACCTCCTGATGTGATGCACTGAGGATGCAACCTCACCTCTTTAGATCCTTCCAGGAATCCATAGCCTGAATCTAACCATGAGAAAATATCACACACACTCAAGTTGGAGTTCTACTATAAAGAATTACAAAAGATTCTTCAAAAGAACTAGCCTCTACTTTTTGAAAATATTGTCATGGGGGTGCCTGGATGGCAAAGATGGTTAAGCGTCTGCCTTTGATTCAGGTCATGATCTCCAGGTCCTGGAATTGAGCACTGCATTGGGCTCCGAGCTTGGTAGAAAGTCTGCTTCTGCCTCTCCTTCTGCTTGTGCTCTCTCTCAAATAAATAAAATCTTTTAAAAAATAAAAATAAAAATTTTATCATGAAAGAAAAAATTCCAGATTAAAGAAAACTAAAGAGATAAGACAACTGAAGAAATCCTGTGAGGAGGACCTTGCAGGCTCAGTTGGTGGGACTCTTGACCTCAAGATCATGAGTTCAAGCCCCGTGTTGGGCATGGAACCTACTCCAAAAAAAAAAAAAAAAAAAAAGCAGCATACGATCCTTTGGACACTGGATGAAGGGAAAACAGTGTACATTTTAAAAATTCTGTTTTGCTATAAAACTAACCAGTGTTACAGTTTGAATAAGTGTGACAGATTAGATAGTATTTGTTGATCTTAGTTGCCCAATTTTTACAATTACACTGTGATTGTGTTAATGTGTTTTTAAAGAAATACATATTTAAGGATGAATGGTTTAGGTTGCAAATGGTTCCAGAAAAAATATATTTAGAGCGAATGTTGGAATAAGTGGTGTAAAATGTTGACATGAGAATCTAGACATCTGTGCAGGATGTACAAAAGTGGGGGTTTTTTTGTTTTTATTTTTGTTTTTTTAAGATTTTATTTATTTATTTGACAGAACATGAGAGGGCACAAGCAGGGGGAGGGACAGAAGGAGAGGGAGAAGCAGGCTCCCCTCTAAGCAGGGTGCCAGATGCAGGACTTGATCCCAGGACCCTGGGATCATGACTTGAGCCAAAGGTAAGATGTTTAACTCACTGAGCCACCCAGGCACCCCAGAGTGAAATTATTTCTGGGGCACCTGGGTGGCTCAGAAGGGTCTGGCGGGATCAGTGAAGAGAGAAACCACACAGTAATTTGAACAGGGAAAGTACAGGATTGGGGTAATGAGCGGTTGGCTAGTAATAAAGAGAACACTAAAGAATATGAAGTAGCCAATATAAGGGACAGCTAATAACCCTGGGGCTAAGCTAGAGTGCCCAATGGAGAGTCTCCCTCTTCCCCCATCACCACCAGACCTTGTTAAAAAGGGATTAGTTGGTGCTTACTGAGTTGAACAGTTGCTCGGGTGCTTTCAGGGAACATGCTGAAATCTGCCCTCTTGAGTACCCGGTAGAGCTGTTCAGATATCACTCTGCTACAGAACCACTCAAGTCAGAGCTCACGTGGACTTTAGAACCTTGCTTAGCAGGAGCTGGATGCCGCAGGAGCCTGCTGAGGAAGCGCACTGGAACAAGAAGCAGAAATCTTTTTCTTGCTCTCTACTGACAAAAAAGTTAACTTTCCACCTGGCAAGGGAAAAAATGTTAAGTGCCCAGACACGTTTATACTGAGCAGGAAAAAAGGATGACTTTGGAACTAAGAAGCAATAAGTTGGTAAATGGCACTGAGTACTATCATTGTTTATATTAACCAGCCAGTGTATTCCCCTTCTAGAATGTAGCCCCTCGCTGAACACAAAACAGTTGGAAATAGGATCCAGATTGAGCTGTGGAGGTGGAAACAGTAGAGACAAAGGAAAGTGAAGGTTGAGATAAAAGGGAGGAAGGAATGTAGCCAGGGCATGAAAGAAACTAAGCCACCATATTTTTTAACACTTTATGAAAACAACACAACAGAGAGCTCTAAAGCTTGATGTCAGAAAAGCTGTCTTGACTCACATTTACAAAAACTAATCATATGTAAATGAACATAAAGGATCAAGAGAATAAGGAGCAGAGTAACATCCCTACAGTGCAGAGTACACCTGTACAGCATGTCCACAAAACAGATAAGAACCTTTTAAAATTTACTCTTACTACAGTGTTACTATACTGTTTTAAAATTTAAATGATACTAAGAAAATGGCATAAGAACAACCTAAACCAGAAAAAAGTGCTAGAAATCAGGAAAGAAGTAATGAAAAATTTGATGGAGTGCCTGGGTGGCTCAGTTGGTTAAGCATCTGCCTTCAGCTCAGGTTATGATCCTGGAGTCCCACATTGGGCTCCCTGCTCTGCGGGGAGTCTGCTTCTCCCTCCGACCTTTACTTTCTCAAATAAATAATAATAAGTAAAATCTTTCTTTAAAAAAGTAATGAAAATTTTGAGGAAAAGGGAGACTAAACAAGGAACACAAGAGAATAATCAGTGTTTTTCAAGAATTACAAGAGGAAAATAAGAATTACAAGAGGACAAAGTTTTTTAAAGATTTTATTTATTAGGGAGAGAATAAGGGGGATTTGGGGAGAATGGAGGGAGAGGGACAACAGACTCTGCTGAGCGCAGAGCCCAGTATGGGGCTCAGTCCCATGACCCTGAGGTATGACCTAAGCCAAAATCAAGAGTCGGGCATTTGACCAATTGAGCTACCCCGCCACCCCAGAAGAGGAAATTTTTTAGTGAGGGAGGCACAGCCAGTTAAGTGATCGACTTTGTTTCAGCTCAGTTCATGGTCTCAGAGTCCTGGGATTAAGCCCCAAGTGAGGCTCTACACTCAGCAGGGAATCTGTTTGGGATTCTGTCTCCCTCCCCTCCTACCCTTCTCCACCCTGTGCATGTGTGTGTTCTCTTTCTTTCTTTCTCAAATAATTTTTTTTTTTTTTTTTAATTAGAATTGAGGGGCTCATGGAGGGCTCATGACTCGGTCTCAGGGTCGTGAGTTCAAGCCCCACATTAAGGGTAGAGTTTACTTAATTTTTTAATGCTTCATTATTTTTAAAAATAGTAAAAGAATGAGAAATGATACGGATTTGGTAAGAAATCATTTATATATGTGTATGTATATATACACACGTGTGTGTGTGTATGTGTGTGTGTATAAAGATCCTGTACACACACATACCCAGAAAAAAAAAAAGAACTGCTTGAAGGCTAAAAATTATAATTCAAGAATAATTTTTTGAAATACAGTAAAATTTGAGCTGTGAATTGAAAGGACAGCCAGAACAGCCAGCACCTAAGTAGGCTTATAAAATGCTAGATTCAAGTGAAAAAGAAAAATACCCCTTGAACATCAAGTCCCAGTGACTTAGAAAGAAAAATCAGACTTTGACAAAGTTTTATAATAGAAGTCAGTGGGGAGCCTGGGTGGCTCAGTGGGTTAAGTCTCTGCTTTCTCCTCAGGTCATGGTCTCAGGGTCCTGGGATCAAACCCTGCATCGGGCTCTCTGCTCAGCCGGGAGCCTGCTTCCCCCTCTCTCTCTCTGCCTGCCTCTCTACCTACTTGTCATCTCTCTCTGTCAAATAAATAAATAAAATCTTTAAAAAAAAAAAAAATGGAATAACAATTACCAGAGTCAAAATGTTAGCCAATAGTTTTATACTTTACCACCCTGCCTTGCCAAAATAAACGTGTATAGAGGGGTTCTGTAGTCTCTCCAACCAGCTTCCAATTTATAGGAAATCTAGAGGTATAACATTTATTTAAGTAACCTGTAGGTTAAGAGAAGTGAGAGATGTTTTTTTGGAAACCAAACTATCATTTTGAGGGACATACACTTGGGTGGTAAAAGCAAAGAGGTGATCACCATAAGTTAGGATAATGGTTATTTTTAGAGGGGGAGAGGTTTGTTGTTTGAGTTTTTGTGGGTTTTTTTTTGTTGTTGTTGTTGTTGTTGTTGTTGTTAGTTTTTTTTGAATGAAGGTTATAAAATGTTTCTGGTTTGGCTGGTAATGTTCTGTTGATTAAACAGTGAGTTCAGTGGTGATTACAAGAACTTTATGCCCATTTGTTTTATGCAGTTTTTTGTATCTGTATATTTTACTATTTTTAAAAATCAGTGGAAAGAAATAAAAGATACATATAAACAGGGGCAGTATCTCTGAAAACCCTGAGTAGAATGTGACTAAGAACACAAACCTATTAAAATGGGAAAATACAGCTTTTATCCATGGTGAGTCCCTCTACCTGTACTTTTCCATCCAGAGGAGTGTAATTATCTGTCCTTCATATTTTGTCATTAATTTTTTCCATTTATATGGTGAGTTGGTTCTTCAGTATGTTTCTGTGCTTGTTCTATGCTTGTGGTTCTCGCCTTGATGGATTGAAAATACATACCTGCTGGGGCCCCATCCCTAGATATGTTGATTCAGAAGCTCAGTGGAATCTGGGCATCTTTCTGTTATTTAATGTTCTTTGGGTAATTTTGCCAAAAAGCCATTTTCCTACTCTATTAACATATTGTAAAGTTTAGGCTTGGATACCAGTGTCCTACTCATACCTCCTGTACGTTAGTTGTTAGTTAGTTGTTAAATGTTACTGCTCTTAACACTTTTCCATCCTTCCCCTCATCTCTTTCTCTGTTACCTTCATTATTCTCCTGAACTGTGGAATTGGTCTCCTCTAATGGTCTCGTAGTTGATGCTTAAGCCTCCAAATACATCCTTCAAGCTGCTACCAGACTGTTGTAAACTTAATGATTATGGGTATGTTTACTGCATGAGAGATGGATCTTCAGTACCTACAGAATAAAATTAAGTCTCCCTAAAAAATCTGGCTACTTTGCCTACTTTGCCAGATACCTCTTTCACCACAGAAAGTTCCCCTCCTTCCCTAGTGCTAATCATTCTAAACTATTTGCAGATCTCTGAATATTCTGTTATTTTTCGTGCTTTCCTGTCTGGGTGTTCATTGAGCATCCTATTCCTGGAATCACCCATTTTCCAGCTTTGGAATTCATCTTTAAGGATTCTTCTTAGTTCATTGAACCTCTGATGAAACCTTTTCTGGTAGCACTTCTCTTTCAAGTGGAACTGACTGTTCCTTCTTCCCTAATATAAATTTTTATCATAGACCTGGTAACCTTTTATTGTGCTTATTTGTCTACAAGTATATGTCTTTATAGTGGGACTGTGACCCTTGTGGGCATGGAGGGGGCTCATCTTCATTTTCTTAATTGCCTTTATATTCCTAGCAAAATCCCTGGCACATGGTCTGCCTCTGCCCTAAAGCAGTCTTAGGAAAGCTGCGCATACTATACATTTCACTGACCAGATTGTCCTAAAGCTGAGAAAAGTGATCTATGTTCTTGTCCATTCAGTTTTCTGTGCCTCCTTATATGCCGTGCATACCCTATTGGAAGATAAAAACTTGCACATTTAGTCTGTTTAGTTAAAAAATACTTTTTTAGTCCTCTTATGTTAAAGGAAATGAAACCCAAGATAGCCTAAGACTAATGTAAGATCTATGGATTTAGCATTTCAGTATCTTCTGCTTACTTGTCGATTCTGAATACAGCGTTAAGTAAGTGCTGCTGATACATAATTATCGGATAGGTTCCATGGTGATGGCTACTTTGTGAAAAGTGCCAAAATATTAGCTTTCTTTATCAACCATTAATATCCCTTTTTTCCTAGCCTTCTTTGAATCCAGAAGCTGGCAAACAGAATCAGCCATGCAGACCTATTGGGACCCCTTCTGGAGTGTGGGGTAGGTAGATTTTGCCATTTTAAAGGCGCAACTTTACATTTTTCTTAGCATGGAGAGGAGCAAAAATTCTTTATCTCTTTTTTGTTTGTTTCTTTCTCTTTTTTTCTCATCTCATCCATTTGCACATGGTAACTAACACTTATCTCTTACTGTGCCCACCCAAAATAGCATTGAAATGTAATGGTCTTGGAGTCATGATACAGATAATTGAGAGCCTGTAAAGCCCTAAATTTGAAAACAGATTTTAAGCAGAGGGAGAATTATCTAAAGCTTATGAGAAGTAATGTTTAATTAACATCGCTAATTCATTTATAACAACTAAAGTGAATTTTTTGTGTTATAATTGTTTCCTAAATATTTGGCAGGCAAATATAGTGGTATTTTCTAAGCATTCTTTCATATTAGTAGATAGTCTTCTAAAGTGTTGTCTGAAAAGGCTATATAATACCACATTCTATGGACGGTTTTGTTCAATTAGGTTCCAGTTGTTGAGGGTTTTTTTTGTTTTAAGGGGATTGAGGGGTAGGTTTGGCAGTTAATCCATGTGGCTTGTTGTAGAAAGCAAGGTGAAAACAAATACATACGATTATGTGTAAATGTTGAGGATAACTAGGCTTATAAAAAATGAAGAGACAAATCAGTGTATTTCATACCAAACCTGATCTGTAGTTTTGGAATTGTTGGCATTTACAAATGAGACTCTCCTCATCCCTACCTTAGACCTATTTAGACCTGTTTAGTAGTTAGGCATCTTATTGGGATGGCTTTAGTATATCTGAATACTGGTTTTGGATCTTGAATTATAGGATTAAAGGCGCTTATTGTGCCGTTTCCCCTTTGTTAATAGTGTAAAGGTTTGCTCCACTTTGCCTCATCAGAAGGTCCCAGGGTAGCCGCCTTTCCCCCGATTTCAGCATTTCTCTCCATTCCCATGCTGACAGGAACTGCCACACTTGGATATATTCTTGTTTGGTGTATGCCTGAGTGATCACACAAGACAAGTTATGCCCCTGAAGGCCTACTAACACCTTTGGTTGTTACGGTTGATTTATGAATTTAGCTTCATATGCTGCCTTTTTCCTATAATCCCCAAGTAGTGTCATTTTTGAGAATATCTGTTAAGTGCAAACCAGGAAATGTTTGTCCCTCAGTTTCAGCAGTTCTTTGTTGAAAGTGAGGACTTCATATATACTGTGCTTAACCATTATTTGACATTCTTTTGTCTCTTCACTATTGTATTTCACAGAAAACCCACCTAGTGCCAAGCAACCCTCCAAAATGCTAGTCATCAAAAAAGTTTCCAAAGAAGATCCTTCTGCTGCCTTCTCTGCTGCATTCACCTCACCAGGATCTCACCATGCAAATGGGAACAAATCATCAACCATGGTTCCAAGTGTCTATAAGAACCTGGTTCCTAAGCCTGCACCACCTCCTTCAAAGGTATGATTTGGAATCAGTGTAAGAACCCTATATAGCAGAGGTTTGGGAATAAATCAGGGAAAAAATTAGTAAATTTATTTTTTCCCATTGAATCATTCATCAGATACTCATTCAGTACCTAATAAATGTATAGTATTTTACTCTGTCTCCAAACTCTCTACTACTTCTAACTGGATTTTTTTTTTTTTAATTTTATTTATTTATTTGACATTTGACAGAGATCACAAGTAGGCAGAGAGACAAGCAAAGAGAGAGGAGGAAGCAGGCTCCCCGCTGAGCAGACAGCCCGATGCGGGGCTCAATCCCAGGACTCCGGGATAACGACCTGAGCTGAAGGCAGAGGCTTTAACCCACTGAGCCACCCAGGCGCCCCCTAACTGGATTTTTAGTAGGCTTCTCATACTGTTCGCTTCATCTCATAAACTTTCTTCTGATTTGCTGTTCAATAGCATCAATATCCATCTGATCACTTGGCTGATTATCAGATTGGCTTCTTCTTTCCTACTACTCTTCATCACTCATTCTCGTGTACCAAGCAATTAAAATTCCCTGTCACTTATTCCCTCTCTGATGTCCTATGCCCTTGCCACCTCCCATGTACTATTGTAGTGCACACTTCTGTTTTCTCATCTCTCTATATTCATCTTGCACAAAACTGTCAGAATGATCATCCTAAAACAGTTTGAGTATATGACATCCTTTCCTCAGTCACTTCGACAGTCCCAAACCATCTATAGCAGGGTTTGGTAAACTTCTATAAAGAGTCAGATAATAAATAATTTAGACTTTGTTGGTCACCTGTGACATGCAGTCTTTGTTACATTTACCTTTCTTTTCTTTTCCTTCTTTCTTTCTGTTTCTTGTTTGTTTTACAATGCCTAAAAAGTGTAAACATTATATTAATAGCTCATGGGCCATAAAGAAACAGGCCTCTGGCCCATGGGTGTTCCTTACCAACCCCAGTCTTATAATACAGTGTCCGAACTCCTTAGCAGTGGCATGTATAATTCTTTATAGCCTAAGCCTAATCCATCTTTTATATTTCACTACCTCTTCTTTCTCTTACCTGGAAAATTATTCATCCTTAAATTCATGTCATCTGCTGTGGCAATCTTTTTTTTTTTTTTTTTAAGATTTTATTTATTTATTTGACAGAGAGAGAGATCACAAACAGGCAGAAAGAGAGAGGGGGAAGCAGGCTCCATGCCAAGCAGAGAGTCCAATGCAGGGCTTTGATCCCAGGACCCCGAGACCATGATCTGAGCCGAAGGCAGAGGCCCAACCCTCTGGGCCACCCAAGTGCCCCTTTTCTATCACACATATCTAAAGATCTCATTAATCTTTATATCTCTGATTGAATAGCACTCTGTCTTTTATCACAATATCTATAACACTTAATTACATCACTTTATTTTCTCACAAAAGCACATAATAATTGCTTTAATGAATTCTAGCCTGACTTCATTATTGAGAGGGAAACCAGTGAGCATTTGTTCATTTTCCTTTATGTGTAAGCACTGTGTTTGATGGTTCTGAGCAATACAGAGAAGTACAACACTGGTCGTGACTATCCATGAGCTGAAAGTCTAATTGGGATAATAAGATAAAACAATATGAACGGTCATGTGATATGTATGAAATAAAATAGTAACAGATGCTGATAACAAATTTTAAACAGACTTGGAATAACTAAATGAATTAAATACTAGTGTTAAATTCAGAGGAGCAAAGTCAGTTCAGATTATGACCATCAAGGAAAATTTTGCTCAAAACTTGTAATTTGAATTAATCTTTGAAGGATGGGCCAGATTTGGATAGGCAGAAAAAGGTCTAGAGGGTTTTGCACATCATAAGAGAAGTAGTGGTTAAATACAAGTTCTGAAACCAGAAGACATTACAGTAGTTGAGGGATAGCAAATGATTATAAATACTCCTGGGAGCACTAGGAAAATAACCAGACTAGGGTTCCTTATCCTAGTAGTAATGAATGAAGCTTTCAGGGTAGGTAACATCTCTAAGGAAAAAGAGTAGAAGAGCAAAGAATGGGAAAATAAAACTTAGAGGAATATTTAATAATTTATAAATATTAGAAAAATAACAATATGGTCAATAAGACTAAGAAACTATAATTCAGACATAATTCAGACAAAAAATAATATACTGTCACAAAAATCTGGTTAGATGACTTTAAGTTAGAAACTGGGGTTGTCAACATTTGACAGTTGCTGCTGACAAGTTGAGGAAAATAAAGAAAAAGGGGTTTTGACCTTAGCAATTGGAAAGGTTTAGGTCACCTTTGAGTTGAGGTTTAGGAGAGTAGTGTAAGATTTCAGGGCCTCTGGAATTAATGTGGGTAGAAGTAGAGGTAGTGGCAACTTTGAGACTTGATAGTAAAAGGAAATAGAATATAGGTGGTGGTAAAGTTAAGTGAAAGGATGAAGAAAATCTGTAGGAAAAAGCCCTTGGAATATACTTGAAAGAGGTCATTAAAGAATCATGGTCTAGGGGTACCTGGATGGCTCGGTCATTAGGCGTCTGCCTTCAGCTCAGGTCATTATCCCTGAGTCCTGGGATCGAGCCCCACATGGGTCTCCCTGCTCAGCAGGAAGCCTGCTTCTCCCTCACCCACTTGCCCTGCTTGTGTTCCTGCTCTCACTCTCTGTCAAATAAATAAAATTTTTATTTAAAAAAAAGAATCGGGGGGGCGCCTGGGTGGCTCAGTGGGTTAAGCCACTGCCTTCGGCTCAGGTCATGATCCAGGGGTCCTGGGATCGAGCCCCGCATCGGGCTCTCTGCTCAGCAGGGAGCCTGCTTCCCTTCCTCTCTCTCTGCCTGCCTCTCTGCCTACTTGTGATCTCTCTGTCAAATAAATAAATAAAAAATCTTTAAAAAAAAAAAAAAAAAAAAAAAAGAATCGGGCACCTGGGTGGCTCAGTGGGTTAAAGCCTCTGCCTTTGGCTCAGGTCATCATCTCAGGGTCCTGGGATCAAGTCCCGCATTGGACTCTGCTTGGGGGGGAGTCTGTTTCCCCTTCTCTTTCTGCCTGCCTCTCTGCCTGTCTGTCAAGTAAATAAATAAAAAATCTTTAAAAAAAAAAAATTAAGAATCATGGTCTAGGAAGAAATGAGTAGAAATAAAACTGATTGGCAAGTGGAATTCTCTTTGAAAGGGTTGAAGATACTCGTTTGTCTGATGTAGAAGGGAAAGAATGTGAGTTTAAGTTCGGAGAGCAACTACTACGTAGGAAACAGTATAGCGTGGAAATTAACATCAGGGCTTTGGAGTAGATAGAGGTCACTTTGCACCTTCTTTGTGATATGACCATGGGCAAGTTTCTTAAGTTTTCAGTCTCAGTTTTATCATCTATAAAATGGGGTAGTAGTACCTATCTTTTAAGGTTTCTGTGAGATGTAAATGAGGTTTTGTTAGGTATTTAAAACTGTCATATAGTAAGTGCTAACAAATTATAGCTATTATTATCAACACACTTTGTTCCATTCCTTAAGAGGTTTTATAAGTGTTACTTCATTTGAAATGTCTGCAAGCCTTCTATTAAAATATATAGAGAGAGTACAAAAATGAGTTAAAACAGTATCATATCCTCTAACACTTAAGAAAGCTTTTGAGTGTGAAAAAATGGCAAGGACAAAAGTCAGGACACAGAGCTTCAGATTAGTTTAGCTCTGTTGTATAGGACTATCATAAGTCAAGGATAGAATGAAAATCAGAAAACAAAGCTAAAGGCTATTAATGTCCTTGCAGAAGGTCATGAAGCCTGAACAGGGGTGATGAAAGTGGGCAGAGTTGGGAGGTGGCACATAGTGGGAAGGAAATA
The DNA here is from genome assembly GCF_902655055.1 of Lutra lutra. Taxonomy (NCBI): domain Eukaryota; kingdom Metazoa; phylum Chordata; class Mammalia; order Carnivora; family Mustelidae; genus Lutra; species Lutra lutra. Next base: position 161,806,394 of record NC_062281.1, read on the forward strand.
GGACACTGTCCATTCTTCTCTGGAAAACCAGGATAACTACGGAGCCATTCATTGGAGTTAAGAGAGAGATCAGTTTTCAGGAAAAGTTGATGAGAGGTTCTGGGTGTGTGAAATGTGAGGTATTAGAGGAGGGAAGAGGTGAGATGACTGGGAAGCTGATGTGGATTTACCCAGTCATTTTCTCTAGGCATTCAGTGGTTACTACACATTGAGGATCTGTGTACTAAAAACTGTGTCACTAGAGGCATAAAATAATCTTAAAGAATTTGTTATCTAGTAAAGAGACAGATATAAAAAATAAATGTTCTGGGGCGCCTGGGTGGCTCAGTGGTTTAAGCCTCTGCCTTCGGCTCAGGTCATGATCCCGGGGTCCTGGGATCGAGCCCCGCATCGGGCTCTCTGCTCAGCAGGGAGCCTGCTTCCCTTCCTCTCTCTCTGCCTGCTCTCTGCCTACTTGTGTTCTCTCTCTGTCAAATAAATAATAAAAATCTTTTTAAAAAAATAAATAAATAAAAAATAAATGTTCTCTGCCTAGAGAGGGTCTTCAGACTCTTCATAGATAAGGTCATATTTGAACTGGGTTTTGAAGTGGAAAAGGAAAGAATGGCCATTTGTTTGTATCTTTCTATGTTCCAAGACCTTTGTTAGGCCTTTTACATGTATTCTATAACATTTACTCCTCTAATCCTAGGATGCAGAAAATTACGTAATATAAGTTTCCATAGCTAGCGAAGTGATGGAGTCAGGACTCTTTTTTTTTTTTTTTTTTTTTTAAAGATTTATTTATCAGAGAGAGAGAGAGGGAGAGCGAGCACAGGCAAACAGAATGGCAGGCAGAGGCAGAGGGAGAAGCAGGCTCCCCGCAGAACAAGGAGCCCGATGCGGGACTAGATCCCAGGACGCTGGATCATGACCTGAGCTGAAGGCAGCTGCTTAACCAACTGAGCCACCCAGGCGTCCCTGGAGTCAGGACTCTTAAACCAGGCTTGTCTGACTTCAGTCCAGGGCTCTTTCGGGTGCTTCAAATTGCCTCCCATCCTGAAGGACTAAAAAAGGAGGGAGGAAGTTGAGAATTCAGGTTTTAGAGTCAGACTTCATGCCACTCTTTAAGGCTGTGATTTTCAGCAAGTTACTTGATTTTGCTAAACTTGTTTCCTTAAAAATAAACTGGAGCTAATTATATCTGTCACTTAATTGTGGTAAAAAAATAAAAGTTTTAAAAGCGCTTAGAATATAATATTGGCACATCCTAAGTAGTCAGTAAATAGTTTAAAAACAATAGGAGGGGCAACTCAGTTAGATGAGCATCTGCCTTTGGCTCCAGTCGTGGTCTCGGTCCTGGGATCGATTGCCGTGTCAGGCTCCCTGCTCTGTGGGGAATCTGTTTCTCTCTCTCCCTCTGCCCTTTCTCCACATATGTTCTCCCTCCCTCTCTCTCAAATAAGTGAATTTTAAAATCTTAAAATAAATAAATAAATAATAAAAACAGTAAGAGTACAGGGTGCCTGACTGGCTCAGTCCACGGTGCATGTGACTCTTGATTTTGGGGTCGTGAGTTTGAGCCACATGGCATAGGGATTACTTAAAAAAAAAAAGTAGGAGTTTGTTAGGGAGCAAGTAGATGGGGCTTTCCAGCAGAGGAACCCTTGTTACCTAAAAAAGAAAGAAAGGTAAAATGTGCCATGTTTGGGAAAAGACAAATGCTTAAATATGGCTGGTAGTTGGGAATTGGTTGCAGGGGCGGGGGGGCGGGGAGTATTAGTTAAGACAGTCCAGTCATGGAGGTTTTTCTTTTTTTCTTTCAAGATTTTATTTATTAATTTGAGAGAGAGCAGTGAGAGTGAGAGAGCACAAGCAGTGGGGGATGGGAGGAGTGGTCCTCCCCCACACTGGCCTTAGCCCTCTCACCATCTATAGAAAATGATGAAAGAAACCACTTACTATGATGTTTTGGAGGTCAAACCCAGTGCCACCCAGGACAAATTGAAAAAGCCTTATAGGAAACTGGCCTTGAAGTACCACCCTGATAACAATCCAAATGAAGGAGAGATGTTTAAAGAGATGTCTCAAGCTTACAAAGTAGTCTGATGCAAAGAAAAGGGAATTCTATGACAAAGGAGGTGAACAGGCAGTTAAAGAAGGTGGAGCTGGTGGTGGTTTGGGGTCCCCCATAGACCTCTTTGATGTTTTTTGAAGGAAGAGGAAGGATGCCGAGAGAAAGGAAAGGTAAAAATATGCATCAGCTCTCAGTAACCGTAGAAGATATATATTATATAACAGTGCAACAAGAGAGCTAGCTCTGCAAAAGACGTGATTTGCGATGAATGTGAAGGCTGAGGTGGTAAGAAAGGAGCAGTTGAATGTCCCAATTGCCAAGGTACTGGAATGCAAATTAGAATTCATCAGATAGGACCTGGAATGGTTCACCAAATTCAGTGTGTGTGCGTGGAGTGCCAGGGTCATGGGGAATGTATCAGTCCTAAAGATAGATCTAAAAGCTGCAATGGAAGGAAGATAGTTTGAGAGAAGATTCTAGAAGATAATATTACAAAGGCATGAAAGATGGCCAGAAGATACATTCCATGGTGAAGGAGACCAAGAACCAGGACTGGAACCAGGAGATAATACCCTTGTTTTAGATCAGAAGGACCATGCTATTTTTACTTGGTGAGGAGAGGACCTTTTCATGTGTGGACATACAGCTGGTTGAAGCACTGTGTGGCTTTCAAAAGCCAGTATCTACTCTTGACAACCAAACCATTGTCATCACCTCTTATTCAGGTCAAATTGTGAAGCATGGAGATATCACGTGTGTGCTAAACGAAGGCCTGCCAATTTATCATAGACCATATGAGAAGGGTCACCTAATCATCGAATTTAAAGGGAACGTCCCTGAGAATGGGTAATAGCAATCTCTCATTCTCCAGAAACAGGTGTTTTTTGTTTTTTGTTTTTTGTTTTTTAATAGCTGGCCTTGGAATATAATACAACAAGATATTTGGTTATTTATTGAAAGAGCTATTTTATTAAAATAGGGATAGAGATGACTGGGCGCCTGGGTGGCTCAGTGGGTTAAAGCCTCTGCCTTTAGCTCAGGTCATGATCCTAGGGTCCTGGGATCGAGCCCCACATCGGGCTCTCTGCTCAGCAGGGAGCCTGCTTCCTCCTCTCTCTCCGCCTGCTACTCTGCCTACTTGTGATCTCTGTCAAATAAATAAATAAAATCTTAAAAAAAAAAAGTTGGCCTAATAATTATACCTGATTGGGTTAAGAATGAAAACGGTATGACAATCACCTGGTAAACCCCAATTATATTAATTCCCTTCCTGAAGCTTATAGTATCCTCTTCAGTACACCAAAGAAGGGGCAACTGGATGGCTCAGTGGGTTAAAGCCTCTGCCTACGGCTCAGGTCATGATCCCAGGATCCAGCTCCGCATCAGGCTCTCTGCTCAGCGGGGAGCCTGCTTCCCCCTCTGCCTCTCTGCCTGCTTGTGATCTCTGCCTGTCAAATAAATAAATAAAATCTTAAAAAAAAAAATACAACAAAGAAATTCTTTTCACTCAGATCCTTCTGTTGTCTTGGCAGTTTCTCAGTTTTAGTTGTTTCATTCTGGAAAAATGGACATTTTTCACTTGCTTCAGCTTCACTCACTGATGTGCTTTATCTTTCCTGTTCTCAGATAATGTGATTGACTCAGAGAGTGGGGCATGCCTGGGTAGCACAGTCGATTAACCATCCAGCTCTTGGTTTCGGCTCAGGTTGTGATCTCAGGGTCATGGGCTCGAGCCCTGAATCAGGCTCCACGCTGAGTAGAGTCTGCTTGAGATTCTCTCTCCCTTTCCCTCTATCCCTCCTCCCACTTTGGCTGCGTGTGGCTCATTCTCTCAGTCTCTGTCTTTCAAATAAATAAATTAAATCTTTAAAAGAAAAAAACATTCCAGTCATACTACAGTGCCCAGTCATAATTGGGATTAAGGCCAGAGTGACAGAATGGGCCTAGACTCCACAAAGCCAAGCAAAGAAGGGACCAAACCAGAATTGTCTAGTCATTTATATTGCCCACCCTGGCCTAGAAGTAGCTCCCTGTCTTTGAAGTTCTTGGAAAATAGCCTTTTTTTTTTTTTTTTTTTTTTCTTTTTTCTTTAAAGAATCAGGATTACATCTGTGGTTAACAAATATGCCATAAAAAAAGCATTTTAGGGTCCAGTAAGTTTGGGAAATGCTGCCTCTCAAAATCACATGTGTTCACATTCACAAATACTATAAATATATAGTAAAGAAACCTATTGAAGTTTACTCACCTCAGCATGTCCCACACTTAGCTGAACTAGAGCTCTCTTTTTGAGAATTATTCCTGTTAATATCCCATGACACTTCTGGTTCCCGTCTGCTTTTTTCCTTCCAAGTGCCTAACCTCAGGAGGAGGTTGCATACCTCCCAGACACGTTAAGACGGGTAAGCTCTAGGAACTCGTGTTACCGCATAACATTTTATTCTTTGCTTTATGTGATCTTCAGGCTGAGTTTCCGTCTCCATACTTGTGCTGACTGATTTGTTCTTTCTTCCCATGTAGCCCAGTGCATGGAAAGCTAACAGAATGGAACACAAATCAGGATCCCTTTCCTCTAGCCGGGAGTCTGCTTTTTCCAGTCCGATCTCTGTCACCAAACCCGTAGTACTGGCTGGTGGCACAGTTTTAAGCTCTCCTAAAGAGGTGAGTGAAGATAAGGCCAAGCAGCCTTTTCTAAAATTGTCATTTCCCGTTCACTCAGGTACATGGTGTGACATGTAAAGCTCTAATTCCATTTCCTTTGTAGCTGTGTTTAGCTCAGTCATTTCTTTTTTCTTTTCTTTTTTTTTAAGATTTTATTTATTTATTTGACAGAGAGAGATCACAAGTAGGCAGAGAGGCAGGCAGAGAGAGAAGGGGAAGCAGGCTCCCCGCTGAGCAGAGAGCCTGATGTGGGGCTTGATCCCAGGACCCCAAGATCATGACCCAAGCCGAAGGCAGAGGCCTAACCCACTGAGCCACCTAGATGCCCCAAGTTCAGTCATTTTCTTTACTGGTGATTCCCATTTGCCTCTGAAGATGGGCTGTAGCAGAGTGGATTAGTTGCTCTGTGGTAGATTGGGGTCAGCCTGTGGTAGACTGGCATGAAAGATCAAAGAGGTGCTCTAGGAGCCATACAGTCTCCTGCAGGAGCCCTGCAAATCTGTGGGCATCTGGGTGGCTCAGATGGTTAAGCATGCACCCACCTTGGGCTCAGGCTGTGCTCCCAGGGTCCAGCCTCACATGGGGCTTCCTGCTCAGTGGGGAGCCTGCTTCTCCCTCTCCCTCTGCTCTTCCCTCCTGCTCGTTCTCTCTCTGTCTCTCTCAAATAAATAAAATCTTTAGGGGGGAAAAAAATGCAAAGCTGAAGTCTGTTTTTTAAATGAAAAGGAGAGTTTATTTTTGGTAAAAGAGTGATAATTAGGCTTCCAAATTCTAGAGATCAGTACCATGTAGAAGTGACCCAGAGAGTCACAGTTCTTGCTGTTTGCTGTCAGGAGCAATCTATTTGTGGTATTTGCCTAGAGTCCCTCCAGCACTACTCCTCCGATTGAGATCAGCTCCTCTCGCCTGACCAAGCTCACCCGCCGAACTACCGACAGGAAGAGTGAGTTCCTGAAGACTCTAAAGGACGACCGGAATGGAGACTTCTCAGAGAACAGAGACTGTGACAAGCTGGAGGATGTAAGAGCATAAGGTTTTTCTGGGGCAACATAAGGGTTTTCCTGTGTTGCATATGTACTTTTTTTTTTAAAGTCTGTAATTGGGGGTACCTGGGTGGCTCAGTTACTAAGCATCTGCCCTTGGCTCAGTGCATGATCCCAGGGTTCTGGGATCATGCCCCACATCGGGCTCCCTGCTTAGTGAGGAGTCTGCTTCTCCCTCTCCCACTCCCCCTGCTTGTGTTCCCTCTTGCTGTTTCTCTTTCTCTCTGTGTCAAATAAAATCTTCAAAAAAAAAATTTAAAAATGTCCCTCCTTAAAATGCTTTCTTAAAAGCCACACCCTGTAATTTCCAGGAGTCCCAACATTGGCCAGCTATCAAGTGGCAACTCCTAGCTACAAGGGACTCTAGAAAGGGGAACTTTCTAAAGCTGAGCCCAGTAGTTCTTGAGTCCAAATTGTGAAGAAGACGAGCACTGATACCGAATCCGTATCCAGTAGCACCTACCACCGTTGACAGCCTGAAGTTAGGCTCCTAAGCAGGTGGTGTGCTTGAGAAGCCCTAGGACGGTGAGCAAGGCCTCATTTTTGAAGGGGGACTACCTGTGTGCTGAAGTTCCCTGGAGAGCACGTCACTCAGTTCTGACTCTTTAATCTTGCAAATTGTGTATCTTGCTACAAAGGGTCATTGAACCAAGTGTGTCCTTTCCTTCTTTCAGTTGGAGGACAACAGCACACCTGAACCAAAGGAAAACGGAGAGGAAGGCTGTCATCAGAATGGTCTTACTCTCCCTACAGAGGAGGAAGGGGAGGTCCTCTCACACTCTCTGGAAGCAGAGCATCGGTAAGTGAAGATCAGATCACGGGGCATGCTGTGTATGGTCTGTAAGGAGCTTGAACATCCCTTAAGACGTCTCAGGTGGAGTCTGACCCTCAGAAGTGTTCTTGAGCACCATAACCTGCCCTCTCTTTATGCCCCAGCTTGCCTGTTGCCCACTGGGCATTCCTTTACGGGTTAGCTTTTTCACAACTTTCCTCCGGGAGGCTTTCACGTAGTGTAGTTTCAGATTCAGTTTATAACTCCATTTGGAGAGGGGAACCTATTTCCTAGGACTATTGTGCTGGCCCTTTGACCCTCCTAACCCACGTGAGCCTTTATCAGACCCCTTTAAAAGGCCTTGGGAGGGTCAACTGGGTGGTTCAGTGGTTAAGGATCTGCCTTCCGCTCAGGTTGTGATCCTAGAGTCCTGCAGTCAAGCCCAACGTCTGGCTCCCTGCTCAGCAGGAAGCCTGCTTCTCCTCCTCCCACCATCTCTGCTTGTGTTCCCGCTCTTGCTATGTGTCTCTCTCTCTGTCAAATAATTAAATAAAATCTTTTAAGAAATTTAAAAATAAGCCATGAGACTCCCATGGGTGGAGCTTGTTCTTTAAATGAGGGCCTTTAACACAGAGCCACCAGCTGTTTGGGCACCTGGGTGGCAGATGGGGCCTGCCATGTGTGGCAGTACCTTCCTGAAAGGAAGTTCCTGTCCTGAAGAACTTTAGAAGTCAGCAGGATCACAAGAGTATGAAGGAGACCACAGTGCCATGAAGTTGAAAGGGAAATTAGGTACATGTGGAGATGTGCTGATTTGCTTACAAGAGATAAAAGTGAGTTGTGTTTTAAGATTTATTTTAGAGAGAGAGAGAGAGAGAGAGTTGGGGGAGAACCAGAGGGAGGGGGAGAGAATCTCAAGCAGACACCCCACGGAGTGTGGACCCCATGCAGGCCTCGATCACATGATCCTGAGATCATGACCTGAGCCAAAATCAAGAGTTGGTCGCTCAACTGACTAAGTCATCCAGGTGCCCCCAAACCGAGATTTTGGGGCACCTGGTAGCTCATTTGGTTAAGCATCTGCCTTCAATTCAGGTCATGATGGCAGGGTCCTGGGAGTCCCCCATCTGGCTCCCTGCTGAGCAGGGAGTCTGCTTCTTCCTTCCCCTCTGCCTGCTATTCCCCTTGCTTGTGCTCACTCTCTGTCAAATGAATAAATCTTTAAAAAAAAAAAAAAAAAAGGTGAGATTTCTTCCTCTTGTTTTGTCAGAAAGAGCCCTTTACATTTTGGCTCTTATGTAGCCTTAATTTCTGCTGCTTTTATCTCCTCTCTGTAGCTCTTTTATCCTGTAAAGAGGAACTGTGGAGATCCCTCATTTAATTCAAATACCTAAGGAGCCATAATTAAAGCTTATCCTACCAGGGAGGGGTAGGGGTCCTGGAGTAGAGCTGTGTCAAGGCTCCACACTCAGCAAGGAGTCTGCTTGAGGATTCTCTCCCTCTCCTCCTCTCTTCCTGCTCTGTGTGCACACGCTCTCTTTCTCTCTGAAGTAAATATATTTAATTTTTAAAGAAACTTATCCCATTAGGAAGAAAAGAAAAATCCCAAGTGGAGTACGATTGCCCCAGGCAAGTAAGTTTTCTCTGGAAAGTTGTGGTCTTTCCACTTAACACCTAAAGGTCTCCTATTTTCTTTGCCTGACCTCCCTCTCCTAGGTTATTGAAAGCAATGGGATGGCAGGAATATCCTGAAAACGATGAGAATTGCCTCCCCCTCACAGAGGATGAGCTCAGAGAGTTCCACATGAAGACGGAACAGGTATGTCATAAACCTTTCCTGGAGACCTGTTAATGATTAGGAGAGAAAGGAACAGGGCAGTCATTGCCCTTACAGAGCCTCAGTTTAGTGTGAGAGCAGGACCTTGGAAAAGAAAACATAAAGTAAGTTGCCATAGTAGAAATACAGAGGAGCGAATCACTGCTTAGGCAACAGGGATTACTGGTAATGGATATAAAAACTAGGTCAGTAGTTAGCAGATTCCAGAAAGTAGTATGTTCTTTCATTCTGGCAGCTCTACCCCCTTATCAGAACCACAAGGCTGTGTCCCAGAGTAATGGGCGGAGCCCTGGGTCTCTAGGGAAGCAGAAGCAGGCCTGTCCACCCCACCCCCACCTCCAGCCCTGTGGTTTCCCTCTGATATTCTCTGGCCAGAGCCAAGAAACAACCTCTTTGAATTATCCAACAAATGGTTGGCTTCTTTCTCTGAAACACTGCCAGACCTTGAGATTTATAGCAATGAACAAGATAAATGGAGTTAAAAACTTCATGAGGCTTACATTCTGGTGGTATTTATATTTTCTTTACATTTTTACTTCTCCGATTTTTATTTAAAGCACAAATAACAATAGGATTAAGGCCTGTAAAGAGAAATTACAGCTGACATAAAGACTCTGCTACTCAAAACTATTCTCTCAATTGTTATCACCTGAGAACTTGTAGAAATAGAGAATCTGAAACCCTACCTACTGAATCAGAATCTGCATTCTTAAGAAAGATCTGTAAATGACTGATTTGCACTGTGAGTTTGAAAAGCACAGCTATAACAAATCTTGGGGTGGGGGGCACCTGGCTGGCTCAGTCATTATGCGTCTGCCTTCAGCTCAGGTCCTGGGACCCGAGCTTGCTTCTCCCTCTCCCACTCCCCCTGCTTATGTTCCCTCTCTCGCTGTGTCTCTCTCTGTCAAATAAATAAAGTCTTTTAAAAAAAAAAGAAAGAAAGAAAGAAAAGAAAAAAGAAATCCTGGCTCTCTCAGAAGGGCCCCTTCTACATTCTGCCTTGAATTCAGTACCGGCCTTTTTCAGGTCCCACTGCCAGTGTAGTTTTTGACGGTTTTCTTTTTTCTTTTCCTGCTAACCACAGCTGAGAAGAAATGGCTTTGGGAAGAACGGCTTTTTGCAGAGCCGTGGTTCCAGCCTGTTCTCCCCTTGGAGAAGCACTCGTAAAGCAGAGTTTGAGGATTCGGACACGGAAACCAGTAGCAGTGAAACATCAGATGACGATGCCTGGAAGTAGGCATATAAATGCTCACAAATCTGACCCAGTAAACTCAGCTTGTGTGTTTAGGGAGTATACAAAAGAAATCGTTCTTTTCCTTTTCTTATGTTGTTGAATACTTCATGCACAAGGGAAAATAATCATATCCCAAAGAGAGAGCAATTGGCTTGTTTAGCTTTTGTTGTTCTTCCCTGTTATCTGCTTAATAGAGAGAAGTTTGTGTGATGGGAAAGATTTTTTAAATACACACACACACAGACACAGTATCTATGGGGCGACGCACAAGTGGGAGCTGGCAGTGCAGAGAGGAGACGCCGGTCTGCAGCAACAGCTTCTACTACCAGCCCTTGGGGCACTCACCCCTGTGCTCAAGCAATCATTGTCAATGACAAAGTGACTATTGAAGTTATAATTGTATTAAATTAATGCTAATAATTTGGATATTTTATTTTATTTTTGGCTGCTCGGGTAACTTTAGCCCTTAACCAAGCATACATGGTTTTCTTTTTTCTTTCTTTTTTTTTTTTTCCTTTTTTTGGGTACAGCTGTAAAATATTTGGATATAGGAAATGTTGTGTTATTCTTGCAGCCTTGATATTCAGGGTGGATTGTAAAATATAAATTTTTGTGAGATTTCAAAGATTAAGATTATTTTGATAACATTATTTACAGATTTAAAAGATGTGGTTATCACAAGTCTGTTGAAGGGGAAAACTACTGCATAAAATAACTAACTTGGAATAAATATTTTGCATCAGTTTGGATTGTCTTGTGTAAGAAGTATATTTCCTTTAAAGTTAGATGAGTGGATTCTTTGAGGGAAATACTTCTAGAAGTCTGAGGGAAATCTGAAATTCAAACACCACTGTTTCTCCTTTTAGCGGATACTTTTTTGATGCAGAAAAACTTGTGCAATAAATTATCAGTAATAAAATCAGAAACCCAAGTTTCCTTCCTGAAACTGATTTTCATTTGCCTGGGTATTTACCAGTTTGCATATTTCAAGGAAGGTTCTGTGCCTCAGTTTTCCTGCTAAACAGGAACATGGGAAAGGGTTTGAGCAGTGACCAGTGGAAGAGGCACAGTTTTTCATTCAACATACACTTCCCAGCTCTCCCCGTACAGCCAGGCATTTTGCAAGGTTCTGGGGGTGCAGGGAATGCCCAGCCCAGTAGGGAAGAGAATAAACCATTATATTCAAAATGAAGTCGTAGGCCAAAATCTTACAGACAAGTAGAAGTTAAAGCAAGCACGCAGTGACACTGGCACTCTGGCCATCCCTACAGTGCATGGTCCCTGGTGGATATAGCGGTCTAGGATTGTCCTCTAGTGGGAGACAACCAGCAGAGTAACAGTCCTGACTGCATGTTAGAAAGAGAACTAACTTGTGTCTCCAGAAAGGATAGAGGCTAGAGGCAGAGAAACCAGCATGACATTGGCTAGATTCTAAAGGCTAGGAAGGCTAGGAAGGAACCCTGTCTGCCACACTGAATTACATAGTCTCTTCTGCTGGGGTTACAAGCAGTCCATGTAGAAATGGTGGTTGAGACAGAGCAATAAGAACTGTATCATATTTCATTGGATATATCTTTTGAAGCATTATGTACTAATAAGAAAACTTGCCGGGTCCCTGGGTGGCTCAGTTGGTTAAGCTTCCGACTTTTGATTTTGGCTCAGGTCATGATCTCAGGGTTGTGGGATCAAGCCTTAGTCCAGCTCCTTATGCAGCAAGGAGTCCGCTTTTCTCTCTCTCTCTCTCACGCTCTCTCATAAATAAATCTTTAAAAAAAAGAAAACTTGCCAGGTATGAGTCGGTCTCGATTTCAGTGTTAAAATGTTGGGGGGGGTACATCTTAGAATCAGTGAAATACTATAAAATGAATTAAGTTGCAAAAGTATTAAACTGGAAATAAGTTGGTTGAGATAAAGATACCCTGCCTGTTTGGGGTTGAGCTTTGCCACTTACTAGCTTTCACAGAACAAATTTCTAAAAATGTGCCCTTTTTCTTGCTTGGAATTAAGCTGGCTGAGATCACATGCTTTGAAACACTTGTAACCTGTTGCTGATCACACCTTGGCCTTCACATGGTGAGAGGGCTGCTACCCTAAGTCCCTGCCTTGTTTAGAAAAGGGAATTTGTTTCTCCCTTAAGGGAGAAACATGGGGCTCTGAGCTCAGAGCTCCTGCTGGTGATACATGTATTTGGGGAGGTGGCAGAGATTCGATCAGCACAAAAGTCCCCTGCCCTGTCTCGAATGAAGGGCTACCTTTCTATATCTGATTCTCTCATCTGATAGATTGTGTTCTCCCAGAACTTTCATTCCTTGGGCTGTGCTAATTATCTTCCCACTCCAGACAAAACCCCAAACAGGAATGGGGTGAGGGAAAAACTGTCAGCCTTGGTGTGATTTTTGGTTATGCAAAAGCTGTGGTTGCTTCCCAAGGGCCGCAGTACAAGGGAAGGCTTTTCAAGCCTAGGGGAAAGACAAGTTTCCTGACAAAGCCTAAAAGGGCAGAAGGCTTCCTCTCCCAGGTGTTCCCTAGAACGGAGAACACTTAACTTCGGTAATGTTCACTTGGGCAGAACAAGAATGAACAAAATGATATTTCCCTGCCAGAGACTGTTGAATAACCAGTGATGGGGAGGGGGAGTATGTGCGAGGGGCCCAGCTAGTCTGGGATGCAGCTGTTTGTTCCCTTTACATCAGCAGAGAAACCAAGATGTGGTCAAAGGACTTGCACATGCTCATGTAATGCAGTGGAGCGACTTTGTGACGCTTTCTCAAGCCAGGGGCTCCTCCCAAAGGTGATCAGCCTTTCCCCACCCCTGCTCTGGACCTGCCTAGACCTGTGGTTGCTGCCCAGGGAGCTAAGTCTCCTCCCCAAACATAAACTTAATCATGTAAACTCAGCAAACTTGGCCTTTCCTCCTGCTGCCTCTGGCTTTGTTTCATCCTTTTCTCCCTTTCCCCTGCTCTCTGTCCTGTCTCTTGCAGGTCTTGGCTGGCGTGTCAGGAAAGGAGGTCCCATCCCATGGCCTCCTATTCTGGGGAGCCAGGGCTCCTGTCCTGTGGGTCCTGTGACATGGTTTTCCGCTCCTGGACGCTGTTGGCCACCCACACTCAGCGTTTCTGCATTGGCCGTCTGACCCGAGAGGTAACACCCGGAGCCCACCTCTCTTAAAAGGGCTGCCTCCATGGCCACATGGGTGGGTATTCAAGCAACTCTGAGCCTCAGTTTTCTTCACCCCACGCCCTGTCCTGTCGCCAGGTAGTGCCACAAGAACACCAGGGCCTCCCAGACCAGGAGGCCAGCAAATTGGCTCTTAAGAAGCTAACAGAAGAGGTACTCCAGACTTTCCCCATTTGGAAATTCAGCATCCTCCCTAAATCTACAGATCACGCAGATCACGGGTCAGATTACCCCGAACACTGCGGCTGTACCTACAGGAAATGCGACCTTGGATAACAGAGGTCCCCAGGGGATTAGAAGGGCCCCGGAACCAGACCCAGGCGCAGACTCGAAGCACCCATGAAGCTGCTGGAAGCCCCAGCGAGCGGCTTCGGGCGCTGCAGGGGACTCACGCAAAGCAGGTGGCGAAGACGGAGTCACAGAGCCGGGCCCTGGAGAGACGCAGTGAGGGTGAGGGAAAGCGACGGGGGATAACGGGCCCTCCCTGCCCCAACCCCTTGGCTTTGAGTTTGTCCGACCCATTGCTACTCCGTCCCTTAACGCCTCAGAACTGAGCCAACGCCTCCAAGGTTTGGCCCAGACCCGGGGCGGAATATCACGCCTTTTCGGTCTGGAGCGGGAGCTTCGAGAACTCCGGGCAGAAGCCGGGCGAACGCGGGGAGCTCTAGAAGTGCTAGGGGCGCAAGTTCAGCAGCTACAACCGGAGGCCGGGTGAGACCCGGCGCGGGCGAATTCGAAGCTCAGCTGAACCCGCCGGGGGCCGGGGGAAGGGGCGGAGCCTGACCTGAGGCGGAGCCGCGGCGGGACGCGGGAGGCGTAGGCGCCCACGCAGCTGGACGGTCGCAGGCATTGGGTAGGGAAGGGGCGGAGCTTCCGGAGGCCGGGTCTCGGAATCAGCAACACCTCAGCGCGCGTGTACCCCTGCCCCAGGGCCCGGCTCAGCGCCCTGCGAGAGGCAGAACTCTGTTGTCCGGTGCTGCGGGCCAACCCAGGGACTTTGGCTGCCGAGATCGGGTGAGGTCCCGGACCAGGGTCGGCAAGGGCGAAGAGTTGATCAGTCCTGGAAAGACGCTGCTGCATTTTTGTCCCCTGCTCCCTCCCTAGGGCCCTGCGAGAGGCCTACGTTCGAGGCGGGGGCCGGAACCCCGGCGTTCTGGGCCAGATCTGTCAGTTGCAGGTGGAGGCATCAGCACTGGAGCTGCGGCGGTTGCGGACTCGCAGAGGTGAACAAGAGGGCCTCTCCCAAGCGGTGGTCTTAATTCTGGGAGGAGAAAAGGGCGGTTGAACTGGCGGGCGTGGCGGGGGGGGCGTTTTGGCATGGGGACCACCTGAAGGTGGAAAACCTGGGAGGTCTTTGTGGCAATGGCTAGAATGTTACCTGACAAGTCCGGCCTTGTCCATAGAGACCTAAAGCTGGAATTCTCAGAATTGCACAGCTGGTTACCAGAGGTTGGAGGTGGCAGGTCGGACTTTTTCATTGCAGGAAAGGAGGCAGGTGCCGCCCTGGGGGAGCTTCTAGTAGTGGAAACCGAAAACCGGCGCTTGGAGGCAGAAATCCTGGCCTTACAGATGCAGAGGGGTGCAGGCCCTGCGTCCTGGGGTCAGCGAGCCCCCTTGTCCTACCCTGTACCACAGCCAAAGGCTTGGGCCTCACTAGCTCGCCTAGCTCTCCCCAGCAGGCTGAGTGCAGAGGAAGGGGTTAGAGGGGCCGTGCATGGGGAATGAGGCGCGTTTGTGTCCTGTCCGTTCCTGCCCTCGTGCATCTCCAGGTGTCCGTGCATGTGGGTCCGGCTCTCAGGGAAAGTTTGTCTCAGGCCTGTTCTTGCCGCGTCCTGCTCAGAGATGCCCTACTCTTAACTCTGGTCCCAGGGCCTACGGAGCCTCGAAATTTGGTGAATCCCAGCCCATGCCTTAGAAGGAGGGAAGATCCCCCGCGCCTCCCGCCGCCGGTGGCTCCTCTGCTGCCGCCCCTTCCACACTCCACAGGCATCCTATTGAGTGGCACAGAAGAGGCCGTGAGGACCCAGGGGCTGGGGCCAGGGCCGCTCTGTTTTGTGTAGTTGGGGAAGCATGGGCACCAAGGAGGCTTTCCGCAAGTCAACTCTTCCCCCACCTACAGCTGCAGGTTCCTGGAACCATGACCAAGAACCTAGGTCTGGATCCATACTTCCTTCTGCCGGCCTCTGACGTTCTGGGCCCTGCACCCTATGACCCTGGGTGAGACCTGCTCCCTCCTTTGACATTCTCTGTGACTTGGTCATCACTGGGTCATCATCTGATTAAGCAGACCCACTAGGAAGAGCTAGGGTTGGGGAACTGATGGGGTGAAGGGCCAGGCTGAGGGGATAGGGTTCAGAGGAGTTGGGGGTTGTATAGATGGCAGCTGAAACCTGTGTTCTTCAGGGCTGGGCTGGTCATTTTCTATGACTTCCTTCGGGGCCTTGAGGCCTCTTGGATTTGGGTGCAACTAATGACTGGCTTGACCCGAGATGGACAGGACACAGGAGGAGCCACGGCATTGCCCCCAGCCCTTTGCTTGCCCCCACCTCCAGCTCCTGGGCCCGTGGGCAATTGTGCCATCCTTGCCAGCAGGCAGCCTGTACCCAGGTCAGTAGTTAGAGATTGATTGACTTTTGATGCTTTTTGTCACAATTGAATCTTTTCCCCCATCCTGCTGAGTTTCCCCATCTATATACAGGGCCACTGGCTGAGAGCTGTCCAAGGAAAGAATAGTTCTGGCTTCTGACATCTTGTGTTGGTTGTTCTAGGCTGCCACCTTCAGCATCAGTATCCCTGGTCTGTGAGCTACAGGCCTGGCAGGGGCTGGCATGGACTAGGGAACCACAGCCAAAGGCTTGGGCCTCACTAGTGCTATTTGACCGGGAGCAAAGGGTATTAAGTGGACGTTGGCGCCTTCCACTTCGGGCCCTTCCTCTGGACCCCAGCCTTAGCCTTGGGCAGCTGAATGGGATTCCCCAGGTAAGTGTGGAGGACAGGGACTGGATCTCCTCCCCTCCAGGTATAGACGCCGTACCATGTCATCTCTCTCCAGGTAGGTCAGGCTGAGCTCTTTCTGCGACTGGTTAATGCAAGAGACGCAGGTGTCCAGACACTGGCAGAGATCAATCCCGCAAGTGCCCAGGAGTACCAGTACCCACCTCCGGTGAGGGCTCACCTAGCACTAGGGATACCGCAGTGTGACTGGCGTGGTCAATTGCCAGCATGTTCCAAGCTATTTCTGTGAATTAACTCCTTTAACTATCATACATGTGTTAGGCAGACTATGTAAACAGATGAGGAAATCAGAGCTGCACAGTGAGGCTGACTTGGTTTACCTTAGGTAGTTAAGATATAAACCACTTGCTAAAGATACACTTCTCCCTGTTCCACAGATGTCCAGCTCACCTTCACTGGAAGCAAGCTTCCTTGCCCCAAAAGCTGGCTTTGTTGACCCCCCTCCTCCTGAAGAGCCCCCTCAGCAGCAGAGTCAAGGATAGATGGTTTGGGCCCTCATCACGGTTTTGACCGCCACCGCCGGCTTCCTGAGTCTAGGAGAATGTGGGTGGGCATGAGTAGCTTAAGAGGCTCAGAACTAGGACTTGTTGCCAGACCTGCAGCTTTACTACTCCACGTTCTCAGAGGGTCTAGAAGCAAACACCAGATACAAGCTCAAGATAGGAGATCCAACCATAGCTTTGCCACCTTCCACAAATACTTGGCCTTTATTAGTTTTCTCTTATAAAATGGATGTGAGGATTAAATGGATATTGGGTATTTTCAGTATTGCCTGGAATATGAATTCTTTAAAAGCTGGGGGCACTCTTAAATTTGTAAATGGAACATCATCAATTTCTTTATTGGGGGAGGGGGGCTAAAGCCCATCTTGTTGCCACACTTTGTTCAGGACATCTTCTGGGAAGCCTTTCCAGACTATAAAGGTCCCCACTGAACTAGGAGCTCCCATACCTTCCACAATTATAGAGGGTCACGTGTAAAATCTGGCTGAAATTTGATATTGGGTCCCAGTGCCAGAACCCAGTGCCAACCTTTTAATCAAAGGCCTAAAATCCTTAGGACTTTAGCATCTAGGGCTTCTATCTTCAGGAAGTTCAAAGCCAGAGGTCCTACAGCCATGAGTTACCATAACCAGCCCAGAAAAATTCCAACCATTTTCTCTGCTATCTATTTAGGAAACAATATATCAACTGGAAAATGGCCTGACATTGGCTATTCAAAACGGCAGATTCTGACCTACTACTGTCTACCTAGTGCAGCGAAGTAGCCCTCTGGGTGGTCAGAATTACCAAATCCCTTGAGGTCATGTAGGGCAGACACAGTTTGGAATTCAGACCCAAACAGTAACTTAACTAAGGGTCAAGGCTGAGGCAGCTCAGGCAGCACTTAGGGCACACTCTGTCCATCAGAGAGGTCCCTGTGGGATGGCTTTAGTGCAAGTGTCCTGAGCACCAGCACCCTGACTATGCAGCCAGAACGGGTGGGCATTTCTGCCTTTCAACCCCACATCCCACACTGAAATGCTTCAGGTAGTTCGGGATCCCACTGAAAGATCTTTAAACACAAGTCCAGACCAGGAGCATTTTTTAGCATCTTTATTTGAGAAGTCAAAACTGCAGATGGGTAACAATTTGGATTCAAGTTATAAGATATATTTCAGCCCTTCTGTACAGAAAGCAAAACTCCACCAGCCAGCCTCCCCACAAATTCTTCCAACCACATCCAAAGTGTCCAGTCTCTCTCTTAAGCCACTTTCAAACCAGAAAACTCAATTCTCTACAGTTAGCACACCAGTTTTCCTCAACAATCACTCCCCCCTCCTACCCCTCCTGCACAAGTTTTCTTCAGAGTTCTTTTTCCAGAATTACTGACCCTCAACTGGAAACTAGGTGGGAACAGTTATCACTTAAGGCCTGGCTCAGGCAGTTATCAGCTCATGAAGTCCACCAAATGGTATCAGCACGAAACAGCAAGATCTTTACCAAGTCTTGTTTCTGTAGCCCCCATCAAGAGACAGCACCACTGAAGGCTTGCAAGACGGTGGAGTTCAGTATTTAAAATGGGAAAAATGTAGCACCACTAGAAAACAAAGGGCCGATGGCTGTGCATGATTTGATCACCTCCATATTAGATAGGAGCTTGGATGGGAACTCCCAACAGAGATCAGTACAGAAAGGGGCAGGGTGAGTACCTTTGACCCAGAATGCTCCAAGGCACAGAGTCAGCCAGTATTTAAGAAAAAAATCATCAAAGCCTCAACCTTTGCTTACAATCTTTATTGAAGTTATACAAAAAGAATCCCCCCAAAGTGAAAAAATACATTATATACAAAAACTTTCCCTCAGGAGGAGGGCTCTGCGCCCTCTCTTTAACATGCAGTGCTTTCAACTGTAGCTCCGGCCTCCACTGTCCCCTCCACTGCTGCCCGGCTTTCAGCCTGATTCTCAGCCTGGAAGATAAATAGGGAGCCTGGGCATAAATGAGCCTTGTTTCAGCCCTTCTGTCTTATACAATCGAGTAGGCAGAGAAAGTGAACAGGTCTCCTAAAGCCTGCCTTGCTCCCTACACTCCTAATAGGATGATTACCACAAAATGTAAGGCCATTTCCGAAAGTCTAACAGGGCTGACAGAACCAATGTTCACACATCACTTGGAAAGGGAGCAAGCAGAAATAACCCAACGGTCTTCCCAATTAAGTGCCTTCTCATACATTCGTTAGAGCAGGACCTGTGGTATGTATATAGCTTCCATTCGTCAGTGAGAAATCCCACATTCCAAAACCAGTTTCCTGCACACTGTTTCTATGAGGGTTGCATTCAAGTAATCCAAACAGGCTCAAGGTGAGGAACATGCACTTAGGATGACTAGTTTCCCAGGCCCTGAGAACAAGGGGAAATAATAAGCCAAGAGTCCAAGCCCGCTTAACTGCCCACCTCCTCCTCCATGTTTTCTGAAACTTCATTTCCACTGGAGACGGCATCCCCACTGCCTCCATTCACCTCCAGCTCTTGTTTGGCTTTCTTTGCATCATCTTTTCGGGGACTCTCTTCCTCTGGTTTCCTCTGAAGATAGAAATTGGGAAGGCTTCACAAATGTGCCGAGTTTTTTCAAAGTACTGCAAAACTTTAAAAGCCCTTCACTCCTCTCCTCCCCCTCTGCTGCCACATGGTGCAAAGATCCCGACATCAGGATCCATGCCTCTCAAGGTCTCGCCTATGGCCACAGGAAGTAGACGCCAACCTGTGCTCGGTACAATAAATTGGTCAGCCACAACATACCAGTCTAGCCTCTCTAGGGGAAGGGCAAGGAGTAGATCTGAATAGTAACCAAACCCCAAGTTTGTGAATAAGGAAACAGTCTCCCGCAAGAGGAAAAAAAGACTGTAATTATAGGCAGAAGATGGGATGCCACAAGAGTTTAAGTATCAGCAGGTCTGCTGCTGAACAACTACTATCAAGGAAAACCTGCCAGCTTCCCAAGAAGAGCTGATCTAAGCAATTCTCAGAAGCTTTCCTGACAGTCCTGGGCCAAAAGAGGCCTGGAAAACAGAAAACATACTCAAGTGAAAACTACCTTCATTCAAATCCTCACTAACTTTGCCAAATGAAATGTCTTATTCACCAAATATTAAGGAATGTATACCTGGTGTGTCATTTGAGGGAAAACAAAACAACAACAAAACAACAAAAAGCAAACTGGAAAGAAAATAGAAATGACCACATGTAGATTTACCTTCTTTCTGACAAGGTGGGAGATATCAGTCACACAATTTGATGAGGAAGCACCATCTGCTGGTTTTCTACTGGCAACCTTGACAAAAAGGACTCTGTTAGCAATGTATGACTACGCAGGACACACACAGGCCTAATACTAAGTGACAAAAATCTCTTGAATACTCACCATGGAGACTGAAGTGCCTCCTCCACTAGGAGTGAAACCTGAAGTAGAGCTCTCCACCTGTGCGGGAGGTGACAGACCCAAGTGGGTCCCAAGACAGAACCCACCAGGTCACCTACATACCTACAACAGCTGCCTACCATCCAAACAACTGACCAAGACCTCAAATACTAGTGGGCCTCCACATACCAGCAGTATCATCCACCCCCTCTACCTGCACCTGCCACCCCCAAACCGGGGGCTTAGGCACAGTGTAAATATGAAATTAACCCATCCATATCTTATCACCTGTGGCGTAGAAAGCTCCCTGACATTCCAGCAGCCACTCAGTATTTTGCTATCTATACAGAGGAGTTCTCAGAGATGATAGTAATAGCTTACATTTGTTAAGCAAATACCATTTGTACTGTCAGAAGTATTTTAACATACAGATACTATCCCCGTTTTATAGATGAGTCAACTAAGGCAAAGAAACATTAAGGAACACGCCCATGGTCGCAATAACAAGTAGCAGATACAGAACTTAAAACCAGTCTGGCTCCAGAGTGTATTCTCTTAAGCATTATACTACTGGATAGGTAAACTAGATAAATTCTCACATTCCTTCTAACCACCAACTCCCTGGAAACCATATCATGGTTCCTAGACTAATAGAACATGATACCATGATGCCTTCCAACAGTATCGAACATGCTATTATCAAAACTTTAAAAGGAAACCAAACCAACCAGAGTTGCTTTCAGAGCCAATTCAGCCACATTCCCACTACGCTGGGACTCCTTTGCATCTTCTATCTTCTCTCTAATTTCAGGTAGCAGTTCCTTCAGCTCCTCAATCTCCTTCTCATATTCAGTAGATGATCCTTCAGCCTCCTTCATCTGCTCACTTAGTACAGCTACAAAGAACAGGCTGAAGTGATCAGTAACAGTTACCACCAAAGGATCCATTTTGTTCTAATACTGTCGAACTGGAGCCAGTCGAGCTTATCGTCAAGTAGCTGATGCTCACTCACCCATTCTTTTCTCAATGACTTCAATAGATTTGCTGAACTGTGCCACTGCCTCGTCATACTGAGAGTTGTACCCATAGGCCAAGCCCAGCTGGTAGTGGGTCTCTGCAAGGAGCCGATCGTGGGCTTCCAGGTACTGCTCCTGCAGGTTTAAGCAAGCCTGGAACTCCTCCACAGCTTGGACATAATTCTCTAATGAAGGGAAAAAGAATAGCAAGCAAATGGACAGCACTTAATATATAATACTTCTAAATTCTAGACCATTCCATAGGAATGCTCTATTTTGTTTTTATTTTGTAAAGATTTTATTTGACAGAGACATACCAAGAGAGCGAACACAAGCAAGGGAAGCAGGAGAGGGAGAAGCAGGCTTCCTGCCTAGCAGGGAGCCGGATGTGGGGCTCGATCCCAGGACTCTGGTACCATGACTTGAGCCAAAGGCAGCCGCTTAATGACTAAGCCGCCGAGGCACCCCTGCTCTCGTTTTAAATTACATTTTCTTTGTAGCATATGCAGGATGCTGGACTATACAAGTACCTAACAGCGGGGCGGGGCGGGGCGGGGGTGGGGTGGGGTGGGGTGTGGAGCGGAGGGTGGGGAATCCCTACTGAAGAAATTTCAGAAGAAATTCTTCACTATTGTAGGAACTATAGGAACCCAAACCCACTCTCCTTTTAAAGCCAACTGCCAGGGGTGCTGGGGTGGCTCAGTCAGTTAAGCATCTGCCTTCAGCTCAGGTCATGATCTCATAGTCCCGGGATAGAGCTCCACATCAGACTCCTTGCTCAGCAGGGAGCCTGCTTCTCCCTCTCCCTCAGCCCCTCCCCCTACTCGTGCTTTATAATAAAGTTAATTTAAAATAATAATTATTTATCTAATAAATTTTTTTTACTTTTTAAGATTTATTTATTTGACAGACAGTGGGCAGAGAGGTAGGCAGAGAGAGAGGAAGGGAAGTAGACGCCCCGCTGATCTGAGAGATCATGACCTGAGCAGAAGGCAGAGGCTTAACCCACTGAGCCACCAGGCACCCCAATAAATCTTTTTTTAAAGCCAACTGCCCACCACTGAAAATTGATCAAGCGGAATTTTAAGGAATAGAGGAAGAACTGGGGGGGAGGGACACACATTAAAGGAAAGAGTAGAATGGAAAATGTTATTACCAGATTCAACACTAACTTCTCCAAGTTTAAGATGGGCCTGTGCAGCATAAAGCTGAGCTTCCTTTGTTTCTTGCCTGAAAGAAGGAAAAGATGATCAGAAACCTTAATAGCGTTTGTCCAAACCTAACCGATACTCTACTTCCAAGCTCCAAACTCCCAACCTGAGCCTAGAAACATCAAAAAGTGTTACCTTTTAAAAATTATCTTTGCTAAATCCAACATATCCCAGGCAAGCTCTAGATTCCCGATCTCCTCCTCTTCATTTTCTTGAGGAGACTAAAAAGTATATCCAAATCATTGGTATTAGGCAGAAGTATAAGATAGGCACATCTTCAGATCACAAATCTAAATGTATAATATAACACAGCTTAAAAAAAAAAAAAAAAAACCACATGATATATGACTTAAAATTTGGACTTCCTCCCTAAAATCTACAGAATGGGTCCCTATAATCCTTCTATCCCAAGTCATCACCTTATGTCAGTGATAGAAATCTAACAGTGACATGGTGGGTCCCATTCTAACATCCTTGGATTAAATGGATCTGTGTACTCTAGGCACGAATAGGGAGTCCCCAGTGCCTAACCAAGAAATGACTATGATAATCATGCCTACCCTAGTAAGCTACAGTCCTACACTAAGAAAGCAGATGATGATACTGAACAATTAATAATTTACCTTATTTTCAAGAAGTGATTCATTTGGTGTTTCTTCAGCCTTGTCATTTTCTTTATCCTCCTCTTCTGAGCCTTCAGTTTCTGCAAGCAAAAATTCCTCAGTACTGAGAATACTAAGGATATCTTCCTTCTAACTAGTCAAAGATCCCAATAAATGCCTGTCAACCTATATTCTGAGGTAGAACAGGCCAGATGCCGTCAGTTAATATTTGAGCTGAATATAAATATTAAGCCAATAATTACAGTCTATTTCAAGTGTAACCTAGAATTAGATTGTATAATCTTACAGTGTGTCTGTGGTTTACACCTTCAGTGATCGGAAGGCCGTTTCTCTTCTAAGAAAAGTCAATCTGGATCATTCAGATCAAGACCGATTAGCTACTGTAGTATTTTATTTGCTAGAAGCTCCAATCTACTTAGCCAGAAGCAGTTGGAGAACTCTGTTCCTGGTGTCTTTAAGCAGCCATTTGTTATATAACACTAACACGCTGAGAAAGTACAAAAAGTTAAATTATCCCAGTCCATTCAGAGCAAGAATGCTCAAGAGACTAGCTTTCCCACAACACAGCTGTGGAAAGAAAAGCGTAGTCCTTACCAACTCTCACCAATGAGCATGCCACAGACTCCAGCCAGCTCTAGCATGTACAGAATTGAGTGAGCAGTACCATGACCAATTGTTTTACTCCAGTGTAATGTTAAAACCTGCAGCCATATTGACACTCTATTTCACCATACTGACATACGTTCACAAGTCAACTGCCATTAAGGACAGGCTGCTAATAAACAGCTCTATGCACCAGTTAAAAGTTCAGAATGTCATGTAATTAAAAATGGGCTTTTGGGGGCACGTAACAATTCTTGAATTGGGTATACTGTGGCTACCTCTGCCATCTTTCATTAAACATTTTTAACACAAGCAAAAGAGCTCAAATACTGTCTCCTGACAAGCTATTATGGGAACATAAATATGCAATTAGGCCTCAGAGCCATTAAGTCAGTCTAAACTTTTATATTCAGCAATACTGCTTTAGAATGGGCATAGGCACAGAAAATTCCTAAACATTATAAAATGAGTAAGACAATCTAAAGTCCTATAAGAAGGGTGCCTGGCTGGCTTGGTTGGTGGAGCACGCAATTCTTCATTTCAGTGTTGTAAGTTCTAGCCCCAAGCTGCGTGTAGACATTACTTTAAAAAAAAAAAAAAAAATCCTCTAAGAATCAGTTACAAGTTAATTGACCTCTATAGCAAACGGTTTTTATCAAATGACTCACTTTTCCCCTGTTAACCATGTAATTTAGTGCTTCTGAAATAAATACCCACCATCATACACCAGTATCTCTCTGTACCCAAATTTCCGAGTTATCTATATACTTAGTACTCTGTCAGACTAGATGGGTGGTATTATTAACTTTGACAATGAGGCCCATTCTCAAGAATTCTCAAGAGAGGTGAATCTATGAAACATTTTACCTTCCTGATTGTAGGAAAAATTGACAAAACATGTATTGTTATTCTGTATTCTTAAATTATCTGGTATCTGTTCCTACGCATACCAGAATGCCAGGTGACATCTAATTTGCCATAAAACCTGTTTTATTAAATCAAATTTTTAAATTAAAATTCTTATGATAATCTGAGGAAAATACTGGTTTCCCTTGAGAAATCTATACTACCTTCATGAAAGGGTGAAGAAAAAGTGAAGTTAACGAGGAAGCCATTACTTTAAAAAACACTTTCCAACCTAGTAACCTATACCCAGGTATTAATGGGAATGCCCTGATATCCTGCGTGCAGTGATCTGTTAAAATATTTTCCAAGCTTCTTTGAAAATGGTATCTTCTTTGTATCATGCCTATTACCATCCCTTGGAAAAAGGGAAACAGTTTTATATCATTTCTCTGATTTGTTGCCGATTCAAAAGTTAAGGGCATAGAATAGCACAAAAGAAAAACTCCTCCTAAAGACAAAGACAATCTCTGCTGATTCTCTGGGTATTCTAGCACTTAACAGGGTTAAGTCAGGTAAACACTACAGATTGACCAGTATAGTCTGTCTAAGCATGGCCAAGCTCTGTGCCTACAATTTTTAAAAACTCTGTTCACTTACCGATCAGACCACTTATCTTTATTAGGGATATGGACGGCCTGAGAGGTGGTAGGAAATGGGATTTTAAGAGAAAACCTCTGGGGTGCCTGACTGGCTGAGTCAGTAGAGCATGTGACTCTTTTTATTTATTTATTTGACAAAGAGATCACAAGTAGTCAGAGAGGCAGGCAGAGAGAGGAGGAAGCAGGCTCCCCGCCAACCAGAGAGCCCAATGTGAGGCTTGATCCTAGGACCCTGAGATCATGACCTGAGCTGAAGGCAAGAGGCTTAACCCAGACTGAGCCACCCAGGCATCCCGAACATGTGACTCTTGATCTCGGGATTGTGGGTTTGAGCCCCACATTGGGTGTAGAGTTCTTAAAAATAAAATTTAGGCGTGCCTGGATGGCTCGGTCGGTAAGCGTCTACTTTCAGCTCAGGTCATGACCCCGGGCTCCTGGGATCAAGCCTGCTCAACAGGAAGCCTACATCTCCCTCTCCCCCTGCTTACATTCCCTCTCTCACTGTCAAATAAAATCTTTTTTAAAAAATAAGATTTTTTTAAAAAGGAGAGAGAGAGAGAGAAAACCAAATGTAAGACTTTTGCAGGCTAATGCTGCCACATATAGAGGAATAGAGCACAGAGAGTCAAAGTTTAGGCCTTAGAGCCAGAAGGTTTGGGTTACCTCAGCCCTCTCCTTATTGGCAAATTATTTACGGTCTTTCTGCCATTTCTTCGTTTGTAAAATATGGAAAACTGTACCTTCTTTGTGAGTAGCATGGTAACCAGGGCACATACTAAAAAAAATGCAACTGATGATCCCTGGGCTTTTTTTTTTTTTAAGATTTTATTTATTTGAGAGAGAGAGAGAGACCATGAGAGGGGAGAGGTCAGAGGGAGAAGCAGACTACCCGAGCAGGGAGCCCGATGTGGGACTCGATCCTGGGACTCCAGAATCATGACCTGAGCCGAAGGCAGTTGCCCAACCAACTGAGCCACCCAAGTGCCCCACCACTAGGCTTTTATAAGTACTTTTTTTTTTCCTCTCTCAAATAAATAAATAAGTCTCTAAATAAATAAGTCAGTCAGTCAATCAATCAGTAGTGACCAGAAAGTTACTGATAAGAGGTGGGTTAAGGGAGGAGATATAAAGTCACCTTCCTCACTGTGAGGTAGGCTTGGGAAGAACTTACATTCATATCAGATCTAGGGTCTGAGTCTAGTACTATGACTTACGGTGTTTGACCCTGAACAAGTAACATAACCCCCTAAGCCTCTATTTCCTCATGGCTGTAAGTGGAATAATACTACCTACTACATAGTATTTTGGAATAAAAAATAATGTACGTGGGAGAGCTATAACAATGCTGCTTATGATCCAATTGAATAGTTTTTGAACTGGAGAACTAGGACCTCTCTACTGTAGCTTATTATTCAAAGTCTAACTTTTAAGAGCCAGCAGAACTTTTTATCTTTAATCACTATCATTAAAGATTAAGACATGGCAGTTTTTTAAAAATTAAAGAATTCAGTTCTGTGCTTTTTCCATAAAGAACTCCTAAAACCCAACAAGCAGCCCAATGGTGCTACCATTTAGCCAATTCACTTCTGGTTACCATGCCTGTGCTGGCTGGAGTGCAACGACATGCACATAGGTAGAATGTAGAATGTAGTTTACCAGAATGAGCTGCAAATACTGATAGTGGGTCTTTGAAAATCTAAAACTAAACAGAACCCTTAGTCTGTCAATTACACGAAGTGGTAACCATTAACTGGAATATACCTGTGGTTATTAATACCAACATTAGATGAGCCTTACAGACAGCAGAATCCTCAAATTACAGTACAACTCAAGTCAGACGTGCCAATTATGTAATTGCTAATTAGAGGCTTATACATCTTGATGGAATTGAACCAAAATTAGACCAATAATACTATGCAAAGCATCCACACTTTATAATGTTCTAAGTAACAAAAACTTCAGTTTAGCAGCCAAAGCGAGCATGAAATGGGGGGAAAGCAGCAAGAGGGCTAATAGTTAAGATTTTTTGTTATCTTTTGGAGGGGGCTAATTTAAAACTAATGTAAATAAGCCTCGAAACACTTCCTGAAGACTGAAAGTAGAAGAGGGTCACCAGACTTCTTTCACTATGTTTAATGGCCTTCATTTAAATGGCATGCCTGCTTAAGTGTACCAATTCACTGGATTCTACTGCTCTGATCCTGCTTCCTAAAGCAGAGAAGAGGAACCATGTGAACAGTAAATTAAATAATCCAGAGGCATGCAAGTGAACATCCATTCAGCATTCTCTGCCAGCCTGGCCCCCGTTTCCCTACCTACCCCACCAGCCCCCATCCACCTCGACTGGCTAGTACGGTACGAGTTACTGATAGCTAGCCAAGTCTCAGAAACCAGAGAAGCCCTATTTTGCAGTTAGTAAAAAGCGTTAGTTTATAAGCCAGCTGAAGACTTGCTTTTGATTTAACTTGCTCAACTTATCACAATCTTCTTAAACTTTCCCCATTTTCATTTAGCCCTTTCCTAATCCAAAGGCAGACGGAAAATCCTGAATGGAAGGCTGACCTTTACCCATGATTAGTGAGTCAAATCCAGAAATGTACGCCACCCACTGCAGCTCTTGCATATCCCGGTTACCTTCACCCTCTTTCATCTGTTCTTCTCTGTCTTGTGTTTCTTCATTAGCAGCTATCTTAACTTTGTCTTCAGGGGACTTCTCAGTAGCCCCCGGGGCTACCTTGGTCTCAACCCCATCTCCAGCTGCCTCAGACTCTTCTATGGGCAGCTTAGTCTCCTCCTGGCTAGGAACCAACTCTGCCCTGACCTTCTCCTCTAGTCCCGAGCTATCTTTTCTTTCTGTCAGTCCTTCTGCATTAGTCTGTTGTTCAACAGGAGTCTCACCTCCCGCAGCTGACAGTCCATTGACTGAACCATCCTCAGGGAGAACTGTGGCCTCCTGCCCAGGCTTCTCAGAGACTTCGGACCCAGCTTCTGCAGCCTCTACTGTCACCTCTGGTGAGTCTCCAGCAGGAGGCACTTCTTGCCCTACCAGCTGATCAAGCACACCCTTTCCTGGCTCATTTTCAGAGGCAGCTACCTGCTCCTTTGGCTCTTCCCCACCCACATCCACTGGCTTAACTGCTGAGTCTATCGGCTCTGCTTCTGCCTCCACTGCAGTACCCTGCTTTTCGAGAGTCGTAACAGGCTGCTCTCCTGAGGCTTCTTTTGGCTTCTCCTCTATGCTCACAATTACTTCTCCCTGCTTCTCCTGACCTCCTTTTTCTCTGGATTCTTCTTGGATGTCAGTTCCACAAACTGATTTTCCTTCCCCAGCATCTGGTACTTCCTGCTCTGGCTTCCCAGAAGTGACCTTGACTTCATTCAGTCCTTCTGGTGCTGCTATTTCTTTTGCCTCAGTGGTTTCAGTTAACTGATCTGGAGTGGATTCAACTTTTTCCTGTAGTTCCTCTGCAGGCTCACTTATATCCATGTCTTCTCTTCCACCCTTCTCCATTTCAGTCTCCTGCTCTTTATCAATTTCAGGCTTTACCAGAGACTGGTCTTCTGGTTTTTTTGCTTCTTCTTTTTCTCCCATGGCGTCATAAACCTGTTCTCTCAACTCTTCCCTTGCTTCCTCTACATGGTTAAAGAACATGAAGCATAAACATGTCTTCGAATTTAGTGATTAAGGCATAAATGGAAACTAAAAATACATTCCCTTTAAACCCTCAAACAGCCTGGCTTAAATTTTAGCAGATGGCCTAAAAATTATCTGCCCCCTTGAGAAAAAGCAAAGGGGAAAGTCCCAGATAGCAGAGCAACTTACAGCAAAAGAAACCCAAGCTCCTTAAATGAGATACTGTTTTACTTGAGCATTCTGATTATCAGTTAGGTTAAGAGATGCCAAGCTTTATGCTCGCCTCTAAACGTTATAAACCTCCATCTAATATGTAAAACTAACAGCCAAACTCCATTTAGAATTTAACATTTAATTTTCTTAGATACAAAAAATGTAAAAAGACTCCAAAAGCACTGCTGTTCAAATAACTGAGCTGCAGACTTTTAAAAATTTGCATCTAAAATTATTTAAGGTTGTTATGTATTTAAAATATCAATTCAAATAACCACATTTATTGGGGAAATTAACTTTTCCTTTTATAAAACCCTGCTGTCAGTTTCAGTAATTGGCTGTCTCCACTGTAGTCTCCACCAGATGCAGGTATCACCCCAGGCAACTTAGGAGAGACCATCCAGGACAGGGAGAGCCCTAGTCCCATCAACTGTACACAAGAAATATACGTCGCATCTCCTGAACATCACATGCAACTCCACATACCATCTATGTTATCATTATTTTCTACCAGAGATTCGTCTTCTGTTTTTTCTCCTTCCTCCTCTTCCACATGCACACCTTCCAGGGCATTTCCCAACACACCATTCTCCATTCTAGAAGAACAAAAGGAGAAAGCACTAAAGGTACGATGGTTAGAACCTAACAGGTTTTCTAAGACAGAAATTATAAAAGAAACAGAAAAGCAATCAAGTGCAGAGAACACAAACTTTATTCATGGAAGAAAGGCAGTGATCAAAACTAATATAAATTAAGGCAGTAAAAGCACTGCAAGAAAGAAAAAAGCATACCCTTCATCCCACCACCTAAAAAGCACCAATGACTCGACAAAAGAACAAGATCAATATGTATTTGCTTTACCACAGGGCCAAAATATTTCCCAAACTTCGCATCTACCCATATTTCTTTAGTTGGCTTTAAAACATTCTGGCAAGACTTGTGACAAATCAGGATGACCTACAAAATTAGAAAACTTACCAGAACTGAGATTAAATGTACCAATTAACATTTGCTAGTTTGTATACCCTTAATAAATTTTATTCTAGTTAATAAACTCCAGTGGAAAATATGCAACTTTCTAATACGTAGGTCTACTGGTTTTTATTTATGACACATTTTCATATATTAGTGTTTTCAAATTATCCTTCATTCAGTCCTTGTTTAGGATGATTGTTTTGTGCTTAGGGTGCTTTTTTTTTTTTTTCCCTTTTTCCTTAGAGTGCTTTTAATGTTCTCTCTCTATACTGGACTTTATGGTCCAAAAATAAATTATGATTATTCACTAACAGAAAAGATCTCTGCCTCTAAAGCCCCCAAAAGTCAAAACCCAAGCCTAAGTTTACTCTGTATCAAGTGCCTTCCAAAACTTCCATCAAAATTTCATGTACCTTCTAAACCCCTTTCTTAGTAAAACCAGTCTCACCCAGCTCATATGAAATCCCAAAGCTAGTAAATAACCTTGACAAAGAAACTTAAGTTTTTAAATACACCATAACGTGATACAAAACATCCCACTTAAAAAACAGTGGTTTGAGGGGCACCCAGGTGGCTCAGTCAGTTACACAGCAGACTGCTGATTTCAGCTCAGGCTATGATCTCAGGGTTGTGAGATGGAGCCCCACAAAGGCTCCAACCTCAACGAGGAGTGTCTGCCTAAGGATTCTCCTCCTCTCCCTCCACCAACCCTCCTCCACTTGCTCTCTCTCAAATAAATAATCTTTAACCAAAAAACAAAAAAACAAAAAACCTGTGGCTTGAAAAACATACCTTGCCAACTCCAGAAGTGATTTCCCATAGAAAAAGAAGGCTTCTCCACACTCATTAGCTGTCTCTCCATACTTCTTACCTCTACAAAGAGAACAAATATCTAAGATCAGAACTGACATCTAGTCTAAAATACTTATTTCTAGTTCTGTAAATTATAAAATGACATTTCTTCAGTGACACATCATTTTAGGAAACCAATACTCCCCTCTCCTCTTGCTTTCAAGTCAAATTCAAAGGGACTTTAAAAAACAATGTATGGGGCGCCTGGGTGACTTAAGGTTCCAACTCTTGATCTCAGCTCAGGTCTTCATCTCAGGGCCATGAGTTCAAAGCCCCACACTGCATGGGGTGCCTGGTTAGCTCAGTCGTCTGACTTCGGCTCAGGTCATTATCTCAGGGTCCTAGGATTGAGCCCTATATCAGGTTCTGCCCTAAGCAGGAAATTTGCTTGTCCTCTCCCTCTGCCCCTCCTCCCACTCGTGCTCCCTCTCTCTCTCAAATAAATAAATAAATAAATAAAAACAAGGGGGCCTCAAGTGGCTGCCTATGGCTCAGGTCATGATCCCAGGGTTCTGGGATGGAGCCCCACACCCAGAGCCTGCCTCCCCTCTCCCTACTGCTCTGCCTATACTTGAATGCTCTCAGTCAAATAAATAAATAAAACCTTTTAAAAAAGTGAACAAGCAAACACAGCACCACATGGGGCTCCAAGCCGGACACGAAGCCGACTTAAAAAAAAGTGTGTGCACCCACACAATGTACGAAATTAATATATTGCCTGGTCTTTCTATATGTATGTTTCAAGTGACATCAATTTGCTTGCTGCAGTTATAGTATATAATCTGAGAGCCAAACTACATTAATAGGTATTTCTCCTGCTATAGGATGAGTGTCAGGGCACATGGGTGGCTCAGTCATTAAGCCTCTGCCACCTTTGGCTCAGGTCATGATCCCAGCATCCTGGGATCACCCTGCATGGGGCTCCCTGCTCAGCAGAGGCTCTGCTTCTCCCTCTGCCTCCTCTGCCTGCTGCTCCCCCTGTTGTGCTCACAGCAACAGGCTCCTTGCTTGGTGGGAGGACTGCTTCTCCCTCTCCCACTTCCCCTACTTGTGCTCCCTCTCTCACTGTCTCTCTCTCTCTCTCTCAAATAAATATATCTTTTTAAAAAGGGAGGAAAAAAAAGGTAAGTGTCAGTATGGGACAGAATGAACAGTTAAAGGACTTTTGGCAGGGCCTTAAATAATGAATAAGGTATATGGAAAGACAGCATGTTATTAGATATAGGAGCTTATTCTCTGGAGTCAGATTGCCTGGGTTTAAATCCCACCTCTAGACCTTAACTAGCTGTAGAAACCTTAGACTCAATGCCTTAGTTTTCTCATCTATAAACAGAAATGTTGAGAACTGTTCAAAGATCTAAGAATTGAATTAATAATGCCTATAAATTATTTAAAACAACGCTTAGAAATATAAATAGCACTATACATAAGTTTTAGCTCTTAATACCTAGACAGGGAAGAGGGAAAGGAAAACAAATCACAAGTGTGATAAATGAAAAGGAGGAGGTACTTTACATAGAGTAAGGAGACTAGTTTTCATGAAGGAAGGACTAGCAGAAGTCACTCAAAGTCAGGGAAGCCTAGGTGGCTTCAGTTGGTTGGGCGACTGCCTTCGGCTCAGGTCATGATCCTAGAGTCCCGGGATCGAGTCCCACATCGGGCTCCCTGCTCAGCAGTGAGTCTGCTTCTCTCTCTGAACCTCCCACTTCTCATGCTTTTCTCTCTCTCATTCTCTCCCTCTCTCAAATAAATAAATAAAATCTTAAAAAAAAAAAAAGTCAGGCCACCTAATGGCCTTTACAGCCTAGTGAGAATAACTAGAGAAACTAATCACAAAGTATTATGAGGGTCATGTTTAAGTATAATCTACTAGAGGGGCACCTGAGTGGCTCAGTGAGTTAAAGCCTCTGCCTTCAGCTCAGGTCATGATCCCGGGGGGTCCTGGAATGGAGCACCGCATCAGGCTCTCTGCTCAATGAGGGAGCCTGCTTCCTCCTCTCTCTACCTGCTTCTCTGGCTACTTGTGATCTCTGTCTGTTAAATAAAAAAAAAATCTTAAAAAAAAAAAAAAGTATAATCTACTAGATTAGAATACTGCATGTCAAATTTTCCCCCTAAATATCCTTAAAGGCAGGAGAGTGGGGCGCCTGGGTGGCTCAGTGGCTTGAGGCCTCTGCCTTCGGCTCAGGTCATGATCCCCGGGTCCTGGGATCAAGCCCCGCATCGGGCTCTCTGCTCGGCGGGGAACCTGCTTCCTCCTCTCTCTGACCGCCTCTCTGCCTACTTGTGGTCTCTGTCTGTCAAATAAATTAAAAAAAAAAAAAAAAAAAAATCTTTAAAAAACATAAAATAAAATAAAGGCAGGAGAGTGAAAATACTGATCTCTAGATTATCTGGTAAGAAAATAAGCTAAGAAGTATGTTCACTTGTGCTTATTTTTTAAAACTTCAATTTCATCAGTTTACACTGTAAATTAATACGTTTTTATTATAAAAATACTGAAATACTTAGCATCAGATCAAATTTGCACCCTACTCATAACATACCATAGGATATCAGAGCCTCAGTTCCTCTGTCCCAGATGATGACAAACTAAGAAGCCAGAGGTCAGGAATTAAACAAGATAAATGCAGACATCCGGGAATAAGATTCTATTCTACATGTTGGGAAAGGGAGTGAGGCTAGGAGAAGAATGAACTGACAGGACCCTGACTGACTGAATAAGAAGGAATGAAGAAGCTAGAGGCTTTTAATCATGGTGAACCTGAAATCTAGTTTTACTAATAAGCATTTCTTATAAAGGGGATTTCTTCAGGGGCGCCTGGTTCAGTCAGTTAAGCAGCTGCCTTCAGCTCAGGTCATGATCCCAGGGTCCTGGGATCGAGTCCCTCATCAGGCTCCCTGCTCAGTGGAGAGCCTGCTTCTCCCCTCCCTCTGCCTGCCTCTCTGCCTACTTGTGATCTCTGTCAACTAAATAAATAAAAATCTTTAAAAAAAAAAAAAAAAAAAAGATGCGCTAACAGTCAGCATTAGTGCTAGGGTGGCCAACCATCTTGGCTTGCTTGGGACTTTCAGGAGTTTCCCCAGACACAGAGCTTCCAGTGTTAAAATTAGAAAAGTTCCAGAACAGGGGCACCTGGGCACCTGGGTGCTCAGTCAGTCGAGCGTACAACCTTTGATCTCACATCAGGTCTTGATCTCCTGGTTGTGAGTTTGAGCCCCATGCTGGGCTCCACGCTGGGCGAGGGCCTACTAAAAAAAAAGTCCCAGAACAAAGTAGGATGAGTTGGTCCCTCCTATTAGTGGTGACTGGAAAACAAACTACCTTACTCAGGGAAAGAAATGAATGAGATTGCTCAGTGATATTCAAGTCTTATTGTTAGTGACAGAAATACACATGTACATGAAAAATATCAAATTTTTTAAAACTCTGCCCCCCCCCATAAGACAACCTTTTAACAAACACAATATAGTACAACCTAGCAAAACACAGTACTTACAAAAGACTAGCTGCTTCCTGGAATGCATTCACAGCTGCTGGAATATCCCCCATCACCAGATGTTTCTGTCCTAAACCTAACAGTTTCTTAGCTTCATTATCCACATCCAAACTGCAAGAAAAAATTATTTCAAATGTCAAATATTTCTTAAAATCAACATATTCTGAATACCTGTTACATTTAAACCACTGTACTTTAACTTCTTTAAACCTTTGAGCACACTCTCCAGCAAGGCTTAGCCAACTCACATTTATCACTATAAAAGCAAAAGAAATCATAAAGCAACAAAACTAGATTATTTTCTTAAAGGTTTATCTACTCACAAAGACTATATCGTATGCTACTATAAATATTTGCTAACTAAGCAACAAACAAAAAAAAAAAATCATGAAAGAACCATATATTACACACAGCAAGTTGTACTGCTTCTAAGAAAAATACATCCAGAAACATTTAGGTAGGGGCGCCTGGGTGGCTCAGTGGCTTAAAGCCTCTGCCTTCGGCTCAGGTCATGATCTCAGGGTCCTGTGATTGAGCCCCACATCGGACTCTCTGCTCTGCAGAGAGCCTGCTTCCTCCTCTCTCTGCCTGCGTCTCTGCCTACTTGTGATCTCTGCCTGTCAAATAAATAAATAAAATCTTTAAAAAAAAAAAAAAAAGAAAAGAAAAGAAACATTTAGGTAGACAGCAAAGACAGTGAATCTCAATATCAAGACAATGTGGAATTGACATAAACAAAAATAGATGAAATGGAACAGAGGAGAAAAACAGATCCACACATACAATCACTTGAAATTTTGACAAAGGTACCAAGACAATTCAATGGAGAAAGAATGATCTCCTCAACAACTGGTGCAGGAATAATTGGATATCCACATGCAAAAAAGTAAACCTCAACCTTATTATCACGGCACATACAAAAATTAACTTCAAATGAATTACAGACTTTAATATTTATTTATGTTTCTTTGCTTGTCAGAGAGAGAGAGAGAAAGGAGGTAGAGAGCACAAGCAAGGAAGCAGGGGGATCCAGGAGGGAGAGGGTGAAGCAGGCTCCCCACGGAGCAAGGAGCTCAATACAGCCTCCATCCCAGGACCCTGGGATTGTGACCTGAGCCGAAGACATACGCTTAACCAACTAAGCCACCCAGGCATCCGTGGATTATAGACTCTCTAAATATAAGATTGAAAACCATAGGTGCGCTTGGGTGGCTCAGTGGATTAAAGCCTCTGCCTTCGGCTCAGGTCATAATCTCCGGGTCCTGGGATCGAGCCCCGCATTGGGCTCTCTGCTCAGCGGGGAGCCTGCCTCCCCCCATCTCTCTGCCTGCCACTCTGCCTACTTGTAATCTCTCTGTCAAATAAATAAAGAAAATCATTAAAAATAATAAGGGGCACCTGGGTGGCTCAGTGGGTTAAAGCCTCTGCCTTCGGCTCAGGTCATGATCCCAGGGTCCTGGGATCGAGCCCCACATCGGGCTCTCTGCTCAGCAGGGAGCCTGCTTCCTCCTCTCTCTCTCTCTCTCTCTTTCTGCCTGCCTCTCCGTCTACTTGTGATCTCTATCAAATAAATAAATAAAATCTTTAAAAAACAAACAAACAAACAAATAAATAAATAAAAACAGTGATTGTCAACCTAAGTGAACTTAGGGATTATCAGGAAGTTTTTTTTTTTAAAACACAAAGCCTGAATTCTACCTTAAGCTTAACAAATAAAATCTCTAGGGATGCAACCTATAAATCTACCTTTTGAATAAGCATCCAAATAGTTTGGACAACCAAGCTATTAAGCTTACCTCTGGTTAAGAACCACAGTCATATCAAGACAAGGAAGTTATGTGGAAGTAGATGTGAGCCCAATATAAAATTTAAAACTTTTAAACTAGAATAACATAAAATTTAAAGTGGCAACCTTCTAAAACAGAGATCTAAGTCAGCAGAAGTATTCAAAGAAAGAACATGTTAGCATTTGCCATGCATGTAATAAGGAAGGAGCAGAACTAACTTTCAAGTCTAGTATTTTAATCAAATGTGAAAAACCTGAAGACATCATTGTCAGGATTCCACACTTTAAATTACATACAAGTATCTTAATATTCAGTCTTAACTGTTATCTATTAAAAATAATACTGCCCTGGGGCGCCTGGGTGGCTCAGTGGGTTAAGCCGCTGCCTTTGGCTCGGGTCATGATCTCAGGGTCCTGGGATCAAGCCCCGCATCGGGCTCTCTGCTCAGCAGGGAGCCTGCTTCCTCCTCTCTCTCTGCCTGCCTCTCTGCCTACTTGTGATCTCTCTCTCTCTCTCTCTCTGTCAAATAAATAAATAATCTTTAAAAAAAAAATAATAGGGGCGCCTGGGTGGCTCAGTGGGTTAAGCCTCTGCTTTCGGCTCAGGTCATGATCTCAGGGTCCTGGGATCGAGCCCCACATCGGGCTCTCTGCTCAGCAGAGAGCCTGCTTCCTCCTCCCTCTCTCTGCCTGCCTCTCTGACTACTTATGATCTCTGTCTGTCATATAAATAAATAAAATCTTTAAAAAAAAAAAAAAATAAAATAAAAAAAAAATAAAAAAAATAATAATAGGGGCGCCTGGGTGGCTCAGTGGGTTAAGCCTCTGCCTTCGGCTCAGGTCATGATCCCAGGGTCCTGGGATCGAGCCCCACATCGGGCTCTCTGCTCGGCAGGGAGCCTGCTTCCTCCTCTCTCTCTCTCTCTCTCTCTCTCTCTCTCTGCCTGCCTCTCTGCCTACTTGTGACCTCTGTCTGTCAAATAAATAAATAAAATATTAAAAAAATAATAATAATAATAAAATAAAATTATATACACACACACACACACACACACACACACACACACACATACAGGGGCACCTGGGTGGCTCAGTCAGTTAAGTATCCAACTACTCTTTGTTTCAGCTCAGGTCATGATCTCATGGGTTGTGGGTTCCAGCCCCAAGGCAGCTCTGTGCTCAGTGGGGAGTCTGCTTGAAGATTCTTTC
Source organism: Lutra lutra (assembly GCF_902655055.1). Taxonomy (NCBI): domain Eukaryota; kingdom Metazoa; phylum Chordata; class Mammalia; order Carnivora; family Mustelidae; genus Lutra; species Lutra lutra. Next base: position 161,843,213 of record NC_062281.1, read on the forward strand.
CCACTGCCCCTCCCCACCACTGGAATGCTCACACTCCCTCTCTCAAATAAATACATCTTCGTGTGTGTGTGTGTGTGTGTGTGTGTCTGTCTGCATGTCTGTGTATGTGTTTGTGTGTGTGTTTACAAAAAACAATGAATAAAAACGTGAAGATATTCTGCGGAAGACAAACAGAATTTCGAACAGTGATTGTCAGGGCGCCTGGGTGGTTAAAGCCTCTGCCTTCAGCTCTGGTCCGGGGTCCTGGGATCGAGGCCCCGCCTTGGGCTCCCTGCCCAGCAGGGAGCCTGCTCCCCCTCCCCACCCCTACCGCCAGCCCGCCTATCCCTGCCTCTCTGCCTACTTGTGATCTCTGTCAAATAAATAAATGAAATCTTAAAAATAAATAAATAGGGGCGCCTGGGTGGCTCAGTGGGTTAAGCCGCTGCCTTCGGCTCAGGTCATGATCTCAGGGTCCTGGGATCGAGTCCCACATCGGGCTCTCTGCTCAGCAGGGAGCCTGCTTCCTCCTCTCTCTCTCTCTCTCTCTTTCTGCCTGCCTCTCCGTCTACTTGTGATCTCTATCAAATAAATAAATAAAATCTTTAAAAAACAAACAAACAAACAAACAAACAAATAAATAAATAAAAACAGTGATTGTCAACCTAAGTGAACTTAGGGATTATCAGGAAGTTTTTTTTTTTAAAACACAAAGCCTGAATTCTACCTTAAGCTTAACAAATAAAATCTCTAGGGATGCAACCTATAAATCTACCTTTTGAATAAGCATCCAAATAGTTTGGACAACCAAGCTATTAAGCTTACCTCTGGTTAAGAACCACAGTCATATCAAGACAAGGAAGTTATGTGGAAGTAGATGTGAGCCCAATATAAAATTTAAAACTTTTAAACTAGAATAACATAAAATTAAGTGGCAACCTTCTAAACAGAGATCTAAGTCAGCAGAAGTATTCAAAGAAAGAACATGTTAGCATTTGCCATGCATGTAATAAGGAAGGAGCAGAACTAACTTTCAAGTCTAGTATTTTAATCAAATGTGAAAAACCTGAAGACATCATTGTCAGGATTCCACACTTTAAATTACATACAAGTATCTTAATATTCAGTCTTAACTGTTATCTATTAAAAATAATACTGCCCTGGGGCGCCTGGGTGGCTCAGTGGGTTAAGCCGCTGCCTTTGGCTCGGGTCATGATCTCAGGGTCCTGGGATCAAGCCCCGCATCGGGCTCTCTGCTCAGCAGGGAGCCTGCTTCCTCCTCTCTCTCTGCCTGCCTCTCTGCCTACTTGTGATCTCTCTCTCTCTCTCTCTCTCTCTGTCAAATAAATAAATAATCTTTAAAAAAATAATAATAATAGGGGCGCCTGGGTGGCTCAGTGGGTTAAGCCACTGCCTTCGGCTCAGGTCATGATCTCAGAGTCCTGGGATCAAGCCCCGCATCGGGCTCTCTGCTCAGCAGGGAGCCTGCTTCCTCCTCTCTCTCTGCCTGCCTCTCTGCCTGCTTGTGATCTATCTGTCAAAAAAAAAAATAAATAAATAAATAAATAATAATAATAATAATAATAATAATAATAATACTGCCTTTGGGGCACCTGGGTGGCTCAAGTTAGTCAAGTGTCTGGCTTTGGCTCAAGTCATGATCCAAGGATCCTGGGATCGAGACCCACATCAGGCTCCCTGCTCAGGAGGGAGTCTGCTTCTCCCTCCCATCCACCCACTGCTTCCCTGCTTGTGCTCAATCAAACAAATAAGATCTTTAATAAATAAAAGTAATATTGCCCTTAAATTATATAGTTCTTAGTTTATGTTCCAGACATAAATCTAACTGTACTCTGTAAATAATCTTACCTCTCAACTTTATTTGCAGAGGTAGAAGGAGCAGGAGCATCTTCTTCAATCCTGTATTGAAAAATTAAGGGGAAAAAATTAAAACGAAGGCTATTTTAAGCCTGGGAGTTAAATAAATTAAGAAAAAATGTAAACCCCTAAGATCTTAAAAATAGTGATTTACCTACATAATCAAACTTTATCTTCATTCATTCAAGTATCTGTTAAATGCCTATTTGCTAGGCAAGCAAGAGATACATAGTACAGTGAACAAGACTGTTACATCCTAGTTTTGAGTTGATGATCAGGTGGAAAAGAGTGAGATATGTTATAATGCAGCATGTGCATTCCTTTAAAAACCTCACATTCCATTAAACTCATTAAAAATAACGTTTCTCTCTTTTTAATTAACATATATGCATTATTTGCCCCAGGGGTAAGGTCTGTGAATCATCAGCTTACACATTTCACAGCACTCACCATAGCACATACCCTCCCCAATGTCCATCACCCAGCCACCCTATCCCACCCCCCAGCAACCCTCAGTTTATTTCATGAGTGAGATTAAGAGTCTCTTATGGTTTGTCTCCCTCCTAATCCCATCTTGTTTCATTTTTTCCCCTCCCTACCCACCATGACCTCCCACCCTGCCTCTCAAATTCCTCATATCAGAGAGATCATATAATTGTCATCCTCTGACTGACTTATAAAAATAACGTTTGTTCTTAAAGAAAAAAAGAGGGGCGCCTGGGTGGCTCAGTGGGATAAAGCCTCTGCCTTCAGCTCAGGTCATGATCCCAGGGTCCTGGGATCAAGCCCTGCATCGGGCTCTGTGCTCAGCAGGGATCCTGCTTCCCTTCCTCTCTCTGCCTGCCTCTCTGCCTACTTGTGATCTCTGTCTGTCAAATAAATAAATAAAATCTTTAAAAAAAAAAGAAAAACTTCCAAGAACATTCAGTTTTGAAGTTTTTTTTGGGGGGGGGGCACCTGGGTGGCTCAGTGGGTTAAGCCTCTGCCTTCAGCTCAGATCATGATCTCAGGGTCCTGGGATCGAGCCCCACATCGGGCCCTCCTCTCTGCCTATTTGTGATCTGTCAAATAAATAAATAAAATATTTAAAAATCTTTAAAAAAAGTTTTTTTTAAAAAGTGGGGTTTTTTTTTTAAAGATTTTATTTATTTATTTGACAGAAGAGAGACACAGTGAGAGAGGAACACAAGCAGGGGGAGTGGGAGAGGGAGAAGCAGGCTTCCCATTGAGATGGGAGCCTAATGAGGGGGTCAGCTCGATCCTAGGACCCTGGGATCATGACATGAGCCGAAGGCAGACGCTTCACCATCTGAGCCACCCAGGCGACCCATGAAAAGTTTTTTTGTTTTTGTTTTAAAGATTCTATTTATTTGACAGACAGAGATCACAAGTAGGCAGAAAGGCAGGCAGAGAGAGAGAGAGGAGGAAGCAGGCTCCCTGCAGATTAGAGAGCCCTATGTGGGGCTCGATCCCAGAAACCTGGAATCATGACCTGAGCCGAAGGCAGAGGCTTCAACCACTGAGCCACCCAGGCACCCCCAGGACTGAATTATTTCCAAGTAACTGCATCCCAACATCAAAATACATTTAAAGGAATTAAAAAAAAAAACTCAGCAACAAACCTCACAATGTCTGATAAGTTATGTAAGTAAAAAATGATCAGGCAAACAAGGAAGCAGGGAATTAAAATCCATAGTTGGAAAAAAAGGTAATCAATAGAAACACACCCAGGAAGGACACAGGTGATAGACAAGGACATTAAGGCAATCATTTTAAATGTACTCCACATGTTCAAGAATGTAAAGAAAAGTGGCGCCTGGGTGGCTCAGGGACTGAGACTGAGCTCCACAGCGGGCTCCACACTCAGTGTGGAGTCTACTTGAGGTTCTCCCTCTCCCCCTGTCCTTTCCCTCCTCTCTCTCTAAAATAAGTATTTTTGGGGGCGCCTGTGTGGCTCAGTTGGTTGGGCAACTGCCTTCGGCTCAGTTAGTGGTCCTGGAGTCCTGGGATTGAGTCCTGCATCAGGCTTCCAGCTCCATGGGGAGTCTGCTTCTCCCTCTGACCTCCCCTCTCATGCTGTCTCACTCTGTCTCTCTCTCTCTCACATAAATAAATAAAATCTTAAAAAAAAAAAAAGTATTTCTTTAAAAAGTTTATTTATTTATTTAACAGAGATAGAGAACACAAGTAGGCAGAGACGCAGGCAGAGGGAGAGGGAGAAGCAGGCTCCCCACCGAGCAGGGAGCCTGACGCGGGGCTCAATCCCAGGACTCCGGGATCATGACCTGAGCCAAAGGCAGATGCCTAACAGACTTGAGCTACCCAGGCACCTCTAAAATAAATTTTTTAAAAACAGAACTTCATGACTATGAAACACTAAGGAGACTAACATACATGTGGACTGGGGTCCCTGAAGGGATAGAGGGGGGGAAAGAAAATATTTAAAGGAATGGAGAAAATATTTAATTAAACAATGATGGCAGAGGCACCAGGGTGGCTCAGCTGCTTAAGTGTCTGGGATCGAGTTGTGGTCCCAAGGTCCTGGGGTCTGGCCCCACACTGGGATCCCTGTTCAGTAGAGAGTCTGCTTCTCTCCCTCACTGCCCCCCCCCCACTTGTGCTCACATGCTCCTTCTTCTCTCTCAAATAAATAAGTAAATAAAGTCTTTAAAAAAAATTGAGCACCTGGGTGGCTCAGTCCATCAGTCTCTTAAGTGTCTGCCTTCAGCTGAGGTCATGATCCCAAGGTCCTAGGAATGAGCCATGCCATCGAGCTCCCTGCTCAGTGTGGAGTCCGCTTCTCTCTCTCTCCCTGCCTGCCCATGCTCTTGCTCTCTTTCACTCACTCTTTCAAATATATAAATCTTTTAAAAAAAAAGAAATGATGGCAAATACAAAACAAATACCATAAAAACAATAAACAATAAATGTTAATATTTATCTGAAAGACAGATAAAGAGCATGAACAGGAGGGCCAGAGGGAGGAGAAAATCTCAAGCAGACTCCATGCTGAGCACAGTGCCTAATGCCAGGCTGGATCTCACAAACCTGAGATCATGACCTGAGCTGAAATCAAGAGTCTGATGCTTAACCGACTGAGCCACCCAGGCACCCAACAATAAATTTTTAAAAAATGAACAATAGCAGAAAACTTGCCAATTTTGATTAGAAATATAAATCCACAGACCCAAAAATCAACAAACCCCAAGCAAAAGAAACATGAAAAACACACCGAAGTATTTGTCAAGTTCTAAAAACCAGTGACAGGGCGCCTGGGTGGCTCAGTGGGTTAAGCCGCTGCCTTCGGCTCAGGTCATGATCTCAGGGTCCTGGGATCGAGTCCCGCATCGGGCTCTCTGCTCACCAGGGAGCCTGCTTCCCTCTCTCTCTCTCTCTGCCTGCCTCTCCGTCTACTTGTGATCTCTCTCTCTCTGTCAAATAAATAAATAAATAAATCTTTAAAAAAATAAATAAATAAAAAATAAAAACCAGTGACAGAGGAACAACCACAGAGGCGCCTGGCTGGCTCAGTCAGTAGAGGATCTGACTTGATCTCAGGGTGATGAGTTCAAGTCCCCATGGTGGGCATGAATCCTACTTTAAAAAATAAAAGAAAGAGGGGCGCCTGGGTGGCTCAGTGGGTTAAGCCGCTGCCTTCGGCTCAGGTCATGATCCCAGGTCCTGGGTTCAAGCCCCACATCGGGCTTTCTGCTCAGCGGGGAGCCTGCTTCCTCCTCTCTCTCTGCCTGTCTCTCTGCCAACTTGTGATTTCTCTCTGTCAAATAAATAAATAAAATCTTTAAAAAAAAAATAAATAAAAGAAAGAAAAAAGATATAAAATCAGGCAAAAGAAAATGATACTTATATAATCATAGTAAAAAATATATAAGTATGGGGGCGCCTGGGTGGCTCAGTGGGTTAAAGCCTCTGCCTTTGGCTCAGGTCATGATCCCAGAGTTCTGGGATCGAGCCCCACGTCAGGCTCTCTGCTCAGCGGGGAGCCTAATTCCTCCTCTCTCTGCCTGCCTCTCTGCCTACTTGTGATCTGTCAAATGAATAAATAAAATCTTTAATATATATATATATATATAAAAGAATGACAGGCAACTTCTTGTTATAAACAATGCAAGACAGAAGATAGTAAAGCAGTGTTTTTTAAATGCCGAAAGAAATTATCAACCTATTCTATAGCTAATGAAGTTAATCTTTCAAGTATAAGAAATAAAACCTCCTCTTTCATACAAAAGAGAGGACTTACCACCAATGCACAATTATGAGAAAAAATGTTAAAGGAAATCTAGGCAGAGAGAGACGCTTATGAGGCTCTGTCTGTTAAGTGTCTGACTTAAGCTCAGGTCATGATCCCCAGACTTCCTGCTCAGGAGGGACCCTGCTTCTCCCTCTGCCTGCTGTTCCCCCTTCTTCCCTGTTTGTGCTCTGACAAATAAATTCTTTAAAAAAAAAAAAAGAAAGAAAGAAAATAAAATAAAAAAGAAAGAAAGAAAGAAAAAAGGAAATCCAGGCACAAAGAAAGTTATACCAGGTAGAAATTTGGATCTATGTCAATAAGAAGCACTGACCATGGTAAATGAGGGCACATGGAAAACATTCTTTTATTTTTTAATCTGGTTTTTTCACTTTAATGAAGATTTGGCTCATTTCTAGTTTTTGGCAATTATGACAACTGATGTGAACATTTCTGTGCATGTTAGTGGCCAGCTTCACATTTCTTTTTAATACAAACTGAAAAGTGAATCAAGTTTTTAAAGATTTTAGAAGCAAAACAAGGGGCACCTGGGTGACTCAGCGGGTTAAGCCGCTGCCTTTGGCTCAGGTCATGATCTCAGGGTCCTGGGATCGAGCCCCACATCAGGCTCTCTGCTCGGTGGGGAGCCTGCTTCTTCCTCTCTCTCTGCCTGCCTCTCTGCCTACTTGTGATCTCTGTCAAATAAATAAATAAAATCAAGAAGCAAAACAAGCATTCCCAAAGTTATTAACATAAATATTTTAGCAATAAAATCACATATGAGGGGCGCCTCGGTGGCTCAGTGGGTTAACCCTCTGCCTTCAGCTCAGGTCATGATCTCAGGGTCCTGGGATCGAGCCCCACATCGGGCTCTCTACCCAGCAGGAGGCTGCTTCCCCCTCTCTCTTTCTGCCTGCCTCTCTGCCTACTTGTGATCTGTCAAATATACAAATAAAATCTTAAAAAATAAAATAAAATAAAATATGGAAACATTTCTAAATAACTGGTTTTTAAAAAGTTTTCTCCACTGCATGTTTCTTTTGAAAAGCAGTTACTTTCTCACTGTTAAAATATCAACTTTTATCTTAGGGCATCTGGCTGGCTCAGCTGGTAGAGTGTGCAACTCCTAATCTCCTGGTGGTGAGTTCAGGCCCCATGCTGGGCACAGAGCTTACTTTAAAAAAAAAAAAAAATTAACTTTATCTTTTTTTTTTTTTAATAAACATATATTTTTATCCCCAGGGGTACAGGTCTTAACTTTATCTTTTACAAATTGTTTATTTTCAGATATCTGCTAGTGGGTTTACTACTGACAGCCATTGTTTTTAACTACCTGATGTGTCTAACAAAGCTAGGAATACAAGCTATAAGTGGAAGTGTCAATTCTGCTATTTTCCTGCCTTTTTTATGCTTGCATATTATCTTCAATTCACCATTTCTAAGCAGGAATCTTTTAAACACACTGTCCACTTTGTAAGAGCTAGTTTAAACTGGAAAAAAAGTCATATCTAGACTTATTGTTGCTATCATTTAACGTATATACAAATATTGGATCATTATATTGTACCCTGAAACTGTCAATTATATCCCATTCTTAAAAATCCTAATGTTTTATCATCTCCCTGATATGAGGAATTTTTTTTTAAGATTTTGTTTATTTATTTGACAGAGATCACAAGTAGGCAGAGAGGCAGGCAGAGAGAGAGGAAGGGAAGCAGGCTCCCTGCTGAGCAGAGAGCCTGATGTGGGGCTGGATCCCAGGCCCCTGAGATCATGACCTGAGCTGGAGGCAGAGGCTTAATCCACTGAGCCACCCAGGCGCCCCTATCCTTATTTCTATGAATAAAGTTTCCATGCTAGAATCTTCATATAGCTGGTCCCTTGTCACTCACATATCATGGAGGCAATCCTTGACCATGCGAACTAAATTAATCATCCAGTTACTTTCACCTTAAAAATGGGTAAATTAAGATAACCATCTGTACAATATTTTATCACTAACATTCTCTAATCTACGTATTTATAGTCTATACCAAGTAATGGAAGCTTCATCTGAGAAAACGGACCTCCTCTTTCTCCTTAAATGTGGTACCTCTAGTAACCAAAATAAATGTTCAGTAAATATAGAGGGAATATGCTTATGACCTGGGTGACAAGAAAAGTGCTTCACAAAATTCTCCTTAAAGAATGACCAGGGGCACCTGGGTGGCTCAGTCTGTCAAAGGTCTGCCTTAGGTTCAGGTCATGATCCCAGAAGCCTGGGACTGAGCCCCGCTTTGGGGTCCCTGATCAGCCGGGAGCCTGCTCCTCCCTCTCCCTCCACCTCTGTGTGCAGCTCCCCTTGCTTGTGCTTCCGCTCTTCTCTGTCAAATGAATAAAATCTTAAAAAAAAAAAAGCCTTGGGGCTCCTGGGTGGCTCAGCAGGGAGCCTGCTTCCTCCTCTCTCTCTGCCTGCCTCTCTGCCTACTTGTGATCTCCGTCTGTCAAATAAATGAATAAAATCTTTTTTTTAAAAAAAACTCCGTTGTTTAAAAAAAAAAAAAAAAGTCTTCGTTAACTTGTAGAATCTCCCCTACTACCGCCACCACAAGAAACAGGAAACCAGAATCCCCAGTAGCTCAGTGGGTTGGGCCTCTGCCTTCGGCCTAGGTCATGATCTCAGGGTCTTGAGATCAAGCCCCACATAGGGCTCTCTGCTCAGCCAGGAGCCTGCTTCCCTCTCTCTCTGCCTGCCTCTCTGCCTACTTGTGATTTCTGTCAAATAAATAAAAACCTTTAAAAAAAAAATTACAGGAAACCAAGGCCCACAGTCTCAACCAGAAACAGAATAGTTTTCCAGGCACCTAATTATATTTATCATCATCTATCATCCTCCCTACAAAGTTTTAATTTACCCTTACAAATAAATATAAGCTCAATGTCCACCTGACAGAATGGATAAAAGTACAGTATATTCACACAGTGGAGCACTATATAGCACAAAGAAATCACTAAAAGAGTATGTAATGTGTATGATTCTCATAGTGTTGAGTATAAGCAACTAGGTATCATTACACAGAGCATAATTCAATTTATATAAAGTTCAAAACTGACAAAACTAACCTATTATGTTAGAAGTCAGAAGAGTCACCTGGGTGACTCAGTCTGTTGAGTGGCTGACTCAGGTCATGATCTTGGGGTCCCAGACTGAGCCCCCAACAGCCTCCCCAATCAGCGGGCAGTCTACTTCAGAATCTCTCTCTCCATCTCCCGCTCTCTGCCCCCCACCACCACACTCTCTCAATAAATATACTTTTAAAAATGAAAGTTTTTAAAAGTTTTATGTAGTCTTAAACTTGTCTATTTTTCTTTTGTTGTCTGTGCTTTTGGTACCCTATCCAAGACCAAGTCCGATATCACGGAGCTTTTATCTTCTGCTTTCAGGAATTTTGGTTTCAGGCCTTACATTGAGGTGTTTAATCCATTTTCAGCCCAGTTTCGTATGTGTAAGATAAGGGTCCAACTTCATTCTTCCACATCAGCATATCCAGTTTTCACAACACCATTTGTTGAAGAGACTATTCTTTCCTCATAAAGTGGTTTTGGCATCTTTGTCAAAGATCATTTGACCCTACGCGAGGATTTATTTCAGGACTTTCTATTCTGTTCTTTGGTCTATTTGTCTGTCTTTATGCCAGTTACCACAGTTCTCATTATTGTAGCTTTGTAATGTGGTGAAATCAGAAGTGGGCTCTCCAACTCTGCTCTTTTTTAAAAACTGCTATGGCTTTTTGGGATCCCTTGAGATTCCTTATAAATTGTAGGATGAAACTACTATATCTGCAAAAATGCCATTGAAATTTTGATATAGATTGTGTGGAATCTATAAATCTCCTTAGTAGTATGGACATTTTTTTAAAGGTTTTTATTTATATAAACAATAAATTTGTAAATAAATAAAATCTTTTAAAAGGGGGAAGGCACCTGGGTGACTCAGTTCATGACCCCAGGGTCCTGGGATCAGAATCCTGCATCAGACTCCCTGTTCCATGGAGAGCCTTCTTCTCCCTCTCCCTCTGCCTGCTTGTACTTCTCGGTCATATAGATCTTTTTAATCTAGAGTGTGCTTGAGCAAGGGGAGGGGTGGAAGGAGAGGGCGAGACTCTCAAGCCAACTCCTTGCTGAGAGCATAGCCAGATGCAGGGTTCAATCTCAGGATCCGAGAATATCACCTGAGCTGAGAAACCAAGAGTCAGACACCCAAACGACTGAGCCATTCAAGCACCCCAGGACACCTTAATATTAAGCATTCCAACCCAAAACAGGGCAAGTCTTTCCATTTATTTGTATCTTCTTGAATTTTTCGGCCATGTTTTATAGTTTTTACTACAAAAGTCCGTTCAAGGGGCGCGTAAGTGGCTCAGTCAGTTGGGCCTCTTGACTCTTGGTTTTGGTTCAGGTCACGATTTCATGGGTTATGAAATGGAGCCCTGTGTCGGGCTCCATACTTGGTGGTAGTCTGCTTAAGGATTCTCTTCCTCTGTCCCTCCCCCTACTCTCATGCACCCAGGCTCAAACTATCTCTCAAATAAGTCTTTAAAAAGTTTGTACAAGTTTTTCACTCCTTGGTCGGGCTTATACCTACTATGTAATTCTTTGATTCTATTTTAAATGGAATTGTTTCCTTTTCAGATTGTTATTCTTATATAAAAACACAACTGATTTTAAGATTTTTATTTTTAAGTAATCTACACACCCAACATGGGTCTCACTCAACCCTGAGATCATAGTCACATGCTCCACTGACTGAGCCAGCTACCTTCCCCAAAATGCAACTGATTTTTAACTTAGTAATTAAAACTTTGCAAGGAACCTGGCTGGCTCAGTCAGTAGAGGATACAACTCTTGATCTCAGGGTCTTATATTCCAGCCCCGTGTTGCATGTAGAGACTATATAAAAAATAAAACCTTAGGGGCGCCTGGGTGGCTCAGTGGGTTAAGCCGCTGCCTTCAGCTCAGGTCATGATCCCAGGTCCTGGGTTCAAGCCCCACATCGGGCTTTCTGCTCAGCAGGGAGCCTGCTTCCTCCTCTCTCTCTGCCTGCCTCTCTGCCTACTTGTGATTTCTCTCTGTCAAATAAATAAATAAAATCTTAAAAAAATAAAAAGAAAATAATAAAACCTTAAACAAACAAAACTGCAGAATTCATTCATTAGTTCTAACAGGTTTTTTGTGTGTAGTCTTCAGGGTGGACCTCATTTAAAATTGTATTTACTTATTTTTTTTACAGATTTATTTATTGAAGGGGCGCCTGGGTGGCTCAGTGGGTTAAGCCTCTGCCTTTGGCTTAGGTCATGATCTCGGGGTCCTCGGATCAAGCCCTGCCAAGCAGGCTCTGTGCACACACTTCCCCTTCTTTCTCTGCCTACTTGTGATCTCTCTCTCTCTGTCAAATAAATGGAAAAAATCTTAAAAAAAAAAAAAAAAGATTTATTTATTGGAGAGAGAGAAAAAGAGACTAAGACAGAGAGAAAGAGGGCATGCCAGCAGGGGGAGGGGCAGGAGAGAAAGACATAAGCAGACTCCCCATTTAGTGCAGAACCCCATGCAGTGCTCATCTCATGAACCTGAGATCATGACCTGAGCCGAAACGGAGAATCAGACACTCAAATGACCAAGCTACCCAGGTGCCCAAATTTTATTTATTTTTAAAAATCTTAATTCTAAAAAAGTAATAAAAATAAAAATAAATTTTAAAATTTAATTCTAGTTAATATATATCTATGTTGTATTAGTTTCAAGTGTGTAATACAGTGATTCAACAATTTTTTTTTTTTAAGATTTATTTACTTGACAGAGTGAGACGCAGTGAGAGAGGGAACACAAGCAGAGGGAGTGGGAGAGGGAGAAGCAGGCTTCCCACCAAGCAGGGAACCCAGTGAGGGGTTCCATCCTAGGACCCTGGGATCATGACCTGAGCTGAAGGCAGACACTTAATGAATGAGCCACCCAGGCACCCCTGATTCAACAATTCTATACATAGATTAGTCCTCATCACGGTAAGTGTACTTTTTTTCTTTTTTAAGTTGGCTCCAGGCCCAGCATGTGGTTTGAACTCACAACCCCAAGACCAAGAGTCCCAAGGTCTATAACTGAGCCAGCCAGGTGCCCACGATAACTGTACCTTTAATCCTCTTCATCTATTTCACCCATCAACACACCCACCTTCCCCCAGGTAACCATTAACTTGTTCTCTATAGTTAAGCGTCTGTGTTTTGGTTTGTCCTTCTCTTTGTCCAATTGTTTTGCTTCATAAATTGAGTGGACCTCATTCTTCAAAGTGGTAGTGAAGAATGCTCTTGGACATGTATATAATTAGCATTACCAAGGTTAATGGGATATGATGATGAGTTGTCTTAAGAGTACAAGGTCAGGAGTGCCTGGGTGGCTCAGTCAATCATCTGACTTCAGCTCAGGTCCTGATCTCCATGTTCATGGATGGAGCCCCTTGTGGGTGTCCGTCCACTCAGCAGTCTGCTTCTCCCACTCCTTCGCCCTCTGCCCCTCCTCCCCACTCATGGGTACACTCTCTCTCAAATAAATTAAGAAGTACAAGGTCATACTCCTCTTATTGAGAAATAATTTCAACATTTAGTCCATTTATTTTTCTGTTCTGACCTCAAAAAAAGCACCTTGACATTGCCAAATAACAATTCAACTAAAATAATCTAATAGTTCTTTATTGTCCCCCCCCCCCCCCCGAATCCACCAGAGGGACTCTTCTCCCACTTACACATCTGAGTTGTAATACCTATCTTAACTCCTCCACCCCACTGAAGAATAGGTACTCAGGTTTTCTGGCTAAATCTTTCAAACAAATAATTACAACATTAATTCATCATAAATCCATGGAGCTAACTCACAAGAAGTTATCTTAATCTTATTTTAAACACCAAAACACTAAGAACTAACTTAACCCCTACACACCAAAACAGAGGAAACAAACCACTTTGTGGAAATAGAAATGACAAACCCAGAACTTAAAGATTACTGAGCTAGGGGCGCCTGAGTGGCTCAGTGGGTTAAAGCCTCTGCCTTTAGCTCAGGTCATGATCCCAGGGGTCCTGGGGTTGAGCCCCGCATCGGGCTCCCTACTCAGTGGAAAGCCTACTTCTCCCTCTACCACTCCCCCTGCTTGTGTTCCCTCTCTCGCTGTCTGTCAAATAAAATCTTAAAAAAAAAAAAAAAAGATGTCTTTAAAAAAACTGTAAAAGAAAATACTAATAGTAAGACTTTATTTGAGAGACCGTGTGCACATGAGCGGTGGGAGAGGGGCAGCAGGAGAGGGAGAGGCAGACTCCCCATTGAGCAGGGAGCTGGATGCTGGACCTGACCCCAAGAATCTAGGATCATCAAGTGTGCTCAAGGCAGATACTTAACTGACTGAGCCACCCAGGTGCCCTAAACAAGCCATTTATTTTTTTTCTTTTAAGATTTTACTTATTTGACAGAGAGCACGAAGAGAATGAGCACAGGCAGAGAGAAAGTGAGAAAGGCTCCCCGCAGAAAGGGCAGCCTTATGAGTGGCTCAATCCCAGGACACCAGGACCATGGCCTGAGCCGAAGGCAGACGCCTAATTAACTGACTGAGCCACCCAGGTGCCCCTAAAAAAGTCTTCCCCCTCCCCAATTTTATTTGTTTATTTATTTATTTGACAGAGAGATAGCAAAAGAGGGAATATAAACAGGAAGAGTGGGAGAGGGAGAAGCACGCCTCCCACTGAGCAGGAAGCCCCATGCGGGGCTCAATCCCAGGACCCTGGGATCATGACCTGAGCCAAGGCAGAGGCTTAAGGACTGAGCCACCCAGATGCCCCAAGAAGTCATTTTAGACACTTTACCTCTGAATACCCCATTAACTTACTTAACTGAGAAAGGGCATCTTTACCGTTCCCTCAGACTCGCTAATTAGGTTTTCATGTAATTTACTCTCAAAGTAAGCTTTTTCATGGGTAATGAAATTATAAAAATGAAATACTGGGGTTTAACCCAGACTGTGCCACTTATGAATTGGGAAATTATTTCACCATTCTAATCTTGATTCTTCTTACCTATAAAAGGAAGTTAACTACTTCACAGCAAACTCATGTGGATCAAGTAAAAATATTCAAAAAAGCACTTAATACATACAATTGGTAGATTTTAGTTTGCAACTCATGGCTGGAACTTAATAGTTTATTTTCCTTTCTGGAGGCACATGAGTACTTTCTCAGTGTATGGTCATAACCTGCCAGGAAGCTGGAGACTAGTTCACCACTAACTTAACTTTAGCTATACACAGATAACATCTGAATATCTGCAATTCATATTGGCTGCATAATTTTATCTCAAAACCAAACCAAACCCTTAATACTTTTAAGGGCTGAGAGGGCAAGGATCTCTATCTAAATGGAATGACTGCTAGAGTTGTCCAGCACACCATAAAATGGTCTCCCGAGCATCAATCTCAAGTAAGGAGTTCCTTATTTTAAAAAAAAGGGGGAAAAAAAAAAAGATACCACACGATTCACAAAGCACAAGCTACTCCTGTCCTATCAAATCAATGAATGAGGGGCGCCTGGGTGGCTCAGTGGGTTAAGCCGCTGCCTTCGGCTCGGGTCATGATCTCAGGGTCCTGGGATCGAGCCCCGCATCGGGCTCTCTGCTCAGCAGGGAGCCTGCTTCCTCCTCTCTCTCTCTGCCTGCCTCTCTGCCTGCTTATGATCTCTGTCTGTCAAATAGATAAATAAATAAAATCTTTAAAAAAAAAAAAATCAATGAATGAGGAGGCCGAAAACGGAGCTTGAAACTAGAACTGTATTTTCTCTAAGAGTTCCCACGTGATCCTGAGGGTAGTTTGTCCACTGCTAAACGTGAAGGAAAATGAACCAAGTGGTAGGCAGCGTAGGTAGAGATAAGTAAATCTTTAGTAACTTGGAATGTACCAACACCATCAGAGTGTAAGTCTATAAACTAATCATAAAATCTCACAGCAACCTCTATACTGGAAGAAGCGAACTTCTAAGGTGTAGAAGGGAAAAAATAAAACCAGGCTCTTAAAATCAAGGGATGACTGGGAATTTAGACCCACCAGATGGAAACGGCACTTGCTTCCTCGAATTAACGGAGTGTCCCCTTTCACTGTTCAAGAAATACCTTGTCTGACAAGCACTGTAGCGCTTTCAAAGCAATCGTTTCTACCCAGTCCACCTAATACATTTCGCGCATACAACCGCCCATTCACCTAACAACCAAACACTGACTGAAGTAAGGAGTTCCACGCAGCGCTAGGTGAAGATGCTTTCCGTCCCGATACAATCCCTCCGAAGCAGCCAAGTTTCTCGCCAGCACTCCCGAGGCCTAAAGAGTCACTATGCTCTCCACCACAGGCCTAAGAACGAGGATAGCTGAGAGAAAGAGGGCAGGAGATGGGCGAGGAGACAGTAGCAAACAAGCTTCACCACGCCACACCGCGGAAGTTGGATATTCTGGGCGAACCGCACAGCCCCAAACAATGGAGTTTTCCCGCCTCCTCAGGACCCCGCCCCCTGTTCCCGAGCCGCGGGAGGAAAGCTAACCCGAGCGCGCGTGGCCCCGCCCCCTGAAGGCCCCGCCCCCTCCCGAGCCCACCAGGCCAGCCTCCCTCCTCGTGCAAGGGTGGTTTTTTTTTTCCCCGTGGGGTGGTTTTTTTTTTTTTTTTTTTGGCGCCAAATCTGTTAGTTATTTTCCCGGGTTGTTTAGGGACACTACTGGATGCGCGAGCCAGGAGTGCGGGGACAGCACGGGCATAAAGACAGACAGGAGCCCTGTGGCCCCGCCTCCTCCCCGATAGCCCCGGGCCGGGGAGGAAGAAGAGGGCAGACGATGAGCAGCCGCCGCTGCCCCCGGCAAGATGGCGGCCGCGAAAAGCGGGGCAGGGGGCGCCAGCCGACTAGTGTTACTGCTAATGCGCGAGGTTCTCTGCAAAGGGTGGGTTTCTACAGTCCGGGCCACCCCGAACTGCGACGGCTTTGCGGTGGGAAGCAAGTCCTTCCTCTCATGGGCCTGTCCCTCCCGGGGAGCCCCAGTCCACCACCCCCTCCCGGTGGACTGGCCAGTGCCTCAAGCTCTCCACGGTCCCGCTTACTTGTCGGCGGAAACCAGCTCCGCAGCGATGGCGGCAGTGGCTGTGGACTCTGCGGCCATCGTTCCCCTGAGGTGGTGGACCAACGCGCGGAATAGAGTCTGTGAGGAAAACAGGGAATTTGGGACGCCAGAAACCTATTCAGGGACAGAAAATGGCAGATTGGAGACCCCGCGCGGCTGGGCCCCTTTATAAACCAGAGCCCTTTGCCCCGCCCATCCACTTCCGGATCCTCCCCTTGAGTTTAAAGGGCCAGGACTGCCCCAGTCCAGCCCAAGGACCACTCTCGCCCTCGCTGTCTTATCTGCGGGGTACCTTCCCTCCCTGACCCGCTTTCCCCCCAAAAAGCAACTTCCTGCTTCTCTAGCAAGTTGCGTAAGAACTGGAATCTTCGTACTACAACTCCTGACTGGGCGTCGGCCAGCGGCTTCCACATAAGGGGAAGCTGGTGCTGCTCTGCATGTTTGGAGCGTGTAGCCGAGGATCTCTTTCCGGCCCTGATTTTCAGGGAGGTGACCAAAACTTTCTACCCTTCCTCTCAGTCCTAACGGATAGACACGTAAGAACCGAGCACGGGTACAGCAGCAACGGCTAGAACTGATTTCTGTGAGACTCGTGGCTCTGAGCCTCAGCAACAGTTGACGCAAGAAAATGCTATCCTAAGATTGGCTACCGCCGAAACTACCGCGCTTGATTCAAAGTCAGTACTGCGGAGGGACGCTGGCTCCTCCCCTCTGGGCCCGCCCCCTTCGGCTGGCCCAATCCGCTGACGCCATCCTCTTAGGCCCTACCCAGCTCTTTTCCTGCATTCAGAGATACCGTTTGTCGTTTGCCCCTGTGTGCCACAGTACCGTGCTTAGACACTTTAAAACTGTTAGCGGTTTTATTTAATATTAACAACGCTATTTGTGAGATCGGGATTATCAGCCCCATTTGGTAGAAATAGAAACCAAGATTCAGGAAGGTGTAACTTGTTCAGAAAGTTGAAAGACAAGTCGGCTATGGAAAGCAGAGGGCCTCATTTCCTGCAACTGGCAGAGTGGAGGATGACTGGTAGGCTGCAGTGGTGCTGCACTTTCTCACACCTGGAGTATCATCCATCGCCTTCCAGCCTGGCCTTCCCTACAGTGATCAACGGGGATTTTACTTCTGTCCACGTGTTGATACCCTGGGAAAGACTTCCCTACAAAGGAATCTTCCTCCAGTATGTAAAGGGTCAGGCAAGTTGAAATCTGGGGGGCATAGAGCTGGACTTGGAAATACCAATTCTCTGGTGGCAAACAGACCTGGGATTCCCATTATTAGCTGGGTGACCTCAGCCAAGTCATGTAATCTTCTAAAATTGGGGCGCCTGGGTGGCTCTGCCTTCGGCTCAGATCATGATCCTAGGGTCCTGGGATCCAGCCCCACATCCAGCTCTCTGCTCAGCAGGAAGCCTGCTTTCCCTTCTCTCTGCCTACTTGTGATCTCTCTCTGTCAAATAAATAAATAAAATCTTTTTAAAAATTGATGTAAAATGAGGACAATATTAGTATTCACCCATTAAGGATATTGTGAGAGTTAGAGGAAATGCTTGTTTCAACAATCAGCACTGTACCTTGCTCAAGTGAAGCAGTCATTAAATGGCTACAACTGTCTGAGAACATGGTGACTGGAGGGTTGGTTTGGGGAGGGGGAGATCTCTTCAGAGTCCTTGCAGCCAGAGCGAGGGCCAGAGAAATCCAGTCTAGTACCTTGTGTGATCCACTCATATGTTAAACTAATATTCACAGAGCAACTATGATATGAAAGGCTTTGCACTAGGCCCCAAGGACAAAACACATGCTCTCTGGCTTTGAGGAACTCAAAGTTCTTGTACAAAAAATCAAGTTCAAAATAGATATTAGGGGGCACCTGGAATCTCAGTTGGTTAAGTGTCTGCTTCAGCTTGGGTCATGATCCAGGGTCTTGGGATTAAGCCTGAAATCAGACACCCTGCTCAGCCGGGAGCCTGCTTCTCCCTGTCCCTCTGCCCCTTTCCACCCCCCCTACCCAACTCGTGCATGCACTCTCTCAAATAAATAAAATCTTAAAACAAAAATAAAATAAAATAGATATTAGAAGCGCCTAGTGTCTCAGTGGTTAGGCATCTGCCTTTGGCTGGGGTAGTGATCCTGGGATCCGGGGATCAAGCCTGGAGGAGGGCTCCCCACTCAGTGGGGAGCCTGCCTCTTTCTCTTCTGCTCCCCCTGCTTATGCTCTCCCTCTCTGGTCTTTGTCAAATAAGTAATATCTTAAAATAGAATAGATATTAAGCGGTGCCTTTGTGGGTCAGTTGGATGAGCATCCTGACTCTTGATTTTGGCTCAGGTCATGATCTCAGGGGTATCAGATAGAGCTCCCTGTGGGGCTCTGCAATCAGTGCTGAGTCAGCTTGGGACTCTCCGTGCTCTCCCTCTGCCCCTCCTCCCATCAAATAAAAAAATAAAAATCTAAAAAAAAAATTCTCTCCCTCTGCCCCTCCCCCTCCTCCTCTCTAACAGAAAGGCCCTACATGATTTGGCTCCAATCCACCTCTCCAAATTCATCCCATGCTGCTCCCCTCCCTTTACCATCATCCTACTATGTTGATCTTTCTGTTCCTCAGAATGCTCAAGCCCTTTCTCGTATGCAGGGGCCTTTGTACTTGCTACCTGACTGCCTAGAAAGCTCTTTTCCCAATAGTTTGAAATGATTAGCTCTTATTCATCCTTTAGGCCTCATCTTAAATGTTACTTCCCCACGCAAAAAAGGCCTTCCCAGGCCATTCAATCAAAATTAGCTTCCTCTTGTTTATTTCTTCGATTGTGCTCATCAAACTCTGAAGTTATTTACTTGTTTTTTTTGTTTTGTTTTGTTTTGTTTTGTTTTGTTTTAGCTCTCACCCAGTTCTAAGTTCCAGGTTCCATGTGACTTATTCTGTTTTGTTTACAGCTAAATCCCCAACGCATATAATAGTGGATGACTATTACTAGTGTCCAATGTGAATTTTTGGTTGAATGACTGCATGAATAGAGCAATTATAGTATAATCATAATTAGAACTGGAAGAAATTTAATTCAGAATGTATCTATTTAGGGGTGCCTGGGTGGCTCAGTGGGTTAAAGCCTCTGCCTTCGGCTCAGGTCATGATCCCAGGGTCCTGGGATCGAGCCCCACATCGGGCTCTCTGCTCACCAGAAAGCCTGCTTCCTCCTCTCTCTCTCTGCCTGCCTCTCTGCCTACTTGTGATCTCTGTCTGTCAAATAAATAAATAAAATCCTTTAAAAAAAAAAAAAAGAATGTATCTATTTAAAATAAGAACCAATATATCATACTAAATAATGAAGGTAATGGGACTTTATGGGAGGGTTGGGGGGGAAGCAGGAATCTTATATTGAACAAGATTTAGAGAAGACTTCCACTTTATAAATGTTGGGTTGAATACTTACATTTACCTCCATTCCCTGTTGAAGCTGTCTACATAACAATAAAGGAAATTCTTTTATTTGTTGTTTGTTTCCTTCCTTGTTTTTTTTTTTTTAATTTATTTGACAGACAGAGATCACAAGTAGGCAAAGAGGCAGACAGAGAGAGAGAGGGGGAAGCAGGCTCCCCACTGAGCAGAGAGCCCGATGTGGGGCTCGATCCCAGGACCCTGGGATCATGACCTGAGCCGAAGGCAGAGGCTTTAACCCACTGAGCCACCCAGGTGCCCCTCCTTCCTTGTTTTTAAGGTAAAACAAGATCAGAGAGAATGGGAGAGGAAGCAACAGCAATAAAATTTTAAAAGCTGGAAAAGGGATGGACAAGCAGTAATTGACCTAGCAACTAAGAAAGGAGAGTCCCAATGGGGAAAAAGCCATGATGCAACCAAATTGACAATAGAGAAACCATGAATGTTCAGGAATTGATTGCAGCAGGTACTTCTAGGAATAGAGGATGAAGATAAGGCTGAAAAAGTAGGGTTATGTTGGAAAGTTTTAAGAAGCAGTTAGACTCTCTAAAACTACTCCCCCAAAGCAATAGAAGATTAGAAGTCTATTTTTCCGGAGAGGATAAAACAAAAACTGAGTGAAAGTTGAGAGTAGAAGGATATTGAAAAGAAAGGGATTAAATGATTACATACAAAATCTTGAGACCTTGTGATAGTTGTCTCTCCATATGCATTTTCCTTTTTTTATAGTAGTAACAGAACCCTGATTTTAATTTATGTATTTATTTTATTCTCAGTGCAAGTCTCTGAGAATAAAAACTAAAATCATCACTGTCCCACGGAGGTAGTGTTCACATGATGACATTTTGGTCAATGGAAAGTGAACAGAAAAATGTGTGCAACTTCCAGAGAGACACATTAAAGGGAAGGGGCTTGTCTTTCACAAGACTTGGTGGTGAGCCATCTTGGACCATGTTAATCAGGGCAATGCCCCAGGAATGACAAAGCAGTAATAGAAGACAAACCTAGGTTCCTAGCGTCATGGAGCCACCATACCACCTGAGTTGCTTATTCTTTTTTTTTTTTTAAGATTTTATTTATTTATTTGATAGACAGAGATCACAAGTAGGCAGAGAGGCAGGCAGAGAGAGAGAGGAGGAAGCAGGCTCCCCACTGAGCAGAGAGCCCGACACAGGACTCGATCCCAGGACCCTGGGATCATGACCTGAGCCGAAGGCAGAGGCTTCAACCCACTGAGCCACCCAGGCGCCTCCTGAGTTGCTTATTCTTAAAATGTTATATAAGACAGAAATAAACTTCTTAGGTATATTATCGCATATCAAGCAACAACTGCTAGAATTGCAAAATAAATAGAGATAAATCAATAATTATAGTTGAGAGGCACCTGAGTGGCTCAGCTGGTTAAGCATCTGCCTTCTGCTCAATTCATGATCTCAGGGTCCTGGGACCAAGCCCCAAGTCAGGCTTCCTGCTCAGCCAGGAGTCTGCTTCTCCCTCTCCCTATGCCCCTCCCCACTCTTCCCCTGCTCATGCTCTCTCTTTCCCTCTCTCTTTCTCTCTCAAATAAATAAATTAAATCTTTGAAAAAATAAATAGAAAATTGTATTCAAATGTCACTCAGAAATCATAACAAGCACACAAAAAAGTCAAAATGTTGAAAATATGACTAATATTATTAATACACTCAGGTGACTAAATATATATAGAAATCTATACTAAAAAAAATCTATTCTCGGGGTGCCCAGGTGGCTCCATAGGTTAAGCATCTTCCTTTGGCTCCGGTCATGATCCCAGGTCCTGGGATCAAGCCCTTCATCCAGCTCCTTGCTCAATGGGGAGCCTGCTTCTCCTTCTCCCTCTGCCTGCTTCTCCCCCTACTTGTGCTTGCTCTCTCTCTTTCTCTCTCTGTCAAATAAATAAATAAAATCTTTAAAAAAAATTCTATACTCAAAACAGCAAATACACATTATATTCAAACATTATAGATCATTTACAAAAATGGTCCATATTTTAGGCCATGAAGAAAGTCTCAATAAATTCTAAAGAATTATAATTATTATTATTATTATTTTACAGACTATCTTCTCCAACCACTAAGCTTTATTGCATTGTAAAGTGACATTTATACAATTGACTCTTGAACAAAAACATGGGCTTGAATTGCGTGGGTCTACTTATACATGGATTTTTTACAGTGTAGCACTGTAAATGTATTTTCTCTTCCTTAAGGTTTTCTTTTATCTTTTTTAAAGATTTTATTTATTTATTTATTTATTTATTTATTTATTTATTTGACAGAGAGAGACAGCAAAAGAGGGAATACAAGCAGGGGGAATGGGAGAAGCCCGCTTCCTGCCAAGCAGGTATGAGGTGGGACTCAATCCCACAACCACAGCCAAAGGCAGGTGCTTAACAACTGAGCCACCCAGCATCCTTCCCTATGGTTTTCTTTTCTTTTTTTTTTTTTTTAAGTTTTTTTTAAAGATTTTATTTATTTATTTGAGAGAATGAGGGAGAGCATGAAAGGGGAGGAGGTCAGAGGGAGAAGCAGACTCCCCGCAGAGCTGGGAGCCTGATGCAGGACTCTATCAACGGTGGCCAGGATCATGCCCTGAGCTAAAGGGGGTAGCTTAACCAACTGAGCCACCCAGGCACCCCTTTTATAAAGATTTTATTTATTTATTTGACAGAGAGAGATCACAAGTAGACATAGAGGGAGGGGGAAGCAGGCTCCCCGCCGAGCAGAGAGAGCCCAATGTGGGGCTCGACCCCAAAACCCTGAGATCAGGACCGCAGCTAAAGGCAGAGGCTTTAACCCACTGAGCCAACCAGGTGCCCCTTTCCTCATGGTTTTCTTTTCTTTTCTTTTTTCTTTTTTAGGATTTTATTTATTTGACACAGAGAGAGAGAGATCACAAGTAGGCAGAGAGGCAGGCAGAGAGAGAGAGGAAGGGAAGCAGGCTCCCCGTCGAGCAGAGAGCCCGAGGCGGGGCTCGATCCCAGGACCCCGAGATCACGACGTGAGCCAAAGGCAGAGGCCTTAACCCACTGAGCCACCCAGGCGCCCCTCCTTATGGTTTTCTTAATAACATTTTCTTCTCTCTAGTTTACTCTATTGTAAGAATACAGCATGTAATGCGTATAACATAAAAAATACAGGTTAATTAACTTGTTATCGATAAGATTTCTAGTTCACAGTAGGCTATTTAGTTTTGGTGTAGTCAATAAGCTCGGGGCGCCTGGGTGGCTCAGTGGGTTAAAGCCTCTGCCTTCAGCTCAGGTCATGATCCCAGGGTCCTGGGATCGAGCCCCGCATCTGGGGCTCTCTGCTCAGCGGGGAGCCTGCTTCCTCCTCTCTCTCTCTGCCTACTTGTGATCTCTGTCAAATAAATAAAATCCTAAAAAAAAATAAGCTATTATGTGGGGTTTTGTGGAGGGGGTAGGGAGGGAAGAGGGATCAGTGTCCCTAACTTATACATTATTCAAGGGTCAACTGTATATGGTATAAATAACAGTGCCGGGGCGCCTGGGTGGGTCAGTGGGTTGAGCCTTCCGCTGAAGTCATGATCTCAGGGTCCTGGAATCCAGCCCGCGAGCAGGGAGCTTGCGTCCCCCTCTTTCTCTGCCTGCCTCTCTGCCTACCTGTGATCTCCGCCTGTCAAATAAATAAATAAAATCTTAAAAAAAAAACAAAAAAAAAAAACAGTGCAAATATCCATCCCTTGGGTTAAAAAAAATCATGAAGCAGGGGCCCCTGGGTGGCTCAGTGGGTTAAAGCCTTTGCCTTCAGCTCAGGTCATGATCTCAGGGTCCTGGGATGGAGCCCTGCATCAGGCTCTCTGCTCAGCAGGGAGACTGCTTCCCTCTTTCTCTCTCTGCCTGCCTCTCTACCTACTTGTGATCTCTCTCTCCCTGTCAAAAAAAAAAAAAAAATCATGAAGCAAATTAAATACTTAGAATTGAGTGATAATGAATGTGCTATATGTCAAAGTTCATGGGATATAAAGCTGCATTTATATGAATTTTAGCTTTTAAAAAATTTTATCAGGAAACAAAAATAATGACCTATTGATTCAATTTATGAAGTTAGAAAAAAAGCAATAGATAAATCTCAGGAGGGAAAGACATAAGGACGATAGGGCAGAAATCAAGAGAGAAACAGAAGAATAATAAAACTAAGGACTGATTCTTTGAAAAAAAATTAAAGTATGTACAAAAAAGTACATTGAGGGGTCCCTGGCCTGGCTCACTCGATAAGCATGAGATTCTTGATCTTGTGATTGTGAGTTCAAGCCCCACATTGGGTGTAGAGATTACTTAAAAATAAATAAATAAACTACATAGTTTTTAAAGTATATAGATAGAAATGCAAAAAGGGAAAATGCAGAAGAAATAACTGTGAAAACTACAGAATCAATTTAAAAATAAGTGTATTAAGCATAATTATATGTTAACAAATATTTTTTTAAGATTTTTTCTTTTTCTTTTTCTTTTTTTTTTTTGACAGAGATCGCAAGTAGGCAGAGAGGCAGGCAGAGAGAGAGGAAGGGAAGCAGGCTCCCCGCCGAGCAGAGAGCCTGATGCGGGCCTCGATCCCAGGACCCCCCGGATCATGACCCAAGCCGAAGGCAGAGGCCTTAACCCACTGAGCCACCCAGGCGCCCTATGTTAACAAATTTAAAAACATAATGGAGTGGTCCTAGAAAAACATAAAGTGCCAAAATTGGCACAAAAAGAAAGAGATCTTAAATAGACCAAGAAATAATAGAAAACTGAAAATGGTAGTCACAAGAACCTCCCACCATTCCCCCCAAATGCCCAGATGGTTTTATAGGTGGGATGAACACATTTTCTTTTTTCTTTTTTTTTTTTTAAAGATTTTTTATTTATTTATTTGACGAGATCACAAGTAGGCAGAGAGGCAGGCAGAGAGAGGAGGAAGCAGTCTCCCTGCTGAGCGGAGAGCCCGATGCAGGGCTCAATCCAGAACCTGGGATTCATGACCTGAGCTGAAGGCAGAGGCTTTAACCCACGAGCCACCCAGGCGCCCCGGGATGAACACATTTTCAAGAAATATTTCCAGATATAATAAAAACCAAAAACTTTTCTTATTTTTCTTTTTCTTTAAGATTTTATTTATTTGACAGACCGAGATCACAAGCAGGCAGAGAGGCAGGCAGAGAGAGAAAGGGGGAAGCAGTCTCTCTGCTGAGCAGAGAGCCCGATGCAGGGCTTGATCCCAGGACCCTGGGATCATGACCTGAGCCGAAGGCAGAGGCTTTAACCCACTGAGCCACCCAGGCACCCCCAAAAACTTTTTTTTTTTAAGATTTTATTTATTAATTTGACAGAGATCACAAGAAGGCAGAGAGGCAGGCAGAGAGAGAGGGCGAAGCCGGCTCCCTGCCGAGCAGAGAGCCCAATGCGGGGCTCGATCCCAGAACCCTGAGATCATGACCTGAGCTAAAGATAGAAGCTTTAACCCACTGAGCCACCCAGGCGCCCCCCCCCAAAAAACTTTTCTATACTAGTAATAGAGTCTTGATTTTTATTAACAAGATTTAAGAAAGACCTCCAGTTAAAGATGATGGGTCAAACACATACATTTGTATATAGGGGGAAGAAAACAAACAAAAAAAGGCTAACGTAATCTGATTCCCAAAATAAGAAAATATGAAGAATGAAATCACAAGCCCCTTTCACTTATGAATGTTATTGTATAGATCCTAAATAAAATTGTGCTAATTATGATGGGGTAAGTTTTACTGCAATTACAAGTAACTCTAAAATTTAAATGGCTTCATACAATAAGATTGTTTCCACTCATCATCTATTTCAGGTCAGCTGGAGGCTCTGCTCTGTGTCATCCTTACTTGACCTCAAATTGATGGAACAGTGCCCATTGCTTGTCACTGTTTCAGAAGGAAAGAGAGAATGTGTTGGAACTCACACCTGCTCTTTTTTATTTTATTTTATTTATCTATTTACTTATTTGAGAGAGAGTAAAAGTAGGGGAAGAGAGAAGGACAAGCAGACTCCGTGCTCAGCATGGAGCCCGATAAAGGAGCTCCATCCCACCACCCTGAGATTATGACCTAAGTCAAAATCGAGTCGGATGTTTAACCAACTAAGGCACCCAGGTGCCCCAAAACTCATACTTGTTCTAAAAGCTTTCACCTAGAACCAACACATACCACTTTTCTCCCTTTTCTTTTTTCCCCCAGTAAGCTCTATACCCCACATGGGCTTGAACTCATGAGCCTGAGATCAAGAGTCGCATGCTCTACCTACTGAGCCAAACAGGCACCCCACTTTTGCCTCCTTTTCAATGGCCAGAACAAGTCATGTTATTGTCTCTGGAGTACTAAAGTTTCGATGCAAAAAGAGAAACCCTGGATCTTCACAAATGGTATCAACTCATTTTTGCTCTGACATAATCAAGTGGCTCTTGACCTCATCATGATAATAGCTCAAAGTGTTGTTTGCATTCTTGTCAACTCAAACTATTTAACTGTAAAGTCAGTTAAAAAGGGATATCCCTGGGGTGCCTGGGTGGCTCAGTGGGTTAAAGCCTCTGCCTTCAGCTCAGGTTGTGATCCCAGGGTCCTGGGATTGAGTCCCGCATCAGGCTCTCTGCTCAGCAGGGAGCCTGCTTCCTTCCTCTCTCTCTGCCTGCCTCTCTGCCTACCTGTGATCCCTGTCAAATAAATAAACAAAAGCTTAAAAAAAGTGGGGGGGGATATCCCTGAGACACATGGGTAGCACAGCCAGTTAAGCAACTCACCCTTGGTTTTGGCCCAGGTAGTGATCTAAGGGTCATGAGTTCAAGCCCTGCACTGGGCTCCATGCTGAACATGGAATCTGCCTGAACTCTCTCCCTCTCCCTCTGCAGTCCCCCAACCCCCCACCATGCTCGCTATCTCTCAAATAAATTTATACATTTCCCTAAAATTAAAGAAGCAGTCTTCATTCTCCACTCCATTGAAAGAAAACAACCCTCTGAATTGGATAATCCTGGATGCAGAAAAATGAAATGTAATGCAATTTAAAGGTAATTAAATATGGATTAATTATCCTGTGGAAAATATGTTGTTCATATATTAATAAATAAATGAATATTTATATGAATATATGATAAATATATGAATTCATATTCATTTATGAACAAATTCATTTTCATATATGAATATGAATAATAAATATATGTATAAATACGCTAGCTCAGGCTTGGTTGCCATGTTGTATAAAACAACCTATTAAAACCTTGAGAGGCCGGGGCACCTGGGTGGCTCAGTGGGTTAAGCCTCTGCCTTCAGCTCAGGTCATGATCTCAGGGTCTGGGATCGAGCCCCGAATCAGGTCGCTCTGCTCAGCAGGGAGCCTGCTTTCCTCTCTCTCTCTCTCTCTGCCTGCCCCTCTGCCTACTTGTGATCTCTGTCTGTCAAATGAATAAATAAAATCTTTAAAAAAAAAAAAAAAAAAAAAACCTTGAGGCCAAAGGCCCAAGTTAGAGAAATAAATCAAAGATTTATATCTGGATAAGCATATTTCTAGTTTGATGAATATACAGGCATCAAAGTCAAAGTGGGGATAATCCACTGAAAGAATATAAAGAGGAAAATCAGGGGCACCTGGGTGGCTCAGTCGGTTAAGCATCTGTGCATCTGCCTTCAGCTCAGGTCATGATTCTAGGGTCCTGGGATGGAGCTCTGCATTAGGCTCCCTGCTCAGTGGGAGTCTGCTTCTCCTTCTGCCTCCCCACCACCACTTGTGGTCTCTTTCTAATGAATAAATAAAATCTTTTTTAAAAATGGAAAAATAAAATCTTAAAAAAATAAAAATAAAAAATAAAAAAAATAGGAAAATCAACAAACTTGTCATGAACATTCTAGAATTTAACATCTCAACCAATAAAGAGATTTTCAGTGTTTTAATGCTTTGGACAATTATCAGGGCTCCTTCACGGATATTTTCCTAAACAAATACTGTGACCTCTTTTTTTTTTTTAAAGATTTTATTTATTTATTTGACAGACAGAGATCACAAGTAGGCAGAAAGGCAGGCAGAGAGAGAGGGGAAGCAGGCTCCCTGCTGAGCAAGAGAGCCGATGTGGGGCTCGATCCCAGGACTCTGGGATCATGACCCGAGCTGAAGGCAGAGGCTTTAACCTGCTGAGCCACCCAGGTGCCCCCAAAAAAATTTTGATATAAGAAACCGGAATGTGGGGCACCTGGGTGGCTCAGTGGGTTAAGCCGCTGCCTTCGGCTCAGGTCATGATCTCAGGGTCCTGGGATCGAGTCCCACATCGGGCTCTCTGCTCGGCAAGAAGCCTGCTTCCCTCTCTCTCTCTCTCTCTGCCTGCCTCTCCATCTACTTGTGATCTCTCTGTGTCAAATAAATAAATAAAATCTTTAAAAAAAAAAAAAAAGAAACCGGAATGTGGTAGTGCTAGCCATTGACCAGCAAGCACTCTTTTCTTTTAGAATGTCATCTTAAAAAGTAAGTCTCATTTTTAAATTCTACATCTGTGGCCGTTTATCCAAAACAAAAATCAAATGAAGAATCCTTTTTGCAGGGCGCCTGGGTGGCTCAGTGGGTTAAAGCCTCTGCCTTCGGCTCGGGTCATGATCCCAGGGTCCTGGAATCGAGCCCCACATCGGGCTCTCTGCTCAGTGGGGAGCCTGCTTCGCCCTCTCTCTCTCTCTGCCTGCCACTCTGCCTGCTTGTGATCTCTGTCAAGTGAATAAATAAAATCTTTAAAAAAAAAAAAAGAATCCTTTTTGCAAAAATACTTGAGGAATTCAGATTTCCGAAGAGCTTTCCTTAATACTTTGATATTCCAAACATCCTCTTGAAGGCTAGTGTCCTTATCTTTTTTTTTTGGTTAACTATCAGATCTCATTTTTCTTTTTTTAATTAACATATATTATTAGCCCCAGGGGTACAGTTCTGTGAATCACCAGGTTTACACACTTCACAGCACTCACCATAGCACATACCCTCCCCAACGTCCATAACCCCACCCCCTCTCCCCACCCCGCCTCCCTGCCCCCCAACCCTCAGTTTGTTTTGTGAGATTAAGAGTCTCTTATGGTTTGTCTCCCTCTTGATCCCATCTTGTTTCATTTATTCTTTTCCTACCCGCCAAATCCCCCACATTGCATCTCCACTTCCTCATATCAGGGAGCAGATCTCATTTTTCAATGGCTTCAGTTATGTTGTATGAAGTTACCCAACATCAGTTTCAAGTAATACATCCCCTACAAGACTTGCAACTTCACTTTGCCATGGATGTGTGCTGTGTTATCCAGTGATTAGACAAAGATGTCAACAGAGCAGTGCTAAAGTTAAGCCATGTGAAATGTGTGTCAAGAATAATTTTTGGGGCGCCTGGGTGGCTCAGTGGGTTAAAGCCTCTGCCTTCGGCTCGGGTCCTGATCTCAGAGTCCTGGGATCGAGCCCCATGTCGGGCTCTCTGTTCAGCGGGGAGCCTGCTTCCCTCTCTCTCTCTGCCTGCCTCTCTGCCTACTTATGATCTGTCTGTCAAATGAATAAAATCTTAAAAAAAAAAAAAAGAATAATTTTTAAGCAGTTTATTAGTGAATAATTTTATGTTATGATACCTTCTGCTCCCTGATATGGGCTGAATCGTGTCCTCTCCAAATTTATATACTTAAGTCCTAACTCCCAGTACCTTAGAACGTGGCTATTGGGAGACCGATACTGTAAGCTGGTGCTGCAGAATGTGAAAGAAATGAGACTGAGATCTCGAAAAGTGGCAAGGGCAAAAATTCCAAGCTGGTCAACAAGGACTGCTACATCTCCAAGATGTTCCTGTATGGGGACTTGGCCATCACGGTCCTATAGAACCTGCTCATCACCAGCAAGTAAGTAGGGGCCTCTTCTCCCAACAGAATTCCCTCCCTCATCCTACAAGGACCCAGCCTTTATAATAGGAATAGTAAAGTTATTTTTTCTAGTGCCCCCCCCAAAAGAAGAAGAAATTTGGACATACATAGAGAAGAGAATATAAAGGCACAGAAGATAGCCACCTATAAGCCAAGGAGAAAGGCCTAGAACAAATCCCTCCCTCATGACCTTCAGAAGAAAGCAATCACTGCTGATACCTTGACCTTAGACTTGTAGCTTCTGTAAGTGTGAGAAACAAGTTTCTGTTGTTTAAGTCACCCATTCTGTGGTACTGTTACAGCAGGCCTAGCAAAGTAATACCTATTTAAATTACCTCATAACTGTAGAAACTTAGATCAAGTATGTCAAGAAACTATGGAATTGTATAGCAAGCCACAAGGTCAAGAAAGATGTCAAAAACAAGTGACAGCTAAACTCCATTTAAGTAATTGGTGTTAACCACACAATGGGCTAAGTGGTGGGCTGTTCCAGATAGAAAGGACCAGAGAAAAAGACTAACTTCCAGCATGCTTCCCTCCATCTACTTTTTTTTTAAAGATTTTATTTATTTGACAGACAGAAATCACAAGCAGGCAGAGAGGCAGGCAGAGAGAGGAGGAAGCAGGCTCCCTGCCGAGCAGAGAGCCCTATGTGGGACTCGATCCCAGGACCCCAAGATCATGACCTGAGCCAAAGGCAGAGGCTTAACCCACTGAGCCACGCAGGCGCCCCCTCCGTCTACTTTTTTTTTTTCTCTACTTTTTAATCCACGTGATCCATCCTCTCGACAGTGCCAGTGCTGTGTTGCTGAGACACTAATCAAACCAAGTTAGTCTTGCTCCAAACTCTTCCTTGACTTCCTGCTATATTCAGAATAAAAGCAAAATCTTAACTGTTTCCTGTTCTCTCCATCACCAGGCCCTACCTAATTTCAGCATTATTTCATGCCATTCTACCCCCACTCACTTTTAGTTTCTATCACAGAGAACTTTTTTAGGTTTTTCCAACACCTTCTTCCAGTTTCAAGGCTTTCCCCATAACCTATCCAATTTGCATACTCCCACTCACCTCTTTTAACTAATTAATCCCTATTCATCCTTCATATCTCAGCTGATTAAATCAGTACACTCCTCACTCTGAGCTTTCATAGCACTTCTTCCAAGTGTAATTAAACGAATTATGCAATTAAAGTCTGCTCCGTTAAACTGCAGGGACCTGTGTGTCTTGGTCTCCTGGGTGCAGCATCGTGTCTAACTCACAAGTAAGTACCCAATAAACACTTGAATGAAGAGCAATGGTTCCACTGGAAATCTAAAATTAGTTTTGTGTGACTTAGGTTCAGAAGAATTTTTCAAAAACCCTCCTAAAACCTCAGTGGCCTTTGGCGGGACTAGAAAATACCTAAGATAAGGACCTTAAGATAGGTGCAGAGTGACAAGTTTTCAGACTCACTCTACCTCCTTCAGATAGCCTACGCACACTGACTTAAGTGTCTGAGAGAAAGCTTCTATCCACAGCCACCTTCCCTGATTTTGCAACCTGGGACTCCTGAACTTCTGAATAGCTCAGAAGTTTTGGCTTTTGGCTCTTCCTAGTCCTAAAAGTAGGCGCTGAACAAGGAGGTGAGGTGGGGTGGGAACTGAAGACCCAGCCCCAGAAATGCCAGGAAACCACAGGACTCTTACTACCTTGATCTCTCACCCTGAGACACCTGGGACAGCACGTAGCACTGAGAGCTGCCACCAGAAGGCGCTACTCCCTCAAGGTACCTAATTCAAGAAACTAGAAATGGGCATTCAGCCACACATCCGTTTCTCCAGAAACAAAAGAGGAAGGAAGTCTGGGCTTGGGGCAGGTGGCATCCAGCATCCCTCAGTCCAGCATTCCTAAAGGAAATAATTTCCATCTCAGGTCTGGCCAGACAAGTAAGACAAGCAAGTAGTGTGGATGCTCCAATAACTTTATTAATTCCTTTCTGCACGTGGGAGGACCTTGTAGCTGGAGAGCTGGAAGGAAACCAGGAAGTGGGGGTCCTCAGTACGGATCATTAAAGGGGTACAGAGGGTGCCCTGCATCTCTCGGGACCTTCTTCCCATCCACCTGGAAAGAGAGACGGGTGGCTCTATTAGTAGGAGCTCACATTCCAAAGACACAGCATCTTTCCCTGAATCTTTCTGATCACCACCTGTATAGAGCACTATGCCAGATAGTAGTACAGGACCCGGGCCTCAGAGAATGCCAATGTCGACACCACTCCAGCAAACCACAGCCTCGTATATACCTGCCCCTGAGCCTAAGAGCTTAAGGTCTCAGCTGAAATAAGGAATATTTATTTTCTTATCTGTAACAGGCTTCAAGCCAACCTCAATCCCTCTACCAAGGTTAAGAAGGCCTTCTAGGTTCCTCTCATTTATACCATTTACTGAGAACTTGCTATGGTGCCAGGAACTGGGATCATTTTATAGACAAAAAACTGAGGCTTGTAAAAGTGAAATAACTTGTTCTAAGTCACAAGATATCGAGGCAGGATCGGGACTCACAGGCTATAATGCTTTACCCCGAACCATACTACTTCCCCAAGCTTAATAAAAAGGAGCCCGCTGTGTCCAGGACAGCAATCCTACC
The DNA here is from genome assembly GCF_902655055.1 of Lutra lutra. Classification (NCBI taxonomy): domain Eukaryota; kingdom Metazoa; phylum Chordata; class Mammalia; order Carnivora; family Mustelidae; genus Lutra; species Lutra lutra. Next base: position 161,875,445 of record NC_062281.1, read on the forward strand.
AACAACATCCCGCCTCTCCTCTGACCACCAAGGTTGAGGCCAGACTGGGGCCAGAATTCCTCCCCAAATCTTACATTCCCTAACTCTGGCAGCTGATATATACTCACTGTAAGCATGGGCACAATGTATCGCCAATTTTTATTCAGGGCATCCAGCTGCTTCATCTCCTCTAGGCTAAACGTAAAGTCAAACACCTGGGGATGGGAAGTGGGGGTCAAAAAGCCAGTTTCGCATGCAGAAGTTGAGATTCCAGAACACTGCCTTCTTGCCAGGCAGAATCAGAGCCAGACTGTGCACCATGGGTTAAAGACGACACAATTCACCACCAAGTACCTGAATGTTCTGGAGGATATGTGAAGGGGTGATGCTCTTGGGAATGCAGATCACTTTCCGCTGCACCTGCCACCTAAGGTGGGGATTGAAGCGCATGAGGAAGAGGAGTCAGTCCTCACAAGCACTGTCTCCTCACCACACAGCCTTCTCAAAAATCCTGGAGTCCCTGAGCCGCAGGGGAATAGGGGACATGCCTCAGGTTAGCTTCCCCCCAATTACATGGCAGGATTAGCAGCTTCATTCAGGACAAGGCCTCAACCCTGGCCTCCCAACCCAGGGGCCCTCACCCACCTCCTTTCCCCAACACTGCCCGCACCTGAGCAGGATCTGAGCTGGAGACCGGCCATACTTTTTAGCCAGGGCCAGGACGACTGGCTCCTCAAGTAGGACCGGTTCATCAGGATCACGCCAAGCTCGATCAGAGGAGCCCAGAGGGCTATAAGCAGTCACCTCCAGGCCGCGTGCTTGGCAGTGGGCAATCAGCTCCTTCTGAGCCAAGTACGGGTGACATTCCACCTAAAACAAGGAAAAATCCACCACTACAGGCTGGCCCCGCCCAGCTTGCAAGGTCCTACCCAGTCGTGCACCATCTCTGCCCATCTTGCACTGCTGACTGCCCCACTTTTGCTTGGCCCACTTTTCCCATTCAGCTTTCTAATATTCTTGTATTTGATATAAACCAATACATACTACTTGTTCTCCCTGACATAACCTTACCCTTTATATGTATATTATTCACATTTATTTCCATTGTGCTTGAATCAAAAAGACTTTTTTTTTGAAAGATTTTATTTATTTATTTGATAGAGAGAGAGAGAGCACAAGTAGGCAGAGAGGCAGGCGGGGGGGCCGGTAGCACTCTCCCAGAACCCTGAGATCACGACCTGACCCGAAGGCAGAGGCTTTACCCACTGAGCCACCCAGGCGCCCCGAATCAAAAAGACTTCTTAGCCCCCCCCCTTTTCTTTAAGATTTTATTTATTAGAGAGACAGAGAGAGAGCACAAGTAGGCAGAGCAGCAGGCAGAAGGAGAGGTGGAAGCAGACTCCCTGCTGAGCAAGGAGCCTAATGAAGGACTTGATGCCAGGACCCTGAGATCATGACCTGAGCTAAAGGCAGCCGCTTAACTGACTGAGCCACACAGGCGCCCCTAGCCCTTTTCTAATTCCAGTGTAGTTAACTCAGTATCTATCTATCTATCTACTTATCTACCTACCCCCCTTCCTTCCTTTTCAAGATTTTATTTATTTGAGAGAGAGAGAAGCAGACTCCCTGCTCGAAAGGAACCCGATGCAGGGCTTGATCCCAGGACTTTGGGATCATGACCTGAGCTGAAGGCAGACGCTTAATGGACTGAGCCACCCAGGTGCCCCAATGCCCTACTTTATGTAGAGAATTTCTACAGCAACACTTCTGAAAACATGTTAGCCATCTCCATGAGGAGACCCATCATCTGCTCACTCATGTTTTTGTTCACACACACCCCCCCCAAAACCAACAGATCTGCTCTGCTATGCTCACCTGCAGGACAGCTGGGCGCACAGAGGCCACACTGAGCACATCATCAATCTGTCGACTGCTGAAGTTGGATAGGCCCAGTGCCCGTACCAGCCCCTTAGCCACCAGTGCCTCCAGAGCCTTCCAGGTCTCCTTGTAGTGGGTAGAATCATAGCGGATAGTCCCATCGGCATTCTTAGGGAAAGGGTTGTCTCCCCGCCTAGGTGAAAGACAGCCCCCCAACGAGTGGGCACAAATGCAAGGCTTCTGCCTTACCTGACCATCCAGTCGCTCTGTGTCCTCATACTAAGCCCAGAAAGGGCCAAACACCAAGAATAAGAAACAAGCGTGGTTTTTCGTCCTTTCAGGTCATGACCCAGGCATTTACTCTCTATAGAATGCCCATTCCCTCTCCTCTTTTTTCTAGACCCAGACTGTATCTCCTCTTCTCTCCTCTGAGAAGTCTTTCTGAATTTCTTCTTCCTCTTCCTCCTTGCAGGCTCTGGCAACCGTCTTCTAGGACAGCACAGAGCTGACAGTGAGGCTTTCACAGCCTCTGCTGGAGCTGATTCTCCACTGCAACCCCAGGCTTAGCTCAGCAGAAGCTAGCAGTTTCTGGAATGAACAAAGGGAGCAGCAGGGACCACTCACATGCCCCTGAGATACCCACTGTGGGAGGTTACGCTCCTTTTCTGTAGCTAAACTCCCAACACAATAACACAGAAGGCTGGGTTCCCGTGGAGAGCTGAGGCATGATCCCCTCCTGCTCTGCTACTGTGCCTTACAGGTCACTAACACAACTCCCCCAACACCCGACTGCCCGGATGAAGACCCTGGCAAGGCTCACTCAAATGCGTAAGGCCAGTGCATCAGGTACAGGTCCAAATACTCCAGCTGGAGGTCAGCCAGCGTCTTCCGGAGGGCAGGCTCCACATCCTCAGGGTGGTGTTTAGTGTTCCACAGCTTCGAAGTCACAAACAGCTCCTCTCTCGGCACCGCCTGGTCCATGGGGCAGGGCCCACAGTGAGAGGAGCCGTGGGCACCCAGTCTCACCCACCCTCACCTCTGTGAGAGAGGACTTAGAAGGAAGATGCTGCCAGATCCCTCCAGCCAGGTGTCCAGCCTTCTCACCCCAGCCCTCTGTAGCCCCTATCCTCACCTTGCCAGGTCCCACATTCTCCTTCAGGGCCTCCCCGATCTCGGTCTCATTGCCGTAGATAGCAGCACAGTCAATGTGGCGGTAGCCTACACTCAGGGCGTACTTAACAGCTGCTTTCACCTGCCAGATGAGAGAAGCAGAGATTTCAGCTGTTGGCCTAGGCCAAAAACTGCCCTCCTGAGGGACACTGCTGGGGGAGGGGCAGGAATATACCACTGCAGTCATCAGAAAGTAGGAGCAAGAAGATGAAAGATGGCTCTAGTCTAGGGGACCAGAAGCCTCTTCAGAGACTCTAAACCTTTTGTGCCAACCCAATAACCCCCAAGATTTCCTCCTACCCAAGCAATCTCAGTGCAGCCCAGGAAAAATTAACATTGTATTCCCAGTTAGATGCTCAGAAGATGGACAGATACATTGACAGGGAACAGAAGTATAAGTCATAGAGACTGGTTCTCTAGACCTGAGGAGCTGGTTAGAGAAACATGATACATAGGTAAATAATTTGTAGGCTAAGGACACACGGTGAGACCCTTATGGAGCCCTGTAGACCAACTGAGCTCTGGGAATTCAGTGAAGCAGAAGAGCTCTGAGAGAGGGAAAAATTTAAGGAAGGCAGAAAAGTGAGATGGAAGCTAGGCCCAGAGCCCTCTGTCAGGAGAAAAGAAAGCAGACAGAAGTCGGAGGACAGGTCAGTCAATCTGCTAGAAAACAGACTAGAAACCTGGCATCAGAAGCAGAACCAAGGGTGCCACGGCCTTGCCATTTATGATCCCCATCTAGGTACAGCTCTTACTATCCAGATGTACTCTCCTCAGCTCTCCCTTCATCCCCTCATGTACTCCCCTTATCCCATACCCCGCACCCACCCCCGTCTTGGCTGCCCAGTTCTGATCGCCACCCTCTGTCCTTTCCTAGATCCTAGACTTGCCCTGGGCCATGTCAGTGCCTGCCTAGGGCATAAAGACCCTGACTCCAGGGTTCTAGGCTGCAGGAGGAAGGAAAGCAAAGGGAAAAGAGGCAGAGCACACCACAAATACCAGCACACCACAAATACCACCCAGAGAGAAGAGGTTATATTCTCCCTGCCAGACTCCCTCTCAAACTTAATCCCTAAACTTCTCTAAACTCTGACTCAAATTTCCAAAGAACAAGGAAGCAGCCCTGGGAAGATGCCCCACCCCAGGAGGGAGCTGCATCTCTAGTTATGACAACCCTAGGAAAGCAGGTCTCTATTCCCACACTCCCTAAGCTGGAAGAGTCTGTATCAGGGTTTATTAAATTTCAGCTAGCAGCTGCCCTTTTTTTTTTTTTCCACCTACGAATGATTTTTACATCTTTAAATGGTTACATAAATACATAATCACTCCCATTTTTTTTAATTAATTTATTTGACAGTCAGAGATCACAAGCAGGCAGAGAGGCAGGCAGAGAGGAGGAAGCAGGCCCCCTACAGAGCAGAAAGCCCGACATGGGGCTCGATTCCAGGACCCTGGGATCATGACCTGAAGCTGAAGGCAGAGGCTTTAACCCACTGAGCCACCCAGGCGCCCCTAATCGCTCCCATATTGCCACCTGTCCAGCAAAATCTAAATTATTAAGCATCTGGTTCTTTAAGAAAAAGTTTGCTAACCCTTGGTCTGAGCAGCTGACATAGCTATTCTTCAAACCCCGACACCTGCCATGTGCCTACCTTTGGACTGAGCACTGGGGAGTAGCCCGGCCCTTAAGGAGCCCCGTGTGAGAGAGGGAGAAGGATCACAGCACAGAGTGTTAAGTGCCGTATTAGGGGGCAGCACAGGGCCAGGCACAGGGAGGTCCCATGTCTGCCACAGCACTCAGTGCAGATCCAATTAGGGAAAGGGTTCCTCCCTATTCCCTTGGCCCTTCTGGGCCCCTCAGCCCTTCCTCTGAATCACCTCAGGAAGCCAAGGGCTCACTGCTTGTCTCTTCTTCCCTTGTCTCTTCCCACTGCCCTGCAGGCTTATCTGATACTATATGAAATGGAGTATAGCAATGGGGCAGCTATAGAAAATTCAGGGACCCTCTCCCAAATTCTGCCTTTTCCCTAGCAGAGATATAAGAAGCCCTCCTCTCCTTCCTCCATCTCTCACCTGGCCAGGATCGCTCTTCCAGGTGCCCAGCCCAATCAGGGGCATCTTCTGCCCAGTATGCAGGAGGACACACGAAGTCGCCATTGCCCCCTGAAACACAGATGGGAAGAGAATGGAGTGGGGTCAGTGTTGCTGCTTGATCCTCACTGGTCAAGACTCCTATAAAACATGGGTGGTAACGGGAGCAAGAGGTGACAGAACAAACAACACAGTTGTACACACGTGCCTGTGAGCAGAGGGCAGCTAAGACAGGGTAGCCCGAACCAACTAAGGCCAGGAGCTCCTGGACAAACATTAACCGGACCACCGGCCTGGGTGCCCTTCCTTCTGCCAGGCTAAAGGCCTGTGTTAGAGACTTCCGATACCAAGAGACCAAGGTGAGTGACTCCCTGAAGTACCCAGCCTTGACTATGTAACGTCTCAGGCCGGGGCAAGACTGGCTAAAGCCATTATGAGTCTGAGTGAGACCAGGTGACAGACTGGATTCAGGACAGGTCCCTTATCCGAGGATGAAATGAACAGTCCCAGGAGGCTATCAGAAACTACAGATGCTCCTAGTCCCTGACAGAGAGGTCTGATTGCCATGCAGCTAGGCCTGAGTGGGCTCTTTAACAGTAAGCAGACCATTTTTTATTTATTTTTTTTTAAAGATTTTATTTATTTATTTGACAGAGAGAAATCACAAGTAAGCAGAGAGGCAGGCAGAGAGAGAGGAGGAAGCAGGCTCCCTGCAGAGCAGAGAGCCCGATGTGGGGCTCGAACCCAGGACCTGGGATCATGACCTGAGCCGAAGGCAGCGGCTTAACCCACTGAGCCACCCAGGCGCCCCAGCAGACCATTTTTTAGATGAAAAACAAACAAAACAAAAAACTCAAGAGAGGTGAAGTTAAATTAAAAGAGAGAGAGAGAAAGATGAAGTTATTTGCCCCCAAATCAATAGCTGAGAAGTGGCAGAGCGAAGGATCCAAGAAGGAACCAATGGATAAAGGCAAGAAAAGGGCAGGTCAACACAGTCATAATATTTATGTCCAGCACATATCACAGCATGCTACAGAAAAGCAAATGACTTCTGTTAGGGCAAGGACCAGGAAATATTGACATTGGCTTTTAAGAGTAAGTTGGGCTTTCCCAAGAGTCAAGGGGAGAAGGCTTTCCAGGAAGGGGAATTAGACACAGCAGAAAGCAGTAAGTTACAAACACAAGAAAATTTCCAACTGAACAAAACAGGTGGATGACTGGAGCAACCCTCTTTGGAGAGCTCTGAAAATCAGAAGTCTCCAAACGGCCCAAGAATACTCATTCAGTCAGCAAATGACGAATGTGACGAATGTTCCGAATGTTCCGGGCCTTGTGCTAGGCCTAAGAGACACACACATTCAAATAGAGTCCCTGCCATTTTGGAGTTTACGGGCTGGTGTGATGAGGACAGTCGGTATCAGCACAATATGTTAAGACAGGACCAAAATCTGTACAAAGGCTACAAGAAAAGAGCAACCCTGCAAGAATGGCTTCCTGGAGATACTATCTGAGCCTTTTTTTAAGGTTTTATTTTTAAGTAATCTCTATTCCCAATGTGGGGCTCAAACTCACAACCCCGCAATCAAGTTTCACACTCAGGATGCCTGGATGGCTGGCAGTTAAGCGTCCAACTCTTGATTTCAGCTCAGGTCATGATCTCAGGGTTGTGAGATTCGCCTCTGCACTGGGTGTGGGGACTTAAGATTCTCCCTCTGCCCCAAACCCCCAATCTAAAAAAAAAAAAAGGAAAAAATTTTCTCTCTCTCCCCCCTCACACCTGCTCCCCCCAAAAAAAGTTGCATGCTCTACCAACTAAGCCAGCAAGGTGCCCAAGTCAAGTCTTTTTTTTTTTTTTATTAAAGATTTATTTATTTATTTGACAGACAGAAATCACAAGTAGGCAGAGAGAGAGAGAGGGTGAAGCAGGCCCCCCACTGAGAAGAGAGCCTGATGCGGGCTTCGATCCCAGGACCCTGAGATCATGACCTGAGCCGAAGGCAGAGGCTTTAACCCACTGAGCCACCCAGGCGCCCCCAAGTCAAGTCTTGATGAACAGGAATTATCCAAGCAAAAGAGAAAAGAGAAAGAATGTTTGCCCTAAGAGCCAGTAAGAGAGAAATAACCTTTTCCCTTGATCTCATCAGTACTAGAAATATCACTCCCTTGGGATTGATTTCATTGCCAGCAATAACTTAATAAATATAACCTTTGTTTCCAAGTCCTGAAAATATTAGTATTTTCCTGGTAGAGCAGGAAATAAGATAAGTTGTAAGTATAGCTGACATATCAAAATTTTCATTCCTAATACTTCCGACTCTGGAAGAATTTCATAGCCTAGCATAACCTGGTTATGGAGACCGCCTTCTTCTGCTAGAACAAAACCAAAAATGTTCAGTCTGTGTAGCAAACCACAGATCACTAGAAGGCAATGCTGTTACCAAACTTCCCGGGGACACAAACTTCCCAAGGGATCAGGCAAGCATGTCTGGACTTCACAGGAGGAACTGGCCTGCCAGCTGCCACCAGGGTCTGTGGCTGGTTTCCTGGGCTCGTTCCCCAACAGGGGACCTGTCGGCCTCTCCCAGATTTCCCAGCACACATTAGAGAACTCTGAAATTACACATGGACTTAAGGCTGAAAGCTTGAACAAAAGCCTGGTCTGAGGCAAAAAAGAAGAAACCTGATGCTTGCTTCTTCCCTTCTTTTGATGGTGAAACTAAAAACCCAAACGGCTGAGGCATGGGGGAGCAGGGCTCATAGAAGGAACACCTAACGAAGAGCTTCAAAGAACAAGAGCTCCAAAGGAGAGAATGGAGGGGCCGCAGGAGAGAGCAAATGTTTTTCTCTGAGACAGAAGTCAGAGTCTGCCAGCTCTTGACTTCCTCCTCATCTTCTGCCTCACACATTGGCATTCCAGCCCTCTCCTGCCTTAACAGGCTCTGAAGTTGTAAGGAACTGCCTGGCTTGGCCTCTGGCAGCACTCAGAAACCCTCATGTTAACTTGGGAGAGATTTTACCCATGAACGAGAAAACCTGGCTGTGTGTGGGGAGGGGAGGTATAAGGACTCAGGTTTTAGGGGCACCTAGCTGGCTCACTCGGTAGAGCATGCAATTCTTGATCTTGGGGTTCCAAGTTCAAGCTCCACATTCTTTAAAAAAGCGGGGGGGGGGGGGCTGGGTGGCTCAGTGGGTTAAGCCTCTGCCTTTGGCTGTCATGATCTCGGGGTCCTGGGATGGAGCCCCGCATTGGGCTCTCTGCTCAGCGGGGAGCCTGCTCCCCCGCCCTCTCTCTGCCTGCCTCTCTGTCTACTTGTGATCTGTCAAATAAATAAAATCTTGAAAAAAATTAAAAATTAAAAAAAAAGGGGGGGACTCAGGTTTTATTATTCCCAAGTCATCACCTACACCTACGTTCCTTCTCTCTGGGGTTATCTTCCCTTCTCAGAGGAGGGCTCTTTAGCTCCTGCCTGGATGCAAGAACTCCAAAACACAGGAGAAAGAGGAAGCAGTGTTTACATGAGTGTTCTCTGGCTGCATGGGCCTTTCTTCTACTTCCCATACATGTCAGTGTCCCTCAGAGTTCCGTCCCCAGTCCTCTTCCCACTCCCTAGTTAAGCTCATGTCTTCAGTTACCACATTAAGCACTGATTCTGCCCACCCCAGTTCTGGATATTCAACTCCCTCTGGAAATCTCCACCAGTATGTCCTATAGGGATGTAAGACTCAGCATGTCCAAAACTCTACTTGTCAAATCCAGCAGCGAAGCACAAAGGAACAGTTCAAGGCCTGGGGTTGCACACACCAAGGTTTGAATCAGCACCCCTCCCTCATTTTAAAGAGATGCTGTATCTAAAGCACTTTGCACAGTGCCTGACCCATGCTCTTCTGTATACTCTCTTACCAGGGACTCAAGGCCCTGTATAACAACTTGTTAAAGCAAACATGTTCATAGTATAATCTGTGGGGTCTTGAAAAGCCATCTAAATAATGTTTTTCAGTTCAGGTGGCATTTCTGCCAAATAGATAATGGTATTATCTATCAGATTATGGTTTTGACAGGTGATGGGTAGGATAATATATCCTTATCTGTACTCCTAAGAAGCTAGCATGGAAAACCACTTTAAATATGTAACTGTGGCCAAGATTTGGTCTATTTGGCTGGGTTAAAAATCCTGTTAATATTGGTAAATATTTTTTTATAAAGGCATAGTCTGCTCTGGACTGTAATGCCAAACTTAAGACTTCTGGAACACTTCATGTACTTCTTGATGTATGTGAAAAGAATTTTAAAATACCTATTTCTTAAGTCTTTCTCCAGCCCATCCATATCAACCTCCACTGACCACTACTGCTCTGAACCACCCATTTCTCTGCTTCCAGTGTGGCCACTCTCCCCACAATCCATTCACTAACTGACCATGTGACCCCGAGGCTCAAACTCTTCCAACACTCCTTGCCAACCTTCAGGATAAAGTCTACATTCCTTAGTAATACCTTTCTTAACCTGGCTCCTACCTTCCTCATTTTTCCACCTCTTCATTGTAAACTCCCGATTTCAGACTTTGCAGAACCAGCCACCACTTACTTCAGTCCCGGCGCACTTTGCTTCCCAAAGTCCCAGCCTGGCCTGGCTAGGGGCAGCTCACCCTTCAGCTGGCACTTGCTGCTCCCATGCACCCATAGCTGTGCGCATAGCTGCCATTGTTGGTTTATACTGCTTTCCCTCACAAACCAGGGTATTCCTTCAGGTCAGAGCATATCATCTTTTTGAGCCCCTCACTCCTGGAGTGCCTCCCCATAGATACACATAGAAACTCACACGTGAGCACACCCACACACACAAACACACTAAACACACACACAATGGCAAAGCCGAGAGCGTGACAGCTTAGGTGGGGGGTACATTTGAAGAAGTCCTGCCTTCATCACCTTCTTTCTTTCCTTCTTGGGTAACCTAGAAAGAATCATCTCTAGAAAATATCAAAGCACTTACCATTTTCAGAAAAAAAAACAAAACAAAAACCAGTTGCTTCATACAGAATGAAACTGGGATTGCTCCTGTACAAATAAGAGAACCGAGATCTTGGGGAAGGTAACAGGCTTGATCAGAACCATTGAGACTCTTTTAGGAGGTCTTGCAGCCTGAATATAGGTAAGCTGAAGGGAAGAGTTAGTTAATAGTAACTCCCATCTGATGACAGTTCAGATTCCATCCGGTCTCCCTGTAACAGAGGTCTGAGGCAATAGAAAAACATGCCCTAACTTCCCCAAACCCAAGGCAGGTGCCTAAGTAAGCTAAGTCTACCCACTTCGGCCATTTCCAGAAGTATTTCTGCAATCCCACAGGAAAGGCCAGAGTTCCTGCAAAAATGATGTTGGTAAGCAAACAAAAAGAAGAGGCCAACTAAAACTTACTGAGCACTTTAAAAACTTTATTTTACTTAATCTTCACTACAGTTCCGACGTAGAAACTCACTTCATCGGTCTGAAAACTGAGGTCCAGAGAAACTGAGGAATTTTCCAAGATCACAGAGTTCAAATCCGAAACCGAGTCAGACTTCCTCCAGAGACCCCGCTCTCTGGTCTATTCCGGGGCGGGAAAGAGGAGTTGGGGGCTGCAGCAGGAGAAACTCACCTCGGCTGGAGCACAGAGCGTGAACAAGACAATGTGATCTCTGCTTCGTTCTGCGGCCTGCCAACGATCCAAGAGGTCTCAGCTTCTGGAACCGGTGGGCTGCAAGGAAAGTTGGCCTAATGGTGAAGGCAGGGACCTAGCTTGAGCCTGGCGGTGGAGAGGAAGCTTCACCCGGTGGAGGGGAGAGGGCCGGGCTTTCAGCATCACGCGCAGCGGTCGACCCCACCCCTGCCCCCCGTGAAGAGCGGGAGGGCGGAAGCCAGAGCTGCGAGCCTGCACCATCTCCTCCTCCCGCTGCTAGTGATCGGATTGGCTGTTTAAACACACTTCACTGCGCAGGTTTGGAGGACTGGGCGCCGGGTGAAGCGTCAGCCGCCGGCCACGTGGGAAGCTTCAGCGGCTGGGGAGGACCTCTGCTGGCCCACAGTGCACTGCGCGCTGCGGCAACGTCGCTCTAGGCTGCTGGGGCTCCTTCCGCCCGCGGCGGAGGATGCTCTGGGGTGACACGTTGCAGGTGCAGCTGGTGTCTCCTCTATTTTCGGATTCGCCGAACCAGCTTGCTCGCCTCTCCCACAGAGTCGGGTTGGCCGGGTTTCCAGCGTATACCTAAACTAGCCCCGTTATTCAGTCAAGCAAGCAGGCTGGGAGAGTAGCCGCAGCGTAAAAGTTGTACCAAGGAAGACCTCGGGCCCCTGGGCTCCAAGAGGCAGGAAGTTCGTGGTCCCTGTATCTGGACTGTGGACCCTGTCCGCGCATTATTGTGTCAGTACTGTGCTAGACTTTATAAACATGTTTTTATTGACTCTTCACAACAACCCTGTAAAGGCAATGTTCTTTTTAATTTTTTGTAAGCCTTTTAATTGAAGTATAGTAGAGCATAAATAGAGAAAAATGCATAAATATTAAACGTACAGCTCTGCGTTTTTGTGGGTTTTTTTTTCCCCCAATGTAACTGTTATCCAGGTGAAGATAACAGACGTTACCAGCACACTGGAAGCCGCCTGTGAGGGAGATATTCATGTTGCATTTTACAGGTTGGATAGACTTAGCCAAGTAAAGCAGCTTGCCCAAAGTCACACAGCTATTAAGTTACAGATTTTATTTTTGAAATACCCCTTGCTGTTTGGACTGAGAGGTATCTTGCATTTTATGTGTTTTCCACTCTGAGTAGCTCTTGCCTTTCACTCGCCATACTTAATTTTCCCTGCCCCTCTGTTCTTTTCCATCTTTTTTTGCCCCCTGGATTATTCCCCCACTGTTGCCTCAATACAGGCGATGTCCTGATAGACCAAATATCCAAATTTTGACGCCATCGGTCCTCATAAAGACTTAGATTCCAGCTTATGTGATCAGAATTTTATATCCCTCAAACTGATCTTAGCCTAGCAAAGAGTTGCCTTCAAGGGACACATGCCATATATTCCCATCCCTCCCACCTTTCTGCAGGGTCTGACAGACTCCCTATCTTTTTCTGCTGTCTGAATTCTTAAAAGTCTGAAGTGCAACTGCTAAGGTCTTCTCCTTCCCCAGTGTTGGGGCTTTTGCTCTTAGTTCTGGTGCCAGGGAATGTTTCATACAAAGCACAAAGCTATCCCTCCAAGAGTTTTCAAAGCGGCAGTCCTCAGATTGTAAAACAGATCCGCTCAGGAACACACCACCCCTTTTCCAACCACCCTCCCATTTTACAAAAGACAAGCCTCTCAGCCAACTTCTAAAAGGGTCTTGCCCCATGTGAAAACAAGGAGGTGAAGAACAGCCTGAGAGGTAGGAGGAGACCACGTGAATGAGTTGTCTCAAATTCCAAGGGAAAGGAGTAGTTAGGTAGGCAGGATAGTAGGAATGTGTTGTTTTGGCTGTCCAGTGTCCATTCCTCCCTCTTTTGGAGAATTTCTTCCTCCTCACTGGATCCAGTTCAACAGTCATTAATTCAGATACCTGGCCTCCCTGGCCAACATGTATGTGAATGACCCAAGATATGCTAACTGGATATTCCTTTCTTGAGTTTGAATTATTAATATAGTCATCAAAAGACTAAAATCAGCAGAATTTCATGCTTTTCATCATGAAATGCATTTCACTAGCATCTTGCCAAAGCTGTCAGGCAATCTCTGCTAATAGGACTTCCCAAAGCCACCTGCATCCTGCCAATTCCCTGCCATACCTTCCCTTTGGTCTTGCAAGTTCTCCTATAGCCTTCCCAAAAAGCTGTTTTTTCCTTTGGTTAGAGCCAGTGTTTGTTGCTTACAATCAAAGAAGCTTAACAAACATAAATGAGTAAAAATAGTATCAGTCGGGCAGCACCAGTGGCTCAGTCCTTAAGCTTCTCCCTTCGGCTGAGGTCATCATGCCAGGGTCCTGGGCTCAAGCCCCAGGTTGGGCTCTCTGCTCAGTGGGAAAGCCTACTTCTTCCACTCCCACTCCCCCTCCTTGCGCTCCCTCTCTCCACTGTCTCTCTCTGTCAAATTAATAAAATTTTTTTTAAGATTTTATTTATTTATTTGACAGACAGAGACACAGCGAGAGAGGGAACACAAGCAGGGGAGCTGCAGAGGGAGAAGCAGGCCTCCTGCCCAGCAGGAAGCCCAAAGTGGGGCTGATCCCAGGACCCTGGGATCATGACCTGAGCCGAAGGCAGACCCTTAACAACTGAGCCACCCAGGTGCCCCAATAAAATCTTAAAAAAAAAAAAAAAAGAATAAAAATTGTTTAAAAAAAATGATATCAGATGCTGCAGGAAGAAGAGGAAGAGGAAGTAAATCACAGGGAACTCTAAAAAAAAGAGGTAATGAGGGGTGCCTGGGTGGCTCAGTCGGTTCATGTCATGATCCAAGGGTCCTGAGATCCAGCCCTCCATGGGCTCCCTGCTCAGCAGGGAGCCTGCTTCTCCCTCTTCCTCTACCACTGCCCCCTGCTTGTGATCTCTGTGTCAAATAAATAAAATCTTTTCAAGATTTTTTTTATTATTTATTTGAGAGACAGACAGAGATAGTGAGAGAGAGCATGAACAGGGAGGAGAGAGAGAAGGAGAAGCAGGCTCCCCACTCAGCAGGGAGCCTGATGCGGGGCTCCATCCCAGGACCCTGGGATCATGACTCCAGCCAAAGGCAGAAGCTTAACTAACTGAGCCAGCCAGATGCCCCAATAAATAAAATATTTTTAAAGAAATAAAAAATAGGGGCGCCTGGGTGGCTCAGTGGGTTAAAGCCTCTGCCTTTGGGGGCGCCTGGGTGGCTCAGTGGGTTAAGCCGCTGCCTTCGGCTCAGGTCATGATCCCAGGTCCTGGGTTCGAGCCCCACGTCGGGCTTTCTGCTCAGCAGGGAGCCTGCTTCCTCCTCTCTCTCTGCCTGCCTCTCTGCCTACTTGTGATTTCTCTCTGTCAAATAAATAAATAAAATCTTTAAAAAAAAAAAAAAAAAAAGCCTCTGCCTTTGGCTCAGGTCATGATCCCAGGGTCCTGGGATCGAGCCCCGCATCGGGCTCTCTGCTCAGCAGGGAGCCTGCTTCCTCCTCTCTCTCGCTCTCTCTCGCTCTCTCTGCCTGCCTCTCTGCCTACTTGTGATCTCTGTCTGTCAAGTTAAAATAAATAAATAAATAAAAATAAAAAATAGATTTAAAAAATGGAAAGAGAAAAAGTCAAACCGGGGCTGAATGAATGTGAATAGAATGTGAATGTGTTTTTTCACATCTCAGTTATTATATAAAATGCAAGAGGAGTGATTCAAGTTAGATATACATATGATCTGTTTAAATTTATGTTGATTATCAAATCCAGATGTGACCCTGGAACTGCTACAGCCATTTTGGTTCCAGAATGAGGATAAAACCAGTACAAAGAGGAGGACAAAGCCAAGAGAATGTCAGGGAAGTAGAAACACCGAGCCTTGAATTATCACACTATGTCTAGAATTTGCCCTATCCCTGGACTTATGTAAGATAATAAAATTTCCTTTTTGGTTAAGGCTTTGAATCAAGATTTTCTGATATTTGTAAGTGAAAATATCCTGATGGAGACATGCAGTAGTTTTTCAGCAGAAAATAGAGCCAGGCATTTTTGCAGAGGCAACGACGTATAAAAAGTTCAGAGGTAAGAAACGGAGGTTGTTTAAGAGAATGGCAAATGGTTTGGTATAACTCTAAATTAAAATCCCTATGGGAAAAGTGGAAGTGATGAGGTCTGAGAGGTAACTAAGGCCCTGAGTGCTAAGCTAAAAAACTTAGAGTTTATCCTGAGGAAAATAGGAAAACATTCTAAACAGGATTATGCCATGATCAGATGTGGATTTAAGAAAGGTCATTCTAGGGGTGCCTGGGTGGCTCAGTAGTTAGGCGTCTGCCTTCGGCTCGAGTCATGGTCCCAGGATTCTGGGATTAAGCCCCTCATCAGGCTCCCTGCTCAGCCAGAAGCCTGCTTCTCCCTCTCCCACTCCCTCTTCTTGTGTTCCCTCTCTCTCTGTCTCTTAGTGACAAATAAATAAAATCTTCAAAGAAAAAAAAAAAGAAAGGTAATTCTAGTAGTAGTGAAGGGAGTGACAGGTACAATTGCAAAACCGGAAGCAGGGACATTTGATGGTAGGTGAGAGGTGATGAGGGTCTGTCTTAGAGGAGCAGCTCACATTCAGTCAGAGAGAGAACACATTTTAGAAATATTTAGGAGCAAAACCAGCAGTATTTGGTGATCCATTAGATGTGGGAAGTAAAAATAAAGGAAGAATCAGAATGACTCTTAGGTTTCTGGCTTTAGTACATTAGTAGATGGTTTCCTAAATGCACCATATTTTCTCTCACCTTTGGGTCTTTGTGTATGCTGTTCCCCTACCTAGAACACGCTTTCCTTCAACTATCCCCTACTCCCAAAATATCTCTTCTGAGAATCTTCCCTGACTAGCTTAGACTGAATTAAATGTTCCTCTTCTGTTTCCCCAAAATCTCCTGTACTTACCCATAGATAACTTAAGACTCTATATTGCCCTTAACAGAAAACCTAATTTAAGCTGTCTTCAACTGTGAAGGAAATAAATTTATGGACTCACAGAGGCAGGATTAGGGTTGGTGTGATTCAGAAGCTCAAAAATGACACCAGGATCCCTTTTCTTCCATTTTTTTTTTCTCTCTGCTTTCCAATCTCTCATATTCATCCTGAAGTTGACCTCCTCATGGTGGCAAAATGGTTGTGGCACTTCTCACCTTCATTACAGCTACCACCTTCTCCAAAGAACTAATTTCTGGGAGCTCTCTCAAATGACCTTCCACAAGATCATTAGAAACTGCCTATAGCCTCCCATAAACCCAAACTGAGTCGCAAGGCAAGAATAAAATGGCATGAAAGAAGTTAGTTTCAGGGGCGCCTGGGTGGTTCAGTGGGTTAAAACTCTGCCTTCAGCTCAGGTCAAGATCTCAGGGCCCTGGGATCGAGCCCTGCATCGGGCTCTCTGCTCAGGAGAGAGCCGCTTCCCCCATTCTCTCTGCCTGCTGCTCTGCCTGCTTGTGCGAGCTCTCTCTCTCTCTCTCTGTCAAATAATTAAATAAGTAATAAAATCTTAAAAAAAAAAAAAAGAGCCAAATAGAAATTCTGGGAGTAGAATATAATATAGTAGTGAAAAGGAACTAACTATTTTTCTTTTTTTTTAAAGATTTTATTTATTTGACAGACAGAGATCACAAGTAGGCAGAGAGGCAAGCAGAGAGAGAGGAGGAAGCAGGCTCCCCGCTGAGTAGAGAGCCCTATGTGGAGCTCGATCCCAGGACCCTGGGAAAATGACCCGAGCTAAAGGCAGAGGCTTTAATCCACTGAGCGACCCAGGCGCCCCAGGAACTAACTATTTCTATATTCAACAACATGAGTAAATTTCTCAAACTCAATGTTGAGTAAAATAAAGCAGACATGAAAGACGACATAATGTGTAATTCCATCTATTTATACAAAGTACAAAAATAATGGGGCACCTCGGTGCCTCAGTTGGTTGAGATTCCAACTCTTCTTTTTTTAAGATTTTATTTATTTATTTGAAGATTTTATTTATTTGACAGAGAGAGACAGTTGGAGAGGGAACACAAGCAGAAGGAGTGGGAGAGGGAGAAGCAAGCTCCCCACTGAGCAGGGAGCCCAATGTGGGACTCAATCCCAGGACCCCAGGACTATGACCTGAGTCGAAAGCAGACACTTAATGACTGAGCCACCCAGGTGCCCCAAGAATCTAACTCTTGATTTTGACCCAGGTCTTGGTCTCAGGGTCATGAGTTCAAGCCCTCGTTGGGCTTCATGCTGGGTTGCAGTCTACTTAAAAAAAAAAAAAAAAAAAAAGAGGGTGCCTGGGTGGCTCAATGGGTTAAAGCCTCTGCCTTCAGCTCAGGTCATGATCCCAGGATTCTGGGATCAAGCCCCACATTGGGCTCTCTGCTCGGTGGGGAACCTGCTTCCCCCCTCTCTCTCTCTCTGCCTGCCTCTCTGCCTACTTGTGATCTCTATCTGTCAAATAAATAAATAAAATCTTTAAAAAGAAAAAAAAGAAGAAGAAGAAGAATATGGTCAGGCCGTTCAGAGGGATGAGGAAACACATCCTCTTCCCAAGTGTCTGAGTCTGTCTTGAAACTATCCCGGCATTTTACTGGCACTTCCTGCTTACTCTAGATTGGGTTGTCCCAGCAGAAACCAAGAATTAGAGAGTAAGAAGCAGAGACTAAGAACAAAGTTCAGGTTCCCGTAATATTTCTATACGCAAATCTGGCCAATAAAGGGGCCAGGCTAAAAGCTCACAGCCTGGAGACAGAGGGAGTAGGCCTATGTACATTACCTAGTTAAAAAGGAACCCCGGGGCCCCTGGGTGGCTCAGTGGGTTAAAGCCTCTGCCTTCGGCTCAGGTCATGATCCCAGAGTCGTGGGATCAAGCCCCGCATAGGGCTCTCTGCTCATCGGGGAGCCTGCTTCCTCCTCTCTCTCTGCCTGCTTCTCTACCTACTTGTAATCTCTGTCTGTCAAATAAATAAATAAAATCTTAAAAAAAAAAAAAAAAAGGAACCTGAAGCAAGACAGTGAGGGGAGGTCCTTATCCATACCCTCTCACCTGGCTCTTAGCAGAGCCTCTCAGACCCTCTCCAGACTTCTTATCAGTATCAGTAAGAACCCTGGGATGGAGAGGGAGACCTTAAATCCAGATTCACCTCCAGGAGTTAATGGCTGAGTATCTTTCCATCCAGTAGAGTATCCTTCATTCAACTAGTGCTGAGGCCCTACTGTGTGCTAGATATTCTGCTGGTGTGCTGAAAATACCTTGAACAAGATCTTGCCTTCATGAGATGAACTTCCAGTGACATTGTAGTAGAGGACAGGAGCCCGTTCAAAGAAAGCCTGAACTCTTTCCAGTCCATGAATATCTCTAAAGGGTAGAATCATTTCTAAACCCTGGGCAGCTCAGAAACTAGCCCTTAATGCAGGATCTTAGCCTTTTTGTACCAAAGGGATAATACCAACTTTATAAGACCTAATCCCCCCCCGCCCAAAACAGTGAGAATCCCTGTGTGGGTAGCTATTGGGAATGGCCATAGAGTTGTGCACAGAGGCATTATTTTCTTTCTCAGTCCCTTGGATCCTGTGGTCCAATTCAAGAGCCTGCTGGCGGTCAGGCCCTGTGGACTGTACTATGCAGTCTGCTTCTTCATCCTTCCAGATCCAAGCTCCAATCCCCTCCTTTCTCCAGCATGCCATTGCGCCTGTATATGATTCCGCTGTACCATATTTCACTGATTGCAATGTGGACTCTGACTGTGTACTCTATCTTTTCTTATCCATAGGACTGGGAACCCTCTGCTATACCAGAGACTGGTTTAGGAAACATGCCTTAGCTACCATTTTTAATAACAAAACAATAGCTAATGTTTGGGGGCTCTTACTATATGCATCAGACACTATACGAATATTTCATAGAAATTATCTCATTTAATCTTCACAGCAACCTTAGGAATAGGGACCATTATCATCATCCCCCTTTTGCAGTTGAAAAAGAGGCTAAATGATTTGTGCAGGGTCACACAATAAATGGAACCACAGCCAGCATCTCTTGCTCCAAAATCCATGCTTTTTCCAGGATACTACTTGGTGGGGCTGGATGAATAAATGTCTGAAATATGTACTCACATAAGGTCCAAAAACTCAAAGGTAGAGTTGGGCCTTAATAGGTCAGTGGTTCTTACGAGCAACATCTCTGGAAGGTGTACACCCCTAGGCACTTGTACACGTGCCATAGGCTGGAAATAGAAGTGAACTAGGTTGGGCACAGAATTTCCCAACAATTATTCTTTTTTTTTTTTTTAAGATTTTATTTATTTATCTGACAGACAGAGATCACAAGTAGGCAGAGAGGCAGGCAGAGAGAGAGAGGCAGAAGCACACTCCCTGCTGAGCAGAGGGCCTAATTCAGGGTTCAATCCCAGGACCCTGAGATCATGACCCGAGCCAAAGGCAGAGACTTAACCCACTGAGCCACCCAGGCGCCCCTCCCAACAATTATTCTGTCTTGTTGTAGATTTGTGTGATGCATCAACCTGCCAGATCTGACGTAGCTGTGGAGTTGAGTGACCCACAGTATCAATCATGTAGTGTAGTATTTCTCTGCTTTGGTATACCAGGTCTTTCTCCACACCAAAGCTTGGCTATGTGTAGCTGGAAGGATGAGGGAGTTAAGGTCTCCAAGGGAAACCCTCAAAAATAAGAGGGACAAGGATCTTTAGGTAAATACTCCAGCCAACACAGTCTCCACTAGAATAATTTTGAGGTGTGGTTTTCATAATTTTTCAGAAGCTTCCCTAGGTGGATTGATCCCAGTTGCCCATGTATTAACTGGTTAATATATTGTTTGCTCCCCCCCTTTTTAACCTCATTTCCCCCTCCCTTCTTT
This sequence comes from Lutra lutra, assembly GCF_902655055.1. Taxonomy (NCBI): domain Eukaryota; kingdom Metazoa; phylum Chordata; class Mammalia; order Carnivora; family Mustelidae; genus Lutra; species Lutra lutra. Next base: position 161,895,089 of record NC_062281.1, read on the forward strand.
CTGGTTCCTAAAATTATCTCCCAAATAAATGACCTATGCCCAGTCCTTTGTCTCAAGTTCTGACTTTAGAGAGAGCCCAACTTTAAGACACTTAACTATCTAGATATTTCTTTCCTTAAAAAAAAAAATACACACATGTATGTATGTGTGTATGTATGTTTCCTTTATAAGACCAATACATGGGGCATGTGGGTCGCTCAGTTGGTTAAGTGTCTGCCTTCAGCTCAGGTCAAGATCCCTAGGTCCTCAGAAGTGTCCCACTCCCTGCTCAGAGGAGAGTCTGCTTCTCCCTCTTTCTTCCTGCCTCCCCACTCCCTCCACCCACCCAGCACTCCCCTGCATGTGTATCACTCTTTCTCTCTCTCTTAAAAAAAGAAACAAAGACTGGTACATGTTCTTTATTGCAACTTTTATAAATTTTGAAAATACAAAAGAACTGCCCCATTACCTAAAGACAACCACTGTTATCTTTCAGCATATGATAAATTATTTCTTTTGTGTTTGTGTGCCTGTTTCTGTTTTTGGTTTTGTTTTTTTTTAAGATTTTATTTATTTATTTGACAGAGATCACAAGTAGGCAGAGAGGCAGGTAGAGAGAGAGGAAGGGAAGCAGGCTCCCTGCTGAGCAGAGAGCCCGATGCGGGGCTCGATCCCAGGACCCTGGGATCATGACCCGAGCCAAAGGCAGAGGCTTTAACCCACTGAGCCACCCAGGTGCCCCCGTGTTTCTGTTTTTAAATGTTATCGTAATCTAAACTACTAAAAGTGATTATTCTGTTTATTAGTTTGTGACTGAATTGTAGAAATTCAGTTTGTTCTCAGTGATGTCTATGAATATGGGAAAAACAGATTTTAAAAAATGGGACGCCTCGGTGGCTCAGTTGGTTAAGCCACTGCCTTCAGCTCGGGTCATGGTCCCAGGGTCCTGGGATCGAGTCCCGAATCGGGCTCCTTGCTCAGTGGGGAGCCTGCTTCTCTCTCTGCCTCTGCCTCTGCCTGCAGCTCTGCCTGCTTGTGTTCTCCTGCTGGCGCTCGCTCTCTCTCTCTCTCTGACAAATAAATAAATAAATAAATAAATAAAATCTTTAAAAAAAAAAATGTATGCAGGGGTGCCTGGGTGGCTCAGTCAATTAAGTATCTCCCTCTGCTCAGGTCATGATCCCAGGGTCCTGGAATTGAGCCACACATCAGGCTCCCTGCTCCATGGGGAGTCTCCTCGTCCCTCCCTCTCTGCCTGCTGCTCCCTGTGCTTGTGTGCGTTCTCTCTCTCTGTCAAATAAAATGTTTAAAAATGGCTCAGTGGGTTAAGCCTTTGCCTTCAGCTCAGGTCATAACCTCAGGGTTCCGGGATCAAGCCCCACATCAGGCTCTCTGCTCAGCAGGGAGCTTGCTTCCCCCTCTCTCTTTGCCTCTCTCTTTGCCTGCCTACTTGTGCTCTCTCTCTGTCAAATAAATAAATAAAATCTTTTTTTTTTAAAGATTAACGCTCAGTCGTTAAGCGTCTGCCTTCAGATTGGATTGTGATACCAGGGTCCTGGGATCGAGCCCCATGTCAGGCTCCCTACTCTTCATTTCGGCTCAGGTCTTGATCTCAGGGCTGTGGAATTGGTGAGCCCCAGGCAATGGAGGCTCTCTGTTCAACAGGGGGTCTGCTTAAGGATTCTATTTCTCACTCTCCCACTGCCTCTCCTAAAGTTGTAAGAAGTGGTCAGATTGAGGATCCATTTTTTAAATTATTGTTATTATAGAATATGGAGGAAGGAGGACAAAAGGATGACCCCTGGAATTTTGACCTCATAAACTGGGCAAATGTTGATGTCCTTTACCAAATGGGAAAAACCGGGAAAGCAGTACATGATTGGGAGGGAGGAAATAATTCTTTTTAGGGAACGCCTAAGTGGCTCAGTGGTTTAAGCTGCTGCCTTTGGCTCAGGTCATGAGCACAGTGTCCTGGGATCGAGCCCTGCATCAAGCTCCTTGGTCAGCTGGGAGCCTGCTTCTCTCTCTGCCATTCTCTGCCTGCTTGTGTCCCCCTCCTCTCTCTCTGACAAATAAATAAATAAATAAAATCTTTAAAAAGAAAATAATTCTTTTTGGACAAGTTGAATTTGAAATGCCTGTAAGACATAAAAGAGGGGAGACAAGTAGAAATTTTTTTTTAAAGATTTTATTTATTTATTTGACATGTTGGGGAAAATCTGAAGCAATGAAGGAAACTCAGGCGGCACACGGAAATCTGGGAAAACACAGCTTTATTTTCGCCGGCAGGCTCAGTAGGATCGTTCCCCAAAGACTGAGCACCCGGCAGGGTCAGGGGTGAGTTTTTATGGTTATGGGTGATGCGGGATGGTAACGGAATGTTTTATGGGGTGTCTCAGGGCCGATTGGCCCCCTTTATGCAGAAGTATAATCTATACAGAAGCGTCTCAGGAGAGTGCTAAATCACCCCAGGGAACTTGTTTTCTTTTCTTAATCAGGCGAGATGGCCATTTGGTCTTTTTCTGCCTCAGCAGGAGGAATGGAGAGCAGCGGATGGGAAGGGGCTGAGGACCCGGGGTCTCTATCCGCCTCATGGCCCCTCCTTGATGATCAGCAGGTGGTACCCTAGAGATCATCATTTTCTAGATTTAAGGGAGTATATCCTCAGAGGGCGAGGATATGGGCAGTCGTGTGCTGAGGGACAGTATCTGTAATGAAACGGACGAGGCTATTGAGGAGACAAGGACCGAGGATAACTAGGAGGAGTAGGGACTAATAAAGGGGCTGCTAGGGGTAATAGCCAAGATGTCCACAAGATGTGAGTTCTTCCTAACGACACTGGATGCATTCCTGGAGCTCGCAAACCTTGGAAGTGACGATCCCGGGCTGGCTGACATAGTAACAACATTCTTCTTGCAGGAAGAAGCAGGTTCCTCCTTTTTCTGTGGTGAGGAGGTCTAGGGCTCGTCGATTTTGGAGAGCCACTGCTGCGAGACTGGAGAGTTGGGTCTGAAAGGATGTTAATGAATCTGTGATGGGTTCCATGTCATCATTGAGTTCCTGAGAGAGCTTATATTAAAGTTAATAGAAGTTACGAGACCTGAGGTACCGGTAGCTACTCCGGTGAGGATGCCAGCACCTAGGTGGAAGGGTAAGGCGATCGCCCATATGCTTCAGTGATGGGGAGAGGCCCGGGACTGGAACTGGGGGTCTGAGTATAGTGAGGCAGAGGGAGATAAGAACACAAGTGTGCAACCAGAGGTGGTGTCACCTTCGTCATGGCACCTGAAGAGAAGTTCGTCTTCACAGGATAGGAAGATGCTGGGTGGGGGGAGGGGTGCAGTAGGGTAGAGGTGCCATGAAGCTGGAGCAACGGTCATCAGGGGGTTGGGAAAGACCCGGAGGTAAGATTATGAGGTAAAATTATGAGCTGGAGCCAAAGGTATGGGGTTGCTTAAGGGACCAGTGGTTATATGGGAGTTGGTAGTATTGGGCAGTGGCCAGTTGGATGGAACAGTGACCCCGAACAGGGCTGACTAAATAAGAGGGAGACAGACCCAAGAGGCAGTGTTGGGAATACTTCCTGGGAAGTATTTGACCATAGTTGGTAGCTGTATTGATAAGTTGTCTAGTGAGCCCCTGCGTGTCTGGGAGTTTTGTGAGTTGCTGAAGGGAAGTTAGGATGATTCTCCGGTAGTGGGGTCAGGGGAGCTGGGGTCCAACTGGCAAAATCTTTTAGTCTAGTTTATCCTTGGTTTTGGAGAGCGATATCCTGGGTGCCGCCCCCGCCCAAGGAACCAGCCTGGGCTAGGGTAGGTCCAACATTACTGGACCTGATTTGGGGTATATTGTACAGACCAAGAGATCTGTGTCAAGGTTGCCGTCCAGAAGGTCTGGCTGGGGCCATGGGAGGAGGTGCAAGTAGTCGGAGTTCTCTCCTGGTAACAGGCCTTAGTCATTAGGGTAAAGGATTGAAAGTATCGAGACCTTCCAGAGCCTTTCATGCAGTTACACTCAGAAAAGGGAGGAGAGGGGTGCCTGGGTGGCTCAGTGGGCTAAGCCTCTGCCTTCGGCTCGGGTCGTGGTCCCAGGGTCCTGGGATCGAGTCCCACGTCGGGCTCTCTGCTCAGCAGGGAGCCTGCTTCCCTTCCTCTCTCTCTCTGCCTGTCTCTCTGCCTACTTGTGGTCTCTCTCTGTCAAATAAATAAATAAATTCTTTAAAAAAAAAAAAAGAAAAGGGAGGAGAAACTTAGTAGCCCTAGTATGAGGCCCTAGCTGGGTTGAGGAAGGAGAAGATGTATTTTAGAATTTAGGGACCCTTCTTTAAAGTGATCTTCAGAGGGTTTGATGGTGACAGATGTGTGGTCCAGGTAGCTTGGTCTGGGTTTGCCTTTTTTACTTGAGAATGGTGGATCCATGGCGTGATGTTGGTAACCCTGAGGGCAGGGGGAATTATGATAATTACTGTATGTGGGCCAGTCAAGGTTGGGTGAAAGGGTTCATGTTTCCAATCCTTTACCCAGACCTCATTTCCAGGGCAGGAGGAATGGACAGGGGTTCCTAGGGATATAGGGGCCCTCTCTAATATGTGGGCATGTAATTCTGTGAGGATTTTTCCTAGGGATAACAGTTGGTCCTGGAGGTGTGTGTCTCCTAAGACGTTAAGATCGCCTGGAAAAGAAGACAACAGTGGGGGTGGCCTGCCATAGAGTATTTCAAATGGGGAGAATCCGTTTTTCTGAGGGGTACAGCAGGAGCGGAGTACTGCTAAGGGAAGTAGATCTGTCCACCCTAAGGAGGTCTCAGCATGTAATTTGGATAGGGTTTCCTTGAGGGTACGGTTCGTATGTTCTACTTTCCCTGAGCTCTGAGGCCAGTAGGCTGTGTGGAGTTTCCAGGAGATGTTGAGGGCTAAAGTTAACTCTCACAGAACTTCAGAGATAAAAGCCGGGCCACTGTCACTGTGTATGGTAAGCAGGATCCCGTACCGAGGCACGACCTCCCGGAGGAGTACTCTAGTGACTTCTCTGGCCTTCTCGGTCCAGGTTGGATATGCCTCTACCCATTCTGAGAAGGTACAGACCAGAACTAGCAGATATTTTATACCTCGGTTAAGGGGTAATTTCTGTGAAGTCCAATTCCAAGTCTTCAAAGGGAGCTGTCCCTGTGCGCTGTACTCCGGGGAGAGGGGAGGGTCTCATTTTTGGGTTTTGTCTAACACAAGTGGCGCACTGATCGGTGACCGACTTGCATAAGGTTGAGAGTCTGGAGATGTAGAAATGTTTTGCCAGGAGTTTTTCAAGCCCTGTTTTTCCCAAGTATGAAGTTGAATGTTGTCCATTGACGGCATAGGGGGCAATGTTTGCTAGAATGAAAAATGCCCAGTTGAGAGGATCCACCACCCTTGGGAATGGTGAATTGCTCCCTCAGTTTTGGCCTAGTCATCTTCAGCTGTTGTATAAGTGGGATTTTGTAAGGAGGGGGTAACGGGTGCTATAATGGTAGGTTGTCCATCTTGGGCAGCTTCCCTAGCTGCCTGGTCAGCTAAGCGGTTCCCTGTAGCTGGCTCAGCATCTCCTTTTTGATGTCCCCGACAGGGGATGACAGCTAAGCTCTGGGGCACCCATACTGCTTTAACAACTGGAGGATTTCATTTTTGTTCTTAATGGTTTTTCTATTGGATGTGAGGAGTCCTCTTTCTTTGTAGATTGCCCTATGTATATGTAGAGTGGCGAAAGCATATCTTCAGTCAGTATACATGTTGACCTGTTGTCCATAGACAGTAAGAGTGCTTGGATGAGGGCCCAGAGTTCAGCTCTCTGAGCTGACCATCCCCCAGGGAATGCTTTGGCTTCTAGGACTTCTGTAGCCATAGTAATGGCATAACCGGCTTTTCTTAGGCTATTGCTTAGGAAGCTGCTACCATCAGTGTATAGGTAAGGTCAGCATTCATCAGAGGGGAGTCCTGGAGGTCCAGCCGGGCAGTGTAGACTTCAGTTAATGATTTCCAGAAAGTTATGTTCTGGTTCCCCTTCCACCATTGGAAGGTATGTGGCCGGGTTGAGGGCCTACACAGTTTGTAGGTTTATGCGAGGATTTTCTAGAAGTAGCCCTTGATATTGAGTGAGCCTGGCGTTTGATATCCATTTCTCACCCTGACTCTTCAGAAGAGTGATCATCACTAAGTGGGGAACTTTTACTGTGAGCTGTTGTCCTAGAGTGAGCTTGTCAGCCTCCTTGACGAGAAGTATGGCGGCTGCCAGAGCCTGTAGGCAAGGGACCATCCGGAGGCAACAGGGTCTAATTTCTTTGACAGATATGCAGTGGGCTTTTCCCAAGGGCTTATTGGTTGGGTTAGAAGTCCTAAGGCAATTTTGTTTTTTTCATGAACATGCAGGCAGAAGGGTTTTCCGGTAGGGTAGGCCTAGAGCTGGGGCCTTTCCAAGTAAGTCCTTGAGTTCTTTGAAAGCCTTTTCTTGTTGGTCTTCCCATTGTAGAGGCTGATTATCTGATCCCGTTAGTGAATCATATAGGGGCCTGGCTACAATTGAGAACCCTGGTATCTAGATTCTACAGAATCCTGCAGCCCCCAGGAACTCATGCAAGCCTCGTTCGGTGGTGGGTCGCGGGAGGTTAGTTATCATGGCCTTTTGTTCAGTGCCGAGGGCCCGTCTTCCTTGAGTTATCATGAATCCTAAGTATTTGACCTCTTGTCTACATAACTGAGCCTTTTTCCAGGATGCTCAATATCCTCTTTTTGATAAGTGATGTAGGAGGTCGAGCATTGCTCGGTAGCAGGTTTCCTTAGTTGGACTGGTGATGAGAAGGTCATCGACATACTGAAGTACCCTGCAGCCAGTTTGTTCCCTGGGGAAGTCAGCCAAGTCAGAGGCCAGGACTTCACTAAATATTGTTGGTGAGTTTTTAACCCCCTACGGAAGTCTGGTCCAGGTGAGTTGCATCTGGCATCCCAAGCTGACATCAGTCCATTCAAAGGCAAAGAGAGGTTGACTTACAGGGGCTAGGCGAATACAGAAAAAGGGGTCCTTTAGGTCGAGGCGGGTAAACCAGGCAGTGTCCGGCGGGATCTGGCTTAAGAGGGTATAGGGGTTTGGCACCACCAGGTGTAGAGTCTGAGCAACCCGGTTTATGGGACGCAAGTCGTGGACAGGTTGGTAGTCACCGTCGGGCTTTTTGACTGGGAACAGTGGAATGTTCCAGGGAGACTGGCATTTGACCAGAATGCCTGCTTCATTTAGTTGCTCTAGGTGGGCCTATATGCCTATTTGGGCTTCCTGTGAGATCGGATACTGCCTTTGCCATTGTGACTATGTTCCAGCCTTTAGTTCCATAAGGACTGGAGCTCGCCGGATGGCAAGTCCGGGAGGATTATCTTCCGTCCATACATTGGGGACTGCAGTCTGGTAGCCCTCGGGGTTTTTCTCAGGGTGTTCTTGTTTGAACAGTCTCCATTCTTCATCCCGGGGTATGTTGAGGGACAAGATAAGTTGAGATCCGGCGGGGTTTAGACTCATGGTGACCTGCCAGAAGATTCAAAGGAGATTTGTGCACCTAATTTTATTTTATTTATTTATTTAAGATTTTTGTTTATTTATTTGACAGAGATCACAAGTAGACAGAGAGAAGCAGACAGAGAGAGAGGGGGAAGCAGGCTCCCTGCTGAGTGGAGAGCCCGATGTGGGGCTTGATCCCAGGACTCCGGGATCATGACCTAAGCCGAAGGCAGAGGCTTTAACCCACTGAGCCACACAGGTGCCCCTGTGCTCCTAATTTTGAAAGCAAATCTCTTCCCTTAGTAAAGGGAGTGGGCAGTCTGGAACATATAGAAATTCATGGGACACAATGTGTCTACCTAGTTTACAAGTTCGGGATTGGCAAAAGGGTTGGCTTGTGGCTCAATCCCCTGTGGCACCCATGGTGGTTACAGTTCGTCCTATAAGGGGTGTCACTAGTGAAGTTAGTACCGAGTGTTCTGCCCCAATATCCACCATGAAAGTGATCTTTTGGCCCCCAACATTTATATCAACCATGGGCTTCCGGGGACCTAACATTAATGAGCCCAGTCCCCATCAGTCTGAGTCTATGTTGGCTAGTCCGATAAAGTCTGGATCCCGGTCTGCCTGGGTTTCGGGGCAGTTGGAGGGAGAATTTGAATGGTTTTGGCCTTCGATTTGGGCATTCTTTTAGCCTTCGATTTGGGCATTCATTCTTCCAGTGCCCCATTTCCTCGAAGTATGCGCATTGATCCTTTCTGAGGGTTCTGCATTGTTGAGGCTGTCCTCTTAACTGTTCTGGCAGTCCTTGTAGTTGAGAGTTTTGTTGAAGGGCTTCTGCCAGCAGGGTGACTTTTTGTTTCATCTTCTTTTCAGCCTTGCATTTTGCTACAGTGTCTCGGTTTTAATAAACCTTATTGGCTATTTCTAGAAGCTGGGTGATGTACATCAGCAAAACCCTCAAGTTTTTGGAGCTTGCAACAGATATCAGGAGCTGACTGTGCCTTGAAAGCTGCATTTACCGTCCGTTGGTTCTCGGGTACTTCTGGATCAAATGGAATGTATATACGGAAAGCCTCGCAAAGCCACTCATAGTAATTACCAGGAGTTTCCTCCCCGTCCTGGGTCACATCAGCTGTCTTTGACATGTTGGTACGTTTCTTGGCACCTTGTTAGAGATTTTGCAGGATGGCATTCTGGTAGCACTTGATAGAATTACGGCCTTCTTCAGTGTTGAAGTCCAAGTCGGGCCGATTGTCTGCTACAGACTCCTGAGCCCATCCCTCAGTATTCATAACGCCCGCTGGAGCCACCTCCTTGAGCCACTTATGCACCTCCTGAAGGATTATTCTTCTCTCTTCAGTGTTGAACAAAGTGCGAAGGAGCTGTTGATAATCTTCCCACGTTGGTCGATGAGTTTGGAAGATGGATTCCATGAGGTCAATCATTGCCTGTGGTTTCTCTGAATATGTGGGAGTATGATGTTTCCAGTTTAGGTGGTCGGTAGCGGTGAAAGGCTGATAATAGATGATGGATCGACCCGGTTGGGGGGTGCCATCTGCACCAATCGTATCAGGACCTCAAGTCTCACAGAGGGTAAGCCGAGATCTCCCGTGTTTGGAGGTGGCACATAGTGTTTCAGGGTTTGGGTTCTGGGGAGGAGTCCCCATCATGAGTAGTTGGGGGCGGAACAGAGGTTGGTAATGAGACCATTGACAGTGGGGAACCAGAGGCGGGGGTTGGGGGGACTGCGGCTGTTGGCGGAATCAGAGGTGTCAGAGAGGCTGTAGTTGGTGCTGCAACAGGGAAAGGCGGGGATGGTATATCCGGTGGTGAGACCGAGAGTGGCGGGGTGCCGGGTCCTACCGCAGGAGCAGTCGGGGGAACCAGAGGAACATACAGTGGTGGGAGCTCTTCCTCTGAATCCCCCTGACATATGGCTTTATTCCGAGTACCTTTGGCTGGCTGAGCAATGAGGATCCTGCATTGTCCCTTACTATTTTTTTTTTAAGATTTTATTTATTTATTTGACAGACAGAGATCACAAGCAGGCAGAGAGAGGAGGAAGCAGGCTCCCCGATGAGCAGAGAGCCCAATGCAGCACTCGATCCCAGGACCCTGGGATCATGACCTAAGCCAAAGGCAGAGGCTTTAACCCACTGAGCCACCCAGGCACCCCTGTCCCTTACTACTGACGTGGAATCATACCTATGGGGGAAGGGTTCTAGCTATTTCTAACCAGGAGTCAATATATGGAAACTGATGTGGGTGCCCTGGGTTTTCTGTGACTATGCCATAAACACGTCGGACGGTGGACAAATGTAAGGTTCCTTCTAAGGGCCATCCAACATCGAAACTAGGCCATTCTAGCTCGCCGAGGGTCCTGAGTTTTCCCGGGGTCATATGAACCTGGTAGTCACCGCTAAAGCCTTTTTAAAAGTTTTTAAGGATGCAGTCTAAGACAGTGGGTTTACTGGGTTTTCCTCCCATCGTGAATGATGTCACAGACAAAGGCAGGGGACTCTTTCAGATGCTGTCCTGCTCGCGTCCCTCACGGGAACTTAGGAGTGTCTTAGCTAAGGTCTATCTGTATCAGCCCCAGACCAGGCTACTCTGGAGTAGATGACCATTATGCTTATGACACTCCACGAGACTCAGGGTGCAGCCACTCAGACTCCATCGCGGAAGCGGTGGAGCCATACAGACACATTCACACAGTCAGTCACTCTTCACATTCAAACAGGTTGGACAATCCCCTCTGGGTATCCCTAACTAATGGGAGGTGATCTGGCTCCCCTTCTGTCCCCAATGGAAGGGCCTGACTCCAGCAGTAGCCCCGGGGCTTACCTGGTCCAACGGATTGGATCCAGGCAGTTGTCCCGGTCTTCTATTGTTGCTTCAGCAGCCTGGAGACAAGCAGCAGCTGTCCGGGAGAACCCAGCTTTGGGTCCACTGAAATCAGCGGGGCACACCTTAAGCCTAGGGTAGGTACTCGGTTGTCCTTCGTGGCCCATCTCCTGTCCCACACCGGTGGCACAATGGGCCAGTGCAGTTGGGTTTCCTAGTCAGGGAACCAAATGATGGGGAGAATCTGAAGCGACTGAGGAAACTCAAGCGGCACACACAAATCTGGGAGAACACAGCTTTATTTTCGCCGGCAGGCTCAGTGGGATCGTTCCCCAAAGACTGAGCACCCAGCAGGGTTAGGGGTGAGTTTTTATGGTTATGGATGATGGGGGATGGTAACGGGACGTTTTTCGCGGTCTCTCAGGACTGATCGGCCCCCTTTATGCAGAAGTATAATCTATACAGAAGCGTCTCAGGAGAGTGCTAAGTCATCCCGGGAACTTGTTTTCTTTTCTTAACCAGGCCGGTCAGCCATTTGGTCTTTTTCCGCCTCAGCAGGAACAATGGAGAGCAGCGGACAGGAAGGGGCTGAGGCCCTGGGGTTGGGGAGGTGTTTCTTCTATACGCCTCAGACAGACACAGAGAGAGGGAACACAAGCAGGGGGAGTGGGAGAGGGAGAAGCAGGCTTCCCGCTGAGCAGGGACCCACCCCCACCATGTGGGGCTCGATCCCAGGCCCCTGGATCATAACCTGAGCCAAAAGCAGACGCTTAACAACTGAGCCCCCCGGGGTGCCTTACAAGTAGGCTTTTTTTAATATACCAGTCTGGAGCCCAGTCGTGAGGTCAGGACTGTATAAATGATGTCTAAGGTCCTGAAATTGGATGAGCTTAGGGAGTGAGTGAGACATAAGAGAAATGAGGACCAAGGATTGCGATGTGGAAGGCCGTGTAACATTTAGAAGTCAGGAAAAGAATCCAGAATGAAAGAAAAATCAGTAGAGTGCAAAACCCCAGAGGTCAAATCAATCTTCTTTGAGGAGAGAATAATTAACCATGACAAATGCTGCTGAGAGGTCATGTAAGATGAAAACTGAGGCTTGAGTATTGGATTTGGCATAATGGCAGCCATTGGTGATCGTGATGCAGAAGTTTCTGTAAAGTAGTATAGATAAAGCTTAGAGTGAATTAAGAAGAGAACTGGAGGGGGCACCTGGCTGGCTCAGTCAGAGGAGCATGTAACTCTTTGATTTCAGATTGAGTTTGACCCCCATGCTGGGTGTAGAGATTAAATAAATAAATGAAGGGGCGCCTGGGTGGCCCAGTGGGTTAAGGCCTCTGCTTTTGGCTCAGGTCATGATCCCAGGGTCCTGGGATGGAGCCCCGCATCGGGCTCTCTGCTCAGCAGGGAGTCTGCTTTCCTTCCTCTCTCTCTGCCTGCCTCTCTGCCTACTTGTGATCTCTGTCAAATAAATTAAAAAAAATTTTTTTAAATAAATAAATAAAAAGTGAAAAAATTTAAACAAATTGGAGGTGAGGAAGTGGACAAAGTGCCTATATGATGAGGGAACAGAAAGCAAGCTGAGGGCAAAGCACAAGCTGACACCCTGAAACTCCTCACCTCCCCACCCTCCACCCGCAGTGGGATATGTGTGACATTCCTCAGGCACTCCAGGTGAAAAAGGGACAGGCAGGCTAAGTAGGGAGAGATGGATAGAGATGGATAGGGAACTCCATGATCAGGCTCACAGAAATCCCAAAAATGTGGAAGTCTAAGGAAACCAGAGATAAAGGAACACTCCAGACCCCACTGTCCTACATGTCCGAAGGGGGAGTCTTTGACAGTCCCCTGCGGTCAATAGAAGATAAACAGACCTTAAAAAAAAGTAAGCCAGTAAAGATGTTATCACTAGTCCTACTTACACAGAGGTGCTGTCAAGTAGAGAAGTAAAAAAGATTTAAGTTCCCTGGTTAACTTTCTATAAAAGACTAACCCTAAAAGTCTTCAGTGACAACCCTGTCAGGACCCCTCTCACTCCTGAGAGTTTTTTTGGTATCCTTGCTTAATACAACTCTGTCGCTTTACTCACTCTCCTTTGTGAGATTCATGGTCTCCCATCACTGACCGCCTTAAAACTAACGGAAGGGGGAAAAAAAATGCTTAACTCACAGAGATTTCAGTCCTGCAAGACAAGAGTCTCCATCAGGTTATACTGATTGACAAGAAAAAAAGCATTTTTTAAAAATATTTTATTTATTTATTTGACAGAGATCACAGATAGGCAGAGAGGCAGGTAGGCATAAAGAGAGGGTGGGGGGAGTAAGCTCCCTGCTGAGCAGAGAGCCGGATGCAGTCCGATTCCAGGACCCCGAGATCATGACCTGAGCCGAAGGCAGAGGCCGAACCAACTGAGCCACCCAGGTGCCCCAAGGAAAAAAAAGCATTCTTATAGGTCTCTGGAAGTTAGGTTGTTGATAGACCCATAGACTCAATTTCCTGGAGCCCTAACAGCACCCTCCCATCCATAGTGGTATGGGAAACAAAGGTAGAAGAAAACGTAGATAAAACTACTTTTTCTTATAACCTGAAGCCCATGGACAAATAACTTGAGGCAGTCAGGAGGTAAAAGTTCCTCCCAGGAAACTCCCAACTGTATTAATGTTAATACTTTGCTAGAGGCATAAACAACCTTAGCGAGACAATAGCTAGGCCTCCAGGATCCTAAAAGTCTTCTTTAGCATATCAAAGTCCTTTTGGACACCTCCCTTTTTCCTTATGTCCCCCAATCCCAAGTATATAATTATTCACCCCACACAGCCCAGGTGCACTACCCTTTCTTGCCTTGGGGTCCTGTCCCTGTCCTTTAATAAAGTCACCTCTTTACACCAAGGACGTCTCAAGAATTGTTCCTTTGACATCAGCTTTGGACCTCACCAACATTCAAAAATGACCTCATATAGACAACCCTTTTAGGGACTTTGCTCTAGCAAACTGGGATAGTAGTTGAAAGAGTAATGAAGTTAAGGGTGGGGTCTTTCCCCCCTGAATTGGGAGACACACTATTACTGTAGGTTATGTGCTGATGAGGCAGAGTGAGGAAAATTGACAATTTAGGAGAAAGAGAAAATAACTGCAGGAGCAGTATCTTTGAGTAGACAAGAGAGCGTGGACTCTTCATATGTTAGGTAGGGGACCAGACTAATATTTTGAAAGTAATTGGTGCCTCCTGATCTCCAATATCTCATTTAATCCTCAGAGTAATCCAGCACATTGGTATTATCATCCTTAGAGTGAAGTAAATTCAGTGTCAGGTTTAGTGACTAGCTTAAGGGAATATAGTGGTGGAGATGGGATTAAAATTTTTGGCTAATTTGGGACGCCTGGGTGGCTCAGTTGGTTGGACGACTGCCTTCAGCTCAGGTCATGATCCCGGAGTCCCGGGATCGAGTCCCGCATCGGGCTCCCAGCTCCATGGGGAGTCTGCTTCTCCCTCTGACCTTCTCCTCACTCATGCTCTCTCTCACTGCCTCTCTCTCAAATAAATAAATAAAATCTTTTAAATAAATAAATAAATAAATAAAATTTTTGGCTAATTTCAAAGAGAGTACACATTTCACTAAGCTCTACAAAGGTCCTTGAATCAATGAATGAGGAGGGCATATGGAAGTGTACTAATCAAGAAACTGGAGGCGCCTGGGTGGCTCAGTGGGTTAAGCCACAGCCTTCAGCTCAAGTCGTGGTCTCAGGGTCCTGGAATCAAGCCCTGAATCGGGCTCTCTGCTCAGCAGGGGGCTTACTTTCCCCCATCCCCCACCCCCTCTGCCTACTTGTAATCTCTGTGTCATATAAATAAAGCAAATCTTTAAAAAAGAAAGAAAGAAAGAAAGAAACCGGAGAGTAGCTGTACAGTGCCTAGAATGTTAGGCTAGGAACGTGAGACTCTCAGCCCTGAACCTCTAGCCTTGAGGCTGCCTAACTGGGTTGGTTGTGAATCATCTAGGACAGTTACTGTTTAGCTACAACTGTGTTTAAATCCTTGCCGTACCCCTTAGTAGCTGTGTGACCTTGGGCAAATTTCCTCACCTATGAAACAGATTTTAATATCTTCCTTGCTGATACATTTTTGGAGTAAATGAAACAATGGATGAAAGTACCTGCTAGTGGGACGCCTGGGTGGCTCAGTTGGTTAAGCAGCTGCCTTCGGCTCAGGTCATGATCCCAGCGTCCTGGGATCGAGTCCCACATCGGGCTCCTTGCTTGGCAGCGAGCCTGCTTCTCCCTCTGCCTCTGCCTGCCACTCTGTCTGCCTGTGCTCACTCTCGCTTCTCTCTCTATGACAAATAAATAAATAAAATCTTTAAGAAAAAAAAAAAAAAGAAAGAAAGTACCTGCTAGTGCATAGTGGGGATTTAGCAAAGGTAATGATTCTTACTTGTATTCAGAGTAAATTGCTGCAAGGGAGGCTGAAGTAAGAGAACCATCATCCCTCCCCACCCAGTGAAGCTGTTGAAATCTCTCCAGGCCTGAGAGAGATGGCAGGACTCCCGAATGGAGGAGGACTCTGCAGAAAGGTTGCACTTTCTCCAGCTCGCGCTCTCCTCTCTCTCTTTCACTTGCACACGTGTGCATACACACCTTTATGGAGGGCACCAGCCCTTGGTGTAGAAGCTATGGTTTCATCAAGGGCAGGAATCACAGTCACAAAGATTAATGCTGCCGTGAAGTGGTGGGAAGAAGGCTGCCGCTGACTGAAATCATTGGTCTGGGGCTGGAAAACGGAGGGGAAGAGGAAGCAGCGATGTGGGCAGGTCTGGCAAGGCAAGGGCGCAGAACCGCAGCAGGAAGCTGACACCCTAAATCATATGGCTGTGTGGATTTCCTCTGTCAACTTCACTTCCCAATTTTACATCCTTCCATTGCACATGTCACCCACAGAGGCCACTCGGTGCTAAAAAGTGTGTAGAAGTGATTGATTTGTTCATTTAGTTAATAAACATTTAATGATACCTACTGATGGGGGACAAAGGTGGAAGGAAACGTAGATAAAATTAAATTTCCTTACAACCGGCAGCCCAATGACAAATATTGAGACAGGCAGAATGTGACATTCCTCCAGGAACTCCCTACTGTCTTAACCTTACTGCTTTGTTAGAGGGAAAAACAACCTTAGCTTGATAAAAGCTCAGCCTCCAGGATTTTGTGATTCTTCTTTAGCATATGAAAATCCTTTTGTAAACTTCCTTTGTCTTTACCTACCCCAACTGTTTAGTATGTAATCAGTTGCTTCTCACAGTCCCAGGTCAGTTCTTTCTGCCCACGGATCATGTCCCTGTGCTATAATAAAAACACCTTCCTGTACCTAAAATGTCTCAAGAATTCTTTCTTGGCTGTTGGCTCTGAACCCCAATATTTCCATTATCACCTACCACGTGCCAAGAATTTTCTGGAAGGGTAAACAGTTGCTGGTCAGGGAAATAAAGGGAACTAGGGAAGGCCAGGATAGGCAGAGAAACTAACATGTGCCAAGTTGTGGAGAAATGAAGCAGGATGTTACATTCCAGGAACTCTATATGGTTTGATAAGAAGGGGACATGAATGGACACCTAGGTGGCTCAGTCGGTTAAGCGTCTGCCTTCAGCTCAGGTCATGATCTCAGGGTCCTGGGATCCAGTCCTTTTTGTCAGGCTCCTTGTTCAGCGAGACCCCTGCTTCTCCCTCTGCCTGCCACTCCCCCTGCTTGTGTGCTCTCACACTCTCTCTCTCTCTCTGACAGATAAATAAATAAAATCTTAATAAAAAAAGAAAGAAGGGGACATAGTTTCAGGCAGAAAAATGGGAGATGAAGTTGGAGAAGTAGACTGAGGTCCATCCATAAAAAGCCTTTAGATGCCACATAAAAATGTGACTAACCATTTGGGGATAAAAAAGTTGAAATCCTGTGACACCTGAGTGGCTCAATCAGTTAACCTCAGGTCATGATCTCAGGGTCCTGAGATCAAGTCCTATTTCAGGCTTCTTGCTCAGTGGGGAGCCTGCTTCTCCCTTGACCCCTCCCCCTGTTTGTGCTTGTGCTCTCTTTCGCTCTCTCTCTCTGACAAATAAATAAAATCTGTAAAAAAAAAAAACAACAGTAGAACTCCTACCTCATACTAGACACAAAGGTAAATTTCAGAAGTTTCAAGGTTTCAATATTAAACAACAAGCAAATAAAATCCTAAAAGAAGAAACAGGAGAATATTTTTATAATCTTGGGGATAGAAAAGGCCTTTCTTTATTTTACAGCCAAAGTTAGAAAGTATAAAGGAAAATATTGACAGGTTTTGATGTGGGAAACAAAGGCAGAAGAAAAATTGTTAAATTCCCACTACTTACAGTCCATTGACAATTTCTTAAAACAAGTGGAATGATACACCTCTATGGACTCAACTGCCTCAGTGTTAATATTTTGCTGAGGGCAAAAAGGAATCATTGCCTGACCCTCCAGGATCCTGTAAGTCTACCTGAACATATAAAAATTCCTTTATCTCTACCCCCCCAAGATATTTGTTGGCAATCATCCTCCAAGCATATGACTCACCGGTATACATCTGAAGGGCCTCATGACTCAGGTTTTACTAGACAGTAATAAATGACTTCCCGAACAATAGCCAGCCCCCTCAAGGTCATGGAAACCTTGCTTCCAAATTCCTTATTAGAGACTTAAGCTATCCCTAACCCCCTCCCAACTAGAAAGTATATAATGGGCCCCTGTCATTACTCTAGGGCAGCTCTTTCTTTTTTTTTTTCTTTTTTTTTTTTTTTTAAAGATTTTATTTATTTATTTGACAGAGGGAAATCACAAGTAAGCAGAGAGGCAGGCAGAGAGAGAGGAGGAAGCAGGCTCCCTGCTGAGCAGAAAGTAGGGCAGCTCTTTCTGCCCATGGGTCCCCAGGCTTAAAAAAAAGCACATTTTTGCACCAAAGACATCTCAGGAATTCATTCTTAGCTATTGGCTTTGAGCCCTAACATCCTTCCTGCATCAGTTTTCACCAAATAAAAGTGAAAATTGTGCAGCAAAAACAACACAAGCAAGATTAGAAGACAAATGACAAAGTAGGAAAAGAGTTTCCAATAGTTAATGGTCAAAGGGTTCAAATCTTCCTTTGTAAAGTACTGCTATAAAATCAACAAAAAGAAAACAAATTTAAAAAAAAAAATAGACAAAGTTCTTAAAAGGTAGTAGTTCTCAATAGTTAAAAGAAAAATGGCTATAAAAAGGTTATTCATATACTGACAATGAAAGAAATACAAATCACTCTCCTCATCAGACTGATAAAAAGATAAAGCCCCAGTGTTGGGGATAGTATGAAAAAAGATCTACCTGTTCATATACTGATGATGAGAATGCTAAATAGTATAATCTTTCTATAGGATAATTTGGTAGTATATGGTAAAATTTTAAATGTGCATCTATTCTTTTTTATTTCATTTTATTTTATTTTTTTATGTGACAGAGAGAGAGATCACAAGTAGGCAGAGAGGCAGGCAGAGAGAGAGGGGAAAGCAGGCTCCTGGCCGAGCAGAGAACCCAATGTGGGACTCGATCCCAGGACCCTGAGATCATGACCTGAGCCGAAGGCAGTGGCTCAACCCACTGAGCCACCCAGGCGCCCCGTGCATCTCTTCTGATAGAGCAATTTTAAGGAATTTAGTCAAAGGAAATAATAGAGTGACAAGGATATTTACTGTGTTGTTTTCTTTAAAAGATTTTATTTTTTAAAAGATTTTATTTATTTATTTGACAGAGATAGAGCCCGCACGTGTGCACACAAGCAGGGGGAGCAGCAGTGGGAGAGGGAGAAGCAGGCTGCCCCAAGGACAAGGAGCCAGATATGGGACTCCATCAGAGGACTCTGGGATCAATACATGAGCCAAAGGCACATGCTTAACTGACTGAGCCATCCAGGTGCTCTTTACTATGTTGTTTAAAGGAAAGAAAAATTACCCAAATGTTCTAAGAAGGGAATTGGCTAAAATAAATTATCGTATATCCATACAACAAAAGTAATTTAGCCCTGCAAGAAAGTGGATCTGTAAGTGTTGTAGTGGAAAAATGTCTATGATATTTTAAATGGGGGGCAGGGGGGAGAAACAAAAACGGTTACCAAAAGCAGGTTTGGCACTAGTTGTATTTGGCTCATTCAGCTCCAAAGATTAAAGTCCAGGGCTCCTGGGTGGCTCAGTCATTTAGGCCGCTGCCTTTCACTCAGGGATTGGGCCCCACTGAGGGCTCTGCGTTCAGCAGTGAACCTTCTTCTCCCTTTCCCTCTGCCTGCCACTCCCTCCGCTTGTGTGCTCCTAGGCTCGCTTGCTCTCTCTCTCTCTCTGCCAAATACATAAATAAAATCTTAAAAAAAAAAAAAAAAAGATCAAAGTTCTTGGGCTTCAAAAAGCCAGGGTGCCAGTTCCTGCCCCTGGATCAAGGTTGTGTACAGTGAGGGAGGAGGCTGGCCCAGAGCCTAGCGTGGGGGTGGGGTTTCTTCTCCCACTTTCCCACAACCATGACAAAGCCTACGAGCCAGATCCCTGCACTGGAGCCCAGATTTCCTTCTCTGGCCAGGATGTGGGTGAAGGTTAAAGCTCTGGGTACTTCCTGATGCCCTTCCTACTTCATTAGGGTGAGAAGGTGACTTCTCTGAGCTGTGTTACTGCTAGGCTTTGGAAATGTGTTTTCCTTTTTCTGGGGAGTCTAGCAGATAATGCTTTACTATAAGGCTGTCCTTTTATTTTACTTTATTTTTTAAATATTTTATTTATTTCGACAGAGAAAGAGCACAAGTAGGCAGAGCAGCGGGCAGAGGGAGAAGCAGGCTCTCGCTGAGCAGAGAGCCGGACATGGGGCTCCATCCCAGGACCCTAGGACCATGACCAGAGCCGAAGGCAACTACTTAACCAACTGAGCCACCTAGGTGCCCCAAGGCTGCCCTTTTAGTCATAAACTAGCTATAGCCAAAACACTTGCCTTAGTCATGTCTTACCAACATCTAAAGTTCTGAGGGGCAAGAAGATTATAAGATTTCAGGGTCCCTAGTAATACAATAGTAGGTGCTTTTTTTTTTTTTTTAAGATTTTGTTTATTCATTAGAGAGAGAGAGACAAAGACAGAGACAGAGAGATAGCGAGAGAGAGAGCACCAGCAGGGAGGAGAAGGGAGAAAAAGGACCCTGGGACCATGACCTTAGTCAAAGGCAAAAGCCCAACCAACTGAGTCACCCAGGCACCCCCAACAGTAGGTACTTGATAAGCACTAAGCGTCGTGTAAGCCTGGGCTTCCAGTAAGGTCCTTGGAAGCAAAATAGTTTCTTCATTTGGTAAAATACTATAAGATCTGAACATTGGACAGACAAGCTATTATAACTTAAATGACCAATTAGTAGCTAATTAGAGCTCTGGAACTCCCAGGCTAGGCCCTGTCTGGAAACCCTCTTGAGACAGAAGTAGAAAATCCAGTGTGTTAACACTTAATGATCAAAAATATTCTCCAGTGAAAGTCTCCACACTGGCACTTCCCGCCTAAGGTACTTAGGGCCCCAGTTCTTACACGCTGAAAAATTGCCTGCCCTCCCCCCAACCCCCACCCAGAGAGAAGGAAGACAGAAGTCACAGTGCAATTCTCAGGCCCAGTTTAGTTCTACTCCTGTCAGCAGTTCTGGGCCACCATCCAGACCATAGTGGCTGTGGTTGTCTCATTTTTCAATGGAGCTGACTCATAATGCTTTCTGCCTGACACCCTCCCCCGCAAGGAACTCAGAAAGTAATATTAAATACGTGGGATGTCTGTTTTTTATTTTATCTTATATTTAATCTTGCTAGCCTATGGTAGAGGGCAGCAGGAACCTCAGTTCTTGAAAGTGGGGAAATTGTGACATTGATTAACTCAGCAAATGCCTACCTGTTCAACACTTTCTCTGCTGTTGACATGAATAAGGAACTAGCACACATATGACAGATACAAGTGAATGGGGTGATGGCAGGATTCTATCAGCTTTCCGGCTGCATCTTGGTCCTTTTTGGATCCTCATGACATTCAAAAATAAGATCACTAAATGTGTGTCTAGCCACCTGAGAGCAATGCCCTTTTCCCAGAGGCTTTCAGGCATTTATTGCACATTCACTGAGCATCAGGCCAAGTGCTGGATGCTGGAGGTGAAGAGGTAAAGATGTGGCCCTGCCCTCAAGGAATGGACAGTCCAATGCAGTGGTTCTCAATCTGTTTTCTCTTTGATGCTATGGGGTACTTGCTACCAGCATATCTTTAACTTACTAAGATCATGGTCCACGGCCGGGAAGGGGTGGGGGGCAGGAAAAAGAAATAATCAATGATTATGGAATGATGAGATGTAATAGGTACTGTCTGTGATAGAAATAAGCACAGAGCACAGGGTATGGTGGAAAAGAGGAAGGAGCCTCCTGAGCAGGAGGAAGGAGCACTGAAAATCAGAATAGGAATGGGGATGGGGCGCCTGGGTGACTCAGTGGGTTAATCTTCTGCCTTCAGCTCCAGTCATGATCTCAGGGTCCTGAGATCAAGCCCCATATCAGGCTCTCTGTCAGCAGGGAGCCCACTCCCCACCCCACCCCCCACCTACTTTCTGCCTGCCTCTCTGCCTGCTTATGCTCTCTGTCTGTCAAATAAATAAATAAAATCTAAAAAACAAAACAAAACAAAACAAAACCTCCTGCCTTTAAAAAAAAGAAGAATAAGAATGGGGAGGTTGTCAGGAAAAGTGTCCCAAAATGGTAACACTTGAACCAGGTTTTGAGAGACAAGCATGTGTTAGGCAAATAAGAATCTGTGACTAGGATGTGGGAGATCTCTAACATTATGGTACACTCAGGAGGACACATAGTTCTTTATGATCTTTAGAGCAAAATGGAGGGAGAAGGAACAAGATGTCAGATGGTGGAGGGTATGTGTGTCAGGATAAGAAATACTATGCTGGGGTGCCTGGGTGGCTCAGTGGGTTAAGCCTCTGCCTTCGGCTCAGGTCGTGATCCCAGGGTCCTGGGATCGAGCCCCGCATCGGGCTCTCCGCTCAGCGGAGAGCCTGCTTCCCCTGCTCTCTCTGCCTGCCTCTCTGCCTACTTGTGATCTCTCTCTCTGTCAAATAAATAAAAAATAAAATCTTAAAAAAAAAAAAAAAGAAATACTATGTTGAACACTATGCTAAGCTATAGGGCTCTGGGGAGATAATCAGCAAGAGGTTTGTAAATCACATAAGGAACAGCTAGGGAAATGGGTCTGTTTAAGTTGAGAAGACTTAGGGGAAATAAACCTTCTGGTTTATAGCATGTGTTATGCCCGAATAATGGGTCCGTGATTAAAGAAGCGAGACTGATACAAAGCGAAGGTCAAGCAAAACTTTATTTTGCGCCAAGCATCAACAATCAAACTGGCGGGCCACGGCTGCACCTCTTACAGAGAGGGCGACCCTGCTCTCCTTTATGGACTAGCTTTTAAGGGCAAAGGCCACGAGGTTGGGCCTGGCCACGCACAGGTGGCCAATGAAATTGTAACACACAGAGAAAACTGCACAGTGTTGCTAGGTGACCAATTGCAAGGTGAACAATTTCACCTTGGTTAGGATTGGCGCCCAAAAGGTTCCCAAAGGTCGGGGCCCATACTCCTTGGTAGCTAGGGAGACACTATGCATCCCCCCCACTGATCAGATGTCTCCACCTGGCCTGACCCATCCTTGTATCTGTGCGTTGTTACCTGAGGCTGGTTTCCGGGACTTGTTTTTAAGTAAGTCCCCTGGGGGAGGGGGAGCAGGGACAGTTTAAGGGTTAAACAACAAGGTTATTGTTTAACCTCAATGGAAGCCTCTGGCTAAAATATAAAAATATAAAATAGGACCTTACAGCATGTACAGGTTTTTTATTCTGTGTTGCCTCAGAATTAGAAAAGGACAATTTTGGGGGCACCTGGGTGGCTCAGTCAGTTAAGTGTCTGATTCTTGATCTTAGCTCAGGTCTTGATCTCAAGCCCTGGCTTGGTGAACCATACATGAAAAGCCGGTTCTTGGCAGGGAATCAGACTTCCAGTAGCCTCTTTGGTGAGGTGCCCAAACTGTTCAACCTATGGGATGGCTCTGCCTCCTATCTCACTCTGGTCTGAAGAGTTCTCAAATTAGGGCCTGCTTGTCAGCCCTGATGTTCCTCTGGGGAAGGTGGAAGGAGAGAATGTGGAGATGCTTCTAGTTGGAGAATTACGGCTTAAAGAGGGCTGAGGGAACTTCACTAAGGGTGCCAGGAAAGGCAGGATTCCTGCTTGTGGTTAGAGGTGTGGCTAAGGCTAGGAATGAATCAGTGAAGCCTTCTTTCCCAAAGGTAAATTAGCTCTTCTTTTCCATCTGTATGCTTTCTCAGAGCCTTTTGTCCTTTGTCTCCCTTTCTTTCCCATCTGTCAGTGGCTGAGTGGCCCTCAGAAGAAAAAGCCAAAGAGTCATTCATTACAAAGGGTGTGAGCCTTTTTAGTCTCAGTATCGTCAGTCTCCTAATTGCTATGCTTCTGACAGTCAAGGCATTCTTCTGGAAGCTTTAGCCAAGAGATCTAGAAGTAAAGTATGAATACATAAGTATTTATAAGTAAGTATTCATACTTTACTGGAAGTAAGTTATTTTTTTTCCTGTTTCTGGGCAGAGAAGACCCTACCAGCCAGAACAAATGGGCCAGAAGATTAGATATGCTAGGAGTCCTCAAGTCATTTATTTGACTTTCATAGCTCAACCTTGGGGTGAGGTTCTCAACCCACCAATGTGCTTCTCAAAACAACAATGTGTCCCCCAGGGGCGCCTGGGTGGCTCAGTGGGTTAAGCCTCTGCCTTCGGCTCAGGTCATGGTCTCAGGGTCCTGGGATCAAGCCCCGCAATGGGCTCTCTGCTCAGCGCGGAGCCTGCTTCCTCCTCTCTCTCTGCCTGCCTCTCTGCCTACTTGTGATCTCTGTTTGTCAAATAAATAAAATCTTAAAAAAAATAATAAAACAAACAAACAATGTGTCTCCCAGGGCACATTTGGTAATGGGGGGGGGGGCTATGGTTTGCTACTGGCATCTAGAGGGCAGGATATTTTTTTTGTTTTAAGATTTTATTTGTTGGGGCGCCTGGGTGGCTCAGTGGGTTAGGGCCTCTGCCTTCAGCTCGGGTCATGATCCCGCGGTCCTGGGATCGAGCCCCGCATCGGGCTCTCTGCTCCGTGGGGAGCCTGCTTCCTCCTCTTTCTCTTTGCCTGCCTCTCTGCCTACTTGTGATCTCTGCCTGTCAAATAAATAAATACATAATCTTAAAAAAAAAGATTTTATTTGTTTATTTGACAGACAGAGATCACAAGTAGGCAGAGAGGCAGGCAGAGAGCAAGGAGGAAGCAGGCTCCCTGCTGAGCAGGGAGTCCGATGCGGGGCTCCATCCCAGGACCCTGGGATCATGACCCCAGCCGAAGGCAGAGGCTTTAACCCACTGAGCCACCCAGGCGCCCCTAGAGGGCAGGATATTGCTAAACATCCTGTTATGCGCTGGACAGCCCCCCTACCCTCCCAAAAAGGAATTACCCGACTCAAAATACTGATAGCACTGATGTTGGAAATTACTGATAAATGCTTATGTTTATAAGGATTTGGTTTTGAGGGGGTGAAAAAAGATTTGAGCAGTAGTTCTTTTTTTTTTTTTTTTTAAAGATTTTATTTATTTGTCAGAGAGAGAGAGGAGAGCGAGCGAGCACAGGCAGACAGAATGGCAGGCAGAGGGAGAAGCAGGCTCCCCGCCAAGCAAGGAGCCCGATGTGGGACTCGATCCCAGGACGCTGGGATCATGACCTGAGCCGAAGGCAGCTGCTTAACCAACTGAGCCACCCAGGCGTCCCTGAGCAGTAGTTCTTGAGCATCGTATGGCTAGAGGTAGAAGCCCACTTTAATTGTATAAACATAAGCTGCACGTCTGCTGTTAGTCTAGCTTACCGCTATGCCATGGTGGACCCTTGAGCACTTCCCCTTTAATGCTCTGGTCTTGACTATATCTATGCATTCATTCCAGTTCTCCTAAAATTGGGGAGATGGAAGATGGAGGAAGAAAAGAAAAATCAACACTTCGATTATTTTTCTAGTTAGGTATAGGTGGGTGAAAACTGGAGTCTAAAATTGTTCAATATCTTAAATATGTACCTCTTTTTAAAAAATATTTTATTTATTTGACAGAGAGAGACACAGCAAGAGAGGGAACACAAGCAGGGGAAGTGGGAGAGGGAGAAACAGACTTACCTCCTGGGCAGGGAGCCCAACTGGGGGCTCAATCCCAGGACCCTGGGATCATGACCTGAGCTGAAGGCAGACTCTTAACGACTGATCCACCCAGGTGCCTGGTGTGTACCTCTTTTAACTATGAATAGCATCTCAGTATAAAATAGGACAATGACAGAAGAATAACAAATACCAAATCATACTTGATTTTATTTTATTTTTGAATGATTTTATTTATTCATTTGTCAGAGAAAGAAAGAGAGTGAGTGAGAGAGAGCACAAGTAGGAGGAGCAACAGAGGTAGAGGGAGAAGCAGGCTCCCCACTGAGCAAGGATCCCAATGCAGGGCTCAATCCCAGGACCCTGGGATCATGACCTGAGCCGAAGCCGAAGTCTCTTAAGCGACTGCATGACCTAGGTGTCCCCACACTTGATTTTAAAGTTGGAATCTGGGGCATCTGAGTGGCTCAGTTGGTTGAGCTTCTGCCTTCACTCAGGTTATGATCCCAGGGTTCTGGGATCGAACCCTGCATCGGGGTCCCCGCTCAGCAGAGAATCTGCTTCTCCTTCTCCCTCTGCTGCTTCCTCTGCTTGTACTCTCTCTCTGTCAAATGAATAAATAAAATCTAAAAAAACAAAATAAAAATAAAGTTGGAATCTGAAAATGTAGGAATTGGGATATCAGATATACATTTTTTTTTAAAGATTTTATTTATTATTTATTTTGACAGAGAGAGATCACAAGTAGACAGAGAGGCAGGCAGGCGGAGAGAGAGAGAGAGAGAGAGAGGGAAGCAGGCTCCCTGTCGAGCAGAGAGCCCGATGCGGGACTCGATCCCAGGACCCTGAGATCATGACCTGAGCTGAAGGCAGCGGCTTAACCCACTGAGCCACCCAGGCGCCCCAGATATACATTTTTTAAGGTTTTATTTATTTTTTGAGAAAGAACACAAGCACAGGGAGCAGCAAAGGAAGAGGGAGTAGGTTCCCCACTGAACAAGGAACTGACAGGGGGTTCCTAGGATCATGACCTGAGCCAAAGGCAGATGCTTAATTGACTGAGCCATCTGGGCACCCCCAATAGTAGGTACTTGATAAACACTAAGCGTCATATAAGCCTGGGCTTCCAGTAAGATCCTCAGAGGTAAAATAATTTCTTCATTTGGTAAAATATTTTGGGATCTGAACATTGGACAGACAAGCTATTACTACTAAGTGACTGAGCTACCCAAGCACTCCGGGATATCAGATTTGTACAAATAAAAACGAAATAAGTAAAAGTCAATGTAGTCTCAGAAATAAGTTCAGGGGCGCCTGGGTGGCTCAGTGGGTTAAGCCTCTGCCTTCAGCTCAGAAGGATGGGTCATGATCTCAGGGTCCTGGGATTGAGCTCCCCCATCCGGCTCTCTGCACAGCAGGGAGCCTGCTTCCCCCCCCCCCTACTCTGATCTCTGTTGAATAAATAAATAAAAATCTTTAAAAAAAAATGAAGTTCAAATAAAGATTAGGTAATGAGCTAATTAAAATCATTAGTTTTTATTGATTGATTACAAGATTGTATTTATTTATTTACTTATTTATTTATTTAATATTTTATTTATTTGACAGAGAGACAGCAAGAAAGGGAACACAAACAGAGGGAGAGGGAGAGGGAGAAGCAGGCTTCCCTCTGAGGAGGGAGCCTGATGTAGGGCTCGATCCCAGGACCCGGGGATCATGACCTGAGCTGAAGTCAGACATTTAACCAACTGAGCCACCCTGACGTACCTAAATTTGTTAGTTTTTAAAGAAAATTTTGGTGGGGGGGTGTGCAGAGGGAGAGGGAAAAGAAGAGAATCTCAAGCAGACTCCATGCTGAGTGTGGAGCCTGATGGTCGATCCCAGGACCTGAGATCATGAGTTCAGCTGAAAACAAGAGTCAGACACTCAACCAACTGAGCCACCCAAGTGCCCAAAATTCATTAGTTCTTTGATGGACTCAAATGATGGGTTGGAGCCAAGCCAACAAATTTTGACACAGATAATGATGATGATGATGATGATGAAGATGATAAGAGTGATTTCTGTTAAGTACTTACTCTGTAAGAGATAACTCTGTCACACCATTTTCGTGAGGAGAGAACTAAGGCTGAGTGAAGGGAGTTACATGGGATCTCAGTTATCTATGCTTGTGTAACAAACAACACTGGAACTTGGTAAGCAAGCCAAGGCAAGAACAATTCCATTTTATTCTACATGAGGAATACCATAGTTCTATGCAGCTGAATTGCTGCCCCCTTCTAGGGGTCATGGACAGCCCAGAGAGCACCAATATAAGCATCTGGAAGTCAGACATCATAGAATTGTTCAAGTCAGGGCTCAGGGACTATTAGACCTACTGAAGAAGGGATTCTGGTAATGGGTAGAAGGTTGGATGTTGAGCTTCATGTTTAGTACAGGGCACTGAGGGCAGGGCCTAGAATAGTACATGGCACATGGTGGGAACTTAATTTTAAATTAGTTAACTGTGGTTTCTTCCAACTCTGAGAGTCTAGGGCTCTATATTTTTTGAGGATATAACAGTTTATAAGTAAATATTTAATCATGCAAGTAACCAAGAGTTCTAATATATATCACTTCATGAAAGGTCTGCAATACTGAAAGCATTACTACAAACGGGTTTGCGGGGGCACTTGGGTGGCTCAGTGGCTTAAACCTCTGCCTTTGGCTCAGGTCATGATCTCAGAGTCCTGGGATTGGGTCCTGTGTTGGGCTCTTTGCTCAGCAGGTAGCCTGCTTCTCCCTACCTGGCTAGCCTCTCTGCCTCCTTGTGATCTCTCTCTGTCAAATAAATAAATAAAATCTAAAAAAAAAAAAAAAAAAAAAGTAAAAAAACCAGAAAAACAAATAGGTTTGCTGTGTTACCCAATTCCAGGGACACTATTCATGGAAAACATAAAGTGAATATCACCTTCCCAAAGCTGTATGACACAGAGCCCCTTATTGTAAATATAAGGCAAGTTTAGTAAAACAAATTGCCACGTCTTTTAAGAGTAGAAGATAAAAACAGTAACTGAGACTTTTTCTAGCATTTCAACATGCTTACATGGCCACATTCAGAATCTTAAGTTTTTCTTTTCAAATTCCATCAAGGTCAGTCACTCTAGTTGCCTATCCAATATCTTTCTTCCTTCCTTTCTTCCTAACAGAATCCCAATTTTATTTATTTATTTATTTTTTAAAAGATTTTATTTATTTATTTGACAGAGAGAAATCACAAGTAAGCAGAGAGGCAGGCAGAGAGAGAGGAGGAAGCAGGCTCCCTGCTGAGCAGAAAGCCCGATGCGGGGCTCGAACCCAGGACCTGGGATCATGACCTGAGCCGAAGGCAGCGGCTCAACCCACTGAGCCACCCAGGCGCCCCCAGAATCCCAATTTTATTAGGAGTGGTAACATACCTGACTAATAGACACATTTCCAGCTTCCCTTATAGCTAGGAACAGCCATGTGACATAGTTCTGGGAAATATGTAAAACTGAGAGTTTCTGGGAGTGCTTTGCTTCCTCATTATAGTCACCACCCCCTTCTGGCTGCCTTGTCCTTCACCCTGGAATATATATATACCAACAATATACAGTTGGAAATAGAGCAGACATTTTGTGACTATAAGATAATCATAAGAATAAAAGCTATATGCTAGGGGTTTGGGTATAGAGAGTTAAAAGAAGGGGTGCCTGGGTAGCTCAGTGGGTTAAGCCTCTGCCCTTGGCTCAGGTCATGATCTCAGGGTCCTGAGATGGAGCCCTACATCAGGTTCTCTGCTCAGCAGGGAGCCTGCTTCACTCTGGCTGCCTTTCTGGCTACTTGTGATCCCTACCCTCCCCCACACCCCGCCGTCCGTGTCAAATAAATAAATAAATAAATAAAATCTTAAAAAAACAAAACACCTTTTGTTGGGACACCTAACTGGCTCAGTCGGTAGAGCATGCAACTCTTGATCTCAGGGTCGTGAGATGGAGCCCTGCATCAGGCTTTCTGCTCAGCGGGGAGCCTGATTCCCCCCCCTCTCTCTGCCTGCTGCTCTACCTACTTGTGATCTCTCTCTCTCTGTCAATAAATATATAAAATCTTTAAAAAAAAAAAAAGAAGAAGAAGAAAGAATGTTAAAAGAAGTCTGCATTGGGGCGCCTGGGTGTCTCAGTCAAACGTCTGGCTTCAGCTCAGGTCATGATGCAAGGGTCTTGGAATCAAGCCCTAAGTTGGGCTCTGGGCTCAGTTAGGAGTCTGCTCATCCCTCTGTCTGTACCCCAACTTGTACTCTCCCTCTCTCTCAAGTAAATAGATAAAATCTTTTAAAAAAGGGTGCCTGGATGGCTCAGTGGGTTAAGGTCTCTGCCTTCAGCTCAGGTCACAATTCCAGTGTCCTGGGATGGAGTCCCGCATCGGGCTCTCTGCTCAGCAGGGAGCCTGCTTCCCTTCCTCTCTCTCTGCCTCCCTCTCTGCTTACTTGTGATCTCTGTCTGTCAAATAAATAAAATCTTAAAAAAAAAATCTTTTTAAAAAAATGGGAAAAATTAATCCCCTATTTGGTTAAGTTTGTTATTTGGGTTTAACTGTTATTGCAGCTGTGTTCATTTCTTTTTGTTGTTGTTTTTAAAGACTTTTTTTATTCGACAGGAAGAGACACAGTGAGAGAGGGGAACACAAGCAGGGGGAGTAGGAGAGGGAGAAGCAGGCTTCCTGCCAAGCAGGGAGCCTGATTCGGGGCTTGATGCCTGGCTTGATCCTAGGACCCTGGAATCATGACTTGAGCTGAAGGCAAGATGCTTAACGACTGAGCCACCCAGGCACCCCAGCTGTGTTCAATTCTAAGCAACATCATCCTTGATAAGTTTTTCTTAAATTGGTATTGTAGGCCTTTGTGTGTCCCAAATATAATTTTGTAAATTGAATTCTTATAAATTTAAGGACTCAAGTGTTCTTTAAGAACTGTTAAATGTAATGTTTTCCTTTTAGGTATAATTTGGTTTTTTTGCTTTTGTTTTTTTAGGATTTATTTATTTATTTGAGAGAGCATGAGCATGAGCAGGAGGAGCAGAGGGAGAGGGAGAGAGAATCCCAAACGGAATCTGTGCTGAGCAAGCATGGAGCTCAACAGGGGGCTGGATCTTACAATCCCGGGATCTCAAGATCTGAGCCGAAACCAAGACTCTGACCCTTAACCCACCATGCCACTCAGGTACCCCTTAGTGATAATTTATTTTCATTTATTTATTTATTTATATTTAAAAAGATTTTATTTATTTATTTGACAGATAGAGATCACAAGTAGGCGGCAGAGAGGCAGGCAGAGAGAGGGAGGAAGCAGGCTCCCTGCTGAGCAGAGAGCCCGATTCGGGGCTCGATCCCAGGACCCTGAGACCATGACCTGAGCCGAAGGCAGAGGCTTAACACACTGAGCCACCCAGGCGCCCCGATCATTTAAAAAAAATAAAAATAAACATGTTCTGAATTATCCGGATGTCCTCATAACTGAGTGCTGCCCTCTGATTCTGATTTCCATGATTGTATTTATTATTACAATTACAAGAAAGCATTTAGCTTTAATGGCATATAGGTTTACTGTTAATGGTTTATAGGCTTAACTTTAATGCTTTATAAATTTACGATAGGCTTTTATTAGGTTAGCAACTCCTAATGTTAAAATGATCACTGTTAAAGGACATTTGTTTTATACTCCTACTGAATTGCCTTACTTGCAGTATCTAGTTAGGTATGAAGAAGAGGCATTGGCTGTTCATGAATCAGTTAACTGTGCTTACCGTAGCAACTCAGTGCGGCAATACAACTAATACTTTGTTAAGGGAAGACCAGATGACGTCAAACAACACCTTATGAACAAAGGTTTCATGCTAGTTTAAACAGAGAAAGGTGGTGGGAGAATTGAGTCACCATCACAAGGTGTAGGCAATTATAGGTATGCAGAACCCAGGAGGAGATGCACTGTAGCATTAAGGCCATATTCAGGGAGGGTAGGCTTGCAAGAATCTCATCTTGTATATTTCTTTTTCTTTTTTCCATCTTATATGTTTCAATTTGCAGCAGTTAGCAAGAGTAGTGGTAATTAGGGGCGCCTGGGTGGCTCAGTGGGTTAAGCCTCTGCCTTCGGCTCAGGTCATGATCTCGGGGTCCTGGGATCCAGCCCCGCATCGGGCTCTCAGCTCAGCAGGGAGCCTGCTTCTCCCCTTCTCTCTCTGCCTGCCTCTCTGCCTGCTTGTAATCTCTCTCTCCGTCAAATAAATAAATAAATCTTAAAAAAAAAAAAAAGAGTAGTGGTAATTAACAAGGAAAATATTTTCATGAAACAGTTTTTGTTTTTTTGTTTTGTTTTGTTTTTTAAATTTGAGAGAGAGAGAATAAGAGAGAGAGGAAAGGTCAGAGGGAGAAGTAGGCTCCCCACTGAGCAGGCAGCCCAATTCGGGACTTACTCCCAGGACTCCAGGATCATGACCTGAGCCAAAGGCAGTAGTTCAACCAACTGAGCCACCCAGGTCTCCTCATGAAACAGTATTTTAAATTATTTCCGGGTGACTGGGTGGCTCAGTAGTAGATTAGGCTTCTGCCTTCAGTGCTGGTTATAATCCTAGAGTCTTGATATCAAGTCCCAAATAGGGCTCCTTGCTCAGCAGGGAGCTTGCTCTCCCTCTGCCTGCTTCTCCCTCTGCCCCTGCTTGTGCTCTCTTGCTCTCTCTCTCTCTGACAAATAAATAAATAAAATACTTTTTTTAAAAGATTGTATATATCTGACAGAGGGAGATCGCAAGTAGGCAATGAGGCAGGCAGAGAGAGGGGGAAGCAGACTCCCCACTGAGCAGAAAGCTCAATGTGGGGCTCGATCCCAGGATCCTGGGATCATGACCTGAGCTGAAGGCAGAGGCTGAACCCACTGAGCCACCCAGGCGCCCCAGTAAAATCTTAAAAAAAAAAAAATTATTTTCAATATTGCATCATGGGGCAATATTGAAATATAAATATTAGTCTGAATAAAAAAAGTAAAATAAAATTAATGAAAGTTAAATAATTTGATAAATCAGCCCTAACATTGGAGTTCCTCAAGAATATTTTTTCTTTCACAAGGAACTTCATGTTACTAATTGTTTGACAATACTACTTTAACACAACAGGTGGAGGGAGCTAGATCTGAAAAACTGAGCTGGGAACTAGTGTTTCATCCAGCAAAGAGCTGTACTTACTTGAACTGGCAGAGAAAAAATTTAAGGGCCTCACTTCTAAGAAATAGAGCAAAGTATGATTCATGCAAGCATTTTTTCAGTAGGCGCCCTGACACCAAGCAATTCTTCCTAACAAAGCCCCACCTAATGCCTTCAGCAAAGAGCAACTTAGTAACATACATATATATTTTTTCCTTTAAAGGATTTTAGAGAAAACTTACTAAGTAAATTTCATGAGTGGCAGCTTGTGTGTCTACTATCTGACTTCTTTTTTTAAAAAATATTTTACTTATTTGACAGAGAGAGATCACAAGTATGCGGAGAGGCAGGCAGAGAGAGAGAGAGAGAGAGGAGGAAGCAGGCTCCCCACCGAGCAGAGAGCCCGATGCGGAGCCCGATGCGGGGCTCCATCTCAGGACCCTGAGATCACGACCTGAGCTGAAGGCAGAGGCTCAACTCACTGAGCCACCCAGGTGCCCCTACTATTTGACTTCTTAAAACATTCCATTTTGTTGTTGTTATTACTCTTTCCCAGGTGCAGGAAATTTCAGTGCTGATGGTGGGGACCAAAAAAAATTATTCTTGGTGGAAACAGTCCATCTTCATGAGTGACCCTTCAGCCACAAGATGCTGGGTGTTCTTTTTTGTTTTTTGGGTTTTTTTAAGATTTATTTATTTATTTATTTGACAGACAGAGATCACAAGTAGGCAGAGAGGCAGGCAGAGAGAGAGAGAAGAGGAAGCAGGCTCCCCGCTGAGCAGAGAGGCCCCCCCCCCAACACTCAGGGCTCAATCCCAGGACCCCAGGACCATGACCTGAGCCGAAGGCAGATGCCCAGGTGCCCCACAAGATGCTGTTCTTTTTGAATTGCTCTTAATTGCTTTTGTCCTTCTTCCTACTCTCATAGAAATTCTCTGAGGTCCTGGTCTTGGCTTACCGTCCTCTACAGGATTTCATTTACTTCCACAGCTTTAAGTAATACCCCTGATATTGTGAGTGATGTGAACAAATATAATTCATTAATTTTTTTAACAGATATCTATTGTACCAATCGTGATAAGGAACATGCTGCTAAGTATTGATGAACAAGTTTCCACATTTCCAGCTTCCTACTGACCATCTCCCCTTGGAATCCTAAATTCAATATTCCCCAAAGTGGGGTCTTTATCATCTCCTCCAAACTGTTTCACTGAATGTCTGTGAGTTGTACCACACTTTGCCTAATTTCCCTGGGACTTATCCTTGACTTCTCTCTCTCTCTCTCTTTTTTTTAAGATTTTATTTATTTATTTGACAGAGACACAAGTAGGCAGAGAGGCAGGCAGAGAGAAGGGGGAAGCAGGCTCCCTGCTGAGCGGAGAGCCCGATGCAGGGCTCCATCCCAGAACCCTGAGATCACGACCTGAGCTGAAGGCAGAGGCTTTAAGTTTCTGTATTTGATGCCCAGATTTTGAAAACTGCCATCTAATCCCTTCTTTCATGGTCACTATGGCCTTCGTTCAGGCTCTCTACCTCTTTTCCCTGGTCATGGCAATAGCTTCCTTATTTATTTCCCTATCCCATTTTCTTGGTACCTTAAATCTATTCTCTTTGCAACTGCCAGAACGATCAATAATACAACCTAATAATATGACCCAATATTTAAAACTCTGAATTTCTTGGGTGCCTGTGTGGCTCAGTTGGTTGAGCGTCTGCCTTTGGCTTAGGTGATGATTTCAGGGTCCTGGGATTAAACCCTGCATGGGGCTCCCTGCTCAGCGGAGAGCCTACTTCTTCCTCTCCTCCCCGCTCATGCTTATGCATCTCACTTGTGCTCTCTGTCACTATCTTGTCTCTTTCTCTCTCAAACAAATAAATAAAATCTTAAAGAAAAAAACTCTGAATTTCTTTCTATACTTACATTTTAAATTTACCTGTTGGGTAAAAGTTGAACTCCTTAGCCTGGCTTATGGGATACATCATAACTAATCTGTGTTTTTTGTCTCTATATTCTAGTCTTTGGAATTTACATTATACTACTAGTGAACTTTTTGTACTACCCCAAATACATTATACTGTCTCCTACTGCTTTTGCTGTTTTCTCTGCTTGAACTCATCTTTCACTGTTCTTTTTTTTTTTTTAATATTTTATTTATTTATTTTACAGACAGAGATCACAAGTAGGCAGAGAGGCAGGCAGAGAGAGAGGAGGAGGCAGGCTCCCTGCTGAGCAGAGAGCCCCATGTGGGGCTCATCCCAGGACCCTGGGATCATGACCTGAGCCGAAGGCAGAGGCTTTAACCCACTGGGCCACCCAGG
Source organism: Lutra lutra (assembly GCF_902655055.1). NCBI lineage: Eukaryota > Metazoa > Chordata > Mammalia > Carnivora > Mustelidae > Lutra > Lutra lutra. Next base: position 161,929,209 of record NC_062281.1, read on the forward strand.
CGCCCCTCACTCTTCGTCTTTACTCTTTAGTGATCCTTCAAAGTACCTGAATAGATGGTGCCTTATTCATCTTTATGTGTCTAGCAAAGTACAGATCTCCTGTAACTAGAACAATAAACACGTGACTAAAACTCCGTGCTGCTGATTCTCCAATCTGTGTCTCTAGGGGTGATCTCTGGACACTGATACCTGGATGTCTAAAGAGCATTTCAGTGCTGTTTACCAAACTGCTTACCTTCTCCATTAAGAAAGGAATTAGTAAGTAATAGCATGGACTCATGTCATACAGACTGGCCAGACCACAGTATGGCACAACTCCAATAAGCACCATTTACATTTTATAGTCTATATAAACGTCACATTGGCATATTGTACTACATGATGATTCTGCTGCGAGGATGGCCTCTGGCCCAACACCTATTAGCTCTGATTTTTAACAATTACATTCTTTGGTACTTCAGCTGTAAAACTGTATTCAATAAATGTTTTTCATTATTTTTAAACCTCAAACCTACTTCTCCTCCAGTGTTTTCTATGTCTCTGGTGACTGACATTATTCCTTTGTTACCAAGATAAAAAAACCAAAGAATCGGGGCACCTGGGTGGGTCAGTCGTTAAGTGTCTGCCGCCTTGGCTCAGATCATGATCCTAGGGGTCCTGGGATTGAGCCTCTCATTGGGCTCCCTGCTTGGCAGGAAGCCTGCTTCTCCCTCTCCCACTCCCTCTGTTTGTATTCCCTCTCTTGCTGTCTCTGTCTCTGTCAAATAAATAAAATCTTACAAAAAAAAAAAAAAAAGAAAGAAAGAAAGAAAGAAACCAAGGAATCAGATTGAACTTCCTCCTTTTTCTTGCCTTAAATCCAGTACTAAGGCCTGTAGAGATATTTTTTCTTTCCTTCTTGCCATCCTGCTGCTAATGTCACATTACAGTTCTGAGACTTCTCTTGTCTGGACCGTTGCATTGGCCTCCCAATCAGTCTCTACTTCTTGCCTCCCAGTCATTATTTTACCTTATCACATAGCTGCTAGAATCATTTTTCTAAAACATGGTTCAAACAGGGGTGCCTGGGTGGCTCAGTTGGTTAAACATCTGCTTTCGGCCTAGGTCATGATCCCTAGGTCCTGGGATCGAGCCCATGTCATGCTCAGTGGGGAGCCTTCTTGTCCTTCTCCCTCTGTCCCTCTTCACGCTTGTTCTCTCTCTCTCTCAAATAAATAATAAAATCTTTTTTTTTTTAAAGATTTTATTATTTATTTGGTAAATAGATAATAAAATCTTAAAAAAAAAATCCACAGGTGCCTGGGTGTCTCAGTGGGTTAAAGTCTGTCTTCAGCTCAGGTTATAATCCCAGGGTCCTGGGATGGAGCCCCAAATCGGGCGCTCTGCTCAGCACAGAGCCTGCTTCCCTTCTTCTCTCTCTCTCTGCCTGCCTCTCTGCCTACTTGTGATCTCTGTCGTCAAATAAATAAATAATCTTAAAAAAAAAAGTAGTTCAAATAAGTTAACTTCACCTCTCAAAAATCCTAAGTACATTCCAAAATTAATTAAGCATGCTTCCTAGGCCAGTTACTGTGCTAGGTTCTGGTACTCTATAGATAAGCAGATCAGGTAAAATCCTTCCCAGACTACTGCTAAACAAGGAGGGACAGGAGCTTGTGGGTGGCTCAGTTGTCAAGTAGCTGCCTTAGGCTCAGGTCATGATCCCTGGGTCCTAGGATCCAGGCCTGCATCAGGCTCCCTGCTGGGCTGGAAGTCTGCTTTTCCCTCTTTCACTCTCCCTGCTTGTGTTCCCTCTCTTGCTTTGTCTCTTTGTCAAATAAATAAATAAAATCTTCAAACAAACAAGGAAGGACAAATATATGTTTAAACCTAGACATATAGGTAGATACTAGTTCCTGTAGAAGGATAAAAAAGAAAGACCCCTTGCCGCCATTTCCAAGTCTTTGGTGTTCTCTGAGGAAAGAGATTCCACAATCACTTACTTCGACCACAAGTGTTCAACAGATTTCTTGTCTTTTCAGAACTCTGTCCTGGTATTTCAGTTTTTTATTTCCGTGGGATAGGATAGGCTGTTAAGATTTCCTTGGGCCAGGAGAACTCTCTTGGTTTTTGAATGAGACAAATAAGCCCAAGTGCCCCACAGGACTGGCACATGGTAATTTTTTTGTGGCTGAAATAGGACTGTGTGTTGTTGATTTAACCTGCCCATAGCAATAACCATCTACTATTAAGCTCTGAACTTCTACATTTCCCCTGCTGCCTCTAGAAGGAAATGAATAATGGCCAAATACTTGTTCAGCTCAGGCAGAGAAGGAAAAAAACAAACAAAAAATGACTTATGTTGCTAGATAGGATGATAAATGCCAAAAAATTTTGAGATACTCAGCCAGCATGACACTGCATGTTCTCATTTATTTATTTTTATTTTTTTAAAAAAGATTTTATTTATTTATTTGACAGGGGGAGAGACAGTAAGAGAGGGAACACAAGAAGGGGGAGCAGGAGAGGGAGAAGCAGAGTTCCTGTTCAGCAGGGAGCCCAGTGCGGGCTGGATCCCAGGACCCTGGGATCATAACTCCAGCCCAGGGCACATGATTAATGACTAAGCCACCTAGGCCCCCCAGGTTCCCATTTCTTAGCCTGCTATAATGTACAAGGGAGTTAATAGGAGGGTGGTGGTCGGAGCGGTCATGGGGTCAGAAAGGGGATATAGTATGTTTATTACATACTCCTATTTTGTATCAGGTGCTCTCTTGTGTCTTGGGGACACAGAGATGGGTGTAACCCAAACCTTACTTTCCAGAAAGTCAGTCTAGCAAGAAGAGGTAGGCATATAAACATGTAGAATAGCTTAAGACCTATTTTGTAGAGCTTCTGGCAACATAGGATATTTAGGGGCACAAATTCTGGGGATGAGCAAAAGCCAGAATAGCTTCAGAGGAATTCTGGGGATGAACCATGGTCAGGAACAGTTTCAGAGGAAGTAATGCTTCAGCTGAGTCTTCAAAGACATTTTCTCTAGGCCAACTAGGAGGGATCAGATTCTTCATATTTGAACAAAAGCCTGAAGTCTTGAAACAGCAACGCATTGTTCTCTGTGTTAAAATCAACCTAGAAGCAAGAAAAGTTAACTTTTCTAACGTATAATAAGAACTCAGAATTGTGCTAAGTAATCAACAGAGATGATCCTGAAGAATTAACAGTATTCCCATTTTACAGGTGAGAAGAGTAAAAGCTCTTGCCTGAAGACCACACATACAATGACATTGAGTTTTAACTCAGGAAACTGACTACAGAGCCCCGATTTTTTTTTTTTAAGATTTTATTTATTTATTTATTTGAGAGAGAGCGCGAGAGCCCCGATTTTTTAAACCACAAACCAGAGAAGTGAAACGAACAGATTTCAGAAATATTCCCCCCAGCAGCTTTGGAAATAGCGGGGTGGGAGAAGGAAAGCTGCAATCCTATAAATCAGAATAATGAGGGAGGTTGTCTAAGTACTGAGACAGCACTCGGGTAGAGGCTGCGGGGATCGGGGTGGTGTATTTGAGAAATGCTTGGATAGTTTCAGTGCTTGTGGTGTGGATTAGACGTGATCCTCCGTGGAGCAACAGGGCCATTTCCCTGGTCTGGGCCTTGAGGGGAGGACAAACAGGGGGCCCCCCAAAGAGATTGCCAGATTAACCGAGGCGGTTGGTTTTGGAGATGGACGCCCTGGGCCCTCCGACCCCAACCGTTGGCAGCATGCAGGGGTTTCCGTGTCTTCGGTGCCTGAGCCCGCCCACAGGGAGGGAAAGTGCTGAGTCACTCTGGCGGGGCGCGTTGGCTCGGGGCGGGGCTCGGACCAGATCCCCCACCTCTCTTCTCCTCCTGCACCCCCGGCCCGCTCTGACTCTCGCGAGAGCCCTACAGGCTATAAAGGCAGCGCCCCGCGCACCGTCTCACGAGTCTTCTTCCTGGCTTGTCTTCGGCGTTTTTGTTCGTGGAGCGGGTGAGAAAGTTTTCTCATACGGCGGTCGTCGTCTTTTTCTCATTGTTCTGGGGTCCCACCCTCCCACCCTGCTCCCCTTGGGTGCTGTGACGGGGGAGGTGGCTGGGTGAGATCTGAAGCTCGAGAGTGGTTAGGAGGTACGCGCACCCTCCCGGCGGCCTCCCTTACGGACTCGGGGACCTGTTGAAACCCTTAGGCTAACGTCGGCTCGAGTTTTCCTCCTCCCCCGGCAACCCGAGCACAGGGCGCTTGCTTATTGGTTTGGCGTGGCGGCCGGGCAGACTTGTGGTAGTGGTGGGCTCTCCTCAGTTAATCTTCCGGGCGGTTCGGGAAGCTTCTAGAATGGACCTGGAAAATGACCTGAGGCTACCCGCCCGACGTGTGGTAGAGGTGAAGGCTGTTGCTGGCCTGGACCTGCGGCTAGATGAGGAGTTTCAGATGTTGTGCCCTTTTCTGGCTTTATTTTTTTGTGTTTGCGGAATAGGGATTGTGGTGATAACAAATCCATCTGTGAAGACTGCGGCTTGCTTTTTTGGGGGGGGGGGTACTTTCCGAAGTGTTACGGTGGGGTCGATAATGGGAGCGGCAGGAGGGAACCTGAAGTCGGTTTTGGGGGGTGTGGCTTTCGCCATGAAAGTTAGGGCTGGTCCGCCGAGGCCCACACCGGCTTGAGGTCCAACGGTTTTCATCCCGCTGAGTCGGACTTAAATGGACGTGGGGACCACCTCGAAAAGCAGGTTTGGACTAAAAGGTGGTTTATGTTCGGGTCACACTCCATACATTTGGTCACCAAATTGCAGCTTGATGTATTAGTGTTTTTGGTCTGTTAAAGGTGTTAAGCAGTAGAAAGTTAGTAATAATCGATGATTACGACGATTTTTTTGGTTATAGTATTATGTACCAAGGAATATCGGAACATGGAAGACTAGCTTCTTGGGTCTTCAAACTGATGGATTAGTGGTTTACATCTTAACTCCCTGTCTTTATGTTGACCTGGCTGAATCCAGTGTAACATTGCTTTTTAGCAGTGCGTATTTTAGTTTTTTTTTACTCCCCTTAAAGTAAGTGTTTTTTTTTTTTTTTTTTTTTTAAGTAATCTCTAAACCCATCCTGGGGCTGGAACCCATAACCCTGAGATCAAGAGTCACATGTTCCTCCAGCTGAGCCAGCCAGGCTCCCCAGCAATAAATAGACTTTTTGTTCTATTTACTGTTGATCCAGAATCCTGGCAGAAACGCGTTTTGAAAGTACTGCTAGAGCTTAAACACAGTTGCTAAGGTTTTGTAATTGAGCAGATGCCAGAATCCTGGTTTTGTGTCTTGAAAAGTTGGATGGGCTTTAGGGTGGTTTTGGTCTCCGGCAGGTGGACCTGGAGAAAGGTCAAGTGTGTTTCCTGAATTATGAAGGCAGATGAAGGTGCACTCTAGGGAAAGGGCAACATGACCACTTTAGAAATCAGATGTTCTCTTCGTGGCAATGTTCGTTTGGGCTCAGCTCAGGTTTGAGGCTGAATCTTCCTCTGTGCTGCTTTTTGTGTAATGAAAATAGAGGAAAATGCTTTTTCACAGATGATAGTAAAGAAAGTAATAGAGGTTACTTATGTTTTAAAAAATTGCTGCTTTCCTTTTTTAAAACTTTTTTAATTTTTTATTTTTTTAAAGATTTTTATTTATTTATTTGACAGAGATTACAAGTAGGCAGAGAGGCAGGCAGAGAGAGAGGAAGGGAAGCAGGCTTCCTGCTGAGGAAGGGGCTCAATCCCAGGACCCCGGATCATGACCTGAGCCAAAGGCAGAGGCTTAACCCAGGCGCCCCAAAATTGTTGCTTTTCAATGAAAACAAAAGCTAATACGAGATACATTTTTTATTTTGAGAGAGTGACCCTGAGAATGAAGGGGAGGAGGGGAGGAATGGGGGAGTGGAAGAGAGAATCACAACTGTAATCTCAGACCTGAGATCAGGAACCCAGCCCAAATCAAAACTCAGGGATGCTGGGGCACCTGGGTGGCTTAGTGGATTAAGCCTCTGCCTGTGGCTCAGGTCATGATCTCAGGGTCTTGGCATCCTGTCTCAGGGTCCTGGGATTGCTCAGCAGGGAGCCTACTCACTCCCCCCCCACCACCTCTGCCTACTTGGCGATCTCTGTTGAATAAATAAAATCTTAAAAAAAAAAAGTCAAGGGTGCTGAAAAGCCTGAGCCACCCACATTCTCCTTTAGTGTCTGATCTTTGTTCAGAAGTTGGAAAGCTCAGTTTATGCCTCATACCCATATAAAAATTAATGTGTATCCTAAAGTCACTGGACAATTTTTTTTTTTTTTTTTATCATTCTACAGCTAAGTCTATAAGTTGAACGGTGTTACCTAGAAGAATAAGTAAGGCTTGTTTCCAATTCACTTCCTCTTTTTTTTTTTTTTTTTTTAAAGATTTTATTTATTTATTTGTCAGAGAGAGCAAGGGAGAGAGAGTGAGCAAGGCAGACAGAATGGCAGGCAGAGGCAGAGGGAGAAGCAGGTTCCCTGACGAGCAAGGAGCCCGATGCGGGACTCAATCCCAGGACGCTGGGATCATGACCTGAGCCGAAGGCAGCTGCTTAACCAACTGAGCCACCCAGGCGTCCCTCACTTCCTCTTTTATATTTTCCAGCCAATAGCAAGATGTCTTCAGGAAATGCCAAAATTGGGCATCCTGCCCCCAACTTCAAAGCCACGGCTGTTATGCCAGATGGCCAGTTCAAAGACCTCAGCCTATCTGACTACAAAGGTAAGAGTAATAACAATAGGTTCGTAAAAGTGGAATTTTTACGATCTAGGATGGCTCATTAGATTTCTGTATCTCAGTTAGACTTGATTGTAAAATGATTTATATATCCTACCTAGGTCACAGTCTTAGGGTAGGAGGCTTTTGCCTTCCTGATGAAGTAGTGATTACCAACTGTGATCACTGATAGATACTCGAGAGTCAGACTGCTTATGGAAAAAGCCCATGCTTCATTATGCCTGGACGTACTACCTTAATTATTTCTTAGAACTCCTCAATTATATTACTGTTTTAGGGGATAATTCTTGTTATGCCATTGAAAGCTCAAGTCTTTGGAGTGTAAGCTGTTCAAGTTTATGAAACCTCTATGTCAGAGCTGCTGTATCATTAGGCAGAGGCTTAGGGACATTCCCTTGACTCTTAGCCCCAGGAGAAGAGTTGATGTTGCATTTGGGACCGTTCTCTTCCCTGTGATCGTTTAATGCAGGCACTTGGTCAGCTCTGATGAGGGTATTCCTTTGTTTTTGCAGTCCTGGAACAGTAGGGTTTTTTTGAGGTAGTTGGTACGTGGAGATTTCCTTGAAGTGCAAACCTGAAACTCGGGTGTAAAGTGTACCTTTTTTACTGGTGTAGTAATTAGTTCCTGGACTCAGTTTTTGGGTAGAACATGTGACTAAGGTTTCCTAACACATCACACTTGTTTGGAATGAGAAGCAGTTAAGAGGGGCCCTATGGAGGGAAGCTCCTGGCAAACAAGGTAAGTAGCACCACAGGGAGGTGACCCTGGCCCAAGGGTAAAGGCACAAGGTTTAGATGTAGCTGTTCTTTGTCCTCCAGGGCTTGACCTGCTGAGGCTTCATGGTGCTTGTTAAGTAAAGCCCTGGAGAGGTTTAGATGAGTAAGTTGCTAGTGATTTGGTTTTCAGAGTAAATGTCAAAAGGAGCAGCTTATTCTGACTTTAGACATTGCTGCTGCCTGGAAACCAGTGAATATTTGGAACTCTTTCAATAACTCAGCCTATTAGTTGTGGTGAGTGGCTGCTTGGCTGGTTGAAGATCTACTTCCACTGGTAATCTGAGTGACTTCAGCAAAATTTAAACTAGAGATCCTGTTATACCTTACTAGGACTTTGGGAACTTTGCCTCAAGAAATTTTTCTTGTCCAGTTAGGCTTGTTAGGAACAGGTTTATGGTGATTTAGATGATGACTTAAATCTTGTGTCCACAGTTATTGTGGTTCATTGTGGAAGAAGTGCCAAAAGCCCTGGTTTCCTCTTTCTTGGTCTCTTGAATGACTTGCAGCACAGAATTCAGCAATTGAGCTCTTTCTGTGCATTCATTGTATGCATTGGCATTTACTAGTCTAGTAGGTAATTTCATCCTAGGTTTTGCTTTCCTTTATTGGAGAACTTGGTGTTTGCTAATTTTAACTATCTAGAGATCAAAATCATACTGAACAGTGTTCATCTTATGGTTGGCAGCTAATGGGGAGGCAGGAAAATAAAGCTTAGAACTGAAAGAAAGTCTTTTCATGCAGGTTTTCCTACCACAAGAAGTTCTAGAAGTAGCTGCTAGGAAACCTTTGTGTTGAGTCTAGGCATTTGGCAGTTTGTCTACCATCGGCTTAAAAAGACTTTTTCATAGGAGAAGGTCTTTTTTTTTTTAATTTTTCTTGTGATGAGAACTGTGTTTAAAGATTTTATTTATTTACTTATTTTTTAAAGATTTTATTTATTTATTTGACAGATAGAGATCACAAGTAGGCAGAGAGAAAGGAGGAAGCAGGCTTCCTGCTGAGCAAAGAGCCCAATGTGGGGCTCCATCCCAGGACCCTGGGATCATGACCTGAGCCGAAGGCAGAGGCTTAACCCACTGAGCCACCTAGGTGCCCCAAAAGATTGATTTAAGAGCAAGAGTATGCTTGCCAGTGGGAGGGAGGGAAGGAGGGGAAGAATCTCTGGACCCTCTTCTGTGGGATGAGTCCACCTTGAAATCATGACCTGACCCGAAGTCCAAGAGTTGGGTGCTCAACACACTGAGCCATCAGGGTGCTTCAAGATTTTAAGTAATTTCTTTCTTTCTTTTTTTTTTTAAGATTTTATTTATTTATTTGACAGATCACAAGTAGGCAGAGAGGCAGGCAGAGAGAGAGAGGGGGAAGCAGGCTCCTTGCTGAGCAGAGAGCCTGATGTGTGGGACTCAGTCCCAGGACTCTGGGATCATGACCTGAGCGGAAGGCAGAGGCTTTAACCCACTGAGCCACCCAGGTGCCCCGAGATTTTAAGTAATTTCTTTTTTTTTTTTTTTTTTTTTAAAGATTTTTATTTATTTATTTGACAGAGATCACAAGTAGGCAGAGAGAGTGAGGGGGGAAGCAGGCCCCCCGCCGAACAGAGAGCCTGATGCTGGGCTCGATCCCAGGACCCCTGGGATCATGACCTGAGCCGAAGGCAGAGGCTTTAACCCACTGAGCCACCCAGGCGCCCCGATTTTAAGTAATTTCTAAACCCAGCGTGGGGCTCAAGCTCAGAACTCTAAGATAAAGAGTTACTGGGGCATATCGGTTAAGCATGACCTTGATTTCAGATCAGGTTGTGATTGTAGGATTGTGAGATGGAGCCCCATGTTGGGCTCTGTGCTGGGTGTGGAGTCTGGTTAAGATACTGTCTCCCCTTCTCTTTGCTTCCCACTCCCTCCCCCACAGAGCCCTGCACTCCACCTGGTGCCCCTTGGTTTTTTTTCTTTGTAAAGCAAGGAAGTGTGTTTTGAAGGCAAACTTCTGGTTCTTTCCTTCCCCCTAGGAAAATATGTTGTGTTCTTCTTTTACCCTCTTGACTTCACCTTTGTGTGTCCCACGGAGATCATTGCTTTCAGTGACAGGGCAGAAGAATTTAAGAAACTCAACTGTCAAGTGATTGGTGCTTCTGTGGATTCTCATTTCTGTCACCTGGCATGGTAAATTTCTTGGTCGATTTTGCCTGTGAACTTTGAACTAAGTAGCAGCTGGAAGTGGGGGGGCTTTGACAGTAGACTTGTTGAAGTATTGTCTTCTGGCTTCTGATGGAAGGGATTGCAAAGGCTCTGACTTCCTCCTTTTGCTCTTTTACACCTGGCAGCAGAGGAGCAGCAGCTTGGGTTGCATTTGAGTGTACTCTGGTGACCTTAAGTATATCTTCAGGCACTCAATTTCCTTGGGAAAAGGTTTGGTCTTGGGGGGGGGGCGGGAAGGAAGATTAGGAATGCTAAAAGAGGGAAGGAATAGATAACAAAAAACTACAGAAGAGTTTGAGTGAATGTGATATGTATATGTGCTTTTTGCTTTAGGATCAACACACCCAAGAAACAGGGAGGACTGGGACCCATGAACATTCCCTTGGTATCAGACCCCAAGCGTACCATTGCTCAGGACTATGGAGTCTTAAAGGCTGATGAAGGCATCTCGTTCAGGTATATGCCTGCCAGGGGCTGATATTCCATCAAAACTACCTGATTGACTTGAGGGACTATTGGAGAAAGGTAGGGCCCTGATCTGTAGACTCTGCTCTTTTCATTGTTGGTGTGTGTGTGTGTTTTTAGATCTTTATTTATTTGACAGGGATAGAGCCAGAGAGTACAAAGTGTGGGGGGAATGGGAGAGGGAGAAGCTAGGCTCCCCATGGAGCAGGGAGCCCGATGGGGGCTTGATCCCAGGACCCTGGGATTATGACCTGAGCTGAAGGCAGACACTTAGCAGACTGAGCCACCCAGGCACCCTGTTTGTTTATTTTTTAAATACTTTTTAAAAATTTCTCTCTGTACCTTATGTGGGGCTTGAACTCAAAATCCTGAGATACGAGTTGCACATTTTGTTGACTGAGCTAGTCAGCCACCCCCATCACTGTATGTAATAAAGCATACAGGATGATGATCTCATTTCATTCATTTTCTTTCCTTCCTTTTCTCTCTTTCTCCTCCTCCTGCCTCCCTTTCTCCCTCCCTCCACACCCAGTGTGGGGCTCTAACCCACAACTCCCAAGATCCAAGAGTCACACCTTCTGACTAAGCCAGCCAGGTATTCCTTGTTTCATTCTTTATGTAGGAAGACAAAGTCAGTGCAAGTCTGGGAGGCCAGCACATTTTCATTCCCACTGCATCTCTGTTCTAACAAAGTAGTTTCTAAACCTGTACTGCATGTCTCTCAAACCTTTAATCTCCTCTTCCCAGGGGCCTCTTTATCATTGATGATAAAGGCATCCTTAGGCAGATCACTGTAAATGACCTACCTGTTGGCCGCTCTGTGGATGAGACTCTGCGACTGGTTCAGGCCTTCCAGTTTACCGACAAGCATGGGGAAGGTAAGCCAATCTGCCTGGTGACTTTGACAACAGAATTGTGGTAGAATAGGAAAGATGGCAGGAAAAATGTCTACGAGATGAAAGCATGTCTACAAGAAATAAATTGTAGTGGATTGTAGGGTGAGGTAATGGAAAAGCCTGGGGAGGGAACTATATATAAAGGCTGTTTGTTCCAGCTGTATTGTCCCTGCTTCTGCCCTGCTCATTTAGATTCACTGCTGCAGCTTTTAACTTACTAAAGGAAAGGAGTTTAGGAGGATCCTCATAGATGTGTATAAAGGCAAAACAAAAGATGGGAGAATTTCATAGATAGGGCATGCCATTCTTAACTAGTGTTTATTGGGAGAAGAGCTTTAATCTCTGTGATCCATATTCATTTTATTAGTTTTTTTTTTTTTAAAGATTTTATTTATTTATTTGACAGAGAGAGATCACAAGTAGAGAGGCAGGCAGAGAGAGAGGGGGAAGCAGGCTCCCCGCTGAGCAGAGAGAACCTGATGCGGGGCTTGATCCCAGGACCCTGAGACCATGACCTGAGCTGAAGGCAGAGGCTTTAACCCACTGAGCCACCCAGGAGCCCCCATTTTATTAGTTTTTTATTTAAGATTTATTTGAGAGAGAGACAGATAGTGAGAGACCACGTGAATGGGTAGGTGAGGGAGAAGCAGGCAGGTTCCCTGCCAAGCTGGGAGCCAGACGGCTTGGGGCTTGATTCAGCAGGATGCTGGGACCATGACAGACAGACAATGGATGGAGCCACCCAGGTGACAGTAGGTTTTTAAATTTTTATTTTAAGATTTTATTTATTTTTTAAACTTTTTTTTTTTTTTTTTTGAAATTGATTTGATAGATCAGAAGTAGGCAGAGAGGGAAGCAGACTACCTGCTGAGCAAAGAGCCTGATGGGGCTCTATCCCAGGACCCAAGCCAAAGGCAGAGGCCTAACCGACTGAACCACCCAGGCGCCCTTTTTTATTTGACAGGAACGTAAGCAGGGGAGTAGAAGAGGGAGAGAAGCAGGCTTCTTTCTTCTGAGCAGGGAGCCTGATGGGGGCTCAAGCCCAGAACCCCAGGATCATGACCTGAGCTGAAGGCAGCCATTTAATGTCTGAACCACCCAGGCGCCCCCCACCTCCCTTTAAATAACCTATGACTAGTTTTGAATTTTGGAAAATAAAAGGACTAAGATAACTTGCCCAAAGACTAGATAGATACAGCTGTAATGCATTTATTTTATTTTATTTTTTTAAAAGATTTTTTTATTTATTTATTTGACAGAGATTACAAGTAACCAGAGAGGCAGGCAGAGAGAGAGAGAAGGAAGCAGGCTCCCCGCTGAGCAGAGAGCCCGATGCGGGGCTCGATCCCAGGACCCTGGGATCATGACCTGAGCCGAAGGCAGAGGCTTTATTTATTTATTTATTTTTAAACTATTTTTTTTATTTATTTATTTGACAGACAGAGATCACAAGTAGGCAGAGAGGTAGGCAGAGAGAGAGGGGGAAGCAGGCTCCCTGCCGAGCAGAGAGCCTGATGCGGGGCTCGATCCCAGGACCCTGAGACCATGACCTGAGCCGAAGGCAGAGGCTTTAACCCACTGAGCCACCCAGGCGCCCAAGTCAGAGGCTTTAACCCACTGAGCCACCCAGGTGCCCCTGTAATGCATTTATATCTTTAAAAAAAAAATTTTTTTTTTAAAGATTGATTTATTTGAGACAAAGAGCATGTGAAGGAGGGAGGAGAGGTAGAGAGAGAGAAAAGCAGACTATGCTGAGCAGGGAGCCCCTGAGATCATGACCTGAGCTGAAGGCAAAAGCTAAACCAAGAGCCACCCAGGCTACCTGTTTTTATCTTCTTCTTCTTTTTTTTTAAATATTTTATTTATTTATTTATCAGAGCAGAAGCACGGAGAGCTGCAGGCAGAACAGGCAGAGCAGGCAGATGGGAGAAGCAGGCTCCCTGCTGAGCAAGGAGCCAGATGTGGGACTCAATCCCAGGACCCTGAGATTATGACCTGAGCCGAAGGCAGACGCTTAACAGACTGAGCCACTCAGGCGTCTCTGTTTTTATCATCTTAAATTACACTGTATTGTAGTGTGGTACTTAAAATCTGGAAATAACCAAATTATATAAGTGTTTATGTAAAAAAAATTTTTTTTAAGATTTTATTTATTTAGGGGCGCCTGGGTGGCTCCGTGGGTTAAAGCCTCTGCCTTCGGCTCAGGTCATGATCTCAGGGTCCTGGGATCGAGCCCCGCATCAGACTCTCTGCACCGCAGGGAGCCTGCTTCCTCCGCTCTCTCTCTCTGCCTGCCTCTCTGCCTACTTGTGAACTCTCTCTCTCTCTGTCAAATAAATAAAATCTTAAAAAAAAAAAGATTTTATTTATTTATTTGACAGAGACATCATAAGTAGCAGAGAGGTGGAGGGGGGGGGAAGCAGGCTCCCTGCTGAGCAGAGAGCCCGATGTGGGGCTCGATCCAGGACCCTGGGATCATGACCGGAGCCAAAGGCAGACACTTAACTGAGCCACCCAGGTGCCCCATGTAAAATTCTTTTGAGGAGAAGTTAGGGCTAGGATGTTTGGAGATGAAATATCTAGATTCTCCTTTAGGTGTTTGAGGATAAAAATCCTGTTTCTTTTATAAGTTGTTCTAAGATCTACACATTACCGAGCAGTTTGAACTTGTGAGTTTTTATCTAGCATTTGTCAGAGTGTGGGCCTTCTTTTTCTAATTCTGGAGCACTAGTATTTTCCTCATATTTTCATTGTTTTGTGATAAAGTACTGAACCACTTGATCCGAGCTTTTTTTTTTTTTTTCTTTTAAGATTTTATTTATTTGTCAGAGAGAGAGAGGGAGAGAGAGCAAGCACGGGCAGACAGAATGGCAGGCAGAGGCAGAGGGAGAAGCAGGCTCCCCGATGAGCAAGGAGCCCGATGTGGGACTCGATCCCAGGATGCTGGGATCATGACCTGAGCCAAAGGCAGCTGCTTAACCAACTGAGCCACCCAGGTGTCCCAGCTTTTTTTTTTTTTTTTAAAGATTTTATTTTTATTTATTTGAAACAGAGAGATCACAATTATGCAGAGAGGCAGGCATAGAGAAAGAGAGGAGAAAGCAGGCTCCCCGCTGAGCAGAGAGCCCGATGTGGACCCTGAGGTCATGACCTAAGCCAAAGGCAGAGGCTTAACCCACTGAGCCACCCAGGCGCCCTTGATCCCAGCTTTGGAGTTAGTAAGGCTGTAGCTTTTTGACCCTCTCCCCCCATTGGTATATAGTTGTTGCTGGACTGAGATAACCTTACCCTAACTAAGACTTAGTTTAGTTTTTAAGGACTTAGGTCATGAGGCTGTTAAGTGCTGGGTAATTGGGAGAATGGAGATCTTGAACCCCATAACCTCCCAAGCTCGATGCAATTGGGGACAAAATAGTTGGGATCAAGTGCTACTGAGGTAAGATGAATTACGTAGATGTACTTGGATGAATTGGCCTTACTGCATCTCATTTTCTTTCTTTAGGTGATAAATCGTTCAGACTAGTTTTCTAAGGCCCATGTCCTCTCTCATATTAGGATACAGAATATGGAAGTTGTTAAGAGTCTGAATTAGTGGTGTCTGTTTGGGGGACCTGAAAGTGGTGCTTTTGCTAGAGTTGGAGGCTAATAGGGATTAGTGAGTGATATCCGAAGGCACCTTTGTAGAAGTGAGTATGGGCTTTACCTTAGCGCATTGAAGGAGCAGATGGTTCCTGACACTGCCCCCTGGTGGGGGATGAGATTCAGCACAAAGAAAGGAGGAGTTAGGGAATGGCGAAGACCTTTCCTAGCACCTGCATGTAGCCTAGACTCTTGAATCCGCTTTCATAACTCTGAAGCTTGCTTCTTCAGACTCTTGGTCTCTTCAGCTTCTCATCCCACTAGAACAGGCACTTTGTGTGCAGCCTTTATGGCTTATATGAAGGTTAATGCTTGAGAGCCTATGAATACCAGGCACACCAAAGTACTTTTTTATTTTTATTTATTTTTTTTATTTATTATTATTTTTTTAAGATTTTATTTATTTATTTGACAGAGAGAGATCACAAGCAGGCAGAGAGGCAGGCAGAGAGAGAGGAGGAAGCAGGCTCCCCGCCGAGCAGAGAGCCCGATGCGGGGCTCGATCCCAGGACCCTGAGATCATGACCCGAGCCGAAGGCAGCGGCTTAACCCACTGAGCCACCCAGGCGCCCCCAAAGTACTTCTTAAAAAAAAATTTTACTTATTTGACAGGGAGATAGTACAAGTAGGCAGAGCAGCAGAGAGAGGGAGAAGCAGGCCCTCTGCTGAACATGGAGCCCAATGCGGGGCGTTGAGCCCGATGCGGGGCTTGATCCCAGGACCCAGGGATGATCTGAGCCAAAGGCAGACGATTAACTGACTGAGCACCCAGGCACCCCTCTGAAGTACTTCGCATGTATTATTTATTCTACATGCCAATTTTTTTTTTAATTTTTATTTTTTTAAGATTTTATTTATTTATTTGTCAGAGAGAGAGAGAGGGAGAAAGAGCAAGCACAGGCAGACAGAGTGGCAGGCAGAGGGAGAAGCAGGCTCCCTAATGAGCAAGGAGCCCGATGCGGGACTCGATCCCAGGATGCTGGGATCATGACCTGAGCCGAAGGCAGCTGCTTAACCAACTGAGCCGCCCAGGCGTCCCTACATGCCAATTTTTATTGAGGTATAATTAACTCCGTTTTTAGGTGTACAACGTAATTAATTTAAAAAAAATTTGAGTGGTGGGAGAGAGCGAGCATGAGAAGGGGGGAGGGTCAGAAGGAGAAGCAGACTCCCACCGAGCTTGGGAGCTGGGTACGTACTTGATTTTGGGACTCCAGGATCATGACCTGAGCTGAAGGCTGTTGCTTAACCAACTGAGCCACCCATGTGCCCCCATAATGATTCAGTTTCATTTGTGTATTTCTATTTCCTACATTTCCTATTTGCTTTCCAAGTTTTTATTTAAATACCGGATAGAGGGGCGCCTGGGTGGCTCAGTGGGTTAAGCCACTGCCTTCGGCTCCTGTCATGATCCCGGGTCCTGGGTTCGAGCCCCGCATCGGGCTTTCTGCTCGGCAGGGAGCCTGCTTCCTCCTCTCTCTCTGCCTGCCTCTCTGCCTACTTGTGATTTCTCTCTGTCAAATAAATAAATAAAATCTTTAAAAAAAAAAAATAAATACCAGATAGAGTAACAATTAGTTTCAGGTGTAGAATTTAGTGATTTCATCACTTAGAAGATACTAGTGGTCCTCACAAGTGATCTCCTTAACACCCATCAACCATTTTAACCCATGCCTCCACCCCTCCACTGTAACCCTCAGTTTATTCCATGTAATGAAGAGCCTACATTTGATTTCAAGGACGCATAAACCAATACTTAAACATAGCACAAACTCATAGTAAATGTTGAAATTGGGATCCAGATTCATAACCATCTTTTTTTTTTTTTAGGTAATGTTGAAAAAAATTGTTTAGGGCTTTCTGTATTGGAAGTTCTCATACTGAGGTTACTGTGAGTGATGCCATTTTCTCCTTGGAGAGTCATGGTATTTCAGTTGTATTTGAAAGCTGATTTATGTGGGACTCAACTATTTCTTCTGGTCTCCATATTCTGAAAAAGCCACTGCTGCTGGATATGAGTGAAACATCCAAGTGTGGGTCTTCCTGTCTTGTCACTGATAAAACTGGCACATAAACTAATTTTATTTTTTTTAACTGAGAACTTTTTAAAAATTTTGTTGAAGATCCCTGGTGGAGGGGAAGGGGCAAAGGGATAAGCAGACTCCCCACTGAGTAGGGAGCACTTAAAAGCTAGGCTCAATTCCTGGACTCTGGGATCATGACCTGAGCCGGAGGCAGTCACTTAACCAACTGAGTCACCCAGGTGCCCCATGAATTTTTTTTTTAAAGGTTTGTTTATTTATAAATAAAGGGGGGGTGGGGAGGGTTGGGGTGGAGGTAGGATAGAGGGAGCTAGAATCTGAAGGAGACCACTGCTGGGGGTTGGTGGCGGGCATCCCAAGACACATGAGATCATGACCTGAGCTGAAACCAACCAAGAGTTGGCTGCTCAACTGAGTGAGCCATGCAGGCACCCTTGCCTTAATTTTTTGTAGGTGGTGTGAAGTAAGGGTCCACCTTCATTCTGTCCCTTGTGGAAATCCAGCTGGTCCTAGTAACATTTGTTGAAGAGCATTCAAGAGTCCCCCCCCCCCAATATAATTTTAAATTTTTTATTAACATACAAAGTATTAGCCCCAGGGATACAGGTCTGAACCGCCAGGTTTATACACTTCAGTAGCACTCAACCATAGCACATACCCTCCCCAGTGTCCGTAACCCAACCACCCTTCCCTTACTTCCTCCCCTCAGCAACCCTCCGTTTGTTTTGTAAGATTAAGGGTCTCCTGGGGCGCGTGGGGATGGCTAAGTGGATTAAGGCCTCTGCCTTTGGGAGCGCCCGGGTGGCTCAGTGGATTAAGCCACTGCCTTCGGCTCGGGTCACGATCTCAGGGTCTTGGGGTCGAGCCCCGCATCAGGCTCTCTCTGCTCAGCGGAGAGCCTGCTTCCTCCTCTCTCTCTCTGCCTGCTTCTCTGCCTACTTGTGATCTCTGTTTGTCAAATAAATTTAAAAAAGAAATCTTAAGAAAAAAAAGTCTCATGGTTTGTCTCCCTCCCGGTCCATCTTGTTTCATTTTTTCTTCACCCCCTCAAACCCCCCACTTGGCCTCTCAAATTCTTGATATCAGGGGATCATAAGATAATTGTCTTTCTCTGATTTATTTTGCTAGTTCCATCCACGTCGTTGCAAAAGGCAAGATTTCCTTTCTTTTGATGGCTGCATAGTATTCCTGTGTGTGTGTGTGTGTGTGTGTGTGTGTGTGTGTACACACACCACATCATCTTTATCCATTCATATGTTGATGGATAGGTTCTTAACATAGTTTGGCTATTGTGGACATTGTTGCTCTAAACATTCAGGTGCATGTGCCCCTTTGGATTACCACATTTGTATCTTTAGGGTAAATAGTAGTGCGATCACTGGGTTGCAGGGTAGCTCTGTCTTCAACTTTTTGAGGAACCTCCATGCTGTTTTCCAGAGTGGTTGCATCAGCTTGCATTCGCATTGAAGGTTTTTATTTATTTATTTATTTATTTTTAAAGATTTTATTTATTTATTTGACAGAGAAATCACAAGTAGGCAGAGAGGCAGGCAGAGAGAGAGAGAGGAGGAAGCAGGCTCCCTGCCGAGCAGAGAGCCTGATGCGGGACTCGATCCCAGGACCCTGAGATCATGACCTGAGCCGAAGGCAGTGGCTTAATCCACTGAGCCACCCGGGCGCCCCTGAAGGTTTTTTTTTTAAAACGTGTGTGAAGCATACATGAAACTAAATGCCTATTCATGCACTATCTACTGTTTTTCTTTTAAAGAGTTTATTTTTTTGGCGGAGACACAGCAAAAGAGGAGGAACACAAGCAGGAGGAGAGGGAGAAGCAGGCTCAATCCAAGGATCCTGGGATCATGACCTGAGCCAAAGACAGATGCTTAACGACTTAGGCACCCCACTAACGAATTTTACATTGTTTTGTAATGATACTTCAGACAGATTATTTCTAGAACAAGGCATAAAATCGAAGGTGTTACTTGTCTTTAAATTTCAGGTGCTCTACATGAATAAATTTAGGTGTAATAGTATTAGGGCTGTGGTGAGGATTAAATTACATGCTTATAGTTAGCCTTGCACTGAAAGGCTGGAATGATTTCAGACTGTAGCATAGGCTTCTGTTTCTGGTATGTTCAACCTAGCCTAGCCTCTTAAGGGATCAGATTTGGTTATTGAGCCCTTTGTCTCCATTTGTTCATGGGAGGAAGGTGGAGCTCATGATTGAGCAGGTTATTAACAATACTTATCTCTTGCAGTGTGCCCAGCTGGCTGGAAGCCTGGCAGTGATACCATCAAGCCTGATGTCCAGAAGAGCAAAGAATATTTCTCTAAGCAGAAGTGAGCGTCGGGCCATTTTAGGGCTGGGCTGTAGTGGGTGGCCATGAAAACAAAATCTCTTTTGTACTATTGTTATGCTTAAAACACAAGACTTTAGACTTTGTGCAGATGTGGTATGGGATGGGACAGGCCTTTCCTGCAGGGGTGGGGAGTCCAGCCTTTCTTCCTCTGGAGAGAATGGCCTGAACTGTGTTACAGGGCAGGCCAACTGTGATGTACAGTAGTAGGGCAACACTTTCGATCTTCTGTTGTTTCTATTAAACTTGAACTGAGACTGTGTTTGATTCTTCATGGGGGGGTGCTACTTTTGATTTGGAGAGGAATTTACGTTCTGCTTTCCCTTTTTTAGGAGAAAATGAGGGTGAGAGCTTCAGAATCAAAATTATGGGGGCGGGTAGGGGAAAATGCAGGTAGATTACAGGAAATGGAACTGAACCCAGGTGGTGGTAATATTTTCACTGTATCTGGGGGAAGAAAGCAAGACCTGCAGTCATGTTGGCTAAAGCATTGAAATATGTGTTAATGCGTTAAAGAATAAATTACAGGCTTTGGATAGGCCCCAATGAGATGATTTGGGACATTTACTTTCATGCTACTGGGAGTGCTGTATGAGAACTGAAGCTTGGCCTCTTAATGATAAATGCCTGGTACTGGGTTTATGAAAGATCAGAAGTAGAGGCTTTGAAACTAAAAGGGGGAGGGGAAACAGATTCCTAGTGTTTATAGGGTAAAGTTTTCTGTATCAAAAGCACAGTGCTGGGATACCTGGGTCGCTCAGGTGTGTCTCTGAGGCTCTAGTCATGGTGCCAGGGTCTTGGGATCAAGTCCCCTCTTGGGCTCCCTGCTCATGCTGCATGCTTGCTTGCTCTCAAAATCTTAAAACAACAAAAATCCACAGTGCTGAGCACTTTGGTTGCTTTGGATCCCAGTTTTGATTTGAAGGTAGTCCTTTTTTGGCCCTTACTGTCCTGAGGGAGGGAGGGATGTTTGGGGAGAAGGTGGTGGGTGCCTTCTGAGCCCTTGGGGCTAAGGAAAAGAACTGAGTCTGTTGTGTATTCTGAACTCTGTTAGAAACCTGTCCGCTACTTCAGCGTATTCTCACTCCTCCAAGCAAGACCTCTATAAGCAGCAGTACAGGATTGCCTGGGCATTCAAAGACTGCTAACACTTTTTTAAAGAAAAAAAATTTTTTTAAAAAAAGATTTACTTGACCGAGCTAGGGAGGGAGAAGCAGGCTTCCTGCTCATGTGGGACTCGATCCCAGGACCCTGGATCCTGACCTGAGCCGAAGGCAGGCGCTTAGACTGAACCACCCAGGTGACCCTTGACACCATTTTAATAAGCCAGGCATTGTTTCAGAAGTGCTTTACATGTATTTATTCATTACCCACAATAAGCCTATGAGGCAGATGCCATTAGTGGATGATAACCCTTTAGAAAGCCATTTTAAATAAGATTCTATTTGACAGGACAAGCAGGGGGAAGGGCAGAGAGGGAGAAGCTGTCTCCCTGAGGAGCAGGGAACCAAATGTGGGGCTTGATCCCAGGAACCCAGGATTGTGACCTAAGCTGAGGGCAGACATTTAACATACTGAGTCACCCAGGTGCCCCAAGACTTCATAACAAGTAGCATTTTGGAGCATTGCGGAGAAATGCAAACAGGAATAATCCCATATTCCAAGCCAGGTGGGAATTCTGGATCTTTGATTTGTTTTGACTAAATTCTGAGCCTTATCTTCATTGAAGATCTCTAGAATTCTTCTATCAAGAATATACCTAAAATAAAACCTTGCCTTGCCAAAAAGCAAAACAAGTCCCAGCAAGTCCCACTTATCAATAGGGATCTCAGGGGAGGGAAGGGCCAGGGGATGCTGGTGGTGAGACATGGGGGCTGAGCCAGCCGCGGACTCTGCTGGGATTCTGGGGGTTTTTGGGTCTGTGTACTGTAAAAGGTAGTTCAGCAGGCCTAGAGCTAGGATCCTTTGAGGGCTGGGCCAAGCCCAAGAAGGCTAAACGTTGGGCAGGTGGAGTGGAAAAGTAAGCCTTCTGCTCTTCTGAGTAGCGCTCCTGTGGTGTCACAGCATCCCGGTATGTCCAGTCACGCCAGTGGAAATTAAACCCTTCAAGCAAGGTGATTCGGTCAGCTCTTTTAGGTACACAGTCCAGGGGCTTTGTGGGTTGCAGATCTGGCACCTCTATTCCTGGCAGGAGCACCACTCCTCTGATGGCAAACCAGCCCCCATATCGGGGGTGTATGCACACACCCGATATGTGCTGGAAGAGGGTTAAAAAAAAAAAAAAAAAGCAAGATCATGGAGGTCACTAAGTCCCAACTACCATCATTGCAGACTAGGCTTGTTCAATTCTCAAAGGACACTGATTCCACATTGAACTTCTCTTACAGCTGGGCTCCCCCATTTCCTCTCTCAGACAACCCTTTTCATGACCTTACTTTGGCCATGAGGAAGGTGCGTTCCTTAAACTGAGCCACACCTCCCTTAGTGTCCCAGTCTCACCACTGGTCTCCTAATCACTGCTCTAACCCATCCTGTAACCAGATTTTAAAAAGCCTAGGTTCTCTGAGCTGATGTGTTCCCAGGTAAGCTCCAGAAAGCATGTGGTGTCCAGTCTCCTCACCGACCTGATATCCGGACACCCGATACCTGACCTCTCTGGTACTGTGTCTACCAAATCCCTTACCCAGGAGAGGGGGAGGAATGTTAAGAGTTGGTATCTTGAGGGGCCTTCACTATTTTCTCCCAGTCCCTACTCATTCATACTTGCCCTCTGACCTGGTCCCCCCAGGGGTCAGCCTCCACATCCTTTCGTTGGTAGTAGTAAGCAGCCCCTGCCACATGGGCTGCAGTCTGGGCCAGAATCTTGGGGCGCCGATTGGGGTGTACTTCATAGTCAGCGATGACTTCGATTTGCAATTCTGGGAGGTTCTGGGATAGAGATGGAAGCTCATTTCAGCATGAAAAGAATGACTTTGCCCCCAAAAGCTCTTACTTATGTTAAGGTCCTGTCCTCAGAAATCATTTGAAGTGAAAGCATGACCTTAAACTTGGATGGGTGCAGGGGTCCACTGTGAAGAAAATGATCTGTCCAGGAGGGTCCACGTTTGAAAGGAAATAACAAGGTCTTACTCAGAAGCTTCTATGATGAGGGGCTGGGGCGCCTAGGTGGTGCAGCTGGTTGAGTGTCAAATTCTCAGTTTCAACTCAGATCTCTTGAGGGTCAGGAGACAGCCCTCTGTGTCAGGGTCCACCCTCAGCACAACACCCTCAGAGTCCGCTTGAGATGCTCTCTTCCTCTGCCCCTTCCCCCTGCACTCTCTCTAAAATAAATCCTTAAACAAAAATTTATTAATGAGGGGTGACTGGTCTCTGCCTTCCAGAGTCCCAGTGTGGATGAAGACTTGGCCCAGCTTCAGGGAGATACAATGTATGTGTATGTATTTTATGTGCACGTGTGTGGTGGGGAAATACTTCCGGCTTAGGGCAAAGGGGTGAGAGATGCTTGGCGGATGCTGGGCTTATTCCTATTTCATTGGGAGGCCAAGAGAAGTCTGGTTTGAGGTTCATATAATCAACTGCCCATCTGAGTAGGGTGATTGAGATTGATTCCAGACCTGGGGATTGCTAGAAGTAGGTGGCTGAAACGGGTAAGAAAGCGGAATGTGGAGAGATCGTAATGTCAGGGATGGTTTTAGGATATCCTATCTGGGAAGTGGCTCTTGGGTCTATGTAGGTCTAGTCCTGCAGTGAGCTTAGAGGAGCTGGAAGCAGCTACAGGTTTCGAAGCTGGGGGAATATAAGAGCCTTGCTCACCTCTCTAACTCGGCCCAAGTGGTAGGCCACACATTGGTCCACAGGGTCAGTCAGTCGTTGGAGGTGGCAGCTCTGCAGGAACGGTTTGAGGGCCCGATCAAACATGGCAGGTGTGCTGAGTACTAGGAAGGCCAGGGTAGGTCCTGGCAGGGTTAGGTGGAAGGTTGGAGGCAGGAGTGCATTATACCATGCCACCTGGAATAGAGAGAAAACTCAGGCCACACAGGAGGGCCAATTTAGGCCTCTGCTAGGCTCCTACCTCATCCTAGCATTCCAGGCCTCATATATCTTGCCTCAGGCTCCATTTCATTCATTTAGTCAATGGATTTGTACTGATCCTGCATGATGTGTATTTATAGGGGGACTTCCCCATGGGGGAATATGACAGGGAATTTGGAATAGAGAGGCAGAACATTCATGAACAACTAAGAACCAAAAGAAATTATACTGCAATTAGTGCAATGACAGGACCAGATGAAGGTCCTGTTAAATTAGAAAAGGCTTCTCGGAAGCTGTTTTGAAAGGTAGGAAGGAATCTGACAGAATGATGTGGGGAGGGAGAATCCATTATATATTATAAACAGAGGTCACAGGATTAGCAAAGACATGCAAAAAGGGCATATTTGGAAAACAGCAGTTTGTCCAGTTTGATAGAAGTGAAGGGGAGCAAGAAAGGGGTGGATGGATCAGTAGGCATGAGATGATGACTGGCTTAGAGTACCAATTTAAGGAATATGGGTCTAATTTGGTGATGAGGGGCCAGCCATCAAAGATTTAAGGAGTAAACGGACATAATTAGTTTTAGAAAGATCTGGCTGCAGTGTGGAGGATAGACTGCATGCAGAATGACAGCGAGCAGGTTACTGCAGTAATCCAAGTGAGGATTGGATTGGCCTGGACTACCAGAGCACAGAGGGGTTGGAAGGAAGGGAATGGATTTGGGAGATTCAGGTGACAGATTCCAAAAGTCTTGGTGTGAGACTGGATGTGTGGGAGGGAAAGGTAAGTAGGAGCCCAGATGACTGGCTCTGTTCAGTATAGTAATTCCCATTACCCACCCACGTCTACCTAACCCACCAGTCATTCTCACTCTCTCCATACCTGCCATCCACCACTACCACCACACCTTTACTCAAGCTGTTCCTGATATTTGGGATATACATAATCCCCCTTCCTTCTTTTCACATGTAGTTCAACTCCATTTTTTCTGGTTAGTCCTTCTTAAGCTAGACCCAACCTACCTCTTCCTCTATGTTCTTTTCCAGCACTGCTGTGGGCCACTCAGTGGAAGGGGTGGGAGTGGGCTGCTCTTAAGCATCAGGCAAAAGGTTCAAGCTGAGTTGATTTAGCTTTGTACAAGCACACAGCTTAGTACAGGGAGAAATGGATCTATGTAAACAAGGGTAGGTAGGTGGTGGTGCCAGACTTCTGTGTCAGGCAAGTGCACAGTTTATGTATCCAGCCCAGCGCTGGTGATTGGCAACACCATGAATTATTCTTCTGTTGGTAGATGGAACCAACCAGCCGATTGTTTGCTTGTTCAACAAGAATGCCCTTTCCTCCTCAGATGGCCTAAATGTTAGCTACGCAAAACTTCCAGGCCTTGCCCTATCCTAATTCCTTCAGGAAGCTTCTAAAGTGACTGGGTCCAGAGGTCACTTTTTCCTCTGAATGTGGAGGTGACAAAGCCACAAAATCATTAGATTATGTTTCTCCCATTTATCAGCATGGCATTATATGGGCGTAAAAGGACAAGGGTGCGACCGTTTCTCTACTTTTTTTTACATGGAGTCACGGCTAACACCCTGTCCCGGTAGGTCAGAGGGACGTGGGGCCAGGGGAGCTCGGGAAGGACCAAAAGCCTCGGGTTCACGCCGGTAGCACCCAGGCCAATCATACACCTCGCCCAGCACCGCAGAAGGGATGAACCAACCTGAAAGGGGTAAACCTCGAAGCCAAAAGGGCACAACGTGTCCTCAATCTTCTGCTTCAGTTCTGCGACCTGCGGCTCCATAGCTCACGCTACGCGCAGAGCTTGCTGGGGAATGGAGTCTTAAGGATAACCTGGTCCGTTAAGTTCAAGGTACTTTGGACTCCATTTCCCAGGAACTACTGGGACTAGAAGCGGGATAGCGTTGACTTGGTGCAATGCATCTTGGGATATGTAGTTCACATGGTGCTTGAGGCCAACAGTTACAGAATCCAAAAGCCTCGGTTTCCCGGCAAGCTTCACGGTGAGGGTTTGAGTGTTCGTGTCGCTTCCAAAACGTAGTTCGGTAGCCTCCATCGCCGGTCGTCTCCGTGAGAGACGAACTCAGTTTCCCAAGTGGCAGTGCGGCTACAAGTCCGAAGTAGCGCTTCTCCGGTTTATAAGGAGTTTTTAAACTGGGTGGCTCCTGTAGTTTTCCGCGTGATGACGCGTGTGTCTTGGATCTGGAGTGGTCTCGACCAAGATTCGGCACTCTCAACTCTCACCTGATATCTGCGTATCAGAGTATCTCGCTTTCCTCCTACTTTCCCCAAGCGCCGTTCCCCTGACTAGTCCCACTTTTGGCCTGATACCTTTAGTATTACATCCCCTATACCCACTCTCTGACGTGTGGCTTTACCGCGCTGTGCTTCGGGTGTTCTGAGCTGGGAGAGCAAGGGCACAAGACGCCAGGACGCAGCCTCGCCAAAGATTATGAGTAGGAGCCTGAGCTGGTTTGAGCATCTTGACGCACTTCTCAATGCTACTGATGGAAATGTGGCCAGGATTAAGGTGAGGGGGCGCCTAAGGGCCCCCATTTGGAGTTTTGGGTTTAGGGACACTCAGAGCTTATTGGCCTGTGCACCTGTTTCTTTTGTAGCAGCGGCTGTATCCTCTTGCAGTCTCCACGACAGGTAAGTGTTGTCCCTTTGCTACCCTCCAGCCTTTTCTCTTTCCAGGATCTGCCTTTCTGTTGTGCCTGTACCATTCACTATTCCTTCCAGATTCCAACGGTTTCCTTTCCTGAACAGACTTCTGTTTTCCCCCCAAAGATAGGCCTCAAAATTGTCCCTTACTTACTCCCTCAACAGGAGACCTGGCTGGGACCTGGATTTCTCCTCATCACTTGCCTCCACAGTCTGGAGTCCAAACTCGACAGCCTTGGGGTCTAGAGACTCTCTTTGTTCCAGAAAGGCTGAGTTGGGCTGAGGCCCATAGAGCAACTTCTCTCCAGGATGAAGTTAGTATTCTGCGATCCCAGCTTCAATCCCAGGCTCAGGTAAAGCATGGACTTCTAGGTTTTATGTGTGGTGTTTGAATGAGATGAGGATATCAGGGATTGGGGAAGCCCTTTACATAGTAGCCCATGTGGTTTTTCTTGCCTGGGTAGGTGACTGAGGCACTAAGGCAGGCTGTGCAGGGGCTGCTGGAAGAGCAGGAGCAGCAGAAGTACCAGATCTGTGCCCTGGAAGGTATCTGGCCAGTTCTTTTTTTCATATGGATAGCTCATTATGTATGCACACGGTTTTGTTACACACTTGTGCACTTACTTGTGTCTTGATTAGCAAGTGGGGTGTCTGGGCTCTTGTACAAAGCTCTCAGAAGGGCTGACACTCAACTCATCCCACTACAGCTTCACTAAAGTTGCTGCAGGGGGGCCCAGAGCGGAGGGCCCTCCTTCTGGAGCAACGCCTGGAGGGGCTGAGAAGGGAGTTACAGGTTCTTCGAAGCCAGGTGCAGGAACAGGCCCAAGCCCAAATACAAACAGGACCACGAAAGTGCAGTGCTTCTAGTGGGCTTCACCAAGAATTGCAGAATGAGTATGTGATGGGCAAGTTCTCTCCTTCAGGGCTCTAACTCCTTGTAGTGTCCTCTGGGTTTGTTGATTGGCTTTAGGATGACTCTGCTGTCATCTGTGCAGGCGGCAACTCCTGTGGGAGGAGTCAGAGATTCTTCGGGAGGAGCTGAAGCTTCTGCGGGACCAGCTGAGTGAGTAAAAGATTGGGGGTAGGTACAAATTCACCTGTTCTCTTTTCTGGAGGGTCTTTTTGCTATCCCAGTAAGTGGCCGTAGCTTTGATTGCTTGAGCTGCTCAGAAGTCTGGCCAAGTGTTTTGTCTTGCCTCCGTGGTGTGAGTCTAGTCTCCCCAGTCAGCTTGGAAGTTTCCCATTAGTTACACCAGAATGCCCCATCTCAGTTTTCAGCACCAGGCTGGGCACAAGGCATGGAGGGGAAGGGAAAGAAGTTGGAGAATAGCTCCCTTACATTTTTCTCTCATCTGAAGGCCAGCACCAGGAGCTGCTGCTGAAACAGATGGCTGAGGGGCAGCAAGCTCAGGCCCACAGCTCAAAGGTAGGGCTAGGATTGGACCTATCTCTTCATATTTCCCTGTGGAGGCCCCTTCCTTTCTTCTCTGTCTATTCTGATCTGCAGGCAGGCCAGGATACTCTTTTCCACCCTTGTCTGTTTCTCTTTTCCCTGTGCTGACCCTATCTCTCTCCAAAACTCTTCTTCCCAAGCCCTTTTCTCCAGGTTGAGAAACTGTCATTGCCCACATGAGAGTTCCATGTGTGCTGTATATGCCAGTGGTGGGGAGGGTTATTCCTCCTGGAGAGGGAGAGGTTTGGGCCTACCTGGGTCTGTGGTCTGGCAGATGCTGGAGCAGCTGCAAAGTGGCCAGGAGGCCAAGGGTCATACCCTGGAGGCTGCCAGGACAGAGGCACAGAATGTCCGGCGTGAGCACAACCTCCACAGGTCAGGGGATATGGGTGCTTGTGGAAGTGGAAGGGATTTGTCTCAGAGGCCAGGCTTTGGGGACCAACATTCAGCTATTGTAGATTTTTTAAAAAGATGGTATTTATTTATTTATTTATTTTTTGGGAGAGAATGAGAGAGAGAGAGAGCATGAGTAGGGGACAGGCAAAGGGAGAGAGAATCTCAAGCAGACTCTGTGCTGAGTGCAGAGCCCAGTGTGGAGCTCGATTCCACAACTCCAAGATCATGACCCAAGCTGAAATCAAGAGTCAGACGCTCAACGGATTGAGCCATTCAGGCACTCCTCAACTATCCTAGATTTGACATTGGTTGGTTGGGGTGTATGATTGTCTGGGTTACAGCCCATAAAGATAATACTGGGCATTCTTTACTTGATACAGGGTCACTGAGGTATCTTCATTTGTTTAGAGGATGAAGAGGGAGGAGACCGGAGTTCTGGCCTCAGGATGGAGGACAGTTCTGTGCTGGGAGGGTCCCCTTGTCCTACAGTCACCATCTTTGCCTATGATTTTGTTTCCCTTTCCAGGACTTCCGTTCATATCTTCCAATCTAACCTGCCTGTGGCTGCCACCTTCGCCATGTCTCTTTCTTCATCTCGCTCTGAAGTCAGTCTTCCGGACAGTTACAGTAGCTGGGAACATTTAAGGAAGCTAGGTGGAGGTAAGGGCAGGGATCCTAGGTGTGGGTGAGCCTGAATCTGAAGGTTCATGGGTGTCTGCTGCTTAATTTTTTGGCACTGAGTAGAATGGAGTCTCTGCCTCTTTTTTTGTGAATCCATCATCCTCTGTTATTACTTATTCCAAGTTAAGCCTGTATGTTCCTCCTCATCAGGCGGGCACAGGGCTTAGTTCGGTGTGTATTATAGTGCTCGCTGATGGTTTGTTTTCTCTTCCTTTTCTCTCTTAGATCTCCAGAGGAGCACATTTTCTAAACTGGAGCCCAGCAGCTTACAGCTCTAGGCCCAGAGCCTTGAGCAGGAGAACCTCTTCTTTAAGGGCCTCACAATGTTCCTGAGTGACCTGTAAGGACTTGTATGAGTAGTTTTGCTCACTTTTCCCCTCCAAGGCCCTGTTTCTGGTCCCCTCTACTTCTCCTCTCTTGATCTAGCTAGTATCTGCCCTCCTTACTGGGGCTTGTCACTGCCTGCCCATCCTTGGCCACCAGCTGCAATAAAATGTTTTAACCCTCCCTGATATCTTCTGTGAATCAGCACCTACATGGGATACTGTATCTTTTCTTCCTCCTGTTACTTGACTGCTTCCTGCCATCTCTCTCTGAAATCCAAGTTCATAGATATTTATAACTATACCTTCTGAGTTCAAGCCCTGCGCTCAGTGGAACTTGGAAGGAAATGGGAGTTCCCGTTCTGGTGGATAGAATGAGATAGGACAGTGCTCTGGGGCAGTATTGCTGTGGGGATGCAGAGGAGAGCAAGGCATTCAGGTAGGCCCTGGACCTGAGTAGTAGGAGGCTTCCTCTTCTCATCTCCAGCTTCTGCCTCTTAAGGCTTACTTCAGTCCTACCACACCTCCTCAACTCCAGCAGCCCAACCCAGCTTATATTTCTGTAGCAGTTTCCTGTCTCTTTTCTTCCAGTTTCTACCTCTAATCCAGTGGCTTTTAGAATTATTTGGCTGGGGGGCACCTGGGTGGCTCAGTGGGTTAAGCCTCTGCCTTCGGCTCAGGTCGTGATCTCAGGGTACTGGGATTGAGCCCCGTGTTGGATTCTCTGCACAGTGGGGAGTCTGCTTCCTCCTCTCTCTCTGTCTGCCTTTCTGCCTACTTGTGATCTCTCTCTCTCTGTTGAATAAATAAATAAAATCTTAAAAAAAAAAGAATTATTTGGCTGTCACCTCCACTAAGAAATACAGTTTACATTGTAGTAAATATATACATGTATATCATTTAATAAGTATATACATGTATATTTACCAAATGAAAGAAATTTCATGATTTATTTATTTATTTATTTATTATTATTATTTTTTAAAGATTTTTATTTTATTTATTTGAGAGAGAGACAGTGAGAGAGAGCATGAGCGAGGAGAAGGTCAGAGGGAGAAGCAGACTCCCCATGGAGCTGGGAGCCCGATGTGGGATTCGATCCCAGGACTCCAGGATCATGACCTGAGCCGAAGGCAGTCGTCCAACCAACTGAGCCACCCAGGCGTCCCAAGGAAGAAGCAGGCTCCCCACTGAGCAGAGAGCCCGATGTGGGGCTCGATCCCAGGACCCCTGAGATCATGACCTGAGCCGAAGGCAGTGGCTTAACCCGCTGAGCCACCCAGGTGCCCCTGATTTATTTTTTAAAAAGATTTTATTTATTTATTTGAGAGAGAGAGTGTGTGGGGGAGCACAGAGGGAGAGGGAGAAGAATACCCATTGCAGAGCAGGGAGCCCGACTTGGGACTCAACCCCAGGACTCCAAGATCATGACCCAAGCAGAAAGCAGATGCTTAACTGATTGAACCACCCATGTGTGACCAAATTTCATGATATAATACTCATTGAATCACTAGGAGTGATGTACTCTGATATTTCCTATTATATTAAAAAACTAGGCCTTGTGGTTATTGGCTCTAATCCTTTCATCACTGGGTTGCTTCCTGGAAAGTATATATTTCTATGTAGATAGACTAAGGGCAGCTTTACTTTCACCTTACCCGGAGTTTGTATTCTGGACAATGCAGTCTTAATATTTCCTTAGAAGCAGCAGTATCCCATTAAGATCTCATGAGGTCTCTTCCACTGCTAAATATAGACAAAGGATAATGCCATTTATCCACCAAGTGGATATTTATTGAGCATAATACATACCAGCCCTGGTGTGTATTTGCCCTCAGCTAAGATATGCAGTGGGCTCATAAGGGTCCCAACTCTTAGCTCCATCTAGCTGGGAAGAGGAGACAATTATCTGAAATAAAAGCATAATAAAAGGCTGAAATGAGTAGGTAGGAGCTACTTCCTCCTATGGGGTATATTTAAGGCCTTGGCCTAACTAGCAGACAGGTCACGAAGAGTGGACCTTTGATACCTGAGTAGCTCTAAGGCATTCCTTGGTTCTTTCTCCTCAGTATTAAGGAGATTGCTGAGGGGCACCTGGGTGGTTCAAGGGGTCAGGCTTCTAACTCTCGATTTCCGCTCAGGTCATGATCTCAAGGTCTTGGGATTAAGGGGGGGTTCTGCTTGAGATTTTCTCCCTCCCCCTGCCCAACTCTATCTCTCAAATAAACACATAAATCTTTTTTTTTTTTAAAAGATTTTATTTATTTATTTGTCATAGAGAGAGAAGCGAGAGTGAGCACAGGCAGACAGAGTGGCAGGCAGAGGCAGAGGGAGAAGCAGGCTCGCTGCCAAGCAAGGAGCCCGATGTGGGACTCGATCCCAGGACGCTGGGATCATGACCTGAGCCGAAGGCAGCTGCTTAACCAACTGAGCCACCCAGGTGTCCCTAAACACATAAATCTTAAAAGAAGAAAGAGATTTCTGAGAGTGGAATGTAGAGATCAAACTTGGGTCAAACAGAACTTGTTCAAAAAACTAAATACTTACCATTAAGATTCATCTTCCTTCTCAAGGTACAAGTAATCCCAGTCTTGTACATCTTTCACTGGGCATATGATAATGTCTGGTATGATGGCATTATTCAATTCTGCTTGGTAGAAAGCTGTACTTATTTATCAACTTCTTCGCATCTGGCTTTATGGGAGACAGGTTTGCAAGGGTGCCTGGGCTTCAACAACAGAAAAATTCAATAGCAATGTGGAACAATGGTATTTGAACTGTCACCAGGTGGCAGCACATCATGTATTGCCAGAAGAAGGATCGGGAGAAGGCTCTGGGCCAACGGCCCTGGGCTGGGGTAATTTCTTTTCTCCTTTTGGAGATACTGTGAGGGGGCACCTGGAGATACTGTGAGCTACCAATTAATCTAACTAAAACGGTATCCCGTTAAGGGTACTGTGCTCAAGAACCTTTGACAGCTCTCAGAGCATAAAAAAGAAAGGACAAATTAAGCATTTAAGCTCAATTCACATTTAACCTCCATTCTTATCTCCTATCACATATCTTTCTTTTTTTTTTTTTAAAGATTTTATTGATTTATTTGACAGAGATCACAAGTAGGCAGAGAGGCAGGCAGAGAGAGAGAGGAGAAAGCAGGCTCCCCGCTGAGCAGAAAGCCCGATGCGGGGCTCTATCCCAGGACCCTGAGATCATGACCTGAGCCGAAGGCAGAGGCTTTAACCCACTGAGCCACCCAGGCGCCCTCACATATCTTTCTTTTAAAATTTTTTTCTTTAAGTGTAGTTGACACACAATGTTACATTAGTTTCAGGTGTACAACATTAGTGATTGGACAAGTTTATACATTATGGTATGCTCACCACAAGTGTAGCTACCATCTGTCACCACACAACACTAATATAATATCATTGACTATATTCCTTATGCTGTGCCTTTTATTCTCATGACTTTTTCTTTCTTTTTTTTTTTTTTTAAGAATTTATTTATTTGACAGAGAGAGAGATCCCAAGTAGGCAGAGAGGCAGGCAGAGAGAGAGGAGGAAGCAGGCTCCTCTCAGAGCAGAGAGCCCGATGTGGGGCTCCATCCCAGAGCCCTGGGATCATGACCTGAGCTGAAGGCAGAGGCTTTAACCCACTGAGCCACCCAGGAGCCCCATGACCTTTTCTTCCATAACTGAAAGCTTGTCTCTCCCACTCCCCTTCACCCATTTTGTCCCTGTCCTATCCAGCAATCATCAGTTTGTTTTCTGTAATTTTTTGTAAAGATTTTATTTATTTGACAGAGAGACAGCGAGGGAGTGAATGCAAGCAGGGGGAGGGGGAGAGGGGGAGAAGCAGTCTTCCGGCGGAGCAGGGAGCCCCAGGCAGGGCTGGATCCCAGGACCCTGGAATTATGACTGAGCCAAAGGCAGGCGCTTAATGACTGAGCCGCCCAGACGCCCCAGTTGTTCTCTATATTTACGGGTCCAGTTATGCTTTTTGTTTATTCATTCGTTTTTTAGATTCCACATATGAATGAATTCATACACAGGTTTCTTAAACTTTATTGCCACAGGAATGCACACTACTTATGCTCCTATTCAAATCTCACTCATCAGTCAAGACCCATCTGGTAGAAGGCAAGTCTAAAGATATCTGAAAGGATGTCTCTAATCCAAGGGAGTACTGGTGCAGAAAGGCCCATGCTCCAGTGTTTCTTTGCCTGTTTTAGCATTGGGAGCTCTAGCCCTGTTCCAATCTGCTCAGGCGTGAGATTATGAGGACCTTGAAGTCCAGGTATATGGGAAGCATGAGGAAGGAAATATATGCATGTTGAACAGTTGAGCAGAATTCTTACCCCCTACGCAGCTCTTTCAAAATCTTCAGTTTTCAAGCCAGCTCAACTGTTATCTCCTCCAAGAAGGCTTCACTGAATCGGATCTCAGTCTTGATTAATAGTTGCCTCAGCATTTTAACCTTACCCATTGCTCTTACCATCTCAGGTAGCTAATAATAGTTGATCATCAGTTTTTCCACTATACTGAGGTTCTGCAGGACTCTGCGTTCATTTATCTTTCCTTTATTCAGGTAATCCTTACTTAGCTATACCCTTCGCCAACCGAAAATCCGCGTCAGTCGAATCCATTTTCTGTTGGTTTTATTAATTACCAATGATTGTTCCCTGTCGTGTTTACTGCTCTCCTCCCAGCGCCGGAGGCTTGGGGACTTGAGTTTTCCCCCAGGTGTATTCCCTCCTCCTTGGTTCCGCCTTCCTAACACACTGCTTCTTCTGTTTTTAACCTCCTCTTCCTTCCTATTGGTTCTCTTCGTCTCCCAGAGTTGGCGCCGAGGGCTGTTGATTGGCTTTCCCGGACGCCTATTGAGGCCACCCTCATACCACGTGGCATTCCTAATGCTAATTGGGTAATTCCGCTAGCTCGTTTATCAAAGATTGACGATTGATTGGCTGCTCGGAGGCTTGAGGAGAGGGGCGTGCTCACCTTTAGCCCCGCCCCAGTCCCCCTGCTGGCGGGGCAGGCGTTTCAGTCGCGGGCGGCTGCGGAGCTCCTCAGAGATTCAGCTCCCTTTTCAGGCTCGCCGTTGGGATCATTCTCTTGGCCCCGCCAAACAGACGGGGGAAACGGTCCCGATTGCGGGGCCATGGCAGTAGCCTCCTCGTCCTTCGCTGCCGCTAGTTCCGACGAGTCGCCTGCTTCTGCGCGAGGGACCCCCACCACCTCCGCGGGCTAAGAGCCTCTGCCGCCTCGGAGCTGTTAGGACTACTATGCTCCCACTTTGCTGCTGCCTCCGCCTCCCGCCCGCGCAGGCACCCCTCTGGCTGTTCAGTCCCGCCTCAGGTAACGCCGAGAGAGCGCATAGGGCACAAACCCTGGGCGTCCCGGCCCGCGCGCCCGGGCGCGCGGCTCCTCCACCGCCGCGGCTCCGGAGCATTGGCACTAGGGTCTCTCAGTACCGACAGGACCTCTTTGCTTCCCAGGGCCCTCTGAGCGGCTGGGGATACTCCTCGATCCGTTTTCCTTCCCTTTTCACTTTCTTCAGGGTCCCGGGACAGCCACCATTCCTACCTCCGCTTCCTCGCCTCAGAGGCCGGGAACCCTTTAGAAGTTCCTTGGTAGCAGGGACCCGGTCCTTGAGTCCTCTCAGGGACTTTTCTCACTTCAGAGACTCAGGAAGAACTCTTGCTTCAGAGAGCTCCAACTCCGCACTGAGAACCTTCCTCGTCCCTCAGAGATCTGGACTCCCTCACTTTACTTCCCTCAAACATACTCTTTCCTGGGAACTTTCCCTTTCTACGTTAGAAAGTACTCTGCCCGCCCCCCCGCCCCAAGACACTACTGCCTCCCCCTCTTTTCTCTTCTCTGTCATCCTTATTCTCCCCCATCCTTCCTTTTCGCTCTTCTGCTTTTTACCCTTCACTTGGAAGATTCTGGACTAACCCAGTATTTAGATTTAGCTAGAAACGAAACTCATGTTTGTTTGATTTAAAGACCTTTCCGTTTACAACTCTGAGAAAACCTTGCTGAAGAATTTGGACTTTATTCTGCAGGTATGGGGAGCCACTGAGGGTTTTGTAAGCAAGGGTTTGGTATGACTGATGATCTCTGGTGAGCATGTGAAGGAAGAATTGAAAGTGAAGACAGTGTGGAGGCAGAAAGCCTAGGTAGGCAGGAAACCACTGTGCTAATCCAGGCCAGAGGGGATGAACTGGAATAGTGGGAAGAAAATGAAGAGAAAGACATGCACTTCTAGGACATTTAAATTCCTCGAGGTTTCCAGAGTTGGGAGCGGTAGTGGGATGTTTCGGGCTTCGCTGCTGGGATGCACTGGTAGTGTTAATTGTAATAGGGAACACGAAGAAGCATTTTTTTTTTTTTAAGATTTTATTTATTTATTTATTTATTTATTTAAAATATTTTATTTATTTATTTGACAGAGATTACAAGTAGTCAGAGAGGGGAAGCAGGGTCCCTGCTGAGCAGAGAGCTCAGTGCGGAACTCGATCCCAGAACCCTGAGATCATGACCCCAGCGGAAGGCAGAGGCTTAACCCACTGAGCCACCCAGGCGCCCAAGATTTTGTTTATTTGACAGAGAGAGAGATCACAAGTAGGCAGAGAGGCAGAGAGACAGAGAGAGAGGGAGAAGCAGGCTCCCCGCTGAGCAGGGACTCCAGGACCCTGGGATCATGACCTGAGCCGAAGGCAGAGGCTTAACCCACTGAGCCAGCCAGGTGCCCCTGAAGAAGCAGTTTGGAGGGAAGGCCATGAATTTTGTTTTGGACATGTTTAATTTGAGGTGCTTTTCAGATATTACTGTGGTTTGCTGGAAATTTGGGTCTGAAAATTGGGAGAGAGGTTGGAACTGAATACATAAATTTGAGGGCGCCTGGGTGGCTCAGGTATTTGAGCGACTGCCTTCGGCTCAGGTCATGATCCTGGAGTCTCAGAATCAAGTCCTGTGTCAGGCTCCTTGCTTGGTGGGGAGCCTGCTTCTCGCTCTCACCCTCTCTGGTCTTGTGCTCTGTCACACTCTCTCTCAAGTAAATAAATACAATCTTAAAAAATTGAATATGTAAATTTGAGGGTCAAGAGAGAATATAACAGGGATATTTGTTTTATTTATTTATTTATTTATTTGACAGAGAGAGATCACAAGTAGACGGAGAGGCAGGCAGAGAGAGAGAGAGAGGGAAGCAGGCTTCTTGCTGAGCAGAGAGCCCGATGTGGGACTCGATCCCAGGACCCTGAGATCATGACCTGAGCCGAAGGCAGCGGCTTAACCCACTGAGCCACCCAGGCGCCCCATAACAGGGATATTTGAAGACTTAGTATGGGATGGTAATACTGAAAGAAGAGAAGAAAAGGGTTATGGACCAGAAGGAACATCATTTTTTGAAGGGTAATAGACACGGAGAAAGAGAGGTTGAAGGAATGGGACAAGAATAAGAACAGAATAGTATTATAATAGAGACCAAAGGAAGAAGGGTTTCAAGGTGGGATGACTGTCACTGTCAGGTGCTGCAAAGCTCAAGTAGAATGACGATTAGAAGGAAACCACTGAATTTAGCAATTAGGAGATCACTTGTTTCCTCTAAAAGACACTTTGGCTTGTGCAATGGTGGAAATGCAAGCAATAGATCATGATGGATTGAGGAACAAATAGGAGGCAGTGAGTAAAATTACTCTTTCAGCAAGTGTGGTTGTGAAAGAAAGCTGATGGTAACATTTTTATTGAGAATATATTCTATGTCAGGTACTGTAAAGATGCTTTATAGATCCCAACAACCTTGTGGTGTAGGTATCAGTATTCCTCTTTTACAACTGGGAAGACTGCAGGCAAGAACATGAACTTTCCACTATGGCACTTTTTTTTTTTTTTTTTTAAAGTATTGGTGAAACAGTTTTGTAGGTTGAGGGGGAAATTTACCTAGGAAATATCTTGGGCATTTCATTCTTTTATTTTTTAAAAAGATTTTATTTATTTATTTATTTATTTGAGAGAGAGAGAGATAGTGAAAGAGAGCATGAGTAGGGCTCCAGGGCATTTCATTTTTTGATACTAAAAGGTTAGAGGTTAAGATGGATAATGGTGTGGTAGAAGGAAAAGAAGGTGGGGGAATTTGACAGATGGTCTTACTTTCTTGATGTGATTAGTTACCTTTAGAGAGGTCACTTATTTCTGGAGACTGAGGAGCTACAGTGAGTATTAGGGCCATGGAAATCTTCAATGG
The DNA here is from genome assembly GCF_902655055.1 of Lutra lutra. Classification (NCBI taxonomy): domain Eukaryota; kingdom Metazoa; phylum Chordata; class Mammalia; order Carnivora; family Mustelidae; genus Lutra; species Lutra lutra. The sequence goes on from NC_062281.1 coordinate 161,966,159, forward strand.
AAAATGAAAATAGATTAAGAATAAAAAAAAGATTGCTGACCACATTGTGGGCCCATTAAGAGTTAGATATAATATATTTGTAATGGGCCCAGTAGCATGGATTTTGCATTATCCCCAGCAGTTTAGGAGTGGGAGTGCAGAAAAGATAAGGTTGGGTTGATCCAGAATTGGAATATGTAAGACGAGAAGATAAGATGGAGAGTAACTGTACAGTGCTAGTATATTGTGGGAGTTATGGTGGAGTCTGAGAGTCCAAGCTGGGGTTTTAAGAAGGAAATCCTTCAGAGGGCCCAGTGTACTTGGAGAATAAGGAGACAATCAGAAATGTGGTTGACGGATGCCTGGGTGGCTCAGTTGTTAAAAGTCTGCCTTCAGCTCAGGTCATGATCCCAGGGTCCTGGGATGGAGCCCTGCATCAGACTCCCTGCTTAGCGGGAAACCTGCCTCTCCTTCTCTGATTCCCACCCCCAACCCACTTGTGTTCCCTCTCTCACTGTGTCTTCCTCTGTCAAATAAATAAATAAATTCTTTCAAAAACAAATGTGGTTGAAGACCAGGTTCTTTAAGAAGTACAGAATGGGGGGCGCCTGGGTGGCTCAGTGGGTTAAGCCGCTGCCTTCGGCTCAGGTCATGATCTCAGGGTCCTGGGATCGAGCTCCGCATTGGGCTCTCTGCTCGGCGGGGAGCCTGCTTCCTCCTCTCTCTCTGCCTGCCTCTCTGCCTGCTTGTGATCTCTCTCTGTCAAATAAATAAATAAAATCTTTAAAAAAAAAAAAAAAAGAAATACAGAATGGGGGCACCTGGGTGGCTCAGTGGGTTGAGCCTCTGCCTTTGGCTTGGGTCATGATCTTGGGGATCCTGGGATCGAGCCCCACATCGGGCTCTCTGCTTGTTGGGGAGCTTGCTTCCCCCTCTTCTCTCTGCCTACCTCTCTGCCTGCTTGTGACCTCCCTGTCAAATAAATAAATAAAAGCTTTAAAAAAAAAAAAAGAAATACAGAATGGGAGGGGTGCCTTGCTGGCTCAGTTAGAGGAGGAGTGTGTGGCTCTTGAGGTTGTAATTTTGAGCCCCACAATTGGTGTAGAGATTGCTAAAAAATATATAATAATAAAGAAATACAGAATGGGACAGCTGAGAGTTTGTTATTTCAAGATTAAAAAAAACAGGGTATAGGGGTGCTTGCGTGGCTTAGTCGGTTAAGCGTTTGCTTTTGTCTCAAGTCATGATCCCAGGGTCCTTGGATTGAGCCCAGCATCTAGCTCCCTGCTCAGCAGAGAGCCTGCTCTCCCTTTCCCTCTCCAGCTCCCCCTGCTTGTGCTCTCTCTCTGTCAGATAAATAAATAAAATCTTAAACAAACAAACAAACAAAAAACCCCCAAAAGCTCTAGGATATAACTGTTATAGTGCTGTTGAAGGGGAATGGAAGGACAGGTTATTGAATTAGTGGGAGGTTGTGGGGCTGTGAAGTGTGCTGAATATGTCATTGGTATGGATATCATAATTGTCTAGTATGATAGCAGGAAATGGAAAAGAGGAGATACTGGGTTCTATAGGTGGGGCTGCTCAGACCTGAGGGCCCCATGATTGAATTAGAGGTTCCTTATTACTTCTTAGAAAGTAGTACTGGGGGACACCTGGGTGGCTCAGTCGGTTAGGCGCCTGCCTCCAGCTCAGGTCACGATCCCAGAGTCGTGGGATCAAATCTCTCATCAGGCTCCTTGCTCAGCGTGGAGCCTGCAGCTTCCCCTGCTTGTGCTCTCTCACGCTCTTGCCCTCTGACAAATTAAAAAAAAAAAAAAAAAGTAGTACTAGGTGATACAGATGTTTGTGTGAATTAATGTCAAGTTCCTGTGCCCTGGATCTATGATATCTTACTCTCTCATACAGATATATATTTGGGACAGTCTCAAACAAAAATCTTTTGAGATTTGGTATATGGTAGGCCTATTTAATTCTGTTTAAAAGTGTATATATGTTGAGAGACTAAGCTAGGGACTCTCTACCCCAGAACCCCCAGTAACATTTTATGCTTATGTTAATTTTTTTATTAATGTTTTATTTATTTGTCAGAAAGAGAGAGCACACACACAAGCAGGGGGATGGTGGCAGGCAGAGGGAAAAGTAGGCTCCGTGTTGAGCAAGAAGCCTGATGTGGGACTCATCCCAGGACCCTGAGATCATGACCTGAATCGAAAGGAGAGTCTTAACTGACTGAGCCACCTAGGCATCCCTGTGCTTATGTTAATTGTAAAAGGAAAATTGCATATTTACATGTACTCATTCCCTGGCTTACTTAGAGTAGAAAGCTGACTTAATTTTTCTTCCCTGTGTGGAAGTGTTTATAGATATATTCTTAGTGTTGTACACTTCATTGTTCAGCAAAATGAACATCATGTTGGAATTTGAAATCTATGATAAGGGCCTTTATGAGCATTTCATCTTCTTCCAGTAAATGAAGCCCAATTATTACAATGTATAGTGTGGGTGATGCTGAATGTTTTGGACCAACAATGGGTATTGTACTATTTTCCAAGTCATCATATGGATGACTTCAGTGTGTCTCATTAGTATTGTTTTTGCCAAGTACTCAGAGTGGGTGTTTTTTTCAGTTAGAGGCCTACTTGTGATAATTTAAAAATTTTTTTTAATTGGTTTTCTAAAAAAGATTTTATTTATTTATTTGACAGAGAGAGGGAAAGCGGGAGAGTGCAAACAGGGAGAGTGGCAGAGGGAGAGGGATAAACAGTCTCCCCCATGGAGTGAGGAGACCTACTTGGGGCTCGATCCCAGGACCCTGAGATCGTGACCTGAGCCAAAGGCAGACACTTAAATGACTGAGCCAACTAGGCACCCCTCTTTTCTTTCTTTTCTTTCTTTCTTTCTTTCTTTCTTTCTTTCTTTCTTTCTTTCTTTCTTTCTTTCTTTTAAAGTTCTATTTATTTGAGAGACAGAGCATGAGCAGAGGGAAGGGCAGAGGGAAAGGGAGAAGCAGACTCCCTGCTCAGTAGGGAGCTTGGGTGGAGCTTGATTCCAGGACCATGGGATCATGACCTGAGCCTAAGGCAGGTGCTTAACCAGCTGAGCCACTCAGGCGCCCCAGAAGGTGGGATTTCTAAGTTAAAGGATATATGCATTTATAACTATGACATTTTGCCAAATTGCTTTCCTTGGAGGTTGTTTTAATATACATTGCCTGTAACTCACCATCATTAGCTGTATCTTAGATTATACTTAAAAGGTGCTATGTGCCAGGTACTATTCAGACTGCTTTATATATATTTTTTTACATATATAAGTTTACTAATATTCCTTTGAGATAGGTACTATTATTATCTTTATTTTTTAGGTTAATAGATTCAGGAAGACAATTTAAGAGACTTGCCCAAATCATATAGGTACTGTGGTAGAAATTCAAACTAAACACTCTGGCTTTAGGATCAGTGTTGTTAGAATCACACTTTGCTGTTATCAAAGTTGAATTTTTTTCAGTCTGATAGAGAAAAATGGTACCTCAGAGTGGTTTTAAGCTTTAAAAAATTATGTTAAAGTGGGACGCCTGGGTGGCTCAGTTGGTTAAGCGGCTGCCTTCGGCTCAGGTTGTGATCCCAGCGTCCTGGGATGGAGTCCCACATCGGGCTCCTTGTTCAGTGGGGAGCCTGCTTCTCTCTCTGCCTCTGCCTGCCATTCTGTCTGTCTGTGCTTGCTCTCTCTCCCTCTCTCTCTGACAAATAAATAAAATCTTAAAAAAAAAATTATGTTAAAGTTTAGCATCTTTTTTTTTTTTTTAAGATTTTATTTATTTATTTGACAGAGAGATCACAAGCAGGCAGAGAGGCAGGCAGAGAGAGAGGAGGAAGCAGGCTCCCCGCTGAGCAGAGAGCCCGACGCGGGGCTCGATCCCAGGACTCCGAGATCATGACCTGAGCCGAAGGCAGCGGCTCAACCCACTGAGCCACCCAGGCGCCCCAAAGTTTAGCATCTTTTTATGTTGAGTTATTCATATTTCATTTTCTGTAAACTACCTGTTTAAATTTTTATTTATCTATTGTCATAGGTCTCTTTTCTATTGATTTCTATGTCTTCTGTCTGTGCTTGCTCTCTCTCCCTCTCTCTCTGACAAATAAATAAAATCTTAAAAAAATTATGTTAATGTTTAGCATCTTTTTATGTTGAGTTATTCATATTTCATTTTCTGTAAACTACCTGTTTAAATTTTTATCTATTGTCATAGGTCTCTTTTCTATTGATTTCTATGTCTTTATATATTATACGTGTGTATATACATACATATATACTTAATATAGTTCATGTATATATGATAGATTTTTTTTCTGTGGTATGTATTATAAATATTTCCCATTTTGATATTTGTCTTCTGACTTCTTTTATTTTATACCCATGAAAAACTTTTAGATTTAGGTGTATTTTTTTTTTTAAGATTTTATTTATTTATTTGACAGAGATCACAAGTAGGCAGAGATGCAGGCAGAGAGAGAGGAGGAGGCAGATTCCCTGCAGAGCAGAGAACCGGATGTGGGGCTCGATCCTAGGACCCTGGGACCATGACCTGAGCCAAAGGCAGAGGCTTTTAACCCACTGAGCCACCCAGGCGCCCCAGATTTAGGTGTATTTTTATGCAGACAAATTTTTCTTTTTTATGTAGACAAATTTCTTTTTTTTTTTTTTTTAAAGATTTTATTTATTTATTTGACAGAGAGAGATCACAAGCAGGCAGAGGCAGGTAGAGAGAGAGGAGGAAGCAGGCTCCCTGCCGAGCAGAGAGCCCGATGCGGGGCTCGATCCCAGGACCCTGAGATCATGACCTGAGCCGAAGGCAGCGGCTTAACCCACTGAGCCACCCAGGCGCCCCTATGTAGACAAATTTCTTAATCTTTTCTTTTATGGCTTTTGGATTTTGAATCATAGTTAGAAAGGCCTTCTCCATTTTAATCCTCCACTTTTTATCTATCCAGTGGGAACAAGAAAACAATTGAAGGTCAAAGTATTTTGTGAACTATAAACTGTAAATCATTCTATAGATGAAATATGGTGTTATTTAGTAATTTGTCTTCTGGATAAATTGTATAGAGGCTGTCATCTCCTCTGCCTTAAGTGGAATACAGTGACATAATTTTCTTTCTGCAGTGTGGAAAACTGGTGGTATTGATATTGTGGTCAGTGTTTTCCTTGGACAGTTTGCCTGGGATCTTTTTCAAGAGTAGGCACTGTGGAAATCCTAAAGTATTTTTGCATACTTTAGTTTTATTCTTTGTATTAGAATTCTTTTTTTAACTTAAAAAATTTTTTTAAATTTTTTTATTTTTTTGAGATTTTATTTATTTCACAGAGAGAAACAAAGCCAGAGAGGGAACACAAGCAGAGGGAATGGGAGAAGGAGAAGCAGGCCTCCCGCTGAGCAGGGAGCCCAATGTGGGGCTCAAACCCAGGACCTGAGCCAAAGACAGACACTTAACGACTGAGCCACCCAGGCACCCGACTTTTGAAACATTTTTTAAACATTTTATTTATTGGGGTGCCTGGGTGGCTCAGTGGGTTACAGCCTCTGCCTTCAGCTCAGGTCATGATCCCAGGGTCCTGGGATCAAACCCCAAATCGGGCTCTCTGCTCGGCGGGGAGCCTGCTTCCCTTCCTCTCTCTCTGCCTGCTTCTCTGCCGACTTGTGATCTCTGTCTGTCAAATAAATAAAATCTTTAAAAAAAAAAAAAAAAGTCCTCAAAAATTGTTTTGCTTTCACATTAGCTATGATTTGCAAATTTATACATTATTTACCATGGGTGTTTTATTTCTGCTGACTGGTAGGAATTTGTACTTTGGGAGGATACCTCACGTGTGTGTGTGTGTGTGTGTGTGTGTGAGAGATTATAAAATTAATGCATTTCATTAATGTCAAATATGAAAGTAGAGGTGGTTTTAAAGGAAAAGATACAAATTATTCACATCTTCCAAGATTCTAAAAGTTAATGGCCAATTTTAACATTTGGGATGTATCTGCTTAGAATTCTTCTTGTGCTTTTTGTGTGTATGTCCATATTGTCATCACCAACGCTCTAGGGCTTGGCATAGTGCCTGGCCCCTAGTAGGTACTAAATTAATGTTTGTTGACTGAGTGAATGAAAAAATGAACATGCTTTTACATAGAAAGTATGGAATCTGAATGGCCTATTTATTTTCTTACATACTGTAAATTTTTTTTAAAAGATTTTATTTAATTGTCAGAGAGTGAGAGAGAGGGAGAGAGAGAGCACAAGCAGGCAGCGTGGCAGGCAGAGGCAGAGAGAGAAGCAGGCTCCCCGCTGAGGAAGGACCCCGATGTGGGACTTGATCCCAGAACTCTGGGATCATAACCTGAGCCAAAGGCAGTCGCTTAACCAACAGAGCCACCCAGGCGCCCCTTTACTATAAATTTTGATTCATATAGTAGTATTGAAGTTTGTATGCCACAGTTCATTTGGAGGTGAAGTAGGTTTGAACCTAAGCCCTTATGGAGCTCATAGTCCAGTGAAAGAGACAGATAAACAATTGAAATACTGTGTAATTACTGTAACAGCAGAGATTTGTGCAAGGCGAGATTAAGGGGTCAGAGGACAGACCCATGTGAGATGATTATTGAGAGAGCTATGTAGAATAGGTCAGGAAGAACATACCAGAGAGAAAGAATATTATCTGTATAGGCATTAAAGTGTGAACAGAGCTCTACAAGTAGTTCTCTATGTCTGGAGTAGATTTTGTTTGTGGAAAGGAAGAGAGAGAGATGAGGATTGAGGCTAAATAAGAAAGAGCCTTTGTATCACACACGAAGAGTTCTCAAAAGTTTCCTCCCATTGGAGAATAGATTGAAACAGGTACTAGAGTGGAGATAGGAGGACCAAGAGGACATTAACTGAATAACAGCTAGAATGAGGTGAATGTCACTTCAGCTGAGATAGGAAGGGAAAGCTATACTTGAAATGTGGGTTAAGTCTGGGATATGATTAGGCCAGTTTTTGTAAAGCATGTCTAAAAGCCAGACTAAGGGGAGATCTGGGGGGCTCAGTCAGTTGGGTGTCTGCCTTCAGCTCAGGTCATGATCTCAAGGTCCTGGGATGAAGCCCCCCTTGTTGGGCTCACTACTCAGTGGGGAGTCTGCTTCTCCCTCTGCCCTTCCCCCCACTCATGCTTTTTTTCTCGATCTCTCTAACTCACTCTCTCCCCCTCTCAAATAAATGACTGAATAAAGTCTTAAAAAATTTTTTTAATCACTGACTATTCAATTTTTACATTCCTTGCCCTTACCCTCTTCCCATTTCACATATATCATAAATTTTATCTCTTGTGGTCTAAGCTACTATTGCAGGAGGGATGAAAAGATAGTTTTATTAAATTTGTTTATTAATTATTATTATTATTTTAAAGATTTCATTTGTTTATTTGATAGGGAGAGATCACAAGTAGGCAGAGAGGCAGGCAGAGGGAGAGGGGGAAGCAGGCTCCCCGCTGGGCAGAGAGCCCGATGCAGGGCTCTATCCCAGGACCCTGGGACCATGACCTGAGCGGAAGGCACAGGCTTAACCCGCTGAGCCACCTAGGTGCCCTGAAAAGATAGTTTTTAGTCCTCCCTTTATTTATTTATTTTAAAGATTTTTATTTATTTATTTGACAGACAGAGATCACAAGTAGGCAGAGAAGCAGGCAGAGAGATAGGAGGAAGCAGGTTCCCCGCTGAGCAGAGAGCCTGACGGGGCTCTATCCCAGGACTCCGGGATCATGACCCGAGCCGAAGGCAGAGGCTTTAACCCACTGAGCCACCCAGGCGCCCCTAGTTCTCCCTTTTTATCATCATTTTTGAAATAAAAGTAATGCATGATCATTGTAAGAAACAACTCTGCTGAATGTATTACATAAAAAAGTGAATGTTTCTTACAATCATTTCCTCCACCAAGATGACAGTTTAGTGTATATATTCCTTGAAATTGTTTTCTAAGCATATACTCACTTAATTCTCATAATAACTCAGTGAGATATAGTTAATATTTATCTCTATTTTATTATTATTTTTTTTAAATTTTTATTTATTTATTTGACAGACAGAGATCACAGTAGGCAGAGAGGGAGGCAGAGAGAGAGGAGGAAGCAGGCTCCCTGCGGAGCAGAGAGCCCGATGTGGGGCTTGATCCCAGGACCCTGGGATCGTGACCTGAGCCGAAGGCAGAGGCTTTAACCCACTGAGCCACCCAGGCACCCCATTATCTCTATTTTATAGATAAGAGGATATAATGTTCATTGTTATACTAAAAAATAAAGCTCCTTCTATTCACTCTATTTTGCAACTTGCTGTCATCACTTAACAGTGAAACTTGGACTCTTTCCTTGTTAGGATGTATAGAATTGACCTCTTTTAATGACTATATAACATTAAATTACATGGATGTACTCTAATTTATTTAACCTATCCCTGTTGGTAGACATTTGGATTATCTCTGATTTTATCTGTTACTGATAATAACTGTGTAAATTAATATTCGTTTACATATATCTTTGTGTGCTTATTGTAGCTGTCATTTTTAATGGCTATAAAATATTCCCTTTAGTGGAAATCATACATTTGAGAAAGAAAGAAGGTTGAATAAAAATATTTTGGGGGGAGCCTGGGTGGCTCAGTGGGTTAAAGCCTCTGCCTTCGGCTCAGGTCATGATCTCAGGATCCTGGGATCGGGCCCCGCATCGGGCTCTCTGCTCAGCGGTTAGCCTCCTTCCCCCTCTCTCTCTGCCTGCCTCTCTGCCTACTTGTGATCTCTGTCTGTCAAATGAATAAATAAAATCTTTAAAAAAATATTTTGGGGGGAATATATATATATATATTTAAGATTTTATTTATTTATTTGGCAGAGAAAAGGAGAGCATGAACAGTGGGAGGGGCAGAGGCAGAGGGAGAAGCAGGCTCCCCACTGAGCAGGGAGTCCAACATGGGGCTGGAGCCCGACATGGGGCTCCATCTCAGGACCCCAGGGTCATGACCTTAGTGGAAGGCAGACACGCAACCGACACGCATTCCCAGGTGCCCGGGAATATATTTTGATAATACTTAATGTTATTTATTTATTTTTCTTGTTAAGATTTTATTTATTTGACACAGAGAGACAGCAAGAGAGGGAACACAAGCAGGGGGACGGGGAGAGAAGCAGCCTTCCTTCTGATCAGCGAGCCCGATGTGGGGCTTGATTCCAGGTCCCTGGGATCATGACCTGATCCAAAGGCAGATGCTTAAGGACTGAGCCACCCAGACACCCCGATACTTAATGTTATTAATTTTGTTTTGCCTTTTATCAGAGTTCTCCTTAGACCTGTAAACTACAGAATAGCCTACCCTAACCCCAGAACTACTATCTTCTTTACTCTTTTAAAAAAAAATATTTTATTTATTTATTTGACAGACAGAGATCACAAGTAGGCAGAGAGGCAGGTAGAGAGAGAGGAGGAAGCAGGCTCCCTGCCGAGCAGAGAGCCCAACTCGGGGTTTGATCCCAGGACGCTGGGATCATGACCTAAGCCGAAGGCAGAGGCCTTAACCCACTGAGCCACCAGGCGCCCCACATCTTCTTTACTCTTGTTTGCTTTCTTTCCCACAGTCTCTGAAATAGCCTTCTAACTCACTTTATCAGAAGAGATGAATAGGGACACCTGGGTGGCTGTCAGTTAAATGTCTCCCTTCTGCTCAGGTCATAATCCCAGAGTCCTATGACTGAGTCCTGCATTGGACTCCTAGTTCAGCAGGGAGTTCTGCTTCTTCCTCTGCTTGCTGCTCTTCCTGTTTGTGCTCTCTCTCTCTCTGACAAATAAATAAAATTTAAAAAAGGGGGCGGGGAAATGCCTGGGTGGTTCATTTGTTAAGCACTGCCTTCAGCTCCGGTCATGATCCCAGGGTCCTGTGATGGGGCCCTAAGTAGGGCTCCCTGCTCAACAGGAGGCCTGCTTTTCCCTCTCCCGCTTCCCCTGCTTGTCCTCTCTTGCTGTCTCTGTCAAATAAATAAATAAAATGTTTAAAAAAAAAAAAAAAGAGTTGCCTATCTGACCTAAGTGGCCATGTTTGGTTCTTCTTAAAATACGACACCCCCCCCCCCCGCAAAAGGGAACATTTATCAAAAGATTTTATCTTGGAAATTTGTACATCCCCCTAGTACTTTAGCATTTCAGCTTATTTGAATGGGTTCTAATATCAGTCTACCTTGTGTCAAATTTCATGTTCCAGCGTACAAAGTTACAGATACATTTAGTATGCTTAGAAGATCAGAAACTGGGGCGCCTGGGTGGCTCAGTGGGTTAAGCCGCTGCCTTCGGCTCAGGTCATGATCCCAGGTCCTGGGTTCAAGCCCCACATCGGGCTTTCTGCTCAGCAGGGAGCCTGCTTCCTCCTCTCTCTCTGCCTGCCTCTCTGCCTACTTGTGATTTCTCTCTGTCAAATAAATAAATAAAATCTTAAAAAAAAAAAAAGAAGATCAGAAACTATGTTCTTTATATTCAGATTATGGGAAGTAATAGTCCTATTCAATTTTGTCTTAGTGAGATTATATATTTAATATTGTGTACATTTTTTGCTATTGTGTTTTAGCTGGGCTTTGACAGTTTGGATGGCAATTAAGGTTAAATTTAAAAAAAAGTAACCAGGGAGATCTTGATTCCATGTTCCCTAGGAAATCTGAAAGACTTTGTATATTTGCCCTGGGGAAGACTTGGGTTAACTGAAAAGCTATCATAAAGAAGAAAAAAAAATAGTCTTAATTTGTTGTATATTTGCAGGATTCAGAACTAGGATTAAGGGTGGAACTGGGAAGGGAGAAGAAAGGGAATTCACGTTTATTAAGTGCTTACTCTGTGACAGGCACCTTGCTTGTACTTCATACATGCATTTTTTATCCGTTAACTCCTTAGTATGTTTTCCTTTAATTCTCACTAACAACTAAATGAGATATAGTTAATATCTCTATCTTATAGATAAGGGCAGAATTTAAGTAACATGTCCAAGATCATTAAACTACTAATTGGAATCAGAATTTTTAAAACTTGTGCTGTTTATTTTATTTTATTTTTATTTTTATTTTTTTAAAGATTTTATTTATTTATTTGACAGAGAGATCACAAGCAGGCAGAGAGGCAGGCAGAGAGAGAGGAGGAAGCAGGCTCCCTGCTGAGCAGAGAGCCCGATGCGGGGCTCGATCCCAGGACTCCGAGATCATGACCCGAGCCGAAGGCAGCGGCTTAACCCACTGAGCCACCCAGGCGCCCCTGTGCTGCTTATTTTAGTCACACACATATATTTTAAATACATAATAATATATCATTTTAGAAAAATCACTTTTTTCCTGTTCTCATTTAATGAAATTTTATGCCTTTACATGCTTTTTCAACCTCAGTATCTTTGCCATCACTACACCCTTTTTGAATTATCTAGCATAGTTCACAATCATCTGCTATGCCATCTAAATCATTTCAGATATAGCAGGTTTTGAATATATATATGCTGCTTTTTTTTTTTTAAAGCTTTTATTTTTATTTATTTGACAGACAGAGATCACAAATAGGCAGAGAGGCAGGCAGAGAGAGAGAGGTGGAAGCAGGCTCCCTGCTGAGCAGAGAGCCCGATGCAGGGCTCGATCCCAGGACCCTAGGAGCATGACCTGAGCTGAAGGCAGAGGCTTTAACCCACTGAGCCACTCAGGTGCCCCTATATGCTGCTTTATTAGAAATTTTATTCCAAGCAATAAGTACTCATTCACATAGTGTAAGTGCAGTTGGTTTTTACATTTCTAGTGTTGGTACTCGTGATGTCTGCTGTACAGGCATACTTTGGAGATATTGCAGGTTTATTCCATTCTGCAGTAAAGTGAATATTGTAATGAAGTGAGCAAAATGAATTTTTTGGTTTCTTAGTACATATAAAACTTATGTTTAGGGGCTTCTGGGGGGCTCAGTGGGTTAAAGCCTCTGCCATCGGCTTAGGTCATGGTCCAAGGATCCTGGGATTGAGCCCTGCATCGGGCGCTCTGCTCGTTGGTGAGCCTGCTTCCCCATCCCTCCTGTGCCCCACCTGCCTCCCTGCCTACTTTTGATCTCTGTCAAATAAATAAAATCTTAAAAAAAATTATGTTTATACTATACTGTAGTCTGTTAAGTGTGCAGTGGCATTATGTCTAAAAAAATGTACAGGGCCACCTGGGTGGCTCAGTTGGTTGACTGGCTGCCTTGGGCTCAGGTCATGATCCCAGGGTGCTGGGATTGAGCCCCATGTCCAGCTCCCTGCTCGGTGGGGAGCCTGCTTCTCCCCTCTCCTTCTGCCTGCTACTCTGTCTACTTGTACTCTCTCTTTGTCAAATAAAAAAAAATCTTAAATGTACACACCTTGATTAAAAAATACAGTGATCCCTGAATAACACAGGGGTTGGGGTGCTGACCCTCTCTGTGGTCGAAAATCTGCATTTAGCATAACTATTAATAGCCTGCTGTTGACTGGAAGCCTTACCAATAGTATAAAGTGTTGATTAACACATATTTTGTATATATATTATGTACTGTATTCTTTTTTTTTTAAGAACAACTTTTTTTTTTAAGGATTTTATTTATTTATTTGACAGACAGAAACCACAAGTAGGCAGAGAGGCAGGCAGAGAAAGAGGGGGAAGCAGGTTCCCCGCTGAGCAGAGGTTCCAATGTGGGGCTTGATCCCGGGACCCTGAGATCATGACCTGAGCTGAAGACAGGCTTTAAACCACTGAGCCACCCAGGAGCCCCTATGTACTGTATTCTTTTATTTTTTATTTTTATTTATTTATTTTAAAAAAGATTTATTTATTTACTTATTTGACAGAGAGAGAGAGAGAGAGAGATCACAAGTAGGCAGAGAGGCAGGCAGAGAGAGAGAGGGGGATGCAGGCTCCCTGCTGAGCAGAGAGCCTGATGTGGGGCTCCATCCTAGGACCCTGAGATCATGACCTGAGCCAAAGGCAGAGGCTTAATCCACTGAGCCACCCAGGCGCCTTAGATTTATTTATTTTAGTGGGAGAGCAAGTGAGCACACAGGCAAAATAAGGGAGGGGAGGGATAGAGGGAGAGGGAGAGAAAGAATCATTCTTAGGCAGACCCGCATTGAGTATGAAGCTGATTCGGGGCTTGATCGTAGGACCCTGAGATCATGACCTGAGCCAAAATCAAGAGTCGGACACCCAGCTGAGTGAGCCACCCAGGTGCCCCTTTATTATTATGTACCGTGTTCTTACCATAAAGTAAATTATAGAAATGAAAATGTTACTAAGAAAGTCATAAGGAAGAGAAAATACATTTATGTACTGTACCGTATTTATCAAAGAATCCTTTATAAGTGGACCCATGCAGTTCAAACTTTTTGTTCAAGGGTTGACTGTACTTTACTGCTAAAAAATGCTAACCATCATCTCAGCTTTCAGCAAGTCATAATTTTTTCCTGTTGGAGTCTTGCTTTGATGTTGATGGCTGCTGCCTGATGAGCATGGTGGTTGGTGAAGGTTGAGATGGCTGTGGCAAGTTCTTAAAATAAGACAACAGTGAAGTTTGCCAAATTAATTTTCTCATACTTGCAGGAACGATTCTTCTGTGTCATGTGACACTGTTTGATAGCATTTTACCCATAGTAGTACTTCTTTCTAAATTAGAGTCAATCTTGCCAAACCCTGCAGCTGCTTTATCAATTAAATTCATATAATACTCTAAATCCTTTGTTGTCACTTCAGCAATCTTCACAGCACCTTCAGGAATAGATTCCATCCCAAGAAACCATTTTCTTGGCTCATCTATAAAAAGTAAATTTTATTTTAAGATTTTAACAGCTGGGTAACAGCTTCAGGCTCCACTTCAAAAAAAAGTTTTTTGTTTTTTGTTTTTTTTTTTTTTTTAGATTTTATTTATTTATTTGAGAGAGAGAGAGAGCAAGCATGAGCAGGGGGTTGGAGGACAAAGGGAGAGGGAGAAGCAGACTCCCCGCTGAGCAGGGAGCCCAGTCCCAGGACCCTGAGATCATGACCTGAGCTGAAGGCAGACACTTAACTGACTGAGTCACCTAGGTGCCCCCACTTTTTAAAAAAGATTTTATTTTTACTTATTTATTTATTTTAAGGATTTAACTTATTTGAGAGAGGACACGGGAGAGAGAGCGTGAATGAGGGAGTGCAAGGATGAGTGGGGGAAGGGCAGAGGGGGAGGGAGAAGTAGGGAGCCTGCCCTGGTTGATTTCAGTACTCTGAGATCATTAACTGAGGTGAAGGCAGATGGTTAATTGACTGAGCCACCCAGGCACCCTCTCAGGCTCCACTTCTAATTCTAGTTTTCTTGCTCTTTCTACCCTGTCTGCTGTTACATCCTCCACCTGATGTCTTGAATCCCTCAAATTTTTCCATGAGGATTGGAATCAACTTCTTCTAAACTCTCGCTAATATTGTGGTTTTGACCTCTTCCCATGAATCACAAATGTTCTTATTGGCATCTAGAATGGTGAATCCTTTCCAGAAGATTTTCAATTTACTTTGCCTGGATCCATCAGAGGAGTCACTTCCTATAGCAGCTGTAGCTTTATAAAATGTGTTTTTTAACTAATAAGAGTTGAAAGTCAGGGACGCCTGGGTGGCTCAGTTGGTTAAGTGGCTGCCTTCGGCTCAGGTCATGATCCCAGCGTCCTGGGATGGAGTCCCACATCTGGCTCCTGCTCAGCAGGGAACCTGCTTCTCCCTCTGCCTCTGCCTGCCACTCTGTCTGCCTGTTCTCACTCTCTCTGACAAATAAATAAATAAAATCTTTAAAAAAAAAAAAAAGAGTTGAAAGTCAAACTTAACTGTCCACATTTCAATATTGTGTCTCCTGAAATAGGGAGACCCAAGGAGAGGGAGAAAGAGAGAAAAGCTGGTTGGTGGAGCAGTTAGAACACAGAACATTCGGTTAGGTTCTCCATCTTACATGGTACAGTTTGTGGTGTCCCCAGACAATTAGTAACATCAAAGATCACAGATCACCATAATAAATACAATAATGAAAAAGTTTGCAGTATTTTGAGAATTACCAAAATGTGACAGAGAGATGACGTGAGGAAATGCGGTTGGAAAAATGGTGCCAATAGAGTTAATCAATGCAGGAGTGCTAAAACTTCAACTTGGGGGAAAAAAAAATAAAAGCAGTATCTGTGAAGCACAATAACGTGAAGCACAGTAAAATAAGGTATACCTATATTCATGTGCTGGATTTTCTTTTTAAAGATTTTATTTATTTGAGAGATAGAGAGGGAGAACACAGAGGGGGACAATGAGAGGGAAAAGCAGACTCTCCCCTGAGCAGGGAGTCTGAAGGGGGAACTCGATCCCAGGACCCCAAGATCATGTCCTAAGAGGAAGGCAGACGCTTAGCTGACTTGAGCCACCTAGGCGTCCCTAGAGTTTTTATTGACAAAATATTTATCTTTTGTTTGTGAAGCCTTTTTGTCTTTGTTATTATGAGAAAAATGTAACACTCATTTATCCATCTCTCATATATAAGTTGTTAACCTTTTGTAAAATTTGCTACATCTACTCTTTCTGATATATATATATATATATATATATATATATTTTAAGATTTTATTTATTTATTTGAGAGAGAGACAGTGAGAGAGAGCATGAGCGAGGAGAATGTCAGAGGGAGAAGCAGACTCCCCATGGAGCTGGGAACCTGATGTGGGACTCGATCCCGGGACCCCGGGATCATGACCTGAGCCGAAGGCAGTCGTCCAACCAACTGAGCCACCCAGGTGTCCCTCTTTCTGATATATTTTAATGCAAATACAAACTTGCTATTTCACCTCTGTTTCTCCCAAAATAGTCTTATATAATCCTAATGTCATTATCACACTTAAAATAATGATTTTCTACTATCATCATGGTGCTTGGCTTGCTCAGTTGGAAAGCATGTGATTCTTGATTTTAGGATTGTGAGTTTGAGCCCCACACTGGGTGTAGAGATTACTAAAAATAATAAATAAAAACAATTTTCTTTGTTGTGGCTTCACCCGGGTGGCTCAGTTGGTTAAACGTTTGCCTTTGGCTCAGGTCATGATCCCTGGGTCCTAGGATTGAGCCCTGTATCCAGCTCCCTGCTCAGTGGGCAGTCTGCTTATCTCTCTACTCTGCTACTCCCTGCCCATGCTCTCTCTTTCTCAAATAAATAAATAAAATCTTTTTAAAAAATTAAAAAAAAAATGGGGGACGCCTGGGTGGCTCAGTTGGTTAAGCGGCTGCCTTCGGCTCAGGTCATGATCCCAGCGTCCTGGGATCGAGTCCTACATCGGGCTCCTTGCTTGGCAGGGAGCCTGCTTCTCCCTCTGCCTCTGCCTGCCTCTCTGTCTGCCTGTGCTCGCTCACTCTCTCTCCCTCTGTCTCTGACAAATAAATAAATGGAATCTTTAAAAAAAAAAATTAAAAAAATTAAAAAATAATTTTCAACTATCTAATAGTAGTCCTTATTAGAATTTCAACAGCTGTCTTTTATACCTAGTTTCTTCAAATCAGGATTCAGTCAGGTGTCATTACTGTATTTAGTCATTATAACTTTTTTTTTTTTTTTTTTTTTTAGAGATAGAGCATGCACAGGAACTGGGGAGGGGGAGATGGGGAGGGGGAAAGAGAGAGAGAGAGAATTTTTGTTTTTTTAAGGATTTTATTTATTATTTGACAGAGACCAGCAAGAGAGGGGGAGTGGGAGAGGGAGAAACAGCCCTCCCGCTGACCAGGAAGCATGATGTGGGGTTTGATCCCAGGACCCTAGGATCATGATCTGAGCCAAAGGCAGATGCTTAACGACTGAGCAACCAGGTGCCCCAAGAGAGAGAATCTTAAGTAGGCTCCATACCCATCACAGGGCTCCGTCCCAGGACCTTGAGATCATGTCCTGAGCTGAAATCAGGAGTCGGCTGTTCAACTGACTGAGTTACCCAGGTGTCCTAGTCATTATAACTCTTAATTCCGGAATTTGAATAGAACACTATGCTTTTCTCTTTTTTTTTTTTTCTTTTCTTTTCTTTCCTTCTTTCCTCCCTCCCTTTCTTTCTTTCCTCTCTCTTTCAAGATTTTATTTATTTGCCAGCGAGAGAGATAAAGAGAGTGAGCGAGCGAGCCCGTGATTGTGCAAGCAGGGAAAGTGGCAGATAGAGAGAGAAGCAGATTTCCTGCTGAGCAGGAAGACTGATGTGGGACTCGATCCTAGGACCCTGGGATCATGACCTGAGCCAAAGGCAGACTCTTAACGGACTGAGCCACCTAGGTGTCCCCCTATGCTTTTGTTTCTTTGAAAAGATTATTTTTTTTAACAGAACTTTCTGATAATAGGGACACCTGGGTGGCTCAGTCAGTTAAGCCTCTCGCTCTTGATTTTGGGTCAGGTCATGATCCCTCTGCCTCTGTCCCTCTCCCTGCTCGCTCATGCATGCATGCTCTCTCTCTCTCAAATAAACAAATCTTTAAAAAAGAGAACTTTCTAATAATAGAACAAGCCACTGGAGGAATTACTGAGTTCTTTGTTAGTGGTGTTTTTTCAGTAGGCTGAGTTGACTCCTGCCTCTGTACTGTTCAATCCAGTGGACACTTTTTCTCATATTATTTGAATACCTGTGGTATTTGATATATTAATCATTTCCACCTTTGGCTTGTGTGACATAGTTTCTCTTGGTTTTATTTTTTACCTCTTTTGTTTCTATTTTGTCCTGTATATGTTGGTGTTCCCTTCACCTCTATCTGATCTCACTTATGGACATAAAGAAGGAGACTGGGCTTTGGCACATAGTAGCAACTCAGTAAATATTAGCTATTACTCATATTCTCATATTCTCTACTCTGGGAAACTCTTTAGAATATTTGTAAGTGTAAATGACTTTCAAGTCTGTATCTCCAGGCTAATCCTCTCTTCTGAGCTCCAGCGTGCTATCTTCAGCTGCTTCCTAAATGTTGTTACTTGCTATTTCTTTAGGCATCTCAAACTCAATAAGACCAGGAGTGAATTTGAATCAATTCACAAATCTCCTTTTGGTGAATGCCTACTCATTCCTCCCAGTCACCCAAATCTGAAACATGGGAAGGATTCTAGTTAAAATTGGAGTCATCCTAAGTACCTCTCATACCTCCTACTTCATCTAGTCACCATTTTATTATTATTATTATTTTTTAAAGATTATTTATTTACTTGACAGAGAGAGATCACAAGTAGGCAGAGAGGCAGGCAGAGAGAGAGGAAGGGAAGCAGGCTCCCCGCTGAGCAGAGAGCCCGATGCAGGGCTCTATCCCAGGACCCTGGGATCATGACCTGAGCCGAAGGCAGAGGCCTTAACCCACTGAGCCACCCAGGCGCCCCTCTAGTCACCATTTTAAAGTCCCACTTATCTTCTCTCTAAATTCTCTGTCTTCACTGTTACTGCCTCAATTAAGCTCTCCTTCTTTCTAATCTGTCATTAGCAATTGTCACACTGTATTGTACTCATTGATTTACAGTTGTGTTTCCAGGGGGAGACTAAGCTCATTGAGGGGTTGAGTCATGTTTTATTTGGTTTTCTGTATCCTTATCCCAGAGAGACAGTAGTATAGTGATTAAGAGTATAGGCTCTGGATTTGAATTCTGGCTCTGTGACTTCTTGGCTGTTGGAACTGGACAGGTTAATTCCTTTGCATTTTGTTTCCACATTTATAAAACAGGGATAATAATGGTATCCATTTTGTAGGGTTGTTATGAATATTAAACATATAAAGCACTTGTAAGACTGTGTGGATTGTTGTAAATGCTCAGTAAATATTATAGCACTTACCATAATGCCTTATACTTAGTAGGAACCCAATTAACATTTGAATAAATTAACAGAGGGGTATGTATTCCTGGATTGACCAAAATATTGGATTAGTTAATCTAAATGCCTTTAGAACTTTCAACCTAAGTTTCTGTTTTATGTCATGACCTAAGGCCTGGTACATTGTAGTTAAAACAGCAGATAAGATGTTTATCCGAAAGAGATAATACAGTTTTAAGAACTGGCTTTTGATCTGTCTGACAGCAATATGTGCCATTGTGTAATTCATGGCTAATTAAATAGGGGATGCCAGTTTTTATGTTAGATTGCCTTTGGTTTGAATGGAAACTGCAACTCATTATTTCACAGTAGGATGGCAAGTTCAGCAGTATTGCTTTTATTTTTAATTAGGCAGTCATCCTGAAATGTGTCTGTATTTGCTATGTTGGTCCATAGAAAGGATAGCAGCTGAGCAGACCTGTCATGTAGATTTGCCATGTGGTTGGTCTTGATACACAGCTAATGCACTTGTCAGTATTCCTATTCTGGAAAATGGCCAGTTTTCTGGGCCATATCTTACCCATACCAATCTTTGTTTTATTTATTTTTTTAAAATTTTAATTAAAAAATTTTGTTTTCCAATCTTTGTTTTAGTTTGACTTTAAAAGTTCTAATGATAAGAGAAAGAAAATGTATGATTAGGATATTATTTATTATTCTTTTTCTACTCTTTATACCCAGGGTATAAAAGTCCACTGAAATCTCAGCAATCCTTTTTACTCACCTTGTGGGACTTCATTACCAACTTTGTGCACCCATGATTCTATATTTGAATGGATATTGAAAATTTTTGGTTGCTGGTTGACACTTTTTCATGCCCTGCCTGCTATTGGTTGACAGTTATTCAGTGCATTGCAGGATTTTATTTCATCTCCACCATTGTGAAGTTTATGAAGGGGTAAGAAACAGCAAATCCTGTATATTAGAATGGAAAAGAAGAATGATTGGGAGTTGGCATATTTTCCCTGTGAGCTTGGCATCCATCTTTAGACTGTCTGTTTAAACCAATGCCACTTTTTATGTCTGTACAATGTGATTAAATGATGGAAGGCTTGGGACACCTGGATGGTTCAGTTGGTTAAGCATCTGACTCTTGATTTTTGGCTCAGGTCATGTTCTCAGGATTGTGAGATCGAGCCCCACATTGGGCTCCGTGCTCAGGGTGGAGTCTGCTTGAGATTCTCTCTCCCTCCCCCTCTGTCCTCCCCCCGTGCTTGCATGCACGTGCTCGCACTCTCTCTCTCTCAAATAAATAAATAAATCTTTAAAAAAAATCCCTTAAAATTTTTTAAAAAGATTTTATTTATTCATTTGACAGAGATCACAAGTAGGCAGAGAGGCAGGCAGAGAGAGTGGGGGAAACAGGCTCGCCGCTGAGCAGAGAGCCCAATGTGGGGCTCGACTCCAGAACCCCGAGATCATGACCTGAGCTGAAGGTAGAGGCTTAACCCACTGAGCCACCCAGGCGCCTCCAAATCCCCCCCCTTTTCTTTTTTTTAAGATTTTTTGTTTATTTATTTCAGAGGGAGAGAGCGTGATTGGGGGAGAGGAGCAGAGAGAGAAGCAGGCTTCTGGCTGAGCAGGAAGCCCAAAGTGGGGTGCTTGATCCTGGGACCCTGGGATCATGACCCAAGCCAAAGGCAGGCACTTAACTCACTGAGCCACCCAGATGCCCCAAATCTTAAAGAAATCTTCAAAAAAATAATCACCAAAGGCTTTTGTTCCAGAGGTTGGTGGAGCTATCATTACATACTCCTTAGCCTCTGTTGTCAAGGTAGAGTGGGGAATAATAGTAGCTTTCTATCTAACTAATATGCAGATCATTTTCACAGAAATTTAGCTGTTTTTCTGGAGATGTCATAGTGGGAAGTGTTTAAATTTGGAACTACTGGATTTGAATCCCAAGTCTGTCACCAGTTGTTTGAGTTTGATACTTTTTTTTTTTAGATTTTTATTTATTTATTTGACAGAGATCACAAGTAGGCAGATAGGCAGAGAGAGAGGTGGGGTTAGCAGGCTCCCTGCTCAGCAGAGAGCCCGATGCGAGGCTTGATCCCAGGATCATGGGATCATGACCTGAGCCGAAGGCAGAGGCTTTAACCCACTGAGCCACCCAGGCACCCAATTTTGTACTTTTTAAATTGGAAATAATACCTACTTTGTAGTGTTGTCATAAATACTAGAGATAGCATATGCAAAACACTTGGTAGAATGCATAGCCCATGGTAAATGGTGGCTGCAGTTACTATTTCCAGAAGCATTTCAAGTGTTAGTATGATCTAACTGGGAGTCCTTAAAAGTTTTCCTTGATTTTTCTGGAATATCATTTATGGAATTACTACTTTGAAAGATAAAATATATAATACTGGGTATAGATTATTTAGCTCACTCTTTTATTGATAGCTTTTCAGATTACTTTCCCCAAAGCTTTTAATTGTACCTTCTTTGTGAAAAATAAATCAATTCTAATATCAGTGTAAATTAGCCTTTAAAAAAAATATTTTATTTATTTATTTATTTAAAAAAGAGAGAGAGGGGTGCCTGGGTGGCTCAGTGGGTTAGGCCTCTGCCTTTAGCTCTCAGGATCCTGGAATTGAGTCCCGCATCGGGCGCTCTGCTCAGCAGGGAGCCTGCTTTCCCCCTCTCTCTGCCTACTTGTGATCTCCCTCTGTCAAATAAATAAATAAAATCTTAAAAAAAAAAGAAGAGAGAGAAAGAGTGTGCACGTGTGACTTGGAGGAGGGGCAGAGGGAGAGGGAGATGGAGCCTTTGAGCCTAGATCCCAGGACCCTGATATCATGACCTGAGCTGAAATCAAGAGTAGGTTCAAGATGCCAAACATACTGAGCCACTCAGGTGCCCCCCAAACTAACCTTTGAAAAGACATACTTACATAGAAAAAGAAAGCAAAAGTTTTGAACTTTGCAGGTTTTAAGTATTGAAATTGAGAATATGGTTACTAAAAAATGATTTATGTCCTTGCTAGCAACATAATTTTGTTATTTTTTGAAAGAATGCTAGAGGCTTTTTCCTAGTTTCATGTCAAACTGATGAAGATTTTCTAACGTCGTGTTTCTCAGTGGGAGCATTTACTGGCATTTAGGGCAGGACAATTCTTTGTTGTGCAGGACTGTTGTGTGCATTGTAGGACATTTAGCTTCCCTGGACCCTGCCCACTAAAATGCCAGTAGTGCCCACCCCACACCCTCACCATTGTGACAATAACTTCTCCCTGACAAGGACCTTCTTCCCCGTAAATTTTCACATGTCCGTTTCCCCTTGAAATATTTTTAGTGAAGCAGATCATACATAATACCACCAGTTTTCATTTAAGAATACCAGAGTTTTACATGCTGAAAACTATTCTTTTTTTTTGAAAATGCCTTAATTTAATCATGATTATTGGTAATAAAAACTTATTATAAAAGGAAATCTCTGGGGGTGCCTGGTGGCTCAGTTGGTTAAGCAACTGACTTTGGTTCAGGTCCTGATCTCAGGGTCCTTGGATTGAGCCCTGCCTTGTCTTTCTCTCTCTGCCCTTCCTCCTGCTTATGTTCTCTCTCTCTCTCAAATAAAATCTTTTTTTTTTTAAGATTTTGTTTTTATTTATTTGACAGAGATCACAAGTAGGCAGAGAGGCAGGCAGAGAGGCAGGCAGAGAGATGGGGAAGCAGGCTCTCTGCTACCAGAGAGCCCAGTGTGGGGCTCGATCCCAGCACTGTGGGATCATGACCTGAGCTGAAGGCAGAGGCTTTAACTCACTGAGCCACCCAGGTGCCCCTCAAATAAATAAAATCTTAAAAAAATGAAAATCCCTGTTACAGAATTTCACTAGCACGTAGACATACAAGAGTTATTCAAGTGAATTAATATAACAGCAATTCTTAATATATTAACAGTATTTAGGAAAATCCCATGATGCCATGTAAGGCAATAAAACTGTGTACATTTATAATAAATAGTAAATTTATTTCATAAATCTTTCCATAGTAAAAAAAAATTTTTTTAGGGGCGCCTGGGTGGCTCAGTGGGTTAAGCCTCTGCCTTCGGCTCAGGTCATGATCTCAGGGTCCTGGAATCGAGCCCCGCATCGGGCTCTCTGCTCAGCACTGAGCCTGCTTCCTCCTCTCTCTGCCTGCCTCTCTGCCTACTTGTGATCTCTCTCTCTCTGTCAAATAAATAAACTCTTAAAAAAATTTTTTTTTAAAAAGATTTTATTTATTCATTTGACAGAGAGAGAGAGTGAAAGAGGAAATACAAGCAGGGGGAGTGGGAGAGAGAGAAGCAGACTTTCTGCTGAGCAGGGAGCCTGATGTGGGGCTCTATCCCAGGACTTTGGGATCATGACCTGAACCTTCAGTGCCTTCAGCAGACACTTAGTGACTGAGCCACCCAGGAGCTCCGTAAAATTGTTTTCAAATAAGTGAACTTAATTGTTAGCATTTCCAATACAAATAGTTTCATTTCTTGACCAGGATGGACAATAATTTTGCATTTTTTTCTGGATGAAAGACTTCAAACATATACCAGTTTTCATATCATAAAGGTGCAGTTGGGAATCCCAACTGTGCCACATTGCCAGTACAATGTTTTTGGGAGAACTCAAGGCAAAAGATCAAAGGAGTCATAGTCCCTTGTTAGTTGACATTGATAGCATTTATTTTTTTTCCATTGCCCCAGGCAAACAAAGTGCTATGCTTACTAAAGGTATAGACTTTGCAATGTTTCCCAGATTACCTTGGAAACAATGTACTTTCTATAAAATGTGGTGGTCCATTTATCATGGACAGTCCTTCTGATCCTCAGACTGTCAGGAGAAGCATGGATGGAGTCATCTTGTCCTGGGAAAATTATTATTATTTTTAAAAGATTTTATTTATTTATTTGACAGAGAGGTAGAGAGTACCAAGTAGGCAGAGTGGCAGGCAGAGGGGGAGGGAAAAGCAGGCTCCCTGCTGAGTAGGGACCCTGTTGTGGGGCTCAATCCCAGGACCCTGGGATCATGACCTGAGCAAAGGCAGCCACTCAACTGACTGAGCCACCCAGGTGCCCCCAAAATTAATTATTCTTGATCAACAGAGTGTAGTCTTTTGAATCAAGTAGTCTCTTTAAAAATGAGATCTGGGGGCACTGGGGTGGCTCAGTGGATTAAGCCGCTGCCTTCAGCTCAGGTCATGATCTCAGGGTCCTGGGACCGAGCCCAGCATTGGGCTCTCTGCTCAGCAGGGAGCCTGCTTCCCCGTCTCTCTCTGCCTGCCTCTCTGTCTACTTGTGATATCTCTCTCTCTGTCAAATAAGTAAATGATATCTTTAAGAAAAATTAAAAAAAAATTTAAAAAATGAGATCCGCATTTTTTTCAGTCATGTCTTTTTTTTTAAGATTTTATTTATTTGAGAATGCAAGAGAGTGAGAGAGAGAGAACATGAGCAGGAGGAGGGGCAGAGGGAGAAGCAGACTCCCTGCTGAGTGGGGAGCCTACTGTGGGGCTCGATTCTGGGATCCTGAGATCATGACCTGAACCAAAGGCAGATGCTTAACTGACTGAGCCACCCAGGTGCCCCAGAATAAGACATTCTTTAAATGCTTGATAGAATTCACCTATGAAGCCCTCTGGTCCTGAACTTTTGTTTATTGGAAGTTTTTTGATTACTGATTCAATTTCATTGCTAGTAATCAGTCTGTTTAAGTTTTCTTTTTTCTTTATGATTCAGTTTTGGTAGGTTACGTGTTTGTAACCATTTTTTCTAGGTTGTCTAATCTGTTGGCATATAATTTTTCATAATATTCTCTTATAGTCTTTTGTATTTCTTGGCATTGGTTTTTATTTCTTCTCCTTTATTTCTGATTTTTTGAGTCCCCTCTCTTCTTTTTTTGATGAGTCTAGCTAAAGATTTATTAATTTTGTTGATTTTTTAATCAACAAAAAGATTTATTAATTTTGTTGATCTTTTCAAAGAATCAGTTCCTGGTTTCATCAATCTGTTCTATTTTTTAGTTTCAATTTCACTTATTTCTGCACTCATCTTTATTATTATCTTCCTTCTGCTGGCTTTAGGCTTTGTTTGTTCTTCTTTTCTAGCTCCTTTAGATGTAAGATTAGGTTGTTTATTTAAGATTCTTCTTGCTTCTTAAAGTAGGCCTGTATGGCTATAATCTTCTCTTTTAAAACAGCTTTTACTGCATCCCAAAGATTTTGGACAGTTGTATTTTCGTTTTCATTCATCTCCATGTATTTTTAAATTTCTTCTGCAATTTCTTGGTTGACCCATTTATTGTTTACTAGCATGTGGTTTAGCTTCCATGTATTTGTGTTCTTTCCAGATTCTTTCTTGTGATTGATTTCTAGTTTCATACTGTTGTGGTCAGAAAAGATGCATGATATGATTTCAGTCTTTCAATTCTTTGAGACTTGTTTTGTGGCCTAACATGTGATCTGTTCTGGAAATTGCTCCATGTGCACTTGAAAAAAATGGTGTATTCTACTGTTTTTGGATAGAATTTCTGAATATATGTGATAGGTCCATCTGGTCCAAGGTGTCCTTCAAAGACACTGTTTCCTTGTTGATTTTATATCTGATCTATCTGTTGATGTAAGTATGGTGTTAAAGTTCCCTGCTATTATTGTATTACTGTCAAGTTCTTCCTCTATGTCTGTTAATAGTTCCTTTATGTATTTAGTTGCTTCTATGCTGGGTGCAGAAATATTTATTATTGTTACATCTTCTTGTTGAATTGTTTCCTTTATCATGTGTAGTGTCCTTCTTTGTTTCTTTTTATCATCTTTGTTTCTTTTTATTGTCCACCTAAGTTTTGCTCCCCCAGCTTTCTTTGCACTTTCTTTTTTTTTTTTTTTTTTTTTTTTTTAGGTTATTATTTACTTATTTGACAGAGAGAGAAAGAGAGAGAGAACGAACAAGCACAGGCAGGGGGAGCAGCAGACAGAGGAAGAAGCAGGCTCCCTGCCGAGCCAGAAGCCCAATGTGGGGGGGCGATCCCAGAACCCTGGGATCATGACCTGAGCTGTAGGCAGCCGCTCAACTGACTGAGCCACCCAGACACCCTCCCTCCTTTTTTTTTTTTTTAAAATAAATATATTTATTTATTTAACAGAAGTCACAAGTAGAGGCAGATAGAGAGAGAGGAGGAAGCAGGCTCCCCGCTGAGCAGAGAGCCCCATGTGGGGCTCCATCCCAGGACGCTGGGATCACGACCCGAGCCGAAGGCAGAGGCCCCAACCCACTGAGCCACCCAGGCGCCCCTCCCTCCTTTTTTTTTAACTTAAAAATTTTTTGTGGGGGAACAGCTGGGTGTCTTAGTCCATTAAGCAGCTTCCTTCAGCTTAAGCCATGCTCCCAGAGACCTGGTATCGATCCCTGAGTCAGGCTCTCTGCTCAGCAGGGAGCCTGCTTCTTTCTCTCCCTCTGCCCCTTGCCCCACTCATGCTCTCACATGTGCTTTCTCTCTCTCAGATAAATAAATAAAATCTTAAGAATTTTTTAAATTAAATTTTAATGATCCCACTAACTACAACTTGCTTCTCCCCCCCAACTTCATACTGCTTTTGAAATACTTCTACATTGCTAGATAGAGTTCATTCATTGTAGATGCTGTATATTTCATTGAAAAATATTCTGCACTTTCTTATTGTTCTTACAGCCTGACTTTGGGCAGTACCTCCCCCACGTTTATTACAAACAATAATGAAATGAAATGAATATCCTTTTTTTTTAAGATTATTTGTTTATTTATTTGACAGAGAGAGATCACAAGTAGGCAGAGAGGCAGGCAGTGAGAGAGAGAGGGGAAGCAGGCTCCCCGCTGAGCAGAGAGTCTGATGTAGGGCTTGATCCCAGAACCCTGAGATCATGACCTAAGTCGAAGGCAGAGGCTTAACCCACTGAGCCACCTAGGCACCCCTGAAATGAATATCCTTGTTTATGTCCCCTATGCTAATGTGCAGGAGTTTCTATAAGCATATACCATTTATTTATTTATTATTATTATTTTAAGTTTTTATTTATTTTTCAGAGAGAGAGGGAGAGAGAGCATAAGCAGTGGGAGCAGCAGGCAGAGGAAGAAGCAGGCTCCCCACTGAGCAAGGAGCCTGATGCGAGACTTTATTCCAGGACCCTGGGGTCATCACTTGAGCCAAAGGCAGACACTTAGCCTACTGAGCCACCTAGACATCCCTGCCTTTTAAATTAATACTCCCCCAACTTGAAAAGTTCCATGAGCCAAGGTACAAGTTGTTTTTCAAAATAAAAATATCAAAAATTTCAGCCTATTTTGCTATCATGAAACTTGTAAGAGCTCCAACCAAACCAGTTTAGTTGCTATTAGATATTCCTTACCTCCTCTCAGACCTGTTGAGCTGCAATGAGCAATTTCGTCTAGCTTTAGAATAGAGAAAAGAATCTGCCAGCCCCCACAGGAAAAATTGAGAGCATCGTGGAGGTTAACTGTATTTCATTCAAAATGAAAAAGTCAGTAGATGGTAATCCAATCAGTAATTTCAGAGGCATCTATGCTTTATATAGTTTTTTTTTTTTAAAGATTTTATTTATTTATTTGACAGAGAGAGATCACAAGTAGACAGAGAGGCAGGCAGAGAGAGGGAGGGAAGCAGGCTCCCTGCCGAGCAGAGAGCCCGATGCGGGACTCGATCCCAGGACCCTGAGATCATGACCTGAGCCGAAGGCAGCGGCTTAACCCACTGAGCCACCCAGGCGCCCTGCTTTATATAGTTTTAACTTTGGTATTTTGTAATTTATTTTTCTAAAGTTGAGTTTTTTCCCCTTCTCTGTCTCTGTCCAAATTACAGTCACCCTTGTCTTCCTCTGTACTCAAGTACTGGTCCTCTTTTCTATGTAGATGACTAGCTTAACTCCTTATAACTCTATAGTGGAAAAACACTGAACTAAATAATATGAAATGGAAAAAGCTTGAGTTTTTTTTAAAGATTTTATTTATTTATTTGACAGACAGAGATCACAAATAGGCAGAGAGACAGGCAGAGAGAGAGAGAGGAGGAAGCAGGCTGCCTGCTGAGTAGAGAGCCCGATGCGGGGCTTGATCCCAGGACCCTGAGATCACGACCTGAGCTGAAGGCAGAGGCTTAACCCACTGAGCCACCCAGGTGCCCCAAAGCTTGAGTTTTGATGCTGGATGGACCTTGGTTCTAATTCTGGTTCTACTAGCTGTGTATCCTTACACAAGGTACTTAACCTCCTGAGCCTACATTTCTCTTTCTCTGAAGTGGTGTTATCTTTGAAGATTAAATGAGGAAATTCTTGTAAAATTCCTCCTTTTTTTTTTTTTTTAAGTTAGTAATGTACCCCTTCTCTGAGTAGAGGATCTTCAACTCCTAGTGTACGTAAGAATCACTGGGGAGTTTAGTAAAATTTCCAGGCATCACTCCAGGAGATTCTGATATAGTAAGTCAAGGTTGGGACACAGTAAATCTGGGTTTTAAACAAGCTACTTGGGTAATTTTGAAGCAGGTGATTAGTAGACACACTTCTAGAAATGTACTACCTTTGGTTCGTTGGTTCTAAGTTTAGCTTTGTTAGTAAATAGCTTATAACTATGGGCAAATCATTCCCATGTTCTGGGCCTTATGTTTCCTCACATATAAAATGAGTGACTGAACTTTATGGTCTTTACTGGCTGTAAAATTTTAAAAATGTTGGTCTTATATTCCTAAATTTTTGGTCTGCTGATCTGCTGCCACTATAGTGGCATAGTCTCTATACCCAACATGCGGCTTGAACTTATAACCCTGAGATGAAGAGTCTCATGTTCTACCCACTGAGCCAGCCAGGTGCCACTACATGTCTTCCATTTTAGGAAGCAGCCAGACTGAGGCTAGGATATCTTAATTCCAATTCCAAATTGCCAGGAAAGGAGCTGTGATTGGTCCTTATTAGGTAGACTGCTGCTGACTTTTGTCTAAAGCTAAGGAAGCATGGTCATATATTGTAAGGATAGCCCTGGGAGCCCTGCTGCTATTCTCCATGGTTAGAGGTAGTAGAGCTGGTCTGGGCTAGGTATTCATCACCTTTATGAAAGCATTTTACTAATTGAAAAGTCACAATGTTGTATTCTACATACGACCCTTATAATCATTTCTCTGGGAAAAAAGTAGAAGTAGGGAGAGATGGCTAAAAGAAAACATGGGTTTGCATTTTTTTAAAAGATTTTATTTATTTATTTGACAGAGAGAGATCACAAGTAGACAGAGAGGCAGGCAGAGAGAGAGAGAGAGAGAGAGAGGGAAGCAGGCTCCCTGCTGAGCAGAGAGCCCAATGTGGGACTCGATCCCAGGACCCCGAGATCATGACCCAAGCCGAAGGCAGCGGCTTAACCCACTGAGCCACCCAGGCGCCCCGGGTTTGCATTTTTATTCTTAATCACTGCACCAGATGGGATGGAGCCTTCAGTAGTCATTTCTGCTAGACTGTACTGTTTAATTAGTAATAAAATTTTAAGTTGCTTTTAGATAATGGTTTTCTTTTTCTTTTTTAAAAAATATTTGTTTATTTTAGAGGGAATGTGTGAGCAGGGTGTGTGTGTGGGGGGACAAAGGGTGAGGGAGAGAGAAACTTAAGCAGACTCCTCACTGCGTTTGATCCCACAACACTGAGATCATGACCTGAGCAGAAATCAAGAGCTGGTTGCTAGGGGTGCCTGGGTGGTTCAGTCATTAAGCGTCTGCCTTCAGCTCAGGTCATGATCCTGGAGTCCTGGGATGAGCCCTGTATCGGGCTCCTTGCTCCTCAGGAAACCTGCTTCTCCCTCTACTACTCCCCCTGCTTGTGTTCCCTCTCTCGCTGTGTCTGTGTCAAATAAATAAATAAAATCTTTTTTTTTTTTTTTTTTTTTTTTGGTGTCGAGGGCTGACTTTCAATAGATCGCAGCGAGGGAGCTGCTCTGCTACGTACGAAACCCCGACCAATAAATAAAATCTTAAAAAAAAAAAAAAAAGAGCCGGTTGCTTAACCCACTGAGCCACCCAGGCGCCCTGGTTTTCTTCTTTTAAAATTTGTGTGTTTTCTTCTTTTAAAATTAATTTTGGGGTGCCTGGGTGGCTCATTCAAGCCTCCAACTCTTGGTTTTAGCTCAGGTCATGATTTCACAGTTGTGGTATCAAGCCTTGCATCTGGCTCTGTGCTCAGTGCTGAGTCAGTTCCAGATTCTCTCTCTCTCTCCCTCCTGCTCTCTCTCTCTCTAATAATAAATAAAAGTAAAATCTTTAAATGAAATAATATAACACAATTTTATAGTATAAAATATTCATCATTGTTTGATATATTTGGACTTAATTTTTCAAATGAAGAGAAAATTATGTAATGTAGGCTATGAAAGGCATTGGTATGAACATATGCTTTTATTTTTTTGAAAAAGATTTTTTAAAAAAGATTTTACTTATTTATTTGAAAGAGAGAACACAAGCAGGGGAGTGGGAGAGGGAGAAGCAGGCTTTCTGTGGGGTGGGGAGCCCGATGCGGGGTTTGATCCTAGGACCCTGGATCATGACCTGAGCTGAAGGCAGATGCTTAACTGAGCCACACAGGTACCCCTGTTATTTTGTTTTTTAGAATGTAATTGATGATCTTTATTATAGTCTACTCATATTAAAGACTGACTATGTCTTGGGCTTTAAATATGTAAGTATTTTTTGAAGGTAAAGGTATAAAGTGGTGTTTTTTTTTTTTTTTAAGATTTTATTTATTTACTTGACAGAAAGAGAGAGAGATCACAAGTAGGCAGAGCAGCAGAGAGAGAGAGGGAGAAGCAGGCGCCCTTGCTGAGCAGAGAGCCTGATGCGGGGCTCAATCCCAGGACCCTGAGATCATGACCTGAGCCAAAGACAGAGGCTTGACCCACTGAGCCACACAGGTGCCCCATAAAATTTTTTTTTTAATCTGAAATTCAAGAGCTAGAACACGAAAGAGGAAATATTTTTAATTTGATAATTCATTAATTTGCATGTATGTAATAATTCATGGTTTTAGTGAAATACCTTTCTGATCTCTCGTTTAGTGTCAAACCAGAAGAGAAGTAAAACTCAACAAAATTTTATTATGTGTGGAGTTCCTTCTTAAAAGAAGAAAAAAGTGATTATTGAGACTATGGATCGGAGCAAACGGAATTCAATTGCAGGCTTTCCTCCACGTGTGGAGCGTCTTGAAGATTTTGAAGGAGGTGGTGGAGGAGATGGGAACATGACCCAAGTGGGAAGAGTTTGGCCATCTTCATATCGAGCTCTTATAAGTGCCTTTTCTAGACTGACACGTTTAGATGACTTCACCTGTGAAAAAATAGGGTCTGGCTTCTTCTCTGAAGTGTTCAAGGTGAGTGATGCCTCTGCTTTTCTCATTTTGGCTTGTTGATAATCACCTTTACTGCCAAGTTGATAATTGTGTGTAATTAGTACATAGGCTTTACCTAATTGGGGTGAGGGTGCTATGGATCTTGATCAGTGTTCTAAATTGTCCTCTCCTTTAGCTTTGGGACTGCTTGTGGCTGTGGGCCTGGCCAGTGCTGCACTCTTGCTAGTCCATGGTGTGGCCCTGGGCAGGATACTGGGTCTTACTTGCTGGTTGGGGACCCTGGAGTCTTCAGTGCACGTGCTCCCAGATGCATTCAACAACAGGAGAACTCAGGAGGGTTCTGGGGTTGGCCTGAGCCAGCCAGCAGATTGGAATCACCCTGAAGACGGAGATTCTTATGTGGTTTACATCATATCTGCTCCTTCTATTTATGCCTGGGAGGCCTGACCTGCCCATTTTTCATCAGCGCCTATAGTTAGAACCTGGATATTTTTGTATTTACTTGGTGGTGCCTAAACTCTGCCTCAGACACTTTGAGGAAAGGGTGGGTGGGAGAATTTTACCATTGGGAGTTGTATCCTGTTTTTTCCTCTCCCATCTCTCCAGAGACATTTATAAAGGCTCTAGTTTTAATAAAAAACAAAACAAAACAAAACAAAACAACTATTGGGGTACCTGGGTGGCTCAGTCGTTGAGCATCTGTCTTCGGCTCAGGTCATGGTCCCAGGATCCTGGGATCGAGCTCTGCATTGGGCTCCTTGCTCGGTGGGGAGCCTGCTTCTCCCTCTCCCACTACCGTACTTGTGTTCCCTCTCTCACTGTATCTCTGTCAAATAAATGAAATCATAAAAAAAATAAACTATTAACATCTATTTTATTTTAATTACAAAACTGATACATACTGATCAAAAACTCAAATAATATAGGAGTCTCTTTTACCCTCCCTCCCTCTCTTTCTCTCTCTCTCTCTACACTATTAATAATTTGATATGTATACTTCTGGATCCTTTTCTCTCCTTACACATCTTATATATATATATAGAATTTTGTATATACATGTAAGAAGATATATACACACACATATACCCACACATACAGTTTTTTTTTTTTTAAGATTTTATTTATTTATTTGACAGACAGAGATCACAAGTAGGCAGAGAGGCAGGCAGAGAGAGAGGGAGAAACAGACTCCCTGCGGAGCAGAGAGCCCGATGCGGGACTCGATCCCAGGACCCTGAGATCATGACCTGAGCCAAAGGCAGAGGTTAACCCACTGAGCCACCCAGGCGCCCTATTTGGTTATTTTTAATAAAGCTGGGCACTTAGTGCTCCCAAATGTTCATATTTTCCTGATTCATTTATTCTTCCAGAACATTATTTCATACTTTTTCTTCTCTCATCTGACATTCAGTATTTTTTCTCCATGATGAACTTGCTTCCTAATTCACTGAGAAAACTGAAGGAAGCTGGAGAACTTCTACAGCCTGCAGTCACCACAAATAGCTACTAACCCATATCTTCCCCACCTACTCAGCCTTTATACTTGTCACTATGGATGAACTACCCATGTTAAAATCTAAGCCATATTTCCATTTGTATTCTATATCATTTTTCTAGTTGCCTACTCAAAGACATTACCTAAGAAATTCTCCCCTCTTTCCTATATCATATTTCGCTTTCTGTTAAATATTCCCATTAACTTCTAAACCTTCTATTTATTTCTCTTACCTTAAAAAAAAACTTTAAACAGGGAAAAGCATATTTTGACCCTAACATCCCCTATAGCTATACTCCCTCATGTTCTCTCTTTCTCTTCTTTTTTTTTTTTAGAAAGAGAGAAAGAGCTTGTAGGGAGGGAGGCAGAGAGAATCTTAAGCTGATTCCACGCCCAGTGTGGATCCTGATGCGGGGCCCAGTCTCATGACCCTGAGGTCAGGACCTGAGCCAAAATCAGAAGTCAGAGGCTTAACCAACTGAGCCACCCTGGTGCGCCTCCCTCATGTTCTTCTTTTGGACTCAAAACACCTCCATAGCATTGCCTCCACTCACCATTTCTTATACTTCTCCTTCTATTTTCTCTTTTTTTTTTATTGTGGTAAAATATATATAACATAAATTTACCATTTTAACCATATTAAGTACATAGTTCAGTAGCATTAAGTACATTTGTGATGTTATGTGCAACCATCACCATTATCTCTTTCCAGAACTTTTTCATCATCCCAAACAGAAACTTTGTACCTCATTGAATAACTACTCCCCATGTCCTCCTGCCCCCAGTCCCTATTAACTGTTGGGTTTTCTTTCTCTGTGAATTTTCCTTTTGTAGGTACCTCATATTAATGGAATCACACAGTATTTGTCCTCTGTCTGGCTTATTTCACTTAGGGTAAATTTCATCCACATTGTAGCATATATCAGAATTTTTATGGCTGAATAATTTTTTTATGGCTGAATAATATCATATTGCCTGTGTCTACCACATTATGTTTATCCATTCATCTATTGGTAGACATCTGGGTTGTTTCCCCCTTTTGATTATTGTGAATAATGCTGCTATGAACATTAGTGTACAAGTATCTGAGTTCCTGCACTCAAGTTATTTTGGGTATTTAACTGTTAGTGGAATTCCTGGGTCATATAGCAATTCTGTGTTTAACTTTTTTAAAAAAATATTTTATTTATTTACTTGAGAGAGAAAGAGAGAGAATGAGAGAGCATGAGACGGGAGAAGGTCAGAGGGAGAAGCAGACTCCCTGAGGAGCTGGGAGCCCAAGGCGGAACTTGATCCCGGGACTCTGGGATCATGACTATGACCTGAGCCAAAGGCAGTCACTTAACCAGCTGAGCCACCCAGGCCACCCTGTATTTAACTTTTTTAAAATTGTGGTCAAATACACATAACATAAAACTTACTGTCAATAATTTTAAGTGTACAGTTAAGTAGTCTTAAGTATATTCACACTGTTGTGCAACCGATCTCCAGAACTTTTTCATCTTGTAAAACTGAAACTCTGTACAAATCAAACAACTCTCTCCTTCCTTCGTCTCCCAGCTTCTGACAGCAACCATTCTACTTTCTGTTTCTGTGAGTCTGACTACTCTAGATACCTTATATAAGCAAAATCATACAGTATTTGTCTTTTTGTAACTGCCTAATTTCACTTAGCCTATTTTTTTTTAAGATTTTATTTATTTATTTGACAGACAGAGATCACAAGTAGGCAGAGAGGCAGGCAGAGAGAGAGGAGGAAGCAGACTCCCCGGAGCAGAGAGCCTGATGTGGGGCTCGAACCCAGGACCCTGAGATCATGACCTGAGCTGAAAGCAGAGGCCTTAACCCACTGAGCCACCCAGGTGCCCCGACTTAGCCTATTTTTAACTTTCAAAGGAACCAACATACTATTTTCCACAGCGACTACACCATTTTACATCCCCACCAGCAATGCATTAGAGTTCCAATTTTTCCATAGTTTCACCAACACTTGCTGTTTTTCATTTTTTAAAATGTAGCAAACCTAGTGGATGTGAAGTGATATCTCATTGTGGCTTTGATTTGCATTTCTCTAGTGATTAATGATGTTTAGTATCTTTTCTTGTGCTTATTGGCCTTTTATGTATCTTCTTTAGAGAAATGTCTGTTGAAATCTTTTGCCCATATTTTTAAAAGAAATGTAATTCCACTATAGTTAATGTACAGTGTTATGTTATTTTCAGGTATATCATAGTGATTCAGCAGTTCTATACGTTATTCAGTGCTCATGATGATAAGTACTCTTCATTCCCTTCACCTATTTCATCCATCCCCCAGCCCACCTCCCCTTTGGTAACTATCAGTTTGTTCTCTATAGTTGAGTCTGTTTTCTGGCTTGTCTCTTTTTTTTTCTGTTGGTTTGTTTTGTTTCTTAAGTTACACATATGAGTGAAATCATATGGTATTTGTCTTTATCTAACTTATTTTATTTAGCGTTATACCTTCTAGATCCATCTATGTTGTTTCACATGGCAAGATTTCATTCTCTTTAATGGCTGAATAATATTCTGTTGTAGATATATACCACATCTTCTTTATGCATTCATCTAATGATGGACACTTAGGTTGCTTCCATATTTTGGCTATTGTAAATAATGCTTCAGTAAACATAGGAGTGCATATATCTTTTTGAATTAGTGTTTTTGTATTCTTTGGGTGAATACCCAGTAACAGAATTACTGGATCATATGGTAATTCTATTTTATATTTTTTGAGGAATCTCTGTACTGTTTTCTGCAGTGGCTATACCAGTTTGCATTTCCACCAACAGTGCATGAGGGTTCCTTTTTCTTCACATCCTCCCCAGTACTTGTTGTTTCTTGTGTTTTGATTTTAGCCATTCTGATAGTTGTGAGGTGATATTTCACTGTGATTTTGATTTGCATTTCCCTGATGATGAATGATGTTGAGCATGTTTTCATGTGTCTGTTGGCCATTCCTTTACACATATAAAAAAAGATTTTATTTATTTATTTGAGAGAGAGAGAAAGAAAGCCATAAGTGGGTTGGTAGGCAGAGGGAGAAGTAGACTCCCCAATGAGCAGGGAGCCCAACGTGGGACTTGATCCCAGGACTCTGGAATCATGACCTGAGCCGAATGCAGACACTTAACTGTCTGAGCCACTCAGGTGCCCCTGCCCATATTTTTTTTTTTAAAGATTTTTATGTATTTATCTGACAGAGCCAGCATAAGGAAGGGAAGCTGCAGAGGAAGAGGGAAAAACAGGGCCCTCACTGAGCAGGGATCCTGAAGCGGGGTTCGATCCCCAGGAGTCTGGGATTATGACCTGAGCTGAAGGCAGACTCTTAACCAACTGAGCCACCCAGGCACTCCTCCTTCGCCCATTTTTGAATTGGGTTCTGTTTGTATGTATGTATGTGACTTGAAAATATTTTCTCCTATAGGTTGTCTTTTACTTCTCTTGATAGTGTCCCTTGACGTATACAAGTTTTATTTATTTATTTAAGATTTTATTTATTTGTCAGAGAGAGAGAGAGAGAGAGAGAGAGCACAGGCAGGCAGAGTGGCAGAAGAGGCAGAGGGAGAAGCAGGCTCCCTGCTGAGCAAGGAGCCTGATGCGGGACTCGATCTCAGGAGCTGGAATCATGACCTGAGCCGAAGGCAGCCACTTAACTAACTGAGCCCAGGTGTCCCGATGTATACAAGTTTTAAATTCTTTTTGTTAATTAATTTTTAAAAAAAGATTTTATTTACTTATTTGACACACAGAGAGAGATCACAAGCAAGCAGAGAGAGGGGGGGAAGCAGGCTCCCTGCCGAGCAGAGAGCCTGATGCAGGACCCGATCCCAGGACCCTGAGATCATGACCTGAGCTGAAGGCAGAGGCTTAATTCACTGAGCCACCCAGGCGCCCCAAGTTTTAAATTCTGATTAAGTCCAGTTTATCTGTTTTTTTTTCTTGTATTGTCTGTGCTTTTGGTGTGATATCCTAGAAATCATTGCCAAATCCAGTATCATGAAGATTTTTCCCGATGTTTTTTTCTAAGAGTTTTATTTGCTTATTTTTAAAAGATTATTTGTTTATTTGAGAGAGAGAGAATGAGTGAGAGACAAAAAGAACACGAACAGGGGGGTGGGGGGCTGAAGGAGAGGGAGAAGCAGAGTCCCCATTGAGCAGGGAGCCTAGAGCATGATTCCAGGATCATAACCTGAGCCGAAGGCAGAGGCTTAACTAACTCAGCCACCCAGGTGCCCCTTTTCTAAGAGTTTTATAGATTTAGTTCTTTACATTTAGGTCTTTGGTCCATTTAAGTTAAAATTTTTTCCAGTGCAAAAATGTGGTTTTATTAAAGCATGAGGATAGGACCCGTAGGCAAAAGGGCTGCTGCCCCATTTAAGTTAATTTTTGTATGTGGTCTAATGTGAATGGTAAATTTTAAAAAGATTGTATTTTTTATCTGAGAGAGAGAAAGCATGAGTGGGGGGAGCAGAATGAGAGGGAGAGGGACAGGCAGTCTCCCAGCTGAGCGGGCAGCCTGGTAGGGCACTCAATTCCAGGACCCCAAGATCGTGACCTGAGCCGAAGTTAATACTTAACTGACTGAGCCATTCAGGCACCCCAATGGTAATGTGTTTTTAATTTCAAATCCAGTTGTTCGTTACTAATATATTCTGTGAACAAGGACAGTTTTTTTCTTATCTTATTGCTTTAGCTGAGACTTCCGGTATGATATTGAAAAGCAGTAGTGAGAAGGTATGTTGGTACAATTTTCCTAATCTTAACTGGAAAGCTTTGAGTTTCTCACCATTAACCATGATGTTAGCTATAGGTTTTTTATAGATGTTCTTTATCTATAAAGATAAAGTTGAGGAACTTCCCTTCTATTCCTATTTGCTGAGAGTTTTAAAATCATTTTGCCAAATTCCTTTTTTTGCATCTTTTAATATGATCATTTGATTTTTGCTTCTTTTTTTTTTTTTAAGATTTTATTTATTTATTTGTCAGAGAGAGAGAGAGCACAGGCAGACAGAGTGTCAGAGGGAGAAGCAGGATCCTTGCAGAGCAAGGAGCCCGATGCGGGACTCGATCCCAAGACGCCGGGATCACGACCCGAGCCGAAGGCAGCCGCCTAACCAACTGAGCCACCCAGGCGTCCCAGGGATTTTTGCTTCTTTAATCTGTAGAGGTGATGGATTATATTAGTTAGTTTCAGAACGTTGAACCAGTCTGGCAAGACTTTGATAAATCCCACTTGGATATGGTGGTGTATTCTGTTTATGCTTTGTCAGGTTTGATTTGCTAGTATTTTGCATCTCTGTTCATGAGAGATGTTGGTTTGTTGTTTTCTTTTTGTGCAATGTTTTTGCCTGGTTTTGGTATTAGACTAATATTGGTCTCATAGATAAGTTAGGAAGTGTTTCCTCTGCTTCTATTTCTGGATGGGATTGTGGAATATTGGTATAATTTCTTTCTTTAATGTTTGGTAGCATTCACCAGTGAACCTTTTTTGGCTTGGTGCTTTCTGTTTTGGAACATTATTAATTATTTATTAAGTTCCTTAATAGATAAAGAGGTATTCCAACTATTTCTTTTTGTATGAGTTTCGGCAGATTTTTTTTTCCCAAGACTAATTTATTTATTTATTTGTCAGAGAGAGAGAGAGAGAGACAGAGAGCACAAGCAGGCAGAGCGGCAGGCAGAGGCAGAGAGAGAAGCAGGCTCCCCACTGAGCAAGGAGCCCGATGCAGGACTCGATCCCAGGACCCTGGGATCATGACCTGAGCTGAAGGCAGCGGCTTAACTGACTAAGCCACCTAGGTGTCCCAGATTTTGTTTTTTTAAGGAATTGGTCTATTTACTTATTATTTTATTTATTTATTTTTTAAAAGTAAGCTCTACTCACAGTGTCGGGTTTGAACTCAGGGCCCTGAGATCAAGAGTCACATGCTCTACCAACTGAGCTAGTCAGGTGCTCCAGGAATTGGTCTATTTAATTGGGGTTATCAAATTTATAGGTATAGAGTTGTTCATAATATTCCTTTATTAGCTTTTTAAAAAATTTTTTTAGGGGTGCCTAGGTGGCTTAGTCAGTTAAGCCTCTGCCTTTAGCTCAGGACAATATCCCAGGGTCCTGGGATTGAGCACTGCATTGCACTCCCTGCTCAGTGGGGTGTCGTCTACTCCCTCTTCCTCTGCCCCTGCCCCCACTCATGCTTGTGCTGTCTGTCTCTCTCTCTCAGATGAAATTTTTTTTTTTTAAGATTTGATTTATTTATTAGAGAGAGAGTATGTGATGAGTTTGGGGAGTGGTGGAGGGTGAGAGTGAGGGAGAAGCAGGCTCCTACTTTCTCTAGCTTCTGGAATTTTATCCGTACATTAGTTTTTGCCACTATTTCTTATTTTCCATTATATACATTTAAATTTTGAAGTTTCCTCTAGATTTGGCCATATCACAGGTTTTTATGTATTTTTTCCTAAATGTAATTTGGTTTGATTTTCTGTTATTCTAAGGATTATATAAAATGAAGTTTTTAAAAAAATTCCCTTATGGTGAGTTGCTTTTTGGTAATTGTTTGATATTTAATTTGTAATATTAATGCATGATGATCAGAGAAAATGGCCTCTATGATGTCTGTCTTTTGCAGTACACTTAGATTTTGTTTTGACTAATGTGTGGTTATATTTTTTGAATGCTGCAAATATGTTTGAGATACTAATTCTCTGTTTTGTGTATTTGTTTTCATTAAGTTCTGTATGTCTCTATTGGGTCAAGCTTTTCTATTGTGTTATTCCAATGTTCTATGGCCTAAGCTTATTTTGGTCTACTTGATCTATTTCTTAGAAAAAGCTCTATTAATATCACTTAAAGTGTTTACAGATTTCTCTGTGTTACTATCAGTGTGTTACTTATTTCTAGTCCATTTGGTGAGTTAGTTATTAATAGAAACTAAAGATTATTATTGGATTGTACACTATAGATGGATTATATTTTTTATAAATATCAGTTGTCTATTTTTGTCCCACTTTATACTTTTAGCTTTGATTTCTCTGGTACCAATATTGCATGCCTTCTTCCTTTTTGTGTGCATTTGCCTAATGTTCTGGTTACTATTATCTTAGTATATCTTTTCTCATCTCTATTTTTTTTTTTCTTAAGATTTTGTTTTGTTGGGTGCCTGGGTGGCTCAGTGGGCTAGGCCTCTGCTTTTGGCTCAGATCATGATCCCAGAGTCCTGGCATCGAGTCCCCCATTAGGCTCTCTGCTCAGCAGGGGGTCTGCTTCCCTCTCTCTCTGCCTGCCTCTCTGCCTACTTGTGATCTCTCTCTGTCAAATAAATAAATAAAATCTTAAAAAAATTTTTTTTTCGGTTTTATTTGACAGAGAGAGAGAGAACAAGCAGGGGGAGCCGCAGGCAGAGGGAGAGAGAGAAGCAGACTTCCAGCTGAACAGGGAGCCTGATGTAGGGCTCAATCCCAGGACCCTGGAATCAAGACCTGAGCCAAAGGCAGACGCTTAACTGACTGAGCCACCCAGGCACCCCTTTTTCTTTTCTTTTCTTCTTTTTTTCCCCCCCTTTTTCTTTTTTTAAAGAAAGATTTTATTTATTTATTTGAAAGAGTGAGTGAGTGAGAGAAAGAGAGAGAGAGAGCATGAGCAGGGGGAGGGACAGGCAGAGGGAGAGGGACAAGCAGACTCTGCTGCTGAGTAGGGAGCCTGACTTGGGGCTCCATCCTAGAACCCTGGAATCATGACCTGAGCCAAAGGCAGATGCTTAAATGAGTGAGCCACCCAGTTTCCCCTCATCTCTTTTTTTTTCTTTTTTAAAATTTTATTTATTTATTTGACAGAGAGAGAAAGTGAGAGAGGGAACACAAGCAGGAGGAGTGGGAGAGGAAGAAGCAGGGTCCCCACTGAGCCGGGATCCCAATGCGGGACTCCATCCCAGGATCCTGGGATCACGACCTGAGCTGAAGGCAAATGCTTAACAACTAAACCACCCAGGCATTCCTTATCTTTGTTTTTTTAAGCTGCTTCTTTTTTTTTCTTTTCTTTTTTTTTTTTTAAATTTATTTGACAGAGAGAGAGAGCACAAGTAGACAGAGAGGCAGGCACAGAGAGAGAGAGAGAGGGAAGCAGGCTCCCTGCTGAGCAGAGAGCCCAATGCGGGGCTCGATCCCAGGACCCTGAGATCACGACCTGAGCTGAAGGCAGCAGCTTAACCCACTGAGCCACCCAGGCGCCCCTAAGCTGCTTCTTTTTTAAAAGGATTTATTTATTTGAGAGAGAGAGTGTGTGCATGTGAACGGAGTGGGTGGGGGGGGGCAGAGGGAGAGAGAATCTCAAGCAAATTCCCTGCTAAGTGTGGAGCACATGGGGCTTGATCTTACGACCCTAAGATCATGACCTGAGCTGAAATAAAGAGTCACATGCTGTACCAACTGAGCCAGGCAGTCACCCCCTTTTTTCTTTTTCTTTTTTAATTTTCATTTTTTAAAGTTAGCTCTGAGTCCATCGTGGGCCTTGAACTCATGACCCCAAGATCAAAGTTGAATGCTCTATTGAATGAGTTAGCCAGGTGCAATTTCATATCCTATAAAGCAGTTTTTTTTCTTTTTCTTTTTCTTTCTTTCTTTTTTTTTTTTAAGATTTATTTATTTATTTATTTGACAGAGAGAAATCACAAGTAGGCAGAGAGGCAGGCAGAGAGAGAGGAGGAAGCAGGCTCCCTGCTGAGCAGAAAGCCCGATGTGGGGCTTGAACCCAGGACCTGGGATCATGACCTGAGCCGAAGGCAGCGGCTTAACCCACTGAGCCATCCAGGCGCCCCTCTTTTTTTTTTAACAGAATTTTATTTTTATTTATTTATTTATTTATTTATTTATTTATTTATTTATTTAAAGATTTTATTTATCTACTTGACAGAGAGAGATCACAAGCAGACGGAGAGGCAGGCAGAGAGAGAGGGAAGCAGGCTCTCTGCTGAGCAGAGAGCCCGATGCGGGACTCGATCCCAGGACCCCGAGATCATGACCTAAGCCGAAGGCAGCGGCCCAACCCACTGAGCCACCCAGGCGCCCCTTATTTTTTTAAAGATTTTATTTTTTTATTTGACAGAGATCACAAGTAGGCAGAGAGGCACGCAGAGAGAGGAGGAAGCAGGCTCCCCGCGGAGCAGAGAGCCCGATGCGGGGCTCGATCCCAGGACCCCGGGATCGAGCCCGATGCGGGGCTCGATCCCAGGACCCCGGGATCATGACCTGAGCTGGAGGCAGAGGCTTTAACCCACTGAGCCACCCAGGCGCCCCAGTTTTTTTTTCTTTTTATTTATTTATTTATTTATTTATTTATTAAAAGATTTTATTTATTTATTTGACAGAGAGAGATCACAAGTAGATGGAGAGGCAGGCAGAGAGAGAGAGGGAAGCAGGCTTCTTGCTGATCAGAGAGCCCGATGCGGGACTCGATCCCAGGACCCTGAGATCATGACCTGAGCCGAAGGCAGTGGCTTAACCCACTGAGCCACCCAGACGCCCTCTTTTTAAAGATTTATTTATAGGGGCACCTGGGTGGCTCAGTGGGTTAAAGCCTCTGCCTTCAGCTCAGGTCATGATCCCAGGGTCGTGGGATCGAGCCCCACATCGGGCTCTCTGCTCCGCAGGGAGGCTGCTTTCTCCTCTCTCTCTCTGCCTGCCTCTCTGCCTACTTGTGATCTCTGTTTGTCAAATAAATAAAATCTTAAAATATATATATATTTATTTTAAAAAAGATTTATTTATTTAAGAAGGAGAGTGTGAGTCGGGGGGAAGGGGCAGAAGGAGAGGGAGAGAGAGTCCTAAGCAGACTCCATGCTGAGCACAGCGCCCAACTTGGCGCTCAGTCTAACAACCCTGAGATCACAACCTGAGCTGAATCCAAGAGTCAGTGACCTAACTGACTGTGCTCCCCCCAGGTGCCTCCAAAACAGTTTTATATTTAAATTTTTTTGGATCCAAAATTAAATTTTCCCACAGAGAGCCAGAGATTTTAATCTATTTATATTTATTGTGATTTCTTCTATGTTTATATTGAATAAACTCTTAAATGGTAATTTAACGAAGTATAGAATTTAAGACAGAAGCTACTTTACTCAGCACTTTGAAAATACTCCTTTTTTTCTTACTGACTTATTTTTTGTTCTGTACTTTCACTATACTGGTCTTTAAGTGGATTTATTTATATTTATTCTCAGGATGTGGTATACTTTCTCAGTTTAAGAACTCATATTTGTCTTTGGTTCTAGAAAATTGTTTGGTATTATCTTTTAAAATTCTGTTCTTTGTTCTCTCAAGTTTCCATTATATGCATATTGGATTGTCTAATGATATCTTTCTTGTCTCCTAATTTTTCTTTCATATTTTTAATTTCCTTTTCTGCTGTTTTTTGGGAGGGGGAGTTGGTAATTTCCCACTTATTTACCCCTTTTCTTTTGGTTTCTACTCTGACATTGAAACATTCATTGCAATTTTTTATTTCAATTGCTGTATTTTTCTTTTCTAGACTTTCTGTTTGTTTTTCTTAAATGTGCTCCTTTTTTGTTTTCAGTATCTTTTTTGTTTTATTTTGTTTTTTTAAAAGATTTTATTTAGGGGCGCCTGGGTGGCTCAGTGGGTTAATAAGCCTCTGCCTTCGGCTCAGGTCATGATCTCAGGGTCCTGGGATCGAGTCCCACATCGGGCTCTCTGCTTGGCAGGGAGCCTGCTTTCTCCTCTCTCTCTCTCTGTCTGCCTCTCTGCCTACTTGTGATCTCTCTTTGTCAAATAAATAAAATATTAAAAAAAAAAAGATTTTCTTTATTTATTTGAGAGAGAGAGAATGAGAGAGAGAGAGCATGAGAGGAGAGAGGTCAGCGGGAGAAGCAGACTCCCTGCGGAGCAGGGAGTCTGATGTGGGACTCAGTCCAGGGACTCTAGGATCATGACCTGAGACAAAGGCAGTTGCTTAACCAACTGAGCCACCCAGGCGCCCCTGTTTTCAGTATCTTATTATTTTTCTTTGAACATCTAATTTTGTTTAATTTTAATTGAATTTGTTTTTAAAATCACACAGTACAAACTCAGAAGGTATAAAAGATTCTTCAGTGGTGCTCCTGGCTGGCTTAGTTGGTAGAGCATGCAACTCTTGATCTTCACTTGTGAGTTCAAGCCCCATATTGGGCATAGAGATTACTTAAAAAAAAAAAAAAGATTATTCAGTGAAAAATTATCTTGTACTGCCCCGCAGTTTTCCTCCCTGGAGGCAACCAATATTTATACTTTCTTACGTATCCTTCCAGAGGTATTCTCTGCGTAGATAAGCAAATATATGTATGTCTATATGTGTATGTTTGTGTAGGCCAGTGTTTGTGTGTGTATTTCTGTATCAATTATCTATTGTTTTTTTAATTACCTACTCCAAGATAGAAGACCACTAGAATGTAAGTTATTTGAGGGCAGGAATTTTTTTTTTTTCAAGTAAGTTCAATACCCAATGTGAGGCTTGAACTCACAACCATGAGATCAAGAATCACATGCTCTGCTGACTGAACCAGCCAACGGTCCTGAGGACAGGGTTTTTATCTCTTTTTATCTCTGTGCACTGCTAAATCCTTAGTGCCTAGAATTGTTACATACTACTTATTTTTCTCCAAAGTTATCTTCCTTTGATCTTACTAATTTGTGGGACTCCTTTTTTATTTTTATTTTTTAAGTTTTTTTACTTATTTATTTGAGAGAGAAAAAGGGTGTGTAAGCAGGGGGAGGGGCAGAGGGAGAGGTAGAAGCAGGCTCCCCAGTGAGCAGAGAGCCCCATGTGGGACTCAATCCCAGGAATCATGACCCGAGTGAAGGCAGATGCTTAACTGACTGTGCCACCCAGGCACCTTTAGGACTCCTTTGTCTGTGCTGTTAATTATAGATATTTTCCAAGCTTACA
The DNA here is from genome assembly GCF_902655055.1 of Lutra lutra. Lineage (NCBI taxonomy): Eukaryota > Metazoa > Chordata > Mammalia > Carnivora > Mustelidae > Lutra > Lutra lutra. The sequence goes on from NC_062281.1 coordinate 162,010,813, forward strand.
GTGTTTTTTAAACTAGCTTGTAATAATTTTTACAGTGTAGAAATAGTCATTTTGTTTTTAACTGTCTTAATCTTTTAATTTCTATCTTTTATTAATTGAGAAATAATACTGTATTTCTATGTTATAAATAATTTTTTTCTAATCACTTTTATGATTTTACTACCTATATTTAAATATTTGATCCCTTTGGAATTCATCATTCAGTTGTACTAGCAACATTTATTATATATTTAATATTTTTCTCATTAATTAGAAATGTTCTCTTTATTCTATACTGAATTTTCCTAAGTATTTTTGTATGTTACTAAGCTTAAATCTATTACCTTGATTTGTCAATTCATATACCAGTACACACTGTTACAATAATTTAATTATTGTAGCTTTATTTTAATATCTAGTTAGTTTAGTTCTCTATCATTATTGTTCCTTTTAAGAATTATTACAATAGTTTAATTACTGCAGCTATATTTATTTTTTTTTTTAAGATTTTATTTATTTATTCAACAGGCAGAGATCACAAGTAGGCAGAGAGGCAGGCAGAGAGAGAAGAAGAGAAGCAGGCTTCTGGCTGAGCAGAGAGCCCGATGTGGGGCTCGATCCCAGGACCCTGGGATCATGACTGGAGCCGAAGGCAGAGGCTCTAACCCACTGAGCCACCCAGGTGCCTCTTGCAGCTTTATTTTAATATCTTATTAGTTTAGTTCTCTACCAGTATTCTTCTGTTTAAGAATTATTGTGGTGTTTCTTATTTTTTATGTGGTTTTTTTTTTTAAAGATTTTTATTTATTTATTTGAGAGAGAATGAGTGAGAGAGAGCATGAGAGAGGAGAAGGTCAGAGGGAGAAGCAGACTCCCCAAGGAGCTGGGAGCCCGATGCAGGACTCGATCCTGGAAGTCCGGGATCATGACCTGAGCGGAAGGCAGTCACTCAACCAACTGAGCCACCCAAGCTCCCTTTTATGTGAGTTTTAGCATCAGTTTGCTGGTTTCCAAAAGCATACTATTGTCATTTTTATTTTTTAATTTTAATTTTAATTTTTATTTTTTTTAAAGATTTTATTTATTTATTTGACAGAGAGAGATCACAAGTTGACGGAGAGGCAGGCAGAGAGAGAGAGAGAGAGAGAGAGGGAAGCAGGCTCCCCGCTGAGCAGAGAGCCCGATGCGGGACTCGATCCCAGGACCCCGAGATCATGACCTGAGCTGAAGGCAGCGGCTTAACCCACTGAGCCACCCAGGCGCCCTATTTTTATTTTCATTTAAAAAATATTTTATTTATTTATTTGACACAGATATATATATATGTATATATATATCACAAGTGGGCAGAGAGGCAGGCAGAGAGAGATGGGGAAGCAGGCTCCCCGCTGAGCAGAGAGCTTGATCCCAGGACCCTGAGTTTATGACCTGAACCGAAGGCAGAGGCTTAACCCACTGAGCCACCCAAACGCCCCTGTTATTTTTATTGAGATTAGAGTGAATTTATAGATTTAGGGAGAATTAATATCTTTATTTTATTGAATCTTTTTATATAAGTACATGGCATATCTTTATGATCTGTTCAAGTTTTTTGTGTTGCTTGGTAGACATTAAAAAATTTTAAAAATATATGTATTTTACACATTTCCTGTGACGTTTATTCTTAGTTTTTTCTCTTTTCTGCTGTAGTTGTTAATTGGAATTCTCCTTCCATTTTATCTTTGTTGTTTAACATATGAAGACTACTAAGTTTTGCATATTGATTTTTGAAGCTGTTAACATACTGAACTTTTTTTTTTTTTAAGATTTTATTTATTTATTTGACAGAGAGAAATCACAAGTAGGCAGAGAGGCAAGCAGAGAGAGAGGAGGAAGCAGGCTCCCTGCCAAGCAGAGAGCCCGATACGGGGCTCGATCCCAGGACCCTGGGATCATGACCTGAGCCGAAGGCAGAGGCTTTAACCCACTGAGCCACCCAGGTGCCCCCATACTGAACTTTTTAATGTTTGTGATAGATTTTCAGTCCAAGCATATACTCATATCAGCTGTGAATGATGGTACATTTATTTATTTCTCATTTTTATACCTCATCTTTTTCTCAGCGAACTGCAATGACTAATACTTCCTAAATTATTAAGTAATAGTTATATTTGTCATCTTCGGCTTGTTCCTGACTCAAATGGGAATGCTTGTAATGTTTCCTCCTAATTAATATGATTTGGAGCCTGAAATAAATATCTTCTTTCTATTGGATCTTTAAAATCTTTTTTTTTGTTTTAAGATTTTTATTCATTTATTTGACAGAGAGAGATTTACAAGCAGGCAGAGAAGCAGGCGGGGGGAGGGGGGGAAGCAGTCTCCCCGTTGAGCAGAGAGCCCGTGTGGGGCTTGATCCCAGGACCCCAAGATCATGACCTGAGCCAAAGGCAGAGGCTTAACCCACTGAGGCACCCAGGCGCTCCAACACTTCTTTTTTAAATAAAGTTTTATTGAAATACATACACACCCATTTGTCAGTGTATGTTTTATGGTTGTCTTTGTGCTATAATGACAGAGTTGAATAATTATGACAGAGACCATATGGCCCTTAAAGTCTAAGGTATTTACTATCTGACTCTTTATAGAAAAAGTTTGCCAACCACTGGTTTGATAAATATAGTGTAGCTAGGATATGGTTAGTTTTTATCTTTGATTACAAAGTACAGATGACTATAGAGTTTTAAAGGTCAAGTTAAATAAAAAGTGTATCAGTAGCAATAAAAGGAAATATTTGACTTCTGGTGTGGAAGATACACATTATATAAGTAACTTAAGGATTTTCAGTTGCCTTAGATAGCAAAAGAAAGACTGATTGATGGATGACTTCGCATTGAGGAATGTGGATTTATGTGGCTTGCTTGTGTTCCTTTAACAGAATTCAGTTTTGCAGTTTAGGACCTTCTGTGGGGTGCCTGGGCGGCTCAGTGGGTTAGGCCTCTGCCTTCGGCTTGGGTCGTGATCTCGGAGTCCTGGGATAGAGCCCCGTGTTGGGCTCTCTGCTCAGCGGGTGGCCTGCTGCCCCCTCCCCCTGCCTGCCTCTCTTTCTACTTGTGATTTCTCTCTCTCTCTGTAAAATAAATAAATAAATCTTAAAAAAAAATTTAGGGCCTTCTGGTCATTCATCCTTAAAAATAGATCTTAGTTATGTTATCTGTTCAATAGATACTATTATTTATTTAGTTCTGAAGCCTGACTTTAGATAAGTAACAAAGACTATTGGGTTATATTTTATGAAGGATGTAAAACCATGGCTAGCAAAGTCCTCATGATCTTTATTTTATACTGTGTGGGCCAGTAGCCCCATGAATTACAATTAGAATAGTTTGTTGTTTTCTTTCTTTTTTTTTTTTTTTAAGATTTTATTTACTTATTTGACAGACAGGGATCACAAGTAGGCAGAGAGGGAGGGGGAAGCAGTCTCCCCACTGAGCAGAGAGCTTGATGCGGGGCTCGATCCCAGGACCCCTAGACTATGACCTGAGCCGAAGGCAGAGGCTTAACCCACTGAGCCATCCAGGTGCCCCATTTTGTTGTTTTCTTTACTAAAAATTATTCTTAAAAATTATCTCATCTTAAGAGTCTTATTTAGTTGTATAGCTATAAAAATAATCTTTTGAGCAGTTGATTTGGAAGGAACTTGGGCTCTTTAGATTGTGACTGTCAGAGGTATAGCACATTTCTTAAATTAACCAACCTGATAATTTCATTGGTTAAACTTGGGCTGTCTTTATGAATTTTAAGTCTCTTAGGACCTCAAAAAAAGGTTAAACTGTTTTTAGGTAACATGTATTTTAGGTTACAAATGTGTCATTGTTCTACAGTTACCATGATAGAACTAGAAGGTTTTGTATATAAAGTTCCCTTTTAATATCTATATGATTATTGATTATGAGGAGAGAAAAGAGAGAGAAGCTGGTACTTTTTGTATTCTGGGAAAGGTATGTATAGAAGGAAATCTAAGTTCATTAGAAGTGAAGCTTAGTTTTTTCTTTTTTCCTCATACTATATGTTTGAGGATATACATAAATACTTTTAAAATGCACATAAATGATTGGTTTTATAATAATTTCAGAAATGGATTATTCAAACCCTCAACACAAAGAAACCTTCTCTTTTAGGTCTATTCAGCTTCTGTATTTCACAAGAATGTGTTTGTTTTTTAAGGCTAATGATGAGTTTAGCTAATTTGCTGTTAGGAAATAATTAAGGCAGATGGCCTAGGGCAATGGTTCTCAACTGGGGGCAGCTTTGCCCCTTAAGTGGTATTTGACAGTGTCTGGAGTTATTTTTGGTTGTCACAATTAGGCAGGGGGTGTTACTGGTATATAGTGGGTAGGGGCCAGGGTTGACAGAAAATATTATGTAATACACAGGACAGTGCTCTGCAACAAAGAATTATCTGGCCTTACATGTCAGGAGTGCTGAGGTTGTAAAACCATGGCCTAAAAGTGTTAGAGAAGATGAAAGCGTTCTTTAACCTCTTTTCTGAATTCAGTGAGAATATACTTTTAGAAACAAAATAGGTTGGATTTGCATTTATAATAATTTGTGAGCTTCAAATATTTACCTTTGGTTATTAAGCTTTACTTTTTCATTAAAAAAAAACCATGAAATACAGATTAGGATAAATTTCATCGTTTCTAGGAAAATGACTTAGAATATTTTGTATGTTACTGAAATCTATTTAGGAAAGGACTGAAACATGTGTCAGTGGAGATGACATTAGTATTTTTATGTTCATTTGTAAAGTAAGAGAGAAAAATGTAAAACCAAATGGCATAGTCGTCCCAGTCTGTCATCCTCTGGTAAGTGGAAAATCTGTCCAGCTCCATTATAGCAGTGATTGACAACCTATTTAATGTTTCCAATTAAGAAGTGCTTCTGTTGAGATACAATAGAAGGTTCTTACTTTCTTGATGTCCTTGTTTGGGAGTATGATCGGAAGGAGACTTTCCAGGAAGATGGTTCTTCCAGTGTCTTGAGGTAACTAACCTTTTATTACCCCATGATATAACTCCGTATTTTAGTATGTATTGTGAAAACTGTAAAACCTGGAATCCTATTCCAGGACAAAGTATCAGTGTGGCTTTTTTTTTCTTTTTAATAATAGCTTTACTGAGAAATAATTTATAATCTATAAAATTTTCCTCTTAAAAATATACTGTTCAGGGGCAGCTGGGTGGCTCAGTGGGTTAAGCCTCTGCCTTTGGCTCCGGTCATGATCTCAGGGTCCTTGGATGGAGTCCCGTGTTGGGCTCTCTGCTTGGTGGGGAGCCTGCTTCCCCCCCGCCACCCCATACCTGCCTCTCTGCCTACTTTTGATCTCTCTCAAATGAATAAATAAAATCTTAAAAAATATGTTATAAAAATATACAATTCAATGTTTTTTAGTATATTTATAAGGTTGTGCAGCCATTACCACTAATTTAAAATTTTTTTTATGATCCTAAAAAGAAAACCTGTACCCATTATTAGTCATTTCCCATTTCTCCCTTCTCCCAGCTCTTGGCAACCACTATTATACTTACTGTCTCTATGGGGTTGCCTATTCTGGACATTTCATATAAATAGCATCATACAATCTATAGCCTTTATGACTGATTTCTTTTACTTAGCATACTGTTTTCAACATTGATCCATATTATGGTGTGTATCAGCACTTCATTCCTTTTTATGGCCCAGTAATATTCCAGTATATGGATAATACCACATTTGTCTTGTATCCTGTAACCTTGTCAAACTCTCTTATTATTATTATTTTTTAAAGATTTATTTATTTGTCAGAGAGAGAGAAGGGGAGAGAGAGAGCACAAATGGGGGAATGGCAGGCAGAAGGAGAAGCAGGTTCTCCACTGAGCAAGGAGGCTGATGTGGAACTTGATCCCAGGACTGTGATCGTGACCTGAACCAAAGGCGGATGCTTAACCAACTGAGCCACCCAGGTGTCCCTATTTTTTAGAATTCTCTGTATATAAGATCATGTTACCTGCTCATCATAAATCCTGACTGTATAACATTTGCCCATACCTAGCCCTTGCAGTCTGAGTTACATACCCATTGTCTTCACAGAAACCTCTGTTACGTTTATCATATTCTGTTGAAATTATCTGTTTAATGTGTCTGTCACCCATATAACTTTAAGCTCCATGAGGACAGGAACCGTGCCTTATTTATTTTTGTTTCTCTAGGATACAGGACTGTGTTCCACGTAGAGTAGGCATCCGTCCATCCATTTATTATATTGTAGTTCTTTTATATGCTAGGCACTATGCTGAGTGCAGAGATATGGTAATGATTAAGATTTATTATTCTCGCCCTTAACATAATTTATAATCTAATGGTAAATATTTATATTAAATATTTACAAGGGCAAATGCAACACAAAGGGAAGCATAGAATATTAGTTACCTATTACTGCATGGCAATATTACTATGAATGCAGCAGTTGAAAGGAACATGTATTTACTACATTTGTTTCTGTTGTTCAGGAGTCCAGGCATGACTCATAAAGCTGCAGTCAAGGTGTCGGCTTGGGCGGGGTTCCTAGCTGGCTCTGTTGGAAGAGTATGTGACTCTGATCTCAGGGTTATGAGTTCAGGTCCCATACTGGATATAAAGATTACTTAAATAAATAAAAGGAAACTTAGAAAAATATAAAGGTGTCAGCTGGAGCTTGGGCTCAAGTGGGGTAGGATCTGCTCTGTGACTGAAGGTAGCATCCAAATCCTTGTGGTCTGTTGAACTGAGGGCTTCAGCTTGATAGGCTTCATAGGGCAGCTTGAGTCTTTGAAGCTAGAACGTGAGGCTTCTAATGAGATGAGTTACATCTTTTCTTTCTTTCTTTCTTTCTTTTTTTTTTAAAGATTTTATTTATTTATTTGACAGAGAGATCACAAGTAGGCAGAGAGAGAGGAAGGGAAGCAGGCTCCCGCTGTGCAGAGAGCCCGATGTGGGGCTCGATCCCAGTACCCTGGGATCATGACCTGAGCCGGAGGCAGCGGCTTAACCCACTGAGCCACCCAGGCGCCCCTCTTTCTTTTTCTTTTTTTTTTTTTTTGAGAGAGAGAGTGCACACTCCTGTGGGGGGAGGGGCAAGGAGAGAAGTTTCAGAAAGATTTTATTTATTTATTTATTTATTTGAGGAGGGGCAAAAGGGGAGATAGAATCTTTAGCAGACTTCACGCTGAGCGCCAAGCGGATGTGGGACTTGATCTCATAACCCAGAGACCATGACTTGAGCTGAAATCAAGAGTCTGACACTTAACTGACGGAGCCACCTCGATGTCTCTATGTGATTTCATTTTTGATGATTTCATTTTCATTTTAGATGCCTTCTTATCATTATCGTATTTTTCATAGCATGATCGTCTGTTCCCTCCTTTGTGTCTCCTATATAACCTATAGTTTTTATCAGAGCAATGATTTTTATGACTTTTTATGTTTGTTTTTTTTTTAACACGTTCGCCTTTCTCTGTTAGGTCAAACCTCCCTTTGTTTTTCATCTTTCTGTCTTTAGTACTTAGCATAGACTCTGCCATGTAGAGGGTACTTGCTAAATATTTGTTGCATGAGAAAAAAACCTCATATATATGTTTAAGAATGTATTAACATATTTAATGTTAATGCATTAAGCACCTGGGTGGCTCGGTGGGTTAAGCCTCTGCCTTCGGCTCAGGTCATGATCTTAGGGTCCTGGGATCGAGGCCCACATTGGGCTCTCTGCTCAGTGGGGAGCCTGCTTCCCTCTCTCTCTCTCTCTCTCTGCCTGCCTCTCTGCCTACTTGTGATCTCTCTCTCTTTCTCTCTCTCTGTCAAATAAATAAATAAAATCTTAAAAAAAAAAGAATGTATAGAATTTGCTAATATTTTGTACACCTGAAACTTACATAACAGTGTATGTCAATTATATTTCAGTATAAAAAAAGAATTAAAAAAAGAGAGAATGCATTGAAAGGCAACATAAGAGAGAGAGAGAGACTCTGGAACTAGACTGCCTCTGTTTGAATTTTGACTCTACCACTTACAAGCTTTCTGACCTTGGGCAAGTTACTTGACTTCTGTGCCTCAGTTTCCTCATCTGCAAAATGGAGATAGTGATAGTACCTACCTTATGGGGTTGTTGAGAGGATGTAATGAGCTAGTATATATAAAATACTAGAATAATGTCTAGCATATAATATATCCTATATAAGGGCTAGTTATTATTATTTCTGTCACATATGCAGTTAAGATTTTGAGTTCTTTGTGCTAAGTACTGTGTTAAGAACTTGTATATATTATCTTTTTAAATTACCACAATAATCTTATAAGTGGTTACACTTCTATTCTATAAATGAGGGAACCGCTTCTACTGTGGGATCGATTAAGAAGCAGCAGCCATGGCTCAGTTGCTATACAACTGTGAACTTGGGACTCAGCAAGGGCCACAAGGTGACTAAGAACATGAGCAGGCCAAGACACAGCCTCCCCTGTGGGCACTTCCCTAAGCACACCAAGTTCCTGCAGGGCATGATCCGAGAGGTGTGTGGCTTCACCTCATATGAGTGTTGTGGCATGGAGCTTCTCAGGGTCTCCAAGGACAAGCGTGTCCTCTAGTTCATCAAGAAAAGAGTGCCAAGAGGAAGAGAGGGGAGCTGAGCAACCTACTGGGAGCCGTGAGGAAAGTGGCAGCCAAAAAAGATTGAACCCCACCCCTAGAGGGGTAATAGAGCTTTTGGAACTTGAAAAACAAAGAAAGGAAAGAAAGGAAAGAATAAGGAAAGAAACTGAGGTCCAAAAATATTTAGTGTTTTGCCAATAGGTAAATGGTACAGCTAGGATATGAATTCCTAGCTGTGTAGTTGATGAATGGAATATTGTACCTACTTTTGATAATTTTAGAAAAATTTTAAAGATTATTATTTTTTAAGATATTGTTTAAGATTTTATTTATTTATTTTAGAGAGAGAGAGAGTTAGCAGGGGAGAGACAGAGAAAGAGGGAGAAAATCTCAAGCAGATTCCCTGTTGAGCGCAGAGCCCTACAGAGGACTCAATCCCATGATCCTGAGATTGTGACCCCAGCCAAAGCCGAGATTGGGACACTCAACTGACTGAACCACCCCAGCGCCTGAAAGATTATTTTTATGAATTTTTGCATATTTATACTAATTTATACTATATTTCTAGGATACAATTATGTGTGTATACCTGATTCAGTTTGTGTTTTAAGTATACAACTAGTTATGTAAGATAGAGGCTTAAGTTCCTACTTTCTCCTCTGTTATAAATTGATAGCACCATGTCTGGAAGTGCTAAGCTATAAGAAACAGTAAACTTATAAACTAAAAGAGCCAGATATCTGCCATCTGCTTGGGTACTGAAAAATTGATTTATTCACATTCATGGTTATACATTTATTATTTAGTGCACATGGAGTTGTCATGCAAACTCTATATCTGTAGCAGTATTAACAGTTGTGCTATAAAGAAGGTAAAGTGTAACTATAGGAAACAAACTGAGGGTTGCTGGAGGGGAGGTGGATGTGGAGCGATGGAGTAACTGGGTAATAATGGGCATTAAGGAGGGCTCTTAATGTAATGAGCACTGGGTGTTATGTGCAATTGATGAATCATTAAACTCTACCTCTGAAACTAATAATACACTGTATGCTAGTTAATTGATTTTTTAAAAAAGAGTTTATTTATCAGAGAGAGAGAGCGAGCATGTGCACAAGTAGGGGTAGGAGCAGGGGGAAAGGGAGAAGGAGACTTCTTGACTCCAGCGTGGGACTGGATCCCAGGACTCCGAGATGATGACCCGAGCCAAAGGCAGATGCTTAACTGACTGAGCCACCCAGGCACCCCTAGTTAATTGATTTTAAATAATAATAAAAAAATAGTAAGGGGAATATTTTAGTATGTGAATGTTATTTTGTTGTAATATATTTAATTTTTGTGCTTGGTACTCTGGTAGTTCTGTCTCCTTTATCTGAGAAAGAAGATACTGGGTCTTAAAATGCTGGTGTTGCTTCAACAGTCTTATTGCCCTAACGGCCTATCATTTTTTAGCTTCTCAAACTACAACTTGTGACATTTGCAAGACAGTGAATCATTTTTCTTTTAAATGTGATCATTGTTGCAGCCTGAATCTACAAATACTCCAGAATTTTTTTTTCAATTCTCTATTTTTTATTTCATGGTTGTGTTTGTGCTTTTCTATCTACCTCTCTGTGACCTCACTGTAAAAAGTGTTTTCATCAACACTTCGTATGATCCTGTTCTAAAAAGATGTAGTGACTGGGGGCACCTGGGTGGCTCAGTGGATTAAACCTCTGCTTTCAGCTCAGGTCCTGGTCTTGGGGTCCTGAGATCGGCTCTCTGCTCAGCGGGGAGCCTGCTTCCCCGCCCCCCTCTCTGCGTGCCTCTCTGCCTACTTGTGATCTCTGTCTAAGAAATAAATAAAATCTTAAAAAAAAGATGTAATGACTGTATGTTTTAATAGTCATTGTATCAGAGAAGAGTTAGATCTATAGTCTTGGAGGTGTATGTAAGGCAGCTTTTGCAAGATGACTAGAGCCAGACGGTGAGGATGATGTGAGGTAGTGTGTGTTCTGAGAGTGAAGGTTAGGAGAAAGCCCATTAGGCATATCTGAAGTACCAGCTTTTAGTGTTATTGCTCTGACTGAGATGTCAGTTTATACCAAGGCTATTTTGAGGAACAAAGTAATGAGTTCTGGGAGGAAGCTGAACTACCCCTAACTCTAAAACACCAATGAGCAAGATGTGTGTTTATGTGCGTGTCTGGCTGTCCATATTTGTCCCCTCATATCAGACCAGTCATTTCAGAATTAAATTGCTCCACAGAGTCAAAAAATTAAGGGAAATTTCAATATCAAGAATAAGATTGGGGTGCCTGGGTGGCTCAGTGGGTTAAGCCTCTGCCTTCAGCTCAAGTCATGATCTCAGGGTCCTGGGATCGAGCCCCACATCAGGCTCTCTGCTCAGCGGGGAGTCTGTGTCTCCCCCTGCCCCTCCCACTGCTCATGCTTGCACTCTCTCTCTCAAAAATAAATAAATAAATAAATACATCTTTTTAAAAAGGAATAAAATTGGGATGCCTGGGTGGCTCAGTCAGTTAAGTGTCCAACTCTTGATTTCAGCTCAGGTCTTGATCTCAGGGTCACGAGTGTAAGCCCCACGTTGGGCTACTAAAAAAAAAAATGAGATCAAGGAAGATCAAATATAGAGAAAACTTCTTTGTACAGTATTACTCTGGCATGAAAGCAGTGTTATATAGGAATTTAGCATGTTTTTAACCATCAAGATATTTTCAGTGTCAGAAAGAATCAAGGAAAAGAGTATGGATAGAGACACTAAAGCAGCAAGGCTTGAACCTTAACTACCTTTGTTTGTGGAGGGTGTGAAGAAGGAAAAGAGACAAGTAGCGGTCAGAGATAGGCTCCTAAAGATCAGGGAATGTGACAGATCCACCAAACATAAATTCCAAGGGGCGGGCACCGTATTACAGAGATGTATAAAAGAGAGTATAAAGAGGAAAACAAACTTCCTCCCCACCCTCCACCACCCTTTTTGAAGGAGTTTAGCATGGAAAAGTATGGGAGAAAGAGGATGATAGCAGTCCAGTGCTGCTTTGGGCTTTGCACCTTGATAATGGTCTTTGTTGCATATCCTTATTGTCTGTCAAAACTACTTCTTGCTCAATTTCCTATTGTTTTCCTTGTTGCATTTATCTGGTTCTGCAACCTCTTTGAGGTACAGGGGATTTCAGAGAGGGAGCTCTTCTGGGGAGGTTCAGTGTTTGGTGTGTGTGGGGAAATGATGGTATTTTAAAGGAGACTCTGTATTTCTATAATATGTATACTGAAGGTTCACATACAGCAGTGTATGGCTGTAACCTTTGGCCATGTTCAATTTAATATTTCCTCTAGAGCTGGTGTGGAAAGTTGGTCTAATTAGTGATGAATTTTGTAGATGTCTCAGTGGCCTGGTGACATCAAGTAATAATTTATCAGGTAGCAAATTTTACTGTGTTCATTCTGTTGCACAGAAATACCTGCTAAGGTCCTTCACTTTAATTGATAATTCAGTTGGGAAAACAAAAACTAGAAGCACACAAGTTGCATGTATAACTTCTATTCACTCATCTCATAGAAGTATTTCTGTAAACATATATATGAAAGCATATGAAAGATACTACAAAAAGTTTATTCTAGTGTATCATTTTGCAGCAAGGAGAGTGAGAGGGTTGGTTGCTTTCCCTTTGTGATCACATAGCACTCTGCTGATATTTCTGTTTTAGCATGTGATAAACATTGTAGTCATTTGTTATCTTAGTCATTCATTTATTTACTCAGCACATATTTAATGCTCATTAGGTATATGACATTGAGCTAGGTGCTAGGGACAGAGGAATAAAATCCTGCCCTAAAAGAGCTCTTTGCTTAGGGTAGAAGACAGGAAATATATTTAAAACACAGTATTTGCTAAAATGAGCTTTAGCAAGAGCCTGAAATTGCTTAAGACATATTTGCTAATTGTGTGAAAGTATGCATAGGGTACCAAGGGTGATAATACTGGGCACCAGTATAAACGTTTGAAGGGTTAGAGTCTTCCTACAGGAGGTCACCCTTGACTTTTCCTGAAGAATAAAATACAGCTTGTCTGGTGTACAAGTAAGGGAAAGGACATTTCAAGCAGTAGGAAAAGTATGTGTGGAGGCACAGAGGGATATTCTAGGAATGGTGAGAAATTTGCTTTGATTCAAGCCTGCTGGATGCATGTAAAGGAATGACAAGACTGATGAGTCTAGAGGGATAGGCAGGGGCCAGAAAATAATTTTTTTTTTTTAAATCCAGAATCACAGAAAATATGTTTCATTTCATTTCTTTTCTTTTCTTTCTTTTTCTTTTTCTTTTTTTTTAAGATATGTTTCCTTATTAGTTTTTTTTTTAATTCCCAAATCAGCTTTTGGTTTGTTGAAACTCTCAGTTGTTTCTTTGTTTTCTATTTCATTAATATTTGCCTTTATCTTTATTATTATACTTTATTTTTTCTGGCATTTTTTGGTTGAACTCATTTATTTTGAATCTTTTGCAAGCCAATTAGGATCGTCTTTGGCAGTATATTACAGAAACCTGAACACATTGGCTTATTCAAATAAGGGATTAATTTTTCTCAAGCAATCTTGAGAAATGTTTATGTTGGGCACCTGCTTAAGAAAGTCATCAACAGGGGCACCTGGGTGGCTCAGTGGGTTAAGCCGCTGCCTTCGGCTCAGGTCATGATCTCAGGGTCCTGGGATCGAGTCCCGCATCGGGCTCTCTGCTCAGCAGGGAGCCTGCTTCCCTCTCTCTCTCTCTCTCTCTGCCTGCCTCTCTGTCTACTTGTGATCTCTGTCAAATAAATGAGTAAAATCTTAAAAAAAAAAAAAAGTCATCAACAAATCCGGCTTCTTCTAGCTTCCCCTGTCTTTAGTGTAGGACTTCTGGCCTTTGGTTACAAAGTAACTGCTCCTGATACAAGCACTGCATCTTTACTCCAGGCTAAGAAAAGGATAGAGGACAATTTCATCAGGAAAACAGTAGCATTTCCAGAATCCCTACCTAGCAGTTCCTACTCATATCTCTTTACTTAGTAGTATGTTACCTGGCTATCTAGCTGCAAGGAAGACTGCCAGATTGGATGTTTTAATTAATTAAGCACATTGCCACCTATTTGGGGTCCTGTTAGTCAAGAAAGGGGGAAAAGAGACGTTGAGTAAATAGTATTGTCTGCTGTGTTTGTTTTTAATTACCTTTTTATTGTTCACTTCTAATTTTATTTCATAGTGGTTTGGAAATGTGGTTTTGGAACCACATCCTTTTTTTAAAAGTTTTTATTTTAAAAATTTTTAAGGTTTTATTTATTCATTTGAGACAGAGAGATACAGAGAGAGAGAAACATGTGCATGGGGCGGGGGAGCAGCAGAGGCAGAGGGAGAAGCAGACTCCCCGCTGAGCAGGGAGCCTAAAGTGGGGCTTGATCCCAGGACCCTGGGATCATGACCTGAGCTGAAGGTAGATCCTTAACCATCTGAGCCATGAGCCACCCAGGCGCCCCTTTTAAAAGTTTCTTTAAAAATATTTATTTATTTATTTATTTATTTATTTATTTATTTATTTATTCAGAGAGCATGGGGGGTGCCTGGGTGGCTCAGTCAGTTAGGCGGCTGCTTTCGGCTCAGGTCAAGATCCCAGGGTCCTGGGATCCAGCCCTGCATTGGGCTTGTTGCTCAGCTTCTCCCCTGTTGCTGTTCCCCTGCTTGTGCTTGCTCTCCGTCTCTCCCTCTTGCTCTCTCTGTGTCAAATAAATAAACAAAATCTTAAAAAAAAAAAAAAAAGAGCATGAGTGGGAGAGGGAGAAAGAAACCCAAGCCAATTCTGCACCATGCACAAGAGCCTGATGCGGGGCTTGATTCCATGACCCCGAGATCAGACCTGAGCCCAAACCAAGAACTATATATTCAACCACCTGAGCCACTCAGGTGCCCCAGAACTACATTCTTTGAAATTTTTTGAGAATTCCTTTATGATGTAGCATCCATGCATTTTGGTAAATATTTTCGTATGGACTTGAAAAATAAATAAATAAAGGCTACTTTTATTGGGACAAGATTAGATCAAGCATGTGAATTTTGTTATTAAAAGGTACCATATCCGGGGCACCTGGGTGGCTCAGTGGGTTGAGCCTCTCTGATTTCGGCTCGGGTCATGATCTCAGGGTCCTGGGATTGAGCCCCACATTAGGCTCTCTGCTCAGCGGGGAGCCTGCTTCCCCACCTCTCTCTGCCTGTCTCTCTGCCTATTTGTGATCTCTCTCTCTGTCAAATCAAAATCTGTCAAATCAAAAAAAAAAAAGGTACCATATCCATATTCATTTCTTTTCTTCTAGAACTTTCAGTTTCTTTTTTCTTTCCTTTTTTTTTTTTTAAGATTTTATTTATTTATTTGACAGAGATCACAAGTAGGCAGAGAGTCAGGCAGAGAGAGGGGGAAGTAGGCTCCCTGCTGAGCAAAAAGCCCCAGGACCCTGGGATCATGACCTGAGCTGAAGACAGAGGCTTTAACCCACTGAGCCACCCAGGTTCCCCTAGAACTTTCAGTTTCTGAGAAGTATGTTAAAATATCCCACGAAGGCTGTGGCTTTGTCAAATTTGCCTTGTATTTTGTCAATTTTTGTTTTAGACATTATAGTTCTGTGTTGTTAGGTACATACAAGTTCATGATTATTATTTCTTGGCAGAATAATTGTTAGGTAGTGTGCATGCAATGCTTTTTTCCTTAGATGAGTTCTTAAGCCTTTCAGGCCCAATGTTTACATTATCTGGGTTCAAATTCTGGCTCTATCATTTACTAGATGTATGATCTTGAGAAAGTCCTTTAATCTCTCTGTGCCCAGTTTCCATATCTGTAAAATGGGGGACATTAATAATACCTACTTCCCAGAATTATTTTGAGGATTAAATGTGTGTGTGTGTGTGTGTATGTATGTGTATAGCAGAACCTACTATGTAACAAGTACTATGAATAATAGTTATATTATTGCTATTATAATAATTTTTATTATAACAATATTTTAATGAAGTTTCCTGAAGTGAAATTTATAGGTGATTAAGTTACTGTCATTCATAATTATAAAGCATCAACATGATACCCTAACTCTATGATAAAGAGTAAAAGAAAACTAAGGTAGTAGAAATATAGATTTCTTTTTTTTTTTTTTTAAAGATTTTTTATTTATTTGTCAGAGAGAGGGGGAGAGAGAGCAAGCACAGACAGACAGAATGGCAGGCAGAGGCAGAGGGAGAAGCAGGCTCCCCGCCAAGCAAGGAGCCCGATGTGGGACTCGATCCCAGGACGCTGGGATCATGACCCGAGCCGAAGGCAGCCGCTTAACCAACTGAGCCACCCAGGCGTCCCAGAAATATAGATTTCAATAAGCAAAATTATTATAGAAAACTTGATGAGCTAGTCAGATGCTTTTACCCTCTTATAAATGAATAGTTTTAAGAGATGGCAATCAGAAGCCACTCCATGCAAGAAGAAAAATTAAAGAGGAGAGATGGTGGTAGATATCAGAAGAAAAGTATAATAACAGACCAAAAAAAACCAAAACAAAACAGACTAGACTTATTTGTATGTGATAAAGGGAAGAGGGAAGTGACCCCAAGTGAAATAGAGATAGCTTGCCAAGACAAATTACAGATTGATGAAGGAGAGAAGAGGAGTGTGATAGATCTTTGCTAACTTTATCAGTGTTTATCAGTGTTTCTTTGTAAAAGGTTTAATCTTTTTTTTTTTTTAAGATTCCATTTATTTATTTGACAGATAGAGATCACAAGTAGGCAGAGAGGCAGGCAGAGAGGCAGGCAGAGAGGAGGAAGCAGGCTCCCCGCTGAGCAGAGAGCCCGACGCGGGCTCACAACCTGAGCCGAAGGCAGGGGCTCCAACCCACTGAGCTACCCAGGCGCCCCTAAAATGTTTAATCTTGAATGTTTCTTTGGGGGAAAAAGTTGGTAGAGTAGCACATTAATGACTTTATTTGTGGGCAAGGCTAAAATATGCTTTTTATTTATAGTTCATATATATATGTATATATATATATATATATATATATTTTTTTTTTTTTTTTTTAGAGAGAGAGAGAGAGGAAGAGAGAAGTGGAGTGGGGCAGAGGCAAAGGGGTAGAGAGAATCTTAAGCAGGCTCCATGCCTAGAGCAGAGCCCTATGTGAGGTTTGATTTCACAATCCTGAGATCATGACCTGAGCCAAAATTAAGAGACAGATATTTAACTGACTGAACCACCCAGGCATCCCTGGTTGATATTTTAAAATAAAATCTAGGGGTGCCTGGGTGGCTCAGTAGTTAAGTGTTTGCCTTTGGCTCAGGTCATGATTACCCCCCAACCCCTGCATCCGGCTTCCTGCTCTGTGGGAAGCCTGCTTCTCCCTCTCCTACTCCCTCTGCTTGTGTTCCCTCTCTGTCAAATAAATGTCTCTCTCTGTCAAATAAATAAAATCTTTAAAATAAAATAAGATAAAGGCTAAACAAAATCACTGTGAATATAAAAACTATAAATGGCTTCTTATACAAATATGTTGTATTGGGATTCAAATATCAGGAGCAGCATTGCCATTGGTGGTTTGATTTTTTTTTTTTTTTTAAGATTTTATTTAGTTATCTGACAGAGATCACAAGTAGGCAGAGAGGCAGGCAGAGAGAGAGAGGGGAAGCAGCCTCCCTGCTGAGCAAAGAGCCCAGGACCCTAAGATCATGACCTGAGCCGAAGGCAGAGGCTCAACCCACTGAGCCACCCAGGTGCCCCTGATTTTCTGAAAAATCTTTTTGTTTTGTTGACCAAGACTTTTTTTTTTTTTTTTTTTTTAATAGGGGGTAGGGTCAGAGGGAGAGGGAGAGAGAGAATCTAAGCAGGCTGCACATGCAGTGAGATCATGACCTGAGATGAAATCAAGAGTCAGACACTTAGCTGACTGAGCCACCGAGGCGCCCCCCCACCCTTTTTAATGTTCACCAATTCTTTTTTTTTTTTTTAAGATTTTTATTTATTTATTTGACAAAGAGAGAGCACAAGTAGGCAGAGAAGCAGGCAGAGGGAGAGGGAGAAGCAGGCTCTCTGCTGAGCAGGGAGCCTGATGTGGGACTTGATTCCGGGACCCTGGGATCATCACCTTAGCCGAAGGCAGCTGCTTAACCGACTGAGCCACCCAGGTAGCCAATGTTAACCAATTCTTAATTATGTTCTGAAAATAACAAAAATGTGATTTTCCCTCAATTTATAAGGTAGTTGTATTTCTAGAAAATTCAACTTATATTAAAATGGTGCAAGTTGGCTTTGTTTTTATGTAAAATAGAGTTAGAATCCAAGCTCAGGCAATAATAAATATGTTCTTCACTTATGTGAATGTCTTACAAGACATTTGAATTTCATACAGCACATAGAACAATGCTTCTTTGTGTAGTACTGTCCTCTACTTTGCAGGATGTCTAGCATTTCTGGCCAGCAAAACTCCCTGTCCCTAGTCATTGTTAAAACAAAAAAACTTAACCTAAAACCTTCAGAAACACTCCAGAGTGACTTGGTATAGCCTCTATTGGAAATTATTGCTTTAAACCCTATTTGTCAGGGTGCCTGGGTGACTCAGTTGGTTAAGTGTCTGACTCTTGATTTTGGCTTGGGTCATGATCTCAGGGTTGCAGAATCAAACCCAAAGTCGGGCTCTGCACTCAGTGGAGGGTTGACTGGAGAGTCATTCTCTTTCTCTGCCCCTCCCCCGCCCCCCACTCTGTCTCTCTCTCTCAAATAAATAAATAAATCTTTAAAAAAATAAGCCCTATTTTTCTAATATTTATGTTGCTATACCAGCTTATTGTACACTTAATAAGTATACTCACTGTGACTTCTTGACTGGAAATCCTAAGCAATTCATTTAATAGTTAACTTTATTTTTTTTTTTTAAAGATTTTATTTATTTATTTGACAGAGAGAGATCACAAGTAGATGGAGAGGCAGGCAGAGAGAGAGAGAGAGGGAAGCAGGCTCCCTGCTGAGCAGAGAGCCCGATGCGGGCCTCGATCCCAGGACCCTGAGATCATGACCTGAGCTGAAGGCAGCGGCTTAACCCACTGAGCCACCCAGGCGCCCAATATTTAACTTAAAAAAAAAAAAAGATTTTATTTATTTATTTGACAGAGAGATAGAGAACACAACTAGGCAGAGTAGCAGGCAGAGGGAGAGGGAGAAGCAGACTTCCCCACTGAGCAGGGGGCCTGATGTAGGATTCTATCCCAGGACCCCTAGTATTGTGACCTGAACAGAAGGCAGATGCCTAACCAACTGAGCCACCCAAGCACCCTTGTTCTTTATTTCTTAATGCTAAACTTATGGGAGAAAATAAAATACATTTTTGCTTAGTTCTTCCAACTTTTGGAAAACTTGAAAAATCTACTTAAAATTGAAAGAATGGTACAATAAACCCCTATAGTCCCTTCACCTGGATTAACAACTTAATATTTTGCTAATTGATTTATCTATATCTACCTATCTATCTATTTAAAGATTTTATTTATTTATTTGACAGAGACACAGTAAGAGAGGGGAGTGGGAGAGGGAGAAGCAGGCTTACCATCGAGCGGGGAGCCCAATATAGGGCTTGATCCCAGGACCCTGGGATCATGACCTGAGCCAAAGGCAGACACTTAATGGCTGAGCCACCCAGGCACCCCTATCTATCTATCTATCTATCTATCTATATATATATATATATATATTTTTTTTTTTTTTAAGATTTTATTTTATTTTTTAAGTAATCTCTACACCCAACATGGGGCTTGAACTTAAAACCCTGAGTCAAGAGCCATAAACATTGTGGACTGAGCTAGTCCGGTGCCCCATCAGTATTTTTTTTTTTAACAACACTTGAAAGCAAATTGCAGATATCATGATACTTTAAAATATTTTAATATTTATCTTCTAAGAGTACATTCTCCTACAAAGCTATAATATCATTATTTTTATACCTTAGACAATTGAACTTAATTCAGAAAAATAATTTCATATATAGTCCCTATTAAAATTTTTCCTATTTGCCAACAAACTTTTTTTTTGTTTTTTTGTTTTTTGTTTTTTTAAAGTAAGCTCTACACCCAACATAGGGCTTGAACTCATGACCCTGAGATCAAGTTGTTGTATGCTCTACCGATTGAGCCAGCTAGGTGTTCCAACAAAAGATTTTTTTACTTTTTTAAAAAAGATTTTATTTATTTATTTATTTGACAGAGAGAGAGAGAGAGAGAGAGAGAGAGAGAGCACAAGTAGGCAGAGAGGCAGGCAGAGGGGGGGGGGAAGCAGGCTCCCCGCTGAGCAGAGAGCCCGATGTGGGGCTCAATCCCAGGACCCTGAGATCATGACCTGAGCTGAAGGCAGAGGCTTAACCCACTGAGCCACCCAGGCGCCCCTCTAATTGTTTTCTTATGATTAGATTTGAATTAAACGTTTTAGCAAGTATATTACATCAGAAGATTGATAGGTAATTCCAGGTGTTTCACTTTGGGTAATGCTCAATGTGACTGACCCCTTGGTTAAGGTGCCAGCCAGCAGATCTTGCCATTGTAAAGGTAAAATTTCCCCTTTGTAATAAATAACTAATCTTGGGAGCATTATACAGATTTGAATATCATTAGTTTCACTTAAAATTATTTGCATTTTCTGTGTTATGTCAAATTTACCTGCGATGTTAAATTCTTATGAGCATATAGTTATTTTTATTAAAAACAATAGCTCTGTATTGAATATTTATTATGTGCCAAGCACTATGTTAAGTAGTTTATATATATTATCTCATTAATCTAACATGACACTATTTTATCCTCCATAGCAGTTCTTTGAAATTATTATTGTCTTGACTTTACAACAGAAGACTTCAAAGAGAAGTCTTTCTAATTAGTTAAATGTTAAAGACTTGGATTCAGTCTGCTCTTCTCCAGAGCTCAAGCACTTTACTACTCTTCTATGTTCTTTAGAAAGCGGTTGGAGCTCCTGTAGTATCATCAGATGAGTTTAAAAGTCAAGGAGAAATACTAATTTTCTCTTATCTTTGTTCTCTTTCTTTCTTTCTCTTTTTTTCTTCCCTCCTTCCCTTCATGTATTTATAATTGTGGTAAAATACATATAAGATTTGCCATCTTAATAATATTCAAGTGTGCAGTTCAGTTCACATTGTTGTGCTACCAGTCTCCAGAACTTGGCAAAGCTGAAACTCTTTACCCAGGAAACAACTCCAGATCTCTCCCCTCTCCAAGCCTCTGGCAGCCACCATTCTACTTTATGTTTGTATAAATTTAACTACCTCAAGTAAGTGGAAGTTTACAGTGTTTCTCTCTCTCTCTCTCTTTTTTTTAAGATTTTATTTATTTGACAGAAGAGAGAGAGATCAAAAGTAGGCAGAGAGGCAGGCAGAGAAAGAGAGGGGAAGCAGGTTCCCTACCGAGCAGAGAGGCTGATGTGGGGCTCCATCCCAGGACCCTGAGATCATGACCTGAGCCGAAGGCAGACGCTTAGCCTACTGAGCCACCCAGGTACCCCCCTCTCTCTTTTTTTTTTTCAAAGATTTTATTTATTTATTTGACAGAGAGAGAAAGAGATATCATCAGTAGGCAGGCAGAGAGAGGGGGAAGCAGACTCCCTGCTGAGCAGAGAGCCCGATGTGGGGCTCAATCCTAGGACCCTGAGATCGTGACCTGAGCTGAAGGCAGAGGCTTAACCCACTGAGCCACCCAGGCACCCCAGTATTTCTCTTTTTGTAACTGGCTTATTTCACTTACCATAGTGTCTTCAAGATTCATCCATATTACAGCATGTGTCAGAATTTCCTTTCTTTTTACGGCTGAATAATAAATTCCATTGTATGTGTATACCACATTTTGTTTATCCATTCATCTGTCAGTGGACACTTGAGTTGCTTATACCCTTTGGCTATTGTGAATAATGCTGTTATAAACATGGGTGTACAAATATTTTTTTGAGACCCTGCTTTTAGTTCTTTTGGGTATGTATCCAGAAGTAGAATTTCTAGATCATGTGGCAATTCTATTTTTAATTTTTTGAGGTCTTAAAAAAAATTAAGATTTTATTTACTTATCCAACAGACAGAGATCACAAGTAGGCAGAGAGGCACACAGAGAGAAAGGAAGGGAAGTAGGCTCCCTGCTGAGCAGAGAGCCCGATATGGGGCTCAAACCCAGGACCCTGGCATCATGACCTGAGCCAAAGGCGGAGGCTTTAACCCACTGAGCCACCCAGATGCCCCCTTAATTTTTTTTTAAAAGATTTTATTTGTTAGGAGAGAGAGTGAGAGTACAAGCAGGGTGAGCAGCAGACAGAAGGAGAAGCAGGCTCCCTGGTAAGCAAGGAGCCTGATGGGGGATTTGAACCCAGGACCCCAGGATCATGACCTGAGCTGAAGACAGATGCTTAACCAACTGAGACACCCAGGTGTCCTGAGGACTTCATCTTTATTTTTGTTTTTGTTTTTTTGGTCTTCATCTTTATATTAATATTTTTATTTTAAATTTTTGGTTGAGGTATAGTTGACATATTAGTTTTTGGTATACAACATAGTGATTTGACAATTCTATACATTATGAAATGCTTACCACAATTAAGTATAGTTCCTATCTGTCACCATATGAAGTTATTACAACATTATTAGCTATATTCCCTATGCTGTGGTTTAAAAAAAAAGATTTTATTTATTTATTTATTTATTTCACAGAGAGATTGAGAGAGAGAACAAACGGGGGAGCAGCAGAGGGAGAGGGAGAAGCAGACTCCCCGCTGAGCAGGGAGCCCGATGTGGGGCTCCATCCCAGGACCCTGGAATCATGACCCGAGATGAAGGCAGACACTTAACTGAGTCACTGCAGCGTTCCCCCATGCTATAGTTTTCATGCCTTTGGCTTAATATTTTATAACTAGAAGTTTGTACCTCTTAATCCCTTTATCTATTTCACCAATCCCACCCACTTTTCTCCCCTAGCAAGCACCATCTTAACCTTTCTTTTCTTTTTCTTTATGATTTTACTTATTTATTTATTTGGGGGGGCATGCACGGGGAGGGAAAGGACAAGAAGACTGCACTGAGTGTAGAGCCTGATGGGGGACTCAGTCCCATGACCCATCAGATCATGACCTGAGCTGAAATCAAGAGTCAGAGGCCTAACTGACTGAGCCACCCAGGCTCATAAATAAATGATTCATTGGCCCTTAAAAAAGTATGTTAGAAGTTTCATTTAACTGATGTTGCCATTGTTTTCACTGTGCCCTTAATGATATGCCAGGCCTTCCCAACACTGCAAGACAAAGATGGGTACAGTATAGATCCTGATCTTAAGATGCATCATAGCCTGGTGGGGAGATATTTATAGACAGAACCATGTAATGAGTGGTATACTGGTGTTACAGATGTTTTTCTGAAGTAGTATAAAGAAGGAAACCACAAACAGTTCCCAGAGAGAATCAAGGAAGGTTTCAGAGAGGAGGAAATTTTGAATGTGGTCTTGAAAGATAAGTAGAATTTGAGGGACTAGCAGAAACTATTCTATGCAGGTGAAAGAATACAATGATTATGAACATGTTTATCATGTCCACTTGCTTAAGAAAGTTGGTTTTTTTCCTGTTTGGTTTGAAATATAAGATTGTTCATCCCTGAAATTCACATTTTAAAAAAAGATTTTATTTATTTATTTGATAGAGAGAGATCACAAGTAGGCAGAGAGGCAGGCAGAGGGGGAAGCGGCTTCTCTGCTGAGCAGAGAGCCTGATTCGGGGCTTGATCCCAGGACCCTGAGATCATGACCTGAGCGGAAGGCAGAGGCTTAATCCACTGAGCCACCCAGGTGCCCCAAAATTCACGTTGTTTTAATATCAAACTATTTTGTTAAAATCTCTAAGTGATAGTTTTCAGATGATGAAAAAAGGAGAAGAGTAACTTTCAGAATGGAGAGACCTTATTAAAACACAGATGTCTTCTGTAAATAGAGTTGGAAAATACTGTCAGTGTGTTCTTTGTGTATAAATGTCTCTTTTAACTTATCCATGCAGGATCTGAAAAAGAAAACCACTTCTCTTTCTTCAGTCACGAGGTACATGACAACAGAATCATTGATGCACTAGGAAGAGAGATGGGTTCCAAATCTCACTAAGTGATCTAGAAGAGGGGAGAGACAGCCAATGTTCTGCCTGTTTTTCTGACCAGAGTTCCTGTGCCTCTGAGTGTTTTGCTTCCTTCTTTTCCTTCTGTCTGGTCACTTTGAAACATTGTTTCTTTGAATTCTAAGATAAAATGTGCTTTGAATTCTAAGATAAAATGTGGTGTCTGTACTGTATTAATAGATATGCTAATCTTCTAGGGCTATTGTCATTTGAAGGGATTTCTTGAGATTGAAGAGTTAAGTAGATTGTCATATTTTCTCTTGAAACTTCTACTTGGTAAATTATAACATGCTGAAAGAATACTCAAAGTTCATAGGTTGATGACATTTTTGCATAGCAAGTCTCTGTTGTACAAGATCTGATATATTTTTTTTAGTTTTTATTTATTTATTTTATTTTTTTATTTTTTATTTTTATTTTTTTTTGTTTTTTTGTTTTTTGTTTTTTGTTTAATTTTATTTTTTATAAACATATATTTTTATCCCCAGGGGTACAGGTCTGTGAATCGCCAGGTTTACACACTTCACAGCACTCACCATAGCACATACCCTCCCCAGTGTCCATAATCCCACCCCCCCTCCCAACCCCCCTCCCCCCATCAACCCTCAGTTTGTTTTGTGAGATTAAGAGTCACTTATGGTTTGTCTCCCTCCCAATCCCATCTTGTTTCATTTACTCTTCTCCTACCCCCTTAACCCCCCATGTTGCATCTCCTCTCCCTCACATCAGGGAGATCATATGATAGTTGTCTTTCTCCGATTGACTTATTTCGCTAAGCATGATACCCTCTAGTTCCATCCACGTCGTCGCAAATGGCAAGATTTCATTTCTTTTGATGGCTGCATAGTATTCCATTGTGTATATATACCACATCTTCTTTATCCATTCGTCTGTTGATGGACATCTAGGTTCTCATAGTTTGGCTATTGTAGACATTGCTGCTATAAACATTCGGGTGCATGTGTCCCTTCGGATCACTTTTTTTTTTTAGTTTTAAAAAATTTTTTTTTTAAGAAAGGGAGAGGGGTTTGGGGAGGGGCAGGAAAAGGAGAGAAAGAATCTGAGAATCCCAAGTGGGGCTTGATCTCATGACTCTGAGATCATAACCTGAGCTGAAATCAAGAGTTGGATGCTTAAATGGTTGAGCCACCCAGGCACCCCTAAAATGATTTTTTTTTAAAGATTTTATTTGGGTGCCTGGGTGGCTCAGTCACTTGAGCGACTGCCTTTGGCTGAGGTCCTGATCCCGGAGTCCTGGGATTGAGTCCTGCATCAGGCTCCCTGCTCAGTGAGGAGTCTGCTTCTCCTTCTGACCCTCCCCCCTCTCATGTTCTCTCTCTCTCTCAATCTTGATCTCTCTGACAAATAAATAAAATCTTTTTTTTTTAAGATTTTATTTATTTATTTGACAGACAGAGATCACAAGTAGGCAGAGAGGCAGGCAGAGAGAGAGGAGGAAGCAGGCTCCCTGCAGAGCAGAGAGCCCGACGTGGGGCTCGATCCCAGGACCCTGGGACCATGACCTGAGCCGAAGGCAGAGGCTTTAACCCACTGAGCCACCCAGGTGCCCCTAAATAAAATCTTTTTTTTAAAGATTTTATTTATTTATTTGTCAGAGAGAGCATGAGAACAGGAGTAGCAGGAAGAGCCAGAGGGAGAAGCAGACTCCCTGCCGAGCAAGGGAGCCCAATGGGGGGACTCGATCCCAGGACTCTGGGATCATGACCCGAGCAGAAGGCAGATGCCTAACTGATTGAACCACCCAGGCACCTCTGAAATGATTTTTTTTTAAGCCAGAAAGTAATGAGGTCCTTGTTACTTAGTAATTTTTCTACTGCCTTATTCATAATTTCTTGGTAGGAAAAACACATTTCAGCAAATAGTTGACCTTCTTTTGCGTAAGACAAAATATTTTCTCTGGTAGTCTCATTTTACTACTACTGAGGCATTTAGAGGGTGAAAAAGTTAATTTTCTTGCAAGTAGTAAAGTATTACAGTTTTTGAAACCTGTGGAGTATGCATTGAAACTCTAAAACAATATTTTTACATGTAAAATAGACTGACTTCTATAGAGGGTGAATGTTTTAGAAGTAGACTTTCTTCTGTGTGGCTAATAGTTTGAATGGTGTGGCCCATGTTTTTTGTGTCTCACTTGAGTATGTTTAAATGATTATAAGGTAATTTGGCTTGGCTTACAATAATATTAGCTCATAAGTTTCACTGACTTCTATATTTAATATTCAATGCTTCTTTTCATATATATGTGTATACATATATGTATTTATATGGGGGAAATTTTGAGAATGTGGCTTTATTGTTCTATAAAGAAAGTTTTATAATCCCTTAAGTATTATACAAGGCTTGTGCATGTATCTTTTCTGTGCACACTTAAAATTCCACAAAGAGGACTGTTAGTGTCCTAAGACTAAGCAATATTGGCCATACAGCGCCAGCCTAATAAATTTCCCCCATTTTTTCCCTAAGGTATTAGAAGAAAAGATGTCATTTCTTGAGGTGTAATTAACAAAGCTTTTCTGGCTGACTTAATGTGAAGCAGGTCTTGGATAGAATAAATCCATCTTCATTAATGGAAGTGAGACCCTAATGTGATCAGTTTATAGAAAAACATCCCTAATCATGTCTATTTTATCTAGAACATCTTGGCATGTTTACATATGGAGACTTTGACCTCATATTTAACTGCTCTCCTTGAACCTCTTTTCTTGTTCTATTTTATTTTCTAGGTGCGTCACCGAGCTTCTGGCCAAGTGATGGCTCTTAAGATGAACACACTGAGCAGTAACCGGGCAAACATGCTGAAAGAAGTTCAGCTCATGAATAGACTCTCCCATCCCAACATCCTTAGGTAATGGCTTTTCCTTCCTTCTGGGGATCAGTGAGAAAGCTTAAACATTATTGGAGGCCTGTTAGAATAGCATTAACAGCTAAAAAGAGGGATTCACAAATCTTGCTGGGGTTTAGTGTGTTATAGGTCTTTTTCTGCATGTTAAGTATTAATTTTCTGGTAATTAGCTGCATTTAATAAAGCAACTTCCTTCTGTCTCTCAAATTGCTTTACTCTTAGTAGCAGCTCATTAGAAGTTCAACCTGAGGGTTTTGGGGCAGGGGGAGTTAGGCGAGCCTGGTGGTGGGTATTAAGGAGGGCATGTATTGCATGGAGTACTGGGTGTGCTGCATAAACAATGAATTTTGGAACATACACACACACATACACACACACAAAATTAAATTAAAAAAAGAAGTTTCTTACTGCTCTATTAGTAATTTATCAAAGAGAAAAGATTTTAGTCTTTACATGGTTATTTAATTTTTTTTTTAAAGATTTTATTTATTTATTTGACAGACAGAGACCACAAGTAGGCAGAGAGGGAGGCAGAGAGAGAGAGAGAGGAGGAATAATTTTTTTTTTAAAGATTTTATTTATTTATTTGACAGAGAGAGATCACAAGTAGATGGAGAGGCAGGCAGAGAGAGAGAGAGGGAAGCAGGATCTCCGCCGAGCAGAGAACCCGATGCAGAACTCGATCCCAGGACCCTGAGATCACAACCTGAGCCGAAGGCAGAGGCTTAACCCACTGAGCCACCCAGGCGCCCTATTTAATTTTTTTTTAAATCATTTTATGAAGAATAGTAATTAAATCAGTGAAATGAAGGTATCCCTCCAGGCTATCTATCCTTAACTTTTAGCACTTACTTGAGAAGACATAGTTTACTTATTTATTTATTTATTTAAGATTTTATTCATTTTTCTGAAAGAAAGCACACATGTGTGCATATGCAGAGAGAGAGCGAGCGAAAGAGAGAGAGAGAGAGAGAGCGAGCACTTGAGCATGTGCATGAGGCAGGGGAGGGGCAGAGGGAAGGGGACAAGTAGACTCCATGCTGAGCAGGGAGCCAGACACAGGGCTTGATCCCACGACCCTGAGATCATGACCTGAGCTGAAGTCAGACACTTAACCTACTGAGCCACCCAGGTGTCCCTAGTTTACCTTTTTCGAGTCTAATTTGTTTTATATATAATATGGTTATATAATCACCATTTTCTAGTAATCAGTATCTGAACTTTTCTCACCTGAATTAACTTGGTTGTTTTGTTTTTTTAGTGAGGTGAGTGTATTTCCAAATGAAACCAAATACAACAATTTGAGTCAATATATATTTAAGTAGGGTTTATGTGTAAGACACTTTAAAAAGTTAAAAGTGCTGGGGTGCCTGGGTGGCTCAGTTGTCTGCCTTCGGCTCAGGTCATGATCCTAAGGTCCTGGGATCGAGCTCCCTGCCCAATGAGAAGCCTGTTCTTCCTCTCCCACTCTCTCTGCCTGTGTTCCCTCTCTTGCTGTCTCTCTGTTAAAAAAAAAAAAAAGTCTTTAAAAATAAATAAATGAGTAAATAAATAAAAATCTAAAAGTACTGTTAAATATGTAAGTAAGGCTTACATATTTGGTCAGTGATAGTACATTATAGGATTAGATTATACTGCTTACTTGAAACTTTCTACCTTAATAGAGAATTGTTGCCTTCCTAGTATACTATAGAAATGTTCAGCCAGTATTTTTGTTATGACTTTCTTCCCAGTGCATAAATCCGATTAGCACATTTTTTGAGCATTTAATATAAACCTGGTGATTTGTCAGATACCAGAAAGGTATAAAGACATATATAAAATGGAATGGAATGCTAGTAGGAAGGAGTTTTCATTCTAACCGGGGATCTTGGACTTACATACATGAAAAGAGAACTAATAAAATCAGCTAGGACCTCTCCACTTGGGTAGAATAAACGCTACGAGCTATAGAAGTTCAAAGGAGTGAGAGATTACATTAGCTTGGCAGAGTTAGGGAAGCTTTTTTGGAGGAGGTCGACTAGAACTAGAACTTGAATTTTATTTTTTTTTAAAAGATTTTGTTTATTTATTTATTTGAGAGAGAGAGTGAGAGAGTAGAAGCAGGGGGAGGGGCTGAGGGAGAGTGAGAAGCAGACTCTGCATTGATCAGGGAGCCCCATGTGGGGCTTCATCCCAGGACCCTGACATCATGACCTGAGCTGAAAGCAGTATTTAACCAACTGAGCCACCCAGGTGCCCTGTAACTTGAATTTTATTTTATTTATTTTTATTTATTTATTTATTTATTTTTTAAAGATTTTTTTTTTTTTTTAATTTATTTGACACACAGATTACAAGTAGGCAGAGAGAGACAGGAGGAGGAGGCAGGCTCCCTGCTGAGCAGAGAGCCCGATGCGGGACTCGATCCCAGGACCCTGAGATCATGACCTGAGCCGAAGGCAGAGGCTTTAACCACTGAGCCACCCAGGCGCCCTGTAACTTGAATTTTAGTAGGATTTTAGGAGAGAGGGAAGGAATTCTGAAGAAGCAGAATAGTAATTAAGCACAGAGGTGAAAGTGCAAAGCTTTTTGAAGAATCAGTGAATAAAAACCCATTTGCCTAATAATAGTAATAATGAGAAAACCACCATTTATTGAAGGCTTGTATGCTGGATCTTTACCTATTTAAAGATTTAATCTTGGGGTGCCTGGGTGGTTCAGTTCATGATCCCAGGGTTCTGGGATCAAGCTGTCGCATAGGGCTTCCTGCTCAGCAGAGAGCCTGCTCGTCCCTCTCCCTCTGCCCCTCCCCCTGCTCTTGCTCTCTCTCTCTCTCAAATGAATAAATAAAATACAATAAAAAAAGATTTAATCTTGGGACGCCTGGCTGGCTCAGTCAGTTAAACGGCTGCCTTCAGCTCGGGTCATGATCCCAGGGTCCTGGGATGGAGTCCCGCCATCAGGCTCCTTGCTTGGTGGAGAGCCTGCTTCCCCCTCTCCCTCTGCCTGCCACTCTGCCTACTTGTGCTCTCTCTCTCTGTCAAATAAATAAATAAAATCTTAAAAAAAAAAAAGATTTAATCTTCACATCTAATCACCATTGAAGGAACTGAGGCTAAGAGATTATATGTTGGCCAAGATCTGTGACTTTGAGGCCTGGGCTCTTTCTACCATGTTTCTCCTAGATGAACTGAGGTCGATAGCATAATATTGGTAAATAAAGGTGGAAACCTAATGCAGTTATGCAGGAATGGCTTTCATAAAGCCAAAAAGAGTATATTTTATGCTCTTTGTAATGGATTCTGAGCAGGGACTAGGGTGGTAGAGGGTAACTGATAGCAAATGCAGAAGGGTTTAATGTTGGGTAGGCTCGTGGCTAAGAGATCAGTGAGGGGGCCTCTGTGATGTTTGAGGGTGAGATGGTTGAGTCTTGATTTGATATTCTGCTTAGGAATTTTTAAGCTGATTGTATTTTCATCTTGCTTAAAAATAATATTTTTAATATTTTTGTCATTTTTATAGCAATGATACGTCTTCACTATGGGACATTTAGAAAATAGAGTTAGCAAAACAAGAAAATTAAAATTACCCTTTATCTCGGTGCAAAGGGATCAAACTGTTGTTAACATTTAGTGTATTTCTTGACAGTCTTTTTTATTTTACTATTTTTCATATTCTCTTTACTGTGAACTTGACTAGTGAATACATGAGAAGAATGACTTCAAATAAATTTTACTCTATCACAGCAAAAATTTTAAATACAGTCATTGTATAATAGAAGTAGAATGGTATAGTATAATGGTTAAAAGTGAAGGTTCTAGGGGCACCTTTGTGGCTCAGTTGGTTAAGTGTCTGACTTCAGCTTAGGTCATGATTTCAGGGTCCTGGTGGGACTGAGCCTTGGAGTCCAGAGTCTGGCTTTGCAGTTCTGCACTCAGCAGGGAATTTGCTTTTCCCTTTCCCTCTGCCTAGCCTCATGCACGTGCACTCTTTTTTTCTCTCTCTCTCTCTCAAATAAATAAATAAATAAATAAAATCTTAAAAAAACAAAACAAAACAAAAACAACCCAAGGCTCTAGATTCTAGATCAAGCTGCCTGGATTCAAATCCTGGATCTTGGGAAAGTTACTTAATCTGGCTGAGTTTTCATTTTCCCATCTATAAAATGAGAGTAATGACAGTAAATACATTATAGAATTGTTATTTAAGGTTAATTAAATTAGTCCATATAATACACATATAGTATCTGGCTTTTGTTAAGTGTGCAGTAAATGTTAGCTACTATTATTAGTTTCTTTTTCTCTGGCTTGTTTTGTGTCTTTTTTAAAGATCTTTATTTGAAAGAGAGTGAGTGAAAGAGAGAGAGAGAAAATGAGATGGGGGAGGGCCAGAGAAAGAAGCAGACTCTCCACTGAGAGGGGAGCAAGATGGAGTGGGACTTGATCCAGGGACCCTGGGGATCATGACCCAAGCGAAAGGCAAACACTTAACTGACTGAGCCACCCAGGCGTCCTCTTTTGTTAGTTTTTTTTTAATGGCCCATGGAAACCTGTCTATTGTCATTCATTCACTAACCAAATATTTGTTGAGTGCTGCTGTTTTTAATACATTCAAAGATTTTCTGCTTGAATAATGCTGTTGAATAGAACTTTCTGCAGTAATGGGAATGCTCTTTATTGGTGCTGTCCAGTAGCCACATGTGGCTAATAAGCATTGAAATGGGGCTAGTGGGAATAAGGAACTGAATTTTTTATTTGATTAAATGGCCATGTGAAGCTACTGGCTACTGTGCTGGAAAATACTGGGCTAGAGTCCATCTAGATCTTTGCTCTTGTTTTGCTTAATATGTATGTCCAGCCTAGGAACATGGTGTGATGAGACCAGTGATACCATTCCTATTCTGATGTCCCTTTGATCTACTTTCTTAGCCTGTCTCTTTTTGTTTTCGCTGCTCAGGAATGACACACCCCTCCCTTTTAACTTTCAACAGTATTTTTCTTTGCTTTCAGCTAAGTTTTCTGATATGTAAAAGATAGTGCTAACTCTGTCTTGATCTTGGCAATAAGCCAGCATATGAGATACTACATAAAAGCCAGTAGATCTGTTGTAATCCACAGAAGGTACATACTGCATAAAAATTATTATAATTATTGTTAACTATGGTGGATGTGCACTGCGATGATGACTCTGTTCTGCATAAGCCATCTGTCTCAAATATTCTGTGGTTAAAAGCCTGGAAATAGATTACTTTTTTTTTTTTAAGATTTTATTTATTTATTTGACAGAGAGCACAAGTAGGCAGAGAGGCAGGGAGAGACAGAGAGAGGGGGAAGCAGGCTCTCGGCCGAGCAGAGCCCGAAGCGGGGCTCAATCCCAGGACCCTGGGACCATGACCTGAGCCAAAGGCAGAGGCCTAACCCACTGAGCCACCCAGGCACCCCAGATTACTTTTTTAAAAGAAGCTTCTAAATTCTACCTCTGAAACTAATAATACAGTATATGTTAATTAAATTGAATTTAAATAAAATTAATTTTAAAAGCTTCTAATTGTTCATATTTTTCATGTCTTTGTGTCTTTACTTTTATTGTTTATTTTGAACACAACAAAAGGAAATTATCCTACCAGTGGCCTAGAGGGAGCAGTCTTCTTGGCTTTCATTATTCTGGGGAGTGCTAACTATAGCCTTGAAAACATTTATTATACTTCCTTAGGAGACCTTAAATATGAAACTAAGCACGACTATGTTCCATTCTAAATGCTTTTCTAGTTGTCTTAGAAATTTACTATTAAATACTTTGTTTTTATAATTTAAATTTTTTGTTACTATTTGTTAGGCTTTTAGTCTGCTTTCAAGCTGTGACACAAGCTCTCCTTTATAGGTACAGAAGTTGAGGCAGAAATATGAACCAAGGTTTTCCCTCAAATTGAGATTCTTAGATTTTATTATTTTTTATTTTTATTTATTATTTTATTATTTTTAATTTTTTTATTTTTAAAAATTAATTTATTTGTCAGAGAGAGAGAGAGAGAGCGAGCGAGCACGGGAGAACACAAGCAGGCAGAGACAGAGAGAAGCAGGCTCCCCACTGAGCAAGGAGCCCAATGCAGAACTCGATCCCAGGACCCTGGGATCATGACCTGAGCCGAAGGCAGCGGCTTAACCAACTGAGCCACCCAGGCGTCCCGTATTTTATTTTTTTTAAAGATTTTGTTTATTTATTTGACAGAGAGAGAGAGAGAGACAGTGAGAGACGGAATACAAGCAGGGGAGTAGGAGAGGGAGAAGCAGGTTTCCCGCGGAGCAGGGAGCCCGATGTGGGGCTCCATCCCAGGGTCCTGGGATCATGACCTGAGCCGAAGGCAGATGCCCAACAACTGAGCCACCCAGGCGCCCCTTATTTTATTTTTTTAAAAGATTTTATTTATTTATTTGACAGAGAGACAGATCACAAGTAGGCAGAGAGGCAGGCAGAGAGAGAAGGGGAAGTAGGCTCCGTGCTGAGCAAAGAGCCAGTTACGGGACTTGATCCTAGGACGCTAGGATCATGACCTGAGCCAAAGGCAGAGGCTTTAACCCACTGAGCCACCCAGGCGCCCCGAGATTCTTAGATTTTAAATGGGGGAAAAGCTCTTCTCTCAGAACCCTCGGTATTTCACAGACGTGTTTCCTTAGAGGCTGACCCCTGAGGGGAGGGGTATTGCTGAGCCGAGTAGGTTTCTGGTTCCCCACTTGGCTTCACCCAGCCAAAGCAGTTCTACTTTTTCTGTTTTTCCTTTCTTTCTTTCTTTCTTTCTTTCTTTCTTTCTTTCTTTCTTTCTTTCTTTCTTTTTCTCTGTTTTATGTTAAACTTCTGTATAAGAATTTTAAAGAAAAGGTCTCCTGCTTGAAAACAAGGAACGGGTCAAAAATCACTACACTGGTGATTTGGAAAGTTTTCATGGGAAGGATGGCTATCTGCGTGACCTGCCGGATGGTGGGCATCTAATCCTCTGGGCAAGCTTTGGTCCTCTGCTGGCACAGCTATTTTGTGCCCAGCAGGAGTTAGTGAGCCGAACTTCTGCAATTGTATTTCTCATTTTCTTGACCCCCAACCTCACTTCCTCTTTTTCCTTTTATCATTCTCCCTCCTAAGATTTCTAGTTGGAAGGAAAAGAATGGGCCTGGTAAGTTATAGAGGCAGTAGGTGTGTATATTTTGTTTGTGTATATATGTGTGTATGTATATATATATATTTTTTTAAATTTCTTTTTTAAAGATTCTATTTATTTATTTGACAGAGAGAGAAATCACAAGTAGGCAGAGAGAGAGGCAGGCAGAGAGGGGGGAGAAGTAGGCTCCCCGCTGAGCAGAGAGCCCAATGTGGGCCATGATCCCGGGACCCTGAGATCATGACCTGAGCCAAAGGCAGAGGCTTAACCCACTGAGCCACTCAGGCGCCCCTTAATTTTTTATTTAAAATTTTTAAGGTTTTTAATTTATTCATTAGAGAGCACAGACAAGCAGGGGCGGAGGCAGAGAGAGAGGGAGAAGCAGACTCCTGGCTGAGCTAGGCGCCCAATGACATGGGGCTCAATCCCAGGACCTGGAGATCATGACCTGAGCTGAAGGCAGATGCTTAACCATCTGAGCCACCCACATGCTCCTATATATATTTTTTAATACACAGATACGGTTAAGATTGGTTCTCTTATCATCAGTTGCTCTAAGTTATCAGTTTAAACAAGGAACAATAAAATACTTTGTTGACTGTATGGACTGATCGTTTGGCCCTCTTGTGAATAAGGTTGTTTATGCCAGGAAGTCTTATGCTCAAGATTTGTAATCTAATTCCGTGACCTTCTCATTTCCACTCCCCAGTGGTCTTTCTGAGGACCTGTACCAAGATTCATTCTCATACCTCTTTGTTATTCTTCATGTCATGAGAAATTTAAATTTAAAATTTTCGATTCCCTCTTCATATTCTCATCCTTACTTTTTCTTAGGCCACATTCTGAATTTATTTTCCTATCTACTATTTTTTATTCAGAATTGTTTTAGCTGGGGCGCCTGGGTGGCTCAGTGGGTTAAAGCCTCTGCCTTCGGCTCAGGTCATGATCCCAGGGTCCTGGGATCGAGCCCCACATCGGGCTCTCTGCTCAGCAGGAAGCCCGCTTCCTCCTCTCTCTCTGCCTGCCTCTCTGCCTACTTGTGATTTCTGTCTGTCAAATAAATAAATCTTTAAAAAAAAAAAAAAAAAAAAAAAAAAAAGAATTGTTTTAGCTCCCCTTTAATAGCCATTTGTGACAATGTGGTTACCATTTTGTTAAAATGGAGAATATGCTTTCAGTTCACCAAATATTTACTTGGAACTACTCAGTCCAGGCCTGTGCTGCAATGTCATGGTGAATACAAGGGAAGTAGAACACTGTTGTCTCCCAGTCTCCTTGGGAAATAAACTGTACATGTAGGAAATAGACTAGTATCAGCTATGAGAATATGGCAGGGTGTTTTCCCAGTCTCGGTTATTAAGATAGCTATCTTTCCAATTACCATTTTGAAAATCCCAAAGCCATCTTTAGTTATTCCTTTTCCTGTCTCTTAAAGATTTTGTTTATTTATTTATTTGAGATGGGGGGGTGCAGTGGTGAGTTGCAGGGAGCAGAAGCAGGCTCCCTGCTGAGCAGGGAACCCAGTGCAGGGCTCTATGCAGAGCTTGATCCCAGACCTCTGTGATCATCACCTGAGCCAAAGGCATCAGATTAAGTGACTGAGCCACCCAGGCGCCCCTGCTTATTCCTTTTATTCCTTGCTTCTAATCAGAAGATAAGCGCTTGATTCTAAAGCTTCGAAGACTTCTGCATCTGTTCTTCCTTATATACATTTGTTGGTTCAGCCCTCTTGAATTTTGCCTAGAGTAAGCTATTTTCCCTATCTTTTTGTGTCCCCCTTTTCTCTCTTCTGATACACAGCTCTAATTGTGTAGCTTATTTCCTATAAACCTTTTATTTTAGAATGGAGTTGAAAATCCTTTAGACTGACAGTTATGGTCTGGATCTGTTTTTCTAGCCCTGTCTTCCACTATTCCTCATATGCAGTTAACACAACTCTGTGATTTCCTAATCGTGTTTTCTTGGACAAGTTACTTGACCTTGGGGTTTTGTTTTTTTTCCTTCGTTAAACTAGGGGAGTGGACCAGATCAGTGGTTAGAAATCCACAGTGAATTAATGTTGAATAATTTATAAAAGATCAGGTTTAAAGAATATATTATCTCAGGTGTGTATATATTATCTCAGATGGCCATGCACACACACATACACACACACACGTGGTCTGGAATAAATGGGACACATTTGAAAATGCTGGATTAAAATGGATCTTTCTGATTTTATCATGGTAATTATAGTGAGTAGCTAGGTGGAAGAGTCTCCCTGTAGCTCTCAAAGCAAATTTTATAACACGAGCATGTTGGTAAAGAGGTCTTAACATTTTTTCCTCTTCTCTCTGTCAAGGTAGAAGGTCTAATTACTTAGGACTTTGTGTAAGTTCTAATTTCATATAATTAGGAGAATTTTGTAAAATAAAATATGGAATAAGCTTCAATAATATTTATGTCATTGTCTGTGGGTAGTGAAGTAGTACAACCCCAGTGAGATGATTTTTAAAAAAAATATTTTTATTGAGATGAAATCGAGACATAAGAGAAGATGACTTTTAATGTAAACAATGGCTACCATTTATTGAGCACCTATTATGGGTCACTGTTGATTATTTTGCTACCTGACCTTTTTTCCTCTCTAGACCTCTCCCATCTCATCAAATGGAATTGCCATTACTGCTGTTATTACTTAGGCTAAAAATCTAGAAATCATCCTTAATATCTTTCCCTTACCCTCTTTCAAATCATCAAGTAGATGTATGCCTGCAACTAATGTTACACTGTATGTTAACTATACCAGAATTAAAATTAAAAACTTTAAAAAAAAAACAGTCTTAGGTAAAAATAATATTCAGGAGAAAGAAATCAAGACTTGGCATTTACATTATTATGACTGGTTATACTCACTGCTAGGCCAAATAATGTATTATAATTATATTTTATTTCTTGCACATTTTTTTGCGTTTTGCCTAATTTTTCATTTGCTTAGTTACTGCATACCTACCACTAATTCTTCCCAAAGCTTCAGACAGAATTGTAAAATTCTTCTAATGTGAATTTCCACTCTGCCAAACACATCTGGAAATGTAAAAATTCTTTCTTCAAACATCCTTCCCCTAACATCTCTCCTGGAGCTCTTGATCCTTCTGCTTTAGTTTGGATTGCTTATTCTCTAGACTGTTGCCCAGGAGTCACCCTGGGACTTGCTATCATCTTTTTTTTTTCTTTAAGATTTAAAAAAATCTATTTAAGAGATTGAGAGAAAGAGCATGGGCAAGAGCAGAGCACATGTGTGGGGAGGGGCAAAGAGAGGTGGTAAAGGGGTAGGGGTACAGGGGGAGGGAGAGGGACAAGGAGACACGCCCTCCCAACACACACACACACACACACACACACACACACACACACACACACACACAGAGTACAGAGCCCGTCTCTGGGCTCCTTCTCATGACCCTGAGATCATGACCTGAGCTGAATTGCACTCAACCAAATGAGCCACTCAGGCACCCCACTATCATCTTTCTACCTGTTTCTTTCTAGATCTTTTTTTTTTTTTTTAAGATTTTATTTATTTATTTGTTGGAGAGAGAGATCACAATTAGGCAGAGAGGCAGGCGGGGAGCAGGCTCCCCACTGAGCAGAGAGCCCGATGCGGGGCTTGATTCCAGGATTCTGGGATCATGACCTGAGCTGAAGGCAGAGTCTTGTTTTTGTTTTTTTTTTAAGATTTTTTTATTTATTGATTTTGACAGAGAGAGATCACAAGTAGACAGAGAGGCAGGCAGAGAGAGAGAGAGGGAAGCAGGCTCCCTGCCGAGCAGAGAGCCCGATGCGGGACTCAATCCCAGGACCCTGAGATCATGACCTGAGCCGAAGGCAGCGGCTTAACCCACTGAGCCACCCAGGCGCCCCTGAAGGCAGATTCTTTAACCCACTGAGCCACCCAGGTGCCCCTCTTTTTAAATCCTTTTTAACTGAACTGTCTGAACTGTCTGTGGTAGTATATTTTCTTTTTTTTTTAAATTCCAGTATAATTAATATACAGTGTTACATTAGTTTCAGGTGTACAATACAGTGATTTAGCAATTCTATGCATTACTAGTGCTCATCATGATAAGTGTACTCTTTAATTCCCATCACCTATTTTACCCATCTCCCCCACCCTTCTCCCCTCTGGAAACCAGCAATTTGTTGTCTAGTTTTTGGTTTGTCCCTTTTTTCTTTGTTCATTTGTTTGTTTCTTAAATTCTACATATGAGTAAAATCATGTGGTATTTGTCTTTCTCTGACTTAATTTACTTAGGATTATGCCTTCTAAAGAAGATGTGGTATATAGACACAAAGTAATATTATTCAGCCATTAAAAAGAATGAAATCTTGCCATTTGCAATGACGTGGATGGAGCTAGAGAGTATTATGCCAAGTGAATTAAGTCAGTCAGAGAAAGACAAATACCATGTGAGTTCACACATATGTACACTTTAAGAAACAGAACAGATGAGCAGAGGGGAGAAAAAAGAGTGGCAATCTAAGAAACAGACTCTTAATTATAGAGAACAAACTGATAGTTACCAGAAGGGAGGTGGGTGGGAGGATGGGTGAAATAGGTGATGGGGATTAAGGAGTGCACTTGTGATGAGCACTGGGTATTGTATGGAAGTGTTGAATTGCTATATTGTATACCTGAAATTAATGTTATATTATACTGTATGTTAACTAACTGGAATTTAAATTTAAAAAAGAAAGAATGTTGCTACAGCCAATGTCAGAGAAATTATTGCTTGTGGTCTCTTCTAGGATTTTACAGTTTCAGGCCTCACTTGTAGGTCTTAATCCATTTTGAGTTTATTTTTGCATATGGTATAAGAAAGTGGTCTGGTTTCATTCTTCTGTATGTAGCTATCCAGTTTTTCCCAACACTACTTGTTGAAGAAACTCTCTTTTTCCTATTGCATATGTTTGCTTCCTTTGTCAAAGATTAATTAAAAAAAAAAAAAAGATTAATTGACCATATAATTTGGATTTATTTCTGGGCTTTCTATTCTGTTCCATTGATCTATGTGTCTGTTTCTGTGCCAGTACCATACTGTTTTGATTACTACAGCTTTGTAGTAACTTGAAATCAGGAATTGTGATACCTCCAAATTGTTTTGGCTATTTGGGTCTTCTGAATTTCCATACAAATTTAGGATTATTTGTTCTTGTTCTGTGAAAAATGCTATGAGTGTTTTGATAGGAATTGCACTAAATCTATAGATTGCTTTGGAGACCCAAGATTGTCTTACACAAATATTAGAAAGGAAATAATTTAAGAGAGCTGAATCCTCAGCCTCCACAGTGGAGAGTCAGTAGAAAGTGAGAAATAGCAATATAATCAGTAGATAGCTAGAGCTATGATGGTAAATAGAAGAAACAACTAAAAGAATTGAGAGTAGTTCCCTCAGGGGAATAGAATTCAGTGGTGGTATGGGCAGGCCAAGGGACTGTTATTTTTCTTTATATACTTATTTGAAGCTATATAAATGTTTAACTGATGAAAATTAAGTTAGGACACTTGCAGTAATCTAGAGAGAGCTGATAATGGCTTGTACTGTGTGGTAGCAACAAAGGTAGAGAGAAATAGTGGGATTCTGGATATCTCCGGATATTTTTTTTAGTAGAAGCAGTGGGATTTCCTAATGGATTGGGTATGGGATATTAGCCCAAGGAAAGGGGAGTCAAGGATAACTCTTTCTTAGGCTTTTACTTGAACACCTGGGAGAATTGAATTGCCAGTAACTATGTTGGAGAAGACTGCATGGGAAACAGGTTTTGGGGAGAGACATCAGTTATCAA
Source organism: Lutra lutra (assembly GCF_902655055.1). Lineage (NCBI taxonomy): Eukaryota > Metazoa > Chordata > Mammalia > Carnivora > Mustelidae > Lutra > Lutra lutra. The sequence continues at coordinate 162,050,421 of NC_062281.1, forward strand.
ATTGGCAGTTGGGTAAATAGGTCTGGAATTCAGAGGAGAGATTCAGGATAGTTGTGTCTTTTAGTAGTTAGGGGACCTTTGGCAAATTATCTAACTTCTATGACCTCAATTTTCTCATCTATGAAGTAAAGAGTAATAATAGTACTACTGTACCAGGTTGATGGGAAAATTAAATGAGATAAAGAACTTATCTCAGTGCAAGGCACTAAAGGTTAACTATTATTATTTTATTACTGTTATTACTATAGTCATAATCATCTGAAGTGTCATATATTGAGGCTCTAGAGCATAGAGCTTAAGAGTTAAGAATCCTGTCCTGACTCTGCCATTTGCAAGTTGTGTGACACTGGGCAAGCCACTTAATCTCTCCTCAGTTTACTTATCTGTAAAATGGAGATAATAATAGTACCTATAACATAATGTTTTCATAAGAATTAAATGAGGTAATACCTGTAAAGTACTTAGAATAATATCAGATGCATCGTGAGTGCTTAATAAATGTAATCATTATTTGTCTGTGAATTCCTTGAGGAAGGGACTATCATGTTTATTTCTCTAGCACCCACTGGGTCTCCTTTGCCTATCACGGTGCTTAGTTTATATGTGACAGGTAGTAAAAAAATTTTTTAAGTGTTTTGTTTATCTATAGAGAGCACAAACCTTGAACATACTCATTTTCTTGACACATGCTTCTCAGATTGAATTCTCTTTCTCTATACGTTTCTTCTACATTGGGAGAAGAGGAAGAAATAAATCATGTGAGAGTGTTGTTTCAGAAGTGTGCTAACATAAATTGAAGTTTGTGTTTATATTTTGTTATTTGGGTGTGAGTTTGTGAGTTATCTTAGAATAAAGGATAAATTTGGGAAGGAGGAAGAAGCATTTTCAGTGCCTGGGGAGATAATCTAGATACTTGGATTTGTGGATGTTAGTTCTGTTCTGAACTTCCCAGATTAAAAAAAAAAAAAAACATTTGGGAACATTTAAAGTCATATTTATGTATTAATAGTTACCCTTTGCCAAGAGAGTTGGTATTTTGCTACTTCCATGGCAGTTTTAAGCAATGCGGTTTAAAACTTTCTGTGAAATAAAATACAAAATAAGTTTAACTCTCAGTCTCAGTTTACTTTCAGTTGTTATTCAAGATAGAGAATATTTGTTTTTCTCTTGGAAATCTAGGTTTTTTTTTTTTTTTATTAAACTGGTTTAATCCTTATAAGCAAGCAGATCTTTTTTTTTAACTTTTTAAATTTTTGTATTATTTCAGTAGAAGAAAACAAAATTAGACCATGAACTTCATTGGTCCTCTTGTTATTATATGTAATGCTATCTACATGATCTAGTGATTGTGAGCAATGTTTAGTTGCCTTTAGCTATCTTAAAATCAGAGTATAAAAACTGTGGACAGAAAAGAGAAAGCCAGACCAAACCAGCTCTGTTTGGTGTCACCTGATGTGAGGCTTTGGTGGTTAATGTCTGTTCAGCTGAGTTTTCTTTGAGTTCTCATAGAAAGGACCTAACACAACCAGTTTTCCATGATGTAATACCTTTAAACACATTTAAAGTGCCGCAAGCCTTACTAAAAGATATTACTGCTTTTTTATGGGTCTAGATTCATAGCTCTTTTGGGACTTGAGAGCCGAGGCAATGCCCTTTCTTCTCCTTTTTGGTTATTGGTAATTTTTTCTGGTCCAAGAGAGTGATGGTAACTTTGCTTTATTTGGGAGTAGAATGCAAAGGAGTTCATTTTAGTGCCACATAGTAAAGCTTAGTGGAATCTGGTGGAGTATGTTGCAGGGCCTTTCCTTCAATTATGGGAGGAAATCAGATAAAAATATATCAAAAGTTCTGGAAAAACTTTTTTTTAAACTTTTTTTTTTTAAAGAAAAGTAAACCAGTGTAAGTAGACTTCAGATGTAGGGATTTTAAGAAAGCATATTAATATAAAAATCTGTTCACATTTTAATACTCTATTACAGGTTTATTTCAGACCTCTTAATTGTTTTTGCCATAATTTTTGAGCCAGACATTTTTCTGGAAAGACCAGTATAGGTCAGAAGAACCCCTACAGGGGCGCCTGGGTGGCTCAGTGGGTTAGGCCTCTGCCTTCGGCTTGGGTCATGATCCCAGTGTCCTGGGATCGAGCCCCACATCGGGCTCTCTGCTCCGTGGGGAGCCTGCTTCCTCCTCTCTCTCTGCCTGCCTCTCTGCCTCCTTGTGATTTCTGTCTGTCAAATAAATAAATAAATCTTAAAAAAAAATTAAAAAAAAAAAAAGAAGAACCCCTACAACATGGATGCTGCTTATTGCTCAAAGCTGGCAGTAGAAAGGCTTATAAAGCAAACCAGTTAGATTTTCATTGATTACAGTTAGGTGTTTATTTTTTATGAATAAAAAATGAAGGTGTTATTTTTATTTATTTTATTTTATTTATTTATTTTTTTTTAATTTTTTTTAAAAGATTTTATTTATTTATTTGACAGAGAGAGAGATCACAAGTAGACAGAGAGGCAGGCAGAGAGAGGGGAAGGGAAGCAGGCTCCCTGCTGAGCAGAGAGCCCGACGCAGGACTCGATCCCAGGACCCTGAGATCATGACCTGAGCCGAAGGCAGCGGCTTAACCCACTGAGCCACCCAGGCGCCCTATTTTATTTATTTTTTAAAGATTTTATTTATTTATTTGACAGACAGAGATCACAAGTAGGCAGAGAGGCAGGCAGAGAGAGAGGAAGGGAAGCAGGCTCCCTGCTGAGCAGAGAGCCCGATGCAGGGCTCGATCCCAGGACCCTGGGATCATGACCTGAGTTGAAGGCAGCGGCTTAACCCACTGAGCCACCCAGGAGCCCCAAAGGTGTTATTTTTAAAGATTTATTTATTTATTTTAGAGAGAGAGAGGAGAGGCAGGGAGGAGGGACAGAGGGAGAAAGAGTCTCAAGAAGACTCCGTGCCAAGGTAGAACACCACACAGGGCTCCATCCCATGACCCTGAGATCACGACCTGAGCAAACACCAAGAGTCAGTCACTCACTCAACTGCCCGTACCACCCACGCATCCTCAAAATGAAGTTATTATTGAACTGTTGGCCTTTTTTCTTTCATACCCATTGTCACAGAACAAAACATAGGTTTTGGAGCCAAACAGATCCAGATCCTGGTACTTCTCCAACTTTTGTCAAGTCACTTAAATGCTCTGACCCTTGTTTTCCTAGATGATAAAATGAGGGTAATTTAATCTCAGGTCATATATATAAAACACTTGGCACAGTTTCTAGGTATATTGTAGGTTAGCAACAAGTAGTAATATTTTGGACAACTTTGATATAATGACCACGGAACTCTTACTAGGTCATATTATGTAGTATTAAGCAGGTCCAAAACTAATAGTAGTGTTAGTGTTTTGTGTTTTTTTTTATTTTTTCTTTTCAGAGCGAGAACAGCTAGGTATGTTTTAGCCTGCTGTCACACTTCTCCCTCTTCTGTTTAGGTAATAAACTTTTGATGAGGGACCGTATTTAAATCTTAATGTTTAACCCTGACAGCAGAACTGTGAGCTCAGTAAATATTTGAGTGGAGGTAAATGCTACCAAGGAACATAATAATGTTATTTTCCTTGTGCTTGTTTTATTTATTTATCTATCTATCTATCTATCTATCTATTTATTTATTTATTTATGACAGAGAGAGATCACAAGTAGGCAGAGAGGCAAGCAGAGAGAGAGAGGAGGAAGCAGGCTCCCCGCTGAGCAGAGAGCCCAATGCGGGGCTCAATCCCAGGACCCCGAGATCATGACCTGAGCCGAAGGAGAGGCCCAACCCACTGAGCCACCGAGGCGCCCCTGTTTTTTATTTTTTAGAAGATTTTTTTGTTTGTTTATTTATTTTAGAGAAAGCGCCAGAGAGCAGGGGGAGGGGCAAAGGGAGAAGGAGAAAGAGAATGTCAGTGACTTTGTGCTAAGCACAGAGCCTGACAAGCAGCTTGATCTAATAATTCTGAGATCATGACAAGCTGAAATCAAGAGTCAGAAGCTCAAGAGTCAGACTGAGCCACCCAGGCACCCCTCCTTGTGCTTGTTTAGGAGTCAAAGCCCAAAGTCTATCCTAGATCTGTAAACATTATAACATAAGATAGTAACCCATAATTTTTTTTTTATTATGTATCATTAGTTTTCTGTGGCTGCCCTAATAAATTACCTAGTGGTTTAAGACAACACAATTCATTATCTTATAGTTCTATAGGTCAGAAGTCTGATGTGGATCTTAGTGGACTAAAATCAAGGTATTGAGAGGGCTGTGTTTCTTTCTGGGGAGCTCTAGGGGACAATCTGTTTCCTTACTTTTCTCAGTTTCTAGTGGCTTGCATTCTTTGGCTTGTAGCTCCTTTCATCTTCAAAGCCAACAGTGACCAGCTGATTCTTTTTCATATTGTATCCCTCTAATACTAACTTTTTGGCCTTTCTTTTCTATCTTTGGGGACCATTGTGATGACACTACAAGTGTGGGGTAACACTTGATAATCCAGGATAATCTCCCTATTTTATTTTTTTTATTTTTTAAAGATTTTATTTATTTATTTGACAGACAGAGATCACAAGTAGGCAGAGAGGCAGGCAGGGAGAGAGGAAGGGAAGCAGGCTCCCTGCTGAGCAGAGAGCCGATGTGGGGCTTGATCCCAGGACCCTGGGATCATGACCTGAGCTGAAGGCAGAGGCTTTAACCCACTGAGCCACCCAGGTGCCCCTAATCTCCCTATTTTAAAGTCAGCTGATTAGCAACCTTAATTCCATCTGCAACTTTAATTAATTCCTTTGCATATAACAACATAGTCACAGGTCTTGGGGGTTAGAACATGGATATCTTTGGACATCTTCTGCCTATCATAGTTTACCCTTAGGGAAACATTTTGATCACATCTCCAAGTGCTGTTAACCCATATTAAATATTACTAAAACTCATTTTCTCTTTTTTATATAAAAATAATATAGATAGGGGCGCCTGGGTGGCTCAGTGGGTTAAGCCGCTGCCTTCGGCTCGGGTCATGATCTCAGGGTCCTGGGATCGAGCCCCGCATCGGGCTCTCTGCTCAGCAGGGAGCCTGCTTCCTCCTCTCTCTCTGCCTGCCTCTCTGCCTGCTTGTGATCTCTGTCTGTCAAATAAATAAAATCTTAAAAAAAAAAATAATAATATAGATAAAAAAGGTTCTAATTTTCTTTCCATACTTCAGTGGATAATCATGCTCATTCCTCATTTTATTTTTTATTTTTTAAATTATTTTTATTAACATATAATGTATTATTTGTCTCAGGGATACAGATCTGTGAATGGTCAGGCTTCCACACTTCACAGCACTCACCATATCACTCATTCCTCATTTTAGAGACTACTGGATAATAGTAGGACTTAGGAAAGATCCCACCTTGGAATTAAGAAATTTAACTTTTAATTGAACTCAGTAAATATTTACTAAGTCCTAACTATGAACAAGGCAGTATTTTAGGTATATATAGAGACACAAAACTACATGGTATATTTATTCCAGGAGGGTTAACTACTGTAATAAACAACATAAAATCTTATTTATTTAAGGGCTTGGTTTCTTTTCTTGTCTTTTTTTTTTTTTTAAGTTTTTAAGTAATCTCTCTATACCTAATATGGGGCTCGAATTTATAATCCTGAGATCAAGAGTCACATGCTCTACCAACCAGTCCAGGCAAGTGCCCCTTAAAAGCTTGTTTCTTATTTATGTCCTGGTTCAGTGTGTGTTGGGTAGAGGTAGAAGGGGAGTTTTTGTTTTGTTTTGTTTTTTGTTTTTTAAACCTAAGATGGGGCCTCAGATTCCTTCACTGGATCTTCTGCATCTGCTGACAGATGAAAAAGGAAAGTATGGAGGATAGGGTTGAGGTTTTTATGGGACAGGCCTAGAAATGACATGATCACTTCTGCCCCTATACTGCTCTCCAGAACTCTGTATTATGGTGTTAACCAACTGTTATAGACACTGGGAAATGTCATTTACTTAAGGAGGAAAGATTAGATTAGATTACTTTGGATTAGAAAGATTAGGGAAATATTTGAAATTATATCTCTGAGATGGGAATTATTATAACCATTCCCAAAGTGTGGTTTTAGCAATCAAATAACTTGATACATGGCAGTGCCTGGCACATTAAATGGTACATAAACGTTGGGTGCTATTGTTGTTATTGTTATTCTTTGGAGACGTTCTTGCACTGAGTTTTTAAGGATTGGTAGAGCTTTGAAGAGTGGATTCCAGATGGACTCATTCTAGCAACAGTATGGAGGTGGGAGAATTTAGGACATTTTTAGGAGTAGAAACTTATATAACTAAAACATAGAGAATGTAGGTGGATATAATAAGAGATAAGGGAAGAGAGGTGGGGGTCAGATCATTCACACTCTTGAATAACACACTCTTGAATTTGGACTTTGATCAGGTGCTGTGTGCTGCCGCAAAAACTTTGAGCAGCCACTAACTTCTTAATGAAAGGTATTGTATCCTGCTCATTTTTTTTAATCCTTTTTATAACTATATGAAGAGGTAATACAACATTGTGATTAAGAGCACGGAACCCACTGTTTAGGTTTGATGCCTGGCTTTGCCACGTATTATCTGTATGACTTTGGGCAGATTACTTTATTTCTCAGATCCCAAGTTTCTTTATCAATACGATTGGGAGAAAAAAGGTATTATTTCATTGGATTATTGTGAGGATTAAATAAATAGAATATAAAAACAATGCGTGCATAGTAAGCGCTCTTTAAGAATCAGTTGCTATCATAATCATATAATCTTTACCAGTGCCTGGCACATAGTAGGCATTCAATAAGTTCTTTAAGATTTTATTTATTTATTTATTTATTTGACACAGAGAGAGAGACAGCGAGAGAGGGAACACAAGCAGGGGGAGTGGGAGAGGGAGAAGGAGGCTTCTTGCTGAGCAGGGCACCAGATGTGGGGCTCGATCCCCTGACCCTGGGATCATGACCTAAGCCAAAGCAGATGTTTAAGGACTGAGCCACCCAGGCACCCCGGCATTCAATAATTTTTGAGTGGTCAGGTTTGTGTTTTAAATTTACCCAGCAAGTATTTATATACTATCATATGACAGGCAAGAGAATTCATTTCGTTTTATGAAACATAGTTAAAGGTAGGAAATGATGATGCCATAGGAGAGTGGTGTAGATGGAGAGCCTTGGTAGTTAAGTTCAGAAGCATGCTAGTTCAGAAATACTTCTCCTTGGAGGGAGCCAGATTTGTTTTGTGGGAAAGAAGTATTTGAACTGGGCTTTGAGGGTGGGGAGAATCTAACTATGTAGAAAAGAGGGGAGGGGCATTCTATGCAGTGGAAACAGTCTGAGAAAAGTCAAAGGGTATATAAAAGCATGGTAAGAACACTTTATGGAAAATAGTAAATCATACTACAGGAAAGACTATGGCAAATTAAGTTTCTGGTCGAAGTCTAGTTTACTAGTAGTATCAGAGTTGGGAGTTTCCTCTTACCGTCTCACTAACTTTAGAGTGGGTGATCATTTGCCTTTTGTCTAGACTGAGCCTTGGTGCTCAGTATGTGCTCCAGGGGTCTAGGAGCATCAACATTAGCTGGGAGCTTATTGCCTGGGTGGCTCAGATGGTTAAGCATCTGCCTTCAGCTCAGGTCATGATCCTCAGACTCCTTGGGATAGAGTCCTGCATTGGGCTCCCTGCTCAGCGGGGAGTCTGCTTCACCCTCTCAATCTCCCTTTGTGCTCTCCTCTCTCTCAAATAAATAAAAAGAATCTTAAAAAGAAAGAAAGAAATTCAGACGCTCAGCTTAGCTTCTCTCTGCCCTGACCTATTGAATTGGAGCCTGCAATTTACATAATTCCCAGGTGATTTGTTTGCACATTAAAATTTAGGAAGCACTGGCTTAACAAACAACAGTAACTCTTCCTACATCTTAACTAGTGTGTGTGTGTAGTATAAAAACTAAGCACATGCATTAACAAAGAACTCTCCTCCTGAGTTAAGTAATTCTGGCTGGCATGATTTTGGGTGGTGGTAGTGGGGAGTAAAAATAATTCCAAATGTATTTTTTTAGGTCTGATCTCATACTGAAAAAAATCTGAGGCTTCATCCGCAACTTAGATTTTAATATAATTAGCAATAACAATTTCAGTGACAACTTACTATTGACATTAAGTTCTTTTCTAGGGACACCTGGGTGGTTCAGTTGTTGGGCGTCTGCCTTTGGCTGGGGTCATGAGGATTGAGCCTTGCTTTGGCCTCCCTGCTCTGCGGGAAGCCTGCTTCTCCCTCTCCCATTCCCCTTGCTTGTGTTCCCTCTCTCACTGTGTCTCTCTCTGTCAAATAAATAAAATCTTTAAAATAAATAAATACTTTTCTAGGCGTATATCACTTCCCTGTTAAGGATGAGTAATATTTCCCTTTTAAAGTATATGCTTTTTATAGAATTGGAATGATGAACTCTGCTCAAGCTCTTCTTCCAATATAAAGCTAATACCTGTCTTAGCTTGTGAGCTCTGTGACACTGTTTTGGATGTGGTGGGTGGTGAAAAGGAAGTGAGGTTGAGGAGGTCAGGCAGAGCAGTTTCACATAGAAGTAGAGTTGTGCTGTACCACTGTGATGTGGTGATGTGAGTCGGGGGTGGGGAGGAAGGTAGGCAGAAAACTGTCACATGAAGCCAGTGCCTGCCTGAATGTGCTGGCTGTGACGTCTCTGGGGATGATGTGGTCATAGTGAATGGTGGCCTGTGGGGGTGTAACCAGGTCTTTTCAGCTTCTAGGAGGTCCATGACTTTAAAATGTAGCCATTGTTTTACTAGTAGAGTCCTATTGCCTAGCTTCTATGTAAATATTTGATTAAATAAAATAAATACCTCTTGTCTTTCCAGCCTTGTACCTGCCTCTAAATGTTTTTTCTTAGAAAATGAATTTACATTGTCAAGCTAATTTGGCGATTATTGCTTTTGCATTCAAGAAGTGTTTGTTTTGTATCTTATGTGCAAAGCATTGTGTATCAGGCACTGTGTATAGAAACAAATGAGAAGAAAGCTGTATTCTTGAAAACCTTTCTCATATTCCAGCCTGGAGAAGGAGTTAGAAGTGTTAAAAGAAGAAGAATAGCTAACATATTCTAGTGCTTATTATGTTCCAGGAGCCCAAGTTATGTCATTTCATCTTCACAATAACCATTTGGGTTAGGTAATAGTAATACCTTCATTTTGCATGTGAAGGAACTAAAATATGGAGAGGTTATCATGAAGTGGCAGAACCAGAATTCAAATATAAGCAGTCTTACTCCAGACCCTGGACCACCTCAGTTATGCTTATGAGCAGTCTTTCAAAGCAGGGTGAAAAGTGCATTGTAGTACTGTTGGGGGGAGTAAGGGAAAGATAGAGGAATAATGCTAGCCAAAGATATCTAGATCAATGTAGAGAAGATGAAATTTTAGCTGATCCTGGAAGGATGGTTTTCAGTAAAATGAAATAAAATAGTCTTCCAACTCAGAGAAGAGCTTGAACTTAAGTTTGTAGGTCATAAAAATCATTCATGCCATTAAACAAATCTTTACTGAGAGATTGCTTACTGTGTGCCAGATACTATACTAGGTACTAGAAATGCAAAAATTAAAAAAAAAAAAAAACCTCTGAATCCTTCATAGTAAGGAAGTTACAAAAGAGTGATATGGGCAGAAGGCCAATTATAATGAACTTAAGAATGAGTGAAGATTAAAGAAATGTAGATAGTGAATGTAACCTATTAAAGTTTGATAACAAATGAAAAGAGTAAATTAGCATCCTATTTTAGGGATGGGGCAAGGAAGCATTTTTTGAGATGGGGGAAATTTAAATATATTTGTAGGATAGAACCAGAGGAGATGAAGAGATGGGCAGAGAATAAGGCTTATAGGAAAATATGAGGATCCAAAGATAAGTTGGACCAGATCAAGTTTTAAATACTGTGGTAAGGAATTTTCAACATTATTCTATAGGCAGAACGGAGCTGTTGAAGTGTTATAAGAGGGTAATGACATATTTTGTGTTTTGAAAGGTGATCCTAATAGCCATGTAAGGGATGGTATAATTTAGGATCATTAATAATGATAAATTAAAAGCAACTAAGTTTTATTTGAGCATGGGCTAGACATTGCTAAATATTATACCTGAACTATTCCATTTAATCTTCCTAAGTAGCCTCTAAGATGGTGTTATTTTGGGGTCCCATTTTTGCAGATGAGGATATTGTAAGTCCCCCTAGATGGGAATGGGTTGGATCCCTATGCAGTCGTGCAAGGGTCAGCAAACTGCTTCTGTGAAGGACTAGACAGTATATATTCTAATCTTTGCAAGTCATACAGTCTCTATTGCAGCTAAGCTGCCATAGACAATACCATGATTTTGTTCCAATAAAAAAAATTATAAAAACTGGGTGCCTGGGTAGCTCAGTTGGTTAGGCGTTTGCTTTCTGTTCAGGTCATGGTCTCAGAATCCTGGGATGGAGTCCCTCATTGGGCTCCCTGCTGGGCAGGAAGTCTGCTTCTCACTTTGCCTCCCCCCAACTCCTGCACTCCCTTTGCCTCCCTCCCCCGCCCTCTCTCATGCACACAAAAATAAATAAATAAAAACTTTTTAAAAATTATAAAAACAAATAGTGGGCCATAGTTAACCCACCCCTGGTAGGGCCTATTATAGTTTGAAAAGCCATAATGAAGAAAGAAATTTGGCTTATCATATTTTACTTTATCTCTTTTTGCTATGGTGGGGCAAAAGAACTAGAAACATTCTTTTTTTTTTCAGATTTTATTTATTTATTTGAGAGAGAGAGAGAGAGACAGAGATAGTGAGAGAGAGCATGAGCAAGGAGGAGAGGAGGAAGCAGATTCCCTGCTGAGTAGGGAGCCTGATATGGGACTTGATCCCAGAATCCTGGGATCAGGACCTGAACTGGAGGCAGACACTTTCTTGAGCCACGGAGGTGCCCTGGGAATAGAATTATTCTTAGGTAGGGATACCATTTGATCTCAAGAGAAGCATCCTTTCTGTAAGAGGCTCACTAGAAACAGCTATTTATGCATACAGTTTAGCTACATTCTGCAAAATACCCACTTAACTTTTTATTACAATTGCCTTACAGCAGAATGAACTCTAGAATGAAAGTTCTGTGGGATCAGGGACTTTCTTTTATTCACTGTCCTGTCCCTAAAGCCTTGTATATAGTAGCCACTCACTCAATAAAGAATTGTTTATTTACAATGATGTGGATGGAACTAGAGGGTATTTATTATGTTAAATAAGTCAGTCAGAGAAAGGCAAATATATGATTTCACTCATAAGTGGAATTTAAGAAGCAAAACAGATGAACATAAGGCAAGGGAGGGAAAAATAAAATAAGATAAAAACAGAGAAAGAAACAGACCATAAGAGACTATTAACTATAGAGAATAAACTGACGGTTGCTGGAAGAAGATGGGCTGAATGAAAGATGGGCCTTAAGGAGAGCATTTGTTGGGATGAACACTGGATTTATATGTAGGTGATGAATCACTGAATTCTACTTCTGAAACCAAAACTACACTATATGTTAACTTAACTTTATTTTTTTTAAGGTTTATTTATTTTTTTGACAGAGAGAGACACAGTGAGAGAGAGAAAACATAAGCAAGAGGGAGTGGGAGAGGGAGCTGGCTTCTGCTGAGCAAGGACCCAAATGCAGGGCTCGATCCCAGGACCCTGGGACTATGACCTGAGCCGAAGGCAGATGCCTAACCAACTGAGCAACCCAGGCTCCCCTGTTAACTTAAATTTAAATTAAAAAAAAGTAAATTAAAGAAATAGTCTTTTAATACGTGAATGGCATGCTGATTCTTGTAATTCCAAAGACTGGGGAGTTGCACAGATACTTAGAGTGGCCTATTTTAAAGATGCTGTAACAACGGCAGCTCCCTCAGATTAACTGTTTTCTCATTCATCTTGCTCATATTTCCTCTGTTCCACTATAGCCTCCTCTTTTTTTTTTTTTTTTAAGATTTTATTTATTTTTGACAGAGAGAGAGAGCACAAACAGAGGAGCAGCAGAGGGAGATGGAGAAGCAGGCTCCCACTGAGCAGGGAGCCCAATGTGGGGCTTGATCCTAGCACTCCAGGATCATGACCTCAGCTATAAAGACAGAGTCTTAACATCCTGAGCTGCCCAGGTGCCCTCAGCCTCGTCTTTTTTACCCAACTAGTTTCTGACAGTAACTTAGCCACTCTCAGATGTTCTTTCTGCATAGGTTATAGACATTGTGCCATGCTGGCCAGAAATAGCATTCCAGATTCAGTCTTCAGCATTCTGTATTACTTAGGTTCATTATTTGTTAGACTTTTGTCTGCCCAACATTCCTCCCTCACCCTCTTCCTTATTAGGTAGCAATTTTTCATAGTAAAGAAACTGAGAGATGAATGAAGTTAAATGTCCCACTTTTCCAAAGCAGGAAGTGGAGGTAGGAGCAAGGGTTAGGGGAGAGTGGGCACATAAAAACCAGTTTTTCGGGTTGCCTGGTTGGCTCAGTTGGTGGAGCATGCGACTCTTGAGCTTGGAGTCATGAGTTCGAACTGCATTTGGGTGTAGAGATTATTTAAAAATAAAATCTTTAAAAGAAAAAAAAAGAAGCTTTTCTGCCCAGTCACCTTGTGACTGAATTTGATTCTCACCTGGTCCATGTTTAAGTTATAATTATGATAATTACTTTTTTTTTTTTGAACTCTTACTGTATACCAGTCACTGTGCTATGAACTTTATATTCATGATTTCATTTAATCTCTTCCAACAACCTTATGTTGTGGACAATGTTATCTTATTTTACAAAGAGGAAACTAATGCTTGCGTAATAGAGTGGAGGTGGGATTGAGCCCACACCCTCTAACTTCAGACCCTTTTAACTCCTTTACCAATTCACTTCCCATTTATTCCCGAGCCAGAGGTAAGTTTTAACTGGTGATTGGTGCCTGTATCCTATTTCCAGTACTGCCTAGATCTTTCCTTGGGTTCTTTCCTTTCTCAAGTTCCCACCAAGTCTCTGGATGCAGTTAGAGAAAACTGGCGGTCCAGAAATGACCTCCAGAGAAACTCTGAAATTTCCACATTTGTGGCATGTCTTTAAAACTCTACTGTGATATTACAGCCAACCACACATTCTCCCTCACTCAGTTCCTTTTCACTCAACAGTCATTTACTGCTTGTGCCTCCTATTTTCTGGGTACTGCTCAGTGCTATGAACACGAGGAAGAATATGACCTGGACTCTGCCTTCATGGAACTTTATGGTCCTTTCCAACCTTATCACTGCTTTGCCTTTACTCTCACTTGTAGTCAGTCTTCGCTTTTCTTTGCCCTTCTAAACTAGAGCTTACTTGAGACTTGAGGGCATTTTTTTTTTAAGATTTATTTATTTGAGAGAGAGAGAGTGTGAGCTGGGGGAGGGACAGAGTGAGACAGAGGGAGAGAATCTCAAGCAGACTCCTCACTGAGTCGGAGCCCAACAGGGCTGCATCTCACAACCCTGAGATCATGACCTGAGCTGCAATCAAGAGTCAGATGCTTAACGGACTAAGCCACCCAAGTGCCCCTTGAGGGAATTGTTAATGAGACTTCCTTCTTGGCCCAATTGTCACTGGCTTTGTGACATTTATCTTTTCCTCCCATTTTAATGATCATCATCAGTAATAATCATTTATGTATAGTTTTTAATTTTAATTTAAAATTTATATTTTAAATTATTTTTACACATAAATATAACCTGTTGGTTAAAAAGACTTCAAATATAACGTAAGTGTGTATGCTAAAAAATAAAAATTACCCTTACCTGGTCAGTACCACTTACTGTTTTTCTTCTTCGTTTTATAGCTTTCTTGAGATTTAAATGATATACAATAAACTGCACACATTTAAAGTGTGCACTGCGATAAGTTTTGACATATGTATATACACCCATGAAACCATCAACATGAGGTAGTGAACATGTCCTCCTCCCTTCCCTTTTCACCCCCATAAACTCCACACCTCTCAGGCAACTATGAATCTGCTTTTGTCACTATAGATTCATTTTACTTTATAGACTTTTATATCAATGGAATGGGATAGTATGTACTTTACTGGGTTCAGATTTCTTACTTTTATTTATTTATTTATTTATTCATTATTTTTTTATATTTTTAAAGATTTTATTTATTTATTTGAGAGAGAGACAGTGGGAGAGAACATGAGAGGGGAGAAGGTCAGAGGGAGAAGCAGGGTCCCCACGGAGCTGGGAGCCCAATGTGGGACTTAATCCCAGGACTCCAGGACCATGACCCGAGCTGAAAGCAGTTGCCTAACCAACTGAGCCACCTAGGAGCCTGGGTCCAGATTTTTTAGTCAGCATAATTATTTTGAGATTTATCCACTGTTGCATATTTCCTTTTTGTAGCTGAGTAATTAGTCTGTTGTATGAATACCATAATTTGTTTTATCCCTTCAACTGCTAATGGGTATTTGTGTAAAAGTTTTGTGTTGACATATGGTTTCACTTCTTTTGTTTTAAATACCTAGGAGTGGAATAGCTAGATCATATGATAGGTACATGTTTACTTAAGAAACTACCTCAGGGGGCGCCTGGGTGGCTCAGTGGGTTAAAGCCTCTGCCTTCAGCTCAGGTCATGGTCCCAGGGTCCTCGGATCGAGTCCCGCATCTGGCTCTCTGCTCAGTGGGGAGCCTGCTTCCCTTCCTCTCTCTCTGCCTGCCTCTCTCCCCATCTGTGATATCTGTCTGTCAAATCAATAAATAAAATCTTAAAAAAAAAAAAAAAAGCTACCTCAGTGTCTTCCAAAGTGCTTGTACCGTTTCATATTCCCACCAGCACTGCATGGGTATTCCAGTTGCTCTTCATTTTTACCATCATTTGGTACTGAAAGTTCTTAATTTTAGACATTCTAATAGATGTATAGTACATCTTATTTTTTTTATTTGCATTTCTCTAAAGATCTTGATCTTTTCATGTACTTATTTTCCATCTGTATATCTTTAGCGAATTGTCTGTTTTATTCTTTCTCTATTTTTAAAATTGGGTTATTTTTTTTTTAAAGATTTTATTTATTTATTTGACAGAGAGAGATCACAAGTAGACGGAGAGGCAGGCAGAGAGAGAGAGAGAGGGAAGCAGGCACCCCGCTAAGCAGAGAGCCCGATGCGGGACTCGATCCCAGGACCCTGAGATCATGACCCGAGCCGAAGGCAGCGGCTTAACCCACTGAGCCACCCAGGCGCCCCTAAAATTGGGTTATTATTGTGTTTTGAGAGATTAAAAAAAATCTAAACATGGGGTGGGTGGCTCAGTCAGTTGAGCATCATACTCTTGATTTTGGGTGGGGCTGTGATCTCCGGTTTTGGGGATCAATCCCTATGTTGGGCTCCACAGTCAGTGTGGAGTCTGCTTGGCATTCTCTCCCTCTCCCTTTGCATCTCCCTCCTCTAAGATAAGTAAATAAATCTTTAAAAAAAAAAAATCTAAACACAAATCTTTCTTAGGTATATGCACTGCAGTCTATGACTTGTCTTTTTTTTTTTTAAGATTTTTATTTATTTATTTGACAGAGAGAGAGAGAGAGATAGATCACAAGTAGGCAGAGAGGCAGACAGAGAGAGAGGGGGAAGCAGGCTCTCTGCTGACCAGAGAACCCCATGCGGGGCTTGATCCGAGGACCTTGAGATCATGACCTGAGTCGAAGGCAGAGGCTTAATCCACTCATCCAGCCAGGAGCCCCTATGACTTGTCTTTTCATTCTCTTAACAGTGTCTTAGAGTTCAAGATAGGGGACCTGGGTGGCTCAGTTAGTTGGACATCTGCCTTCAGCTCAGGTCATGGTCCCAGGGTCCTGGGATCAAGCCTCTCACTGGGGTCCCTGCTCAATGGGGAGTCTGCTCCCTCTCCCACCGCGCCTCCCACTCGTGTTCTCACACGCTCTGTTCTCTCTCAAATAAATAAATAAATAAATAAATAATCTTTTTTTTTTTTTAAAGATTTTATTTATTTATTTGACAGAGAGAGATCACAAGTAGACGGAGAGGCAGTCAGAGAGAGAGAGAGAGGGAAGCAGGCTCCTTGCTGAGCAGAGAGCCCGATGTGGGACTCGATCCCAGGACCCTGAGATCATGACCTGAGCTGAAGGCAGCAGCTTAACCCACTGAGCCACCCAGGTTCCCTGGGATCCCTGCTCAATGGGGAGTCTGCTCCCTCTCCCACCGCGCCTCCCACTCATGTTCTTGCACGCTCTGTTCTCTCTTAAATAAATAAATAAATAATCTTTTTTTTTTTTTAAAGCACAAGATTTTGATTTTAAGAAGTCTAATTAATTGGGGAGACTGGGTGGCTTTGTGGTCATTTGGCTCAGGTCATTATCTCAGAGTCCTGGGATCAAGGCCTGCATCAGTCTCCCTGTTCAGTGGGGAGCCTGCTTCTCCCTCTCCCTCTGCCCTTGCATGTGTTCTCTCTCTTGCTCACTCTCTCTTAAATAAATAAATAAAATCTTAAAAAATAGAAGTTTAATCAATTTTTAATTTTATAGATTATGCTTTGGTGTCATGTCTAAGAAAACTTTACTTAACAGAAGGTCACAAAGGTTTTCTTCTATGAATTCTTCCAGATATTTTATAGATTTTTTTTTTTTAAGATTTGTTTATTCGAGAGAGAGAATGAGAGAGAGAAAGCATGAGACGGGAGAAGTCAGAGGGAGAAGCAGACTCTCCGCTGAGCAGGGAACCCGATGTGGGACTCAATCCTGGGACTCCAGGATCATGACCTAAGGCAAAGGCAGCTGTTAACCAACCAAGCCACCCAGGCACCCTATAGATTTGGTTTTACATTAAGGTTTATGATCCATCTTAAGTCAATTTTATATATGCTAAAAGGTATTAATCCAGGGGCGCCTGGGTGGCTCAGTGGGTTAAGCCACTGCCTTCGGCTCAGGTCATGATCTCAGAGTCCTGGGATCGAGCCCCGCATCGGGCTCTCTGCTCGGCAGGGAGCCTGCTTCCTCCTCTCTCTCTGCCTGCCTCTCTGCCTACTTGTGATCTCTCTGTCAAATAAATAAATAAAACCTTTAAAAAAAAAAAGGTATTAATCCAAATTTATTTGTATGTGTGTATCCAGATGTTCATGCTCCCTTTGTTGAAAACACTATTTTTGCTCTACCAAATTGCCTTTGCATCTACTTTGTACAAAATCAGTCATGCATTGTATTCGTTAACTGGGACTGCCTAACAAAGTACCGTAAACCTGTGGCTTTAAACAATCTAAATTTATTCTGTCGCAGTTCCAAAGTCTGAAATCAAGGTATTGATAGGCAACACTTCCTTCAGAGGCTGTAGGGGAGAATCCTTTCTTGTTTCTTCTGGCTTTTGGTGACTCCAGACATTCTTTGGTTTGTGGCAGCATAACTTTTATCTCTGCCTCTATGTTTACCTGGCCTTCTCTCCAGATAGTTCTCAAGTATCTTCCCCTCTTCTTTTTTTCTTCTTTCTATTTTTAAATTGAAGTATAGTTGAGAGGCGCCTTGGTAGCTCAGTCAGTTAAGTGTCTGCCTTCAGCTCAGGTCATGATCCCAGGGTCCTGGGATTGAGTCCTGCATTGGGCTCCTTGCTCAGTGGGATCCTGCTTCTCCCTCTGCCTGCTGCTCCCCCTGCTTGTGCTTTCTCTCTCTTTCTTTGTGTCAAATGAATAAATAAAGTCTTAAAAAAATTGAAATATAGTTGATATACAATATATCAGTTTCAGGTGTGCAACATAGTGATTCAACATTTATATATATTATGAAATGCTTATCATAAGTGTAGTTATCATTTGTCACTATGCAAAATTATTTCGATATTATTGACCATATTCTCTGTGTTGTACTTTACATTCCCATGACTTATTTGTAACTGAAAGTTTGTACCTCTTCATCCCCTTCAGCTGTTTCTCCCATTTCTGTCCCCTTCCTCCTGCAACCATCACCAATTTGTTCTCTGTATTTATGAGTCTGTTTTTATCTTGGTTTTTTTTTGTAGATTCCACATATGACATCATATATTATTATTATTAGTGCTTCCTAGACATTCTCTATTAATATCCAGACTTTTTTTTTTTTTTAAAGATTTTATTTATTTGAGAGAGAGAGAGAGAGACAGAGTGAGAGAGCATGAGAGGAGAGGTCAGAGGGAGAAGCGGACTGCCCATGGAGCTGGGAGCCCGATGTGGGACTCGATCCCGGGACTCCAGGATCATGACCTGAGCCGAAGGCAGTTGCTTAACCAACTGAGCCACCCAGGCGCCCAATATCCAGACTTTTTAAAATATAAATGGGATTTGTAGCTCATTGTTTTTATTTAACAGTATATTTTGGATATCTTTCCATATCAGTGCATAAAGATCTAGTCCATTCCTTTTAAATGGCTGTATAGTATTCCAATCTGTGAATATACTATAAATATTTAGTCTTTTATTGGCAGGTATTTGATATACAGTGGTGAAGTAAATGTCCTTTTATATGTACCCAAATTGAGTATATTTGTAACATAAGTTCTGAGAAGTGGAACTGTTGGAGCTATTAAAATGTTTGCTAGATATAATCAATTACCCTTTGAAAAAGTTGTGCAAAGAACTTAACAGTGGTTCTTCTTCCTGTTTTCTCACCTTCTGGACAACACTGAGCATGATCAATCTTAATCTTTGTTCATTTGATAGATTTTAAAAAACAATATCTTCTTTTAATGTATATTTCTTCAATTATGAGTGAATTAGAGCATTTTGATATTTTTTTTTCTTTTCTTTTTTTTTTTTAAAGATGTTATTTATTTATTTATTTGACAGACAGAGCTCACAAGTAGGCGAGAGGCAGGCAGAGAGAGAGGAGGAAGCAGGCTCCTTGCTGAGCAGAGAGCCCGATGCGGGGCTCGATCCCAGCACCCTGGGATCATGACCTGAGCTAAAGGCAGAGGCTTTAACCAACTGAGCCACCCAGGCGCCCCGAGCATTTTGATATTTTTATTAGACATTTTACTTTTCTGTGAATTACATGCATTTTTTTTTTTGCTTCCTTTTCTTTTTCAAGATTTTATTTGAGAGAGAGAGAGAGAGAGTGAGCATGAGTAAGGGGGGAGGGGGACAAAGAGAGAGGGATAAGTATGCTCTCTGCTGAGCAGGGAGCCCTACTTGGGGCTTGATTCCAGGACCCTGGGATCCTGACCTGAGCCAAAGTAAGATGCTTAACTGAGCCAACAAGACACCTTTGCTGCTGCTGCTGCTGCTGCTTCTTCTTCTCCTTCTTCTTTTTTTTTTTTTTTTTTAACATATTTGGAGGAGTTCTTTTAATGTAAAGGAAGTTAGTCCTTTGTCTTCCAGCATATGGGTGCTTTTTTTACCCCCTCTCTCTCATAGTTACTAGTTTGTAAATTACAGACCTTCAGATTGGCTAGTCCAACCTGCTTACTTTCTACATGAGGAAACTGAAGTTCAGATAGTGTTAGTGTCTCTCTCTCTCTCCTTTTAAAAAAATTTTTAAAAATTTTTCTTGAGCATGTAGCTAGATGGTAGTGGACCTGAAACCAACATCAAGTCTCCTTACTTCCAGTTTGGTGCTTTGGTGCCTTTTCTAATATACCATGCTATTTTTAAGGCTTACTCCTTTCTCTCTTCCACAGTTGTTTTTTACCACTAGATCTTGCCACAACCAGATGTTTCATGGTAAACTTAGAATTTTACCAGCCTGATATCAAAGTTAGAGAGGCTACAGGGTTGCACAGGAACCCAGGAGACTTCACAGGTATTGGATTGTTTCTAATGCATGAGTAACTAAGCTAGTTTCTCAATATGGCAGTTGTGGTATTTTCATTTGTTTAAAAAAAATGTGTTTTGTTTCATAGGTTCATGGGTGTGTGTGTACATCAAGGACAGTTGCATGCGCTTACAGAGGTAAGACTTAAGTAAGCCTATTGAAGTGGCTTCTCTGCCTTAGTTTCAGCATTTTGGCTTCCATAGTGATTGTTGTTTGTATAATGCATTGATATTTATGCAAAAATAGCAGTGTTAACAGTGCTTTCTTCTCTTGCCTGGGGATAATGGCTGTATTTCTTAATATTCTTGGATTCCCTCATAATACTTCATGAGTACTCTGAGAATATGAGTGCTCAAATATTATATTGATTCTTGCTACCTGGATGACCCCTTCCTAGGCTAAGGGATGGCATCACTTGGCTGTAGACTCTTTCATGGCAACAAACATAAACGTTTGGTGTCCTGATCTAGAATTCCACTGTCACTGCTAGAGTGTCCTGATTGGTCTTATTACTAATTAGAATTAGTTTACCTCTCCAGTCTCATTTCATTTTCAGCCTCTTCTAAGCAGGTAATATGTGATAGTCACTACTTAGCCTCTGAAGACAGAGAATCCTTTCTAGAACAAAGTCTTCCTAAATTCAGGTACTGAGCTATCAGCTTCAGAATTTGCTTGGGTGCTTCTTAGAAACACAGATCCCTGAAATCTAGTTTGGTAGGTTTTCATCGGGCCCACATGCATTTTTAAAAGCTCCCCAGATTATTCAAATGAGCATCTAGATTTGAGAATCTATGCGCTAGAAAGTGTTCACAATTTTCCTTGGGAATTTAGTACCAAAATACAAAGTGAAGAAACTTAGGAAGGAAAACTGTTTTTCAGGATTTGTGAATGTTCATTTCCTGCTGGCTTGGTGCCTCATTTTAGTCATTAATATCTGATGATGGAAGGTCCTATATGCTTCACTCTTTGTCTCTTTTCTCAGTTACTGAGGGCATCAGAATGTGGAATGTGTGTAGCTCTGTCCTGCCTTTTTTGTTTTTTAAAAGATTTTATTTAAAAGATTTTATTTAGGGACGCCTGGGTGGCTCAGTTGGTTAAGCAGCTGCCTTCGGCTCAGGTCATGATCCCAGCGTCCTGGGATCGAGTCCCACATTGGGCTCCTTGCTCATCGGGGAGCCTGCTTCTCCCTCTGCCTCTGCCTGCCATTCTGTCTGCCTGTGCTTGCTCTCTCTCCCTCTCTCTCTCTGAGAAATAAATAAATAAAATCTTTAAAAAAATAATAAATAAAATAAAATTAAAAAATAAAAGATTTTTTTTATGTGTGAGAGAGAGAGAGATCACAAGTAGGCAGGCAAAGAGAGAGGGGGGAAGCAGGCTCCCTGCTGACCAGAAAGCCTGATGCAGTGCAGAGAGAGCCCGATGCAGGGCTCCATCCCAGGACCCTGAGACCATGACCTGAGCTGAAGGCAGAGGCTTAACCCACCCAGCCACCCAGGCACCCTCTGTCCTGCCTCTTTTATGGAAAGTCAAAGAAGGCAGAATAATGAGGTAATTAAGAGCATGACCTCTGACATCTTGATTGCCTAGGTTTGAATTTCTCTGTGTCTCAGTGTTGTCGTCTATAAAATGGGAATAATAATAATAGTATCTGCCCCAGCGAGTCTAGAGAGAGAAGAAGACCAGTGTCTGAGCCCTACAGTATTTCAATTCTAAAAGCCAAAGGAGAAAGGCATTTTTGAAGAGGGAGTGGCTAGTGAGTTAGGAAAAAAAAATAAGAGAATTGTATTGGCCTGGAATGGAAAGGAAGGCGTTTCAAGGAGGAGGGAGTAAGTAATTATGGCAGACCTTGCTGATAAAATGATGATTTCACAGGGATTTTGTAAAATGCTTATTTGGCACAGTGCCTGGCATATAGTAATTCATTAATACATTTTAACTATTACAGCTTTTGTTATTAGCATTGACTTGTCCTTCCTGAATTCCTTGAATTGTCAATATTTTTCATTTGGTATCTAATACTGCTTTTCAATACTGCTGTTAATGTTATTAAAATTTTAAAAAGCTTTTTATTGAAGTATGACATAAAAAAAGCACACATATGATACATGTATAGCTCACTAAATTTTTACAAATGAACACACCCATAACCAGCATTCCAGATCAAAAAAACATTTTCTATGTATTTCTTTTCTCAGAAGTGAGTCTAAATTCTTCAAAGACAAAACTCTCTCCTTCTCTCAAGCTTTCTATCTGCCAGAGCTCTGACACTAATAATTTTTAAAATATTTGTTATACTCCTTTGTTATATCATTGTTCTCTGGAATATAAGTTTATTGGAAGGGCTTGTATGTTGGTTTTGCTGACAAAGAAGAAAATGCTTTAAAATTTGTAATCGTGTTGCAGATTCAAATTTGGGGTGTAATGGAAGTGGCAGAATTGAATGATCTTAATGCAGCATTCTTTTTTTTTTTTTGAAGATTTTATTTATTTATTTGACAGAGATCACAGGTAGGCAGAGAGAGAGAGAGAGAGAGGAGGAAGCAGGCTCCCCGCTGAGCAGAGGGTGGGACGTGGGGCTCGATCCCAGGACCCTGGGACCATAACCTGAGCCGAAGGCAGAGGCTTTAACCCACTGAGCCACCCAGGCGCCCCTTAATTCAGCATTCTTTGTCCATGTTGCACTTAAATAATATTTTCTGTTGTTTGTTGTCTTATTCATAGCCATATATAAAATATAGTGCCTATTTTGTGAAAGAGTGTGTATTTCCAGTATCATTGATGGATATTGGCATAGCTTATAACATAAATAATTTTTACTATGATGTTAATAGGCTGATGGTCATGCAGCCCAAATATCCAAATGCTTATGGTTATTTTCAGAAGGGGATCAGCAAAGGCCATCATGGCATAGATCTCTGGGGAATCCTGTGTTTATCCCATAATTTGACTTGGCAGCACAGCTCTTGGTTTCACTAAGGATTAGAAAAATAAATTACTAATAACATCTAGCATAGCCCTGGGAACTTAGATGACATTTAGTAGATTTTTCTGACTGGTAGAATGCTGCTCTTTATAATAATGTGAATACCATGTCTTATTTCTCTTAAAATACTTTGTCAATAATTACAGCAGACAAACATAGCTCTTGTTAGTGCCTATAAAGTACTGATAGTATTAGGAATAGTATTTCTCAGGTACAGTAGTGATCTGGACTTTTCTGGGCTTGAACCATTTCCGTGAGTCTTCTTTAAAATTATAGACATTGGGGGCACCTGGGTGACTCAGTCAGTTAAGTGTCTGCTTTTAGCTCAGGTCATGATCCCAGTGTCCTGGGATCGAGCCCCACGTGAGGCTCCCTGCTCAGTTGGGGAGCTTGCTTCTCCCCCTCCCTCTGCCCCCGCCTTGCACTCTCTCTCTCTCTTTATCTCAAATAAATAAATAAAATCTTTTAAAAAATAATTAAAAAATAAAATTATAGGCTTTAAGGTGCCTGGGTGGCTCAGTCAGTTAAGTGTCTGCCTTCGGTTTAGGTTGTGATCCTGGGGTCATGGGATCAAGCCCCTGTCCTCCAAGCCTTTGTATCACAGGTGCTCTACACATAGGCCTTGGGATGAGCAGTGCTCTGAATTTGGGGGGAAAAGGCCGGAGTCTTCAGTGGTTTATGTCTGTCTGTCTGCCTGCTTAGCTGGGAGTCTGTTTCTCCTTCTACCCCAACCCCTGGTTATGTGCATACTCTCTCTCTCTCTCAAATAAGTAAATAAAGTCTTTGAAAAAATAATGAAATTGTAGGCATTAATTGAACTTGAAACAGTCAGACAGTTAGGTACTACTAAGTACTACAGATAGTTTCACCTGTAGTTAAGTATAGACTTCTGAGGTTTTTTTTTTTTTTTTAAAGATTTTATTTATTTTTTTGACAGAGACAGAGATCACAAGTAGGCAGAGAGGCAGGCAGAGAGAGAAGAAAGCAGGCCTCCTGCTGAGCAGAGAGCCTGATTCGGGGCTTGATCCCAGTACCCTGGGATCATGACCTGAGCTGAAGGCAGAGGCTTTAACCCACTGAGCCACCCAGGTGCCCCGACTTCTGAGTTTTTAAGCAAATGAGTTATTTGTTAAAGAGAAAAGTTTGATAAAAGATCAAATAAAACCTTTTAAGTTTATAAGTTGAATTAAGAATCCATATTGTATCGAGTAGAAATACTCCATAAGTATGTCTTTGACTCAGGAAACCTTAACGTTGTCTTTCATTTAGTCAAGAGTATCAAGGAAGTGAAAATCTTCAGTTTTTGAAGACAGAAAATATAACCCTATATATTAGTTAGCGATTGCTATGTACTATCCAACCACAAAACCTCAAAAGCAGACAGTAATAAACATTTATTTCTTGTATACCTGCAGGGCTGAGCTGAGCTGAGCCCAGCTGGACAACTCTGCTAGTCTCACTTGAGCTCATTCATGCATCTGGCAGGTCAACTGGTAGTCTGATCTAGGTTGGGCTTTGCTGGGACGGCCTTGCTTCAGCTGCTTCTGACCCTTCTGCGATCAACAGACTAGCCGGATGTGATGATACCAGAACAGCAAGAGTAGGCCAGCCATTTGCTCAAGTGCTTTTCATGATTCTGCTTATATTCACATTTGCTTGCCCAGCATCTCCACTGGACAAAAAAAGTCACACACCTGAGTCCACATTGGGAGCATACTGCAAAGTTGTATGTTAAAGGCATCGATTCCATAAGGGGTGAGGAATCAGAACCACTGTTGCAATCTCCCATATCCTATAAATATCCCAATTAAAAAATCATAATTATTTGTCTTTTCTACCCTATTTGAGGGCAAAGGCTTTCTCCCATTATAAAAATCATAGCTACCAGTTAGTTATTAAATACCTACTGTGGGCTAAGTGCTATGCTTGGTGCTTTATATATTAGCTATAATTCTCACAATTCTGTAATCGTATTTTCTCCATTTTATTTTATTTTTTTAAAGATTTTATTTATTTATTTGACAGAGAGAGGTCACAAGTAGGCAGAGAGGCAGGAAGAGAGAGAAGGGGAAGCAGGCTTCCCGCTGAGCAGAGAGCCCGATGCGGGCCTTGCTCCCAGGACCCTGAGATCATGACCCGAGCCAAAAGCAGAGGCTTAACCCACTGAGCCACCCAGGCGCCCCAGTTTTCTCCATTTTATACATGAGAAATCTATGCTTAGAAAAATTAAGGGAATTTCCAAAGAAGGATTTGGATCCAGATTCATTTGACTTCAAAGTCTATACCCTTTCCATTATAACATACTGTCCTTAAATGACTTATGTATTCCCTACAGTGCTAATAAGCTCTTATATATATTCCCCACAGATTCTTATATGTATAGCATGTGTAGTATTTGTAGAATTTGATTTTGACTATTTTTATATTTTGGGTTACTTAGAAAAAGATACTTCCTGGTTATTGGATATATGAGAATGTGTTCAGTTGCAAGTAACAGAAAATAGTCAAAAGACCTTAAACAACAAAATGACTAATATAACCTGAATTCTGGTAGCTTATTAGGTTAAGGTTGCTTTAATTCAGCAGCTAAATAGATGTTATTCAGAGACCCCATGTCTTTCCATCTCTTTGGTCTGTCTTTATATTGTCAACTTCATCCTAAGGGGGCTGTCATTTTACTCAAAAAGTAGCTGCCACCAACTTAACATGCTGTATGTTTTCTCTTCCATATCCAAGATGGAGGTGTGGAGTGTTGTCAAAGACAAGAGAGAGAGATGCTTTGAGACAAATTATGTGTCATCTCATAATGTCTTCTTTTTAAGCTTGTTAAGAAAGGCACAAAGAGCGAAATATCCTCATAATCAAATAGTTCAGGGATCCTCTCTGTGCAGAACCTTTCCGTGCCTAGAAGATTGGAAATTTGGGAAATGAGTGGGATATAAGGTTGGGTAGGGATCTCAAGTGACAATACTCTCTGGTCAAAGAGTCAGCAAAAGGATTGCTTTGCAGATGTTTTGCGGTCTCTCTTGCCTTCTCTACCATGGAGAAACTATGCTTTTTCCCCCCCCATTCCAGTAAGAATCACTTAGCTATAGACACAGCAGTGAGGTCATTCATTCTGTTTACAGCAAAGTCACTTCAGTCAGGCAGGTACTTGGTAGTACAAGAAACACTCTTAGCTCATGAGGGAATGATTCAGCCCTACAGGTGGCTGAAAAGAACTTTTTATTCACATAGTCCTCATCCTCTTCTCACTCACCGTTTCCACCCCCACTGTACATCATCTTGGTTTTTTAAGGAATAGTTACTTGGGAAATTCCTTGTTTATGTGGGTTGATATGTGTTGTTTCTGAGTTGTTTTTTTGTCAGACTTATAAGAAGCCTTATATAATCAGAGAGCTTATAATGAAAGGAAACTCTGTCGGTTCAGTGACCAGACTCATGCATTATTTATAAAAATGAGCAGCCAGACCCCGATTCTAGTTTCTTGGTGTGCTGTGATATTGCTGTTAGTTGTGCCTGCTTCTTTTTTTTTGCTTCTGTGTGGCCCAGTACAGAGTATTCTCTTGGCCTTATTTACCTTGAGCCAGAAGCAATATTGTCTGGGGCCTGCCTTGGGTTAACTTTTGCAGCATAGCCGTACTATCTTTCAAGCATGGGGTGGCTTTGAGGAGACTAATTCTATCACATAATAGTGAAAAGGACACTCCAGATGTACCAACAATGATTGCCCCTGTGACTCAAGACTTCTAAAGGAATGGTGAGGGTAGGAGAAATGACAGGCTGTGAATTAGCATCTGCAAGAGAAGAAAGGGAATCACTTTACATATACCATTTTGAGTGAATCTGCTGTAGGCTAGGCAATCTGCTAGGCTCTGGGCTTATCAGGATAAAAAGAAGCCTATTCCCCTATTTATTGCTGTATAACAAACTACCCTAAAATTTAGTGATTTAAAACAATCATTTTATTTTGCTTGTGATTTTTTAGGTCGGGAATTTGGAAGGGCTTTCCTGGGTCTCTTATCCACATGTTTCGGCTAGAGGACCCACTTCCAGGATGGCTGCTGCATTCGCATGTCTGGTGCTGTGGTGAATGAGGGTGGCTTGGCCCCTCTCTTTCACTGCGTGGTGTCTCATTCTCTAGGTCATCTCCATATGTCTTGAGTGTCCCATAGCGTGGTGATCTCAGGATAGTTGGACTTTGTATATGGTGATTGGAAAGAGGTATAGGCTACCCAAGTGGGAGCTGAAAGACTTCTTACGACTTACCTTTGAAGTTTCAGAACGTCACTTGTGCTCATTCTTTTGGTCAGGTCTGATTCACAGGGAGGGGAATTATTAGACTCTACATCACTGACCATTTTTACTCCACTGCTATGTCTTTCATGAACTCAGTATTTAGTTACTGGGGTAGTAAGAAATTTCTTACTATGTTCTTCCTTAAAAGCTGTTTTTATTTTTATTTTTTTTAAAGATTTTATTTATTTATTGGACAGACAGAGATCACAAGTAGGCAGAGAGAGAGGAAGACAAGCAGGCTCCCCGCTGAGCAGAGAGCCCGATGCAGGGCTCGATCCCAGGACCCCAGGATCATGACCTGAGCCGAAGGCAGAGGCTTTAACCCACTGAGCCACCTAGGTGCCCCAAAAGCTGTTTTTAAATATCCAGCCATGACTCCATGATATTATCTCTTACATCTCCATGTATATTAATAGTTGTTACTCATTGTAGTTCATATTCTTTTTTTTTTTTTTATTTTTTTATTTTTTTTTTTATTTATTTGACAGAGAGAGAGAGAGAGATCACAAGTAGGCAGAGCAGCAGGCAGAGAGAGGGGGGGAAGCAGGCTCCCTGCGGAGCAGAGAGCCGGATGCGGGGCTCGATCCCAGGACCCCGAGACCATGACCCGAGCCGAAGGCAGTGGCTTAACCCACTGAGCCACCCAGGCGCCCCAGTTCATATTCTTTTTTCCTGTCAACTCCTGTTTTCCACTCAGTTACTTTACTAATATTTCAAATACAGCATAGCTCAGTTAGGTCACTCTTTTCAATCTTACCATTTTCTATTGTTAGAATACTTATTCCTCCAAATAAAAACTACAGAATTGGTTTTTACATTTTTCCATCTCTTGAATTTAATCAGTTCCCAATCCTTCTATTTTCTTTGTGATATCTTTCTGATTCTTCTTTCTCTGCATTCTTGCCATAATGTTATTCTATGTCTAGATTCCTACAAAGACTTTGGCTGGTTTTCCTGTCTCCAATCTTTCTTTGCTTTAGTTTGCTATATCACTACTCAAATAATCCATTAAGCATACTTGGTATGCTTGGTAATGTGATGCTTCTGTTTAAAAACTTCTGTTTAGGGGCTCCTGGATGGCATATTTGGTTGGGCATCTGACTCTTGATTTTACTCAGGTCATGATCTCAAGGTTGTGAGATTGAGCCCTGTGTGGCACTCTGTGCTTAATGTGGAGTCGGCTTGAATTTCTTTCTCCCTTTGCCCCCCTCCCCCTGTCTGCACCTACTTCTCTCTCATTCCCTGTCTCTCTCAAAAATAAATAAATAAATCTTTTAAAAAAATTCTTAAAAACTTCTGTTTAGCATTCTAAACTCTATTTGCTTTCAGAATATACATCTTAAAAACTAGTTAGGTGGGTCTTTATGTTGTCTTCTACACATGCTGGCTTTAGATGTGCCTTCTAGGACCTAGGATGCCCTTATCTCTCTTATTCCTCCCACTTTCCAAGTTATGTCAAATTCCAAACTCTCTAATGGAGCTCAGTCTCCCAAATAAGGCCAAGGATGATACTTCGTGTGGTTGGGCCCATAGTATATGTTTAGGATGTTTATAGTTGGTTGTTTAGTGTAGACCCAGCTCTCAGAAAGCTGAATTAGCCCCAGTGGAAAGAGCTTGAGTCAGAAATAGTGTGAAGTGTTACATCTCAAGTTCTTTCACAATTAGAAGTTTATTTCATTTATACTTATAAAAGGAGCTAAAAACATTCCTATAAACACCTGGTGGCATCTTTACTTTTGAAAAAGGTAGCTTTTATTTAATTTTTTGGTTTGGTCATTTAGTAATAAAAATATTTCTAAATAAATTGTGGTACATGTTTTCTGCCCTTACATTTAGTAACTCCCTATGACATTTGAGAAACAAGAATTTGAGGATGGCACTCTAACCCACAAATAATAGAAGAGTTCATTTAGTTTACCTTATTCTTAAAGCAGTTTTCCCCTGACTTGCTAGCTTGCTTCTGGCTCATTTACTCATTCAAAAAATACTTATTGGGCTTCCACTATGTATCTAGCACTATTCTAGGCATTGGGAATATAATAACAAACAAATAAAAAAATCTCTGCCCTCTGAAACTTACATTGTGATCAGCAGAGGGGTGGGTAGGAGAGTTAGACTACATAGGAACCAAATTGTAATATATGTGGTTTAAGTGTGTGGGGTTTGCAATTTCAATGTGTGGACAGAGAAGTTCTCACAGAAGAAGCAAAAATTAAGGAGGTAAGGGAACTTACTATATGAATATCTGGGGAAAGAGTGTTCTAGGAAGTGGGAACAGCAAGTCCAAAGACATGGAGGCAGAAATGTTCCTGGAGTGGTTAAGAACTCTAAGGAGGGTGACGTGGCTGCAGTGGTGAGAGCAAAAAAGATAGTAGATGGGGGGCAGAGAGGAAATGCAAGCCAGATCACACATTGTTGTAGACCGTTGTAAGAACTTCAGCTTTTACTCAGGCTGAATTGTGAAGTCTTTGGGGGTTTTTTGAGTAGGGCTATGACATGATGTGACTTATCTTTTAAAACGATAACTCTGGCTACTGTGAGTTGGAGAGACTGAAAAGGAGGCAAGGGTGAAAGCAGGAGGACTAGTTAAGAGACAGTTGCAGTTGAGTCTGTGCAATAAATAGAGACTATGCAAAAAGGCTGAGAGATAATGGCAACTTGGACCAGAGTGCTGCTGGTGATTCTGGATCAATTTTGAGAGTAAACTAGGCTTTCTTAATGCATTAAGTGTGGAGTGTGAGAAGACAAAAGGAGTCAAGGTTAACTCCGAGGTTTTTGGTCAGAACACCTGAAGGATAGAGTTGCTATTAATTGAGATGGGGAAGACTACAGGATGTATAAGATGGGAGAGGACTGAGCTGTCAGTTTTGAACAGGTTGAGTTTGAAATATTTATTGGACAAACAAGTAGAGATAACTTCATAGATCATGGGGATTCCAAGGAGTACTCTGAGTGATGATACCTTACTTGTTCAGATCCTGTTTATCACTTTTTTCATTAGAAAACATTTCATTGATTTGAAAGGAGGCATTTTTCAACTGCTGTATTACTTCCTGAGTAATAATAGTGAAAAAAATCATTAATTAAGTTGATTCCTTCCTTCCTTTCTCCCTCCTCCCTTCCTACCTCCCTTCTCTCCTTCCTTCTTTCCATCTCTACACCAAGGATGGGGGTCAAACTCCAAATCCTGAGATCAAAAGTCACATGTTCTACCAACTGAGCCAGCCAGGCACCTCCTGTTAGGTTTTTTTTTTTTTTTTTTAGATTTTTATTTATTTGACAGAGAGAGACATAGCAAGAGAGGGAACACAAGCAGTCGGAGAGGGAGAGGGAGAAGCAGGCCTCCTGAGGAGCAGGAAGCCCTATGTGGGGCTCTATCCCAAGACCCTAGGATCATGACCTGAGCGGAAGACAGATACCCAGCCAACGGAGCCACCCAGGTGCCCCCAGGCACTTTTTAACTAAATGTTTTCTATGTGTCAGGCCTTGGTAAATTTTTTCCCCCCTCTCTCTCCGTATTGTCTAGTTATCACACAATACCATGAAATAGGTAGTGTTTCCCCCATTTTATAGATGAAGAATCTGGAGGCTGAGAAAGAAATTAATTTAAGGTCTTTTTAGCTAAGTAATGGAGCTGGAATTTGAAATCAAGTTCTGGCTGACTATAATCTTGTGTTTACTAGACTTTAAGCTCCTTGGAATTGGTTATTTTGTTAGTAATGAGTCTTCAGCAACTGGCACATAAAAGCATGCAGTAAATACTAGTTGGGTGAATGAATAAATGGATGAATGAATAAATACTACTTCCCACACTTGAACTTAAAGCGTTAATCTGGTTGCCACAAAGACATTGCCTTTTCCATCGTGGTTTTGGGCATCCATCTGATGCATCTTTTCTCAGTGTTGGTAGTGATAGGACAGAAGGAGGATTTAGAAAAATGCTTTAGGAGATTTCTAGCTAATCTTTCTCCTAATCCTCTCTGTGACTATGATACTAGTGTGGCAACTGAATTCATAGAGGTCTTTTTGAGTTTACTCTTAACCGGTTTCTTTTTTTTTTCCTTTCTTTCTTTTTTTAAAAGATTTTATTTATTTGACAGAGAGACACACAACAAGACACACAACAACACACACAACAAGCAGGGGGAGTGGGAGAGGAAGAAGCAGGCTTCTCGCTGAGCAGGGACCCCAATGTGGGGCTCGATCCCAGGACCCTGGGATCATGCATGACCTGAGCTGAAGGCAGACTCTTTTTTTTTTTTTTAAAGATTTTATTCATTCATCTGATAGAGATCACAAGTAGGCAGAGAGGCAGGCAGAGAGAGAGGAAGGGAAGCAGTCTCCCCACCGAGCAGAGAGCCCGACGCGGGGCTCGATCCCAGGACCCTGAGATCATGGTCTGAGCCAAAGGCAGAGGCTTTTTTTTTTTTTTTTTAATTTATTTATTTTTTTATTTGACAGAGAGAGAGATCACAAGCAGTCAGAGAGTCAGTCAGAGAGAGAGAGAAGCAGGCTCCCCGCCGAACAAAGAGCCCGACGCGGGGCTCGATCCCAGGACACTGAGATCATGACCCGAGCCGAAGGCAGCGGCTCAATCCACTGAGCCACCCAGGCGCCCCCAAAGGCAGAGGCTTTAACCCACTGAGCCACCCAAGTGCCCCTGAAGGCAGACTCTTAACTACCGAGCTACCCAGGTGCCCCCTCTAAACCAGTTTCTAACAGAAGTTTCGACAAGTGTGCTTTTTAATTTTTTTTTATTAACATATAATGTATTATTAGCCCCGGAGGTACAAGACTGTGAATCGCCAGGTTGACAAGTGTGCTTTTCTTAACTTGATAAGTGGTATCATTCACAGAAATTGGGTCTGTGTAGCACCTTGAGAGCTAGCTGTTCCTACTTTGGATCCTGTAGAAGAATGGAAGGATAGTGGAAGGAGGGTGGTCTCACAGTTTACCTCTTATACATTCCTGCTACTCAAGGGCATTTCAGCATTGCTACACCAGATACATCATTGCTGTCTGCACTTTCTGTGTTTACTTGTTTTTTATGTTGGTCTTTTCTTGTTATCATGGTCA
Organism: Lutra lutra; assembly: GCF_902655055.1. NCBI lineage: Eukaryota > Metazoa > Chordata > Mammalia > Carnivora > Mustelidae > Lutra > Lutra lutra. The sequence goes on from NC_062281.1 coordinate 162,082,625, forward strand.
CCATTATTTGCTTATATAGTAAATTCTTACATCAGTGATTTCCAAAGAGAATCATAAGCATTTCTTTCCTTAACACTCTCATTTTAGGACATTTCACCTTCCTATAGTAATTGCTTATGTTTATTTTCTACTCAACAAATAATTAAGCAGAAAAAGAAACTAGTTTTTGAAGGTGGCAGAACAATGTGTAACACAAATAACTGCTTTAATAAATGTTAAAGTAATAACTTATAAAACTATTACTGTGCTTAGCTTTTCTACTATTTAGCTGATTGTTCTCTTTTCCTTCATTCCCAACCTCTCCTACTTTCTGTCTTATCAATCACCATGTCCTTTCCACTTCACCTTCTTCCTATCTTGAATCCATTCACCTTGCACCAGTTCCTTCTGCCGCCATCTTGCAATAACCTTTTAACTAGTCTATCAGTCTTCTTCTCCCCTTAAATCCATACTACCCATGTTGCCAGCCAAGTGGTCCTTTTAAAGTACAATCTATATTTTAACCATCTTAGCCATCTTTAAGTGTACAGTTCAATAGTTAATATTAAATATGTTTACGTTGTGCAACGGAGCTCCAGATCTTTTTCATCTTTTAGTTTCTGTTTCTCTGATTTTGACTGCTCCAGGCACCTCAAAGATGTGAAATCATACAGCATTTTGTCTTTTTGTGACAGGCTTATTTCACTTAGCACCATGTCCTAAAGTTTCATCCATGTTGTAACATGTGACAGGATTGCCCTCCTTTTTAAGGCTGAAAAATACTCCATCGTAAATACATACCACATTTTACTTATCCACTCATCTGTTGATGAACATAAACGCAGTGGGTTGTTGTTGTTGTTGTTGTTGTTGTTGTTGTTGTTGTTGTTTTTGGAGCACAGTGTTTGATACAAATCTAATTTTGTTTCTCCTTGCATCAACCCTTCTGTGGCTCTTCATTGCCCTCAGGGTCAAGTCAAAACATCTGATCTTAACTCGTGCTTGTCTGTGTGTCCTCATTGCTCGCTTCTCTGACTTCTTTGCTGCTGTCTCAGTTGTGTACTACAGTTATACTGAACCTTTTCAGTTCCACAAATGGATGTGACCCTTTCTACTTCTGGGCCTATGTACCAGCTCTTCTCTCTGCCTAGAGCACAACCTCTCCATCTCCCATTGGCCTGGCCAACTCCTACTTAACTTATTTTCTCTTGGAAGCCCTTTCTGATATCCTAAGGTTAGGTACCCCTCCTATTTAATTCTATATTACAATAGTATTTATCATTGATTTTTATTCCCTGTTTGTATATATAGGTTATAAATTCCTTAAGGGCAAGGACCATTCTATTTACATTGATATCAGTTGGGTCCTAGTATAGTGCCTGAGAAATGATAGCTGCTTATCATTTTTGTTGTGAATAATCAGTGGCATTTTCTGGCTCAAAACCTTCAGTGATTTCTTCATTGATGGGTTTTATAACCTTAGTTGCTTACCAGAATTGCTTAGGAGCTTTTTAGAAAGTGCAGATGCCAGGACCTCCCACAAGACCCACCGAATTAAAATCTTGGGAGAGGCCCAAGCATCTGTATTTAAAAACTTTATTAATTTATGAAGTGCATAGGTTATCCTGTACACAGCTAGGGCTAAAACATGTAATTCAGGGAGTGCCTGGGTGGCTTAGTTGGTTGAGCGCCTGCCTTTGGCTTGGGTCATGATCCCAGGGTCCTAGGATTGAGCTCCACATTGGGCTCCCTGGTCAGTGGGGAGCCTGCTTTTCAACCTCTCCCTCTGCTGCTACCCCTGCTTGTTCTCTTTCTCTCTCTGTCAAATGGATAGATAAAATCTTTTAAAAACAACAACAACAACAACAACAACAACAACGTGGAATCCAGGATACTCTTAGCTCGGTATCCTAGTCATTTGTACTCTAGCATCATCCTGCCTTTTTTCTGGTAGGTCTTCTTTAACAAGTACTCTATCGGGGCACCTGGGTGGCTCAGTGGGTTAAGCCGCTGCCTTCGGCTCAGGTCATGATCTCAGGGTCCTGGGATCGAGTCCCGCATCGGGCTCTCTGCTCAGCAGGGAGCCTGCTTCCCTCTCTCTCTCTCTCTCTCTGCCTGCTTCACCATCTACTTGTGATCTCTCTGTCAAATAAATAAATAAAATCTTTAAAAAACAAAACAAAACATGGGACGCCTGGGTGGCTCAGTTGGTTAAGCGGCTGCCTTCGGCTCAGGTCATGATCCCAGCGTCCTGGGATCGAGTCCCACATCGGGCTCCTTGCTCAGCGGGGAGCCTGCTTCTCCCTCTGCCTCTGCCTACCACTCTGTCTGCCTGTGCTCATGCTCGCTCCCTCTCTCTCTCTTTCTAACAAATAAATAAATAAAATCTTTAAAAACAAAACAAAACAAAACAAAAAACAAGTACTCTATCATTCAGACAAACTGGTTTTCATGTGTTTACTAAACATGGCTGTGTATTTTTGCCTCCTTATTCATATTTCTTTATCTTAGGATGTACTCTTTTCCTTTATCATATAGAAATCTTCTCTCCCTTCAAGACTTGGCTCAAAGTCCAGTTATTTCTCCATAAAAACTTTTCTGATTCTTTGCCATTGGTTGCTTTCCCCTCCTTGCCAAATTTGGCCATTCATTGATCTTCTTTATGCACACACACACACTGGCGGGGTACCTCTCTTATTACACATTCTGCCATGTATTAAAGCTTTTTTTGCTTGGTTTCCCTATATAATTGTAAGCCTCCAGAGTAGAAGAAACCCAGGCTTTGGGGTCAAAAAGCTTGGGTAAAAATCCAGGCTCCGCCATTATTAGTTGAGTAACCATAGGCAAATTATTTAAATTCTCTAGGCTTGATTTCCTCCTTATAAAAATTTTTTTAAAAGGATAAGAAGAATGTTTCAGGATGTTGCAAGGTTCAAATGATGTAACTATTAAAGTGCCTTATAAAACCAATTAGTTCTGGTTACTATAGGGATAGTATTTTACTCATCTGTGTATTCCTGATCTCCCAGCAGTACTTTGTAGTTAGAAGACACTTTATAGATCTTGACTGAGTGATTGAATTGGGGGAAAAGGAAGCACATTTCATGCCATCTTAAAAAGCAAAATGGAGCAAATTTTCTTTTAAAAATTTCTTTTAAAAGTACATTTAAAAATGTATTTTAGGGGGACGCCTGGGTGGCTCAGTGGGTTAAGCCGCTGCCTTCGGCTCAGGTCATGATCCCAGGTCCTGGGTTCGAGCCCCACATCGGGCTTTCTGCTCAGCAGGGAGCCTGCTTCCTCCTCTTTCTCTGCCTGCCTCTCTGCTTACTTGTGATTTCTCTCTGTCAAATAAATAAATCTTTTAAAAAAAATGTATTTTAGAGGCTGTATGAATGGCTAGAACTCTCATCTCATGAATGGAATAATTTCTAAATGACTTTTGCGTTATTTAATTATAACTTTGACTGTGTAACTAATTTGCTCAACAACTTAATTTCCATCCAGATTAGCTAGTCAGTCAAACATGTTTTTCTGGTACACCCAGAAGGAACAGAACTGAGCACTGGACTTTTGAAAATACAGATAAAACAATAGACATACTACTTACCTGATAAGTCAACTAAAGTTTTGGATAAGAAAATGTTTCAGTTTTTTTTTTTAATTTTTTTTTTAAGATTTATTTATTTGACAGACAGAAATCACAAGGAGGCAGAGAGGCAGGCAGAGAGAGAGGAGGAAGCAGGCTCCCCGCTGAGCAGAGAGCCTGATGAGGGGCTCCATCCCAGGACCCTGGGATCATGACCTGAACCGAAGGCAGAGGCTTTAACCCACTGAGCCACCCAGGCGCCCCTGTTTCAGTTTTTTTAAACCAATAATTTATTGTAGTTGGTAGTACCAGGGACACTTAAAAAAACCTTTTTTTAAAAAAGATTTATTTATTTATTTGAGAGAGAGAGAAAGAGCAAGCAGGGGGAGGGGCAGTGAGAGAAGGAAAGGGAGAAAATATTCAAGCAGACTCCATACTTATTAGCAGGGAACCCAACTTGGGCTCAGTCCCAGCACCCTTAGATCATGACCTGAGACAAATCTCAACTGACTAAGCCACCCAGGTGCCCCCCAAAACCTTTTTTAAATTATAAAATCAGACATACTCATTAAAGAAATAGCTGTTATTTCTGGAATATTAAGTATTATATGTATTTTCTTTTTACATCCTTATGTGACAACCCTCTGAGATATTGTCATTATTACTGCTGTCTTATGTAAGAAGAAACCCAAGAATTAGACAAAATTTGGAAAGTGATTCTCCCACTTTTTAACCTACTTAACTTCTCAATTTTTAAGCCTTAGTTTAAATTTTTACTTCACTGGAGTGGCTTTTCCTAAAGACCTCCCCACGTCCAGATTGTGAGTTGGTTTCTGATTCTCTTTGTTAGCAGTCTTTTCTTTTTTATTGTAGGACATCTATATATAACATGTAATTCTGCATTTATATGAATGTTTGTTTATTGTCTCTTTCTCTCTCCCATATTTCCATGAGGACTGGGGCCATTTTCTGTTTTGTTTACCACTAGCAAGAAATAGGTAGCAGGTCATTGAGGGGACAGATGTTGGGTTAGAAGAACTAGTTGGGCTTCTTCAGGCACTGCCTTTCTATCAAGCTAGGAACGCTGAAGTCAGTGTTGTTAGATGTTGGGAGGCTGGACTGTTAACCGAGGGCACCACAGTTAAGGAAAGCAGTTGTATTTAGTGTGGTTCTTATTCTCTTCATGACCTGTTTCTCTTGATGAAGCTAATATGGATTGCTTTGGCTACTTGCAAGGATGTTATAGAAGGAAAATGTCTGATATGGACCTTAGAATGGATTGCCTTTCAGATCTATTCTGTCATATTGTTATTCTGTAGACTTGGGCATTGTTTTCCCTATGAATATGTACTTTGTACTTCTGAAAAAATTTTTTCTTTATCACGGCAAGTGAGATAAATAAGGACAGTGTAATGTATATATGCTGATACTAACTTACCTTTTTTATTTTTTTTAAGGTTTTATTTATTTGTTTTGAGAGAGAGCAAGCAGGAGGAGGGGAAGAAGCAGAGGAAGAGAGAGATTCTAAACCAGACTCCATGCTAAGCAGGGAGCCCAATGTGGAGCTAGATCTTAAGACCCTGAGATTGTGACTTGAGCTGAAATCAAGAGTCTGACGCTAACCGACAAGCCACCTAGACTAAGCCTGCCCCCTGACTAACTTATCTTGTATGTAAGGTCATCAAATACTTTTCTGAGAATACATAAGAGATAAGGAGGCATTCATGAAGATCAGATAGAAGAATGGTAAAATTTGGGGAAAAAGACAGAGGCTAGATCATGCAGGATCTTACAGGCTATGGTAAGGAGTTTGAAATTTATTTTAAATACAGCAGGAAGCCTGAAGATTTTCAATAGGAGAGTATATGATACAATTTGCATTTAAAACATAGCAGCTTAGCTGCTCTGGGGAGAATAGATTGTTGAGGGGCAAAAATGGGGGCATGGAGACCAACCATAGGAGAAATTTATATTAGAGATTATATGAGAGATGTGGGTAGTATGGACTGGGATAGTGTCTATGTAAAGATCTGTCTTGGAAATAGAGGCACAAGGTCTTGATTGTGGCTTTGATAAGAAGAATGAGAAATCAGATGGTGCCCAGTTTCTAGGTAGGTGATGGTGCCATTTACTGAGACGTCGAAAACTTGGAGAGTATAGCTGGAATATTTCTCCTTCCTCTGCTGTATGTGTATTACCTGGGAACTTTTTTTTTTTTTTAACATAATGCTGTAATTGGCATAGTTTCTTCACTATAGAAGACCAGGCTCAGTCTTTTGTCTTAGACCAGCTTAAGGCTTATTTCCTTGGGCAAGACCTTCCTGGTCTAAGCTCTGAAGACTGAGGTAGGTGATGAGAGCTGACTCACGGAGAGTGGAGAAGGAATCCCTATATGCAGACAAATGGTTAGGGACACTTCATTCCTAAGTTCATTCACCAAGTATTTATGGGGGCCTACTTTACCAGACACTGTATTGAACCTGTTTTCAGTGAACTCGTGAAATGAAGTTAATTATGTGTTAGGACCCTCTGAATTTATTTAGAAATGGTTTCAAATTGAGTAATATGCTCATTCTCTGCTTCTAGTCATTTGGAAAAAGATTTTTTTCAGTTTAGAATCCCCAAATCCTTCCGAATGGGATCATATCCATTTGCTGCTTTACTTAATTTGAGAGCTGGCATTAGACTACCATTAGCTGCTTCCCTGAGAGTTCCAGTGGCTAATAAAGGAAAGATAATTTTGAACAAGTTGGTAAAAATAAATCTTAAATCTTAAAAATAAAAATTACACTCAAGATCAACCACCTCATTTTTCTTATTCTCTCATTAAAGAAGGCACATCATTCTGACATCTGAGATGGTTTGAAACCAAGGAAAAGAAAAGGCTCTCCTTTCTTGTTTGAGGGTGTAGATAATTATGTATACACAAGACCTCAAATCTGTTTTGACTGCAGTAGAACTGGCTGGGTCCTCTGTCTCCACACTTTCCTTTGATAACTCGTTGTAGTCTTCATGAATTTCTGTGAACGTGAAGGTATTTAGTTACCGATTTGACCCTTAACCTTTTCAAGAGATTTCTGCGTGCACTTGGAGTGACTATTGGGCTGCGAAGCTATATTCCACACAGCAAGTTGGAAACCTTTCCTCCCTTTCTACCCTCCCCCACCTACCATTTGCCACTAGAAGATACCATTTAAGCTTGTAGTTGCTTCTTTTAACTTCTGCTTGATTTATTCCTTATTCTGAGGCCAAGTGGTGTACTAATATAAGCAGAGTAGGTAGAAGAAATTATTGGTTCATCTGAAGATGCCGTTCCTTTGATATAAATCACCTTAATTAGAAGCTCAAGTTCTTTCGGTTTCTGTTTTCATTTTGTCCACTGTGAAGCTCCTATCCCTCAGATCTGGTGGGGATGCAGGGTGTGTTTTTTTTCCTTAATGGACTGCTTTGTTCACTCTGAGGCCAGTCACCAGGTGAATGTCAAAGATTCCAATGTGGGTCTGCTCAATGCAGGGTCGTTGTAGATGTGGGGTAGCAAACTGGAGGGAAGAATTATTTTAAGCATGAACCCAATAGCTTTGTGGACTTAGGGATATGAAAACAGACTAGATGGAGCAGTTAGGAGCCCTGGGCTGGTCTTAAATCATGTCTCCGACCATTGATTGTATGTAGAGCTTCACAGGGTAAAGGGAACAGTCTATTTCTTAGTTTATTTCTTTGAGAAGATTTATTTATGGATTTATCTTTTAATGTTTACTTTATTTAAACAAATTTGATTTTGATTATGAGATGTTTGATGGAAGAGTTAAAAATTTGTGGGTAAAGCTTAATCACACTTTTTTGAATCTGTTAGGTAAACATTCATTTTGATGTTTATAGTAGCTTACATGCATAGAAAAACACTCCTACTGCTTCAGGTGTATTAAGCAAACATATTCTTTTAGCAGTGAATGGGTTCATACTAAATATATAGCTATGGGAAGTGTGAATGAAGAAGGGGAGATATCTTTATGGCTTCTTTCAGTTACTGATAAAAGAAATAATCTTCTATAATTTCCAAAAGGAGATTGCAGTTATGTTTTTTAAGCCCATGTAATTTTGATCATTTTAAGGAGTTTGCCGATAGGGTGATAAAAGTAACCTCAAAATTTTATATCACTGAGTGGCCAAATGCACTGTTTTGTATTTCATTTTATTTCCAGGGCTACCATAATATCAGCCATATAGTTGGCATTATCATTATTTAAAATATATATATATATTTTTTTTAAGATTTTTTTTTTTAAGATTTTATCTATTCATCTGACAGGGAGAGAGAGATCACAAGTAGGCAGAAAGGTAGGCAGAGAGAGAGGGGGTAGCAGGCTCCCCGCCGAGCAGAGAGCCCGATGCGGGGCTCGATCCCAGGACCCTGAGATCATGATCTGAGCCAAAGGCAGAGGCTCAACCCACTGAGCCACCCATGTGCCCCAAGATTTTTTTTTCTTTTCTTTTTTTTACAGACAGAGATCACAAGTAGGCAGAGAGGCAGGCAGAGAGAGAGGGAAGAAGCAGGCTCCCTGCTGAGCAGAGAGCCCGATGCGGGGCTCGATCCGAGGACCCTGGGATCATGACCTGAGCCGAAGGCAGAGGCTTAACCCACTGAGCCACCCAGGTGCCCCTAAAATATATATTTTTAAGATTTTATTTATTTTTCTGACAGAAAGACACAGCAAGAGAGGGAACACAAGCAGGGAGAGTGGGAGAGGGAGAAGCAGGCTTCCCACGGAGCAGGGATCCCGATGTGATCCCAGAATTCTGGGATCACGACCTGAGTTGAAGGCAGGTGCTTAATGACTGAGCCATCCAGGTGCCCCTTCCCCCCTGTTTTGATCTTAAATTACATTAATGACTGAATTGGGATGACTTCTGATAAGAGAGAACTTAAAACCTGCCTGCATTTATTTAAATATACTTACTCATTTGTTCATTCAACAATTTATTGTTCACTGGATACTGGGCTCACCAAGTTGAGAAAGATCTGGTCCCTACCATCAGGGTTATAGTACAATGTGGTAAGCAATAGTAGAAATATGTACAGGGGGCTAATGTGGCACAAAGTGTAGAATGGAATGTCAGGAAATGCTTTCCAAAATAAATGAGTTGAGCTAGGTTTAGGAGGATGAATAAGAGCTGTGAAGGGGAAGAAGAATATTCTGGGCAGTAGATAGGCATATGTGAAGACAGAGAGAGTAAAACATTTAAATATGCAGGAACACATTTTGGGTTCCATTTCTCTTTGGGTCAGTTCGTTACTACTATTTCAGTCAGGCAAGCCCTGGTGGATCTCCTGAACAGTGGCAAACTCGGGTTTTGGCAGATGGAGGGATATATGCTTGTAGTGGCTGTAGAACCTCGAGCTGAGAACAGGAGGCTCCTTTGGAGCACAAGCCTCCCACAGGGCGCTCTTGGGATGCCTGTCCTGAAATTACCCGGGGCGGTAACAAAGCTTTCTTTTCTTCTTCAAACCAAGCCAGCAGGATGGGATGTCTGCTAGTCTTTGTGTTTGGAGCGGACCAAAAAACATACAGTGGCTAGCACAATGGCATTGTTGGGCTTCAGTGAAAACTAGGTCGGGGCTGGGCCCTTGTCCGTAGAGGGCTTATCCAAAGAACAGAGGTTTGACAAGTCACTGATTTGGCTATTTGACATTGATGCTGGTTTCTGATGTGTTTCTGACTTACTGATGGCACGTAAGATGATAGGATCTCTTCCTATTACTTCCCTGAACACCTGAATTTGGAATCTCTGAGTTACCTTTCTTTTCCTTCAGTTCTCATATTTATCACCCAGTTGCTATATCCTTTAGATTCTATCTCTGCATAGTCTGACTGTAGCCCACGTTTTCATGCCTATAATATAATAGCACTCTAAGTCAGGAATTTGGGTCCCTCTCATCTGGACTGTTGCAGTACCCTCCAAACCTTCCTCTAGTTCCTCCTCTATCCTGCTACCAGCATGATCTTTCTAAAATGTAGTTTTGGGCAGGTATTAGTTTCCCAGGGCCGCCATGACAAAGCTCCACAATGTGCGTGGCTTATAACAACAGAAATTGATTCTTTTACAGTTCTGAAGGTTGGAAGTAAATCAAACTGTTGACAGAGCTGTGCTCTCTCTCTGAAAACTTTAGGGGAAAATCCTTCTTTGCCTCTTTCTAGCTTCTGGTGGTGTTTCTTGGCTTATACATGTTTCACTCACATCTCTGCCTCCCTTATATAACATTCTCCCTGTGTGTCTGTGTGTCTGTGTCTCTTGTCTCTCTCTCTCTCTCTTTTTTTAAAGATTTTATTTATTTGGGCGCCTGGGTGGCTCAGTGGGTTGAGCCGCTGCCTTCGGCTCGGGTCATGATCTCAGGGTCCTGGGATCGAGCCCCGCATCGGGCTCTCTGCTCGGCAGGGAGCCTGCTTCCTCCTCTCTCTCTGCCTGCCTCTCTGCCTGCTTGTGATCTATCTCTGTCAAACAAATAAATAAAATCTTAAAAAAAAAAAAGATTTTATTTATTTGACAGAGACAGACGCAGTGAGAGAGGGAGCACAAGCAGGGGGAGTAGGAGAGGGAGAGGCAGGCTTCCGGCTAAGCAAGGAGCCTGGTGCAGGGCTCAATCCCAGGACCCTGGGATCATGACCTGAGCTGAAGGCAGACGCTTAACAACTCAGCCACCCAGGTGCCCCGCTCTTCTCTTTTTATAAAGATACCAGTCCTTGGATTAAGGGTCTACCCTACTCCAGTATGATCCCATTTTTGATTTTCCATCTGCAAAGACTATTTCCCAAAAAGGTCACATTTACTATTACCAATGGTTAGGACTTGAGCATGTCTTTTTGGAGGACATGATTCAACACACAACAGATCATAGTATACTTCACCTATAAACCTTTAGTGCTCCTGTGGTCTGACAAATTAACTATAGATGTTTCATCTTGGTGTTCCAGAACTTCTCTAAAAAATTACATATTTATAATAATAAATATAATAACCTAGCATAGATAACTAATATATTTTAAAAGAAATATATATTTTAAAAGAAAGGTTACTTAGAGATTCCAAATATAATAAAATAGCATAGATAACTGACATATACTGAGAACTTTCTTTGATATTGTTCTAAGCATTTTACACACATCAACCGATTACTCTTCATAACTCTATAGATTACATACTAATCTTGTTGGGGGGGGGGTGGATACTATTCTTATTCTCATTTTATAGATGAGTATTAAAGAAACTGAATGACCAACCTAGGGTCACACAGCTAGTCACAGGTGAGATTCAGTCCTAGGCAGTCTAACTCCAGAGTGTGTGGGCTTTTCCACTATACTGTACTGTCCATCTTTACTTTTTAGCTTGATCCCTTTTCTCTACTTATACCTCACTCAGGAAAAAGTAAAGGAATAACTTCTAATCTCCGTACTTTATCTTTGTGTTCCTTTTGTACAGAATGTCTTTCTTATTCCCAGTCCTGCATATGGGCTTCCATGAAATGGAACTGAATCCTCAACGAGTGATTAGCCAGGCTTGGGTGAGGGAGGGTATTCCAGGTAAAAGGACCAGCACTGTGTGCAAATGTGCAAGTAAACAGGGGTCAGACCTTTATAAGCAGGAGTGAATGGCTTTATATTCTATGCTAAGTAAGGGTTGTGGGTTACCCTAACGGTAATAAGGCATTATTGAATAATTTTAACAGGGGATTGAGTCCAGGTTGGCATTTCAGAAGGAGTATTTAGGCTGTCTTATGGAAAATGGATTGGAATGAGGGCTATGTCTGTTCAAGAAAGGGGCAAGAAGACTAGTTAGAAAGCCAATGGAATAACCCAGGGAGGGGTTATGAAGATAAGATATTGATAGTGGGCAGAGTGAGTTGTATAGTATGAGCTAAGCACTATGCTGGACATACTTTGTGTGCCTTATTTCTTTTCATTACTCCCTGCCTTTAATTAAACACCAAATCCTGTTGCTTCTACCTCTAAGATGTCTCCAGATACTAACCTCCTTTCCATTCTTGTGGTCATTGTCTTATTCACCCCTTCCTACCTAGGTGATTCCAGAAGCCTCCTAACTGTTCTCCCACGTTCAATTCCTGACTTTTCTATACAGTTTGTACATTACTGTTAGAGTGATATTTTCTGTATAGCATATATGTTACTGTTGTATGTGAAGAGAAAATTGTAGTTATCACTTTGACTGGACAGTAAAGTAGACTAGACTGTGAATTAAGGGGAGAGACTGGCCCCACTTTTGTTTTTATGTTTGTGTTTTCACTGTTTGTGTTTTCACAAACAGGCTTTCAGTGTTTGTGTAGGTAGATGGTTAGAGAGCTGGACGGATCTTCCTCAGGACAGCCCTGCTAATTACATGGTAGCAAATGATCTCTGTTAGTTGGATGGCAGCACATTTATCTGGTTTGGGTGAATGCCCTAGCTCCAGGCCAGTTGGGTAGATTTTTCAAAAAGTAATAATCCTTACAGTTGATATTTTGTTCACAGCCTCTGAATATGCCTTTGAGCCACTGTTCAGGGATAAGCTTATTAGTGGAGGTATCAGTACGTTGATAATCCAAAGTTTAAAAAAAAAAATCAACCATTTTGTCTTATTCTTCTGACTGATCATGACTGGGTGAGGCTACTATAACTGACTAAAATCAGCTGGGAACAGGAGCCCTGGGTGTAGTGAGTGTTACCTCGTTGAGAGGTAAGTGTTGCCTAGTGCTGCTCCAGAATATTCTCTGTGTGGGCATGTTTATGTGTCTGTCTGTGTCTGAGCTGGTACTATCAGAGCCTATGGGGATATATGGGAAGAACTATATTCTCAGCCTACACAACTTCTAGCCATATTTTAGGATCCTTCTCAGATGTTATCTTCTCTTTGAAATTTTCCAAGCTCAGGGAGAGTCAGTTTCTTCTTTCATACCTCAAGTATTTACCTCTACTAAAGGGTTATTGGTATTATTTACTTATATGTGTGTCTTTCACTGGACTTCCTTAAGTTATAAACTATTACTCATCTTTATCTACCTACATTTACTCTGTGTAATGTACTCTTCTAATCACAGAAGGAAAATAATGTTGATGTAAACTGATAGGTTCTTACTGTCATATGGGGGTGACAGGAAGTGGAGATGTACTCACTGAATGGTTGTAGAAATAACTGAATGGTTGTAGAAATTAATTGATATTCCTGAGTGGAAAACTGAATGTCCACTAATCTGACCCCATGGTGATTTTTTCTATGGTGTTGACATATGATTTCTTGCATACATAATATTGTTTAGTCTCCAGCACATATCTATTTATTGACTGCCTTTTAGGATAAGAGTCTTTAATGAAATCAAGTACCAAACACAAATGAATTGGTAGAAACTCTGTTATAATATTTTTATTAGACCGCGAATTGGAAAGGCAGGTTTGGGTGTAGATAAAGTTTCGGAAGTCACTAAGAGGTCCTGAAGTACCTGTAGCTCTTGGTTGGCCCGTACTGCAGTTTTCTGAACTTGAAAGTGTAAAAGAACAACAATAAAAAATGTAAAAACTTATCTCTCTAGTAGGTTATTTAAATGCACTGCCAATGCCTTAGGCCTTAGGTTGCTTTGTAGAGCTGCCCAAGGGAGTGGTCTGGAAGAAAACAAAGCCAAGCAGCTGTTACCCTGATCCTGGGACGCTGAATGTGCTAGTGTAGTTGATCTTGCCTCCGCTTCCCACAGAGGGATTGGCTAGAGGACACACCAGCTGAGCCTGCGCTGGGAGTTGCTTATGGGGAAGTCAACGTCCCAACTAATGGGCACACAGAGTGTATAGCAACTTAGAAATCTTCCTTGTTGGCAGATCTCAAACTTCCTTTCTTTATACACACAAAGGTCTTGAGACACTCAGAAGTTGTGGTTTCTGAAGGCCCAGAGGCTTATCAGCCCCCTCTAAAAATATTCGCCAAAGGCAGGCAAGATAAATGGTTTGTAACAAGAAACTCCATTTAGTTTCCCTCTCTGGTCCTGGTTTGTGCTTCTTCCATCTTGCTTGGAAGAACCAGAACCTCCTAAGGGTGTGATTCCTCACCTCACCTCACCTTTCTCCTCCGCTCTCCACCTTATGCCTTGATCTATGGATTCTCAGATCTTCAAAGACAAGCTGAAAAGAGTAAATATGTGTTTTTCTGAACCAGAATCAAGAGTCCTGGCTTATCTTGGCCCGGAGAGAATGCAGATATAGCCTTTTCTTTCTTTTTCTTCTTCTTCTTCTTTTTTTTTTAAAGATTTTATTTATTTGGCAGACAGAGATCACAAGTAGGCAGAGAGGCAGGGAGAGAGAGAGGAGGAAGCAGGCTCCCCGCAAAGCAGAGAGCCCGATGCGGGGCTCAATCCCAGGACCCTGGGATCATGACCTGAGCCGAAGGCAGAGGCTCTAACCCACTGAGCCACTCAGGTGCCCCAGATACAGCCTTTTCACCGTAGTCTTTTCTGGCCCTCAGTTGGGAAACCTCAGTGGCTCCTGAAGGCCTTCCGTGTCACATTGTCACCCTATCAAAGAAGTGAACCACCTTTTCAGTTCTTTCTGACTGTCAGAACTAAAAGAATTTGCATGATGAGATGTCCACTATATTGCTCCCAAGTAGCTTGAAGTTTGCAAGTTTAGTTTCTTTTTAGCAAATGGGCTCCTCAAATGTGAACTGTGGACAGATTCAGCTAGAGTGAAGAGATGAAAGGCGCTGTGTTAATGCCATCAGCATGCCTTATTTTGAGATTTCCAAGATGGATTATCAAGTAGAATGGAGCAGATTGACAGGTTTCCCTTTTGAGAAATTAGGTGTATTTTTAGCCATTCTCTCTGCGATGCCAAGCCTGAGCCGCCTTGTCCAAGGATATGAAGTGCTGCATCGTGCTGCCCCCAACTGGTTCTTTCTGGTGCTTATGTTACGGCATCATGACATCTCAGACTGTATGACACTTAAATTTTTTTCTAAGCACTTTCATATGCTTGTATTAGATTCTCATGATGACATTGTGAGTTATATGGATCAGGAATTATAATATCTATTTTATAGGTAGGAAAACTCTAATCACAGAAGGAAAATAATGTTGATGTAAACTGATAGGTTCTTACTGTCATATGGGGGTGACAGGAAGTGGAGATGTACTCACTGAATGGTTGTAGAAATAACTGATTAGTTGATTTGTCCATAGGTAATTAGTTATTAAGAGGCAGATTTGGACTAAAATTCAGATCCCCTGACTGCTCCCCCTTTAGGTTCCCTGGTTGTTTGAAAATTCAGTATCACCCCCCCAAAATAGGTATTTAAGAGCTTAATGTTAAGCTTAGAGGAATTTTTCCTTTTTCTTTTATGAAAGGAGAAGGAATATAATAATATATCATGTAAGGTTTGAATAAATTCATGATCTCCTTGGCAAAAAGTTTTGAGCTCCTGTTCTGTATGAGGCTCTTTGACTCAGATGCTGCGGCTTGTTAGTCTAACGTAATGTAGTGGTAAAGAACATGGACTCTGGGCTAAACTGCCCAGAGTTTGAATCCTGGCTCTTAACTTCTAAATGCCTTTTATAAAATGAGAATAATAGTATACTTAATTCATACGGTTATGTGCAGATTAAATGAGATAATTGATGTTAAGTTCTTAGATTAGTGCATGGTACAAAGTAAGCACTATGTGAATAAATATTAGCTGTTGCTACTGTTGTTTTGTTGCTGTTGTTACTATTATTACTCTGACTCTTATCACCTCTATAATAATACATTTATTTGCTCCTTTTTTTTTTTCCTCCATTTCATGGGTGTGTAGAAATGATGAACAGCCAAATTTATTGAAAGAGTACATCTTCACATAGTTGCTCCATAGCCTTATCTTCTTACTCTCTCCTCAGTTCACTTTGGTCTTAACTCTGGTCTTGACCAACTGCTGTCGCCATAGTTACCAATGATTTCTTAGTTGCAAGTTCAGTGGACAATTTTCCTGCTCACTTTACTCGAACTGTGTAGCATTTGATACTTTTCATGGTCATTTCCACTTTGGAATATTCTCCTTCTTTGGCTTCATTGTTAACATTCTTATTTGGTTCTTCCTCTGCCTGCTTCTTTAATGTTACTATTCCTTAGGATTCTGTGAATTTCTCACTTTATATGTTAACCCCTGGACAACTTCATACATCCTAAGGCATCAGTGACTACTTCAGCTCATTGCTACTGCCTCCTAAATGTTGGTCTCTAGCTCAGACTTTGTCTAAGCTCTTTTTAGGACATCTCCACCTTGGCTGTCCCACAAGCGCTTAAGATCAACATATCCTAGCCGACCTTACTATTTTTAACCTTGCTGCTGCTTCTAAAAACCTGTCTTTTTGTCTATTGTGTGGCTATTAATAATGGCATCCAGGAGCCCGGGATCAACCTAGAGATTTTCTTTCTTTCTTTCTTTTTTTTTTTTTTTTAAGATTTTATTTATTTATTTGACAGAGATAGATCACAAGTAGGCAGAGAGGCAGGCAGAGAGAGAGAGAGGGAAGCAGGCTCCCTGCTAAGCAGATAGCACGATGCGGGGCTCGATCCCAGGAAACCTGAGATCATGACCTGAGCCGAAGGCAGCGGCTTAACCCACTGAGCCACCCAGGTGCCCCTCAACCTAGAGATTTTCATTGCTCTCATCCCCCCAATCCAGACTGTCATCAAGTTTTGTGTGTGTCTATTTGTTTTCAATTCTGCCATATAAGTATGTCTTGAATCTTGCTCTGTTCCAGTGTCTCCTCTGTTGCCTTAACCGATGCACCCTTCTTTCACCAGGATTATCGCAATAATTGCCTATTTACCCATTTCCATAATCTATCTAATCCATCAATCATTTGATTGCTTAAAAAAAATCTTTTCTGGGACGCCTGGGTGGCTCAGTTGGTTAAGCAGCTGCCTTCGGCTCAGGTCATGATCCCAAGTCCTGGGATCGAGTCCCGCATCGGGCTCCTTGCTCAGCAGGGAGCCTGCTTCTCCCTCTGCCTCTGCCTGCCATTCTGTCTGCCTGCACTCGCTCTCTCTCCCTCTCTCTCTGACAAATAAATAAAATCTTTAAAAAAAAAAAATCTTTTCTTTGAAAAGTAAAGATGAGTATTTTGCTCTTATTTTGGACTTATTTTGGTCTGATAGACGGGATAAAGTCCATAGCAAAGTATATTGGCCTCACCTGTTTCTACTCTTCATGCACTCTGGCCATATTGAGTAAATTATTTCCTGAATGCACCTGGCACTTAATCTATAACTTTGCATATACTGCTCCCTCTGTATGCGTTCTTTCTTTCCTGTTCCCCCAGGTCATCCTTTTAATTCCTTATTTCCTCTGTGCAGCTTCCTCTGACACGCCCAGATTGACGTTGTAACTTTATCCTCTGCGCTCATAGTGCTGTTGTACCTGTACAAAGCTATGTTTTAGCATTTACCACATGATACTGTTTGTACCACTTAATAGATTGTCATCTCCCCAAAGGAAAGGGCCTCTGTGTGCAGCACCTACCATAGTGCCTGTGCGCCGAATAAACCCTCAGTAACTTAAAACAAATTAAAAAACATGGAATCTCTATTCTTTTTTTTTTTTTTAATGGAATCTCTATTCTCTGGGTGTTTATTCTCTAACGGTTTCACCACCAGCCTAAACATTTCTGACAAATGGTGGCTGGGTTTTTCCTTTTGTTTTGCAGTATATCAACTCTGGAAACCTGGAGCAGTTGCTAGACAGTAACCTGCATTTGCCCTGGACTGTGAGGGTGAAACTGGCCTATGACATAGCAGTTGGCCTCAGCTACCTTCACTTCAAAGGCATTTTCCATCGGGACCTCACATCTAAGGTATGAAGGCTTTCCTTGCACAACTCTTTGAGACACTGTCTTCCGTTACCAGAAAGCTATGTTAAGAAATCAGTCACTCATGAGCTTTGAAATGATGAAGATCTCATATAGATTTATCCTTTAGTCACAGAGAATATAACGTACTACTCTGTACAGCTAGTCCTTAGAAAGCCAGTGTTGGCTCACAGCAGGTACCTTTTAGTGTTGAGCCAGGCAACATATATATCTTAAGAATCTTAATCCTTGACCCAGTCTGAATGAGTGTTGCAGGAGCAGGTGACATGGGAGGGTTAAGAGATTCCTCTCCTATAGGAGTGACAGCAGTCATTGCAAATTGGGGGCCTGTGTCGTAGAGTTCTCTTTCACGGCCTTCAGGAGGTAGCTCTTAACTGAGAGCAAGAGTTCACTGCTTCTGTCATTAGAGTGCAGGTTTTGAGGGCTATAATGTACTGACCCATTTTCTATCTGTGATTGAGTTTCTGCCCTTCTGCCAGTTCTTCTTTGGCATCAGCTAGTCTCTTGCTGTCCAAATTGCTGTGTGACTAGGTTAGAAAATAGTTGCTTTTAGAGGAAGTTGGCCATGCTACAAGGCAGGCACTTCAGGGCCAAGTGGCCCAGGACACCACCATAACCAGGCTTATATAAATAGTATTGTTTGATCATTGATGTGGGAACTATAAGCCATCTAACAGGACTTCTGTGTAAGAGCTGATTTAAAGTCTTCTAGAGAGGTATAGAGGAGTTTTGTACTTGTCCAAGAATAGCTGTCATTTCATTCTCCACCCGCAACACCTACACATGCACACATATAGACATGCATACCAGACTCCTGTACCCCTTCTGTCATGAAGGAGGGGTGAGGGAGCTTGATATAAGACGAAGTTTGCAAAGGGGACACAAGCAAGCTGTACTCTCAGAGCCAATAAGGCCTAGAATTGTAAGTCCTTGGTTACCTCACACGACAGCGGTTCTTGTGTTCCAAACAGCAGTACTGCCCCTAAGGGACCTTGGCGATTGGCTTATAAACTACTGCAGAGAAAATAGCTTTGGGGAGGTGGATGTGGGGCCCCTGGGTGTGACGGGGCCTTTTGTAGTCAGTTGCACTGTTACTGAAGCAGCATTAAGATGGCAAGTGGAGGGGCGCCTGGGTGGCTCAGTGGGTTAAGCCGCTGCCTTCGGCTCAGGTCATGATCTCAGGGTCCTGGGATCGAGGCCCACATCGGGCTCTCTGCTCAGCGGGGAGCCTGCTTCCCTCTCTCTCTCTCTCTCTCTCTCTCTCTGCCTGCCTCTCTGTCTACTTGTGATCTCTCTCTGTCAAATAAATAAATAAAATCTTTAAAAAAAAAAAAAAAAGATGGCAAGTGGAGGAACACCTGGGTGGCTCAGTCGGTTGGGCGTCTGACTCTTGGTTTCCGCTCAGGTTGTGATCTCATAAGTCATAAGACCCCTCTGAGTCCCTTGTCAGCTCAGTCCCCACAGTGGAGAGCTGAATGTATGATTACTGTATGCCTTTGACACATATGAAAAGAAGCCCAGTTGTTCAATTATCTGCCCAAACTTTCAAATAAACTTTTGCTAAGCCGTTTCTGTGTGTCTGCGCTAGGTTTGAGACACAGAGATGAATGGGATCATTCCGTCACTGAAGAGGCAAACATAGAAGTCTCTCTGCTCTAGTGTGATGCATTCTAATAGCCGAGCGGACACAGAGGAACAGAAGCCAGGAAGCTGTAGGGCCTACGCTCCGTTTTGAGCCTGAAAATCAGAAACCTTTCCCCTCAGGGAAGTCTGTCTGAGCCTCCCTTATGTCTGCTGCTTACTCTAGGCAAGGATACATTCCCCCCCACCCCACCAGAGGGAGTGAGGAGGGCCAAAGGAGAGGGAATCTTTTTATTTTTTTAATTAACATATAATGTATTATTTGTTCCAGGGGTACAGGTCTGTGATTCATCAGTCTTACACAATTCACAGCACTCACCATAGCACATACCCTCCCCAGTGTCCATCCCAGCCACCCTATCCCTAGCCCCACCAGCAACCCTCAGTTTGTTTCCTGAGATTAAGAGTCTCTTATGGTTTGGGAGAGAGAATCTTAAGCAGGCTCCATGCCCAGCATGGTGCCTGACGTGGGGCTCAGTCTCACAACCCTGAGATTATGACCCCAAAATCAAGTTGGACACTTAACCAACTGAGCCACCCAGGGCGCCCCAAAGACACTTTTGAATAAAGCATTCTTCGTTCTATATGTAGTGGACCTTATATTCCACACAGCATGAAAACTGGTCTGGCTTCTTCAGAACCCCACAGTGGTCTGAGCTTCATATTTGTATTCTGTAGCCACCTAGTTATAATGGGGCCACGTCCAAGTTGGATGAGAAATGCAAGCATTGTACTAGATGCCTTTGGACGTTTGAGATAGTGGCTGGAGTCCCAAATGGAGGGGTTTTACGGTATTGCACATAGTGCTGCCTTCTCCACGGCCCCTGGGCCCTGCTGCTCTCTTAAGACTACATTGCTCCTGCCATGATCTTGCTGAAGCCTACATTGCTTCATTATAAAAGGGGAAAGCTTTTCAGCCTCTTTCTGGGGAGGGCAGTGTCATGTGAGAACCCTTAGGAGACCTGGGTCTTTACCACTTACAGTTGTAAGCTTCATTTTTCTCATCTTAAATGTAAAAATCTTAGATCTGCTCACCTGACAATGTTGTTTTGACTGTGTTTGTGAAAAATGTTTTGTAATCTTAGGATGCCATATAGACAGAAGTAGGCAATCTTTCCCTTACCCAAGAGGCTAGGAAGTATTCTCTGGGCCATCTCCTTCTTAAAACATCACTGCTTTCCTAAAGCTTATAGTCTCTAGCCATGGGAAGGGACTATACAGACTTTCTTTATAACATGGTAGATGGGAATGTTACAGAGAGGGCGATGCATAGGATACTTTGAAAAAAGGGTATTTAACCCAACCTAAGGGTACAGAGCAGGCTTCTCAGAGGAGATGGGGGCTGAACTGAATCTGGAAAACTGAATTATACTTACTAGTTTAGTTTAATTATTATCAGCACACATGCTGGAGGTCATATTCTAGACCAGAGCAGACACAGGGAATTGCACAAACGAAGGCATAGTGGCATGAACTCTATGATGTGCAGACTGGGAGGGAGGAGTGGTAGGGAATAAGAGTTGAAAAGAGAGGACTCTGATCATATATTGTGTGGCTTATTTAATCTTCTAGATGGGAAATGGAGAAAGCCACTCAGCTTTTTTGAGATATACTTCACATAAAACACAATTTACCCTTTCAAAGTATGTATTTCAGTGGCTTTTAGTATATTCAGCCACCACCACTATCTAATTTCAGAACTTTTCTTCATTCCCGAATGAAAACCCCACACTCTAGTCCCTTCTCCCTTCAGCCCTGGGCAACCACTAATCCATTTTCACTTTCTATGGATTTGCTTATTCTAGACATTTCGTATAAATGGAGTCATACAATATGTCATTGATGGCTTTTAAATAGGGGAGTAAAACAGATTTACATTTTACTAAGGTCATGTTGGCAGGAATGAGGAAGGTGAATAATAGAGATCAAGCCTGGACCAGGCCAGGGAGACCAGTTACAGGAGTGTTGCAATCTTCAGGGGAGGAATGAGGAGGACCTAATGCAAGGGTAGTGGGAATGAAGAAGGAGGGACTGATTTGGAACATATTTATTATTATTATTATTTTTAAAGAGTTTATTTATTTATTTATTTGTCAGAGAGACAGAGGCAGAGAGAGCACAAGCAGGGGGAGCAGCAGAGGGAGAGGGAGAAGCAGGCTCTCTACTGAGCAGGGAGCCTGATGTGGGACTCCATCCCAGGACCCTGGGATCATGACCCAAACTGAAGGCAAGATGCTTAACTGACTGAGCTACCCAGGTGCCCCTGCATGCCCAGTGTTAATATGATTCCTGAATCACGTAAAAAAGTGTTGAAAGAAGTAATCAGCAATGTCAGCAGCAGAAAGATCAAGTATATAAGAACTAATTTTGTCTATTGAAATTAATGCCATAGAAATCATTGTATCCTCTGGGGGAACTCACAGCAAAAACCGATGAGGAATGAGTGGGAGATAAGGAAGTGAAAACAGCAAGTGTGGCCAGCCATACCTCACTAGCCTTGACCCCATTAAGGGCAGGCTGGGAGTTTCTGGTAAATCCCACAGGGGCTAATCCAGCAGGGTTCCTCCACATTTTCCTTATCACCTCAGATACAGGCTCCAAAAGTCTGGCTCTTTTGGTGTGCATTATCCCATCTTTGTCTTTGGCTCCCGTGCCAGCTATTGGCTGTGAGAAGCTGTACAAGGTGCAGGAGTCACCCTCTAGATGAGAGGCAAACTGGGTAACTTTGTCCCATATTGTGGGGCCCCAATCATCCCTGCCTTAGCCATTTCTCAGCTGTTCACAGAAACTACTGTGAAGTCACTTACCCCTATGTGGGTGGTTTGCAGTGAGCGGACAGTAGATGTCCATGAATGTGAAGCTGGGGCAGAAACCGCACAGCTTTGACAAGGACAGTATACTGTAGCCATATTCTTTTTTCCTTATCTGCTGCTCCCAGGCTGAATTTATGGGGCTGTTTCTGAGGGCTATAAAGCAAATAGTAAGTAGGACTTTAGACTGAGCCTTGGAGACAGGAGCCTGAGTTGTTGGTGAAAAGGGAGGAGGAGGGAAAATAACATGACCGATCTGAGCTGATACTGCCTCACAAGCCTGTGTCTTGTAGCCTGGGCTTTGGCTTTTCAATAGGCAATAGCTGGCCCAGGCCCATCCTCTCACAGTGATAGTTGGGGGGCTCAGGGGTGCTGAGGCAGCACGACTTGATGGAAGGGCCAAAGCCACGGCAAGCACAAGGATGGTCCTGCTTGGAAGCCAGGTACGGTGCATGTCCATCTGGGACCCAGGGTAGGAAACGATGAAATCACAGGCTCCTTCCAGCTCAGGGAGAGAATAGTATGATCACATCGAGGCCAAAGAAAGGGAGTCATTCGTACCTGTGGTGGAGGAAGCAGGAGGTGGTGTGGCTCTGCCTCAGCAACTGCATGCCAAGCCCGGTGAGGAGGAGGGAGGGCAGGTTTGGGTCAGATAGGGCCTTGCTGGCCCCAGAGATGTCCCTGAGCCCAGGATCCCTACTCTCTCCTGCCTCTGGAGAAAGGGGGTGGAGGGAGGTGCCTCCTGAGTGAGTGTGTAGGGCTATTTTGAATGCAGCTGTTTGGGGAGAGCTGGTTGCTGATTTGTGTTTATTTACAAGTCATCTGGGTTCATCCTTTCTCTTGTTCAGTGAACACATCCTGAGCCTCTGTCACCAGTTGAGTGCTGTGAGGAGGCAACGCCTGAACTAGAACCTGTTCTCTGCTAGACTGTAAGAGGAAGTGGCAGAGAGGAGGAGTTAAAGGAGTTGAGAAGAGAGAGAGTGTGGTAATGACAGGGTGGAAAGGTCACTTTTATGTATTTTAAAATACCTAAAAATACATGAAAAGGAGAGTTGGGAGAACATTCCAAATGGAAGGGAACTCTATAAGCAACAACAAAAGCTTGAAGGAGCTGTTCAGGCTTTAGGAGTACAGGTTGTCTGTGACAAGTTTGGATGGGGATGTGTGCATAGGAACAGCCGGGGGAGGGGGGGAGGTCAGTTGGTTAGAACCAGGTCATAGACTGAGAGGAAGCTGGTTGTGATCCTGTGGGCAGTGAAAGGTAGTGCAGGTCTGAATGCTTGTTGTACGCTTACATTACTTGGCAAGGTCAGGCTAGTGTTTGGGTCTCTGCATTCTGAGGAAAAGAGAATGGAAAGCCAGGGGCCTGATAGTCTGTCTTCCTCTACTAGATTGTAAGCTCCAAGAGGACAAAGATGTCTGTTCACTGAGGCTTAGTATATAGAAAGCAAAGATAAATATTTGTTGGAAGCATATGAATCTTAGGGCAGGAACCCAAGATCCAGGCCTGAGCCATCTCCCATGGGTGACAGAACCCCCAAGTCTGACCACTGGGGTCAGCTAAGAGTGTTGTTTCACCAAGGAGGAGCGCCAAGGTGCCCTGTGGAAGGGAGGGGTGGTGGTAACCTTATGGCCGGGTGGTCCCCCTTCTGAGCCACATTGTCTTCTTCTTTGGGAACCCTAGAACTGCCTGATAAAGAGGGATGAGAATGGTTACTCTGCAGTGGTAGCTGACTTTGGCCTGGCTGAGAAGATTCCTGATGTGAGGTGGGTAGTCCTAATTGGTACTGGGGTCACAGAAGGGACCGAAGCAAAAGGAAAGCTCCAGCTTCTTCCCCAGAGGCCAGAACTTGGTCACAGCTCAGTCCCAGCTCCCTAAATGTGGTCAGTTTTAGTGCCTTCTAAGATGTCTCCCCTTCAGGGAGAGGAGTTCCCAGTGGTCAGGTATCCCATTGCGCCAGCCAGTGGCAAGCTCATTTTCCATATAATCTCCCCTCCACCCCCGCCCCACAGCATGGGTTGTGAAAAGCTGGCCGTGGTGGGCTCACCATTCTGGATGGCACCTGAGGTTCTCCGAGATGAGCCCTATAATGAAAAGGTGAGTCTGGGGACCCCGGGGCCTGGTACTCCTTAGAATCCACTCTTAGCGGAAAGTATCCAGGATCAACCTGTATGTTCCGGGTGGGGAGCTATATCCTGCTAAGACCAGGGCTGGTACTCCGCAGCTGCCCGGTAAATGAACTGATTTGCAGACAGTTGGGCGCAGGCCTGCGCTGGTGGACCTGAGGGGGAGAAACCCCACCTCTCACTCCACTGAGAAGGAAACTGAGGTCTCATTACCCACCAGGCGGACGTGTTCTCTTACGGTATCATCCTCTGTGAGATCATCGCCCGCATCCAGGCTGATCCGGACTGTCTTCCCCGCACAGAGGTGAGCTGCAGGCATAGGGCACAGTGCCAGTGGGATGGGGCTGGTTTTGAAGCTCTGGAACTGTTGTTCCCAGGGTGGAGTTGCTGGAACTGTGTAGTTACTTTAGGGGCAATTCTCAGCCTCTCCTAAGCAGGCCAGGATGGGTAGAGAGATTAATGACCCTACCATACCTATCCACAGAACTTCGGGCTAGACTATGATGCTTTCCAGCATATGGTGGGAGACTGTCCCCCAGACTTTCTGCAGCTCACCTTCAACTGCTGTAATGTGAGTATCTCCCTCCCCTCCCCCCAGCTTTGGTTAGGGGCTGGCTGAACCCCTTTCATCTAGTTAGGACTGTAGGGACAGGCTGCTAATTAGCTTCATGAGGAGCCTCGTTTTCATTGATGAATAGCAGTGCCCATGGCCCCTCCTCCAGGCCTGACAGACTGTCCAGAGCCGTGGACCAAGAAAAGGAAAATTACTCTGTGTTATACAGTCCTCAGCCTGCAGGGTAGACTCACCGTCTCTTGCCCTGGACATCAATAGAGCTCCGGTCAGGTTTCAGTTGGACTTTGGGTCCAGCTGGCCTTAAGGCCCATGGGAAGGGCTTTTGATAGCCTTCATTTTATACAGCTCTGGGGTCTGGACCTACCTGTCATGACCAAGGGGTAGCTGGGCTTTATCCAGGTAACTCCCAGAAACATGTTAGCAAAAACAGAACAAACCGGGCCTGGGTGGCTCAGTGGGTTAAGCCGCTGCCTTCGGCTCAGGTCATGATCTCAGGGTCCTGGGATCGAGTCCCACATCGGGCTCTCTGCTCAGCAGGGAGCCTGCTTCCTCCTCTCTCTCTGCCTGCCTCTCTGTCTGCTTGTGATCTCTGTCTGTCAGACAAATAAATAAAATCTTAAAAAAAAAAAAAACAAAAAAACCACAAAAAAACAGAACAAACCAATGTAACCATACCCTTTTGAATGGTTCTGTGCGCATCAAGGGGATAAGACACATACCGAAAGGGTACTGACAGGAGTGGGTATAAGACAACAGCATCTTCCCTGACCTTAGCTCTGAGAATCACCCTCATGGTCTGGGACCTTTAGAAAAGATCTCTTAGCTGCATATCTGAATCTTAGAAGATGCCAGAAACAGACTCAAATGCCATCCTTGGGGTGGAAGATAGGAGGACAGGGCTAACAGTTGGTGTGGATGACTACAGATGGACCCCAAACTGCGCCCATCCTTCGTGGAGATTGGGAAGACCCTGGAGGAAATTCTGAGCCATCTACAGGAAGAAGAGCTGGAGACAGACAGGAAGCTGCAGTCCACAGCCAAGGGTAAGAGATTAGACCAGTGTTCCACGTGACTCCAAGGGAAGAAATTAGGATGTGGGGCCTTCTTCTCTAGGGCTGATTATAGGATCTCACGTCCAGAAGAAAGGCAGAGGGGCAGGGGATGATGGAAAAAGTACTGGACTCTTAGAAATATGACTCGGCATATGGCCTCTCTTGAGTTTTCTCATTGGTTAAATGCTTTGTGGCACAAGGTGCCACTTCTGTTTGTTATGATTAATGTGAGTAAGCCTGTTTTGACTCATTGTTTTTCAGGACTCTTGGAAAAAGGACCTGGGGTGAAGCGACTGAGCACACTGGATGACAAGATCCCCCCCAAGTCCCCACGCCCAAGACGTACTATCTGGTTGTCTCGAAGCCAATCAGACATCTTCTCCCATAAGCCCCCACGTACAGTGAATGTCTTGGACCCATACTACCAGCCACGAGATGGTGCTGCCCGCACCCCCAAAATCAACCCTTTCAGTGCTCGCCAAGACCTCAAGGGTGGCAAGGTCAAGTTCTTTGACCTGCCCAGCAAATCTGTTATCTCCCTGGTATTTGACCTGGACGCACCAGGGCCTGGAACTCTGCCTGTGGCTGACTGGCAGGACCCCCTAACCCCACCTGCTCGCCGGTGGCGTTCTTTGCCTGGTTCACCAGAGTTCTTGCATCGAGAGTCCTGTCCATTTGTTGGCCGAGAAGAATCACTATCTGATGGGCCCCCACCACGCCTCAGTAGTCTCAAGTACAGGGTGAGAGAGATCCCGCCATTCCGAGCCTCTGCCCTCCAAGCTGCTCCAGCCCACGAAGCCATGGACTGCTCCAGTCCCCAGGAAGAAAATGGTTTGGGGCCCAGGCCCCAGGGAACCAGTTCATGCCTTGCAGGTGCTTCTGAGGAAATGGAGGTAGAAGAAGAAAGGCCAAGAGGCTTGGCTCCAGTCCCTTTCTCTGTCTCAGGCATAGGCCTGAAAACCCAGGGAAAACAGGATGGGTGAGAGGGGTTAGTCCCCAGCTCACCTTGGGGGTGGACCTTCATTTGAAGCCAGAGGGCCCCCTTGGTGCACAGCCTCGACTCTTCCCTGCAGCCTACAGAGCAGGCAGGCCAGGCCAGGCTCAATCTGGGGACTCCAAGTGCCCAAAGGCTGTGTATGAGAGGGGAGGCAGCAGTGAAAGGCCTTCCCAGGCAGGGCCAACAGCTGATACAAAGCTTCTGAAATCCAGCAAGGAGCTCTGGCTCCCACCCAACTCCCACTGCACTTCCCCAGACAGGACCAGAGGACTCTTAGTTCTGGTTTGAGCTGGCAGGCAGCTAATACCCCAGGTTCTTCTCCCACCCCAGGTCTGTCATATAAGCTACTGGATGGAACCTGGAGCTAACCAGGAAGCCATAAAAGGCATGGCTATTTCTCAGACCTGAAGAACGGGGAGCTTCTTGCCAGGACGTCTAAGACACTTGAATAATTGCTGTTTGCACTTACTGCATAGTCAGACCACATCACTACATTTCTATGCAAGGGGAGGGTGAGGCAGCGTGGTGGTCATGGCTCTTAGCTAACCTATTCAAAGATCTTTTCCAGTTGATTAATCTATTTTCATATTTATGAAGGAGTCTTAATGTTCTGCCCCAGAAACTTTCAACCTTGTGGTTGGGAGTGGGGCCGGTTTTGTAGGCCTCAGGGCCTGCTCTATCTATTTGTCAACATGTGATACAACCAGGTGGTTAAATGGCTTATGCACAGGCGGATTTTCTTCCCTTCCTGCTCTGGCTGGAGCCACGGGAACAATCTGTCCTTACAGAGCCGCAATAAGAAATAACCAAAGATGAAGCTGGTCAAATATTTTCATAACTTGTTTCTGTTGTTTTTTTGGTAATACTTTTTCCCAAGACACTTTCAGATTTAAAAATAAATAAAGTCTGTGTTACAGGTGCTGGTCAGCCTCCTTACTTGTACCCTTGTTCCTTACCCTCTAGAGTAAAGGTGGTGGTCCAGGCCAAGACCAACCCCAAACCCCCAGCTCTGTAGAAGGTGGGAGTAGAACATTTACAGGTTAGAGGAACCCAGACACCTCTGTTCCACTCTGTTCTCTTCCTGGGCCTTGAGTGCTAGGTGGAAGTTGGGTCAGCTGCTGCCCCAAGCCAGCTTCATCTTCTGGTTGTGGGCTTTGGAGGATCGGGAGAACTGGCTCTTGGCCACTGTGAGGGGTACAGCTTTGCCACTCAGGTATACCTTGTTGTGGCATTCAGGTAACCAGGGTTCAGAGCTACAGAGCTGGGGTCCTTGGCTCACTGCCACATAGGCCATCACGTAACCTGTCATAAAGGCATCAAAACCAGCCCGATGCAGTCCATCCCCAGGCACAGGGTGAGGACCGGCTTGACTCCCTGGCGCTTCTGGGGCAGCTGTATCAGCTGTTTCTGGCCCTGCTGTTTTAAGGTCCAGCTCCAAGTCATTTTTGTGACCTTGCTCCAAGCCAGGCTGGGTCCTAGTCTCATCCTCAGCTACCTCTTGCTCCATTTCTTCAGCCTTGAGGCCATCGCCACAGACCTGCTTCACTGGAGGACAATCCTCAGTTTCCTCAGAGGTCTGTTTCCCAGGCAGGCCCAACAAAGCCCTCCGCCGTTTCTCCCTACGTCGCCGCCGTCGCCGCTTGTCCTCCACCACAGCCTCATCGGTGTCAATGATAAGATCAATATCATGAGACCGAGGACACTGTGGCCCCAGGGGGCACCAACCATAGGCCTAGAGGTAGGAAAAGGCTTAGAGAGGCGTTCCAGGCATCAGAACCTCCCCTCCCCCAAGAAGTGGGTGGGTGCTCTCACCGAAAAGTTGTCACAGACGCTGGTGGAATGAGGGCGATGGGTTGCAGGGGGCATGCAGCAACGGTAGTCGATATGGGCCCTCATGCTGGAAGGATAGTTGCAGAACTCCAGGGTCAGGTGTGGGCTGCCAGCTGCCTGCTGCTTCCCATTCTCCCGCTCACTGAAAAAGCATAAGAGGGCATTGGCCCACTAGCTTATAAACTCCAAGAGAATAGGGTTTTTGTCAGTTTTGCTTACTGCTGAATACTCAGCACCAAATACTGTGCCTGGCACATGGTAGGCACTCAATAAATACCTTAAATGAATGAAATAGTCAGGCTTATACCAGGCCCCACCCCTAAACCTGAACCAGTTCCTCACCATTTCCGGAAAACATATTCTAGGTAGGAGGCCACGAAGCGCGCATGAAACTCAGCAGCATATTTGGTGTCATAAATGCCGGCTGGGAACATTTCACACAGGTCGGCAGTGAAGGTTCCCAAGCTCTCGGGCAGGTGTGCATAGAAGTTCTGGTACAGGAACACCAAGTCTATGAGACCGTTGTGTAGTACCAGGGGCCGGCGGGCCCGGATTAGCTCCAGGAACAGTGTCCTCACTGACTGGCTCTGACTCTCATCACCCTAGGTGGAAAGAAAGGGGTCATCGGGAAGGACAGTCCTGTAGGGAGCCTCTTTTGCACAACACTTATCCCTGGCGCCCCTATCTGGAAAGTTCTCGCTCCCTATGCTAGTCTATTGTGGATCAGGCTTGTTTCCCTAGCCTTATCCCTAGTGATTTCCCATATTCCCTAAGAAGCAGATCATCTCCCTGTACCCAGACCAGTTAGGAAGAAATGAAATCATAGAAGGGGCAGTGTCAAGGTTGGAGACCTACCTTGTCATTGCCTTTGTGGTACGGGATACCCTGAGCGTACTGCCGGTTGAAGTTGAAGCCATGCTGTACCAAGAACTGCACAGACTTTGGCTCTATCACATACTCTTCCATGCACAGCAGGGTCAGATTGAACACCTGAGCCAGGTAGGAGTGTTCACCCTGAGAGAGAAAGGATCTGCTACATCAGGATTTGGGATAGAAATACCGCACACCCGATGCTCTCCGGGATCTCAACCCTCTTCCCCGCGGCCACAGAGCAGGGATGGGAAGATCAGTCTATACCTTGTCTGGCTGCTGCTTGAAACAGGCAAGGCCCAGGGAGAGAACAGAACGGGTCCTGGCTGCATGACACACGGACTTGTAACGTTCCTCGATGCACCTTGGGGTTGGGTTTAGGGAGTGGCTGTGGCTGGGAGTTAGCCCTCAAACCACCCAGGACTGTGACTTCTACTCCAGGGATGAAGTCTGTCCCTCCTGCCAAGGCTGGCACCAAGATCAGGGCTTATACTTACTGGTTCAGCAAACTCTTCCTGTCCCCAAGCCCACTCAGTTCCTGGGAGTGTGAAAGGGAGAGTCTTGTGTCAGGTTCCCAGCACCAGCCCTCGCACAGCTACCTGCCCTCCCCATTCCCTTGCCCTTACCGTGTCCACAGCCACGAAGCTTGCAGTCTTTATGGCCAACAGGAGGGATGGCCACATCTCCTTGAAGTTGTCACTCTGCACATCCACCACGGGCACCTGGACTGCAAGCTTCTCCTCAGATTTTGTGCTTTTGCTGACACCGCCTGAGGCTAAGGAGAGAGCGTGGATGGTAATGCTGGGGCAGGGGCCCGGAGCAACAGGTACCAAGGTGTAGGCCATGGCTCGGGGTGGAATGTTGGGGGGCAGTTTCCATTAAGGCAAGAAATAGCACCTCTGTCCTCCAAGCCTTTGTATCACATGTTGCTCTACACACAGGCCTAGGGGTGAGCAGTGCTCTGAATTTGGGGGGGAAAGGCCGGCGTCTTCAGTGGTTTACGTCAGACTTTGGGAAAACTACTTCTCCCCACAGCACCACAATCTTTAGAAGTGGAACGCTGGATAAACGATCTGTGAGGTTCCTTCTTCCCACATTCCGCAGGAAATCCTTCTCAGGGCTTGAGGAATGCGACTCCTTTAATGCCCCCCAAAGCTCCAGAGTACTGTTCCCACGGGGCCCCAGGAGCCACAAGCAACGGTAACTAGTACCCTCCAGAGCCTCATAAATAATTTCTCACAGCCAAGCTCCCAATACATTCCACTTCTTCGGACTCACGCCACGTAACAGAACCAGGACTCTAGACTACACCTCCCGACACGCCCCTACCCGCCCCGACTGCTCTCAACGCGCCAGGCTCCCGCAGCCCGAGCCGCGCTGCCCACCGGGATTTGTAGTCTCCTCGTGGCTCTTTCCTGGTCCTCTGAACGTTAGTTTCTAGAGCCGAGAGCCCGAGGCCTTCCCCTCTCCGGAGCGCACAGGGTTTTAAGGCGGGAAGCCCTAGAAAGCCACTCACCGTCAGGAGCCGCTGGGGCTGAGGCTGCGCCATCGCCACTGTCGGCGGCCATGACACCGCGCGCCCTCGCCTGAGTAGTTGGTGGGTACGCGGAGCTTCCGCCTGCCTGCTCTCCGCGCGGCTCCGGCGGTGGGGGACGGGGTGGGGCCTCGCCCTCGGAGTCGCCGACGGGTCGGACTTCCGTTCACACCACCCGGGTCTGGCACGGAGGAGGCGGCCCGGCGCGCGCGGGGACCTATTGGCTGGCGCCGTTGCGGTCGGAGCCACGCCCCCTGGAGCGAGTCGGAAGCCGGGCGCGGGAGACTGAACTGGAGGTAATGCGTTCTCTGCGTTCTCCGGCGGGAACGGCGGCGGCGGCGGCGGCTTTATGCGGTCTTCATCCACGCGGACCCGGGGTGGGGATGGCGGTCCCCAGCTGCGGGGAGGCTGCCCGGGCCAGCCTGAAGCGCGCCCAGGAGTTAGGCACAGACAGGGCAGTGTAGGGAGAAAGAAGGATCTAATGGGAATAGGTAAATTCACAAGCAGAATGGAGACCTCACTTCCAGGAAGTGAAAAGGCGGGTAGGGGGACTCGAGACGAGGCTGCCAGAGGGGTTAGAGCCACCGACTGGCAGGGAAGCCTTTGCAATAATCCGGACAGGAAGTACAGTTGACCTCCAGGGTGATTGCACTTGAATCCTGATACCGTGAGCGACATGCCCTTACCGGAGGCCGGTTCTGTCTCCCGGGCTCCGGTTCCCATCAAGGAGTCTCAGCTCTTTCTTTATTTACTGTTTCTAGTTCATCTTCAACCTTTCTCCACTGAGTCTTTTTCATCATTAGTCAGTATCGTTTGGTTTCTCCCATTCTAGTATATGTGCTGCCGAAGCGAGCACTGGATTTCTCCCATTCTAAAGAAAGAAACCTCTTACTATATTTCATCCGGTTAATTAACAGTGATTGTTGTATACAACTTACCTGGAACTGTGCTCAGCACTGGGGACTCAATAGTCAACAAAAGAGACTCAGTCTTTGCTCATGGAGTTTTGTAGTCAAGTCAGGTAAGCGGACACTGATCAAAGAAACATAAATGTGAAATTACAATTAGTATAAGAGGGAAAAAATGAAGAATTACATAAGATTGTGAGACTAGGGGAGGGGGGCTGATTTGGACATTTAAGTCAAGACCTGAAAGAATGGGGTGACTGGGTGGCTCAGTCAGTTAAGCATCTGCCTTTGGCTCAGGTCACGGATCCCAGCCAGGGTCCTGGGATGGAGCCGCATATCGGGCTCCCTGCTCAGTGGGAAGCCTGCTTTTTTCCTCTGCTGCTCCCCCTGCTTTGTTCTCTCTCTCTCTGTGTCAAATAATTAAATAAAATCTTTAAAAAGGGGTGGGGGGTGGGGAAGACCTGAAAGAGTGAGTAACTGTTAGGTGAAGAACAGGGTAAGAGCTGTCCAAATAGAGAAAAAGGATTGGGTGAGATGTCAAGGCGGACAGATATGTGGGGGATTGAAGCAACTATTAAGGCAAATATGGCTGGAGCATAGTGAGTGGGGATCTTTGGAGCCTACAAGACTGTGTTAAGAGGATTGGGTTCTCAGAGCAATGGGTGTAAGAGCCAAAGTCCTCCATTGCTTACAAGGTACTTAGAGATCCTGTGCCCCCTACCTTCTTTACCTCTTTGACCTCCTCTACTGCTCATCCTTCCTGGGTCCATTCTAACCACACTGGCTTCCTTAGTATTCTACAAACACACCAGGCACCTTCCTTAGGGCCATTGCACTAGCTCCTTTGTAGGATGCCTTTGGCGAATTCCTTCAATTGCCTGAAATCACTGGCCAAATATCACTTTAATAAGGCCCACCTTGACCATGTGCTTTAAAATTGCAACATTCCAGGGGGCACCTGGATGGCTCAGTCGTAAAGCGTGTGCCTTTGGCTGACATCATGATCCCAGGGTTCTGGGATTAATGCCGCCCCCCCCCATCACACCAGGCTCTCTGCTCAGTGGGAAGCCTGCTTCTCCCTCTCCCTCTTGCTGCTCCCCTTGCTTGTGCTTTCTCACTCTCTCTGTCAAATAAATATATAAATAAAATCTTTTAAAAAAATAAAATTGCAACATTACACCATCACCACTCCTTATCCCCTTCACCTACTCTACATCTTCTCTTTGTATTAGTATTTATGAGTTAACATCCTATATAATTTAATTATTATTGTTCCCCCCTCCCGCATTAGAATATAAGCTCCATAACAACAGGAACCTTTGGTGTTTTATTTACTGAAGTTTCCAAGTACTTAAAACTACTTGGCACATAGGCACTACATAAATATTTACTCAGTGAATTAGTAGGAAGCCATTGAAGGTTTTAAGTAAGAAAATGAGACGATCGTGTCTTAAAAGACGGCTTTACTCTTTGGAAAATAGATTGTAGGACGAATTATGGAGTTAATGAGTTTGGTGACCATAGGTTGGCTCGGAAAGGAAGGAGAGTGGGTTTTGTAAAAGGGATAAAGGAGCAGGACCTTGAGCTCAGCGCGGTTTGGGAGAGACCACTGTTTCATATGCGGAGGAGAGGGAGCAAGAGAATGCAGGTAAGTGCAGAGGACAGGAAGCTTGTGCATTCACTTTTCTCTGAAGGAAGAAGGAAGCTCTTGATGAAAATGAGGTGATGAAGAGAGGTTTTAAGAGTTTGAAGCAGGGGCTCAGCAGGGACTGGTGGAGCACAGCACAGGAGTGCAGTCTCGGGAGGCAGACCTTCTGGGTTTGGGTGCACAGGCTGGTTCATCTCTAGAAGCCTCAGTTTCCTCATAACTGCAGTGGAGGTGATACAAGCATATACCTAATGACATTATCTGGAGATGGAGGGGTAAAACGCTTAACTTAGCATCGGGTCTGGCACACGATAAGCCCTCACTAACCAAAAGAACAATAAGGGAGTGATGAAGATCAACCAGATACATTTCTTATTACCAGTGGGCAGCCAGCTTTGGTTTACTACAAGAAAAGATTAGGAATAAAAATAGCACATCCGCTCCCACCACCACTGCCACCACCCCAACTTGCCGTCTGCTCTCAGGCTAATCTTTTCCCATCTCTGATCCTTGGTTTCTCCTTTCTATAGAAAGGAGGTTCGGGGGGCGCCTGGGTGGCTCAGTGGGTTAAGCCGCTGCCTTCGGCTCAGGTCATGATCTCAGGGTCCTGGGATCGAGCCCCGCGTCGGGCTCTCTGCTCAGCGGGGAGCCTGCTTCCTCCTCTCTCTCTGCCTGCCTCTCTGCCTACTTGTGATTTCTCTCTGTCAGATAAATAAATAAAATCTTAAAAAAAAAAAAAAAAAAAGAAAGGAGGTTCGGACTACATGATGGCTCAAGGCTGTTTCATGTGCTGCATCTCTACCAGATAAACTTCCTGCCCGCCGCGTGCTTCTAGACACACCTCATAAGCCCCTGTCCACACATAGAGTCACAGTGAGCATCCGGGATACACAGGTGTATCCTGCCCAGCCCAGCCCTGGTCTCTTCTTTTGCGTGTCTCCAAGATTCCGCTTATGTTGGTCTCTCTGAAGTCACTTGCAGAAACTCAGCCCTGCTCGTCATCCCTCAGTGCCACAGCCTGCCAAGAGCGAACCCATGAGCATCTGGAGAGTGAGGAAAGCTAGACACTCTATCATGAGGGTTGCAGAGAGGGAGGTGGCTGTTATACCCATTGTGGGGCCCCAAGATTCAGCCTCATTGTGACTGACCACTTTGGGCCTTTCTCTTCTAGGCCATCATGAAGAAGCCGCGAACAGCTGTGAGGAGTCATCACAGGAAGCAGGCATCCCGCCAGGAGGGAAAGAAGAAATGTGTCCTTAGCAGCAGCTGGGTCAAGCCTTCTACCCCAAATGGTGAGGAGCTCAGTCCTAGTCAAAGACGAAGGTGCTGGATTCATTGGCCATGAAAGGGAGGGAGATTCGGGTTGGGAAGGGAGCACAGTTATGTGTCAGGACCTTAAGGGACTAATTAAGGTCTCTTCTGACTTTGCTGTGTCACTTTGGGATGATTGCCCTGAACGGCTGCTTTTTTACCAGTGAAATGGAGCAGTTGTCTGCGCATTTCCTTCCTCTTGTGGCTTTCATGGGATCGATTGAGTTTATGAGCCTGAAAGTTTTGTAAATGGGAAAGCGCCGCACACGTATACGTTATGCTCGGCTGAAACTGTTGGGTGTTCATTGTGACCCAGAGTCAAAGAAGGCGGCCGTACCACCCTGGGAAAGTTAAGGCTGGAAATCTGGCTCAGGTTACATACAGCTAGAGAATTCTGGTCTGATTTCAGATCCAAAGCTTAAGCACGGGGTTGGGGGGAGGGGACACCCAAGTGGGAGCAGCCAGGCTGCAGTGCCCTGGGTACCTGGTGCATGGCTTAGGCAGGGACGATACCTGAGTTTCCTGTGGTCCCAGCAGACTTGGCCAGGCAACAGGAGGAGGTGGTATTGCAGGCCTTCTCCCCATACCATCTCTTCAGAGACACAGCTGAGGTCACAGTCTTTCGGGAGAAGCTCCTGAGCTGGTACGACCGAGAGAAGCGGGACCTACCCTGGAGAAGGCGGGTAAGCAGGTGAGGGACAGGACAGCAGGGTGGGAGGTGGGTATCCAGTGGTCTCCATACTGACTCCTTTCCTGGGACTGCTTTGGCAGGCAGAGGGGGAGGTGGACCTGGACAGGCGGGCATATGCTGGTGAGTGCATGTCTTGGGACCTGGGCTGCTTTGCCTGGATGCCTACTGGTCTGGGGTCTAGGGGCTGTGTGCTGGGAGCAGGGCAGGTCGTCCACGCCCTCACGCCAACCCCTCTCCCCCAGTGTGGGTCTCAGAGGTCATGCTGCAGCAGACCCAGGTTGCCACGGTGATCGACTATTATACCCGATGGATGCAGGTGACTCCAGGGAAGGAAGGGGAGGGTCATGAGCCAGACCCCAGAGAGAGCCCAGCCTTTGGGGTAGGGGTGAAGAAGGTTTCCTCCACTTCCCTTGACTTTGGGCTTGCTTCTTTTTGTTTGCCTTCGAGCTATAGAAGTGGCCAACGCTGCAGGACCTGGCCAGTGCTTCTCTGGAGGTAAGAGTCACCCTGGGGTGGGGGGAATGGGGACAAGTGAGGACTGACCACTGATCTCTCTGCTCTCACCCACAGGAGGTCAACCAGCTCTGGGCGGGCCTGGGCTACTACTCTCGAGCCCGGCGGCTGCAGGAGGGAGCCCGGAAGGTGAGGGAGTGACGGGGGTAAGGTAAGGTAAGGGGGTGAGGCCCAGGGCCTCAGGTGTTTCATAACCTAGAGCCTCCCTGGACCCCACAATCAGGTAGTAGAGGAACTAGAGGGCCACGTGCCACGTACAGCAGAGACCCTGCAGCAGCTCCTACCTGGCGTGGGGCGGTACACAGCTGGAGCCATTGCCTCCATTGCCTTTGGACAGGTGAGTCCCCAGCCCACCCTGGCTTGGTGCGTGCCACCCTTCTTCCTCCCAGAATAGGCTAACTCCTGGATTCCTCTGTGCCAGGCAGCCGGTGTGGTAGACGGGAATGTCGTACGGGTCCTGTGCCGAGTCCGAGCCATTGGTGCGGATCCCAGCAGCACCCTCGTCTCCCAGCATCTCTGGTAGGATCTCGGGGTCATGGGGAGACCGGGAAGGGTGTCTCCAAAGTGTCTTTGGCTCATAGCCACATTCCCTTGTAGGAGCTTAGCCCAGCAGCTGGTAGACCCCGCCCGGCCCGGGGACTCAAACCAAGCGGCCATGGAGCTGGGGGCCACGGTGTGCACCCCACAGCACCCACGCTGCAGCCAGTGCCCAGTGCAGAGCCTGTGCCGTGCACACTGGAGGGTGAGCCATTTGGGGAAAGGGCAGGCAGGGGCCCTAGACGGTAGCCCCTGCTGCGTGACATCTGCCTCATGCCCCTTAGGTGGAGCGGGAACAGCGCTTGGCCTTGCAGAACCTGCCAGGCAGCCCCGATGTGGAGGAGTGTGGTGAGTGCCAGCCCCAGCCCTTTACTGCAGCGTTGGGGACCTGCTTGTGGAAGCCTCATTCCAGTTTGTCCTACACCCCGAATAAGACTCTGCAGAGCTGCGCCCTGGCCTGCTCTCGGGGCCTGAGCAGCACTTGGGGCTCTCTCTTCCCAGCTCCCAGCACGGGGCAGTGCCAGCTGTGTGCGCCTCCCACGGAGCCCTGGGACCAGACCCTGGGAGTGACCAACTTCCCCAGAAAAGCCAGCCGCAGGCCCCCCAGGGAGGAGTGCTCTGCTGTCTGTGTTCTGGAGCAGCCCAGGGCCCGTGGAGCTCCTCGAATTCTGCTGGTGCAGAGGCCCAGCTCAGGTAGCTAGATCCTCAGAGCCCAGGGTGGTGGCAGGAGCACCAAGGGGGACACGGAGGAGTCGACAGCTAATGCCTGGCCACACCTGGCTGCCCTTTCTCTCAGGTTTGCTGGCAGGACTGTGGGAGTTCCCATGTGTGACCGCAGAGCCCTCCGGGCCATGTGAGCGAGAGGCCCTGCTGCGGGAGCTTCAGCGCTGGGCTGGGCCCCTCCCAGCCACCCACCTCCAGCACCTGGGGCAGGTGAGGGACCCAAGCGAGGGGCAGGGGTCTTGGCTTCTGTAGGCACATTCATGGGCCTGTTTCAGCCCCTTGGTTCTCCCTCCAGGTGGTCCACACCTTCTCTCACATCAAGCTGACATATCAAGTATACAGTCTGGCCCTGGACGGGCAGACCCCGGTGACCGTCACGCCATCTGGTGCTCGCTGGCTGACCCGCGAGGAGTTTCACACTGCTGCTGTCTCCACCGCTATGAAAAAGGCACTACTTGTGTTGTCTTCCTTGTACTTTTTTGTGTTTCCTGTATGTTCTTTGTGAACCTATTACCATGTAAACAGGGAAACACAAAAGCATATTTTAAACAGGTGTGTTGTGGGGGGCATGAAGTTGAGAGACCACAGGGGTTTGGCTCTTTGGGGTTAAGATGCCAGCCCTGCACTCTCCCCCTCTCCTTGGCTAGGTGTTCCGTGTGTATGAGGGCCAACAGCCAGGGACCCGCAAGGTGAGTCTCTTGGCCCTCACCCAGCCATCTTTCCCCAGCCCCGAACCCACGGGTTTTCAGTGAGTTAAATGACACGTGCTTGGGTGAACATTATCCCCTCCAGACCTGGCTGTGGGCAGCAGAGTAATAGTTCTTCCCTGGAGACCTTAGAGCTTGGAATCCGGGGTGGAGAATAAGAACAAATGATGGAGACAATAGGGTCACAGGTGTGTGAAAAATGCTTGTACTAGGTTTTGTGGTTTATGAGAGCTTTCTGTTCTGTCTGGGAGGCAAAGATCAGGAAAGACTGCTTAGAAGCAGCAGCTGGTAACCTGATTTGAAGAAATGAATCATCATCTCCAGGTCTGGGAGGGGAGTCTGCAGCAAGAATGTTCCTACCAGGCCCCAGAGTAGTGTGAGCAAAGCTGGTGTAACTCGGCGTGCCGCGCGCAAGGACACATTTGATGGGCAGGGCCTGTGCAGGCCAGTCAGGGCCAGGGGCACCAGGCCACAAAAGCATTTTTGGTGGAGAGAGGAATCCGATTTGTATCTTAGGGAGACTACCTTGGGCTGCCATTCAGAGTTGACCGAAGGTGTAGATAATGGAGACCGGCTGGAAGCTTTACCGCGTTCAGACGGGAACCTGAGCTGTTATCAGGGCCGTGGAGAGGGGGGCAGGAGAGGACACTCTGCTACTCTGCTGCCCCCTGAGTGGCTCCTTCCTTTGGCTTCTCCACAGGGTTCCAAACGGTCCCTGGTGTCTACTCCATCCAGCCGGAAAAGGCCCGGCCCAGGCCAGCAAGTCCTGGATAGTTTCTTCCGGCCTCACCTCCCCATGGATACACCCCACCTCAACAGTACCGCCCAGTGACGCCTCTGCAAGCCCCCACTTCCTGAGAATCCGTTGTTTTTGTTTTTTTTTTTAAATAAAGTGCTTATTTTTATAGTCCTTTTGGAGTCTTTCCACCTCCTCCCTAGCCCACTCATTCTTCCCCGCAGAGGGGCCCAGAAAGTGGTGAAGTCCTGCTTGGTGCTGTCTTCCGCTGCCCGCACTCCCAGCCAGCCCGGGGCAAACGGAGGTGAGTGTTCTGTCCAGAGTGATCGCCCCCCCCAGCCCCCAGGAGAGAGGAAGAAAGCAGCTGCAGTGGGCCCCCTGCCCGAGGCCCAACACCCTTAATCCAGATCTCTGGTCAGCTCTGACGGTAGCAGTAGTATTGTTCTAGAGCAGGTGGTTTGGCTCAGTCCTGACCCAAGCCCTCCCCACCCACAGAGGCTGCTCCCTAGGGAGAAGGGAAGCGGGAGGATTTGTTCTGTCTTAAATTCCTACCTTAAACACTAAATTTATTTCTGTATTGTTTCATATGTAGTGAAACAATACAGCGAATCAAGGGTTAATAATCATAAAATTGGGGGATATGGTGGAGAGAAATGGGATCAGAGGTCACAAAGATGGTTCAAAAGTATTGGTAAGTTCTATTTCCTACTATAATTCCTTTATCGTTCTTTATGTTAGTTATAGACTACGTAAGAACATTTCATAGTTTAAAAAAAAAAAAAAAATCCCACCTCTTTGGACCCCAGTGAGAGCTTCAAGTTCTGGTAGGTACCGAAGACATGGTGGCCGTACCTGGCCCCTGGAGACAAAGCCCTTCACCCCAAGCCTCTGCAGGTGTTTCTCAGTTCAGCTGGCCCTGTGCTCCAGTACAGGAGGCTGAAACCAGCCACAACCTTCCTCAGGCTTCTAAGTCCCTGGTGGCTTGCTCCTGCACCGACTGCCATAGGGCCCGGATGTTGCCCTGGCCAAAGCCTGTGGCCCCCTGCCTCTGAATCAGCTCCAGGAAGAAGGTGTCCTCTGGAAAGAGAGACTTGGTGAAGACCTGAAGCAGAAACTTGCCTTCATCGCCATCCAGCAGGATCCCCTGTCGGGCCAGCAGGCTAGGCTCATGCCCAGCAGCTAGGATCTGTCTTTCCTTGCCCGGCTGCTCGTAGTATGCCTCAGGAGGAGCCAGCAGCTGGCCCCCAGCTGCTGCTACCTGCTCAGTGGCTTCTACAATGTTCGGTGTGTAGAGCCCAACGTGCTGCAGTCCTGGTCCCCTGTGCCGGGTCAGGAACTGCTCCACCTGGTCCTGTCCACTAGAAGCCCCCGGTAGGGTCTCAGCCAGCACGAGAGTGGGGACGGCACTGCCTGGTGGGGTCTGCAGGGCGGTGATCTTCAGTCCCCCTCGCCCAGATCCTGCTGTCACCTCGAGGCCTGTCTCTGGGTCCTCACCTGGACTCAGTGGAAGGTGGCGAAAATCTAGGCAGTCGTGGAACCAGCGCATCAGTGTGGGGGAGCTGCCAGGGATGCAGGCTAGGGTGAGGTGGTCCACGTGGCTGACCCAGCCCGGGCTGGCTGCAGAGGATACGGGCTGGAATCCTGGGAGGAAAGGCCCTCGGACGCCCGCACGCTCCAGGAGTGTCAGGCTGAGGTTGCCCACGGGCGAGCGGACCACAGCGTAGGTGGCTGTGCCCTGCGTATCCCTCACGTTAACCGGGGGCACCGGCACGCTGCAGCCCTGCGCGACCAACGCCCGGGCGGCGGCGCCCGCGTCCGCCACGTCGAAACACAGGTTGGTGGCGCTGGGCACAGCATGACGTGGGTCCAGGCCATACAGCGGCTCCCCCAGCCCTGCGCCCTCGTTCACCAAAAAGACCGCGTCGCCGCTGCGCAGGGCCAACTGCCGCCAGCCTTCTGCTTCCCGCACCGCCAGGGGCTGGAAACCAAAGAGACGCTGCAGATCCTGGGTCAGGGGCTGCCCCGCGGGCACGTGGAAGGCAATGTGGCACAGACGACGGGCGTGCACGGCCATGGCGGTCCGGATGATGACCCTGGCTTGTCCTTCCCCTAGGACCGCTCACCTGGCTTTTCAGGACTCCCGGACCCTCTGTCCAAGGTTCGTCGTCGGAAGCCTGTGGAGTCCAGTTTTCCCGCAGAGCGTGTTCCTCGCTCTTTTCCGACGAAATCACAGACTCACTCCTTTGGGGCTCGCGGTTCTCCGCCACGACCTCTCCAATCCCGAGCAGCGTTGGGACCACCCGGTCTGCGGGGCCAGTGGTGAAAACCACGTGGAGCCAGAGCTGGGGTGCAGCCGGAGAGAAGAGGCGGCGCCAGGGACCGCGGCTCACACTCTTCCCCTCCCACGCAGACCGTGTCGCCAAGGGTACAGCGGGGACGCAGGACTGCCCTTTCCCAGAGCCTCTTGATGGGCCATGCCCTCGGGCACTGAGCCACCCTTCAACCACCGTCCCCGGAGACCACAATAGCAGCCTTCACTTGGTGCCAGGAGCCGGGCTTTTTCTCCTCCGCTAAACTTAAGAGCAAAGGGAACCAATCCTAGCCGGGGGAGGAGCCAGAATTCCTAACCGCCTACCCCCGCCCCTGCCCCAAGCAAGGAATTTACCAGTGTCCTGTTTTAGCTTAAAAATGCTAGAGAATTTTGCCTTTGACGCGTAATGTTCCTTTAAAACTTTAAAAATATCAAAATGTTTTTTTTACAGATTTTCTTTCCCTCCCCAAATTGGTCCAGAGAAACTGATGTTATAGGAAGATAGGTCATTTGTATGGCTCCTACAAACCTCTCTTTCTCTGTTAGTCTCTCAACTGCGCCTCTTTCTTCAACCCCACTTCTCTCTCAACAATCTTTTGCCTCCTGACCCAAGCAAGATTTGGAGAAAAAAACTGGTGGCTCAGGACCTGAAAGAAACAGCTGCATTAGTGTTCTTTCTCTCCCTCCTGACCCTATTGGACTAGAACTCAAGCCCTCCTTGTAGCTTCCTGACTGGGTATTGGGCCAGAGAAGCTTTCTATACCTTTTCTGGGCTTGAGACCCAGAATTGTGTGAGATCACTGGATTGAGTAGAGTTGAGTAGATAGTAGGAGTCTTCTGAGACTTTTTTTTTTTTTAAAGATTTTATTTATTTATTTGACAGAGAGAAATCACAAGTAAGCAGAGAGGCAGGCAGAGAGAGAGGAGGAAGCAGGCTCCCTGCCGAGCAGAAAGCCCGATGCGGGGCTCGAACCCAGGACCTGGGATCATGACCTGAGCCGAAGGCAGCGGCTCAACCCACTGAGCCACCCAGGCGCCCCATCTTTTTTTTTTTTTTTTTGACAGAGAGAGATCACAAGTAGGCAGAGAGGCAGGCAGAGAGAGAGAGAGGAAGGGAAGCAGGCTCCCTGCTGAGTAGAGAGCCCGATGCGGGGCTCGATCCCAGGATCCTGGGATCATGACCTGAGCTGAAGGCAGAGGCTTAACCCTCTGAGCCACCCAGGCGCCCTCTTCTGAGATTTCTGCAGGTGGCTCTTGGAGGGCTTGGGAAGGGCACTTCAGGGGTAAATGGCATAAGCAAAAAGGTCAGGAATGCGAGCCAAACCCTCAGAGGAGCAAGAGCATAAGATTGGGAAGACATTTGGGATAGATGCTATGGTTCCAGGCATTGCAAAGGAGATTCTTTTGTCAGGGAGCAGATATAATACCATTCAGTATGACGTCATTGGCAAGTTCATTGGCAAGAGGAAGAAGGATGTGATGGAGGCACAGGGCTGAGAAAAAGAGGTCTGGCTGCGTGTTTAGTCTTGCAGTCAGGAAGGCAGTACCCAGAAGCTGATCAGCGGTGGTAAAAGGCACTTGGTGCTACTCTGCAGACTAGTAAATTGGAGAGCATGGGTTCCAAAAGCTGGATAGACCGGGGTTTGAAAACTACCTCCAATATTTAGTAGCTGTATGACTTGGGGCAAGTTGCTTATCTTCTCTGAGCCTTGATTTTCTCCTCTGTAAAAGTGGGGATAATAATAGCACCTACTTCATAGGGTTGTTGTGATTAGATAAGAGTATATTCTGCAGCCTGGCAAGGGGTCCAGGATTTAGCCTATGCGCCGGAGCCCAGCTACGTGGCATCAGGGCATACAAAGTGGGTTTGTATGTCACAAGGAGAGGGGCTGCAGTAGAACTCAGAGTAACAACCACATTTGGACACCCTCCCCCCAGGTTTGAGCACTGGGAAGGCTCTAGGAAGGCCCTGGCTTTGGTGTGGAATCTGGGGTTAGGGCCCCTGGGGATAGCACTCTGTGAGGGCTCGGGCAGAATAGGTTATCTTCTGTCCACGCTATCATGATCAGGGCCCCAGGTGAGCAGCTCTAGTGCCTCCAGGCCTTTGGTGCAGCCAGAGGGGTTTCCACTCAAGGGCCCTATGTACCGACAGAGGGCACAGAAACGGGTCCCCTAACCCATCACTTCCCACCTGGTCCTGAGGGAGAGGGTAGATTTCTAAAGGCCAAGAAGGGTCTGACTTAAAGAAAGGGAGATTTTAGTTAGGGCATATTGCCCTGCAACAGCACCGTGCTTGACCTTGACCCAGAGGCCATTTTGGGGGGCGGGGGGCGGAAAGGGTAGAGGTGGTCATTGATGTTGGTTCCCTCACCCTCCCCACCCTCCCCCCGCCCCAAGCCGGACTCCCATTCCTGCTGGCATCTGGGCTGTGACCAATGTAAGACCGCCATCTCCTCCCGGTCAGGACCCTGGGGCAACTTGCGCATGATGGCGTCCTCCGTGCCTGTCCGCGACTGCCTTCCTGCTCGGGCTATGGATGCTAAAGGTGAGCGCTGGAGGGCACGTAGGTCCGAGGGATGAGGCGATGGCGCTGCAGGAGGCCTCATGCCACATCCGCCTTCCACAGCGGCCAGGACAGCGGAGGTGCAGGGGTGGGGAGCCGGCTGTGGAGGTGCTATACACGTCCTGAACCTGTACAACCAAGTCCCTTCCGCAGCTCTCAGCTCGAGCCCGGGGGCTGGCGGAGGTGCACGCTCCTCCGCTCAAAGCCTGACCTCACCCCTGTCCCGTCTCCCCTCTACCAGCCTGAACTGACATTCCTTTTCCGGAACTCGCGCCTCTCAGGTCCCATCCCGTCACTCTCCTTCCTTCCTGGGCCTGGTGGACGATTGTCAGCTGCTGTTCTTTAACATAACCTCTAGGTGTCACCCTTGCCCTCAGTTTAACCCGCTCCTCCCAGCCCCTTCGCTCCCCCCTTCTCGCGGAGGCGGCTGGGGTAGTTCTTTCCTTTCCCACCGGTCACCTGCCCCTGCCCCTGCCCCTCCCCCTGCCCCTGCTCCTCCCCCTCCTCCTCCTCCTCCCCCTCCTCCTCCTCCTCCCCCTCCTCCTCCTCCTCCCCCTCCTCCACCTGATTCCGTTTCTCTCCGAGTCTGTGGAGTGCTTGACATGTAACAAAGGGTGGCCTGGAAGACCTCACAGAGAAGGTGA
This sequence comes from Lutra lutra, assembly GCF_902655055.1. Lineage (NCBI taxonomy): Eukaryota > Metazoa > Chordata > Mammalia > Carnivora > Mustelidae > Lutra > Lutra lutra. The sequence continues at coordinate 162,126,793 of NC_062281.1, forward strand.
CTTTTGTGTGTGTATGCATGTGTGGCAAAATACACATAACATAGTAAGATTTATCTTGCTAGCCTTTTGTAAGTGCAAGTTCAGTGGTATTAAGTACCTCCATCTCCATCATTATCTAGGGAATTCTTTCCCTATTCCCCAGCTGAAACTCTGTCCTCATTAAAGACCTCACTAATCTCTCCTCCTGCCAACCCCTGGAAGCCCTAGTCTACTTTTGACTACTCTAGGAGCTTCATATAAGTGAAATCATGCAGTATTTGTCTTTCTGTCCATTATTCTTCCTTAAAAGGACTTAGGGTCAGCAATAATTTTCACGTTGTTCAGTGGACAACGTTCAGATCTCACCTCACTGCCTCTCAGAATATTTTTTGCAGCTGACCACTGTCTACTTTCTGAATACTCTTGTCCCCCTTTTATAACATCATACTCACTTGGTTTTCCTTTGGTGAATTCTCTCTCCTCTGCCTCTGCCTATTTGTAAATAAATAGGTGCTGCTCAGGGCTTCAGTTACCATCTCCTTGCTGGATAATCTCCACATCTATGTCCCCCTTCCTAATCTTTATTCAACTGCTTATTTGCCATCTTGATTTGGATGTCCCTCTGTCACCTCATATTCAACATGCCCAACATTTTCCCTCTTCTTCTCATGCTCCCATCTCAGCACTTGTCCCACTGCCCTCCAGTGGTCCTATTCGGAAACCTACAGCATTTTTGAATCTTGCTGTTTCTCACCCCTCACCTCATTAATCCCCGTGTCCCTGCCCATTCTATTTCCATAACGTCTCTCAAGCCATCACCTCCCTCTTCATCCCTCTGTACCACCCACATGCAGGGCCTCACTGTCTCTGCATCACCCGGACACTACTAATTGCCTGTCTGGCTTTAGGTTTACTACTGTCCTAACCAGTCCCACCTTGTAGCCAGAGTTAGCTTTGAAAAATGTAGATCTGATTATGTTATTATCCTGCTTGAAATGTTCACTAAATTCTGCTTGTACTTAGGGAAAAGACCAAAAAAATTTCTCCTAGCTGATTAGCCGCTGACAATCTTTCCAACTTTTGGTGTCACCATCCAACCCCCACCCATACTGTGGTTTCTTGAAAGTTTCATCCTTCTTCCCACTCAGAACTTCAGTCTTTTTTGTTCCCTCCTGCCCAAGATACTTTCTTTCCCACTTGCCTTGACCCAGCTAACACTTTATCAAGCAGTAGGTCTCAGCTTAACTTGCTTGAGGATGTCTTCCAAGACCCCTAAGACTTATGTCCCGTGCCTCAATATTTATTAACGAACAAACTAAGGCCTCAAGGGGCAGGTGGGTGATTACCAGACTGCAGTTTTTAATATAGCCTCTAGGTGTCACCCACGACCTCTGCTTAACAGGGACTTTGCTGGGTACCAGGAAGGAGGGGCTGAGTTAAGTGTCCACCTGGCTGGCCCATCCATCCAGCTGGGAGTGGTTAAGGGAAGCCCAGCTTCTTCTCTTAGGTCTAACAGCTGCTCCACCTGCTCTGGGTCAGCTACCTTCATAGGGTGACCAGCCATTCCAGTTTTCCCAAGATTAAATATCCAGTGCTTCAAGGATGTGGAAATTTCAGTCCTTAAACTGGGACAATTCCAGGCAAACCATGGACACAGGGGCCAAAACTTCCATGTCTGCATGAGACTAAGGTCTAGACCTAACAGGAAAACTTAGCTATAACCCAACCAAGCTCATCACAGCAACACCACTGGTGGGCTGACCATGCAGCTTGGTCATTGTAAGAATTTAGGGACAGAAAGTATATACGCTTTTATTTTATTTATTTTTTAAATTTTTACTTATTTACTAGAGGGAAAGAGCTCGAGCATGACAGAGAGAGGGAGAGAGCTGGAGCAGGGTAGGGGGAGAGGGAGAAGCAGAATCCCTGCTGAGCAGGGACCCATTCGTGGGGCATGAACTTCTGGTCCTGGGATCAGAAAGTATATATATTTTAATGAGTATGAAGAGACCCACCTATGTCTGACATTGGTTGAGTGCCACTGGGCATAACACACACATATATTGTTTCTAATCCTCACAGAAACCCCAAGAGTACAGACGATAATTCCCCTTTTTGGAGATGAGAAAGTAAGACTCAGAGAAGTTAAGTGAACAGCCTAAGTCACACAGCTGCTAAGTAAAATGGTGAAATTCAAACCTATGTCTATCCAACTACAGAGCTCCTGCTATTTTCAATGAATCTACAACCTGGCCATTTCCCTCCTGCTCCATCTTCATTTAGGAGTCCTGAGTGTGTATGTAGGAAGCAAGAGGCAGGTGTAGATAGAAGGGATTTCGAGAGAGGCCTGTGATCAGGGCATGTGGGAAGTCCACAAAGCATAGACAGCTCACCTGTGCACTGATAAGTGGCTCTGCCATCTTGATTTAGCTATGAACGTAGCCTGGGGATTTCCAGGGAGGCCCCATCATAGGCTTGTTGTCCTTACACCAAGTTGTATCCTCACTGAGGAGCCAGGGTCGTGCTTCCTAGAGTCCAGGATGAATCGAGCCAGTTCTTATTTGATTGCAAATGGACATCTGGCCATGGGAGAGGCACAGGGGAGGAGCCATCAGGAGCTAGCCATGAACTAGAGGGACAAGTGAGGGTTAGGGGGTTAGGTGGAATTTGTGACAAGGGTCATGCTAAGCAATGTGGCTTGCCTAGAGCATGTGGCTTAGTAAATGATCACGTGCCTAAAGCAATGTGGCTTAGTAAATGATTGCAATTAATAATATAGCCAGACACTTCTCTTTCCCAGAGGTATTGTAAGGCTAAGTTTTATGTTTGCCTAGGTGGTTCTTTAGCAATTGAGCTGCTTCTGAATACTCAAGGAGAGTTGGTTATGTAGAATTATGAGCAGAGGACTGACTTCGGTTATGTAGAGGTATGGGCAGAGGCCTGACTGGGCTGGGCAAGGATCAGAGCCTTGATGGGCACTCAACTGGTCTGGCTGCCAGATGTCTACTCTGTAGGAGGTATACTAAGACTTTGGATTCCTTTAAGAATGTAAAGTTCTGGGGCGCCTGGGTGGCTCAGTGGGTTAAGCCGCTGCCTTCGGCTCAGGTCATGATCCCAGGTCCTGGGTTCGAGCCCCACATCGGGCTTTCTGCTCAGCAGGGAGCCTGCTTCCTCCTCTCTCTCTGCCTGCCTCTCTGCCTACTTGTGATTTCTCTCTGTTAAATAAATAAATAAAATCTTTAAAAAAAAAAAGAATGTAAAGTTCTCTGGCAAGAAAGTGATTTGGGTTAATGCCATTCCATTTTATTTTCTTGGTGATGTTCAAAGACTTTTTTTTTTTTTTTTTTAAGATTTTATTTATTTATGGGCGCCTGGGTGGCTCAGTGGGTTAAGCCGCTGCCTTCGGCTCAGGTCATGATCTCAGGTTCCTGGGATCGAGTCCCGCATCGGGCTCTCTGCTTAGCGGGGAGCCTGCTTCCCTCTCTCTCTCTCTCTCTGCCTGCCTCTCTGCCTACTTGTGATCTCTGTCTGTCAAATAAATAAATAAAATCTTTAAAAAAAAAAAGATTTTATTTATTTATTTGACAGACAAAGATCACAAGTAGGCAGAAAGGCAGGCAGAGAGAGAGGAGGAAGCAGGCTCCCTGCCGAGCAGAGAGCCTGATGCTGCGGGTCTTGATCCCAGGACCCTGAGACCATGACCTGAGCTGAAGGCAGAGGCTTTAACCCACTGAGCCACCCAGGTGCCCCTGTTCAAAGACTTTTAGTGTGCAAAAGCTGTCTGCAGACCTGGGCCTGGTGTGGGTTGGTGCCCTGTGGCCAGGTTCTGCCCGTGGCTCCCCTCTGCCTGTCAACTCATCAGAGAGCTAGAACTTAAGAAAGTCCTCCCCCGAGCTCTCTGCTCTTCCAAGCTGGACTTCCAACTTCTACCAGAGAACTGGGCCTCACACACAGGGGATAAAGAAGGGCTGGGGAGGAGGGAAACCCTCAGTAAAGCTGCCTTCTACACCGGACCCTTCTGTCCTTTATTTTCATATATTCCAACTTCACTAAAGGGAGGAGGATTTTGTGAAAGAGTCACCAACAATCTAGCATCACACTGATGTGGGACCTCTTGCCAGAAGCTCATGGAAGACAGCGACTTGGTTCAGTGGAAAGCACATGACTTTAGAGTCAAACAGAATTGGTTTCTGCTACTTTCTTATTGGGTGACCTTGGGAAAGTTACTCAACCTCTCTCACTTTTTTTTTTTTTTTTTTAATAAAGACACAAAGTTTGCTTTAAATATTTTTTGGGGGAAAGGACACTACACTTCTACTCAATTAAGAGAAACAATTTTACAGTCTTGAGGTCTTTTATTTTCTTTATATTTATCATGCCATGAATTCATAGGGAATGGGTTCCAGCAGTTCGGGCTCCTTTCCATCGGTTCTCACGAAATGTGCTTCTCTGGGTGGAGCAGGCTGACACTTCAGCTGAACCCAACTACCTTTCTCTTTGGCTTCCTTCTTTTTCTGATCATTTTCCTTTACACGCTTCAGGAAGCTATCTTGGCTCTTTGAATGTTTAATATGCTCAATGCGGACATTAATTCTCTTGGCAAGAATCTTGCCCTTAACTTGTTTGTTTACAACAATGCCAACAGCATGCTGAGTAACATTGTAGACTCTTCCAGTTTTGCCATGGTAACATTTGTGGGGCATTCCCTTTTGAACAGTGCCCATTCCCTTGATGTCCACAATATCACCTTTCTTGTAGATTCACATGTATGTGGCCAAAGGAACAACTCCATGTTTTCTAAAAGGCCTAGAGAACATGTACCGGGTACCTCTCCTCTTTCCCTTTGTGTTGGTCATTTTGGCAAATTACTGGAAGATGGCGGTTCAGGCCGAAACCACTTTTTTTTTAAAGATTTTATTTATTTATTTGACAGAGAGAGATACAGCGAGAAAGGGAACACAAGCAGAGGTAGTGGGAGAGGGAGAAGCATGCCTCCCATCAAGCAGGGAGCCCGACATGGGGCTCGACCCCAGGACCCTGGGATCACGACCCAAGCCGAGGGCAGACACCTGAAGACTGAGCCACCCAGGCACCCATCTGACTCTTGATTTTCTCAACTGATAAGTGGGAATCATAATAATGTCTGTGTCACAAGTTTGTTTTGAGGTTTAAATTTGTTAACGAATATAGATAAAGCCCTAAATCTGCTATATAAAAATATGATATTTATTTAGTGCTTATTATGTGGTGTGCCAGGTTAAATGCTTTATCAGCAGAGCATGGACTCATATAGCCCTATGAGTTGCAGACTTTCATTGTCTATGCTTTATAGCTGTAAAACTGAGACAGGAGGATATCGAGTAACCTGCCCAAAGTCACAGAGCTGGTAAATAGCAGATCTAGGATTTGGACCAAGACAATCAGGTTCCAGCTCAGGCACACTTAACTACCGAGCCATGATGCCATGTAGAATAAGGTTGAATAAAGAACAGCTATTACGATCATAGTAATTTAGTTTTAAGTGCTTTTTATATCCATGGTGCTAAGTGTTCATTATTAGCATATTTGGACGCAACATTTATCCTTTTTGTTCCTATTTTTTCCACAGCCATGGCAACAAAGAGCCTTGTGCTCGCTACAGCAGAGGATCCTGCTTTTGTCCGATCCGGTCCAGTGCGTCAGTCTCTGCAAGCAACAAAAGATGTGGCCACTGGCCGCATGTCCCTGCCCCCACTAGAGGACCGAGGCAGGCTGAGGCCCCTCTGGAATCAAGCTAGAAGAGCAGCAGACAGGTACAGATCAGCAGACTGAGAGCAGGGCTCACAAAAGGGAGGTCATGCTTAATAAGCCTGATTAATTTCTTTGAGTGGCAACAATGCAAGGGGACAGGGGTGAAAGGAGGGACAGTAATTCATCCTGATTCCAAGGCTCAGGAACACTGTTAAAACCAACACAGGGATTTTGTGGAATGCTGCTGGGGCCTGGAGGGCTTTGGTAGGGCTCAGCCTTGGGGCAGCTGGAAGGAAACTCAGTGAGTGGCTCATGGTGACCTGGTGAAGGGGAAACCCAGAACAGGGACAGGACACAACCTGTCCAATCTGTCCAAGCCATCTAACCAAGACAGAACTCTGACTTGCCTGTTAATTTCCTTCCAATGGCTTCCCACCATCTAAATATGGTATCATGTGAATGATAGTGAAACAATAAAAACTGCATTTATTTGATACTTACTATGCATGGGATGCTTTATAGAGAGGAAACTGAGGCAGAAAGCTGAAGAAATCTGCAGTCCCACAGTTATTAATATACACTGAGACTCTGGGACACCTGGGTGGCTCAGTTGGTTAAGCGGCTGCCTTCGGCTCAGGTCATGATCCCAGCATCCTGGGACCGAGTCCCACATCGGGCTCCTTGCTTGGCAGGGAGCCTGCTTCTCCCTCTGCCTCTGCTGCCACTCTGCCTGCCTGTGCACTCTCTCTCTCTCTAACAAATAAACTAAAAAGAAAATCTTTAAAAAAAAAATACACTGAGACTCTGACTTAGATTGCTCTCATAGGCCCTGTGTTGACCCCAAATATAGTTCCCATCCATTTATAACTATGTTTAATGGTGGATCTCTTCCATCAGACGGGAAGCTCCTCTGTAGCAGGACCCATAACTGATTCAGTCTCTGCAGTGTCAGCCCTTGCTAGATGTTGGTGATGCTGAAGCTCTTGTGTCCTTCTTCCTCTGCACACTCTCCCTAGGTGAGTTCATCCATGCTTTTGGCTTCAACTCTCACCTCCTGGAAGAAGACTATTAAAGCAGGCATTATGACTGCTTAACTTCAGTACCACCCTGGATGATTACTCTGAGCCCATCATATTAATATTCCATCTTTCTTGCCAGTAATTGGTTTACAGATGGGGATATGCTCTGGTCCTGTCCAGTGAGGCCAAGGGGACATCCTCTGGGGGGCTTCTGGGAAAGGTTTCTTCACTCCTAGGAGAGAACCCCTAGTTCTCTTTTAATAGTGAGTCTTCTTCCTGGGAATGTTGTCAAGCCTGAATGTGAACTGTAACTAAGGCAGCTGTTGTACTAACAGCTGAAGAGGCAGCGAACAGCAAGGATGGCAGAGTGCAGAGCTGGAAGGAGTCTTTGTCCTTGGCAGCGCCCAGTCTGCCAACCCCAGAGGCCACCCTGATGCTGAACTTTCTCAAACAAGGGAAATTAAATATTATTATTGCAGGAGCCATTGTGAATGAGCTTTTCTGATGTTTGTGGCAGAAAGCATTCTTACCGATACAACCAAGGCAACATTATGGCCTTTGTGGTTCCTACAGAACAATTTCTTTTTAAATTACATTTTATGATTGTATTGGTATAAAGATGAATATATTAATTTTGTACAATAAAACATCTTTGACTTAAAAGTTTGTTTTTTTCTTCTGATTTAAAGGAGATTAAAGCATTTTTTATGGACCTCTAAAAGTATTGGAGAACTAATGGGCCTAGTGTGCATAGTAGATAGAAGGGCCCCAGATACAACTCCCAAATATCCATCTCCAGTCCATACTTCCCTTTTGACCTTCAAATCTTCACATCTAACCATTTATTGATAGTTCCATGTGGGTGTCTTACCTCAAATTTAACATACCCATAATTTTACACACACCTTCGTTTTGTCTGAAGGAACTACTCACCAGCCAGCTAGTTGCATCAGTCAGAAACCTGGGACCCCAACCTCTGTCACCCCATGCCCAATCCATCACCAAATGCTTCAATTTTCCTTCTAAAATGGCTCTTAAAAGCATTTACTCGCTTCCATTTCCACTTCTATCTCCACCCTTATTGTCCATGTTGCCAGCCTCTCTTGCCTAATTACTGACATGGACCCTAATGGTATCCTTGGATCTTATCCTCCCTGTAATCTTCTATCTACACTGTTGCCAGAAAGATCTTTTCAACCTGCAAACCTGGTTCTGTTATCCCCTTGGTTAAAACCTGCTGATGGCTTCTGTTTTTTTGTTTTTTTTTTTTTAAAGATTTTATTTATTTATTTGACAGAGAGAGCTCACAAGTAGACGGAGAGGCAGGCAGGGGGGGGGGGAAGCAGGCTCCCTGCTGAGCAGAGAGCCCGATGCGGGACTCGATCCCAGGACCCTGAGATCATGACCTGAGCCGAAGGCAGCGGCTTAACCCACTGAGCCACCCAGGCGCCCCGCTTCTGTTGTTTTTATAACAGAGATCCAAACCTTTAGCAAGGCTTCTGAGACTCTGTCTCGCCTGGCCCTGCCTTGTTTTGTTCTCTCTTGCTCTGTGCTCAGACATGTGTTCTTCCCTTAGCCCTTCCGACACAAAGGCTCTCTCTTGCCATAGGATCTTTGCATGTGTATTCTTCCATTTTCTACTCCTCCTTCAGTTTCAATATACTTTTCCAAGTAAGCCTTCACAGACTCCCCAGTCTACCTAAGGGCATTGGGCAAGTTTCTTACCTGCCTGATGCCTCTGTTTTTTCATCTGTAAAATGAAGATGATAATAATGCCTAACTCATAGGTTTGTTGTGAGGATTAAATAGGATGATGAATGAGAAGGACTGAGGAGGTCAAACTGGTGCTGTATTCTTCTTGGGTAATTGTCCTGCCCTCTGCCTATCTTTCTAGATGGGAAAAGTAGTGGAGACTCTCCCCCGCCACCTCCAGTTCTAGGTGGGAATCTTGGGGTAAGATGGGTCCTAAAATGTGAGGGTTTTCAGGAAGAGCATCTACACAAGGACACTCAAAAATTTCTTAAGTGACTTTAGTGAAACCAAGGAGCTAATTGTGCCTGGGAGTCACTGACAAATGCTTGGGTTGGGCTGAGGTACCCAGAGAGAGGGAGAGATCAAGAGAACCCACAAAGATCAGGGAGAGAGGGGAGGTCAGCAGGAGCACACCACATTTCCATCAAATCTACAAATGGCCTGTAGCCTCTAGAACAAGACACTGGTTGCAATGGGGCCTGTATGTCAGGCAAACCTGGGCTTTCATCCCTACCCTGTCACTTATGGACTGGAGGATCAGGAAAGTCACTTCACTTCCCTTATTTATAAAATGAAGCTCATGAACTCATTTTGCAGGGTTGGTCGGAGGATTAAGTAGAATTGTATTAGTTTGTTCAGTCTGCCATGACAAAGTACTGTACAGGCTACCTTAATTTGTTGTACTTTGCTTTATTGTGCTTTGTAGGTACTGTTTTTTGGGGTTTTTTGTTTGTTTGTTTTTGCAGTGATTCTTTTTTTTTTTAAGATTTTATTTATTTATTTGACAGACAGAGATCACAAGTAGGCAGAGAGGCAGGCGGGGGTGGGGGTGGGGGTGGGTGGGGAAGCAGGATCCTGGGATCATGACCTGAACCTAAGGCAGAGGCTTTACCCCACTGAGCCACCCGGGTGCCCCTGTAGGTACTGTTTTTTAGAGGTTGAAGGTTTGTGGCAACCCTGTGTTGAGCAGATCTATTGGCTCTGTTTTTCTAACAGCATTTGCTCCCGGGGCATGTGGGTGGCTTTAGTTGGTTCATCTTCCAACTCTTGATTTCTGCTCAGATCATGATCTTGGGGTTGTGGGATCAAGGCCCGTGTTGGGCTCTGCACTGAGCATTGAATGTGGAGCTTCCTTGAGGCTTGAGATTCTTTCTCTGCCCCTACACGCCCCCTGCTAGTGTTCTTGCTCTCTGCCTCTAAAAAAAAAAAAAAAAAAAAAAGTTTCCTACAGCATTAGCTCACTTTATGTCTCTGTGTCACGTTTTGCTAACACTTGCAATATTTCAAACTTTTTCATTATTATTATATTTGTTATGGTGATCTGTGGTCAGTGATTATGACTCACTGAAAGCTCAAATGGTGGTTGGTATTTTTTTTTTAAGATTTTATTTATTTTTTGGCAGACAGAGATCACAAGTAAGCAGAGAGGCAGGCAGAGAGAGAGGGGGAAGCAGACTCCCCACTTAGCAGAGAACCCAATGTGGGGGTCCATCCCAGGACCCTGAGATCATGACCTGAGCTGAAGGCAGATGCTTACCCCACTGAGCCACCCAGGCACCCCAACATTTTTAAATTATGGTATATCTATATATAAATATCTATCTATCTATACTCAGTTTTTTTAAACATAATGCTGTTGCTCACTTCATAAACTATTGTATAGTGTAAATACACTTGCATATGCACCAGGAAAACAAAAAGCTCACTTGACTCTCTTTATTGCAGTCGTTTGGAACCAAACCCACAATATACTCAAAGTAAGCCTGTACCACAGACTAGGTAGCTTAAACAACAGAAATTTATTTTCTCACAATTCTGGAGGCTAGAAGTCTAAGAATAAGGTTTCTGAGAAGTTGGTTTCTTTTAAGGTCTCTGTCCTTTGATGGCCATCTTCCTCCAGTGTCTTCCCATAGTCTTTCCTCTGTATGTGCCTGTGTCTTAATCTCTTCTTCTTATAAGAACAACAGGAATATTGGATTAGGACCTACTCACGGGACTTCATTTTACCTTAATTATCTCTTTAAAGGCTCTATCTCCAAAAATGGTCATATTCTGAGATACCGGAGGTTAGGACTTCAACATAGGAATTTTGATGTCATATAATTCAGCCCATAACAGGAATATAGACATAAATCCTAATTAGCATACAGCAAAGACTCAGTTATGCTAATTACTTTTTTGTTTATAATTGGAAGAGAAGACAATGGGAGTACACTCAAGAGAGTCCCAGAACTCCATAGATAAATATGGCTTTCAGCCTTTTGGCCCCTCATTTTTCTTAAGCACTGGGACTTTCCACTGCTCCTTGGGTTGGGAATTGTGACAAATCACATCATGTCTGAAAGCAACTGGGAACTCTAGGAGGTAATTTTACTTTTAGTATATTGACTTAGCTAAAAAAAAAAAAAAAAAAGAATCTAAAACATTATCTGCCAATCACCAAAGCAATTCAACCCTGACAATATCTGCCTGCAGACTTCACTAGACTGGACCTATAGTTGGTCTGAATAGGTAGCCCCAACTCAACTGACTGACTAATCAGTGTTTACCAAGTGTGAGTTTTTGTGCCAGATGGTGTAGAAGACACAAAGAAATCCAGGACACAGTCCCTGCCTCAGGCTCCAGAGGCTTTGATTGGGACATTCGCTCCTGTCAGGAAAAGACAATAGAAAGCAGCTGCTGGTATGAGCAAAGTCAAAGATCAGACAGTTTGACAGTTTCCCAGACCTGTGGGGCATCCAAGTGGAGCTGCCCAGAGGCCACTGGAGGGACAGCTGTGGAGCTTCAGAAGCTGGTTTGGTTTGGTGATATAGATTTGGGAGTCATTGTAATAGAAATGCAGCTGTGGAGAAGAGTGCCATCTTTGAGGGGTGATATGGAATGTGTGGAGAGAAGAGGGCCAAAACCAAATCCCAGGTTTTTTGGGGAGAAATAATCTGATTTGGCCAGCTGAAGTCCAATCGGCTGGGGTTAAGGAGTTAAAGGTAAGTCTTATAAATATGTTGCTGAGTCCCAGGGCCTCAACCTTGTAGGCGGATTGTGGGAGAGGTCATTCTTCAAGAAGGCAGCTGTTAAACTGATATGGCATCAAAAAGATGGCTACCAGAGTAGCCTCCTGCAGAGCTGGCATTCCTATTTAGCAGGCACTCTATAAATATATGCTGAACCCATGGATCTATAAATAAATGAATTACTTAATGAAAGGATGAATAATCTTGCCACAGACTTTTTTGTAACATTGTTTTTATTGATATATAATGCACCTACTATAAAATTCTCGATTTTAAATTGTACAGTTCAGTGGTTTTTATTTAGTATTGGCCCATATGTTTGATTTCGTGTTTTTTTTCCATGAGACACATGATTGAGTCCTGTGTGGATATGGAGTTGGTATGACCACCCCTCCACCCCTCTTCTTTTTTTTTTTTTTAGTAACTTTTTTTTAAAAGATTTTATTTATTTATTTGATAGACAAAGATCACAAGTAGGCAGAGAGGCAGGCAGAGAGAGGAAGGGAAGCAGGCTCCCTGCTGAGCAGAGAGCCCGATGTGATCTGAGGCTTGATTCCAGGACTCTGGGATCATGACCTGAACCGAAGGCAGAGGCTTTAACCCACTGAACCACCCAGGTGCCCCTCCCCCACCCCCCTTCTACAAGTTTTCTTACACAGAAGGTAGCTTGAGGAAGGAGACTCCTTTCCCTTCTTTGGAGGATGTTCAAGGGCAGGACCTGGAAAGGGCCAGCCCCTGACCTGGGAAGTCTACACAGGGACACACGGAATACTGAAAATATTCTGGGTAAAGGGGGGTAGTGCAGATACACATTGTCACTGCCTTCAACACCTCTACAAGACTGCAGTAGGCAAGATGTGTTTTCAGATGACCCTGGCCAAAATAAAGCCCGTGAATGCCAAAAACTCTCTGAACAACGAAGCTGAGATGCTCAGAGAGCATGGAAAGGACTGGAAAGAGTTTTTATTCCCTTATCCCTTCTGATGAAAGAATAATGACCCCTCAAAGAAACCCGTGTCTTAATCCCCAGAACCCCGGGACTATGTTATGTTATATAGCGAAGGGGAATTAAGGTTGTTAATCAGCTGACTGATTATCCAGGTGGGACTAATATAATCAGAAGGGTCTTTAAGAGTGAAAGATGGAGGCAGAAGAGGAATTAGAGTCAGAGAAGGGGATGTAACAATGGAAGCAGGGGTTGGGATGATTTGATGCAAGGACTTAATCCACTTTTGATGACTTTGAAGATAGAAAGGAGCTGTAAGTCAAGGAATGAGGGCTGCCTCTGGCAGCTGGAAAAGGTAAGGAAATGAATTATCTCCTAGAGCTTCCATGAAGGAACACAGCCCTGCCAATAACCTTGATTTTAGCCCAGTGAGACCCATTTTGAACTTCTGACCTCTAGAACTACAACATAACAAATTTGTATTGTTTGAGCTACTGATTTTGTGGTAATTTGTTATAAAAGCAATAGGAAACGAATATGCTTTCCTAGCTATCTAATTCCTAAAAGGGGCAACAACAAGATTCACTTTTAGATCTTTGTTTCTTTTTATCCCTTTAAGTTGTTCTCTATTTTCCTCTAAGATCTGCTAGATTTTGTCTTCCTGGGTTCCATTTTTCCCTCCAGGCAGAGGGTGCTTTGGGGATGTTGCTGAGTCCTTAAGCCCGAGAACATGTCTACCCAGGTCCATCTGTCCTTCTAAGGCCTGTCCCAAATACAACCTTCTGCTTGAAACCCTTATCATTTTCCCCAGTGGATAATCTTTCTTCCTCTCCATCCCTGCAGCACACTCACTCCTCACTGGGACATCCAGTGAAGGTACTTGTCACACTGTCTTCCACATTCAGGATTTTGTCTCAACTCCTCTAGGAGCTTGTCTGTTTGTCCTTTGCTGTTTTAAATTAAATCGCCAGCCTCGTAATCAGGAAAAGCCATGTACTTTGTTCCCAGTTTGGGAAGAGAGCTCAGTAAGAGATAAAGAACAGAGATGTGTTGTTCCGCTAGGACTCTAATCTCAGCTCCTTGCTCCTGCCTGTAGATGATGTCAACCACCAGGAAAGGACAACAATAAATCTTGTGCTGAAGGCCAGCCAATGGCTGCTTTACTCGCTGTCCTGGCTATCTCTTGTACTCTCCTCATGTCCTCTAGGCCCTCCTTTGAGACTATCATTGCTGGGGAACCAGCTTCACACAAGTATTATGTAGCAGCAACTCATCTCTTCTCCTCCACATCTCTCACTTTCTGTCTCAGGGCTTCTGTAAGAGCCACCTGCATTCATACTGGTGCTCTTAGGAAGTGTGAGGGTTTAACACGTCATGAGACAATCCTGACCAAAAGGAGATGGGAGTTGAAGGATAAATTCTCCTCTCTTATGACCGATGGGCAGACTCTTTTGAGGTGATTTTCCACATCTCCTCAGAAGGTTTCAATAAGATCAATCCCCAGTTTCCACAGCTGTGATCAACTCAGGCATGCACTTTTTTTTTTTTTTTTTTTTAATTTAGGGAGAGAACAAGCATGCAAGAGTGGTCAGGGGCAGGGGGAGAGGGACAAAGAGAGGGGAGAGGGAAAGAGAGAATTTTTTTTTTTAAATGGTTTTATTTATTTATTTGACAGAGATCACAAGCAGGCAGAGAGGCAGGCAGAGAGAGAGGGAGAGGGAAGCAGGCTCCCCGCTGAGCTGAGAGCCCAACATGGGACTCGATCCCAGGACCCTGAGATCATGACCTGAGCTGAAGGCAGCGGCCCAACCCACTGAGCCACCCAGGCGCCCCGAGAGAATCTTTTTTTAAAAAAGATTTTATTTATTTATTTGACAGATCACAAGTAGGCAGAGAGGCAGGCAGAGAGAGAGGGGGAAGCAGGCTCCCCGTTGAGCCAAGAGCCTGATGGGGGGCTCGATCCCAGGACCCTGAGATCATCACCTGAGCTGAAGGCAGAGGCTTTAATCCACTGAGCCACCCAGGCACCCCGGAAAGACAGAATCTCAAGCAGGCTCCATGCCCAGCGTGGAAGCTGATGTGGGGTCAATCTCACCACTTTGAGATCATGATCTAAGCCAAAATCAAGAGACGTTTAACTGGGGCGCCTGGGTGGCTCAGTGGGTTAAAGCCTCTGCCTTCAGCTTGGGTCATGATCTCAGGTCCTGGGATTGAGCCCCGCATCGGGCTCTCTGCTCACCAGGGAGCCTGCTTCCCCATCTCTCTCTCTGCCTGCCTATCTGCCTACTTGTGATCTCTGTCTGTCAAATAAATAAATAAAAATATTTAAAAAAAAGAGAGAGACGTTTAACTGACTGAGCCACCCAGGTGCAACATCTCAGGCATGCACTCTTGAATTAATTTTCCCTTCTTTTGTGTTTCCCTCTCCCTTGTCCCTGACTTTGGTCACCAAGATTACCTCTTAAACTTCTTGCATGTGAAGATTAGGCTATACCTCCTGAGGGAATCCAGCCTAAGATGCCTACGTTGTTGCTGGAGCTGCACGTGTATGACATGACTGGACTGACCAATGTTAAGCAGCCTGAGGCCATTTTGAATGTCAGCCTTGGTGTAGCCTAGAAACTGTAGAAATCACTTATCTTCATGAATCATCTCACCTAGATGTAGCAGACTCTGAGTTCCCTGTTTTGAACATACTTTATGTTAAGCTATCAACAATTTCAGCAAAGATAGGAAGAGGCTTAAGCTACACCTTGCTCATTTTGGTATCTTTTATAGTTTATTACATGTACCAGGTGCTCAATCTGAGCAAGCTGAAGTACCACACCTATTACCTAACTCCCTTTGATATTTCTAGATAAATGGTGGCTCTTTTTGCCTGCTCCTGCCTGACACATACTATATAGTAAAATGATAGTAATATTTATAGAGCACTTACTATATTCTAGATACTCAGTGCTTTATGCACACTATCCCAGTTATTATTAACAGGCCTTCCTGTGTAATAGGTCCTCTTATTATCTCCATTTATACATGTGAAAACTGTGGCTCTGAGAAATTAAGTAATTGCTTAGACTTGTACAGTAAGTAAATAGTGGCGCCAGGATTTGAATTCAGCATTTCTGACCCCAGAGCTCTCTTAATCACAGTAATCAACTGGTAAGCAAACAAAGTACTAGGATAGACCTATATAGATCAGTGGGGTAGAACTGAGAGTCCAGAAATAAATCCATATACCTATGGTCAATTGATTTTTGTTAAGAATGTCAAGACCATTCAGTGGGGAAAATGTAGTCTTTTCAACAAATGATGTTGGGCCAATGGAGTATCAATATACAAAGTAATTAATTTGGACCCTTAGCTCACCATATAAAAAGATTAATTCAAAGTGGATCAAAGATGTAAATGTAAGAACCAAAACTATAAAACTCTTAGAAGAAAACATAAGTCATCTTGATGTTAGATGAGACAATGATTTATTGGATATGACACCAAGAGCCCAAGCAGCAAAAGAAAGAAAGATACATTGGACTTTATTAAAAGTAAAAACTCCTGTGATTCAAATGACTTTACCAAAACAGTGAAAAGATAACCCACTGAATGGAGAAAATACTTTTGAATAATATATCTAATAAGTACATAATATCTAGAATAAATAATAACTCTTTTAAGTCAACAATAAAAAGACAAATAACTCAATTTTTTTTACATGGGCAAAAGATGTGAATAGATATTTCTCCAAAGATACATAATATCATTTGTCATTAGGGAACTGCAGATCAAAATCACAGAAGGATACCTCTTTGTACCAACAAAATGGCTATAATAATATTTTTTTTTAAATTTTTTAAAAGATTTTATTTATTTATTTGACAGACAGAGATCACAAGCAGGCAGAGAGGCAGGCAGAGAGAGAGGAAGGGAAGCAGGCTCCCTGCTGAGCAGAGAGCCCGATGCGGGACTCGATCCCAGGACCCTGAGATCATGACCTGAGCCGAAGGCAGCGGCTTAACCCACTGAGCCACCCAGGCGCCCGGCTATAATAATATTTTTAAGTGGAAAATAACAACTATAGGTAAGGGTATGGAGAAATTAGAATCTTCATACATTGCTGGTGAGAACATAAAATGGTGCAGCTGCTGTGGAAAACAGTTTGGAAGTACATAAAAAAAAAATAAACAGAGTTACCATATGACCCAGCAATGCCACTCACAGGTATGTGCTCAAGAGAAATGAAAACTTAATATTTACACCAAAACTTGTACATGAATGTTCATAGCAGTATTACTCATAGTAATACTATGAGTATTATTTCCAAAAAGTGGAAGCAACCCAAATATCCATGAACTGATGAGTGAATAAACAAAATTTGACATTATTAATACAATAGAATATTATTCAGCCATTAAAACAAATGAAGTATTGGGGCTCCAGAGTGGCTCAGTTAAGCGTCTGACTCTTAGTTTTGACTCATGTCATGATCTCATGGGTTTTGTGAGATCAAACCCTGGGATGGGCTCTATGCTCAGTGGGAAGTAAGATTATCTCCCTCTGCTCCTCACCCTACTCACATGCTCTCCCTCTCTCTCTAAAATAAATAAATAAATCTTAAAAATGAAGTACCGATACATGCTACAGCTTGGATGAACCTTGAGAACATTATGCTAACTGAAAAAAGCCAGACATGAAGGTCATATATTATATGATTCCATTTATAAGAAATTTTCAGATTAGGCAAATCCATAGAGACAGAAAGTAGGTTTTTGTTTGCTTCTTGATTGAAGGGGAGGCTGGGTCTCTTTGCAGAAGAATCATACAGTGTTGTCACAAGCATATAATATAAATCTTCCTCTTGAGCCTTTTCTAAAGATAACCTGATGTCATTTACTAGAGTGACAGCACAGGAGAAAAGGAAATACTCAGAACTTTGGCAGATGATTAGACAAAGCCTTTGAATTGATGTTAATTCCTGGGAGCCCCAAATGCCATTGTAGCCCACTAAAGTATGGGACCAGTTGGTCAATGGTTCTACCCTGTAGTTATTTCTCTAGTTCCTGAAGAAATAATTGTAATAGACATGGTTGGCCAGAGGGAAAATTACTACATTGGCTTTCTAATCCATGGGATAAGGTCATTACAGTAGAAATTGCTAGGTGGAAGGCCCTGGAACATCTTCCTACCAAGATAGTAAACCAGAACCAATGGTGCATTTCTGGGGGGAAATGCAGAGATTAGTGTAACATTAAATACTATAATATCTAGCATATCTCACGTAATTCACTTGTTTGGTCTGGGCAAAAGTAGAATGATTGGAGAATGATTGTAGATTTCAATAAACTTAATTAGGGTGTGACTTCAATTGTAGCTCCTTTTATAAAAGAGTTTTTTTTTTTAAGATTTTTATTTATTTATTTGACAGAGAGATCACAAGCAGGCAGAAAGGCAGGCAGAGAGAGAGGGGGAAGCAGGCTCCCTGCCGAGCAGAGAGCCCGATGCGGGACTCGATCCCAGGACCCTGAGATCATGACTCGAGCTGAAGGCAGAGGCTCAATCCACTGAGTCACCCAGGCGCCCCGATAAGTTTTTATTTTTAAGTGATCTCTACATTCAGCAAGGGGCTCGAACTCATGACCCTGAGATCAAGAGTCACGTGCTCCACTGACTGAGCCATCCAGGTGTCCTTAAGTGGTTTACTTTTATTTGGCAATGTCAAAAGTACACATTTACTGTCTGTCTCAGTGCTATGGCAGCTCTCAGTCTCTGCCATATTTTAGTCAACAGAGATCTTGATTGTCTTCATATTCCATAAACCATCACACTGTCCATTACATTGATGACATTATATTGATTAGATCTGATGATCAGAAACTAGCAGTTAATTTAGAAGCCTTATAAGATATATATAAACATGAAGTGTGGGAAAAACCACATGGCCTGCCACCTCAGTGAACTTTCTGGGAATCCAGAAAGACTGAATCCAGTAGACTGAAACATGTTGAGGTATCAACATGTCACCTTTCCAAGGTGACAGAAAAGTTGATGCCTATTCTACCATGACAGAAGAATTGCAGTGATTTGTAGGCCTTTTTGGATTTTGGAGGTAATATACAACATATTTTGAACTGGAATCATCTAAGGAGTCACCCATAAGGCTGCCATTTTATTTTATTTTAAAGATTTTATTTATTTATTTGAGAGAGAGCATGAGAGGGGAGAAGGTCAGGGGGAGAAGCAGACTCCCTGTGGAGCTGGGAGACAGATGCCGGACTTGATCCCGGGATTCTGGGATCATGACCTGAGCCAAAGGCAGTTGCTTAACCAACTGGGCCACTCAGGAAGGCTGACATTTTAAAATAGGGAACAGAGCAATAAAAGGCTCTGCAACATGTCCAGACCATAGAATAAGATGCTTTTCTATTTGGTCCCATGATCCAGCAGATCCAATGATCCTTGGAGGTCTCCAGCAAATAATGATGGTGAATAAAACATTTAGTAAGCCCCAATAGGAGAATCATAGAATAGACCTCTAGGATTTTGGAACAAATCTATGACTTTTCATTATTTACCCCAGTGCTTGTTTAATGAACTCATAGATAATGTGGCTATGATGTTAGAGATGAAATATCTTCATGGGCTCAAAAATATGAACTTCCCCTTAAGGAAGTTGACTTGACATATTGCTACTTCTGAGTACCTAATCGGCTAACATCATGTCAGCACTGAATCCCCAATGTGGCAGCTTTCCCCAGGGAGAAAAGCCAGCCATCTGATGGCAGGATGAATATGTGATATCTCTTCCATCATGGAGAGGTCATAAATTCATCCTCAGGAGAATAAACATATGGTATGATTTTCCAACCCTACCTGAAATATTCTGTCAGCTCCACCATCTGTTAGCTTTCTCAAGAATGCTTTACTCACTGTCATGGTATTCTGTCCACAAGCAGTGGACTCATGCCCAAGAAATTAACTGACCTTACTACATATGCCATTACCTAGAAGTAGATAGTCTAATAAAAACATAGAATGGATTACTAAAGATTTGGTTTTGATACCAGTTGGGAGACAACACTCTGAAACAATGGGTTCTGTCATACAGGATGTAGTATATGTTCTAAATCAGAGATAATTATATGGTGCTTTCTCCCCCATAGCCAGAATACATGGGTCTAGCAATCAACATATGCAAGTAGAATGGTCCCTTTCACTCTTATACCCAATAACCCACTCACAGCATTTTTGCTTCCCATGTCGTTGACTTTTAGCTTTAAGAGTTTGGAGGTGAAAATGCTTCTGCATGGGGCTCCTGGGTGGCTCAGTGGGTTAAGCCTCTGCCTTCATCTTGGGTCATGGTCTCAGGGTCCTGGGATCGAGCCCTGCATTGGGCTCTCTGCTCAGCAGGGATCCTGCTTCCCTTCCACCCCCTCCTGCCTTCTTGTGATCTCTCTCTCTCTCTCTCTGTCAAATAAATAAATAAAAACTTAAAAAAAAAATGCTTCTGCACAGGAGGGTTCTAGTTCCATGGAGCAGTGGTGATGACTAGAGCATATTTGAGACTCCCTCAAGGCTAGAAGTGCTTATTGTTGGGACATGATCTTCTGTGCCAGAAGCTTGTGTGTGGGAAGTCTCCCAGCCAGCCATGCCACACTGTTGTAGGTTGTTTCTGGGTTGTTTAAAGTTGATGCTGGTTATGGTTTGGGTTTATGACTTGGTATTTTCCTTATTATGTTCTTTAATATGTAACTTGGTATTATTGGGGAGAACTGGGTGAGTAGGGAGAAGAGGAGATGGTACGTACTGGGGGAAGAGTTTGTGGTGCGTTGTTGCAATTGGTTAGGCTGAACGTTTGTTAAAGTTGGGTTGTCTGAACCATTAGGATCTGGGTATCACAAAAGACTAGCTGCAGGAAATTGTCTTTCCGCATTGTTCCAACATATCCTTAAGCTTAAACGTCCCCTAACCCCTCAGGTGGCAATGCCCATGCTTCTGCCATCTTACTCAGTTTTCTGCTGCCACTTTTGTTCCCATTGTAACCATTTAATAAACCAGCAAGTTCATAGGTAACCCAGTCTTCCAGGTTATCTGTCAGTCTAGCTGTTCATGGACTTATATGTGAGACTGAGCCATACAATGTGGGTTATATTTGTTAATGTAACCTAATTTGTACCTACAGGTTGGTGAGGCTTAGGGAAATTCTGGTATAAAAACATTTCCAAACTGAAAGTTTTTCTGAGAAAGAGAAAAAAAAAAACCCAACCCAATCAAAACAAGGATTTGCAAATACTGGCACATGAAATATATGTTTCCAATTTATATTTGAACGGTTATAGGCCTCATGTATTAGTGCTGACTGCACACATCAAGAATCCTTCATGGGGGGGGGGGCAACTGGGCGGCTCAGTTGGTTAAGTAACTGCCTTGAGCTAGGGTCGTGATCCTGGGATTGAGTCCCACATCAGGTTCCCTGCTCTGTGGAGAGTCTGCTTCTCCCATCCCTCTCCTTGTGCTCTCTATCTCTCTATCAAATAATTGAATAAAATCTTAAAGGAAAAAAAAAAAGAATCCTTCATGTCTATGAACATGATGTTCTTGCTCTTGCTAGCATTTTCTGCCCAGAAGTCTCCTCTGCTCCTTTACACCACCATCATTAAAAAGTGTTGCCCATTAACATCCTAAGATGAATAATTGTTTCAAAAACTATTAGTGGCATTAACTTTAGAAAAATTGCCAAAAGAGCAGAAGGGTAGTTCTTGACTTACCTGCAGGCTATACTTTTGTATATTACACTGATATTGCTAAATAAAACATTTTTGAATGTTTGCACATCTGCAGATAAGTGAACATTTTTGCTCTATTACATGTATCAAGCAACGGTTTGATTTTGCCGTCTTTGTGGGTATAGCGCTGTGAGTCCAACTTTGAATTTTTTGTGCATTTTACTGATATTTTACATAAGTAAATGAAAAATGGAAAGGTGAAATTGCTGACAGTGGTGGTCAAATGTGTATGTCTTATAAACATATTGCAGCTACCATTTGGTTAACCTGAAAGTGTGACTTTTTATTTTCATTTGGATAGTATTAACTCAGTTCGTATTGTGTTGATTTTAAAGGGAAAAAAATTAAAGAATAGTTTTCTTTAAAGATTATTTATTTATTTATTTGAGAGAGAGAGAGAGAGAGAGCATGAGAGGGGGCAGGTCAGAAGGGGAAACAGACTCCCAGCCAGGAGGGATCCTGATGTGGGACTCGATCCCAGGACTCCAGGATCATGACCTGAGCCAAAGGCAGTTGCTTAACCAACTGAGCCACCCAGGTGCCCGAAAGAATAGTTTTAAAATACTGGAAATACATAATCAGAGATATAATTAGAGATTATATATATTTATACATATATATGTCTATTTACATATACATATAAACATATATGTCTCCATATGTATTTGATTATTGAGAATAGATCTCTTTCCCTGCTTGATAAATGTAGTTAAATTTTCATACATTTGACTTTCATACAAGATTTTATGAACAAATCATGTATGAAAGCAGCCTATTTACTGCTTACACATTTTTCTGGGACACCACTGAGCAAAACTGACAAAGAACCATGAGGGGAATAGGAGAATTTTTCAGATTCTAAAAGTACCACAATAATATGAGAAGATAGAGGTTAGCTGAACCTACTGTGGTAATCATTTCACAATATACATAAATCAAACCATCTTGCTGTATGCCCTAAACTTACACAGTGATGTAGGTCAATTATTTCTCAATAAAACTGGAAAAAATATCATACAGTTAATAAAATTGCCTGACAGGGCTCAACAACAACAACAACGATAACAACAACGACGACAACGATGACAACAGCCGCAGTAGTAGTAGTAACTCCTGTTTAAGTGCTTGCTGTATTTCAGGCTCTCTCCTTGCTATGTCACAAATTCAATCCCATTTGATTCTTTGTCATTCACTGAAGTAGTTAATATGCTGTCCCTCCATTTCATGATATAGCATCCTAGAGTTCGGGGAATTAAAATGACTCATCCAAAATCACACAGCCAGTATGCAGGGGCATTGGCTGATTCCAAAGCCCATACAGTAATCATAACTTGCATTATTCTCCTGTTTGCTCAACAGTCCAGTTTGAATAAGCCTCTTTTAGAGTTGGATTATGACTAGATAATAAAATATGTGTAAGAAAAAAGGCAAGAATCTCTGTGTCTTGTGGGACAGATAGAATGTTTTCAGGAACGAGAAATAATGAACTTATTGAAAATAGACATCTTTTCCATTTATACCATATTGAAAGGGGAACAACAGAACACCCAATATATTACAGCTTATTGATATGACATTCTGTAGGAGACTGAGCCTGATGCAACATTTGCTTTGCTGTATCACTGCCATATAGTATTATCTGTCCCACCTTAAGAATGAATCCGAATGAATGTGTGCATTCCTTTCTCTAATCTGCTTCTTACTTACATTGTAAAAGCAGCCCTTTTCTAAACAATCTAGACAAGGATGTTTAAGAAACTGAAAGCATTGTGTTAGCCAATAGCCCCTGTTGGAGCTATTCCACTTGCAGAAGCAGAAATGCAAACCTACAAATGTTAACCAAATGACAATATGCCAGAAAGGTCTTTAAAAAATGTCACACAGACCACAGGGCAGCGGCTGGATTTCTGACAAGCAGCATACTCCATTCTGGAAATACACCAATTAAAGGAGTAAATGAATGTGAGGAAGGAGGAAGGAAAGAAAAGCATGTTCCAGTCTTGGCTAATCTTCAACTTGGAGCAACCCACAAAATTTTTAGAAACAAGGCAGAAAAAGCAAAAACTGGTGGCAATGATTGCTTAGAATATAAGTCCCATTAGATTAAATCTGAGTAAATTTTGCTCTATTTTTCCTGAAGATCTTTTCCAGAAATGAATGCCCTTTGTATTTGAGAGTTGAGAAGACATAATTAATGTATTTATTCAGTCAGCAATCACATACCAGCTGCAGGACATATGATGCCTGAGTGAGATTCGAAGTTGCATAGGTTGTGTGGGCCATGAGGAGGATTGGGGGAGGCTGTGGGGGTGTGTTCCCGGCAGAGGGAATGGAATATACTGAGGTACACAGGAGAGGCAAATGTCGATGTTAAAAGAACAATATTCTCTGTGTATGGGGAAAATTGCTCTTAAAAAAAAAAAAAATCATGGCTCATTTTCACTTTCAGGACAGGAATAGTATCCATAGTACAGGTTCTTATTTGTTGAGGAAAACAATGTGTGAGATTTGGGAGGGCCCAGAAATGCCTGGAGGAGAGGAGAACTGGAGAGAGCAGAACTGCTCTGCCAAAGAAAGCAAGAAGTGAGAAGAATTTGGAGTTTTGGGGCATCTGGGGGAATAGGCCTGGACAGTTTGGAGAGAGAAGAGCAGTGAAGAGAAGAAATGAAAAGATGGGAAGGATAGGTCCAAGGAAGAACCTTGGGCAAAGGAAGTCTTCGTGAGCTGGAGAACAGGAGAATCAGTGAGAAGGAAAACATGAGTCCTTCCCAAAGGATATACAAAACACTGGGAGGGGACAAATTTCTATTTTCTGTGGGACAGTGGTTTGAGTAAGTTGTATTTGGATATTACAGAGTAACTCCAGTAGAACGGGGGACTCAGTGTGATAGTTGAATCACATTTATTTTGCTAAGTTGACACCATCTTTTATTTGTGAGTTTTTTTTTTTTTAAGACTTTATGTATGTATTTATTTTTTTATTTGAGAGAGAGCAAGCATGAGCAGGGGAGGAGCAGAGGGAAAGGGAGAAGCAGACTCCCTGCTGAGCAGGGAGCCCAATGTTAGGCTCAATCCCAGGACTCCGGGATCCTGGCCTGACTGAAAGGCAGACACTTAACTGACTAAATCACCTAGGGGCCCCTTTTATTTGTGAGTTTCGCCTGGTTTTACTAACTGGCAAACAATACTTTGTTCTTAAGGTTCTGTGGCTTATTGGCTCCATTTTTAGATATTTTATTTTATTTTTAAAGATTTTGTTCATTTATTTAACAGAGAGACAGCGAGAGAGGGAACACAGGCAGGAGGAGCGGGAGAGGGAAAAGCAGGCTTCCCGCTGAGCAGGGAGCCCAAGGCAGGGCTCGATCCCAGGACCCTGAGATTATGACCCGTGCCAAAGGCAGATGCTTAATGACTGAGCCACCCAGGTGCCCCTTAATATTTTAAAATAATTTTAAAAAATTTAAATTGGTGATTTTGTAATTTACATTCTGAATTTAAGATGTTTTAAAAAATGATATACAAAATACAGTAATCTTGAACAAATAAAATAATACACAATACAAGTGTATGAGCCTAACCCAACAAAAAAGAATTTCAAATGTTTGAAAAATTTCCCCAAATGTCTAGTTAAAAAAAAACACATTCTCTATTATTTAAATATTTCTTGGAAATTTGCAAGTCTGACCTACAGCCTGAATCAATTCTTTGAGTTAGAGGAAGGACATTATAGGCAAAGGATGCAATAAAATAACTGTTACTGTGTCTCTGTTTCATTAGTCCTTTAGAGTGATCCATCCAGGCTGTGTACTCTAAGGGCTATAAAAGTGTACTCTCCAGATTCTTCATCCTCTCCACTACTAGTCCCATCTGTCCCTCCTATTTAATTTGAACACACCAACATTCACTCTCATGTTTCTGGGCCTGGCTGTTTGGTTCTCTGTTTAATGTCATGAAATGAGAAAGAATATTCAGAACTCAGAAGAGAGGTTTAGGTTGGAGACAAAAATCTGACTTATTGATACATAGCTAGTTATTAAATGTAGGGATGTGGATGGGATTGTATAGGGAAAAAAGTTTGAGTGAGATGAGAAGTGCAATAAAAATATTTGGGTCAAGAAAAAGGAGCCAACAAAGAAGAAAGAAGAGTAGATGTGTTGGTAGGAGATCAACCAGAAGAGTGTGTTGTCACAGAATTAGGAAAAAATGTTTCAAGAAGGAGAGAATGATCAGTCGAGTCAGGTGCTGCTGAAAGATCTAATAAGATGGCCACTGAAAAGTGTCCATTGAATTTATTTATTTATTTATTTTTAAAAAGATTTTATTTATTTATTTGACAGACAGAGATCACAAGTAGGCAGAGAGGCAGGCAGAGAGAGAGAGAGGGGAAAGCAAGCTCCCTGCTGGGCAGAGAGCCCAGTGTGGGGCTCGATCCCATGACCCTGAGATCATGACCTGAGCCAAAGGCAGAAGCTTAACCCACTGAGCCACCCAGGCACTTCTGTCCATTGAATTTAGCAATATGGAGGTTATTGTGACCTTGGTGAGAAAAATTTTGAGGAAGCAGTGGGGGTGGTAGCTGTAAGAGGGTATTAGATTAAGGGAGGGATTTCCTATTCTACGTGAAAAATCCTAGCCCATGTTTGAGTGCTAAACCCATGTTTGAGTGTTTGCCGGAAATAATCCAGTAAAATATTGATTAATTAAGATAAAGTAGTTGCTGTATAAACCATCCCAATTATTCATAATGACTTAAACATGGTAGAAGTTTATGTCTTCATAACTTAAAATCTAAAGCCGTTAGGTCTCCTTTAAATGGTACTTCAGGACCTAGACTTCCTCCATCTTGTGCCTCATGCATCTTCAACAAGTTTTCTACGGCTCCAAGCCTGTCTGCATCAAGCAATGAAAGGGGAAGAACACAGATAATATTTGTGGGATGTCTTTGTGTGTCTGGCCTGCTAGTAGCACATATCACTTTAGCGCAGATAACAATGACATAGATAATATCAGTCACATGGATCCACACTACATACCTAAGTGTCAGGGAAGCTGAGAAATTTAGTTTAGTTGTGTGCTTGGGAATAAGACGTAATGGGTTTGGTGAACATCTAGCAGTCTCTGCCATAGAGGGAGAAGTAAAAGAGATGGAGTGGGCGTGAGGAAAAATGAGGTGGGAGTGAGGGACGCGGATAAAGGCAAGAGTGAGCTTTCGGAGAAGGCAAAAGAGGAAGATACCATGTCCCAGAGCCCATGAGGATATACTATCTTCTAGCCAAGAAAAAGTGGCAGAGAGGTCGAAGGTACTTGCAAGAGAATGATCACAAAGATGGATCATCTTTTTTTTTTTTAAGATTTTATTTATTTATTTGACAGAGAGAGACACAGGGAGAAAGGGAACACAAGCAGGGGGAGTGGGAGAGGGAGAGGCTGGTCTCCTGCCGAGCAGTGAGCCTGAAGCAGGGCTTGATCCCCAGACCCTGGGATCATGACCTGAGCCGAAGGCAGACGCTCAACAGCTAAGCCACCCAGGTGCCCCAAGATGGATCATCTTTAAGGCAAGAAGGGAACACAGGAGGGTGATGGTGGACAGAATGGGCAAAACTAATTAGTTGGAAGTCCTAATAAAGCGAAGAATGGCTTCCTTGGAGATTCTTAAATAAATGAGTTGGAACAAGAGGGCATTGTGATGTTTGCCCTCTGAAGAATGAGATGTTTGAACAAATCATTTAGGAGGTGGTTAGATTCTGATGATGACAAGTTCTATATGTGACCGGGAACATGGGAGGCTGCAATGGAATGAAGAAAATTGTCGCTGACTCTGAGGAAGTCAAGGAAACTGAGAGCCCAGAATAGTGGATGGCTTCACTATGTGGGTACTGGTACCACCCAGAAGGTGATAGGAGTTGTAAAGGAGAGGAAGCCTTGAGCCACATGCCAGAGTCTTCAGAGAATGACAGGTCATAAGCAAGAGGCTGAAAAATGGTAGTTTTGTGGGCAAGAAAGGAAAGCGGTATTGTTGGATAGGGAGAAACTGCAAAAGCACAAAATTTTTTCTTTCACAAGACGGAAAGATAGGGGCCTGTGGGTGGCTCAGGTCATGGTCCCAGGGTCCCGGGATCGAGCCCCATGTTGGCTCCCTGCTCAGCAGGGAGTCTGTTTCTCTCTCTCTCTTTGCTCTTCCCCACCATTAGTGCCATCTCTAGCTCTTTCTCTCTCTCTTCTCAAATAAATAAATAAAATCTTAAAAAAAAAAAAAGAGGGAAAGATAGTAAGAGTCTAGAAGCTGTGTGGTGGTGAGAAAAACACTGACCTCACCTTCCAAATTTCAGTAGACATTAGGTTAGAGGAAAAGCTTTGGAGGATGTGGTGTTCACAAGGGAGCACTAGGCTTCAGTTTAGGCAGATGATGGAGGTTCTGGTCTAAGAAAAGCTTGGAGATGTAGCTATCTAAGGGGGTTTGTAGGTTTCAGAATGGAAGTTCCAGAAGATACAAAGGAATGACTGGGGAGCCAGGCAAGGAAGGAGGGCTGAGTCAGTTGAGAAGATGTAGAAAACAGGTGGGAAAAGGGAATTAGAAAGTTAAGGTGACCCCTCTGAATGGGGTTCAGCCTGAGAGTTTCTTGGTTGAAAGAAACACACACTGACCAGTCATTGTTGGGAGCCTTCTTGTGGTGATTTGGCAACAATACGGTACTATGGCTCTGCAGCTTCATATGCATCTGGTCTAGAAGTAGGATGCAGAGGGGGGTTAACATGGCCCAAGGCATCTGCTGTTAGGTTCACATGGGACAGCCACTTGGACCCAGAGCTCAACTTGTGGTAGGTCCCTGCCTCTCTCTCTAGCTTCCTCTCACCTCATTGCACTCTTTGCTACACACCCAGCAGTCACATTTTAGATCCTCCCTCCTGCCATGTTCGTCCTTGCCCCAGGAGCACATCCCTTCTCTCTGCCTGGAATGCTCTTATTTATCCTTCAGGTTTTGACTAAAATATTACTCTTCACGTATATTCCAGGTCTTTCCATTAATCTCCCTCATCACACTCTGTGCCTTTCCTTTACAGAGTTTATCACAGTTGTAATTTTACATTTATCTGTGTACTCCTTTAATTAAACCCTCTCTCTTCTTCTTGTCTATAAGTTGGATGAGGACTTACACATGGTCTCCCAGCATTTATCCCAGTACTTATACAAAACTGGTATAGTGGTTTTAAAAATCTGTCCACAAATGCTTTGACACTCTCCCTTTCCAAAATGGAAGTCTAATTCTCCTTTTTGAATGTAGGCCAGACCGTGTAAGCTGCTTCTAACAGAATGTGGTAGCAGTGATGGTACATGACTTTCTTTCTTTTTTTTTTTTTTAAAGATTTTATTGATTTATTTGACAGACAGAGATCACAAGTAGGCAGAGAGGCAGGCAGAGAGAGAGAGAGAGAGGGAGAAGCAGGCTTCCTGCTGAGCAGAGAGCCCAATGCGGGGCTCGATCCCAGGACCCTGGGATCATGACCTGAGCCGAAGGCAGAGGCTTCAACCCACTGAGCCACCCAGGCGCCCCGGGTACATGACTTTCTGACATAATAGAAAGAATACAGCTTCTTCTTGGTGCTTTCTTACTCTTGAATCACTTGTTCAGGGGAAGCCAAGTGCTGCTGTGAGGTCACTCAAGAAATTCTGTGGTAAGGCCCAGAGGAACAGAGGTCTCCCACTAACAGCCAGCATCAGCTGGCCAGCCAGGGGAGGAAGGCATGTTGAAAGTGGATCCTCTTGCCCCGGTCAAGCCTTCAGATATCTGCAGCTTTTGCTGACATCTGACTATAAACTCATGAGAGAATTGAGATAATGAATGATTATTGTTTTAAGCCTCTGAGTTCAGGGGTAATTTGTTATGCAGCAATAGACAACTAATATAATAGGTTTTCAATAAATACTTATTTAGTGAATGAATCAGCAAATTCATGAGCACTTCTTTCTCTCTTTCTTTTCTTTTCTTTTTTTTTTTAAGATTTTATTTATTTATTTGACAGACAGAGATCACAAGTAGGCAGAGAAGCAGGCAGAGAGAGAGGAGGAAGCAGGCTCCCGGCTGAGCAGAGAGCCTGATGAGGGGCTCTATCCCAGGACCCTGGGATCATGACCTGAGCCAAAGGCAGAGGCTTTAACCCACTGAGCCACCCAGGCGCCCCTCTTTTTTTTTTTTTAATTTGGCACCAATCAGTCATTTTATCAGTCATGATTCTACAGGTGTCTGAAACTTTGTTTTGACTTTTCTCTGCATTTGACTTTATAGAGTTTTTCATCCACATGCAATGGAGTAAAAAATACAAACAAGCCAGCATAAATATTTAACCCTTGAAAGATGGTGTTTAACTGAGTGATGTCAGTACAAGGAAAGATTAATTATATTTGCAGTTACACAGCATACTACCAAAGATTAGTTGGCATAAAAGCAAAGCAGACAAGGGAGACAAACCATAAAAGACTCTTAATCTCAGAAAACAAACTGAGGGTTGCTGGAGGGGTGAGGGGTGGGAGGAATAGGGTGGCTGGGTGATGGACACTGGGGAGGGTATGTTCTATGGTGAGTGCTGTGAAGTGTGTAAGACTGATGAATCACAGACCTGTACCCCTGAAACAAATAACATTATATGTTAAAAAAAAAAAAAGCAAAGTAGACAAGACAAAATTATTAAGGATCATCAAATAATGGTGAAATTTAGGTCAAGAGAAGGTTTTGTTTTTTTTTTTAATCTTAAATCTAGATTTTTACCCAGTTTTTAAGGCAATAAAGTTGGCCTACCTGTTATTGCATTCTTTGACCAAATGTTTGCACCTATTGGGTTTAAAAGGCTAAATATTGAAGGGCCATCCACCAATGCAATTGTTTTGTCTTTGCCTCTGTCAGCAGAACCTCCTGAATCCTTCCAGCCTCACAGAGGATGGAGGAAATTTTCACAGGGAATCTTGACCTGGTAAGATGTAATATCCTTTGTTCCCTGTTGTGGTTGCCACATGAAGCAATGGCTGGCACTTAGCAGCATTCAAAACATATTTGTTGCATAAATGAATGAATGAATAAATCTCTTTACTCATCATAATCATTCAGATGTTAAAAGCTTCTCCAGATGCCTAAGTAGGAATAAATGCATAACTAACACTATCTGGCAAAAATAGGGAAAGTCTGAATTATGCTAGCATCAGCCTGACAAATGCAATGAACTACTGTGTTATTGTTTGTTTGCTCATGTTTAAATTTTCCCCACAAAAATATAATTTTTGTTTTACAACTGTGTGGTCAATTAGGGGTGTGGCTGAATCTGGGGACTGGCTTACTCAACATCTGTTTTAGTCTTATTAAATAGTGTGTCTTCCGGGAATGCTGAAAACTGAGAAACTTAAAACTACATTTTCTAGACTCTTTTGCTGCTAGGGTTTTGAATGAGAATAGGGCTTCTTCAATCAAATGTATTCACCTTGGATCTGAAAAAGGAACTGAGTTAAGAAGGGAAAAAAAGGGAAAGTTTGAGGTGTCTATCTTGCTGGTCCTGATGTTTAAAGGGAAGTAGTTTGGTCTAGACCTGGAAGCAGAGGTGATGGCTCCATCATTTGGCAGGTAGCTTCCTGATGTGAAAGTGGCATGATTCTAGAGCTTGTGGCTAATAGGTGAGTCCTGGATTCAGCGGGTAGTTTCCTGTTCTTGCCAGGAGCAGCAGCTGCTCCCATAGCTCAGTTCTGCAGTGTGACTTAGAAATTGTGCCTGGAAGATCAGCCTAGAGTCTGTTTCTTCATTCCGTATAACAATATTATAAGCCATTTGATACCTTGCAATAAACCCTTTATGCTCCAAGGTTGTTATTTATTTATTTATTTATTTATTTTTCCCCCTCTCTGTCACTGAACTTTAACTGAAGAGCAAGGGGCTGAGAATTACTATACAACTGACAAAATTATTTTTTAAAACTTTTTTTTTTTTAAAGATTTTATTTATTTATTTGACAGAGAGAGATCACAGTAGGCAGAGAGGCAGGCAGAGAGAGAGAGGAGGAAGCAGGCTCCCCGCTGAGCAGGGAGCCCGATGCGGGGGCTCGATCCCAGGACCCTGGGATCATGACCTGAGCTAAAGGCAGAGGCTTAACCCACTGAGCCACCCAGGCGCCCCATAAAACTTTTTTTTTTATTAGAGACAGAACACATGTGAGCAGGGTGGGGGTTGGGGGGAGGGGCAGAGGGAGAGAGAGAATCTCAAGCAGGCTCCTCCCTCAGCACTGAAGCCAACACAGTGCTCGGTTTCACGACCTGAGATAGTGACCTGAGTCGAAATCAAGAGTGGGATACTTAGGGGCACCTGGAGCACCTGGGTGGCTCA
Source organism: Lutra lutra (assembly GCF_902655055.1). Classification (NCBI taxonomy): domain Eukaryota; kingdom Metazoa; phylum Chordata; class Mammalia; order Carnivora; family Mustelidae; genus Lutra; species Lutra lutra. The sequence goes on from NC_062281.1 coordinate 162,158,368, forward strand.
GTGGGTTAAAGCCTCTGCCTTCGGCTCAGGTCATGATCCCAGGGTCCTGGGATCGAGCCCCGCATTGGGCTCTCTGCTCAGCAGGGAGCCTGCTTCCCTTCCTTTCTCTCTCTGCCTGCCTCTCTGCCTACTTGTGATCTCTGTCTGTCAAATAAATAAATAAAATCTTTAAAAAAAAAAAAAGAGTGGGATACTTAACCAACTGAGCCACCCAGGCATCTCCACCCAATTATTTATTACTATGTAGATCATTAGAATATAGAGATACTTTAGTATTTATGAAATTTCACATACTCTATCGTCAGGGAGATCCAGTTTGAAACAAAATTATGTGCTCTTGAAATAATCTATATATTGATTAAAAAAAAAACCTACCAAACTTGAATTCTATTGAAGTACTCCTTTGTTGTTTGCTAATGCTATTAGGACTGCTGTTTGCATGTAACAGAATTCTTTTGGATTTAAGCAAAAGAAAAATGAATTTATATAAGGGTACGGGTCCTTTCATAGAGCCCAAGGGCAAGGATGCATCTGGAGCTCAGAAAGGGCTTAGAGCCAAAGACTGCAGTGCTACAGAGAACCCGAGAAACCCTCTCACCAGCTCTCACCATTGTTTCTCTCTGAATATCTGCTTCATTCCTTTTCACTACTAACTTTCTGTGCATCCCAATCAATAGGGTTAACAAAGGGGTTCCATCTCCACTTACATAACTTCTCTTTCAGAGGACAGAATCTCCTAGACTCAATTCCAGAATCTAGAGGAAAGACTATGAGCAGCCCACTTCAGTCAGGGCGCAGTTCAGCTAAGTTGCACAGTACTAGAGGTTGCCAGTCACCTTGTCTTCTATGCAAAAGGCATCTGTGGAGTGCATTTTCTAGACTAGGGTGTGAATGGTGCCCCTTAGAGTTGTGCCACTACCTACCTTGAACCAATCAGCTGGAGTCTGGAGTCAGAGAGTCCTGTTGTGGGAAACTGGCAGTGGGTGCTCTGCTCCTGAAATCATGTAGATTGTGGGGAGGGAGAAGGTGGTCTGTAGGAAGGGCAAGTTATCATGTATGGGGGAATTATTGGGAGCTCAGGAGACAAGCCCACCGAGGTTCAATATAAGAATGATACACTGATTTGGGGCACCTGGGTGGCTCAGTGGGTTAAGCCTTTGCCTTCGGCTCAGGTCATGATCTCGGGGTCCTGGGATCAAGCGCTGCATCAGGCTCTCTGCTCAGTGGGGAGCCTGCTTCCCCTCTCTCTCTGCCTGCCTCTCTGCCTACTTGTGATTTCTCTCTCTGTCAAATAAGTAAAATCTTAAAAAAAAAAAAGAATGATACACTAATTTTAACTATATTAGACCAGCAATAGCAACCTACAGCCCATAGGCCAAATCCAGTCTGCCCCTGGCTTTGTAAAAACAGTTTTATTGGAACACAACCACACTCATTTTTCCATGTTGTCTATGGCTGCACCGGTAAAGTGTAGTGACAGCTGAGAACATACATTTCACAAAGCTACCATATTTACCACCTGGCCCTTTAGAGAAAAAGTCTATTGACCTCTGTGTTAGACCCCTGCTGCTCAAATGAAGCCAGGCATCTCAGCTGGGAGCTTGTCTGACTTCCACTTAGAACTATTGAATCAAAACCTGTTTTGTTTTCTCCCCCATCGAAGCATTCATTTGCATGTATGTATTACATCCCTAGGTAAAGAACCCCAGGATTTTCCCTCCTGTGTGTTTTCGTCTTGCTTTTTTATGGTCCATGATACCAACTATCAGTATAATGAAACCAAACCGAAGGGATGGGAGCAGTTTATTTTGCCATTTTTCTAGATCTCTGAGCCGCACATCGTATTCTAGATCACTGCACACTTGCTTAACCTCATGAAGTCCACAACAACTTTCCCAGTTCTGTGATCATCAATGAATTCAAACTCACCAATGTAACCATGCTTTAGCATTACAGCTAGACATCGGACAATGACTTTGGAGCATGCCCTAATAAGAACCTACTGTTTGCCTCTCTTCAGCATTGTTGATATTCTTGAAAGCCTCAGTCAGGACATTGATATGCACCATTATGACAGCATGGAAAGATGGCACAGACAGAGTCTGCTTTTTAACAAGATCTCAGGGTGATTTGGAGGCACATTAAGGTTTGAGAAGCACTATATTAAACTCCTTGATGGGTACAATCAATGCTATTGAAAGTTTTGTTTCACACAAGCCTCTTTTAGCCCATGGGACATGATGCAACCCCCCAGGTACATTAGACTAGTATGCCACTATCCCTGGATTTGATGTAGCAATTTTTTTTAGGCTGTGTCAGAGCAGAGTATCTTACTATCAGCTAGAATCAGCCTGGACAAAGGGATAACCAGGTACAGCTTATTAAGTGCCTACTCACTCATTCAGTTCTGACAAATATTTATTGAGGACATACTCTGCGCCAGCCATTGGACTACAAATGGGGAAAAAATTGGCACAGCCTCAGCCCTCATAGTGTTGTGAAGCCTTCATACATCATCTCCTTTAATTCCTTCTATAGCCTATAGTGCAGGTACTTTAGTTTTCATGAGAAAACTGAGGTGTGGGGAAACTAACTAACTTGCTCCAAGTCATGTGGCTGCTGAGTGGCAGAACTGAAAATTGAACCCATGTCTATCGGATACCATGGTTTATGCTTTTCTCTATGTAGCATTGCTAAACACAATTCTAGGAGATTATAATCTAAATTAGATCTATAGCCAGAGAACCAGTGTTTTATAGATAAGAAACAGTATTCTTATCTCCCACTTCGCAGATACAGCCAAGATGATGCCACAAGATTAGGGCAGGCTAGAAACGAGAGGAGCTGAGCTCTTCTCCTAAGACCTTCTCTCCAGAAGTGACAGACCTGCCACCTTTGTATGTGGGAAAGACAGATGACTCTGGTTCAATCTCTCCTTCCAGACACTTGAAGTGAGAAATTTACCTGAGGTTCTAGGGTAGGATACAAACAAGCACTGCTCAGAGGAGAATAAGAACCAGGGTTAATGCTGCTTCCTCCATGGGCCCCTCAGGATGTATCCCATTCACTGGGATCACCTTACCTTTCTGAATTTCCCTTCTACCTGTTCTATACATCTCCTCAACTGACCCTGCCTTCCCTCCTTGCCTTGCTCCTCAATCATTCTATCGTGCCCTCTTAAACTTCCATTCTATGACCTACAAATATACTTCCCCCATATATCTCTATCTTCAACTGGAAGAGACAGATGAAGCAGGGAGAGGTGTGAGATGTGTGGTGACCGGGACACAAGTGCATGATGGAGAGAGAAATATGCAGGTGAAAATGGAGTGAAAATGGCTAAATCTGTAATGTGAGCAACACTGGATAAAAAATTTTATTTTTTTATTTTTCCAAGATAATTTATTTAGTAGAGAGAGTGAGAGAGAGAGAACACACAAGCAAGGAGAGTGGCAGAGGGAGAGGGAGAAACAGACTCCCTGCTGAGCAAGGAGCCTGATGACTCGATGCAGAGATCAATCCCAGGACCTCGGAATCATGCCCTGAGCTGAAGGCAGATGCTTAACCGACAGAGCCACCCTGGCACTCCCTGGGTAAAAAATTTTAAAGTTAGATCAATTCTCATGAATGTAACATTACAAAATGGGCATCAATTTCCCTTTGCCAGCTGCAGTGACATATAATGAGATATTTCAATCCTATGTCTAAAGCATTACTGTTCAGAAAACATAAGGCAGGTAATGGAAAAGTTGCAAAATCCAGCGGCTAGAATCAGAAGTGCTCTTGTTCCAAGAACTGATCTAAAGAAGACTAAGAGTCGAGCACCCGAGAAAGGAGAGGCGAGGCACAAATGGGAGGAGAGGAGGGTAGAGATGATGTAAGACTAAGTAGAAGAAAGTCTGGCAATTAGGAGAGAAAGGAAGTCATTTGACATTGGAAAGTGCCTGGCATGGAAGATGAGAACCTGGCAAGGGATGGACAGGTGACGAATCAATTACAACAAATCTTGCCTGCCATTATCTGGGCTTTGGAAATAAGTTGATGAGGCTTGGATTTAATAAATATTAAAATTCTAAAAACACTTAACTGCTGAGGGAGGCTATGTAGCAATCACCATATGAATAGATTTCTAAGGCTAGACTAGACACCCATCTATTATGGATGGTTTGAGACTAACACATCCATCCTGCTACCACAGAGAGAATTTAATGACCCTGCAGGCCTTCCTTCCAAACTCCTAAAGAGCTGGGGTGGGTGGAGGGAGGGAGGTTAAATGGTGCTAACTTTCATTCTGCGGTTTTATCACAGATTCCCTGCCATTAATTCAGATAGAATTGACGAGCATTTTCTCTAAACAAAGAAAAGATTTAGTTGTTGATCTTTTCATGAACATCGCTGTCCAATCTTTATACACCTTTTTATACAGTTATTGCCCTACTTTTGTATACTCCTAAACACAGTGACGTTCTACTAGGTAAGTTTATTTGGAATTTACAATAACTTGAACAGGGGCTGGGTTAAGATTGAACTTTGCCTAACAATCTCTCCATCATAGATTAAAATTCATATTTTTAAAAAAATTTGGGATTGAGAATGACAAATTTCCTTGAAGACTTTGCTTATTTATTTACTTATTTATTTAAAATATTTTATTTATTTATTTGACGGCGAGAGACACGGCAAGGGAGGGAACACAATCAGGGGGAGTGGGAGAGGGAGAAGCAGCTTCCTGAGGAGCAGGGAGCCTGATGTGGGGCTGGATCCCAGGACCATGGGATCATGACCTGTCCAGAAGGCAGATGCTTAACAACTGAGCCACGCAGTCTCTATTTATTTATTTTTTAAAAGATTTTTATTTATTCATTTGTCAGAGAAAGAGAGCACAAACAGGGAGGCAGCAGGTAGAGTAGGCAGAGGGAGAAGCAGGCTCCCTGCTGAGCCAGGAGCCGGATGTGGAACTCCATCCTAGGACCCTGGACTCAATCCCAGGACTCTGGGATCATGACCTGAGCTGAAGGCAGACTCTTAACTGACTGAGCCACCCAAGTGTCCCTCTTTAAAGACTTTAAAGCAGTGTCTTGTGACAGGAAATTAAAGTGATGATTACTCTCTGCAAAAGCATTTTTAGGAGAGATTGTTCCCAAGTTTATCTCCCCACTAGACTATGAACTTCATAAGGGCAGGGTTTTTTTGGCTTGTTTACTGTGTGTTCCCACATTTAGCCCAAGCTGGCACAGAAAGGATATACAATGAATTTTCTTAAAAAATCAGTCAATGGCTGGGGCGCCTGGGTGGCTCAGTGGATTAAGCCGCTGCCTTCGGCTCAGGTCATGATCTCAGGGTCCTGGGATCGAGCCCCGCATCGGGCTCTCTGCTCAGCAGGGAGCCTGCTTCCTCCTCTCTCTGCCTGCCTCTCTGCCTGCTTGTGATCTCTCTCTGTCAAATAAATAAATAAAATCTTTAAAAAAAAAAATCAGTCAATGGAAAACTTGGGATTTGGAAGCCCTGTCTTAGGACATGATGAGAACTATCTTATATTAGGAAGTTTTACTAAAGTTTTAAATCTAGGTTCTGTCAATTACTGAGAAATGTGTGATCTAGGACAAGTCACTCAAAGTGGGGGCCTCAGTTTTCTCATCTGTAAAGTAAGGATAGTGATAGTACCTATGACATAGTTATTGTAAGGATTCAGTGAGATAATGTACTGTCCTATTAGATCCCAAGTCTTCTATAAAGCAGGGCTCTCTATTATTTATAATAGCCAAGGCATGCCAGGAACCCAAGTGTCTAGCCATAGATGAATGGATAAAGAAGATAAATATATGGAATATATATGGCATATATATGGAATATATGAATATATATATATGGAATATTAGAATATTACTCAGGCACTCAGCCATAAAAAAGAATGAGATCTTGCCATTTGGAACAGTATGGGTGGACCTAGAGGGTATAATGCTAGGCAGAATAAGTTAGTCAGGAAAGACAAATACCAGTGATTTCACTCATAAGTGGAATTTAAGAAACAAAACAAATGAGCACGCTAAAAAGAGATATACAAAAAGACTTTTAAAATACAAAGAACAAGGGCGCCTGGGTGGCTCAGTGGGTTAAAGCCCCTGACTTCGGGTCATGATCCCAGGGTCCTGGGATCGAGCCCTGCATTGGGCGCTCTGCTCAGCAGGGAGGCTGCTTCCCTTCTCTCTCTGCCTACCTGTGATCTCTGTCTGTCAAATAAATAAATAAAATCTTAAAAAAAAATACAGAGAACAAACTGGTCATTGCCAATAGGGAGGTGGGTGAGGGGATGGGTGAAATAGATAAAAGGGATTAAGAGTACACTGACTGAGATGGGTACTGAGTAATGTACAGAGTTGTTGAATCATTGTACACCTGAAACTAATATAACACTGTACGTTAGTAATACTTAAAAAAGCAAACCTCAGTGCTATTTACATTTGGGGTGGGGGAGTTCTTTGTTGTGGGGTATTGTGTACTGCACATTATAGGATGTCTAGCAGCATCACTAGCTTATACCCTCTAGATGCCAGTAGTACATCGCTACACTCAGTATATAACAACCAAAAATGTCTCCAGATATTGCCAAATGTCCCCTTAGAGGTAAAATCACCCCTGGTTGAGAACCAGTGCTATAAAATTATTGTAGTTAATGTGTTATAGGTACAAAGATAGACAAATAGATCTAATGGAACAGCAGAAAGAGACCAAAAATAGACTTCTTCAAATATGGAATGTGATAAATGATGAAGATGAAATTGCATGTCAAGGAATAAGCAGTTTATTAAATGGTGCTGGAATATTTGATTAAAACATTACAACCTTATACTATTCATAAAAACCTTTATTTATTTATTTTTTTTTTACAGATTTTATTTACTTATTTGAGAGAGTGAAAGAGAGACAGAGCATGATGTGGGGAGGGTCAGAGAGAGAAGCAGAATCCCCGCTGAGCAGGAAGAATGATCTGCTGCTCGATCCCAGGACACCATGATCTTGACCTGAGCCAAAGGCAGATGCTTAACTGACTAAGCTACCCAGGAGCTCCCATAAAAACTTTTAGAAGAAAATATGGCTGAATATCTTCATCATTTCAGGGTATGAAGGATTTCTTAATTTTATTTTATATATATTTTTAAAAGATTTATTTATTTGAGAGAAGGAGCAAGCAGGGGGAGGGGCAGAAGGATCTCACGACTCTGTAATCATGACTGGAGCTGAAACCGATTTGGACGTGTAACTGACTGAGCCACCCATGTGCCCCAAGTATGAAGGATTTCTCTCTTTCTTCTTTCTTTCTTTCTTTCTTTCTTTCTTTCTTTCTTTCTTTCTTTCTTTCTTTCTCTCTCTCTCTCTTTCTTTCTTTCTTCTTTTTAAAGATTGTATTCATTTATTTGACAGACAGATCACAAGTAGGAAGAGAGGCAGGCAGAGAGAGAGAGAGGAGGAAGCAGGCTCCCTGCTGAGGAGAGAGCCTGATGCGGGGCTCCATCTCAGGACCCTGGGATCATGACCTGAGTCGAAAGCAGAGGCTTTAACCAACTAAGCCACCCAGGCGCCCCTGAAGGATTTCTTAAACAGGACACAAGAAGAAAAGCACAAAAAACGAAGAAAAAAGTTTATATCATTTTGTGTTAAAAATCATGTGCATCAATGGCTTCATAAAGTGAAAAGCTAAGTGGCAATTTGGAGGAAATTACTTGTGACCCAAATATCCAACAGAAGATATACATTTAGATAATGAAGAATTACTAATCAACGCCTAAATGCTGACTGTGTTAGTTTCCTAGAACAGATTGCCATAAACAGAATAGCTTAAAAAACAGAAATTTAGTTTCTCACAGTCCTGGAGGCTAGAAGTTCAAAATCAAGGTGTCAGCAAGACTAATTCCTTTTAATGTCTCTAAGGGAGAATACTTCCATGCTGCTCTCCTAGTTTCTGGTGGTGGCCATCGATCCTTGGCATTTCTTGGCTTGTAGTTGCATCACTCCAATCTCTGCCTCTGTCTTCACCTGGCCTTATTCCCTGCGTCTTTGTCTGTATCTTAATATGAGCTTCTTAGGACACCAGTCATAATATTTGGGGCCCATCCTAATCTAGTAAGATGTCATCTTAACTTGATTACATTCTGCAGTCTGTACTTCCAAGTAAGGTCTCATTTTGAGGTTCTGGTGGGACACTAGTCAACCTCCTATAGTCTGCCATCTGAACCCTCAAATTCACATCCGTTCCATATGCAAAAAAATATTTATCCCATCTTAACATCCCCCAAAGTCTTAACTTATTCTGGTATCAACACTAAACCTCAAATCTCATAATATAAATAATCTAAATCAGGTTTTAGTGAGACTCTGGGTATGGTCTACTCTGGAACAGAATTCCTCTCCATCTTTGGATCTCTGTGCCTAGAAAACAAGTTGTCTGATTCCAAAATACAATGGTGAGCCAGACGTAGGATAGATATTCCCATTCTGAAAGGGAGAAAATAGAAGGAATAAGAGAAACTAGTTGTCTCAAGCAAGTTCAAAACCTAGCATGGAAATTGCATTTGGTTTCAAGACCTGAGAATCATTGTTTGTGGCTTGACCTGCCCTCTGGGCTGCAGGAGGCCTCTTTAGCCTGTGCCTCTGGGTCCATATCTTTGTCCTCTGCCTCTGTGTCTACAGGACTGCACTTGGAGTCAATCTTCCTTTAACTTAAAGCATAGCACATATTTGTAGTTGAGTACAGCTCATTTCCTGCTTGTGGAATCTTTGAAGTCTGACAGCCTTCCTTCATTTAGTTCTGTCTCTGGCCCCTTCAGTCCAAACTGACAGTATTTCTGCTGATATACTATTCTCAAAAAACTGTGTTGATCTTCCATATACGTCAACGGGATCCACACCATTACATAAGAGGGTTCTCCAAAGATTCTTCTCAGAGAACTCATTTCTATTCCTGGATTCTGCTGAGATGGTTGATTAGATTCATAAGTCACAAATTTAATCTCCTCAGCAAAAGTTTATCCAGCTACACTCTTGGTTCTGTTTCCAGGGCACACTATCTGGATAGGCTGAGAACTCTCCAAATCATCAAGTGCTTGTTCCTTTTTGTTTAATAATGCCTTCCTCAATTTATCTATTTCCTCTCACATTTTACTATAAGCAATAAGGAGACCTCTGGCCACACCTTCCATACTTTTCTTGGAGATTGTTTGAATTAAATATCTAAGTTCATTGCTTACAATTTCTACTTTCCACCCAACAGTAAAACATAATCTAGCCAAGTTATTTGCCATCTTATAACAAGGTTTGCTTTTCTTCTAGTGTCCAGTAACAGGTTCCTCATTTTCTCTGAGATCTCATCAGAAGCACCTTAGTCTCTATATTTCCAAAACAGTCTCTTCAAGGCAATCTATGCTTTTTTAACATGTGCCTCAGAATTCTTCTAGCCTCTACCCATTACCCAATTCCAAAACTACTTCTGCAATCTTAGGTATTTGCTACAGCAGCACTCTGCTTCCTAATACCAAAATCTGTATCAATCTGTATTAGTTAAGGTTCTCCAGAAGTACAGAACCAATATGGGAGATAGGGGAGAGGGGAGAGAGAGAAGCAGGCTGGAAACATAGGCAGGAGTTGATGCTGCAGTTTTGCATTCTTGAGACAGAATTTCTTCTCTCGGAAGCCTCAGATTTTGCTCTTAAAGACTTTCAGCTGATTAGATGATACCCACTACATTAATGGGGGTAATCTACTTAAAAAAACTGGTTGTTAATGTCAACCACATCTACAAAATATCTTCAGAACAATACCTAGATTAGTGTTTGATTAAAAACACTGTAGTACAGTACACTGGGTACTGTAGCCTAGTCAAGTTGACATATAAAACTAGTCATTACTAGTTGTCCATAGAATAATGGACAAATAATAACAATAGCTAATTCATAAAAGAAGAAACCCAAATAGTGAATAGCACAGTAAAGTTTTACAACCACTTAGAAATTTAGATATCTGGGGCTCCTGGGCAGCTCAGTCAGTTAAGCAACTGCCTTTGGTTCAGGTCATGATCCCAGGGTTCTGGGATCGAGCCCCACATTGGGCTCCCTGCTCAGAGGAGAGCCTGATTCTCTTCCACTCCCCCACCACTTGTGGCCCCCCCCAATTCCATCAAATAAGTAAATAAAATCTTAAAAAAAAGAAATTTAGATTTCTGTATAAGTAGGTGATGGATCAGAAAACAGGAACCATTTTATGTTTTCTAGGTATGAAAGGTTTAATATATGAATTGGGGGCTTATACAACCATTGGAAGAGCAGGAGAGTAAAGGTTGGAGAAACCACCATCAAAGATCAGGTCCTACCAAGAAATTAGTAGTTCTTAAGGGCTTGGTGAGAAGGTGCCATAATTCTCAAGAACCTGAGAGCCAATTGTCTTAGTCTGCAGTAGTGAAGCAGAAACAGGTAGTGTTCAAGAGCTTTCTGGGAAGCTACTATGGCTTTCATGCCTTCCCACATATCTGGCTGTAACTGACTTCAGAGAAGAATGGTATTTTCTTTGCTACTCTCCATTTCATCTTGGAGAATATATCTTTACATGACTCAGACTATTAGACCCCTGGAAAATTCTTCAATGCAACAGTCTCCTTAATTTTTATAATGTTTATTTTCTGCCCTCTGGCATGCATGTGTCTTACAAAGGCTTCTAAGATAATTGCAAAACAATTTCCTGTTCATTAGGTATAGTCAGCAAGATGTTATCAAGGTAGTGAAACAACTACCTGTGGAAGTTGGTTATATAATATGGAAAGATGATATGATCAAAGTCTTTATACAGTCTAGATTATAACAGAATTGGAGAGTTGACACAGACTTGAGACAAGATAATGAAGGTGTATTGTTTCTGCCAAGTAAAAATGCCCTGCTCCGGTTATCTTTGCCCATGTGCACCCCCCAACCCCCATGCACACCAGAACAAAAGAGATGCCTGCCTTATCTCTTAACAGTTAAGAGCTCCATTTGGCCTCTAGCACTCTTATCACACATTGAATTCAGGAAGTGCATTTCAATGACAGCATTTCCCACTGTCTTGCAGAGAATGGCGATACAGTGCCTTTCAGGGATGCTAGTGCTTCCTTCCCAGTGCATTTTTCAGTCTGGTGAAAGGAGTGTATTTTTTTTTTTTTTTTAAGATTTTATGGGGCGCCTGGGTGGCTCAGTGGGTTAAGCCGCTGCCTTCGGCTCAGGTCATGATCTCAGGGTCCTGGGATCGAGTCCCGCGTCGGGCTCTCTGCTCGACGGGGAGCCTGCTTCCCTCTCTCTCTCTCTCTCTCTCTCTGCCTGCCTGCCTCTCTGTCTACTTGTGATCTCTCTCTGTCAAAATAAATAATAAATAAAATCTTTAAAAAAAAAAAAAAAAGATTTTATTTATTGGGGCGCCTGGGTGGCTCAGTGGGTTAAGCCGCTGCCTTCGGCTCAGGTCATGATCTCGGGGTCCTGGGATCGAGTCCCGCATCGGGCTCTCTGCTCGGCGGGGAGCCTGCTTCCCTCTCTCTCTCTCTCTCTCTGCCTGCCTCTCCGTCTACTTGTGATCTCTCTCTGTCAAATAAATAAATAAAATCTTAAAAAAAAGAGATTTTATTTATTTATTTGAGAGAGAGACAGGGAGAGAGAACATGGGGAGGGTAGAAGGTCAGAGGGAGAAGCACACTCCCCATGGAGCAGGGAGCCCAATGCAGGACCTGATCCTAGGTCCTTACCATTTGAAGGAAATGCTTCTCTGTCTTAAGCTTGGCTCTTCCGCCACCATTCATTCTTTAATGTTAGGGTGCCCTAGGACTATTTCCTCAGCTCTTTTCTTTTCTTGTCACATAAACTATTTTCCTTGGGTCATCTCATACATCTCAGATTTTTTTTTCAAGTTTTATTCATTCGAGAGAGAGAGAGAGAGAGAGAGAGCACAAGCAGGCAGAATGGCAGGCAGAGAGAGAGAGAGAGAAGCAGGCTTCCCGCCAAGCAAGGAGCCTGATGTGGGACTCGATCTCAGGACCCTGGAATCATGACCTGAGCCAAAGGCAGCTGCTCAACTGACTAAGCCACCCAGACGTCCCACATCTCAGGTCTTTACTTGGGTTGTACCCTCCTCCTAGAATACTCTTCATCCCCTTGCTGTCTAATTAATTTCTGCCAGTCTTTAGATGTCAACTTCAATGTCACCTCCTGAGTCTAAGACTTCCTTGATGCCTTGTACTAGGTTAGAAACCCTTTTGAACACTCAGAATTTTCTCTTTACAATAACTACAATTCTAATGATTTATTCATGTCTCATTTCCCATTAAATTGTAAGCACCTTGAGAGCAGGAGGAGTGTTAATACCTAACACAATGCCTGGCATGTAGGTGGTGCTCAATAAATATTTATAGATTGTTCATAGATGTATATGGAGCAGTAAGGGTCAAGTTGGATTTCATTTCAAATTGCTGAACAGCTGTGGTCCAACCTTATTTGTTGAATAATATATATATTACCCATAATTTATAATACCTTCTTTTTCTTATATTCTTATATACTAAGTCTATTTCTAGGCAATATCTTCAATCTTATTGCTCTATTTACATGTAAATATGCCAACATCATGCTATTTTTTAAAATAAACTTTTATTTTAGAATAATTTTAGATTTTCAGAAAAATTATAAAGAGAGTACAGAGAGCTCCGATATACCCCTCACTCAGTTTCCCCCATTGTTAACATCTTATGATAATTACAATGGTACATTTGTCAAAACCAAGAAACAAACATTGGTACATTTTAATTAGCCAAATGCAAGACTTTGGGTTTCACCCATTTTCCTATTAATGTCCTCTTTCTGTTTCAATCTAGGGGATTTAGTTGCTATGACTTTTTTTTTTTTTAAGATTTTATTTATTTATTTGACAGAGAGAGAGAGAGAGATCACAAGTAGGCAGAGAGGCAGGCAGAGAGAGGGGGAAGCGGGCTCTCTGCGGGGCTCGATCCCGGGATCCTGAGATCATGACCTGAGGCTTAACCCACTGAGCCATCCAGGCACCCCAGTTGCTATGACTTTTTAAAAATTTTATTTTTTATATATATTTTTTGACTTTTTAAAAAGATTTTATTTATTTGACAGAGTGAGACATAGCAAGAGAGGGAACACAAGCATGGGGAGTGGGAGAGAGAGAATCAGGCTTCCTGCTGAACAGGGAGCCCATGCGGGGCTTGATCCCAGGACCCTGGGATCATGACCTGAGCCAAAGGCAGAGACTTAACGACTGAGCCACCCAGGAGACCCCTTTTTTTTTTTTTTTTTACTTTTTTATAAAGATTTTTGTTTATCAGAGAGAGAGCATGAACACACACACAAGCAGGGGGAAGAGCAGGCAGAGGGAGAAGCAGGCTCCTTGCTCAGCAGGGAGACTGATGCGAGACTCTATCCTAGGATCCTAGGATCCTGACCTGAGCCAAAGGCAGCTGCTTAACTGACTGAGCCACCCAAGAGTCCCTAACTTCTATTAGTCTCTCTGGTCTATTGTAGTTTCTTAGTCTTTCCTCGTTTCTCATGACTTTGATAGTCTTGAGATGTACTGGCTAAATATTATGTAAAATGTCCCCAAATAAAAAAAAAAATGTCCCAAATCTGAGTTTAATGTTTTTCTCATGATTAGACTGGGCTTATGAACTGTTGGAAAGAATATCACAGAGGTGAAATGCCCTTCTCTGCATATCCCATTGGGGTAAGTGATAGACAATATCACTGATGATGTAAACTTTCATCACTTAGTTAAGGTCATGTTTGCCAAGTTTCTTCACTGCAAAGTTACTATTTTTTCCCTTTCCTTGCCCTACCCTTGCATAGAGAGTTAGTAAGTATAGCCAACACTTGGAGGGGAGAAGGCAGAAATTAAGTTTTGCATCCTAGAGGTGGAATCTCTACATATATTATTTGGAATTCTTCCTGTTTTATAGTTTTTAAAACACTTAAAGTCTCTGTGAAGAGAGAATCATCACTCATTTTTTATTTTATATTCTTCCAGAAGATACTCAAATTATCTTTTAATCATGTTATAATTAAAAACTTAATTTGATGATGATTAGAATTGCACTTAAAAATCTATTAATTGGGAAAGGATTGACATCCAGGAATATGGTAATGTCTCTGTTTAGTCAAATCTTCCTTTATATCTCTAGGAATTATTATATGCTGATAATAAGTTCTGGAAGCACATAAATAGATATGCAAGAATCTGCTTTGTAGTCAGACACTGCAATCCTGTGGCTTCAGAGTCTGTCTGAAGACCGAAATAATGTCCAGGTTGCTCCAGGGAAGAAACTTATCAGAGATATAAACTTGAGGTTGTTACTCAATTTTGCTACATCAAAGTAAATTATACAGAAAACACAATTATAAAACCTGAATGAGGTTTGGGGAAAAGGCTGATAAAACCCATATAGTCCTGAGGTCAGAGACGAGTTTTGATTAATCATTTTATTCCCCACTGCTAGGACACACTGGCACACATAAGTTCTTGTTGAATGGCTGTTGAATAAGCAAATAAATCAGTAAATAAGTATTCACTTAAAGTCTTGGCCTTGGGATGCCTGGGTGGCTGAGATGATTTAGCATCTGTCTTTGGCTCAGGTCATGATCTCGGGGTCCTGGGATTGAGTCCTGCATCAGGCTCCTTGCTCACCGGGGAGCCTGCTTCTCCCTCTGCCTGCTGCTCCCCCTGTTTGTGCTCTCTCTCTCTCTGACAAATGAATACATAAAATCTTTAAAAAAAAAAAAGTCTTTGGGGTGCTTGGGTGGTTCAGTGGGTTAAGCCTCTGCCTTTGGCACGGGTCATGATCTCAGGGTCCTGGGATAGAGTCCTGTATGGGGCTCTCTGAGAAGCAGGGAGCCTGCTTCCCCCTGCACCATTGCCCCCTCCCTGCCCCCCGCCGGCCTGCTGCTCTGCCTACTTGTGATCTCTGTCTCTCTGTCAAATAAATAAATAAAATCTTAAAAAAAAAAATCTTACTCTTAAACTCTTGACCACAAAAGATGTGGTTTTTCTTTTTTTCAGCCTTAGTGATAACTGTTTTGTTTGTTTTTTTTTAACTTAATTTGTTTCTTTTAAAATTTCAGTATGGGACGCCTGGGTGGCTCAGTTGGTTATGCGACTGCCTTCAGCTCGGGTCATGATCCCAGAGTCCTGGGATCGAGTTCCGCATCAGGCTCTTTGCTCCATGGGAAGTCTGCTTCTCCCTCCGACTTCTTACTTCTCGTGCTCTCTCTCACTGTCTCTCTCTCAAATAAATAAATAAAATCTTTAAAAATAAAAAAAAATAATAAAATTTCAGTATAGTTAACATTTAGTGTAATATTAGTTTCAGGTGTACAATATAGTAATTCAACATTTCTATACATTACTCAGGGCTCATCATGGTAAGTGCACTCCTTAATCCCCACCAGCTATTTTACCCATGCCCCACTCACCTCCCCTCTGGTAAACATTAGTTTGTTCTCTATAGTAAGAGTCTGTTTACTTATTACTTACTATTACTTACTAATTCTGCCTACTTCTGATCTCTGTCTGTCAAATAAATAAATAAAATCTTTAAAAAAAAGGGTCTGTTTTCTGGTTTATCTCTTTCTTTCTTTGTTCATTTGTTTTGTTTCTTAAGTTCCACCTATGAGTGAAATAATATTGTGTTTATCTTTCTCTGACTGACTTATTTTGCTAAGCATAATACTCTTTAGCTCCATCCATGTGGTGGCAAATGGCAAGACTTCATTCTTTTCTTATGGCTGAATAATATTCTATTGTACATATACCACCTCTTCCTTATCCATTCATCTATCCATGGACACTTGGGTTGCTTCCATAATTTGGCTATTGTAAATAATGCTGCAATAAACACAGAGGTGCATATATATTTTCAAATTAGTTGTTTTCCTTTTTTTTTTTTTTTAAGATTTTACTTATTTATTTGACACACAAAGAGAGATAAAAAGCAGGGGGAGCAGCAGACAGAAGGAGAGGGAGAAGCAGGCCCCCTCAGCAGGGAGCCTGATGCAGGGCTCAATCCCAGGACCATGGGATCATGACCTAAGCCAAAGGTAGAGTGAGCCACCCAGGCATCCCCAAAGATGTATTTTGATCATTGTATGTATCATTTTGATCACTGTATGTATCATGATCATTGATTATTGATACAACAGCTTCCATGGATGATTAATTTTATATGCTTATATTATTCGAATGACTTGTCACTAGCTTTTTCATTAATGTCAACAATATTTACATTCAAGTTTAAATGATGACAGAGTCACTAGAAATGGCATAAGTCTAACAGCATTGAAAGTATGCTTATTGGGGCACTTGGGTGGCTCAGTGGGTTAAAGCCTCTGCCTTCAACTCAGGTCATGATCCCAGGGTCCTGGGATCAAGCCCCACATGGGGCTCTCTGCTCAGCGGGGAGCCTGCTTCTCCCTCTCTCTCTGCCTGCTGTTCTGCCTACTTGTGATCTTCATCTGTCAAAAAAAAAAAAATATATATATATATATATTTTAAAGATTTTATTTATTTATTTGACAGAGAGATATCACAAGTAGGCAGAGAGGCAGGCAGAGAGAGAGGAAGGGAAGCAGGCTCCCCAACGAGCAGAGAGCCCGATGCGGGGCTCGATCCCAGGACCCCAGGATCACGACCCGAGCCAAAGGCAGAGGCCCAACCCACTGAGCCACCCAGGAGCCCAATAAAAATATTTTTTAAAAAGGAAATATAATTCTGTAGAAGATTACATTTAAAAAGCAGAATATAGGGGTGCCTGGGTGGCTCAGTGGGTTAAAGCCTCTGCCTTTGGCTCGGGTCATGATCCCAGGGTTCTGGGATCGAGCCCTGCATCGGGCTCTCTGCTCAGTGGGGAGCCTGCTTCCTCCTCTCTCTCTGCCTGCCTCTCTGCCTACTTGTGATCGCTGTCTGTCAAATAAATAAATAAAATATTTTAAAAAATAAAATAAAATAAAAAGCAGAATATAAAATCACATTCAGGCTGCGATTATAATGATAAAACAAATTAAGCTTGCCCATGGTAACAGGCATATATTGTTTAGCATTCTTTCTCTATTTTTCCCAAGAGCACATTTTTTTTTTTTAAGAATTAGGTATTTATTTGAGAGAGAGTGCAAAAGCACATGCAGGGGTGGGGTGGAGGGAGGGACAGAGGGAGAGGGAGAAAGAGTGTCAGGCAGGGTCCATGTTGAGTGCAGAGCCCTACATGGGGCTCTATCTCACGTTCCTGAGATCAGGATCTGAGCAAAACCAAGAGTTGGACACTTAACCAACTGCACCACCCAGGTGCCCTTCCTCTGTTTTGTTTTTAAAGAAAGCAGTTCTTTTTTTTTTTTTTTAAGATTTTATTTATTTGACAGAGAGAGAGATCACAAGTAGGCAGAGAGGCAGGCAGAGAGAAAGGGAGGAGGAAGCAGGCTCCCCGCTGAGCAGAGAGCCCGATGCGGGGCTCGATCCCAGGACCCTGAGATCATGACCCGAGCCGAAGGCAGAGGCTTAACCCACTGAGCCACCCGGGCGCCCCTAAAGAAAGCAGTTCTTACCAGTTCTCAGCCATGTAGGTGGGTCTTGATAATTCAGGTCAACTGAACTTCATCTCCCTGGCCATAGTGGTTGTTTCATGGATGGGCAGGTAACCCAATCACAGCCTACTTGCTAGGGCTTGATGAGGTGTCAGAATGCAGGATCTAGACCTTCTGCAGCTATTTTGCTGTACTGGGAGGGACTAGAACTCCCTAAGTTTAGCATGTTGTACCTGATGATAAAGCAACACAGTGGTAAGCAGAATAGAGTAGATGAAAGAAACTTGGTACTTACTTGGTGATTTAGTTTGAGCTGCTGGGTCAAGCCTCATCTGAAGCAATACTTTTAATCAATTCTTTTATCATTTAGTTATTTGCAAGTGAAATATCTAATAGATATAGAGACAAGGACAGGAAATGTGGGGAATAAAAAGGGTTTTGATTTGTTGCAGTGGTGGAGTTGAGAGTAATTTTTTCCTCTTTTTTTATTTCTGCTAATATTGTTTTTTTTTTCCTTGCTAATATTGTTTATATGACTCATACCTGACAAGGGTTCCTGGATGTTGGTAAAAACTCTCAGAAGACAAAAGTCTCAATAGACATAGTATTATATATTTACAACATAGCATTCATTGTAAATATTATGACAGTTGTTTCAATCCTCTTCTATATATTTTTAGAGATTTTATTTATTTGACAGAGAGAGAGATCACATGTAGGCAGAGAGGCAGGCAGGGTGAGGGGGGCGGGGGGGGGGGAAGCAGTCTCCCCGCTGAGCAGAGACCCTGATGTGGGGCTCAATACGGGTCTTTATCCCAGGACCCTGAGATCATGACCTGAGCTGAAGGCAGAGGCTTAACACACTGAGCCACCCAGGCACCCCAATTCTCTTCTATATTAAGCATGAATAAGTAGAGGGCTCAGTGTTGGACTACATGCTTTCGGAATGGAAGCAAGGCCACTTCACAAGTGCATTTGGTAAATACACAGCTTACTGGTGGTCTAGTATGTGGCACTTTTCAAATCTTAATAGAAAAAAATGGAGACTATAAAAATTAAATCTAGGTTGATCGATTTTACATAGTGTTGGTATACTAGGAGAACAGAATGAGACTGCATAATAGACATTTCATAAGGAACGGTACTTCTTCATTTTCCTCTCAGATCCCTGCATTGCTGCCAACTCTATGGAACATCAACCCTACCTCTTAGGAGTCAAGGCTGAGCCTCACTCTGTGGCATCCTCCTTTATTAAGTATGATGAAAGGTAGTACCTTACCTCCTTCAACTGTCAAAAAGCTGCATCTCAAAGATCCTTTGGTTTCTGATTACTCAGAGAAGAGGGGGAATACAAGACAGAAGAAAGACTCTAGGGACAGAGAGAGGAGTGACAGTGTCAAGAGCCACTTCAAGTAGAAATGCTTAAAGTGAAGGGAACTAAGAAATGACAAAAATACGTTAAGTCTTCATAAAGACTAAACAGTTTTTAAAGGAAACACAAACATCTTTAAAACGTTATTGGAGGGGCACCTGGGTGGCTCAGTGGGTTAAAGCCTCTGCCTTTGGCTCAGGTCATGATCCCAGGGTCCTCAGCGGGGAGCCTGCTTCCCCCCTCTCACTCTGTCTGCCTCTCTGCCTACTTGTGACCTCTCTGTCAAATATATAAATAAAATGTTTTAAAAAAATGTTATTGGGGTATGTTTCCTAACTGGAATTTAAATAAAAGCTTGAAAAATGTTATTGGGTTTTGTTAATACTCTCCCCATTATACAGTACAAATACATTCAACTAACAGAGTAACTATATGGGTGAAGAAAAGACAAGACCTTGTAATTTCAATTCCTCACTTTGTATGCGGACCAAGGTGCCTTTTGAGTGTGCTGAGGAGCAGAGCCACTCTACCCCTTTAAGGGCTCTGTGTCCATCTCATTTATGGCCTTCATACTGGGCACTTTGAGGTTATATCTTTGATTCAATCAGTTGATTCCATCACCAAAGCCTTTATCACTTCTCAGTGAATCAATATCTCTACTAATATTCATGTTTAAAACACTTAAATATTTAGGCTCTGTATAAAGACCACAAAGCAAAAACTTGCATCTGCTTGGACTAAAACCCAATAGTTTTAGTGAGTCACAGAATTTGTAGATTCTGAAAATGCGAGGCTTCTCTTGGTTTGTTTACAGAACTTTCATGTTTTTAACAACATAAATTATGTCATTTATCTCATGCCTCCCTTCTGCCCCCCAGCACCCAGATTTCCCCTCTCAAAATAACATATAACAGCACTTTGATTTTATTTAGGTATGTGAAAAACATTTTTTGAGTGCTCATTTTATTCAATCCCTGACTTCTAAGTCTTGAGCCTGCTGAAGGGTATGGATGGTAAACAGACAATTTCCATACAAAGTGACAGTGATAAAAACACAATGCTGTTTTAGCCCAGGAGAGGGAAAGGTTTCCAGGCCATAGGACAGGACAGAATAAATGGGAATTACTCAAGAAAGGAAAGGGTGGAGGGCCTTTTGAGGAAGCAGCTGTACAGACTTGAGAATTAAGTTCACAGAACTAGGTACTTGTTGTTAATTTAGCAAGGCTGTATCATAGCTGGGGAATGGACACCGGGTGGGTCAAGGAGTAGTGGAAAAAACATCACTTTACTCATTGTTTTTTCAACTGTACAAGACTCATGAATGAGTCATTAAGACAATATATTTTCTGAAAAAGGATAGAATAGAATAGAAAATACCAGAATGCTTCATATGTAATAAGGCTAACTATTAGCATGTTAATCTGTTGTTTTATAGTTGCGTATATAGTGTATAGTGTGTGTGCATGTGTGTGTGCACCAAGTTACAATGTAAAATGCATTTCTTAGTGCAGGACACGGTGAAAAAAGTTGAAAGTCACTGTTTACAGTATAGAACATTTTATTTATAGCTGACAAGGTAGTTTTAGGCAACCTATGCTTATGACATGACCCTGCCTCCATTTTTTATTTGTCATTTATTCATTCATCAAATATTTATCAAATACCTATTTTATACTCAGTGCTAATAAACTCCCTGAGAGAAACTCACAGTTGATGGTAGACAAACAGCTACTGTTTATCACAATCCTCAAGGTGTGTGTTGTAAACCACCTACTTTGGAATCCTTAGGGGTAAGTACTTATCAAAACACAGGTTAAGGGGCACCTGGGTGGCTTAGTGGGTTGGGCCTCTGCCTTCGGGTCATGGGATCGGGCTCTCTGATCAGCAGGGAGCCTGCTTCCCCCTCCCTCTCTGCCTGCCTCTCTGCCTACTTGTGATCACTCTCGGTCAAATAAGTAAATAAAATTAAAAACAAAAAAACCCCACACAGGTAAGGACTGCACCAGACCAACTGCATCAGAATCTCTGTGCAGGGATCTGCAATTTTAATTAGAAATCCTCAAAAAATCTTACATACGTTCAGTTTGAAAAAGATGCATTTCTTGAGTGAATGATGGAACCAACATTGTGCTCAACACATTGTTCTCAGCCACCTGGGTCCTTTTTCAGTTCCTTCAAGAATCCAACACCTTGGGGTGCCTGGGTGGCTCAGTGGGTTAAGCCGCTGGCTTCGGCTCAGGTCATGATCCCAGGTCCTGGGTTCGAGCCCCACATCGGGCTCTCTGCTCTGCAGGGAGCCTGCTTCCTCCTCTCTCTCTGCCTGCCTCTCTGCTTACTTGTGATTTCTCTCTGTCAAATAAATAAATAAAATCTTTAAAAAAAAAAAAAAAAAGAATCCAACACCTTTGCTATTAGAGCCTTCCCACATACCGTTGTTCCCTGGACTGAAATACTCTCACTCTTCTCTGGCCTATTTTAATTTACCAAATAGGCCTCAGTTTAGATGTTGCTTCCTTAGGAAGTCTTCCCCCAAATCCTAGGCTTCAGAAGGGGCTATTGTTAATGCGCCCTTGTGGGAGACAATGAAAATGGCTGTTCCCCCTTCAAAAAAAAGGGGCTATTAAGGGTACCTTCCATGGACCTCCAGCTGTTAACGCCTTCAGTTCCACCTCAGCTTTTGAGAGGAGGTTATGCTCTTCTATAGCTTCAGCCAGTGACTAAGATTGTGGTTTAAGAGCCTGGCTATTTCTGCCTAATGTGAAAGTCCTGTAATTCGCAGTCTTTGCTCTAGGGCTCCCCATTGGACTGGCAAAGACTTTGACAGATCTGTATTGCGATCCTCATGGCTCCTCTTGCCCGATCCTTCTTTCTGCCTTTTCCTTTCGTAGGTCTTACTCCCAATAAGTGTTTTGCCTTTCTGACTCCATCTCAGCATTTCTTCCCAGGGGATTCAACTGCCATTCTTGTCTTGGTATTGTTGGAAGAAAGAGACTGAAGGAGAGAGGCATAAAACCAGGTTGTAGAGCTAGACAAAGTCACAACACAAAGGACTTGATAGATCATACTGAGTATTTTTCACTTTGTCATTAGGACAGTTGGAAGTCACTGCATATTTTTAAGCAGACTGGGGAAGAGTGGGGAAAGTGATCAAAAGTAAATGTAGGAAGACCACTCTGGCTGTTGTAAGTTAAAAAGGCTAGAGGCCTGTGGGACTGAAGACAAGATCAATAGTCATGCTGTAACTGGAGTCTAAGAAGAGGGAATAGTGTCTTGGACTAGGATGAACCAGAGACAATGAAGATTTGAAAGATATTTAAAAATAAAATTTCCAAAATTTGGTGATTTATTGGATATGGGTGGTGAGGGAAATGTAAAAGTCAAGGATGTCTAGATCTCTGGTTTGAGTTATTGTGTGGGAAAGTAGTGCCAGACACTCATACAGGGAGTCTTGTGGAAAGCAAGTATGGGAGTTCAGTGTTGGACATGAAGAGTTTGAGGTGCCCCTAGGATGTGAAAGCACCACAGAGAGTTAAATATATTGTTCTGGAGTATGAAGTGAAATTTAGCTGGAGAAATCCATTTGGGAGCCCTTAGCACATAGATGGGAGCAAATGAGATCACCCAGGAGAGGTACAATGTGTTGAGAGAGGTCCAAGACATTGACCTAGGAAACTCCAGCATATGGGGTTCTGGTAGAAGACAAAAGGTTAGCAAATGAGATTTAGGCCAGGGAATATGGAGTCATAGAAACTTTGAGAAGCTTTTTGATAAGAAGGGGATATCAAATGCTACTTAGTGTCCAAGGAAGATAAGGACTAAAAACTATTCTTTTGTTTGTGATATGGAGGTCATTGGTGATCTTAGTTAAGAGCCATTTCAAATGAAGTGGTGGAGGTGGAAGCCAGACTGGAGTGGCCAAAGAGTGAGGGAAATGGAAGAAGGTGACAAAATTAGTGTCATAATTCTTTTTTTTTTTTTTTTAAGATTTTATTTATTTATTTGGCAAAGAGATATCACAAGTAAGCAGAGAGACAGGCAGGGGTGGGGGAAGCAGACTCACCGCTGAGCAGAGAGCCGGATGCAGGGCTCTATCCCAGGACCCTGAGATCATGACCTCAGCAGGAGGCAGAGGCCTTAACTCACTGAGCCACCCAGGCGCCCTAGTGTCATAATTCTTTTCAGAAATTTGTTTCTGAAGGGGGAGGGCAATAAGGCAGAGTTAGGGAAAATGTGTAATAAAGATTTTATATTTTTTGTTTTCAGGACAGAAGAGATTTGAGTGTGGTAAGTTGATGGAAAGGAGCCAGCAGAGAAGATAGAAAAGAAAATGATAATCAAAGGCAAGGTGGGATGGTGGGGGTAGAGGGCAGGACTCTAGGGCTCAGGCAGAGGGACTGACACTGGAGAGAAGAAATGCCACTTCTTTCTTTGGAACAGGAGGGAAGAGAAAGATGTGGATGTGAATAATAGCAGACCTGCAGGTTTAGTGGTGGGAGGAACTCTTTGTGATTAGGAGACAGGGAAGATGGAAGGTTAGAGAGAGTGGAGAAGGAGGTTTTAAATAGTCTTTAGGTAGTGGGGAAAATGAGTTTTTTGACAACAGGGTCTTACCAGAAAAGGTGGTGGGCCCAGCTAATTTTTTAAACTTTAAAAGCATGTTATTTAGGGCAGCTGGGTGGCTCAGTTGGTTAAGTGCCTGCCTTTGGCTCAGGCCATGATCCTGGAGTCTCGAGATCCAGTCCCGCACCGGGCTCTCAGCTCCATGGGGAGTCTGCTTCTCCCTCTGACCTTCTCCCCTCTCATGTTCTTTCTCACTGTCTCTCTCTCAAATAAACAAATAAAATCTTTTTTAAAATGTTATTTATTTATTTATTCTTGGGAGAGGGAGAGAGAGGAAGAGTACACATGTTTGAGAGAGCAACTGGGAGAAGGGGCAGGGAGAAAAGGAGAAAGAGAATCTTAAGCAGGATCCATGCCCAATGAAGGGCTCCATCTCACAACACTGAGATCATGACCTGAGCCCAGATCAAGATTTGGACACTTAACTGACTGAGCCACCCAGATGCCCCACCTGTTCTAGAACGTTTTATAAATGTAATCATACAACATGTAGTCTTTTGTGTATGGCTTCTTTTGCTTAGCATTATACTCATGACATTTATCCATGTTGGTTTATGTATCAGGAGTTTGTTTCTTCATACTTCTTTCTTTTTTAAAAAAAGATTTTGTTTATTTATTTATTTGAGAGAGAGAGAGCGAGAGCTGGGGGAGCAACAGAGGGAGAAGGACAAGCGACCTTTGTGCTGAGCACAGAGCCCAATGTGGGGCTCGATCCCATGATCCTGAGATCACTACCTGAGCTGAAATCAAGAGTCAGACACTTAACTGAGCCATCCAGGCATCCCTGTTTCTTAATATTTCTGAATATTTAATTATAGGAATATGCTATAATTTGTTGATTCATTCAATTGTTGAAGGCTATTTAGGTCGTTTGCTGTTTGATGCTATTATAAATAAAGACTCTATGAACATTTTGTACAGTCTTTTTGTTGCAATGTATTTTTAGTTCTTTTGGCTAAACACTTAGGAGTGAAACTTCTAAATAAAGAATAGGTTTATGTTTGAAATTGCCTAGCCTTTTCCCAAATTGTTCCATTTTTTATTCCCACCAACAATGAGAATTCTGTTTGCTCCACACTTTTCAATATTAGATGATGCCAGTTTTAAATTTTTTAGCCATTGTACTAGGTGTTAGTGGTATTTCATGGTGGTTTAGATTTGCATTTTCTTGGTGAGAACGGTGTTGAATACTTTTTCCTGTGCATATTGGCCTTTCGTATATCTTTCTGAATGGTCTGTGTCAAAAATTTTGCCTATTTATTAACTTTAGGAATCCTTTATATATTTTGAATATAAATCCTTTGTCAAATATATGTTTTATGAATATACTTTTCCATTGTGCAGCTTGCCTATGATTGACTTAATGATATTTTTTTTTTAAAGATTTTATTTATTTATTTGACAGAGAGAAATCACAAGTAGGCAGAGAGGCAGGCAGAGAGAGAGGAGGAAGCAGGCTCCCTGCTGAGCAGAAAGCCCGATGTGGGGCTCGAACCCAGGACCTGGGATCATGACCTGAGCCGAAGGCAGCGGCTTAACCCACTGAGCCACCCAGGCGCCCCTTTTTTTTTTTTTTTTTTTAAAGATTTTATTTAACTTAATGATATTTTTTGAAGAACAGAAGTTTTATATTTTGATGAAGTCCAATTTATCACTTGTTTTCTGATTACTGCTTTCTGTGTCATGTCTAAGAAAATTTGCCTGCTCCCATGTCTCCTCTCTTTTTCTAAAAGTTTTATAGTTTTATGCGGTGCCTGGGTGGCTCCGTTGCTAAGCTTCTGGCTTCGGCTCAGGTCATGATCCCGGGGTCACTTCCCCTGCTTGTATTCCCTCTCTTGCTGTGTCTCTGTCAAATGAATAAATAAATAAAATCTTAAAAAAATAATAAAATAAAATAAAAGTTTTATAGTTTTAGATTTTACATTTAGTCTGTCATGAATAAATTTTTGTATCTGGTATGAAATAGGGGTTGAGGTTTATTTTCTTTATATGGATAATCACCTTTTTGAGGACTATTTATTGAAGGGATTTCCTTTTCCTAATGGATTCTTTGGTACCTTTGACTCATCATATACGTGTGAGTCTATTTATGGGTTTGCTATTCACTTCCATTGATTTATATGTCTTTATGTCAGCATCACACTGTCTTAGTGCTCAAGTTTTTTTTTCTTTTAAAGATTTTATTTATATGAGAGAGAGAGAGAGTGAGCAAGAGAGAATAGGAGTGAGGGGCAGAGGGAGAGGGAGAAGCAGACTCCCCGCTGAGTGGGAGCCCAACATGGGGCTCGATCCTGGGACTCCAGGATCATGACCTAATCTGAAGGCAGATGCTTAGCCGACTAAGTCACCCTGGTGCCCCAATACTGAAGTTTTATAGCAGGTATTGAAGTTAGGTAGTATAAGACCTCCAGCTTGTTTCCTTTTCCAGGATTGTTTGGTTCCTTCTAGGTCCTTTGCCTTTCCATAAATATTTATGAAACTGCTTGTCAGTTTCTAAAACCACCACCACCAACAAAAGACACCCTGTGTGAATTATTTGAACTAATTTGGGGGAGAATTGGCATCTTAACAATATTGAGTCTTCTGATCCACAAATATGATGTATCCATTTATTTAAGTTTTCTTTAATTTTTCTAGTTTATGTAGCTTTCAGTGTACAGGTTTTTCATACTTTGTTAAACTTATACTTAAATATCTGATGTTTTTTGATGTTACTGAAAAGTAAATTATTTTACATCTTATTTTTGACTAATGCATCAAAATTGTATCATAATAATTATTATCATTTATAAAATTATCATAATAATTGATCAGACATTCTGAGTAACTATGGGATTCATACTATGGGGCTGTTCTAAGGTCCCATGGCTAAGTCCCAATTTTAGGAAGGTGGCCTGGAGATTGGATACTCCTTAGTAATCAAGGTATTCTTTTTTTTTTTTTTTAAGGATTTTATTTATTTATTTGAGAGAGAGAGAGCAGGACTAGAGAGAAGGGCAGAGGGACAAGCAGACTCCCTGCTGAGTCTAGAGTACAAGGCAGTCCGATCCCAGGACCCCGAGATCATGACCTAAGCTGAAGGCAGATACTTAACTGACGGAGCCACCCAGGCGTCCCCCCAGTTTTTTTCTATACCTGAATTCTGTAGGGGCAGCCCTGACTAGGACTGGGTTGTCCTTCTTAAAGGAGGAGAAAAACAGCATGTCAGAGGAGTTCTCTTCTCTCCTATGTGATATCATTCATTGGCAAGAACCACTACTCTGTATCTTTCTGAGACCCAAGACAAGGGTAGTTACTACCCTTTGTTCTCCACCACTATTTTCAGGGAAGCCTCTGAAACAGGTCATCATAGTAAAATAATTTATCCCAATGTTATACTGCATCCTTGGTCAAAAATGTATCCCTGGGGCGCCTGGGTGGCTCAGTGGGTTAAAGCCTCTGCCTTCAGCTCAGGTCATGATCTCAGGGTCCTGGGATCGAGCCCCGCATCGGGCTCTCTGCTCAGCGGGGAGCCTGCTTCCTCCTCTCTCTCTGCCTACCTCTCTGCCTACTTGTGATCTCTGTCTGTCAAATAAATAAATAAAATTTAAAAAAAAAATGTATCCCTTATTTCTATTTAAGTACACATGATTATATGGCTAATACACATTTCAAGGAAGCTGATTCCTTACCCCTGCAGCCTGCCGTCTGTTGCACTCCTATATCTAAAGTGTGGTTAAGCCCGGTTGAGCTTTATTCTGACTGTGTCACATTAAACTTTGGAGATGTTTTAAGTCTGTGAAGTTGAGATGGGAACCATTATGAAAAGCTAATGTGAATGTTCTGTTTACTCATGGCTTTTATATAATTTATTCATGCTCTCTTAGGCTAGCAAAATAATTCCCATGTTATTTTAGTATTTCTAATTAACCAAAGTGAACATCACTGATGAATGACAGGGTCTCTCAACTGAAGGATGCCATTATGCTGAAATCAGCACCACTCTGGCAGCAAAGGAAAGACTCTAAGCCTCTTCTTGTACCCTGATGAGTAACTTTCTTGATTTTTAATCTGCTCTTAGTTTTTGTTCCTGGGAGAAAAAAGAAAGTGATTTTTTTCTAATATGTCTTCAACCTATATTTTAAAATGTTTACTCTCAAAAAAACTGTTTACTCTTGTAAGAACTTGTGGCCTAAAAGGCAATTGCATTTGGTGTAACTACAAAGTGATTAGCTAGCTAGATAGTTTCCATAAGGAATCCTGATGTCATCATTGACAACACTCTACTCACCATTTGAATAACTTTTTAAAAGGGGATCTGCATGAGCATCAATGGAAGAATTATGGTTTGGTTTGAACTTAAAAAAGACAACTAATTAATAATTTAGTTATAAATAGATGTGGGAAGCTGAATAGCATGGTTTAGGGGCCCCCAAAAGATACATCTTCTAAAGTGTAAATCATAGAGTGTAACATTAGCCAACACAAAGGTATGAACTTACTCAATTCATTGATTCTAGATGTACCTTTTATGCCAAAAGTTTTTTTTTTCTTTAAGATTTTATTTATTTATTTGATAGAGGGAGAGACAGAGTGAGAGAGGGAATACAAGCAGGGGGAGTGGGAGAGGAAGAAGCAGGCTCCCTGCTAAGCAGGGAGCCCGATGGGGGACTCAATACAAGGACCCTGGGATCATGACCTGAACAAAAGGCTGAGCCACCCAGGTGCCCCATAAAAGTTTTTGATATATTCTTTGGTGAATATATTACTTGTCTATTTCTCTTTCTTCAGATCTTCCACTTTAAACCAAGAAGAATAAGCTTACTGTAAATACATGATTTTTTCGAGAAACTTCCCATGATTTATGTGACTCAATCATGTTTCTAATGCTGCTTTTCTCATAGCACTATTTCTCCATTTCTCTTTGGACCTAAAGTATCTGTTATCACTAATAATCACTGCTAGTGAATTTTAATAGTTGTTATTATTTCATTAAAAAATAGTTGTTTGTTCTTTAAACCCTCTCCTCAACATTTTAGCTTAGTCCAACATCAGTGTTTTTCCTAAATGGTTGGTAACTGAAACAAATTAAAACCTACTACGTTCCCTCTTCCCAAATAAACTCCATGTCCCCTTATATTTTCAGCATTTAAAAGTCATATTGACTTGAGAAAGTGTAACCTGACACTCGTGGAGACAACTGGTGAGTGCGGGTGGCATGTTTAAGGGACAGTGAGAGACTACTTTGTGCTGCCTACCTGGTTTAGGTGGTGGCAGCAACCCAGAAGGAAGGAGTAGAGGGGAGAATTTCCTGAGCAGTGGTAAACCTCTTACCATTCCTTTTTTCCTCTAGTAGAGGGATGGGCAAAACCTAAGACAATATAGTTCTTTTTTTTTCCATTTAAAATTATATTTAATTTTTAAAAAGATTTTATTTATTTATTTGATAGAGTGAGAGTGAGAGAGAGAGAGAGAGAGGACAAGCAGGGGGCAGAGGCAGAGGGAGAAGCAGGCTCTCCACTGAGCAGGGAGCCCAATGTGAAGCAAAACTTGATCTCAGGACCCTGGGATCATGACCTGAGCTGAAGGTAGCTGCTTATTGACTGACCCACCCAGGTGCCTTAAAATTTCTTTTTTTGAAGCTAAATTATTGATTTCAAAAAGCGACTGACATACAAAAAGCTGTACATATTTAATGTATACAGCTTGATGAGTTTGGAGATAAGTATACATCAATGAAACAATCACTATAGTTTATGCCATAAACATATCCATCATCTCCAAAAGGCAGGACTTTGAGGAAACTAGCCTTGTTTTGCTTGAAAACCTGACAATAACCTGACTGATGATAGAGGCCTTGCAAGGGGTGTGCATCTTCTGTAAGAAACACCACAATCATACTTGGTTCCCAGTAGAACCACAGGTAGGGTCAAATTTCGGTCTACTCTAGGGAGTCTGATATATAATATGGCCTAGAAAGGAGTAGCTAGTATATTAAATGAATTACCACAAGATTTATCTAATATATACACTGATAGCAGAAACCTGGAAATGTATTGGAGTAGATTCTAAGGGTATCAGACCAAAGAAGACAAAACATAACTAGATTAGGAAGAATTCATTGATATGGGGCTGCTTACTAGAGAGTCCAGATTTAATGTATTAATTTATGCAAATGGAGTGGCTCTAACAGCTTAATGGGCTGGTTAACTAAAATTTTCACTCATTGGTAGCCTGTTGAATGAGGTGGGTACCACAGCTTCACTGGCCTGGAGTAAAGATGGGTATCCAAGACTTAAGGTGACAGGAAGGTTAGAGTGGATTTATCTTATACAAATGACATGCTCATCCTCCATATATAACTCCTGGGGAGGCCTGGATGGCACTCCTGCCACTAGGGGATTGAAAAATACATTAGTGAGAAGAGAAATACTAAGTATTGAGAAATACATTAGAGAGGTTTGTGGTTGCTCTCCTTTGTGGGAAAGGTATGACCATGCAAGATGCTGCCATTGTGATGAACTCCCTGATTTCACTAGAAATGGTAGAATTCCAAGTAGCAGAGGTCGAGTGGCAGCACTTAGCCATAAAAGACAAGGTGGGTATGTTTACTCTAAAGGACAGGAGAGATGTGATTAGTAATAAGAATGCTCTTGCCCACAGTGACCTTTGGTTGTGGCTAATTGAACATGATATCCCTTGAAGTAAAATGAACAGCCTGGTCTTTACTGGGTGGCCAAAAATCTGACTTGAATTACCACACTGGAGAGTCATGGCCTCTCACCCAGTTTCCAGACTTAAGCCAGTTCACAAATGTAGAATCCTTTGATTGAATGGGAGCCTTCCTTCCCATGAGGAATGATCTTGCAGCACTGCTGCATGAACACATCGTAAATCTTCCTCCAGGCCTTCTCCAAAGGGATACTCACCCACTTGCTAGAGTGTCTATGCACTGGAAAAAAAGGAATATCTAGATCTTTCAGGTATTAATTAATGTTAATCACAGGGGATCCAAAATGACACTGTGGTTCATAGTGGGGACTATGATTGGGAGGTGATGGATGAGAATTTTAGCATAAGTTAAGGTCGGACCAGTTTGTCCATAGACATATCCTATAGTTATTTCCCCAGTTCCTGAAGGTATAGTTGGAATAAACCTGCCTATGAGAGCCATTGTGGTAGAAAGGCTAACGCTCTCTATCAAAACAACAAACCAGGTGCAATGCTGCATCCCTGCAGGAACTATAGACATTAGTACCACTGTCAAAGACTTGACATGTGCTGGGATGCTGATACCTATCACATCTACATTTAACATACCTGTTTGGCCTCTGCAGAGGTTGGATGAATCTTAAAGACTAGACTACCAGGTTAGGAGAGGACACCGTGAAAGGATAGGATTTTGACTTACAGTATGCAGTGTATTGTTGAATCAGAGACCTTTATATGGTGCTGTCTCCTCCATATCCAGAATCTACAACCCAAGGGGAGGAAGGAGGGATGGCTCCTCTCGCAATTAATACTTAGTAACAAACTCAGGATTTTTGCTTCCTCTTTCAGCTACTTTGAGTTCTGCTGGTTTGGAGAGCTTTGTTTCTAACAGGAAATTCATACAATAATGTTTCCATTGAATTAGAAGATGAAACTCCATTTGGCTATTCGGACCTTTTATGACACTGAACCAGCAGGCAGATAAAAGAATTACTCTACTGAATGATTACTTCCTGATTACCCTGGGTAAATCAAGTTGTTGCCACATGCATAAAAAGAGTGATTCCGGAACCCAGGGATCTCCTGGGGCTACTTTTAATACTCCCCCACACAAAGTAAAAGTTATAGAAAACTATAGCAATCAGACAAAGGCAGGACTATTGGAGGGTTCTTCCAAAATGAAGGATCAGATCACCCTAATGTATAAAAGACCAGAATGGTTACCATGGTTAACAGAAGAAGGAAGTCACAGATATTAACTATGGCCTCAGGACCAATTGCCAAATTGAGGATTTGTGGTAGCTTTGCCTGTTTTCTCTTCACTGATTATGTGTAGTATATTTATTTGTATATTTAACTATTTTCTCTTTCCTTTTTCTCTTTAAATTTTCTATACAAATTGATGTTGGCTAACTTGTTAGGTAGAAAGAGTTATTTTATTGTCTTATGGAAGTTTGAATGTATGAAGAAGGGTATATATGGAAATTAAAGGGATGAACTGGGTAGTTATTAATTTATTATTTCTTAGTTCCAAATGCACTCTTCGTTGTCACATTTTTGATAACAGAGCCTGTAAACTTTGTCAGTTAGCTTGATATTAGACTTTGTCAACAGAGTTCTGGAGGGACACTGTAATTCATAGGAGAAAGGTACTTGATTTCCCGATTTGAGTGAGCTGTTTTTTGACAACATGAAGGAAGCCTAGTAGTACTCACCTAGCAATCATCATGGACTAGCTGTGACCTGCACACCTCAGCATATTTCTCGTCCACCCAACAGATCTGTATCTGATTTGAATCTGACTTGTATCTGATTGATACAAAGGGAGTTAAATTCTTGTGCCCAAATTATCAGCTTGACATGAATTCCTCAGTCTTAGTTTAATGTAAGTTTTTTTTAAATGTAAGATTTAAAATTGCTTGCCTCTATCATCGTAACTGATGTTTGATTCTATTTTTACAACTTGTTTTATGTATTTGGCTCGTACGCTTCCCTGACATTTCCTTTATTTACTTTTTTGTCCTTTTATTAAACCAGACTTCCAATTTAAAATGGATAACTGGGGGCAGAAACAATGTACTTGTGTTGTTTTTTATTCAGTTTAATTCTTTGCCCTTAATCTAGCAAGAACTCTGGACTAATACTGCATAGGTTCAAATAGTATCTCTGTTATTTAACAACTACATTAGTTTGTTACTTTCTGAATCAATTTCCTTGCCTGTAAATATATATGAAGAATTTAGTTTAATGTCTGATGCATAGTAAATGCTCAATTTATGTTAGTTATGAATATTTTTCTCCATATTTCTTACCTATCTCCAGCCTTTTATTTGCCATGGGACTTTTGAAGATATTGAAAAATATTTCCAGTGAAATTCTGTGGTTTGCTTCAAGTCCAGAAATCTGAGAAAGAATTTGAACTTGGCTCATGTTTGAATTCTGGCATATACATATTTGTTTGCAGGTCAGGATTTGAGGGAGAGTGTATAGAGCACCTGAGAGAAAAACATCACGAATGAAGAAATCTGGTGTAGGGGCTAGGCGACATGACAAGTCCCGGAGAATGGTGGCTGTAGGGTACCCTGGGGGGCTCAGCTGATTAGGTGACTGCTTTCTGCTCAGGTTATGATCCTGGAGTCTCAGGATTGAGTCCTCATCAGGCTCCCTGATCAGCAGGGAGTCTGCTTCTCTATTTGACCCTCCCCCCTCTCCTGCTCTCTCTTTATCTCTCTCAAATAAATAAATAAAATCTTAAAAAAGAAAAGAAAAGAAAAGAAAAACTTTAAAAAAAGAGAGAAAGAGAATGGTGGCTGTAGAAGTTGCAGGTGTGGGGAAATCGTGCTGACCATAATTTAATCTAGCCCTTTCTACCCCCTTCTGGAGTGCCTGAGTGTTCTAGAAAGAAGAGAGCTGAATGGAAATCTTGAGTAGTAGGGGCCCATCAGCTCTGCTGAGCTGCTGGTTCTAGGAAGTGGAATGTGCTCTGCTGTTGGATAGAAAAGGGGAGGAGTATTAGAGGTTGGGGTAAGGCAGTGTTGTCTGTGTAGTTTGGAGTCCAGCAGTCTGAAGGAAGGCAGCTACCATGTAGACAACAGACCATGGGCAGCAGACTACTACTAACAGAGTAGAAGAATATATGTTTATGTTCTTTTTTTTTTTTTTTTTAATATTTTAGTTATTTTAGAGATGGGCAGGGAGTGGAGAGAGAGGGACAAGCAGACCCAACCCCGAGTGCAGAGCCTAGTGTGGGGCTTGATCCCACGAACCTGAGATCATGACCTGAGATGAAATCAAAAGTGGGACACTTAACCAACTGAGCCAGGCACCCTTATATGTTTCCCTTCTAACATAATACACATACTGCCTTGTATTACAGTTACTTGTGTTTACATGTCCTCATTTTTTTCTCTCCTATTCAATCCTTAAGAAACTAAAATCTGGTGTATGAACCACTACAATATTAAAACTGAATCTCTTAATGGTCAAACCCAATTTTTTTCCTATCTTCATTTTATTTTGCCTCTTCAATGTTTTTTTGTTTGTTTGTTTTTTAGATTTTATTTATTTATTTGATAGAGAGATCCCAAGTAGGCAGAGAGGCAGGCAGAGAGAGAGGGGAAAGCAGGCTTCCCGCTGAGCAGAGAGCCCGATGTGGGGTTGATCCCAGGACCCTGAGATCATGACCTGAGTGGAAGGCAGCGGCTTAACCCACTGAGCCACCCAGGCGCCCCTTGTTTGTTTGTTTTGCCTTTCCTTTTTAACTTCCATTCTTCATTTGGCTTATATGATCTCATTCTCTGCTTCTTTTTCTCGACTCTCCTTTGTTCATTTCTTCCTGTGTGTCCACCTCTCAAATGTTCGTGATCATTTGATTTCATTCTAGGTCTTCCCTGTCTGC
Source organism: Lutra lutra (assembly GCF_902655055.1). Classification (NCBI taxonomy): domain Eukaryota; kingdom Metazoa; phylum Chordata; class Mammalia; order Carnivora; family Mustelidae; genus Lutra; species Lutra lutra. The sequence continues at coordinate 162,192,542 of NC_062281.1, forward strand.
CCCACTCCCTAACTCTATACACTTGCTCAGGGTGATCCCATTTCTTCCATAAGATTCCAACTCCCACCCTAAGCTGGACCAAATTCTCCCTTGTCCTAAGTTACTCTCTTGAGCTTCAGTCCATTTATACCTAGATGTCTCACAAACACTTCAAGCCTAATATGTCCCAAAGTGAACTTGTAATCCTTTCCTTTAAATCTCTTACTCCTGAATCTTCTATTTTGGTTATAATTTTTACTATACAATACAAATTAGAAACCTGGAAAACATCTTCTACTTTAATGTCTTTCAAATTTTCTTAATTGCTCCAAGTCTGCCTAGTCCACTTCCTAAATAGCTCTTAAATCTGCTTCAACATTTCTTTCCTAACCATTTTAAATTGTTTTGGAACATTCTTTTTGCAATTATTTTCTCTCTTCTCCACACCATTGTTCATCCTATTGCTCCCGGACCAACCCCACCCAGCTCCTTAATATATCTAATCTGGTCTTTACCTGCTTAAAAATCTCTGCTATGCCTCCTGGATAAAATTTAAGCCCCTAGGGATGACTTAAAAGGTCCTTTACCAAGTGGTCCTAACCTCCTCATGCTCGAGTCACTTCAAACTTTTTGCCTTTTGGCTCTTTCAAGTCTAGAAACCTCAATTCTGGGAAATTTTCTTGAATTATTTCATTAATGATTCCCTCCCCTCTGCTTTTTCTAATTCTGATGTTGTAACATTTGGAGTGGTCATCTAATTTTTCATCTTTTCTCTCTTCTTTTCCACCTTTAACTCATTTTGCAGTACTTTTAAGGGATTTCTTCAAATTTATCTATTAACATTTGGATTTCTGCTATCCTGTATTTAATTTTCAAGAGTTTTTAAAAATTGTTTTTTTACTGAGATATAATTGACATAAAACATTATATTAGTTTTAGGTATACAACATGATTCATATTGCAAAATGATCACAATAAGTCTAGTTAGCATCTATCACCATACATAGTTACAGAGTTTTCCCATATGTGATTGTTAAGATTTACTCTCTTAGCAACTTCCAAGTGTGTAATAAAGTAGAAACTACAGTACCAGGCTGTACATTACTTCACTATGACTTATTTACTTTACAACCATAAGTTTGTACCTTTGATGCCCTCAAACCCAAGAGGATTTTTTTTTCTTTCTGAATGCTCCTTTTATTGATTTGTTTATTAACGACATCCTATTCTTTTTTTATAGATGTGTTCTCTCTTTCTCTGAAGAATTCTCTTTTTTCTTTCTTTTTTAAGATTTTATTTATTTATTTGTCAGAGAGAGAGAGCATAAGCAGGGGGAGGAGCAGGCAGAGGGAAAAGCAGGCTCCCTGCTGAGCAAGGAGCCCACTGCAGAACTTGATCCCAGGACCCTGGGATCATGACCCAAGCTGTAGGCAGAAACTTAACTGACTGAGCCACCCAGGCATCCCTCCCTTGAGGAATTTTCTACTCCATAAAGAGGCTTTATTTCCTCAGAATATTTTTTTTTTAAAATTTAAATTCAATTAATTAACATATAATGTATTATTAGTTTCAGAGGTAGAATTCAGTGATTCATCAGTCTTATATAATACCCAGCCCTCAATATATCATGTGCCCTCCTTAACATCCATCACCCTGTGACCCTATCCCACCACCCTCCTCCATGCCAGAGATTTTTTTTTTTCTGTTTATTGTTTGGTTGTTTTGATCTATGTCTTTCATATCAGAGGCTTTCTTCAGAGAGATGATAATTTTTAGTTGTCTGTTCATGATTACACGTTAAAGAGCTCATTGGAAGCTTGAGCATGAGGTGGGGTTTATTGACTTTGAGTCTCCCTGTGGACAGACCTGGACAAGCTGTTTGTTAGGAAACCCCTGATGTTGTGTCTTTAGGTTTTTCTCTTAAGATAGTAGAATCCTCAGAAAGGAGTCTTGCATTTCCTGCCTGAGGAGTAGTGGTTAAGCTGCTTCCAGTGCTCTGGAAGCAGAGTCGGGAATGAGTTAGAGACACCTCAGCATTTCGTATACAGATGGTCATTTGATCTCCCTGTTTTTGCAAGGTACCCCAAACCTTAACTTTACCTGGAATCCCCTAATCCAGAGGGCCTCATCACATCTTCTCCAGAAAACCAGTTCCAGACTTCTGCGGTGGTAACCGAGGGACAGTTATGCAGCCACATGGAATCTGGGAGAAGACCTAGGGAAGGAGTCACTTCTCAAACTGTTTTTTACACAATCCTTACTTCAGCCACTGTCCTTTATCCCTAGTTACAAAGGTACTTGGTGCTGCGGGTTTTCCTTAATGAATGGACTTCAGGGCATTAAGGATATAGTGGTGAGGAATGTATCACATTTTTCAAGAAGTGTGATAATGAAGAATGTGAAATATAACAGAATTCAGGGATAACTGAGGAGTCAACCGGATGGATGCTCCTTTCCCCTCAGTGTGAGAGATTTTGTACATATTGGAAAGCAGAGTGCAAAGACCCAGTGGAGAGAGAGAAATTGAGAACACTTGAAAAACTGGGGATAATTGTGGCAGGAAGATCCTCAAGGACCTAGAGAGGGCAAGATTGAGGATATAGGCAAAGAGTTTAATTTCGGTAGGAAGCAAGATGAAAAGAAGGCGGAAAGGAATGTTGTGATTTTTAGAGATGGAAAGGAGGACAGATGAAGACTGACCAATGGCTTATTGTTTTGTAGAATAGGCAGATAGCTTATCCAATGAGGATAGGTTGAGAGCTTTAAGTAGTCTTTTTTTTTTTTTTTTAAGATTTTATTCATTTATTTGACAGAGAGAGACACAGCGAGAGAGGGAACACAGGCAGGGGGAGTGGGAGAGGAAGACGCAGGCTTCCTGCCTAGCAGAGAGCCTGGTATGGGGCTTGTGCTCAACCCCAGAACCCTGGGACCACCACCTGAGCACATGCCCAACAACTGAGCCACTCAGGCATCTCTTTAAGTAGAGTCCTGATGAAGATTTGGGATACATACTGTGGGAAGTAGGTCAGAGAATTAACCAAGTTTAAAAATACTTTAAAGCAGAAATTAGGGTTAAGAGGTTTTGCTTAACATATCTGTGCAAACTTCCTTAATGAATGGACTATAAAACAGTCCATAAATGCCACAAATTCCAAATATTCCATGATGATTGCCATCTTTCAAGAAGAAAGACTCACTGTGATAACTATAGTGACTGTTCTCCCTGTTCCCTCCTTGCAAGAAAGATCCTATTTGAGAAGTAACCAATTTAAAGGCAAGATGGTTAGTTTAGCAGCAGCTACACTATAGTCCAAAGCAGGAACACAACCTATATACTCCACAGGAGCTTTTGGCTGAATGATTGGAAGAAAGAAGAAAGAAATTTGAGATCAAGTTCTTTGGTTCCTAATTATACCCTGTAGAAGGGAAGAAGCAAGAAATGGCAAGAAGAAGCTGGCATCCTTAGTTTTATCCTGGATAAAGGACTAGTGCTGGGTTCTTTGCCTTTGATATGATTGCTACTCCCTTGGATCCCCGCTTGACCTGCATTCTATTCTTAATCCGCTGGACAGTATTCTCGGGCTGCCCTCTAGGCAAAGTCCTCACTATAATGTGATTTCTAAGGAAGCAATGCTGTGAAAAGCTGAACTTTTCACAAAGCCTGTGGAAACTGAACTTGAAATGAATAGGTGAAAATTTGGCACAGTACTTCTTTTTTAAATGTTTTTGTTTGAGTATAGTTGACACATAATGTTACATTAGCTTCAGGTGTACAACATAGTTATTCAGTATCTCCATACATTATGCTATGCTCACCACAAGTGTAGCTACCATCTTTCACCATTCAACACTATTACAATATCAATGACTATATTTCCTAGACTGTATCTTTTATTTGCATAACTTCCCCATTCCCTAACTGGAAGCCTGCATCTCCCACTCCCCCTCTCCCATTCTGTCCCAGGACAGTATTTCTTTAATGATGTTGATTCTCATTGGCTTCTAAAAAAGTCAGTGACCCCATCACAGGCAAACTCTAAGTGGAATTTAAAATCATAGTGTGGTTGAGGTAATGTAAGTGCTGCTGCAAAGCAGAGGGAATTGAGTAAAAGTCTTTCAGATGCTCATCACAACAGTTTTTCACAGCATATTTTAGAGGCATTATACAGTGATTAAGAGCAAAGGCTTGAAGTGAGACGTGGTTTTGAATTTTAAATTACCTTAACTGTGTGTGATCTTGGGCAGGCCAACCTCTTCAAACCTGTTTCCTCATCTGTAATAGCTGAAATGTTGTTGAACTTGCAAGGTCAATAAGGTTAATAAGTGAGATAATATAGTGATTGCTTAGTATATTGTGTGGCACATAAGAAGAACTCAACAAAAGCTAGTCAATATTATTATTTTAACCCCATAGTGGAGTCTTAACTAAACTAACTAACCTGACTTTAACAAGGTGACTTTCTGCTTGGTTCACTTCTTACACATCGACATGACAGGGGGCTCCTTTAATCCACCTATAAGTTCACTTATGTTCCAGATCTTAAGACCCATCCAGTTCCTAGACATGGTCAGATCAGGAGCCCCAGGGCTAGGAGCTCAGTAACTCAGGTCTAGAAGTCTTGTTCTTGATCTCTTTTTGTATATGGTTCTGGTGATTATTCTCTTTACTTTTCAGAAATAGGGGCAGATCTAAGTTTTGTGTGGCCAGGAATCTATGCAATCTTGGGGGCTCTTTTTATGAAAAAGCATACAGGGTGGCACAGTCAGTTAAGCGTCTGACTCTTGGTTTTGGCTCAGGTCCTGATCTAAGGGTTGTGAGATTGAGCCTCACACCTGGCTCCGTGTTCAGCACACAGTCTGTTTGAAACTCTCTCTCTCTCTCCCTCTCCCTCTGCCCCTCCCTTCTGTGCACATGCTCTCTCTCTCAAATACATAAATCTTAAAAAAAAAAAAAAGAAAAAACATAAAATTACAAATAATAAAATTAAGTATAAAAACAAATTGAAGTCACTTCAATTAAAAGTAATGCTCTTTTTGGGGCGCCTGGGTGGCTCAGTGGGTTAAGCCGCTGCCTTCGGCTCAGGTCATGATCTCAGGGTCCTGGGATCGAGCCCCGCATCGGGCTCTCTGCTCAGCAGGGAGCCTGCTTCCTCCTCTCTCTCTACCTGCCTCTCTGCCTGCTTGTGATCTCTCTCTGTCAAATAAATAAATAAAATCTTAAAAAAAAAAGTAATGCTCTTTTTAAAAATTTTTTATTTTTATTTTTTTATTTATTTGACAGACAGAGATCACAAGTAGGCAGAGAGAAGGCAGAGAGAGAGAGAGGAGGAAGCAGGCTCCCCGCTGAACAGAGAGCGGGGCTCGATCCCAGGACCCTGGGATCATGACCTGAGCCAAAGGCAGAGGCTTTAACCCACTGAGCCACCCAGGCACCCCAAAAGTAATGCTCTTTTAAAAAAAGATAAATAATGATCTTTTGCCTTGTTTCTAGAGCTGAGCCAGTTTCCAGACCTGGAACCTACTGACTAAAAGATGACTGAGTTCCCAGGGAGAAGGGCCCTACCACACCACAGCAAATACATGTCATAACGATTTGCCCAAAAACCTCTGGCCATTTATTTGAATAGCTACATATTGAGGAAAGGGGACTATCCAGATATTTTGAGAACTTTTGGAGACAGGATTTGAATTGATATTGATTGATACCCAGAGATCTGAAATGTCACATGATCCCCATGGTAGAGAGTAGGGGCACACAGAGGCCAGGTAATAAATGGAATCCTGGACAAGTTCTGAACTACAGTGAGTCCACAAGAGACCATCCATTCATTTCTAGTTACTTCCTTGGTCCTTAACATGCAGTTGGGTTAACTCCCACATTGAGTTCTTAGCCTGTGGGATAAATTTTCCTAGTGGGAAAGGCCAAGTGTAAGCCTCTGAAAATGCCCCACCTCTGTGCGTCCTTAGAGTGGGAGTGCTGGGATAGAGGAGATTAGTTTCACACTTAAAGATCAAAAGGATGCAAAAGACGCACGGGATGGTGATCCCTAGTATAACTCCATGTAATTTGCCAGTGTGACCCTTCCAGAAACTAGAGGGATTTTACAGGATGCCTGTAGATTGCCACAAACCTAGGTTGGTTGTTAGATTACTCAACCAAGTAGCAGCTCCAATTGCAACTACTATACTCGACATGGTATCATCGCTAAATTAGATTAATAGAGGTTTAGGTTCATAGTATGTAGCCACTGAGTTGAGAAATGCATTCTTTTCTATCTTAATCAAGAAAAAGGATCAGAATATGGAACATAGTTACTGTATTAGGGTTCTTCAGAGAAGGAGAACCATTAGGATATACATATATACACATTAGGAAACATATATACACACTCTGGTATTCCTTTTCCCCTGTAACTGTGAACAGACACATGAAAAAATCCTGGGATTACTAAGGGCTCAGAACCCTAAGGGTTTGGGTCACACTACTAATCAAGTTCAAAGACCTCCTGAGGTGAGAGCTAAGAGTGAAGGGAATTCAAAATAGGTAAGTTGAGGATGAAGATGAGGATATAGTTTTGGCCCCAAGACCAACTTCAGCAATGAAGGTTGTAGTTCACTCCACCAACCTTCCTTTTCTGAGTTTCCCCTCAGTTACAGAACCACAGAGGGTCTGTTTCCTGATCCTGCATGGAGAAGTAAATCTGTGAGGTACAAGGATGGACTGTGGTAACCATGAAAGTGTTCTTAGATCTCTGGCTATGGGTGTGTGAGTGTGTGAGTGTGTGAGTGTGTGTGTGTGTGTGTGTGTGTGTGTGTGTGTGATACTTTATTGGCTATCTTAGCTGCTATGCTCTAAAATCCATCCCTGTATTCACCCACAGGCCATGGTTTCCACAGGTTGCTCCACTGACAAAATGTAGAAGGAGTACTAAGGCAGGCCTGTTCCTGGGAGATGCAAGACTCTTCTGATGGGTGACTTTGCTCTTGCCTAAGTTTCTTAGAAATGCACTGCGACCTAAGACCCTTTCACTCAACCTTCCTTCCTTTCCCTTCTCCTCCACCTGCACTGAGGTCTGATGGCTCTTACAGGATTCCCTAGTTCCTAACTACCTCTCCATGTTCCCCATCAAGCATAACCTCTAATAAATGCACATCTAATCCTGTCTTGACTAACACACACACCAAATGTCCATCACAGAGAGAAGGGATAAGCAATGTGTGCTACATTTATGTAATGAAATACTACTGAGAATTAGAACAAACTGCTGATACACAGGAATAACAAAGATGATTTTCAAGATTTTATTTATTTTTATTTATTTGACAGACAGAGATCACAAGTAGACAGAGAGGCAGGCAGAGAGAGAGGAAGGGAAGCAGGTTCCCTGCTTCACAGAGAGCCCGACGTGGGGCTTGATCCCAGGACCCTGGGATCATGACCTGAGCCGAAGGCAGAGGCTTTAACCCGCTGAGCCACCCAGGCGCCCCCAAAGATGATTTTCAGAGACATGCTTAGTGAAAAAAGCCATACATAAAAGAATTCATACTTTATGATTCCATTGAATAATGGTTCTCACTGGGGGAATGGATATTGACTAGAAAGGCATATGAGGGAACCTTTTGAAATGATAGAAATGTTCTTTAAAAAAAATGTTTTATTTATGAGAGAGAGAGAGCGAGCGAGTGAGCATGAGTCAGCAGGGGGAGGGGCAGAGGAAAAGGCAGACTCGCTGCTAAGCCAGGAGCCTGATGTGGGGCTTGATCCCAGGACCCTGAGATCATGACCTGAGCCTAAGGTAGACGCTTAATGGAGTGAGCAACCCAGGTGTCCCTGATAGAAATGTTCTATATCTTGATCTGTGTGTTGGCCCCATGAGTGTGTACATATGTAAAAAGTCATCAAGCTGTATGCTTAAGATTGGTTCATTTTAACACCTATAAATTATATCTTAATAAAATACTGAAAAAATAATAACAGGATTTATTAGCTCATATAACTGGATGTCAACAGGCATGGGGGCTTCAAGTAGGCTTGATTCCGCTGTTCAGCAACGCCATCAGAAATCTAATTATCTTCTGTCTTTTCCATATGCCTTCTGGTGTGTCAGCTCCAACCCATGTCTAGCTTTCTCTCTGTATACATGACATGCCACCAACGATCTCCTTTCCTATGGCAAGACACAAGAGAATTGCTTCTACAGGCTCTCATAAAAGAATGAGAACAATTTTTTCTGGAAGTTGCTCGCAAACCACATGTCTCATTGGCCCCAAAGAGTTATGCTCATTCCTGAACCAATTTCTATGACCATGGAAATGCCATTCACTGACTAACTTGTATCTGTTTATCTTGGAGTGAATCCCTTTAGAATGGGGTATGGGATTATTCCAATCAATTAGACAAGTTGGAGCTAACCCTTGGAGCTAAATTCCTCTAATTTTATGGCTGCTCCACAACTGAAGAGGGTGTAATGGATGAGGAAGACAACCACAACGTCTACTGTTGAAGAAGAAATATGGCAGAGTTGGGTAATAAGTCCAATCAGTTCAATATTGTTTTAATCATGGGTTTCCTTTCCATTTCCCAAATACCTTTCCCTATCCCCACTCCATCCAGTATTGAATATATACCCTATCAAAGTTAGCATTATCAGCAAGCACAGGTGTTTACCTTCTACTTCTTAAACGGAAACTAGAATAAATTCCATTATTAAACATATGACTCTGGATTGCTTATGCTTTGCTTGCTGGATGCCCCTCACCCTCATCTTAACACTGATTTTTGTTCCATTCCTGAGGGGCTGAGGATGTTTCACAAATGCAATTTTAAAAGATTTGTTTTTAAGGTTGGCTCAAAATTTTCCTCACATCAAAAGAGCTGTTGTAAGAAGTCATATATTCTTCTTGGTCATTGATTTTAATATTTTTGTTTTCACCCTGGACATTGCAATGCTGTAAAAGAAGTATTTTAGACTCCCACAGTCTCTTTGAAATGGGTCAATTCTCTCACTAGAGGAGAAATGAAACAGAGTAATACAGGCCTGGAGCCACTGCTTTATATGGCCCCTTGGTGAGAGATAGAAAAAGGCACCCAGATGTAACACTCTAGGTGTAGAGCTGGGCAAATGGACTGCAGGCTGGATTTCAGTCCCTAGGTCTAGATGTCCTATGCCCTCTACAGGACTGTATCATCTCCATCTCACATAGCCTCCTAACTTCTGCCTGCAGACTGTTAATTCTCTTCCCCATTTATCCTGCACACTTCTGTCTGATTAATTTTCCTGAAATACTGCTTTTATCATGTTACTCTCCTGCTTAAAACATCTTTTTTAACATCCTTCAGTCAACCTAAGAGAATTCAGATCCTTTTTTTTTTTGTCTTTACCTTTTTTAAAAAATTTTTTTACTTTTTTATTAACATATAATGTATTATTAGCCCCAGGGGTACAGGTCTGTGAATCACCAGGTTTACACACTTCACAGTACTCACCATAGCATACACCCTCCCCAATGTCCATAACCCAACCACCTTCTCCCTGCCTCCCTCCCCCCAGCAACCCTCAGTTTGTTTTGTGAGATTAAGAGTCTCTTATGGTTTTTCTCCCTCCCGATCCCATCTTGTTTCATTTATTCTTTTCCTATCCCCCAAAGCCCCATGTTACCTCTCAACTTCCTCATATTAGGGAGATCATATGATAATTGTCTTTCTCTGATTGACTTATTTCGCTCAGCATAATACCCTCTAGTTCCATCCACATCATCGCAAATGGCAAGATTTCATTTCTTTTGATGGCTGCATAGTATTCCATTGTATATGTATACTACATCTTCTTTATCCATTGATCTGTTGATGGACACCTAGTTTCTTTCCATAGTTTGGCTATTGTGGACATTGCTGCTATAAACATTCCGGGACACGTGCCCCTTCAGATTACTACATTTGTATCTTTAGGGTCAGTACCCAGTAGTGTGATTGCTGGGTTTTAGGGTAGCTCTATTTTCAACTTTTTGAGGAACCTCCATGCTGTTTTCCAGAGCGGTTGTACCAGCTTGCATTCCCACCAACAGTGTAGGAGGGTTCCCCTTTCTCTGCATCCTTGCCAGCATCTGTCATTTCCTGACTTGTTAATTTTAGCCATTCTGACTGGTGTGAGGTGGTATCTCATTGTGGTTTTGATTTGTATTTCCCTGATGCTGAGTGATGAGGAGCACTTTTTCATGTATCTGTTGGCCATCTGGAAGTCTTCTTTGCAGAAATGTCTGTTTATGTCCTCTGCCCATTTCTTGATTGGATTATTTGTTCTTTGGGTGTTGAGTGTGGTAAATTCTTTTTTTTTTTTTTTTTTAAGATTTTCATTTATTTATTTGACAGAGAGAGATCACAAGCAGGCAGAGAGGCAGGCAAAGAGAGAGGAGGAAGCAGGCTCCCTGCTGAGCAGAGAGCCCGATGCGGGGCTCGATCCCAGGACCCTGAGATCATGACCTGAGCCGAAGGCAGCGGCCCAACCCACTGAGCCACCCAGGCGCCCCAAGTGTGGTAAATTCTTTATAGATTTTGGATACTAGCCTTTTATCTGATATGTCATTTGCAAATATCTTCTCCCATTCTGTCAGTTGTCTTTTGGTTTTGTTGACTGTTTCCTTTGTTGTGCAGAAGCTTTCGATCTTGACGAAGTCCCAATAGTTCATTTTTGCCCTTACTTCCCTTGCCTTTGGTGATGTTCCTAGGAAGAAGTTGCTGCGGCTGAGGTCGAAGAGGTTGCTGCCTGTGTTCTCCTTAAGGATTTTGATGGATTCCTCTCTCACATTTAGGTCCTTTATCCATTTGGAGTCTATTTTCATGTATGGTGTAAGGAAATGGTCCAGTTTCATTTCTCTGCATGTGGCTGTCCAATTTTCCCAACACCATTTGTTGAAGAGACTCTTTTTTCCCATTGGACATTCTTTCCTGCTTTGTCGAAGATTAGTTGACAATAGAGTCAAGAGGATATTTCTGGGCATTCTATTCTGTTCCATTGATCTATGTGTCTGTTTTTGTGCCAGTACCATACTGTCTTGATGATGACAGCTTTGTAATAGAGCTTGAAGTCTGGAATTGTGATGTCACCAACTTTGGCTTTCTTTTTCAACATTCCTCTGGCTATTCGAGGTCTTTTCTGGTTCCATATAAATTTTAGGATTATTTGTTCCATTTCTTTGAAAAAAAAAATGGATGGGATTTTGATAGGGATTGCATTAAACGTGTAGATTGTTTTAGGTAGCATAGACATTTTCACAATATTTGTTCTTCCAATTCATGAGCATGGAACATTTTTCCATTTCTTTGTGTCTTCCTCAATGAGAATTCAGATTCTTTAATTAGCATTTTAAAGTTTTATGTGATCTCTCTCAAGTCTCTTTTGCAGTCTTTTTCTGCTACTTCTCACCACAGGCTTGGTGTTTCAATCAATATAGAGTACTTGCTGTTCCAAAACACATTTTACATACTCACAAATGTCTTATAAACCTCATTATTACCACCTGCATTTATATATTTATGTGTTTGTTTAATGTCTATTTCCCAAACTGGACTATAAACTCTACACTGACTTTTGTATTTAAGGCAAGAAAACAATAACGTTAACATCCACAAACAAATATTGTTTTAATCTGAACCAGTATTTAGCCTGATCTTGAAAAGAACTGGTGGGTGTTGACAATGGCCTCATATAGCTCTCAATAACACTACTGACCTCTGTATTTACTCCACACAAGCCAAGTATCAACAAGGTCTTACTTCAGGTCTCATTATTATTCCACCTGCTGATATTTCCAGTGTATTATCGTCTCTCTAAGTCACTGCTGTTTTTCCTTTTCCTTCTCACCTTCTCCATCTCCTTCATCTTATTCTTGGCCTCTTTTCCCTTTTTTTCCCCTGAAGTTTCACTATTTGACTATAGCCAATGGAATGGTTCTCATGCTTCATTGAGAAATCTGATTGCTTATTCCCTTTTAAGTGAATCAGTCTGAGAGCTCCTTTCTGGCCAAATTTGAGTCCCTGTCCAGGAAACAGAATATATGTTCACTTTGATGCTATCCTTACAAAACCCTTTGGCTCTTGGTAAAGACAAGAATGGTGTGGAAATGAAATTCTACTGGGCTCAGAATTCAACAACATGGATTTGAGTTCCATCACTCACTTGCTAGTAACCTTGATTAAGATACAACTTTTCGAGCCTTTCTTCATAGGTAAAATGTGGATAAAGGTCCTAATAGGTTAGGGATGAATAATAGAGTTTACTAAGCAGCATTTAGGGCTTTAATTTTGATCTGAAATAAGTATTAAATTAGTATTTTTGGTTAACACAACTCAGTGAATTTTCTTCAACACTGCTTTATTTCTCAGCTGAGAGTGTAAAGCACTGTATCCATTTTAAATATCATTATTATTAGATGTCCTTGCTTCCTTATCTTTTGGCAGCTTGCTCTGTCAATTTCCAGTCCCAAATCAGGGCCAGACTATCTTAACTAACTTAGTGTGCTTTGTTACATTTAACTTATAATGCCTTACATATAATGGTTTATTCATTTTATTTGTTTCAAAATGGCAAAAATACCAGAAAACACAAGATGTATCTTCATAGTTTGTCAAAAAGAAAATCACCTTGCTACTCTAAGGTATAGTGTTGATATTAATAAATTTTCATTGTATCAATTTTCAGGAACAATATACAGGAAGAACTTTATCTTTTTATTTATTTAGAAGCATTTTATTCAGCAAAATTTTTCTTTTCCTACTGTCATGTGAATTGAGGTCACTAACAACTAACTCATGATGAGATTATTGGAATAGGTTCCTGAGAATTTTCGATGTTTTCCATTTTTCCCCTTCAAATATAGATTCTCTATATTATGTAGATTCTCTACGTTATAGCCAGGTCATTCACTCATTCATTCATGAAATGTTTACTGACAATCTATTATGTGCTAAGTACAAAGCACAGACTAATGGGAGGAAAGATGTGAAAAAACGGAAAAGAAGTTATATTTAGTTTTATAATGCTATATAGATTATTTAAAAACCTTGGTTTCCCATTCCTCATTCTGTATACTCAACTTCAAACTCCTTACCTGGCATTTAAGATTATCCAAATTTGGCTTTCAAAGACCCTCTAATCTTTATTTTCCATTTTTATAGTCAAATAGATTTTAAAAAACTTCCAAAAACAAAACAAAACAAAAAAACCTGTTCCATTAGAATGTTTTGTACTGGGGCGCCTGGGTGGCTCAGTGGGTTAAAGCCTCTGCCTCAGCTCAGGTCGTGATCCCAGGGTCCTGGGATTGAGCCCCACATCGGGCTCTCTGCTAGGCAGGGAGCCTGCTTCCCTTCCTCTCTCTCTGCCTACTTGTGATCTCTCTCTCTCTGTCAAATAAATAAATAAAATCTTAAAAAAAAAAAAAGAATACTATCACTTTCTAAAAAAAAAGAATGTTTTGTACTTTTCAAAGCTTTTGGGTTTCCATTGAAGTAGTTCAATCCAATTTAAATTCCTTCCCTAAGTCTTTGGGCCTATTTGAATCCTACTTATTCTCCAAGATCAAGATGAAAGAAGACTCCAAGTGATCTCCTCAAAGTGATCCTTCTTCTGGTTCTCAAAATAATCACTGTTTCTTCAAGTCACCTGACAATCCTCTGAGGCTTATTGTACCTATTGCTTTTTTATAATCTTTCAGTCCTTACTGTTATTTGACTTTTCCTGTGTTTCACCTTATCTCACTAACTGGATGTTAAGGTACCAGAGTGAAATTATTTCTTGTTTAATGATAACTTGGAAAAGATCTAGCAATCACTAAGTCTATAAAATAAATATGAGTAATAGTAAAATATTTAGTTTTTTAAAAAAGATTGGCAAAAAAGACCCATATTAAATGAAGAGATTAGTACATTTATGAAGACTGAATTATAAAGACATTAGCTGTCCCCAAGTTAATCTAGAAATTCAATGTAATTCCAAGAAAAAAATCCCTTTAGGGTTTTTTTGGAACATAGTAAAATTGATTATAAGGTTCACATGAAAGGATCAGAATGTGCATGGACAGCTAAAACAAATTTCAAAAATAAGGACAAAGAAGGGAGAGTCATCCTACCAGTTTTCTAAACATTTCTAAATTTATAAAGTTACATATTACCAAATTAAATTATTAATTAAAAATGTATTGTTGTAATAGGAAGGGATAAAAAGGTAGTGAAACAGAAAAAAAAAATGCCCAGAAACAAACCTATAAATATAAGACAATTTGGGGCGCTTGGGTGGCTCAGTGGGTTGGGCGGCTGCCTTCGGCTCGGGTCATGATCTCAGGGTCCTGGGATCGAGCCCCACATCGGGCTCTCTGCTCGGCAGGGAGCCTGCTTCCTCCTCTCTCTCTGCCTGCCTCTCTGCCTGCTTGTGCTCTCTCTCTGTCAAATAAATAAATAAAAAATCTTAAAAAAAAAATAAATAAATATAAGACAATTTGACACATCACAAATCAATTCAGGAAAGGCCGAACTATTTTGACAAATCGCTTTAGAGAAATGACCAACTCTCCTCATAGGAAAAAAAATTAAAATTATATCCATAGTAAGAAAAAAAATTCTACATGGGAAAAAAGGCCAAAAAGTGAAAAAAATTTCAAAATTAGAAGAAAATATAGACTAGGTAAGGCTTTCTCAAATAATATAAAATACATGCAAAACTTAAAAGAAAAGTTAGGTAATTTGATGTGATCAAAATTTAAAATATCAGGGGCGCCTGGGTGGCTCAGTGAGTTAAGCCTCTGCCTTCGGCTCAGGTCATGATCTCAGGGTCCTGGGATGGAGCCCCGCATCGGGCTCTCTGCTCAGCGGAGAGCCTGCTTCCTCCTCTTTCTGTGCCTGCCTCTCTGCCTACTTGTGATCTCTGTCTGTCAAATAAATAAATAAATACATGTTAAAAAAAATTTAAAATATCAGTATAGCAAAATATAATAAACATAATAAATTTAAAAGACAAAACACATACTGGAAGAAGATACTTGCAATACATATAATAAGGAATTTCTATCCAGAACATATAGAGTACTACAAACCAAAAAAATATTAAACAATCCAATAGAAGAAAATGATCTAAGTAGGCAATATACAGAAGGGGATGTATTATGGCCAAAAATATGTAAAATGATGCTCAACCTCACCAGTAACCACAAAAAATAGAGCAAAAACACTTTTTTTAATGAAGCTGTTAAAAATTAAGTCTGACAATATTGTGTGTTGCGTATTGGTGAGAATATAGGGAAAGAGTATTCTTACTCAGTGCTGGTGGGAGTTGGTTGTGGTAGCTAATATACAACATGCCTTTCAGTGATCCTTTCCTCTTCTTTGGTGTTCATGCTTTTGTAACGTCTTCTCCCACATTGAGTCAGAACTGTTCTGAGAGAATAGAATATGGTAGAAATGATGGTGTGTGACTTCTGAGATTAGGTCATAAAAAGCATTGCAGCTTCTAGCTTGCTCTCTTGCTTAATTGCTTTGGAGAAAACCAACCATGTCATAAGGATATTCAAGTAGCCCATTCCAGAGGCTCCCATGGAGAGGAACAAGGCTTTCCAGCTCCAATTGCGTACATCAAATGCATAGGAATCAAACTTAACTCTTTTAAAAATATTTCTTTATTTATTTGAGAGAGCAAGAGAGCGAGCAAGCGAGAGAGAGAGCGAGAGTGGGGTGGGGCAGAAGGAAAGGGAGATGGAAACTTTACCAGACTCCATGCTCAGCAGAGCCCCATGCACCACCCTGCGATCATGACCTGAGCCGAAACCAAGAGTCAGACACTTAACCAACTGCTCCTTCCAGGTGCCCCTCAAACTTAACTTTGTTTAAGTAAGTGTTTAAGTAATATTTCTTCCTATGTTCCAACTTCTATTAACCTTCTTTTTTTTTTTTTAATTTTATTTATTTATTTGTCAGACAGAGATCACAAGTAAGCAGAGAGACAGGCAGAGAGAGAGGCAGAGAGAGAGGAAGGGAAGCAGGCTCTCGGCCAAGCAGAAAGCCGGATGCGGGGCTCGATCCCAGGACCCTGGGATCATGACCTGAGCGGAAGGCAGAGGCTTTAACCCACTGAGCCACCCAGGAGCCCCTCTATTAACCTTCTTTACCAGCAGTTGATTAAATCAGAGTAACATATTCATTGATTCAAAAAGCAAGTACTTTTTGAGATCTTCCATGTGTAAAGCATTATGGCAAGTGATGGAGATAGAGATAGAGATAGAGATAGGCCCTTCCTTACATAGAAATGGTTTCTGCCATTGCAAGTCTCACACATGTACTCTAGTCAGGCATTAAAAATATATTCACCGCTGTCCTCCCCCCATAAAAAACTGTAAGTTCTAGGAAGGAAAAGAATAAGTGCCATGGAAGTCTATAATTGTGGTACCAGATTTAAGAAGGAGTAGAGATTATGCTATTTCACAACAACCAAATAAGATATCTATAGATATAAATCCATTTACACATACAAATAGATATGAGTACTACATAAATACTCAATTTGGAATATTTGTAATTCTTACAAAAGTTAATATGGGCATTATTACTAGCTCCCTTTACAAGTCATTTAAGTGAGTCATGACTAGCATCACACAAGTAGGAAGTGCGACTGACAGCCAATTCTGCCTCTCTAGCCTGTGCTCTTTCATTCTGAGGTTATAGCAAAACCAAACTACTTTGGCTCCTTTGTCTCCAATCATTTACTCTCTTTTTTTTTGTTTTTTAAATGTTTCATTGGTAACAATACAGATTTTGTAGAGTTCTTTTTTTTAAAAGATATTTTATTTATTTATTTGACAGAGATCACAAGTAGGCAGAGAGGCAGGCAGAGAGAGAAGGGGGAAGCAGGCTCCCTGCTGAGCGGAGAGCCCGATATGGGGCTTGATCCCAGGACCCTAGGATCATGACCCGAGCCGAAAGCAGAGGCTTTAACCCACTGAGCCACCCAGGAGCCCCTCATTTACTCTCTTCTTATTCTTACTTTATACCCTAGAACTCGTTCATTTTAAAGGGAGGCGGCAATTACAGGAACTCTTAATATAGTTCTTGGAACATTTTAAAGTTGTAGAGATTAGTCTGTCAGCAAATCTGAAATGAGTTTTTCTTGCTGCTTACAACTCAGCGTTGTTCATGGAGAAGTTAGCTGTGAGGGTGACATTCTTGAGCACCCACTTGAGGATACATTATAGTGAAGAAAATAGAAATGATCCTGGCTCTCATGGAGTTTACACTCAGTTGGGCAGTCAGACATTACACAAATACATAAAAATATGTGTACAATTTGTTATAAGTAATAAAAGGTGTAAAAAAATAAAAAAACCGAGTCAGCGAGGGAAACATGCGAGACCTAATTTAGACTGGAAGCAGAGGACCAGAGAATTCTACCAAAGTCACACAAAAAATTGTTTTGTTTCCTAGTACGCAAGGTGCTAAACCCGCCAAAACCTGGGAGGGAGCAGCCGCCTAGGCGGTGAGATCTCGGCGCCCCACTGTCCAGTCACCGGCTGGTGCGACTTTGCCCGGCTCTGGAGGGGACCGCCGACTTTATTCTACATTATTGTGGCATGAGGAGAGTTTCCATCATTCGAACTTACCGATTTTTTCCTAGTGTCTTCCTAGCATCCTTCTGCCGGCTCCTCTGCTCGGCCGTGACAGTCTCCTGTCTTGTTAATTCTACCATAGCAGCCTGATTTTGAACTTTCCCTCTGCCTGTGCCCGGCAAGCCTAGAACTTCACGGAGGCGGCTCCTCCGAGAGCTCGCGGCCTGGCCATTTCACTTGACCACACAGTGCACTCCTCTTTGGCCAGGCGGCAGGTGGGTTAGAGGCGCGCTGGCCGGCGACTGTGCCCCGCGCTCCTCGCCCCTAGGTGGCCGTCGGCCCCAAGCAAGCGCTCTGCGCGCGTTCTGGGCTGTCTGCGCCTGGCGCGCGCCGCCGGCCGGCGCTCGCTCCCGCCCCTTCTCGCGCCCGTGGCGGCCCGGACAGCGCGCGCCACCTTACGCTCGTTCTCAGGACGCCCTCGCCGGCCCTTGCGGCGCGCGCAGGGGGCCGGCCCAGGTTCCCCACTCGGGCCGGCCGGCTCGCAGGTTTGCTCGCCCCGCCCCTCCCCCGGCGCCGCAGTTGGGCGCTTGCGCGGGGCGCGTGGCCGTGGCCCGGGTCTCCGCCGCAGTCGGTGCCGCCGCCGCTGCCGCCGCCGCCGCCGCCGCCTCAGTCAGTCAGTTCCCAGCAATGGCGGAAGGAGGTGAGCGAGAGGAGCTGCTCTCTCCGTCGCCGGTCTCTCCGGCTAAGCGCCTGTGCTCGTGGCCCAGCCCGCAGGCTCACCACCCTCGCGGTTCGCCCGGGGCCGCCAGCGGTGGGGTGGGGGGCGTCGGCAGCAGCTGCCTGGCCCCCGGGGCCCGCCCCCACCTGCAGCCCGAGTCCTTGCTGGACTGCGCCGCCAAGACGGTGGCGGAAAAGTGGGCGTACGAGAGGGTGGAGGAGCGCTTCGAGCGGATCCCGGAGCCCGTGCAGCGCCGCATCGTCTACTGGTCTTTCCCGCGGAATGAGCGGGAGATCTGCATGTACTCCAGTTTCCAGTACCGTGGCGGCCCCGGCGCCGGAGCGGCTGGCGGCGCCGCGGGGGCTTCGCCGGCCGAGGAGGGGCCGCCGCCGCCCCCCGGGGCCGCCGCTCCGACCGGCTCCGCCCCCGGGGCCGCCGCGGCGGGGGCGTCCGCCGGGCTGGGCACAGCGGCCGGAGCGGCGGGCGGCGGCGGCGGCGAGGGGCTGCCGTTCCGCCGGGGCATCCGTCTGCTGGACAGCGGCTCGGTGGAGAACGTGCTGCAAGTCGGTAGGTAGTAGCCCGGCTCCTCTCTGGTGCCTGGCCTTCTTTTCCGCAGGTGCCTTCTCTCTGCAGGAGCCCGGGGCCAAGATTCCAGCTTTCTGCCCAACTCTTGTTCCCCTGCTGAAGGACACACTAGTCACATAAAAAACTTTTCTCAACATTTCATTCAGGTCCACTGCTGCTCTTACCCCCACTCGCCCTCTACCCCATTTCTTTTTGTTCGAAGAGCAAATAGATCTCTTTTTTACTCTCAATTCTACACCCCACACCAAAGCAAAAGGATGGGGAGGAATGCCTTTTTGGATGTAATGATTTCAGAAATGCGTTTTTCTAATTTAAGTTTAGAGAGAAGAGAATTCTTAGTGAATCTGGAGCAAGCAGTCTTACAGGGAATGTTTGAGGGACAGGCTGTCAAAGGCAATCTGTAGTCTTTACAGATTGAAGCTGGGTATAATTAACTTTAAAATCGGAAAAACATCAACAAAATATTGTGCATTTCAAACAAGTAGAATTATACGCTTTAATTTTTTTCGCCTTAGACCAGTGGTACTTGGGAATCTAGGCTGCGGACTTAACAATAACCGAAGATGGAAATGTGACAGCTCTCTTCTCCACACCCCCACCCAAGGAAAAAAAAAAAGCCACACAATCTGGAGTGGGGGTGGGGTCTGTCTTCCTTGTCAGACTAGGGTAAATCAAAAGCTGGTCACGTTGGGTTTTTCAAATGCTTCTCATTTAACAAGTCTTCGGATTTGCTTTTGTTTTATCTTTCTGTTTGTGGGAAAGTGAAAAATGATTTTTTTTTCTTTTACTCCTCCAGATCTTCTAGTCAATTTGTTAATCTTACTAAATACATAAATACAGTAGTAGACCTGATATGTGGAATGGTTAGGGAGAAAGGGGGAAAAATGACATTGTTTAACATTGAATTGCTGTGTGGAAAATTAAAACACTGATTTTTTTTTTCTATTTGGGTTATTGTAGCTTTCTGGACATGCACATTATGCATTTTATTGTACAGTATATGCTCATATTTATTGAAAAAATACTGATTTTTGAAAGGAGTTGGAGAAAGGTTGTTTTTAGAATTAAATAAGTACTGAACACATACACAGGCATGCCAAACATCTAGCTCTCTTTTCCCCAGGTAAAACTAATATATTTGAAATTTCTTTCTTTTAAAGAGTGGTGCATTGTGGTGTTTCATATAAAGTAATCTACTTATGGTTATTGAGAATCATTGAATCTTCTGTTTCTTTTTAAAACAACAGTGTACCACAATTTGTTTTGCAAATGTGAAATGTAAATTTATCTAAATTTATCTTGTGTCAGAATACAGTGACAGTGGATTGAGAAAGTCTTATTTGGAAAAGGCTAGCTAGTGCTTTGTGCATTAGTATTTTTGAAAGAATGAGTTGAATAATCAGATAATTAAAGTGTACAACTTGAGTACTGAAATACTGAAAACATGAAAGTGAATGTAGACATTATTAGTCTGCAAACTTTATTTTTATGAGTTTAGATCAGTTAACTTTTAAGATTCTTGTTTAAGATATCTTAAATTGAGAAGTGTCAATTTAAGTGGTTGTTTTATAGTAAGGGATGGATTTGAAAGAATTTTTAAACTTGAGGGGGCAAATGAGGGATAGGAAGAGTTTTAAAGAGGTATATATTTTGTAAATGACTATAATTGTCAAATTCCAAATAAAATCAGATTTTGTGGGTGATGCAGGTCATGTTTAAATCAGATATTTTTCTTTCATGGTATGATAGTTGGCATGCTTATTGGGATAATGAGCTCTTGTATGAGAGTTTTGGGATCTGGAGAAAAGACACATAAGCATGTTTTCTGATTCTTACTGTGGATTTCATAGATGTGAACGTAGGAGAATGAATTACTTACTTTAGTAATGCTATTTGAGAACCGAGCTGTGTAATCTTTATTTTTCTTACTTTAACTTATGCTAATGAGTGTGAAAGAGGATATTCCATTCCTAGCATTTTGAGTTCTGTATCTTAGCATGAATCACCATTTATTATGTGAAATTAAGACTCATCCCTCATCTCTTAAACTTAAAATATGAGTATGTGACTTAATGTACATGATAGGTTTTATGAAAGTATTGCCAAGAGACTAGTGAGGAAATGATTTATATATAGGAAGATAGTAATAGTGTTTTTCAGTTTATAACTTCAAACTCAATTTAATTACTCAGTGGTCCTAATTTAAAAATGCTACATATTTCCTTGGTGTTCGTAAGGCATAGTTATAACCTCAGAATTGGGAAGTTACTGAAGTCTGATGGTTTAGAAAGGAAAGGAGTTTAGGGTATTTTTATAACAATACTCTTTTAAGGAAAGGATTCATAAGGAGATTTAAAATGGAAAACAAAAAGACCTCAAAATAAAAAATGTAAATTTTTAAAAATGAAGAAAACAGCACAACACAAAACAAATTTTGAAGGAAAATAGACAATAACAAAAAGACCTGTGCAAAGAGTAGGTATACTACGTTCGGTAACTTCTGATTACTTTCTACATGGAATCCGGTAATGGGAAGTCATGGGCTTGTTGAAAAGCAAGTACTCTGTAGAAAAAACATCAGATTTTGAATCAGAACTGAAACTTTCCCAGCTTGATGTGAACAAATTGGAGAACTACAGGCTATTATGCTCAAAGGATGCATTTCTTCTACATAACAGTACTGAATCAGAAGTATTGTTCCTTTTAAAAAGGGAAAATTGTAAATTTGTCTTTTCATGTACATCTGTAAATTTAAAGCTGTGTCAAAGACTTACAGTCTGATCTCTCAGTTATTATGAAGGTAATAGAGTTCAGATGTTTTAGGTATTTGCATTTTTAACCTGTTTAAGAAATCCATGGAAATTATCAGTAGTATAGACTTTGGAAAAAAATACTTATTCAGGAGTCTGTAGATGGTATAAGAATGGGATGATTATAATTTACTAATAGTTTTAAGAAGTTGACCTTTTTTTTTGCAATTCATCATATCTTAAATAACTTACCTGTGCTTGGTAAAACTTAAGTAGGTTTGTGAAATCTGGATTGACTCAGGGGAAAAAATCATTAACATGACTAAGAGGAAGTATCCAGGGGTCTTCGGATGGTCTGACAATGCTCTATCACTGAACCTACGTTGTAGCTGTTGGATATTCACCTTATACTAATTCTTTTTGCTGTTCCATTCCTTTTGTTCAGTACATTTTCTTATGTCTATTATATCTCACAAATGCTGTTAAAAATAAATGCAATTGTGTTTTTTTTTAAAGCTTTTTTTAAAAGCATTAACAGTTTTTCTCTCTTAAATGCAGAAATATTTATTTGGATGTTTAGATTTTAAAAAATTAGGTAAGAGCATTCAGTGACCTTCTGTGCTGGTATATCTTAATGATATAAATTCTTATATATTGTTATGTGTATCTTATATTATATCTATTATATATTATAATTTACATATGTATCCAAAAATTTTCATAGATTATGACTGTTGATGTCAACAAAACCCCATATTTTTAGTCCATACATTTTCTAGTAAGTATAGTTTGTCCTTGGATAGTCTTCAAGACAAGAGCCACAATGCTATGTACTACCTTACATGGAAGAAGTATAATTACAAAGACAATAATAATTAGAAGATCCAGTTCATAGCTTAGATATCAAATAATAAGTTTATAATTATGAGAACTTGTACGTTATCAATAAACTATGAAATTTTTTTTATAGTACAACTTTTGTGAAGTGCATTGTGACAAGTATTACAGTTGTTGATTTTTTTTTTTAAGACTTTTTATTTATTTATTTATTTATTTGACAGACAGATCACAAGTAGGCAGAGAGAGAAGGAGGAAAGCAGGCTCCCCGCTGAGCAGAGAGCCCGATGCGATGCGGGGCTGGATCCCAGGACCCTGGGATCATGACCCGAGCCGAAGGCAGAGGCTTTAACCCACTGAGCCACCCAGGCACCCCCAGTTGTTGATTTTTGTATATGATTTGTTTTGATCTGTATTTTTGGGGGGAACAAAAGATATCCTCATCTAAAAAGCTTTATAGCATTGTATGTAAGTTAAAATAGTTGTAAAATCATAATAAAATTCATGTGAGGAAAAATGAATTTATATTTAAGCTGTTCAAGCACAGAAGGTAGCTGCATACTTTAAGGGATATGTGGAAAAATTTTTAGAGTAGAAACTTAACCAAATTTTAAAATCACATTACTTTTTTTTTAAGCAATGAGTTCTCTCCTTTTACCTCTCCCTAACACATCACACAAACATCTTAGTATTTAATAAATATTTGTTGAATAGGGAAGGTTAAGAGCAGACTTCTCAGTGTTATAAGACTTAAAAAAAGAGCGAAGCTTAAATTTTTAGTATTCGTGTGGTATTAGAACATATGGGGAAACTTCATACCTGTGCATATTAATAAACTGATAGCATTAACTAGAATGAATGTTACATTTGTGTATCTTCTATGTTTACTGTTTTGTGTGAAGGCTATGACTTACCATTTTCTTCAGTTGAAAGCTTTAGATGAATTATTATTGAAGGTAATTTTCTCAAAGATAGAGCTTTAGATTTTCAAAAAATTGTTATTTAAATTCTAGTTAATTAACATATAGTGCAATATTGATTTCAGGAATAGAATTCAGTGCCTAGAGCTTTTAGATTTAAAAGATAATGAGTAGGGGCACCTGGGTGGCTCAGTGGGTTAAGCCACTGCCTTCGGCTCAGGTCATGATCTCAGGGTCCTGGGATCGAGTTCTGCATCGGGCTCTCTGCTTCCCTCTCTCTCTGCCTGCCTCTCTGTCTACTTGTGATCTCTCTCTGTCAAATAAATAAATAAAAAATCTTAAAAAAAAAAAGATAATGAGTAAACTAAAAGTGGATTTTATTTTAGAGGTTATCTATTCAGGAATTAAAAGTATATTATTGAAGTGTGAATGCAAACTCTAAATTTTGAAGTGAAAGGGCTAGAAATTTATTTATGCCTATGTGAAAAATTTCATTTCTCTTGTTTCAACAGTGGCTGTTAAAAATTAAGATGTTAACTGTCAGTGTTCTACTATGGTGATGGTTATATGAATGTATGTAAATGTGTTAAAATATATAGAACTATTCCCAAAAAGTCAAGAGTACTGTATTATACCTTAGAAAATAATTTTTAAAAATCAAGGCATTAATGTATCTATAAATTAATGAATATGCAGAAAGATACTGAAAACGCTGTATTAGTATCCCATGGCTGCTGTAACAAAGTGCCACAAACTGGGTGACATAAAACAACACAAACTTATTGGCTCACAATTCTGGAGGCCAGAAGTCTGAATCAACATATAGAAAGGCCATGCTCCCTCTGAAACCTATAGGGGAGTCCTTCCTTGCTTTTTCTAGCTTCTCGGGTTTGGAACTCTAATCTCTGCTTTTGTTGTCACATGGCATTCTTCCTATGTGTTTCTGTCTTCACATGGCCATTTTATAAGGACAGCAGTCATATTGGATTAGGGGCCCACCCTGCTGCAGTGTGACCTCATTTTAACTAATTACATGTGCAATGACCCTGTTTCCAACTAAGGTCACATTCTGAGGTACTGGGGTTAGGAATTTTTTTTTTCTTTCTTTCTTTCTTTTTTTTAAAGATTTTATTTATTTATTTGGCACAGAGAGAGAGATCACAAGTAGGCAGAGGGAGAGAGAGAGAGGAAGGGAAGCAGGCTCTCTGCTCAGCAGAGAGCCCGATGCGGGGCTCGATCCCAGGACCCTGGGATCATGACCTGAGCCGAAGGCAGAGGCTTTATCCCACTGAGCCACCCAGGTGCCCCTGGGGGTTAGGAATTTAAGCATACCATTTTTAGAGGGACACAATTCAACTCATGACAGCTTCTCACACTTACTTCTTGTTGCATAATAGTTTCATGTGAATTTTAAACTTTTTTATATTGGCTGTGGCTTAAATTAGAAATTACCACATTCATTTCAGTAGGTAAGCATTATTTCAATTTAATTGATTCAGTTTGCATGATTGATATTATTTAATATTTTTAGTACACGTGAAACTTTTTTGTTGAGTAGGTGGTTATTTAAAGGTTAAACCTGTCATTTTTTAATAAAAAATGATGATTGTGCAGTACAGCACTCAGGATATACATGCAAGGATGAACAGATTACTGTGAGGGTTTTTTTTTTTTTTTTTTTAATGTGTATCCTTTATAACTTGTCTTTGGAAATAGGTAACCCTCAAAGCATATGAACCTTTTCTCTTTCTTCTTTTCTTTCTTTCTTTTTTTTTTTTTTAGAATTTATTTATAAGAGGCAGGCAGAGAGAGAGGGGGAAGCAGGCTCCCTGCTGAGCAGAGAGCTCAAAGTGGGGCTTGAGCGGGGCTTGATCCCAGGACCCTGAGATCATGACCTGAGCTGAAGGCAGAGGCTTAACCCACTGAGCCACCCAGGTGCCCTGCATATGAACCTTTTCTTAACCTGTTTCCAGACCTCAAGTTAATATGGTTTAGAATTAGTGTTTGATATTAGAAATAGACTACAATCCATTGCAGACCACTTTTTAAAAAAAAAGATTTTATTTATTTATTTGACAGAGAAAGAGAGATGGAGAGCACAAGCAGGCACAGTAGAAGGCAGAGGGAGAAGGAGAAGCAGGCTCCCAACTGAGCAGGGAGCCTGACACACGACTCGATCCCAGAACCCTGGGATCATGACCTGAACTGAAGGCAGTTGCTTAACCAACTGAGCCACCCAGGCACCCCAGATCACTTAAAAAAAAAAGATTTTATTTAATTCATTTGTCAGAGAGAGAGAGAGAAAGAGCGAGAGTGCGCACAAACAAGCGTAGTGGCAGGCAGAGAGAGAAGCAGTCTCCACACTGAACAAGGAGCCCGATGCAGGACTTGATTCCAGGATCCTGAGATCATGACCTGAGCTGAAAGCAGACACTTAACTGACTGAGCCACCCAGGTGTCCCTTTCCATTTCAGATCACTTTTATGTGAGTTTTCTACCTTGTAGTTTATTCATAGGTTTATTTCTTTCCTGATAGAGGCAGCATGCTTCTTGGCCACTTTTAACCTATCATTGAACTAGTATGCCAGGGAAATCACACTCATTTTAATATTAACTTTAGTATTGTATTATAGTATGCTAAATTACTCTGGTATTTTTCATGATCATATGTAGCCAACTGATTAATTTTTGGTTTTCAGTATTGAAAAAATTGTTTGTCCCCTTAGAATGTATAACGTGATATGCTGTAAGTTTGCGTTCGATAAATGTTTATTGAATAAATGAGTAAATTGCTATACGACTTTTTTATATTTATGTAGTATGGACATCTCTCTTCATTGATTTATATGTAATAGGAGCCTAGGCGATACATTGACAATTTGTAATTTCTGATTTTTGAAACATTACATAGGTTTAAAAAATGTCACTTATTAACTAATTCTTGATTCATTCATTGAATCTTTTGGTAAAGATTTTATTTAGTTTAGAGAGAGTGTGTGTATGAGAATAGGGGGAGGAACAGAAGGAGAGAGAGAGAGAGAGAATACCAAGCAGTCTCTGTGCTGAGGGTGGATCCTGATGTGGGGCTGAATCCCACAACCCCAAGATCACGACCTGAGCCAAATCAGAGTCCCACACTTAACTGACTGAACCACCCAGGCACCCCTCATTCATTGACTATTTAGTTGTTGTGTTTTGTGTAAAGCTCAATAAATAACCATTTTCCTGTTTTTAGTGGACCTCATTCCAAAATATTTTATATTTTCCTGCCTTAGAATATAAACCCAAGTTGGACACTAAAGCCTAAGGGTCTAGGGACTACATTATGTTGACATTTATGTAGGTGGGGAGTTATAAACTGAGTGGGTACTTGACTCTAAGAGATTCTCTGAAACCTATTTTTGAAGGTTTTTTTTTTTTAACATTTTTTTTTAAGATTTTATTTATTTGACACACAGAGATCACAAGTAGACAGAGAGTTAGGCAGAGAGAGAGAGGAAGGAAAGCAGGCTCCCTGCTGAGCAGAGAGCCTGATGCGGGACTTAATCCCAGAATGCTGAGATCATGACCTGAGCCAAAGGCAGAGGCTTTAACCCAATGAGCCACCCAGGCGCCCTATTTTTGAAGTTTTATGTGTGTGTGTTTTTTGGTCATTTGCTTTTGTTTCCCATTGTAATGGAGGGACAAATGTGGTATGCAAGGCAGTATAACATTGTTACCCTCTTTGAAAATAGTTGAATCAAAAAATGAAATACCTGTTAACCCTTGTGCTTTTCGTGCTTTACGAACAGTTATTTCTATACTTATTATCATTTAGTCCTCAGGGAAATGCAAATTATAACATAAGGAGATACTACTACTACTACTACTACTACTACTACTGCTACTATACACACACACACACACAGTAGTATGGCTAAAAGTGAAAGACTGCCAGTATCAGTGCTGGCAAGGAGGTGGAGCAATTAAGAACTGTCTTATTGTATTTGTAAGTATGCAAAATGATAGTCACTATGAAAAACAGGTTCTTATAAAGTTAATCATACACTTACTCATAAGATTCAGGAACCCTATTCCTAGATATTACTTAGAGAAATGAAAACATCTGTTCATAAAAAGACTTGTATTTGAATATTCAGAGCAGCTTTATTTAGAATAGCCTTAAACTGGAAACATCCCAAGTGCCTATCAGATGGGTAAATAGATAAATTGTATATCTATACAATAGAATACTATTCAGCAATAAAAAAGAATAGACTATTGATAGCCTAGAAGCATGGATGATTCTAAAAATCATTATGCTAGAAGCACCTGGGTGGCTCAGTCATTTAAGTGTCTGCCTTCGGTCAGGTCATGATTTAGTCCCGTGTTGGGCTCCTTGCTCGCAGGGAGCTTCTCCCTCTTCTAACAGCTCTGTGTGTGTGTGCTCTCTCTCTCTCTCAAATAGTAAAATCTTTAAAAAAATAAAAAATAAAATAAAAAGCATTATGCTAAATAAAAGAGCTAGACCAAAAAGAGTACATGTGACACAGTTTCATGTATATGAAATTTTAGAAACCCCAAACCTATAGTGACGGAAAGTAAGTCAGGGTTTGCTAGGGTACAGGGGAATGGGGTATGAGGAAACCTTTTTGGGTGATGGAAATGTTCCATATCACGATCATAGTAGTGGTTACATGACTGTACTTACTTGTCGAAACAGTGAATTTCATACACTTAAAATTGGTAAATTTTATGGAATGTAAATTATACTTAAAAAATTTGATTTTAAAGGAAAGAATAGTGGGTTTCAACCTCAGTTTCACACTAAAATCACCTGGGCAGATTTTTTTTAAAGACAGTGTCCATCCAGGACTCACCCTAAATTAATTAATTGAGAATGAGGATTCAACTTCAGAGTTTTAAAAAAGTTTTTAAACTTACTGTAGGCAATCAAAACATTATGTCATATTTATTACACAAATGTTATGGACCATGTCATCTTTCTTTTCTACTTCAATCTATTCTGTTTTACCAATCTTTAGGTTTATTTATGGACTTTAAGGAAAATTATTCTCTTACCACTTAAAGAATTTGTGCCTGTGTTTTGGAAAGGTCTCATGCAAAAGTATATAAATTCTTTGTCATTATCACCATCAGAAGACACTTGTCTAAATGTAATGCCAGTGTATAATTTTCTTCATGTTTGTTCACTTATTTGTGAAACTTATATTTAACATTTTATTAAAAAGATTATTTATTTATTTGACAGAGAGAGATCACAAGTAGGCAGAGAGGCAGGTAGAGGGAGAGTGGGAAGCAGGCTCCCCGCTGAGCAGAGAACCTGATGTGGGGCTCGATCCCAGGACCCTGAGACCATGACCTGAGCCGAAGGCAGAGGCCCAACCCACTGAGCCACCCAGGCACCCCATATTTAACATTTTTTAATGTTCTGTGCCACATAGAACATAATTTCTAGATTTAAGGAGTACATTGTTTAATGTAGGATACACATGTGAAATGACATTTAACACATTTCATAATAATAGAGGTAGTTACTATGGAGGCAAAGAGTAGGAAGTGATTAACTGAAGAAATGGGGACAGCTGGATGTATTGCTCTATTTTTTTTAAAGATTTTATTTATTTATTTAACAGACAGAGATCACAAGTAGGCAAAGAAGCAGGCAGAGAGAGAGGAGGAAGCAGGCTTCCCACTGAGCAGAGAGCCTGATGCGGGCCTCGATCCTAGGACCCTGGGATCACGACCTGAGCTGAAGGCAGAGGCTTTAACCCACTCAGCCACCCAGGTGCCCCTATTGCTCTATTTTAATAGAATTCTAGTTATAAGAAACATTGAAATTATGTCTAATATTATAAAAATTTTGAAAGCAGCGTTTATTGCTTATAAGTTAGATTAACCCTTCACGAAATTTCCTCTGTATTGACATTTCTATGCCCTGTAATACTCTAGTCCATAGTGATTCAAAAGAGTAACATCGGCAGGAAGGAAGATGACAGAAAAATACCAGCTGTTAATCCTTTTTTCTCAGAATAAATGTTACAGATTTCTGTCTTTAGAATAGCTTTATTATCTTCATATAATCCCCCTTTTTCCTTTTTTTTTTTTTGTTTTTTTTTTTTTAAAGAGTATTGCTTCCTTTAGGTATAACTATACGATAGAGCCAATCAGCAAAATGGATTTTGGTCTATCCATTCGTTATCAGTAGTCTGTAAGCAACAGAGAATGTATTATGTCTTTGAAAGCCTTGGAGATAATTATGTTTTTTTCCCTATTCATTCATGGTTTTATTGAATGGAAGCCCGCGGCATTAATACATTCAGGAAAAGCCAGCCTGTCAACACCTGATAAACTGACATGACTGGCAAGCATCATGTACACAGTTGATGTTAGCAATATAAAATTCTTTCTCACACTATGGTTCCCTATTGCAAAAAAAAAATCTTGCTGATTTTTTTCTCTCACTCAATATTATGTTATTATATTCTTTGCTACCATATATATCTACATATATCTACCATATATATTATATATATTACCTAATATGATACAGGGTATATATTATATAATATGGTAATATTATATATCATCACATATGCAGGGTCTATGCAGTAGGTAGCCTCAGAATTCTGGCTTCTTGCTGTTTCTGTTTCATTACCTGTAGATGGACAGAATGATGATACCAACCATTGTTTTGAGGATAAATTATCTTCTTTTTTTAAAGAGAGTGCCATGTGTGCACCCTTAATCAAGGGAGAGGGTGAGGGGAGGAGAGTGGGGCAGAAGTAGAGAGAGAATCTTTTTTTTTTTTTTAAAGATTTTATTTATTTATTTGTCAGAGAGGGATTACAAGTAGGCAGAGAGGCAGGCAGAGAGAGAGAGAGAGAGAGAATGAGAGGAGGAAGCAGGCTCCCTGCTGAGCAGAGAGCCCAGATGTGGGGCTCGATCCCAGGACCCTGGGATCATGACCTGAGCCGAAGGCAGAGGCTTTAACCCACTGAGCCACCCAGGCGCCCCTAGAGAGAGAATCTTAAGCAGGCTCCATGCCCAGGGCTGAGCCTGAGGTGAGGCTCCATCTCACAACCCTGAGATCATGACCTGAGCCGAAATCAAGAGTCAGACGTTAACCTACTGAGCTACCCAAGTTTCCCTCAGGATAAATTAATAGGTAAAATAATTAGAACAGGGCCTCTCACTTATTAGGTGCTATGTAAATATTTGATATTATTAATATACTACAATTACTGAAAATATTCTGTATTTGTTACCTTTCCTTCTTCAACATTCTCCCGGCTTCTGAAGCCTTTTCAATCTGACTTGTGCTTTCATTCAGTGTATTAAAATTGATCTCTTAAAGGTCACCAGTGACCTCGTGATTGCCAAACACAGTATCCTTTTTCCAGTATTCATCCTTCACGACCTCTGTGTAGAGTTTTCTGTAGTCTGCTGCATCTTCTTCTTGAAATACTTCTTAGACTTCACTGTTTTGGCTTTCTTTCCGCCTTCCTTCTTTTTTCTCTTATCCCACAAAATTGGGATGTATGTTGGGGTGCCTGGGTGGCTCAGTGGGCTAAAGCCTCTGCCTTCGGCTCAGGTCATGATCCCAGGGTCCTGGGATCAACCCACCATCACATGGGGCTCTCTGCTCAGCAGGTTGCCTGCTTCCCCCCTCTCTCTGTCTGCCTCTCTGCCTACTTGTGATCTCTGTCAAATAAACAAACAAATGAAGAAACAAACAAACAAAAATCTTTAAAAAAAGAAATGGGACGTATGTTTTGCCCCGAGCTTGTTTGCTTTCTTTCTTTCTTTCTTTCTTTTTTTTTTTAAGATTTTATTTATTTATTTGAGAGACAGAGAGTACGAGTGGGGGCTTGGGGGAAGCAGGCTTCCCGCTGAGCAGGAAGCCCAATGCCGAGCTCAATCCCAGGATCCTGGGATCATGACCTTAGCTGAAAGCAGACATGTAACCTCCTGAGCCCACCCAGGTGCCCTGCCCCAAGCTTTCTAATTTAGCAATTTATTTATTTCTATAGCTTTAATTACTATTTTATGAACGCAAGGTAGCATCATGTAATGTAGTGGTTTAAATTTTGTTTAAAGCAACTCTACTACTCATTTTCAAAATTAAATCTTAGATGGTATTTCAGGTTTTGCAGCAGAAAATTTGAGCAGTTTGGAGGATTGGGAAGGGGCCCACAACTCAATCAGCGAGGCCAGCTTCTTTTTGCCCCTGTGAAGCACTTCTAAATAATAGTGTTGGGATTTGAAGTCAGGAGATCTGCCTTGGTTTTCTTTTCTTTTCTTTTTTTAAAAAAGATTTTATTTATTTATTTGACAGAGAGAGACACAGCAAGAGAGGGAACACAAGCAGGGGGGTGGGGTGGGAGAGGGAGAAGCAGATTTCCTGTCAAGCACGGAGCCCGATATGGGCTGATCCCAGGACCCTGAGATCATGACCTGAGCTGAAGGCAGACACTTAACGACTGAGCCACCCAGGTGCCCCTCTGCCTTGTTTTTCTCAGATAAAAAGTGTCAGGATTTTTGTGAGATTTTAAATAAACTAATAGATGCAGAAGCACTTTATAAATGTCATTGTGCAAATAATATAACTTTTAAATCTATGGTGTTTCTCCCTCTGGAATTCAAGTTCAGCATATATATTTGCCTGTTAGATATTTCTAAATGGTTACTCTACTAGCCATTGAAAATCAACATGTCTGGTAAAGGATTAACGTCCAGAATATATATATATATTGTGTATATATATATATATATATATACACATATGTGTATATACACATATATATACACACACACACACGTATATATGTGTATATATATATACACACACACAATATACATATATATATATATTTTAAGACTTTATTTATTTATTTGAGAGAGAAAATGAAAGCATGAGACGGGGGAAGGTCAGAGGGAGAAGGAGACTCCATCAGAGCAGGGAGTCCAATGCGGGACTTGTCACCGCATTGAGTCACCCAAGCACCCCAAATGTCCAAAATATATTAAGAACTCCTACAACTCAACAACAAAAACAATGGGCAAAGGAGTTGAATAAATACTTCTCCAAAGAAAATAAGCAAATGATCTATAAGCACATGCGAAGATACTTAACATCACTAATCATTAGGGAAATGCAAATGAGAACCATAAGGGACATCCCTTCATATCCATTAGGATAGCATATATAAAGAAAACCAAAACACAGAAAATAACAAGTGTTAGTGAGCATATGGAGAAATGGAAACCTTGTACATCACTATTAGGAGTATAAAGGAGTGCAGATGCTGTGGAAAGTGGTATGACTGTTTCTCAAAAAATTAAACATAAAATTATCATGTGATCCAACAATTCCACTTTTGGGTATATAACAAAAGAACTGAATGCAGGAACTTGAGTAGATGTTTGTACACTTATGTTTAACAGAAGCATTAGTTTCAATAGCCAAAGGTGGAAGCAACCCAAGTGTCCATCGGCAGATTAATGAATAAACAAAATGTGGTATAGACATAGCATGGAATATTATGTAGCCTTAAAAAAGAAGAATCCTGATAGATACAACATGGGTGAACCTTGAAGACATTAGGCTGCTTTTCAGATGTATAAACTTGGATGACAAGTTACTTAACCTGTTTGTGCTTCAGTTTCTTCATCTATAAAATGGAGATGCAATACTGTCTCAGAAAATTTATATCACAGTTAAATGTGTTAGTGTATTCAAAGTCAGCTTGGAATTTCTTACACATTTTAGGGGTATTATGAATCTTAGTTCTCTTTCTTTTCTCCTTTACTGCCTCCTAATAGTCTATATCTCTATTTTTTGTCTTAAAGATTTTATTTATTTGATAGAACAGAGAGACAGAGCATGAGCGGGGGTGAGGGACAGAGGGAGAGGGAGAAGCAGACTCTGTACCTCTGTTCTAAAAAGTGCCATTTCCGTAACTACTTAGTTGAAATTAAACATTCCTTCCACTTTAGTCCTATGCATTGATCAGCAATTGTTTGAGTAGCTATTATATTCTAGGCTCTGGTGTAGCCATTGGAGACATGGCAGTGAATAAAACAAAGTTCCTGCTTTCATGGAGCATACATGTTAGTGAGGCGACAGACAGCACTTTCCATTTTCAGTTTGTGTTTTAATTGTTACAAGGTGTTATCTTTCCTTCCAGTCTGCAGGTGCTTCCAGGTCAAGGACTGTATCCTGCAATATATTTAGCATCTAGCACCATGCCTAGTAGGTTTCAAAATGACCTTTTAAGAGGTCTTTGTGGAAATGAATTGCAGACATTATCTTGTTCATTTCTATGACTTTCTTTTTTTCCCCCCTCAAGATTTTATCTATTTATTTACTGAGAGAACGTGCATTTACATGCATTAGTCAGGGGACGGGTAGAGGAAGAAGGAAAGGGAGAATCTCAAGCAGACTCCATACTGAGTGCAGAGCCCATTGTGGGGCTCAATCGCACAACCCTGAGATCATGACCTGAATCAAATCAAGAGTGAGTTTTTCTTTCTTTCTTTCTCTCTTTCTCTCTTTCTTTCTCTCTTTCTCTCTTTCTCTCTCTCTCTCTCTCTCTCTTTCTTTCTTTCTTTCTTTCTTTCTTTCTTTCTTTCTTTCTTTCTTTCTTTCTTAATATTTTATTTGACAGAGAGAGAGAGAGGGAACACAAGCAGGAGTAGTGGGAGAGGGAGAAGCAGGCTTCCTACTGAGCAGGGAGCCTGAGGCGGGCCTCAATCCTAGGACCCTGGGATCATGACCTGAGCTGAAGGCAAACACTTAATGACTGAACCGCTCAGGAGCCCCAAGAGTGGGTTGCTTAACTGACTGAGCCACCCAGGCACCCCCTATGGCTTTCATAATAGTGATTTCTAGCACTGGCGCTTTACACTTTACTCAAGTCACTTGAGGAGCTTTGGTAAAATACAGATTCTGTGCCTCCACCCTTGGAAATTCTAGTTAAGTAAGATTGGAATGGGATCCAGGAATTTCTATTTTTGATAAGCTGTCCAGGTTTAAATGTTTGGGAACCATTGCTCCAAAACATTTAGTACAGTGATTTACATAGAATGTGCTTAGTAGTGTTGTTTGAATTGATATATTGATTGACTTATACAGTAGCTTGTTTCAAATTATGTTTGAAACTTGTGGGTCAAATCGATTTAAATAGACTGGATTCAGGAAAGAGTTACATGAAAAGTCATTAAGCTCAGTAATGCTACAATTTGCTGATGTTAGGAAAATCACCAGTATCCTTTTGTTGTTTTATTTTTTTAAATTATTTTTTATTTTTTTTTTAAAAGCTTTATTCATTTATTTGAGAGTGAAAACAGGGCAAAGGGAGAGGGAGAGAGAAAATCTCAAGCAGCCTCCCAACTGAGTGTGGAGCCCAATATAGGGCTGGATCCCATGACTCTGAGATCTTGACCTGAGTCAAAATCAAGAGGACGCTTAAGGGATTGAGCCACCCAGGCACCCCTTTTGTTGTTTTTAAATGCTAGTTCTTAACTTATTTACCCAAAATAATTCTCTACATTTTAATAGGTATGTAAGTTTTTGAAAAAGCATTGACAAATATAAAAGGATTTGAACAGAACTGTTAAGTTATCTCTGTGAAGAGGAAGGGGAATGAGTGGTGACCAAGACGAAACTTAATCTGTATTGCTTGAATCATTTTATGATGACAGCCTATTTGTATATTTCTTATATAATAATATAATTAAAATAAATAATAGATAATGTGATTTTTTTAGTTGCTTTTTTTTTGTTGTTAACCATTTTTAGCCTTTTAACATTATTTAGAGAAATGTTATCTTACTTTTATAAACCTGATTTAGATCAGGGGGTTCTTTTTTTTTTTTTAAGATTTTATTTATTTATTTATTTGTCAGAGAGAGAGAGAGGAAGAGAGAGCAAGCACAGGCAGACAGAATGGTAGGCAGAGGCAGAGGGAGAAGCAGGCTCCCTGATGAGCAAGGAGCCCGATGTGGGACTCGATCCCAGGACGCTGGGATCATGACCTGAGCCGAAGGCAGCTGCTTAACCAACTGAGCCACCCAGGCGTCCCAGATCAGGGGGTTCTTAACTGGGCATCTATAAATAGCTTTCAGAGATCCATAAATTCTTAAAATTCTTTTTAGATTTTACAAATGGTTATGAAAAATTCCCCCCCCCCCCTGCTTTTTAAAGTTTATTTATTTGGGACACCTGGGTGGCTCAGTCAATTAAGTGTCTGTCTGCCTTCAGCTCAAGTCATGATCCCAGGGTCCTGGGATTGAGTCCCACATTGGGCTCCTTGCTCAGAGGGAAGCCTGCTTCTTCCTTTACCTGTTGTTCCTCCTGCTTGTGCCCCCCGCACCCTTGTCTCTCTGACAAATGAAATCTTAAAAAAAAAAAAAGATTTATTTACTTTTTTAGAGAGAGTGTAGGGGTGGAAGGGCAGATGGAGAGGGAGAGAAAGAATATCAAGCAGACTCCCCATTGAGCAAGGCTGGCTCCCATGACCCTGAGATCACAACCTGAGCCAAAATCAAGTCAGATGCTTAACTGACTGAGCCACCCAGGTGCCCCTAGATATGGACATTTTTCGAAGAAGACAGTTCGTAACTTTCATTGTTCATAATATCCCTCAAGGGGATCCATGACTCAAGTAAGTTCAAGTGGTTCCAAAGTAAGGAACCACTGATTGTTTATGTAGAAGAATCTGCTTTATTTGATAAAAATTCTGTGATTAATTCTTCACTTGCCTTTGAGCCCCGATGTATATAATATGGGTGAATGTGAGTTAATACCTTTTTTTATTCTACCCATTTTCAGATTATGAATAGAATAGTTTATTTTCCTAAAAGATTAACATGGCTCTGCTATTGCTACTTCTACTAGTTAAATATTTCAGTTTCCATATCTCTGACATATTCATCTTTTTCTACTCCTTTCTAGTGCTGCTGTATTAAGTTACTTTTTTGTTTGTTTGTTTCAATAGGATGATGGCTTGGCATTATTATACCACAGACAGCTGAAGTTTAATGATTTGAGCTTGCTGAAATGAAGTAATATCCTATGAGGTTACTGAACAGAGAGGCTATAGCTATTTTATGGAATTGGTTTTTTTAGATTATATTTCCTGGGAAGCAGACTCTGAGATGGAGATTGGCTTGCAGGAGATTTACTGAGGAACAACACTTGTAATGGAGTAAGGGATGCAAGATTTGGAGGGCAGAGAGACTGAACTAATGGAATTACCTCAGAGACTTTAGTCAATCCTTTTGGGAACTCTGGAGCTAGTATGATATTTAAGAGTTATTTGGAATTAGATGTGGGCTGACCTGAGGGGAGGAGGCATAACCTTCGGTGGGGCAGTTTCTGTGGTAAAGATGAGATGAAACTACAGTTTCCTTTCCAGCTTCAGGAAGTGCTTTCAGCAGATGGTTTCCAGCTGTCACCTGGTTCAGATCTGCCTACAGCTACAGAGAGCTGCTTTACCTAAGATCACAATTTTCTAGGGGCAGCTTGCAAATGCCAAACAAGGCTGGGTAAAAAGGTCCAGTTATTTTAGTCTAAAATGGAGGGGCGCCTAGGTGGCTTAGTGGGTTAAAGCCTCTGCCTTCGGCTTAGGTCATGATCTCGGGGTCCTGGGATCGAGCCCCATGTCGGAGCTCTCTGCTCAGCAGGGAGCCTTCTTCCCTTCCTCTCTCTCTGCCTGCCTCTCTGCCTACTTGTGATCTCTCTCTGTCAAATGAATAAGTAAAATCTTTAAAAATAAATAAATAAAATGGAGCTCCCTGAGAAGCAGTACTTGCTCTAAGAGCTATACCTGACTGTCAGGCCTGCATTGTAGTTTGACTTCTTCTTAGTCCTGCTTCTGCTGCCTTTCCTTCATAGGTATTGATTTCTGTTAAGTATCTTGCATCGTGGGGCGCCTGGGTAGCTCAGTGGGTTAAAGCCTCTGCCTTCGTCTCAGGTCATGATCCCAGCGTCCTGGGATCGAGCCCCACATCGGGCTCTCTGCTCTGTGGAGAGCCTGCTTCCTCCTCTCTCTCCCTGCCTCCCTGCCTGCTTGTGATTCCTCTCTCTGTCAAATAAATAAAATCTTAAAAAAAAAAAAGTATCTTGCATCGTAAACTCCATCTCAGTCCCTGCTTTCAGAGAACTTAATCCCTGATGCTTTGGTTGAGGGCAGTTTGTTGAGGAGGATTTAGTTGTGAGCTGCTAGGATCCTGGAGTTGGAGGAACACTCCAGGCAGTTAGAGGAATGAACGTCTTGGTCTTGAAGGGAGTGTCTGGTCACTGCACTCCTTGTACCTCTTGTATTCGTTTCATATAGTAAACTCACACCATGTGGGAACAACTTCTTGGCATTCTGTTTGGCTTCTTTTTCTGAGAACTCACAATAGTAAGGTTAGTGGATTAATGAATTACAACCTCTGCCACTTCAGCTTGTCCCTCGATCACACTGATACTTACTGTCTCCCTCTAATCTCTATTCTGGATTCTTGGCAAATATCTCCACTTGTCTAGATGGCATACCAGATGGGTGACTATCATGACTGAAGAGTCTGAGCCTCATTACCATGCCTTTTTAAGGCCCTGACCACTGTAC
Organism: Lutra lutra; assembly: GCF_902655055.1. Classification (NCBI taxonomy): domain Eukaryota; kingdom Metazoa; phylum Chordata; class Mammalia; order Carnivora; family Mustelidae; genus Lutra; species Lutra lutra. The sequence continues at coordinate 162,230,532 of NC_062281.1, forward strand.
TTGTTTATTTACTGTTACAGTTGGACAGGGAAATACCAAGAGATACCCCAGAGATAATCCAGGTGCTAAATGTCATCTGTTCCTTTATGCTACTTTTCTTTGTTTTGGTGACTCTATTTTATTTCATAAATACCATTTGTTACTAAGGTAGCATATTATATGATTAAAACCAGGTCTGTTGTTTTGGTTTTACAGATCAAATATTACGTTGAATTTACTTTATTAATGTTTCTTTGATATATTATCAGGGTGCTAATTGCAGAGGTTTATAGATTGTCACCTCTTGTGTTGTCCCTTGCACATATTATTAATATATTGTCAGGATAATTAGCAACAAAAGAACTCACACAACCAAAATCTTAAGTTTTTATTTCTAGTATTTTAGCATAGTTTTATTTAGAACTTTATTTAGTAGTGAGTGGTTTTCTAGCACCTACTCCCCATTACCACTTAGAGGTTAGAACTGAAAAATTATAGAGGAGTTGGAGTATAATTTACTGCAGTTTTATAGCCTTATGATAAACTTGCCATTTTTAATGAACCATCAAGACAAGATCACGTTGCTAACTTGTGATAAGGAAGGCAACTAGTAAGTAACAAGTAGTATTGCTAACCTTAGTAAGGAAGGTTTAAGCCCCATGGGTGCCTGATGAGGCCTTGAAGACAAGAGTGTCAGCAGCGTCCTTGAGAAGACTCAGTATTTTGACATATACTACAGTGCAAATTTAAGGTGTACAGTGTGCTGATTTGTTACACATGTATATTGCAAAGCATTTATTTACCACAGTAGAGTTAGTTAACACATACTTCACCTCACCGAATTAACATTTTGTTATTGTGATGGTGGGAACATTAAAGCTGTACTATCATAACAACTTTCAAATATACTGTACAATATTGTTTAACTATGATCATCATGATGTACATTAGATTCCTGGAACTTACTCATCTTAAAACTGAAGGTTTGTAGCCTTTGACTGATATCCCCATGTCCCCCACCTGAGCCCTTGGGAAGTACCATTCTGTTCTGTTTCTATGGTTTGGTATTTTTATTTTTTATTTATCTTACTTAAAGATTTTATTTTTTAAGTAATCTTTACACCCAGTGTGGGGCTCAAACACACAACTCTGAGACCAAAAGCTGCGTACATGCTCTACTGACTGAGCCAGTAAGACAACCCTCTATGAGTTTGCTGTTTTTAGATTCCATATAAAAGTGAGATCACACAGGGGTGCCTGGATGGCTCAGTCAGAAGAGTATGTGACTCTTGATCTCAGGGTCATAAGTTTGAGCCCCACATTGGGTGTAGAGGTTACTTTAAAAAAAGAAATAAACTTAAAAAAAAAAGTGAGATCATACAGTATTTGTCTTTTTCTGTCTGACTTATTTTACCTAAAATAATGCCCTCATGGCCCATGTTGTCACACATGGTAGGATTTCCTTTATTTATGACTGAACGATACTCTTTTGTATGTATGTACACAGACCACATTTTCTTTATCCATTCATACCTTGATGGACACTTAGGTTGTTTCCACATCTTGGCTACTATAAAATGCTGCAGTGAACATGGGAGAGCAGACATTTCTTTCAGATAGTGATTTCATTCCTTTGAGTTCCAGAAGTAGGATTGCTGGGTCAGATAGTAGGTAGTTCAGTTTCTAATATTTTGGCTAACCTTCATACTGTTCTCCTAGAGGCTGTACCAATTTACATTCTTACCAGTGGTGCACCAGAGTTTCCTTTTTCCATATCCTTGATAGCATTTGTTATCTCTCTCTCTTTTAAATAATAGCCGTTCTTTTATTTATTTATTTACTTATTTATAAAGATTTTATTTATTTATTTGACAGAGAGAGAACACAAGTAGGCAGAGCAGCAGGCAGAGGGAGAGGGAGAAGCAGTCTCTCCACAGAGCAGGGAAGCCCGATGAGGGGCTTGGTCCCAGAATCCTGAGATGATGACCTGAGCTGAAGGCAGCTGCTTAATCAACTGAGCCAGCCAGGCACCCCTAGCCATTCCTTTTTTTTTTTTTTTTTTTTCAATTTTAAAAAATACTTTATTTATTTGAGAGAGAGAATGCAAGCAAGCATGAGGGAGAGGTAGAGGGAGAAGCTCTTTGCTTCTCCCTCTACCAAGAGCCGAGCAAGGAGCTTGATGTAGGGCTCGATCCCAGGACCCTAAGATCATGACCTGAGCTGAAGGCAGCCACTTAACTGACTGAGCCACCCAGGCACTCCTTGATAATAGCCATTCTAACAGATGTGAGATGATATCTCATGGTGATTTTGATTTACATTTCCCTGATGAAGTTGAGCTCCTTTCATGTACTTGCTGGTCATTTGTATGTCTTCATTGGAAAAATGTCTGTTCATTTCCTCTCCCCATTTTTTAAAAACTGGATTGTTTGTTTTTCTGCTATTCAATTGTATGAGTTCCTTATATATTTTGGATATTAACAGCTTATCTGATATATAGTTTGCAAATATTCTGTGCTATTCTATAGGTTGCCTTTTCATTTTGTTGATTTTCTTTTGCTGTGCAGAGCATTTTAGTTTACTTATTTTTGCTTTTTTTTTTTTTTTTAAGATTTTATTTATTTATTTGACAGAGAGAAATCACAAGTAGGCAGAGAGGCAGTCAGAGAGAGAGGAGGAAGCAGGCTCCCTGCTGAGCAGAAAGCCCGATGTGGGGCTTGAACCCAGGACCTGGGATCATGACCTGAGCCGAAGGCAGCGGCTTAACCCACTGAGCCACCCAGGCGCCCCATTATTTTTGCTTTTGTATTTGTATTTTTGGTATCCAAAAGATCATGCCAAGAACTATGTCAAAGAGCTTTTTCCATAAATAAATAAATAAATAATTTTTTTTTCTTTTTAAAGTAGGCTCTATGCCTAGTGTGGAGCCCATTGTGGGGCTTGAACTCATGACCCAAGCCGAGATCAAGAGTCAGATGCTTAACTGACTGAACTACCCAGGTGACCCTCCCTGTATTTTCCTCTAGGAATTTTATGGTTTTGGGTCTTATGTGTAATTTCTTTAATTCATTTTGAGTTAATTTTTGTAAGTGGTATAAGATAGGCGTCCAGTTTTTCTTTTGCATGTGTATATCCAGTTTTCCTAACACCATTATTAAAGAGACTGTCCTTTCTCATTGAATATGTTTGGCTCCCTTCTCAAATATTAGTTGACCATATATGCGTGGGTTTATTTCTGGCTTCTCGATTCAGTTCCGTTGGTCTATTTTTATGTAATACCATATTGTTTTGGTTACTGTTGTTCTTGTTTTTCAAGATTGTTTCTACTGTTCTGGTTCCCTTAAGTTTTCATATGAATATTAGGATTAGCTTGTCAATTTTTGCAAAAAAAAAAAAAAAAAAAGCTGGGATTTTGATAGGGATTGCGTTGAATCTGTAGATATATTTGTGTAAGTGGTATTGTCATTTGTATTAGTTGTTTGTTGCTGCTTAACAAATATCACAAACTTAGTGGCTTAAGGCAACACAGTTTTAATATTTTATAGTTCTGGAAGTTAGAAATATGAAATTTGTCTTGTTGGGCAAAATTCAAGTTGTTGATCAAGTGTCCATTGATGGATAAATGGATAAAAAAATGTAGTAAATATATACAATAGAATATTATTCATCCATAAAAAATGCAATCTTGCCTTTTGCAACATGGACGACCTAGAGGATGTTATGTTACGTGAAATAAGTCAAAGAAAAATACCAAATGATTTCACTTATATGTAGAATCTAAAAAACAAAACAAACAACATACCAAACAGATTCTTAAATACAGAGAACAGGGGCACCTGGGTGGTTCAGTGGGTTAAAGCCTCTGCCTTCAGCTCAGGTCATGATCCCAGAGTCCTGGGATCGAGCCCCACACTGGGCGCTCTCTGCTTAGCAGGGAGCCTGCTTCCTTCCTCTTTCTCTCTCTGCCTGCCTCTCTGTCTACTTGTGATCTCTGTCAAATAAATAAATAAAATCTTTAAAAATTTTAAAAAAATAAATAAATAAATCATGGAGATGAAAATTATAGCATAGGGAACATAGTAATATTGTAATAATATTATACGGTGACAGACAGTGACTGTACTTAGTGTAGTGAACTTTGAGTAATGTATAGAATTGTTGAATTAATATGTTGTATACCTGAAACTAATATAACATTGTATGTTAATTATACTTCAATTAAAAGAAAAAAGATGTTAGCAGAGTTGTGTCCCATCTGGAGGCTCTAGGGGGAAATCACTTTCCATGGCTTTTTCCAGCTTCTAAAAGCCACCTACATTCCTTGGCTCATGGCTCTTTCCTCCATTTTCATAGCATATCACTGCAACCTCTGCTTCCATTGTCACACTTCTGCCTCTGACTTTAAGCCTCTTACCTCCCTATTATAAGGACTCTGTGATTACATTGGGCCCACTCAGATAATCTGCACATTAAAAAAAAAAAAGATTTTATTTATTTATTTGAGAGGAAGGGAGGGAGGGGGAAAGAGAGGGAGAAAGAGAGAGAGAGAGCAAGTACCTGCATACACAAGAGCAGGGGGAGGGTGAGAAGCAGGCTCTCCGCTGAGCAAGGAGCCCTGTTCGGGGCTTGATCCGGGACACTCGGATCATGACCTTAGCTGAAGGCAGATGCTTAACCAACTGAGCCACCCAGACACCTGGATGATCTGCACATTTTAAGAACCTTAATTTAATCATATCTGCATAGTCCCTTTTACCAGATTCTGGGGATTAGGATGTGGACATGGACATATTAGAGTGGAGGGCATTATTCTGTCTACCATACCATTTTAACAGTGTCGGTCTTCTGATTCATGAACATTGGATCTTTTCCCATTTACTTGGGTCCTCTTTAACTTCTTTAAAAATATTTTATACTCAGAACAGTACAAATCCCATACTTTCTTGGTTGAATTTATTCCTAAGTGTTTTATTCTTTTTTATGCTATTATAAATGGAATTTTTTTTAATTTTATTTTTTATAAACATATATTTTTATCCCCAGGGGTACAGGTCTGTGAATCGCCAGGTTTACACACTTCATAGCACTCACCATAGCACATACCCTCCCCAATATCCATAACCCCACCCCCCTCTCCCAACCCCCCTCCCTAAATGGAATTATTTTTTAAAAATATTTTTTATTTACTTGAGAGAGAGAGAGCACATGAGCGGGGGTAGGGGAAGGCAGAGGGAGAAGGACAAGTGGGCTCCCTACTGGGCAGGGAAGCCCCATGTGGAGCTCAATCCCAGGATCCCAGGATCATGACCTGAGTGAAAGGCAGACGCTTAACTGACTGAACTACCCAGGCGCCCCAGTGGAATTGTTTTCTTGATTTCATTTCTAGGTTATTCATTGCTAGTGTGTTTAAATGTAATTGATTTTTATATAATAGATCTTGTACCAACCTTGTTGAACTCATTAGTTCTGTCAGTAGAGATCATTTTTTTTTCTTTCCAATCTGGAACGTGTAGTCCTTATTTTTGCAGGTCACAAAACTCAGTATTGTTAGTTCCATAGAATGCATTGGACTAAGGGAGATTTCTTGCTTTTCAGTGAACTTGGAAATGCTTCTTTTTAAAAAAAAATTAACATATAATGTGTTATTTGCCCCAGGGGTACAGGTCTGTGAATCATTAGGCTTACACATTTCACAGCACTCACCATAGCATAATCCCTCCCCAATGTCCATCACCCAGCCACCCTATCCCTACTCCCCACCCCCCAGCAACCCTCAGTCTGTTTCATGAGATTAGGAGTCTCTTATGGTTTGTTCCCTCCTGATCCCATCTTGTTTCATTTTTTCCCTCCCTACCCCCCAGACCCCCCACCCTGCCTCTCAAATTCCTCATATCAGAGAGATCATATGATAATTGTCTTTCTCTGACTTATTTCGCTGAGCATAACACCCTCTAGTTCCATCCACATTGTTGCAAATGGCAAGATTTCATTTCTTTTGATGGCTGCATAGTATTCTATTGTATATATATATACCACATCTTCTTTATCCATTCATCTGTTGATGGACATCTAAGTTCTTTGGCTAGTTTGGCTAGTGTGGATGTTACTGCTATAAACATTCGGGTACACGGCCCCCTTTGGATCACTACATTTTTATCTTTAGGGTAAATATACAGTAGTGCGATTGCTGGGTTGTAGGGTAGCTGTATTTTCAACATTTTGAGGAACATCCATACTGTTTTCCAGAGTGGCTGCACTAGCTTGCATTCCCACCAACAGTGTAGGAGGGTTCCCCTTTCTCCACATCCTCGCCAGCATCGGTCATTCCCTGACTTGTTAGTTTTAGCCAGTCTGACTGGGTGAGGTGGTATCTCATTATAGTTTTGATTTGTATTTCCCTGAGGCCGAGTGATCTGGAGCACTTTTTCATGTGCCTTTTGGCCATCTGAATGTCTTTGCAGAAATGTCTGTTCATGTCTTCTGCCCATTTCTTGATTGGAGTATTTGTTCTTTGGGTGTTGAGTGTGGTAAGTTCTTTATAGATTTTGGATACTAGCCCTTTATCTGATATGTCGTTTGCAAATATCTTCTCCCATTCTGTCAGTTGTCTTTTGGTTTTGTTGACTGTTTCCTTTGCTGTGCAAAGCTTTTGATCTTGATGAAGTCCCAATAGTTCATTTTTGCCTTTGCTTCCCTTGCCTTTGACGATGTTCCTAGGAAGAAGTTGCTGCAACTGAGGTCGAAGAGGTTGCTGCCTGTGTTCTCCTCAAAGAGTTTGATGGATTCCTCTCTCACAATGAGGTCCTTCATCCATTTCGAATCTAATTTTCATGTGTGGTGTAAGGAAAGGGTCCAGTTTCATTTTTCTGCATGTGGCTGTCCAATTTTCCCAGCGCTATTTGTTGAAGAGATTGTCTTTTTTCCATTGGACATTCTTTCCTGCTTTGTTGAAGATTAGTTGGCCATAGAGTTGAGGGTCTATTTCTGGGCTTTCTATTCTGTTCCATTGATCTATGTGTCTATTTTTGTGCCAGTACCATACTGTCTTGATGATGACAGCTTTGTAATAGAGCTTGAAGTCTGGAATGGTCTTAAGTGTTCTTACCCCTCATATACATGTACACAAATGCTAATAATATGATGTGATGAATATATTAATCAACTTGATAATGGCAAGCATTTCACAATGTATATATATATTAAATCATATTGTACATCTTAAAAAATCACATTTTATGCAGCTTAAATATATAGAATTTTTATTTGTCAATCATACTTTAATAAAGCTGGGAAAAAAAATGTTCCTCCCTCCAAAGAATTATTTGAAATGTACTTGCAACTTTTATGCAAGTGTGAGATTGTTTCAAAATAAAAAGAAATATGATAATTAATCTTGTATGAATTTTATTTAATAGTAAGTGCTTTTCCATTATCTATTTACTTTGAGCTGCTCAAGAGAATATTTTTGTAGTCATGGAGATAAAAAATACAGCATGAGGAATATAGTCAGAGGTATTGCAGTAATGTTGTATGGGGACAGATGGCAGATATGCTTGTGCTAAGCATAGCGTGATGTATAGACTTAATCAAATTACTGTGTTGTACACCTGAAATGAATGTAACATTGTGTGTCAACTATAGTTGATTCAATTAAAAAAAAAAGAATATTTTTTTGTTTCTTAGCTTATAATTCAAATCTCCAAAGTTATTTGAAAAAGAATTACTCTTTAATGTTTTAGTTTCATTTCATGTTCATTTTATTTTTATTTTTATTTATTTATTTATTACATAAATTAACCCATTTATTATAGGCTAGCAATGTTTCAAATGGTGGTGCTTCTACTGGTCTTTCAACTCCTTCAGTCTTCTGATGGCAGACTTTACTGTGACAGCAGAAGTGGTGTTGTAGGTCCAGGTGCCACCAGCGATGGTTTTCATGCAGGAGCCACAATGCCAGATCCCCACAGCTCGTCTTTTCATCTTGGTTTTGCCACAGAAGGAGCAAGTGTACTTGGCGTGCTGGCTTATCTCAATCTTCTTCACCATCTTTCTGAGGGAGGCACCATAATGGGTCCTGTATTTGCCCACGATTCCGACCTTCTTGGTGCATTTAGCCGTGTGGGTGCAAACTAGGTCTGAGCCCAGAGAGCTCATGTTCATTTTAAAGGTTAAATTGTCAACAGTATGAACTCATCATTCATTTTAAGTAATAGTTGGTTATTTCTTATTCAAATTATAAGCTAAATTTTTAAAAGATTTTATTTGTTTATTTGGCAGAGAGAGCGTACAAGCATAAGCAGGGGGAATGGCAGAGGGAGAGGGAGAAGCAGGCTCCCCACTGAGTAGAGAGCACGATGTGGGGCTTGATCTCAGGACTCTGGGATCATGACCTGAGCCAAAGGCAGGCGCTTAACTGACTGAGCCACCCAGGCGCCCCTAAATTTTAAGTTTTTGTGTCTTTCCTGGATGTATGAATTTATAGTCTTCTAACTTACATATGTATCTATTTTCCCCTCTCTAGATAGAGAGCACAAGTGTGAGCGGGGAGGAGGGGCTGAGGGAGGGGGATAGAGATAATCCTAAACAGGCTCCACACCCAGCATGAAGCCCAACAAGGGGTTCAGTCTCACGACCCTGAGATTATGACCTGAGACGAAATAGTCAGGCACATGACTGAGCCACCCAGGTACCCCAGTCTTCTAATTTTTTAGTTTTGTGAATATTGGCATTTAATGTAATCTCACTTTTTTGCATAACAGTGGCAATAACAACAATATTGATAGCTAATACACAGTGAACATTTACTGTGTACTAGCACTGTGCTAGGTCTTTAAGATGTTTTGAGTTAACTCTTTTTTTTTTTTAAGAGAGAGAATGCATGCAGGGACCACATCGGGGGTGGGGGGGCAGAGAGAGAATCTTAAGTAGGCTCCAGGACCAGTGTGTAGAGCCCATGTGGTGCTTGATCTTATGACCCCGCGATCATGACTTGAGCCAAAATCAAGAGTCAGATGCTTGACCAACTGTGCCAGCCAGGTGCCCCTTAATTTAACTCTTAAAACAATCTTCTGAGGTATGTACTGGTATGATCCCAATTTTACAGATGAGGATATAATACCAGCATAAGCAGCTCATGAACGTTCCCATAACTGGTTAAGTGGTGGAGCTGAGGTTAGAACCCAGGCAATCTGATGCCTGGGTTTAAGATCTTAATCATTATGCTATATTCAATTATATATATAGTGAAAAATAAAACAAGCAGTTTAAATTCAAAGAGTGATTGAGAAGGGGGAAAAAGTCAGTTAAATGAAGACAGTATATATTGAAATTATGTTTCCTTTGCTGTCCATAAACAAGAAAATTCAGGCATAGATTTTTTTTTTTAAAGATTTTATTTATTTATTTGACAGAGAAAGATCACAAGTAGATCACAAGTAGACGGAGAGGCAGGCAGAGAGAGAGAGGGAAGCAGGCTTCTTGCTGAGCAGAGAGCCCGATGTGGGACTCGATCCCAGGACCCTGAGATCATGACCTGAGCCGAAGGCAGCGGCTTAACCCACTGAGCCACCCAGGCGCCCCAGGCATAGATTTTTATATAATGCATGACAAATCTTTATTACCTTTAATAACACACAATCTTGCCTTCTGTATTATATCACATATTTAATGTGCAGACCTTTTAAAAAAAACTAGGTGGTGGTGTACTAGAACCGTATCTCTACTATTGAGCCCAATATATTAAATTCATATAATCACAGACCTATTATGTATTCATATAAATTGGATGGTTATAATTTTAATAGAAGGAAATAACTCACTTGTAGTATAGATAGAACAGTCAAACAGGTAACTTCATAAATGGAGAATATGTTATTGATTTTATTCACTTTATCTTTATTTGTCTTTATGATTTACCCATAGCAATTTAAATATTCTCAGTCTTTCTTGTGTTACAGAATTTGTTAGAAAGCAGTAGGTTTTTACAGAGGATGAAAAGAGGCAGAACATTTGGAAGTTTTACCGAGGAGTGGTTTATAAAACTAACTTTTTTAAAAAAAGATTTTATTTATTTGACAGAGAGAGAGAGAGAGAGAGACAGTGAGAGAGGGAACACAAGTAGGGTGAGTGGGAGAGGGAGAAGCAGGCTTCCTGCAGAACAGGGAGCCTGATGGGGGGGGCTCGATCCCAGGATCATGACCTGAGCCGAAGGCAGGTGCTTAACCAACTGAGCCAAACAGGCGCCCCTGTAAAACTAACTTTAAGAATGATTTGGATGGCGGTTGTAATCTAAATATGTGGCTCATTTGCTAACTGTTCCAAACCCTGTGATTCTAGGAAAATTATAAGGTCACATTGTGGGAGAAAAAAATGTGCAGCAGTTTTTGTAGCTCCTTTTACGGGAGGATAGTTTCCTCCAGAGTTCAGCTGTAGGAGATAATGTACCTGAAGGTGCTTGTTAAAATATACAGTTCTGTACTGATATAAATAGTGAATTTTCTAAGATCATATGTGGTGAGCTTGCTGCAGAACTGTACATTAGCATTTTTTTCAGTTTTCTGAATAGTAAAATATTTCATTTTTTAATAATATATTTTGTTTTTAGCTCACTGCTCTAAAAGTGTATTTGGAGTACTAATTTGGCACTCACTTCTTCAGTTATATTCTGTTCCCTATGTGCCTATATGTGCCAACATATATGCTATTTATTTCAACGGGATTTTATCTTCTTTTTTTGAGCAGATTAATTTGGGGGAAGGAAAATACAACTCTTAATATCTGTCAACAAATATGGTCAAAACAAAGTATATGAGCAGAACCTGAACAGGATCCTGTTGGTCCAGCGTCACAACCATTTGAGCTACATTTGGCTCAGTCATTGAATGGATCATCTTTTCTTTCTTTTTCTTTTTTTTTTTTATTTTTTGAACATTATATCTGAGTCCACACCTATGAGCATTCTTACAATATGATTTGGTTTCCTTCTGAATTTTGGATATTATGGATTGGGAGGATTTTAGAAGAATCTTTAGGCTGAAAAATTGGTATAGTAAAATTTATGATTCTTTAAAGCAGCGTGTGAGTGGAAAAGGTAAACTGTTACTTGAATAGCTTCATTTATTTATTTTTTTTAATAGCTTCATTTAAATCTCTAATACCTTTTGCCTTTATAAAAAGGTTATAGATACCATTGGATTTCCAAATAATTGTGTGAGATTTTGCTAAAATAATTGCTCGCCAGGAGGTTAAATAACTTTTGAAGTGTATTTGTTGAATTACTCTTAATAACCGAAAATTGGTTACAGTGATGTAATGCTCCATACAGTATTCCCTCAGCTTTTTTCTAGATATAGTATTGGTTAATGTTCATTCTCACAAAGCCCCTTAGATCATGCTTTATATCCTTTTAATTATACTTTCATGTGTTTGTGATTCTTTTGGGGTTATGGAATAATAATAATATGAAATATCCTTCTATCTTATGAGAACAGACTAAACTATTTCCGTAAGAAGTGTAGCAGTCAGCAGAGCTGCAGCAAGAGAGGCTTTCACACTTCTGATAGGCTGTGAAACTGCTCAGTGGATTTTGGTTTGAGAGATGATATCCATTTTAAGTTAATCTTTGTGAGATACATGTTATTGTAGACAATTCAAATTCAATTGACTTTCTACCCTTAGAACAAAGAAATACCACACATTAATTTTTTCAACAAAAAATAAAATTGTTTTTTTAAAGGGATTTTTACAAGCCAGGAGGAGAGGCAGAAGGAGAAGCAGACTCCTCACTAAGCAGGGATCCCGATGCGGGGCATGATCCCAGAACCCTGGGATCGTGACCTGAGCTGGAGGCAGATGCTTAACCGACTGAGCCACCCAGGCGCCCCAACATAAAATTAATTTTTGAGTCTTAGTTGCTGTGGTATAATCCTGGAGCTTGTTGAAAAAGCAACAGAGGACGGTATTTGGCATTTTATTAAAAAAATTTTTTTTAACAAAGCTTGATTATAGGGAATTGAAAATGTATATGTGGGAACATGGGACATTCTGGAAGCCAACATGGAGTAGTTGTGTTCCATTGGCAGAATTTTTCAGTAAATGATGTAACGGTTAATTGAATAAATCCTTGTATTGTAATTTCTTTTTTTTTTAAAGATTTTATTTATTTATTTGACAGAGAGAGATCACAAGTAGACGGAGAGGCAGGCAGAGAGAGAGAGAGAGAGGGAAGCAGGCTTCTTGCTGAGCAGAGAGCCCGATGTGGGACTCGATCCCAGGACCCTGAGATCATGACTGAGCCGAAGGCAGCGGCTTAACCCACTGAGCCACCCAGGCGCCCGTGTTGTAATTTCTTAGTTCTACACTACACTGTTAAGTGTTTTTTTCCCCAAAAAATTACATTTAGAGTAGATACGACGAATGAGTGATTTCTAAAAAAACCCCAGATTACTATGTTGTAAGTTAAATTACTTTTTAATAATCATGTGAAATAATGTAAATTTGATACTATGCTAAATATTGGTAGTTCTCTAATCATTTTTTAAAAAAAAATATTTATTTATTTGACAGAGATCACAAGTAGGCAGAGAGGCAGGCAGAGAGAGAGGGGGAGGCAGGCTCCTTGCTGAGCAGAGAGCCCAATGCAGGGCTCGATCCCAGGACCCTGAGATCATGACCTGAGCTGAAGGCAGAGACTTAACCCACTGAGCCACCCAGGCACCCCTTTCCAATCATAAGTTATTTCATGTCCTTTGTTTGAGTGTATAAGATGCATTTCTTTTTTTTTTTTTTTTAAGATTTTATTTATTTATTTGACAGGCAGAGATTACAAGTAGGCAGAGAGGCAGGCAGAGAGAGAGAGGAGAAAGCAGACTTTCTGCTGAGCAGAGAGCCCGATGTGGGGCTCGATCCCAGGACCCTGGGATCATGACCCGAGCCGAAGGCAGAGGCTTTAACCCACTGAGCCACCCAGGTGCCCCAATAAGATGCATTTCTAAAATTAAAACTGTCTTCTAATTTATGTAGCTGCCTATTCTTAGGACTTCAATATTTACTTCCCAAATGTGATTCACTGTGTTTCTGAATGAGGTGGGAGGGATTATGATTAATTCCATTATTGTTGAGGATTCAAAAAGAATTATTTTTTAAAGTAGTTTAAACAGCTTGGTTTTATTTTAAAAATTACATACTAATTAATTACAACAGTATATCAAAGTTCAGAGGAAAAGTTAAATATCATCTGAACATTTTTCCAGACAGCCTTATCAGTATACAGGCACAGAAATATATGCATATAATTTTATCTAAATAGGCTCGTAATAGTATGTACAACCTTTGCGTTGTTTTAGATCATTTGTTTAAAATGAAATAAATAGTTTACATACACATACACATAGATATTGCTGAGTTTTAGTATTTCATCATTTTAGAGGGATAATGTTATCTTTGGGAAGATTTAAAAATTTCTAGTGCTTTTATGTATTACAGGTTTTGTTAAGTTTTTTTTATTCACTACGTACTGTGCATTTAGATTTGTGTTGTGGGGGCGCCTGGGTGGCTCAGTGGGTGAAGCCTCTGCCTTTGGCTCAGGTCATGATCTCAGGGTCCTGGGATCCAGCCCCACATGGGGCTCTCTGCTCAGTGGGGAGCCTGCTTCCTCTTCTCTCTCTGCCTGCCTCTCTGCCTACTTGTGATCTCTGTCAAATAAATAAATAAAATCTTTAAAAAAATAAAAAGATTTGTGTTGTGGGAAATGCTTATTCAGCTCCTATCATTTAATATGGATTATCAGTACAGTAGAACTTTTCTCATTCATTTATTCATTCAGTAATAGGAGTTGAATTAGTTGAAACTGTATATTAAGCTTGTAATGTGGGCTGAACTGTGATAGGCAGTAGGGATATAAAAAGAGAATGACTTGAATTTGTTGATGGTAGGAAACAGTTGGAGGTACCTGATGAGAAAAGTTACACAAAATATATGAGGAAAGAATCTGGCAGTTCTGTGTCATTAGAGTCAAATAAAAAAAGACAGTGTAGCCTGGTGATAAGATTAGGGCTCATATTCCAACTGTTTGTGTCACTTACTAGTTCCTTGGTTTTGACTAACTAATTCCTTTAGGTGACAACATTCTTTTCTCTAGTATGAGGCCATAATATCTACTTTTTCCAGTTGTTGTTAGGACATTGAAAGTTACTATATGCTAGGCTCTGTGCTAACTGCTCTCATTTATATGTTTTCCTACTTACTTGTACGGTTGGATTTGAAGGAGATGTAGAGAAATTCTTCAGATGCTGGTGGGGTGGGGAAGTGAATGTAAGAAGAACATTCCAACCAGAAGGAACTAGATGTACAGCTTGCAAGTGTAAAAGGATGTGTAAAATAACATGATGTTTGAGAAATGATGAGCATGTGTGTGAAGGCAAAGCATAGAGAGATGAGAGTTGAAAGTGGAAATTTAACTTGTGATGATCGAGGGTCTGTCTTTCTAAGCACTTGGGCTTTCTCCTGTAAAGCAGGTTGTGCAAATTCAGTTGTTCATGGGGAACCAAGCAGCTAAGGTAAATGAGTGAATTGGACTGGGTAAGGACTCTGGTAAACTCTGGGAAATCTCAGATCATATATGTGCTGTCCTACCTAGGTATCCTCTCTCCTGCTCCAGCTGAGTTTTGCTATGTGCAGATTTGGGCCCAGTGTTGCTAAATTTTCTAATTTTTTTGAAGTGAAACCAGGTATCTATATTTTTAGCGTGAAATCTTCCTGTGCTCAAAACACTTGTGTATGGGGGAAAAACCTTACATCTTTATTCAGCCCATCAATTTATGGCTTCTGCTATAGAGAGCTGGGAAGCCATAGTAGCTTTTTAAAATAAGGGTAATTGGGGGGCACCTGGGTGGCTTAGTCATTAAGCGTCTACCTTTGGCTTAGGTCATGATTCCAGGGTCCTGGGATCAAGCCCCACATCAGGCTCCCTGCTCAGTGGGAAGCCTGCTTCTCCCTCTCCTACTCCCTCTGCTTGTGTTCTCTCTCTCACTGTGTCTCTCTCTGTCAAAGAAATAAATAAAATCTTAAAAAAGGGGGGGGGGGCAATTGACATGGCCAGATTTGATTTTGAAATAGATTATTCTCATCTCAGTGTGGAGGGAGATTGGGTTGGTAAGAATAATGAATGAACACAGAATGGCACAGAATGTAACAGAAAATGTGAGAGAAAAGGAGGGGCTAACCTAAGGCAGTGGCATTAGGGCTAGAAGAAGAGATGAATTGAAGTCAATTTCAGTGCAGTGCTTCCCTGTATTTTCCCTTTCATGGACTATTGTGGATTTACTGTTTGGAAAGGTTTATGTCTTACAAGCAAACTGTATTTATTAGCAATCATATTACCATAAAATTTAATTGTCACTTACAGGTTCCTATAGGCACAAGATGACTAGTGCATACAACATTGAGTTGTGCAACTCTAGTTCATAGTAAAAAAACAAAACAAAACAAAAAAAACCCCAAAACGTAAAAAATCCAAACCCTGAAATTGTAATTAGCCTTTGTAGCCTTACTGTAAGTATGACAATAGAGAAAAGTGAATGTGTACAATTCCTAATTACTACTCAAATCTAGCTAAAAAGGAAATATAAATTAGTTTGACAGGCAATGTTACACTCTGAATGAGAATACACATCTTTTTTTTTTTAATATTTTATTTATTTGTTTGATAGAGAGAGATCACACGTACGCAGAGAGGGCAGGTAGAAAGAGGGGGGAAGAAGCAGGCTCCCCGCTGAGCAGAGAGCCCCATGCGGGGCTCGATCCCAGGACCCTGAGATCATGACCCGAGCTGAAGGCAGAGGCTTTAACCCGCTGAGCCACCCAGGCGCCCCGAGAATACACATCTTCTAAACAATTCATTGTATCAGTCTCAAACATTTTGGTCTCATGACCCCTTTACACTGTTAAAAATTACTGAGGACTCCCACAAGAACATTTGCTCATGTGGGTAATTTCTATCAATATTTACCATATTAGAAATGAAAATTTAAATAAGGGGTCTGCTTTGGAGTTAAATCGCTCCAAGAAAGTGTCATTTATTTATTTATTTAAGATTTTACTTATTTATTTGACAGAACACAAGTAGGCAGAGAGGAGAGGGAGAAAACAGGCACACCGCTGAGCAGAGAGCCCGATGTGGGGCTTGATCTCAGGACCCTGGGATCATGACCCGAGCTGAAGGCAGCCGCTTAACTGACTGAGCCACCCAGGCGCCCCAGAAAGTGTCATTTAAGCCGAGATCTGAAGAATGCAAAATATAAAACCTGTCAGTGTTTCCAGTCAGTTTAGGAAATGAATCATAATCATTTCTCAGTACCTCTCTAATTTGGAAGATGTGAAGCCCAGACTAGTCACAGAAACTTAAGCTTGATTAGCATACTTTAGCAACAACAGTAATAACTAATATTTACTGATGACTTACTATATTTAAAATTGGCAATGATAGCAATGATATAAGCTACATAATATGATTATTATTTTACAAATGAAAGAAGTGATATTTGAAGAATTAACTAACTTGACTATTAAATTTTGGGGACAAAACTTGGATCCACAACCTGAAATTTTTATAACAACCAATAAAATAGGAACGGCAAACAATAAAGCAAGTTCTGCACTATATAATAAGTCTTATTTTTAGTAATTACTTTAACTTGCACTAACTTATTTATAGTAAGTTATTAGTATAACTCAGAGTATTATTGACATGTTGAAATTATTCCTAAAAATGCTTTTGTGTTAAACCTATTTTTTTAAAAGATTTTATTTATTTGAGAGATGGGGGAAAGAGAATACATGCACAGTGGGAGAGGGCAGAGAGGAGCAGAGGGAGGTGGGAAAGAGAGAGAGGGAGATAATTTCCAGCGGACTCCATGCTGAGCACGAGCCCAATGTGTGGCTTGATCCCAGAACCTGAGATCGTGACCTGAGCCCAAACCAAGAGTTCACTGTTTAATGGACTAAGTCACCCAGGTGCCCCTGGGTTAAACCTGTTTTTATAAGAGATGAAATACTACTAACTGGGATAGATAGGAGTCAGTACAATTGTATTTGCAATGCCATGTCATTTAAATATTCCATGTGGTGGTATAGCGGATACTGTTAGCACAACACAATTTGATTTTTCACCTTTTTCTTTACAGTTTCACCTCCAGGAATTTCATTTGATTCAACTACTTTTAGATTAAGTTTTATTTTGAATATGTTACTGAACTCGAATAAAAGAAAAATACATTATTCTTTTCCTAGAAGCCCATATTCTCTATGTCTTCCACTATTACCATGATTTTTACCGTTGTGAAAATTCAAATTTTTATGGTTTTGCAGTGTAAAAATTGCCACTCAGCTCTTTAAGGCAGCAACTGCCATATTATCATAGAACTTAAATCAGAAAAGGATTTTAATTTTTTTGAAGGATTTATTTATTTATTTGACAGAGAGACACAGCGAGAGAGGGAACACAAGCAGGGAGAATAGGAGAGGGAGAAGCAGTCTCCCTGCTGAGTAGGGAGCCCGATGGAGGGCTCGATCCCAGGACCCTGGAATCATGACCTAAGCCAAAGGCAGATGCTTAAGGACTGAGCCACCCAGCACCCCGAAAACCTTTTATATGCCAGATACATTCAAGCCCATTGTCTAAATCACCATAACAACCCTGTAAAGGTATTATCTCTATTTTACAGATGGGAAAAAATGCCCCCCCCCAAATTAAATACCTCATTCACATTCCAACAGCTAGTGTTCGATAGAGCCAGGATTTAAACCCAAGCGTATTTGATTTCAAAGGGATTTCAAAGTTCTGTCACATTACTTAAAAACTGTAAGCAGTTCGGTCAATAAATACTTGTCACTTGGGAGATAACATTTGCCAAACATGTTTGACAAAAGATTGGTATTTAAGATATATAAAGAACTTTTGCGACTCTATAATAACAAGACAAACAAGACAACTCTATAATAATAAGACCCAACATGATACGGGCAAAAGGTGTAAATAAACACATCACGAAAGTTTATATACAAATGGCTAATGAACAGGGTCACCTGGGTGGCACAGTGAATAAGTGTCCGACTCTTGGTTTCAGCTCAGGCTGTGATCACAGCCTTGTGAGATCAAGCCCCAAGTTGGCTCCATGTTCAGTGCCTAGTTTGCTTGAGATTCTCTCCCTCTCCCTCTGCCCCTGCTCATGCTCCTCTCTTTTTCTCACTCTTTCTTGCAAATAAAATAAATAAAATCTTTTTAAAAAACCCAAATGACTAATGAAGACATTAGAAAACACTCAACATCATTAATCATCAGTGAAATGTAAACTAAAACCACAGTGAGATGTTACCGAATTCTTGTCAGCATGGCTAAAATTAAAAAGCCAAATATTGGCAAGGATGTGGAACAATCCCAAGTCTTATACATTGTTGTTGGGAATATAAAATGTTATACCTGTTTTGGGAAAAGGTCTACACATTCATCTGTGCTATGATCCAGAAATTCTATTCAAGTATTTACTTAAGATAAATGAAAGCACATTTCAACAGTATCAACAAAAAACCTTGTACAGGAATGTTTATAGCAACTTCAGTCGTAATAACCCTCAAATGGAAACAGCCTAGTTGTACATGAACAGAAGAATGGCTAAATAAACTTGATATTTATATATGGACAACTACTCAGCGGTACAAAGGAGCAAACAACTGGGACACCTGCGTGGCTCAGTTGGTTAAACGTCTGCCTTCGGCTCAGTTCATGGTCCCAGGGTCCTGGGATTCTGTTTTGCATCTATCTCTTGCTCGGTAGGAAGGCTGCTTCTCCCTCTGCCTGCTGCACTTCCTGTTTGTGCTCTCTCTCTCCTTCTCTCTCTCTCACTCTTCCTCTCTCTCTCTAATAAATAAAATCTTAAAAAACAAAACAAAATACATGATACATGCAGCAACATGAATACACCTTAAAAATATTAAGCTGAGTAAAAAAAGCCTCACTTAAAAGGGTATATGTTTGTTTGATTTTATTATAGGAAGTTCTACAACAGGCAAAACTAATCAATAGTTTAATAAAATCAGGACACTGGTTGCCTATGGAGGGTATTGGCTGATAGGAGGCTTGAGAACATTTTCTAGGGTAATGGTAAGGTTCTTGTCTTGATTTTTTTAAAATTATTTTTTGGATTATTCATTGCAAATGCAGTAAGTACAATTAATTTTTGGGATGTTGATCTTATAACCTTATTGACCTTGGTTATTATCTCTCAATAGTTTCTGTGTAGATGCCATAGGATTTTCCCTGTGTAAGATCATGCCACCTATGAATAGTGTTAGTAGTTTTATTTCTTCTCTTCCAATTTGGATGCTTTTAATTTTTTTTTGCCCTTTCTCAGTCACCTTTGCAGTCTATTCCTATCCTACCCAGCCTTGGATTAAGTGTCTCCTGGGTATCTCCTTTTACATATCTCTTTAGATCTTCAAAGTCACTATGTCCAAGATTGAGCTCCGAATCTAAGACTGAACTTTTCTACAAAAGTCCTGTTCCTCCAGAACAGGTAATGACATCACTTGGTAATGACATCACAACTAATTGTTTGGGTGGAAATCATCTGTGACTCCTCCATTTTCCTTACCTATCATATCTAATCCACCTGTAAGTCCTGATGGTTCTGTTTGCTAAATATTTCTTGAATCATTCTAAATCTTATCTTCTCTGTTACCACTATTTTTAGCCAAATTACCATCATCTCTTGCCAGGATTATTGTACTTGCCTAACTGGTTCCCTCAGAAGCTTGATTTTTCCATTATCTGTTCTTCACCTTTCTATCAGTGTGATCTTTCTGAAAAGACAAATGTGATCACATCACTGATAACTTTCTAATGGCTTCTTCCTGTTCAGGTCCAGAAAGGCTCGAGTCCCTGCCTGCTTCCTTCCCATTGTTCTTTGTATAAAGATTAAAAATATAGTCTGCAAGGCCCTGCAAGATATGGCCTTTGCATACCTCCCGGACATTATCACATTGGCTTTCTTTTAGTTCTTTGAACTAGACACCCATTGAACTTTGAGTACCAAAAGAACAGGGATCATGTATAGTTAGGGCCTGACATGGTAGACACTAATAAGTATTAGTTGAATAAATATAGATTATGTGCCAAGATAGAGATGCATGTGTTCCTTATCTTGGTGGTGATGATAGTTTCATATGCGTATGTCAAACTTAATACATGCCAAACCATAACCAGTTGTACACTTTAAATGAATACAGTTTATTGCGTGCCAGTTTTTTCTCAATAAATGTGCTAAACAAACAACTATATGTTCCTTTTTAAGGTCTTGGCGCATTCTTTTTGTCTCAGATCTTCTTTTGCTCTTCTTTGCTCACCTAACTCCTACCTATTCTTCAGTCTTGACTTAAATATAATTCCTCAGAATCTAACTTGGAATCCCTCTTCCCATTTCTCTAGGTGAGGTCTCCCTATTATATATCCTATACTTCAGAGCATTTCTCATAATTATGTGAAAGTATATAATACTTGTTTAATGTCATCTTTTCCCCTAGACTGTAGGCTTCATGAGGATAGGGACCATGCCTTTCTTGTTCACAAATATATGCTAGGGATATATTATAGGCACATATCATATTAACAAATAAAATATGTATCCATCTTGGACAGCCACATGCAGAAAAATGAAACTGGACCCTTTCTTTACACCACACACAAAAATAGATTCGACATGGATGAAAGACCTCAATGTGAGACAGGAATCCATCAAACTCTTTGAGGAGAACACAGGCAGCAACCTCTTCGACCTCAGCTGCAGCAACTTCTTCCTAGGAACATCGCCAAAGGCAAGGGAAGCAAGGGCAAAAATGAACTATTGGGACTTTATCAAGATCAAAAGCTTTTGCACAGCAAAGGAAACAGTCAACAAAACCAAAAGACAACTGACAGAATGGGAGAAGATATTTGCAAATGACATGTCAGATAAAGGGCTAGTATCCAAAATCTATAAAGAACTTACCACACTCAATACCCAAAGAACAAATACTCCAATCAAGAAATGGGCAGAAGACATGAACAGACATTTCTTCAAAGAAGACATCCAGACACATGAAAAAGTGCTCAACATCACTTGTCCTCAGGGAAATACAAATCAAAACCACAATGAGATGCCATCTCACATCAGTCAGAATGGCTAAAATTAACAAGTCAGGAAATGACAGATGTTGGCGAGGATGCGGAAAAAGGGGCTCCTCCCAACACTGTTGGTGGGAATGCAAGCTGGTGCAGCCACTCTGGAAGACAGTGTGGAGGTTCCTCAAAAGGTTGAAAATACAGCTACCCTATGACCCAGCAATCGCACGACTGGGTATTTACCCTAAAGATACCAATGTAGTGATCTGAAGGGGCACATGCACCCAAATGTTTATAGCAGCAATGTCTACAATAACCAAACTATGGAAAGAGCCTAGATGTCCATCACCAGATGAATGCATAAAGAAGATGTGGTGTGTGTGTGTGTGTATAATGGAATACTATGCAGCCATCAAAAGAAATGAAAACTGGCCATTTGCAACGAATGCAAATCCTCAAGTTCGTGGATGGAACTAGAGGATATTATACTGAGCAAAATAAGTCAATCAGAGAAAGACAGTTATCATATGATCTTTCTGATATGAGGAATTTGAGAGGGCGGGGGGTTTGTGGAGGATAGGGAAGGAAAAAATGAAACAAGATGGGATTGGGAGGGAGACAAACCATAAGAGACTCTTAATCTCATGAAACAGACTGAGGGTCACTGGGGGTTGAGGGGTAGAGATAGGGTGGCTAGGTTATGGACATTGGGGAAGGATTGTGCTATGGTGAGTGCTGTGAAATGTGTAAGCCTGATGATTCACAGACCTGTACCCCTGGGGCAAATAACACATTATATGGTAATAGAAATAATTAAAAAATATGTATCCATTTATTCTGTAGATATCCATTGAGCTTTGCCATGAACCAGGTACTCTTTTTAGTTCTGGAGTTACAGTAGTGAACAAAACAGGAAAAAAAAATCTTTGCACTCATGGAATTTATATTTAAGAGCTGAGACAGAGACAAATAGTCAGGTGGTGGTAAATGCAATGGAGAAAAATAAAGTGGGGAAAGGAAGGTGAATAAGTAGTGCTGTGGCATATAGTGAATTTGTCTCTTTGCCCATAGAGACATAACAGGGATTTAGAGTCTGGGCATTGAGGGATAACCTAGGAGCTCTAGACTCCTTGGACAGGTGGGGCATAAAGGATATTATGAGATTAGTCTTGAAAGTTTCAAGGCAATTAGTGAACCTACATGAGTGTTGAGCAAGGGAAGGATGGAGAATCTTGCTGGGATCACACAGAATCCTGGGTTCCTTCTGTTTCTCTTGCAAATGGTGGTATGGAAGTCCCCCCTCCCCCCCGCTGTTGTTGTTGTTGTTGTTTAAGATTATATTTACTTATTTGATGGAGAGACAGCCAGAAAGGGAACACAAGCAGGGGGAGTGGGAGAGGGAGAAGCAGCCTTCCCGCTTAGCAGGGAGCCCTTTTCGGGCTGATCCCCATGACCTGAGCTAAAGGCAGACACTTAAGGACTGAACCTCCCAGGCACCCAGGTGGTATGGAAGTTAAACTGATTTTAGATAGGGCACATAGAGCTCTGAGTGTTTTCCTTGATTGCTGCTGATAGATTTATAAAGTACGAACCATCAGCAAAATCCTATGGGACAGTCTGCTTAGCTTTAATCTCTCTCTGCTCTTGAGAAACTCACAATCTGGTTGACAAGACATATATGGGAAAAATAATTGTGATATGGAACAATATAATAAAAGTGGTAGAAATGTAAATTGCTACAGGATGGAAGAAGGTGAGAATAATTGCAGAAGGTGTGGGGGCAGAAAGGAAGCTGGAAGGTGAAACAGGGTAGAGGAAGGTAAGATTTCAATTAGCAAAAGTGGTAGGAAGTGCATTTTTAAGCAAATGAACATTTCTATTTGAATGCCTTTCTTCTACCTCAAACTTAGCATGTGTAAAGCAGATGTTTTCCACAAACTCAGATCTTCCCCCACCATTTCCTTATTTGTAATTATTCTCTCCAGTATTTAAACTGTGAGCCTTATGACAGCTCTCTCCTTCTAAAATAATAAAAGACTACCATTTATTGATTCATTGCAGTATCCAGACTTCGTACTAAATGGTTTACATTATGCAGTTTGTATGGTCTGCTTTACAAAACTCTAAATGAAAATGCAGTTCATCTCTTGTTTCCCTAATTTAAATTATGACCAACCCAAGTCCCTATATACTGTACTTAATAGAAAGATCAATAGCACCCTTTCCCATAATGTCTGAAATACAGACACTTCCCTTTCCTCTGTATTGTCTGAAAGCATCAAAGTGTTTTTTCACTCCAAACAGAAGGTGTATCTGATTTCCACTTCTAAATAGGGAGGAATCTTGGTGACTCTCAGGTGGCTATTACAGATGGTACAGATATCAGGTACCTCCATAGTCTGGTGCTGCCTATCCCCACATAGCAAAATTTCACTGGGACAGCTTTTGGTGAAGGCTGGTAAGGTCCTTTCAAATGAGGATGATTCCATGGACAAGTTTACTCTCTTGGTTTTCCAGTTGACTCAGGGTGTTCCTCTCTATACACTTTTAATTCCTAGTCTTTTCGGGCATAAAACACAAGCTCTTCTTATATAAGGCCCTGTTGTAACAGAGAGGTTGTACTCAGGTAAGTTCAGGTATTCTCTCACTGTAGAGCCTGCAACCAATGTCTCTTGATGAGAATCCCCCAAGAACAAGGCAGGTTTTTTTCTACTACCAAAATGCAAAATGCGTCCTATTGTGTCGCTCCCAGAGTCTTTGTTTGACAATTAATCCTCCCTGGTAACCAGGAATGGAGGGATCTAGTGTGTAGTATCTATTATTTTCTTTTTTCTTTTTTTGAAAGAGAGAGCACACATGTGCAGTTGGGGAGGGGGGAGGGAGAGAGAGAATCTTTTTTTTTTTTTTTTTTTTTAAAGATTTTCATTCATTCATTTGAGAGAGAGCACAAGCAGTGGGAGCTGCAGGCAGAGTGAAAGGGAGAAGCAGGCTCCTCACTGAGCAGGGAGCCTGGGATCATGACCTGAGCTAAAGGCAGACGCTTAACTGCTTAAATGCCTGAGCCACCCATGCACCCCCAGAGAGAGAGAGAGAGAGAGAGAATCCTAACCAGGTTCCATTCCCAGTGTGGAGACTGTTGCATCAGGCTCCATCTCATTACCCTGAGATCATGACCTGAGCTAAAATCAAGATTAGGCACTGAACTGACTGAGCCACCCAGGCAGCTCAAGACTGTGGGATCTTTTCTTTCTTTCTTTCTTTCTTTCTTTCTTTCTTTCTTTCTTTCTTTCTTTCTTTCTTTCTTTCTTTTTAAAGATTATTTACTTATTTGAGAGCGAGCAGAACAAGCAAGAGAGAACACAAGTGTGGGGGGTGGTGCAGAGGGAATGGGAGGAGCAGGGAGCCTGATACTGGGCTCCATCCCAGGACCCTGGGATCATGACCTAAGCCAAAGGCAGACAATTAACCGATTGAGCCACCCAGCATTCCATATGGTATCTATTATTGAGTCTCAAAATATTTTGCTACATTCTGATCACTAAACCTTCTTGCTTTCTTTATATTTACATTAAAAAATTAAACTATTAAGTGACCCTTTTTAAGACAAAGGCCAGTTTCTTTGTTTAAAAAAAACTATCTGCTACAATTCTGAAACTCTGATTTACTTACCATCTCTTGGGCTATTGCTACGATTACATATTACTGGACCCCCTACTCCAGAGATTCTGATTGATTAGATCTGATATAAGACCTAGAAATCAGCATATTTTAACAAATGTGTGTTGATTCTGAAGTAGATGGTCTGCTGACCATCCTTGGGAAGGACTAAAGGGTTTCTCACATTCTTGAACTTCATGCCATTATAATTACTTGTCTCTGATCTCCCTTCCTCTCTCCTCCTTAAAGCCTTGCACATGTACATGTTCATATGTCTGTTTAGACACTATCTTCCCATATTTCCCTTGTGTGTGTGTGTGTGTTTTGGGGAGTGGGGAAGTAGCATCTTCATTATTCTGCCAAATCTCTCTTAATCCTTTAAAACTGTATTCAGAGGCACCCAGCTAGCTCAGTTGGTAGAGCATGAGACTCTTAAAACTGTATTCAGGGGCACCTGGGTGTCTCAGTTGGTTGGGTGTCTGCCTTCAGCTCAGGTCTTGATCCTGGGGTCCTGGGATCAAGCTCTGGTGATCGAGCCCCATGTTGTTGGGCTCCCTGCTCAGTTGGTAGTCTGCTTCTCCCTCTTCCTTTGCATACCTGCCCCCTCCCATGCTGTCTCTCAGATAAATAAAATCTTTATTTAAAAAACTGTATTCAGATGTTACTTTAGTCTTCCAGGTAGAAAAAAAAGGCTTTTTTTTTTTTTTTTGATTGCTTCTTATATATTGTAAGTACCACTCTAAATTGTTTACATTAGATTGTAAATTCCTGAGGACAGGGACAGTATAGGTAAGAAACATAACTATTCTAGAAAATCAGATAGAGCCTACAGTAAGTGATGTTTATTTGAGATCTGAAATTTGAGCAAGAATTAAGCAGATTAAGAGGCATAAGGAAAGTATCTCAGGGAGAATAACATTTGCAAA
Organism: Lutra lutra; assembly: GCF_902655055.1. Classification (NCBI taxonomy): domain Eukaryota; kingdom Metazoa; phylum Chordata; class Mammalia; order Carnivora; family Mustelidae; genus Lutra; species Lutra lutra. Next base: position 162,256,245 of record NC_062281.1, read on the forward strand.
GTCCTAGACTAGGTCAGACAGTGACACATTCAAGACTGACAGAAATATAGTAAAGTTTGGCTAGGGTCAGATCAAAGAAGGTCTTACAGGAATCTTAAGCCAATTAGAAAATTAACTCTGCTGTTTGGAAAAAGAACTAGAGTTAGGGTAAAAGTGGAGGCAGGCAGAGTGGGTTTTGAAAAACTATAGCTGTTAGAGAATAATGTTGATCTGGGTTAGTGGAATCCATGAAAAAAAGTGGTTGGATTCTAGACATATATAGAAAATAGTCAACATTACTTTGATTAGATGTTGGGAAGACTGATGGCAAAGCAAAATTGGAGACAAGAATGACTGCCAGTTTTCTGGCTTTATGGTGGTATCATCTTGGCCTTGGTGCTGAGATAAAGGGGGTGGAGAAGTGGAAGGAATGTATTTGGGTGGTTGCGTGCAGTGTTAGGTGGCAAAGATGTTGAGTTCAGTCTTTAACTTGTTGAATTTGAAATGTACATGAGACATCCAAGCGTAGATAACAAGTGGTGTTTGGAAGAAAGAGGAAGAGATTTGATGTTGGAATGGGAGAGCATGCTGATGAAGAAAACAAAATATGAATGCTTGGTAATGTTGTGAGCCCAAATAAAATTGGTGAACCTGAACTTTTAGTAGTACCAGTCAGCCTGATTATGTGATATTTAACAGTGTCTTGTCTGGTCTGTAGAGCAAGATGGACGAATCTCAAAAACATTATGCTTAGTAAAAGAAATTTTAACCAGAAGAATATATATAGTATGGTTCCATTCAAATGAAGTTCTAGAATGGGCAAGGCTAACCTATGGCAAATAAATAAATAATAAATAAAATTAGTATAGTTGTTGTCACTGAAGCAGTTAGGGAGGTAGGGATTGACTAGGAAGTGGCCTGAGGGAACTTTCTGAGATGTGTTTATGTTACCCCTTTGAAATATTGTTAGGGTCATTTGTTCCTGTTTGTATTCAATTTTATAGAATCTACCCCCCCCATCTTTGTTGATTCGATTTTATTTTTTGAGGTTATAGAACATTATGAACATGTTTGTGTAGTCAAAACTATGCAAACATGCTCAAGGGTTGTTGCTTTCTATCATATCTCTCTACCATTGTAGTTAATTAATTTCACTGGTTTCTTTTTTTTTTTAAGATTTTATTTTTTATTTTTTTATTTGACAAACAGAGATCACAAGTAGGCAGAGAGGCAGGCAGAGAGAGAGGGGGAAGCAGGCTCCCTGCTGAGCAGAGAGCCTGATGAGGGGCTCTATCCCAGGACCCTGGGATCATGACCTGAGCCGAAGGCAGAGGCTTTAACCCACTGAGCCACCCAGGCGCCCCTAATTTCACTGGTTTCTGGTTTGGTCTTCCTCTATTTCTTTTATCAAAAATAAGCAGCTACATTTATGTAGTTTTATTTCCCAATTCTTTATCACATAAAAGAGTAGCTTGCTTTATTTTTATTAAAAAATTTTTGCTATAGAAATATGGTGGACATATAATGTTAGTTTCAGGTGTATGGCGTATTGTTTGGACAATTCTGTACATTATTTAGTGCTCACCATAAGGGTAGTCACCATCTGTCAAAATGCAATGTAATTACAATAATATTGACTATATTCCTTATGTTGTATTTTCATCTCTGTGACTTACTTATTTTATAACTGGAAGTTTGTACCTCTTAATCCCCTTCACCTATTTTGCTTACCTTCCCCACACTCCCTCCTGTCTGGCAACTATCATTGTTCTGTGTTTATGACTCCATTTCGATTTGTTTATTTATTTTGTTTTTTAGATTCCACATGTAAGCGAAATCATATGGTATTTGTCTTTCTTTACCTGACTTATTTCATTTAACGTATACCCTCTGGGTCCATTCATGTTGTCACAAGTAAAAAAATAGTATAGTTTATGTACTCTTTGGAAATTTGCTTGCCCCCCCACTTAATATATGCTGGAAATCATGTCCTGTCAGTTAATAGAGATTTTTTTTTAAAGATTTTATTTATTTGACAGAAAGATAGATCACAAGTAGGCAGAGAGGCAGGCAGAGAGAGAGAGGGAGAAGCAGGCTCCCCGCTGAGCAGAGAGCCCGATGTGGGGCTCGATCCCAGGACCCTGGGATCATGACCCGAGCCAAAGGCAGAGGCTTTAACCCACTAAGCCACCCAGGTGCCCCAGACTCGAACATTTCTTAAGTTTATTCTGAGTATTTAGTTCTTTTTGCTGCTGTTGTAAAGGGAGTTTTATATTGTCATATTTTGTTGACTTTTTTCAGAGAGCCAGGATTTTAATTTATTAATTTCATCAACTAGTTTCTGTTTTCTCGCTCATTAATTTCTGCTTTCATCATTATCTGTTTACTTTTTGTTCTTTTTCTAGATTTTTTATATAGAAATTAATTAGTTAATTAATTTTCATTATTTTCTTTTTATTGGTATAGATGTTTAATGCTATGAATTTTTTCTTTTGATCACTGCTTTAAGGGGATGCAATAGATTCTGATATATAGTGTTTTTGTTATTATTTTTCAGAAATCCCATCATTTCTGTTTGTATTTCTTTCCCATGTCACTCAAGAGTTATTTAACAGAAGACTTTTTCCTTTTTAGGTCAAAGGGTCTTTTTGTTTCTTTAATTTTGTTGCTTTATAATCATAGCATGCTGTTTTAACACTACTGCTTTCTGGAATTTACTGATGTTTTCTGATCAGTTTTTGTGAACATTCTATGTGCACTTGAGAAAAAGATATTATTTCTATTACAAGAGTGTTTTATTTATACTGATATCTGTATCTATCTTCGTGGGCTCTCATTGATAGATCTTTCTATATGCTCCTTTTTTAAAGATTTTCATTTTTTTATTTTTTCATTTGCTAGTGGGAGAGAGCACAAGCACCTAGAAGGATGTGAGTCAGAGGGAGAGGGAGAAGCAGACTTGCCGCTGAGTAGGGAGCCAGACACGGGGCTCAATCCCAAGACCCTGGGACCACGACCAGAGCTAAAGGCAGATGCTTAACTGACTGAGTCACCCAGATGCCCCTCTATATGCATTCTCTTTTTTTAAATTAATTAAAAAATTTTTTTTGTATTAACATATATTATTTGTTTCAGGGGTACAGGTCTGTGATTCATCATTCTTACACAATTCGCAGCACTCACCATAGCACATACCCTCCCCAATGTCCATCACCCAGCCACCCCATCCCTCCCAGCCCTCTTCCCTCCAGCAACCCTCAGTTTGTTTCCTGAGGTTAAGAGTCTCTTATGGTTTGTCTCCCTCTCTGGTTTCGTCTTGTTTCATTTTCCCTTCCCTTCCCCTATAATGCTCCATCTTGTTTCTCCAATTCCTCATATCAGTGAGATCATATGATAATTATCTTTCTTTGATTGACTTATTTCACTTAGCACCATACCCTCTAGTTCCATCTATGTCATTACAAATGGTAAGATTTCATTTTTTGGATGGATTCATCATATTCCATTGTATATATGTACCACATCTTCTTTATCCATTCATCTGTTGATGGACATCTAAGTTCTTTGGCCAGTTTGGCTAGTGTGGGCATTGCTGCTATAAACATTCGGGTGCACATGCTTCTTCAGATCACCACATTGGTATCTTTAGGGTAAATACCCAGTCTTGCAATTGCTGGGTCATAGGGTAGCTGTATTTTCAACTTTTTGAGGAACCTCCATGCTGTTTTCCAGAGTGGCTGCACCAGCTTGCATTCCCACCAGCAGTGTAGGAGGGTTCCCCTTTCTCTACATCCTTCCCAGCATCTGTCATTTCCTGTCTTGTTAATTTTAGCCATTCTGACTGGTGTGAGATGGTATCTTGTTGTGGTTTTGATTTATATTTCCCTGAGGCCAAGTGATGTTGAACACTTTTTCATGTGTCTTTTGGCCATCTGGATGTCTTCTTTGCAGAAATGTCTGTTCATGTCTTCTGCCCATTTCTTGATTGGAATATTTGTTCTTTGGGTGTTGAGTGTGGTAAGTTCTTTATAGATTTTGGATACTAGCCCTTTATCTGATATGTCATTTGCAAATATCTTCTCCCATTCTGTCAGTTGTCTTTTGGTTTTGTTGACTGTTTCCTTTGCTGTGTGAAAGCTTTTGATCTTGATGAAGTCCCAATATTTAATTTTTGCCCTTGCTTCCCTTGCCTTTGGCAATGTTTCTAGGAAGAAGTTGCTGCAACTGAGGTTGAAGAGGTTGCTGCCTGTGTTCTTAAGGATTTTGATGGATTCCTATCTCACATTGAGGTCTTTCATCCATTTTGAGTCTATATGCATTCTGTTGTTGGTCGGCTTCACCTGTCTTTTATTCTTATTGTTGGTCTCCTTCACCTGTCTTTTATTAAGAGTGGTATGTTAGGGGCGCCTGAGTGGCTCAGTGGGTTAAAGCCTCTGCGTTCGGTTTGGGTCATGATCCCGGGGTACTGGGATCGAGCCCCACATCGGGGTCACTGCTCCGCAGGGAGTCTGCTTCCTCCCCTCTCTCGCTCTCTGCCTGCCTCTCTGCCTGCTTGTGATCTCTCTCTGTCAAATAAATAAAATCTTAAAAAAAAAAAAAAAAGAGTGGTATGTTAAAGCATTCTACTACTAGTTATTTCTATCGATTTCTTATTTTTTTCTTCTGGTGTTTTGCTTTATATGGATGGGTTTGTCTTCATTTTAATTTTGGCTTTTAACATTGTAAAATATCTTCCTTTGTTTTATTTAATAATTTTGGCCTAATTCTGCTTTGATAACAGGATTGTTTTCTTATTGTTTCCATTTCCTCATTATTTCTTTGCTTATTCTTTTTTTTAAAAGTATTTCTAAATCTTGTTTTAGATGTATACTTATATGCAACATAGATTTAGATTTTATGAGGCAGTTGAAAATCTCTTTCAATAAGCAAATTAAGCCCGTTTTCAAAAAAATTTTTATTTAAATTCAATTAACATATAAGGTATTATTGGTCTCAGAAGTAGAGGTCAGTGATCATCAGTCTTAAATGATACCCAGTGCTCATTACTTCATATCCCTCCTTAATGTCCATCACCCAGTTACCCCATTCCACCACCCCTCTCCCCCGAGCAACCTTCAGTTTGTTTCCTATGCTTAAGAGTCTCTTATGATTTGTCTCTCGCTCTGATTTTGGCTTGTTTTATTTTTTTTCTCTTTTCCCTTATGACCCTCTGTTTTGTTTCTTAAATTCCACGTATCAGCAAGATCATATGATAATCGTCTTTCTCTGACTGGCTTATTTTGTTTAACATAACACCCTCTAGTTCCATCCACCTCATTGTAAATGGCAAGATTTCAATTTTTGATGGCTACATAATATTCCAGTGTGTATATAAATACCACATTTTCTGTATCCATTTATCTGTCGATGGACATCTGGGCTCTTTCTGTACTTTGGCTATTGTGGACATTGCTGCTATAATCATTGGGGTGCACATGGTCCTCTGGATCACTACATTTGTATCTTTGGGGTAAATACTCAGTAGTGCAATTGCTGGGTCATAGGGTAGCTCCATTTTCAACCCTTTGAGGACCCTCCATCCTGTTTCCAGAGTGCCTGCACTAGTTTGCAGTTTCTCCTTTCTCTGTATCCACACCAACATCTGTCATTTCCGGAGTGGTAATTTTAGTTATTCTGAGGTGTGAGGTGGTACCTCATTATGGTTTTTTTTTTATTAACATATAATGTATTATTTGTTTCAGGGGTACAGGTTTGTGGTTCATCAGTCTTATATAATTCACAGCACTCACCATAGCACATACCCTCCCCAGTGTCCATCACCCAGCCACCCCATCCTTCCTAACCCCCACCCCTCCAGCAACCCTCAGTTTGTTTCCTGAGATTAAGAATCTCTGGGGCACCTGGGTGGCTCATTGGGTTAAGCCTCTGCCTTCAGCTCAGGTTATGATCTCAGGGTTCTGGGATCGAGTCCCACATCGGGCTCTCTGCTCTGCAGGGAGCCTGCTTCCTTCTCTCTCTCTCTCTCTCTGCTTGCCTCTCTGCCCACTTGTGATCTCTCTCTGTCAAATAAATAATAAATCTTGAAAAAAAAAAAGAATCTCTTACGGTTTGTTTCTCTCTCATTGAGGTTTTGGTTTGTATTTCCCTGATGCTGAGAGATGAGGAGCACTTTTTCATATGTCTGTTGACCATTTGTTTATCTTCTTTGGAGAAATATCTGTTTATTTTTTCTGCCCATCTCTGGTTTATTTGTTTCTTGGGTGTTGAGTTTGGTAAGTTCTTTATAGATTTTGGATACTAGCCCTTTATCTGATATGTCATTTGCAAATATCTTCTCCCATTCTGTCAGTTATCTTTTGGTTTTTGTTGACTGTTTCTTTTGCTGTGCAAAAGCTTTTGATCTTGATGAAGTCCCAGTAGTTCATTTTTGCCTTTGTTTCCTTTGCCTTTGGAAATGTGTCTAGCAAGAAGTTGCTGTGGCCTGTGTTCTCCTCTAGGATTTTGATGGATTCCCGTCTCACATTTAGATCTTTAATCCATTTTGAGTCTATTTTTGTGCCTGCCATAAGAAAATGGTCCAGTTTCATTCTTTTGCATGTGGCTGTCCAATTTACCCAACACAATTTGTTGAAGGGACTTTCTTTTTTCCATTGGCTATTCTTTCCTGTTTTGTCAAAGATTAGTTGACCAAACTGCTGAGGGTCCATTTCTGGGTTCTTTATTCTGTTCCATTGATCTATGTGTCTGTTTTTGTGATAGTACCATACTGTCTTGGTGATTATAGCTTTGTAAGAGAACCTTGAAGTCTAGGATTGTAATGCCACCAGGTTTGGTTTTCTTTTTCAACATTCCTTTGGGTATCCGGGGTCTTTTCTTGTTCCATACAAATTTTAGGATTATTTGTTCCAGCTCTGTGAAAAAAGTTGATGGTATTTTCATAGGGATTGCTTTGAATATGTAGATTGCTCTAGGTAACATAGATATTTTAACAATATTTGTTCTACCAATCCACGAGCATGGAACATTTTTCCGTTTCTCTATGTCTTCCTCAGTTTTTTTTCTGAGTGTTCTGTAGTTTTCTAAATACAGATCCTTTGCCTCTTTCATTAGGTTTATTCCTGCATATCTTATGGTTTTGGGTACAGTTGTAAATGAGGTCAACTCCTTAATTTCTCTTTTTCTGTCTCATTGTTAGTGTATAGAAATGTAGCTGATTTCTGTGCATCAATTTTATATCCTGCCACTTTGCTAAATTCCTGTTTGAGTTCCAGCAATTTTGGGAGTCTTTTGGGTTTTCCACATAGAGTATCCTGTCATCTGCAAAAAGTGAGAGTTTGACTCTTTGTTGATTCACATGCCTTTTACTTCTTTTTGTTGTCTGATTTCTGAGGCTCGGACTTCAGGTACTGTGTGGAACAGCACTGGTGATAGTAGACATCCCTGCCGTGTTCCTGACCTTAGGGGAAAAGTTTTCAGTTTTTCCCCACTGAGAATGATATTTGTTGTGGATTTTTCATATAATTTGAGCCCATTTCCACTTATTGATGTGACTGACATATTTGATCTCAAAGCTATTGTATTATTATTTATGTTTTAATTTGCTGTATTATATACTGGGAGCTTTTCTTTTTTCTATGCCTTTGTTCTGTTAAGTTCTGGCATGCGAAAATGTCTGTTTTTTTAAATATTCTAGTGGTTATCTTTATATTTATACTTTTTTTTTTTTAAAGATTTTTGTTTATTTAACAGAGAGAGAGATCACAAGTAGGCAGAGAGAGAGGCAGGGGAAGCAGGCTCCCCGCTGAGCAGAGAGCCTGATGCGGGGCTCGATCCCAGGACCCTGAGACCATGACCTGAGCCGAAGGCCGAGGCTTTAACCCACTGAGCCACCCAGGCGCCCCTGTATATTTATACTTTTTATCATGCCTACAATGTTTTTTTAACTTAGTCTTCTACTTTTTGGTTTGTCAGTTTTTAAATTTTTTTAAAGACTTTATTATTATTATTATTATTTTTTAAAGATTTTATTTATTTATTTGACAGAGATCACAAGTAGGCAGAGAGGTAGGCAGAGAAAGAGAGGGGGAAGCAGGCTCCCTGCTGAGCAGAGAGCCCAATGCGGGGCTCGATCCCAGGACTCTGGGATCATGACCTGAGCCGAAGGCAGAGGCTTAGCCCTCTGAGCCACCCAGGTGCCCCAAGACTTTATTATTTTTAGTTTATTTTTTAGTTTTTATATTTATTATGTTAGTCACCATATAGTACATCATTAATTTTTGATATAATGTCCCATGATTCATTGTTTGCATATAACACCCAGTGTTCCATGCAATATGTGCCCTCCTTAATACTGACCACCAGGCCTGCCCAAACCCCCAACCCCCTCCCCTGGGAAACCTTCAGTTTGTTTCCCAGAGTTCATAGTCTCTCATGGTTTGTCTTCCCCTCTGATTCCCCCACTCTTCATTTTTCCCTTCCTTCTCCTAATGTACTCCATACTATTCCTATGTTCCACAGAGGAGTAAAACCATATGATAACTATCTTTCTCTGCTTGAGTTAGTTCACTTAGCATAATGTTCTGCAGTTTGATCCATGTTGATGCAAATGTTGGGTATTCATCCTTTCTGATGGCTGAGTAATATTCCATTGTATATATGGACCACATCTTCTTTATCCATTTGTATGTTGAAGGGCATCTCGGCTCGTCCACAGTTTGGCTGTTGTGGACATTACTGCTATGAGCATTGGGGTGCATGTGGCCCTTCTTTTCATTACATCTCTATCTTTGGGGTAAACACCCAGTAATGCAATTGCTGGGTCATAAGGTAGTTCTATTTTAACTTTTTGAGGAACCTCCACACTGTTTTCCAAAGTGGCTGTACCAACTTGCATTCCCACCAACAGTGTAGGAGGATTCCCTTTACTCTACAACTTCTCCAACATGTGTTGTCTCTTGCCTTGTCAATTTTTGTCATTCTGACTGGTGTAAGGTAGTATCTCAATGTGGTTTTGATTTGAATTTCCCTGAGGTTGAACATTTTTTTCATGTGTCTGTTAGCCATTTGTTTGTCTTCTTAAAGACTTTATTTTGAAATAATCTCTACAACCAATGTGGGGGCTTGAACCCACAACCTTGAGATCTAGAGTCACATGCTCCATCGACTGAGCCAACCAGGCACCCCTGTGGTTTGTCGGTTTTAAATGCCCTTTGAATTTCAGTGTTACCTTTACCATAGTTAATGATCTTTTTTTTAAAAAAATATTTATTTATTTATTTGACAGACCGAGATCACAAGTAGGCAGAGAGACAGGCAGAGAGAGAGGGAAGCAGGCTCCCTGCAGAGCAGAGAGCCCCATGTGGGGCTTGATCCTAGGACCCTGAGATCATGACCTGAGCCGAAGGCAGAGACCCAACCCACTGAGCCATCCAGGTGCCCCATAGTTAATGATCTTATTTTACTTTCCACTTTCTCTCTTTTTCCTCCTAGAGCATAAAGTGTATTACATTTTTATACCATTTTGTCCTAACTTTTAAAAATATAAAAACTTGGGACGCCTGGGTGGCTCAGTTGGTTGGGCGGCTGCCTTCCGCTCAGGTCATGATCCCAGCGTCCTGGGATCAAGTCCCACATCGGGATCCTTGCTCGGCAGGGAGCCTGCTTCTCCCTCTGCCTCTGCCTACCGCTCTGTCGGACTGTGCTCGCTCTCTTTCTCTCTCTAACAAATAAATTAAAAAAAAAATAAAAACTTTTACTTATTTTTATTAAGATGAAATTCATACAGCACAATAATTTTATTACTTATTTACTTATTTTTAAAGATTTTATTTATTTATTTGACAGAGAGAGAGAGATCACAAATAGGCAGAGGCAGGCAGAGGAGGGTGGGGGGAAGCAGGCTCCCTGCCAAGTGGAGAGCCCAATGCGGAGCTCCATCCCAGGACTGTGAGATCATGACCTGAGTTGAAGGCAGAGGCTTAACCCACTGAGCCACTCAGGCACCGCAACACAATTCTTTGAAAGTATACAACTTAACGGGCATTTGATACATTCACAGACTTGTGCACCACTGCCTTTCTCATATTTTAATACTTCTTTATCACCAAAGGAGAATACCCTGTATTTATTAACTTATCATTCCTATTCTCCGGAACCCTCTAATCTGCTTTGTGTCTTTGGATTTGCTTATTCTGGGTATTTCATGTAAATGAATCATCTCATATATGAACTTTTGTGTCTGGCATCTTTCTCTTAATATTTTCAAGTTTACCCAAGTTGTAGCATCATATCTTTTATTTTATGATTGAATAATATTCTGTTGTATGGACATACCACAATTTTTTATCCATTCATCAGCTGATGGATATTAGGTTATTTCTACCCTTTGGCTGTTATGAATAGCACTTCTATAAACATTTATGTACAAGTTTCTGGGTGGTCATATATTTTTATTTTTCTTGGACATATACCTAGGAGTATAGTTACTGGGTCATATGGTAATTTTGTGTTCAACTTTTAATATATTTTTTTTAAGATTTTATTTATTTATTTGACAGAGAGAAATCACAAGTAGGCAGAGAGGCAGGCAGAGAGAGAGAGGAGGAAGCAGGCTTCCCGCTGAGCAGAAAGTCCAATGTGGGGCTCGAACCCAGGACCTGGGATCATGACCTGAGCTGAAGGCAGCGGCTTAACCCACTGAGCCACCCAGGCGCCCCTGTGTTCAACTTTTAAAGGAGCTGCCAAATTGTTTTCTACACTGGCTGCACGATTTTATATTCTAACCAGCAATGTAAAAATGTTTCTCTTTCTTTACATTGTTGTCAACACTCCTTATTTTCTATTGTTTTGATTATGGCCGTTATAGGGGGTGTGAACACTGTGGTTTTGATTTATATCTTCTTAATTATCAATGATGTTAAATGTCTTTTAATGAGGGGCACCTGGGTGGCACAGTCAGTTAAGGGTCCAACTCTCGGTTTCACTTTGGGTCGTGGGATCGAGCCCTGCATTGGGGTCTGCACTCAGTGTGGAGTCTGCTTTGGACTCTTTCCCCCATCCCTCTGCTCCCCCCCCCCACTAGCTCGTGTATGTGCTCTTTCTCTCTCTCTCTGTGGAATGAAGAAATAAATCTTTTTAAAGATTCCAAACAGTTTTTTAAGATTTTATTTACTTATGTGACGGAGAGATAGAGCCCGAGAGCACAAGTGGGGGGAATGGCAGAAGGAAAGGGAGAAGCAGGCTCCCTGCTGATCAGGGAGCCCCAGGCAAGGCTTGATCCCAGGGCCCTGGGATCATGACCTGAGCAGAAAGCAGATGCTTAATGGACTGAGCCACCCAGGTGCCCCAACACAAACATTTTTTAATGAGTTTCTTTATAGCAGCTTCTTTTTTTTTATGGTAGTCTAAAAGTATCATTAATTTGTGTTTTTACATGATTTATTTATTATTTTTTACAGATTTTATTCATTTATTTGACAGAGACACACAGTGAGAGAGGGAACATAAGCAGGGGGAGGGGGAGAGGAAGAAGCAGGCCTCCTCCCAGATGCGGGGCTTGATCCCAGGACCCTGGGATCATGACCTGAGCCTAAGGCAGATGCTTAACAACTGAGCCACCCAGGTGCCCCTTTCACATGATTTTAAGGGGGGAAATGGACAAAATATTGTTTTATAAAAAATGTAATAAACTTGAAATGGATTTATTACAACAATACATGTGATTTTGGGGGGCACTTGGGTGGCTCAGTTGGTTAGGCGGCTGCCTTTGGCTCAGGTCATAATCCTGGAGTCCTGGGATCGAGCCCCACATCAGGCTCCCAGGTTAGCAGTCAGCCTGCTTCTCTCCCCTCTCTGCCTGCCACTCCCCCTGCTTGTGTGCTTTCTCTGTCAAATAAATAAAACCTTTAAAAAAAAATACATGCAATTTTTCAAGATAATTTGTGTTCTGTACTCCCATGTGGGTGTCCTGGGTCATGCACCTGTCACAGATAAATGAAAGGAAGATTTAACTCATGTAATATTGTTAATGTATGTTCTTTCATCTTACTCCTTTGATTTAACTTGGTTACCTTAGTGAATTTTGTTGGAAAGGTCTTAAAAGGTTATATGTTCAGTCTTTTACTTACATAGATAATGCTATGTAATGTGTACCAATATGTAACATTACTTTCACCTATAAATCATAAATTTAACAGTGTGGTATAGTGTTTATATATACCATATGTTGGCATAGTTACCCCATAAAGATCTGTGCTAAATTGTATATTCAGTTGATGGCATTTATCATTAAGTCTGATAAGGTAGTATTATTATCTTTCAGTTAGTACTTATAGATTACTCTGTTTTTAATGCTTAGGTATTTTGAAGAGTTGGTTTGCTTTTGTCACTCTCCTAAGCAGCTGTGATCTTGTGGTATGCTGATACAAAGTGACAGGAGAAAAAGTTAATATAAATATTATAGAACAAGTATTGTAAGTATTAAAAGTGTCTATTTGGTGTATCATAAAAGGTTTCAGTGTCTACCTTTGAGAAAGGAGGGGCCACTGAACATTAGCTGTCCAAGGGAGGCTATCACTGTATATAGCTTTGTCTGCTCCTTTTAGAGAAACTTCATATGCTCTAGAATATGCAGTTACCAAAGCTTTGGATCTCACAAAAGCCTGAATACATCTTTGATTGGTTATATATTAAAGGAAATAGCCCACAGCATGGTGCCAGACAAGTGTAGAGCCCAACCAATTTGATCCTTAAGCAGGGAGAAGAATTCTATTCATCATTAAGAGGTTGGATTGTAAAATGTTGTAATTATTTCGGCCAAATTGGTTTAAAGCTGTTTTTTTTTTTTTTCAATAAAACTTCTCTTCAAATTGCAAGGCAAGAAGACAGTTTTCATTTTGACGACCTTTCCTGCATTGTGTTTTTCTTCAAGTCTTCCCACCCTACCCTGTGGCCTACTCTGTTTACTGTTCAAAGCTGAATCATAATGTGCATCTGGAGGGATCCTGAATCATGTGACTGACTGAAGTGTCTCTTGTCATTTATTAACATTCTTTGAATATCTAATTTTGACATAGTATTTGGTTATATCATGAAGAAACTTGCTCCTGCTCTTGACTGTTTCAGAGGTGGGTGCGTATGTAAAATTATTTTTTCTCTTTTTTGTTTATATACAATTATTTTTTGTTTTTGTTTTTAAATTTTAAAATGGAACAAAGAGTGACATCACATTAGGCCTTGACAGAGATCTTTTTACTTGAAGGACTACTCCTATAATGAATGATTTTTTATTCAAGTGAATATTCATATATTTCTCTGACTCTAATTTGTATGAAATGACAGCCTGCAGACCATTTTGTTTGATTACAGTCCCTTCACCTTCATTATCTTTTATGTCTATTTAAACTCTGGACTTGCCATATCCATCTTGACCCTCCCCCACATCTCTCTGTTTGTATTTTCTTTCATTGCAATTTTCCTCTTTTCTCTTCTGTGGGCATTCACAGATTGTTTTTGGAGTTCATTAAAAAGGGAGTGTGTTGTCTGGGTAGAAAATTACATTTGCATGCCTGAGAGAGGCCTAAGGGTTTTTGTGGGGTTTGGCAAGGGTCCTGGTCCCCCCCTCCCTTTTGGGAGGGAGGAATGAGAAAAGGGTAATAATAAGAAGGGATTTTGGGAAAGGAGAAAAGTAAGAGTTGTTAAGGTGATTTTTTTCTGTCCCCATTTTTTTCTTTCCGTATTATATACATCTAACTGATTTTCCTTTCTCTTTTTCTGCATGTATAAACCACTTGACTAACAATGGAACAGATTAGAGGCCTTTCTTAGAACTATTTTGAATGCACGTAGAGTTCTGCAAAGCAGGGACTTTCCTATGATGGTAATTGTACATTTAGTAGTGAAGCTGGCAAGTTGATATATATATATATATATATATATATATACACATATTTTTTTCCTCGTAGTAATTGGAGTGGGCTTTATATAGGAAAATTATTTCTTCAATATGACATTTCATCTAAACTGGCTGGTATCTACTTAAAAAGTTTAGCCATTTTTTTTTTTATATTTTAAAGATTTTATTTATTTATTTATTTGACAGACAGAGATCACAAGTAGGCAGAGAGGCAGGCAGAGAGAGAGGAAGGGAAGCAGGCTCCCTGCTGAGCAGAGAGCCTGATGCAGGACTTGATCCCAGGACCCTGAGATCATAACCTGAGCCGAAGGCAGAGGCTTTAACCCACTGAGCCACCCAGGCGCCCATAGCCATGTTTTGAATTAGGATTTCTCACAGAATTTAGGGTTTTAGGTATATTTAACTCTTTCTGAAGTTGATAATGTTCATCTTTTTAAATTAAAAGTAATAAAACCTTTATTAATTAAAAAAAGACATCGTCTTATCCAAAACTTTTCATTTATGCCCAAGGACTCTATATTACAGCAGTAGAAACTCAGAACAAACAATTCAGCAAGGTTGATCGTTAATATCAGAAATTGGATGGCGTAGGACCAAAGATGATCATATTGTGGGTCAGGAGTGGGCAGGGAAATCAGGGAATTAATTTGGGCTATATCAGATATTCAAGGGAAAGTAAGTTGATTTATAATAGGGCTGGCCAGTAGAGCTAAATCCTTTTTTTTTTTTTTTTTTTAAGTCTGACTGACTGACTACATACTTTATCCATTTAGCAAATATTTTTAATTGAATTCTGACTGTTCCATATACTTCCCTAGCTACAAGGACTATGGAGATAAGTAAGACATAATAGCTGTCCTTAGGGAGCTTATAGTCAGTATGAATATGTATATTTGCAGTTGTGTGTATATAATGCCCATGAAGTCTGGAAATAGATATATTTTTTTAAAGATTTTATTTATTTATTTGACAGATCACAAGCAGGCAGAGAGGCAGACAGAGAGAGAGAGGGAAGCAGGCTTCCTGCTGAGCAGAGAGCCCGATGCGGGGCTCGATCCCAGGACTCTGAGATCATGACCCGAGCCGAAGGCAGCGGCTTAACCCACTGAGCCACCCAGGCGCCCCTGGAAATAGATATTTTTATGTATATTTAAAATCAAAGAAGTCATTGGGGCACCTGTTGGCTCATTGGGTTAAAGCTTCTGCCTTCGGCTCAGGTCATGATCTCAAGGGCCTGGGATCGATCCCCACATCAAGCTCTCTGCTCAGCAGGAAGCCTGCTTCCCTCTCTCTCTCTCTCTGCCTGCCTCTCTGCCTACTTGTCATTTCTCTCTCTGTGTCAAATAAATGAATAAAATCTTAAAAAAAAAATCGAAGAAGTCCTTGATGACAGGTATATTTGCCTGTGTTTCCAGACTTTTTGTTATCATATGGTGTGTGTGTGTGTGTGTGTGTACAAAATTAATAGTGTAAGTGCTTATTAGAAAAGCTGTATGCCAATGGACTACCATGCAACCATCAAGAGAAATGAAATACTGCCATTTTCAGTGACGTGATGAAATTAGAGGGTATTATGCTGAGCAAAATAAGTCCATCAGAGAAAGACAATTATCATGATCTCTCTGATAGGAGGAATTTGAGAGGCAGGGCGGGGGGGTTGTTGGGGATAGGGAAGGAAAAAATGAAACAAGGTGGGATTGGGAGGGAGACAAACCATAAGAGACTCCTAATCTCATGAAACAGACTGAAGGTTGCTGGGGGTTGAGGGGTAGAGATAGGGTGGCTAGGTTATGGACACTGGGGAAGGATTGTGCTATGGTGAGTGCTGTGAAATGTGTAAGCCTGATGATTCACAGACCTGTACCCCTGGGGCAAATAATACATTCTATGTTAATTAAAATAAGAAAAGTTGTATGCAGAATAATTTGGACTGCATCATCAACTTCATTCTTTGTTGGATGTTCACATTATCAGATAAACATACTTTTATTTCTTGCCTCTTAAAAAAATCTTTTTTAAACTCTGTTAACTTCTGTCAGCTATTGTTCTATTTCTTTATTATCTGTAGCAAAGCTTTAAGAGCTTTCTCTACTTGTTAATTCCCAATTTCTCTCCTCCTATTTTCTCTTAAACCCATTTCAGCCAGTGTTGACTATACTATTCCCGATCTGGATCTGTCCTCATCGAAGTCACCAATGACCTCCATGTTGCTAATTGTCATTTCTTAGTCCTTGTCTAATTGCACTGTCAGTGGTACTGATAACTGCTATCAGTAGTAATATTTGATCCCCCCTCATCCTTGATTTATTTTCTTCACAAGGTTTCCAGGATATGATGTTCTCTTACTTTTTTTCTTACCTCACTGGCACCTAATTCTTAGTCTCCTTTACTTACTTTACTTTACTCTTCTCTTTTTCCCCTTAACTTAAAAATTTTTTTAGAAAATATCACAGTAAAAAAGTTGGCTGCTTTTCTTTTGATGTACAGTTCTATGAATTTTAACATGTAAATAGATTTGTGTAACTGGTACCGTCATCAAGATACAGAACAATTCCATCACCTCCAAAGCATCCTTCATGTTATCCCTTGTATAATCACAACTTAGAAGTCACCTGGAACTACTGTTCTCCATCATTATAGTTTTGTCTTTTTGAGAATATCTTGCAATGTGTAACCTTTCTAGACTGGCTTCTTTTACTCAACATAATGCCTTTGGTATTTTCTCTGAAATGTTACCTGTATCTATTGTTTGTTTCTTCTTATTGCTGACTAGTATCATTTGTGTGGATGTACCACAATTTGTTTATCCATTTGCCTGTTAAAGGACATTTAGGTTGTTTCCAGTTTGCGTTGTTTTTGGCAATTATGAGCAGAACTGTTATATACGTTGATAACCATGTTTTCATTTCCCTAGGGAGAAATCCCAGGAGGAGGATTGCTCAGTAATACATTAAGAATATGTTTAGCTTTGTAAGAAACTGCGAAATACTTTTCCAGAGTGCCTGTACCATTTGGCATTCCCACCATCAACACATGAAAGTCCCACTTGTTTTGTATCCTCACCAGCACTTACTATTGTTAATATTTTTAAATTTTAACCATTCTCATTAGTATGTGGTAATATCTCATCATAGTTTTTTTTTTTTTAAAGATTTTATTTATTTATTTGACAGAGAGAGATCACAAGCAGGCAGAGAGGCAGGCAGAGAGACAGGAGGAAGCAGGCTCCCCGCTGAGCAGAGAGCCCGATGTGGGACTCGATCCCAGGACTCCGAGATCATGACCTGAGCTGAAGGCAGCGGCTTAACCCACTGAGCCACCCAGGCGCCCCTCTCATCATAGTTTTAATTTGTATTTCCCTAGGGGCTAGTAAAGTCAGCAACTTTACATGTGGTTACTTGCTATTTGCATATTTTCTTAGAGAGGTATCCAAATCTTTTGCCTATTTTTGAATTGAGTTGTTTTCTCATTGTGGTTTTGAGAGTTCATTATGTATTCTGGATGTAGGTCCTTTGTTGGATATGTGTTTTGCAAATATTTCCTCCCTCTCTGTGTCTTGTTTTTGCATCTTTTTAGTGACATCTTTGGTGGAACAAAGATTTTTTTTAACATTAATGAAATCCAACTTATCAGTTTCTTTTTATGTATTGTGCTTTTGGTGACATATCTAAAAACTCTCTGTGTAACCCCAGGTCACAAAGATTTTTAATGTTTTATTCTAAACATTTTATACTTTCACATTTTACATTTAGTCTATAATCCATTTTGAATTATTTTTTGTACAAAAAGTGAAGTTTAGGTCAATATTCTTTTTTTTTTCCTTTCATATAGCTGTTCAGTATCTAACCCTGTATGTTGAAAATACTATTCTTTTTTTTTTTTAAGATTTTATTTATTTATTTGACAGAGATCACAAGTAGGCTGAGAGGCAGGCAGACAGAGAGAGGGAAGCAGGCTCCTTGCTGAGCAGAGAGCCCAATGTGGGGCTCGATCCCAGGACCCTGGGATCATGACCTAAGCTGCAGGCAGAGGCTTTAACCCACTGAGCCACCCAGGTGCCCCGAAAATACTATTCTTATTTCACTGAATTCCTTTCGCATATTTGTCAAAAATCAATTGACTGTATTTGCATGGATCTATTTCCAGATTCTCTGTTCTGTTTCATTGATTTATGTGTTTATCCCATTACCTTGCTGTCTTGATTACTATATTTATAGTAAGTCTTTTTTTTTTAAGGTTTTATCTATTTATTAGAGAGAGGGGGAGAGAGAGCGCACGTGAGCATGAGCAGAGGGGAAGGGCAGAGGGAGAGGGAGAAGCAGATTCCCCACTGAGCAAGGAGTCTGATGTGGAACTCAGTCCCAAGACCCTGGGATCAGGACCTGAGCTGAAGCAGACACTTAACTGACTGAGCCACCCGGGCACTCTATTTATAGTAAGTCTTCAAATCAGTTAGTTTGATTTTTCTAATTTTATTATTTTTCAGAATTATTTTAGCTTTTCCGGTTCCTTTTAGAATTGGATTGTCTAAATTAAAAAAAATTCTGCTGAATTTGACTGGTATTATATTAAACCTACATATCAATTTTGAGAAAATTGAAATCTTTTCTATGTTGAGTCAGTCTTCTGTCTATCAACAGCATAGGTATCTCTATTTAGGTCTTTTTAAATTTATTTCATCACTCTTTTGTAGTTTCCAGCATATAGATCCTGTATATGTTTTGCTAGACTCATATTTACATATTTTTACTTTCTTTGAAGTTTTTATAATTGGTTATTTTTAAAAATTTCAGTTTCCATTTATATATTGCTAGTATAAGGAAATATTTAATTGTGTATGTTCACCTGTAACCAACTCCTTGCTGAATGCAGTTATTAGTTCTAGGAGATTTTTGTAAATTCCTTGGGACTTTCTGTATAGACAATCATGTAATCTTTGAAAAGTGATAGTTGTATTTCCTCCTTTTCAATATGTACGCCTTATATTACTTTTTCTTGCCATGTGGCACCAGCTAAGATTTCCAGTATGATACTGAATAGGAGTAGTGAAAGTATATATTCTTGCTTTATTCTGGGTGTTAGTTAGAAGGAAGGCATTGAATCCTTGATCAGTTAGGATGATGTTGGCTGTAGAGTTTCTGTAGATAATACCCTTTATCAGGTTGAAGAAATTTCCTTCTATTCCTAGTTTGCTAAGAGTATTTTTTGTAACTTTTCTTTCCCATTTTTAAAAAAGATGTTATTTATTTATTTGTCAGAGAGAGAGCACAAGCAGGGGCAGTGGCAGGCAGAGAGAGAAGCAGGCTACTCACTGACCAAGGAGCCTGAGTGGGATTCAATTCCAGGACCCGGGGATCATGACCTGAGCTGAAGGCAGACTTCTTCTTCTTCTTTTCTTTTCTTTTTTAAAAATTTTTTTATCTATTTGACAGAGAGAGAGAGAGAGAGACAGCAAGAGAGGGAATACAAGCAGAGGGAGTGGGAAAGGGAGAAGCAGGGTTCCTGCCAGACATGGAGCCCGATGTCATGCGGGGCTCCACCCCAGGACCCTGGGATCATGACCCTAGCTGAAGGCAGCGGCTTAACCCACTGAGCCACCCAGGCGCCCCTAGGATCGTATTTTAAAATATAGATCATTAATATGGTAGATTACATAGATTGATTTTCAAATATTGAGCCAGCTTCACATTTGTAGGACAAAGCCAACTTTGTTTTCGTGTGTTATTCTGGATACAGTATGCAGACACTTTGATGAGAATTCTTGTGTTTGTTATCATGAGGAATGTTGGTCTCTTGTTTTCTTCTCTTCTTCTTTCCCTTCCCTTTCCTTATTTTGTTTATCTGATTTTGTCTGGTTTTAGTACCAGGGGACTGCTGGCCTCATAACAAGAACTTGGAACTGTTTCTTCTACTTCTGTTTTCTGGAAGAAATTATATAAAACTGGCATTATTTTTTTCTTTAAATGTTTGGAAGATTTTGCCTGTGAAACCATCTGTTCTTGGGAGATTCATTTTCAGAAGAATTTCATTTATTTATTTTTGGGGGGGGGTGGGGAATAGGGGGCAGAGGGGGAGAGAGGGAGAATCTTAGGCAGTCTCCATGTTCAGCACAGGGCCTGTGCTGGGGCTTGTTTTCAGAATTGTGAGATCATCACCTGAGCTGAAATCTAGTCAGCTGCTTAACTGACTAATCCACCCAGGTGCCCCCAGAAGAATTTTTAACTGCACACTTAATTTCTTTAATAAATATGGAACTATTTAGATTACCTGTTTTAATGTCTGGTGAGTTTGGGTAGTTTGAGTTTTTTTGAGAGATTCATTTAATCCAGTTTGTTGGATTGGTGTGTTTAGATTTATCTCTATTCTTCATAATCCTTTTAATGTCTACATGGTCTGTAGTGGTATTACCCCTTTCATTCCTAAAATTGGTAATTTGTGTCTTCTCTTTTTCTCTGCCAGTCTTGGTAGAGATTTATCTTTTTTATTAATTTTCTAGAGAGCCAGCTTTTGGCTTGAATGATTTTTCTCTATTGTTCTGTTTTCAAATTCTTCAAAAGTTTGGAGATTTTCCCATTATCTTTTTTTTTTTTTTTTCAGGTATACAACATAGTTATTTGACAATTACAGTTGATCTTTCAACAACCTGAGGATTAGGGGTATCACCAACCTCTGCACAGTCAAAAATCCACTTATAACTTTTGACTTTTCTAAAACTTAACTACTAATAGCCTACTGTTGACTGCAGGCCTTACTGATAATATAAATAGCTGATTAACATATATTTTGTATATGTATTATATCCTATATTAGGACTGAGCCACCCAGGTGCCCCATTGTTACATTTTTTAAAAAACCAGTTACCGGGGTCCCCTGATTGATACAGTGGGTTAAGCCTCTGCCTTTGGCTCAGGTCATGGTCTCAGGGTCCTGGGATCAAGCTCCGCATCAGGCTTTCTGCTCAGCAGGGAGCCTGCTTCCCCACTCTCTCTGCCTGCTGCTCTGCCTACTTGTGATCTCTCTGTCAAATAAATAAATAAAATCTTAAAAAAAAAAACCCCAAAACAGTTACCTGTGATGATAGGTGATACAGTTTCCTCAATTTGGAGGGGGTGGAGGGAGATGTTTTATACTGTATGTTAATCTTGAAAGTAAAGTTTTAAAACAGTAAGAAAACCAACACATTATTAATTTTTTATTAAATATCACTCACCTTGGGCGCCTGGGTGGCTCAGTGGGTTAAGCCGCTGCCTTCGGCTCAGGTCATGATCTCAGGGTCCTGGGATCGAGGCCCACATCGGGCTCTCTGCTCAGCAGGGAGCCTGCTTCCCTCTCTCTCTCTCTCTCTCTCTCTGCCTGCCTCTCCGTCTACTTGTGATCTCTATCTGTCGAATAAATAAATAAAATCTTTAAAAAAAAATAAATATCACTCACCTTAGGCTTGTGTAAGTATAGGCTATTTTCATACAAGTCTTGCACATGATGATTTTTCCATGTGATGACTACTTAGGCATTGCTGCTAACACAAAACCATCTCATACAGTTCCTTCTCTTTTTTTTTTAGATTTTATTTATTCATTTGACAGAGAGAGACACAGCGAGAGAAGGAACACAAGCAGGGGAAGTGGGAGAGGGAGAAACAGGCTTCCCGAGGCGCAGGGAGCCTGACGCGCGGGGCTCCATCCCAGGACCCTGGGATCCTGAGTGAAGGCAGACGCCTAATGACTGAGGCACACAGGTGCCCCTCATAGAGTTCTTTCTGTACAGTTTTAGATGTTCACACAAAGAAACACACAAACACAACAAATAAGTTTATCAATTGTACAGCATGATGATTATTTACTATTCATTAACTGGAATAGTGGATCATCATAAAGGCCTTTATTTTCATCTTCATGTTGAGTAGGCTGAGGAGAAAGAGGAGGAAGCATTGGTCTTGCTGTCTCAGGGGTGGCAGGGGCAGAAGAGGAGGAGGTCGGGGGGGCAGGAGAGGTATGACACTTGGTATAACTTTATAGAACTACATCGTAATTTCTGTCTGACTTTTTTGCTTTTTCATTTTTCTAAAAATGTTTCTATATAGTACCACTCCTTTTTCTACCATTTGCTTTATTTCAGTGCTTATATCCTACAAGGGTCCATGACATAAATGAAATCAAAGCTGGCCCTTCAGCCAAATTGTCTAACTTCAGTTTGTTTTCTGGAACTGCTTCTTCCACATCTTCTTCCTCATTGTCTGGCACTGGTTTAGTGGCACTCATCTCCATTAATTCCTTTAAATAATTAATTTAATTAATTAAAATAATTTAATTAATTCCTCTTGTGTGTTGTCACATAGCTCTTGAATTTCTACAAGAAACATATTTTGAAACTCTTCACACGCCCCGCCCCCAACCTTTTCTTTTTTGCTATATCTATGATTTTGTTGATTGGCCCTATTGTAAATTCTGTGAAGTCATGCACAAGATCTAGACATAGTTATTTCCAGTAAGAATTTATTGTTTTGGGCTTGATGCCTTTCATGGCTTTTTCTGTGACAACAACGGCGTTTTCAGTGGTGTAATCCTTCCACACTTTCATGATGTTCTTCCTATTGGGGTTCTCTTCCTTCGTGTTGACAATCTTTTCCATAGGATACTATGCATAACGAGTCTTTTTTTTTTTTTTTAAAGATTTTATTTATTTATTTGACAGAGAGAGATCACAAGTAGACAGAAAGGCAGGCAGAGAGAGAGAGAGGGAGAGAGGGAAGCAGGCTCCCTGTTGAGCAGAGAGCCCGATGTGGGACTCGATCCCAGGACCCTGAGATCATGACCTGAGCCGAAGGCAGTGGCTTAACCCACTGAGCCACCCAGGCGCCCTGCATAACGAGTCTTAAAGGTCCTTATGACCCCTGATCCAGAGGCTGTATTAGAGACGTTGTATTTGGGGACAAGTAGACTACTTTGATGCCTTTGGTGTTGAACTCATGGGGTTTTGGTTGACCATGGGCATTGTCCAATGTCAGAAGAACTTTAAAAGGCAGTCCCTTACTAGTAAGGGACTTCTTGACTTAAGGGATAAAATATTGATGCAACCAGTACAGAAAAGGGTTCTTCCTGTCTAGCCTTCTTGTTGAATAACCAAAAGACTGGCAGCTGGTGTTTATCTTTTCTAACTTCAAGGCCCAGGGGTTAGCGATTTTATAGGTAAGGGCAGTTCTGATCATAAACCCAACTGCATTTGTGCAAAATTGTAGAGTTAGCCTATCTCTTCCTGCCTTAAATCGTGGTGCTTGCTTCTCTTTCTAACTTATAAATGTCCTTTGTGGCATTTTTTTTTTTTTCCCCAGAAAAGGCATGTTGTCTGCATTAAAAACCTTTTCAGGCAGATATCTTTTCTCCTTTGTGATTATTTTAGTGGTGTCTGGGAACGCGTTACTGCTTCTGTTATCTTGACATTTTTTAGGTAAAACCTCTTTCTAAAATCAAACCATCCTTTGCTGACAATAAATTCTCCAGGTTTAGATCCTTCACTTTCCTTTTGCTTTAAGTTGCCCTAATACAACTTCACTTTTCTAGAATCATGTTAGAGACAGTAGGTATGCCTTTCTTATAGCAGTCCTGCACTCACATAACTGTTTCTTAAAATGTCATGACTTTTTTCTATTTCTTGGTAGCACTTCCAGCATCACTAGTGTTAACTCAGGTTTTATGATATTGCACTAAACACAATGAAAAATATGTTGAGAACCACAAAAAATCACGTTTTACTGCAATACATGCAATTTACTAGAGAAACAAACTGTCACATGTTGTTTTAAGTAGGTGCTTGCAACACCTGAGCTCACCACAAAAGCAACAGGAGGTGGCTATGAAATTATTACAGTAGCACATATGCACTACAGTTAATTTTATGCAGTTATGATGTAATACCATATCTTTACATTTGCTTACATTTCTCTAGACTGCAAACGGCACCATGTGTAGTCTGTGTGTGCTTAAGGTTTGATAAGTTTTAACTTTTTTTCCTTTTAAAAGGTTTTTATTTATTTATTTGGGAGAGAGAGAGCGTACAAGTTTGGGGGGAGGGGCGGAGGGCGAAGGAGAAACAGACTTCCCACTGAGCAGGGAGCCCAACCCAGGGCTCCATCCCAGGGCCCCAAGATCTGAAAGCAGATCTGAGCTGAAAGCAGACACTTATTACTTGACTGAGCCACCAAGGTGCCCCAGCTTTGATGATTCTTATCACCACTGCTTATAACCACTTACTGCTGCTGTTCCCTTCAGTACTGCCACTATAGGATTGCCTGGGGGTCTGGGTATGAGAGAATGGAGGAAGGAAAGAAAACATGGGGGATTTTCACACTTCTTGAGTATTAGGAGTTCCCGTTCCTGCTCTGAGCCAGTAAAGGGGCTTCTCTTCGAGCTGTCTCTAGGTGTACCCCATTTTTCACGTCGAGATTTTTTTGATGTATTAAATTCAGGCTTTAGGATCCTCGAGGGAGGGAAAACCCAGATATGATGGAATTCGGGTCTTCTCCTGTCCACCTGCTAATAAGGACTTTTCAGAGTCCTCAAATACTACTCCTAGCATTCTGTCCAAGATTTTGTAGTTGCATTCAATAGGAGTGATAGAATGAACTGTGCTTACAGCTCCAGAATCCCTATCATTTTGTTTTAACCTATTTCTGTCTATATTTTTTGTGGAATTCTTTTTTTTTTTTTTAAGATTTTATTTATTTATTTGACAGAGAGAGATCACAAGTAGGCAGAGAGGCAGGCAGAGAGAGAGGGAGAAGCAGGCTCCCCGCCGAGCAGAGAGCCCGATGTGGGGCTCGACCCCAGGACCCTGAGATCATGACCCGGGCCAAAGGCAGAGGCTCAACCCACTGAGCCACCCAGGCGCCCTTTTTGTGGATTTCTTAAAGGCAGCATATGGTTGGGTCTTACTGTCTTACCCAACCTGATAATCTTTGCCTATTTAGTAGGATATTTAGACCACTTATTCAAGATTATTGATATAGTTGTGATCAAATCTACCAAGTACTATTTGTCCCATCTATTATTTGTTCTCTTTTTCTTATTTTTTTTGCCTTCTTTTTGGATTAAATATCTTTTATGTTTCCATTTTATCTCCTTTTTTGGTTTATGAGCTATAATTTCTTGTGTGCCTGTCTGAGGGTTTATAGTATACATGAGAGACCAGCAAACTTTTTCCATAAAGACCCATATAGTAAATTTTAGATTTGTTGCACTATACTATCTTTGTCATAACTATTTGACTCTGCCATTGTACAAAAGCAGCTAGACACAATATGTAAATGAATGACTCTGGCTTTGTTCCAATAAAACTTTACTTTATTTTAAAGATTTTATTTATTTATTTGACAGAGATCACAAGTAGACAGAGGGGCAGGCAGAGAGAGAGGGGGAAGCAGGCTCCCTGCTGAGCAGAAAGCACGATGCGGAGCTCGATCCCAGCACCCTGAGATGATGACCTGAGCTGAAGGAAGGGGCTTAACCCACTGAGCCACCCAGGCACCCCTTAACTTTATTTATTTATTTTTTAAGATTGTATTTATTTGTTTGTCAGAGAGAGAGAGCACAAGCAAGGGGAGCGGCAGGCAGAGCAGGCAAATGAGAAGCAGGCTCCTGTCTGAACAAGAAGCCCAATAGGGACTTGATCCCAGGACCCTGGGATCATGACCTGAGCTGAAGGCAGACACTTAACCAACTGAGCTACCCAGGTGTCCCTCCAATAAAACTTTATTTATGAAAATGGGGAGTAGGCCAGATTTGGCCTGCAAATTATAGTTTGCCAACATCTGGTCATATCTTTAATTTAACATAATCTACTTTCAAGTGATATTATGCTACTTCGCTTGTATAACCTTTCCACAATACACTTCCATTTCTGGGGCACCTGGGTGTTTTGGTCTATTAAGTTTATGCTTTTGGCTCAGGTCAGTCTCTGGGTGCTGGAATCAAATCCCATGTCCTTAGGCTTACTGCTTAGCAGGGAATCTGCTTCTTCCTCTCCCCCTACCCGCCCCCTCATGCTTGCTCTCTCTCTCTCTCAAATAAATAAATTAAATCTTTAAAAGAAATATACTTCCATTTCTTCCCTACCAGCCTTTGCACTATTGTTTACTTGCATTTTACATGTGATATAAATTTTATAGAATATGTATAAGTAATATTGCTATTGTTTTTACTTTGAATAGTCAATTATATTTTCTGGGATCATGGGATCCCTGGGATCATGACCTGAGCCAAAGGCAGATGCTTAACTGACTGAACCACCCAGGTGCTCGTATTTTCAGGAGATTAAAATAAAAAATGAAGGAAGAGATTATGCTGAGTGAAATAAGTCAAGTAGAGAAAGACAATTATCATATGGTTTTACTTACTTGTGGAGCATAAGAAATAACATGGAGGGTATTAGGAGAAGGAAATAATAGTGAGATTGGGGGAAATAGGAGGGGGAGATGAACCATGAGAGACTGTGGACTCTGAGAAACAAACTGAGGGTTTTGGAAGGGAAGGGGCTCGGGGATAGGTGATCCTGGTGGTGGGTATTAAGGAGGGCACATATTGCATGGAGCACTGGGTGTGGTGTATAAACAATAAATCTTGAAACACTGAAAAAATAAAAAAAAGTAAACTATCTTATCACCCTAAAAATAAATAAAATAAATAAGTAAATTTATCTACATTGTTACAGTTTCCAGTTCACTTCTGTTTTCGTGTGTGTGTAAATGCAGATTTCCATGTGCTATAATTTTCCTTCTCCCTGATGGAGTTCATTTAAAATTTCTGCTGCTGGTGAATTCTTTCAGCATTTTTAAGGGTGTGTGAAAGTATTTCACTTTTATTTATTTATTTTTAAAGATTTCATTTAGTCTTTAGAGAGACTAAATGAGTGGGGAGGAGAGGGAGAAAGAGAGAATCCCAAGCAGGCTCCGTGCTCAGTGTGGAGCCTGATGCAGAACTTAATCCCATAATCTGAGATCATGACTTGAGCCAAAATTAAGAATTGGATGCTCAACCAATTGAGCCACCAGGTGCTCCTCACTCTTATTTGTGAAAGATATTTTTTTTTGGGTGTAGAATCCAAGTTGACAGGCCCACCCAATTTCAGTACTCTAAAGATGTTTCTCCATTCTTTTTTTTTTTTCTCCATTCTTTTCTGGCATACATAGTTTCTGTCAAGAAAGCTGCTGTCATTTTTCTCTTTATTCTTCTGTATATAATATTTCTTTATTTCTCTGACTCTTGTTAATATTCTCTCATTAAAAGTAACAGCTTTTTTGAGATATAATTGAAATACCATAAAATTCACCTTTTTATTTTTATTTATTTTTATTTTTAAAAATATTTTATTTATTTATTTGACGGCCAGAGATCACAAGTAGGTAGAGAGGCAGACAGAGAGAGAAGGGGAGGCAGGCTCCCTGCAGAGCAGAGAGCCCGATGTGGGGCTTGATCCCAGGACCTTGGGATCATGACCTGAGCTGAAGGCAGAGGCTTTAACCCACTGAGCCACCCAGGCACCCCAAATTCACCTTTTTAAAATGTATACTGCCTGCCTCTCTGCCTACTTATGATCTCTGTCTGTCAAATAAATAAATAAAATCTTTAAAAAAATAAATAAAATGTATAATTTATTGGGTTTAAGTGTATTCACAAAGGTGTACAACCATCAAAAATGAAACCCAGTGCCTATTAGCAGTTATTCTCAGTATTCCCCCACTGGCAACCACTAATCTAATTTCTGTCTCTATGCATTTTCTTTGCTAGACATGTGATGTTTACGGAGTGATACAGTCTGTGTAGCCTTCTGTGATGGACTTTTTCATGGCACAGTGTTTTCAAGGTTCATTCATGTTATAGCAGTACTTTATTCCTTTTTTGTGTCAAATAATATTCCATTGTATGAATAGATCACATTTGTTTATTCACTCATCAGTTGATGGACATTTAGCTTGTAGCCATTTCTTGGCTTTTATGAATGATAATGCTGTAAACACTTGTATGTAAGTTTTCATGTGGACATGTGTTTTCATTTCTCTTGGGTGGATCCCTAGGAGTAGAATTGCTGGGTGAATATGGTAATTCTGTGCTTAACATTTTCAGAAGTTGCCTATTTTTAGAAGCAACTACAGCATTTTAGATTTCAGTCAGCATTGTATGAAGTTCCAGTTTCTCCCCATCCTTGTCGATACTCATTATTGTCTGTCTTTTAATATTAGCCATCCTAGAAAAAAATTAGTCATCCTACTGGGTGTGAAGTGACTGTGATTTTGATTTCTAATGACTAATGATGTTCAGCATCTTCCCATGTGCTTATTTCTCCAAAGATACACAAATATCTGATGTCTATTCAAATCTTATGCTCATTTTTAACATTGACTTGTCTTTTTTTTTTTTTTTAAGGTTTTGTTTATTTTAGAGAGAGAGAGAGAGAGAGAGAGCGAGCGCACACAAGCAGGGGGAGGGCCAAGGAAGAGGAGACATAGAATCTCAAGCAGTCTACGCCCAGCATGGAGCCCAAGCAGGGTCTGAGATCATGACCTGAGACAAAATCAAGAGTAGGACATTAACCGACTGAGTTGCCCAGCTCTTGCCTTTTTACTGTTGAGCTGTAAAAGTTCTTTACATATTTTTGGTACATTTTCCTATCAGATATATGATTTACAAAAAATTCTTGCATTCTGAGCCTTGTCTTTTCACTTTCTCAGTGGTATCCTTTGAAGCCAAACAGGTTTTGATTTTGATGAAGTCCATTTACTTATTTTTTTTTCTTTCATTGTTTTTGCTCTTGGTGTTATATCTAAAATATTATTGCTTAACCCAAGGTCACAGAGACTTTTTTGTTTTCCTTTAAGAGTGGTATAGTTTTAGCTCTTGCATTTAAGTCTATGGTCCATTTTGAGTTAATTTTTGTGTATGGCATGAGGATGTAGTTTATAACTTTGTTCTTTTGCGTGTGAATATCCCATATTCCCAGTATCATTTGTAGAAAAAGATGCTTTTTTTCCACATGGAATGGTCTTGGCATCCTTGTTGGAGATCAGTTTACCATAAATGTAAGAAGTTGATTTCTATGTTCTCAATTCTGTGCCATTTATATATATGCCTTTATATATTTATATATTTTGTCTTCATGTCAGTATCATACTGTCTTGATTACTATAGCTATATAGTAAATTTTGAAATTGAGAAGTGTGAGTTTCCTAATTTTGTTAGTTTTCAAGATTGTTTTGGCTATTGGGGTGCTTTGCATTTCTATATGAATTTTAGGATCAGCTTGTTAGTTTCTCCAAAAATGATAGCCAGGATTTTGACAAGTATTACAGTGAATATATAGATCAATTTAGGTAGTATTGCCATCTTAACAATACAGGATATAAGCAAAAATCCATTTATACTGCCTTTTGTATTTACCTATATAGTTACCTTTATCACTGCTCTTTTTCTTTGGTTCATTTGAATTAATATCTAGTGTTCGTTCATTTTAGTTTGAAGGACTCCCTTTGCTAGTCTTACAGAACAGATTTGCTAGCAGTGAGTTCTGTTTTTTGTTTTTTTTTTTAATTTATTTATTTGTTAGAGGGAGAGAGAGAGCACAAGCACAGGCAGGCGGAATGGTAGGCAGAGACAGAGGGAGAAGCAGGTTCCCTGCCGAGCAAGGAGCCTGATGTGGGACTCGATCCCAGGACGCTGGGATCATGACCTGAGCGGAAGGCAGCCGCCCAACCAACTGAGCCACCCAGGCGTCCCAAGTTCTGTTTTTTTTTTTTTTAATCCATGACTGTCTTAATTTCTCCTTCCTTTTTTTATTTTAAAAATTTTTGTTGTGGTAAAATGCACATAACATGAAATTTACCATGGAATTATTTTTAAGTATACAGTTCATTGGTATTAAATACATCCATAATGTTGTAACTGCCACTACCATACATGTCCATAAATCTTTTCAACTTGTAAAACTGAAACCCTATACCCATTAAACAAAGTCCCCCATTTCCACCCATCTTTCTAGCTCCTAGCAACCAGTTTTCTTTTCTTTTCTTTTTTTTTTTAAGATTTTATTTATTTATTTAATAGATAGAGAGAGAGCACAAGTAGGCAGAGTGGCAGGTAGAGGGAGAGGGAGAAGCAGGCTCTCCGCTGAGCAGGGAGCCCAGTGCAGGGCTCAATCCCAGGACTCTGGGATCATGGCCCAAGCTGAAGGCAGCTGCTTAATTGACTGAGCCACCCTTTTTTCTTTCTTTAAAGATTTTATTTATTTATTTGAGAGACAGAGAGAGAGAGAGAGAACGGGGAGGAGCAGAGGGAAAGGGGGAAGGGGACTCTGCTGAGTAGGGAGCCCAACTTGCGCCTTAATCCTGGTACTCTGAGAACACAATCTGAGCTGAATGCAGACACTTAACTGACTGAGCCACCCAGGGACCCCCACACAGTTTTATTTTCTGTCTCTGATTTTGAGTACTTTTAGTATTCCTATTAGTGAAATCATACAGTATTTGTCTTTTTGTCACTGGTTTATTTTATTTAGCACAATGTCTTCAAGCTTCATCTATTTTGTAGCATATTGCAGACTTTAATTCCTTCTTAAGACTGGTTAATATCCCATTGTATGTATATCTATGTTTTGCTTGGTGATTTTTTTGCTTAATGGACTCGTGGATCATTTCCATGTTTTAGTATACAGATACCCTTTGAGAAGTGTAAATCTGGATCATGTGGTATTTTTTTCTTTTTTGCTCTCTATAAGAGACCCTCTATTTGAGACAGAACTGTTATATAATATGCTAGTTTTGTTTTTAATTTCTTAATTTTTATTTTTTATGTTTCAGGTTTTTATTTAAATTCTAGTTAGGTTAAATACAGTGCAATGTTTTTCAGTAGTAGACCTCAGTTGATTCATCACTTACATATAACACCCAGTGCTCGTTACCAGTGCCCTCCTTAATACCCATTACCCATCCCCCACCCACCACTCCTCCAGCAACCCTCAGTTTATTCTCCATAGTTAAGAGTCTTGGGAGAAAGGCTCTTTCCTTTCCATCCATTGGCAGCCATCAGCTCAAAGGTAAGCCAAGATGGACACTTACAAGTACATCCAGGAGCTGTGGAGGAAGAAGCCATCCGATGTAATGTGCTTTCCTCTCAGGGTGTGCTGCTGGTAGTACCCCAGCTTTCTGTGCTCCACAGGGCCCCCTGCCCAACAGAGCCTGATAGAGCACAAGACTGGGTTACAAGGCCAAGCAAGGTTATGTCATACGTCGGATTCATGTGCGACATGATGACCACAAATGCCGAGTTCCTAAGGGTGCTACCTATGGCAGTCTTGTCCATCATGGTGTTAACCAGCTGAAGTTTGCCACAAGCCTTCAGTCTGTTGTAGAGGAGTGAGCTGGACACCACTGTGGGGCTCTGAGAGTCTTGAATTTTTACTGGGTTGTTGTAGATTGCATGTACAAATTCTTTGAGATTATCCTTATTGCTCCATTCCATAAAGCTATCAGAAAAATCCTGACACCCAGTGGATCACCAGACCAGTCCACAAGCACAGGGAGATATGAGGGCTGACATCTGTAGGCTGCAAGAGCCATGACCTTGGAAAGGGTCACAAGTTCCACCACACTACTGGTGGTTCTCACTGAGAGACATAAGAGAAGACACAATACTTTCCAGCTCCACCGTTACCACTAATATAAGTAATGTTTGTAAAATCCTTACCTAATAAACAATTTAGGATAGTTATGGCTGCTTAAAACTGTTCTTTAATTTGTCTCTTAAAATTTGTCTCTTAAAAGTTATCTGCAGGGGATGCCTGGGTGCCTCAGTGGGTTAAGCCTCTGCCTTCAGCTCAGGTCATGATCTCAGGGTCCTGGGACCAAGCCCCACATCAAGTTCTCTGCTCAGCTTGGAGCCTGCTCCCCCCCCCCCCCCGCCTGCCTCTCTGCCTACTTGTGATCTCTGTGTGTCAAATAAATAAAATCTTTATTAAAAAATTAGTTATCAGCAGATTGTTCCATGAATGCATTGTCAAATCATTAAAGTTAAAGTAAAATAATGTTTAAAGACTGTAAGTGAGGGGCACCTGTGAGGCTCAGTGGGTTAAAGCCTCTGCCTTCGGCTTGGGCATGATCCCAGGGTCCTGGGATCAAGCCCCACATTGGGCTCTCTGCTCAGCAGGGAGCCTGCTTCTCTCTCTCTATGTCTCTGCCTGCCTCTCTGCCTACTTGTGATTTCTGTCTGTCAAATAAAATCTTAAAAAAAAAAAAAAAGACTGTAAGCGATGGTGTATCTTGTTTCTAATAAGATAAATGCTTTTGTCTTTGCTTTATCTTATTAAGGGGTTTATATGTCAGCTTTTAAAATGCCATTTGGTATAGGAGATGTAAAATAAATTCTGTAAAAGTAGAATGCAGAAACTAGCCATGTAGATTTGTTGGTACGTATAATAAAAACTATAGCTTTTTGGGGGGTGATGTAATGCCCTGGTTTACTCCCAAATGGCTCTTTTTAGGAGTTTGGTAAGAATAAGCTTTTAAAATTGGATTTTCTTGCAAATGTGGACAGTCCTAGTCTTTTATCATGATGGTATGCAGAATAATGTTACCTTGGAACCACATTTTTAGGTTGAATGCAGTATTTTTCAGTATTTTTCAGTATTTCTTAAGCTCAGTTAAATGATTTTCAGAAAACAGTAGACTGAATGTCTCTTGAGACCTAAGTTTCCTTCCACTTAAAAAGATCCTAAACCATATATATTTTGTGTGTAGAGGTTGTTCAACTAAAGGAGTGTTTATTAAATTAAAAAAAAAAAAGAGTCCTTTATGGTTTGCCGCCCTCCCTTTTTTAATTTTTTCTTAAAGATTTATTTATTTGGGAGAGACAGCACACATGTAAGCGTGGGGAGGGGCAGAGGGCGAGGGAGAGAGAGAATCTCAAGCAGACTCCCTGCCCATCACAGAACCCAACACAGGGTTCAATTTTAGAACCCTAAGATCATGACCTGAGCCAAAATCAAGAGTCAGATGCTTAACCAGCTGGGCCACCAGGGCACCCCAACCTCTTCTTTCTCTTTTTTTCTCCTTCCCATATGTTCATCTGTTTTGTTTCTTATTTTATTTTATTTTATTTTAGTCTGTTTCAATTTTTTTAAGATTTTATTTATTTGAGAGAGTGAGAGCACAAGAGAGGGGTTGGTGAGAGGGAGAGGCAGACTCTTCATTGAGCAGGGAGCCCAATGCAGGGCTCGATCCCCCGACTCTGGGATCATGACCTGAGCTGAAGGCAAACACCTAACTGACTGAGCCACCTAGGTGCCCCTCAAGTTTTTATTTAAATTCTAGTTAGTTAAAATGCAGTGAAATACTGATTTCAGGAGTAGGACTCAATGATTCATCACTTAAAACACCCAGTGCTTATCCCAACAAGTGCCCTCCATAATACCCATCACCCATTTAGGCCATTTCCTTCCCTTCTCCCTTCCATTATCTCTCAGTTTGTTCTCTGCAGTTAAGAGTCCCTTATGGTTTGCCTCACTCTCTTTTCTTTTTCCCCCTTCCCCTATGTTCATCTGTTTTGTTTCTTAAATTCCACATGAGTGAAATCATATGGTATTTATCTTTCTGACTGACTTATTTCACTGAGCATAATACACTCTAGCTCCATCCGTGTAGTTGCAAATGAGGTTTCATTCTTTTTGATGTCTGAGTAATATTCAATTGTGTATATATACCACAGCTTCTTTATCCATTCATCAGTTGATGGACTTTTGGGCTTTTTCCATAATTTGGCTGTTGTTCATAATGGTGCTATAAGCATTAGGGTGCATATGTGTCTTCAAATCAGTACTTTTGTATCCTTTGGATAAATACCTAGTAGTGTAATTGCTGGGTCATAGGGTAGTTCTGGTTTTAACTTTTTGAGGAACCTCCATACCATTTTCTAGAGTGGCTGCACCAATTTGGACTTCTACCAACAGTCCCCTTTCTCTGCATTCTCACCAATATCTGTTGTTTCCTGTGTGTGTGTGTATGTGTTTTTTTTTTTTTTTTTAAAGATTTTATTTATTTGAGAGAGAGTGAACAGTGGGAAGGAGTAGAGGGAGAAAAGCAGACTCCCTGCTGAGCCAGAAGCCTGATTCGGGGCTTAGTCCCCAGACCCCGAGATCATGACCTGAGCCGAAGGCTTAACCTACTGAGCCACACAGGCACCTCTCCTGTGTTGTTGATTTTAGCCATCCTGACAGGTGTGAGGTGGTTTCTCATTGTAGGTTTGATTTGCATTTCCCTAATGATGTGTGATGTTAAGCATCTTTTCATGTGTCTCTTGGCCATCTGTATGTCTTCTTTGGAAAAATGTCTGCTCAGGTCCTCTGCCCATTTCTTAACTGGATTATTTATTATTTGGGTATTGGGTTTGATAAGTTCTTTATAGATTTTGAAATCTAACCCTTTATCAGATATGTCATTTGTAGATATCTTCTCCCATTATGAAGGCTGCCTTTTAGTTTTTTTTTTTTATTGTTTCCTTTGTTGAGCAGAAACTTTTTAGTTTTATATAGTCCCATTTATTTAGTTTTCCTTTTATTACCTTTACTTTTGGTGTCATATCTGAAAAACCTTTGCTGAAACTGGTATCTACTGACAACTAGGGGCTCACCTCCATGTTTTCTTGTAGGATTTTTATGATTTCTTCATTTCATTTGAGTTAGTATTTGTGCATGGGGTATGATGGTGGTCCAGTTTCCTTTTTTTCCATGTGGCTGTTCAGTTTTCCCAGCACAGGTTTTCACCTTCCTCTCTGATATGAATGCCTTTTATTACTTTTTCTTGCCTGTTTACTCTGGCTCTGACTTCCAGTGCTAGAACAATAGGAGTAGCAAGAGTTGGGTATACTTAGGTTGTTCCTGATCTTAGAGGAAAATCTTTTAGTTTTTCGCTTTTGAGGATGATGTTAGCCGTGGACTTACCATAGATAGCCTTTATTTTGTTGAGATGCAGTCTCTCTAAATCCATTCTGCTGAGAGTTTTTATCAGGAATGGTTGTTGAATTTTGTCAAATGCTTTTTCTGCATCCATTGCAATGAAGTTGGTTAAGTGACTGCCTTCAGCTTAGGCCATGATCCCAGAGTCCCAGGATTGAGTCCCATCCACATCAGGCTCCCTGCTCAGTGGGGAGTCTACTTCTCCCCCTGCCCCCCACCCCGCTCTTGTGCTTTCTCTCCTTTCTCTCTCATCTCAAATAAGTAAATAAATAAACCATAAGTGACTCTTAATCTCACAAAACAAACTGAGGGTTACTGGGGGGAGGGGGGTTGGAAGAGGGGGGTGGGGTTATGGACATTGGGGAGGGTATGTGCTATGGTGAGTGCTGTGAAGTGTGTAAACCTGGCGATTCACAGACCTGTACCCCTGGGGATAAAAATACATTATATGTTTATAAAAAATAAAAAATAAAGTAAATGTTTGGTAGAATTCACTTTCGAAGCCATCTGGACTTTTGTTTGTTGGGAGTTTTTTGGTTCAGCTTTGTTTCAGTTTTATTACCAGTAATTTGTTTAGATTTTCTATTTCTTCCTGATTTATTCTTGGAAGATACTATGTTCATAGGAAGTTTTCATTCTTCGATTTTGTCTAATTTGTTGGCATATTTTTATAGTAGGCTCTTTTTCTTTTTTTTTTTTAGATTTTATTTATTTGACAGAGAGAGAGATCACAAGTAGGCAGAGAGGCAGGCAGAGAGAGAGGAGGAAGCAGGCTCGCTACTGAGCAGAGGGCCCGATGTGGGGCTCGATCCCAGGACCCTGGGATCACGACCTGAGCCAAAGGCAGAGGCTTTAACCCACTGAGCCCCCCAGGTGCCCCTTATAGTAGGCTTTTATAATCCTTTGTATTCTGTGGTGTTGGCTCTTTTTGGAAGAAAGCTGTGTTAGGAGTGGTGGTAAGAGAAGGCAGAAGTTGAGATCAGTAGTACAGATAAGTTTAGTATGGTGCGAGACATCTAAGTGGGAACAATCTAGTAGGCAGTTGAATCTAAGAATTTCAAATAAAAAAAAAGAATTTCAACTGTAAAAACTAAGTCCTAAACTATAAATTAAACCACAAATTTGGTATAGTCCGTATACAACCTTCAGTTTAGATTTTGGATAGTAGCCCTTTATCCAATATGTCATTTACAAATATCCTCTCCCATTCCATCAGCTGCCTTTTAGTTTTGTTGATTGTTTCCTTTGCTGTGCCCAGGCTTTTTATCTTGATGAACCCCAGTAGTTCATTTTTGCTTTCGTTTCGCTTGCCTCAGGAGATGTGTCTAGTAAGAAGTTCCTGTGGCCAACATCAAAGAGGTTGCTGCCTATTTTCTCCTCCAGGATTTTGATGGTTTCCTATCTTACATTTAGGTCTTTCATCCATTTTCAATTTATTTTTGTGTATGGTCTAAGAAAGTGGTCCAGTTTCATTCTTCCTGCATGTCCAGTTTTTCCAACACCATTTGTCAAAGAGACTCTTTTTATATTTTTTCCTGCTTTGTGGAAGGTTAGTTAGCCATACATTTGTGGGTCCATTTCTGGTTCTCTATTCTGTTACATTGATCTGTGTGTCTGTTTTTGCTTGCAGCTTCAGTATAAAACACATAATGGAGAGCACAATTGAATAAGATACCCCAACATAGTTGTGTACTTCATCATAAGAAAACTTCCACTGTTGTGATTCGACCTTGGGTTTACTTGGGCAGAACAAGAATTCTAACTTTTCTTCTCACTGGTAGGGATGAAAAGCTAAGAGAAAGCACTGCGTTTAGTTGTTGTTATACTACTGAGTCCCACTAGAAGCTGTGTCTGTTCCACCATCGTTTCTCAGGTTTTGCTTCCTTCCTATTCCTAGCATCTTTCAGCTCCTGCTTTTTTTCCAATCTAAACCAGAAAGAAAGGAAATGATTCTGTTTACATATGCACAATTTTCCTAGGATTATCCTCTGCTGCTTTTTTCCAGTCTGGATGGAAATTCTTTCTTGAATTCTTCTCTGCCGCTTCCTGTTCTTTGAGCCTGGAACTGTTATAAAAGCTAATTGGCATCAGACACAAAAGATTATTCATTAACTTTTCTCTAAGACCCACAGCTCCTTCCAAGCCTGATTCTAATTTTTTAAAGGAACTATCTCTTTCTTTTCTTCTGAGCTGACATATTAGAATACATTTGAACAGACTGTGCACAATTTTCAAACAATTGCTTTATATGCCATATTTAGTTTGAAAGTTATTTTCCCATAGAAACAATAATATAAATGATGGTTTTGTTTCCCCAGCTAACTCCAACGCCTTTTAAACTCGTGTCAAGTAGTATTTCATTTATAATTGACAACAGCTATACTCTTGTTTCTTGGACACACAGACACATTGCCCATAAGTTATTCTAGTACAGCATAGAGACAAGAAACAAGGACTGTACCTACAGTGTCCCAGTAATTTAACTTTCTACATTAGTAGCATAAAATCACAGACTCTAGGAGTTAGGAGGGACATTAGAGATAGCATCATCCAAGCTACTTATCTTATGAGGGAGAAGACTGAGAGCCAGGGAACTTAAATGACTTTTCCTTAGTAGCATTTTCTTATCTCACATCACTGAAATTTGTATATATTGATTCACCTGTTTAAAATTCCAGATAAACTCCTTAATATCTATCAAGATTCAGTTCTTCTGTAAAACTTTTTGTATTTACCCTTGACTCTTTGGTATATAGTTGGGCACGCCAGATACAGGTTGTATGACATTGTGCAAGTCACTGAACATATCAGTACTTCAATTTTTTTCCATCCATAAAATAATAATAATAATGCCTACTTCATAGGTGTGTGGTGAAAATGAAATGAGTTAATGTAAGTAAAGAGCTTATGACAGTGTCTATTACACAGTAAACGATATAATTATGAGATATTATCATAATGAATTATGATTTTTGGCTTGAATACTTGTTTTCCCTACGAGTCTGTGAGCTTATTAGCTCACTAAGGCCAAAAATATATACCACTCATCTTTGGGACAATTATGTAAGTTTTTAATGAAAATTTTTATTTTGAGGTGTGCCTGAGTGGCTCAGTTCAGCATCTGCCTTCAGCACAGGTCATGATCTCAGGGTCCTGGGATCGAGCCCCACTTTGGGGTCCTTGCTCAGTGGGGAACCTGCTTTTCCCTCTCTCGCTGCTCCTTCCCCCACTCCTGCTCTCTCTCTCTCAAATAAATAAAATCTTTTTAAAAAAGAAAAATTTTACTTTGAAATCATTGTAAATTTACATGCAGTTGGAAGAAATAATACAGAGATCCCCTGTATGAGATACCTCATTTCCCCCAGTAATAACACCTTGCAAAACTAGAGTACAGTATCACAACCAGGATATTGATATTCATACAGGCAAGATTCAAACCAGTTCCATTACCACAGGGATTCTACATATTGACCTTTTACAGCCACACTGATTTCTTTCTCATGTTCTTCCTCCATCCAACATGTTTAATTCCTGGCAACCACGAATCTAGTCTATAGATTATTTTATATATATATCTTTATATAATATCCTTATACAATATAAAGAATATTATATAAATGGAATAACATGTAACTTTTGCTGATTGTCTCTTTTCACTCAGCATAATTCTCTGGAGATTTATTTCAAGTTGTGTGTATCATTTTTTTAAAAGATTTTATTTATTTATTTGAGAGTGAGAGAGAACATGAAAGGGAAGAAGGTCAGAAAGAGAAGCAGACTTCCTGTGGAGCTGGGAGCCTGATGTGGGACTTGATCCCAGGACTCTGTGATCATGACCTGAGCCAAAGGCAGTCACTTAACAAACTGAGCCACCCAGGTAACCTGTTCGTATCATTTTAAAAAATTATTGTTGAGTAGCATTCATGGTATGAGTGTACATACTAAATTTAAGTGTTCACCCATTGAAAGACATCTGAATTGTTTCCAGTTTTTAGCAATTACGAGTACAGCAGCTTTGAACATTCATTTACAGGTTTTTGTGTAAATATATGTTTTCATTTCCCTGGGATAAATGCCTAGGAGAGCAGTTGCTGGATCATATGGTAGTTCCATGTTTAGTTTTTTGAAGAAATTGCCAAACTGTTTTCTATAGTGCTGTACCATTTTACAAAATGTAAAATTTTACATTTTACAACTACTTACAGGTGATCCAGTTTCTCCCCATCCTCACCAGTATTTGGTGTTATTGCTAATTTAAAAAAAAAATGTATCTGCTCTAATAGGTGGATAGTGAGATCTCATTATGGTTTTAATTTGCATATACAGTGTTAAACATCTTTTCATGTGCTTATTTGCTGTTTTTGTATCCTTTCTGATAAAATATCTTTCCATGTTCTTTGCCCATTTGCTGATATTTTTTTTTAAACTGGTGAGGGTTTTTTTTTGTTTTGTTTTGTTTTTTCTTTTTTTAAAAAAATTAATTAATTTTTTTAATAAACATATAATGTATTTTTATCCCCAGGGGTACAGGTCTGTGAATCGCCAGGTTTACACATTTCACAGCACTCTCATAGCACATACCCTCCCCAATGTCCATATCCCCACCACCCTCTCTAAACTGGTTTTAAGAATTCTTTATATATTCTAAATACTAGTGCTCATTGGCAGTGTCATTTGCATATATTTTCTCCTAGTCTAGATTGTCTTTTCATTTTATTAACAAGTTCTTTCATAGAGCAAGAGTTTTTAATTTTCCTTAAGAACTTTTTGCCTAATTCTCAATCCTGAAGATTTTAATATATTTTTTCTAAAAGTTGTATAGTTTTACATTTTGCATTTAAGTCCATGACCCATTTTAAGTTAATATTTATCTAAGACATGAGGTTTAACTCAGTTTATCATTATTACTATCTTTTGCCTATGGATGTCCACTTGTATCATTTGTTAAAAAGATGTGCTTTCTGATGAGGAGGGGAAGATGATGGTGAGTAGGACTCTAGGTTTGCCTTGTCCCATGACTACAACTACATAACTATCAGATCATCCTAAATACTGCAAAAATCTATCTGAATAGTGGAAGAAGAAACTCTACAACTAAAAGTAGAGAAGAGGCCACATTGAGGAAGGTAGGAGGTGCAGAGAGGTGACTTTGGAGAGAAGCAGATCCTGGGTGCTATGTTGAGGAGGAAGCCACAATCATGGAGAAGGGTGAAAGACTGGCATACAGGGAAACACACAGGGAAAACGAATCCCCATAATAACTGGCTTGGAAAGTGAAAGGGTCCAAATTTCATGAGTTCTTGCAACCAGCAGGGCTTAAAGTTTTATAGGTCAGTGTGCTTGGCTTTAGGAAATCTCAGAGGACACTGGGGCTACTCTTGGAGAAAAGGTGGAGCAAATAGCTTGCAGACATACAACATGGAAATAGCAATATGAAGAGCCACTGGGGCCCACAGTGGGGAGGTTAGTGGTGGTTCATCTTAGAATTTGTCCCAGAGATGTTCACAGAGAGAAACCTCTGGGAACAAAAGGAAGTGGCCATTTCCTTCTCCCACCCTTTAGCATAAACACAGAGCCACCTGTGGAAACCAGTGCAGCACCAGCACTCCCTACTAAACTTATTTACACCAAGTCCTACCTCCCTACTGTCTGGAAGAACTGCCCTTCCCAGTCACTCTTGCTTCAGTCCCAGTGCAGTGTGCCCCCTCCCCCAGAAGATTGGCTCAAACCCCTGCCAACATGGCATCTCCCAACCCTGGAGTTTATAAGGCCTCCATTCTAGTGGTATTAGGGCCAGGTCTCAACAAGCAGACCAGAGCACACCTAGTTAAAATGTGCCAAATCCAGGCCAGGAACCAAACACAGCCCACAACAGGCAAAGAGAGCCTCTGCAGATAACTGGACTGAAGGATAAAGTGACCAGGACACCATAGCAGAGCACATGTAACACACTCTGGAGACACTCCCAGAAGCACCAGGCCCAGGGGACCTCTCTTCGGTCACTACACTGCAGGGCACTACAGGACCTCTCCTTCATAAGGCTGTTACCCTTGAGAACAGAAGATGTAGCTGACTTTTCTAACACAGAGAAACAAGCACAGCAACTTAGACAAAATGAAAAGACAGAGAAATTTATCTCAAATGAAGGAACAGGACAAGGCTCTGGACAGGGATCTAAGTAAAACAGATATAAGTAACATACCTGATGGACAGTTTAAAGCAATGATCATAATGATACTCACTGGACTTGAGAACAGAATGGGGGACATCAATGACACCATTAACAGAGAGATAAGAAATAACAGCAGAGACAAAGGACTCAATAACCACGATGAGCAGAATGCTCGATAGAATGAACAGCAGGCTGGAAGAAATAGAGGAATGAATTAGTGACCTAGAAGACAGAGTAGGGAAAGTAATCAAGCTGAACAAATAATAAGAAAAATAATTATGCAAAACAAGAATATACTTAGGGAACTCAGTGAATCCATCAAACATAAACACATTCATATTTTAGGAGTCCCAGAAGTAGAAGAGAGAGAAAAGGAGGTAGCAAATTTATCTGAAGAAATGATAGCTGAAAACTTGACTAACATGGGGAGGAAACAGATATCCAGATACAGGAAGCACAGAGAACTCCCATCAAAACCAACAAAAGAACATCCACATCAAGACATATTGTAATTAAATTGGCAGAATATAGTGATAAAAAATTTAAAGAGCAGCAAGATAAAAGAAGACGGTTACATACAAAGGAAACCCTATAAAGCTATTAGCAGATTTTTTAGCAGAAACTTCACAAGCCAGAAAGGAGGCATGATATACTCAAAGTGTTGAATGGGAAAAACCTCCAGCCGAGAATACCCTATCCAGCAAGGCTATCGTTCAGAATAGAAGGAGAGATAAAGAGTTTCCCAGACAAAACTAAAGGAGTT
The DNA here is from genome assembly GCF_902655055.1 of Lutra lutra. Taxonomy (NCBI): domain Eukaryota; kingdom Metazoa; phylum Chordata; class Mammalia; order Carnivora; family Mustelidae; genus Lutra; species Lutra lutra. Next base: position 162,298,059 of record NC_062281.1, read on the forward strand.
CATGACCTCTAAAGCAGCCCTGCAAGAAATATTAAAGGGAAGCCTTTGACTGGAAAGGAAATACCACAAATGACAGTATTAAGGCAGGAAACACAAAAGAAGTAAAAATGAGTATTTCTGTAAAAAAGAATCAGTCAAGGAACTCACAAAAGAAAAGGAAAATATATACCTAAAATGTGGGGAGGAGAGAGCAGTAAAGAATGGGTTCAAACTTAAATGACTCAATTTAGTATAGACTGCTATATGCAGAAGAGGTTATATACAAACTGTATGGTAACCATTTATCAAAAACCACTAAGAAATATGGAAAGAATAAAGAGAAAGAAATTCAAATATGTCACTGAAGAAAACCCAACAAACCATGAAAGAGAGATAAGAAAGGATTGGAGAAAATCTTCAGACCAACCACAAAGAAAATAACAAAATAGCAATAAATATCTATCACCTATTAATACCTATCAGTACCTATCTTTATTTTTTTAAGTAGGCTCCAAGCCTAGCATGGAGCCTAATAGAGGGCCCAAACTCAAACCCCAAGATCAAGATCTGAGCTGAGATCAAGAGTCAGATGCTTAACCTACTGAGCCACCCAGGCACCCCAATCAGTAATTACTCTGAGTGTAAATGGACTAAATGCTCCAATCAAAAGATATAGGGTGACAGAATGGATAAAAAAAAGGAAAAAAAAAAAAAACCAAAAAACCCATCTATACACTGCCTCCAAGAGGCTCATTTTAGACCTAAAAACAGCTGCAGATTGAGAGTGAGGAGTGGAGAAACATGTCATGCAAATGGTTGTCAAAAGAAAGCCAGAGTGGCAATACTTCTATTGGACAAAATAGACTTTAAAGCAGAGACTGTAACAAGAGTCAAGAAGGACACTATCATAATAAAGGGGACACTCCAACAAGAATATATAACAGTTGTAAATATTTATGGGCCCAACACGAGAGCACCCATATACGCAAAACAGTTAAGAACAAACATAAAGGAACTAATCGATAATAATACCATATCAGTGGCAGACTTTAACACCCTATTTACACCAATGGACAGATCATTTAAACGGAAAATCAACATGGAAACAATGACTTTGAATGACACCGTGAACCAGATGGATTTAACAGAATACTCAGAACATTCCAGCCCCAAACAGCAGAATACACATTCTTTTCAAGTACACCTGGAACTTCCTCTACAGTAGGTCACCTATTGGGCCACAAAACTAGCTTCAGCAAATTCAAAAGGATCAAAGTCATACCATGCATCTTTTCTCACCACAGTGTTACGAAACTGCAAGTCAACCACAAGCAAAAATTTGGAAAGACCACAAGTAACATGCTGCTGAACAATGAATAGGTCAACCAGGAAGTAAAAGAAGAAATTAAAAAGTACATGGAAACAAATGAAAATGAAAACACAACAGTTCAAAACCTTTGGGATGCAGCAAAATCGGTTCTCAGAGGGAAGTTTATAGCAATACAGGCCTACCTCAAGAAGCAAGAAAAACCTCAAATAAAGAACCTAGCCTTGCATCAAAAGGAGCTAAAAAGAGAGTAACAAATGAAACTTAAAAGGTTTCATTTGAAGAAAGGAAATAGTAAAGATTAGAGCAGAAATAAGTGATATAGAAACTAAAAAGCAATAGAAGAGATCAGTGAAACCAGGAGCTTTGGAAGAAATCAATAAAATTGACAAACCTCTAGCCAGATTTAATCAAGATAAAAAGAGAAAGGACCCAAATAAATAAGAGCAGAAATGAGAGAGGAGAAATAACAACAAACACCATGGAAATAAAATTATAAGAGAGTATTATGAAAAAATACATGCCAACAAATAGGACAACCTAGAAGATATGATAAATTCCAGAAACATATAATCTAATGAAAGTGAAACAGGAAGAAATAGAAATTTTGAACAGGCTGATAACAAGCAAAGAAATTGAATCAGTAATCCAGAAACTCCCAACAAACAAAAGTCCAGGACCAAATGGTTCCACAGGCAAAACCTATCAAATATTTAAGGGGCACCTGGGTGGCTTAGTCAGTTAAGCCTCTGCCTTCAGCTCAGGTCATGATCCCAGGGTTCTAGGATCAAGCCCCACATCGGGCTTCCTCCTCAGTGGGAAGTCTGCTTCTCCCTCTGCTCCTCCCCCTCACTCATGAGTGCTCTCTCTTTTTCTCTCTCTCTAAATAAATAAATAAATAAAATCTTTTCAAAGAACAACAAAAAAAAAAAAATTAAAGAAGAGCTAATGCCTTTTCTTCTCAAACTATTCCAAAAAATAGAAAAGGAAGGAAAACTTCCAAGTTCATTCTCTGAGGCCAGCATTATCCTGATATCAAAACCTGTTAAAGACACCATGAGACAGCGGGGTGCCTAGGTGGATCAGTGGGTTAAACCTCTGCCTTCAGCTCAGGTCATGATCTCAGGGTCCTGGGATCAAGCCCCACATCGGGCTCTCTGCTCAACAGGGAGCCTGCTTCCCCCCCCCCCCTTTCTGTCTGCCTCTCTGCCTATTTGTGATCGATCTCTCTCTCTCTCTCTGTCAAATAAATAAATACAATCTTTAAAGAAAGAAGACACAAAAGAACTACAGGGCAATATCCTTGATGGACATAGATGCAAAAATCCTCAACAAAATACTAGCAGACAAAATCCAACAATGCATTAAAAACATCATTCCCCACAATCCAGTGGGATTTCCTTCAGGGTTGCAGAGGTGGTTCAGTATTCACAAGTCAATCAACATGATACATCACATCAGTAAGAGAAAGGATAGAAACCATATGATCTTTTCAGTAGATGCAGAAAATGCACATGACAGAGTACAACATCCATTCATGATGATGCCCTCAACTGAGTAGGTTTAGAGGGAACATACCTCAGCATAATAGATAGCTCACTATATGGAAAACCCATAGGTAACATCACCCTCAATGGGGAAAATTATGAGCCTTTCCCCTAAGGTCAGGAACAAGACAGGGATGTTCACTCTTACCATTTCTTTTTTTTTTTTTTTTAAAGATTTATTTATTTGACAGTCAGAGATCACAAGTAGGCAGAGAGGCAGATAAAGAGAGAGAGGAAGGGAAGCAGGCTCCCTGCTGAGCAGAGAGCCCGATGTGGGGCTCGATCCCAGGATCCTGAGATCAGGAACTGAGCCGAAGGCAGAGGCTTAACCCACTGAGCCACCCAGGCACCCCCACTCTCACCATTTCTATTCAACATCATACTGGAAGTCCTAGCTATAGCAATCAGACAATAAGAAGAGAGAAGAGGCATCCAAATCAGTAAAAGGGAGGTGAAATATTCACTATTTGCAGATGACATGATACTCTTCTACATTGAAAATCTGAAAGACTCGCGTCCCACCACAGCCAAACTTCTGGAACTGATAGACAGATTCAGTAGAGTTGCAGGATACCAAATCAGTGTACAGAAATCTATTGCATTTGTGTACACCAATAAGGAAGCAGAGAAAGAGAAATTAAGAAAACAGTCCTGGGGCACCTGGGTGGCTCAGTGGGTTAAAGCCTCTTCCTTCGGCTCAGTTCCTGATCTCAGGGTCCTGGGATCGTGCCCCACATCGGGCTCTATGCTCAGCAGGGAGCCTGTTCCCCCTCTCTCTTTCTGCCTGCCTCTCTGCATACTTGTGATCTCTCTCTCTGTCAAATAAATAAAATCTTAAAAAAAAAAAAAAAAAGAAAACAGTCCCATTTACAATGGCACCAAAAATAATAAGATACCAAGGAACAAACCTAACCAAAGAGGTGAAAGACCTATACTCTGAAAACTGTAGAGCACTTATGAAAGAAAGTGAAGATGACACAAAGAAATGGAAGAGCATTCCATGCTCATGGATTAGAAGAACAATGTTTTAAAAAATGTCTATACTTCCCAAAGCAATCATACATTTAATGCAATCCCTTTCAAAATACCACCATCATTTTTCACAGAACTAGAACAAACAATCCTAAAATTTGTATGGAACCACGAAAGATCCTGAATAGCCAAAGTAATCTTGAAAAAGAAAAGCAAAGCTTGAGGCATCACAATTTCAGACTTCAAGTTATATTATAAAGCTGTAGTAATCGAAACGGCATGGTACTGGTACAAAAATAGACACATAGACCAACAGAATAGAAAACCCAGAAATAAAGGGAGACTAATACACCCAATGAATCTTTGATAACGCAGAAATAATATACAATGGGAAAAAGGCATTCTTTTGCACAATTGATGTTGGGATAACTGGATAGCAACATGCAAAAGAATGAAACTAGAGCACTTTCTTACACCATTAACAAAAATAAATTCAAATTGGATTAAAGACCTAAATGTGATACCTGAATCCACAAAAATCGTAGAAAAGAGCACTGACACTAATTTCTCTGACATAGACCATAGTAACACTTTTCTAGGTTTATTTCCTGAGGAAAGGGAAACAAAAGCAGAAATAAACTATTGGGGCTACAACAAAATAAAATGCTTCTGTACAGCAAAGGAAACAATCAATAAAACTAAAAGACAACCTATGGAATGGGAAGAGATACTTGCAAAAGACATATCTGATATTGGATTAGTATCCAAAATATATAAAGAACTTACAAAACTCAACATCTAAGAAAGAAATAATCCAATAAAAAATGGACAGAAGAGGGGCACCTGGGTGGTTCAGTCAGTTGTATCCCACTCCTGATCTCAGCCCAGGTCTTGATCTCAAGATCATGAGTTCAAGCCTAGCATTGGAATCCATGCTGGGCATGGAGCCTACTTATAAAAAGATTGGTAGAAGACATGAACAGATATTTCTCCAAAAAAGATAAAAAGGTGGCCAACAGACACATGAAAAATTGCTCCACATCACTCATTATAAGGGAAATACAAATGAAATCTGTATAACCTCACAACTGTCAGAATGACTAAAATAAAAATAACAAGAACCAAATGTTGATGAGGATATGGATAAAAAGAATGCTTGTGCACTGTTGGTGGAAATGCAAACTGGTGCAGCCACAGTGGAAAAGAGTATGGGGGTTCCCCAAAATGTTAAAAATGGAACTACCCTACAATCTAGTAATCAAACTACTTGGTATTTACTCAAAGAAGATAAAAATACAAATTCAAAGGGATACATGTATCCCTATGTTTATAGTAACATTATTTCTAATAGCAAAGATATAGAAGTGACTCAAGTATCCAATCAATGATTAACGGATAAAGAAGAAGTGGTGTATGTATATGTGTGTGTGTATGTACAGGAATATTATTCTGCCATTAAAAATGTATATTTGGGGGCGCCTGGGTGGCTCAGTGGGTTAAGCTGCTGCCTTCAGCTCAGGTCATGATCTCAGGGTCCTGGGATCGAGCCCCGCATCGGGCTCTCTGCTCAGCGGGGAGCCTGCTTCCTCCTCTCTGTCTGCCTGCCTCTCTGCCTGCTTGTGAACTCTCTCTGTCAAATAAATAAATAAATAAATCTTTAAAAAAAAAAAATGTATATTTGACTGGGTGGCTCAGTCAGTTAATCGTCTGCCTTCAGCTTGGGTCATGATCCCAGGGTTCTGGGATCGAGTCCCACATTGGGCTCCCTGCTCAGTGGGGAGCCTGCTTCTCCCTCTCCTCTCTGCTTGTTCTCTCTCTCAAGTAAATAAATAAAATGTTGAAAAAAAATTTAAAAAGGATATTTGCCATTTGCAATGATGTGAATGGAGCTAGAGAGTATTATGCTAAGTAAAATAAGTCAGAGAAAGATAAATACTGCATGATTTCATTCATGTGGAATTTAAGATATGAAATTGAACATGGCCGGGGGAAGAGAGGCAAACCATAAAATAGACTCTTAACTATAGGTTGCTGCAGTAGAGGTGCGTGTCAGGGGATGGGTTAAATGGGTGATGGGTATTATGGAGGGCACCCTTTGTGATGAGCACTGGGTGCTGTATGTAGGTGATGATTCACTAAAATCCACATCTGAGGGCCACCTGGATGGCTCAGTCAGTTAAGCATCTGCCTTTGGCTCAGGTCATAATCCCAGGGTCCTGGGATGGAGTTCTGCATCAGGCTGCTCAGTAGGGATCCTGCCTGCCACTCCTCCTGCTTGTGCCCTCTCTCTCTCTGACAAAAAAATAAGATCTTAAAAAAAAAAAAAATCTACACCTGAAACTAATATTTTGAAAAATCATGTTTAAAAAAAAGGAAAGAGGGACGCCTGGGTGGCTCAGTTGGTTGGGCAGCTGCCTTCGGCTCAGGTCATGATCCCGGCGTCCTGGGATCGAGTCCCGCATTGGGCTCCTTGCTCGTCAGGGAACCTGCTTCTCCCTCTGCCTCTGCCTGCCATTCTGTCTGCCTGTGCTCGCTCGCTCTCCCTCACTCTCTCTGACAAATAAATAAATAAAATCTTTAAAAAAAATAAAATTTAAAAAAGGAAAGATGGGGCACCTGTGTGGCTCAGTTGTTAAGCCTCTGTCTTTGACTCAGGTCATGATCCCAGAATCATGCTGCACATTGGGCACCCTACTCAGTGGGAGGCCTGTTTCTCCCTCTCCCACTCCTCCTTCTTGTGTTCCCTCTCTCCCTGTCTCTTTCTCTGTTAAATAAATAAATAAAATCTTTATAAAAAAAAGGATAGAGTGATCAACCAAAAAACAGATTTTTTTAAAAAAAATTAATTAATTAATTAATTAATTAGACAGAGATCACAAGTAGGCAGAGAAGCAGGCGGGGTGGGGAGGGAAGCATGTCTCCTGCTGAGCAAAGATCCCGATGTGTGGCTCGATCCCAGGACCCTGAGATCATGACCTGAGCCGAAGACAGAGGCTTAACCCACTGAGCCACCTAGGCACCCCCAGACTCTTAATTATAGAGAACAAACTGATGGTTACCAGAGGGGAGGGTGGTGGGCAGATGGGTGAAATATGTGGTGAGGATTAACAAGTGCACTTACTGAAATAAGCAATGGGTGATGAAAATAAAAACTTAAGTTATTATTTCTTCCATTAACTTGCTTTTGCATCTTTGTAAAAAAAAATTTAGTATTTACCATATACAAAAATAAACTCAAAAAGGGTTAAATACCTAAATGTAAAATGGATTAAATACTTAAGCATAAAAATCCTAGAAGAGAGCGCAAGGAATAATTTCCCTAATATTAGCCATAGCAACATTTTTCTAGATATGTCTCCTAAAGCAAGGGAAACAAAAGCAAAAGTAAACTATTAGGACTACAAAATAAAAAGCTTTTGCACAGCAAAGGAAACCATCAGCAAAGCAAAAAGACTACCTACTGAATGGCAGAAGATATTTGCAGGTGATATTTCTAATAATAGATTAATATCCAAAATATGCAAAGAACTTGTACAACTCAACACTGAAAAAACAAACAACCTGAAAAGTGGGTACAGGACCTGAATAGACATTTTTTCAAAGAAGACAGACAGATGGCCAAAAGGCATATGAAAAGATGCTGAACACCACTAATCATCAGGGCAATACAAATCAAAACCACAATGAGCTATTACCTTACACTTGTCAGAATGGCTAAAATTAAAAAGACAAGAAACATCAAGTGTTGGCAAGGATGTAGAGGGAAAGGAACCCTCATGCACTGTTGGTTGCAATGTAAATTGGTACAGCCACTGTGGAAAACAATATAGAGGTACCTCAAAAAAATTAAACATAGAAATACCAAATGATCCAGTAATTCAACTCTTGGGTATTTACCCAAAGAAAATGAAAACTCTGTCTCAAAAAGATATATGCATTTACAATAGCTAATACATGGAATGAGCCTAAGTGTCCATCAATAGACAAATGGATAAAGAAAATGTGGTACATACATATAATGTAATATATGCAGTCATAAAAAGATGAAATTGTGCTATTTGGGACAACATGGATGGACCTAGAATGCTACGTGAAATAAGTCAGACCAGGAAAGACAAATATCATATGATTTTACTCAATGGAATCTAAAAAAAATAATGAATGAACAAACAGAAAGAAGAATCTGACCTATAAATATAGAGAACAAACAGATGGCTGCCAGATGGGAGGTAGGTGGGTGGGTCGACAAAATGGGTGAAGGGGAGAGGGAGATACAGTTCTCCAGTTGTGGAATGAGTAAGTCAAAGGAATAAAAAGCAGACCATAAGGAATACAATCAGTGATATTGTAATAACAATGTATTGGGACATATGATAGTTATGCTTGTGGTGAACATAGAATAATGCTTAAACCTGTCAAATTACTGAGTTCTGTACCTGAAATTAATGTAACGTTGTGTATCAGCTATAGTCAAATAAGAAAAGAGTCAGGGGGCACCTGGGTGGCTCAGTGGGTTAAAGCCTCTGCCTTTGGCTCAGGTCATGATCCCAGGGTCCTGGGATCGAGTCCCACATCGGGCTCTCTACTCAGCAGGGAGCCTGCTTCCTCCTCTCTCTCTGCCTGCTGCTCTGCCTGTTTGTGATCTCTGTCTGTCAAATAAATAAATAAAATCTTTTAAAAAAAGAAAAGAGTCAGAATTATAACAAAATTGAGGAAAACAAGGTTAATATAAAAATGCCAGTTGTGGCGCACTTGGGTGGCTCAGTCGTTAAACATCTGCCTTAGGCTTAGGTCATGATCCCAGGGTCCTGGGATCGAGCCCTACATCGGGCTCCCTGCTTGGCAGGAAGCCTGCTTCTTCCCTCCCATTCACCCTGCTTGTGTTCCCTCTCTCGCTGTGTGTCTGTCAAATAAATAAATAAAATCTTAAAAAAAAAGTTGCTTTCCTATAATCTTGAAATGAACAATTGGATTTGACACAAAAACACAACGCTGTATTAAATGCAATAAAAGGTGGAGGGAAGGGGAAGGGCAAGAAGGAAGGAAGGAAGGAAAGACAGGCAGGCCTATAGACTTAGGCATAAGAATTACAAAATATATACAAGATCTATATGAGGAAAATTACAAAATTCTGATGAAGGAAATCAAGAAGAACTAAATAAATGGAGAGATATTTCATGTTCATGGATAGGAATACTCAATATTGTTAAGATGTTATTCTTCCCATCTTGATCTAGATTCATTATAATCAGAATCAAAACCCAGCAATTACTTTGTGGATATTGACAAACTTTTTAACATTTATACGGAAAGGCTGTAGATCAGAAATCTTCTTGAGGAAAAACAATGTCAGAGGACTGACACTACCTAACTTTAAGATGTACTCTACAGCTATTTTGCCAATATTGGTATGGGCAAAAAACCAGATTAATGGAACAGAATAGAAAGCTTAAAAGTAAACTTATACACATATACTCTTCTGATCTGTGACAAAGGAGCAAAGGCAATTCAATGAAGAAAGAACAGTCTTTTCAACAAATGGTGCTGGAAAAACTGGATATTCTGATGTAGGAAATGGATATAGACTTCGATGTTATACCTTCTGCAGAAATTAACTCAAAATGGATAATGGTAAAATGCAGAACTATAAAACTTCTCGAAGCTACAGAGTAGAAAATCTAGGTGAACTTGGGTGTGGCAATGACTTTTTAGATAGAACACCAAACGCCTAATCTATGAACCAAAAAAAAAAAAAAGATATGGTGGACCTCCTTTGTTTAAATTAATCATTCTGTGAAAGACAGTTTTAAGAGAATGAAAAGACAAATCACATACTTGAAAAAAATTTTTACAAAAGGTATATGTGATAAAGGACTATCACCCCCAAAATACAAAGAAGTCTTAAAAGTCAAAATTAAGAAAACAGTAACCCAATTAAAAAATGGGCAGAAGAAAAAAAATGGGCAAAAGACTTACTTTACTCCAAAACTAATCATGTACTATATGTTGGCTAATTGAATTTAAATTTTAGGACAAAAGACACCGTGTTAAAGAAGATATACAGATGGCAAATAATCATATGAAAGCATGTTCAACATCCTTTGCCATTAGGGAATTGCAAATTTTAATAACACTTAGATTCCACTACACACCTGTTAGAATGGCTAAAATCCAGAACTCTGACAAAACCAAATGCTGACAAGTTTGTGAAGCAACAAGAACTCTCATTCATGCTTACTGGGAATGCACTTTCACCCACTTTGGAAGATAGTCCGGAAAGTACTTTTTTGTTTTGTTTTTTGTTTTTGTCTACAATGCAAAACACAATTTTACTATACAGTCCAGCAGTTGTGCTTCTAGGTGTTTAATGAGTTGAAAACTTACTTCCACATAAAAACTATCATGGAAATGTTTATAGCAGGCTTTTTTCCCCCCATAGTTGCCAAATTTTGGAAGCAAACAAAATGTACTTCAGAAGGCGAGTGGTTAAATAAACTGTGGTACATCCATACAACAGAATACTATTTACTATAAAAATGAAATGAAGTTTTGAAGGTTGGAAAGACCTGGAGGAACCTTACAATGGTCATCATTAAGTAAAAAGCCAGTCTGGAAAAGCTTAAACTGTATGGTTCCAAGTATATGACATTTTGGAAAAGGCAACTCTGATAGAGACAGTAAAAGATAGTGGTTGCTAGGGGTTTTGGAATGGTGGTGCTGGGAAGGGGGAATTACTAGAGAACAGGGGATATTTATGGCATTGAAATGACTCTTTATGATGCTATGATGGTAGATACATGATGTTATGTGTTTGTCAAATTTATTTATTTATTTATTTATTTTATTTATTTATTTTTTAAGATTTTATTTATTTGTCAGAGAGAGAGAGAGACAGCGCGGGCGAGCACAGGCAGACAGAGCGGCAGGCAGAGGCAGAGGGAGAAGCAGGCTTCCCGCCAAGCTAGGAGCCCGATGTGGGACTCGATCCCAGGACACTGGGATCATGACCTGAGCCGAAGGCAGCTGCTTAACCAACTGAGCCACCCAGGCGTCCCGTGTTTGTCAAATTTAGAGTGAATCCTAAACTACGAACTTTAAAACAAATATCTGGGCATATTTGCATAGGTCTATGTTTGGGTTCTCTGTTCTTTTCCAGTGATTTTTGTGTCTATCCCTCCAATAACACACAGTCTTGATTACTACAGCTATATAATTCTTAACAGTGGGCAGACTGTTTCCTCCCAATTTATCCTTTTAAAAAAACATTTATTTGACAGAGGGAGTGTACACCTGTGCACATTGTTGAGGGGAGCAGAGGGCGAGAGAAACTGAAGCAGATTCCATACTGAGCATGGAGCCAGACATGGGGCTCAATCTCACAACCCTGAGATCATGACCTGAGCCAAAACCAAGAGTTGGACGCTTAACTGACTGTGCTGCCCAGGCACCTCTCCCAATTTATCCTTCTTTAAAAAAAATGTTTTAGCCCTCTAGTTCCTTTTCTTTACATATAAAGTTTAGAATAATCTTGTCAGTAACCATAAAACATCTTGCTGGGATTTTAATTTTAGTTCCAATATAGTTAACATACAGTGTTAAATTAGTTTCAAGTGTTTCAACAATTTTATATGTGACTTGGTGCACATCATGATATATGTACTCTTAACCTTCACCTATTTCACCCAACCCTTCCCCACCTAACCGCCCCCACCCCCCATAGTCTGGTAGCCATCAGTTTGTTCTCCGTGGTTGAGAGTCTGTTTTTTTTTGTTTGTTTGGGGTTTCTTTGTTTTGTTTCTTTGATCTCTCTCTCTCTTTAGAAAATCTTGCTGGGTTTTTGATAGGAGTTGCATTAATTGCATTTGGGGAGAATTGACATCTTTACTCTGCTGCATTTTCCAATCCATGAATAATGGGATCTCCATTTATTTAGATCTTCTGTGTTTTCTTTCATCAGTGTTTTGTAGTGTTCAGCATACAAATCCTGCATATGTTTTATTAGATTTACACCTAAGTGGGTTTTTGTGTGTGTGTGTGATTACAAGTAGTATTGTGTTTTAAGTTTTGGCTTCTAATTGTTCATTGCTAGTATAGAGAAATACTATATTATATTATTATATTATTTTTTTATGCTCATCAGGTGTCGTATGTGAACTTACTTAGTACCATTACTTTATAGAATAAGAGTTGTGAAAGCTGACATCTTACATTGTTTCCTGTCTTAGGGGAAAGCATTCAGTTTGCCCCCTTTCAGTGTAATGCTAGCTGTAGGTTTTCAGTTGATTATTACATTGAAGAGGTTCTCCTTTATTCCTACCTTTTTTCTAAGAGTTTTTATCATGAATGTATGTTGAATTTTGCCAAATGCATTTTCTATATCAATTGAGGATTGTCACTTTTTTTAGCCTGTTATATGGTGGATTATACTGATTGATTTTTCAAATACTGAATTGTTTTCAAATACAGAATCAGTTTGCATTGCTGAAATGACCTCTACTTGTTCTTGGTGTATAACTCTTATCATATATTGCCAAAATCTGCGTGCTTATGTTTCGTTAAGCATTTTTGTGTCATATTTATAAGGGATAATGGTCTTTAGTTTCCTTTTTTGTTACTGTCTTTGGTATAATGGTAATATTAGCTTAATAAAATTTTTTGAAAATTATTTCCTTCACATTTTCTGTAAGAGATTATATAGAATTTATGTTAATTCATTTTTAAACATTCAGTAGAATTCTCCAGAAAAACCATCTGGGCATAAGTATTGCTCTTTTGGAGCTTTAAAATTATGAACTCATTTTCATTAACAGGTTATGGATATTTCAGTTATCTATTTCATATTGGATGAGTTGGGTTAGTTCATGCTTTTTGAGGAATTGGTTTATGTCATCCATCTTGTCAATATTATGTGTAGAGTTTTTTTTTTTTTAAGATTTTAAAATTTTATTTATTTGCCAGAGAGAGAGAGAGACAGCGAGAGAGGGAACACAAGCAGGGGGAGCGGGAGTGGGAGAGGGAGAACCAGGTTTCCCACTGAGGAGAGAACGCAATGTGGGGCTCAATCCCAGGACCCTGGAATCATGACCTGAGCTGAAGGTAGACGCTTAATGACTGAGCCACACAAGTGCCCCAGGTGTAGAGTTTTTCATAGTATTCCTTTATTATCCTTTTGTTGTTTGCAGGTTTTGTGTAATATCCCATTTCCATTTTCATATTGATATTGTGTCTTCTCTGTTTTTTTGTTGTCAGTCTTGCTGGAGAGTTGTCAATTTTATTGATCTTTTCATGAATCACATTTTTATTTCATTGATTTTTCTTCATTTTTTTTTCTGTTTTTGGTTTCATTGATTCCTGTTTTTATTTCCTTCCTTCTGCTTGTTTTGGTTTTATTTTGCTCTGTGTTTCTTAGATTCTTGAGATGGAAGCTTAGGTTATTAACTTGAGATTTTTCCTCTTTTAAAAAAATGTAAACATTTCATGTTATAAATTTCCTTCTCAGCATTGTTTTCACTGCATACCACAGATTTCTATGTCATATTTTCATTTTTTAAAGTATTTTATTTATTTATTTTAGAGAGAGAGATAGTGAGAGAGCAGTTGGGGCAGAGGGAGAGAGTCTTTTTTTTTTTTTTTTAAGATTTTATTTATTTATTTGACAGAGAGAAATCACAAGTAGGCAGAGAGGCAGGCAGAGAGAGAGGAGGAAGCAGGCTCCCCGCTGAGCAGAGAGCCCGACGCGGGGCTCGATCCCAGGACCCTGAGATCACGACCCGAGCCGAAGGCAGCGGCCTAACCCACTGAGCCACCCAGGCGCCCCAGAGGGAGAGAGTCTTAATCACACCCCCTACCCAGCACTAGCCCAACTTGGGGCTTGATCTCACAACTCTGAAATCATGACCTGAGTAAAACCAAGAGTCAGATGCTCAACTGACTGAGGCCCTCAGGCGTCCCTGTTGTATTTTCATTTTTTTAAATTTTGATGTATTTATAATTTTCCCTTGAGATTTCCTTTTTTACTCACAGATTGTTTAGAAATATGTTGTTTAGGCGCCTGGGTGGCTCAGTGGGTTAAAGCCTCTGCCTTCGGCTCAGGTCATGGTCCCGGGGTCCTGGGATAGAGCCCCGTTTCCGGCTCTCTGATTGGCGGGGAGCCTGCTTCCTCCTCTCTCTCTCTGCCTGCCTCTCTGCCTACTTGTGATCTCTATCTGTCAAATAAATAAATAAAATCTTAAAAAAAAAAAAAGAAGTATGTTGTTTAGTATTGTTTGGTGATTTTCCTATTATCTTTCTATTTGCTTTCCAGCTATTTATTTCTTTGCAGTAATAGAGTACACTGTTGCAATTATTTTAAATTTGCTTTATGGCATAGATAGGGTCTCTTTTGGCATATGTTTCATGGGCACTTGAAACAAAAGTTTATTCTGCTTTCTTTGGGTATTTTACGTTGATTACATTCTGTTGATTGATGGTGTTACTATTTTTCTAGATTCTTGTTTATTTTCTTACTCGTTGTTCTATTAGTTCCTGGGATAGGGGTGTTGACTGTAATTGTGGATTTGTCTGTTTGTTCTTTCTGTTCAGTCAGTGATTGCTTTACATATTTTGCATTAGGTTGTTTGGTTCATTCAAATTAAGGATTGCTATGTGTTATGGATGGATTTACCCCTTTATCATTAGGGGTATCATTGCTCTTTGGTTCTGATAATTTTCTTGGTTATGAAGTCTAACTGATACTAATATAGCTACTCCTGATTTCTTTTGATTAGCATTTGCATGGTATATCTTTTTCCATCCTTTTACAGTCAACTTACTTGTTGTAAGTGAGTTCCTTTTACAGGACTTTTCCAGGGGCACCTGGGTGCCTCCGTTCGGTGAGCATCTAACTCTTGGTTTTGGCTCAGGTCATGATTTCAGGGTTGTGAGATCAAGCCCCAAGGGTATACTTGGGTCATATTTTAAAAAAAAAATACACTACCTATTTCTGTCTTTTAATTAACATATTTAGATAATTTATATTTAATGTAATTATTGGTATGTTATGACTTCATCCTTTCATTTTATTTTTGTCTTTGGTTTTTTCTTACTGTTTTTTCTGTTTTTCTGAGCATTGAACATCATTTAGAATTCAGTTTTTATAGTGTTTTTGAGTTTCTTTGTGTAGTTTAATAGTAATTGCTCTAGGTTTTGTATTATAAGTAATAACTTGTCATAGTTTACTGTTGTTGACATTTTATCACTTCAAGTGAAATGTGGAAACTGGGGCACCTGGGTGGCTCAGTTGGTTGGGCGTCTGCCTTCAGCTCAGGTTATGATCCCAGTGTCCTGGGATAGAGCCTCATATCGGGCTCCCCGCTCAGCAGAGAGCCTGCTTCTCCCTCTCGCTTTGCCTGCTGCTCTGTCTACTTGTGTTCTCTCCCTCTCTGTTAAATAAATAAATAAAATCTTAAAAAAAGAAAGAAATGGGGAAACCTTACTTTTCTTTACATTTCTTACTTTCCTCATTTATATTACAAATTGTCTTAAATATTCCCCCTATACATGTAGAAGCACATCAATGTTATAATTTCTTTCTTTCTTTTTAAAGATTTTGCTTATTTATTTAAGAGATAGAGACAGAGCACAGAGGAAGAGTGAGAGGGAGAAGCAACTCACTGCTGAGCAGAAAGCCTGTTGTGGGGCTTGATCCCAGGATGTTGAGATCATGACCTGAGCTAAAGGCAGACACTTAATGAACTCAGTCACCCAGGTACCCCATAATTTTTTTTCTTTCAGCAGCAGACATAATTTAGAAAATTCAACAGAAGAAGGAAAGTCTTTTGCTTACCCATATTTTTGCTTACTGCCTTCTTCTTAGTGTTCCAAGATTCCTCCTGTTGTCATTTTCTTTCTATTTAGAGAACTTCCTTTAGGTATTCTTTATAAGTAAATATGCAGGCAACAGATTTCTTTTGGTTTTGCTTCATCGGACAATGTCCTGATTTCTCCTTCATTACTGAAGGATATTTTTACTGAATATAGAAGTCTAGGTTTAACAATAGAACAAAATAGAAAAAAAAATAGAACAAGTTTTCTCCAACAATGGAAAAATGTGCCACTTTCTGCTGACCTTCATGATTTCTGATGATAAATCTGCTATTATCTGAATTGTTTTCCCCTATAAATAATGTGTTGTTTTTCTTGCTTCTTTTAAGTTTTTTTTTTTGTTTTTGTTTTTTTGTTTTTTTTTTTTAGAACTTTGAGCTATCTTGTGGATTTTTTAGGGTATATTTTTGTTTGGAGTTTGTTCAGCTTCTTGAATATAGGTTTATGTCTTTTGCCAAATTTAGGACATTTCCAGACATTATTTCTTCAGGCCTTACCCTCTTATCTCTCCCTCTGGGGCCCCAATGATGTTAGACTTTTTGTTACAGTCCAACAATTCCCTGAGGCTGTTTGGTGTGTTGGGGTTTGTTTTGTTTTGATTTGTCTTTGATAGGTTGGGTGATTTCTATTATTCTGTCTTCAGGTTTACTGGTTGTTTGCTCTGTCCCCTTTATTCTGCTGTTAAGTCCATCAATTGATTTCATTTCAGTTTTGTATTTTCTAGTTCAAAAATTTCTGCTCAATTTTACTCTGTGTCTTCTATTTCTTTCCTGAGAGTTTTTATTTTATAAATTTGCTTCAAGGGTGTTTGTTATTGCTCACTGAAGCATTTTTATGTTGGTTTCTTTAAGATTGTCAAATAAGTTTAATATTTCTTATTTTGGTGTTGGTGTGTAATGGTTGACTTTTTTCATTCAGATTGAGTTTTTCTTGGTTCTTGGTATGAGTAATTTTCAGTTGAAACATGGACATTTGAAGTGTTATGTTTTAAGACATTACATTTTATTGAAGTCTTGTTGTAGCAGGCTTCTTCTGACACTGCTGTGGCAGTGGTAGGAAGGGAGCTGCCTCATTACTGCCAGGTGTCAATATGATTAATAAATAAGACAGAAGGAAACTTATCTATTGTATAATATAGATAATAAATGTCAGACAAGTTAGCAGAGGGAGAAATCAATATAATTTTATATCATCAAACAAGATACCTTAGAATTAGTGGAATTTGAACTTGTCAAAATGGATAGACAGAGGAAGACAGTGATTATTTTAGTATGATCAAAGGCACAAAAATAGCAATGAGCTAGTCTGTGTTTAAGGGGAGCAGAAGGATACTAAAAAGATAACCATTTTCCTAGCTTGACCACTTAGACCACTATCTGTACCATACAAAAAATTAACTCAAAGTATATATGTATATATATATATATATATTTTTAAAGATTTAATTTATTTATTTGCCAGAAAGAGAGAGCACAAACAGGAAATGACAGGCAGAGAGAGAGAGAAAGAAGCAGGCTCCTGCCGAGCAGAGAGCCCGATGCGGGACTCAATCCCAGGACCCTGAGACCATGACCTGAGCTGAAGGCAGAGGCTTAACCCTCTGAGCCACCCAGGCGCCCCATAACTCAAAGTATATTAAAGACATGAACATAAGACCTGAAATTGTAAAACTCCTTGAAGAAAACATAGGTGGTAAGATTTTGACATCAGTCTTGGTGATAATTTTTTGGATTTGACAACAAAAGCAGAGGCAACGAAAGCAAATAAAAGTAAGTGGGACTACTATCAAACTAAAAAGTCTCTGGATAGCAAAAGAAACCATCAACAAAATGAAAAAGCAGCTTACTAAATGGGAGAAAATATTTGCAAATCATATATCAGATAATTATTAATATCCAAAATATATAAAGAATTCATACAACTCAATAGCAAAAACAAACAAACAAAAACTCAGTCTGATTTAAAAATGGACAAAGGATCTGAATAGACATTTTTCCAGAGAAGACATACAGATAGCCAACAGACACATGGAAAGATGTTCAACATCCCTTATCATCAGGGAAATGCAAATCAAAACCACAATGTGATACCACCTTACGCCTGCCAGAATGGCTGTTATCAAAAGGACAAGAAATAACAAGGTTGGCAAGGATGTGGAGAAAGGGGAACTCTTGTGCTCTGTTGGTGGTAATGTAAATTGGTATAGCCACTATAGAAAACAGTACTTTCTCAAAATATTAACTTTCTCAAAAAATTAAAAATTGAAATCAATACAATTCAGTAATTCTATTACTGGCTATTTACCCAAAGAAAACAAAACACTAATACACTAATTCAAAAAAGTATATGCACCCTTATGTTTATTGTAACATTATTTATAATAGCCAAGTTATGGAAATTAAGAAAGTTAAGGAAGACCTAACTATCCACAGATAGATGAATAGATAAAGAAAATATGTGTGTGTATCTATATCTATCTATATATTTATATATATATATGTATATATACATATATATATATATATATAAATAAATAAAATGGAACATTACTCAACCATAAAAAAGAATGAAATCTTGCCATTTACAACAACATGGCTGTACCTGGAAGATATTATGCAAAAAGAAACAAGTCAGACGGAGAAAAACAAATACCATATGATTTCACTTATATGTAGAATTTAAAAAACAAAACAAATGAACAAACAAAAAATAGAAACAGACTTACAGCTACAGAGAACAAACTGGTAGTTGCCAGAGGGGAACAGGTGGGAGCAAAGGCAAAATAAGGTGAATGGGATTAAAAGGTACAAAATTCCAGTTATGAAATAAATAAGTCATGGGGATGAAAAGTATAGCATAGGGAATATAGTTAATAATATTGTAATATCATATAGTGACAGATAGCAACTATACTTCTCATGATGTGCATAGTATAATATGTATAATTGTTGAATCATGTTTTACACTTAAAATTAATATCACATTGTATGTCAACAATACACGAATTTAAAGAAAAACCTGATTACCATAAAAATAGCTCAAGTGCCAGGTGCTAATTATATCTTCTGTGTGCTCTTGGAGAAAAATCTGAGCAATTGAAACTAGTTCCTTATTTTTAATTTTCTATGTCATGGAAGAAATAAAACTCATTGCTATGGTATGGAGAAGTTCATTGAACACAATGATATAGGATTAATATGTTTGGCTACAAAAAAGAAGACATGGAATACAATCAAGCTGTCAGTTGAAAAGAGAGCAGAACTTTATATACATTCTTGTTCTATCAGTTATTGATAAAAGAGCATAGAAATCTCTAACTCTTAACTAAATTAATTGTTAATATGCCTTTATCTATTCAGTTCATTCAGCTCTGGCTTTATATACTTTGGAGTACTTTGGAGTATTATATACTTCATATACTTTGGAGTATTAATTAGGTGCATCTACAGTTCTAATTTTTTTATCTTCCTAGTGTATTGATTCTTTATATCATTATTAAATTTCCTTCTTCTGATCCTCTGAACTTTATTGATTCTGGGCTTTCTCCTCACTGCAACCAAGATAGCATAAAGAAACAGGCTTTTGATTGAGTCTTTTCCTGTGTATCGAGGGAGTGTAGTTGATGCCAATCAGGGGAAATCCCAGTCCTGGAGTGCCAACACTCCATTTGTATCCTTACTTTTAAGGATGTATAGTGGCTTCTGAATATTTCTCCACTGTTGATGTGAAACTTTTCCATAATTAACAGCACTCTTGACTTGACCGACCTCCCGAAAACAAGGTTTGAATTCTCTTGGATACCCTATAACATATCTTTAAGGTACTGATGGTCGTTATTACTTCTTTCTCTCAACTTTTCCTGTCCTAGAATACCTGAAGATATTTGTAGATGGATATTTTTAGAATTCCAGGAACAGCAATTCTTTCAGAGGACTTCCAGAGCAATGACCTACTGCCCTTTGTATACTTCTCTCACTGATATGACTGAAGTCATTTATTCTCAATCTATCAGATCTAATATTCCCCTTTTAAACAAATTTTTATAAGATTCCCTTTACTCTCCTATAATGAAATTCATAGAAACTCATAACTTGCTCAATATATAATGTCTAAAAAAATAAATGTGTACTAATAATGTGTAAAACAAAAAGGAATAATTTATGAGATGATATTTCATATGGGAATGCATGAGCATTTGAAATGCATTAGAAAACATGATAATGTGTCACATATTTGTACCCATTTATAATTTAATTCATCAGTATATTAAGCACTTACTGTGTGCCATGCTGCCAAGCACTAAGTGCTAACAATACAGCCGAGAACAAAACAGATTTTCTTAAAAAAAAAAAGAAAGAAAGAAAGAAAGAAAGAAAGAAAGAAAGAAAAAAAGACAAAACAACATTATACTCATGGAACACATGTTCTACTGGGGGTAGATAAAATAAGCAAGAAATAGGAGGTGGTAAGTGCTAAAGAAGCCATAATAAAGAAATTGAATTTGTAGTTAAAAATCATTCTACTAAAAAATGCCAGGCTCAGCTTTTTCACAACGGGTTTGCCGCCAGAACACAGGTGTCGTGAAAACCACCGCTCAACCTAAGCCAGAATGGGGAAGGAAAAGGCTCATATCAACATTGTTGTCATCGGACACGTAGATTCGGGCAAGTCTACCACTACTGGTCATCTGATCTACAAATGTGGTGGGATCGACAAAAAAACTATCGAAAAATTCCAGAAGGAGGCTGCTGAGATGGGAAAAGGCTCCTTCAAGTATGCCTAGGTCTTGGATAAACTGAAAGCTGAACGTGAACATAGTATCACCATTGATATCTCCCTGTGGAAATTCGAGACCAGCAAGTATTATGTGACCATCATTGATGCTCCAGGATACAGAGACTTTATCAAAAACATGATTACAGGCACATCTCAGGCTGACTGTGCTGTCCTGATTGTTGCTGCTGGTGTTGGTGAATTTGAAGCAGGTATCTCCAAGAACGGGCAGACCTGTGAGCATGCCCTTCTGGCTTACACACTGGGTGTGAAACAACTAATTGTTGGTGTTAACAAAATGGATTCCACTGAGCCAGCCTACAGCAGAAGAGATACGAGGAAATCGTTAAGGAAGTCAGCACCTACATTAAGAAAATTGGCTACAACCCCGACACAGGAGCATTTGTGCCAATTTCTGGTTGGAATGGTGACAACATGCTGGAGCCAAGTGCTAACATGCCTTGGTTCAAGGGATGGAAAGTCACTCGTAAAGATGGGAATGCCAGTGGAACCACAGTGCTTGAAGCTTGGGATTGCATTCTGCCACCAACTCGTCCAACTGACAAGCCCTTGCGTCTGCCTCTCCAGGACGTCTACAAAATTGGTGGTATTAGTACTGTCCCTGTGGGCCGAGTGGAGACTGGTGTTCTTAAACCTGGCATGGTGGTCACCTTTGTTCCAGTCAGTGTTAGAACTGAAGTCAAGTCTGTTGAAATGCACCATGAAGCTTTGAGTGAGGCTCTTCCTGGGGACAATGTGGGCTTCAGTGTCAAGAATGTATCTGTTAAAGATATTCGTCGTGGCAATGTGGCTGGTGACAGCAAAAATGACCCACCAATGGAAGCAGCTGGCTTCACAGCTCAGGTGATTATCCTGAACCATCCAGGCCAAATTAGTGCTGGATATGCACCTGTGCTGGATTGTCACACAGCTCACATTACTTGCAAGTTTGCTGAGCTGAAGGAGAAGATAGATCGTCGTTCTGGAAAAAAGCTGGAAGATGGTCCCAAGTTCTTGAAATCTGGTGACGCTGCCATTGTTGATATGGTTCCTGGCAAGCCTATGTGTGTTGAGAACTTCTCTGACTATCCTCCTCTGGGCTGTTTTGCTGTTCGTGACATGAGACAGACGGTTGCTGTGGGTGTCATCAAAGCAGTGGGCAAGAAGGCAGCTGAAGCTGGCAAGGTCACCAAGTCTGCCCAGAAAGCTCAGAAGGCTAAATGAATATTATCCCCAATACCTGCCACTCCAGTCTTAATCAGCGGTGGAAGAATGGTCTCAGAACTGTTTGTGTCAATTGGCCATTTAAGTTTAATGGTAAAAGACTGGTTAATGATAACAATGCATTGTAAAACCTTCAGAAGGAAAGGAGAATGTTTTGTGGACCATTTGTTTTGTGTGTGTGTGGCAGTTTTAAGTTATTAGTTTTTAAAATCAGTACTTTTTAATGGAAACAACTTGACCAAAAATCTGTCACAGAATTTTGAGACCCATTAAAACAAAAAGTTTAATGAGAAAAAAAAAAAAAAAGCCAGGCTCAGATGGCTTCACTGGTGAATTTCAGAAAACATTTAAGGAAGAAAGAAGACTAACTCTACACAAAGACTTCCAAAAATTTGAAAAGGAAGGAATACATTCCAGTGCATTTTGTGAAGCCAGCATTACACTGCTATCAAAACCAAAGCATCATAAGAAAAGAAAACTATAGACCAATATCCCCCATAACCAAAGACACAAAAATTATAAACAGTATTTTAACAAACCCAGCAATATATGAGAAGGATAATGATTCTCAACCAAGTGAGATTTTTCTCACTCAAGAATGCAAGTTTAACATTCAAAAAATTAATAAAGGTAATTCATAGTAGTAACAAAATTTAATGATGCAAATAAAGCACTTAACAAAATCCATTATCTTTTCTTTCTTTTTTTTTTTAAAGATTTTATTTATTTATTTGACAGACAGAGATCACAAGTAGGCAGAGAGGCAGGCAGAGAGAGAGGAAGGGAAACAGGCTCCCCGCTGAGCAGAGAGCCCGATGCAGGGCTCGATCCCAGGACTCCGAGAACATGACCTGAGCCGAAGGCAGAGGCCCTAACCCACTGAGCCACTCAGGCGCCCCCAATATCTTTTCTTGATAAAAAATAAAGGGGCACCTGGGTGGCTCAGTTAGTTGTCTCAGTCCTGGTTTTGAGTCAGGTCACCATCTCAGGGTCATGAGACCCATGCTGGGCATGGAGCCTATTTAAGATTCTCTCTTTCTCTCTCTCTCTTTCTCCCTCTCCCTCTGCCCCCCCAACCCCTGACTTGGGCATGCTGTCTGTCTCTCTCAGGAAAAAAAAAAAAAAGGCTATTAGCAAAAGACAAGAAAAAAGTGTTGGTAAAGATGTGGAGAAAAGGAGCTCTTGTGCACTGTTGGTGGGGATGTAAATTGGTACAGGCACTGTGGAAAACAGTATGGAGGCTGGATCCTCAAAGAATTAAAAATAGAACTACCATAAGACTGAGTTCTAGGGAGGATAGTAGAGTAAGAGGACCCTGAGCTCACTTCATCCCACAGATATAATTAAATAACAGTTTCATCGGTGTAAATAACCCAGAAAATGACCCAAGGACTGAAGAACAAACTCTCCACAGCTAAATGTAGAGAAGAGGCCACATCAAAGAGGGTAGGAAGGGTGGAAACAGGGTAGGGAACTAAAAGGACCTGTGGGACTGTAGCAGGAAGGAGGGCCACTGCAGGCACAGAGAGGGGAGAAAAACAGACTCTCACACCAGGCAGTCTGCATGGGGAAGATGAATCTCTATAAACATTTGGTTTTGAAAAGCAGAGGGGTTGAATTTCAAAAGTTCTTATACTCGGTAGGGTTTAAGACCTAGAACTTTAAAAATAGGCTCATGGGAGAGCAGGGAAGACCAGAAGAAACAGAGTCCCTGCCCTTAAAGAGTCAGCTCAGCAGCCCATGGCAATATAGCATAGAAACAGGAGTTTGAAAAAAGCCTCGGGTATACATAAGGGGGATTTGTTTACTAATTGCAGAGCGTGCTCTGGAGGGGCAGGAATTTTGGGGCAAGTTCTCCCGGAACAGAAGAGCTGGAACTCACCACTTCCCTCTACAGCCCCAGCCTTGACACATAGGCACCTGCAGGAACCAGCCCAACTTACTAACAGCGTGCCCCACCCCTGAGTTCTCCTGTGGACACACCCCCTCCAGCCAGGCCTGAGCTCCAGATCCCCTCCTAGTGACACCATCAAGCATAATAACATTCACATTATAGGGATCTCAGAAGGAGAAGAAAGAGAAAAGAAAATGTATTTGAAGAAATAATAGCTGAAAACTTCCCAAATCTGGGGAAGGAAACAGAAATCCAGATTCAGAACTCAGAGAGAACCCCTAACAAAATCAACTGAAGGAGGTCCACACCAAGAAATATAGTAATTAAAATGTCAAAAAGCACTGATAAAGAGAGAATTTTATGAGACTGAAGGAGCCAAGTTGTTCTTTTATAAAGAAGAATGGATAAAGAAGATGTCATTCAGGGGCGCCTGGGTGGCTCAGTGGGTTAAGCCGCTGCCTTTGGCTCAGGTCATGATCCCAGGTCCTGGGTTCGAGCCCCACATCGGGCTTTCTGCTCAGCAGGGAGCCTGCTTCCTCCTCTCTCTCTGCCTGCCTCTCTGCCTACTTGTGATTTCTCTCTGTCAAATAAATAAATAAATAAATAAATCTTTAAAAAAAAAGAAAAGAAGATGTCATTCATATATATGGTGGAATATTACTCAGCCATCAGAAAGAATGCATACCCACCATTTGCATCGACATGGATGGAGCTGGAAGGGATTATTCTAAGTGAAATAAGTCAAGCAGAGAAAGACAGTTATCATGTGATTTCACTCATGTGGAACATAAGTAGTAGTGTGGAGGACCACAGGGGAAGGGAGGGAAAACTGAATGGGAAGAAATCAGAAAGGGAGACAAACCATGAGAGACTCTGGACTCTAGGAATCAAATTGAGGGCTACAGAAGGGCAGGGGGTGGGCAGATAGGGTAATGGGGTGATGAGCACTGGATGTTATACACAACTAATGAATCAATGATACCTACATCAAAAACTAATGAGGGTACTATATGCTGGCTAATTGAACATAAGAATGATAATAAAAAATCACACAGAGGTCTCATTGGCTAAAATCAATACATCAACAGGGCTGCATTCCTTTCTGGAAGCACTAGAGAATCTCTGTTCTTACCTTGTTCAGCTCATAGAGGCTGCTGATATCCTTGCCTCACATCTTACCTCCTCATCGTTGGAACCAGCAGCATTGCACCGCTATGACCTTTCTTCCATAGTCACATGCCCTTTTTATTCTCTTCTTTTACTCTCTTTAACTTTGAAGGACCTTTGTGATTCCATTGTGCCCACCTGGATAATCTCCCCATTTCCAGGAGAGTCCCTTGTGTACCACATAAGGCATATTCACAGGTTTCGGGGATTAAGAGATGGACATTGTGGGAGGGGAGCATTGTTTTGCCTACTATAACATTTGTCACTCTCCTTTCTCTTCTTTAATGTCTTAGACATCACCTACTTTCACCTCTAATTCATTCCATTTCAGCCACTTCCATATCCATATCTCAACTTTTCCTCTGAAATCTTAAAATTTTAATAATTGTGCTTTCTAGGGGCATCTGGGTGGCTCAATGGGTTAAAGCCTCTGCCTTTGGCTCAGGTCATGATCCCAGGGTCCTGGAATCTCTGCTGAGCAGGGAACCTGCTTCCCCCTCTCTGCCTGCCTCTGTGCCTACTTGTGATCTCTATCAAATAAATAAACAGAACCTTGAAAAAAAATTGTGCTTTCTAGCTGTTACCCTTTTGTCTTTTCTATTGTTCCTTCCTACTATATCTGTTGTATATTTGGTTAGAGGCACAGGGTTGTGGGGAAATCACAGGGTTATGGTTTCCAGGGCTCTGAAAGAAGAGATTCCTTTGCAGAATTTTGAAAAGTTGCTTCAGGTTTGATCCAAGCTCTACTACTAATGAATTATGTAGGAAAGTCACTTCCTAAGTGAAATTAAGGAGTTAACTTCTCAGGGCAGCTGGGTGGCTCAGTCAGTTGGGCATCTGCCTTTGGCTCAGGTTGTGATCCCAGGGTCCTGGGAACAAGCCCCACATTGGGCTCCCTGCACAGCGGGAAGCCTGCTTCTTCCTCTGCTACTCCCTCTGCTTGTGTGCACTCTCTCTGTGTCAAATAAATAAATAACATTTTTTAAAAAGAGTTAACTTCTCTGAGCCTCAAGTTATTAATGTGAAAAATGACATTTGTTATCATGAGGTTGTTGTAAAAAAAATATAAAAGGTGTCCTCTTGAAGGGCAGTCAATATAAGGGAGCTCTTACTATTTTTTTTACCTTATCAAGTGCTCCATTTTATCTCTATTGTAAGGATGTGCTGTCCCATTAAGATATGTGGCTTCCTGAGAAAATACTGGATCAGTCAGATGATAACATGGTTTTATAATCATTCCTTTAGAGTCCCGGTGTTTGGTATATTTTACTTTGTATTAGAACCACCTGATAGGCTTATTTAAAATGCAGATTATAGGCCATTGGCTAAGAGACTGTATGGGGAATGGAGCTTAGAAATATGCATTTTGACAAGTACCACATTCTTGAAACTCTTAGTAATGGTTTTCAGCAAAACAGCCTATTTGGGGAACTTGGATGTGGTCATTGATTTTCTTAAATGAAGTATTCTGATTTTTTTTTTATCCTATTCAAAGAAATTGTTAGCTAAGGTGGGGAAAGATTAATAAATTTTGGTCACAGATAGGAGGAAGCTAAATTGAGGCTGGTCTTAAGGTAGAGTAAATCTGGCTGAACAAGAATAAAGCTGCCTTAATTGAGACCCAGAGTAGAATCTATTTGATGGGCAGCATGCCAGTTCTTTAACAAGAGCTTGAGTTTCATTCTACTTCTAAATGGCCATCTATCATCCAGAGCTCCCTCTAGCCTGCTTTCCCTAATGTCCTTCTTTCCCCCTTTACTTTAATTTTTTTTTCTTTTTCTTTTTCTTTCTTTCTTTTTTTTAATCTACAAGATGAAGAAGAAACAGTGCTAGACTGCTAAGTTCACATTCTGGCACTGCTCTTTACTAACTGTAAAGAGCTGTACTTTACTAACTGTACTTTAACTGTAAAGTTAGTAAAGACCCCAGGAAAGTTCTTTAATCTCTATAAACTTCAAGTATTTTATTTATAAGATGAAAAGAAAAATAACTTTGCAAGTGTTTATTATATTAGTCCCCTTCTTTTATTTCTGCCTTGCCTCCCCCCCCCCCCCGCCTTTCCTTTTCTATATACTTCCTAACCTCTTCCCAACCTGTAGTTGTGGGTCACAGCCATCAGTTTAGTCTCCAGCTTGACATGTCACATATCACATCTTGATTTGTAGAGAAATAAAAGAACCCCATATTTAGAAGAAATCTTGGAGGTTGTCTCTACCAACTCCATCAGCATCACTGCTACTACTAATTTTTATGCTCCATAAGAGTAGAATTTGTTTCTGTCTTCTTTACAGTTATATTCCCATGGTGCCTGGCACAAATTAGGCAGTCAATAATGTAATTTGAATGAGTGAATGAATGAATGAATGAATGAATGAAAAAATGAACCTTATCATATGATTAAATAATCTTTATAGTTGTATCTCCTTCAACTATTAGATACTGAGATCAATGTTAGGAATTATAACTTACTCATTACTATATTTTTAATACTTTCCATGGGATCTTGCATGCAAATGGATGATTAAAATGAATAAAATAGGTGGTCATATTTTCTTTATTATTTCCAATGACAGGGAACTTTTTAAAGTTAATCAAATAAAAGGCAACCATTTCATTCATTTAGTCTGACATTTCAAATGGTGATATAGTGATCCATGAGTGTCTGAGTGAAATATTATGAGGTTTATCCATCATCATACAATTTCAAGAGCCCTAGTCCTCTCCTTGTACCTCAGAGTTGATCCTGGTACGTTCCACAGGTTATGCAGAAAACAAGTTAAAGTAAATAAAAAGTCAGTGTAGCAATTGATCATAAGCCAAAAACGGAATTGGCCAACTAGTCATCTGCTGCCACAGAAATGAGATACTTCATTGTACTATAGCATTAAGGCTCATGGAGCTGCCACTAGGCCTAGAATTATGATGATTGTTAAAAATTTAGAGAATGCTTGGGGTGCCTGGCTGGCTTAGTCAGTTATGAGGTTTGGGGGTCATGAGTTCAAGCCCCACATTGGGTATAGAGGCTACTTAAATGTTTTAGAGAATGCTTAATAATGATATAAAGTAGAAGACATCTCTGACTTTTAAGGGCTTAGTATTAAATTGGGTTTTAGAATAGAAAGATGAGAGATTGTAGGAAGAATGGAACTAAAATAGCACCTATAACTCTTGATTGCTTTTATTTCCCCACAGTAGACTGTGCCCTCCTTAAAGCCTGAACTGGCCAAGTGCCAGGCACAGCATAAGCACTTAGTGGATGTATAGATGATTAAGCAAAGCACCTTGATAAGATGACGAATTTAAGGGGTGCCTGGGTGGTTCAGTGGGTTAAGCCTCTGCCTTCAGCTCAGGTCATGATCCCGGGGTCCTGGGATCGATCCCCACTTCGGGCTCTCTGCTGAGCAGGGAGCCTGTTTCCCCCTCTCTCTCTGCCTACTTGTGATCTCTCTCTCGTCAAATAAATAAATAAATTCTTTAAAAAAAAAAAAAAAAGAGTGAAGCAAGCCACCCTGCAGTTCTTATTCTTTGTTGTGTCTCACCAAGCGTTAAGCGCTGTGATACAATTGCTATAATAAGGAATACTTTGCCTCAATTAATAATAATAACAGAAACAACAACAATAGCTAACATTTCTGTAATGCTTACTATATGCCAGGCCGTCCTCTAAGTGTTTTTATATGCATTAAAACTGTTTTAATACGTATTACAACTCTATGAGATAATTATTACTTATCCCTGTTTTACAAGGGAAGAAACTGAAGCAACAGAAGCATAAATAATTTCCTTAGGGTCTCACAGCTAGCAAGTTGAATGGATTAAATACAATTTAGGTTTCCTTATTCCAGAGTCTGTCCCTTAATCACCCTTAACTACTACTCTATACTTCCCTCCTGTTGTGCTGTTTTGCCTGTCCAGCATATTTTCCCTTACCTCTTTTGGAAATGCTGTCCTTTGTTCTTGTGAGGAAATCATTTCATGTGATTCAGGTAGGTTTGACCACTCTTCTTAGCTCCACGTGAAGGTACATGAGAGGCCTGGCTGACTCAATATGCGACCTCTTCACTAGGATCATTGATTCAGGATTCAATCAAATGCATGTGCTTTTGGCTGATGATATTAGTGATAAGGGTTTCATGAGCCTAACGTAAACAATAATAATCATTTTACATTTCATAAGTACTAACTGAATGCCAAACATTCTAGGCACATGAGATACATAAATGAACAAAGCAAAGATCACTGAGCTTTTACTGTAGCAAAAGAAAGCAATGATAAACATAATAAGCAAATACATTACATAATGTGTTAGTAAGTGCTATTGAAAAAGGGAATGAGAGAATAGGGTTTGAAGGAATTTAGAATGCAGGAATGGCAGCAGGAAGATAGAACAGTTTCAGTATTTAATGGGGTGATCTGGGTAGACCTTACTGAGATCTATTGAGACTTACTTAAAGGCGGGAAGGGTGTACCAAGAAGATATTTGAAAGGAACAGCTAGACCAGAGGCTCTAAGGTTGGACTGTGCCTGGTATACTTGAAGAGCAGAAAAAACTGTAAGGGACAGTGTAATAAGAAAAAGAAGTCAGGGAAGTAAGTGGGAGCCAATTCATAGCCTATTTAGGCCATTCTAAGACTCTCAGCTTTGAATGAAATGGGAAACCACTGGAAGTATTGAGTAGAGGAGTGTCAGGATCCGACAGATTTTTAAAAGCTCACTCTGACTGCTGTGTGAAGAATAGATAGAAGAAGGAGTAGAAAGAGAGCAGGTACATCTGTTAGTGAAATAATCCACGCTTGGACCAGAGTTGAAATAGTGGAAATGTTGAGAAATTATTTTGGAAGTATTTTATAAGTAGGGTAAGTATAATTTCCTGATGGATTGGATATAGGATATGGAATCAAGGATGATTGCATGGTTTTGGATCTGAGCAACTGAAAGGATGAGATGGGGAAGGCTACAGGTGAAACAGGTTTGGGCTTGTTAAGTTTGAGATATTTATCAATTTCTATAAACACTTGGAGGGAGTTGGATGTGTGAGTCTGGTTTTTGGAAGAGAGATCTTTTTCTGAGATCTAAATTTGAGGTTCATTGGCATAAAGATGTTAGTTAAAGCAAAGGCACCAGTTGAAATAACAAAGGGAGTTAAGTAGTAGAGAAAAGGATCAAGGACTGAGCCCTGGGGCATTCTGAGCTTGAGAAATGGGAATAGGAAGAGGAGCCAACAAAGAAAACTAAAAAAAAAAAGGGAGTCCAGTAAGATAAAATGAAAACCAAGACAGTGTGTTGTCCTGAAAGCCAATGAAGATAGTATCAAAGATGTAGGAGTTGTTAATTGTGTGAAATGTAAGATAAGGACTGAGAAATGGTGATTGAATTTAGCAATACTAGACTTCTTGTAAATAAATAATAATTTGCAATTTTACAGATTGAAAATAAAATTGTAATAGAGAAATCTGGAAAATTAGCTTCTATCCACTTTTTAGTTAAAACGTGCTATTTTACCATGGCTTTATTTTATATAACTCAGTGTTTTATTACAAAGCAAACCACTCACTTAACCACCTCCAGAACAAGAAATAGACTAATGCCAACACCCTTTAACACTTATTCATGCTGCATCACAGTCACTGTGTGTGTCCTCCTTGCAAATATAACGACTGCCCTGACTTGATGGTAATCAAATTCTTGTTTTTCTTTCTTGTTCCACTTAAGTATATATCTCTAAATACTATACCTTAAAGTTGCATGTTTCTTAACTTCATATAAATATAATCATGAATTAAGTATACTTTTTATCTGACTTATTTTATTCAACATTACATTTATGATTACATTTATGATGTTCATCTATGTTGCTAAATATTATAATGCTGTAATACTGTAGCATAATCCACAATTACATGATATAGAGCATTTTCTCCAAAAATTTATTTCAGGCAGCTTCTTGTGGCAATCCCCAACCTGCAAGAGGTAACCACTCTTTTAATATTTTCCACCTTAGAGTAGTTTTCCTGTTGGAGAATATCATAAAAGTGAGATTATATATAGTATATAGCATTGTGGTTATGAGAGTCATTGTATTATTAGGTGTATCAGTAGTTCGTTCCTTTTTTTTTTTTTTTTGGACTATTATAAAAGTTTATTTAACAAAAAAGTTCAATATGAAAATGCACACTACCTGATTTTTATATTTGTAGTAAAACAGGCACTATGGAGAGGGGACATGTGGAAGCAGTTGATTTCTTCTGATAAACACACCCATTGTTCATACTCATTCCAAAGCTTCTAACATGATACTATTTCCTCATATTACCACCATTCCAATATTGTTCTATTGCCCACTAGTTGCTCTCTCCACATTCATTCTATCACAAGATTCATAAACAGATCGAACCCCCACAATATTCCTTGGACATGTCTGCCACCATTTCATTTCAATGATAATTTCTTGTCCATAAATTTTTTCAATTTGGGAGGTTGAGCTTTGCTCATGGTGTCTACTCGGTGAGCTCAAAGATGCCTCCAAATGGAATTCGTCCAGTAGTTCATCACTTTTTAATGCATATAGTAGTATTTCATTGTATGAATATACCACTTTGTCCACTCTTCTTTGAATAATATTTGAGTTTTTCCAATTTTTTGCTATTGTGACTACATCTGCTATAAATAGTCTTTGTAAGACTTTGTGTGGGCTTTTTTTTTTTTTTTTTCATTTCTCTCAGCTAAATACATAGGGGTGGCATTTTTTTTAATCTTTTTTTTTTAATTTTTAAAAGATTTTTATTTATTTGACAGACAGAGATCACAAGTAGGCAGAGAGGCAAGCAGAGAGAGGAGGAAGCAGGCTCCTTGCTGAGAGACCCCGATGGGGGGCTCGATCCTAGGACCCCGGGACCATGACCTGAGTCGAAAGCAGAGGCTTTTAACTCACTGAGCCACCCAGGTGCCCCAGGGATGGCATTTTTGTGTCAAAGTGTACCTATATGTAAATGATTGTATGATTTTGGAATTCATCAACTTATTTATGGGATTCTCACTAGCAGTATATGAAAGTTCTGGTTGTTCCATTTTTTGGCCAACATTTGGTGGTATCGTTCTTTTAAATTTTAGCCATTTCAGTA
The DNA here is from genome assembly GCF_902655055.1 of Lutra lutra. Classification (NCBI taxonomy): domain Eukaryota; kingdom Metazoa; phylum Chordata; class Mammalia; order Carnivora; family Mustelidae; genus Lutra; species Lutra lutra. Next base: position 162,329,925 of record NC_062281.1, read on the forward strand.
CATATGTAATGGTATCTCATTTTGGTTTTAACTTACATTTCTATAGTGATTAAAGTTGTTGAACACTTTTTCGTGTGTTCATTAATCAGGTGTCTATCTTCCTTTGTGAAGTATGTTCAGTTTTTTTTCCCCTCATTTAAAAAATTGGCCTGGGTGGGTTTTTTAATTTTTTTATTATTTAAAAAAAAATTTTTTTTTAAAGATTTTATTTATTTATTTGACACAGAAAGAGAGATAGAGCACAAGCAGGGGGAGCAGCAGGCAGAGGGAGAAGCAGGCTCCCTGGTGAGCAAGGAGCCTGATGCAGGACTTGATCCCAGGACTCTGGGATCGTGACCTGAGCCAAAGGCAGATGCTTAACCGACTGAGCCACCCAGGTGCCCAAATTTTTTGGCTTTATTTAAATTCAAGTTAGTTAACACATAGCATACTATTAATTTTGGGGTCAAATGTAGTGTTTCATCAGTTGCTTTTTTTTTTTTTTTAAAGATTTTATTTATTTGACACAGAGAGACCGCAAGAGAGGGAATACAAGCAGGGGGAGTAGGAGAGGGAGAAGCAGGTTTCTTGCGCCCTCATCAGTTGCATTTAACATCCAGTGCTCATTACATCAAGTGCCCTCCTTACTGCCCATCACTCCATTACCACATCCCCCTACCAACTTCCCCTCCAGCAGCCCTCAGTTTGTAGTCTATAGTTAAGAGTCTCTTATGGTTTGTCTTCTTCTCTGTTTTTATCCAATTATTTTTCCTTCCCTTCCCATATGTTCATCAGTTTTGTTTCTGAAATTCCATGTAAGAGTGAAATCATATGGTATTTCTTTCTCTGACTTACTTCACTTAGCCTGATACCCTCCAGTTCCATCCACATAGTTGCAAATGGCAAGATTTGGGGCTTTTGATGGCTGTATAGTATTCCATTACATAGATAGATAGCTAGCTAGCTAGATAGATAGATAGATATAGATATACAGATATCACATCTTCTTTACCCATTCATTCATCTGTTGATAGACATCTGGGCTCTTTCCATAGTTTGGCTATTGTGGGCATTGCTGCTATAAACATCGGGGTGTATGTGCCCCTTTGAATCAGTATTTTTGTATCCTTTCTATAAATACCTAGTTGTGCCATTTCCTGGGTCATAAGGTAGTCTCTTTTTAACTTTCTGAAGAACCTCCATACTGTTTTCCAGAGTGGCTGCACCAGTTTGCATTCCCACCAACAGCCCCCTTTCTCTGCATCCTCACCAACATCTGTTATTTTGTGTTGTTAATTTTATTTATGTATTCATTTATTCTGTGTTGTTAATTTTAGCCATTCTGACAGGTTTGAAGTGGTATCATTGTAGTTTTGATTTGTATTTCCCTGATAATGAGTGATGTTGAGCATTTTTTCATGTGTCTCTTAGCCATTTGTATGTCGTCTTTGGAGAAATGTCTGCTCATGTCTTCTGCCAATTTCATAACTGGGTTATTTATTTTTTGGATCTTGAGTTTGCTAAGTTCTTTATAGATTTTGGATACTAGCCCTTTATCTGATACGTCATTTGCAAATACCTTCTCCCATTCTGTCAGTCTCCCATTTTAGTTTTGTTGATTGCTTACTTTGCTATGCAGAAGATTTTTATCTTGATTAAGTCCCAATAGTTCATTTTTGCTTTTGTTTCCCTTGCCTCTGGAGACAGGTCTAGTAAGAAGTTGCTGTGGCTGAGGTAAAAGAGGCTACTGCCTGTGTTCTCCTCTAGGATTTTGATGTTTTCCTGTCTAACATTTAGGTCTTTCATCCATTTTGAACTTACTTTTGTATATAGAGTAAGAAGGTGCTCCAGCTTCAGTCTTCTACATGTTGCTGTCCAGTTTTCCTGACACTATTTGTTGAAAGAGACTCTCTTTTTTCCTATTGGATATTCTTTCCGCTTCGTCAAAGATTAGTTGACCACAGGGTTGAGGGTCCATTTCTGGGTTCTCTATTCTGTTCCATTGATGTATATGTCTGTTCTTATGCCAGTACCATACTGTCTTGATGATTACAGCTTCGTAATACAGCTAGAAGTCTGGACTTGTGATGTTTCCAGCTTTAGTTTTCTTTTGCAACACTACTTTGGCTATTTGGGGTCTTTTCTGGTTCCATACAAATTTTAGAATTGTTTGTATCAGCTATGTGAAAAATGCTGGTGTTACTTCGATAGGGATTCTATTAAATCTGCTTTGGGTAGTATAGTATTAACAGTATTTGGGTACTATAGTATTGACAATATTTGTTCTTCTAATCCATGAACATGCAATGTTCTTCCATTTCTTTGGGTCTTCCTGAATTTCTTTCATAAGCATTTTATAGTTTTCAGAGTACAGATCTTTTACCTCTTTGGTTGGGTTTTCTCCCCAACAGAAAGGTCAGGAAGATACTACACTTTCACGCTATTTAAGCCTCATTGTAATCCAGTAAATAGATACAAAAGATAGAATACAAGTAAACAGATTAATATCATTAAAGAGGATGATAATGTGATGTAAAGCCCAGCTCTCTGATTTGGGCTTGCCTAAGATAACCCAGCTAATGAGTGTCAGGACCCAGATTTATACATTTTTATTTAAAGTGTAATGTATTCTTCATTATACCCTAGCTACTTCTACTTGTGCCTGAGTGTTGGTTAGTTTGGTGAAAAGAGACTAGCTTACAGACCATTGTAGGAATGAGATCCTGAACTAAAAAGCAGGGGTAAGAATGAAATAGGACATAACATGCAAATTGTATTTGCTATTCTCTTTGTTATTTTTCTTCTTTTAATATTTTACTTGATTTTTATATTATTATTTTTTAAAGATTTTATTTATTTAAGAGAGAAGATGGCGAGAGACAGCATGAGCTGCCAGGGCCGGGGCTGGGTGGGGTAGGGGGAAGGAGAGGGAGAAGCAGGCTTCCTGTGAGCAAGGAGCCCAATGGTGGTTGGAGCCCAATACCCAGGACTCTGGGATCATGACCTGAGCTGAAGGCAGTTGTTTAACCAGCTGAGCGACCCAGGTTCTTTGCTGTTTTTCTATAAGTCTGCTATTTTTCTGTAAGTTTTACTCAGTTCTATCACAGGAGCTCTTTGCCTATCACGTATCATAACTACCTATTTACATGTCTCTCTTTCTCTTCAGATTATAAAATAGTCAAGGGCTGTGTCTTTATAATAATCTTCAATATTAGCACTTAGTTCAAAGATGTTATTTGATTGCTTGCTTTGCTGAGTGAATAAATATAGAACCATTTTTAGAGAACTTGTAAACTTCATATATGGGAGGCAAGGTTCAACATTGAATGACCAGGATGTTTTCCTTAATAGGGTCTAGGAAATCAGGAGGAGCATAATTTTCAGGGGAAGATTGATGAGTTCAGTTTGGAACATGTTAAGTTTAAGCGACTTCCTTAGGAGATGTCCAGCAAGTAGTTGGAAATGTAGATCTGGAACCTAGAAGACTTTTAGAGGGGTGTGTGTGTGTGTGTGTGTGTGTGTGTGTGTGTGTGTGTATTACCAGCAAAAAGTAGTCTTTGAAATTACTTGAAACTATCCTACTTGCCACCGTCATTTCTCTCCTATGAATAACAGCCTCCTAGCTAATCTCTGTGCTTCTTTTCCAGCCTCTCTCATTCAATCCATTCTCCACATTCCTATCAGAATGATCTTTCTAAGATATAGATCTAATCATGATATTACCTTATTTAAAATAATGTTAATGATTTTTTCTTGTTTTAAAAAAAGAATTAGAGCTCTTTATCTGTTTCCTTATCATCTCAAGCCTTCCTACATCTTCAGGCACATATCTACCATTCTCTTCTTTATACTGTACCTTTCAGCCATACAGGATTACTTGCAGTGCTCTGTATAGGCCACCATCATAGTGGTAGTGAAGGTGGAGGTGGTGGTGATACTGATACTAATACCAGTATTTTTCCAATAAATGTTAGGATTGTGCCAGCTCTTCTTGTATGCAATTTATATGTAATAGGAATAGCTAACAGTTAATATAGTACATACCATGTAACAACACCTTCCTAAGAGCTTAACACATTGCCACACCCAGCAGGGAAAGGTGTCTTCTTAGGTTCAATTAAACATTCAGGCTCACAAGACTATGTAGTAGGCCACACTTGACAGTAGTCTACTCAAAATTAAATAGGACATTTTAAAATCTGCTGTAAAACTACAGTAATCAAAACCATGTGGTACTGGCATAAAGACAGACATATAGACTAGTTGGAGTGGAACAGAAAGCCCTGAAATAGGCCCTTATAGTTTATTGCAGAATATATATATATATATATATACATGTATATATATATATATATATATATATATATATATATATATATTCCCCCCAACCAAGTGATTTTGGACAAAAGTACCAAGACCACACAATGGGGAAGGGATGGTCTTTTTAACAGGTGGTTCTGGGAAAACTGGATATCCCCATGCAAAAGAATGAAGTTATTAGACTCTTACCTGACACCATATGCAAAAGTTATCTCAAAAGAACCAAGAACCTAAATGTAAGACCTAAAACAATAAAACTCTTAGAAGAAAGCACAGGAAAAATCTTTATAACATTGGATTTGACAGTGATTTCTTAGATATGATGCCAAAGGCAGAGGTAACAAAAGAAATTGGATGTCATGAAAACTAAAAATTTTTGTACATCAAAGATACTATCTACAGAGTAAGAAGTTAACCCATAGAATGGCTGAAAATATTTGCAAATCATAAATCTAGTAAGAGATTAATATGCAAATGTAAAGAACTCCTGCATGTCAACTACAAAACCAAGGAGTTTGATTCAAAAATGGGCTTAGGACTTGAATAGACATTTCTCCCAAAAAGATAAATAAATATCCAATAAGTACATAAAAGATACTCAACCTCACTAATCACTAAGGAAGTGCATGTCAAAATGATAATTAGAAACCACCTCATATTTATTAGAATGCCTATAACAAAAAACCAGAAAACAAGTGTTGAGAAGGATATGGAGAAATTGGAAACCTGTGCACTGTTTGTAGGAATGTAAAATTGTACAGTCACTATGAAAAACAGTGAGGAGTTTCCTCAAAAAATTAAAAAATAAAATGACCATATGACCCAGATATTCCACTTGTGGTTATATGCCTTAAAGAACTGAAAGGCTTCAAAGAAATTGTACTGATGTTCATAGCAGCATTATTCATAAAGCTAAAACTGGAAGTAACCCAAGTGTCCACTGATAAACGAATGGGTAAGCAGCATCTGATATGTATATATAATAGGATATTATTCAGCCTTTAAAAGGAAAGAATTTCTGTAATAAACTACAACATGGATAAACCTTGAGGACATTACACTAAGTGAAGTAAGCCAATGACAAAAAGAAAAACATTGTATGATCCCACTTATATGAGGTAATTAGAGTAGTTAAAATTATAGAAACAGAAAGTTAGGATGTGGTTGCCAGGGAATAGAGGAGGAAAGAATGGGGAGTTATTATTTAATATGCATAGACTTTTAGTTTTACAAGATGAAATGAGTTATGGGGATGGCTTGTCGTGTTGGCTGCACAACAATATGAATGCGTTTAATACCACTGGACTGCACACTTAAAAATTACTGTGATGGTCAGACCTGTACCTCTGGGGCAAATAATACATTATATGCTAATTTTAAAATTAATTTAAAAAGTTACTGTGATGGTAAATTTTATGTGTATTTTAACACAATAAAAAAAGAAAAGGAAATATACAGAACAGGAACCGAAGATTGTTAGCAAGACATCAGGCGTTCTTCTTCAGTGAGAGCTTGTAGCAGTCATCTGTGCAGCTGTTCAGGAACTACTCTTTGCCTCCATTCCCCTAGGTGATTCTCGGTATGAAGAAATGAGATCCACACTGGACATGTCTAGAAGTTGCCCTGACTTAATGGGCTTATGTCCCATAGGAGTCAATATCTCTTATGGCAATTATATAGGCATAGTATGCAGGGTCCCCAAAAGGGTCGTGCCAAGTTACATGAGTCATCAACACTCAGGGCAGCCCGAAAATTTGGTTTACAACAGGTATTTACACTTCTTCCCATTATTACCAGTCAAGTGTAATTTTTAACATAACACTGCTTAAGAATATAGTTGACATTTTACCTTTATCAGGTTTTCAGGGAAACATAGTTAAAAATTTAATCAAAAAAATAAAATTAAATTAAAAAATAAAATTTAATCAAAGGCCAAAGTCTAAGAAACAAAAACAGAACAAAAAAACAAAAGGCCAGAGTCTCATGAAGAAAGGGAAGAAGTTTTGTTAACCCTTTACCCACTCACACACATATTAAACTATTTATTCCTCCCTGCAACAGAATGAGGTAGTTATTATTATCCCATTTTACAGATAAGGAAACTGAGGTACAGAGAAGTTATGTTACTTCTTCAAGGTCACACAACTATTAAATAAGATGGTAAACATGAACCCAGGCAGTGTGATACCAGCATGTGCACTCTAAATCATTGTGTTAGCCAGAGATGTCCACGTACTGATCCCTGGAACCTGTGACTATGTTATGTTAACAGTGGCAAGGAGGAGGGATGCTTGGGTGGCTCATTTAATTAAGCATCTGCCTTCGGCTCAGGTCATGATTCCAGGGTTCTGGGATTGAGTCCCACATCAGGCTCCTTGCTCGTCATAGAGCCTTCTTCTCTGTCTGCCTGCCGCTCCCCCACTGCTTGTGTGCATGCTTTCTCTCCCCAACATGTAAGTAAGTAAGTAAATAAGTAAGAAATAAACAAATAAATAAATGTATCTTTAAAGGAAAAAAAAACAATGGCAAGGAAGAATTAATGTAGCAGTGGGAATTTACTAATCAGCTAACCTTGACATAGCAAGATTATCCTGGATTATCCAGATGGTCCCAGTGCAACTGCAAGGGTCTTTATAAGTGAAAGAGAGATAAAAGAGATTCAGTGTCAAATTGATACAATGGAGATTTAGCCATTATTAATGCTAAATGGGAAAGGGCCACAAGCCAAGGAATACAGGTGAACACTTAAAATTGGATAGGGGCGCCTGGGTGGCCTTGTTGGTTAAGTGTCTGCCTTTTTCTCAGTTCATGGTCTTAGGGTCCTGGGATCGAGCCTCGTGTGTAGCCCCTTGTTCGGCTCCCTGCTCAGTGGGGAATCTGCTTCTCTCTCCCCCATTGCCTCTCCCTGCTGCTTGTGCTCTCTCTCTCTCTCTTGCGCTCTCTCTCAAATAAATAAATAAATAAAATCTTTGGGAAAAAAAAAATAACAGCTGAATAAAGCAAGGAAATGGATTGTCCCTTAGAACCTCTTGAAGGGGGACGCCTGGGTGGCTCAGTTGGTTGGGCAGCTGCCTTTGGCTCGGGTCATGATCCCAGCGTCCTGGGATCGAGTCCCACATTGGGCTCCTTGCTCATCAGGGAGCCTGCTTCTCCCTCTGCCTCTGCCTTCCATTCTGTCTGCCTGTGCTTGCTCTCTCTCCCTCTCTCTCTCTGACAAATAAATAAAATCTTAAAAACAAACAAACAAACAAACAAACAAAACCTCTTGAAGGAGTGCAGACTTGCCAGCACTTTAATTTTAGCCCAGACCCATTTTGGACTTCCAACTTCTGGAACTGTCATATAATAAATTTGTGTTGTTTTAAACCACCAAATTTGTAGTAATTTGTTACAGTAGCAATAGGAAACTAATACAATCACTATACTATATTGCATCTCATATTGTACTACATGCTACAAGGCCTTGCTTTTGGTTGTGACATTCTGCTTCCTTTCCCTACTTCTGGAGACCCTTTCCTGGCTCCTTCTTCAGCTTAGATTGGTTGTTTTATCTGTGTTTTCATCTCCCTGTATAGCACCTCTCATATTACGTGTCTCATAATGTAGATTTTTTTTAAAAGGTTTTATTGATTTATTTGACAGACAGAGATCACAAGTAGGCAGAGAGGCAGGCAGAGAGAGACGGGGAAGCAGGCTCCCTGCCAAGCAGAGAGCCCGATGTGGGGCTCAATCCCAGGACCCTGGGATCATGACCTGAGCCGAAGGCAGAGGCTTTAACCCACTGAGCCACCTAGGCGCCCCTCATAATGTAGATTTTTTGTTCACCTCCTACTCACCTTTCAAAATTTAACTCAAATATCACTACTTGCCAGAAGTCTTTCCTGACCTGCAGACCCTTAGCCTGAACTAGGTGTTCTTGGCTCTGTCCTCCTATAATACCACTTGCTAATCTTTGTTATAACATTTATTTCCTCAACTATCAGTGTTTACTTTTCTATCTCTCCCAGTGGACACTGCTCCTTCTCAATTTAGTATCCTTGGTATTTAGCTTAGTATCTAATACACAGTAGAGGCTTAAATTATGTATGATGAATGAACTAGTCAGTGATTCTATCACTTAGAATTGCGGTTGGGATATTATATTCATTCTGAGGTTGAAAATCACTTTTTTTTCTCCAGCACAGTACAAAAAATGAGAGAAAGGATTCACTGTGGCCACTATCAAAAATATGGTAACCCTGATGATCTGTGGTGTATCCATTTCAGCGTTCGTTCTCTCAACTGATCATTAAATTTTAACACCATTTCCTTAGATGATAGCCTGATTATTGTTCTTTTTCCCTCTAATTTTGCATCAGAAAAAAAAAATCTTTTACCTGACACAATGTTTTGGTGCAGAGACTGGGATTCCACTGTGTGGTCCTAGATTTGTTTGTTTTTTAGAATTTTATTTATTTATTTGAGAGAGAGAGCACAGGCACAGGAGCGGCAGGCAGAGGGAGAGGGAAAAGTCGGCTTCCTGCTTAGCCGACAGCCTGGTGTAGGGTTTGATTCTAGGACCCTGGGATCATGACCTGAGCCAAAGGCAGACGCTTAACTGACTGAGCCACCCAGGTGCCCCATGTCTTAGATCTTTGGAGACAAAGAAGGCAACTTCTTTGGCTCTTATCTGTATGGACTTTGTAGATTTTTATCTTTCAGCAACCTCTCCATTAAGAGTATTTCTGTTCCCCCTCCAGGACACTGCACTTTCTTAGCTACAAAAACAGCCTTCTTCCCCAGCATTCTTGATCTTGAGAAATCCCTACATGACCACAGAAGAACTCCTCAATCTAGATCTGGATTATATGGGAGAAAGCTTCATAGCTGTTTTTTTCTTACAGGCTACTCAAAAAGCAAGTTTGCTTTTTATGACTGACAGAAGGAAGCTTGTCTTTCATATATATATATATATATTCTGAGTTCTAGTCTGTAATTCTGAGACCAGGCCAGAATAAATTGAGCTTTGGTTCGGATGATGACTATTTTTTTTTTTTAAAGATTTCATTTATTTATCAGAGAGAGAATGCACACGCACACAAGCAGGCAGAGTGGCAGGCAGAAGTGAGAGAGAAGCAGGCTCCCTGCTGAGCAAAGTGCCCGATGCGGGACTCGATCGCAGGACCCTGGGATCAAGACCTGAGCCGAAGGCAGCGGCTTAACCAACTGAGCCACCCAAGCTTCCCATGACTATTTTGTTTTATACACAAATTTTAAGTCAATTTAAAGAAGAGAAAAATAATTATATCACACAGCATGAGAATCCATAAATATATAATTCAGTTTAGATAATCTAAAGATTTTCAGGGAGTCTTTCTAAACAGGATGTATACAAGGGGAGAAATATTCTGTTTAGCATATTTATCCTTTGGGGTTAGAGGAGCAAAGGAGTTAAAAGCCATATAAGAACAGTGTGCACAAGGAGTTGCTGGCTAATTAATGGAATTGTACAGTAAGAATATAATTTTGATTCAGAAGAGTTGCTGACCCTAGAGATTTTTCCTATGAAGAACTGCTACTCAGATCCAGGGGATGATGTGGATACATTCAGAACCCTGACTGAAGGGGCGCCTGGGTGGCTCAGTGGGTTAAAGCCTCTGCCTTCAGCTCAGGTCATGATCCCGGGTCCTGGGATCAAGCCACGCATTGGGCTCTCTGCTTGGCGGAAAGCCTGTTTTCTCCTCTCTCTCTGCCTGCCTCTCTGCCTGCTTGTGATCTCTGTCTGTCAATAAATAAATAAAATCTTAAAAAAAAAAAAGAACCCTGACTGAAGACATAATGAGAATGTCTTCTATTTGACTGGTGTTTGTATGGAATCAGGTTACTCTAGAATGTGGAAAAAATGGTTTTGCTCCAGTTTTTAAACAAAATGAAAAGCATTGTCCTAATTGAATTTGTTTTGACATTCTTGCTGCCCCACACAGGTCAAGTTACAAGATGGAACAAAAGAATAAAGCTAGAGGGTAATATGACGCCTTGTCCAAAATGCTGTAAATGTTAGGAATGGCGTTCTTACTAGAGTATGAAACCTTTAAATAAAGAATGTTATGTGGGATACGCATTTATCTCCATATTAAAAAGGCCATGTTGGAAATAAAATGTCATAGTGTTAAGAAAAGATGAGGATTAAGATCGCCTGAAAATGAGTCTTTTGATTGCTATAAGAATTTGATTACAGTTCATTTGATATTTATGCAGAAGCATAAATAGAGCATTTTTCTTTAGCCCATTTGAGGTTAGACTTTGCTTTAAATGAGGGTTCTTCAGATATTGGAATGAGAGAGCTAGCCACAGTTGTAGTCAGAATCCTAATAACATGGTACACAGACACTAATATATAAACTCATTGAAGTATAATTTCAATATAGTCTGCTGACTTGAGTCAATATACACAGTCTTGGAGAAGTAGCCAGGAAATCTTTTTCTTCTAGGAAAAAGGTTATCTGGGTAATTTTTTTTTTTTAGGATTTTATTTATTTATTTGACAGAGATCACAAGTAGGTAGAGAGGCAGGCAGAGAGAGAGGGGGAAGCAGGCTCCCTGCTGAGCAGAGAGCCCGATGTGGGGCTCGATCCCAGGACCCTGGGATCATGACCCGAACCGAAGGCAGAGGCTTTAAACCCCTGGACCACCCAGGCGCCCCTATCTGGGTAATATTTTAATGTTTTAAAATGAACGCTATTTTGAGGACTCTTAAAAATTAACATTTGATCACACAATACCATGGTTGATCAAAAATAGCGATGTGTGTCCTTTTCCTTTGAAGAACAGTTTATTACTTAGTTTTTATTTCCTCCCCTTGATGTAGTCTACTAACTGGAATAGGGTATTTTCTGAAGTCATTTTACAATTACGTGGGTTTTTTTTTTTTTAAGATTTTATTTATTTATTTGACAGAGAGAGAGACAGTGAGGGAGGAACACAAGCAGGGGGAGTGAGAGAGGGAGAAGCAGACTCCCCATTGAGCAGGCAGCTTGGTGTGGGGCTCGATCCTAGGACCCTGGGATGCTTACCTGAGCTGAAGACAGACGCTTAATGACAAGCCACCCAGGTGCCCCTACAATTACATGTTGCCCTTTTGTCTATTCTAGTAAATAATCCAGGTGGTAGTTGTTAGGATGTAACGTCCATTTTGGCAACATGTGTACCTTGTATGTATGCACATTGTTTCTGCAGACAACTGCTTAATGAGTGTGGTATTTTTTTCCCAGTCTGTGTTCAAATCTCTGAACTGAGGAGCAGGCATCAGATCTGCAGTTCTGTATAGATTGGTTATCCATCAACGTACAAGACAACTTGTGCTCTATGTCTTAAACTCCAGAGAATGGTTCGGGGGAAATGAAGTTACTATTTTTAAATTGATTATATTTTATGCATGTTAGATTTTTAAGTGAATTTTCCAGACAGATTCTTGCCATTTTATTTTTTCTACATAAATTGTTTCTAAAATAACAGAAGAAAGATAACTCAGTCATCTAAAATATACACCTAATCCCCTTATAGAGATCCAAGTAAGAGAGTACTGGAAAATAGGTAACAGAAGAGTTATCTCTGTAAGTGAATGAATACTTGGGTTTGGGAAGCCTCATTGTTCTTTAACTTTGGTTGCTGGCACAGATGGAGAGCAGAGGCCATTGCCTGCTGAAGCTGGTGCTGAGAAGGGCCCGTGGCTGCTCTTCAGAGGTTAATACAAGGAAAACCTCTTGATTTGCGGGAGGAGTCTGGGAGGGGAGCAGATGGCCACAAGAAGGGCCCCCCAGCTTACTCAGCTGCTCCAAGAAGCTTAGACTGACCTCTCTAATACAAACAAACCAAGTAGCTCTCAGAGTAACTGGGCGTCATCATTTGTATTCCTGAATAACAATACTGCTCCTCACTTTGCAGTCTCTCGCACCCTCACCCCGTGTGCGGGTGCCATCTGCTTCTTGTGAACTTATGTAGGCCCTGGCCCTGGCCAGTTGGGATTGCTATTGAATGATATCTCTGGGAAATGTGTTCTTTACAAATCACTTTCACATGAGTCTGATAGGCATGTAAGTATTATTATGTCCATTTGCATCATTAAGAAACTGAGGCAAAGAAGAATTGAGGAATACTGGAATTAGAACTCAAGTACCCAGATTCCTGAGCTCCTTATATCCTAATATGTGTCCTCAAAGCCATCTCTGTGCTCTTGGTTTGGCAGTAGTTATCCAGCTTTTGAATAAGACTTTCTGGAAAGTAGTTATTTTGAGGATGTCACTTTCACTGTTTTAAGCCTTCTTGTGGCTACCATTTTGTTAGATCACAGAAAGGAGAAAGAGTGGCTGCTGATACATTGTTATGGGCATCCAGGAGACAGGAATTAAGTGAGAAGGTCTAATTTACACTATACAGTTTCAACAAAACCACATTTATTCAAGAGGAAAGTACTGCCTTTCAAAGGAGCTATGTAGTTTATATATACATACTCAAAATGACTATAAGAAAATTTATTCTTTTTATAAACCACAGCTCTCCTTTTCTCTGCCATTGGCTGAAACTACATTCATTTTCATGCATTAGCACCTGCTCATGGATCTTGTGAATCAAAAGAGCAATGAGCAAAGTGGTTTTAATTGCCTAGGCTTTACTAGAGCCTTTCTTGCACTCAGAAACACAAAGACTTTGAGTGGTGTCAGAGGGCTGTACTGAGAAGTGTTTTCCTTTAGAATTCTCAGCAGATAATTCACTCACTGTGCAGAAACATTGTCTTGTACAGATGAGTTCACGAGTCCATCTTCATTCCAACTGTGAAAGCATTGCAGACCACTTGTCAGTTTTAGTTGCCTTGAATAATTGCCCAGGAAACAGGGAAACATCAGAGTTTACTGACTTGTCATCAGTGTATCTTTGTAGAATTGTACTTGCTGATAACTTTTATAAAGTTTTGTATATATAATTTAAACTGCATAGTCAGGGCACCTGGGTGGCTCAGTGGGTTAAGCCGCTGCCTTCGGCTCAGGTCATGATCTCAGAGTCCTGGGATCGAGTCCCGCATCGGGCTCTCTGCTCAGCAGGGAGCCTGCTTCCTCCTGTCTCTCTGCCTGCCTCTCTGCCTGCTTGCGATCTCTCTCTGTTAAATAAATAAATAAAATCTTTAAAAAAAAAAATAAATAAACTGCATAGTCATATTGATGTATTATAGTAGTTAAAAGCACATGTATTGTAGTAGTAAAAGCTCTAAAGCCAGACTACCTGTGTTCAAATCCCAACCCTACCTCTTAGAGGCTGTGTGATCTTAGACAAGTTTCCTTGTCTGAGCCTCAGTTTCCTCATCTGCAAAGAGGATAATAAATGAACCTATCTTTTAGGGTTGTTTTGAGGATTTAGTTAATACATGGAAAGTAATTAGAACACTGATACACCGTAAGTATCCAGTAATTTTTAGCTAATAAAACTGCTCATATTTTATATTTTGGGTTAAGAATTGGCAGAAGCATAAAAGCTATCCATTTGGAGTATAAATATGAATTATGGAAAATAATATTGGTGCTTTATTATTTTTAGCATTATGTAAAAATTATTGTTACTGTGCTCAGCATCCCAGTAAAATTGTTTAATTCTTCACTGGTTTCATTTTAATCATAAAATCAGGAATTTTATCATTTTATAATTTATAATTTTATAAGCATGCTTTTTATGATTTTTATAAATTTTATAAATTTACAAATATAATTTTATAAATTATAATTATAATAAATTATATATTTTTATATAAAAATATATTATATATAGTATATAGATATATATATTTGTAAGTTTATAAATATAATTTTATAATAAATTATATATAATATAATAAGTTATAATTGTAATAAATTATAAATTTTATGAATTTATCAATATAATTTTATAAACATGCTTAATTCTCTATTAATCATGGATATGGATATGTAAATCAGGGATTCAATTTAGTGTTCATTTATTCATTCACATATCAACAAACACTTACTAAGCCTTAGTAGTATGCCATGTGTGTGCCCTTAGTGTGCCTGAGATGAAAATATAAAGATGAAAAAGACATAACCCCTGCTTTCAAGGAGTTTACAATCTAAAAAGAAAAGACAAATATACAATCTATTAATTACACTGATGTCAAGTGCTATAAGAGTGATATCACTGATTTAAAAATGAGAGCTAATGAAAAAACACTTAATTCTCCAAAGAGATCAGGGATCAGCGAAGACTTCCTGAAATAGGTAACATTTGAGTGGAGAATTACGGATGAGAAAGTGAGAAGGTGCTAGTCTTCTCTTCTTTTTTTTGAATATTCCATATTCCTCTCATCCTTAGTACCACTAGCCTTAGCATAGCCTTTTTCTTCCTCCTGCCTCAGCACCTCTGCATATATGCTTTTTTGCCACCTGGAGTATTCTTTACCACTATTCTGTCATTCCTCATCCTTTCATCTAATTAATTCTTATTTATTCTATAAAATTTTGCTCAAATTCCATTTTCTAGGGACACCTGGGTGGCTCAATTGGTTAAGCAGCTGCCTTCGGCTCAGGTCATGATCCCAGTGTCCTGGGATCGAGTCCCACATCGGGCTCCTTGCTCATCGGGGAGCCTGCTTCTCCCTCTGCCTCTGCCTGCCATTCTGTCTGCCTGTGCTTGCTCTCTCTCCCTCTCTCTCTCTGACAAATAAATAAATAAAATCTTTTTAAAAAAATTCCATTTTCTATCAGTTTGATAATTATCATAGTAGCTGACTATATGTAAACAAAAGATGAAAATTGAATTAGGATGATTTTGCAGTGTCTTAGTTTAAAAAAAATTAAGAGGCAATACCAAACATACTCTGATTTTCCTGAACTAGGAAAATGAGGTTGATGTTTGGGCAACATTCTAAAAGAAATAAAATATGGTTCTTAGGAGCTTAGACTCAGAAGCCAGACTACCTAGGTTCAGTTCCTAACTCTGCCACTTACTGGTTGTGTAAACCTAGGCAAATTAATTAATTTCCCTAAGCCTCAGTTCTTTTGCCTACCAAAAAATGGAGATAATAATAGTGCTAAACACATAACATTGTGGTTAGAATTAAATGAAATAGTGCTTATAAGAGGTCTTAGTGTCTAGCACATGGTAAGTGCCAAAAAAAATAATTAAAATTATTTTCTTTTTTGATCAAAAGAAGCAATTTGGCTGTATTTAGGAAGTATATTAACTTAAAGGAGACCTTTACAAATTTATTTTTCATAGTTTTTAAAGCCCAAGATGTTTCAGAATGTGAATTTATGGTCATTTTAATTTCTGTTTTCGTGACTATAATCACTCAATGAATTAGGGTCAAATTGTGTAACTTTTCTGGGCCCGTTCTTCATCTGTGAAATGAGTCTCTCTTATTATCTGATTCTGGGTAAAATCTCTCTCTTGTGAACTAGATTATAAGCTCCATAAGCATAAATGTAAAGCATCTTCATTTAATATGACTGAATCAGGATAAGGGCAGCAGGTAGAATTTCATATGAAGGTGATATTTGAGCTAAGCCATGAAGAACATGGGATTTTCTTACTTGGGGAAGGAAAATTTTATTTATATTTTCCACAAGTGTAAAACTGATCTTTGGTACTTTCTGATTAGTCCAAGTTGGAGTCCAGCCCATGCCCTGAATTCTCCCACCTTGATTCTGGGAAAAGAGTATTACTAAGTAAACAATTTCAGATATTTCCATTTCCTCTGGGTCATTATTTAGTTTAGAAGGCAGGAGAATAAGAACTCTTTGAATCCATGAGCCATTCATGGGTTATTCCTGGCGAATCATGAGGTTCTCAGAGCTCTTGCTGCACATTTAAGAATGGCAAGCTCTAGCAAGGACCACGTGCAAATTATTTGGTTGTTAGGAGCCTATGAGGCCATTTCTGCACAGGGTTTGAGTCTTGCCCCATTCCTCAGTGGCAATTGGAGCATGTTGGAGGCAAGGAAAACATGGCATACTATTAGGATAACATGCTGGTAGGGGCTTACTTCATAGGAGGTGTTCATAGAAGGCCAGAGATTTTCCTGGAAACAGATGTCAGAGCCATTGTGATATGTAATGGAGAAGGGACTGTGATTCAATTTTATTTTTAAATTTCTGAACAATGTGAAGACTATGTGTGGAGGCTATCTCAGGCCTAGAACAGAAAGTTGAAATGAAGTATCTCTTTTCTCAAAGCAAAGCTCACTTTATGATTTAGGGATGAGTTGAGGTAGGGATGTAATGCTTGCAAAACGAAACAGGAACTCCTTAAAAGTATTTGGTACATGTTCAGGGCTTGCTTATGTTAAAGCACTTGAGGTTTCCTTGTTTTTGTTTTTGTTTCTCCTGTATGAAGTGATAGGGCCATCAGGGAAACACCTGCCTGATGGACTCTTTCCTTCAGAAAGCTAGGTCTCCACCATACCCACCATCCCTGATGGCTTTGCATCAAAAAGATACGCTGTATGAAGGAAGGAAATACTGGGACTTGGATCATTATGGCCTGCTGGAGCCACTAGTGAAGCAAACATACATTGATTGCTTTCCTGTGTGTCTGCCTATGCCTTCTCCCACCAGCCCATCCATTATCTTAATCATTTCAAGACCTATAATTGACAAAAGAGACTGTTTTTAAAAGCCAGTAGTTCTTGCACATTTGAATATTGATAAGCTGGATGGTTTCATAATATATGCATTTTCTTTTTGCATTTTAGGAAAAATGTGATTGATGGATCATCACAAAGATGATGTCTATAAAGTAGTTTTTTTTCCCATGAATTCTAAGCAGTTTTTGTGTTTGTCATTTCTGTCACTTTTTTTGTTAAAAGGCTACCGTGTTCTAGATGCTGAATTGGGCACTTTACACGTTTCTTTCCTCATTTTACAAATGAGGGTGTTAAGAGCCAAAGAAGGTAAGAGAGTCAAAATTGAAATAAAAAAATAGAGCCATTCTAAATGAAATAATTGATTGAGGCAGTGATCATCAACAACTATAAAACTATTTTAGGTAGAAAGTTTATAGGGAACTTTAAAATGAATGAACCAGTTGTGAGTGCTGTGAAGTATGTAAACCTGGCGATTCACAGACCTGTACCCCTGGGGATAAAAATACATTATATGTTTATAAAAAAAATTAAAATGGACGAATCAGGCTCACAACACTTGAACACACTGATCAATCCTAAAAGCACAAAAAGAAAAACCATCAGGCATTATGTATCTCCTGATGTGATGTATTAGAAAATATGCAGTACAACCTGTGAAGTAATTTTACCAAAAAACCTGAATCTGGTCAAGTGCCTTTAGAGCTACCTTACTATTTTTTAGTAAATAATAGGGGGTGGAGGCAGGAGAGGAACTTGTAGCTTAAGAGACAAATCAACCAAATATAATGACTGGACTTTGTATCCTGAATTGAACAAACCTCCTATTTTTCTTTGTTGTTTTCGGGCTTTTTAAAATGTTACTAATGGCAATCTGAACACTGGGTTTTTGATTTTGAGGAATTATTATTAATTTTAAATTCTTATCTTTAGACAGGTATACAGAGGTATACAGCAATGAAATTATATTTCTGGGATTTACTTCAAAATAATCTATTGGAGAGGCTAGAGAAGGAGTTGGGAAAGGGTAAAGATTAACCAGTGTATATCTCTTGAAAATTATTGAAGCTGAGTGAAGGAAACATGGGGTCTCATTATACTAAGCTCTCTCTACTTATTTGTTTGAAAATGTCCAAATAAAAGAGTTAAAAAGTAAAAACTCAGCATACAGTGGTTCTTCTGTAAATACGTGTTGGATTCAGTAGAGATTTTGAGGCTTCTACATGTTTGCTCATATCAACAAACTGATGGACATGTTTATGGTAGTTAGGTTTGCAAGGTGAAAGAAACACTATATTGAACCTATTCTACGTAGTTTTATTCTCAGGAGTAATTAAATGTTTAAAAATATTACTATATTACAATAAGGCAAGAAGAACAAATATGTGAAACTGGCTTTCAGTTTACATTCTTAAATACATGAAAAGAAAAAGGAACTCACAGCCAGGAAACTTCCACAGAGCCACTGACAGACTTCTGCCTTTCAGATGGGCCTAGGCCTGGAGCATGAACTATGCCAGTGGAAACAAAAGATTTACCAAGTTCAAATAAACATGTTCTCAAGAGCATCATGGGTCTTAACTAAAGCTTCTAGAGAGTCATGCTTGACTAGCTTTAAAAAAATATTTTGTAGAAAGTTTCTCAGTTGTTCAACCTGACCTACTGTGGAATCTAAATTCATCGTCAACATTTGTCTCTAATTCCAGATTAACAAAGAGGGTTCAAACCATTACTAGTGCTATAAAAACTGAAATTTTAGAATTTTTTTTAAGATTTTTTTTTTTTTTTTTTTTTTGAACGACAGAGATCAGAGGCAGGCACAGAGAGAGGAGGAAGCAGGCTCCCCGTGGAGCAGAGAGCCTGATGCAGGGCTAGATCCCAGGACCCCGGGATCATGACCTGAGCCGAAGGTAGAGGCTTTAATCCACTGAGCCACCCAGGTGCCCTGAAATTTTAGAATTTTGATAACCTGAGTAAGGGGTTTTGAGCCAGACTGCCTGAGTGTAAATCTTGGCTTTGCCACTTACTAACAGAATGAACTTGAGCAAGTTATTTAACCTTTCTGTGCTTCTTTCCTCATACATAAAATGGGGATAGTAATAGTAATCAGGGTTTTCCTGAACAGGTCAGTAGGATATATGTATATACACACCCATAATGTTTATATGTATCTGTGTGTATGTATGATTTCTTTCAAGGTATGGGTCTACGCAGTTATGGGAGCTGGCAAGTCTGAAATCTGTAGGGCAGGCCAGCAGTCTGGAAATTCTTGGGCAGGATCTGATTCTGCAGTTTTGAGGCAGAATTTCTTCTTTCTAAGAGAAACCTTAGTTTTGCTCATAAGGCCTTTTAACTGATTGGATGAGATCTACCCACATTATCGAGGATAATTTCCTTTAGTTAAAGCCAGCTGACTGTATATGTTAACCACATCTATAAACTACCTTTGCAGCAACATCTAGATTAGTGTTTGAATGATGGGGTCCTATAGCCTAATCAAATTGGTACATAAAACTTAGATCACACCTATATCAGATTCATAAGAACTGTGAAAATGTAATAAGCTAATGGCATATAAAGCACTTAGAACAGAGCCCAACACATGGGAGGCACTCATAAAGGTTATTACTACACATTCTTTAAATCCCAAAAGTAACCTGGTTTAAGAAAAAGAATAATAAATTCAGTGATAGTCACATATAGTCAATTAATATTCTTGCTAGAATGAACTTTGGAGGTCTTTTAGACCAGCCTCTCATTTTAAAAACCTGGAAGCTGAGGTCCAATCTCTTGTTCGTATAGCCAGACTGATTATGGTTTTTATAGTGATAAACACACACAGATAAAGCACTGCCCTACTAGGGCTTACATCGTAATAAGATACTCATTGCTTCTGCCCCAAATCTCACCAATATTCTTATTCATTTTCATGCAGGAAAGGAATTAGAGATTTGGGTTTAGAGACTGTGCTGTAGGCCAGGTATCCCAAAGCATTCAACTGATGAAGTAAAAATGTTTATATTCAGCTTCCAGATTGAGAACCTAAGCTCTTCCTACATTGACATTACTATCATATTTGAATTTTTTTTTTTAAGATTTTATTTATTTTATTTGACAGATAGAGATCACAAGTAGGCAGAGAGGCAGGCGGAGAGAGAGAGGAGGAAGCAGGCTTCCTGTGGAACAGAGAGCCCGATGTGGGGCTCAATCCCAGGACCCTGGGATCATGACCTGAGCTGAAGGCAGAGGCCCCAACCCACTGAGCCACCCAGGCGCCCCTCATATTTGAAATTTTAAAGTTACCCTTCCGTGGGGTCTCTTTTCATTAGGACTTAAGTCATTTCTCACGATTGTTCTAAATGCTTCTGAGTTGCCTAAGTGAAATTAAGAGTGCACTTTCTTAACGCCTGTTTTTAAAATTTTTTTTCTTTTTCTTTCTTTCTTTTTTTTTTTAAGATTTTTATTTATTTATTTGTCAGGAGAGCAAGAGAGTGAGCACAAGCAAAGAGAACAACAGACAGAGGCAGAAGTAGGCTCCCTACTGAGCAGGGAACCCAATGTGGGACTTGATCCCATGACCCTAAGATCATGACCTGAGCCAAAGGCAGACTCTTAATCAGCTGAGCCACCCAGGCATCCCATTAGCACCTGGTTTTCAACCACTCTTAAACTTGGCCATTGGAGAAGTTCTCTCTGATGCCCTTGACATGGAAACTTATTTTAAAAATTGCATAAAAGCATGAATAACAAATTTATAGGACATTCTACAGTTTTATAAACCACTTTTGAAAGAAGGGCAAGTATTATTATCCCCATTTTACTGGGAAGAAACCTGAAGCTCAGAGTTCTGAAGTGAATCTCCTAAGACTACATAGTTAATAACAGATCCTGATTGCCTAATCCCAGTATAATATATGCTCTTCTGTATAACCCTGTTGTCTATATCCTATGGATGTAGATTGGAAAATAGCTGCTTTTCAACTCTGCAATTCTTTTCCTTAGTTCTAAAGTGAAGGCTGTCTTGGAAACACTCCCAAAAGAGTCAGGTCCTGGGAATAGGAGACGCTACTTGGCAGGGTTCTGCAGGGCCTCTTCTGTGTACAGCCATTACCTTCAAGAACAGGAGACCTAGCTGACTTCCCTAACACATAGAAACAGGCACAGAGACTTAGACAAAATGAAAAGACAGAGAAATTTATTCTAAGTGAAAGAACAAGACAAGGACAGGGGTCTAAGGAAAAAAGATAAAAGTAACATTCCTGATAGAGAATTTACCATAATGATCATAAAGATACTCATTAAACTTGAGAAAAGAGTGGAAGACATCAGTGAAAACCTTAACATAGAGATAAGGAATAACATAGCAGAGAGAAACACACTTAATGGCATAAACAGGAGGCTGGAAGAAGTAGAGGAATGAATTAATGATCTAGAAGACTGAAATTTAAATTAAATAAATTAGATTTAAAATAAATCTAAAATTTATTTGAAGAAATAAGAGCTGAACTTTCCTAACATGGGGAAGGAAACAGATATTCAGATACAGGAAGCACAGAGAACTCTCATCAAAATCAACAAAAGTAGATCTACACCAAGACATATTACAATTAAATTGGCAAAATATAATGATAAAAAATATTAAAAAGTAGCAAGATAGGGGGACCTGGGTAGCTCAGTCAGTTAAGCATCTTACTCTTGATTTCATCTAAGTCATGATCTCAGGGTCATGGGATCAAGCCCCATGTCAGACTCCGTGCTCAGCATGAAGTGTGTTTGTCCGTCTCCCTCTGCTCCTCCCCACTCCCTACCATGCTCCCTTGTTCGCACTCTCTCTCTAAAATAAATAAAATATTTAAAAATAATAAATAAATAAATAGCAGCAAGAAAAAAGAAGATTTTTACATACAAAGAAACCCCATAAAGCTAGCAGTAGATTTTTTAGCAAAAAAAACTTTCCAAACCAGAAAGGAGTTGGCATAATGTATTCAAAGTGCTGAATGGGAAGAACTTGCAGCCAAGAATACCCAATCCAGCAAAGCTGTCATTCAGAATGCAAGGAGACATAAAGAGTTTCCCAGACAAAAACTAAAGGAGTTCATGACCTCTAAACCACCCCTGCAAGAAATATTAAAGGAAACTCTTTGAGTGGAAAGGAAAGACCACAAATAATAGTATTAAAGTAGGAAACACAAAAGAAGTAAAAAGTGAATGTTTCTGTAAAAAGAATCAGTCAAAGAATTCACAAAAGAAAAGGAAGTATATATCTAAAACGTGGGGAGGAGAGGAGTAAAGAATGGGTTCAAACTTAAATGACCATCAATTTAGTATAGACTGCTATATGCAAAAGAGGTTACATACAAACAGTATGGTAACCATTTATCAAAAACCACTAAGAAATATGGAAAGCGGGGCGCCTGGGTGGCTCAGTGGGTTAAAGTCTCTGCTTTTGGCTCAGGTCATGATCCCGGGGTCCTGGGATCGAGCCCCACATCAGGTTCTCTGCTCAGCAGGGAACCTGCTTCCCCCTTTCTCTCTGCCTGCCTCTCTACCTACTTGTGATCTTTCTCTGTCAAATAAATAAATAAAATCTTAAAAAAAAAAAAAAGAAATATGGAAAGAATAAAGAGAAAGAAATTCAAATATGTCACTGAAGAAAACCAAACCATGAAGGAGAGAAAGACAAGAAAGGATCAGAGAAAATCTTCAGAACAACAACAAAAAAACAAATAACAAAATTGCATGGAGCCTAATGGAGGACCCGAACTCATACCCCAAGATCAAGATCTGAGCTGAGATCAAGAGTCAGATGCTTAACCTACTGAGCCACCCAGGCACCCCAATCAGTAATTACTCTGAGTGTAAATGGACTAAATGCTCCAATCAAAAGATATAGGGTGACAGAATGAATGAAAACAGCAACAACAACAAAAAACAAGACCCATCTATACACTGCCTATAAGAGGCTCATTTTAGACCTAAAAACAGCTGCAGATTGAGAGTGAGGAGTGGAGAAACATCTGTCATGCAAATGGATGTCAAAAGAAAGCCAGAGTGGCAATACTTCTATTGGACAAAATAGACTTTAAAGCAGAGACTGTAACAAGAGTCAAGAAGGACGCTATCATAATAAAGGGGACAATCCAACAAGAATATATAACAGTCGTAAATAGTTAAGGGCCCCACATGGGAGCGCGCAAATACCCAAAACAGTTAAGAACAAACATAAAGGAGCTAATCCATAATAATACCATACCAGTGGCAGACTTTAACACCCTATTTACACCAGTGGACAGATCATTTAAACAGAAAATCAACATGGAAACAATGACTTTGAATGACACCGTGAACCAGATGGATTTAACAGAATATGCAGAACATTCCAGCCCCAAACAACAGAATACACATTCTTTTCAAATACACCTGGAACTTCCTCCACAATAGATCACCTATTGGGCCACAAAACTAGCTTCAGCAAATTCAAAAGGATCAAAGTCATACCATGCATCTTTTCTCACCACAGTGTTATGAAACTACAAGTCAACCACAAGCAAAAATTTGGAAAGACCACAAGTAACATGCTGCTGAACAATGAATAGGTCAACCAGGAAGTAAAAGAAGAAATTAAAAAGTACATGGAAACAAATGAAAATGAAAACACAACAGTTCAAAACCTTTGGGATGCAGCAAAAGCGGTTCTCAGAGGGAAGTTTATAGCAATACAGGCCTACCTCAAGGAAGAAGAAAAACCTCAAATAAAGAACCTAGCCTTGCATCAAAAGGAGCTAAAAAGAGAGTAACAAATGAAACTTAAAAGGTTTCATTTGAAGAAAGGAAATAGTAAAGATTAGAGCAGAAATAAGTAATATAGAAACTAAAAAGTGATAGAGTAGATCAATGAAACCAGGAGCTGGTTCTTTGGAAGAAATCAATAAAATTGACAAACCTTGTGGTGCCTGGGTGGCTCAGTGGGTTAAGCCTCTGCCTGCAGCTCAGGTCATGATCCCAGGGTCCTGGGATCGAGCCCCGAATCTGGCTCTCTACTCAGTAGGGAGTCTGCTTCCCCACCCCACCTGCCTGCCTCTCTGCCTACTTGTGATCTTTGTCTGTCAAATAAATAAATAAAATCTTTTAATAAAATAAAATTGACAAACCTCTAGCCACTCGTAAGATAAAAAGAGAAAGGGCCCAAATAAATAAGAGCAGAAATGAGAGAGGAGAAATAACAACAAACACCATGGAAATAAAATTGTAAGAGAGTATTATGAAAAAATACATGCCAACAAATAGGACAACCTAGAAGAAATTATAAATTCCAGAAACATATAATCTAATGAAAGTGAAACAGGAAGAAATAGAAAATTTGAACAGGCTGAATACAAGCAAAGAAATTGAAGCTCAGTTGGTTAAGCCTCTGCCTTCATTCAGCTCAGTTCATGATCCCAGGGTCCTAGGATCAAGCCCCACATCGGGCTTCCTCCTCAGTGGGAAGTCTGCTTCTCCCTCTGCCCCTCCCCCTCACTCATGAGCGCACTCTCTTTTTCTCTCTCTTTCTCAAAATAAAATCTTTTTAAAGAACAACAAAAAAAATTTTAAAGAAGAGCTAATGTCTTTTCTTCTCAAACTATTCAAAAAAATAGAAAAGGAAGGAGGGACGCCTGGGTGGCTCAGTTGGTTAAGCAGCTGCCTTCGGCTCAGGTCATGATCCCAGCGTCCTGGGATCCAGTCCCACATCGGGCTCCTTGCTTGGGGGGAGCCTGCTTCTCCCTCTGCCTCTGCCTGCCATTCTGTCCGCCTGTGCTCGCTCTCTCTCCCTCTCTCTCTGACAAATAAATAAAAAAAAAAAAAAAGAAAAAAGAAAAGGAAGGAAAACTTCCAAGTTTATTCTATGAAGCCAGCATTATCCTGGTATCAAAACCTGTTAAAGACACCTTGAGGGGGCGCCTGGGTGGCTCAGTGGGTTAAGCCTCTGCCTTCGGCTCAGGTCATGATCTCAGGGTCTTGGGATTGAGCCCCGCACTAGGCTCTCTGCTCGGCAGGGAGCCTGCTTCCTCCTCTCTCTCTCTCTCTGCCTGCCTCTCTGCCTACTTGTGATCTCTCTCTGTCAAATAAAAAAAAAAAAAAAGACACCTTGAGATGGCGGGATGCCTAGGTTGGGCTCAGTGGGTTAAGTCTCTGCCTTTAGCTGAGGTCATGATCTCAGGGTCCTGGAATTGAGCCCCACATTGGTCTCTCTGCTCAACAGGGAGCCTGCTTCCCCCTCTCTCTCTGCCTGCTTCTATGCCTACCTTTGATATCTCTCACTCTCTCTCCTTCTGTGTCAAATAAATAAATAAATAAATAAATAAAATCTTAAAAAAAAAAAAGAGACACTACAGGAAAAGAACTACAGGGCAATATCCTTGATGAACATAGATGCAAAAATCCTCAACAAAATACTAGCAAACCAAATCCAACAATGCGTTAAAAACATCATTCCCCACAATCCAGTGGGATTTCCTCCAGGGTTGCAAAGGTGGTTCAGTATTCACAAATCAATCAACGTGATACATCACATCAACAAGAGAAAGGATAGAAACCATGTCATCCTTTCAGTAGATGGAGAAAAAGCATATGACAGAGCACAATATCCATTCATGATGATGCCCTCAACAGAGTAAGTTTAGAGGGAACATACCTCAACATAATAAATAGCTCACTATATGGAAAACCCATAGCTAATGTCACCCTCAGTGGAGAAAACAGCCTTTCCTCTAGGGTCAGGAACAAGACAGGGATGTTCACTCTCACCATTTCTATTCAACATCATACTGGAAGTCCTAGCCATAGCCATCAGACAATAAAAAGAAATGAGGCATCCAAATCAGTAAGGGGGAGGTGAAATATTCACCATTTGCAGATATGATACTCTTCTACACAGGAAATCTGGAAGACTCGCCCCCCACCACAGCCAAAACTTCTGGAACTGATAAACAGATTCAGTAGAGTTGCAGGATACCAGATCAGTGTACAGAAATCTGTTGCATTTGTGTACACCAATAAGGAAGCAGCAGAAAGAGAAACTAAAAAAATAATCCCATTTACAATTGCACCAAAAATAATAAGATACCAAGGAACAAACATAAGAGGTGAAAGACCTGTACTCTGAAAACTGTAGAGCACTTATGAAAGAAAGTGAAGATGACACAAAGAAATAGAAGGACATTCCATGCTCATGGATTAGAACAAATGTTGTTAAAATGTATATACCGCCCAAAGCAATCACACATTTAATGCAATCCCTATCAAAATACCACCAGCATTTTACACAGAACTAGAACAAACAGTCCTAAAACTTGTATAGAACCACAAAAGACCCTGAATAACTAAACAGTCCTGAAAAAGAAAAGCAAATCTGGAAGCATTGTGATTTAAGACTTCAAGTGATATTACAAAGCTGTAGTAATCACCACAGTGTGGTGCTCACACAAAAACAGACACATAAATCAATGGAACAGAAAAGAAATCCAGAAATGGGCCCACAACTATATGGTAACTAATCTTCAACAAAGTAGGAAAGAATATTCAATGGAAAAAAAAACAGTTTCTTCAAATTGTGTTGGGAAAACAGGACAGCAATATGTAGAATGAAACTGGACTACTTTCCTACACCATACACAGAAATAAGTTCAAAATGGATGAAAGACCCAAATGGGAGACAGGAAACCATCATAATCCTAGAGGAGAACATAAGCAGCAACCTCTTCTACCACAGCCATACCAATTTCTTACTTGACACATCTTTGGAGGCAAGGGGAACAAAAGCAAATATGAACTATTGGTATTTCATCAAGATTGAAATCTTCTGCACAGCAAAGAAAGCAATCAACAAAAACTTAAAGGCAACCTACAGAATGGGAGAAGATATTTGCAAATGATGTATATGATAAAGGGTTAGTATCCAAAATCTATAAAGAACTTATCAAACTCAACACCCAAAGAACAAATAATCTAATCAAGAAATGGGCAAAAGATATGAATAGACATTTTCCCAAAGATGACGAACAGATGGCTAACAGACACATGAAAAAACGTCCAACATCACTCATTATCAGGGAGATACAAATGAAAACCATGATAAGATACCACCTCATACCAGTCAGAATGGTTCAAATTAATGCCAGAAATAACAGGTGTTGGTGAGGTTGGGGAGAAAGGGGAATCCTCTTGCACTGTTGGTGGAAATGCAAACTGGTGCAGCCACTCTGGAAAACAGTATAGAGTTTCCTCAAAAAGTTAAAGGGAAAACTACCCTATAGCTCAGCAATTGTGCACTACTAGGTATTTATCCAAAGGATACATAAATACAGATTCAAAGTGGTACATGAACCCCAATGTTTATTGCAGCATTATC
Organism: Lutra lutra; assembly: GCF_902655055.1. Classification (NCBI taxonomy): domain Eukaryota; kingdom Metazoa; phylum Chordata; class Mammalia; order Carnivora; family Mustelidae; genus Lutra; species Lutra lutra. The sequence continues at coordinate 162,357,236 of NC_062281.1, forward strand.
AACAATAGCCAAACTGTGTAAAAAGTCCAGATGTCCATTGGCTAAAGAATGGATAAGGAAGATGTTTTTTATATATATATGTGTGTATATATATATATATATATATATATATATATATGATGGAATATTACTCAGCTATCAGAAAGAATGAAATCTTCTCATTTGTAGCTGCATGGATGGAGCTAGAGTGTATAATGCTAAGCGAAATAAGTCAGAGAAAGACAAATACCATATGATTTCATTCATATGTGGAATTTAAGAAATAAAACAGATGAGCATATGGGAAGGGAGGAAAAAGATAGAAGGAGAAGGAAACAAACCATAAGAGACTTTTAATGATAGAGAACAAAGCAAGGGTTGATGGGGGGAGGTGGGTGGGCAATGGGCTAGATGGATGATGGGTATTAAGGAGGGCACTTGTTATGATGAGCACTGGGCGTTGTTTATAAATTCTGAAACCTATATTGCACTGTATGTTAACTAAATAGAATTTAAATAAAAATTTGAAAAGTCAGTCAGAGAAAGACAATTGTAATCTCCCTGATATGAGGAATTTGAGAAACAAGACAGAGGATCATAGGGGAAGGGACTGAAAAATGAAACAAGATGAAACCAGAGAGGGAGACAAACCATAAGAGACTCTTAGTCTTAGGAAACAAATGGAGGGTTGCTGGAGGGGAGGGGGTTGGGAGGGATGGGGTGACTGGGTGATGGACATTGGGGAGGGTACATGCTATGGTGAGTGCTATGAATTGTGTAAGACTGATGAATCACAGACCTGTACCCCTGGAACAAATTATACATTGTATGTTAATTAAAAAAAAAAAAAAGAAAACAAGGGAAATAATACCAACTTCATCATGTTGTGATAAATTATTAAAAGCACCAATTACAATCCTGCTACATGATAGGTGCCTTACAGATATTTGATATTCTTCTCCTGTTTCTTTTAATAATATTCCTAGGCGTAGCATTGTGATATTTAAGGTCTCATTAAACTTTGGTTTGAATGACTGAATTATTCTCCTTACATTTCAAAATTATCAGTGCTATGTGCTAGTAAGTAGAGGTATAACACTGCTAATCTCACTACAGCAAGCTGTTCTTTCCATATTTTATGAAGTTTCTTGCCTTTTATGTGTTCCACATGGCCACCAAAATGTGTTTTGAGGAATAAATGTTGTCATAGTCTCCTTGTTCTTACTCCTGTCCTTTTCATGGCATTCTTTTGGTTTCTCTTGCATTTATAGCACTCACCTTAATCTAGATTGTAGTGATGTTATTTGTAGACTTATCTTTGCCCCCAAAGAGCTTAAAATCTACCTGAGTTTCTTAACTTATTTGGGATTTTTTGTTAACCTTTTGAGATTATAATGAAAGCTTTGAACCATCTCCACCCCCAGCAAAAGTACACATGTAGAAACAAAAGTTTTCATAATTAGTTCAGGTTTGTGGACTCCAGAGTAAGGACTTTTTTTCTAGATATTGTGTTCCTTATGAGCTATATCTGAGTTTCATTGACCTTTGTATTATGGCAGAGCCTACTACAAAGATAGGAGATACTCAGCAAAAAGTTTCTGAATTGATTAATTGAAATGCAAAATGAAAATCTTCAAGAGTCTTACTATAGAATCTCTAAACACACTTTCTTTGTTTCCTTAGGCTTCCATCTCAGTGGCACAGTAACTGAGGCAGCTACTCCTTCTGAACCAGCAGTGACTTACAAAGTTGCGATCAGTTTTGATCGATGCAAAATCACTTCAGTGACATGTGGCTGTGGGAACAAAGACATATTCTACTGTGCTCATGTGGTAGCACTCTCACTCTACAGGATCCGTAAACCAGACCAAGTCAAATTGCGTCTTCCTATCTCAGAAACCCTTTTCCAGATGAATAGGGACCAGCTACAAAAGTTTATTCAATATTTAATCACGGCCCACCACACTGAAGTTCTTCCTACTGCACAGAAACTGGCAGATGAGATTCTATCCTCCAACTCCGAAATCAACCAAGTGCATGGTAATTATACAGATTTTTACAAAAGCCTACTTTGTTGCTTTGTTGCATATTTGGAGGTTCAAATTGTGGGGGGGTATATTTTTGCAGTTGTAATCACTTATACCTTAATGAGTTCATTCTATCTAAACAACTTAGTTTCTTAAAGCAGTCCAATTGTCTACCTTATAAAGGTTTGGGCAAAAAGGACAGAGAATGTTAGAGTTATATATTGATCTAGTTTATGGACTTTATTTGTCTATATAATCCCTGTGCCCAGGAGCCTGGAATATTCAGGAGTGCGCGAACGCCTGAAATAGTTTGTGTCATTCAGTGAAATTAGATGGATATGAGAATTTCCTCAATATTTTAGGATCCCACGTAACATCAGGGTCATTCTAAAGAGCATCTATTAGCATTGTGCTTAGGAGCTATATATAATGGGAGGGTGCATGGATGGAGAAAGATACTATGTTCACTTTTTCTTTGATTATATATTGAATACCTGCTGTGTGCAAGAAATAGTGCTGATTATTGAAGGCATAAAACAGACTTGGTCCCTGCCTTCAAGTAGCTTAAAATCTAGTAGAAAAGATAGCTAAGTTGAAACAGATGCTAACGAAGTCAGATTGTAAGGACTTTATCATAAGAAAGAATTTTGAGAAGGCATTTTGTTAGATCCTTACTATGTTCCAGGCACCACCCAAGGGACTCTATATACGTCAATAAATTTAGCTTTCAAAACTAGTCTGTGAAATAGGTGTTTTAACCATTTCCATTTCATAAAATAGGAAATTATTTATAACCCAGGCTCACCCGACTTCAGAACTCAAGGTTTTTATACTTCTTTTTTTTTAATTTTTTTATTTTTTCAGCATAACAGTATTCATTATTTTTGCACCACACCCAGTGCTCCATGCAATCTGTGCCCTCTACAATACCCACCACCTGGTGCCCCCAACCTCCCACCCCCCACCCCTTCAAAATTCTCAGATCGTTTTTCAGAGTCCGTAGTCTCTCATGGTTCACCTCCCCTTCCAATTTCCCTCAACTCCCTTCTCCTCTCCATCTCCCCTTGTCCTCCATGCTATTTGTTATGCTCCACAAATAAGTGAAACCATATGATAATTGACTCTCTCTGCTTGACTTATTTCACTCAGCATAATCTCTTCCAGTCCCGTCCATGTTGCTACAAAACTTGGGTATTCATCCTTTCTTTCTTTCTTTCTTTCTTTTTTTTTTTTTTTACAGCTTTATAAACATATATTTTTATCCCCAGGGGTACAGGTCTGCGAATCGCCAGGTTTACACACTTCACAACACTCACCATAGCACATACCCTCCCCAATATCCATAACCCCACCCCCTCTCCCAACCCCCTCCCCCCATCAACCCTCAGTTTGTTTAGTGAGATTAAGAGTCACTTATGGTTTGTCTCCCTCCCAATCCCATCTTGTTTCATTTACTCTTCTCCTACCCCCTCAACCCCCCATGTTGCATCTCCTCTCCCTCATATCAGGGAGATCATATGATAGTTGTCTTTCTCCGATTGACTTATTTTGCTAAGCATGATACCCTCTAGTTCCATCCACGTCGTCGCAAATGGCAAGATTTCATTTCTTTTGATGGCTGCATAGTATTCCATTGTGTATATATACCACATCTTCTTTATCCATTTGTCTGTTGATGGACATCTAGGTTCTTTCCATAGTTTGGCTATTGTAGACATTGCTGCTATAAACATTCGGGTGCACGTGCCCCTTCGGATCACTACGTTTGTATCTTTAGGGTAAATACCCAGCAGTGCAATTGCAGGGTCATAGGGTAGTTCTATTTTCAACATTTTGAGGAACCTCCATGCTGTTTTCCAGAGTGGTTGCACCAGCTTGCATTCCCACCAACAGTGTAGGAGGGTTCCCCTTTCTCCGCATCCTCGCCAGCATCTGTCATTTCCTGACTTGTTAATTTTAGCCATTCTGACTGGTGTGAGGTGATATCTCATGGTGGTTTTGATTTGTATTTCTCTGATGCCGAGTGATATGGAGCACTTTTTCATGTGTCTGTTGGCCATCTGGATGTCTTCTTTGCAGAAATGTCTGTTCATGTCCTCTGCCCATTTCTTGATTGGATTATTTGTTCTTTGGGTGTTGAGTTTGCTAAGTTCTTTATAGATTTTAGACACTAGCCCTTTATCTGATATGTCATTTGCAAATATCTTCTCCCATTCTGTCAGTTGTCTTTTGGTTTTGTTCACTGTTTCCTTTGCTGTGCAAAAGCTTTTGATCTTGATGAAATCCCAAAAGTTCATTTTGCCCTTGCTTCCCTTGCCTTTGGTGATGTTCCTAGGAAGATGTTGCTGCGGCTGACGTCGAAGAGGTTGCTGCCTGTGTTCTCCTCGAGGATTTTGATGGATTCCTTTCTCACATTGAGATCCTTCATCCATTTTGAGTCTATTTTCGTGTGTGGTGTAAGGAAATGATCCAATTTCATTTTTCTGCATGTGGCTGTCCAATTTTCCCAACACCATTTATTGAAGAGGCTGTCTTTGTTCCATTGGACATTCTTTCCTGCTTTGTCGAAGATGAGTTGACCATAGAGTTGAGGGTCCATTTCTGGGCTCTCTATTCTGTTCCATTGATCTATGTGTCTGTTTTTGTGCCAGTACCATGCTGTCTTGATGATGACAGCTTTGTAATAGAGCTTGAAGTCCGGAATTGTGATGCCACCAACTTTGGCTTTCTTTTTCAATATTCCTTTGGCTATTCGAGGTCTTTTCTGGTTCCATATAAATTTTAGGATTATTTGTTCCATTTCTTTGAAAAAAAATGGATGTTACTTTGATAGGAATTGCATTAAATGTGTAGATTGCTTTAGGTAGCATAGACATTTTCACAATATTTATTCTTCCAATCCAGGAGCATGGAACATTTTTCCATTTCTTTGTGTCTTCCTCAATTTCTTTCATGAGTACTTTATAGTTTTCTGAGTATAGATTCTTAGTCTCTTTGGTTAGGTTTATTCCTAGGTATCTTATAGTTTTGGGTGCAATTGTAAATGGGATGGACTCCTTAATTTCTCTTTCTTCTGTCTTGTTGTTGGTGTAGAGAAATGCAACTGATTTCTGTGCATTGATTTTATATCCTGACACTTTACTGAATTCCTGTACAAGTTCTAGCAGTTTTGGAGTGGAGTCTTTTGGGTTTTCCACATAGAGTATCATATCATCTGCGAAGAGTGATAGTTTGACTTCTTCTTTGCCGATTTGGATGCCTTTAATTTCCTTTTGTTGTCTGATTGCTGAGGCTAGGACTTCTAGTACTATGTTGAATAGCAGTGGTGATAACGGACATCCCTGCCGTGTTCCTGACCTTAGTGGAAAAGCTTTCAGTTTTTCTCCATTGAGAATGATATTTGCGGTGGGTTTGTCATAGATGGCTTTGATAATATTGAGGTATGTGCCGTCTATCCCTACACTTTGAAGAGTTTTGATCAGGAAGGGATGCTGTACTTTGTCAAATGCTTTTTCAGCATCTATGGAGAGTATCATATGGTTCTTGTTCTTTCTTTTATTAATGTGTTGTATCACATTGATTGATTTGCGGATGTTGAACCAGCCTTGCAGCCCTGGAATAAATCCCACTTGGTCGTGGTGAATAATCCTTTTAATGTACTGTTGAATCCTATTGGCTAGTATTTTGGCGAGAATTTTTGCATCTGTGTTCATCAAGGATATTGGTCTGTAGTTCTCTTTTTTGTTGGGATCCTTGTCTGGTTTTGGGATCAAGGTGATGCTGGCCTCATAAAATGAGTTTGGAAGTTTTCCTTCTATTTCTATTTTTTGGAACAGTTTCAGGAGAATAGGAATTAGTTCTTCTTTAAATGTTTGGTAGAATTCCCCCGGGAAGCCGTCTGGCCCTGGGCTTTTGTTTGTTTGGAGATTTTTGATGACTGTTTCAATCTCCTTACTGGTTATGGGTCTGTTCAGGCTTTCTATTTCTTCCTGGTTCAGTTGTGGTAGTTTATATGTCTCTAGGAATGCATCCATTTCTTCCAGATTGTCAAATTTGTTGGCGTAGAGTTGCTCATAGTATGTTCTTATAATTGTCTGTATTTCTTTGGTGTTCGTTGTGATCTCTCCTCTTTCATTCATGATTTTATTTATTTGGGTCCTTTCTCTTTTCTTTTTGATAAGTCTGGCCAGGGGTTTATCAATCTTATTAATTCTTTCAAAGAACCAGCTCCTAGTTTCGTTGATTTGTTCTATTGTTTTTTTGGTTTCTATTTCATTGATTTCTGCTCTGATCTTTATGATTTCTCTTCTCCTGCTGGGTTTAGGGTTTCTTTCTTGTTCTTTCTCCAGCTCCTTTAGGTGTAGGGTTAGGTTGTGTACCTGAGATCTTTCTTGTTTCTTGAGAAAGGCTTGTACCGCTATATATTTTCCTCTCAGGACTGCCTTTGTTGTGTCCCACAAATTCTGAACCGTTGTGTTTTCATTATCATTTGTTTCCATAAATTTTTTCAGTTCTTCTTTAATTTCCTGGTTGACCCATTCATTCTTTAGAAGGATGCTGTTTAGTCTCCATGTATTTGGGTTCTTTCCAAATTTCCTCTTGTGATTGAGTTCTAGCTTTAGAGCATTGTGGTCTGAAAATATGCAGGGAATGATCCCAATCTTTTGATACCGGTTGAGACTTGATTTAGGACCAAGAATGTGATCTATTCTGGAGAATGTTCCATGTGCACTAGAGAAGAATGTGTATTCTGTTGCTTTGGGATGAAATGTTCTGAATATATCTGTGATGTCCATCTGGTCCAGTGTGTCATTTAAGGCCTTGATTTCCTTGTTGATCTTTTGCTTGGATGATCTGTCCATTTCAGTGAGGGGAGTGTTAAAATCCCCTACTATTATTGTATCATTGTCGATGTGTTTCTTTGATTTTGTTATTAATTGGTTTATATAGTTGGCTGCTCCCACGTTAGGGGCATAGATATTTAAAATTGTTAGATCTTCTTGTTGGACAGTTCCTTTGAGTATGATATAGTGTCCTTCCTCATCTCTTATTATAGTCTTTGGCTTAAAATCTAATTGATCTGATATAAGGATTGCCACTCCTGCTTTCTTCTGATGTCCATTAGCATGGTAAATTCTTTTCCACCCCCTCACTTTAAACCTGGAGGTGTCTTCGGGTTTAAGATGAGTTTCTTGTAGGCAACATATAGATGGTTTTTGTTTTTTGATCCATTCTGATACCCTGTGTCTTTTGATTGGGGCATTTAGCCCATTAACATTCAGGGTAAGTATTGAGAGATATGAATTTAGTGCCATTGTATTGCCTGTAAGGTGACTGTTATTGTATATTGTCTCTGTTTCTTTCTGATCTACTACTTTTAGGGTCTCTCTTTGCTTAGAGGACCCCTTTCAATATTTCCTGTAGAGCTGGTTTGGTATTTGCAAATTCTTTCAGTTTTTGTTTGTCCTGGAAGCTTTTAATCTCTCCTTCTATTTTCAATGATAGCCTAGCTGGATATAGTATTCTTGGCTGCATGTTTTTCTCATTTAGTACTCTGAATATATCATGCCAGCTCTTTCTCGCCTGCCAGGTCTCTGTGGATAAGTCTGCTGCCAATCTAATATTTTTACCATTGTACGTTACAGACTTCTTTTCCCGGGCTGCTTTCAGAATCTTTTCTTTGTCACTAAGACTTGTCAATTTTACTATTAGGTGACGGGGTGTGGACCTATTCTTATTGATTTTGAGGGGGGTTCTCTGAACCTCCTGGATTTTGATGCTTGTTCCCTTTGCCATATTGGGGAAATTCTCTCCAATAATTCTCTCCAATATACCTTCTGCTCCCCTCTCTGTTTCCTCTTCTTCTGGAATCCCAATTATTCTAATGTTGTTTCGTCTTATGGTGTCACTTATCTCTCGAATTCTCCCCTCGTGGTCCAGTAGCTGTTTGTCCCTCTTTTGCTCAGCTTCTTTATTCTCTGTCATTTGGTCTTCTATATCGCTAATTCTTTCTTCTGCCTCATTTATCCTAGCAGTGAGAGCCTCCATTTTTGATTGCACCTCATTAATAGCTTTTTTTATTTCAACTTGGTTAGATTTTAGTTCTTTTATTTCTCCAGAAAGGGCTTTTATATCTCCTGAGAGGGTTGCTTTAATATCTTCCATGCCTTTTCAAGCCCGGCTAGAACCTTGAGAATCATCATTCTGAACTCTATATCTGACATATTACCAATGTCTGTATTGATTAGGTCCCTAGCCTTTGGTACTGCCTCTTGTTCTTTTTTTTGTTGTGAATTTTTCCGCCTTGTCATTTTGTCCAGATAAGAGTTTATGAAGGAGCAAGTAAAATACTAAAAAGGTGGCAACAACCCCAGGAAAATATGCTTTAGCCAAATCAGAAGAGATCCCGAATTGTGAGGGGGGAGAAAGGGGATAAAAAGGGGTTCAGAAAGAAAGAAAGAAAAAAAAGAAACTATTAAAAGAAAGGAAGCCGATAAAGAAAAAATATAAAAAGAGGAAAAAAATATATATATTAGATAAACTATTTAAAAAACGTTAAAAAAAGAAAACGGTAAAAGTTAAAAAAAATTCAGCAGAAGAAGAGAAAAAGAAAAAAAAAAATTGAAAAAGAAAAAAAAAATTAAATTAACTGCAAGGCTAAAAAATCATGGGGAGAAAGCCATGAGTTCCGTGCTTTTTTTCTTCTCCTCTGGAATTCCGCCGCTCTCCTTGGTAGGTGAACTTGGTCCTGGCTGGGTTTCCCGTTGATCTTCTGGGGGAGGGGCCCGTTGTAGTGATTCTCAAGCGTCTTTGCCCCAGGCGGAGTTGCACCGCCCTTACCCGGGGCCGCGCTGAGTAATCCGCTCGGGTTCGCTTTCGGGAGCTTTTGTTCCCTGAGCGGTTTCTGTAGAGTTCCGGAGGACCGGAATGAAGATGGCGGCCTCCCGGTCTCCGGCCCGGAGGAGCCGAGAGCCCGGGGCCCCACTCCTCAGTGCGCCCTCAGAGAACAGCGCCCAGTGACTCCCGCCACCCTGGCCTCCGGCCACGCTCCGAGATGACCAGCCTGCGACCGGTTCAAGGCAACCCCGAGCTGAGAGTCACTCCTCGGCTCTGTCTCTGCAGCCGGTTTCCCCGTTCTAATACCGGTAAGCTCTGCGACACTCAGACACCCCCGATCCTTCTGCGACCCTGCGGGACCTGAGGCCGCGCTGACCCCGCCTGGGCTTCCAGTTAAGCCTCTGGAGCGATGTCCCTCAGCGGAACAGACTTTTAAAAGTCCTGATTTTGCTCCGTTGCTCCGCCGCTCGCCGGGAGCCGGCCCCTCCCCCCGCGGTCTATCTTCCCGTCGCTTTGGATTCACTTCTCCGCCAGTCCTACCTTGCAGAAAGTGGTTGATTTTCTGTTTCTGGAATTGCTGTTCTTCTTCTCTTCAATCTCCCGTTGGATTTGTAGGTGTTTGCAATCTTTAGATAAGCTATTTAGCTGATCTCCCGCTACCCGAAGTAGTCTCAGCCTGCTACTTCTCCGCCATCTTGACTCCTTGGTTTTTATACTTCTTTATTTTTAGAAGATAATTGTGGTGCCAGCATAAAAGAGGCAAGGAGACCAGGTGGATGGCCTGTATAATACTGTAGTCTGTGTGCCAGAAGGTCTGCCTTTCCTATTTGTCCAATAGAACTAATCAAGTCCTACACACAACCTCAGCACTCCTCAGAAACAAAGATACTCAGACGAGCTTCTAGGAACTCTTGCTACCTAGCAGAAATAATCATCTATTGCTTTATACAGAAAGTTGTGGTGTATATTTAGTAACTGAGCTCTCTCTATAAAGAGTAGCTTCACCTATCTCTCATCCCACACAGGGAGGCTATTCTACTTCTGTGGCCTCCTTAAGTCCAGAGCTCTTAAGAGACCTGAGTTCTGCCTCATCACAACGTCTATAGCACTAAAGGGAAGTACTGCTCTGTACCCCGATAACTAGGTTATGATCTCTTATGCTTTATTCCTATTAGCTCTTTCTCAGAATTGTTGCTTATTTCCAAACTCTCTTGCCTTTTTTCTTTTAATGACCACCTCGGTTAAGGAGGTGTATTACACCTGTCTTGTTTATACCACTGCTGTCACCAAAACAACCCTCTTCCCTCATTACCACTGGGCTAAAGCAATTTTTATCTTTCTTTGACCCTCCCATCTCAGTATCCTATTATGTATTTGTCTGAAATTGGGCTTACATTGCCACATTGACCTTGAGATATGATTCTTTTTTTTTTAATTTTTATTTATTTATTTGACAGAGAGAGATCACAGTAGACAGAGAGGCAGGCAGAGAGAGAGAGAGAGAGAGGGAAGCAGGCTCCCTGCTGAGCAGACAGCCCTATGCGGGACTCCATCCCAGGACCCCGAGATCATGACCTGAGCCGAAGGCAGCAGCTTAACCCACTGAGCCACCCAGGCGCCCTTGAGATATGATTCTTAACCTTCCCTAGGAACTACTACTTCCATACTTGTGTTTATTCCATACTAAAATTACCTTTCTAGTATTCCACAAGGCCTTTCCTAATCTGTTTCTAATAAGCAATGTTGATAATCAGCAATGATACTGAAAAAAGGGGGACAGAGAATGAAGATATCTTAGAGGTAACATGGACCGGTCAGCATTCAGGTGTAAAGAATAGAAAGATGGGAGAAAACTGAATTCTAGAATGTTTAGCTAGGATGGTATTGATGAATTTGATGATAATGTTGCTGTTCACTGAGGGAACATAGGAGGAGGAATAAATTTGGGAAGATGATAAATTAGAGGGGCTTATAGAACATTTAGGAAAAGATTTGTGATGGATAGTTGGATATGGATCTGGAACTGAGGACAAAAGTCAGAATTTTGGAGTTATTAGCACAGTCATGTTTCTTTTCCCTGCTAAATCTTTAAACACTTAGACTATCTTCCTTATTCCCTTTCCCAAACCCTCTTCCTCACCAAAACAGACTTAAAAAGCAGAAATAAGATTTCTAAAACTGGTAGCTGCCTGCTTTTAATCCCAAGAATGGATCCAGGCATTGCTGGGCTCTTCACTTTCTTGAAACCCCTTTATTTCTCTTCTGTGTTTTTCTCCTAGAAAGTAGAACCTAGATTTTGCTTTGTCCCCTTTGGTAGACTGTTTTTCTACCTCTATCACTGCTCAATGCTCTGTGATTTGTTTTTGTTTTTTTGTTTTGTTTTGTTTAAGATTTTATTTGTTTATTTGCCAGAGAGACAGCGAGAGAGGGTACACAAGCAGGGGGAGTGGGAGAGGGAGAGGGAGAAGCAGGCTTCCCGCAGAGCAGGGAGCCTGATGCAGGGCTCCATCTAGGGATGCTGGGATCATAACCCAAGCTGAAGGCAGACGCCCAAAGACTAAACCACCCAGGCACTGCGCCCATGCCCCCCCCCCACCCCGCCAATGCTCTGTGATTTGATTTGGTTACTCCATACCCTGAGATTCTCTGGTATAGCATCTTATCAGGGATTCAGTTGCTGCTTACCCATGAAGAGAGTTTGGATACCTTGAGAAAAGTGAGGTGATTGAGGAGTAGGGTCAGGAACCATGTTTTACTAATTTCTGAGTCTCTGTCACCCAGCATGGTATCTGGAAATTAATAAGGGTTTATTGAATGAATACAGCCATGCATATACAGGTGATGAAAACAGGAGTCATTGTAGGAATGAGCAAGGTAGACTGAGAAGTGAGAAAAAGATAGCTAGAAATTATCAAAGTCGGTATAGAACTGAGTGAACAACTGAGTTGTTTCAACAAGGGAATGGTCAACAACATTGAATATTGTGGACGATACAGACCAAAGTTAACAAACGTAGAAAGGCAATTTGGGAGAAATAGAAACTATCCAGAGAGAAGAAAACCTTGAGAAATTATTAATAACATTATCATTAGATTAGAAGAAGATATTGCAACCATGAAATAAGAACGGGATGCTGTAAAAACAAATTCACACAACAGGAAGAACTAATGAAAATTACAAATATAATGGCAATTTTTTTTAAAACTAAGTGATGGAAAATAAGGGTAAGGAAATTTCTGTAGAACAGAGCAAAGTATATTTCATCATTTTCTACTTCTCTCTATTGATATCACAATCACCCTAAGTCAAACTACTATAATCTCCCACCTAAAGGTCTAATTTATCTTTCTTTTTCCGTTATTGCTCCCTTCTATTCCGGTCTCCACGCAGTTATCTAGAGTAACTTTTCTATAACTACAGATTTTGTCATGGATAAAGTCCAGATTTCATATGGCCTATAAAACCTGTATCATCTGGCTTTTGCTTACATTTTCATGTGATTTTCCCTCTGGAAAATTTCCAGAGGGAAAATCACATGAAATATCTTGGAAAAAATATCTTAGAAAATCCTCCTTGGGGCCTCTTGCCAATTCATGCTCTCCCAGATGACTTTATTTCCTTCAACAGTCACACCAACTCCTTATAGTAGTGTTACCTGGATGCCTCAAATATTGACTTTCCCCTTTTTTTGCTGCAACCAACCATTTTGGCAGCCCTCTTTCTCATCTCCTGGATTCATTATAGATCAGCAAACATTTACATGGTTTACCTTCCTTTTTTGCCTATCAAATAAGTGAACCCTTCTAAAGTTCTAGTTGAAATTTTAATGTTAGTAACTCCCAAGGCTTTGCCTTATCTAAACCCTTCTCAGCAGTTTTCTATGGTTCGTATACTGTGTATTTATAAACTGTGCCTTATATAAACTGCCACTACCACCACCTGGGCCCAAAAGATTCTCCAGTTTTCTCCATACCCCTTTGAACTTTTGTGGGGGGTTGTCACTCCCACTTCCAGCCAGTTAATTAAGGCCATTTCCCCTGGGAGATTGGGTCCTGTTCCTGCTTTTTTACATCCTAATCGAACCACCCAAGAGTCAGAATTGGTATTCAAACCGTCTCTACTTGTTTTTGGAGCACCATTTCTGTTCTTCCCTCATCCTCATCCTTGGCAACACGGGACTCAAAGGCCCAGTCCTTGGTTTATACCTAATATACCTCATTTTATGTCTGTTCTGTCTTTATTGAACTACTGAAAACTAGAATCATTAGAGGTGAGACTATAATCTGCATTTTTAACACAAATCCCAGATGATTAATCTATGTATTAACATTTGAGAATCACTGTACTGGTGAGAACTCTATCATCTTCACTAAGCGGAAAATGCCTAATCTTATATTCTATATAGTGGAATAGGCCAAGAAAGGATTTAACTATCTTCATACACACCATCCAACTTTATGTTCCAGGGCCTGAAACCAGCTTGTGGCTCTCCATGCTCAGGCCTTTGAGGCTAGAGGCTAAAGTTCAGTGTTGTAGTGAAAAAACAGACTTTGAAGAGAGGCCAGCATATAGATACTGGCTCATATTATATTTGTTATATTACTTATATTACATATGTTATATGTATGTATATGTATATCATATATATGTTATACTTATATTACATATTATTATATATGTTATATTACTTACCTATATAAGCTTTAGTTTTTTTTCATTTTAAAATTAGAATAATAATACTACCTTTTGGAGTTATAAAATTTCATTGGAATTTACTTACCAAATAATCATTGAGCACCTGCTGTGTGCCAAGTATTATTCTACAGGTTGCGAATATACCAGCAAATAAAACCAGTTATGCCCTCAAGGAGAGTATGTTCTAGTGAGGATATATGTAAAAAGTTCTTAGACTCTGGTATACAGGAAGCACTAAAAATATGGCTCTTATAAACCAATATTTAAGAATAAGGAGTATACTTGTTCTGCTTTGCCCCTTTAGGGATACAAAAGAAGTATAGGATATATTATTTGCCCACCTGGAGCTTAAATCTGGACGGTCAGTGAGACATGTATTTGTTTATTCTATAAATGCTAACTCAGTGCTGTAATAAGCCAGGCACTGTGAGGTACAAAACTTAATACTTACTCTTTAAAAACTTCAATTTGGGGAATATATGAGAAATGCACAATTCTGATGTAGAATAAAATGCAACAGGTCTTTAAGAAAAGTAATAATAAATAAGAGTATTACTCCTTTTATATGTATTTTGAGCATAAAATGGACATACTTTTGACAGGTGGCAATGGGTTATATAGCTAATTTAGTGAGGGGGTAAAAAGAGCCTCTCCTAAAGGGGAACCCTCCTACACTGTTGGTGGGAATGCAAGCTGGTGCAACCACTCTGGAAAACAGCATGGAGGTTCCTCAAAATGTTGAAAATAGAACTACCCTATGACCCAGCAATTGCACTGCTGGGTATTTACCCTAAAGATACAAACGTAGTGATCCGAAGGGGCACGTGCACCCGAATGTTTATAGCAGCAATGTCTACAATAGCCAAACTATGGAAAGAACCTAGATGTCCATCAACAGACAAATGGATAAAGAAGATGTGGTATATATACACAATGGAATACTATGCAGCCATCAAAAGAAATGAAATCTTGCCATTTGCGACGACGTGGATGGAACTAGAGGGTATCATGCTTAGCAAAATAAGTCAATCGGAGAAAGACAACTATCATATGATCTCCCTGATATGAGGGAGAGGAGATGCAACATGGGGGGTTGAGGGGGTAGGAGAAGAATAAATGAAACAAGATGGGATTGGGAGGGAGACAAACCATAAGTGACTCTTAATCTCACAAAACAAACTGAGGGTTGATGCGGGGAGGGGGGTTGGGAGAGGGGAGGTGGGGTTATGGATATTGGGGAGGGTATGTGCTATGGTGAGTGCTGTGAAGTGTGTAAACCTGGCGATTCGCAGACCTGTACCCCTGGGGATAAAAATATATGTTTATTAAAAAAAAAAAAAAATTTAAAAATTTTTAAAAAGCAAAAAAAAAAAAAAAAGAGCCTCTCCTGCCAAGTGAACTAAGCAGTGCATGAAGCATGCCAGTGTTGGCCTTTCTGTATACTTATTTCGTGGTTTCCATTGCTCATTGCAGCCCTGACTCTAGAGCCCAGGCAATACTGACAATAAGAAGTATCATTTGTTTGGCCGAAGAATGGGTTGCAGGAGAGGGAGGGAAAAAAAGGAAAAAGCAGAAGTGAAGTCATAAGGAAATGTGGTTGATTTCTGAGAACACTAAGTTCTTAGCTGAAACATAGCATAAATGTAGGGTAGACAAGACTATAAATAAAAGATAAGGCCTGAGCTTGGAGAACCTTGAATACCAAGCTAAGGCATATGGACTTAATTTAATAAAAATGGTGCATCACTGAAGAAGTTCTAATCAGAACTATCTAGAACAATACATTCGAAGAAAAGTAGTATATGGTAGATAAGCATAAACCTGACAGTCATATGTATTAATCAGTACTTGTAGAATAACAGAATGTGTGAACCCTCCTGATTTCTTGGAGAAAAAGATAGATGCACTACAAAAGCTTAGCCAAAGAGCAGCTTTTCTGGGTAGACCTGAATTTCATTTAATCAGGGCTTTGATACAGGAAGACAAGAGAAAATGACTGACTGACTGATGAAACATGACATGAATTTCTTATTTTTTTTCTCCTGAGAATATTTATTTATTTTTATTTTATTAACATATCATATATTACATGCTTCAGGGGTATAGGTCTGTGAATCATCACTCTTACACAATTCACAGCACTCACCATAGCATATACCCTCCCCAATGTCCATCACCCAGCCACTCCATCCTTATCCCCCACCAGAAACCTTCAGTTTGTTTCCTGAGATTAAGAGTCTCTTATGGTTTCATGACATGAATTTCTAATCTAGTGCATGGCCACACCTGGAGAGCGTTTGATTTATAGCCTTTTAACACTTGGAGGCAGGTTTCTAAAAACTTAACACAGGACTCTGAGAAAGTGAGAGAAGATTCAGTTTTCATTCCATAAATATTCCCTAGGTGCCTGTCACATTACCAGCACAGTGCTGTGGCTGATTCAGCTGTGAGTAATCAGCTAACAGGGCATGAGGGGAGAGAGGTGTGTAAATAACCAAAACTGTTTGAAGGTGGTGCGGTGAGTCCAGATATGAAAGATATTTTGAGTATAAGTTTATAAATTTTTCACCTTGCATGCAACTCTGACTTTGCCTTAAGGGGCAAGTTTCTAGAGATTGAGAAGTGTTGACTCTGCTGAGAAGCTACAATTGCATAATGACACAGAATTTTGTAACCTGTACTTTAAGGTTTATTTGAATGTCATAGGAAGGCAAATTGAAGGGAAAAAAATAAATGTCACACTCCTAGGGAAAAAATAAATCACTTTTTCGTGTTTGTGCATTTCCTTCTGGGATTCTCCCCCCGCCCCGGAATGGTATTTATAGACCTTGGAAGGAGATAAGACTGAGACATAAGTGAATATGAAACTAGCATTAGCCCTCTTACATTTATTTAGGACCACACAGTTGACAAAGCCCCCAAATATGGCAGAATAAGCCATCCATTTTTTAATATACTCACAAAGTACCCCTTCTGCCAAATGTGTAGCATATGAATTCAGGGGACTCATTTCACCATTGCCATCCCTCACAGGTGCCCCTGACCCCACAGCTGGGGCCAGCATCGATGATGAGAACTGCTGGCATTTGGATGAGGAACAGGTCAAAGAACAAGTGAAACTCTTCCTCTCCCAGGGTGGTTACTATGGCTCTGGGAAGCAACTCAACTCAATGTTTGCCAAGGTAAGATATGAAGGGTATTTTTTTTTTAAGTAAACTGGGCTCATCACACTTCTGGCTTCATGCGTTAGATCTAGCTCACTTGACCTATCTGTACCGAATCCTTGAAAACTAATGGGAGGGCTGATCAGAGCAGGTGGCATCCAGGGATCCTTACTGCCTCTCTCTGGTAGTCCTCTTCCTTGTGCTCCATTCTAAATCAATTAACATTGCTGGGGGTTTTCGTCAGGAAGATACCATCCCTCTGCTTGGAACCCAAGGCTGCCAGATGAAGCCTTGAAGAGATGTAGTACTTTAGAACTCTGGGGTCTCACAGCAGGTTTTCTTTCTTTTTTTCTTAACGCCTTTAGTGACAGATGATTTACCCATTTAAAGTGTGCATTTCAGTGGTTTTTAATTTTTCACAGATATGTGTACCCGTCACCATAGTCAATTTTAGACCATTTTCATCACCCTAAAAAGAAACCCCATACCCTTTACCTGTCACTTCCCTTATTCCTCACTCCCCCTCCTCCAGCCCTAAGCAATCACTAATCTACTTTCTGTCTCTATAGATTTCCCTATTCTGGGCTTTCCTAGGAGTAGAATAATATAGTATATAATCTTTTGTGACTGTCTTCTTTCATTTAACTAGTATTTTCAAGGATCACCCATGTTGTGCATGTATCCATACTTAATTCCTTTTTATGGTTGACTAATACTCCGTTATATGACTAGACCACTTTTGTTTATCCATTCTCTGTTAGTGGATATTTGGATTATTTCCACCTTTTGGTTATTATGTATAATGCTTTTATAAACATTCTCATACAAGTTTCTGTGTGGACAAGTGTTTTCATTCTCTCTACGATAGGAACTGATAGGTCATGTAATTCTACATTTAATCATTTGAGGAACTACTATACTGATTTCTAAAGTGGCTGCATCATTTTACATTCCCACCAACAGTGTGTCAGAGGTCTGATTTCTCTATATCCTCACCAACACCTGTTGTTATCTGACTTTTTGATTCTAGCCATCCTAGTGGATGTGAAGTGGTATCTCATTGTGCATAGCAGGCTTTCTTGATATATGCAGAGAACTTGCTTATAGAACAAGAAACCTTCTTTTTGGCTCTTTGGGTGTGTTATGCTTAGATACTTCATCTTCTCCTCCCCTTCCTTCTCCTCCTGCTTTTTTATGATGTGCAGTCACCAACCCCTGGCCCCTCCTTATGTGTCAGGTTCGAGAGATGCTGCGGATGAGGGATTCCAATGGAGCCAGGATGCTGACGCTGATAACTGAGCAGTTTATGGCTGACCCACGACTCACACTCTGGAGGCAGCAAGGAACAAGCATGACAGATAAATGCAGGCAACTCTGGGATGAGTTAGGTAAGTCCCCGTATCTCAGAGAAGTGCTCTGTCTGTCCTTCCAGTCTGCCCCCTGCAGAAGTGTTAGTGAACGCTTGCCGTCAGTCATTATGAGAATGGTCTTGCTAAATGAACTTTAGCCTAGCTATGAAAGATGTAGGCTCTACGCAGGCCACCCAGAGTATTCTAAGCTCATTTGTGTTGCTTCCACAACATTGTACTTTGCTATTGACATCAGTATTCTGTTCCAGATATTACCTCACAGAAGCCTTTGCTGAGGGAAAATGTCTTCCCTTGGCTTCTTCTGCCTGGCACTAACCTGGCTCTCCATATACTTATCAACCTTACTTTTCTTGCTTTCCCTGGGTTTGCTCTTCTGTATCACTACTAGACACACCTCTTAGACATAGAGCAGCCTTGGACTTCTTCTTCCTCTATACCCCCCCACTGAGACCTTTTTTTTTAATGTCATGGCTCCAAAGCTTACCTCTCTGTTGATCTCAGCCTCATCTTCTTTTCCATTAATCTGAGTTCCAGTCCTGTATCAGCATTGCACTATAACCATTTCCACTGAAAAATCCCCTAATCACCTCAAGTTTGAGAAATCCAAAAATGAATTCAGACCTTCAACCAAAACATGTTCCCATAACTCTGGCAGTGGCACCACCATTCCTCACTCTACCAAACCGTCAGGCACTCATTTTTCTTTCATTTCCAACATTCAGTCACCAACTTTATTTGATGCCTTGACCTTTAAAATGCAATTCAGTGTCCACTCATACTTTTTAATTTCCTATCACCACTGCTCTGGTTGAGGGCATTGGGTACTTCTAGATTAAATTAGACCTGTGGCCTTCCGAATGGCCTCTCTGTTCTAGATTCTCCTCATCAAGGCCATCGTCTTTGGTCATCATTTCTCTGTATCATTCCAATGCTCCAAGGACAGTTTTGCAGCACTAATACTCAGCTTCTCTTCTTATTTTCAGAATCTTCCATACCCTGAATCCAATCATAGCCCCACTTTCAGTTATACTGGAAAACTTCTGTGTAACGTGTTCTAAAATTTCTAATATAGCTCCTCCATAGTCCCTCCATGCCAGAAAGCAACAACAAACTTTCCACTCATACAGAGTAATACAACAGAAAGCTGCAGGTTAGGAGTTCAGTGAGTTCTTCTGGACTAAAGCCCCAGGAGCATATATTTCATAGCCTCAGAGCTAAAAAGCCTTGCAGAGTGAGGCTTCATGACTCTGCAACTATACTCATTTACTTTGGGGTTTTGTTTTGGGTGCTGAGGCTTTTTGATCTCACCTGTGGCACTAATGGCTTTGGAGCTCTCATTACTATGAAGAACTACATTTTTGAGTTTTATGTGTCAGACTCTGTGTTATAGATTATACTCACATTTTTTCACTTAATTCTTATAACAACCCTATAAAGTTATTGTGTGTTTACTGCAAAGAAACAGAGACAGCTCTGGTTACTTCTGGATACAGAATAAAATTATAGAAAACTGTTTCTGCCATGACATAACCACATTTTCTGAAGTATAGGAATGTTGCACTATTGGTCTAAATCTACTGGTTCAAACTGTTGAGACCAGGGTCACATGATACAATACATGGCAACTTGGGGACTACTTCTAGACTCTTTACTCAGACAGGATTGTAGTCACGGACTCCCTTCCAAGGTAAGATTTTGGCACCTTCATATTTTTAGATGAGAAAACTGAGCTCAGAAAAGTTAAGGGTTTTATTCAGGATCACACATGGTGGTTCTACCCATGGAACAGCAATATGTTTGACTCCAAATCAAGCATCCCTCTGCGACACCTCCCTCAATTCTATCTTGTTATGTACTTTTTTCCTCCACAGTGCATGCTTTTAAATTTAAAATCAGCCTTCCTCAGTGAGTCAGTTTCATCTGAGGCCTGAATCTCATGGAGTAATTTCTATCATACTCATGGGATTATGCTGTGGACCTAGGCTTGGCCTTTGAGGCAAAGGTATGTGAAAAGAAGTTAACACAGCTGACTGCCAGTACTTTTAAAGCATTTGTCTTATACTTAGTTTCATTATGAAAAGCTCTTGCTTCTGACATTTTTGTATCTGAGAAATTGCTATTTCAGTCTTCCAGGAAACCCTCAGCATTCTGCAAAGACAGTGGTTCTCAAACTTCTCAAAATCACCGAGAGTACTTATTTAAACTTGTTGCTGGGCCCTGTCCCCAGAGTTTCTAATCCAGTAGGTTGGAGTAGGGCCTGATAATTTGCATTTCTAACAAATGTCTAAAGAATGATGTTACATCTGTTCCAGAGGCCACAATTTGAGAACCGCTATACTAAGAGAAACCTTATTAGGTCGGACACTAGAGTATGGTGCATGCTTCCCCTTACTACTGTGAGGGCTCCTTACTGTTCACCAGGCCTGCTCACTTGGAAGGGCCTGGGGAGGGTTTATAGGAATTCAGAGGAGTGGACTCACTGCTTTCAGATCCTGAACCAGAGAAAACAGAAGCGGTCAGACATGAAGTTTTCTCATCTCCCCGTATCTACACACATATGCTTTGCTTTATATTCTGTTCAAATCTATAAGTATCTCTGCTCCTGTAACAGGGCAGTTCTTACATATTTGTTCTGGGTCCTATACTATCTCCTTTTCTCAAGAACTTTGCTTCTGCAGTTACCTCCTTTCTCTGGCCTTATTAGTTTTTCCCTCTCTACTGGACCAATCCCATCAGCTACAATGGACTAATATTGTCCATCTCAAAAAAAAGTGCCTTTGATATTCCCATCCCCCTCCAATTATTACTGCATTTCTCTTCCCTTCAAAGCAATATTTCTTTATTTTTAGGTTTTTTATTTAAATTTTATTTAGATTTATTTATATTTATATTTACATTATAGATATAAAAATTATAATTTATTTAAAATTATTACATTTTATTAAAAAATTTTTAATTTATTGAAATTTAAACCCGTTGGTTAACATACAGTATAATATTAGTTTCAGATGTGCAATATAGTGATTCAGCACTTCCATACAGCTCCTGGCACGCATCACAACAAGTGCACTCCTTAAACCCTATCACCTATTTAATCCTTCCCCCCACCCACCTCCATTCTGTTAACCATCAGTTTGTTCTCTATAGTAAAGAGTCTGTTACTTGGTTTGCCTCTGTCTCTTTTTCTCCCCTAGCTTGTTTGTTTTGTTTCTTAAATTCCACATCTGAGTGAACTTATATGGTATTTGTCTTTCTTGACTTCTTTCACTAAACATTACACTCTCTAGCTCCATCCATGTCATTGCAAATGGCAAGGTTTCATTCTTTTTTGTGGCTGAGTACTATTCTGTTGTATATATATGCCACATCTTCTTTGTTCCTTTCATCAGTCAATGGACATTTGGGTTCTTTCCATAGTTTGGCTATTATTGATAATCCTGCTGTAAGCATTGGGGCGCATGGCTCCCATTGAATTAGTATTCTTGTATTCTTTGGGTAAATACCTAGTAGTATAATTACTGGATTATAGGGTAGTTCTATTTTTTTTATATTCTTTTTTTTTTTAAGATTTTTTAATTTATTTATGTGACAGACAGAGAGATCACAAGTAGGCAGAGAGGCAGGCATGGCGGGGGGAACAGACTCCCTGCTGAGCAGAGAGCCCGATGCGGGGCTCGATCCCAGGACCCTGGGATCATGACCTGAGCCGAAGGCAGAGGCTTAACCCACTGAGCCACCCAGGCACCCCAGGTAGTTCTATTTTTAACTTTTTGAGGAACCTCCATACTGTTTTCCATAGTGGCTACACCAGTTTGCATTGCTACTAACAGTGTAAGAGGGTTCTCTTTTCTCTGCATCTCACCAACGAATCTTGTTTCTTGGATTTTTGATTTAAGCCATTCTGACAGGTGTGAGATACCTCATTTTAGTTTTGATTTGCATTTCCCTGATAATGAGTAATGTGGGACAGCTTTTCATATGTCTTTTGGCCCTCTGTATGTCTGCTTTGGAAAACGTCTATTCATGTCTTCTGCCCATTTTTTAACTGGATTATTCAGATGTTGGGTGTTGAGTTTTATAAGTTCTTTATATATCTTGGATACTAATACTTTATCAGATGTCATTTGCAAATATGTTCTCCCATTCTGTAGGTTGCTTTTTTTTTTTTTTTAAAGATTTTATTTATTTCTTTGACAGAGATCACAAGTAGGCAGAGAGGCAGGCAGAGAGAGAGAGAGAGGAGGAAGCAGGCTCTCTGTGGAACAGAGAGCCCGATGTGGGGTTCGATCCCAGGACCCTGAGATCGTAACCTGAGCCGAAGGCAGAGGCTTTAACCCCCTGAGCCACCCAGGCGCCCCTGTAGGTTGCTTTTTAATATTGTTGATTGTGATCGCTTCTTGGCCTTTTGGCTAAGATCAAGTGTAATTTTGTTGATTGTGGGGCGCCTGGGTGGCTCAGTGGGTTGGGGCCTCTGCCTTGGCTCGGGTCATGGTCCCAGGGTCCTGGGATCGAGCCCCGCGTCCGGCTCTCTGCTTGGCGGGGAGCCTGCTTCCTCCTCTCTCTCTCTGCCTGCCTCTCTGCCTACTTGTGATCTCTATCTGTCAAATAAATAAATTTAAAAAAAAATCTTAAAAATTGTTGGTTGTTTGCTTTACTATGCAGAAGTCAGAGCAATATTTCTTTGAAAAATTTGTCTATAGTCACCTTTTCCCCTTTGTTCACCTCCATTATATTTTGAGTCCACTATAATTGAGCTTCCATTGCTCATTTCTGCCACTTTATTGAAGTTGCTCTTGTCAAAATCACCAGTGATTTCAGTATTGTTAAATACAATGGTTACTTCTCTGTTGTTATCTCATTTGACCTCTTAGCAATTTTCAATACAATTGACAATGCCCTTCTTGACACTTACTCTCTTGGCCCCATAACCCCATCTTACTGTTTTTCCTCCTGTATTCCCGGTTGCTTTTTCTCAGTCTGTTTTGCAGGCTCTTCTGCCTTTCTGCAACCCTTTTGAATACTGAGTACTCCATAGCACCCACTGCCCTGTCTACATTCTCTACCTAAGTGATCATATTCAGTCCCATGGTTTTGTTTTGTTTTTAAGATTTATTTATTTGAGCGGGGGTTGGGGGGCGGGGCAGAGGGAATCTTCAAGCAGACTCCCCACTGAGCACAGAGTCTAATGAGAGTCCAATGATCCCACCACCCATGAGGTCATGACCTGAGCCGAAACCAAGAGTCAGACACCCAACTGACTGAGCCACTCAGGTGCCCCTAGGTGCCATGGTTTTAAATAGCATCTAGATATAGGTAAGTCACAAATTTATATCTCTAGCCCTGACCTTCCTTCTGAGCTCTAGGCTCAGTTCCCACCTACCTACCACTTCTAAGAAACATCTCAAATTTAATAAGACCATTATTGAACTCTTAATTTTCCTGCCAGAGTCTGATTTTTCCCTTGTTGTCCCCATCTCGGTATCAACACCAAGATGTATCTAATGGCTCAAGAAGAAAATCTAAGAGTCATACTTGGTTCCATCTTCTACCATCTATAGCCAACCCAAGACCTGCTGATGCCCAAAGTTGGAAGACTAAATGAGATAATGTATATAAAATATTGAACATAATGCCTGGCCCATTAAAAAAATAATTTGTAGCTATTATTTTACTATTGTATTTACTATATAATAATTATATGTGATTTTTAAATTTCCATGCTAGCTAACCTTTGGTTAGAGTTTTTGATACTTTTTTTTTTTTAAAGATTTTATTTATTTATTTGAGAGAGCGAGATCACAAGTAGACAGAGAGGCAGGCAGAGAGAGAGAGATAGAGAGAGGGAAGCAGGCTCCCTGCTGAGCAGAGAGCCCGATGCGGGACTCGATCCCAGGACCCTGAGATCATGACCTGAGCCGAAGGCAGTGGCTTAACCCACTGAGCCACCCAGGCGCCCCGAGTTTTTGATACTTTTTTTAAGTTGCTGGAAAATATGCTTTTGGATACTGGTAACAGTCCCACAAATGCTATTATATGCAAGCATCTGCAGAATTTTTTGCTTTGGCTCTTTCTTAGAGATGTGATCGTCTCTGAATGTTTTTAAAACAAATTCTTAAGGACTTAATTAGACCAAAAACTTCTTTTTAACTTTCCAGGGAAGATACATGTACTCACTTTCTAGGGATCCCCTTTTTAATATCTAAATGCCTAGGAAACAGGAACTCTTTGATGACTTGAATGGGCACCCTGTTTCTTTACCTCTTGAGCCTCTCTCAACTCACCTGATCCATTTTCCATTCCTATGACCTATTGATCTTTGCCATTTATAATGTCCTTAGAGTCCCTTAGTTGCTAAGTTTAATGGCTTTTTTGGGTTTCTTGGGTTAAATGTGAAAAATCTTTGACTTCACTATAAATGAAAAACACTTTGTAAACTGTAAAGTAGATGTGTGTTACTAATATTGATATTCTACTGCATTAGACATTGCTAATTGGCTTGTGTGTCACTGATTTCTCCTGGTTTTTTCTCTTTTCTCTTTCTCTTTCGCTTATTCCTCCTTCTCCTCTGCTCATGACTTAAATGTTTCCTCAATTCTGTTTTGAGCACTCCTCTCATCCTAAATGATCACATCTTCTTCATCTTTATTCCTTGGTAGGTGGGGCCATATCACTCCTTACCTCAGTTTTAGAAGAACCAGCAAATAGTGTAACACAGATACCATTAGGGAGCTACAGTGTAAAGAAAAAATTCTTTCTCGTTATATTTATACAGGCCTTTAGGATTCTTAAATCCTAAAAGTAGAGAGGGGCACGTGGGTGGCTCAGTCGGTTAAGCATCTGTCTTTAGCTCAGGTCATTATCCTGGGGTCCTGGGATTGAGCCACACATCTGGCTCCCTGTTCATTGGGGAGCCTGCTTCTCCCTCTACTGCTCCCCCTGCTTGTACTCTCTCTCTTTCAAATAAATAAATAAAATCTTTGGAAAAGAAAAAGTAGGGATAGTAACTCTTTTATGACTTGAATATTTGTGCATCTTTCTTAATGCACACTGTTCCAAATTTTTTACCTGCTGCACTTACATATTAAGGATTTCCTGTCGCCTGGTGTTCATAAAGGACTCTGTAATTGGTAGGAGCTCACAGTCCCTGGGGAAGGAAAAAACATCCAATAGACTAAATATCCAAAGGGACTAAAATGACTCCAGAGAGCATCTTTGCCTTAGCTTATATCCTTCCCCTTGTTTGGGATACACCCTTCCTCCATCTCTGTGCCCAAAAAACTCCTATTTATCACTTATTCATCCATAAAAATTAAGTAATACATGTATACAGATTAAAATGTCAAATACTGCTACAAACTTTAAAATAAAAAACAGTATTCCCTTGCCCCATTCCTTCACATTGCCATTTACCACTTCATACAGTTTTAAATGCAATTTTAAATCCTTTAGGTGTTTTTTCTAATATGCCTTCATATTTCAGAATAACTATTCTTTCTTGATTTTTACATTCTAGATATTATCTTTTATCTTCCTACAGTGAAACCTCTCTAAGGATCAGACCCTTAGTATTCTTTCCCAGATAGGGCTTCTTTTTCTTTTAAATATGGATAGGCTGAGAATTTTGCGAATATTTAAGTTCTGCTTCATTTTAAACAATCCCATCTTTAAATTATTTCTCTCTTCTCACATTTTACTGTAAGTAGTCAAGAGGAACCAAGCTACTCTTTCAATACTTCACTTAGATATTTCCTCAGCTAATTTCATCACTCGAAAGTTCTACCTTCCACAAAATAGCCAAGTGCTTTGCCCCTATATAACAAGGGGCACCTTTCCTACAGTTTCCACTAACATGTTCCACATTTCCATCTGAGACCTCATCAGAATGGCCTTTACATTCCATATTCCTACCAACACTCTGTTCAGGATTACTAAGGAGGTTAAAACTTTACAAGTCTCCTCTTCTTTCTGAGCCCTCACCAAAATCATCTTTAAAGGTCTGTTCATAGCGGCATAGGCTTTTTTAGCATGCAACTCAAAATCCTTTCAGCTTTTAGCCAGTTCCAAAACTGCTTTCACACTTTCACATATTTGTTACAGTAGCACCCCACTTCTTGTACTAGTTTCTGTCTTGGTCTGTTTGGGGTGCTACAACAGAATACCCACCAGGTGACTTACAAGCGAAAGAAATTTCTCAGGGTTCTAGAGGCTGAAAAGTCCAAGACAAGTGACCAGTAGATTTGGTATCAAGCGAGGACCCACTTCCAGGCTTATAGGGAGCCATCTTTTCACTGTATCTTCCCACAGCAGAAAGAACAAGGGTTCTCATGAGAGATCTTATTCTCGTTGAGTCTATAGCTCCCAATTCGTAAACACATACATACATATATACATACCATGAACCTTTCCCTCATTCTCTCAAATAATGATACTATGATTTGAGGTTAGATCAAAATTAAATGTTTACATTATTATCACTAAATAAATATTGCACAGTCATGTAGTATACTAATTCTACATTTACTTTCTTATACAACTTTTCTTCCCCTTCAGGAATTAATACTTTCATTTGTTTTTTGTTTGATTTTTAGGGCGGTTGCAGATTTTTCTGTTGTGATCATTAATTTACACCCAAATTGTCTAGCAGTAATTTAAAATCTTCATGTAATATATTTGGTCACAACAAATAATCTGTCAATTTTATTATCTTTTTAGAGACATTTCTTCTGAAACCATCTATTTTTCAATCCCTGGTTTAGATTGTTTCCTTTCTAAACCTGCTGCAGAGTAGTCAGGTACATACTGCCCTTCACTATCATTCTAGGACTTCTCTTTTTCTTTCTCCAGTGTGTACACCCTATTTTCTGAATGCAACATCTTCCTCTCTGTGAATTTACTTTCTTGCCTTGGTCGAGTACACTTTCCAGTAGCTTCCTCAGATAGGAATTTTCCATAGTTGATAAATTTTGCATTGCTGAATGTCTGGATTTTACCCTCATTTTGATTGATACTTTGATTGGTATATATTCTAGGTTGGAAATCATGTCCTTTTCCCTTAGAACTTTGAAGATGTTTCTCCAATGTCCTGCATCTTCCACTTGCCATTGTGAAGTACCAGGTCATTCTGGCTCAGAAGAATGTCTTATCTTTTCTTGGCAGAACCATATGTTTTATCTTTGTCATCATTAATCTGAAATTTCACACTGATATCACTTACTGTTGGTCTTCTAAATTTTTTTCAAATCTAATCTGCTTGAAGGAGTTAAGATGGAAGAGTGGTAGGGGGACCTTGGGCTTGCCTTGTCCCTGGAACATAGCTAGATCAACATCAAATCATTTTGAACAACTAGGAAATTTATCTGAGGATTAAGAAGACAGTCTGCACAATTGCGAGGTTTGGAGACTTGAATTGAGGGAGAGAAAAGCCACAGTGCTGTGGTGGGGAAGGAGACTTTTCAGGGAAAGAGGCTGTGAGCGGGAAAGAGACCAATGAGTTGGGTTACTGCAAGACAGCAAGATGTTGTGGTGTGGGGATCCCTGGGGTTTCATTGGGAAATGATGTTCCCCTTCCTGAAGTACATTTGGAAAAGGGTATATCGCCTCTCTAAAGACAAAAGACCTGCCGGGCATGATGGACCAGCCATTCAACAGCAGGGGACAGAGGTGGGCGCAGAGGGCAGATAACCTGGTTGTAGCTTTTGGCAGTGCTTCACAGTAGACTCCAGGCATCTGCACAGCTGTGGGACTGCTTTTCTGGGAGAGAACAGTGCTGGCCACAGCACTGTGAGGCTCTCCTCTGAGGGAGGGGAGTGCTCCGCACTTTGCCGAGTCCTTTAAGGTCTGAAGTTTTGAATGCCGGCCTCCAGCGAGAGATGAAACACAAGAGAACCGTGCTGCTGGGAGTTCCTTTTCTTTCTTTCTTTTTTTTTTCTTTTAATTTTTATTTATTTTTTAAAATTTATTTTCAGTGTTTTAGAATTCATTGTTTATGCACCATACCCAGTGCTCCATGCAATACATGCCCTCCATAATACCCACAACCAGGCTTATCCAACCTCCCACTCCCTGCCCCTCCAAAACCCTCAGATTGTTTTTCAGAGTCCATAGTCTCTCAGGGTTCATCTCTCCCTCCACTTTCCCCCAACCCCCTTCTCCTCTCCATCTCCCCATGTCCTCTGTATTATTTCTTATGCTCCACAAATAAGTGAAACCATTTGATAATTGACTCTCTCTGCTTGACTTATTTCACTCAGCATAATCTCTTCCAGTCCCATCCATGTTGATACAAAAGTGGGATATTCATCCTTTCTGATGGAGGCATAAAGAAAAACAAAACTGGGGGCATCACGTTGCCAGATTTCAAGCTTTACTACAAAGGTCTTTACTACAAAGACAGCATGGTACTGGCATAAAAACAGACACATAGGGGCACCTGGCTGGCTCAGTGAGTTAAAGCCTCTGCCTTCAGCTCAGGTCATGATCCCAGGGTCTAGGGATCGAGTCCCTCATCCGACTCTTTGCTAAGCGGGGAGCCTGCTTCCCCCTCTCTCTCTGCCTGCCTCTCTGCCTACTTGTGATCTCTGTCTGTCAAATGAATAAATAAAAAAATAAATAAATAAATAAATAAATAAACCAGACACATAGACCAGACAAAGCAGGTGCTGGGAGTTCTAAGGGCCCCAGGCACAAACAAGTTGAGGGGAGGGATCTGACAAAAGCCTGGGATACAGGAGAGGAGATTGTTAGCTTTCCTTTGAGGGCCTCCTCAACTGTGGTGGCCTCAAGTTCACTCCCTGGGAGACAAGAGGGCAGGGTGACACCATCTCCCATCCTCACTGCCAGCCCTCTCTTACCAGCTCCATCAGACTTCAGAGGGAAACACAGGGCCCCCAGGGGAAGCTGGAGTTGCTGACACCAAACTCCTCCACCCTCTGCCTGGCATCTTTACTAGGACAGGTCTGACTGTGAGCCAGCACAGTGGGCCTCTCCCCCAGCAGACCAACACAGACCCCCTTCATGTACCAAGTCTATTGATCATAGAGTGCTCCAGAGTGTCAGCTTCAGTTCTGATAGAAATAGGACAAGGCCATTTATTTATTTATTTATCCTTTTGGAATCAGGTTTATGGTTTTTTGTTCATTTGTTGGTTGGTTGGTTTCTTTTTCTCATTTTTTGGATCAGGTTTTCTTTTCTCTTTCTTCTTCTTTTTTTTTTTTCTTTTCATTTCTTTTTCTTTTTTTTTTTTTTTTATAGAGAGGGGGAGGGAGGAAGTATAGAGGGGGAGGGAGAGAGAAAATCCTAAGCAGGTCCCATGCACAGCCCAACACTGAGGCTTGATCTCATGACCCTGAGAGCATAACTTGAGCCGAAATCAAGAACCCAATACTTAACCGACTGAGCCACTCAGGTACCCCTCCTTCTTTCTTTCTTTTTCTTTGGAATCAGGGTTATAGTTTTTGTTTATCTCTTTGTTTGCTTTTTTGTTCCTTTTCCTTTTCTCTTTTCTTGGATCACGCTTTTTTTTTTTTTTTCTTTTTTCAGGCTTTTCTTAAGAAACAAATTAAAGCATACCTAATTAAAGGTCCAGACACTCCCCACTGCAAGCAGGGAGGAACTCCATGGAGGACTGAGCTACGCGAAAGAGAACACAACAAAACAGCAGAGTGCACACAGCATACACCAGAAACACTTCCTGAAGTGCCAGGCCCCAGACAATGTGTGACCCCTTAATACTCTTACTCTTAATAAAGTATTACTCTCAGGAGCAAGAAACTTAACATGCTTTCATAATATACAAAAGACAGACACCTAGACATAATGACAAGAGGGAGGAATTCTCCCCAAAAGAAAGATCAAGAAGAAATCACAGCCAGGGATTTGCTCAAAATAGATATAAGCAATGTATCTGAATAAGAATTTAGAAAAACAGTCATGGAAATACTAGCTGGGCTTGAGAGAACCATAGAAAACACCAGAGAAACCCTTGCTTCAGAGATAAAAGACTTAAAAACTAATCAGGCCAAAATAAAAATTGGTATAACCGAGATGCAAAACCAACAAGATATAAAAGACAAAATTATGAAAAATAATGAAGCTGAAAAAAGGAGGGAAAGGAAACTATTAGAGGACAAATATAAATGTAGGGAATTCAGTGATTCCACAAAGCACAGTAATATCCGTACCATAGGAGTCCCAGAAGACAAAGAGCAGGAAAGGGAGCAGAAGGTTTATTTGAACAAGTTATAGCTGAGAACACCCCTAATCTGGAAAGGAAACAGGCATTGAACCTGGGCATTGACCCAAAGAAAGTCAAGAGGCACAGGGAACTTCCCTCAAAATCAACACAAATAGGTCAACACCAAGCCATATCAGAGTGAAACTTGCAAAATACAAAGATACAGAGAGAATTCTGAAAGCAGCTAGGGACAAATGTCCTTAACTTACAGGGTAGATGCATAAGGCTGGCAGCAGACCTGCCCGCATAAACTTGGCAGGCCAGAAGAGAATGGCATAATATATTCAACATGCTAAGTGGAAAAAATATGCAGCCAAGAATACTTTATCCAGCAAGGCTGTATTCAGAATAGGAGAGAAAGAGTTTCCAAGTCAAGGAAAAACTAAAGGAGCTCATGAACACTAAATCAGTTCTGCAAGAAATATTAAAGGGGGTTCCCTTGAGCAGGAAAGAGAGACCAAAAGCAAAAAAGAATAAAAAGCACCAATCTACAGGAACAGTGCCCTTACAGGAAATGTAATGGCACCAAATTCAGAATTTGGTGAATAATTACTATAATAATTACTGTCAATGTAATGGACTATATGCTCTAAACAAAAAATGTAGTATCAGAATGGATTAAAATTTTTTAAAAAAAATTAAAAAAGAAGACGCATCGATTTGCTGCTTATAAGAGACTCATTTTCTATTATTTATTTTATTATTTATTATTTTATTATTTATTTATTTTATGTTCAGTTAGCAAGAGTCTCATTTTATTTTATTTTTTTAAGATTTTATCTATTTATTTGACAGAGAGAGAGAAAGAGAGATCACAAGTAGGCAGAGAGAGAGGGGGAAGCAGGCTCACCGCTGAGCAGAGAGCCTGATGCGGGGCTCTATCCCAGGATCCTGAGATCATGACCTGAGCCGAAGGCAGAGGCTTAACCACAGCGCCACTCAGGCGCCCCAAGAGTCTCATTTTAGACCCAAAGACACCTCTAAGTTGAAAGTGAATTGGTGGAGAACAATCTATCATGCTAATAGATGTGAAAAGAAATTTGGAGTAGCCATCCTTATATCAGACGAATAAGATTTTATAACAAAGAGATGGAGAGGGGCACTATATTAATAATAAAGGGTCTGACATCCAACAAGAAGATGGAACAATTTTAAATATTTATGCCCCCAATTTGGGAGCATATGTATAAATCAATTAATAACAAACTTAAACTCATTGATAATACAATAATTGGGACTCCTGGGTGGTTCAGTCAGTTAAGTAACTGCCTGCAGCTCAGGTCATCATCCCAGGGTCTTGGGATCGATCTTGCATCAGACTTCTTGCTTGGGAGGGAGTCTACTTCTCCCTCTGCCTGCTGCTGCCCCTGCTTGTGCTCTCTCTCTCTTTCAGACAAATAAATAAATAAAATCTTTAAAAAAAAAAATTTTTTTTTAAAAGATAATGGTACAATAATAGTGGGAACTTTAATACCCCACTCACAGCAGAATGCACATTCTTTTCAAGTACACATGGAACATTCTCCAGAATAGATCACATACTAGGTCACAAATCAGGCCTCAACTGGTACAAAAAGATTGAAATCACACCATGCATATTTTCAGACCACAACAATGTGAAACTTAAAGTCAATCACAAGAAAAAATTTGGGAGGACCACAGAATACATGGAGATTAAAGAATATTCCACTAAAGAATGAATGGATTAACCAGGAAATTAAAGAAATTTAAAAATACATGGAAGCAAATGAAAATAAAAATATGACAGTCCAAAACAGTTGGGATGCAGCAAAGGCTGTCCTAAGAGGGAAATATATAGCATTAGAGGCCTTCCTCAAAAAGCAAGAAAAGTCTCAAATACACAACTTAACCTTAAACCTACAGGAACTGGAAAAAGAACAGCAAATAAAGCCTAAAACCAGCAGAAGAAGGGAAATAAGAGAGAAGAATTAAACAATATAGAAAATTAAAAAACAACAACAGATCAACAAGAGCTGGTTCTTTGAAAGAATTAACAAGATTGATAAACCCCTAGCCAGACTTATCAAAAGGAAAAGAAAAAGAACCCACATAAAATCATGAGTGAAAGTGATTACAACCAACACTGCAGAAATACCAACAACTGTAAGAGAATATTATGAACAATTATATGCCAACAAATTAGGCAATCTGGAAGAAATGGATAAATTCCTAGAAACATATAAACTACCAAAACTGAAACAGGAAGAAAGAAAAAATATGAACAGACCCATAAGCAACAAAGAAATTGAATCGGTAATCAAAAACCTTCCAACAAACAAGAGTCCAGGAGTGGCTGGCTTCCCAGGGGAGTTTTACCAAACATTTAAAGAAGTCATATTTATTCTTCTGAAACTATTCCCAAAAATAGAAATGGAAGGAAAAGTTCCAAATGCATTCTATGAGGCCAGGATTACCTTGATTCCAAAACCAGACAAAGACCCCAGTAAAAGGGAGAATTACCAACCAATATCCTTGATGAACATGGATGCAAAAATTCTCAACAAGATACTAGCTAGTCAAATCCAAAATTACATTAAAAGGATTATTCACCAAGTTCAAGTGGGATTTATTCCGGGGCTATGAGATGGTTCAACACCTGCAAATCAAGCAATGTGATATACCACATTAATCAAAGAAAGGATAAGAACCATATGGTCCTCTTAAGAGATGCAGAAAAAGCATTTGACAAAATATAGCATCCTTTCTTGATTAAAAAAAAAAAAAATCCTCAAGAAAGTAGGGATAGAGGGAACGTACCTCAACATCACAGAGGCCATATATGAAGAGCCACAGCTAATACCATCCTCAATAGGGAAAAACTGAGAACTTTTCCCCTAAGGTCAGAAACACAACAGGGATGTCCACTCTCACCACTGTTGTTCAACATAGTACTGGAAGACCTAGCCTCAGCAATAAGACAACAAAAAGCAATAAAAGGCATTGAAATCAGCAAGGAAGAAGTCAGACTTTGGTTATTTGGAGACAACATGAAGCTCTGTGTAGAAAACCCAAAAGACTCCACCAAAAAATTGCTAGAACTGATAAGGAATTCAGCAGAGTTGCAGAATATAAAATCAATGTTCAGAAATCTGTTGTGTTTCTGTACATGCATAATAAAGCAGCAGAAGGAGAAATCAGGGAATCAATCCCATTTTAGTTGCACCAAAACCCATAAGATACCTAGGAATAAACCTTACCAAAGAGGCAAAAGATCTGTACTCTGAAACTATAGAACACTTATGAAAGCAGTTCAAGAAGACACAAAGAAATGGAATAACAATGATGTCCGGGTGGCTCAATCAGTTAAGAGGCTGCCTTCAGCTCAGGTCATGATTCCAGGGTCCTGGGAGTGAGTCAATCTATTGAACTCCTTGCTCAGCGGGGAAACTGCTACTCCCTCTCTGCCTTCCAGTTCCCTTTCTTGTGCTCTAACAAATAAATAAATAAAATCTTAAAAAAAAAAAAAATGGGAAATCATTCCATGCTCATGGATTGGAAGAACAAACATTGTTAAAATGTCTATACTACCCAAAGCAATCTACACATTCAGTGCAATCCCTGTGAAAATACTGCCCGCATTTTTCACAGAGCTGATACAAGCAATTCTAAAATTTGTATGGAACCAGAAAAGACCCCAAATAGCCAAAACAGTGTTGAAAAAGAAAACCAAAGCTGGAGGTATCACAATTCCAGACTTCAAGCTGTATTATAAAGCTGTAATCATCAATACTGTATGGTAATGGCACAAAAACAGAAACATAAATCAGTGGAACAGAATAGAGAACCCAGAAATGGACGTTCAACTCTGTGGTCAACTTATCTTTGACAAAGCAAGAAAGAATATCCAATGGGAAAAAAGTCTCTTCAACAAATTGTGTCGAGAAAACTGAACAGCAACATGCAGAGTAATGAAACTGACCACCTTCTTACTCCATATGCAAAACTGAGTTCAGAATGGATGAAAGACCTAAATGTGAGACAAGAAAACATCGAAATCCTAGAGGAGAACACAGGGAACAGTCTCTTTGACCTCGGCCACAGCAACTTCTTACTAGACCCGTCTCCAGAGGCAAGGGAAACAAAAGCAAAAATGAACTACTGGGACTTCATCAAGATCAAAAGCTTCTGCACGGCAAAGCAAACAGTCAACAAAACTAAAAGGCAACTGATGGAATGGGAGAAGATATTGGCAAATGACATATCAGATAAAGGGCTAGTATCCAAAATCTATAAAAAACAAACTCAAAACCCAAAAAATAAGTAACCCAGTTAAGAAATTGGCAGAAGACATGAGCAGACATTTCTCCAAAGAAGACATACAAATGGCTAAGAGACACATGAAAAAACAACATCACTCATCACCAGGGAAATACAATTCAAAACTTCAGTGAGATACCACTTCACACCTGTCAGAATGGCTAAAATTAACAACACAGGAAACAACAGATATTGGTGAGGATGCAGAGAAAGGGGACTCTTTGTGGGAATGCAAGCTGGTGTAGCCACTCTGGAAAATGTATGGAGGTTCCTCAAAAAGTTAAAAATAGAATATGCTATGATCCAGCAATTGACACTACTAGGTATTTATCCAAAGGATAAAAAAATACCGATTCAAAGGGGGCACATATACCTCTGTTTATAGCAGCATTATCTGGAAGGAACCCAAATGTCCATTGACTGATAAATGGCTAAAGAAGATGTGGTGTGTACACACACACACACACACACACACACACACACACACACACACTGGAATATTACTTGGCCATCAAAAAGAATGAAATCTTGCCATTGGCAATGACATGGGTGGAACTAGAGTGTGTTATGCTAAGTGAAATAAGTCTGTCAGGGGGTGCCTGGGTGGCTCAGTTGGTTAAGCGTCTACCTTTGACTCAGGTCATGATCCCAGGGTCCTCAGCAGGGACCCTGCTTCTCCCTCTCTCTCTCCCTCTGTTTGTGCTCTCTTTCTCTGTGTGTGTGTGTCAAAGAAATGAATAAAAGTCTTAAAATTTAAAAAAAAAATAAGTCCGAGAAAGACAAATGCCATATGATTTTACTCATATGTGGAATTTAAGAAAACAGATGAACTGGGGGAGGCGGAAAAATAAAATAAGACAAAAACAGAGGGGGGCAATCCATGAGAAATTCTTAACTATAGAAAACAAACTGAGGGTTGCTGGAGGGGGGGATGGATGGGTAATGGGCTAAATGGGTGATGGGCATTAAGGAGGGCATGTGTAGTGATGAGCACTGGGTATTATATGTATGTGATGAATACATAAATTTCTACTCCTGAAACCAAAATATAATACTAATAATAATCTACTTGGGCATCGGCTGGGTCAGTCAGTAGAGCATGTGACTCTTGGTCTCAGGGTTGTATGTTTGAACCTCACATTAGGTGTATAGATTACTAAAAATAAGTAAATAAATAAATTTTTAAAAATCTAATTTGCTTAATACTCAGTAGGCCTTCTCAAATGGGAAACTTACATCTTTTAATTTGAGATGTTTTCTTGAACTTTTTTTTTTTTAATTTCCTCACCTTTATTTTCTCTTTTTGTCTAACTACTTCTGTTATTTGGATATTAGTTTCTAGGTAACTATGCTGCAGGCTTAGAGGAGAGTCTGTATCAGGAATAAGAAAATAGAGGGTTCCAGAGGGATGTCTCTAACAACATAGTAAAATTGTTAGATTATTTTATGTGATTGAACATACTAAATGGAGATTGAGTCTCTAATTTTACTATTTTTTTCTCATTATTTTGTTGTTTTTGTTTTTTCTCTTTTATCTTCCAGGTTTCTCAGTTTTATCTTTTAACCATCTTATTAATCTTTTAATAAAGATTTTATTTATTTAAGAGAGAATGAGATGGGGCATCTGAGTTGCTCGTTTGGTTAGGCCACTGCCTTCGGCTCAGGTCATGACCCCAGAGTCCAGGATCGAGTACTGCATCAGGCTCCCAGCTCCGCAGGGAATCTGCTTCTCCCTCTGACTTTTACCCCTCTCATGCTCTCTTTCACTCTCTCTCAAATAAATAAAATCTTAAAAAAAATAGAGAGAGAGAATGATGGATAGAGCATGAGCAGGAGCAGGAGGGACAGAGGGAGAGGGAGAAGCAGATTCCCCATTGAGCAGGGAGCCCAACGTGGGGCTAAATCCCAGAACCCCAGGATCACAACCTGAACCAAAGCAGACACTCTAGGCGCCCCATCCACCATTTTGTTAATTTTCAATAAATTTTCTTGTCATCATATTTTTAATTTCCAAGAGCCCATTTTTGTTGTTGTTGCATCCTGCTCTTCATAGATGCAGGATCTTCTCACTTTGAGAATATCAATTGGAAAGTTTTTTCTCTTTAAGTTTTTTTTTGTGACCTGTGCCTTTTTTGTATTCCCTTCAGGTTTTTCTTCTGTTTGCTTTGTTCTTTGCCCTTTATGTAAGATGCTTTTCTTATATATCTAATGTTTCTTAGCTACCAATCCTATTTAAGAATAATACTTAACAGCTAAAAGGAAGCTCTGTGTGTGTGTGTGTGTGTGTGTGTGTGTGTGTGCATGTGTGTGTTTGAGAGAGAGGGAGAGACCTTGTTAATTAGTCAGTTTAACTGAGGATAATCTGGCTGGGCTTTTCTTCAGTGGAGAGCCCAAACTACAGTATGTGCTATGTTTTTCCCCACGGCCTGATTTCCAGAGATGAATCCTCCAGTCTCTTGTCTCTGAGTTATAAACTTGTCACAGTCTTCTTAGAATCAAGTGGAGAAAGAGGGTTGGGTTGGGAGGTATCAATTTGTTCAATATATATATCTTCCCTAATCCTTCAGTTTTTAGGAAGGACACCCCACTCTTGACTGTGCATAGTATTTCCAATCCAGAGCCTGTCTGAATCACCCTTCCCAGTGAGTAAAACTCTGGTCTTCATCCAGGCGAAGGAAGGAGCAGGCACTCTGATACTCTGAACAGAGGAGGAATTCTGCAAGCCTGAGAACTTTGACAAATTTCTAACCAATTTTACTAAATTCAGCTCCACTTTCAGCAGGGTTCTGCAGCCTGAATCAGTTGTGCTTCTGGGTTTTCCTAACTGCTGGTGGAGGTTTCAACTTTGTTTTTCTAAGTCAGCTATCACTCAACCACAGACTTTACAGATTCTAAAATTCTGTGGCTGTTCTGTTTTATCTCTCCCATTCCCTGTAACTGTGTGAGTTTATGCCTATTTTTATCCCTTTATTTTCATTTTAGTGAGGTTTCAGAAGGAAGTAGTGGTTAGGTATCTTTTTTTTTTTTTTAATAAACAATTGTGTTCCTTTTATTTTCATTTTATAAACATTTATTGAGTACCAAGTTTGTGCCAGACACTGGGAATACAAAAATAAGTACAATGTCCCTGTCCTCAAAGAGTGAACACTCTAGAGAAGGAAATACACATGTAAACACATTTTTATTTTTATTTTTTTTAAAGATTTTATTTATTTATTTGACAGAGAGAGATCACAAGTAGACAGAGAGGCAGGCAGAGAGAGGGAGGGAAGCAGGCTTCTTGCTGAGCAGAGAGCCTGATGCGGGACTCGATCCCAGGACCCTGAGATCATGACCTGAGCCGAAGGCAGCGGCTTAACCCACTGAGCCACCCAGGCGCCCCGAGTAAACACATTTTTAAAAATCCCTTATGCTAATTAAGTGCTAGTAATTATGTGTACATGTCTTTTTTATAATTTTTTTATATTTTATAAACATATAATGTATTATTAGCCCCAGGGGTACAGGTCTGGGAATCACCAGGTTTACACACTTCACAGCACTCACCATAGCACATACCCTCCCCAATGTTCATAACCCCACCACCCTCTCCCTCCCCCACTCCCCCCAACCCCCCTCAGTTTCTTTTGTGACATTAAGAGTCTCTTTTGGTTTGTCTCCCTCCCGATCCCATCTTGTTTCATTTATTCTTTTCTTACCCCCCTAACCTCCCCCCGCCATTGCATCTCCACTTCCTCATATCAGGGAGATCATATGATAGTTGTCTTTCTCTGATTGACTTATTTCACTAAGCATAATACCCTCTAGTTCCATCCATGTCATCGCAAATGGCAAGATTTCATTTCTTTTGATGGCTGCATAGTATTCCATTGTGTGTGTGTGTGTGTGTGTGTGTGTGTGTGTGTGTGTGTGTGTATACACCACATCTTCTTTATCCATTCATCTGTTGATGGACATCCAGGTTCTTTCCATAGTTTGGCTATTTTGGCCATTGCTGCTATAAGTGGTTAGGTATCTTTAACCAGAATTAATTCATGTTTATTCTTCAGGCTCATATGTCATATCCTTTCTATAGCTTCTTCTGACCCCATATGCAGAAATCATTGCTCCATCCATGTATTGTCATAGGATTTTATGTATGTCTGTGATAACATTTGCCATACTTTAATTATTATTTGGGTGACTCCTAACTATAATTCTCTTGAGAGTTATCATAATATAATACTATTTTATTACATAGTATAGTTTATATTTCATGGTAGATTTTTAAAACTGAGTCAATAGAAATGAATTTTCACCATTTTCAAGTAGTATCTATATTTCAAGTAGTATCTGATAGTGGGGCTAAAAATATCCTTTAAAACGTTCCTATTTGAGCTTAACAGGCCTTGAAATAGTTTTTGAAAGTACCTCTGTCCAAAGATGTAGCTTCATCCCAAAGGATTTTAAACTTAAGATATTCTGCAGCCAGGTTTTTTTGCAGATTTGAGATTGAGAATGCATCTGGCTCAGTCACATAGCCAACCTTGAAAAAAGGCAGCTTTGCTTTAAAAGAAAAGTGAATGGTAAGAGAAAAGGTAGCTACTGGTCATATGGAAAATGTGATACTCAGCTATAGTGACAGAGATCGAAGAATGTGATAGTTTTAAGGCATCATGGTTGATCAGCAGTATCAAAATCCAAGTTGAAATAAATTTTCTTGGAAAAAGGAAATACTAAAATTCTGCTATGTGCCAGGTAATATGCTAGGCCTTTTACAAATGTTATTTCATTTAATTGTCACACTATCGCTACAGAGTAGTTTTTCTATGCTGTCAGTTTTACAGTTGAGGGATTTGAAGTTCAAAAACTCCAAGGTCAACTAATCAAAAATTGATGTTTTTTGAGCACCTCCTTTATGACCTTTGTCCTTCTGCTAAGTGTCCTTCCTATATGCTGCTGTTTTACCCTGAACATACCTTCTTTTTTTAAAGATTTTATTTATTTATTTGACAGAGAGAGAGAGTGAGCGAGAAAGAGAGCACAAGCCAGGGTAGGAGAGGCAGAGGGAGAAGCAGACTCCCCCGCTGAGCAGGGAGCCCAATGTGGGACTCAATCCTGGGACTCCAGGATCATGACGTGAGCCAAAGGCAGACACTTAACCCACTGAGCCACCCAGGCACCCCACCATGAACATATCTTTATCTTAACACCTATCTTATTCAATTGACTTTATGTTTATTAATCTATCTCCCCCATTGGGCAGCTCCTCAGGGGTTGGAACAGTGTCTTATTCTCCAGTAGGAGAATAGGCCTTGAACATAGAAAGCTCTTAATAAATAGTATGTTGGACTACAAATCTGAGCTCAGAATTCAAGTCCAAATCTGTCTTATTCATCATTATAGGCACACATCCAGATATCCAGATAATCACTGCTTTAAGAAAGCTTTAGGGAGGAAAAATAAGCCATTTCTGAAAACTTTAGCAGATTTGATTTTTTTATATTAAGAAAAGCTGATATTTTGGAAACTCTTCCTACCAACCAGAAATGGAAGAAAAGAGTAGCCTGAAAAATTAAAGCTGACACATACATCAGAGGAAAGATATCAAGATTGTTGGTTGCTTTATTTCCAGGGGCCTTATGGGTATGCATCATTTTAAATCCACATTGCAAGCTGGAGGAAAAGTCCTGTTGGCTACAGCAGCTGCAGAAGTGGAGTGACCTGGATGTCTGTCCCCTGGAGGATGGGAACTATGGGCATGAGCTGCCCAACATCACCAATGCACTTCCCCAGAATGCCAGTCACAGCCCAGGTGAGCCATATATCCTTCTGGGGTCTCTGTGCCAGAACTCCAAAAGGTGGGAGGGTAAAGCTCTAGAACAAAGGTGGCCAGACAGTTGGCTATCAGTATTGCCATTCTCAGTAAGAAAAGCCTGTCCTTTTGTTTATCTTGAATAAGGGTAAGCTTTTTACCTTTGACATTTTGGGGATGCTGTGTCTTTCCATATCTGAGTGTTCTTATAGTGCCCACCATAAATTCCTAGAGCCTCCTGCATGAATCCTCTTTACCTTTCAAGTTCTGCATGTCTAATGGATCTTGTCCTCAGTTGGGGTTGGTTTTAGCTTAGAAGGCCTACCTCAAGGGAAGGATGGAAGGCCTGCAAAAAACAGTATTTATTTATTTTTAAAAACGGTTTTTAAAAATGCCCTGACAATTGCTTTTCTTACTTTTCTCTGTTTTCCTCAAATTTTTTTTATACAGCTGATACCTAGGTTGGATTATCTTCCCAAATTACTGCTAGGACCCTTGCCCCATTTTAAGACAAATCTAGTACAGTGATACTTTACACTCTGCCTTTTGAGCCCCTGGCCTGCAGGTAACACTGAGCATCACTCAGTGTTAAAACGTCAGTTTTAATTCATCTAACTCAGGCTGTTTGCTATTTGGCAACTGATTGCTCTTTAGCCCATTGGGAACCTTTACTGGTAGGAGATTTTTTGTCAGATATTGATTTTACATGTGGTCCTTCTAGTTTAAGTGATAAATCTGGGATTTTTAATCTCAAGGAGAAAATCACTTAAATTATTGTTCCGGCCAGGTCTTCGTCTACTGTACCATAACTGATTGTCAGTATATCTAAAGCAACAAAAGTAACAGTAGTTTGAAAAGTTATAGTTTTGCCACTTCCTTAAGCTACACTTTACTGGCATTCCTCTAATCTCCACAACACATCATCCCTTTAGTATTGGTTTGGGATTGGCATAGAGAGTCAAAAGCATATAAAGACATGCCTCTAGTCCGGTAGTTTCTTCCTTATCATACTGGTTACTTGTTGTTACTGGTTCTCATTTGAGGATGTTGTTTCTTCTGCAACATCTTGCTTCAAGTTGTGGCTGATTTAGCTCTCAGGTCTCTATACCTAATGGAGCAATGGGGGTCCCACTTATTCTTCATTGCCATTTCTATATCATTATCCTTTCCTCCTTCCTAAAACACCCCCCAGCTTTAAAGTTCATGCTGTCAAAATATACTATCTGCTACCCTTCTGGTTTTGATATTTGTAGATCTCTGTGTCAATCCCCCTCTTTCCTTGAAGATTTTGGCTATTGGCTCAGTGATACTGCTTTCTGTTACTGCTTCTATCATAATTGTTGATAATTTCATTAGCCACACAGATGATCCTTCCAAAACCTAGCCTCTCAGTTCTTTGACTTCCTCTCTTTTAATAGTCTCATCTTCCCACATAATTGAGCCGTACAATCCCAAGATCATACCCTAAACCTTGTCATTGCCAATAACTATACCTTCTTCATGATCTCAATTTCAGGCAGCTGTCAATACCATCAACAGTCTTGCTGACCTATTTTCTCTAGTATCCCAGTTCCAATAATTCTTTGATCCGCTAGGACTTTTGATCCTACCACTTTTTCATTCTCCTGGTAGCCTTGTTTTCCTCCTGATTTCTTGGTGAATCATTATAATCATTCCCTCACATACACGCTCAAACTTCTTTTTCCCTTCATTTCACACAGATAGCAAAACACTAAACTTATTAGTTCAGTGTCACTCTCTAATTCCTCAGTGCACGCCCACACTGCTGAACATGATGAAAAGAAACGTAAGCATGGTAACTGGTCTTATT
Organism: Lutra lutra; assembly: GCF_902655055.1. Taxonomy (NCBI): domain Eukaryota; kingdom Metazoa; phylum Chordata; class Mammalia; order Carnivora; family Mustelidae; genus Lutra; species Lutra lutra. Next base: position 162,399,443 of record NC_062281.1, read on the forward strand.
TTAAGTTTATGACCACTGATTTTAAATGGGTCCATAGTGTTGTCCAGACATTTCCTTAATCTGTGCATTCTTTCACTCTTCTAAATTACTATTTCATGCATCTTTCCCTGAAAACTTTATTTCCTCCCCTTCCTCACTTTCAGCTGATAACCTTGCTTCCTATTCACTGAGAATATAGAAGCAATCATAAGAGAATTTCCATGACTCTCTCACTACATCTTCTTCTGTCTGTGCCCATCCAGTCTTCCTCTCCCCGTTTTTTTTGTTTGTTTGTTTGTTTTTTTAAGATTTATTTATTTATTTATTTCACAGACAGAGATCACAAGTAGGCAGAGAGGCAGGCAGAGAGAGGCGGAGAAGCAGGCTCCCCGTCAAGCAGAGAGCCCGATGTGGGGCTTGACCCCAGGACACTGGGATCATGACCTGAGCCAAAGGCAGAGGCTTTAACCCACTGAACCACCCAGGCGCCCCTTCCTCTCCCCATTTTTACTTGTGCTTCTAAGCCCAAGCCCTCTACCTATTCTCAAGATCCTATTCCTTCTCTTTTATCCAGGATAGAACTCCGGGAATTATCTTTTCTATTCCCTGTTTTACAGATTTGTTTGGATTATTCCTATGAATATATAAGTACATTGCTTTCTCTCTCATCATAAAACAAAACACAGTCATGTTGTTCCCATATGCCTCTCTGGCTACTACCCTATTTCCCTGAGGTAGTAGAAATAAGTGGTAGAATTAAGAAAAATAATTTAAAAGAATAGTACATATTTATCATCTCTACTTCTCATATTCTCCATTCTAGTCAGCTTTCATCTCTCTGCTATTGAAACTGCTCTTGTATGGGTCACTGATGCTAAACATTGTCAAATGTAGTGGCTCATTAGCACTATTTGTTAGAATTGTTTAATTTCTTCTTGAAACACCTTTTTCATCTTATTTCCAAGACACTGCTCTCTTGGTTCTGCTCTAACTTTCTTCATTGGTTCCTCCTTCTCAGCCTCCTTTACTGTCCCCTCCCTTCTTCCTAACAGAAAATGTTAGAGTGCCTAGGGCTCTTGTCATCAAACCACTTCTCTCTATATACAAACTCCCTTTGTGATTGCATTGTTTTGATAATCATCTGTATACTACTACTCCCAAATTTATATTGTCTTGACCAGACTTTAAATCCCAACTCCAGACTTATATGCTCAACTCCCTTTTCAATATTTCTACTTAGATTTCTTATCTATCAAGCCCCACCTAAACCTGCTCCTCCTACAGTCTTCCCTATCTCCACATATGGCAAGTCTGTCTTAAAAACCTTGGAGTCTGGGGCACCTGGGTGGCTCAGTGGGTCAAAAAAGTCTCTGCCTTCAGCTCAGGTCATGATCTCAGGGTCTTGGGATCAAGCCTGCATCAGGCTCTCTGCTCAGTGTGGGGCCTGCCTCCTCCTCTCTCTCTGCCTGCCTCTCTGACTGCTTGTGATCTCTGTCAAATAAATAAATAAAATCTTTAAAAGAAAAAAAAAAGCAAAAACCATGGGTTCATTCTTGATTCTTTTTCTCCTTCACTTGAGATCCAAACCATGAGCAAATCCTATTTGGCTTTACCTTCAGAATATATCCAGAATCCATATATTTTTTCTTTTTTCCTGATTTTTATTTAAATTCTACTTAGCTAACATACAGTGCAATATTGGTTTCAGGAATAGATTTCAGTGATTCATCACTTACATACAACATCCAGTGCTCATCCTAACAAGTGCCCTTCTTAATACCCATCACTCTTCTGGCCCATCCCCTACCCACATCCCTCGATTACCCCTCAGTTTGTTCTCTATATTTAAAAGTCTGTTATGGTTTGTTTCCCTCTCTCTTTTTTTGTTTTCCCCCCTCCTCCCATATGTTCATTTGTTTTGTTTCTTAAATTCCATATATAACTGAAATCATATGGTATTTTTCTTTCTCTAACTGACTTATTTCACTTAGCATAATACCCTCTAGTTCCATCCATATCATTGCCAACAGCAACATTTCATTCTTTTTGATGGCTGTGTGTGTGTGTGTGTACACATCTTTATCCATTCATCAGTCCATGGACATTTGTGCTCTCTCCATAGTTTGGCTGTTGTTGATAGTGCTGCTATATCTAAGCATCAGGGTGCATGTTCCCCTTTGTTACCTGTATTTTTGTATCCTTTGGGTAAATACCGAGTAGTGCAATTGCTGGGACATAGGGTAGCTCTATTTTTAACTTTTTGAGGAACCTCCAAACGGTTCTCCAGAGTGGCTGTACCAATTTGCATTCCCACCAACAGTGCAAGAGGATTCCCCTTTCCCTGCATCCTCGCCAATACCTACTGTTTCTTGTGTTATTACTTTTAGCTATTTTGACAAGTGTGAGATGGTATCTTACTGTGGTTTTGATTTGTATTTCTCTGATGATGAGTGACATTGAGCATTTTTTTCATGTGCCTATTAGCCATCTGGATATCTTCTTTGGAAAATTGTCTGTTCATGTCTTCTGTCCATCAGAATCCATATATTCTTATGACCTCTACTGCTTATTACTCTGGCCAAATTGCCATCATTTTCACAGATTATTGCAGTGACCTCCTAATTGCCCATCCTGCTTTTGCCCTTCAACCTCATGGTCTAGTCTCAATACTGTTGCCAGTTAACCTTTTAAAAAGCAGGTCGCATCATACACCTTTAACAGCTCAAAGCCCTCCAGTGGCTTCTCATCTTTTACTCATGGCCTGTAAGGTCCTCAATGATCTGACTTTCTAGAATCTCTCTGACCTTATCTCGTATAATTTTCCTGCTTGCTCATTCCACTCTCAGTACACTGACCTCCTTGCTACCTTCCAACACTCCAAATATGTACCCACCTTAGGATTTTAGCATTTGCTATTCCTTTTTGCCTAGAATGCTCTTCCCTTAGTTATCTTAGATATCAGGCTTAAAGTCTCTGTTCAAATGTTACCTTATTAGATACCATTCTATATAAAACAATAACCACCACCCAACACCAGCTTGCCTTTCTCCCTAATTTTGCTTTAGTCTTTTCTAAAGCACTCAAAACCATCTCATATATCTGATATACTGTATATTTATTGAACTATCTCTGCCCATTTACATGTAAAGTTCCATGAAGGCAGAGACTTTATATATCCTCAGCACCTAGAACAAGTAGGTGCTCATTATTTACGGACTTGTTGAATATTGGGAGCCTAATCCCTACTGTGGGCTAAGACCCAAGGTAGAATCTCAGTTCAGCAAGAGAGGGGTTTAGACTGCAGCCAGTAGGAGGTACATTGTGCTTCTACTGAGGGACAACTTGAGGGAGAAGACATTTCAGTAGATATTGTCATGCTATTCTTATTTAACCCTCTAAACCCACACTCTATGGAATATATCAAATTCTGAAGAGATGAACATATTCTAAGGACTTTTGCCTAATGAATGAATATGTTCATTTCTTCATTTCTTTCATGTTCATTTTGAATCCTCTGGCTTTCCCTCCCAGTTTTTTTGCACAGACTCAGTGGATGTATAGCTCATTTGGGCATCTCTGGAAACATCTGTATAGTATTTTAGTACTTGATCCCAGACCACTTGTCCTTAATCTGGCAGAGAGTAAATTAAATAATCCTTTATGGTTGATTGGTTGGTTTGTTTGTTAGTTTTTAATTTCTTTAAATGTAGTTTCCATGAGGCCTCCTGTCTCCAGAGTTTATGATGACATATCTTTCATTTGATCTTCCTCCATACCACCCTTAAAAGTTGAGCCTATTATGTCTAAACCGTTTTGGTTTCCTTGAAGACTTTTTCCTGAAGAGAGATGGCATGGTAAGAGTCCATGTTAATTTAATTAGTCTTTTGTCAGCATCAGTTTTTCATATTCAAGAACAAGACTGTAAGCCTATAGATATCAGTGTGATAAAGGGACCAGAATACATAGGACTTGCACCCTTTTTCAGCTTTTAATATAAATTACATGAAGTCTTTAGTCTGATAAGGGTCAGCTGTAAATGAGACAGGTTATGGATTGGCCAGGGGAATTATCTAGCTGTCTCTCTTCCTCTGACTTCTAGAGAAGCGGTTGGTATCCTCATAATTGAGCAGCTGAGCACCACTGTCTCTCTTCTTTTTCATGTGGCCCCCAGTCCTAGGAGAAATTGGTCTTCTGTAGACTGGAAAGGCAGCCATAGGTCTCTGTAGAAAGGATCTTGCCATAGAGGGCACAGCCACATTAAGGGCTAGCCGATAAAGAGGCAGCACAACAAGCACCCAGACAGATGGCAGAGTGGCTGCTCTCACGAACCACATACTACTCTTCTCATCCTCCCACTCTGAAGAAGACAGAAGCGTTAGAGCTTCAGATTACCTGTCACTGAACTGCTGCATGTCTTTCTTTCCCCAGACTCCTTATCCAGACCAAGACGAACAGTGTTCACTAGAGCCATCGAGGGCCGTGAATTACATTGGCAGGACAGCCACTTACAGCGAATAATAAGCAGCGATATATATACAGCTCCTGCCTGCCAGCAGGAAAGTGAGAGACTACTGTTTAATTCCCAAGGCCAGCCGCTGTGGCTTGGTAAGTGTACCTCTCGTCTCCTCTAAAAATTTCAGAGCTCAGTCTTACCTTGTGCCAGGCCAGAACTACATTGGAGCTGGCAACACAACTCCAATTTGGACAGATCTTTTGGGCCTTAACTAGGGACTCGGGGTATTTATGTGAAGCCTCAGCTACTTCCATGTGTACTTAGCTGAGGTATAATGACCTCAAACAGAGGAATTTGTGTTGTTTCCTGAGTTTTAGGAGGGGAAAGGAGTTAATAAATCTCAAAGAGTACTCATAAAACCATTAAACATCAGTTCATAGGCTCTTAGTCAACAGTTGCAGAGCAATGTTATAATCCACTCTGAAATTAATATATTTTGCAAAAAGGCACTAATTCTGAAACTTAAATTACTCTGTGCTAGTAGCTAGAGCACTATCTGCATTTGTTACCAAGCTGTCTTCCTTTCCTCCTTTCCACCTTCCCTTCCTTCCTTCATTATAAAGGAACAGAGCTGTTCCATTGTGGGTTTAAAGATTCCTCTGGCTATATGTCAATCTCTTCTTTGCTTTATCACAGGATGCCCATTCCAAAACAGACACTTTTAAAAAATACTAATTTTCTGAGTCTTAAAACAATGACATACATTTTTATATCTTCTCCCAATTCCTTACCTTCATCATTCACTACATTTCTTTGTCTTTCTCAAGATCTTGCTGAATATGCAGGGACACCCCGGTGACTCAGTTGGTTAAGCGTCTGGTCTTCGGTTCAGGTCATGATCCCGGGGTCCTGGGATTGAGCCCCGCATCAGGCTCCCTACTCAGTAAGGAGACTGCTTCTCCCTCTTCTGCACTCCCTGCTTGTGTTCTTGTGGCCTCTCTCTCTGTATCAAATAAATATAACAAAATCTTTAAAAAAAAAAAAAATCTTGCTGAATATGCATATGTCCCTATCTCTCTTAAAAGCCTTGCCCAAACTCACTGTGGGCCACTATCTGAAGTCTCCTTTGGTCACCTTTCCTCTTCTCAGATCTAACATGTCCAAAACATAAATCTAACAAGTGTGTGAAATCATATGCACCTCCTCAGTAAACAAAGGTGAAAATGTGAAAATCAAAACAACACTGAATTGGGGCGCCTGGGTGGGTCAATGGGTTAAGCCTCTGTCTTCAGCTCAGGTCATGATCTCAGAGCCCTGGGATCGAGCCCCACATCAGGCTGTCTGCTCAGCAGGGAGTCGGCCTCCCTCTCTCTCTGCCTGCCTCTTTGCCTACTTATGATCGTTCTGTGTCAAATAAATAAATAAAATCTTTAAAAAACAACAACACTGAATTACCATTTTTTGATTGTCAAATGGTCAGAGATTTTTGAAGTAAAGATAATTAGTTTATGGTGTGGGAAAAGTTACATGGAGATAGTTATTCTCATTTACTTCTAGTAGGAATGTAAGTGCTTATACCCTGTCTGAAAGGTATTTCAATAATGCTTATCAAAAGCTGTTAAAATACATTCATACCATTTGACCCAGGAATTCTACATCTAGGAATTTATCCTGAACTATAATTAACTAAGAATATGTGTAAAGCTAGGGGCTTTATTAGAGCATGGACATAAATAATGTACAGATGAGAAAAATTGGAAATAATTTGAATGTCCAACAGTAGGAGACTGATTGACTCAGTGGATTATATCCATATTTTCAGAGGAATGGTATATCCGCATTTTTAATGTTATAGAAGTATATTTAATGATATAAAAAAATTTTATAATACATTATTCAGAGAAAAAACCCAGTTACAAAACATTAATTATAGTATTATCCCATGAGGGCACCTGGTGGCTCAGTTTGTTAAGAGTCTCAAGGTCATAAGATAGGGCCCCACGTTGGGCTCTTTCCAACGTGGAGGGGAGTCTGCTTCTCTCCATCTCTCTCTTTCTCTCTCTCTCTCCCTCTCCTTCTGCCTGCCCCTCCCCCTGCTCATGTTCTCTCTCTAAAATAAATAAATCTTTAAAAAATAATAATAAGGGATGCCTGGGTGGCTCAGTCGGTTAAGCGGCTGCCTTCGGCTCAGGTCATGATCCCAGAGTCCTGGGATCAAGCCCGGCATCAGACTCTCTGCTCAGTGGGGAGCCTGCTTCTCTCTCTGCCTTTGCTTGCTTGTTCTCTCTCTCTTTGACAAATAAGTAAATAACATCTTATAAAAAATAATGATCATATCATTCCATGTATATATATACACAATCAGAATATATATACACACACATACTTAATGCATACATACACACAATACTGGAAATAATGGTTATCTCTGATTTTTACTTTATATTTTGCTTATCTGTATTTTCAAATTTTCTGCAGTTATTTCTGACTTTTAATGTTATCTTTAAAATAAATCACAAAATGGGGGCACCTGCTTTGCTCAGTTGGTCTTGATCTCAGCTCAGGTCTTGATCTCAGGGTCATGAGTTTGAGCTCTGCATTGAGCTCTACACTGGGCATGGAGCCTATTTAAATTAAAAAAAATCGCACAATGAACCATTAATCTCATTATAATCACTTGCCCATTTTTAAGCTTTTGAGGCCCTCCATTATCCTTAAGTTAAATCCAATCTCCTTAGTATGGCATACCAGACTCTACATTTCTAGGCAGTCTCTGGTGACATAACTTAACTCTGCACAGAACTATTTGTTACACTCAAAAGATGCTTTATAGAATACTTCTTATGTTTTATTTATATGCCGTTGCTTATATGTTCTTTTTTGCTGGAAATGCCTTTTCCTGTTTGTCTACCTAATTAAAATCTTGCTAGTTCTACAAAGTGCAGCTCAAATATTATTTTCTCTCTGTATATATTACTATCATGTTGTTTACTTTTAACTGTTTTATAATGATCTGTTTATGTATCATTTGTGAGGTCTTTGAGGCAAGTAGCCATTTCTTATTTACGTTTGTACTTCCTTTGCCTGGCAAGCAAACTGGCATAAAATAGGTTCTCAGGAATGTAGGATTAATAAATGAATGAGGCCTTTCTCTTTAGGCAGTTAGCTGCTACCTCCACTGAGTTCTCATAGTACAAGGTCACAAAGAGGTACTACATTTTATTATCCTAGTTGTGTGTTCCTTTCTACACCATACCACTCTACAGAGGCCGCATGGTGGCTCTTTGAAGGTAGTGCCTGTGACTTATTCAACTGTGTATTCTTAAAAGATAAAACATGGGTCTTGGTACACAGTAGATATCAGCTGAATTTTAGGAATTGAGCAAAACACAAACCCCCTTTGTCAAACATGAATCTTCCTCATTAGGAAATCTAACCCAACCAAAATATTTTCTTCTCATCTGGTAGAGCATGTGCCTACAGCCTGTGCTCGGGTCGATGCTCTGCGCTCCCATGGTTATCCAAAAGAGGCCCTCAGACTCACAGTGGCCATTATCAATACTCTGAGGTTGCAGCAGCAACGGCAGCTGGAAATCTACAAGCATCAGAAGAAAGGTATAGTGGTGATAAGGAGCCATCTTAACTTCTCAGGCTGGGGCTGATGAGAATCTTCAGGGGCTATAAGTTTCATGGACTGGCAGGAGCTAGGGAATTTCTACCTGCTGTGTGGAATACCTCGCTTTACCTCTATAAATCTCAGGGTTTTTTTAATCTACAAAATGGGAATAATAATGCTGATCTGCATCCCTCACAGGCATTTGGAAGGCCCAGTAAGATCTGGTATAAGACCCTCTTTAAACTGTAAAACTATATTTACGTTATGTGTGCTGCAAGCAAGAAGTCTAAATGCAGACTTCAAGACCTTATAGCTAATAAACTTGTGACCGCCCAAGGCAGGACAATGGGGGAAGATTTTTTTAAGTTGCTAATGAGAAGACTCAGACAGGGACAGAGAGCAATGTGTCCCTATCAATTTCTGAAATTTGGATCTGTTGTTTCCAGAACTGTTACAGAGAGGAACCACAACCATCACAAACCTGGAAGGCTGGGTGGGCCACCCCCTGGATCCCATTGGCTGCCTGTTTCTCACTTTGACTGAGGCCTGTCGTCTGAATGATGATGGCTATCTGGAAGTGTCAGGTACAGGGGTCAGCCTGAGAAGAGCTAGAACTGTCCTTGGTAGCTCTCCCTTCCCTGTCTGACTCTGTCTACATTTCCTGCAGCCTTTGTCCTCTTATCCAAATTGGACCTGCCCTGAGAGGTTTCCTTGGGCTTCATCTCTTTCCCACCTTCCTTTCCCACCCCGTAGACTGGCCCCATCCTATTCTTCTATTTCCCCTTGCCAGCTTTTCTTTGCTCCTCTCACTTCCATACCATGAATACCTAACAAGTGTAATCCAAAGTGAATATGAAGAGCGATAGTGTTCAGGAGGCAGAGGCCAAGTCTTGGAGCAGTCTTGAAGTGGAAAAGAACTTCCGAAAAAAAGAATGTGTGTAACCCTTATAATTGCATAATACTCTCATGTTTTCTTTGAACTTTCTTCCTCGTGATGGTTATATTCTGATTTTACCAGTAAGAATAGAACTAGAAGGGAAGAATCTTAGTAGTCTCAGTGTAGCAAAGACTAGAGACAGAATTTTATGCCATCACTATATTTTATACATCCATCTATTATAGTGTTTAGCCCACTGCAGCACAATTTGTTTACAAGTGAGTATCTTACTAGACTTCAGTTCCTTGAAAGTAGAAATTATGACTTACTTATCTTTGTGATCCCAGCACTTAGTGCAATACCACTCATTTAATAGTTTTCCATAAATATTTAACCAGATGAGTGAAGAGGAAAGAAAAGAAACAAGACTCTAAACCCCTGTAAGACTTTAAACCTGTGCTCATTTTCTAAAACTTTGAACCCAGAGATGGAACACAGAAGGTAATAATTACAAAGAAATTGCAAGTGTTACAAAAGTAATAGTTTAAACAGATGGATTTGGATCTCTCTGGGTAGAGATACAGTGAGTGTCCCCAATCTGAGCTAGAGCTGCCCTTATCTTCCCTCTAATCACCTGAAAAGAAATCATCATCTTTGGTCTGTTTCATCTGCACAGTGACACTTACATCTCAAAAACCTGAGACTGCACTTGAAATGTATTCACCAAGGACATACACTTAGCTCCTTTCACATACCAGACCCTGGAGATGCATAGGGCAATAAGATAACGTCTCTTCCCTTTAAGTGCTCATACTCTAGTGTAATAGAAAAAAAAAAAAAAAAAACCAAACAAACAAAAAGAACCCAACAGATAATCATGTATTACATAATGTGTTAGCAAAAGATTAATATAAGATCCACTTCTTCCCCAACTGGTCTAGCCAGTTCACATATTGGGAAGGAGTTGGGAATCTCTGTGGCTCTGTGTAATCTTTTTTCAGTATATTTTCCTTACTGCTCTGGGGTTTTGACTCAGCTTCCCTGTGGCATCTGCTGACCTAACTGTATTCCAAAGTGGGAGGGAGAGAGGAGCAAAAGAATCCACAGAACTGACCTAAAGAATCTGGTCCCATGTTGCCCTCAGATATGAATGAAAGCAGGCCCCCTGTGTACCAGCATGTACCTGTGGCTACAGGCTGCCCAAACAGCCATGAGTCCTACCTGTCATTGGCCCTGGAAGTTGCTCTGATGGGGATGGGTCAGCAGAGAGTGATGCCTGAAGGCCTCTACACACAGGACAAGGTGTGCCGTAACGAGGAACAGCTCCTGAGTCGACTTCAGGAGCTACAGCTGGACAATGAGCTAGTGCGAACACTGCAGAAACAGTGCATCTTACTCCTGGAGGGTAAGTAGAGAAGGGTTTTGTCATAGTACCTTAGGCTTGTAACTCTGAGTTCCCCTCTGTAACAGAGCACTATACAGAATCATTTTTTACATTAAAGTATAGTTCAGGTTCCTAGGGCTAGCAAACACGTGCAGGATCCTACAGTTCAAGTCCAGATTGGCAAATAGAAGCATGTAGATAAATAACTGGTTGTCCTATCTTCTTCCTGCAGGAGGCCCCTTCAGTGGTCTAGGAGAAGTCATTCACCGAGAGAGTGTTCCCATGCATACCTTTGCCAAGTATTTGTTCTCAGCTCTGCTGCCTCATGATCCAGACCTGTCCTATAAATTAGCCTTACGTGCCATGAGGTGGGTAGCCCTTTCCCAGCCCAGTTGCTTCCATCAAAGCAGAAATCTCCACTGCTCTTTTTCTTTATCTCACTTTCTTCTCTTTCCCTCTTTGTCTCTTCTATTAGACCTGAAAATACTAGACCAAGCATACCCTAAAATTGCTCAGTCATATTCCTATTATCTAGGATTCCTGTCTGGAATGATTTGCTGGTTACCCACTTGGCTCCCTGGTTGTACTCCTGGTGGGTCACCTGAGAAAGCCCCTAAGTTTTTAGAAGATATGGAGCACGCAAGACCTGAGTATCTTTTTCTCTGGGGCCCATTAGGCAGCATGAGAATGGGTTTGAGCCCTTCTGTAGCTCAAATGAGTCATGGTTCCTAGGCAGAGGTCACCAGATGCATCTAGAAGAAATAAAAATAAGTCTTTCTATACCAGAACGTGAGAACAATAAGCTATGGGGATCTCATTTTCAAACTAGAATAGGATCCTTAGGCAGGTGGACCTCTAGGATGCAGCAGATCGTACAGAAGAATTTTAGTTAGATCAGAAGGCTGAGAGAGCTCTTCACTTCAACCAGAAAAAGACTGCAGAGGATTCCTTAGCATATGTTTCTTATACTTTAAAAAATAATTTTGGGGCTTTCGAACTGCCTTTCAAATCTATTTGCAGTAAGAAGTATTCAGCTTGAGTTCTACAAGTACCCAGACATTCACCTCACATACAGTATAGTATTCTAGGTTTTAAAACCCTTAAGGCTCAGGGTGCCTAGGTTCCTCAGTCAGTTAGGTGTCCAACTCTTGATCTCAGCTCAGATCTTGATCTCAGGGTCATGAGTCCAAGCCCTGCATTAGGCTCCATCCTGAGCATGGAGCCTACATTAAAAAACAAACAGAGAAACAATCTTTAAAGCTCTTAATTAACCCTTTCCTGCACAGTTCTTCCCCAGCAAAGAACAAACTTCTCTAAGGTGGCTCAGGATGTAAAGGGTCTGGATGGCGGCTGATGACTCTCCCTGGGTCTTCTAGGTTACCTGTTCTAGAAAACTCAACTTCTACAGGCGACACTTCTCACCCTCACCATATGGTGTCTGTGGTGCCCAGCCGTTATCCTCGCTGGTTCACGCTTGGACACTTGGAATCACAGCAATGTGAACTGGCCTCCACCATGTTGACCGCTGCCAAAGGTGAGCATAGATAGAACTTAGGCTCCAGCACCCCCACTATGCTGGCCCAGTCATGGTCTATCAAGGGCTTGGTCTGTGGTCTCCTAAAGAAGAAAGGCTATTCTTGACTACTTAGAGTGATAGGGATCCCCACTTTGATTGCTGTCATTAGAATGAGCACCCAGGTCCAAGACAGAGTTTTGTCTTTGTTACTAATTGTGAGATGCTGAGTATGTAGAGTGAAATCATCTTTCAGATAACTTCTAAATCTAACCTTCCATATGATGTAGTCACTTCGTCTTTGCAAGCCTCGGGTTCAAAATCTATAAAATGGGATTCATTGTCAGTGAACCTATCAGCCTCCCCAGGGCCATTGCAAGATCCAGTGAAGTCATGACTAAGATAGAGTTATAAATCTCTATAGATATGAGAGCCTGTGATATTTCCAGGGCTCCTTGTCAGAAGATGGGCAACTAAGGTGGACTCTCACATTTTCAAACTCACATACTACCTCCCTGTTAGCTAGGTAGGTTTCACCACAAAAAAAAATGAAAACAAGCGCCTGAGAAGCTATAATGAAATACTAGCTTGCGTGGGTTGCAAATATTTTTCTGATACTAGGAAACTATGGATATTTTAAGATACTTTTTATTAAAAAATAATTTCAGGTTGTGTCTTATTGCCCAAAAAATATATGTTCATTATGGAAAAGGTAAAAGATACAGATAAATCAATATGAAAATGATCAATACACCAACACAAAACTTGAACAAAGGATATGATCAGACAGTATAAGGATATGATCAGACAGTTCACAGAAAAGAAGATACAAATAACTTTTGAACAATTAAATACCTGGAATTCCTTGAGAAATGCAAATTAAAATTACCCTGAGATAACATTACTCACCAATCTTATAGGCAAAAATCAATAAACTTATTAATAGGCATCCATGTGGGGTGATGGTGGCAGTGGCGTGGCATGGAGTATCAGATTCCAAGCACTGAAGGAAAATGAAAGAAAAGCATATCATAGTTTTTGGAATATAGCTAAAGCTTTACTTAGAAGGAAATTTTTAGCATTAAATGCTGTATCTGAAAAGAAGAAATGTTTCAAATCAGTGAGCTCTGTTTCCACCTTAACCGGAAACCAGAAAAAGAAGATCAAATGAAATTCAAAGCAAAGGAAAGGAAATAATAAAGATCAGAGCATAGGGTGCCTGGGTGGCTCAGTGGGTTAAGCCGCTGCCTTCAACTCAGGTCATGATCTCAGGGTCCTGGGATCGAGTCCCGCATCGGGCTCTCTGCTCAACAGGGAGCCTGCTTCCCTTCCTCTCTCTCTGCCTGCCTCTCTGCCTACTTGTGATCTCTGTCTGTCAAATAAATAAATAAAATCTTTAAAAAAAAAAAAAAAGATCAGAGCATAAATCAATAAACAGAATATAGAAAAAAAAAACAGTAGATAAAAATCAATGAAACCAAACACTGTTTGAAAAGAAGAGTAAAATTGAAATCTCTATTCAGACTGATCAAGAAAAAAAGAGAGAAGACCAAAAAATCACCAATCCCAAGAATGAGAAAGGTGACATCACAACAAATTCTAAATACATAAAAATGATAATAAAGGAATATTGTGAACAATTTTATGTCAATAAATTAAACAACAGAAATGAAGTGGACTAATTTCTTGAAATATACAAACTACCAAAGCTCATTCAAGAATAAAGATAAGCTAGGTATATACCCAAAAGAAACAAAAACTTGGACTCAGATACTTGTACATCAGTGTTCATGGCAGCATTATTCACAGTAGCAAAAAGTTGGAAATGCGTCTATAAACAGATGTACAGATAAACAAAATGTGATCTATGCATTCAATGGAATATTAATTTGGCAATAAAAAAGAATGGAATTCTGATACATACTACAACATGAATGAGCCTTGAAAACATGCTAAGTGAAATAAAACAGACACAAAAGGAGAAATATATGATTCTGCTTATATGAGGTACCTAGAACTGCCACAGCAAGGAAACATCAGTGGTTGCTAAACTAGAGGGCATTTTATTAGGAAAGGGATATCTATGTAGTCCCAAAGTATCTCTCTACAAAGCACTTAGTCAATCACAAAGGAAAAAAAGTACAAGTCTACTATAGAGCAACCTGGTAGACATCACTTAAGTAAAGTGGGCAAAGTTAATATCATAAATTCAAAGGGGCAGAAAGCAAAACAGAGGAGAAATTCATAGAGAAAGAAAGTAGAATACAGAGCCTGGGAAAGTTAGGTATTATTTAATGAGTACAGAGTTTCTATTTGGGATGATCAAAGTTCTGGAAATGCATAGTGGCCGTAGTTGTACAACATTGTGAATGGATGTAATGTCATTGAATTGTACCCTTAATGGTTAGAATGGTGAATTTTATATTATATATATTTTACTACAATAAAAATAATAAATAGAATTGAACATCAAAAAGAAATGAATTTGTAGTTAAAAACCTTTCCACAAAAAAAATCCAGGCCTAGATGGCTTCACTGGTAACTTCTACCAAGTATTTAAGGAAGACGTAACAATTCCATATAAACTTTTCCAGAAAATTGAAGAGGAGGAAATATTTCCCAGCTCTATCTATGAAGCCAACATTACTCTGATACCACAACCAGTCAAAAATCCTAAGAAGACTACAGACTAATAATATCCTTATGGGCATAGGTCTAAAAATTCTTTTTTTTTTAAGATTTTATTTATTTATTTGATAGAGATTACAAGTAGTCAGAGAGGCAGGCAGGGAGAGAGGAGGAAGCAGGCTCCCCGCTGAGCAGAGAGCCAGATGTGGGGCTCGATCCCAGGACCCTGAGACCATGACCTAAGCCGAAGGCAGAGGCTTTAACCCACTGAGCCACCCAGGCACCCCAGGTATAAAAATTCTTTTTTTTTTTTAAAGATTTTATTTATTTATTTGACAGATCACAAGTAGGCAGAGAGGCAGGCAGAGGGAGAGAGGGAAGCAGGCTCCCCGCTGAGCAGAGAGCCCGATGCGGGACTCGATCCCAGGACCCTGGGATCATGACCTGAGTGGAAGGCAGAGGCTTAACCCACTGAGCCACCCAGGCGTCCCCATGTATAAAAATTCTTAATAAAAATGTTAAAAGATTGATCCAATAATATATTTTAAAAAGATAAAACATCACAACAAAGTAGGATTTATCTCAAGAATGTAAGGTTAGTTTAACATTCAAAAATCAATCATTATGATTCACCATACTAATAGAGTAAAAAAGAAAACCCATGGGTTATTTCATCATTTTAATAATACAGAAAAAGCATTTAAAAAAATCTAACATTAATCCCTAATAAGAACATTAAAAACTCTTAAACTAGGAAAAGAAATAAACTTCCTCAACATGATAAAGGATATCTAAGATACAACTACTCTTATACTTAATGGTAAATGATTGAATCCTTTCTTCCTAACATCAGGAACAAGGCAAAGATGTTCATTCAATGTCAAACTGGTGGTTCTATCCATTACAATAAGACAATAAAAAGATAATAATAAAAGATACCCAGATTAGAAAGGAAGAAGTAGGGGTGCCTGGCTGGCTCAGTTGGTGGAGCATGCTATTCTTTTTTTTTTTTTTTTTTTTAAAGAATATTTATTATTTTTTTTTTTTTTTGAGCATGCTATTCTTGATCTCAGGGCTGTGGGTTCAAGCCCCACATTGGGTGTAGACATTACTTTAAAATAAAATATTTTTTAAAAAGAAAAGGAAGAAGTAAAACTGTCTTTATTCTCAGATAACATGCTCATCTGTGTAGAAAAATCCTATGAAATCTATAAGAAGCTACTAGAATTAATAATGAATTTAGCAAGGTTACAGGATACAGGATCAATATATAGAAATCAATATGCCAGCAATGAACAATCAGAAATTGAAATTTTAAAAATTACTATTAAGGGGCGCCTGGGTGGCTCAGTGGGTTAAAGCCTCTGCCTTCGGCTCAGGTCATGGTCCCAGGGTCCTGGG
This sequence comes from Lutra lutra, assembly GCF_902655055.1. NCBI lineage: Eukaryota > Metazoa > Chordata > Mammalia > Carnivora > Mustelidae > Lutra > Lutra lutra. The sequence goes on from NC_062281.1 coordinate 162,415,294, forward strand.
ATCGAGCCCCACATCGGGCTCTCTGCTCAGCAGGGAACCTGCCTCCTCCTCTCTCTCTCTGCCTGCCTCTCTGCCTACTTGTGATCTCTATCTGTCAAATAAATAAATAAAATCTTAAAAAAAATTACTATTAAAATAGTATAAAGAAAATATGAAATACTTGAAAATAAACTTGACAGAAGATGTCCAAAACCTATACAATGAAAATCATAAAATATTGCTGAGAGAAATGAAAGAAAACCTAAGTAAATGGAAAGACATACTACACTTAATGGATTAGAAGACTCAATATTATTAAATGTTGATTTTTTACAAATTGATGTATAGATTCAATGCAATTCCAGTCAAAATCCCAACAGCCTTTGGGATAGATACTGGCTATCCGATTATAAAATTTGTATGAAAATGCAGAGGACCTAGAATAGCCAAAAACAACTTCTCAAAAGAAAAATAAAAGTATTAAGACTAACACTACCTGATTTCAAGACTTCTTATAAAGCTGTAGTATTCAAAATAGGATTGTTGGTGTTAAGCTAGACTGACAAATCAATGAAAAAGGATAGTCCCAAAGTAGACTCATATATATGTGGTTAGGTTTTTTCAATAAAGGGCAAAGCCAATTCTGTTGAGAAAAATGATGGTTTTCTTTTTTTTTTTTTTTTTTTTAAGATTTTATTTATTTATTTGACAGAGAGAGATCACAAGCAGACGGAGAGGCAGGCAGAGAGAGAGAGAGAGGGAAGCAGGCTCCCTGCTGAGCAGAGAGCCCGATGCGGGCCTCGATCCCAGGACCCTGAGATCATGACCTGAGCCGAAGGCAGCGGCCCAACCCACTGAGCCACCCAGGCGCCCTTTTTTTTTTTTTTTTTTAAGATTTTATTTATTTATTTGACAGAGAGAGATCACAAGCAGACGGAGAGGCAGGCAGAGAGAGAGAGAGAGGGAAGCAGGCTCCCTGCTGAGCAGAGAGCCCGGAAAAATGATGGTTTTCAACAGATATTACAACATATACAAAAATTAACTTATGATGGATCAAGGATCTAAATGTAAAAACTAAAACTATAAAACTTTTAGAAGAAAACATTAGGAAAATCATTTTCATTTTTTGGTAAGCAAAGATTTTGGAGATAAAACACTAAAAGTACAATCCATAAAAGAAAAAATTGATAAATTGGACTTAACCAAAATTAAGAACTTTTGCTTTATGAAGTCTCTCTTGAGAAAGAAAAGACAAGCCACAGACAGGAGAAGTATTTGCAAATCATGCATCTCATAAAGGACTTGCCTCCAGAATATGTAAAGAATTCTCAAAACTCAGTAATAAGAAAATGAATAACCCAGTTTTTAAATGAGCAAAGATATGAAGAGATACTCTACCAAAGAAGATATTCTGATGGAAAATAAACACATGAAAAAATGTTCAATATTGTTAGTTCTTAGGGAAATGCAACAGAATCACAATAAGAAAATGGCTAAATAAAAACAAAAAACAAAAACCTATAGCAAGGAACTAGCAAGGATGTGGAGCAAGTGGAGCTTTCATATACTAACATGCAGGAACTTAAGTGGCCAAACCACTTTGAGAAACCATTTCATAATTTCCTAAAAGTTAAATGGACCCTTACACATACAGTCCAGCCATTGCATTCCTAGATATTACCCAAAGAAAGGAAAGTATGTATCTGTACAAATTATTTAATATGAATGTTCATGGCAGCTTTCTTTTTAATAACCAATAACTGGAAGCAATCCAAATATACATCCATAGGTGAACAGATAAACTGTGATATAACCATACGGTGGAATACTACTCAGTAATGAAAAGGAATAAACAGTTGATACACACTACAACATGGGTGAATCTCAAAATAATTATTGCTAAGTGAAAGGAGCTAGACCAAAGTAAAAACTACATATTGTTTTATTCCATTTATATAAAATTCTAGAAAATACACACTATAGTGACAGAAAGAAGATCAGCAGTCTCACAGGAATGGGAGCTGGGGCAAGCTATTGGAAGGGAAGAAGGGATCACCAAAGGTGACAAGGAAACTTTGGGGGTGATGTGTATGTTCATTATCTTGACTATAGTGATAGTTTCTTGGGGGTATACATATGTCAAAATTTATCAAGTTTTACATTTTAAAATATGTGGTGATTGTATGTCAGTTATACCTCAATAAAGCTATAAATAAATGCATAGTTAAGTAATGATGGCAACTTATTATAACTCATTGAATAAAATAGTTTTATCCATGAGTTTTATACTGGTTTGAGCAAATAAATGAATAGAGTAGAATGCCAGCTGATGATTGTGGAAAGAATGATGAAATGAGAATATAGCATTTGGGCGGGGGAGAGACTGTATTTATATATAATACTTAGTTCAGCCTAGAAACATCAATGGATGCTAAAACTAGTGGGTGAACATTTGATTAAGGATATTTACATTATCTCAAAGTATGTTTCCACAAAATACTTGTCAATCACAAAGGGATAATGTGTAACTTTACAGTAGAGAAAGTTGGCAGACATCACTTTAATCAAATGATCACAGTTAAGACCATCAGAAATGGGTCAAGTCAAAATTATATATCACCAGTTAGGAAGCTATAAGAACTTCAGGAAACATCAGACATACCCAGATTGAAAGGCATACTTACAAAATAACTAGTTTAATCTGCAAAGTGTCAAGGTCATGAATGTCAAGGGAAGACTGAAGAATTTTTCCAGAATGACAAAGACTAAAGAGATAGGAAAAATGAAATACAACATATGATCTTGTTTGAAATCTGTTTGCTATAAAGTACATTATTGGAACAATTGGTGAAACTTGAATAGGATCTGTGGTAGATGGTAGTAATACATCAATATTAATTTCCTTATTTTGATGGTTGTATTGTGGGTATGTAGAAGAGTTTCCTTGCTTGCCAGAAGTGTAGACTATTCAGGAGTGATAGGGTATCATTACTTTTGAATGCTTCAGGGGTAAGAAAAGATCTCTCTGTACTATTCTTGAAACATTTCTGTAAGTTTGAAATTATTTCAAAATAAAAGAAAACATTTTGATAAAACATTGTGTTTGCAAAGGTGTGGACTGGGAGTATAGATTGGTAATCCTTTGTGGAGGGCAATTTGGCATATCTATGAAAATTACAGTGCACATATCCTTTGACCCAGCAATTTCATTTCTAGGATTTTATCTTACAAATGTATTTATACCCAAATGTGAAATGATGTTTGCACTAGGTTATTTGGTCCAGCGTTGTTTGTAATTGTGAGATATTTGAAATATTCTAAGTATTCATCAATAGGAGGCTGATTAAGTATATTATGTCCAAAATCTCTTACATGGAATTCCAAAATCTGAAAAACTTTGAAAATCCAAACTTTTTTTAAGTTTCACAGCAAAACCTCACCTCCACTGACATTAGGCATTAGTTGTTCCTCAGCACTCTTAGTCACATATATCTTTGCTGTTCACCAGTAATGTGTTGCCTTCTTTGTGTTGTCATTTTGTCCATTTGAGTTTAATTGTCCTGTAAAAATGTCCAGAAAATTGAAGATAAGAATAAGAAGAAATGGAAGCATCCATCATTTTCAGTAGCACAGAACATAGAGTTAGTGTAGAAGCTTAATCAGGTATGTCTGTGAGGCATCTTACCAAAGAATAGGGTGTGGGAATTAACACAACATATGACTTGAAAAAAATAGAGTGTTGCAGTTTTACCAGGGCAACAATGACCAGAACTAATGAAGAACAGATTTCAGAGGGGAAAAAGACTGCTGAAATGACCATGATTGCATAGATTCAACAATGAAGCAGTGTGACTATGCCCCTGATTGGGTTTTGGTCATGAAAAAAGCTAGACTATGTCATGAAGGACTGAATATATTTAAGGTGAGTATAAAAGATCAGAATTGGCTGTAGAAATTTCAGAAGCATCATAGTATAAAATATCTGAACATCTATGATGAAGAAGTTTCTACCTACCACGAAGTCAACAAAAAAGTAGACACTAAAATTTTATTGACTAGAAGTCTAAATAAGTCAGAACTTTGCTACTGGAAATGTAGTCAGTGGACAAATGGCATTGATAACAACTGGAAGCTTGTTAGAAATGTGAATTCCCAGACCTACTGAATTAGAATCTCTGTGGGTGAAGCCAAAGAATCTATATTTAAACAAATTCTCAAGATGACTTTTATGTTCACTAAGGTTGTAGAAGCACTGAGATAGAGCAATCTGATATCAAAAAAATACTGAATAAAGTATGTGCCTATTGTACATTTCTTGCAAGATAGAAAAATTGCTAAAATGGTGTTAACCCAAAGAAGCATGAGACTAGTATTGATGACAATGGTGAGATATAACAGATGGAAAAAAATCTCCATAGGTAATACAGGGGAAATGTATGAGCATTTACTTGGCCTTGAATAATACGCATTTAGCTGTGAAGATCTTAAATCTGTTTATTTAATTAAGCAGACTGCTTATCTAGAAAACCATATTAATGAGATATATTACCCTAGAACTACACATTTTTAAAGGTCATCTATTACAGTGTAGTATTGCTTTATCATTAAAGAAACCCATTCCTGGCCCATCATTAAATACCTAATTCTAATCTTTGGTGACAGTAATAACAAACCTGATGAAACCTTTTGTCCAAGATCCTCGAGAAACCAAATGTAGCAAATATTTAGGCATGTGTATGTAGAAATATTTAGTTTGATTTTAGGTTTTAGGTTTTATTGAATGTTTTCTTTTTTTTTTTTTTTTAAGATTTTATTTATTTATTTGACAGAGAGAGATCACAAGTAGACAGAGAGGCAGGCAGAGAGAGAGAGAGAGAGAGGGAAGCAGGCTCCCCGCCGAGCAGAGAGCCTGATGCGGGGCTCGATCCCAGGACCCTGAGATCATGACCTGAGCCGAAGGCAGCGGCTTAACCCACTGAGCCACCCAGGCGCCCCTATTGAATGTTTTCTTAGAAATAAAGAATACCAAGTATTTATGGTCTATATCACACCATTTCATTTCTCAGTTTAAAGCTGTTATTGATAAATAACAATACTTATTTTGCTGTTCATCCCAAATAGTGTGAATATTTATTCATTCACAGTGTGTTTAATTATGGGATCTTGCCCCAAGCCCACTGCAAAAATTATGTATAATATATACATAAATTATCTTTCTACTAAAAAAATTCTGAATTCCAAAACACATTCAAAGGGTTTTGAATAAGGAGTTGTGAATCTGTACACCCATAAATGGAATATTATGCAGCCATTTAATAGAAAAGAAGATCTTTATATACTGATGTGGAAGAATCTCCAAGATATGTTGATATGTGGGGGGAAAAACATGCAAATCTTTGTATACTAGGCTACCATTTGTGGGGTTTTTTGTTTGTTTGTTTTTAAGGAGAGGAACTAGATAATGTATTTCCTTATCTGTAGAGTATTCTGGAAGGTAATTCAAGAACTCATAATATTGGCTGCATAGGGTTAGAAGTGGGTGAATGAGCATCAGGGGTGAGGGGAAGAAAGAACTTTTAATTATTTACCTTTTGTGTCATTTCAGCATTGAACCATGTGAATATTTCTAAATTCTTAAATTATAAATATCAATAGAAACTGCTTAAATCAAAATGCAAAGATTTTTTAAAAATGGTGGGATGGGGTACCTAAGAATAGAATATCTGAGAACTGTAGGACAATTAGAAAAGATACCCAACATATACATAATGGGAATACTAGGAGAAGAACGAAAGGAGCAAAAGAAATATTTGAAGTAATAATGGCTCAGAATTCTCCAGTTAGTGACAGACACCAGAACACATATCCAGGAAGCTCAGAGAAAACCAAGTATGAACACCAAAATATTTTCTCCTAAACATATCATACTCAAACTGCAGAAAACCAAAGACCAAGAAATCTTGAAAGAAGCCAGAGAACAAAACTACCTTACCTATAGAGAAACAAGGATAAGAATTATATCACTTCACAAACCACGCAAGCAAGAAGAGAATGAAGTGAAATATGTAAGGTGTTGAAAGAAAAACAAAAACAAAAAACCACCAACCCAGAATTTGGTATCCAAATAAATTATCCTCCAGAAGTAAAGGAGAAATAAAGACTTTCTCAGACAAAAACTGAGAAGTTTATTGCTGATAGACCTTCTTTGCAAGAAGTCCTTCAGAGAGGGGTGCCTGGGTGGCTCAGTGGGTTAAAGCCTCTGCCTTTGGCTCAGGTCATGGTCTCAGGGTCCTGGGATCGAGCCCTGCATTGGGCTCTGCTCGGCAGAGAACCTGCTTCCTCCTTTCTCTCTCTGCCTGCCTCTCTGACTACTTGTGATCTCTGTCTATCAAATAAATAAATAAAATCTTAAAAAAAAACCCTTATAAACAAAAAATAAAGAAGTCCTTCAGAGAAAAGGAAAATAATACAGTTGTAAAACTCAGATCTACATAAAGGAAGGAAGAATGTTAGAAAAGAGACAAATGAAGGTAAAATAAAACCTTTGGGGTTTTTTTAAATTCCTACTTAAACTAATAGATAACTGCTTGTTTAAAGTAAAATAATAATAGCAGGGGCACCTGGCTGGCTCAGTCGATACAACATGTGACTCTTGATCTCGGGTTTGTAAGTTTGAGCCCTATGTTGGGTGTAGAGATTACATAAAAATAAAATCTTAGGGGCGCATGGTTGGCTCAGTTAGTTAAGCATCCAACTCTTGATTTCAGCTTGGGTCATGATCTCAAGGTTGTGAGATCGAGTGTTGCATCTGGCTCCATGATGGACGTGGAACCTGCTTAAGGTATTCTCTCTCTCTTCCTCCCTTTAAAAAACAAACAAACAAACTTTTAAGGAATTTTAAATAATAATAGCAATATATAGTAGCAATATATTGGGTAATTATAGCCTAAAGACAAGTGAAATGAATGACAGCAATGATGCTACAGAAGGAAAGGAAAAAATTGAGAATACTATTATAAGGCATCTTATGAACTGTGATAGTTATTTAAAATGTATACTGCAACTCTAGGGCAAATGCTAAAAGAATTTTTGAGAGAAGTATAATTGATAAGAGAGAAAATTAAATAAAAAGAGATCAATGTAAGCCAGAGATGGCCAAAAAGGGAGGAGATTTTTAAAAGGAGGGGGGCACCTGGGTGGCTCGGTTGGTTAAAGTGGCTGCCTTGGCTCAGGTCATGATCTCAGCGTCCTGGGATCGAGCCCTGTATTGGGCTCCCCACTCAGTGGGAAGCCTGCTTCTCCCTCTCCCTCCACCTTCCACTCTGCCTACTTGTGCTCTCTATCTCTCTGTCGAATAAATAAATAAAATCTTAAAAAAAAAATGAAGAACAAGTATGAATAGAAAATAGTTAATAAATATGGTAGATATTATTCCAACTATATCAGTAATCACTTTAAATGTTATGGTCTAAATATGCCAATTAAAGGATAGAGACTGGAGTGGGGCCTGGGTGGCTGATTGGGTTAGGCCTCTGCCTTCGGCTCAGGTCATGATCCTTCCCAGGGTCCTGGGATCAAGCCCTGCATTGGGCTCTCTACTTGGTGGGGGGCCTGCCCCCCCCCCCCCGCTTCTCTGCCTACTTGTGATCTCTCTCTCTGTCAAATAAATAAATAAAATATAGAGATTGGAGCTCCTGGGTGGCTCAGTCAGTTGAGCATCCAACTCTTGATTTCCACTTGCGTCATGATCTCAAGTGTGCTAGGATCCAGCCCTGGGTCCAGGCTCCATGCTCAGCAGGGAGCCTGCTTGAGAGTTCTCTCCCTTTCTCTCTGTCCCTACCTTTCCCCATGGATAAATCTTAAAAAAATATAAAAATCTTTAATAGAAACGGACAGAGCAAATTTAAAACAAAAACAAAAAACCAAAGGCCTAATTATATGTTGTCTACAAGAAACCGGTTTAAATATAAAGACACAGGCGCCTGGGTGGCTCAATGGGTTAAGGCCTCTGCCTTCGGCTCAGGTCTTGATCCCAGGGTCCTGGGATCAGAGTCCCGCATCGGGCTCTTTGCTCAGCAGGGAGCCTGCTTCCTCCTCTCTCTCTGCCTGCCTCTCTGCCTACTTGTGATCTCTCTCTCTGTCAAATAAATAAAAAACTTAAATATATATATTATATATAAATATATATTATATATATATTATACACACACACACAATATATATAAAGACACAGACTAAAAGTAAAGGGAAGGAACTAAGTAAAAGAGCTAAAGCCATAAACTTCATAGAAGAAAATATAGGGATAAATCTTTATGACCTCAGACTTGTCAGTGAATTCTTAAATATGACACCAAAGGATGAACAGCAAAGGAAAAAAATAAGTTCTACCTCATCAAAATTAAAAGCTTTTGGGGGTGTCTGACTGCCTTGATTGGTGGAGCATGTGACTCGATCTCAGGGTTATAAGTTCAAGCCCCACCTTGTATGTAGAGGTGACTTAAAAGTAAAATATTGAAAAAAAAGTAAAAGCTTTTAATGAATATTGTCAAGAAAGTAAAAAGACAACTTACAGGATGGAAGAAAATATTTGTAAATCATATACCTGATAAGGGCTTAATATATAAATCTATAAAGAACTACAACTCAACAACAGAAAGACAACCCATTTTTAAATGGGCAAAAGAGGGGCGCCCGGGTGGCTCAGTGGATTAAGCCACTGCCTTCGGCTCGGGTCATGATCTCGGGGTCCTGGGATCAAGTCCCGCATCGGGCTCTCTGCTCGGCAGGGAGCCTGCTTCCTCCTCTCTCTCTCTGCCTGCCTCTCTGCCTACTTGTGATCTCTCTGTCAAATAGATAAATAAAATCTTTTAAAAAATAAATAAATAAAAAATAAATGGGCAAAAGATTTGAAGAAATACTTCTCCAAAGGAGATATATAAGTAATAAACAAATGAAAAGGTACTCAACATCATTAGTCATTAAGGAAATGCAAATCAATACCACAGTGAGATACTACTTCATGCCCACTAGGATGGCTTTTATAAAAAAAATAATGATGTGTTGGCAAGGATGTGGAGAAATTGAATTGTTGTACATTGCCAGTGGGAATGTAAAGTGGTACAGCTGTTGTGGAAAATAGTTTGTTCCTGAAAATTTTACCTTTTTTTTTTTTTTTTGAAGATTTTATTTATTTATTTGAGAGAACAAGAGAGCATTGAATGGGGGGGGGCCAGTTGGGAGGGAGAGAGGGAAAACAGTCTTCCCACAAACAGGGAGCCCAATGCGGGCATCATTCCCAGAACCCTGAGATCACGACCTACATCGAAGGCAGATGCTTAACCAACTGAGCCACCCAGGCGCCTCTAATTTTTTTTTCTTTAATGTAAGCTCTTCACCCAGTGTGGGGCCTGAACTCATGACCCCAAGAGCAGGAGTCACAGGCTCCAGTGACCAAGCCAGCCAGGCACACATGTTCCTGAAAATTTTAGATAGAATTACCATATAACCCAATTATTCCACTTCTAGGTATATACCCAAAAGAATGAAAAAGAGGGACTCAAACAGATATTTACACATCAGTGTTCATTGCAACATTATTCGTAACAGCCAAAAAATTGGAAACAACCCAAGTGTCTGTCAGCTTACAAACAGATAAGTAAAATGTGGTATATACATACAATGGAATATTAAATCATGAAAAGAAATGACATTCTGATAACATTCTACAACGTGGGGGATCTCTGAAGACATGCTAAGTGAAATAATCCAGATACAAAATTTTAAATATATGATTATATGAAAATAGCTAAAACAGGCAAATTAATAAAGACAGAAAGTAGATTAGAGTTTTACCAGAGGCTTCTGTTTGGGGTGATTAAAAAATTTTACAGGGGCGCCTGGGTGGCTCAGTGGGTTAAGCCTCTGCCTTCGGCTCAAGTCATGATCTCAGGGCCTTGGGATCGAGTCCCGCATCAGGCTCTCTGCTTGGCAGAGAGCCTGCTTCCCCCTTTCTCTCTGCCTGCCTCTCTGCCTACTTGTGATCTCCCTCTCTCTCTCTCTCTCTCTCTGTATGTGTCCAAAAAAAAAATTAAAAATTTTACAAATAGTGGTAATATTTACACAACATTTTGAATGTGATGAGCACCATTCAGTTGTACACTTAAAAATGGTTAAAATGGCAAGTTTGATTATATATATTAACCACAAATTAGATAGCTAGATAGATAGATAAATGAACTAGCACTCCCTAAGAAGGAGTGCTAGAACAAGCAAAAAGACTCAAACAAAAGTACAAACAGTGAACATCCCTGGGCTTCATTTTTACCTCAGTACCTTTAGGAAGATATTTAATTTCTCTATGACTGAGCTTATATGCTTTACCTTTCAAATATTTTTTACTAAAAACAAAGGCCACAGGTGCCTGGATGCCTCAGTCAGTTAAGCATCTGTCTCTTGATTTTGGCTCCAGTAAGGATCTCAGTGTCATGGGATCAAGCCCTTCGTCAGGCTCTGTGCTGAGCATGGAACTTACTGGAGATTTTCTTCCTCTCCCCGTCCGCCTACTTCTGTGCTCTCTCTCTTAAAAAAAAAAAAAAGAAAATTAAAAATAGAGGCCAGGGCTTTAAACCAACAGAGTATCAACACTCTGGCCCTCACTTTCCACACCCTGTAGTCTCACTGCCAGACTAGCCACACTGAAAGCAGGAGGAGTCTGGAAAAGATACTCTCCCAAGAAAGCATGCCAGTTTGTTATTTTCACCTTTAAAAATATTTCTTAAATTAAATATTTCTTAAGCACAATTTCTTCAACAACAACAAAATGTGGAGAGAGGTATACCATGCTAACACAAATCAAAAGAAAGCTGGAGTATATGTATAAATTTCACACAAAACAGACTTTAAAACATGGAAAATTACAGGGATAAAGAGGGTTATTCCAAGAAGACAAAATAATCCTTAATGAATATGCATTTAACAACAGAACACCAAAATATGTGAAACAAAAATTGATATAGCCAAGAGGAATAGACAAATCCACTATTATAGTTGGAGAATTCAACATTCTTCTATCAATAATTGATAAATGTAGCAGGCAGAAAATCAGGATATACTTGAACTAAATTGCAATATTAATGAACTGAGTCCAATTAACATTTATAGTATACTTCATCAAAGAACAGAATACACATTCTTCTCAAACTCACATGGAACACTCACCAAGACAGACCACATTCTGGACCATAAAACACACCTAAGTAATTTAAAAGAAATCATACAAACTATGCTCTCAGCCCACAGTGGAATTAAACTAGAAATCAATAACAGAAAGATAACTGGATTTTTTCCAGGAAACAGTCTGAGGGTCTTAGAGGGGAGTGGGGTGGGGGATGGGTTAACCCGTGAGGGCACGTATTGCGTGGAGCACTGGGTGTTTTATGCAAACAATGACTCATGAAACACTAATTACATCAGAAACTAATGATGACTAACAATAATAATAAAAAGAAATGACTGGAAAATTCCAAAGTACATGGAGCTCAAACAACATACTTCTAAATTGCACATAGGTCAAAGAAGAAATCTTGGGAAATTTCTTAATATTTTGAACTAAATGAAAATTAGAATACAAATGATCAAAATATAGGGGATGGGGCTCCTGGGTGGCTCAGTTGGTTAAGCGACTGCCTTCAGCTCAGGTCATGATCCTGAAGTCCCAGAATCGAGGACCGCATCGGGCTCCCAGCTCCATGGGGAGTCTGCTTCTCCCTCTGTCCTTCTCCTCCCTCATGCTCTCTCTCATTGTCTCTCTCTCAAATAAATAAAGTATTTTTTTAATGTAGGGGATGCAGCAAAAACAGTGCTTGAAGGGGAATTTATAGCATTAAATCCATAGGTTACAAAAGAAAGAAAATTTTTAATTAATCTATCGCCTCACCCCTGTTAGAATGGTTATTATTTAAAAAAACAAGAGATAACTAGTGCTGGCAAGGATATGGAGGAAAAATGAACCCTAATGAAGTGTTGGTAGAAATGCATTGTTATAGCTGCTTTGGAGAACAGTATGGAGCTTCCTCAAAAATATAAGGTAGAACTACCATATATGGTCCAGCAATCCCACTTCTGAGTATATACCCAAAGGAAATGAAATCACTATCTCAAAGACTTATCTGCACCCCTGTATTTATTGCATTGCAGCATTATTCACAATATCCAAGATTTGGAAACAACCTACATGTCCAACAACAGATAAATAGATATAGCGCACACGCACACACATACACAGGAATATTATTAAGCCATAAAAAAAGAAAACCCAGGGGCGCCTGGGTGGCTCAGTGGGTTAGGCCTCTGCCTTTGGCTCAGGTCGTGATCCCGGGGTCCTGGGATCAAGCCCCACATCGGGCTCTCTGCTCAGCGGGGAGCCTGCTTCCTTCTCTCTCTCTCTGCCTGCCTCTCTGCCTACTGTGATCTCTCTCTGTCTGTCAAATAAATAAATAAATCTTAAAAAAAAAAAAAGAAAATCCAGCCACTTACAATAACATAGGTGAGCCTTAAGGGCATTGTGTTTAGTTTTATAGATACAGATATCCAAAAAAGACAAATATGGCATGATCTCACTTATATGTGAATCTAAAAATGCCAAACTCATAGAAACAGAGGGTTGATTGGTTGTTGCCAGGGCCTGAGGGTTGGGAGAAATTAAATAAGTTCTTGGAATCTACTGTAAGACATGGTGACTGTAGTTAACAATACTGTGTTGTATACTTAAAATCTGCTAAGAGAATAGATCTTAAATGTTCTCATCACACACACACACACACACACAAAGGTAATGAAGTGAGGTGATGAATGTGTTACTTAACCTTATTGTGATAATCTGCAGTATGTATATCAAGTCACACTGTATGCCTTAAACTTACACAATGTTCTATGTCAATTATATCTCAATAAAGTTGGGGGGAAATAAAATCAATAATCTAAGCTTCCATGTTAGAAAACTAAAGAAAGAAGAGCAATATAAACTTAAAGCTAGCAGAAGAAATAATAAAAATTAGAGAAAAAATCAATGAAATTGAAAATTGGAAGAAAATGCAGAAAACTCAAAGCATAAAGTACTCTTTGAAAATATCATTAAAATTGATAATCCTCTAGCCAGGCTAATGAAGAAAAGAGAACACATAACTTACTAATATCATAAATGATATTAAACATTAAAAGGATAACAAAGAAAATTACAAACAACTGTATTAACACAAATTTGATATCTTCAATAATGAATGGACCAATTCCTTGAAAAACACAATCTATCAAAACTTATATATGGAGAAATAAAAAAATCTGAATAGGTATACATCTGTTAAAATATTTGCATCAGTAATCTCTCAGAAAGCACTTGGCCTCGATGATTTCACTGGTGAGTTATATCAAATATTTAAGGAATAAATGAGGCAAATTCTCTAAAATCTGTTCTAGAAAAAAGAAGCAGAACACCTTCTACCTCATCTTATGATGCCAGCATTACTCTAATACCAAAACCAGATAAAGACAATAGAGGAAAAGAAAACTGCAAACTGACATCACTAATGAATGACCTTATCTCAACAAAATAATAGCAAATTGAATCCAACAAAGTATAAAAAAAAATTATAAACCATGACAAAGTAGGATTTATTCCAGATATGTAAGGCTGTTTCAGCACTGGAAAACCAATTAATGTAACCCATCACATCATCAGACTAAAGAAGAAAGATTATATAATTTTATTAATATATACAAGAAAAATATTTGACAAAAATCCAACACCTATTCATGATAACAACAACAACTTAGCAACCAGGAATAGGAAAGAACCAACTCAACTTTATAAAGAATATCTACAAAGAACCTATAGCTATCATCACACTTAGTCAAGAGAAACTAAATACTTTCCCCTGAAAATCAGGAATAGGGTAAGAATGTTCCTTCTCACCCACTCCCATTCAGCAGTTTTACTAGAAGCACTAGCAAATGCAATAAGACAAGAAAGGGATAAAACATGTATAGTCTAGGAAAGAAGAAATAAAACTGCCTTTGTTGGCAATTCAGATGATTGCCTATGTAGGAAACCCCAAAGAATGAACAACAACAACAAAAAACCAGGATAAGTAACTTGATCAAGGTTGCAGGATACAAGGTTAATATACAAAAATCACCGTTTTCTAAATGCTTTTTTTAAAAGTATTCCACATGTTGGGGTGCCTAGGTGGCTCAGTGGGTTAAAGCTGCTGCCTTCGGCTCAGGTCATGATCCCGGGGTCCTCGGATCGAGACCCACATCGGGCTCTCTGCTCAGTGGCGAGCCTGCTTCCCCTTCTCTCTCTGCCTACTTGTGATTTCTCTCTCTGTCAAATAAATAAATTAATTAAAAAAAAATCCCACCTCCTAATACCATCACATTTAGGGGTAGGGTTTAAAAAAAAAAAAAAGTATACCACATGTTGCACATACTTTTAACTTGCTCCCATAAAACATCCTAGTTTGTGGCCCATACATTATTCACCTTAAGAATTAAAGATTTTATGCAAAATTTAAAATCTGTACAAACAAATCTACCATATGATTTCACTTATATGTGGAATCTAAACAACAAATGAATAAACAAAAAGCAGAAACAGACCTATAAATACAGAAAACAAACTGGTGATTGCCAGAGGGGAGGGAAGTAAGGGGATGAGCAAAATGGGTAGAGGGGAATGGGAGGTACATGCCTCCAGTTACAGAAAGAACACATCACAGGGATGAAAGGTACAGCATAGGGAGCTGCAGTGAGAGGCAGACAGTGGGATTAGCATATTTCTTGATAATAATGTGGCTTCCTGTGTCCTGTATAAGTAGTTCTCAAAAGTCAGGTGTTCATAAAAATTATTTCTGGCACTTAAGGAGTCAAGGGGAAGAAGGTGAAGGGTAGAGGCAGATGAACAGGTGGTGAGAAGTGAATTCATGTGGGTGCCTGGTGAACGAAGCAGTGTTCATTGGGTTTAGTGGAGACAGAGATTGTCTACCCAAGAGGGATGGTAGCATTCAGAATTATTCAGTGAATTGATAGCAGCCAGTTCAGCCGGTATCTATGTGATCAGTAGACTATTCAGGGAGACTTTAAAGAAGACCTGTCACTGCCCCTTCTCTCTGCACCTATAGGGGATACTCTGAGGCTCCGAACAATTCTGGAAGCAATACAGAAGCACATCCATTCTTCCTCCCTCATCTTCAAACTGGCCCAAGATGCATTCAAGATTGCCACTCCCACAGATAGTAGTACTGACAGCACCCTGCTCAACGTGGCCCTGGAGCTGGGGTTACAGGTATGGAGGAGGAATAGGTTATCCCTGCTTTAGGCTTCTGGCGTAGTGATCATTGGTAGAAGATAAGATCCCAGAGGCACTGGGCATGAACCAGCTAAGCCCAGTTTTTTCTGTGTCCCCAGAACACAACTTTTCAACTAGGCTTCTAGGTAAGGATCTCCAAATTGAGCTCCATTTTGAAGTTAAGGCCAGAAGCAATGTAGCTTTAGGCTCCATCGGTTCCCCATTTTCTCTCCACCCCTCCCCATTCCTCCCAAGTCAAGTCAATAATAAGGTGTGACAGTAAGGACTTCGTTACAGGTCATCAGAGAAATCTTCTATCTCATTGGTGGGAGGGGTGGGCAGAAATTAAACAAACTTGTCTGTACTTATCAGAGATGGCTGCTTAATAGACACTTGTTGCATAAATGGATGGTAAGGGGATGTGGGGATGTAGAAGTCCAACAGTTACGCTTAGCCAAGTGGAAATGCCTCTTTTTTGCTCAGGTGATGAGGATGACCTTATCAACTCTTAACTGGAGGCGCCGGGAGATGGTGCGGTGGTTGGTGACATGTGCTACAGAAGTGGGTGAGTCTCCCACTTCCCTCTAATCCCCAGGGAAAGGAGTTCTTAGGCCCTACTCTTGGAACAAGACAGTGAATCCTTAAAGCTCTCATATTCCTTTTACTGATGGCCTGGGAAAGCATGGGGCTGCTGATGGGAAAAATGGCCTTTATTTACCTAGCCCAAGCTCTGCCCTCACTGCTCGGACCATACCCTGATGTCAGCAGCACTTTGACCCTCCAATCAGAGACACATTTGAGAGATTGAATTTTCAGCCACCAGTATACAAGTGCACCCTTGGGAGGTAGTTGGCCCAGTGGTTTGGTCCCAGTCCCTGCCTCTGCTTCTAAAAAAACCCCAAACAACTTGGAGTCTCAGGACCCCAACTAAAACCCAAAGTCCCAGCATGAGACTCTACCTTAGAACCCCCAGGCAGCTCTGTGACTACCACAGGCTCTGCTGCTCCATCCTTGTGAGGGGCTAAGAGCACCTGCAGAAATCTTCGACCCTCTAACTTGGGGAAGGAAGGGGAAGGGAGAGACCCCAAACAGGGTCTGGCCATCCGGGATGCTCCTTGGTTTGCCTCAGATCATCTCAAGGCTGCTGAGGAGGAGGGAGAACTCATCTCTGCAGGCCAAGTTCTGACCCACAAAGGGTCATCTGGGCAGACCTGGATCGGGACCCAGATGGCCACGGCTGAGCTCAGGCTCTCCCTGACAGGTGTGCGGGCCCTGGTGAGCATTTTGCAGAGCTGGTACACACTCTTCACCCCCACCGAGGCTACTAGCATTGTGGCTGCCACAGCTGTATCCCACACCACTATCCTGCGCCTCAGTCTTGACTATCCACAGCGGGAGGAGCTGGCTAGCTGTGCTCGCACGCTGGCCCTACAGTGTGCCATGAAGGATCCCCAGAGCTGTGCCCTGTCAGCCCTTACACTCTGTGAGAAAGACCACATCGCCTTTGAGGCAGCCTATCAGATCGCCATTGATGCTGCCACCGGCGGCATGACACATTCACAACTGTTCACCATTGCCCGCTACATGGAGCTCCGTGGCTACCCGCTACGTGCCTTCAAGTTGGCCTCCCTGGCCATGAGCCATCTCAACCTGGCCTACAACCAGGATACCCATCCAGCCATCAATGATGTGCTCTGGGCATGTGCCCTCAGCCACTCTCTGGGCAAGAACGAGCTGGCAGCCCTCATCCCCCTGGTGGTGAAGAGCGTGCACTGCGCCACGGTGCTTTCAGACATCTTGCGGCGCTGTACAGTGACGGCCCCCGGCCTGGCGGGCATCCCAGGCCGCCGCAGCTCTGGAAAGCTCATGTCCACGGACAAAGCTCCGCTGCGCCAGTTGCTGGATGCCACCATCAATGCCTATATCAACACTACACACTCACGCCTGACACACATCAGCCCTCGCCACTACGGAGAGTTCATCGAGTTTCTGAGCAAGGCTCGGGAGACCTTCCTGCTGCCCCAGGACGGCCACCTGCAGTTTGCCCAGTTCATCGACAACCTCAAACAAATCTACAAAGGCAAGAAGAAGCTGATGCTGCTGGTTCGAGAGCGCTTTGGCTGAGAAAGCAAACAACTCACTGCCGGGGCAGCCTGGGCTCCCAGGTACCACAGGTCAGGCCAAGGACACTGAAACATTCGTCCACCCTGAGGGGACTCTGAGCGCCTGTGGCTGAAGCCAAAGCACCACAGGGCTAAGCATGGGAGAGTCCAACTCTAGCCAATATGCCTTCCTTGGCAAAGTTCTCACTACAGCCCACTGTTCCTGAAGGAGCTGGGCCCTGCAGATTGATCAGAAACCCCACAACATGCCACCTCACGCCCTTATATCCTGCGTGTCCTGGGCATTGGCCCGCTCTCCCTTGGCAAACACAGAACACTGTTCCGTCTCAGGGATCGCTTAACCAGAGAAACAGAAGCATTTATGGTACTGTAAATACTATAGTATATGTGTTGCCAATTACACTGTAAAGTTGTAACTATTTATAATTCTGGTTCTAATTTGATGGGTACTTGAAGTAGCTGTGGGTGGGAAGATAGGCTTGTTTTCTGAGGAGACACAACCATTTCTCAGGTTTCCCTTGCAGAATATATACAGTTTGCAGTGGAAGAGTGGGGGTGGTGGGGAATACAATGACCGGTTAGAATAAATCTCGGGTCTAGTCTATGCAGAAACCCCAGCCTGCAGACACAGGGCATCTATATAGCCCAGTGGTGGGAGAGGGCCAGGGCCAGGACTGGACTTAGACTCTTGCCTCATGAAGCCACAAGGACAGTGAAGCTCTCACTCCTGCCACACACAGCCTCTCTAAGAACCTGTTGAGCTCCTGAGAAGTAAGTGCAGGGGGAGGGTGAAGGTCTGGGAGGCCACTGAGCTCATTAACATTCATCTACTCTGGTCACCTTTGTGTTAGAGAGTGTCTGGTTTTATCTCAAACTATGTATGTGTGTATACGTATCTGTATGGCTAAGTACGTGTGTCTCTGTGCATAGATCTGTGTATACCTGTCTTGCACATGTACTTATGTGTGTCTGTCGGGTCTGGGTGGCAGTACATGTCTGTGTGCTGGACTGTGAGTTGTGTGTGAGGGTATACACATTTGTGAACATGTACGCATACATACCTGTGTGTGTGTGCCTGTCAGTGCATGTTCAGTGGGGGGGCACACACAGATGCATGTGTATGAACATGTTTGTATGTGTGTATGCTTACTCTCCTTTGGTCGGTCTTTATATGTGTAACTGTGGATATTTTGACATGTAAGTATGTGTTAATTTATGTTTCAGAATCCGCATGAATGTGTCCCTTTTTTTTTGCCAGATCTCTCTTCCCTATTCCTCCTCATCTCGCTCACCCGCTGAACACGTTCCCCATCTCTTTGCCTCCCTTACTCACCGCTTTCTCAGCAAGCTCCTAAGCACTAGTCTCCGTCTGCCCTAAGAGTGACTCCTTCAGCTCCCAGTTCTCTTCTTGCCCTGTACTTGCTTTTTTCCCTTGCCTTTCTACCTCAAGCTTCCTCTGCCAGCCCACTGGTCACTGTTTTGGAGCCTGGGGCTGGAATGCATTTGGCCTTTCCCTTCCTGAGTAGTTTCTACCCCTAGTAGGCAATGCCTGTCTTAGCCCTAGCTGACCTCCACAGTGTATCCTACTCCTGCTACCTTCCTGACCCCTGTGCTCAGCCTGGAATTGTTATAGGAGGTAGCATGGGCTTTCAGAAGAGTCATCTGGATGCCAGTGTCTTGGTGTTTACTGTTTCATGTTTTAGTTCCGAAGTGGGGGGTGGGGTGTGATAGGGAAGGGGTGGTATAGCTAGAGTGTGAACTAAGGACCTCTCTGTCTGCTTTATGTTCCTTTCTTTGACAAAATGTCACTTTTTCCGCCCCTTCACACTAACCAGTAAGTCGTTTTTGCTGTCTGTGGCTACTTAAGTCTTACTATCCAGCCATGGGCCCCTACAACCTCTCAGCCCAATAGGTTGGTTAGAAATAAAGAAAAAAGAAGCCACTCCCATTTCTGTATCGCAATTGCCGTTTTTTAGCAAGTGTGTGAACTCACAGTGCTTTTCTATGAATAAATCATGGATCACAGAAAATATCATTTTTCTAAAATCAGAATTGTGTTCTCTCAATAAATGGGGCCCTTCTTTCTCTTCTACATTGCCCTAGGCTGGGACAAGGAATTGGTTGTGCCTCTAGTACAGTGGGTCCCTAGTGGTTAAGGAGATGTGGAATGGAAAATGAAGAACTTCCTGCCACACCACTCCCCCCTCCAGAGTTCACAGGCACTTCAGACCTTGTCCCAGGAAGTAGGTACCACCACGATGGGCAGAAACACCAAGGTGCTGAGAAAATTGGAGGGTATACTCAGAAAAGAATGCAGAGCAACCCTGAGTGCAATAGGGCCTTTTGGCTTCAAAGGCCTTCTCCCCTCAAAGATGCAAGTCTGTCTCTACTCCTAAGATCCTAGCCCTGAGTCTTTATGTCCACACCCCCTGCCCCCACCATCTTTTGGTGTCAAAGCTAAAGTCCTCTCAGCTTCTCCCTGCTCACACAGATTCCATCTTCCTCAAGGGGACTCTCTAAAATATTCTAGCAATTTCTGTGTCCCTCTCTGATCTACACTCCCCCTTCCATTCCCAGACACAAAGCTCTGTCAATTTGGCCTCATATGCTGTGGGGACCCCATTACTTTGCAAATGTCACAGCTTCAGCTGCTAAGAAGCTTTACCCAACCCTACATAGCCCTCAGGCTTGGAGAGGTGAGAGCAAAATGGGTAGTGAGGGCCCTGACATTGGGTCCTACAGTACATATTCACTGATATCTGAGCTCCTAAGACTTGGAGAAGATGCAGAAAGGGGCCCCAGGGAAGAAGCAGAGGCTAAGAAGGAACTGAGGATAAGAGCAAAGATCTTCCACAAATGAAACCGTATGTTAGACTTCACCTCTGGAACTTTTATTCTTCTGGAAACAATCAATCATCTTTGTTAGTGGTAGCTGAGAGAAAAGGTGTGTGCTCAGTTCTGTCGAAGCAGACGTGAGTGTCTATGCACAGCATCCACAAAGGCCCCCACGTGTTCTGGGTCCATGTCAGGGTAAAGTCCATGCCCCAGGTTGGCAATGTAGCGCTGCGGCCCAAAGTCATCCAGCATCTGCTGCACCAGCCGTCCGATCTCCTCCTGGAGGACCAACAGGGCACTGGCTACAGGGGAGCCAGCAAGCCCCTGTACTCCCTATGCATAACCATGACACAGCACGTAGGCATGCTTCTACTCCGTGTTATTCATTCAGTCATTAATTCAAAACAGTTTACGGGATGCTTAGTATGGGCCAGACAACTATAAAAAGAAATTCCTGCTTTCCTAGAGCTCACATGAAACGAACAGCAGGACAAACATACAATAAAGACACACACAGTAATACAACCATGTTCACAGCCATGGGAGTATATACACACACACGTAGGGACCCTGGTTACCTTAGATGCATACAGAGCACAGGGGTCCAGGTTGCCCTGCAAGGTCACCGTCTTCCCCACGCGTTCCCTGAAAGCAAAGTCAGTGCCATGTCCTGGTGACTGCTCGTGTGGCAGCTGCTCCCTCTCCACCTCATCCTCTATCACTCACCGGGCTTTATTTGGGGCCACTGTCCAGTCAAGCCCAACCACCTCGTAGCCAGCGTGGGCCAGTTCTTCCAGGGCAAAATGTCCATCTTTAGCAAAGATGATCTGAGGGAAAGGACAGATTCCTGAGGCAACAAAAGGCCTGCCTTTGCCCACTAACTTATCTTGGCTGCGCCTCTGCTGCCCTCCAGTGGTCACTTCAGTCCCTGAACATTCCACAGGCCCACCTTCACTTACTCCATCCCCATCCTTACCATGGGCACTGGTGCCAGGCCTGCCTCCTGCAGCCTGGCCTTCACCCGCTTGGCCACATCACGAATGTAGGGCAGTGCAAACTTACTGAAGAGCTGTGGGCCAAGATGCCCTGCATGGGACTCAAAGAGCTGCAATGCCTACAGTTGGAGGGGAGGAGGGGATGGTAAAGACAAATACATAACACACAAAGTATCTCAGACCCCACACACACAACGTGTCTCAATTTCTCCCGAGTAACTTCAGACCCTCATACTGCCTAAGCCTGTAAATCCAGTTCCATTTAAAAAGTTCTGCTTTCTCCACATACCAGTGCTAGCTTTGGTCTTTGAATGCATATAGCACTGCGAATGTCAATGACAAGTTTGGACCTAGGTGCTCCAGTCAGATCATCATAGGCCAAGCTTCTTTCCTGCTGGGCATTATGACACCTACCCTCTCAGGTGTAGGGAACCGTACTGCTTCTCATTCTTCTAGACCCCAGGCCTATTCCTCTCCCTCAGGACCCACCTGGGCACCAGCAGCCACTTGTCCCACCAGATATGGGACCAGAGCATCAGTGAGGATGCGAAGCAGCTGGTGACTAGCCTGTGGTTTCTGGTAAAGCCAACGCTTGGCCTGAGCCATGGTGCTTGAGCCGCCACCCTCAATCATGTATGTCATCAGAGTCCACTGCAAAAGGAATCAAAGAGAATGTCGTAGGCATAGAAGCCAGACTGATACTTACTTCCCTTGTCTACGCCAGACCCACCAGAATGATTTCCCCATCCCCAAGTCCCTGCCTTGCTCCACATTACCGGGGCCCCAGCAAAGCCAATCAGCGGCACACGCCCAGCCAGCTGTTGTCGGGTAAGGGTGATGGCCTGGAACACATAGCCCAGCTCGGAGGTCACTGTTGCTGGATCCCGGAGACGTTCTAAGTCCCGTTCTTCTCTTAATGGCTCTGGGAAGCTGGGCCCTTTGCCAGGCACCATAGTCACCTCCATGCCCAGTGCCTGGCAAGGAAGAAAATACCTGGATTTCCTACCTATAACTCTAGGAGGAAAGGCTCTGTTCAGCCCATGCCAAGAAGGAAGAAAAGAATGAAACTTGGTGAAACTCCATCTCTTTCAGCCCAAGTTTTCCCCTCTGTCCAATAAAGATAAGTGCTTATCTTGAGCCTTGACTATCTTTACTCTTTCTTACCCATCAGGTTTGAACGGGTACCTGGGGTACAACAAGGATGTCAGAGAAGATGATGGCAGCATCCAGAGGGAAGCGACGCAGTGGCTGTAGGGAATAGAAGACAGGTTACTAGGAGGCAAGCTGAGGGCATAAATACCTACCTCCCTTTTTCATAGAGGCCTCACCTGCAAAGTCAGTTCACAGCAGGCCTCTGGGGAGCGACAGGTGCTGAAAAAGTCCTGGGCAGCCCGAGTTTCCCTAAACTCTGCAGACAGAAGAGGGAAAGCAGGGCCCAACCCTGAGGAACCTCTGGATCTCTCCCCTGCCCCTCAAAATCTTTTAACTCTCCAGAGTTTCACTTGGATTCCGGGGCCCTGACCCTGACCTGGTAAATAGCGGCCTGCCTGGCGCATGCACCAAACGGGAGTGTAGTCTGTGTCTTCTCCCCAGGCTGCTCGCAGGAACGTGTCATTCTTCAACTCTGGAAAACCCTGGGATCTGGAGATCAGGAGCGGATGGGGGTAGGCGTCAGTGAGCTTGGCCAAGGGTTGGGGAAAGGCCCGGGTTCTTAAGGCGGATTCATTCTGACACCATTATCTGCCTTCTCCAGCCAGTTCCTAAGCTGTGGCTCCCCGCCCGTTCCACCTCTTCTTTGCCTATCAGATGGTGCACAAGACTAGAAGGGCCCGCGCTGGGGCCTCTATCTTCCACACAGCCCCAACTCCCCCAAACTCAAAGCCACTGGAGAACCTGGGGGAAGGGCGTAATGAAAGCCCAGTAAGAACTGATCAGGGTCTTTGGACCAGAAAAATCTCAGGAACACGGCTACCAGTTGGCTGGTTCGGAAGCTGGTGGACCCCCAGGATAGGGTACACTGAATGAGAAATCAGAGAAGACGGTCCCAAAATAAGGATCCTAACTGAGGATAAGAAAATCCTAGAGACATCCCCTAAATGAGTCTCAGGAATCCATGTGTAGAGGATTAGGGATTCCAGAGACAGGAATCGGGTTGGGAATTCTCCAAGGTCGGGAAAGAGGGGTATAGGGACAGATTCCTGAGTTGGAAGAGTCAGGTCAGAAATCACGCGGGCCATACCAAGTGGTGCAGAGAACTCACCCCAACCCGTTCGCCTCCATGATAAGCCTTGGGTAACTGCGAGCACAGTTCCCACTGTAACTTGAACCGGAGCCTGTGAGATCAAGCTCCACCCCTTCCTGGAGGGAGCCAGGACAGCCGCCATGTTGAAAGTCACATGATCAAACACTGGCATTAGCTCCGGGGCTGCCTCGAGTGCTGCCGGTAGGACCCCGGACTACCATAAAATCCGTAAAATCCACCGTAAAATCCGCTGTAGCGTCGCAGCAACGAACGCCCCCGCCCCTCTCCTACCCTCCCCACAGCCAAGAACTCCGCAAATAACTACACCTTACCGTGGCATCAGGAATCTCCTCTCCTCTGATGGCCTGGAAATCCGAGAGTTTCAGCCGAGACTCACTTTTACTCCCATGCTCCATGATTCTGACAATTAGGCCTAGCGACCAGGCACACAGTAGATTAAAGAACCAAGCTCTACAGGGAAATGAAATAATTAAATATTTACGTTACCGGGGCACCCGGGTGGCTCAATTGGTTAAGTGTGCGGCTTGTGATTTCAGCTCAGGTCATGATATCATGGGTCCTGAGACTGAGTCTTCAGTGGGACCCCACACTCCTCTGGGAGTCGGCTTGGGATTCTCTCCCTCTGCCGCTCCCCGGAACTCATGTGTGCGCAGGCACAGTGCAGTATCTCTCTCTCTCCTTAGAATAAGTCTTTTTAAAATATATATTTATATTACCTACTAAGAGGCGGGCACTATGGTAGATGCAGAAGTTAACAGCGGTTACCAAGACAGCCCTTTCCTTTAAGGAGCTACAGACTGGTGGATCAGCAATCATAATAGTAAATGTTTCAAGAGGAAAAAACTAGAAGTAGCTAGCAAGGGCTCTTCCTATAACTGGGGAAAGCAGTAGGGGTATTTCAAATAGAGGGAACAGCAGGTGCAAAGAGAAGAGGCCAAAGAACAAATGGCTATTGTGGGAACCAGAAGACCCATCTGCTGGAATTAAAGAGGCTAGAGGTGTCTTCAGACTCCAGGTCATGCATGCCCTTATGAGATTCACTTGTCCACTTTATTCTGTAGTAGCACGGTAGCATACAAATAGCTTGGAGAGAAGGGAAGAGGGGCACTATGTTCCCAGCTTTCTAAGGAGAAAATAAAAGGAAAACCGTCAAAATTACACGGGATCATATATTATTTCTTTCTTGATAACTTTGATTATTTGAAAACTAAATGAAAACAAAATTTCCATCCAAATGTCCATCAACTGATGAATAACAGATAAACGGATAAACGATATGTAGTGTATACATAAAACAGAGTATTAGTCTACCTATAAAAAGAAATTAAATTCTATTCATGCTATGATATTGTTGCAATATTATTCTAAGTGAAATAAGACAGACCCAAAAGGAAAATATTATATGGTTCCACTTATGAAATATCTAGAATAGGCTAATTCATAGAGACAGAAAAATAGATTAGAGTTTATCGAGTAGGCCATGAGGAGTTAGTGCTTAAAGAGAAAGCCCTGCTGTTTGGAATGATGAAAAGGTTTTGGAAATAGGTAATTGTACTCTTAAAGTGGTTAACTCAGCAAATTTACGCTTATTTTACTACAGTTTTTAAAAATATATCAAAAACCATCATACATTTTAAATGGGTGACTTATATGGAATATGAATTATATCTCAAAAAAACTTTTTAAAAAACTGTTTGCCAGGGAGGGTGGGAGACAAAGTTTCCTTATACTTCACCAACAGCTCCTGACCTTTTTTTTTTTTTGCCTCCATCCTATCTACCCACCTTGGACCTGTCTTCCCGCATTGGACCTTTCCTCTCATCTGGTTCAGAATTACTGGGAGAAACCTGATAATGATCACCAATGTCCTAGGATTAGGAGTAACAACCAGGATGAACGCTGAACGACTCAAGACTCCTATCAGTGGTAGGGCTGAGGAGGGGATTATTCTCCCAAATATTTTAGCAATACTGTCCCTAGGATGAGGAGCTAAGAGGATGTCTATCAGATTTTTAAAGAGTCTTCTGGATGTAGTGTGACTCGTCGGAGTGGGAAGGCAAAAACGGGTCAGAGAACCAGAAAAATGTCTGTTCCAATGATCCAGCCTAGATAGGACGGCGGTTCAATGAGGGTATAAAATGGTGGAAGCAAAGAGGACAGACAGAGAGATGGATCAGGTAAAGACAACTGAACTTGGGTCTGGTTGGCTCAGTACGAGGCACATTGGTTTGTAGTAAGTTTAAGTATCTGAGTACACAGGGAAATACGGCAGGAGCGCTGGGTGCCCTTAGTCCAGAACTTACGGCGAAGGCTGGCCGAAGGCGGGGCCGAGCGTGGTGGGAAGCTTGGTCAGCCTTCGCGGCTGCGGCTCCGGGAGCCGAACCGCCGCCCCTGGGCTCTCCTTTGCCACTTCACCATGGCAGGCCCAGGACCTGGCGCGGCTCTAGAGTCCCCGCGGCAGCTACTGGGCCGCGTGCGCTTCCTGGCAGAGGCAGCGCAGAGCCTCCGCGCTGGACGGCCGCTGCCGGCGGCGCTGGCCTTCGTGCCACGCGAGGTGCTCTACAAGCTTTACAAGGACCCGGCGGGTCCGTCGCGCGTGTTGCTGCCGGTGTGGGAGGCGGAGGGCCTGGGGCTGCGTGTGGGAGCGGCGGGCTCCGCCCCTGGTACCGGCTCCGGGCCCCTCCGTGCGGCCCGAGACAGCATTGAGCTCCGGCGCGGCGCCTGCGTGCGAACTACCGGCGAGGAACTGTGCAACGGCCAGGGGCTCTGGGTGAAGCTGACCAAGGTACTCCCTGGCCTGCCCTGGGCCCCGCAGAAGACCCCTGGCGCCAGGGCACCTCCAGGCCGTTCCCTTCCCATCCCCCATCTTGAGGGAGCACTGCGTTCCGTGTCCTTTGCCTTGGGCTGGGCTGGGCAGGGCGCTGGGCATTTCCCAGACGGCTGTCCCCGTCTTGCGCGTCCCGGCAGGAGCAGCTGGCAGAACACCTGGGCGACTGCGGGCTGAACGAAGGCTGGCTGCTGGTGTGCCGACCGGCGGAGGGCGGGGCCCGCCTCGTACCCATCGACACTCCAGACCACCTCCAACGGCAGCAACAGCTCTTCGGCGTGGACTACCGACCGGTGCTCAGGTCCTGCACTTGAAAGGGCGGGGCTTGCTGCCGGACAGCTCGGCCCAGAAGGGTTGGGAACTAAGCTGGCACAGGCCCGGAGGTGGGATAGGGAGTGAAGGCAGGGTTAAAGGCAGGAAGGGGCGGGACCTGAATGGAGATGGGGTGGAGCTTCTGGAGGCCCAGTCTGGTGGAGATGGAGCTCTGGAGAAAGCTCCCTGGGGGTACCCCGCTGCCCACTGATGTCTCCCCCGTCCCCTACTCCGTGCCCGCAGATGGGAACAGGTGGTGGACCTGACATACTCTCATCGCCTGGGATCAAGGCCCCAGCCAGCCGAGGCATACACGGAAGCTGTACAGAGATTACTGTGAGTGAGCTGGGGTGGGATAGGGAGGAAGAATCTCCAGGTCTGGGCCTGGCCTAATTAGGGACTTGGGGTTGCTTAGCTATGTGCCCCCGACGTGGACCTACGAGTGCGACGAGGACCTGATCCACTTCTTGTACGACCACCTGGGCAAGGAGGATGAGAACCTGGGTAGCGTGAAGCAGTATGTGGAGAGCATAGACGTTTCCTCCTACACGGTGGGTTCTGGGACTCCTCCCACCCCAAGCAAGAAGGTCATTTCTTGCTAGATCCAGAGCCCTCACCTTTAGGCCAGGGCCAAACCTGAATTCCTACAGGCCAGACTCAGTCCAGCACCCCATTTCGGAAGTCCTGTGGGAATGCCTAGACACTTCCACCCATACCAGCTGTGCTTTTAAGCCTCCATGTGCAGGGAGTGGGGTAAACACTGTCTCCACTTCTCTGCCCCTCCCCAGGAGGAGTTCAATGTGTCCTGCCTGACAGACAGCAATGCAGACACCTACTGGGAGAGCGATGGGTCCCAGTGCCAGCACTGGGTACGGCTTACCATGAAAAAGGGCACCATTGTCAAGTGAGTGGGCCTTGAGGTAGGACAGAGTGGGCGGGCCCCATGCCTGTAAATGTACAGAGACCCATGTGCATCCTCTGACCACTCAGGAAGCTACTGCTCACAGTGGATACCACAGATGACAACTTTATGCCTAAGCGAGTAGTGATCTATGGGGGCGAAGGGGACAACCTGAAGAAGCTGAGTGACGTGAGCATTGACGAGTGAGTGAACAGGCTGGTCTGGGAGGGAGAATGGGGCATGATCCTAGCAATGGGGCCTGGCCCCATTTGGAAGCAGAAGGTCAAGTGAGAGCCCAGCAATCCCTGAAGGCAAGGGGTACTCAGAGTGCCTCTCATCCATCTCGTCAGGACCCTGATCGGGGATGTGTGTGTCCTGGAGGACATGACCGTTCACCTCCCAGTCATCGAGATCCGCATCGTCGAGTGCCGAGGTGGGGCTTCAGGCTCTAAGGAGGGAAAGGGAGCCCCAGTGTATAGACTAGTGGCTAGTTGGCAGTGAGTGTGGAGAAACAGTGGGCTTGGAGTTGGGATGAGGGGAATAGTTGAACTATCTCTGGGAGGTGAAGCTTTGGGCCTGAGCCACGTGGGAGGCGCCAGGGGTAGGCCTGCCTTAAAGCTGCAGAGGTGGTTGGGCTCATCTGGAAGAGGAACTAAGTTGGGATCCTCAGGCCTTGCAATATAGTGAGGGATGGAGAAACCCGCAAAGAATATAATAATCAAAGTCAGATAAGTAGAAAGGCGTCTCAAAGGTCCCAAGTTTCTGAAAGCCTGAGCATTCAGGGGCCATTCTCAGATCTGAGGGCCAAGGAGGCAGCAGGTGCGCTAAGTAACTTCTTCCCCCAGATGATGGGATTGATGTGCGTCTTCGAGGGATCAAGATCAAGTCGTCTAGACAGCGGGAACTAGGGTTGAATGCAGACCTGTTCCAGCCGACCAGTCTGGTGCGATACCCACGTCTGGAAGGCACGGACCCTGAAATTCTGTACCGCAGAGCTGTTCTCCTGCAGAGGTGGCTGTGGTCCTGGGCCTGCCCGGCCCTTCCTTTCCCCTAGTCCTGAGCCTCATTCGTCAATAGGAAGGAGGTTCCCCAGGCCCTATACTGTAAGCTGTTCCACTTTGTAAGCTGTTCCCTGAGCCCCACCTTCTCCTGTCCTTGTGTGTTGGGGAGTGAGGGAGTCTTAAATTCATGCCATCCTCTTTAGTTGCACCATCTTTACCACTCACCCCAGATTCATAAAGATCCTGGACAGTGTCCTGCACCACCTGGTACCTGCCTGGGACCACACGCTGGGCACCTTCAGTGAGATTAAGGTGAGCCTGGCCCGCCTAGTAGTGGTGTCAGCAGTGGGCTCCTCCCTTCTGCTCATGCAAGTGCTCTCTCTTCTACAGGGTTCTTAAAAGCTACTCTAGGCCTGGGCCTTTGTTGGGCTCTAGGAACGTAGGAAGAAAGCCAGACACAGATCGTTAAAATGTAGTGTTTGGGATGCCGTTCTCCCAGATAGTGTGTAAAATGTACAAGAACTGGGGGAGGAGAAGTAACAGTGTAGACAGGGAAGCTGCATGGAAGGTGTGCACTGGAAGTTATTAGCTGCCGAAGATGACAAGAGAAGCGCCCCAGGTAGATGTATGTATAACTTGGGGATGGGACTGGGTAGGCAAATAGGAGGCCCTGATAGCAGAGGGCAGTTTGGGCCAGGCTGTGAAGGAGGGACTATGTCCTAGGTCCCTGGAGCCATTGGAAGGGTTTTAAGTAGGGGATGACCAGGTTTGATTTGGGGGGGTGGGGGCGGTGTTTAGAAAGCTCCCCCAGGTGACTAGACTAAGGAGGGACTGAAGACAAGGAAGGGGAGGGTATTGGGGAAGGACTAGGCATGGACTAGAGTTAGGAATCAGGTCCAGGCATAGAAGAAGGTTCCAGAGCCTGGATAGACACTGACTGCCTGCCAGTCTTGCTCTGGCCACATCTCCTCATCAGCAAGTGAAGCAATTCCTGCTGCTGTCACGCCAGAGGCCAGGCCTGGTGGCCCAGTGCCTGCGGGACTCGGAAAGCAGCAAGCCCAGCTTCATGCCACGCCTGTACATCAACCGGCGCCTCGCCATGGAGCACCGTGCCTGCCCCTTAAGGGACCCTGCCTGCAAGAATGCAGTCTTCACCCAGGTCTGGACCACCTGGGGTCGATCTAAGGGAGGGTCAATAAAGGGTCTGGGGTGGGGGCTGGGCCTAATTAAGGCCTTCGGGCCAGAGTAGGACAAGATCTTGGCATAGACTTTCCTACAGCTCCCTTCCCCTGCCCTCAGGTTTATGAAGGCCTCAAGCCCTCTGACAAGTATGAAAAGCCCTTGGACTACAGGTATGGCATGAGGATGAGGAACTTGGACTGGGCACACATAAACTATACATCCCCGCACACTGCCTCTAAAACCCCTCGTCATTACTCCTGTGACCCCCATCTCTCACTGGTGAAATGTTCTGAGCCCCGACCCAGCATGGGAACAAAGATCCACCCCTTCTTACAGGTGGCCCATGCGCTATGACCAGTGGTGGGAGTGTAAATTCATTGCAGAAGGCATCATTGACCAAGGTGAGGCCCTGGGGAAGGATAATGAGGGTCCTGCCCTATGTAGAGTGGTAGAGGCTTCTGGGGTCACAGCTAATCAAGATAGAGGACCAGTTTATTACCTCTTTATGGGGGCTGGAGCTCTTGAATGCTCCAGCTGAGAGCATCTGTGTGTCATTTCAGGGGGTGGTTTTCGGGATAGCCTGGCAGACATGTCAGAAGAGTTGTGCCCTAGCTCAGCAGACACCCCTGTGCCTCTGCCCTTCTTTGTGCGCACAGCCAACCAGGTAATCTCCTATCCCTACTTCTCCAGTTGTTTCTGCTGTTCGTCTCTGCAAACCTCCCAGGTGCTGAACTAGAGAGGGGCCAGAGGAGGGACCAGGTTGCCTAGGGTGGCCTCTGGGCAGACAGGGAAGGAGGAGCCATTTTACAATCAGAGGGACCACTCAGGGCTTCCGGTGGAAGGTGTGCAGGCAAGTCTTTGGAGAGTCTGGGGCAATAAAGTAGGGTCCATTCCATGCCATGCTAATAGCTCTTGTCTTGGGAGCAGGGCAATGGCACTGGGGAGGCCCGGGACATGTACGTGCCCAACCCCTCCTGCCGAGACTTTGCCAAATACGAGTGGATCGGACAGCTGATGGGGGCTGCCCTACGGGGTAAGGAGTTCCTGGTGAGTAGCCAAATCTGTGCTTTCATTGGATCAGCCTGGCCCCCGGAAGGAAGAAGGGCCAGCTAAACCTGGGCAGCCCAAGATGAGGATACAATGGTATTTGTCCCATAGGTCCTGGCTCTGCCTGGTTTCGTGTGGAAGCAGCTGTCTGGGGAGGAGGTGAGCTGGAGCAAGGATTTCCCAGCTGTGGACTCCGTGCTGGTAAGTAGGGCCTGGACCCAGTGTTTCCTCTGCACAGCCCCTAAATGTCGCTGTTCCCCGAGGGTGTCCTGAACCTTCTCTAACCTCACACATGCTCCTTTGCTGATTCCTTCTATTCCCATGGCTTCAACTACTGTCTTTATTCTGGCGGCCCCCAAATCCTTACCTCCAACTCCAGCTTCTTTCCTAAGCTTGGACCCTTATGTGCACCTGCCTGCTGGACGTCTGCCCCAAGATGGCACTTCCGCCTCAGCCCAGTCATCCTCACCTCCCCACTCTTCTGCCCTCCAAGGCTCCTGTCTCCAAATGGCACCACTGTCCACCCCTTTTCCATGCCAGGCCCCTCAGTGCCACCCGCCACTTCTCCTTCTCCCTTACCTCCTACTTTCTATCACATCTCCCTCTGGCATCTGTCCACTTCTTCCATCTCACTACTGTCCTCCCGCTTCAGGCCACCTTCCCTTGTGACACAACCACTGACTGCAAACCTAGCATTCCTGTCTCTGCTCTTAACCCATCTGATTCCTGCAGCCAGAGTAATTCATTTCCTTCCCCTTGTTTAAACCCTTCAGTGGCTCTGCCCCAGGCTTAGGGTAAAATGCAGAACCTGACAAGCCTTATGTGACCTCTGTGTCTCTAGCCACTTGGCTCCAGCCAAAGAGATTCCACAGGCCTTTTGCTCTTTCTACCTTTTTTCATGTTGTTCTCTTTCCTGACTTCCTTGTGGCCAAGCAAATTCCCAGCCATCATTTAGGTCTCCGTTTAGATGCCATTTCTTCCAGGACACCTTCTCTGGCAGCCAAGACTGGCGAGGTGTTGTCTTGATGCTTTCATAGTCCTTGTTCCAACCCCCTCACTGCCCTCATTGGCTGCATGGGGACTTCCTTGTCTAGCTGCCTCTCCTGTTTCCCTGTGAGCATCTTGAGAGAAAACAA
Source organism: Lutra lutra (assembly GCF_902655055.1). Lineage (NCBI taxonomy): Eukaryota > Metazoa > Chordata > Mammalia > Carnivora > Mustelidae > Lutra > Lutra lutra. The sequence continues at coordinate 162,447,238 of NC_062281.1, forward strand.
GGACTGTCTCCACAATGAAAGGCCGACCTCGTTCCCTCTCTCCAACTGCCAGGTGAAGCTCTTGGAAGTGATGGAAGGAATGGACAAAGAGACATTTGAGTTCAAATTTGGAAAGGAGCTAACATTCACCACTGTATTGAGTGACCAGCAAGTAGTAGAGTTGATCCCCGGGGGTGCAGGCATCGTGGTGGGATATGAGGACCGTTCCCGCTTCATCCAACTGGTGCAGAAGACCCGGCTAGAAGAGAGCAAGGAGCAGGTACCACCCAGAGACCAGCAGAACAAGAGCTTTGTGCAGCTCCTTACAGGCAGAGCCCGGCCTGATAGGCCCCCAGTACCCAGTCGCAAGAACTCTGGGCCCCACCATTCCTCTGCCCCATGTTCCTGCTTATCAGTGGGGTTCAGAGATGGCCCCCAGTGCTGAATAGAGATCATGCCCCCACGATCTCTCTGAGTGGAGGCCAAGTACCCCACCACACACTGACTTGGGAGTTGGACCCTCTTCCCTAGCCAGGCCTCTCCCTCCCTCCCCAGGTGGCAGCCATGCAGGCGGGGCTGCTGAAGGTGGTGCCGCAGGCCGTGCTGGACTTGCTGACTTGGCAGGAACTGGAGAAGAAAGTGTGCGGGGACCCAGAGGTCACTGTGGACGCTCTGCGCAAGCTCAGTGAGTATGGGGGTCCGGCAGTGTGGGGGCGGGGGCCTTACAGACGAGGCAGGTTTTGACCTAAGCTCGATTTCTGACCTGGTCCCCAGCCCGGTTTGAGGACTTCGAGCCATCTGACACTCGGGTGCAGTACTTCTGGGAAGCGCTGAACAATTTCACCAACGGTGAGTGGCAGAGGAGAGCGTGGTTCCCGGGTTCGGATTCCACCTGCGGGATACCGAGGCAGGGTAGGAGTTGTAGAGCCTTCCCCGCCATCAGTGCAGACGCTGACGTCCTTCTCCATGCAGAGGATCGGAGCCGCTTCCTGCGCTTTGTCACTGGCCGCAGCCGGCTGCCTGCGCGGATCTACATCTACCCGGACAAACTGGGGTGAGTGTGGCTGGAGCGGGGCGGGGCGGGGCAGGGACTGGGGCGGTGTCCCTACCCCATGTCCCTACAGTTCTTCCTAATCTGTGGCCCGTCCGTGCCCCCAGCTACGAAACCACAGACGCGCTGCCGGAGTCTTCCACGTGTTCCAGCACCCTCTTCCTACCACACTATGCCAGGTGGGTCTCCTGGGCACAGGGAGCCTACAGAGTGGGGAGCAGGGTAGGGGCGTCACCCTAGGATGGAGGAGGATGGCGAGTCATGAAGTGCACGAACTGGGGCCCCGGCACCCATAGGCCCCCGTGCACTGGCCCTTGCGGTGCCCCAGGCGCCAACCGCGGCCCTGTCTCCCTCAGTGCCAAGGTGTGCGAGGAGAAGCTCCGCTACGCCGCGTACAACTGCGTGGCTATTGACACCGACATGAGCCCTTGGGAAGAGTGAGGCGGCGCCAGGGGGCAGCCTTGGGCCAGCAGGGACTGCGCCTGCGCGGGTCCCACTAGGCGGCGCGTGGGGTGAAGACACGGCCCCTGGCCAGGTTGGGGTCTGCGCTCCTGACCTGAGCCCACACGCTCGGAAAGACAGCACGCCCCTGTGTCTGGTTGCAGTGGGGGCGGTTGATTGACCCTGGTGGCCCAGCCCCACACACCCACAAGCCCTCCGCGAGCTCGGGCTTGCTTCCCGAGTTAGTTCGCGTCTGTGGGAGGGAGTCTTCCCGCAAGCCCAGCACAAGCTGCCAGGCCTGAGCTACTTGAAGGGGGCCTTCAAGCTCCCCACCCCATGGACTTTACTTCAGGGTTTTTATGGTTGTTGGGTTTTTTTTTTTTTTTTTTTTTTTTTTTTTGGTTTTTGTTTTGGCTCCTCCTTTTTTCTCCTTATTTTTCTCTGGCTTCAGCCGGGACCCAAAGCTAAAACCTCTGGAGGAGAGTGGAGGCACCTCCCCAGACAAGGCATTGGATAGATAGAGAGGAATGGCCCTCCTTTTTGGACACCTGACCCAAGAAAGAAGCAGCAGCTGAGCTGTCTTTTCTTCCTCTCCCTCTATACCCAAAGTGTGAGCTCTGCCCCTCAACCCAATCTTAACTGAAGGTTCTACCACCTTCCCTGACTCAGCCTCTTTCTACTCCACATTACATCTTTACTACCCCCACCATCACACCATTTCCAACACTTATGCATCACCTGATTTCCCATCTGCTGTGTCAGCCCCGAGATGGTGCAAGATTAAGGCCAGTTATGTCCTCTCTGAAATCTGCAATAGCTCCCTTTCACCCAACTCAAAGCCTAGACTTTAAACCTGCTCTTAAGTCTTAACCGCAAGTCCCTGCCCCAGTCCTCCCTCAAGGGCCTCCATGACACTCCATCAAAGAAGGTCTTGCACATGGGAAAGTTTAATAAATGGATGTATTCATTCCTTCAGAATGTGTTTATTGGGCTACTGAGGGTTGGAGGGAAGGTTCTTCTAAGACTTCAGGGACCTGGGCTGGAAGCCAGGGAGATTGTGTGTCACATGGGAGTGGTGGGTCTACAAATTGACAAGCATTATATCTGAAGCTGAGGGGGGAACTAAGGGTGCTACTATGGGCAGGAGGGGGGGGTGGGCTGCACAGATGCTGGCCTGGCATCTTCTGGGATGGGTGTGGTGATTTGGAGGATGGGAGCCCACCTTCAGGAACCAGGTTGGCAGAAGAACTTGACATCGTGAAAGACAAAGCCTGAGATGGCTGATAAATCAGACAAGTCAAATTTTTGACAAAAGAGGCAGCAGCATAGCTACCCATCCACACCTGACACTGCCTCAGTTACCACACAGCTAAAAGGCGTCTTTAAGAACAAGTACCCAATGAGAAATTTCCTGACCATAGAGACCAGCCCCCTCCCCCAGCCAAAAGAGTCAACATCAGTTTCAAGTGAAGTGGCACTCCCTCTCCCAAGGCTTTTCCAGGCTGCCCTCTAGGGCGAGTCCTGATGCTACCCTGCCTTGGCCTTGAGCCCTGCCCCCTGGGGCTGTGTGCAACCCAGGGCCTATCTCCCCATAACTCTGAGTCTGACACCCCAGCTGAGACTTCCAGGCAGCCCTCATCTTGTGGCTCCCCAGTGCCTGTGCCTTGGGTGGTCCTCGGAAGACATAGTTTCCTCTCCCAGCAGCCTCTTCTTGCCCGGGGAGCTGGAAGAATAGGAGCCCCAGAGGCCACCACTCCCATCAGCTCTGCTCTTCCCAGCAAGCTCCCGCCCTCTTGTGCAGCCTGCCCTGCAGAGAGGGCATTCCCCTTCTGTTCTCAGGGAAGAGCCTGGCCAGCATGCATCTGCTAGAGGTAGTCTGTTTCTGTATCTAGGACTGGCCACTTAAGTCTTTGGTCCCTCTTGTACCAAACTGGGCTCATATTGTATTTTGTAGCTTGCTCTTCATCCATTCATTCAGTAAACACATCAAACACCTATGTCAGGCACTGTACTAAGTACAATGGGGAAAATATTGGTTAAACAGATAATTTTTGCTTTCTTGGAATTTAAGCTCTAATGCAAGAGGAAACAGTATATTAAACAAATAATTGCATAAACAACATTTAATAGCCTTTATGTAAGAGCTCCAAAGAAGTAGTGCAAGGTATTGTTAGAAGACAGAGCAGGGTGATCCTAACCCACAGGGCTCAGTGGAATGCTGAATCAGGGAGAATGACTGGGCACAAAGTCCAGCAAAGAAGCACGTTGAGTCCTATGTTACGGGACTGTAATGGGAAGAGAGAGAAGAGATTCGAGCTTTTGAGGCTTGTTTTAAGGTTTTATATTGACCAGCCATGAGGGGGCCAAGCAAGGGATTGACATGATTAGATTTGCCTTTGGCATCTGTGTAGAGAATGAGTTGAGGAGAGCTTGGAAGCAGGGAGTAATCCAAGCAGAAATGATGGTCACTGGGACAAGGGGAATACTCACTGTAACTATTATTTATATTGGCTGCATTTTGTTACGTTTTAAGTTTTCATCACTTGTACTCATTTAAAACCCTCCACTGAGGCGCCTGGCTGGCTCAGCCTGCAGGGTCATGAGTTCAAGCCCCACATTGGGCACAGAGCTTAGTTTAAAAAAAAAAAAAAAGAGGCGCCTGGGTGGCTCAGTGGGTTAAGCTGCTGCCTTCAGCTCAGGTCATGATCTCAGGGTCCTGGGATCGAGTCCCGCATCGGGCTCTCTGCTCAGCGGGGAGCCTGCTTCCCTCTCTCTCTCTCTCTCTCTCTGCCTGCCTCTCTGCCTACTTGTGATCTCTCTGTCAAATAAATAAATAAAATCTTAAAAAAAAAGCCACCTCTATAGATGAACATTAAGGTTGTCTACAAATATTTTTATATTGAAAACTATAACTATTATAATAAACATCCTCGTGCATATAGCCTTTTATACCTATTTGATTATTTCCTTAGAATAACATCCTAAACTCACCATCAAACTGTCAAATTGCCAGGATGTATCAGTTTTGTTCCCATTAGTGTCTATTTCCTAAACTCTGACCACCCTCTGGCATTAACACTTAAAAATATTTTTGATAATTTAATATGCTGAAGAATGCTGATTGTTACCTTAATTTGTAGTGCTTTGATTATTTACTGTACTGAGCAATTGTTTTTCTTCTTTACGAACTGCTCTTTTTGTGTTTTTGTTTATTGGTGTTATACTTTTCTTACTGATTTATTTTTTTTAAGATTTTATTTATTTATTTGACAGAGAGAGATCACAAGTAGATGGAGAGGCAGGCAGAGAGAGAGAGAGGGAAGCAGGATCTCTGCCGAGCAGAGAACCCGATGCGGGACTCGATCCCAGGACCCCGAGATCATGACCTGAGCCGAAGGCAGCGGCTTAACCCACTGAGCCACCCAGGCGCCCTTTTACTGATTTATAACAATCTCTGCACAGTACTAAAGTAATACGCACAGCAAGGCACTGTGCTAACAGCTGTACATCTGTTATCTTTGTTTTATCTTCTTAGCTCTATGAAGTAAATACTCTTATTGTCCCCGTTTCCAGATGAGAAATTTAGAGCAAAAATGAATTAAATAACTTGCCCAGGTAGTCAATAAATAATGAAGCTAGGATTTGGATGGTGGTCTGCCAGTGCCAAAGCCTGCTGTCTTGGTAGCTAAAGTATTAAGTCCTGTAAATTAATGCCTTATGTCAGATGTTATAATACCTTGGTTTTCCCTGTGTGTTCTTTGCCATTAAACTTCATGTATGTTCTTTCCTAATGTACAAAATTTTTAATTCTTTATGAATTCAAAATCCTTATGAAAGAAACCATACCACGAGAAGGAACATTCTGGGGGTGCCTGGGTGGCTCAGTGGGTTAAGCCTCTGCCTTTGGCTCAGGTCATAATCCCAGGGTACTGGGATCACGCCCCATGTCGGTGGGGTGTGGGGGTGGAGAATCTCTGCTCAGCAGGGAGTCTGCTTCTCCCTCTCCCTCTGCCCATCCCTCCACTTGTGCTCTCTCTCTCTCTCTCAAATAAATAAAATCTTTAAAAAAAAAGAATTCTCCCAAAAAATTAAATTAAAAAAGGAAATCTTCATTTTTCACCATACTACAAGAATGTGACACTGCAAGTTGAAACCAAACAGAAATCTTAATCATTAATGGGAGGAATTACCATTGCTCTGTGACCTTTAAAAGTTTTTGTCAAAGCATCAAAAAATTTCTTAGCATCAGTTATAAATGTGTAGGGAAATGAAAACATAGTAAAACTAATATTTATTTAGTACCTTGTAATCTCAAGCATTTAGAGAAATTGAGAATTAAATTGTTTTCTTTGCAAAAAAACTTATCCAAAATAGTTTGAACAACGCTTGCCTCTTTTTTCTCTTTTTCCTTTTTTAAGATTTTACCTATGTATGTATGTACGTATGTATGTAGTGTATGTATGTACGTATGTATGTATGTATGTATGTATGTATGTATGTATGTATTCAGAGCTCAAGCAAGGTGAGGGGAGGGGGAGAGGAGCAAGAATCTCAAGCAGACTCCATGTTCAACGCAGAGCCAGACGTGGGGCTTGACCTGGGGCTCGATGGAGGCTTGATCCCTCAACGCTAATATGATGACCTGAACCAAAATCAAGCATTAGACACTTAAGCAACTGACCTAGCCAGGCATCGGCCTCTATTTTCTTATAATACTGAACAAGTATCTTCACTATGCCTTGAAGAATTGTCATACTCCTCTTTACTTCCGACATTATATCCTTTTTATGTACAATCTCATGAAGTATCTCTAAGAATGCCATGAAGGCAAAGTGGTTTTTTGCTGGCTTCAGTTTCTGTGAGACATCTTCATCCCTTTGTCACAGCCACTTTCCTCCTTTTGGAGATGAAGTAGCCTTCACTCGATTCATGCAGATCTACACTTTCTCATGGTGACAGTGTTAACATTCCCATGATCAACTATTTCTTCTATAACTCCATTTATGTTCAATTTGAATTTCACTTCCAGCCCTATCATTTTTCATTTCTTTGCTGCACTTTCATCTTTTGGCCAATTCTGTAATCTTTTTTTTTTTTAATATCAGGCTTATCACTGGGAGACAAGGAATCGACACAACTACATTCTTGCTGTGTGTCTGTGAACCAAATACACACTGCACAGTGTATTAATTACCAACATACTGAAAGAAGCAATGTGATTGTTTCACTGCTCATGGTATACATTCAAAAAAGTTGATTCTGACAGTTGTTTTTACCGTATTCTCATTGCTTTTATGGAGGGAAGAATTTTTGGAGGAACTTTCCCCACCATTTTTACTGATTTCACTTCTTCATTTTGTATTTGCTTATAAATGTATTACATAGAAAGAGATTTAAATGAGACACAAGTCCCAAATTTCAATTACCTCCATAAAACTGTAAGACTTTATAGCTGCCAATGTGGTATTATCCTTCTCCCTGTCCCTACTCCCTACCTACTTTTTTCTTACTCCCAAAGTACTTAATCACCCTTTAATATGCTGTGCAGTATACTCATTTATTATTTAATAGAGTATATTTATTTGACAAAGAGCACAAGTAGGCAGAGCAGCAGGCAGAGGGAGAGGGAGAAGCAGGTTCCCAATGAGCAGGGAGCCTGATGCAGGACTCGAACCTGGGGCTCCAGGATCATGACCTGAGCTGAAGGCAGAGGCTCAACCGATTGAGTGACCCAGGCGCCCCTACTCATTTATTATTTAAATTGATTTATAATGTATGCTGCCTCTGCGTATTAGGATGAGGGTTGGATCTTTTTTTGTTGTTGTTCACTAATATACCTTAAGGGTCTAAAACTCCCCTTGGCACATAGTAGTCACTCAGTAAATAGCTGTTCAATAAATAAATAAACTGTGGCTCATCAACCATACTTTCCAATTCAAAAATGAGGAAAATCAGCCATTTGCAAAGTTTTGTTTTCAGTAAAGGAGGAAAAAAATTACCAAAGTGACTAAGTCACATATTTTTTTTTAAAGATTTTATTTATTTATTTGACAAAGAGCACAAGTTGGTAGAGAGACAGGCGGGGCAGGGGGCGGGTGGGAAGCAGACTCCCCGCCGAGCAGAGAGCCTGATGCGAGGCTCCATCCCAGGACCCTGAGATCATGACCTGAGCCGAAGGCAGAGGCTTTAACCCACTGAGCTACCCAGGTGCCCCATAAATCACATATTTTTTTAATTGACCCATCCATTTGTATGCTTGTTTGTTTAAAGTAGGCTCCACCATGGAGCCCAACACGGGGCTTGAGCTCACGACCCTCAGATCAAAACCTGAGCTGAGATTGAGAGTCAGACTTAACTGATGGAGTCACCCAGATGCTCCCTAACCCATCGGTTTAAAGCATAAATGTCCAGGGGTGCCTGGGTGGCTCAGTGGGTTAAGCCGCTGCCTTCGGCTCAGGTCATGATCCCAGGTCCTGGGTTCGAGCCCCGCATCAAGTTTTCTGCTCAGCAGGGAGCCTGCTTCCTCCTCTCTCTCTGCCTGTCTCTCTGCTTACTTGTGATTTCTCTCTGTCAAATAAATAAATAAAATCTTTAAAAAAAAAATAAAGCATAAATGTCCAGATTCAGACTTTTAAAACCACCAACAATGAAAATTCTGTGTGCTTGAAAGGAAATAGTTGAAGTCCCAATTAATGAAGTTATTTTCCAAGCTCTTTACAGAAACACTATAGCATCATTTGCTCTCTAACTTATCACAAATCTATTAGGCAACTGATGGGCTCATGTACAAAAATAAAACACAAATATTTTGGGACCTGCAACTGGTTGCCAAAGTAGAGTTTCTCTTTTCATTTTTATCTTTCACGCAGTACTCTAAAAATAATAATTTCCTGCCCCACTGACAAGTCTACAGCCAAATGGACCAGATGAATATTATGATGTGGCCAGCAAATTCCCAAAGAGAGAGCTCTTGCAGACCGTGGGAAGAGTATTTCTGAGCCAAGGCCCAACTTTTGAAAGGTTTCTTTTGTCTCCCACAGTTCAAAGAGAACTTTGGAGCTTGACCTTCTTAAACTAGGCCCCACCACATATAAAAACATAAATATAAATATCCCTTGGGGAAGAAATGTGAACAGGAAACATTATAAGGAACAGCCTGTATTAATATACCTTTATTAAGTACTTCCCACATAATTAGTAAATAAAAAATAATAAGCATGAGGCTAGGCATAAGAGATAGTAATATAGATTGACTTAGTGAGAAGGAACGTTCAGGAAAAGAGATGTTGTCAGTGACCTATGCCCTCAGCTCAGTTTTTCCACCACCAAATGGGAGGTCAAGGGAAAATTTATGAGAAAATTTAATTTATTCAGATTATTTACTTAGCAAGTCCTATGCTAGGACCTGAGGAGAGAGAAGCAAATAACATATAGCCTTTGTCCTCCAAGGGCTCCCATTGTGATAGAGAAAACATGAAAAAGGGGATGAAAATCCTTTGTGATGAGTACTATAATGTAAATACTAGAAGCAATGAGAACCAGAAAGAAGGAATCCATGAGGCAGCAGTTCTTCAAGTATGCTCCGTGGACCTCTGGGAGTCCTCAGGACCCTTTCAAGGTATCTCTCAGGTGAAAACCATTTTTATAATAATACTAAAATATTATCTGCCTTTCATTATATTGATATTTGCACTAATGGCACAAAAGCCATGGTGGCTAAGATGGCTGGTGCTTTGGCGTGAATCAAAGCAGTGTTACCAAACTGTATAATATGCATTGTATTCTTCACTGCCACACACTTGCAATAAAAATAAAAAATAAATAATAAGACAAAGTAAGGTTCACTTAAGAATGTCTTTGGGGGCTCCTGTATGGCTCAGTTGGTTAGGAGGCCAGCTCTTGGTTTCGGCTCAGGTCATGATCTCAGGGTCCTGGGATGGAGCCCTGTGTTGGGCTCCATGCGTAGTGGGGAATCTGTTAGGTATTCTGTCTCTCTCCCTCTCCCTCCATCCCTCCCCCAGCTCGCACGTACTCTCTCTCTAAAATAAATAAATAAATCTTTTTAAAAAACCAAGAATGTCTTTGATGAAGCAGTAACATAATTTTATTAAATCTTGGTCCTTGAGAACACACAAACTGTCAAAATTAATGAAGTAAGCCTGTCTCTTCAAGGAAAATCACTGAAAGTATTGTTGCCAATGATAATATTTGAGCTTTCAAGAGAAAATCAGAAGTTTGGAAAACTTGTACTTGTCATCATAAGGTTGCCAGCTTTCCAATATTTAAAGGATTTTTCTGATAAGATTGGTGGTGATATGAACAAATGTAATTTTAAAAATATAATGAGTCAACATTTGGGAGGATATTTTACAAGTGATCAATGGATCAAATTGTCCATTCGAAATGCAAGTATTAGAGTACAAATGCTCATTGATATAATAATTCTACATTACAACTAATCTTTAAAAAACTGCCACTTACTGAGTTTTTGTGTAGTACCAAAGTCTTACCTACAACTATCTGACAAGGCTATTAAAATATCTCTCCCTTTTCCTTCTGTATCTATGTGAGGTCAGGTTTTATCATAGAATTCACCCAAAACAATGTATTGCAACTGATGAGAGAATCCAGCTGTTTTCTATTAAGCCAGACATTAAAGAGATATGCAAAAAGGTGAAAGTATGGCATTCTCCTGATTTTTTCGGTTTGAAACATATGTTATCATACAAATGGTATTTATGTTACCATACAATAATTTTATTATTTTTATTTTGAAAATGAATTAATGTTTAATTTCTTAGATTGAGTTCTTAATATGGTAAATATCAACAGATAAAATCCATATAAACAAAAGTCCTTTGGAGCCCCCAATAATTTTCTTTTTAAAGATTTTATTTTATTTTTTTATTTTCTTAAAATATTTTATTTATTTATTGGACAGAGATCACAAATAGCAGAGAGGCAGGCAGAGGGGGGGGGGGAGGCAGGTGCAAAGAGCCCGACTCGGGGCTCGATCCGAGGACCCTGAGATTATGACCTGAGCTGAAGGCAGAGGCTCAACCCACTGAGCCACCCAGGTGCCCCTAAAGATTTTATTTTTAAGTAATCTCTGCACCCAACATGGGGCTGGAACTCACAACCTTGGGATCAAGAGTCACATGCTCCACAGACTGAGCTAACCAGGTACCTCAAGGGTCCCCAATAATTTTTAATAGTGAAAAGGGTCCTTGGGGCACTTGGGTAGCTCAGTTGGTTGGGCGTCCACCTCTTGATTTCGACTTAAGTCATGATCTCAGGTTCCTGAGATCCAGCTGGGTAGGGCTGGTAGGGCTCCGAGCTGGGTGTGGAGCCTGCTTGAGATTCTCTCTCTCCTTTTCCTCCTGCTTCTTCTCCCCTCCCACTCCTGGTGCACACACACACACACTCTCTCTCTCTCTTAAAAAAAAAGTAAGTAAAAAAAAAAACTATAAGGGGCCACAAACCAAAAATTTTGTGAACCACTGTCCTAGGGAATAAAAGCCATTTAAACTGAAGCAATTACTCAACTACTCAGTTACAGGAATAAGTTCCATGAAAACATTTGCTAGTTTAAACATGAGCATTTAAAATGGATGAGAGGGGTGCTTGGGTGGCTCAGTGGGTTGAGCCTCTGCCTTCGGCTGGGGTTATGGTCCCGGGGTCCTGGGATCGGGCCCCACATCGGGCTTTCTGCTCAGTGGGGAGCCTGCTTCCCCCTCTCTCTCTCTGCCTGCCTCTCTGCCTACTTGTGATCTCTCTCTCTGTATCAAATAAATAAATAAAATCTTTTTAAAAAATAGAATGGATGACAGATATGGGGCTGAATCTTCTTCTTACTTCATAACTAGTTCTTACCTCAAAACCATGCCATAATTCTCAAGGCTTCTCTTTGCTTCAGCTAATAACCAGGAGAAAGAATCTTGCTGCAGAAGGAAACAGTAAAGCTTCAGGCCTCCTGTGGCCAATCACTCCATACTCCCTTTTACCAACATACTTGGTATTATATTTTAGGTAAAATAACTAATTATTCAGTAAGTCATTGCCAGCATCCTAAAGTGAAGGAAAGACAGGGCAAAAATAGGCTGGTTTTGTGGCTAAAAAGGTCTCAGGTCTTTCCCCCAACTCTCCCCCTCAACCAGTGGCATCTATCCTGAGCTCTTATTCTTCTGGTTGAAAAATCTGGGGAAAATGTCAAATCCTGACTGCTATTTCCCCAGTGCCTAAGACATTGCTTGGCACATATTAGGCACTCAATAAATATTGTTGAATAAAGTCAAACTCCTTTATTTTTATTGCAAAAATTAAACTCTCTTAACTTGGAAGGAGCTAAAGCAACTCAAGGTTTAAGAGGGGGACAGAAAAAGAGGACGCTTCTAAAAGGTTAGGAAATTGTAGGAATGTGTGGGAAAGAGAGAATGGCTCTTGTTCCTGTTACCTACCGTAGCTTATAAGCCACCCCATAACTAACTGCTTAAAACAACTATTTTATTATTATTTCTCACAATTGTTGTAGTTATCTAGATGTAGGCATTTGGGGTCACTCATGGAGTTGCAGCCTCTTAAGTGGACTCCCTGATTCCGGGGAATCTATTAACACAGCAACCAGAGTGATCCTTTAAAAATCTGTCATATCATGTCCCTCCTCTGCTTAATTCAAGGGGTCTTCACAATGGCCTACAAGACCCCTGCAATCTGAATTCTCCACTCTCTCTCCCTCTGCCTATTTGACCTTTATCATCATTCACTTTCCATCTGGCTTACTTCCCTTCCTCTCTACTGGCCTCTGTACTATTTTTTTGTTTTGTTTTTTGTTTTTTAAGATCTTATTTATTTATTTGACGGAGATCACAAGTAGGCAGAGAGGCAGGCAGAGAGAGAGAGAGAGGAGGAAGCAGTCTCCCTGCCAAGCAGAGAGCCCGACTCAGTACTCCATCCCAGGACCCTGAGATCATGAGCACAAGGCAGAGGCCTAACCCACTGAGCCACCCAGGCGCCCCCCTCCCACAGTTTTGATGACTAAAGGTGATTGTTTTCAATACCATTAGAGTCTGGTTCACATAGCTGATGTGAGTCTCTGCCTTAGACATCGCAGACCTAGAAAGCCTGGCCTGCAAGGGCATTTAGACATTTCTCCACTGTCTAGCTGGCTAGCCCAGTAGTAATAGTCGGGGCCAGGTCGTAGAATGAGAACTTGAAGCAAGAGACCGTGACTTGTTCCAGGATTCCAGGAGCGCAGCATTAGGAAGGACACTCAATGGGCGTTGATGACTTGTGAATGAACGAAAGGGTACAGACCACTGTGCCTCCTTTCCTCCCAGAGGAACGCAAGCTCTCGGTACGTAATCTATTGCTCGACTCTCCTCTCTGCTCCGCGGGCCTGCCGTCCCATCGATATGCTCGGCCATCGCGCGCCTGCGCCTTTGGGCTGTCAGTCTCAGGCGGCGTGGGGAGCGTGGGGAGAGCTGGGAGCTGTTGTGGCGCGCCGGGAGTTGAGAGGTAAAGCTGCGGCTTTTGCGCTGTCAGGCCCCTTACGAGCTGGCTGTTGGGAATGAACACGGCGGTGGGGGCCACGGGGTCCCGCTTCATGTGGGGGAAGCAGGCTCCTTGATCCCGGCCGAGGAAGGCCTGATGGGGCCGGCGAGGGTGCAGAGCCCCAGGGTCTCCAGCTCGAGTCCCTGCCAGGACCGGGCAGGCAGCTAAGTGGCCGAACTAGAAGGGAGCCAGCCACTTTGTGCAACAGATGGAGAGTAGTTTCAGGAGGGGAGCATCTGCTTGAAGTCACAGCGAGAACCAGATCGGGGACCAGACACTCCGCAGAGTACCTGAACTCTTTCCACTTCAGCCCTTCATTTATTTATTCTGCCTGTTTTTCGTTGTTTGGGGCAAGGCAATCAAATGGGAATACAGCAAGCTCCAGATGAAAGACCAATTATGGTAGTGTTTTATCTCACCAGTTTACAAAGAGAGAGGCAATAACTGCAATGATGGAAGCATGTCTGAGATGCCATGAACACCCTCCCCCCCAAAAGCTTGGGAACCTAACTAACGAGACTCGTAGAGGTGACTCCCATCACCCAGAGTTGCGGCACTGAGGCATTTGACAGTCAGAGTTTGTGAACTTAAGTATCAGGTTCCCTTCTAGGAACTGAGGACGCTTAGAGTTTTAAATGTCAGGCCTTGCCTGTAAGTGGTAGAACCAGAACTCAAACTCAGGTCTTTTGACTGCGAAAGCGCCAATGTTCTTTTCATAATAACATCAGATGTGATACGAATTATATAGTGCCAGCCAAACTGAATTTAAATTCTAATCTTGAGGCAATGCTTGCTGGAATCGAAATTATGGTACCTTTTTTTTTTTTTTTTTTAAGATTTTATTTATTTATTTGAGAGAGAGAGCAGCAGAAGGAGAGGGAAAAACAGGCTCCCGGCTGAGCAGGGAGCCCGCAGAGGGGCTCAATCCTGGGACCCTGGGATCATGACCTGAGCTAAAGGCAGACGCTTAATGGACTGAGCGACCCAGGTGCCCCCAAATTACTGTATCTTTAAGTTGTAGATGTTGTGCAGGAGCCTTCACTTTGTGCCTCGGGTGTACTGGGTTTAAGTGCTGCAGTTTAAATATTGATGAGGGGCCTAGAGATTATCATAATTTTGGATAAAGGTACAACATTATTAGCCAATTTACTGTCAAATAATTTTTTTCCTGAACATTGCATTTCATACTTGTATTTAAAAAGTTATATCAGGGGTGCCTGGGTGGCTCAGTGGGTTAAAGCCTCTACCCTCTCCTCAGGTCATGATCCCAGAGCCCCACATGGCATCGGGCTCTCTGCTCAGCAGGGAGCCTGCTTCCCCTCTTTCTCTGCCTGCCTCTCTGCCTACTTGTGATCTCTGTCAAATAAATAAAATCTTTAAAAAAAAAGTTATATCATTTGTTGTAAATCAAGAAGTACTTTTATTTTATTATTTTTTTTTAAGATTTTATTTATTTATTTGACAGAGAGAAATCACAAGTAAGCAGAGAGGCAGGCAGAGAGAGAGGAGGAAGCAGGCTCCCCGCTGAGCAGAAAGCCCAACGTGGGGCTCGAACCCAGGACCTGGGATCATGACCTGAGCCGAAGGCAGTGGCTTAACCCACTGAGCCACCCAGGCGCCCCGTGAGAAGTACTTTTATTTTAAATCAGTAAAGTTTATGACCTTTTACTATGCATCTTTTCTGTGGTAGCGCCTGTAAAGAGATTATTTTGAAGGTCAAACAGGTTTGTTTATTACCTTGAGTTTAGAAAAAGGAATTAATCTGATTTGTTTCTGCCACTGGGCTCTGCAAATTCAGATGCAAACCTGCATTTGTGTTTATAGCAATATCTTTCATCATTGGGGATAATGAAAAGATGGGAGCAGATGGCTGAGTTATTGGAGACATTTTAAGTCATTTTATACTTTTCAGAGACCTAATATGCTTGTATTTATTTTTTATTTATATATTTATATATTATATTTATTTATATATTTTGTATTAATTGCTGTTAATTCTTTTTTCAAGAAATAACTCATCAGAAGCCCACTTGTAAACTCCTTTTTAAATTTTTTTTTTAATTTAAATTCAGTTTAGGTAACATATACTGTATTATTAGTTTCAGGGGTAGAATTTAGTGGTTTACTGTGCTCATAACTTTAAGTGCCCTCCTTAATGCCCATCACCCAGTTACCCCATTCCCCCACGTACTCCACTCCAGCAATGCTCAGTTTGTTTCCTAGAGTTGAGTGTCTCTTATGGTTTGCCTTCTTCTCTGTTTTCATCTTAATTTATTTTTCCTTCCATTCCCCTATGTTCATGTTTTGTTTCTCAAATTCCACGTATGCATGAAATCATATGGTATTTGTATTTCTCTGACTGACTTATTTTGCTTTGAATAAATCCCTCCAGTTCTATACATGTAATTGTAAATGGCAAGATTTCATTCTTTTTGATGGCTGAGTTTTATTCTATTACACACACACACACACACACACACACACACACACCACTTGGTAAACTTAATCCTTGAAGAGTCAGCTCAGGGGGCGCCTGGGTGGCTCAGTGGGTTAAAGCCTCTGCCTTCGGCTCAGGTCATGATCTCAGAGTCCTGGGATCGAGCCCCACATCGGGCTCTCTGCTCAGCAGGGAGCCTGCTTCCTCCTCTCTCTTTGCCTGCCTTTCTGCCTACTTGTAATCTCTGTCAAATAAATAAATAAAATCTTAAAAAAAAAAAAAAAGTCAGCTCAGATCTTACCTTCACTGTAAAACTTTTCCGGACTTTTCTAGGAAGACTGAGACTATATGCCTACTGTATCTTGGATATATCTCTACTGTGACATTAACCATAGTATATTATAATTTAATTTACTGAATTTGTCTTCTCCACTTAATTGTGAGCACCTCAAGGGAAAGGGCCAAGTTTCTTTAATTCACATGCCTCCTTCAGCCCATCTCCCTTGGCTGGAGCTGAGAGTATATATCGGTGAGTCAAAAAATATAATAAAGGTGATGCTTATCCTATAGCTACGGAAACTTTCTTACTGTGGTTTTTGGAGTTGGAAATGTCACATTTGACATGAGTATCAATAACCTAAGTAGAAGTAGGGTTAATACTGTGTGTGCTTTGAATTTTATAATTTTTTTTCCTGTTAATTGTTTTTTTTCTGTGACAGCAGTTTGTGAAAATGGAATTTCAAGCAGTAGTGATGGCAGTTGGAGGGGGATCTCGGATGACAGACCTGACTTCCAGCATTCCCAAACCTCTGCTTCCAGTTGGGAACAAACCTTT
The DNA here is from genome assembly GCF_902655055.1 of Lutra lutra. Taxonomy (NCBI): domain Eukaryota; kingdom Metazoa; phylum Chordata; class Mammalia; order Carnivora; family Mustelidae; genus Lutra; species Lutra lutra. The sequence continues at coordinate 162,463,531 of NC_062281.1, forward strand.
AATTTGGTACCCATTGAACCTGCTTGAGCGTGTTGGATTTGAAGGTGAGCTATGACAATTAAATATACTCATAAAACTTGAGGGATGTTTGATCCCAGTGATTTTTCAGCTTTATGAGGGTGAGAGAGGATGAATGAGATTGACTCAACATTGACTGTTGGCCTCTATAAATTAAGAACATAGCAGTACTCTATTGCTATGTAAAAAGGTTCTTGAGAAGATAGCACTATTACTGTGTTAGAGCTGCTCCCCACAATGATTCAAGATGAACCGTGTAGGGGCGCCTGGGTGGCTCAGTGGGTTAAGCCGCTACCTTCGGCTCAGGTCATGATCTCAGAGTCCTGGGATCGAGCCCCGCATCGGGCTCTCTGCTCAGCAGGGAGCCTGCTTCCTCCTCTCTCTTTGCCTGCCTCTCTGCCTGCTTGTGATCTCTCTGTCAAATAAATAAATAAAATCTTAAAAAAAAAAAAAAAAGATGAACCGTGTAAAGATACCAGAAAGAGTGCAATGGGAATCCAAGTTAGTACCTGATAGTCAATACTTAACTGTGAATCTATATGTACATGGTAATGTATTAACATATTAAGGGGTACAGTATTGAAAAGATAACTCAGGCCCTGATTTCTAGGACCTTGTAGTCTAAATACATATATAAATAGAGGGGACATCACTACAGATCCTACAGACAGTAAAAAGATAGTAAGTAAATATTTTGAACAACTTTGTGGTAACAAATTTGACAACTTAGATGCACATTTTAGAAATATTGCTTTGGAAATTATATGACGAATGGATTTGAGGAAGTCAGGACTACATGCAGGGAGATGAACTGGGAAATTGATACAGAAGTCCACAGCAACACTGAACTAAAGAAATAGGACCTGAACTAAAGAAGTAGTACTAAGGATGGAGAAGAGAGAACATTTGAGAAAGTTGATGATTAATGGGGAGGGAGAGTAGAAAAAGAGAGAGGAGTTCCCTCTACTTTTTGCTTGGGTGACTAGGTGACTAGGTGGTGATTTGGATAACCAGGAAAGGCATTATGAATCAAGGAACAAATTTGAATGAATATAATGAATTCAGCTTTGGCTGCAATGAGTTTGAGGTGTCCTATAGTTAGATATAGCAAATCTGAGTACTAGATGGAAGTGGTGTCTGGTCCTGGGGCACAGTTTTGTGTTCCAGTATTCATTGTGCTATGAGAATTGCCTTCTTGAAAGATACCCATGAATATTTCTGTGCAGTGGTCTGCATGACATTGATGTTAAGAGATATTTAAGAAAAGATTTTCTATTTTCTTTTCTTTTCTTTTCGAGATTTTATTTTTAAGTAATCTATACCCAGGGTAGAGCTTAAACTCACAACTCTGAGATCAAGAGTCCCATGCTCTACCAACTGAGCCAGCCAGGTGCTCCAAAAGATTTTCTTTTTAATACACTTTAAAATATCATACTATCCTTTAATAACTCCTTGTGGAGGGACGCCTGGGTGGCTCAGTTGGTTAAGCGGCTGCCTTCGGCTCAGGTCATGATCCCAGCGTCCTGGAATCGAGTCCCACATCGGGCTCCTTGCTCAGCGGGGAGCCTGCGTCTCCCTCTGCCTCTGCCTACCACTCTGTCTGCCTGTGCTCATGCTCTCTCTCTCTCTAACAAATAAATAAATAAAATCTTTAAAAAAAAATAACTCCTTGTGGATTTGTCATTAGTAACTTTTTTTCCTTTTTACTCTTGCTATATCTTCAGTTGTGGTTGGGGGTTTCTTTTATGGTGTATTTAACAACTATTACATAGGAAATTTTATCTCACTAAGGCTCACTCAGAAATTGATGAAGCCTCCTAAATACAGGCTTCCGGAATTTAATAGCAAAGTCTGTGTTCTCTTTCTTCATTGTTCATGAGTTTAGAGAAGTTAATGTAGTCCTGCTTAGCTTATTTCTTTCTATCCACACATAAGAGTCTTAGTCCAGTTATTAGACTGTCCCATATTTCCAGTTACTTCCTTGACTATGCACTTTCCCTAAAATGTTCTTTCCAAAAAAAAAAAAAAAAGAAAGTAAAATAAAATGTCCTCTCCAAAATGTTATCTTCTCTTTGAAGTTCCAAACAGCATCAATCACCCTGTCCTCTATGGTTCCATCACACTTTGTTTTTCTATCTCAGTACCCACCAAGGCCTGTTTTATGCTGTAATTAGTGGCATGGAAGACTGATCTGAGAGCAGCTACTATACCTCATTCATCTTTGTAACATCAGTATTTACAGAGTGTGTACTAAAGAAGTTTTCAGTGGTCTTGAATTTATCTTGACCTATCTCAAAGGCCATCACTTCCACTTTCTTAGTCATTTCTCCATAATTTCTCCATGTTAAGTTTCTTAAGAATAGAAACCATGTTGAATTCATCTCTGACTTCTCAGTGCCTATTTTTTCTTTACATATTAAGTGTATTTGTATTTATTGGTTGAATGAGTTGGTACTAAAAGCAAAGCAGGGAATGGAAGAAAGGTGAGAGAAGGAAGGAAAGAAAATTAAATAATTTGGAAAAGAAAGAGGGAGGAAGAAAGAGAAGGGAAGAAAATAGAAAAGTATGATTATGATGAAAGGGAGAAAATTGTTACCTGGAACACTATCATGGAACAAGTGGAAATTGAGATGCTAAAATCTGATCTTCAGGGGCGCCTGGGTGGCTCAGTGGGTTAAAGCCTCTGCCTTCGGCTCAGGTCACTATCCCAGGGTCCTGGGATCAAGTCCCGCATCGGGCTCTCTGCTCAACAGGGAGCCTACTTCCCTCCCTCTCTCTGCCTGCCTCTCTATTTGTGATCTGTCTCTCTGTCAAATAAATAAACAAGATCTTTAAAAAATAAATAAATAAAATCTGATCTTCAGACATCAGCAACACAAATTATGTTGCATTGAATTACATTACCCTACCAAAGATCCATAACAAAGATTTCCAGTTTTCTGTCATTGGTTACCAGCTATGTGGATAAAATGAAGACATCTGTTAAGTGGGGATTGTCTCTTGGTAGCATTCATTGTGGTCCTCAGTGAAGTACTCATGGCTACCTGGTGGGAAGTGGTGATAGCTCTTCCTTTGTAGTGAATGAAGATTTAAAATGTGATCCCAGGGGCGCCTGGGTGGCTCAGTGGGTTAGGCCGCTGCCTTCGGCTCAGGTCATGATCTCAGGGTCCTGGGATCGAGCCCCGCATCGGGCTCTCTGCTCAGCAGGGAGCCTGCTTCCTCCTCTCTCTCTGCCTGCCTCTCTGCCTGCTTGTGATCTCTGTCTGTCAAATAAATAAACAAAATCTTTTAAAAAAAAAAAATGTGATCCCATTTGTATCTGCTTTGATGAATGTTCTTCTGAGCTCTTTACATCAAGTAATGATATATAATTTTTTTAAAGATTTTATTTATTTATTTGACAGACAGAGATCACAAGTAGGCAGAGAGGCAGGCAGAGAGAGGGGCGGGGGGAAGCAGGCTCTCTGCTGAGCAGAGAGCCCAATGTGGGGCTCCATCCCAGGACCCTGAGATCATGACCTGTACAGAAGGCAGAGGCTTTAACCCACTGAGCCACCCAGGCACTCCATATGTAATATATTAAAGTGTGGGCTCTAATCATCAGACGAGTTTTATCTTGAGTCCATTGCTTACTAGTTGTGTAACCCTGAACAAAGTGACTTAATATCTTTTAGTCCAAGTTTTCTCATTTGTAAAATGAGATTGTTGTAAGAATTGAGAGAATGCCTGTAAATACATTGAAAAGGTTCAGTAATATTAACTGTTATTATTAAATCTAGAAACAGACCAAATTTAATTGAAATGGTGAAACCACTGTCTAAATGAATGTGTTTTTGTGTTTTTCCTTCTTTTTCCCTTTTGTGCTGTAGAAGTCATCATCATTACAACCAGGGATGTCCAAAAGGCTCTATCTGCAGAATTCAAGATGAAAATGAAGCTAGATATTGTGTGTATTCCTGATGAAGCTGACAGGGGGACTGCAGATTCTCTGCGCCAAATATACCCAAAACTTAAGGTGAGAAACTATTTCTTGATTTGTATTATTTATTGAAGATAAATATCACCTTATGTTTTCCTACAACAGTTTATAATGCTTTTTCGAAAATGTATTCTAGCATCACAGATTTTGTTGCCCATGTACTCTTCAACCACTTTTTATTTTTTTTTAGGTTTATGTATTTATTTAAGTCATTTTTATACCTAACATGGGGCTCAAATTCATGACCCCAAGATCAAAAGTCACATACTCCTCTGCCCCTATTTTGATTATTAATGAGGATTTAGACATTTAGTATAGTCACTGATTTCCAGTATTTTTGAGTAATTGTACATCTTTATAAAAAAGATTTGCTTTTTTTTTTAAGATTTTATTTTTTATTTGACAGAGAGAGACACAGTGACAGAGGGAACACAAGCCGAGGGAGTGGGAGAGGGAGAAGCAGGCTTCCTGTGATGGTGGGACTCAATCCCAGGACCCTGGGATCATGACCTCAGCTGAACGCAGACACTTAATGACTGAGCCACCCAGAGGCCCCAAGATAGGCTTTTTTAAAAAAAGATTTTTTATATCATTTGAGAGAGAAATCATGAGTGAGAGCACAAGCAGGGAGGTGAGTCAGAGGGAGAGGGAAAAGCAGAGTCCCCACTGAGCAGGGAGCCTGACACAGGGCTCGATCCCAGGACCCTGGGATCGTGACCTGAGCCCAAGGCAAATGCTTAACTGACTGAAGCACTCAATCGTCCCAAAAAAGATAAATTCCAAATGTGCTTTTAAAGATTCCATTTAGGGACGCCTGGGTGGCTCAGTTGGTTGGGCAGTTGCCTTCGACTCAGGTCATGATCCCAGCATCCTGGGATCAAGTCCCACATCAGGCTCCTTGCTCAGCAGGGAGCCTGCTTCTCCCTCTGCCTTTGCCTGCCACTCTGTCTGCCTGTGCTCATTCTCTCTGACAAATAAATAAATAAAATCTTTTAAAATAAAGAAGATTCCATTTAAATGAAGTTCATGAACAAGCAAAATTTATTTATTCATTTCTCTATTAATTTTTAGAGAGAATGCGTGTGTGTGGAGGGGTGCAGGGGGTGAGAGTGGGGGGAGGACAGAGGAGAAAGAGAGAGAATCCCAGGCAGGCTCCATGCTCAGTGTGCAGCGTGACTCAGGGCTCAGTCCCACAACCCAGAGATAATGACCTGAGGCAAAAGCAAGAACTGGATGCTCAACTGACTGAGCCACCCGGGTGCCCCCATGAATAAGCAAAACTTAATCTATAGTGATAAAAATCAGAGCCAGAGTTCACTCTGCAGATGACAGATTGTCCAGAAAGAAGTACAAAGGAATTTTCAAAAATTCCTGACTCTCATCCTTACAATATAACATTTGACCTTTTGATCTACTTTGATTAGATACTAACAAGGGGATATGAATATGAGGGCACAGTCTCCCTACTGGCCTGTGGCCTATGAACTGAGAACTATCCACTGTATACTGTTTTTAAATTGATGTCCTCTGGAGAAAGTTCAATCTGTATGATTATGTTGCCATCTTGTTTGAACTGAGGAGCAGACTCTCCTGGTATTTCTGGTGACTGTAAACAGATGTATTAATATAGTCAACCTGCCTATGCACTAAAGAACAAAAAATTAATGCAGAAATGTATATGGCCAGGGTACCTGGGTGGCTCAGAGGGTTAAGCCTTTGCCTTCAGCTCAGGTCATGGTCTCAGGGTCCTGGGATCAGGGCTCTCTTTTTAGCAGGGAGCCTGCTTCCCCCTCTCTCTCTGCCTGCTTGTGATCTCTCTATCAAATAAATAAAACCATAAAAAAAAAAAAAGAAATGTATATGGTCTTTCTCTCCCTCCTACCATTATAGGGGAATAATTTGCACACAGTAAAATACAAAGATATTAAGTATACAGTTCAGTGAGTTTTGACAGATAAATACACCCTGAACACCACTACCCAAATGAAGAACATTTTCTTTCTTTCTTTTTTTTTTTTTAAAGATTTTATTTATTTATTTGACAGAGATCACAAGTAGGCAGAGATGCAGGCAGAGAAAGAGGGGAAGGGAGGAAGCAGGCTTCCCGCTGAGCAGAGAGCCCGATGCGGGGCTCCATCCCAGGACCCTGGGATCATGACCTGAGCCGAAGGCAGAGGCTTTAACCCACTGAGCCACCCAGGCGCCCCTGAAGAACATTTTCATATGAACAATTTCATAAGAACAATTCATATGTTAACTTTGCTTGTTCATGAACTGGATATAAATGGAATCATACCATTTTATTCTAGTTTCTTTGGTTCAATGTAATATTTTTCAGACTCATATTATTGCAGATATAACTAGTTTTTTTTTATTCCATTGAATAAATATACCACTATTTACTCATTTCCCTGTTGGGTCATTTGGGTTGTTTCTGATTTTGAGATATCATGAATAAAGCTGTTACGAACATTGTTCTGCAAATCTTTTTGTGAAAATATTCTAGTTTGTAGGGTTTACTGTATTAGAAACTGCCATATAGGTTTCCAAGTGGTTATACCATTTTATACTTCCATCAACAATGTGTAAGGGTTACATTTGCTTCACGTCTTCATCAACACTTGGTATTGTCAATTGTACTTCTACATTTTAACTATTCTAGTGGATATAAATGTAGTAGTATCTTGTGGTTTTAATTTGCATTTCTCTGATAACAGTGATGCTAACCACCTGTCCATGTGGTTATTGGCCATTTGTTTATATTTATGGAGTGTTCGAAGCATTTGCCTATTTTTAAATTGAGTTGTTTACCTTTTTATTATTGATTATAGAAATTCCATATGTATTCTCGGTGCAAGCCTTTTGTCAGATGTGTTGTGACTATCTTCCACCAGTCTATGGCTTGCCTTTTTACTTTCTTAATGTTGTCTTTTCATGACCAAAAGTTTTTGATGTTGATGAAATTCAGATTACTGCTTTTTTTTCCTTTGTGGTTAATATACTTTTTGTGTCCTCTCTAAGAAATCTTTGCCTATCCCAAGCTTGTGAAGTTACTCCTTTTTTTCTTTTTTAAGTTTTATTTATTTGAGGGGTGCTTGGGTGGCTCAGTCGTTAAGTGTCTGCCTTCGGCTCAGGTCATGATCCCAGAGTCCTGGGATCGAGCCCCGCCTCGGGTTCCTTGCTTGGCAGGAAACCTGCTTCTCCCTCTCCCACTCCCCCTGCTTGTGTTCCCTCCCTCACTGTGTCTCTCTCTGTCAAATAAATAAATAAAAACCTTACAAAAAAGAGATTTATTTATTTGAAAGAGAAAAAGGGAGCACATGAGTGGAGGAAGGGTCAGAGAGAGAGGGAGAGAATCCCAAACAGGCTTCCCACTGAGTGTGGAGCCCCACATGGAACTCAGTCTCATGGCCCTGAGATCATACCTGAGCCAAAACCACAGCTGGACACTTAATCAACTGAGCCATCCAGGTGCCCCAGTAAAGATACTCTTTAATGTTTACCCCATCTTGATTTAATTTTGTATGCGGTGTGAGGTGGGGATAAAATTTACTTTTTTTCTATATGATATTTATTCCAGCACCATTTTTTTTAAAGATTTTATTTACTTATTTGACAGACAGAGATCACAAGTAGGCAGAGAGGCAAGCAGAGAGAGGAAGGGAAGCAGGCTCCCAGCTGAGCAGAGAGCTCCATGTGGGGCTCTATCCCAGGACCCTGGGATCATGACCTGAGCCGAAGGCAGAGGCTTTAACCCAGGCGCCCCTCCAGCACGATTTGTTAGAAAGACTTTACTTTCCCCATTGAATTGGACTGGTGCCTTCATTGAAAATCAACTGACTGTATATGTGTGGTCTTTTGGTTTTCTCTATTTTGTTTCATTGGTCTATTTGTCTGTCTTCAAAGCACATTGAATAATGTCTTGATTATTTTAGCTTTGTAGTAGGAATTGAACTGGACCTATAGATTAGTTAACTAATTAGTTAATAATAACTAATTAGTTATAATTAGTTAATATTGATTCTTCCAGTCTTGAACATCTATTTATTTAGGTTTCTTTTAATTTCTCTCATAGTGTTTTATAATTTTCAATGTAGAAGTTTTGAACATCTCTTGGTAAATTATTCCTAGGTAGATGTTTTTAATAATGTTGTAGCTGGTGCTTTTTACTCGATTTTTCAATTGTTTGTTGCTTGTGTATAGACATAAAATTGCTTTTTGAAGATTGGCCTTGTCAAATTGTAGACTCCTTTTTAATCTTTATGCTTTTTTTTTTTTTTTTTTTTTTTTTAATCTTTCCCTGGCTAGGACTGCCAGTGCAATGTATTATAGGCATTTCCATTCACTTTTGGCCTTTTTGTTTTCCTGTACTTCCATCCAAGTAGGTTTTGGTGTTTCTGACTAGAGAGGAGATTTCCAATACCATAATGTTGGGTGTGTTACTTTCTGGACTGCAGCTGCTTATTTCCTTAGGGAAGATACCGGGAATTTCACTAAGAAAATGAAATGATAGTTCTGGTCTTTCATAGGAACAGATACCAGGTTTACTAAGAAGCTTAGGGTGCTTGGTGGACTTCCCAGGGGCTGTTTTAGCTACAGTCTAATCATTTAGGATGGAGGTGTAATCTCTTTGCTCCCTAGTTTCTAACTCCTAGAGATGTTACTTTTACTTGAACCTGGAACTGGCGGTTCTAGAAGTCTCATGTGAGGCTTGTGTAACAATTAGGGGCCTGAGTAGTAGTAGTAACAACTATAAATAGGCATGTGAAGCAAGTAAAGTAACTGCCAGTAGGACACTGTACTTCCAAGTTCCTACTGCTTATGGTTTTAACCATTGAATCCTTATTTTAGAACCTAAAGGTAAGAGTCCTCATTAAGTCATTCTGCACAGTCTCATTTCTTTTCCTCTTTTACATCCCACTTTGTTTTTACATAATTTACATCACAGCACCTTTTACATCTAATCCTGCCTCTGTGCCTTTTCTTGAGCTGAGACTTGGGCTAGCAGGTCTCTGCTATCTTTGCTGTCTCTGCTTGATTCCTCCTCCACCAATGGCTCCTGATACCTGGCTTCACGTCAACTTGCATTCCAGCCTGGAGCAGAGGCAGCTAAGCTAACCTGTGGAGGAACTTAACAGACTCCTAAATAGCCAAAGTTTGAGCTAAGCCAAAATTCAGAACCATCTGGTTGGGATCAACACACTTGTAGGAAAGGTAATGGAAATACACGTAAACAGTTGAGGAAAGTGAAACAGCCCGAGAAGGGCAGTTTGTTGGTGTTTGCTAAGAGAGGTCATGTACCTCTCTGAAGTAGAAAGTTGTAGCCCCAGGCTGTGCCATGGTTTAAAAGCAGTGCCCCTGGGGCGCCTGGGTGGCTCAGTGGGTTAAGCCGCTGCCTTCGGCTCAGGTCATGATCTCAGGGTCCTGGGATCGAGCCGGCGTCGGGCTCTCTGCTCAGCAGGGAGCCTGCTTCCTCCTCTCTCTCTGCCTGCCTCTCTGCCTGCTTGTGATCTCTCTCTGTCAAATAAATAAATAAAATCTTTAAAAAAAAAAAAAAAGCAGTGCCCCTTTGAGCCGATGTATTTCTCTTACCTTGTTCCCACAAAGCAGCTTCCTAAACATTTGGCGACTATTTTGGTCTGTTTTTAAGTAAGATTTTAGGTAAGATTATTGCCTTGGAGATTTGGGGGTTTATGAGCTTTTGATTCTTTTATCTTTACCCACTTCCTTCGGGTTGAGTTCCCCAAATATTACTATGAGGTTATCCCATGTGGCTTCTGCTTTTCCAGAGAAAGACCACAACAGTATATTATTAGCTTTATTTGGCTTTTTTGTTTAAAATATATTTCACCATTTTAGTTTATAACGTTTCTCATTTACATTGCATTTGCTAAATATATCGCAGTTCTCTTTATATGTGGAAACTTCCATCATGTGTGCTTATAGGATATTGAAGCTGGACATTATACTTGCTGTGTGTTTTTTTCAACTGACATACATATTTCATTTGGTTTCATTCTTCTGGCACTGTTTTCTACTTCATTTTACCTTATCTCATGCCACAATTTTTGCTGACTTACTGGCTTCTCACTTTTTATTTCAGCTGCCTACCCTCTTTCCCTGACTTTTCAAGAGAGGTTACTGGCTCATTCATTCTCCCACGCCCTGGGTGAGTGAGCTCCATTCTTATAACTAGTCTTGATAACATGGAAGTTCTTAGATTTTCAGTCTTCTCCACAATAGTGTTTCATATTTGTTGATGAATGATTCATTCTTATCTATGTCCAAATTCATTCATTTATCAAATATGTATTGAGGCTATAATAATTATTATAATTGCTTAATTTATTAAATAACCAATTATGGACCATAGTTTTGGTTTTTTTTTACTTTTTATCAGGGAAAACTTCAAACATGTATAAAAATGGAACATTGCTCGAGTATCTGTCACCCAACTTTAGTAGTTATCAACCCAGTTAATTTTTTTTAATTTTTTAATTTTTTTATAAGCATATAATGTGGGGCGCCTGGGTGGCTCAGTGGGTTAAAGCCGCTGCCTTCGGCTCGGGTCATGGTCCCAGGGTCCTGGGATCGAGCCCCGCGTCCAAAAGCATATAATGTATTATTAGCCCCGGGGTACAGGTCTGTGAATTGCCAGGTTTACACTCTTTTTTTTTTTTTTTTTAAGATTTTGTTTATTTATTTGACAGACAGAGATCACAAGTAGGCAAAGAGGCAGGCAGAGAGAGAGAGAGGAGGAAGCAGGCTCCCTGCGGAGCAGAGAGCCCGATGCGCGGCTCCATCCCAGCACTCTGGGATCATGACCTGAGCCAAAGGCAGAGGCTTTAACCCACTGAGCCACCCAGGCACCCCCAGGTTTACACTCTTCACAATACTCATCATAGCACATACCCTCCCCAGTGTCCATAACCCCACCACCCTCTCCCTCCCCTCCTCCCCCCAACAATCCTCAGTTTGTTTTGTGAGATTAAGAGTCTCTTATGGTTTGTCTTCTCCCCATCCCGTCTTGTTTCATTTATTCGTTTCCTACCCCCAAACCCCCAATGTTGCATCTCCACTTCCATCATATCAGGGAGATCATATGATAGTTGTCTTTTTCCGATTGACTTATTTTGCTAAGCATAATACCCTCTAGTTCCATCCACATCATTGCAAATCAACCCAGATAATCTTATTTCATCTATATCCCCACCCATCTTGCTCCCTCTCATGTTCTTTTGAAATAAATCTCAGAAATCATATTATTTCATCTGTAAGTATATATTACTAAGATAAGAGCTCTTTAAAAAATAAAAATAAAACTGTAATACCATTATAACACCTAAAAAATTAATAATTCTTTATTATCAAATATCCAGTCAGTGTATAAGTTTCCAGTTGCCTCATAAATATAATTTTAAAATGCTTTAGTGTGTTTATTTAAATCAGAAGGCAAATGAAGACTATACTTTACAATTGGTTGAAATGTCTCTTTTAATATATAGATTTTCCCTCTGTCTCTTCTTTTTCTTATAATTTATTTGTTGGAAAAATTGGGCCATTCATTTTCTCATACATTTTCCCTCCCAGTCTGCATTTTGTTGATTGCAACCCTGTGGTGTTGTCTAATAAGTATCCCTCTCTTTATATTGGTATTGGTAGTTGGACCTAGAAGCTCCATTAAATTCAGGTTTTGGATTTAGGGACAAAACTTTCATAGGTGATGGTACGTTCTTCTATCTGGAGGCACGTAAGTTTTTGATTGTCTCTCTTTTTGTGATGTAGTAGCTGTAAGTGAATCACTGCCACAAGACCCTGGTCCTTTTCTCTCTAGTCTTTGGCTATCTGAAGCTTACTTCTAATAGAGTCTTTAAAAAGTCTTCATGATATCGATGCTGGGCAGATTAGCTGCAGCCTTCATATTTGAAAGACAATTTATATGGATATAAAATCCTTGACTCACATTTTTTCCTTGAATATCTTAAATTCCCTCATTGATTCTGTTGTAAAGTGTTGCTCTCCAAACAGTGAAAATCTTTCTTTCCCTTCTGAGTGAGTTGGTCTTATTTCTGGATTCCCAAAGGATTTTTTTAATTGTTTATTTAAAGATTTTATTTTTTTTAAGATATTATTTATTTATTTGACAGACAGAGATCACAAGTAGGCAGAGACACAGGCAGAGAGAGAGGGGAAAGCAGGCTCCCTGCTGAGCAGAGAGCCCGATGTGGGGTTCGATCCCAGGACCCTGGAACCGTGACCTGAGCCAAAAGGCTTTAACCCACTGAGCCACCCAGGCACCCCTAAAGATTTTATTTTTAAGTAATCTCTACACCCAATTTGGGGCTCAAACTTACAACCCCAAGATCAAGAGTTGCATGCTCCACTGACTGAGCCAGCCAGGTGCCCTATTTTATTTTTTTAATTTTTATTTTTTTAAAGATCGATTTATTTATTTTAGAGGGAGAGAGAACACAAGTGAGAGGTGCGGAGGGAGAGGGAGAGAGAATCTCAAGCAGACTCCATGCTAAGCATGGAGCCTGAGGTAGGGCTCGATCCCATGACCCCAAAATCACGACCTGAGCTGAGACCAAGAGTCAGATGCTTAACTGAGTGTGCCACCCAGATGCCCCCCCCAGTTTAATTTTTTTTAAGTTCTGTGTACAACATAAGGCTTGAATGCATGACCCCAGGATCAAGAGTCACATGCTGTACCAGCTGAGCCAGCTAGACACCCCAAGTTTTTATTTTTCTTTAAACTTTTCTGGTTTTACCATGTAGTATATCCTATTGATCTGAATCATGTTTTCTAGATATGTAGTGTGTCCTTTTCATGCGAAGTGTTGGTCTTTTTTATTGTTTCAGATAAGTCTTCTGGAATTATAAATTTTGGGTTTTGTTCTATTTCATTACCTAGGATTTAGTCTTTGGGATTGGTTTTTTTTTTTTTTTTTAAAGATTTTATTTTTATTTATTTGACAGAGTGATCACAAGCAGGCAGAGAGGCAGGCAGAGAGAGAGGAGGAAGCAGGCTCCCTGCTGAGCAGAGAGCCCGATGTAGGGCTCGATCCCAGGACTCTGAGATCATGACCTGAGCCGAAGGCAGCGGCTTAACCCACTGAGCCACCCAGGCGCCCCTGGGATTGGTTTTTTTAAGATTTTGTTTGAGAGAGATTGGGTGCATGAGCCAGGGGTCGGAGTGGGCAGAGGGTGAGGGAGCTGCAGGCTCCTCGCTGAGCAGGGAGCCCATGGGAGTGATCTCCAGGACTTTAAGATCATTACCGGAGCGGAAGGTAGACACTTAACCTACTAAGCCATCCAGGTGCCCCTACTCTTTGGAATTCTTACACGATGTTGGATTTTTGTTGCTTTTCTTCACTTTTAGTTATTTTGCCTCAAATCCTTCTTATCTGTTTCTTCTTAGATTATAGGATTTTTGTCTTTTTTTTTATGCTTGTTTCCCTCGAGGTATTATGCATTGTGTTGTGTTTTATTCACTTTTGTGTCCTTTCTAGTTTAGCTGTTATTTCTGAAATGATCTTTTTTCTTTGATTTCTAACTCTTTCTTAAGTTTTGTCATCTTATTTCTAATTTTTCTAATTCAGATTTATTTTGACCTTTCACATCTATTATTTTCTTATATTAGGTTATTTTGAAATAATTGGCCTACAGATTTAACCTGTTTCATGAGCATGTCTTTCGGACATGTGGTTCATTGTAGAGATATTATTCTAACCCTTACTATGATCTTTTTCCCTAATAAATTTGTATGGGATTTGACTATAATCCTTTCCTTTTTAAAAAAATTTTTAAGGGACGCCTGGGTGGCTCAGTTGGTTAAGCAGCTGCCTTCGGCTCAGGTCATGATCCCAGCGTCCTGGGATCGAGTCCCGCATCGGGCTCCTTGCTCGGCAGGGAGCCTGCTTCTCCCTCTGCCTCTGCCTGCCATTCTGTCTGCCTGCGCTCGCTCTCTCTCCCTCTCTCTCTGACAAAAAAAATAAAAATAAAAATAAAATAAAAAATTAAAAAATTTTTAAAAATAGGCATATAATATATTATTTGTTTCAGGGGTACAGGTCTGTGATTCATCAGTCTTACACAATTCATAATGCTCACCATAGCACATAACCTCCCCACTGTCCATCACCTAGCCACCCATCTCTCCCAGCCCCCTCCCGTCCAGTAGCCCTCAGTTTGTTTCCTGAGATTGAGTCTCTTTATGGTTTGTCTCCCTCTCTGGTTTTGTCTTGTTTCATTTTTCCCTCCCTTCCTCTATGATCCTTTGTCTTGTTTCTCAAGTTCTTCATATCAGTGAGATCATATGATAATTGTCTTTCTCTGATTGACTTATTTTGCTTAGCATAATAGCCTCTAGTTTCATCTATGTCATTACAAATGGCAAGATTTCAGTTTTTGATGGCTGCATAATATTCCATTGTATATATGTACCACATATTCTTTATCCATTCATCTGTTGATGGACATCTAGGCTCTTTCCATAGTTTAGCTATTGTGGACATTGCTGCTATAAATATTGGGGTGACTATAATCCTTTGTATTGCTGATTTTACCCAAATTTAATTTTCCTAAAATTTTAGAAGGGAAGGATAAGTCAGGATAGCTATAGAGTCCCCTCCTTTGAAATCTTTCTCCTCTGCTCCATTATCTCCATTTTATCTGGCCTTTCTCTTTGCTTTGCACTGATTATCCTTGTCCTGTTCAATTTGGATTCCAACATATTCTCAGGGCTTCATTTTTATTTATTTTTTAATTTTTTAAAAAGATTTTATTTATTTATTTGACAGAGAGATCACAAGCAGGCAGAGAGGCAGGCAGAGAGAGAGGAGGAAGCAGGGTCCCTGCTGAGCAGAGAGCCCAATGTGGGGCTTGATCCCAGGACCCTGGGATCATGACCTGAGCCGAAAGCAGAGACTTTAACCCACTGAGCCACCCAGGCGCCCCCCAGGGCTTCATTTTTTTTTTTTTTTTGAGATTTTTTTTTTTTTTTAATTTGACAGAGAGAAATCACAAGTAAGCAGAGAGGCAGGCAGAGAGAGAGGAGGAAGCAGGCTCCCTGCTGAGCAGAAAGCCCGATGTGGGGCTCGAACCCAGGACCTGGGATCATGACCTGAGCCGAAGGCAGCGGCCTAACCCACTGAGCCACCCAGGCGCCCCCAGGGCTTCATTTTTAAAATGAGTATTAGTTTGCTAGTTTCAAGAGTTCATAGGGCCAAGACTGCTCCAGCCCCTTCAGACCTTACTGAGAATAGATAAGGAGACTGAATCTTAGGTAAGTTTAATGAAAGAGTTAGTGATTGAACTTAGGTCTTTCACTTCAAAGCCTATGCTCTTAACTACTGTACGATGCTGTCTATACAGTCTGAGATAGAGGGGAAAATCAAATATATGCTTTATCCTGCAGGGATACTTTGAAGGCTCATTAACAGATTAATATTTTAGAAATATTACCTCATGAATGAGAGCCAGAGAGACCACTGAGAGGCTGTTGTAGTAATCTAGTAAGAAACCAAGACAGTGACAGTGGTAAAAAAGAGATGGGGATAAGTTGGAGAATATTTAGAACTTTGTGGCTAATTAATTGGATGTGGGAGGATAAAGAGAAGGAGAGATCAAGCATGACTCGAAGGTTTCTCGTAAGTTTATACTTTCGCTGGATTCTCATTTATGCAGGGTCTCAGCTCAAACTCCTTGCTTCATATCGTTGTCAAGCCATATCTTTTGGCCCAAGGTAGTTCTTAAAAACCCCAGCTAAGGTAGCCAAGGTTTCTGTTCAGTTTTCACTTCCTTCTTCAGTTCTGGCACTTGGTATTTTTCCCTTTCTTTCTTGTAAGTTTGAATACATTTGGAATAATTTTTGTTAGGTCTTGTCCAAAAGTTTTAGGATTTGTAACAGAATTTTGGGGTTCTTTCCAATGCCAGAATCCTCCATGCTGAATACTTAATGTGCATTATTTCATTTAGTCCTCTAACACCTTCTACAGTAGTCACTGTAGAAATGAGGGCTCAGGGAGCTTGAGTAACTTGCCTAAAGTTCAAGTGGAAGGAAAGACTATGCAGTGGGTACCATAGTCTCAGTAAATGCATTAAGTATAAGGGATTAATAGGATAATGTCTGCTAGGTGTGGCCAAATGGCACATCTCTCAGTGGAAATTGAACTATTATTTGAGAATGCAGTAGTGGAGTGGGTTAGGGATACAATAAAGAACTGAGTTAGGAGAATACTCTGTGCCCTCTAGAAAAGAACCTGCAAACACTGTTGGGATCTACTTACTGAAGGACCACTTCACGAATGTCTGTTTCTAATTGAGTCTCGTAAGAAGAGAGTAGGAATATGTAACAGTGGGGCAATGTGTAGGGGTAGATATTCCTAGTGTGAAGAGGATAAAATAGCTCCAGAAAAGCATGAAAATGTTAGTAGATCCTATGCTTTTAGTAGTTGAAGAATTACTACAAAGCTGAGATACAAGGGCATATTTTTAGTTTCAAATTGTGTGAGCTGATGTCCTCACTTAGTATAAGCATATACCTTTAAAACTTTACCCAGGTCTGTATTTCTTTGAAATGTACTAAAAAGAAAACATACCAGGTAAATAACTTAATTGGTAGTCTTTTTTTCTTTCTGGGTGACAAGCCTGAATTATATACATTTAAGGTTGTTTTTTTTTTTTAAGATTTTATTTATTTATTTATTTGACAGAGAGAGATCACAAGTAGGTAGAGAGGCAGGCACAGAGAGAGAGGGGGAAGCGGGCTCCCTGCTGAGCAGAGAGCCTGATGTGGGGCTCGATCCCAGGACCCTGAGATCATGACCTGAGCCGAAGGCAGAGGCTTAACCCACTGAGCCACCCAGGCACCCCTACATTTAAGGTTTAATTTGATTTTTTTTTTTTTTTAGAAGTTGAACAATTGAGAGGGAAGGAGAATAGAAGGGCAGATGAAAAGTGAGATTGAGAAGCAATAGAGACCTGCTTTGCAGTAACAGCTGATTATTCACACAAAATTAATTTACTTCAGAACCTTAGTTTATGGTCTTAGAGACTACCCTAAAGTAGAGAGTTAATTTATTAGCTGATTATTGAGGGTGTAAATTTATTTTCTTTGGAGTTACCCAGAATGGTTGCTGTGAAGATCACAAGGGAGATATTTCATATTCGCTGTGGATTGCTAATCCCCACAACCAGCTTGAATGGCAGATTTATACCGTGTGGATATCCGCCTTGAAAGGTAGATGGTATTCTGAGTAATCAGTACTCAGTTTAAATAATAATCTCCCCCAAATCCCACACCTGGTTAGGTGCTGAGCCAGACAGAACCCAGCCCTGGATTTGAGATACATTTGTGCATCTCAAATATACATGATTTTTCACTCATACTGCATCCGAAAGACAAACATCAGTTGTCCTTATAATGTGCTGTAACTCTAGACCCTAGGCTTCAGAATGGGTTTAGTTAGTCTGGAATTTTCAAAATTACTTTTTTCTTCTCTTTTTAAGTCTGTGGGATCTATGTGTGTAGAATTTTTTGTGTACATTAGGTAATTACATGTGAATATAGAACTCTTTTAAAGTATGCAATTCAGTGGTTCTTGGTACTATAAAACTCCTAACTAATTATTTTTGTGTGAAACATACTTAAAAATCAGCAAATCTCCTCCAGGACTCAAGGAACTGTGTAGTATCCTTGTTGTCACGAGTTTGAGGATATCCTTCTCTAAGTAGAGGAAGATGCAATGTTGTGGGAAGCCTTTCGATCCTGTCTAGAGCCATATGAGCAAGAATTCTGGCTCTTCTGGAGCAAAAAGAGCTCTTCTTCATGGGCCATAAGTAAGGAAGTATGTGATCAGCCCATGAAGCAAACCTTGCTGACTCCTTGGGCATTGAGCCTGACCCCCATTAGGTGCTCCTCTGATTGTCTGAGGTAATCAGTCATTCATGGCATTTTTGTGCTTCAGAAACAATGTGATTATTCCTTAGATAAGTGTTTTGAGAACAGGGTAGTGAGGTGTCTTTAGGAGACCTCAGCGGACAAAATCTATAATAGAGGTCTGTAGCCGGTGTTTGAAACACTTACCTTATATTGCAGGTCTCATGGCTTCTCTTAATTTAGAGATTGCAGAGTTGATAATTTTCTATTTAATCTAGACAGGAATCTTGAGCCTCAGGCAAGGCTCATTTTCCCTCTGCCTCAGTTTCACAACCCAGAAAATAGGGGTAATGATACCAACACACTAGTTAGAGGTTTAGTTCTTTAAATTCTTTGATGTAGCAAAAGAACTATTGTTATATGTCTTATGAAACAGCTAACATGTTACAACAAAGAGCAAACTATACCCATGAAATCCCCATCCTAGGGACAGCTTATTAGAAAGATTAAGCCTATGTGCTATTTTTAAATGTTCAAAAAGCTAAGTACAAGTTATTTTCAGTTGACTGTTTGATGTCTTTATCAAATTACAAATCTCTGTCATTCTTTCCTGGAACCTTTCATTTTGCCCAAGGATTTGTTTTTGGCAGATTTCTATCTGCTTGAAAAGAATGAGTACGCTTTGGTTAAGGGAAAATCTGAGAACATGGTCCCAACTTGCCTAAAGACTTTTTTAAGTGGCACCTTTTCTTCTTATGATTGCTTGGTGGGCTGTGGTTGCCCAGGAAGGCCTCAGGATATCCCCAATGATGCCTTTTTTTGAGCTGGCTGGTGGAATAATAAAAAGTCTAGGACTTATGGTAGAAACAAGTTAACAAGTTGAAGGAGGGAATTTTTTAACATTTCCCGCCACCCCAGGAAATCTCAGTGAAGCTTTTCTCTTGACTTTAATAATCTAGTATATATGTCCACAGCTTTATGGAATGAGGGGCTATAGAATATGATGGAAACATGATAGCTAGGAATTACGATAGAACACCCAGACTGTCATCACACACTCTCTTTATCCTTGGGTGATAAGCAGCCATATGACTTAGATTTTTGGAAGCTCTTGGAAGGTCCACCTGTCCTGCTCTGACTAGGGAAATGGACCTATGCTATATGTGAGAAGTCAGTAAGCATTCTGTCATCATGACCAGGGAGTTCATTTCAAGCAGCCTATAAGCTACCCAACCTTTTTTCAGCTCTTAGTTTAGACATCATCTGCTCCAGTTAGCCTTTGTTGGCTTTCTAAGACTGGATTAGTTTCATTTTTCTGTATTTGCACAGAGGATTAAAGTGATTTGTTACATCATCATCTCCCTGCACTAGACTGTGGGACAGGAACTATTTCTGGGTGCTCAGTATGTATGTATTGAATGAATGACAGATGAAGGCAGGCTCTTTGTCAACATTTGGAACATGCTCTTTACTCCTTTTATATAGACACAGATGCCTACAGTTGAGTTTCAGTGATTGTAGACCAGAAGGATCATGGCATTGGCTGCTTGGTGTTCATTTTATTTGTATCTGTAAGTTTCCATCAAGCCTTAAGTCTACTGACATGGGGACATCTGGGTGGCTCAGTGGGTTAAGCCTCTGCCTTCGGCTCAGGTCATGATCTCAGGGTCCTGGGATCAAGCCCCGCGTCGGGCTGTCTGCTCAGCGGGGAGCCTTCTTCCCCCTCTCTCTCTGCCTGCCTCTCTGCCTGCTTGTGATCTCTGTCAAATAAATAAATAAAATCTTAAAAAAAAAAAAAAGTTTACTGACATGGCTGGCCCTTTTCCCCAAGCAGGTTTTCCCAGAGGGAGGATTGTTTTATCAAAGAGGTGGAGTGGCATACTGAAAAGAATGCAGGCTTTCAAGAAAATGGGTAAACCTGGATTCTAATTCTTGTTCCATCACTCACTAGCCTATGACCTTAAAGAGGTTAGAAGTCCCTTCCAAGCTTGCATTTAATTCATCTACAAAATAGTCATATTTTTCATTTATTCACTTGCTTATGCTGGAAATAGAGGGGTAAACCAGATAAGCAAGATCCCTCTTAGAGCTATTCCATAAGAAGAGACAGATAATATAATAAACCAGAAAGCAATTTCAGATGATAACAGGTGCTAAGAAGAAAAATAAAGCAGGATAAGGAGATAATGAGTGGCAGAGGAAGGAGAGCTCTTTCAAATGGGAAATAACATTTGAGGAAAAAACTCTAGTAAAAGGGGCGCCTGGGTGGCTCAGTGGGTTGAGCCTATGCCTTTAGCTCAGGTCATGATCTCGGGATCCTGGGATCGATCCCTGCATCAGGCTCTCTGCTCTGTGGGCAGCCTGCTTCCTCCTCTTTCTCTCTCTCTGCTTGCCGCTTTGCGTACTTGTGCTCTCTCTCTGTCAAATAAATAAATAAAATCTTTAAAAAAATTTATGAAGACATCTATTCTTAACTTCTACAAGAATCTATTCTTTTTTTTTAAGATTTTATTTATTTATTTGACAGAGAGAGTGATCACAAGTAGGTAGATAGGCAGGCAGAGAGAGAGAGGAGAAAGCAGGCTCCCTGCCAAGCAGAGAGCCCGATGCGGGACTCGATCCCAGGACCCTGAGATCATGACCTGAGCTGAAGGCAGAGGCTCAACCCACTGAGCCACCCAGGCACCCTACAAGAATCTATTCTTAAGTATTTCCCATGAAGATTGTATTAGGCTATGTTTGAGAATCTCCAGTGGGGATTCTCATGATGTTTTAGATATTAGAAAGTTTTTTGTAATGTTAAACTCATCAGTGTTCTTAAATTTCTACTTTTAAATCATATTCTGTCCTTGAGCAATCAGAACATATTATCTTCCTCTTCCTGTGGCAGCCTTTCCATTATCAGGTACCCAAGTTCTCTTCTCCTAAGGATCCCTAGTTCCCTTGTTTTCAGGCTCCTCAGCATCCTTGTGACTTCTCTGATCTCTCTAATGTGTCATTTTCCCTTTCAAATTGTGATATACAGAAATATGATTTAGAGAGTGCAATTCACAGTGGCATTATTACATTCTGTGACCTAGAGGGTATTATTAGAAGAGATTTATTAATTTGAATAAAAGCACAGTCTGTATAGTTAAATGGTACTTTATAATTTTCAAGTATAATTTCAAAATATAACCTATTTTGAAATACAGCCTAGTTTTTCATAATAAACTATGATCTGGTTTTCATTTTTAATTATTTATTTAAATTCAATTAATTAACATATACTGTATTATTAGTTTCAGAGGTAGAGTTCAGTGATTCATCAGTTTAATATAACACCCAGGGCTCATTACATCATGTGCCCTCCTTAATGTCCATCACCCAGTTGCCCCATCTCCCCACTCCTCTCCCCTCCAGCAATCCTCAGTTTGTTTCCTATGATTAAGAGTCTCTTATGTTTCTCTCCCTCTCTGATTTCGTCTTGTTTTTTTTTCCTCCCTTCCCCTATGATCCTGTTTTGTTTCTTAAATTCCACATATGAGTGAGATCCTATGATAATTGTATTTCTCTGATTGATTTGTTTCTCTTCGCATAATAACCCTCTAGTTCCATCCATGTCATTCCAAATGACAAGATTTCAATTTTTTGATAGCTGAGCAGTATTCCATTCTGTATGTATATCTCCTTTTCTTTATCTGTTCATCTGTTGATGGACATCTGGGCTCTTTCCATAGTTTGGCTATTGTGGACATTGCTGCTATAAACATTGGGGTGCAGGTGCCCCTTCGGATCGCTACATTTGTATCTTTGGGGTAAATACCCAGTAGTACAATTGTTGGGTTGTGGGGTAGCTCTATTTTCAGCTTTTTGAGGAACCTCCATGCTGTTTTCCAGAGTGGTTGCAGCAGCTTGCATTCCCACCAACAGTATAAAAGGGTTCCCCTCTCTTCCCATATGATTTGGTTTTAAATAGTAAGATGTCTAACCAAATTTATTTTCTTTCTTTCTTTCTTTTTTTTAATTTTTATTTATTTATTTGACAGACAGATCACAAGGAGGCAGAGAGGCAGGCAGATAGAGAGAGGAGGAAGCAGGCTCCCCACTGAGCAGAGAGCCCGACACGGGGCTCGATCCCAGGACCCTGGGATCATGACCTGAGCCGAAGGCAGAGGCTTTAACCCACTGAGCCACCCAGGTGCCCCTGTCTAACCAAATTTAAATGTGACATGAATACATTTAAAGAGGGCCTATATTAGGGTGGCTGGGTGGCTCAGTGGGTTAAGCCTCTGCCTTCAGCTCAGGTTGTGATCTCAGGGTCCTGGGATCAAGCCCCACATCTGAGTCTCTGCTCAGCAGGGAGCCTGCTTTCCCCTCTCTCTGCCTACTTGGGATCTCTCTCTCTCTCTGTCAGATAAATAAATAAAATCTTTAAAGAAAATAAAATAAAGAGGGCCTATAGGAAATATAGTCAGTGATATTATAATAACATTGTATGGTGACAGATGGTAGCTACACTTCTGGTGAGCATAGCATAATGTATGAGTTTGTTGAATCACTATGTTGTACACCTGAAAGTAATGTGTTAAGGTAGTGTGTGTGTGTGTGTGTGTGTGTGTGTGTGTTAGAAGGCAATGTGATAGCAAAGGGGCAGATCACATAATATTTCTTAGCTTCTTTTTTCTTGTCTCTAAAATTGGTTTAACTATATTGATATTACAGAATTGTGTGAGATCTAAGTGAAATAAAGTGTGTGTAAGAGTTTGTCAACATTAAATGATGTCCAGTGTTTTGCCATCAACTTGAAGATAGTATAGTTTTAGAGAACCAGGTGAGTTGATGGTAGCAGGTAGAATGTAACCATTGGTTTCAAACTGGAGTCTTTATGGATTGGAACCCTTAAAGTATATGATTACTCAGGCTTTTGCTGAAGAGGTATTCAGAGACACGTCCTTTAATGAATAAGCTTGGATAGTAACATTCTTTTTAACCAGAATGGTAAGCCGGTTCTGGATTTTTATGCCTAACTGACTTCTCTGATTAACTGAGAATTGCCATACGTGCCACACATGGATTATTATTTTTGAAAGAATTCAAGTTTAATTAACTGTGCCGAGCATCAAAATTGTATTTAACTTGATTTAATCTTTCATAATGATACCCAAAGTAGATGAAAAACTCAGCTCTTTTTAAGTCACTGTAATTATTAATCACCTCTGAACCCAGAGCGTAGCTCTAGATAAAGAAGTAAGAATAGCTTGGCCCTTGTAATCATAGAATTTTATGCCATAAAGGACTTCAGAGATGGTACAGGCCTCTCATTTTATAGATGACACTGAGGCCCAAAGAGGGAGTGGCCCTTTCAAAGTCACATGTAAAATTAAATGCAAAACACTGGACATCATTTAATGTTGACAATTAATAAGAAAAGAAGACATACCTAATCTTTTTTTTTTTTTTTTAATTTTTTTTTTTTTAAAGATTTTATTTATTTGTCAGAGAGAGAGAGGGAGAGAGAGCAAGCACAGGCAGACAGAATGGCAGGCAGAGGCAGAGGGAGAAGCAGGCTCCCCGATGAGCAAGGAGCCCGATGTGGGACTCGATCCCAGGACGCTGGGACCATGACCTGAGCCGAAGGCAGCTGCCTAACCAACTGAGCCACCCAGGCGTCCCGAAGACATACCTAATCTTAAGAGTTGCTTTTTGAGGATGATTTTAGTTTCATTTTTCTTTTTTTTTTTAAACTTGTTATTTGTCTTTTCTTTATAATAAACTCCCCTTTGTCACAGTCCCTAACTACCCTCTACTGTCCCTCTCTCAAGCTTTCTGGCTTCCAAGTAAACTGGACAATATTTCTACATATTTCATACTTCAGGACAAAATTTAAATTCAAGTTACAGGCAGAAAATATGTAGTTTAATTGTTAAGAACATGTTTCATGGTCTTGAAATGGAGCAATAATATTTTTATCCTGTGGAGTATTTATGTCTAACTGAAGAAAAAGAATGAAATTATTTAAAATAGATTCAGAATAGTAAATTCTTTCAAAGTGAAGGTTTGGTTTGAGAAAACAAACAAAAAAACCCACCTTTGTTATTTCTCTATTAATGTCCATGCATTTGGATTTTAAAATTAAATTGCAGATATTTAAATCCTGGAAGAAAGACCAACAACTTACGTATTTTTATAAACAACCTCTATGTCTTAAATGTTACAAAATGAGTCACATAAATAAATATATTACCCCCCCAAAAAAAATATCCTGGGAAGAGATGTGATTAGCATATAATGCATTTAACAGTGTTAGAAATTAATTAGCTTTATGTAGGAAACATGAGTAGAATTCCTCTATTCTTAACCTGAAGAGAACTTCTGTAGGAAGGTAAATGAACTATAAATATTAAAACTATAAATGTTGAGTCCCCATTTTATTTATTTTTTTTTTTTTAAAGATTTTATTTATTTATTTGACAGAGAGAAATCACAAGTAGGCAGAGAGGCAGGCAGAGAGAGAGGAGGAAGCAGGCTCCCTGCTAAGCAGAGAGCCTGATGTGGGGCTTGATCCCAGGACTGTGGGATCACAACCTGAGCCGAAGGCAGAGGTTTAACCCACTGAGCCACCCAGGCGCCCCTAAATAAAATCTTTTAAAAAAGAAAATCAGCTTTTGTATGTTATCTGAAGAACATATTATATCACTTATCATAATTCATGTGTTGTTGTTTTTTTTTAAGATTTTATTTATTTATTTGAGAGAGAGGCAGTGAGAGAGAGCATGAGTGAGGAGAAGGTCAGAGGGAGAAGCAGACTCCCCATGGAGCTGGGAGCCCGATGCGGGACTCGATCCCGGGACTCCGGGATCATGACCTGAGCCGAAGGCAGTCGTCCAACCAACTGAGCCACCCAGGCGTCCCAATTCATGTGTTTTTAAATAAATGTTAAAAGTAAAGTGGGAATAAGTGAAAAAGTGTTCAACTTTTTCTTATGTTTGGAGAACACTATTTTAGGCTGCCTTTAAGCAGGGAAGTGAAATAAGTAATGGAAATTGGAGTACAGATTAGAATAGGGGAAAACTGGAGTGAGTGAGACCAGCTAAGAGACTAGAAACATATTTTGAGGCCTGAACTAAGGTAGAGCGATGGAGATAAAATAGAAGGACTTGGGGACACCTGGATGGCTCAGTTGGTTGGGCATCTGACTCTTGTTTTTGGCTCAGGTCATGATCTTATGGGTCTCGGGATCGAGCCCCGCATCTTTGGGCTCCCCACTTAGCAGGGAGTCTGCTTGAAAGATTCTCTCCTTCTGCCCCTCCCCTCATGTGTGCTCTCTCTCTCTCATTTAAAATAAATAAATAAATCCTTAAAAAAAAAATAAGATAAAAAAGAGGAGGAGTTGGCAACCAGTAAGATGTTGGAGTAGTGGACTGGGCAAGAGAGGGAGGACTTCAGCCCTAGACTATGGCCAGATTTCTGACTTCAGATCCTTGTGGTGGTGACACTATGATTAAGCTAAGAAACATAGGAAGGATGTTTAGCTCTAAGCCTAAGGATTACCACATTTCTTATTTACAGATTGAGTTGGTCATTCCTTCCTGCACCTAATACCCCAGCCTCATTAAAAACAAAATGGCAGTTGGCCCTTTGCCATGCACTTTGGGAACTGTAGACTGGGAGTCTTTTCCAAACATTTTCTTTTCTTTTTTTTTTTTTTTTTTAAAGATTTTATTTATTTATTTGACAGACAGAGATCACAAGTAGGCAGAGAGGCAGACAGAGAGAGAGGGGGAAGCAGGCTCTCCACGGAGCAGAGAGCCCGATACGGGGCTCGATCCCAGGACCCTGAGATCATGACCTGAGCTGAAGGCAGAGGCTTAACCCACTGAGCCACCCAGGCGCCCCATTTTCCAAACATTTTCAATGGAAATCAAGCATGGTGAGGTCTCCATTGCAGTTAGACATTGGCATTTATTACAGCACCAAACTACTCTTGAGGGTTGGATTGGGATTGGACCACATAGGAAATGTAAATTGTGACCATTCATAGTTGCACCAAGTAGCTGAATTCATTAGTTCCATACAGCAGGAATGGGGTGCAGGGTGGTAATTTGGATCATAGCCATTGTTTATGGAAGTGCTGAGTGGGTGAAAGCGTGGTTACCTTGCCCTGACTGTTTTTTTTTTTTTTTCCAGGGGAGTAAGTGTTTTTCTTTCTCTGTGCCATAGGAAATTTTTTGCCAGATTGTGTTATTTATAACAATCTGTCGTGGAGCAGCTGCCAGGAACAGAAGAACGGCTGTTCCCAGTAGCTCTTACCACCTCCCGCCATACCACCACCACCACACACACATAACATCCAGTTTTCTGATTTAACTTTTCGTTTTTTCTTCTAGTTTTACTCAGTGGTTTTGGCTTGATTGAAAATGTTCTTGTAATGAGGGATTTCTGGGCTTTGCCATAGCTTTGTAATTGGGTTTTCTGAGCTTAATTTGTTTGCTTTAGCCAAAACTAACTGGCAGCAGTTCGAATTTTGAATTCCTGGGTATCTTGATTTTTTTCCCTAACACTAATGTGCTGTCTTCATCTTCTCTTAAAGATCTTGTATGTTTCCAGTTTGTCAAAACTGCACACATTTGCTGTCCTTCTGAGCCGTGCTTTTTGCCCTTGACGTTGCCCTGACTCCTCGAAAGGAACAGGCTTGGGATAAGGGATACTGAGGATATTAGAATAGTGAGTAGGGCTGTCTGTGGAGATTCCATTTGGTCTCTGCAAAAGAAGAGGCATTACTGCTGGTTTTAGGAAAGAACCAGGGCCCTGAAACTCAAGGCAGCTGAGGATTGGTGTGTCCAGGGAGCTTTCAAGTTAATTGCACTTCATATATACAGTTGCTTCACAGTCCACACAGTCTGTGTTTGTTCATGGCTGTGGTCACACGTGATCAGAAATACCTCCTTTCCACTTTTTCTCTCCGGGCTCCAATTAGTGGAAGAACATTTGCATTTCTAGTTAGAATACAAATCAAAACAGTAGTCATTTAATAGTGTTTATAAAAGGGGCGCCTGGGTGGCTCAGTGGGTTAAGCCGCTGCCTTCGGCTCAGGTCATGATCTCGGAGTCCTGGGATCGAGCCCCGCATCGGGCTCTCTGCTCTCTCGGGGAGCCTGCTTCCTCCTCTCTCTCTGCCTGCCTCTCTGCCTGCTTGTGATCTCTCTGTCAAATAAAATTAAAAAAAAAATAAATAAAAAAAATAGTGTTTATAAAAATGTAAAGAGAAACAGTAATGTGAAGATGTAAGATGTTAGACTTTTGTTTCTTATTCCAGGATTTCCAGTTTTGGAAACAGAGTACATTGATAAACAGCAAAGACTTTCCTTTGGTGGGGTTGTAAGGAGGATGGGAATGTGTTTGGCATCAGCGAGTCTTAGATGGTGCATATTCTGGGAAGGGAGGCAGGAGAGGGCCTGAGGAATAGCACCTCCATCTGTATCTCAGGCCCTGCCCTTTCCTACTGACGCCTTTCGTTTCACACTGAGAACAGATGGCAACCAGACATAGGGACGGGGGCGGGGGGGGGGTGGCTCTGTTTCTTGGGCTCCTTGGGGATTTTGCATTCAGCTTAGCAAAAAGTCATCTAAGAGCAAAGACAAAAATGAGGCTGCGACTGTTCCCAATTACTCAGGATTTGTTTGGCAATCACTATACTGACAGATTTATTTTTTGCAGATACTGAATGATAACAGCCTGTATTTTCCAAGACAACATTGTTGCCACTTCAGAGGCATCTGCATTGGGGTCATTTTCTTCACTTTGGAGTACAGTTGATAATTGAATTTACTGTAGAACAGTAAGTTGGCAAAAATCAGCCAGCATATTAGAGAAAGGAGTTTTTTTTTTTCCCTCAGCAAACTGTCATTTTTATTACAATGAAATGGGGCAGCTTCTGTACTGCTACAGTGACATGTCTTTAATAATAGCCCGTGTTCCCAACCTTTCTAAGCATTGTTTTAAGAAGGAGGATTCTGTGTGCTATCTCTTCTTTAGCTTTCAGGTACATGGGCTGATTTGCTAATGTTTGGTGGTTCCTAGATGGTGAACTTAGGAATTTTTTTTTTTTAACTCAGTTAAAATCCAGAAGGAACTGAGATAGCCTTAAGCAGAAAAGTAGGGGGAAAAAATCCAAATTTGAAATTTAAAAAAATATATTTTATTTATTTATTTGATAGAGCACAAGCAGGGGGAGCCGCAGGGAGAGGGAGAGGGAGAAGCAGGGGCTCCCCACTGAGCAAGGATCCCTTTGCAGGACTTGATTCTAGGGTCTTGGGACCTGAGCTGAAGACAAACACTTAACGGGCTGAGCCACCCAGGTGCCCATCAAGTTTGAACTTTTTTTTTTTTTTTTTTTTAAGATTTTATTTATTTATTTGTCAGAGAGAGAGAGAGAGAGAGCACAGGCAGAGGCAGAGGGAGAAGCAGGCTCCCCACAGAACAAGGAGCCTGATGTGGGACTCGATCCCAGGACGCTGGGATCATGACCTGAGCCGAAGGCAGCGGCTTAACCAACTGAGCCACCCAGGCGCCCCCAAGTTTGAACTTCTTAACTTGAAGAGGCTGTCGGAAGGAATTGTTTAGGCTGTTAAGTGATGAGTTGCATGTAGAAAAAGGAATGACGGTTCTGGTACTGATTCTTTATTCAAAATAAGAAATTGCAAGCAGTAAGCCAAGGCATTCTTATGTTTGAGCCTCACTTTCTTAGCAAACATGACTTTTTACTGTAGTAGAATGTGAGTTGAAATCATCCATTTTTCCCACCCAAAGCAGGAATCTTGATTTTAATTAATTTTTTTAAAGATTTTATTTATTTGACAGAGAGAGAAAGACAGAGGGAGCGAGCCGGGGGAGGGGTAGAGAGAAACAGACTCCCTGCTGAGGAACAGCCTGATGCAGGGCTCTCTCCTAGGACCCTGAGATCAGGACATGAGCTGAAGTCAGTCACTTAGCTGACTGAGCCCCCCAGCTGCCACAGGAATCTTGATTTTAAATTAAAATCTTAAAAGGTAGGAACCACTTATAAAAATTTCCATGTAAATACTCATTTTATTCTTAAACCTGGAATAATTTAAATGTTAAATGTTTTTCAGACTTTTTAAAGTAGCAAAACCTGTCTTCCAAACCAAAGCTTACACAGAAAATAAAATTAATAAAAGAGGAGTTGCCCTGGCTGCCTCAGTTTTACCCGAGGCACCTCTGGGAAACTGCAGGTGTGCTATTGAGAAACTGTGTAGTCAGTTTAAATTGCAATGTAAGGGATTTGTTTTTCAATATATTGTTTTGGCAAACCTGTTTTCTGCATTTATGATGAAATTCTGTAATAGCAGAATGTATAGGTAGACATTGTTTAAAAAAATATTAAGTAGCGGGCGCCTGGGTGGCTCAGTGGGTTAAAGCCGCTGCCTTCAGCTCAGGTCATGATCCCAGGGTCCTGGGATCGAGCCCCACATCCCCGCATCGCATCGGGCTCTCTGCTCAGCAGGGAGCCTGCTTCCCTTCCTCTCTCTCTCTGCCTGCCTCTCTGCATACTTGTGATCTCTGTCTGTCAAATAAATAAATAAAATCTTAAAAAAAAAAATATTAAGTAGCCTTTCTTAGCCACTCCCATTTTATTAACACTTTCTAGTCTAAATTCCCTCTATATTTCAGAATAGGGCCTGGCTGAGCATAGAGTTAATGCCCAGTAAATGTTAGGTAAATAAATTGTTGCAAATGGTAATCCAGTTTCTGCCTGAGCACTTCTTATGATGGGAAACTCATTGCCTTACAGAATTCTTCTCTTTGACTAGCTCTGATTGACAGATATAAGTTAATATGAAAACCAAAAACTTTTCTTCATGTTTTACCTATTTGTTCATAGTTTGGTCTTGGGCTATTCAGGTAAAATTTTTTTCTTCCTTAAGAGTGTCAAGTATTTAAAGAGTGCTGTTATCTCTTCCTTAACCCTACCCCATAATCCCTGTCCTGCCCAGTTTCCCCCACATAATCTTTTCCCTACTAAACAACTTCTCTTCTTTAAGATGTCATGTTTCTAGCCCTTTCTCAGTCATCTTCTTATTGATACTTTTTTAGTTTATCAAGATTACTCTTAAACTATGATATTCCAGTTGATAGCTAGTGCCCATAGTACCAGGTACTAGACAGACCAAAATTTAGAACTATCTAAGATATACATTCAGGCGTTTTTGGTACCTAATGCTATATGCTAGAAGCTCCCTTACATGGGTCTTCAAACTAGCAAAGCTGTATTTCTTTAAACACTATTCATTAGTAAAGATTATTTATTTATATGAATAGTCTTATAGAGTGTTAGATCTTGGTTAATTACCTAACTACTCTAAACTTGTTTCTCTGTCTGTAAAGTACAAGTAATAGTGCTTATGGCATAACTTTGTAAAGATTGGGAGTGCATGCAAAGTGTTATCAGAGTTCCTGGCCAACAGTACACATTTGATAAACGTTAATTACTATTATTACTTATTATTGTAATTAATCTGAATTAGTAGAAATGCAACATTTTTTTTACTTCCTTGATACATTCATTCATTCATCAAATAGTTACCAAATGCGTGTTACTTGTCAGACACTATAGTAGTTAAGTCTTATATTTCTTATCCATAAAAATGGGAACAAATAACAGTAACAATCCCACCCCATGGTGTTGGTATACAAATTACATGAGTGCTTTTATACATACTTGAGGTTGTATAGTAATTGTTTACGAATTAGATTGGTCTCCTGAGAGATGGGCATTATATTATATTCATCCTTTTATTTTCTAGTACTGTAGCAAAGTGACTGCTTTATAGGACTTCATAACCAAATGGAATCATCAGATTATGTGAAAATACTTTTCAAACTGTAAAGAGATGTATAAATTTAAGATCATTAATTCCGTAGTCATGGAAATAGACAATGTGGTAGTTTCCAGACTCTGTTCCTTAGAGCCCAGAATTCCAGTGATGCCTCAGATTGGGCAGCAATAAGGCACACACACAGGGAGGTAGATATTCCAGACCTCCCCCGGAATAGTTTACTTAGAGCAACTCTATTTATTTTACTTATTCTGCTGCTATAAAAAATGTTTGAAAACAAGTGTCCAGTCTGTGTGTCCTGCCAAACTATCATAAGTTTATCCCGTGGTGATGTGTGAGATCCGTTGTCTTTTGTGATATTGAGTTTCCCCTTCTCCATTTGACAGACAGATGTACTAGTCCTGAGCTGTGACCTGATCACAGATGTTGCCTTACATGAAGTTGTGGACCTGTTCAGAGCTCATGATGCCTCACTCGCCATGTTAATGAGAAAAGGCCAAGATGGCTTAGAACAAGTTCCCGGTCAAAAGAAGGGGAAAAAAACAGGTAAGGAGTTTGATTTATTTGTATGTTGGGTTTTTATAATAATAACAACTATTATTATTATCGTTCATGCTTTCACTTAGGAAACATTTACTGAGAAGTGACTGTACTATAGGCACTGTGCTAAGAGTTGATGGCATAAAGTCAAATAAGACACAGTTCCTGACTTGAAGAGGCTTACGGCTCTTGATTAGATTCTGGAAAATCCAAGAGGCTTTTGTATGCAAAGAGGAGCACTGAGAACTATTTGCAATTTAAGATCAAATTTCAGATAACCTTTAAGCGATTAAAATTACTAGTACAAGGGTAGAATGGTTGATTTTTTTGAATGCTTCAATCACCCTAAATAGCCAATAAACAAGACAGTTGTTAACCTTGCTTTTTCTTCTTAGGATTACAACATTCTTATCTTGGTATTTCCCTGGGATTCTAGTAGTAGGTTATTACTTGTTTTACTCTTCAGAGTGATATTAATCTTGTCAGACCAAAAAGAAAAGGAATAATGCTGTAGTCCAACCAAGATTATAGAGCTTTGCTTATGGATCTGTTGTTCATTTTTGGTTAAGACACGGTTCTTGATTGCTTTTCCCAGAGTATTTCAAAGCTGAGGCACCAGTCCTATGACTGTGGTGCATTTAATGGCTGAACTAATGACCAGAAAGCTTTGTAAGATCACCCTTTTTATATAGATTTTAGTATTTCCTAGAATGATGTATTTTTTCCCCTGGAGTTTTTCCCTGGAATGATGTGTTTTTTAGGTTTTGCTTAGCCAGCATTATGTAACCCATTGTCCTGTCATTATTATTTACTGATGTATTCTGTTACACTTACTAGAAGCCGCGTATGGTTTACTAGCATCTCACTGGTTTTGGTAGAGACACCTAGAGCTTTCATTCCTAGGATTTGAGTGATCTAGATAATTATTTTTTTTTGTTTTATTCCTTAGGGCATTTGGTTAATTTATAATTTTGGATTATAGCATTAAAACTTTCTAAATTGCTTTTTGTGTTCAAGTGATCACCAGTGTGGACTAATTGTTGGGTCCTCTTTTTACCTTATCACTATCTGTGATCCTCATGTTGAGTAATCCTTTTGTTCTTGATGTAGTTTCTACTTTCGTGAGGTCTGGTTTGCTTATTCACAGTGCCCTGTATTCAACCTTTTCTACCTTATAAACAGGTGTTTATTTTATAAATATGCATTTCTTTTTTTTTTTTTTTAAAGATTTTTATTTATTTATTTGACAGAGAGAGATCACAAGCAGGCAGAGAGGCAGGTAGAGAGAGAGGAGGAAGCAGGCTCCCTGTCGAGCAGAGAGCCCGATGCGGGGCTCGATCCCAGGACCCTGAGATCATGACCTGAGCCGAAGGCAGCGGCTTAACCCACTGAGCCACCCAGGCGCCCCTAAATATGCATTTCTTGTTTCTTTTTGTCATATTCTTCTACTTAAATTAAAAAATCAAATACCTTATTAGAGTTACTCTTCTTGGTATTTGAGTTTTTTAGTACATTTCATATTAGCTGTTATCTCTTAAGTATCATTGTAAGTACATAGCTTTTCATAATTTTAAATTAGCTGTAAGTATTATCTGTCTACCCATCCATTTAAAACTGTTTTGATGCTTGGCCAGTGAAAGTTCGTACAAGCTGGCTTTTCTCTCTTCTTTGAAAAGGTATGATGTATATAGGTAACCTGCTCTTGAGCTGGAGTGTGAGTATGGAGGACAGGGAGCAGGGAATGGGACTGGACAGGATATAGGGATCAAACTAAAGCATTTGAACTTTATCCTCAAAACAGTGGGGAATTGTTGAGGAATTTTATTTTATTTTTTTTTAAGATTTTATTTATTTATTTGACAGAGAGAGGTCACAAGCAGGCAGAGAGACAGGTAGAGAGAGAGGAGGAAGCAGGCTCCCTGCTGAGCAGAGAGCCCGATGCGGGGCTCGATCCCAGGACCCTGAGATCATGACCTGAGCCGAAGGCAGCGGCTTAACCCACTGAGCCACCCAGGCACCCCGTGTTGAGGAATTTTAAACAAGAGAATGTCCTAATCAGATTTGTGTTATTGAAATATTTTCATACTTAACATGAAATTTTGTCCTAATCAGATTTGTGTTATTGAAATATTTTCATACTTAACGTGAAATTTTGAATTTCTCAATATCTGATTTTGTTATATTTGAAGGTTAAGTTTCACCTTGATAATTGAGGGAGGTTTTTTGCTTTTATTTTCTTAAGAGAGACATCGGGATACACGGGGTGGGGGGGATCTGGTTGGGGGACAGAAGAGGGAGAAAGAGAGAGAGAATCTTAAGCAGGCACTGGGCCCAACCTGGAGCCTGATGTGGGGCTTGATCTCACAATCCTGAGATCATGACCTGAGCCAAAATCAAGACTCAGACACTTAACCGACTGCGCTACCCAGGCACCACTAGATAACTGAGTTTTAAATTCCTCCCATGGGGGCGCCTGGATGACTCAGTTGGTTAAGCGTCTGCCTTTGGCTTGGGTCATGATCCCAGCATCCTGGGATCAAGCCCTGCATGGGGCTCCCTGCTCAGCTGGGAGGCTGCTTCTCCCTCTTCCACTCCCCCGGCTTGTATTCCCTCTCTTGATATCTCTCTGTCAAATAAATAAATAAAATCTTCTAAAAATAATAATCATAATAAATAAATTCCTCCCATGGAATACTATGCATTTCAATGATAAGCATTTTTTGTTGTTGTTAAGGAATCCTAAATTTCTCAGATTGTATATTGGTCTGCTGTTGGCTGCTATTATATGCCAGAACAACTAGCAGTCCCCTCTTTCCCAGATATTGTTTAATAGAGCAGATCTGTGTCCAAGTTTCGCAGTGGTGTTCTTACAGACTTACAGGAGAATGGCTATTGGCTACACGTTTCAGGAGCCATCTTTCACCGCCTTGCTACTTCTGTCTCAGATTTGTAGATGTCTGTTCCAAGGAGGGCAGGAAAAAATTCATGTTTGGATTTTTTGTACTGCTTTCCTCCCACCCCACCCCCTCCAGGCTTTTAATGCTCTCCATCCCCTCTCCCTATGACACATGTGCTCTAAATTTAACTTACACTTCAAGTTCTTTTCTGAGAAGAGCCTTCCTTGACCCTCTCATATGCAGTTATACCCCCTTATTTGCCTACATATGGTGGCACTGCTCTCTGATTTACTCTCTCCTCTACTTGGATATCAGCTCTTTGAGAGCTGGGATCATGATATTCTGTTTTGTTCATTTTATCCCCAGCATTTGGCTCAGTTATGGCCCATGGTACGAAGTCAGTACATATTACTGAATGGTTGAGGAGCCTGCCTATAAAGGCAACTCTTACTATCCCCTGCCCAGATAAGATAAAGTAGATTCAGTTTTTATTTAGCCCATCCAGTTCACTGTAGTATTTCTCAAACTCCTCTCCAGTTCTCAGAGTTAGATAGCCTTGGTCTAGGCTAGATTCGGTAAATATCAGTGTGGTTCAGAATCACACTCCCCACTCAATTGCGTGGCTCCCTGTGCCCTAACAAATGCTGGCAGGCATTCTGAGCCTGTGTTTCTTTTGGTTCAGTTTTCTTTATTTCTCAGAGCTGTATTGCAAGAAAACTTCTCCTGCTTGGGTTTCTGTTTTTATCTCTTTTGAAAAATCCCAACCACCACCACCACCACCCCTTTTTTCCTAATTATATTTAACAGAAGTGACTTGAAATCCCAGCATACTCAAAACTGAAATTCTTGTGATTGAGGAAATAGCCTATAGAAGTAGATTCAAATATGCTAGAATTTATAAGTCACAGAGTGAGAAGTACAGTAATAGCATATGCAAAATACAGAGAGCAGTTTAATGTCCTAGTTACAGGGAAATATATTTAAAGGCACAATATTTAAAAAGGAGGAGGTGAACAATGTACTGATATGCAGACAGGGTAGTTGGTATGAGATCAGATCCCTGACTTACAAACGTATTGAATTTTGATGTAGTCATTGAATTTAGAACATACTATATATAAAGTTTATGCTAAGCCTTAGGGAAACAAAATAATGGGAACAAAATAATGGGAAACAAAAATAATCAAGATTTGCTCTCAAAATAAAACCTGGTGAATGGACTGAAACTAATTAATATTACACTATATATTAACTAACTGGAATTATTTTTTTCCTTAAAGATTTTATTTATTTGAGAGAGAGAGACAGAGAGCATGAACAGGGGAGAGGAGGCAGAGGGAGAGGGAGAAGCAGAATCCCTGCTGGGCAGGGAGCCCAGCATAGCCAATCCCAGGACCTGGAAATCATGACTGAGCCACCCTGGCACCCCACTAACTGGAATGTAAATAAAAACATGAAACTAAAAAAAAAGAATAATAATTATGAAATAAAATAAAATCCAGTGAATGGGGCTATGTAGTTTTATTATTTACCAAGTTTTTTTTTTTATTTTTTTTTTTAATTTTACTTATTTATTTGACAGACAGAGATCACAGGCAGGCAGAGAGGCAGGCAGAGAGAGAGGAGGAAGCAGGCTCCTTGCTGAGCAGAGAGCCCGATGCGAGGCTCGATCCCAGGACCCTGAGATCACGACCCGAGCCGAAGGCTGCGGCTTAACCCACTGAGCCACCCAGGCGCCCCTATTTACCAAGTTTTATATCCATTTTTGGCATACTAGCATTTTGTAGATAGTTGCTCAATATCAAATCATTGGTAAGTGGCAGAATCAGAACTTGAACCTGCGCTTTCTGACTCCATAGCCTGAGCTTTTTTTTCTTTCCTTTTTGAATTTAGTTTTTATTTTCGTCAAAGTTTTATATGTTTGTAATTTAAAGAGTGATGGAATTATCCAGGGTATATTGTAAGAAATAGCCATCCTTCACTGTGTCTGTCCTCATTTTACCCAAAGGCAGCCACTTTCAATATACTTAGCTAAAATTTTTTTTCACATTTAATTCCATATCTTCAAAGGACATGCTTTTGTTTGCTATGTCTTGGTATTTTTAGTTTTAGGAATTATTTACTTACTTCCTACTATAGAAAATTAAAGATTTAGTTCTGTTTTACCACATCCTCTAGCCCCACCACACACATGCAAACTCCCAGTTTCCCCATTTATTGCCGTGTTTATTAACATATATTTAATGGCTCAGTCAGTTAAGTGTCTGCCTTTGGCTCAGGTCATGATCCCCGGGTCCTGGGATCGAGCCTGGTACTGGATTCTCTGTTCAGCGGAGAGCCTCCTTTTCCCTCTTCCTCTGTTCCTCCCCACTATTCATGCTCCCTTTCTCTTTCTCTCTCAAATACATAAAATCTTTTAAAAAATTAAAATAAATGGTATTCACAGCTGAAGCTTGTACAAGATTACTTTTCTCTTTCCCCCTTTTATTTTCCTAAAAATTGTCTTGTTTTTTCATTTGCTTAATTTTCTATGTATTTATTACTAATTCAGCCTTAGCCCCACTGGTGTGAATTTCTTCTCATTATTTCCTAACACTTTAAGTGTTCTCTCAGTTTCAAACTCTTGAAGATATCTCTCTTAGAACTTTTCTGGATTAGTAGCTCTTCTGTAGAACTGTCATTTTAGGTTCACACTTCAATCTCTTAATTTTCCTCTTAGTTTATACTCACTTTTTTTGGAACATATCCTCTGGTAGCCTTCTCAGTTGGGTTCGTGAAAAATAAATTTTTTTAGCTTTTGCATGTCTTTATTCTGTCCCAGTGGTTGTTTGATATTTTGGCTAGGTATAATCTTCTCTTGGAAATCCCTTTGGGGTGCCTGGGTGGCTCAGTCAGTTAAGTATCTGCCTTTGGGTCACATCGTGTTCCTGGAGTCCAGGGATTGAGCCCAGCATTGGGCTCCCTGGTCAGCAGGGAGTTTACTGCTCCCTCTGCCTCTACCCCACTCATGTTTTCTCTCTTACTCACTCTTTCTCTCTATCTCTCTCAAATAAATAAATAAAATTTTTTAAAAAAAGAGAGATCATGTCCCCTCAAAATGTTGAAGGTATTATCTCACTGTCTTCTAGCTTTTCTGTTAAATCTAACACAATTCTGATTCTTCATTCTCTTCATGAAAACTTTTTCTCCCCTTTTGGGAAGCTTCTAGGATCTTTCTATTTACAAAGTTATTAAGTTTCACCCTGATTGTTTTCAGTACAGTCTGATATCATCCCCTGTGTTGGATGTTAATGGGCCTTTTGATCTGAAAAGTCAAGTCTTCAGTTCTGAAAATTTTCTCAAATTAATATCTTTTTTCTTTTTAACCCACCAGCAAACTCAAACTTTAAAATAACTTTTACTAGCGTGATTTCCAGCCCCCTTCCCCAAATTGTTGTTATCCCTCTTTGTTTGTTTTAAGATTTTATTTACTTATTTGAGAGAGTGAGAGAAAAAAACGCAACAGAGGGTGTGTCAGAAGGAGAAGCAGACTCCCCGCTGACCAGGGAGCCTGACGCAGGGCTCCATCCCAGGACCCTGGAATCATGACTTGAGCAAAAGACAGATGCTTAAGGGACTGATCCACCCAGGCGCCCCAGTGTCTTACTCTTGATCTCAGCTCAAGTCTCAAATCTCAGGGTCATGAGTTCAAGCCCCATATTGGGCTCCACACTGAGCATGGAGCCTACATTAAAAAAAAAAAAAAAAAAAAAAAGGCTGTTATCAAAAAGATTAGAAATAACAAGTGTTGGTGAGGGTACATGGAAAAGGAAACCCTCACATACTGTTGGTGAGAATGTAAATTGGTGCAGCCACTTTGGAAAAGAGTATGGAAGTTCCTTTAAAAATTAAAAAAAGGGGCGCCTGGGTGGTTCAGTGGGTTAAGCCGCTGCCTTCGGCTCAGGTCATGATCTCAGGTCCCTGGGATCGAGTCCCGCGTCGGGCTCTCTGCTCAGCAGGGAGCCTGCTTCCCTCTCTCTCCCTCCCTCTCTCTGCCTGCCTCTCCATCTACTTGTGATCTCTCTCTATCAAATAAATAAATAAAATCTTTAAAAAAAAAATTAAAAAAAGGGGCGCCTGGATGGCTCAGTGGGTTAAGCCTCAGCTTTCGGCTCAGGTCATGATCCCAGGGTCCTGGGATTGAGCCCCGCATCGGGCTCTCTGCTCAGCGGGGAGCCTGCTTCCTCCTTTCTCTCTGCCTGCCTCTGTGCCTGCTTGTGATCTCTGTCAAATAAATAAATAAAATTAAAAAAAAATTAAAAAAAAGAATTACCATATGATCCAATAATTCTACTACCAAGTATTTCTCCAAAGAAAATGAGAACACTAATTCAAAAAGATATATGCAACTCCTGGTTCCTTGCAGCTTTATTTATAGTGACCAAAATATGGAAACAACCTAAGTGAATGGATAAAGAAATTGTGGTATCTATACACAATGGAAGATTATTCAGCCACAAAAAAAGAATGGAATCTTGCCATTTGCAACAACATGGTTGGACCTTAGGGATATTATGCTAAGTGAAGTAAGTCAGACAGAAAGACAGATACCATGTAGAATCTAAAATTACATGTAGAATCTAAAAAAAAAAAAAAAAAAAAATTAGCTCATAGAGGGCCACCTGGATGGCTCGGTCAGTTAAGCGTCTGCCTTCGGCTCAGGTCATGATCCCGGGGTCCTGGGATCAAGTCCTGCACTGGGCTCCTTGCTAAGCGGGGAGCCTGCTTCTCCCTCTGCCTGCCGCTCCCCTTCTTGTGCACTGGCTCTCTCTCTCTGACAAATAAATAAAATCTAAAAATTAAAAAAAAAAACTTTAAAGAAAACAAACTAAGCTCATAGATACAGAGAATATATTGGTGGTTTTCAGAGATGGGGAGTGGGAGATAGGAGAAATGGGTAAACTGCTTTTGTTTTATTTTGCTTTAGTTTAAATTGAATTTTTTAGGGGTGCCTGGGTGGCTCAGTTAGTTAAGTGTCTGCCTTCGGCTCAGATCATGATTTGGGGTCCCAGAATCAAGCCCCACATCAGGCTCCCTGCTCTGTGGGGAGCCTGTTTCTCCCATTGCCCCTCCCCCACTTATTCATGCTCGCTCGCTCTCTCTCTCTCTCTCTCTCTCTAATAAATAAATAAAATTTTAAAAAGTAATAGAATAAATTGAATTTTTAGAAATGTAAAGTTACAACCTGCAAAGAAAGGTAGCATGATTTGTGTAATCTTCTGCTTCTTCATTATTCTTTAGGTTGGCAGTTTGGCCTGTTGTAACTGAGTTGGCTCATTTCTGTTCAAGTGATTATCAGCTAGTGTATATTATCTGTTGTGTAAATTATCTATTGTTGCATAACAAATTACCACAAACTTAACATCTTAAAACAATACTGTGGGTCAGGAATCCAGGCATTATTTAGTTGGGCCCTCTGACTCAGAGTCTTTTACAAGGCTGAAATCAATGTGTCATTTAGGGTTGAGGTTTCATCTGAAGGCTCAGCTAGGAAAGGATTTGCTTCTGAGCTCACTTGTTTATTGGCAAAAATTCAGTTCCCTGAGGACTGTTGGACTGAGAGCCTCAGTTTCTAACTGGATGTTGGCCAGAAGCTGCCCTCATTTCCTTATCACTTGGGCCTCTTCAGCAGAACAACTTGCTTCACCAAAGCCAGCAAGGGAAAGAACCTTCTAGCAAGACAGAAGTTACAAAGTTATGTGACTGAATCACAAAAATAGTATCTCATCACCTTTGACACATTCTGTTGGTTAGAAGCAAGCTGCTGGGCCAACCCATATTCAGTGTGTGTGGGGGGGGATACAGAAGGGTGTGACTACTGAGAGGCAATTAGCATTCTTAGAGACGACCTACCACAGTTGGGCTCACAGATATGTCTAGGCCCTCAGCTGTGATAGTTGGGTTTCTCTTTCCATCTAGTCTGTTACCATACTGGGGGCCCAAGCTTGTTCACATGGCAGCAGCACGTTCTAAAAGAGTAAGAGAGGAAACTACAAACAAAGTCTCTTGGATCTAAGCTTGGAACTCAGTCTGTATCACTTTCATTGCATTCTTTAAAGCTAGGGGCTAGGCCAGCCTGGATATAAGGGATGGGGAACTAGACCATAACCTCTTTTTTTTCTTCCCCTCCCATGAGCTCTTTTTTTCCTTCAGTTTTTTATGGTGATAAAATACATGTAAAATTTACCATCTTTTTTTTTTTAATATTTTTATTTATTTATTTGACAGACAGAGATCACAAGTAGGCAGGGAGCCAGGCAGAGAGAGAAGGAGGGGAAGCAGGCTCCCTGCTGAGCAGAGAGCCCGATGTAGGGCTTGATCCCAGGACCCTGGGATCATGACCTGAGCTGAAGGCAGAGGCTTTAAACCACTGAGCCACCCAGGCGCCCCTACCATCTTTTTTTAAGTGTATAGTTCATTGGTGTTAAATACAGTTATAACGCTGTGCAACCATCACCACCATCCATCTCCATAACTCTTTTCATCTTGTGAAACTGGAACTCAGTAACTCCTCATTTCCTCCTCCCCCAAGCCCCCCCGAAGCCAGCATGATACTTTCTGTCTCTATGATTTTGACTACTTTAAGTACCATATGTAAGTGGAATCATACAGTGTTTGGCTTTCTGTCACTGGCTTATTTCATAGTGTAACGCCTCTGAGGTTGATCTGTGCTTAGCATATTGCAGAATTTCCTTCATTTTTAAGGCTGAATTATATTTTCTTGTATGTATATATTGCATTTTGCTTATCCATTACTTTATCAGTGGACACTTGGGTTGCTTTCACATTTCAGCTATTCTGAATAATGCTGTTATGAACAGGGGTGTACACATGTCTCTGTGAAACCCTGCCTCTTGTTTTTTGGGGTGGTATATCCAGAAATAGAATTGCTGAATCATGTGGTAATTCTGTTTGTTTTGTTTTTTTTTTTAAGATTTTATTTATTTATTTGACAGAGAGAGAGCAAGCAAGCACAAGC
The DNA here is from genome assembly GCF_902655055.1 of Lutra lutra. Classification (NCBI taxonomy): domain Eukaryota; kingdom Metazoa; phylum Chordata; class Mammalia; order Carnivora; family Mustelidae; genus Lutra; species Lutra lutra. The sequence goes on from NC_062281.1 coordinate 162,504,703, forward strand.
AGGGGGAGTGGGAGAGGGAGAAGCACACTCCCTGCTGAGCTGGGAGCCCAGTGCGGGGCTTGATCCCAGGACTCTGGGATCATGACCTGAGCCAAGAGCAGATGCAACCAACTCAGCACCCAGGCACCCCTCTATTTTTAATTTTTTGAGGAACTATTTTATATTGTAGCTATACCATTTTACGTTCTAGACCTTACCTCTTGAAGGGAAGAACAACAAATTTGTAACCTTTTAAATCTACTATATAGGGGCGCCTGGGTGGCTCAGTGGGTTAAAGCCTCTGCATTCAGCTGAGGTCATGATCCCAGGGTCCTGGGATTGAGCCCCAAATCAGGCTCTCTGCTCAGTAGGGAGTCTGCTTCCCCTTCTCTCTCTGCCTGCCTCTCTGCCTACTTATGATCTCTCTCTGTCAAATAAATAAATAAAATCTTAAAAAAAAAAATAAATCTACTATATACATTTTTTCCATAATTGAAGTATTTTTATTTTATGTACCGTGAGTTGGCATTAAGGGAGGTATCTAGGAGATCTACAGTTAAGGTAGGTATCTTGGATGACCCATTTAAGGAAGTTCACTAAATCCAACTTAATGAAGCCTTCACGTACTTACAGAAACACTGGCAGCATATTGAAGTCAGATTTCAGGATGAGAACATGCTGGTTTGAGCAGCCATGGCAAGAACAAGAACCCTGACCAAATTTTCTCAGATGGCTCCCATAGAGCTGCTGGTAACCCAGCCTGCTCTCTCAGCTGCAATGAGGCAAAAGGGCTACTATATACATTTTTAGTTTTGATTTGCTATATTTTGTTTAGGATCCTTGTACTTATGTAATAAATTAATATGCCTGTAATTTTCCTTTCTCATAATATTTTTTTCTGGTCTTGGCATCAGGATCCTGCTAGCCTTATAAAATGAGGAAATGAAATTCCCTACTATAATGGCCAACATAATGCCTGTCATAGGGGAGGTGCACAAGTACATTTATTAGTTGAATGAATGAATGGATAAGTAAATGACTATAGAAGAAACAAAAGGGTCAGGCAGACTAGTAAAAATCAACTAGAAAAAAATTATGAGTAGTTGACAGAATTTTTTTAATGGAAATTCATAGTTTTAACTGTTTTCTTAATCTCATTTTTTTAGTCTTCTTAGGATAGACATTCTGATATTTCTTGCTCTGCTCCCAAAGTAGAATTTACATTGTTAGAACAGAAAGAAATCTTTCCCAGGTTCCTATAATTTGTAGCATATTCGTAGGTCCCAGTTACTATGGTAGCTACGAGGAAGCAAATATAGGGAGGGGACCCTGAGAGTGAGGAATGTGAGTAAAGAGCACATAGCTGAAACATGGACTGTGGAAATCACTGCTCCCAGGACATTCAGTAATTCAAGGTTTTGTGGGCTGAAGGACTTGGATAGAGTAAGCACTCCAAATTATATCCAAAAATAACATCTGTGTGTTTCTTTTTAAAATATTGGCTCATAATCAGACTGTTGCAGACTGTTATATTCTCAAGTTTCCTTGTAATGGATGAATTAATATATGTCATATCTACTGTGTGGCATTTGAAATTCTCTGCAAAATTCACTTCAACTGAAATTTCCTGTAAAACTTACCTTCAAATTGGTAATCGGTATTATTTACCCTTCCTTCTTTGGAGTTCACTAATTTTGGTTATTGAGGAAAAAAAAAACCCCAACGTATAACTTGGGTTTTTTTTAGTTTATTTATTTATTTAAGTAATCTCTACACCTAGTGTGGGGCTCAAATTCATGGCTGTGAGATCAAGAGTCACATACATACTCTTCTGATGAGCCAGCCATGCGCCCCAACATATAACTTTTTTTTTTTAAAGATTTTATTTATTTATCTATTTGACAGAAAGAGAGATCACATAGGTGGAGAGGCAGGCAGAGAGAGAAGGAAGCAGGCTTCCCACCGAGCGGAGAGCCCGATGCGGGGCTCGATCCCAGGACCCTGGGATCATGACCTGAGCCAAAGGCAGAGGCTTTAATGCACTGAGCCACCCAGGCGCCCCCCAACATATAACTTTTTATGATAGTTTTTCCCTATTTAGATTCAGATGCTACAGATGAATAGATGACCAGAAACCATCTGAAGGAGAGAATGCTTTCAAGCACCTGGGCTAAACACATTATACACTTGAGTAATACATTTGGTTCTAGGTGTACAGGCAGTTGCAGCCAACAATGAAGCATGTTCAGTTATGTAGTAACTGTTGTCTGTCAGTAGGAGGCAGACAAACTCATCTTTAGAAATACTAGAGGATCGGGGCGCCTGGGTGGGGCTCAGTGGGTTAAAGCCTCTGCCTTCAGCTCAGATCATGATCCCAGGGTCCTGGGATCGAGCCCCGCATCGGGCTCTCTGCTCAGCGGGGAGCCTGCTTCCTCCCCTCTCTCTCTGCCTGCCTCTCTGCCTACTTGTGATCTCTGTCTGTCAAATAAATTAAAAAAAAAAAATTAAAAAAAAAAAAAAGGAAAGAAAGAAATACTAGAGGATCTAGAGGCTCCTGAGTGGCCTGGTTGATTAAGCATCGGGCTCTTGATCTCAAGGTCATGAGTTCAAGCCCCACGTTGGGATCCAAACTGTACGTGGAGCCTGCTTAAAAAAAGAAAGGAAGAAAAAAGCAGTATTATTTTTCTAGAGCTCAACTATTTTTTTCTTTTTCAAAGAGATCCTTCCTTTATTTGATTGCTGTGAGGACCAAATGAGAGTATGCATTTTGTTTAGTTTTTTAAAACATGAACATTTTATTTAATGTTTGAGTTAAGCTCTTATACAGGTTATAAGAGCTTTGCAAATATTAACTGATTTATTCCTCATAATAAGCCTGTGTGAGGTAAACACTATTATGATACACATTTTGCAGATGAAACTGAGGGATGGAAACGTATCTTGCTCAAAGACATATAGCTAGTAAGTGGGATTTATACCCAGGTGGTTAGGTCTCAAAGGCATTCTTTATCATGATGCTACACTTCCTCTATGTGAAAATGCTTTTGTAAGCTATAGATAGATACTGTTAGTAGTTTTTATTAAGTGCCTGACACTATACTAGATGTTACAGGAGATATAAAGGAATCATAAGCCTGCCTTAGAAGAATTTATAATCTGGTTAGGGAAAGAAATATAATACAGAAAACAGCAATAATACAACAGCCTGTAACATCACCATCTACCAGAGAACTCTCCACAATAGTAAATAGGCACCTTGTTTTCTTTCAGTGCTCTCTTACACAGCATAAAATCTAATAGATATATGGTTAATGTTGATTAATGTACATATCCTTAAATAATGTTATTCCCACTTCCACAGTGAGGAGACCTTGGGTGTTATTTGCAGAGAAAGAATTCCTTTTTATACTGATCTTCTGTGCCATGTAATGAGTTTATGGACTATCCATTTATTTGGCTTTTTTTTTTTTCATTAACATATAATATATTATTTGCCCCAGGGGTACAGGTCTGTGAATCATCAGGCTTACACACTTCACAACACTCACCGTAGTACATACCTCCCCAATGTCCATAACTCAACCACCCTCTCCATAACCCCCTTGGCTTTTTATTTTTGATTTTTATTTTTGACAAAAATTCTGTATATTTAAAGTATGCAGTGATGTTTTGACATATGTAGACATGATTATGAAATGATTGCCACAGTCAAACGAACATAACTACCACCTCCTTAACTCTTAGTTTTTGGGATAATTTCACATTTACAGAATGATTACAAAATTAGTAGAGAACTTATATATCCTTTACCCAGATTCCCCAAATGTTAACATTTGTCCTATCATTTGCTCTCCTTGTGATATACTTTCAATATATAATGTGTATAAACAATATATTACATATACTATTATTATTTTTCTTAGCTATTTGAGAATAAGTTGCAGGTATGATTCCCTTTGCCTTTATTTTTTTTTTTAAGATTTTATTTATTTATTTGAGAGAGAGACAGTGAGAGAGAGCATGAGCGAGGAGAAGGTGAGAGAGAGAAGCAGACTCCCCATGGAGCTGGGAGCCCGATGCGGGACTCGATCCCGGGACTCCCAGGATCATGACCTGAGCCGAAGGCAGTCGTCCAACCAACTGAGCCACCCAGGCGTCCCTTCCCTTTGCCTTTAAATACATCTGTGTATATCCTGTCCCCCCCTCACTGCCACCCAGAAAAGACAGTCTGTTAAAACAGAAAATTACACTGCTACAATACTTTAATCTACAAATCTTATTCAGACTTCACCAGTTAACCTAACACTATCCTTTAGAACAATACAAAAACATTTTGACTAGCCATGTTTTAAACATTGTGGTATGTGCTGTATGACAATCCTGTATTTTGTTCCAAGAGAATTGTGAGCAGGTGTCCTGTCCCCCTGACTTCGTCATGCAGGCAGAGGCAAATGGCTTTGTTTGATTTCCCTTCTTTTGTATGATCCAGTGGAGCAGCGTGACTTCATCGGAGTGGACAGCACAGGAAAGAGGCTGCTCTTCATGGCTAATGAAGCGGACTTGGATGAAGAGCTGGTCGTTAAGGGATCCATCCTGCACAAGTAAGCCCTAGGGTTTTCTTTCTGGCAGTTCTCCTGGTCTTAAAACAAAATAAAACCACCCAGTGGGTGGGAAAGGGGGAATGAACGCTAGATTATACTGTGTGAAATTGACAAAAGTATGTGACTGTTTTCCCATGAGACAGGATGAAGGCTTTTCTTCACTGTACAAGCTTAGCTTTTCCCTGTGTCTTTTTTGCCAAGGTAGATTCAAATCCTGCATAGCAGTAGGGCAAAGCAGCTGTGGGGAGAAGAGGGAACAGGACTGTCTTTCTAAAAGTGTTCTGGAGCTTCCTTTTCTTTAATTGTGGTAAGCACACAACATAAAATTTACCATCTAATCCACTTTTAAGTGTACAGTTCACTAGTGTTAAACATATTCACATTGTTGTGGAACAGATCTCCAGAACTTTTTCATCTTGCAGAACTAAAGTTCTGCATCTGTTGAACAATAGCTCTTCCCTTTTTCCTGTCCCCAGCTCCTGGTAACTGCCATTCAACTCTCTGTTTCTATGAATTTGATTATGTTAGATGCCTCAGATAAGTAGAATTATGCAGTATTTGTCCTTTGTTAACTGGCTTATTTCACTTAGTATAAAATCCTCAGGGTTCATCCATGTTGTAGCACGTGTCAGAATGCCTTCCTTTGTAAGGCTACATAATATTCCGTTGTGTGGACATGCCACATTTTTTTTAAATGTATTCATCTCTCAGCAGACACTTGAGTCACTTCCACCTCTTGGCTGTTGTGAATAATGCTGCAGTGAACATGGGTGTGCACATATCCCTTTGAGATCCTGCTTTGAATTCTTTTGGATATACACCCAGAAGTGGGATTGCTAGATTCTATGACAGTTCTAGTTTCAGTGTTTGGAGAAACCTCTCTACTGTTTTCTATAGTGACTGTGCTGTTTTACAATCACACCAACAGTGCACAAATGTTCTAGTTTCTCTGCATTCTCTACATTTCTCAACACTTGTTATTTTCTGGTTTTTGATAGTAGCCATCGTAATGGCTACAAATAGGCAACCCAGTCACACATCTTCTTTAATCAGCATTTATTGAGTGCTTGCCCACTATGGACTTTTTCTTCAGAAGCCACCATACTCAGAGCTGTACTGTCTGATACCAGTACACAGGAAAGTTTGAAAACTGTTTGGAGTCTGAGTTTGACTTGTCTGTGGTTTTGTCCCAGATTGCAGTTCTCTGTTATTCTACTTTTTTTTTTAAGATTTTATTTATTTATTTGACAGAAAGAGATCACAAGTAGGCAGAGAGGCAGGCAGAGAGAGGGGGAAGCAGGCTCCCTGCCAAGCAGAGAACTTGATGCAGGGCTCGATTCCAGGACCCTGGGATCTGGACCTGAGCTGAAGGCAGAGGCTTAACCAACTGAGCCACCCAGGCGCTCCTGTAATTCTTGATTAAACCCATTTTGCTGCTTAAAAACAAAACAAAATAAAACAAAAATGTTTGAAGCCTGGATGAAACTAATGTAAAAGGAGTAAATTGGGAAAGAAAAGTATCTTACTTATTGTTTTGCTACCTAGCACAACAGAGGTAGGGGACGTATTTCAAATTATGTAATTTAATGAAAATGAAATCAAATTCTAGCTTTAGCTAGCCCAATTACCCCAATGGGTTAGAGTTTGGTATTAGAGGCTTTGTTTTCTCGTCAATAAAAATGGGTTTGATAATAATAGGGCTGCATGGGGAATAAATGTATGTAAAACAACCTAACACCTCTTTCATAATAAGTCGTCAAAAAATAGTAGACATTATTATTATTTCTAAACAAATAGACAATGCTTGAAAAATACATGCATAATATCACTTCCAGATTAAAATTTGTTGTTTCAGATTACATCACAAACTTCCCCCTGACTAGTTCCTAATTAAATGTGAAAAACTCAATTAATATAAAACTGGCAGAAGGGGTTGTCTGGGCGGCTCAGTCAGTTAAGCGTCTACCTTTGGCTCAGATCATGATCTCAGGAGTCCCACACTGGGCTCCTTACTCAGCGGGAAGCCTCCTTCGCCCTCTGCCTGATGCACCTTCACCCAGCCCCTGTGCGTGTGCATTCAAGCTGTCTCCCTCTCTCTCTGACAAATAAATAAAATCTTTTTACCAAATAAATAAAAAAAAAACTGGCAGAAATTTCAATAATGGCAGAGTAAGATAATTAAATATAATAAAGCTTAAAAATTGTTGGTCAAGGAAAGAAACAAGATTCTGACAAGAAACAGGAAGGAATAGGGGCACCTGGGTGACTCAGTCTGTTAAGCATCTGCCTTTGGCTCAGGTTATGATCCCAGGGTCCTAGATCAGGCTCCCTGCTCATCAGGGAGCCTGCTTTTCCCTCTGCACCTCTCCCTGCTCATGCTCTCTCTCTCTCTCTCTCTCATATAAAAAAAAGAGGGGCGCCTGGGTGGCTCAGTGGGTTAAGGCCTCTACCTTCGGCTCGGGTCATGATCCCAGGGTTCTGGGATCAAGCCCCGTATCGGGATCTCTGCTTGGCAGGGAGCCTGCTTTCTCCTCTCTCTCTCTCTGCCTGCCTCTCTGCCTACTTGTGATCTCTGTCTGTCAAATAAATAAAATCTTTAAAAAAAAAAAAAGAAAAAAAGGAAGAAGAAGAAGAAAGAAAGAGAAAGGAATAAAGGTAGGCTCCCAATTCCACCCTATCACCGCTCACCAGAAGCCATACTGATATATTAATGAAATCCTGCAAATTCTCACTAATAGCTCCATAGCTGGAAAGAAGCAAACTGAACACGTATCTGTACTTCTATCTTCTTCTGACTGAGGAGCAGTGGGAACAACTATTTGCAAGTAAATGATGAAGCAGAGAAAATGAACAACGAGGCTGACTCTTTAACAGAAACAAAATATCAAGCCTACAAATGAATAGGTGACGTAATATAAAGCTGGAAGCTATTCCTCCATAGGAATAGAATATACCCCTTAATTATGTGGAATGAAACAAGAATATATAACAGAATCTCAGGAAAGAAAAATATTTTAATAGAGATTCTGCAGTTCCTTAGCCGTGTTCCCTATGTTCCTTCTACATTCCCTGAAGCCATAGAAAAGTACACAGAATACAAAATAAGCAGCACTACTGAGCATTTGCCCAAAGAAAACAAAAACAGAAATTTGAAAAGATATGTGCATTTATGTTTATTGCAGCATTATTTACAGTGGATATAGTAGCAACCTGTGTCCACTGATAGATGAATGGATAAAGAAGATGTGGTGGGGCACCTGGGTGGCTCAGTTCGTTAGGCATCTCAGTTCGTTAGGCATGAGGTCATGATCCCCAGGGCCTGGGATCGAACCCTACATGGGGCTCCCTACTTAGTGGGGAGTCTACTTCTCCGTGTCCCTCTGCTTCTCCTCCTTGCTCATTATCTCTCTCTCTCTCTTTCTCTCTCTAGTAAATAAAATAAAATCCTTTTTTTAAAGAAAATTTTTAAAAAAAATAAAAAAACAGGGACGCCTGGGTGGCTCAGTTGGTTAAGCAGCTGCCTTCGGCTCAGGTCATGATCCCAGCGTCCTGGGATCAAGTCCCACATCGGGCTCCTTGCTCATCAGGGAGCCTGCTTCTCCCTCTGCCTCTGCCTGCCATTCTGTCTGCCTGTGCTTGCTCTCTCTCCCTCTCTCTGACAAATAAATAAATAAAATCTTTTAAAAAAAATTAAAAAAATAAAAAATAAAAAACAGAAACAGAGCCATAAATAAAGAGAACAAACTGGTGGTAGCCAGAGGGGAGGAAAGTGAGGATGGACAAAAAGAGGTAAAGGATAGAAGGTACAGGCCTCAAGTTAATGGGATGAGTAAGTCACAGGTATGAAAGATTCAACACAGGGAGTTTAGTCAATAGTATTATAATAGCATTGTATGGTGACAGATAGTAGCTACACTTCTGGTGAGCATAGTAAAAGGTGTCAAATCACAGTGTTGTACACATGAAACTAATGTAACATTGTGTATCCACTATACTTCAATATAAACAAAAAGGAAAAAAATCACCACCACACATAGTAGTTGGTCTCAGATACAGGAGGATAAGAGGTAAGAACTCATCCATATCATATCAAAATAAATAAAACAAGCACGGACAAGACCAAAAGAATCAGTATGTCAACTACGGAAACATACAGCAAACAAATGAAAGCAAGAAAAATACTCTGAAAAGACAACGTATCCTGAAAAAAACATAATTCAATGACTAGAATTTCCTGTACTATACAGCTATAAAGCAACTCATCAAAATGTGAATTTAATAAATAAAAATCCAGTGATGAGGTGATAAAACAACATGAGATAAAAGAAGATATTATAGAACTAAGAAAATAAATTGAGAACTAATTAAAATAGCAAAGAACACAACAGATACCACTGAAAATCAAATTATTGACATAGAGGAAAGGCTTGAGGTATTTAGTGATTTTGATGAAAAAAGAAATGATTAAAAATTATAGCGAATCTCGGGCGCCTGGGTGGCTCAGTGGGTTAAGCCGCTGCCTTCGGCTCAGGTCATGATCTCAGGGTCCTGGGATCGAGTCCCGCATCGGGCTCTCTGCTCAGCAGGAAGCCTGCTCCCCCCCCCCCTCTTTCTCTGCCTGCCTCTCTGTCTACTTGTGATCTCTCTCTGTCAAATAAATTTAAAAAAAAAAATCTTAAAAAAAAATTATAGCGAATCTAATAGGAAAAAAAAAAGACAAAGAGGACTCAATAAGTTAATATCTCTGAAAAAGAGAACTAAACATGTGGCCAAAGGCTGTATTCAAAGATATAAGGCCTTCTTGGCAAACTAGTTTAAGGCTTTTAATATAAAGATAGAAGGGCTAAGTAAATATGATGACTTCTGAAATCCCACTAAAACAGCAAGATGGAGATTTTAGAGAGGGATAAATCCAGAAGACTAAAGAAGATTAAAAACAAAAAGGCAGGGATGCCTGGGTGGCTCAGTTGGTTAAGCAGCTGCCTTTGGCTCAGGTCATGATTCCAGCATCCTGGGATCGAGTCCCACATCAGGCTCCTTGCTCAGCAGGGAGCCTGCTTCTCCCTCTGCCTCTGCCTGCCACTCTGTCTGCCTGTGCTTTCTCTCTCTCTGACAAATAAATAAATAAAATCTTAAAAAAAAAAAAAAAAAAACACGAAAAGGCAACAACCATAGTTTGGAAACAGGAAAGCAGGACAGCTGAAGGTACCTGAGAAAGCTGAATGCTAAGCCAGCAGTGGGCGAAGCTGAACTGTAGACTGATTTACCCTACAAAACTCTAAGTAGTCAAGATTCAGCAGTACCAAGTATATCCAAAAGTGAAGCTAAAAACTGGATTACTTGAGAATTCGTCCAAACTGTAGATAGATGCTCAGATTTCCTCCCCACCAAACCTCATAAGATTTATTCTTGGAAGAGGGTAAAGTAGATCTCTGGATTGGGGCACTAGGCATGAATGAGGTTAGAGGTACCATACAAAGAATGGGGGGTACAATACCAAAAAAAAGTTAACGTATGTCCTGAGGTCTTTAGCTTCTGTCTCCCACTTAGCTTCTATATACCAGCAGCCAAGCTTGTATCTGTCAAGCAAGGATATTAGAAGATTCTTCTCTTTGGTAAAAGACAGTCCAAGAGGAGACCTAAAGACATAGACATCAGGGAATCCCCACCGGAAAACCCATTTCTTGGGTCATCCTACCTTGAATTTCAAAGTTGACAAAGCTCATCACATGTTGGGTGTTCACAGTGAAATATTTATTGTGCCACTCTTAAATTTAGATAAAAAAGAAACAGAGATTACAAGATGTAGGGGCCGGAACAAACAGAAAAAAAACCCAAGTTAGCAGAAAACCCAATAGAAATTGTTCAGAGAGAAGAAAACTTCAAAAGTAACATTACTCAGAAAGATTCACTAATATTTGAGCATCTGAATATCACTATCCTAGGAGATAGGAATACAGCAGCAAACAAAGTGCACCAAAATCCTTGCCCTCATTGAGAGATGAGAGAATACTGCATTCATGAACCCAAAAGCAGAATGCTATATTAAAAAGGGAGCATTTAATGGCACAGAAATAGACATGGAGATCAGTGGAACAGAATAGAGAGCCCAGAAATAAACCCATGATTTATATGGACAATTAACTTATGACAAAGGAGCCAAGAATATACAATATAGAAAAGATGGTCTCTTCGATAAGTGGTGCTGAGAAAACTGGACAGCTGCTACAAAAGAATGAAACTGGACCACTTTCTAACATCATACACAAAAATAAACTCAAAGTGGATTAAAGACTAAATGTGAGACCTGGAAATATGAAAGTCCTAGAAGAGAACACAGGCAATAATTTCTCTGACATTGACCATAACAACATTTTTCTATATGTCTCCTAAGGCAAGGAAAACAAGAACAAAAATAAACTATTGGGACTACATTGCAGTAAAAAGCTTTTGCCCAGAAAAGAAAACCATCAACAAAACAAAAAGGCAGCCCACTGAATGGGAGAAGATATTTGCAAACGATATATCCAATAAGAGGTTAATATCCAAAATATATATATAAAGCACTTACCCAGGGTGCCTGGGTAGCTTGGTCAGTTAAGCATCCAACTCTTGGTTTCTGCTCAGGTCGTGATCTCATATTTCGTGGGATCAAGGCCCATGTTGGGCTCCATGCTCAGGAGGGAATCTGCTTGAGATTCTCTCCCTCTACCCCTGACCCAACATGTGTATGTGCTTGCTCTCACTCTCTCTCAAATAAACAAATCTTTAAAAAGAACTAGACAACTCAACACCAAAAAAAAAAAAACTGACTTAAAAGTGGACAGAAGACCTGAATAGACATATTTCCAAAGAAGACAGACAGAGAGCCAGCAGACACATAAAGAGATGTTCAACATCACTCATCATCAGGGAAATGCAAATCAAAACCACAGTGAGCAGGCACCTTGGGTGGCTCAGTCGGTTAAGTGACTGACTTCACCTCAGGTCTTGATCTCAGAGTCCTGGGATCAAGCCTGTGTCGGGCTCCCCATTTAGTAGGAAATCTGTTTGTCCCTCTCCCTCTCCATCTGTCCCTCCTCCCGCTCATGCTCTCTCTTTCTATCTCCCAAATAAATAAATAAAATCTTTTTTTAAAAAAGCAAACCCACAATGAGCTATTACCTTACACCTGGCAGAATGGCTAAAATAAAAAAGACAAGAAACAACAAGTGTTGGTGAGGATGTGGAGAAAAAGAAACCCTCATGCACTGTTGGTGGGGATATAAATTGGTACAGCCACTGTGAAAAACAGGATGGAGGTTCCTCAAAAACTTAAAAATAGAAATACCATGTGACCCAGTAATTCTACTATTTGCTGTTTATCCAAAGAAAATGAAAACACTAATTTGAAAAGACATATGCACCCCTGTGTTTATTGCAGCATTATTTACAATAGCCAAGAGATGGAAGAACCCTAGGTGTCCATCAATAGATGAATGTATAAAGAAGTTGTGGTATGTATGTGTACACACACACACACACACACACACATACACACACACACACACACACATACACACACACACGAATATTATGCAGCCATTAAAAAGGTGAGATCTTGCCATTTGCAACACCATGAATGGACCTAGAGGTTTATGCTAAATGAAGTCAGACTGAGAAAGACAAAAGCCATATATTTTACTTACATATGGAATCTAAAAAATTAAATAAAAAACAAAAAAGCAGAATCAGAGCTATAAATACAGAGAACAAACTGATGGTTACCAGAGGGAAGGAGAGTGAAGGGTTGAGCAAAATAGGTAAAGGGGAGTGGGAGATACAGGCTTCCAGTTACGGAATGAATAAATCATGGAAATGAAGGGTACAGCTTAGGGAATATACAGTCAATGATACTGTAATAGCATTCTTTGGTAGCTGCACTGGTGGTGAAGCTAGCATAAAGGTATAGAGATGTTGAATTACTACATTGTGGTCAAGTATACTAAAAAAATTTTTTTTAAGGGGACCATTTGGTAAAAATGAAAAACTCAATAGAAAGGTTGAAAATTTTGGGGAAATTTTTGAAAAATGTCTCACAAAGCAAAATAAAACAACAGATTGATGAAAAATAATAAGAAAACTAAAGGAGCAACCTAAGATGTCCAACATTTGATATTAGGAGTTCCAGAAAAAGAGAACAGAGAAAATGGAGAGGGGAGATAGCATCAATGAAGAAATATAAAAAACATTTCTCAGAACGAAAGGAGCTGGGTTTCTAAACTGAAAGGAAACAGTGCCCAGCAGAATGCATGAAAAGAAACATACCAAGGTTGTCATTGTGAAATGTGAGAACATTTTACTGTTATAACACTGATGTCAAAGAGAAGATCCAAGAAGCTTCTAGATGGGAGGGGAGATATCATACATAAAGGAACTAAAACAGCTTTGAACTTTTAACAGCAGCACTAGAAACTATAAAACAATGGAGGACAGCTTTCAAAATTCTTAAATCTATATGTAGTCAAACAATCAACTATGAGAGTAGAATAAGCATTTTACAGACAATTGCTTTCCAAGCATCTGTTTTCAGAAAGCTGCTAGAGAATTTATAACACCAAAACCCTGGCATAATCTAAGAAAGAAAGACATGGGATTATAGGATTATAGGAAGAAGAAACCCTAGGATTCCAAGATAACACCTTCGCTCTGGGTGTAGATGGCAATCAGACCAGATTGGAATAGGTCAGAAAGCTTTGGGAATAATGTCCTCAGGATACTCATATTTTTTCTGACAAAAATGACAAAATACTTGGTGTGTCTCAACATTTTGAGAGGAGTTTTGAGCACTTGGTGGTTAGTTTAGGGTTGAATTATTGATAAGTATCTGGAAAACTAAGAAATGGGAGAAAACAGTAATACCAAGGCAAACAAAAATATGCAGGAAAAAAATTAACCATTAGTTACTGAATGTTTCAGCTGTAACTTATGTTTATATATGCATCATAATGTAATCACTGATTTGATCTAACCAAAATCATGATAATTACTTTGGAAAGATGACAGGGAGGGTTAGTGTATTGAAGACACAAGGAAAGATGAGAGATAAACTTCCTCTTTGATAGTTAATAGCCATAATAACAAACTTCAATTATTGAACTAACCAAAACAGTAAAATTAGGGAGGTAAAAGGTAAGGAAGTATGGGTATATGTCGTAGGGGCAGGGCTGGTCATGAAAGAAAGCTAAATCCTTATCTTCCATAGTGGGAAATCAACAGATAATGTCTGAAATGGAAAAACTAAGGAATATCAATATTAGAATGTTACTAGAAATACAGATATAAATACTAAATGGATCCACTAAAATAATTGAAAATGGGTGCTTCTGGGGAACAGAAAATGGGGAGGGGAGGAAATAAAGGACTGAAATTTTTCATTGTAAGCCTTGAGAAACTATTTAACTTTACTTATGTAAAGTATGTGCATATGTAATTTTAATTAAATTAAAAACAAGATAAAATACAATAAAAATTCCTGAATCAAGTAAAAATCTGCAGATCTTAAGAATCTGCAAATTTAGGGGCGCCTCGGTGGCTCAGTGGGTTAAAGCCTCTGCCTTCGGCTCAGGTCATGATCCTGGGGTCCTGGGATCGAGCCCCGCATCAGGCTCTCTGCTCCTTGGAGAACCTGCTTCCTCCTCTCTCTCTCTGCCTGCCTCTCTGCCTACTTGTGATCTCTGTCTGTCAAATAAATAAATAAAATCTTCAAAAAAAATTTAAAATTAAATAAAAAAGAATCTGCAAATTTTATGGGGCACCGGGGTGCTGCGTCAGTTAAGCGTCTGCCTTCAGCTCAGGTCATGATCCCAGGGTCCTGGGATCCAGCCTTGCATCAGGCTCCCTGCTCAGCAGAGAGCCTGCTTCTCCCTCTGCCTCTCCCCCACTCATGCTCTCTCTAACTCTCTCTCTCTCAATAAATAAAATATTTTTAAAAGAATCTCCAATGGGGCGCCTGGGTGGCTCAGTGGGTTAGGCCGCTGCCTTCGGCTCAGGTCATGATCCCAGGTCCTGGGTTCAAGCCCCACATCGGGCTTTCTGCTCGGTGGGGAGCCTGCTTCCTCCTCTCTCTCTGCCTGCCTCTCTGCCTACTTGTGATTTCTCTCTGTCAAAATAAATGAATTAAAAAAAAAAAAAAAGAATCTCCAACAAATTTTAAGAGTATTGTGTGTTCTAAGAAAATTTGGCCAGAAGCACGCATGCATGCTCTCTCTCTCAAATAAACAAGCGAAATCTTTTTTAAAAAATAAATAAATATAAAGGCGTCAGGAAGACATTCTCAAACATGAAGGGGCTCACAAATATGGCATCTATGAGCCCTCCTTGGGGTGAAAAAAAATAACTTCTTGACAGCTAGCTACCATGTCATGAGAACATTCAAGCAGGTTATGGAGAAACCCATGTGGTGAGGAACTGCCAGCAACTACATTAGTGAACTTGGAAGCAGATAATCTGAGACTTGTCAGCAGCCATGCTGAAAGCGGCTTCTCCTCCAGTCAGCCTCAAGCTGACTGCAGCCCTTGGCCAGCAGCTTGACTGCAGCCTCATGAGATAACCTCAGTCAGAACCATGAAACCACTCCCCAATTCCAAACACTGAGATAATAATTTGTTATTTTAAACCTCTGAGTTTGAAGTAATTTGTTATATAACTATAGATGACCAGTAAAATTCTCAATCTCTAGGCTTTGGATCAAGAGTCTTTCAGAAACAATGAAGTTGAAAGACATCTTGGAGAGAAAAAAATAACGTGCTTATATAGCCCAGTTCCTTTCCTTTCCGCCTCAGTTTGCTCCCCGCGTATCTTGGAAGTAGGGAAGGTCACGTGGCTGTATATGTGGGACACATCCTGTCTTAGCTGGATGCCTTTGCTAAGATCTTGGACAAACTGTCAGCTCAGTCAGAAACATGAAGGAAATGGGCGGTCGGTCATCCTATGGTCTTACTAAACTTGTGAGGTTTTTGTTGTTTAAGCATTGGTAACAAACAGTCTCATAATTTTCTTTCTTGTGTTTCATGGGAGAGAGGCCTGGGTTAGAATGAATTATTGAGAAAAGGAACCGCCCCTTGACCCATAGTATTCATTGTTACAGTGTATGTGATAGACATAGAGGTAAAATGCCCAGGTACCCCTTCAAAGAAGGATTTGCTGCTCATCTGTAAGGAGTGTAGTTAGCACACAGCCTCTAGTTGTTATCTTCAGGATCTCCGTCATCTTTAAGAGCCACATTGTCCAAGGTCATACCCTTGCTGGGGGCAGTCTGCATCCCAAGACTAAATGAAGGATGGGCGTAAAGGCCCGGTCACTCTGATAGGCAGTACTTGATCCTGAACTCCCTGCCCGGTTGGCCGGTGGCTTTGTAGAACCTGTATCTCAGTTCAGTTTGCCTCTGCCCAGTCTTGCTTCCTCCTCTTCCTTTCACAGGTATTGATCCCTAATAAACATCTTGCCCCCCAAATACTGTCTCAGCTTACTTCTTGAGAGTCCAGCCTTCAACACACAATAATGGTTTTCCCCGTGATTTGCTACCACCTGGTAAAGCAAGTTTTCTCACCCTTGGGATGATCGTTTTTGCAATTGTAAAATTAAACTGCCTGGATTATTACATTGTTTTCTTTCTCAGGAAGGAAACCTGATGCAGTGGCCTCTGCATGTATAAAAACTGTGATGAGTGTTATCTAATAATATGCATGCCTCTTATAACTCCTGACTGAGGAGGTACCAAAAATATATATCCTTTCAATCAGTCTTTCCAACTTCACTATAGTAAGCACTGATTTCTTGTCTGCTCGTTCTCAACTGGGGAGCATTTTTAAAAATGCTAATGGCTGAGACCCACCCCTAGAGATTCTTACTTAATTGGTCTGGCAGAGGACAGGCATTTTTATTTTTATTTTTTTAAAGATCTTATTTATTTGACAGAGAGAGATAACAAGTAGGCAGAGAGGCAGGCAGAGAGAGAGGGGGAAGCAGGCTCCTTGCTGAGCAGAGAGCCTGATGCGGGGCTCGATCCCAGGACTCTGAGATGATGAACTGAGCTGAAGGCAGAGGCTTAACCCACTGAGCCACCCAGGCGCCCCAGGACGAGCATTTTTTTTTTTAAGATTTTATTTATTTATTTGACAGACAAAGATCACAAGTAGACAGAGGCAGGCAGAGAGAGAGGAGGAGGCAGGCAGAGAGAGAGGAGGAAGCAGGCTCCCCACTGAGCAGAGAGCCCAATCCGGGGCTCAGTCTCAGGATCCCGAAATCATGACCTGAGCAGAAGGGAGAGGCTTTAACCCACTGAGCCACCCAGGCACCCCCAGGATGAGCATTTTTAAAAAGCTTCTTGGATGATGGTAGTGTACCAGCGTTCAAAACCCACTCCTGTTCAACTTACCAGTCTGTGGTCCAATAGCGCTGCTCTCCTCTCCGTAAATATTTGATAAAGGGATAGGCATCCCGTCAGAGTCTAAAGGAATTTTCCAGCACCCCAGAAATAAATAGGAGCATTATGAAAGTGAATCAAACCCCTGAAACTTCTGCTTAGAGCTGATTCTCATTCTTTAGGGGCTGCAGGCCATAGCCATACCTCAAGGAGAAGGCTCTGGCTAGTGTAGGCAGCATCTGTCCAACACTGTAGACATGTTTGCAGAACCAAATAAACCCTGGACTATTCAAATGGTAGCCCACTAGATTTGTGTGTTGCAGTCAAACCCAGTGATGTGGCTGGCATTTGAGCACTCAAGGCTAGATGATTCTGGACATAACAGTTAAAGGGTACTTAGTCAGTGGGGCACCTGGGTGGCTCAGTTGGTTAACTGTCTTCCTTTGGCTCAGGTCATGATCTCATGGTCTTGGGATTAAGCCCTGCATTGGGCTCCCTGCCCTGGGCAAGGGAGGGATGTTGTCTGCTTTTTGCTTCCCCTCTTCTCCCCCACACCCATGCGTGCACTCTCTCAAATAAATAAATAAAATCTTAAAAAAATAAAAAAGTAGTCAACTATTTGTCTTCCTCTCATAAATCCCCTGGTAATTGTATTGGGCCTACCAGGATTATCTAGGATAACCTATCCATCTCAAGAACTTTTAACTTAATTGTGCCTGCAAAGTCCCTTTTGCCATATGAGGTAATACATTCACAGGTTCCAAAGTGGACATCTTTGAGGGGCCATTATCCTGACTATCACAGTCCTCTCAGTTTTTTAACCTGGTTCTCAGTAGCTTTATAATAGCTTTATAAATTATCTGTCATATGAATAGTATATACATATACCATCATTTATCTAAACATACCCAGTGCTGGATATTTAGATTGTTTCTAATGATCTAGAACCTGATATTTTTAAGTTCAGTTCATTGAGGTGTCATTTATATACAGTGAAATTTACTCTTTGTAGTATGCAGTTCTGTGTGAGAAAAATAGGTGCAAAGTGGTTCCTGGATGGTATCCTCTCATGCCAGCTCACATTCAACCTTTAGAAATTTATTAAGAATTCTAGGGGCGCCTGGGTGGCTCCGTCCTTAAGCATCTGGCTTCAGCTCGGGTCATGGTCTCAGGGTCCTGGAATCGAGCCCCACATCAGGCTCTGTTCCACAGGAAGACTGCTTCTCCCTCTCTCACTCCCCCTGCTTGTGTTTGCTCTCTCGCTGTCTCTCTCTGTCAAATAAATTAATAAAATCTTAAAAAAAAAAAATTGAAAATTCCAATTAATTAATATTTGTTGAACAAATTAGTGAGAAATCACCTAGTGACCAATTACGCTTAAGGGTCTGTAATCTAGGGCTTTGGCACTTTGTGATGAATGTTGAGTATAAAACAAGGATTGGCAGACTTTTTCTGTAAGGGCAAATTGTAAATATTTTAGACTTTGCAGACCATATGGTGTTAACATTTCTTCAGCTCTGCTGTTGTAACACAAAAGCATCCTAAGATATGTAACAAATGAGCGTGGCTGTGTTCCAGTAATACTTCATCTACAAAAACAGACATCAGTGCCATCCAGTTGGCTGTAGTCTGCCAGCCCCACTGGAGGTCTTTTTTTTCTCTATAAAGAATAGCTATGATGGTACCTTGTTAAGACAGCTTATTTCTTAGTCAAGATATAGCTGACTGAATCTGGAATTCTTTCTTTTAAAAAAAGAAGGGGTGGGGCACCTGGGTGGCTCAGTGGGTTAAGCCGCTGCCTTCGGCTCAGGTCATGATCTCCGAGTCCTGGGATCAAGCCCCGCAGCGGGCTCTCTGCTCATCAGGGAGCCTGCTTCCTCCTCTCTCTCTGCCTGTTTGTGATCTCTCTGTCAAATAAATAAATAAAATCTTTAAAAAAAAATAAAAAAAGAAGGGGTTTGTTATGGATTTTTTTTCTAAGTTCATTTATCAAAATCAAGTTTTGAGGAAACAGAGGGGGTTCTTTGTATTTTAGAAAAGCTCACCATAAGATACAATTAAATAATATCTCTTAATGCATTGAAAATATGATCTTGGTTGTAAGACCACATTGTAGACTGCCACAGCTAAAATGTCATTTAGTCCAGTCACCTATATTTCAGTTAACGACGCTGAAAGCTAGAGGAAGAAGGCTTTGTTTCATATCCTTTATCTAATTAGGGACAGAGCTGGGCCTTTTCCATTAGCTCATCTTTTCTATTTTTCAGGAACACATTTTTCAATTGATGAATGTTTATCGAGTTCCCTCCTCTGGTCAAATCACTGTTTTAGTATTTAGGGAATCCTGGAGACAGGAGACAATCTCAAAGAATTCATTTACCTCGGTGGAAGATAAGATTATGCATATAAAAGGCTAATGAACAGGGGTGTCTGGGTGGCTCAGTTGAGCAGTTGACATCAGGTTCTTGGTTTCAGCTCAGGTCATGATCATGGGTTGTGAGATCAGGCTCTGTGTCAGTGGGCTCCACGCTCACCGGAATTCTCTCTCTGCCCCTCACCCCCATTCAGGAGCGCATGTGCACTCTTTCTCTAAAAATCTTTTTTTAAAAAAGGTTAGCAAACAATAACAAACTAGATCAGATACTGAACAGTTATGGCCAGCAGGGTTCTAAGAACTTAGAGGAGGTAGCAATCCCTAGGGGCTAAGGTGGTCAGAAAAATCTAAGAGAATAATTTGGACCTGAATGATGGATATAGATCAGGTATGGAAAGGGATATAGGAAGCTGGATCCTGTGTGAGGAGAATCCTATGAGCAAATGTGTGGAAACAGGGTATGCAGGATTTCTTTAAGTATAGTCTGACCCAAATTGAGGACCCTGGTTGGGGAATACCGGGACATAAGGCTGAGAAGTTACATTGGTATGATAACAGAGGGCCTTGAACACTGGGGAATTATTAAAGACTTTTTGTGAAGAGAAATGATACAAATTCAGGATTCTGGAAAGATAATCTGACAGCAGTATGCAGGATAGATTTAAGGTATAAGACCTAAAAAGTTATCACAGTGTTGCATTGCTAAATTCTCAAGGCTCCAAAGAGTCAAGGGATTGTATCCTTTGGAATGCAGAAAGAACTGTGATTATCTGTTATGATGTGAAACAAGGGACCTGACTCATCTACGCATCCATCAATCACTAAAGTTTATGCTTTGCTCTATATTAGAGTTGGCAGGCTAAGACGTTAAGTTCTTAGAAGCTAGTCGTATGTTTTTGTAATTACAACTAGAAGGCGGAGACTGTCCCCTGCTTTCTCTTCACCTCCCTGGGAACTAGCTGATGGCTTCCTATGGTGGACTGTTAGTAAATGCCTCATCCTAGTGGTCTCGGCCAACGGAGAGCAAGGTTTGGGCATGATAGGAGCAAAAAAGGAAGTAGCCAGAGGTAAGGTGAAAATGAAGAGCAGATGGCAATCTATTTTTCCCTCATAGCTGCTAAGTTGGGGACCTTGGGTAAGCACTGGGGTCATTAACACTAGTTTCCTAGAACACTTTTTGGTTGGTTTTGGGGGGGTGGGTTGGCAGATTTGGTGGGGTGGTTTTGGTTTTTGGGGTTTTTTTTTTGGTCGTTGGCAGATTTTTTCCCCTCCATTCTTCTAACTTCTAACTTGTAATCGACACTCCAGTGATTCAGGATCTTTAGTTTGTAGTTATAATAGGGCAGCTGGCTAGATAAATGAGCAGTAAAAATGTCCTTGCCCCCATTCCTATGACCCTCTAGGGTATTGTGCTCTTCCTGGCCTCAGAGATGGTGGGTAAAAAACTAATTAAATTCAGATTTTCAAGCACTTTTGAATATGAGAATATGATACTTCCTTTTTTTTTTTTTTTTTTTTTTAAACTGAATTTCCAAAGGCAGGGGTGGTTCCTATTGGGCAGACACCAAACTTATCTTGGAAAAGACCTTTGTGTATATAAGAGAGCCTGAAACCTCTTATTTTAAAGTTTTCTAACTTTTCATACTGCTCTTAGGAGAAAGAAACAATGATAATGGAATGTACATCTTTTGTTTTCTCCCTTTCTGAGAGAGGAGGAAGTGTTTCCCTGATTGCAAAGAGAGTGTTCTGTTTTGAGAACCTCAGGCGTATTTGGTACTGAAAAGGGAAATATTATAAGACATATGCTGAAGTAGGACTCCTGCTATCCCTGTAGTCAGGTACACGGCAGTTTCCCAGCAAGCTGCTTAGTCATCAGACAATACTGGTAACTTCACTCCAGTGGCCCCAGATTCTGCAACCTCAGTGGATTTGAAGACAGCACGACACCTTTCCGACATGTCAGATTGATGCATTCGTGATTTAGGCATTAGATGATGCCTAACTAATCTATAGCACAACACTCTCTTAGTTGAAGATGGTGTTAACATGCACTGAAAATTGAAAGTCTAGAGGTTTTGGAATTTAGTTTTGAGACAAACCAGCTATATAATATTGAGCAAGTAACTTTGCTTCTCTAAACCTCAGTTTCTCTAACTGAAATTGGCTTAGTTTTTCTTTAAAGACGCCCCCCCAGCTCTAAAATTCCCGTTTTATTTCTGAAAGACATGTGTTTTTAATAATTCATAAGTAAAAGGTGTTTGTGCCAAATATTTAATAAGAAAGTCATGTAGCTTTTCTCCAGTGTTATGTTGTTTTGAGTACTAGTCAAGGTTTTTTACTGGAAGGGTAATGATAATATTAAAGCAAGTTTCTAAAGGATATCTTTTAAATAGAATAAAATGTTTACACATTCATCTTAAGTTTAGACATTTATATCTGGGAAGAAAAGGACTTACGTCAAAACCTCAACGATTAGAACACCTGGGTGGCTCAGTTGGTTGGACAACTGCCTTCGGCTCAGGTCATGATCCTGGAGTCCTGGGATCGAGTCCGCATCAGACTCCCAGCTCTACGGGGAGTCTGCTTCTCTCTCTGACCTTCTCCTTGCTCATGTGCTCTCTCTCAAATAAATAAATAAAATCTTTAAAAAAACAAACAAACAAACAAAAACCTCAACAATCATGCATGGCCAGATCTGTATTTCTGGGACTCCAGATAATGAGAAGTAGGTTTGTGTTCTTAATTATTTTCCCAAAGATATGGAACATCTTGAAATACTATGTATCTAAATTGGTATCCCCAACACTTCTAGCCAGCCATAATTCCTAAAGTACTTCTCTAATTTGGAGCTTTTTGTGGGGAGGGTTGCAGAGGGACTTGTGGACATCAGAATCAAGAAACTTTCCCAAGGTATCTTGACCAGCCTAGGCTCTGCAACTCTTTGTCTTACTCCTTTGTACTGTTTGTTGGTTTGTTTTTTTTTTTTTTTAAGATTTTATTTATTTATTTGGCAGAGAGAGAAAGATCACAAGTAGGCAGAGAGAGGGGAGAAGCATGTTTCCCGCTGACCAGAGAGCCTGACCAGGACCCTGAGATCATAACCTGAGCCAAAAGCAGGGGCTTAACCCACTGAGCCACTCAGGCGCCCCCTCCTTTGTACTTTTAACTTTCACTTCTATAAAGTGATATAGATAGGTTATTTGTAAAAGAACCCTCATGTCTGTAACCTTAAGCCTTTTCTTTTGGACTGACTACAGGCTTCAGAGAAAAATATTCCAGGCTCCTTTCTCGGTGGGTAAAAGCAGTGCTGTCAATTCCTCCCCATTTCAGGGCTTCTGCGGTACAAATCAGCTTTCTCCTCAGCTTTCCTTATGGCTGGCTTGGGATTCAGCTTTCCTGAGATGTACTGAATCTGCCACCACCATCCTTCTGCTTCCCAGCTTCCAAAGTGTTTCACTATATTCATGTCTCCTAATCTTTGTCCTTGGAGTTTATACCCTTTCAAAAAACAATGAGGTTGGGGCACCTGGGTGGCTCAGCGGGTTAAGCCGCTGTCTTCGGCTCAGGTCATGGTCTCAGGGTCCTGGGATCGAGCCCCGCATCGGGCTCTCTGCTCAGAAGCCTGCTTCTTCCTCTCTCTCTGCCTGCCTCTCTGCCTACTTGTGATCTCTCTCTGTCAAATGAATAGATGGAATCTTTAAAAAAAAAAAAAAAAAAAAAAAAACAATGAGGACAACAACAGAAACCCTTTACTGTCACTTTAATGCGCTTTCGAAAGGAGTAAAGCTTGAGTCCCTGGGTAGTTCAGTTGGTGAAGCATCTGCCTTGGGCTCAGGTCATGATCCTGAGATCTTGGGATTCTAGGATCCTGGGATCCTGGGAGTAAGCCCCACGCCCCACGCCCTACATCCCACATCGGCTGTCTCCCTGCTCAGTGGGGAGTCTCCTTCTGCCTCTCCCTCTGTCCCTCCCTGCCACTCGTGCTCACTCTCTCTCAAGTAAACAAATTTTTAAAATATTAAAAAAAAAAGGAATAGGACTTAATGCCTGTGTTTATTCTGCCATCTTCACCTGGAAAACTGTTTCCTTCATTTCAGTCTCTATATCTTTCAGTTCCTCTATTCCCTCCTTCCCTCCCTCTTTCTCTTTTTCCTCCTCCTCTCCCTCATTTCCTCCTTTATCTAGTCTAGATCCTGTGGTGTGCAACTTGAGGCATTTCCCTCCATATGCTCACTCACTGTCCTTTTGCTATATCTGCCCTCATAACCCTCAACTTTGGATTACTCTATTTTGTCTATTCCTACATCTGTTTCATTCATGTCTTCAGGAAAAATACTATGCAATGTTGTAAATTGGCACCATTGTAAATTCATGGTTCCAATCTTAGCTGAACCCTTAAAAACCACTCTGCATTCTTACACTTCTCCTGGACCAACCCTTCCACTTCTCTTAGCAGTTACTCTCAACCATCACCACCTTTCTGTCTTAGAAAATTACTTGCTTCCTCCTCCTCCTCCTGAGAGAAAATCCTGGCTAACAGATACTGATTTCCCCAGCCTACTACCTACCCCTACCCATAATTTTATCTTTACTTAGACCCACGTTCACTTTCTTTTCTCCAACCTTAGAGGAGGAAGTTTCCTGGTTCAGTCACTTATGCCTTTCACCCCATTCTCCTCTGTTTCCCTTGGAACCTTGCTCTATGAGTTTTTCTAGCACTCTCCCAAATTTTCGACTTTGCTTTCTACTACTACTTTCCCTCTACACCTGTAAATTCAGAGCTTATAAAATAAGGCACAAATTCCTAAAGGGCCTTTGTCATCCAACCGTGTATACTCCTTTTAGCCTTACATCTCACCATTCTCCATTACAACCCCTGCCCAACACTCTGCCCTATAATGGAGAGTTGCTGGTAGTTCCCCAACTTCTACATTCTTATTCACGCCTCTGTTCTTTTGTTTTCATCATTCCTAGCATTCCTTCAGCCAGTTACCCTTCTCTACCTGGCGAAATACCCGCTCTTTCAAGACTAAGTTCTTCTCTTTCAAGACTAAGTTCTATATTACTTCTCTATGAAGCTTCTCCTGACCGTCTTTGTATTAGGCCAAACTGACTGTTTTTCCTTTGTGGTCTCCTATATACTGTAGAGATTTCTAGGTAATGTCTATAACCCTTTATTACTTTGGACTATAAGTTATATGAAGACAATGATTGTATTTTGTCTTTGTAACCCTAGTATCTAATACATGGCCTAACATACAGTAAGAACCAATGAATTTGTTGGAAGAGGACATTAATAGATCCAGAGTGTCAAGTTGTGTTTGAAGGTGTTTTGACATGGAATTTTTATGGGCAGAATTGAGTGAGACCCTTTAATTTTGTGTATGGGAGAAAGGGCTGAAACAGCATCATTCCTAACACATTGTTTTGACCAAAGCAGTCACAAGTCCAGCCCGGATTCATGGGATGGGAAAATAAACTCTCCCTCTTGATGGGAGTTGCTGCAGTCACTTTACAAAGGGATGTGAGTATAGGGAAGGGAATAATTATGACCATTTTTGAAAATGATCTACTATAGTCCTAACTACAAAAAGGTTTTAAGTAGGAGAATGACATGATCAGATTTGCCTTTTGAAGAGATAACTTTGGATGTAATGTGAAGAACGGATTGGCCTTTGGTAAGAGAATATAGAGAGACCAGATAAGGGAGGGTATTGTAGTAATCCAGGTGAGAAATAATGGTAGTTTGAACTAGGGTATTGATGGTGGAAATGGAGAAGAGTGGATAAATTAGAGAAGGATTTAGCAGGTAAAAACTGAGGACTTGGTGTTTGTGTGTGATTGAACCTTGGGGCCAAGATGCAGAAAAGTGTCAGGAATGACACATTTCTGGTTTGAGCCACAGGATAGATAATGAGATGGGAGCACTCAGTTTGTAGAGGTGAGAGCCAAAGTTCAGTTTGGGTTATGCTGAATTTGAGGTGCTTTTAAGATATTCAGGAAAATGTATCAGTAAGAAGTTTTATATATTCAGAGGATAGGACTACGCCTAACATAAAAAGTTTTAGTCATTGATGTATCGGTGGTGACTGATGACAGAGACAAAGATGAAATCACTTAGGAAGAGAAAAGAGAATTAGGAACAAGCTTAGGCCAGCTAGAGAGAAAATCATGAGCTTCCAAAGGAAACTTAGACCAGAGAGAGGAAAAGAAAAGGAAAACCCAAGAGAATATAACATTACAGGAGCCAGAGGGAAAAAGTAACAGTAGTGTTGATACATAGAGTAAGGACTTATTACTTAATTGTGGAAACTGGTAGAGCAGTGAATGTGTGCTATTGCTTCTGTGTCTAGTGTTCAGAGTGAGATAATAACTTAAAGGTAATAACTTAAGAGAGATCACTGGGTTTTACTAAAATGGAAGCCATTAGTAATGTTATTGAAGTGGGTAGAGTGGAAGATGATGAAATGGTAATAGCACATTGAACAATGCTTTTGAGAAATTTGGCTGTGATGGGGCGCCTGGGTGACCCAGTGGGTTGAAGCCTCTACCTTTGGCCCAGGTCATGGCCTCAAGGTCCTGGTCTCAAGGTCATCGGGCTCTCTGCTCAGCGGGCAGCCTGTTTCCTCCTCTGTCTCTCTGCCTGCCTCTCTGACTACTTGTGATCACTGTCTGTCAAATAAATAAATTAAAAAAAAAATTTGACTGTGAAAGATAAGAGAGAGAAAGGACTGAAGGGAGGAGAAGGGAGGTTTGGAAAAAGGATATTTTAATTTTGGAAAAACTGAGATGCTTTAAAGTTATACAAGCAATTTTTCATGTAAGGCAGCCTTTAAGGGTCCATCCAGTCTGTCTCTCTGTAGCTGCTCTGTGAGAGCTAGGTTGAGAGAAGGAGATCCTCAGCTGCTACCCTGTCTGTCAGAGGCCTACCCTGTCAGCTAGTGGGACTAGCTGTCTTACTCAGGAGTCCATCCCATTTTTGCCCCTGTCTTCCCATTCCCTGTTCAATGCACCTAAGCTCGCCAGCTCCCCTGGACCTATTGGGTATATTCTGAAGTACACCCAAACTCATCAGGGCTTTCCTGAAGTCTCCCGACATTTGTTTGAGTCTGTAGACTCATCAGAATGTATACTTTTTTAGGACATTCAATAAGTATTATTTCATGCCTGCCTTATGAGGCACTGTTCTGGACATTATGCTCATATGATCTAGTCTCAAATCCTCCTCCCTGAAAGAGGTGATAGTTACACACCATATAGAAACATTAGTATTGTCAGAGATTTTTCTGATGAAATTTTGTATTTAGGAAAAAAAACTCACTAGATTAGGAGAATCAGGAAAAATTTTAAGAAGAAAATGACATTTGAGGCTGGAGCTTTAAGGATTTATATATTTTAGGAATAGTAGGTGTACATAGGTAGAGGCAGTCACTCCAGAAGGAACTACATGAGCAAAGGCGCAGAGAAAGGAAAGCCAAATAAAGAGGTCACTTAGTTTCTCTGAAGCTTAGAATATAACGTGAAAGTGTTTAAAGAGGCAAAGGGAAGTCTTTAAAAGTTTACAAAAAGTAGTGATTACTAGATTACTAATTTTTTTTAAGATTTTACTTACTTACTTGACAGAAAAAACAAGCAGGGGTAGTGGCAGGCTGAGGGAGAAGCAGACTCTCCTCCAAGCAGGGAGCCCGATGTGGGGCTCAATCCCAGGACCCTGGGATCATGACCCAAGCCAAAGGTAGATATCCAACTGACTGAACCACCCAGGTGCCCCTGATTACTAGATGAGATCTATGTTTCATTCAGTATTGTAGACCTAATACGGTTCTGTGCCTAGCGCATATCTGTCATAATTTTTTTACTTAACTATTGAACCTAAAAGGGTGGGGAGTGCCTGAGCAGGCTGGCTTGTAATAACTTTTGAATTTGTTATAACTCTAGTCATGCAAAAGCTGGAACCAAGCTTCGAGAAATGAACCGCCGAATGATCCTTAACTGGTCTCTTACCTCTGGCCATGTACATAACCAGCTTGAAACTGGATCTGAAGCCAGTAGGAATACCGCTTTGTGTCCTGGAAGAACTGAGGACTGCAAGACAGACCTGCCAAAAGGTCGTATTAGCCAGGTCAGGGGGACTGAGTGGAGTGCAAATTAATATGTCAGCTTTCACCCAGTTTCTGTAGAATCTTTGTTTATTAAATTCTTCAGACATAATGGATCAGGCAGCGTAGAAGAATAACTGGAGAGACAGCTCTCTTTCCCGGGCTTGTCTTTAAGTAGGACCCCTTTGTCAGTGGGGCTGTGCAGTTTGCTGTCTAGAGCACGTCTTGGGAAGGGTCACACTCCAGACCTCACCAGGTTCCAGCATTCTGGGCTGGGATGACAGGGAGGGTAGGTGGCCTTGTGATCCTGTCTAGGAAGGCTTTGATGACTCCTATGTTAACGTTAGACATTGGTCTATGTGTTAGTTATTTTTATAAGTCATAAGTTAAAATCTCTTGATTTTAAGTGAGGGAGACTATTCTGGTTAATCTGGGTCAGAGTCATCCAATCAGTTGAAAGACCTTTAACCCTAATCAGTGTGCCTGTCTGGCTCATTCAGTAGAGCATGTGACTCCTGATCTCAGAGTCATGAGTTTGAGCCCCATATTGGGGGTTGAGACTACTTAATAAATAAAAAATAAGTTAAAATGAGATGCCTGGGTGGCTCAGTCGATTAAGTGTCTGCCTTCAGCTCAGGTCATGACCCCAGGGTCCTGGGATCAAGTCCCACATGGGGCTCCTTGCTCAGCAGAGCGCCTGCTTCTCCTTCTGCCTACTGCTCCCCCCTGCTTGTGCTCACACCTGCTCTCTCTCCCCCTCTCTCTCTCACACACACAAATGAATAAATAAAATATTTTTTCAAAAATAACTAAATAAATAAATAAATAAATAAACCTAACCAAATTAGAGAACTAATTGTAGGTAATACAGAATCAATTCACAAACCCATCCTTAATGTTCTGTTCTTCCAGGACCACTTCTTTTTGATATTTTTTTTTAAAGATTTTATTTATTTCTTTGACAGACAGAGATCACAAGTAGGCAGAGAGGCAGGCAGAGAGAGAGGAAGGGAAACAGGCTCCCTGCTGAGCAGAGAGCCCGATGCGGGACTCGATCCCAGGACCCCGAGATCATGACCTGAGCCGAAGGCAGCGGCTTAACCCACTGAGCCACCCAGGCGCCCTGATACTTATTTTTTTAACTGGGGTCCGTGCCTAGTGTGGGGCTCAAACTCTCAACCCTGAGACCAAGAGTCGCATGTTCTACCACCTGAGCCAGCCAGGCACCCCTCTCCAGGACCAGTTCTGGTAGCAATTTTTATATCAGTCAGAGAATCAGAACTCCCATGAGAGATATAGAATGAGGATTTATTATTAATTGTGGAAACTGGTAGACCAGTGTATGCATGCTATTGCTTCTGTGTCTAGTGTTCAGAGTAACATTGCTGTGAGTCAGCCAGACATAGTCAGAAGGGAGAGCTGGATGTGTGCAAGAGCAAGAGCAAACAGGGACCCACAAGGAGACTGGAACCCGCATCTATCTCTCACCACCTTCAGCCTCATTGCTGTGGGTGACCTGCGGGGAAAGCTGGATTCCTTCACCACACAACTACACAGTACTTGGCTCAGGACTCAAGAGAAGCTGAAGGAAGATATCTGACAGGTTCTGGAGGATCTGTAAGTCTGGATATTGTTCCGTACCTACTAGGTGTGCTAGCATATCCGTGACGTCACAAACAAGTTGCCACAGTATGTGGCACCATCCATTGACCTTTAGAACATTACAAATGTGCCTGTAGCTTTCCTTCTGCCTTTGAAAGGTCACATAAAATATCTCTGTGGCATTCACTACCTGAGAACCACTCAGAGAAGAGAATTTTGAGTAATCTAATTCCAGCCCAGCTTAGGTAATACAGACAAAGCCAATATACTGCGTGTATGTATTTCCATAAAACCGTAACTTTCCGTAATTTTCTATCATCTAAGAAATAAAACAAGGGTGTCTGGGTGGCTCAGTTGGTTAAGCGATTGCCTTCGGCTCAGGTCATGGTCCCGGAGTCCCGGGATCAAGTCCTGCATCAGGCTCCCTGCTCAGCAATGAGTCTGCTTCTCCCTCTGACCTTCTCCCCCCTCATGCTTTCTCTCTGTCTGTCAAATAAATAAATAAAATCTTTTTTAAAAGAAAGAAAAAAAGAAAGAAAGAAAGAAAGAAAGAAAGAGAGAGAGAGAAGGGAAGGAAGAAAGAAAATCCAAATGCTTTTTCTTTTTTAAACATGGGGCTTGAACTCACGATTCTGAGGTCAGGACCTGAACTGAAATCAAGAGTCAGATGCTTAACCGACTGAGCTACCCAGGCGCCCCAATCCACATGCTTTCATATGACACAAAAGCATCACAGAAGGCTTTCAGGATCAGACCTCTGGCTGTCTTTCCAGCCTGAACCTTTATCATTGCATCCTGGAATTTTTTTTCATACCTCTTTGCGTTTGTTGGCACTAGTCCTTCAATTAAAATATCTTTTTCCTACTTTGCCTGCCCAGTAAGTTTCTCCTCATCTTTCAGAGCCAACCTCCAGCTTCCTCCATCTCTGTGAAAACTTATCATGTTCCGTTGTCTTAGCTCATTGCATCCTCTGCTGTACCAGCTCCCTACATTATTACATAGACCACATTATACTAGGAAATGTTTTTTAACATGTAGTCTTCCCCACTAGATTGTGAGCTCCTAAGGGCGACATCTGTTTGTTTCAACTCTGTGTCTCTGTTTA
Organism: Lutra lutra; assembly: GCF_902655055.1. NCBI lineage: Eukaryota > Metazoa > Chordata > Mammalia > Carnivora > Mustelidae > Lutra > Lutra lutra. The sequence goes on from NC_062281.1 coordinate 162,534,869, forward strand.
CCAAGCACAGTACTTGGCCCATGATATTAACAATAGTTGTCAATTAACGAGTGCCTAATGTCTGACAAGGACTGTGCAATGTACTTTGAGTAATTTCTAGTCATTCTAATAATTCTGTAGTGGGTAGGTAATAATGATCGATCTCCATGTTTGTTGAATAAAATTCGTGAATATATTATCTAAGATTAAAAATTGCAGTTGTTCTCCAACGTTCTCTTGAGGCAGCGAAACTTTGTCTTTAAGTGAAATCTTATGTAGAACCCTAAGACATAAAATGTAGAACATGGGGTTATTCTGACTCAGGTTTCCGTAGTTTCCTGACACACCTCTACAAAACTTTGGAACAATGAAGTCCAATGCTTTGTTTCCTAACAAGGAGACTGGCATGAAGAAGGATTGTGCCCTTTGTAGTAGCAAAATGAAAGCTGGAACCCTTTCAGCCCAGTGCTCCACCAAGCTACCTTTTAACTTTGATTAAGTTCACTATTAAGTCAGTGGTATGATTACAGAATATAAATTGTCCGTAGTCTCAAGATACTGCGTATGCTAGACACATAGGAGACGATTCTGTGTTATATACCTCTGCCTTTATCTGTACATGTAACCTGAAACCTGCTTCCTGTATTTATTTATTTTTAAGTAAGTGCTGTGCCCAATGGGGGCCTTGAACTGAAAACCACAAAATCGGTATTCACATGCTCTACCAACTGAGCCAGCCAGGCACCTGAGACTCCTTCCTTTAGAATAAAGATCAAAATCCTTAATGTGGCTCACACCTCCGTAGCTGCTTCTTGTGCCTCTCCCCATCCTGTTTTGTGTGCTTTATCAGTACAGAGCACCTTTAGTTCCTCACACTCACCAGTCTGCCTCAAGTCTTGGCCCCTACTGTTTTCTCTGCCAGAGTTCCCATCTCAGTTTCTGCACCCCTTTCTCCTGGCTAACTCCTGTTCGTTCTTCGCCTCTGAGCTTAAAGGTAAGTTTACATCATTTCCCAGCCCGGGCAAGGTCCCTTATTACATGCTTCTGTAGCATTCTGTGCTTGCCATGCATTTGTTGTACACTTAGCATAATTACACTGTACACTTCATGCAGCTTTCATGTCCGTTTTATTCACTGCTGTATCCCAAATGTTTGGCACACAGTAGGTATTCAGTGAATGCAGGCTAGAGACCATCACCTAGAGGAGTGAATGGATTGCTTTTAACATGGACAAAAATAATTTCCTTTTGTTTTTCTGTCCATACAATGAGGAGCAGCCCTTAGAACTCTAAAGAACCCTTCCAGCTCTGGAAGTCTCTGTCTGCTGCTACTTTGAGTCTAGGGCTTTAACATCAACACAACTGCTTTTCCTGGTTGGGGCCTGAGCCCCAACGGTGCCATAGCCACTCTGCTGCAGGCAGACCTTTGGTTTGGAACTCCCTGTGCACACATGATGACCACTTACAGTGCCACCAAGATTAGGCATTTGGGGTGGTCTGGCAAATAAGTGCCTTCCTATAAAATAGCTACCAGGTACCCATCCAACAGGTGCTTGCCCCAAAATCTGTCTCATTAGAATTATAGGTAGAGTTATAGATAGCTATTTCTGAGCAACCTTGGTCTCTGGTTTCTTTTAAACTGTAATGATTAGGCACACAGCTGCTGTGGAGTGGGCACCAGGTCTGCTCCCACTGTCTCCCTTCCTTGCTTTCTTCCTGCCCTTCCCACTCCTTCCCCTGCCCACCCTGAAGAACTGCCCAGAGCTCCCCAGAGGACCAGGTGGTGAACACTTACTCTGCCCGGAGACAGAAGAGTACTTGTCGAGTAAAAGTATGCCTCCCAATTTCAAGCACCACCTAAATGATGATGATGTCACTGGTTCTGTGCACAGTGAAAAGAGAAATCGTTTGGAAGATGATTCAGATGAAGAAGAGGACTTTTTTCTCAGGGGATCATCTGGACTAAGATTTGCACCTAGAAATGATGAAATTAAGCATTTTCAGAATCAAGCAGATAAAATTATTGATGTCATGCAAGAAAATATTACAAAGATAAAAGAATCCCGTTAGGGCATTTAATTCTTCTCTCCATCCTTCTGCTAGTGATTATCATCCTTATAGTCATGAAGTACCATACTTGATTTGGTGACAGAGATTTTCATTATATAAAATCTGGGATAATAAGAGAAGACTGCTGCAGGAGCACCTGGTAGTTCAGTCAGTTAAGCCTCTGTCTTTGGCTTGAAGGCAGAGGCTTAACCGACTGAGCCACCAGGCTTCCCAAAAAGGAACTTTTAAGTAATTATGTTTAAAGCAAAGATAACCAGCCTAGGGGCACATGGGTGCCCAGTCGGTTAAGCCCCTGACTCTTGATTTTGGCTCAGGTTGTGATTTCAGGATCATGAGATCTGTCCCCACGTTAAGGCTTGTGCTTGCCATGGAGCGGCTTAAGATTTTCTCTCTCCTACACCGTCTGACCTTCACACCCCAACCCCTGCTACTGATGAATGTTAAGTGTGCTTGTGCTCTAAAATCATTCAATCAATCAATCAATCAATCTTTTTAAAACAAGATGTACAGGGTGGCTTAGTCAAGTCAAGTGTCTGCATTCTGCTCAGGTCATGATCCCGGGGTCCTGGGATTGAGTCCTAGTTCAGTAGGAGAGTCTGCTTCTCCTTCTGCCTGCTTTGCCTGCGGCTCTCCCTGCTTGTGCTCTCTCTCTCTGACAAATAAATAAATAAAATCTTTTTATAAATAAATATGTACAAATGGCTAATAAGCACAGGAAACAGTTCTCAATGTCATTAGTCACTAGAGAAATGCAGATTTAAACTGTAGTGAAATACCACTTCACACCCACTAGAATGGCTATAATCAAAAAGAGAGAAGGCAGGTCTGTAGAGACAAAAGGCAGACCGGTGATTGTCTGAAACTGAGGGTGAGAAAGGGGAATTGATTGGTTGTATTGTCATGTAAGATTTTATTTGAATGATAGAAATGTTCTGTAACTGGATTGTGGTGGCAGTTGTATCGCTGTACAGATTTTCTAAAAACAATTCAATTGTACACCTAAAACACATGAATTTTATGGTGTATAAATTACACTTCAGTAAACAAACATGGTTACCAGAGGGGAGTTGGAGGGGGGGATGGGTGAAATGGGTGATGGCGATTAAAGAGCACACTTATGAGAAGCACTGAGTAATGGATAGAATTGTTGAATCACTGTATTGTACACCTGAAAATTATATAATACTGTATGTTAACTATACTGGAATTAAAATAAAAAACTTCAAAAAATTGTGCTTCTGGGGGGCACATGGGGGGTTGAGTTGGTTAAGTGTCAACTCTTCTTCTTTTTTTTTTTTTTTTATATTTTGTCACAGACAGAGAAAGAGAGCACAAGCCGGGGAAGTGGCAGGCAGAGGGAGAAACAGGCTCCCCACTGAGCAAGGAGCCCCGTGCTGAGCCACCCAGGCGTCCCAGGTGTCAACTCTTGATTTTGGCTCAGGTCATGGTTTCAGGGTCCTGAGATCTAGCCCCTGTGTCTGACTCCACACTCAGCGGGGAATCTGCTTTAGATTCACTCTCTCCGTCTATGGCCATACCACCCTGAACGCGCCCGTCTGATCTCGGAAGCTAAGCAGGGTGGGGCCTGGTTAGTACTTGGATGGGAGAGTCACTCTCTCCCTCTGCCTTTCCCCCCCGCTTGCATGCTCGCTCTCTCTCTCTCTCTAAATAAGTAAATCGCAAAATAAAAAATAAAGTAAATCTTTGGGATGCCTGGGTGGCTCAGTGGGTTAAGCATCTGCCTTCAGCTCAGGTCATGATCTCCTGGGATCAGTTCTGTGTCTGGCTCCTTGCTTAGTGGGGAGCCTGCTTCTCCCTCTGCCTGCTGCTTTTAAAAAAAAATTTTTTAAACATAAAATTACAACTATTTCTAAATGTCTTATTCATTTCCATTTATTGTTTTTTTTAACTTTATGATATACAAATTCAAAGGATCTTCCTGGCCTGGAGTAGTCAGTCTATTACCCAGATTTTACTGGTCCCTCTTTGAGGTTTTTGGCTTTGTTTATTTGTTTTGTTTTGGGGCACCTGGGTGGCTCAGTCTGGTCTGCAGTCTGCCTTGGACTCAAGTCATGATCTATCATGGTCTTGATCCTGCAGTCCTGGGATGTAGCCCCACCCTCATCGGCCTCCCTGCTCAGCTAGCAGTCACGCTTCTCCCTCTTCCTCTGCCTCTCCCACTGCTTGTGCTCTCTCAAATAAATAAAAATCTTTTTAAAAAATAAAATTTAGGGGGACGCCTGGGTGGCTCAGTTGGTTGGGCAGCTGCCTTCGGCTCAGGTCATGATCCCAGCATCCTGGGATCGAGTCCCGAATCGGGCTCCTTGCTCGGCGGAGAGCCTGCTTCTCCCTCTGTCTCTGCCTGCCATTCTGTCTGCCTGTGCTCGCTCTCTCTCCCTCTCTCTCTCTGACAAATAAATAAATAAAATCTTTAAAAAAAAATAAAATAAAATAAATAAAATTTAGGGTGCCTGGGTGGCTCAGTGGGTTAAAGCCTCTGCCTTTGGCTCAGGTCATGATCTCAGGGTCCTGGAATCGAGCCCCACATCGGGTTCTCTGCTCAGTGGGGAGCCTGCTTCCTCCTCTCTCTCTCTCTGCCTGCCTCTCTGCTTACTTGTGATTTCTCTCTGTCAAATAAATAAATAAAATCTTTAAAAATAAATAAATAAAATAAAATTTAATTTTAAAAAATCAGTCCTTATTTCTGTTGTCATTCAAGACTATAAAATAAAGTAAGGAAACCACCTTTTTGACAATTTAAATGCCATTAGTCTCTAGTCCCAAGGTTTATATTCACTATAAATTTAATCTGAAAGAAAAGAAAAAATCTCTGAATCTGCCGTCTCTGTTCCTTCATTATATTCCACATTTGTAGCTAAATCTCTAGCATGAATATACCAGCTAAATTTTTGGAATGTTTCTTCAGAATGGGAGAATTTTTTGTTGTTGTTTTACCTCCTTTAAGGGATGAGAGTAAAAAGCTGAAAAACATTTGTAAATTATAAGGTGCTGTATGAATGTTACTACCATATATGCTAGAAATTGATAACAGTTTAGAAGATGATTATTCAAACTTTTTTTTTAAGATTTTATTTATTTATTTGACAGAGATCACAAGTAGGCAGAGAGGCAGGCAGATAGAGGGGAAAGCAGACTCCCTGAGGAGCAAGGAGCCCCAGTGTAGGACTTAATCCCAAGACCCTGGGATCATGCCTGGAGCCAAATCAGCCGCTTAACTGACTGAGCCACCCAGACGTCCCTAATCAAACTTTTTTTTTCTTTTTTAAAATTTCGTTTGTTTGAGAGGGAGAGAGGTCAGAGCAGGGGGAGGGGTAAAGGGCGTGTAGACTCCCCGCTGAGCAGGCCCCAGCCTGAGGCCAAGATCACTACCTCAGCCAGGAGGCACACACTTAACCAACTGAGCCACCCTATTTATTAAAATTCTGAAGTTACTCCTTTCCTATGTGTATAATAAAAGTTGATCTCAGCTATAAAAATAAGATAAAATATCTATCTTGTGACATAGTTATGAGGATTAAATAATATAGGTAGAGTGTGTTGAATGATTCAAGGACTTAGTAAACCAAGGGACAGAACAGGAGAGTTTAACTTTCTAAATTGGCTAGATAAGGGGCACCTGCGTGGCAGTGGGTTAAGCCTCTGCTTTTGGCTCGGTCATGATCTTAGGATGATCTCAGGGTCCTAAGATCGAGCCACATCAGGTTCTCTGCTCAGCAGGGAGCCTGCTTCCCCCTCTTTCTCTGCCTGCCTCTCTGCCTACTTGTGATCTCTGTCAGATAAATAAACAAAATCTTTAGAACAAATAAAAATAAAAAATAAATTGGCTAGATCAAGTGGGAAAGGATTATCAGGGTGTGGACTTCATTTTTTTTTTAAGGTTTTATTTATTTATGAGAGAGAGAGAGAGAAAGAGCTTGAGCAGAGGAGGGGGCAAGAGAGAGAAGCAGACTTCCCACTGAGCAAGGAGCCCAGTGGAGGGCTCAATCCCAGGACCCTGGGATCATGACAGGGAGCCCAAAATAGACACTTTAACCAACAGAGCCACCCCGGCACCCCTAGGGTGTGGACTTCAGGTGAAACCCTGGCAACCAAGTAACCACATTCACATTTGTAAAATTCTATTTCCTCAAGAACTTCTTGGTACTCAAGAACCTAAAAATGGGGGTGGGGGTGCTCTCCTGGGTGGCTCAGTCATTAAGCATCTGCCTTGGGCTGGTCCAGTTCCGGGTCCCAAGGTCCTGGCATTGAGCCTCACATCGGGGTAGGCCTGCTTCTCCCTGTCCCATTCCCCCTGTTTGTGTTCCCTCTCTTGCTGTGTCTCTCTCTGTCAAATAAATAAAATCTTAAAAAAAAAAAAAATCTAGGGGCGCCTGGGTGGCTCAGTGGGTTAAAGCCTCTGCCTTCGGCTCAGGTCATGATCCCAGGGTGTTGGGATCGAGCCCTGCATGGGGCTCGATCCCAGGGTGTTGGGATCGAGCCCTGCATGGGGCTCGATCCCAGGGTGTTGGGATCGAGCCCTGCATGGGGCTCTCTGCTCTGCAGGGAGTCTGCTTCCTCCTCTCTCTCTCTCTGTCTCTGCCTGCCTCTCTGCCTACTTGTGATCTCTGTCAAATAAATAAATAAAATCTTTAAATAAAATAGACAGCAACTAAGCAGGAGGCCTTAATTTGACCGGATTCATTCGTTTGTTTATTCAACAGCTATTTATTAAATACATTCTCTGTGTCAGGTATAATGCTAAGTGCTAAGGCTATAAAGGTAAATCTCTGCCCTCAGAGAACTCCCAGTCTAGCGGGGAGAAAGAGCTAAGTAAGTAGGCTGTTACTTACTGGATGATAACTTATCTGATAGAGGTGGGCACAAAGCACTGTGGGAGTGTAAACTTGGATTGTCAGGGAAGGTTTCCTGGAGGAACTATATCTGGGACAAATCCTGATGAATATGTAAGAGTAGGGAGTTAGTAAGTGTTCACAGGATTTTACTTCATCTTCTGTGAAAATGGAGTGATACATGCCAAATCCTGGAAGAAAGCATGACTGAAGTATATGGCCTGCAGGAAGTAGGGCAGTTAGAGTAAAAGCAGTAAAAGCAGTTAGAGTAAAAGTTACAGTAAAAGTAACAGTTAGAGGGGCACCTGGGTGGCTCAGTGGGTTAAAACCTCTGCCTTCGGCTCAGGTCATGATCCCAGGATCCTGGGATGGAGCCCCACATTGGGCTCTCTGCTTGGCAGGGAGCCTGCTTCCCTCTCTCTCTCTCTGCCTGCCTCTCTGCCTACTTGTGATCTCTCTGTCAAATAAATAAAATATTAAAAAAAAAAAAAGTAACAGAGTAAAAGCAGGAAAATGTTAGTTGTAAGAATTGTGAGGATTGGGCGCCTGGGTGGCTCAGTGGGTTAAGCCGCTGCCTTCGGCTCAGGTCATGATCCCAGGGTCCTGGGATCGAGTCCCGCATCGGGCTCTCTGCTTGGCAGGGAGCCTGCTTCCCTCTCTCTCTCTCTGCCTGCCTGCCTCTCTGTCTACTTGTGATCTCTCTCTGTCAAATAAATAAATCTTAAAAAAAAAAAAAAAGAATTGTGAGGATTAAGCAGCCTACTCTTGATTTGGGCTCAGGTCATAATCTCAGGGTCCTGGGATCAAGTCCTGTGTTAACGCTCTGTACTCAGAATCTGCTTCAGGATTCTCCTGTTCCACCCTCCCCCCCCCCCCCCAGCCTGGGCTCTCACACCTGCTTTGTCTCTAAAATAAATAAATTAAAAAAAAAAAAGGAATTGTGAATAGAAGTTTGTGATAGAAGAAGATGACTTCTCAGTGATTTGATGGTTCACCTAAAGGCCGGATAAAGTGTGAGGTAGGGTTTCTATAAAAAGAAAACTTTTTCTGTGGTAGAATCAGTACCGGTATCCACCATCTTTGTCTCCCCAGAGTAGGAGATCAGTGGGGATCATGGCTTTGACTCTTAGAAACCTTTTAATGCCTACTACCTAAAAATAGGATAGAATCCATGTTACTTGACTGTGAGCCCCTTCTCTCTGATTGTTTTTGCAGGCACCCTAGAATACATTTCCACACAGGCCTTGTGGACGCCCATCTCTACTGCTTGAAAAAATACGTTGTGGACTTCCTAATGGAAAATAAGTAAGAAAGAGGGGGTGGATTCAAACTCACAGTTTTAACTACTTTGGTTCTTATTTAATAGTTCTGAAACTTAATCATGTTCTTATTTAATGGTTCTAAACCTTGATCATGTTAGATAGCTGGTTTATATAAATAATAGCTGATCCTCGCCTTCGTTTAAAAATGAAATCGTGTTGCCAACATACTGTTGCTTTGTCTGTATCACAGAGTACCCTGCTTGTATTTTGGGGGCTTGTGTAATAACCCAACAAAATATTTTTGTAAAACTAATAGTAACTATGATGCCTCTTTTACAGGCTCTTCCAGGCTCTTCTTCCTTCCATAGGGTTGAGCTCCCTAGCTCTAGTGCTGTTTTGTCTCCAAGCAGGCGTCCTCCCCTTAGCGATTATCTTGTAGGTGGGCCCTCTTAGCAAAGGTTCAGAGACTTACCAAGAGGAGGGGGAAAAAGTTTCCTTCCAATTTTGGCAAAGCCCACCTCACCAAGTGGACTTTAATGAATGCAGAGAAACCAAATTTGGTACTTTCTCTGATTTTGCTTTGAGAACAGAATTGTGGGCCTTAAATACTTTACACAGACTGTGTCTGACAGATCACAGGACTTGGGTTTCCAGAGGAAAAAACCTCCTCTGAGGCTGATCTCAAGGATTTTTTATAGTAAACACAAGAGTCCTCAGAAGAACAGGTAGGAAAAGATTCAGTAACTATATGGTTAAGAAGAGGAGCAGCCAGTCTCCCTCGATGACTGCTAGATAAGCTTCTACCTTGAATAGCACTGGTAGACTGAAAAGCAAGTGGGCTGGTGTCACAGCAGCAAGTTCCTCAGATCAGCTGAGGAAGATAGTCTGAGAACCCGAGTTTAAATGCTAGTATGGCCTCAGCTGATAGACTTAGATATATACAGGAATATTACGATAGGGGAAGTGTTCCTCTGTGTTCCTCTGTGCCCCAGTCTATTTCTTACAGCATCCTAACCCTCAACCCCTGACTACACCTGCTCACCCCCCCAGGAAGACCCATGTAGAACCAATGGCAAAAGAAGTCATTTGGACTCCTGGAAAACTTTTCTAGGGATTGTTATTTCTCTATTTCCCTACCCTAGGACACCCTGTTGCTTTGATCCCCTCTGACTTACAATTCTGTTTTATTGTTCGATCAATAAATATTTATTAAACATCTGTGATGAGGCAGGCATTGTTCTAGATCAGCAGCGGGATCAATGGTAAATAAGCAGACATGGGCCCTGCCCTCAGGAAATTTGCCTCCTAAGCTCCAGGGTAAATTGCGGGACTTTGCTTTTTTTTTTTTTTTTAAGATTTTGTTTTTATTTATTTGACAGACAGAGATCAGAAGTAGGCAGAGAGGCAGGCAGAGAGAGAGGGGGAAGCAGGCTCCCTGCTGAGCAGAGAGCCCGATGTGGGGCACGATCCCAGGACCCTGGGATCATGACCCGAGCCGAAGGCAGAGGCTTTAACCCACTGAGCCACCCAGGCACCCTGGGACTTTGCTTTTTAAATAGCAAAGAAACTTGCACCAAGATTAGACATTAATTCCAGGACCTGTTTTCGAGTCACCAGTCTGGGCTATCTGTATTCCAAAAATGAAGTTCACTCTTGGCCTTTAAGGGTATGTTTCTTCTCAAGTGAAAACAAAGCCCTGTGAAGTAGGCCCTGTGGTGTGTTGGGAGAGAATGCAGTAGTGGTAGAAATATGTTTTTAACCACTTACTAGAACACACTTCACACAAATACAGAAGTAGAGAAAGTCATGAAGTCCCCTGTATCCACCACACAGCTTTGACAAGTATCAGTTCATGGCCAGTCTCGTTTTCTATGTGCTACACCCATCTCTCCACTGTCATGCCAGATTATTTTAAAGCAAGTCATTATGATGTAATTTCATATGTAATTATTTCAATTGTTATTATCTATAAATATCTGTATGTATCTGTAGAATATAAAGTCTTTTTATCTTTTAATCAAATACCTCAATGCCATTATCACACCTTAAAAAGAAACAACTAACAGTGCTCCTTAATACTACCTAATGGGATTTTAGCTTTTGATGCTGGGATATGTAGACAGTTTTGCACCAGAGCTAGCTTCATGCTCGCTGCTATAGCTCCTTTGTAACTCATCTGGCCACCAGGTAGCTGTTCCCACACCTGGCAAGTGTAGTGCAGTGCTCTGTGCCTTAAGGACAAGCCTTAATTTGGTGATTCTGTGGCTCATAGCCAGAAGCTCTTTCGAATGGGACTTTCCCAGAGCCTGCTGCAACAGAGAATGGTACAGAGCCTCTGCTCAGACAACCTCCCCATCTCAGGATCTGTTAAAGAGACCCTTATGTCTTCATTCCCCCCATCTACCCTACACCTGTCAGAATCATTGGGATTAAAGGCATTATATTGAAAAGTGATAAAGTTCAATGTATTAGGAAAAAAAACAGGACAAATGAGAATAGTACTCAAGATATTCTTTATTCCTTCCTAGCTGGAATAGTGGAGGTCTTGTCTCAAAGTTGTGGGACATGGGATTGAATAGTTTGGTGGGAGCAGCATGTAGAATGCTTTGAAAGCTTAATAGGGAGATACAGATCTTCAAACAGAATAGTCCCTTTTGGAATGAGCAGTGGTACAACCTGGCAGGAGAACATAGACCATGCTGGATGAGAAGGAGACTCCTTCAAGGTAAGTAGGAAGCTTATAATTATCTGGTTATAAAATGATGACTCCTTTAGGGATGGAAGGGAAGAGTAAACCTGGCAGGCACTACTTCAAGAAAGGACACTTTAGCAATGCCCCACTGTCTTTAACCTGTAAACGGCAACATATTTGCCCTGTGGGTTTTTTGGGCAGGGGATCGTTTTTATTTTTCAGATGTTTACATGTTAATGTCTTCTACCCAAATTCTTTTGAGATTAGATACCTACCTGGATTGCTGCTTACTCACTCAATATATGCTTGTGAATGGCGTGAGAAGAGATGTGATGATAGTTCAGACAGCCGAAGAAATGTGATAGATACATCAGTAATATCAGTAGTAGAAGAAGAGATGAGGTTTTCTGTAGTTGACCAAGTAGAAAAGCTATAGGGAAAGCTATGGAGAAAAGAAAACCTGCACTGCCTTTGACAAGAGAAGTTTAATAACTGAGCTGTGTGACCTTGGATGGGTGTCTGATTTTCTGAACCTCACTTTTCTCATCTGAAAATTGGGAATAATAGTACCTGACCCATATGGTTGTTGTTGAAAATACTTGTAAAGAGCTGAGAGCAGGAGCACCTCCGTGGCTCAGTTGGTTAAGCGTCCAACTCTTGATAGCTCAGGTCTTGATCTCAGGGTCATAAGTTCAAGTCCCATGTTGGGCTCTACCCTGGGTGTGGAGCCTACTTAAAAAAATAAAATTGAGGGGCGCCTGGGTGCCTCAGTCGTTAAGCGTCTGCCTTCAGCTCAGGTCATGATCCCAGGGTCCTGGGATCGAGTCCCATATGGGGCTCCCTGCTCAGCGGGGAGCCTGCTTCTTCCTCTCCCGCTCCCCCTGCTTGTGTTCCCTCTCTCAGTGTGTCTCTCTCTGTCAAATAAATAAATAAAATCTCTTTTTAAAAAATTAATTAAATTAAAAAATAAAATTGAAGTTAGAAAAAGAGCTGAAAGCAGTAATTGGTGCACAGTAAGAACTCAAATTAACTTTTTTTTTTTAAAGATTTTATTTATTTATTTGACAGAGAGATCACAAGCAGGCAGAGAGGCAGGCAGAGAGAGAGGAGGAAGCAGGCTCCCCGCTGAGCAGAGAGCCCGATGCAGGGCTCGATCCCAGGACTCCGTGATCATGACCTGAGCCGAAGGCAGCGGCCTAACCCACTGAGCCACCCAGGTGCCCCTCAAATTAACTTTTAATTGATCACCCACAGTGTGTCAGGCACTGCGTTGCTAGGTAGTAAAGATAAAAACATGAAGTTTCTGCTTCAGGTTCCTCACAGTTTAGGGTGAGGAGGACAGGTTAAACAAATTATTACAATAAAATGTGGTAAGTAGTATTAGAGTATAGTAGAGTAGTATAATGGTGTAATAAAAGCATAAGGGAACTGGGGCAGTTGATGAAAATACTCCATATCTTCCTTTGGGCTAACAGTTACAGTAGTACACATTTGACAAAACTCATCAAACTATACATTTAAAATAGATGTCTTTTATTAAATATACATTTCAAAAAATAGTTTTTACATTTTTAAAAAATGAGTTGGACTTACCATAAATTTTTAAAAACTCAAAGCAACAAACATCAGTAAGTACCCAAGTATATTCTTTGAGTGCTCATTTGGTTGACATAACCCTAAATAATCTCTCCATCCTGTAGGATGTGAACATGTTTTTCTTTCTCAAGCCATTAGCACCACACTGAAAATTTATTCTCATAGCCATTTTCATTGTTTTTGTTAAAAAGGAAAATGGTATCACAGAATACTATACGCCAAATACCTAGCTTTAAAGTCAGTACCTTTGGGACGCCTGGGTGGCTCAGTGGGTTAAAGCCTCTGCCTTCCCCTCAAATCATAGTCCTGGGGTCCTGGGATCCTGGGATCCTGGGATCGAGCCCCGTGTCGGGCTCTCTGCCCAACGGGGAACCTGCTTCCCTTCCTCTCTCTCTGCCTGCCTCTCTGCCTACTTGTGATCTCTGCCTGTCAAATAAATTAATAAAATCTTAAAAAAAATAATAAAGTCAGTACCTTTTAATCTAAAATAATTTCCTGTTTACTATTTCACATTGTATCTATTTACTTTGTGGGGTGGGGGGGGGAGCCTGAAAACAAAGCACAGAGTTAACTTAGCAATCACCGTATCCTCCAGTTAGAGCTCTGCTTCAAGAGCTGAAAGAAGAGGCAAGAAAACCCAAGCCCTTAATACTGTGTTCTGTAGACTTGAGTTCCAGGCCCTATAAAAGTAGGTTTCCTCTTCTACCTCTTTCCTAACTAATATTTTGAAGGACTGACTTGAAGCGGAAGATATTTAGAGGATTTGCTCTTGTGATTTGCTTACAGAGACAGAAAAGCCAGAATGAAAAGTAGCCAAATGTTTTCCTTTGCCATGGACATCATTTTTAGTCCTTCCCTGGAAGCTTGAAGCCACAGGGAGGACTTGATCAGAGACCAAGGCAAAAGGCTAAAATATCAGATTTCAGCAGAACTAATAATCGTATGTTTTTTCAAATGTTGGATTTTTAATGGTAGTAATATTAATCATAGAAAAACGTATTTAGAATTTATTACAGTTCCAGATCAGGAAAGCTCTACTTTCAATGTCCAAAAATCAGAAGAAGAAATTATTGGCAGCTGTCTGGCCTAGAGGATGACAGTCATTTACACATTTACTAATTCACTTATTCAAATAAATATTTATTTAGCACTTCCTACATGTCTATCTGTATAAACAATAAGCAAAAAATTATAAATCCTATGGAAAGTGCTATGGTTGCAATAAACAGGGTACTAATTACTATGGCATAGTGGAAAGAGTCATGGTCTTTGGGATAGATACAAAGTAAGTCTCAGCTCTGCCAATTATAAAGCTGTAGTAACCTTAAGAAAGATACCTAGGGACGTCTGGATGGCTCAGTCGGTTAAGCGACTGCCTTCGGCTCAGGTCATGATCCCAGCGTCTTGGTATCGAGTCCCATATCAGTCTCCTTGCTCGGTGGGGAGCCTGCTTCTCCTCTGCCTCTGCCTGCCACTCTGCCTGCCTGTGTGCTCTCTCTCTCTCTCTCTGACAAGTAAATAAATAAAATATTTCTTAAAAAAGAAAGGTAATTAATCTTTCTAAGCTCTAATTACCTCTCTTATAAAATAAGGACAGTAATACCTACCATGAGGAGGATTGCTCATGGTATTTTTTTGGGGTGATGTCTATTAATTTCCTAACATTATACTCAAAAATGATATGGATTTAAAAACAGTATATAATTCTCTTTGCTGTGAGAGTTCAGAAACTAGAAGTGTTATGAAAGACTTCTAAGGCGAAATGATATTTGAGAGCAGTCTTACAGCTCAATAATTTTCACAAAGTGAACCCACCCTTATAACTACTATTCTAGTCAAGAAACAGAATATTACCAGATTTCCAGGAGCTCTCCTGATGCTACCTACCAGACAGTAACTATCCCCCACAACACACAGAAGTAACCACTATCCTAAACATTAAATTTAAGGAGGTAAGATCAGATTTGTACTTTAGGAAAACCACAATATGGAGGGTTAGATAGAAGGAATAAGGCACATGATCAGATTATACTTTAGAGAGAGTATTCTGTCTACAATATGAAGGACAGATTTCAAGAGGTAAGACTGGAGGGAGGAAGACCAACTCGAAGCAGTTGAAGCAATCCAAACAAATGATGACAGCGGCTTAGACTAAGCTGTTGCAATAGAGATAGAAAGAAGTTGACAGTTTTTGAAAAGAGATTTAGGGCATAAAAGTCAGCAGTGTTTGGTGAATGGTTATGTGAAGAGTGCAGGAAGAAGGAAGAATCAGGTGGTTACTAGATTTCTTGCTTGTGTGACTAAATGAATCTTCATATCACTAAGCAAGATAACAAATGTTGGTGTGGGGAGATTTGGGGAAATGATGATGCCTTTGGTTTTAGACATTGAAATTAAGGTATCTGGGTCATCCAAATGGCAGGGTCCATCCAACAGTTGGAATTGTGAGACTAAAGTAAGGAGAAGAGATCTTGGCTATGGGTCCACATTTGGGAATAAGCAGCAAAGAAGCCACTAAGTGAGATAAATAGGAGATAAATAGCATGAGAAAAATGGTAGACAAAAAGAAAAATACTAAGAAACACCCACTATTTTAGGGGAAGGAGATATCAGAAATAGGAACAGATCAAGAGAGTGATGCCACAGAAGATAAGGGAAGAAGAAATAAGGAATGGCTTATGACTATGGATTTGGAAAATTCAAAAAATATAAAAACAAAATATTACCCGGGACGTCTGGGTGGCTCAGTTGGTTGAGCAGCTGCCTTCAGCTCAGGTCATGATCCCAGCATCCTGGGATCGAGTCCCGCATCGGGCTCCTTGCTCAGCAGGAGCCTGCTTCTCCCTCTGCCTCTGCCTGCCATTCTGTCTGCCTGTGCTCGCTCTCTCTCCCTCTCTCTCTGACAAATAAATAAAATCTTTGAAAAAAAAAAATATTACCCATAATTCTACTGTGTGATAACTAAGAGCGTTTTAGTGTATTTCTTCCCATTATTTTATTTTTATATATACATATACATACTTGAAATCATGCTGTAAAAATAATTTGCTTTTTCTTTATTCAGTATTATTACATGAGCATTTCATTTTCTTTATTCAGTACTATTTCATGAGCATTTTCCTGTGCCATTAAAATGTTCTTTACAGGGGTGCCTGGGTGGCTCAGTGGGTTGAAGCCTCTGCTTTCGGCTCGGGTCATGATCCCGGGGTTCTGGGATCGAGCCCCGCATCGGGCTCTCTGCTTGGTGGGGAGCCTGCTTCTCTGCCTACTTGTGATCTCTGTCTGTCAAATAAATAAATAAAAATCTTAAAAAAAAAATGTTCTTTACAATCAGAGTTTTGCCTATATGATATTCTGTTACGTAGATGTATTATTATTCTTCCTCCATTGTTGAATATTTGGTTGTTCCCTGTTTTTATAAATAACATTAAGAGGAATGATTTTTTTTCCCAAAGATAATTTTTTTTTAAGATTTCTTTATTTATTTATTTATTTTAGAGAGAGAGAGAACAAGGAGGAGGGAGACCAGGGAGAGGGAGAAAGACTCCCACACCCAGCGCAGACCCCAACATGGGGCTCAATCTCACGACCCTGAGATCACAACCTGAGCCAAAACCAAGAGCAGGGCACTCAACCAACTGTGCCACCCAGGCGCCCCTCAAAGATCCTTTTTATAATCTGAAATTTTCATTCATGTATTCAGCAAGTATTTATTGAGCATAATGTGTTTTCCTTGGATAGCTTTATAGAAGTAGAATTACAGAGTCAAATAATATGGATATCTTGAACACTTTTTCTATATTGCTAGTTTCTTTTCAGAAAAGATTTTACCAGTTTATACTCTAACTCCCATAGTATGAGAGTAACTGTCTCAAAGCATCTTATCGGTAATGAGAATTATTTTAAATCTGTTAATTTGAGGGGCACCTGGGCGATTTAGTCAGTTGAGTATCTTACTCTTGGTTTCGGCTCAAGGTAGTGATCTTGTTGTGATTTCAGGGTCCTGGGATTGAGCACCAGGTTGGGCTCCTGGGCTCAGTGTAGAGTCTGCTCTTCCCTCTCCCAACATAGACTCACCCCCACAGCCTTCACTCAGTCTTTCAAATAAATACATAAAATCTTTAAAAAAAAAATTTTTTTTTTTAAAGATTTTACTTATTTGGGGACACCTGGGTGGCTCAGTCAGTTAAGTGGCTACCAAGGTTCTGGGATCAAGTCCCAAATCAGGCTCCCTGCTTAGCAGGGAGTCTGCTTCTCTGTGTCCCTCTGCCTGCTGCTCTGCCTACTTGTGCTCTCTATCTCTCTGTCAAATAAATAAATAAAATCTTTTTAAAAAAAAAAGTTTATTTGTGGCTCCGTTGGCTAAGCATCTGCCTTGGGTTCAGGTCATGAACCAGGAGGGTGCCCGATGGAAGGGGTGGTGGGGCTGATCGCAGGACCCTGAGAACATGACTTGAGCAGTTGCTTAATTGACTGAACCACCCAGGCACCCCTAAAAATTTTTTTTTAAATCTGCTAGTTTGATTGGGGGGGAAACCGCATCTTGTTTTAATTTTTATTTCTTTAAAAATATTTTTTAACACGTATCTATTTAGGATATTAATCTTTTGTCCTATTGATAGCAATTATTTTGTCTTTAATTCTTTAATTTGGTGGAGTTGTTCATAACTAATAACCAAAATCTATTGTTCTCTTTTGTGATTTCTTATTTCATGGAAGCTTGTAATTCATGAGATGAGGCAGGTGTTTCTGGAAGGATGTGTATAAGAGGAAAGGGGAAAAGTGAGGTTGCCCAGGCCCAGGGCAGTAGATCCAGCTGCTTATCTTAGGCCCCAAGGTCAGGACATTCACAAAGGTTCACAGTGGCCTATCCCACTTCTTGGGATAGCATTGAGCTGCCTCTACTTTGAGTAGGAAGCAGGAAGAGTAATTTTGTCCTCTGTAATGCTGCTGAGCTCACTGCATTATGGGAACGGACCTGACGCTGAGTGCCAGCAGAGGCAGGTGGGCCTGGCAGGACTGTTTCATGTCCTCTCTTTAAATCACCGTCTGATCTTCAAGAGCTCTGCCCTAAGGGGCTGTGTGCCAAGGCTTGTTAATTTGCTTCTGCAGTGACAGTTCTCTTTGCCCCATAATGTGAATATCATGGCTCTGAAATCCCCCAGCTGCCCATGCTTTGTCATTTTTTCAAAGGGAATTGACTTGTTTTCCACCAGAGGGGGCCGAGGAACATTTGCTACCCAACTGGTTTGGTGCATTAAAAGGGGAGAAAAAGAGCTAAGAGTAAGTGTTGTTTCATTCTTTGTATTCATATGGAAATTTTTAATCTCCATCAAAGGATCAGGAGAAAAATCACATTGAAATTCAGTACAAGAGCTTCCAGTTTACACAGAATTTTTCAAAGATGTCTGACTTGATCCTTTAAAAATGACAAAAACCATGAACGTGTAGCTCCAGGGTTCATAATTTTGCTTACCCTCTTCAGCCTCTGCCTCTGTCTTGCCTTCCTGTGACACTCCATCTGTGTGGTCCCTTGTCAGCCTGAAGAGCTTCTCTGAATGGGGGTAGGGGTGTGGGTGTGAAGTAGGCTGTGGCAGTCTGGTTTATAGGGCGGCTTGTACATTAACTCCTCTCTCTCTCTCTCTGTGTCTCTCTTGGGCCATATTATCTCATCTTTAAGAGTCTTGTAACTCATCTCCCTGTCTTCATTCTCCTTATATCAGGCCTGTTTCCACTGCTAACAGAATTATCTTACAAAGAAATAAAACTGATGAGTATCATTTTCCTGCTTAAAAATCCCCACTAGCGTCTCACTCCAGACTAGAGACTGCTGCAGAAGGCTTCTATGACTTGGTTCCCTTGCCTACCTGATCAGAATCATCTCCTTCTACCCTCTTCCTTAAATCCTGGATCAGGCTCCTGTCCACTGGATTATGAATTCTTTCAAGTTAGAAAGTATATTTCCAAGGCCTGGCACAGTAATTGGCATATTAATAGTTGCTTGTTAAATCCTAAATAAATTAATTAATGATTTAAAATTCTGACAAGGTCACAGCGTGAAAGAGAAAACTAAAAATCTTGCGCTGGTCTCTCACCTTTCTGTACTTATATTTCAAAAGCGTACTCGCTGTATTAAGGATTGAGTCCCTTCTTCCCTGTTACAGGGATTAGAAAGGAAGAAAAAAAAGTATTGTTTTCATAGTTGGTATGATTGTCGGGATGTACAGATAAATTATTAGAATTAGCAAAGTTGTTGAGTGAGATATTGTCCGCGAGATTAAAATACAGAGTAAATTAAATTTCTACAAACCAACAAGAAGAAAATAATTGTTTAAAAGGCACTGTTTAGGGCGCCTGGATTGCTCAGTGTGTTATGCCTCTGCCTTCAGCTCGTGTCATGATCTCAGGGTCCTAGGATCGAGCCCCACAGGGGGCTCTCTGCTCAGCAGGGAGCCCACTTCCCTCTCTGTCTCTCTCTGCCTGCCTACTTGTGATCGATCTCTCTCTATCTCTCTCTCTCTCTGTCAAATAAATAAAATATTTAAAACAAACAAAAAAAGGTTTTAAAAGGCACTGTTTAAGGGGTGCCTGAGTGGCTCTGTCAGGTAAGTGTCTGCCTTCAGCTCAGGTCATAATGCCAGGGTCCTGGGATAGAGTCCTGCATCAGGCTCCTTGCTCAGCGGGAAACCCACTTCTCCCCTCTCCCTGTTGCTCCCCTGTTTGTGTGCTCACTAACTTTATCTCTGTGTCAAATAAATAAAATAAAATCTTAAAAATAAAGAAATAAAAGACACTATTTATAATATAAACAAACAATGTAAGATACTTAAGATTAATCTAACAAGATATGCAAGACCTTTATAGAGAAAATTTTTTAATGTTTTTAAACAACTTTTCTCAGGGCACCTGGGTGGCTTAGTCAGTTGAGCATTGACTCTTGGTTTCAGTTCAGGTCATGATCCCAAGGTCGCGGGATCAAGGCCCAAGTGGAGTTCTGTGCCCAGCGGGGAGTCTGCTTGAGCATCTCTCCCTCTCTCTGCCCTTCCTCTCTAAAATAAATAGATAAATCTTTGAAAAAAAAAATAAACAACATTTTTCAAGATTGGAGCATTCTTCCTTCAAATAGGTTATTGCTGGTTAAGAGTCAAGGCAGCATGTTAAAATATATTCACACACAGCAACACATGTGCATATATACCATGTAAATTGGTTGTTGTAAGAGACTATTTTCTGGGGGTGCCTGGGTGGCTCTGTGGGTTAAGTGTCTGCCTTTGGCTCAGGTCATCATCCCAGGGTCTTAGGATCAAGCCCCAAGTTGGGCTCCCTGCTCAGTGGGGAGCCTGCTTCTCTCTCTCTCCCTCTGCCTCTCCCCTGGCTTGTGCTCTCTCTCTCTCTCTCTCTCTTGCTCATTCTCTCTCTCTCTCTCAGATAAACAAGTGCTGACTTCAACAGCACATATACTAAAATCAAAGACATAAATAAAATATTAAAATATACATTTAAGGGGCACTTGGGTGGCTCAGACAGTTAAGCATCTGCCTTCAGCTCAGGTCATAATCCTGGAGTCCTGGGATCAAGTCCCACATTGGGCTCCCTGCTCAGCAGGGAGTCTGCTTCTCCCTCTGACCTCTCCCCATCATGCTCTCTCTCTCTCTCTCATTCTCTCTCTCAAATAAATAAAACCTTTAAATATATATATATTTTTTAAAACTGTGTGTGTAGGGTGCCTGGGTGCCTCAGTGGGTTAAAGCCTCTGCCTTCAGCTCAGGTCATGATCCCAGGGTCCTGGGATCGAGTCCCTCATCAGGCTCTCTGCTCAGCAGGGAGCCTGCTTCTCCGTCTCTCTCTCTGCCTGCCTCTCTGCCTACTTGTGATCTCTGTCTGTCAAATAAATAAATCTTTAAAAAACAACAACAAAAAAACTTTTCTGCATAAATTCTTGCATAAATTCTGCATAAATTCTTGGATTTAGTGCACTACCCTCCTACCTCCAGCTTGAAGCTGATAGAGAACTTAGATCCTCCACTTCTCCAGAACTACCAAATCCAAGCCACTTTTGATCTCTGTCAGTCCCAAAGTGGCATGACAGGAAGGAATTTGGCTTTTCCTTGGATGTAGAGTTTTTGACCCCATAGCATCCAGACAGTCAGATTTCTCATATTTGACCACTCTTTCTTCCTAGGTCAATCACTTCCATCCGGAGTGAACTAATTCCATACCTAATAAGAAAACAGTTCTCCTCAGCTTCCTCGCAACAAGGACAAGAAGACAAAGAGGAGGATCTAAAGAAAAAAGAGCTCAAGTCCTTAGGTCAGTGCTTGGATTGCTGCAGTAATAGGAGTTAGCAGCACATTTGGAAAGAGTAGCTAGCCAACAAGGCAACAGCTTCTTGTCTAACACTAGGCAAGACAGGGTAGCTGACACTATTCCCTGAGCTCTGCGTAGGCTTGCTCAAGCAGATTCTGTCACTGTGCTCTTCAAGGATTAGCTAATCATGCCTCAAGTCCATTCTCCGATTCATAGCCATGGTTTGGCTGTATCTCTCACCAGACTATTTTGAGTAAACTCTATTTCCTACTTCTCAGTTACCCTGTTCTCTAGGCTCTGGGCAGCCCCATTCCTGACTAAATTCAGCCTCTTCTATCAAGGGAAGAAGGGTGAAGGAGTATACTATTACAGTTCAGGCAGAGGCCAATCAGACTATCTCCTTTCCAGGATGTAGGGGAGAGGTCTGTCTTATTTGCTCTCATAGCCCTGCCTAGTCCTTGGCCAGTCTTGGGTTCATAATAGGTGTTCCAAAAAAGTAGTTATCAAGTGAATAAATGGAGGCAGTATAACATGATGGTTAAGATACCAGGTCTTGGCATCAGACAGACCTCAGTTTGAAATCTTACTCTGCCACTTACTAGCTCTGTGACCTGAGGCAGGTTACTCAGTCCCCTGAACCCCAGTTTTCTTATCATACAATAAAAGATCTCACGTGTTTGTTTTAAGAATTGAAAAACTGGGGTCCAGATAACTCTGGCTTCAAGTCCTATACTATTTCTGTCATAACACAACTACTAGATATGGTCATAGAGGCTAGCAGCACAAAGCCAACATGGCTGGTCGCTGAAGCCTGGACCCTTGCTTAATTTATGTAATGATTTACAAGAGTCCTCTATTTTATTGTCCTTAGTAGTATTTCATTATTGGTCAAACTTGGCTTTTAAGACCTCTTTTTTAAGCATTTTTTTGTATCCTACAGTATCCAAAGTTCAGAAAAGCATGTTGCCTCTTTGAATTTAACTTAGTCTTTAAGGTTTTAATGGGATTTCCTCCAGGGTTCATGTTGTATGGGTAAGTTCCCAGGAGAGAGGTGTGAGCTATGCCCTCTTTCGAAATGTGACTGAGTCTCTATTTGCTCTGTTTATTCTGAAGATATTTTCAGTTTTATAAAAGAAGGGAATGCGCTGACCTTTGCTCCCTATGGTGCCTGCTGGAATATCTGTCGGGGAGACAGGTGTGAAGACTTATCCAAATCACAGGTGCGCTGCTATGTCCATATCATGAAAGAGGGGCTTTGCTCTCGAGTAAGCACCCTGGGACTCTACATGGAAGCAAACAGGCAGGTAAGAGGAAGGGCTTAGAAGAGGAATCGTGGGAGCTCCTGCCCTAGAAACAGACTGAGCGTTTGTCTTATATCTTCATTAAGTACCCAGTGACTTGTTCAGAATCCCTCTCATTCCCAAGGTTGAGCAAGACCTGGCGTGTCAAGGGTACCACTGGGTTGGGCACTCAGGTGCAGCAAAAAGGGAAGTGGTGGGCCTAGTCCATATGGCTCCAAAGAAGGGCTGAGATCCCTAATAAGGCTAACTTTTGGCCTCTGGATTCAGCACCTTTCTCCTGTTCTGGTCATGAGGAGATCTGCATTATTTCATAAACAAGCAGATAAATACTGTGTAATCATTACTGTGATGAAGCAAACATAGGCGCAGAGAGGAGGCTTTCCTAAGAAGGTAAAGGAACAAAGTATAGGCAGATGGTAGAGCCTCGAAGAAAGGAATGTCTACAAGAGGGAAGTGTCTGGAAACAGCATCAGAGAGCTAACCCCTCCTTTTAACCCTGAGGTTTGTGAGATACAATGAGCAGCTTCTGTTGAAGGGGAAGCAGTGCTCTAAAAGATAAGTCACGTTTAGTTAAAGGGGGTTGGAATGAGGAGACAGTGAAGATACTGAGGATGTAGGGGAGCTCTTTACTATGTAGCGGGCACAGGAGGAAGGCCTAAGGAGGAAGGGGTGATGGGACCGTGAAATGGAAACTGGGCAGTAAAGGGTGGAAACGAGAAGAGGGAAAGGTAGGTGACTGAGGGAAGTATCCTAGGGTGGCATGCGGGACAATGGAGAGGAGAGGATGAAAAGATTAGCTCTTGACATGGTTTCCGGTAGAACTCTGTGAAAACTGTCAGTGCAGGTGTAAGCTGAGAAGTGAAGGGGGAAGGTGAAGTAGAATGATAATTGTTGAAAATCGGGATTGGAATGTAGTCCCTGAAGAAAACCTGGCTCAGAAACCTTGAGGATCCACACTGTATGATAGGTGTAGCCCCAGCCCTAGACCTCAAGCTGGCTTTGCCCTGGATTGGTTATAGATCCAAGAGAATCCAAGCCAGAGAGTTTATGAAAAATCATAACCAGTCCCACATTTACCAAGGACAGTCCTCAATAAAGTTAGCCCCAGTTTGGGGTCAGAGTTATTAGAAACCATCCTTAATTTGACTTTCAGGTCTCATTTCTCAGTTCTGTGACTAGAGCTTGCTGGTCTGCAAGCAAGACTAGGGACGAGTGCTCTGAAGTATCAGCCCAGCACTGTGTGGCAGAGAGGCCTGGAGAGGCCATGGTTGAAATGTAATGAAGGGAGGAGCTCCCGGGGATAAGGGCTGAGGGATTAGCCTTCACACTGCCAGTGTAGCCAGTCCTGGCACGGCGCCCCTCGGCCAGTGTGGCCACCACACATAGCGCCCTGACCAGCACTCTGGCCAGGCTGGAGAATGACAATAGGCACGCTGCCTGTGCCTTCCTAATGGGTCCAGAGCTAAAATTCTCCATATCTGTACCTTTTCAGTTTTCTCGTACTGGAGAGAGTATAGTGTGAACACCTTCAGCCTTTTATTTTGGCTGGTGAAGAACATGGATGCCTTCTCAGGAACTGTCCTGATTGTAGAATTTGTCTGACATTGTTCCTACCTTCACTTTAGGCATGGCCACACTGTCTAGGAGGGGAGCAGGCACCTGGAATGAGTATGGTCAGGACTCAGAATGCTTCTTGCCCTCAGTAGGCCTCTTGAAGGCTTTTCTCAATGTCTTGAGGGACATGGCATTACTTTAAATATTTAAATTTATTTAAATTTATTTATAATAAATTATCTAAGTTTATTTGAATAGATAAATAAGTTTAAATTTATTTAAATGTTTTGATTTTAATTTTAATTTATTAAATCAGGGAGGAGATGCTCAGTAGGAAACTAAGGATAAGACCACTTAGAATTTACTGCATATATAATCCTTGTGCTAGGGGCACCTGGGTGGCTCAGTCAGTTAAGCGGCTGCCTTTGGCTCAGGTCATGATCCCCGGGCCCTGGGATCGAGCCCCATGCTGGGCTCCCTGCTCAGCGGAGAGCCTGCTTCTCCCTCTTTCCGCTGTCTGCCGCTCTGCTTACTTGTGCTCATTCTGTCTGTGTCAAATAAATAAATCTTCAAAAAATAAAAAATAATAATCCTTGTCCTGGGGGAAATACAGCAGCCTCCTGCCCTGCCTCACCCAAATAGGAAAGCTGTGGCTGAAAACTCCCTGCTTCTCTAACTGGGCATTGAGTTCTTTTTTTTTTTTAAAGATTTTATTTATTTGGCACAGAGAGAGAGATCACAAGTAGACAGAGAGGCAGGTAGAGATCAAGGGGGAAGCAGGCTCCATGCTAAGCAGAGAGCCTGATGTGGGGCTCGATCCCAGGACCCTGAGATCATGACCTGAGCCAAAGGCAAAATCTTAACCCTCTGAGACACCCAGGTGCCCCATGGGCATTGAGTTCTACCTAAGATGCTTTTGGGTATTTTCTGGTCTTAACTTTGGTGACCAAACCTCTCTCCTCAAGGTGCCCAAATTGCTGTCTGTTCTCTGTCCAGAAGAATCACTGATTCATTCATCAGCCCAGATTGTCAGCAAACACCTGGTAAGTGCTAGCTTGGGCAGGGCGGGCATGGGACAGTCTCTGGGTGCACTGAGGTATATCCTTGAGAAGATGGATTGGGGTTCTCAAGCCTGAAACTCATTAGTCCTAGGGAAATCCCGACTGGGTTCTGGTTAATAAAATACTACCTTCTAGCCCAGACACTCACGAAGCTGGACAGGTGCTGACCCCAGGCACACAAATTCTGTAAGGAAGATCCATGATAGTCTTGGGACTCAGACACAGCAGCTTTCCATCTCTGTCCCTCTTCTCATCCTGATTTGAGCACTCTCTTCCAGAGAGCACATCTATGCACAAATGCATGAGTGTGTAAGTTTGAGTTGATCTCAGAGGTATTATGTGACCTGTGGCCCTGAGAAATATGGTCCCATGCTGGTGACCATGATGGGGTGGAGCAGAAGGATGATGGTCCCTCTGCTGATGTGCCTCTGGGGGAAGGTTGCATTGGACCCTAACTCAAAGGATCTGAGGGATTTGTTTGCAGTCGGTTGAGATGGATGGACAATGTTTTATATTTGCCTTTTGCAGGTTGGAGTTGAGAGCCTCATTGGGCCAGATACGCAGGTTGGAGAGAAGTCATCCATTAAGCACTCAGTCATTGGTTCATCCTGTGTTATAGGAAATAGAGTGACTATCACCAGTTGCCTTCTCATGAACTCAGTCACCGTGGAGGAAGGGTATGTTTCCCCCCGTACCCACTTGAGGCTAGGGGCCTGGATTCTCTGGGAGGTTTGGGGAGCCAGTCCACCCTTGGAAAGGGCTCACCTTGAGGAAGGGAAGAAAAGGAAAGGTGAAGGAAAGAACAGTACCTAGGCCCTTTGAGGCCTTGGTTTCGGCTCCACAAAGACATAGTCTCGGAAAGCATTTCCAGCAACTTTCTCACACTTACTCCAGTTACGGTCCTGAGAGAGGCTGCCTCCTCTTGCTTTGGTATGCTGCTTGATGGGTTGGCCACCATAGTGCACCACTGACAGTGCTGGAATGACACTTACCAACGTCTAAGGGTCATCTTGCTTCTCTTGGTGTCCCACAGCAGCCCTGAAGAAGGCAGAGGACTAGGAGGTGCGGTCATTTAAGCCACATACTATTTCTAAGGGAGAGCTTCTGTGTTAGAAGTTATGGAGAGTCTTCCCCCATTTTGAGACACTTTAGAGTATCTTAAAATCTTGGTTTAAAAACAGCCTAAACTTGGAGTAAGACTTGAACGATGTTTAGTAAGATCATTCCTCGGTATGGACCTCAGGTTTTTCCTGTATAAAATGCAAGCATAGGCGTGGAAGAGAGGAAGGACCAAGGTAGTGGTCTTCAGACTTTTTAGAAAGTGAACTTTACTTTTTGTTACAATAAATCTTATGTAGAAACTCAGTATTTAAAACTGATAAAAGCACAGCTGTTTGCAATACGAAAGGGACACTTGTCCTTCTTAGAGGACATAAAGCAGTTCTATAAACAAATTTTGAAAAACACTAGACTCGATCAGCCTGAAAGAGCTGATTCTAAAGCCTTGATTCTAGCTCTGAAACCTGCCTATGTCTCCGTGCAGGAACGGATAGGAGAGAAGGTTAGAGAAACCTGCAAGTTCAGTGAAAGCTGAACTACCTCTCCTAGCTGCCAGTGAAGGGTTGAGGGAAAGGTTAAGCCTTTGCCCTTTAGGAAGAGTGACTCATGGAAGATATCAGACAATATTGAGGGAGGAAGTACCATAATTAAAAAACAAGAAAGTTGGAAACCACAGGGATATTGGCCACTAAGTTCTGTCCTCCCCCAAGTCCATTTCCCAACTTGATTCCCAAGCCCTGACAACCAGGCATAAAGCCATTAGTCAGGAAGTCTGGAAGAATCTTCTCTGGAGATTCTGACCAGCCCAGAAAGAAAAATTTATTGACGTCAGATATTTCTAACAGCCCACTCAAATCACCCTGCAGTGAAAATTAGGGATGACGAATTCCATTCATGTGCTTAGAGCTTCCAAATAGCTTTTTTAGAATCCTCCCCTGAAGATGAAGAGATAAGCAAAGATTACCAGAAATCTAAAGAGAGCTTATCATGAAAGATCCACAAATCAAACAGTTAGAAAAAAGCTACTTAGAAGAAACAGACTCTGTAGGGAAAGAGAAATACTTTCAAACAACCTCTTATTTCAAAGAACAAAAAAAGAACTCTAGGAAATTAAAACTTTGATAACAAAAGGAAAACCCCAGTAAAAGAATTGTAAGATAAATGTCACATTTCCCAGAAAGTAGAGCAAAAAGATAAAGAGATGGAACAGGGAAGAGAACAGATAAGGAAATGAGAGGACGGGTTCAGAATATTTAACATCTGAATAGGAGTTCTGTAAAAAAAGAGAGCTGAGATATCAGAGGAGGAAATTATTTAAGAAATAATATAGGGGGGCACCTGGGTGGTTCAGTGGGTTAAGCCTCTGCCTTCAGCTTAGGTCATGATCTCAGGGTCCTGGGATCGAGCCCCGCATCGGGCTCTCTGCTCAGCAGTGAGCGTGCTTCCCCCCCCCCTCTCTCTGCCTGCCTCTCTGCCTACCTGTGATCTCTCTCTCTCTCTCTGTCAAATAAATAAATAAATCTTAAAAAAAAAAAAAAAGGAAGAAAGTAAAAAAGAATATAGGAAAATGTCCCACAAGTGAAAGATATGAATTTACAGAATGAAAAGGCCTACTAAGTGCCCAGTACAATGGGTAAAAACAAACCTCCATCATTTTGAAATTTCAGAACGCTGGAAAATAAAATGTGCTACAAACTTACAAAGAAAAAATAGTAAGTCCTATACAACCAATCAGGAACCAGAATGGCTTTGTTTTGGACTTACCAGTAGCAACAATGGAAACTGGAAAATACTAGAACAATACCTTCACAATTCTGAAGGAAAACAAATTTCGACCTAGAATTCTATACCCCAGCAAAATGTTAAGTGTGACCATGGAAAAGGTCTCAAAAACTTTTCTAGATGGGTTCCACCTAAATGAACAGTAGATGAAAGAGATAAGATACACGACTCTAAAAAAGGAAAAAGTATCATTGGACGATACTGAAGGCAGATCTAAGGATGGACAACTTTATGAACTGCCTGAAGCATAAAGGGAGCTGTTAGCCCGGAGTGGAATCCACAGAGCACTTACCCAGGAAGATGAAAGTGATAAAATACCAGATGCATATAAACATCTTGAAAGATTTAGACAACTGGCTGAAAGTTCAGGTTGAATTAGTAATAGCATAGAATACTATCTAACAAAAACAAAACAATTATGAACTGTTTAAAAAGTACACGATGAATTTTTTAAAAAATCTTTAAAAAGTACACGAAAAGAAAAGGCATCATAGTTCACTATGTAACTCAACTGTGAAATAGAATTTATGTAGTCGGGGCGCCTGGGTGGCTCAGTGGGTTAAAGCCTCTGCCTTCGGCTCAGGTCATGGTCTCAGGGTCCTGGGATCGAGCCCCGCATCAGATTCTCTGCTCTGCGGGGAGCCTGCTTCCCTCTCTCTCTGCCTGCCTCTCTGCCTACTTGTGATCTCTCTCTGTCAAATAAATAAATAAAATCTTTAAAAAAAATAATAATAATTTATGTAGTCATAATAAACACTAAGACCAAAATTTTGCTGTAACAGTATTGAAAGGATGAGGGATAGGAAGGGAAAGATGGATGGGGGGGAGGCTAAATCCTCATCTTCCATTGTGGGAAGTCTATTGATAATGCCTAAAACTAAAACATCAAGAATGATATTATGTAGCATGTTATTAGTGATACCTCCCTATCCCTCCCTAGAGATAAGGAGGTAAATACTGAAATACTCAGCAAACAAAAGTCTAAAAGTTGTCTCTAGGGGGACGCCTGGGTGGCTCAGTCAGTTAAGCATCTGTCTTTGGCTCCAGTCATGATCCCAGGGTCCTGGGATTGAGCCCAAATCAGGCTCCTTGCTCAGTGGGGAGCCTGCTTCTCCCTCTGCTTCTTCCCCTGCTCCTTCCCCTGCTCGTGCTTTTTCTCTGTCTTTCTCAAATAAGTAAAATCCATAAAAAATAAAAATAAAACAAAAATTATATCTGGGAAGAAGGAAATGAGTAGGAGAAAGAGAAGACTGCTGTTTTTCATAATAAAACCTTCAGGGGCGCCTGGGTGGCTCAGTGGGTTAAAGCCTCTGCCTTTGGCTCAGGTCATGATCCCAGAGTCCTGGGATGGAGCCCCGTATCGGGCTCTCTGCTCAGCGGGGAGCCTGCTTCCCTTCCTCTTTCTGCCTGCCTCTCTGCCTACTTATGATCTCCGTCTGTCAAATAAATAAATAAAATCTTAAAAAAAAATCTTCAGAAAGATTTAAGATATATACATGCATTGGGGCACCTGGGTGGCTCAGTTGGTTAAGCATCTGACCAACTCAGGTCATGATCTCAGGGTCCTAGGATTGAGCCCCACGTCCGGCTCCCCGCTCAGCAGGGAGTCTGCTTCTACCTTTCTTTCTCCCTTTCTCTGTCTCTCTCAAATAATTACGTTAAGAAAAGATACATGCATGCATATATGAATTTAATTGCCAAAAACAGGCCAGAATTTGGTGGTACACTGCTCTCCGTGGCATGCTGATAAATTGTTAACAACCAGTTCTCTGAGGGAAAAAATAAGTGGTCTGATCTATAACATTTGCCAGTTTCCGTAGTGTAAATTCTCCCACCATGGCCAATGGTGTCAGCAGACACTGAGCTGGGGAGAGATGCTAGCAGTCAACTCTCCCGAGCAGAGCAGTCGGGCTCCAGCACATCACTGATGATAGAGAGCTGTCTCAAATATTTCACTCTCTTGTCAAACACAGAGACGCACTGGAGGCTGAAGACTCTACATGAGTGCAGTGGTAGAAGTCTGTGCAGTCACAGAGGGAAAAGAGTCAGGAAAGAATTAAGGAAATGATCCTTGATCTGAATCTTGAAAAATGATTAGAGCCACCGGGTTGGAGAAAGGAATGTTCTAGATACATCGAGAGTGTGAAGTGTGAGACAGCATCTCTTCATTTTGATCTTAGCTTGAATTTCATCACTTAAGAAGCTTCTCTGACTACCCCCCTATCAGATATCCTCTGTCCCACTCTGCCTGAGTGGCTCAGTCAGTTAAGTGTCTCATTCTTGGTTTCAGCTCAGGTCATGAGATCAAGCCCCGTGTCAGGTGCTGTGCTCCACTGCGGAGTCTGCTTGAAATCCTCCCTCCCTCTCCCTCTTCTTCCTGGACATATGCACACACACTCTCTCTCTAAAATAAATAAATCTTTTTAAAAAAAGAAGAAGAAGCAGGAGCAGTCTATCCCAGTACTCTCTGTTACATCACCCTGTTTTATTTCCTTCCTAGCATTATCACGGTCTGGCCTTATCTTGTTTACCTGGCTCTAACAAGTAAATATTAGTTTGAGAATATACGTGTCACTATTACATCTTGAGAGCCTATAGGAGCTCAATAAAGATTTGTTACATGAAAGAATGGTAAATAATTCATAATTAATCAAAATACAGAATTCAAAGAGGAATGGATAGATAGGAGACAAGGCTATACCAATGGCCAAGGACCAAATCATGGACTATCCACTACGACATTTAATAGGTAACAGTAACTTAAGAGTTTAAAGGAAAGGCATAACATAATTAAATCCACATTTTATGAAGATCATCTTGGCTACACTGTGTAGGGTGGTGTGAGAAGGATAAGCATGAAGGCCAGAAGACTACTGAAAGAAATAGAAGTCCTAAATTAAGGCAGTCGCAGTGGCAATAGGGAAGAGAAATAATGAGTTGATTAAAAACTATAAAGCATGGTGATTGGCTGGATATGTGAGGTGAAAGAGAAATTAGGGAAAACTTCCAGATTTCTTGCCCAAGCAATACAGTTTCTGGTGTGCTCTTCACTCAAATAGAAATCAGCAGAGGATTTGCAGGGTGGGAAGCAGGGAAATGATGAGTTCCATTTGGGATAAGTTGAGTTCCTAGCAGGCGGCCTTGACATGCAAGACTTAATGTGCAGGAATGGAGCTTGGGAAAGAAGCCTGTGTTTGAAGTACAGGTTTGGGAGAGCAGTGGGCATAGAGATGGTAACCGAAGCTGTGGGAGTAGAGGAGATCACCCAGGGAGATTGTGTGGCCTTAAAAGAAACCAAGACAAGACCTTGGGGAACATCAACAATTTCAAGCATAAGAAAAGGAATCTAAGGAGACTGATGAGGAAGGAATCTAAGGGGTAAGGGAGAGGACAGTTGGTAGGTGAAGCCCAGGTTGGGGAAACGGGATAGACGGTGGTGTACTCACTGAGATGAGAAAAGGCGACGGAGGAGCAGATCTGTGGAGACGAAAGGCCGTTGTGGGGCACATGGAAGTTAGAAGTGCCTGTAGGACATCTAAGTATGTGGAGGTATCCAGTAGCCAGATTATGACCGGAGGTTAGAAGAAGAGGTCAGACCCACAGACCTCTTCCTGAACCGTTGTCGTGTTCTCTAACTACTTTTGCTGTCTCTATTTCTCTTATTCTTCCAAATCTGCCCTTCCGCCATTCCTCTTATGGATTAGAACATGAACTTTGGAGTCAGACTGCCAGACCGAATCCTGGATCTGTCATTTACTGGTCACTTAGGGAATTGACTTTACGTCTTCGTGCGTGATTTTCTCACTGTAAAATGGAGTGAAAACTGAACTACCTCACAGGTTTATTGGGAGTACTAAATTAATAGACATAAAGCACTTTGAACAGTGCTTGGACATAGAATGTTAGCTGTCATTAGTTTATCGTCCCTATCATTGTTTATCATTAATCTCATTTCACAGAGGTGGCATGTTGCCAGTGTTGTCCTCTGAAGGATAGCTCTGGTCATGTCCTTGTTCTATTCAACAACTTTTTTTTTTTTTAAGATTTTGTTTATTTATTTGACAGAGATCACAAGTAGGCAGAGAGGCAGGCAGAGAGAGAGGAGGAAGCAGGCTCCCTGCTGAGCAGAGAGCCCGATGTGGGGCTTGATCCCAGAACCCCGGGATCATGACCTGAGCCAAAGGCAGAGCCTTTAACCCACTGAGCCACCCAGGCGCCTTCAACAACTTTTTTTTGAAGACTTCCCCCTACTTTTAGAAAAAGTTTGAACTTCCAGGTTCCTCATGATCTAGCTCCATCACTGAGTCCTGGAATGTTAGTGAGATTGAGCCTCAGAAGCCACCCCACTCAACTTCTGCATTTTTACACATGAGCAGAGTATGGAATTCCAGACTTTCTTCTCATTGCACCCTTGCTTTTCTATGTCCCATTCTGGATTCATGCACGAGACCGACAGCATCACCATTCTGTCAAAACCAGAACCACACTTGCCTTTACCCATTTGATCGCCTCCTTCCAGAGTAGTTCATGAGGCTCTGTAACTTCCACTCTGTCTCATCTTACCTCAGACCTTCCAGGGAAGACAATGCAGTGACTTTCCCATTTGCTCTAATTAGCAACGTCTCCTTCCCCTCCTGTGGGCGGACTGATAAAGGAACAGCCCTCTGGCACCTCTTTAAAGGCCAGTATTGTGTCCTGAATTGACGTTAAGAGACTTGGTGAGGAACCAAGGCTTGGTAAAAAAATTCAGGTTGCTCATGTCAGAGAAGTTCATAGAGAATGCCTAGCATAATATCCTAGAGTCAGTTGCTGTTTTGGAGGTGGTATAGTCTTGGATGGCAGGAAACAATAAAGGTTTAGATGGTGGTGGTGCTATTTTTTCAACTAAAAAACGTTGAGGGAGAGCTATAGGCAGCCCACATGGGGCTAATGACTAGGGAGGCCATTACAGATTACCCAATCTGGCAAATTAGCTCCTGGTGATAAAATCAGACATCCTGCATCCCATATGAACCTTTTCCCATTATCTTCAGGTCATTTAGTTTTAATTACTTATGGTAAATTTGGGGAAAGTAATTAAATTGCAGTCACATGAGACTTTATTACCCTGCTGCTGTTACATCTGACCAGAGTGGCAGAGTAGAAACATGAATTTGTCCAGAAGGGAGTTTCTCATATTCCAGACTTGCTTGTCTGTCAGCAGTGGTGAGCTGCCGAGACTTCTGGACAGTGGCTTGGACATCTGCCCAAGGTCCTTAGGTCATGAGGGATGCTAATGGGACTACCTTGGGGAAGGTATAGGCCAGACTGCAGAGAAGGCCCCTGCCTGACTTTCTCATTTTCAGTTTCTGGTGGAAGTTCCATGTTCTATGACAGCTGAAGCCCAGGAATTCAAAGTCTAGTGAAAACTTCATGTCACGGCTTCAGTGTCAGTTCTGTGCTCTGCATCTTTGGCTTTCTGGTCCTGAACAACATCTCCTGCATCTCCTCCTAGTCCATAGTGAATGACCCAGGGGGTAAGGTAGCTCCTTCACATGTGGGCAGGCAGGCCAGGCAGCCAAGTTTTCACCTAGATTTTCTGTGTTTTCTGTAGGCAGCAAGTGCCCACTGTCAAAGTCCAACAATATATTATTGTTTCTCATTGTTACCCTGAGTGTCCTCTTCACCTACACTCAGCTGACTGCCCAGCTCACTGGGTCCCTTACTTTTCCACTCCCCTTTATTCCTGACGTTCACTCTGCCTGAATTGCCTCTTTCTAGAGATCTTTACCTATAGAAATCCTTCTACTCATCTTTCAGAGTCCAATACATGTTCCAACTACTCCATGCAGCCGTCTTTCCCCCACCTCTGTGTTCCCTGTGCACCCATAACACTTGATGTATGTTCATGTGCCATTTAGTGCATCTTTTTTGTCCCTCAATAGACTACAGATTCCTTGAATACAGAAATAGTTCTCCTCTATCTCTGTATCTCTCTTTTTTTTTTTTTTAAAGATTTTATTTATTTATTTGACAGAGAGAGATTACAAGTAGACAGAGAGGCAGGCAGAGAGAGAGAGAGGGAAGCAGGCTCCCCGCCGAGCAGAGAGCCCGATGCGGGCCTCGATCCCAGGACCCTGAGATCATGACCTGAGCCGAAGGCAGCGGCTTAACCCACTGAGCCACCCAGGCGCCCTCTCTGTATCTCTTAATGCCTAATACTGTACTTTTTATATAGTAGGTATCTTGGGAAGTATTTACTGAACGAAAAACAGGAATCCCTGATTTATCCTTCCCTACCATAATTGGCTGAGCATCTGTCAAGAGAGCTGTGTGTACTACTAGAAAAAGTGGTAGAGTACCTCACTCCTTAAAACTCACCAAAATAAGGGGCGCCTGGGTGGCTCAGTGGGTTAAGCCGCTGCCTTCGGCTCAGGTCATGATCTCAGGGTCCTGGGATCGAGCCCCGCATCGGGCTCTCTGCTCAGCAGGGAGCCTGCTTCCTCCTCTCTCTCTGCCTGCCTCTCTGCCTGCTTGTGATCTCTCTCTGTCAAATAAATAAATAAAATCTTAAAAAAAAAAAAAAAAACTCACCAAAATAAAAACATACAAGCAAACCAGAAAAGGAAACTTTATCTACAATAAAACTAGATAATACCACCACGTACTAGTATACAGACTGAGGAATATATCTGCCAGATACAATGGAATGCAGATCAAATCCAAAAAGAACATCAAGATTTGACCAACATAAAGAATAAGGGCATGGGTAAACCAAAGAATTGGCAAACATCTCTTTTGCAAAATCTTTTTTTTTTTTTAAGATTTTATTTATTTGATAGAGACAGAGATCACAAGTAGGCAGAGAGACAGGCAGAGGGAGAAGGGGAAGCAGGCTCCCCGCTCAGCAGAGAGCCCCATGTGGGGCTCAATCCCAGGACCCTGAGATCACAACCTGAGCCGAAGGCAGAGGCTTAACCCACTGAGCCACCCAGGTGCCCCAATTTTGCAAAATCTTAAGGCACATAGAACTGACAGAAAAAACCACTGAGGCACATAGGAGGGCTGGCCTCAGACTTTTCTGTGAGAACATTTAAGGCAAACATTTAGGAGTGAAACAACATTTAGAAAATTTGGAGGGAAAATGATTGTGACCTAAGAGTCCCATAACTAATCTAAGTTATGGTTGAAATATAAAATCATCAGAAATACTCCAGGGGTTCAGGAGATGTGTCACCCAAGAACCCTCTGGAAAACTCTCCTTGAAAACATAATAGAGGGGCATCTGGGTGGCTCAGCTGGTAAGCCACTGTCTTCGGCTCAGGTCATGATCCGAGGGTCCTGGGATCGGGCTCCAGGTCAGGCAGGCTCCATGCTCAGCAGGAGGCCTGCTTCTCCCTCTCCCACTCCCCCTGCTTGTATTCCCTCTCTCACTGTCTCTCTCTCTGTGTCAAATAAATAAATAAAATCTTAAAAAATAATAATAATAATAGAGCCAAGTAAGAAATGAAACAAAATACTGATTAATGGGTTAGTTGTATATAAAAGTGAACTCCCTTAAACATAAAATTAAGTATGTGGTAATTAGTGTTGCAAAAGGACCATGATTATTGGAAGAATTTTGTCCATGTTTCTTCAGTAACACTCTTGAAAATACCAAATTATGAAATCTTGGAAAGATCCCCTGGACTTAAAGGAGCTCCTTAGGACTTTTGACTCATTTTTTGCCTCTACACTAAACCCATCTTCTTAGGTGGAGAATACTACTGCTTAATTCTTTGATGTTGTTACTTCATTACTTTGATTCCCTCCAAAGCCTTCTTTTTCTTAGCCTCTCTTTAGGGAATAGAAGGACTTAGATTTATTAGGAGGGAAACATTTCTTACCACTAAACCTTTATATAGTAAACCAAAGGGAACCAAAGGGAGGAAATTTTCAGCTTGTTCACTGAAGCCAATACATTTTCATCTAGAGGACCAAGAGCAAGAGTGGCCAGACAGAAAGGTAAAATATTTCTTCAAGCATTATGTCTCATTACCTGAATTGACCTGGATGAATACCACAAATAATAATGTTGAAGGAGAAAAAACCAAGTTGCAGAGGGAAACATAGAGAATTATAGCATTTATATAAAATTTTTGAAACATGGAAAACAATACTATATGTTGTCTACTAATATATACTTTTTTCTGTGCCTAAAATATTTCTTTAAAAAAAAAAATTTTATCTATTTACTTGAAAGAGAGAGAGATCACAAGTAGGCAGAGAGGCAAGCAGAGGGAGAAGGGGAAGCAGGCTCCCCACTGAGCAGAGAGCCCAATGCGGGGCTCAATCCCAGGACCCTGGGAACATGACCTGAGCCGAAGGCAGAGGCTTAACCCACTGAGCCGCCAGGCGCCTCTGTGCCTGAAATATTTCATTAAAAATAATACATGGAGGAGGGGCGCCTGGGTGGCTCAGTGGGTTAAGCCGCTGCCTTCGGCTCAGGTCATGATCTCGGAGTCCTGGGATCGAGTCCCGCATCGGGCTCTCTGCTCAGCAGGGAGCCTGCTTCCTCCTGTCTCTCTGCCTGCCTCTCTGCCTGCTTGTGATCTCTCTCTGTCAAATAAATAAATAAAATCTTAAAAAAATAATAATAATAATAATACATGGAGGATACCTGGGTGGATCAGTTGGTTAAGCCTCTGTCTTCGGCTCAGGTCATGATCCCAGGGTCCTGGGATCGAGTCCTACAATGGGCTCCTTACTCAATGGGGAGCCTGCTTCTCCCTCTATCTGCTGCGACCCCTGCTTTTGTGCTCATTCTCTCTCTCTCTCTCTCTCTCTCTCTCTCTCTCTCTCATTCTCTGACAAATAAATACAGAAAATCTTTAATAATAATAATAATAATACATGGTTCTTCATCTAGAGGGATCCTGGACAAGGACCCCTTGGGCTAAGCTTAGGAGGCTCTTGCCTCTGGGGAAATCTGGGTGAATCAACCATAATCTTTGGGCTGAAGTAGTGAACTGGCCTAAAGTAGGCCTTTAGTCTATACCTAGAAAAACTATGTGTATCTCCAGTTCCATACTCTTTCCTTACCCAAGGTTATGAGTAAGTTTAGAAAGCCTACCAGCTCCTTC
The DNA here is from genome assembly GCF_902655055.1 of Lutra lutra. Lineage (NCBI taxonomy): Eukaryota > Metazoa > Chordata > Mammalia > Carnivora > Mustelidae > Lutra > Lutra lutra. Next base: position 162,571,482 of record NC_062281.1, read on the forward strand.
CAGAGAAGAACCTACCTGTCCTCAAGGTTACTGAACAGGTTGATGGCTCTTTGCCAAATACTGCCCCGTCACCGGCTGAGTCCAAGCCCCTCACACAAAGGAGAGTCACTTACCACTATGTATGCTTGGGCACATTGCTTAGCCACTGCAAGCCTCAAATTTCTCTGTAAAAATTAGAATAAATACCACCATCCCTGCAGGCTTGCCAAAAGGATTGAGTTACATAATGAACTTAAAATGCTTTGTGTAATGACTGAGAAATATTCGACATCAGAGTTATGTGAGTTCCCTTTTCTTCTGTAATAAACTGAAGAAAGTTCTAACCAAAGCCAGAAGAGCAACTAAAATTTGGAGGCCCTTTTGCTTCCCTGGCCAGGGGTTCTTCATTTTTTTTTTTTTTAAGATTTTATTTATTGGGGCGCCTGAATGGCTCAGTCATTAAGCATCTACCTTCAGCTCAGGTCGTGATCCCAGGGTCCTGGGATCGAGCCCCACATCTGGCTCCCTGCTCAGCAGGAAGCCTGCTTCTCCCTCTCCCACTCCCCTGTTTATGTTCCCTCTCTTGCTATATGTCTCTCTCTGTCAAAAAAAAATGAATAAAACCTTGTAAAAAAAAGATTTATCTATTTGAGAGAGAGTGATGGGGAGGGACAGAAGGAGAGAGATGAGAAGCAGGCTCCCCAGGATTATGCCCTTTCCTGGAAGCAGAGGCTTAACCAACTGAGCCACCCAGGTGCCCCTAGGGCTTCTTCCTAGTATCCTAGGCCCTGGAACATCATGTGGTATAGTACGCCTGGCCAAGCAGTGGATCTCCAGACCTTGCTGCAGACCTCTGTGGTCTTTCTCATAGTCTCTTCTCCACTGAAGCATTAGGATTTTCAGGGTAGTTTCCCAAAGCCTGAAGTTTTGCTTAAAATTTAACCCCACCAAGGGGCACCTGGGTGGCTCAGTCAGTTAAACATCCGATTCTTGATTTTGGCTCAGGGTGTGATCTCAGGGTTGTGAAGGAGCCCAGCCTTCTGCTCAGCTCTGAGCTGAGCATGAAGGATGGTTAAGATTCTCTCTCCCTCTTCCCTTGCCCCCCCCAAAATTTAACCCCACCAAGTAGAAATGAGGACTGAAACTCATTAATCTTAGCCATCTCTCAGTAGCTTCTTAGAAAAACAACCAGGTATTAGCACAGCAGAGTCCTTAGCACTGAGCTAAGAGTTAAAACTACATTGCAAAAACCATAGTTTTGGCATTGGGTCAGTTCTTTGCTGGAGCTGTAGAGAAGTCACCTCCCCTTGGCTTTATGCACTAACCAGAAAAGGCAAAGCAGGGACGCCTGGGTGGCTCGTTGGGTTAAGCCTCTGCCTTTGCCTCAGGTCATGATCTCAGGGTTCTGGGACTGAGCCCCACATTGGGCTCTCTGCTCAGCAGGGAGCTGCTCCCCCTCCCCCTCACACCACACACACACCACCTCTCTGCCTGCCTCTCTGCCTTCTTGTGATCTGTGTGTGTGTGTGTGTGTGTGTGTGTGTGAAATAAATAAAATCTTAAAAAAAAAAAAAAAAAGAAAAGGCAAAGCCATTATTATAGATTGGCAACCTGGAAAGAGCTTACTTGATATGGTAGTATCATCCTTCCTCTCCAGTGTGAGCACACACACACACATCCAGTAAAATCCTTAATCTTAGAATTTCTTTCTGGAGAGACGGAAAGCTCTATTGGCTTGACATTTTTCCGGAATACCTCGGCCTTGCTCATGGAGGTGACTTGTGACCATAGCAGTGGTTATAGGGAACAATGAAGAACCCAATGGCAGAAAAGAGCTTCACACTCACTAAGCATTTTGTCAGGTGTTCATCTCAAAGCCTTCTGCAGATCCACTGACCAAGAGCTTCAGGAGAGCCCCAGCTTCTTTTCAGTCAACCCACTTTTTCCCTACCATATCTGCAGATTCTGCATTGCTAGTTTATGGGTCTCAGAGGGAATTACACATAAACTAAATGAGACGAGGTTCCTGAACACCTCAATCAGACTGGCTAGACAGAAGGAGAACCCAGGCTATCCATTCCTATGGAATTCTGACCTCAATCAGTCTAGCCTCTTCCTTCCAGAAATGGTTCCCACTTATATCCCAAATCCCAAAATAGCCATGTAGTAGTCTCTAATTATGGCCTCTTGAATTCCTCTTGGCTGTTTTGGTCTATGCCGACTATGTTTACCCCTTTCCTAGCTCAAGAGCCTTTGTTCTCAGGCTCTTAAACTACTGAGCAGGAGGTATCCTCCTACTCCCACTCTGGAAAAAGAAAGAAGTCTTTTCGATGAGAAGCTAGTAGCCAATTGTAAGCCTGCTTTGTCCCAGGAACCTATTTCCGAGGCTTTCTATACTTCCTTACTACTCTTCTTGGGGAATTTTCATCAAGAAGCAGGAGCCATGGGGCACCTGGGTGGCTCAGTGGGTTAAAGCCTCTGCCTTGGGCTCAGGTCATGATCCCAGGGTCCTGGGATCGAGCCCCGCATCAGGCTCTCTGCTCAGCAGGGAGCCTGCTTCCTCCTCTCTCTCTGCCTGCCTCTCTGCCTACTTGTGATCTCTGTCTGTCAAATAAATAAATAAAATCTTAAAAAAAAAAAAAAAAAAAAGGAAGCAGGAGCCACTCTAGCTGCTAACTGAACTGCTTTGCCTAAAGCAGAATACAAGTTGGAAAGTTCTGGAAGGTCCCTTAATGTCCAACCACTGTGTATCCCGATTTTTTGTGTGTATATTCTGAATCTGAGCCAAAAAACAAACTAATACTGTCTGCCTGTCTCCAGCCCACTCCACAGAGGTGCTATGGCTTTTGCCTTTTGCTGCTTTCCGACTGGCTTAACCTTCCAGAAGAATAGAGATAAAGACAACTCTGGAATGCTATAGCAGGCTAGAATTCCTTTTCTGCATTTTACTAAAAAGTCTTGGCGTTTGGGAAGAATCTTTTTTAATAGCCTCTGCACAAATAGTTTCAGGCTTTGGAATGTCCTCCTCGCCATCCCCCATGCCTCCTGGGTTGCCTGAGGATTTTTCCTTAATTGGTGTTTTGTTTTGTTTTGTTTTGTTTAAATGGATGCTCACACCCTTCCTACTCACCTTCCTTCTCCGCTTTAGCTGCCCACTTCTGACTCTTTAAGGTAGTGAATATTTCCCTGTTAGGGCCGAGCCCTTCCCTCCACAGAGCCATTTGGCTCTCAAGGGCAGCTTGGCAATTCCAAGCAAGCTTCCTCCAGTCTTTCCTTCCCTTGATTTCTTTATATGGCGTTATGATTAAATGTATGGATTCTGGAGTCAGGCAGCCCTAGATTTGAATCTGCTGCTTGGTAATTATGTGGTTTGGGGCAAATGGTTTAACTTCCCTAAATCTGTTTGTTACCTCATCTGCAAAATGTGGTTGTTATTTTTTACTGCATCAGAGGCAAAAATGATACTCCCAGAATCATCTAGGAAGCTCTTTTTGTCTAAATACATGAGGCCCCCATCTCAGACCTACCAAAAGGATTGATGGAAGCCAAGACAATGAGGGTGTTTTTGTTTATTTTTTGCACTGCCCAAGTGATTTTTCTGATTAAATGGCTGGATTTGTAAGTCACTCCTGTAACGTACCTAGAGTATTTACTTGCACGACATCTAGCATAGAGTAGGTAGGCAGTGGGTGCTAGCAAAGGTTTTCAAAAGGACCTGTCTTCTCACCTACCAGTCTTCAGGAGCCAGAATGATGCTCTTTAAACACATTAAAATGCCAAGAGCAAGAGGTGCTACTCTTGAGAATGTAGGATCTGGGGTAGTCTTTTTTTTTTTTTTTTTAAGATTTTTATTTATTGGGACGCCTGGGTGACTCAGTTGGTTAAACAGCTGCCTTTGGCTCAGGTCATGTTCCCAGGGTTCTGGAATCAAGTCCCACATCAGGCTCCTTGCTTGGTGGGGAGTCTGCTTCTCTCTCTCCCTCTGTCTGCCACTCTGCCTGCTTGTGATCTCTCTCTGTCAAATAAATAAATGAAACCTTTTAAAAATATTTATTTATTTATTTATTTATTTATTTATTTATTTATTTGACAGAGAGAGGGAGAGAGATCACAAGGCAGAGAGGCAGGCAGACAGAGAGGGGGAAGCAGGCTCCCTGCAGGGCAGAGAGCCCGACGTGGGGCTCGATCCCCAGACCCTAAGATCATGACCTGAGCAGAAGGCAGAGGCTTAACCTACTGAGCCACCCAGGAGCCCCCAGAGTAGTCTTTGATGTGGCCTGGAGCTAGTTTAAAAAACACTGGGTTTTGTTTCTTGTTTTTGTTTTCTAAATGAGTTTGGTTTTGATTAACCAAAAGTCTGTACTGAGAACTGTGGGGCACCTGCTGTTCCCATAGCTGATCTCCTAGGGAGATTCATGAGACTTAAGCCTTAAATGAAATTTGGGATATATTCCCAGGTGAGCAGCTGAGTGGTGGGTCAGTGCAGGGACGGGTACCTAAAGAACTGAAGTCATGGGGTCTGCAGTTTTCAAGCCTTGGCGGGAAAGATCATTAGGAAAGATCCCTAAATTCAGGTCCACCCTTGGGCCAGCTGAGCCATTCTGTCTCCCGGTGATAATTTGAGGCATGTAGCCATTAACTGGATGGAGCAGCTATTCCTAGCCTATGGAGGAGCCAGAACCCCCAACCCATAGTGGTGAGGATGCTGATGAGAGCCACGGGCATTCTGTAACCCGGCTGTTTATTGTGTTCCAGAAGCAACATCCAAGACAGCGTTATCTGCAACAATGCTGTGATAGAGAAGGGAGCGGACATCAAGAACTGCCTAATTGGAAGTGGCCAGAGGATTGAAGCCAAAGGTAAACCAAATTACAATCACAGATGCCACTTTTTTCCTAGCACGGTAGTACAGTTGGTGCTCAGTGCTGGTGACCATTAGGGGACAAGCACATGCTTTCTCTGTGGGTGAAACCATGAATTGATAAAGCCGTCTTTGGAGGAGAATTGACATCATTGTCAAACCTGTTAATTTTGACTTAACAGTTCCATTTTTAGGAATGCATCTTACAGATAATCTCATAAATATATACAGCCTTGTTATCAAAAATTTTAAAACATAACCAAAAAGATCTAATGGCCCAGATTAGCACCAATACTTTACAGTGGCTCTTGGGCCTATGTGAGAAGGGCCAGTAATCCAGCAAAAGTGTTGAAACCCGCTTTTGAGCTCCTAGACTCCTTGAGCACCTTGTCTCACCTGCTCTTGAAGAGAGGTAGTCCCGTAGGTTCCTGGCCTGGGGGAAGTTTAGCCGTTTCTTCGGAAACCGTTCACTCAGAGCTCCTGTCTTGGAGATGGCAGTGTTAGCTCACTCAGCTCTGCCACTGGAGAAGAACTGTACAGGCATGCCTCGTTTTACTGCGCTGCACAGATACTGCATTTCTTTTACAAATTGAGGGTTTGTTGTGACCTTGTGTTGAGCAAGTCTCTGCGTACCATTTTTCCAAAAATATTTGCTCACTTCATGTCTCTCTGTCACCTTTTGGTAATTCTTGCAATATTTCAAACTTTTTCATTGTTATCATATTTGTTCTGGTGATCTGTGGTCAGTGATTTTTGATGTTACTATTGTAATGGGCAGGGGCTCCACAGACTGCATCTTCATTTATCTTTTTTTAAAGTTTTGTGGGGTTTTTTAAGATTTTATTTATTTATTTGACAGACAGAGATCACAAGTAGACAGAGAGGCAGGCACAGAGAGAGAAGGAAGCAGGCTCCCTGCTGAGCAGAGAGCCCAATTCGGGGCTCGATATCAGGACCCTGGGATCATGACCTGAGCCAAAGGCAGAAGCTTTAACCCACTGAGCCACCCAGGCGCCCCTTAATTTATCTTAATTGATAAACTTTGTGTGTGTTCTAACTGCTTGACCAACCAGTCATTCCCATCTCTTTCCTATCCTCCGGTCTCCCTATTCCTTGAGAGGCAATATTGAAATTAGGCCAGTTGGGGCACCTGGGTGGCTCAGTCAGTTAAGCGTCTACCTTTGGCTCTGGTCATGATCCCAGATCCTGGGATCAAGGCCACATTGGGCTCCATTCTCAGTGGGGAGTCTGCTTGTTCCTCTCCCTCTGCGCCTCCCACAGCTTGTGCACTCGCTCTCTCTCTCAAACAAATAAAAACTTTTAAAAAAAATTTTTAAATGAAATTAGGCCAATTAATAACCCTGCAATGGCCTCTAAGTGTTCAAGTGAAAGGAAGAATTGCACATCTCTCACTTTTTTTTTTTAACGCCTTACTTTAAATCAAAAGCTAGAAATGAGTAAACTTTTAAGTGAGGGAGACATGTTAAAAGCCGAGATAGGCTGAAAGCTGGGCCTTCTGCACCAAATAGACAAGTTGTGAATTCAAAGGAAAAGTTCTTGAAGGAAATTAAAAGTGCTACTGTAGTGAGCACACAAATGATAAGCAAAACAAACTTATTGCTGATATGGAGAAAGTTTTAGTGGTCGGAATAGAAGATCAAGCCTGCCACAATATTCCCTTAAACCAGAGCCTCGCCAGAGCAAGGCCCTCACTCTCTTCAGTTCTGCGAAGGTTGAGAGAGGGGAGGAAGCTGTAGGAGAAAAGTCAGAAGCTAGCAGAGGTGGGTTCCTGAGGTTGGAGGAAAGAAGCCCATATTCGTAACATAGAAGTACAAGGTCCCCCTCTCCCTCTGCCCCTTCCCCACAGACCTACCCCCTGCCCCACTTGCTTGTGTTCTCTCTCTCTCTCTCTCTCTAAAAAAAGAAATATATTTCTTAAGGCTGTAGCGGCCATAGTTATTCCTCTGATGGATCTGGGCAAAGTAAACTGAAAACCTTCTAGAGGGGTGCCTGGGAGGCTTAGTCAGTTTCAGCTGGTTTCAGCTCAGGTCATGATCTCGGGATTGGGAGACTGAGCCTGTGTAGGGCTCTGTGCTCAGTGGGGAGTCTGCTTGAGATCCTCTCTCTCCCCTTCTATGTCCCCCTTCCCCACATGCTCATGCTCTCTGCCTCTCTAAAATATTTTAAAAAAAAAGAAAAGAGGGGCGCCTGGGTGGCTCAGCGGGTTAAAGCCTCTGCCTTCGGCTCAGGTCATGATCCCAGAGATCCTGGGATCGAGCCCCACATCGGGCTCTCTGCTTGGCGGGGAGCCTGCTTCCGCCTCTCTCTGCCTGTCTCTCTGCCTACTTGTGATCTCTGTCTGTCAATTAAATGGATAGAATCCTTTAAAAAAAAAAAAAAGGAAAGAAAGAAAGAAAGAAAGAAAGAGAAAGAAAGAAAGAACATTTGTGATCCATAGGGAGAGGTCAAAACACTATCATGAGCAGGACTTCGGAAGAAGGTGGTTCCAGCCCTCACGGGTGACTGTGACCGGCTGAGCACGTGAGCGGAGGAAGTGACCGCAGATGGGGTGGAAAGAGCAAGAGAACGAAAGTCAGAAGTGGCGCCTGAAGGAGCGGCTGAGGTGCGGCCATCCCTTGAGAAAACCTGAACAGGTGAGGAGTTACAGCTTATGGAGGAACAAAGACAGTGGTTTCTGGAGATGGAACCTGCTCCCGGTGAAGACACTGTGAAGATCGTGGAGATGACAGTAAAGGATTTAGGACATTCCGTAAACTCAGTTGCTGAAGCGGCTTTAGGGTTGCAGAGGACTGAGTCCCCATTTTTTTTTTTTTAAGATTTTTTATTTATTTGACGGAGAGAGATCACAAGTAGGCAGAGAGGCAGGCAGAGAGAGAGAGAGGAGGAAGCAGGCTCCCTGCTTTAGCAGAGAGCCCGATGTGGGGCTCGATCCCAGGACCCCAGGATCATGACCGGAGCTGAAGGCAGAGACTTTAACCCACTGAGCCACCCAGGTGCCCCCTGAGTCCCCATTTTGCAAGAAGTTCTGCTCTGGGTAAAATGCTGTCAAACAGCATCACGTGCTACAGGGAAATCGTTTCCGAAAGGAAGAGCCAATCAGTGCAGCAGACTTCCTTGTTGTCTTATTTGAAGAAACCACCACAGCCGCCGCAGCCTTCAGCGCCCACCACCCTGACCGGTCAGCAGCCATCAACAGCGAGGCCAGACCCTCCACCAGCGAAAAGATTAGGACTCGCTGAACACTCAGATGATAGCCTTTTTTAGCAATAAATTATTTATATTTATTTATTTAGACATAATGCTGTTGCACAATTCATGGACTACTGTATATTGTAAACATAACTTGTATATGCACTGGGAAACCAAAAAAAATCATTTAACTTGCTTTAGTGTAATATTCACTTTATTGCAGTGGAACCAAACATGCACCATCTCTGAGGTTTGCCTCTGTGTAGAGCATGAGAGACAGAAGAATCAGGGCTTCTCTGATGGGCTGAGAATCCGAATGGTGCCATACTTTGGTGTTTTTATTTTTTATTTTTTTAAAAGATTTTATTTATTTATTTGACAGAGAGAGAGACACAGCAGAGAGAGGGATCACAAGCAAGGGGAGTGGGAGAGGGAGAAGCAGGCTTCCTGGTGAGTGGGGAGCCCGATGCAGGCTCAATCCCAGGACCCTGGGATCATGACCTGAGCTGAAGGCAGACGCTTAACGACTGAGCCACCCAGGCGCCCCTGGCTAGGTGTTTTTAAACAGAAAATAGACAAAAAGCTCAAGATCAAAAAGAATGGCTATTCTTTTTGAGATTATTTCTACATCTAGAATATAGTAGAGTAAGAGAGCTGCTGAAGGAATTAACTGGTAGAAACCACATCATTTTCCTTCTCCCCAGCAAACAGAAAACTTCTTCAGTTTTTTTCTCCTTTCCTTTTTATTTATTTTTTTTTAAGATTGTTTTTATTTATTTATCTACCTATCTACCTATCAGTCAATCAACCCAAGAGAGAGAGAGAGCACAGGCAGGAGGAGCCACAGGCAGGGGGAGAAGCAGGCTCCCCGCTGAGCAGGGAGCCCCACACGGGACTCAATCCCAGGACCCTGGGATCATGCCGAAGGCAGCGGCTCAACCCACTGAGCCACTCAAGTGTCCCTTTCCTTCCCTTTTTTTAAAAGCTACATACCTCCCTTCGGAGCTTTAGAATCAAACAGACCTGGATTCACGTCTCAGCTGTGCAGCTCACTGGTTAGATTTTTCCTCCCTAGACCTTAGATTTTCGAAACTAGAAAAATTGAGACAATAAAAATGATCTTGGAGAACTGTTGTGAGAATTAAATATAATTAAATGTTGTGAGGTGCACATGCAGCTCCGGGAGCACACAAGGGCCCTGGAGTGTCTTGTCCACACAGTCCCGCTGTGCCACTCCACGCCCTGTATATGCCCTCTCTGTCTGGAATCCCTCTTTTGAAGACTCTGCCCAAGTGTTTTCTCCTCTGCAGAACCTTCCCTGACTCTTCCCATGACTCCCTACAGCCAAACGAAGCATTCCTTCTTCCTCTGCACCCCTGAACTTTGTTAGCACCTTTATTAAAATACAGTCACAGGTTATGGCAGTTACCTATGACTGTGCCTTCTCTACTGACTGAGATCCTTAAGGCCAGGGATTGACCTAGTATGCATCCCTAGCTCTCAGAACAGGTTTAGGGGCACCTGGGTGTCTCGGTTGTTAAGTGTCTGCCTTCAGCTCAAGTCATGATTCCGGGCTTATGGGATCGAGCCCCGCATTGGGCTCCCCACTCAGCGGGAAGCCTACTTTTCCCACTCCCCCTGCTTGTGTTCCCTCTCTCTCTGTGTCTCTCTCTGTCAAATAAATAAATGAAATCTTAAAAAAAAAAAAAAACTGGTTTATAGTTTATAGTGGGGGACGGGAATGAGGGAGGGAGGGAATGAGTGAATGAATTTTGGATCCATAGAACCTACTTTCTGAAATTTCAGGGCATAAACAGGGTGCCAAGAAAGCCATATGTGAGATGGTTGCTATTACCATGAGATCTCTCCTGACTTTTTTTTAAACTTTCGCTTTCACAAGAACCACATGTAATATTGGTAAATGAATTGGGGAGGTGTGGCCTTGGCCTGAAACCATCCTTCACCTTTATTTCTCTACCTGAGACTAGATGCAGCCTTCCTCTGCAATCCCTTTCTTCTCACATTTTAACCACTTTCTTCCTCTATGTGAGAATGGTCTTTCTGAGAAGCCTTTCCCAAGTGTCACGAGTTTACCAGTAAGGTAAGCATTATAACGAAGCATCATAACAAACTCTGGCTGATTTAAGCCGAAAAAAAAAAAAAAAATTCAAGCCCACAGTTCTACGATGGCTACAGAATCAAGCTCAAAAACTGGGTTATAGCCAAGATGTATGCGCCAAACCATTGTGCCAAGGACCCCACCGCCATCCTCACTAACCACCGGATACCCTGGCTTGCACTGCTGCTTCCACCACCCAGCAAGCCCAAAGTGGGTTCTCTCTGGTTCCTGTTTCTTTGTATCACTAGTTCTCAGCCCAGACTTTGAGGTGGCTGCATCTGGAGGTGAAGCCTGGTCAGACATCTATGCCCTTATTATAAGGAAGGCTGGCATTTTTAATTAGTGCTAGACACATTCCACCCAGTGCCTCACCAGAGAACTTTCAAGCAGGAGCATTGGTCAACAGCAGCACTGCAGCCTTTGGTGTTTTCTTCAGTGATGGTGCACGAGTGCCAGGGCCGGCACACCAACTGCAACTCCCAGCACTGGGCACGTGGACAGCACTCCCCTCCTGGAACGCCATTGGCTTCCAGTTGTTTGTAGCTTTGAAGATTCATTTCTTTTTAGAGAGCGAGAGAGTATGTGCACATGCACACATACACACACACACACACACACACACACACACACACACACGAGAGGTGGGAGGGACAGTGGGAGAGGGACAAGCCGACTCTGTGCTGGTGTGGAGCCCTGCGCAGGGCTCGATCTCACCATCCTGAGATCACAACCTAAGCTGAAACCAAGAGTCAGATGCTTAACCGACTGTGCCACCCAGGTGCCCCTGTTGTTTATAACTTTAAAATGTTCTCAGGGGCGCCTGGGTGGCTCAGTGGGTTAAAGCCTCTGCCTTCAGCTCAGGTCATGATCCCAGAGTGCTGGAATCGAGCCCTGCATGAGACTCTCTGTTCAGCGGGGAGCCTGCTTCCTCCACTTTCTCTCTGCCTACCTCTCTGCCTACTTGTGATCTCTGTCTGTCAAATAAATAAATAAATAAAATCTTTAAAAAAATAAAATAAAATAAAATAAAATGTTCTTAAATACACTATCTTATTGGATTCTCATAAAAACCCTCTGAGGTAGGTAGGGATCCATTACTGACCCATCTGGTGAAGTGGAAACTGAGACTTTAAAAAGTTGAAATTTGGGGGCACTTGGGTGGCTCAGTGGGTTAAAGCCTCTGCTTCCAGCTTGGATCATGATCCCAGGGTCCTGGGATCGAGCCCCGCATCGGGCTCTCTGCTTCCCTTTCTCTCTCTGCCTGACTCTCTGCCTACTTGTGATCTCTGTCTGTCAAATAAATAAATAAAATCTTCTTCTTTTTTTTTTTTTTTAAAGATTTTTATTTATTTATTTGACAGAGAGAAATCACAAGTAGGCAGAGAGGCAGGCAGAGAGAGAGGAGGAAGCAGGCTCCCCGCTGAGCAGAAAGCCCGATGTGGGGCTTGAACCCAGGACCTGGGATCATGACCTGAGCCGAAGGCAGCGGCTCAACCCACTGAGCCACCCAGGCGCCCCATAAATAAAATCTTCTTAAAAAATTAAAAATTTTTTTAAAAGTTAAAAAATAAAACTCTTAATTTTAAAAAAGTGGTGTTTTGTTTTGTTTTGTTTTTTTAAAGAGGATTCAGGGGGCGCCTGGGTGGCTCAGTGGGTTAAAGCCTCTGCCTTCAGCTCAGGTCATGATCCCAGGGTCCTGGGATCGAGCCCCGCATCGGGCTCTCTGCTCAGCGGGGAGCCTGCTTCCTCCTCTCTCTCTGCCTGTCTCTCTACCTACTTGTGATCTCTATCTGTCAGATGAATAAATTAAAAAATCTTTAAAAAAAATAAATAAATAAATAAATAATAAAGAGGATCAGAACACCCAGCCTTTTCTCTAACCCCATGGAAGGCCTTGGAAAGGGTCCCCAGAGTTTCAAAAGCAGCTGCTCAGCTGGTCTGTGGAGCTGCTTTCTTATCCTGTCCCCCCTGTCACCTCATTGCATTTCTCTGTCCTTCTTTGTTCTCTTTTTTTTTTTTTAAGATTTTATTTATTTATTTGACACACAGAGATCACAAGTAGGCAGAGAGGCAGGCAGAGAGAGAGGAGGAAGCAGGCTCCCTGCTGAGCAGAGAGCTGGATGCGGGGCTCCATCCCAGGACCCCGAGATTGTGACCTGAGCTGAATGCAGAGGCTTAACCTACTGAGCCACCCATGCACCACCCTTTGTTCTCTTCTTTTTGGGTTTGTGGCCCCAAACAATGTTTCTTGCACCTCCTTCCTACCTCTATGTCTCTGTCCATTGTCTCCTGCTCAGCAGCAAGTAGAAGCATCCTCCAGTGCTTTCTCCTTTTAGTCAGTCCCTCCTGGAGCCAGGAGCTGCTTCCTTTTGTGGTTTTTAAAAGTTTAGACTCCACAGGCATATTTGAATGCATGAACTCCTTTTGCCACTGCCCTAGAGGATCCCTCCTTTCTTGTGTGCTGGGACCTGGGACCTCACAGCTTCTGCTGCTTCTCCTCCCCATTTCCAATAAAGTCATGGTGCTCCTTCCTTTTACTTTGCGAGGACCCTTTCCATTCTGTATGCAGAGTGCATACATGACAATGGAATGCCAGATATTGGGGCATTGAGTCATGGCATCTCCCATCAGGGAGCACAAGACTGGGCTAGCCAAACCCCTGGATGTCATAGGCTTTAGCATCTCATGGACTTCTGGCTCTAACACCCTGTGTCCCTATTTTAGAAGGAGACCCTTTAATGGTCCTCCTAAAAGAGAGGTTGCCAGGGAAGTATCATCTGGACTGTAAACTGGAAAATCCCAATGCTTCCTGTTCCCACTGTCACTTGTCTTTGCAGCTGAGCATTATGCAGAAGGCAAATTCCCAGCCATCAGTGCAGCCCTCCGGAGCTGTACCATGGATGAGCCGGGCAAGCGCCAACACCCCAGATCCTCAGCAGCGAACAGCTCAGTAGATGGCCAAGTCCCCAGTCAGTCTTCCTCACCTGGAGAGATTTCAGGAAAAAATATTCATCCTCAGAAGCAGTGCTGTTCCCTCTCCAGATTTCAGTCATTTGCATACCAGAGAGTCGCTCTGTCCATATGAGTCTTATACCCCCAAAATGTGATTCTTACAAGCCAGTGTAGCCCTCTATGCCCTCTTCTAGCACCAGCAGCAGTATGAGCGGTTTTCTAACAGAACTCTCCAGGTTTCCTCACCCGCACTCCAGCATACTCAGTTAATGAGATTATCTCTGGCAAAAATCCTGGTGGTCAAGTTTGACCTCCCGCTCAAGCCAGTGGGAGAGCCACAGTTGGCAAAGTAAAAACCTGGAGACTCCGGTTGGAGACTTCATGCGAGTCTCTTCTCATGGTCAGTGAGATGACTCGAATCTCTTCCCTGTAACCCCAGTGATCCATCCTGTGGCCCTGAAAGTAGACGGGATGGGCACGAAGGTCAAGTCCTGGCTAGCAGGAATCCTTCCCAGCTTCCCAGCAGTGCAGCTTTTCATCTGCAGCTTGTCATTCCCTTCGTCCCACTGGTTTCTCCTCAACTTACCAGCCTCTGTTTGTACTCTCAGGGAAGGATCCTTAGGATCTGTTTCCAGCCCAGAACTTTTTTTTTTTTTTTTAATATTGTATTTATTTATTTGACAGAGAGACACAGCGAGAGAGGGAACACAAGCAGGGGGAGTGAGAGAGGGAGAAGCAGGCTTTCCACTAAGCCGGGAGCCTGATGCGGGGCTCGATCCCAGAACCCTGGGATCATGACCTGAGCCGAAGGCAGACACTTAACGACTGAGCCACCCAGGTGCCCCCAGCCCAGAACTTCTTGAGTGTTCATTGGAACCTGCTTCCAACCCTGGCCAAGCAGAACTAGTACTACTTGTTGCTACCTTCCAGATTTCCTCCACCGTCCAGAATCCCCGTGAAAATACATCCATCCCCCAAGCACCAAATCTAGTCTGTCTTCCCTGAACCCAATGAGCAAGTCTTCTCCCACCCCCAGGCCAAGAGCAGACCAGAGGGTCGCGGGGGAAATGGGTAGGGCCGGCCAAAGAAGGCTTAAGTGTTTATTTGGAACCTGGCAGAAAGAAAGCCTTGTCTGCCCCACCCAGACTCATTTGCCCTTCTGGTCTGGAGCACTGAGGGCCACAGAGAGTGTTAACTAGAACTAAGACTGTCTGCAGAACAGTCCAGTGTCTCTGGAAACTAGGGAGAGACTGGTGAAGGAAGAATAAATGTTGGGCTCTAGAAAGGAGATGAGGCTGACTCATGGCTGTAGAGAGACAAAGGGTAAAAAGGGGCTTTTGGACAAACCCTGAGAGTCTAGCCGAAGTAGTATTTCCTTTACTCTTTCCCGGTCATTCTTATCTCAAGGGTGGATCCTAATTGAGGGTCACACTCCAGGACCATCCCCAGCCCTAGGGAATGCAGCGGCCTGAGCAGTATCTGGGCCTCCTTCCCATTCCCTTCACTGAAGAAAACAGATGGTTCTGAAGCCCAAAAATGAGGAGCTCGGAGGGCGGGACTCCAGGCCAGCCCCAGCCCCGTTCCATAACTTATGTTTAATACTTACAAAAGCCCGGTGCTGGGCGCTTTCTATCCATTCATCTCATAGAATCCCCACTTGATGAGGGAACTAAAGCCTAAAGACAGGAAAGAATCTGCTCAGAGTCCAATTACAACTCTTTTGGACGCCCGGGTAGCTCTGTTGGTTAAGTGTGTGCCTCTGGCTCAGGTCGGGATCTCAGGGTCCTGGGGCAGAGTCCCACATCTCCCTCTGCCTGCCACTCCCCCTCCCCTGCTTATACTCTCACTCTGTCAAATAAATAAATAAAATCTTTTAAAAAAACAAAACATTGGTGCACCTGGGTGGCTCAGTGGGTTAAAGCCTCTGCCTTTGGCTCAGGTCATGATCTCAGGGTCCTGGGATCGAGCCCCGCATCGGGCTCTCTGCTCGGCAGGGAGCCTGCTTCCTCCTCTCTCTGCCTGCCTCTCTGCCTGCTTGTGATCTCTGTCAAATAAATAAATAAAATCTTTTTAAAAAATAAAATAAAATTAAAAAAAAAAACCCACAACTCAAGTCCTTTTGACTCAGAAGGTCTTTCCTTTCCAGCATTGTCATCTTTTCTTCCTAGCTTTCCTATCCTTTTCTTCTCTGAGTTTGCGGCTGTGCAGCATGATGCTGTAATAGCAGACTTTGTGAAAAGCCGAGAGGTAGCTTTCTCTTCCTATGGGGAAAGTTAGAGAAGTAGGCCTGAGGGTGCTCTTCTCTAAGCACCCTTGCCCTAAAGCTCCAAACGTGTCAATTATATCCCGACGGAGGCTGGGCCTTCTCTTCTGTATGTGCTTTGTTTCCTACCTCTGTCACGTACCTGTACTGTCACGTAACCCCCAAACACACACACATTCAACAAACTATTACTGCCTCCTATATTCTAGGCTAGAGGTGTAAAGATGAATAAGATTTGCCTCTTCCTGTCCATTTGCCCCCAGTACAGAAACAGGCAAGTAAAGAAATAATTACAGAAAAGTTTCTCAGGTGTGATGGCAGGAGATGGTCAGGGTTAATTAAGGACATAAAAGAGAAATCGGTCAGTTCTGGCCCAAGGAAGGAATTAATGCTAAATCTTGAACTTTGGGGCTATTTATCAAATACACAAAGGGAAGACCCTCTCAAGCAAAGGGGAACCATGTAAGCAAGCACTTGAAGGCAAAAACAATCCAATGTGTTGGAAACTGCAGATCATTTGCAAAATCTAGAATATGGGGTACAAGGGAGATATAGCAAGAAACAAAGTGGAAAAGTTGGGTAGAACAGAAGACATGTCTGAATTCTTTTTTTTTTTTTAAAGAACAGTGTTTTGTTTTGTTTTTTAAAGATTTTATTTATTTATTCGTTAGGCAGAGATCACAAGTAGGCAGAGAGGCAGGCAGAGAGAGAGAGGTGGAAGCAGGCCCCCTGCTGAGCAGAGAGCCCAATGTGGGGCTCGATCCCAGGACCCTGAGATCATGACCTGAGCCTAAGGCAGAGGCTTTAACCCATTGAGCCACCCAGGCACCCCAGACATGTCTGAATTCTTAAGGTCTCTAAAGCTTCAGTCAGAAACCCCCTTAGAAGCTCCAGCCTATGGAAAATATGAAGAAACCCAAACATGTCTCTGTCAATCTCAGTCCCATCATCAAGGATCTTCATCTTGCTGCACCGACCCCTTCGAAGACTGAAGTAGAGCGTCAGGAAAGCCAAAATTTCTGCCTTACCTATCAGGGTCACATTCAACTTCCCAAGTTATGACAAGAAACATTGGATCCCTAGAAGCCACGGGAAGCTTGCCCAGAAAGAACCGATCTTCAGCCAGCTGGTCAGCTTGTTCTGTCTGAGCCAATAGAAGGCAGGAAAACTCTCCTGTCTCCTGCTTGTGCCTCATACCTCCAGGCAAGAAGTAGAAGACATGCCCCTGGTTCCCCCTACCCCTTCCAGACTGTTGGTTCACTGCCTCCATTCTCTATTATTCCTAGAAAGCTAACCCTTTCCTTACCTTCCACCCCATCACTGGTCATCTTCCAGGGTGCTCCCTTAAATATATTGAAGGCTCATAGTCTTCCTCTTCGCTCCTTCTCTTCTAAACATCTTAGACTACTTACACTCAGCTTTACAATTCTCTGAGCTTCTCTATACTCTAACCAACCCTCATCTCCTTTCAACTTTTGCTCTCCACTTGATAATCATACCCTATCCTCATCACTACCCAGGACCTCTGAAATCTTTCCTGTGCCAGTAGCTGTGCTGGATACTGGGGTAGGAACATAAATACACCGGCCCTACCCTTGAGAGTCTTACAGGGAAGTGTAGGAGAATGAGATAATGACGTAGAGACAGAGATATGTATCAGGTGGTGTTTTCACAGAGCAGGAAATGGACAGGTTGGAAGGGAAGGTGCCACTAATAGTGGAGCTGCTGGATTAGGGCATTTAGGGCAGAAGTGTGATGGGATGAGGGCCAAGAAAGGCATTCTAGACAGAGGGAACAGCCTGTGCAGAGGTCTAGAACTACAAAATAGTATGGCTGGCAGGTATACTTGCACAATGGTGGAATGTGAAGCTGTAGGGGTAGGCTAGGATCAGGGCAGGGAGGGCCATATTTTGGATTTTACAAAACAATAGCCACTGCTTATCCGGCACTTCAGGATTCCTTAAGTCACTGAAATCTCACAACAGCTCTATGCAGTAGGTGGTATTATTTCCATGTGAGGCATCCTCCCTCTCCTTTTGAGATCTCCATTTAACTGTTGAGTGTCCCTGCTTCTCACCCTTTCCCCCTCACCCCCTACCATTTGGCCACACCACAGTATTTCATGCTCCCCTTCCTTGTATCTTTATACCTTTGCCCATGTTGTTCCAGCAACCTAGAATGCCTTCCCTTTGATACACTGCCTGAAAAACCTGTATTCATCCTTTAAGACCCATCCAGTTTCCCTCCTGTGTGAAGTGTCCTGGAAGCTAGGTTTAGAAAGAATGAGTCCACAGGCGCCTGGTGGCTCAGTTGGTTAAGCAGCTGCCTTCCGCTCCGGTCATGATCCCCAGGGTCCTGGGATCAAGCCCTGTGTCAGGTTCCCTGCTCAGTGGAGAGCCTGCTTCTCCCTCTTCCTGTGCCTTCTGCTCTGCCCATTTATGCTCTATCTCTCTGTCAAATAAATAAATAAATAAAAATCTTTTTAAAAAGAAAGAAAGAGTGAGTCTTTCCCTCCTGTGTTGGAAAATGCTGCCTCTCCTATAATCCCTTTGGCAAAGTGTATTCCCAAGACCTTCTCAAGGGCAGAGCCACATAGGAGACAAATAAATGTTTATGAATGCAGAAGTTAGAAATAATTTGGTTTGAAATGACACCTTTATTGCCAGTTCTCAAACAACGTTTTTCTTTTCTTTTGTAGCCAAACGAGTGAACGAGGTGATCGTGGGGAGTGACCAGCTCATGGAGATCTGAGTTCTGAGCAAGTCAGACTCCTTTCTCTTGGCCCTCAGAACTACACATGTTGGCTGGCCCACCTGTTTGACTGTGTATTTATTTTCCAATAAAGAAGGGCTCCCATGGGGCACCTGGCTGGCTCAATCAGTAGAGCATGAGGCTCTTGATCTCGGGGTTGTGATTTTGAGCCCCACATTGGGTATAAAATTTATTTAAATAAACTTTAAAAGGGGGGGGGGAGCATTCCCAAAGGTATGCCAGAGACTTGTGGAGTAGTCGCAAGCTCCACTGATGTGGTGGGCTCCAAGGATACACAGTGTGGGCTTGAGTCACATGGTAAAAACCTTCTAGAGCCAAGCCTAGTCCATAAAAGCATCTTCCACCTGAAAGGACCCGGAGGTGCTTCAATTCCGGACTCTGATCAGGCTTTCTAGACCCACAGGCCTAGCTGCTGGCAGCTGCCAGTTTGGGCAGCCTGGCCCCCGTCCTTAGTCCAGGACTTACTCCTCTGTTCCCCATACCTGTCACACGGATTCCCAGCCCCTGCCACCACCCCACCCGCTCACCTCCCTCACCCGCCATTCACTCCCTACTTCCCAGTCACTAGTCAGTTTTTCCAGGTCAACTGCTGTCTTTTGGAGACTTAAAACATGCAGGAGGCTGCCTTGGCCTAGGCATCAAGTCTAATTCCACTGGTCTCGCTGGAGGCAAGAGCAACAAGAGAAAGCCATGGGGCCCCTGGGTGGCTTAGCTCACGCCTTCAGCTCACATCATGATCCCGGGGTCCTGGGAGTGAGCCCTGTGTTGGGCTCCCTGCTCAACAGGGAGCCTGCTTCCCCCTCTCCATCTGCCTGCTGCTCTGCCTGCCTGTGCGTGTGCTCTTTCTCTCTGATAGGTAAATAAAATCTTTTTTAAAATAAATAAATAAAAATAAAAGAGAGCCGTGATCTATGAAGCCAGACAGACTCCTTCTCACCTCCCTTAATGAGGAGTCTAAGGTCTATTCAACCTGGTAAGTAAGAGCCAGGAGCCCATATCATGATTTGAAATTCTTTCTGACTCTTCTCCAGCTGCACTCCTTTATATCCTAATTATACTGCCTCTCCTGCTTGAGATAATTAAGAAGTGAGACTTCCATACTCACAGCCCTTCTGGAATCCTGTCCACCTTCCTTCCCTCTACCACCCCCACTCCCAAACACACGTACCCTCGGCTCTTGCCTGTCCCTGCACTACTTTACAACCTGCAGGTGTCTGGTGGAAGATAAAAGTGGTTCCTGGGGTGAAATTTCACCTCCTAGAATTATCAAAGTAAAGGTTTCCCTTGATGTGTTCACTGTGGGTGGCAGTAATTATAAAGAATGATTTGAAATACTGGTTTCCACGTTGCTTTAAAAATCCAAAGTCTCTAAAGTTCATTGGAGTAATCTTGCCGGAATCTTAGCGCTGCTCTCGTTGAACTTGAGAGAGACTGGATGAGCGCGCCTGCCCTGGGGGGTCTCCACCTCCACCAGCCTTCTTGGGAGTTCCACATCCCTACCACTGGGGGGGACAAGGTTCTCCAAGGTTTGCCCTCATCAGACAGGAGCTGAAATGGGCCAGCGGAAGTGCTTGAAAGAGACAGGACTTCGGGGAAGGAGGGAGTAAAAAACGGGGCAGTGCCCCGGTGCAGCGGGGGTGGGTCCCCCTTTGGCAATGCAGTGAAATCTGTGGATTCCAGACGACTCCAGGTGGAAGAAGACCTGCCCTCCCCAATGTTGCTTGGCTTTGGCCGATTCACTGCCTCACTTCTGTCCCTGTGTTTCCACATCTGCAAAATGGGAAAGTCACACTGGATAACTTTTAAAGGCTCTTCCTATTCTCAAATTCTGTCCCTCTCTCAGTGCTTTCTGACCCTTGGGATCTGGGTGGCCCAAGAGGCCAGAAGACTACTCCTTGTCAACAGAAAGCGGATGGAGCTGGATAGGTTTGGAAGGAAGTAGGCAAGGGACAAGAAGGGATTGATTAAGCTGTTCCAGAACCTTCCTATACCCCTTCCTGATCTTTCCCACGGAGCCCTTGGAATCCCTGACAATAAGGTAGAAGAAAGACGTCTCCTCTAACTTTCCTTGCACAAGCCCGTGAGCAGCCCTGCTCCAAGGAAAGGAGGGAGCTGGAGAAAAGAGGACAAGGCAGGGGTTTCCCAGGGGAAGGCCTTGGTAAGTGTAAGTCCCAGCTGGGAACAGCCCCCGGCCCAGGACACTGCTGCGATTGTCTCCAGCAGCACCGGGATTGACTGGGTGCCCAAGATGCTTTAATTTATCTTCTCTTTGCTCTATTTGTTTGCCAGAAGGCAGGGACCATTTTTGTTTCCTTTTGGCAACAGCTACAGAGAGTGTGAATATACCTAAGATATAGTGAGCAATGAATGTCCACTGGCTAGCCGCCTGTCCGTGGGAAAGAAGCCAGAAGACCAGGCGGGTAAAGGAGTCCCCTGCCCCCCTTTCCCAGGGATGCTCCATGAGGGAAGTGAAGGAGAAAAGGAAGGGGGCTTTCAGTAGGGATCACGGAGGACTCTGGGGAGGTGTTGAGCAACTACGCCTGGAGTTCTGGGAGCTCGCCAGATCAGACAAAATTTGGTGTCTACTACTCCGGGAACCCCTCCCCCACTAACACCTCACCCCGCCACCTGCCACCAGGAGCTCCTGAGCCAGTAGGGGGACTGACTGCCAAGGCTGCCCTCCAAGTGTTTTCCCAAGGCCAGAGGCCGGACTTCTTCCCAGTCCCTCACCACATTACTCTTCTTATCCGACTCCCATCCATGGAGGTGGCAGGGAGGGGGATCGTGGGGAATTGTCTTTAGCTGGAGCCCCAAAAGCAATCTACAGGGCCCATTTTATAAGCTGTTTCTATTTCTAGAGAACTGCAGAAAGCATACTTTCCTTATCCACAGCCATCCCTACCCCTAAGGAGGTACAGAAGCCAGGCCTTTGTATGCTGCTTTCTAAATAGTTAAATGTGTCTGAGGAAGGGGAAGTGGGTGTGGGAAGGACCACCCAGACACAAGGTCTAGAAGGCTTCGCTCTGATGGAGCTCACAGGAAAGAAAGAAGCCGGGCAGGAGAACACATTCTACTTGAAGCCGGGATGATTTGTCCTCGACCTGACCCATCTGCCACGACCCAGAAGGACTGCACCAGGGGCTTTTCTTTTTTTTTTTTTTTTTTAAGATTTTATTTATTTATTTGACAGAGAGAAATCACAAGTAGGCAGAGAGGCAGGCAGAGAGAGACGGGGAAGCAGGCTCCCCGCTGAGCAGAAAGCCCGATGTGGGGCTTGAACCCAGGACCTGGGATCATGACCTGAGCCGAAGGCAGCGGCTTAACCCACTGAGCCACCCAGGCGCCCCTCAGGGGCTTTTCTGCTAGAGATAAATAGGGAGGTTCTGCTTTGATTCTCAGCGGCTCTCCTTACTCCACCTTCAAGGTAAAAGGCCATTTTCTGATCTCTGGTTGCTGCCTCTGACACTAAAGACTTGACAGGTGCTATTGGCCTAAAGCTGCCCGCGGGGAAGGGGGTATATAGTCCCAGGCTTGGCCATTAAACATAATGGATAGCAGGGGGACTGGGGGTTTTGGTGGTGCCAGGGATCCCTGCTTCCCTCTTCTACATCTCAGGGTTACTGACTTTGCCCGGCCCAGATAACAGAAGCCAGCCCAAAGCATGAGTGAGAAGCCTGGGAAAATGCCAAGGAAAGAGGGTCTGGCCTCCTAGTTGCTCCCACATGGACCCTACCCTGAAGCCAGGCTGGTCACTTTCCAATACCGTGTGTGTGTGTGTGTGTGTGTGTGTGTGTCTGTGTGTGTGTGTTTTACCTCACTTTTCCTGACACTGTTCCTCAGCCACATATATTATCTCATTTAATCCTTATGTCAATGCCAGAGATCATGTGACTTGCCCACGCTCTCATAAGCAGACCTTGAACCATGTCTTCTCCTTTTGGATTTGGTCATTCTCCCACCTCTCCCATCCAATCCCTCTAACTCCCCTGAGGATCCCGGCTCACAGTGGTTTCCCCTGTGGTCTCTGTGCTCCCTTAGGCTATGAACTTCGTAAAAGCAGGTACTCTGCAAATCTCAGAGCTTAGCAAAGGAGTAGACACATAAGAGACCTTAAGGGCTATTTGTCTCAATCAGTAATTAGATTTACTCCTTGGTGATAATGAATTAATTAGATTGCTTTTCTCTTTTCTCTTATTCTTTGGAGAACTTCTCTGGTTTGAGTCCAAAACACATTCCCAGATCCAGGGGAAGTGACACTGAACCAGGCTGTTCCACAGTGAAGCAGACTGCTTATAGAGAGAAAAGAGGGCCTTCTACTACCCTTCCTGTTCCCTGGGGTCTGTGGCTTCAGCTTGCCCTAGCTGAGCTCAGCTACACTCAGGAAATCACTTTGCTGGGGAAAAGAAAGGTCATCGTGGAGCTTGGAGAAGCCAGAGGGCACTAGGCCCTGGATTGGAATGGTTAGAACTGCAGACCAGTTTCTCCCACATTGGGTCTTTGGACTTTGGCAAGAAATTTTCCCAGCAGGCAAGCCCTACCCTGGAAGCATCCACAGAAATGCTGGACCTGACCACAGTTGTTAGCAATGATGGGCCTGTGGTAGAAGCAGAGTCCCAAGGCCCAGACGATTAGGAATCCTTCTGCGTGGACTTTGTCTTGCGGAGTCTGGTGAGAGGGAAGGAGGTCTCAAGAGCTACATAGAGCAAAGTCTTTCTACTTGGGTACCCAGCTATACTCAGCTATGGCCCCAAGAGCAATCCAGGGGCCCTTACAGCTAGTTTAGAGGTGATTTCTATAATCAGAGAATTGCTGAGGGTACACTTTCTTTTTTTTCCCCTAAAGATTTTATTTATTTATTTGATAGCGGGAGAGACAGGGAAAGAAAGCATAAGCAGGGGGAGCAGCAGAGGGAGAGGGAGAAGCAGGCTCCCCACTGAGCAGGGAGCCCCATGGTGGGATACGGGGTTCAATCCCAGGACCCCGGGATCATGGCCTGAGCCAAAGGCAGACACTTAACCAACTGAGCCACCCAGGCGCCTCTGAGGGTGCACTTTCTTGAATCCTCCTATTCCCCCATCTTCCTCAGAGGCCGAGGTACACTTTCTTTATCCACAACAGGTTAACAGGGAAGAAGAAAGTGCTATGCACATACTCTGCTTTTAATGTTTTAATGTGTAGTTACTAGGCCACAAGCATCATGCATGAATTAATTCTTCCACAGGCATTTTGCTGTATGAATGGACCAAGAGATGGGACAAACCTGTTAGGTGTTCAACCCCGCAGCCTAAAGTTTCCCTTTCCACAGGACGGAGGCTCTGGAAATACTGTTAATGGACACGTTTTCAAAAAGCAATTCGGGAATGTGTAGCAAGAGCCATAAAAATGTTCATACTTTTTAACCCAACACCCTCACTTCTGGGAATCTGTCCTAAGGACGTTCTCCAAATAATTGATACAAAGACTATGTGGTAACATGAAATGTTAATGATGTAATGGTAAACAAGTCTGGAGGAACTGACCGAGAAATTGGCCAGAGATAGTAGTAGTTGTGTTAGAGTAATGAATTTATTAGAGTTTTTTTTCTCTTTCCCAAACCTTATATGTTAGAGTATTGATTTTACCTCCTCTGACACTCAGGGTTAATCATTCAGAAACCTGGCAGAAAGAGCACTAAGACAATTTAATAAATTTAATAAAGGAATTATTCCCTGTTTCCAGTCCTTTCCACCCTGGTTTCTGCAACTCTCAGTGACTCACTCAACCATTACTGAGCACCTTAATTGTCCGTGAGGGAGACAGGCTTTCAAGTCCATAAATAGTGTGTTACAAGGAGCACAATGAAGGGCCTATCTGTCAGGAGGGAGGTGTGAATCAAGGAAGGCTTCAAGGAAGTGTGATTGGCTTGGGTTCGTTTTGAGGGTTGTCTTCCAAGACAACAAGGCCACAACACGTCCAAAGGCAGAAAAGCCGGGAATAGCGTGGTGCTTTTAAGAAATTACATCTAATTCCCCAGGGCTGGAAGGAACATTGAGTAGATGTGAAGGAATTATGGGAGAGAAGGCTTTAGTTAGATTGTGCAGGGCTCCGTGCTCCAGATGGGCTTTGTGTTTTGGAGCGATCATCAGATTTGCATTTTAGAGAGATGACTCTGGCCTCGGTGGAGAGTGGACTGAAAGGGGCAAGAATGGAGGCAGCAAAGACTGAAGTCTTTGGGTCTTGGCTGGGCCGGCCAGCAGATACCCTTTCTCAGCATTGGCGTCTCCTGGCTTACGCTTGGCCAGCGCGGTGCCTCCCCGGGATCTCCCTCCCTGCTCCTCCCCCAGGGCCCCGCGGGCGGCCGGGGAAGCGAGGCGTGGGGTGGCCCTGCCTGGGTGGTCTCCTGCCCCGCCCCCACCCGCGGCGCCGTCGCCTAGCAGCGGATCCGGCTGCGCGGCTCCGGGTAATTTGCGGACCCCTCAGCCAATGGGAGGGCGCCGTCCCGGCCCGCTCCCTTTTTCTGGAGCTAAGGACGCCTCCTCCTGACTGCGTTCCCCACCTCAAGCCGCGCGGGGCGTCGCGGGCCGGTCGCTCTGCCTGCACGCGGGACCGACTCCCGCACCCGCGCCGCGCTGCGCTCGCCCCCCATCGCAGGCGCCGCGGCACCCCAGCACCCCACCCTCACGCACGCCGCGCCTAAGCGGCCCCACTGAGTCCCGACGCGGGGCTCCGCCGTACCTGGGTACCAGGCCAGCTTATGGAGAATCCCAGATAACGCGGGTTGGGGGCGCCCACGCCCCCCATCCCCGCCGGCATGGCTCGGCCGCCGCCACTCCAAGAGCTGCCCCCTGGCTATACACCCCCAGCTCGAGCCGCATCACCCCAGGTGAGTGGATGGGAAGCCAGAGGGAGAAAGATTGGGAGCAGATCTAGAGATTCCCCAGGTTTGCCATTCTGCAAGGTGTAATGTCGGCATAGCGAAGGGTTATAGCGTGTGTGTGTGTGTGTGTGTGTGTGTGTGTGTGTGTGTCTGCGTCTTCTCATCTGGCCGGTGAGAGTGTGTCTGGATTTCCCCTCTGTCCACCTGAGAACAGATGTGTGCATATGTGTCCTACTCTCAGGAAAGAATCGGGTATGTATTGGGGCGGGAAAATGGGGGAACAAGAAACAGTTATATCTTTTCCACCTTTGGGCCTTGTGTCTGTGTAGGTTCTACCTGTCCTGCATCCCAGAAACCAAGAACTTGGGGCTTGGCAGGGGGTGCACATAAGGAGGAAAGGGGAGGAATTCTTGCACTGTTGCAGTAATGCCTGGCTGACCCTTCTCTTTTCCATCCCAGATCCTAGCTGGGAGCCTGAAGTCTCCACTCTGGCTTCGTGCTTACTTCCAGGGCCTGCTTTTCTCTCTGGGCTGCGGGATCCAGAGACACTGTGGCAAAGTGCTCTTCCTGGGCCTGCTGGCCTTTGGAGCCCTGGCACTGGGTCTCCGCGTGGCCATCATTGAGACAGACCTGGAACAGCTCTGGGTGGAAGGTGAGTTGTGGACACTAGTCAGAGCTGCTTGGGTATGGTGACCCCAAGATAAGAACAGGGTGAGGAGCTAGCTACCGAGTTCTCGTGGGCTCCGCCCTGGATCTGGAGAGGGTATCTGCCTGCCAGAGCCTGGGCGGCTAGGAGTAGTAAATGGACATCTGCAGATGATGGGCCCCTGTGAATAGGTATACAGAATAGTTATCTGTGAGTTTGTGTGTGTCTGTGTGTGTAGCAATTATTACCAACTTTTTATGGGTATTTTTTACTGCGTGGCAGGGTTTGCAAAGGCAACCAAAATTTTTCAGTAGCAAGGAGAGTAAAATACGTGCGGGGATATAATATACAATAGAATATATAATATGATGATTGGAATAAGAGAAGGCAGGGAAAGATCACACCTGACCAGGAGAATCAAGAAAATTAACACCTGGGCTCGGGAAACTGAGTAAATCATCTAGCAGGCCTCCATGCAGAGGTCCCATCCCTGGAGTCCCATGCACTGAGACCTCCTGCAACCACTCAGTAGAAAAAAAGTGGCGCAGGGTCTACACTTTGAGGCAACAGCGAGGTCAGACACAACCACATCCTCACTTCCTGGTGGAAGCATTAGATAAAAATGATTTCTTATTAATAATTTTGGCATAACTCTCCTTTCCTGGGGCCTTTCCTATACTAGCCTTCAATAGAGTCAAACTCTCCTCTGTTCTTTCCTGGGAAATTTGCATTGGTGGGTCCCCCCTAAACCTCCCCCAGCCCTGGCCAACACCCAAAGGCAGGCCCAGGTTAAAGTCTCACACCCTTGAGTTATTTCAAATGCTGGCAAGCCTAAGGATGCAGAGCAGATGTTTCTTGGAGCCTGCATGCCTGCCTGTTGGGCTCCCACACCCCATCCCCACCCTGCCCCAGCGCTCCGCAGCCTCACACATACGTACGCACTCTAGGCCAGCCCTGGGGTCCAGAGCAGATGTTTCTCTGTGCCTGCCTGTCTGCTCCCAGCCCCGGGACACACATGTGCATACATGCACATACACATACCCCACCCACACCACGGCTGCCTGGGTGGTCCCAGATGACTGTTGGATTTCCTGCCACAATAGAAGCTGTTTTCCCCCCACCTTCCTCCTTCATTTCCCAGATCTTTCCCATCTAAACACTGCTTGAACCTCCATGTTCCTCATCCTCTCTCCTACACCCTAGCACAGGGCAGGCTAGATCCCACCAGATCTTTGCTGCTATTTGTGGAGGGGTGATGTAAAAGGCTGGCGGCCAATTCCTAGGGCTGCTTCCTTTATTTCAGAACACTGCTGTGTCCCGTATCAGCCAGGACTGAGGTGAGATAAAAGTGATCCTGACCTGATCTCATCCCTGTACATCCATAGCTAAGGCTTCTCCCAGCAGTGCCCTGGGCAATGAGGGGCTGATCAAAGCAAAGACCAAAGAGTATTCTCTATTCCTTTCCTGTTTTGCGAATACAGAAAGCAAAGAAAGGGGCAGGACACTGGCTATCAGAGTTAGGGTCCCCTCCAGCTTTGCCATGGCGAGAGACAGGCTGTGACTCACCCTTCCTGATCAGTTTTAAAGCTAAAAGGCTCAGAGATAGATTGATCTCTAAAATAAAAATATACGTAACAGTAGATATAAAATATGTACAACATTAGACCCCAGCTGGTACTTACAGGAACAGTGATAGAGATGACTTAAAATGGGAGCTGTCCCTGTAAACAAGGGACATGTATCTAGAAGGCAGGATGAAACATACCAGTTGGTGGACCCACTATCCACTCAAAAATGCAAGGCTGAAGCCTTGGGAGTCAAGCTCAGTTCTTCTTGCTTACCTAACTGGTTACTAAACCAGCAAACTTCTCTCTTAACTTCTTTCATAACAGACCCCTCCTTTCCACCCTTGTGGCTGTTGTTCTAGTTGAGGCCTTTCTCCAGTCTCTGGTAGTACTCTCCTGATTGTATCATTTAATATGCTTTTGGCCACATGAAAGAGAAAAAAGGAAAGGGGGGCAGAAGGAAAGAAAGCAGAACAGGAAATCCGGTAGTAGACAGTAGAGCCGTTCCTGGATGGTTAATTCAGCAACCTAAGGACATCAGCAAGGACCCAGGTTCTTTCAGTCTTTCTCCTAACCCTTCTTCAGCATGTTGGGCTTTTGTCCTGTGGCTTATCACCTCCCTGTCCCAAGTGGCTACTGCAATGGTCCCTTTTTGGAAGTGAGGGAGAATTTACCAGAAGCCCTCCCCCTCCCCCCAGCTGACTTCCCATTTGGTCACTTGGGCAAGAACTGTGGAGCAGCCGATGCCTAAACCCTTCACTTGGCAAAGGCAGTGGAATTACTGTGATTGACTAATCAGATCTCACCCCCTGAGGCTGGGGAGGGATCTAGCTTCCCTGACTCACTGGGCCTTTCAGAGGATGGCCAACAAAATCAAGTCTATTAGAGAAGTGACCAATCTTATGCAGGACTTGCCTTCTAATCTCCCTCCACACTGCCCTCCTGTGGTGTGTCTAGTTCTGTCCAAGTCGGTACCCTGCTTACAGCCCTTCTACCACTTTCTGCGAGGTTCTGGGGAGTCTCCAGAATCAAGTTCAGCCTCCTTAGCACACATTTCAGGCCCTCCGAAACCTAACTCTTGATTTCTGCTCAGAATTGTCTCTGCCTCACTCAGCAATGCTGAGCCTTTGGCAGTTCCCTAGACCTACTTGGTCCCGAACGCCTTTCGTGACTTCTTCCCTTGGCCAAAAACCCTGTTCACTCACAGCTCAGCTCCAGAATGTGTTGTTAGGTGATGAAAAAGTCAGGTCGGGCGCCTGGGTGGCTCAGTGGGTTAAGCCCCTGCCTTCGGCTCAGGTCATGATCCCAGGTCCTGGGTTCAGGCCCCACATCGGGCTTTCTGCTCAGCGGGGAGCCTGCTTCCTCCTCTCTCTCTGCCTGCCTCTCTGCCTACTTGTGATTTCTCTCTGTCAAATAAATAAATAAAATCTTTAAAAAAAAAAAAAAAAGTCAGGTCATCTCATTCTCTGCTCAGAACCTTCCATGGCTCCCAATTTACTCAGAGAAAGTCTGCGTCACTACAGTAGCTTACAGGCCCTAACATGTGAAATTTCTGGACCAAAGATTATGGACATTTCTCAGGGTCTGATATATATTCCAATATTGCTTCCCTCCAAATATCATACCAGCCTACACTCTGATGGTAGGTTAGAGTGCCCTCCTGCAAGCCAGCAATGAGGGCTGTCATTATTTTTATTTTTGTTAAATTGATAGATGGTAATTTATTGCTGTTTTAATTCATATTGCCTATAATATAGGAATATATATATTACCATTGTAGGATTACCTATAAGGTGGGTTCAGTTTCCATGCTAGCTAACAACTCAGAGTCTCCCTTTTGTAAAGGTACAGAAGTTTTTAACAGACTTGTTGATATCGATGTCTCCTTCCCCTGTTCTCCTCCCCCCGCCCCCATTCAATCTTTTTTACTCCAGTTCTTTCTCATTTTTCTGTCCCACAGTCTCTTTCTCAGCAACCATTAAATAATAATTCCTTATCCCTACTTTGTGCTGGGCAGTTTCCTAAGTACTTTGCCTGCATTGATTCTAATTCTGCCAAGGTAGGCACATTCCCCATCTGACAGATGAGGAAATTGAGGGCAGAGAGACTGGGTCATTTGCCCCAAGCACAGACCAAGTGTTAGAGCCCAGGCTCAAAGCCAGATGTGTCCAGAGCCCTCAGGCTCTCCCTTACACCCGCTGTCTCTCCCTGGCCACACAGCACATCCCAGTTCATCTGTCCTCACATCTGTCACCATCATTGTTGTCAGCCAAGGTTTACTTTTTTCTTTGCCTCATTTTTTCCGAGTATTCTCTATTTTCTTTGATGTTATACTTTATATTTTCACTGTTTCTTTCTTTTGCTTTTTTTGTTGTTGTTGTTTTAAAGATTTTACTTAATTTTTTGACAGAGAGAGACACAGCGAGAGAGGGAACACAAGCAGGAGGAGAGATAGAGAGGGGGAAGCAGGCTTCCTGCTGAGCAGGGAGCCCAATGCAGGGCTCGATCCTAGGACCCCAGCATCACAACCTGAGCCGAAGGCAGACGCTTAACCAACTGAGCCAACCAGGAGCCCCTTTCTTGCTTTCTTGACAGCTCTTTCTGGTTCCTTCCTCTCCTGTGCGCCTCTCTCCTCAGCAAGGTCATTTACTATGAGGAGCTTATTTCTGTCCCCTCCGGTCCCTCCTTATGGCAGCTCTGGCCTAAGCCTTGTGAAATAAACACTGTAGTCCAGGCCTGGGGGAGGAGTGGGGAGTCAGAGAAGGAAGAAAACGGGGCATGTGCCCAGCATGGCTTTGGGAGACCGTATCTGTGAGGGAGGGCCAGGAAAGTGGTTTGAGTGGGGCAGGTGTGAGCATATGGGTAAGTCTGTGTGCAGGGTGTGCGGCTCTCATGAGTGAGGTGATTATATGGGTTTGAAAAAGAGACTGGGGAGCACGACGATCGCAGGTGGGGCTGGATTCTCACAGAAGGTGTACGTATGGGCCCCCGAGGTGACAGGGACCCAACAAGAAGAGGCCCCGGACAGGTGGCAGCAGAACTGAGCCTGAGACCAGACCAAGGCCATAAAGCCTCAGCGGTGGTTTGGCCCTTGCCCTCCTCCAAACCCCAGTCAGGCCATATCCCCTCACAGCACCGCTGCCCACCCACGCCCCAGGCCCCAGTTACAGAGCATGATTCTGTGGTCAGCACAATGCAGGACTGGAGGGGTGCCGAGATCAAGGAGACCGAGGCAGGCCTGGCTCTGGGCCTCCTGTTGCCTGGACAGTGAGATCTGGGATCTGGAACTTTTCTTCCCCTTGGCCCATGTTGTTCCCCATGTCACCTCTGCCAGGTGATCCCGGGTACTTCCTACATGAGGAGAAGCAGTGTGCTGACCCCATCACACGGAAGGGGGTCTGATCATCCCCCTCATCTGTGCCACCACAGGCCCATTATGACCAGCTGCTCCTATCCCCTGCCCTCTTTAGCATAACAATTTGCAAAAAGACGTATTCTAGAAAGCACTGCCTGAGACAAGCTGACCTGGGAACCAGCCATAGCACTAGGCCTATCCTTTGAAGAGACCCTCCCAGTGGCAGTCTCCCTATTGATTCCTTTTGTCCCTCCTTGTCTTCCTCACCAGAGCACAAAGGGGCTAAGTGAAGGCTCCCTTAACGGGATACCTCCCTAACCCCAGCCCTGCCCCAACTCATACTGACCTCTCATTCTGAAGTAGTTTGCCCCACACTGAGCCATCCTGGTTTATGGGGAAATCTTAGACCACACCAGAATTCCACAAGGCCATCCAGCTGAGGTCTCTCACTTCCACACCAAGCTCCAGATTTAAGCAGAGCGCCAGGAGCTTGGGGAGTCAGCATGACCATCGAGGAAAAAAACAGGGGCTCCTCTCAGAGCACTCCTCCTCTCTATCCTGGGAAGCCTCAGCCGACTAGGGTCCCACACCCCCAGAGCTCTGATCCACTGAGGCTCTCTTCCCCCCACTCTCTCTCTGTGCTCTGGCAGTGGGCAGCCGGGTGAGCCAAGAGTTGCATTACACCAAGGAGAAGCTGGGGGAGGAGGCTGCCTACACCTCCCAGATGCTGATACAGACCCCACGCCAGGAAGGGGAGAATGTCCTCACACCTGAGGCACTGGACCTCCACCTCCAGGCAGCCCTCACCGCCAGTAAAGTGCAAGTATCACTCTATGGAAAGTGAGTCTGGCTGAGTCCCTGAGCAGCTGGGAGCGAGGCATGTGCGGCCGGGCTGGCGCGGGAATTCCCCTCTTCTGCTGATCTCTTGTGCCCCGGCCATTTCAGGTCCTGGGACTTGAACAAAATCTGCTACAAGTCAGGAATTCCCCTAATTGAAAATGGAATGATTGAGCGGGTGAGTGTCTAGAGCTGTTCTTTGAGCCTGGGTCTGGGGGAACCTTTTCTGCTAGGGGAGGGCTGTGAGAGACGGGGAGGTTAAGAGTTGGGAGGTGGGGGGTTACAGAGGGCATCCTGCAGAGACTGTGGAGAAAGGAGCCCAGGGATGGGACTGATGTGGCCTGGGGTGTCCATGGCAGATGATTGAAAAGCTGTTTCCGTGCGTGATCCTCACCCCCCTCGACTGCTTCTGGGAAGGAGCCAAACTCCAAGGGGGCTCTGCCTACTTGCCGTGAGTGCCCTGCTTCAGCGAGCTCGGGACTTCCCCTGCAGAAGAGAGGCTGGGAGGACAGAGGATGCTCGAAACCGTACCAAGGGCCCAAAGCACCTGTGAGGCTCGGGCCTGAGCACAGGCTGCCCCATGGGTCTCTCCACATCCCCCATCTCCTGGCCTCTGAAGGAAAGGAAGACTTGTCTAATTTAGACAAAACAGAACAAAGAGGGAAAAAAGATCCCCAGAAAGCGACCTTGCCCAGGAGAGTTAGCTAGGTAGGGGCTGACTAAGCTGTTGCCGCAGGCCGGAAAAGAAAACCTATTAGAGGCAGGTGTCCACCGGTTATGTGTTAGAGTCAAAGGTAGCCGGCTTGGGAAGGGACTCGGTGGGGCTTTTCTGAGCCTTTTCCTTGTGTTAAGTTCTGTCTGTCCTCATGTCCATATCAAGGCAGCCACCTGGTGGACTGGTGTAGTCTGGGAGTTCTGGGAAGCTGAGCACTGCAGACCCTTCCTATGGTGGGGCAGATGCATGAGCTGATAGGAGGAGAATGGGAGACAGCAGGGGTCCCCAGCAGCCTTTTGGAGGGTGGGAATTGATCCTTACCCTCATCAACCACGGGCTCTCCCCTCAGCGGCCGCCCTGACATCCAGTGGACCAACCTAGACCCAGAGCAGCTGCTGGAGGAACTGGGCCCCTTTGCCTCCCTCGAGGGCTTCCGGGAGCTGCTAGACAAGGCACAGGTGGGCCAGGCCTATGTGGGGCGGCCCTGCCTGCACCCTGATGACCTCCACTGCCCACCTAGTGCCCCTAACCATCACAGCAAGCAGGTGGGTGCCAGCTGGGTGTGGCCAGCTGGAGAAAGGCTATTTTCCTTCCCTTTCCCCTCCTCAGATGTTCCTCTCTTCTGGGAGAGAGCAAACTGTGCTCTGTGCTCTGCCTTCCATTCCCTGGACATTGTCACCGTGCCCCTACTGCGCCAGATACCTAGGCTCTCCCTTCCCATTCAGTTCTCCTAAGAACCCTCACACGGGGTGCCTGGGTGGCTCAGTGGGTTAAGCCTCTGCCTTCAGCTCAGGTCATTCATCTCAGGGTCCTGGGATCCAGCCCGGTATCAGCAGGGAGCCTGCTTCCCGCTCTCTCTGTCTGCCTGCCTCTCTGCCTGCTTGTGATCTCTGTCAAATAATAAATAAATCTTAAGAAAAAAAAAAAAAGGAACCCTCAGGTGATATATGAACCCCTTTGTGCTTTTCTAAGGCCAGAGACACCGGACTTTATCCAAACAGACTTGTACAGAGAAACTGAGGGTAAACCAGCTAAGCACAAGGGTCATTTTCTGAGTGTCTCTGTAGCCCTGTGAATGTTAACCTTTTCCCAAAACCCACCAGAGTTACTCCAGCTCTTCCCAGAAGCCTATTTCCAGGCCTCTGCTTCCTCTAGTGGGCTTCTCTCTGCAGGACAATAACTGTTCACTTTCAGGGTGGGCGAGAGGCTCCGGAGAATAGTTATCTCCACTGCAGGCAACGGAGCCCCATGGCGGGCATGGTTCCTGGAGGTACGAGCCCAGGGGCCCCCAGTTACCCACGACCAAGGCCTCTCCTGTCCCCCTCTAGGCTCCCAAGGTGGCTCAGGAGCTGAGTGGGGGCTGCCACGGCTTTTCCCACAAGTTCATGCACTGGCAGGAGGAATTGCTGCTGGGGGGCATCGCCAGAGACCCCCCAAGGACAGCTGCTGAGGTAAGGCCCCCCTGGGGGCTGGCAAGGGGATCCCAGGCGTGGGGATCTAGACTCTTGATTCCAAGCAGCTCCAGCAGAACCCCGCCCCCATTCAGCCCCCCGCTGGGTGCTCCAGCCCACTCTGACCCCTGACTCTCCTCTACTACCACCCCCCCCCACCCCCGCCAGGGCAGAGGCCCTGCAGAGCACCTTCCTGCTCATGAGTCCCCCGCCAGCTGTACGAGCACTTCCGAGGTGACTACCAGACGCACGACATCGGCTGGAGCGAGGAGCAGGCCGGCAAGGTGCTGCAGGCCTGGCAGCGGCGCTTCGTGCAGGTGCGTGTGGAGCCGGGGCGGGGGGGGGGGGGGGGGGGGGGGGGGGAGGGGGGGGCTCAGGCTACGCCCTCCTCCCCTCCCCCTCACCTCTGCCCTGTCCTCCCAGCTGGCTCAGGAGGCCCTGCCTCAGAATTCATCTCAGCAGATCCACGCCTTCTCCTCCACCACCCTGGATGACATCCTGCACGCTTTCTCTGAAGTCAGTGCTGCCCGTGTGGTGGGAGGCTATCTGCTCATGGTGGGTCCTGCTCCTGGCATCTCGCCCCAACCTCCACCCGCTGCTCCCCCCGGGGAGCTGCCGTCCAAGCCTGTGTCTTCTCTTCCCACAGCTAGCCTATGCCTGTGTGACAATGCTGCGCTGGGACTGTGCCCAGTCCCAGGGTGCAGTGGGCCTTGCAGGGGTGCTGCTGGTAGCCCTGGCAGTGGCCTCGGGCCTTGGGCTCTGCGCCCTGCTCGGCATCACCTTTAATGCTGCCACTACCCAGGTATACCAGGTCTCCTGCGCAGGCGTGGGGGGCAGTGGTTGTCTCTGTCCAGGCTACTCAGTTCCTCCAGCTACCCGCCCCTGTGCCCCTCCAGGTGCTGCCCTTCTTGGCACTGGGCATCGGTGTGGATGACATATTCCTGCTGGCACATGCCTTCACAGAGGCTCCCCCTGGCACCCCCTCTCCAGGTGAGGCCTCATCCGCCAGCCCAAGCTGGTCTGAAGCAGCTCAGCATAGGGTAAGAGCCTCTTGGTTGGGATGCCTGGGTGGCTCAGTTGGCTAAGCGTCCGACTCGATTTCGGCTCAGGTCATGATCTCAGGGCCCTGGGATGCAGCCCTGTATTGGGGTCTGCGCTCTGTGGGGTCCCTGCTTGAGACTCTCTCCTTCTCCCTCTCTCTGCCCCTCCCCCTGCTCATGCTCGCTCATACTCTCGTTCTCTCAAATAAATCTTTTTTTAAGATTTTATTTATTTATTTGACAGAGAGAGAGAGATCACAAGTAGGCAGAGAGGCCGGCAGAGAGAGAGAGGGAGAGGCAGGCTCCCCACTGAGCAGAGAGCCTGATGTGGGGGCTCGATCCCAGGACCCTGGGATCATGACCTGACCTGAAGGCAGAGGCTTACCCCACTGAGCCACCCAGGTGCCCCTCAAATAAATCTTAAAAAAAAAAAAAAAAAGCCTCTTGGTTTAGGCAACTTAGGCTGGTAATCAACCTGTCTGTGCTCAGTTTCCGCATCTGTAAACAGGGGTGACAATAGTGCTTGTGCTGTGAGGGTGTTGTGAGGACTGGTGAGACTCCAGCTGAACAGTTTAGAACAGTGTGTGTGACGCGTGTGTGGTATGAACAGGGTATGTGACATGTGTGTGGCACTCTGTAAGTGTGAGCTCCGTGTGGTTACTGTCCC
The DNA here is from genome assembly GCF_902655055.1 of Lutra lutra. Lineage (NCBI taxonomy): Eukaryota > Metazoa > Chordata > Mammalia > Carnivora > Mustelidae > Lutra > Lutra lutra. Next base: position 162,606,770 of record NC_062281.1, read on the forward strand.
CCCTCCTCCATCCCAAGCTCCCAAGCCTCCCCTTCGCTCTGCCTTGAGGACCCATGGCTCCTCCCCTGTCCTGGCAGGAGCGCACAGGCGAGTGTCTGCAGCGCACCGGGACCAGCGTCGCGCTCACATCCATCAACCACATGGTTGCCTTCTTCATGGCTGCCCTCGTTCCCATCCCTGCACTGCGGGCCTTCTCCTTGCAGGTGAGGCCTCAGGAAGGGCCCAGGTTCCAGGTGAGCATGAGCCCGGGGCCTGCTTCATCCAGCCTTTGTGTCCGTCCTGTCTGTCCTCCAGGCGGCCATAGTGGTCGGCTGCAACTTTGCAGCTGTGATGCTTGTCTTCCCGGCGGTCCTCAGCCTGGACCTGCACCGGCGCCACTGCCAGCGCCTTGATGTGCTCTGCTGCTTTTTCTAGGTACTGTCCCCACGTCTTCCGCCCCATCAGCCCTCACCTCCGTGGCCCCGCCCTGTCCCGTCTCGCCAGCATTCCCACAGACCTGTCATCCCCATTCTCTGCCTTTGCAGCCCCTGCTCAGCTCGGGTGATCCAGATCCTGCCCCAGGAACTCGGGGACAGGACGGTCCCTGTGGGCATTGCCCACCTGACGGCCACAGTTCAAGCCTTCACCCACTGTGAAGCCAGCAGCCAGCATGTGGTCACCATCCTGCCACCCCGCGCCCACTTTGGTGCCCCCACCTTCTGACCCGCTGGGCTCTGAGCTCTTCAGCCCGGGAGGGTCCACGCGGGACCTCCTAGGCCAAGAGGGAGGGGCCCAGGCAAAAGGCAGCCTGCAGCTCCCTGCCCTGTGCCCGCTGAACCTTGCCCATTTCGCCCGCTATCGGTTCGCACCCTTGCTGCTCCAGTCGCACAGCAAGGTGAGACCCTAGGCCTGGAGAAGGCGGGGTGAGCCAGGGCCGGGGCTTCAGTGTGTCTGAGCCCAAGAAGGGCCGAGGGCCAAGCCCCCCGCCTGAGCCTCCGTGGTCCTCCAGCTTAGCTGCCGTTCCCCACAGGCCGTGGTGCTGGCGCTCTTTGGGGGTCTCCTGGGCCTGAGCCTCTACGGAGCCACGCTCGTGCAGGACGGGCTGGCCCTGACGGATGTGGTGCCTCGGGGCACCAAGGAGCATGCCTTCCTGAGCGCCCAGCTCAGGTACTTCTCCCTCTACGAGGTGGCCCTGGTGACACAGGGTGGCTTTGACTACGCCCACTCCCAACGCGCCCTCTTGATCTGCACCAGCGCTTCAGCTCTCTCAAGGCCGTGCTGCCCCCCCCAGCCGCCCGGGCGCCCCGCACCTGGCTGCACTATTACCGGAACTGGCTGCAGGGTGAGAGGCAAGACGGCCGGCCGGGAGGGCTGCTGCAGGCCGAGCCCCTGTGGCCACAGCCTGATGCCCCTCCCTCGTCCGCGCCCCCAGGAATCCAGGCTGCCTTTGACCAGGACTGGGCTTCCGGGCGCATTAGCCGTCACTCGTGCCGCAACGGCTCTGAGGATGGAGCGCTGGCCTACAAGCTGCTCATCCAGACCGGGGATGCCCGGGAGCCCCTGGATTTCAGCCAGGTTGGAAGGGGGGCCGGAAGGGTTGGGACGCAAAGAGGGGCCCTAGGCCTCGTGGGCCCAGACTGTCAGCCCTCTCCGCCTCTGCAGCTGACCACAAGGAAGCTAGTGGATAAGGACGGGCTGATTCCACCCGAGCTCTTCTATGTGGGGCTGACCATGTGGGTAAGCAGTGACCCGCTGGGCCTGGCGGCCTCGCAGGCCAACTTCTACCCCCCACCTCCCGAGTGGCTGCACGACAAGTATGACACCACCGGGGAGAACCTTCGCAGTGAGTCCTGGGGAAGAGGTGGGGGAGCCCAGCAGGAGCCTCAGCCTGGGTCCACACAGGCCCTACCCACTGCTCCCCCTGCTCACAGCCCCCCTCCTTCCCTGCCACCCCCTACCGTCTACAGTCCCGGCAGCCCAGCCCCTGGAATTTGCCCAGTTCCCCTTCCTACTGCGTGGCCTCCAGAAGACTGCGGACTTCGTGGAGGCCATCGAGGGGGCCCGGGCAGCGTGTGCCGAGGCAGGCCGGGCCGGGGTGCGCGCCTACCCCAGCGGCTCCCCCTTCCTCTTCTGGGAGCAGTATCTGGGCCTGCGGCGCTCCTTCCTGCTGGCTGTCTGCATCCTGCTGGTATGCACCTTCCTCGTCTGTGCCCTGCTGCTGCTCAACCCCTGGACGGCGGGGCCTCATAGTGAGTCCTCGTGGGGCTGAGGCCACAGACACCCCTGGCTCCCTGCCCTGCCCCACCCTGCCTGTCATCCCTTCACCCCGGAGCCCTGGGTGAGCCCTGCCTTCCCCAGGTACTGGTCCTGGCGATGATGACTGTGGAGCTCTTTGGCATCATGGGTTTCCTGGGCATCAAACTGAGTGCCATCCCCGTGGTGATCCTTGTGGCCTCTGTAGGCATTGGTGTTGAGTTCACGGTCCACGTGGCTCTGGTGAGCACAGGCACTGGGGGAGGGGTGGACCTGCTGATTCAGTGGTCAACAAATATCAAGCTCCCACTATGTGCTAGTCACTATCTAAGAATTGGTTTCAAGTTCCTGTTCGGGCACCCCCCCTCAAAAAAGAATTGGGGATATAGGGGCACCTGGCTGGTTTCAGTTGGTAGAGCATGTGACTCTTGATCTCGGGGATATGAGTTCGAGCCCCACATTGGGTATAGAGATTGCTTAAATAAACAAACTTAACAAAAAGAATTGGGGATATAATAGCAATCCAGGCAGGCTGGTTTTTTTTTTTTTTTAATGATTTTATTTATTTATTTGACAGAGAGAGCACAAGCAGGGGGAGTGGCAGGCAAAGGGAGAGGGAGAAGCAGGTTCCTCATGGAGCAGGGAGCCCCATGTGGGGCTTGATCCCAGGACCTGGGATCATGACCCAAGCGAAGGCAGTGGCCTAGCAGACTGAGCCACCAGGTGTCCACAGACAGGCTTTGCCTTCAAGGAGCTTATATCCTTTAGTGTAGAGATAAACAATAAACACATGAACAAATAAATAAGCAGCCATTCAGCAGAGAGGAGGGGACAAAGCTTGACCAAAATGGGGACAGAATATAGTTGAGAAAATGGGAACCAGTAATTTTTTAGATGGTTTTACTGTGAAGGTATCAGAGAAATGGGATGGTAGCTGGATGGCAACAAGGGTACAGAGGCTGAGAAGGAGAGGCTCAGCCCCTCCCACAGCTTGGCGTTCTCTGGCTCAGGAGGAATGGGGTCGGGGGCAGGGGCCGCAGACCCACAGGCAGCACCGACACAAACCTGGCTGGACCCCGCAAACAGCTCCCTTCCTTTTCCCTCCATAAGAGCCCTGTTCTTCTCCTTACAAGAACGATAGGTAGTCCTTGGAGGGTGGGGAAAGCCAGTGTGCAGAGAAGTACAAAGGAAGAATTAGAAATCCTCTGAAATCCCATCCCAACAAGTAACTGTGAGCACTTTGGTGTCCATCCTGCTGGACTTCTGGACCGGGATCAGCAGACTTTTTTTTTTTTTAAAGATTTTATTTATTTATTTGACAGAGAGAGATTCACAAGCAGGCAGAGAGACAGGAGGAAGCAGGCTCCCTGCTGAGCAGGAGAGCCCGATGCGGGACTCGATCCCAGGACTCCAAGATCATGACCTGAGCCGAAGGCAGCGGCTTAACCCACTGAGCCACCCAGGCCGCCCCCAGCAGACTTTTTATGTAAAGAGGCCAGACAGTAAATATCTTAGGCGGGCAGGTCCCAGAGTGTCCCTTGGGATCCTACCATTGTACTGTAGCCCCGAAGAAGCCACAGACAATAATATGTACGTGGATGGGTGTGGCTGCATTTCAGCTAAGCTTAATTACAAAAATAGGTGACAGGCTTTGTTTGCCAACTTTTCTAGGCTTCTCGCTGTGTCTCACCGTAGACGTGTACAGTGTTCCCTAAATAGACTCAGGCATACTTCCTGACAGTTCGAAGCTCAGTTGACCTGACCTGCGAGCCCTGGGGACAGATGAGAAGTTGGGGCATGGCTGGCCAAGGAGCAGCTACAGGACCTATCTGTCCCCACAGGGCTTCCTGACCACCCAGGGGAGCCGGAACATGCGGGCTGCCTGTGCCCTAGAGCACACCTTGGCTCCAGTGACCGATGGGGCCATCTCCACATTGCTGGGTCTGCTCATGCTTGCTGGTTCCAACTTTGACTTCATCATAAGGTAGGGGAGGGCTGGGGCGGGGAGGTGCAGCCTGCCTGCGTTGGCCACAGGGGCTACCCAGGCTGACCACCTGCCCCACGCAGGTACTTTTTCGTGGTGCTAACAGTGCTCACACTCCTGGGCCTCCTCCATGGGCTCGTGCTGCTGCCCGTGCTGCTCTCCATCCTGGGCCCCCCACCAGAGGTGACCATACCCTCCCCCTGCTCCCAGCCCAGGGGTTGGGGTGGGACAAGCAAGGGAAGAGTCGGAGCCAGGAAGGAAATCTCAGTGGCCCAAAGACAGGACTCAATTCACAGGGACCCTCCCCATGAGGTCAGCTGAGGCTGGCAGCCTCTCCCTTTGCCCAAACACCATGTCCCTGCCCCTCAGCTTTCCTGGCTTCTTCATGGGACCCACCTTAGTGTTTAGGGTCCAGAGCAGGTGCAGGGTTTGTCTTAGACCTTCACATCCTGTCCCTTGTCGGCTCTTATATCCTTCTAGAAGCCAACAAGGGCCATAGCTTCCCAACAATCCTGGTGATACACCAGGGAGCTGCTGTAGGGGACTGACATCCTGGGAGCCCTGGGCTCACTGGGACCGATGTCTCCCCCAGGTGGTACAGATGTACAAGGAGAGCCCAGAGGTCCTCAGCCCCCAGCTCCACGAGAAGGAGGGCTCAGCTGGGGGTTGTCCCCCACCCTGCCCAGAGCTTTGCCAGAGTGACTACCTCCATGACAGGGGCCCTCCACCCACCCCCACTACCTGTGCCTACATCCATCCAGCCTCTGATGAGCCCACTTGGTCCCCTGTTGCCACACCAGCTGCCAACGGCTCCAGCAACCTCAGTTCTAGGGGACCATGTCCAGCCACTGGATGAAAGAGTGCCTGAAGCAAGGAGACCCTGCTTGGGCCACATGAGGTCACTGGGAAGTAATGCGGGGTGGGGTGGTGTTACTGAATACAGGACAGCTGCCTGGAGAACCCCGCTGCTGCTGTCTCTCTCATCATCCCCTCCCCTGCCCCAGCGGTCACGGACCTCCCTGCTGTTCTATGAAACCAGCAGCCTCTGGGCTCAGAGCAGCCTCGACACCGGGCTGTGTGTGTGGGCGCCTGTCCGGATGCGGGGAGAGGCCAGCAATTCAGGCTGCAGTCAGGCCCTCTTCTCCCCCCCCCCCCACACCCCTGTGCTGCTGGCCCCTAGCAGACCAAGACGGGAGGGGTCCTCTAGCACCCTTTGGGAGGCCTGGGCCCCCTATGCTTGGCAGCTGCCCACATCCTACCACATAAATTATTTATATGAAGATGTTAGTTTTGTAGTTTGTATAGATGGTAGCTACGCTGAAAGTTTTATTTTTAAAGAGTGAAATATATTCTATATGAACTCTCAAACGACTTCGGCACTTTTCTTTTGAACAAATGGGAGTTTGCAAGTATAGGGGTGTCATAGTCTGAGTTCCTGGGGCTACTCTAATCCTGGGAGGGAAAGGCCACAGGTGCTAAATTTTTGTAACATAATTTGGGTCCATTTATTCACCTGGCAAGTAATGATGATCAGCAAACGTACGCTGGTCATATAGTTGGCAACAGGACCTGAGTTAAGTGCTCAGTGTGCAAAAAGATACAAAGGTTTTTGATGTCAAATTCTACGCGGGGTGGCTTTCAGGCCAGCCGGGTCCAGCCTCGCACACCTCTCCGGCGCAGTGCCCACCTGGCTGGTTCAGCGGCGCGCGGGGCGTGGGCGGAGGTGGAAGGTGAAGAGGAAGCCGATAGGGAGAGGAGTCGGCTGATGCAGAGGTGGGAATGGCAGGTTCTCGGGAGAAGTTTCAGGAGCCTTATGTCTAAACTAAGGCAAGAGACCTCTGCAAGTCAGCAGTCTGATGCCCCAGAGGCATCTCTGGCCAGACAGCCAGGAGACAGAGTGGAGGAACTGTCCAGAAACAGGTTCTGCTATCTGCCGATGAGGTGCTATATTTAAGCTGATGGTGCTGTGATGTCACATAGCCCCATCATACAGAGGCCTAGAAGATTCTGGCCACACCACAGGGCTAGAATCGAGCACCTCACCCTAGGAGATTGGGGGAGGCCTTTTATGGCCTTTCCCCAACTATTCCAGGGCTCAGTCTCCAGAGACACAAAGATCCAGCTGGGTTCTAGCCAGCCACTCACCAGGAACAACCCCACCTTAAGAGCACTGCCTTCGGGCGCCTGGGGGGCTCAGTGGGGTTAAAGCCTCTGCCTTCGGCTCGGGTCATGATCTCAGGGTCCTGGGATCGAGCCCCGCATCGGGCTCTGCTCAGCAGGGAGCCTGCTTCCTCCTCCCTCTCTCTCTGCCTGCCTCTCTGACTACTTGTGATCTCTGCCTGTCAATAAATAAATTAAATCTTTAAAAAAAAAAAAAAGAGCACTGCCTTCTCATATCCCACCACCAGGCTAAAGGCCAGAAAATCACATTCCAACTAAATGCAAAATTAATTAGTTAAATGCATAAACAAAATTACAGCAGTTGAATCAACACTAAAATGCCCAGGGGCGCCTGGGTGGCTCAGTGGGTTAAGCGTCTGCCTTCAGCTCAGGTCACGGTCCTTGAGTCCTGGGATCTAGTTCCTGCATTGGGCTCCCTGCTCAGTGGGGAGCCTTCTTCTGCCACTCCCCCTGCTTGTGCGTGTGCTCTCCCTCTCTCTGTGTCAAATAAAACCTTTTTTAAAAAACACTAAAGTGCAGGAAGCCCAGGTGGCTCAGTCGATTGAGCCACTGCCTTCCACTCAGGTCATGATCCCAGGATCGAGTTCCTCATCAGGTTCCCTGCTCAGCGAAGAGCCTGCTTCTCTCTCTGCCTCAGCCTTCCACTCTGCCTGCTCTGCTCTCTCTCTCTCTGACAAACAAATAAATAAATAAAATCTTTTTTTAAAAAACCTAAACGCTAAAATGCCTAAAAAGATCTAAAAGGAGGGGTGCCCTGGGTGGCTCAGTGGGTTAAAGCCTCTGCCTTCGGCTCAGGTCGTGATCCCAGGGGTTCTGGGATCGAGCCCCGCCTCAGGCTCTCTGCAGAGAGCCTGCTTCCTCCTCTCTCTCTGCCTGTCTCCCTGCCTACTTGTGATCTCTGTCTGTCAAATAATAAATAAAAATCTTTAAAAAATTTTTGTAAAAAAAAAGAAAAGATTTAAAAGGAGTGGATAGTTGGCTTTGAACCTAAAGTAGTGCAAGGGATGGAGGCTGGAATTCAGTCTGGTCGTGTTTGGGTCACTATGGAGGGGCCTTTGGGTGGAGCAGGAGAGCTCACTGAGCTTGAATAATATAAAATATGTCAGCTACCATGCCACTTACAAGCAGAGCGGCCTAGAAAAGCTAGCTACCATCACTGTTTCCGTGTCTTCATCTATGAAATGGGAAGATTAGAGCCCATCCTGTAGGGTGCGATTTTTTCCCCCCTCAGGATTTTCAGTGAAATCACTTATGTAAGAAATAACCTGGTATCTCATAAGTCCTCTCTAGTTTTGTAGTTTGTATAGATATTAGCTGTGCTGAAAAGTTTTGCTCCTGGAAAGTTATGCTCAGGGCAGCCCACCCGGCGTGGCACCTCCAACGACTCAGTCCTGACTTCAGTACTCTTCCATGGCTCCCCATCACAGACAAGATGAAATCCAAGCCCCTTCCAGGTGCAGCTTGCTCTAGCCTCTGCCATTACTCCAGCTCTCTCCGAGACAGTGCCTAGTCAGAATCCACCCTCATTCAGACACACTACACCCTAGACAGGCTGAATTACTTTCGGTGTGCATCTCCTATAATTTCACATAGGCGGTTCCTTCTGCTAAGAACACTTTTCCTCCTTGGCGGAACCATCTTTTAATAAATAAATTGGATGCCGTCTCTTGCAGGAGGGGTAGTGATGTGCCTCCACAGAGGGCCTGAATGTCGTTGCTTTACTGTTTCCAGTTCTGCCCCAGCACTGGGTTGGGGGCGGGGGTGCAGGGAGGAGCGGGAGGGGGGGGAGGTGTAGGTGTCCCTGTGGTATGCAATGATAAGCATCTAAACAATTGGGGCAGGGGCGCCTGGGTGGCTCAGTGGTTAAAGCCTCTGCCTTTGGCTCAGGTCATGGTCTCAGGGTCCAGGGATCGAGTCCCGCATCGGGCTCTCTGCTCAGGCGGGGAGCCTGCTTCCCTCTCTCTCTCTCTCTCTCTCTCTCTCTCTGCCTGCCTCTCTGCCTACTTGTGATCTGTCTGTCAAATAATTTAAAAAAAAAAAATCTTAAAAAAAAAAAAATGGGGGCAAACGGCCCCAGACTCGATATAAGGCTCCACACCAGCCGACATCAGCGGGAAGCACCCTTATCTCTCTGGGCAAACGGGGCGCGAGTTCCCGTGCAGACCACAGAGAAAAGAGGAAGAGCTACCGCCCAGGGGTCCCCCTGGCGCCTCCCCGCCGCGACAGCTGGTGTCTCCCACCAGCCCGGAGCCGCCTTGATTTGCATACCCATGGTGCACCACGAAAAGACAGTTCCACGATGCTTGAGTTCCACCCCACGGAGATTTTGTGCACCGTTTCAGTACATACCTCCTGTTAGAATACACGATGCATACAAATTCCAGGCAGGGAGCACGAACCGTGCAGCCACTGAACAACCATAACTGTGCTAAGAGCTGTCTTGTTCTAGGAGGTTTCATAGACAAGTAAACGTATACTCTGGTTTCTCTTCAGATCGCATAAATCTTTCGCCTTTTACTAAAGATTTCCGTGGAGAGGAACAATTCTGAGTTTTCACTCAATTTTTTGAGGGCCTCATTTAGTGAGGCTTATTTTTCAGTGTGCAAAAATAGAAGTGTGTGCTTGTGGTCTTTGGTGGTCTGGTTGTAGTTATTCTTTGCACAGAAATTAAGTTTCTTTTGTGGGTTAACTTGTTACTATCCATGTAGGTTTTCTTACCATTTTTTTTACAGATCTATTTACTATTTTATTAGTATAGGTTACTCGAGTTTATTCATGGGAGGGTTAGGACCAGAAAAGAGTAAAAAGTTATGCACGTTTTTCCTAATATCTTTCTTTTAAATTAACTCATCTCTTACTGCCTTTTTTTTTTTTTTTTTAAGATTTTATTGAGAGAAAGAGGGAGAGAAGCAGGCTTCCCACAGAGCAGGGGAGTCCAATATGGGGACGGTGAGATCGGACTCCAGCCAAGGCAGATGCTTAACAACTGAATCACCCAGGCGCCCCTCCTCCCAATATTTTTGCCTTGAGATACAACAGCAAGGGGGAAGCACAGTCCTGTCTCCCATCAGACTCCATAGTTGTTTCCACGGCAGTCTGGTATGACTTTTTTCATGCTGAACTTTCACATCCAACTCTCACTCTAGGACGGTTTTTCATGCTGAAGATAGCAGATTCCTTACTATAAGGAAAGGGCTTAATTTACTTAATTTTTAAAGTGCACCAAGCACTGGGGGGAAAAAATGGGTAAGTAATATAATTGGGATAAGTAACTTACAATCTTAGTGATTAAGTGCCATACAGAAGCATTATGCGAGGATGGATAGGGCTCGGCACCAAATGTGTCCTCACATTTTAGACCCAGCTCCGCCCACCTATCTGCATCTTCTTTCCCGAGCTCATTTGATTTTCTGGCTTTAAGTGGACACCATCTCATAGCTGGTGACGGTCCACAAATTTACAGCCATCAGTAGGTCCCATTGATGACTACATTCAAATGCTTCATGCAGCTACATTTTACCTACTTCACCCTGATCCTGGAAGAGATCTTGAGGGATTCATACAAAAACCCCTCCTCAGCTGTTCTTGGACTACACCCCGCCCCTCCTATCTCTTTGTCCCAAACTTCCACACAACAACACTCAGAGAAACTGGGGGGGGTTTAAATTTTACTTTTTTTTTTTTTAAGATTTTATTTATTATTTGACAGAGATCACAAGCAGACAGAGGCAGGCAGAGAGAGAGGAAGGAAGCAGGCTCCCTGCCGAGCAGAGAGCCCGATGTGGGGCTCGATCCCAGGACCCTGGGCCCACAACCTGAGCTGAAGGCAGAGGCTTTAACCCACTGAGCCACCCAGGCACCCCTTTTAAGTGTTACTTTTAAAAAGATTTATTTGAGAGAGTGCACCCTGCAAGTAGAGGGCTGGGGGAGAGAAGAGAATCCCAAGCAGACTCCCTGCTGAGCCCCACACTGCCCCATCTCTGGACCCATGAGATCATGACCTTAGCTGAAATTACCAGTCGGATGCTCAACCTACTGAGCCACCCAGAAACCCCGACATAGAAATTGTTTTAATGTAAAGCTGATCACACACTCCACTCTCCTGCATAAAACCCTCCAAAGTCTTCCCCAGGACACGTGCTTTACACCTTTCCTCTTTAGTTCTCCAGTCCAGTGTTATCTCAGAAATCCCCCCTCACCACCCCCTCTAAAACAGGCCCAGTCCCACCACATCACTATTATCCTTTTAGCCTGTTTTATTTTCTTCAGAGTACAAACTACTCGCTGAAATTATATCATACTTTAACTTGCTTGTCTGCATATGGTTTCTCCTACAATGTAAGCTCTGTGGGGCAGGGATTTTACCTGCCCTGTTCTCTGATGGATTCCATGACCCTAATCAGTGCCTCTCACACAAGCACTCAATATTTGTGGGACAAATGAATGTATTTCTTTCTAAGCATATATACAATACATAAACTGTTCCACTACAGTTCTCAGCACTTAACAAAATCAGCTTCCTAAGAACCCTACTAAATAGATTCTGTTATTAGCTCCATTTTATAAATAAGGAAACTGAGGCATAGAAAGGTTACATACCCTCATTCAAGTCGCAAAGCCCCAAAGTGGTGGAATTAGGATTCAAAACCCAGGCAGCCGAGCTCCAGAGAAGAGACATACTCTTAATCATTGTACTACTGATGGGATTCAGGACAAAACACAGTATCTTACCATATTGGATTTTTTTTTAAAGATTTATTTATTTATTTGACAGAGAGAGATCACAAGTAGGCAGAGAGGCAGGCAGAGAGAGAGGAGGAAGCAGGCTCCCTGCTGAGCAGAGAGCCCAATGTGGGGCTCGATCCCAGGACCCTGGGATCATGACCTGAGCCGAAGGCAGAGGCTTAACCCACTGAGCCACCCAGTTGCCCCTCATATTGGATATTTTAAAGCAATTTGAGAAACCACGAAAGTCACTCTCACCTCCCATCCTACCCTACCCACACCCTCCCTTCTCTCTAGAAATGGGGTCATTAAACCCTCACGTGAGCCCTACTGTCCTATACTGGAGGCGAGGAATCATCTTTATCTCCAAAGTCAAAGGGGTTCCAAAAGAATCCAAACAAACAGGCCTTGTTAAGTTCCCCCAGTTTACTACACTTGCCTTATACTCTTTTTTTTTTTTTTTTAAGATTTTATTTGAGAGAGAGAGCCACATGCACATGCAACCTGGGGAGGGGCAGAGGGAGAGGCAGAAGCAGGCTTCCCCCTAAACAACGAGCCCAGGGAGGGCTCCATCCCAGGATCATGACCTGAGCCCGAGGCAGATGCTTAACCCACTGAGCCACTCAGGTGCCCCACCGCATACTCTTTAAACCATCATATTCCTGGGGCACCTGGGTGGCTCAGTGGGTTAAAGCCTCTGCCTTCGGCTCAAGTCATGATCTCAGGGTCCTAGAATCAAGACCCGCATCTGGCTCTCTGCGCAGCAGGGAGCCTGCTTCCTCCTCTCTCTCTGCCTGCCTCTCTGCCTGCTTGTGATCTGTCAAAACAAAACAAAACAAAACAACTTTAAACCATCATATTCCTTCATGACTATCCACTCTTCATCAAACCTAGCATAAAAATACTGAGGTTTAAACCATTTCTTCTGGCCTTCATTTCCTTTTTTTTTTTTTTTTTTTTTAAAGATTTATTTATTTATTTGTCAGAGAGAGAGAGAGAGAGCACAGGCAGACAGAGTGGCAGGCAGAGGCAGAGGGAGAAGCAGGCTCCCCACAGAACAAGGAGCCTGCTGTGGGACTCGATCCCAGGACGCTGGGATCATGACCTGAGCCGAAGGCAGCGGCTTAACCAACTGAGCCACCCAGGCGTCCCTTTTTTTTTTTTTTAAAGATTTTATTTACTTATTTGTCAGAGAGAGAGCGCAAGCACAAGCCGAGGGGAGCCTGAGGTGAGGCTGGATCCCAGGACCCCGGGATCCTGACCTGAGCCACTTAACCTAACAGACTGAGCTACCCAGGAGCCACTGGTCTTCATTTCCTTATGAAGACTCCCATATTACTAAAATTTATATTGGGGGTGTCCAGCTAGCTCAGTCGCAGAGGAGTAATGCGACTCTCTTTTTTTTTTTTAAGATTTTATTTATTTATTTGACAGAGACGGGGAGAGGGAACACAAACAGGGGAGTGGGAGAGGGAGAAGCAGGCCTCCCACCTAGCAGGGAGCCCCATGTGGCAGGGAGCCCGATGCGGGGCTTGATTCCAGAACCCTGGGATCATGACCTGAGCCGAAGGCAGACTGAGCCACCCAGGCGCCCCAGTATGTGACTCTTTTTTTTTTTTTTAAGATTTTATTTATTTAATTTGACAGAGAGCACAAGTAGGCAGAGAGGCAGGCAGAGAGAGGAGGAAGCAGGCTTCCCGCTGAGCAGAGAGCCCGACGTGGGGCTCTATCCCAGGACCCAGGATCATGCCCCGAGCCGAAGGCAGAGGCTTTAACCCACTGAGCCACCCAGCTGCCCCCAGTATGTGACTCTTAATTGATCTTGGAGTTGTATAAGTCCCACGTTGGGTGTAGAGATTATGTAAATAAAGAAATATTAATTTTAAAAAGGAAACATCTTAAATAAATTTGTAGGCTTTTCTCCTGTTAATCTATCTTTGTCAAGTTGATTTCCAGACCCAACCAGGGACCCTAAGAGGGGCAAGGAAAACTTCTTCCTCCCCTGCACTACTTTTTTTTGGCAAAAGGAATCCTGCTCTACCTGGTAAGCACTGAGCTTTTTTCAAAGATCACAGATACCTTTCTACATCACAGTAAGAATATACCATAGTTAATCAGTGTTCTAGTTAAACCAAGACATCTAGTTTGTTTTCAATTCTCATTACCCAAACAATGCTGTCGTGAAGTAGTACTATGAGTAACCACATTTTCAGTCTTGAGAGAGAATGCCAAATAACTATCTTTAATTCATGTGCAACGTATTTTTGTATAAAATCCTGGAGACAGGGGCGCCTGGGTGGCTCAGTGGGTTAAGCCGCAGCCTCGGCTCAGGTCATGATCTCAGGGTCCTGGGATCGAGCCCCGCATCGGCTCTCTGCTCAGCAGGGAGTCTGCTTCCCTCTCTCTCTCTGCCTGCCTCTCTGCCTACTTGTGATCTCTCTCTGTCAAATAAATAATAAAATCTTTTTTTTCTTTTTTTTTTTAAAGATTTTATTTATTTATTTGAGAGAGAGACAGTGAGAGAGAGCATGAGCGAGGAGAAGGTCAGAGAGAGAAGCAGACTCCCCGTGGAGCTGGGAGCCTGATGCGGGACTCGATCCCGGGACTCCGGGATCATGACCTGAGCCAAAGGCAGTCGTCCAACCAACTGAGCCACCCAGGCATCCCAAATAAATAAAATCTTTAAAAAAAAAAAAATTAAAAAAAAAATTAAATCCTGGAGACAGAAGTTTGACCATATTTTCTTCTAATTAACTGTCCCTCATTTTAGATTGATAGTGTCTTTTTTTTTTTTAAGATTTTATTTATTATTTGACAGACAGCCATCACAAGTAGGCTGAGAGGCAGGCAGAGAGAGAGAGAGGAGGAAGCAGGCTCCCTACTGAGCAAAGAGCCAGATATGGGGCTCGATCCTGAGCCAAAGGCAGAGGCTTTAACCCACTGAGCCAAAGGCAGAGGCTTTAACCCACTGAGCCACCCAGGTGCCCCAGATTGATAGCGTCTTGTTTTACAGCTCTTTTAAACTCTTCATGGACTAAAATAGCATCTAAATAAGGAAATAAAGTCATCACTGAGCATTTACAGAGCACTGATTACGTGACTGTGACAGGGACTGTGGAACAAGAAATGAATAAGGCGCCACTCCAGGCCAGGGGATCTATCTTCAGAAAGATTCAGATCTTCAGGAAGACAAAATGTGTAATGAATGAGAGGAAGCATGGGCGTCTTCAGTAACTAAGAGAGTGAGTGCACAGCCAGAGGACTACGGCTTCAGAACCAGTGATTTAATGCAAAGATGGTAGTTGTGAGAAGAGTTACCACTAGTAATTCTGAGTGTCCCGAGAGTGAAATAAAGTGTATTTTGTCCTCAGAGCAATGGGGATGTTGAGTGGCTTAAAAAGGGAAGTAGGGCTGATAATCTTAAGTAAGTCTGGCTGCAGTGTGGGAAATGGTTGGCGGGGAAAGGAGCCTGGCAGGCACAGAGGCAGTGGAGCTGGAGTGAGGCAGGAAGACTTTCAGAGCTTGTTGGATTCATTCTGACATAGATAGGACGGGGTGAACTAAAGCAAGAGAACTGAACCAACTGGAAAGATCTCCTAGCAGAGGAAAAACAACTTTCCTTTTACAATCTGAGCTCTTGCTGAGACTCTTGTAATGAGAGACAGATTAACAAGAGAAAAATATGTTTATTAGCATGTATACCTCATGTGTACATGGAAGATACCCAGGGAAAAATGAGTTACTCTCTGAGGCGGCCTAAAAACCTGCTGAAAAACCATCTTAAGCTAAGGAGGAAAGAAAAGTGTGTAGGGAGGACAGTTCTGGGGAAGCCACCTGGAAAAGCACAGTAAACAAGATAAGGTTTGTTGGGGTACCTCGGTGCTCAGTGGGTTAGCCCCTGCCTTTGGCTCAGGTCATGATCTCAGGGTCCTCAGCGGGGAGCCTGCTTCCCCCCATCTCTCTGCCTGCCTCTCTGCCTACTTGTGATCTCTGTCTGTCAAATAAATAAATAAAATCTTAAAAAAAAAAAAAAAAGATTTGTTCAGCTGATTCCAGTGGGTGCCTTCTCTACCAAAATCCTCCTGTGAGTTCACCATCCTTCTTTTTCTGGTACAGAGAATGAGACACCCTTACAAATGGAGATTTCCTTTTTAAATATAAATTTCCCTAACAAAAGGGCAATTTGTACTGTTTCCGCAGCTTCAGCTGTTTCTCAAAATAGTTTAAAATAATCCTTACACCAAAGAGGCATATTTTGGATTGGCACATTCCGCTACCCTTTCAGTCTCTGAGAAGGTGGAAGCCACGGGAGGCAGATGTGAGGAGCAATAAGGCAAGGCAGGTTTCTGGCTTAGACACTGACGTAGATGAGAAACACGACGGGGGCAGAATTTAGGAAAGATGAGAAGACAGCTCAGTTTCAAACTGAGTCTGAAGTGTCTGTCCGGCGTTTGGGGAGAGATCGCCAAGAGCTAGGTCTGGAATAAAGAGGGAGCTGAGCTGAAAACATGTTGGGGTTATAAAAGTAAAGGCGCCAAGCCCACGTGGCCAGAGGCGCTGAAGAGAACAGGGTAAGAGCTCAAAGGAAATCGCTTAGGGGCCCCGCCACGCCACGCCCCCAGCCACGCCACGCCCCTCCTTTCCCTCCCCCTTAATCCCACCCACAGGGCGCGGCGCGGGATGGATCGCGGTTCCTCCAGCTCTGGGCTCGCAGGGCATGCTGGGGGCGGCAGCCCCTTCTGAGAGCCAGGCATATCGGGAGCTGTAGTTTGGGACAGGCCCAGAAGTCCTCGCAAATCGCGGCCTTGGTCACTTAAAGGGCAGATCCAGAAAGCAATGATGCTCCCGTGGCAGGGTTCCCCTCCGGCGGCGGCACGGGGCGCCCCGGGCCGCATCCCCTCTTCTCAGAGCGTGGCACTTCCAGGCCTCCACGATCTGCTCCACCTGAAGGAAGGCCGGTCACTGCGGAGTCCGGCAGTACCCTTTCGCCCCGCGGACCCTGGGCTGCTGCAAACCCCCAACCCCCGCTCTTCTCTTCCCACTCCCCCCCACCTCCCCGGCTGCTGAGTGGATCTGCGTTTGGTTCCCAGCGTCCGCACCGGGATGAGCGGCTCCCGCTGGTTCTGCTCTTCCAGGGCGCTCAGCTCCGCCGGGGCCAATAAGGCCAGTCTCAGCTCCCGCACCACCGGGGCCGCCACCTCGGCCACAGGCCGCTCCAGCACGGCCTGCGAACGCCAGCTCTAAGCCCGGACAGGCGGGGGCCCCGCGCCGCCACCCGCCTGCCAGGTTCCTGCGCCCCAAGCCTCCTTCCGCATCCCCACCGCGGGGTCCCGGTAGGCCCGGCTCACCGCGCCCACGCGCGCCCAGCTCCGGGCAGCCAGGACGAGCTCAGCTTCGTCTACACAGAGCTTGTCGCTGCGCAGCAGGGGCAGCAACGCGGGCGCCGACAGCTCCAAGAAGCCGCGGGTCCGGAGCGCCCTCCTGTGGGTCCACGAATGGGTCAGGGAGGAGCAGAATGAAGTGTGAGGGTTTGGGAGTATGCAGATGGGGAGAGGTACCTGGGTGTGGGTCTCTATGAAGGCTATGCAGCGCTCCTGCAGCGGTCCCAGGCCAAAGGTTACGGCAACCTGGGAACAGAATGAAGGGTGTTGGGTTAGTAGTGCAGCCCTCCACGCTGACGCCCACCTACACGCCGGTCCAGCAACACCCACCTGCAAGGCCTCACAAACCAGCTCCACATCCAGCACCTTCACCACGAACTCCAGGCACAGCTGGGAATAGAAATGAAAGGGGTTGTGCTAAGGTGTCTCTGCTCCAAGACTGGAGCCCCACCCCAGAAGCAGTGAGCCACCTAGACAACTAAGCAGCCTCAAACCCATCCTGACCTCCCAGACTAGGGGAGGCAAGGAATCACCGGGGGCTGAGACTTGGCAAGCCTGAAGGGACTGGAGACTAGCTGTCTACCTTGTGTCCTGCAGTCTACCTTCTAGCACATTCCACAATAATCGGACTAGATGAAAGCCATGTGAAAATCCACTCTCCTTTTCTCTGAGGACACTTATTGTCTTCCACTTGTACCCCTCCTGACTCAAAGACTCTTTTGTTTAACTAGAAATTTGAATTTTGTCCATGACCTGTCCCTTTCACTCTTGCATCCAGAAAAGTGCTGGGTCATGCCAGTTCCACTTCTCTCAAAGTCATGAACCTCTCTCCTGGGCTTCCACAGCTACTTATCCCTGCTGGACTGGGGAGCCCTTCCCATCTCTCCCAATCACTTCTCCCCTTAGCTCCAAATCTTCACTCCCTTACCCGAAACCTCCAATGAATCTCCATGCCCTCTGGGTAAAAAAAAAAAAAAAAAAAAAAAAGTCCAAATTCTTGAAGGTCCTGCAGTGATCTAGCTCATGGTACCCTTTCCAATCTCATCTGTCTCTCTCCTCCTCTCCCACTCTTGGTCCAGCCACACTAAATGGCTCACTAGCTCCGTTTGTGCCTTGGTGACAAGAATGCCACCTTTCCACTTCCCCTCTGAGCAAACTCTATCTGTTCTACCTGATCTAACACAAATGTTTCATCCCCCAAGAAGTCTTCCCTTCTTTTCTCCCTGATGGCAAGACCAGAGATACCCTCTGTAGAGTCTCGACACCATATACCCTTATCTATCACCCTTCTTATACCCCTGGCTTAAGGGTTTTCATGTGTCTATCTCTCTCTGAAAAACAAGGATCAAGGCTGACTTATCCTGGCATCTACGGCATCAGCCATAAACACCCCATAAGTCCCCACAGCACACACACAACACACACGTATCCTTTTGCACACAGGCACACATAAATGCCTGTTTACATAGAGAGCCGTCCATACTCTGTGTCAGTACACATGCCTCTCTAGGCCAGAGTGTGCGTGAGGCATGGTGTGAACGGAGCCCATAAAAGGAAAGAGAAATGAGACAGGGGCCCGTCATATAAACCCACCTCTCGTAGTTCCTCCAGCCCATATTCCACAGCCGCTGTCAGCACCTCCAGCACCTGCAGAGTGGGTGGTTGGAGGAGTGGAAGAGAGTTTCTCCTGCCCCTCTCCCCACAGCACCCCCCTCCCTCTCTCACCCAGACCTCCCTCCGCCCAGTGGGCTCACAGAGTGGCGGTGCAGCCTGACACTGTTGGCATACAGGAACTCCAGCACTGCCAGGAAGGCATCCGCCGGCACGGAGCTTAGAACCACAGGGCTGGGCATCCCAGGGCCCAGCTTTGGGCCCAGAAGTCGTTGGAAGAAGTTGCATCTACAGGCCAGCAAGCACCGGTGGGCGAACACCTCCTGCCGCTCTTGACCGACCACAAAGCACACATCACTGTGGGAAAGGGGAGGAGAGAACCGGGGAAAAAGAGGCCGGAGTCTTGGGTGCAACTCTTGGGCTCTGCCTTTGCCCACTCTGGGCCTTCATTTCCTTTTCTGTCCTATAAGGGACAGGTCTTAGTCCTTCCAGCCAAAGGTCTGGGATACATATTCCTGGATTCTAGTCCCAGCTCCACCCTCTGGTGCCTCAGGCCGGTGACTTTATACCTCGGAATCTCAGGTTTCTCATCCGTGAAATGGGATAGTAATCTTAGACCCTCGGGTCTTGGAGGAGGTGGCGATGCCTGATCGCTGAGGAGGCACCAAGGCTGATGCAAGATTGATCCTACCTGCCCCTCTCCTCCCCAGCCTGAGTCTTGAGGTAAAGGAAACTCTTCTTGGCTCCTCCTCCACAGACTGCAAACTCAGCTTTTTTCAGCCTCCTCTAGGTTGGAGGGGGTTGGGAACGGGGCCGCAGAGCGCACTGGCTGCCAACAGATATGGCAGCGAGACACCATCACGAGACCAGACCACATTTTCCATCTTCACAATCACTTCCGGCCCCAGCCTCTGGGCCTCCCAACAGCATGGGGGTAGGAGGCAGGAAACGAAGCTTGAGCTTCTGGAGCCTTCTAGTCCCAGGTCCAAGGCCAGGGGTTCCCACTCCTCAGATCAGACTGCAATCCCCAAAGTAGTGGGGTTATGGGAGTCACCAACCCTTAAGGAGGAGCCCAGCTCTCAGGCAGTGGGGACAGAAAGCTACATTCTAGCCCTGCCCCCGTATTTTATCCCTGGTTTCAGACACCACAAGCATCCTGGGCAGTAAGCCCCAGGCAGCACCCTTGAACTACTTCCTGTCTGAGACTCTGGCTCACTCAGTCCCTTGAGTTTTGTTCCTCTTATGATCCCCAGTTCCAGAAGGGTCATCTGCTCCTCTGCCTCCCAGGGAGGAACTCAAGTTACATCCCATCTCTCAGGATCCAGGGGGCAAGGGCTCTTCTCTGCCAGGAGCTCAAGAGCCAAAAAAGGAAGGTCTTTGCCTGAAGTCACATAGCTGCTCTGGGCTCCAGCTCCCACTGCCCGCCCCCCACCCCCACCTCTGGCTCTCAGGACATCATGGACTCTGAGTGACCTGTAGTCGTTCTCCACGGTTGACTTCCCCAGACGGAGTTCACCAGGGAGGAGGGTCCGTCTTCCCCACCTCTTTATACCCAAGGCTTCCTCAGTGTCATGGGGCCCAGCAAAGCCAGTTAGGGAAAACCCACAGACAGGGCCCACCCCCTCACCTGTATTGGGGATTGTTGAGAAGGCTTCGGAGTGCTGTGGAGAAGGGTGCAGCCTCCCCGTGCACAACCAGTCCTGGGGTCTCCATGGGGATGGGGGGGGCAGGGGGGTAAGCGGGTAGAATAGGAGGCCTGTTGTTTCTTGGTCTGTGGGAGGTGGTAGGTGGGAAGGAGCAGGAGGCCTGGCCAGGCCTGGCAGCTGGTGTGGAGACTAGAAGGGCCTGAGAGGGAGGGGCAGGAGCTTGGGAAGCCTGTTTGCTGAGAAGCTAAAGTTTAGGGATGGGGCAGGAGAGGCCCAGGTTCCTTAAGAAGGCATCAGAGGCCATGGAAGAGGCCGAGGCTGGGCTAGGGGATGGGGACACAGAGAGGAGAACAAGAGAGGCCGAGGTGGAGCAGACTGGACTGGGGAGAAGCTGGCAGCAGATGAGGCCCCAGCTGGGAGCCTGCCCAGGCAGCAGTGGGTGGGAAGCCTGTGGGTTTCCACGGAAACTGGAGCCTGGCTTGAGAGGCCCCGCCCATCTCCCACAGGGCCAGGGAAAAACTTTAGCCCTCAGAAGGGGGCCAGAAGCTGAGTGGAGGGTCTCAGCACCCAGGCCCCCAGCCTGTCTTGGGTTCAGAGTTCAAACTCCCTGTCCCTCCTACCCCTGCCCCCCACAGGCACACAGGGTCAGTATTTGGTTAGTCAGAGGCCTGGGGAACCCCCCTGAACAGGGAAATTCCTCACCCCCATGGAGTTTTTAGGGCCCAGACTGGCTTGTCTGAGAGGAGACAGTCCTGTCCCTTCCAGAGGGAGGTCAGGTGAGGTGGTGTCAGCTCTGACAGAGGCGTCATGGCCTCTGGCATCCCTAAAAATGCAACCCCAGTGAGGGGGGTGGCTCTCTGGCACCCAAGAGGTGTGGCCAGCCAGGGACAAGCCCCAGGGCACTTGGGTCAGCAGGGGTCAGGAGGCTGGGCGCTGGTTCCTAGCCAAGTCCAGTCACCACGGTTGCACCACTGTTGCGTCAGGTCGGCTCCCACCAGCGGGGCTGATGGCCTCCCCTCCCCCTGCACACAGCCCTGAGCTGAGGAAGTCATCTAAGCCCCACCCCAGCTCTGCACAGGGAGCGGAAATATTTGTCCTTGTTGAGGCTGACGGGGAGACGAAAGAGCCATGACGTTCTCCTTCCTGTGGGCCCAGATCCTGATTCCTCAGCAGCCACCCGTGCAGGCTCAAGGTCTCCCCACATCCCAGGCTTCTGCAACTTGCTCACAACTGAAGAGCCAGCCTTCACGAGGGGAGAACTGGACAGCGGCTCAAGAGCCCTGGAGCCTGTCTCTGTCCCCTCAGTTGTCCTTGTGGTAGTAGTATGCCCTGGGGTCTAGACCCCCATTATCCCCTCTCCCCTGATGACTCAGGGACCCCACACTCAGCACCTGCTCACTAGTAACACTTCCAGGTTAAGCCAGAGCCAGGACTGGTAGGTGGAAACCAGACAGGAGTGCCTGTAACCCAGGGCAACTCCACAACACAGGGGCCATTACCTTCCTGCTTGCCAGTCAGGCCAGCGGGGAGGGCAAGCCTGTGGAGCTGGGAGAGAGTTTGGAAGCCAAAAGCTGCAGGTGACTCAGGTGCCTGCAGGAGTTTCGGGAGAAGGCGGCATTCATCCCAGAACTGATTCTAGAGGTAGGACCAGAGGCCAAATTCAGAGGGTGGAAAGAGCTTCCTGAGTCACCTGCCTCCAGTCTCAGCCAATTATAGGGGCAATCTTTGTGTCAGGCACCCTAGAAGCAGGTAGGGTGGAAGGTGTCTGGATTCAGTACCCACAGGGCTGGAATGATCTGTGGAGCTGAAGGAGTTGGGTCTGTGTCTCCTTCTGGTCGGGGGTGTTGAAGCACCACAGTCTAGGCCGAGGCTAACCAAGGGCAGACTTATCTCCCCCTTCTGCTGGCAAAGTCAGGTGGGAGAATCGTCAGGCGGAAGGGAGACTAGGAGGTGCTCACTTAGCTAAACTCCACACCGCCCAGGGGGAAGTGAAGCTTGGGGGCAGGGGCCATCATCCTAAGGTGATAGTCTGAGCGGCACCACTTATGTCCTTAACAGCCCTTAACCTTCTAAGAACCTAGGAATCCACGCAGCCCGGACTATTTCATTCACTTGTCCCCGGAACACAGGTAAGAAGGGGTTAGGGAGTAAAAACCCTTATCACAGAGTGAAAGACTGGATGGGGTACAAAGATGGCCAGTTTCTGGCATCCTATCCCAGTGCGGGTCTTCCAGTCGGCAGGTCCATGGCTGGCAGGCCTGTGCCCCCCGGACGCCAGGAGGAGGAAACTACCAAAGACCCTGGGCTGAAACTATCACCGGTGAGGCCTCCAGGCCACCTGCCCAGTATTGATGAGGCCCGACTAGCAGGTCTGGGCCCGTCCTCCCGCCGTGGCTCTGTGCTGGGCCCAGCCTCCTCCTTCTCACGTCGCAACTCGCTGGCAGGACCCGGTGCAGGTCCTGGGGTCGGCGACCATCTCTGGGCCCAGTGCCTCCTCTGGGCTCAAGGGTTAGCTTCTCGGGTTGCCCCTGGCCCCCCTCCGTCGGCTGGCGCCCTCCTACCGCATGGAGCCCGCGCCCGGTGAGCGCTGGGAGGCCAGCCGCATGCAGCACTCGATGGAAGCGACGCTGGCCGCCCGGCTGGGCAACGCGCACTACGCGGGTGCGGAGGCCGGGCCTCTGGCTCGCGAGCTGTGCGAGCTGGTGCGTGTGCGCCTGCGCGAACTCTGTCCCCCGCGCTACAAGCTTGTGTGCAATGTGGTGCTAGGGCCGCGCACCGGCCAAGGCGTGCACGTCGTCAGCCGTGCGCTCTGGGACACCGAGCATGACGGGCTGGCCTCCGCCGCCTTCACCAATGCCTCCCTCTTCGTCGTGGCTGTAGTGCACGGGCTCTACTGTGAGTGAGGAGGCCTCCAAGTTCTGCAAAAACGATTTATTCTCCCAGGAGGAGGCCCTCCCTGGGGCTCGATCCCAATAAATAAATGTCTGTTAATAAATAAAGTGGTCCATAAACGCCCCCAAGCTGGGGACTAAGGCTCAGGCTTTTCTTGGAGAAGGGGAGGAGGCTGCTGGGACAGGCAGACTCCAACCCCAGTAAAGCTGGTCCCTGATTCCCTGGGGGATTCGGCCCAGAGCCCCCAGTGAGGCACCAAAGGGACAGGGAGGCCCGCAAAGGCAAGGGCCAGAGCCTTACAGGCACAGGCCTCAGACCTGACACTTTGGGTCATGGCCTGCCCTGAGGGTTAGGGCCTAGGTTGGGCAGCGGTCCCGGAGCAGCTGCAGAGCATAGCGGAGCCGCTGCCGCAGGTCTGGGGAGCAGCCCAGTTGCCGGAGGTGGGAAGCGAGGTAAGTACAAGCACTGCGATTGCGCGCCACAAAAGTCACAAGCAGGGGCTCCCAGCCACTGAGGATCAGCTTGGTGTGGTCTCCATAGAAGTTCACCTGTGCGCAGAAGGGTCACCCTGATCAGAGCCTAGGCCCCAGGTCCAGTTTCCTCCCCACTGCACCAGGGGCCTCCCTGACCTTCCCCCCAGCTCCAGGAGGGGTTCTCACCTGGACAGTGCCGTCACTGAACAGCATGAGGAGGGCCTGATCCGTCTTGACCCACTGCAGTAGGAGTGGGGGCAC
Organism: Lutra lutra; assembly: GCF_902655055.1. Lineage (NCBI taxonomy): Eukaryota > Metazoa > Chordata > Mammalia > Carnivora > Mustelidae > Lutra > Lutra lutra. The sequence continues at coordinate 162,630,156 of NC_062281.1, forward strand.
CGGCACCTCCAGCTCTTCCACACTGGGCAGATCTCCACCCTGGGAGCGGGAGCAGGTCACTTGCCTGACAGGAGTCATGCCCCGCCCCCTTGATGTCTCCCACAGAGGTTCAGCCTCCAGCTCTGAACCCTCCACCCCTCCTGCCGAGGGGACCAGGAAGGGGTTAGGATGCGTTACTCATCAATGTGCCCCACTCCAATCACACACCTTCATGAGACGCTGCTCCATGTAGGAGGCAAAATACCGGAGGACACCCAGCTGAGGCTGCAGGGCCCGAGGCACAGCACCCACAGAGAAGGAGAAGTGCTTTGTGCTGGTGGGGTTGTAGTGCACGGTCCTGGAGGAGAGGAGACATGAGGTCAGAGAGAGCCCGTCGCTGATGCCCGTCCCCCGGAGACCCCAGGACACCCCAGTGCAGGAGCACACACCTGCTGGGCACAGTGGCCCAGATACCAGGCAAACCAGAAGAGCACTTACTTTTTGTTGGCTGAAAGGGCCATGTGTGTGCCATTGTTGAAAAGCACAGCCACACGGCGGCTGGACAGCTGATACCCAAAGCCAAATTTATTGGAGTAGTCCACCCACTTGCTGACCCATACCAGAGGCTCTGGCTGTGCAAGCGGAGCTGGGTTCTGTTCCGCTGTCATGGAAGAAGAAGGAGTGAGGACCTGTTTCCCACCTTTCCGCCAAAGAACTCCTGACACCATTCACCCCTACCGGACCCCACCCTTACCCGGCGGCATGAAGGCCAGGCAGTTTCTCAGAGCACAGAGGGCTGACTCAACGACTGTGGCCACAGTCAGACCTTCTTCAAACCCTGCAGGGAACAGGGAACCTGGAATTAGGCATCAGTTCGCCAGGACACAGGCCATGTTTCCTTGACACTGACACTCCTTCCCTGGGTTTAGCCCCACCAACCTCTATAGCCCCTCTCTTCCTCCCAGCTGCTCACCATCTCCACTGCTCGCCAGGGTCCCACGGGGTGAGCTGTCTTCAGGTGCTGTCTCTACCAAGCTGAGGGGGACAGGGCCGGAAGCTGCTGGAGCCTGGAGAGTTGGAGAGGGGAAAGGAGTGAGATAGGTCTCAAGGTTCGAATCCTTGAGAGTCCATGGCCTAGCCTTGCCCTGGCAGCCGGGGCACCCCAGGTCAGCCCCGCCTGGCTAATGAGACGCATCCAATTAGGCCAGCACGAGGTTAAATGCTTCAGTAGCTTCTTTTATCCCAGGCTTCCTGCAGCTGCTAGGGTGAGAGTGAGTCAGGGCACACTACCCACGTGAGCACCTCACCTCTGGCCTGGCACCTTGATGGCCAATGGACGTCCGCGTGAGGCCATTCACCAAACAGGAGACCTCGTCCCGCTCCTCAGGATGGTTTTTACCTGGGTGGGGGAAGATATAACCTTCATATCCTGCCCATCCCCAGGATTCCTGCGGGGATACAGATGGGCACATGCTCTCCCCAGCGGTTCAAAGGCATTCACATTCATGCCCCCACAATGAATGTGCCAAGCCCACCCCGCCATGCTATATCCTCCACACCACTGACATTCCAGACTTACTCTTCTTCTTCCTGCCAAAGAGGCTCTTGGTAACTTTGACAAATAGGATCCTAGCTGGGTTAAGGGGTGTCAGGTCTGGGACTGTCACGCAGCTGCTGACAGGGAGGCGGTCAGGGGTGTAGCCCTGAGGAGGGAAGTCATGTGAGCAAAGAAGAGAAGCCCCAGGAATCTACCCCCACTGAATCCCCTTGGAATATGCAGACTTGACTTAGATGTCTAGGGAGCCACAAACCTTGGTAAAGAAGTCATGGCGCAGGATCTGATCGATTGAGGGGCGGTCTTGGGGCGAGGCTCGAAGGATGGCAGCCAGGAGCTGTCGGGCAGGCAGTGAGAGGCAGGCGGGCAGTGTGTAGTGAACCTGTTTGATGCAGCGATACGTCTCCTTCAAGTCAACTGTCTCAAAGGGGGAGTCCCACATAGCAGTGTGTACCTGAAAGGCAGAGGCGAGGCGGTCAGGAGTGCAGCGGAAGGGACACCTCACCTGGGCCCCCACCAGGGTACAGATGACCCTGGGACTCACATGACACAGCCCAGGGACCACACGTCTGCCTCAGGGCCATGGCCCTGTCTCTGCAGCACTTCTGGAGCCACATAGTTGGGGGTGCCACAGATGGTTCTGGAAAGGGATAGGGAGAGGAGAAGAAGAAGGTTTAGACCGGCCTGGCTAGCTCCCCCCTTCCCTGCCCCCACTTTGAGTCCAGACAAAGCAGCTGCCTGTCACCAAAGGCAAGAGAACTCCTGCTTGTCCTGGGACAATGGATGCTGGGGATGGCAGCTGAGTCCCCGCCCACCCGCCTGGCCCAGCTGCTCAGCTGCTCTGCAGGACAGGGGAGTGCCTTAACCCGGCACCCCAGCCCCCTCCTCCGAGGTTAGCATCCTATCCTCAGTCCCCCACTCCCGCTGTCCAGACACCCCACACAGGCTGTCACCCCCTCCTCTGGTCTGTGCACACACAAACCAACACCAGCTATCATATTCCCCAAAACACTCATCAGCCACACATGCTATCTGTTGTCACTCACACCCAGTCACCGTGGCCACAGCAGGGTCTTCTTACACAGGGTATCACGTCCTGCCATTCCCACACTCAGTCTGTCTCACACATACATCACTTATGTCACCTTCCCCCATCCATACAGAGGATCTGGTCAAACATCTCCGAGAATCCTTATACCCCTCATCTGTCTCAGGGACTCAAACAGCCTTCCCACCAGTCCCAGTAACTCCAGCTGCCACCTCCACATTCCCCCCGCAACACACACAAACAACCCATCATCCCTTTCCCATCTATCACACACACACATCAGGCAGTCATCGTGCCTCCCACATACATACTCACTGTCACACACGTCATCTGTGTCACACAGACTGTGGCCACCCCTCTCCTCAAACACTCACTTCTTCCTATGTTCCGGGGGTTCCAACCGGGTTGCCAGCCCAAAGTCCCCCATCTTCAGTTCCATGTTCTCGGTGATAAAAAAATTCCTGAATGGGCGTAAGAAGGTGTGTCAGAGTCCTTTCTCTCCGCCTCGCAAACCCCAATCCTGCCGCCCAGGAGGCTCACCCAGCTTGAGGTCTCGATGCAGGATGCCCCGCTGGTGCAAGGTACTTGAGTCCGGAAAGGATCTGGCGCAAGTAATAGCGCACCTCTGGTTCCAAGAGAGTGTGCCGGGCCTTCCAGATGTGTGCCAGGGACTGCAGAGAGCCACCAGAGCTTTAGCCCCTGATCCGCCCTCTCTGACCCTCCCTCCCTTCGCGCTCACTGAAGAGGAGAAAGGGCTCCAGCTTTGGGTCTTAAGCGCCCACCCCCCGCGCCCTTTCCCTCTCCCACTCTCAGTCATCGCTCACCTTTCGGCTGCAGAGCTCCAGGAAAATGTATATGTTGTCCGCATCCTCAAAGTGGTGCGAGAAACGCACGATGTGGCGGTGCTGCAGGCCGCGGTGCAGCTCAATCTCGTTTAGGATCTGCAAAGCGGGCGCGGGGTGGTCATCCTTCAAGGGCTCCCTCACCACTGTCCCCACCCCACCCCGGGTCCGCTGGGTCCGGGCCCACCTTCTCGCGCTGATGCGCTTGGTGGATGCGGCTCTGCGAGATGACTTTGACCGCGTAGGCGTTGCCCGTCTCCGTGTCGTGGCCTCATAGCAGCGGGCAAAGCCCCCCTATGGGGAGGGGCCATCAGGCAGAGAACTCCAGGACAGCCAAGTCTGGCCCCGCAGACGTCCCCGAGCCGAGGACAAGCGTCCCCGCGCCGAGGGCAAGCGTCCCTGCGTCCCCGCGCCGAGGGCAAGCGCCCCCGCCCCACCCGGCGCGATCAAGGAGGTCAGCGGGACCCCCCCACTTCCCCTCGCTAGCACACCACCCCACCAGTTCACCTTGCCCAACAGGCGGCCTTTGAAGTAGGGTGCGACCGTTGCGCGGTCTGTGATAAGGCGCCCTGGATCCGTCGCGGGTGGCCCAGCCACCATCTCCACTTCAGGTCCCGGCACTGCACTTCCAGGCGGACCGGGCCCGGCAGGGGGCGCGGGCGGGGCGGCCGCACGCGGGAAGGGGCGCGGGGATAGGAAGCCGGCGGCGGGCTCCATGCAGGCGGTGCGTCGCAGCGCGGGCCCGGCTTGTTTCGGTTCCGCCCGGCCCGGGCCTCGCGTGGCGCTGCCGGGATTTGCTACGCTGTGCTAGCGCCCGAGGGAGCCCGGCGTTTTTATCAATGAACGCCTGTCTCCTCCCCGGCGGCTCGTCACTAAGAGCCCGCCCCCTTCCAGGCAGCGAGTCACCTAGAAGCCACGCCCCTCCTCAAGCCTTGCGTCACCGATAAGCTCCTCCTCCCACCCAACGCAAGTCCAGGCCCAGCCTCCTCCCCACGCCTTAAAGATGCAACCGTTCTGATAGTCACCATGCGGCTGGGACCAAAATGTAGGGGTCAGCCGTTTCTCCGTACCCCCTCCCTACGCCCTGGTGAACAAGAGTCCGTTCATGGCGGGGGGGGGGGGGTCTCTTTCTTTCCCCATCTTTCGGGTCTTTTTCTGAAGTCTGAGTGGGGCTGGGTATCTGGGGAGTCTCCCCAGGCAACTAGATAGACCAGAGATCCTGGCGGGAAGGGAGAGGCAGGGGCGGTGCTCGCTTTCGCCAGAGGGCGTCGCCCACACGCCCTTTTAAGTGCCCTAGACCTTCCGCGGTCCCACGCCCTAGGCCAGAGCCCCTGGGCCCAGCCCGGTACTACCCCCTTTAGGGTTTAGGAAGAATTGCACCCTCCTGAGCCTGGCTTGGGACGGGCGGGAGCGGGTGGAGGAGAGGGAGGCTGCCACGCTGAATTTTGGGGTCAAACACCCCAGCATTCAAGATTTTTGCCATGTGCCTCGTCGCATCCTCTGTTACCCTCCTCCACAACCTTGAGAGATCTCGGGTTCTGGCGGGGTCCCCTATTCCCTTTCCTTGAAAACACCTACTGCCTTGAGTCGGCGGTCAGAAGGCCAGAAAGTGAAGAATGGGAATTAGGATTTTCTCAAATCTAGTGATGGACAGTTGGGCAGGTGGTCCTGGGGCCATGTGGACCGCTAGACTCCTAGTTCGTGCCCACCCTTCCCAGGCCCAGAAACAGAGAGAGAGGTGGGGTCTTAAGCCCTCCGGAGTGTTTGTCCCAGACAGGCCTCCCCCTGGCTTCGTCCTTCTCACCTCTCTGCCCTCACTCTGTTCCACTCAATCAATTATTAAGCCATTCAGGCCTCAAAGACCTATTAAGAGTACCCGCCAAGTGCCAAGCACTGGCTGAACAAGGCCGCTCAAGGTTGCAGCCCTCATTTAGTCCACACTCTGCTCTTTGGAAACAGACAAGAGGCAAGTTTAAGAACAAAGTCATTGGGGCACCTGGGTGGCTCAGTGGGTTAAGCCTCTGCCTTCAGCTCAGGTCATGATCTCAGGGTCCTGGGATTGAGCCCTACATCGGGATCTCTGCTAAGCAGGGAGCCTGCTTCCCCCTCTCTCTCTGCCTACTTGTGATCACTCTCTCTCTCTGTCAAATAAATAAGTAAAACCTTAAAAAAAAAAAAAAAAGAACAAAGTCATTGCAGACTTTAGGCGCCTGGGTGGCTCAGTGGGTTAAGCCTCTGCCTTTGGCTCAGGTCATGATCTCAGGGTCCTGGGATCGAGACCCGCCTGGGACTCTCTGCTCAGCGGGGAGCCTGCTTCCCCGTGTGTGTGTGTGTGTGTGTGTGTGTGTGTGTGTGTGTGTATCTCTCTCTCTCTGCCTGCCTCTCTGCCTACTTGTGATCTATCTCTCTGTTTGCGATCTCTCTGTCAAATAAATAAATAAAATCTTTAAAAAAAAAAAAGTCTTTGCAGGTTTTGAAAAATGCTATGAAGGAAGTCAATAGAAGACTAACTAACCAAAGAGCTTGCTTTAGAAAGAGTAGCCAGGTGAGTCAACAGATATTGAGTTGAACCTAATTCCTGTCAGTCGTATCCCCCAAAAGCTAAAAATCTCTGCACAGTACCCACTTCCCTCCCATCATCCCCTCCCAGCTTAATCTGAGTTGTAGTCCCTCCCATTGGGATTACTGAGATTACTGATCTTTGCCCCAGCAACTTGCTGCTCTCCCCGCCTTTCCTGTAGTCTCCGTTGTAACCTCCTTCCATATTTCCCATCCACCCAACCCCTCATCAAGCCCTCTAACCTTGCCCTTCAGGGCCACTGATGGGAGAAACCTGAAATGGGGATAATGACTAATAGCTCAGATGGGGGAGGGAGACTGGGGGAGGTGAGGAGGGGGTGGCCTTAAGCTCCTTAGTCAGGAGTTTGGTCTTTATCCTACCAGTCAACAGTTTTCCAGTGAGGAGATGGTAGTGGTGGGACCAGAAAGGACAGATCTACAGAGAAAATGAGGCTGAAGCATGTGTAGTTTGAAAAGTCATATTCGAGGTTGCAATTTTACATTTGGAAAATAAAGCAAAATGTCTTTGTATTAGTTCAGGAGGGGTGCCATAACAAAATACTGTGCACTACGTGGCTTAGACAACAGAAATGTATTTTCCCATAGTTCTGAAGGCTGGAAGTCCAAGCTCAAGGTATTGACAAGGTTGATTCTGTTAAAAAGAAAACCTGGACCATGGGCCAGGCCATGTCACCCAGCCAGGGCTTAATACCTGATGTAACTGCAGTTTCCACCTCCCCCAGAAAATATAAATCTTAACCTGTCAGGAATTTTCTGGTAGGTGCTAGTAAGCTTTTCATAGGACACATATGATAATTGTCTTGCTCTGATTGACCTATTTCCCTCAGCATAATACCCTCTAGTTCCTTTCACATTGTTGCAAACGGTAAGATTTCATTTCTTTTGATGGCTGCATAATATTCCAGTGTGTGTGTGTGTGTACCGCATCTTCTTTATCCATTCTTCTGTTGATGGATACCTAGGTTCCTTCCATAATTTGGCTATTGTGGACATTGCTGCTATAAACATTTGGGTGCACGTGCCCCTTTGGATCACTGCATTTGTATCTTTAGGGTAAGTACCCAGTAGTGCGATTGCTGGGTGTAAGGTAGCTCTATTTTCAACTTTTTGAGGAACCTCCATGCTGTTTCCCAGAGTGGCTGTACCGGCTTGTATTCCCACCAATAGTGTAGGAGGGTTTCCCTTTCTCTGCATCCTTGCCAACATCTGTCGTTTCCTGACTTGTTAATTTTAGCCATTCTGACTGGTGTGAGGTGGTATCTCACTGTGGTTTTGATTTGTATTTCCCTGATGCCGACTGATGTGGAGCACTTTTTCAAGTGTCTGTTGGCCATCTGGATGTCTTCTTTGCAGAAATGTCTGTTCATGTCTTCTGCCCATTTCTTGTTTGGATTATTTGTTCTTTGGGTGTTGAGTCTGATAAGTTCTTTATAGGTTTTGGACACTAGCCCTTTATCTGATATGTCATTTGCAAATATCTTCTTCCATTCTGTCAGTTGTCTTTTGGTTTTGTTGACTGTTTCCTTTGCTGTGCAAAAGCTTTTGATCTTGATGAAGTCCCAATAATTCATTTTTGCCCTTGCTTCCCTTGCTTTTGGCGATGTTCCTAGAAAGAAGTTGCTGCAGCTGAGATCGAAGAGGTTGCTGCCTGTGTTCTCCTCGAGGATTTTGAAGGGTTCCTGTCTTACATTGAGGTCTTTCATCCATTTGGGTCTATTTTTGTGTGTGGTGTAAGGAAATGGTCCAGTTTCATTTTTCTGCATGTGGCTGTCCAATTTTCCCAACACTATTTGTTGAAGAGACTGTAATTTTTCCATTGGACATTCTTTCCTGCTTTGTCGAAGATTAGTTGACCATAGAGTTGAGGGTCCATTTCTGGGCCCTCCATTCTGTTCCATTGATCTATGTGTCTGTTTTTCTGCCAGTACCATACAGTCTTGATAATTACAGCTTTGTAATGGAGCTTGAAGTCTGGAATTGTGATGCCACCAACTTTGTTTTCTTTTTCAATATTCCTCTGGCTATTTGGGGTCATTTCTGGTTCCATATAAATTTTAAGATTATTTGTTCTATTTCTTTGAAAAAACTGATGGTATTTTGATAGAGATTGCATTAAATGTATAGGTTGCTTTAGGTAGTATAGACATTTTCACAATATTTGTTCTTCCAATCCATGAGCATGGAATGTTTTTCCATTTCCTTGTGTCTTCCTCAATTAAATACCATCTTTAAAAAAAAAAAAAACCTTTATTTATTTATGTATTTGACACAGAGAGAGAGATCACAAGTAGGCAGAGAGGCAGGCAGAGAGAGAGAGGGAAGCAGGCTCCCCACTGAGCAGAGAGCCCAATGTGGGGCTCTATATACCCTGAGATCATGACCTGAGCCACCCAGGAGCCCCAATTAAATACCATCTTAATAGGGAAAAGGGAAGAGAAATACTCTCAGGGAAAAGTAAATGATTTCTAGAAAAGATGAATGGACCTTTGGAAGAATGGATAGGAGATAGGATAATTTGGGACCAAGTTTGTCTGGGTGTGGCATAGACTTCTAGTTTCCTCTCCTGTGATATGAGAAGACATTCCCAGGAAGGGCCTTCATGCCCATCGAATCCTTTTAGAGATCCGCCTTTAGGCAGGTAAGGGGAGTTCAGAGAAGGCCTCTCCGGCATTTCCTGTTTTTCAAGTACCTACAGTTCAAAATAGTCACTATGCCAAAGTGGCAAGTTGGGTGCCATATTCTGTTACCCTTCACTGTCTTCTCCCCTTGGGAGGTTAACAAGAATTTTGAGTCCTCCTCCAGAAACTAGGACACTAGGAGGAGCTCCTCTTGAATGTTGTAGCTAAAGGGCAGGAAGTCTCCTCTGCCTCCTCCCTCAGTGAAACATATGCGACCATGAGTGGATCTTAGACCCTGCCACACACCAGGCATTGGACTAAGCATTTACGCTGTTGACTGCTCACAGTAGCCTTATTACATGGATGTGATTATTATTCCCACTTCACAGATGAAGAAACTGAGGCTCAAGGGGTTAAGCTGTTTGCGCAAGGTCACATACAGCTACAAAGGGGTAGAGTTAAATTCTGAACCCAAGATGTCTGACTCCACTATTCACTACTGCCTGACTTTTCTGGGGGTCACTGTTTCTCTTCCTTGCACCTGTCCTCCTTCTACACTGCTCCATGTCTCTATGTCCCTCTTATTAATGCTCTTTCTCCTCCCCTGCCCTAAGAATCTCACAGTCTGTGCCCAAGCTGAGGTTTTTCAGAGTTCTCTGGGTCTCCAGCCCCTAGAAGATTCTGTGAGGCTCTGCTGCCCCTAGTTGTGCACGTGTCCCACATTCCCTGCCCCCTTGGCAGCTCAGAATCAGAATTTCTCTCTCTCTCTCTTTTTAAGTCTTTCTTTCTTTCTTTCTTTCTTTCTTTCTTTCTTTCTTCCTTTCTTTCAGAGAGAGAGAGAGTGTGTGCACAAGCAAGGCGAGGGGAAGATGGAGAAGGAGAGAGAAACTCCAACAGATTCTGCGCTGAGCACAGAGCCCAATGCAGAGTGCCTGGGGGGCTCAGTCGATTAAGCATCGGACTCTTGATTTTGGCTCAGGTCGTGATCTCAGGGTCCTGGGATTGAGCTCCCATGTCGGGCTCCTGCCTCAGTGGGGGTTCTGAAGGAGATTCTCTCTCTCTCTTTCCCTCCACCCTTCCCCCTCTGAATTAAATAAATAAAATCTTAAAAAAAAAAAAAAGTCAGATGCTTAACCCATGGAGCTACCCAGGTGCCCCTCAGAATCTCTTGTCCGTTTCAGGTCACTGAGGTCAAGGGTGTCTTTCAAGAATGAGAGATGCCTTGGGGCGTCTGGCTGGCTCAGTCAGTAGAGCATGTGATTCTTAATCTCAGGGTTATGAGTTTGAGCCCCACATTAAAAAAAAAAAAAAAAAAGAATGACAGCGACTAAGGGTAGAACTTGGGAGGCGGCTGTTGGAATCAGCAGTAAGATCTTGGGTTTCTTCGGTGGGTGCAGAGGCCGAAGTCCTAAAGCCAAACCAGAGAGAGGCTAATAGCTACAGCAGGATTTCATACTCACCATGTGCTATTCTGAGCTTGATAAATATTAATGCATTTAATATTCCCAGAAACTCTATGAGAAAGTTATTATCCTCCCTATTTCTCCATGGAGAAATTAAACACAGAAATGTTAAACGTCTTACCCAAGGTCACTAAGTTAGTTCACAGTGTTCAGCTTGGAAAATCTGGGCAGCCTGGCTCAGCAGGGCTCCACTCTGGGCTGTGAGGAGGGGAGAGGGGTATGGGCCATTAGGACCTGGAGAGAGGGAGACGCAAGAACTAGAGGACAGGTAAAGGGTGGAGTAAATGATTTACAGGTGGAGTGGTTCCCTCTCCTGGACCATAAACCAAAGGGAACTGTCAGCCTCTGGGAAGGGAGATAAGGTGACTCAGGAGGGAAGGGCAGGGAGGGAACTGGGGACTGGGGACTCCCCTTCCTGGAGTGAGGCTTCAAGTCCTGTACCTTTATCCATGGCTCTGTGGGAAACTCAGCCCAGTGATCCAGAGTGTGGGTAACAGGCAGAAGGGTGAGGGCCACAGAAGCAGATGGGGGAGGGGGTGATGATTGAAAGGCAGCAGCCTGGGTTGTCCTCAAGGAAGCTCCCAGGATCTCAGGGCTTGAGCTCCTCTCAGCCCCAGGCCTGGGCCTCCTGGTACAAGACTCTTTAAGTGGTATGCAGCCCAGAGTGCTCTAGAAAAGCCACAGATCAGAGCTTGGGAAGAGTTGCATGGCTATGCTGGCCGAGCCCCCAGAGCTTGTATCTTGCCCTCCCCAGGAGAGAGGTCCTGGTCTTCCAGACCTCTGGGACACATGCACACGCATACACACACACACACACACACACACACACACACTCCAATTTTTTCCTCATATTGACATCTCCCCTGGTTCATCTGGGGCCCAGAAAGAATATGACTCTTCTGGCCATGAGTAGTTTTCCAGAACTTGCTCATCTAGGAGGTTTCTCAGAAAAAAAAGGGGGGGGGGGCAGCTGTCTTTCAGGTGGAAAGGGGAAAAAATAAAAAAGAAAAGAAAGGAAAAGTAAAGTAAAGTAAAGCCTGCCTGGGCACAAGTCCTCCCCGGCTCTATTGACATGAGTCAGATACCATCCTGTCCTCAAGGGCCGCATGGGCTGGAAGGGAGCTGAGCCCTGCAGACAGGTCACTGAGCACTGTGATTTGTTGTGAGAGAGGAAACCTGGAGGGCTTCGGGGAGGGACCAGGGGGAAGAGCATGGAAAGCTTCCCTGAGGGCACTCTGAGCTGGACCTTGCAGGAGCAGTGAGAAGGAGCTAAGCCAGAGGCAGGTGATGGCAGCAGGGGTGGGAACATCTCAGAAGGCCTTACCCTGCTGAAAAGCCTGGACCTGGCACTGTTTGGCTTGGGGATAGGCCGGCAAGGCTTCAGGGGAGAGGTCTCTGCCTCTTTATCTCTGAAGGATTGCCTGGTTCAGGGACACAGCAGAGGACTAGGAGGTGGAAACCAGAGGGAACAGACTTGGCTCTTCATGGTAAGAGCAGTGAGGGCTAAATGCCCACAGGGCTCCAGGCTCAGGAGACTGTTTCTTTGAATAATCCCAACTGCCCTGGGTGGCAGGTATTATTGATCTTGCTTTGTAGAGGAGGAAAACTGAGGTTCAGAGAGACAAAGTAACTCATACAAGGCTGCAGAGAGAGCTAGAAGTCAAACCCAGGTTTGTCTGATTCCCAAGCTTGTGCTCCTACCACCTCTCCATGTTTCCTCTCTCTATGAAACACTTGGAGGGGAGAAATCAGATCACAGTGTGGGGGAAGGACCCAAATAGGTCAGAAGTGGGACCAGCCCTCCTGGGTGATCTCAGTATCAGGTGGGTAATTGAGCTGGTGCCTCAACTATTATTTCCTCTGTTAGACTGAGGAGGAAATTGAGGCCTAGAAGTAGAAATGGCCACTCAGGATGCCAGATACCCTTAGGAGTCAAGATGCTGGACACAGGGCTGAGGGAGGTCTGCATCCTTAGGCCCAAGTCCCAGACCTGTGGCCTTGTCAACCCTGTGGAATACAGATGGGGAACTGTCAGGCCGAGCTCCCCAGAGCCTGGGCCAGAAGCCTAGCAGGGTGGCCAGTGCACAGGACCCTGGTCCCAGGGCTCAAGCCCTTGTTTAGGCCCAATTGCACCACTTCCAGCCTTTGGAGTTGTGAAACTGAATAAAGGAAACCTCATTTAAAAAAATAGAGTCCATGGGGCACCTGGGTGGCTCAGTGGGTTAAGCCTCTGCCTTCAGCTTGGGTCATGATCTCAGGGTCCTGGGATTGAGCCCCGCATCAGGCTCTCTGCTCAGCGGGGAGACTGCTTCACCCCCCTTCCCTCTGCCTCTCTGCCTACTTGTGATCTCTGTCAAATAAATAAATAAAATCTTAAAAAAATAGAGTCTGGTCACCAGAGTGGGGGGAGTCTCACACCCCACCAATTTGTCCTCAATTGCAGACCCCAACAGCAAGAAGCATATCTTGCATTTTCCACCTGGAAAGGACCTACTTCACTACCCCTGCAAGAGGGAGAAAGACTTTTTCCTTGCATAGCAAGAGCCCAGCCAATGAGAAGTTGCCACAACTCAGCCAATGAGAAAACATCACCAACCTCTTGTGGACTTTTGCCCAAAGTAGCCCCTCTCAACTTCCCTTTTTTCTCTATATAATAACTTTCCTCTCTTTTGTTCTCAGGATTCGCCTATGGTTTGCTGTATCTTGCATATCCTGAATTGCATTCTTCTGTTTTTGAACAAGTCCATTTTGCTGGTAAAATGACTGGCTATTTTGTTTTCAGTCTCAACCAAGTCCATCAACTCAGGTTTTGAATCCTACCTCCAATGACCCTGAACAAGTTATTTACCTCTTGGAGCCTCATGTGTAAATGGGGTTGGGGTGAGGATTGCAGGAGACGCTGATCTAGCAGGGCCTTTGGCACCTCGCCCGTCGGTCAGTGCTCTGTGATCAGCGGCTGTGATGATTATAACAATTTATCATCATGCATCTATCTGCCTTCTCACCTGGAGCGTGGGACAGTAATCCCTGTCATCTTGGTTTCAAGGACATGGTGTCATCTGTGTGAGACGTAGGGCCAGTGCAGATGGCCCTTTTGCCACCCCAAGGCCAGCCCAGCCCTGCAGTGGGTAGGGAGACACATCTAGTTCCCAGGGCCAGGGGAAGCTGGGTGACAGCCTCAATCCATCAATGATAACCTCAGTCCGGCTAAGCTTTATGGGCCCAGCAGATATTTAAATATGGGTGGTGTGTGGCCATCCCAGTTCTCCGTGCCCAACACAGGCCACTGCCCAGAGCAGGTAGGCCAGTGTGGAGTGGGAAGTGGCATTTCCCGGGGCCTTGGGAGACCAGCTGTCAGGAAGACCCCTGAGGATAGTTTTGGGTCTGGGCTGGAGATGGATCTCCTGTCCTCAGGAGTTTGTGACCTGGTTCCTTCCGGCCCTTCGAGTGGAAGAGGAACTCGGGGAAGCTTCTTGCAAGAGAAATTATAGATCTCAGCTCCCCTGGGCCCGTTCCATCCTGGCTTGACCCATGTACCCCTGAGCTCTGGAGGGGATGGGGGTGCTTTTGTCTGCTCTGAAGCTTCTTCCCCTTGTCTACTGACATAGGATGAAGACTGGGTGTGCGTGACCTGAGCTGAAGGGAGGGTGCCTGGGGAACTAAGCTTGTTGAGAAGAAGGCAAGCTACGGACGTTTGCAGGGAAAGAGGGACAGCTCTAGGGGCAGCTCTTGTGACCTCCTACCCAGGCCCCCAGCACCATGACGGTCTCATACACCCTCAAAGTGGCAGAGGCTCGCTTTGGAGGCTTCTCCAGCTTGCTTCTCCGCTGGAGGGGAAGCATCTACAAGCTCCTTTACAAAGAGTTCCTCCTCTTCATCGCCCTCTACGCTCTGCTCAGCATCACCTACCGGTGAGGGGGAGGTCTCAGGGCTGGCAGGGGGGGAGTACTCATCTGCCCACGCCCCTCTAACCCAGGCTTACACTTGACCTTCTCCAGGCTGCTGCTGACTCAGGAGCAGAGGCACGTGTATGCTCAGGTGGCCCGATACTGTAATCGTTCTGCAGATCTCATTCCCTTATCCTTTGTACTGGGTAAGTTTCCCTCGAATTCTCCTGGGTATCCTTCTGACCATCTTCCTGAACTTCAGGTTCAGTTGATAGTTCAGAGGATCAGAATTACCCCCAGCAGCACAGCCTGGAGGTCAGCAGGCAAGGGAGTTGTGTTCTGGGTCCAGGATTTCCAGAGGGCTACACCCTGCCTGTCACCTGCGGGACCCTCACTCCACCTGGGACAAGCCATGGGCTGGCTTCAAAATCCCACTCTGGGTACTAGAGGGGACACCCCCTTCCCACCTTCATGAGAAGCAGGGCTCAGAGTTAACCGTTCCTTGACCGCTTCTCCGCAGAAGGAGGTTTGCCCTCCTCCCTCCTCCAAACCTGGCTTAGCAAGGTAGAGGCTTTAGGAAGAGGTGTTCCCCTTGACAGCGAGGCAGGGCACTGAAGCCCAATGTGTCCTTCTCCTTGCTTTGGTTCAGCCTGGCCTGGGCCAGGTGCTCTGGCTGGGGAGGTTGGGGGCAGGGCACGCTGACTCCCCGGCCCTCCATCCTCCCTTCCCATCCGCACTCGCATGGCGGCCAATCAAGGTTTCTACGTGACCCTGGTGGTGAACCGCTGGTGGGCCCAGTACACGAGCATCCCGCTGCCGGACCAGCTGATGTGCGTCATCTCGGCCAGCGTGCACGGCGTAGACCAGCGCGGCCGCCTGCTGCGCCGCACCCTCATTCGCTACGCCAACCTGGCGTCCGTGCTGGTGCTGCGCTCGGTCAGCACGCGCGTTCTCAAACGCTTCCCCACCATGGAGCACGTGGTGGACGCTGGTGCGAACAGGTGTCCTCGGGGGCTTTCGGGTTGGGAGGGTTTGGGGGGTTGGGGGGGGCGGCTCCGGGGGCCAGGACCTGAACACGGGCCTCCTAGGAGGGGTGGGGGTGGGTCTGAGCCCCAGGGGGCGAGTCCTAGGGGCGGGGGAGGTGTCTGTGCCCCGCCCCCCCTCACTGTATCGCCTCAGGTTTCATGTCCCAGGAAGAGAGGAAGAAGTTTGAGAGCCTGAAATCCGATTTCAACAAGTACTGGATCCCTTGCGTCTGGTTTACCAACCTGGCGGCCCAGGCCCGGAGGGATGGGCGAATCCGTGATGACATTGCTCTCTGTCTGCTCCTGGAAGTGAGTCGGCTCCAGACCAGGCCTGTCTATCCTCCCTGGCTTTGCAAACTGGAATAATGGCAGATGGTGCCAACTGCCCATGGCACACGGTGGGAAGCACTGTACATACATTAACTCATTCGGCCTTCACAACAGCCCTTGGGACATCATAACCATCCCTCTTTCACGGGTGAGAAAACTGAGTCACAGAGTGAGTGGCAAGAAACTTGCCCGAGTCACTAGTTAGCGGAGCTGGGACTCAGACATGCTGCTTCCCCAGTCTGTGCTTGCAACTACTTTGCTAAACTGCTTCCCATCACGGCCCCGCTCCCCCACATAAGACCCCTGACAGCAGAATAGGCCTCCGTTTGTGCTGGCCTTCCCTGTTCTTTCCCCATTCTTCCCTCCTTTCCTCCGCTGACGTCGGCTTCCTGCCTTTCCCGTAGGAGCTGAACAAGTACCGGGCCAAGTGCAGCATGCTCTTCCACTATGACTGGATCAGCATCCCTCTCGTCTACACCCAAGTAACTGCCTCCCCTCCCCAGCCCCAGTGCCTACTGCATGTCCAGTGCTGTGTGTGACACTGACAATTAGAGACCGTACCTGCTCTGGGGCAGTTCAGCCCAGCGAGACACTGAGCAACCAAGGGCTCATCTTCCAAGCATCGCCCGGCCCTGCTAAGACGCTCCCATCCCTTCGGAGGCTGCCACACCATGCTACACGTTTTATTTCCTCGTCAGATTCCCTACTGGGCCTTAGGTTCGGGGAGGGCGTTTCTCCCTGACTCAGCCAGGCTTTCTTCTCCAGGTGGTGACCATAGCAGTATACTCCTTCTTCGGCCTCTCCCTGGTTGGCCGCCAGTTCCTGGAGCCCGAGGCGGGGCCGGCCAAACCTCGGGAGCCTTTAGAGGCAGCGTCCACCCTGGGGGACCTGGACATGTACGTGCCTCTCACCACGCTGCTGCAGTTCTTCTTCTATGCCGGCTGGCTCAAGGTGGGCACGGAGGCTCGCTCGACTGGCTTGCTCTGTAGCGACGTGAGCCCAGGAACCCCACCTCACCTTTGGGGACAGAGAATGGGGCTCTGAGCCCAGAAAACACTGTCTTATGACTTGTAGGTGGCCGAACAGATTATCAACCCCTTCGGTGAGGATGATGACGACTTTGAGACCAACCAGCTCATAGACCGCAACTTGCAGGTACGCAAGGGCTGGGGGCAGCTGCCTGTGCTCCCCTCCTTGCCAGCTCTCCGCCTGGGTGTGGAGAGGACAGGGGATCCTTACGACTTGATGCCTGCCCCAGGTGTCTCTGTTATCCGTGGACGACATGTACCAGAACCTGCCTCCCGCCGAGAAAGACCTGTACTGGGACGAAGACTCCGCGCAGCCACCCTACACGGTGGCCACCGCGGCCGAGGCTCTGAGGCCTTCTTTCCTGGGCTCCACCTTTAACCTTCGGTAAGTGGCCCACACTGGTGGTGGATGTAGGACTTGACCCGGGTGGTGGGCCCCCAGGTCCTCACCACCCTGCTCCCAGCCTTCTTGGGAGATCCAGTCCCGGGGCGGCCCCACGCCAGGCTCGCTCAGCCCATCCTCCTGCCCGCAGCATGAGCGATGACCCCGAGCAGAACATGAAGGTGGAAGCATCCCCAGCAGCTGCTCGGCCACTGCCCGCCCAGACCCCACTACTCGGCCACTTTCTGGGTGCAGGAGCACCCTCCCCTGCCATCAGCCTTAGGACATTTGGTCGCATGCGAGGAGCCCCCAGGACCCCGCATCTGCTGCGCTTCCGAGCAGAGGAGAGTGGTGAACCCGAAGCCACAGACCGCATTGAGGAGGCATCGGTGGGATCAGAGGACGAGACCAGGGAGCCCTGATCAGAGGCTTTCTGGCCCAGTGCCGTTCTGCCCACCTCCCCTCACTTCCCAACACCCTGCTGACCTCTAGCGCTATTAGAGCACTTGCTATGTGTCCTGAGCTGGGGAATTTAGGGACAGACCCTGAAAGGGGAAGATGGTCGGGCCAGCACCAGGGTTGGGAATGTGTCCATTTTGGTGGGAGAATGTAGGATGGTTTGCTTGGGGAAGGTGAGGCTAGGATATATGGGCAAGGCCTAGAGGACAAGAACCCAGATGCACTGTTAATTTTCTGCTCAATAGGTTGTGGGGCCCGTTCTCAAACCTGAGGAGTATCAGTGGCACCGAAGGGCCTGCTCAGTATATTTCCTTGTGCCACTCCCAGAATTTGATTAGCTCTGGGATGTAACTCAAGAATTTGCATTTCTAGTAAGTTCCCAGGTGATGGTGCTGCTGATGGTCCAGGCATCACAATTTGAGTCCCATATGAAAAGACGTTGAGGATATACCTTATCCTGATCTTACTCTGAAGAGGCATCAGAGTATGTGTGCTGGGGGACTTTTGCTTTACCTGTAATATTCTTTTTATTTACAATGAGAATATAATCAGTTATTACTTGTGCAATTACAGTTGTTTAAATTGGCCTGCTGGAAGATGGGATAAAGGTAACATGGTAAGGGCTTGGGAATATGATCAAACCCAGACATGGAGGCAGCTGGACCCAGACCCAGCCCAGCCCATGGGTGGTTGGACTTCAGAGCGCCACTCCCTTCTGTTCCCACCAGCCCAACAGGAGGAAGCGTGATTTAAGGGGTGAAAGCTGTGGGTTCTTCTGTGGTGGGCTTGCAGTGCTGGCGGGGGGGGGGGGGGGGCGGCGGCGGAGACCATCCTAATGGGAGCATAGATTGGAGTTGACTGAACTGAGCTCCACTCTGCAAGTTCAGCCTCCGCTAAAGAAACTGGTGACTGCCAGAACCGAATCTTAGGGTCAAAGGATGACAGAACTCAGAAGAAACAAGAGTACGTGTAGTAAGGTTGAGTGCAGTCTCTGACATCTGGGGCTGGCTTTGCTACTTTCCTACTGGGCAACCATGGGTTACAGAGTACCTAAACATAGGTCTCCAAGTTTTGTTTTTCAAATGCTTTTTTATTTGACAGAAAGAGCACAAGCAGGCAGAGCGGCAGGTGGGGGGGGGCAGGCTCCCTGCTCAGCAGAGAGCCTGATGTGAGGCTCTATCCTAGGACCCTGAGACTGACCTGAGCTGAAGGCAGAGGCTTAACCCACTGAGCCACCCAGGCACCCACATAGGTCTCCAAGTGCTTGTGGAGACAAAAGCACCCCAAGATAGCCATTTCCATAGAGGTTTTTCTCACAGGGTTAATGGGAGTTTGCCTTGCTTCAGGGAAAGAACGGTCAGCTGAAGGCTTCAGGAATGAATAGGGGATGAATCCAGGACTCTCTTTTTATTTGAGAGTGTGATAGAGAACACGAGAAGGATCGGTCAGAGGAAGACGCAGACTCCCTGCTGAGCAGGGAGCTCAACCTGGGACTCAATCCCAGGACTCCAGGATCATGACCTGAGCTGAAGGCAGGCACCCAACCAACTGGGCCATCCAAGTGCCCCGAATGAATCCAAGACTCTTTAAACACACTGCTTCTAGTCACAGATTAGAGGTAGGATTGAAAGGGAGGTATAATCTTGTAGAGCTCAAATGGGGAAATAAAGGCAAAGTGTCTAATCTGACTTTGCTACTCCTGACCAATACTGTAAACAGTTAACTAAAATGATGGTGCTGCCATCAATAACCACTGGATGGAAAGGTGGGGCACAAGCCTCCCAGAGCCCATGGTAAGGTTTTAGAAGATTGGGTTGCTTTTGGTGTGTTCTTAAGTTTTTGTACTAAGAAGTGGGGGGAGGGTCATCTCCTAGTTCGTCTTTCCCTACTATCTATCCACAGAACTGTGATTCAGCCAAGCTAATGAACCAATTTGGATTTTCACTTCTTTGGCTCTTAAGTTATACTTGCACTTCCCATCAACTTTAACTTTGGATAAAATCTTAAGTTTGTTTTTTTTTTAATTAATTTAGCACACTTGAATACCTCTTATGTTGCCATGCACTTCCAGGTACTGGAGACAGCAGAAAACAAACGTACTTGTTCCTCTGGCATTCTATTCTAATTGGACAACAAAGAAAATGAGCAAAATTTATGCCCAACTAAGGGATAAGGAGAAAAAGTAGGGACAACAGATTAATAGCATGGAAGGAACTATAATTTAAAATTATCAGGGAGGAACTCACTAAGGCTAAGACCTGGAAAATAAGGCACGTGCTATGTGAAGGAAAATGTTCCCAACAAATGGACTAAGAAGCAAACATGTGCTCTAAGGCCAGGATGATTAGCACGGTAGAAAAAGGGACCAGGTCACGGTGGGTTCCATAGCATTTGGGAAGGCTTCTGAGATGGGAAGCTGTCAGAAACCTATTGATTCCGATTTCTAGGACTATGTTGGGACAACAGAAGTATTCAGTGCTACTTGCTAAAGAGTGACCAGAAGACAGAGCCAGAGTGTTAAAAGGTTAAACCAATAAGATTTGGTGACATAGGATGTTAGGAGTATAGTGGTCAGAATGATCCAAGATTTTGATTTAAGCAGCTGCATAAAGGCAACGATTTGCTATTATTAAATAGCTGAGAAACTATTTGAAAAGGGAAGGCAGAGGAATGTTACCAGTTTTTCCCATGTTCACCTTTGAGTCCAATCAGGATATTCAAATGCAGGTTTTAAGTAGGTTTGGGTTAAAGTTAAGAAAATGCAGCACAAACTACATTTAATACCAACAGCAGACAATGTAGCCAAGCTGAAGACAAAGAGTTGACCCTTACAGATTTAGCAATGCAGAAATCACTGGTTATCTTGCACACCTGAGTTGTGAAGTGGGGGGGGGGGAATTAAGGTTCAAGAGAAAATTAACTTCAGAAAGACATTCAAAAGCTGACAGGATAAACATGGAAATGTATACAACTTGCTCTCTACAATACCAAAAAAATTTGGAACACAATTTCAAGGTTTCTAGGCCATCCACGAACCCAGGCTGAAAATTTCAAGCTAAAACCTTAAAACCAAGTTTCACAAAGGAAAACAGTAGAAGCTCCCTCAAAGAGCCAAGTTCAGAGAGGCAGCATGGCTTCAGGTTCCAATCATGGTCCAATCAACATCCTACTAATACTGGGAGCCCAGGGCTGGGATACCTCCCGAATATGGTCTCTGGTCGCCTGAGCACCACATCCCTGTTCCCACTGAACACTAGCCTCTGGGGTGAGAAACGTTCCCCCGGCTATAAAGGCATAGACCCACATCTAGGACTGGCCTTCAGGGAGAGCGTGCTGAGCAACTGGATATTCACACGTAACTCTGAACAGGACAATAAACACCTTTATTACATGACCGAAGGTGGAAGATTTATTTGCCTTTCCGGGCTTTGATTTTCCTCAGATAGAACTCTAGCTCCTTGCCCTCTAGGACGTAGCCATCTGCTCGGCCACACTGGCCTGGTCGTGAAGCGATGCATGCTGCAAGAGAGTATGTGTTCATCAGCAAAATGACAGTGGGTCCCTACCCAAACCTAGGTGTCTCCTTAAAAGTCCATGTTGGTTCAGTTATGGTGGGGGCAGGCTTGAAGCCCAGTGTCTCCTCAGATACACTTTATCGTCACTTAAAGTCAG
This sequence comes from Lutra lutra, assembly GCF_902655055.1. Lineage (NCBI taxonomy): Eukaryota > Metazoa > Chordata > Mammalia > Carnivora > Mustelidae > Lutra > Lutra lutra. The sequence goes on from NC_062281.1 coordinate 162,651,024, forward strand.
TAGCAGAACTGGACAAAGTTTTCATCACTGAGACAGCCCCCTCAGCCCACACACAGACTTCTCAAAATACTTCTGGAAGTTAGAGGCAGAGGCCAACCTCAGGCCTACGGGCTCCTGCTCACTACTTCCCACTCCAGCCTCACACATGGGATGACCCCATGTCCTGATTTGTGCTTATACACGGTTATCATTCAACTCTCCCAGTGAAGCCTTACCACACAGCTGGCAGTTAAGAGAACAAGAGGCAAGAATAAAATGCAGAGGGCACACTGTATCTTGTGACCCAATCTCCCAATGCAAAGAGCCATCTTACCAAGAAGCTTGCCCTGCTGGAATTGCTCCTCCAGAAGACTGCTGATTTTGGCATTCTTTTTCCTTTCATCATACTTCTTCTGAATTTTCTTTGATCGTTTTTTGTTTAAAATCTCTTCCTCCTCGGGCGTCTGAATAAAGCAAATACATGGGTTAGCTGGGGCTCCCCTGGCCCTGGCTCAGGGAAGAAATGTCCCCACAGCCTTGGGCCCCATACATCCCACTCCCTGCTGCCTTCCTCAGCACTTAAGGCTTTCATCTATTTCCCTTCAGTAGCAGAACTGGACACAGTTTTCATCATAAGAAGGCTGGAATAAGGCTGGCCTCGCTCCCCCCACAGGGACATTGGCTCCCCTAAAACACGCACCAGCTTGGCCCCCTTCTTGCGGCCCAGGGGCAGTGCATAGTGGGACTCGTACCACTGTCGGTACGGTGTGCTGTCAATGAGCACAATACAGTTCTTCACCAGGGTCTTGGTGCGGACCAGTTCGTTGTTGGATGCATTGTAGACAACGTCAATAATCCTCGTTTTGCGCGTACAACCTGCTCACAGAAGAATTTCAGAATCAAGTCCTGTAAACCAGAAGCCAACTGTCCCTGCTGTCCCCTACCAGCACACCCTCCCCCAGGTGCCCAAGGAGAAGCAAGGGAACTCTAGGCTGTTACCCAGCTACGGGGTGTCAGCTCAACTTCCACAAAGCTACCTTTCCAGAGATGACTGGCAACCACTCATCAGACTCAGCCCCAATCCCTGAAGCTATAGGAAAGGAATGAGACAAAACAGGATGGAGAGAATTCTCCATCTACCATAACCTTAACAGCTTTCAAAGAGAAACTTCGGTATCTTGGTGGAGGCCACAGACTTCCTGTTAAAGGCACTTACTGAAGCTTAGAAAGATTTAGGTGTGGAGTTCCCACCCCCTCTTGGAGAGCCTCACTCACACTCAGAGCCCCAGGAGAAGTTCCCCACGTCTAGCCTCAAGGCACGGTACTTCTTATTGCCTCCCCGGACTCGGACTGTGTGTATGCGGCGGGGGCCGATCTGGAAAACATAGAGGCGGGAACTAGGTTATCCAGGAGAGCAAGACAGGAGAAGGGACAGAACCTGGGCTGGACGGAGGCAACACAGTCAGTGTAACTATGACAAGTCCTAACATTGGCAAGTGGCACGCAAGCGGCCAAGACGGCCACAACCACACCTAAGGATACTTTTTCATCACTCCAGTTACCTCCAAGAAGAAAAACCTGATTCCAAAAGGGAAAATTAAGTCTCTATGCAACAAAAAAAATACCAGGTTTCTGAATATCTTTCGAGAAGCCCACTCCCTCCAGGCCTCCTTGAAGGCCTGATACCCAACATCTGACTCCATACCACCTCTTTAGTCCTAAAACCAACGCGTCCAGACGGAGGCCGCCCAGTCCCCGGGACAAATCAGAGAGCCCTAAGACGACTCCACCACACGCACGACCAGACCACGCTGGAGACCAGGTGCGGGGAGAGGCGAGGGCCCCCGCACGCACCTTGGTGTTGGCAGCGGGGCGTCCCAGCTCATACTTCCGCTTCTTGTGGTAGGGCTTTCTCTTGCCCCCGGTCTTGCGGCGCTTGTGCCAGTTGTCCCGAGAGATTCCTACATATGGGAGCAGGGAGCGGAAGCTTTAGCCACGGGGGCTCGGGCCGGCACCTCGCGAGGCCCAGACCCCCGCGCCGGGCGGGCCGCACGCTCAGCTCTCCAAGGTTGGCTTCCCCACCGCGCACTCGGGAGTTTGCAGCATTACCAAGGTGTCATCATCCACATGCGGCCCAGACCGGGCTCTTTCCCGCGGCAGCCATGTTGGCGGCGCCCGCAGCACCAAGCCCCTGCAGCCACTGCAGCCACCGCAGCGAGCCTCGGCGGCTAGAATCCGAGCACCACCTTCCTCGGGGATGCTCAGGGCCAGGGGTCGGGGCGCCCGAACTCCCGACTTGGCTGCGAGGCAGGATGGCACTGGATAGAGCTCATCCCTCTTCCCAGGCCCCAACACAGAGCGACACTCACCCATCACTCCCGGCGCTGGCTGCGAAAGAGAAAACGCAAAGCCTCACGGTCCGGTTTGTAAAACGCTGTCCCGCCCCTTTAACGTGTTTCCGGGCGCCGCGGCGAGGAGCCTGGCGACGGAGCGCGACGTTCCTTAAGTTTCTGCGACCGCGTCCCGGGAGGTTCACGCTCTGAATCCCGAGGGAGGGCGACCGGCGGTGGGAATGGCTGTGCTAGAGCTTGAGGGCTTTAGGGTACACCCGAGGGGGCAGTCGCCTGCTTGTTTTGATTTGAAAAGACTCGCTTTCGAGCTGGGCGCGGCTGCTTTGGGAAAGGGTGGAAAGAAGTAGGGATGGAAGGGAGCGGTGGACTTGGGTTTTGTTTTGAAGAGTTTGATGATAGATTGGACGTGGGGGCTTAGGAAAAGGGAGGCGTGTCAAGGATTCCTCATTCCTCACTAGATCGTTTGGAATGACAGGCGACTGGTCATGTCTGGTCACCCTTATAGAAGATCTTGGACAGAAGATGTTACTTTGGGACTTGTCTCTGTACAAATGGTAATTAACGTCACCAGAATGAAGGAACCTAGGGAGAGAGCATAAAGCAAATTTTCTTGCAAAATGTACTAAGTAACTGTTTTAGGTTTTGTGGGATATAGAGTCTGTCACAACTGCTCAACTTTGCTGTTGTAGTGTGAGAGCAGCCCTGGACAATATAGTTAATGATTGTGTGTGGCAGCGTTCCCTTAAAACGTGGGGTACAGGGGGCACCTGGGTGGCTCAGTGGGTTAAGGCCTCTGCCTTCCGCCTAGGTCATGATCCCAGGGTCGTGGGATCGAGCCCCGCATCGCATCGGGCTCTCTGCTCAGCGGGGAGCCTGCTTCCTCCTCTCTCTCTGCCTGCCTCTCTGCCTACTTGTGATCTCTGTCAAGTAAATAAATAAAATCTTAAAAAAAAAAAAAACTTGGGGTACAGGTATTCACCTTTCATGTGGTATTATGCTTTTGATTTTTTCCAAACATTTAAAAATATAACCATTCTTGGCGCATGGGCCCAATCAGCATACAGTGGTGTGCCATCCCCGACCATAAATACAGTAAGATGTTCTAGGTCCAAGGCTTGAGGAATGTGAACTTTGAAGGCCAGGTAGAGAAAAACTGGCAGAGGGGAGGAGGAGCAATTGAGTGACAGGAGGGAAGTCAGCACAGAACGGCATGGTCTGATGCTACTCTGAAGGCTAGTTAAAACGAGGACTAAGGGGCACCTGGGTGGCTCAGTGGTTTAAGCCTCTGCCTTTGGCTCAGGTCATGATCCCGGGGTCCTGGGATCGAGCCCCGCATCGGGCTCTCTGTTCAGCAGAGAGCCTGCTTCCCTTCCTCTCTCTCTGCCTGCCTCTCTGCCTGCTTGTGATCTCTCTCTGTCAAATAAATAAATGAAAATCTTTAAAAAAAAAAAAAACGAGGACTAAAAAGTGACTTTCGGATTTAGTAACTCGAAAATCTTTGGTGATATTGGCAAAAGCAGTTTCTGTGTGTGGGAGTGGGCAAAACTTAAAGTGGAATGGGAAGTTTTATTTATTTTTTTGAAAAGATCTTGTTTATCTGTGGCGCTAGCCCCGCCACCCAGGAGACAAAGCGCCACCGCTGCCGCCGCCACCCAGCGGGTCCCGGGCCATGGCCGGGCCGCCCCGGGGCCCCGCGCCTCCCGTCCCGCCGCTGCCGCCACCTCCCTAGGCTGCACGGCGAGGTATCTGAGCATCAACTACATGCCAGGCACTGGAATTCAGGCAGGAAACCCCTGCCCTCCCAGAGTAGGCAGAGACGACTCAGATGTGGAAAAGGAGGCCCAGAGAAGCTTAAAGGTTGCCCGGCTCACACGACCCGAACACTACAGAGCTGACATCTGAACCCAGAGAAGAGCAAGCCGACACCACACTGGGCAGAGGGCAGGGAGGCAAGTGGTGGCCTGAGAGGAAGCCTTCCTTGACTGCTCCGGCAAGTTAGATGAGGTGGATTCAGTTGGGAGCAGTCGTTCCCCTCTGCTCTGGGTCAGGTTGCCTGGTTTGGCAGATGCTCCCAAGAGAGTCACCAGCCATACCTCATTCCTCCAGGCCCTGAGTAAGGCACCACCCAGGCTGGGGAATAAACGTTCATTGAGTACCTTCTGCAATCCAGGAAAAAAAAAAAAAAAAAAAAAGATCTTGTTTATCTGTTGGCATAAGTAGCGGGGAGAAGCAGAGGGAAAGGGAGAAGCAGACTCCCCGCTGACCGGGGAGCTGGATGCTGGCCTCGGTCCCAGGACCCTGAGATCATGATCTGAGCTGAAGGCAGACGCTTAACCAATTGAACCACCCAGGCGTCCCTGGAATGGGAAGTTTTTTAATTCATTAATTAATTTAAAATTTTTAAAGATTTTTTTTTTTTATTTGGTAGAGCGAGAGAACACAAGCCAGCAGAGCAGCAGAGGGCGAGGGAGAAGCAGGCTCCCCACTAAGCAGGGAGCCCGATGTGGGGCTCGATCCTTAGACCCCAAGACCATGACCCAAGCCAAAGGCTCAACCAGCTGAGCCACCCAGGCACCCAGTCACTCAACCAACTGTGCACCAGGCACCCTGGGAAGTCACCAGTGCACCCAGACACCCAGTCGCTCAACCAATTGAGCCACCCAGGCACCCTGGGAAGTTTTGTGTGTGTGTGTGTTTTTTTTTTTTTTTAAAGGACAGTATATGTAGATAATACTCTCAAGAAGTATTTTAAAGGGAAGGAGAGAAGGATGCCTGGCTGGCTCAGCTGAAGGAGACTGTGGCTTTTCATTTTGGGGGTCCTCAGTTCAGAGATTACTTTGAGTGCAGAGATTAAACATTTTAAAAAATAAAATAGGGGCGCCTGGCTGGCTCTATTAGTAGAACATGCAGATCTTGATCTTGGGGGTTATAAACTCAAGCCCCATGGTGTGGGGAGAGATTACTTAAAAATCTTTAAAGAAGAAAAAAAAAAAAAAAAGCGGGGGGAGACAATTAGGCTGCTGGAGGGAAACAGATCATAGGGTAGTACTGAAAGGAGTAAACTGCCTAAGCCCTTTCACAGTCTGCTCCAAATCCTATCTCCTCCCTTTGAAGGGACTCTCAACATTAGCCTTTCTTCTGTATCTTCAACCTTCCACTGGCTTCCTACCACATTCGGAATAAAGTCTAAATTCCTTGCTGGGCTGAGGAGTATCAGACTTCTGCTTATCTCTTGCTTTGTCAATGTGACTCCTACTATCTATCTCCCTCCCTCAGCTCCCGGGCACTTTGACCTTGCTGTGACTCCTACTATCTATCTATCTACTATCTATCTCCCTCCCTCCCTCAGCTCCCGGGCTTAGACCTTGCTGTTCTTGCCTCAGGCCCAGGTGCTTTGCCAGAAAATGCTGTTCTCTAAGTCTTAGCTTGGCTCCTGCTTTCACTTCGTTTCTGCTCAAAATCTCACCTGTACATACATACACACCCTGGGAGGCCTTTTCTGAGCCTACTTCCTAAAGTGGCAACACTTGGGGTGCCTGGCAGGCTCAGTCTGTAGAGCATGTGACTCTTGATCTCCAGGCTGTGAGTTCAAGCCCCACACAGGAGGTAGAGTTTACTTAAAAAACAAACAAAACTCTCTAAAGTAGCAATACTTACCTTCCCTTACTTAATATTAACATTGTTTTTACATACTCATTATCTGCCTTCCCCACTAAAATATAATAAACATGAGAGTAGAAACTCTGTTGCTTACTACTGTGTTTCCAACACCTAGAATAAGGCCTGGCATTTAGTAAGCACTCAATAAATGGCACTCAAATATTTTGAACAAATTATTGTTCTACTTACCAAATTTTATTCAGTGGGTTTTCCCAGTAGATTGTGAGATTTTTGAGTATAGTGCAGGGAATTTTTTTTTCTTTTTAGATTTTATTTGTATGTCAGCGCGCACAGCAGGGGGAGAGTGGCAGGCAGAGGGAGAAGCAGGCTTCCTGCTAAGCAAGGAGCCTGATGCGGGACAGGTTGACCTGAGCCCAAGGCAGAGGCTTAACCAACTGAGCCACCCAGGCAGACGTCCCAGTGCAGTGCAGGGATCTTTTTTTTTTTTTTTCCAGATTTGTATTTATTTATTCAACAGAGAGAGATCACAAGTAGGCAGAGAGACGGGGGGGGGGGGGGGGGGGGGGAGGGGAGGCGGGGGGAGGGAAGCGGGCTCCCCGCTGTGCAGAGAGCTGGACACAAGGCTCGATCCCAAGACCCTGAGATCATGACCCAAGCTGAAGGCAGAGTCTTAACCCACTGAGCCCCCCAGAAGCCCCCCAGTGCAGGGATCCTAATCAACTCTCCATCTCCAGCTCTTTGGCACAAGAAAAGGAACAGGTAATTGCACTGGACATAAAAAGGAGATGGCTTCTAGAGACACTTGGTAGGTGATGGGATTAAATAGACTGGATTAGGGGGATGAGAGAAAAGTGACCTGAGAAACGACGGAATGGTGGGATGACACCAATTAATAGAGAACACAGAGAGGAGGTTTCTAAAAAGTTCAATCTCAGGATGACTTTGACTTGCCTGTGGGACATAGGTGGCTATTCTTTGTATTCCAACTCGCTGGAAAGATGAGTGTGAAGCTTGGAAGGGAATGGGGCTGCTCTTTCCCACCCCCCACTCATCATCCTTCATGGTCTGGCTCCCCTGGCCATCTAACCTGGGGCTCCACCCCGTCATCCAATCTGCATCACATGAGCGTGTAGTTTTCTTTTTCTTTTTAAGATTTTATTTATTTATTTGACAGACCGAGATCACAAGTAGGCAGAGAGGCAGGCAGAGAGAGAGGAGGAAGCAGGCTCCCTGCCGAGCAGGAAGCCCAACGGGGCTCGATCCCAGGACTCTGGGATCACAACCTGAGCAGAAGGCAGAAGCTTTAACCCACCAAACCACCCAGGCGCCCCAAGTGTGTTGTTTTCTTAATGTTCTCGTGTAGTAGACTTATTATAAATGCATGCATCTATTGGGGGCAGTATTGTAGAAGTATCTCTAGCTCTTGAAATCAGACTAAGACAATTCTCCGTGTCCCATATCATGCCCTCCTAGTCTCTACTCTGGCTTTAGCAGCAGTCAAATAGAAGTTCTCTAATTCTCTGACACCCTGAAAAGATCTTTTCTCCTGCTCCCCTTCAACACCTTAGCCTGGCCACGACTCCATTTGCTTTGAGACTATTGGCATTAATCATACTATGCCCTTGTTCCTTTTTTCATTAGTCACCTTAAAAAAAAAATCATCTCCTAAATTAAATCTATCACCCACATTCTAATCCTGACATAGGTTATTATAATATCTTTTTAAAACTGGTTATTTATAATATCTTTTAAAATCTCTCTATGTCCTATGTCATTCATCAGAAAAATCTTCTGTATCTTTAACTTCTTGTGGAAATGTTTCCTTTGCCTTCATAATGTTTCCTTTTCCATAGCCTTCTAACAGAAATCTGGTTCTCTCAGAGGAGTTTTCTTCCTTGTCAGCCTTCTCAAGTGGAAGAGAACTACAGTCCTCTGGATGGGGGACATGTGTTGTCCCATTTCAGACCATTCTTACTCTCTCTTTAAAACCACAGACTTTGAATTTTGTGCTCTAAAACCGTAACACTCACTACTCCTCTCTCTGTACTTACCTATAAATTCTGCTTCTCACCGATTTGTGCCTAGAAGATTTGAGATCCCGACCCTCTGTAACTCTCTAATATTACTGTCATATTTTGGATGCCTCCACAGGATATCTTTATCTCCCTCAACTTTAACCTTTCACCACCTCCTCACCCAGTAAGTCCTTAAACCTGGGATCAATCCAACCTCTTGTCCCTGATACCAGGATAAGGTCACTTAGCTCCGCAGACTAATAACACTAGAAATTAAGAGCAATTGGAAAATCTTTACAATGAAAGGCTTACCTGAAGAATAAACTTTCCTGGAGCAGACATTTTAAATAGATTGTAATAAACACTGTGAAGGAGATAATATGCTCTCATGGGGCAGAGGGGCAAAGGAGATAGGATGGTGTGAGATGTCTTCTCTAGGGTGATAGAGATCTGGGGTAAAGTGAGACCTGAAAGAAAAAACTTTGTACAGCGTTAATCTTTTAAAAAGATTTTATGTATTTATTTGAGAGAGAGAGAGAGGGAAGGAGGGAGCAGGAGCTGGGGGAGGGGCAGAAGGAGAGGGAAAAACAGACTCCCCACTGAGCAGGGACCTGATGTGGCTGCTCAATCCCAGGACCCTGGATCATGACCTGCGCGGAAGGCAGGTGCTAAACTGACTGAGCCACCCAGGTGCCCCTGGAATAACATTTAAAGTCCAGAAATCAACTTTTTCTCCTGGAACCATGACTCAGTTTATGCATAACCTTGCAGAAAAGGCCCTGGTGTTAGTGAAAACTGCAATGAGTTACCCAAAGCCTCAGTGGGCTGATGGGCGGATTAACCACATTTTGGCGCTATGCCAAGGTTGGCCTGGTTCTTCCAACCACTGCTGAGACCCCTACAGCTATTTATAGCTTGAAAAAAATAAAGAGTGCTCAGATGGGGAGCTTCAGACAGCTCACAGTTAAGGAAGCTCTGTTGAATGGCTTGGTGGCCACTGAGGCCTAGATGTGATTTTATGTCAGCGAGATCATAAACAAGTGAGGCATCATTGGCACAATGAAGATCAATCTTTTTTTTTTTTTTTAAGATTTTATTTATTTATTTGACAGAGAGAAAGAGATCACAAGTATGCAGAGAGGCAGGCAGAGGGTGGGAGAAGCAGGCTTCCCGCTGAGCAGAGAGCCCGATGCAGGGCTCTGATCCCAGGACCCTAGGATCATGACCCGAGCCGAAGGCAGAGGCTTTAACCCACTGAGCCACCCAGGCGCCCCTGAAGATCAATCTTTAACATGTTTATATTTGGTTTATTATTTGAGTGTTCTTGGACCATCTGGGATCAGACTGGTATTTGTTTTGTTTTGTTTTTTAAGATTTTGTTTATTTATTTGACAGACAGAGATTACAAGTAGACAGAGAGGCAGGCTGAGAGAGGAAGGGAAGCAGGCTCTCTGCTGAGCAGAGAGCCTGATGCGGGGCTCGATCCCAGGACCCTGGGATCATGACCTGAGCCAAATGCAGAGGCTTTAAACCACTGAGCCACCCAGGTGCCTCAGACTGGTATTTGAATAAGATAATGTATTGGGGCGCCTGGGTGGCTCAGTGGGTTGAGCCTCTGCCTTCAGCTCAGGTCATGATCTCAGGGTCGTGGGATCGAGCCCCACATCAGGCTTTCTGCTCACCAGGGAGCCCGCTTCGCCCCCAACTCTCTCTGCCTGCCTCTCTGCCTACTTGTGATCTCTGTCTGTCAAGTAAATAAATAAAATCTTTTTTTTTTAAAGATTTTATTTATTTACTTGACAGACAGAGATCACAAGTAGGCAGAGAGGCAAGCAGAGAGGAAGAGAAGCAGACTCCCTGCTGAGCAGAGAGTCCGATGCGGGGCTCGATCCCAGGACCCTGAGATCATGACCTGGGCTGAAGGCAGAGGCTTTAACCCACTGAGCCACCCAGGTACCCCTAAATAAAATCTTAAAAAAAAAAAAAGATAATGTATCAAAAAGAAAAAAGTCCAGGAATTAGCCCATATCTATATGCTCAGTTGATTTTTTTTAAAGATTTTATTTATTTATTTGACAGACAGAGAACACAAGTAGGCAGAGAGGCAGGCAGAGAGAGAGGAAGAGAAGCAGACTCCCTGCTGAGCAGAGAGTCCGATGCGGGACTCGATCCCAGGACTCTGGGACTATGACCTGAGCCGAACGCAGAGGCTTTAACCCACTGAGCCACCCAGTGCCCCCAGTTGATTATTTTTTTTAAAGATTTTATTTATTTATTTGAGGGGAGGGAGCACAAGCAGGGGGAGGGACAAAGAAGCAGGCTCCCTGCTGAGCAGGGAACCTATGGGGCTCGATCCCAGGACCCTGGGATCATGACCTGAGCCAAAGGCAGATGCTTAACTGACTGAGCCACCCACGCACCCCTTGTCAAATGATTTTCAACAAAGGTGCCAAGTTAATTCAATGGGAAAACAGCAGTCTTTTTAGTAAATGGTGCTAGAAAAACTGAATAGCCACAAGCCAAAAAGTGAATTCAGACCCCTCACACCATCTACAAAAATTAACTCAAATTGGATCAATGACCTAAATGTAAGAGCTAAAACCGTAAAATTCTTCGAAAGAAAATGTAAATCTCGGGGTGCCTGGGTGGCTCAGTGGGTTAAGCCGCTGCCTTCGGCTCGGGTCATGATCCCAGGTCCTGGGTTCGAGCCCCACATCGGGCTTTCTGCTCAGCAGGGAGCCTGCTTCCTCCTCTCTCTCTGCCTGCCTCTCTGCCTACTTGTGATTTCTGTCAAATAAATAAATAAAATCTTTAAAAAAAATGTAAATCTTCATGGCTTTGGATTTAGCAGTGGATTCTTAGATATGACACCAGAGGCATAAGGAGCAAAAGAAGAAAGATAAGTTAAGACTTCATCAAAATTGGGGGCGCCTGGGTGGCTCAGTTGGTTAAAGCCTCTGCCTTCAGCTTGGGTCATGATCCCAGGGTCCTGGGATCGAGCCCCATATTGGGCTCTCTGCTCAGCAGGGAGCCTGCTTCCTCCTCTCTCTCTGACTGCCTCTTAGCCTACTTGTGATCTCTGTCCGTCAAATGGATAAATTAAAAAATTTTAAAAATCTTAAAAAAAAAAGACTTCATCAAAATGGAGAACTTTTGTGCTTTCAAGGACATTAGCAAGAAAGTGAAAAGATAATGCACAGAAAGGGCAAGTATTTGCAAATTATATATTTGATAAGGGTGTAGAATCCAGAGTAAAGAACTCTTATAAGTCAACAATAAAAGGCAACCCAACTTAAAAATTGGCAAAGGAGGGGCGCCTGGGTGGCTCAGTGGGTTAAGCCTCTGCCTTCGGCTCAGGTCATGGTCTCAGGGTCCTGGGATGGAGCCCCGCATGGGGCTCTCTGCTCGGCGGGGAGCCTGCTTCCCTTCCTCTCTCTCTCTGCCTGCTTCTCTGCCTACTTGTGATCTCTGTCTGTCAAATAAATAAATAAAATCTTTAAAAAAAAAATTGGCAAAGGACTTGAATACACCAAAAAAACTGAAAACAGGCCCAGACAGGAACTTGTACACTGATGTTCAGAGAAGCATTAGGACTCCTGGTGTCAAAAAGTGGAAGCCACCCAAATGTCCATCAACTCATGGATATAAAAAATGGGGTATAACCATAGGATGGAATATTTGGCCATAAAAATGAATGAAGTACTGGATCAACATGGATGAATCTTATTTACTTATTTAACTTTTCCAAGTAATCTCTGCACCCAACATGGGGTTCAAACTCAGGACCCTGAGATCAAGAGTCACATGCTCTACTGACTGACCCAGCCAGGCACCCCAAAATGGATGAATCTTTTTTTTTTTTTAAGATTTATTTGAGGGTGTGTATTCATGAGCAGGGGAGGGGCAGAGGGAGAGGGAAAGGAAGAGAATCCCAAGCAGACTCCCAACTCTGTCTAGTGTGGGGCTTGATCACACAACTCATAACCAAAGCTGAAATCCAGAGTTGGACACTCAACTGACTGAGCTACCCAGGCACCCCTCACTTAGTGTGTTTTTTAGATTCATCCATTTTGGGGTATGTGGGTGGCTCATTGAGTTGAGTGTCCCAACTCTTGGTTTTGGCTCATGTCTTGATCTCAGGGTCCTGAGTTCAAGCCCTGCACTGGACTCCATGTTGGGCACCAAGCCTAGTTAAAAAAAGAAAAAAAAAACACTAAGTGAAAGAAGACAGATAATAAGACTACATATTGTATAATTCCATTTATATGAAATGTCCAGAATAGTAAGTCCGTAGAGAGTAGAGTAGTGGTTGCCTGGGGCTGGGGGAAGAGTTGAATTGGGGGGTGACTGCTAACAGGTGTGGGGTTTCTTTTTGGGCGAAAATATTCTGGAATTACTGATGATGGTTGCCTAACTAAATGAATATGCCAAAACCACTGCATTTATAGTATGTGAATTTTATTTTTAAAGATTTTATTTATTTGACAGAGAGAAATCACAAGTAGGCACAGAGGCAGGCAGAGACAGAGGGGGAAGCAAGCTCCCTGCCGAGCAAAGAGCCTGATGTGGGGCTCGATCCCAGGATCCTGAGATCATGACCTGAGCCGAAGGCAGAGGCTTAACCCACTGAGCCACCCAGGCACTCTGTGAATTTTATTTTTAAGATTTTATTTATTTGAGAGAGAGAGCACAAGCAAGAGGAGAGGGAGCAGACTCCCCACCGAGCAGGAAGCCCGACACAAGGCTCGATCCCTGGACCCTGAGATCATGACAGACTCTTAACTGACTGAGCCACCCAGGTGCCCCTATATAGTATGTGACTTTTTTTTTTTTTTTTAAGTATGTGACTTTTAAAAGGGTGAATTTTATAGTATGTGAATTATATCTCAATAAAGCAGTTACTACAAAAAAAGGTCTGGCATATTCAAGAAATAAAGGTCAGTGTAGTTGGAGAAGTGAGTGGTAGGAGATAGTTCATTCATTCATTCAAAAATATATATTGTATGCTCACCGTATGTTCTAGGTAGACATTGTAGATACAGTATTAAAAATCTTCGTCCTTATGTGCTTAAAATGGCTAACCAGCACCTATATAGCATTTATGAGATGTGAGACATTGTACTTACTACTGTGTATATACGAACTCAATTTTCCTAACACTGCTACGCCAGTATTACCCCCATGTCGCAGCACCAAGATGTTAAACCCACATGAGGTTCTGCAGTCACAGAGGCAGGCTGTGCGGCTTCAGCAGCTGGGCTTTTAACCTCCAAACTGTTCTGCCCAAACTGCATTCCAACTGGACCAACAGAGGAAGGAGCTGACCAGGCCACGGTAGGGTGTTCGGAATTTATCCTCTGGGTGAAGGGATGCTATTAGAGGGTACCAAGCAGGGGACGACTTAAAAGGATTCCCCTGGCTGGTCCCGTCAGGGACACATACGGTATTCCAGGTGAGAAGATGGGTCAGGTCTGGTGAGGTTTTCATTTAATCTTTCCAGTTCTTGGGGCGCCTGGGTGGCTCAGTGGGTTAAAGCCTCTGCCTTTGGCTCAGGTCATGATCCCAGGGTCCTGGGATCAAGCCCCACATCGGCGCTCACCTCAGCAGGGAGCCTGCTTCCTCCTCTCTCTCTCTGCCTGCCTCTCTGCCTACTTGTGATCTCTGTCTGCCAAATAAATAAAATCTTTAAAAAAAAAAAAAATCTTTCCAGTTCTGTGAGGGCGGGTGTTGGTGGCCTCATCTTACAGATGAGGGGGAAAGTTAGGTATCTGGAAGCTTTTAAGGCCTCAGAGCTAGTGCCAGCTCTGTGAACTTGATTCAGCTGAACTTCTGAAGCCAGGTCCTACGGTTGGGTATCGAATGGCACCATCAGCTCATGCAATGAGGTAGAGAATGCTCCTGTTTTTCAATTTTTTTAAAAAATTTTATTTGACAGAGAGATCACAGGTAGGCAGAGAGGCAGGCAGAGAGAGAGGGGGAAGCAGGCTCCCTGCTGAGCAGAGAGCCCGATGTGGGGCTCGAACCCAAGACCCTGAGATCATGACCTGAGCCGAAGGCAGAGGCTTTAATCCACTGAGCCACCCAGATGCCCTGCGCCTGTTTTTCAAATGAAGTAACTGAGGCTGAGAGACCAGGGTTTGGTCTGTTTGAGCCAACTCTGCCCTAGAGCTTCTGTAGTAGCCCATGTGCCCCATGCTCCCCACCTGTCTTCCTGAGGCCTTTCTAGAACACACATTTGGTTGTGTGGCACTCAGACTAAAAATGTTGTAGTGGCATATTACTATGTAGATAATTCATGTTCCATGACAAGGAATCTGGAATCCTCCAGCTCCCAAACTGGCTGTGTCCTATGCTCAGTTCCTCAGCCCACCGGGCAAACGTCTAATTTTTCGAGACCAAACTGGTGTTGCTCATCAGATCCCTCCCAACCAGCAAGCCAAATGCCTTCTTGTCAGTGTTGCCACAGAATCTTTAATGTGCCTTAAGCAGACCATAACTGACAGAGCACCATCTCCTTTCTGCTGCTAGCTCCTGGCCCCAGGACAAAGAGGCAGCGAACAAGGCAGGGGCTGAGGCTTTACCACGTCACTGAAACTGCAGGTCTGGATCTGGGCTCCTTAGGAAGAGTTATGTAATCTGCACTACGGAGAGTGGCAGAAGTGTCTGTCCTTAGTCCGAGAAGGTGTAGACATGTCCAGGCCCTTCTCACACACCACTCAACAGATTGATTTTTTCCCCCTCTTTATTGTTAGACACAATGTATAAACACATAAAACAGTAAACAGCAGGGATCATCTTGGACCTCAAACACCATCAAGGAAGGAAGAGATCCCAGAGACCTTTTTTAAAGTACAAGACATAGTGCCTGAACCACAGGCATGGAAGGCAGGCCAGAGCCAGCAGAGAGCTGGACTAAAGGTTCTTTCCCTTTCCCCAGAGCCAGGATAACCCCACAGAGCCCCTCACTGGTAGCCAGTCCACACAGGCAGAAGGCCACCCAAGGGAAAACTCTATACCAGAAAGTCTTCCGCTCCTAGAAAGAATGGCAACACCCTTCCCATCCTTGCTGCCTTGAGGGCTACAACTGAGGAGAGGGGAAGCAGTGTCCCATGGCACTCTGACCCCCTCCCCAGCTACCCCCATATTTGGCATTTACCAAAGCCTGTCCCAGTTCAGACCCTGACCAGACCCGCCATGTGCCCAAAGTTTGCTGGGGAGGGATGGAGAGTGGAAGAGGCTGGGTGTGAAACCAAACAGATCTTTTATTTGCAGTCGTCACTGGGGCCGTTTCTTGTTGCTTATTTGTTTGCTGGCCTGCTCTTCCAGCTGCATGGCCAAGCGCAAGGCCTTGATGACATCTGGAAGGAAGGGGTGGTGGTGCACTGCGGGTCAGGGGGGTCACAGAGGCCCCTTTCCCTCAGGGCCGAGGCCCCACCCTCCAGCTACACCCACCTTGCAGCGCTGAGAAGTGCTTGGCTTGCTGGACCAGGGCAGACTCTGCCTTGTTCACGAAGGTCTCCAGGTCATAGTCTGGCTGCTCAGTCATCTCAGAGAGCTCAAGCCAGCCTGGCCCTTGCTGCGGTGACATGGGGGAAGCGCGTCAGTGCAAAAATGGTCAAACCAACCTAGCAAATCCTTCCTGTGCCCCCACTACCTGCAATGCAGACGACATGTGCGAGATGCCCGTTCCTCCAGCCACAGTCCGCCCTCTGCCTGCTGACCTCCTCCGGCAGAAATCCTCAGCTTGAATCCATCCTCTTTCCTGCCTCCAACTTGTCCCTCTCCCCAGGTCAAATGAATGTCACAATCTGTCTTGACACCACGTCAGAAACGGGAGCAGCAACTTTATTCTTTCACCTTGTTTGTGCCCGGATCCTACCAATTTTGCCCCTTAAATGGTACTTGAGTCTCGCGTCCTCACTCCAGTCCTGAAGTGGCCACGGCCACCCTCCATCTGGGCACCAACACCTCTCTTGAACTCTTAACAACAATCTCCTAACTGCTCTTAGCTCCAAAATGCCTCTACTCATGCTCTCCCACGTTCCCCAACCCGGCTCCACACTGACCTAAAGCTCTGATGAGACCGTGTCCTTCGATCCAACCACACTCCGCTTTATTCCCTTCTAAGGCATCCACTGCCCTCATGACCAAGTCCAGGCCTTGGGAGTGAACCATTGGTCCTCCAGCATCAGGTCCCCACTGACCTGGCCACGGCCTTAAGCTCCATCATCTGCTCACTCCTTTTGCTTTGACCAGAGTGAGCCTCTCATTCTTCCCGAAAGTACCATGGCCTTTCACACATTTGTACCCCTGAGCACTCCAGGGAGGGAGGACAGGCTTAAGTGCTTGCTCTTCATGTCCCCTCCTCAGTTCTAAGTGGCCCAAGCTCCTTTCCGTGCTGCCCCGAGTGCCCCACTGGCAGTGCACCCTCGGCCCCCCTCCGCTCTCCCACAGCAGGGGTCACAGCAGCACCAGCATCTACCGCCTCCTACACGCAAACTACATGCTGGGCGCTGCTTTAGAAGCAGATCACTTAACCCTCAGGCGCAACCACCCTGTCTTGCCCACTTTAGAGATGAAAAAACCGAGGCCTAGTGATGATAAATGACTTTCATAAGGAAATCAGCTTATAAATAGGAGAATCGGGACTGATCTAGTCTTATTTTATGGCGTGCTATTCATACCTCGAGTTTTTGGTCTTTGGTTTCAGCACAGCGGTTAACATATAAAAAGCTCTCACCAAACACTCTCTGAATAAACAAGCCAAGGTCTCTGCATATAAATCTCCCTCCAAAGCCTCAGTCAGGAGCACAGAGGAGAGACACTAGCTCTGGCTAGGAGGGTGGAGGAGAAAGGCTGTGTGGGCCAGGCTGGAGAAGGGGGTATGTTAATTAGTTGTTCTAGAACATCTAAATGAATAGGTGGAGAATGAAGGAATGCTAAGTAGAGGACTGCCTCTTGCCATCCCTATCTGAAGACCTGTGGGAGCAAAGCCCAGTTCATGTTCAAAGAACAGTGCTGAGCACCACTGAGGGCCTCTGCTAGGATACATATCCAATCCCCCACTAGTCAGGGCCAGCTCCTCACCTGTATAATCTCCTTGAGCTCCTCCATGGCCCTTTCCTCCAACTCCCTGATCTGAGACATGGCTTCGTTAAAGCTGGACATCTGGGAAGATAGTTCCTCCTCTTCCTTGGAGAACTGCAGGGGCCCAAAGGAGAGGTACAAACAGTATGGCCTAGTTCTGGTCTCAGCAGGCCACACTTCCGTTCTGCCTGGCCTCACCCCACACCTTACATTGCCTGGAATCAGGGACCCATGAGAGCTGGCTTCCATCTCTTCTGTTTCCATTTGAGTTGGCTGCTCCCCACTGGACCCACTGTGGGGGCTCAGCTCCTTGACCCTGAGGAAACAAGAAGGTCTCAGAGCCCACAGGAGCCTCCTTGGCACTCACGAGACTGCAGCATCACTCAGACCATGAGGCTCAAAGGGAGAAGCAGCTTTGACTTTGGCCTAGAGGACCCATACTGGCTCCCAACCAAGGCCTGAAGGGGACTGAGGCAGACCATCTAGCATCATGTCTGAACTCCCAAGTCTCAGCTTCACTGAGTCACAGAAGAATATCCTGAGGCACTGAGACTCCAGAGCTTCTTCCCTCTTCTCTCCTCCCTCCTGCAACCCTCTCCCCATCCCACTGGCCATGGGTACGAGTACCTGTCTGCATATCTTAGTGTGTTTAAAGTATATTCACAGGAGCTTATGCCCGGTGAGATCATGGCAATCTGCAAAAGGGGGAAACAGGCAGTTAAGTTCAACCCTTAACAAGATCACAAGGTAAGGGAACCAGACCACCTGCTGCTGGAGACTGCCAGGAACTGTCTGTGTGAGCTCCTGACTCCCACAGAGTATTGGAGCAGGGAGCTAATTAAGCACCCGCTCTGTGCCAGGCAACTTGCCCCATGGCCACCGAAAATTAAGGCACCTTGGAAATTGGATATCCGCCTTTAAAGGTATATCTGGTTACCATCCCCCCCAACCCATTGCTTTATCACTTTATTGACCCACTCTCCAAGGTCACATCTTAAGGAGCAGTGGCTCCTGCTGGAACCTTTTATTCACCCAGGCTCAGGAATGATGGGTTAGAGCTTAGTCCGAAATTCCCGCCTTCCCTAGTAGGCCAGAAAGAGATTTCATGGAGGGGAAGGAGGGCAGATCCTAGCTGGCAAGCTTGTAGATATAATAAGGAAGGGGACAAAAATCATTTACAGCCACATCCCTTTCCTATTTCTGAAGCTGTGAGCCAACGAACCTAAGGGAAGCCATAGAGGAGACGAGAATTTCCCTCTTCTGATTCCCACAGCTCTCCTTCTGAGTTGTGGGGCCCCACTTCATGGGGTAAGGGAGCAATGACCATCCCAAAACCAAAAGCTTCCCAGACATACAGTAAAGAGGGCAGATCCTTTCCTTCTCTCTTGAACAGGCAAAGAGGAAATTGGTACTAAAAGGCCATGGCAGGGTGGCAGGGGGAGGGTAAGTTTAGGGGGCAGCGCGGCTGGGCTGCAGTCGGTTGAGCGTCTGATCCTTGATATGGGCTCAGGTCATGATCTCAGGTGCTGGTATTGAGCCCCACGTTGGGCTCTGCACTTGGCGAGGAGTCTGTGCAAGGATTCTCTCTCTCTCGTTGTGCCCCTCCCCCTACTTGTGTACACATGCATGTTCTCTAATAAATAAATAAATCTTTAAAATAAATAAGTGAGGGGCGCCTGGGTGGCTCAGTCGTTAAGCATTTGCCTTCGGCTCAGGTCATGATCCCGGGGTCTGGAGATTGAGCCCTGTGTTGGGCTCCCTGCTCAGCAGGAAGCCTGCTTCTCCTTCTCCCACTCCCCCAGCTTGTGTTCCCTCTCTCGCTGTGTCTCTGTCAAATAAATAAATAAAATCTTTAAAAAAATAAAATGAAATGAAATAAAGAAGTGGATAAATAAAAGGCAGCAGGGTTTGCCCACTCAAGATGAAGCCTGGAAACCCAGGTGGCCAGGGGTACCAAACCCGCCCAGAAACAGGACTCAGGGTATTCCCACGCCACTTCCAGAGCGACCCTACTCACCATGCAGGTCCTCGAGTTCTCCCCGATAAAGGAGTCCCTCAGCACCTGGGTCAGCTTGCTCTCTCGAAACGGGGTGTGAGCCTTGTTCTGTCCCAGGGCCCTGATGCACTCCTGTGGGGCAGCAGGGGGCACTGGGGTCCCTTCCTTCCCTTTGAACCACCCACCTCCCGCAGGAGCCCCCCAGGCTGGCCGCCTGCGCCTCCACCTTCAGAGCCAGGAGGCTCTTGTTGATCTCTGCACCCTCCATGCGGGTCTGCCGGTCAGCGCTGGAAGTGTCCGCACCTCTCTCGTTCCCTGCCAGATCCACCAAAGAGAACTTGCCATGTACTCTCCCTTTGGCTCGAAGAAGAATCTGGAAGCAGGCATGGGAGCGGGAAGAGTTGGAGTTGGCAAACGTCTGCCCAGAGGTCCTGTGTCAAAAGAGAATGAAGAAAGGCTATAAGCCTCTGAAAGTTCCCGGCCGCTGTGACTCCCCAGAGTTCAAGCCACCCCACTCCACTGCACTAAGTTCTCTGTACAAGGGGCACAGGTCAGGACTCTGAGCAGTCCTGTGTCTTCTTGTCCCAGACTTCCGTTTTGTCCTCTGTGGGCAACAGCTCTCCCTCCAGCTCCAGACCTAACAAGTTTTCCTAGTAGTGAAAGTACTGGATTCTGTGCTACGGCCTTAGCAAGACCGCCCAGCTGCACGTGGGGAAGGAGTGGCCTGTGTGGCAGGGCAGGGGGGGAGAAAGAGGGGTTGTCACCAACCACTTGTCAAAGCTTGAGGGCCCTGAGGAGGGCAGCCCCCTCCCTGGGCGTCCATAAGCCACCCAGCGCTCCAGTGCACCATGCCTGGAGGCAGAGCACTTCCCTAACTCTGCAGAGGAGCGATGACACCATCACTTCCAGCCACAACAGACCCAGAGCGCCTCTCTCCCACCACAGAGGGAGAGAAGAGCAAGGAAAAGCCTAGAGAAGTCAGGAAGCATGCTTTAGGGTAAGAGCCTGGAAATAAAGTCTGCCTTGGTGGGGGGTGCCTGAGTGGCTTAGTTGGTTAGGCGCCCGCCTTTAGTTCAGGTCATGATCCTGGGGTCCTGGGATCAAGCCCCTCATTGGGCTCCCTGCTTAGCAGGGATCCTGCTTCTACCTCTCTCTCTGGCATTCCTCCTGCTTGTATTCTCTGTCAAATAAATAAATAAAATCTTAAAAAAAAAAAGTCTGCTTTAGTTACATCTATGACACTCTGACTTGCTCCTGACGAGCCTCTGGCCCTGGGTCATCTGCCCTATTGAGAGTCCTCAAGACAGGGGCCCTCACAGCCCTCAGCAAGCTGCAGAGGGCAGCACTCTGCAGGAAGAGCAGTGGGCTCGGAGCGAGGGTCTGTCACTTGAACCAGGGACTGGGGGCCCCTTCCCGTCACCATAATTCTGACCTGCAGGCACTGCCCATGTCGATCATCTTGATGACGTCATCAGCACAGCTAACCAGGCGCTCCTGCAGCCCGACCACCTGCACCTGCTGCTTGCCGTCCTCCAGCACACGCAGCTTGGCTTTCTTGTTGAGCAGGTCGAACAGCTGTGCCGGGCAGGGGAGCACATAGGGGAACAAGGCTAAGGCTGTCAGGGCCCGGCACCCCACCCAACAGTCCATCCTTCAGGGCCTGTCCCAGCTCAGATAAGGGCTGGTAGCAGGGAAGGCAGAGAGAGGTTAAGCTGGGTGGAGGGCAGTATCTGAGTCGGGCGGCCTCAGTGTGCTAGGACTCTGCTACTTTGCCAGCTATGGGAGCCTGGACCCGTCCATGCCTAACGGTTCCAGCCTTATTCCTCATCTGTAGAATAATGACCGTAATGCTTCCTCAGAGGTTACTACAGTGATTGAATGAGTTGAGACATGTGCTTATAGCACACTATACCATATCAATAATCCACATTAGCTATAATTATTATTATTAGCATGGAGATCCTGCTCTGAGGAAGGCAGCTCTGTATAAGCACGGACGGTAGAGATAGAGGGTACAGAGCATAAGGGGCGGAGGGGAGAGTAAAAGAGATGAACAGAGAACAAACGTACACGATCAGGGGAAGACTAGAACGGTCATAAAGGAGGTGGGTCAAGGGAAGACAGGGCATACACAAGGCAAACCTCCCCCACAAGACTGAGCCCTGAGGAGCGTTACTGATCTACTTGCTGAGCCTGGGCCCCATCTCCCCATCACACACATCAGGGCAGAGGAGCCCATCAAAGCCTTGATGGTCCACAGGTTGTTTGGTTTCTACCATTTTTAGCCAATCTCAAGGACTTAGATATTTCAGGGGCCCCAACAGTATAAATAGGGGCTCCTTGCCGGCTAGCTACCTTCCCATTATAGATCTCGAAGAATGTCACGTAGACTTCCAGGCCCAGGTTCCGGTAGCGGGGCTGATTCTTCAGGAGGAAGACATCGCGGGCTGTGGGAGACAGCTGGGTAAGCAAGCAGCCTGGCTTCGTGTGCCTGACCCCAGTGCGGCAGAACACATACTTACAGGCCATGGCGTAGATCCCTTTGGATGCATTCTGGGCTTTCCCAGAGAGGTCTCCGCCCATGGTCTGCAAGGGAAGGGGCGGGAGACTATGGTGAAGGGCCCTGAGCCTAGGCCCGAGCACTACAGGCTGCATCACTGCAGCGGGCCCACGCACCGAAGCTGATAAGCTGCACTGGCCAAGGCATCCGGCACAAGAGTCTCTGGTGACGGGGCATCGGGGCATCGGGGCATCCCTTTCAGCGACCCACTGTGACACCATGGGCAGGTGTGCTCCCTGCTAGGCCTGAAAACTCACATGTGTCTTGCCACTTCCCGTCTGGCCATATGCAAAACAGGTTGCTTTTCCCCCTTCAAAGATGGTCTGGACCAGTGGCCTTGCTGTGAACCTAGGAGAAAGGATAGGGGAAAATATCCTCCCTAAAATGTGCTTCCTAGAATGTGGCCCTATTGCTCCTTCACTGCAGAACTTCTGGGGTCTTCAATTCCTCCTTCCAAGCACTCGCACTTTTCTCCTGCAAAGTGGTTCCACTGGACCCCACCCCCCACTTATAAACTGAAATTCTCCCAGCCAGCTGGGGAGGGCTGGGCTGACCTGCCGAGAAGAAGATGGTGGCCTTCACTCTGACTGAGCCACCAGCCCTCCCTCTGACCGTGAAGACCCAAAGTGAAACCCTGAGCTTAGCCACTGACTGCTAGCATAAGAAACACTACAAAGATTAGAGGAAACCCTCTAAAGTAGGAGCTTAAAATATTTTACGTTTTGTGAGCCACGTAGGTCTCTCAAATTTTTTTAAAGATTTTTTAAAAATTTAATTTAAAAAAATATTTTATTTATTTATTTGACAGAGATCACAGGCAAGCAGAGAGGCAGGCAGAGAGAGAGAGGAAGGGAAGCAGGCTCCCCACTGAGCAGGGAGCCCGACATGGGGCCTGATCCCAGGAGCCTGGAATCAAGACTGGAGCCGAAGGCAGAGGCCTTAACCCACCGAGCCACCCAGGCGCCCCTAGATTTTATTTTTAATTGCTCTCTATACCCAACAGGAGCTTGAACTCATAACCCTGAGATTCAGAGTTGCATGCTCCACTGACTGAGCCAGACAGGTGTCCTGCTGTCACATTTAAAAAAAAAAAAAAAAAAAAAAAAAATCCTTTAAAAACAAAGAAACCATTCATTCTTAGTTAGAGAGCCCTTTTTATAAAAAAGGGACCGTGAGCCAAATTTGGTCCATGGGCTGTAGTTTGTTATCTTCTGGTCTGGAGCAGTCCTGACAATAGAATTTTGTGCTAGAGAGCCCGGGTAGCTCAATCGGTTAGGCATCTGACTCTTGGTTTCAGTTCAGATCATGATCTCAGGATCAGGAGATCGAAGCCGAGTTGGGCTCTGAGCTCGGCAGGGAGTCTGCTTGAAAGATTCTCTCCCTTTGCCCGTGTGTGTGTGTGTGTGTGTGAGCTCTTTCACTCTCCCTAAATACCTAAATATATTAAAAAAAAAAAAAAATAAAAGAACTTTCTGTGATGACAGAAATGCTCTCTACTGTGCCAGTAGCAGCCCTAGCCCCGTGTGGATAGAACGCACTTAAAATGTGGCTAATAGGACTCAAGAACTGAATTCTGGGACACCTGGCTGGCTCAGTTGGTAGAGCATGCAACTCGATCTCAGGGTCACGTGTTTAAGCAAAAAAAAAAAAGAGAGAGAGAGAGAGAGAACCGAATTCTTTTTTTTTTTTTTTTAAAGATTTTATTTATTTATTTGTTAGAGAGAGAGAGAGAGCATGAGCACAGGCCAACAGAGTGGCAGGCAGAGGCAGAGGGAGAAGCAGGCTTCCTGATGAGCAAGGAGCCCGATGTGGGACTCGATCCCAGGACGCTGGGATCATGACCTGAGCCGAAGGCAGCTGCTTAACCAACTGAGCCACCCAGGCGTCCCGAGAACCGAATTCTTAATCTTATTTTTTACTGAAATAGCTACAGGATGGTGGGGCACCTGGGTGGCTCAGTGGGTTAAGCCTCTGCCTTGGCTCGGGTCGTGATCTCGGGGTCCTGGGATCAAGCCCCGAGTCGAGCTCTCTGTTCGGGGGGAGCCTGCTTCCTCCTCTCTCTCTGCCTCTCTCTCTGCCTACTTGTGGTCTCTGTCTGTCAAATAAATAAATAAAATCTTTAAAAAAATAAACAAACAAATAGCTACATGATGGAGTGCCTGGTGGGCTCAGTCAATGGAACGTGTGACTCTTGATCTCGGGGTTGTGAGTTCGAGCCCCACCTTGGGTGTAGAGACTACTTAAAAATCTAAAAATACAACTAAAAACTAAAAACCACATAAGGCTTGTGGGTGCTGCATTAGACAAAGCAGTGCTAGTGTTTGCACTAGTGTTACCCACTGCTAAGCTCAGTGGGGAACAGAGTGGCTGCATAAGATACTAGAAAAACCGCTCCCTGCCGCCTGCCCAGCCCAGCCTCAGCAGAGTGCAGTGGGTAATACCTCATTCATGAGCCACTCAAGGATGGGCTGCTGAAGATGCAAAATGGGATGTGACAAGCCCAAGTGGGGCCTTCCTGTTGCCTGGTAGTCTGAGTCGGACTCAGAGTCAGAGCCAGCTCTGTGATGGCTGACCCAAGGGAAATATGAGGCCAGGAAGGGCCTCAGAGTCCCGTGGCTGTGAGTAGTGTTACCACAATATCCTGCATGGAAAAGAGGAAGGCTGGGAAAAGGGGGGAGGAAAGGGGCAAGAGACTAACCTGTAGACAACTTCATTTGAAACTGTTTCATCAAATGCAAAGTCAAAGCAGAAGGCTTGGTTCTCCAGATACTTTGTTAAGTCTACTTTTAACTTGGGCTCGTGGACCAAGAGGAGACACTTGCTGGGAATGGAAATCACATCAATTTCTTTCTTGGCCAATTCTGCAGAAGGAGAGTATTTCAGGGGATGATTCCTGGACACGGAGGATGTCAGTCCAGAGCCTCCTTCTGACCGAGCTGGGCTTACCTTGTTTATTCAGCGGCCGTTTCCTCACACAGACACAGATCCTGTGCTCTTCGATCTTCAAGAGGATGAGAGAAGACAACCACCCAGTGAAAGGTCAGAGCAATACTGAAAGAACCCTTCCTCTTCCAATCCAGTGTCTGGCTCACTCTGGGGCCAAGACCCGACACCAGGACCCCTGCGCCTCCGCTGATAGTTACTCAGAGCACAGCAGGCAGCACTGAATTTCCTCCCCAGTTTTCTCACGCTGCTGCCTACGGGGTGCAGGTCTACTTCCATGATTCTCAGTAAGGATCTAGCCAACCTATGCACGTGAGGGTGACAGTTTTGGAGATCAGACTCTCCCATCCAGCCTTAGTAGCTCCAGTCCAGCAAAGGGTACTGAAAATACCTCAAGGGCCAGTGCAGATACCTGCAGGCCCTCACTCTCCTAAAGAGGAAATTTGCCTTTCAATTGTACACTTACTCAGGAAGGAGGGGTAGAAGCCCTTAGGGTTTACTTACAGGATCTGTCACAGTAAGCGGATGGCATTCCAAAGTAGTCCGAAATTCTTTGATCATCCGGGCAAATTCCCAGTTTGGAAAGCTGTTGTCATACTCCTGTTTGGGACAAGGGCAAAATAGGATGGACTGTGGACATGCTGCCATGTAAGGGCTCTCAGAGCTCAGCTCTTCACATGCATGCAGCCCTCCAGTTGACAAAGCCCCCCAGTCTTACTTCCTCCCACCCTGGCTCTAGGTTGAGAACTTAGGAACAAAACCCTGAGGACGGAGGTTGGCAGGGAGGTGCCTATGCATGCACCAAACCAATCTAGGAACTAGGGCCAGAGCCACTGTGGCCTTTTTAGGAGACCAGCATGTTGAGTTTCCCGAGAGCCACGAACCCAATTGAGGGGAAGTGCTCCAAACTGGAACTCCTTTGCAGCACTGCCCCCCGCTCCCATACATGCAGCTGGGGCCAGGGGAGCAGGAAAGCAGGCAACTCCACCCTGCAGGTCCCTGCGATGGCACATATCAATCAGCAGGACATATTTCTTGCCCGAAGTCTTCAGAAAAATATCTGACTTACTTGTTCTCTGAGTCCAAATGAGAAAGCAGTTAAATTTCCTAGATATCAGAACTGGAAATGCTGGGGCCCGACTGTATCTCCATCGCTGGTGAGGGTGCAGTTAAGGACATCTGTCCAAAAACCCTTGACCTAAGAAAAGTACCTGTGCTCGCTTTATTCTCATTTCGGAGTTCTGGGCCCTCTTCTCTTCTCGCTTGTTCTTCATTTTCTCCATTTCCTTCACAATACATGATTTCCTCCGAACTGTGGGAGGAGGGGGAAGGAAGCCCATTATTACCTGTCTAAGCCAGCCAGCCTACTCTTCAGCTGCTGTCCTGAGTCCTGGGCCTTTCCCAGGACTAGGCCTTCCCCAGACCCTTGCTTTTAAATGACCAGATGCAAGGAGAGGCAGCAACAGATGAGACTGTTGGGAGGGCCAACCCTGCAAAGCAAAGACTTGCACGAGCACTCTAGGCCTAACCCAAGCTCTCTCCACGCCTCTGTGGCATTTTCTAAACAATCAGAAGAGGGGATGCCATCCCTGATTGGTCTGATGGTCATTTTGGGTTATCCTTCTGGTGTTGGCCAAGACTTGAGCTGTGACAACATCTCGACTACATCAGAGGGCTCTTGTCAGCTAGTGGGAACAGGGTCACTTCTAGTGAAAGACCGATGCCACAGCCACAGGAAAACGTGCTTCCATGTGACAAACATGGTTTGAATTCAGGTGCCAAAGCAGGCCAGGTTTGGGACAGGACGGAACAAAGCAGATAGCTCAGTGTATCTACCTGGGTTCACAGGGTTTGCAGAAGAGCTGCCTCGGATGGAATGGACCTGCTCTTCCACCTCCTCGCTGACCATCGTCAATGGTATTTCAGCCACTGCAGGGCAAGAGGGCCTAGAGGGGCCAGCTGTGGGGGAAGCAGAGTCATTGGAGAAGCAGGCAGGCAAACCAGAGCTGTGCTCCTCTGAGCCCCAGCAGGTCACGGGCCAGGACAAGTGCAACACACTGCCGGCCCAGCAAGGGCTGGGGCTCCCACAGTGTGAGCAGAGCCTGGGCTTTCCCTCCACCTCAGCCAGCACCCGCCTCCAGTCAGTCTCCCTGCAGCGGCTGGCTCCTGGCGCCAAAATTCTTGGAGGGTGAGGCACCTGGCTGGCTCACGCAGTAGATAGTGCAACTCTTAATCTCAGGGTTGTAAGTCTGAGCCCTGTGCTGGGTGTAGAGATTACGTAAAGATAAAATCTTTTAGGGGCGCCTGGGTGGCTGAGACTCAGTCTGTTGAGTGTCCGACTCTTGATTTTGGCTCAGATCGTGGTCTCAGGGTGATGAGATCAAGATCAGGGGAGTCTGCTTGGGATTCTCTCTCCCTCTCCTTCTGCCCCCACCCCACCACTCTCTCTTTCTCGTTCTCTAAAATAAACAAATCTTTAAAAAAATAAACATAATCTTTAAATTGAAAAAAATATATATATCTTAAAGGGTATGTAAATAGCTCAGTATGGACTTCACCACAAAGTGAAACCCTCTAAAGGCCTGAAGATTTCAGGCTTGACCCAAGTGTGGGTTCTTAGGCCAGGGCTTTCTACTCATTTGGAAGAAAAGCTAGGACTTTCTGACTTCTCCAAAGCCTTGGAGCCTGGATAGCTAACAGGAACAGACAGAAAAGCCAGGAGAAACAGGAACCAGAGTACACCTGGGTGGCTGTTGGTTAGTATCTGCCTTTGGCTCAGGTCATGATCCAAGGGTCCTGGGATCGAGTTCTGCATCAGCTCCTTGTTCAGCCAGGAGCCTGCTTCTCCTTCTGCCTGTCTTTCTCTCTCTCTCTCTGCCAAATAAATAAAATCTTAAAAACAAACAAAAAACAAAAAACAAAACCAGGAACCTGAGTGACAACTAAACATACTAATTCAACCCAGAAAGGCACATCCCATGATAACTCATTACTTTCCATACCTGGTTGTGACTCTTTTATTTACCTTCATTTTATTAGAGCTCAATTTGATACATGTAAGATGTAATGATTATACATCTTACAAAATCTACACCTGCTTTATCTAATAAAAGCTAACAACTAAAAATATTTTTAGTTTCTTTTTAAGATTTTTATTTAGTTGACAGAGAGCACAAGCAGGGGCAGAGAATGACGGAGAGGGAGAAGCAGATTCCCCACTGAAAAGGAGCCCAACATGGGGCTCAATCCAGGATGCTGGGATCATGACCTGAGCCAAAGGCAGACACTTAACCAACTGAGTCACCCAGGTGCCCTTAAAAATATTTTAAAAATTTCATTTATACAAAGTCCAAAAAGGGAAAAAGTTAATTTATGCTATCAGAAGTCAAGATTATAGGTACCCTTAGGGGCTTAGGAACTGTCAGGAGCTTGACAGGGACTGCTGGGTTGCTAGTAACCCTCTGTTCGATCTGGGTGCAGTTACATGAGTGTGTTCAGTTTGTGAACCATACACTCAAGGATATGTTTGCTTTTCTGTATATATATTATGTTTCAATTAAATTAAAACAGTAAAATTAAATGATTTCCTAATAAGGGACCAGTGGGGTGGGGGTAGAACAGAACTGAAGCCAGGGGAGTAAGGAATCTCAGGATATTCTAGGACAGGGATAGGACAATGTGTGAGGAGCTGTTCCAGAGCCTCAAACAGGGAAAACAGATTCATCACTCACTGGGAACTGAAAAGTGCTTGCGGGAATTTGAGGACGCTGGTAGCTCTACCTCCATATCATTCTCCTGAGTGGTGATGCGAACCTCTGAGACAGTAGACATTCGAGTGGAACGGCTGCGGAGACCTGAAGACCCAAGGGCAGTGGCCAGTCAGTGCAGCACGATCAGGAGGGCCAATGGGGGCCACTAGGGGGCAACCCTCCAAGATTCTGCACAGAGTCCAGACCCCCAGGAAAGGAGCCCACCAGCTTCCCATTCCTTCCACCAGAGGAAAAGGAAAAATTAGAAAGGCCAAGTACTAGTGACCCCAAAACTAATCTGCTCATTCTGCCCATCTGAGAGCTCCCAAGAGCAAGGGTATCTCTGACAAGAGCATCTGTCTCGAGTAAATGGGGGGACCTACAGCCAATCTGAAATCCTTTCTGAAGAGGCAGAGCTAATCTCAGAAAAAAAGCATTATTAAACCTTAACCATCTTACCCTACCACTGTACAACCTTCCCATATTTTAAAACAACACTGTAAGGTAAGTATCAGTATTCCCATCTGATGGGGGTGGGGCACAACATCTCAGAGAAATTAAGCAATTTGCCCATAGTCACACTCAATTAGTAAAGGTTGGAGCCAGGATGTGAACCCAAGACTTTTAAGATTCCAAACCCTGGGCTTTTCCCACTGCTCCAGGATGCTTTACAGAGCCGGGCCCGGCCACATCATCAGATCACTACATCATCAGGGTCAGCTACACTGACTTTCTGGAATCTTAAAAGAATGCTTAACTGAGAGAAAACGGAGTTGTATTTGAATTCTTGTTAATTTCTACCCACTTATATAGTTTCCCTCCATAAGAGAGAAACAATTTATCACCTACGAAGTAAGTCAGAAACTTGGAAATAGAATACATGGTATAACATAGGCAAACATTAACTTGGATGGAATTTCTGAGTCTCCTAAGTC
The DNA here is from genome assembly GCF_902655055.1 of Lutra lutra. NCBI lineage: Eukaryota > Metazoa > Chordata > Mammalia > Carnivora > Mustelidae > Lutra > Lutra lutra. The sequence continues at coordinate 162,680,260 of NC_062281.1, forward strand.
TAGGCTGATCTGATGGCTCTGTATCAACCATTTCTTTCATTAAGAGCATAAATTGCCATCATTTTCCTATTTCCCAAAAGATTTGTCATCTCGTGTTTCATTTCTACGCTGAACAGCATGCACCTGTACTAGGATCTGTTTTCCATTGACAGGGGCTGGGCAATGTCCTCTGAGCACAGGCATATGCAGTGCAACCATTCCCATTTCTCTCGCAGGTCCCCATGGTACAGGTAGCAAGAGGGCCAGCGCCCTACCGCTCAGGCCCAGCCCAAGCTTGCAATTGCACCACCTTCCACCTGGGCTTCCCCTAACCTGAAGCTCCAGGAAAGTAGTTTCTGGGCCCCTGCGGTAGGTGGACCCTGTCGGGCAGGGATCACCCCTGGCTGGGACAGGCCACGCAGGCTGTTAGGGATAGCTGGCTCTGAGTAATGAGTGGGATTTCTTGGGCAGTTTGTACCTACAGCCACCAAACCCCCTACAACTACAGACTATTACGGTCAGAGTTGGTGTATGTGGACTACTTCTGCAGAGAAAGGCCAAGCTTCTTCTAGACTTCAAGGCAATGCTCCTACTCTTCCCATCCTACCCTACCTGCAGATCTCCACAGCAACATCGACTATTTCTAAACAGCCTGGACCTAGCTTTTCTCTCAGCCTGCTCCCCACCTCACTCCAAGGCACACTGTTCCTTTGAGGAAAGAAAACAGGCCCATGGGTGGCTGATTACTGCTCTGGATTCTACAGGAAAGGCTTCGAGGCCAACTGGCAAATTTCCCAAATGCATCAGGTCCTTGGAAGGTTGGCCTAAGGGCTGGATTCTATTTTTTTTTTTTTTAAAGCACTTTATTGAGGTATGATTGAAATACAAAAAGAAGATATTTATTCAACTCGATGTGTCTGGAAATAAAGTAAACACCCATGAAACTATCATTATAATAATCGATGCCATAAACTAACCCATCACTTCCTAAGGTTTGTTCCTACTGTTTTGTAGTTTGTTTATTTTTGTTTTGTTGTTAATATACAATCCACCCTCACAGTAAAATTTTAAGTACACAATACACTGTTGCTAATCACAGACCAGATTTTTTACGTGAGATCTCCAGAACTTATTTCCTATCAGTGAAGTTTCTCATGAAACTTTGTACTCTTTGATGAAAATCTCCCTATTTCTCCCTCCCTATAGGTTGGATTCTTTCTAAGATGCTTGGAAGACAGCGCAGGACTCAGCCCACGTACAGTCACCTACTAAAGTGGAGCAATGATTCTGTCACCACTTCCTGTGCCCCAGCAACATTACTCCAGGCACAAACCCCATGACGGTAAGCCAAGAGAAATCCATTTACCTTCCTTTGGAGCAGGAATTTTGGAGTTGACTGATCTGCGTTTTTGTTTCTGAAAAACAGAACAGACCATCACAATATATGGCTCCTATCAATATTCAAGGACCTATCTTGGGTCCATGTGTCATGCTGAAGTCCTAGGCAGTCCCAGAAAATCAGCAAAAGCCAACAAGCCAAGCAGATCACCTGGAGCACTGGTTCGGCCACATGACAAGCACCTACCTGGACTGTTACATTCTCCTGCAGGGGCAGATTGTCCTTTGGGTGTAAGGGAAGAAGTTGTAAAAGCTCTGGGTTTATTGCCGCCACATCATCAAAATCAATCTGCAGAGAGCAAGTAAAAAGTTTTGGTGGGAACAACATAGCTTCTTCAATCCAATCGCATCCCTGCAACCAAGGCTACCCCTAGATTCAGAATTTACCAATTTTATAAGTTCCACCAAGTACCAATAACTATAAACAAATAGTCGTTAGTAGTGGTTTACCATCTAGATGGATATTGGTTCCCGAATGCCAAGCCAATGGTAGATGTCAGTGATGAGAACGAGGTAAAGAGGAGGGCAGGCAGACAGGCAAACAGGCAGTCCACAGTAGATCTAGGCCACCTGGCTCCCCTACTGTTCTGCTGGGCAGTGGGGTCCTGCTGGGCACAGTCCCCTGAACACTTCTTGCTGGCTGACACGGAGGAGGAAACGAGTTCTGTCTCGGAGATAGTCAAAATGGAGGGCCCTCCTGGATCTTACGGGCGGGGAAAAGTTCCCGAGAGCTGCTACCTAACCCTAAGTCTACCTACATTTTCTACTGGGCCCAGAAACTTCTTCCCTAGTAACGGCTTCCTGCTCATGCCTTCCCTACTTCATGCTCGTGCCTGTAATGAGGTCACAATTCTAGGTTTACATCACTAGAGTCCTGCAACTCTCTAGGAACAACTCAAACTTCATCAGCATAATTCACAGCAGTTCACAACACAGTACCAATGTGTTTATCTGCATCTCGAAATGGTTTCGAGCTGAAGCATGTACTCCAGGGTGCAAGTTTTACTTCCTACATATGCAACCTGTGTTTATTAACTAGCTTATTTAAACATTTATTAGGCACGATTAAGGCACTAGGGGGGAAAGTATTCAAAGATGAATTAAGACAAACATTGCCCTTGTCTTCAGTTAGCTCATATTCTAATGGAGAAGTCATGTGGACAGAGGGCTAGAAACCAGGGCAGCACAGGACAAGGATAGAATCACCAAATGCAAAAGCTGGCAAGTACTTCAGTAACCAAACTTTTGTCCCTGTTTCTTGGACAGCTACAGACCCTTACACCTCTCCTGTTTCTGACACTTAAACCACAGGAAACAAACAACATAGGAGACCAATGATCTAACCCTAGTTCTGGCATTAAGCAACTCTCACATTGATGATTCAGAGTGAAAGCCTCAGTTAACATCTCAGGAAGGAGTAAGAGTGACAGTGTGAAGGCAGCAAGGCACTAGGCACGGTCACAGCATGGGGCCTGGACACATCTACCCACGGGGCCAGCATACTTTGCAAGAAGAGTGTATGGTATAAGGAAAAAGGATGACTGATGTCAGATCCTGAAAAGGCTTTGAACACCTAAGATGTTCAGACCTTATTCCAAAGGCAGTATCTGAGCTGGAGTGAACCCAGACAAGAGCTATATTTCTAAACAACAAAAAAAGGCTAACAAACAAAACCACAAGGAATTACTAATAGCTGGTTGAAAAGAATTTTAGGAACCTCTTGACTCAAGGGCAGATAGTGTAAAGTATTCAATCCTTTTATTTCTCAAATATACCACCTAAATATCTGCATACCTTCCAGAGGGGACTATGCTAGGCAAGTCCTTTTCATGTGTTACCACATTATGCTCCATGAAAGAAGGTCCAGGTCTGTCTTATGCACCTCAGTGTCCCTTCTGGCATTTTGGAACCACTACAAAAGTGTCTGTTGAATAAATCCTGACAATAGCCTTATGAGGTAGATATTATTATCAACCTCATTTTTTTTGGTGAGGAAGCTGGATTTCTTCCTTTCTTTCTTTCTTTCTTTTTTTAAAGATTTAGTTTATTTATTTGACAGAGTGAGAGAGATCACAAGTAGGCAGAGAGGAAGGCAGAGGGAGACAGGGAAGCAGGCTCCCCACTGAGCAGAGAGCCCAGTGTGGGGCTCTATATACCCTGAGATCATGACCTGAGCCACCCAGGAGCCCCAATTAAATACCATCTTAATGGGGAAAAGGGAAGAGAAATACTCTCAGGGAAAAGTAAATGATTTCTAGAAAAGATGAATGGACCTTCATCTTTCCAATGCTCCCCAGCGCCTACAGAATAAAACCTTAAACATCTTAGTGCCAGAGATGAAGACCCTCTAGTCCCCTTTTTCAACTGTTCAACATCCCGAGCCTTCCACTGCCTGGAGCAAGCTTCTTTACTAGTCCCTATGAGGGCCATCGCACTGTTTTGGTTAAGCCTTCCCGTCCCACCCCCACCAGTAAGTTACCTTACTGTAAGTAAGTAACATCCTCAGTAAGTTACCATCTCTGAGATGCTCTAGCTCTATTCATCTTGCCATTTATCAACAAGGTGCCCTCTGTTATTTGGCGTTTCAGGAATATTTTTTCTCCTCAACCGGGTTATCAATTTTGCTCTCTGATGCCATAGGTATTTTGCACTCAGAAGCTAGGGTACATAAGCAAGGTTTTAGGATTCTGTGCAGTTTGTCTTCTACAGACACACCAGAAACTGTTGATTGCTTCAATTTAGACCAGGCCTGACTAAATAAATTCCTAACGCATCCAAAGAGGACCATGTTTTAAGATTTGGGAGGACAAGGCAGCATCAGATACAAGGCTCTCACAAGTTCCATTTCCAAATAGATCTTTTTGTTTGTTTTTTTAGTTTATGTAATCTATCTGCCCAACATGGGGCTCGAACTCAGGACCCTGAGATCAAGAGTCTCATGCTCTATAGACTGAGCTAGCCAGGTGCCCCCTCACACAGATCTTTTAGGGAAGAAGGTGTTAAATGTGGTAGAGGCATTCTCATAGAACTTACCTCTTTGCCCTTTGTGGCATCTCCTTCTGTCCATTCCACTGAAACGCAGGATTTCTCCAAATTCACAGTCCTTACATTGGCACTGTGGATTATGCCTACGGTATGAAAGTCCAGTTTACATCTTTTTCACTCATAGAATCCCACAGAGACTCTAATGTGGAGATGACCCAAGGAAGGGACCGCTGCCTTTTTCTTTATTTTTCACACTAGAAGACAAATCTCCTGGCACCTCACCCATAGAATATCCCACTATGAGGTAGGCAGGGAACAGGACTTAAACTGTGCTGTAGGAGTAAGGATTCATCTCCACTCAAAAGAGAGAGTACAGTGAGGTGAAGGTATATTTGGGCAGAGGAGTCACTCTAGTCCTTAGGTACTGTTCCTCAACATGCACTGAGACTTGAGGCTCTAGAGCCCTTAGGTTTCCCTACCTCACTCCCAATGGTTATATCTGACCATTCTAATGACAGGGTATATTAGACCTGCCAGAGATGCGGTAGCTGCTTAACCAAAAAAAGAGGACAGAATTGCACGCTCCTCAAGAGCAAAGATCTTTTCTGCCTGATTAACCCTGAATCCCAGTGCGTGACATACTGCAAATGCAGAATATTTAGAGAGGAATACAGGGGCCAGGAAGCCGAGGTCCTACAAAAGCAAGGCAGTTTCAGAGGAGAACTCTGGAGGCGAAGTGAATCTAGCAATCCTAACTTCCCTAGGAGGACCACTGACTTGGAGGAGCCCCGCCCACTTCCGAGGACAGGCAGGGGACCCACCGCCAGGGGAAGCCCTGGACCCGGGTAGAAAAGACCGACTGCCAGTGCAGATACCCAGACCAGGTGGAGGCGGGGGAATTCCCAACAGTGTCTCGACCCCGCCGTTTGGGGGGGAGCAGTAATTTCAGCCGTCTCACAGCCCAAGTGTCCTCTTGATCTCGCGACCCCGCCTCTCACCATTACTGCGTTGGATCTTGATGGTAAGACCGGGAAACAGGCGGGCCTGAAGGGACGAGTCCATGGGCAGTCGCCGGGAAGAGAAACACGAAATGCAAAAAAAAGAAAAACACAAAACAAAACCCCCAAAACAAACTCACAGCTCTGGTATCCCTACCAAGTCTTAACGCTGAGCAAACCGCCGCAGTTTAAATCCCGCGCGCCGGCGTCTCTCACAACGTCATCACGCTGCCACTGGCCTCGCTTCCGCCAGACCACGTCGCCCTTCACAGCCTATTGGGATATGTAGTCTCGGGTCGGTTTTCCGGAGCCTAGGACCGCCCACCCGCCAGCCACACCCCCGCGCGCGGGGCCTAATGGGAACTTGGGAAGCGTCCTGATGGGAGATTTCCTGTTCCCTGCGTAAGGCGGGAAGCTATGTGTGCAACTGGTTTCCCCCAAACTGAGAAACTCCAGTATGGTGTTTGAGACCGAGACCAGAGGGTCCTTCAGACAGGGGTTTAAATCGCGACTTCTTCAGTTACTAGTTTGAGAAACTGGACTCGTGCTTTCCTTTGCGCAATGAGGAACGTTCTTTCTCTTTTCTCTCTTCTCTCTCTTTTAAGAATTTATTTGACAGAGAGAAAGCAGAATCAGGGGGAGCGGGAGAGAGAGAAGCAGGCTCCCCTCTGAGCAGGGAGACCCACATGGGGCTTGATCCTAGGACCCTGGGATCATGACCCAAGCCGAAGGCAGGAGCCTGGATCGTGCTTTCATCCTCAGGGAGTTATTGCGAAATTTAAATGAGGAGCTATGTTTAAAGTGCTTGGGAGACACATTACCTGGTCTTTTACTGTCTACCACGTGCTAGGCATGGTGCTGGGTGCTAAAGATAATAATAGTGAACAAGACATAGTTGTGCCCTTCTTGACCTAACGTTTCTTTCTTTCTTTCTTTCTTTCTTTCTTTTTTAAGATTTTATTTATCAGAGAGAGAGAGAGGGAGAGAGAGCGAGCACAGGCAGACAGAATGGCAGGCAGAGGCAGAGGGAGAAGCAGCCTCCCTGCCGAGCGAGGAGCCGGATGTGGGACTCGATCCCACACGACGCTGGGATCATGACCCGAGCCACAGGCAGCGGCTTAACCAACTGAGCCACCCAGGCGGCGTCCTTTGACCTAACGTTTCTAATGTGAACAGGGAACAAAACGAAGTAACAAGTAAATTACAAGCTGTGGGAAGTGCTCTGAAGGAAACTGAGATCTGTGAGAGAAAATAATGGACGAGCCTCCTTTATTACTATTTTTTTTTTAAGATTTTATTTATTTATTTGACACAGGGAACAAAAGCAGGGGGAGTGGGAGAGGGAAAAGCAGGCTTCTGCTGAGCAGGGAGCCCTATGTGGGACTCTGTCCCAGAACCCTGGGATCATGACCTGAGCCAAAGGCAGATGCTTAAGGACTGAGCCACCAAGGTGCCCAGGAACTTACTTTAGATAAAGTGGCCAGGGAAGAAATCTTTGAAGTGATATCTAACCCGAGTCTAGAGAACAAGAAGGAACAAACTATGTCAAAGTGGAGGGCAGGAAGGTGGAGAGCATCCCAGACTAAGATCAGAGGATGGCGTGTGCAAAGGCCCTGAAGCAGGAAAGAACTTAATTTTGTTCGAAGAACTGAAAGAAGCCCTTGAGGCTGGAAAGCAAGAGGAGGGGGAAGAGGAGTGAAAGCATGCAGCATCTTCTAGCCCATGGTAATAATTCTCTTAGTAAATGAGAAGTCTTTGAAGAATTTTACATAGAGGAGTGATAAGATCTGAGTAACATTTGATTTTATGTATGTCAGGCTTTCTGATATGTGGACAACTGATTTGAAAAAGATAGGTTGGAAATGAGATCATTTAGTAGGCAAGAGATTATGCTGGCCTAGCCTGGGGAAGGGATAATGGAAATGTAGCTAAGAGAATGGCTTAAATTTTAGGAGACAGAATGGATGGGTCTTGTTGACAGGTTGGATATGGGTGTGAAGGAGAAGGAGTAATCATGGTTGATCACTGGTTTCTGGCTAGAGCAACTGGGTAGGTAGATGATGAACTATTTCCTGAAATGGGCGAGTGGGGTTGTGAAGGAAACAGGTGTGTATATGGGGTGTAAGTTTCATTATGGTCATATTGAGTATGAGATGTCTGCAAGACTTGAGAGTTTAAGTGTCAAGTGAGCAGTGAATATACAAGCTAAGAGCTCAGGGAGAGATCAAGGCCAGGGATAGAGATTTGGTAGCCATTTTTTATGTAGTTGTATTTAACTGTCATGGAACTGAATGGGATCTAGAAGAACATCCGTAACTGAGCCATGGAGCAGGCCAGCATTTTGAGGTAGGGCAGAGGAGAAGCAGCAGAGGATATGAGATTAGGGTGGTTTGAAGGCTGAGGAAAACCAGGGAGTAGAAGCCTAGGAAGGAGTGAGGAAGGAGGAAAGAAATCAGGAGAGCTGTGGAAAGGACAGGTAAGATGAGGGCATAGAAATATCCTTTGTTAGCACTTAAGTCATTGATGACTTTGAACAATCTTGGTGAACTATTGAGGGTAAGAGCCTAACTAGAGAGAGTAGAAGTGGGATATTGCTTAAGGATACATACATATGTAATGAAAGAATAAAGATATATTTGCAAAAGATAAACACTAAAGATTTGGGAGAGCAGTTGCCTCTGGCAGAGAGGGTGATGAGATTAGAGAGGGTATTGCAGCAAAATAGAACTTTTCATTTTTTTACATGAATCATGCTTATACATAAGGGTGCATTATGTTATTTTCTCTACCTCCTGTGTTAGGAAGCTGATGTAAATTTGGACCCATTCCTACCTTTTTTGCTTTTTCTACCTGTGGGTCCAGGCAGTTGCAAACTTCCATGCTGTTTCCCAAGGCCTGTGTGGAACCCTTAGGGCACATGGGTTTTTGCACAGGCCTTATTTCTGGTTCCTCAACCTGGGGACCAGATCCAGTGAATTTTTCCTGGCCCTACATTGGTAATAAACCTTACCAATGTAGGGCCAGGAAAAATTCACTCCTTGCCTCCCGTTGTAGGAACCGAAAGTCAAGAAATTAACATGGAAAGGAGCACCCGGGTGGCTCAGTTGGTTAAGTGTCTGACTTTGACTCAGGTCATGATCTCAGGGTCTTGGGATCCAGGCCCCCCCTGTAAGGGTTCATGCTTAGCGGGGAATCTGCTACCCCTTCTGCCTGTCCCCCCTGCTCAGGCTCTCTGTCTTGCTCTCGAATAAATAAATAAAATGTTTTAAAAAATTATTTAACATAGAGCAGTCCAAAACCAGTAAAACCCACAGGAAACTCAGTTCTCAAAGTCGAGAATTCCTTTGTGCTAAAAAGGAAGACAGAAGTCAGAGCAGCAAGGGAAGCTGACCCTGGAGAGGCCCATGGTCTGAGAATAATGAAACCTTTAAGACCTTAGAAAATACAAAGCCATTAGATTAAGGATACATATGTCAGGAACTCTAGGATATGACTGCAGACACATTACCATGACAGAAAAAAAAAGGCCCTCTGCTCCTTGAGCTGGTAATAGAACAATCAGAATCTATAAAATTGCTATGCTTAATATTGAAAAGAAAGAATTAAAAAATAAATCATTGTGGGGGGCCAGCTGGCTCAGTTGGTAGAACACATGACTCTTGATCTCGGGGCTGTGAATTTGAGCCCCACATTGGGTATTGAGATTACTGAAAATTAAAATCTTAGGGGCGCCTGGGTGGCTCAGTGGGTTAAGCCTCTGCCTTCAGCTCAAGTCATGATCTCAGATTCCTGGGATCAAGCCCCGCATCGGGCATCTGGCTCTCTGCTCAGCGGGGAACCTGCTTTCCCCTCTCTCTCTGTCTGCCTTTCTGCCTACTTGTGATCTCTGCCTGCCAAATAAATAAATAAAATCTTTAAAAAATAATAATAAAATAAAATCTTTAAAAAATCATTGTGAAAATATAGAGCAATATATAAAAAGTAACAGACATAATTGGACAAAAATAACAAAAACTTTTTAAATAAAGGCATTGAAATTAAAAAAGAAAACCTCTGGAACTATACTACAACTCCCAATGAAATAAATGATTTAGTGGGTGGTAGGTGAAAGGTTACTGAGTACAGGATGTTTGCAGGATGCCAGAGTATTGCTCCATAAGTAATTTGCGCTGACAGTTTACAAAGGGAAAGCATACCTTTATATGGATGATGCGGCAGTCCCTACTGCAACCAAGTGATCAAACTTAGCATCACCAGTTATGGGAGACCTGACATTATGTGTCTCCTGATAGGCTATAATATGAACTACACAGCAACATCCAAGAGATAACAATGCCAAAAATGTATAATCTAAATCCAGTCTAGCCCCTAGACTTGACTTCCTGCTTCCAGGAAATGCAAGGGATGGAGGAACGAACTGAACAACACCAGGAGGGATAATGAGGCAAATTTAGAATGCAGGACACTTTACAAGATATTTAGCCTGTTCTCTTCAAAAAGCTCCTACCAAGAAAAAAGTATGAAGACTGTTCTAGATTAAAAGATAATACAAAAAAGAAAAAAGAAGATAATACAAACAATAACCAAACACAAATCATGGATCTTTTTTAAAATTTTTTTTAAGGGGCGCCTGGGTGGCTCAGTGGGTTGAAGCCTCTGCCTTCGGCTCAGGTCATGATCCCAGGGTCCTGGGATCGAGCCCCGCATCGGGCTCTCTGCTCTGCGGGGAGCCTGCTTCCTCCTCTCTCTCTGCCTGCCTCTCTGCCTACTTGTGATCTCTGTCTGTCAAATTAAAAAAAAAAATTTTTTTTAAAGATTTTATTTATTTGACAGAGAGAGAGAGATCACAAGTAGGCAGAGAGGCAGGCAGAGAGAGGAGGAAGCAGGCTCTCTGCTGAGCAGAGAGGAAGGCAGAGGGTTTAACCCACTGAGCCACCCAGGCACCCCACAAATCATGAATCTTGATTGGGTTGTGGTTTTTAAAAAATTGGGAGTAGGGGCGCCTAGGTGGCTCAGTTGTTAAGCATCTGCTTTTGGCTCAGGTCATGATCCCAGGGTCCTGGGATCAAGTCCTCCTATAGGAGGCTCCCTCCTGGAGGGGGGGTCTTCTTCTCCCTCTCTCTCTACCCCTCCCTCCTGCTCGTGCTCTCTCTAGCACTCCTTCTCTCAAATTAATAAATAAAATCTGTTAAAAAAAATCCGATAATTCAGCGGGCCAGCAATGTGGGGTAGGGATGTAGGAAATAATGGTGACCATGAATTGATGATCATGCGTGCTGGGTGATGGAAATGGCATCCTTTTCTTTTTCAAATTTTATTTGTTTGAGAGCGAGAGAGGAGAGAGCACATGAGTGGAGTGAGGGGCAGAGGGAGAGCAGACTCCCCATGAAGCAGGGAGCCCAATGTGGGACTCGATCCCAGGACTCCGGGATCATGACCTGAGCTGAAGGCAGATGCTTAACCGACTGAGCCACCCAGGGTGCCCTAGAAATGGCATTCTTGCACTCTTGTTTGCTTGAAATTTTCTGCTTAACAGCAGCAAAGAAGAAGGAGGAGGAGGAGAAATAGGAGTGAGAAGGCATTGAGTATCTGAGAAACTAAAGTAAAAAATGGAGAAATCTATGAGGAGGCTGGTTGAGGCCAGATGTGGGGACTGTGATGGCAGCCAGGAGAGAAGAAGATCAGGTGCCTGAGGTGGGGGTGAGGCTGAAGGAGATTTTTCAGTTGTGCTCCGCACTGCCCTGCCCCTCCCTTCTCCACCCCCACTCCCCATGGCCCTGAGTGGATAGTCATATGCCCCACTGCTATGCAGGAGGTAGGAAGCCAGCAGCACCGACCAGTATTCCATCCTGGCTAGGTAGGGCTAAACCAGGTAACCTTAAACATTACTTCTCTACCTCCTTCTCCATATCTTAGAGTCTGGACTTTAACCCTTTCCTGCCAAGTTCACTGACATCCCCAAAGTAATATGAACTCAAAGGGGATCACATTTGCAAGAAAAGAAAAGCAAACTGAGAAACTAATATTCAATGAGTCCGACTTACTGGACCTGAATTTAAAGTAAGCATCATAAATATCCTCAAAAAATAAGGGAGGACGGTGCGCCTGGGTGGCTCAGTGGGTTAAGCCTCTGCCTTCGGCTCAGGTCATGATCTCAGGGCCCTGGGACCGAGTTGAGCATTGGACTCTCTGCTCTGCAGGGAGACTGCTTCCTCCTTTCTCTCTCTCTCTGCCTGTCTCTCTGCCTACTTGTGGTCTCTCTCTGTCAAATAAATAAATAAAATCTTAAAAAAAAATAAGGGAGGACATTGTTAATATAAGGCAGGAATAAACAGGAAGAATTGGTTGGAAATACCAATTATGAAAGTTTTAATAGTTGAAATCCATACATGGACTGAAGAGCAGAATGGTCACAGCCCAAATAAGACAATGAGCAACAACATCAGGGTGAGGATTCACCCCAAAGGCATTGGGAAATGATAAAGAAAACAAGGAAGATTGAAAACAAACGAGGCCGGTTGTTTATGACACACACACACTGTTGGTGGCTAACCCAACAGCTATTCCCAGCCTCCTTACTCATGTCTCCATTAGGGCCTGGAAGAACTAAATAACTCGCTTTCTTAGATTCCCATGCAATGAGAGCCGGCCATGTGACACGGTTCTGGCCAATGAGATATAAGCAGGAATGTTCTGGGGGCTTCTGGGCAGGATGTGTAGTTTCCTTTTATTTTATTATTTTTTTTTAAGATTTTATTTATTTATTTACAGACAGAGAACACAAGTAGGCAGAGAGGCAGGCAGAGAGAGAGGGGGGAGGATATGTTCTTTTCTAATAGGAGGGAATGAAATGACATTGACAATGGTTTGCTCATAACATATCATCCTCTTTTTTATTGCCTTGGACGTGGATATTCCCTTTGGAGTTCTGACAGCTGCCTTGTGATCATGAGGTAGGTAGATAGTCATGAGATCAAAAATCCAACACACTCAGGGCAGCCAAGTAGGAGAGAAGAGCCCGAGGGTTCTTGGAGAGTGAGCAGTTGAATCAAAGTCAGCAACCACCTCCATCAAGGCTCCATGCGTAAATACAAAACAAAACAAAGCAAAACAAAAACCCACCTGTTTGTTTCAGCCATCTTTTTTTGTTTGTTTGTTTGTTTTTTGTTTCAGCCATCTTTATTCATGTTTTCTTTAACCTGCAGCTGAAAACATTCCTGATACATTGTTCAATAATTTGGGAAAGAGCTACAAAGTTGAGATTCAACAAAATAAGAGAGGGAGGAAAAAGGCAGAAATCTGTGAAAAAGAAATTTAAAAAAGAATTTAGAAAATTTAGTTGTTCGGAGGGGTGCCTGGCTGGCTCAGTTGGTAGAGCATGTGACTCTTGATCTCAGGGCTGGGAGTTCAACCCCAGGCTGGGTGTGGAACCTACTTCAAAAAAAAAAAAAAAAAAAAAAAAATTAGCTGTTTGAAAGTCTTAATAAGCTAGACAAACCTTGTAAGAGTGATAGAAAAATAGGTAAATGAGCAAAATATAGAATAAAAAGGCAACTAAGTACTAACAAATTAAAAATATTTTAATAGGTGGGGCGCCTGGGTGGCTCAGTAGGTTAAGCCGCTGCCTTCGGCTCAGGTCATGATCCCAGGTCCTGGGTTCAAGCCCCACATCGGGCTTTCCGCTCGGCGTGGAGCCTGCTTCCTCCTCTCTCTCTGCTTGCCTCTCTGCCTACTTGTGATTTCTCTCTGTCAAATAAATAAATAAAATCTTTAAAAATATATATATATATTTTAATAGGGCACCTGGTGACTTGGTCGGAAGAGCATGTGACTCTCCATCTTGGAATTGTGAGTTTGAGCCCCACATTGGGTATAGAGATTACTAAAAAATAAACTTTAAAATGGGCATAAGATTGGGACACCTGGGTGGCTCAGTTGGTTAAGCATCTATATCTTGATTTCGGCTCAGGACATGATGTCACTCAGGGTCATGAGATGAAGCACCACATCAGGCTCTCTGCTGGGCATGGAGCCTGCTTAAGATTCTCTCTGCTAAAAAAAGAAAAAAAAAAAAGATTCTCTTTGCTGGGGCGCCTGGGTGGCTCAGATGATTAAGCGTCTCCCTCATGCTCAGGCCATGATCCCAGGGTCCTTGGAATGAGCCCCACATAGGGCTCCTGCCTCAGCACGGAGCTTGCTTTTCCCTCTCCCCTGCTCATGCTCTCTCTGTCTCAAATGAATAAATAAAAACCTTAAGAAAAAAAAGAAAATTTTATTTTTTCCGCCTACTTCCCACCCCCGGCATGCAAATGCATGCATGCTCTCTCTCTCATAAATAAAATAAAATAAAATAAAATTAAATTAAAATAAAATGGGCATAAGATCTAAATAGACATTTTTAAAAATATTTTATTTATTTAGGGGTGCCTGGGTGGCTCAGTGGGTTAAAGCCTCTGCCTTTAGCTCAGGTCATGATCCCAGGTTCCTGGGATGGAGCCCTGCATCCCGCTTTCTGCTCCGAAGGGAGCCTGCTTCTCTTTCTCTCTGCCTATGACCTCTGTGTGTCAAACAAATAAATAAAATCATAAATAAATAAATAACCAAACAAATAGCTTCACTGAGTTTCACCTTAAAGAATCTTCACCGTGGATGCATTTACACTGGTACAATTTTGACTTAATTTTCACACTAGACCTTTTTTTTTTTATGACTCATATGATTAATGCTTCACAAATCTTGAAATTGATTCAAACGTCAGACTTCGAGATGTGTTTTTTACTAGGTGAAGTAATTTCCATAGTAAGAGTTTCATACTTTTCTCATCTCTCCTTCCTCATTTCTCATTTTTATTTTTTAATGATTTTATTTATTGGAGGCAGTTGGTTAAGCATCTGCCTTTGGCTCAGGTCATGATCCCTGGGTCCTGGAATGGAGCCCCACATTGGGCTCCCTGTTCGATGGGGAGCCTGCTTCTCCTCCTCCCTGCTCCTGCTCTCTGCCTCTCCCTCAAATAAATAAATAAATTTTTTTTTAAAAAGATTTTATTAAAAAAAAAAAGATTTTATTTATTTATTTGAAAGTGAGAGACAGCATGAGCAGGGGGATGGACAGAAGGAGAAGCAGACTCCCCACTGATCAGGGAGCCAGATGTGAGGTGCTCAATGCAGCACTCTTGATTCCAGGACTCCAGATCATGACCTGAGCCAAAGGCAGACACTTAAGGACTGAGCCACATAGGCGCCCCTCTAATTTTTATTTTAAAAATTTGTCATGAGGGGTGCCTGGGTAGTTCAGCTGGTTAAGTGTTAGATTTGTAATTTCGGCTCAGGTCATGATCTGGAGGTTGTGAGATTGACCCCCGAGATGGGCTCCGCACTGGGCATGGAACTTGCTTAAGACTCATTCTCTCTTTCTCTTAAAAAAAAAAAAATCATGAATTATTTCTAACTCCACAGAAAAATACAGAGGACAAAAACACACCCAGTACTACAATTTAATAGATATAAACATTTCCTCAAATGTGCTTTTATTTTTTAATTTTTTTTAAAGATTTATTTATTTATTTATTTGATAGAGAGAGATCACAAGCCGGCAGAGAGGCAAGCAGAGAGAGAGGAGGAAGCAGGTTCTTTGCTGAGCAGAGAGCCCGATGCGGGGCTCGATCCCAGGACCCCGAGATCATGACCTGAGCCGAAGGCAGCGGCTCAACCCACTGAGCCACCCAGGCGCCCCTCAAATGTGCTTTTAATATGTTTAAAAAGGAAAACCTTATAAAGATTTCTTTCCTCCATTTTGGGGCCTGTGGAGACCTGCTGTGGACAGGATTTCTTTCTTTTTTTAAAATTTATTTATTTGAGAGAAAGAGAGAGAACACAGAGGGAGAGGGAGAGGGAGAAGCAGACTCCCTGCTGAGTCTGACATGGGGCTTGATTCCAGGACACTGAGATCATGACCTGAACCAAAGGCAGACACTCTTTGGACTTAGCCACCCAGGAGCCCCTGTGGACAGGATTTCTAAAATGACAAATATCTGGAAGGCTGTGGTTCAGGGCCATTTTTGCTGCCAACAAGCAGGTCTCTGGCACAGAAGGAGAACACAGCTCTGAAAATTGAAGGAATTTGTGCTAGAGATTAAACTGAATGCTCTCTAGGCAAGAGATACGCTTATATGTACAAAGCAAAGAATGACATAGTGACTCCTTGTGGCAAACAAAACAAAACCTGAGTAATCTGGGGAAAGGACAATTGGGGCCCATGGAAACAGTGGCATGATTCATGCCAAATTCCAAAGCAATCTTCTGGCTGTGGTCATTGGACACAGAATCCATGGGATGCTTTACCCCTCAAGGATTCAAACTTATTGAAAAGTTTATTATCGAAATAAAGTGTGGGGGTGCCTGGGTGGCTCAATCAATTAAGCGACTGCCGGGGCACCTGGGTGGCTCAGTGGGTTAAAGCCTCTGCTTTTGGCTCAGGTCATGATCCCAGGGCCCTGGGATCAAGCCCCGCATCGGGCTCTCTGCTCAGCAGGGAGCCTGCCTCCTCCTCTCTCTCTCTGTGCCTGCCTCTCTGCCTGCTTGTGATCTCTGCCTGTCAAATAAATAAATAAAATCCTTAAAAAAAAAAAAAAAGAAAGAAAATTAAGCGACTGCTTTCAGCTCAGGTCATGATCCTGGAGTCCCAGGATCGAGTCCCACATCGGGCTCTCTGCTTGGCAGGGAGTCTGCTTCTCCCACTGATCTCTCTCCTGTCATGCTCTCTCTCTCATTCTCTCCCTCTCTCTCTCTCTCAAATAAATAAATAAATAAATAAATAAATAAAATCTTAAAAAAAAGAAAAGTAGGGCATCTGGATGGCTTAGTGGGTTAAGCCTCTGCCTTCAGCTCAGGTGATGATCTCGGGGTCCTGGAACTGAGCCCCGCGTCGGGCTCTCTGCTCAGTGGGGAGCCTGCTTCCCCTTCTCTCTCTCTGCCTGCCTCTCTGCCTACTTGTGATCTCTCTCTGTCTGTTAAATAAATAAATAAAATATTAAAAAAAAATAAAGTGGATTTGTTCCCTTGTATTAAAAAGAAAGAGGCTTACATACAATAACTTCTCTCTAGAATAATGTTATAAGTTGATAACTTGTTTGATCCCACTGTTCAGCATTATTACTCTCGCCGACCTACCACATTTTACATTTTTGATGTCACTTTTTACATCTTTTTAAAAAAAGATTTTATTTTACTCATGAGAGACAGAGAGAGGGAGGCAGAGGCAGAGGGAGAAGCAGACTCCCCACCAAGCAGGGAACCCAATGTGGGACTCCATCCCAGGACCCTCGGATCACAACCTAAACTGAAGGTAGACACTTAATTGACTGAGCCACCCAGGGACCCACATTTTACATCTTTTTATCTTGTGTATCCCTTACCGAATTATTGCCCTTGCGGCTACACATGGCCTTCGATGTACACATGACCCACCTGCTTATGGCTGGGGCTGACCACTTCATGTGTGTATCTCTTCTCAACTCCATCTTTAGTGACTTCGAGATGGTATCTCGAAATCAGGTATGGTGGGAATATTTACACCCACAAAAATGGGCAAATGATACAAATCAGGTCTCCTTACCCCAATTCTCACAGGAAGATGTTTGCTGACATTACAGCCATCGTCCACCTCCCAGCCCCCTGCTCAGGAAGCAGGTAAAAGAAAGGTAAAGGAAGAGTTACTCCATCCTGTTCAAAGTCTCAGAAATACTTTTTTTTTTTTTTTAACCTATAATGTATTATTTGTTTCAGGGTACAGGTCTGTGATTCATCAGGCAGTGCTTACCATACCACATACCCCCCCCCCCATAGTCTCAGAAATACTTTACAGAGACTTAGGATACTTTCATTTACATCTACTTATAATATTTCCACCTCTACTTTAACTTGAACTTAGTCACATGGTGATTATAAGAATCCAGGGAGGCTGGGAAATGTAGTCTTTTAGCTGCCTACTGAAACCATAAAAATATATAAACTCAGAGAAGTCACTCTGGTCCTCATCCTTTCCACCTCATTCCCTCTTACCCTGTGTTCATTAGTTTCTGGTTTAATCCGTGATTCTGTTTGGAAATAATAATTATAATAATGACAAACAAACACATAGCTTATTTCCCTTTTTTTTTTAAGATTTTATTTATTTATTTGGCAGAGAGAGACAGAGAGAGAGAGGGAACACAAGCAGGGGAGCAGCAGAGGGAGAAGCAGGCACCCCGCTGAGCAGGGAGCCCGATGTAGGCCTCGATCCCAGGACCCTGGGATTGTGACCTGAGCTGAAGGCAGCCACTTAACAACTGAGCCACCCAGGTGCACCCCCATTAAAAAAAAAAAAAAAAAGATTTTATAAAAATAAAATTTTTTTAAATAAAAAAATGGAAAAGATTTTATTTGAGAGACACAGAGAGAGAACAAGCAGGGAGGAGGGGCAAAGGGAGAGAGAGAGAGAAGGAAGGAGACTTCCTGCTGAGCAGGGAGCCATGGGGCTTGATCCCAGGACCTGGAGATCATGACCTGAGCTGAAGACAGGCACTTAACTGACTCAGACACCCAGGCGCCCCTAGTTTATTTCCCTTAACAAAAGATACACCTCACCTTACCTGAATCACCCAATAATGTATCCTGGAAATTGTTCAATATCAGTCTTTAGAGATCTCCTTTTTTGTGGGGGGGGGCCTCATACTACTCCGCTGTGCAGATAAACTATAAACAGTCCCTGTAGGTAGGAATTTAAATTATTTAGCAGCATTTTGCTTTTACAAATAATACTGCATCTGGGGTGCCTGGGTGGCTCAGTCCGTTTAGCTGCTGACTTCCTTTCAGCTCAGATCATGAACTCTTGGGATCCTGGGATCAAGCTCCACATCCAGCTCCATGCTCACTGGGAGGTCTGCTTCAGGGTTCTCTCTAGACCTTCTGCCCTTCCACTCACCCATCAAATAAATAAATAAATCTTCTAAAAAATAATACTGCATTATTAAAAATAATCACTTGTGCATATGTTTTTCCATATTCATTGGTATTTATCTTTTCTTTTTTAAGTAATCTTTCTGTGCAATGTTGGGCTTGAACTCACAACCCCAAGATCAAGAGTCACATGATGAGTTAGAGCCTAAGTCCTGTCATGGTAGGAGGATTCTTCCTCCACTCTGTCAACTGGCACAGATGTTTTTCCTTCGTATGATGAAGATCAGGGATCTAAACTTATCCGAAAAGCTAGAGAGGCACCGTTTGTTCCCATTGGAATGGTGGGGTTTGCAACAATTGTTGTATATGGATTACATAAACTGAAGAGTGGGGGAAATACTAAAATGTCTGTTCACCTGATCCACGTGCATATGGCAGCCCAAGGCTTTGTTGTAGGAGCAATGACCCTAGGTATGGGCTAGTTCATGTATAAGGAATTCTGGGCAAAGCCTAAACCTTAGAAGAAGAAAAACTACCTTGGTTTTTTTGCTGGTGCTTGCTTTAGTTAGGCATCTCGCATTGAGTTTATATGCTTATGTTGAAAATAAATCTAAATGGGTCAGACAATAACCTGGTAATTTAAATATTGGCTTCCTTTCTTGTGGGCTCAATTTGCCTGGTAACCAAATTACTAGTGACCAGTTAATCTAGTTAGGTCATTCAGAGGAGTCATATTAGCACAAAAGAAACATGTCACTTTTTTAAAAAAAATTCTAAGATTTTTTTTTTTTTTTTTGCCGAGAGAGAGAGATAGAGAGCAAGAGAGCACAAGCAGGAGAAGACCCAGGCAGAGGGAGAAGCAGACTCTCAAATGAGCAAGGAGCCTGATATGGGACTGGATCCCCAGACCCCGGGATCATGACCTCAGTTGAAGGCAGACGCTTAACGGACTGAGCTACCCAGGCATTCTGAAACATGTCACTTTTTTTTTTTTTAAAGATTTTATTTATTTGACAGAGAGGTCACAAGTAGGCAGACAGAGAGGGGGGGGAAGCAGGCTCCCCGCCGAGCAGATTTCCCGCCTTTCCAGAACCCGTTTCCTGGTCTCTTCATTTTTCAGGGCCAGCGTTGTCCCTAGAGCTGTCTGCGCCGCCCGCCTGCTTCCTGACCTCCGCTCACCCGCCAGCTCCCAGCTCCCTGGAAACCCCTCTGGCCAGGTCGCCGGCAACTGCCCGGCTGGGGAAGCCTGTGGACCTTGCCGCCCTATCTCCCGTATGGGACAGAAGGGACGACTCCCTTCCTGAAACGTCTTTCCGCCCTTGGTTTCGTTTTGGGACACCCTCCTAGTTTCCCCCCAGCCTTCCTAATTAATTGCACACGTAGACCACTGTGTGTTTTAGATTTTTACTTATTTGAGAGAGAGCGAGCGAGCAGGAGGAGGGGCAGAAGGAGAGGGAGAAACAGACTCACTGCTGAGCAAGAAGCCCAGTGTGGGGCTGGATCCCACGACCCTGGGATCCAGACCTGAACGGAAGGCAGACGCCTAATAGACCGAGCCACCCAGCCGCCCCTGCCACTGTGCTCCAGGGATCTGAGTGGATTGCCTCTCCTCCCCTTGCCTTCCTTCCTAGGGCAGTCTGGGCCATCATTTATTTCTCTCTGGCTTTCTTGCTGGCTATACTCTCCGAACTGAGCGGGTGTTCAAACTTGAGCCGGAGTGGTGGGTGTTCAGTGTGGTTCGCAATATAGCCCGCATCAGAATCACGCGAGGATTGTTCACCCAGACGCTTGGGCTCTTCCCCCGCTCCTCCGCCCCCGGCTTTTCTGATTCCGTAGGCCTGGGGGTGGGGCCTGATAATTTGCATATCTAGCAAGTACCCAGGTGTATTTTCTAGAGTTCCATAACAAAGCACCCCAGACTGGGTGGCTTAAACCACAGAAATGTCTACACAGTTCTGGAAGCCTCAACTTAACTAATTACACCTGGAATGACCCTATTTCCAAATAGTCACACTCTGAGATACCGGGAGTAAAGACTTCAACAAATGAATTTGGGAAGACACAATTCAACTCGTAACACCAATAACACCAGGTGATGCTGATGCTGCTTCAAACCACTAATCTGATCACGTTGTCCTTTAAAGAGTTTCAGTTGCTGCCCACGGCCCTCAAGGTGAGTCGAAGGTCTTTGCTTGGCATTGAAGGCCCATCAAAATCAGGTCTTTGGGGGCGCCTGGGTGGCTCAGTGAGTTAAAGCCTCTGCCTTCGGCTCAGGTCATGATCCCAGCGTGCTTGGATCGAGTCCCGCATCGGGCTCTCTGCTCAGCAGGGAGCCTGCTTCCTCCCCTCCCTCTCTGCCTGCCTCTCTGCCTACTTGTGATCTCTGTCAAATAAATTAAAAAAAAAAATCAGGTCCTTGGTCCTTAGCCACTTGCCTTTTCACTACCCCGGCTCAGACTGCTTATGGTGCTGCCCTGAATGCGCTCACCATCCTGCTTTGATGAATTCTTCCACGCTTGGCCCATGTGTCACTGAACATTCTGTAATCCCTGCTCACCATACATTCCTGAGGCCCAGCACAAGGTTTGACACAGTGTTCAATACATCTTTGTTGAATGAATGGATGAAGACAATTATTTTAAAGACTTAAAAAAGGTCAAATTTAATTTTTAATTCAAGATAAATTTTACCTTGGAGTGTCAATTATAAAACAAAATGAAAACAAAAAAATAAAATGAGACTGAATCGGGCGTCTTACTTCCCTGCAAATCTGGCTTCTGCCCTGCCCCCAGGTGGTGGCTCTAGGCCTAGCAGGAAAACGAACTAAGGAATTTCCGGCAACCGGAGAGTGGTGACTAAGCGTCATTTACATACCCACAATGCCCTGCACCCATGGTATTTCTTATTTTAAAACGGCTAGATTTTTCTTTTTCTTTCGACTTTTTTTCCCCCCTCCAGAAATCAGAATGCTATCACAGAATTGACTGAGATAAAGGCAGATGTCCGTGGCTCTTTTGGATAAGTAATTACCATTGCTGTTCTAGGAGTGACAGTCACCCGAGGGCTGTGTGAGCGGTTTGTCAGGCATACTCTGGTTTCTCTTCAGATCGTATAAATCTTTCGCCTTTTACTAAAGATTTCCGTGGAGAGGAACAATTCTGAGTGTTTACCCAATTTTTTGAGGCCTTGCGTTTGCAGGGCTTACTAATGTGTGTGAAAAGTCAGATTTGGTTTTGGAACATTTATTCGGCACTTTTTGTTGTTGTTGATAATGTTCGTATTAAGAACTTATGCTTTTTTAATTTATGGTGTTTGTAGGTGGGAGATTAACGGATTAATTAACTTGAGTTGGTTTCTGTGTTTTGCCCGAAGTGGGTGTGCAGCAGTCACCTAAAACATGTTTTCTACGTAATATTTCCTAGTCGTTTTTGCTGAGGTTTTGAACAAAACTTTTTTTTTTAAACATTTTATTTATTTATTTGACAGAGAAAGAGACCACAAGTAGGCCGAGAGGCAGGCAGAGATAGCGGGGGAAGCAGGTTCCCCGTGAGCAGGGAGCCCGATTCAGGGCTTGATCCCTCGACTCTGGGATTATGACCTGAGCCGCAGGCAGAGACCTTAACCCACTGAGTCACCCAGGTGTACCCCCCATCCCCCAGTAAAAAAAGATTTTATTTATTTATTTGATAGAGATCACAAGTAGTCAGAGAAGCAGGCAGAGAGAGGAGGAAGCAGGCTCCCCGCCTGATGCAGGGCTCGATCCCAGGATCCTGGGATCATGATCTGAGCCGAAGACAGAGGCTTTAACCCACTGAGCCACCCAGACGTCCCCCCAATAAAACTTTTAAAGTTCAAGGTCGGGGGCACCCGGGTAGCTCAGTCGGTTAAGTCTCCTATTCTTGGTTTCTGTTTTGGTCTTGATCTCAGCATCTTGGGATGGAGTCCCCCCATCCAGCTATGAGTTCAGGGGCGTCTGCTTCTCTGCCTCTCTCAGCCCCTCCCCCACTCATGCACACTCTAAAATAAATCTAAATAAATTTATTTTTTTACTTAAAAAAAGACTGAGAGGGCGCGTGGGTGGCTCAGTGGGTTAGGCCTCTGCCTTCCGCTCAGGTCATGATCTCAGGGTCCTGGGGTCCAGCCCTGCATTGGGCTCTCTGCTCAGCAGGGAGCCTGCTTCCTCCTCACATTCTCTCTCTCTCTGCCTGCCTCTCTGCCTACTTGTGATCTCTGTCTGTCAAATAAATAAATAAATAAAATCTTTTAAAAAAATAAAAAATAAAAAGTAATCTCTACTCTGAATGTGCAGCTTGAACTCAGGACCATGAGATCAAGAGCTGCATGCTCTATCGACTGAGCCAGCCATGTGCCTCAATAACTGAAATTTTCCAGTGGTTCAGTAAACAGAGAGAGAATGTAAATGTGTCCATGAGTGACAGGTATACAGGTATTCACTGCATTTTCAAAAAAAGATTTTACTTTTCTATTCATGAGAGACAGAGATAGAGAGAGGCAAAGGCAGAAGCAGTCTCTCCGAGGAGCAGGGAGCCTGATGCAGGACTCCATCCCACGACCTTTAGATTATGACCCAAGCCGAAGGCGGACACCCAACCATCTGAGTCATCCAGGAACCCTATTCACTGTATTTTTCTTTCAACTTTTTGTAGCTTTGAACTTGTAAACAGTGGGGGAAATATGTATTAATAAATCCCATGTAATGTGTATTTTTTTTTTTTTTTTTAGATTTTATTTATTTGACAGAGAGAAACAGCAAGAGAGGGAACGCAAGCAGGGAGAGTGGGAGAGGGAGAAGCAGGCTCCTTGCAGAGCAGGGAGTCCAATGCCGGGCTCAATCCCAGGACTCTGGGATCATGACCTGAGCCGAAGGCAGACGCTTAACGACTGAGCCACCCAGCCACCCCTCCATTATTTTATTAAACTATGGTCATCTTAGAACAGTGGCTTCCAGATTTTTGGATTTTCCGATTATTCAAATTTCCAAAAAATTTCTAGGGTACCTTTTTATCATCATTCTACAAACAAAGGCCATCTGAAGACTACAAAGAAACACTTTTTTTTTTTTTAGATTTTATTTATTTATTTGACAGAGAGAGATCACAAGTAGGCAGAGAGGCAGGCAGAGAGAGAGAGAGGGGTAAGCAGGCTCCTTGCTGAGCAGAGAGCCCGATGTGGGGCTCGACCCCAGGACCCTGGGATCATGACCTGAGCCGAAAGCAGAGGCTTTAACCCACTAAGCCACCCAGGTGCCCCAAAAAACACTTCTTTAAAACAAAAACCAGGGGCACCTGGGTGGCTCAGTAGGTTAAGCCTCTGCCTTCGGCTCAGGTCGTGATCTCAGGGTCCTGGGATGGAGCCCGCATCCGGCTTTCTGCTCTGCAGGGAGCCTGCTTCCTCCTCTCTCGGCCTGCCTCTCTGCCTACTTGTGATCTCTGTCAAATAAATAAAATTAAAAAAAAATTATTAAAAAAAAAACAGAAAAACCACTTACCTTTATGAAAGCTTAACTATATATTTTGTTAACTTTTCTCTCAAAGCTCAGTCAGTTTGAGGGAAAGTCTGGGCGGTCTTAGATTTAACATTATCAGGAACCGATGATGCCCTCTTGTGGCCACCTGCAGAATTACTGCTATCTGACTTCATTTCCTCTGATTTGACGACAATTTCCTCACAATTACCTCGGTCATTAACACGGGCATGCCAAGCATTTTTCTCAGTGTTTGGGATGTATTAGTAAAGAACAAAAATACCCCTCAGTTGAGCTTACATACAGGTAGAGAGAGAGACCATATGCAAAGTAGTAAGTGTTGTGGGAAAAAAAAAATAGCAGCATAAGGGGCTTGGGGACCAGAGTATATGCCGTGGTAGTATTAGCAGCCCTCACTGAGACGGTGACTTTTGTATAGAGTTGCAAGGTGAGGGAGTTCACCATGTAGCTATATAGCTGAGGTGACAAGAACTATAGGTTCTAAGAACCATATAGCTATACTATCCAGTGAAGGAGGAAGAGAAAATTAGGAGACAGTTCAGAGATCATGGGAGACTAGACTGCCTCTGGCCCTCTCTGCAGGCCACAGGAAGGGATTTAGGTTTACTGTTCTTGAAATGGAGATCCCTGCAAGGTTTTCAGCAGTAACAGAATCTAAGTTTAAAAGGACTACCTTGGGGAGCGCCTGGGTGGCTAGTTGGTTAAGTGTCTGCCTTCCCCTCAAGTCATGATCGCCCCACATGGGGCTCCCTGCTCAGCTGGGAGCCCATTTCTCCCTTTCCCCCTGCCCCATCCCCTTGTTTGTGCTCTCTTGCTCTCAAATATATAAAATCTTAAAAAAAAGAAAAAAAAAAAAGAAAAAAAAAAAAGAAAAGAAAAGACTATCCTGGCTGCTGTATTGAAAAGAGAATGGGGTAGAAAGGCCTCTAGGGAAGTTTAAACAATGGTGGAAAAACAAAGCAGGAAAAACAACGGTGGCTCAGATTAGGGTATTAGCAACAGAGTAGAGAGATTTGGTTGAATTCTGGATATATTTGGAAGGTAAAATCAACAGAACGGGATGCAGATGTTGAAGAGAAACATTAAGGAGAATGCTATTTTGTTTTGAGTGGCAGAAAGAATGAGTTGGCATCAGTCGAGCTGGGGAGGGTGGCACAGATCAGGAGTCCAGTTTTGGACACAAAGAGGTGGAAAGATTTAACTGGAAATGGACATGTGGGAGTCAATGGCATATAAATGGCATTTAAAGTCTAGGGACTGGATGAGATCAACAGGGTGAAAAAATAAAGAGCCTCAAGGTCACTCCAGTTTGAAAGAAGCTGGGTTGAGAGGATGAATCCGCAAAAGAGAACGAGGAAGTAACCGGAGAACAAGCAGGTGAGTGTGCAGGGGACCGCCAGTAGGAAGCAGAGGTGAGGGTCTCTCCTCAGGCTATGTCCTTAAATCTTCCAGAACGTTGATGTTCCTTCCATCCGGGCAAGCTGGATGAGCAGAGGCACCCCGGCCCAACAAAGCTCTTATTTAATTTCCCCCTCCCCGCTACAGAGAGGACAGATAGCAAGACTATTTATTGAATTCTTGCCAGCAGGCAGCTCTCCCTCTCCCCTACAGGCAGGCCCAACCCTCAGCCTCCCACCTAGGGCCAGTGGGGTCACCGTGAGCGTGACCCCAGGATTCTTCTCCCAGGCTTCCTGAAACACAGCCCGGACCTTTATGGATTGCCTCAGAGGCTCTGTTACTCCTTTCCCTCCATATCCTCCTTCTGGAAGTATGAGATGTAATCCATCTGATCCTTGTCATGAGCTTCAAGATAAAAGGTCGTGTTGCTGCGGGGGACGCCACTTTGGTGTAATACTGGAAGCAAGAAAGGCGAGCCTGAGTCTGGGTGCCCGCTGCACCTCTGCTCCAGGTCCCCTCCCTCCCCCACTTACCTTTGGAAACATTGACTTTGTTGGCCGCCAAGATGTCCGCCTGAATGCTATCTATTTTCATGTACAAGTCCTCGGCATTGCTCTGAGGACAGGAGCAAGGGGCACCTGCTGGGGTCCCAGGGCAGTCTGGACTTGGACGTAGGCGCGGGGCGGACGCTTGCGGCGGGCTCTGAGGCTGACCGGAAGGGCCGGGAAGGGAACGGAACCACGCCGGGAGGTGGGGAGGAGCCCAAGCCGGGGAGGTCCCTCCAGCGGCCGGCCCCCGGGCGCAGCGGGCGTAGGGGGTGTGGCCCGGGGGAGGGACGCTGTGGAGGCGGCACCTTCCGGTGGGGCCCCGACCCTTGGGGGCGGGGACGCTTACAAGGAAGAGCTGGTAGAGCTCCTCTCCCATGGACCGGCGGACGTGCTCCTCCACCACCGGGAACATCTGCACGAAGTACTGCGACGGCGGGCGGGGCGGCGGGGTGACTGCGGTGCCCTCGCCTGGGGCCCACCCACCCGCCGCCCCGCCGCTCACCTCCAGCGTGAGGCTGGCCTGCCGCTGGCTGTTGCAGTGGTCCGAGTTGCCCATGGCGGCTAACAGGCCGTGCACCACGCGCAGGTGCAGCATCTCCTCCGCGATGCTCGTGTTGCTGCGCGCCAGGACCCTGGGCCGGGAATTCGGGCGGCGGCGAGCCCTTGGGACCCTCTGGCGCCGGGCGGCCCGAGCCCCTCCGGGCCCCGCGGGCCCCGCCAGCTGGCTTGCCGCATTCCACCCCCATCCCCATTCCCCCTGCCCGCTTACCCGATGGCCTTGGCCGCCGCGGCCTGCTGCAAGAACACCGGCAGGTGGGCGGTGAGCTGGGGAACCAAGGAGTCTGGCGGAGGGGGCCGCCGTGAGGCGGGAGGACCTGCATCCCAACCACCCCCCTCCAGCCTCAATCTGAGCGACTCCCTACCGTTGAGGATCTTGGGCTGCAGTTTTCTGGTCTCCTTGACGGACGGTATCAGCAGCTCCACCAGGCCCTTGAGCAGGGTCTGGCACACGTCGTAGCTGACCAGGTCCTTGATCAGCTCGATGGCTGTTGAAGGGCAGAGGCCCTGGGGAGGCCTGACGCTCCAAACCGCCCCCACCCCCACCAAGCAAGCAAAGACCCCCTTGAACCAAGTTGCTTCCTTTTACCCCCATCCCCTTCCTGCACTTTTCCTAGCACCTTTTACTGGCCAGCACCGTGCAAGATGTGTGTGGGAGAAGCTGGGGAGGCAACACCACAGTCCTGCTGGATCTGGGGCTAAGAGGAGGAGGAGGGGGTCGAGCCTCATTCCCTTCACTCTCCCTTCACAGAACTACCTACAGAGGGAGGAAGAAAGGTTGGACGGTGAGCCTACCCATCAAGGAGACTAAGAGGCTGTCAGAGCTGGAGGCCCCATTGAGGTGTCACGGAGGTGGGAGGGGCTAGGTCTTCAAGGGGAGAAAGGATGGGACAAGACCCAGGAGGGAGGGAGACAGAGCAAGTGGGTGGAGGATGTGTGGCATAGAGTGAGAGGGTTGAAGCCGGGTAGACTGCAGTAGTTTCTGACAAACCATATATGGATCCCTTCTTTCCCTAGGCTTTCCACACAGCATCCCATTGAAGCTCACCATAACCAAAAGAGATTTGCTTTGCAATGACACTGTCTCGTTAACCCATTATAGGTCCCAGGAAACGAGGCATAGAGATAAAGCACTTTAGTTAAGATACTATGGCCAGGAAGGATGTGGGAGCATAAAGGAAACACTTGTTTAGGAAGGAGGAAGGAACTAGAGTTTATGGAGGGGGGTTTTCCTAGAGATACTTTCCAGCCATTTATTCGTTTCAGCATTACCCCAGTCTTTGGGCAAGGCTGCCCTAAACGCCTTTTGCTCCAGGAATATTTTTGTCAAGAGGAAATCACAAAGACAGAGCTGGAAGAGGGCAGGGGAAGTTGGTCAAGTGATGGGACACTGGGATAAGTGTTATTTTAAACTCACATGCTTGCTACATGGAAGACAGAAAAGACAAAACATGCTGTTGCCCAGCTGGGTAGTCAGGTGCGGGGGGGCCTCTCTACGCTAGGGGGAGCTAGGGGGAGCTAGGGGGAGCTAGGGGGAGCTAGGGGGAGCTAGGGGGAGCTAAGACGTTGGGGAAGCTAAGACGTCGGGGAAGCGCAGTTCCCTGACTAGCTCATTTACATACCAGGACTCATAATAGACACATGGGAACTATTACCACTAATATCTCTTCGAATAGTGAAAATTAACCTTTTATGTCCCTGTCAGGAAAGTTTTGCCCAGTAAGGATATGCTTGAGATAATTCTCTGCCATGGAAGAAAAGCGTTTGCCGGTAGGTGTAAAGGCACCGCAAGCATTGGGGGATCAGCCAGTATCCGTGAGGATGGGCGCAGATTTTTTTCATATAGTGTTTCTTTTCTGCTTTAATTGGCTCTTTGGCGTAAATGTCAAAAGAGTGTTTGCGGAATGAAACATTAGAGAATTGATAGTGCAATTTTTGGAGGCCTTACTTAAGTAAGGCTAACTGTTTGTGTCAAAAATAGGTTATTGTCTTGGGGCGCCTGGGTGGCTCAGTGGGTTAGGCCGCTGCCTTCGGCTCAGGTCATGATCTTGGGGTCCTAGGATCGAGTCCCCCATCGGGCTCTCTGCTCAGCAGAGAGCCTGCTTCCCTTCCTCTCTCTCTGCCTACTTGTGATCTCTCTCTGTCAAATAAATAAATAAGAAAAAATAGGTTCTTGTCTTGATAAAGAAGTAGTAAGACTTTAACTTAACAGTTAAGCAACAGTGCTTTTTGGGATTCCAAGGCTTCCTAGGGTTGAGCAACGTTTTAAGATATGCTGTTCCCCCCCCCGCCCCAAGTCTGTAAGTATTGTTCTAGAAGACTTGTTTAGAGCGCACGCACGAGTTAAGAGGATAAAAGACTTGCTTAGAGCGCACGCATGAGTTAAGAGGAATCAGAGTGAGCAGGAGTATCTTTCAAGCATTCTCAGAGATCTAGGAACGTAAGGCAGGTGGATCCTACAACCCAAAAGATTGTGATCTGGGGTGAAACAGAGAATCCCATACTTAACCAGCTAAGCCACCCATGGCCCCTTAAAAAAATGTTTTGGACCCCTCCCACTCGGAGCAGTGGGTGGGGCAGCTGTGACCCTGCGCTACTGGCCAACCCTACCATCTCACCCAGCGGGCTCATTTGCATACCCATGGGTGCCATCCTCCCTACTACATTTCTGTTAAAAACTGCACATTTCCTTGTTTTCTTGGACCAACATATGTCTTTTCCAAAAATCCCTTTCACAAATTTTCCTAGCAGTAGCACCGCAGCATAGGAACAGACACCAGTCTTGGAGAACTAGTTAATTACAGAAAAAGTGGCAAACATAAGCTAAGTACACTCTGGTATCTCTTCAGATTTAAATGTGTCCCCTTTTACTAAAGATTTCTGGGGAGAGGAGTGTTTGCAAGTTTGCCTCATTTCTGAGCTCAAAGGAGAAGTTTCCAATGTTTCATCTGTTAGGTATGGCACTTGTCACAGTTTTTTGTAGATATCTCTTATTGGACAGACATTAAATTTTTAGACTTATTTCCTATTAAGATGATATATGTGCATTTCTAGATGACATATTATCCCTGGCATATGCTGCTAGATTCAATCTGCTAATATTTTGTGTAGAGTTTTTGCAGCTATCTTCATGAGTAAGATTGGTGTATAGTTTCTCTTTTGCATGCTATCATTGATGGATTTTTATATTAAGATTAGGCTAACCTTAAAAAAGATTAGGCTAACCTTAGAAAATGAGTTGGGGTTTGTATTCTCTTTTTCTAATCTTGACAAGAGTTTCTGTAAGACAAGAATTTTATCTTGAATGTCTGATAGAATTCTCTAAAGCTGATTTTAGAAAAGAAATACTGATTCAGGGCACCTGGGTGGCTCAGCCGGTTGGGCAGCTGCCTTCAGCTCAGGTCATGATCCTGGGGTCCTGGGATTGAGCCCTTCATCTGGCTCCCAGCTCAGTGGAAAACCTGCTTCTCCCTCTCCCACTTCCCTTGCTTATGTTCCCTCTCTCTCTGTGTCTCTCTCTGTCAAATAAATAAAATCTTTTTCAAAATGCTGATTTTTTTTTAATGGTTAGAGGACTATTTATGTTTTCTCTTTCTTCAGAAGTCCATTTTGGTAGGTTATAATTTCTAGTAGTTTTCATCTACATTTTCAAACATTGAAATAATTTCATGATATCTTTTTATCATTTTAATGTGTGTAGCATTTTTAGTGGTGTCTTTTTTTATATTCTTCATATTGATTATGTGACTTTTCTGGATCAAATTCTTTTGCCCTCAAGTCCTCTGGGGGTAACACACATGGATGCCTGCTTGTATAGTGGTGTGCACTACAATGAGAAACACTTATCTCAGAGAACCTAAATGTTACAGTCAGTAAGCATGCCTGCCTTTTGCTCTAAAGGGGGAAATATATTTATTTTCCAAAACTGTTTGCTCATCAATATCCTTGAAAAGATAGTCTGGGACAAAGAGCAGTCGGTATTTTACTTAAAAGACACACAGAAACATGACAAACCTGTAGAGAATTGTCTACTAGGATCGTTTTTCTTTTGCTAGTAGTAATCCTTCAGTAGACATTCTTGGCTTGTTCCTGAACTTAGGGGCAAAGTGTTCAATGTTTCACTATTAAGTATAAAGTTAGGTGTAGATTTTTGGTAGATTTTTTTTTTTTTAATCAAGTTGGGGAAGTTTTCTAGTTCTATTTTCCTGAGGGTTTTTATCATCAACAGGTGCTGACTTTGTCAAATGCATTTTCTGCACTGATTATGTAATAATGTAAGTTTTCTTTTTTAGCCTGTTAATTTGGTAGATTAAATTGATTGACTTTTTTGAATATTGAACCAACCTTGCATTCCTGGAAAAAACTCCAATTGGTCATGGTGTGTGATTCTTTTTACATATTGCTGAACCCTAATTGCTAATCTTTTTTTTTTTTTTTTGCTAATCTTTTTTTAAAAGATTTATTTATTTGACAGAGAGACACAGCGAGAGGGGGAACACAAGTAGGGGGAGTGGGAGAGGGAGAAGCAGGCTTCCCGTCGAGCAGGGAGCTAGATGCAGGGCTGGATCCCAGGACCCTGGGATTATGACCTGAGCTGAAGGCAGATGCTTAACAACTGAGCCACCCAGGCGCCCCCTACTTGCTAATCTTTTGTTGAGGATTTTTGCATCTATATTGATGATGGATATTGATCTGTGCTTTTTTTTTTTTTTTTTTAGATTTTATTTATTTGTTTGACAGAGATCATAAGTAGGCAGAGAGAGAGGAGGAAGCAGGCTCCCTGAGGAGCAGAGAGCCCGATGTGGGGCTCGATCCCAGGACCCTGGAATCATGACCTGAGCCGAAGGCAGAGGCTTAACCTACTGAGCCACCCAGGTGCCCCGAGTGCTTTTTTTTTTTTTTTTTTAAGATTTTATTTATTTATTTGACAGAGAAAGAGCGCAAGCAGGCAGAGTAGCATGCAGGGGGAGAAGCAGGCTCCCCACTGAGCAGAGAGCCCAACACAGGGCTCGATTCTAGGACCCCGGGACCATGACCTGAGCTGAAGGCAGATGGTTAACCAACTGAGCCACCCAGGCACCCCTAGAGTTGTGTTCTATAAATGTCTATTATATCCTACTGGTTGATGATGTTGAGTTCTAATATACTTACTCATTTTCCTTTTATTTCTTTTTCTTTTATTATTGTTTAAAGATTTTATTTATTTGAGAGAGAGTGAGAGAGAGAGAGAGCACAAGCAAGGGGAGCTACAGAGGGAGAGGGAGAAGTAGGCTCCCCACTGAGCAGGGAGCCTGAGGTGGGGCTGGATCCCAGAACCCTAGGATCATGACCTGAGCCAAAGCCAGATGCTTAACTGACTGAGCCACCCAGGCATCCCTATTTTGTCTGATATTAACAGAGATACTCCTATTTTCCTTTCATTAGTACTTTCATGAAATATCTTTTTCTATCTTTTTACTTTCAGTCTGCCTATATTCTTTTATTTGAAGTGAATTTCTTGGAGATAGTACATACTTGAGTCATTTTGTGTAGATTTATTTTGATTTAACTTTTTTAGACTTTTTTGTGGGTTGGTGTCTTTCATCAGTTCTTGACAATTGTCCATCATTGTCTTCTTAATGGTGCTGCCTATTCTTTTTTTTTTCTCTTTGCCTCTATTAGATATTCTCACTCTTATCCTTACTTTTCTTCCTCTCTCCAGGTTACTAATTTTCTCTTCATCTGTGTCTACTCTACTGTTAAATGTGTACATTGAGTAATAACTTTTAGCTGTTGTATTTTTTAAAAGATTTAATCTGAGAGAGAGAGAGAGAAAGCAAGCATGAGCAGGGGGAGGGGTAGAAGGAGAAGCAGGCTCCCAGCTGAGCAAGGAGCCCAATGTGGGACTCAATCCCAAGACCCTGGAATCATGACCTGAGCCAAATGCAGATGCTCGACTGAACCATCCAGGAGTCCCTGGGTTGGCCTTATATTTGCAAAATTAATTGCCGGAAAAAACTTCAGAGCTAGGATGAAGATATTTCTTCCAAAGAGCATTTCCCTTTCTATTGGCTACCTGGGCTCTAACTATTCTGAACCATTTTTGTCCAAGTTCAAAACTTGAGGTTTCCTGGACCACACAGTTGGTTGTACAGTCCATGCAAGGTCATTTGAGAACCAGCTTACTTCTGGCTCATCCTTATCTTGAGGGCTTTGTCTTCCCGGGTCCCAGCTTAATGTATTTATGCTTGAGGAATCACACCTCCCACCTGGGGCAGGCCCTGGGTACCTTCTTTCCTGCCATTTGATACTGCTTAGTTTCTTCAGGATCAGAAAGTGGCCTCAGGTTTGAGTGCTGGACTTATCTTTCTGGGTTCTCACCTTCCCCTAGGTTTTGGTCTGGTAATTGCTTACTGTACTGTTCTTTTTTTTTTTTTTTTTTAGTAGGCTCCATGCCCAATGTGGGGCTTGAACTCTCAACCCTGAGATCGAGTCACATGCTTTGCTGACTGAGCCAGCCAGGCACCCCTGCTCTTTATTATTAAGAAGATTACAAATTTCCTTTTAGATATTTATGGCATGATGGTGACTAGATATTGATTTTTGCCCCTGGCTCTTAGTACACATTCAGGAAAAACCCTTGGAATCTCCAGAATGTGAAGTGTCCTTTATATGTTAAATGAAATAACTAGGACTCTTTATATGTTAAATGAAATAACTAGGACTCTTTATATGTTAAATGAAATAACTGACTGGAAGCCTAGGGGCTGATCAGTAGAAAGACCAAGGCATGATTACAAGATTGGAACATTTAGCTCAATCTCCTGACCTCTAGGGAGGGGAGAGGGCCTGGAGAGTGAATTAATCACCAATAGCCAATGATTTGCTCATCAATCACCAATAACCATGCCTACCTAGTGAAACCTCCATAAAAACCCTGAAATGATAGGTCTAGAGAATTCTGGATGGGTGAATGCACTGCAGTGTGGGAGGGTGGTGTGCCTAGAGCAGTCCCCCAACCCACACCTTGCCCTATACATATCTTCCGTTTTCCTGTTGCTGAGCTGTTTCCCTTCTACTACTAAACTGTTAATATTAAGCAAAATGCTTTCCTGAGTTCTGTGAGTTGTTCTAGCAAATGACTGAACTTGAAAGGGAGGAAGGCTTGCATGAATCCCCTGGCTTTGTAGCCAAGTTGGACAGAAGGATGAATAACATGGGGACCTAATACTTGTGACTGGCATTTGAAGTAAGGGCAGTCTTGAGGTGTTGTGGAGTCTCAAACTGTCTCCAAACCTGTGGAGTCTGAAGCTAACTCTGGGTAGTTAGTGTCAGAATTGAATTGAATTGTAGGGTACCTGATTCTGTGGAGAATTGGACAATTGCTTGGTGTGGAAATCCCCTCCCCCCATTTGGTATCAGAAGTGTTGTGACTAAAAACTACTCAATATCCAAATTTCCTAGCCTACCATTATCAGAAAAAAGAGTCTTCTTCACGTTCCTATTGTTACCTATTCTTCTAGGCTCACCTCAGCAACTAGATTTCAAGTAGCTTTGTCTGGCCTGTTCTCCCTCTGCCTCCACTCTGGACCACTGAGGAGTAGGTGTCCTGTGTCTCTGGCCATTTGCTCACCATGGAGTCCTGCTGTCATCCAATAATAGCCTCTCCACTACTGTGAACACCAGTAAACATATCTGAGGCGCCTCTGCCTCCCCCAAGCCTCAAACCAGTCCAGTCCATAAAAGTTGAAGAGAATTGGCTGGATTCCGCATTCCCGCGCGCTAGAGACAATTGAGGTGATGGCAGCCCAAGACTGTGGAAACTGCCAGCCTGGTGGGAGATGACCTCAGGAGAGGCTCTGCCCTGCCCGCTGCGGCCCTCGTCTGCCCTGAGCCTGGGAACTGTGCCTGGCCCTGCCTCTTCACAGGCTGGAGATGGCGCAAGGCCATCCTTCCAGCCCCGCCATGGCCAACTCTGAGAGAACACTTGGAAGCCAGGACCTTATGCTTCCTCGTCAGCCTAGAACTGAGCCACACGCCTGAGTACTCGCGGCAGAGAAGGCAGGCGCACGGAAAGGTGAAGGGACTGTAGCCCCTCCTGCGCAGTGGGGGACGAGGCGCAGGGGACCAGGGGCCAGTGATAGGAGTGCACAGATCTGCAGAGCGCATGGAACGGGTGTCTACAGGCTGTGTGCAGCCCTTGCAAGCTTTACTAACTTAACTACAAACATGCCTATGGTGCCTAACCACAGACATGTGCTGGTGACTTCTAATCTTGTCGGAAGACCGTCACTGACAGTCCCCAGCAGCTCAGTGAGTGGCCTGTTCACCTGGAGGCAGAGGCTGGAGAGGCAGCCAGCAGCCCCATCCTGGGTCTCAGACTCCATACACTCTTCTCCTGCCTGGTGCTGAGCATTGCCAGCGGCCAACACTCCCAGAAGGAGGGGGGCTGACTTCTCTCCAGGACTCAGAGTGCTCTTTGGCAGGAAGGAGAACCAATTTGGGCTGGTGAGTCAGGCCTCCCTCAGACTGCCCTTGTCTCAAGTTCTGGGTCGGGGTGGGGGTGGGGGGAGCGTCCCATCCAGCCACACTGCAGAGCCACAGAGCACACAGAGGCCCTGTCCTGAAGCCCCGCACAAAGCCAGTCTTTTCTCTGCCTGTTTTTCCCAATCACAGAATCAAAGATTTACTCTCTGGCAGAAGGGCTCTTAAGGACATCCCCGCAACCGCTCCTGGGGTTTAGTATTCCAGGGATGAGCCTTGTACGGCAGCCCCTTTTCTCTCTGGAGCAACCTGATTCAGAAACCGCTGCTTCATGAAGAAACACTTCCTAGGATGTTCAGCTACTGCTTGCTGCTGGGCTTTCTTTTCCTTCCAGGTCTTCCAGGAGAGCCCTCACAATCCCAGTGGCACCTCCCAACTCCAGCCTCCGCTTGAACAGATGCGGTTCTAACTTGGAATCACAGAGGGAGAGGGACCAGCTCATGACCCTCCCTGGCTTTCCCCAAACATTCTCCCACTTGGACCAAACTGCAGCCTGGGATGCTAGCCTGGTGCATGAAACCCCCAAGTCTTTCTCACCCTGTTCTCTTACTGTTTGGTTGTGAAACTTTCTTCCTTCTTCTTCTTTTTTTTTTTTTTAAGATTTATTTATTTATTTGACAGAGATCACAGGCAGGCAGTGAGACAGGCAGAGAGAGAGAGAGGAGGAAGCAGGCTCCCTGCTGAGCAGAGAGCCCGACGCGGGGCTCGATCCCAGGACCCTGGGACCATGACCCGAGCCGAAGGCAGAGGCTTTAACCCACTGAGCCACCCAGGCGCCCCAACTTTCTTCCTTCTTTTTGAATTAGTGGGGTTTCGGATCTGCGTGGTCAGCACACCCTCATGCCCAACTCTGCTGGGCCCAGGCAGCCGCAGCACACCTTGCCTCACCTTAGGAGTTGGGCCCTTCCAGGCCACAAGCTGGCAGTACCTTACTGCCAGGACACCCGGGAAAAACACTTGCCTATGCTTAAGAGAGTTCTCCTGCAGCAAGAAATGACTCAAAATAATCAGGGGTGGAAAGAATGAGTGAAAATATTTTTATGAAATTTCCCTGACCACACATGGTATTCTCTGCCCACGTAAGACCAAGTTCTCCAGGAGGCAAATATCTGCTTTTGCTTACTCACTTTATCCTAAATGCTTAAGCCTTCATTGCTGGTATATCTGCAACATTGAAACTTCTCAGAAAAATGAAGATTTATTCACTGAATCATTTTTTTTTAAATGGTGAGAAAGTTTTTATTTTTTTAAAAAATATTTTATTTATTTATTTGACAGACCGAGATCACAAGTAGGCAGAGAGGCAGGCAGAAGAGAGAGGAGGAAGCAGGCTCTCTGCTGAGCAGAGAGCCTGATGTGGGGCTCGATCCCAGGACCCTGGGATCATGACCTGAGCCGAAGGCAGAGGCTTTAACCCACTGAGCCACCCAGGCGCCCCCACTGAATCATTTTTGGTTGAGTTTTAAAATTCACAGCTGTCTATGTTTACCCCCAAAGTGAAAGGGCTAGTCTCTGCCGGCCAATTACAATTCTTTACCCACTGGTCTAGGTCGGAAGCACAGCAGAGCCATTCAGAAAGCAAAGGGGATTACTGTCTTTGGCAGCTTAGCCAAAAGCCTGTGTTGCTGACAACACCCAACTGTCCTAAATTGGATCAGTCACTGATTAATTCATTGGTTTATTTATCTTATTTTTTTAAAAGATTTTATTTATTTGTTTTGAAAGAGATAGAGAGGGAGAGAACACAAGCAGGGAGAGTGGCAGGCAGAGGGAGAAGCAGGCTCCCTGAGGATCAGGAAACCCCATGTGGGGCTCGATCCTAGGACCCTGAGATCATGACGGAGCTGAAGGCAGAGGCTTAACCCACTGAGCCACCCAGGCGCCCCGATTCATTCATTTATCTAGCAAAATACTCACTCACCATCTTCCATGTGCCAGACCTCTGTGCTAGGGCTATGAGGACGACGAAGACACAAACCCTATCCTCAGGGATGACACAGTTTAATGGCAGATACGAGTAGGAAACTGGTATGTATGCTGTTGTATTGTAAGAGCCATGGGAACAGAAAGGAAGTCAGGTTGGTGTGAGGGTAAGTTGAGGAACTGGGGGATAGAGACTCTGGAGAAGGCTCTCTTGGAGATGGTGACACATGAGCTGGCAAAGTCATGGACGAGAAGGGAGGGACAGGAATGAAGAATGTGGCAAATGCATCCCACCTTATGGCCAGGCAAGCAGGGAGGTCTGGCTGGGACATGGGGGGTTGGGTCACAGAGTGAGAGCTAAGCCTGAGGAGACAGACTGGCTTCTGAGGACTTGGCACGTGCCAACCACCCTATAGGGCAGGTGTTTTTTCTTGTCTTTCATTTCAAACATTTAAAAAAATTATTTAGAGAGAGCATGCACATGCACACAGGTGAGCAGGGGGAGGGGCAGAGGGAGAGAGAGAATCCCAAGCAGACTCTGCATTGAGCATGGAGCCTGATGCGGGGCTTG
The DNA here is from genome assembly GCF_902655055.1 of Lutra lutra. NCBI lineage: Eukaryota > Metazoa > Chordata > Mammalia > Carnivora > Mustelidae > Lutra > Lutra lutra. Next base: position 162,717,582 of record NC_062281.1, read on the forward strand.
ATCCCACGACCCTGAGATCATGACCTCAACTGAAATTAACAGTCAGATGCTCAACTGACTGAGCCACCCAGGCACTCCTCTGTCTTTCATTTCAGAGGAAACTGACTCAAAAATGTTGAGTATTTTGCCCAAGGCCAATCAGCTAAAAAGTAGAACAACTCTGTTGGATTCCAAAGCTTGTACTCTTCACTTCTAAGCTCCGCTGCCTCAGCTCCGTTGGAGGATGAGGAGGACAGATAGCGTGGGCACCATGCTAGAGAGATGGAGATTGGTTTAGAGGTGAGAAATATAGAGACATAAGTTACAGCAGTGGAGACAGAATGAACTAAAGGGAGATCTGAACGATATTAAGGAGTTAGAGTTGACTGGTCTTGGTAGAAGTTGGTTGGAGGCGGGAAGCAGGAAGAGATGACAATGACCTACATTTCCAAGCACTGGGTGCTTTTCACTGGGATTGGGACCTTGGAGCTGGAATCTCAGGCGTCCAGTTCTGAACATGGTCTGTCACATCCGAGGCAAGATGATCAGAAGGCAAATGGAAACAACGAGATGGAGCTCAGGAGAGCAGTGTGAGCTGGACAGAGTTCACTCAACTGCTCTGCCCGTAGGCCACAAAATGGGAATAACAATTGTGCCTACTTTGTCAGCTTGTTGTGAGGATTACCGAGTAGAGAGCTGGAGGCGTACCTAATGTGGAGTGGACACCTTATAAAGGCCAGCCACTCGTGTTTCTGTCACTGTCGGTGGTCCCTAAAACCGTGGGAGTAGATGAGGTACCACAGAACGGAAAGAGAAGAGCAGGGGACCTGGGATTGAATCCTGAGAGAAAAAGAACCTGCACGTAAGGGGCTGGTGGAGGGACGGGAATGTACAAAGGACTGAGCAGCAGTTTCCAGAGAGAGAGGGGGAAACTAGGAGAGTTCTGGGTTGGGGAAGGAAGAGACCCGAGTATTCAGGGCAGAGTGTGATCAGGAGGGTGAGAGCCACGGAGAGGTCATGCCCTGAGGGGAGGCTGAGCAGCAGCTCCACCCTCCACCGGCCCACGCTTTCATTTGACAAACTGGTCGGGTCCATGTCAGCTACAGTGCTTTGTGCTGACTGGAACAGCAGTAGACAAAACAGAGGCAAAGGGTGGCCCACTGACACTCATGGAAACTTCAGTGCAGAAGAAGGGAATCCTCCAATCCAAAGAGGAACCACAGAACCCACAGCCTGTCAGCCTGGGAAGAAAGTTCCTTGATCACCTGTTGTAAGGACCTATTTTATATTTCTATTTTAGCCAGAGGCTTCCATTGAAGTTAAACAATAACTTTGTTGTTTAACCCTTAAACTGTCCCTGCTCCCCTTCCCCCAGGGGACTTAAAAACAAGTCCCAGAGACCAGCTCCAGGTGTGGAGGCCAAGAAAAACAAGGCTGTACCCACCTTGAGTCTAGCCCTGACATAAGTACAGCCATCTTGGCAAAGCAAAAGCAGGCACCTTGCACTGTAAGAGTGGGTTAGCATAAGAATGGCCATCCTGAAGGCCGGGAAGCCATTTTTACTGAGTGTCCCTAACCAGCCCGCAGGGCGTACGTGACTTGAGACAAGAGAAAGTAGCTAAAACCTGAAAAAACAACTTAATCATATACCACCAGGGCGGTTAGGTGGTGGTGCCACAGGGACCAAATGTTAAGGAAAAACAAATAATTAACTTGCAGAGATCACAATCCTGCAAGACCGGAATCTCCCTTGGTTTGCAAATGTCCTGGTGATTTACAACAAAAAGGCCATCTCTTCAATGGCCCAATTTCCAGAGACAAATGGCTCAGTTCCTCAAGGTCTAAGGTCACACCATAAAACTGAAGGAGGCTGAGGCAGAAGGAAATGTAAATAAAGTTAAATTTCTTCTTTTTTTTTTTTTTTTTAAAGATTTTATTTATTTATTTGTCATAGAGAGAGAAGCGAGAGTGAGCACAGGCAGACAGAGTGGCAGGCAGAGGCAGAGGGAGAAGCAGGCTCCCCGCCAAGCAAGGAGCCCGATGTGGGACTCGATCCCAGGACGCTGGGATCATGACCTGAGCCGAAGGCAGCTGCTTAACCAACTGAGCCACCCAGGCGTCCCAAGTTAAATTTCTTCTAAACCTAAATCTCATTTAACCGCCAGGATGGCTCCAGGGTGACACCGGGGTGGCAAAAGGTTAAACAAAGTTAAACTGTCAAAGTGGGGCGCAAGATATGTACCTAGCTATGAAGAAGTGCCTTGAAAATGCTATATAAACCCTTGGCTTTGAGTGCTCGGGGTCCTTGTTGAAACCCGCTGCGCCGGGCAGATACTTGGACCCCAGCTACCTGGAAATAAACCTCGCAGTGTGGCTTGCATTATAGAGAGTGTTCTCTGTCTAATTGAGGGGTGGTCGACTCCGTACCCTAACACTGTCTGAGAGCTGAAGAAACCCTGAACAAATGACTTGCCCTGGGAATCACAGTGAATAGGAGATAGGGTCGCAGCTCAGTATTCTTTGGACAGACGGAAACTTAGAAATCGCGTTGCACCTGGGAACTGTGGTGATGGCATGCGACAATTTCCCTCCCTCCCTCCTCCCCCCTTCCTCCCTCCCTTCCTCCCTTCCTTCTCTCCTTCTCTCCTTCCACCCTCCTTTCCTTTCTGAGATTTATTTTGGTGGGGGGTGGTGGGCAGGGGCTGAGGTAGAGTCTTAAGCCCACTTGGGGCTGGGGACTGGGCTTGATCTTCCCACCCTGATCTCATCACCTGCGCCAAGACCAAGAATCGTTCGCTTAACCAACTGTGCCATCCAGGCACCCCAGCATGCGACTATTTCTAAGGCAGTCAGCACTGAGGAAGTTTGTTTTATAATTTTTTGCTCCTAGAACCTTGGGAAACCCGAGTCCCAGTTCTCGGTCTTCACTTCCACGCGACTGCCACCTGCTGGCCACATGTGAGAAGTGTGCTTCAGGGAGCGTCCAGGCACAGGTTTGCCTCCTTTCCCTGCTGGCAGGAGTGAGAATACATTTGGCGAGTTGCTATTACAAGGAAGAGACCAGTGTCAAGGAGCTTCCTGACCAACTGCATTCTATCTCTGAATCCTGTACATCTCCTTACCTCTTTCATCACAGCCTGTTCAAAGCCCACCGTTGAAACACAAAAAAAGCATGTTTTATACACTATTTCTTTGAAAAAAGCCAGTTGATAAAGGAATGAATGTTATGTGCTCTAGTAGTATATGTACTGCTCAATTAAGAATGACTGTAGTGTAGGGCGCCTGGGTGGCTCAGCGGGTTGAGCCTCTGCTTTAAGCTCAGGTCATGATCTCGGGGTCCTGGCATCAAGCCCTGCATCGGGCTCTCTGCTCAGCAGGGAGCTTGCTCCCGCCCCCACCCCAACCTCACCTGCCTCTCTGCCTATTTGTGATCTCTGTCAAGTAAATAAATAAAATCTTAAAAAAAAAAAAAAAGAATGTAGCATCTTCCATGGGAATCTTCTCTTCCACGCCAGGCTCCCTGAGTCCAACCCCCCTGTGTGCGGGCCTCTGAGGGAAGCACTGACCACCATCCCGGGCTCCTGAGGGGAGAGGGTGCCAGGCCAGGCTAGGGCGGACACGGAGGTTCTGCGGGCCGGGCAAACTGGGCCATTAGAAAGGAGTGTTCCCTGGGTGCCTGGGTGGCTCAGTGGGTTAAGGCCTGTGCCTTCTGCTGAGGTCATGATCTCGAGGGGTCCTGGGATCAAGCCCTGCATCAGGCTCTCTGCTCATCAGGGAGCCTGCTCCCCCCGCCCCCTGTCTGTCTCTCTGCCTACTTGTGATTTCTCTCTGTCAAATAAATAAAATCTTAAAAAAAAAGAAAGGAGTGCTCTCCAATGACTTCCTATTTAAAAACAAACAAACAACTATGGCAGACTGTAAATAAAACTTAGGAACAGTGAATAAAGTGTGGTAGTTGAAGTATATGATTTTGGGGAAATAACATATATTTTAAGAATATTCAGCAGAGGGGTGCCTGGGTGGCTCAGTGGGTTAAGCCACTGCCTTCGGCTCGGGTCATGATCTCAGGGTCCTGGGATCGAGCCCCGCATCGGGCTCTCTGCTCAGCAGGGAGCCTGCTTCCTCCTCTCTCTCTGCCTGCCTCTCTGCCTGCTTGTGATCTCTGTCTGTCAAATAAATAAATAAATAAAATCTTTAAAAAAAAAAAAGAATATTCAGCAGACTTTTATTTGAAACTCTCCTTTGACATCAGAGTCTTGTGACTGTTGTTCAATGAAGTCACATGGAGAGGTGGCCTCTTACACAGCCAGAAATCACATGAAGTCACAGGGAGAGGTGGCCTCTTACACACCCACATCCCTCCTGATATGGGTTAGCTCAGAAGAGGAAAGTAAAGGCACAAGGTTCTATGGCGCAAAAGGTGTGGTTTTAAAAATGAGATCTTGGGGCGCCTGGGTGGCTCAGTGGGTTAAAGCCTCTGCCTTCGGCTCAGGTCATGATCCCAGGGTCCTGGGATCGGGCCCCCCATCGGGCTCTCTGCTCAGCGGGGAGCCTGCTTCCTCCTCTCTGCTTGCCTCTCTGCCTACTTGTGATTTCTGTCTGTCAAATAAATAAATAAAATCTTAAAAAAAAATAAAAAATAAAAATGAGATCTTGGGGCGCCTGGGTGGCTCAGTGGGTTAAAGCCTCTGCCTTTGGCTCAGGACCCTGGGGGGCTCTCTGCTCAGCAGGGAGCCTGCTTCCCTTCCCCTCTCCGTGCCTGCCTCTCTGCCTACTTGTTACCTCTGTCAAATAAAAAAAAAATTTTTTTAAATGAGATCTTATGGTATTTGCATGACCCTGAGAAGGGCATGAATTTTTTGGCTTTGTGGCTAAGAAAACATAATTATGTTTTATGGTAATAATAATATTGTCCATCCTCAGGTTTTTGACTGTTTCTCAAAAGTGGTAAAAATGTTAAAAGTCTTGTTTCTGTAATACTGGAGAGACAGGACAGTGTGGTGGTGAGGACTTGGGTGGAGGGGTCAGCCTGCCTGGGTGTGGCCCACAACTTTCCCACCTACTGTCTCTGAGACTTTGGGTGGGCTATTCAGTTGCTCTGTACCTCAGTTTCCTCACCTGAAAACTGGGGATGATAATAGTACCTACCTCTCAGGATTGTTCTGAGGACTGTGTGACACGATTGCAGAGCTTAAAACAGTACCCGGCACACAGTCCTCACCAGTCACTGGTAGCGATGACTAGTTGTCATTCCTGGTATTATGACTGCTGAGTCAAAGCTCTAGCTGGACAGGGACTTCGTTTCATTTGTCACTATACATTCAGTGCCCAGCTCAGTGCCTGCTCTTTTGAATAAGTAAATGAATGAACAAAAATGTAAACCATTTAAAAATAGACCAACACAGGAGATTATCAAAAAGGTGAAAACACAAGGATGCCCGGGTGGCTCAGTTGGTTAAACATCTGCCTTTGGCCCAAGTCATGATCCCGGGGTCCTGGAATGGAGACCCGTGTCAGGCTCCCTACTCAGCAGGGGAGTTGGCTACTCCCTCTGCCCCTCCCCCTGCGTATGTGCTTTCTCTCTCTCTCTGTCAAATAAATAAATAAATAAATAAATAAATAAAATCTCTAAAAAACAAAGTGAAAAGACAACCTACAGAAACCATTCTGGTATCCAGAATATACAAAGAACTCTTACAACTCAACAGTGAAAAGACAAGCCAATTTCTAAAAATGGGTCTAAGACTTGAGAAGGTATTTTTCCAAAGAAGAAATATAAATGGCCAAGAGGCACTTGACAAGATGTTCAATATCTTTAGTCATTAGGAAAATGCGCACCAAAGCCATAGTGAGGTACTGCCACTCCATTGTGCGCTAGGATGGCTGTTAAAATAAAAAAAAAAGGACAATGACAAGTGTTGGCAAGGATGTGGAGAAATTAGAACCTCATATATTGCCGGTGGGAATGGAAACTGGTGCAGCTGCTGTGGAAAACAGTTTGACAATTTCTTGAAAGGCTGGAGAGAATTACTCTATGATCTGGCAATTCCACTCCCAGGTATACACCTCAAAGAATTGAAATCACGCACTCAAACAAATACAGATACGTGCATGTTCATAGCAGCACTATTCACAATAGCCAGAGAGAGAGACAGCCCAGATGTCCACCAGTGGGTGACTGGATAGACAATCTGTGGGATATACACATGATGGAATATTATTCAGCCATAGGAAAGCAGGTACTGGTACACACTTCCATGTGGATGAAGCTTGAAATCATGATGCGGAGTGAAAGTAGCCAGATGCAAACAGTACCATATTGCATGATTCCATTTGTATGAAATATCCAGAATAGGATTTTTCCTATTTACCTATTTAGAATAGGTAAATCCATGGAGACAGAATAAGGATTGGTGGTTTCTAGGGTCTGAGGGGAAGGGCTAGGGAGCAAATACATGGTATACGGGATGATGAAAATGTTCCAGAGCTGGATGTGGTGGTGGTTCACCCAACACTGTAGGTATACTCAACACCACTGAATTGTTCATTTTAAATTGGTTAATTTTGTTATGTGAATCTCACCACAATTTGAAAAATGCCTTTATGTGGAAAAAAGGAACTAAACCAAATCTGATTAATTTCTTTTTTAAAGACAATATTTATTTATTTGAGAAAAAGAGAGAGAGCATACAAGCGGGGAGAGGGTAGAGGGAGAGAGAGAATCCCAAGCAGACTCTCCACTGAGTGTCGAGCCGGATGTGGGGCTCCATTTCACAACCCTGAGATCACAACCCGAGCCCAAATCAAGAGTCAGATGCTCAACTGACTGAGCCATCCAGGTGCCCCAAGTCCATGACTAATTTCTAAGTAGATCATACTCCTTAGTATTAGGAATCCATGTAACCTCACAAAACCCAGAACCCTAAGAAAAATTAACAATGACATTCTTGTCCATTGTCAGTCTCTCTCCAGGTCTTTGAGGGGCAGGGGAAGAGATATCACACATTCAGAGACTTGCCCATGTCTGTCCTGTCACTTGGGAGCACTGTTTCCCTGAAGTAACATTTCTAGAGGATTCCGCTAGGTTAGTGTGGTACAGTTTGCTCAGTCATTAATGCTGCTGTTATCCTTTGTGGCTGATAAACAACACTTGAAACTTCACTACACAAAACACTACACAAAAACACGATCAAATTAATCCTAGGTTCTAGGTCAATTAGACAAAAATGTTATTCCCCAAGTGACCACTTTTGCAAATTCACAAACATTTCCATTTTACCATAAATTTGTTTCTTATCCCTACGTGTTCGTTTCTTAGCAATTTTTATGAGATGGTACAGTGATTTTTTTTTTTTTTTGAGATGGTACAGTGGTTTTAAGATATGTCCACAAAAATTTTATCTGTTTTCTTTCAAGGGGTGAGCCCATTTTCTCCCCCATCCCTAATGAACAGGGTAAACAGAAGTGACAGTGTGCAACTTCTGAGATTAGATAATAAGAAGTAGTGGGGCCTCCTTTTTGCCTTCTCTCAGATCACTCACTCTGGGAGAAGCCAGCTGCTCTGTTGTGAGGACAGTCAAGCAGCCCATGGAGGGGCCCACGTGGTGAAGACTCAAGGCTTCCTGTCAACAACCAGCTCTAACTCACCAGGTGTGTGAGTGAGCTACTTCGGAAGCGGGTCCTCCAGGCCCGGACACGCCTTCAGATGACCTCAGCCCCGTGAGATATCTGGAGCTAAAACCACTCAGTTAAAGTTCCCAGATTTCTGACCCACAAAAACTGTGTGAGATAATAAATGTTTCTTTTGGAGGGTGCCTAGGTGGCTCAGTTGGTTAAGCATCTACCTTCAGCTCAGGTCATGATCTCAGGGTCCTGGGATCGAGTCCCTCAGCAGGCTCCCTGCTTCTCCCTCTTCCTCTGTACTCTCTCTCTCTCAAATAAATAAATAAAAATCTTTAAAAAAATGTTTATTTTTTTTAGCCACTAAGTTTTGAGGTAATTTGTTATATAGCAATGGATAATGAATACAGATGGATTGATTTAACAGCTTTTGTAGATTACTGCAAAGTTGGAATATAACGACTTTCATTTTGTCTTCAAAGCAGCATTTTGAGGAATTGTCATCTTTCTCTGCCCAAGCTCTGTAGCTGCTGTGGCAGGGAAGGGGGACACGGTGGGGGGACACTGCTGGACATCACCCTACTGCATGGCCTTGCCAGCCCATTCTTGAGAAGAGGGGATGGGGACAGGTGGGACAGAGAAAGGGAGACCAAGGGCTAGAGAAGGAGGGGCTGACAAAGGGCAGATAGGGGTGAAGGCCCAGGGAACTCTGAAGTCCTGGCTTCTCCCAGCTCTCTTAGGTCCTACTAATACAACCAATACTCTATACTTTACAAATATTTAAAAGAAATGTGTGGTCAGTAAATTGGTAATTTGGTGAATTGGGCACTCAGCAAATTGGTCATTTGGCTAATTGATTTTTGGCAGGCATATCTTTGGCAAATTAATTTGCAATGATTGATCTGCTTCTAATTAAGTCATACATAGTAATTTTTATGATCCTAAGGTAATTGATTTATAAAAGATACCAATATATTTACACACACGTATGTATTTCAAATTCCCAACAGAACTCATTAATTTCTTCTGCAAAACTCGCTATGACTTTGACCTTTCTCTTGTCTAGGAAGGGAGACCAGTGAGCGATCCCTTCTGTGGCTTTTGACTGCTCGTCATGATTAAGTCCCTGCCTGCCACCAGTTCCTGGAATAGCAATCCTCCCTGGGAGGAAACTGCCATTTTTCACTTCACAGAAATCATAAATGGAGATAAATTCCAGGCAGGACCACTTTGAAGAAGGCCTCTCTTAATTTTAATTTTGGCTCTCTAATGTTAAATGGGATGATCATTAAAAGAAATTCTAAAGTCTTAATTCTAGGGGAAAAGATAAAACCCTGAGAAATTAGTGGACATCAGTACCCTTTGCCTGGTTATTTCTACTTCAAAGTGAACAGGCAAAGAATGGATAGCCAGAATCCCCTGCACTGAGGACTGGAAAACAGGAAAACTGGCACACAGAGTTCTTTTCCAATCTTTCAGAAGAGAAAAGGTGCCACGTGGGACCATACTAGAGCCTGAGGGGAAAGGAAAAATCAGGACTAGCCTCTCGTTCCAGCTGTGGTCCCCAGCTGTCTTCCTGATGGGCCCCCGATAATAGGGAGCTAAGATAACCCATCTCTACTGTGTCCTGTTGTAACACTTGACCTACATACTACGTGAGAGTAAAACAGTGATCATTTTATGACACTAAATTTGGAGCAGTTTGTTAGAAGCGATAGGTGACCAGAGCATCCACTCTCTGTGCGTGTGGTCTTCCCGTCTCTTTCCTTCCTCCAGGAAACTTTCCTTTTTTCTCCCTTTCCAAACTCTCTTCCTTGGCCCTAAGAACTCTCAAGAAATAAAAGGTCATTTGATACACACAGCTTCCACTTAGCCATCTGGGCCGAACAAACCAGGTATTTCAAATTCTGATTCTAATATGATGACTGTCGTATAAGCTTGGATATATACAAGATTCACTCATCTCCATTCATTCATTCGACAAATAGCTAAGAGGCTGCTTTTGCCGGTACTGTGTGGGCACCAGGGGTCCAGTAGTAGACAAAGATGATGAAGTCTCAGGTCTCAGGGGGCTGACTTTCTTACTGTAGAGCACAGACAATAGACAAGCAAATGAATGAACAAGGTAATTTCTGAAAGAGGTAAGTGCAGTGATGGAGCGTGTTGGAGAGAGCCCGAGGGGGGGGCAGTGGAGGGGACTGGGGACACTTTAGAGAGAGTGGTCAGAGGCTTCTCTCTGAGGTGATGTCTGAGCTAAAGTTTGAGAAGTTGTCCATCAATCCAAGGTTTGGGGGAAAAGCCTTCCAGAAGCTTTGCTGGCCATGGCAGGTGTGTAGAGTTTTGTGCAGGTACAAGGGCAAGCTATTTTTTTGAAATGATTGTTCTGGCTGCAATGGAAGAGTGGCTTACAGGAGGCCAGGATGGAAGCGGAAGTTAGCAGAAAGGATGGGAGGTTAGCCGTGGGCGATCATGGTGGCAGTGGGGACAGGGAGATGTAAGTAGGGACAGTGCAGAGAGAACTCAGTAAGGGTGGGACAGGGTGGCAGCTGAGAGAAAGTAGATCATTTGGTACTAGTTCAACACTTTTTACTGGAGCAGTTGGGTTGGCGGTGGCACTGTTTACTGAAAATAGGAGATAGGGTAGGATTTGGGAAGAAAATTAAAAGTTCTGTTTTGCCTATAAATTTCAGATGTCTGGGGAGATTTTGGGGGAAAGATTAGGCCAGAGACACAGTCTGGTACCCGAATATTTAACACAGTGTGTAAAGCTGGAAAATAGACAAAAATCATGTGGACAGAAGGTGTGGGTAAAGAGATGAGAAGTAGGCTGAGCCAACAGTCAGGTAGAGAAATAGGAGAAAGTAGCAAAGCGAGCCTAACAAACATGGCAGACCCAGCTTGAGGGAGGAAAACTGGAAGTTGTATCACAGAGCCCCAGAGAAGAAAACCAGTTGCCTTGGGCCAGTTGGGTCAAAAGCAGCTGAGAGATCAGGTAGGGAGAAAATGGAAAAATGAGTAGCTGGAGGGGAACTTGGGGTCAAGGAGGAGTTTGCACCCTTAAATGCTATCATTTAATTTGGGGGGGGCAGGTCTCTTAAATCTCTTTTAATCCATAGATGAAAGCCCCCAAGGAGGGGCTCTTTTTTTTTTTTTTTTTTTAAGATGGGAGATACAGAACATATTTGCATGTCACTGGAGATGATCCTCTAGAGAGAAAGAGAGGCTCTGTTTATGAGAGAGGTTTTATGAATGTGTTTCAGAGAATAAGAAGAAGCAGGAGAGTGGGCCTGAGGTAGGAGCAGGGACACTCAGTTGAAATGGGAAATCGGGCAGAGAACATGGGTCATAGGCCAGGCAGGTCGGCAGATTCGGAGGTGGGGAGGTGGAGTTCTCAATGAAAAAAGAGGTGAAGCCGTCACCTGGCTCCAGCACCGCTGACCCCCACTGCAAGGGAAGGAGTCACTTTGCCTCCTAAGCCTCTCCACCCCCTTGTCACTGGACTCTCCCTGAGAATTCTACCTTCTCTGCAGCCTTCTCTGGGGAGCGATGTCAACTACCCCCAGCCTCCTTCTCCTCCTCCTTCTGAACTATTCCTTTTTCTTCTCAACACAAACACACACAAGCAACCCTCCCGCCCCCAGCCCCAGTGCTTGGCATAGTACTTGGCATACTGCAGATGTTCAATCAATATTTGTTTAAAAACAAACCAACCCTGCCCTGTTACGCTCTACCACCCACCCCTGGCTTCTCTTCCGTGATTGTTGCCATCACCCTGGGGGAACTTTAGCTTGTTTTTTGCAATTTGGTGTCCTCCAACTCAGAGAAATTGCTCTCTGATCCTCTCTGTCTGGTCGACACTGTTAGAACCACATCTGAGACCTGTCACATCTTCCCTCCCCTGCCTTGGGAGGATTTTCAGCGGGAGCCCACCCGGTGTTCTCTCCCTGAGCGTCCTTCCGCTCTGCCCAGCCTGTGGAATAGCTCCCCCTAGTGGACAACTGCACATATACACGCTCTATTTCCCAGTTGCACCAGGACACTTTGAAGTCCCTGGTGAAAAAGTGTAATTCCTTCATTCACCAGACATCTCTTGAGCACCTGTTATGAGTCTGGTCTATCCGAAATGCTCTTGGAGCTCACAGTTTCACTGTTACCACAGGAGGAGACATCAAACCAAAAAGGCAGTGAGAAAGCGTCACGCTTCTCTTGCCTCTTTCAGGGTTCAGGGTGTATGGGCAGAACTCCCTCCCTCTCTCCCTCAACAAATATGCAACAAGGACCTACCCTATGCCGGAGGCTGGTCTGAGAACATAAGGACAGAAGTGGTAAGAAGTGTGCTGAGGGGCGCCTGGGTGGCTCAGTCGTTAAGCATCGGCCTTCGGCTCAGGTCATGATCATAGGGTCCTGGGATGGAGCCCCACATCGGGCTCTCTGTGGGAAGCCTGCTTCTCCCTCTCCCACTCCCCCTGCTTGTGTTCCCTCTCTCACTGTGTCTCTCTCTGTTAAATAAATAAATAAAATCTTAAAAAAAAATAGTAAAGGGCGCCTGGGTGGCTCAGTGGGTTAAAGCCTCTGCCTTCAGCTCAGGTCATGATCTCAGGGTCCTGGGATCGAGCCCCACATTGGGCTCTCTGCTCGTCGGGGAGCCTGCTTCCTCCTCTCTCTGCCTGCTTCTCTGCCTGCTTGTGATCTCTGTCTCTCAAATAAATAAATAAAATCTTAAAAAAAAAAAAAAGGAAAAAAGAGAATTGTCTGAAACTGTGCTGTGCATTCTGGAGAAGACTGCTCCATGGCTGGGGGACACCAGAGAGGAGGTGCAGGGTGGTACAAAGGAAGGAGGGCTGGCATCTGGGCAGGGCTGGAAGGCAGGTGAGGGATGGCCTTGGAGAAGAAAGGCATAAGCTAAGAAGAGATGATGAGTAGGAGTGGTTATGTAAGCCCCATGGAGGTGGTGGCAGGGAGGGAGACTCAGTGCCACCAAGCAGTCTTCTTGGGCCGTTTGACTATGTTTCCTAACATGAGTCCACTGCCAGATCACTGCTGTGCCACCTGCACTCCATCCCCAGCTCCAATGCAGTGACAGTTCTCTGCTGTTGGGGCTAACCTTTACTCAGGTCCCTCCACTACCCTACCCTTCACTGCTGACCCCTCCCCGGCTAGGAGACACTCCTCCAGCTTGTAATATATTTTTAAAAAATTTTATTTATTTATTATTTAGATTATTTATTTATTTATTTGACAGACAGAGATCACAAGTAGGCAGAGAGGCAGGCAGAGAGAGAGAGGGAGAAGCAGGCTTCCCCCTGAGCAGAGAGCCCAATGCAGGGGATTCCGGGATTCTGGGATCATAACCTGAGCTGAAGGCAGAGGCTTTAACCCACTGAGCCATCCAGGCACCCCAGCTTGTAATATTTTAACACAGCATTACTTCTCACCACACAAGGTCCACTTTCCCAAACACACCTGCAGGGGTCCAAAAACTATACAAATGGCAATGCTGCTGCAGGAAAAACAGACCGACATCAATTTCAACACTGCCTCTGAAAAACAATTGATATTTGAAGTCCCCCTCTGGACCTTGGCTGGTCTTCCCCAGGATCTCACATGCACACCTGAACCCTGGTAACTGCCTGCTCCTCCTGCCCCTCCCAGGCTTCCCGGATCTGGCGCTGTACCCGTCTGCCATTTTGGACACGGAAATCCTGATATTTACTAATATCCACACCTTCCTGCTTCATGGACCTCTGTGTCTCGGCCTCCTCAGCCCTGCCCATTCCCCTGTCCATAGGCCGCCTCATTCTCCACATCAAGGCACTTCCCAATCCTGTCCATTCCTTCTTCCCAGGGCCTCTGCATTTGGCTAGATGGGGACATTCTTACTTTGTTGTCTGAACAACACGCAAGGCCTTCCAACTGGCTCCCAGGCTTGGGTCTCCCTGTGGTTCTGATCTGGTGTGGCCACCGCCACCCAGGTAACCTCCTGGACAGGATGCCCACGACTCCATCTGGCATTCAAGGTGCTCCTCAGTCTGGTCCTGGCCTACTCTTCTAGGTCTTCCTGGGCTAAGACATCTACCAAACTTCCACTAAATGATCTACCTGTCATTCCTCTGATATATCTTGTACTTCTGTATGTCTGGGCCTTTAGTTTATACCATTCCTCTTTCCAGAATGCCCTCCTCTGCTCCTTTCCACTTTCCCAAATCCTTCCTGTACTCTAAGGTCAGCTCAGACACTACCTTCTCAGCAAACCCTTCTTTGCTCCCTCCTGTTGAAAACAGAATCTTCCTTCTCTGAACCACTATAAGAACAGGGAAGGAAACAACATCCTGTGAACGGCTGCCATGGGCTCATGTTAAAAGCATACACTTAGGGGCACCTGGGTGGCTCAGTGGGTTAAGCCTCTTCCTTCAGCTCAGGTCATGATCTCAGGGTCCTGGGATCAAGCCCCGCATCAGGCTCCCCACTCAGCAGGGAGTCTGCTTCCCCCACCCCGCCGTCTCTCTCTGCCTGCTTCTCTGCCTACTTGTGATCTCTCTCTGTCAAATAAATAAATATAATCTTTTTTAAAAAAAAAAGCATACACTTTGGGGACACCTGGATGGCATAGTCGGTTAAGCATCTAGTTGGTTTTGGCTGAGATCCTGATCTCAGGGTCATGAGATCGAGCCCCATGTTGGGCTCCATGCTCAGTATTGAGTCTACTTAAGACTCTTTATCCCGGGATGCCTGGGTGGCTCAGTTGGTTGAGCGGCTGCCTTCGGCTCAGGTCATGATCCCAGGGTCCTCGGATCGAGTCCCACATCGGGGTCCTTGCTCGGCAGGGAGCCTGCTTCTCCCTCTGCCTCTGCCTGCCTCTCTGCCTGTGCTCGCTCGCTCTCTCTCCCTCTGTCCCTGACAAATAAATAAAATCTTTAAAAGAAAAAAAAAAGACTCTTTATCCCTCTCCCTCTACCCCTCCCCCCCACCATGGGCATGCATGCATTCCTTCTCTTTCAAATACATAAATAAATCTTTTTTTTTTTTTTTTAAAGGCTCACATTAGGGCAACCCTCTTGGGTCCCCTCCCTTTTCGGGAGCTTTGTACTATTGCTCAATAAACTTTGCTTTGTTGCTCACAATAAATAAATAAATAAATAAACAAATATATTTTTTTAATTAAAAAAAAATAAAAACCTATGCTTTGGAGTCAGATCTGGTTTGACTCTGGTTAGCTGCATAACCTTGGGAAGCATACTTAATATCTATGTTCTTTGATGTTCTTTGATGCTCACTGTTCATTCCTATGAGCATTTGAATACCTAATACATGCCAGGCTCTGTACTCTTGTTGTTCTTTTGGGAATTAAATGAAATGATGCACAGAAAGTAGCTGGAACAGAGGAGGACTGAATACACACAAATGTATTAATACTACTGCTGTCCAGTTTAGTTTCTTTTTTTAAAGATTTTATTTATTTGTCAGAGAGAGAGTACACAAGCAGGGGGAATAGCAGGCAGAGGGAGAGGGAGAAGCAGGCTCCCTGCTGAGTGGAGAGCCCAATATGGTGCTTAGTCCCAGGACTCTGGGATTGTAACCTGAGCCAAAGTGAGACCCTCAACCGAATGAGCCACCCTGGCATCCCTCCAGTGTAGTTTCTCAGAAGAATAGTCTTCTGGGTGATTTCTGGTTAGTGGGGAAGTACCACATAAGACACAGAACCAGAGGGCACCTGGGTGGCTCAGTCGGTTAAGCATCTGCCTTTGGCTCAGGTCATGATCCCAGCCAGGGGCCTGGGATCAGGTCCCAAGTCAGGCTCCCAGCTCAGCAGAGAGTCTGCTTTTTTCTCTGCACCCACCCCCCCTTGCTCCTGTGCTGTCTGTCTGTCTCTCTCTCTCTTGCAAAAATGAAAATAAATAAAATCTTTTTTTTTAATAAAAAAAAAAAAAAAAAAAAGACTGGGAACCAGCCAGCGCCGGACCCCGGTGGATCACAGCAAATGTTAAATTACCACGTGGCTGATGTGAAGTACAGAAAGTGACTCTTGTTTTCTAAATAACTTGCCGATCAGATGGAACCAGCATCTACCATTTGCCAAGGCTCTCCGGGATACCCAGCAAAGTCCTTTGTGACTAAGAGAAAACTGCTCAGAGGTAGTCTGTCTAGTTCTCATGATCAGCTTCTGTACCATGTGAGTAGGAACAGACCCAGCGGCCCCCCTACCTTCATACTGGACTTCCAGGTGCATTGTGCGCAGCACCTTCAGGACGCACTCCACGATGCTGGGGTGGGTGGTTCCAATGATTGACTGATGAGACAGACAACAGCACAAGGGGGTTACTTAAGATCTAGTACACCTGGAAGAAATAAAGAGCAGGCTGGCCAATGGCTGGGCAGCCTGGCCGAATGGGGAGAAGGAGGGTAATGGTGAGTCAGTTGGGCCAAGGTGGCGGCCTGCTAGAGGAGGAGGCACAAACCGGCACCCTTGCTGGGCGGGGAGGGTGGATACCGGCTAGGGAGAATTGAACTCCTCCAGGATCCTAAATCTTCTCTCCCTCAGGACCTTGCCTGATTGGGGAACCCATCTTTTCTACCTCTTCAGGCTCTATGTGTGCATCGGTTCCTGTCCATTGGCGTGAAACATCCTCAAGCCCACCTACTTTGCACACAATTGTCCTTCGGCTTGATCTTCTCTTGTTATTGCCCTTTTCTTCTCTCCACTCCTAAGCCTCCCAGGAGCCCAGGGGAAGCCACTTCAGCCTCCGTGCCTCCTTTGACAGGCTGCTGCAACTTAACTTCTCCTGCCATGGGGCCAACATTCACCCAGACTTTTCACGTGGGGACCATCTTTCTGTTCTACCTACACTTAGCCTTTCTATGGTATTTGACCCAGCTGGTCATGTTGTCCTTGTTGAAACTCTTTTCCCTTCACTTTCACAGCCCTGGGTTTTTTCCTGTTTCCTTTTTTTTTTTTTTTTTTTTTTTTTAGATTTTATTTATTTATTTGACAGAGAGAGATCACAAGTAGGCAGAGGCAGGCAGAGAGAGAGGAAGGGAAGCAGGCTCCCCGCTGAGCAGAGAGCCCGATGTGGGACTCGATCCCAGGACCCTGAGATCATGACCTGAGCCGAAGGCAGCGGCCTAACCCACTGAGACACCCAGGCACCCTTCCTGTTTCCTTTTAACAGCTTACATTGCTCTTTATCAAAGAGGCAGAGTGGCTTATGGAAAGACTAAGAACTCTGCAGTTAGGAAGAGTTGGATTTAAATGCCTGCTTAGTACATACCTCTTCCTCCGTGTGTGGCCTTGAGTAAGTCACCGAATGCCCCTCAAGGTTCAGTTACCCCATCTTTAAAGTGTCTGCCTCCATCAGCTATTGTGAAGACTAAAAGAGATCGTGGAAGTAAGCCCCTGGCACAATGCCTGGCAGGTAGGAGGCTCTTAATAAATGGAAACCAGAAATAACAGTGACAATCAGCTGTTTTGTTGGCCCATCTTGCTCAGCTGTCTCGTAAATGCTGGCGATTCTCCTCTCACTTGGTTCATTTTACCTGGCTGACCTTACTCACTTCTGTCATTTCAGTGATCCCATCTCTGCTCAGGAAACCCAACTGCCATCCTCCTCTCGGGTCTCTTTTCAGACTTTTATTTTCTACTGTGTGGTGGGTGGGGTGTCTACCAGATGTCCTTAACAGTAATCCTTAACTGAGCTAGCACTCAGAATTACTTGGGGAGCTTAAAAAGAAAAAGCATCACCAAAGGCCTCCTGAATTACCAAAGGTCATTACCAAAGGTCAGAATCTATGGGAGGGAAGCCCAGGATTTTTGTTTTGTTTCTTACACAAATGATCCATTAACATCTTCTGCAGCCGTCTGGGCCTGCTCCTTGGATGGCGCTGGGGAGCCACCAAGGTTCATGGAGTTGAAACCTAACTCCTCCCAAGTCTGATGGGTTCTTCCTGCTCTCTCTTGAGGGCTGTCATGTCTGACGGCTTTTCTTTTGTTGCCCTTTGTCCCAGGCGCTCTGCCTCAAAAATGTCTGTCTGACCCAGTTGCCTCTGTTCCCACACTCACAGGGGAAGCCTCACCATCCCTCTACCCTCCTGTCTCCCTACCACCACCCAGCGTGGAGCTGTTTTGAGAGCTTTTGCTAATGGATCCTAAGACCCCTCTTTTTTTTTTTTTTTAAAGATTTTATTTATTTATTTGACAGAGAGAAATCACAAGTAAGCAGAGAGGCAGGCAGAGAGAGAGGAGGAAGCAGGCTCCCTGCTGAGCAGAAAGCCCGATGTGGGGCTCGAACCCAGGACCTGGGATCATGACCTGAGCTGAAGGCAGCGGCTTAACCCACTGAGCCACCCAGGCGCCCCTCCTAAGACCCCTCTTGGAGCCTCTTGTCCCTCCTGACTAGCACGGTGTTTTCCTGTGGCCACCATGTCCCAAATCAGATCCCACTCACATTCCAGGGCACTGAGAGGAAGCCAGGGAGAGAGAGAAGGAGCTTTCCCAAGCCCTGGCTATCTGGCCTCTCCCTCCCATGCGGTCTGCAAAAGCACCGTGATTCCTTCCCTACCAAACGGACTCCTGTAAGCTTTTCTACAGTCTTTTCATCATCCTTGTTGCTTGTCTCCACCACTTTTAAGCCTGCCAATATCTTTCTGATCCTTAAGTAAACAGGACAAATCACTCTGCTGGGAGACATGAACTCTTTGCCCTGCCTTGGCCTTCTGGAAGTGACGCTGATTGAGTAGCAGACACGCCGTGGGAGGCTGAGCTCTGTTTCTCATGCCTGCGCTAAGGGCAACGGCAGGTAATTTTAAGGCTAGTGTGTTGCATCAGAACCACGGGCGCGTGCAGCCCGGACCCACCTGCGCAGTTCTGAGAGTCTGCAGGGACAGCTGCTGAGCTTTAGGTGATGCACAGGGCAGCAAAGCTATCAGACCTTTGTATACTTGATTCTGGTACTTGGGATTTCCGTGGACCAAAGAATCCAACAGAACCT
The DNA here is from genome assembly GCF_902655055.1 of Lutra lutra. Lineage (NCBI taxonomy): Eukaryota > Metazoa > Chordata > Mammalia > Carnivora > Mustelidae > Lutra > Lutra lutra. The sequence goes on from NC_062281.1 coordinate 162,736,163, forward strand.
GCACTTCTTCCTGGGTCTCTTCGGATTTCGACGTTGCCAAGAATTCTGCTATGGATCTCACGCCTGAGCACAGAAGAGAGGAAAGGCTCAGTTAGAAGGGGATAAGGAACACAATCCTCACTCAAGGTGACCTAATCTGGGCGGGGGACGATGGAGATGGGTGAACCAGGCCCGTTCAAGTGAAGCAGAATCAAGCTCAGTTCTCGTGTTGCCTCACTGTCTTGTTTGCTTCGTGGTTCTGTGACTGGAGGTTGTGGTTCGACACAGGCATGTCAGCGTGTCAAAATCTGTTCTAAAGTTTATTTATTTATTTATTTTTTAAAAAGATTTTATTTATTTATTTGACAGAGAGATCACAAGCAGGCAGAGAGGCAGGCAGAGAGAGAGGAGGAAGCAGGCTCCCTGCCGAGCAGAGAGCCCGATGCGGGGCTCGATCCCAGGACTCTGAGATCACGACCCGAGCCGAAGGCAGCGGCTTAACCCACTGAGCCACCCAGGCGCCCCCAAAATCTGTTCTAAAGTTTAAAATGGTTCTGCAAAAGGCACAATTAAACATGGGTTTTGGGATTGCTTGTGATCCTAACACATGTGCAGCATTCAGCGGGATTTACAAAATGTTCTGACAAATGCTGCCTTGTTTAATCCCAGGTTAACCTATACTAAGAGGGAGATGTTAGTCCCATTTTATGGATATATACACTGAGGCCCAGAGAGGCCATGGGGAAACAGAGGAGAACCACGATGAAAGGTTCTTTTGAAAAAGGGGTATGTGGGGGGATGGCATCTTCTCCACCCCCCTCGATCAGAGCACTTGATGGAACATAGGAAATTTACAGGGTTATTTGCCCTTCCGACCACACTGTAAGCTCTTTGAGGACAAGGATTGTATTTTATTCATCTTTGTATTCCCAGCACTATATACATACACGTGTGTGTGCGCACGTGTGTGCCCATATTCAATGATTTTATTTCCATTTCTAGAGTTATTCATAACTCACTTAATTTCACAAAGGATTTTAGGCAATGGCTTAATAAATCTTTATTGAATAGATACATGAAAGAAGATATATTTAAAATGAAGAAGTATTTCCAAAACTACCATGGAAAGATTGGAGCAAATGATGAATCAAGAAAATCATAAATCTGACTCTCGTGGTGGTGACATGGACAGGAGCTAACTGACTCCACTGTACAAAGTACTTCCGTGCAACCTTTTCCGAGAGTGGTGCTGGGTGCTGCCACCATTTCACCCAGGTCCCCAGGAAGACATGGCATCGCCACCCCCCATCATAACACAGTACCCACCATAGCTTTCACAGATGAGCTCCTTGTACTTCCTGCCATAGTTTGCAATAACCTGAAGTAGCTTGATGGATTCCTTCTTGTCCTCCTCTTTGATCTTCTCCAGCCCAAGTATTTCCAAGAGTGTTAGGACGCCTCCAACTTCAAGAAATTCTATAAGGTACCGATTACTGTTCAGGGGAATACAAGAGGAGAAATCAGACACTTGTCATGTTCCTTGGCACTCACCTTTCTAAGGGATCTCAAGGTCCTTCCTTCACAGACTTTGCCCTCCTATCCAGGAAGTGTTCATGGGCAAAGTGACACAATAATTGGAAGTTCTTCCTTCCAGCGGCAAGTGCAAAAGTTAAACACGTTGGATGTTTCTTGTGTTTGGTTTTCCAGAATCTGTTCCTCTTCTTCTTGAAATAGCATCTCAACTATCCCTTGGGGAATCACCCCTCTGCCACTCACAGAGGTTTTGTGAGGTTTTGGCTGGGTGAGCGGGTTACAGGCTATGCCATCATTCTGGCGGCAGTCATTGGCTGGGACCAGCCATGTGACCTCAGTCCAATGAAGCTCAACACCTGGGACTTTTTTGGGAACCCCTGGCAAAGATATGCTCTCTTTTGAGTGTGGCTGAGCAGGAAGGACACATGTCTGGAGCTTCTGAGGGCCATAGCACATGGAGGCCTATGAACACAGAGGGGAACAGAGCTGAGAAATGGAGACAAAGAGAGAGGGAGAGACCAAGTACTGATGACATTTTTTGAGGCCCTGGGTCTAGCCAAGCTTAAAAATATGGATTTCTACTCATGTTGGTAGAAGGTGGTGGTCCCATGTAGTGTGAATGCCAAGGGCACCATGAACCCCATATGCAACTGAGACCCCAGAGTCTCCCTAGAAGAACTCACCTGCTCACAGCTGACAAGAAGATGCCAATAGACTGCAGAAGCTTATCTAAACAGGAACCAGTCATATAGCTGTATGACAAGTTAAAGAGTGAATCTCAGGGTGGTTTTCCACACTGTAACCAGATTCTGGGTCGATTCCTGGTACCATCGATGGCCCAGGATGACCAACAGTTGAATTGTGCCCTTTATCCGAGAGGGGCCACTAGGTTGAAGGGGAAGTGGCAACAAACACGCAGTGGGGGCCACAGGGGTGGGGTGCTAGCAGGCTTGTTCCCGGGTCCCCAGGAAGCTTTTCTGGGGTCTGACAGGCCCCTCCAGAACAAGGAGGCTCTGATGAATAAAAGGTGTGTGGAGAAAGCCTAGTCAATTTTCCAAGCCTCTCTATGCCATGACCATTGCACCCTTGGGTCTCAGCACAGTTCATTACTTTATGCCTCATTTTTAGACTTCTCTAAAAATAATCGGCTTCATCATTAATTCTCAATTTTGTACTTGCTCAAAGCTTTACACTGGAGGTCACTATCTTTATGAAGGATTGCGTGCCTTCCTAATAAGAACAACGGGAGATGGTGGAAAAATTAAACTCTGATTTAAAACAACCTCCGTATTTAGTGTTATTTTTTAATGTGAGCCTTGCAAAAAGCTTCATTGTAATAAAGCACCCAGAGCACGCATCAGCTCGGATACAAGGTATGAAATCAACCCACAACAGAAAAGGAACCAGTCAACAATTACTAGGCTCATAACACATCACAGGCTCTTAGAACACTTAAGAAATTAGCTGAAATTATTGCAGCTCATGGAGGATGACTGAGAGCTTCCAAGACTGATAAAGGCTAATGTAATGGGTTGGAGGTAATGGTGCTTTGTTGCGGGGGAGGGCGCGTGAGGCAAATTATCTCTGCTGCACCCTGGTTCCCAGGATGCCAATAGAAGTGGAGACAGATTGGCTCATTAGGAAAGGCTCTTTACTGCAAAAACAGTGTTTGCTCTGGAGCCAGGCTCCCCTGCCTGTTGCCGTGACAGCTGGAGGCCAGGTTATCAGACCACAGGGCAGTCACTGTATTCCTACCTTGTCCTCTACCCAGATCCCCACGAGCCCCCGTTCCTGCCTCCCTGCCTTCTCCCTCTTTTCCTCAGTCACCAGCCAGGCTCACCAACTTTGTCACCTCTTCTTCCTCTGTCCCACGCTAGTCTGGCTTTCACAATCACTCATTACACATGTTTCTGGTCCATTGTTTCGAGCAATTAGTTCCAGAAGTTTGCCACAGTATCAGCAGACGCTAACTAGTACTAAGCATTTAGCGCGTGCCCGGCACAGGGACACTCTGCCTTGTCTCATTTAATCCTCACCACACCCTGGGGTAGCTGCTAGTCCTACATCCGTCTACTTCCTGAGGAAACAATTTCAGACAGGTGAATGACCTGTCCAGGTATCAAAGCTAACTGACGGAACTGGGATTTGAGCCTAGCAATCTAGGTCAGAGTCTGAGTTCTTCCTGTCAGGTCTTCCTGCATGTAGACAGATGGAGGGTATGGGGCTATTTATGCAGATTATCTCCTAGGATGGTGTTGGAGGTGGAACTATGGCTCTGCCCTGTCCCTGGGGAGGGAGGTGGTGAAGGAGAGTGGATGGTGTATGGACTTTGGGACAGACAGACCCATTTCAGACCTTATCTTTGCCATTCACTAGGAAATTACTCAACCTTTCAAAGCTCGTCTCTCTCTCTCTCTTTTTTAAAAAGACTTTATTTCTTTGGCAGAGAGAGAGATCAAGAGAGGGAACACAAGCAGGGGGAGTGGGAGACAGATAAGCAGTCTTCCTGCCCACCGGATGTGGGGCTCGATCCCAGAACCCTGGGATCATGACCTGAGCTGAAGGCAGACGCCCAATGCCTGAGCCACCCAGGAGCCCCAAAGCTCATCTCTCTTATTTCTAAAATGGAATAATGCCAAGCACCTATTAGGCTTGGCGTTAGGATCAAATGAGATGAGATTTGTACATCACATAGCTCAGTGCCTAGAGCATAAAAAGACTCAATAAATGGTAACTAATACTTTTGTCATTATAATAAATAAATCCTTAGTTTTACTAAGGTTTTTTTTTTTACTGAGGTTAAAAAAGGGGTTTGAGGCTAATGTGAGATTAGGTGGTAGTCAATTTTACAAGACATAATGATGTTATGTTGATTTGTTTTCCTTCCAGATCCACCATAACTCGAAGGCTGAGGAGGAGGCGTGGGGGTCACTCACGTAACACACGACATCACTTCAGCTGGTCTCTTTTCTCTGTTTATGACAAGGTCACAAAAAGTTAGGGAATTATGCATGGTGTCAGGTGTAGGGCGTGAACAAACAGTTGTCTGAAAGCACGGTTCTTTCATTCATTCAATGGCATGTCGTAGTGTCTTGTAAACGCTGGGCGTTCTTACTGGCACTTGGGAGATGGGGGAGGATGAGACAGTGCCGAGGGTGGTGAGGGCAATGACTGAGTAAGAAGAGGACACTACCACTTCAGGGGCGGGGAGGAAAGATCCTGCCACAGAGACTGAGAACTGGCCATGGGAGAAGGTTGGGGACTGGACAGCATAGGACAGTGGTCAAGCAGGACTGGGGCTAGGGGGAGGTGAGTGAGGCACGTGTTTCAGTTGTGACATTTTGAGGGGAGGGGCCTCAAACCATTCAGTGATCAAATAATGATCCATAGCACAATATAAAAAAAATCAAAATACTAAAAAAAAATCAAAATTAATACCAAAAAAAAATCTATGATGAATAAAGTATTAAAGTTCTGACTGAAGATGGGATTTGACCCTGTACTTGTACAACCCTGCCTCACTTGCCTCCTCCTGAGGTCACATGGAGAATGCTGCCAAGTAAGATGAGGAGGGCAGAGGGTGGTCTAGATCTGGTGACCAAGAGGTTGCTGATAACCTTGGGGAGGTTAGTGTCACAGGTTGTGAGGTGGAAGCCAAATTATGGGTGCTCATGTTTCTCAAGGTGTCATCCTTGGACCATGAGAGACCTGGACAGGTCATTCACTCATCTGAGACCTGAACAGGTCATTCACCTGTCTGAGACTATCTCCTCAGGAAGTAGATGGACATAAGTAAGGATCAGGGTCCCCCGTCAAAGTGCGTATTAGAAACAGATGCCAGGGAGCCTCCCTCAATCTACTACATCAGAACAGTGGGCTGAGGGTGGGGAGGCAGACTGGTGATCTGCAACTTAAACCTCTTTTATGAACACTAATGTCTGAGAACATTGGGTTAACCTAGAGACATTATCAGCGGTATGCCCCTTGGCCTGTTCTGGGCCTGAGTCTGATTAGAAATTTTATTGATGACTTTGTGAGAAAAACAGAGCTGTGGTTACTGAAGCCTTTAGTTCTGCCCAGCTGCAGGTTCTGGTTCACTCCTTCCTTTACTGAACAAACATGTAGTACGTACCCCTTATGTGTTAGGCATGATCCTGGGAATTAGGAATGTAGAGATGAAGAGAACAGAAGTGATTCCTGCCCTCAAAGAGCCCCTAACCCAGTGGGGAAGAGAGATTTTTAAAAAAGACTTATTTATTATTTGCGAGAGAGAGAGAGAGAAAGAGAGAGATAGGTGAGGGGAGAGGCAGAGGGAGAGGAAGAGGGAGAGAGAAATTTTAAGCAGACTGTGCTGAGTGTGGAGCCAGACGTGGGACTCCATCTCCCAAACCTGAAATCATGACCTGAGACTAAACCAAGACTCAGGCACTTAACCAACTGTGCCACCCAGGTGCCCAAGATATTTTTTAAAAGAGCTATTTATTGGGGTGCCTGGGTGGCTCAGTGGGTTAAAGCCTCTGCCTTCGGCTCGGGTCATGATCCCAGGTGTCCTGGGATCGAGCCCCACATCAGGATCTCTGCTCTGCAGGGAGCCTGCTTCCTCCTCTCTCTGTCTCTGCCTGCCTCTCTGCCTACTTGTGATCTCTGTCTGTCAAATAAATAAATAAAATCTTTAAAAAAGAAAAAAAAGAGCTATTTATTTATTTGAGAGAGAGCACGTGCATGCACAAGAGCACACAGGGGTGGGAGGAGGGGCAGAGGGAGAAGGAGAGAGAAAATCCCAAGCAGATTCCTGCTGAGTGCATGGAACCTGACACAGGGCTCAATTTTAGAACCCTGAGATCATGATCTGAACTGAAATTAAGAGTCGGACGCTTAATCGACTGAGCTACCCATGTGCCCCAATATTAAGCAGGTATAAACACAATGTTATAGTGATTAAGACAGAGGGGCTTCCATAAGGATATGTAACAGGGGAACCAAGGTTAGTTTAGGTCTCAGAAAAGGCTTCCTGAGGAAGGGATGTTTAGACTGAGGTCTGAATGATGGAGTAAGAATTAGTCAAATAAGGAGTAGGCTTAGAGGAAAGGAGAAAGTTCAGACAAGGAGAACAATATATAATAAAAGGATCTGAGGGGCACCTGGCTGGCTTAGTCAGTGGAGCGTGTGACTCTTGATCTCAGGGTTGTGAGTTCAAGCCCCACACTGGGTGTAGAGATTATTAAAAAGTAAAGTCTTAGGGGGAAAAAAAGGATCTGAGATGATCCATGGAATGCTGTAGGCACACAGAGCAGGAATATCCTGAAATGTATGCATAACCTAAATTTTCAAATCTGTCTTCAACCCCAATCTCTCTCTGGGACCCCTGAGCATGGACACCTCCAACACAACATGTCCCAAGCCAGACTTATCTACCCCAACTCCTTTTCTCTTCCCACATAATGGTACCCCATTCACCCAGTTTTCCAAGCCAGAAAATAAGAGTCACTGTGTGGGGTGGAAGTGGAGATGGTTGTTGGATGAATAGGTATAGAACTCAGATTCCAGAGAGAAATGTGGGTAGGGGTACACAACTGAGAGTCCTCAACCTGGAGTGGTGCTGACATCATCACGATAGATTAGGTCACTGAGGGAGAGGGATGTGGATGGGGAGTCCCAAGGGAGATCCACATTTCAGGGATGGCTGAAGCAAAAGAGGAACGGACCGAAATAAAGGAGAAAACCAAGAGAATTGGCCTCACAGAAACCAAGGGAAGAGTAGGTAGTTTTTTGTTTTTGTGATGATCTGTATGTGCTTTCCCCCCCCCTTCTTTTCTTTCTTTCTCTCTCTCTCTTTTTTTCTTCTTATTGAAGTTTAATTGACATATAACATTATGTTAGTTTCAGGGAAGAGTTTTTTGACAAGTGGTAATGGTTGACAAATGCTGCTGGGAGGTCATGTGGAATGACTGAGGATGCAGTCACTGGGTTTTGCAATTAGAACAACAGCGGTAACCTTGGCAAGACCTGCATCAGTGAAGGGGACAGAAGTCAGATTGCAGGGGGTGGAGGAGAAAAGGGAGGTGAAGCAGCGTAGACAGGAAAAGTCAATAACCTTTTCAAGAAGCTTTACCATGAAGGGCAGGAACTAGGTGGAATAGTGGTTGAGATGGGGATTTAATATAATTTTTTTAAGGTGGAAGAGATTTGAGCGTATGTAAATGCCGGTGAAAAAGTTGGTAGGGAGGCAAAAGGGAAGGCCATCAGAGAGAAAGAATAAAGACCCTGAGGACAGGGAGAGGATTAACCCCAGAGAGAAGGAATACCCGCATCAAATCTGACGGGAGAAGGGTGAAAATGAGGATACACCTATAGGGAAGGAAGACAGGAAGGGAGGGAGTGCTTGACTTTGTGGATGCTACTTTGGTCACCAGATGTCCTGATCTATAGTTTTAGGGAGAATCAAGAGAAAAGTTGTCCCAATAATCTTCATTCCTTGTCTCCTTTGACGATTGCCCAACTTATTTCTGTTCAGCAAAGGATACATGAGTCTCAGCCAGGTCGTCAGGCGAACCAGGAACAAGCTGGCTCCCTGGGAAAACTCCTGCTCCAGTTCAGGAGAGGTCTTGCCTTGGTTGGTCTTGATGAAATTGTCAAGGATGTGACTCCTTGCGACTTTGCCAGCGTTGTCCCAGTCCTGTAGAAAACTCAAGAGGCGGCTAATTGCTGCCTGCTCCTTATAGAGGTCATGGCCAGTCAGTCCTCAAGATGGCTACAGAGGGACGGAAAACAGACAGGTCTCCTAATATTCAGAACCGTGCAAGTCCCACAGGTTACTCTCTGGGTTTTGCTTTTCCAACAATCGGCTGGAGGTGGGGTGAGCCTCTGTCACCCACGTAGATGTTGTGACATTCAAAATACACCTCTAGAACTGATCATTTCCTACTTGAACAGAGAGGATTTAGCTGTGTTGTAATGGCGTTAAGAATATCAAGGTGGTAGGGGCGCCTGGGTGGCTCAGCGGGTTAAGCCTCTACCTTCAGCTCAGGTCATGATCTCAGGGTCTTGGGATCGAGCCCCACATTGGGCTCTCTGCTCAGCGGGAAGCCTGCTTCCCCCTCTCTCTCTGCCTACTGCTCTGTCTACTTGTGATTTCTCTCTCTGTCAAATAAATAAATAAAATCTTTTTTTAAAAAAATCAAGGTGGTAAATGTCTACTTCACCTTTAAGAGCTAATGTTTTAGCTCCTTGGATCCTCTGAGGATGCCAGCAACTAAAGAACCAGCTGAAATGAAGGTGCTTGCTAAAAACCTGGGTCCCTTTCACCCCTTGCTTCACCCAGGGCCAGAGATTTGGGGGTCTTTAGAGACCTGGCCCTTCTCATACTCATCAGCTGAGGAAAAATGCTCCTTAACCTTGTACCTTGGGCTTTTATACAAACTCTCTTAAAAACAACTTAAAAAAAAAGTTAGTAAGAAGAAAAAGTTTCCATTCCATAGTTGGATTAATGGGCTGTGGTTTGTAGGAGTCTGTGTCCTTGGGAGAGTGTTTTCAGTGGGGGAGGGAAGGTTTAAAATAAACCCGTTTTCCAAAAATAGTTGTGATTGAAAGTGTTATTATCCATAACAAATGTTAGTGCTGATGGGAGAGAGGCATGTGTGATTCTTTTGTCTAACAGACAAGTGAAAGTCATATTTCACATTATCATGGGGTTTTCTGTGATTTACAGAATATTTGTGAAACATTACTTGCAGGGGCCATGATTGATATGGAGAGAACAGCTTGTGTGTAGGGGAGATGTGTATTTCACGAAGACTGTTCAACATGAAATTTACAGTCCCATAAAGTGCTTCTACATCTTTGCCAGAGATCTAGTTAAAAGGACTTTACAGTCTGAAACATCCTAAAATTGATTCTAAATTAACGTTTCCTCACATGTATTTGAGATATTGATGGGGCCCAGCTATCAGAATTTTATTAGGAAGCAATAATCTGAGGTCCACGGAGACAGACATACGTACACACCAACCTCCACTAGTCCCCAGAGGACACTGGGTATGTGCTCCTGGGAAGGGCGTCCACGTAGCCTTGGGGATAGAGACAGCCACGAAATCCTGTCAGCCTTAACAGCCAGGTGAAAGACTGTGGATCAACGTAAACACAAAAATGACCAAAATCCCTCCTAGGATCAAACATCAATCACTGCGAATGACATTATAGCCTAAGTCTGAGAATAACTTTCAGAGGCCATGGCCACCTTCAACAGCCAAACCATCCTCAAGAAAATAGGGATGAGTGGTTGTTCTGGACCCAAAGGAAGAGGAGTTGAAACACCACCATTAGCTTTATAAGGCAGGAAAGCACCCTGTGCCCACCCAGCTGTCCCCCACCCTCCACCCCCTGCTGCCATGGGTGGGCTCTTTCTAGGATCAAAATTTGAAGGCTATCAGAGACACGCCCAGCAATTCTAGGACATGGAGGGTGGGAAACGTCCAGCTGGGCGCTCCCCATGATGGCCCCTGACATTTCCTTGGATCTTCCCTATCTTATCCTTTTCTTTCTTTCTTTCTTTTTTTTTTTTAAGATTTTATTTATTTGTCAGAGAGAGAGAGAGAAAGAAGGCACAAGCAGGCAGAGTGGCAGGCAGAGGCAGAGAGAGAAGCAGGCTCCCTGCTGAGCTAAGAGCCCGATGCGGGACTCGATCCCAGGACCCTGAGATCATGACCCTAGCCGAAGGCAGTGGCTTAACCCACTGAGCCACCCAGGCGCCCGCAGGTCTTTTTCAGTTAGTGTTCTGGGCCCTTGGTGGGCTCTTTCGAGCAGGTGCTGTGTCCTTTGGGTTTTGGAAATTTCTTTATCAGGCAATGACTAGTCTTTTCATGGACGAATACATAAATGTCACTCGGTGGAGGGCTTTTCCTGCCTCCTGGGGGTCTTTCAGGACTTCTCTACTTTCCAGGGGTGGGGTGCGGTGAGAGGGTTGGGGGTGCTAGATGCCTGGCATGTGGCATCCTGGGAGTGGAGGTGGGGGAGGAGCAGGGCTGCCACCACACAGGGTGTAGGGTTTCCTGCCATCACTCAGTTTTCTCTCCTATTTCTCATCCCTGCCTTTCAAACTATGCCTGAGGTCTCTGGGTATGAAGGCCTCCAGAATTCAATTTCCTTCCTCCTTATGCAGCATGAGAGTTTAGAGTGGGCATGTGGCTTTTGAGGAGGGGACAAAGGGCTCTGCATACTGACTTCAGCAAGTCCCCCTGTGTTTAGCCCCTTACCTCATGTCTAACCTGGGTTAACTCGGGTCTCCAAGGCACTAAGCTTTATAGAGATTAAAATGGGTGAACTGACTTGCTTCTCGATGGTAATCTCCCCTTGTGGGCACTTAGTTTGTAATTTCTTAGCATGTTTCAAGGCAAGCCACTTGCCTTCCCACTTGCCTTCTACCTTTTTGCCCAGATTTTATCTGGTGTTGCCTCCTTCTCTGAACTTTTGTGACTTAATACCTTTCTGTATTTCTTTTAAAAAAGATTTATTTAGGGGCGCCTGGGTGGCTCAGTGGGTTAAAGCCTCTGCCTTCGGTTCGGGTCATGATCCCAGAGTCCTGGGATCGAGCCCCACATCGGGCTCTCTGCTCAGCAGGGAGCCTGTTTCTCTCTCTCTGCCTGCCTCTCTGCTTATCTCTGTCTGTGAAATAAATAAAGTCTTAAAAAAAAAAGATTTATTTAGGGGTGCCTGGGTGGCTCAGTGGGTTAAGCCTCTGCCTTCAGCTCAGGTCATGATCTCAGGGTTCTGGGATCGAGCCCCGCATCGGGCTCTCTGCTCAGCAGGAAGCCTGCTCCCCGCCCCACCTGCCTCTCTGCCTACTTGTGATCTCTCTCTCTGTGTCAAATGAATAAAAATAAAATCTTAAAAAAAGAGATTTATTTATTTTAGAGAGAGAGAGAGAGAGAACATAAGTAGGGAGACAGGAGAGGGAGAAGCAGGACCCTGGGATCATGACCCCAGCCAAAGGCTGACAATTAACCGACAGAGCTACCCACATGCCCCTATGTTTGTTTATTTTTTTAAAGTTTTATTTATTTTTTTAGAGGTGGGGGAGGGCAGAGATGGAGAGACAAACTTAAGCCTGAAGGGGCCTCAATCTCACGACCCTGAGATCATGACCTGAGCAGAAACCGAGTCAGAGGCTTAACTAACTGAGCCACCAGGCGCCCTGCCTTTCTATACTTCTTTAGTGTTAGGTCAGGGAGGTTTGGAGAGGGAGGGGAGATAAGGACCACAGTTATGTTTAGTCAAGAGTCTCCAGCCACTTCTTTATTTTTATTTCAACTTTTCTTCAAAATAAGACTTTTAAAAATTTTATTTAAATTCAATTAATTAACATATATTGTATTATTAGTTTCAGTCAGAGTTCAGTGATTTATCAGTTGTACGTAAAAATCCAGTGCTCAATTTATCACATGCCCTTAATGCCTGTACCCAGTTGCCCGCCCCATCCCCCCACCGCCCTCCCCTCCAGCAACCCTCAGTTTGTTGAAACCAGTTGAAAGTTTCTTCTGGTTTGTCTCCCTCTCTGGTTTTGTCTTATTTTTCCTTCTCTTCCCCTATGTGCCTCTGTTTTGTTTTTTAAATTCTCTATATAAGTGAAATCATATAATTGTCTTTTTCTGATTGACTTATTTCACTTAGCATAATACCTTCTAGGTTCTATCCACGTCATTGCAAATGGCAAGATTTCATTTCTTGATGGCTGCATAGTATTCCACTGTATATATATACCACATCTTCTTTATCCATTCATCTGTCAATGGACAGCTGAGCTCTTTCCATAGTTTAGGTATTGTGGACATTGCTGCTATGGACATTGGGGTACAGATGCCCCTTCGGATCACTACATTTATATCTTTGGGGTAAATACCTAGTAATGCAATTGCTGGGTTGTAAGGTGGCCTATTTTTAACTTCTTGAGGATCCTCCATACTGTTTTCCAGAGTGGCTGCACCAGCTTGCATTCCCACCAACAGTGTAGGAGGGTTCCCCTTTCTTCGCATCCTTACCAACATCCGTTGTTTCCTGACTTGTTAATTTTAGCTGTTTCTGACTGACCAGTCGGAGGGGTATCTCACTGTGGTTTTGATTTATATTTCCCTGATACGTCATGTTGAGCACTTTTTCATGTGTCTGTTGGCCATTTGTATGTCTTATTAAAAGAAATGTCTGTTTATGTCTTCTGCCCATTTTCTGACCAGATTATTTGTTCTTTGGGTGTTGAGCTTGATAAGTGCTTTATAGATTTTGGATACTAGCCCTTTATCTGATAAGACATTTGCAAATACCTTCTCCCATTCTGTCAGTTGTCTTTTGGTTTTGTCAACTGTTTCCTTTGCTGTGCAAAAGCTTTTTAATCTTGATGGAGTCCCAATAATTCGATTTTGCCTTTGTTTCCCATACTTTTGGAGACATGCCTAGCAGGAAGTTGCTATGGCTGAAGTCAAAGAGGTTGCTGTTTGTGTTCTCTAGGATTTTGATGGATTCCTGTCTCACATTTAGGTCTTTCATCCACAAAATAAGACTTGATGAAGATTACAAACCTATCCCCCCCAAAACCCAAACAACCAGTAAGTATAATTTTAAAAAGAATTAAGAAGAAGAAAACAGTGGGAAAAGGAAAGAAATGTCCCAATTTCAGGAGGGAGTTGCTGGGGTAAATTTTGTATCTGAGCTTCTTTTTGACTACCAAATATAAGGGGACACATTATGTGTCTTTCATGGTGCAGGGAGGAGAGATGGAATGATGGCAGGAGAAACTAATGTTTTTTAGTGTTTCTAAGAGCTAGTCACATAGAATATATTTTAAGGACATTATTTGTTTTAATCTTCTTAAGTTCCCGAGGAGGTAGTTATAATTATCCCCAGTTTTCAGATGTAAAAACCAAGGTTTACGGAGGTTTGCTCATTTATTGAAGGTCTCAGGGGTGGAAACAGAAATTGCACTCAGATTGTGTAAAACTCCAGAGTGCAGGTTTTCTCCATTAAACCCAAAGCAGTGATTCTGCTCTCCCTTGTGTTCCAAAATGTCACCCATAACCTCTTGTTGTCAGATTCTGTGGCTAACTTGCAGTCCCATCTTGCTTGGCCTCTGATGGATTGTGGATGACTCTGAACATTTCTCTCCCGACCTCACTCTCTCTTGGTTCTGTCCCTCACTGGATTCTCTTCAGGCTCCTTTGCAGCTCCGTTCTATTCTCAGTTGTCTTCTCATACTTATAATTTTCACTCCCACCCCTTTGTATTATAGTGCAGGCTTCAGGACTCCTAAACCCATTCTGTCAGCCTGGGCCTTCCTCCTGAGGTCCAGATGCCTGTATCTGAAGTCTTCCTCCTTATATTTCAGACACTCTTCAAATCCTAAGTCCCTGGGGTGCCTGGGTGGCTCAGTTGGTTAAGCATCTGACTCTTGATTTTGGCTCAGGTCATGATCTCAGGGTCCTGGGATGGAGCCCCACGTCAGGCTCTGTGCTCAGCCGGAGTCGGCTTGAGATTCTCTCCCTCGGGCTGTCCCTCCCCCATGTTTGTGTGTGTGTGTTCTCAAATAAATAAATCTTTTTAAAATGCAAATTTGACAGAATTCCCTGCTTCAGACTCTTCAGCTCTTCCTCATTACCCTCAAGATAGAGTTTCAAACATCTCAGCCCAGAGAACTTCTGTCTACAACTGAAATCTGACCTCCGTTCACTGCAATCCCCACACCCCCAGCCCCCACCCCTTGTCACGGCTTCCAGTGGGAATTAAAAGGTGGCTGCCAGCGTTTCCAGGCTTCACAAACCGATTTCTAAATTCCCCATGTCAAATCATTTCTTTTCCTCTAGCTCAAGCCTCCTGTCCTCCCCCCTCTGCTGCGCCTTGGTGCTCATTTACAGGCCTCTCCCTCACGCTAACGACGGTTTGGGCACCCCCGTCTTCCTGCTCCCCTAAACGCGGCCGGGTGGTTTCAGTATCCACAGTTTCCATCTTTGCAATCTGGAGGTCCAGCATCATAATGGGTGCTCCACATCTGTTGCACTGTGCTCATAATGAGCATTTTAATTTCCTTAACCCCACATGGTAATGAATTAAACAAATGTCCTGGGTTCCAAGTCCTAGCCAAGCATGGCTTGAGTGGGACTGGTTAACATGACATAGTCTTTGGCCTCAAGATGCTTCCAAGAGTGGCCGGTGGAGAGAAAGGCAACCTGGCGATTTTAATGAAAAGTGAAAAGTGCTCTGATGGGGCAAATCCCAGGATGTGTTGGAGCATGTAGGAGAGGCACAAAATCTAGACTCCGGTGACCTTGAACCTGCACTTCCAACCAAGCCAGCATTCACACTCACGAGCTACACGGTCAATGCTGTGACTTGCCTGTGACGTCTGAGATCCCCAGCTCCTTACCCTTCCATCTACTCCTGGGTTTAACAAAAAGCCAAGAGGCAAGAATGTTCTCACAGTCCTCTTCATTCTTCCCATGTGATCTGTTCCCACACCTGTCCTCCCGTCTTCCTTCCCCCCTCCTGGGGCTCTCCATTCATCCATCCTGCCTCCTTAGGGCCCTCACTCTAGCCACTGCTCCCTCCTCTTCTGTGTCCTCAACCATTCTTTTTATTTAGGCATTCTTCTCGATAACAAACTTAATTCGTATATCGCCTAAAACAAAAACAAGTGAAAAATGAAAACAAACCGCACTTCCCTCAACCCCACATCCCCCTCCAGTCGTCTCTCTGGTTCTCTCACTTCACAGCAAACGTTCTTAAAAACCTTCTACACACTCTTTCCTGTTCCCCCACTGACCAGTCTCCCTTCAACACACTGTGATTTGGCTTCTCCCTCCCATGCCACCCATCCCCCTCACTCCACTCCCTTCACTTCACCCAGCGTCTCTAACCTCCTCATTGCTCAGTTCTGTGAGGACAGGTCAATCTTTTGCTCACTTGTCCTGCTGCTGCCACAGGCATTCCTCCTGATGCCCCCGCACCCTGACCTCTTCTCTTGGCTGGCCTGCGTTTCTGGCAGCAGCCTCCCTCCTCCCCATCTTGGGCCTCTGGTCCTGTCGCATTGCATGAAGGCCTCAGTAAGTTGCCTCAAACACAATTAGGAGTCTCTCTGCCTGACCTCCAATCTCACTGTCAGCAATTCCATTAAACATGAAATTCCACAAATAGTGGCAGGCAAGTGTGTCCCATCCTTACGCTATGCATGTGAAAAAGACACGATTTGGAGGCGGCATAGAGTCCTCTAGACTCTTCAGTGTCAACAGCATGCTAAGTACTACTACGGGGGTAAGCACGGGACACTGTGGGAATGTGAACAAGGGACATTGAACCCAGCCATGGGTGGGGGAGTGAAGTAGTGGCTGCTCTGGAAGGCATTCCAGAAGAGACGCCAACCAGGCCAAGTGGGGATCTGCAGCCAGCCAAGTGAAGAGGTGATGAAACTGTCTTTCAGGTAGAGGAAATAAAATATGCAAAGGCTTATAGAGAGGAGAGACTGTAAGCTATATTTAAAGGATTGCAAGTGGGGGACAGTATAGGACTGTGGTTAGGAACACAGACATCAGAGCTCCACGATTGCCATACATATACGTATGCCATCATGCTTATTAAAATCTCTCTGTAAATGGCACACCTCCCAGCTGTGTGACCTGACATAAAGTACTTAACCTCTCTAGGCTTCTGTTCTCTTGCCTGAGGAGAGGTGGTAATACCTCACGGGGCCAACAGACCACCTCACATAAAGCTGAGCTCCTATTTTCATGGCTGAGTTTGCTCAGAACAGCTGAAGGACAGTCTGAGGGGAGAAATGGCAAAGGATAAAACTGTGACAACAGGCAGAGGCCAGAGAGTGAAGGGCTGTGCGGGCTGTGCTGCAGGGTCTGCATACGATCCCCAGGGCCATGTGAAGGTACCGAAGGGTTTTAAGTCAAGGCTGACCAGAAGAGAGTTTGTTTTAGAAATGTCCTGGGTGGCTCAGTGGGTTAAGGCCTCTGCCTTCAGCTCAGGTCATGATCTCAGGGTGCTGGGATCGAGCCCCGCGTGGGGCTCACTGCTCAGCAGGAAGCCTGCTTCCCCCTCTTTCTCTGCCTGCCTCTCTGCCTACTTGTGATCTTTGTCTGTCAAATAAATAAATAAATAAATAAATAAATAAATAAATAAATAAAATCTTTAGAAATATCCTCTTGACCGCAGTGTAGAAAGATGACCGTAAGGGTGCAAGGCTGGAAGTGGGGCACCAGTTAGGAGGCTGTTCCCCTAATCTTGGCAAAAGATTCTGGTGACAGTAAGGCTGGAAAGAAGCACAAATGCCACACATTTCTGGAGAAGGGAGAAGCAGCAGGACCTGAAGACTGGCAGTGGAGGATGAAAGTGGGGGAGGAATCAAGGATGCCCAGCTGACTGGCTCTCTGCCTCACAGAGTACATAGGGCCCATGAGGTACACCTCCCTTCTATACCCTACTAGGTCAGCACCCAGCCCTTCCCTGTACATGAGTCTGCCCCTCCAGCTTCCATCTTTCTGACTCTCCTTAAACACCTGCTCAATCTTCACCAACCAAAATCAATACATAAATAACACCTTCCTTGAATGCCTTTCCCTCAAGCTCCTATCCTTCCTCCCTTCTTCACCACCCAATTTCTCCCACTGGCCTACAGGATAAAGTCTAAACACCGTGTGGCACACGAGGCCCTTCAGACTTGGGCCCAGGCTAACTGCATCTCACATCTCAACTGCCTGGCCCCTTCCAGGGCCCTGTGGATCTCACTGTTGCTCTACCAACAAGAATGGCCAGCTTTGGGGCGCCTGGATGGCTCAGTGGGTTAAAGCCTCTGCCTTTGGCTCGGGTCATGATCCTAGGGTACTGGGATCGAGCCCCGCATCGGGCTCTCTGCTTGGCAGGGAGCCTGCTTCTTCCTTTCTCTCTCTCTGCCTGCCTCCCCACCTACTTGTGATCTCTGTCTGTCAAATAAAATAAATAAAATCTTAAAAAAAAAAAAAGAAAAAAAAGAATGGCCAGCTTCCTTTTTGCCCTTTGGCTGATTCCCCAAGGTAACTGGGGGCTGTTGGTTCTGTGGTCCCACCTATGCCATCTCTTCCCCTACTCTGCTGTAAAACTTAACCCTCCATCCCACTGGAGTGTGAGTTCCTCAAGGGCAGGGGTTGGTCTTCTCTATCTTTGCGTCTCCAGGGTCTGGCATAATACTTGGCACAAAATAGATGTTTAATAAACGCATGCTGGGTGACTGAATGAAGGAATCAGCCAGCTCCTGTTTGGATGGTTATATCTGAATGTCCACGATATGTAGGTCCATAAAACTACCAACTTCCCAAAGCCGCCATGTGCAGTGGCAGAATCTCCATCCAAGAAGGCCGGTGCAAAGTCTATGAGGCATTTTACAGCTATGACAGAAAATAGCAATGTCAGCAACGGTGTCATCTCTGGACACTAAGGACAGGCATTCAGTGCCATGAACGGTCAGTTAAATTGTAATTGGAGTGAACTGTTCCTCTGCAAACCATAATGTTCTTTAGCTGCAGCCAAATGGCATTCAAGAAGGAGGGAAATTTTTTTTTTGAAATGTCAAGGAAATTATTTCCAATTTGGTGCTCACAACCAGAGACTCTAATGATCAGTGGAAATGAGAAGCAAACAAATTAGCACTAATGGAAAATGGCTTTTGGAAAAGGGGATTTAATTTATAGTCAACTGATCATGGCATGCAGCGTGCAGTAAAAGTCGGCCTCACCAGCTTGATCATAAGAACTGGAGCACACACGGAATGCCAGAGAAAAATATACGTACGCCATCATGCTTATTGGAATCTCTCTTGTAAGTGGCAGCCAATTAAAATAGTCATTATTTTACCTTGGAGAGAAAATGGCCTGAAAAATCAAAGCACATGAAATTAAAATCCAGATTAGGAACCGTGGTCCAAATTGGTTTGTTTGTGGCCTTTTAACCTTGGCAAAGTCTTCTGAAAGGACCACAAACCTACTTTGTCTTCAGCCCGGAGTGGACTCTTTGTTTTTAATTTCCTCTCCATTTTCAAAGGTGATGAATAAATCTGGACTCATCCATAAATCATTTCTATAGCAGACAAATGGCTCTTCCTCACGCAGGGAAACTAAAATCACAAAATCTCAAAAACCCTGGCTATTGTACTAAAGTCAAAAGTCTTTAGTGACAAGCGAGAAGAGGTATTAAAAACCAAAAGGTCACTTGATCTCGTTGCTAAATAAAATTTCTCATAGGGCTTTTTTCCCCCCTAAATCAAAGACACATTTCTAAAAGCAAGAAGCCTCCAGGGCATGGGCTGCCAGCCTGGCTCCCTGTCCCCGAATGGCCTCAGAGACAAGGCTGTCACTGTCCCCAGTTCCTGCAGGCTCCACCTGCAGAACAGGACAGAGGCCTTCTCTTCGGGCTCCCACCCCAACTCCTCACTCTCAGCTCCACATGTGGAAAGAGAGACAGGGAAAGAAACATTCTCCTTCTGACCTCAGGCTCAGTGACAGGGTGTCTTGGCCTTTACTTCTGCCCTCAGGGTATATATGCTACAAATGGTCACTTTCTTCTCATAGATTCCCTTCCTTCTGCTTCCCCCCTCGTACTTTCTTCTGAGATCCTTCCAGCCACCCATCACTTCCCTACAGACTCCAGGTGCCCCATTTTTTCCTCACAGTTGCCTTTCCCTCCATCCTCTCCCCAGAGACCACCTTTCCCCCACCTTCCTCTGACAACGCCCTCTGCCTTCATCGTCTCCTCAGACCTACCCTCACTCTCTACCCAGACCCCACTTTTCCTCTCAGATCACTTCTGCGCTCTCCCCACAAAATGTTAACTCTCTAGGTCAACCATCACCTTTCTACCCACATTCTCCTCAGCCCTGCACTGCTCTGTGCTTCACCCTCCCTGACCTGATTTCCTACCCTTCTTTCCTTCTCAGCCTTCTTTTTTTTTTTTTCCCCAAAGATTTTATTTATTCATTTGACAGAGAGAGATCACAAGTAGGCAGAGAGGCAGGCAGAGAGAGAGAGAGAGGAGGAAGCAGGCTCCCTGTCAAGCATAAAGCCTGATGCGGGACTCAATCCCAGGATTCTGGGATCATGACCTGAGCCGAAGGCAGAGTCTTAACCCACTGAGCCACCCAGGCGCCCTCCTTCTCAGCCTTCTTACTCTGCCCTCAAGAGCCTTTGTTCCCCGCCAGCAGGTTCCTCCACCCTTAGCTTCTCCACAGCTGCTCTGCCTCCTCTCAGCCTGCCCCCAAAGTTGGCTCTACACCAGGTGCCACTTACACAGAGCCCTCCCTGGTGGAGGTTGCTTATACTCTCATGCCCCAAAGTTCTCAGGACTGGCAGCGGGGGCGGGGGTTGTGTCTGCTCATCAAAGCCCAACCCAGTTCCTTCTTCTACTTCTTTCCTGTAAAAACCCTTACAACTTTGAGGCTCACGCCACTCTGCTCTATTGACCATTACCCCACCTCATATTTATATCATCGCCTACAGACTCCAGAACAACGTACTTAATTCATCCAGGGCTTTGGTACCTAGCTCACAAGCATCCTTTTCCCTCCTCAAATCCTGCCATCATCTAGAGGGGCTGGCCAAGTCAACATCTTGACTGTCCTGTATTTCCCTCCAGCCACCCAATCCCATGGCTACGCCCTGGGCCTTGCCATCACATGGCAAACTTCACTACTCACAACTCACTACTTCACAAACCTCACTACTCAAACTTCATTATTCCACCTTTTTTTTTTTTTTAAAGATTTTATTTATTTATTTGACAGAGAGAGATCACAAGTAGACAGAGAGGCAGGCAGAGAGAGAGAGGGAAGCAGGCTCCCCGCTGAGCAGAGGGCCTGATGCGGGACTCGATCCCAGGACCCTGAGATCATGACCTGAGCCGAAGGCAGAGGCTTAACCCACTGAGCCACCCAGGCACCCCTCCACCTTTTAAAAAAAGATTTTATTCATTTATTTGACAGAGATCACAAGTAGGCAGAGAGGCAGGCAGAGAGAGAGGAGGAAGCAGGCTCCCCACCGGACAGAGAGCCTGATGTGGGGCTCGATCCCAGGACCCTGAGATCATGACCTGAGCCAAAGGCAGAGGCTAAACCCGCAGAGCCACTCAGGTTCCCCATTATTCCACTTTCTGATCACACTCCTTTCATTCAACTCTTTCCAAGATATGTGTTTGTCTGACTTCACTGGGACCCCCAGTCCATAACACTTTTACACCCTCTTAGGCAGCTTAGGTTCTAAGCTCCATCATCTCAACCTTTTGCCAGGATCATCCACTTCCTTGTCCTTTGTCCTTCCATTTCATCTGCCTGATGAAACCCAAACCTGGATAGATTCAACTAAGCTCTCTGCACCCACTGCTAGATGCCTGAATACTGTTGGGGGAAAAAAATACCTCCCACACAACCATGCAGACCGCTGCTGTGACACCAAATGGTCACCAACCTCATAGCTGCCCAGAAATCTGCACGCTGTCATCGTGCTCCTGTTCTCCACTCACTGAGACTAGTTCAGTCCTTCTCTGCTCTTCTCAGACCTTGCACACCATCTCCAATCCCACTCTCACTGGCTGATATCATGTCCACATTTCACAGAGAAAATAGAAACTGCCAAACAAGAATTTCCTCAACTTCCTGCCACCAAACCTACCAATATGCAGATCTCAAATGCTTCCTTTTTGTCACAATGCAAGTGTCCCTCCATTTTTCTAGGTGAATTTCTCCACCTTATTCCTTTTCTGGGGGTGCTACTCTCTCAGTTATTGCCTTTTCTCTGTCATTTTATCCTTTTCCCCTTTTGCTGGGTTCATGCTAACAGCACTTCTCTCATCTGAATAAAAGCTTTTGTCTTTTTCCAGCTATTGCCTTCTCCTTTTTTCTTGGGAAGAACTAAACGTCTCAAAAGTGTACTGTACAGTTTTTACCTTCTCACCTGCTTCTCAATTCACTGTAACTTGACCTCTGTTCCCATGGCTCCACCAAAACTGCATTTACAAAGGTCACCAACAACTTCCTTGTTTCTAAATCCACCGGATTGTTTTTCAGACCTTATTTTACTTGATTAGTCATCAGCCTTCAATACTTTCCTGCCGTGGCCATTCTACCACTGACTACCTTACCATTCTGGACATTTCATCTCAATTAACTTTGCAGGTTCATCCTTCCTTTGCGGATCCTCAGACTAGGGGGCTTCTCAGGGCTCTTTCTTTCTTTCTTTCTTTCTTTTTTTTTTTTTTAAGATTTTATTTATTTATTTGACAGAGAGGCAGTGAGAGAGGGAACACAAGTGGGGGAAGTGGGAGAGGGAAAAGCAGGCTTCCCATCAAGCAGGGAGCCCGATGCGGGGCTCGATCCCAGGACCCTGGGATCATGACCTGAGCCGAAGGCAGACGCTCAACTGACTGAGCCACCCAGGCGCCCCTCTCAGGGCTCTCTTGTAGGCCTTCTTCTATTCTTACTCCTATTTATACTTTCTGGGAAGCCCAACAAATCCATCCACTGGTGTGGCTGATGTCTATAAGGCACTACAGACCACGTTTCTATTTCCAGTTTAGGCTTATCTTGCAAGCACCAATCAGGCATATTCCAACCTCTTGGGACACTTCCACCTGGATGTGTCCCACTGTTATCTCAGACTCATCAGACCCAGAACTTACCCTCTCCTAAAAACCCTGCTACCTCTTCTTTCTGTTTGCTCAAGACAGGAATTTAGAAGTTATTCTTCATTTCTCCTACTTGCCCCACCAGGCACCCTGTCCAGTTCTTTTTAGCTCGTAAGTATCTAAGGAATCCATCTCTGCCTCTTCATTCCTGCTACCTCTCCATTCCTTAGGCCACCATAACCTTTCCCCATTACTGAAACAACTTCCTAACTAGTCTCCTTCCTTCTCCCAATCCCCAATCCATTCTTTCCATTGATCTCTCTAAAATGCAAATCTGATCATTATTCCTTTGCTTAAAGTACTTCAATGACTCTCCATTGTCCTCAGGATAAAGTCTGAGGATAAAGCACCTCTTGTGCTCACAGGTATAAAATACACTGGAAAATTTTTATCATCTACCCATAAGCTCAAAGCTGAGCTTGACATCAAAGACCCTCCAGGACTGGAGATTGTCAGGCTGAGTTTGACACAAAAGACCCTCCAAGATCCTAACTGTTCTTCCGAGTTTACTCTCACATTAGTATCTCCACTGGCCAGAAGATGCTCAAAATTTCTGGTACTCATCTCTCAGTTTCCCCTCATTGAGCTCCTGCAAGGAGTCCTTTGTCCTCCATATCCCCACGAGTCTTTCAAGGCCCAGCTCAAGACATATCCCCGTTGTCATAATTGCCCCTTCCACACTTTCTGAGACCCTTAAATCATTAGGGCCTATTCTTCTGTAGTATTTATCCCTCACACAGAGTTGGTTCATGTATGGTTTCTCTCCTTCTCCTTTTAAGACTTACGGAAGTCAAGACCAAAAGCGTAATCTTCACTAGAGCTCACCTACATAATAGGCGCTTAGTAAATATTTGTTAAATACATGGATAAATGCAAGAAAACTGTACTCTCTAGCCCCTTTATGTCCCCAACGGACAGAACATTTTGAAGACACCACTCCCCTGCCTACCCCTCACCCCACCAGCCAGAATATGCCTCAACCCACTGGATGGAGGATGGGCTGGCACGCGTCCCCTAGGCCGTTTTGTACGGTTTTCTACCTCCAGCCCTCGGAGCTGCGTCTGGTAAAGGACGGTAGAGGTAGGAGATGGCGTAAGTCAAAGGGCACTGCCGTCCACCCCGTAGGATAAGACACGGTGGAGAAGGGAGACCTTCCCATTTCCAGAACACCGCAAATCTCCCGCAGACCCTCTTACCTACACGGGAGGGTGGGAACTCTTCCCGAGAGGCGTCCCGGTTGACCAATACCTGACCCAGATCACGCGAGTCAGCCAATGGCTGTGAAGCACGGCTAGAACGGGGCGGGGAATGGTTGCTAGGGCCGAGCCGTGGGGGTGCCGTGAGAGGCTCGGAGAGAGACTCGGCGGTTGCTAAGCCGGGAGGTCACAGAGCGCGGCTCAGGGATTGGGCAGCGACAGGAGAGCGGGGTGGTGATTGGGCGGCGCCCAGGAGGCTCCCGGGTGAGGCGCGGGCGCGCGAGCGGGAGTTCCGGCGGAGGCCCGTGCTGAGGGCTGGCGCCTTCACCATGGCCTCGGCTGAGCTGGACTACACCATCGAGATCCCGGATCAGCCCTGCTGGAGCCAGGGTATGGAACGAGGGTCGGGTCCCATCTTGGGGAGGTAACCTGACGAGTCTCTGGGTCGCAGGCACAGCTGTGACTCCGCCCCTTTCGGAGCCCCGCCCTCTCGCGACCCGCCCCCTCACGGGGTCCTGCAGGTCCTAGACTTGGTCGGGCCCACAGAGTCCCGCCCCGCACAAGCCCCGCCCCAGAGTGGTCTCTGCGTCCAAGTCCCGCCCCTTCCCTGCGGCCTCGGCTCTGTTGGGGGCTTTTTCTGTCTTTTCGGTGGCAGTTCTCGGGTCCGTGCCTTCGTTTCTCCCCTCGAAGCTGACGGCTGCCGAGGGCAGGGGATGTCCTTCCTTTGTTTGGGGTCAGGCTTCCCACTTCCAGCCTCTCGTCAGCGGTTGTGGCTGGGGGACCCACCCACATTATTTTCCACCCACTGTTTTCCCGGGGGTCCTTGCAGAAGCCCGGAACACGGGACTCATCCCTCCCACTTTCCTTGGCAGTGGTGAACCAAGCAGTCTCTGCCGTCAGGTAGAAGTCGGTTCAGATCCCCTCTTTAGTAGCTAGATGACCTCTGGCAGTTTCCTCATCTGCAAAACGAGGCTACCCATAGTAACCCCCTTTCCAGGGCTGTTGGTTGCACAACTGGGGTAGTTTGTGGGACAGACCCAGCATAGTGCCTGGCATGGAGTAAGTACAGTTTTTAGCATTCCTCCTCCCTGGAGTCGTATATTAAAGAGCGATGTGGGGGAGGCTCCACAAAATGAGTAGCCTGTAGAGCAGGCCTGGGTCCCTGCAGTGAGAGTTGGATTGCAGGCCCAGAGGACAGAAAGTTTGGCGCTGACTGGGAATTTTGATAGAGGAGGCTTGAGGTACTGAGCCCAACATGTCTCTCCCTCCTTTGGTCCACATGGCCTTTCCGCCCTCCAGTCTCACTGCCAACCGAGCAGCCTCTTGTATGGCTACTGGCGATCTTCCTTAATGTAGAGGTTTACTCTTATCACCGCTCTGCCTAAAACCCTTCAGTGGCTTCTTAGGGCCCTCAGGATAAATCAAGTTCAGGTTCCTTAAGGTGGCAGTCAAAGTCCTTTGCACTTTAGTAGCCCCTGCTTATCTCTTTGATCACAGTGTCCTTCCACTGTTCAATTTGAGTTTTATGTTCTGGCAACCCAAACTGCTTGTGATTCTCCACACACTTCTTGCTTCTCTGCCTCTACTCCTGCTGTTTCCTCTGTCGAATGCCCTTTCCCCTCTGCTGTGCCACACTGTCCCCTTGTCCTTGTCCAGTTCATCATTGAAGGCTTAGCTCAGATGTTGCCTCCTTCAGGAGATCCTCCCCAGCCCCTTCCCATAGCATCTTCTGTTATTGGTTGGGGTCTAGGAGGAGAGGGCAGCCCTAGGCTTCCACAGGACAGATGGCCCTAGCTCCTTAGGGCTGCGTTTGGTGGCAGAGGGCTCTTGGGCTTTGGGTGTAAAAATACTTTTCAGAAGCATCAGGGAGAGATGAAGCCAGTTAATATTCTTTTTTTTTTTTTTTTAAGATTTTATTTATTTATTTGACAGAGAGAGAGATCACAAGTAGGCAGAGAGGCAGGCAGAAAGAGAGGGGGAAGCAGGCTCCCCGCTGAGCAGAGAGCCCGATTCGGGGCTTGATTCTAGGACCCTGAGACCATGACCTGAGCCGAAGGCAGAGGCTTAACCCACTGAGCCACCCAGCTGCCCCGCCAGTTAATATTCTTGCCTGTGGAGAGCCACCAGCTGCAAAGGGCTGGAGCTGCCCTCTTCGTGGCTAGGAGGGCAGATGTGCTCTCTCAGCCCACGTGAGCAGCCTGGTGGTCTTGGTTTGCCTCACTTCTATCTCCTACTGGTTTTAGGGCTTTGACAAGTTGTTGAACCTTCCTGGGCCTCAGATTCCTCCATAACAGTGCCTCTTTCATGGGACTGTGAGGGTTTCTGAGACAGTGACTGGGTGTGTGTGCGTGGCATGTTGGTGTATCTCCTCTTCTCGTGGCTCCCCTCACTGCGTCAGGAGGTGGGGTCCTAGAATTGGAAGAAACCTCAGGGGGGGCATTTAGTCCTACTAGCATGAGGGTATTCTGTTGCTTCCAGACCCTTATCTGACAGGATGCTTCCTCCCAAACATCCTGGCCTGCTGGAGGTAACTGGGATTGTTAGAAAGCACTTCCCTTTCTTGAGCCACTATAGGCCGTCCTGTCGTTTCTGTTTTCAGTTCAGTATTTGGTGTGTCCTGGCCGCAGGTTAGTTGCTGGTGCCTGAGAAGTAACTCACGCACAGGCTTCATTCAGGGAGCTGTGGTTTTCAGGAGGTGGGAGGATGTATAAGCAGTTGGTTTCACAATGATGTGGTAATTGCAGGACAAGAAGGTCGGGGTGGGTGCAACACAGCAAGGTAATCTCTCTTCCTCTCTCTTCAGGAGGTCAGCTCATGCCTTCCTCACATCTCTGTTCTCCAAGAGGAATACCTCTAGGGCTGTCAGCTGTCCTTCCTCCGATGTGGTTCTAAGGACGTCCTCCATCTGATTGCTTCTCTGGATCGGCTTTAGTTAGTTCATCATGCCTTTCCCTCTCAAAGCGTATGCCCCAGAGCTGGGCTGGGGGTTGTAGCCCCCCTCAGCAGGAGATAACAGCACTGTGATCCCCTGAATCTGTTTCCCATCTGCAGAGAGCTCCCTCCAGGCTGACATGGTTTCACAAGGGGGTAGGCTAGGGGGATCCTGGAGACTGTCTTTCTTTTGCATTTGCTGTTTAATGGTACAGAAGTATGTAGGGCAATCATGTTTGGTTTCTGGAATTTCTCTCCACCATATTCGAACATGAAAACTGCGATGCCCAGCACTGCTGTGAGCTGACAGGCGAGCAGCTGCTGCTGGCATATTGTTACGCAGAAGGCAGCTGCGGATCTTGGGTTGTTCAGAGCCCAGGCTGGGCAGCCTGGATCCTTCTGCTGGGAATCCCACCAGCCAGTATCTGTGACTGCCCATGCTGGGAGAGTAGTCTGTCCACTCCTTTGCTGAAGCTGATCCCTTGACCTGGAATCTCCCTGCATCCTTCTTCCCTGACCAGTGATCCCTGTCCCCTCCTAATACTCTGTTCCCATCTCATTTTCTTGGGGAAGATTCTATTCTCTTGGCTCCCATAGCAGGGATCCCTGTGGTAGTGCTTTTGATGGTTTTGTTCACTGTTGCTAGGGCCTGGCAAGGATGAGGTGCCAAAGGACCTGAATGGAGTCACTTGGCAGCTCTGTAGGCCTGAGCCAGAGATGCTCTGACATCCCAGGCTGAGGCTAAGCTGCCCCTTCTCTCAGCCAGAGATTGGTCAGCCAAGCGCTGCCCCAGGCCCCTCTTTGGCTTGCTGGCAGGCCAGGAGGCCTTCTTAACAGCATTATATTGCTCTCATGCTTAGTAAACATTTTCAGAAATAATTGAGTCACAGAGTCTGGATAAGGGGCCTACCCTTTGAGTACAAGGAAGGCCTTTGGTGGTCACAAAGAGGAGAAGTAACAGGTTTATTGTGAGCCCAGGTTTTATTGTGAACCTGCTCTTCTGCTAAGCACTTGCGAAAAAAAAGAAAAAGAAAAGGAGTGGGGGCCAAAAAAAGAAAAGGCCACTTAACCTGCAGGAAGCTTTCACTGGCACCTGGGAAATAGTTTTGAGTGGTTTTGAACACCATGGTGGGCCCCAGTGGTTATGGCGGGCTTCTGGAGAAGAGTGGCCCACTGGACCTAGAGCTTCATAGGGCTGATGGGTAGATGGTGAGCAAAGAAAATGCAGAAGTCGGGGCACCGGGGGAGGACTGAGGTGGTCCCACAGAGCTGTCACACCAGAGAGGCCTCAGAGGCCCAGGTGAAGAGTAAGTTGGGACTTCATCCTCTCCTTGCCTGTGGGCCCCCCGTTTTTTTTTAAAACAGGAGTTTAATTTACAGGCATACCTTGTTTTATTGTGCTTTGCCTTATTACACTTCGCAGATGTGGGGTTTTTGTTTGTTTGTTTTTGTTTTTGACAGATTGAAGGTTTGTGGTAACCTTGCATCAAGTAAGTCTATGGGTGCCATTTTTCCAACAGCATTTGCTCACTTCACGTTTCTGTGTCATATTTTGGTAATTCTCATAATATTTCAGACTTTTCCATTATGATTTTTTTTTTTATGGTGATCTGTGATCATTGACCTTTGATGTTACTATTGGCCTCGTTTGGGGGCGCCACGAACCTCACCTGTGTAAGACAGTGAACTTAACCAATGATTGTTGTGTGTGTTCTAACTGTTCCACTGACTGGTCATTCCATCGTTTCTCTCCCTCTTCTGGGGCCTCCCTATTCCCTGAGAACACAGTATTGAAATTAGGACAGTTCATAACCCTACAGTAGCTTCTAAGTGTTCAAGTGAAAGGAAGAATCATGAGTCTCTCACTTTAAATCAAAAGCCGGAAATGAGTAAGCTTATTAAGGGAGGACCGTGGAAAGCCGAGAGAGGTCCTCTTGAACCAAATGGCCAAATTGCGAAGGCAAAGGAAAAGTTCTTGAAGGAAATCAAAAGTTCCACTCTAGTGAACATACGAATGATAAGAAAACAATCTTACTGCTGATGCGGAAAAAGTTTTAGTGGTCTGGATAGAAGATCAAACATTCCCTTAAGCCAGAGCTTAAATCCAGAGCAAGGCCCTCACTCTCTTCAATCCTCTGAAGGCCAAGAGGGGAGGAAGATGCAGAAGAAAAGCTGGAAGCTCGCAGAGATGGGTTCCTGAGGTTGGAGGAAAGAAGCCATCTCCATAGCATAAAAGTGTAAAGTGAAGCAGCAAGTTATGGTATAGAAACCAGAAGACTTGGCTACGATCATTCGAAGGTGGCTGCAGTAAAAAACATATTTTCAATGTAGAAGAAACAGTCTTGTGTTGGAAGAAGCAGCAATGTAGGACTTTCTTTCTTTTTTTTTTTTTTTAAAGATTTTATTTATTTATTTGACAGAGAGAGATCACAAGCAGGCAGAGAGGCAGTCAGAGAGAGAGGAGGGAGCAGGCTCCCTGCCGAGCAGAGAGCCCGATGTGGGGCTCGATCCCAGGACCCTGAGATCATGACCTGAGCTGAAGGCAGCGGCTTAACCCACTGAGCCACCCAGGCGCCCAATGTAGGACTTTCATAGCTAGAGAGGAGAAATCAATGCCTGGCCTCAAAGCTTCTAAGAACAGGCTGACTCTCTTGCTAGAAGCTAAGGCAGCTGGTGACTCTTTAAGTTGAAGCTATTGCTCCTGTACCATTCTGAAAATTCTAGGGCCCTTCAGAATTATGATAAGTCTACTCTGCCTGTGCTTTCTGAATTGAATAGCAAAGCCTGGATGCCAGCACATCTGTTTCCATCATGGTTTACTGAATGGTTGAAGCCCACTGTTGAGGCCTTCTGCTCAGAAGAAAAGATACTTTTCAAGATATTAGTGTTCATTGACAATGTACCTTCGTCACCCTTGGTCACCCCAGGGCTCTGATGGAGGTATATGATAAGATTAATGTTGTTTTCATGACTGATAGCACAATATCTATTCTGCAGCCCATAGATCAAGGAGTAATTTCAAATCAAGTCCTGTTGCTTAAGAAATACATTTCTTGAGGCTAGAGCTGCCACACAGTGATTCCTCTGGTGGACCCAGGCAAAGTAAATCAAAAACATTCTGGAAAGGATTCACCATTCTAGACGCCATTAAGGATATTTGTGATTCATGGGAAGATGTCAAAACACTATCATGAGCAGGACTTCGGAAGAAGGTGGTTCCAGCCCTCACGGGTGACTGTGACCGGCTGAGCACGTGAGCGGAGGAAGTGACCGCAGATGGGCTGGAAAGAGCAAGAGAACGAGAGTCAGAAGTGGCCCCTGAAGGAGCGGCTGAGGTGCGGCCATCCCTTGAGAAAACCTGAACAGGTGAGGAGTTACAGCTTATGGAGGAACAAAGACAGTGGTTTCTGGAGATGGAACCTGCTCCCGGTGAAGACACTGTGAAGATCGTGGAGATGACAGTAAAGGATTTAGGACATTCCGTAAACTCAGTTGCTGAAGCGGCTTTAGGGTTGCAGAGGACTGAGTCCCCATTTTGCAAGAAGTTCTGCTCTGGGTAAAATGCTGTCAAACAGCATCACGTGCTACAGGGAAATCGTTTCTGAAAGGAAGAGCCAATCAGTGCAGCAAACTTCCTTTTTGTCTTATTTGAAGAAACCACCACAGCCACCCCAGCCTTCAGCGCCCACCACCCTGACCGGTCAGCAGCCATCAACATCGAGTCCAGACCCTCCACAGCGAAAAGATTAAGACTCGCTGAAAACTCAGATGGTGATTGGCATTTTTTAGCAATAAAGTATTTTTTTTTTAAAGATTTTACTTATTTATTTGACAGAGAGAGTAGGCAGGGAGGCAGGCAGAGAGAGAGGGGGAAGCAGGCTCCCCGCCGAGCAGAGAGCCCGATGTAGGGCTCCATCCCAGGACCCTGATATCATGATCTGAGCTGAAGGCACAGGCTTAACCCACTGAGCCACCCAGGTGCCCCAGCAATAAAGTATTTTTAAAGATTTTATTTTTTAATTTTTTTAAAGTAAACTCTACACCCAATGTGGGGCTTGAACCCACAACCCTGAGATCAGGGGTCCCATGTTGTACTGACTGAGCCAGCCAGTCACCCCAGCAATAAAGTGTTTTTAGATTAAGGTAAGTACATTGTTTTTTTAGACAATGCAAGTACATACTCCATAGGCCATAGTATAGTGGAAATAACGTTTGTATGCACTGGGAAACCAAAAAATTTGTTTGACTCACTTTATTGTGATATTCGCTTTTTTGGGGTTGTTTGGGAACAAGCCCACGTATCTCCAAGGTCTGCCTATATTTTTCGGAATCACAGTCTCTTTCGCACATTAACGAAAACCCTTTCTAATTTGTCTGCTCTATACCAGGCGCCGTCTAGGCTCTGGATTTGAGGTCCAAACCTGGTGGACTCTTTCCAGGCCTCCTTTCTCTGAGCTCGCCATGGTCTCTCTTGCCCTTCCTCTGTTGACTGTGTCCTGCTCACATGCCAGGCCTGCCAGGAGCGCCTCTCATGATTTTATTAATGGCAACCACCTTGTGAAGGAGGGAGAGGTTTTACTCCGTTTTACATATGAGGACCAGAAACTCCAGGGAGCTGAGGTGTCTTACCCCAAATTACCCCAGATTTCAACTCGAGTTCCACTCCTCAGCTAGTGTGTGCGGATTCCTCTTGTCCTTAGGAAGTGTTGCTTGACTATAGTTCCATTTCTAGGATACAATTAAGGGCACACACAAAGAAAGAGGTGTGCAACAGAGTACTTTTATAATAGCAAAAATTGGAAACATCATGTCCAATAATGGGAGATTGGTCACCACAAATTATGAAATATTCTACGGTTGCTCCGAAGCCACTAAAAAGAGTGATGTAGAAATATATAAGCTGACAGGGAAAGAGGTTCACAATATATTGCTAAATGGAAGAAAGCAGATTACAAAACAGTGGGATTCCAATTTTATTAGACATTCATTTTCTCCTTCTCTGCAGTACGCACGTGCTGCTCGTGAAGGAATAATAGTATCTGGGGTTCATTGAACTCTTTTCTTTGTGCCAGGTACCATGCTAAGCCCTCGACAGACATTATCTTATTTAATCTACATATTAATAGCCCCATTTTAAAGAAAGATTTTATTTATTTGACACAGAGAGAGAGAGAGAGAGGAGGAATATAAATAGGGGGAGAGGGAGAAACAGACTCCCCGCTGAGCAGGGAGCCCAATGTTGGGGTCGATCCCAGGACCCTGGGATCATGACCTGAGCCAAAGGCAGTTGCTTAACAACTGAGCCACCCAGGCGCCCCTTAAGAGCCCCATTTTACAGATAAGGAAATTGAAGTTTAAGGAGCTTGCTCAAGGTCTGGTTCGTAATTATTCGTGGCATAGCCAGAGATTTGGACGCAGATAGGTTTTGTTTTATTTTTATCTTTTGTAAAGTTCTAAATTTAATTCCATTTAGTTAACATACAGTGTTCTGTTACTAGTTTCAGATGTACAATATAGTGATTTGACACTTCCATAGAGCACCCAGGGCTCATCACGACCAGTGTGCTCCTCAATCCCCATCATCTGTTTCACCCCTACCCTGCCCCACCCTCTGGCAAGCATCAGCTTTTTCTCTAGCCTTAAGAGTCTGTTTCTTGGTTTGTCTCTCTCTCTTGAATTCAGATATGGTTTTATAAAGTATGTACTGTGCTACTTTCCTAGGCTCTTATTTCAAAAAGTAAAAAAAAAAATTATAAATAAAGTAACTTAAATATAAGTATATAAATATGGGAACTGTTGAGTACCCGACTGGCTCAGTCGGTAGAATATGTGATTCTTGATCTTGGAGTCGTGAATTCGAGCCCATGTTTGGGGTAGAGTTTACTTAAAGAAAAAATAAATACTGGACCTAGGTATGTGAGATTTTAGAAAGTTTTGCTGGGGAGTAGAGGACACTGAGGATCCTTTTATTCTTTGCATTTTAAAAAGAAAACATAGGTTCTTTGCATTTTCATTCTGACTTACAGATACAAAGCATGTATGGTGCTGTATACCCTTATTCCTTGTCAGCCTTTCCTTTGTCTTCTCCACATGCCCCTGGGATATACACAATCTAATCTATGCTTTAGTTTTATGACTTGAACTGTTGTACAATATGTGTATCTGTAATTCTTCTATTATTGGTGTCAGTATTGTTTTGTTGAGAAATCCTAGGGGACAGGGAGACTGTGAGATTAAATTGTTTTGTGGGTGCTCAAGAATCACCAGGGTTGAAAAGAATACTTCTGCCTTACCAAGGGGCTAAAATAATATTTAAACTCTCGTTGCAAAAGTGATAACATGTTGATTTTAGAAAGTGGGTAAAAAAAAAATCATGAAAAAAACAATTGCCTCTAGTCCCAGAAACAATTGCTATTAGTATTTGATGTGTTTTTTCTATGCATAAATATATATGTGTGTGTATATACGTAAGTATATATGTACCTATAAATATATATATATGCATATATATATATATATATATATTTAAAGATTTTATTTATTTGACAGAGATCACAAGTAGGCAGAGAGGCAGGCAGAGCGAGGCAGGGAGCAGGCTCCCCACTGAGCAGAGAGCCCCATGTGGGGCTCGATCCCAGAACCCTGGGATCATGACCTGAACTGAAGGCAGAGGCTGTAACCCACTGAGCCACCCAGGCACCCAGCACCTATAAATAAATAAATAAATAAATAAATAAATAAATATGTATGTATGTGTATATATACATATATATATATATACATACATACACACACACACACATATATATATATTCTGTTGTATATGCTGCTTTTCAACGTGCTTTTTCACTTAATGTATTACTAATTTTTTTTAAAAGATTTTATTTATTTATTTGACAGACAGAGATCACAAGCAGGCAGAGAGGCAGGCAGAGAGAGAGGAGGAAGCAGGCTCCCTGCTGAGCAGAGAGCCGATGTGGGGCTCGATCCCAGGACCCTGGGATCATGATCTGAGCTGAAGGCAGAGGCTTTAACCCACTGAGCTCACCCAGGCGCCCCAATATATTACTAATTTTTAAAAAGATTTTAAAGTAATCTCTATAGCCACCATGGGACTTGAACTTAAAACATCGAGGTCAAGAATTGCATGCTCTACAGACCGAGTGAGCCAGGCAACCCTATTATTATTAATTTTTAAAAATAAGAGCATTATTGAACTATAATTCATATACCATAAATCTCACCCTTTTAAGCTTGTATTGTTTTTTAGTATATTCACAGAATTGTGCAACCGTCACCACTAACTCCAGAACAGTTTCCTTCACCTCAGAAGAAAAGGTATACCCATTAGTAGTCATGCCCCATCCCCCTCCCCCACCTTTAGCTCCTTGTAACCACTACTCAACTTCTCTGTGGATCTACCTATTTTGGACATTTTATATAAATAGAATCATGTGATATATAGTCTTGTGGCTGGCTTCTTCTACTTAACATAGATTTTCAAAGTTGATCTATGTTGCAGCCTGTGTTGGCACATCATTGCTTTTTTTTTAAGATTTTATTTATTTATTTGACAGACAGAGATCACAAGTAGGCAGAGAGGCAGGCAGAGAGGCAGGCAGAGAGAGATCAGGGAAGCAGGCTCCCTGCTGAGCAGAGAGCCCGATGTAGGGCTCCATCCCAGGACCCTGGGATCATGACCTGAGCTGAAGGCAGAGGCTTTAACCCACTGAGCCACCCAGGTGTCCCCGTCATTGCTTTTTTTAATGACCAAATAGTATTTCATGGTATGGCTATACCATATTACTGATAGGCATTTGGATTGTTCCTGTTTGGTGGCTTTTGTGAATATCTGTGGCTCTGAACATTTGTGTCCAGGTTTTTGTGTGGACACATGCTTTTACTTCTCTTAGGTGTGTGTTTACCCAGGAATAGAAGTGCTGAGTCCTGGGTTTTTTTTTTAGATTTTATGTATTTATTTGTTAGAGAGAGAGAGAGATAAAGATAGAAGCACAAGCAGCGGGGATTCCTGGGTGGCTCAGTTGGTTGAGCCGCTGCCTTCAGCTCGGGTCATGATCCCAGGGTCCTGGGATCAAGTACCACATCTG
This sequence comes from Lutra lutra, assembly GCF_902655055.1. Taxonomy (NCBI): domain Eukaryota; kingdom Metazoa; phylum Chordata; class Mammalia; order Carnivora; family Mustelidae; genus Lutra; species Lutra lutra. The sequence continues at coordinate 162,770,595 of NC_062281.1, forward strand.
GCTCCTTGCTCAGCCAGGAGCCTGCGTCTCTCTCTGCCTCTGGCTGCCACTCTGCCTGCTTGTGTTCTCTCTCTCTCTGAGACAAATAAATACATAAAATCTTAAAAAAAAAAAAAAAAGAAGTACAAGCAGGGGGAGCAGCAGGCAGAGGGAGAAGCAGGCTCCCTGCTGAGCAGGGAACCTGATGTGGGACTCCATCCAGGGACCTTGGGATCATGCCCTGAGCCGAAAGCAGATGCTTAATTGACTGAGCCATCCAGGCGTCTTGGGTCCTGTGGTAACTTGATGGTTAATTTTTTTCTTAGGAACTGCCAAAATGCTTTCTAAATGCACCTTTTTGTGTTCTCACCCGTAGTGTATGAGGGTCTGATCTCTCCACGCCCTCATCAACACTTGTTACTACCTGACTTTTTTTGATTATAGCCATCCTCCTGGGTATAACATGGGATCTCACTGCAGTTTTCATCTTCATTTCCTTAAGGACTGTGATGTTGAACATCTTTTCATGTGCTCATTGATCATTCGTCTCTTTTCTTTGGAGAAATGTGTATTCAAATCCTTTGCCCATCTTAATCGAGTTGTCTTTTTATTGTTGAATTGTGAGAAGTTTTTGGTATATGCCAGATACAAACCCCCTATCAAATATATTATTTACAAATATCTCCTCCTGTTCTGGAAGTTGTTCATTTCACTTTTTTTTTTTTTTAAAGATTTTATTTATTTATTTGACAGACAGAGATCACAAGTAGGCAGAGAAGCAGGCAGAGAGAGAGGAAGGGAAGCAGGCTCCCCGCTGAGCAGAGAGCCCGATGCAGGGCTCGATCCCAGGACCCTGGGATCATGACCTGAGCTGAAGGCAGAGGCTTTATCCCACTGAGCCACCCAGGCGCCCCTCATTTCACTTTTTTGATGGTGTCCTCTGAAGTACAAATATTTTGAATTTTGACAAAATCCCAATTTATCTTTTTTTTTTCTTTTAGTCCTTGAACTTTTGGTCATATCCATGCTTAATGCGCGGCCACAAAGATTTACTCCTGTGTTTTCTTTGAAGGGTTTTATTAAAGGTTTTAGCTCTTACGTGTGTGCCTCTAGTTTGCTTCATGTATTATCAAATATTTCCGTATGATTAAATGTTTTTCTTTCTTAGAATTGCTATGTCAAAGATGGCATGCTTTTGAGATTTTTGATCCATGTTCCAAAACTACTCTTGTCCCTGTCCTTTCCCCCCACCTTCCTACCTGTCTTCCACTGTTGGGGTTCAGGCCTTTGCCTTCCCTGGCCTTGCGTGTTACTACAGCCTCCTCCCCGATCCCAGCGGAGTCTAACCCAGTCTGGTGATTGGGGGTGGGGGATAAAAAGGGGTTACCGGAGCCCTCCGGGGAGGCTTCCTGGAAGTGAACAGTGAGCCGACTCAGCAGGTGGCGCGGGCAGTAGCCAGGCATGAACATGGAGTGGCGGCACGCTGGGCCAGGGAGTGAGGAGCACGTGCGAGGTCCTGGAGATGGGAGCAGGGTGGCGATGGGAGCGGGGTGGCGTCGGGGTCCAGAGATGGATGCTGGCTCTGCTACTTCCTGGCTGCATGTTCTTGGGGAGAGGGGTTTACGCTCTCTGTGTTTTAGTTTTCTCATCTGGGAAATGGGAACAATAGTACCTAATTCCTAGGATGGTTTAGGACCCAATGAGGAAGCATATATGGGGGCTCTGGCTGTGGGGGGGTGGTCCCTGAGGACGAGGAGGAGGCGAGAGAGGTCAGAGTGGATCTGTTGATGGGCAAAGACAGCTGTGTGTACACGTTTGGAGCTTAGGTGGTAGAGACTTGGTTCAGCCTGGGGGCTTCGGTTTTGTTACCCAGGGCGCCGGCTGGGGCAGTGGTTACAAGCTGGTCTCGAGACCACTTGGTTTGGGATTCCAGTTTCACTGGTTATTAGTTGTGTGACCTTGAGCCAGTTATCCATTATCTCTGTGCCTTAAGTTGTTCATCAGCAAAATGAGAATAATCACAGTACATTGTCCATGGGATCGTTGTAAAGTTTGGTGAATTGACACATAAAGGGCTCAGAACAGTGCTCGAGGCGAAACGCTCTTTTCCCTGTTACCATCGATGTTTTTCTTGGTGATGGGGAAAGGGGGGGAAAAGAGCTAGAAGGAGATGTGGGCTTCAAGAGGTTTGTGATGGCTTAGGAAGTGGATTTGATTGCCTGCACTGAGTCGTGGGAAGTCTTGGAACATAAATGAGAGGTAGAGCCAGAGCCCAAGTCTTGTCCCCAAGGGGCAGCACCTCAGGAGGCCCTGAGATGTCAGCCACAGGAGAGAACTGGGTGATCTGGTCAGTGGAATAAGCACAGAAAGAACAGGGGCTTTTCTAAGAGGATGGAGGAATCGTGATCTGGATGTGGCAATAAATAACAGTGGCCATAACAATTACTTGTATTACTCTGGAAAGGGCAGTGGGTATCAAGAAGAATGCTAGCTTCTTGTCCTTGGATCCATCCTTCACTTGGCAGCCCCAGGTTCATTCCAGCACGTTTCTCCTGCGTGCCTGAATGGGCCAGCTACAGGGCTGGGCACTGGGGATGGAGTGATAAACACGCCACGCTCAGCGCCTGCCTTCACAGAGCCTGCTGGCTAAAGGGAGAGACAGACGTTAAATCATCCTACAAATCATTAATCAATCCAGATTGGATCCTGCCACTTCCCCAATTCCAGAATCGTCCTTTGCTCTTTGAATAAAATCCCAACTCCTACGCATGGCTTGAAAGTCTCTGCAGGATGGGACTCCAGTGCCACTCTCAGCAGCTCTCGCAACCACTGTCGCTCCTCTCCCCGGCTTTGAGCCCCCAGGACTGCTTGCTGGGCCTCACACCAACCCCAGCATCTCCAGAGCCTCCTGCCCACATCCATGGCCTCTCTCTACCTGGTGTGTTTGTACTGGGCCTCCAGGGCAGCCCAGCATGTGTGTCTTCCTCTGGGGGGCCTTCCCAGTCGCCAGCACTCTCAGCCTCATTGCCAGAGCACCTTGGACTTTCCTGGTTATAGCACTTGAAATCTAGAATCAGAGCAGGCAGCAAGGCTCCGGCCGGGAGGAGGTGAGCATGAGGGCTGAAGTTAGGAATGAGTAGAGAGAGTGGGGCCCCGGGATGAGATTGTGTGGGGGGAATGGGAGATTCCCACGGGCAGGAAGAGCAGCTGTGGCTCAGGGGCAGGGCAGACTTGAGTGCCTGGCTTGAATGTAGGGACGTGTTCCCGCCCATGATGAGCAGTACCGAAAGGCTGGGCTCTGGGAGTGGGCGGTGTGTTCAGGGTGTCCATATTCTGAGAGTTTCTTCGTGGAAATGCCTTTCTGGGGAAGAGTCATTCCTCCCCGAGTTGGTGAAGCCTGGGCACGTAAAACCTGGTGGAGCAGAAGGGAGTTTCATGTGCAGGGGCAGGTCAGAGGGTCTGCAGAAGCTGTTCAAACCTTCCCCAACCGGGAATGCACCATCAGGGCCGGTGCAGGCTGACCTTAACTTCAGGAGGCCGCCAGGGGGTGTGGCATCCCTTGGCTGCCTTCTCTGGGTTGGAGATAAATGCTGAAGCCTTTTGCTGTGTCTTGGTGGTGGCTCAGGAGGGGGAACCCCTGTAGGCTGGGGGAGGGGAGACTGTGCTCAGTCAGCTGCACGGAGGTCAGAGAGCCTCCCTGGGGCAGGTCTCAGGAATCGAGTTCCTGGATCTCAAGGTTCAAAGGCAGATCCAAGTGGGTGGCTGTTGATGGCTACCCCTGAGGCTGCTGCAGCCCAAGCTTCAGGGGGCAGTCATCTTCAGCAGGGTGGGCTAGGGCCCCAGGGAGGCCTAGACGCCTTTCTGCCAGAAGGGCCAGGACAGCCGAAGAGCTGCCCTAGCAGGGGATGGGGACACCAAGCCGGGAAAGGTGGTGCAAATGTTTGGAGTGGCCTGAGTTAGATCTGTGGGACCGTCCCCCCCCCCCCCCCCCCCCCCCCGGGGACCAGGCAGGGATAAGGGGAGCCTGGGAGTGCTGGCACTGAGGAGCACCGGCAGCTCCTGCTCCAGGCTGAGTTGCAGCCCAGCCTGGGATGCCCCTGGGGGCAGGCCGTTAATCTCTGAAGGCCAGAGTCACCACTGCTGGAGAGCAGGAACATTGAACTTTTCAATCATGTTAATTTCCACAGGAAATTGTTGTCTTCCTTTTGTCCAAAGGTTAGTGATTTATATTTACCATCCTCCTAACTAGCCTTGAAATTTACTGTTGCCAGGTCACCACCGGCATCCATAAATCTCGAGGTGGCCGCTGAGCGGAGACAAGGGGCTTGATACTGGGAAGGGCACACCCTGGCCCTTGTGGGAGGGCAGATAACTAGGAGGGGACAGTCCTGGCACTGAAGTCCCCCTGAGTGCGTGGGTCCTTACTTGGCGAGGGAAATGAGATGAGGTTTGACCAAACAAGGCTGCAGGGAAGCTTCTGGGAAAGTAGCCATGGAGGAAGCAGCTGGCTTGTGCCTTGGCACATCACTGAAGGAGACATTGCTTCTAGTTGCGGACAGTGCCGGTGGCACAGAACATCTCAAGTGGGTTAGTTAGGATGGGGAACAGGGGCCAGATTCCCAGCTGTACACTTCCTGGGTGACCTTAGGCCAGTAACTTAACCACTCTGTGCCGCAGTGTCGTCATCTTCAATAATATTCCTTGCAGTGTTGTTATGACCGTTAAGTCTTGGCAAATATGGCGATGATTATTCTCTGGCAGGAGAGGGCGGGTGCTTTAATGTGGTCCCGCAGAGTCTGTCTGCTCTACCTCCCCGTTGGCACTGTCCCATCCTTTTTTCCTTTTAAGATCTCCTTCTTCTAACTGCTTGTGAAATTAGAATAGGGCTGGCAAACTTTTTCTGTAAAGGGCCATAAGTATTTTAGGCTTTGCGAACCGTAGGGTCCCTGTTGCCATGACTCATCTCTGCTGTTTCAACATGAAAGCAGCTACACACAGGAAGTAAATGAATGAGCATGGCTGTGTTCCAATAAAACTTTCTTGTAGACGATCAAACTTAAATTTCATATAACTTTCATGTGTCACAAAATATTAGTTCTTTTGATTTTTTTTAACCATTTAAAAATATAAAAACCATTATTCTTTTTAGTGTGCGGTTCATACAAAACTAGAGCATGGGCCACATTTGGCCCATGGCTTGTAGTTTGCTGACCTCTGGATTAGAAAGTGACATTGCATGGAGGAAGTTCTCACTTTTCTCACCTGGGCTATGTCTTTGAGTTACGAAAGAAAGGTGCTCTCATGTGGGTTTTTCCAGTGACCCTGCATTGTCTCCTGAGAGGCCTAAATGCCACTTGAGGCGGGATAGAGGAGGGAGCCCTGTGGGGACCCGAGGCGCGGGCGCTGGCAGGATATGCCAAGGTCTGGCATCCATTGCTTCCCTGCCTGCAGCTAGATTGGCTCTGGATTGGCCAGTCATCTTCACCCCGTGTGCCACCTCTAGTGCTGACAGTCCCCCCATGTCTCTGTTTCAGAGAACAGCACCAACCAAGGCGGGAAGGAGGCTGGGACGCGACAGCCTTTGGTGATTCTCTTGGGCTGGGGTGGCTGTACGGACAAGAACCTTGCCAAGTACAGCGCCATCTACCACAAAAGGGTGAGTACTGCAGGCTTGTGGACACCGTGTCCTGGGGGGCACTGCCACCTGTGGCCTCTCTGTGGCGAGCTCAGCCTTGGCTGCCCTCATCTCTGGGCTGCAGCGACTGCTGAGCACCAATGTGACAGGCCTGGTACTGAGAACAGCCTGTGAGGAAGACGCTGGGGTCATAGGGTCTCTGGCAGGATTTTCCCTCCTTTGCTGCCAGCTCTGTGGCCGGGTCTGTCTCCTTCAGCCCCCTGACCTGCTTCCTCTTCCTTCCTCCCTAAACCCCGTGGTGGGCAGCCCAGCCCCAATGTGCTTCCAGCTGTGGAGTTGGCCCAGACCTCTCCCAGCTGTGGAGTCGGCCAAGACCTCAAGTCTGTTGTTGCCCAGATGGGCAGCAAGAGCCTGGGCTGAGAGTGTGGGGCACAGTGAGTACCCCCAGGATATTCTCCATTTTCTGACCAGGTGAGTTTCTGTCTTGGGGTTGACATGGCACCTTCACATTCCCGTGGCAGGAGAGCCTCTTGGAAAAGAGATTCAGGCTGGAGGTCTTTTGGCTTCTTCTTAGGCTACCCCAAGAGTTGGATGTAGAGCTTATGGTAATTGGAGAGAGCCCTAGGAGGGCCTGGTTATATTTTGGAAGCCTCTTTTACATCTGTGGCTTCTGGCCTGGCCCTGCCCTCCTCAGCAGAGAGACGCCAGTGGGGACAGCCCTCATTGCCACCTGGAAGCCCTAGGCTGAGGAGGAGTGGGGATCTCCAGTGGTCAGCCAGTTCCCCCAGCCCCTCGCCTCAGCCTCCCTCCACTGACCACCGTCTGCACTGGGCCTGAAGGGGGTGTGGCCCTGGAGTGGGAGAAGGGTTGGGGGCAAAATGTTGTTCTGAGCTTGAGGCCTTCCCCCAGCCAACAAGGCTGGTCCTTTGGTGTCGCCTTTTATGAATGGCCTTGCGTTGGGGGTAGTTTCAGCTACTTCTGAATTCCACTCACTGGGCCAGGCTTGTTTGTCTGCTTCGCCATTGGATTAAGATCCCTGAGGGCAGGTGGAAGAATAGGAATAGGTGAGTGTGGCCAGAGCAGAGAATGAAGGAAAGGGCAAATGTCAAGAGAGGAGGGGGGCCTGGGGGGAGGGTGTAGGGTTAGATTCCAAGGAAGGCAGCAGGGTTGAGTTGGCAGGGCTGGCGGAGGGCTCCTCTGGGAAAGGAAGGGGGTCAGGACAGCATGCGTGTGGAGAAAAAAATAGTCCAACTCCAAACTCCTGATACTAGATTATTTAAAAGAAAGTAAAAATACTGGATCTACCACCTAGAGATGACCTCTGTTTACTCATTTGTGCCCATCCTTTCAGCTTTTCTCTGTGTGTAACTTTTCTTTACCTAACAAGATCTATTGAATATACTTATAAAAAAAAAGAAAGATTTTATTTATTTATTTATTTATTTATTTGACAGAGACAGACACAGCGAGAGAGAGGGAACACCGGAAAGGGGAGGGGCAGAGGGATAAGCAGGCTCCCTGTGGAACCCAGCAGCTGAGCAGGGAGCCCGATTGTGGGGCTTAATCCCAGGACCCCAGGATCATGACCTGAGCCGAAGGCAGACGCTTAATGACTGAGCCACCCAGGTGCCCCATTTACTTTTTGTTTTAAGAAGATTTTATTTATTTGTGAGAGAGAGAGAGCACAAGCAGGGGGAGAATGGCAGAGGGAGAAGAAGGCTCCCTGCTGAGCAAGAAGCATGATGTGAGACTTGATCCCAGGACCCCAGGATCGTGATCTGAGCCAAATGCAGACGCCTAACCGACTGAGCCATCCAAGCATTCCAGTTTTTCAATATACTGTTTTGCATCTTGCTTTTTCTCAGATCCTGATCTCCACCTTGCTTAATCTGTTTTCTTCTCCTTGAGTTCTCAGTCCATATTCAGATGCTCTACAGTCCCCAAAATGTCCTATATAGTTGATTTGCCCAAACTAGGATCCAATCTAGATTATCCATTGGATCTAGTTACTTTGTTCCTTAAGGCTCTTTTATTTTTTTTTTTTAAGATTTATTTTTAAGTTATCTCTACACCCAGCATGGGGCTACCAGAGAATATATCCAGGAGCGTGTGATCCCGAATCATGCTAGAAGGAAAGTATGATGGGTGCTAAGAGGCGTTGTGTGATTTGGCCCATTTGGGAGAGCACGGGTGACCTTGGTGAGAACAGTGCAGGGAAGTTAGTGGGAGGGGATGAGGTGAAGAGGGCAGGTGTCAAAGATTGTCTCGGAAGGTGGCGAGAGGGTGGGATAGAGTTAGAGGGGAACACAGTGTAATGGCAGACACTTTTTTTTTTTAAAGATTTTATTTATTTATTTGACAGAGAGAGAGAGATCACAAGTAGGCAGAGAGGCAGGCAGAGAGAGGAGGAAACAGGCTCACCGCTGAGCAGAGAGCCCGATGCGGGGCTCGATGCCAGGACCCTGAGACCATGACCCGAGCCGAAGGCAGAGGCTTAACCCACTGAGCCACCCAGGCGCCCCTGGCAGACACTTTTTAAAAAATAATTTTATTTGAGAGACAGTGTGCATGTGGGGGGTGGAGGGGGAAGGGGCAGAGGGAGAGGAGGGAGAGTCTTAAGCAGACTCCCTGCTGAGTGCAGAGCTAGATGTGAGGCTCTGTCTCGGGACCTTGAGATCACAACCTGAGCCAAAACCAAGAGTCAGATGCTTAACCGACTGTGCCATCTGGGTGCCCTGAGACTTTAAAAAATTTTTTTTAAATGATATTGGTTTGTCAGGAATTGAGAGAGATAGAGGAGGAGACTGAAAATACAGGAGAGGGAGGCAAAGACCCATGGCAGGACTGTGGGTTCGAGGGTGCCCAGAGATGGAGATCTGCTTGGCTGGGGGGTGGGGGAGAAACTGGGATGTGACCAGCAGGGACTTCTAGGAGCTTCTGACTGGGGAGGTGGCAGCAGAGATGTGGGCACCTGGGAAATCTCAACATGAGGCCCAGACCTGTGGGCACTGGGAAGCTGGGCACACATGTGCCCTTCCCTGGGAGTGCTGGGGCCCCAGAGGGTATGTTCCGCATGTGCCCTCATAGGTGACGTGGGGTTGGAGGACACACACCGTATTATGTCCTCATAGATGGTGTGTTGACAGGAATTGCTGTTTATGTCTCCATGTGAATGTTCCCAGTCAGGAGTGTGTATGTATGTGTGTGTGTGTGTGTGTATTCTTGAAGAGAGTGTAGCATCTCACTGTGTACCTGCCAGTGGTATGTGTGCACGCGGGTTTTGTCTTGCCGGCTGTGGCTTTGTTGTATACTTACATAGGGTGTGGCGGGTGCACATGAGTGAGTGGTGGGTGCCGCATGCGTCTGTGTCTGTGGGATACGAAATGGGTGGGCTTTTGCTGGGTTCTCGGAGTTGGTGTGCGGCCGTGTGATGTGGGAGTGTGTTTGCATTTGTGGGAAATGCTGTGGCTTGGTTGGGGAGGGTTGGGGCAAAGATCTTGCAAGTCCCACTGGGAAGCGAGAACAGAGCATTTTATGAACTCTCCCCAGATCCCGACCGGCCAGGTGGCATCACTGGCCCCTCTGCAGAGTCTGGGGAGGGGGTGCTTAGGCACGCCAGGGCCCCAGTGAGAATAGTGCCAGGAGGAGCTGGGGACAGGTGTCACACTGGAGTCAGGGACAGGGGAGCAGTGAGGGGGCTGACGGCAGGGTTATGTCAGCTGACCATTTGGTTTCGCTCTGGGTCACTCAAGGCTGTTCTCATTATTACTCCTGCCGCCACTGATGGCTACTACTGTTGGTTGACTTTGTGCAGGATGCTGTTTGGGGCACTTGAGGTGTGTGTTTTCATTCGGTCTTCACCATAGCCCAACGAGGTAGACGTTATCCCAGTTTACAGAAGGCACAGGCCCAGGACGGTGATGCAATTTGCTCTTCGCCCCTACTGTTAACAGTGGTGCCAGGAATCAAAGCCAGACCTGTGTGACCCCAGAACCCGCCTAACTCAGATTCTGCTGATAGAGGGCCCTCTGTCTCTTGAGCAGGACAGTGAGAGGGGATTAGCATTCAGGCACATGGCATTAGCTGCCTTTTTTAACAGACATAGGAGAGGATCTGTCTGGAAATTTTGAGGCACGCTTGACCCAGGCACGGAGGGGTACATGAAATTGGCTCAGATTTTAGAATTTGAGGAACAGTGTTTATTATATTTGGAATTTCAAGGCGAGTGGGAGGAGCGATCCCAGGCCTTAGAACCAGAGAAATTGGGGTGCCAGGCCCCTGTGCCAGAGAGCACGGACTCTGCTCTCAGACACCAGAGGTGGACTTGATGTGGGTCCAGCTCACGAGTGGCCTCTGGTGGTCAAGGCTGGGGCATGCAGGCTGCATCTGTGGTGTCCGATTTTATGGGGGCAGCTCCTTGTGCCTGGGAGGGTGGGGATGGCGCAGAGCAGAGTCACTGCAGGCAGGTGTGGCCAAGCAGTGAGGCCTTAAATATGCCAGAGTTGAGCAGATGAGGTGCAAGGGGGAAGGTGGGAGAGAGACCGGGTACGGGCCAGAGATGGCTCCCAGCCTTACAGACCATGCCAGGCTGAGTGGCTGTGGCCAGCATGAAGTGATTATTCCGCAACTGGGCCTTGAGTGTACCTTGCAATCTGGAAGGCCCCGGTGTCTGTGAGCGGTGAGCTGGTGCCTGGAGCACCCGTAGGCTTATGGGCCCCCAGCAGTCAGAGCTGTGGGACATCTCTGACCCTAGCTTGGACTCCCCCCTTCCCCACCCACACGCTACCCCCATCCCTGAGGACCGACCTGGCCTCTCTCCTCTTCCCAGGGCTGCATCGTGATCAGATACACAGCCCCGTGGCACATGGTCTTCTTCTCCGAGTCCCTGGGCATCCCTTCACTTCGTGTTTTGGCCCAGAAGCTGCTTGAGCTCCTCTTTGATTACGAGGTGGAGAAGGAGCCCCTGCTCTTCCATGTCTTCAGCAATGCCGGCGTCATGCTCTACCGATACGTGCTGGAGCTCCTGCAGACCCATCGGCGCTTCTGCCACCTGCGTGTGGTGGGCACCATCTTTGACAGCGGCCCCGGTGACAGCAACATGCTGGGGGCTCTGCGGGCCCTGGCGGCCGTCCTGGAGCACCGGCCTGCTGTGCTGCGCCTGCTGCTCCTGGCGGCCTTCGCCCTGGTGGCAGTCCTGTTCCATGTCCTGCTCGCCCCCCTCACGGCCCTCTTCCATACCCACTTCTATGACAGGCTACTTGATGCGGCCTCTCGCTGGCCTGAGCTCTACCTCTACTCCAGGGCCGACGAGGTGGTCCTGGCCAGGGACGTGGAACGCATGGTGGAGGCACGCCTGGCGCACCAGGTCCTCGTGCGCTCCGTGGACTTTGTGTCATCTGCGCATGTCAGCCACCTCCGTGATTACCCTACTTACTACACCAGCCTCTGCGTCGACTTCATGCACAGCTGTGTCCACTGCTGAGCTCCTTGCCCCCCTCACCCAACTCCTCTCTGCTCCAGAAATAAACGCCCCACACCTCCCCACAACCTCTGTCCGTGGGCGGCGGGGTCCTCTCCTGCTTCAGCTCCGTGACAGCCCTTTGGGACTCTGTGGTCCCACGAGGAGAGAACTCTCACTGAATTCCAGCAGCCTCTGCCCTGGGAATGGTTTCTCTCAGGATCCTAGGGGTGGGAGTGCCCAGACAGGTTTCCGCGGGAATCTTGCCCTGGCTGTGTTTGGACAGGCATGCGTCAGGCTGTGGTTGCCTGGAGCTCTTAGGCCAGGTAGGGCTCACAGAGTGGGGAAGGTTGGGCTGTTGAGGAGCCCCAGCGTTGATCTTTAACTTCTTGAAAGGCAGGTGAGCTTTGATTAGTGGTGCCGGAGGACAGGGTCAGGCTGGTGCACGGGCTAGGGTTTCTGCTCCCAAGCCCCACAGCATGACGCGCCATCCGCATAGACCCCACTTGGTAGTTGATGTAGAGAGACTTCTCTCACCTCACCGCTGGAGAGAGGGGAGCTGAGGTGCAGGTGGTAGGCCTGCCGGGGTCCACAACGCTTTGCTGGGAAGCTTTTGGTCCAGGAAGGCTGCAGGGTGTCTGACAGGCAGCTGGAGTGAGGAGTAGGAAGACAGTGGTGCCATACAGGACCTGGGACAAGCGAAGTTGGTAGCCCTGGAGACCAGAGCCGGGGCGAGGACTCCTTCATCTCCTTGAGAGACCCACTTGGATCATCTCCAGGCTGGAGAGGTGGCTTCAGCCTGAGTTCTCTACCTTCTCCTGTTCTTTAAGTCCCTGCTGCACAATGCTGGCACATAGTAGGTATTCAATAAACATGCTGACTGAATGAGCTCACTGTGGCATTCAAGGGACTTGGGTGGGGGACAGGGATGGGCTTTGTAAGTTTGACAGGCAGTGAAGGAGATGGCTGGCCAGGCTCTGGGTGGGAGCTGACGCTTGATATTCTCAGGACTGACCGACCCTCTGGCTCCAGAGCCGAGCTCAGTCTGCATCTTGCCGCCCTCTGTAATCTCTTGGGACCATGGTCACTGATCCTCTATGATGTGTGGTTGCATTCCTAGCCATAGCCAACAGGTGGCAGTGCTGCCTGGGCCAGAAGACCAAGCTTAAGGATACCACAGCTGAGTAGGCTTCAGGCCCTCCTCACTCAGGGTTAATGTGGCCTATTAGAAAGCATATGCGCCCCCCCCCCACCTGGGTTGAGAGTAACCAGCCATCAGGGACCTATGGAGTCCAAGGCAAAGAGAGGGGAGAGTTGAGGCCTGAAAGGAGCCAGCCCTATGGGAACTGGGCATTACCCATTTTTCTGAAACCTTAGCCGTCACCGGGACCGCTCTCTTCTGGCAGGCTGCATACATTCCCTAGAACCTTGGGCCCCAAGATTCTTGGACTCGGGATATTCGGTGCCATCAAGCTGGGCCTGGGGCTCGGCAGGGCCTTCCCTGAGCTCCAAACAGGTTGACGTGTCACCGGGGTGCAGAAGGCAGGAGCGGCAGGCTGGACCCTATTCCGTAGTACACACCAAGGGCACCCCAGACGTCGGTGCGTCTAAGGTGGGATTTGGGAAGATGGGGGATGGGCCTGGTGCGTGACACTGTGAAAAGGACGGGACTCACCTGCAGCTTGAAGAACCTGCCTGAGCACCCAGGATGCAGATTACTACCTGGCAGCAGGCAGCTCTGGGGATGGCGATTTGATAAAACGCCATCTTCAGTGCTGGCTGCCCAGCTTCAGTTCCCTGCTGCAAGAGTCCACCTTGGACAACTGGGGCTTTCTCCCGAGGCCACCCGAGGATCTAGGCAGTAGCTACACTGGGGTGTTGGTCACTCACTATAAAAAAAGCCGCAGTGGCTGCCATGGTCACTTTGGTCCCTGGCTCATTTCGGGGGACTAGAAAGGGATAGAGGCTTGGGGTCTGTGTCTTTACCTAAGCTTATAGCTGCTCTTGCTCTAGATTGGGGGATAGAGCTGTGTACCCCCAAGCTCTGACCTCTTCTGTGATTAATGAGCTGACGATTCTGCATCGATAAGGAATTAACCTGGAGCCCCTACCCATCAATAGTCAGGAGTGCGGGTCCCCAGCCCCACCCCCACTCCTGACGGAGCGCTCCAGGGGCCCCCTGAGCAGACCAAACCTGCACTGCTTTGCACACCCACAACCAAGTCCTGTGCCCCACACTGCTGGAGTTAACCCCTTACCTGCTTCTGTCCACACTGCCCCATCAGCTAGCCCTTCACACACACAGGCAGCAGCTGTTTATATGGTTTAATCCATGTCAAATGTAGTTTACAAAGGGAAAGGACAAGTACCTTTGTATAGAATATACAGACACAGCATCACACCATGGGGCCCAAGGGAGGGGCGGGGGAGACCACTTTCCCTGGGAACAGTTCTAATCCCAGGAATGGTTCTTGGCAGAAGGCTGGGCAGCCAGGAGCACACTCATCCAGCCCCCATCTCAGCCCCTGCTTCAGCTCGGTTCCCATTTCCTGTGTCTCCCCCCTCTCCCAACTCCTTATAAAGAGCCCCAGGAGCTAAGACTAAGAAGAGGATCGTGTCCCTTGGGGCATGTGCCCCATGTCTGGGGGAAGAAATATACACCACTGAACACCGAGCACATAGGAGAGGGAAAGGGATGCCATGGGGGAGAGAGAGGCAGGCGCCCTGAAAGGTGGATGGGCCGAGCCCCCAGCCAGCCCTGAAGGGGGCACTGCTCCCAGGTGTTCTTAAAAAAAGAAGAAAATCATACAACCAAAGGGGAGGGGACGGAGTGGAGGGCGAGGAGTTGTCCCATTTATACACAACATTGTAAACATACACAGTCTATATTACATGTGCTTCAGTCTGGCGTTTGCATGTCTGTCTGTCAGTCTGTCCGTCTGGGGGCTGGATCTCAGGAGCCTTGCCCCGCTACTCCCCCTTACCTCCAACTCCCTGCCCCACCCTGGGAACAGAACCTGGAATAGGTATGGTCCCAGGCTTGGTAGCAGCCAGCAGGCAGGGCCTGGGCCTCAGCCTCCACTCTGGCTCCAGAGTCCTGTGTGTGTGTGTGTGTGTGTGTGTGTGCGCGCATGTATGTACATGGGGAACCTGTGTGCAAGTATGTACAAGGGGGAGGGTCACATCACAGAGGCGGGCAGGTGGGGCTGCTCGCAGCAAGGGCCGCCGGGGGCGGCTAGCTCACAAGTAAATTCTCCGCAGGTCTCCGGGCGCTGTGATGGTGTTGCACTGAGGGCAGAGCTTCTTGGCACCCTGCAGGGAGAACAGGGAGGGCTCTGGTCACACACTACGACGCTTGTTTGCTGGTGAGAGCACCTGGGCCTGCAGCCACGTCTCCCTGCGCCCGTGTGTGCTGGCACCTCGGTCCTGCCAGCCCGGGCTGGGGATGCAAAGGCGGCCTCTGCAAGCAGGCAGGCTCACTCCTGTGCTGGGGGGACGCCAGGATCAAACCGCCTGGCCAGCCCCGCAGCGGGAGCCCCGGTAATGAGAACAAGGCTGGGTCCAGCTGTGGCTGCGGCGGCCCTAACGAGATTACATGCGGCCTTTGATCAGGACACAGAGCCCACGTCCGGGCCTTTTATTGCTGTCTCCGGGCGACATTTTAATGGCTGCTCAGGAGCGAAGAACAGGGGCAGGAGCAGAAGGAGCCTAGTAATGGCAGGGGGAGGGGCTGAGGCCCTGGTCCTGCTTACCCACAAACCAGCCTCCTCCTGACCCGGGATCTCACCAGTATATGTGATAGAGGGAGCCTTGGGGGTGGGCAGGGGGAGGGGAGCAGGCAGCAAACCCATGGAGAGAGAGAATTTTTTTTTTTGAGGGAGAGAATAAACCTGATGGGGGAGGAGAGAATTGGGGGGGGGGGGGGAGTCTGGGGGGGTGAATATCCTGGCTTCCTGCTGCTGTGTTCGATTCTCATGCTCTCCCCTGCCCCTCGCACCACCCTCCCCTCAAGCAGGCTCAAGAATAAGCATGGACGTGTGGGCAGCACCGGAGACCGCCCTCCACTCCCCAAACCGCATGCCACCTCACCAGGGTCCGTAGCCAGCACTCCTCGCAGTGCACGTGCCAACACTGGATGGACGTTAGGGGCATCGAGTAGGAGTCCTAGGGAGGAGTGGGGTTAGAAAAGGGGTCACTCTGAGGCTGGCCCACCCTCTAAAGAGCTCAAATCACAGTGCAAAGGCCCTTTCCAACCCCCAAAGGGCACTGAAGCCTGACCAGAGGCATCCCAGGTTCCCTTTCTCTCACCATACAGATGAGGCATTTGTAACGGTCCCCACGGGATAGCTGCCGTTCAAGTTCCCTGACCCGAGCCTTCAGGGCCTCAAACGTGGTCACAGCTGAATCTTCGGTGATTCTGTAAAGAGGATGGCTTGGTTGGGCAGGCAGCAGGCTGGCATCTCTAATCTGAACCTCCAGCCCACACCTCCCTTGAATTCTAGAAGCATATATATAAATGTCTCTCACATGTCCCTGCCCCCCATCTGCTGAAAGCCTCTATCTGCAAACTCCTCTCTCTCGAATTGAACTCTTCACCCTCCTTGTTCCTCCACCTCCATCTTGGTGAATTTCCAAACCAGATACCTTGGAACCATTCTCAAACCATTCCTTCCCAGTCACCCTCGACACCTACAATCTGTCATCTAGTTTCTAGTATCTCAGTAGTGTGTCCACTGCTACCTCTGGTCCAGGCCCTCATGGTTTCTCCTACGATTCCTCTGCTGACCTGAATGGCCCCTCTGCCTCCAGATCCTTCATTCCATTCTCTCAGCACCTAGAATTTTACAGATTTGACCATTTCTACTTTAACATTTCAATGTTTCCCTCAGAATACAGCTCTATCAAACTCCTTGGAAGCTGAACAGGGACTCCTTGGCCTAGCCCCGGCCCATATCCCTCAGCACCCCACCGCACGTGATGCTCCATCCACACCAAACTGAAGCTTCCCACACCCAGCACCATTTTTCACGCCCCTGGCCTCTGGCAGCACTTCCTGCTTCCTCTGGCCCACCGCACCTCCTGCCAGCTCCACCGTGGGTGGCTGGTCTCCCGTGCTCTCTGGCACCCTGCGGCGGACCGCACCACAGCAGTGCAACTGCAAATGTCCCTGTCTCCTGGGCAAGATGCAGTCTCCCAACGGCAGGCTGCTCACACCACCAGTACTGACTACGGACATTAGCCCATGGCGGGCACGGGAGTGTGAGTAAATGTTTGTTGACCCAAAAGCCAGTCTCACCCCCAGAGTAAGAGGTGTGGGGACTGCACAAGTCCCACAGAATCCAGGTCCTGGGCCACAGGCCCGCCCTACCTCAAGGGCTCCTTGTTGTTCCTTCCTGGGCACATCAGATGCCCTGAGAGCCCTCACCTGCTGTTCAAGCTCTGCCCATGAAAGTCCCTGTAACTTCTGGAAGGCTCTTTGAGCTGCAGTACTGAACAGTGAAGAGCTAGGACTAGCTGAAGGAGTGGAGTGATCCCTCCCACCCCTTCTGAAACAACTGAACAGAACCTAGAGGAGCTCACAGAAGAAGAATGCTGCCTGGAGGAGCAGAAAAGATGCTACTAGAGATGGGCCTTAGGGAATAATAATGATGATAACACAAATAAAAGAGCCAAAATTTATTAAGTGCTTACTAAATGCCAGCGATTGTACTGAGGGATTGAAAATTATTATTTTATTTACACCTCACAAAAACCCCACGAGGAGATTGTAATATTCCCATTTTATATATGAAGAAACTAAAGCAGCAGAGGAACATGAAATAGCTTGCCTATGGTTCACACAGAGTGGGGGAGCTGGGATTCAAACCCCAGACTGTTGCTGTGATCCACCAACCACTTTGTGACTAACATTACAACACTGACAATATCCAGGAGGAGCAGGGTCTCCAGACCCAGGGACCAGGACCAACAAAGGCCAAGAGGTCCATGTGGCCGTAAGGCTCACCTATGGGTAAGTGCTAACGTGGGGAAAGCGGAAGATCCTATCAGGGGAGACTCTGGAGGCCACAATCTGAAAGTGAAGCTGATCTCACAGGCAACGGAAAGTTGCTGGGCCCACCAGAGGAGGGTGGTAAGAGGGACCAGTCTGAGGGGAATCGCCAAGTGTGGCGCTGTGTGGGCAGAGGCGTTCTCCAAGGACGGCCTGTTCGGGCCGGCTTGGAACAGACAACTGGCGCAGAAAGCCAGAAAGCTACAGGTGGTACTGGCGTTAGGTGATATCGGGGGCATGGGAGGACGGTGGTGACATTCCCACCTGGGCAGTCTGGGCAGCAACAGACTTTGACCTCTAACCTTCCTCTCTTAGGGCACCAGCAGCAACAAAGAAGAGGAAGTCTTGGTGTTGTGTCCTTGTGTCAGGGATGCCCTCAATCCATTACTCAATGGGTCCACGGCTCTATCCCTGCCTCTATCCATGGAAGCTGCGAAGGGAATGACTCCGGCTCCTCTGACACTGGCTGATGCTGCAAGTGTCCACTCAACTTTCCAGATCTGGAAGCCTTCATCAGCCCCCGCCCCTTACACACGCCAGCACGGCTCTTCCCCTGGCCTTCTGTCCAATGCCACATGTGCCATTCTCATCTGGACTGTTGGTGAATATCTGCCAAGAAGACAAGGTAGCTGTGCTCCCTTTCTAAGGACCAGGCTGGGCATTTGCCTGGTCCTATGAAGTTATTTCAAAAATTGGGACCCTGAGGCCTGGAGCTGGGGACAAAGGCCCAGAGCAGAGCACTCTCAAACTCTGTATCAGAGGAATTAGAGCTAGAAAGGCAAAAAGGATGGGGCCAGGAGAGAATGAAGCCATCTCCCCCTTCATCTCCAAAAGCTCTATAGGCCACATCTGACTGCAGAGCCCACCTTACTGTGGACTTGCTCGGCAAACACCTGGTTGTTATCTCTGCTCTGGTACAATACCTGGTTCTCCAGTCCCTGACCCAGGCTACTTGTGAGTTATTCCTGACACCCTCTGGGGCACGGGATAGAGAATTTCCTGGAAGCCGCCATGGTGTCCTGCTTCCCCTGGGTTGTGAAAAAGATCTAGGGCGGGAACCCACGTTGTGTGTACCAGGAAGTCATGGGGAACCCCCCAATCTTGGTGGGGCCAGACCCAGTGGAGATCTCTGCATAGGACTCATCCCAGAGAACCTTGCCTACTGGTGCCTGTGCTCGTACAGGTGGGACACAAGTCCCAACTTCCCCTAGCCTTGGGTGGGTAGTACCTTCATGGATGGCCACTGGCTCTGGCCCCCACCTCCCCCTCGGGCGCCATCCCTGATTAATGATCTTGTCTTTCTGATTTATGAGCAGCCCCTCCAGACAAGGGTGGGCGCCCCTTACGGCCCCGCCCGCCCCGCTCAGCTGGAGTAGGAGAGAATTATTAAATAAACATCCATACGTCATTCCGCCCCCCCCAGCTGGCTGCGCCGAACCCGTGCGGCCCACTCCGGCGCTGACACGGAGCAGCTGCGGTGATTCATGGGCAGCCAGGCCCCGAGCCGCGGCCCATACATCATGCCAGCAGCACTCGCGGCCCGGCCGAGATAAACTGATCAACCACAACGGGCTGGAATGAATTTATGACAACACAAAATGGAGGGAAACAAATGGGAGGTGACCCTGGGCCACCGACCCGGCCCTGCACTGGCCTGCAATCCACTCTCCTGGCAGGAGGCAAGATGGAACACCGGCCCTGGAATGAAGAGGCTGCCTTTTAAGCCCAGGCAACCTAGCCTCCAGCAGAGCGAGGGGTGGGGTGCAGAGAGGTAAGCAGTGGCCAAGAGCAGCAACTCTAGGCAGCTAGAGCCAGACAGTGCCACTTCTTGGGGCCAGAACTGGCCTTGCTTGGGCTTCTGGAAAGGCGGTAAGATGCCCAGCTGATTTCAAGTCCTCGTGGCTCCTGGGGATCCAGGCCGGGGCTGGCCAGTCTCATGTGAAGTGCTAACGGATCCCCTTTCCCTCTGCCAGAGAACCCAGGCCAAAAATTCCTTACCAGAAGTGATGAGACCCAATGCTCCTGCCTAAAATCCACTGCGAGCGCCACCCGGGACAAGAAAAATGAAACCAATTTAGCTCCCGATTAAGAAACAGAAACTGGAGATGAATCAAGTGCGCCGGCTGGGCTGGGCGGCCATACATCACATTCCCGGGTGGAGGCCGCCGCAGCGGGCAGGCAGGCAGGCCGACTGCTCCTCCCTCCGCCAGGACTCCCAGGGCAGTGGCCCAGCGATCAATTCACAAAGTCACGCTTAGCACCAGCTGGGCCCCACTGCTGTCGTGTGCCCAGGGCCGCAGGACTAAGCCATGCTCTGGAGGGCCAAGAGTCGTGGCAGAAGGCCTTCCTGCTAGCAGAGAGACCCCCTCTCTCCCCTCCCTGAACTGCCACCCCAGGGGCCCCTCTCCTGGTCGGACACTCACTTCTCGATGTCACTATTCTTGCAGGTCTTCTGCATGGCCTCCTGCTTGCTGCTCTCACCGTTGCTGGTAGATGGCATCTCTGCTGGGACAGAGGGGCAACTCATATTCTGGCCAGACTGGGCAGCACAGGTGAGGGACTGGGCTTGAGTCAGTCACCACTACCCAAAGGATGTCCCCTTTCCCACACTACTCTCAAGGTGGGTCAGGACTTACCATCACTGGCCCATTTAGAGAACTCAGGTGTGATACGTGTGCTGGGAGGGCCGCCACTAGGGAGAGGGGAAAAGAACAAAGTGAGCCCTAAAGGCAGGCAGAGGAGCCCTGAGGGTGGGTACTGGGTTGACTCCCCCACCTTAGGACTTCCCATCCCTTTACCCCACCCACCCAAGCCTGTGCCCACACTTGCTTTAGAACTGCGCCCCGGAGTGCCTCTCTCTCCTTGGCTTCACCAGGCTCCTCGCCTGTGCAGGGGATGACGTCAGCCTCTGTGTATCTGGCATGGTGGTCAAGGACAACAGATCCTAGGTTGCAGTAGGCCGTGAAGGTTGAATCCTGGTTAAAGCTTTGACACTGACCCCAAAGATTGTGGGGGGCAGGTTGGAGAGAGGGTATAGGCAAGTACGAGAGCTGCTAGCTACTTTTTCAATTCCCTTTGGCCTGTCCCACCAGCCCCACCTTGTCCCACAGTGCTCCAAGGATACTGCGGCTTCCCATATTCCAGAGTGTCATCCCCATCCACATCCAGGTCAGCGTCGCTGTCCGGATTCTCTTTGCCGCTGCACATGACGAAGCCAGAGCCTGTGGGAAGCAAGACATGAATAGGACCAGGGGCCAACGAGACTATACCAAGCGTGCCCCTTCCGTTGCCTCTAGGTAAGGCTTAAGTTGGGGCCAGGTAAGGCCCCAGACAGAAATTTGGGCCTGAAACACAGAGCCAAATACTTAGGTACTCTGGCTCTGACATTTCATTCCCTTTCACTCTGTATACCTCTTCCTTTTCCTCTGCCACTTCTTGCTGCTCCTGGTGGTCTCTGCTCATGAACTAGCCCATTCATATACTATGTCAGGTCCTCAGGAGACACTCAAGCTAGCCTGCTGTCCACCTGTCTTCCAGGTCTAGGAAGAGCAGGAAGAGGACACAGAAATTCATGTCTGTAGAGCCACCCCCGCCCAAGACCTGGCCATCCCCTGTGTCCCATGGTCCACTGTGACAGTCCATCAAAGGGAAGAGCAAACTGGCTAGGGCTAGTCAGAGCCACACAGCGAGACCCCCCAGCCAACGTCCTGATTTTGGCCGCCAGGTCCTTGCCAGCAAAAACACCAGGCAGCTGTGCAAATATTTGGTGTCTGAAGCGCCTGACATTAATTATTCATCTCCACCTCACTCAGCCCAGATTCCTGGACAAGTGCAGTTATAAAGGGATTAGGAAGGGACAGACGAGGGAGGATAGGCACGCACACCTGCTTCTCAAAGCAATCCACAAAGGCAACCAGGCTGGGTGGAGGCAGGGCCATAGGCCAGGCAGGTGGGTGACCCTACCAAGGTGTACTTGGCCCAACCACAGGTAGACCCTCAGCCAGTGGGGAGGGGTGAGCTGCTAAAGCCACATCAGGGCCCCTTACCTGGTCCTGTGCTCTGACACCCAGGATCACCCTTCCTGACAGGCATGGTTAGGGGCCACAGAGCCTTTTCTCCCTCCCTGCTCCTGTCTCCACCCAGTGGTCTCAGACCACATCCCACTGGCAAGCACAGCAGTCCTGCCAGGATGGAGATAGACGAAAATGGTGGAATCTGTGGCAAGTAGAATCGGCAAGAAAATCCTCAGAGAGGCGAGGAAGCAGTTTGGGGTTCTGCCTGATGATCTCAGAAAGGTCTTCTTGTCTGTTCTTTCCACTCTCATCAAGACAACAGTCTTATGATGGGTCCTCAAGCCTTTTGTCTGTTCCTTCATCCTGCTTCCCAGATGGTTCTGACCCTTCCTTCCCTGGCTTCAAAACCAGCTGTGGTTTCCCACTGCATGCCTATCTCCTCAGCCAGGCCCAGCAAGATGTGGATGTTCCTACTTGTCCACCTTTGCTTTTTTCATTGTCGCCCCAAGCACCCCATGCCTACACACACACTCTTTACTGAGCCTCACCAGCCCTGTTATGTCCTGCTCTGCAGACTTTTGCTCATGCTTTTCGCTCCATGTGGAATGTTCTCCATCTTTTTTTTTTATTAATTTTTTTTTAAAGATTTTATTTATTTATTTGATAGAGAGAAATCACAAGTAAGCAAAGAGGCAGGCAGAGAGAGAGGAGGAAGCAGGCTCCCTGCTGAGCAGAAAGCCCGATGTGGGGCTCGAACCCAGGACCTGGGATCATGACCTGAGCCAAAGGCAGTGGCTTAACCCACTGAGCCACCCAGGCGCCCCTGTTCTCCATCTTTTAAGCCCGTTTCAAGAGCATTTTTCTTCCTGATCTTCTTCCCCCCACCTACGCCTCCCGTCTCTGGTCTCTCAAAGATTTCATCCATCCCAAAGTCAAGTATCACGAGGGAAAGCGAGGCGCTAGGCACTGGCTAAGCTCCCCTCCGCTCCGCCCCCCCGCCAGCCCTCATCTCCACTCCACACTGAGGCACCAACAAACTCAAGGCAGCAGGCAGGTCAGCAGCGGGGCCATTAAGCTGAGAAAACACCAAGTTACAGCTCTGTCTCCTATTCACGGCCAGGTGTCCTGACAAGCAATTCCCTCCCTGTGGCTGAGTGGCACCTCTATAAACCCTCTGACAGTTTGGGAGACAAACTCTGCCATCAATCAGAATGGAGCTATCAGGTTCACTTACACCCTGTGCCCCCGAACCCTGCCAAGGCCCCCTCCCCCAAGTACACACAGTTCAGCAGCCGGCCTCACAGCCTCGCCTCGGCCGGGCCCTATCCAGCCCTGCCTGGTGAGTGTACGAGAAGGAAAGCAAAGGGCCCATGGCAAAGCTGAGAAAACAGGGTACCAGAGAACTGCCCGGAAGAGTCCCGGTTTCTCAACACAGAAAGCAGCCCTGTGGCCTGAAGTCCTCTCCTCGGCCAGGCCTAGACCAGGACTCCCACCCCAGCAGAGCGCAGCCACCATGCTTTCCCTGACCCTCCACGTCTGTCTGTGCGCCACCGCCTTCGTACATCTTGTTATCTCTTCTCCCTCCTGGTCTACAGAACAAACGCCTGCTTATTCTGCAAGTCTGACCTAGCTCAGCCCATGCCTCCTGCTAAGAACTCACAGTGCCTATGCACACAGTTGCTCCAGAAATACCCCAACATTCTTTCAACCTTTACTGAGTTCATCCTCAGTCTGGCCTGGCATTGGAGACACAAGAGTTTCAAGATTTGATCTCCACCCGTGAGGTGCTGAGTGTGAAGACTTCCCCAGGTATTTCTATGTAGGTGTCCCTTCCTTGGTGTCCACCCAGACTTCTGTGCAAATCCAAAGTCATATTTAACTACATGTACTTCACGGTCCCTCATCAAACTGCAAGCCCAGGTCCACAGCAGTGATGGCTAAAATGCTGACGGCGCTGTCCTGTCAGGTCCTGAGAGCCCTATGTCCGAAAGGAGGCGGAGGCCTGAAGCCTCTCAGGATACAACCTTCCCTGTCAGACCCCAACCCCAGCAGGGCAGTGACGACCTGCCAGGCAGGACAGAGAGCATGGCATATCTTAACCGCCAAGGAAAAGGCCTGTCTCTGGTTTGTGACGCTGACCCCATCCCCCCTGTGGAGACAGATGTTGGGAACCTCTCCCTACCCCACAGGTGTTCAGAACAGGCTGCTACTGCCAATTTCCCTCTTATGCTGCCCCAGCCTCCTCCAACCTCTTTCCCAGCACATTAAACTTTATTTTCTTAATGAAATGTCACTTGCTGACTTCTGGCAGAATCATAATAAAAAGAAACTGCCATAAAGCCATTTTATGCCGACAGCGTCCCCCCACCCCCCCGCTTGGCACCCTCCCCCCACCCCCAGCTTCAAGAGGAGGGCTCCATAGCCGTTTTATGTTCTCAGCTGCTGGAACATCCCAAGCCAGTACTCAGAGGCAAGATGGCACACACAGCTCCTTTCCAAGCCTCTGGCTCCTGTTCCATGTAGCTCCGGGGATATTAAGCAAGCTGCCGCTCCTGCTGCTGCTATCCAGGGAAGGGACTCAGCTCCCAGGACCTCCAAGATGACCTGGAGGACCCTTTAGTCACCAGGGGAGGCCCCTTGCTATGACTCAACCCCAGTTAAAGTGGCGCAATGTGCTGAGCTGCTGTCTCTAGGCAAACAAGGCTGCTGGTCAGCGATGCTCAGCAGAATGGGTTCTGGGAGGGGAGGCAGTGTGAAAAATCCCTTCCCTCCAAACGAATACTTAGCAACAGAGAGGATTAAGTGCAAAAATGATAAGCAAGTCTAAATTTTATAAAAATGACCTCTCCCATAAACTCATTTCTTCCCGGGTCATCAAGGAGAAGAAAAAAAAAAATCAGTGTTAATTTAATCAATTGATTAGGTGATCGATTGAGAAACTGGAGATGCCCGTTTACTGGGGGCACTAACGTCCTGGAACCCGAAACCACAAAAAAGGAGCCATCAATTTCCTCACCTGCTGCTTCTAACAAAACCTGAGCCCAGGGAGAAAGGAAAGTCTTGGGGCCCTTCAGAGGCCATGCTCTTGGGGAGGGGCGGGGGGGAGAGACAGGGGCAGCAGTTTCCGGAGAGTTTTACACTGGAATTAGTTACAGATGCAGTTACGGTGTCTTGTGTAAACGCCATCGATTGGGGAGCTGACAGTCTGGGGAGCTGCGATGCGGGACAATCAATCGGCCTGCAGTGTCACCTGCCACCTCGCTGAACAGTTGACAATGCAATTATCCAGTGTGGAGGCAGGGAGTTGGCGTGTGTCAAACGCACTTAGCCACTTTCCGGGCCTCCTCAATAACGCGTTTCACTGCCTCACGTCAGGAGAGACGCAGAGAGACAGACGCCGTTTAAAACCATTGATACTTGCTCCTTCTGCCTGTACTCCCTCTATCCCAGCTTAACAATTGTGTTCCAAAAGGCGATTAAATCCCCGTCAGTTGCCACAGGGGACAGAAGGTGCCCTGCTCCCCTGCCACCTCCCCTCACCCCTCCCACCAAGCAACAGTTAGAACTAAAGGTGGTAGGAGCTAGAAAGCAGCAGCCCCAGCCCTCCCTGCCCCAAGACTGCCTCCAGCAGCTGGGGGCTCCAACATCTGTCACTGACCGGACCATGCAGCACGGCTACACCGGGGATGCTTTTAGTTACAGGGGTCCCCTTCTTTTGGGAACTAACATGCCAGAGCGGGCAGCAGCTAGGGGAAGGCCTAGTTCTCTGTGCCCTGGGACTCACGGTACCTCTCAGCTCCTGACCCAGGATCCGGTGATGTTTTAGCAAGCCATAGGTCGTTAAAAGATCGGTGCCAGAGCTGTCCTCTCTGTGAGATCTCATCCCAGGCTACTGGGAACCAGCCTAAATCCAAGAGAGGAACTTGAAAAAGATGGAGTCACCAGGCCAGGATCTGGGGAGGGCAGAGACCTGCACAGCTGGGCCTCTAAGTACCGTCATTTTCCCTCCCCTCCACCTGTTTGATTCAAAGGGGCTCACTGCTGGATTCTAGCGAAGCATTTCTTGTCAGTGCTCAGACACAGCCACAGCACCCTCTAGTTCCTGTGCAGTCTCCTGGGAGAGGTTTCCATCTTCCACACTCTTGTGCTTGCCCCCATCACTGTTACCTTATCTGAAACCAACCATTCCCGTGTCTTCTCTCTAGCCTGTCCATTCCAGACATGATGGGTTCCAGGCTCCCCAAATCCAGCTGGGTGAACTTTCAATGGCAACCAATACAGGGGAAGGATCAAAGCTCACCGTAAGTCTCTTTTTGAGGACCCAGGAGCTGGAGACAGGAAATGAGGAAAGGTGTGGCTCACTCATCACATACCTCCCTTGGCTACAGATAGGAGCAGGTTTGTCCCAAGGGGCTGTATCATTAGGTTCTCACTGGGGCCTGCTGCTCTAGCCCAGAAGCCCTTTGCTCTGCCCATGGCTGGCATGGTGCCCCAGAAGAGGATCTTTTTCTAACTGCTAAGCTCTCTCAGGGGAATGTTGGGGAAGCTCTAGGCTCCATGCTACCCTTTATGCAATTCTAATGCTGGGTGGGGGAAAGAGCAGTAGCAGACTAGCAACCCTAAGGTTCTGAGAGGACATCAACAGCTCAGGCACACAGCCCAGGATTTCTCTGAGAACTGGGAAGGCCACAGTATTTCTTAGATACTGAAAGTTTTAGGTCTTCCAACCTGTCTTGAAATCTTTATTTCCTTTAGCCTCTTAAAGATCTATTTCTAGCTGGACCTATCTTGGTGCTTGCTGCCTGCTTACCTGTTCTGTCTTGTCCTTCATTTTGTTCTAGAGTCCCAATTCCAAGGACTCCTGGGTCCAAGCTACCTAGGCTTGACCTCGATAGCCACAGATCCATCTTCAAGGCCTGTTCCCCTCAGCCAAGTGCCTCCACCAAAACTCTTGCTTGTTCCCTAGCTCCACAGCAGATTACACTCAAGGTAACAGATCTACTCCATCAGACCAGTTCCCAGTAGGCCTGGTGGGAAGCTTGCTGAGGATGACGAAGGAGCCCCGGTCTGAGAGGAGGGATAGGGGATGATCGGATACAGGAACTTATCTGCAATCCTTCAATTCTTTCATATCTAACAAGGACAGCAATCTCTGTTCTGTCAGCACGCACAGCGCAGCTTAAATGGGCCTCAGCACTAGCCCGCTCATCCTGCCTCTGCTCCCTCTCTCTGAAGTCGGCTGGGCAGCTTCTTCAGCCGGCGTTATCACTCCCTCTAACCGGTCTTGGCAGGCAATCTAATTCCTCCTGAAAAGGTCACCGCCATTTTAACTGCCTTTCAATCACATTAAGCACGCGCTGCCCGGCTTGCGGCCGGCCCGCCCGGCGGGCGATCAATGCGCAGCACTGACACCAGCCCGCCTGGCGGGGCCACACCCAACCCCCCAAGAGTTGGGGCCTACCGGTCCTGGCCAGGGAGGGTAGACTGACAGATGGCCAGCTTCTGCAGCCGGGGTTTCAGGGGCAGAGGCAGTCAGGATCAACCAGGGCCTCCTTTGATGCCTCCCTCCCCCCCACCGAGGAGCCTCAGCCTCCTCTGCTCCACTGCGCCCCGCTCTCTGCCTTGTGGCCCCCGCTGATCTTGCTGTAACACAGCCTTTCAAGTCTGCCTGTCTTTTGACTGCACTAAGCTGTTTAAGAGGCGGCAGCAGCTTCTATCAGGCAAGCTGGAGCCATTCTCTGCAGATAAAGGCACCTCCGGCCCTGCTCCCTCTTCAAGCCTCACTCTCATTCTCGCTCTCCAAACCGCTCAAAGAAAAGCCCCCTTTGAACTCCCCTCAGGAATTCTTGAAAGGAACAACCTCACAGTGTAAACACTCAGGGAAAACTGGAAAACTGACACCCGCCCAGGGTCTAAGAGCACCGCACACTGGCTCTGCAAGTGTGTCCCAGCGCAGGGGAAGGACCGTCAAGTCAGCAGGCCCCGTCTGCAGCTGTAGTCCCTGTAAGCCTGGTCTGGTGCCCAGAAGGCCTCAGGTCCAGTTCGGTGCCAAGAAACCTAAGAAGTTGCCACAGTGATGGAAGATGTATCTGCAGGGCCAACAGAGTGAACCCAGAGCTGCGTCCTGCAGCTGACCCTGATGGGCCACTGCCGGACACCTGTGTGTCCCATTCCCAGGATCCTGGGGTTTTTGCTGCTCATCCTTCCAGGGCCTCAGACACTCTAGAGCTCTAGGACAGGACCAGAGTGACGTGGCAAATGAACTTTCTCCAGCTCAGGGTTGGGCAACGGTTTAGGCTGATTTACCATCCTGCCTGATACCTTCACTGTCCTGACTGACCCTAAAGGCTTGGGGAATGAGAGAAACCCAGAGGCATAATGCCCGACCTGGACTTGGAGCCCCTTCATGTGTCCAGTTTGCACTGCACGGCGCTATGGAGACCACTCCCTGGGACCGGCCCACGCAGCATGGCCCTGACAAGACAGAGACCCTCTTCCCAGCTGCTGTGAAGTTCCCCAGGGACACACCACTACTCCCAGGGGTGTTGCCTGGATAACTGGAGGCAGACAGGAAGCAGACTGGTTCACTCAATGATCATGAGTCCCAGGGCCAGCTGTGCTTGTACAGAAAGAGGAGAGCTGGAGGCCAGGAGGCAGACTCTTTCCCTCTTCCCCTGACTAGAGCAGGAGAGTATGACAGGAGTACATGACCCTAGGCAACCAGCCAGTCTACTGTATGACCTGGTGGGGGGGGGGTATGGGAGACTTCCACTGGGCGAAGCCACATCCCTCCAAGGAGCTAGGAGGGCAACGGAGCTGCGCAGTGCCCTGAGGACCCCTCTGCAGTAACAGGGGCGAGCCCAAGGGGAGCAGGAAGCAGCTGGGCCCAGGCCCCTCTTGCTTCAGGGAAAAGGCGCCCAGGGAGAAGGGATGGGATCAGAGCTAAAATTAGATTCCCCAATGAAGCTCATGGGAGGTCAAATTTTGCCATAACTCACTCTCTCCTCTGTAACTGATTTCCCTGACGTGGGGCTGAGGAGGAGGAGGAGGAAAATCCAATGTGTTTGCCTGGAAGCCCTCAGGGCCCCCAGTGCTGGAGGTGTACAGCAGGTTGCTGGATTCTCATTTATCAGCCTTAAGAGGGATGGAGTGATAAATGCATAACCGTCCCTTTAATATTTTATGCAGGTGCTAACGCGGCTTGGCTGTCACCTTCAATGCATCACCCGAGGCTGAGAGCCCCCCTCGTCACTCCTAGCTTGCAGCCTCAATTCCATTTCCCCACCCAAATACATCCATTTTAATATGCACATCACAGGCAGGCAGCACGGTCACAAAGGAGCCCCGCCAGCAGCAGTTCCCACGTGGTGGAACGGATGACCAGCCACCAGCCCTGGCCTCTCGGCTCCCAACAGATGGATACCCAGCAGAGGCCTGGCCACCAGAGCACCAGTGCTTTACGTGTCAGCTGCCTGTACCTCGGAAACCACCTTCCAGGAGAGTGGTGGCCCGGATCCGCTTCTGCCCACACCACTCATATTCCTCAAAGCGGTTGCTGTTCTCATGCTCGATGTCCACAGCATCATCCTCAGCCATGCAGGAGCCTTCCCTCTGTGAAGAGCAAAGCAGGACCATGTGGGTCCCAGGCCACCACCACCTGCTCCCCAGGGTCTATAAGGAAGGCACAGCCCTGGCCCCCAGCTTTGGTGGGTCAGATGGGCCCCGAGCTCTCGGCTCCTTTCAAGGAAACCAATCCAAAAGTCAAAGAACCTTTGCCTCTTCCCAGTAATTTTCCACTGGAGCCCCAGGGAAGGAGTGAAAGTGTGAAAGCAAAGGAAGAGGATGAAGAACGGAGAAGCAGCAGCTGCTGAGACCCCACGGGGACCCCAACACAGCCCCTAAATCTGGGGGCAGTCAGCAGCTAGTGTCAGGGAAAGCGAGGGAGGGGAGGGGAGAAGAGGTAGGTAGGGATGGCCCCTCTACCTTCGAAAGGCAATGCTCCACATGCCTACTCATCTCCTGCTCCGATCCTGCCAGGGGGCGGTTGCACAGGGGACATACCTGCCCTTCATCTTGCTTCCTCCGTTTCATTTTCCCAATCCGAGCTGCATGGAGAAACCGAAAACAAAGCACAGAACAGGCAAAAGGTCACTGGAGCTCCCAGGATCCCAGTGGAGCTGACACATCCTGACCTCTTGCCAGCCATTAGCCCTTTTGTTTAGGGTCTGATCCGGCCCTCATTACGCAGCACCTCTACTCTTTGGGGACTGGGTCTCACCAGGAGCACCTGGGGAGGAGACTGGTGCTGGGCCAGCAAAGTGTCTACTCTTTGGCCACAGATGGCTCAAGTTCAACCCATACCTTCCTACCTGTAGTGCTTAGTAAGTCCAATGAGCAAAGACTCAAAAAGTTGCTAAGTATCTGCCCAGAAGGCCAAGACATCTCTTGGCTAGAAACCAAGGTCCCTGCCAGAGGGCCAATTTGTCCTGCTGTTCACTCATCAGCTAAAACCCCTTCTGTTCCTGTGCCAACGGCCCTGAGGCACTGCCCTTAGTGTCCTACCTAGAATCTCTCAGAACGATTTTCTCTCATGTCCACTGGTCCCATTTAAAAAAAAATTTTTTTATGGAATGCTTCATAAATTTGCATATCAGCCTTGTTTTGGGTCCTTGCTAATTTCTATTTTAGTATATGTGCTGATGAAGAAAGCACTTTACTGGTCCCATTTTACAGAAGAGGAGACTGAGGCCCACTCATAAAGGTATAGAGGATCTGAGTCAGAGAGCCCAGGGTACCTTGAGAGGACAGCCTTCACTATGCCTACCCAAACCTGTTCCATCATTTCTAATCAGTGCAGGGGGCGGGCAGGCCCCCAGGCAGACTGCTGCCTGCCGGTGCTGTCCCACAGGGGCTCAATTCCAAAGTGCACACTGTAAGCCCCCAGCACTGCTAATTAATGCTGAGAGATGCAATCATTTCTAATTAGCTCACTAATCCCTCTCTGCAGCCCTCCTGTCACTGAAGCAGGAAGGGGTCAAAACAAGGGACTGCCACCCTCCCCATGCAATAGCAGGAGAGCTAGCCACTCTGAGATCAGACTGACTGGGGGCTGTGGGAGCCAGCCAGGGAGAAAAAGGTTCCTACTGCCAGGCCAGGAAGAACTTTCTCATGGATACTGACCCTGGTGGGAAGCTCATGAATGCAGTTTTGGGAGGGGGACACAGGTGAAAGCTGATGTTACAACTTAAAGCTTCAGCTGTGTATTAGGCTCAGCATCAAATACCTTACACAAAGTAACTCATTTAATTCTATATTCAACCTAAAGCAAGGCTGCATTATCCATTTTAACAGAAGTCACTTAAGACTCAGAGAGAACAAGGCACTTGCTCAAGTAGCTAAAAAGTGGCAAAGACAGGAGAAATCATGCCTGACTCCCTAGGGAGATTGCTCTTCTGTCCTGAGTACCACACCCACCCCGACTGATTGCAGCACCTAAGACTGATCCCTGAGTATGCTAGAGCACTAAGAATATGCACATATACCTCTTGCCTGTTTGGAGGCAGGGAGCCACTCCAACTCCAAAATAGTTGCTCTAGAAAGACCCAAACCAACTGGAAAGCCATCACCCCACCAGAGATGGCATGGGATTTAAGAAATCTTGATCTGTAGCCTGGCCCGTATCTTCACTTTCCTGTGCTCTCTCTACAGGAGAGGGGACTATGTTCTAGTACCCACCTTAATTTTGTAGACAATGATCTAGATCCCTTTGCCTTAACTGTCCTAACACTTGGTATTTCAGGCCTGAGCCACCTTTGCACCCTGCATCAAGGGCTAGGATGGAGAAGGGATGGTAGACATCAGAAGGGCAAGGGACCCTAATGGTTCTTGAAGCCCATAGGGAGCAGTGTGCCAATACAAAGGGCCTGTGACAGACACTGACAACTGAATAAAGAAATGAATCTTACAGATCTTCCAAGGAGAGCATGATACTGGGCACTGTTCTTGCCCAAGCCACTCAGGACAGAAGATCCTGTATAATCCCAGGAAAGCACCTGATGGGCTGAACAGCATCTGAAGATTCTCAGATAAGCAAGCAGGTTTGGTTTAACTTGCAATTCATCGGGTGCCTGGGTGGCTCAGTCACAGGGCGTCTGCCTTCTGCTCGGGTCGTGATCCCGGAGTCCTGGGATGGGGCCCTACATTGGTCTCCTTGCTCTGAGTCTGTTTCTCGCTCTCTCTCCCCGCTGTTCCCCCTGCTGTGCTGTCTCTCTAATAAATAAATAAAATCTTAAAAAAGAAAAGTAACTCGTCATTCATCTTTCAAGTCCTGAACTAAGCTTACTAAAGTGTGGGCAGGGAAAGGTCTGTGTTTGTGTAAGGAAGCAGCAAGACACGGTCACAGAAGCACAGGTTTTGGAGGTAAACTTCAGTTTAAAATCATGGTTCAGGGCGCCTGGGTGGCTCAGTGGTTTAAGCCGCTGCCTTCGGCTCAGGTCATGATCTCAGGGTCCTGGGATCGAGTCCCGCATCGGGCTCTCTGCTCAGCGGAGAGCCTGCTTCCCTCCGTCTCTCTGCCTGCCTCTCTGTCTACTTGTGATCTCTCTCTGTCAAATAAATAAATAAAATCTTTAAAAAAATAAAGTAAAATAAAATAAAATAAAATCATGGTTCAGTTACATCCCAGCTGCACGATTTTAAACAAATCACCTTTACCTCTCACAGCCTCAGTTTCCCTATCTACAAAATGTGTTACCACCTTCTCATAAGTGTTATGATAATGACGATTAACATGGTGTCTGCCCATGATGAATGCTTTCCTTTTCCTGATCAGGGCTCAGCCAGGCAGCAGAACCCAAGTGGCAGGAGCTGGGGATTCTGAATGTCCACAACCTCACTCACTCACCAGCTGGCCCAGAGACTCTAAGCCCCTTATAGCCAACACCCAGATATACCACACCCTAGTCAGCACAAAAAGCAAGGTTCATCCAATTGTGTTCAGCAAATAGTAATGCTCCAGAGGTTTGAATCCAAAAGGGAGGGGGCACCAGGTAGTGCATACATGATGTGCTTTCAGAGAAGGCCTCTAAGAGCTGTCGAGCCCACGCTGATCACCTTTGTGAAATGTGGGCCGACTGATAACTCAAAGAGCCCTGGGATGAGTTAGTTCCTGTTGCCGTGGGAACTCCAGATCTCACTGCATTGTCAAGTCTCAGCAGAGAGGCTGTATTCACACTACTGGGCACTGATTAAAAACTGGAAGAAAAACATTCTCAGCGCCCTGCCGGCTTGTACAGTGAGGTCCCAGCAGTTTGCAAATTCAAAGCTGAGCTCCCGAGTGGAATTGTGTAGCTTGTTCCTCATTCTCTGGTACTTATTGCCCACCATGGTTCTTGAAGGCCTTCAGAGAGGCGTGGGCAAGAAGTGGAACCATAACCTCCATTAGACAGACGGGGAAACTGAGGGCTGCCGCCCTGGTTAGCACAATCTTAGGCGCTGTGACTGCGACGAAGCCAAATGGCCCCAATGTCGAAGAGACCCAGGCAAGCCTGGATCTTCAGGCAGCGAGGGAGGGAGGAGGCCGGGGGTGGGGCGGAGGGAGGGGCTGGGCAAGACTCACCATTCAGTCGGGTTTGCCGGTTGGCTCGCACTCGCAGGAAGGTCTGGGAAAAGATCACGGACAGAAGCAGGGCGGGGGGGGGGGGGGGGGAGAGAGGAAGAAAGCGTCAGGCTCGGCCTGAAGCCCTGGCCCCCGCCCCAGCGCTGGACCCCGGTCCCGGCCTGCCCCGCCCCAAACAGCCCGTAAACAAACCTACTTCCTCCCTCCCGCCGGCCCCCCTGCTCCGCCGGCCGCTCCGGGCCCTCGGCATAGCCGCCGGGGGATGCTCTAACGGGACCCCGTGGCCGCCGCACGGTGCCGCCCCAACCCCGGTCTCCGGCGCTCCGGGCTCTGCGGCCGCCCGGCCGGCGAGGGCAGCGATGCGGGCGGATTCCCCCCGGCTGCCCGGCGGCGGCGGCACCTCAGCTCCCACCGGCGGCGGCGGCCATGTTGGCCCTGATCACGTGATTCGCTGCCGTCGCGCGCCGGGGTGAAAGTTCACGGTTGGGGGGGGGCCGCGGCCGGACCAGGACCAGGACCAGGAAACGGCTGCTCGTACTCCGGTAGTAACCGGCTGGGGCCGCCCTGGGGTCCCTCCCACCTTCCGCAAAGCCAACCCGTTCGAGTTTTAGCGACCTCCGGGTCCTCCCACCGCGTTCCATTCCCCCTTGCCAGCGCGGGTCTCCTGCCGCCCCAGAGCCTCCGTCCGGCCCCGGGCCCCGGACCCCGCCTCCCGCGCGGCCAGCTCTTTTCTGGGGAGGAGGCGTCTGGATTCCCGGTCGTCCCTGGGCGATCCCACTGAATGTCCCAAACTGTCCCTCCCCCAGCCCCCACCCCCCAGCCTTTCTGTAGTCCCGTTATTAGAGGATTCCCATTTCAGCTGTCTGTCGGACAGACCCTGGAGGTTTCGTAGGCACCGCACGCCAATACGGCCAACGCGGAACTCGACATCCCCAAACAGCCGCTTTCCACCGGGGTGCTCCGTTCGGAAGTGGATACCACCATCCACTCAAGTGTGCCCATACCGGAAACTGAGAGGTGTCTTTGGCCCCGCCCTCCTTCATTCCTCACACTCAGTCCAACTTTAGATGCCAGTCTATATTTAAAGGACTCTTGAATGTTCCCATCTCCACCTCTCTGTATCTCCTACTTATCTTTCCAGGCCTAAGCAAAAATATCTTTTCCTCCCGTTAGAGTACTTCCATCTCTATCTTCATTGTAGCTCATACAAATTCTCGTGGTGGACTGACCACTCCAGGGTTGGGGCCATGTGTCAGTCATATGGGTGAACCCAGGGCCCTGCATAGCGCTTGGTATGGCCTGTTTCTTCAGTGGCTACACCTGCATTGGATGTCACTGCTCTAGGTCATAATCTTGTGAGTTCTCAAAACTTGTCTCTCATCTGGCGTTCTGGTCTTCAGTTTCTCTCTCTGCGACCCATCCTTCAGACTACACACAATGTGATCTTTGTATTGTACAAAATTGACCCCCATTTCTTTAAATCCTTCGATGGTTCTCCACCTAGAAGATCTGCAGCATGGCATACAGGCCTTTTTTCTTCAGACTCTTCTACTACTTTTGCTCTCTCCCTTTGCCATCTTGGCACTCTACCTTTGCAGGGCTAACGGTAGTTCTTTGAGCGCTCTGGACTCTAGGCTAGATTATCCTCCATGCTTCCATATCTGCGGCTTGGTTGAGGGTTGTTCACCCTTCAGGACTCTGGGAAGGCTTCACTTTTCCCCAAAGTTTGGGTTAGTTGCCTCTTCGGAATTTTCACCATCCCTTGGCTCCCCTCTGATCTTGTATATTGTGATTATTTACATGTGTGTCCCTGCTACCGGGGGTGGGATCATCTCTCTCCAGTTACCCAGCACAGGTTCTAGCATGTAGGACATATCAGTGGGAAGGGGAAAAGGAGATTTAAAAGGGAAGCCCCTGAGCCCAGTGCAGGGCTGGGAAACAAGGATTCAGGGCCAGAGAGATTACAGTTCAAATTCTGACTCTGTTACTCATAATTTATGGGTTCCAAAAAAGGTCATATCCCCTCTCTAGGCCTGTTTCCTTGGCAATAAATTGGGGGCAACGAATCCTAGCCTGCACAGTTGCTATGAGGGTAAAATGAGGTCATGGTTGAGGGGCTTAGGTAATCCAGGGGGGGCTAAGTATATGGGAATCCAAACCAGAAACCAGTACCCCATGCTTTCAAGACCTAGTTTGATGATTTAAAAGAAACAAAAACAAAAAACCCATAATTGACCAACTAGTACATGCCACGCATTGTGTAAGGATCAGGGGATGGAATACATAGCTAGTCCCTGGGGTACTTTGCGTCACATTCTACCAGTTTCCCTTGTATTTTACATGCTAACAAAACTGAACAGCTAGCATGTCCCCAAGTACATCATTTTGTGTTACATCTCTATGCCCTTTGCACACAGTGTTGCCTTGAAATGGCAGACCTTCCTTGTCCACCAAAGTGAACTCCTACTTGTCTGTGTTCAGTTGTTACCTCCTCTGTGAAGCTTGCTCTGATTTGCCCCTCTTTATGCTGTGCTGCCCCAGAAACTTACT
Organism: Lutra lutra; assembly: GCF_902655055.1. NCBI lineage: Eukaryota > Metazoa > Chordata > Mammalia > Carnivora > Mustelidae > Lutra > Lutra lutra. Next base: position 162,805,896 of record NC_062281.1, read on the forward strand.
TAACTCTCACAGCACTTAAACCACTGGCTATAATTATTTATTTGCAAATCTAATCCCTTGAAGGCAAGGACACTGGGGTGAGCATGTTTGAGTATAAGAAGGGAGTAAAGAAGGATGAGACAAGGACCTTGCCTTGGAGGAACTCCCAGTCTAGTGAAACAGTCATGCTCGTTGTGATAGATTAAATATGGCCACAATTCTCTGTGGCTCCTTCTGTCAAGAGGTGCATTTCTTCATCCCTTGGTTATGGCTTAGCCTTGTGACTTGTTTTGCCAAATTGATGGGTGAGTCCAGAGTCTAGGCCTCAAGAGGCTTTGCAGTTTTGGTCTTTGCCCTCTTGGTATGACACTGCCCTGAGGCTTCCAAGGAAGGAAGCTGATCTAACCTATTGGAGGATAAGAGGCACATGGAAGAGAACCGAGGCATCCTGATCTCCCAGAATGAGAGGCTTTTCAGCCTAGTCAATCCTCCAGCTGAATGAGCTGCATAAATGAGAAAAGGCCCAGTCAACTGAAAAAAACCATGAGAAACAGCACATTGTGTTAAGTCACTAAGTTCTGATATAGCATGTTATATGTCAGTAAATAATGGAAGCATAGGGGCGCCTGGGTGGCTCAGTGGGTTAAGCCTCTGCCTTCGGCTCAGGTCATGATCCCAGGATCCTGGGATCAAGCCCTGCATCGGGCTCTCTGCTCAGCAGGGAGCCTGCTTCGCTTCCTCTCTCTCTGCCTGCCTCTCTGTCTACTTGTGATCTCTGTCTGTCAAATAAATAAATAAAATCTTTTTTTTTTTTAAAGATTTTATTTATTTATTTGACAGACAGAAATCACAAGTAGACAGGCAGGCAGAGAGAGAGAGGGAAGCAGGCTCCCTGCTGAGCAGAGAGCCTGATGCGGGACTCCATCCCAGGACCCTGAGATCATGACCTGAGCCGAAGGCAGCGGCTTAACCCACTGAGCCACCCAGGCGCCCCTAAATAAATAAAATCTTAAAAAAAAAAAATGGAAGCATAGCTAAACAGGTGATCACCATATAGGATGATAAGGGCAATCATAAGGACATACAGGGATCATGAGAAGAGATAGCTAATCCAGAAAGGCTTCCTGGAGGAGATGGTATTTGGGCAGGATATTGACGGATAAATAGAAATGTGACACGGTGGGGTAAAAAGTAGTCCCATTAGAAGAAACCACATGTGTAAAAGTGTGCAGGCAAGAAAGGAATGGCACAGACAGGGAGGGAGTGATTGGCATTAATTCTGTGCTGATAGCCCATAGGGTTCATGGAGGGCAGTGTTAGGAATAGCAGCTGGAGATAGAGGTTGAACCTAAATCACAGAAAACCTCAGTGCCATGCCTTAGCATGCCATGCCTATGCCTGATGGTAGTTCTTTTCCTAGTTCGGCAGGTACTGAGGCTGACTGCTGTGCAGGACAGGGCTAAGGACAGGGCTCTGTCCATCCCTTTCGAGTGGAACTCTTGGTGCAGAGCCTTGTCTCCCTATCACACCAGAATTCCCTGGGGTTGGGTCATTTCTCCACTTATGCTAGGGTTATTGGGTGAGAGCAGTGTTTCCAGAGGCTGGACTGGGCTGCCTCTTTAGAATACCCTCTCTAGAGTGGGGATTCCTCCTCAAGGCTGGCACTTTGGACTATGCAGTTTGAGTCCCATATAGAGTTACAGAATCCCTATAGAGCTAGGATGTTATCTTCAGGTACCATCTTGCTGTGATCTCTTGGGACTGTGTGATTACTCCCTTCCTGTTTGCCCAAGGCACTCGTGGGCCACATCTGTCTGACTCTCTCGGGTCTGGTACCAAGGTTTGGCAGGATTGAATCGTTATTTGCTCAGGGGATCCTGGTTTTGAAGTCTGAAGTCTTCAGGGGATTTGGGGCTAGGTCTCAGGGCCCCCATGAAACGAAACCACATAGGATTCCTCTTGATGAACAGGATGCTTTAGATATGCTCAGAGCCCACTAGAACCCAGGTGACCTTGGCATCACTCCTTAAAACCCATCTGTCGAGGGCCCATTACCCGACACCTGTTCCTTCTGGGTTCGGTTAGGGGCACTGGATGCAGAGCGAACCAAATAGAGTTCAGGCTTCTCTTCTCTTCTTCCAAGGACAGGAGGAGTTGGCACCAGGCAGCCCCCTCTAAGCTTTCATCCATGGGGGCTTCCTTCTGATGCTCACCCAGCCCCTCCTCACCTGGTATCTGTCTGAGTGGTGCAGGTCATCGGTAGTGGAGGAGTGTGGGGACGCTGTTGGGGACTCTCCTTCTCTCTTGATGGAAGCAGACAACAGGAGGGACTGGAAGAAGAAAAAGGACATGTAGCCTCGGGCCAAATGAGACCTGCAGTCAGTCAGACTCCTAGAGTTCCCAGTCCACCAGAGCTTTGGGGAGAGGGGCAGAGAGGAAGGTTGAGGGATAGTCTCAGAAGGCAGGCAGGCATTGGGGCCCTGGGGGTGTGGCTGTGGGAGACCATGGCTTGATTCTAGGAAGGGGTAGAGACCTCCAGGGGGGTCCAAAGCTCCCAGACCCCAGGTAATCTCTGCCCCAGTGGGGCAGGACGCCTTGCCCTCCCCTAATAGGCTGAGATGATACATGTTTTGTTCTCCCATAGCAAGTAGAGACTCTGGGACCCCCCTCCCTGGGGGGCTGTGGTTAAGCCACACACCTGCAGCCCTGTCTGCCCCTAATACAGGCTGACGGCAGCCCCGCTATGGAGACAGTAAATTAAATAGTATGTATGAGTTTCCCACATGCAGCTAGGGATGTACGCCGGGTCCATTTATCCCAGCGCCGCGGCAGTGACCCCAGCAGGAACCCCAGCACAACTAACCCCCCCACGTCAATCCTGTGCGGCCTCTCCTACATGCGCCCGCAGTTTAGATTAATAAACTGTCTGCTTTACATTGTGTGCGAGCGCCACAATTCTAAATACCACATGGCACGTTCGGCGGGCTCTTGCTGGCTCTTGCCAAGGCCTGTTCAGCTGCAAACGGGGCTTGGGCGGGGGGCCTGGAGGCCTGCAAGTGATCCCGACCTCCTTCCCCCACCCTCTCCAGCCTGCACAGCTCGGAGCCAGAAGCATACAATTCCCTAGGAGGCCTCCCCAGCCTAGAAACCATGCCAAATCGCCAGTGACAGCCCAAAGAAAGCAATTTGGGAAAGATGGAGCAGCCATTTATCCTTCATCTCCGACCGAGCCTTAGGATGTGACCTGCATGTGGTGGCCAAGCTGCACATCCTCAGGCAAGGGCCCTGGGAGGGGAGGGGTGGCTGCTGGCCTGGCAGGGCGCCCTGACTCAGCCTCTCCCCAAGGAGCTGGTGGAGGAAAGAGCCCGGGAAGGGCCTGCCACTTAGAGCCCTTTCTTCACCCAGCCAAGGCCCAGTGCCGACTGCGGTGGGCTTTTGGGCAATGTCTTTCTCCTTCTCTGGCCCCAGGGAGGACGCTGAGGAGGGGAAACGATGTGGGGGTCCCTGCCCCCTGCCACGAGAAAGCTCGTTCTTGTGTGCTTTCTCTCTCTCTCATTCTCTCTAGGTTAGAAGCCCTGAGAGGCCCAGCATTACACCTGGGGCAAGCAGAATAAAAAAAGGTCACTGGTGCTTTTTAAACATGGACCAAAAAGCAGTAAAATGTGTTTTGAAAAAAAAATCCCAGCATTAAATCATGACTTTTTGCCTGGCTCTTCGCCTCATTAAAAGTGGCCTTTTGGAAGGTAAAATTATCATTGTAAGCGATAAGATCTTTAAGAAAATAATTCACGGCTTCTTCACCCTTTAATATGATAGCCGCCACCGGCTAATTTTTTTCTTAATGGCAATGAGGCCATCAATCTTGTCTAAGGCCCCCTCGCCCTCTCCCCCTCCTCCCTCCCTCCTTCTCCCTGTCCTCTCAGTCTCTGGCTTGAACCTTCTACCTCACGCCTCTTCCACCCACGGCCTGCTTCCCTAAAACCTCAGCCACAGGCAGGGGACAGACCTTGCAACGGTCAGCTTTGGGGGGTGTGAGCATGAACCTGGGAGTGGGCAAACAGGGGTCCTCGCCTCAGAGTCTGATTATCAACGCGCCTGTGTCGATGGTGGCAGGATCCACGCATGTTTTAAGACTTCCTGTGTAAGTGTTCTGAGCTCCGTCGTGTGTGCGTCTGCATCTGTGCGGGGCCGGGTATGGATATGGATTGCAACCGTGTTTATCCTTAGAGCGCCGGCCTCTCGGGGGCCCAGGGCCCAGCCCTGGCAGCTGCGCTCCGGTGCCAGGTGTCAGCGGCCGGCCGGTCTTCCGTAACCAGAACCGCTGAGTGCTAGAGGCCAGGCCAAGCCCCACGAGTGTGGCTCCCCACCTGCACGGTCCACAGCTGCGGGGCAAGCCCCACCTTTTTCTCTTTAGGGCCAGAAGGCTTTGCTTACTTGGACAGAGCCTACATTTGTCTCTGCCCCACCTCTGCCCAACTTTCTGTGGCGAGTGATTTCCTGAATAAAGGCGCAAAATCCACTCCCACCCTTTCTGAGGCCTCCAGGGCCAACCCTTACAGGTAACGTTATCGCTCTGGCTCCTTTTCTCCAAACTGCCAGATGTCCCCAGTGCCTTTAAGACTTCTCAATGCAGTGGCCCCCTTCTCCAGACTTGCTCTCTTCAAGTGCTGACCAACCCATATGTTTTGGAACTTTTCTCCCCTTAGAGTCTAGGGTACCAGGCTCTCCTAGGCCCCTCCTAATTTGTGACTCTTTCTCCTCTGCCCCCTTTCCTGGTGCCTGTACCTTATCTTGACCCCCCCCCATGCAGGGGTCCCCAGATTCTCATCTTGGCTTTTGCTCTAATTTCTTTGTGCATGCCTCCAGACTGCATCATTTCTGAAGCTTTAACCCTCACTCCTCATTCCCTATAAAAAGGGCCAGGGATTCCTATCTTTATGAATCATTTTGAGAACTCGTAAGGAAGGAGTTGCCTTACAGAGGGTGAGGAAGGGGACACTCAGTGAGTAGGGTCTAGTCCTCCTCCCCAGGTCCCCACTCCCTCAAAATCGTCACCTTTGGGGAAGCAGTACCATCTGCCTCTGGGGCCACCTATGGGAGTTCTTGGTACAAATCATGTCATTGTGTGAGGCCTCTCTGGCCCTTCCTTCAAGCCAACTACTTGCCCTTCATTTTTCCCTTTCTGCATCTGATACTCTCAAACTTCTCTCCCACACTATCTGTTTGGAGGGGGTAGACTGTCCCCCCAGAAGAGCCCAACATCCTCCCTCGCTCCCTGCTGCCCTCAGGACAAAGTACACACACACACACACACACACACACACACACACACACACACCCAGGGCCTGTCTTCGAAGGCCTGTGTGCTCTGTCTTGATCTATACTTCGGTATTTTTCTTTACCTGCTATAGCTCACCTTCCTCCTTTGAGTCTTAGTGTCTGAGCCCCCCCATGTCCCCAGGTCATTCTTTAGCTTTGACCCCTGTCCTGACTGGAAGAGGAAGAAGTCAGATGGACATACTCTGGCTCACACTCAGACTACATACACATGCACACACACACAGAGGCGCGCGCGCACACACACACACACGCTTAAGCACACAGGGCAGCCCTTGGCCTCAGGCTGACGACCAAACCCTGGAGACAGTTGGGGATCCAGGAAGAGCTCCTTTTCCTCAAGAGGAATCAGTAATGGGGAGGCCTAGGTTAGGATGGGTAGGAGGAAAACACACAATTGTCCACCTACCTTGGGGGTGCCTGGAGCCATGGCATCCTTCAGAAGGGAATTCTTGCTGCCAAGAAAGAAGAGAACAGAGTGACCATCCCACTCACCCAGGGCGTGCAAGAGAAGAATAGCAAGAAAACCCCAAAGAGAGAAGGCACGGGCAGCTTAGCCCGGCCCTGTGCAGCCAGGCTCTACCAAGGCCACTCAACCCCAGCTGGCCCTGACTAGCTCAGCCCCCATCAGGGACCCTTGGCAGGAGCTGACTCCTGGGAGGGGGACAGAGACAGTAGGCCTGTGGGCTCCCTCATGAATCTGAGGAAAGGGGCTTTACCTGCCTCCTGGTATCAGCCCCGAGGATTCTGCATTCCCGGATGCCCCCTTCCCTCCACCTCCTGTCCCCAGCCTGCTCCTAGCTCCTATGGGATTGGGGTGATGGAACTGACATGGCTCTTGTCAATTCTCCCTCCAACATGCTGCAAACTGCGTTAGGCCAGGAATGATCTCCCCCTGATTCAATTTGTCAGCCCCAGGCCCTCCGGCATCGGGCGCGGCAGGCGGGCGGGAGCTGGGCCCTGAAATATGGTGGGCGGCTCAGAGCAGGCGGGGGCGGGGGCGGGAGGTGATGGATGGGCTGTGGGGGAGGCGAGGACTGTGTTTAATAACAAAATTGGTATGCAAGGCCACATCCCGCGCTAAGCATGAGTGATCCAGAGCCACAAAGTATTACAAATCCCTGCTAAACAGATGCTGACAATGGAACAAGACGTATCAAATCAGATCCACTTCAGAAACATTAATATCCCTGTTCCTGTCCCTCCCTCCCTGCTGCCCCCACTGTGCTCACCACATCTGTGCTCCCACATTCACGCATGTGCACTCACACACACATACAAATACATGCACACAGAGGCGCTGGCTGATACGTGCAGGAGGCAGACACAGCCCATTGACATAGGGCCCCTGCACAGGCGCGTGCAAGCTGTGCAGGTAGAACACACGCACAGGGCTATCCGTAAGGCACAAAAGACACACAGACCCACACCCAAGGCACACGTGGACTCACAGGGCAGGGCATGGACCCAGGGGACACCCACAGGGTCAGACACAGACACACCCAGTGTGTGAGCCAAGGCTTAGGCAGATTCAGATAAAGGCATCCGTTGTCCCCCAGGGGACGTTTGGCAATGTCTGGAGACCCTTCTGATCGTCACCACTGGGGGCAGGGAGTTTTCTACTGGCATATGGTGGGTGGAGGATATGAACCATCCTACAACATATAGGACAGCCCCTCACAGCAAGGAATTATCTGGCCCCAAATATCCATAGGGCTGAGGTTGAGAAACCCTGGCCTAGAGGCAAAGACGCACATATCCACTGTCCATAATTCTGTCCACAGTCACGAGGGTCAAACACGTAAAAAAGACCCATTCACAACAGTCCCCCAGACCTGGGTGAAGAGCTGCTCAGGCGCCAACATCCATAGAAATACATGCGTAGATGCAGACACCCACGTGCTCAGACACGCACCCATACATGCAGACCCATGTGGATGCATACCCACACGGATACACACATCACCGTGCGGAGGCCACCAGGCTCAGTGACAGCGCGAGCCCAAGGTCTGAGTGTAAACACAGAGCTGTCTGCCCGTGTGATCACATGGTGCGGGCATCACAGACTTGGCAGGACAGCCAGACCAGGTTCCACTCAGTTCCACTGGATTCTTGAACAGTCCCTGTACTCGGGCTCCCGGCCAGGCCCTGATCTAGGCAATGGGGATACGGAGAGGAGACTGAGTTTCTTTTGAGGAGCAACTAGTTGGCGACTTTATGATTTTGAACTTTCCCTCAGTCAACAAGGACTGACATCCCGTTGCACCTGTGTCTGGACAGGTCCGGAAATGAGGCATCTACTGAAGCCGGAAATGAGGCATCTGGTAATGAGGCATCTGTAGATGCTAGAAACGAGGCATTTACCCTGTTCTCACTGGACCCCTGGCCTGAGGTCTGAGCTTTGTCTGGACAGGATCAGGTTGGGACTGAAAAGGAAAGAGTGAGCAATTATTATGCACCAACCACATGGGACGGGGTTGGCAGGTATGGGCCAGGCGCTCCATATGTGTTCTCGCTTTAATCATCACAAAAACTTTGCAAAGGACATGAACAGAGGGTAAATGATATACCCCTGTGTTCACACAGGCCATGCAGGGTTTAGGGATTTGAGTTTTGGTCGGACCCAGTCCAAAGTGCGGCCTTTCCGTTGCTCACACTGCTTCCCTGAAGATACTCAGGCGTTAGGCTGGAGGACAGAGTTCTTGGAGTTCTTTTTCTCTCTCTACTTGGGGAACATCCCACTGACGCTGGGCTTTAGTTTACTCTGCTGGTGAGCAGAGGTGAAGACATCTAGGGTGAGAATGTCCAGCCTCTCCCTTTGCCAATACTCTTCCTTTTCCCTTAAGTTGGGCTGGTCCTGCCTCAGGCTCCTTCCCCCTCTTGGAGAAAGTGCACCCACCCCACACCACCTTTCTTCCAACAACCTGATTATCTCAGGCTTCCCGAGTGAGCCTGGTCCCCCAGGGACAGGAGTCTGGTGAAAAGCCTACCACCGAGAAAGGGGGAGGTCCGAGCCTCAGAGCTACAGGCAGACAGGCTCCTGCCCAGCCCACCAGCTCCCCTGCCTTGCGTCCCTCCCTGTTTCCACAGCCCGCCCCCAACGATTTCCTCCCTTCTCAGTCACTCGCTGCCTAGTGATCCATGGGTTTTAAATTATAACTGGGACCCAGGAAACGCGTTCCTAAGTACAATATTCATGGGCTGGGCTGACACTTTTAATTAAGGTGATTTACACTGAATTATCCTTGGAAATAAAGAAATGGTGTGCTGCCCGGGAATAAACCATCATCACCAGCCACCTTTGTAAGTTACACTTCGTTTTAATCTATTTGGGGAATTGTTTATCTAGTTCATTACCCAACCAAACACCGAGGCCGGCCTTAAATAAGGCTTAAGTGGGGGTGGGGGCATGGCCGTCTCCATACCCTGCCTCTCTAGAGTCACCCAGCCTCCCTGTGGCTCCTCTCAGCACTTTGAAAGCACTGACCAGAGAGCTGGCTTCCCATCCTAGATGCCAGATCTCAAAGTGACTTTGGGAGCCTCCCAGGAAAGGTCCCGAGGCTCAGGCCTCACCAAGCCACGCCTCACTCGCAGCTGCAGGCCATCTCTCCATGTCTAGGGCTCTTTCCTTTCTCTGGATGGAAACTCCTGCCTGGGAGCCCCAGAGAAGTCTGGGGGTCACTCCCCACCACCCTCCAATCTTTAGTCCCCACCCCCAGAGTGTCGTTGCCTGCCGGTCTGTCTGCACACATCCAAACTCTACCCCATCACCATCCCAGAGACATCTGAGGCTTAGCATGCCCAGAGTCCTGTCCGTTGTCTCCTCCTTTCATCAGAAACTTGCTTCTCTGCCATCAACACCTTTCTGGTCACCCAGGTCAGAAGTTCTTCCTAGTAAGTACCCTGTGGTAATCACCTAAGTTCTCTTGCTTCGTCCTCCACCGGTCTCTCAGCATTCCGTCTTCTCCGATCCCAAAGCCACTGCCATTGTCCCAGGTCAGTGGGTCAGCTCATTATCTGTCCCTCGGACCCTTGGCCAACCTCCTCACTTGCCTCCCTGCTTCTACCCCCAGTTCACGCTCCACACCGGCCTCCAGAGCTCTTCTCCCACACTAATGCAAGTTGGTCAAGTTTCCTGTGGCTCACCAATATTCTGACTCCCCCACTACCTCCAGGACAACCCTCCAGGCCTACAGACTGTCCTTACTGTAACTTTGCTCTCCTTGCTCTACCTAGCTGAGTCCTGGGGTCTGTTTGTGCTCCTGGGCGGGACTGAGAAAGGGGAGGCTGGTCTGAAGGAGGGTGTGGTGTGCGCGCACAGCCTGATCTCAGATGTGAAAGTACTTTGAAAAGTAGATGGCTTTGCCAACAGGAGTTCCGACTCTTCTTCCTGTAGGCATCTGTGTGCCCACGTACCTGTGGGAATGAGCATATGTGTGTGAGCATATCTATGTGTGCTGGAATGTGGGGGTGTATGGGTGCCTGTATGTCATGGACATGTTTGCCTGTGTCTGTGGGAACTAGCCAGCCCTAGTTTGGGAGCTGGGAGGTCCCCGCTTCTCTGTGTGAATCCTTAGGTGGGTCTGAAATAGTGGCTTCCTGGGGGTGGGGGAGCGGCTGCTAGGAGGGAAGTTTGCTGCTCTGTGCTGTTGGGCAAAGGGAGGCAGAGGGCACAACACCAGGCCCATCTTGAAGAACTTCTGGGGGAGCAGCCATTTGGCCGGGACAGGGGAGGCGTCCCAGGGGATGGACAGGCACCCTGCAGTGGCATCCACAGACTCGGCAGCCCACTACGTCTTCAGAGGGGTGGGAGAGCAGAGGCAAAGGCAGGGTAAGAGAAGGAAGTGGGAAGTTGGAGGGAAGAGGAGAAAGGAGGAGAGCAGGAAGAAGGGAGCATGGAGTGGAAGGGAAAGGAGAGGACTGGAGAGCTGGAGAGGAAGGCTCTGGCCACATACCAGGGATGGGGTATGCCCTCCTTCCACTTGTGCCCAGGCACAGTCAAGCTCTGCCCTCCCACAGGACTCAGTTTCCCCATCTGCGAAATGGCTGGTCAAAGGTCACATTCAGCTCAGGGAGCCGGTGGCAGGGAGAGAGGAGGGAGGAGTCTTAGGAGCCCAGGTGCCACATCTTTTCCCCACTTCTCTGCTCTCCTCCGGCCTCCCAAAGAGAGGGCAGGGGCGGGGCAAGGGCAGCCAAGGCTAGGGCCCTCCCCGCGCGCTACCCGCGCTCCGCGGCGCCCTCAGCCCGGAGGGAGCTGACATACTCCTTGGGAATTTATCACGCACCCAATTACAATGTTAATTGGCAAGTTCCTGAAATCAATTAATTCGCAAATTTTTTCCAATTAAAAATCCAGATAAATCACGAGGGCGGTGGCGGCCGGTCCAGCCTGCAGTCCGGTGGGCGCAGCGGCCGCAGGGAGGGGAGGGCGGGAGAGGGGAGGGGAGGGGGCGGCGGGCGCGGCTGCCCTTGAACGCCTTTGCCGGCCGGTCGGACTGTCAGCGCGCCGGGCGCGGCGGGGCCGAGACAGATAAAACCATCGACCCGTCGCCGCCAGCGCTTCGGCTTTATCGATCCGACGGGAATTTCACTTGCTGTGCAGATCCCGCTGTCCGGCTGTCAGACACCGGGTGGAGGGGGGGCGTGCCAGGGGTTAGGGGGTGCTGGGCTGGGCCTGGACGTGAGGGGCACAGAAGTGGGGGACGCAAGACACAGCCGTGAGGGGCGGAGCCGATGTGGGGGCTCTGGGTGGGGGAAACAGACGTGGGGGTAAGGCAGTGGAAGTAGGGGGTGCCCCAAGAAAATATGGGGGTGTGGGGGTTGGTGCAGGATCCTGGCTGAGGGGCACTTCTGTGAGTAGATGTGGATGCCCTGGGCAGTGCAGGGGTGGAGCCACAGGGAGTAGGCTATTCTGTGGCCCCCCACTGAGGAGGCAGAAAGAGAGCTTGGGCCCCCATTTTCCAGATTCTTAGGGATCCACAGCTTTTACAGAGGGCCGCAGGTCCCTCCACACACCTCTGCCTCTATTCTCCTTTCTTACGGAGGGGAAGTCCTCTACAGGAAGCAAATCACCCAGGAGCCCTCCCAGACAGTCAAGGTGTAGAACTCAGGTATTTCTTTCCCCACTGTGCCCCTTTTAGGCTGGTCCCAGGTGTGTGTGTGGGGGGGGGATGGGGGAGGTCAGGGGTGTCTGTGTGTGCCAGGAGCAGTTAAGAGCATGGCACTACAGCCCAGTGCTTGGATTTGAATCTTATCGTTACCACTTGATGGGCTGTGCAACCTTAGAGAAGTCACTTAGCCCTTCTGTTCCTCAGTTTCCCCATCTGTAAAATGGAATTAATAATTTTTTATTACCTATCCTAGAGAGTTGTGAAGATTAAATACATCAGTGCAATGTAGAGAACTTGGCATGTAGTGAGTGTTTAAACAGGGTTATTATTTTTATCATTTCTATAGTCTCCTATGCTAGTTTTAAGTATTCTCACAAATTCTTTGATAGTCCTCCTGTCAAGACATAGAGCTTATAGAGTTTAATTCTCTCTTGAGTGGGGCCTGGACTTGGTGACTTGTTTCTAATGGAGAGAATGGAATACACTGGAAGCAATAGCATATGACTTCTGAGACTGGACCATATAAGGCATTGTGGCTTCCTCCTGAGTCTCTGGGATCACTTCCTCTGCGGGAAGTCAGCAGCCATGTCAGAGGGAAACTCAAGCCGTCCCATGGAGAGACCCATGTGTGGATGAACCATCTGGAAACGGCTCCCAAAGTCACTGGCAGACCTTCGGATGACTGCAGCCTTGCTCACGTCCTAACTGCAGCCTCACGAGAGACTGAGCCAGAAGACACAACTACCCAACCGAGCTGTTCCTAAACTGATGGTCCACAGACACTGTGGATAATAAATGTTTGTTGTTTCAAGCCACTGGGTTTGAGGGTAATTTGTAACACAGCAACAGATATCTAATACTTCTTCCTTCAAAATTCAGTTCAGGCCGCCCCTCCCATAGGAGGTCTTCTCTCCTCCACGCTGGGGTTCATGCTTTCTCTGTACCCCACGGTTCTTCCCATAGAGCAGCCTCTACCCCTCCCTGTTTCTCTAGCCCTGCTCCCCTTACTCTCATGCAATGAGAGAGACGGACCAGTTCCAGCTTACCTCTGGGTCTCCTGCACCCATCAAGGCAGAAGGAAGATCAGTCAAGTCTGATGACTTGGACTGAAGAAGGGGGTGGGATGGGGTGGGGTTGGGAATGGTGGGGCAGGCTGTTCCCCTCTGGGTGACGTATCTTCCAGAGTGGGCGGCAACGGCCAATGTCTCCTCTCCCACGTGCTCTCCTATAATATGACCTTGCCACTCCCCCATCAAAAGGTGGGGTGTATGTCTGCTCCCCTTCAGTCTGGCTGGGCTGATTCTGCCTTCACCAACAGAGAACAGTGGAAGTGGCGTTAAGTGACTTTTGAGGCCAGGTTGTAAAAGGGGATCCAGCTTCCATCTCGTGGACTGGAACATTTGCTTTAGCGCCCTAAGCTGCCCTGTATGGAGTCCAACTACCCGGAGGTTGCCAGGCTATGAGCAGGCCCAGGCCACGTGGGGAAGACAAGTGGAGGTGCCTGGGTCATAGCTCCAGCTGAGGTCCCAGCTGATAGCCGAAATCCGTCACCAGACATGTGAATGAAGAGGGCTCCAGACGATCCTAGCTCCCAGCCATTGAGTCTTCCCAGCCGGGGCCCCAGACATCGTGGAGCAACACAAGTCATCCCTCCGCACTCTGTCTGAATTCCTGAACCCACAGATTCCGTGAGTATAAGGAAATGGTTGCTTTAAGTTACTAAGGTTTGGGGTACTTTGTTACACCCCTGCTCTGTCCCTTTGATAACCCGGCTTATGTATAGGGCGCTCCCCCTGGTCCTTCAGACAGGGAGAAGGGAGAGAGGATGGAGAGGTTGGGGGAGGACACACGCCTGAGCCCATTCTTGATTGTCACCTTTTTGACCTTGAGATTCGCCGAGAAGGTAGTGCCTACGCCCCTGGATGTCAGCACCAGGCCACATGGCTGGTCAGGCCTCCAGGCCCTGTCCCTGCTTCTGCTACCCTACCCTGAGGCTTAGCATGGCAGGGCAAGGCCCATGGCTGTGGCTCATCCCTTTCCAGCTCCTTTTGTGCCATTTTGAGGTTGAGGCCTAAAGAGGGGTCACCCTCTTCCCATCCCCAAAAATACAGCAAGGAGGGAAAGGCATCACCATTTGCCTGGAGGGTCCGAGGACTGAAAGCAGAGTAGAGGAGAATAATAGGAGGGCCTTGCCTTCTACCTAGAGGCTGGGGACTGGGCCAGGCAGCTGTTCCCGGGACCTGATGTCTACAACCCAGAGTGGAATCATCTGGCAGGCAGGCTCCCCCAGTTGCTGGCTTACCTGGCAGGCAGCTGGGCCAGCTGTTCCAGTTCTTGTTCCATATGCTCCTGCAACTCACTGGGCCTTAGCAGCACCTGGCAGATGGGGCAGATAGGGGCCTGGCTGTCAAACAACGCTGCTGCCTTTTTCTTACCTGGGGAGGGAAGAAGAAGAGACAGACGGATAAGCGAGGCTAGTCTGTGGACGGAAACCCAGTGTCCTAATCCTCCCACCCAAGCCTGCTGCCTCCCAGGGCTTCTTGGCCCTAGAGGAGGGTTGAGCCTGAGGATCTCAGAGACCATGACCATTCAGTCTTCTTTGTGGCTCATGGCCATGAATGGCATCTCCTTAACCAGCTGCCCCTCTGGGAAATCTATCAGGACACAATCAATGTTCTGTGCAATCAAAGCTGGATCACTCCATTTCATACAGTTTAGGGAAGGTCTTGGTGTAATCATACTATCACCCAGAATATCCAGTGCCCCCTCTGTCTCTCCTTTCCTCACTGCCTTCATATTCTCCAAATCTGGAGAAGGAAGAAAAGAGGGAGAGAGGGGATTCATTCCTGCAGTCAATCAACAAACACTGTCTGAGGGCTGGTCTGCTCTGAACCAGCCACGGGGCAGTGGGGCCACAGAATATAATCAGATCTAGTCCCTGCCCTTGAGGCCCTCATAGTCAGGGTGGGAACTACCAGAAAGGACTCATGTGACTTCTGGCGTAGCGTTCTCTCCCAGTTCCTCACTTTCCCAGGATTCTGCCCACAGGCTCTCCTTTCCCTATTCTGCACGCTGAATGATCTTCTTCCTTCTTACAGCCCTAACTCCCATCTGTGTCCTGCAGACTCCAGAATCAGTGTTTCTGCCCTAGATCCTTCCCTGGTTCTCTCAGCCTCTGTATCCAAACACCTAATGGGCTTCAATGCCTGGACATTCCCCCCAAGAATCTGAAAATCAATGATCCCAAAACAAGTCCCTCAGCTTCTTTACCCTTTGCAAAACTGCTCCCCTTCAGCAGTGCTCATCTTAGTTAATGACACCAGCACTCGCCTTGTCACCCAAGCCAGGAAACTTTGCCTCCCCCGAGGCCCCTTCCCTTGCCTTACTGTCCCTCCTACGTTCATTTAACCACCAGGTCCTGTCCGTTCTGCTTCTTCAGAATTCCTGGAATCTATAGTCTCTCTGTTTGGCTCTTACTACCTCTTACATGGATAAACTCATTGGCCTCTTGTAAGCCTAACAGATTCTGGGTTTCTTCCTCCAAAATAACCTTCAAATTGTATGGGAATACAAGTGGGTATTGTGCTGGCTTATGCAGGCTTGGGGGCCAGCTGGGAGCCTGCACTCTGTCCCCACTGTGTCCCAACTCTGTCACTATTTCTGTTGCCGATGGAGACCAGAGCACACTATTCTAGGAAGGAGGCTGAACTTGCCTAGTGCATGCCTCTTGGGGAGCCTAAACCCTCTCCCTGTCACTCTCGCCACCCAGTGCTCTTCTGCCCTCTGCTTAAGGCATGGGGTTAGAGCAGGCCTATTCATCCAGAAACATTCTTGCTATCCATGTAAATGCCAACTATGGAAAGAGTACTTCAGCTTTAGCCAAGATCTTTCTTCCTGCTTCTTCTTCCCGCTGTTGCCCAGAGAGGGTCAAAATTAGCTTTCAGAGAGATAAAGGTCATGCCAGTAATGACCAAGGTGGTTGAGTTGGGTTGCAGATTAAATAGAAGATGCTCAATTACAGGGCACCTGGGTGGCTCAGTGGGTTAAAGCCTCTGCCTTTGGCACAGGTCATGATCTTGGGGTCCTGGGATCGAGCCCCGCATCAGGCTCTCTGCTCGGCGGGGGGCCTGCTTCCCCTCTCTGTCTCAGCCTGCCTCTCTGCCTACTTGTGATCTCTGTCTGTTGAATAAATAAATAAAATAAAATAAAAAAAGATACTCAATTACATTTGAATTTCAGGTAAACAATGAATGAATACTTTTTTTTAGTATAAGTACATCCCAAATACTGCATGGCATATATTGATACTAAAAGTTACTCATTGTTTTTCCAAAAATCAAATTTACCTAGAGGTATCATATATTTTTATTTGCTAACTCTAGCATCCCCATGCCTGAAGGAACTCCCAGTTTAGGCTGAGCACAGGAACTTCGCTTTGATGTTGGGTACGGTCCCAGCTCTCCTGGATGCCCAGACTGAGTCATCTCAGAGCTCAAAGAAAGCAGTAGTTCATTATGGGTGTGTGTTTTGAGGAGTGAAAAAAAAAAAGTCTTAACCAAAGAAATGAAATATAAGTTGCACCTTAGAAGTGTTTCAGGCAGAGAATGGAAACGAATGAGTTGTGAGTTTCCTGTGGGCAGTGGTCATTTTTATCCAACTTGATATTTACAGACAATTGAAAACAGACCTGACATTGACTAGATGTGCAGTAATGAAGCAAAGGAGAGGAAAAGAGGAAGGGAAAGGCTGTAGGAAAAAGAGCGGATCATCCTAGAAGCCAGATGACTTTTTGCAGAGCTGGGAGGTCCACTGTGGAGGCTTGGCATATGCCAGGGTTGGGTAGGTGTGGCTCTAGTCTGTGTGGTTAAGTCTCTGAGGAGGGGAAGGAGCCCTATTGATCATGTGCCTTGCTGGTGAAGCCTCAGATGCTCAGAGGACAGCTGGAAGGCAGTTCTGAGTCGAAGAAGCCGATGTGGCCTGGTCTGGAAGATGGGAGATGAGGATTTTAGTCTCAGCTCTGCCTTGAACTTCATTTGGCCTGAGAATCTCAGAGGTGAGTGAGACCCTAGAAGTTCTGCAGGCCCATTACCTTTGTTTTACAGGTGGGGAAACCAAGGCTCTAACTGGATAGTGACCCCTGTACTCAGCTCATGATCTCTACACTTCATTCACTTATTCACTTAGCAAACATTTATGAAACAATTATTTTACTTCAGGGATTATTCTAGGAGAAACTGGAGTTCAGAGATAAATAAAACACATGCTTGGCCTGAAGGAGATCACAAAATAAGAGGAAAGCTGAAGAAGGGTCAGTGGGTCCAGTCAGTGCCACCCAGCCAGGGCTGAGGGAGGTGGGAACGGGTGCTCTACGGTGGAGGCTGGAGGGGCCGGAGGGTGGTTGGGAGAGTCCAGGGGGAGGCAGTGCCTGATGGAAGGCATGAGGGGTGAATCAGGGAGAACTGACAAGGCTTTTGAAATGGATCATTGAAGCAAGGCCTGGGGCAGAACTGGGGGAAATGGTAAGGGAGAAGACTGACAAAGAGGAGGATCCAGGGCATGGGGTCTGATCTGAGGTGGAAACATCAGGGTTTCTGCCCCTTTAAGCCTGGGCCACCAACTCTGGCTCCTAGGGATTCTTAGAGCCCATAGTTTTCCCTCCAAGGCTGGGACCAGGAATCAGCAGTCCTATATAGTTGTTCTTAGTTCATCTGCTTTGCTGCCACAGAGATCTATTTTTCTGAGCTTGGCCTCGGTTTCCCCATCAGGACAATGGGCCCTCTTCCTGGCTCCAGCTTTAGGAATAGCGTTGACAGTGATCCGCCGAGGGACCCTGAAGCCTATGCCCTCCATCCCACTCCCCATTTTCTCAGGGGTTAGAGTGGCAGGTGACAGCCTGGCCATGGGCCCCCTGCTTCCCCTCCCCCGCTGTGTTCCCTATAATTTTATATTGAGACCTGTGGTCATGACGTGGGTTTTACTGCACTAACGACATGGCCTGCCCAGGTTTAATGACAAAATCCATACTCTGGCCCTGGGCCTGCTCCTCCTTTGCATAATTCCCAGAATACAGCTCCCTGAAGCTTTTGACCTGGGCCATTACAGTGGCCGTAAAACGGGCCATAAAACCGCTGGGAATGGCCAAGAGGAGGGGGCTGTGGTCTTGCGGGGGGTGGGAATGAAGTCCTCAACCCCCTACTCTTCCTAGACCAGAGTAGGCATCCTGGCCCTTATCTTCCACAGTTCCCAGAATTATGAGAGTCCTTCTCAGGCTGGAGAGACCTCTGGAAATCCCTAGTACAGCTGCCCATCTGATGTAGGAATCCCTTCACCAACGCCAACGCCAGCATCACAGGCAGGCAGACCAAGCCCTCCAGAGGAAGGCTGTCAGAAGGCATCTGCTCCTTGAGCATCCCTCACTCCTGCCCCTGCCCTCCTCACCACTCCCCCCCTCCCAGCTGGCCAGGCCCTTTGCCACAGGTGGGTCCAGGTCATGCTGGCCTAGGCTGAATTTTGTCCCTCTTCAGGAGTCCTAGCTCCACAGGGAGGTCAGGAGGCAGGCTGAGCAGCCTAGTGGGGAGACGCGGGAAGCATGAGGGGCTGGGGACAGGGACTGGGACAGGCTGTCAGTGCTAAAGATGATGAATGGGGGAGGTGAGGTGGGAGGCCCGGTGTTATCGGCGGTGGATGGCGGCGCGGGCGCTCGCTGCTCCTGTTAATCCCCGGGCGCTGCCTCAGCCCTTGCACTGATAACGAGGAAATGGGACTGACAACAATTTTTAGCTGAGAGATTCTTCACCAAAATGCCAGGCGGCCCGAGGTCTGACAGCGCCTGATTGAGTGTGTGAATGTGTGGGGGGAACACCCGCGGCCCCCTCCCCTCCCATGCAAAGATGGATCGCTCATTCCGCCTCCCGTCCACATTCATTACCGCACCTCCCTCCCGCCCCCGCCTGCCACCGCCACTTGCCCGCCCGCCGCAGGTATCCCCCGAAGCAAGAGGAGGGCAGGGAGCAGTGGGGCCCGACCCTGTCCTCAGCCTTCCGCAGGGCACCTCGAGTTCCAAGGGCCAGAGGCGATGACAGCGTCGATCTCCCTAGCTGTGTGGCCTCCATGAGGACCCCCCGCCCCCCGCGCGTTCTGAGCTGCTTGGAACACCACCCCACCCAAAACGGTGAGGCTCCACCAGGAAGCGACCGGCCGCAGGCTGTGAAGCCGGATAGGCATGCCAGAGGAGAGCTGAGCGCTCCCGCCAAGTAGCTTTTTCCTTGCCGGGGCCAGGCTCCAACCGGTCGCGCCCTGAGGCCTCGGAACCCGGCCTCGGGCACCTGGGGTCCCACATCAGCCCTCTGCTGCCCTCCTCTGTTGGGAAGTGCTGACCATTGGGAGCAGGAACTCCAGGGCCCCGCAAAGCTGCTCCTCCTCTGCCAACTTCCATAGTGAAGCCCGGGCGCAGGACTGGACGCTGGGGGCTGGGGGCTCATTGGGAGGGAAAGCCTTCCCTTCCTAGGTCACTAACCCACAGCCGACCCTGCGACGCCCCGCCCAGCAATGGCTTTTCTGGGTTGGCCTCTTTGGTTGTGTCCTAGTTCTGTCGCCTGTGGGTTCCATTCTTGGCTCTCTGTTCAAGCAGCAAGACCCGTCTTCACGATATTTTCTCTGCAGACCACAAGTCAGGGCTTGACTGCCCAGTGTCTGATGTAAAAAGGTGGAAGGTTAAATAAGAGTGAGGGTACCACTAACCGGGCATGACAACACAAGCTGGGCCTTTTAAGAGAATGTGTGTGTGTACAGGTGTGTGTTTGTGCATATAAACGTGTGTGCCCCACCCTCCCCTTCACCGAACCCCCAGGAGAAAGGTTTCCATTTCCTGGTGAGCAAGACACAGGAGCCTTCAAGCAGAATTCAACAGAGGTGTGTCTTACCAGCTGTGAGACCTTGGGCCAATCACCTAACACTACTGAGCTTTGGCTTTTCCTGTGCAAAACAGGTATAATAATATCTAACTCCCAGGACCTTGGTGAAGATTCCATTAAACCAGGGCTCGGTACAAAGTGATGAGTCATTATCATCTCTAGTATGCCGCTAGCACAGTTTGTTGCTTGTGCCTGTATCTGTCCCCTTCTGACATCAGCCTGGCCTTGCCCCGTATCTGGCCTTCTTCCCTGCCATGGTCAAGATTGTGTACCATTCCCTAGGTACCCTGGCCCTGGCCTCTCTGGCCTCCATGGAGGTCCTTCTTCCTATCCATCCATACCTATCTATCTGTTGATTGGTTTGCATGCCAGCGTATCCATCTGTCCATTCACCTAACCATTTATCCATTATCTGCGTATTAATAAAAATAACATTTTATTGAGTGTTATTGTACGTTAGGCTGTAGGCTTAATGTTGTGCCTATTTTATCCCATCTCATATCTTTACAACAGTCCTGTGATGTAGATATTATTGCAATCACACTGATGAGGAAAATGGGGTTCGGAACAATGAAGGACAGAGCTAGAAGGTTTTAGAGCAGGATTTCAGTTCAGGGCCGTCTGACTCCAAAGCTAGTGTTCCTAACCGCTGCATGATACCCAGCTACTTACCCACCTATCCACTCACCTACGCCATAATTCAGTAATAGTCAACCAATGTCAGTTGGATGCTGACAGTGAGCCTACTTTTGTACCCATGCCATGCAGTAATGAACAAGACAGGTATACTCTCTGCCCTCAAGGAGCTTGGGAACTGACTGCAGATAGGGACCTGAAACACACAAACCCAGAGTGGTTTTAGAAAAAGGGAAGTACTCCGTGGGAGTGAATTAGCTGGCCTGGGAGGAGAAGGCAATGATATTCGAGCAAAGGTATGAGGGATGAGGGGGAACCAGCCAGGCAATGATTGTAGGGAAGTGATGTTCTAGGTACAAAACAGCATTCTGAAGGTCCGGAAGAGGAGAAGGACCAACTGAGGAGCTGGAAAGTGTGCAGTGTGCCTGCAGCCGAGTGAGTGAGGGGTTGAATGTTGAGATATAATGAGAGAGAGGCCAGATCCTGGACGGCTTTTTAATTACATTAAGGATTTTTTTTTTTTTAACGTACAGGAGAGTTTTAAGCAGAAGAGAGACATATCAGGCTTGCACTTAAAAAGATCATTCTAACTGCAGAGTATGGTCTGACGGGGCGAAGTAGAGAACGTAGGAAGGCTGCTTTGAAGGTGATCTCACTGACTCAGGTGGGATACAGTGGTGCCTTGCTGGAGGGCGATGGTGATGATGATGGTGTTGGTGATGGAGGTGAGCAGAAGGGGATGGGTTGGACATGGGGGGTAAAGGACTGAAAGGAGCCAAGGGTGATTCCAAGGTTTCTGGCTTGAGCAACAGGAGGACGAGCAGCTGGCTTGGTGAAGAAGCAAATGAGTTCAGTGTTGGATGTGGTTTGAGGTTAGTTTGAGGATGTCTTAGCAGACGTCCATTTGAAAATGTTTTCCAGGTACTCTGTGGGAGCCAGAGCCAGAATGACAGAGCTGGAGATGCTGGCATAGAGGTAAGAGCTGAAGTTACCAAGGCATTCTCTGTGCCAGGCACAACGTCTGGCATATGGTAAATAGTCAGTAAATATTTACGGAATGAATGAACCAGTTAATGAAGTTGAGCGTAGGTGAGATCGGCCAGGGAGCAAGTACACAGAAAGAAGAGGCTGGAACAGACCCTGAATAACTCCGACAGGTGGAGAAAGTTTAAGTCATCAAAGACCGAGAACCGTCAAGAGGAGGACGAAAACAAGAGCTATGTCATCAAAGCCAAGAAGGAAAGAGTGTCAAGGAGGGGGGTGTCATCGGTAGGGTCATATGCTGCTGAGAGGTCAAGATCGTAAGGCGTGAAGTGTCCCCTGCACCCATTATATCTACAATACAGCCGTCTACCCCCACTTCATCCATCCGTCACCATCCAGACCACCTAATTACTCATCCTGCCCCCTCTCGCTCTTTCCCTTTCTCCGTCTCCTCCCTCCAGAAAACCATGATTGGTGCCTCTGTTGAGTGTGGGACAGGAAGAGTTAACATGCTGACAGATGGCATTTTTTACCTTCAGTCAATATGAACAAGGCCCCAAGACTATGATTCCAAACATCTGGATTTCATCAATATGTGATCTGTCATCGTATATTGGCATTCCCCAGTCCCCGCGCCAGAGCAATGCGGCTGGTTTTATTAATACGTCAAATACATTATCCGTGTAATACACTTGTCTGGCTGGGGCCTCCCGCTGGGGCGGGGCGGCGGATTTGAATGTATGATGAATCAGTTTGCATTACATGTTCGTAAGTCATCATTTGTCAGGATTAATAGGCATCCCTGGTCGAGGAGGTGGGGGTAGGGCCGCCGGAGGAGAGCCGTGCATTTAGCGATGGCCCATATTTATCTGCCAGTACCCAGGGGTGCCCTGAAAACAACCATGTACCCTCCTGCCCAGACCCTGGGGCCGCGGCTGGTGCTCTGGGGGAGGCTACATTTTTAGCAGTTCCTGAGTCCCTCGGAACCACATAGGCCTATCTGTCTCTGCTTTGGGCTGGGCAAACATCTGAAGGGTATGGCCGGGGCCATTGGCACAAGCTGGCTAACTCTTACTCTCACTCTATGGGACTTGGAATTCCTTCTTCCAAGGAGACTTCCCCGACTCCCCAGACCATACCAGGTGGCTTCTCTGTGTTCCCCCAGCCTCTCGTGCCACCTCTAGTGACCCAGTGTTACCACTGCCTATTCTGCTTCTGTCACCCTCTGTAGACTGGAAATTTCTCGAGGGCAAGTATTAACTTGTTTACAGCTGCCACTCCAGCATCTAGCAGAGGACATAGCCCCAAGTTAGAGAATAGTAATAGTAATAATAGAAATCAATAAGTATTCTTGGAATGAACGAATGAATACATGACGGTTGACCTTGATAAATTACCCAAAGGATGCAGACGTTAGCTGGGAGATGTCGTGGGAGTTTTCTCTGACTTCTTGCCTCTGCCCTGACCCTTATCTAGGTCTGGTCCTCTAACCTACTGTAAGTGCCTTGTCCTTAATTTGCTCCTCTTCCTTCCATGAGATGGTGCAGACCCCCTCACATAGCACCAGTTCCTTACATGTGGCCTTGATACACAGATATAATACACAGGTGACACATTCATGCTCGCATGCCGTCTTCCTTTCTCCCACCTCCGCCTATAAAAGCTCAGATTGGCCCTGCCCACTCCACATGGCCTCCTACCAGCGCCGGGTCCTTAGAAAACAAGAGCCTGGCTGGTCCCCTGACCCCACTGGTGATGGATGCTCTTTCCTGTCTCCAGACAGTAGAGGGGGCCTGGATTGAGCCAGCCATGTCTCCTGGGTTGGCCAATGGCAAACTTACGCAGGACAGCCTGGTGGAGGTCAGCCTGTGGACAGGTTTAGGCTCAGACTTGGGCTCGAACTGGAGCCAAAGGCTCAGGGCCAACGCGTGATCAAGCTCACCGAGGGTGGGGCCTGGAGCCCCAGCTGTTGGCCCCATCAGCCTTTGCTCCATCGAGGGCTACCAGCCAACCTTTTTAGTATATGTGCTGCCGAAGCGAGCACCAGCCAACCTGTTTAGAGACTGGTGGGGCTTCAGGGGTCCCAGCTCTTTCACACCCTTGACCTTGGCTGTCCCACACACAATTGCAGCCTCTCTCTTCTGGAGCTAGGTTTCAGTTCCCCTCCTCCCTTAGCTGATAACTTCCAGACAGCGCCCCGGGCTGGGCCGAGCCATTGGTGGGTGGGGCAGATGGAGCCTCTGGGGTGGGGTGGGGGGCGGTTCTCTGGGATTAGCCACGCCTGACTGTAGGAAAGGCCCAATTCAGGAAAATCTTCCTATGGGGACCTGCACACCTATCCTCTGAAGTGTCTGGACACAAACGTGCACATGGGGGGCACTGGCACACACAGGTAGGTGCTCACATGAGTGTGGGCCTTTTTTTTTTTTTAAAGACTTTATTTATTTATTTGACACAGAGAGAGAGATCACAAGTAGCCAGAGAGGTAGGCAGAGAGAGGGGGGGAAAGCAGGCTCCCGGCTGAGCAGAGAGCCCGATGCAGGACTCAATCCTAGGACCCTGGGATCATGACCTGAGCTGAAGGCGGAGGCTTAACCCACTGAGCCACCCAGGTGCCCCGAGTGTGAGCGTTTTTTCACACACCTCTGCCTATCTGCAAGGGTGGATGGAGTGTACCTGGATGCCCCCCCCAGCCCTGCCCCGTGCCTTCCCTGCCAAGGATCCAAAATGCTAGCACTGTACTGTTTAAAGTAAAGTAAATCCAAGTGTGCTTTACCCCCCGCCGGCTCTGACTATGGGCTTATAAAAATGAAGTGGGAACCTCTGCAGCTGTGGACAATAAATCCTGAACCGCCAGGAGGGCATGTTACCTGCTTTCTGGGCTGATGGGTGGGACTCGGGGCACTGATTACAAGTGCCTGCGGGGCTGGGTGGGCAGCGGGCCAGCTTCTCGGCCTCAGGCACTGCCTGCTAGCCCAGCCCTGGGCCAGCTGTCTCCCACAGACCTGCAGAGGTCAGGAGACCCAAGGCCCTAGGGCGCGGGGCGAGGACTGAGAGAGAGCCGCAGAGAGGTAGAGGAGGAGGGGGGCTGGATGGGGAGAGTGAGCACGACAGGCACGTGCTGCTAAGGCTGAGGGGAGCCCTTGCATCTGGAGATCAATTAGCATCAATTACTGACTTCATTTAATTGTCGTCCAAGATGAATTTGTCATTTTTAGCTGGGAATTAATGGGAGACCTTCACCTCTCCCTGGCAGCAGCCGCGGAGCCAACAGCGGTCACCTCAGTCTCCTAGGAGCCCTGAATCCTGCTCGGGGGCCTGGGCCAGGCTGGGGCAGGCGGCTAGTGGGGCTTCTGGTCCCTGGGCAAGCTCTCGCCTGCCCCAGGCCCGGCCACCCTGGCCCACTCACCCAGGGCCAAGGTGGGGGCCGCGGGTCCCAGAGCCATCCTTCGCAGCCTCTGGCTTCAGCCAGAAATTAATTTGCTGGGCTGAGCATGTTTACCTTTTCCCAGCAAAGGCGAGACAGTAAACAGCGGACCGGCGGCTGAAATTGAATTGATAACTGCATCAACGTGCCAGATAACGCCTAAAATAATACGCCGATAAGGAAATTCGATTTGATTTGCTGCTGCGCATCAGATTGGCCCCATCTGTAGCTGCCTGTAATCATT
The DNA here is from genome assembly GCF_902655055.1 of Lutra lutra. Classification (NCBI taxonomy): domain Eukaryota; kingdom Metazoa; phylum Chordata; class Mammalia; order Carnivora; family Mustelidae; genus Lutra; species Lutra lutra. The sequence continues at coordinate 162,830,526 of NC_062281.1, forward strand.
TTCAATTGCGTTGGGAAACCTTATTTGTCCTTAAATATTTCTGTCATTTTTCATTGCTGGCGACAGATCCTTGGGCAGGTGGCCGGGGTGCGCTGCCTCTGTGGGCGCGGGGCAGCGGCCCGAGGAGGAGGGGTGGTGAGGACTCTCAGGAAAGGAGGCAGGGAGCAGGCGGCCGGGCGGTGACAGCTGTTCCTCCAATCAATCATACTGTCGACAGGGAGGGACGACTGGCTGGCAGAAATTGAGTTTGCCTCACAGGGGACGATTGAGCAAATTAATAGCCCATTAGCCAAGCAGTGACCTGAGAAATGAAGGTGCAGGGGTTCCTGCTCACTCAGGCCGGCTGGGGTGGGGCAGGGCAGGGGGAGGGTCTGGGGAGGAGGTGGGGGAGCACGGGGAACTTACGCTGGGAGGTGGGGTGGGGAGTGGATGGTTCAGGAGTGATGTCAAGTCGGGGGAGGTGGGCTGGAGAGGCGGACAGTCTTAGGAGAGATGCCGGGGAAGGAGGGCGCAGAGGTGACCCCACTGATGATGATGGCTCTTTACCATCTTCCCATCATGCCCTCCGGGACTGAGTTCCGTGCCAGTGAACTCTCCTTCCTCGGTCCCTGGGTACTTCCTTTACTTCCTCTCATCATTTCCCCGGAAACCAGGCCATGCCCTGGAGACACCTCTCTCTGGAGTCTTCCCCAGCACAGGCTGTTTATTCTCCCAACTTCAGGTTCCTCAGGCCAGGAGGGTGAGGGCAGTGTCTTCCTTGTGCTCACTGCCACTTCCAGCCCACCATTTTCCCACCCTATGGGCTCTGAGGTCAAATTGTCCCCTGCATCCCTTATCACTGATGTCCCCTATTCTCCATGGTCCTCCAGGACTTTGACATTCACTTGTCTAGGCCAAGCCCCATCACTGACCTCCTCAGCGGCTGTTCTTTTCCCCTGGACTCACTTCCTCCTGGAGGAGCTGATCAACAGCCTGAATTGCTCTGTGACAGAACTCCCTCTCTCCCCAATCCTCCTACAGCCTCATACCCATCCTACTTCTCCCTCTGTCCTCCCAGCTCCCGAGACACCACTGACTCATGGATTCTAGCCCAAGTCCTAGGGCACGTCGCTACAACACCCTCTTGCTTCCTCTGCCTCCTCCAACATCCAACTGGTCTCCTTTTGGTCTCAGACACATAGGCAGCTAAACGCAGCTGGGGAAAATCACAAAATCACGCAGATATGTGCCAATAAAAATTCACAGTTTCCAATCCCAGCACTACTAAGCAATCCCTTAACATGCCCTTGGTCAGTTCGGTCTCCCTTTTCCCACAGAGACAATCCAATAATATTTTACTATCCAGAGTCCCCCGCCCCATCTTCTGTCCCCCTCTCTCTTACTAGGTGGCCTTGCTTCCCACTTCGCTTCAGAAATCTGAAGTCCTTACGTATGAATTCCCTCCACTTCCAGATCCACACTGGTCTCCTTTCTTCTTCCAGTTTCAGTGGAAGAGGTGTTCATCTTCCTGTTCTGGCCATAATCCCTTCTCCTGGGTTGAGAATCCCATTCCTGCCTATGTCGGCGGGGAAAGCTGTTGTGGGACCCTCTTTCCTGTGCCACCCTCCATCAGCAATGACACACCTGGAGCCACCCCACCCCACAACAATATGAACAACTCCTCTTTCCCTTCTGGATGGCACCTTGTAGCTGACGCTCTCCCTCCTCCTTCCAGGTTCACCTAAGATGCTCCAAAGAGTCGTGCTTGCTGTCCACCCTCCTTTGTCTCCTAGCACTCCTTAACTCATTGAGGTCTGCAACCCCACCCCCACTCTCCATCAGGCTGCTCGCAATCAGGTCCTTAGTGGTCATCACTCGCCTGCTATGACAGATCCTCCACTGATATTCATTTATCTGTTAATTCAATAAATATTTATTGAGGGTCTTCTATGGGCTAGGCACTGTCCCATGGTCTAAATCTATGTCCTTTTGGAACTTCCAAAGCAGGAGGAAACAGATACAATGAAATTATACAAACAACTGTAAAATTGCCCTCATGCCGAGGAGAGGTGAACAGTGCTATGGGAACCCATAAAGGCAGATTTGCCCTGCTCAAGAAATCCAGAAAGGCCTCCTTGGGGATGAGGCAAAAGCTGAGAGGTGATGGGTAAGTACGAGTTGGGTAGAGGAGGAAGAAGGAAAGGGATAACGTGGACCAAATACTTCCTCCATGCTAAGTACTTTACTATTCCTCGTGGAAACGGGCGTGGAGAAGCTCTGTAAGTTGCCTGCGGTTACCCTGTAAGCCACGCGGCTGGACTCAACCCTCCAGCCCGTGCTCCTGACCCTGACCCTTCCCCTCCGTGCTCTCAGACGTGAGCTGTGGCCCTGTCTTCATCCCCTCCTCTCTCTGCACGCTGTCCTCCTCAGTCCCCACCTCCAGTCCTGTCCCATGCCTATCACCGTGCACCAACTCGGATCCTCTACTTGGATGTGCTGTAGGCTCTACAAGCTCAGCGTGCCTGGGATGGGACTTGTCTTTCTCTAGACCTGCCCTCCTTCTGCTTTTTCTGTTTCCCCGCATGTCACCTCCCCCCCCCCCCGCCCCCGCAGACTTCCCTGCATCAGCGGTCTGGACTCCGCCTCTTTACTCTGGTCCCTACATCCGAGCGGTCTTTACCTCCTAAGGAACCCCGGCGTCATCTTTTCTCCATGGCTTTAGTTCAGGCATCATCTCCAGTCTTTCCTGTCAAGTCTCCTAACACCTCTGTGTCCCCTCTAATCCAGTTCTATCTCTACAGCCAGCGGGATCTTCCTAAAACACAAGTGGGATCTCATCATTCAGCCACTTACCCTTCCTCGGCCCCCAAAGCCCACGGAATTTGTTCCGAGCTTCTTATCATGCAAGCCCCTTTCCAGCCTCGTATCCCCTCCAGCAATGTTGTGTGCTGTCCTGGGCAAGGGCCAGCTCTTTGCAGCTGGTCCTCACTGCCAACAGCGCTCGTGACATCTACCTCCTCAGAGGCAACATATAACTCCTATTTGTTCTTGAAGATCACACCCAGACGTTACTTCCTCTTTGACGCCTTCGTGATGTTAATTACTCTCTTCCTCATGCTATTTCTTATATGCCTTTACCTCGATTAGGATTATCGATTATCGCACATGTCCTACCTATAATATGGCAATGATTTGTTTGTCTATCTTCCCTGGTAGACTCTGCGCTCCTTGAGGGCAGGGAGTTTCTCTGATTCACTTGGTAGACTCAGGATCTGATTGTAGGCAGGGTCTGGCACAGAGCGGGTGGTAGCAGCTGCTGAATGATTCAGCGGCCTCGTGGGTGGGAGGAGAACTTGAAGGGACTGTCTGAAAAGACTGTAAAAGATGGGGTGGGTGGGTGGTGGAGGTCGGGGGGGTGGGGGGTAGGAAGAGGGGAAGGCAGGCCAATGAGGTCATGCTGTCAATTTCTTTTGTTTAAATAAAGCCTGGTTTCATGCTCAGTGACAGGGAGAAGCCCTTGAAAGACAGAAGCTCCAGCTGTCCTAGAAAAATACCAGTGTCCACAGAGCTGGTGTGAAGAAGGTGGGCTGTGGTCACATGAACACAGATGGACAGAACAATCCCATGCCTAGAACACTGACAGATATAACCCCCCAGAGCGGACAGATACCCACGTGCTCAGAGAGGGTCTCCAGTAGCCTCCCCCATCAAAGAGCCCTCTGTGGGGCTCTCTGCTAGCCCACCACCCCACCCGGAACCCCTGGGCTGCTCTCTCTCTCTCAGCAATTTCCCTACCCAAGAAAGCTCTAAGGGTTTCAATTACCGGCGCTTGGGATTTAGTGCCCTGGGTTTCTCTGACTGGAGGAGATTTATTTGAAGGTTTAGTGTCGTGGAGAATTCACGTCTTCACTCCCAGGAGCCCAGCTTCCGTCCTGAGCCCCTAAATCAGGAACCAAGATGGGCTATTGTCACTTACCGCATTAGCCTCGTTAGCGGACCAGGAGGGGTGATTAATAGCAATGCACACACAGCCATCCTGCTCACCGGACGCTCTGTCGCTGCATGTGACCCAGGGAGGGGGTGGGGAGGGGCTGAGCCGGCTCTAGGATAACTAAGGGGTCTGCATGAGAGCACTCCTCCACTGCCAGACAGGGAAGTCCCCGGGGCTCTTCCAGATCTGGGGACGGTTCAGAGGTGCATAGGCTGAGCCTGAGACCACCCTGCTGGAGGCCCCTGGGGCCTGACTCCTGGAAGGGCGACAGAGCAGGAGTGCACAATGGAAGCCGGTTCTAGGATAAGGCCCAAAGTGTGCCCCTGTGTGTGTGAGAGATGTGTGCATGGTATGGGGTGGAGGTGGATAGAGAGTGCGGGGAGCGCGCGCGCGCGCGCGTGTGTGTGTGTGTGTGTGTGCGCGCGCGCGCGCGCGCGCGCAGGAGGTAGAGAGCAGTGGGTACTCTTGATTTCATTTCCCAAACACTCTCTGAGGGCTTACTATGGGCCAAGTGATATTCGAAGAGCTGGAAATACAGCACGGAAGAGGACAGACAGGGCCCCGAGAAAGAGGAGGGGTGTGTGTGTGAGAGAGAGAAAGGAAGAAGCGTGTGAGAGAGAAATGCAAGCGAGCAGTTGGACGCGAGAGAGGTGTGAACACAGGAGCGGAGAGGGAGAGGTTCATACGAAAGGCGGAGCTGGGGGGAGATCTGTGTGCAGAAGCAGGGACGGGGAGAGGGCAGGTGTAAGGGAGAGGGTGGGAGACATTTGTGTGAAACAGGCATGTGTGACAGAGTGGGTGTGTAGACAGGCTTGGGATTGAGAGGACACACTGTGTGGAGAAGGGTACGGAGTAGGGCACACAGTGAGGGGAAGGCAGGGGAGGGGGGTGTCTAGTGGAGATATCTGTGTGTGACGGAGAAGGGTGCATGTGCGCGTGTGTGCGTGTGTGTGCGTGTAAGGAGCCAGCAGGGTGTGTTAGGTGCTAGAGGGAGGAGTGTGTGAAAGGGAGCGTGTATAAGGAGAGATGATGGGAGAGAAAAGGGTAGGTATTTTCTCTTTTTTTGCTTTGGCTTTTTTGCAGTGGCTCCCATCTTGCCCCCTCCACAGAGTTCCTGGAGTCAGGCTAACCTGGGTTTGAATTTCAGTTTTGCGCTCTTCATTCACTTATTTATCCGTTCATTCACCTGTTACTGAGCATTTACTGGCTTTTCCTTTCAGTGCCTCATTTTTCTTACCTGGAAAGCGGAGACTAACAGGGCGATGATGATAACTCAGTGAAGTAATTTATTAAAATGTCTTGTGAGCCCACAGAATTAGGAGCTGGAGGCACCCTGGCCCAGCACGTGGCGTGTGGGTCAAGAAATGGTAGCTGGAGAGCCAGGGCTCCCCTGCCAATCCTGTCTTCCTTTCTCTTTTTTCTCTCTTCCCTCGCGCGCTCCCAGTCACAGCTGAGCCATGGTATTAATTATTAGAGCCAATTGACTGTTTAGACTCTGATGTTTTAACTAATCACCACTAATGGCAGACACTGGTGGGCAATCACAATCATTTAGTTCCCAGGCAAACCCCTTCTTATAGCTGAGAGCAGACCGGCGGGGCTCGGGGGGTGTGCCTGTGTTTAACAGTTACTGGGATTGGCAATGACGGGAGGGACGGGATCACTGCTGCCTCAACGAGGCCCACCTCTCCTCCCTGGTGGCTCTGGGCCAGCAGCCTTGGGCCCAGGGGCCCTCTGGAACCACCAGGTCCCCCGGGGTGGGTCAGCTGAGCCCTGCGTTGAAGTGGGTGGCCTTCCTTCCCCACCCTCTTACGTCTCTGCCCTGTGAACTTCGCCCATCTTTTTGACTTAGAATTCTGCCACGGGAATCCGGTCTCCAGCAACCACTCTGGACCAGAAATATCCTAGCTGCTCCCCTTCCCCGAGCTGATTTTCAACTGGAGTTCCTTAAAGTCCACTTCCAGGAAGAGTCGTTCAGACATAGGTTCAAATCCCACTCGAGGGGCATCAGGTTGGACAGGTAGCTGGTTGGGACGGGAAGCTGCACCCTGTCCGTGTAGGCTGAGGGTGGCAGTGAAGGGAGCGAACTTTGCTGCTGAGGGTGGAAAGTCACCAGGGGTAGGCGTGTGTCCGGAGCTCTGGGCCCCTGAGAGGCCACCTGCATGCAGCCCTGCCCAGCTCCCAGGCCCCAGTCCCTGCAACACCTGCTCCAGCCTAGCTGGGGAAGCCAAAGCCCCAGAACTCAGGAATGCACGCCTCCGGGTAGAGGCCCTGCAGGGCAGGACCATAGGGTCCACAAGTCCTGGAGGGGGCGGCCTAGGTGCCCGTGGCCAGTAGGTGTCGCTGTGGCTCCAGCAGTGGGAGGGGGTGGCAGGCAGGGGGCCCTGTAGGAAGCCTAGGGGCTGGATGCCCTTTGGCCTTCCTGCCCTCGCCTCAGGTCTCTCTGCCAGGGAAGCTTCTCCAGCGCTTCTCAAGCTTTAAGGGTACAGAACTCTTAGAAGGTCATGTTAAAACGTAGATTCGGAGTTGGTAGCTCTGAGGTGGGTCCCAAAGATTGTTGGTTTCTCCGGAGTTCCTAGGTGGAGTTGGTGGAGCTGTTCTGTGGACCACCCTCTGAGGAGCAAGCTTCTAGACTGGACAGCTCCCTAACTAGGGGACGCCGACAGCGCTTCCTTCCTGAGCCAACCCGTACCCTCACTCCTATTTCTTCAGTAAAGCTCCTAGACCAGAGGCCGGGGTAACTCTTAAGGATGCCCTCTTTTTGGAGACCAGCATGAAGCAGACAGTTTATAGGGAAGCTCTGATACAAAATCTAACTCCAGTTCTCTGAGGCAACCCAGTCCGACCACCCAGCTCAATTCCTAAATTTATTTATTGATTTAAAAATATTTTATTTATTTATTTGAGAGAGAGAGAGAGAGAGAACAAGCACGTGCACACATAAAAGCAGAGGGAGAGGGAGAAGCAGATTCTCCCCTGAGCAAGGAGGCCTACACGGGGCTTGATCCCAGGACACTGGGTTCATGACCTGAGCCAAAGGCAGAAGCTTAATGAACTGAGCCACCCTGGCGCCCCTTAATTCCTAAATTTTTTTTTTAAGATTTTATTTATTTATTTGAGAGAGAGACAGTGAGAGAGAGCATGAGTGAGGAGAAGGTCAGAGGGAGAAGCAGACTCCCCATGGAGCTGGGAGCCCGATGTGGGACTCGATCCCTGGACCCCGGGATCATGACCTGAGCCGAAGGCAGTCGTCCAACCAACTGAGCCACCCAGGCGCCCCTTAACTCCTAAATTTAAATCTAAACCTGAATCTAATCCTGATTCCCCCAGATCACCCCAGTTCCCATCATCAGAGCTATATGCTGATACTGACCTCAGCTCAACTCTTGTACCCCCCTAAATCCAACAACTGTACTATCCATTGTTTCAGTCCTGTCCCAAGACTGAATGCCCCCTTATCCTGTCTGATAATCTTCCTCATCCTCTGCCGTACTTTCTTCTCAACACCAGTTTGAGCCAGGAAAGTAGGGCAATAGGACCTGAGAACATTTGCCTCATCAGGCTGGTCCAGGCTTTCCGTCTCAACGACTAAGGCATTGCAGAGGGGAAAAGCGATTTGGCAGTCTAGTTGAGATTAGGGATTCCCACACATATTCTGGAAGGTCCCTTGCTGCTGGGGAACGCAGCCAGTCTTGTCCTTTTTCTATGTTCTCTGTCCTAAAGACTCCATTTTTGGGGATGTGGGGAAGGCAGGGAGGAAGTATATCCATTTGCCCGGCCCTGATAGGTGAAAAAGGAGGATGCGTGTGTGTGCGTGTGCACGTGTGTGTGTGTGCGTGTGTGCGTGTGTGTGCTGGGGGAAGGGTGAAGCAAGCAAAGCACTCTCTAGGGCTTTTTTCCCCCCCCTAAATCAAGGTTTTTCTGAGGGGCTCTCCTCTTTTCCCAGCTCTGTCTACAATGTGGCCCTCCCCGGGCACGACAGAAGCTGATTCTTATAGATCTGACATTTTGTGATTTTAAAGAAGGAATGCAATTTTAAATAGGAATAATTTGGTTTTGCCCTGGTGGGCTACCCACTGTGACCCACTCCTCAACCCCGGCATGCAGGAGATAGGTCAACTCAGAGAAGAACCATCTCTCACGCTGGGAGGCACAGAGTAATAAAAAATACGGCCGCACGTGTCAAACACCTCTGCCTTTAAAAAGCTCTCCCCTTCTTCATTTATAAATAGCTCTATTTAGGAAAACTGCTGTTGCATTTCTAGAGCACCTCCACATGTATAAAATAACTCCATAGTTTTACAGATCACTTCTCATCAAACGTTTAAATGAAAAGATCCTTTTGAATACCTTGGAAAAGGTACTTAACTTCCTTGTGCCTCAATTTTCTCATCTGTCAAATGGAAAGAATAGGAGTAGCTCCTTCACAGGGTTATGCATAAAGTCATTTGAATAGCACCGGGTGCATAGAAGCCATTTATGTCAAATGTTTGCTATTTTTATTGCTGCTGTTGTTATTACCAATATCCTGGGATATTTAGCACCTGAGATAGGGGAAAGATCGGGATAGGCAAAAGTGCTTGTCCAAAGTCTGTTGCCAGTAAGCTTAAAAATGAAACTCTTGGGGCGCCTGGCTGGCTCAGTGGGTAGAACATGTGACTCTTGATCTCAGGATCGCGAGTTCAAGCCCCACGTTGGGCAGGGAGCCTACTTAGAAAAAAAAAAAAACTACAAAAATGGACATTTGGCTTCTATAGTCTATTGCTGTGTTCTGTCTACCACACTAAAAACATCTGGCCAAAGTAACTGGGGAGGGGGGTGGGTCCATGAGTCCCCCTGCCCTCTGCTGGGTCTGGGCAATAGGAGGGAACAGAGGAGGTGGGCTTGCTCCCCCTTGTTGAGTCATGGGAACCGGTGGCAGGGCCTCATGGGGGCAGCTGACTGGGTAGGCTGTGCTCCTGGTTCTGTTCCGTGGCTGCCCGCTGGGCTTCCATGACCCGGTGAGAGAACTGAGTCATGACGCTTCCCATGGCAGCTCTGGACCCAATCCCCGCACCAGAAACCTCTTCCTCTCACCTCCAGCTCGTATCTTGTTCCTTACTACATTGGCATGCTTCTCCATCCATACTCCCCGCATTCTGCCCAGTGGCTCAGTCATAGGC